>NC_092371.1:18589222-23449222 GCF_030028105.1 Mobula birostris | reverse complement strand
TAGTGTATCTGCCTCCATCACTGACTCGGGCAGTGCATTCCACGCACCAACCACTCTCTGAGTAAAAAACCTTCCTCTAATATCCCCCTTGAACTTCCCACCACTTACCTTAAAGCCATGTCCCCTTGTATTGAGCAGTGGTGCCCTGGGGAAGAGGCGCTGGCTATCCACTCTATCTATTCCTCTTATTATCTTGTATACCTCTATCATGTCTCCTCTCATCCTCCTTCTCTCCAAAGAGTAAAGCCCTAGCTCCCTTAATCTCTGATCATAATGCATACTTTCTAAACCAGGCAGCATCCTGGTAAATCTCCTCTGTACCCTTTCCAATGCTTCCACATCCTTCCTATAGTGAGGTGATCAGAACTGGACACGGTACTCCAAGTGTGGCCTAATCAGAGTTTTATAGAGCTGCATCATTACATCGCGACTCTTAAACTCTATCCCTCGACTTATGAAAGCTAACACCCCATAAGCTTTCTTAACTACCCTATCTACCTGTGAGGCAACTTTCAGGGATCTGTGGACATGTACCCCGAGATCCCTCTGCTCCTCCACACTACCAAGTATCCTGCCATTTACTTTGTACTCTGCCTTGGAGTTTGTCCTTCCAAAGTGTACCACCTCACACTTCTCCGGGTTGAACTCCATCTGCCACTTCTCAGCCCACTTCTGCATCCTATCGATGTCTGTCTGCAATCTTTGACAATCCTCTACACTATCTACAACACCACCAACCTTTGTGTTGTCTGCAAACTTGCCAACCCACCCTTCTACCTCCACATCCAGGTCGTTAATAAAAATCACAAAAAGTAGAGGTCCCAGAACAGATCCTTGTGGGACACCACTAGTCACAATCCTCCAACCTGAATGTACTCCCTCCACCACCACCCTCTGCCTTCTGCAGGCAAGCCAATTCTGATTCCACCTGGCCAAACTTCCCTGGATCCCATGCCTTCTAACTTTCTGAATAAGCCTACCGTGTGGAACCTTGTCAAATGCCTTACTAAAATCCATATAGATCACATCCACTGCACTACCCTCATCTATATGCCTGGTCACCACCTCAAAGAACTCTATCAGGTTTGTTAGACACGATCTGCCCTTCACAAAGCCATGCTGACTGTCTCTGATCAGACCATGATTCTCTAAATGTCTATAGATCCTATCTCTAAGGATCTTTTCCAACAGCTTTCCCACCACAGACGTAAGGCTCACTGGTCTATAATTACCCAGACTATCCCTACTACCTTTTTTAACAAGGGGACAACATTCACCTCCCTACAATCCTCCAGTACCATTCCCGTGGACAACGAGGACATAAAGATCCTAGCCAGAGGCTCAGCAATCTCTTCTCTCGCCTCATGGAGCAGCCTGGGGAATATTCCATCAGGCCCCGGGGACTTATCTGTCCTAACGTATCTTAACAACTCCAACACCTCCTCTCCGTTTATATCAACATGCTCCAGAACATCAACCTCACTCATATTGTCCTCACCACCATCAAATTCCCTCTCATTGGTGAATACAGAAGAGAAGTATTCATTGAGGACCTTGCTCACTTCCACAGCCTCCAGGCACATCTTCCCACCTTTATCTCTAATCGGTCCTACCTTCACTCCTGTCATCCTTTTTTTCTTCACATAATTGAAGAATGCCTTGGGGTTTTCCTTTACCCTACTCGCCAAGGCCTTCTCATGCCCCCTTCTTGCTCTTCTCAACCCCTTCTTAAGCTCCTTTCTTGCTTCCCTATATTCCTCAATAGACCCATCTGATCCTTGCTTCCTAACCCTCATGCCTTCTTCCACCTGACTAGATTTTCCACCTCACTTGTCACCCATGGTTCCTTCACCCTACCATTCTTTATCTTCCTCACCGGGACAAATTTATCCCTTACATCCCGCAAGAGATATCTAAACATTGACCACGTGTCCATAGTACATTTCCCTGCAAAAACATCATCCCAATTCACACCCGCAAGTTCTAGCCTTATAGTCTCATAATTTGCCTTTCCCCAATTAAAAATTTTCCTGTCCTCTCTGATTCTATCCTTTTCCATGATAATGCTAAAGGCCAGGGAGCAGTGGTCACTGTCCCCCAGGTGCTCACCCACTGAGAGATCTGTGACCTGACCCGGTTCATTACCTAGTACTAGATCTAGTATGGCATTCCCCCTGGTCGGCCTGTCTGTGACAGGAATCCGTCCTGGACACACTTAACAAACTCTGCCCCATCTAAACCCTTGGAACTAATCAGGTGCCAATCAATATTAGGGAAGTTAAAGTCACCCATGATAACAACCCTGTTATTTTTACACCAGTATTGTGTATATATAGAGGGATTCTGCTAGTTGAGGTGTGCTGTCATTGTAAACATGTAATTCTCTAAATTTACATGTGTTCCAAATGTTAAACTTAAGCAGCTGATTATAACAATTGACACTGTAGTTAATTGTTTATTGCTGTCTTTCTGTTGAAGGAGTCTAAAAGATTGTGTCAGGGGAGTGAGATTCTGTTGGATTTTCCTGGACTCTTTCTCCTGGAGATTAGCTGTATGAATAAAGGTCTAGATTTGCATCTTACAACTTCGTGTCCCTCAGTTTCAGTCAGTTGCAGCCTCCAACGTGGAGAATAATGAAACTGTTTTCTCCAGTGCTGGAACAATTTGATCCATCAATTGTGTCCTGCTCTGTAAGAAGAATGCAGCTTGACCCACACCCCCGATGAACCTGACTCATCTGCATCTCCTGCTAGAGAATTTCAGGCCATAATCACTTGCTGTGTGTAGGAAAAGAGAACTCCTTGTGTCTCTTTCAATGCTTTTCTTACTCTTTTTATATCTGATAGCATTTTTTTTTATTTCTCAGCCAAAGGGTACAGACTTCCTCAGTACATGACAATGAAAACTACCCCTCTACATCTTGAAATAGGAGACCCAGGGAGAACCAACTCCACATCACCTTCTCCGGTCTGACCACCCAACCCTTATCCCTGGAGTTATTTGGGTCAATCCCTTCGGCATCCTCTCCAAACGCTTCACATTTTTATTTATTTATCTATTGAGATCAGCGTGGAATAGGCTCTTCCGGCCCTTCAAGCTGCAGTGCCCAGCAATTCCCCCGATTTAACCCCGGCCTAAATACGGGGCAGTTTATAATCATCAGTTAACCCACCAACCAGCACATCTTTGGTCTGTGGGAGGAAGCGGGAGCAGCTGGAGGACCCAGGTGGTCACAGGCAGCAGTGGGAATTGAACCCAGTGGCTTGTACTGTGAAGCGTTGTGCTAACCACTACACTACAGTGCCGCCTCACTTTCCTCAAGTTCAAGTTCCAATTTATTGTCACTTCAACTGTATACATATATATTGCCAAGTGAAACAACATTCCTCCAGACCACGCTACACAACACAGTACATATAACCCTCACACAGCACATAAAGTAATGTTACCACAAATAAAATAACAAATAATAAGGTGCGTTTATGACACAAGTTAAAAAGTAAACAGTAGAACACTACTGGCACTTCATACGTGGTTCTTAAAGTGGGCATAGTACTCCTACTGTGGCTAGACCAATGTTATTTTAAGGTTTATTATGCTACAGTGCTGTTTATAAAGCCTATTTCTGAAGTGCACCTTTACAACTAGTTTTGCCACCACAAAGTCTGCATGTGGTCCACGTACTTCTCTATCCTTCTACTCTTTCCACAATGGTGCCCCTGCAGCTTGCAATGCACCCTCATGTCCTCCCTGCCAAAACAAAAGATTTCACCTTTTGCAGCATTACATTTTACTTGCCACCTCCCTGCCCATTACACCGGCAACTTTGTGTGAGCATTAAAAACACACACGCACGTGCACACACACGATTGAAAGAAGCACGAGCGAATTCACGGCCTCGCCCACAATTGTGTGAGTTCCAAATGGTGGAAGGGAGAAGGTAAAAGGGCAGGTATCGCATCTCTTGTGGTGGGTGGGATGATACAATGTTGGTGGGGATGGCAGCACGAACCAGGGCATGACAGAGAACGGTCCTTGAATGCTGAGAGAGCAGAAGGAGATGGATCCCATTATAGTATTGCACTGTTAGAAGTTACAGCGATGTTAACCATCATGGCCAGTGGGGTGCAAAAAGAACTTTACTCTTCCTCCTGAGTGTGAAAAGAGGGAATGCTAGCAGAAATAGAGCCCTGTCACTATCACCTCATTGTGATCTTGCAACTTATTATCTACCCTGCACTGCACTTTCCTTGTAACAGCTGCACTTCGCTCTGCCCTCTGTTATTGTTTCACCTTGTATTACCTTAATTTACGGTGTAATTATTTGATATGCAAGACGAGCTTTCCACTGTACCTCATTACATGCAGCAACAAACCAGTTCCAATTCCAGGCCTTGGTGGAGAGGAATCCGCACTTCGGGAAAAGGAAGAAACTTTGGAGGCACTGGAATGGAAGGTGTTATCATCAGAATAGATGTGGTGCGGCAAGTTAAAGATGGGAATGGAGTCTTTGCTGGAACCAGGGTGGGTGCAGGTATAGTCAGTCTGTAAACTTGTAATAGACTTGTTCATGTGTAGGTTGCCATGGTGATGGAGAAGTCAAGGTAAGGAAAGGAAGTGTTGGAGTTGGACCTGATGAAAGTGAAACAGGGTGGAAGTTGACAACAAAAGTTGCTTCCTCCTTTCATGCAGGTGAGTGTTGGGGACTGCCTGAGTAGGGCTAATGCAGACTGGTTTGCTTTCTCCACACATCACAGAAATGGGCATAGTCTGGACCCATGAAGTTTTTGTTGCTGCACCTTTTAAGAAGAAGTGAGTGTGGTTAAAGGAGAAGTTGTCTGATGTTGAGACTGTGGTGTTCATATACATGGAGACCAGCATCTAGTCTCTTAAGAAAGCATATTATAGCTCTAGGTCTCAATGCTGAATTTCACAGTTCGAGACAGTCAGCCTTTCCAGTTTGAAAGGCTGATTGTTGTGTCATGTTTGCTCTCCCTCGCTGCTGCCTGACCACCTGAGTATTTCCAGCATTCTCTCGTTATATCCTCCAGCCCTTCAGACCAGATGGACTTTGAGGATGAACTAAAAACATGAGAATTGCTGATGAGAAAAGGTCATCTAGTTAATGTTATGAGATGGAGCGATACTGAGGATGTTGCAAACTCCAGAAAGTGATCCCTAACAATTGGCCCAAGGCATGTGTAATGAAAGACCAGCAATAAAGTGCTTTAGTATCTCCAGGACAAATTCACTTCTACCCTCCCAAGCAAATGAACATGGGTACTTAGCACTTGGGTACACGGTACATTCTAGGAAAGTGTCCACAATAGAGGCTCCCTGCTACAGGAGAACTGAAAAGGGAAAGCACGGACCAAAATAACCAGTGCTTGAAACCCAAAAATTGCACAGAATGAACAGGATGGAAATGTGCCATTTGGTTCTTGTGAGTTGCACAAGCTTTATCATCGTCCTTTGTACGTTTTTCTTGTCATATCTGCCACACTCCCGCTGTATAGTTTGGTTGTCCTTTGCCCAGTTTGATTCTTTCTACTCCCATTTCTGTTTTGGTTAATCAGTTTAGTACATTCAGCTCATTATGTCATTGATCATTAGCACCCCTGTTACCGTTGTTTAATCATGTGCTGGCCAGAAAAACAAAAAAATCTATCATTTAACTTTTTTGGAAAATGTATGTTTGGCAATCTAAAATTTACTTCCATTATTTTTGAAAGCATCTCTGCTTTACAGTATTTTTTACATGTGCCTAAGACTTTTGCATAGTACTGTATACATCACGGTTACCTTACTGTTTCTATAGTACTTGCTCCAGCCACTTTGTTAAGGAGCGAATTCCACATTCTTAGCACTCTTTGGATAAGAGTTTCTTCTAAATTCCTTTCTGGATTCCTTGGTGAATGTCTTAAATTGATGGCATCCAGGTATACGCTTGCCCACATGGAACCGATATCTCCGCATCCACTCAATCAAAACTTCCATAATTTTATGACCCTTTACTAGGTTAACCTTCAACTGCTTTAAAGATCGAATGGACCCAGTCTGTTCATTCTTCCCTGAAAATGTCTTCACATTTCTATTATCTTTGTGGTTTTTATTTTCTGTACTCTCTCTCTGGTGCCTCTACCTTTATTTCTTAAAATAACAAGCAGAACTCCATAGAGAACTCTGACATCTAACCAGATTTAGCATAATTCCTCTTCTGGTATTTCCCTCCAGAAGTAAACCTTGGTGCTGGGTTTGCTTCCTTTAGTGGCTTTTCTAATGAGCAGTGCAGCAATTTGATGATGGGTTTTGTACTCTGAGAGCATTTTGATTTTCCAACCCATATTGGGCTCAATCTTTGCAGCAATTGGCTGTTTTGTTCCCACTAAAAGATACTGTCTTACATTTTTATCGATGTTAAACTTCATTTTGCAATTGTTGGTCTATTCTTCGGCTTGCCGTACGCCTGTAATTTTCAGCCTCCCGTCCAATTTGTTGTCAACATTTTGTTTCCAGATCTGAATAATGTCAGTTGTGAACAGCAGTGTCCCAGTACCTGACCCTCAGGGAACACCACTGTCCCCCATGCATTCTCATTCTCTGATACTGCATTTATCCAATTGCAGACTGTCCCCAACGCATCCTTAGTTTGTGTTGGTTGTAGCATAAATGATGCATTTCACTGGTTCGAAGTACATGTGATAGATAGATAAATTTATCTGAATCTATTATGTCATGTCGTATCAAAGACTTGTCAAAATGGAACGAGATAACAGGCTTTTTTCCCATCTCAACATTTTTAATTGATGCAAAATATTTTACTCCTTTGTTCTTTGATAATAGTGCATTATTGTCTTTATTGTGAACTGGTTTATTTTATGGTGCACTCCTCTGCTGTCTCTATAGTCCACGTACATCTTCCTTACTCCCACTTGTTCCCATATTCTAATATTCATCCATAATCCCACACGCATATATCTTTTATCTGAATACTGAGCATTTTAAGCATTTTTTTTGTTGTTTTACAAACTGGAAAGGGGGGGGGCAGAATAGAAAGGCAAAATGTTGCAGATACTGGAGATCTGAAATTAAAAAAATGATCTGCATGAGATGTTCAGTGTTTCCAATATTTTCTTTTGATATTTTAAGGGAGCACAAATGGATGAATATAGAGCACAAGCAGATTCCCATTGGGAGTGTGGGATTTGTGGTTTTGGTGACTGGGATCATACGGTTTGCTGGAGATGCCACTGTACAAAGCTCAGAACTTCTACATGTGCCGAGGAGCATTTCCAATTAGGCTAATGCTATTGTGGCTCCGAGTTGGTGCTGAATTGGACTTTTGCAATAACTGATGTAAGAATGGTGTGATCTGCAATGTTACCTGCTTGAGTTAATTGCTAACCGTTTACTCTCAATTTTTTGCAGAAAAAGCCACTGATCGCAGTTATCAGAGAGGTTTGCGATGGGTAAGTACTGCAGTGCCATAGCAACACGTGTATTTTTTAAAAAAGGGTGCACAGACATTGTTACTAGGGAAAGAAAATACTATGATTTATTAAATAGCTAGAGAAGTAGAAACGTACAGTAAGATGGTTTTATGTGGGTTGTGGGAGGGATAAAGTACAAGTTCTGGAAATCCAAGCAACATGCATAAAATGCTGGAGGAACTCAGCAGGTCAGGTAGCATCCCAGGCTGGGATGCTGCCCGGCCTGCTGAGTATCTCCTGCATTTTGTGTATATATGTTGAATGAATTGGTAAGGATATTTTGCACGTAAAGTTGCTGCAGATTGTAATGGAGATTGTTGTAATTTGAGTGTAATTAAAAGTAAGTTAATACTAATTAGGATATCCGGGGGGGGGGGGGGGGGGGTGCCAGGGGTCTACTTCCGTTTGTTGTTCTTCCGGTGGCCTTTGTGTACATAGTGTTCCCGCCATGCCGTACGGGTTGTGAAACCCTCTGTATATATGTAACGTTTTGAAGTTCGAGATAAAGTTGTTCCTTTGGCATGAAGTTGTCAAGTGTGCCTTTTTCAAAGTAGAAGTTACCACATTTTTGGCAATGAGGTGAACTGGTTTTGTGAACATATCGGCACATTTTTTGAACGGGTGTTTTCATGTTCAGTATGGCTACGTTTGGAACTATCTGTGAATTCCTGGAAGAAGCCGAGGACTGGCCGGAGTATGAGGAAAGAATGAGACTCTTTACGGAGGAGGCTAAGAAGCACCCTATTCTCCTGAGTGTGTGGGGGGCAAAGACATACAAGCTAATAAGGAATTTAGTCACACCGCAGAAACCAGGGGAAGTTCCATTTGACAAACTAGTGAAAATCGTGGGGAACCATTTCAATCCAGAACCTTCTGTGATAGTCCAATGGTGTAAGTTTCACAGCCATTTCAGGAAGCCAGGTCAATCTGTGGCTAATTTCGTGGCTGAGCTTCGGCAGCTGTCTGAGCATTGTGATTTCGGAGCGGTGTTGGAAGACATGCTCCGTGATAGATTGGTATGCGGCATTAATAATGCCGACATACAACGCTGCCTGTCAGGGGAAACCCCACCGTTGACTTTCAAGAAAGCCTTAGAGATTGCCCAAGGCATGGAGATGGCTGCTAATAATGTCAAGGATATCCAGAAAGGACATGGGGGGGGTCGCAGTCGGCGGCAGTGCACCAAGTCAGGAGGGAGACTGGTAAACAGGCAAAGCGGGTGGAATGTTTCCGGTGTGGAGGGACGCACTATGCAAATGATTGCAAATTCAAAGACACTGTCTGCCATGCTTGTAGCAAAGAGGGGCATTTAGCTAAAAAGTGCAGAAGATCAAAGGGTAAGGTTAAGCCTGGGTAGGGGAAAGCTCAACAGGCTCAGGCAACCACACACCATCTAGAAGAAGCAGATGAAGAGGCAGCGTGTGCCTACAACATGTTTGCAGTGGAAACGGATGAGGAACCACCTGAACCATATTATGCCACAGTCACTGTCAGGGGAAAGGACATTAAGTTTGAGATTGATTCAGGGGCTACTGCATCGGTCATTAGTGAGGAGACCTACAGGAGGACATGGGGGTCCAACCTGCCTCCCATTAGACCATCAAAGCTCAAACTTAGGACCTATACGGGGCAGCCCATACCTCATTTAGGGGTGTTATATGTGGACATTTCAGCTGGGAGTCAGAAGGCTGAAGCCAGGCTAGTGATAGCTAAGGGCAGGGGACCCAGTCTTTTGGGTCGCAAAATCCGGCTAACCTGGCATGAAATTAAGTATGTACACATGACGGAGGACATTCTGCAGTGGTACAGTGACGTTTTCAGGGACAAGTTGGGTACACTGAAGGGCATGACAGTGGAACTCCATGTTGACCCTGAGGCTACACCATGTATTTTTAAGCCCTGGTCAGTACCCTATGCCATGAAAGGCAAAGTCGAGGAGGAGCTGGAATGTTTACAGAGGCTGGGCATTATTGAGCCTGTCCAGTTTTCAAGGTGGGCGGCTCCCATTGTTCCAGTTTTGAAGGCAGACAAAACGGTGAGGATATGTGGGGATTATAAGCTTAGGGTGAATCAGGTCTCTAGGCTGGAGGAGTACCCATTCCCATGGGTGGATGACCTGTTTGCGACCCTGTCAGGGAGTAAGCTGTTCACAAAGCTGGACATGAGCCACGCCTACCAACAGCTGCTGCTCGACGGGATTCAAAGGAGTACGTCACAATTAATACGCACAGGGGATTATTCAAGTACAGTTGCCTAGTGTTTGGAGTGGCGTCCAGTCCTGCCATTTTCCAAAGGACAATGGACACTTTGCTGCAGGGGATTCCACACGTAGCAGTGTACCTTGATGATATTTTGATCACGGGGGCTACGGAGCTGGAGCATCTAGCTAACTTAGAACGGGTGCTGAAGAGGCTCTCAGACGCAGGGCTGCAGTTGAAACGTGGAAAATGTGTGTTCCTAGCATCGAGTGTGACTTACCTGGGACACAAGGTCACAGCTGAGGAGCTTTACCCTGTGGAGGACAAAGTGAGAGCTATTAAGGAGGCCCCAAGCCCCAAGACCATCACAGAACTCAGATCATTTTTGGGCATAATGAATTATTATGGCAAATTTCTTCCGGACCTCCCAAGGGTTTTGACCCCACTGTATAAGCTGCTTCACAATGACACTAAGTGGCAATGGGGTGAATAGCAGGAGAAAGCTTTCAAGGAAGGGGGTGAGAGAACTTCTCCACTCAGCGAAGCTGCTTGTTCACTATGACCCAGACAAGGAGATCACCCTTGCATGCCATGCCTCGCCCTATGGAGTCGGGGCAGTTCTCTCGCATGTAATGGAGGACTGTTCAGAGAAGCCTATTGGTTTTGGTTCACGTACCCTGACAGCTGCAGAGAGGGGATATTCACAGCTAGACAAAGGAGGTCTGGCCATTTGCTTTTGCACTCAAACGCTTTCAACGGTACCTTTATGGACACGCATTTACAATTTATATGGACCATAAACCACTGATGAGCCTGTTCAGTAAGACTAGAGGCATCCCATCTCTAGCCTCAGCTAGGATACGGCGTTGGGCTCTTACCTTGTCAGTCTACCAATACACTATAGTGTGCAGAGCGGGTGGGAATAATGCAAACGCCGATGTACTGAGTTGACTACCTTTACCTGAGACACCTGTTACTACATATGTGCCTCCAGAGACTGTGTTTTCATTGGAGAGACTGTCAGAGACACCTGTTACTACATATGTGCCTCCAGAGACTGTGTTTTCATTGGAGAGACTGTCAGAGACACCTGTAAAGGCGACCCAGATCAGGCAGTGGACAGAGAGGGACCCAGTCCTGTCCCAGGTCAAGACTTTTCTTTTACAAGGTTGGCCCAGAGTCGTGGAAAGAGAGGAACTGAGGCCTTATGCCAAACGCAAGACAGAACTCAGCCTGCAGGATGGTTGCATTTTCTGGGGGGCAAGGGTCATCGTGCCTCCCCCTGGCCGTTCACAGATTGTGGAGGAAATTCATGAGGCTCACCCAAGGGTGTCTCGAATGAAAAGCCTTGCAGGATCCTACGTTTGGTGGCCAAGAGTGGATCAGGATCTGGAGAACAAGGTAAAATCATGTACGCAATGTCAGACTAACCAGAATATGCCACCACTCTCTTAGCATTCGGCTTTCACGTTTCCTGTTTAAATACCGCCTCATGCCACAGACTACGACTGCCCGCACTCCAGCAGAGATGCTGATGGGGCGTAGGCCCAAGTCAAGATTGGACTTGCTGCGCCCAGACATGAAGGCAGAAGTGAAGAGAAAGCAGGAAAAGCAGAAGGAGGGACATGATCAACATGCGCGAGAGAGACAGTTAAAACCAGATGACAATGTCTATGTGAGAAACAATCAGCAATGGCTGCCTGGGGTTATTCTTAAGCAGAGTGGTCCCGTCTCCTATGTTGTTAAGCTGACTGATGGGCGTGTTTTATGCAGACATCAGGACCATGCGCGCCTGCGTCATGATACCGGCTCAGAGGCAGACAGCTCCATGGAGTTTCCATTTGTGAGACAGACTACGGTGGAAGCAGGTCCACCAGTGACTTTGCCAGAGGGCGAGACGCTGGCAGAGGGGTTGGAGTCCCCTGAGGAGGATGGACATTCTCACGCAGACACACAGACCCCTCTCATGCCCCCAACACCAGATCCACCCAAAACACCCTCACCAGCGGTGCCTGCTGGGTCACCAGGGTAGTGTGCAGGTCACAGCGCACTCGTAAACCTCCTGACAGACTGATTCTTTGATGGGACAGTTTATTTTGTGTTGTTAGATTGAATGTTGAATCTGTCATGTTTTCCAGATGTTTTGTATTGATAAGCTATTGCTAAGGTACTAGTATAAGTTTACAGGGGTACGCACGTTAATATCACCACTTTTTTATTTCCTAGTTTTTTACATTTGGGGATGTTGGATTTTAAAGGGGGAGAAGTGTTGTAACGTGAGCGTAATTAAAAGTAAGTTAATACTAATTAGGATATCGGGGGGGGGGGGTCTATTTCCGTTTGTTGTTCTATCAGTGGCCCTCGTGTACATAGTGTTCCCGCCATGCCGTACGGGTTGTGAAACCCTCTGTATATACATAACGTTTTGAAGTTCGAGATGAGGTTGTTTCTTTGGCATGAAGTTGTTGAGTTGAAGCACCTTCAATAACTCCAAAAGACTGAAGTTGGGTAAAATACTGAAAGGCTTTTATTCGCTGTACAATACGACCTCCATGGTGAGTGCCTGCCCCCGGACTGAGGGGGAGGGGCGAGGTGAAATCACCTTTATACAGGACTCTGTGGGAGGAGCCATAGGGGCAGTCAGCAGAGGGGCGTGTCCAGACAGTTAACCCAGTTACAACATATATATATATATATATATATATATATATGGTTTACCACATGAGTGTGCCTTTTTCAAAGTAGAAGTTACCACATAGCTATCTACTGATTATCTGCAGAACATTATACAAAGACTGGCTAGAAACCAAAGAAAGGTGTTCAGCTGTGATTTAATTTGTTGTTATGTGTATGTTTATGCATAAATTAGCTGCTTTGTCTCCCTACAAAGTTAAGCGGTTTACATCTGTAGCAAAACTTGGAATGTTCTCTGTAATTTACTTCACAACTGGATAGGATTCCTGTGTAGAGTATCAATTGTGACATTTAATAAGCCTACTTTAGGTGTACACCAGAAAAGCATTATGACACCAAAAACTTGTTTTAGATGGAAAAAAATTTGGACAAGTCAGCTCAGACTTGAATTCAAGCATGCAATGATGTTTAATTTTTATACCTTTTATCTTGCACTCTTTACATGTTCTGCAGTATGTGAATATAGAAGTTGAAACTCCATAACTGTACCTTGACAATTAGCTTTTTCTCTATACAATTCCCCCAGTGTGTTACCTTGTAAACTTCACTCCAATGACATAAAGTTGCTTTCTGCCAAATGAACCTTTCTTTGAATTTGAGGGAGGAAATTCAAGACTTTGGCCTTGGAGAAAGGAAAATGTATATGTGGGAGTGTAGGGTGAAGACAAGCTTGGTGTGCTGTGATCCGCCTAATAGTCCACCTCACTCATAGCGTAGTCTCTTATCTAAGCTCAGTTGCCTGTGAGTTTTTTGTCAGGGGTATTGTATCTCAACGTTTAAGGATGAAGAGAAAAAATCATAGAGACAGTTGGATAGTTTGCCTGATTGGTGTAGAGGAAGCTGAGAAAGGATGGTTTGGGGTGCAAGAGGGAAGAGAAGAAGGAGAAATTTGGGAAATGGGTAGTCATAACCAGTCACACGAATGAAAAGCACTTTACCTGGCTGTTGAGTGATTTTGATCAAAGCCATTTACTTGTATTTCCTGCTGGTTGGCAATAGCTTTCTTTAAATCCATGTCTGTCCATTATTTTAGAAGAAACCACTCAAAGAACATCTATCACTTCCTGGTTACCAAGTGTCATCTAGTCCTTCTAATGCTCTGAGTCTTGGTGTCTCTCCTCCCTTCTCTTGCCCGTCAGATGGAAGATTGACCGAAGTAATCGGTATTATAATGAATCCGCTCTCTCCATAACAGCGCTAGATGTGGTTGCAGAGGCGTTACCTTATTAAGTAGGCTTTGAATGAAAGCTGCTGCTGTTTTACCTGCTGCAAGTCCCATTAATGTGAATTTTCTCTCTACACTCACTGAATCAGCCAACTTTGCATGCAATTTAGAAAACGCTGTGTGGGAAGACCACACACAGGAAGGAATCATGTTCCTTATGGCCCGCTGCTGTCAAAGCCAGACCATCCAGACTAATACAAAGCAAATTTGTTCCAGCTTGCAATCATTCAGTGATTGAGTGATGGATGGGAATTGTAAAATCACAGTCATTAACTTTAGCACTAATGTCTACATTTGTTTATTCAACATAACCTTAACCCTAGTCAGTGTGTGGGAAGTACATTTATCGAGACTGGTGAGCATTACTAAATATTATTGTGTCTCTGCAGAAATCCTCCCTCTATATACTCCAGGTTGTATAACTCTTTCTGTTGCACTTCCTGAAGATCCATTAGTGAATTTCTCTGGGATCTCAAACCTGCAGAGGATTCTTTAGAGAAGGAGAAAATAACTTGATAATGGGGAGCCAACCTGTGAAATGGATGATGGGAGAGGGCCAAGAATCGATGGAGGGCTGGAGGAAGAAGAAAGGGTCTACTGGAGTAAGAGGATAAAATGATAAACAAAACAAAGATAGGACCAGCAATATACTAAAGACGAAGAATAGGAAGTAGGAGGCGGGGGATAGAATGAACATTTTAGATTCTATATCTTGTCAAGAAGCGGATAATCCAAATGTGCAGGAATTGCTTTGAGCAGTATATCATGAAGGCCATTCACTCTATCATGCTAATTCTGGATCCTTGGTAGAACTATCCAATAGATCCCACTGTTTTATGCAATGAATGGTGCGTGTGTGTGTGTGTGTGTGTGTGTGTGTGTGTGTGTGTGTGTGTTTTCCCCTCTAGTATTGACTCAATTCTGCTTTTGAAAACTGAAGCTGATTCTACTTTAGCAACCCTCGTAGGCTTCTGGAACTCGACAGTTATTTTGACAAGATGTTTCCTGAAAGCATCTTGAAATCACAAAATGGTAACATTGCAGGTAGCCATTCGGCCTTCAGAGTACATACTAACACTTGCCCTTGTATATTTTTTTATTCAACTACCAAATCGGCTGCCTCCAGGGTTATTAGTGTGATCCACACATCAATCACTTTCCTCTGATACGGTTGCCAGTCCTATTAAACCTGCCTCATGATATTGATCCTTCCACCAAGGGAAGCAGTTCTTTCTGCTTACTCTAGCAGAATCCCTCACAGTTTTGAGCACCTCTACAATGTCTATCCACCTTCTTGGGGGCGGGGGTGGAAGGAGAACAATCCCACTATTTGGGTTGGTATTCACTTCACTGCTGACTGTGCTTCCAAATTCTTTGCTGTCTGGGAATGTTGCAATTGTCAAATCCATGTCCAAATATAATTAATTAATAAATACTGTGAAAATCAGTGGTCTCAAAACTGACCTTGAGTGGCTTCACCTTGTACCTAACCATTCCTGCTGATACTTTTGTTGTTTGTCCTCTTGAAACCGACCTCTAATACAACCTTTCATGATTTTGAACATCTGCCAAATCTCCTCAAACCACTGTTCAAATGAAAACAACACCAATTTTCATCACCATCACTGACTTTATCTGCTCAGGGGATCTCCCATCCACTGCTACCAACCTTATAGTTCCCGCACCCCGCACTTCCTGTTTCTACCTCCTACCCA
Source organism: Mobula birostris (assembly GCF_030028105.1). Lineage (NCBI taxonomy): Eukaryota > Metazoa > Chordata > Chondrichthyes > Myliobatiformes > Myliobatidae > Mobula > Mobula birostris. The sequence goes on along the minus strand of NC_092371.1, from coordinate 23,433,900 downwards.
AGATCCACAAACCTGCCTGTCCTGGCCGACCTATTGTCTCAGCTTGCTCCTGCCCCACCGAACTCATTTCTGCATACCTCAACACTGTTTTATCACCCCTTGTTCAATCCCTTCCGACCTATGTTCGTGACACTTCTCACGCTCTTAAACTTTTCGATGATTTTAAGTTCCCTGGCCCCCACCGCTTTATTTTCACCATGGATGTCCAGTCCTTATATACTTCCATCCCCCATCAGGAAGGTCTTAAAGCTCTATGCTTCTTTTTGGATTCCAGACCTAATCAGTTCCCCTGCTCTCTGCTCCGCTCCGTCTAGCGGAATTAGTCCTTACTCTTAATAATTACTCTTAATAATTTCTCCTTTGGCTCCTCCCACTTCCTCCAAACTAAAGATGTAACTATGGACACCCGTATGGGTCCTACCTATGCCTGCCTTTTTGTTGGGTTTGTGGAACAATCTATGTTCCGTGCCTATTCTGGTATCTGTCCCCCACTTTTCCTTCACTACATCGATGACTGCATTGGTGCTGCTTCCTGCACGCATGCAGAACTCGTTGACTTTATTAACTTTGCCTCCAACTTTCACCCTGCCCTCAAGTTTACCTGGTCCATTTCTGACACCTCCCTCCCCTTTCTAGATCTTTCTGTCTCTGTCTCTGGAGACAGCTTATCCACTGATGTCTACTATAAGCCTACTGACTCTCACAGCTATCTGGACTATTCCTCTTCTCACCCTGTCTCTTGCAAAAACGCCATCCCCTTCTCGCAATTCCTCCGTCTCCGCCGCATCTGCTCTCAGGATGAGGCTTTTCATTCTAGGACGAGGGAGATGTCTTCCTTTTTTAAAGAAAGGGGCTTCCCTTCCTCCACTATCAACTCTGTTCTTAAACGCATCTCCCCCATTTCACGTACATCTGCTCTCACTCCATCTTCTCGCCACCCCACTAGGAATAGGGTTCCCCTTGTCCTCACCTACCACCCCACCAGCCTCCGGGTCCAACATATTATTCTCTGTAACTTCCACCACCTCCAACGGGATCCCACCACTAAGCACATCTTTCCCTCCCCCCCCTCTCTCTGCATTCCGCAGGGATTGCTCCCTACACAACTCCCTTGTCCATTCGTCCCCCCCCCATCCCTCCCCACTGATCTCCCTCCTGGCACTTATCCGTGTAAGCGGAACAAGTGCTACACATGCCCTTACACTTCCTCCCTTACCACCATTCAGGGCCCCAAACAGTCCTTCCAAGTGAGGCAACACTTCACCTGTGAGTCGACTGGGGTGATATACTGCGTCCGGTGCTCCCGGTGTGGCCTTTTATATATTGGCGAGACCCGACGCAGATCGGGAGACCGCTTTGCTGAACATCTACGCTCTGTCTGCCAGAGAAAGCAGGATCTCCCAGTGGCCACACATTTTAATTCCACATCCCATTCCCATTCTGACATGTCCATCCACGGCCTCCTCTACTGTAAAGATGAAGCCACACTCAGGTTGGAGGAACAACACCTTATATTCCATCTGGGTAGTCTCCAACCTGATGGCATGAACATCGACTTCTCTAACTTCCGCTAAGGTCCCACCTCCCCCTCGTACCCCATCTGCTACTCATTTTTATGCACACATTCTTTCTCTCACTCTCCTTTTTCTCCCTCTGTCCCTCTGAATATACTTGCCCATCCTCTGGGTCCCCCCCCCCCGTCTTTCTTCCCGGACCTCCTGTCCCATGATCCTCTCGTATCCCCTTTTGCCTATCACCTGTCCAGCTCTTGGCTCTATCCCTCCCCCTCCTGTCTTCTCCTATCATCTTGGATCTCCCCCTCCCCCTCCAACTTTCAAATCCCTTACTCACTCTTCCTTCAGTTAGTCCTGACGAAGGGTCTCGGCCTGAAATGTCGACTGTACCTCTTCCTAGAGATGCTGCCTGGCCTGCTGTGTTCACCAGCAACTTTGATGTGTGTTGCTTGAATTTCCAGCATCTGCAGAATACCTGTTGTTTACCAATTTTCATCATTGAGCACTTAACTTAAGTTTTCTTCACTAGAAACTATCTTCTGAAACTCTTCTGCCTTCTCATCAAGACTTGGTCCATGCACCATTTTGCTGTAAGGAAGGGACAATGACTTGGCTATCCCTGCTTCCCTCCCCCGCCCAGTAAAAACTTTCTGCCCTCAATGATTTCCTTTACCCTAGCACCAGCAATATAATGTGTGCTATACTGGTAGTTGTACTGTCTGTGTATTGAATCTCCAATGGTCACTGCAGCTTGCAGCCTAACACAGCCGTGGAGATGTCCCAAAATGCATTGTCCAGGGCTTTTGTTACCCCTGTTTGCAGTGAGCTAAACATCTTTTTGCCAAGGTGAAACTCACCAAGAATTCTGCAACGTTGCTTCCTATCCTGCTGGATGGCCATTCCGTAATAATGTCCTAAACCTTTCCCAGAAACTTTCTCCTTCCTGTCAGTCATGCAGCAATCATCTGATCCCCAAGCTTCAGACCCTAATGGTTGAGTTTGAGCAACTAGTTGAACTTTCTGCAGAGCTGGTTATCTAAGACTGGCAGAATCATCGATTATCATGCTAACTTTGTTGCGATTATATCAAAAGGACCAGCTTATACAAGCAAGAGAAAGTCTGCAGATGCTAGAAATCCGAGCAACACATACAAAATGTTGGAGGAACTCAGCAGGCCAGGTAGCATCTATAGAAAAAGTGCATAGTCGATGTTTTGGGCTGAGTTCCTCCAACATTTTGTGTGTGTGTGTGTGTGTGTGTGTGTGTGTAGCTTATACAAGCATCTATTTATTGTTGCATAATAGGGACAAAAATGGCTATTGGTGTAGTGGAGGTATAATTTGTCCATCAGTGCTGATCACCCCATCCTTGACCAAGCTGTTCCACTGTGAACGCGATCTGTTATGAGTCAATATGATGCTTTCAGATCAGGTCATGCATAGCATATACCTCCGCCGATATGCTCAAGTGTGTTTCTGGAGTACAGGGGCTAGTGACCCTTGTGCCTGTCCCACGTACTTACTATCGTTGAGCAGCAATGAACTATCTGATTGGCCTATCAGAGTTCTCTTTGAGAACTAGTTGACTTGATCAGCATTCTGATCTGGCTATTGTACACAATTGCACTTAAATAAAAAATAAATAAAAATTATAAAGCAAGAAATGGATTGAAGAAGGAAAGAGGTGAAGAGACATTCTAGAGTTTAAGGTTGAAAGCAGCTTAATTAAGAGGACATAAGAAGCTGGGGAACACAAGATCTAGTTTCACTGTAGACCAATGTGTGCCTGTGTTTTTATCTGGTCTGTTACCCGGGGGACGTTGTGGAGCAATGGAGAAGTGGGGCTAGAGGAGTGATGGGAAAGGAGAGGCTGAGTAATCATTACAGTTTGTTTGAGATTATCCATGAAGTTGATTGCCTTGGAGGAGATGTTGGGAGCCTGAAAATGCAGGACATTTCCTTATAAATCCATTTTGCTACTCCCCCAAAGTCCCTTTCTCCTTTATTCTCACAGCATTACCCTACCTCTTTCCTCTCCCAACCCTCATCACCCAAACATGTTCCCCTCCTCATTTTTATCCCTTTATTCAATGCCCCACCATCCTCTCCTCCAGACTCCATCCTCTTCCGTCTGCTTGTCACTTCCACCTATCACCTCTCAGCTTCTGGAAGCCATTCCCACTCTCTTATCACCTCTCAGCTTCTGACATCGTCCCTCATCTGGATCGACCAATAAGCCGCCACCTCTTGCTCCACCCCGTCCTCCAACTTTTTGTATCAGCTGTCACCCCTCTTTCTCTCCAGTCCTGATGAAGGGACTTGATGCAAAATGTCACCTATTCATTTACCCCTATAGGTGCTGAGTTCCTCCAGCAAATTGTTTGTTGCTTCAGACTTTCAATATCTGCAGTCACGTGTCTCCATTTTCACGCTGGGTTTGTTTGAATGTTGTCAGAATAATCAATGTTCAAGTCTGGTTGGTGGCAAGAACTCTCCATCCATATTTATTGAGTACTAGAGACAGGCTGGGCACTCCTTCTCCAATGCTCCTGATTATTATGCACTGATGTTTACAGTTATTGATTACATTATCAGATAGTAATAGATTATTAAGTAATCAAACTTGTGATTACTGTTATTGTTAACTAATTCATGTGTTACTGCTGCTTATTCCTTTGATGGGAATTATTGTGATGGTCACGGTTATTGATTCAGCAGAAGGAGGTGTCTCTCCTGTGATGTGGTTTGTTTTTGTTTGCAGGTGGTCCTTGCCCAACCCGGAATACTACACACTGCGTTATGCTGACGGGACTCAGCTGTATATCACTGAGAAGGTCAGTATCCTGACATCTCCATCTGCACAACTTTACATCGTCCCTTCTGCTTAATTTTCTTGGTTACGATCATTACTTCAGCAATGAATGGAAGACTCCCACTGTTACTTTGATGTAGCATCCGACTTTTTCTTGAGTTGCTCCCAAATCTGATCGTCAATCTTCTTCAGGAAACAAAATAAAAATTAATTGCTGTAATTTCTAAATTCTTGCGATTCCCTTTTTTTCTGTCTCTCATCTTCTCTAGACTCGTAATGAAATCAAAAATGGGACAATTCTGCGGCTGGCCATCTCTCCGGTGAGTATTTGTGGTGCTGAAGACTCAGCTGATCGGAGCTGGCAACACTGAGGGGCAGTTGAGGGTCACATCAGTCTAGCGACAATGGTCTTGAAGCACATTTGATGTTGGGCCTCAAGTATCATTTAAATGAGGCCCATGCATTCCCAGATGCTTTGTCTTTGTTCCCGGGTAACTTGGCTTGGAAAGGGATTTGTACTTTGGTTCCACTGTTGGCAAGCTTTTTGAAGATTTTTTTCAAGTAATTGTGATTCCAAATTAGATTTATCAAGTCAGCGATGATGTTGGAAACTGGGTAAAACTACACCCTTTGTTCATGAGAATCAAATTGAAGGTGACGTGTCACTTCTGGAAGGCTGAAGCCGTCAAAAGATTAAGGAACAAGTTCAGTATTGTACATTGTGCCTGTGTTGAAGGGACAGATTATAGATGGAGCAGCTGAAATGTTGCCAGAATCTATTCTTGTTGACAGACCATGTGAGGACAGGATTAGATGTGGCTGCGATTGTCACTGCACATCATTCAAGAGTCTGTTAGTAACAGTAGGGACTTGTGGGTGAAGGCCAATGAGAATGAGACCTTAAGCTTGCAGATTGGAAGGAATCAGTTGGTTTGCTTCCTCAAGGGCAGAGTTGGCAAGGACAGGAAGAGATAATACAACTGTTTGCGTGGCTTGTTGTGTGGGTGGTGAAGTCCAGACTAAACGGCATGTAATATGGGAACATGTGAAATTCTACATTCTGCTCATTTTTTGTATAAAAATATAAATTGGTTTATTATTGTCACACACAGTAAAGAACCTATAGCATGCCATCCATAAAGATCATTTAATTGCATCAGTACGTTGAAGTAATACTGATGGCATGAAATGATCACAGGGGAAAACAGCAACAGAATACAGACTGAAGTGTTATAGTTACCATGCAATCAGACAATAAAGTACAAAGCCTTAACAAGGTAGATGGAGGTCAAGAGTTCATCTTATAGTCAGGGACTGTTCAATAGTTTTATAACGGCTGGATGGAAGCTGTCCACGAGACTGGTGGTATGGGCTTTCAGTCTCGGATATTTTCTGCCAGATGGGAGGGGAGAAAAGAGGGAATGTCAAGGGTGTGTGGTGGCTCTGATTATGTTGGCTGCTTTACCGAGGCAATGAGGGGTAGACAGAGCCCATGGAGGAGTGGGGGGGGGGGGAGGCTGGTTCCTGTGACAGACTGAGCTGTGTCCACAACTCTCTACAGATTCTCGTGGTCTCGGGCAGAGCAGTTACCATACCAAGCCACAATGCATCCGGATAGGATGCTTTCTCTGCTGCGTCAATAAAAATTGGAGAGGGTCAAACGGGACATGCCAAATTTCTTTAGCCTCCTGAGCAAGTAGAGATGCTGAGGCTCTTTATATTATCTTGTGTAGATGGTAAGAGGTTGCAGAGCTCGATATGCTGAGAGATCTGGGTCTCCTAGTGCATGATTTAAAAAGAATTGGCATGCAGGTACCATAAATAATTAAGAAAGGTAACAATGTTTTTCAGTGCAAGAAAAACTGAATAAAAAAGCAAGGAGATGAGGCTTCATTTACGTATGGTATTGGTGAGACCATATCTGCAGCACTGCGTAGAGTATTGGCTTCCTTATTTAAGGGAGGACATTGACTCAAAAGCAGCAGTTCTGCAATTTACCAGACTAATACAGAGAATGGGCAGGTTACCTTTTAAGAAGAGACCAGACAGGCCAGACATACCCGCTGTGGTTGAGAAGAGTGAGTGCTATTTGAATAAGGTGTAAAAGATTTCGAGGAGTCTTGATGAAGAAGATGTGGGGAGGATATTTCTACTTGTACTAGGAAACGCTGGTTAAAAATAAGGGATCACTCATTTGGATAGATGAAGCAAAAATATTTCCGGCTCAAGTGTCTTCAGTACTCTCTTCCTGAAAGGTGGTGGAAGCAGAGCTTTAGAATATTTTTGAGGGAGAAGCTTTTAATAAGCAAGGGGATGAGAGGTTACAGCAGGTAAGAATACAGAGCTCAGGTTACAGCCGGGTTGGCCATTAAGTGGATAGGCTTGAGGGGTCTTGTGTCCCACTTTTAGTTCATGTCTCATTGAAGGGGCAGAACAATCAGGTAGGCTTCTGTGGGGGTGCATGGTTGATATTTTATTTTTGCCGAATTTGATGTAGTAAACTGCGACTAATGGGCTCTTTGGGGATTGTGCAAAACCCTAACCTTGCTGTTGTTTGCAGAACCGAGCGGCCCGCCAGCTGCTGGAGAGGATCCAGTCCTCGTGCCTGGACTCGAGGCTCGATGCTCTGAAGGAACTGGCCAAGCTGTCAGCTGATGCCACTTTTGCCACTGAATTTATCAACATGGAGGGGATTTTTATCCTGATGTTGCTGGTGGAGAGTGGAACCAAGTGAGTTCCTAGTTTTTCTTTAACTTGGTATTTGTGAAGTAGACGTTTCAGTGGGTGGACCAGTTATTTGGAGAAGTTGGTGAACTTTCTTCATTCAGAGGCATCTGAGGGAAGATGTTAGATGGAGAAATTGTAGTTAATAAGAAAAATGCTTTGATTTTGTTTCTATATGCATTATGTATGTTATATACATGTAGTTATATGACAATAAACTTGATTGAAGTATGGACTTGTAACCACACGATACAGATTTGAAATTATTGACAAATGAAAGAGACTCAGGAAATTACACAAATTGAAGTGCCATGGTGTGTTCTTATAATTTGCAAGGTTTTGTCTGAAAGGGGTATTAGACTATGATTCAGCAGTAATTTTCAAAAGGGAAAAGGGTAAATACCAAAGAATGAATGGAACTCTGGGGTATCTGGAACAATGTAACTCAGAGGCTAATCATTACCTCCTTGAAAGAGCAGAGGCTGTGGAATATGTTCTGTTGCACTGTACAAGTCCATGGTATCAAATGGGTATGGTAGCATGTCAGGCCATCTTTTCTCTCCATTATGCCACAGACCTCAGTGCCTTGAGTCACCGTAGAGAGCACACATCAGCTAGTTTTTGTGCTCATTGCCTGTCAAGCCAAAAAGACATAGGAGCTGAATTAGGCTAATCAGCCCTTTGAGTCTGCATAGTTGATTGTCAAGGAAAACCTTGCTTTGCCTTTGCCCTGTAATGGCCCTTCTTGCATCGCAGTACCCAGCTTCCTGACCGTTTTAAACCAGCATGCTGAATCGTGTACATCATTCAACGGCTTTCACGCATTAACTGAAATCACTGACAGTTTTGTTAATCAACCCAATGCTTTCCGATAGCAGGCCAGCTTCCCACAGTTGCTACCTGAATCTGATGTTCACAGTCATACTCATTAACAATCTTTGAAGCGTGAACTCTGAGCAGATCCATCTTGGGATGACGTGCTTGGGAAGTTTTGTACATCTTGGGTTATGGGCTTGCTCTACCTCAGTCTTCTCTCTGATAATGAAGAGAGCCATGACACAGAACATGCATCATCGTCCCTTCACGCCATGCTTACTGTGACAACTCGGTCATGGGTAGAGAGTTGATACTCTATAATGTACTGTGAAAAATATTGCAAAATGCAGGAAAGCCATGCCATGTTAACCATGACAATAGTGGCTAGATCTTTAGAGAAGCAGTATAGTTTTTGATTTGTGGATGAATTGCCTGTTTCTCCTTTCTGCCCTGTTCTAATATCAAATATCCTCATTTACCTCCTTTGTCCATCACTTCAAGCAACTTGCTGGATAAATTCAGGTAAATGATGCTCTTGATGCTATCGAGACATGCTTGGCTGATTGCTTCATCCTCATTGGATAACCACTTGTGCCAACATTAAACTGAGTTGTGTTGCTTTATAGGTAATTGGTAGCCATTGCCATGTTAAGCAGTGTGACATTAACAGTCATGTCCCCTGGTAAATCAGACCTCCTTCACGCCATCTTGAAGTGTAATGGACCTGATCATCCCCTGCCGACTGGTCTTGGTTGTTGGTTAATTTTCCTGTCCAGACCCTAGGGCGTTCCTTGTGGCTGTATTGCCTTTAATTATCTGAAAAGGTCGTCAGTAACATGAGATCATCTTGTTTCTTTCATGAGCATTCAAACTGGCGTATTACATAGGTAATTGAGCAGGTTGAGCATTGGCTGGGCAGCGTATTCTCAAGTTAGCTGTTGATTGGACATTACTGTATTATGTACAATCTGTTTGGCTGTGATGGCATCATGGAGTGGTACAGCATGAAAACAGGCCCTTCAACCCATTGAGTCTGTGGTGACCACCGCGTACCTTTTTATTTTAATCCCAATTTATTCCCCGCACATCAACTCTTCCTGGATTCTAGCACCCACTTACACAAGGGTCAACTTATAGCGCCAAATTACCCTAAAACCTGAACCTCTTTGGGATGTGGGAGGAAATGGGAGCACCCAGAGGATGTGCAAACTTCACGCAGCCAGCATTGAACCTGAGTCACTGCGCTCCTTTGCATCCCTGACTTCATAATGTCGATCTCCAAGACGAGCAGTTTGCAATCAAGTGGCTTTCTAACAGCAGGCAAATTGGATGCTGTGAACAGCCCAATAAACATTAGTGATCCATCAGAGCTGAGCTCAATGATTTCTAATTAGTCATTGGGTTAACGAATTGAAGGGTGATTTGGCCAGGTTGTTCAAAATTTGGTAGAAATGGGGAAATTATTTCCTGTAAGGAGAGATCAAGCCCAAAGGGAGAGTGGAGAAAGTAATGAAGATCTCTCCCAATGCACCCCACCCCACCAACCAAGTATCTGGGGAATGAATTGGAACTTCCAAGACTGATGAGTGATGGATACTTTGAAGGATATGGTACTGAGGGGCGAATGAGCCACAGTTGAATTGATTGACGGAGCAGAACGCCTGACTTTCATTCCCAATCTTCTTGTCACCACAGACATGCAAGCTTTCTACCTAAAGAGAAGCTGATCTCTCTGTACCTGCTGACCGTGGAGAGTTGTTCGTTGTTAGTGAATTGGACTCGGCCACCTTAACTAATTTACTTTTGTCTCCTTAACCTGAAAAAGAGGATAGACCTGCAATGGAGGAAGTGTGGAAAAGAGTCTCTAGACAAGCTGTAGGGATGGCAGGTCTGCTTTATGGGGAGAGATCAAGCTGGTGAGGCATTATAGGAGAATGAACAATCTCATTGAAATGTACAAAATTCTTGCTGGGCTCGACAGACTGATTAGAGAGAGAAAATTTCCCCTGACTGAGGAGTCTAGAACTTGGAATCACAGTCTTAGAATAAGTGATAAGCTATTTACAGCACGAGATGGTAAATTTTTGGAATTCTCTCCTGGCAGAAGTTGTGGAAGCTCAGTCACTGAGCTCATACAGAACTGAAGCTGATAGATTTCTTAACTTTTGAGGAGTCAAGGGGTCTGGGAATAGCCCAGCAAGTTGGTGTTTAAGGTGGAGAATCTGCTACAAACTTGCAAAATGGCAGAACAGGCTACACCTGCACTCCACTCCCATCCACCAAAATGCTAAAACCTCTGCCTCACTCCATCACATTGTAGACCATGACTGAGGTTGGCTAATGTAGTATCTGACTAACACAGGTCTTACCTATCTGGATTGGTATCTCTGCTGGATATTGCATTTTTACATTTCAGTTTTTGGGAGGGTCCACAGATTGGTGAAGGTTGTCTGATTTCCACACAGGATGGTGTGATTACTGATGTTGCTTTCATTCACCAATGCAAAACGTCAAGGGATACTGCACCCTACTGGATTTTTGTGTGTGATATTTGACCTATCTGTGCATGTTTCCTTGCAGTTTTGGGGAAATGCTGGCCTTCACACTGACAGCCTTCCTGGAGCTTATGGACCATGGCATCATCTCCTGGGATATGATCTCCACTGCTTTCATCAAACAGGTCAGACGGAGGGAAGTGAGGGGGAGATGAAGGAACTGTTCGTTGGGCTAGCCTCCTGTTCAAGAATCACCTATGCTTCATATCTAGTTAATGAGACATACTGTAGGATTCGTTACTGGCTGTCCTATTGGTGTCATGATAGTTAATTATTTTGTTGGAAGAAGAGATTTGAATTTAATGTCTTGTATTATCCTAGTATATAAAATAATGTTCTACAGCTAATGAAGTACTTTTGAAGTGCTGTCGTTGCTTTAACATAGGAAACATGGCAGCGAAGTTGTACCCAGCAAGTTCCATGATTGGTTGCCTGGCAGTGACACAAGTTGAAAGTTGAACCCTGATGAGAAGCATCAATGTACAACTTTCAGATCGTGTCATAATGTGGTGCCATGTGAGGCTGTGGGGTCTTTCACTCCTTACTGGGAGCAACAGACCCCACAGCTACACTTGGCATCACCTTAATGTGCTTTAGAATGGAGCTGGAGATCTCTGCCACGTGGTGTGACTTTTACCACAGTAAGGCAAGACTGCTGCTACACAACCAGTTTAACTTTTCTAATTTCATGTCAATTCTGACACTTTAAAAGACAAAACTGGTTAGAATCTTCCAGCAGCTCTTGCACCAGGCTTTGGGAGTTTACTATTACTCCCTGGAAGTGCATTCAATTTGGGATCTTTCTCAGAAGCAGGTATTTCTTTATTCTGCAGAAGAATTGGAAGGGAGATTAAGGAAAAGCTTTTTCATACAGAGGTTCGTAAAGGTCTGGGACTCATTGCCCAGAGTGGTGGTGAAGGCAGAAACCCTCCCCACATTTAAACAGGACCTGGATATGTACTTGAAAAACCATGACCTTAAGGACTTCAAACTTGGTGCTGGAGAATGGGCTGATCAGTCAGTTCAGGGGTGATAGATGGTATTGAAATTCTAAGTCTAAGTAAATTTATTATCGAAGTACGTAGATGTCGCCATACACTACCCTGAGATGCATTTTCTTGCAGGCATTTACAATAGATACAAAGAAACATGACAATCAATGAAAAACTGCACACAACGATGGACCAACAACCAAAGTGCATATACTGTAAGAATGCAATGTGAAATTACAAATAAATAATAGTGAGAACACGAGTTGTAGAGACCGTGAAAGTGAATCCATGGGTTGTGGTGGTGAAGTTTCTGGTTCACTGTGAGCCCCATGACATTGGAAGGGACCCTGTGGCAGTAAAGCCACTGAACTGTCTTGTTAGAGATGTGCAATGCCTGAAACTTGGTGGTGCATATGTTACTTGCAGCTCATCACTGAGTATCCGGGTCCTCGGCAGATATTGGTCCATGGGCTGCTTCATTTGCTGTAGAGTTGTGATTGGAATTGAACGTCATGCAATTATCAGTGAACCTCCTCACTTCTGACTGTTTGACAGAGTATGGTCATTGAAGATGGGCCTGGGACTGCAGTCCTGCAGTCGTGTCGTAGGTCTAGGATGCTTCAACTTCCACAATCCCACTTTCATTTTTACTCGAGGTGTACCTCTAGCTCACTTATAGCTCATTGATTTCAGTTTTGCTGGTCCACTTTGATGCCACACATGGTCAAATGTTGTGCCAAGGGCAGTCACTCCCACCTCATCTCTGAATTCGATCTGTGTTTGAAGAGGTCCTGATCAAGTTCAGCCTAGAAATGGTGAGCAGGGGTATTGTGGTGAATTAGTGATACTTGAGGGTAGATTTGATTGAGCAGTAGTCAGTCAGATTGGATGTGGACTGAATGTAACTGGGCAATCTTCCAGGCAACACACATCAAAGTTGCTGGTGAACGCAGCAGGCCAGGAAGCATCTCTAGGAAGAGGTACAGTCGACGTTTCGGGCTGAGACCCTTCGTCAGGACACATTGTCAGGTGGTTATAATTGTGTTGGGACAGAGTTGGCGTGCAAGTCTAAAGGGGCTGGGCGAGAGGGAAGGAGACAAGCCCACCCATACTTGCAGCCGATGGACTGGATGAAAAGGCAGACATCCTTTGCTTTTGTTCTTAATGCCAAGTGCCCAGAGGAATGTCTCTGGAACAATGAAACAGGTTACAGGTTTGTGGGACCTGCTGCTCTTGTAGTTCACTCCGGTAGGTTTTCTAGTGTGAAGGTGAGGGTCTTTACACTAGTGCTGAAGGAGGTTGCATCTTTAATGTATCCAGCCTTTGCATCAACAATGCAGAGGTTATGAATGTTGTTTCTGATGTTTAGTTTGCTGTTTTCTCCCTTTTATGCTGGTAACTGAAGGCTGACAATGAACACCCAGCAGGAGAAAGTGTGACCAATCTTCCTCCAAACAACAGAAGCTGAAAATGCTGAGGCTAACACTGCCTAAAGGCTCCTGACTGCGTCGTGGGGGAAGGGAATGCTAGCTGAAACTTGGGAAAGATTATCCACAGAAAGCTTAAACCAGCTCCGTTTGGAATGCATTCATCAGCTAAGATAAATGAAGCCTTCGGAGAATAAAGCTGATTAATTGTATTGTTGGTTTGACTGCCAGAGTGGTTTTGTCTCTGAGCAAATGGGACCAGTGAAGGAATTGCCGTGATCAAATGTTTAACCTCAAAGGTTTCTAATTCCTTCCAACTCTAATCTATGACACAAAGGGTTATTGAGCCTGGAAGCAAGTCCAGACTTTCTGCCCTCTGGGAAAACTCCAGTGTTAGCTTCAGCCAAAAGAACCTTTTCCCACAGCCCAGCAGACATTGAACGCAGAGAGCCAGTGAGTTAACCCCTTTTATGCTGTGCCCTTCCTGCTGCCTGGAGCATGTGTTGTCTAGTGCTGTTTGCTGACTTTTTGCCACACACTTTCTAAAAAATGTGAAGGAGAAAATAGGAATGCTGGACAATTGCACTCAACAGAGAATCAGCTGGAATTATAGATCTGTTCACATGTGAAAACAGGCTTCAAATGTAAAAACTTGGTAAGAAGTTACTTCAGAGTGAAAACAAGATGACAGGTGATTCGGAGTAAATACCAAACAAGACAAAATCTGTAGATGCTAGAAATCCGAGCAACACACACAAAATGCTGGAGGAACTCAGCAGGCCAGGCAGCATCAATGAAAAAAGTACAGTCGACGTTTCGGGCCAAGACTTTTCAGCAGGACTGGAGGAAAAAAAAGATAGAGTTGATTTTAATGGTTGGGGGGAGGGGAGAGAGCAACACAAGGTGATAGGTGAGACTGGGAGGGAGAGGGATGAAGTAAAGAGCTGGGAAGTTGATTGGTGAAAAAGATACAGGGCTGGAGAAGGGGGAGTTTGATAGAAGAGGACAGAAGGTTGTGGAAGTAAGGAAAGCGGGGAGGAGCAGCAGAAGGAGGTGATGGATGGGCAAGGAGATAAGGTGAGAGAGGGGAAACGGATGGGGAATGATGTGGGGGAGGGGATCTTGCTAGAAGTTCGAGGTTCATGCCATCAGTTTGGAGGCTACGCAGATGAAATATAAGATGTTGTTCCTCCAACCTGACTGTGGCCTCATCGCGACAGTAGGGGAGGCCATGGATTGACGTATCAGAATGGGAATGGGAAGTGGAATTAAAATGGGTGGCCACTGGGAGATCCCGTTTCTTCTGGCAGATGGAGCGTAGGTGCTCGGTGAAGCAGCCTCCCAGTCTACATCAGGTCTCGCCGATATGCAGGAGGCCACAGTGGGAGCACTGCGCGCAGTATATGATCCCAATGGACTCACAGGTGAAGTGTCGCCTCACCTGGAAGGACTGTTTCGGGCCCTGAATGGTAGTGAGGGAGGAGGTGTAGGGGAAGGTGTAGCACTTGTCCGCTTGCAAGGATAAGTGCCAGGAGGGAGATCAGTGGAGAGGGACGAATGGACAAGGGAGTCGTGTAGAGAGCATCCCTGTGGAAAGCAGAAAGCTGGGGGGGGGGGTGGGGAAGATGTGCTTGATGGAATAGAGATGGGGAGATGGCCTTCCTCTGGTGCTCCTTCCCCTTTTTTCTTTCTTCCATGTCCTTCTGTCCTCTCCTATTAGATTTTTCCAGTCCTATATCTTTTTCACCAATCAACTTCCCAGATCTTTACTTCACCCCTCCCCCTCCCAGCTTCACCAATCACCTTGTATTTCTTTCTCCCCTTCCCCCATCTTTTAAAACAACTCCTTGTCTTTTTTTTCTCCAGTCCCGCTGAAGGGTTTTGGTCCGAAACATCAACTGTACTTTTTTTTCCATTGGTGCTGCCTGGCCTGCTGAGTTCCTCCAGCATTTTGTGTGTGTGTGTGTGTGTGTGTGTGTTGCTGCAGAGTAAATTCCACTCACTTTGAAGGAACTGGGCAAATCTACAAGGAGCGCTGCGACACGGAAGCAGCATTCCATCACCAAGGACCCCCGCCATCCAGGCTGTGCTCTCGCTGCTGCCATTGGGAAGGAGGTACTGGAGCCACATTTCCAGGTTCAGGAACAGTTATTACTCTCCAGCCAGCCAGCTCCTGAACCGGCGGGATAACATCATTCAAGTCAACATTGAACTGACTCCACAACTTATGGACTCACTTTCAAGGACTTTACAACTCATAGTCTCAGTATTATTTACCCACTTCCTTGTTATATTTGCACATTGGTTGTTTGTCAGTCTTGGTGTGTAGTTTGACAATGATTCTACTGAATTTCTTTGTTCTACTGTGAATACCTCAAGCCGATGAATGCCAGTAGTGTATGTTGATATATGTGTACTTTAATAATTTACTTTGAAATTAGATTGTGAATACTTTTCCATATTGTAGAGGAGGAACAAATTTTAAAACTTAATTAACATGTCTGTACATATGTGATCCATTCACACTCTGTCTTCAATGTACAATATCGATCTACTTGCTCTTGTTAACCAGCTCATAACTTCTCCAGTGGATAGGGTGGGATGGGAGCTGTCTTTGGGGTCCCAAAGCTCCAGTTCAGTCACTGGGCTTATGGGTAACTGCCCCTCTTCTCTCTTCATTTCTGTTTGCTGATTTCAAAATTACACTCTGTACACATTTTTAATTTTCATTGCAGAATTAAACCCTTTAATGGGATCAATATGAGGACCCAGGAGGCCTGAAAGTTCCTAAATTGTAGGGAAATGAAAACCTGCTTGGTTATTTGCCTTTCCTTTGAGGGGAAACTGTGTGGGCATATGGTTAAATGTTTTATATTAGTAGAGACCTCCTCTCACTCCTTGCCGATTTTGCTTACATCATGGTGTGTGGCAGTATTTTTCAGGCCAAAGAGGAGAAGTTAAGCTTTGAAATAGGCAGGAACAAAAAAACTTGCAGGAAAAAGCAATCAAGTACTCTTGAGCAGATGTGTATTGGTGGTGTCTTTATTCTTTGCCATTGACTTCATCCTATGGCCCTCCTTTTCTATGTCTTTTTGCCCCTCATTTGCAAGTATCCACACGCTGAGATTTTCTTTCTGTACCCCCTGCCTTGCCCCTTGCATAATTCTCAACTTGTTTTTATGGTTTCCTTCTCATTCTCTTCTGTGTTCTCTTCCATGTGCTCTCCATCCTCCTATCTGTCTTGTTCTGTCACTTTTTCTATCAGTGTTGGTATCTCCATCCTGCTCTGTTCTGTGCACGGCCAGGGGAATCATTGGAAGGTGCAAGACTCCCTGTCATTAGCACGCTACGGCAGAGCGCTGAGATTTACAGGTTTGATGTCACGCAATGGGAACGTGCTATATGTTTTAATTAACTTCAGCCCTGCCTTATCTAATTAGTGCTTACAAACTGTAGCTGATGATTGCTGTGATCAGCCTGTGATAATTTATCGATTTTGGTTTTTTTTTGGTGGGGTGGTGGAGAAAGAACGTAAAATGCATTGGTGTGAATACCACTAATATGTTACAAGCAAAAGAAGAGCGAATTACAGAGCCCAGTGGTCTGCCTCTTGAAAGTGGACACAGGACCGTAGAGCCTGTGTTGTCCACTAGGGTCCGGTGTCTCAGCCATGCAGCATTTTTTCAACATGTCAGTCAATGGCTTCCTCTACTGTCAAGATAAGGCCACACTCAGGTTGGAGGAGCAACACCTTATATTCTGTCTGGGTAGCCTCCAACCTGATGGCATGAACATTGATTTCTTGAACTTCCTATTTTGGCTATTACCCCCCACCCCCAATCTCATTCACCATTCCTGTTTCCCTCTCTCAGCTTATTTCCTTGCATGCCCATCACCCAATAGTAACAGGGACATTGAGGAGCAGATAGGGAGACAGATTCTGGAAAGGTGTAATAATAACAGGGTTGTCATGGTGGGAGATTTTAATTTCCCAAATATCAATTGGCATCTCCCTAGAGTGAGGGGTTTAGATGGGGTGGAGTTTGTTAGGTGTGTTCAGGAAGGTTTCTTGACACAATAGGTAGATAAGCCTACAAGAGAAGAGCCTATACTTGATCTGGTATTGGGAAATGAACCTGGTCAGGTGTCAGGTCTCTCAGTGGGAGAGCATTTTGGAGATAGTGATCACAATTCTATCTCCTTTACCATGGCATTGGAGAGGGATAGGAACAGATAAGTTAGGGAAACGTTTAATTGGAGTAAGGGGAAATATGAGGCTATCAGGCAGGAACTTGGAAGCATAAATTGGGAACGGATGTTCTCAGGGAAACATATGGAAGAAATGTGGCAAATGTTGAGGGGATATTTGCGTGGAGTTCTGCATAGGTACGTTCCAATCAGACAGGGAAAGGATGGTAGGGTACAGGAACTGTGGTGTACAAAGGCTGTTGTAAATCCAGAAAAGAAGAAAAGAACTTACAAAAGGTTCAAAAGACTAGGTAATGATAGGTATCTAGAAGATTATAAGGCTAGCAGGATGGAGCTTAAGAATGAAATGAGAAGATCCAGAAGGGGCCATGAGAAGGCCTTGGTAAGCAGGATTAAGGAAAACCCCAAGGCATTCTACAAGTATGTGAAGAGCAAGAAGATAAGACATGAGAGAATGGGACCAATCAAGTGTGACAGTGGAAAAGTGTGTATTGAACTGGAGGAGATAACAGAGGTACTTAATCAATACTTTGCTTCAGTATTCACTGCGGAATAGGATCTTGGCGATTGTAGGGATGACTTAACGGCGGACTGAAAAGCTTGAGCATGTAGATATTATGAAAGAGGATGTGCTGGAGCTTTTGGAAGGCATCAAGTTAGATAAGTTGCCGGGACCAGATGAGATGTACCCCAGGCTACTATGGGAGGCAAGGGAGGAGATTGCTGAGCCTCTGGCGATGATCTTTGCATCATCAATGGGGATGGGAGATGTTCCAGAGGATTGGAGGGTTGTGGATGTTGTTCCCTTATTCAAGAAAGGGAGTAGAGATAGCTCAGGAAATTATAGACCAGTGAGTCTTACTTCAGTGGTTGGTAAGTTGATGGAGAAGATCCTGAGAGGCAGGATTTATGAACATTTGGAGAGGTATGATATAATTAGGAATAGTCAGCATGGCTTTGTCAAAGGCAGGTTGTGCCTTACGAGCCTGATTGAATTTTTTGAGGATGTGACTAAACACATTGACAAAGGTAAAGCAGTAGATGTAGTGTATATGGATT
Organism: Mobula birostris; assembly: GCF_030028105.1. Classification (NCBI taxonomy): domain Eukaryota; kingdom Metazoa; phylum Chordata; class Chondrichthyes; order Myliobatiformes; family Myliobatidae; genus Mobula; species Mobula birostris. The sequence goes on along the minus strand of NC_092371.1, from coordinate 23,415,792 downwards.
TCAGCAAGGCATTTGACAAGGTACCCCATGCAAGGCTTATTGAGAAGTCAAGGAGGCATGGGATCCAAGGGGACATTGCTTTGTGGATCCAGAACTGACTTGCCCACAGAAGGCAAAGAGTGGTTGTAGACGGGTCATATTCTGCATGGAGGTCGGTGACCAGTGATGTCCCTCAGGGATCTGTTCTGGGACCCCGACTCTTTGTGATTTTTATAAATGACTTGGGTGATAAAGTGGAGGGATGGGTTAGTAAATATGTTGATGACACAAAGGTTGGAGGTGTTGTGGATAGTGTGGAAGGCTGTCAGAGGTTACAGTGGGACATTGAAAGGATGCAAAACTGGGCTGAGAAGTGGCAGATGGAGTTCAACCCAGATAAGTGTGAGGTGGTTCAAATATGGCAGGATATAGTATTAATGGTAAGACTCTTGGCAGTGTGGAGGATCAGAGGGATCTTGGGGTCCGAGTGCACAGGACACTCAAAGCTGCTGCGCAGGTTGACTGTATGGTTAAGAAGCCATACGGTGCATTGGCCTTCATCAATCGTGGGATTAAGTTTAGGAGCCGAGAGGTAATGTTGCAGCTATATAGGACCCTGGTCAGACTCCACTTGGAGTACTGTGCTCAGTTCTGGTCGCCTCACTACAGGAAGGATGTGGAAACCACAGAAAGGGTGCAGGGAAGATTTTCAAGAATGTTGTCTGGATTGGGGAGCATGCCTTATGAGAATACGCTGAGTGATCTTGGCCTTTTCTCCTAATCCGCCTTTATTCCTAATCATTCTCCAATGGAGGATGAGAGGTGATCTGATAGAAGTGTGCAAGATAATGAGAGGCATTGATCGTGTGGGTAGTCAGAGGCTTTATCCCAGGGCTGAAATGGCTAGCACAAGAGGGCACAGTTTTAAGGTGCTTGGAAGTAGGTACAGAGGAGATGTCAGGGGTAAGTTTTTTACGCAGAGAGTGGTGAGTGCGTGGAATGGGCTGCCAGCGACGGTGGTGGAGGCGGATACGATAGGGTCTTTTAAGAGGCTGTTGGATAGGTACATGGAGCTTAGAAAAGTAGAGGGTTATGGGTAACCCTAGGTAATTTCTAAGGACATGTTCAGCACCGCTTTGTGGGCCGAAGGGCCTGTATTGTGCATCGGTTTTCTATGTTTCTATGTTTACCTCAACGGACTTATCACAAGGCAGTGGGGCTCTTTGCCCATAGCTGGGACAGTGGTTGATGGGCGGCAGGGCGTGTCCACACAGAGGTGGGCCTGCACGCCACGTCTCTGGGGCCCACTGCTGCTCCGAGATCCCCTGTAGTTTGGCCTGGGACCATAAGATACCCAGTTTCCATGTGTGGCCCCAAGGAGGCACTGCAGGAGTCTTGGTGGTGGAGAGGCTGTGTACTGGCAGGAGGAGGCTTACACACTCGGCTCCTTCTTTTCACTACTGCACCAGAAGCTTCACACACCAAGACAGAAGTGGTTTGCCAATGGAGTACCAGTGTCCCACCCACTCTACCTGCCTTCACTGTTGGTGATGAAAAGCTGTCAGTAGTGCCATCTTTCAAATATCTGGGGAGCATTCTCTCTGAGGATGGCGGCATTGACAACAACATCCAGAGCCACATTAAACAGGCATCAGCTGCCTTTGGGAGACTTCGGCAAAGAGTCTTTCAGAACAGGAGCCTTCGTCCCTCCACAAAGGTCGCCGTATACCAAGCAATCTATGTCACCACCGTCCTTTATAGCTGTGAAGCTTGGGTAACCTACAGCCGTCACATCAAGTCCTTGGAGCGCTTCCACAGAAACTGCCTCCAGCGCATCCTGGGAATTGCCTGGCGTGAGCGGGTGCCTCACACTGAAATACTTGTGAAGACCAACTGCGAAGTATTGAGGCCATGATCACCCAGCGTCAGCTGCAGTGGCTGGGGCACGTGATAAGGATGCCCCCATGCCAGCTGCCCCGCAGAGTGTTATACGGTCAGCTACATCGTGGTCGACGCTCAGCTGGAAGGCCGAAGAAGCGCTATAAGGATCAGATGAAGAATGCTTTAAGGAAGTGCAATATCAGACCCAAGGACCTGGAGGAGGTTGCTGCTGACCATACCACTTGGCGACAGCTGTGTAGGGACCGGGTTCGTATTCTGAAGATGGAAAGAGCAACCAGAAGATAGCAGAAGAGAGCTAAGAGAAATGCAGCCATGGTTGTCACCACTACCACATTTACATGTCCCACCTGCAATAGAGCTTGTGGGTCCAGGATAGGACTGTATCGTCAACAAAGATCTTACTGTTAAAGGAGTGGACGTCGTCATCGGATTTCGATGGACAACTGAAGAAGAGATGTTTACCTCCCTCTGGTGCTCCTTCCCTTTCCCTTTCCTATCAGATTCCCTCTTCTTTAGCCCTTTATCTCTTTCATCCTTCAGGGTGTGTATTACTTTGGGTTTTCAGTATCAGCAGATTTTCTCAGGTGAGCAATTTTTCACTGCGGCATTGTAGTGTGATTCCATGTTGAGGACCAGGCTATGCTACAGGATTCACCAATGATCCTTTGCTTTACTGCTGAAGATTGCCATTTTGAATCGAATTCCATAATCTGACCTAGTTGGGTTCATCCTGAATCAACCTATGCAGCTGATCCTTTTCGTTCAAATGATCTCTCTGTACGATGAGCAATGGTAAATTATTTTCAAAAGCATCTTAGGGGCCAGTCTCTGCAGCAGATTTTTCATCTTCCATGGCAGTTTACAGCCATATGCTGCATTAATTTGTGCCTCTGAAGCACAGAGCTTTAGTTTCAAGTCTCCATGGAGACTCGTGCACAAGATCCATCCTGACACATGCAAGCTTTGTGCCAAGTTTCCCAGAACTTCTCGCTTGTGATGCAGGGTTTTGACCAGGATGTGAACAATTCCCACAGATGCCTCTCGAGCTGCTGAGTTCTTCCAGCAACTTGTTTGTCGCTTCAGGTTCTGTCGTCTGTAGTCTCTTGTGTTTCTACTTTCAGAATGATAGACCAGAGAAAGAAGCTGTTCAGCTGAAGAATTTAAGATGCCCTACATTTACTTTCCTCCAAGTACTGACCTAGAAAAGCCGGAGTGAATTAGTATCCACCTTCTAGTTGGGCAGTATGTTTCACTTGCTAACCATCTATTCAGTTTTGTGTCTTTTTAAGGGTTTTCCTTTGGTCCTCTTGCCAAAGTCCTTCGGTTACTTGCTCTTTGAACTTTCCTCTAATGGGAAGAGGATCAAGAGGTCTGCTGCCTGGGCTCATTACTTTGAGTAACTCAAAATTCTTCCAATAAATCTCTCTACCATCTTCTCTGTCCCTAAGGGAAATTATTCTATTCCTCCCCGCCTCCCCACACTTCCTGGACCGTTCCAGTGAGACTTTCGAGTCTTGTCTTGGGCCTTTGCACACCTGTTCTAATTGGATGATTAGAATTGGACTCCATGCTTCATTGGTGGCAAAACCATATATTGATAAAGGTCCATGATCACACTGCTTTGGTGTTCAGATTCATTTTCTGTGTTTTTGAGATTTCACAATTGGCCCAAAGATTTCTGCCCTACATACTTTATTGTGTTCACTTTCTTGTGCCTCTCCATTCCACCAGCCTGCCTGTATCCTCCTGAAGTCTATAATCACCATATTTTCTCATCTGAAAATCTTGAAACTATCCCCTCGGTTGAAAGGTCCAAACTATTGAAATACAATAGTAGTCTCAGGAATAACATGTGCTTTCCTCCAGTCCAAAAATAATTCCTGTTTTGTCCCTAACTCAGTTTGTGATCCATGCTGCCACAACCTTTAATGTAATGTCAACTCTTTATATTCATTATTGCCTCCGCTATCTTCTCATTTCATGTGTTGTTTTCTATGCTTTCTCAATGATATTTGAGATCAGTCACTGACTATTTTCATGTTTTGCTCTCCGTTTATTTTCCTCTTGCCCTGCTAAGCCACTCTAAATACAGTGCTTACTTCTGGAAGAACCTTTTCCTCAAATCACTTACCACTGCACTCTTAAACTTCTGACACAAGAGCACTGGCTCTCAGCTGTTGATGAGGAAAACTACAGCTTTTTGAATACCTTATGAAGACATCCTCCTCCCACTTACCACCATTGCCCTCTTGTCATTCATTCCCTGTGGTATGGAAGTTGTCCTGTCCAAGACCAGAAGAAGCTGCAGAAGGTCATGAACACAGCCCAGCACATCACACAAACCAATCTTCCGTCCGTGGACTCACTTTACACCACACGCTGTCGGAGCAGTGCTGCCAGGATAATCAAGGACACGACCCACCCAGCCAACACACTTTTCATCCCTCTTCCCTCCAGGAGAAGGCTCAGGAGCTTGAAGACTCGTACAGCCAGATTTGGGAACAGCTTCTTTCCAACTGTGATAAGACTGAACAGATCCTGACCCGGATCTGGGCCGTACCCTCCAAATATCCGGACCTGCCTCCCAGTTTTTTTTGCACTACCTTACTTTTCCCTTTTCTATTTTCTATTTATGATTTATAATTTAATTTTTTTAATATTTACTATCCATTTGTACTCCAGGGAGCACGAAGCGCAGAATCAAATATCACTGTGATGATCAATTGTTTGGCGACAGTAAAGTATAAAGTACATCACTCAGCTCTACTCCCTTGTCAGACAACTGTCACTTTACAGCCATTGAGTTAGAATTCACAAATTTCTGCCCAGTTGTGTTCAGCTCTTGTTTCTTGATACATGCTCCAATGAGGTGGCTTCTCGTTATTGAAAATTGCAATGCAGAGAGTTTCTGGGAACACAACTGTGCCCTGAAACACCAAGGCTTCTGACGGAGTTGGACTTGACAAGAGCTTGTTTTATCTTGGGTCCTGCTCTCTGTCATTAAAACTGATCAGACAGGTCATCAAAGGCAGGCAATTTGAACAACTTCCAACAGGACCAGAGAAACTTGCATGGAAAGCATTCAAGGATGTTGTTGAAAATTATCTTGGCAACTACAGAGCACCAAACTACATGCAGCTGGTTGACAACATGCTTCAAGCATACAGAACCATAAAGTGCAGCATGTCACTAAAAATTTGTTTACTGCATTTGCATTTAGACTTCCTCCCAGCAAATCTTGGTACTGTCAGTGACGAGCATGGTGAAAGGTTTCACCAGGACATTGTGGTCATGGAGAAACAGTGTCAGGGCAACTGGAATCCATCAGTGCTGGCTGGCTGGCTGGCTGATTATTGTTAGATACTTAATTGAGAAGTCGCAGACACTGAGTACAAATGAAAATCATCAAAAGATTTTTAGTTTAGTTGAACCATTCCAAAGCATCAACAGCATTATGCAATTAAATGTATTTTTTTATATAGGCATCCGTTAGACTCATGAGACCATGGATTTGCACCTTGGAAGGTTTCCAGGATTCAGGCCTGGGCAAGGTTGTATGGAAGACCGGCAGTTGCCCATGCTGCAAGTCTCCCCTCTCCACGCCACCGATGTTGTCCAAGGGAAGGGCATTAGGACCCATACAGCTTGGCACCAGTGTCGTCACAGAGCAATGTGTGGTTAAGTACCTTGCTCAAGGGCATACACGCTGCCTCAGCCAAGGCTCAAACTAGTGACCGTCAAATCACTAGACGAACACCTTAACCACTTGGCCACGCGCCAACCTATGTAATATATTCAATAAAAGTTAATTTGTTGTTTCTCCACAAATTCCTAGGTGATACAAAGTAGTTTGAACTTGTACAATATTTGTGTTCAGCTTCAAGTGGTCGAAAAAAATTAAGCAAAAAAAATTTCTGAGGAAGCAACGCTTTTGGGGGAAAAAATTAGTTGTCTAGTGTAATCAGCTCCTTGGTTTTGCTGACGTTGAGTGAGAGGTTGTTGACACCACACAGTCAGGTTTTCATTCACCCTCCTATGTGCTGATTCGTCGCCACCTTTGATTTGGCCAATGACTGGGGTCGTCAACAAACTTAAATATGGCATTGAAGCTGCGGTTAGCCTCACAGTTGTATGTATAAAGCGAATAGAGCAGAGGGCTAAGCACACAGCCTTGTGGTGCATCTATGCTGATGGAGATTGTGGGGGAGAGGTTTTTGCCAACCCAGCCCGTCTGGGGTCAGCAAGTGAAGAAATTGAGGATCCAGTTGCAGAGGAGATATCGAAGCCAGGCCTTGAAGCATATTGATTAGTTTTGAGGAAACGAAAGTATTGAATGCTGAGCTTTAGTCAATGAAGAGCATCCTAATGTATGCATTTTCATTGTCCAGGTGTTCTAGGGTTGAGCAAAGAGCTTATGAAATAGCATCTGCTGTTGACCTGTTGTGATGGTAAGCAAACTGGAGCAGATCCAAGTTGCTTCTCAGGAAGTATTTGATGTGTTTGATCAACCTCTCAAAGCACTACATCACAGTGGATGTAAGTGTTACTGGATGATTGGCATTGAGGCACGTTGCTACGTTCAGCAGTACAGTTGAATCCTGCTTGAAGCAAGTGGATACTTCAGACTGCCTTGGCGAGTAGTTACCGATATTGGTGAGGTTCTAGCCAGTTGATCAGCCCAGGTCTTTAGTACTCGGCCATGTCCCTCTATTTGGGGCTGTGTGCTTTCAGTGGGTTCATCCTCTTGAAGGGTGATCTCATGTCACCCTCGAGGACAGAAATCACAGGATCATCAAGGGCATGAAGGTTCTTCCTTGTTTTGACAGTCATAATGAGAATAAAAGGCACTGAGCTCATTTGAGAGCAAAGCCTTGTCACCACCAATGTCATATGGTTTCACTTGTAGGAGGTGATATTATTTTAGTTGTCAAACATCCTTCAGTGATTCCAGTTTGGTCCAAAATTGCCACTTTGCATATGTCATGGCTTTCTGGAGATTGTACCTGGACCTCTTGTATTTTACTTGTTCGCCAGATCTGAATGCCACTGATCTGGCCCTCAGCAGATTGTGGATCTCTCGGTTCATCCAGGGCTTCTGGTTGGAGAAGACGCTGATGGATTTTTTGGGGACACACCCTTCTATGACTATTTTTGTAAAGTCCGTGACAACCATGGAGAATTCATTAAGATCCTCGAAGTTCTTGAACAAGGTCCAATTCACTGACTCAAAGCAATCCTGTAGCTTTGTTGTCCTTGTTGTCCTTGTCTCTGGAGTCGAGCTCAACCATGGAGAATTCATTAAGATCCTCGAAGTTCTTGAACAAGGTCCAATTCACTGACTCAAAGCAATCCTGTAGCTTTGTTGTCCTTGTTGTCCTTGTCTCTGGAGTCGAGCTCTATAGCCTTTGCCTGTATGCAGGTAGGAGGGGACAGCCGAGTGATCAGATTTTCTAAAGTGCGGAATTGGAATGGAATGGTAGGCATTCCTAATCATAGTATAGCAGTGGTTGATTGTGTTGGGACCCCTGGCTGCAGGTAAAATATTGATGATAATTGGGAAGAGATTTCTTTAAACAAGCCTGATTGAAGTCCCCAACAATGATTTGAAAGGCGTCGGGGTTAGGCTATTTCATGTTTGGTGATAGTGGCACTCAGTGCCTTGAGTGCCTGCTTAACATAGGCATTTGGTGGTATGTAAACTCTGGTGCAGATCATGGAGGGGAACTCTCCGGGTAAGTAAAATATTCAGCACTCACTCAATCATTAGATGTTCCATGTCAGGGGAACATAGATGTCTGAACACCACAAAGAGTTTATCATGAAACACCGGCCCCGACAACTTGCTTTCTCTGAATTAGCAGTCCATTTGATCCAATGTATCAAGAAGCCCTTAGGTCTCAACAATGTATCCAGTTTGTCTGGAGTGAGCTGTGTCTCTGTGAAACAAAATGCAGCAATTTCTCATTTCCCTTCAATCCAGCAATCTCGCCCTAGGTCCTCAGTCTTGTTCTCCAGTGACTGTACATTTGCTACCAAGATGCTGGGTAGAAGTTGTTTCATACCCCAGCATTTTAGCCTGGTTTGGAGTTCCTCCAGGTGCACCAATTTCCTCTGAACCTCGATGATATGGCTCAGTGAATTAATTGTCACTGTAAATTACCACATAAGCAGATGAATGGCGGAATCCAAGGGAAGTTGATGGCAATGTGGGGAGACTAAGATGGCACCAGAGATATACGGTGACGTTTCGTAGGCAGCTCACAATATTACTAGATATACTTCTTCCGAACTACGATTGCTGCCATCTGCAGTCTGTAATTTCCCTTTAAGAAGCGTATTTTTGAACCACCTGAGCTAACTTGTGACTTTACTATCTCCTGGAGGATTTGGTGAACATGACTCTCAGGAATGCAGGTACAGCACCTTGCAGAGGACGAATGTCGGCCATTGCCTGAGCAGAGGGCGCTGATTGAAGCATCGAGGTCTGAGAGCAGAAAACAAAGCCGAATCTGCCTGCCCACCTTGTTCACCTCCACTTGCTCCACTTCCCTCTCTTCTCACCACTACAGTCAGGAGGGTGGTGCTGGAGCCTGGGTCCCACACCACCAGGTTCAGGAGCAGTTGGTGCCCTGCAACCATCGGGCTCCTGGACCGGGTTCACTCACCCTGGCACTGAACCGATTCCACCACCTGTCAACTCGCTTTCGGGGATTCTGCAGCTCGTGGTCTCAGTATTACTTGTTTACTCTCTTTTTTTATTATTTACACAAGTTGTTGACACTTGCACATTGTATATTTGCCAGTCTTTGGTTTCTCGTGCATTCTGTTGTATTTCCTTGTTTTCCTGCGGGATGCCTGCAGGAAAATGAATCTTAAGGTTATGTGTGGTATGAACACTTTGCTAATAAATTTGATTTGAACTTTGATTAACTTGCAGGAGAAAAGCTAGCGGGAAAACTGATTCGCTCTGTGAATTGATACAGATCTGTTGGGCCAAGTGGTTTCTCCCATGTCATAACATTTCATAAAACAATGAAAATATTTTCAGCTTTGGACAAATGAATCACCTTCAGTGTCCATGCCAGTACAGTTCTTGCTCAGTTTCTTTCTTGTGTATCTGCTGCCTCGGCCTGTGCATGCCATTTAAGGCATCCATTAGTCTTGCGAGACCATGGATCTGCGCCTGGAAAGTCTTCACTCTCCAGGGCGCAGGCCTGGGCAAGGTTGTTTGGAAGACTGGAGATTGCCCATGCTGTAAGTCTCCCCTCTCCATGACACCGATGTTGTCCAAGGGAATGGCATTAGGACCCATACAGCTTGGCACCAGTGTCGTCGCAGAGCAATGTGTGGTTAAGTGCCTTGCTCAAGGACACAACACGCTGCCTTGGCTGGGGCTGGAACTCATGACCTTCAGATATGGCACATCCCTTAAATAAATATTAAAAGAACATTGGATGTGAAGCAATTACAGACTGTTTCCACACACTGGAGCTGAGTCCTTTGTCTGACACTGCAGATATATCATTCAAAGTCTCACCAGGATCCACACTTCCTACGTGAGATTCCTTGCAGCATAGGAGAAGGTCATTGTGCCCATTGAATACATACTATCACTTAGAATACTTGTTTCCCTGTAACCTATTTTCTTGTATGTCCATTAACTCCGCTGATTCACCTACAGCATTGGTGATTGATAGTCCGTTAACCTGTAAACCTACATATCTTTTGAATGTGGGAGGAACCCCACATTTGTAACGGTAAGAAAGAGCAGAGGCCGCACAGACAGCACCCATCGTCAGAATTGAATGTGTGTTGCCGGAGCTCAGAGTCAGCAGCAATAACTTCTGGGTCGCTCTTCCATCCCCGCACACTTCACTCTTCCAGCAGCTCTTCCCTGTCCCAGATCTATCAAAGTGCTGTCCATTATTTCAAGGGCACCTGAGCAGGAGAGAGTCAGGTCTCTTTGGTTCCCATCGCAAACACTGCACGTTGCACAAGTTCCCACCCCAGGAGATTGCCTGTGGCTCAGCCAGGTCCTCTGAAGCACTGGTCGTGTGACAGGGCTCCAAAACCACTGCATCAAGATCAGGCAACACACATCAAAGTTGCTGGTGAACGCAGCAGGCCGGGCAGCATCTCTAGGAAGAGGTGCAGTCGGCGTTTCAGGCCGAGACCCTTCGTCAGGACTAACTGAAGGAAGAGTGAGTAAGGGATTTGAAAGTTGGAGGGGGAGGGGGAGATCCAAAATGATAGGAGAAGACAGGAAGGGGAGGGATGGAGCCAAGAGCTGGACAGGTGATAGGCAAAAGGGATACAAGAGGATCATGGGACAGGAGGTCCGGGAAGAAAGGCGGGGGGGGGGGAACCCAGAGGATGGGCAAGGGGTATATTCAGAGGGACAGAGGGAGAAAAAGGAGAGTGAGAGAAAGAATGTGTGCATAAAAATAAGTAACAGATGGGGTATGAGGGGGAGGTGGGGCATTAGCGGAAGTTAGAGAAGTCGATGTTCATGCCATCAGGTTGGAGGCTACCTAGACGGAATATAAGGTGTTGTTCCTCCAACCTGAGTGTGGCCTCATCTTTACAGTAGAGGAGGCCGTGGATAGACATGTCAGAATGGGGATGGGATGTGGAATTAAAATGTGTGGCCACTGGGAGATCCTGCTTTCTCTGGCGGACAGAGCATCAAAATCTGGTTTATTATCACTGGCATCCTTCATGAAATGTAGTGTTTTGAGGCAGCAGTACAGTGCAAGGCAGAAAAATCACTATAAATTACAGTAAGAATATAATTTTTAAAAATAGTGCAAAAAGATCACTGGAAGTTCCAACTCTGGCTGAAGCCCACCTTACCTCAACCGTTCTGATGCCCTCACCTAGGGCTTTGTTACCTGCTGGTTTGCCTATTCCAAAGTATCCTGCTTGGCCTTGCCTCTCCCACTGTAAAATATGCTTTCCCCTTACTGGTTTTTCACCTGGAACCTACCAGCCTTCTCCTTCCCACCCTCCCCCCACCTCCTTTATAGGGCCTCTGCCCCTTCCCTCTACAGTCCTGACGAAGGGTTCCGGCCCGAAACGTTGACTCATCGTTTCCACGGCTGCTGCCCGACCTGCTGAGTTCCTCCAGCATGTTGTGAGTGTTGCTCATACAAAGCTGTACTGCTCAGACCTTGACTCTGTTTTCCAATAATGCTACAAGTTTCAAATTCTCATCCTTGCTTTCATCTTTCTCCTCCTCTACTCATGCCCCTGCCTTTTGTCTGCTCCCACTTGTCTGCCCTCTTGATTGGGCATTTTAAAAAAAATCTAAAGGAGAACTGTGAAATTCTGCTTGGACTCCTGGGCAATGTTTCTCCGCAAGGAATAAAAAAAAAAGTCAGAGATGTTTTTCTTTGTTGAAGCTCGTGAACAAGTTCCCTGGCTACACTGTTGAAGTGTTCATTAGATGTAAAGTACATTGGTCTTGTCTCTGTGCCGACCAACTTGATGCAAGTCTGATCCCTACTGCATAAGAATAAAGGGGCAGGATTAGGCCACTCGAGTCATCAAGTCTGCTCCTCCGTTCTACCGGTGCACGCAGGGCGATGGAAGAGGTCAACACAGGGAAAGAGCTCCTGGATGGACTGGTGGGTGTGGAAGAGAAATGGACATGTGCTTCTCTCCTTCCCCACCACCTGTCCTCAAAATCTGCCTCCATCTGCCCTTAAATCCCCTCGTCCATTTGATACTACCTGTCACCTACTGGCCTTTATCTCACCCTCTTTCTCATTTCTGTTTACTGGCCGTTTTCCCTCTGTGCTCTTGGTCCTGGTACAGGGTCTCAACCCAAAGCATTGACCATCCTTTTTTTCCATGGATGCTATCTGATCCACAAGTTCTTCTAGCAGTGTTTTTTATTTTTGCTGATATTAAAGCTTTTGCATTGGATTTATTTCAATTGGTTTAAATTCCATCCCCATCCACTACCACTCGTCCCCAGAGGAGTAATTTGTGCTCTGCAGACACACTTAAGTATGTGAACCACTATACCACTACATCTGGCTTATCTCATTGTCTGTAGGTTTGGACATCGCTCGCCTAAGGACTCTGTCTACTGACTCCAATCAATCAAACTAAATGTGTTTTAAATGAATATTCTCCGGGTTGTGTGTAGCAACTTTGATAATAAATTTACTTTGAATGTTATTTCCAAATATAAATTAACTTTTCAATGCAGTGGTTTTCATTTGACCTTCTGTCTCTGCACCAGCCAACTTTTTATTAGAGTGAGCCAGAGAATCGTGCATTTGTCCTCAGGGAAAGGACCAAGCAGACTGGACCTATACGTTCTAGAGTTTTAAAATATTATGAAACTATTGTGAGATTTAACAGTCAATCTTTTCCTTGGCTGGGGCGTTGTGACCAAAGAATGATAGTCTTAAAATTAAGTCATTCAGGACAAAAGTGAGCAAGTTTCAAGTACCTAACAGGCCACAGGGGTTTGGCTACAGAGAAGGTTCAAGAAAGAGCAATTGATTTTTAGATTTTAAATAGTATGGGTTAATGCAGGGAAGTGAATCTGAGACAAGACGAGCCGTGATCTTCCTGAATATCAGAGCAGACTTGAGAAGCCAAATAGTGTACTTTATTTCTGTTATTATCCAAAACTCTTGCTTGTAACTGTATTCGCCTCTTTCAAATTGTGTTAAATGGAAACTGTAACTCCACTGTGTGACTGAGTTCTGTACCTTCAGGTCAGAATCAGGTTTGTTATCACTGATGTGTGTCGTGAATTTTTTTTTTGTGGCAGCGTTACAATGCAAGACATAAAAAAATGACTATAGATGACAATTTAGAAAATAGTGCAAAGGGGAACAGCGAGGCAGTGTTCACGGACCGTTCGGAAATCTGATGGCGAGAGCTTTAACTCCCTTGCATTCTTTGATTTGGTTATTGGTTCCCAACACTAATGATGAAATTATTTGATTTCTCAGATTGCCAGCTATGTTAACCAAACAACAGTGGATGCCTCCATCCTGCAGCGGTCGCTGGCAATTCTGGAGAGCATGGTGCTGAATAGTCAGAGCCTGTACAAAAAGGTGGCTGAAGAGATCACTGTTGGACAGCTGATTGCCCACCTTCAAGTGTAAGTATTACGGAGGCTGCATGTGCCTTGAATCCTGGGCACTGGTGTAACAAAGGTGCTCAAGCTGGGTGTATCAGATTTTTTTGGGGGGTGGGGGGGATGCTGTGTGTGTTTTTGTTCTTGCTTGTGAAAACGATGCTTGTGTTGTCTCCTCACTCTGTGGTTGAATGTTTCTCATCCATACACTGACGGCATCTGCTCACCTACCCAGGAGTGGGGTGCTGCTAAGCAAGATCTGTCTGGGGATGGAGTGCAGCATTGCAAACGCCATACTTGGTTCGACTAGCTGTGGGAATGCGAATCTACTGGAGAGCACTGCCACCCAGTGGCACCCAGCTATTGTCGGCTCAGTAACGCATTCCAGGCTAAATCTGCTGTTACCCTCACACCAAACAGGCAAGTAGAAGAATCAGAAGCTCATGATCTGCCCATCTCCTATTTCGCACAATGGAGACCTGCACATTTTTTCCTCCTTCAATTATTTATCCAATTGTCTTTCAGAAGTTGCTGTTAAAACTGCTTCCACCATTCTTTCAGGCCAGATATTCTAGGTCGTTACTTGCTTATCTCCCATGTGGTGTCCATTATCTTAAGTCCCTGTCCTCTGGGAGCGAAGCTTACTGCTGTTGGCATACAGTCTCTCTGTTGAATTTCCTCATAATTCTGAACAGTGAGGACAGAAGATTAATTGACTGACTGGCAGAAGGCAAGGATTGGGATTAAAGCAGGCCTTTTCTAGTTGGTTGCCATTAACTAGTGGTGGTCCACATGCGTATCCTACTTTTCATGTCATGTCAATGATCTGGATGATAGGCTTGATAGCTTTGTGGCCAAGTTTCTGGACAATGCAAAGAAGGAGGGGCAAGTAGCGTTGAAGGAGCAGTTAGTCTACGGAAGGACTTGGACAGACAAGGAGAATGGACAAAGAAGTGGCAGATGGGGTATAGTGTAGTGAGTGCTAATGCCAGATTTCCTAAAGGTTAGTTTGCAGGTTGAGTCAATAATAAGGAAGGAAAATGCAATGTTAGCATTAATTTTGAGAGAACTAGAATATAAAAGCAAGGATGTAAAGCTGTGGCTTTATGAGGCATTGGTCAGATCATACATGGAGTATTGCGAGCAGCTTTTGGGCCCTTTTCTAAGAAACGAGCTGCTGGCATTGGAGAGGGTTCAGATGACAAGAGGGTTACAAGAGGAATCCCAGTAATGAAAGGATTAATGTATGAGGAGCATTTGTAGGATCTGGGCCTGTATTCCCTGAAGTTTAGGAGGACGAAGGGGGGAGCTCATTGAAACTTAACAAATATTGAAAGGCCTAGAGTGGATGTGGAGAGGATGTTTTCAATAGTGGGAGAGTCTAGGACCACAGAATACAATGAAGCTCCCTTTGAAACAAAAATGAGGGATTTCTTTTGTCGGACAGTGGTAAATCTATGCAATTCATTGCCGCAGACTGCTACGGAGGCCAAGTCATTGGGTATACTTAAAGCAGAGTTTGATAGGTTCTATGTTAGTAAGTGTGTCGAAGGTTGTGGGGGAGAAGGCAGGAGAATGGGGTTGAGAGGGAAAATAAATCAGCCATGTTGGAATGGTGGAACAAACTCAATGAGCCATATGGCCTAATAATGCTCCTGTGTCTTATGGTCTTGTGGAAATTTTTCCTCAGTGTCTTCTCTATTAAGATCATGAGTGATCTGAATTATTCTTTAAATTTTTTACTACATTCTGTGGTTCTCATTATTTTAGTATTACAGTGAATTTTACGGATTTGTAGTTGTATTTCTTACCTATTCTTCTTGTGTTTTATTGGAAGCTTAACAGTAGATCCTCCAGTCTGATATTGCATCTTAACCATAATTCCTATTTTTAAAGCAACTCTTCTGCTGTCCTGGATTTGTGTTGCTTTCTAAGTTTTCCTAGGTGTGCTTCATATGAAGCCCTTGTCGAAAGGGGCTTTAAGATCCAGGTAAAATGTATGATTGGGAGTTCAGCTACTGTGTTATAAGAGCAGCTGGGAAGGTTATTGGGCCAGACTTACTCCTTTACGTCCATGCGGTTTCCTTCTTGATAAGTTGCTAAGCTTTAGGTAATCATGCTATCTTTTGGAAATGTTTCCAAATGTGTGGGAGCGCTGAGGGAATGCTGTTCTGTGCAAGTTATTAAACAGAGGTCTTGCTGTTCTTCTGAGGTGAATGTAGAAGATTACATAACATTATTCAAATAAACTAAAGAAAGGTTTCCCAATAACCTAGTCAAAAATCCTTCAACTAACATCAGTAGAATAGATCTGGTCATTTATCTCCCTGTTGTTTCCGCAGCTGTGCTCTGGCAGCATTGACCACTACGGTCTTTACAACACACTTAAAATGAATAAATATTATCTTCTAAGGTGCTGTGAGGCTGTGAATGTTTTATTCATAGCAAGTTGTAACCAAGGATTTGTCTTTGATCCGGAGAGGATCCCAGGTTAATTCAACCCAAAGATGTAATGTTAGAAAGCTGCACCTGCGGAAGGATGAAAACAAGGTTTGCTGATTTTTTTTTTTAAAAAAGAGGATTTGAAAAAAATCGCTACATGAGAATAAGGCTTGGCTGATGCAGGTGTGGACGAGGAGAGAAATGCAGCCATGATAAGAAGCTGAAGACATGAACTGTAAGAGTGGAATTAGTAGTGAGCATCTTCACCTACTAACTAGAAAACCACAGGGTGAAACCCCCTGGAGGAGAGACAATAGCAATAAAAGACTTATTGAAGCTACAGCTATAACATGTAGCAGCTTTAAGGCGACAATATCAGCAAAGACGAGTGTCCAAAATCCCTACTGTGTAGTCGGGAATTAGTTCTGTAAAATCATACGAAGGGATTTGATCAAGTTGGTTTTGTACAAGTTTGTGAATTGACTTGCCGTAGATGGTGAACTATTTCATTCCAATGAACGAACGAAGAAGATGACGTGCCACCCAAGATGAAGAAACAGCGCAGGAATGAAATGTGTAATGACGCAGAGCATTTAATATGGTTGGATGTATAAGTTTATTTTCATTCGAAGAATCTGAATTTGATTTTCTGCAAGAACTGATTATTTTTGCAGAGACTTTGATAAGTTACTGAATGGCATTTACTTTGTTTAAGAGTTGTGATGCTGGAGAATTGTCGTGAAAGTTAAACTCTATATAATTTTTGAATTAAAACTTGTTGATATACTGCTTGGAACTGAAAACGAAGTTAACTGTAATACTTAAGAATAGGAATCATATTTGATTTTCTAACTAACTAGGGATAAGTAAAAAGTTTAGTCTGTAAACTTTAAAAATAGAGAATAACGCTAGATCTAATTAGTTAGAGATTAGGAATCTCACTGATTCTAATTAAAAGGGAATTTGTTTTGGTTTGATATCTAAGATTTGGAACCTAAACAGAATGTTGGAATTTTGAATTGTTCTTGCTCATGTAAATATTTTGTACATATTGTTTTATTTCTTGTAAACAAAACTTATCTCCAGAAGTGTGTGGTTTCTATTCACTGCCTCCTTCCAATACCTGGAACCTTCTGATGGCCTACTAGCACCTAGCGTAGTACTATGTAATTTGATTTTCTCAAACAGTGCGGCGACAAGTGACACACTGTAGGACTGGTTCTGCACAGGCGTTACATAATGGCACTTGCCTACATTGAGTTTGTGAAACCAGAACAAAACCTAACTTCCCGTTCGTTCGTAAATCTTCTGTTGAGATGGATTCTGTGGATTGCAGGCTCGCAAAATGAAAACCATTCCCTTGATTCCCTGAGTAGAAAGCTCAGTTGCTACAGTATTAAGTGTAGCAAACCACTCCCATTTAATCAAACTGTCATGGAATATTTTATATTGTTGCTCCTGATTACAATGGATCATCTCACCAAGCAGTTTGGACTGTTCCAAAACAAGTTTTCATTTTACTCCACCAAGTATGTTTAAAATACAAATTTGGTAATACAGGTTGAGCATCCCTTATCTGGGGCCGGATGGGTTTTGGATTTTGAATTTTTTTGGATTTTGGAATATATAATGAGATAGCTTGGAATGGCCTTAATTTCTGACTCTGAATTTATGTGCTGTTGATCAGCAATCTTTGTCTTACACTTGTTCATGTGCTTGACAGTAAAAATGATTACATACCGTTAATATAATGAGTGCAGCGTAACCAAATCAGTGCAGCAGCATCGGGAGAAAACCTCAATCAGCTGTTGTACAAGCTTTCAATCTCCACCTACGATGCCATGTTTTGATTAAAAGGTTACAGTACACTGTATTTATATTTTTTAAGGTTTTGTGTAAAGTATAAAAATAATAGAATTGTAGACTTGTTTTGGTGGTAGATTTTCGCTATGCTTTAAAAATGTAATGCCATGCCTTTTCTTAAATTTCTGCAACCAGCCTGCTGAATATTCAATTACCTTCAGCTTTAAGGTCATCGTGATAGATCTTTGCTTGTTTCATGATCAGCATACCGTTAAACGGCATACGTTCATTCCAACGCTAATGATACATGATAGAAATCTTCATTTCTTTGCTTTATGCAATACCTTTCTATTTTTCATTCACCTATTCGTTATATGTGTGAGGTCACTTAGAATTGTCCATGGTGTGCAGTGGCCTGTGTACTGCCAGGAAACCTTTCCAGCTCCTTGTAGAATTTTCCATTTGTCACATCATGTCAGTGCTTATTTTTTTTAAATTTGGATTTCAAAAATTTTCAAATTTTGGAATTTCAGATAAGTGTACTCAACCTGTATTGATGATTAATAGTGTCTTGTAAATATGGGACTATTGGTTTATTACATTTGGGAATGCACTTTCCCATCCTTTGTCTGTAATCTATCCCAGCAGCAGATCCGCTTTGACTTTACCGACAGAGGTTGAAATTCTATTGATTTGACTGAAGCAATATAAAACTGAAAGTTTGTCCATTGGTTAATTCTCGGTGAGCTGAAATGTCCCATGAGGTCATTTTTACAGGACCATCACTGTATTAAATTTGATACTGAGCTACAGTATTAGGACAGGAATGGTACAGATTTTAAGGAGCATCTTAGAGAATGTGTGAGAGGTTGAGAGAAAAGCCCAGATCCTGGTTTCAAGGCTTAACTGGAAATGTTGGATAAAGCAAACTGGGATGTGCGAGAGGCCAGAATTAGAAAGATATAGAGATATCACAAGACAGGGCCAGAAGAGATCAGCGATAGGTGAAAGAACGCCAAGGAGGAATGTGAACGTATTGATTTGAAAGTGTGACCTGAAAGTCCATGAAATCAGCCCCATAACATGCCTTGTGAAAGTATTCAGTCCCCAGCCTTTTGTTCACGTAAACCAGTATTACAGCCAGGGATTTTGATCAATATAACTGAGAATTTTTATTTGTGAATCACATGCTCTTTTTTTTACAGTAGAGCTCAGGAAAAAAAAAACAAATTGTAAAGCATGAAAAACAAAAAATACAAAACCTGAAATGTTAGCAGTTCAAAAGTATTCACCCCCCTCCACCCCCCACTTTGCTTCAAACTAAATTGAACCACCTCTCACAACAGTTATAGCAAATAGTTTTTTTTTTGGGTAAGTCTCTTAGCTTTGCACAATGTGATGGAGCAAGATTTGCCCGTTCCTCCTTGAAACTTTGCTCAAGCTGTGCCAGGGTAGTTGGGGCGCAGCAGTGGACAGCAATCTTGGGATCTTTGTTAAAGATGTTTGACCAGGTTGAGGTCAGGGCCCTGACTGGGCCACGCAAGGACATCAACTTCCTTCATTTGAAGCCACTCCTTGGGTGCTCTGCCACTGTATCTTGGGCCGTTGTCCTGCTCATTGATGGACATCCTCCCCAGTTTAAGTTTTCTGGCAGAGGCTAGCAGGTTTTTATCCAGGATCTCTTGGTTATTTAGTAGCACTCATTTTTCTATCAACCTTGATCAGATTTCCAGTTCCTGCTGTTGGGGGAAAAAAAAAGTCCCCATGGCATAATGCTACCAGGGATGGTGATACCTTGCTGATGCACAGTATTGGATTTATGTCACATGTATTACCTAGTGTTGAGGCCAAAAAGTCATCTTTGCATCGTAAATCGTCTCTCCACATCTTTACAGTATTTTCTAAGTGACACTTTGCAATGTCTTTACCATGATATCATAAGACAATGGAGCAGAATTGTGCCATTTGGCCCATTGAGTCTGCTCTGCCATTTGATCATGGCTAGTCCATCTCCCTCTCAACCCCATTCTCTTGCCTTTCTCCCATAACCTTTCATGCCCTGACCTTTCAAAAATCTATGAACCTTCACCTTGAATACACCCAATGACCTGGCCTCCACACCCAGAGGCCCAGATACACTACCTTTTGGTGCAAGAAATTCCTCCTCATCTCCATTCTAAATGGACATCCTTCTGTTGGGAGATTGTGCCCTCTGCTCCTAGACTCGCCCATTATAGGAAACATTCTCTCCATATCCACTCTATCTAGGATTCTCAATATTTGATAGGCTTCAATGAGATCTCCACCCTCATTCTTCTAAATTCTAGCGAGTACAGGCTCAAAGCCATTAAATACTCTCAAATGCTCTTTGCATGATAAACCGTTCTTTCTCTGAATCATTTTCGGAAACTCTTTTGAACCCTCTCCAATGTCGATGTTTCCTTTCTGAGATAAGTGGCCCAAAACTGCTCACGATACTCCAAGTGAAGCCTCACCAATGCCTTATAAAGCATCTTTGCTTTTATATTCAAAGTTCAAAGTACATTTATGATCAAAGTGTGTATGGATCAAACAACCTTTGGATTTGTCTCCTTACAGGCAGCCTCAAAACAAGGAAACCCAAAATAACCTGTAAAAAAAAAAAGACCTAATGTGCAGAAATAAATAAATATCAAATCGTTCAAACAATAAAAGTGAGCAAATAGCATTCAGAATAGCAAATAGAATTTCAGAATGAAAGCAAGTCCACAGGCACGAAGTCCGGAGCAGGCCGCGGCCTCAGCTCAGTGCAGAGCCAAGCAACCATCGCGGAGCAGAGAGCAGAGCCTGCCCAACTGTTGCCTCTGGTCCCATTGCCCCTCCTTTTCAATCCATGTGGCCCAGCGTATAGCTCATCCGAACGCTGGGTCGTTCCTTGCTCTACAACCCGGTCCTCGTTGCTTCGATACGCTCTGGGACACGAACATCACCGCCACGTTTCGAGCTGTACCTGACAATTCCAAATCGGCCTGGTGTTTAGATCAATCAAACCTCGTTTCAGGCGGATGGGCCTCAATTCTACTGCACCTCCACTGATCCCATCTTTGCCTTGCCTCTGCTCACCCTGACCCCGCCTCGACTCAGCCTCGCATTTGCTTGCCTCTTCATTGTTTGCGGTGATCTTTTACCATGAATTTTACCAAAAAAAAAGTGTTATTGATAAAGTATGTAGTTGTAATTTTTTGTTTGCCGCAAGTAAGTAGTCACTGGACTAGACCGGTGCCATCTTAAGCCGGCTTAGGCCGGTCCTCTCGTTTCTAGACCTCTCAAAATGAATGCTTACATTACATTTGCCTTCCTGACCACCAACTCAACATCCATCTTAACCATTAGGGAATCATGAGGACTCCCGGCCCCTTTGCACCCAGGATTTTTGAATTTTCTCTCTATTTAGCAAATGGTCTGCGCTTTTATTCCTTCTACTAAGGTATGACCATACGCTTCCCGACCCTGTATTCCATCCGCCATTTCTTTGTCCATTCTCCTAATCTGTCTAAGTCCTTCTGCAGACTCCCTGCTGCTCCACCCATCTTCATATCATCCACAAACTTAGCCACAAAGCCATCCTTTAAGGGCAAGAATGTGTTTTTTTTTAAAGCCAGGGCTTCTTCCTTGTGCAAGGCCTGAGAGATTGTGAAGTCATGAACTTCATCTCCAGTTGCAGCCACTGACTTCTGCAGCTCACTCAGTGACTGTTGATGTCATAGTAGCCTCTCTTAAAAGTGCCAATCTCAGACATCCCACCCTGCAAAAACTCATTTCAGGGAGGCAGCACCATCAATTTGCAGGAGACTCCCGGAACTTCCGGGAGAGGTGGGATGTCTGCAATAGAGTAGCTCCTTAGCAGCCAGCCAGCTAGTTTAAATAACGTTAGCTATGCTAATGAATGCATGACACCTGTTAAGCTCACCTCAACATGTCTTTTACAGTCTTAACCCACCATGGGCAATAGAAAAGTCACTGTTGCAAACAGTGCAGCGAGCAACACTGTCATTATTTTTGTCCCCAATTAGGCAGGGATAAACTTTAGGGTAGTCTGGGGTGATGTACGTTTTATATTTTCTTTTTTTGGAACACTGCCATGGTGCACGTGCTCCCTCTCGCTCTCGCTCTTGCGCTCACTCTCTCATACTCTCTTGCTCTCACTCTCTCGCTCTCGTGCTCTCTCACTCGCTCTCAAAAAAATTGACTTCTGAGATATTGTATATAATTTGCGGGCATCAGGGAGCCACTATCAATATGCGGGAGACTCCCGGAACTCCCGGGAGAGGTGGGATGTCTGCAATCTTTTCCGACAACTAAATTTAGAGGGGTGGCTTGACCTCTGCAGTGTAGCTTGTGTTTTCATTTTACTTTACTTTATACTTTATTGTCGCCAAACAATTGGTACTAGAACGTACAATCATCACAGCAATATTTGATTCTGCGCTTCCCACTCCCTGGATTACAAACATTAAATATTAAAAATATTAAAAATAGTGACAATTAGTAAATATTAAAAATTTAAATTATAAATCATAAATAGAAAATAGAAGTTGGAAAGTAAGGTAGTGCAAAAAACCAAGAGGCAGGTCCGGATATTTGGAGGGTACGGCCCAGATCCGGGTCAAGATCCTTTCAGCAGTCTTGTCACAGTTGGAAAGAAGCTGTTCCCAAATCTGGCCGTACAAGTCTTCAAGCTCCTGAACCTTCTCCCAGAGGGAAGAGGGACGAAAAGTGTGTTGGCTGGGTGGGTCGTGTCCTTGATTATCCCGGCAGCACTGCTCCGACAGCATGCGGTGTAAAGTGAGTCCACGGATGGAAGATTGGTTTTTCCCCAGATTTTCACGATGTACTGCACTGAGCTCCAAGATATGTTCAGTGCCTTTGAGGTGGTCTTATACTCTTCCCCAGATCTGTGCTTCTCTATTATCATTTTCCTGGCTTGGCTTGGATGCTCTTTTGGCTTCATTTTGGTTTGGTCTGTTGAAAATCCACCATACTGTTGGACCTTACAGAGAGAGGGGGTATTTATTCACATGACCATGCAATTTTCTGCATCAACAAATTGGATGAGTTGGTAAAGTAATATACAGTATTGCACCTGAGGAGAGTCTGTGTAGTAATTACAAAGGGCATGAGGACTTTTTCAGCTTCACAATTTTGGTTTTTAATTTTTAGTAAATTGTTGATAGGTTTTGGAACTTTTGTTTTGTTTTGACATGATGCACAAAATTTTGAAGCTCAAAAATCCAACTTCGATGTATCTTAAATTTAGAAAATGAAACAGAAAAATGTGAAAATAGTTGTAGGTGCTGAATACTTTTTCGAGGCACTGTATGTAATCTGTTCACTTTATTCTCTCTGTTCCCTGCTGGAGATCCCAGATGATCCATAGATTTGACTCTTTGGCATTGTTGTAATGAGTCGAATAGTTTCCCAACAGGGGTTCTGACGCTCAGTATTTGGAATGGCTCAGGTGATAGCAGTCTTTCTTGGATTCAGAAGACCATGCGCTCAAGTGGTGTTCTGTGTAAGCCAATGTTAGTGCCCTGTTCTGCTGCACTTCATGAACTGCTGTCTATTGAGTGGAACTCTGAGGGCCAGCAGAGATGTGGAAGATCTTGGGATGTTTCCGTGTTCTCTGGACTAATATGCTTGTCATTGTTACTTTGCAGTTTGTGAGACCTTGATATCTGCACATTCTCTACTCTAACAATAACTGTATCTCAAAACCTTTATCATTGGCTATGACATGCTGTGAGGCATACTGAAGTTATGAAAGGCACCATCTATAAATGCTCCACACTTCAAAAGAAAGGTGACTGGATGCTTAACGCCCATGGTCAGATCAGTGAGTCTGAATTGTCTTTGATGTTCCCTCTGCGGAGGAAAAGTCAGCTTGAAGCCACACAGCTCACTCTGGAATGGCCAATAATTCTGCACCTGCCATTCTCTCTGCAGATCAAACCAGGAGATCCAGACATATGCAATTGCACTGATCAATGCTTTGTTCTTGAAAGCACCGGAGGACCGAAGGCAGGTTGGTCACGTTTTGTTTCTCCGTTTGATCTGTGTTTCCTGGGTCTATGGGTGTCTAACTCTCCTGTCTGTAACCCCTTCACAGTCCTCTTTGCTTATCCTGTATTGTCAGCTACCTTGGAACATCCTACACCAAAATCACTGTGTGCTTTGTTACTAACAGTGTCTCCTCTGTTGCTCACAACCAACTGAAACCACTCTCCATTCATTGCCGCTCTGTTTTCCAAAGTTTCCTCTCAACAACAGTAGCTGCTCACCCATGTACAGCCCTTTGATCTCAAAGTGCTTTACATGAGCTTAACCATCCCAAAATGGCAGTACCTCTTGCAAGGAGACAGGAGACCAAACAGTTTTGCTCACTTGTACATTTTAAGGAGTATCTGAAACAGTGGTAGAGAGGTGAAAAAGTTTAAGGAGGGAATGGCAGAGGGTGGGGGCATGAAGCCACTAATGGAAGCGTAAAGGAAGTAGGGATGATTAAAGCCACAGTTCAGGGAATGCAGCCTATAAAGAAATGTATCCCTTTAACTTCAAATCGGTGGACAATGGAAAGGGTTTCCACACTGAGACCATCATTATCCTGAGCACCTACCACATCCTCTCATTCCCCAACTGTTGTTGCCCCAGTTACTCCATGTAGTGAAAGTCTTCTCATCCTAGCTTAGTCAATCCTTCTGTACTTGACATTCTTTCTTGATGTTGGTTATGGAAAATAAATACAGATGAAAATAATACCATGGATTTACACTTTACCATTGTGACACTATGATAGTATTTAATTAAGCACAGCTCCTCCGAGTTGCGTTGCTCCAGATTTAATAACTTTCCTCCCAACCCTGGACTCTTTTTTTAAAAAAAGGCCTGTGATCCTGCTCCACATCTCTTTCCTGTCTCTCATACTAACCGTTTGTCTCTTCTTGTTGCTGCTGAAACTCACGCTGTGTGGATGCGGTCCGTTGGCATAACAATGTTACCCTGCTGTCAACATCAGTCTGTTCTTCCCTCCTCAGAAGGGGAGGACTCTGATCTCGATCTACCTTTGTCAGTAAGTAGTGATTCCTGTGTGTCAATACCACACCAGGCGGTAATGGGAAGCTTTGTGACTATCAGAATGAGGGAAAGTGTCTTCATGCTAGTGTGGATAGTTGGTGATCACTGTGGTCTCCTACCCCCACTTCCTACTTTAAAGGCTCCTCTTTGAGGCGAGCTTGTTCTCATCCGGCTAAAGGTTTCTTGTGTCTCTTCCAACGGAGCAGAGTCAGTGAATCTCTGGTCTGGTACATTGACACACCACCAAGGTTGGCTGTTTATTTCAAATCCCCAACAGCATTTAGCCACTTTGAACCTTTCCAGCTGTTCCATGAGATGAGGGCTGATCTAAGACTTAACTGGATGTAATTACCTTTAACGATTCAATACTCCATTCTCTCAGCCTCCTATATTAACAACATCAGTGCCTCCTGCTGGGCACCAGCAGCTTCTGATGAGCCCTGCCCTACACCTTCCTAGGAAGATTATTGGCCTGTGGAAAGTGTCAACCTCCAGAAAATCCTGATTGATTGCTTTGTTCCTACCACAACCATTGCATAGCACTAATCGGTAGCAATTCTGACTAATCCATCCTTCCTTTCCCCTCCTCCAGCCCACCCTTCATTTTGGGGTGGGGGGAATCCTGAGATGTTGTAAATTTACTGAATTATGACCCAGAAACCTTTCCCATAGGAAGTGAAGGAGATTGGATGGGGAGTAGAGAAGGTATAGCAGGTGAAGGATCTGTTGGATTTGTAATAACCTTGCCTCCTGTGAAGTTGAAAGCATCAGTTCTTGGTGGTTTGAATGCAGTATATTTTTTAAAAAATAAGCGTCTTTCTTTTTATTTTTACTTGTTAACGCAAGACTTTATCCCATTCCTAGAGCTCTTTAGCCCTTATTGTCCATGGTGATCGGGCGCCCACCAGTCCTGAGCTGCTGCGTTCAGCCCACATCTCTCTCACTCCCTAATGGTTTGGGATTTGAAGTTTGTTCGATTTCATTTAAATGTTCAAGACAAAAAAAACCCATAAATCAGTTATCTGCAGGACTGTTGAGTCGACTGGGGCATACAGTAAGGAATTGAATGAGTCGTTGGCCAAATGTAAACAGATCAGAACGATATCACTGATTTCTCTTGACTTTTTTTAACCAAATCCCATAAGTCATAAGAGATCCTCCAAGCATTTGGTCGCATTCCTTCTCTGAAATGCCTACTAAAACATTGATGAATCACCATCAGTATCTCTCACAAGCTTACACATCAACATTTGTCACTCTATATCCCTGTATTCCTTTGTTGCATCTATTTCCTAGTTACATGTATACCCTAAGTCACAGGATTTCATGGGTACTTGATGGCTGGCATGAAATTAATGAACTGAAAGGCATGACTCCGTGCTGTAGGACTCTATCTTTGGATTTACTTGTAGGCATCTTCTTATTTCATGTCAGAGTCGAGGAGCAATACAGCATGAATACACCCAGTCCTGAGCTCATGCATTCAGCCCACATCTCTCTCAGCCCCTCCTAGTGCTTATGGTTTGGGAGTTGAAAAGTGTTCAATTTCATTCAAATGGTCAAGGCTTTAAAAAAAACAGAAAGCTTTTAACTGTAGGACTGTTGAGTCGAACATCTTTTGCAGTTTACTTGGGGCACAGAGTTAGGAATTGAATGAGTTTTTGGCAAAATGTGAACAGATTAGATCGATGTTACTGATTTGGAAAGCTGACGCAGTTGAATATTTTAGAGCAGAATAAATAGATAAATAAAGAAATAAATAGAGATTTGTTCATAAAGTTTTAATATGAGATGCAAACTATTGAAATGAATAGGGAATTGTTAAGAGCTAGAGTCATATTAACCTGCACATGTACTAGTTAGCAGAACTTAACCAGCTGTGTCCCCTGGGAAGCTGTACTTGAGCATTGGCTTTTCACTACATTTGTGAATAACTTACTTTAATGAAAAATTGCAGGGACATATGCTGATGTTTAAGAAAGTGGCTCAGTGTAGCTGGGAGCTAAAAATTTGCAACAGAGCACTGAGCGGTTAAGTGAAATGTCAAATATATTGTGACTTGCGAATTTAGCCAATTAAGCCAAAAATATTGAAACAGTTGCTAAATGGTAAAAAGGAAGGAATGGAGGAACAGAGGTTTGAAAAACTATTTAAAGAAATTTAATTAAAACTAGTGAATGGTTGTGAATGGAACTTGGATCTTCGTCTGGAAGACACTGGGACTGATGTGTGAAGACTTGAAATTGAGTTTTATTTTTATAAAGCTTTTTTGATCTCATGTAATTGCCTTGTTTAAATCTGGACTGCCTCAGGAAGGATACTTTGGATATGAAGTCAGTGGTTAAATTGAAAGGAGGAGGTGCAGATGTGAGATTTGCATTTTCTTCAGAAGAGATAGTGGATAATCTAATTAAGCTTTTTAAACCGACTAATTAAATTGATAGATTAAATAGAAAAACAGCTCTTTGATAGAGGAGCACTTCCTTGCACATTTATGGGATTTGTGTGCCAGCAAAACTAGTATTTAGTTGTCATTACTAATTCCCCTGATAGACCAGAGCAGTGTAAGACATACACTGCCTCTCTGTTGAAGATGTTCAGTATGGGTTTAGAATCGGTATTAATGATTCTTTCACAAAGGAGGAAAGTTCTAAAAATAGAAGAAATGAACATTAACATAAAGATCAATTTAAATGGTAGAAAATGCAGAAGGCCTGAATGGCACACCTCCTGTTCTTTTATTTCTTGCCCCACATTGGATTTACCTTTAACCCTGTGAAGCATTGTGGGATGGGCATTGAAATATATCAACGGTGTCCTGTAGGTGGAGCACATGTCCAGGCTAAGACACGAGAACGATTGTGATGCCCATGTTGGGTTTTGGTATCCAAGTCAAGCCTGTGTCTGACTTCTGGTATGTTTCCACAGGAAATGTCTAACGTCCTGGCACAGAAGCAGCTACGATCCATAATATTAAATGTAAGTACGGTGACTTACAAGAAGTGAATTTATTTTTGAAACTTCTAACGCAGGTAAAACCAATTTCATTTTCAAGACTGGAACTTCACTACATCAGTTTGGTGAAAATGTCTGTCATTGGAGTAATTGTAACACATCCATGTTGGAGCAGGGACTGAAGTCTGAAGATCTGATTTTCATTCTAAATTTAAAAGAAATGCACTGTAAAAATGACCAGAAGGGTTGTTCATTGGATTAACTCACTGATGTTCTCAGAAGAGTGAACCACACCACCTTTAACCCAATTGGCCCTCTGTCGCTCCAATCCCACAACAAATGCTTGATTAATTTTCCTGTGAGATGGCCCTCTTGTATCAAACCTTTGCAATTAGGCAGAGGCAATTAGGCAGAACCCAGGCAAGTTCCTGCAAGAAGTCTGCTGCATGTGCTATCTTTTGTAAGAGGGATCAATGCTGTAAAGGACCTCCGTGTCTCCTTTCTGCAGCACATCATTCGAGGAAATCGGCCAATAAAAACAGAAATGGCCCACCAGCTTTATGTCCTTCAAGTTTTGACGTTCAATCTGCTGGAGGAGCGAATGATGACCAAAATGGACCCTCAGGATCAGGTCAGTGATGGAGTTTTCCTCCCATTCTGTGTGTTTCTGTCTCTCACTCTGTTTCTTGTGTACCTTGCATGTCTGAGTCACAGCCTGCTGCTCTCTGTCTCTATTCGTATGATAGCCTGTTGCATTGTGTATATGTGTGAAAACAAATTTGACTGCAATTGCTAGGGAGGGAGAAGGGCAGAGTTTGCATTTGGGCTGATGATCCTGTGTGCTGGGGAAGGGACGAGGGTAGTTATTGACATGAGGCATCAGCTCTTTTTATCTTTCCATGGTACATCATCTGTTTTTATCAGAATCAGGTTGAATATCATCTGCATATGGCGTGAAATTTGTTGGCTTTTCAGCGGCAGTACAATGCAATACATAATAGAAAAGGAATTTGAATTACAGTAAGTATATATATATATATATATGTGTGTGTATATATATATATATATATATATATAAAATAGTTAAATTAAATAAGTAGAGCAAAAATGGAAATAAAAAATAGTGATGTGGTATTCATGGGTTCAATGTCCATTCAGGAAACGGATGGCAGAGGGAAGGAAGTTGTTCCTGAATTGTTGAGTGTGTGCCTTCAGGCTCCTGTACCTCCTTCCTGAAGGCAGCAATGAGAACAAGGCACGACCTTGGTGATGGGAGTCCGTAACAATGGTTGCCGCCTTTTGAGGCATCGCTCCTTAAGGATGTCCTGCATACTATGGAACATTACAGATTTCCAGTAATTGCTCTGCTCTGCATCTGATACGTTTCTTCACCAGCTTCACTTGCTTTATATCTACCCCAGACAGATTCCTTCAGCATCCTCTCTGTTTGACACCGATCTATATGATCCATTTTCTCTGTTTCTGCCACTGACAGACGCCTACCACCTTTCAGCAATTTAGAATATGATTTTCCATGCATTTCACTTCTAGTCCCTGACCTGAAACATTAACGCCTTCTCTCTCCGCTGGCCTATGAAGTGGTCACCCAAACTGCATTTGTTTGTTTTTTTCTCAATGTCGAAGTATGTTCGTGGTGGGGAAGGGGCCTGGTTAGTGTTCTGTGTTGATTACTTTTTATGCTTGAGTTGCATCAAACTGGGACATGTTTAGCCCTCCACAAATGCTCTCCATTTCCAGTGTTTTCTGCTTTTATTCCAGACTTACAGCAGTTTGTTGCTTTCTTTTCTTTCTTTGGAACTGCGAATTCGTCATTTCCAGTGACATCCTCGTCAATCTCCTCTGCACACCTTTCTGGTGGAATCACATCTTCCCCTAAAGCTGCGACGAGATCTGTGCACAGAGCTCAAGCTGTATCCTCTTGCATAACCTCACTTCCTGCAATCTCTGTTTCTGCTTATGATGGGATAGAAATTGTTGGAGCTGCAGGCTGGCAAGTTTCTAGGTCCTTGGGGACTTCATCCCAGCTCTTAAAAGAGGTGGTAAGTGAGATAGTTGATTCCCAAGAAATGGAAATGTTCCACTAGATTGGACAGTAATAAATGGAACATCTTTATTCACATCCACTAACAATCCATGGTCAGACTTTACAGCAAACCATCAGAGTCGGTGGAAAGAAGCAGTCCCTGGCTTTGGATCAAGCAAAAAGACCTCTCCTGAGCTCCAAGGTAGCATCAAGAGAGTGGGAAGCCACAGTGGGGCAGGGTGCTGAAGCACCAGAAGTCATCGTCAAGCCCTCCAGAGGTGTAGTGGGCTAATCAATGAAACACCGAGGAAGGAGGGTGCCCACTTGAAAACTCCTGCATGTCAACCCTGTGCCACTCCCAACATCAAGGCAGTCTTGAGCAAGTGCTCACGGCCCATTGGCACGAGGGATATTAACATCTTATCCCATGTTTTCTTGATTTTAAAAAAAGAAGGGAGCCAAAAAGCAAGAAGCTCCAAGCCAAATAGCGTAATGGCTTTCTTGGGAAAATATTAGAAGCTATTATTAAAGGAATTCCTCAAGGCACTTAAAATTTGAGGCATTCAGGCAAAGACAACACTTAGACCTGTGCGGTGTTCCTCTGTTTTTATAGGTAGGAAAGTAATTTGTGAAGAGGGCATCGGGGCTGTCGAATGGATACGGATATGTTGGACACAGACCTGACAAAATAAATAATATGTGTGGGAAAAGTGAAATTATCCATTTTGGCAGGAAACACAAGTGTGTAAACTAAATGGTGAGAGACTGTCAGGCTCAGGGATACAGAAGGGATTCTGGAAAGGTCTCTGCAGATAGGTGGGAATGTAGAATTGAGTTATAGTCAGATCAGTCATGACCTTATTAAATGAAGAGTGCACTCAAGGTGCCAAGGGGCCTGTTCTTGCTCCAAATTTGAATGTTCATATAAATGTCATTTTAACTGCCTTCTAATGCTGCTACCTTTTTAAGGATGTAAGCCTGTCTACCCAAGTTCCTCTGTTTCTTCACTTTGCTTCAGATCCCAGTTATTGTAGGTTCCCTTGTGTTATGCCATGCAATTGGATTCCATTTGCCTTTTGTCTGCCCAACATATCAGATCACCTACGGTCTAAGGCTTTCCTTTGCACTATCAATCACCTGGCCAGCTATGTATCACATAAAAACTTCTTTATCAGTCCGCAGAAAGACTAGCTCATTAACATATGCATCAGGCTAGACTGAACCTGGCAGAGCTCCATTGGTTAAAAAGCCTTGTCATAAAAGCACTTGGCAGACGTTCCCTTTACTTTCTGCCAGTGAAGCAATTTTGAATCCAACATGCAATTTCACCCCTTGTATCCCAAGAGCTATTTGTCCAGCTTGGCATGTGGGCTCTAGTGAAAAGCCTTGCTGAATTTCTAATATAGATTGTGTTAAATGTGGCTCCCTCATTGACACTGCCTTTGGTCTTTTCAAAACATCTCCAAGTTAGTCAAACAGGATCTTCCTCCGAATCTACCTTCGACTAATCCACTCTCCTATTAATTTGTCTTTTCTAATTTGTAACTTCAAAGCTGAGCATCAGAACTGAATTCAATAATTTGCCTAAATCCAGTATATCTGGAACTTTTTCCCTCTATGGATTTCACCGTACTAGGCACATCATTCTCCTTAACTTCCACCATCCACAAAGGGACCCTACCACTAAACATGTCTTTCTCTCCCCATCCACCCTCCCATACTCTGCTTTCTGCAAGGATCACTCTCTCTGTGACTCCCTTGTCCCTTGTCTCTCCCCACTGTTCTCTCTCCTGATATTTATCCCTGCAAGTATAACAAGTGCTACAACTTCCCCGTACACAGTCTCCTTTAGGGCCCCCAGAAGTCCTTCCAGGTGAGGTGACACTTCACCTGTGGGTCTGTCAGGGACATCTATTGGTTCCAGCGCTCCCGGTGCAGTCTCCTTTACGTCGGTGAGACCGGACATAAATTGAGGGACTGCTTAGTTGATCACCTTTACCGCATGTGCCACAAAAGGCAGGATTACCCAGTCATTTCAATTTGACCTCCCATTCCCATTCCAACATGTCTGTCCATGGCCTCCACTACTGCCATGATGAGGCCACACTTGGGTTGGAGAGCATCACCTCTTATTCCAACTGGGTACCTTCAGCTTGTTAGCATGAATATTTATTTCTTGAACTTCTGGTAATTTCTCCCCCTCCCCATTCTGTTTTTTTCTCTGTTCCCCTTTCTGCTTCCCCTCTCACCCCATCTCTTCTTCTCACCTGCCCATCATCTCCCTCTGGTGCCACTGTTCCTTTCCTTTCTCCCATGGTCCATTCTTGTCTCCTAGACTCCTCCTCCTTCAACCTCTCATCTCTTCCATCTATCACCTCCTAGTATCATACTTCATCCCACCAACCCCGCCTTCTCCCCCCCACAACCAAGTTTTACCCATCACCTGCCAACTTGTACTCTATCCCAGCGGTCCCCAACCACCGGGCCGCGAGGAAGCGATATGATTTGCCGATATGAGTCAGCTGCACCTTTCCTCATTCCCTGTCACGGCCACTGTTGAGCCATTACGCACGCGAGGTCATTATCCGCGCGTCATCCATGTCGGCGCGGGAAGGAGATCAACTCCTCGAGCTTGCAAATGACGGCGGGCTGGAAAGGATGTTTGACATAACATCTCTGCCGACATTCCGGATCAAAGTCAAGGCTAAGTATCCTGAGATAGCCACAAAAGCACTGAAAACGTCGCTTCCATTTTCAACATATTTCTGCGAAGCGGAGTTTTCTGCAATGACTGCAGCGCAAACTAAATTGTGGAATAGACTGGACATAAGGAACCCCCTTCGAGTATCGCTGTCTCCCATCACCCCTCGATAGGACCATCTTGTTGCAGGGAAACAAGCCCAGGTATCCCACTGATTCAGCGATATTGGTGTGTTGCAATGATTTTATATGTTCATACGGGGAAAATATGCGCTGTGTGTTTAATATCCAAACATTACTTAAAATGTTATGATGCTATTGACTTACTTATATAACCATACAACAATTACAGCACGGAAACAGGCCATCTCTGCCCTTCTAGTCCATGCCGAAAGCTACTCTTACCTCATCCCACTGACCTGCACTCAGCCCACAACCCTCCATTCCTTTCCTGTCCATATACCTATCCAATTTTTCTTTAAATGATAATATCGAACCTGTTTCTGCCATTTTTACTGGAAGTTCGTTCAACACTTACTTCAAGCTCCCCTGTCCTCCCCTGATAATTGACTTATCACTGTATTCATGCGAGGAAAATATGCGCTGTGTGTTTCATATTAAATGCGTTAGATAAACCCTTTTAGAAATGAAACTGAGTGTATTAGCCACTTATCACCTATATTCCAGTCGTGATTAACACCACCCCCCCCAAACAGAATCGCCAAAATCGATTTGTGGGGGGGAAAAATCGGCAGGTCACGCATACGCACTGGTGCCCGCGCAAGCTTCATGGTCATTGTAGTCTTTCTCGGGGTAAACCCAACGTATTTGACTGCTACTCTCGTCCGTTGGCAATCCTCCTCCCCCCCGGTTGGCTGGTCCGCAGTGCAAAAAAGGTTGGGGACCCCTGCTCTATCCCTTCTCCCCCACCCGACTTCTTATTCTGGCTTCTGCCCCCTTCCTTTCCAGCCCCGATGAAGGGTCTCAAGCTGAAACATTAACTGCTGACTCGCCTTCATAGATGTTCCCTAACCTGCTGAATTCCTCCAGCATTTTGTGCACGTTGCTGCCTCCATAGGTGGTGCTTGACTCACGGAGGTCCACCAGATTTAAGTCTCTTGCTCCAATAATTTTTCCACCAATTTGCACTGGCCTGCATTACTGGTTTATCCATTTTTAGACTGTGGTACGACATTGCAAACGTCCGTTCAACTCACACAACTCCTGTAGCAAGGGATCATTGAGAATTGAGTCACACTCTGATATCTGTCATTGAATTATTGTCCTATCCACATACTGATTATGCTCCATGTGTAACCTTGTCTCTGTCACCATTATCAACATACTCTTGAGTTTTATTGTGTCTATACACTATGGATTTGTTGTCCAGAGCTAACAGTGTCAGAGACTACCTGTGTTGCAAATGTTTTCTCTCCTAGGTTGGGTAGACCCACTGTAACATCCGTGATGTTTTGTTTTACAGTCACAAAGGGATATCATTTTTGAACTTCGAAAAATTGCTTTTGATGCTGAATATGACCCCAACAGCAGCAGCAGCCTTGAGAAACGCAAAGCCATGTACACGAGGGATTACAAAATGCTGGGATTTATGGTACGAGCAGTCATTGTATTACTTGAGGCACAGTGG
Organism: Mobula birostris; assembly: GCF_030028105.1. Taxonomy (NCBI): domain Eukaryota; kingdom Metazoa; phylum Chordata; class Chondrichthyes; order Myliobatiformes; family Myliobatidae; genus Mobula; species Mobula birostris. Next base: position 23,382,108 of record NC_092371.1, on the reverse strand, counting down.
TGTGTGTTCCTCATACTCAGTAACTCCATTTAGGCAATTTAAGACTTGTAGACGAGGAGGTAATACTATTCATTGTTCCCGAAACAGAGCATAATGGTAAGTTACAAATTGAATACTTTTCTGCTGCATACCGGCAGACTAAAAATTAAGTAGAAATACGCAGAGACAGGGAGAGACAGACAGACAGACAGAGACCATTTCAAATGCCACATACATATAGACAGCCAGCGAAGTACCTCTCATGTGCATGCACGGCTGTGCAGAACTGTGAGGGAATTTGTCGCACTGAGTCCTCGTGATCTCCATTTACAAACATGAATCAAAATTGCAGAAGCTGTCAATGAGAATATCCATGGAAAATAATACATTCTGAATCCATGCTAGGATAATTGAGTCCATTTGCAGTCAGCTATTGTAAATCAACGCCTTCCCTCTCTATCTTAACCCAGGAACACAGCTGATGATCTTCCTGTTTTGCGGGCTCTTGCTGTTCCCTCTCAACGCTGTTTAGTTGAAACTGTTAATTTTATGCTGGAAAAAGCTACTTTATCACTGTGTAAGTGAGCTTCACATTTCTGGAAACAAGCTGCATTGGTTGGAGCTGGTTCAAATAATTCTCCCACCCCTACCCCATGCCAGTTCTCCTTTTGCCTTGAAATTATGGATCCCTAGTTGGTCTAGGATCCATGGAAAGGTCTTTGCCCTTGGAGTCCTGCTGCAGGAGATCACATTTGAGGCTAATCCACCTATAAATTCACTTTCTAACCCTTGCAGTAGACCAGGGGCTTCCCAACCCTTTTTATGCCATGGACCCCTACCACTAAATGAGGGGTGTGTGGCCCACAGGTTGTGAATGTCTGACTAGACCATTAGGAGCAGAAATTCCACCTTCTATTTATTTTACTTCAATACATCCAATTATCAATACAGAAGATTTGCATGTTTTTAGCCTTGTGCTGTTGCTGTTTGTTCTCAAAACAAAAAAACTTGTTCGTGTTTTCCAATCTAATTTATGTAGCACTCTATTCCTAACAACTAACAGGAAAAGACTCCCTGTTTTAATCAGCCTAGTCCTTACAGTTCTGATGATTCATCCCCATCCCCAATCTTGCCCAAGACCTGGTCAACTAGATGAGAAGTCCAGACCAATCATGGGGAACCACTTAAGCAGCCAAAACTAGTAGAGACCAGTCTTGCTGTAATTACTGCAATGCAGCACTCTCCTTGTGAGCCAGGTAAGCTCCATCCCAGCCAGACCAGCTGTACCTTGATGGAATTCCACAGCTCATCATTCAAGAGTGACAGACTGTTTATTTGGAGGGATAAAACATTTCCTAACATTTCCGAGAAGATCTGCAGATGCTGGAAATCCAAAGCAACACACACAAAATGCTGGAGAAACTCAGCAGGCCAGCCAGCATCAATGGAAATGAGTAAACAGACGACATTCTGAGCCAAGACCCTGGGTCTCGGCCCGTAATGTTGACTGTTTACTCTTTTCCATTGATGCTGCCTGGCCTGCTGAGTTCGTCCAGCACTGTGTGTGTGTTGTGAGTGTTGCTCCTAGTATTTGTCTTCCAGTATAACCATATTACAATTACAGCATGGAAACAGGCCATCTTGGCCCTTCTAGTCCGTGCCGAACTCTTACTCTCACCTAGTCCCACCGACCTGCACTCAGCCCATAACCCTCTGTTCCTTTCCTGTCCATATATCTATCCAATTTAACTTTAAACGACAACATCGAACCTGCCTCAACCACTTCTGCTGGAAGCTCATTCCACACAGCTACCACTCTCTGAGTAAAGAAGTTCCCCTTCATGTTACCCCTAAACTTTTGCCCTTTAACTCTCAACTCATGTCCGCTTGTTTGAATCTCCCCCATTCTCAATGGAAAAAGCCTAACCATGTCAACTCTGTCAATCCCCCTCATAATTTTAAACACCTCTATCAAGTCTCCCCTCAACCTTCTATGCTGCAAAGAATAAAGACCTCACTTGTTCAACCTTTCTCTGTAACTTAGGAGATGAAACCCAGGCAACATTTCAGTAAATCTCCTCTGTACTCTCTCAATTTTATTGACATCGTTCCTATAATTCGGTGACCAGAACTGTACACAATACTCCAAATTTGGCCTTACCAATGCCTTATACAATTTCAACATTACATCCCAACTCCTATACTCAATGATCTGATTAATAAAGGCCAGCATACCAAAACCTTTCTTCACCACCCTATCCACATGAGATTCCACCTTCAGGGAACTATGCACCATTATTCCTAGATCTCTCTGTTCTACAACATTCTTCAATGCCCTACCATTTACCATGTATGTCCTATCTTCATTAGTTAGTCCTACCAAAATGTAGCACCTCACATTTTTCAGCATTAAACTCCATCTGCCGTCTTTCAGCCCACTCTTCTAACTGGCCTAAATCTCTCTGCAAGCTTTGAAAACCGGTATTGCATAACCTGTCTGAGTTAATGTTGTAAATTCTCAGAAAGAATTCAGGATTTATACATTAATAAGGCTCCTTCACCTTGCATCCACAGAATCATGTCAATCCGGCCCTGGACTTCACCCAGACTCCTCCTGGAATGCTGGCACTGGACAACATGTTGTATCTGGCAAAGGTCCATCAGGACATGTACATCAGGGTAAGACCCAATGCACTCCCTTCTTTCCCAAACTTTATGCCTGAAAATTTGATTATAGGAGATAAGAATCTGCTGATAATTTGACAAGCAGCTGGTCTCCTCAACTGCTATGTGACTGAATACCCCCAACCCCTTCCTCTCCACTTTGTGCATATTCAAGCAGCTTCATCGAATGGCTGAGTCTCCTGTTCTTCAGCCCAGATGATCTGAGGCAAACTGCAACAGGCCTGCTGGTGCTGAAATCAGGGGGAGGAGATGGTACCTCTTGCTCTTCTGGGCTGGGCAGAATTTTCAATCAATTTCAAGTTCAAGTTTAATTGTCATTCAACCATACGTGAATACCTGTGAATACAACAAACAAAATAGCGTTCGTCCAGGGCCAAGGTACAAAACACAGTACCAACAGTCATATATAACACAAAGTACATACAGCACATGAGACATACAGTCACTTTATATATGTATGTATGTGTGTATGTATATTTATGTATACGGACTTGCAGTATTTCACATTACAGATGGCCAACAGGGTCTTGCGATCACTAGAAAAATATCCAGGACAATGGCTCACTGTTGACTGCTGTCGACTCCAAAGCATTTCTGTAGCAGACAGCAACACGGTCCGCACCAAGTTCACCAATGAGCTTGTGTCAGCCCGGGTTGATGCTCTGTTGCTGTAATCTCCAAGTCACTGGTCAAGAGTTGAGTTCTCACTCCAGTGAGATGATGATGAACCTAGGATAATGGATTGAAGAAATACAGAGAGCGCAGTGCTGTTGGAGGTGAGATGTCACCAAGGATGCCCTGTAAAAGATCCCATGTCACTAATCAAAATAGAGGCAGAAGGGACTAGTAACATCCTGGCTACCATTTACCCCTTTTCCAACAATTGGCATTGAAAATAGATATTCAGTCTTTCGTTTCACAAGTTTCTCACATAGTGCAGTGCATAAATCAACAGATATATTTGCTGGCATCATTGAATGAGTGAAGTACAAAAAATCCATTCTTTTCTCATTATCAAAAGATAATGTTTAATGTTCTTTGAAATTTTCTGTAAAATCAAGACAGTTTGATTTAAAAGTGAGCTAATAAAAGCTAGTCAAATATAACACTGCATGCTGATTTGCTGCACAGTGTGTAACTGAGGATTCTAAAATATGATAAATAAAAGTTCTAGTTCACCTTCTACCATTCAGTTTGACTAATCTTACAAATAGCGTCAATCAGACAATCGGACATTAAATCAACCAAAGTTCTTTCAGAGCTCTACAGGGTGGATACATAGATGACGTTTTTCCTGGCTGAGAGGTTTAGGACCAGAGAGATGTCAGCCACACAGAACTGAATCTGAAATAAATCTCCCGACTCTGAGTATGGTGAATGTTTGTAATATTCTTCCCCAGAGGGCAGTGGAGGTTCAATTGCTGAGTGTTTTGAAGTATGAGCCCAGTAGATTTTTCAATATGAAGGGAACCGTGTGAGATAAGGGGCTAGCACTGGGACAGGGACCTAGGGTAGGAGATCAGCTGTGAAGTTATTCTGGGGAATCGACTGGCCTACTCTTATTTCTGATGTACTTGTGTCAGACTTGGTCGTATCAATGATAACTCTCAATCCTGGAGATCTTCAAGATGAGCAGGGTCAACTTCATCTTGAAATTAATTCAGCGTTTGTTCGGAGGACTTGACCCATAGCGTTCGCTACACTTTTCATGCTCTGCTCACTGTACAAAACGTCTGGTTGCAGATTGTCCTGGAAAACAGCAGTCGGGAGGACAAACATGAGTGTCCTTTTGGACGCAGCAGCATTGAGCTAACCAAGATGATGTGTGAAATCCTGCAGGTGGGAGAGCTACGTAAGTGTTAACTCGGATTCGACAGACTTTGAAATGGTAGACCGTAGTGCAGTCCCAGCAAGAGGCCTGTACGTATGCAGTGTCCTTAACACCAGAAGAAAATCTGAACTGAGTGTTTTGCATGGTCACAATCCTGGGACATTCTTCTTAAAAGCAACATTAGATTACCAGTTTTAAGAAGGTTTACCCCCTCCTGCCTTGTCTCATCATTGTAATCTCATAAAAAAGGCTATTCAGGCTTTTGGGTTGATGTTTCCTGGGACAGCAGTCTTATCAGTCCCTTTTTCCCTCCTTATTTGCCTCTACCTCTGTAACTTGCTCTCTCCCCTGTGCATCAATCCTGATTCATTTCGCTGCTCCTGCGCAAAAGGCTAACTTTTACAATAGTTAATTAACCTACCAGCTTTGGGATGTGCAAGGAAATCGGAGCACTCAAAGGAAAGCCACACAGACGCAGCGAAAGTCTGCAGTCTCCACTCTCTAGTGCCAGAGGTTTGCATCAAACCCAAGTCACTGGAGCTATGAGGTGTTCACTGTGCTGCCCGTCCATAGGGGCAATAAATGCAGCCCAGAGCCTGTGGAAAATAGTCCATGAGCCACATACTGTACACAGGTAAAGGTAAAGTTGAAAAGCTTTGGTTTCACAGGAGAAAGGCAAAGACAATCGAGATAGAAATTTCAGTGAGCTGAATGGCATATTACTAAAAGCAGAGAACGGAAAATGTTTTCAATGGTTTAGGAGTAAAGCCATGAATGAGCTTAAAGATGAATCTATCTGTTAAATTAAATTATAATTAATTAAATTAATCAGAATTTTTTTTAAATTACTGGATATTTCAAATTTTTAACATGAAAATATTACAATATTTAAAAATAAAAACATTCAGCAGATGAAGCAGTCTAAAGAGAGAAAAAAGGTTGAGTTATTAAAAAAATTAAAATGTACTTGATAAAAAATTAACATAAAAACTATTCTTTCAGCAAAAAATACTGAATAGTTACCTTTCTCCTTTGCAGCTCTTCCTCTCCATTCAAGTGAATATTCCTATAACTAGTCTGTCTGGTGTGGCTTTAGTGAGCAGATTCCCCAGAGGAATTGGTGTATATTCGCGTTCCACTAGGCAGAGTCATGGAATCCCGAACTTGATGGGACACATGATAGGATGTAGTTATAGTTCCACATGAAGCGTCTGCAATTTCCTCATCAGACTCCACCTGCCAGAGATCAGCCGATGATGTGAGCTTGCAGTACTGAGAGCATGGCAGGCCTCCTCCTTGTTAGGGTACCACTGCTTGCACACAAATTGCCTTGGGGCATTACATTAACACTCTAAAGAATTCTACGTCCTCAGAAGGCAGCTGGTTTATGTATGAAATATGAACAAATATGAGAAATAAAATGCGTAGAAACAAACTTAGTAAGTGTACATCCTGTTGCTCCACACTCTTCCAAACCACAGCTCACTGTCTGCATTTCATCCATTATTAGCTGATGCATTATTCTTAGCTCTGGTACTCATTTCTCACGCATCTGTACAACATACACTCAGTAAATGGATTGGTGCACAAACAGTAAAAGAGTTGGGAGGATACAGTCCTAATTTAGGTGAATGGGAATAGTGTAGATGGGCAGAAGAGGCCAGCATGTACATAGTGGGCTGAAGGGCCTATTTCTGTACTATACAGTTCTCTGACTGTATGATTCTGATACCTGGACCACCCAGGTAAGCCATGGAAGTCTCAGCAGGATAGCTCCAAAGATCTGTGGGTGCAGCACAAGTCACAACCTCATTTATGAGGGCTCTGCTTTTGCTGCCAGAGAAGAGGTGAGTAATTGGCTATATAAGAAAAGGAGGGAGGAAACATAGATTCCTAGTCCTGGGTCAGGCTGTCCCGAACCAATCATCCAGCTTTGTTCCACCAAATTCACTTCCAGTCCCTCATTTACTAATCCCCTATATAACAGTCCTTCCCTGATGCATCAAAATATGTTTACTTACAATCCCAAAATTAAAGGCAACATAAGGTAATATTCCAAAACATTTTACAAATAAAAGAAATCCTAATATTATATAAATATTAACCAATTCCTCATATGCATTCTCTTAAAACTCATTGTGCATGCCTTTTGTCTGTCCTAGTTATCCTTCCCAGTGGCTGTCCCAAAGCTACTGGGGAGTTATTGAATGCCCTGGAGGACAGACTGGAGCATCTCTGGTCTTACTTTGTCTGGCATACAACTGGTTCTACTCTGCATAAGTGATTTTGGCTAATGCAAACAGCAAAGACACTGAGAGGGAGGCAGTGATAGTATCTAAAATGCTTTCATCCTGAGAAGGGGCTGTAGTTTCCACCGAGCCACAGCCATTCTCTGGGGCACTGCATAGTTATTATAGTCTATAGACAGATAGCTGGAGTGCTGTGACTACCTCCGAGCCCCTGGAGCACTGCTATCCAATATCAGTCAAGCTCTGTTTGCTATAGAAACTTGAACTTTCACTGCTTCACCAACAGAAGGTAAGATACCATCTATCAGATGCTGACTGATGGTTGGATCAACATGTGTTAACGGGAGAGGTTGACCGCTGCTTCCAAGCTAGAAAATGGGATCTGTTAAGCTCTGCCCAAAGTCTTGCAAAGACTGGTACTTGAGCTTGCTCGATTCTCTTTGACATTGCATACTGAATCTCCGTACCAGCCGTGCATTGACATCTTTATCCGGGTCTGCCACAACAAAACTTGCACTTGTGCTCATCCCTCGAGAGAGCTGTTACCAAAACTGTCTTGTCCTCTTTCTGGCTCAGGATAGTTGTGCCTCATGATTCACTTCTTACAGATCCCAACTCTCATCTAAGTTAATGTCACCGTCTGGTTTCATGCTGAGGCTGTTCAGGCAAGTGACTGTGAGTCATTCCCTCCTCTTGTTCTTCTAATGTCTGAGTGGATTAGAGTTGTTGGGTGCCCCAAATGAAGGAAGCAGCCAGGTTAGTTGTGAAGGGGGGGAGTGGGGAGAGTAGGGAGCTGCATGCCTACTCAGCTAAAACCACGAGATTTAAAAATGAAGGGATAGGGAGTCACGAGGAGGAGTTCTGTTCCACCTTGACCAGCATGTCAGTGTATTTCCAGAGAGGTGCTTTGTTTCTGGTTGAATTGCTTATAGTGAAATTTGCTGAAAGGCTTGCAGCAACTGTTACTGTTCGAGGAAAGTGAAAGGCCACGTGAGGCAACATTTGGTTTGTTCCTTCATTCGTGGAGACGGTGACTAGGCGAGTGTTAGGAACAGCAGATTGAGTAGGCACGTGTCTGATAATGCAGCTTGGTCTTGACCGCGTCATAGTCATACTTTATTGATCCCGGGGGAAATTGGTTTTCATTATAGTTGCACCATAAATAATTAAATAGTAATAAAACCATAAATAGTTAAATAGTAATATGTAAATTATGCCAGGAAATAAGTCCAGGACCAGCCTATTGGCTCAGGGTGTCTGACCCTCCAAGGGAGGAGTTGTAAAGTTTGATGGCCACAGGCAGGAATGACTTCCTATGACGCTCTGTGTTGCATCTCGGTGGAATAAGTCTCTGGCTGAATGTACTCCTGTGCCCAACCAGTACATTATGTAGTGGATGAGAGACATTGTCCAAGATGGCATGCAACTTGGACAGTATCCTCTTTTCAGACACCACCGTCAGAGAGTCCAGTTCCATTCCCACAACATCACTGGCCTTACGAATGAGTTTGTTGATTCTGTTGGTGTCTGCTACCCTCAGCCTGCTGCCCCAGCACGCAACAGCAAACATGATCGCACTGGCCACCACAGACTCGTAGACCATCCTCAGCGTCAGATGTTAAAGGACCTCGGTCTCCTCAGGAAATAGAGACGGCTCTGACCCTTCTTGTAGACAGCCTTAGTGTTCTTTGACCAGTCCAGTTTATTGTCAATTCGTATCCCCAGGTATTTGTAATCCTCCACCATGAGGTTATTGAGGTTAGTGTCATTCCTGTGACACTGGATCCAGGTTCTTGCATTTGACCCCTGGCTTTAACTATCATGGCTGTGCTTCCCAATGCTTTATGCCAACTCGACAACCGCTGGGAGCAAGTAGATCGGTTTTCCTCTCCGCCACCACTGGGGCTTCCGGTCTGGTGCCGGACGACTGTGTCCTCTGTGGTAGCCTCCACCACCTTCTCCAGCCACCTCTGCACACTTGAGCCTAGAACAGTGCAGGATGGCTTGAATTAGTGCGATCACCTGCACAATCGTGTTCCCTCGTGAGGCACAATAACAAGAAACAATGTTGAGCACTGGCAAGACCCGAAGCTCATTGTGAGCAGACAGCGTGAATCAAGTCAAATACCTTGAGTTCTCACACCCGTTTTTATGCTTATCGAATTTAATTTGTAGACCTTTTGTTATTTGAGAGCAGGTAATTGAATAAAGCCAGTGCACAGACAACATGTTTTAAAAGTATTTTGGTGTCTGATTGTTGTTATTTTGTGGATGTAGCTAATGAAGGCTGCAATGAGTACCACCCTATGTTTTTCACCCACGACCGAGCATTCGAGGAGTTCTTCTGCATCTGCATCCAGCTACTCAACAAAACGTGGAAGGAAATGAGGGCAACTTCAGAAGACTTCAACAAGGTGAGAAGGCTCTGCCAGATCAAATCTGGTAGCGAGTGAAACAGGAATCTTTCATTACAGCCTCTATGTTACACTAAACTGCTGTGCAGTTGAACAAATATCTGTATCTTCATATTCTTGCACTGTAATTCCACTTCTCGTTATTAGCAATCCATTCTGCCTTGGAAAAGGGATGTGTTCCGTCCACCCACTGTGCAGCTGCTTGTGACGCTCATTTCTGGAGAGTGGGATGTATATTATCTAAGTATAATGACGGTTAGCATGTTGTGGATTAGCACATATTGAGTAACAGTATTCTGTGTTTACATAAAGCTTTTAAAACACCTCGAGTATTTTAAGAGAGTGTAACTGGAAAAACGAGCTGAGCTATAGGGGACAAGTGGCTACAAGCCGAGCCATAATGGTAGATTTTAAAGAGTATTTTGCAGGAAGAGAGGTGGAGAGGTTTTGGGGGAAGGAATTCTAGTGTTTAAGCCGTAGGCAGCTCAGTATGGAGCCGGTTAATGATGGGGTAAAGTGGATAAGGGGTTTGGGTCAGACCAAGGATTGAAGGTGGCAGAGTTCACAGTCCTTCGGAGAATTATTAGATAAAATCTCTTCTTTAGAAGGTGGTGACTGCCAGCTGGGGAAAATGCTGAGTTGCAGATTATAGCATTTGGTGAATTTCACCCCCCTCAGTCAGCAACATCTGGGTCTTCCTGGAAAATGCCTGTGTGCTTAGTGAATAAGAACATTCTGAATTGTGGTATTGTAGCGGTGTGCTACACACAGCGCTAGAATAATCACACAGAGTCGGTGAGTTAGAGTTGCGATGAAAGAGGTTTATTCAAACTTTGCGGCCTGCTTTAAAGCCTTCCTGTTCCTGCCCTCCCTGGGCGGGATTGCTGTGGGGAATGCATATTCCCAGACCCTTTCTGCGCGCGGGATTTTCCCCCTGCTGGTGAAGATGGCCTGGCGCCCTTTCTGGGGCCGGCCCTCTGCCTGCGCGCGCTGTTGTGAGCCGGTTCGTGTGTGCCAGAAAGTGGGTGGCCACAGTATGCCCTTGGCTGTTGAACAGACAACTCAGTGGCAGCACTTGAATTGAAAGGTTGTGCGTTCAAGTCCTGTGTGGAGAATGTGCAACAATATTACAAGATGATATCCAATGCAAGACTGGGGGGTTGCTACACCGTCGTGGGTGGGGGAAGCATTAAAATGAGACCTCATTTCTTCGGTGGATGTAAAAGAAGCCATACTGTGCTTTAGGGTGGAATTAAAAAAATTGTTTTCCCAGTGTCTGGGGCAATATTTGTCCCTTAACCAGATCAACAAAATAATTATTTTTGGTCATGACTTCATTGTTAATGGGAGCTTGCTATACGCAACTTTCAGTTGTGCAATCTGTAATATAATGGTAACTATTTTAAAAGTAATTAATTGTCTGCAAGGAGGTTTTGTACTACTTAGTTTGTGGGAAAAATACAATATAAATATAGAACTGTATCTTGTCAAGAAGTTTGTATTATAACATTTATCTGGGCATTTGGAACTGCGGATTCCTTCTGCCTGTGCATTCCTATTGACTGGGAAGCAATGCTTGTGAGGGACAGGGCTACAACATCCATGGAGCTGCCAGTAATTCCACCAGGATGATTGATGCTCTCTGGCCTCTTACCTTCAAGTTCCTTTGGCAACCCAAAATTACAGGGTAACAGATAATCGCAGGGGGCCTGAGGGAGCGATTCAGCGGAGCAGTTCTGTCAAAATAACTGTCAGCCCCAGCTGTGACGGCAAGGTTATTCTCTGCTGCTTTATAGTTTCACTCCCATCAAAATAGCTGAGGAACTTAACATCTTCCGTACCAAGCAGTAAGTTGCTTTCTGCCCTTCACTTCAGTTTTCTTTCCCTACTGAAGCACGGCTGTATTGCTGGTGAAGTGTGCAAGGACCATTCTGAAGTATCTGGATGTAGAGGTGCCCAGAGGCACCACACGTGCAGTTACTGCCCCTACACACGTACAATCTGTTTGTGTGGCTTTGTCTATCTGTCCGACACGTGCAGACAGAAATACCGAGATGATACGGACTGAGAAAAACCAACTCTGAGTTTGTGTGTGTGTGTAACCCAGACACATTGACAAGCACCAGAAACTGAGTGCCTCTGTATCTGTCAAACATTGAGATGGAGATGGGAAGACGTGTATCCAAGGAGGCAGGGATAGGCACAGACCTGGAGATGATGGGATTGACAATCTCATCTCACCTTTCCTTGAACTCTTGTACTTGCTAGCGTTTGCATCTATATATCCTGTGTTCTGACTCTAAGGTTCCCTCAGCACCTGACCAGGCAAGGGTGCAAGGCAGTGAATGGCTGTGGCTTTGGATCAGTAGGCAGGTGACGACTGTTGTGGCACAATACAGTGCTCCCAGTCTTGCTGAGGCTGGATGTGAATCTTATCTTCCACATCCCAGAGGGTACCTTAGAGAATGTGAACATAACATCTTCAAGAAAGGAGACAGTGATAAGTACACAGGAGTTCTCTCACAATAAAAGTTGACAAGACCCTTACTGATATCTCAGGCTTTGTCATTTAGAAAGAAGTCCACAATTTCATATTGCAGCCTGAGGGAAAAATGCTTGAGGATCAAGGGTTTCCATACCAGGCTATGATGCAAACAGTCAAAATGCTCCCACTGCATTGTAGAAGTTTGTCAGAGTCTTTGACCATGCACTCAATCTCCTTCAACTTGATGTGATTTGTCGTCTTTATTGCACTATGTGCTGTGCCCAGGAATGATCCTGTAAGATGTTGACACCCAAGAACTTGAAGCTGCTCACCCTTTTCCACCGCAGACCCTTGAATGAGGACTGTTGTGTGTTTGTTTGAACTCCCCTTTCAAAGGCCCACAATCAGTTCCACGGCTTTGCTTATACTGAGTGCAAAGTTGTTGTTACGACACCACTCAATGACCTACCTCACTCCTGTACACCACCTCCTCAACCTCCAATATCAGTGATGTCATTAGTAAATTTATACATAGAGCATTAGAGCTCGGCTTAGCCACACAGTTGTATGTATTCAAGAGATTTGAGCAAAAGGAGCACCTATGTCAATGGTCGGTGAGGAGGAGATGAGGTTCCAAACCATCCTTATGAGTAATTCAAGGATCCAGTTGCAGAAAGAGGTATGGAGACCCAGGTATTGAAGTTTGACAAGATGTGTCTATGTGTAATTGAAATCTCGACACTGTTTTTGGCAAATTTCTTGTATCTGTCTTCTGATTCCTGTAACTTTCTGCCAAAGAAGTAAATGTCTTCATTTCCCCTATCTAACTCTTTAAAATCTCCCCTTGACTACACTACTCAAAGGGCAACAACCCTTCTTCATTCTCACTTCATGACCCTATTCACATCACCTTGCGCACACTGAGGATTTAATCATTCCTCATCCTAATGCCCAGAACTGTACACTGATAGGATCTGTTTTAGAGTTTGTAACTGGCCTTACTGGTGCTTCTGGGCTCCCTCAGTTCACCAGATGTGGGAATAATTTCAGGATTATTTATTCTCCATGCCCAGTAAGGTTGATGCATCCTCGGAAGAGAGGAGGGTGATTTTGTGATGCATTCCTGATCTCACTTCCTTCCCAAGTATTGTCTCCAGTCAGGAAAGGACCCCCCCCCCCACCCCAAATTTGGAGTGGAACATATGAAATTGGGCTGTTGTGTGCTTATCATTACCAGATTTCACCTCCTTGGACCCAGATAATTTTGAAAAGTATAAACTGGTTGTCAAGGCTTCCCACTCCCCTGGACTTTTTACACTCATCTGTAACAATAGTGGTAAAATTTGCCTCGTTAGTGACAGACCGACACCCTTCCTCTGTCCATTCACAAGGTGGGTGTCATGTCGGAACATGTGAATTGTCTTGGTCTCCCTTTGTATTGGGGAATGCAGGGCTCTGACAATTGGCATTATTCCCAATTCTGCCTCCCCCTGAGTTTACATTGATGCTTCAGTAGTGCTCAAGCACAATTCATAGAACATAGAACATTGAATAGTACAGCACGTTACAGGCCCTTCGGCACTCAATGTTGTGCTGACCCTCAAACCCTGCCTCCCATATAACCCCCCACCTTAAATTCCTCCATATACCTGTCTAGTAGTCTCTTAAACTTCACGAGTGTGTCTGCCTCCACCACTGACTCAGGCAGTGCATTCCACGCACCAACCACTCTCTTAGTAAAAAAACCTTCCTCTAATATCCCCCTTGAACTTCCCACCCCTTACCTTCAACTGAAACTATCCCAAAACATCTGAGATGGACACTCTGTAGCTGTACAATACTGTTGGATGTTCTGAAGGATTAAAATTGCTGGGGCCTGTTTTCAGTTCACACCATTTAACAGCACACAAAATGCTGGAGGAGCTCAGCAGGTCAGGCAGTATGTATGTGGAAGAGTAAATACTTGGATGCTTCATGCGGAGACCCTTCATCGGAGTCTCGCCCCGAAACGTTGAGTGTCCACTCTTTTCCACAGATGCAGACTGGCCTGCTGAGCTCTTCCAGCATTTTGTACGTGCTGCTTGGATTTCCAGCGTCTGCAGATTTTCTCTTTTTTGTGCTAACACCATTTAACATTGTGGATCTAGCTTTTGAACCATGTTATTAATTGCTTTGATTTTAAATTTGATCACAATCAATTATTTACCATGTGCTTAAGTCAAGTCAACCAGTGCACAGAAAATACCATTCAGTCCTGATAGAGAGTCTCGGCCCAAAACATCGACTGTTCATTCCTCTCTATAGACGCTGCCTGACCTGCTGAGTTCCTCCAGTAGTTTGTGTGGGTGTGTTCCTTTAGATTTCTTTTGTGTTTGTGTTTGTCATTCAGTAATTTTAAGTTTAATTCCCTAATTTATGATCCAGGCATCTTAAAAAAAAAACATGTAACATCCTTGCATCATAATCCTATGGGAATTTAAAACGTTAGAGGTTGGGTGTATAAAATGTATTGTTGACTCTCTCTCACTTGCCTTGCGGTATTGCACGGGCAAAAGTACCCCTTAGGAGTGTAACTACAAATTCCGCACTTGAACCTGCAACTCGTGCAGCTAACCAGTTTAGATTCCATTACTCTCGGTTAGTAAATAGCAGGTAAAATCAGACATTCCTTCCATTCCATCTTCCAAGGCACAAGCAGAATAACTTGAAGGGGGATTGAAGGTTGCATTAGTTAAACCCTGAAAACAGATCTGGAGATCACAGTGTGCTATTACTAAGTAACAGTTCATTGGACCCAGGTAATATTGTAATTTGTATTTTATGTTAGTGTAAAGGATTGTTGCATGCTTCTTGTGCAATACGTTAGCAGGGGATTAATATCACAGGCCAGTAGTGCACTTCAATCTATTTGGATCGATGGAGAAGTGGATTGTTACTGCAAGGTGTGGTGGGCAAATTTAAAGAAGTGATTTTATGAATAGCTGAGCGTACAACCGAACAAACTCCATGAAACCTCCAAAAACATGTACCAGCATTCAGAACAAGTAATCTAGCAAATAACTTGTAAGAACTTCATGATCCCATTAAGTGGTACTATTGGGGAAACTTCCATTCTGTTAACATGGATATTCCCACTAAGTACGTTGGCTCAAGTATTCATTTGTGAATTACAGAGATGTCATCAATTGAGCATTGCACAAGGGTTTGACTGCTAATTGATGGTTCAGGTGTATTAACCATGTTGGTGTCCTACTTCATGTCAGAATTAGGATTTCATTTTCTCCAGGTTAACTGCAGTGTCTAAACAACACTCTTACAGAGTTCAGTTCAGTGCACTACGTCTAACATGAAGTGAGGCCTCATCTACTGCCATGATGAGGCCACTCTCAGGTTGGAGGAACAACATCTGTTACTCTGTCTTGGTAGCCTCCAACCTGATGGCATGAACATCAATTTCCTAAACTTCCAGTAATTTCTCGCTGCTCCCCTTCACTCTTTTCAATTCCCAACTCTGACACCCTTCTATTCCTTCTCCTCACATGCCTATCACCTCCCTCTTACTGCCCCTCCTCCTTCCCTTTCTCCTCTCCTTTCAGATTCCTCCTTCGGCCCTTTACCTCTTCC
Source organism: Mobula birostris (assembly GCF_030028105.1). Classification (NCBI taxonomy): domain Eukaryota; kingdom Metazoa; phylum Chordata; class Chondrichthyes; order Myliobatiformes; family Myliobatidae; genus Mobula; species Mobula birostris. Next base: position 23,366,841 of record NC_092371.1, on the reverse strand, counting down.
ATTTATCACTTTCCAGCTTCTCACTTCCTGCCCCTCCTCCCACCCACCAACGTTCCCCTTCACGTGGCTTCACCTATCAGCTTCTAGCTTATACATCCCCTCTCCCCCACCTCCTGATTTTGGCTTCTCCCTCTTCCCTTTCGTTTCTGAGTCATTGACTCTTTCCATAGACGCTGCCTCACCTTCTGAGTTCCTCCCGCACTTTATGTGTGTTACTCTGGGTTTCCAGCATCTGCAGAATCTTGTGTTTGCATTCATGTATTTTTTTCTCTCGTTCCAGTGGCATCTTTGCCCCTATTATCAGGTTTTAATGTATTCTGTTCCACGACTTACCGTTACATTTCCTGAGTGTCTGATCTAGAACAACAGCTGCTGAATCATAAAGGGTGCTCTGTTTCTATATATAATTTTGTAGGGAGTTTAGTAATGTCTGCCTTAGAAGTTAACAAATTTCACGACATATGCCGGTAATATTAAATCTGATTCTGCTCCTGATACCCAGTTAGATCTGTAGGTTTGTGTAAAGGGAAGGTAGTTATTCCCCCCACAATGGAATAGTCATATAACAAATTTAGTTTTCTTGTCTTCTGGCACTTGGGCAATATACTGGCCTCTAATACCTGAGTAACTGCATCTTAACACCAGTCAGTTTTAGGAAACAAATTTGTTTGGGAAAGAGTGTGCGGATAAAAGAAGAATGGGGAATTTATCACCCTTCCCATCATATGAAGAGGTCCATCAAAAGGCTCCAGTAACTGTTGTTTCTGAGCTGACATTCATTTGGATTCTGCATCTTGTTTAAAAAAAAATTCATGTCCACAAGGACTTGGCACATTGCAAATGTTACTGAGCAGGTTTGGTGCAGGAAGTGTTAACGAGATGATGAGGGCAGAGATGGAGTGAGATTTCACAGCTCATTGAGCTCTTTGCCACACCCCACTATTTGGACTATATCATTCCTCCTTCGCGTGTGCTCTTCATCAGTGTCTGGGCAGCTCTGATTGTCCCTGTTCTACAGATATGGTTGGGCCTGCCGGTGAGTAATTTGATTTTCATGTTCTAGGACTTGTGTTTCTTTTGCACATTGAAAGTTCTTCTTGCAATTTTTCAGTTTTTCTTACTTTATCTCTGTTTAGCTTTAAATATATGTTTTTTGGCTTACTGCATGATGAAATAAGCTTTTTTATATTTTGTACTTTCAGAGAATATGTATTTCCTTTCAATCTCTCTAAATTTAGTTGTAATTATCCACAGACCTTGATTAATATTAACCCATGGTATGTTGCTACTTATTTAGATTAGGCCGGAGTTAATTTAAATCTTTTTGTACAGGAAAATCATTGACATTGAGAGATTTGGGATGATTTACTGCTGATGACTTGGCCTGTGCTTGTGCAAATTAATGCAATTCCTTTTAACTACATTCTGCTGCCAGAATTTAGAATTGGCTGCTCCAAATGCCAGCAATGTTTCAATGTAGAAATATCTTGAGCGCCATTAGAACTACAATTGTTTGCTGTAACAGTTCTTAATATAGTTGTGCTTCCAAGGTCCTTTTTAGTGACTAAATCACCCAAACTTTGTTTATTGATGCTGAGATTAGATTCTTCCCAGAATTCAGGCTGCAGGGAGGCACAAAAGAGGTGAATTTCTGAGGAATTTTGAATTATTTGATGTCAAAAATGAGCCCTGGAAAAACTGGAATCAGTGGGCATTAAGGGCAAATCCCACTCCACATGCTAGAGATGCACACGACCCAAAGAGAAATGATTGAGTTCCAAACTCAAAACCATCTCAGCACCACAGAGAGGAGAGCACTCTAACTGGTCGCATCACCATCTGGTACGGAGGGGCCACTGCGCTGGATCAGAAAAAGCTGCAGGAAGTTGTAAACTCAGCCAGCTCCATCATGGCCACTAGCCTCCCCAGGACACCTTCAAAAAGCAATACCTCAAGAAGGCAGCACACGCATCACTAAGGAACCCATCACTTAGGACAAAGCCCTTTTCTCATTGCTACCATCAAGGAGGAGATACAGGAGCCCGAAGAGGCACTCTCAGCATTACAGGAACAGCTTCTTCTCCTCCACCATCAGTTATCTGAATGGGCAATGAACCCATGAACACTACCTCACTTTTTGCTCACTTTTCTGCACTACTTACTTAATTTATATTGTTATATATTATTTTGTATTTAATTTATTATAATTTATAGTTTTATTATTTTGTATTGCAATGTACTGCTGCTGCAGAACAACATATTTCATGACATATGCCAATGATATTAAACCTGATTCCGATTCTGGCATCTGCACATATGTTTCCATGGCAACCCTTAGGTCCGACTATATTCAGGTGTTTCATCAATGACCTTTGTTACATCATGTTTAGAAGTGGTGATGTTCACTGATCAGTGCCTAATATTTAGTGAAGTTCCATTCGCAACTTCAAAGATCGTGAATGAGTCCGTCCCGGCATGTTGCAACACAGAACAACAGGCTGGCTTGGAACTCAGACTTGGAATTAACATTATTGCCATACAAGTGTCTGGCAGTGAATCAGAACTGGGTACATTATTCCTGACATGCGTCGTGAAATTTGTGGTTTTGCAGCAATGAGAAATATACATAAATGAGTAGTGCAAAAAGACAGCAAGAATAGTGAGGTAGTGTTCATAGGTTCATTGTCCATTCAGATATCTGATGGCGGAGGTGCAGAAGCTGGTCCTAAAATATTCAGTGTGTGTTTTCAGGCTCCTGTATCTCCACTCTTGTGGTAGTACTCAGAAGAGGGCATTCCCTGGGTGTTGGAAATCCTGATGGATGCCGCCTTTTAAAGATGCCCTCAATGGTGGGGAGGCCAGTGCCCACGATGGAGATGGCTGAGATTACAGCTCTCTGCAGCTTTTTCCAATCCTGTGCGGTGGCCCCATCATACCAGCCAGTGAGAATGCTCTTCATCGTATATCTATAGAAATTTGCTAGAGTCATAGGTGACATACCAAATCTCCTCAAACTCCTAATGAAATATAGCCGCCTTCTTCGTAATTGGATCAATATGTTGGGCACAGGACAGACGTTCAGAAATGTTGGCACCCAGGAACATGAAACTGCTCAGCTTTCCCACTGCTGACCCCTCACTGATCGGTGTGTGTTCCCTCAACTCCCCCTTCCTGGTCCATGTTGAATGCCTTGGTCTTACTGATGCTGGGTGCAAGATTGTTGTTGAATGCCACTCAACCAGCCGACCTGCCCCACCCCTCTACACCTACTTGTCACCATCTGAGGTTCTGCCAGCAACAGTTGTGTCATCAGATTTATAGTTGGTGTTTATGCTGTGCTGAGTCATGGGTGTAGAGAGAATAGTGCAGCCAGTTGAGGCGCACCAGTGTTGATTCCTCAACAGAGGTATTATTTCCCATCCGCACTGACTCTGGTCTCCTGATGACAAAGTCGGGGATTGAGCTGCAGATGGTACAGAGGCTCAAATTTTATAGCACATTGATTACTACAGAGGCTATGATGATGTATGTAATCAATAAACAGCAGTAGCCAGCATTGACATGACTAATGGGAGATTGAATCCCTGCCTCCATATATCTAACGGCATAGCCATGTTACATTGCCCACTATCAACCATTGTTAGCTGGATTAACCGTGTAAAAACAATAACTGGAAAAAGTATCCAGAGGCTGGGTGTTCCACAGCAAATGACTCATCCGACAATGTACTCTTTCCACCATCTGCGAGGCACACACAGGAGCATGGTGGAATACTCTCCATCTGCCAGAGAAAGTGCTTGGAGCCAGCCACCAACTGAAACAAAGCAACCTGCTTGACTGGCTCTCCGTACACCAACAGTGCAACTGCGGTTAGTGACAACAAGGCGCATTGGAGCAACTTGCCAAGGCTGCTTCTTCAACAGCATCTTCCATACCATCGATATATCACCTCGAAAGCTGAAAGCAGCAGGCATACGGAAACCTGTCACTGCTGCTTCGTTATCTCTGGGACAAAATATTTTTGGAACTCATAACACAACTGCACTTTGGCAGCACTGTCACCTCAAGCACAGCTAAGAATTGGCAAAGACTAATGGACTTGTGGTTCCATATTCCAGGGCTGAGTAAACAAAATAATGCAAATGAAAATGCACCATTTTCTGTGAAAATGTGAGTGATACTTTGCAGATTTTATTTCCATTCCTTCTTGCCTAAATTTAAGATACCATGGCATTTGTATTCTCTGTAAACAATAGCTTTCAAGTTCACGATCCTAGAAGCTGTCAGTACTGATTATCGTCTGCCTCGTGGCAGTGGTAAATAGCAGTGTGCAAGGTAAATATGGTACCTTCTGCCTTTGAACTGACAAGGTGGTTTGTAATCGCTCTGCTCTGCATTTAGGTTTCTTAAATCAATTCCACTCATCAGTTTTTACAAAGGACAGCTATGTGCAGTTCAGCTGAATTAAAATAAATGATTCAGCTCAGTCAAATATTCCTTGTTCAAGAAATGAAAACTAGTAAAAAGAAACAATTGGTTATTCGATCCTAGGGAGAAGCAAATATGTTGGAGTCCTTCATGAATTTATGAAGTAATTTGTAATCACAAAGGTGTTCAGCATGAGACTGATGATGACAGAGCAATTAGCATAATATCTATGGGATTAAATGCTTTAAGGACCCTCCATAAAATGCTATCAATGAACATTTAAAGTGCTCTGGCATTATGAGGAGTAATTATCTGTGATCTTGGGTGTAAGTAGATCATTGGCTTGCAACTTTCTGTCATTTTAAGTAATTATCTGTTGAGTATGTCAGTTCGGTGAATGCTAGGCCGACCGTTGTACAGAAGTCAGCGTCACTTTGGAACAAACAACTGAACTGCGGCATTCGGCACCTGCATTAGGCGTGTGTGTTTTACCCAGATTCAGCAAAGGGAACCCTGCTGTGACACAGATTGCTTCCTATACTGACTGTAGCACAAAATGCTCTTGCTGAAACAGCTGAGAAATACCCACATGTACAGAAGCCTCTGCCAACAATATTTCAAAAACTGAGGTGCTCTGGCTGATTTCCAGACCCTCTCCGTGAAACCAGATCGAGCACATTCTCTCTTGCTGCAGATGCAACACTCATAAATTGTTCGTGCGGCTTGCATTCCAGACACAATGTGGGATTTTGAGTAAGTCTTGCTACTTTCCTTATAAACATTGCTGGTTACTAGTTCCGGTGAGTGCTCCTCAAGTGAATGTAGTGTTAGAATGTTTACAACATTTCTGGTTCTGACTATTAAGACAGACAATCGACGTGCATTGTCAGAGTAATTCACAGTATGTTGTAGGTGTTGAATATGGAGCAAGAGAAGTTATATGTACGATAATGTCTAATTTTTTAAACCGATGTTGCTTGCTTTAGAATTACTCAATCTCAGGGCAGGGCAAGAGAAGCAAACGTGCGACAGTATACATGGTGACTGAAAGGCAAAGAGGGGTAATGTGCCTTAGATGAAAGCAGTGAAGAGCTTTAAAAAATTCAAGCAGTCTTCCTAATTTAAATATCTTGAGCAGATTTTTTTAAAACTCTAAGTCGAGGTCCATTCTTTCTTTGGAAAGAAATTATAAGTATGAATAGATTTGTTTGTAAATCAAATGTAAGTTGAGGCTTGGCACTTTATTTTAAAACTTCATTTTGGAGATGCGGATGTTGGAATAAATATTTTTTTGCCAAAATCTGAGCAGCTGTCCAGAATCCCTGGAGTGTAGGGGAATGAGTGATTTCATACAGGTTTCCCCTGAGGATGGGCAAGACCAGACAGGTCATAGTTTAACGGTGAAAGGTAAAATATTTAAGGGGACTCTGAGGGGCAACTTCCTCACTCAGAGGGTGGCGCGAGTGTGGGATTTAGCTGCCAACAAAGGTGGTGGATACCAGTTCAATTGCAGCATTTTAAGAGAACTTTGGATGGGTGCATGGATGAGAAGGGAATAGTCCGGATGCAGGTAAATGGGACTCGCAGAAAAACAGTTTGGCACAGACTGGGTGAGTTGAAGGGCTTGTTTCTGCACTGTAATATTTTGTGATGAGGGTGGTTGCATAGAACTGTTAGGTTTGAAACCTTCTACCAATTGCAAAGGCAGAAGGTGTGATATATTTCAAATTTGGAATGGTCCGTGAATTGGAGGGTGTGCAAGTCTTTGTGTCTTGGACATGATAGCAATGAAGGGGGTGTCCAGGTACTCTGGACAAACTTCACTCTTTACTCCTTTCCATGAAAACACTTATTCATCACTTGTATTTTGTGCAACTACAATGTATCAGTACAATGGAACTACAATGGAACAAGGTCTTCCATTGAGAGTAAGGGAGATTCTAACAAACGGACATGAGTTGAGAGTTAAAGGGCAAAAGTTTAGGGGTAACATGAGGGGGAACTTCTTTACTCAGAGAGTGGTAGCTGTGTGGAACGAGCTTCCAGCAGAAGTGGTTGAGGCAGGTTCAATATTGTCATTTAAAGTTAAATTGGATAGCTATATGGACAGGAAAGGAATGGATGGTTATGAGCTGAGTGCAGGTTGGTGGGACTAGGTGAGTAAGCGTTCGGCATGGACTCGAAGGGCCGAGATGGCCTGTTTCTGTGCTGTAATTGTTATATGGTTATTTGTAGAGCATTAGAGTACGATACACATTTCTGGCTTCCATAGTACAAAATGGGCGAGGCATAGAATTTATACTAATGATGTCTACCTGAGAGTTTATGCTTGTTTTTTTTAAGGAAAAAAAGCACTGGTGGAGCTCATTTCCCCAGAAAGTGATATTGTATGATGTCCAAAGAGATCGTTAAGGTTATTAAAAGATAGACCAGAGACATGAAAACTATTAGCTATAAGCCAAACTTGCTCCATGGCCACTCTTGGGGAGCACTCCTGAAATGGATTCAGAGTTTCTGTGATGTATGATTCCCAAAGGTCATCTGGGAGAGGAAGCAGTTGGGAGAGAGGGCCCCGAGTGTCAGAAACAATCGGAAAGGATGTTCAGGGAGAAGATTACATATGATAATTGAGGTTGAGGAACTCTTTGGCAGCAGTTCATTCAGGGTCACTCCTTTCTTTGATGCCCCTCAAAACAAGGTCTTGTGGCAGACCTTGAAACAGTAGAATTGTGTGCAATCGATGTCGTGAGGACCCGGCAGCACCCTGCCTGTTCAGCGGCTTTTTCAAACACAAAGATGAACCATGAGGAATGTCCACAGAAGGTAGCTCTCCAAACATGAAAGCCTGTGTAACCTGGGGAGTATATAATGAATGATGGAAGAACTGTAAGCCAGGGCAAAAAAAAATAGTCATTGATTAATCCAATACAAACCTTGGTTAGAATATGGACTCGACCACTTCTATTGTGAATGCTCTAATTCTCTCATCCTACCTTGGCAGGTGATGCAGGTGGTACGTGAGCAGATCACAAGGTCTCTGGGCACAAAGCCAAACTCTCTGGACCAGTTTAAGAATAAAGTCCGTTGCATGAGCTACTCTGAGATCCTGAGGCTACGTCAGTCTGAGAGAATGAGCCAGGATGACTTCCAGTCGCCACCAATCATGTATGTCACGTTGTTATCCTACACTTTTCACCAGACTGCTTTTTTTTAAAGGGCATTGACTCTTGGGTACAAAGCGGTGTGGCAGAAATTTGCAATCATCCCTCCAATTAGAAAACAATGCATCCAACCTGCTCCCAGACTTTGCTACAAAAGTTTGGCTGAAGTTCCAGTGCTTAATCAAAAGCTGAAGTTCCAATCCTCATGCAAAGGAACTTCTGTGGTTCACAGAAGTTATGGATCCCACAGATAGATGTGAAAATCAGGGAGTTTCCTAGCATTCATTTTTCACCCAGCACCATGAAAGGAATACATTTAAATGGATGTCTGTTCAATGGGTATTACATTATATATGTTGTTTCACGCCCGCTTAGGAAAGGTCCTGTGTGTGAATGCCTTAGATTCTTAGGCTACGTCCACACTAGACTGGATAAATCCGTAACCGAAGCTTTTTCTCTTCGTTTTGATCCTCCGTCCACACTGAAATGGCGTTTTCCTCCCCCCGAAAACGGAACTTTTCAAAAACGCTCTCCAGACTGAATAAATCTGAAAACGCCTAAGGCCAGTGTAGCGTGTACAGGGTAACCGGCTCTTTTCAAAAACGCAGTCATGACGTGCCGGAACAGATGGTGGCGGCAGCGCGGCATTTCATTGTTTTCTTGAACGCCACAACAACAATGGCGGATGGCTTCATGCATGTGTTATTTACTTTATTGTCTACGTTAATTTCAATCCCCCCCATACAACCTAACAATTTCAGAACAGACGGCAACAAGACTGAAGCCAGAAGAGTTAGAAATGTACTCACCAAATACTTTGACCCATAACTTACTGAATAAATAAGTATATTCACTTTGTCCATTCGTCCCCCCCATCCCTCCCCACCAATCTCCCTCCCGGCACTTATCCTTGTAGGCAGAACAAGTGCTACACATGCCCTTACGCTTCCTCCCTCGCCACCATTCAGGGTCCCAGACAGTCCTTCCAGGTGAGGCGACACTTCACCTGTGAGTCGGCTGGGGTGATATACTGCGAACGGTACTCCCGATGTGGCCTACATATTGGCGAGACCTGACGCAGACTGGGAGATCATTTCACTGAACACCTATGCTCTGTCTGCCAGAGAAAGCAGGATCTCCCAGTGGCCACACATTTTAATTCCACATCCCATCCCCATTCTGACATGTCTATCCACGGGCTCCTCTACTGTAAAGATGAAGCCACACTCAGGTTGGAGGAACAACACCTTATATTCCGTCTGAGTAGCCTCCAACCTGATGGCAGGAACATTGACTTCTCTAACTTCCACTAATGCCCCACGTCCCCCCTCGTACCCCATCCATTATTTATTTATATACACACATTCTTTCTCTCTCTCTCCTTTTTCTCCCTCTGTCCCTCTGACTATACCCCTTGCCCATCCTCTGAGTTCCCCTCCCTTTTCTTTCTCCCTGGGCCTCCTGTCCCATGATCCTCTCATATCCCTTTTGCCAATCACCTGTCCAGCTCTTGGCTCCATCCCTCCCCCTCCTGTCTTCTCCTATCATTTTGGATCTCCCCTTCCCCCTCCCACTTTCAAATCTCTTACTAACTCTTCTTTCAGTTACTCCTGATGAAGGGTCTCGGCCTGAAACGTCGACCGTCCCTCTTCCTATAGATGCTGCGTGGCCTGCTGCGTTCACCAGCAACTTGTATGTGTGATACTCACTTTGCCCTGTTTTCTGTCTTTGCTTGTATGAAGGTGATTTACCTGTTTATGCAGGTACTTCCCTGACAATAGATGTGTAACAGCCTCATGTAACATTGTATGGAAATACAAGATAACACTGATGCAGACATGTTTTATACATTTAACAAGGTGCTTTATTAATGTATTGCTTGTGCAAACATTCAATTGATGCAATTGTCACTACTTCCAAAATGTAATTTTTAAGTAGTAGCTTATGTTTGGCATAGGCGTGAAAATGTGAAGGCCAAAAAAGGAAAATTGTAAGTTTCACTTTACTCAGGTAAAAATAAAATCACTTTTGCCCAGTAACTCAATAGACAATAGGTGCAGGAGTAGGCCATTTGGCCCTTCGAGCCAGCACTGTCATTCACTGTGATCATGGCTGATCATCACTATCAGTATCCAGTTCCTGCCTTATCCCCATAACCTTTGATTCCACTATCTTTAAGAACTCTATCCATTCCTTTTTTGAAAGCATCCAGAGACTTGGCCTCCACAGCCTTCTGGGGCAGAGCATTCCACATATCCACCACTCTCTGGGTGAAAAAGTTTTTCCTCAACTCCATTCTAAATGGCCTATCCCTAATTCTTAAACTGTGGCTCCTGGTTCTGGACTCATCCATCAGCGGGAACATGCTTCCTGCCTCCAGCGTGTCCAATCCCTTAATAATCTTATGTTTCAATAAGATCCCCTCTCAGCCTTCTAAATGCCAGAGTATACAAGCCCAGTCGCTCCAATCTTTCGACATATGATAGTCCCGCCATCCTGGGAATTAACCTTGTGAACCTACGCTGCACTCCCTCAATAGCAAGAATGTCCTTCCTCAAATTTGGAGACTAAAACTGCACTCAGTACTCCAGGTGTGGTCTCACCAGGGCCCTGTACAGCTGCAGAAGGACCTCTTTGCTCTTATACTCAATTCCCCTTGTTATGAAGGCCAGCATGCCATTAGCTTTCTTCACTGCCTGCTGTACTTGCATGCTTGCTTTCAGTGACTGATGTACAAGAACACCTAGATCTCATTGTGCTTCCCCTTTTCCTAATTTGACTCCATTTAAATAATAATCTGCCTTCCCATTCTTACCACCAAAGTGGATAACCTCACATTTATCCACATTAAACTGCATCTGCCATGCATCTGCCCACTCACCCAGCCTGTCCAAGTCACCCTGTATTCTCATAACATCCTCCTTACATTTCACACTGCCACCCAGCTTTGTGTCATTGGCAAATTTGCTAATGTTACTTTTAATTCCCTCATCTAAATCATTAATATATATTGTAAACAGCTGCGGTCCCAGCACTGAACCCTGCGGTACCCCACTGGTCACCGCCTGCCATTCCGAAAAGGACCCGTTAATCGCTACTCTTTATCTTCTGTCAGCCAGCCAATTTTCAATCCATGTCAATACTCTGCCCCCAGTACCATGTGCCCTAATTTTGCCCACTGATCTCCTATGTGGGACTTTATCAAAGGCTTTCTGAAAGTCCAGGTACACAACATCCACTGGCTCTCCCTTGTCCATTTTCATAGTTACATCCTCAAAAAATTCCAGAAGATTAGTCAAGCACGATTTCCCCTTCGTAAATCCATGCTTACTCGGACCGATCCTGTTACTGCTATCCAGATGTGTCGTAATTTCATCTTTTATAATTGACTCCAACATCTTTCCCACCACCGACGTCAGGCTAACTGGTCTATAATTCCCTGTTTTCTCTCTTCCTCCCTTCTTGAAGAGAGGGACAACATTAGCCACCCTCCAATCCACAGGAACTGATCCTGAATCTATAGAACATTGGAAAATGATCACCAATGCGTCCACAATTTCTAAAGCCACCTCCTTAAGTACCCTGGGATGCAGACCATCAGGTCCCGGGGACTTATCAGCCTTCAGACCCAACAGCCTATCCAATACCATTTCCTGCCTAATATAAATTTCCTTCAATTCATCCATTACCCTAGGTCCTTTAGCCACTGTTACATCTGGGAGATTATCTGTGTCTTCCCTAGTGAAGACAGATCCAAAGTACCTGTTCAACTCGTCTGCCATTTCCTTGTTCCTCATAATAAATTCACCCGCTTCTGTCTTCAAGGGCCCAATTTTGGTTTTAACTATTTTTTTTCCTTTTCAGATACCTAAAGAAGCTTTTACTATCCTTTATATTCTTGGCTAGTTTTCCTTCGTACCTCATTTTTTTCTCCGCGTATTGCCTTTTTAGTTACCTTCTGTTGCTCTTTAAAATTTTCCCAATCCTCCGGCATCCCACTCATCTTTGCTATGTTATACTTCTCTTTTATTTTTATACTGTCCTTTACTTCCCTTGTCAGCCACGGCCTCCCCTTACTCCCCTTAGGATCTTTCTTCCTCTTTGGAGCGAACTGATCCTGCACCTTCCGCATTATTCCCAGAAGCACTTGCCATTGCTGTTCCACTGTCATCCCTGCTAGGGTATTGTTCCATTGAACTTTGGCCAGCTCCTCCCTCATAGCACCATAGTTCCCTTTGTTCAACTGTAATACTGACACTTCCGAGTTTCCCTTCTCCCTCTCAAATTGTAGATTAAAATTTATCATATTATGGTCACTACCTCCTAATGGCTCCTTTACCTCGAGATCCCTGATCAAATCCGGTTCATTGTACAACACTAAATCTAGAATTGCGTTCTCTCTGGTAGGCTCCAGTACAAGCTGTTCTAAGAATCCATCTCAGAGGGACTCCACAAACTCCCTTTCTTGGGGTCCAGTACCAACCTGATTCCTCCAGTCTACCTGCATGTTGAAGTCCCCCATAACAACTGTAGCATTACCTTTGCGACATGCCAATTTTAACTCTTGATTCAACTTGCATCCTACATCCAGACTACTGTTTGGGGGCCTGTAGATAACTCCCATTAGGATCTTTCTACCCTTAGAATTTCTCAGTTCTATCCATACTGACTCTACATCCCCTGATTCTATGTCCCCCCTCGCAAGGGACTGAATCTCATTCCTCACCAACAGAGCCACCCCACCCCCTCTGCCCATCAGTCTGTCCTTTCGACAGAACGTATATCCTTGAATATTCATTTCCCAGGCCCTGTCCACTTGAAGCCATGTCTCTGTTATTCCCACAACATCATACTTACCAATTTCCAACTGTGCCTCAAGCTCGTCCACTTTATTTCTTATACTCCGTGCATCCATATACAATACTTTTAATTCATTACTCCCCTCACCTCCCAGATCAATTCCAATTTCATTTGGCCATACTGTGCGATCCCTTCTTGAGCTTTCTGCTCTGTTGATTCTGCTGTCATTCTTAACTTTTCTTCTCACTTTCCCTTTATCTTCATCCTTATGTTTCAATAAAACTTGTTTTATTGCACATGTTAAATACAGCAAAATAATTCAGAAAGACATGGCAAAAGTAAAGGCAAACAAATGAGGTAACAGCAAGTTTCACTTTTGTCCAGTAACAAGCCTTATTGCATTTAGTTGTAGCTGTCGTCCCTTTCATCGGTGAAGAGACTATGACTGTAGGACTATGACTATGACCGGTTCTACCTCCTACCCAAGATCCACAAACTTGCCTGTCTTGGCAGACCTATTGTCTCAGCTTGCTCCTGCCCCACCGAACTCGTTTCTGCATACCTTGACGCGGTTTTATCCCCCCTTGTTCAATCCCTTCCTACCTATGTTCGTGACACTTCTCATGCTCTTAAGCTTTTCGATGATTTTAAGTTCCCTGGCCCCCACCGCTTTATTTTCACCATGGATGTCCAGTCCCTATATACTTCCATCCCCCATCAGGAAGGTCTCAAAGCTCTCTGCTTCTTTTTGGATTCCAGACCTAATCAGTTCCCCTCTACCACCACTCTGCTCCGTCTAGCGGAATTAGTCCTTAGTCTTAATAATTTCTCCTTTGGCTCCTCCCACTTCCTCCAAACTAAAGGTGTAGCTATGGGCACCCGTATGGGTCCTAGCTATGCCTGCCTTTTTGTTGGCTTTGTGGAACAATCTATGTTCCAAACCTATTCTGGTATCTGTCCCCCACTTTTCCTTCGCTACATTGATGACTGCATTGGCGCTGCTTCCTGCATGCATGCTGTGCTCGTTGACTTCATTAACTTTGCCTCCAACTTTCACCCTGCCCTCAAGTTTACCTGGTCCATTTCCGACACCTCCCTCCCCTTTCTAGATCTTTCTGTCTCTATCTCTGGAGACAGCTTATCTATTGATGTCTACTATAAGCCTACTGACTCTCACAGCTATCTGGACTATTCCTCTTCTCACCCTGTCTCTTGCAAAAATGCCATCCCTCCCCTCACAATTCCTCCGTCTCCGCCGCATCTGGTCTCAGGATGAGGCTTTTCATTCTAGGACGAGGGAAATGTCTTCCTTTTTTAAAGAAAGGGGCATCCCTTCCTCCACCATCAACTCTGCTCTCAAACGCATCTTCCCCATTTCACGCACATCTGCTCTCACTCCATCCTCCCGCCACCCCACTAGGAATAGGGTTCCCCTGGTCCTCACCTACCACCCCACCAGCCTCCGGGTCCAACATATTATTCTCCGTAACTTCCGCCACCTCCAACGGGATCCCACCACTAAGCACATCTTTCCCTCCCCCCCACTCTGCTTTCCGCAGGGATCGCTCCGTACGCGACTCCCTTGTCCATTCATCCCCCCCATCCCTCCCCACTGATCTCCCTCCTGGCACTTATCCTTGTAAGCGGAACAAGTGCTACACATGCCCTTACACTTCCTCCCTCGCCACCATTCAGGGCCCCAAACAGTCCTTCCAGGTGAGGCAACACTTCACCTGTGAGTCTGCTGGGGTGATATACTGCATCCGGTGCTCCCGATGTGGCCTTCTATATATTGGCGAGACCCGATGCAGACTGGGAGACCACTTTGCTGAACACCTACGCTCTGTCCCCCAGAGAAAGCAGGATCTCCCAGTGGCCACACATTTTAATTCCACATCCCATTCTCATTCTGACATGTCTATCCACAGCCTCCTCTACTGTAAAGATGAAGCCACACTCAGGTTGGAGGAAGAACACCTTATATTCCGTCTGGGTAGCCTCCAACCTGATGGCATGAACATTGACTTCTCTAACTTCCGCTAATGCCCCACCTCCCTCTCGTACCCCATCCGTTATTTATTTTTATACACACATTCTTTCTCTCACTCTCCTTTTCCTCCCTCTGTCCCTCTGACTATACTCCTTGCCCATCCTCTGAGCTTTTTCCCCCCCTCCCCCTTTTCTTTCTCCCTGGGCCTCCTGTCCCATGATCCTCTCATATCCTTTTTGCCAATCACCTGTCCAGCTCTTGGCTCCATCCCTCCCCCTCCTGTCTTCTCCTATCATTTTGGATCTCCCTCTTCCCCCTCCCACTTTCAAATCTCTTACTAGCTCTTCTTTCAGTTAGTCCTGACGAAGGGTCTCGGCCTGAAACGTCAACTGTACCTCAACTGTTCACCAGCAACTTTGATGTGTGATGACTGTAGGAAATGTTTCCAGGGTGGCCTCTCTGTGGGAGCGGGAAAGATGTTGGTGGGGCCACCCGGGGGTCTGTGTGTCCGTTTGTGTAGCTATTGTAGTGGCTGTGAGGCTGGTATTGTGGCGGTGAAAAGTACTGGGGGGGAGCCATCATATTCCCCATCATTGCAAATCCCTCTGCAACAGAGTTAGTCAGTTTTTCAATGTTAGTCGTCAGCCGAGTCATACTGTCCGCTAACTCCCTGTCGGTTGCCTCCTTACACTCCAGTACTTGTTTTTTCAGTTTTAAGTCCTCCTGCGCGAGAGTCAACAGCTATCTGTCATTTGACAATTTCCTTTTAAGTTTTTCTAGTCTGTAACTGGACAAACACGCACCAAGTCTTTCACAGCAAGATTCCACACCAAACATGTTGCAGCCATCACCTGTTGCTTGGTCCAAACTCTCGGAGTCGGGCGTACTCGTCGAAGCAGGTGAATTCTGTAGATGTGTCCTGCACATGCCCAGTCAGAGGAGGTTCGCCCAAATACCCGTTTTAATGTGGACGGAGGTATTTTCAAAAATGCTTGGTGTGGACGCCTATCGTTTTTACGTGAAACCGGTGTTTTCAAAATTATCTGGTCTGGACGTAGCTTTAGGTTCTTAGAATTTGCCTTTGAAGAAATGGCCAGATTTACATTTTTCCAATTGGTTCTTAATGGCAATTTATGTCATGTTCCTTTTTTGTTTTCACTGAGAGAAGTGGTCCTTGATGTGGACTTCATTAGAGCATGTTAATGAGGACACAAAACAACAGACCTGGAGATGATGTGTGGATAGTTCATAGCATTTTGTTAATTGGTGTGGTTTTGTTTTGAAAGGCACACTGGTCAAAGACTTTTCTTCCTATGCATGTCATGTGAATAAGTACGTCTGCTTCAACCGTTTACGCTGACCTCTGACCTCAATCTCTGTTCTCAGTGAGCTGCGGGAGAAAATTCAACCCGAGGTGATGGAGCTTATCAAACAGCAGCGCCTGAACCGACTTTGTGAGGGCACTAGCTTCCGTAAAATTAGCAATCGCAGGCGGCAAGGTATCAG
This sequence comes from Mobula birostris, assembly GCF_030028105.1. Classification (NCBI taxonomy): domain Eukaryota; kingdom Metazoa; phylum Chordata; class Chondrichthyes; order Myliobatiformes; family Myliobatidae; genus Mobula; species Mobula birostris. The sequence continues at coordinate 23,350,956 of NC_092371.1, read as the reverse complement.
TTTGTTTATTGATTCATTGATTGAAATGCAGAGCAGTATAGGCCCTTCCAGCTCAGCAAGCCGCACTGTCCAGTAATCCCCAATTTAACTGTAGTTACTGTTGGGAGTGGTGTGGTTAAAGACAAGTTTTGTATGCTGTTATCATTCATTCTGATCCCTATAATTCTTTTCTTCCTTTTGCCTCTATTTTCCACAGATAAATTCTGGTATTGTCGGCTGTCTCTCAATCATAAAGTTTTACATTATGGAGATCTGGATGAGAACCCACAAGGTGAAGTGGCCTTTGAGTCACTGCAGGAAAAAAGTAAGCAAAAAAATTACATGGGTGGAAAAGTGTTCACTACGGTCTGTGGTTTGTTTCATATAGAATAGAAGCAAAAGGAGGTAATCTGGGCTCCATAATCATCAGGGATAGAGACAACCAGAGATTCTCCACCCTTTGTGCGAAGAAATGAACTAAGTAGTGATTTGATCTGTCTAAGCAGTATGCACATTATTACAGAGTATCATATGTACCAGGAAACAGTGACTATAATATTTCACTGTATCATGGTGCATGTGACAATAATCGTCCCTAATAATGGTCAGACCACATTTGGAGTACTGTGAGCAGTTTTGGGCTCCATATCTAAGAAGGGATACTGTCTTAGTTTGGAGAAAATCAGAAGTCAAACTTTTGATCCTTGATTTGATTTCGAGAAAAGGTGGGGTTCATTTGCCCACTACTGTCATCTGATTTGAGTTAATTAATATGGTTTCCGTCCGATTTTTGTTTAGATGGATTTGAGTTGGCGGATTGAGGTTTTTCTTTTATGGAAGCTTGTATGACGTATAATGGAGATGAGGGAGGAATTTCCTTAGCCAGAGCATGGTGAATCTATGGAATTCATTGCCACAGACAGCAGTGGAGGCCAAGTCATTTGGTATATTTAAAGCAGCGGTTAATAGGTTTTTGATTAGTAAAGATGGCAAAGACTACAACAAGAAGGCAGGAGGATGGGGAAAATAATCAGAATGGTGAAGCAGACGATAGACCAAATGGTCTAGTTGTGTTTCTGGGTCTTGTGGCCTTATGTTGTATCTACATCCTTTTATTCAAGTTACTCTAGTTAATGAAACTGCTCAGCCATTTAAAAAGACCGTGGCTGACCTTTTACCTTAGCAGAACATTCCTGCAAAAACAAAATCTTCAATCCCCATCTTGAATATACTTAGCAGCAGAGCCTCCACAGCCCTCTATGATTATGAATTTGGCAGATTCAACAACCTCTTGATGAAGAATGTTTTTTTCTTATCCCCATTCTGAAAGACTAACCACTTTTCTGAACAGTGAATACAAGAACATAGGAGTAGGAGAAGGCCACTCCGCCCCTCCAGCCTGCCTGACATCCAATATTATCATGGTTGAGTTGCCCGAAGAATCATCTCCTCTTCCGTGACAGTTCCCTATAGTTGACAGTTCCCCAGTTTTCAAAAATGTACCTGCCTTTTTAAATGCCTTCACTGATCCAGCCACAATAACCTTCTGGAACACTTCCAGAGAGTCACCATCCTTTGTGAGAAGAAATTCCTTTGCATCTCAGATATAACTAATCACCCCTAATCTTGTACCTATATTCCTTTTTTCAAGATTCTCCAGCTAGTGGAAACATCTCAACATCTATCCTGTTTTGTTGCCTGAGGATCTTTTTTTTGCAATAAAATCACTTTTTATGTTTCTAAAATCCAGAGAATACAAGTCCATCTTCTTTTTATTGATGCGTAAAACTACATTGACGTTGATTACATTAAACTTCTCCAAATAACTGGCATTCCTTCCTTAATTATACACTCCAACATCTTGCCAGCAATGAGCTAACTGGGACTCTTCAGCCAAGGGAAATATTAACCTTGCATTTACCTTGTCATACATTTAAGGATGTTGTAGGTTTCAATGAAATGACCTAGAAAGAAAAGAAAAAAAGAGGCATTGTACTTTAAGACATTGTCAGCTGTGGTTAAGCTGATGTTGCTTCACAATAAAAACATTTGAAAGCCAAAAAAAAGAAAGGAAATGACCTATCATCTTCTAAACTTGAGAGAATTCTATCTATTCTATTCAAACTCCTTATAGAAAGAATTGTTCCATTCCAGGAACCTGTCAATGCATATTTTGCTGTATTCCTCTATAGTCAGTATAACCTCTCAAAATGGAACAATTATTAGTCTAGATATTGCAGTTTCACCAGTCCCCTGTATATCTTCAGTACAATGTTCATTTTTGTACAAAATTTCCTTGCAATAAAAGGCATCTATAATTTGGCCTTGTAATTGTTTTCAGCACCTTTACATTAACTTTCAGTTATTCATCCAGGTCTTTCTGAACACCAATAACTTTTGGTCTCTTACCATTTTAAAATCTACTCAGCCACTGTTTCGCCCACCACATTTTTCTACATTATATTTCACCCGGCACTGCTCGTCTATCCTCGTTGATCTATGCGGTTTATATATCCTTGAAGTCCTTTTCATCCTCGTCACCTACACTCCAAGTCAACTTGATTATATTGCTCCTGGTGCCCTCAACTAAATCATTCATGTATATTGTGAACTGCTGGGGCCCAGCTCTAATCTGGCTGGGACCCCACTTGTTTACTCTTGCGCTAATAACCTAATTTCTTTTCTTCCCTTGCAGTTTGACCCATTGATTGCCTCCAGCAGATCGTTTGTTGCTCCAGATTCCAGTTGATGCACTCTCTTGGGTTTTCTGCCTTTTGACAAATTTTTGCTGGTTATTATTGCCATTCCTATGTGCTCTAATTTATCTAATAGCTTCTTACATGGCACCTTATCAAAAGTCTTAAAGTCTAAAATGGCGCATCTTGCTGCACGATAATGGGAGAAAGTCCAAGATAGCCATGCTTTTCCTTACCTATTGAGTTACAACTCAAAAGTCTGTTAACAGACCTGTCAAACATAATTTTTCTTTCCTAATTCCTTTTTTTTAAATTTTATTTTTATTTGGATAAGGAATTCACAAATATCATGTACTCTTTTCACACATATAACCTTTTCCATTTTTTTATATGTATAAAACTACAATTATTTATACATTCTTAAGTACACATTGAGATGATATAAAAGGAAAATAAACATTTAAATAGATAATTATGTACTGTGGTAAATCTAACCTATTAGGCTAAGTAATGGAATTAGTTGTTAAGAAAAATGGTAATAATAGTTTCCATATAACCCTTCTGGACCATTTCCACTGGTCCAAAATGTTGTATATAAGCCTATGTATCAACCATTGTAGGTGTTTATATATCCTAATTTGTTCATGCTTGCTCCTGCCCGCAGACATAATTATCCAATCCCTATGTACTTATTTACTTAATTTTTTCATTTTTTTATCCCTTTCCCAAATCTTTCCCTTTACCTGTGTTAATTCTCTATTTTCCAAAAGAAAACAAAAAAAACAAACATTTAGACTAGGGGTGCTTAACGTTAGCAATATTACTGTGTTGATGAGAAGAGCAGTATAAATCATTAGGAGAGTCATCTAAAGTCTGCTCGCATTGGGGTTATATATTCAATCCATTTATTCCAGATTTGATAAAATTTTTCTTTTTGAGTTCTCAGGGAGTAAGTCAACTTTTCCATTTTAAATATTTCCAAGATAATTTCGTACCAATCTTCTAATGTAGGTGGTATTGGATTTAGCCATTTTCTAGTGATTGATTTCTTACTTGCCGCTAAGAGGGCCTGCAGCAACTTTATATCTTCCTTCTGTTCAAGAAACAATACATGCCCCAAATAGAGTTCCTCAAAGTTCAGAGGTATCTGGGACCTAAGTACCTTAACTAATGTTCTATGAATACCTTCCCAAAATAGACTTAATTTAGGGCAATCCCAAAAAATATGAAAATGATTTGCCTCCTTGGAGCCGCACCTTCTCCAACACATCACATTTGTATCTTTATATTTTTCCTGATATGGGGTCCTGAAGTATCTTATAATGTTTTTCCAACAATGTCCTCTCCAAGTCAAAGAATTAGTCGAGGACCATTGAAAGCTGCAGATTTTCCCCCAAGCCTCCTCTGAAAGTACCAACCCCGCTTCTTTCTCCCATTTCTCTTTAATATACAGTGTATTTACATTTTTAGCATGGGAGAGTGCATTATATAATCGAGAAACTGATTTACTAGGTATTGAACTGCAAGCCGAATTCAGAATCTTGAAAAATTCTAATTCTACTGTTGATAGGTCTGTATATCTACAACTCTGGTTAACATAGTTTCGTACTTGAAGGTACCTAAAAAAGTCATTATGTTCTAGGCCATGTTTGTCCTGCAGGATTTGGAAACTTTGTAATACTCTTTTATCTATAAATGAGAGGTAGGTTGTAAGACCTTTCTTTATCCATAGCTCAAATCTTTTATCTCCGCTGTTGGGAAAGAATTCGGTATCATATGCACACCATCTAGAGTTTTAACATGTTATTAATTCCACATGAATTAACCACCTTCTGCCATACTTTTAATGTAAGATTTATCCAAGCGTTTTTAAATTTTTCCAACTGGGCCATCAATCCTTTGTCAGCTATTGAGGCCTGAAGAGGAAAACTGTCAACTAGTCCAAATTCTATTTCCTTCCATCTAGCCTTATATTCCCTATTACACCAATATAACAGAGGGGTTATCTGTGAGGCATAAAAATAATTTCTCAGGCAAGGAAGAACCATACCTCCTCCTTCCTTCCCTAACTGTAAGGTGTTATATCGAATTCTAGGTTTCTTTCCTTGCCAAATGAAGCGGGAAATCCATTTGTCCCATTCCCTGAATTGATTATCATCCACCTCCACCGGTAAAGTACAGAAAAGATACAATAACCGAGGAAGAATATTCATTTTTATAGTATTTATCCTTGAATTTAAACTTAAAAAGGGGATAAGATTCCATCTATGCATATCTGCTTTTATCTCTGAGATTAATGGCCCATAATTTACCTGTGACAGTGTTGAAAGATCCTTCGGCAGGGTTATTCCTAAATATTTTAATAATTTAGCTTCCCACTTAAGATCATATGTATCCTGCAATTTTTTGGATGGTGTATAATTTAGGGACATAACCTGCGTTTTCTTTACATTTATTTTATAACCTGATATTTTCCCAAAGTCATCCAATAGTGTAAACAATCCTATAAATGATTTTTCTGGTTCACTCAGATAGACCAAAACATCATCTGCGAATAACGCCACTTTCTGTTCAATCCCTGCCACCTTGATACCTTTTACGATTTTGCTCTGTCTTATTAGTTGGGCAAGCGGTTCAATATATAGCGCAAAAAGGAGAGGAGAAATTGGGCATCCCTGTCTAGTGCCTCTCTCTAAGATGAAGGAGTCAGAGAGGTCCCCATTTATCTTAATTCGGGCTGTAGGGCTGTCATATAGAGTCTGAATTACTTTAATAAACTTTTCTTGAAAGCCGAATCTTCCTAACACTCTGTATAGGAATGCCCAACTAACCGAATCAAAAGCTTTCTCAGCGTCCAATCCTACTACCATTGTCTCTGTCTCGTTCTTATTAACCTGTTCTAATATGTGCAGAGTTCTCCTTATGTTGTCCTGTGTTTGTCTTTGTTGAATAAATCCAGTCTGGTCTAAGTGGATTAGGCCAGGTAAAAGCTTTTCCAATCTGCGCGCTAATATAGATGTAAATAGTTTGTAATCTAAGTTAAGAACACTAATTGGCCGATAATTGCCACATTCTAGTTTATCTTTACCCTCTTTAGGAATAACTGAAATAATCGCTTCTCTCCAGGAAGGTGGAGTTTCTCCTCTCTGCAAGATCCAGTTAAAGGTGTTAAGTAGTAATGGGGCTAACTGTGTCTTCAGGGACTTGTACCACTCTGAGGTAAACCCATCAGAACCCGGGGACTTTCCAGCCTTTAACCTAGAGATGGCCACGTTCAGTTCTTTGACAGTTACTGGTTCTAATAAACTTCCATTTTGTAAATCTGTAAGTTTAGGTAGATCTAAAAAATTCAATACACTGTCTATATAGGGCTCATTGGGGGCCCGGGGTTGGGAGTACAGCTCTCGATAATATGTTTCAAAACTCTCTTGAATTTTCCCTATTGTACTCTCCACAAGCTTTGTCTTTGGATTCTTTATTTTATGAATTGTATTGTCTGCTTGTTGTTTTCGTAATTTATATGCTAATAATCTAGCTGATTTACCTCCTACTTCATAATTCTTTTGTCTCAGGTAAAGAAAATTTCTTTGAGTTTCCAACGTATAAATATCGTCAATTTCACTTTGCAATTTCCTAATTTCCTCTTTTCGATTTGAATTACTTTTGTTGCTATCTACAACTTGAAGTTGTTTTAATTTTCCTTGAAGGTCTGCTAATTTTTGTGCATTGATTTTTTTCATGTGAGTGGTAATGGAAATAATTTTCCCTCTCAGTACAGCTTTCAATGTATCCCATAAGATCACTGGTGATGTTTCTCCCGTGTCATTAAGGTCTAGATATTCTTTGATTTCTCCCCTTAATCTCTCCATTACTTTCGGGTTATTGAGTATATGTGAGTTTAGCCTCTAGTGTTTTCCTCATTTTCCTTTCCAGGATTAGAGACATAGAGACTGGGCTATGATCCGACAGATCAATTGTTGCAATATTACAGTTTTTTATCCTGAGTCTATCTGTATTAAAGATAAAGAAATAGTCTATCCTTGAATAGGCTGAATGAGGGAAAGAGTAATATGTATAATCTTTACTAGTAGGGTGTAATTCCCTCCAGACATCTATAATTCCCAACTCCTCCATCAATAAATTCACTTTCCGAGTCAGAGGTTTATTTTGAGTAACTATTCTTGAAGAATCTAATATAGGATTTAATCTAATATTAAAATCCCCTCCACAAATTACTACCCCTTGAGAACTGACCATTAGGTCAAAAATGTGTCTATAAAATGACCATTCACAACCTGGAGGAGCATAAACATTCAGCAATGTTATTTCTGTACCTTCTATTCTTCCTGTGATTTTTACGAACCGTCCTTCTTTGTCTCTAGTCTCTGAAATATGTTCATAATTAAAAGTACTTGATATTAAAGTAGCTACCCCTCTTTTGTGACTCAACTTATATGATGAATAAAATACATGCTTAAAGCCCATTCTTTTTAATTTTCCATGTTCAGATTGGTTCATATGTGTTTCCTGGAGGAAAGCTATTTGTGCCCTCTCTTTTTTCAATTTAGACATAATCTTATTTCTTTTAATTGGATTCAAAACCCCATTAACATTATAGGAAATTATTTTTACCAATTCAGTTTGCATTTTTCTCTAGTAGAAAAAAAAACACTCTCCTTTTCTAACCAAACAGTAAGCAATCCCTTCTCAACAGTAAACCAAGACATATAACCACACCCTAGACATTTTTGAACGTGCAACATTTGAAAATTTTTCCCAACTTCCCACAGTGAGGCCTGAGCACCGACCCGCCTCAGTTCAGAGGGATAACCTCTATCTTCACCCTGTGTTAGAGGGCCCTCAGCAGTTTGAATAATCATAGAGAATTTTCTCCTATTTATGTCTCGACCATATTGCTATCATTCAAGTTATTCCGCCTAGTTTATTTTCAGTTACCAGTTTTCATTTTACCTTTAAGTCCGATTTACTCTTTTCAGTCATTTCTCTTAATTAATCTGTGTTCCCTGTACATTCGTGTCTGAATATTTGCAGCTTTTCCTTGTAGTTTGACACTCTGGTTCGTGTGGAGCATCCTCGCCGCACTAACTGCCACGACTTCTGCCGAATCCTCTCCAGTAGCGACTCCGGTTGGGTGATAACTTTAATAGGTAGTCCCCGGTCCACCAGGTCCAATGTTGCCTCCTTCAACGTAGCGTAAGTTTTTGTCCCTTCGTCGTAAAAGACTCTCAGCCGAGCTGGATACAGGGTCTGGAATCTGATGTTGTTTTCCTTCAGGACTCTCCGTGTTTCCGTATATTTCTTCCCTCTGGCAAGAATCCCCGGTGTGTAGTCGTGGTCTAAACTGATTTTACAGTTGTTCCACATGAAACCTTTCTTTTGCCATGCCCTTTTAAGCACCTCTTCCTTCGTTCTGTAACTGAGAAATCTGACCAGAATCGATCTGAGCTGGGCACCTGCTGGAGGCTGTGGTGCCAACGCGCTGTGAGCTCTTTCTATCTGTAGGTCTTTTGCGGCCGGTATATCAAGGTTCTCTCTAAGTAGCTTCTCCACGAAGGGAATCATCAATCTGGGTTTACCTTCAGTTCCTTCGGGAACTCCGTAAATCCTCACATTTTCCCTTCTCGAGCAGCCTTCTTGATCTATTAGTTTCCACTGGAGCTGGTCTTGCAGCTTCAGCATTTCTGCTATCACCTCCTCTGCGTTTTGTAGCTTCTCTTCAATTCCAACAATCCTCGCTTCGGCTTCATCTATCCGCAAGTTAGTTTTTACTATTTCTCCTTTAATATCTTCCAGCTGTTTGCTGTTATCTTGTCAGAACTCGTGAATCTCTCCAAGAATCAAGGACAGAGTCACCGATTCCCCCTCATTATCTCCGTCCTGGCTTGCCGTGGGGGAGCTAGGCCCGTCGCCTTGCTGCGTTTCTTTATGTTTATCAGCCTTCAGAGCGGACTTTTTAATCTTGTTCTTAGACATCATCCTTGCCCCTTTTATTAATATAGTTATGCAATATTAAGTATTTGTCTAAATTCGATTATGGGGCAGTTTACCTTCTTTTTTGTCGAGAGACCTTTTCCTTACGCCGCCATTCCCTTGATGACCCGGAAGTCCTCATTTTCTTTCCTAATTCCATGATGACTGCCCAATCTAATTATTATTTTCTATGTGCCCTATTAGTAATAGATTCTAGAATTTTTTGGTATTGCTTTCAGACTAATAGGTTCCATTTTCTCACTCCCTCATTTTTTAATTAGTATTGGTTATATTGGTTCACACAGATAAGAAAGTAACAATTCTACAATAAATGGAATTATTTTTAAGATGACAACCAGTGCATCCACTAACTACAAAAACACCTCTTTCAGCACCTTGTGATGTGTCATCTTGTTCATGAGTTGTGGATCACCAACTTTTAGTGTTATTAATTTCCCCGGTACTTTTTTTTTACACACTAATGATAATGTCATTCTTTCCATTCACTCTAAACCTGATGTTCTCTAATATCGTCAGGAAATCTGTAAAAACAGGCACAAAATATATTGTTTAATAACTGTCATTCCTCAGTTTAATTCCTTCTGTCTCATATGGCAGGTGAAATTAAAAATACCCTGTTCCTATAAATAGAGGGCTTTATTGTTACAACCTTGAATCAAATTATCTTTATGCCCTCAGTAAAATTTAGCACCTGATCAGTGTATTAAATCTGCTTACAAGAGCAACTAAAGATATTGACTCAGAACTGTCTAGTGTGAATCTGAAATTATACTGATTATATTTTACTGTTTACTGTATACTTTTGTCATCACTAATATACACTCAGTGGCCTCTGTCAGGTACACCTGCTTGTTAATGCAAATATCTAATCAGTCAATCATGTGGCAGCAAATCAATGCATAAAAGCTTGCAGGCATGGTCAAGAGGTTCAGCTGATGTTCAGACCAAACATCAGAATGAGGAAGAAAAGTGGCCTTGACTGTAAAATGATTATTGATACCAGATGGAATGGTTTGAGTACCTCAGAAACTGCTCATCTCCTGGGATTTTCCAGTCAACAGTCTCCGGAGTTTATAGAGAATGGTACAAAAAAAAAACACCTAGTGAGCAGCAGGTCTGTGGGCAAAACTGCCTTGTTTCCATGAGAGGTCAGAGGAAAATGGACGACTCGGTTCAAGCTGACTGGAAGGCAATAGTTACTCAAATGACCACATGTTACAACAGTGATTATGCAGAAGAGCATCTCTGAATGCATAACACTTTGAGCCTTGAAGTGGATGAGCTACAGCAGCTGAAGACCACGTTGGGTTCCACTCCTGTATCTAAAAAAAATGTGGCTGCTGCGTGTGTTTTAAGATTCCACAATACCTTTTGGTCATTACCCTGCTATTTTTTCCTCCTTATTTAGTTCCTGTTGCAGATATCAAAGCTGTGGTAACTGGGAAAGACTGTCCCCATATGAGAGAGAAGAGTGCCCTAAAACAAAACAAGGTATATTTAAACTATTTGTAATCTGTTGCATTGTGGATGCTTAACACACGCTAACATAGCAATTGTTCATCTAACGATCATTACCCAGGCTATCTACCACCCGAGGAGTTTTGTGATCATGATGGTAATGACAGTGACTGATCATAGCAATCTTTAGCAATCGGTCTACATCAGATCCAATCATGAGGACAGGAAAGTCAGTGGTTGAGAACTCTGAATGTGTAACTCTTTCTTGCCAAGCATTCTATACTTAAACATAAATCATGCCTTAATTTATTCAGTGTATCCCAAAATGTTACTCCCTGTTTTTAAAAAAAAATTTATTCATTTACATCTGAATTAATCAACACCAACTGCTTCAATCCATGAAGCCCATTTCATTGATTTGTCATGTTCACTCAAATATTACTTTCAATTCAAGTTGAATTCAGTTACCTTTCCTCCTTCCCTACTGCCTGTACACTTCCAACGGTTCAAAGCATAGACTACCTGTAAACAAGGTAAAATAACTTGTCATTTACATAATGAAGTCCCTTTAGAATCATAAAAAGCAGTAATCATGTAGTCTTCTCATATAATTTCCAGCAAGAGTGTCTGATTTATTTTATCACTACTTACAACCTACTCTTTTCACGCCACCATTACAGCTCAGGGCGTTGGAGTTCAAAACCAGCATCCTCTGTAAGAAAGTTTGTATGTTCTTCCCGTTTGCGCGTGGGTTTCCTCCAGGTGTTCCAGTTTCCTTTCCCAGTACAAAGGTGTACACATTAAGTTAGTTAATTGGCCGTTGTAAATCGACCTGTGATTAGGCTGGGGTTAAATCGGTGGGTCAGAAAGGCCTTCATTCATTTTCTAAATAAATAATCTTCCAGATTATTCTCTATTTCTGTAACCTTCTGATAATTATGTGCGATGATAACCAGAATCACATATAGTATTTTAGATGTTGTAGCACTGATGATTTATAGATTGGCAAGGTTACTTCATTATTTTACTGTATTGTGAACCTTGCATATAATTGTCACTTCTGTCCCCGGCATTGTGGTGATAGCAAGTTATTTTCTGTCAGGACTCCAACATGTATATAATCCTATATGGGTATAAGCATGAATATAGTGTGCAAATATAATAGACAGTATATTTACACAAATATACATTACCCATCTCAAAACTGTGATTTAACACTTTCTAGCCAGACTGTATTTTGTATGTATATTTTAACACACTGATAGAAGCAGAGGTATTGTATAACACCCTACTGTAGTAATTTGTAGATCCTCGTGAACAAAACTGTATTTAATCCAATCATTGTGCAAGTATAATAATACACAATTATGGTGTCCTTCATTTCATTATGTTTGGAAAAACTGACATCAGCTGTTTGATTTACAAAGTTATTGTAGGACCAGATCTAAAATACGGAGTTTACAAAATTGAACCTTTTTTTTCTATATCTAAGTTTGTTTACTGTCTTCACTCTTTCCTTCTCCATTTTTTCCAGGAAGTCCAAGAGTTGGCTTTCTCAATCCTACATGATCCTGATGAGGCTCTAAACTTTATTGCTCCGAACAAGTATGAGGTCAGTTTACGGTCTTTTGACTTTCATTAATGAGATGTGTTTGTTGTTCAGTGCTTGTCCTGGCAGAATATGCATTTGAAGAGCAAAACTCATTTCCAATGGAATGAACATGATGAACATGTTATCCTCAACTTGGCATATAACAAATAATACCTGAAAATTTAGTCTTATTGAAGTGCTGCCTAAAAAGTGCTTAGGAATTGATTTGTCATGTTCTAAGCATTTGCCATTCTCACTTTTATTGTAGTTTTCCCTTGTTCCTTCCCCAGATACCATATCAGTTTACCACTTTCTCTCATGCAAATGATGTAGCACAACTTCATTGACTCGTTTTTGTAGGATATGCTTGGCTGGTCACTAATTGTGTCTGAACTTTAACAAGCCTCACTATGGCAATACTGTAAAGTCTAAATTTACCATTTTCCAGAATCTATACATTTACTGGTTCAGCAGAGGTGACTGAATTGAAGTTCTAGTGGGATTCCTTCTCCTAAACTTACCTCGGGATCTGTATAACTCTGCTTCTGCTGGGTATACTAAATATTGGTAGTTATCCACTTACAACTAGTTTAAAGAGACCGATAGGATTAGAAGAAGACTTGCCCAAAATGGAAGAGTCCTAAGTAACAGAGAAGCATAGAAACATAGAAAATCTAGAGCACAATACAGGCCCTTTGGCCCATAAAGCTGTGCTGAACATGTCCCTACCTTAGAACTACCTAGGCTTCCCCATAGCCCTCTTGTTTTTCTAAGCTCCATGTAGCCATCCAGGAGTCTCTTAAAAGACCCTATTGTTTCTGCCTCCACACCACCGCCAGCAGCCCATTCCACGCACTCGCCACTCTGCATAAAAAAACTTACCCCTGGCATCTCCTCTGTACCTACTTCCAAGCACCTCAAAACGATGCCCTGTCATGCTAGCCATTTCAGCCCTGGGGTCTCATTATCTTGTACGCCACTAGCTTTTTTTTTAAGATGATAACAGAAAGTTTCATTTTGTAGGAATAAAGAGGAGTAGTTTGTATGCAACAAGTTACCTCAGTCTTAATGTGTCCTTGGTTAATATTATGAAGCTAACCTTGGTTAAAGTAAATTGGCATAGCTGACAAGTAGTTACAAAACATTCCAAAAGTTCACAGCTTAATTCTACGCAGAAAAGCTCAGATGCTGGAAACACAAACATCAACATATGAGAAGTTGCATGCAGATTTTAGATACAGAGCATTTATTAAGAACTGGAAAGGAGAGGCAGGTGAATCCCATTCCAATAAAAAGGATGGTTGGAACTTCAACAACAACAGAAATTCTGAAAGCACACAAATTAACTCAGCATTTGTGGAGAGAGAAACCAAGTCAATGTTTCAGCTAAAAGACCTATTGTTAAAACTGGAACTATGCAAAGGGAATTGTACAAACCCCATTTCCAGAAAAGTTGGGATATTTTCCAAAATGCAATAAAAACAAAAATCTGTGATATGTTAATTCACATGAACCTTTATTTAACTGACAAAAGTAAAAAGAAAAGATTTTCAATAGTTTTACTGACCAACTTAATTGTATTTTGTAAATGTACACAAATTTAGAATTTGATAGCTGCAACACACTCAACAAAAGTTGGGACAGAGTTAAAATAAGATTGAAAAGTGCACAGAATATTCAAGTAATACCGGTTTGGAAGACTCCACATTAAGCAGGCTAGTTGGTAGCAGGTGAGGTATCATGACTGGGTATAAAAGTAGCGTCCATCAAAGGCTCAGTCTTTGCAAGCAAGGATGGGTCGTGGCTCACCCCTTTGTGCCAAAATTCGTGAGAGAATTGTTAGTTCAAAAGGAACATTTCTCAACACAAGATTGCAGAGAATTTAGGTCTTTCAACATCTACTGTACATAATATTGTGAAAAGATTCAGAGAATTCAGAGACATCTCAGTACGTAAAGGGCAAGGTCGGAAACCACTGTTGAATGCGCGTGATCTTCGAGCCCTCAGGCGGCACTGCCTAAGAAACCGTCATGCTACTGTGACAATTATAGCCACTTGTGCTCGGGACTACTTCGGAAAACCATTGTCACTCAACACAGTCCATCGCTGCATCCAGAAATGCAACTTGAAACTGTATTACGCAAGGAGGAAGCCATACATCAACTCTATGCAGAAACGCCGGCGAGTTCTCTGGGCCCGAGCTCATCTCAGATGGACCGAAAGACTGTGGAACCGTGTGGTCAGATGAGTCCACATTTCAGCTAGTTTTCGGAAAAAACAGGCGTCAAGTTCTCCATGCCAATGATGAAAATGACCATCCAGATTGTTATCAGCGAAAGGTGCAAAAGCCAGCATCTGTGATGGTATGGGGGTGCATCAGTGCCCACGGCATGGGTGAGTTGCATGTATGTGAAGGTACCATTGACTCTGAGGCGTATATTAGGATTTTAGAGAGACATATATTCCCATCAAGACGACGTCTCTTCCGGGGACGTCCGTGCTTATTTCAGCAGGACAATGCCAGACCACATTCTGCACAGGCTACAACAGCGTGGCTTTGTAGACACAGAGTGCGTGTGCTTGACTGGCCTTCTGCCAGTCCAGATCTATCTCCTATTGGAAATGTATGGCGCATCATGAAGAGGAGAATCAGACAATGGAGACCACGGACTGTTGAGCAGCTGAAGTCTTATATCAAGCAAGAATGGACAAAATTTCCAATTGCAAATCTACTACAATTAGTATCCTCAGTTCCAAAACGATTAAAAAGTGTTATTAAAAGGAAAGGTGATGTAACACAATGGTAAACATGCCTCTGTCCCAACTTTTGTTGAGTGTGTTGCAGCCATCAAATTCTAAATTTGTGTATGTTTACAAAATACAATTAAGTTGGTCAGTAAAACTGTTGAAAATCTTTCCTTTGTACTTTTGTCAGTTAAATAAAGGTTCACGGTTATTAACGTATCACAGATTTTTCTTTTTATTGCATTTTGGAAAATACCCCAACTTTTCTGGAAATGGGGTTTGTATTTTAAGTTGGAGGAGATGATAGGAAATAAGTGTGATGAGTGAACTTTAGGTTACAATTATCTGCTCATTGACTTGAAACATCGTCTCTGGTTCTGTCTCCACAGATGCTGCCTGGCCTGCTGAGTTTATTGCTTTTTTGTTTTTTTTAAAGATTTTCAGCATCTGCAGTTTTGTTTTTGCTGTAACTGCATGCCTTTAAGGTTTCAAATCCCATTTTTAAGTTGACTAAATATTTCTTTTGTTTGGAATCTTTGCCCACATGAATTCCTGACAAGTCAGAAATGACCTGGTGACAAAACAAGGTTCGTTGTTTCAGACATCCCACCCTGCAAAAATTCATTTCAGGGAGGTAGCGCCCCCACCCCCCGCAACCCCATATTCCCCTCTCCCCCGTCGACCTCCAAGGGTGTATGTAATACTTTGTTTAGTGATTTTGTCTAATCTGTAAACCAAGTTGGGTATAGGCAGAAAATATGACATTAAAGTATGTACTTATATTATCATGTTTATTCTATTACAACTTTAAGCAAGTCTACAGGGAGTTTGGCCTCATCAAGTAGGACATCAATAGCGTAGCTCCTTAGCAGCCAGCCAGCTAGTTTAAATAACGTTAGCTATGCTAATGAATGAATGACACCTGTTAAACTCACCTCAACATGTCTTTTACAGTCATCTGGGCAATAGAAAAGTCACTGTTGCAAACAGAGCAGCAAGCAACACTGTCATTATTTTTGACCCCTATTAAGCAGGAGTACACTTTAGTGTAGTCTGGGGTGAAGTGTGTTTTATATATTTTTTGAAACACTTTGCCATGGCGGTGCAGGACACGAAACTGAACTGATGGAGAGACAGAGGTCGACTGTAAAGCCCGCCCACAGAGAAAACTGATAGGTCTACTTAGCACAAGGAGAGACCAATCGGGATGCTCGCTCTCGCTCTTGCTCTCGATCCCGCTCCCGCTCTCGCTCTCCCTCTCAAAAAAATCAATTTCTGGGATATTGTATATAATTTGCAGGTGTCAGGGAGCTGCCATCAATATGCGGGAGACTCCCGGAACTTCCGGGAGAGGTGGGATGTCTGCTGTTTCAAAACTACCTCCTGTTGTGCAAAGATTTAAAATGTTTTTTTTAACATTCTATTTGTGTGCTCTACAGTACTGTATCTGGACTGATGGATTAAATGCCCTTCTGGGGAAAGAAATGACCAGTGAACTGACCAAGAATGATCTGGATACTCTGCTGAGTATGGAAATTAAACTTCGGCTGTTGGACCTGGAGAACATACAGATTCCAGAGGCACCTCCTCCCATTCCCAAGGAGCCCAGCAGCTATGACTTTGTGTATCACTATGGCTGAACCGTAGTGTGGCCAGCACCTGGCAAGCACAAAAGAAAATGAATTAAAAACAATGAATAATGCCCTATTTCAGCAGTTGTTAGAAAGAAAGATCTCCCTTTGTTAAGAAACATGCTAAGCTCTGTAATCTGTGGTAAAACAGCATAACAAGGAGCAAAAGAACAGCATATTGTATTTCTCATCTGTACTAGGGTCTCAGACAGAATACTGGTCCCTTTTTAAAAAGAGTTCTATGCTTAATATTTTTGACAGATTTAAGAATTTGGTGAATAATGTGATTTGGTACAGTGAAGTTTATATGTTGGTTAATGTTCTATCGAGTTAACTAGGTTTTTTCACTGTATTTAGACAATCCTCTATCAAACATTATTCCACCATTTGGATTCTGTTTGTGTATTTAATCCTGTACGCAAAGAAAATTTACTAAGAGAGTCTATGCACTTTCTGTTACATGGGAGTATCTTCAAAATTGTCGCCTGAGAATACTTCCTGATGCTTGACGGCTTTAACCAATTTCTTTAATCAAAATTTATTCTTCTTCATCTGAATTCTGCTCCCAAGCCATTGGTTTTCCAGTTGTGAAGGGAGATGCAAAGGCAACTGGAAAAGCTGGCAAAAATGATGGGGAGAGGGGTCATGATCGGACATTAACCTGTTCTATGATACAACATGGTTCATAATCTGCTCAAACTTCAATTTTTCTCTTTAAATGTGATTTATGATACAAGTCTATTTACATATCCCAAGGCCCTATAATGTTTTAAGGTCTATGAGCGCATGTTACACACAGGTGTTTTACAGCACTAGGCATGCTTAATACCATTTGAACTTTGGGAAAGATTATCAGTCTCATCACTTCCCATCTCTGCCTTGGTTCTACCTTTCGATCTGGGACTTTTTGCCGAAGAATTAAATGGGTACAGTACTTGAAGGGATTATGCTGAAGACACTAAAAGTACTTATTTTGTGTTGGCAAAGTTTATGAATAAATTTGTCTAGATTATGGGCACTGAACTCAAATAGTACTTGAATAATAAGCAAGCATACAGATTTAAACATCATTAAAATTATTACTGAATTAAAGTAGTCAATAAAGATTCTTTGCTTTAGAAATTTCCAATGTTACCATATTTAAGGTAACCATTAATCCTTAGTTATAGATATTCCACTTGAATAAGAAATAATTTTAATCTTAAGGCAATGTAAATACTGCAGGGAGATTTACTGTTTACAAAGGCAAACCTGTTTTATTGTAATCAGAAAAAAATAATTCCCCTCACCACCACTCTCCTCCCTCTTGCGGAATTGGTCCTTACACTCAACATTTGCTATTATGATTCCTCCCACTTTCTCTAAACCCAAGGTGTAGCCATGGGCACCTGTCTGAGCCCCAGCTATGTCTGCCTTTTTGTTGACGACATGGAACAGTCTATGTTCCAATCCTTCATTTGTAACACTCCCCAATTCTTTCTGCTCTGCATTGCTTTGTGCATCCGTGGAATTCATCAGCTTTACCTCCAACTCCCACCTTGCCCTCAGATTCACTTGGTACATCTCTGACACCTTTTCCTCCTTTCTCGATCTCTCTCTGTCTCCATCTCTGGAGACAAACTGTCTACTGATATCTTTTATAAACCTACTGACATTCACAGCTAACTTGACTATACCTCAGAAGCTATTGCCTTTTCTCAGTTCATCCATCACTGTCGCATCTGTTCTCAGGATATTCCAGAACATCTGAGTTGTTGTCCTCCATCAAAGAATAGGGTTTCCCTTCCTCTACCATCGATACTGCCCTCACCCCCAGTTCCTCCATTTCCAGTCATCTGCCCTCACCCCATCTTACCACTGCCTCTTGTCCTTATCTACCATGCCACAACCCTCTGCATCTAATTCTCTGTGACTTCTGCCATCTTCAATGGGATCCTACGAGTGAACACATCTTTCCCTCCACCCCTCCCCCCCAACTGTCCACTTTCCACAGCGATCATGCTCCCCATGACTCGATTGTCCCTCCTTCCCTCCCCACAGATCTCCTTCCTGGCACTTATCCCTGCAACCCAGACAAGTGCTACACCTATTCCCTCACTGCCATTCAGGGCTCCAAACAGTCTATCCAGGTGAGGCAACACTTCACCTGCGAATCTGTCAGGGTCATCTACTGGACCTGGTGTTCCCAGTACGGTGACGTCTACATTGGCAAGGCCCTACATAAATTGGGGGACCACATTGTTGAGTGTTTTCTCTCTGTCCGCAATAGGTGGGATTTCCCGGTGGCCAACCATTTTAATTCTACTTCACATTCCCATCCTGCCATGTCGATCCATGGTCTCCTGTACTGCCATGATGAGGGCACTATCAGGTTGGAGAAGCAACACATCATATTCCAGCTGGATAGCCTCCAACCTGATGGCGTGAACATCAAATTCAGCAACTTCTGATCATTTCTTCCCGTTTCCTCATTCTGCCTCCTTTTCGCCTCTTCACTTGTCTGTGCCCTTCCTCCTTCCCTTTCTCCCATTGATCACTCTCCTCTCCTTTCAAAGTCCTTCTTCAGCCCTTTACCTTTTCCACCCATCACATCCCAGCTTCTCGCTTCATTTCCCCCTCCTGCCCCACCCGCTTCCCTCCTCACCTGCCAGCTTCTCCTTCCACTCCCCCCCACCACCTTATTCTGCCTTCCTTTCCAGCCCGTAGCATCAACTGCTTATTCCCCTCGATAAATGCTCTACGACTTGCTGAGTTCCTCCAGCATTTTGTGTGTTTCCAGGCTGGAAAAAATGTTATGGTTGGTGTCTCTGCTGTAATCATCTTGCTATAATCTCAGCTGAATGTAAACTGACAGATTTGAAATTATTTACTCTACTTAATTATGGGTTGCTGGAAGACAAGAATGTGATAACTGTAACCACTTCAAAATGTTGCTTCAGCTGCCTGTTTTTCTATTTGAAATAGTAATTGATGCTGTAGGGAAATTGGTGAGTTAAAAAGTATTAAGAGCAATGTGCACAGGTTCGTACCGTATCTTCTAAGTTCTGATTGTCTAAAGTGGAGAATGTGGTTCTTCAGATTTTTCATATTTATCAGCAGTTAGTCAATGTTGGCAATTTATAGTTGACAGATTTTATGTTACATTGAGTAAGTTTTTATCTTGATGACAAGGTTGTTTGGGACTAATTCAAAAGCTTTAGGAAACTATTATATCTGCTTTTACCTACAGCACCGTGGTCTGCTTGGCAAAGGGTAACGTGCATAAAGCATGTGAGCCATCTAACTGAGCTGTATGCAAAATCATTTCAATTACACATTATAAAGAGGCTTTAATTTTTTAAAAATTGTACCTAAAATCTGATTTCAGTACTGAAGATTTGGGCAGTAATTTTTTTTTATGGGTGATACCACCTAATAATCTAACTGATATGAAGGACAGAGAAAGAAAGGGAAAATGTGAAAATACTGACAATAAAACAGTTACTATAAATCTAGTGCCAGATTATTTCAGTTTTAAGCCTTTTACTGTTCTTGTCCATAACATCTGAACAAAACAGTGGCCTCTCTACACATTTTGCTCATCTTTATCATGGCAGGGATACAGAGCAAGTAACATGAATGTGTTTGCCTCAGTGCTTAGCAATTAAGGTGAAAGAATAAATTGTTCTAAGTACTTGCTTTTAAAAGAATATGCCACCATTTTAAAAGAGAATTTGCTGCTTCTCCCACAACCCCTGCTATTCAAACATGTGGCTCAATACACTTGTGCAATTCAAGGCAATTGAGTTGAAAGAATCTTACTGAAAGCCACTTGGTTTACCCTAGTGAGGTAGAAAGCTTAGAGAACCTGTTTGTTAAAAATGTGAAGGGATCTCCAGTAGACATCAGCAAGCATATTTTTTTTAAATTAAGTTCAACTCTCCATTGGAAACAGTGGAAAAAGCTGAAATTTTAAACTCTCCGCCAGCAAAAGAATTTAACATTTGTAACAATCTCAGATGAGTGGGAGGTACAGTGAGTGAAACTTCTTAATCGCTTTTTGGGAGAATATTTGTCTGTTATACTGTTCATTGGTCAGTGTTATAATAGCTGTTAAGAAAAAAAAATGAAATGGAAATATTTACATTGAAATCTATAGTAAGTCTTCATTTTTGTACAGAAAGTATTGGTAACTACCCGTATGTGCACTGAGCCAGTGATGTTGGAATATTACTACAGACTATAACATGTGTTCCATCTCTCTCAACTGTCTGCTTTGTTTGATTGTATGTTCCATTTGCAAAGAGTTGCAAGTCTCAGTGATGCCCTGAAAATACAGGGCATCTTGGACACATTCAGCAGAAACAATTATCCACCTCTCACCTAATACAACACCTAAGTTTTTATCTCTTCATTGCCAGCTCCATTTAATTGCCTTTGGCAGCAATATTCTGATACAGGACATTATGGTCTTAAAATCTCTTTCTCAAATGTCATCAACCTCTTTTTAAGCAAAGCCAAATCAAGGGTTGGTGATCCAAGTCCATCACAATACTTTCTCACCCCATTCAACTCTAAAATCAGATTTTCATTGTCTTCACATCTCCACTTTCTCACTCGAAGGCTATTGAATGAACTTCCTAGTTCTCTGACTGCATTGTTTTATAAATGGACTTTTGATTGCCATATAGAAGTCCATATTTACAAAGAGAGTTGATCAGGGGAAATAAAAACAGAACTTTCTGGAGCTCTCAGAATTAACATTTCATGTTGATCACTGTTTATCATAATTCTTATCTCCCCTCTGCATCTCTTGTGAAATGCTCAGAAATATAACATCTAGAAAAATATAGGTTTTTATTCAAGTACTTTTTAACATTCTACTCAATCTGGGCTCTATTTAGATATAAGAATTAGCTTCTGGACTGGGATCTGGGGTGGGGCTGGGAAAACTCTGCTTTCTAAGAACTCTTAGGGGACCTTCATCTGTGCCAATATATTCAATGATCTTGAATATGTTTAACGTACAAGATAAAGGCAGATGCACAAGATCATAACCAGCCATGTGGAAAGGCTGCAGTACTGCCAATGACAAGATGCAGTTTTCAAAGCTAGTGCTGTGACAGCAGTAGATATTCCCCCAGCACCCCAGCACCCCCCCTTGTGGATTGTCACTATGATGCATAAGGCTTTCAGTGATGAGTATTGTCTTAGAACTCTGAAACACAAAAACGAATTCAAAGGAAAACACAGAGCCAGGAATAACTTGTGTGATTCTTGGTTTTACTTTTTAGCGAGAAGTGTAAATATGGTGTAGTGGCATGGTGACATGTAATTTACATACTTTTACATATAATCTGCAATGCATTATGTAAACAAAGAATGCTTAATCAAATGTATTCACAATATTACTCAAATAACACTGAAATATTAAATACACAGTTCTCTCCCTGCTTAGCTCTAAACTGCAACTCAGTATGGAATACATCTATCTCTGGCTCTCCCTGTACGTCATTTTAACTTGTCCCATTCAGGCCTAAAGATTTAATCAGTGAGTTCTTACTCTTGTGAGATAACGTCTTTCCTGACAAGGGATTGCACTGCTTGGTAGGAGAGACTTCTGATTGTGAAGCAATCTTGGGTTCTGGGGCTTCCTTTGTGGTGGTTGTAGAAGTTGACTCTGACCGCAGGAAGTGGTTCTGACAGCTCTGGTTGTGTTCAAGACACGTTGGCATCCTGAACAGTGCATGGCAAGCTTCCCCGGATGATGTGGATCAGAATGTGAGTACAGTGTCTGACATCACCATTCCCTTTACCTTTTGGAAAGCTGCCTCTCACTGTTTTGTCCATTGCCATTTCTTCCTGATCTGTAGTAATGAGTTCAAGGGGGTGGAACATTGTAGCCAAACCCTGTTATAATTGACAAATTCTAAAAAGGACCATAACTGTGACATGTCCTTTGGCCTTGGGACATCCACCACTGCTTGAATTTTCTCAGCACACTTGTGTAATCCTTGTGCGTCAATTGTATGACCACAGAAAGTGAGGCTTGGTTTAAAGAATTCACACTTGTCACATCCTGCTCTGAGCTCATGATCTTCGAACCTCTTCAACACTGTCATGAGTTTTTGGAGATGCTCCTTGACATCCTTGCCTACAGAGTGCTGGTGCAGATGCCACTCCAAAAATAAACTGAATAAAGCGCTTTGAGTGTTGCTCATGAGAAACACTTCAGACTCGGCTTACATCTCCTTCCGTAGGCATGTCTCAGCGAAGTCCACTTTGCTGAAGTGATTTTCTCCAGAAAGGTTTGCAAAGATATCCCCCATCCTGAGCAGAGGGTTTTGATCTAGTTTCAGTACTGGGTTGATGGTGAACTTAAAATCACCAAAGATCTTGATAGACCCATTCTTCGTGGCTAGTGGGACCACTGGCATTGCCCCTAGGCTCTACTCAACCTTGCAAAGAATCCCTTCAGCCTCCATGTGATCTAGCTCACTGGCTACTTTATCACAGATGGTATAAGGAACTGGATGGGCTTTGTAAAACTTGAGTGTGGCATTTTCATTTAACACTATTTTACTTGTGATATGTTTGAGTTTTCCAATGGCGTCCCTGAACACTGTTGTGGCATCATCCAGTACCTTTCTTAATTCACTTTCAGTTGACTTTTTCAAAAATCATTGGACTTTGGCAAGGTGCCAGAGGACTGGAAAATTGCAAATGTTAACTTACAGGTTGAGTCGGTGGTGAGGAAGGCAAATGCTATGCTAGCATTCACCTCAAGAGGTCTAGAATGCAAGAGCAAGGATGTGATGCTGAGGCTTTATAAAGCACTGGTGAGGCCTCACCTTGAGTATTGTGAACAGTAGAAAAGATGTGCTGGCATTGGAGAGGGTCCAGAGGAGGTTCACAAGGATGATTCCAGGAATGAAAAGGTTATCATATGAAGAAAGTTTGATGGCTATGGGTCTGTACTCACTGGAATTCAGAAGGATGGGGGGGGGGGCTCTCATTGAAACTTTTCGAATGTTGGAAGGCCTTGATATAGTAGATGTGGAAAGAATGTTTCCCATGGCAAGACAGTCTAGGATAAGAGGGCACAGCCTCAAGATAGAGGGGCGTCCATTCAAAACAGATGCAGAGAAATTTCTTTAGCCAAAAGGTGATGAATTTGTGGAATTTGTTGCCGCATGCAGCTGTGGAGGCCAGGTCGTTGGGTGTATTTGAGACAGAGATTGATAGGTTCTTGATTGGACACGACATCAAAGATTACAGGGAGAAGACCAGAAAATGGGGTTGAGGACGAGATTTTTTAAAAAAGTATCAGCCATGATTAAATGGCGGAGCAGACTTGATGGGCCAGATGGCCTAATTGCGCTCCTATGTCTTATGGTTCTATGGACTCTATCACAGGATGTGGCATGTAAATTGTGGTTGGATCTCCAATCAAGTTGCAGTCGTCACAGCCCGTAAAGTGATGGCCATCCTGTTTTTAAACACATAGAAGCCATATTTTTGCTTACTCATTTAATTCCTCTACCATTTTTATTTCATTATAAATTCTGCTCATATTTGTATTGTCTTTACCTTGTAGAAATTCTGACATTATATGTTCTTTCTAGTTTTGTCTCATTTTACTTTCTATCAATTTCATTCATCAGTTACTGATTTTTTTTTTGTTTTCAAATGTTTTTATTATGAAGCAACATCAGCTTAACCACAACCGACAATGCCTTAAAGTACAATGCTTCTTTTTTCTTTTCTTTCTTATAATAGGCATCCGATTGTCTCATGAGACCATGGATTTGCGCCTTGGAAGGTTTCCAGGCCACAGGCCTGGGCATTGTATGAAAGACCGGTAGTTGCCTATGCTGCAAGTGTCCCCTCTCCACGCCGCTGATGTTGTCCAAGGGAAGGGCACTAGGCACAGAGCAATGTGTGATTAAGTGCCTTGCTCAAGGACACAACACGTTGCCTCAGCTGAGGCTCAAACTAGCGACCTTCAGATCACTAGACCGACGCCTTAACCACTTGGCCACATAACAACTTAATGAAAGTCAAATGAATGTTACTGATTTCTAGAAAGTTGCAAATCAAACTGACTTCATGGTAACTTAATGCGTCATTACATTAGATTTAATACTGTCATTTTTCCTATAATCCCCAGTTGAACCATTTTTCCTGCTGTGATTGTGTGCTGTCATCTACAAGGCATGTAGGGTTTCAATACAATATTCTGCAGTTGCCTAGATAAATGCAGCACCAAGAAAGTTGACACCATCCAGGATCATCGCATCACCAGTACTTCATTCGCCACCCTAAGCATTTGTTCCCTGCACCACTGACTCAATCTCCACCATTTAGGACTAGTTTTTCCCAGCAGTGCACCACCACAACTCCAACTCATAACCTTCACCACCAAAAAAAGGGCAAGAGCACCAGAAGGTATAGAACAGTATTTAGGAGTGGGTATAAATGCTGATCTTGCCAGTGATGCCCAGATTCTGAAAGATGCAAAGATTTCTTTGTTTTAAAAGATGGATTACGATTAGAGTTACATTTATTTTTTTTTTTCCAGAGGATAAACTACAGGTGCCATATGATGTTTATACTTTTTGTTCTTGATCTCTTATTTTACAATTAGTTTCCTGGCTTTTGGGCAGACAAGTCCAAACACCTCATTTAAATGAATATAACATTTACTGAAATCTCATGTTGCTTGCTGTCTTATCACTTTGAAGAAGACGGTGGGAAAGAATAAGAAAAGAACAATTAGAAGCAGAGGCTAAATAGAATGGCAGCTTGTTCGATCCCACAGAGCACCTGAAGTAGATAACTGGGATCTTGGGTTGCTGTTCCCTGGACACCAGACAACTGGTGAAGACTGGAACAACACAATCAATGCTTTGTCATGACTGCAACATCCTCCAACAACAGTTTATTTTGATCAAATTAAGCCGTCATTCAGAATGGAGGATGACTTGCTTCACTCAAGTTTTGTGCTAATTCATGAAGCCAATGTAGGAACCACAGATCTTCTCAGATGATGCAGCTGGTGCCTGGTGGGGTGGGTGGGATGTTTGTGAGGTGGTTCACTCCTTTTGTCACTTGTGCATAACCTTAATGATCTTGATGCCATCCTACATGTTTCTTTCTGTTTGTAATGTGAACCATTTTGCTTCCACCTTCTGTATGCCGTTCAGAGAATATTCACTAAGGTGATCCTGAGGAAAGATTAAACGGTTTGGGAATTTATTGGAGTTTAGAAAAATGAACTGTCCTCAATGAAACATGCAAGATTATTGAGCAAAATCCAGTCTGCTGGAGGAACTCAGGAACTCAGCAGGTCTAGCAGCATCTGGTGGGGTGGGCAGAATTGTTGCAGCTTTGGTTCAAACCTCCGCATCAGGACTGGGTTTGCACACAAGAACATTGACAAGTTTAGACTATAAGAGATAGGAGCAGAATTAGGCTACTCTGCCATTCCATCATGGCTGATTTATATCCCTCTCAACCCCATTCTCCTACCTTCTCTCTGTAGTCTTTGATGCCCAGGCTAACCAAGAACCATTCAACCTCCACTTTAAATATACTCAATGACTTGGCCTACACAGCTGTCCATGGCAATTCACAGCCATCTGGCTAAAGAAATTCCTCTTTGTCTCCTTTCTGAATGGACTCACCCAGTATAGCAAACATCATCTCCACATCCACGGCTATCTATGCTTTTCAATATTTGAATAGGTTTCAATGAGATAGTCTCCGACACCTCTTGCCTCCCCCCACCCCCCCCCCCACTATTCTTCTAACCTTCAGTAAGTCCAGGCCCAAAGCCATCAAACAATCCTCATATGTTAACCATTTATTCCTGGAATCGTTCTTGTGAATCTCCTGTGGACCCTCTCCAATATCAGCACATCTTTTCTAGATAAGGGGCTCCAAACTGCTCACAATACTCAGTGTGGTTTGATCAACATCTCTGAAAGCCTCAGCATCACATCTTTGCTCTCATATTCTAGTCCTCCTACCAACTCAACCTACAACTTAACCTTTAGGGAATCCTGAACAATAACTCCCCAATCCCTTTGCACCCCTGATTTTTGAATTTTCTCCCCGTTCATAAAATAGCCTACACCTTTATTCCTTCTGCTAAAGTATATGATGATACACTTCTCTACACTGTCTCCTACTGACCACTTCTTTGCCCATTCTCCCAATCTGTCCAAGTCCTTCTGCGGACTCCCTACTATCTGCCCTGCCACCTATCTTTGTATCATAGGCAAGGAGGTAAAGCATTTTGACAGGGTAAAGGCAGAGAGGATATTTCTTCTCATGAGAAAGCTGACAAACAGAAATCATGGCCTAAGAATAAGGTGGGCCCATTAATAACTGGGAATGCCAAAATAAAACATCAGCCCAAAATACAGTCACAGATCAGTTGTCAAGTCAGGCCAGAGCTTACATGCTACAAAGCAACACGCACAAAATGCTTGAGGAACTCAGCAGGTAAGGTATTATCTATGGAAATGAATAAACCGTCAACGTTTTGTCCGAAACCCTTCTTCAGGATTGGAAAGGAAGGGAGAAGATGCTAGAATAAAGTGGTGGACGGGGACGGGGAGGAAGATTATCTAGAAGATGATGGGTAGAAGAGGTAAAGGTCTGGAGAGGAAGAAGAGGTAAGAGGCAGAAACTGGAGGGAGAAACCGATGTTCTCGCCATCAGGTTGGAGGCTAACTAGAGGAATATGAGGTAATACATCTCACACCTGAAAATTGACTCCAGGCAAGAGAGGAGCCCGTGGACTGACATGTCGGAACGGTAATGGGGAGAGGGATTAAAATGGTTGGCCTCTGGGAAGTTCCACTTTTGGCAGAGGGGGCAGAGGTGCTCGATGAAGCGGTTCCTCTTCATGCATCAATGTCTACAAAACAAAGTCCAGGCACCATCACCAAATCAGCACATCCCCTCCCGATGAGCTTAATGCAGTTTATGTACATTTTGAACAGAAGTTCAAAGTAAATTTATTATCAAAGTACTTATACTACCCCAACAATCTCCAATCCACCAGAACTGGTAGTTGCTACTGTGGATTTAAGATCCGTCTTTGGGAAAACTGAACCCACAGAGAACATCTGGCCCACGTGGTGTCCCCGGCCGTGTTCTTCGATCCTGTGCAGATCAGCTGGTGGAGGAATTTGCAGACACTTCCCATCCCCATCTGCTTTAAAAGGATCAGTATCATCCCAGTTCCAAATAAAAACAAGGTAATGCACTTCAATGACTACCCCAGTGGTTAGGGCATCCACCATCACAATGTACTTTGAGAGGGTGGCAACTACTACACATTAATTTCAGCCTCCCAGACAACCCCAACCTACTGTCATTTGCCAACCATTGGAATAGATCCTTGGTGGACCTGGCTCTACACATTTCTCTGGACAGTAAGAACTGTAGTTTACAGCTCTACCTCTAATTCAAAGCAAACTCGTCACCAAACTTTGAGATCTGGAGCCAACAACTCTTTCTGCAACTGAATGCAATACATAACAATGGGAAAAAGAAACTATGAATTCTGGTAGGAAGGTACATTTTATATATAACACAGTTAAGTTAAATAAGTAGTGCAAAAAAAATTGAAATAAAGAAGTAGTGAGGTAGTATCCATGGGTTCAATGTCCATTCAGAACTCAAATGACAGAGGGGAAGAAGCTGTCCTCGAATTTTTGAGCGCGTGCCTTCAGGCTTGTGTACCTCTTTTCTGACGGTAGTAATGAGCACAAGGCATGACCTGGGTGATGGATGCTTATCTTATTTCTGCAGCTTATTTCGATCCTGTGCAGTAGCCCCCTCTCCCATGCTAGACGGTGATGCAGCCAATAAGAATGCGCTCCTTAGTACATCCGTAGAAATTTACGAGCGTCTTTGGTGACATACCAAATCGCCTCAAGCTCCTGATGAAACATTTCACTATCCTGGACCCAACATATCGTTGTAGTTGCATCGATATGTTGGGCTCATAAAGATCCTCGCAGCTATTGACACCCAGGAACTTGAAACTGCTCACCCTTTCAGAATAAACTCTTCTCGGGCTTCCAGCCGGGGTACAAATTTCGATTTTAATTGATGTTTTAATGACAAACTCGGCTACCTTCATCAGGAATGATACCTGGGCTTGTCTCGTCGGGTGATATATATAGATATCCCTGTCGCCGTCCCTCCTGATTGGTTAGTCCTCATCCAATCAGGTTTCCTCTGACCCACCTGTACCCGGCTTGAAGCCCAAAAGATAAGTTGATTCGTCATATACGTAGGGCAAGCACTAGATCCTTTATTGTCTACCCTTTCCACTTCTGCTCCCTCTATGTGGACTGGTGTATGTTCCCTTCTCTCACCCCCTTTGACCCAACGACGCTAACCGATTTTTATTGTTGCACTATAGAAGCATCCTGTCTGGCTGTATCACGGCTGAGTGACCGCAAAAAAGAAATCTGCAGAGAATTGTGGACACAACTCTTAATTCTGCATTCTGTTGTTTTACCTTATTCCTGTACTACTTCAATCAGTCATGCAAGAAAAGCTTTTCACTATACCTTAATACAAGTGATGATAATACCGATTCCAAAACCTCTCTCTCAGCATTGTATCTGTGACATTGACACAGAGGACTGTGGGATCGATTCATTGTGTATATTTTAAGGAGGTGATCAGTAAGGGAATGAAGAGTTGTATAAGAAGGGGATTTGAGGAATGTCGAATGAGCCACGATCCCTATTGAGCGGCACAACAGACTTCGAGGAGCTGAATAGCCTCCTTCTATTCTGACATTTTAAGGGAATCTGAGGACAGGTTTGCGAAGGACGTTGCCTCCTGCATTTAAAACAGTCCTGGACACAGACCCGGCTCTTCCAGTCGCGACTTCGACCTCCTCCTCCCGCCACCGGCCCTCGCCAGTATCCCAGGCTGCTCCGCGCGTAGCGAGTTTGGGGCTCGCCGGCACGGCGCACGCGCAAACTTCCGGCCTCGGCGCGCGAACTGGTACCTGCGGCCTTTCGTAGGAATTTTTTGCTTTCCCTTTCTCGCTCTGCAATCCGTTGGGTTGTGCGCCCATCCCGCCCGCAACCATGGTAAGAAGGCTCGATGCCCTGCCCCGGCTCCCCGATAAACGATGCCCGAAGTGTATTGCACACACAGCCGGTGCAGTTATTCAATTTTCGGAGTTGGCAGCCTGCGGCCTAGAACCCGGGCTCTTGAAGCGATGAGGGACGGGGACGGGTGGGGTAGTAGTGGGAGAGGGGCTGTGAGCGGGTGGGGGAGAGAGAGAGAGACTTTCGGGGCTGTGGCTGAAGAATGTGATAGAGGGTCTGAGGATCGAGGTGGGTGAGTGGAAATGAATGGGAAGTTAGAGTTGAGAATGGGAGAGGACTGAGCAGGCGGGGGCAAAGGAGTGTGAATGGGGCTGTGAGAAGAGGGGTATTGGGGAGAGGGACGGCGGGGGTGGTGAGTCGGTGGAGCCTGTACATGGCTTTCTGACACCGGGGGGGGGGGGGGGTGACTGCTGCAAAACACAATGGCTATAATAAGAGTGATTCCGAGGGTTTAGTCTCTCTCTCTCTCTCTCTCTCTTTCCTAGTATGAAACTTTGGAATTGTACTCATTTGCACAGTAAAGAAAACAGATTTCACCAGGGGTACAAATTGGCCTGGTTTCATTTAAACTGTATGAGAAATAACAAGTCTGAACTCCAGTTTAGGGTTGTGCGTAATGGAAATGGGTCCTTTGGCCCAATTGATCAATCAAGATTCATGTCTAAGCTAAGCAAAACACACAAAACACTAAGCACTGTAGTCCCATTTGCCTGCTTTTGGCCCTTATCCTTTCCATTTACCTGTTCAACAACCCTTTAAATGACCCCTCAGGTTCTCATTGAATCTCTCCCCTCTCGCCTTACACTTATAACCTCTTGTTCCTAATTCCACAACCCTGGGGGAAAAGATTGTGTGCATTGACCCTATCTATACACTCCTATGAGATCACACTGGATTCTATGCTCCAGTCAACCAGCTCCCCTTCTCTCGTCTTGGCAATCTTTCCTATGGCAGGTGACCAAAACTCAACACAGTGTTCCAAATGCAACCTCATTAACATCTTGTACAATTGCACATAACATCCCAACTTCTATACTCAGATTAATGCATGCCAGTGCCAAAATCTGCCTTCACCGCCCTGTCTACTAGTGACACTACTTTCAGAGAATCATGCACCCGTGCTCCTTGGTCCTTCTGTTCTCCAACACTCCCCAAGGCCCTGTTGTTGACTGAATGTCCTATCTGGATTTATTTTCCCAAAATGCAACAACTTCTCAGCCCGCATATCCAGTTGGTCAAGAGATCTCTAATTCATGATAACCATCTTCATTTGTCAAGGACAGCATCTGTTTTGGTGTCATCTGCTGAGTTACTGATTGTGCCTTGTACTTCTTATCCAAGTCATTGTTATAGATGACAAATAGTAATGGTCCTAGCAGTGACACCTGGGGAGCACCACAGGTCACGGGCCTCCAGTCTGAAAAACAGTCTTCCACTATCAATCTCTGCTTCCTACCATCAAGCCAATTCTGTATCCAATTCGCTAGCTTTCCCTGGATCCCAAGTGGATAAAAGCTCTCACAAAAAGCATTAACTGTTCAGACTGAGCTTCTGGTTGATTGCTTCTGTCATTTTCTTTCATCTCCACCCATATTTGCATTGATATTGATAGCCAACAGGCAGCGTTCTTGCTGTTGTCCTTTGTAGCTGAACATTGTGATGGGGAAGGTGACCAGGACTTGGGCTTCCATTGCTGGAGAGCAGAACAAGGTTTACTAAAACCCATGATCACACAAATGTTCTTTTATTGTGGGGAGCAAAAACTGGTGGTGGCTAATTTTAGTTAATTGGTTGCTTCATTGAAAGAGCTTTTTATATATATATTAACGATGCTTTCAACAAAATACACTCAGGTGTTTTATTATTCTTAAATGCTAGTGAAGGAGAAACCTAATTTTCTGTAAAGATTGTCTTTAAATTATGACAAATTTCTGCCTCTCATAGTTTGGCTTGTGTAAATTAAAGCTCTGCCAGAGTTCTTTTATTTCTGCTAATAAAATATTTTAACCCATTTCCCAAATATTAAGTGAAAGCAGTCTTCATAGTGGTTAGTTAGAGGGTGTTTAGGAATAATATAATTTGGCTGTTCTTTTATAAGAGAATTTAAACTACCTGAGCACAAAATTGCATTACAACTGGGTGTTCAGAAGATGCCATGGTCATTTTGCTCTCTTACCTATCTTTGGGTATGATGGGAGAGAAGATTCCCCTCAACAGCCAGAGCATGACATTGCAGTTGGTTATACAGTTAGGAGATCTTTGAGGTGGTGGCTAGGTGCCTCTGCAGTGCCAGCGTCACTAGGCAACGGGGAGTGAGGAGGTGAAAAAGATTAAAAGATCTGCACAGAAATATAATATAAGTCTTGCGAGACCATGGATCTGTGCCTGGAAAGCCTTCATTCTCCAGGGCGCAGGCCTGGGCAAGTTTGTATGGAAGACCAGCAGTTGCCCATGCTGCAAGTCTCCCCTCTCCACGAGACCAATGTTGTCCAAGGGAAGGGCATTAGGACCCATACACCTTGGCACCAGTGTCGTCGCAGAGCAGTATGTGATTAAGTGCCTTGCTCAAGGACACAACACGTTCCCTCAGCTGGGGCACGAACTCATGACCTTCAGGCCACTAGTCCACGTGCCCACTACACAGAAATATAATGAGTCAGGAAAGAGATTAGGAAGCTGGACCTCAAAGTTAGTGCAGATGAATGGAGAGTTTGTGTTGGAGAAAGGAATTTGGATTCTGGAAAAACAAAAGCGTCATTTGAATTTGATGGTATTGCGAGGATTTAAACTATCTTGACATTGGAGGCCTAGAAGATAAAGGTAGAAGTCAGAATGTGAAATAGTTAAAAATACAGTGGATTCCAGTTAATTAGGACACATTGGAGCCAGTACATTTTGGCCCAATTAAGCGGCTGTCTCAGTCAGCCAAAGTTTCATGTAAATAATTTATAAAGTATAAAAAAGACAAACTACTATATAACTGAGTAACAAACTGTATTTAAGTGATATTCAGAACAAATTAGAACACTATCAAAACAACTACAGTGCTCTAGAACTGTGTATTAGTTCCTAATTGTTCTTTTGATTGATTATAAATGAACAAAATCAGCACAGGTACCTAGTGCAGACACCGACTGTCTTCATTAAATGCTTTTAATGATTATATCCTCCAAATCCTCATTTTCATTGTAACATTCAAGATGTTTATTGATACTTTCAAATTCTTTGTGGTTCCCAACTTGTCGAAGTAGTGAAATTTTTTAATATTTGCTCCTGGATGGTTTTGGCATCTCCAGGTCTGAATGCTTGAAACTGCAGTGAGCAAATCAGTTCTGAATTGTCTTACTGACTATCAGTGACAAAAATCACTGCTTTTTGAACACAAGCGACACTATTTAAAAACTGCTCACTCTAAGCACAGTGTAGTGCACACGACTGACGCTAGTTAGAAACTTTTCGGCAACAGTATGTCCCAATTAAGCAGCAAGGCGTCCCAAATAAACAAAGGGAAACCCAACTATTTTCTCTATTTGATTTTGTTCTTTACAAGTTGTTAACCGATGGCCCACATTAACTGAAATCCACTGTAAATATAAAAGGAGTTTGCCTAAAGTTACATAACTAGATGTGTGTGACTAAAAGAGGTAGCAATCACATATGCTACATAATGAGAGTAAACAGAGTTTCCAGCTGAAATCGAAAGGGTTTGTAAAAGAAAAGGGAGCTTTGGCCATATTGGTTAAATTACAGTTGTGAAAAGGAGCGGAAAAAAATCATGGTCTACATGGGAATAACACAATTGTGTGAAACACTGGAACACAATGTTAATTATAATATGGCTAGTCAAAGAGTAAAATGGCCTTTGGAACATTGTCAAAAGGGAATCACCCTGTTTTTTCTATCCCATAAATTGTTTGCAACAAATGTAGAATATTGGATCATAAGAAGTGTGACTAACTTACTGTATACCCTGTTACGCTCCTCGACACTGGTCAGGGAACAGCTTTGCCCCAAGATTGAAGAGCTGGCAGGTGGAGAGGAAAGCTGTTTGGGGTGGGACCTTTATGGAATATGGTAAGAAAGAGAATATAGGCACGTGTGCTTATTAAAACTTTGAAAGACAAGCAGCGGATTCAAGGGCAGATTGGGAAAGATTTGGGAGTTTTATCATAGTGAAGAAAATAGTAATTTTAAGTGGTACAGTCGACGTTTCAGGCCAAGACCCTTCGTCAGGACTAACTGAAGGAAGAGCTAGTAACCTCTTACTAGCTCTTCCTTCAGTTAGTCCTGACGAAGGGTCTCGGCCCGAAATGTCGACTGTACCTCTTCCTAGAGATGCTGCCTGGCCTGCTGCGTTCACCAGCAACTTTGATATGTGTTGCTTGAATTTCCAGCATCTGCAGAATTCCTCCTGTTTAGTCGTTTTAAGTGAAGCTTTCATCTTATTTAACTTTCAAGCTTGGGAATTCAATTGCCAAAATATGGCAGAACACAAGGCATGATGGTTATAAAAACTTGCATATATAATAAAATCTGTATTACTTTGCTTTTAAAGTTATTCTGGTTAAGGATTGTTGGTTTAAATATTACTGGCTATCATTGCCTTGGTGTCTGTTGTTCTTTAGCTAAGAGTGACTCCAAAGCAATACTAGTCACTGAGCTATGATCAGCGGAAATCAGTTTTGAGTCTAAACTGGGTAAAGTGAAATCTAGTACTGCTTATAAGCTAGAAAAGCTTTGAAATGTCTGTATGGTGTAATGACCATTTGCTGTAATAACTTCTCTCATCAGACGGTGGGTAAGAGCAGTAAGATGCTTCAGCATATCGACTACAGAATGAGGTGCATCCTTCAGGATGGGCGCATCTTCATTGGAACCTTCAAAGCATTTGACAAACACATGAACCTTATCCTATGTGATTGTGATGAGTTCAGGAAGATCAAGTAAGAAGTTTAAAATTAATTTCTATATGGAGAGGAAGAATATTTGCTGTAGTTTTGTTACTGCGTTACAGTATTCTGAGAGACATCCTCCTGTTGTATATTATGAAGATGGTGATTACTGGCTGGTTTATACTGAGCCTTCATGCCCATTAAAGCTTTATAAACTCCCAAGTAGTTTCCTAACATTGCTTCTTGTATAAGGCTACCCAGATCTTTACAAAAAGTACATTTAATAGTGTCATATCATTTAAGCAACCTGCTTTTTATTGTTTAGAAATAGTTCATTACCAATATTATGCTCCATTTCTATAGTTTGTTCTTATTCACCTAACCTGTCTCATACCTTCACAGTTTACCATCTCGCTTAGCATGTATCATCAGCATATTTGGTTACATTTGACTTGATTTCTTCATCCAAATTGTTTTAAATAGCTTGCCAATTTGAAAATGACCCTCTAATCCCCACTTTATTTACTATCAGTTACCTAATCTTTTATTCAAGTTAATATGTTAATACCTATGCACACACCTTGTGCAATAACATTTTATTTGAAACCTTTTTGGTGTATTTTGGAAATTCAAATACACTGTATGACTGTATGCATTATTATTCCTAGTTATATTTATCAAACTTCATAAGCATGTTTAGGCTGTATGATTTTGTAAGTGTCCTTTTTAATAAAGAATTACATTTTTTGCCAATAACAGATAATTGACTTAAATGAGTTGTTGGTTCTGCTTTCTCTCCGTCTTCTTTCTTGAATTACCTTTTTTGAATTTCCAATCCAAAGTCTAGAGATTTGCATCTACTTTCTACAGCCAGCTCTTTTAGAATCCTAGTTCTGGGAATTTTTATCTTTAGTCCCATTTAACTTGTCTCGTGCTTCCTCATTTTGGTATTTTGGTGGTTGAGTTTATTCAGTACTGAGGTATATTTTTGGCTACTATGGGTTAGATGGGGACAGAAAAGACAAAGTAGCAAGTATGTTAACCATACTGCAGCCTTGGCCTCTGGTCTTCTTTGACTTCAGTCTCTCCCTCCTTCTCTAATGTCTCTTCCCACATGAAATTGCAAGGTCACATTCACCACTGGTAACTAAAGTGGGCTTGCTACTTTGTTGCAGTAGGAGAAATTATTTCCTTGTCCCCACCACCCCCAACAATTATATGTCCTCTTCACTTCTCAGTGATGAGCCCTGGGGTAGAGAAACTTCTCTAATTCACCTGAAATTGTGCTTCCTGAATCCCTGTTAGCTCATCTTTGACAGCTTTACTGTATTATTTCTATAATTACTGATTTGCTTAACTAATCTGGTTGCTTGACCGGATGTGCAATTCGCTAGCTTATCCATTCACCGGGTAGTCACTCTAGACCAGCGGTCCCCAACCTTTTTCGCACTGCGGACCGGTTTAATATTGACTACATTCTTGCCGACCGGTCGACAAGGTGGGGGGGAGGGGGGTGTTCAAGTTCAACAGTGCGTGACAGGGAATGAGGAAAGATGCGGCTGACTCATATTGTTTCATGTCGCCAAATCATATTGTTTCCTCGCGGCCCAGTAGCACATCTTTGCACCTGGTGGTTGAGGTCCACTGCTCTAGACCCTGTAGACTATGCAGGATGGGATGCTTGGACTCTGCTAATCTGTCAGAATTGCTCCTTATTCCAGCTCAGAGGTAAACTAGTTTTTTTTCTGTTGCTGCAAACTGCCACCTTGTATCCCTCCACTTTGTCTCCCTGGCTCCCATTAAGTGTGAGAACTGCTTGTCACTAAGATTGAGCTAATTTGATTAGCAGCCTCTGTTTCTTCCCTTCCATGTGTTAATTGGGCCAAACCTGAAGTTCTTTCCTATCCCTCACGCATCTCCAGCTCAGAACTTGCATTTAGTTTTCCTCCTTGGTTCTCCTCATGCTTCCCAAACTTATCTTTTCAGATTCTTCTATATTCCTCAACCTTTGGCGGTATCAACTGAAATATTGTCATTTGAATGCCAGCATTAACTGCAACCACTGATCTTCCACTGTTTAAATTGCAGCACTACTTGTGCAATGCCCGGTAAATTCTCCTAGCTAAGCAATCATTCTCGACCACAGATTCCTTTCCCTAGTCACTGACTCCATTTCTGGCAGCTGAAAGGTGGGTGTGGGGGTGGGACATTGCTTTTCTGCAACTTGTGCATGGGAGAGGGGAAGCAGGGGGCTTTGGGTTTCTAACGTTTTTATTGTCAGTCATTCTTTGGGGCTGTCTTCTGTTTTCGTGGATATCTGCAAAGAACAAGAGTTTCAGGATGTATATTGCATACCTTTATCTGATACTAAATGGAACTATTGAAACTTAAATGTAGGTTTACTTTGATGGATTATGGATTGCTGCATTTACCACAAGCAGGTCATCCCTGATAATAAGGGGCAGCACAGTAGTGTAGTGATTAGCACAATGTTATTACAGTACCAGCAACCTGGGTTCAATTCCACTGCTGTCTGTAACGAGTTTTTATGTTCTCCCCGTTACCATGTGAGTCTTCCATCTGGTCCTCCCACAATTCAGATATGTATGGGTCAGTTGGTCACATGGGTGTAATTGGGTGACACAGGCTTGTTGGGCTGGAAGGAGCTGTTACTGTGCTATATCTAAATACTTTTTTAACTGATATGGTATTAGTTGCATTTAATGATGCAATTCTAAACTAATGATTGAAATAAAGT
This sequence comes from Mobula birostris, assembly GCF_030028105.1. Classification (NCBI taxonomy): domain Eukaryota; kingdom Metazoa; phylum Chordata; class Chondrichthyes; order Myliobatiformes; family Myliobatidae; genus Mobula; species Mobula birostris. The sequence continues at coordinate 23,314,064 of NC_092371.1, read as the reverse complement.
TAAAATAGTGCCTTATTATTTCATACCTAAGCCTGATTGTGTGTGTCCATGGGGCTTAAAAGAGTCCTGTAAAATTATGTAAACCCAGAAAGGTATCTATTGGCCTAGAGGGCTTAGTCACAGCTAAATGTGTGGGTGTGAGGTAGCTACCAATGACGATTAAAATAATGAGTTATCACATTTAGTACTAGTACTAGATTATTAGTACTAGACACAGCTTAAACAAACAAAGAAAATTCAATATTTAATGTTTTTAAATGAGATTTCTGAAGCGAAGATATCATTTCGTGCAATTTCATTACAGGCCTTCAACATCATTTAATAATGATCTGGATAATGCACATTAGTAGAACATAGATACTTTTCATCACTGGTCCCCAAATTGAATGATTTTCTTGCAATAGGTGACTGGGCCTGAGTATGAAAAATGTACATATGTGGTTTGCTAGAGGTAGCCAAGCACTTGCAGCTGTACCCGAAGAGTCACTATTGGTTTGTTTTCTTGTGTTATCTGTAGTCTTTCCTGCCAGGGTCGTTGTCAGCGCAAATCCTTAATACTTTTAAGAGAATTCTCATTTCTGCATGTGCCTTATGGATTAGGATAGTTTTGATTATGTTGGAGTCATAGAGATGTACAGCACGGAAACAGGCCCTCTGGCCCATTTAGTCCATGCTGAATCCATCTAAGCTGCCTACTCCCAAAGATGTGCACCGGGACCATAGGCCTCCATATCCCTGCTACCCATGTACCTATCCAAGCTTCTCTTAAACATTGAAATTGAGCTTGCAAAGTGTTGGTAGCTCATTCTACATTTTCACGACTCTCTGAGTGAAGAAGTTTCCCCTTATGTTCTCCTTAAACTTTTCACCTTTCACCTTAAGCCATGACTTCTGGTTGTAGTCCCACGAAACCTCAGTGGAAAATGCCTGCTTTCATTTACCCTATCTGTATCCTCATAATTGTGTATACCTCTATCAAATCCCCTCTCAATCTTCCACATTCTAAAGAATGAAGTCCTAACCTATTATATCTTTCCTTACAACTCAGGTCCTCCAGACCCAGAAATTTCCTTGTAAGTTTTCTCTGCACTCTTTCAACCTTGCTTACATCTTTCCTGTAGGTAGGTGACCAAAACTGCAGACAAAACTCCAAATTAGGCCTCACCAATGTCTTGTTCAACTTCAACGTAACATCCCACTTTCTGTACTCAATACATTGATTTATGACGGCCACTGTGCCAACAACTTTCTTTACGACCCTACCTACCCATGACACCACTTTCATCATATTATATACCTGTATTCCCAGATGTCTTTGTTCTATCACACTCCTCAGTGCCCTACTGTTCATTGTGTAAGACGTACCCTGATTGGTTCTACTGAAGTGCAAAACCTCGCACTTGTCTGCATTAAATCCTATCTGCCATTTTTTAAGACCATTTTCCAGCTGATGCGGATCCCTTTGCAAGCCATGATAACCTTCCTCACTGTCCACTATAACCCCAATCTTGGTGTCATTTGCAAATTTGCTGATCCAGTTAACCACATTATCATCCAGATCATTAATGCAGATGACAAACAACAAAGGACTCAGCACCAATCCCTGCAGCTCACCACTAGTCACAAGCCTCCTGTCAGAAAGGCAACCCTCTATTACCATTCTCTGGCTTCTCCCACAAAGCCAATGTCTAATCCAATTTACTACTTCATCCTGAATGCCGAGCGACTGAACCTTCTTGACTAGCTTCCCATGGGGGACCTTGTCAGATGCCTTACTAGATCCATGTAGACAACATATACTGCCTTGACTTCATCAACTTTCCTGGTAACTTGCTCAAAAAGCTCTATGACATGACCTAATACGCATGGAGCCATGCTGACTATCCTTAATCAGTCCGTATCTATATAAATACATATATATCTGGTTCATTAGAGTACCTTCCAATAACTTTCCCACAACTGATGTCAGACCTGCCGACCTATAATTTCCTAGTTTCTGTTTTAAGCCTATTTTAAACAGCGGAACAACATTGGCTGTCCTCCGCTCCTCTGGTACGTCTCCGGTCACTAAGGATGTTTTAAATATCTCTGGTAGGGTGCAGGGGAGCACCTTTTCAGGCCCTAGTGATTTATCCACTCTGATTTGCCTCAGGGTAGCAAACACCTCTTCCTCTAATCTGTACAAGATCCATAAAGTTGATGCCGCTTTGCCTCACTTTTGTAGATTGTGCATCTGTCTCCTGAATAAATACAGATGCAGATAATGCACTTAAGATCTTCCCTCATCTGTTTTGGCTTCCCACATGAATTACCATTCTGGTCTTCCAGAGGACCAATTTTGTCCCCAATAATCCTTTTGCTCTTAACATACCTGTAAGATCCCTTAGGATTCTCCTTCAACTTGTCTGCTAGAGCAATTTCATGCCTTCTTTTAATTAGCCTTCATGATTTCTTTTTTAAATGTTCTCTTGCATTTTTTGTACTCCATAAGAACCCCATTTGTTCCTACCTATCCCTGCGATGCATCTCCTTTTATCTCTTAACCCAGACCTCAACATCTCTTGAAAACCAAGGTTCCCTACACTTGTTTCCTTTAGCTTTTATATTGACAGGCACATACAAGCTTTGTATTCTCAAAATTAAATTTTTGAACATCTCCCACTTGCAAGTATGCCTTTTCCAGAAAATAGCCTATCCCAATCCACACTTGTCAGATTATTTCTGAGACCGTCAAAATTGGCCTTTCTCCAATTTAGAATCTCAACCCACATGCAGACCAGACCTATCTCTTTGCATATCTTCTTTGGAACTAATGGTGTTGTGGTCACTGGATGCAAAGTGTTCCCCAACACAAACTTCTGTCACCTGCCCTGTGTCATTCCTCATAGCAGATGTAGTATCACACGCTCTCTTGTTGGGACTTCTACACACTGATGAAGGAGACTTTTCAGTACACATTTGACAAACTCTATCCCATCTGGTCCTTTTACAGTATGGGATTTCCAGTCAGTATGTGGAAAGTTAAAATCATCTACTGTAGCAACCTTATGTTTCTTGCAACGTAAGTGATTTAATAAAATTGAAGGCATGGCCTTGCTACACTTACGAGATGTGGAAATAGTTTAATTATGAATCTTTAGGTTGTTCGAAAACTAATCCTTTTGCTATCCTATATCAGGCCAAAGAACTCCAAACAACCTGAGCGGGAAGAGAAGCGGGTTCTTGGACTAGTCTTGCTACGTGGTGAGACATTGGTTTCCATGACAGTGGAAGGACCTCCTCCAAAAGATGTAAGGATCTTCTTTCTAGGCTCTGGGGATTGGATAATTCTAGTATAAATAAGAATGATCCCGATTTTCTAAGGAAATGCTCAGTTTGCACTCTCAGTTAACATGATTTCCAAATGGTATTGTATTTACTGGTGATTCGGAGATGTGCTATAAGTAGTGGCTGTTGCAATTATTTAATGTCTTTAAAGAAATGTTGTGGAATATTTGAAGCCAAGAAGCAAGCTATGAGTCCATGATATTACACGGTAGATATTAGATGCTACATGGGTAGAGTATTGGCTGATTGGCAGGAGGGAAAGAGTGCGAATAAAGGGAGCCTTTTCTGATTGGCTGTTGATGGTTAATGGTGTCTGCAAGGTTCTTTTTACGTTGTATGTCAATGATTTGGATGACGAAATTGATGGCTTTTATGGCCAAGTTTGCAGACAGTACAAAGATAAAGTGGAGAGGCAGGTAGCGTTGATGAAGCAGGGAATCTGCAGAAGGACTTGGACAGATTTGGAGAATGGGCAAGGAAGTGGCAGATGGAATACAGTGTTGGTAAGTGTATGGTCATGCACTTTGGTAGAAGGAATGTTTTCTAAACAGGGCAAAAATTCAAATTCTGAGGTGCAAGGGGACTTGAGAGGCCTCGTGCAAGATTCCCTTAAAGTTAACTTGCAGGTTGAGTAAATGCTGAGGAAAACAACTGCAATGTTAGCATTAATTTCAAGAATATAAAAACAAGGATGAAATGCTGAGGCTTTATAAGGCACTGGTGAGGCCTGACGTGGAGTATCGTGAGCAGTTTGGGCCTTTATCTAAGAAAGGATGTGCTGACATTGAAGAGGGTTCAAAGGAGGTTCATGAAAATGATTCTGGGAATGAAAGACTTGTCATATGAAGAGTGTTTGATGACTCTGGGCCTTTACTCACTGGAATTTAGAAGAATAAGGGGAGATCTGATTGAAACCTATTGAATGTTGAAAGTTCTAGATAGTGTATATGGAGAGGATGTTTCCTATAGTAGGGGAGTCTGGGAATAGAGGGCACAACCTCAGAGGGATGTCCGAGATGAGGAATTTCTTCAGCGAGAGAATGTTGAATCTGTGGAATTTGTTGCCACAGGCGTTTGTGGACGCCGGGTCATTGGTGTATTAAAGGCAGAGGTTGACAGATTCTTGATAAGTCAGAGTGTGAAAGTTACGGGGAATAGGCAGGAGAATGAGGTTTCAGTGTACCCGTGACAATAATTCACCTTAATACAATGTGCATTTACTCATCCGGAGTAATATATTTTTTAATACTGTCCCTGTTGATCATAGTCTTTGCTAATACAAGTGTGTGTGAGAGGGGTAATGCATTGTCACAGTGCACTGAGCCAGTTTATAGTGGTGAGAATGCTGCAGTGGATTGAGGTGGAGGTTGATGTCAACTGAGGATCAATTTGAGAGGCAACAACAGAAGTGTGTCCTGGCAGTAAAGCACCGATTTAAAACATTTTATATCAGTGTATATTTGGTATCATGCTCTTTGGCCCATTGTGTGTACAACTTAAAATCTGTGGGGAGAGGAATTGGAGGTGGCATTGAATATTAGAGATTTTGCTAGATTTGGATTGTAGCTGTTCACTTGTTCGGACATCTTGGATTACACGTGCCTTCTTAATTGCAGACTGGAATTGCTCGCGTGCCTCTTGCTGGTGCAGCCGGAGGTCCTGGTATTGGTCGAGCAGCGGGTCGTGGTGTCCCTGCTGGAGCACCAATGCCACAGGCTCCAGCTGGGTTGGCAGGTCCTGTCCGAGGAGTAGGAGGACCATCTCAGCAGGTGCGAATCTTCCTCACTGTCGTTCTCTGTCATTTATCTACTGCAATGCTTTAATTTTCTTTGACTGGTCTGTACCCAGATATTAAGATGCCAGAGTATGACACAGTAAACTAGTTATTTAACATGGTTGCATCTTCCGTATAAAAGACTCTGATTGACTTGTGCTGAGAGCAGTGACTTGCCTGCCCTTGCTGATTTTGAAACCGAAGTTTATTATTTATCCCTTAATTAGTTTTGTACATCATTCTGTCCCTATAGCAACGATTATCGTGCATCGTACTATACCCTTACAAAGGAATATATTAATATGAACTGAAATTTATTGCTGGGAAATTATTTTCCAGTTTAAATTAGTTGCACATTAGTCTAAATAATTACTGATTACAAAATCTGCCAGCACTTTTTTACGGTGTCCTTGATATATCTTGGCTCTTTCCGTTGACTGGAAAATTTTCCACTGAGTACATTATTTATGCTGCAGATTACAAGTACAGGAGTCTTATGCCTTATGTGAACTAATCTCATGATAAGAATAGCTACAGAAGTGGCTGTGCATCATAAATTTGTCAAATCTGGCAAATTTGGGATGTGATATTTACAGTGGTCAGAAGTTGGTGTTTATTGATGCTGTTCATACTGGTATAAATAGGTGATGACACCCCAGGCACGTGGAACAGTTGCAGCAGCTGCAGTTACATCCAGTATTGCAGCAGCACCTCAACAGTACGGACCGGGCCGTGGAGGCCCACCACCACTGGGCCGAGGAGCACCACCACCAGGTGAGAACGCAACACACTGACGGCAATGTGATGGTACACTGGAGCTTACTGGAGGGTATCAGGACAGTTTGTTATAAGTATACTGTATTGACAAACTACAACAGAATCAAGCTGTCAACCTTTACTTTTATTACTTCATAGTTTCTTTCTTTTCCACCTGCTCTTAGTTGGCGCAAGATTTGCCCTATCTGAACAAGGGAAAAAAAACTCTGAAGTCCAGTCGGTGAACTTTGTGAATAGTTACTGTATATGTTGAGTAACACTGAAAGGTTCAAATAGTAGCTCTGCACTGCTGCAGAAGATCTGATGCGGTAAATCAACACTAAAAATGTACTTTAGTGCTTAAATTTATGATTGATGCCCCTATGGTAGGAAGCTGCTTATTAGGAGCTAAATACTCAAAGCTTTGATTTTTGCCAACGGTCACATTGGTGCAGTTATGGCTTCTCACAGAACGTTGTAGCTGATTGGTCTTTGTGTCTGTTTAAACATGGATTTTGTTTTGCAGCCTAATCCTGCCTTTCAGCACCAGGTCTATGACCTGTATGCCCCAGCTTTTTATAAATACGTCTCAAACGCTGGAGGAATGCAGCAGGCCAGGCAGTATCTATGGAAAGGAATACACAGTCGACGTTTTGGGCAGAGACCCTTCATCAGGACTGAAAGGTTTCAGCCCAAAATGTCGATTGCTATTTCTTCTCATAGATGCTGCTTGACCTGCTGAGTTCCCCCAGCATTTTGGGTGTGTTGCTGTGGATTTCCAGCATCTGCAGAATCTCTTCTGTTTATAAATACGTACTCCTTTTTCTTTCTTTACCACTCTTCCCCATTGTCAGATCCAGACCCCTGACATTGAGTTTTCCTCATCTTCCTTTGAAAACTCCCAAATCTGTTGAATCTATGCCTCCAAGCAACACACACAAAATGCTGGAGGAATTCAGCAAACTAGGCAGAGTACAATGGAAAAGCTGATGTTTCGCGCCGAGACCCTTAATATTTTTCCATTCTAGCTCTTGCTTTCCAAATTTCATTTTTAATGTCTACTGTGTCATGCTTTTGCTGTCCAAAGCAAGCTGCTTTTTTTTTGCTGAATCTTATCCATTTGAATTTAAGAGGACTATAGATTTGGCGATCCACATTATTTCAGGGAACATTTGTACTAAACACCTTGAATGCTTCCCATCTCTGTTCTTCAAATGGGTGTATGCTGTTCACTTCTGAAACAATTTTTATTCTAGCAAAATTGGCTTTATGCCAACTTAAAACTTATGTTCTTTTTTATCTTTTCCATAACCATGCTGGACAAACCAAATGATTACTGCTATAAAAATGTTCTCCCACTTCCAACATGCTCAACTTCATTCCCTAAAACTAAATCTGGAATTACAACCCCTTTTTTTTTCTGCGTTCTGCCAAAGTTCTTTATGAGTGCATTTTTAGTATTGGGATAGACTGGGTTAATTCTGATTATAACTGTCCTAGTGCTTTTCTTTTGTTGTTAGTGACTTAGTTAAAATGCGCTCTTCCCTTGCACTAGTATTGTTCACTTGATTTGTATTCTTCAGTTGCACATAAAGTCTCATGTGATGGTCTTTCACATGTAATTTCTCATGTCTGTGATTGTTGAACAAATGTTGTCAACCTCTCCTGTAATCCCCTTTGCCATCTCATTTGTGAGTCTAATGCTTCTAGTTGTGACCCTCTCCAAGCCATGTTTCCATGAGAGAAGGTATATTTCTGTGAGTTTATTAGTGCCATGAATTCATCTGCCTTATTCACTATTCTTCTGGCATTTATATACATACCATCAAGCAGGGTCAACTCCATTTCTTTTCCAATCTTTCGTTCCTTTGCCTTCCTTTTTACTTTTCCTTCTTTCCATTTCTGGTTTCACTTCTTTCTGAATCATTGGTCAACAGCCCATCACCTAGGAAATCTAGTTTAACTCCTCTAAGTAAAACTACCCATGTCCAGGGCGAGTATGGTGCAGTTTGTCTGATCTGTACAGATCCTACCTTTCCCAGATGCCCTATTGCCCCAGGAAACTAGATCTCTCCCTGCACCTTCTCTCGGTCAGTGTATTTGTTTACGGTGTACGCAGATTGGTCACCCTAGTGTGAAAGTGGCATTCCATGGAACTGACCTCTATGCTTTTTACTAGGAAGAGGAGAGTGACTCATTGCATTTGTGCTCAAGTCTCTAACATTGTATGTAATTGATTTGCAGGTATGATGGGCCCTCCTCCTGGTATGCGGCCGCCTATGGGACCACCTATGGGAATGCCTCCTGGCCGAGGAGCACCAATGGGAATGCCACCAGGAATGAGACCACCACCACCAGGAATGAGAGGCAAGTTTGGGCTACTGTTTGATTCGGATCTGAAATTATTATCTACAGACTAATAGAATATATCCAAATTTAATTCCCCAGCTGGCCTCATAGCTAGTTATGACACTAGGCAAGCAACTGGTCATAAATTCAAATCTTTCAGCAGCAAATTGTGAAATAGAATTTAACACCTGGGCATTTGTAGGCAAAAGCCAAAAAATAGCAATGAAAACCTGGTTTGTCATTAACTATCCTCATTCATACGGAAACTTCTTTCTGAGCCAAACCTGATGAGTGGGCATTTATGTTAGCCCTAAATACTCCAGAAGTTGATGTGTTATATGTTGATCGTGGGGACTTATTGGAGTTAGGGTTAACCGTGCTCTGTGGCTGCTTGCACTACCTTTCAGCTATCCAGCTGCTCTGAGATAACATGGAGTGTAGTAGTTACAGCCATGTCAATGTCATTTTTTATATATATATATACACACACACACACACCATCTTGTTTCAGAGGTTTGTCTCCCATTCACGTTAAATTTTTTTTTGTCATAATCTCTTTGGGGGTTGAAGTTCTGCAACTTTAATAGCCAGCCTTTCTCACCGTTGAACGTTTAACCAACATTCTGTAAAATTACAAGATAACTTTCCGATTTCAATATTCTCTACCCTTGCATATTATAGCAAGTATGCCATTTGCTGTCTTCACCACCCTATCTTCATATAGTTTGACTTTTGGGCAGCTATCAACTTGAGCCCCAGTCTGTCACTTTATCAATGGGAGTTTCTGGGGGCAATTCAGAAGGCATAAGATAGATAAATTCCAAAAAAGAGGGAGGATGAGGCAACCGTGGCTGACGGGAAATCAAAGACAGCATACAGCAAAAATTAGTGAGAAGCTAGAGGATTAGGAAGCTTTTAAAAATCAACAGAAGGCAACTGAAAAAAAAGCCATAAGGAGAGAAAAGATGACATATGAAGATATCAAAAATGATTTTTTTTTCAGATATATAAAGAATGAAAGAGAGGCAACAGTGGATATTGGACCACTGGGGACGCAGTAATGAGGGACAAAGAAATGGCAGACAAACTTGGGTACTTTGCAGCTGTCTTCACTATGGAAGGCACTAGCAGTATGTGCAAAATTCAAAAGCATTTGGGGGTAGGAGTGAGTGAAGTTGCTATTACCAATGAGAAGGTGCTTGGGAAGCTGAAAGGTCTGAAGGTACATAAATCACATGGACTACACCCCAGGTTCTAAGTGAGGTAGCTGAAGATATTGTGGAGGTATTAGTAATGATCTTTCAAGAATCACTAGATTCTGGAATGGTTCTGGAGGACTGGAGCATTGCAAATATCACTCCACTCTTCAAGAAGGGAGGGAGACAGAAGAAAGTAAATTATAAGCCAGTTAGCCTGGCTTCATTGATTGGGAATATATTGGAGTCCATTATTAAGTATGAGGTTTTGAGGTACTTAGAGACGTGATAAAATAGGCTGAAGTCAGCATGGTTTCCTTAAGGGGAAATCTTGCCTGACAAATCTGTTGGAATTCTTTGAGGAAGTAACAGGCAGGGTAGACAAAGGGGAGTCAGTGAATGTTTACCTGAGTTTTCAGAAGGTGTTTGACAAGGTGCTGCACATGAGGCTACTTAACAAGAGTCCATAGTATTACAGAAAAGATACCAGCATGGACAGAAGATTATCTGACTGGCAGGAGGGAGAGAGTCAAAATAGAGGGGGCCTATTCTGGTTGGCTGCCGTTGACAAGTGATGTTCTGTAGGGGTCAGTGTTGTGATTGCTTTTCATATTAAATACCAACGATTTGGGTGACAGAATTGATGGATTTGTGGCCAAGTTTGTAAATAATAGGTGGAGGGGCAGGTGGTGTTAAGGAATCAGTAAGTCTGCAAAAGGACTTGGATAGTATGGGAAAATGGGCAAAGAGCTGGCAAATGGAAGTGAGGGAAGCTTATGGTCATGCAATTTGGTAGAAGGAATAAAGGTGTAGATTATTTTCTAAATGTTATAAGATTCAAATATCAGATGCAAAGATATTTAGGAGTCCTTGTGCAGGATTCCCTAAAGTTAACTTGCAGGTTGAGTCTGTGGTAAGGAAGGCAAATGCAATGTTAGCATTTATTTCAAGAGGACGAGAATATAAAGTAGGGTGTAATGCTGAGGCTTTATAAGGCATTGGTCAGACCGCACTGGGAGTATTATTAGCTGTTTTGGGCCCCTTATCTAAGAAAAAATACGCTGGCATTGGAGAGGATCTGGAGGAGTTTCACGCAAATGATTCCAGGAGTGAAAGGGTTAATGTATGAGGAGTGTTTGCTGGCTCTGGGCCTTTACTCGGTGCAGTTTAGAAGAATTGGGGGGAGGGGCGCGATCGCATTGGAACCAGTTGAATATTGAAGGTCCTAGATAGACTGGATGTGGAGAGGATGTTTCCTGTAGTGAGAGAGTCCAGAGGGCACAACCTCAGAATAGAAGGACATTCATTTAGAACAGAGATTACAAGGAATTTCTTTAGCCAGAGGGTGGTGAATCTCTAGAATTCACTGCCATGGACTGCAGTAGAGGCCAAGTCATTGAGTATATATAAAGCAGAGATTGATAGCTTCTTGATTTGTCAGGACGTCAAAGGTTATGGAAAGAAGACGAGAATGGGGTTGAGAGGGTTAATAAATCAGCCCTGATGTAATGGTGGAGCAGAATTGATGGGCCAAATTTTGCTCTTATGCCTATGATCTTTATACCTTAGCACTCAGATTTGAATGCAGTTAGCCACTTGCCTTGGATCTTTAGTTAATGTTTATTTAAACAATGGCCCATTTTGATAGTGTCTACCATCCTTCCTTCATCAAACTTGGTAATTACTTCCCCCAGAAAAAAATCTTACCAAAATCAGGATTTCCCCCTGCAATGCCATGCTGATTATCCCTGACAACCCCTGTCTTTCCAAATGCATATCTCTTCAAATTTTTGCCAGTAATTTCCATGGAACTGGTTTAAAGCTCAACAGGCTGTAGTGATCCCTACCTTACCTGTGGCTAACAAGTTACCTGTTGTGGCCCCAGCTATCTATTACCACCAACGTGGGATAGATCACATCTGATCCTGGGGATTTATCAGTCCTGTGCATGCCATAATGTTTAACATGTCCCCCTTTGTAATACTGACAAAACAATTCCTGGTTCAGAATCCTGTAAATCAATCCTGGATGCACACTCCAGTTAAATTGTTGTCACTCGCCGTGCCTATACTTATGTAACTTAGCAGACTATTGTTGTACATATTAACTTCCAAATGTAGGTTCAAGCTGAAAATGCCCTGTTCTGATATTATCTCATTTTTAATTAAATATGTATAAATCAGATGCAGTGGGTTCTAATATGTCTAACTCACTTTCAGGTCCTCCACCACCCAGTATGCGTCCACCAAGGCCGTGATAATGAAACCAGGAAGATACCAAGGTTAATAAATTATACCCATCTACATGGGAACATTTTTTGAAGAAGAGATATTCTAAGCAAAGACTTTTCAGATCATGCTGCTTTGACAGCTGGATATTGCAATACGATTGCTAAATTTTCTGGGACTTTTTGTAAGTAGAATGGCAGAACTGTTGCCCGGTTGGAATTTGTTTGATTTGTATTGTAATATTTTACATTTTTATTAAAATGAGTAAAGTGAAGGTTGAATTTCTGACTTTTCTTTGAGTGCCACCGTAATTCTACAGCAAGATGGACAATTGGAAAATCCTCTTGAGGGCTGTTGTAAAAAAAGTTTGTTTTTGTTTAGCCATACACATATCTTTAGTTATGCATGGGATAATACAAATGTGCAAGTTTATCAGCATCCTTTGGTTCTATTCAGCTTACTGCTGAACAGGAACCCAGAAATTTCTTTATGTGAATTTAGTTCTCATTTCTAGTTTTGCATTCAAGAGCATAATTTGCATGGTCATTTTATTTATCTCAGAAATTCAGTTATAACCTGGTGTTCAAATATTTAAAATTTTCATTTCTTTTCAGTTGAAATCAAGCTTCAATTATGAAAATACAGGCACCCTAAACCCTGTACTCTTGTAAATTTGTTTTGGTTCAGTATGCCATGGACCACAATCCCTTTGTTAAAAGTTCTCATCAAGTCTGCTGTCTCATGTTCCTTGCTGCTGCTTTTTTGCTGAACTCATTTCAGAGAATTCTTTTTCTGATCCACTGGAAATATTTTTAATATCAGCCTCCCTTTCCAATCTTACTGGTTTTAAATGGAGAATGTTTACATTTGAAGTGGTTAAGGCAGATAGTGCACCTGACTGAAATAGAAAACATAGAAACTTAGAAAATAGGTGCAGGAGTAGGCCATTCGGCCCTTCGAGCTTGCATGATCATGGCTGATCATCCAACTCAGAGCCCCACCCCAGCCTTCCCTCCATACCCCCGATCCCCGTAGCCACAAGGGCCATATCTAACTCCCTCTTAAATATAGCCAATGAACTGGCCTCAACTGTTTCCTGTGGCAGAGAATTCCACAGATTCACCACTCTCTGTGAAGTTTTTCCCTTTATCTTCAAACTCTGACCCCTCGTTCTGGACTTCCCCAACATCGGGAACAATCTTCCTGCATCTAGCCTATCCAATCCCTTCAGGATTTTATACGTTTCAATAAGATCCCCCCTCAATCTTCTAAATTCCAACGAGTATAAGCCTAGTTGATCCAGTCTTTTGTCATATGAAAGTCCTGCCATCCCAGGAATCAATCTGGTGAACCTTCTTTGTACTCGCTCTACGGCAAGGATGTCTTTCCTCAGATTAGGGGACCAAAACTGCACACAATACTCCAGATGTGGTCTCACCAAGGCCTTGTACAACTGCAGCAGTAACTCACTGCTCCTGTACTCGAATCCTCTTGCTATGAATGCCAGCATACCATTCACCTTTTTCACCGCCTGCTGTACCTGCATGCCCACTTTCAATGACTCGTGTATAATGACACCCAGGTCTTGTTGCACCTCCCCTTTTCCTAATCAGCCACCATTCAGGTAATAATCTGTTTTCCTGTTTTTGCCACCAAAGTGGATAACCTCACATTTATCCACATTAAATTGCATGCCATGAATTTGCCCACTCACCTAACCTATCCAAGTCACCCTGCATCCTCTTAGCATCCTCCTCACAGCTAACACTGCCGCCCAGCTTCGTGTCATCCGCAAACTTGGAGATGCTGCATTTAATTCCCTCATCTAAGTCATTTATATTGTAAACAACTGGAGTCCCAGCACTGAGCCTTGCAGTACCCCACTAGTCACTGCCTGCCATTCTGAAAAGGTCCTGTTTACTCCCACTCTTTGCTTCCTGTCTGCTAACCAATTCTCTATCCACATCAATACCTTACCCCCAATACCATGTGCTTTTAAGTTTGCACACTAATCTCCTGTGTGGGACCTTGTCAAAAGCCTTTTGAAAATCCAAATATACCACATCCACTGGTTCTCCCCTATCCACTCTACTAGTTACGTCCTCAAAAAATTCTTTCACATATCTATAAAAGCTTTTTACAGTCAGTTTTTATGTTCCCTGCCAGTTTTCTCTCATAATCTTTTATCCTCTTCCTAATTAAGCCCTTTGTCCTCCTCTGCTGGACTCTGAATTTCTCCCAGTCCTCAGGTGAGACACTTTTTCTGGCTAATTTGTATGCTTCTTCTTTGGAATTGATACTATCCCCAATTTCCCTTGTCAACCACGGGTGCACTACCTTCCTTGATTTATTCTTTTGCCAAACTGAGATGAACAATTGTTTGGAAGATTTGAAGCAATGAAGGTTCAAGTTCAATGAAATCATTGACTGATGGGATTGAATGTCTTGTGTGTTGATCATAAACATATTTTTGTTGCAGTCTTAATTAAGAGTTCCATTTTACTTGCACTGTTCTGCACTTTGATTCCTGCCATGAGGGCACAACCTTGTACCTATTTACAGTATCCCAGTAACTTGTGCATTCTCCTTTACTCATGCACTTTATAGGTCAATACAAGGACACTCTTGTCATACTGGAATATATCCCACCTAAGAAGGGGGTGATGAGAAAACACCATGAGACCATAAGAGATAAGAGCAGAATTTGGCAAATTTTCCCGATTGAGCCTGCTCAGCCATTACATCATGGTTGATTTATTATTATCCCTCTCAACCCTATTCTCCTGACTTCTCCCTCAAAACCTTTGATACCCTGATTAATCAAGAACCTATCAACCTCTGTTTTAAATATACACAATGACTTAGCTTTCACAGTCGTCAGTGGCAATGAATTCCACACATTCACCACCCTCTGTCTAAAGAAATTACTTCCATCTCCATACTAAATGTGCCCTCTGGACAATGTTGCCTTGAGTCAGTGGACTGGGCTACGTTGGGGAACTTATCTGAGGACCTGAATGACTACACCAGGGTCATTGCAGACTTATTTAAAATAGCTGTGCATGAGTGTGCCCCCACAAAGTCATTCAAGGTTTTCCCCAGTCAGAAGCTCTGGATGAACAATGAAATCTGGAATCTGCTGAGAGCATTCAAGTCTGGAGATGCTATGAGAGGTGTAGGTATGATCTCCGGAAAGCCATCTCTCGGGCAAAGTGGAGAATCCAGACTAGAATTAAATCAATGGGAGGTGCTTACGAATGTCATAACCTCCTACAAAGTTAAATCTTATGACACGGGACAAGCTCAATGCCTTCTATGCTGGCTTTGATCACCAGAACAGGGAGGAACCATCACACACCCCTATGTCTCCTGATGATCCTTTGGTTTCAGTATCCTAGTGATTATGTGTGGTCTACCTTCAAGGGAGTGAATCCAAGGAAAGCATCTGGTCTGGACAGAGTACCTGGCTGAGTTCTGAGGACTTGTGCCGACCAAATGGCTGGTGTATTCAAGGATCTCTTCAACCTCTCCAGTGGTGTGTGGTATCCACCTACTTCAAGCAGGCTTTAATTGTACTGGTGTCCAAGAATAGCATGCCAACTTGTCTAATTGACTATTGCCCAGTGGCACTTACATCCACAATGAAGAGGTGTTTTGAGAGTCTGATGTTGAAGCTTATCAGCTCCTGTCTGAGTGGCTATTTGGGTTCATTCCAATTTGTCTACAGAAGCAACAGATCTACAGCAGATGCTATCTCGTTGGTTCTTCACACAACTCTGGAACATCTAGACACAATGTTGCATACATCAGGATGCTCTTTATTGATTATAGCTCGGTATTTAACATCATCATCCCCTCAAAACTAAGCAGTAAACTTCAAAACCTGGGCCTCACTACCGACTTGTGCAATTGGATCCTGGATTTCCTTACTTGTAGACCCCAGTCAGTTCAGATTGGCAAAAACATCTCCACAATCTTCATCAGCACAGGAGCACCACAGGGATGTGTACTTAACCCCCTTTTCTACGTGCTTTACACCTAATACTGGCTAAGTAGAGCTCCAACACCATATACAAATTTACTGATGACGCCGCTGTTATGGGCTGGAGGTGGTGATGAATCAGCATACAGGAGGGAGATTGAAAACTTGGCTGAGTGGTGTAAAAACAACAACTTCTCTCAGGGAACTGTCAGGAAAGAGAAACCGGCAGTCCATGAGCCAGTAATCATCAGGGGTGGAGAGGGTCAGTAACTTTAAATTCCTGGGTGTCACTATCTCAGAGGACTTGTTCTAGACAATCGTATATATATAATTGCGAAGAAAGCACAACAGCACTTCTTCAGGAGTCTGCTGAGATTCATCATGTCATCAAAACCCTTGGCAAACTTCTATAGATGTGTGGTGGAAAGTGTGCTGACCAATGCCGTTCAGCGGAAAATCCTACAAAAGGTAGTAGATTCGACCCAGTACATCAGAGGTAAAACCCTTCCAACCATTGAGCACATCTACATGAAATGTTGCTGCAGGAAAGCAGCATTCATCAAAGATCTTGCACTACCAGGTTCAAGAACAGCTATTACCCCTTGAACAAAAGGAGATAACTGCACTTATTTAAGGATGCTGTTGTTATTTGGTGCTTGTTATTCCATTATTGGCATTTGCAGAATTTACAGTTCCTGATGTTTACAATTTACAAAAGGTGTTCTGTAGATTAGCCAAGTGTGCCCACAGAAAAAGGAAATGTCAGGGTTGCATGTGGTGACATGTATGTACTCTGATAAATTGTACTTTGAACTTTGGTCCTAGACTCTCCCCCTATAGGAAATATCCTCTCCACATCCACTCTGTCTAGGCCTTTCAACATTTGATAGGTTTCACTGATATCTGCCCTCACCCCCCCCCCACCCTGCATTCTTCAATAAATTCCAGCAAGTACAGGCCCAGAGCCATCAAACACTCCTCATACCCATTCATTCCTGGAATCATTCTCATTAATCTCCTCTGGACCCTCTCTAATGTCAGCACATCCTTTCTTAGATAAAGGGCCCAAAACTGCTCACAGTACTCCAAGTGCGGTCTGGCCAATGCCTTAAGAAGCCTCAGCATTCCATCCTTGCTTTTATATTCCAGTTATCTCAAAATGAATCCTGACATTGCATTTGGCTTCCATACCACTGATTCACGCTATAAGTTAACCTTCAGGGAATCCTGCACAAGAACTCCCAAGTTCCTTTGCATCTCTGATTTTTGAATTTTCTGCTTGTTTAGAAATTAGTCTATGCTATTGTTCTATCTACTGAAGTGAATGACCATACACTTCCTGACACTATATTCCTTGTGTCACTTCTTTACTCATTTTCCTAATCTAAATCTGTCTTGAGTCTCCCTGCTTCCTCAATGTTACCTGCCCTTCCCCCTATTCTCCAAACTTAGCCACAAAACCATCAATTTCATCATCTAAATCTTTGAGATATAATGTAAAAGGAAGCAGTCCCAACGTTGACCCTTGCAGAACACTGCTAATCACCAGCAGCCAACCAGAAAAGACTCCTTTTATTCCCATTCTTCTCCTCCTGCCAATCCTCCATCTATGCTTGTCTTTTTCCTGTAGTACCATGGCCTCTTTAAGCAGTCTCATGTGCAGCACCTTGTCAAAGCTCTGAAAATCAAAGTACACAATATCCACCAATTCCTTTGTCTAGCCTCCCTGTTATTTCCTCAAAGAATTCCAAAAGATTTATCAATCTAGATTTTCCCTTAAGGGAAACCATGCTGACTAGCATATTTTATCATGTCCCTCCAAGTACTCTGAGAACTCATCTTGAACCAACATCTTCCCAATCACTGAGGTCAGGCTAACTGGCCTCTAGTATCTTTTCTTCTGCCTCCCTCCATTCTTGAAGAGTGGAATGACATTTACAATTTTCCAGTCCTCCAGAGCCATGGCAGAATCTTGTGATTCTTCAAAGTTCATTCCTAATACCTAACAATCTCTTCCACTACCATTTTCAGCACCCTTTGGTGTAGTCTATCTGGTTCAGGTGACTTACCTACCTTCAGACTTTCCAGCTTCCCAAGCACCTTCTCTACAATTGCACTCACCTCTGCCCCATGACAGTCTTGAGTGTCTTCCACAGTGAAGGTGATACAAAATACTTAAGTAGTTCATCTGCCATTTTCTTGTCTCCCACTACTGCCTCTCCAGCATCATTTTCCAATATTCCGATATCTATTCTCACCTCTTTCACTCTTTACATATCTGAAAAACGTTGCTATCCTTTCTGATATCATTGCTAGCTTACCTTCATATTTCATCTTTTCCTTCCTTACAGCGTTTCAGTTGCCTTCTGTTGGTTTTTAAAAAGCTTCCCAATCCTAACTTCCCACAAATTTTTGCTCTTATTATATGCCTTCTCTTGCTTTTATGTTGACCTTGACTTCCCTTGTCAGACACTGTGGTGTCATCCTGCCTTTAGAATACTTCCTCCTCTTTGAGATGTACCTATCTTGCACCTTCTGAATTTCTACCAGAAATTCCAGCTATTGCTGTTCTACAATCATCCCCTCTTGTGTCCCCTTCCAGTCAACTTTGGCCAGCTGCTTTCTCATACTTATGTAATTCCCTTTACTCCACTGTAATTGTGATACATCTGACTTCAGCTTCTCCCTCTCAAATTTCAGGGTGAAGTCTATTGTATATGATCACTGTCTCCTAAAGGTTCCTTCACCTTAACCTCCCTAATCAAATCTGGTTCTTAAACAACACCCAATCCACTATTGCCTTTTCCCTAGTGGACTCAAACTGCTCTGGAAAATGGGATTCATTGGAAAGGGCAAATAAAAATAGGCAGGGGCCTTTGTGTGAGCGGGCCAGTGTTAAGAGGGGCTTTGGTTCATCAGGTTTGGACAAGGTGAGTATCTGGCAAATTTCTTTATTTTTCATTCCTCATTTGTTGGGGCACAGTTAGTGTAGTGAGAACGGCTCCAGGAGGCGTGTTGTGTTCTTTGTGTAAGATAGGGGAATTCTGGGAGACCTTCAGCCTTCCTGATAACCCCAGATGCACTGAGCTGCAGCTCGCTGGAGAACATTAAGGAAGTGGAGCTGTTGCTTGATGACCATCGGCTTATATGGGGAAACTGACAGAAGCTACAGGGAAGCAGTCACCACTAAGTTGAAGAAGGCAGGTAACTGGGTAACTCAGAAGAAGGAAGGGAAATGGACACAGTGCAGAGTTTACTTTAGTAATAAGTATACCATTTTCAATACAGTTGAGGTGGATCACCTACCAGGGAGAGCTGCAGCGACCGGGTCTCTGGCACTGTGGCTCAGAAGAGAAGAGAAATGAAGAGGAGTGCAGTAATGATAGGAAATTCTATAGTTATAGAGGAATAGAAACGAGATTCTGTAGATGCGATAGAGACACCCAAATAGTACACTGCCAGGGTCAAGGATGTCTCAGATCAGATCCACAGCATTCTAAAAGGGGTGAACAGCCAGAAGTCTTGATAGATATTGACACCAATGACATAGGTAGGAAAGGTGAGAATGTCCTGAAGAGACATTTTTGGGAGCAAGGTGGCAGGACCTCCAGGGCAGTAATTTCAGCAATGCTGCCAGTGCGACACACCATGAGGGTAAGAATACAATGATTTGGCAGATGAATGCATGGCTGAAGAACTGGTGCAGGGGGCAGGGTTTCAGATTTCTGGATTGTTGGGATCTCCTCTGGGGAAGATACAACCTTTACAAAAGAGATTGGTTACACCTGAACTCGAAGGGGACCAATATCCTTGTGGGCAGGTTTGTGAGAGCTGTTTGGGAGGGTTGAAACTAATTTGGCAAGGGGTGGGAACCAGAATGATAGGGCTGAGGGTGGAATAGTTGGTTTACAAATAGGCAGTGTGTAATGAGACTGCTAGAAAAGACAGGCAGATGATAGGGCAAAATTGCAGTCAATGAAACGAGTTGCAATGCAAAAGGGAGACAAAATCGAAAGGGGTGATAAATACAGGACTGAAGGTGTTATATTTGAATGCACGGAATAAGGTAGATGAACTTGCAACAGTTACAAATTGGAATGTATGACATTGTGGGCATCACAGTGTCATGGCTGAAGAAAGATTATACCTGGGAACTTAATGTCCAAGGAGACACATTGTATCGAAAGGATTGGCAGTGGTGTTGGTTAAAAAAAATCAATCAAATTAGAAAGAGCCGACGTAGAATCGTGGGTAGATAAACTTAAAAGGGTAAAGACACTGGTGGGAGCTATATACAGACCTCTGAACAGTAGCAAAGATGTGAGCTACAAATTACAGCGGGAGAGAGAAAATGCATGTCAAAAGGGCAATCTTACACTAGTCATGGGGGATTTCAATGTGCAGGTAGATTAGGAAAATTAGGTTGCTGCTGCATCCCAAGAAGGTAATTTGTAGAATGTCTATGAGATGGATTTTTAGAGCAGCTCATGGTGGAGCAAACTGGGGATCAGCTATTCTAGATTGGATATTTTGCAATGAATCAGAATTGATAAGAGATCTTAAAGGAACACTTAGGGAAAAGAGATCATAATATGATAGAATTCACCCTGCAAGTTAGAAAGAGAAGCTAAAGTTAAACGTATCAACATTACATTGGAAAAAGGGGAATTATGGGGGCTGACCAAAACTGATTGGAAGGGGACACTAGCAGGGATGACAGAAGAACAGCAATGGCTAGAGTTTGTGGGAGAAATTTGGAAGGCACAGGATAGATACATGCCAAAGAAGTATTCTAAAGGCAGGATGATGCAACCATGGCTGACGAAAAATCAAAGCCAACATAACAGCCCAAGAGAGAGCATATAATAGAACAAAAGTTAGTGGAAAGTTTTAAAAAAGCAACAGAAGGCAACTAAAAAATCCATAAAGAAGGAAAAGATGGAATACAAAGGTAAGATATCCAATAATATCAGAGGATACCAAAAGTTTCTTCAGATATATAAAGTGTAAAAGAGGCAAGAGTAGATATTGGACCACCGAAAAAATTGTGCTGGTGAGTAGTAATGGAGGACTAGGAAATGGTGGACGAACTGAATATTTTGCATCAATCTTCACTGTGGAAGACGCTAGCAGTATGCCAGAAATCTGAGTGTGTCAGGTCAGAAGTGAGTGAAGTTACCATTACTAGGGAAAAGGTACTTGGAAACTGAAAGGTCTGAAGGTAGATCAGTCACCAGAATCAGATGGTCTACACCCTAGGGTTCTCAAAGAGGTGGTTGAAGAGATTGTGAAGGCATTAGTAATGATTTTTCCAGAATCAATAGATTCTGAAATGGTTCAAAAGGACTGGAAAATTCTTCAAGGAAGCAAGGCAGTAAAAGGAAATTATAGACCAGTTAGTCTGGCCTCAGTGGTTGGGAAAATGTTGGTGTTGATTGTTAAGGATGCGGTTTCAGGGTACTTGGAGGCACATGATAAAATAGGCTGAAGTCAGCGTGGTTTCCTTAAGGGAAAATCTTGCCTGACAAATCTGTTGGAATTCTTTTAAGACTAAAAGGGATAGACAAAGGTGAATCAATGGTTGTTGTCTACTTGTATTTTCAGGAGACCTTTGACTAGGTGCCACACAAGAGGCTGCTTAACAAGCCCATGGTATTACAGGAAAGATACTAGCATGGATCGAGCATTGGCTGGTTGAGTCAGTGGTGAGGAAGGCAAGTGCAATGTTAGCATTCATTTTGAGAGGACTAGAATATAAAAGGAAGGATGTAATAATGAGGCTTTATAAGGCATTGGTGAGGCCTCACTTGGAGTATTGTGAATAATTCTAGACCTCTTATCTAAAAAAAAAGATGTGCTGACGTTGGAGAGAGTTCAAAGGACTTTCACGAAAATGATTCCGGGCTTGAAAGGCTTATTGAGGAGTGTTTGACAGCTCTGGACCTGTATGCACTGGAATTCGGAAGAATGAGGGGGGAATCTCTCAGAAACCTAACAAACATAGGCCTTGATAGAGTGGAAGTGGAGAGGTTGTTTCCTGTGGTGGGGAACCTAAGACCAGAAGAGGCGGCCTCAGAATAGAGGGCCGTCCTTTTAGAAGGGAGACGAAGAGTAATTTCTTTTGCCAGAGAGTGGTGAATCTATCAAGTTCGTGTCACAGGTGGCCGTGGAGGGCAAGTCTTTATGTTTATTTAAGACAGAGGTTGATAGATTCTTGAGTAGTTAGGGCATGAAAGGTTATGGGGGAGAAAAGCAGATTGGATCTGAGAGGGAAAAGGATCAACTATGATGAAAAGGCAGAGCAGACTAGATGGGCTAAATGGCCTACTTCTGTTTCTATACCTTATGGTCTTACAGTCTAAAGACATCTTGTAGGCATTCCAGAAATTCTCTCTTGGGATCCAGCACCAAACTAATTTTCCCAATCTACCTGCATGCTGTCTACTATTTGGGGGCCTGTAAATAACTCCCATCAGTGTCTTTTTACCATTGCAGCTTCTTAACTCGACCCACAAGGTTTTTACATTTTCTGTTCCTATGTCACCTTTTTCTAAGGCTTGGATTTCACCACACCATCCCTTTTGATACAACATGTGTATCCTTGCATGTTGATTGTTGAACTGGAGGGCAGAAATTTACTTATAATACTATTTGACTTTATCCATTTCAATGTTGATTCAGTTTACCACCGTTCATAACCCAAATACAATTCTCTGAGCTAATGGCTCCTTACACTCTCAAATTTCCCAATACAAATGAAATACAACATTTACATAAAACAATATAACAGTTTTACAAAGTGAAACTCTTTACTTCTGGAAAGAGTCATGTTGGTTCAACAAAATGAACACCACGTCTAGTAGCCACAAGGAAAATGGCTTTAAAATCAGAATCTCTTTCACACAAATAAACGGAGTTATAGTCCAAAAAGATTTCCATTTCAGAAAAGCTTTCAGTCTAATTCATTCCTTCCAAAATCATCTTAGCAGTTTGTAAATAACATTAGATCTGTTTATATAATACAAAATAACAACTTTTATGGAAATGAAGTTCCGATATTTTACATCAATTATTTGTTCACTGATACAAGTCAAGATCAAGTCTGATTCTGTTTTAAATAGCAATGCAAATGTATATTGCCATAGGATAACTGGATATAAATGTGGAGGGGTGTAGAGTGGAGGTTCAGACATTTTAAGATTTGTAAACTGGTCTGTAGATTCCTGAAACATTTGGATTGAAAACAGAAAACACTGTGGTATTTTCCACTTCAATTCCAACTTTATAATGTTTGCAGCAGGAGTTCCCTGTCTCACTGAGCATGATGAAGACAAGGTAGTGTGTGAGGATTAAGTAAATGAAGTTGAATATCACAGTTGTATTGTACATGTCTACTTTGACAATAAAATTAACCCTTGAACAGATGTCTACAGAATACCACACTTATAACTGAGACAACTATTCTGATTACAATGCAATGTCTGCTCTTCTAAAAAGACAGTATGCACAGTAATCGACATCTAGGCACTGAGGGTGGGAGACTGCAGATCAAGTCAGCTCACGCACATTTCTCCTATGATGTGAAGTATGAATAAATTTCATTATCAAATACAGTATGTCACATGTGATAAAGACTTCTTGGAAAGGCACTTCTGGAAAACTCTCCGGTGGCTGGCTTTATAATTTGGTTCATCTTCTCTTATACCTAAAACACAAAGGATGTATTATGTGAGTAACAAGAATTGAATGATGTAAAAACAGCTGATGAACAGGCCTTTGAAGAATTGGGTGGGGGGGGGAAGCAGTAATTGTATTACTTTATAAGTAATTGACAGAAGGGTTAGAAGGGAGATGAGAGTGGGCTAGGAGTGTGGAACACTGTGAAATGGTCAATGCATTAAAAAATGGTACTTGGAAGTGTATATGAAGGGTTGGTGACAAAGTTGTGGATCTAATACTGGAAGGTAGGTTTACATTTGGGTAGCTTTTTATACAAATACAGCCATGATGGACTGAATGAACTGTGTTGGAAATACTCTAATATTCCAATGAATGAAGAGAAGCTGATAAGGAGAGCTGCATTACAGTCAAAATTAATCCACCTTGATTCAAGTAATTCCCTCCAAAATGAAATGTATTCCTTCCAGCAGTCCTACTCCGTTATGTACTGAAGATTATACCATAACATTCTCATTGAAGTCCCATTTCAGGTGCTGCGCCCAAGGACTACAGTTCTCCTTGGAACCATAGCTCAACATCAATAAGAGAAGAAAACCAGAATATTGTAGAAATGCTCAATAAAGCACTTCATCCAAAACTGAGTTATATCATTAGAAACATTGCTACCTCTACAGTATTCAGATCGTTTCCACTGAATTCTATAAGGGCATTATTTTTGGCTTTAGCCTTCTGGAGTTATGGGGAGGACAAAAGAGATTATAAATTTCTCTCTGCAAAACATGTTTCATAGCCAAATGATGTGCCAAATCTTTACAGAGATGACCCAGTTTTGATTTGTGATCATAGTTGAAACGTGGCTCTCTATTCCTTCCCCTGCTGAGTGTGCCTGTATTAAAACAGCAGCAGGATTAGAGTCCGCTGTGATGTCCTGGAAGGGCTGAGTAAACATCCACGATGTCTAAGTTAACAGTAGAAAGCTATTTGTATTTGTGGGACTTGCACAACTGACATAACAACTGCAAATTAAACATCCTCTTAAATACAAGCCAGAATACAACATTAAAATGGAGAAAACATTTACATTTCATCATTTCAAAGGTTACGGAAAGGTAAACGACTCCTGGAAAGTGGTGAATTGAGGCAATGTTCAGTCTGACCTGATCACCAATCTAAGGTGACATTTTTTTGGAATGGAACAATACTCTTGCATTCAATTCCAATTAGTTGGAAAACCACATTTGTTCAGAAATGCTTACCTCGATTTTGATTTAAATGTGCCCCCTTTCTTACGCTGTGATATTCCAAGTCTCTTCCTGTCTTCAAATGACGGCCTTCAAAGAAACCAAGGTGCAAAGAATTCAGATACTGAAATAACATAATGCCTTAGAAATCAAAAATACACAAAAGAGTCTCACAAGGTGAGTTCTGAAGAACAATAGTGGTTGTATAGAACAGCATTTCTACATCTGCAATAACATTCTCATGAATGTTTGTGAATACTATGGTCATGTGAATGCCTGGCACTATTTTTTTAATTTGTGGTCATGGAACTGCAAAGAGAAAAAGACACTGAGAGGCTTCCGAACAGTTGCCATAATGTGGGATATAAATTTCAAAGGGAGATAGAAAATGCATGTAAAAAGGGCAATGTTCCATATACAGGTAGATTGGGAAAATCAGGTTGTCTAGATCTCAAGAGAGGGAACTTGTAGAATGCCTATAAATCGCTTTTCAGAGCAGTTTGTGGTTCAGCCCAATAGGGAAAAGGCAATTTTGGATCAGGTATTGTGTAATGAAGCAGATTTGATTAGGAAGCTTAAGGTAAAGGAACCCTTAGGAGTAAGTGAGCATAATATGATAGAATTCACCCAGAAGTTTGAGAGGGTGAAGTCAGAAGTATCTTTATTACAGTGGAGCAAAGGGAGAGGCATGACAGAGGAGTTGGCAAAAGATGACTGGAAGGGGACACTAACAGGGATGATGGCAGAACAGCAGTGGCTGAAGTTGCCGGGAGCAATCTGGATAGCACAAAATATATATATCCCAAAGATGGAAACAGTATTCTAAAGGGAGGATGAGGCAAATGTGACTGACAAGGCAAGTCAAAGACAGCATAAAAGGAAAAGAGAGGGCATATAATATAGTAAAAATTAGTGGGAACTTAAAGGTCTGGGAAGCTTTTAAAAACCAGCTTAGAAAAGATGAGACATGAAGAAAAGCTAGCCAATAACATCAAAAGTTTATTTCAGATATATAAAGAGTACAAGAGGGGGAAGAGTGGATATTGGACTACTGGAAAATGACAGTCCAGTCAGATGGGAGAGGTAATAATAAGGGACAAACAAAAAAAATAGCAGAAGAACTGTCTTCACTGTGGAAGACACCAGCAGTATACCAGAAATTCAAGGTGTCGGGGGCAAATGTAAGTGTAGCTGCTATTACTAAGGAGAAGGTGCTTGGGAAGCTGAAGTCACCTGAACTAGATGGACTACACCCCAGGGTTCTGAAAGAGGTAGCTGAAGAGACTGCGGAGGCATTAGTAGTGATCTTTATAGAATCACTAGATTCTTGAATGGTTTTGGAGGACTGTAAAAGCACAAATGTGACTTCACTCATTAAGAAGGGAGAGAGTAAAAAAGTAGAAATTACAGGCCAGTTAGCCTGACTTCAGCAGTTGGTAAGATGTTGGAGACCATTATTAAGGATGAGTTTTTGGGGTAATTCGTGGCATGTGATAAAGTAGGCCAAAGTTAGCATGGTTTTCTTAAGGGGAGGTCTTACCTGACAAATCTGTTGGGATTTATTGAGGAAACAACAGGCAGAACAGACAAAAGAGAGTCAATGGATGTTGTTTACTTGGATTTTCAGAGGACCTTTGAAACCATGCTGAACAGAAAGCTGCTTTAACAAGGTAAGAGCCCATGGTATTACAGGAAAGATATTAGCATTGGCAGAAGATTGGCTAACTGGCAGGAAACAAAGACTGAAAATAAAGGTTGACCGATTGGCTTCCTGTGACTAGTAACGTTCTGTAACGGTCGGTATTGGGACAGCTTCTTTTCACATTATATGTCAATGATTTGGATGACAGAATTGATGGCTTTGTGGCCAAGTTTATAGACAATACAAAGATAGGTGGAAGGGCGGGTAGTGTTGAGGAAACAGGGAGTCTGCAGAAGGACTTAGACAAACTGGGAGAATGGACAAAGATGGAATATAGGGCAGGAAAGCGTATGGTCACGCACTTTGGTTGAAGGAATAAAGGCAAAGACTATTTTCTAAATGGGCAGAAATTTCAAAAATCAGGTGCAAGGGGAGTTGGGAGTCCTTGTGCAGCATTCATAGAGATTAATTTGCAGGTTGAGTCGGTGGTGAGGAAGGCAAATGCAATGTTAGCATTCATAAGAATAGAACGCCTTAGGGTTTTCCTGAATCCTCCTTATCATGGCCTTCTCATGTCCCCTTCTAGATCTCCTAAATCCCCTATCAAATTCCTTCCTGGTTACTTTATAACTCTCAAGAACTCTGGCTGATCCTTGCTTAGAGTCATAGAAAAATAAAGCAGAGAAACAGGCACTTTGGCTCACCTAGTCAGTGCAAAACTATCTGGACTGCCTACTCCCACTGACCTGCACCAGAACATCCATGGACCTATCCAAATGTCAACATTGAAATCGAACTTGCATGCACTCATTCTACACTGGCAACTCGTTCCACACTCTCACAACCTTCTGGAGTAAGGAAGCTTCCCCTCATATTCCCCTAAACTTTTCACCTTTCACCCTTAACCTCTAGTTATAGTCTCATTCAACCGCAGTGGAAAAAGCCTGCTTGCGTTCACCCTAACTATACCCCTCATAATTTTGTATACCTCTACCAAATCTTCCCCCCCACCCAAAAACCAACCTGCTACATTCCTAAGTCCTAGCCTTATAACTCAGGTCCTCCAATCCCAGCAACATCCTTGTAAATTTTCTCTGTATTCTTTCAACCTTATTTGCATCTTTCCTGTAGGTAGGTGACCAAAACTGCACACAATACTCCAAATAAAGCCTCAACAATGTCTTATACAACTACAACATAACATTCCATCTCCTGTGCTCAATATTTCGATTTATGAAAGCTGATGTGCCAAAAGCTTTCTTTAGGACCCTACCTGTTCCATCACTTTCAATGAATTATGGACCTGCATTCCCAGATGCCTTTGTTCTACTGCACTCTTCAGTGTCCTACTGTCCACCGTGTAAGGCCTACTCTGGTTGGTCTTCTTGAAGTATAATGCCCTACACTTATCTGCATTAAAATCTATCTGCCATTCTTCAGCCTTTTTCCCCAGTTGGTCTAGATCTCACTGCAAGCTGATAGTCTTCCTCGCTGTTCACTACACCCCCAGTCTTGGAGTCATTCGCAAATTTGCTGATCTGGTTAACCAATTATCAGCCAGATCATTGACATAGATGACAATCAACAATGGACCCAGCACCAATCCCTGTGGCACTCCACTAGTCACAGGTCTCCAGTCAGAGAGGCAACCCTCTACTACCACCCTCTGGCTTCTCCCACAAAGCCAATGTCTAATCCAATTCACTACCTCATCTTGAATGCCAAGTGACTGAACCTTCTTGACTGATCTCCCAAGTGGGACCATGTCAAATGCTTTGCTGAAGTCCATGTAGACAAGATCCACTGCCTTGCTTCCATCAACTTTCCTGATAACTTCTTTGAAAAACTCTATGTTTGGTTAAACACAACCTACCACACACAAAGCCACGCTGACTATCCCTAATCAATCCATACCTATCCAAATACTCATATATTCAGTCCTTTAGAATACCTTCTAATAACCTTCCCATGACTGATATCAGTCTCACCAGTCTATAACTTCCTGGTTTATTTTCAGAGCCTTTCTTAAACAGCAGAACAACATTAGCTATCATCCAATCCTCTGGTACCTCACCTGTCACTAAGGGTGATTTAAATATCTGTGCTAGGGCCCCTGCAATTTCTGCACTTGCCACTCACAGGATCCAAAGGAACAGCTTGTCAGACCCTGGGTATTCACCCACCCTAATTTGCCTCAAGACAGCAAACACCTCACTTCTTTAGACTCTGTCCATCTCCCGAGTTAATGCAGATGCAAAAAATCCATTTAAGATCTCCCCCATATCTTCTTTCTCACACATAGATTACCACTCCGATCTTCCAGAGGATTAATTCTATCCCTTGCAATCCTTTTGCTCTTAACAGAAGCCCTTAGGATTTGCCTTCACCTTGTCTGCTAGGGCAACTTCATGCCTTCTTTTAGCCCTTCCAATTTCTTTCTTTAGTGTTCTCTTGCACTTCTTATACTCCATAAGTAACCCATTTGTTCCTACCTATACCTTTTTTTCCTTAATAAGGGCCTCAATATCTGTTGAAACCCAAGGTTCCCTAAAGCTTTTATTGTTACCCTTTATTCTGACAGGCACATAGCTTTGTACTCTCAAAATTTCATTTTTGAAGGTCTCCCACTTACGAGGTACACCAGAAAACAGCCTGTTCCAATCCATACTTGCTAGATCCTTTCCGATACCATCAAAATTGGCCTTTCCCAATTTAGAACCTCAACCTCAGGATGAGATGCATCTTTTTGTATATTTACTCTGAAACTAGTGGCATTGTGATCACTAGATGCAAAGTGTTCCCCACCACAAACTTCTTTCACCTGCCTTGTATCATTCCCTAATAGCAGATCAAGCATTGCACATGCTCTTGTTGGGGCATTTAAGTACTAATTAAGGAAACTTTCCTGAATATTTGACAAACTCTATCCCATCAAGTGCTTTTATAGTGTGGGAGTCCCAGTCAATATGGGGAAAGTTAAAAACACCTATTATAACAACCTTACGTTCCTTGCAACAGTCTGCAATCTCACTACAAATTTGTTCCTCCACATCCTGCGAACTATTGGATGGTCTAAAATATATCCCCATTAACGTGGTCATACATTTCTTATTCGTCAGTTCCACCCAAAAAGCCGCGCTAGATGATTTCTCCAGTCTGCTCTGACATTTTCCCTAACTAGTAACGCCACCCTTCTCCCTTTAATATTGAGCTGCCCGTCCTGCCCCTTCTGCAACCAAGTCTCACTAATGGCTATAATATCACAATTCCATGTGTTGATCCATGCCCTGAGCTCATCTGCCTTTCCTATAATCTTGCATTGAAACATAAACAGCTCAGGGTATCAGTCGCACCATGCTCAACATTTTGATTCCTTACTTTGTGTGAGGTCTTACCAACATCTGTCTCCACAACCTCTGCATTATCTGTTCTGAAACTCTGGTTCCCATCCCCCTGCAACTCTAGTTTAAACCACCATCACCCCCCTCCCACCCCTGCAGCAGCACTGGCAGATCTTCCCGCTAGGATATGAAACTCCTTCCAGTTCAGGTGCAAACTGTCTTTCTGTACAGGTCCCCCCTTCCCCAAAACAGAGCCAATAATCCAAAATTCTGATGCCTTCCCTCTTATACCAACTCCTCAGCCAAATGTTAAACTGTATGATCTTCCTTTCTCTGTGGCATGGGTAGCAATCTTGAGATTACAACCCTGGAGGTCCTGCCCTTTAACTTAGCACCTAACTCCCTGAACTCACGTTGCAGAACCTTGTCGCTCTTCCTACCTATATCACTGGTACCTAAATGGATCAAGACCTCTGGCTGCTCACCTCCCATTTAAGAGGACTCGATCTGGGATGTGCCGGACCCTGGAACCTGGAAACAAGGGACCGTCCTGGAATCTCGTTCTTGTCCACAGAACCCCCTTTCTGTTCTCCTAACTAACCAATCCCCTATCACCACAGCTCTCCTCTTCTCCCCGCTTCCCACAGAGCCAGACTCAGTTTCAGAGACCAGCCCACTGTGACGTTCCTCTGCGAGGTCAATCAGCCCAGCCCCCCCACCACCACCAAAAGAATCCAAAGTGATGTACTTGTTGAGAATGGCCACAGGGGTAGTTGCACTAGATGTCTAACCCCCTTTCCCCTTCTTGACTGTCACCCAGTCTCCTGTGTCCTGTACCTTGGGTATAACTACCTCTCTATATGTCCTATCTATCACCCTCGCAGCCTCAAATGATTTGGAGCTCATCAAGTTCCAGCTCCAACTCCTTAATGTGCAGTGTTAGAAGCTGCAGCTAGTACGTTTCTCGCAGGTGAAATAGTCAGGGACACTGGCCCCTTCCCTCCCATATTCCACAAGCGGAGTATTCAACTGTGCTGCCTGGCATCCCTACTGTTCTAAGTGCAAATATAAAGGAGGAAACAATAAATAAGCTGGGGTAAACAAAACATGAACTGACAGCTATTTTGCCATCTCTCACCAAAGCCTCTCCTCGCTGAAGCTAAAGCCTCAAAATCCCCACTTTAGCACTGTCCACTCCAGCTAAGACCACTCTGCTTGCCCATGCCTTATTTTAATTTGTTCTTGCAAATCAATCCCAATTGCCGATTCACTTCTCAAAACACCAAACTGCTGTGAATCGATGCCTTATGTACTCAATCGGTAAACCTGAGTGAATTACATCTTCTCACATTTTGGTTCACCAAACTGCTTCCTAAATTATAGGCATGTTTCTTTTTTCCTCATGACCAGATATTCTACATCTCTTAGTCAACTCCGATTCCTTCATCCTAACATGGGGACCAACTTATCCAACCCCATGCAACTGCCCCCTAAACAACCTTCATATTTCCATTGTGCATTTCCCTGAGCTCATCTATTCCCAAATTACACTTCCAAGTTCCTGCCTGACAGCATTATAATTCACCTTCCCTCAAT
Organism: Mobula birostris; assembly: GCF_030028105.1. Taxonomy (NCBI): domain Eukaryota; kingdom Metazoa; phylum Chordata; class Chondrichthyes; order Myliobatiformes; family Myliobatidae; genus Mobula; species Mobula birostris. The sequence goes on along the minus strand of NC_092371.1, from coordinate 23,282,952 downwards.
TAAATACTTTTCTATACTTTCTGCTCCTATGCCCATCCAAGGCTATAGTGAAGGTCAGGAAGTTGTGCCACTGTCTCCAAAGTACTCGTTCACTGAGATATCTGTCACCTGACCAGATTCATTGCCTAGTACTAGATCCAATACAGCCACTTCCTCAATCTGAGAACCAATGACTGCCATTTTCTTACAAGTATTCTTTCTATAAGATAACTTTCAAATGAGCTCATGTTCTCTACCAATGTGTTTTCGTCCTAGAAAACACCATCCTACCACTACTACTGGTTTCTACATAGGCATTGATAGAAACAATACATTTCACCATATCTTTCAATGTACATTTGACAAATACTGTAAAGCTAGTCTTGAATCTTTTAAATTTTTAATCATAGATAGATGGATATTGCCGAATGAAAGCCTCACACTCTTTTCCTGACTTCTGACTCCCATGGGTTTTCCAGCCACTGCTACTTCAATGAAAGGTTCAGGATGCTGCCTCAAATATTGTGTTTTTGCCTTTTCGCAAAAGAAGGTCTTATATGATCATTATGCATTATGATCAGAGATTAAGGCATCTAAGGCTTTACTCTTTGGAGAGAAGGAGGATGAGAGGAGACATGATAACGAGACATGATAGACAAGATATTAAGAGGAATAGATAGAGTGGATAGCTAGCGCCTCTTCCCCAGGGCACCACTGCTCAATACAAGAGGACATGGCTTTAAGGTAAGGGGTGGGAAGTTCAAGGGGGATATTAGAGGAAGGTTTTTAACTCAGAGAGTGGTTGGTGCGTGGAATGCACTGCCTGAGTTGGTGGTGGAGGCAGATACACTAGTGAAGTTTAAGAAACTACTAGACAGGTATATGGAGGAATTTAAGGTGTTGAGTTATATGGGAGGCAGGGTTTGAGGGTCGGCACAACATTGTGGGCCGAAGGGCCTGTACTGTGCTGTACTATTCTATGTTCTATGTTCTATAAACAACACAGCAGAATGTGCACCAACTCTCCAAATCTCTAGTTTGCTCCAGCCAACGGATCTCCAACAAAACTATGCTAATCTCTTGATCAGCCTGGAACTTTAATCGTTCGGCCTTCCCAAGACCCTGGGGAGTAAACCGTACCGCTTCCCTTCTCAAAGATGCTACTTTAAAAGTACTTTGAAGGAGTTGTGTTTCATTTACTCATCATTCCATGCAGCTTGCATCATATTTTACTTGATAATGCCCCTCGGCAATGCAATGAGATATTCAAAACACAAGAAATTCTGCAGATGCTGGAAATCCACAGCAACACACACAAAATGCCGGAGCAACTCAGCAGATCAGACAGCATCCATAGAAATTAATACATTCAATGTTTCAGGCCGAGACGCTTCTTTAGGACTGGAAAGGAAGAGGGAAGGTGCCAGAATAAAAAAAGGTGAGGGGAAGGAGGATAGCTAGAAGGTGATAGGTGAAGCCAGATGGGTGGAAAGATAAAAAAGGCTGGAGATGAAGCTATCTGGCAGGAGAGGAGAGTAGACCATAGGAGAAAGGGAAGAGGGGCGCCAGGGGGGTGATAGGCACATGAGAAGAGGTAAAAGTCCAGAGTAGGGAACAGAAGAAGAGGGGAGGGGGAGGGAATTTTTTTTACTGGAAGGAGAAATCGATATCCATGCCATCAGGTTGGAGGCTACCTGGAACGAATATAAGGTGTTGTTCCTCCACCCTGAGGGTGGCCTCATCGTGGCACAAGAGGAGATCATGGACCAACATGTCAGAACAGGAATGGGAATTGGAATTAAAATGTTTGGCCACGAGGAAGTTACGCTTTTGGCAGATGGAGCGGAGGTGCTCGACGAAGAGGTCCCCCAAATGAATTATATAAAATGGAAGTTGCTGTATGATACGCTACCCCGCTCAATACTGTTTAAGGGCTTTCCAAGGAAGTTGCTGTTTGATACACTTACCCCGCTCGGTACTGTTTAAGGGCTTTTCGACTTGTATTTGTCAATTCTTCATCAAACACAGACTTCTTTAATTTCTTCGTTCTGTTCATTTGATGTCCTTATGATGAAGAAAAATGATCTTTTATTCAATGTATGAACATTTTTGCAATCATAAAACCAATCAGTCTTTTTCATAAACGACACAATGTGTTCTTGGCTCATGAGTATGTTTAATTGTGATCTCATCCTGCCTTTGGTCTACAGTCTACCCACCTGCAGCTTGGTTTTGCTCATCCTCTGGCATTACTCGTGCCCTCTTTGGTCTTCGGTTTCGTTTAGCGACACGCTCAGCATACATCTGCGATTTCACAATCTCAAATTGTGTTCTCTCTTCAGCCTGAAGGGGATGATAGTACTGTGTCACTTCAGTGGCTGCCATACACCAGAGTCTCACCTACCGGCTGAGTTCAGACAGCTTTAAAAATATTGTTACTAGATGCTGCAAATTTACCACTACTATTCTGTCAATGGAAATTGCTTGCTCCTGTATCTACGTGCTTAATGTTTACTGCATTGTGCCCATATAAAAAGGAGAAGCAATTAAAACTAAAACAATGAGAAATGGTTTCTTTCATTTCCTGTGAATCTTTCTAATTGAATCGTCCATTTCCTCCCTCCACTAGTGGTGCAACAAACCGTTCCAATTTGCATCACCTTCTCTGCAAGGCTCCATTTGATTTAGCTGAGGGAATTCAAGCGCCAGATGTTTTAAATATTTAACTTTAATCAATTACATGAAGCCTTCTATTGTGATGTGTCTGAACACAAAATATTTTGCAAGAAAAATACCTCCAGGATACGCTGGGACATTAAGCTTGCTGAAACACTCACCGTCATTTCTTTCTTCCTCAGATTTTCCATGTACTCTTTCCTCTTCTTTTTGCCTCTTACTGCAATGTCAAACTCCTGCAGAGCCTTTGAAACTGTTATTAAACAAAAGAAATCCATCATCTCTAGAGTAATGAAGTATCTTCCTTTCAAGTCTTTCCATGATCAAATGCTATATTCAATGTAAACATGCTCACCACTATGGAAAGATTAAAAGTGAAACATCATTATAGTCGAAGGAGTTTCTGAAATAAGTGTGTGTTTCTGTACAGGGGTATCCGTGCAAGGAAGTACCTCACATTGGCCTGACGTTACCTAGATGTCCCAACAGATACCAACTCACTGGCAAAAGTGGCTGGTTATACAACTGAAATCATCCCTAATACAGCTGATCTCTCTGTTACAGCAGAGTTGGTGTGGACATGTCCCTCAAGAACAGCACATGTCATGATTTTCCTAACACGAAGGTGCATCATTGGATGTGTGTTGGAAAGAAATTGTATTTATTTAACTCCCCCCCCATACATAAATTCCATGAAAGAGAATTTCATTCTATATTTCAAATTTTGGGGTAGTGATTCCTGAATTCTGTAAAAGAGAATTTCCCATTAACCAATTAGCCATAATGTGGGCATTGTCTGTACTGGAGCAGCAAACTCTGCCGGCCTGGATTTATTAAGCAGTAGGAGAAACAACTCAGATCCCCTTTCGATACGAGAACATGGTCATCTTCTATTCTGCTGTTAAGCAGGCAACAGTTCTTGTTAAGCTAATGACATTCAATATAAAATGAGATACAATTATTTGTTCTCTTTTTATATTTTATGAGTTCCTTCCATCAACTGCAAGGTTTGTAAAAATGAGGAGGCTTTGGACAGGGTGCAGATGAGGTTTACCATGATGCTGCCTGATTTAGAAGGTATGAGCTATATGGAGAAGTTGAACAAACTCGGGCTGTTTTCTCCGGAACAACAGACGGCAGGGGGCAGATCTGATAGAAGTTTGTGAGATTATGAGAGGCACAGGTGGGGTGGACAGTCAGAATCTTTTTCCCAGTGTAGAACTGTCAAGTACCAAAGTTCATGCATTTATGGAGAGGAGAGAAAGTTTAAGGGCGAATTCTAGAGATTCACCGCGATCTAAATGGAGACATTACTCCTCTTCAGTGGCTTGAATGGCCAATTCCATATAGTCATAGTCATACTTTATTGAACCCGGAGGAAATTGGTTTTCATTATAGTTGCACCATAAATAATTAAATAGTAATAAAACCATAAATAATTAAATAGTAATATGTAAATTATGCCAGGAAATGTCCAGGACCAGCCTATTGGCTCAGGGTGTCTGACCCTCCAAGGGAGGAGTTGTAAAGTTTGATAGCCACAGGCAGGAATGACTTCCTATGACGCTCTGTGTTGCAACTCGGTGGAATGAGTCTCTGGCTGAACATACTCCTGTGCCCAACCAGTACATTATGTAGTGGATGGGAGACATTGTCCAAGATGGCATGCAACTTGGACAGCATCCTCTTTTCAGACACCACCGTGAGAGAGTCCAGTTCCATCCCCACAACATCACTGGCCTTACGAATGAGTTTGTTGATTCTGTTGGTGTCTGCTACCCTCAGCCTGCTGCCCTCAGCACACAACAGCAAACATGATCGCACTGGCCACCACAGACTCGTAGACCATCCTCAGCATTGTCCGGCAGATGTTAAAGGACCTCAGTCTCATCAGGAAATAGAGACGGCTCTGACCCTTCTTGTAGACAGCCTCAGTGTTCTTTGACCAGTCCAGTTTATCGTCAATTCATATCCCCAGGTATTTGTAATCCTCCACCATGTCCGCACTGACCCCCTGGATGGAAACAGGGGTCACCGGTACCTTAGCTCTCCTCAAGTCTACCGCCAGCTCCTTAGATCTTGAACTGAGATCACTGTTCTCGGTACCCACACCACAGGCTAGTTATATTTCCTTTTACACAGAGTGATAGGTATCTGGAATGGGCTTGTCTGGGTAAGTGGAGATAACAACGGTGTTTACGAGGCTGTAGGATAGACATACATGCCAAAAATGGAGGAATTTGGATCAGGTGCAGGCAGAAGAATTTAGTTTAATTCAGCATCATGTTTGGTGCAGACATCAGTAGCTGAAGGGCTTGTATCCATGACTACAGGATGAAAGGACAAATGGTCCACTCCTGCTCCTATTTTCTGTTTCTAAGATTACAGCTGATCCCTTCCTGCAGGTCCACTTCATTGTACTGTGTGCATATTCACTGATTCCCATCATAAGGCAGAGACTGGGCAGATAAAGTTTTTTCCCCCCAGGGTGGAAATGTCAATCAATGGAGGGCACTGGTTTAAGTTGAGAAGGGAGAAGTTTAAAGGAGGTTTGGGAGACTATTTTTTTATATAAATACAGAGAGCAGTAGGTGCCTGAAACACAGTGCCAGAGTTGGTGGAAGGAAAGGAAAGGTAATATTTTAAACAGACACATGAAGAGGCGGGGGTGGAGGGATACAGACCAGTGCAGACTGGTGGTATAACTTAGAATGACAGTATAATTGGTGCAGACACAGCGAGCCAAAGCAGCTTTTCCTGTGCTAAATTGTCATGTCCCTTATCAAGTTCTCTCCAGATTATGCTCAATGACCAAGTCTCCATTGCCTTCCTGGTTACAGAATTCCAGAGATTCACTGGGATCTACATGGAGAAATTACTCCTCTTCTGTGGCTTGAATGGCCAATTCCATATGTTGAACCTGAGATCACTGTTCTAGGTACCTACACCAGGGGCTAGTGTATCCACTCTATCATCACTCTATCTACACTGTCAAGCCTTGCAAGAAAACCTCTCGTTCATCTAATCTCAATAAGTTCAATGGGTTCAGTCTACTCATATTCTCATCACAGAGTGATTCCACATTTCCAAAATAAATCTGATGACCCCTCTTTGGGAAGTACAACTTTAGGTGGGGAGAACAAGCCTATGCCCTATGTTCCAGGTGTGGTCTCACCAGAGATATATGGCACTACAGTAAGGCGCCTTCACTCTTGCTCAAATTCCATGGCAATGAAAGGGCAACATTTCCTCCTCAGAGTGTTCCTCATAATCCCTCACTGTCACTGGGGTTACTCACAAATAAATACAATGCGCGAGGATAATCCTGTGCTCCGCATAAAACCAAACACTGCTATGTTCCTGCCGCTCGTTCCCCCCCCAGGAAAGCTACCACACTACCCAGAACGGTGCTCACCTTTCTCTTTCTTCCGTTCCTCTCTGGTTTGGAACCAGCTGCGCTCTGGCCTGGTTTCTTCTTCGTCCTTCTGCAGCTTGTTTTTTGCAGTATTGATCTGTAGGGAACAAGTAAATCAGATGTCAATCCTACCTGCTAATCAACATCTGAGGTTAATGGCAGTGCTCTTCCTTCCAGCTCAATATTGGGCTATCAGCAATTCTTTCCACCCTATACTGCTTAGTGCAAACTAATGGGCTAAGGTGCAGTTAGCAGTATACTGGGAATCGTGAAAGAAACGCCTCCTCTTGCTGAGCTAATTCTTTTCATCTGATCATAGACAAAAATGCCAACTTTTGGTGCACATTCCCTTCAGCACAATGTACAGTGTCAAGCCAGAAAGTACAAATTTGCTTGAATTTAACTTACTTAAAACTTGAGATATTTTTGTAGAGGGGAAAAAAATTTCATTACCATACAGCAGCAATCCCCAGCCACCGGGCCGCAAAGGATGTGCTACTAGGCGGTGAGGAAACGATATGTCAGCTGCACCTTTCCTCATTCCCTGTCACGCACTGTTGAACTTGAACATAGGGTTGCCAACTGTCCCGTATTTGCCGGGACATCCCGTCTATTGGGCTAAAGGTAGAGCGTTCCTATGAAACCTTTCGTGCCGAAATGGCGTAAAGCAAAGAAGCAATTACCATTAATTTATATGGGAAAAATTTTTGAGCATTCCCAGACCCAAAAAATAACCTACCAAATCATACCAAATAATACATAAAACCTAAAATAACACTAACATATAGTAAAAGCAGGAATGATATGATAAATAAACAGCCTATATAAAGTAGAAATAATGTATGTACAGTGTAGTCGGGAAGAGTAAGTCCAAATCGATTTATGGAAAAAAAATCGGCACATACGCGCGTGCGCACACAGGTGCCCGCGCAAGGTTTCATGGTCATGGTAGTCTTTCTCGGGGTAAACCCAAGTGTCCCGTATTTGACTGCTACTTTTGTCCCTTATTTGGGAGTGAGAAAGTTGGCAACCCTAACTGTAAAAGATATGTTGAGGTGAGTTTGACCCTACTTGAACACCCCCCACCACCCGTCAGCCAGACAGCAAAAATTTTGTCAGTATCAAACTGGTCCGCGATGCAAAAAAGGTTGGGGATCCCTGCCATACAGACAGAAGTTAAACCTGAAAAAAAATGAGGTGATACATTTTGGGTAGATTAGGCTGTGCTGGATTAAGATCTAAATTGCTATTTAAATTATTAAAACAAGAGATTCTGCAGATGCTGGATTACACACACAAAATCTTGGAGGAACTCAGTAGGTCAGGCAGCATCAATGAAGAGGAATAAACAGTTGACAGTCCTGATGAAGGGTCTTGATCCGAAACATCAACTGCTTTTTCCCCTCCCCATAGATGCTGCCTGACCTGCTAAGTTCCTCCAGCATTTTGTGTATTTAAATTGTTATTTTTCTTGTAACATAACTTTCTTTATGCTTGCTTATAGGTTCATTTAATCACTCAGTAGATCTTCAATAATTTGTAGTATAGTCGGTTCTGTACATCAGCAGCTCCTTTGTAATCCTCAGGTGCCACGATAGCATAAATCAAGAATGTCGTTGTTTCACAGGTTATTCCTATTTGAAAAAAGTTCCTTATCTAACCAGTTCAAACTTGGTCCAGCTTACAGCAGGGAACACAGTCTAGTCCCTTCTTCCTTGCCTCTTTATCCCCTCTTTTTTTCTTACTTGCTGTTCCGAGCTGACCCTGTCTGATCTGCATTATGATGGATATTTAATAAAACAACTGTATCCATAAAATTTACACCTCATCCTTTATGTCCAAAGAACCTTTTGGACAATATCATCTACAGATCCAACAGCTAGGACATACAGAATGAAAACTAGGACTCTTGAAATTACTGAGGAACAGAGGGACATGTCTAAAGATTGCCCAAATAACAGCACAGGTAGTTCAGAGGTATACAGGATACTTGCCACGGCACAGAATAGCACGAAGTATGGTGCGCACTTCTGGCAGGACACTGTAGGGAGGACATGAATGCACTGGAAAGAGTACAGAGGCGATTCACTAGGCTGTTGCTTGGGTAGAATACTTTGAGTAGAGAGACTGAACTAGCTGGAATCGTTTTCCTTGGAGCAGAGCTAATTGTGATGTACAAAGATAGAATAGTGAGAAACTTCCCTCAGTGGCAGATGCGGCCATAATCTGAGGAAACAGGGTTAAAGTACGGGATAGGAGATTTAGAGGGGATTTAAGGGAGAATTTTTTTCACCAGAGAATGTTTGGAAACTGGAACACTCCTTGACATGGTGATAGAGAAAACAGTCAAGAACTATTTGAAGGGAATGAATCAAGCCAACTGCTGAAAGCTAGTGTTAGTATCTGATAGCCAGCATGGACCCTTGTGGGCTGAAGGGCCAGTGCCAACACTACACAGCTCAGTGACCAACTTCAGCTAACACATCTGTAATCTGATCATCCTACAGCTCACTGGTAACAGAACAATCACATTGTAAAATGGTTCAAAGCCGGGATAAATGCCTCCGTACCTGGGCCTCCGATCGCTGCATCATTTTCTCCTCTTTTTCCAACTGTAGAACAGCATAGATCTCCTTCTCCAGTTTCTCAATCTTCTGCCGGAACTTCATCACCACATCTGTGAGATGAGGAACAAGGACATGAGTACACAGTCCTATTGAGAGCACCTTAAGTTTACATCACACACAAAATGCTACAGGAACTCAACAGGTCTGCCAGCATGTATGGACATGAACAGAAAGTTGAATTTTCACACTGAAATCTTCATCAATATCCTAATAAAACCTGAAGACACACACTTTTTTTTCACTAATTACTTAATTTAATTTATATAGTGTGTGTGTGTAGTATATTTTTTGTTTTGTACTATACTGCTGTCGCAAAACATTTTTCACAACATACGTCAATGATAATAAACCTGATTCTAAAAATCCTACAAAGTTTAAGATTTGGTATGAATTCCAACCCCTGCTGAACCACGTCTGCACCAGGCCAGCACCAAACCCCCTTCAGTACCTCACCCAGTGGTCATCAGATGGTGAACAGGAGCAGCAGTGTCAGGCAATTGCAAACACGGGGATCCAGATACGCCCCATCAACTTCACCACACACCCCAAGCACAACGTTCTCTCTCACCTTGTGGAATGACACGAGCTTTCACTTCAGTCTTGGCTTTCTTCACAATTTCTTTTAACATTTTCCTTTCCATCTCACCAGCGAGGGACACAGACCGCCCACTGCGGCCAGCTCTGGCTGTTCGGCCCACCCTGTGCACGTAGTGCTTAATGGTGTTGGGCATTGTGAAGTTAATCACCTGGTGCCGGAAAAAAGCAAAGATTCTCTCACTGACCCCAACCAACGCACCACAGAAGTTCATTTACTTTAAGTTAAGTAAACACAGATGAGTTTATAAACAATATGATTTCAGTAATGAAGGCACAACAAAGCCTATTATTACAGTACTTTCTACATCACGATCCTCTCAAAAACAAGGCCTTTAAAGTAGGTAGGATTGTTAACATATCAAAGCTTTATAAAAGAGCATTACCATTTGGATGGTTTTTACAAGACCCATAGCTCTAACTTCTCTTCAGTCTAAATTAACAGGTAAGTCTCACCACCCAAGAGCAGTGTTCTAGGGAACTGATTAAAGGGAATTGAGAGCTAACACCAGGCCACAAGACCACAGTAAATGTGAACGTACAACTCACAAGGATGAGCCCTTTAATGTTGCAGAGTGCCACCTACTGCTATGGTTAGAAAGTGCCTTTAGACAGGACTGGAGGCAGATATAATCCTCAGTGTATTTTACAGCTACCCCTTATACAATTTAGTGGGGCTGGGTCTGATAACTGTGGGTGCCACCTATGCCACTTTGACTTGTGGAATTAATTCAGGGAACTGTCTGGAGGAATCCTTCAAAGCTCAACGTGCTAGAATGGGATCAGATGCGGTGGCCAGACAAGCCCACCTACAAAAATAAAGGGAAAAAATCTTACAAGATCCATGCCCATGATCATTTCCCATCAATTCCACCTTTATATGTTTTGACTCCATCAATATTCTACCACTTACCGTTTTGACTCCTTCAATATCCAGTCCTCTGGCAGCAACGTCAGTGGCTACAAGAATATCGATTTGTTCATCCTTAAAGCGCCTGTCACAATGGAAAAGACAAGTGATGAGCTAACATCACCTTGATATTCTGCAGCAGAATACTCTCCAGGAAGCACAATTATATTATCGGTGGTTTAAATTTACAGCTCAAGTTTAAAAATAAACTTTGACCAGAGGAAACTACACCTAAATTTTTCCTTCTTTATCTTACTTGAAGAAGTAGTCATTGATCAGTACACACTGTATGTGAGAATGAGGCCTTGACAACACACCCAAAAAGGAGCATTTTCTGGGAGTGGGAAACTGGAAAAGTTCTTTACCCTGCTCCAGGTTCTGGAGGTTAATTGATTTAAACCAAATGTTAATCTGGCTGAGATACGACAGTGCCATCATAGATTAAGGACTCATCCTGGAATGCTGGTCTTGTAACCACACCAACTACCAATTCATTTTAAAATACTTGATTCCACAAGAATCAAGCAAAAGCATTTTACAGATAATACTAGATCTGAAATTATATTGTTGCTTGGTAAAGTAAATGTAATGGATCCTGGCAGTTCTTCAAAAAGATCTTAAACTTCTTTCCTTTCCAATATTTTTATTCATTTATATAAGAATACAGAGTACAGGAAAAAAAATGTCAATACATTAAATTGCATATTACCCTATATTCGTATAAGTCAATTAGTTTCTAACATTGAAAAATAATAATTTTATTATATAAAAAAATCTAACCCACTACCAAGACTGAAACTGATTAGCAGAAAATAAAGAAAAAAGATTGTTAGTCATCTTCTGTGCTTTAACAGCAAATCAAAGGTTTTGAAAATAATTCAGAAAAGGTCCCCACAATGTTTGAAAGTCTTGGTTAGATTCAAAGATTGACCATCGAATCCTCTCAAAATTTAAACATGACATCACATCACGTAACCACTAGGCGTGAATAGGAGGGGCCGCATCTTTCCATTTAAGCAAAAGCAACCTTCTGCCATAAGAGACATAAAAGCCAAAATGTGAAAGTCAGATGGCTCCAAAATAATATGCTTTCCTTCAACAATACCAAATAAAGCAGTCAAAGTATTAAGCTTGAAGTTTATTTTAAAAAGTATCAAAAAAGTTTGAAATACTTTTTATAATGGATCTATATCTAATATTTATAATATGCTGTTGGGAATGAGAAGTTTTCCTTTAGATAAAATTAAAAATCTTTGGGAACAAGATTTACAGACTTCAATTTCTGAGGAAACTTGGAATCAAATTTTTTAATTGGTCAACACTTCATCGTTATGTACCCGTCACTCTCTCCTTCAATTTAAAGTGCTCCATAGGGCCCATATGACTAAGGATAAGTTGTCTCATTTTTACTTGGATATATCTCCGTATTGTGATAAATGTAATAACGGAGAAGCTTCACTCATTCATATGTTTTGGACATGCCCGAGTCTTGGAAAATATTGGAAAGATCTTAAACTTCAAATGAAGCTCAGGTTTAAAATGCAAACTTCGACAATGCAAATCACAAAGCTACTTCTGTACAGACAAACCTGAGGTAAACTAGATCACACCTCTACCTAACACCCACAAAGTTTTCTTCAGGAAGAATAGATAGTATTTAAAAGCAGGAACTGTAAGCAATGGGCACAACAAACATGCAAAAATATAAATATAGACTACTGGAGGAACTCAGTAGGTTGAGCAGCATCTGTGGGGGAAAAAGAATTTTTGATGTTTCAGGTCAAGACCTTGCAGCAGAATTGAGAGCGAAGATATATCAGTATAAAGAGAAGGCAGGAAAGGAGACAGATGGGTCAAGAAAGAGTGAAGGGTGACAGGCAGATAAATCCAACTCAGGGAGTGGGAAAAATGCAGAGTTAGGAAAAGAGGGAAGCAGACAACAGATGGAAGCAAACAAAGGATAAAAAAATGCAATAGAAACAGCTGGCGGGAGGGTGGAGATTGGAGAGAGATAAGCGGGGACAGAATCAATAAGTAAAGAAGGCGTTAATTAGGGGAGAGATGGAGGGCAGATGAAACCAGATGAGGGAAGGGATTCCATGGGCAAATTGTGTGTGTGGTGGCTGAATGGATCCAGGAGGGGAAAGGGAACAGAAAAAGGAAGACTGGAGGTTGGATCTGAAGTAATGGCAGGGGTGGGAGTGAATCACAGGTGATCAGGGTTGCCTGAAATTGGAAAATTTAATGCTCATCACATTCCGTTGCAGACTATCCTGATGGAATACAAATTAGCACTGAGCCAAACCCAGGTCAGCGTGAGAATGGAAGGAACGCTGAAATGATTTACAACCAAAAGGTGCTCACTCAGCAGAAACTGGGAATTGCTTTGACACTGCATGGCTTACCATTACATTTAGTTTTATCTATAAGGTATAAAATGATTCAGTTCCTTAAGGTTGTCATAGCCAATGGTGTGCGTTTCAAATAGCCTCTGACAACCAAGTCCAGCTCCTGTCCTTCACGTGTGGCTTAGCTACTAAGCCTGGTGGGTTATTGACATTTTAAAACCAGTCACTTCAGGCAGATGGGGCTCAACAACCGTAGCTGGCAGCTCTCCTAGAAGGAAAATTCTGATCTCAAACCTCCGGTAAGTTGCGGCTATAACCACTCATGGGGAGGACTTCAGGAGTAAACCCCAATGAAAAAATCCGGAGCTAGAGATCCTAAAGCAGTCCTACACTGAGTTCAACACCGACTGGCAACTCCTGCAATGCCATTGATGCCCAACTGTATCGGTCTCTGCATTCCTTTGGATTCATCAGCTGCATGGAGAGGGGGAGCCTGCTACATGGGCGCAATACCAGTGGTTGATCCCGACTAATGGAGGGCCCAAAATAAAATGATTCAGGATTCTTACACCAACTACGTCATCTGCTTACCTGAGAGCCTCCAACCTCTGGGTTTGAGAAAGATCACCATGGAGCTCACCAACCTTTAGCCCCATCAGTCCCAGCAGAATGTGCATCCTATGAGCTTGCTTTTTTGTCTGTGTAAACAGCATAACATGGTCCTGAAATGTGCGAGTGAGAAGAGCTAGAGGAAGAAGGAAAAAGAAAACAAAATCAAATGAAACAACACCCATGCACATGTTTGTGTTTCCACTCCCTCCACATCAAAAACAGTGTCCAAGTACTCTTTCTTCATATTAACTACTAGCTCTTATTGAGGGAAAACGTGAAAATACATGTCGAGAGCAGTAATAAACAAGTCACTAAACATGGACGATAAGTTAACTGGATAAGACTCCAGAATACCCAAATACATTTTGCAACCAATCTGCACATAGCAAACTTGGCAAGCTTGATCATGAGCAGGATGCTTGATTTGTGCTGCAGACTGAGCAATAAATATTGCACACGGCACCAGAAAGTACCCTGTTCTTTTCTGAATAGGGTGGATGGATCTTAAAAAAAACAAAATAGACCACTGAATTATGAATCTACTCCTATACTTGATGTAATGTCATCAACTTGACATGCCGATGAAAACAAAAACTGATGACATTGAAAATCTGGAATAAAATAGAAAATGCTGGAAAAACGCAATAGGTCAACAGCACCTGTGGAAAGAGAAACAGTTAATGTACCATACTGGGATCTTCATGCCCCTCCACGACCTACTGCGTATTTCCAGCATTTTCTGTTCTCATTAACTTGACATGGTAAACCTGTTTCTCTCATTTTCTCCCATTTCAGATTTCAAGCACCTGTAAGTTCTTCCTCTATGAAGATTTTTTTAAATCCCCAAATAATAATTCAGTAAGAGAACCCTATAAAGTGAACATAACTCCATCCCAAATGAAGACACAAAAGATTCTGTAGATCCTGGAAATCTTGAGCAACACACAGAACATACTAGGGGAACTCAGCAAGTTTGGCAGCATCTACGGAGGGAACTGAACAGTTAACGTTTTAGGCTGAGACCCTTCAGCAGTCTTGCTGAGTTCTATCAGCATTTTGTGCATCTCCACCCTAAATGAATCGCAGAACTCAATGCAAGTCAAACCCTTTATCCATCAGCTCACTGGTCATCTTAATCTTAGATTGAATACATGTATTATATACCCCGTATACAACTAATCCCTTTATGACTTAGTGTAGACACCAAGGTTCAGTTTAAATCTAATTGAACATACATCACTTCCAGTTGACTGTACATTCAATTTATCAGACAAAAACTTTACTTTCCATGACCACTTGGCCTTTGCAATTTTTTTAAAGAAGTGGATTGCTATTGCCTTCTTCTGGGCAACGTCTTTACAAGACAGGTGACCCCGGCCATCATCAATACTCTTCAGAAAATGTCTGCCTGGCATTAGAGTGGCACAACCAGGACTTGCGATATGCACCGGCTGCTCACAAGACCATCCACTACCTGCTCCCATGACTTCACGTGGCCCTGATCGGGGGAGGCCAAGCAGGTGCTACACCTTACACCTGAGGTCTAGTGGAAGGAATGAGCACCTTACACTTCCTTTGGTAGAGACGTAGCTCCACCCCATCACCCACTGTAATGAATAATTACAGCTGTGATTGCACTATGTATACACAGAACCACTGTAGAATGCCCTGAGCTTGAAACACACTGTATAAGTGTAAAACTCTTTAGTGTGGCATATTTCTGGTGATTAAAAACCTAAGTGCTGCATTTGTTAATTAATTCTACAGAATCAGAATCTAAACCAAAAAAATAACTGCAGCAACAGTTAAACAACAAAGTGAAGCATTTGCATTAGTTGTGCCAGTTATGTTTGGGCACAGCTTCCATCTCAATTCAAATGCACCTCTCAGCTACCTGAAACAATTGCCTCTCTGTCTCCTTCTCGGTTTGGACGGATTCGGATGAATTCCTGACGGAGGAACGGAGCTACATCTGTGTTACTGTTCACAAAAATTCGGACTGGGTTTTTCAGTGACACTGACGCCAGATCTTTCACCTGCAGGAAGTGACAGAGAAAGCAACACAGACTAAGTACTCACAATCACAATCTAGACTGAAATTACTGTATCACATCCCATGACCAGTTCTTGGAAGCGGCAAACAAGGAAAGAAATAGATAAACCAGACAACTCAACCCAGAATACCAGCAGGGATAATAGGTCACTTTCTAGGGAAAATGGACAGATTAAAGACAGCCATAACAAATATGATTAAAGACATTTTTTAGGAAATAATCATGCATGAATGAAGGGAATGAAAAATACAGACTACAGGCAGATTTTTAAAAGACATTTTACAAAGTACTGCAGGGGATACTTGCTGATAGCATTAACATGAAACATTAGTGGAGGCCAGACGCTGGAAAACAAAGTGAAAGCAGTGGGTGGTGGACTGCTGTCTCCTCCCAAAGGCTACAATTGGGACTACAGCAATAATACTGATGACACAAGTGCAACTATAATGAAGGGAGGCTATAGAGGATATAAGTAAATTCTGAGAGAGCAAATGGAGGATAATGTAGGGAAAATATGAAATTGTCCATTTTGACAAAGAAATTATTTAGATTGCAGAGCTCTATGACACAGAAAAGTCTGGGTACCCTACTGCATGACTTGCAGAAGGCTAGAATGCAAATACAGCAAGGAATTAGGAGAACGGCAGATTTTTTTTATTGTTAGATTAATTGAATACAAAGGTGATTTGCGTACAAAGGGTACTGGTGAGACTTTATCTGGAATACTGTAAACAGAATTGGTTTTATTTATGGAAGAAAGTTTAAGTGGGAAGTAAATCAAAGAAAGATTACTAGATTAATACCTGGACCACATGCCATTGGACAGGCTCAGCGTGGATTCACTGGCGTTTAAAAGAGTGAGAGGGGACATGACTGAAATAAACGTGATCCTGAGACATCCTGACAGGATGTGGGGATATTTCCTCCAAGAAGACCACAACCTATTGTGGTCTGGAGGCTTGCATACCTCAATGACCCGGAGAGCTATGCTGGTCTTGTTAGGGTCACCCATTGCAAACAGGTCAAAGGGTAGAGGCCAGACTAAGAGTGGTCCATCAATCCTCTAGGTTCAGGGGTGAAACTCAGGGCTGACAACCTTGACTGGTCAAACAAAACTGTTACAGAAACAGCAATGAAGAACCCTTCTATATCTGAGTGTGGCAGTATTCCTGAGTCTCTACCCAGAACTTGCATGACTGACAAAAGTGAAAACCAAGAGGAAGCTACTGACATGATGAAGAAAGCCCTGAACACCGCCAGAGATGGAAGACCTTCATGCCAAAGGCGTAAAGGGCGGTAAGGAGGAGATATTTCCTGAAGGGAATATCTAGGAGTGGGAAGTTACCATTTAAAAATAAAAGGTCATCCATGTAAGACCGACAAGATGCAAATATTTTGTTTGCAAAGAGACATCAGGTTGGAACCCTCTTCCCTAAACGACAGTGGAAGTAGTGTCTTTGGTATTTCTAGGGCAGAGGGAGGGAAAGATTACTGCAGCTAGTCTGGAACACAGCACTGAGGTTACAAACTGATTACACACAATTTTAGTAAATGGCAGAGGTAGTGATGTGCTAAATAACTAACTCAGGATTATTGTTTATAAAAGAATCGGCACTTGTTTATGGGGCTACTATGATACAAATTTGGGAAGACATCACGAATTAACTTCAGGTACAAAAATACTGGCATTTTGAACACAAAGAAGCCAAATAAAATGGTTAAATATGAATTAAGACAGAAAGCAACGAGAGGGCTAATGAAGCTTTCAAAAGGCATACGAGTTGAAGTACACAAGATCAAAATAATTCTTATGTTGGGGAACAGAATACAAAAGCAAAGTATTGTTAAGCTTCCTTTAGCATGCCCCTGTTATAAACTTCAGAAAAAGGAACAGCAGTATGCTATTCGGCTGCTCAGCTACTCTGCCATTCAATAAGATCCTGGTCTATCCTTTCCTGCTCGTATCTCTACTTTCCTGCTACTCCTTACAACATCTGACTCCCCTATGATCCCAGAACTGCCTTTCTCTACCTTTCCTGTGTTCAATGACTTTTCATCAGGAATCTGGGTACAGAATAGCAAGGATTCCAGACTCTGGAGAGAACAAAGCCCTAATCACCTGCTTTAAATGACAATTCTGAAAATGCGTCCCCAGTTCCAGATTCCTCTTGAGAGAAAACATCCTCCCAGCATCTAGTTGTCAAACCCTCTCAGAATTCAATATATTTCAATCAAATTGCCTCTCTTTTTCTTTTGAAATTTCATGAGTATGAGCCAACTTGCTCAATGATTCTTCATTAGACGATGTCCTTTCCAGGAATCCATGTAATGACCTTTCATTGAACTACCTCCAATGCATGTATACCTCTCCTTATACAAGCTGTAGGTGGTATGCCAGGTGTTAGCCTCACCGACTGTACCAAGATATAAAATTTTATAATCCTTTCCTTGATAAATAAAGGCAACATTCCTGTTGCTTTCCTAATTAAATCCTGAAGCTGCATGCTTTCCGTGTTCCATGTATGAGCATATGCAGTAACATTCAGTAATCTCTCCATTTAAACAATATTCTGCTCTTCTGATCTTCCTAAAAAATGGATAACCATTATTTTCCCTATTTATATTCATCTACTAAATTTTAACTATGTAATTAATCTACCTGCATGCCTTTGCAGCACACAATTTCTGTCCCTACCACAACATGCTTTCTCGCTTATGTTCCTATCATTAGCAAATTTGGTGAACGTACATGCCAAAAAAAAGTTAAGGCTCTTTTGGCACAAATATCATCCCATGATTAATCCATTTTGAAAGTCAACTCAGCAAGAATGTCAAAAGATTTAGCCAATGCAAAACTCCTTATGTCTATCACCGGAGCCTATTGTTGGCGTCAACCACTTGCAGATACAACTTGGTGTTCAGCAAGTCAGTCAGATCCTACAATACAGTGGAAATCCTTTGACTTGCCACATGGTAGCAACTCCCCCATACCTCATCAGTCATGGTAGCAGAAAACAGCATCGTCTGCCGTTGGTGGGAGCAGAGACGAATTATCTCCTTCATCTGTTCCTCAAAGTATTCGTCGAGCATCCTGCAAATGTGAAAAGGAAGAAACGGAAACAACATCGATCAGTAACCCTGTCATACACGAACTTCTTTTGTATAATACACTGTAGCTGTAACAACTTGAAAAGGACAAACTCACAGGCAAAGAATTAATTTAAAACATCGGGTGACTGTGAAAGTGATGGTTAAATAGAAATTAGTGTGGATCAACATAGGTGGGTTCTATATACCCAACATATTAAGATTTGCTTAGTGCACTTTGAATCACACAACTGTGAAACAGAACCTTCAGCCCACTGTGTCCATGCTGACTTACCATGGATCTGTACTAATCCCATGTTATTCTCCACATATTCCCATCAACTACCCCGATCCTACCACGCACTGACACACCAGAGGAAATCGGATCAGAGATTTACATATTATAGGGGACAATTCCCTTTTCAGTTTTCCACCCATGAACAGGTTTTCGCTGCACCTTCTTACCTGTCAGCCTCATCCAGGATCAGGACCTCAATGCTACTGAGGTCAAATGATGGACAATTATGAAGGTGATCGATCAGTCGGCCCGGGGTGGCAATGAGAACATCAGGTCCTGCTCTCAGGGATGCTTCTTGGGTTTTTACGTCCAATCCACCTGAATGTAAACAGGGTATCTGTATAGTTATCTAAAGTTTCAACATTTTAAAAGTGCAGTACTGAAACACCATCCTACTCACTATCCTGAGGCTTATTTATTTTTTATTCCTAGAAGGTAATTAAATAAAGCTTGATTCTCTACTGGCTATGCTCCTTTGTGAAAACATGCTATCCTGCTAAACAGAACTAATCCAATATGCAGATTCTGACAATTTTTAAACCCTAAGAATCTTACACTTAAAGGGCATTTTATTAGAGTAGGTTTTCTTTTTTACAAAATTCTCTGCTATATTAATCTAGATTTTGAGGAGTAACAACAGCAACATACTGGATTTGATGTTATGACCTGTATAACTGACAGTAATTTGAGGGATTTCTACTGAAGTATGCAGGAAGATCGATGTCTCAAAAATGCAATTAATTTGTTACTGGGATCCAATGTTAAGTTGCAACAAAGATGAAGGAAATTGGATAAGATGTGGAAGTTCAAAACTTGTATTTCACGCTCACTTTAAAATTTCTCTTTAGCCCAGGAGATGCAAAGGGTATTCTCTTCCAAATCTGAATGGCGGGGTAAGCTGAGCGCAGTTCTAAAAAGACTTCAGTAATATAACATTTTTCAATTGGGTTATCTAGGAATACATTTTAAATCTTCAAGATAGGCTTAAATTCTTGAAATTTAAACTATTATTAACTAGACACTTAATTTTTCTTGAAGAGTTCAAGTTTATTCTTTCAGGTTGTAATTATCCTAGTCTGAATATTAACTATGTTTCTTGTTGCAGAGATGCTGCCTCATAAGTTACGAGTTTCAGTATTTTCTGGATTTATTTCAGATGCCAAGCATTTGCACCTTTTTTTGATTTTCATGAAGCTGAGTTCTGGCCAACTCTGACATTCATGGTCATTATTTTCATTCAAGAGTTGTAAACATAGTTCAAACTTACCTACAGCAAGACAGATGGTGGTTGATGTGAACTGTGCCAAATTTCTGGCGACAGAATGCACCTGGATGCCCAGTTCACGAGTTGGAACTAGAACCAACACCCTAGTAATAGGAGCCTGCCGCGGTTTATAGATCAAACGTTCCAACACAGGCAGCATGAAGGCAGCGGTTTTACCTAAAGAGCACAGGAATGCAAAGAGAAAACAAAATTAATAGACATGCTAAGTTTAGAATCTGTTTTACACAAGAGATGTTCAGTGACATGCGGGACTTCTTTTTCCTTGTTGTCAAGATAGATAGATAGATATACTTTATTAATCCCAAGGGAAATTTGGTTTCATTACAGCCACACCAACCAAGAATAGAGCGTAAATATAGCAATACAAAAAACCCCAGCAATCAAACACCAAAATGCAAACCATGCCAGATGGAAAATTAGTCCAGGACCAGTCTATTGGCTCAGAGTGTCTGACCCTCCGCGGGAGGAGCTGCACGTTCAATGGCCACAGGCAGGAACGACCTCCCATGCCGCCAAGTGTTGTATCACGGTGGAATGTGGCCGAAGTCCAACAGTAAAAAAGTTCAATATCCAGACTGCAAACACATCCCTCGAACGTAATATACTCCAGATTGCACCATCCGTTGTTAGCCAAGTAAGGTTCTCTTGATTAAAATATGTCTAGATCCAAACGTGAGTGGATCTAAACGTGACAGTTATGTTTTAGATAAAAGCTAACAACAGGACACGCAATCTCATGAGTGTATCAGGCTTATAACCCCCTCAAATATGGATTACAGCATCATGAGAAACAGAAACCTGATTTTATTTGTAGTTATATCATTCAGCTATAGTTATTTACCTCCTCCTGCTCTGTACCATCATCAGCAAAGTAACTTTTAATTCATAAAACCATAAACTTCAAACTTGTGTTTATCAGTGTTCTTGCACCCAAAATATTTAAGCAACTGACAAAAATTGTTTTTATAGGAAGTGAATTTTATTTCAAGTGCACAATAATGGTGTGATAAGATATTTTTAGTCTATTTACATTTATTTTTCAGGGCAGTGCAGTTATTGGCTGATTAGGAGCAACATCCTCTGAAGTTTTGGTAGCTCATGTGATGGTGAGTACAGTTAATCATCTGATTTATCTTTGCTGTATTTTAAACAAATACTGTTTATCCTTACAGCACAAAATCACAGAGTAAAACATTATTACTTAAAAGGTTAAGGAGATGAAACATCGGCAAGTTATTTACAGTTTTAAGCACAAAATACAGGTGTGCAATGTACAATCATGTCCTTTTGGGGTAATTCTCATGAATGCTGTCCACATGAAAGCTGGTTGGCAGAGTTACTTGCTGTCTTCCACTACAAGTTGATTTGTATTTTGTTTTATTGTATGCATAAAACAGAATTTCCCCACAACAGATCTACATACATCGTCACCTCAGTAAATCTGTACTTACTACCCTGAAGAATATTTATTTTCATTAAGTTGGCAGTGGCTACAAATCCGGGTCCAAACAAAAAGGCTGCAATCTGAAAAGGTGTGGTCCTTAGGAGGTAAGGATCGGCTGAGCATCAGGTAATCTCAGGTAAAGAGCTATGTTTGAAGGTCAGATATGCTGCCCCTTACTGTAAACTTCATAGCTCTGACCAGCACCCAGTTTCAATAAAATAATAGAATACTAAAAGCAGATAACTATTGTGTGGAAAGTAGATCAAGGCCTGACATTACAGTACGATTTCTATGTGTACACACTGTAAAACATTAAAGTATAACTAATATTATAGACTGGCAGGCTAGGTATTTAAGCAACACCTACCAGTTCCAGTGGCAGCACAGGCACAGAGGTCTCTGCCCAACAAACCCAAAGGGATACACGCTTTCTGAATGGGAGTTGGCTGCTTGAAACCCATGGTAGTGATCGCCTAAACACAATCACGCAAAAGAGGAGCAATGGTTAGGAAGATAGATGAAACTGTTTGAAAGTCAAGAGATCCTGGACTTGCAGACTAGAAGTCATTGACAAACATAAGTCAATTAAATAATTACAATTGTGCATTTTAATAACCCCAACAGAATATATGTGCATACAAAATAGATTACCTATGACCTTTAAAAATAATCACATGTAACATGATATGCACAATCATGCATTGTTTCAAAATAGATACTCGTGAATATTAACATCCTGATAACTTGAAATTGCATTTATATCCTATTCTCACTTAAATGGTACTTATATATCTGCTTTTACATTGCAGCCCCATCCCAACCACCACCAACACACTTTTCAAGCAGTACATTCCAGATCAATATTCTTTACCAAGAAACTTTCACCTTCCTCTAGTTCATAGTTCATTCTCCTATTACTTAAAACACAAAATACTTCATTAGGAGTTTGAAGAGATTTGGTATATGAACAAATACATTCAAAAACTTCTATAGCTGTACCATGGAGAGCATTCTGACAAGCTGCATTACTGTCTGATATGCCGGGGGGGGGGGGGGGTGCTACTGCACAGGGCCAAAAGAAGCTGCAAAGGGTTGTAAATTTATTTGACTCCATCTTGGGTACTAGCCTATAAAGTACCCAGGACATCTTCAAGGAGTGGTGTCTCAGAAAGGTAGCATCCATTATTAAAGACCTCCAGCACCCACAGCATGCCCTTTTCTCACTGTTACCATCAAGTATGAGGTACAGAAGCCTGAAGGCACACAATCAGCGATTCAGGAACAACTCCTTCCCCTCTGCCATCCTAAGTGGACATTGAACCCGTGAACACCACCTACTTTTTTAGTACACAATTATTTGTTTTATTACACAATTTTAATCTATTCAATATACATATACTGTGCACTGATTTACTTATTAATTTATTATGTATTATTATTTTCTTCTATATTTTCTATTGCATTGAATTGCTTCTTAAGTTCACAAATTTCACGATACATGCTAGTGATAATAAAGCTGATTCTGATTCTGTAGAAATACTTTTTTCCTTTTCTACATGATTGTAACCCTTCATAAAGTTTCAATATTAAATCTCCACTTAATTTTATTTGTGCTATTGTGAAAAATGCCATATGATCTTATTATCCCCACATATTTCAAAGGCCCAACCTGGCATTTCTCATGTCCTCTCTATGATTGAGGCTCAGATCTGAACATAAATCACAGGTCAAAACCAAATCAACAATTTACAAAGCATTTAACATAGCATCCTTACTTTTGTATTATTTGCTTCCATTTCTGTGGGGTTTTTTTTGATAAAGCTTTTATTAGTTGTCTTAAGGGCTGAGATGGAAAGAAATGCTTCCCCTTAGAGAGTTATGAATCGTTGGAATTTTCTACCACAAACAACTGTGCGAAGGCTCAATATATAATATACGCTGATATCAACATTCTCTTAGAGAGCCATCTTAATCACAGGACTAGAGGACAAGATGGGGAAATGTACAAGACAACAACCTCCATTGTATAGAATGGCTGAGCAGACTCAAAGCTCCACACGCCCACTGCCTGTATGCAGTGCACATGTTCTCTTCTACACCATCACTGCTGAGGTTCAAAGCTTCAAGTTTCAAGAAGCGAACATCACCAATCCTGGTCCAACCACATAGATGTCACAGCCGAGAAAGTTCACCAACACCACTGCATTGCCAGGAGGCTAAAGAAATGTGGCATGTCCCTGTCAACCCTGAGCAATTTTTATTGATGATGCATAGAAACAATCTTATCTGGATGTATATGGCTTGTTATGGCAACCGCTCTGCATTTGGATGTAAGAAAATGCAAGGACATCATGGGCACCAGCCTCTCCTCCATGGACTTTAGTCAATGCTTCTCATTGCCACAGTAAAGCAGCCAGCATCATCAAAAACCTCACCCACATTCTCTCTTCTCCCTTCTTCCATCAGGCAGAAGATACAAAAGCCTGAAATCACGTACTACCAGAGTCTTCTAACCTGAGGTTATAAGACTATTGAATGTATACCTAGTGCAATAAGATGAACTCTTGACCTTACAATCTACATTGTTATGTTCTTGCACCTTATTGTTTACCTGCATTGAACTTTCTCCATAGCTGTTACTTTATTCTGCATTCCGTTATTATTTTACCTTGTACTACCTCAATGTACTGTGTAATGATTTGTTCAGTGTGCAAACAAGCTTTGCACATGTGGCAATATTGAACTAATTCCATTACTCCCTGTTCTTGCATTCCTTAAATAATATATATTTGCATATGAATTCTTGCTATCAAAATGAAATATTTATCATTTCTTTGCACATCTGCTAACCTAACCAATCAATGTCATTTTTATCTAGTCTCGCTAATGCAAGCTGGGGAGGGATAAAATCAAGCAGGATTCTCACCTCATCCAGAATTTTCTTGTTAAAAATTGCACCTATGGGGCTGCATAGAACTTGGTCATGACTCAAATCATTGTGCAGGTCTACATGAATGATCACTTAGGAAGATAGTAAAGAATTGGGAGACTGGACCAATGCAACAATTCATGGAGAGGGGAGATTAATTGGAAGGAGAGACCATTATGAAACAATAAATTATTAATGTGTATTGCATTATTGTGTGATCAATTTCTGAAGATGAATCAAGATCATACATTACATAACAGAGATTCTTCAGAGTCAAAATGAACACAAGCTCACTCCCCATAAATTAATTTACAAGCAGAAATTATCATAAAAACCTTAAAATTTACATGCCATCACCTTGAAGGGGCAAATATGTCCCATGATAGCTGCATGCTTCAAGTATTGTTCAATAAAACATAATACCTTTAAAAGTGGTCGAGAGAGATTCATGTCCTGAAATGTTAGGCTGTCATCAACTTCTGGGGCATCCTCAAAGAACACACCTGATTTCTGTATTGGTGCAGAAACAGCTGTATGAAACTGGGAGCTGACACAAAAACATCTTCACATCATACCCCTTCGTCAAAAATATTTCCTATTCTTCCCACAACTTATTTTTTCCAGCATCCTTCGGCTCCTAATCTTATCACACAGCTCTCCTACCTTCAATTATGTAGACAGCACACATAAAAGTTGCTGGTGAACGCAGCAGGCCAGGCAGCATCTCTAGGAAGAGGTGCAGTCGACGTTTCAGGCTGAGACCCTTCGTCAGGACTAGCAGGCCATTGCACGACAACATTCTATGCATAAAGAAAGACTGCTAGTCCTGCTAGTCCTGACGAAGGGTCTCGGCCTGAAACGACGACTGCACCTCTTCCTAGAGATGCTGCCTGGCCTGCTGCGTTCACCAGCAACTTTTATGTGTGTTGCTTGAATTTCCAGCATCTGCAGAATTCCTGTTGTTTTCAATTCTGTAGATCTGTACTCATTTATTCAAATTGTACTTAATTCTTCCAATGCATCCTACGCTGATCATCCTTACTTGTTCTCCTTCACTATTCTCCTCATATCTTTTCATTTTTACTCCTTCATCACTTTTAGCCCGTCCCTCAATACTTTCCTTTCAATCAATCCTGATATTGTCCCTTCATTATTGCATCTTATTTGTCTACCTGCATGGTAATTTAATACTATACCCTGCATTCTGTCAATTCTTTTCTTTTGCACTATCTCGAATCACTTAAGAATGGAACAATCTATTTGGATGACAATAATACACCAATTACCGTTACTTTCCTGCTTTCAGATCTCTCTCCATTCCCAAGCCACCAGTCAGCATTCAAACAGCTCTTGCCCAGCTCTGCGGTTCAGAGCTGAGCACAGAAAAATAAAATCTCAACTGCTATTAAGGATCGTGAAAAACTACCTGATGAGGTTTCTGAAAAAGCTGTGAAAGTCATTGAATAACACAGCAAAGAAACAGGCCCTTTCTCCCATCTAGTCCATGCCAAACTAGTATTCTGCCTAGTTCCATCAACCTGCACCCACCCTCCATACCACTCCTATCCATGTACTTATCCAAATTTCTGTTAAATGTTGAAATCACACCATCAACCACCTCTTCTGTTGGCAGCTCACGCCACACTCACCAGCCTCTGTGTGAAGAAATTTCCCCTCACGTTCTCCTTAAACATTTTACCTTTTACCCTTAACCCATGACCTCTAGTTTTAGTCTCAACCAGCCTCAGTGGAAAATATCTGCTTGCATTTACCCTATCTACACCCCTCATAATTTTGTCTACGTCCATTAAATCTCCTCTCATCTCTACACTCCGAGTATTAACCTATTCAACCTTTCCTTGTAACTCAGGTCCTCAAGCCCCGGCAACAGCCTTGTAAACTTAGACTCGGCTTTAACAATAACACCATTGTTGTTCAAGCCAAATCACCCAAGGAGATGAAGCACAAGGAGTACTCACATTCTGAGGAATTTTCTTCTTTCCCTTTAATTTCAGTGTGTCTACAAAAGAAATGGAAATCAAATAAAATCAATAAAGTGCTGGAAATAAGTTACACATTACTGTACAAGACCCAGCAGTTTACTTACCCGCTTTCTGTAAAACATCCTCATCTCCAGAGGAGAATTCACATATTGATTCATCATCATCATCATCGATCTCTTGTTCTCCATCAGATTCCTTTGTTTCATCATCTCCCTCAATGTCATCCACTTCTTCCTCATCTGGCTTTACCACGTCTGGATTAGGTACTGTGTCCTCAGTGGAATCAGTCTTTGGTCTCTTTGCTTCTTTTGTAGATTTCTCCTAGAAATGGGTAGGGACAGGTACAACTTGTTCAGTATTAAAAATAAAAAATGGCAGGAATGTTCAGATGGTCAGGCTGCATCTGTGGGAAGAGAAATATAATTAATGTTTCAGAATCTTTGACCTAGAACATTAACTTTTTCTCTTCCCATAGATTATGCCAGACCTGCTGAGTATTTCCGCCATTTTCTACTTTAGATTTTCAACATCTGCAGCTTTTTTTCAGATTCTTTAAAAAAGTTGTTTGTTCTCTTTCATCCTCTCAGTTTAATGTTCCTCCTCACTTCCCCAACAGTTAATCACCTTCCCCCACCTAAAACTATTTCTGAAGCCATTGTAAATAGAAGAAATAACAATTGCTTCTTAATCTACTGCGATCTCCAGATAATTCAATATCATTCAGTGAAGGCGAGAAAAATCTAATTACACATTTTACCTAGAGCTGAGCCTTGCTTCAATATCAGGCAAACGTATATGCTATAAATGTAAAATTTAGAATAAAGAATAACGTCAAGGTGTTCCTTCAAGAAAATTGGCTTCCATAAACTTCCATTAAGAAGATTAATGTTGGGAAAAAAATCAGGAAGTCTAAACTGGAGCAGTGAGGAGATTTCAGAGGGTTATAGGGCTGGAAAATTTCAGAGATAGGGAATGACAGGGCCATGGATATACTTGAAAACAAAGATGATAATTTTAAAATCAAGGTCTTGATTGGCAAGGAGCCAATTCTTAATTACTGGATTTGAACAATTAGCACCTGAGCTACTATATCCATTGAAACTTATTCCACCAATGTACTTTTGACAAACAATCAACAGCACATCATTATTAACAGGGAACATACTCTTTATGTCACATGTTTAGATCATCCCTGAATGTTCAGTTCTAATTAAAGATCAGGTCCCTTTGTTCAGGGCTTTCTAACTATAGGAAATAGTTTCTTTCATTTGATGGCCCTCAATTAGATTACTCCCTAGCCATCAGTACTCAGGTGAATACAAACTTGGTTTCCCATCCACCATTTCCCCCTCCCTAATCAGTCATCATAATTTAACCACTGTAGCTCAAATAACATTTGCAATATACACACGATAAGAACAATTCATTTCTCTTCTAGAGTTGCAGTATCAAAACTTCTCAATACTCAGTTGTCTAAGCAGAGTTAGATTATCATAGAAATAAGGATAATATGTTTTCTTTGTCTACAAGCCAAGTTTGTCAATTTTGGATGTTACTTATAGATTCAAAGTACATTTATAAACAAAGTATAGATCTCAGTACTTCATACATCTTCCCCTCAGACAATCATGAAAACAAAGAAAAACATCCACCCCCCCCACCAAAAAATACCAAATCATGCAAATGGCAACAAAAAAAAGAGCGAGAAACACAGAATATAAAACAAATAAAAAGAGAAAGCATCCAGGCATATTCAGTTCAGCTCAGTGTACTGCAGGCTGCATGATTTTCATCCAAAACAGCAACAAAAAAAGGAGCAACCAAAAAGCAGAAACACATCATAACGTGAACTACAGAGTCTATTCCACAAACCGCATCAAATAAACCCAGAACACAAACACCTTCCTCTGGCAGCAACGAGCGAGAGACTGGTAGGCAGCGCTGAACATCCGCTCACCCTCCAATAATCTTGTCCTTGATGATTTTCAATCTTCCTCGATGCTTTAATCAGTGAGGAATGCAATTGGTCATGGGTTTGATGCAATTGATCAAGGCTTCTTGGCATCAAGGCCGCACAGTTTGCTCAAAGCCTCCCGGAACCCTCTCGGAGACAGCAAAGCGCCAGACTGCTCAATCGGCCCAAAAACACACCACCATGTAGATCACAGTAGCAGAACCACATTTGAAAGAAAAATAAAACATAAAAGTGAAAGCTGAGAAAAATAGAGGGCTATCGGTAAGCCTAGTAATTTCTAAGGTAGGGACGTGTTCGGCACAACTTTGAGGGCCGAAGGGCCTGTATTGTGCTGTGGGTTTTCAATGTTTCTACATTTCTATGAAAGAAGTAGTTTCGTGACCTGCTCTTAACCGTGATGTTCGCCGGTGCCATCTTCTTGCATGTCATGTTAACAGTTTGCTGGCCGACATTCCATTGGACTTTATAGCTATCTGTTGCTGTTGATTATTATTGGGTTCCACACATACCTGCTTTCTCAACACCTCCACTGTTCCTGGTATCGTATTGATTTAAAACAAAAATCTTTCTTCTACTTCAGTCATACCACAAAGGTCTCAGCTTCTATATATTTGGTGCTATCCTAGTTGTACATCAAATGGGTCCATTTGCACCACCATGTCCACGTTGATCTTTGTGCCCATCCATACTATATCCTTCTGTGGTGGCGGTTGTCTGTTGTATCCAAGGATGGCAGGGAACTCGTGTGCGGGAAATTTTAAAGTGGGAGAGCCGTTGCTCTGGGGCAATTCCATTCTCTTGACCTCAGAACTCTGGGTCCATTGATACGAATAGTCATCACTACTGGGATTTTCCTTGGTTGCAGTGGATGACCCTAACTACCTCGGTGCCTTGTCCATGCCCTTCACTCTCCATGCAGAACCGCCTTCCTTGATGATTTAATTGCCAGATCTCACTGTAGATCTCATCCGCCCCCTTCACCTGTGCTGTTTTCACACACGAGGACAAGCACATTCCTATCTCATTGAGGTATGAGGCCTGCCAGCTACTCTCACCTGGTTTAGCCCGTCTGTCGAAGTGGCATACCAGGATGTGGCCGCTGTCGCATACAAACAGCTACTTGGAGCCGCAGGTGAGAATATCTGCTGGGGACCAAAGGTGAGTGAGCTGCCCCAGATTGGACACAAGCCCCTTCACCAGAGGCACTACCCCTCCCTGGACGCCTTATACACTTATCCTTCTATGTCTTAGCTATGTACATGCCTGTCCGCACATCCCTTAAACAGAGTGATTAAATCTGACTCACCACAACCTTGGCTTCAGGTTCCAGGTAACTTTCCTCAAATGCCCTTTCACATACTTTCCTCTCACCTCAAACCTTTGCCCTCTTGCTTTTAAATGTCTATCAAGGGAAAAGGTTTATGACTATCTACCCTATCTATGCCTCTGACAAGCTTATGTACTTCTATCTTGTCACCACTCAATCTTCTTCACTGCAGGGAAAGCAAACCCAGCCTATCCAATCTCTCCCCATAACTGAAGTCCTCTAATGCAGGCAACATTTTTGGCACTCCCTCTAGTGCAAGCACATCCTTCCTATAGCGCGGTGACCAGAACAACACACAGTACTCCCTGCACATGCACTATAAACAACGTTTTGTAAAGTTACAACCTAATATTCCAACGTTTATATTCTATGCCCTGAGCTCTGAAGGCCAGCATGGCATAAACCTTCTTCATCACCCTATCCACTTGTTGCTACTTTGAGAGAATTCCAAGGTCTCTCAGGCATCAATATTCCTCCGTACCCTCCCATTTACTATAGATATCCTACCCCCACTTGAGTTTCCAGAATGCATCACCTTGCACTTGTAAGAATCAAATTCAATCTGCAACGTTCTGCACAACTTTCTATCCAATCTTGACCCTGCTGAGCCTTTGCCAACTTCCTCCATTACGCACACCACTATGAATTTTCTTATCATCTGTACACTTACTAAGCATAATGCCTATATTAATGGCTATCATAAACAAAAAGGGTCCCAGCACTGATCCCTGCAGTACATCACTGGCGCAGACTTCTAACTTTTGGGGAATTACAGGGCTAAATTGAAAGAAAAGAATGTTGTGAATGCTCCAGCAGCTGACTGATATTCTGGGGACCATGCCTGTGGATGGAAAAAACTCCTGCACACCGAGAGCTTACTTATTAGTTTTATTACTTAAGATATACATAAAAAGAAGAAATAGTGAAAATTCAGGATAAAGGATGAGGCTAGTAAATCTAGTTTATGGCAGATGCCAATGCCCTTGTTTCATTGAACTTCTTACATCTGAGTAATCAGACAATTTCAATCCATTGATGAATACTTTACAAACAACTGACCTCTTTCTTTCTTTTCTTTCGAATTTTGTCTATTTTTTCATCTAGGGTCGTTGGTGCTTTCTGAAATTAAACAAACATATCAATCCTTTATGGGGTTAATAAAATATAGCCAGTCAAAAATCACAAGCTGCTGAGTTAGGAACCCAGAAGTTAGACTAGTTCACTTGTGACCAATGCCTTACAGGGTTAAGAAATAAAACTTAGTGAAGTGAAACGCCTCAGCACCAATAGTTAAATAATTAGATCTGTGCCCCATTTAGGAACATATGCACAATCCATACATATACTTCAGATTATCAATGTCACATTTTAATCCAAAAGCCCTTCACTCGGTACAAAAATGGAAAGGTTTCTAAAAGTTGTGTTACTCAGTTTTACAGGACAAAGAATATTGCTTTTGCTATATTAGCAGTCAAAATCATCTAATTAAGAAAACATTGGAAGATCAGGCAGAAAATTAAAATGCCTTTGATCCTTGATCTTTCCAGATATGTGCCATTTTGTTCATCCCATATTAAAAATCAGGCCATAAACGGCACAGAAATTAGAATCCGCTGTATAGGCCATATCCAATAGTAAGCACCGAAGACCAGCACCATGCACGCGGTTCCTCGCGGTGTGACTGGAAGTTTCTGACTCAACCACGTGACTGTTGCACAACTTTGAGCATTACAACATGATTGCAATTCATGTTTTATTTAAAGCCATGAGGGCTACTGCTTTCATGCTACTGAGTAACAGATCCTCACATTTTTCTTCAGTTGACTCAGGACATCTGCCATCACCCAACCATCATCATATTCCCCATCCTTCTCGGTGAAGAGAAAGTCTTCACTGAAGTCCACACATCGCTTCTTTAACTTCTTCTTCTTCAGCAAAACGATAGGCAATTCCTAAACAAAACATAAAACAGCCTTATAAGTCAGAAGCAAATGCAATATTCAAGATGACCTGTCATCCTCGCTGATTACCTGACCAGATCAATAACCCAAATGAAATGCCTTGCTGCAAATCCATTTAATCATTTTGACAACTAGTAAAGAAAATAATGTTCTTTAATAAACAGCATTAGCTTTAATGATAATTTTTGAAAGAATTACTTTTCTAACGATTCATCCAACAGTACAAAACATTTCCAATGTTTTAAATATAAAATGCAAGTACAGAACTCTAAGCAAACTGCAGTGCATTCTGGCAGATACCAGCTCCATTCATCTAACTAAATGCGACATATCATGGGTATTTTCCCTCTTGATCTTAATCCCTTTGCCTGCTCTTGGTTTCTAATTTATTCTGCGTTATGTTTCCTCCTCCTTGTTTAACTTTCTATTCTCAAAATTGACTATACTCCCAACCTGAAATTTAGTCAGCTAAGAACCGAGCTTCTTGACATCCACTAGCATTCTGTACTGGACTGCTGAATTAGACTTCTGACTCTGTTAAGCTCCAACCATATTATACAGTTAGAAAGAATACAAAAGTATGATGGGCCACCCGCATTTGATTTAAAAGTGTATAAATCCAAACCCTCTTAAAAGTTGCTTGAAATTGTACACACAAGAGATTCTGCAGATCACAAACGAGAGAAAATCTGCAGGTGCTGGAAATCCAAGCAACACACACGGAATGCCAGAGGAACTCAGCAGGTCAGGTTGTATCTATGGAAAGAGGCCAAGACCATTCATCAAAACTGGAAAGGATGGGAGAATGAGGAGGTGGAGGGAGGGAAGGAGTACATGCTGGAAGGTGATAGGTGAAGCCAGACGAAGGATGAATTTAGGTGGGTGGAGGAGGGATGAAGTGAGAAGCTGGGAGGTGATAGGTGGGAAAGGCTCAAGAAGAAGAAATCTGATAGGTGAAGAGACTGGACTTTGGGAGGAAGGGAAGGAGGAGCACAAAAGGAAACTGATAGGCAGGTAAGGAGAAGAGAAGAGATAAGACAGGAGCCAGAATGGCGAAAAGAAGAAGAGAGAAGGGGTAGGGGGCAGAAATTACTGCAAGTTAGAGAAAACCCACGGTGTAAGACATGGCACATAATGTGATGATGAATGCTTTCTACTTCTGAAAAATAACTTCCATACTTTGGTATCAAACCCTTTAGCAACAAATAATAATGTTTTAAACACAAGAAAATCTACTGATGCTGGAAATCGAGAGCAACACACACAAAATGCTGGATGAATTCAGCAGGTCAGGCAGTATCCAGGGAAAAGAGTACAGCCGACGTTTCAGGCCAAGACCCTTCATCTCGACTGGAAGGGGGGGGGGGGGAGAGACCAAGAAGGTGGGGGGAGGAGAGGAAGAAGTACAAGGCAGCAGGTGATAGGTGAAACTGGGAGGGGGAGGGGGAGGGGTGAAGCAAAGAGCTGGGAAGTTGATTGGTGGAAGAGATACAGAGCTGGAGAAGGGGGAATCTGATAGGAGAGGACAGAAGACCATGGAAGAAAGGAAAGGGAGATGAGCACCAGAGGGAGATAAGGTGAGAGAGGGGAAACAGGAATGGTGAATGAGATGGCAGTGGAGAGGAGAGAGTTACCGGAAGTTTGAGAAATCGATGTTCATACCATCAGGTTGGAGGCTGCCAAGACAGACTACAAGGTATGGCTTCTCCAACCTGAGTGTGGCCTCGCCTTGGCAATGGAGGAGGCCACAGACTGACATGTTGGAATGGGAATGGGAAGTGGAATTGAAATGTGTAGCCTCCTGGAAATTCTGCTTTTTGTGGCGGAAGGTGCTGAATGAAGTGGTCTCCCTATCTATGTCGGGTCTCACTGATATACAGGAGGCCACACCAGGAACACTGGATACACTCACAGGTGAAGTGTTGCCTCACCTGGAAGGACTGTTTGGGACCCTAGATGGCGGTGAAGGAGGCTGTGTAGGGGCAGGTGTGGCACCAGTTATGCTTGCAAGGATTCTTTCTCCACATTAGATTTTTTCTAAGCTGCCTGAATTCGAGTTTCTTGTGAATCACTTACAAGGACACAAAGATCACTGCACAGTATATATTCCCACTATTTTTGATCGATTTTGCTGGTTTATTTTGAAATGATCCCACAGTTAACTCAGTTATTTTGCAATTCTGCAAACAGAAACAGGCTTATCATCACTGACATATGACATGAAATTTGTTGCACTGTGGCAGCAGTACATTGTAAGACATTAAAAGATTAAATTAAAGGCATCTGTTAGTCTTGTGAGACCATGGATCTGCGCCTGGAAAGTCTTCACTCTCCAGGGCGCAGGCCTGGGCAAGGTTGTATGGAAGACCAGCAGTTGCCCATGCTGCAAGTCTCCCCTCTCCACGACACCAATGTTGTCCAAGGGAAGGGCATTAGGGCCCATACAGCTTGGCACTGGTGTCGTTGCAGAGCAATGTGTGATTAAGTGCCTTGCTCAAGCACACAACACGTTCCCTTGGCTGGGGCTCAAACTCACAACCTTCAGGTCACTAGTCCAATGCCTTAACAACTTGGCCCACGTAATTAAAAGATTACAAAATAAATAAATAGCACAAAAGAGGACGAACAGATAGTGTTCATGAACCATTCAGAAATCTGAATGCAGAGGGAAGAAGCTGTTCCTAAATTCCTATCTCATCCCCGATGGGAGTAATAAGACTGCATGTCCCAGATGGCCAGGGTCCTTAATGATGAATGCCCCCTTCTAGCAGCACTGCCTCTTTAAGATGTCCTCAGTGGTGGAGAGAATTTTGCTCCTAATGGAACTGACTTGAGTCTGCAAACATCTGAAGACACTTTTGATCCTGCATATTAGAGCCTCTATACCAGTCAGCATGCTCTTGACCACAGAACAGTAGAAATTTGCAGGAGTCTTCTGCGACATACCGAATCTCTTCAAATTCCTAATGAAGTAGGACCTCCTTCGTGATTGCATCAATATTTTGGGCACAGGAAAGATCCTCTGAGAGGCTGATGCCAAGAACTGCTCACCCCCTCCACCACAGACCCCTCAGTGAGGACGGGAGTGTGTTCTCCCAACGTCTCCTTCCTGAGGTCCACAATCAATTCCTCGGTTATGCTGACACGAAGTGAGGTTGTTGTTGCGGCACCACCACTCAACCAGCTGCTCTACCTCACTCCTGTGTGCCCCCTCATCGCCATCTGGGGTTCGGCCAACAACAGTGGAGCCATCGGCGATCATGTCTGAGCTGTGCTTAGCCACACGACCGTGGGAGCAGAGAGAAGAGCGGTGCGTTAAGCACGCATCGTTGAGGTGCGTCTTCGTTGACGGTCAGCGAGGAGATGTTATTACTGCTCCGCACTGACTGTGGTCACTCGGTGAAGAGGAAGTCAAGGATCCACTTGCAGATAAACAGAAAGAGACACAAACACAGGAGCAGAGACAGAAAGAGGGGGGCACAGACAGGGGAAGGTGGATGGCCCAGCCGTGTCCCCCCTCCCCTTCAACAATCACGCGGGACACCAGCCCTCACCTCTCCCTCCGACCCCGTCTCTTCCTCCTCCTCCGGAACCTGGTCCTCATCGCCGATAGTGGGGATCAAATCCATTCCGCAGCCGCCGCTCACTCAGCCCCAACAACCGGCACGTGGACCAGGAACGCGTCCGCCACCTACAGCGGACCGTCACTCCCGTAAGCCGCGCACAAAGGTTCCGGCCCGGCACCGGGCGCTGAGTGAAGTGAACATCCTCTACCCCATAGTCATAGTCATACTATATTGATCCCGGGGGAAATTGGTTTTCGTTACAGTTGCACCATAAATAATTAAATAGTAATAAAACCATAAATAATTAAATAGTAATATGTAAATTATGCCATTAAATTATGAAATAAATCCAGGACCAGCCTATTGGCTCAGGGCGTCTGACCCTCCAAGGGAGGAGTTGTAAAGTTTGATGGCCACAGGCAGGAATGACTTCCTATGACGCTCAGTGTTGCATCTCGGTGGAATGAGTCTCTGGCTGAATGTACTCCTGTGCCCAACCAGTACATTATGTAGTGGATGGGAGACATTGACCAAGATGGCATGCAACTTGGACAGCATCGTCTTTTCAGACACCACCGTGAGAGAGTCCAGTTCCATCCCCACAACATCACTGGCCTTACGAATCAGTTTGTTGATTCTGTTGGTGTCTGCTACCCTCAGCCTGCTGCCCCAGCACACAACAGCAAACATGATCGCACTGGTCACCACAGACTCGTAGAACATCCTCAGCATCATCCGACAGATGTTAAGGGACCTTAGTCCCCTCAGGAAATAGAGACGGCTCTGACCCTTCTTGTAGACAGCCTCAGTGTTCTTTGACCAGTCCAGTTTATTGTCAATTCATATCCCCAGGTATTTGTAATCCTCCACCATGTCCACACTGACCCCCTGGATGGAAACAGGGGTCACCGGTGCCTTAGCTCTCCTCAGGTCTACCACCAGCTCCTTAGTCTTTTTCACATTAAGCTGCAGATAATTCTGCTCACACCATGTGACAAAGTTTCCTACCGTAGCCCTGTACTCAGCCTCATCTCCCTTGCTGATGCATCCAACTATGGCAGAGTCATCCGAAAACTTCTGAAGATGACAAGACTCTGTGCAGTAGTTGAAGTCTGAGGTGTAAATGGTGAAGAGAAAGGGAGACAAGACAGTCCCCTGTGGAGCCCCAGTGCTGCTGATCACTCTGTCGGACACACAGTGTTGCAAGCACATGTACTGTGGTCTGCAGTCAGGTAATCAAGAATCCATGACACCAGGAAAGCATCCACCTGCATCGCTGTCAGCTTCTCCCCCAGCAGGTCAAACGGCATCTGTAATGGGGTGGGGTAGGGAGAGTGTGAACGGGATTGTCAACATATCAGGTGGAAACTCTGAACCAGGCAGAAACCTTTCTGATTTATTTAAGTGTTTAGGATATAAAAAATGTGGAATTACTAAAACGGTAGCTGACTGGGCTGAAGTTGTTTTGGCAAGCTATGGTTATTGAAGTCAGTAAGGCACAGGGACTGAAGAAGTTGAATCATTCTTAGTAAATGAAAATCAAGAAGCAATGACATCAAAAATCTGCTAGATGACCCACTTCCCTCCATAGATGCTTCCTGGCCTACTGAGTTCCTCCTGATGCAGGATTTCAATCCTAAATGTTGACGATCCCACCCCTCCACGCACAGATGCCATTTGACCCACTGAGCTCCTCCAATAAGTTGTTTGCTGCTCCAGATTCTCGCAGCCACGGTCTCTTGTGTCTCATAGAAACATAGAAAATAGGTGCAGGAGTAGGCCATTCGGCCCTTCGAGCCTGCACCACCATTCAGTATGATCATGGCTGATCATCCAACTCAGAACCCTGTACCAGCCTTCCCTCATACCCCCCAATCCCTTTAGCCACAAGGGCCATATCTAACTCCCTCTTAAATATAGCCAATGAACTGGCCTCAACTGTTTCCTGTGGCAGAGAATTCCATAGATTCACCACTCTCTGTGTGAAGAAGTTTTTCCTAATCTCGGTCCTAAAAGGCTTCCCCTTTATCCTCAAACTGTGACCCCTCCTCCATCAAAACACTGTGTATGGTGGAAATCCGAACCAAAAACAGAAAAATGTCGTAAACATTCAGGTAGCAACTTGAGGAAGGAGAAGCAGAGTCAATGTTTCAGTTCTAAGAACCTTCATCAGGATTCAGAATTCTGAAAAGGGGTCTTAGATCCAAATCATTGCCCTGGTTTCTCTTTCCACAGATACTCCCCGACTTGCTGAGTGTTTCCATCCTTCTCTTGTCTTATAATGAATAATTATTCTTAGGAGAGGTAATTTCTCTTAGATGCTATACTCCTCAAATTTAGTGTCACCATTTTGTAGAGATCAATCCTATCTCTATACATAAAGAATATATAATAGATGCTTGTTGGTTATTCTCACAGGTTGCTGATTGGTCAACTATCCCCTTATTCAATTGGCAAAATATCCATCCTGGTTTTGGAAAGAAAGGATATTAATATGTCCCAATAATTAATGTTTTGTAACCAATACTGGTTTTTTTTCCTCAGAGGGAACGATCCTAATTCTTAGCAACACCCAAAGCACTGAAAGAGCTCAGTAGGTCAGGCAGCATTTGGAGGGAAATGGACAACTGACATTTTACGTCAAGACTCTTCATCTGATTGGAAGGGGAGGTAGTCAGTACAAAAATTTGGAGGGAAAGGGTAGAGCAAGTTGATTCAGGTGAAGATCTAAATGTAAACTATGGATTTCCCTCCGTAGATTCTGCCTGATTTGCTGAGTACCTCCATCACTTTATCTCGCTCCATTTTCCAGCGTCTGCAGTTTCTTGTGATTCTAATTCTTATTCTGTCTTCACTGAATACTTTTGCAGAAAATGCTCAGAACTTGATTCAACTGTGAAGAATGGTTGCTTGGGGAAACCATCAGGGAATTCCCTATGCAAGTGCAGGAACTAACAGTTTAAAAGAGTGAAGGAAATTAGCAGAATCCTTCAGTTTTAATTAGATTATAAAATGTTAGGCATGTTCACTGGAATCACTCAATCAAACGAAAACTATGATGACACTCATAACTACAAGGCAATTTTTTTGTTCAGTAATTCTCAGTCCAGAACTAGGTAACGATAGATCTTGGCAGAACAAATCCCAAAGAAATGCTCACAGACATACAGGATGTCATGGATTAAATATTACAATAGCTCAGTTGGTCCTTACAAGAATGCTGTTTAACATACCTAAGAAAAGAGACATTGGATGCAGCTATAACAAAAATATCCTTTAAAAATTTAGTGGACTATCTAGACTGTATCTGAGTCACAGATATTCAGAATGCGATACTATCTAATACAATAGGACAGTTTTTTAAGTGCAAAACTAATGAATTAATAGCTGACTGAACTGATTTTTTTTGCTAACGGAATGTATAAGTTATCAATAGTGGAAAATATTGGCTTTGTAATGATCAGAAAACTGTGAGAATAAACTGTGGAAAACTTGCTTATGAGGGTCTGATCAATTTGGGAAAATATAGCAAGGTCAGTGCTATATTTCTGCCACAAGGTGATAAAAATTAGAATATTAAGTGTACATGACAGACTCTACTCAAGAACTGTGCACATATAATGAAAGAAAATGGCAAAAGTGACATGAAGAAAAACTTTATACCATGGGTACAGTGAATGTGTTGCTGGGGGAGGGGTATTCAAAAAGGGAACTTGATGAATATCTGAAAAAAAAACAGACTTAGCAAAGTTAAGGAGATGGGTACAGGGAAGTGGGAACTGCAGCACTGCCCATATATACAGCCAGCAATGGACTAAACATCCTCTTTCGGTGTACTATAACCAATGTGTTCCTCTAAAGCAGGGGTTGCTAACCCTGGGGTCCATGGCATAAAAATGATTGGGATCCCCTGCTCTAACGCGATGTTATGGTAATGTAGCAATTAGTGTAAAGCTATTACAGCAGCAATGATTCAGATTCAATTCTTCCACTGTCTGTAAGGAGCTTGTACTTTCTTTCCTGACCACATGGGTTTCCTCCCGGTGCTCCGGTTTCCTCCCACATTCCAAAGACGTGTGGGTTAGTAGGTTAATCAGCCACATGGGTATAATTAAATGGTGTGGGCTTGTTGGGCCAGAATGGCCTGTACCATGTTGTATCTCTAAATAAATAAATGAATAAATCAATAGATACCCCAAAAGCTGTGATTCCACCAACTCAACAAACCAAGTAATGCTACAAATCATTACTAAAATGATAAGAATGCCTATAAACACAGAACTTTGTTAATTAGAAACAAAGTCGCTTTATGGAGGAAAACTTGTATTTGATTAGAGTTATTTGAGGATGTAATATCAGGGTAGAGAAAGAGAAGTCAGCAGAGCTACGGATTTCCGAAAGGTGTTCATTGAAGCACTACTTGAAAGGTCCCATCCAAGGGGACCAATATCCTGGCAGGGAGATTAGCAGGGGCTACTGAGGTGACTTTAAATTAGAATGGTTGGGGGATGGGAATCAAATTAAAGAGGCTAGGCGTGAGGAGGTTAGTTCACTACAGGGGGATGGGAACCAGTGCAGAGAGACAGAGGGGTGTAAAGTGAGGGTAGAAACAAAAAGTACTATGGAGAAAAGTAAAAGTGGCAGGCCGACAAATCCAGGGCAAGCATTAAAAAGGGCCACTTTTCAGCATAATTGTATAAGGGCTAAGAGAGTTGTAAAAGAGCGCCTGAAGGCTTTGTGTGTCAATGCAAGGAGCATTCGTAATAAGGTGGATGAATTGAAAGTGCAGATTGTTATTAATGATTATGATATAGTTGGGATCACAGAGACATGGCTCCAGGGTGACCAGGGATGGGAGCTCAACGTTCAGGGATATTCAATATTCAGGAGGGATAGACATGAAGGAAGGGGAGGTGGGGTGGCGTTGCTGGTTAAAGAAGAGATTAACGCAATAGAAAGGAAGGACATGAGCCAGGAAGATGTGGAATCGATTTGGGTAGAGCTGCGTAACACTAAGGGGCAGAAGACGCTGGTGGGAGTTGTGTACAGGCCACCTAACAGTAGTAGTGAGGTCGGAGATGGTATTAAACAGGAAATTAGAAATGTGTGCAATAAAGGAACAGCAGTTATAATGGGTGACTTCAATCTACATGTAGATTGGGTGAACCAAATTGGTAAAGGTGCTGAGGAAGAGGATTTCTTGGAATGTATGCGGGATGGTTTTTTGAACCAACATGTCGAGGAACCAACTAGAGAGCAGGCTATTCTGGACTGGGTTTTGAGCAATGAGGAAGGGTTAATTAGCGATCT
Organism: Mobula birostris; assembly: GCF_030028105.1. NCBI lineage: Eukaryota > Metazoa > Chordata > Chondrichthyes > Myliobatiformes > Myliobatidae > Mobula > Mobula birostris. The sequence goes on along the minus strand of NC_092371.1, from coordinate 23,242,552 downwards.
TGTCGTGAGAGGCCCCTTGGGTAAGAGTGATCATAATATGGTGGAATTCTTCATTAAGATGGAGAGTGACATAGTTAATTCAGAAACAAATGTTCTGAACTTAAAGAGGGGTAACTTTGAAGGTATGAGACGTGAATTAGCTAAGATAGACTGGCAAATGACACTTAAAGGATTGACGGTGGATATGCAATGGCAAGCATTTAAAGGTTGCATGGATGAACTACAACAATTGTTCATCCCAGTTTGGCAAAAGAATAAATCAAGGAAGGTAGTGCACCCGTGGCTGACAAGAGAAATTAGGGATAGTATCAATTCCAAAGAAGAAGCATACAAATTAGCCAGAGAAAGTGGCTCACCTGAGGACTGGGAGAAATTCAGAGTTCAGCAGAGGAAGACAAAGGGCTTAATTAGGAAGGGGAAAAAAGATTATGAGAGAAAACTGGCAGGAAACATAAAAACGGACTGTAAAAGCTTTTATAGATATGTAAAAAGGAAAAGACTGGTAAAGACAAATGTAGGTCCCCTGCAGACAGAAACAGGTGAATTGATTATGGGGAGCAAGGACGTGGCAGACCAATTGAATAATTACTTTGGTTCTATCTTCACTAAGGAGGACATAAATAATCTTCCAGAAATAGTAGGGGACAGAGGGTCCAGTGAGATGGAGGAACTGAGCGAAATACATGTTAGTAGGGAAGTGGTGTTAGGTAAATTGAAGGGATTGAAGGCAGATAAATCCCCAGGGCCAGATGGTCTGCATCCCAGGGTGCTTAAGGAAGTAGCCCAAGAAATAGTGGATGCATTAGTGATAATTTTTCAAAACTCGTTAGATTCTGGACTAGTTCCTGAGGATTGGAGGGTGGCTAATGTAACTCCACTTTTTAAAAAGGGAGGGAGAGAGAAACCGAGGAATTATAGACCGGTTAGCCTAACGTCGGTGGTGGGGAAACTGCTGGAGTCAGTTATCAAGGATGTGATAACAGCACATTTGGAAAGCGGTGAAGTGATCGGACAAAGTCAGCATGGATTTGTGAAAGGAAAATCATGTCTGACGAATCTCATAGAATTTTTTGAGGATGTAACTAGTAGAGTGGATAGGGGAGAACCAGTGGATGTGGTATATTTGGATTTTCAGAAGGCTTTTGACAAGGTCCCACACAGGAGATTAGTGTGCAAACTTAAAGCACACGGTATTGGGGGTAAGGTATTGGTGTGGGTGGAGAGTTGGTTAGCAGACAGGAAGCAAAGTGTGGGAATAAACGGGACCTTTTCAGAATGGCAGGCGGTGACTAGTGGGGTACCGCAAGGCTCAGTGCTGGGACCCCAGTTTACAATATATATTAATGACTTGGATGAGGGTATTAAATGCAGCATCTCCAAGTTTGCGGATGACACGAAGCTGGGTGGCAGTGTTAGCTGTGAGGAGGATGCTAAGAGGATGCAGGGTGACTTGGATAGGTTGGGTGAGTGGGCAAATTCATGGCAGATGCAATTTAATGTGGATAAATGTGAAGTTATCCACTTTGGTGGCAAAGATAGGAAAACAGATTATTATCTGAATGGTGGCCGATTAGGAAAAGGGGAGGTGCAACGAGACCTGGGTGTCATTATACACCAGTCATTGAAAGTGGGCATGCAGGTACAGCAGGCGGTGAAAAAGGCGAATGGTATGCTGGCATTTATAGCAAGAGGATTCGAGTACAGGAGCAGGGAGGTACTACTGCAGTTGTACAAGGCCTTGGTGAGACCACACCTGGAGTATTGTGTGCAGTTTTGGTCCCCTAATCTGAGGAAAGACATCCTTGCCATAGAGGGAGTACAAAGAAGGTTCACCAGATTGATTCCTGGGATGGCAGGACTTTCATATGAAGAAAGACTGGATGAACTGGGCTTGTACTCGTTGGAATTTAGAAGATTGAGGGGGGATCTGATTGAAACGTATAAGATCCTAAAGGGATTGGACAGGCTAGATGCAGGAAGATTGTTCCCGATGTTGGGGAAGTCCAGAACGAGGGGTCACAGTTTGAGGATAGAGGGGAAGCCTTTTAGGACCGAGATTAGGAAAAACTTCTTCACACAGAGAGTGGTGAATCTGTGGAATTCTCTGCCACAGGAAACAGTTGAGGCCAGTTCATTGGCTATATTTAAGAGGGAGGTAGATATGGCCCTTGTGGCTATGGGGGTCAGGGGGTATGGAGGGAAGGCTGGGGCGGGGTTCTGAGTTGGATGATCAGCCATGATCATAATAAATGGCGGTGCAGGCTCAAAGGGCCGAATGGCCTATTCCTGCACCTATTTTCTATGTTTCTATGTTTCTATCCACTCCCCGAACTGGTTGCATCTGTGCATCATTCATACCTGCCCCCCCGCCAACTTCATCTGGTTCCACTTAATCATTCACTCCTCCCTTCTACTGCTATACACTGACAATCTTCTGTTTCAGTCCTAAAGCAGGGTCTCGAACCAAAACATCAACTTTCACAGATACAGCTTGACCTGCTGAGTTCTTCCATCTCCCTGTTCCTTTATGTCAGCTCTAAACATTTGCTATATTGAGTTCTGGGATGTGATACGTAAAAATTAAGGCGGCTAGGCTCATTTTGCTCAGAGTTTATAGTAGTGAGAGATGACAAACACAAGAAAATTTCACGAGGATGATTCTAGGAATGAAAGGACAACCGTGTGAGGAACATCTGGCAGCTCTTGAGCTGTATTCCCTGGAGTTCAAGAGAATGAGGGAGTATCTCATGGAAACATTCTGAATGTTAAAAGGCCTGAACAGAATGTCTGGCAGCTCTCAGGCTGTATTCCCTGGAGTTCAAGAGAATGAGGGAGTATCTCATGGAAACATCCTGAATGTTAAAAAGGCCTGAACAGAATGTCTGGCAGCTCTCGGGCTGCACTCCCTGGAGTTCAAAAGAATGAGGGAGTATCTCATAGAAACATACTGAATGTTAAAAGGCCTGAACAGATTAGATATGGCAAAGTTATTTCCCATGGTAGAGGATTATAGGACAAGAGGGCACAACTTCAGGATTGAAGGACATCCTTTTAGAACTGAGATGCGGAGAAATTACTTCAGTCAGATGGTGGTAAATCTGTGGAATTTGTTGCCACAAGTGGCTGTGGAGGCCAAGTCATTGGGTGCACTTAAGGCAGAGATAGATAGGTTCTTGATCAGCCAGGGCATCAAAGGGTATGGGGAAAAGGCAGGGGAGTGGGGATGACTGGAGGAATTGGATCAGTCCATGATTGAATGGTAGAGAAGACTTGATGGGCTGAATAGCCTACTTCTGCTCCTATATTTTATGGTCTTAAGATCTGCAGATGCTGGAAATCCAAAGTAACACACACAAAATTCTGGTGGAACTCAGTAGGTCAGGTAGCATCTATGGAAAAGAGTAAAGAGTCAACATTTCAGGCCGAGATCATTCTTCACAACTGGGTATGGGGAGGAAGATGCCTGAAGTAAAAGTTGTGGGGGGGGGGGGGGGAGGGGAGGGGAAAGAGGCTAGCTGGAAGATGATAGGTGAAGCCAGGTGGGTGAGAAAGGTCAAGGGCTGGAGAAGAAAGAATCAGATAGGAGAGGAGAGTGGACCGTAGGAAGGGAATAGGGAGGGGGGCACTTGGGGAAGTAATAGGCAGGTGAGAAGTAAAAAGTCAGAGTGGGGAGAATGGGGGGGGGGTAAATTTTGTTCATTGGAAGGAAAAATCAATATTCATATCATCAAATTGGAGGCTACCAGATGGAATACAAGGTGTTGCTCCTCCACCCTGAGGTTGGCATCATCTTGTCAGAAGAGGTGGCCTTGGATCAACACAGTGGAATGATAATCATAATTAAAACATTTTGCCACCAGGAAGTCCTGCTTGTGATAGATGATGCGGAGGTGCTCAATGAAATGGTCCACTAATTTACAATGGGTCTCACCAATGTAAAGGAAATTATTTAATTAGACAAATGAGACCAACCATAGTAAGTACTACAAGTATGTTATCACTGGAAGGAATATGGAGTCCAAAACTGAGAGGGGTCAGCTATCTCCAACAGGCAAGAAAGGATTTTTCCTCAGTTTCAAATCTTTAAATTCCTCAAGCAGGAAAAAGCATTAAATGGAACAGAATCATTTTTAATGATCCATTAAATAGAGTACATTGAGGGCCAAGATAATTTTTTGGATGAAAGGAGAATCAAAGGTTATGGGGAAATCAGGCCAGAAAGTAAAATTGAGACAAAAGATCAGTTGCAACCTTGTTGACAGAGCAATGCCCAAGAGGGTGTACGCCTCCCTATCCAGAAGGAATCTTGTTCCACAGCCCTTGATTCTCAGAAATGGTGTCACATGTAGGCTGAATCAGGGAATGTGAGTGGCCAAGATAAGCAGGGTGCTGAAAAACAGTGGAATGAGAGAGAATAGCGGGCAGATACCAAGGTTGTAAGTAATAAATCAAAATTAGCAGAAGTTAATTTATTTCATTTAAAAATAAAACAAATGAAAGGTAAGACGTGTCATTTTAAAACCAAATGAACTTGCTTATGTAAGGCATCAGCTTTTGCACCACTGGCTGTTTAAGATTTTTTTAAAACAATGTTCACATTTCGTAAACTGCCAGAGATTGAACATTTATTCTCCAAGTTACTCAAACAATAATGTGAGTCTTAGGCACATGTAAAAAAAATTCTATAAAATGAAGATGCTTTCAAAAATAATGGACCGAATAGTTTCTACATATCAAAAAAATACTAAAGAGCAGGATAACCATTAGGTATATATTTAGAGGAAGCGAGACTATCACTAGTGTATCATCAAGACCAATATTTAATAAAACAAAAACACTTATTAGCCAAGATTGGCAAAGTCAATACAGCACAGGATCTGCATGATTCACAGCCAGACCAACAAAACAGGAAGGCAAATGATTGGCATGCCAATGCAAACAAGAGCACAACAAAATAATGAAAAAGATACATTAATATTTTTATTTTTAAAAGTTCATTTTACAAGCAGTGAATTATGAGGACAAGTTAACATTTGTACAGGGTCCAAACAAGATCTAGTTTATAAATGCACAGCTAAATGGATGGTCAGTAAATTATAATATTTTCACAATCCCAAGGGGGCCAATTGCTGTGAACTTTGAACTCAGGCTCCACCAGCAATTTTTTCACCATCTTGCAGTTGTGCCTCTGCTGTTCATGGTTTCCTCCAACACACAGCATAACGTCATTTTCAATGCCAACCTTGCACTCTCACTTTTTCAGGACCTTTGTAACGGCCTGCATTTCTTCATGGGTTAATGGAGTCAGATCAAAGCCTTTGAGTTCAGATTTTCCTAGGATGAGGATCAAGTAACCAGTATCAGTATGAACAAGAAAAAAACTACATTCTTCCCCTCTCTCTTCAATACAAACATAATTATCACCACAAATAAAACATGATTTGATTCTCCAAAGATTCTGTTAAACAATGCACTTTAAATTCAAGTAGAATTTCACCAGTTCAATTGATTCCAACCAGAAATAAAACACGGAGCAATTTAGATTTACATACACTTTTTTAAATGAAGGAAAACACCTCAAAAGTTCAATGGGACTTTTGGCAAATAGTAACAAGTAAGAGATACTTGGACTGGCAAACTAAGGGAGAGAAATTAAGGAAACACAGAAGTGCAGAGACTGAAGCTCAGAGAATAGTAGAAATGTTACAGATTAAGGACAAGTCCATGAGGATACTGAAAAAAAAGCAAGGATGAAGAGAATTTGAAATTGAAGTCTTGTACGATTAGGAGCCAATGTAGTTGGCAAGAAGAGATATCCAGTGATTAAAATGTAATCCAACCATACACCATGAGCTTCCACTTGAAATTCAATACTCAGTTTTTGTCACCTTATTACAACAGTGGTAAGAGAGCAGAGGTGAGCAAGACATTCCCAATCAAGAACTAAAGAAAAATCATGGACTAAATGAAGTGAGCAGCACTTCATTGTGCTCCAGTTAAAAAATATATAGCAATACAATTAACATGGTCAACCACAGATGGTAAATCTACAATCCTGGTTAAGGGAAGGACTTTACAAAAGGTATAAAGTAATGAAAAGTTAATTAATGTAATCTTTGGATACTTACTCAAATTAAACCAGGGAAATTATTCAATGAAAATGTAAAATTAAAGGAGATACTGCAAAAATACTGCAATCTAAATTGCATTTGAATAATATGCCTGGAAAAGTTTTAGAAGCCAGAACTTTGGAAATATTTAATCATTAATTGGAAATATTTTATGTAACAAGTTGTGAAGTTCAACAGATTATTTAAAAAGAAAACTTCCAGAATTTAAAGAAATACAGAATATGGACTATTAAATGACCCTTACCCCAAATAGTCAAAGGATTTGTATGGAGTGCATAATCAGGCCAGGAAAGTGAAAAGAGGACTTTGGTCAGAATCTATTCTTTACTTATCACATGCAACCACAACAACTCCAGGGACCCCCAGTTTCAAAGTGGCCATGTGTGAAGTACTGCAGTTGGAGCTGGAATGCAGCCGTAGTTGAGGATTACCTTTTCCATGCAACAACCTTTGTTGAATTCTATACCAAAGTAATACATGTGACTCCAGCTACTAAATTTCACCAATTTACACAATATTTCTACAATGTTTACTTTGCCTTTTTTGACAAAAGTCATAGGCTGAAAGTAAGTTCCATGTTCCATCCCTCAGAAGCACCAAGTATTTTGCATACAATTTACTGCAATGTAGTGTGAGGAACTTAACACGGAAGCCATCATTGTATTTTCTCACCTTCAAACATTATGGAAATGAAAGCTGAATGAATTGGTTTTAGGTGACTGCTGGATGCGGGGGTGGGGGGGGTGAGGGGCTTAAAAAAGATTTTAGAGGAACGTTGAAATCACAGCATCTGACTGGATCACTGGTACAAAAGCACAACCACCAAAACATCTCCCTGTCAAAAGGCTTGGTGATGTGAAGCTTGTTCCATCAAGTTCAAGCTGGAGATAAAGATGTTACTAAAAATGGATCGGCACATACTGAATATTGAATTGAAATGTGACTGTTCATTCAAAATAATCAGATGGTAGATTATTCAGAGTGAATAGTAACAAATATATTACTGATCAATGGGTGACAGAACACTTAGTGATATTGCCTCAAAGCTCCAACCTGATCTCCAGTGCTGTGTGTAGTATTTCTCCAAATACTCTGGTTTCTTTCCAAATCCATAAAGTTTCTGTTAATTACCCTTATTGTGGATAAATGGAAAAAATAATACAAAAAAGGAGAGTGAATGTGCATGTGAGACAGACCATAAACAGGCCTAGGTGAATACAAGGAGGGGACAATTGGACTAATGGGATGGCTCAGTTATGAACTAACAGATAAATACTGTATGTATTTACATATAGAAAAGGTGTGATAATATCTGTTTGCTCATCAAACATCTTCCTCTGTCTTCCAGTACAGGAGGATTCTGCTTGCATTGTTGTTTGTGGAAGAGAGTTCCAAAGCATCATGGGCCTCAGAGAGGACAATTTAAAATGACCAATCCTTTGTTTTTTTTGTGACCCATAAATCTACACTCCTTATTTAGAACCAGCACATTTTACAAGTTTGAAATGATTGATAAGGGCCAGATGCCTTATAAATACAGGAAGTGAATTTTTATAAATAAAATCACCTTGCGCTTCATTTAAACGATTAACTTTCACTTTCAACTGCTTATTAAGCTTACGTATTTCTTCATCCAACTGCTCTTGATCTGGGGAAAAAAAGTACAAGTTATATTGGGGCTAAATCAAGTAAACTTTAATTAGCAAATGGTAATTTGTGTTACTGATGTTTACAGAACTTGGCTGCCAGATTTCTACATTTGTGCACCAGATCACCCACTACACCCTACTGCACACAAGTCACCCAGTCCAACGGGACTCTGGAGTGTGCATGTTCAAGTAAAGTCTCCTTTCACATTTCTGGTAAAAGCATTCCTTCCCTCTCATGAATTTTGTTAAGGAAAAGTGTCCATAACAAATCAACCAACTGTTCCGTTGTTTAAAAAAGGATCGAAAAGTAATCTGGGAAATTATAAGCCAGTAAGTTTAACGTCGGTAGTAGGTAAGTTATTGGAGGGAGTACTAAGAGACAGAATCTACAAGCATTTGGATAGACAGGGACTTATTAGGGAGAGTCAACATGGCTTTGTGCATGGTAGGTCATGTTTGACCAATCTATTGGAGTTTTTCGAGGAGGTTACCAGGAAAGTGGATGAAGGGAAGGCAGTGGATATTGTCTACATGGACTTCAGTAAGGCCTTTGATAAGGTCCCGCATGGGTGGTTAGTTAGGAAAATTCAGTCACTAGGTATACATGGAGAGGTGGTAAATTGGATTAGACATTGGCTCAATGGAAGAAGCCAAAGAGTAGTAGTAGAGAATTGCTTCTCCAAGTGGAGGCCTGTGACTAGTGGTGTGCCACAGGGATCAGTGCTGGGTCCATTGTTATTTGTCATCTATATCAATGATCTGGATGATAATGTGGTAAATTGGATCAGAAAATTTGCTGATGATACAAAGATTGGAGGTGTAGTAGACAGTGAGGAAGGTTTTCAGAGCCTGCAGAGGGACTTGGACCAGCTGGAAAAATAGGCTGAAAAATGGCAGATGGAGTTTAATACAGACAAGTGTGAGGTATTGCATGTTGGAAGGACAAACCAAGGTAGAACATACAGGGTTAATGGTAAGGCACTGAGGAGTGCAGTGGAACAGAGGGATCTGGGAATACAGATACAAAATTCCCTAAAAGTGGTCTCACAGGTAGATAGGGTCATAAAGAGAGCTTTTGGTACATTGGCCTTTATTAATCAAAGTATTGAGTATAAGAGCTGGAATGTTATGATAAGGTTGTATAAGGCATTGATGAGGCCGAATCTGGAGTATTGTGTTCAGTTTTGGTCACCAAATTACAGGAAGGATATAAATAAGGTTGAAAGAGTGCAGAGAAGGTTTACAAGGATGTTGCCGGGACTTGAGAAACTCAGTTACAGAGAAAAGTTGAATAGGTTAAGACTTTATTCCCTGGAGCGTAGAAGAATGAGGGGAGATTTGATAGAGGTATATAAAATTATGATGGGTATTGATAGAGTGAATGCAAGCAGACTTTTTCCACTGAGGCAAGGGGAGAAAAAAACCAGAGGACATGGGTTAAGGGTGAGGGGGGAAAAGTTTAAAGGGAACATTAGGGGGGGCTTCTTCACACAGAGAGTGGTGGGAGTATGGAATAAGCTGCCAGATGAGGTGGTAAATGCGGGTTCTTTTTTAACATTTAAGAATAAATTGGACAGATACATGGATGGGAGGTGTATGGAGGAATATGGTCCGTGTGCAGGTCAGTGGGACTAGGCAGAAAATGGTTCGGCACAGCCAAGAAGGGCCAAAAGGCCTGTTTCTGTGGTGTAGTTTCTATGATGACTTTCCACTGTCATAGCAGATAAACCTGTTGCTTTCACCAATGTTAACAATTTGCATCCAAAGATAGGATACCTGTGAATACAAAAACTAGCAGCAGGGTAGTCCACTTGACCCTTTGAGCCTCCTCAGCCATATATCAAAATCATGCTTCATCTTCTGCCTCAGTGCTATTTCCATGTACTGTACCATCCCATGTTCCTCAATACCCTCAGTATCCAGAAATCTATTAATCACAGTTTTCAAATATCAGAATGGCTAAACCACCACTTCCCATCACTGACTGAACAAATTCTCCTTGTCCCAGTGCTACTGGTAATTTGTACTACCACTTTATCTAAGGCTATGGCCCCTGGTTCTGGACTCATCCACACATGCATCTTTTCTGCATTTACTGTGATAAGTCCTGCAAGGATTTTGAAAACTTCCATCAAACTCGTTCTTCTAAACTCTGAAGGGATACACACCTAGTTTACTCTCTTCATACTGGCAAGCCCATCATCTCTTGGAACTATCCAATGAATTTTTTCTTCATTCTCTCTACATCAACAACTTTTTTTTTATTTGAGGAGACCCAAACTCTACAGTACTCTAGGTGGTCTCAGCATAACCACAGCCCGCCAAGTACTAAAGACCTGTGCAGATAAACTGACTGGAATGTTCACTGTATTTTTAATCACTTGCTTCAACAGTCTGAAGTACCCACCAGCTTCAGGCAGGCTTCAATTATAACAGTGTCAAAGAAGAATGTGGTAATCTGCCTTAATGACTATCGTCCAGTATCGCTTACATCCACTGTGATGAAGTGCATTGAGAGGTTGGTGATGAAACATATGAACTCCTGCCTGAGAAGCAACTTGGATCTGCTTCAATTTGCCTACCAGCAGAACAGCGTCCACAGCAGATGCCATTTCATTGGCTCTTCACTCAACCCTGACACATCTGGTTCGTAAAACTGCATACATCAGGATGCTCCTTATTGTCTACAGATCAGCATTCAACACTATCATTCCCTCAAAATTAATCATCAAGCTTCAAGACCTTGGCCTCAATATCTCCTTGTGCAATTGAATCCTCGATTTCCTCATTTGCAGACCCCAGTCAGTTCAAACTGGCAACATTTCCTCCAAAACCTCCATCAGCACAGATGCACCACAAGGCTCTGTGCTTAGCCCTACTTGCTTTATACTTATGACTGTGAGGCTAAGCACAGCTCCAAAACCATATTTACGTTTGCTGATGACACCACTGTTGTTGGCCGAATTAAAGATGGTGATGAAGTAGCATATAGGAAGGATATTGAAAATCTGGCCTACTGATGCCACAACGACATCCTCTTACTCAATGTCAGCAAGACTAAGAAGCTGATTATTGACTTCAGGAGGAGGAAACCGGAGGTCCATGAACCAGTCCTCATCAGGAGATCAGAGGTGGAGAGGATCACCAAGTTTAAACCCCTCCGTGTTATCATTTCAGAGGGTCTCTCCCGGGCCGAGGACAAAGACGGGCCGAGGACAAAGAAAGGACAGCACTTCCCCTACTTCCTGAGAAGTTTGCAAGGATTCGGCATAACATTTAAAACTTTGACAAAATTCTATAGACATATGGTAGAGGGTTTATTGACTGGCTACATCACAGCTTGGAATGGAAAAACCAATGCCCTTAAATCAATAACTCTACAAAATGTAGTGGGTATGACCCAGTCCATTACGGGTAAAGCCCTCCCTACCACGGAGCACATCTACATAGAGCGCTGTAGCAGGAAAATAGCATCGTCACCAAGGACCCCAAAACCCAGGCCATGCTATCTTCTTGCTGCTACCATCAGGAAAGTGGTACAGGAGCTCAGGACTCACACGACCAGTTCAGGAACAGTTATTATCCCTCAACCATCTTGAGCCACTTTCTTCAATTTCATTCCCTCATTCACTGAACTGGTCCCACAACCACTTTCAAGGACTCTTCATCCCATGTTCTCGAAATCTATTGCTCATTTTTTTTTCTCTTGCACATTGGTTGTATGTCCATCCTGTTGGGTTGCGTCTTTCATGATTTGCGTCTCTTGGATTTACTGAGTACGTCCACAAGAAAACAAATCTCAGTGTTGTATATGGTAACATATCTGTACTTTGATAAGAAATTTACTTTGAACTTGAACTTTGAAGGCAACTTTACCTCACATTATAAAATACACTGGCTTCCTTCCTCCGCCTTCATACCGACTTTTAAGTAACATGTGAAGGTCACCTAGGACCCTTTGAAAACCAACATTACCCAGTCTCTTAACATTTGCAAAATACTCTGCTTATCTGTTTTGTAAACCAGCATAGATAATCCCATTTTCCCACATTATCGTGTGTAAGAATTCTCATCAGTCCCTAGATTTATGGATTTCAACCATTGTGGGAAATTCCACAGAACAGAGCTGATACTTCTAGAGAAACAATTTGGTAAAATTATTCTTAGTGTTATAATCCATTCCACCCCCAGATACATGGCACTAGCACAAGCCTTACCCCTTGCCCCTTGTTTTCAATGGCAAAGGCATAAACTGAATTACTTTATCTTCTCAAATAACAAAGCAGATAAAAGGTGACTGAATAATTAGGTGTAAAAAAATTTGTATTTTGAATACTATTGCTAAAGCAAAGCAAAAACACTACATGAAGTCTAACCCACACCTTTACTTGCATGGCTCTCCAGATTGGGATTTATCTCTCCTTCTCACTCAAAATATACTGCAATTCATAATAAACACCTAGGTTTGTATTACACTATCATTTACATTGTTGTCTTCAGCATAGATGTTGTGTGATCCTGAATCTCCGGAGGGGAAGGCCCCGAATCCTCGGCTTTGCTTGTTGCTCAGCAGCCAGGGCGGAGTCAAAGCACTCGGCAGAGATAGTGCTCGGTGTCGGAGGACTGGTCGGAGGCTCGAAGTTTTCGGATGGACTCAGAGTCGGCTGGGGTCAGGTGCTTCCAATGCATCGACAGTTGTCGGTGCCTGGAGGTTTATGGCAGAGAGAGTCTCTCCCTTCTGCCGCCTGCTATCAGGGACTATCAGGAGTCCACAGGAACTTTGAGACTTTTTTTTACCGTTCCTATGGTTTGTTCTTTATCAAATAATGGTATTGCTTTGCACTGCTGTAACTATATGTTATAATTATGTGGTCTTGTCAGTGCTAGTCTTTGGTTTGTCCTTTTTTTTGGGATATCACTCTGGAGGAACACTGTATCATTTCTGAATGCATGCATTTCTAAATGACAATAAACGAGGACTGAGTGTCCTCACAATCTAATCTAATCTAATATTTTAAATGCAGATACCACTTAAACTGTGTACAACATTTACCTTTCTGAATCATGTCCTTGGTCCTAGACTTGGAGAATTTGATAAACATGTTTCCAAAACAAACCATCACATTACCTGAAGAAATACAAGAACAAAACAACAACCTGTTATCAACTAAGGTGATCAATGAGTTTCGATGATCAGATGTGCAAACCTTTTTTTTAAAACTAGAAATGTGAAACAGAGGTCAGACTCCAAGTGAAGAACATGACACTGCAAGATGTATATCTTTGGTACTGGTCACTAATACGTTAGCAGATCTCAGCCATGACACCAGTACTTGTGCTACAGTTAACATTATTGCCCCAAATAATCCAGCCAGACTTATTAATTGGGAGTGTTACACAGTGCCCGTTATTGGAATTGCACATTGTAAACAGCACTGGCTTGACCCTTAGAGTTTAGTAGCATATTGACACATGTTTAAAAAAAGAGAACACTGGAATTAAAAATGTACTTCTGTTAATTGATGTATTTTCGAAAGCAGGCTGCTGTCATTTGGCTCTTCACTTTTCAATAAGACTGAGGCTTATCTATGGGAAACTGGCCATTGATAACTCCTGGGATAATTTAATCCAAGTTCCCAACAACACAGCAAAAGGAACACTGCATGGTGAAGGACATCCTAGAAAAGACTAACATACAGATCACCCCAGGCACAAGTATAACACACAAGTGGAAATGCTGTCTTGAATTTCAGGAAAAAAAATGAAATAGGCACAATTACATTGGACACTAAATCAACTTTTAATAACAATGTCTATCCATGGCCTCCTCCGCTGTTGTGATGAGGCCACACTCAGGTTGGAGGAACACCACCTTATATTCCCACTGGGTAGCCTCCAACTTGATGGCATAAACATCGATTTCCAAAACTTCCAGTAATACGCTAACCCAAACCCTCCTTCACCATTCGCCATTCCCTTTTCCCTCTCTCACCTCATCTCCTTGCTTGTCCATCGCCTCTCTCCAGTGCTCCTCCCCCCTTTTCCTTCTTCCATGGCCTTCTATCAGACTCCCCCTTCTCCAGCCCCGTGTCTTTCACCAATCAACTTCCCAGCTTTTCACCTCATCCCTCCCCCTTCAGGTTTCTCTCTCTCTCTCTCTCTCCCCCCCCCCCCCACCTTTTAAATCTACTCATCTTTTTTTTCCTCCAGTCCCGTTGAAAGGTCTCGGCCTAAAACGTCAACTGTACTGTAGATGTTGTCTGGCCTGCTGAGTTCCTCCAGCATTTTGTGTGTGTTGCTTGGATTTCCAGCATCTGCAGATTTTCTCTTGCTTTCAATTACAAAAATGTTTCGAGTATTACAACTGACTTTCTGAACAATCTTGCTATAAAGAGAAATGGTGGCTGTTCTCCCTGGACCCGAAGAAGTTAAGTGATTTGAAGGGAGTGTTCAGAATATCAATCAGTGGTTTTGAAGGTCAAAAGGATCATTCATGAGAAGAATGGGATTTTAGGTGTCTTGGCAAAAGAACTAGAAGCAGAACAGGAAAACAAATAACACTGAAATAACTCAGCAAGTCAGGCAGCAGCTGGAGAGAGAAGGAATACCAAAATCAACATTTTATTGCAAACAAAAAAATTAAACCTAAGGAATACATGTTCCTATAAGAGACCGAGTATGCAATCAGGCACTGTCCCAGTTAGGATCTGTTAGCATTCGACATTGAAGCAGAAATAACACTACAGATGCCAACTGCTTTCATGTAAAGTCTTTGTTTGCCCCAAACAGTGAATGTGCACAAGATTAGCCTTGATCATATTCTAATGCAGTGAGAAGCTGCAGTTCTGAGTAACCATCAAACAAACGGGATGATAAACATCTGTTGATGATTTAGGAACTGACAAGACAGCAGCTTCCAGATTTATTCACTCTCAGAGTTAAAAGCAGAGGCATTTTTGTAGCATCAAAACCAGGAAATACACAAAGCACATAGAGAAGGCATAGTCTGAGATGCCATTGGCATAATGACTCTGACATCACCCAGGAAGGGAACAGGTAGTATCATATCAAGGCCTATTCTATCAGATGTTGATCTTCAATATGCTGACAATTACTTGTATAAAACCACAATCACTGGACTTGAAATATTAAACTGTAAGTATTGCTCTACATCTCCATCTAATGGAGAACCATCAATGATAATAGCATCGGCATAGTTCTATGCAGCCTAATTGGTATTGCATTCTTAGAGGCAGAAATATAAATCACAGAAATGGCCCTTCAGCCCTTCAAGCCTGCATCAAACATTGACCACTATTTTTTTTTAAACACTAATACTAAGTAATCCCATTTTTTAAATTCTCCCCACATTTTCGTAAACTCCCCCCAGACTCTACCACTCGCTAGGGTAGCGAATTAATCTACACAGTTTTGGAATGTAGGAAGAAACCCAGGCAGAATGTTCAAATTCTGCACAGACATCACTGTAAATCAGGTTTGTACAAAGATCTCTCAAAGGTTCATTTATTATCATAGTATACAACTATGAAATTTTTTTCTCCAGATAGCCACAAAACTAAGAAAGAAAAGAAAGGCAGCATGGTCAACCCCAAATTCCCCTTCCCCTCCCAAAAAAAACGAACAAAAAAGGAACAGGTACATCGACCCCAAATCCCCTCCACACACAAAATACGAGAAAGATCAGGTGAAAAGCAGAGAATACAAAAAGAAAACACAAGACTAAAAAAAAGTCCACATTCCAAGTCCACATCCAAAATGCAGAAAACCTGAGCAACACTCTCCCTCTCCGTAGCACAGAAATCTCACCAGCGATAAAAAAAAAAAGCAGGCAGCCACCGATTAAAGCACTGAGGGAGATTGAATCGGTGAACAACCGAAGCTTTAGTCAGTGTAATGGGGTCAAACATTGACGCGCAGCCTTCTTGCCACAAAATTCGTGCAAGCTCCCTCTGCCTCCCGAATCCTCTCGGAGACTGTAGAGCGCTGTAACACCCAAGCAATCTCCAAAATCTCAGGCTCCAACAGTTCCAAAAACACATTAAGATGAAAAACAAAGACATAAAAGTAGTTAAATATGTGGTTTCATGATCTATCCAGATGTCGACTGAAGCAGCCTGTACACAGATGCCATCTTGACTGGATCTCTAGTGTTTATGAGGCAGGAGCTCTATTAACTATAGCACTATCTTCCTAGCATAACCTCTAGTTATGTTATACAATTTTATCATAACCTCATATCTTGTGTTTTGTAGGAATAATAACCTGTGTGTCTTTTTATCTATCCTGTTGACCTACCATGTGATCTTTAAATGATCTGTAGACATGCACTCCAAGGGCACTTTGTTCTTCCACTCCTCTCATTATCCTCTTGTTCACAGACTCTTTCTTTGCCTTGTTACACCTCCCTAAATACATTACCTGATGATTCTCTGTGTTAAAGTGCATTTGGCGTTTTATTGCCTCACAGCCCTAGCTATCTATTTAATAGCTATTACTTATTTAATAGTTGCCAAAGGTATTCATACCCGATTCGCTGCTGTTTTGTAACGCCCTCAGTGCTTCACGGTTCCGATTTCTCTTTCCATCCAGACTAATAATCTGAAATTTAGTAGATAAGAAAATGTTCAAGACAACTCTAATACCACAGGATTTTAATATAGGTAATTTCAGAAATGAATTATTAAAACGATTTTAAAAACTTAGAATTTCCCACCTCTGCATTAAACATTAACTCGTGGATTTGAAAAGATCACAAATAGACAAGAAGCAATCAATTGAATTACCATAGAACATGAGAATTACAAAACTGAAATAAAAGATCCACTCTCTACCAGCCAGTTATTGCAGAATGCAATGATAAACAATGTTGTTGAGTGATCAATTGTCATCAATAAATCTATCAAAGACAGGAGCAACTCGTACTATAGCACCTTGGTACATACAGTATGGCAGGATCTCTGCTGATTTCAGTTCAACCTTCAATACCATCACCCCTGAGCTGCTGCTTCTTCATCAATAAAGAGACTCAGCAGAGGATGTACAGTACTTCTTGCGGCAGTTGGTAAAGTTAATTGAGAGGTATTACAGCAACAATCTTGCATTCAATGTCAGCAAGACTGAAGAGCTAATTGTGGACTTCAGCAAGGGTAAGATGAGGGAACACAAATCAATCCTCAAAAGAGGGATCAGTAGTGGAGAGAGTGAGCAATTTCAAGTTCCTGGGTGTCGATACCTCTGAGGACCTAACCTGAGTGCAACTTATTGATGCGCTACAAAGAAGGCAAGACAGCAGCTATATTTCATTAGGAGTTTTAGGAGATTTGGTTTGTCAACTAACACACTTAAAAGGCTTCTACAAATGTACCACAGACAGCATTCTGACTGGTTGCATCACTAACTGGTATGGGGGGGGGAAGGTTACTGTAAAAGATCTAAGAAATTTGCAGAAACTTGTAAAATTAGTCAGCTCTATCATGGGTACCAGCCTCTGTAATATCCAAGACATCTTCAAGGAGTGGTGCCTTAGGAAGGCAGCTCAGTGACCTAGGGACAGCTTCTTCCCCTCTGCCATCTGATTTTTAAATGGACATTGAACCCATGAACTCTACCTCACTACTTTTTTTTTTATTTCTGTTATTTTGCACTTCTAATTTTAACTTTACTATTTAATGGACATATATACACTTAATGTTTTAACTGGGTTTTTTTGTTTTTTTCTATACTTATCATGAATTTTATTGTACTGCTGTCATATGGTTAACAAATTTCACAACACATGCCTGCAGTGATATTAAATCTGATTTTGATTTCACATCCCCTTTTTGTTGCCCTACAGTCCTCTACAGCCAATGAAGTACTTCTGAAGCTTAATTAACACTGACATTTATTTTGCTTGCTGCATTTCCTACAGGCAAGCATTCAAAGTCATTGTAATAATAGACTAGTAATTGGTTTTGGCAAATTTAATTTTGGGCAGGACACCAGGGATTTCTACCATACGCTCCAGTTCTTTGAAATAACTTCACAAGATCTTTTTGTATTCATGCAAGAATGTGGGGCACAGTGTTTATTCTACAGTTTTTCTGAGTGTCAGAACCTTCCACTGTGTAGAACCTCTGTGTAATTCACTGCAGCACCAACCTTTACTTGTGGTGGTCGAGCCAAAGAACCGGGGCTTCAACACAGACAAAAAAAAATGCTAGTTCCCTCATACATTCAAGATTCTTTGGCTTGAAACACTGAATTTCCATTTTGCTGTCGGGTTCCGCCAGCATTTTATATGTGTTACTCTGGATTTCTAGCACCTACAGAATCCAGGCAACCTCCTTGTAAATCTCCTCTGCACCTTTTCTATAGTTTCCACATCCTTCCTGTAGTGAGGTGACCAGAACTGAGCACAGTACTCCAAGTGGGGTCTGACCAGGGTCCAATACAGCTGTAACATTAGCTCTCGGTTCTTGAACTCAATCCCACGGTTGATGAAGGCCAATAAACCATATGCCTTCTTAACCACACAGTCAACCTGCGCAGCAGCTTTAAATGTCCAATGGACTCGGACCTCAAGATCCCTCTGATCCTGCACACTGCCAAGAGCCTTACCATTAATGCTATACTCTGCATTATATTTGACCTACCAAAATGAACCACCTCACACTTATCTGGGTTGAACTCCATCTGCCATTTCTCAGCCCAGTTTTGCATCCTATTAATGCCCCCCTGTAACCTCTGACAGCCCTCCACAATATCCACAACACCCCCAACCTTTGCGTCATCAGCAAATTTACTAACCCAACCCTCCACTTCCTCATCCAGGTCATTTATAAAAATCACAGAGAGAAGGGATCCCAGAACAAATCCCTGAGACAGACCACTGGCCACCAACCTCCATGCAGAATATGACCCATCTACAACCACTCTTTGCCTTCTGTGGGCAAGCCAATTCTGGATCCACAAAGCAAATTCCACTTGGTTCCCGTGCTTCCTTACTTTCTCAATAAGCCTTGCATGGGGTACCTTATCAAATGCCTTGCTGAAATCCATATACACTACATCTACTGCTCTACCTTCATCAATGTGTTTCGTCACATCCTCAAAAAACTCAGTCAGGCTCGTAAAGCACGGCCTGCCTTTCACAAAGCCATGCTGACGATTCGTAATCATATTATGCCTCTCCAAATGTTCATAAATCCTGCCTCTCAGGATCTTCTCCATCAACTTACCAACCACTGAAGTAAGACTCAACTGGTCTATAATTTCCTGGGCTATCTCTACTCCCTTTCTTGAATAAGGGAACAACATCTGCAACTCTCCAATCCTCCAGAACCTCTCCCATCCCTGGTGACTTATCCAACTTGATGTTTTCCAAAACCTCCAGCACATCCTCTTTCTTAATGTCAATATGCTCAAGCTTTTCAGTCCACTGTCAGTCATCCCTACAATCACCAAGGTCCTTTTCCGTTGTGAATACTGAAGCAAAGTATTCATTAAGTACCTCCGCTATCTCTTCCAGTTCCATACACACTTTTCCACTGTCACACTTTATTGGTGCTATTGTCTCACATCTTATCCTCTTGCTCTTCACATACTTGTAGAATGCCTTGGGGTTTTCCTTAATCCTGCTTGCCAAGGCCTTCTCATGGCCCCTTCTAGCTCTCCTAATTTCATTCTTAAACTCTTTCCTGCTAGCTTTATAATTTTCTAGATCTCTATCATTACCTAGTTTTTTGAACCATTTGTAAGCTTTTCTTTTCTTCTTGACTAGATTTACAACAGCCTTTGTACACCACCGTTCCTGTACCCTACCATCCTTTCCATTTCATTGGAACGTACCTATGCAGAACGCCACACAAACACTCCTTGAACATTTGCCATATTTCTGCCGTACATTTCTGAGAACATCTGTTCCCAATTTATGCTTCCAAGTTCTTGCCTGATAGCTTCATATTTCCCCTTTACCCCAATTAAACACATTCCTAACTTGTCTGTTCCTATCCCTCTCCAATGCTATGGTAAAGGCAACAGAATTGTGATCACTATCTCCAAAATGCTCTCCCACTGAGAGACCTGACACCTGACCAGATTCATTTCCCAATATCAGATCAAGTACAGCCTCTCCTCTTGTAGGCTTAACAATTAATTGTGTCAGGAAACCTTCCTGAACACACCTAACTAACTCCACCCCATCCACCCCATCTAAACCCCTTGCTCTAGGGAGATGCAATTGGGGAAATTAAAATCCCTGTTATTATTGCACCTTTCCACAATCTGTCAACCTATCTGCTTCTCGATGTCCCTGTTACTATTAGGTGGTCTATAAAAAACACCCATTAGAGTTATTGACCCCCATCCTATTCCTAACTTCCACCCACAGAGACTCAGTAGCCAACCGCTCCATGACTTCCTCCATTTCTGCAGCCCTGACTCTATCCCTGATCAGCAGTACCACGCCCCCTCCTCTATTGCCTCCCTCCCTGTCCTTTCTGAAACATCGGGAGCCCGGCACTAGAAGTAGCCGTTCGTGCCCCTGAGCCATCCAAGTCTCTGTAATGGCCACAGCATCATAGTCCCCAAGTACTGATCCAAGCTCTAAGCTCATCCCCTTTGTTCGTGATACTCCTTGCATTAAATTACACATCTCAAACCATCAGTCTGAGTGTATCCCTTCTCTATCACCTGCCTATCCTCCCACTCACACTGTCTACAAGCTTCCTCGATTTATTTATGAATACAAAGAGTGTCAGTACATACCGCTAAGATTTATGCCAAATATTAAAAGACTTGGTCTACAAAGCGGAATAAATAAATCTTTTTGCTCTCGGCCCATACTCCAGCGACCGAATACGACAGGTTTCGAGAAGTTCAAACACAGGCCACCACAGCAAGAAAGCAGCAAGATGAACTGCTCTTGGGAGAGTGACCTGAGCAAGGCAGGAATCTTTACGGCCAGATCGCAACTCAAGGTCCCGGACGCTAACAGTGACAGGCCGAGCCCGGGTCCTGCGGCTGCCAAGCACTAGAAACAACGCAGGCGCACTGCACACCAGCGGCCCCGGTGCTGTACCTGCTGTTTATCCGCTATCACGTTCTCCGCCAGCAGCTCCACCTCCGTCAGGTAATCCATCACCATCTCCGGCTCCGGATCCGGCTCCCGAGCCATTTCTCACCATCGACAGCACGAGGGTCACTCAGCAGCTACTCTCCATTTCATTGGCCGGAGGATCCCCGTGTGGTTGGTTACGGAGCTGAACCTGAATTCTGGGAATTGTAGTCCATTGTTGCCGGAAGAGCAAATCCTTGCTCTCTCCCTCCACCCCCCCCCCACCCCCACCCCCCATACACACACAAAATGCTGAAGGAATTCAGCAAGCCAGTTGGCATCTGTAGAGAAAAATAAACAGGCTAATACCCCTCATCAGGAATCCTCAGTATATTCTTTCTACTACAGTCACCACCCTCTTAAACCTTTCTACCCACACACATCTGCATCCAATTGCCATGCATTCCTTTCTCGCTTTTATATTTAGGTAGCTTCCATGCAGTTTCGGGTACTCCTTGTGTTCGCGTTGGTCACCTGGTTACAGAGCAAAAACAAATCCATTGTCCTACCCAGTCCATGCTGACCTACAACCCTACACTAATCCCATTTTTTCCTCCAGATTTCTATCACTCACCCACAAACTCAGGGGCAACTTACAGAGGCCAAATAACTGTAATTTCTCCATGGACAGTCTGGAGCCCAGATATGAAAGGAGGAGGGTTGGGCATGGTGCTAACCAACCCCATCGTATAAAACCCCAGTGCTACAGAAAAACCAGACAGAAGCTATAAAATCCTCATCGGTGGGAGAGGAAGGATCTTCGCCTAGGATATAGTGGGCTACACCTGGACTTAAAAGACTGTCCCAGGACTAAGGACTCTGGCAAGCTGCTGTCAGTAGCCTATGCCCCAGTTGGGGTGAGAAGAATTTAAGAAGAATTAACTATGCACCTGTATTCATCAGAACTATGGCTGATTATCCACACAGAGCTTTCCAGCGCTATCCATATATTCTTTGACCCTCATAACATCCAGAAGTCTAGTGCTGCCTCAACTACTTCCTCTGGCAGCTCGTTACATATACTCACCACCCTTTGCATGAAATAGTTGCCTCTCAGGTCTCCTTTAAATTATACTCTTCTCATCCTTAATCTATGGCTCCTAGCTTTACATAGAAACATAGAAAACCTACAGCACAATACAAGCCCTTCAGCCCACAAAGCTGTGCTGAACAGGTCCTTACCTTAGAAATTACCTGGGATTACCCATAGCCCTCTATTTTTCTAAGCTCCATGTACCCATCCAGGAGTCTCTTAAAAGACCCTAACTCTGCAACACGGGTGTGTTTAAACTAAGTAGTGGGGGGAGGGGACGAACTGGAAACATAAGGATGGAGATAAAGGGAAAGTGAGAATAAGAAAAGTTAAGAAAGACAGCAGAATCAACAGAGCAGAAAGCTCAAGAAGAGATCGTACAGTATGGCCAAGTGAAATAGGAATTGATCTGGGAGGTGAGGGGAGTAATGAATTAAAAGTATTATATATGAATGCACGGAGTATAAGAAATAAAGTGGACGAGCTTGAGGCACAGTTGGAAATTGGTAAGTATGATGTTGTGGGAATAACAGAGACATGGCTTCAAGTGGACAGGGCCTGGGAAATGAATATTCAAGGGTATACGTTCTGTCGAAAGGACAGACTGATGGGCAGAAGGGGTGGGGTGGCCCTGTTGGTGAGGAATGAGATTCAGTCCCTTGCGAGGGGGGACATAGAATCAGGAGACGTAGAGTCAGAATGGATAGAACTGAGAAATTCTAAGGGTAGAAAGACCCTAATGGGAGTTATCTACAGGCCCCCAAACAGTAGTCTGGATGTAGGGTGTAAGTTGAATCAAGAGCTAAAATTGGCATGTCGCAAAGGTAATGCTACAGTTGGTATGGGGGACTTCAACATGCAGGTAGACTGGAGGAATCAGGTTGATACTGGACCCCAAGAAAGGGAGTTTGTGGAGTCCCTCCAAGATGGATTCTTAGAACAGCTTGTACTGGAGCCTACCAGAGAGAACGCAATTCTAGATTTAGTGTTGTGCGATGAACCGGATTTGATCAGGGACCTCGAGGTAAAGGAGCCATTAGGAGGTAGTGACCATAATAGGATAAGTTTTAATCTACAATTTGAGAGGGAGAAGGGAAACTCGGAAGTGTCAGAATTACAGTTAAACAAAGAGAACTATGGTGCTATGAGGGAGGAGCTGGCCAAAGTTCAATGGAACAATACCCTAGCAGGGATGACAGTGGAACGGCAATGGCAAGTGTTTCTGGGAATAATGCGGAAGGTGCAGGATCAGTTTGTTCCAAAGAGGAAGAAAGATCCTAAGGGGAGTAAGGGGAGGCCATGGCTGACAAGGAAAGTAAAGGACAGTATAAAAATAAAAGAGAAGTATAACATAGCAAAGACAAGTGGGAAGCCGGAGGATTGGGAAACTTTTAAAGAGCAACAGAAGGTAGCTAAAAAGGCAATACGCAGAGAAAAAATGAGGTATGAAAGTAAACTAGCCAAGAATATAAAGGAGGATAGTAAAAGCTTCTTTAGGTATCTGAAAAGGAAAAAAATAGTTAAGACCAAAATTGGGCCCTTGAAGACAGAAGCGGGTGAATTTATTATGGGGAACAAGGAAATGGCAGACGAGTTGAACAGGTACTTTGGATCTGTCTTCACTCGGGAAGACACAAACAATCTCCCAGATGTAATAGTGGCCAAAGGACCTAGGGTAATGGATGAATTGAAGGAAATATATATTAGGCAGGAAATGGTGTTGGATAGGCTGTTGGGTCTGAAGGCTGATAAGTCCCCAGGACCTGATGGTCTGCATCCCAGGGTACTTAAGGAGGTGGCTTTAGAAATCGTGGACGCATTGGTAATCATTTTCCAATGTTCTATAGATTCAGGATCAGTTCCTGTGGATTGGTGGGTGGCTAATGTTGTCCCTCTCTTCAAGAAGGAGGAAGAGAGAAAACAGGGAATTATAGACCAGTTAGCCTGACATCGGTGGTGGGAAAGATGCTGGAGTCAATTATAAAAGATGAAATTACGACACATCTGGATAGCAGTAACAGGATTGGTCCGAGTCAGCATGGATTTACGAAGGGGAAATCATGCTTGACTAATCTTCTGGAATTTTTTCAGGATGTAACTATGAAAATGGACAAGGGAGAGCCAGTGGATGTAGTGTACTGGGACTTTCAGAAAGCCTTTGATAAAGTCCCACATAGGAGGTTAGTGGGCAAAATTAGGGCACATGATATTGGGGGCAGAGTACTGACATGGATTGAAAATTGGCTGGCTGACAGAAAACAAAGAGTAGAGATTAACGGGTCCCTTTCGGAATGGCAGGCGGTGACCAGTGGGGTACCGCAGGGTTCAGTGCTGGGACCGCAGCTGTTTACAATATATATTAATGATTTAGATGAGGGAATTAAAAGTAACATTAGCAAATTTGCTGATGACACAAAGCTGGGTGGCAGTGTGAAATGTGAGGAGGATGTTACGAGAATACAGGGTGACTTGGACAGGCTGGGTGAGTGGGTAGATGCATGGCAGATGCAGTTTAATGTGGATAAATGTGAGGTTATCCACTTTGGTGGTAAGAATGGGAAGGCAGATTATTATTTAAATGGAGTCAAATTAGGAAAAGGGGAAGCACAACGAGATCTAGGTGTTCTTGTACATCAGTCACTGAAAGCAAGCATGCAAGTACAGCAGGCAGTGAAGAAAGCTAATGGCATGCTGGCCTTCATAACAAGGGGAATTGAGTATAAGAGCAAAGAGGTCCTTCTGCAGCTGTACAGGGCCCTGGTGAGACCACACCTGGAGTACTGTGTGCAGTTTTGGTCTCCAAGTTTGAGGAAGGACATTCTTGCTATTGAGGGAGTGCAACGTAGGTTCACAAGGTTAATTCCCGGGATGGCGGGACTGTCATATGTTGAAAGATTGGAGCGACTGGGCTTGTATACTCTGGAATTTAGAAGGCTGAGAGGGGATCTTATTGAAACATATAAGATTATTAAGGGATTGGACACGCTGGAGGCAGGAAGCATGTTCCCGCTGATGGGTGAGTCCAGAACCAGAGGCCACAGTTTAGCAATAGGGCCATTTAGAACCGAGTTGAGGAAAAACTTTTTCACCCAGAGTGGTGGATATATGGAATGCTCTGCCCCAGAAGGCTGTGGAGGCCAAGTCTCTGGATGCTTTCAAGAAAGAGGTGGACAGAGTTCTTAAAGATAGCGGAATCAAAGGTTATGGGGATAAGGCAGGAACTGGATACTGATTGTGAATGATCAGCCATGATCACAGTGAATGGCGGTGCTGGCTCAAAGGGCCGAATGGCCTACTCCTGCACCCATTGTCTATTGTCTATTGTATCCCCCTCCACCACCGTCGCCGGCAGCCCATTCCACGCACTCACCACTCTCTGCGTAAAAAACTTACCCTGACATCTCCTCTGTACCTACTTCCAAGCACCTTAAAACTATGCCCTCTTGTGCTAGCCATTTCAGCCCTGGGAAAAAGCCTCCGACTATCCACACGATCAATGCCTCTCATTATCTTGTACACCTCTTTGGATTTTCCTATCCTAGGGAAAAGATTGTTTCCATCCACCTTATCTATGCCTCACATAATTTAAAACACATCTGTAAAGTCGCTCTTCATACTCCTTTGTCACAAGAAATAAAAACCTAGCCTGGCCATCCTCTCCCTATAACT
This sequence comes from Mobula birostris, assembly GCF_030028105.1. NCBI lineage: Eukaryota > Metazoa > Chordata > Chondrichthyes > Myliobatiformes > Myliobatidae > Mobula > Mobula birostris. Next base: position 23,216,953 of record NC_092371.1, on the reverse strand, counting down.
CAGGTTCTCAAATCCTGGTAACACCTTCATAAATCTCTTCTGCACTCTTTCCAGTTTCACCTCATCTTTCCCATAGCAAAGTGGCCACCCCAACACTCATCACGGAACTGTTCCCACAACCTATGGACTCACCTTCAAGGTCTCTTCATCTCAGGTTCTTGATATTTATTGTTTATTTATTATTATTATTATTATTATTTGTTTGTTTTTTTTCTTTTTATGTTTGCAGTTTGTTATCTTTTGCACACTGGTTGTTTGCCTTGTGTGTGGTTTTTCATTGACTCTATTGTGTTTCTTTGTATTTACTGTGAATGCCGCATTTATACATGTACAGTACTTTGATAATAAATTTACTTTGAACTTTGAAACTGTACACAGTACTCCAAGAGTGGCCGCACCAATGACTTATATAGCTACAACATATTGTTCCAGCTCCTATACTCAGTGCCCTGATTGATGAAGGGGAGCACGCTAAACACCTTTCTTTACCCTTCAGACAACCCGTGACGCTGCTTTCAATGAACTTTGCACTTGTACTCCAAGGTCCCTCTGTTCCATCACACTCCCTAGTGCCCTACCATTCACAGAGAAATTAGAGAAATATAGGCTGTTCCAAGGTTGTCAAGCCGAGAAGTGGTAGTGGGGACAAGTTCCCACTACCTGAAAATGCTCCTCACGGCAAGCGCCACAAATAGCCTCTGACAACCAAGTCCAACTCCTGGCCTTCTCGTGTGGCTTAGCCTCTAAGCCCGGCGGAACTGTTTCTACTGACAGGAGAAGGGGTGAAGGCGGGTCCTGGTGCCTCAAAACCAGTGCTTCGGATAGATGGAGCTTGTCAGCCTAGGAAGGCAGTCCACCTAAGAGAGGGAAAACTCTGATTTCAAATCTCCGCTGCCTTGCGGCCATACCCACTCATGGGAAAGGCTTCGGGAGTAAACCCTGAGGACAAATCCAGAGCTGGAGTCCCTAAGGTAGTCTGACGTTGCTTTCAACCTCATTCTGGCAACTCCTGCGACGACACTGGTGCCAAGCTGTGTCGGCCCTTGCCCTTCCCTTGGACAACGTCGGTGTCATGGAGAAGGGAGACTTGCTGCATGGGCAACTGCTGGTCTTCCATACAACCTTGCCCAGGCCTGCGCCCTGGAGAGGACACTCCAGCGTCGCCTCACCGCGACGGCACAACATGGAAGACTTTCCAGGCGCAAATCCATGGTCTCGCGAGACTAACGGATGCCACCATAAGGCTGAGCACAGGAAACAGGGACTGACTTGGTGGGCACCATGGTTAGCTCGGACTCATTGGGTCAAAGAGCCTGTATCCATGCTATATTGTTCTATGATTCTGTGATAGTTGCTTCTGTGACAATTCCCCTATAGTGCTCCAGGAAATAGAATTCCAAAGGATTACCAACCCTATATGAATAAAATTCTCCTTATTCAGTGTTAAGTGATCTTCCCTTGAGCTTTAATCCCTGGTTCTAGATTCCAGCTAGGGGAAACATCTTCCATGGCAAGCCTCTATAGAATTGATACAGCAGGCAGACTGAAAATCTGGTTGAGCGGTGCCACAACAACCTCTCGCTTCACATCGGTGAAACTAAAGAGTTGACTATTGACTACAGGAGGAAGAAAGTAGGAGTCTGATTGGGGGATTGGAAGTGGAGAAGATCAGTAATCTTAAATTCCTCGGTGTCATCATTTCAGAGGATCTGTCCTGGGACCAAAATGTAAGTGCCATTACAAAGAGGGCATGGGAGTACCTCTACTTTTTGAGAAGTTTGAGCAAATTCGGCATGTCACCTAAAACTTTGACAAACTTCTGTAAATGCACAGTAGCACATACCATACCACCAGGGCCCAGGAATGCAAAAGCCTGCAAAAAGTGGTGGATATAGCCCAGTCCATAACAGGAAAAGCCCTTCCCATCATTGAGTACATCTACAAAGAGTGCTGCCACAAGAAAGCAGCATCCATCATCAAAGGCCCCCACTATGCAGGCCAAGCTCTCTTCTCACTGTTACCATACAGGAGCCTTCGGTCTCATGCCACTTGGTTCAGGAACAGTTATTACCCTTTAACCCTCAGTCTCCTGAACCAGTGTGGACAACTTCTCTTGCCAGAACACTGAACTGATCACTGAATACAACCATGGACTCACTCTCAAGAATTCTGCAGCTCATGTTCTCAGTATTTATTTACTTACAGATCTATTATTATTATTTTTTTTTGTATTTCCACAGCTTGTCTTCTTTTACACAATGTCTTTGTGTGTAGTCTTTAATTGATTCTATTTTATTTCTTTGTTCTACTGTGAATGCATGCAGGAAAATGAATCTCAGGGTAGTATTTGGTGACATATACTGTACATAATTTGATAATAGATTTAGTTTGAATTTTGTAAGTCTCAAAGAGACTGTAAGTCTAGTTGACTTAATCTCTCTTCATAGCAAATCTGGCATCCCTGGAACCTATCCAGTGAAATTAAAAAGTGAAATGCTGGGTTACAAATTTTCATTGTATGTGATCAATGATAAGTATATCCTTATTCTACATCTCAACCACTATTTGTCTGAGTGTGTAATTAATTAATATCATATTTATCACCCTGTTACAGCCTCCCTTGCAAATTGACCCAATCAAACTCTTTTAATATCCTAGAGACCCATCAAATCACTTTTCAATCTGTTCTATTTTTCATTGTGATCCAGAACCGCTACTGTTCTTTCTTCATCTCCTGCATTCTCAGCAACTTGAAGCTTGCTTGCATCTCTAACCTTCCCCAGTTTCTCTCACTCCACAAATCCTATCTGAACTGCTGGAGAGGGGTCTCAGCCCAAAGTGTCTACTGTTTAATCCCTTACATAGATGTTCCCTGTCTTGCTGAGTTCTTTCAGTAATTTGTGTGTGTTGATCAAGATTTCCAACATCTGCAGAATCTCTTGTGTCCGGGATATTGTACCTTATTTCAGTATACCCTTCACTTTACTGTCTTTAAGAATAACTTTCCCCCACTAGAAAACATTGATCTGTAACTACCAGCTCAAACTAACAAAGCACACCTTTAGTTCAAAACTTTTATAAAGTATCAAGCCACATTGTTGTCATAGAGTCATAGAACTGCACAACACAGAAGCTAACTCTTTGGCCCACCACTTCACACATCTATACTAATCTAATTTACCTGTGCTAGGTCCACAAAGTACTCTTTGCATCCTAGCCAGAATTCAATAAGGTTCATCTGAGCTTCCCTGCTTTTCAATTCTATTCCTATTTTGTGGTCTCAAGGTACCGGACTACTTTTAATGAACACCTACTTTATTAATTTGCACATCATTAATTTCCATAATCAGTGGTTTGGCATTACCTGTCCTAAGATTTTACTACTGGGCAATTAATATCTGATACTTAATATTTTGGACACAAGATTGGAATATAACTCCAAGCCCATATTGGGTAAACCTTGAAGGCCATTCTGTACAAGGGTTTTCTTTAGCTTCCATTTTAGGAACTTCACTGCCTTTTGCACTATCTAAATTGAATAAACAAATTTTCAACCCTATAGTTAAACATACATTGTGAATATGGTTTCAATTTCGTAAATTTTTTGGCTTGAATGAATTTATGTTATCAAGCCCTATTATATCTAATTTCTTTTTTCAACCTTCGGTAATGGACCAAGCCTTTTTGATATGGAAAATGAAAGGTATAATATGTTTTCGTGATCTATTTCTGGATAACTGCTTTATGTCTTTGAGCAGTTATCTGAGAAATTTGATTTGCCTAGATCTCATTTTTTTTAGATACCTACAAATAAGAAATTTTTTAAATACTATGTTGCCTACCTTTCCGACTTCAAATCCTTCTGGCATTCTTGATAAAATTTTAGGTTTTAATCCTTTGCAGAAGGGATTAATAGCAATAATTTATGATATAATTATGAAATTACAGCCAGATATATCTGATAAAATCAAAAATGAATGGGAAAGGGAACTTCAACTTTCCCTACCTATAGAGAAATGGGAAAAAATTTTTCAATTAGTTAGTACTTCTATATGTGCCAAACATACATTAATACAATCTAAAGTAGTACACAGAGCTCATATGTCCAAAGATAAACTAGCTCATTTTTATTCCCATATAAACCCTACTTGTGATAGATGTCACTCTGAAGTGGCTTCTTTAACTCATATGTTTTGGTCCTGTCCTCTTTTGGCAAAATATTGGAAAGACATTTTTGATATTATTTCAACAGTTCTATGTTTCGATTTAAAACCCCATCCTATTACGGCAATCTTTGGATTGCCAATGGTAGAACATAGATCTTTGTCTTTTTCAGCCTCTCGAATGATAGCTTTTGTTACTTTAATGGCGAGAAGATCTATTTTGTTGAACTGGAAGGAAACTAATCCTCCAACTACATTCCAATGGTTTTCTCAACCATATTAAGTTTAAATTTAGAAAAAATTAGAAGTGATATTTTTGACCCTTTGGTTAAATTTGAAGATACTTGGAAACCTTTTATGCAACAATTTCATATGATGTAATCTGACTTTTTTCTAAAATTATATGATGAGAGGAGCAGAGTTAATGACATTATTGAACGTGTTTGATACAAGCTGTTGGTCTAGCCCTGTTTTGCTTTTTTTGGGTTTTTTTTCTCTTTTTCGTTTGGGTTTTTTTGCTTATATTTTTTTTCTTTTTATATCTTTTTTTAATGTGTAATCTCATTATGAATTTGGAAGTCTTTTATATCTATGTTACTTAAAATTCATTTTATATATGCTGATGAACATTTTTCCAATCTCTTTGTACCAACTTTGTTATGGAGTTTATATTTTTGAAAAATTAATAAAAAGATTTAAAAAGAAAAGTAGTTTCCATAGTCAGGGACTCCCACCACCTAGTCATACTCTCTCTTGTTGCTGCCACCAGGAAGAAGATACAGAAGCTTCAGGACTCTCACCACAAAGTTCAGGAAGAGTTGTTACCCCTCAACTATCAGGCTCAGGAACCAAAGGGGATAACTTCAAACTTCACTTGCCCCATCATTGAAATGTTTTCACAACTCATGGATTTACTTTCAAGGACTCTTCATCTCATGTTCTCAATATTTATTGTTTATCTATTTACTGTTATTTATTTTTGTATTTAGATGGTTTGTTGTTTTTGCACATTGTTAGGAGTACAGGGGTACATTCAGCTACAGACTCATTCCACCGAGATGCAGCACTGAGCGTCATAGGAAGTCATTCCTGCCTGTGGCCATCAAACTTTACAACTCCTCCCTTGGAGGGTCAGACACCCTGAGCCAATAGGCTGGTCCTGGACTTATTTCCTGGCATAATTTACATATTATTATTTAATGATTTATGGTTTTTATATTGCTATATCTATACTCTATTCTTGGTTGGTGCAACTGTAATGAAACCTAATTTCCCTTGGGATCAATAAAGTATGACTATGACTGACTATAGAGCAGTATTTCATTGATTCTGTTATGGTTATTATTTTATTATGGATTTATTGAGTATGCCGCAAGACAATGAATCTCAGTGCTGTATATGGTGATACTGTATGTACATACTTTTATAATAAATTTACTTTAAACATTGATTTACACTCCCAGGTACGTCCACCTCCATCCCATCTCTGATTTAACGTTAAGTTTCTTTATTCTTACCAAAAGGTATTAAATGGCACATTTAATTTTTTTTTGTCATTAAAACCCCCATTCTTCAGATTTATTCTTGCATCCCAGGATTATCACTATCCTCTTTTAGTAACAACACTCGATAATTTGGAGTAATCTACAAATTTCCACCTCAGACTTGTTCCTAATCTGATATAAATTCACGGTAGAAAGACTTTCACGCCCTTCATTCAATTCATGGATATGGGAGGCGACTATATCTCCCACAGTGCACTGGGCCTGGAAGCTTCATAAAAGTGGTGAGCGGAAAAGGCTCTCTGGTAGTGTGAGACGGTAGCTGCGGAGCGGTTGTTCTCTGGGCAAGTCCTACTGTAATTTACGCTTAAAACAAACCGTGCCTTGCTGCGGTCCGCAAACGTAGAATATTCGCCAGCAGTATTAGTCAAAGAGACAATAATCTTCATTTTTTTCCTTAAATTAACCTGCAGCATCTCCCACAAAGAGGAAAAACGACAACAATGAGGGAAATTCTGCACATCCAGGCTGGACAATGCGGGAACCAGATCGGAGCCAAGGTAGGCAACTTAACAGAAACTACACTAATATCATTTATTTTTATATCAGTACACGATGCCGATCATTTCTATCAGTCGTAATTACTGTGAGGTTACAATTTACAAAATGTTATAAATACCGGATTTCTCTCTCAAAGAAAATTAAACCACACCCTTCCCCGATTCTTTTCAAACGGAGGAATTTAATTCTGTTAAGATGCAGTCCAGCAAGCAACATACTACTCGGCACATTTTAATCGCAGCTATTGTCTGAGATTTTCTTTAAAGGAAATTAAATACAAGTGGGGGAAATGTTGGGTATTGTTAACTGGGACTGAATGTGAGGGCAGCTGGACATGCGCCCATGCAGATGACAGCTTTGAACCCCTCCCTCTTCGTTCCTTTGTCTGGATGCCAGAAGAAGATCCGGTGTAATTTCGATCAGAATCCAACGCAAACCCAATTTGAAGTAAACTCAAGGGGACTCGATTAAAAATAAAATCCGTTAGCAATGGTTTCTGATGGTTCCAGATTCCTCGGGTTATTTGAAGCGTTATGTCCCTGAATTAAGGAGCGGGACTCAGAGGAAAGCTTTGTGCAGCTCGAATCACGAACAATGTCTGTTTATTTTCTCCCTGTGCAACATTATTTCCGAATCCATTGTGTTTTCCAGGATTGCGGATTCAGGGACCTTTTCCGAGCTCGGTTGCTCGTGATTCTTCAGTTTTAATTGGGTTAGTCCAGGCTCACCGCCCCTGCTGCCTCTCGTTTCGAATTGTGCCCCCGGGATGTGATTTTTAACCTCTCATGAGCCATTCAATAATTCTCCCTTTGCATTCTCCGCTTGCTTGTCCTCTCCCAATCTGTCCCCGTGTTGTAAAGCAGCTGTGGACACTCTCACTAACGGAGTCACTGGGGTCGGAGCAGTCTGTCACCTACAAGTGCTTAATTTGAATTGAGTCCTGGTGTTTCATGAAGTCTGTGTGGGAAAACTCGGCGACTCTGTGAGAAATCCATTCTGATCGGGGTTTTTATGCAGCTCTGTGACCCAGATGCCGCTTTCCCCATTGTGCAAAAGGATCGAGCCCTGCAGGAGGGTGTGGTTAAAACACTTGCACCATCGTGGGGTTCACAAACTCCTCGCCCCGCCTATAATGTTCTGCGGTCTTGATGCTTGCCGCTTGAGATCAGATCAGTCCGTACCCACACGTCTAAGACATCTCGGAAACTTGCATGCGAGCAACTGTTGTATTGTTCGGAGCCCTGTGCAGTCAGTCTGAAACGCTGCTTCCTTAACATGCTGAAACAACGCCACGGATGCAACTTCTATTGGAAACTGTATCTGCCATTTCTCGGAAATCTGCAGCCAGTCCTTCAACAATTCTGTATCTGCTGGTTTAATTATGTTGTTACATTTTTAAAGATAGTTATTTAGACTAGGCCAACATTTTCCAATTGAGCAATGTTTAATAAATTTAGCTTAAATCCTCATGAAGAAGGTAATGTGACTTACTGAAACTAATAATTGGGAGGCCGCTGTAACGATACAGCGAACCATATTAAAATAAAAATTTTACAATCTCTTGAAGACATTTTTACCTTCTTTCTAATTGAGTGTCTAAGATAAAATTCTTCATGACACAAATTGTTTAATGACAAAACCCACTCTCCACTGAAAGATCATTTAGTAGCCAAGTTAATACAGTATAGGCTAGCACTAATAGTATGTGTGTGGCACATGAATTAACCAATTTTTCTGTATACTGTATCAAGCAAAAAATAAACTGCCGGAAGAGCCCGGGGGGGGGGGGTCAAGCAACATCTGTGGAGGCAAATGGATGGTTAACCTTTCAGGTCAAGATTTTGCATCACGCAGCACATTTTTTATTTAAACATCAAAATGAATTACACTATTTCTCCGCACAATCTCAGAAGCAGCACTAGGGTATACCTCTGCTTCACAGCATCCTGGCTGCACTTTAACTGATATTCACTCTGTATTGACGTTCCAGAGGCAAAGCCATGCAATATTCTACAAAAGTTGGACCCACCAAACTCCAATCCGTTTTATATTAGATCATTTAGAGAATTCACCACCATACTCTTTGCATTTGGTAGCAGCTGGACCTTAATAAAGCATCTATCTGAAATTAGTTTGGGATCGGCTGAAGTAAGACATACAAGGGTGTCAGTCTGGAAGTCAACAAAACCCACTCAGATCATTGGCATGATGATGCCAGTGGGATTCATTTACAGAAACTGGAGTTAAGAGGCCACAAGATCTATGCATGCTGTCCATGTTGAACATCCAGATGGATAGGTTTTCCGTGTAACTTAGGGTTTTTATTTTGCACCATTTACACCATTTGGAAGTTAACTTTTCCTATCTGGATTCTTTGCTTTTTTTTAAAAAGGTAGAAGTGACTCAATTTCTAAAAGGTCTAAATTGCATGCCTTAGCTTAGGCATCATATTTCAGTCTCAGTCTTTGATTTTTTTTTCTATAATCCTTTTCCAATTGAAAAACAAATACACTGGACAACAAAAAATTTGCTTTCTGAATACTTCTGGGTGTATATTATGTATTTTGGGCTGATCATGAAATTTCCCATTCACACACCAATTTTTGAAATCACCTATATTTGTTACTTCAATTCATAATTCAAGTCAGAATAATGATGCCAAGATTAAGGAAGTCATTTTTATTAGTCCACAAATCAACCAGGTCATCAATGACAGGTAATTTGAAGAACTTCTAATGGGACTGGAGAAAATTGCATGGAAGGCATTCAAAGATGTTAAAATTTTTCTTGGAATTACAGAGTACCAAACTAGCTGCAGCTGATTGATAACATGCTTCAAGCATACAAAACCATGAAGTGCAACATGTGACAAAAGATTCATTTCCTGCATTCCCTTTTAGACTTCTTCCCTGCAAATCTAGGCACTGTCAATGACGAGCATGGTGAAAGGTTTCACCAGGACATTGTGGTCATGAAGAAACGGTATCAGGGCAACTGGAATCCGTTGGCTGGCTGACTGATTATTGTTGGGCACTTAGTGAGAACCCTGAGGCACTTGAGTACAAATGAAAATCATCAAAACATTTTTAGTTTAGTTGACCTATTGCAAAGCAACAGCACAGTTAATGCAATTAAATGCATTATATTCAATAAAATTTAATTTCTTGTTTTTCCAAATTCGTAGGTGATACAAGTAGTCTGAAATTATATTTGTGTTCGGCTTCAAGTGGTCTATCATAAACAAAAAAAATTCTGAGGAAGCAACATTTAAAAAAAAACTGTGGTCTAGTGATACAGTAAACTTTGATTCAGAAGCTTTCCCTACCAAACTGTAAAGCTTCACACCCCTTGAGATTTTCCATCTATCAATTGTATCTGATATGTGTTTATCTTGAGGAAGTAGTGCTCAATGAAGAGAAATACAGTGGATTCTGGTTAATTGGCCCATTAGTTAATCAGGGCAGCCATTTATTGGGCCAACTCTTAAAGGACATGTGTTGGGCACGTGGCCAAGTGGTTAAGGCGTTAGATATAGTGATCTGAAGGTCGCTAGTTCTTGCCTCAGCTGTAGCAATGTGTTTGTAACCTTGAGCAAGGCACTTAACCACACATTGCTCTACTGTCTGTGCGAGGAGTGGCACCCCACACAGACTTCCAATCTGCGCCTTGTAAGGCATGAAAATGCCCGACGCAGTCCTCTCATGGTCTGAGTTGACATTCCCTCCCTCCCTTCCCTTAAAGAACAAAAATTAATTGAGAAAATAAATGGGATTCCCTTTGTTTATTTGGGACACTGTACCACTTAATTGGGACAGGAGGCCAGTTTCTAACCTGCGTCAGTTGCAGCCATTAGACACTACATCATGGTTAGAGCGAACAGGTTTTAAATAGCACCACTTGCATGTATTTGTGTTTAAAAAGCAGTGACTTTTGTCACTGGTAGTTAGTGGGGAAATAAGCAGTAAGACAATTCAGTGGTTTGCTCGTTGCCAAGCATTCAGGCTTGGAGATGCCAGAATGGCCAGGAGTGAAAATGAAATGATTTCACTACTTCAACAAGTTAGAAACTGCAAAGAATTTGAAGACATCGACAATCATCTTGAATGTTACAATGAAAATGAAGATTGGAGGATGAAATCATTGAAAGGATTGTATGAAGGGCAGTCCAGTATCTACACTAGACGTCTGCAGAGATTTTGTTCATTTACAGTCAATCAAAAGAACATGGTAGCATACACTGGATTAATTCCTCCATTGATAACTATTATGAACTAACACCCAGTTTTGTAGTATTGATAGTGTTCTACTTTGTTCTGTTTTTCATTTAAATACATAATTTACTCAGTTAAACAGTAGTTTGTCTTTTTTGAACCTTTTAAACTATTTTCATGAAACTTCAACTAATTGGGACAACCACTTAATTGGGCCAAAATGTACTGGCCCCAATGCGTCCCAATTAACTGGAATCCATTTTATATAAAACTTACTGTTGCAAATTTAAATTTGGAAAACATCTTTTGGTACAGTGGGGAAATAACTATGTGTCACACCATAGCATTCAACTTTCAAATTTTTTTCAAACTATTTTCTCTGATTGGGTAATGCAGAGTCTCAGGAGAATACAGCTGCAAAGTCAGGAATTGGGTTTTTTTTCAACACAACATCTAGTTGACATCTGAATCCTGGATCAACTGAAACTTTCTAATCAGATTTATGCACTTATGTTTGGTGAGTGTATTTGAGCAGACTGGGTTTGAGGGTTCTTTGTTGATCAGCATCAGGATTTGATGGTTTAAGGTCTGCATTCCACCAACACTGAAAGATCTAGTTTTTGAATGGATTTGTGATCTGTATCGTAGTTTTGGGAAGTGATCAGTGATGAACACGGAATTGATCCTTCTGGAAGCGCTTGCGGAGGAAGTGACATACACCTAGAAAGGATCAATGTATACTACAATGAAGCAGCTGGTAAGGAGTTATTATGTTTTTTTTTAAAATTTCATGACGTCTGTGCCTCTGGATAGCCTATTTTCCATTGTACAACCTAGGAATCTATACTGAAAATTTTTTTGGAATAATTCAAAAATATCTATTCAAATGCATCTTTCCCCTTTCCATGGAAGCTTTCTTCATTTTGTATTTAACTTACAAGCTGTGCATTTGCTCTAATATTACTGTTGTTTGGTCCTTTTCCAGGTGACAAATATGTTCCCCGTGCAATTCTGGTGGACTTGGAACCTGGTACCATGGATTCCGTCAGATCTGGTCCATATGGACAGATATTTAGACCAGATAACTTTGTATTTGGTAGGGGTACAATGTTTTTCTAATTGCAAAATCAGAAGGATTATTCTGTTGAGATGAGCAGATGATATCAGATATCAGCACTGATTCATGTTAGAGAATTGGTTTAGATCTTTGGTCTGTTAACCTTGGAAGCACTTCTGAGGTAAAGAAGGGGAAAAAGAAGGCAGGCTAACGTCTCTTCCAATTCACAACTGAGTTGCTCTGGCAAGTGTACATTTGGAGGATATTTGGTAAAGCTTTGTGGTGTCTGCCAATGTTTCCTAATCCTGGACTGGAAGAATGGCCATACATGTGAGGAATCAATAAGAAACATTCTTTTTCTTAAGCAGTCCCCTCAACATTGAAGATGGCTTGCTAATATTCTGGATTAGTGGGTTCTGAAATAGCTGAAAAAACTAATGAGGAAACTAAACCGTTGCACAGATGATACAGCTGGTGCCTGATGCAGCAGGCCAGTGGGTAGTTTGTGAGGCAGTGTTTGCACTGGGCTTCCCTGTGCCAGATTCTGTGGATCTGAGGTTCTCAGTACCAGTCTAAATGTACCTCCTCTATTGGGCAGTCATGAACAGGAGGTTTCTAGGAGTCAGTGAGGATGCTGCATTCTTCAAGGAGGCATTGAGCACATCCTTGAATCTTTTTTTCTGTCTGCTTGATAATCTCTTCCTCTGAGAATAGTGTGCTTGTTTGTGGAATCTGCTGTTGGGCATGCAGATAATGTGCCATTTCCAATATAATCAACAGTGTTCTAACATAGGACATTTAACAGTATAGGACAGGAACAGACCCTTTGGTCCATAACTTTGTGCTGAACCAATTAAATTAGAATTCAAATGGTTACCCAGATAATCTCTTCTGCTACACAATCCTTCCATTTTCCTCACATTTATGTGCCTATCTAAACATCTCTTAAAAGTCTCTAATGTTTTTGACCCGACCACCACCCTAGGCAGCATATTCCAGGCACCCACTACTCTGTGTAGTAAAAAAAAACTTGCCCCTCACAACTCCTTTGAAATTACCCCCCTCACCTTAAATGCATGCTCTCTGGAATTAGACATTTCAACACTTGGTAAAATGTATTGTCTGTCTACTCTATCTATGTCTCTCATAATCTCATAAACCTCTATCAGATCTCCCCTCAGCCTCTGACGCTTCAGAGAAAACATCCCAAGGTTGTCCAACCACTCATTATAGCACATGCCCTCTAATCCAGGCAACATCCTGGTAAACATCTTCTGCATCCTCTTTAAAGCCTTGACACCCTTTTTTTAAAATTAAGTGCAATCATGAACAATAGCCAGATCAGAAATGCTGATCAAGTCAACTAGTTCCCAAAGAGAACTCTGATAGGCCAATCAGATGGTTCAGTGCTGCTCAGCGACAGAACACAAAAAAAAATCATATGTACAATTAAGAAACATTAAAAAATAGTAGAACTACCCTTCCTATAATGGGACAACCAGAATTGTATGCAATACTCCAGATGCAGTCTGAATGACTTTTGAATTCAACGCCTTGACTAATAAAGGCAAGGATACCATATACAAGAGGAAATCTGCAGATGCTGGAAATCCAAGCAACGCCCACAAAATGCTGGAGGAACTCAACAAGCCAGGCAGCATCTATAGAAGTCAATGTTTCAGGCCGAGGCCCTTCATCAGGACTGGAGAAAAAAAATGGAGAAGTTGCCCTATCTATCTGTGTAGGCACTTTCAGGGAGCTGTGAACTTGGACCACAAGATCCCTCTGCTCATCAACACAGTTAATGATCTTGCTTTTAACAGTGTACTGTATCTTTCCAATTGACCTACCAAGGGGCAACACTTCACATTTGGCCGGGTTAAACTCCATCTGCCATTTCTCCACCCATATCTGCAATTGATCTATATCCCGTTGTATTCTTTGCCAATTTCCTATGCTATCCATAACACCACCAATCATTGTATCATCTGCATGTCATTTTCATCCAGGTCAGTTATATACATCACAAACAGCAGAGATCCCAGTACAGATCCATGCAGAACGCCTCTAATGACAGACCTCCAGCGAGAATAAGTCCCTTTGATCCCAACTTTCTGTCTTCTATGGGCAAGCTGGTTCTGAACCCAAACAGCCAATTTGCCATGGATCCCACGCATCTTCATGTTCTGGATGAGCCTCCCATTAGGGACCTTGTCAAATGCTTTACCAAAAACCATGTAGACAACATCTACAGCTCTACCATCATCAATCACCCTCGTCAAAAAACTCAAATCAAGTTAGTAAGACTTAATTATAATTATATTCTCACTGCTGGGGATTTGACCTGGGATAGAATGCTCATTTGTTTCACATCTTTCCAACGAATTTGATGGATTTTTCAGGAATGGTATCAGTGGCACATTTCAAGTGCTCTGGGGCACCTGTCATAGGTCGTCCAGTTCCCAGAAACGTAGAGTAGGGATCACTGCTGTGTTGTAGAACATAAGTGTTGTACCTGGTCTGAGGCCTTGATCTCTTACTGCTCTTTGTCATTTAATCAAAAGCAACCAGTGAATTTCATCATCAAAGTCAAATTTTGCCAAGACATCAGATGTGGTCCATCTTTTCCAGGAGCCTTTAATGCCAGAGGGCAGTGTTATACAGTGGGGCAGGTCGGTAGAGGATCTTATGTTTTGACAATATTGACTGTAAAGCCAATAAACCTCAGTGAATGAATTGAGATAGTTTGGAGCTTGGGCTTGTCTGGATTGTTTGCGAAACTAGGCATCACTTGCATGTTGCAGCTCAGTTACTGAGATCCTGGAGATTAGTTTGTGTAAAGTGTATTCAAGTAAAGTGTGAAGATTAGCTCCAGTCCCGCAGGAAGTTGGTTGGAGTTGTGATGCAACATTGTGGTGAAAAACTCTAAAGTTTTGGGTCAAATAGAACTAAGCAGATTAATAGTTTGGCATGGACTAGATGAGCCAAAAGGCCTGTTTCTTGCTGTTATGTTCTATGGTTCTACGAGGGCCTTGTTTTATATCAGTCTTCACTGAGAGTGCTGTGTTATAGACCTGTTAATTAGCATCATGGCTTGCAGGCAGTCATGGAGCAAATGTAAAATGAAAATAGATTTTTGTGCAAATAAATTTGAGGAGAATGTGCTTTAGTGAGGCTGAAAATGGCCATATATTCATGTTTGGTGTGGCCCCATACATCTTTTGTAGTGACCATGGAAATCATGACCAGTGGCCAATTCAGAGAGCAGCTCTTGAGCCACTCAGCAAGAGATATTTCAGAACCCTGGTGTGAATTTCCCAGAGCCTCCTCTGACCACAGATGGACCTACTTCCTTTCTTGAAGATGGTCACAACTGCAGCATCAGAAATCCCTGGTATACTCCCTTTTTTCCCAGATGTGGACAGTGAGGTTGTAGAGTTAAGTAGGGGCGTAATTCACCTGAGGTCTTTTTTTTTGGAAGGGATGTACTTCTTTTCAATTTCCTGTTTAGAAGTGACAGCTGGTACCTATGAAGCTACACCACAACTTGGGTTTGTTCCTTTAGGAAAACCATAATGAAGAAAATAAATGAATGGAAATACTTATTTGGCACTGTTCTTAACAGTCCTAGTCTTATGAACTGATTTGAATCTCAGCAGAGGTATACTGCAGGGAGGTCTTTTTTTAGTAGGCAATAATGCTGCATTGTAACGGGGAATAAACTACAAATTATTATATGTGAACGGTTTCCTATAGGGAATTTATTATATTCAAACTGAATCTTCGTCTAATCAATATGTGCAGTATAGTATCCTTTAGGGGTGTAATTCTTTATTATAAAGTACAGTTGATTTCTATCAATTAGAGAAATAATACTGTGGCTTTGCACAGATTAGCTTTGGAGCACATAGTGCAAGTCAAATGTTTTATAAGGTCTGAGATTTTGTTTCTTCCAGGTCAAAGTGGAGCTGGAAATAATTGGGCCAAGGGTCACTACACAGAAGGAGCTGAACTGGTAGATGCAGTACTTGATGCTGTAAGGAAGGAGTCTGAGAGCTGTGACTGTTTACAAGGATTCCAACTCACTCACTCTCTGGGTGGTGGTACTGGCTCTGGAATGGGCACCCTCCTCATCAGCAAGATCCGTGAGGAATATCCTGACCGTATCATGAATACCTTCAGTGTCATGCCCTCACCTAAAGTTTCAGACACAGTAGTGGAACCATACAATGCAACTCTCTCTGTGCACCAACTGGTAGAGAATACCGACGAGACCTACTGCATTGACAATGAAGCCCTTTATGATATCTGCTTTCGTACCATGAAGTTGACCACTCCCACTTATGGAGATCTCAATCACTTGGTTTCTGCCACCATGAGTGGAGTCACCACCTGCCTTCGCTTCCCTGGACAACTCAATGCTGACCTTCGCAAGCTTGCAGTTAATATGGTGCCCTTCCCTCGGTTACATTTCTTTATGCCAGGCTTTGCCCCACTTACCAGCCGTGGTAGCCAGAATTATAGAGCACTGACAGTGCCAGAGCTTACTCAGCAAATGTTTGATGCTAAAAACATGATGGCAGCATGTGACCCAAGGCACGGACGGTACTTGACTGTTGCTGCCATCTTCCGAGGCCGAATGTCCATGAAGGAAGTGGATGAGCAGATGCTCAATGTCCAGAACAAGAACAGCAGCTACTTCGTGGAGTGGATTCCCAACAACGTTAAAACAGCTGTCTGTGACATCCCACCGAGGAACCTCAAGATGTCCTCCACCTTCATTGGCAATAGCACCGCTATCCAGGAGTTGTTCAAGCGCATTTCGGATCAATTCACTGCCATGTTCCGTAGGAAGGCCTTCTTGCACTGGTACACAGGTGAGGGAATGGATGAGATGGAGTTCACCGAGGCTGAGAGCAACATGAATGACCTGGTATCTGAGTACCAACAGTACCAGGATGCCACTGCAGATGAGCAGGAAGAGTTTGAAGAAGAAGAAGGTGAAAATGATGAAGCATAAATTCGAAGGAATCTTTAAGAAGCTGCAACAGCAGGTTGCCAAGCAAGTCATTTTTCTGAATCGGTGTTGAATTCTGCATAATTTGCCAATCTTTTAATCCAGATACTGTGATATTGACAGTACTGTGAAAATTGGATCTCTTTTGAAGATTGTACGTGTGTTTGTGTGTACGCGTGTGATTTAACATGTTCTGTAGTTTAAAATCAGCATTGCCCCATTATGCTAAATTATTAAACCAAGACTTTCCAAAAAGTATTGCCTCCTTCATGAACTAGCCTGAAACACTTCTGAAGCTATCTTAACTTTTTTTTTTAATGTCTAATAGATTTTAGAGTATTACATGAATGATTTTAAATATAAATTTAACCTTTTTCAGCTTTGGTGCTGACATTATGGCCTTATGCACTCTTCCAGATTTTACAGTAAAACAACTTCCCAAAAGTGGGATCGATGTTGTCAACTGGAAAAAGGTCAGGGTGAGCTTTGCTCAATACTTGTTATAAAGAAAGACAGGGGCATTCAAAAAAAACTCCAGCAGAGTCTTTAAAAATATCATTCACTTTTTTTACTGAGATAATGTGAGAATACTAAACTGGGGCACTCAGGCTTTAGAGTAGTCAGAGTTTGTTTATAATGAAACTATTTAATAGACATAATTTTTCCTAGAGGTGTAGTACCATGAACTGTTTATTAGTGAGTATCGCGGTCTGGTAGTGTTGCGTTGACTGAAATGCAGAAATGGGCCCATGAAAGGTAACTTTCACTTCTGTGAATTACTCGGCCTCAGCAGGCAAACATGGCTCTTTTTGAATTTGGTCATTCTCTGTATTGCATGCAAATCTAACTTTGTCTTTCTGCCATGCTAATAAATCAGTAAAATGCTTTTTTCCTGTTTTTATTTCATCCAGTAACTGATTACAGCTGAATACTGCAACCACACATTACTCTTGCCAAGTCTAAGGCTAAATGGAGGAAGAATGGAGGAGTGGCAAGAGATCGGATTGCATTTGTTATGTTTTGCAGCAAATGAGAATCAGGAATTACGAATCCCCGTATCACACATCCCAGCAAATAAAAACAAATTGTTCACGTTTCCTCCCTACATGCAAACAAACACAGAAGAACTAAATTTCTTTGCTAATCTTCACCAGCCTTGTACTAACTACACTCCAAAACTGGACTCATCATACCCTTCTAAACAGAGTGCAAATGCACCAGGCACAACAACAACATGAAAATTGAGGGGCAAAAGTCATATATAACTTTCGTCTTTTGATGAATTATGTTTCATTTTTAATTGCTTTTATGCTTTTTAATTTTTATACATTAATCATTAAGTGTTTTAACTTTTATACATTAATCATTTTACTTTTCAATAGGTTTTAAACATTGGCATATTTAACAACTGATTAAACCAGGGAATGTGGCTTAGCTGGTAGTCATTTTTTTTTCAGTAATTTCAGAGGCAAGGTTTATTCTGTTTATTAATTGCACCTCCCTTCACCCCAGTGACAGTATTAATGTGTGCTGCTATGTAAGGCTTTGACATTCAGGACACATTTGAATGGGCAGTTGACAGATCCACAAAAGCTAAGTTAAATGCCCCTATTACAGTGTAATTATTTGACACGCTTTCTTAATGTGCCTTGTCTTATTCAAAGATTTGTGCTGATGCACCTAGGTACTTCTGTTCCTGAATCTGTCCTGCCTCCGTGCTCTTGTGATTATACTGACTCTACATTGTTTCTGCATAACTACATAAGCTCAGGAATGTTGCATGGTCTTGTTCTGTGTCAAATATTAGTAAACATCTCCATATACAACAGAACTGGTAAATGGGCTTTGCCTTGCTTTCTTTACCATTTAGAATGAATAATGGCACATCCAGTAATAAGGCACTCCCTCAAAACACAACCGAGGAAGTGGGATGGTTGTTATTTCACTGAAATCACAGAATTAGACTTCAATAAATAAAATAAGTTGAACTTTATCAATGTCAAACATTGATAATGAAGTTGGAGGAAAAGCCAATTAAAGCTCAAGCTTTTTGCAAAAATAAACACACTTGTTCCTTTACTCCAAAGGAACTTGTTCTTTTGAGTGGATGAGCACATAACCTAGTTGGACTAGTGGAATGACCTTCAATCCCATGACTGTGTTGTTACCTGATCTAAGGGTGATGTTGGAGTCACAGTAGGTAAATTGGTTTATTATTATCATGCAGAGGTACAGTGAAAATGTTCTTGCATTTCATCTGTTTACAGATCATTTCATTCCATAAATACATGAGGTAGTAAAGGGAAGAACAATAACAATGTAGTTACATAGAAAGTTAAGCACTGTGTAGGCAGACAAGGTACAAGGTCATAATAAAGGTAGATTGTTAGGTTAAGAGCCCATCTTATCAAACAAAGGGACCATTCAATAGTATTATAACGGCAGGAGAGAAACTGTCCTTGAGCCTGATAGTACATGCATGTTTTCAGTCTTATATCTTCTCGCCAATAACGGGGGTTGGGGGGGGGGAGAAGAGAGAATGTCAGGTCAAGTTTTTGATTATGTTAGCTGCTTTACAGGACCAGTGAGAAGTATAGACAGAGTCCATGGAGGATGTGCGGAGCTGCGTTTACAACTTTCTGCAGCTTCTTGCAATCTTGAACAGAGCAGTTGCCATACTAAGCTTTGATGCATCTGATAGATTGCTTCCTATGGTGCATCAGTAAAAATTTCTTTAGCCTGCTGCGGAAGTAGAGGCATTGGTGAGCTGTCTTGGCCATGGCATCTACATGATTAGACTACGACAGGCACTTGACTAGGAACTTGAAGCTCTTAATTCTCTTGACCTCAGTGCCATTGATGTAAACGGGAGCTTGGGCACTGAACCACATCCTCTGCCCCACCATCTTCCTGAAGTTAATGACTAAGTTTTCTTGTTTTTCTAACATAAAGGGAAAGGTTGTTATTGTGGTACCAGGCCACCCTGCTCTCTATTTGCAAGATGACTTCTAATGGTAAATGTAGATATTGCAGTGAGAAGTGAGATTAGTTGGACTGTACTTCCCTCGTGTTTTGGCACTTCAATTTTTATGTGGATATATTTAAAAAATGACATGCTAAAGAAAACAGTAGAGATAATCTGCTACAAGTCTCCAGTTTGCTGTGTCTTCAGTAAATGTAATAAGCA
This sequence comes from Mobula birostris, assembly GCF_030028105.1. Taxonomy (NCBI): domain Eukaryota; kingdom Metazoa; phylum Chordata; class Chondrichthyes; order Myliobatiformes; family Myliobatidae; genus Mobula; species Mobula birostris. The sequence continues at coordinate 23,197,255 of NC_092371.1, read as the reverse complement.
GAAGAGATGTTGAAGACAGACATTTGAGAGGCATCTGGACAGATCAGTGAATGATCAAATCATAAAGGGATATGGAATTACTGTGGGGAAAATTGAATTAATATAGCTAGGTAAGATGTTTCTATGCTGTAGAACACTATTGTATTCTAAACATGAGTGGATATATGCATAAAGGTCTCTAAGTGTTACAACTGAATTTCTCTCTCAGACAGATGTTCACATGCCATTGTATATTAATATGCTTTTATAACAGAAGTCCTCCTACCATTTTCCCGATCCTTATCCAAAGGTAACAAAGATGAATCTCAAGGTTGTATATGATATACACACTTTGATAATAAATTTACTTTGAATTTTGAATTAGTTCATTGAAAAATTAGGTGCAACGCTTTTTGAAGCTAAATTCATTTACTTTAAAAACTGTAAAGGATTTTTGTTGTAAACACGAGGAATTCTGCAGATGCTGGAAATTCAAGTAACACACATCAAAGTTGCTGGTGAATACAGCAGGCCAGGCAGTATCTCTAGGAAGAGGTACAGTCGACGTTTCGGGCTGAGACCCTTCGTCAGGACTAACTGAAAGAAGAGCTAGTAAGAGATTTGAAAGTGGGAGGGGGAGGGGGAGATCCAAAATGATAGGAGAAGACAGGAAGGGGGGGGAATGGAGCCAAGAGCTGGACAGGTGATTGGCAAAAGGGATATGGGAGGATCATGGGACAGGAGGCCCAGGGAGAAGGAAAAGGGGGAGGGGGGGGAACCCAGAGGACGGGCAAGGGGTATAGTCAGAGGGACAGAGGGAGAAAAAGGAGAGAGAGAGAAAATGCGTGTCGTACCCCATCCGTTATTTATTTATATACACACATTCTCTCTCTCCTTTTTCTCCCTCTGTCCTTCTGACTATACCGCTTGCCCATCCTCTGGGTTTTCCCCTCTCCCCCTTTTCCTCCTCCCTGGGCCTCCTGTCCCATGATCCTCCCATATCCCTTTTGCCAATCAACTGTCCAGCTCTTGGCTCCATCCCTCCCCCTCCTGTCTTCTCCTATCATTTCGGATCTCACCCTCCTCCTCCAACTTTCAAATCCCTTACTAACTCTTCCTTCAGTTAGTCCTGACAAAAGGATTCTTGTTGAGTGGCTTGGTACATTATTGTACAATATTGCTTGCTTTTCTTGTTCATAGAGTAGAAACAGAATATATTCAACACAGAAGGAAGTCAATTGACTGCAGTGTCTGTACAGTTAGAAAAAGATCTGCTCAATTTAATATAACTTCCAACATTCAATCCATAACCCATATTGAAGGATTTGGCCATTCAAAGTAAGTATTTAAAAGGCTAAATCTTTTAATTTTGATGTGTAACTGCTTCCTCCTTCCTCCCCCGGATTCTAAACATCAACTTTGTACCATTCTTGTCAAACCTCTTAATATATGAATCTTTGTTGCATATTTTTCTGTTACTGGTATATCCTCAGGTAGGAAGACTGGATTTGTACACAGTAATCCAGGTGTGGTCTGACTAGGGCTCTAAGTAATTACAGCAAGACATCTCGTACTTAAACCTCTTGGAAAGGGCCAACATACTGTTTGTTACCTAACTTTTTGCTATACCTGCACCTTTATACTTTGAGTTGTGTACAAGGGTACACAGTTCCCTGTGAACACAAACAGCTTTTCAACCATTCGAAAAATTCCCACCTATTTTTTCCATCAAAATGGATGACCTCATATTTTTCACATTATATTCCATTTGCCTATTCACGTAACCTGTCTATATTCCTTTGCTGTCTCTCCACATCCTTCTCACACCCAGTCTGAATCAACAGAAGAAAAAACTGATTCATCACACACAGTATTCAATCAAGTTTTTCAAGTAAGTGAAAATACAAACATTGCAAATGTTGGGAATCCAAAACAAAAACAGAAAATGCTGGAACACCCAGTAGGGAAGTCAAAATCTATGGAAGGAAAAAGAGAGGTAGTGTTTCAGCTTGAAGGTGCTTTCCCAGTACACCCAGATTCCAGCATTTTCAATTTTCTTTCCGGGTTTCCTGCAGTATTTTGCCCCTAAGCTCTGATATAAGGCTTTTTTTGTTTTGTTTTTTCTTACTTTCTATGGCCTTTGTCATCTGGAAGCAGCTCTACCTTGTTGTGGGGACACGTTCATGCTCTCCCCTCTTGAATCTCATTAAATGCCTCCAATTGTTGTGAGACTGATTTTCCTTCAGGCAGCTGCTACTAGTCTGATTTTGCTGAATTACTTTACAGTTCAGTAAAATTTCCCTTACCCAATGTAGAATCATTATTTCTATTTTATCTTTACTCTTTTCCATTGCAAAGCTAAGAGGGGTGATTGATAAGTTTGTGGCCTAAGGTAGAAGAAGTCAATTTTAGAAAGCCTAGCACATTTATTTTTCAACATAGTCCCCTCCTACATTTACACACTTAGTCCAGCGGTCGTGGAGCATACAGATCCTTTTCTTTGTACAAGTCAGCATCTTGAACCTCCAGGAAGTGGTCCACAGCGGTGATTGATAAGTTCGTGGCCTAAGGTAGAAGGAGATGAGCCATTAACTTCAAACTTTCTGCATAATCACTGAGTTGAACTGCATGTGCATGTAAGGAGAGCTGTGTAACTCATCTCCTTCTACTGTAGGCCACAAACTTATCAATCACCCCTGCTGTGGACCACTTTCTGGAGGTCCAAGACGCCGACTTCTACAACGAGGGGATCCGTATGCTCCATGACGGCTGGACTAAGTGTGTAAATGTAGGAGGAGACTATGTTGAAAGATAAATGTGCTAGGCTTTCTAAAATTGACTCCTTCTACCTTCGGCCACAAACTTATCAATCACCCCTCATATAATGAACATTTCCATAAAATGCTCTCCTGATATCACTGCCATCTACTAGCTACATTCCCTCAGTCTTTATACATGTTGTCTGCAAAGGTTTTCCTAAATCAAGTTTCAAACGTTAGTGCTCCTTGTATTTTTCCACTGACTCATTTTCGAGTTCATATTAGGTTATTTGAAATGCACCACCATACAATCTTAGTGATTTACTCATGTCAAACGCTTGCTCTTTCATGCCTCTCTAACTGGAGATCTGCAGTATACTCTTAGCAGGAAGATTATCTGTTTGGTAACTTGTTTATTGCTGTCACATGTATTGAGATAGTGAAAACTTTGATGCCATTCATACGGATTACTTCACAACTTCAGTACATGAAGGTAGTAAAAAGAAAAGCAATAACAGAATGCAGAATATACTGTTACAGTTGCAAACAAAGTGCAGTGCAGACACAATAAAGTGCAAGGCCAGTACAAGATAGACTGTGAAATCAACGGTCCATTTTATCATAAAAAAGGTCTCTTCAATAGTTTTGTAACAATGGGATAGAAAGCTGCCTTTGAGCTTGGTGGTACATGCTTTCAGACTTTTGGCAGAATGCAGAAGAGAGGTTATCTGAGGAAAGAGGGGTCTTTGATGATGTTGGCTGCTTTTCTAAAGCAGTAAGAAAGCACCCACTGTGAACCTATTTCAGTGGTAGGTGAATTGCACTTGGCTAGGGTTGCCTGAGAGAGTGGATTTGAAGCACTTTATGATGGTAGATGTCAGAGCCACTGGGTGATAGCACATTACCTAATTTATATTATTTAGTTCAATCACTTGGCCTCATTTTTATGATCATCCTTTTGCAAAGTTGCGATGTTTCTTCGAACTATAATGGAACCGAATTGAATTGACTTTATTACTTACATCCTTCATATGCATGAGGAGTAAAAATCTTTATGTTATGTCTCTGTCTAAATGTGCAATGTACAATTATAGTAATTTATAATAAATATTATGTACAACAGGATAGTCAATATTAACCAAGAAATAGTTGTGTCAGCATGCAGTCTGATGTCCTGGTGGAAGAAGCTGTCCTGGAGCCTGTTGGTCCTGGCTTTTATGCTGCGGTACCGTTTCCCGGATGGTAGCAGCTGGAACAGTTTGTGGTTGGGGTGATTCGGGTCTCCAATGATCTTTCAGGCCCTTTTTACACACCTATCTTTGTACATGTCCTGAATACTGGGAAGTTCACATCTACAGATGTGCTGGGCTGCCTGCACCACTCTATGCAGAGTCCTGCGATTGAAGAAAGTACGGTTCACATACCAGGCAGTGATGCAGCCAGTCAGGATGCTCTCAGTCATGCCCCTATAAAAAGTTCCTAGAACTTGGGGGGCCAAACTGCCTCTTTTTTAAAATCTCTCTTTCCCCAATCTACGGTGACAGTGAAGGAAAAAGCACCACATGCTAGTTTCAGCTAATTTGCACAAACCACTGTAATTTACATGGTAATTAGGCAGATGGTTTTGGCTAGCTATCTGTTCCCTATCATCCTGTTATGGCTGCTTATGATGCGACAGTGTCAGGGCAGATTACAACATTTTTACTCTAGTTCACAACACTCGTCACAACAATTTACATGGTACTTTTAATTGGGACTATGGCTAATGATGTCAGTTTAGCTGCATGAAATATTGCTCCTGTAGGAAAAGGGCTTAAGAAGCAGGCTGAGTTGAGCAGGTGTGTGTTCAGGTACTCATCAGTTACTCCTAATTTATGTCACTGTCAAGAGAACTATTCAGACTCTCTTTGCCAATCGTAATGGCTTGAATACAGCATCTACCTAGAATGGCAAACATGGCATCAATGACAGATAGAGCAGGACCACATTATACAGCTCCCCCCCCCATTAAATGTTTACTAAACTAAAAAAAACAGCTCTACAAACTCATATGATGTAATCTTAAATTATCTGCTGTAAGCATGTGAAAGATCTTATCCAAGATCTTTCCAGACCTTTCACTCTGAAAAACAATACCTAAGATTTTATTGGTAGACTCTGTAATCTTATATATCCCAAAACATTTTACAGCTATTGAGGTAGTTATGAAGTCACTGTTGTTATACAGGAGAAGTTTTTTGTAGTAAGACATTTGACAAGGTCCGGTATGGTAGGCTGGTACAGAAGGTTAAGACCCGTGGGATCTGAGCCTTGTTGGCGAAATAGATCTAAAATTGGCTGGGTGACAGGAAGCAGAGGACGGTGGTGGATGTATGTTTCTTGGACTGGAAATCTATACCAAGTAGTGTACTGCATTTTATTATTATAACACTCAACATGACTGCCGATACCTTCAAACTCTTTGTCGTATCTGACTTCCTGGTTGTTCAATAGTTTCATTTTCACTCATAGTCACAGTCATAGTCATACTTTATTCATCCCAAGGGAAATTGGATTTTTGTTACAGTTGCACCATAAGTAATTAAATAGTAATAAAACCATACGTAATTAAATAGTAATATGTAAATTATGCCAGGAAATAAGTCCAGGACCAGCCTACTGGCTCAGGGGGTCTGACCCTCCAAGGGAGGAGTTGTAAAGTTTGATGGCCACAGGCAGGAATGACTTCCTATGATGCTCTGTGTTGCACCTCAGTGGAATGAGTCTCTGGCTGAATGTACTCCTCTGCCCAACCAGTCCATTATGTAGTGGATGGGACACATTGTCCAAGATGGCATGCAACTTAGACATCCTCTTTTCAGACACCACCGTCAGAGAGTCCAGTTCCATCCCCACAACATCACTGGCCTTACGAATGAGTTTGTTGATTCCGTTGGTGTCTGCTACCCTCAGCCTGGCCCGGCCGTTTCTGGCATCTCAAAGCCAATTGACTGAACTGGATTTCATGTTCTTTATTCCTATGTTCCAATACCAGGGCACACTTGTTGCCTGACCCATAGTTGATGGAAATACAGAAGTGGACATCAGTTGGTGCCAATTAAGTGTAAGACACTGTAAGGTTTCACTGTTAATGTAATGGCTTCTCTGTAATGTTCCACTGCTGAGGTAATGGTTTCTCTGTAGCAGCAATGTTTGGGTTATGACAAGAGATAACGGGGCATGCTAGCAAATGAATGGGATGTTGTTCTTTCTTATGTGACTGGGAGCCGGGAATTCACAGTCTTTTGCCGGGGAGAGATGAGGAGAGAAGATGCAAATGGAGAGAGTTGATTGACCGCTGGACGGAGTGGACTTGGAGCGAGGGTCCGAGGGTCAGCGACGATTGGAGGAGGTCGATGAACAGCCTTATCAGTGAGCTCCAACTGTTTCACTAGCATTAGACTGTTTCATGAGAATGGGCTCTTTTCTTTTTTTGTTTTCTTTACTAACCATATAGTCAAATTAAAAATTATAAACCTCAATCGTTTAATTGCATATTGTGTACTACTTGTTATTTCGTAGTACTGATTTGTAACGGGACATATCACGTAGCATCCACCCAAACGAGATTTCTTAAGTTTGGCTGGGCCAGGGGGCTCTCATCTCCTATATTAAGCCACTAGCCAAAGTGAGAGTTACATAAGAGAAACCCTCTCCAAACAGGCTTTAAAGATAAATCTTACCGCCATGTGGTTCATCCCAGTCTACTGTCTCTGTACCCAAACCACCATTCCACCTAATGCTCCTGACTTTGTCACACCACGGATTTGGAATACGGGCTAAATAAACAAGGTGCGTAAAGAGTGAACTTCATTATGGGAACCACATGAAGTTCTGTTGAGGTTTAGTGACAATGAAACTCTTACCAATCACAATGACTCATTGACAATAGCTCATTGACAGAAACTTAAATGGAACTTCCTTGTAGTATCAATGAACTGATTCATACAAGATGTTCCCAGCTCTCTGCTTGAACACTGAGCCATGCAGCTTCTTAAATTGGGAAGAGTATTTTCAACCTGACAAGAAGCTCAGACTATACACTGCTTGTTGGGAATGGAATGGATGAACGACCATACATATACACTAACTTTCCGGCAACTGTGAAGATCACACCAATGTTTGAAAGTAAACAGAACTCCTTCTGTTGGTTCTGTTTTGATGTTGCTTCCCTTGTTAGCAACATCTCAGAGCCCCCTCCAGTACATTACGAAGGAAAGAACATAGAACTTAACAATCAACAACCTTGAAATTCAACTCTTAGTTAAAAAACCTTCAGTAGGATCACCTTAATTAATTGACTTCACCTCGCATTGTTAAATATCCACCTTGTTTGCCTGTTTTGCATACACCTTTACCTAGCTTACCATTTCAACCCTGTCTTGGACCTCCTTGTCACTGGACCAACACAACACTGTGTAGTTTTTGGTGTACAATAGCTACCCCATGTCAAATCAAGCATACACATCTTCCATCTGTAGAAATGGAGTGAAAGCAAGTGATCCCAAAGCACAGTTAATAAGATTTTGATGTACAGTACAGTATTGCTCTCTGTGCACCTACAGTTGAACTGCTCTTTTGGAGAAGGGAGCATCCAGGTCAGCTGGCACCAAGAAGGCCCAACTTGTTGATGGAAATTGTAAGGCTATCATTGGAATGGCAGTGATAGAAATTTTGCTCCGTTGGCCTTTAGTTCTGGACAACAGATCAGACAGCTGCCTTCACACAGAGAAACCCCACCAACCATGGAAGCAGGAGGCTAAAGCAATTTGGCATGTCTCCATCAACCCTTAACAATTTTTAGCAATGCACCATGGAAGCATCCTATCTACATTATGGGCTGGTATTGCAACTGCGCAGCATATGGCCTAAGAAACTAAAAAGTTGCACAACTCAGCACATCACAGAAACCAAACTCCCTTCATGGACTATCTATACTTCTTGCTGCCTCTGTAAAACAGCCAGCATAATCAAAACTCCCACCTACCTTGGACATTCTCTTTTCTCCCCTAGTCCAATAGGTAGAAGAAATAAAAGCCTGAGAGCCAGGCTCAAGAACAGCTTCCATCCCACTGTTAAATAATGGTTGAATGGCTCAACATTACGTATGAGAAGATTGACTTCACAATATACCTCATTATTGTATTGCACCTTATTATTTATCTGAACTGCACTCCCTTGGCGGCCGTTACACTTAATTCTGCATTCTGTTATTATTGTACAATACACTGTGTAATGGTTTGATCTGCATGAACATTATGCAAGACAAGTTTTTCCATTGTATCTTCCGTACCTGTGATAATAATCAACCAATTCCATTCCTAATCATGGTGGCAGCACGGCCAGTGTGGCGTGAGACACGGCCTAAATGACAGGGCTCTAGGGGTCTACAGCAGGGTTTCTTAACCAGGGTTCTGTAAGAAATTCCAAGTTTAAAAATAAATATCGGTTGTTGAACTTCGCGCAACGCGCGATGCTAGCGCTCGCTGTGGTGGGCAATGACCGAGCAGCCCCGTAAGCAATCTCATTAGAGGTCTCTCAGAACGGCACGGTGAGCGCTGTGGGACCGTGTTTATTTGCTTGAGTCCATTCTCAGTTTTTAACCAGAGAAAGGGGAGGCCATTGATAATTGGCGACCGCTGTATTGCACGGAGGGGAGGATGGTAGGCTGATGAGTAGTGCGAAGTGCTCCGAGTTTTTAACGAACTCAGCCAGAGATGTTAGCCTCTCCCTCCCAAATTCCCCTGACGCACCACCTGACTTACAAAAGCAAACAAACTCTACCGGGGTGGTAGGAAATTTTCAATATAAAGACGGTCCAATGCGGCCATTTTTGAAGAGGAGGTGTGAGATGGAAGAGGAGGATTCTAGGGTTACGGACAATTCTGATAAAGTTAATGATGAAGAATTACAATCTTCTGAGTCATTTCATTGCACTAGTGCAAAAATGGACACAAAAAGTCCATCTCTTTTTTTACAAAACTATGTTTATTTAACAACAAATACACAAATTACAAACATTAAGTATTTACAAGAAAGTATAAATTAAAATTAAAATATTATTACTGTCCATAAAACAGTCATTTCCCTGGGGGCCACACCACTCCTGGAAAACCCCCACTATACCCATCGTGACGGCATGCTCCCTCTCCAAGGACAGCCAGAAGAAGGGCAGACAGTCGGCCCTGGCAGAACCCTCGACTTTCAGCCACCTACACCAGTGAATGGCCATCCTGGCCAGGCTCAGGAGCAAGACCACCAGTAGATCCTCCTCACGACCCATCCTCTTCTGTACTGAGTGCCCGTTTATAAGGAGCGCGGGGCTGAAGTGCAACCAGAACCTGAGGAGTACTCAGGTTCTCTTCAGATACTCAAACAGGGGCTGCATTATCTCACATTCCGTACAAACGTAGTACACCGACTCTTCCCGGCCACAGAATGGACAGGTGGATAGGGTGTCAGCAAACTGCATAAAGACCAGTTGCCTGATACTGCCCTCTGTAACACCTTCCACCCCAGGTCCCCTATGTACAGGGGAAAGACTCCAAGTTCCCCTGGGGACCTCCTCTGCTGCCAGATGGTAAGACAGATCGTCAAGACGAGTCTGGTCGGCAGGCAAATGCAAGGAAGTGAAAGGTGTGCAGGAGCAACCTGTACAAGAATCGCTTTGCAGCATCACAGAACGGGACGGTGGGCATCCCTGCCAGAAGACTCAAACGTGATACCCTGAGGCCTGGGTCCAACGAGCACTTCCAGCCCATCAGGTGGTGGTGCAGTAGGACTCCCTCCACTTCCCCGAACCCCCTCGACACCCACAATGATAGAATGGGGACCAGTCCCCCTCGCAACTAGAACACTGTCCCCCACCAGCGCGGGAGCACCCTGTCTAGATAAGACTAGACCCCATACCCTCAACAGCTCTCGCTAAAAGCGATGTAGTTCCTTCAACGCGGGGAGGCTGATGCTGTCCGCTGGAAACCGCGCTCCCTCCTACAAGTAGTGTCCCCAGCAGAGGAAGCGTGTCGTTAGCCCATGGCATCTCGGAGGGTGGTCACTGTACAGCTATCTCTGCAGGGTCCTGAGGTGGAGAGCCGCAGCTGGATGCGCACACACACCAATGACTGACCGCCCTCCGCGATCGGAAGACTCAGGACCACAGCAGAAACCCAATACCTCCTGTTGTCCCAGAAGAAGTCCACCAGTCTCTTCTGGGTCCTGGAGACAAAAGCAGCAGGCAGGACTAAAGTAAGCAGCCGGTACCATATCTTTACAATGAAGGCTACTTATCAATTAGGTTTTACATGGACTGGTGATGCAAGTTGTCCTATTCCATTATGCCAAGTCTGTGGCAAACAACTTACAAATGTAGCAATGGCTCCAATAAAATTGAAAAGACACTTAACTACAAATCAGAATCAGGTTTATTATCACCAGCATGTGACGTGAAATTTGTTAACTGAGCAGCAGCAGTTCAATGCAATACGTAATCTAGCAGAGAGAGAAAAAAAATAATGAACAATTAAAAAAAACAAGTCAATTACAGTATACGTATATTGAATAGATTTAAAAACCATGCAAGAACAGAAATACTGTATATTAAAAAAAGTGAGGCAGTGTCCAAAGATTCAATGTCCATTTAGGAATGGGATGGCAGAGGGGGAGAAGCTGTTTCTGAATCGATGAATGTGTGCCTTCAGGCTTCTATACCTCCTACCTGATGGTAACAGTGAGAAAAGGGCATGCCATATGATGCGTAAAAGTGCTGATTATTTTAAACAACTATTGGAAACTCAAAAGAAACAGATTAAAGCTTTTGAAAATAAAGTCACAGTCAGTAAAAGGACACAGGAAGCAAGTTATTAAAGACCAGTTCATTCGAGAATGTTTAAACAACTGTGAAAACTGGGACAAAGGGCATACAAATCTCCTGCTACATACAAAAATCTGTTGACTTAGCAGAGGAAGAGTTCTCAGCAGGGTGTTTGAGCTGAAAGATGAATTGCAGGAGTATTTTCAAGAAAATAGTAGGTAAGAGTTTGCTAAGTGCTTTGAAGATGAAGAATGGCTGTAGAAACTACCCAGCTTAATAGGCACTTTCCATCATATGAACCAGTTGAACAAGTCTCTGCAAGGCCCTGAAGAAAATATTTTTACTGCAAGTGACAAGATTCTTGGATTTAAAAGGAAATGGAACCTTTGGAAAAACCGTGCTGCAAATGGAAATCTTGAAATGTTTCCACTGTTGCTTGGGCTTGAGAGTGGGGAAGGATATCACAAAGTCTTGAGTCTTATTGAAAACCACCTGGAAGAACTGCAGAACAAAATTGAACAGTATTTTTCCTCCCTTTCAACTCAAGTGTATGATTGGGTGAGAGACCCCTTCTCTGAATCTTCAGCTCAGCCTGAAAACTTGACTTTGAGAGAAGAGGAAGAACATTGTGAGCTGCACTCTGATCAGGCACTCAAAGATGAGATTTACTGACCTGCCCTTGGACAAGTTCTGGACTTCCAAGAAAGAAGGGTATCCTGCCGTTCATTGGAAAGCAATGAACATTTTCTTGCAGTTTTCAACTTCTTACATGTGTGAGCAAGCTTTTCTTGTTTAACAAGCATCAAGAGCAAGGATAGAAATTGTCTCATTTCAGTTGAACGTGAAATCTGTGTGTGCTTATATCAAGTTGGACCCAGAATTGAGAAATTTATTATGTTTGCCTTATGAGTTTTTAAAATTTATGGAAGAGAAATAGAGAGAAATCTCAAGAAAGGTAAGCTAAGCTTAGCTATCTGTTTTTGTTTTCAAGAAAGTTTGGCTAAAAGTTCATTCTCTACTCAAAAGAGCATTGACAATTGGGAAGCTTTTAAAATCCAACAGAAGGCAACTAAAAAAGCTATAAAAGGGGTCAAGATGAAATACGAGGGCAGATTAGCCAATAATATAAAGCAGCATACCAAAAGTTTTTTTCAGTTATATAAAGAGTAAAAGGGAGGTGAGAGTTGATATTGGATGACTGAAAAGTGATGCTAGTGAGGTAGTAATGGGGAAAAAAGAAATGGCAGATGAACTGAATGGGTACTTTGCATCCATTTTCACTGTGGAAGACACCAGCAGTGTGCCAGAGGTCTGTGAGTGTCAGGGAGCAAAAGTGAGCGCCATTGCTATAATAAAGGAAAAAGTACATCCCAGAGTTTTGAGAGAAGTGGCTGAAGAGATAATAGGTGTATTGGTCATGACCTTAAAAGAATCACTTGATTCTGGCATGGTCCTGGAGGACTGGAAAATTGCAAATGTAACTCCACTCTTTAAGAAGGGAGGAAGGCAAAAGAAAGGAAATTACTGTATAGGCCAATTTGCCTAACCTTAGTCATAGTCATACTTTATTGATCCAGGGGGAAATTGGTTTTCGTTACAGTTGCACCATAAATAATAAATAGTAATAGAAATAGTAATAGTAATATTACTATTAGTAAACAGTAAATAGTAATAGTCATGGAAATAATAAATATTAATAGAATAGTAATAGAAAAATAGTAATAAATAGTTAAATAGTAATATGTAAATTATGCCAGTAAATTATGAAATACTTCCAGGACCAGCCTATCGGCTCAGGGTGTCTGACCCGCCAAGGGAGGAGTTGTAAAGTTTGATGGCCACAGGCAGGAATGACTTCCTATGACGCTCAGTGCTGCATCTCGGTGGAATGAGTCTCTGGCTGAATGTACTCCTGTGCCCACCCAGTTCATTATGTAGTGGATGGGAGACATTGACCAAGATGGCATGCAACTTAGACAGCATCCTCTTTTCAGACACCACCGTGAGAGAGTCCAGTTCCATCCCCACAACATCACTGGCCTTACGAATCAGTTTGTTGATTCTGTTGGTGTCTGCTACCCTCAGCCTGCTGCCCCAGCACACAACAGCAAACATGATCGCACTGGCCGCCACGGACTCGTAGAACATCCTCAGCATCCTCAGCAGTGGTTGCAAAAGTGTTGGAGTCTATTATTAAGGATGATGTTTTGAGGTACTTGGAGACTAATGATAAAATAAGTCAAAGTCAGCATGGTTTCTGTAAAGGAAATCTTGCCTGACAAATCTGTTAAAAGTTCTTCGAGGAAGTAACAAGCAGGGTGGACAAAGCAGAGGCAGTGGATGTCACTTACTTGGATTTTCAGAAGGCATTTGGTAAGGTGCCAGACATGAGGCTGTTTAACAAGATAAAACCCTATGGCCTTACAGGAAAGATACTGGCATGGATATCGGCATGGCTGACAGGCAGAAGGCAGTGAGTGGGACTAACAGGTGCCTTTTCTGGTTGGCTGCCAGTGACAATTGGTATTTCTCAGTGGTCCAGTATTGGGACCGCTACTTCTCGCATTGTTTGACAACGACTTAGATAATGGAATTGATGGCTTTGTGGCAAAGTTTGCAGATGATATGAGGGTAGGTGGAGGGCCAGGTAGTGCTGAGGAAGCAATGCGATTGCAGCAGGACTTAGACAAATTGGAAGAATGGGCATAAAAAGGTAGCAGATGGAATATAGTGTTGGGAAATACATGATAATGCATTTTACAATGGTAAAAGGAACAATGGTGGGGGCAATTATCTAAATGGGGAGAAGGTTCAAACATCAGAGGTGCAGAGGCACTTAGGAGTCCTCATGCAAGACTCCCAGAAGGTTAATTTACAGGTTGAGTCTATGGTAAAGAAGGCAAATGCAATGTTGGCATTTATTTCAAGAATAGAATATAACAGCAAAGAGATTATGCTGAGCCTTTATAAGACACTAGTCAGGCCATATTTAGAGTACTGTCAACAGTTTTGGTTACCATATCTCAGAAAGGATGTGTTGTTATTGGAGAGGGTCCAGAGGATGATTCCAGGAACGGAAGGGTTAACATATGAGGAGCATTTGGCAGCTTTGGGTCTGTACTCACTGGAATTTAGAAGAAATCGTGGGGATTTCATTGAAACCTACTGGGTGTTGAAAGAAGTAGGTAGGGTGGATCTGGAGAGGATGTTTCCTATGGTGGAGGTATCCAGAACTAGAGGGCACAGCTTCAAAACTGAGGGGTGACCCCTTAAAACAGATATTTATTTTAGCCAGAGAGTAGTAAATCCGTGGAATGTTGTTCCACAGACTGCGGTGGAGGCCAAGTCTGTGCGTATATTTAAGGCAAAAGTTGATTGTTTCCTGATCGGTCAGGGTATCAAAGGATATGGCGAGAAGGCAGGTGCATGGGGTCGAGTGCGATCCAGGATCAGCCATGATGAAATGGTGGAGGAGACCTGATGGGCTGAATGGCTGATATGGCAGTTCGTTTATTGTTCCAGATTCCAGGAACTGCAGTCGCTTGCGTTTCCACGACAATAAAACAAAGTTACAGGTTAATCAGAACTCAAATTCATTGAATCAACATCTCTGGTTCTTAGTCAAGGCCTCTATTAACTTAACCACTGCACTCCCGTCATGGTAGACAAATAAATCCCAGGATGCTTCAGAGAGAAGAATTGCAAGAAGATAGATATTTCCTGATCTGAAAGTGAAAAGGTTGATACCATCTCATGAATGGACTCTGTCCTGGGCCCATCCCTCTTACTCAAACCCCCCCCCCACCACACGCTCTGTCCCTAGGCCCTCCTTCGCACATCCAGCTCCTGGACCCTTCCCTGTTATCCACCCCACAGACTCCCTCCACTCCCAACACCTTCCCATGGATATTCCCTGACCACATACCTTTCTAGTAGTCTCTTAAATTTAGTGTATCTGCTAGGCCAAAGGTTGAGGGAACAGTTCAGTGATGGGGAGATGAAGTTGAGTGAGGTTATCCCCTCTGATGGTGGAGGGGTAATAACTGTTCCTGAACTTGGTGGAGTGGGTCTAGAGGCTTGTATACCTTCTTCTTGAGACTTCTATACTGTCTTTCTTTCAGCAACATAAAGAGAGCATGGCCTGGATGACGGGGGTCCATGATGTTGGATGCTGTTTTAAGAACATATAACATAGAAAACCTACAGCACAATACGGGCCCTTTGGCCCACAATGCTGTGTCGAACACGTACTTACTTTAGAAATTACCTAGGGTTACCCATAGCCCTCTATTTTTCTAAGCTCCATGTAGCTATCCAGGAGCTTCTCTAAAGACCCTATCATTTCCACCTCCACCACTGTCGCTGGCAGCCCATTCCACGCACTCACCACTCTCTGCGTAAAAAACTTACCCCTGACATCTCCTTGTATCTACTTCCAAGCACCTTAAAACTGTGCCCTCTCGTGTTAGCCATTTCAGCCTTGGGAAAAAGCTTCTGACCATCCACACAATCAATGCCTCTCAACATCTTATACACCTCTTGTCAATCAGGTCACCTCTCATCCTCCGGCGCTCCAAGGAGAAAAGGATAAGTTCACTCAACCTATTCTCATAAGGCATGCTCCCCAATCCAGGCAACATCCTTGTAGGTCTCCTCTGTACCCTTTCTATAGTTTCTACATCCTTCCTGTAGTGAGGTGACCAGAACTGAGCACAAGTGGGGTTTGACCAGGATCCTATATAGCTGTAACATTACCTCTTGGCTCTTGAACTCAATCCCACGATTGATGAAGGCCAATACACCATATGCCTTCTTAACCACAGAGTCAACCTGTGCAGCAGCTATGAGTGTCCTGTGAACTCAGACCCCAAGATCCCTCTGATCCTCCACACTGCCAAAGGTCTGACCATTAATACTATATTCTGCATTATATTTGACTACCAAAATGAACCACTTCACACTTAACTGGGTTGAAATCCATCTGCCACTTCTCAGCCCAGTTTTGCATCCTATTAATGCCCCCCTGTAACCTCTGACAGCCTTCCACACTATTCACAACACCCCCAACCTTTGTGTCATCAGCAAATTTATAACCCATCCCTCCGCTTCCTCATCTCATTTATGAAAATCACAAAGAGAATGGGGTCCCAGAACAGATCTCTGAGGCACACCACTGGTCACCAATCTCCATGCAAAATATGACCCATTTACAAATGGTATAACCACTCTTTGCCTTCTGTGGGCAAGCCAGTTCTGGATCCACAAAGCAAGGTCCCTTTGGATCCCATGCTTCCTTACTTTCTCAATAAACCTTGCATGGGGTACCTTATCAAATGTTTTCCTACTCTTTTACTGGTTACTCCTTTCCTCTTAAATAAACTTTAGGATGATTAGGATTCCCCCACTACTACAACAACCCTATTCCTCAGCGATTTTCTTACAAATTTGTCTACACATCTGTGTACTGTTGGAATGTCTGTAGTATAATCCCAGCAAAGCTCATTTTTATTTTAAACTCTACTCGTACGTCCTCATTTAACAACCTTTTCATGATATTCTCCCATTCTATTGCAGTGATGACATCCTTGACTAACCGTATAACCATATAACAATTACAGCATGGAAACAGGCCATCTTGGCCCTTCTAGTCCGTGCCGAACTCTTACTCTCACCTAGTCCCACTCAGCTCATAACTCTCCTGTCCATATAGCTGTCCAGTTTAACCTTAATCGACAACATCGAACCTGCCTCAACCACTTCTGCTGGAAGCTCGTTCCACACAGCCACCACTCTCTGAGTAAAGAAGTTCCCCCTCATGTTACCCCTAAACTTTTGCCCTTTAATAATGTGATGCCCCCTCCTATGTAACTCCTTCCCCATACCCTGGAACACTGTTGCTAGTTCTACCCTTCTTTCATCCATGTTTCTGTGATCACCGTAACATTGCATTTTCATATGATGATTCATGTTCTTAGGCTCTTACACGTCAGGCTGCTTGCTGGCATCAAGATAAATGCTGTCTTATTGTAACCCACCTAGTTTTCCAACTTTCTTGGTTTATATTCTATATTTGACTCTATCTCCACGCTTACTGTTCTGCAACACACACCCCTGCCAAATTAATTTAAATCTCTTCAACACATACGTAAACCTCCCTAAAAGGATATTTGTCCCTTTCTAATTCAGGTGCGATTTGTCCTGTTTCAGGTAAGATGGCAGCATATTCGATCGCAGCAACTTCTACAGGGTCAACCAAAGATGTTATTGACTTTATTAAACACTTTTTACGATTGCAAGACCCTGCTGGACATTACAGACTTAAAGTACTGCGGGTCTTCCCCATCAGCGAGTTGCTCGTTGGCAGAGAAACTGAAGGAGCTGGATTTGGTGCGGATTGTGTTGCTGCCTGCATCAGGGAAGTGGTGGAGGAGTTGGTGCAGGAAGGCGGTGTGCAGTCCAACAGCAGCTAATCATCTTAGTCACTTTTCTTGTGATCGCAAGGCCTAGTTGGAAATTGTTGATGTGGAACGCTGCAAATTGGATTCACAGATTTATTGGCAGACAGCGGGGGAGCTGCATGGCTTCGGCAAGGAGTAGGCTTCAAGCCTCGGTGTTGCCTGTTTACAGCTGCCTAGGGAAGAGGCATCGGAGTCGGTGTGCTCCACTGGAGGCAGTGTGGCATGGCATCCAAGCTGGAGTTGGTGCAGCTGCACAGTCCCCATCAGCGAGTTGCTCGTTGGCAGAGAAACTGAAGGAGCTGGACCCCCACCCCACCCCCACCCATGTTTGCTTGGCAGGAGACAAGTGGTATTGTGTTTGACTGCGGATTGCCGAAGCATTCATGGACTCGGGGTTTTGGACTATACAAGGGGTGATTGATAAGTTCATGGCCTAAGGTAGCAGGAGTCAATTTTAGAAAACCGTCCAAGCACATTTATTTTTCATCATAGTCCCCTCCTACATGTACAAACTTAGTCCAGCGGTCGTGGAGCATACGGATTCCTTCTTTGTAGAAGTGGTCCACAGCAGGGGTGATTGATAAGCTTGTGGTCTAAGGTAGAAGGAGATGAGTTATTCACTTCAAACTTTCTGCATTATCACTCAAAGAATTGAACTGCACGTGCATGTAACAAGGGTGTCTTGGACTCCAGGTGGTCCATAGCAGGGGTGATTGATATGTTCGTGGCTTTAGGTAGAAGGAGATGAGTTATACAGCTCTTGTTACATGCACGTGAAGTTCAACTCTGAGTGAAAATACAGAGAGTTTGAAGTTAATAACTCATCTCCTTCTACCTTAGGCCACAAACTTATCAATCACCCCTGCTGTGGACCACTTCTGGAGGTCCAAGACACCGATTTCTACAAAGAAGGGATCCATATGCTCCACGACCGCTGGACTAAGTGTGTAAATGTAGGAAAAACAAATTTGCTAGGTTTTCTAAAATCAACTCCTTCTACCTTAGGCCATGAACTTATCAATCACCCCTTGTATTCTTTTTTGTGTGACTGTGTTTTACTGATATCTTGTATGTGCCTTGTGCTGTGTATGACTGTAGGTATTGTGTTTTGCACCTTGGCCTCTGAGTAATGCTATTTCATTTGGCGGTGTTCATGTCTGGCTGAGCGACAGTTAAACTTGAACTTGTACCTGCACCTTCCAAAAAGGAACAGTATTCAAAATTCTGCCGAAATCCAATATGATGGCAGGTCCTGGTTACATATTCTTGCTATTCTTCCTGACCCATGTTGGTTTCTGGTACCAATGCATCAAATTCGACATTTGTATCTGTATAAAGTTCCTGGCACAAACAAGAGAAAGTCTGCAGATGCTGGAAATCCGAGCAACACACACACAATGCTGGAGGACCTCAGCAGGCCAGGCAGCATCTATGGAAACAAGTACGGTCAACGTTTCATGCCCAGACCCTTCAGCTGGACTGATGCTGCCTGGCCTGCTGAGTTCCTCTGGCATTGTGTGTTGCTTAAAGTTCCTGGGCTGCCTTGTTTTTTGTCTACTTGAATTACCCTGTCCAACACCTTCCTCTTCTGTTCCTGTGACTCTGTTTGTACAACCCACACTCTATCACTCAATGATTGATGACATTCTTTATTTCAACTGCCTCTATCCCAAACTGTGTACAGTATTCAGAATCTTTTACCAGCTGTTCCTCATTTGAATCTGTCTTTGAAACCCATGCCTTTGAGAAATATTTAGTCATTCTTACCAATATGACCTAAACGTATTACAGAGTTTACCTTATCGTAATATTAAGTTTCTTACCTTGCTTTTCTGTTATATATTTAATATTCACATTTTATACAGATAGAATATAAAGGAGAATAAGGACAATCCCACTTTACTTATGTTATTTACTAATACCACTACACATGAACAAGTTATCATTCATTTTGGCTGCCTGGTTAACCCAGATTCAGGATCTTCCCAGTTTCTTCTCCACCCATCCCAAGCCTTCAGCCTATCGTCATCCTATTTTTTCCCTTGTCCACCAGTCCATCTACCCATCATCCACACACTCCTCCCACTGGGTTTCCTTCCTCTACTGTTCCCAATCTGCTCAGCCCATCTCCTTTATTTCATTCCATGCTCCATCTTCCATCTGCAGCCCTTTGTTGCCTCCACCCTTCAGTCTCTGTAGCTATTTCTACCCTCCTCCAACTGCCTACTGTCAATCCTCAGCTGGATCTACCTATTGCTAGCCAAACTTTGTTCCACCTTGTTCCCTCGGTTCCATAATGGCTGTCATGCCACCCACCAAACCCACCCCCCCAATCTTCCAATCTGGAGGGAGGGCCTTGACTAAAGTAGTGACTGTTCTTTTCCTTCCACACCTGCTGTGCCTCAGTTGAGTTCCTTCCACATTTAGTGAAGTAGTGTCAGCCATACCTTAAAGCATAAGGTTGCTGGTTCCAGTCAAAGAACACTGCAGTTGTTAGTTCACATTAGAGAACACGGAGGAAACCGGTTATAGTAGAACCGGAATTAGTGATAGAACCATGGTAACGATGAACTAAAAAAGTTGTATCTATTGCAGCAAAGATGAATAGAGACTTAAAATATTGGAAGGAATCAGCGGCTGTGATCCTGGCTGCAGGTATCCGAATGCACGATTTGAGTAAAAGTGCTACAAATATGCAAACCTGTCAACAACCACAAGGAAGGAATCTACCTCACAAATGCTTGGAGAAGACGGGAAATAATTATACCTTGCTTATGTTACAACAGAATACGAGGACCAAATTTTTTCCCAATGCATATGTGTTTCCAGGAGGTCAGATGAGCTCAGGTGCTTTTTCCAATGAATGGATCCAGTTGTTCCATCCTTTTTGCCAGTCACCCAACTTTAAGCTGGATGCAGTCAAACAAACAGCTAGGAGGTCTCCAATCTTTGCCACAGACAGGAGAAAGCTAAGATCTCAAATACCTGGGGAGGTAGCTTTCCATATTTGTGCCATTAGGGAAACTTTTGAAGAGACGGGGGTACTCCTTGTGAAGCCAAATCACTCTGATAAAGATTTGATCAACTGTGGGATCATACAGCTTACACAATATAGCCAAAATAAACTTGCAAGTTGGAGGCCTCTTGTGCGGGAAAATGCAGCAAATTTTATAAAACTGTGCAAAGAGTTGGACTGTTTACCAAATATTTGGGCATTGAAGGAATGGAGTAATTGGTTGACTCCCACTTTTCAGAGAAGGAGATTTGATACTGCATTCTTTATTTGTTGTTTGGAAGAAATTCCTTTCACTGTACATGATGGTCGTGAAATAATTTCTCACAGTTGGATGACTCCTATTGAGGCGATAGAGCATTACCAATCTGAGAAACTCTACGTTCCTCCCCCACAATGGTATGAGATAGGAAGACTTTGCCGATTTCACTGCCTTCAAGGTTTGCAGAGGTTTAGCCAAGATCGTTCTGTGGAAGGTTGTGAACGATGGCTTTCAGTCCGACTAATGGCATCTGATGGTTTTGCCGCCTTGTATCCTGGGGATGAACTTCATCCTGAAAATCCAGATTTCACAGGGGAAACAGAAATAAACCTCACTTCCTCCAAATCTCTGGAAGAAATACGGCTAGAGGTTACTAGACTGCACCGGGCAGAATGCCGAAATCCGTATAACTGTACTCTGTATGTGAATATTGAACCCCGATATAAACATGTGCACCCATTAACAATACAGTCATCCCAATAGTCATAGGTAAACTGTATAAGACACAAAAAATACTGTAATAAATACAAATGTGTATTATAACTGGTGTTTATATTTGAATAAATTTTCATGTTTAGTGAAACCCCTTTTTACTAGGCATCTATAGAAATGTGGCTCCTTTGCCCCTTGCTAACATCCACTGGACTCAGCGGTGAGAAAACCACCTTTCTCAAAGTCTATAAGTCTCTGGTCGGTATGAGTTGGGTCCCACCAAAACTGGGAAGTTGGGATGTCGCGACCACCCAAACCCTGATCTGGGTTAGTACTGCCCCCATCCAATTAGCCACTGGGAAGAAAGAACAGATCATACACTGCATACAATTACAAAGAAAGCATACTTAGAAATTTCAGCTTTATCGAAGTTAGTTGGAAAAGAAAAGCAAAAAAAAAGGGCCCATTACAGTTAACCCAGTCCAAGTGTGCACATAAGTTGGAGCTCATCTTGAAGTTGTTTTTAACTGAAGCGTTGGACCCACGGTCTGCGTGACAGCACACACTATCTCTGAATGTCGCTCGAAATCCACCTCAAGCAAACAGACTCCCCCCACGGGAGTATTGGTCCTTCCTCCTTGAAGCCATTCGTCTGCACTAAGCACCTTGTGCAACAGGGATAGCATCTTCTGTCACCTTCCCTCCTGTCTTCTCTCAGCTCCCACCAAAAAGATCTTAATCCACACGTGTTCATCACAAAAACCTCTCCGTCCAACGTTCTCTAGAACCTTCTCCCAATTCCACCGTCCTGATTGGCTGACACGACATTCCTAAGTTGAACAACATAGCCCCTCATCTTTAGTTCAAACCCAAACCTACGAAGAGTAGAACAGATTGCTCTTACAGAACTGCTAAAATGCGATACCTACAGCATGGGAGTAAAACTCTTAACTGGGGTGTTAACACTCTCTCCCCACCAAAAAGAGTCATGTTCTCATGACTTTGAAATTTATCAACCCATCATTAGCAACATAGTTTTCAAAGGAATTTTGTGATGTCAGGATCTCCAATCCATTTGTAAATGGTAGTGACATATCTCACTAGGGGATTAGATGCAACACTGTTCCCTCAGTGCATCATAGGCCAGCCTATCTGGGGGTTTCTTGACTCTTTTGAGTTCTCCTTATCCTATCTTTGGCTCTTCCAGCCACCCCTTGTGACCCTTCCTGTCTACTAGAGAGTGCCTCCCCCATCTATCATCCATGTCTTCCAGCAACTCAGGTCCCCCTGCTCCATAACTGAACTTAACTTCCTCCAGTCTAAGCAGGTGCTGCCAAAACATCTTCAACCTCCGTTGGTGCTAACCGGTGAGACCTCTCTCGGAAAGGGGTGTCCTCCGTCGCTCTAACAGTGTGGCAAGTACTCCTGGAGTAATTAACTAAAGATTCATCAGCAGAAAACACATCTTTGACTCCAAACATCTCAGTTAATCTCCCTTTCCTTTACTTGGACATTCTGGCAAATTTGGGGGTTCCTGTCATTCTAACTACTCCTCAGGGAGGTAACATGACAGGTTTTGACTGGGTGTACCACACAATTCCTTACTTCTGCTCATCCTGCTTAGAAGGAACTTGCACCTTCTGAAAAGCAATTCTGAACACAGGGTGAATGGACAAGGTTTTCAAAAACTTCTCTCCATTTCCCTCCTTGCATGCTCCTACAAGCCTTCTCATAATGGCAGTATTTGTTCCCACAATAATGGAAGCTCCATCCTTTGTAGTCAGATCCAGTCTGATGTGTCAATAGTCTCGGTTACTCTGACATTTGCTTCCGAAAGCTCCAGCTTCAACGACAAGCAACGAACATATTAATACTCATCAGCACTAAGCCCCCAAATCTCAAGGGTACTGAGGTTAGTGGTAAATGTGTCAAATACCAGTTGTAAAAGGATCTATAAAGCAAAGTAACTTGAGAACCTGTGTCAAGTGTGGCTCTAGCATAAACACCTTCAATCCATATGGATACATCAGAGCTTGGTCCCACTAAACCTTCAAGAGTAGTGTTTGGCACTGTAGTATTTCTCTTGATACACTGATAGGAACGTATCCTCTCCGAAACATCAGCCCATTCCTCTACTGGGTCCCTCTGTAGTTTTACCCCTTTTCTTCACGGTTTAATTAACTGCTGATTTACTTCCTGAAGATTTTCCTGTACTTCACACTCCCGCTTGAAATATCTATCTCCTCCACAGTTGTAACAGAAAATACCAGTCACTTCCCTGGTCAAGGGTCCCCATTCAGTTGCAGCCCTGGCCTTGGTACATCCCACCAGTGGGTCCAGCTTCCTTTCACCTTATCATGTTCGGTGGCAGCACCAACCGATATCATCCAAGATACCTTGGCCCTCAGGTCTTTCACGGCATCCTGCAAACCCCCCTCTTGTGTGGTATCAGGGGCCGCTTTAGCAACAGAGGCTACTACTGAGGACTTTGCCCTGCTGACAGAGGCCTTCTGCTCCTCCATTGCGTTTTCTTCCTCTCTAACTTCTCAGAGTAACTCGGCAAAAGATTAAGGAGGGCGCACTTTGGGGGTCATTTGAATACTAGAACAATCACGTCATGTGACAGTGCACCCTTCATAACTTGCTCCATGCTGAAGCAATTGTTCTCAGACAGTTGAATTGTGGCACAAACAGTGCAACAGCTTCTCCAACCTGAAAATGTAGGCAGACAACTTCTCTCCTTCCTCCTGGAATCTGTGCCAAAACTTCATCCTAAAATCGGCAGCACTTTCACAAATGCCAAAATGCTAGAGCTTGCAGATAATTAGCTACCTTGGCTAATGGATTTTCTGCCTTGAGGAACCTCACTATATCAGCAACTGGGACTTTTAAGCTCTCTACCAGTCCCAGTTTTTTCCATATTATCCGAGCACTGTCGTTCATCAAGTAACTGAGATTTCTGCTCAGCCCAAGTCTCATATTCTTCTTCCCCATCGGAGGTAGGCTTGACCCCAGAGAACACTCCCAGGCTCTCCGCAGATATACTCCTGCATTTATCAACTAGTGATGTAATAGCCAAAACGAGCTCAGAATTTAAGTCAACTGCTTAAGGGCTCGTTAGACCTTTCACGTCAGAGAACTCCTTCCCTCATTTCGCAGAAACGAGAGAAACTTGTCTTTAAAGTCTCCGTCCTCAGCTATGGGGAAACTCGTCTCCCAATTCTTCACCCTCGCCTACACTCCTCTCTTCTCTAAAGGTATGGACAGCCAACAGCCCCGCCTCTCTTATCGCACCAGGCAGATCTACTCCCGTCATGTCTTTGCTAGTCTGGACTAACGCAACATCCTTACCAGCCAATTGATCAAAATGCCGTTCAATGAGAGTAACATTGCTTAATACTTTAACAGTACTTAAAACCCAAATCAACAATTCATCTGGACTGCAGATATCCAGCCCGCTCAAAACACAAGCATTAGTTGTGGATAATCTCTTTGCATCACACCAAAACTTAATCTCTGCGTCATCTATAATCAAGCATCTTAATCACTTTCCTGGACACTAGTTTAAACACAGGCTTAAACATACAACTTAATCAATTCTTACAGCTAATACACAGTATTCAGTGAATCAAATCTCGGACGACAGCCCCCACAGTGAAACCCGTTTTTACCGGGCATCCATAGAAATATGGCAATTAGCCCCTCGCTAACAGCCATTGGACAGCGGTGAGAAAACCACCTTTCTCAAACTCCGTACAACTTGGGTCGCACCAAAACCGGGAAATTGGGATGCCTTGACCACCTGAACCCCAATCTGTGCAAATATTGCGTAAGTACTGCCCCCAAGCAATTAGACATCGGCAAGAAATAATATGTCGTACACTGCATACAATTATAAAGAAAGTATATTTACAAATTTCAGCTTTATCGAAGAGTTAGTAGGAAATATAAAAGCAAAAAAATAAAAAAGGGCCCTTGAAAGTTAACCCAGTCCAAATGTGCACGTAAATTGGGGTTGTCTTTAACTGATGCGCTGGATCCACGGTCTGCATTGTAGTACACACCACCTTCCGAATGTCGCTCGAAGTCCATCTCTAACAAACAGGCTCCCCCACGGGAGTATTGGTCCTTCCTCCTTGAAACCATTCATCTGCACTAAGCACCTTGTGCAACAGGGATGGCATCCTCTGTCACCTTCCCTCCTGTCTTCTCCCAGCTCCCGCCAACAGGACCTTGACCCACCCCAGTGTCTGTCACAAAAACCTCTCCACCCAGCGTCCTCTAGAACCTTCTCCCAATTCTGACATCCTGATTGGCTGACACAACATTCCTAAGTTGAACAATATAGCCCTTTATCTTTAGCTCAAACCCAAACATGCTAAAAGCAGAACAAACTGCTCTAAAATGAGGTACCTACAGCATAGCAGTAAAAATCTTAACCAGGGCGTTACATAGCAACATTAAGAAGCAAGGCTATAGTGTAATAATTGCACAACTTTCTGTTTGCCAGAGAATTCTTGTAGCTCATGGGGTCCATGATACATGGGGAAGAGAGAAGCAGATTTCCTCTAAATATCAAACAAGGATTATCTCAAAGGTTTTTTTTAAGGCAATGACAAGGAAATGTAGGATGCAGTGACAAACCAAGACTGTTAGAGTTGGAAAGGCTGATCTCAGCATATAATGACAGATAAGAAAATATGTAAACAGTTGCACCCAGAACACTGGTGTACATTCTGAGCCAGTCTATGAAAGATTAGCCTCTATGTGGAAGGACACTAGATTAAGCTGGAATTTGAATTTAGTTTAATTCAAACAGAAAAGAAATTTAAACCAGCATGTTTGGGTGCCATTTAGTTTTCTAAAGATATAGAGTTATCCTTGTTCAGATCTGATAATTTTCAACAGTTTTCCAGTTTGTTGAACTGGAAATTCTTGCTGTGAACTGTGTCTGCCAAAATTTGTCAGATTTTTCATTTATATGCTCTTTTGTTTGGATGGAGGGAACCAGATGGAAGAATGTTCTTTAATTGCTTTGTTTGATAAATTTTTAACTTTAATTTACTTTTTTTAAGTTTTTCAAAAGCCAAATATTGTATTTAGAAACATTTAATTACCATCACAGCTTTGTCAGCCAAGAAAGTGGAGGGTGCATTATTTTGCTGATCATGGAATGCTTACAATGCAACAGGAGCCTTTTGGGTCATAACGTCTGCACGCATCAAAGTAGCTCTAGCTCCACCTGCTATCCCTTCTTGGTAGCCTTGCAATTTTACTTCAGTTAGCCAGTTCCCTCCTGATGGCTTCTATAGAACCTGTCCTCATACACCTGCAACAGTGTGCGCTGGATTCCAACTGCACACTGTATAAAAGGTTTTTTCTTAATTATTTTTATTTTATATCTATGTCGTTTAGTCTTCAACCTTTCCTCCAAAGCAAACAGCCTCTCACTATCCCTTCTTATATCTTCTTATATACTGTACATCTGTTAAATCTTCCTTCAGCCTTCTCCAAGGAATGTAATCCCAGCCTCTCATCTATTCTTTTAACAGCTACTCCAGGAACCATTTTTGTGAATCCTTGCTGTGCTTGCTGGACCCTCATCGATGTCTTCACTGTCTTGTAATGTACCAAGTAGAACTGAAGCTAATACTCCAGATGACTCTGGACCAGTGTTTTATAACAATTTAGCAAAACTTCCCTACTTTTACACTCTATTGATAAAAGCCCAGAATGTACAGTACATTGAGGTGTAGGGCAATAAGATCCCGGGCTTGGTAAGGTTCTGCCTAATAAATGTTGATCCCAACCAGTTTAGAGTTTTACAGCATCTGTCTGTGCTGTTGGTGTAGTGGTATCTGCACCCAGACTTTGAAACAAGAAGTCCTAGGTTTGAATTCGGTCTTCACCTTGCATGCTTTCCATCTGTGCTGGTTGAATGTTGAGCTAGCAACTCGGCCTCGTAAAACAGGTGCTAAAGAAATGGCAAGGTTTCCACCCAATGCACAAACAAGGCACGGGGAGGAACTGTTTACCTTTACCTTCAGTGCATCTGACCTACCAAGCAACTCCAATCATGGTGCCTCTCTGAGGATATATCCGCCTGTACATTTTGGGCAGGTGTATATGCTATGAAACCCTGTATAACTGAATAACTGGGTTCCTTGTATTAGAATATGGGCATTGGCTTCTGGAACACAATGTCAGTATGAAATCATATTCAGAGTGAAGCCACACTCTGAATGAAAATAGACTCAGTACTTTGGGAGAGTTGAGAAATTTGGGTTTGGTTCATTAAACGGTCAAATTTTTATTTCATGTATACTGTGTATGGAATTGGGCTGCACACAATAAATTGCTATTGTGGCCCGAGAACAATGCTAAAGCAGATTTCTTAAGTTGCTGGCTGATACAGGGAAACAGGAATACAAAAAACGTGCGCACACACACAGAGTAATGTTTTTTTTCCCCCATAATAACTGAAAAGTTCCACAGAGTAGTAAGGCTATGTAATCGTATTTTTGCGGTCAAAATGGCAGGTGAACTTTTGAGAACAGATTGGATAGATAGAAGAAGATAAAGAAGTTGAATAGATAAATGAACAAGGTGATAAACTATGATTAGAACTGTTTGAATGGATGTCATCTATTGTTTGTTTGGATAGAATGATTGTTTCAATTACACTTTGACTTTGTAGAAATTACATAAATGTTTAAGAAAGGTAGAACATTCTAAATACACAATTTTTCTCTCTTTTGATTCATATTGGGATATGATCTTACTGGTGGACACAGCCCTCTAGATATTGTATAAGTATCTGCTCTTTGCTTAAGTGACTCCTCTTTGTTGCTCTGCTTTTCAGCTGGGTCTGATGTTAATTAATCAACTATGAGAGGCAGTCGAGATAGGTTTTTACTCTTGTTTCTTTTGATTTTCTGCCTGCTAACCTCAGCCTTCTGATCCAAACGTTCATATTTTATACACTCACAGAAAATTTGCAACACAGACGAGGTAATTCAACCTATCATGTCTATAGTTTAAAAAAGAGCTGCTAAGCCTAATCTCACTTTCCACCAATGTATTCATAGCTTTGCAGATCACAGTTCTTCAAGTTACTTCCAAGTTCTCTTTAATGTGATGAGGATTCTTGTCACACTTCTAGGCACCAAGTTCCAGACACTTCTCCAGCTTTGAGTTAAACATATTTTTCATCGTCCTTCTACTCCATCTTCCAACTTACTTTAAATCTGTGCCCTAGCTTTTGAATCCTTTGCTAAGAGAAATAGGCCCTTCTTATCTACCTTATCTAGTCCCCTTGTAATATTATACTTTTCGTTTAATTCTTTACTTGTCCTTTTCTATTCCAAATAATGTATGTTCAAGTTTATTGTCATGGACATACACACCTAGGGTATAAATGCTGTGAACATAAGCACTTTTTGCAGCATAGTACATGACAAACATGAATTAACTAAGATAAATTATACTTAACAAAGTAAACATGACATTAGTGCAAGTTGAGAAAGAGAGAGAAAAAAATATTCAAGGTAGTATTAGGGTTTTCAGGTCAGTTCAAGAACCTGATGGCAGTGGGGAAGGAGCTGTTGTTGAACCTTCAGTTGTGGGTCTTCAGGCTCCTCTACCCACTACCTGACGGCAGCAATGAGAAGGGGGCATAGCCCAGATTGTGGGGGTCCCTAATGATGGATATTGCCTTCCTTAGACATCACTGTTAGTCATTTAAAACTACTCCAGCTCTCCACATGTATAAGGTGGATGACCTCACATTTTTCCACATTATAGTTCACGTGCTGTGTCCTTCTCATTCACTTAGCTCTATATATTCCCCAGAAGTTTCTCTACATCCTCCTCGGATGTCACATTACTATCTAGCTTTGGACTGTCAACAAACATTTTCATTACACTGGGCAGCTCATTTAACTCATTGATATATTGGAAAAGATTGGAACTGAAATAGTTGGGCCTTCAGAACAACTCTGCAACATACCACTTGTTGCAGCCTCTTAAACCAAAAATGACTTATTTACTCCAACTCTTTGTTTTCTTTCCCTTAAATGATCTGCAATTCACACCAGTATATGACCCCTATCTAACAATATGTGGATAGGCCGACTAGAGGAGAGGCCATACTGGATCTAGACCTAGGCAATTAACCTGGTGAAGTGACAGATCTCTCAGTGGGGTGAGCATTTAGGAGATAGTGCCCATAGCTCACTGACATTTAGCCTTGCCATGAACTAGGATAGGAGCAGACAGTATGAGGAAGTGTTTAATTTCAGGGGCATTAGGCAGGAACTTGTGAGTGCAAATTGTAAGCAGATGTTCTCAGGGAAATACACTGCGGAAATATAGAAGTTGTTTACGAACCACTTGCATGGTGTTCTGCATAGGTTTATCCATTGAGACAGGAAAATGTGGTAGGGTGGAGGAACCATGGATCAAAAGAGAGGTGGAACTTTTAGTCAAGAAGAAGGAGGCTGCATACTTAAGATTTAGGAAGCAACGATCGGACAGAGATCTTGAGAATTATAAGGCAGCCAGGAAGGAGGTTAAGAAGGGCTTAGGAGAGCTAGAAGAGGACAGGAGAAGGCCTTGGTGAGTAGAATTAAGAACACAAAATACTCTGCAGATGCTGGGGTCAAAGCAACACTCACAACACGCTGGAGGAACTCAGCAGGTCGAGCAGCATCCGTGGAAACGAGTAGAATTAAGGAAAACCTAAGGCATTCTACATGCACATGAAGAAAAGGAGGATGACCGGAGTGAGGGTAGGACTAATCAGGGATAAAGAGAAATATGTGCTTGGAATCAGAGGGATTAGCAGACATCCTTAATGAATACTTAGCTTTATTGTTCACCAGTGAGAGGAATCTGGATAAGTCAGAGTGTAGCACAGAACAGACTAATGTGCTGGAGCATGTTCAGGTTAAGAGGGAGGCAGTATTGGAGATTTTGAAGATATACCCCAGATTACTATGAGAGTGAGGGAAGAGACTGCTGAAGCATTGAACTAGACCTTTGTGTCCTCTTAGGCCACAGGAATATTGCTAGAGGACTGGAAGATGGACAATGTTGTTCCTTTGTTCAAGGAAGGTAATAGGGATAACCCTGGTAATTACAGACCAGTAGGTTTTATATGACTGGTAGACAAACAAATGGAGATGATTCTTAGAGACTATATGAGTATTTGGAGAAGCAAAATCTTATTAGGAATAGTCAGCATGGCTTTGTGAGGGGCAAGTCACATCCCTTGAACCTGTTTGACTTTTTCAAGGAAGTAACAGAACAAATTGATGAAGGTAGAGTAATGAATGTAATATACCTTACATTTAGTAAGGGATTTGACAAGGTTCCTCATGCAAGGCTCATCCAGAAAGTCATGAGATATGGGATACATGGAAACTTGGCAGAGTGGTTTCAGAATTGGCTTGCCCACAGAAGGCAGATGGAGTGTATTTTGCCTGTATTTTGACTAGTGGTGTTCTGCACATCTGTTCTGGGACCTGTGCTCTTTGAGATTTTTATAAATGTCTTAGAAGGCAAAATGGAAGTGTGGGTTAGTAAGACTGCAGATGACACGAAGGTTGGTGGAGATGTGGACAGTGTAGAAGGTTATCATAGATTACAACATGACATAGACAAGATGCAGAGCTGGGCTGAAAGGTGGCAGATAGAGTTCAATCTGGAAAAGTGGGAAGCAATACACTTTGGAAGGTTGAACTTGAAAGCAGAATTTGGACATTGGACGCTTGAAGAGCAGGGGACTTCAAACTGACCGAGGATAAAAGGCAGGAGTGGGTTGTGGCAGTGTAATAGAGCTTTGACTAGTGACCTATTGGTGTTTGGGATTGATGTGTAAGAGTAAATTAAAGGAAGACGGGGCAAACCCAGTGGCTGTTGTCTGAGTGGATGTAGTCAGAGTGGTGATCTTAAGGCTTTAGCTCTTCAAGGCTTCAGCGAAGAGAGTCTTCACTCAGAGAAAGCAAAGGAAAGAAAAGTTAATTTTTTCCTGCTCTTCTTTACATCTGCTCAGCTAGGACAGTAGGGATCACAGACAAGATAGTGAAATGCTCCACTTGTGGGATGTGGGAAGGCAGGGAGACCTGCAGTGTCCCTGATGAATGCAACTGTGAGAAGTGCATCCAGCTGCAGCTTCTAACAAACCACGTTAAGGATTTGGAGCTGGAACTAGATGAACACCAGATCATTCAGGGGGCTGAGGAGGTGATAGATAGGACATATAGAGAAGTAGCTACATCCAAGGTGCAGGACAGAGGAAACTGGGTGACAGTCAGGAAGGGGAAAGGGGTTAAGAAGCCGGTGCAGAGTACCCCTGTGGCCATCCCCCTCAACAACAGGTATATCACATTGGATACTGTTGAGGGGGGTGGAATGATCTAATGGAGGAAAATCATAGTGAGTGAGTCTCTGGCACTGAGTCTGCCTTTGTTACTCAGAAGAGAAGAGGGGAGAAGAGGCACACTGTGTTGATAGGAGATTTATTAGTTAGGGGAGGGCTCTGTGAGCGAGAACAAGATTCCCGGATGGTATGCTGCCCCTAGGGTGTCAGGGTCCAGAATATCTCAGATTGAGTTCTCAGCATTCTTAAGTAGGAGGGTGAACAGCTAGAAGTCATAGTTCATGTAGGTACCAATGACATGGGTAGGACAAGTGACGAGGTTCTGCAGAAGGAGCTCAGGGAGTTATATACTTTATACTTTATTGTCGCCAAACAATTGGTTCTAGAACGTACAATCATCACAGCGATATTTGATTCTGCACTTCACACTCCCTGGATTACAAATATTAAATATTAAAAATAGTTAAAATTAGTAAATATTAAAAAATTAAATTATAAATCATAAATAGAAAATAGAAAAATGGGAAGTAAGGTAGTGTAAAAAAAAACCGAGAGGCAGGTCCGGATATTTGGAGGGTACAGCCCAGATCCGGGTCAGGATGCATTCAGCAGTCTTATCACAGTTGGAAAGAAGCTGTTCCCAAATCTGGCCATATGAGTCTTCAAGCTCCTGAACCTTCTCCTGGAGGGAAGAGGGACAAAAGGTCTGTTGGCTGGGTGGGTCGTGTCCTTGATTATCCTAGCAGCACTGCTCCGACAGCGCGTGGTGTAAAGTGAGTCCACGGACGGAAGATCGGTTTGTGTGATGTGCTGTGCATGTTCACAATCTTCTGCAGCTTCCTTCGGTCTTGGACAGGACAACTTCCATATCAGGTTGCGATGCACCCTAGAACAATGCTTTCTACGGAGCATCTATAAAAATTAGTGAGAGTTTTAGGGGACAGGCCAAATTTCTTCAGTTTTCTCAGGAAGTAAAGGCGCTGGTGGGCCTTCTTGGCAGTGAACTCTGCTTGGTTGGACCAAGTCAGGTCATTTGTGATATTGACCCCGAGGAATTTAAAGCTTTTGACCTGTTCCACTTGCGCACGACCGATGTAAATTGGGTCGTGTGGTCCGCTACTCCTTCTGAAGTCAACAACCAATCCCTTCGTCTTGCTGACGTTGAGGGATTGGTTAGTGTCTTTGCACCATGCCACCAGGTTCTTAGTTTCCTCTCTGTACTCAAAGACCGTATCTCGGGTATCATTACCCGAGATACGGCCTACAATTGTTGTGTCATCAGCAAAATTATATATTGAGTTTGATGGAAGTTTGGCTACACAATCATGGGTGTACAGTGAGTACAGCAGGGGGCTGAGTACACAACCTTGTGGGGCACTGGTGCTCAGAGTGATTGTAGAGGAGAGCTTGTCCCCTATTTTTACAGCCTGGGTCCTATCTGTGAGGAAGTTGAAGATGCAGCTGCAGATCTGAGTGCTAAGGCCCAGGTTCTGGAGCTTGGGAATCGTTTATTTGGAATGATGGTATTAAAGGCAGAGCTGTAGTCAATGAAAAGGAGCCTTACACATGTGTCTTTATTCTCCAGGTGTTCTAAGGAGGAATGTAGGGCTGGTGAGATGGCATCTGCTGTTGACCTGTTGCTCCAGTAGGCGAATTGCAAAGCGTCGAGGTTGACTGGTAGGCTGTGGTTGACGTGTGCCATAACCAATCGCTCGAAGCACATCATAGCAATTGATGTCGGAGCCACAGGTCGATAGTCATTCAGGCATGCCACCTTGCTCTTCTTTGGCACTGGGATTATCATTGCCTTCTTAAAACACGAGGGGATCTTAGACTGAAGCAAGGAGCAGTTGAAGATGTCAGCAAACACTCCAGCTAGCTCGCTTGCACAGGCCCGGAGAACCTGTCCTGGGACGCCATCTGGGCCCGTCGCCTTTCTTGGATTTATCTTCAGGAAGGCCCTTCTGACGTCCTCCACAGTGACGATGAATCTCGATGCCACCAGGTCCGGTTCATCCGGAGGGAGCAGGACACTCCTCTTCTGTTCGAATCTTGCGTAGAATACGTTAAGTTCATCAGGAAGAGAAGCGCCACAGTTGTTGATACTCCCAGCCTTTTCTTTGTGCCCAGTGGTCTCATTTAGACCCTGCCATAGTCTACTGGCATCCCTCTGGTTAGCCTGGGCTTCCAACTTGGCTCGATATTGCCTCTTGGAGCCCTTAATGGCTTTCTGGAGTTCACACCTGGATTCTGTGTAGCGACTGGTATCCCCAGACCTAAAAGCTGCAGCTCTAGCCTTCAAAAGGGACTTGACCTCATAATTCATCCAAGGTTTCCGGTTAGGGAATACCCGGATCATCTTGTGATACACACAGTCCTCCGTGCATTTCCAAATAAAGTCCGTGACAGCTGAGGCATACTCATCGAGGTTAGCTGCCGAGTCCTTGAATACTAACCAGTCCACCGATTCAAAGCAGTCACGGAGGACTTCATCCGTTTCCTCCGTCCAATGCGACACTACTTTTGACACCGTGACCTCCCGCTTCAAT
Organism: Mobula birostris; assembly: GCF_030028105.1. Taxonomy (NCBI): domain Eukaryota; kingdom Metazoa; phylum Chordata; class Chondrichthyes; order Myliobatiformes; family Myliobatidae; genus Mobula; species Mobula birostris. The sequence goes on along the minus strand of NC_092371.1, from coordinate 23,163,573 downwards.
TTCTGTTTGTAAGCCGGGAGGAAGAGTACGGCCTGATGGTTAGGTGCTAAGTTAAAGGGCATAATCTCCAGGGTTGTGATCTCAGGATTGCTACCTGTGTCACATGCTAGTGAGGCCAGAACTAGGAAGATTATACAGTTTAATATGTGGCTAAGGAGTTGGTGTGGGAGGGAGGGCATAAGATTTTTGGATCATTGAGCACTCTTCCTATGTAGATGAGACCTGTACAGAAAGGTAGGTTTTCACCTGAACTGGGGGGGAGGGGGGTGGGTCTAATATCCTAGGGGAAAGGTCTGTTAATGCTGCATGGTGGGGTTTAAACTAGTATTGCAGGGGTATGGGAACCAGAGTGCCAGAACAGTTAGTGGAGAGGTTGTGGAGGCAGATGTTGGTAAGACCTCAGACAAAGTTAGGAATCAAAAGATTAAGCATGGTGCAGCTGGAGTCCTGAGCTGCCTATATTTCAATGCAAGAAGTATTGTGGGAAAGGCAGATAATAATGCTGAAGATGAGGCAGCTGGTTTACAAACAGAGGTAATGTGTAGTGAGGAGAGGCAGTTGACAGGGCAAAATTGCAGTCAACAGGATGAGTTGTAATGTAAAAGGTGGATAAAATTGAAAAGGGTAAATACAGGACCGGAGATGTTGTATTTGAATGGGCACTATATACAGAATAAGGTAGATAAACTTGCAGCACAGTTGCAGATTGCAGGCATGATGTTGTAGACATCACTGAATCGTGGCTGAAAGAAGATTACAGCTGGTGGCAGCTTAATGTTCAAGGATACACATTGAATCAAAAAGACAGGCAGGAGGGCAGAGGGGCGGCATTGCTCCATTGGTTAAAAATGAAATCAAATCATTAGAAGGAGCTGACATAGAGGCGAAAGATGTTGAATCATTGTGGATAGAGCTAAGGAACAGCAAGGGTAAAAAGACCTTGATGGGAATTGTATACAGATCCCCAAACAAAAGTAAGGAAGTGGCTAACAAATTACAACCAGAGATAGAAAATGCATGCCAAAAGGCCAATGTTACGATTAGTCATGGGGGATTTCAATATGCAGGAAGATTGGGAAAATCAGGTTGTTGTTGGATTCCAGGAGGGGGAATTTCTGGAGTGCCTATGAGATGTCTTTTTGGAGCAGCTTGTGGTTGAGTCCACTAAAGGATCAATTATACTAGATTGGGTGCTGTGCAATGAACCAGAATTGATTAGAAGGCTGAAAATATTTTTTTTAAAACCCTTCAGGAAAGTGATTATAATATGGTTGGATTCACCCTGAAATATGAGAAAGAGAAGCTAAAGTCAGATGTATCAGTATTACAGTGGAGTCGAGGGAATTACAGAGGCATGAGAGAGGAGTTGGCCAGAATTGATTGGAAAAAAGTCACTGGCAGGGATGACATTAGAGCAGCAATGCTGGAATTTCTGGAAGCAATTCGGAAGGCACAGGATATGTACATCGCAAAGAGAAAGAATTATTCTAAAAGAAAGATAATACAACCATGGCTAAGAAGGGAAGTCAAACCCAACATAAAAGGCAAAGAGAGGGCATATAATAGAGCAAAATTAGTGGCAAGTTAGAGGATTGGGAAACTTTTAAAAACCAACAGAAGGCAACTAAAAAAATCATTAAGAAGGTAAAGATGGAATACAAAAGTAAGCTAGCCAATAATATTAAAGAGGATACCAAAAGTTTCTTCAGGTGCATAAAAGTGTCATATAGAGGCGAGCATGGTTATTGGACTACTGGAAAACAACGCTGGAGTGGTACGAATGGGGCACAACAAAATGGTGGACGAATGGAAAAAGTATTTTGGCTTCACGGTGGAAGACTCTACAGTATTGTGGAAGTTCCAGGTGAAGTATGTGAAGTTACCATAACTAAAGTGAAGATTCTTGGGAAACTGAGAGGTCTGAAGGTAGATAAGTCACCTGGACCAGATGGTGTACACCTCTGAAAGAGGTGGCAGAAGAGATTGGGGAGGCATTAGTGATGAAATTTGAAAAATCTCTAGATTCTGGAATGGTCTAGGAGACTGGAAAATTGGAAATGTCACTCCACTCTTCAAGAAGGGAGAGAGACAGAAGAAGGAAAACTGTAGGTCAGTTAGTCTGACCTCAGTGGTTGGAAAGAAGTTGGAGTCGATTATTAAGGATGAGGTCTCAGGATTCTTGGAGGCACATGATAAAAGAGGCATGGTTACCTTAAGGGAAAATCTTGCCTGACAAACCTTTTGGAATTCTTTGAAGAAATAACAAGCAGGATAGACAATGGAAAATTGGTTGATTTTGTGTACTTGGACTTTCAGAAGGCCTTTGACGAGGTGCCTCACATGCGGCTGCTTAACACGCTATGAACCAATGGTATTACAGGAAAGATTCTAGCATTGATAAGGCAGTGGCTGATTGGCAGAAGGCAAAGAGTGGGAATAAAAGGAGCTTTTTCTGGCTGGTGCCCAATGACTAGTGGTGTTCCACAAGGGGTTGGGTTGGCATTGATCTCTATTAAGTTATATGTCAATGATTTGGATGGTGGAACTAATGGTTTTGTTGCAAAGTTTGCAGACAATATGAAGATACATGGAGAGCAGGTAGTTTTGAGGAAGTAGAGAGGCTACAAAAGGACTTAGACAGATTCAGCGAATGGGCAAAGAAGTGGTAGACGGATAGTGATGGGAAGTGTATGGGCATGCACTTTGGTAGAAGAAATAAAAGGGTTGACTATTTTCTAAATGGAGAGAAAATACAAAAAAAACTGAGGTGCAAAGGGACTTGGGAGTCCCTGTGCAGAATTCCCTAAAGGATAATTTGCACGTTGAGTCTGTGGTGAGGAATACAACTGCAATGTTAGCATTCAAGAGGACTATAATGTAAAAGCAAGAATGTAATGTTGAGACTTTATAAAGCATGGTAAGGCCTCACTTGAAGTTTTGTGAACAGGTTTGGGACCCTTATCTGAGAAAGAATGTACTGAATCTGGAGAGGGTTCAAGGGACGTTTATGAAAATGACTCCAGGATTGAATGGCTTATCATATGAAGAGTGTTTGATGGTTTGGGCCTGTGTTTGCTGCAATTCAGAAGAATGACCTAATTGACTCCTATCAAATGGTGAAAGGCCTTGATAGAGTGGATGTGGAGAGGATGTTCCCTGTGGTGGGAGAGTCTAAAACTAGAGGACCCAGCCTCAGAATAGAGGGGTGTCCTTTTAAAATGGAGATGAGGAAGAATTTCTTTAACCACAGAGTGGTGAATCTGAGAGCATTCTTTGTCACAGGTGGCCATTGAGGCCAAATCTATGTATATTTAGGGCAGAAGCTGATAAATTCTTGATTGGTCAGGGCATGAAGGGATACGGGGAGAAGGCAGAAGATTGGGGCTGACAGAAATATTGGATCAGCCATGATGAAATGGCAGACCTGGCTCGATGGGACAAATGGCCGAATTCTGCTCCTACACCTTATATTCTTATATAATGGTAGAATTTTTTGCAGTGTGGTGGAACAGAAGGATCTTGAGGTCCAAGCCCACAGATCCCTCAAAGTTTTTGCGCAAGTCAATAGGGTGGTTAAAAAGAGAATGTTGAGCATCTTCAGTGGCTATTGCTCAGTCTACTGATGACACACAACTGCTGGCAGAATTTCAGATAGCGTAGAGGTGGTGTACAGGAGCGAGACAGCTGGTTGAGTTGTGTTGCACCAACAACCTTGCACACAAAATCAAGGAATTGATTGTGGACTTCAGGAAGGGGGAGTTGAAGGAACACACACCAGTTCTCATCGAGGGATTAGCAGTAGAAAGGGTGAGCAGTTTCAAGTTTCTGAGTGAAAACATCTCTGAAGATCTATCCTGAGCCCAACATATTGATGCAATTACAAAGAAAGCATGACAGCAGCTAAATTTTGTTAGGACTTTGAGGAGACTCAGTATGTCACCAAAGAGACTTGAAAATTTCTACAGATTTACCTTGGCGAGCATTACAATTGGTTGCCTCACCCCCCTCCCCCGGCATGGAGCGGCCACTGCACAGGATCAGAAAAAGCTGCAGAAAGTTGTAAACTCAGCCAGCTCCATCACGGGCACTAGCCTCCCCAGCATCAAGGACACCCTCAAAAAGCTGACATCCAATTTTAGGACTCCCATCACCCAGGACATGCCCTCTTCTCATTGCTGCCATCAAGGGGGAGGTATAGGATTCTGAAGGCACACTCAACATTTCAAGAACAGTTTCTCCCTCTCTGCCACCAGATGTCTGAATGTACAATGAACCCGTGAACACTACCTCAGTGTTTTCCCCTCTCTTTTTGCACTATCTATTGAGTTTAATTTTTAATATATACTTCTAATAGTAATATATAATTTTTTATTATTATGTATTGCACTGTACCGCTGCTGCAAAGCAACAAATTTCATGACATAGGCCAGTGATATTACACGTGACACACACAAAATGCTGGTGGAACGCAGCAGGCCAGGCAGCATTAATAGGAAGAAGTACAGTCAACGTTTCAGGCCGAGACCGTTCGTCAGGACTAACTGAAAGAAGAGATAGTAAGAGATTTGAAAGTGGGAGGGGAAGCGGGGGGAGCTTCATTCCTCCCCCTCCTGCTTTCTCCTATCATTTCGGATCTCCTGGGCCTGTATTGCATTGTCCTGTTCCATTTTGTACTTATTCACCAATTGGTAAACTGGTTTATTATTGTAACATGTACTGAGCTGCAGTAAAAACTTTGCTTTGCATGCCATCCAAATGTATCATTTCATTGCATTAGTACATCAAGATAGTACAAGGGAACAACAATAACAGAATGCAGTATATAATCCTGCCTGGGATAGGGTTCCTCTTGTCCTCACCTACCATCCTACCAGGCTCCGTGTCCAGCATAAAATTCTCCGAAATTTCCACCACCTCTAACAGGATCTCACCACCAAGCACATCTTTCCCTCCCCCCCCACTTTCTGCATTCCACAGGGATCACTCCTTGTGCGACTCCCTTGACCATTTGTCCCTCCCCAATGAGCTCCCTCCTGGCACTTATCCTTGCAAGCGGAACAAGTGCTACACCTGCCACTACACCTCCTCCCTCACTACCATTCAGTGCCCCAAACAGCCCTTCCAGGTGAGGCAACACTTCACCTGTGAGTCTCTTGGGGTCATTTGCTGTGTTCAGTGCTCCCGGTGTGGCCTCCTCTATATATGTGAGACCCGACGTAGATTGGGAGACCGCTTCGCCAAGCACCTATGCTCTGCCCGCCAGAACAAGTGGGATCTCCTTGTGGCCACCCATTTTAATTCCACTTCCCATTCTCATTCTGATATGTCCATCCATGTCCTCCTCCACTGTCGTGATGAGGCCACACTTAGGCTGGAGGAACAACATCTTATATTCTGTTTTGCACGAACATCGATTTCTCAAACTTTGGTAATCCCCCCCCCCAACCTTTCACCACCCCACTTCTCCATTTCCCATCCCCTTTTCCCTCTTTCATCTCATCTCATCTCACCAATCAGCTTCCCAACTCTTTTCTTCATCCCTCCCCCTCCAGGTTTCACCTGTCACCTGGTGTCTCTCGCTCCCCTCCCCTCCCCCCACCTTTCAAACCTACTCCTCAACATTTTTTCTCCAGTCCTGCCGAAGGGATTCGGCCCGAAACGGCGACTGTACTTTTTTCCACAGATGCTGCCTGGCCTGCTGAGTTCCTCCAGCATCTTGTGTGTGTTGCTTGGATTTCCACCATCTGCAGATTTTCTCTTGTTTGCAGTATATAGTATTACAGTTAGAGGAAGTGCAGTGAGGCAGACGTCATAGTCATGGTCATACTTTATTGATCCCAGAGGATTTCGTTACAGTTGCACCATAAATAATAAATAGTAATAGAACCATAAATAGTTAAATAGTAATATGTAAATTATGCCAGGAAATTATGAAATAAGTCGAGGACCTGCCTATTGGCTCAAGGTGTCTGACCTTCCAAGGGAGGAGTTGTAAGTTTAATGGCCACAGGCAGGAATGACTTCCTATGACGCTCTGTGCTGCATCTTGGAGGAATGAGTCTCTGGCTGAATGTACTCCTGTGCCCACCCAGTACATTATGTAGTGGATGGGAGACATTGACCAAGATGGCATGCAAGTTAGACAGCATCCTCTTTTCAGACACTGCCGTGAGAGAGTCCAGTTCCATCCCCACAATGTCACTGGCCTTTCGAATAAGTCTGTCGATTCTGTTGGTGTCTGCTACCCTCAGCCTGCTGCCCCAGCACACAACAGCAAACATGATAGCACTGGCCACCGCAGACTCATAGAACATCCTCAGCATCGTCCGGCAGATGTTAAAGGACCTCAGTCTCCTCAGAAAATAGAGACGGCTCTGACCCTTCTTGTAGACAGCCTCAGTGTTCTTTGACCAGTCCAGTTTATTGTCAATACGTATCCCCAGGTATTTGTAATCCTCCACCATGTCCACACTGACCCCCTGGATGGAAACAGGGGTCACCGGTACCTTAGCTCTCCTCAGGTCTACCACCAGCTCCTTAGTCTTTTTCACATTAAGCTGCAGATAATTCTGCTCACACCATGTGACGAAGTTTCTTACCGTAGCCCTGTACTCGACCTCATCTCCCTTGCTGATGCATCCAAGTATGGCACAGTCATCCGAAAACTTCTGAAGATGACAAGACTCTGTGCAGTAGTTGAAGTCCGAGGTGTAAATGGTGAAGAGAAAGGGAGACAAGACGGGTGCAAGACCACGAAGAGGTAGGTTGCAGGGTCAAGAGTTCATCATATTCCCTCCCTTAGTTACCTGAAAACCTTGAAGCAAGGAAGCTAAATCTTCCAGTCCTTCCTTTCAACGCATATTCAGTAATATCAGTGTATCAAAAATATAATATTTGCATGTTTATATCTCTACCTTCTGCTCAGCTGTCCTTTTCACTTTACTCTTTGCATTAAGTAAACGCAGACTCACTTTTTGTCTGCTATTTAACACTCTCCCACTAATTTTCTGCGTTCCCTCCCACTTCTGCTTTGTGTGCTTAAAACAAATCTAAATAGCCTTTTTTTTTACAAGGACGAGGATAAACAGCAATAGGTCCCTGTTGTGATGCCCCATTTCTCAAATTACTAGCAGGGATTATTGGATTATGATCAGAATTGACCTCTTCCACTGTGGATGCTGAAGCAAACTGTGTAAGTTTATACTGTCAAAAGTTGATACCGTCATTTGCCCTAATGATTTGGCATTCATCCCCAAAAATCATCTACTGTTCCACCTTCCTCACCTAACTTGAGACTCTCCTTCCAAATCCATCAATTTAACCAATCGATAGGCTATTCTGTGCTTCTTGGAATATGATTTTCCAAATCAAAGTGTAACCCTCAGGTTGTGCCGACGGTGTTAGTCTAGGGAAGACCGTCTCTGGCCCAGCCAAACGTGTGAAATCTGATGTGCAAAACCTCTTGTTTGTGTGGATGCTGTGTGATCAGTTGCCCCGTTACAAATCAATACCACAAAATAGCAGACAACATACCATATGCAGTTAAACAATTTATCTTTATAATTCTTAATTTTACTATAGGATTAGTAAAGAAAACAAAAAGAAAAGGGCCCATTTTAATGAAAAAGTCTAATGTGCATGTTGGAGCTCACGGTTGCCCTTCCGTTGGTCCTCCATCGATTTTCCTGTGCTTCGTTGACTCCTGGCCCCACTCCAAGTCCACTCCATCCTGCCGTCTACGACCTCTCCTTTCTGGGTCTTCTCTCTTCATCTCTCGCCGAACAAAAGACCCAGATCACCTCGGTCTCAGGCACTCAAGAACAAATGCTCCCTTCACTGGACGGCGCACGTTCCAAAGCCCCCATTATCTCTAACCATAACCCAAACACTGCAGCTACAGAAAAACCATTACATTAGCAGTGCTTCTACAGAAAGACCATTACATTAGCAGTGAAACCTTTCCCAGGGTGTTACAAAAGTGAAACATTTTACTAAGTTTTTATCCATTATTGATGTAAGTTTATAAATTTAATTTATATATGGTGTCGACTGACAAGAATGAAATCTGAAGGTTGAAAACTTTCATCCTCTTGAGGGCAGCACAGTGGTGTAGCTGGTAGAGCCACTGTCCCACATCACCAGACACCTAAATTCTATCTGATTGCAGGTGGAGTTTGTACGTTCTTCCTGTCATAGTGTAGATTTTACGTTCCAGTCTCCTCCCTCATCCCAAAGATTGTGTAGAAGAATTGGCCATCACAAATTGCCTCTAGTGTAGTGGAGTCTTCAGGTTTTGATGAGAATATGGGGAAAATAAAAAGTAAGATTAAGTCAAGTCGAGTCAAATTTATTTATAAAGCACATTTAAAAACAACACATGTTGACCAAAGTGCTGTACAAACCATAACAGGTAGCTAAAATCACAAATACAAGAAACACAGATATAAACAACAAGGCACACAACTTATAGGCACAAAATAAACAACACATGAGCCTAGGCACAAGCCAAAAATCAGGCACATCAGGAAGATTCAAACGCTAGTGAATAAAGGTAACTTTTGGGCCTGGACTTAAAAGGGTCGATGGAGGGGGCAGATCTGATAGGGAGGGGAATGCTGTTCCACAGACTAGGGGCTACAACAGCAAAGGCGCAGTCACCCCTGAACTTAAATTTCGATCGTGGGACAGCCAGGAGCCCCAAGTCAGCCGACCTGAGGGACCTGGAAGTAGAATAAAGGGTGAGAAGGTCTGCGATATAGGAGGGGGCCAGCCCATTTAGGGCTTTAAAAACAAACAGGAGGACCTTAAGATCAATTCTAAACCGTACTGGTAGCCCGTGGAGAGAGGCCAGTATAGAAGTAATATGGTCCCTCTTCCGGGTTACAGTCAGGAGTCTGGCTGCGGCGTTCTGGACCAGTTGCAGGCGGGACAGGGACGACTGACTAATCCCAGTATACAGGGAGTTGGACTAGTCCAAACCGGAGGATCTAAGGGCGTGGATGACTTTCTCGAGATCTTTGAAAGAGAGAAACGACTTGATTTTGGCAGTCGTACGAAGCGGGGGGGGGGGGAGAACAGGCTTTTACTACTGCATTAACTTGCTTGTCAAACTTAAAGGCGGAATCAAATATCACACTAAGTTTTTTGACATGGGGTTTGACAAGGGTGGACAGGTTACCGAGGCTGTTGGTAATCACTTTGGAGTCAGGGGGGCCAAATAAGACAACTTCAGACTTGCCTTCATTCAGCTGTCGGAGTAATTTGAATGGGTGGTTGATAGTCGGTTTAGAAGGAAGGCTCTGTTGCCATGTTCTACCTCTCTCTGATTTTGCTTTTGGGCACTTTCAAAGTAATCCCGTAATCATAAACCAGGGCAATTAAAATGCAGTAGACTTCACACTACTGATCTTGTGAATAAAACATGCCCTTTACGTGCTTAACAAAAGCCGCAGCCGTTTACTTCCAATACGAACAAGTGAAAAGCTGCAGGTGCTGGAAATCCAAGCAACGCGCACAAAGTGCTGGAGAAACGCGGCAGGCCAGACAGCATCTATGGAAAAGAGTACAGTCGACCATTTCGGGCTAAGACCCTCCAGCAGGACCGGCCAAGGAAAGGGATGAGTAGATTTAAAAGACGGGAGGGGAGGGAGAAACACAAGGTGACAGGTGAAGCCGGGAGGGGGAGTCGCCCTACACGGACGTCATTACGTCAGCCGCCGTCTCTTGAAGTGAGCACAGCAACTCAATGATGATATTTGTGAATTATGTAGAACAGTTTTTATTAAGAACAATACGTGTCATCTGTCTCCCGTTACGTTACCCTGCACTACTGCGCCATCCTTGCGCGATCATGGTCGTGCTCTGTGAGCGACGCAAGTGCAACGTTAATCTATCACGGTCATGCATGCTCTGTACCGACACACGTTGACCCGCAGATGGAGTCACGGCTGGGAAGTGTACGGGCTCCGCAATGAAAATCGCCCTTCATATCCTTTGAAAAGTTTGTTCTCCAAGACGCATTAGCTGCTCCGCCAAAAATATACGCGGGGCGTCTCTCTAGTATTTTTTTGTCAGTTCTACTGAGACCTTTGATTTTATTAACTCAAAGCCTTATACTTTTTTTTTGATAAGCGTCTAGATACACAAGGGCCGGCGTGGAACCGAGGAACCTTGAAGCTGACAGCTAGTTCTATGACCTGTCGTAAACTCCGTTGCAGGCACAGTATTAATTGTTGCATAGCCTTTTACAGGGTTTAGGGAGATCTTGGGGGACGGGAGGTGTTTGCACGCTCTCACCAAGCGGGGCAGGCGGCTGGAACCGTCCGGGAACGAGTTCCGGCGGGCGGTTCAACAGGGAAATGGGGGTGACTGCCTCCCGATTTCACCAAAAACCCTAGCTGTAAATCAAGGGAGACACAGAAAAAAAACTGGAGATATTGGATCTAGGGCAACAAATGATGAGCTGGGGAACTTACAAGAGTGACTGCAGACATTGTAAATTTGGATCAATGGACACAAAATGCTGTTAGAACTCAGCAGGCCAGGCCGCATCTATGAGAAATTGTGCAGTCAACATTTCGAGCCGAAACCCTTCGGCAGGACTGGAGAAAAAAAGCTGGGGAGTAATTTTAAAAGGTGGGGGGAGGGACGAGAGAACCACCAGGGAGAGTGAAACCTGGAGGGGGTGGTGATGAAATTATGAGCTGGAAAGTTGATTGTAGATGAGGTGAGAGAGGGAAAAGGGGATGGGAAATGGTGAAGGGGGGGATGCACTACTGGCAGTTTGATAAATCGATGTTCATGCCGTCAGGTTGGAGGCTACCCAAATGGAATACAAGGTGGTGTTCTTCCAGCCAGACTGTGGCCTCATTGCGGCAGTAGAGGAGGCCATGGATAGACATATCGGAATGGGAAGTGGAATTAAGATGGGTGGCCACCGGGAGATCCCACTTGTTCTGGCGGACAGAGCATAGGTGCTCAGTGAAGCAGTCTCCCAATCTACATTGGGTCTCACCGATGTACTGGAGGCCACACTGGGAGCACCGGACACCGTAAATAATCCCAAGAGACTCACAGGTGAAATGTTAACTTAGAACCACACTTGGGTTGGAGGAACAACACCTTGTATTCCATTTGGGTAGCTTCCAACTTGATGGCACGGACATTGATTTCTCAAACTTAAGGTATGCCCCCCCCCAACCACTCTCCCCCTTTTCTATTTCCCATCCCCTTTTCCCTTTCTCATCTCATCTCACCAATCAACTTCCCAGCTCTTTACTTCATCCCTCCCCCTCCAGGTTTCATCTATCACCTCGTGGTTCTCTCTCCCCTTCCCCCATCTTTTAAATCTGTTCCTCAGGTTTTTTTCTCCAGTCCTGCTGAAGGGTTTTGGCCCGAAACATTGACTGTGCTTTTTTTCCAAAGATGCTGCCTGGCCTGCTGAGTTCCTCCAGCACTTTGTGTGTGTTGCTCAAATTTCCAGCATCTGCAGATGGAGGGGAATGGACAGGTGATGATTCAGGCCAATGAATGGACTCGGTCCAAAACGTCGACTGTTCATTTTCCTCTGTAGATGCGCTATGACTTGCTGAGTGCTTCCTGAATTCTGCATGTGTTGATGCTGGGGGAACTCAGCAGGTCGAGTGGCATCCGAGAGGAGAAACCGCGGACATCTCGGATCAAAACCCGGTGTAAAGACAAAGTGGGAAGGCAAGCTTGCTGGTATCAAGAGGAGTGGCAAGAAGGGAGTCAGACTCAGGTGTATTATCACTGACATACTCTATATCATGAAATTTGTTATTTTCCAGCAGCGGTACTGTATAATACATAAAAATAATTAGCATAAGTTAATTTTAGTAATGAGGATGGCATGTCATGGATGGTGAGGGTCATTACTGATGGATGCTGCCTTCTTGTGACACTGCCTTTTGAAGATAGCCCTGATGATGTGAGGCTACTGCCCATAATGGAGCTAGCTAAGTCTAAAACCCTTTGCAGCCTTTTGAAGTCCTGTGCATTGTAGACCCCATACCTCTCCTTGGTATGTATGTAGAAATATGCTAGGTTGGTGACATGCCAAATCTTTTCAAACTCCTAATGAGGTATGGCCACTGGCATGCCTTCTTTGTAATTGCATCAGTCTGTTGGGCCCAAGATAGATACTCTGAGATGTTGCCACCCAGGACTTCAAGCTCCCGCAAATGCCTGTAAGCAAACAAATCTCAAGGTTGTATAATTTCATACATTTTTTGATAATGACTGTACTTTGAATCTGCTCACCCTTTCACTGCTGACCCCTTGATGAGTTCTGGCCTGTGTCCTCCCAACTTTCCCTTCCTTGGTCGTACAGGTGCTGAGTGCAAGCCTGTTTTTGCGACACCACTCAACCAGCTGATCTGCCTCACTCTTATACGCCTCCCCGAGGTTGTTGGTGGGAAGGGGTGTGGGATCACAGGCATGTAGTGCCGGGTAAGGGAGGTGGAGTTGGAAGACTGCAACAGCTGAAAGGTAGTTAGAGGCGGGTACAGAGAGAGGGAAAAAAGGAAAGAAACAGTCTGAGCAAGGTGAAGGGAGGGGAGTATAAAGATGGGAGACAGCTGCTGGAGGAAGATAGACAAGATCATGAAGGTGACAGAGGAAAGGTGAAGGGCAATTGGAACGAGATGGGGGGGATGGTGGATGGTCTCAGGGAATCCATGCGTGAAGTGGGTGGAATGAACCAGGAGGGTATGATGAAGATGGGATAAGTGGTCTGGGAGAGGGTGGGAAAGGGGATAAAAATGAAAGGACCGGAGGATGAGAAGAAGAGGGGAGGTGAAGGTACTTAAAATTAGAAAACTCAATATTCAAGCCCTTGTGTTGTGGACTGCGCAGATAGGATATAAGATGTTGCTCCTTCAGTTTGCTTTGGCCTTCATCCTGGCAGTATAGAAGGCCATGGATGAGTAGGTTTGTGGGGATGGGAAGGGGAGTTGAACTTGTCTGCAACTAAGAGCTCGGGACCGCCATTGTGGACTGAGCTTAGGTGTTCTATGAACCTGTTGCTGGGTCTGCACTTGATCTCACCGGTGTAGATGAGGCCATATCAGGAGCACTGAACACAATAGACAAGCTTGGAGGAGATGCGTGTGGATCTTTGCCACACCTGGAAGGACTGTTTAGGTCCCTGCTTTAAATCAGATTTAAATCAACACCAATCTGGGCTTCTTCAGTTCAGTTCTTTATAGCAAAGGTGTCACTGCTCTCTATCCAGGCTCAAGTCTCTGCTTAATTTTGCAGCCTGGCACTGCATTATTTCCCCAAAAATACTTCATTCTGAAAGTATAAAATAATACAATTGGGACTTAATCATTACTTTATTTTATTGTACTAAGCATTTCAATACATACACTTGCAATATGTTATCATTCCACCAATTAAATGTTTGAGAGGTTTTTACACACAGTCTAACTCCTCAGTGGCCTGTGGTGGCGGGATCTCATTCTGTGCACCCCAACAGAGCCTTTTGCTGAAGCATTATGCTTCAAAGTTCAAAGTACATTTATGTTGCTATGTACAACCCTGAGATTTATTTTCTTGCAGGCATACTCAATGAATCCAATAACATTAATAGAATCAATGGTACACCCCATAAACAGTGCGGACAACCAGTGTGCAAAAAAACAACAAACTGCAAATAAAAAGAGAAAGGGAAATAATAATAATAAATAAATAAATAAGCAATAACTATCAAGAACATGAGATGAAAAGTCCTTGAATGTGAGTCTGTAGGTTGTGGGAACAGTTCAGTGACAGGGCGAGTGAAGCTGAGTGAAGTTATCCCCTTTGGTTCAAGAGCCTGATGATTGAATGGCAATAACCGTTCTTGAACCTGGTGGTGTGAGTCCTTGGGCTCCTATACCTTTTTTCTGATGGCAGAGGAGAGAAGATTGCATGACTTGATGGTGGGGATCCCTGATTTGATGAATGCTGCTTTCCTGCAACAGCGCTCCGCGTAGAATTGCACAATGGTGGGGAGGGCTTTATCTGTGATGGACTGGGTTGTATCCACTACCTTTGTTCAAGGACGTTGGTATTTCCACACCGAGCAGTTAATAAACTCTTCACCAAACATTTATAGAAGACTGTCAAAGTTTTAGATGTCATGCCGAATCTTCACAAAATCTCAGGGACTCGAGGCGCTGCTGTAATTGTACTCGTGTGCAGGGCCCTGGACACACCCTCTAAGATGATAACACAGAGGAATTTTAAGTTGCTGACCCTCTCTACCTCTGATCGTCTGATGAGGACTGGCTCATTGACCTTGGGTTTCCTCCTCCTGAAGTCAATAATCAGAATCAGAATTGGGTTTATTATCACTGGCATGTGACCCGAAATTTGTTAACTGAGCAGCAGCAGTTCAATGCAATACATAATCTAGCAGAGAGAAACAAAAATTAATAAAATAAAAGTAAATCAATTGCGTATATTGAATAGATTTTTAAAAACATGCAAAAACAGAAATACTGTATATTAAAAAATAAGTGAGGTAGTGTCCAAGGATTCAATGTCCATTTAGGAATCGGATGGCAGAGGGGAAGAAGCTGTTCCTGAATCGTTGAGTGTGAGCCTTCAGGCTTCTGTATCTCCTACCTGATGGTAACAATGAGAAAAGGACATGCCCTGGGTGCTGGAGGCCCTTAATAATGGATGCTGCCTTTCTGAGACACCGCTCCCTAAAGATGTCCTGGGTGCTTTGTAGGCTAGTACCCAAGATGGAGCTGAGTAGATTTACAACCTTCTGCAGCTTCTTTTGATCCTGTGCAGTAGCCCCTCCATACCAGACAGTGATGCAGCCTGGCAGAGTGCTCTCCACTTTACAACTATAGAAGTTTTTGAGTGTATTTGATGACATGCCAAATCTCTTCTAACTCCTGATAAATTATAGCCACTGTCTTGCCTTCTTTATAACTACATCAATATGTTAGGACCAGGTTAGATTCTCGGAGATCTTGACACCCAGGAACTTGAAGGTGCTCACTCTCTCCACTTCTGATCCCTCTATGAGGATTGGCATGTGTTCCTTCATCTCACCCTTCCTGAAGTCCACAATCAGCTCTTTCGTCTTACTGGCATTGAGTGCCAGGTTGTTGCTGTGGCACCACTCCACTAGTTGGCATATCTCACTCCTGTATGCCCTCTCGTCACCACCTGAGATTCTACTAACAGTGGTTGTATTGTCAGCAAATTTATAGATGGTATTTGAGCTGTGCCTAGCCACACAGTCATGTGTATATAGAGAGTAGAGCAGTGGGCTAAGCACACACCTCTTGAGCTGTGCCAGTGTTGATCGTCAGCAAGGAGGATATGGTATCACCAATCCGCACAGATTGTGGTCGAGGATTTAGGAGGTCGAGAGTCCAATTGCGGAGGGAGGTACAGAGGCCCAGGTTCTGCAACTTCTCAATCAGGATCGTGGGAATGATGGTATTAAATGCTGAGCTATAGTTGGTGAACAACATCCTGACCTCGGTCTTGCTGACATTGAGTGAGAGGTTGTTGTTATGGCACCACTCAGCCAGATTTTCAATCTCCCTCCCCTATGCTGATTCGTCACCACCTTTGATTTGGCCTATGAAAGTGGTATCATCAGCAAACTTGAATAGGGCATTGGAGCTGTACTTAGCCTCAGAGTCATATGTGTAAAGTGAGTAGAGCAGGGGCTAAGTACGTAGCCTTGTGATGTACCTGTGCTGATGGAGATTGTGAGGTGATTCGAACTGACTGTGGTCTGCAAGTGAGGAAATCGAAGATCCATTTCAGTGCACCATTTTGCACTTATTCTTGCATCCACTTTGCCAGCTTCTATTTCACTTCTGCTTTTGCTCCAACCAATACTTGGTGCACGCCATATATTCTCTGAAACAGCTTCCTAGCACCTTTGGGTGATCAAACCTGTCAGTGAAGGAACGAAACAATGGTTAAAATAGTTGCCAAAGAGCACTTCCTGTATGGGATCGTCTGAAAAGCCTTTTGAAAATCCCAATACAGCACAACCACAAGATTCCCCTTATCTATTCTACTAGTCAAATATCCAAAGAACTGCAGTAGAATAGTGAAACCTTAGTTTTCTTTCATTGATCTATGCTGACTCTGCTTATTCTTATTATTCATTTCAAGATTTTCTGGTATTACATCCCTGGGTAGGGTCCAGCAGTTTCCCTTGTATTGAGATTAGGCTAATAGGTAGATTCCTGTTTTATTCCCACCTCCTTTCTTAAGTGGATGGATTGCGATAGACAATAGGTGCAGGAGTAGGCCATTTGGCCCTTCGAGCCATTACATTTGATACCCTCAAATTCACAGGAAATACTCCACTTGACATGCATGTACTTACTCATATGACAACAAACTCAACTTTGAAACTTGATTTTGACAATAAGTAGGTGATTAAAGGTGATAACCCGAGCATCAACTCTTTCAAGCCTTTGGGATGTGCCATTCAGGTCCCTGGGACTTACAGACTTATGGTCTCATCTGCTTCTCAGTTTACCCTCGGCACATATCCTTGCAAGTTCTTTCCTTTCAAATACATAATTATTTGATTGTTGTAATTGATATTTGATTACTGATGTACTGTATCAAAGTAACATTTCCATCAGTTAAAGATAAATAATTTATTGTTTCTTGCAGCAAAGATGAACATAAACTTAAAATACTGGACGGAATCAGCAACTGTGATCCTGGCTGCAGGTATCCGAATGCACAATTTGAGTAAAAGTGCTACAAATATGCAAACCTGTCAACAACCACAAGGAAGGAATCTACCTCACAAATGCTTGGAGAAGACAGGATATAATTATACCTTGCTTATGTTACAACGGAATACGAGGAGCAATTTTTTTCCCAATGCTTATGTGTTTCCAGGAGGTAGGATAAGCTCAAGTGATTTTTCCAATGAATGGAGCCAGTTGTTCCATCCTTTTTGCCAGTCACCCAACTTTAAGCTGGACACAGTCAAACAAACTGCTAGGAAGCCTCCAATCTTTGCCACACACAGGAAAAAGCTAGGATCTCAAATACCTGGAGAGGTAGCTTTCCGTATTTGTGCCATTAGGGAAACTTTTGAAGAGACGGGGGTACTCCTTGTGAAGCCAAATCACTCTGATAAAGACTTGAACAACTGTGGGATCATACAGCTTCCACAATATAGCCAAAATAAACTTGCAAGTTGGAGGCCTCTTGTGCAGGAAAATGCAGCAAATTTTATAAAACTGTGCAAAGAGTTGGACTGTTTACCAAATATTTGGGCATTGAAGGAATGGAGTAATTGGTTGACTCCCACTTTTCAGAGAAGGAGATTTGATACTGCATTCTTTATTTGTTGTTTGGAAGAAATTCCTTTCACTGTACATGATGGTCGTGAAATAATTTCTCACAGTTGGATGACCCCTATTGAGGCAATAGAGCATCACCAATCTGAGAAACTCTACGTTCCTCCCCCACAATGGTATGAGATAGGAAGACTTTGCCGATTTCACTGCCTTCAAGGTTTGCAGAGGTTTAGCCAAGATCGTTCTGTGGAAGGTTGTGAACGATGGCTTTCGGTCCGACTAATGGCATCTGATGGTTTTGCCGCCTTGTATCCTGGGGATGAACTTCATCCTGAAAATCCAGATTTCACAGGGGAAACAGAAATAAACCTCACTTCCTCCAAATCTCTGGAAGAAATACGGCTAGAGGTTACTAGACTGCACCGGGCAGAATACCGAAAACCATATAACTGTACTCTGTATGTGAATATTGAACCCCGATATAAACATGTGCACCCATTAACAATAAACAATCACCACAATAATCTCTGAACTATCTGACTGGCAAGCTAAATGAATGAGCCCAAAATAAAATATCTATGTCTCTTCAAAACAATCTGTTTAATTTTGAATATTTCTCTCATCATAATTATTAACAATAGCAATATCAATAAAAATACACTTAATAAGGCTAAAGTCACCCAACATATCCATGTACATATCCAAACTTCTCTTAAACGTTGAAATTGAACTCTCATCCACCATCTCTGATGGCAGCTTATACCACACACTTACCATTCTCTCAGTGAAAAAATTCCCCTTAACCATTTTACCTTTCACTCTTAACCTATGACCTCTAGTTCTAGTCTCACTCAACCTTGGTAGAAAATGCCTGCTTGCATTTACCCTATCTATAACCTTCATAATTTTCCATACTTCTATCAAATCTCTCCTTGTTCTGGTACACTCCAGTGAATGCAGTCCTAACCTATTCAACTTTTCCTATAACTCAAATCCCGGGAACATTCTTGTATTTTTTTCTGTACTCCTATAATCTTATGGATATCTTTCCTGAGGAAAGGTGAACAGAACTGCATACAATACTCCAATTAGACCTCACCAACATCTTAGAGAACTTTAATATAACATTCTAACTCCATACTCCATACTTTGATTTATAAAGGAGAATGTGCCAAAAGATTTATTTTATGACCCTATCTACCCTTGGTGCCACTTTCAGGGATTATGCATCTGTATTCCCAGATCCCTCAGTTCTACTGCACACCTCAGTGCCCTAATGTACACTGTGTAAGTCTTACCCTGGTTTGTCCTTCCAAACTCCAACACCTCACAGTGGTCTGCATTAAATTCCGTCTGCCATTTTTCAGCCCACTTTTCCAGCTGGTCCAAATCCTGCTGCAAACTCAAATAGCCTTCCTCGCTGTTCACTGTCCCCCCAATTTTGGTGTCATCTGCAAATTTGCTGATCCAGTTTACCACATTATCATTCAGATCATTGATATAGATGACAAACAATAACAGACCCAGCACGGATCGCTGTGGTACACCAGTAGTCACAGGCTTCCAGTCAGAGAGAAACCATCTACTGCCACTCTTTGGCTTCTCTAACAAAGCCAATGTGGAATCCAATTATGAATGTCAAGCGACTGAAACTTCGTGACCAGCCTCCCTTTCAGGACTTTGTTAAAGTCCATGTAGACAATATCCAGTGCATTTTGCTTATCAACTTTATGGGTAACCTCAAAAAAATCTGTAAGATTAGTTAAACAATTGATGGGAATAATTGAATGGCTCAAAATTGGAAAACAGATCTGCTGATCTACCTTAAGAGCAAATCTGCAGATGATGGAAATCTGAGCACCACACACAAAATGCTGGAGGAATTCAGCAGGCCAGGCAGCATCTATGGAAAAAAGTACAGTTGATGTTTCAGGCCAAAACTCTTAAGCAGGACTAGTTTGTCTTGTTTGTTCTCTTGTTGGTGATCTCCTACCTTGGTGGTCTGTTTGTTTGCAAATATCCAAAATTTACTATTCAGCAGGCACCACCATCCATTGTGTCATTTGGTATCTTCTGGTCTCCATCCTCTTACAGACATTC
Organism: Mobula birostris; assembly: GCF_030028105.1. Classification (NCBI taxonomy): domain Eukaryota; kingdom Metazoa; phylum Chordata; class Chondrichthyes; order Myliobatiformes; family Myliobatidae; genus Mobula; species Mobula birostris. The sequence continues at coordinate 23,144,161 of NC_092371.1, read as the reverse complement.
TTTTTCTAAGTTTTGTCAGTTCTGATGAAAAGTCATCAGCTATAAACATTAACTCTTTATCTCTCCATAGATGTTGCCTGCCTTATTTGTTATTTCCAGAATTTTTTTTTCTGTTCAAAATGCTCATATGTATCTGCAGGCGCTGATAATTGTAATAGAAGATAAAATAATAATATTTGCATTATCTGTGCTCTGGGAGAGTTGAGGAGGCAGATTCTGCAATCCTATGACAAATAAAGGAGGTTGATCAACGTCCACAGAGTTTTCAGCTGCACTGAGCTTGTGTGTACAAAATCAGCCATTGGATGTAGGAGAGAGGATAAGATTCAGCCCAGCTATGATGCTGGAATTTAGAAATGGTTTCAAGGGAAACTGAAATATCACCTCCAAAGATGAATTTAATGTCAGAGATAAGCAGGGATCTAACAACAAGGTACCATCTGGGCTGTAGTCTTGCAGATCCCAGCAATTTTAGATTGTTTGGCTATTGGATGAGTGCAGCTCCCAACAACAGTAAAGGAGCTCGTCACCTATCCAGACAATGTTTCTGGCTTCGTGTTCATGAAGGGCAAGAGAATGCAGTGATTATATGATGGAATTCACCCCATTGTTTGAGAGAGAGAAGCTAAAATTGGATATATCAGTACTACAGCAGAGTAAAGAGCATAGGTCATCAACTTTTTGCTATTGATGTTTCTGATGTTTTTTTTAGGAGGTCAAGTTGCTAGCCCGACGCTCAATCCAGCACGGATGGAAAGCATGCAAGGGAGCTGGCTGGATTTGAACTTGGGACCTTCTGCACCAAAGTCCAGCACTGATGCCACTATGCCACCAGCCAGTTCATGATAAAGGAGCTGACCAAATTTGATTAGAAGGGGACGCTAGTGGTGATGATGGTAAAGCAGCAATAACTTGACTTCCAGGGAGTAATTTGGAGAACACAAAATCAGTTCATCTCAAAGAAGAAGAAGCATTCTAAAGGTAGGATGAGGTAACTATGGCCAACAAGGGAAGTGATAAACAGTATACAGTAAACGCAATAGAGAGTGCATATAATACAGTAAAAACTAGTGGGAAGCTTTTAAAAACCAACAAAAGACAACTAAAACAATAAGGGAAGAAAAGATGAGACATAAAGGCTAGCTGATAATATAAAAGAGGAAAGCAAAAGTTTTTTTGATATATATATAGCAGTCCCATATATATAGGACTGCTGGAAAATGACGCTGGAGCGTAGTAGTAAGACCATAAGACACAGGAGCAGAATTAGACCATTTGGCCATGGCTGATTTATTATCCATCTCAACCCCATTCTCCTGCCTTCTTCCCATAACATTTGATATACTTAAAAATCCAGAACCTCTGAACCCCTGCTTAAAATATACCCAATGACTTGGCCTCCACAGATGTCTAAGACAATGAATTCCACAGATTCACCACCCTCTGGCTAAAGAATGTATTTTGAATACAAGATATTCTGCAAATGCGGGACATCCAGAGTAACACATACAAAATGGTGGAGGAACTTAGCTGGTCAGGCACAATTAATTGGAAGAAATAATCAGTCTCTGACAGGGATGACAGCAGAGCAGCAATGGCTGGAATTTCTTAAAGCATTTTGGAAGGCACAGGATATATAAGTATTTTAAAGGCAAGATGGCACAACCGTAGCTAACAATAGAAGTCAAAGCAAACATAAAAGCCAAAGAGAGGGCATAAAATCGAGCAAAAATTAGTGGGAAGTTAAAGGATTGGGAAGCTTTCAAATACCAACAGACAGCAATGAGAAAAGTAATTAAGAAGGGAAAGATGGAATAACGAAGTAAGCTAGCCAATAATATTAAAGAGGATACCAAAAGTTTCTTCAGATACAAAGAATGTAAAAGAGAGGTGAGAGTGAATTTCAGACCACTGGAAAAAGATGTTGGAGTGGTAGTAATGGGGGACAATGAAATTTCAGATGAAGTATAAGTATTTTGCATCAGTCTTCACTGTGGAAGACACTAGCAATATGGTGGAAGTTCCAGATGTAAGGGGTCATGAAATGTGTGAAGTTGACATTACTAGGGAAAAGGTTCTTGGGAAACTGAAAGGACTGTAGGTAGATAGGTCAGCTGGACCAGATGGTGTACACCCCAGGGTTCTGAAAGAGGTAGCCGAAGAGATTGTGGAGGCATTAGTAATGATCTTTCAAGAATCACTAGATTCTGGAATGGTTCCGGAAGACTGGAAAATTGCAAATGTCACCCACCTCTTCAAGAAGGGAGACAGGCAGAAGAAAGGAAACTATAGGCCAGTTAATCTGACTTAGTGGTTGGAAAGATGTTGGAGTTGATTATTAAGGATGAGGTCTTAGGGTAATTGGATGCTCGTAATAAAATAGTCCATAGTCAGCATGGTTTCTTTGAGAGAAAATCTTGCCTGACAAATCTGTTGGAATTCTTTGAAGAAATAACAAGCAGGATAGACAAAGGAAAATTCGTTGATGTTGTGTATTTGGATTTTCAGAAGGCCATTGACAAGGTGTCACACATGAGGCTGCTTAACAAGCTATGAGCCCAAGGTTCGAGCATAGATAAAGCAGTGGCTGACTGGTATGAGGCAAAGAGTGGGAATAAAGGGAGTTTTTTTCTGGTTAGCTGCCTGTGACTAGTGGTGTTCTACAGAGGTGTATGTTGAGACCAATTCTTTTTATGCTATATGTCAATGATTTGGATGATGGAATTGCTGGCTTTGTTGCAAAGTTTGCAGACAATATAAAGATAGGAGGAGGGGCTGGTAGTTTTGAGGAAGTAGAGAGGCTACAGAAAGACAGATTAGGAGAATGGGCAAAGAAATGGCAGACGGAATACAGTGTTGGCAAGTATATAGTTATGCACTTTGGTAGAAGAAATGAAAGTGTTGACTATTTTCTAAATGGAGAGAAAATACAAAAAAAAAGAGTTGCAAAGGGACTTGGGAGTCCTTGTGCAAGATTCCCTAAAGGTTATTTTGTAAGTTGAGTCTGTGGTGAGGAAGGCAAATGAAGTGTTAGCATTCATTTCAAGAGGACAAGAATACAAAAGCAGGGATGTAATGTTGAGAATTTATAAAGCACAAGTGAGGCCTCACTTGGAGTGTTGTGAGCAGTTTTAGGCCCCTTATCTTAGAAAGGATGTGCTGAGACTGAAGAGAGTTCAAAGGAGGTTCATGAAAATAATTCCAGGATTGAATGGATTGCCACACGAAGAATGTTTGATGGGTCTGGGCCTGTATTCACTGGAATTCAGAAGAATGAGGAATGACCTCAGTAAAATCTATTGAATAGTGAAAGGCCTTGATAGAGTGAATGTGGAAAGGATGTTTCCTATGGTGGGAGAGTCTAAGATTAGAGGACACAGCCTCAGAATAGAATGGAGGTGAGGAGGAATTTCTTTATCCAGTGAGTGGTGGATCTGTGGAATGCATTACCACAGATAGGTGTGGAGACCAAGTCTTTAAGTATATTTGAGACAGAGGTTGATAGATTCTTGATTGATTAGGGCATGAATGGATATGGGGAGAAGGCAGGAGATTGAGGCTGAGAGGAAAATTGGATCAGCCATGATGAAGTGGCAGAGCAGATTCAATGGACCTAATTCTACTTCTATATCTCATGGTCTTATGTCAGTCTACAGCTTCCTTTACTGCCAAGCTGATGCTAGCATCACATATTCCACCTTGGTAGTCTCCAACCTGATGCATTATATCTCCAGCTCTGGAAAACTCCCCCCTCTGTTCCCTCTTTTTTATTTATCCCACTGCTCCCATTGCCCCATCTCTTCCCCCTCTCCCACCCACTCAATCTGCCCATCACCCATGCATTCTTCCCACTGGTATTCCTCCTCAACTCCTGCCCTTTATTCCATGGTTCACGGTCCTCTCTTATCAGATTTCCATTTTCTTCTGCCCTTTGTTATTTCCACCGATCACCTCTCAAGTTTAAGTTCAAGTTTACTGACATTCAACCGTACACATGTATACGGCTAAACAAAACAACATTTCTTTGGATCAAGGTGCAAAACACGATCCTGCAGATGTACAATTTGACAGAGTGCATATATGACATATAGTTAAATATACAGTAGTATAATCTGGTGCAGTCATACATAATGTGTACTATGTGGCAGCAGGGTGTTCAGATGTCTCACAGCCTGGGGAAAGAAGCTGTTACCCAGCCTAATACACTTGGTTCTTGTACTGTGGTACATTCCTCCTGATGGTAGGAGGCCAAAGTGATTGTGGGATGGTTTGTGGGCTGGGGGTGAAGAGTAGGTGTCTTTGACAATGCTGAATGCAGCACTTCTGGTTTATGTTCTGGATGACCCCGATGATCTGTACGTGGGAATATGATGGCCATTACAGAGTCTTGGTTGAGAGAGGGACAGGAATGGGTGTTTAATATCCCAAGGTTTTCATGTTTTACAAAAGATAGGGAGAGAGGTAAAAGAGGTGGGGGTATACTAATCAGGGACAATATCACAGCAGCACTCAGAGGGGACATAATGGAGGGTTATATGGGTAGAACTCAAAAATAAGAAAGATGCAATCAATCTAATGGGTGATTTGTACCGCAGAACCCCCCCCCCCCGCCAATAGCCACTGGGACAAAGAGGAACAGATATGCAGACAAGGTGTGAAAACGATAGGATTGATGGGGGACGTCAACTTCCCTAATATAAAATCAGACATTCTTAGTGCAAGTGGTTTAGATGCGGCAGAATTTGTTTGGTATGTCCGGGAGGGGTTTTTAGATCAATAGTCCAACAAGACGAGGGGCTGTACTGGACGGTGTTAGGTAATGAGACTGGCCAGGTGACTGACCTCTCATGACCTACCTTGAAAGGTTAGGGAAGAGTGACCACAACTCCTTAAGTTTAAGGTAGTTATAGATAAGAATAAGTCTGGACCATTAGGGAGAGTATTAAATTGGAGCAGGGCAAGTTACAAGAGCATTAGGCAAGAACTAGTAAGACTTAATTGGAGGAACACTCACAATGTGCTGGAGGAACTCAGCAAGTCAGTCAGCATCAGTTGAACTGATTAGTCGACGTTTCGGGCCGAAACCCTTCTAGGTAGTCTCCAGCCCCTTGGTATGAACATAGAATTCTCCAACTTCCGGTAATTCCCTCCCCCTCCCTTCCTCTATCCCTATTTCGCATCACCTCCCTCATAGTTTAGCCTCCTTCTACTATTGTTCTCCTGCCAATCACCCCCCTGCTTCCCCTCCCCCACCCCTTTGTCTTAAAAATTACTGTTTTTTTCAACTACCAGCATTCTTCAAACCCTCCCCAAAGTTCTTCCTTCAGTCCTGATGAAGGGTTTCGGCCCGAAACGTCGACTAATCATTTCAACTGATGCTGACTGACCTGCTGAGTTCCTCCAGCGCATTGTGAGTGTTCCTTTGACAACAGCATCTGCAGATTATTTTGTGTTTAAGACTTAATTGGAAACTGCCGTTTTTGGGCAAGTCCATATCTGATATATGGAGGGTGTTTAAAGACCAACTGCTTGAAGTACAGGGCAGGTATGTTCCTGTGAGAAGAAAGGACAAGGATGGCAAGGTAAGAGAACACACACGAAATGCTGAGCAACTCAACAGGTCAGGCAGCACTCACCGAAATGAACAAACGTTTGACATTTCAGGTCAAGAGCCTTCTTCGAGACTGGAGAGGAAGGGAGAAGACACCAGAATAAAAAGGTGTGGGGAGGGGAAGGATGGCTAGAATGTGATAGATGAAGCCGGGTGGGTGGGAAAGGTAGGGCTGGAGAGGAAGGAATCTGATAGGAGAGGAGAGTGGACCATAGAGGAAAGAGAAGGAGGGGCATCAGGGGGAGGCAGCAGGCAGGTGAAGAGAAGAGGTGAGAAGACAGAATGGGGAATAGGAGAAGCAGGTAGGGGAGGGGGAAGGTAAAAGATTTTTTACCGGAAGGAGAAATCGATATTCATTCTATCAGGTTGGAAGCTGCCCAGACAGAATACAAAGTGTTGCTCCCCCACTTTGAGGGTGGCCTAATCATGGCATGAGCAGAGGCCATGGACCGACATGTCGGAACGGGAATGGGGATCAGAATTAAATTATTTGACCACTGGAATGTTCTGCTTTGGAGGAATGGAGCAGAGGCACTTGACGAAGCGGTCCCCCAATTTTCAACAGGTCTCACAATGCAGAGGAGGCCACATCAGGAGAACTGGATACAATAGACAACACCAGCAGATTCGTAGGTGAAGTATTACCTCTCCTGGAAGGACTGGGGCCCTGAATGGAGGTGAGGGAGAAAGTGAATGGGCAGGTGTAGCACAAGGTAAGAGAACTTGAATGTTGAGGGAGGAGATGAATTTAGTCAAGAAGAGAAAGAAAAAGTATGGAAAGCTCAGGAAGGCAGAATCAAACAGAGTCTTTGAGGATTACAAAGAAGCCAAAAAAGAACTCAAGAAAGGAATTAGCAAGGCCAAGAGGGGCCAAGAGGTCTTTGGCAAGTAGGATTAAGGAGGATCACACCCAACGAATTCTATATGTACACAAAGAGCAAGAAGGTAACTAGGGAGAGGGTAGGACCTCGCAAGGATAAAAGGGGAGAACATTTGCTTAGATGCAGTGGACGTGGGTGAGGTCCTTAATGAATACTTTACATCAGTATTTACCAAGATGAAGGACATAGAGGATAGAGCAATCAGTGCTGAGCGTACTGATATGTTAGAGTGTTTTGAGGTAAAGGAGGAGGTAGTGTTGGGTCTCAAAGAATATTGAGGTGGATACATCCCCAGGGCTTGATGGAATATACCCCAGGTTATTGAGAGAGGCAAGAGATTTTTGACCAATATCCCTGTGTCCACTGTAGCCACGGATGAGGTCCCAGAGCACTGGTGAGTAGCTAATGTTGTTCCATTATTCAAGAAAGGAATAAGGGATAATCCTGAAAACTACAGACCGGTGAGTCTCACATCAGTGATAGGGAAGTTACTGGAGAGAATTCTTAGGGATAGGATTTATGAGCATTTGGAAAACCGTAGCCTAATTAGGGAGAGTCAGCATGGCTTTGTGCGGGGCAAGTCACGTCTTACCAACTTGATTGAGTTTTTTGGCAAGTTGACAAGGGTGATTGGTGAAGGTATGATCTTTCTGCTGATGGGTGTGGGGCTGATGCTTTCTGCTGGATCATGTGGGGGAGGGGGGAAGGTTGATGCTTTGTTGCTGCTTGTGCACCGGGGGGGGGGGGGCACATTTCCGGACCTGCCCCATCCTTCAAAGTGATTATGCTTGATCTACTTGAGGCCTCATCGCTTATGTGTCAATTTCCTAGGTCCTCAATCCCCCAATATTTCAAAAAATTATCAACTTCCTTTTTAAATACCCAAAATTAACTTGTCAGTGGTGGGCAAATTATTGGAGAGGATTCTTAGAGACAATGGGCAGAGCTGGGCTGAGAAGTGGCACATGGAGTCCAATCCAGAAAGATGTGAAATGATACACTTGGAAGGTCATAATTGAAGACAAGAGAACAGGGCTAGTAGCAGTAGTCTTAGCAGTGTGGAGGAACAGAGTGATTGTGGGGTCCACATCCATAGACATCTCAAAGTTGCAGTGCAAGTTGATAGGGTGGTTAAGAAGGCCTATGGTCTGCTGCCCTTCATTAATCAGGGGATTGAGTTCAAGGGCTGGGAGATAATGTTGCAGCTCTATAAAACTCTGGTTAGACCACACTTGGAATATTGTGTTCCGTTCTGGTTGCCTCATTATAGGAAGGATGTGGAAGATTTAGAGAGGGTACAGAGAAGATTCACCAGGATGCAGCCTGGATTAAAGAGCATGTCTCATGAGGATAGGCTGAGCAAGCTGGGGCCTTTCACTTTAGTGTGAAGGAGGATGAGAGGTGACTTGATAGAGGTATACAAAATGATAGAAAGCATTGATAGAGTGGACAGCCAGAGACATTTTACCCAGGGCAGAAATGGCTAATTGAAGGGGGCATCATTTTAAGGTGATTTGAGGAAAATAGAGGGAGGATGTCAGAAATAAGTTCTTTACACAAAGAGTGGTGGGTGCTTGGAATGCGTTGCCAGGGGTCGTGGTAGAGGGATATGTAGTAGGGACATTTTTATGAAACTCTTAGATAGATACATGAATGATAAGAAAAATGGGGGCCTATGTAGGAGGGAAGAGTAGATTAAGTGGTCCTGAAAATGACTGCACAAATCAATAAGCAAAGATGGTGTATGGTACACCGACGCAAAAGATTCTGCAGATGCTGGAAATCTTGAGCAACGCATATAAAATGCTGGAGGAACACAGCAGGTCGGGCAGCATCTATGGAGGGAAATGAACAGTCGACATTTCAGACTGAGACCCTTCATCAGGATGGAAAGGAAGGGAGCAGAAGCTAGAATATGACGTATGGTGTATTTGCCTTGTTTCACTAAAGCATTCAAAAGCTCCATGTTCTTTGTTCTATTCCTTGTGATAGTGATCTTATGAATTATTACACACAGTTTGAAACCAGCCCATCAAATACCTGACGAAGGGTCTTGGCTGTACCTCTTCCTACAGATGCTGCCTGGCCTGCTGCGTTCACCAGCAACTTTGATGTGTGTTGCTTGAATTTCCAGCATCTGCAGAATTCCTCGTGTTTGCGCCATCAAATACCCCTTGGATATTTATACACATTTTCAAAGTGAAGACTTAGGCAAAGTATTGGTTTATACTTATCTGCATTTCCTTGTTTCCCATTATTAATCCATCAGTCTTGCTCTCTAGCTACCCTTTATCTTTTTACATATCCATAGAAACCCTGCTATTTCATTTGCTATCAGGTCCCAGTTTTCTTTCGTAATCAATTTTCTTCCTCCTTTTTTTATTTCATAGTTTCTCGCTGTTTGTTCTTGCAGTAGATTTGTTTTATGGAGTTAAGTCATATTTCTTTCATGGCATAGGAGACTTGAAGGGTTAAATAGCCTTTGTCCAGTTTTACTCTCTCATCGACCTAAAAGTGCCACTGCCTTATGAGAATATACTGCTTTCTGTGTTCTATTTATGGTCCTTTAACATCGTTACAGACTCAAGCACAAAAGAAGCGGATAAGCCAGTTTCCCAACATATTTCCCTGCAGTCAGGATAATTTGTAAAGTAGGTCTGTGACAGAGGTTCAAGCTCTTCTTATCAGTATCCAGTGACAAACTTTGGGCAGATCACTGCTTTTCTTCATACAGTAAAACTCTGTTTGCTTGTTTGAAACTTTCTAATCTTCCGGCACTTGGCTCACCAGGTAATATTTGCCACGGGCTCTTCCCACTCATTGAGGCTCTGGTTCCTGTGCTTCCTTTAACAGAGAGGTTCCCCACTTGGAAAATACGGACCCTTCGATGATATTCGTGCATGGCATAAAAAGGGTTGGGAACTCCTGCTTTAAAACACCAGGTTCCAGTTCCTATGTTCCTCTAAAACACCAGACCCTTCCCACTCACCTGCACCTCAGTTCTTGTGCCCACTTTCAATTACTGGGGCTCTTGTCTCTTTAACACCCCAGGACCCTGTTTCATTTGGTCCACCTTACACCCCAGGACCCTGGTTCTCCCTCAACCTCACATGGGAGAACCCAAACCTTACACTCCCTTCCCACATACCCGGACCGTGATGCCCACTCACTTCTTTTTCCACTCACCTTGGCCCAAGTTCCTATCCCCTTTCAATTTACCAGGGTACTGGTTCCTGCAGCCCCTTTCAAATCGAACAGTGTGATCATACATTTTTCAGCGGACCATGTAATATTTAATAAAAATGTTAATTTAAAGAGTGTTAGACTATTAATGGAAATCATCTGCAAAATTTACACTCCCATATAACATCAAAAGATGTAAGCATTCTGCAGGTTGCTCGGGATTGGAAAATGGACGTGGACTTGGAAAAAAAAGCTTGTGTTTCCCCCAGACATTGCAGCTACAACACTCCGGTCAGACGCGCCAAGCTGGCATATGTTGTGGAATTGACAGTACCATGGGAAGATGGTGTCGAAGAAGCTTATGAGAGGAAAAAGACCAAGTACTCTGAACTGGCAACTGAAGCTGCCCAGAATGGCTGGAAGACCAAGATTTTCCCTGTAGAAGTGATGCAGGGGATTCGTTGCTACACCTACGACCAGTCTATTGAAGAAGATGGGGGTGAGGGGTCACTCCCTCCAACAAGCAATCAAGTCCTTGTCAAGTGCAGCAGAAGAAAGCAGCAATTGGATTTGGATTAAAAGGAAAGACAACAACTGGGCTGCACGATGAAGACAGGAGGGTACGGAACCAAGGGGGGTGTATCTGCGATGCCAGGTAGCATTGTTGAGCCCTCTGGAGACGTCGTGGGCTTATCAACGAAACGTCAAAGAAGGAGGGTGCCCACCTGATGACCCCAATAATGTACCTACCCTCCCTCCTTGTCACCACTCCAAACCCACTGCCAACATCGAGAGTGCCGAGTTACCATAGGGATTGAAACATCAAGTCCTAGTAGCTCTACCAACACCACCAAAGTCCTGAATATGCCAGATTTTCATAGTTTCATTCACACAATTAAATATACACTTATTAGTTCCCTACAGGTAAATATTATAAGATTTCAACAAGTGAATACTACAGGTAAATAGTATGTGTAAACCATTAGCATCTAGGTTATTGTCTAATAAACATAAAAATAACATTATATTTCAGCAAAATCTTGTTGATACCTTTAGATTAACCTTGTAAACAATATAACATCAACTTACAAGCAATGCTTCTGCTGGGGAAACAACAGGATGGCTTTAGATAGAAACTTTCTTCGCTCCTAACATAAACCTCTGGCCTCCTGCCAGCCAATGCACTTTTCTACTTACTTCTTCCTGACTGCACAGGAAGTGACCTAATATAGATAGAAACTGCTCATTAAAATATAAGCTGAACATGTTGAATCACATAGAAAAAGATAAATGAATTGCCCAAAACTCTCCCTGCCACCTTCGTGAGGTTTCTACTATTCTTCTTTGGGAAGCAGCTAAACAATTTCTGAGGCAGGTCTCAGGCAAAACCTGTCGTGTTGACCTCTTCCTTCTGGACTCTTCCATCCCTTCCAGGGAAGGTAGCAGTAACTTTAGTCATGGGCCAATCATTGCAGGTAGACATGAGCATGAATCTCCCTCTTGTAGATCCCTGTGAGCTTTCATCTATGTCCGGTGGGTCTGCAGTGTTGGGAGATACTCGTGGCTCCAGAACTTTTTGGCGGGAATTTGTATCCATTTCCATTCTCGAATGAGAAGATCATTATCCCTAAAGTCTCCAAATAGAGGGTGTACTCTGAGCTTTTGAGTGAGTATTATTGCAGTATAAATGGTGAGTTGGGATCTGTGGAAATTGGAACAAGAGGTCTCACATTTATTATGCTGCAACCTCCACCATAAGGGTGCACGGGACTTCATGGGTAAGATGAGTGTTCTCCTGGAGCAGCATAAAGTCAAGGATTCTTTTTGCCACCCCAGTCATACACTCCCACGAGCCGCTCTTGTGGGAGGCATGTGGGGGGGGGGGGGAGGGCTGAACTCCTATGTGTATCCTTGTTGATTCAAGTACTTCTGCACGCTGGAGTCCTGTTGCTTTTTCTCTAGTCGCAGTTCCTTACTGGCTGATACAAAAATTCATGCCATAGTACGATCTTAACTGCTTCGCTGGCCTACAGATTGCGGAAAAGCGCCTGAGTGCATTGATGCAACTTGAGGTGTCCGTGGATTCAATTATTTCATGTTGAGCTCATGCAGCTGAAGAGCACTGCCCATCGTTTGCTTTGTGCGCGGCCTCCCCTTGTACGTCTGACGTTGACTGACCTGGGCCCGAAGACATCCAACCCAGCATATGTGAAGGGAGGGCAGGTACGCAGGCGCTCGGAAGGTAGGTCTACCGTGCACTGTTCCTCCATTTTGCCACAGAGTGTCTAGCAGATGACATATTCATATAGAACTGAGTTGATGAGCCTCTTACCTCCTATGATTCACAAATCTGTTGCTCTAACGACTTCTTTCATAAAGTGACAGCCTTGATGTTCCACCCAGTCATGATGGTACCCTACCAGAGATGTGGCTGAACTTGGGGAGGATAAAGCGGTTACTTTCGCCTCTGTTCAAGTGTGCATGTTTCAGGCAGCCTCTGATGCACACGAGATTGTCCGCAAAAATCTTGCCCATAGGGGCAACAACCTACTCTCTCATCTCTGGCTTTCTTTTCAGAGTTCACTGTACATGTACTGCAAGTGAAATGGGTGTTCATGATTGTTGGGTAAGAGCTGCCGTGAAACTCTAAGGGGGAGAGGAGCAATGTAACGACTTCACTCATCCTTGTAGACTTCCTCATCTATTGTCTTCAGGAAGATTGTGTTTTCGACGGATGGGGCAGGTTTGTTGTCAGACTTTGTCTGGTTGAATATGGCTTATCCAAGTGTCTCTTCTGCTGTTTGGTTCTGGGATGTGCGAGGTTCAAGTTGTGCTTTCGCTCATTTGCCCATTTGCTCCACAATGTCCTTTTCTGACACAGCTTTGCTGGCCCTTTCCTACTTCATCGCTCCTGCCAGTTCTCAGCTGCCTCTAAGACCCCGGCCTATGCAATGGTCCTCCTTCTCAGCAAATGAAGCGCGTGCTTTTACCACCTTTGCTTTAGTGCGGGCTCTTGCTGCTGCACGAAGTTAATGTTTGGGAACTCTTAAAGAGTGGGATATCAAAGCATTATCACCTTGTTTCTGGTCCATGATGAGGTTCTTAGATGTAAGGAGGTTTCACTTTTAGCTGCAGTTGTTGAAGCACCAACTGATGTCTGCTTTTTCACTGTACTGACCTCACTCACCAGTTGTAACATCAATTAGACAGTCAGCCGAATTCCATTCAAAATGACTTGAGAGTCAGGAAATAGCTCGTAAATCCTTGGTTTTATTGCAGACTCTATGACATGTGCGAGGCTCAAGTTGTGCTTTCGCTCATTTGCCCAAGGCTATACCGCAAGGCTCGGTGCTGGGACCCCAGTTGTTTACAATATATATTAATGACTTAGACGAGGGAATGAAATGCAGCATCTCCAAGTTTGCGGATGACACGAAGCTGGGCGGCAGTGTTAGCTGTGAGGAGAATGCTAAGAGGATGCAGGGTGACTTGGATAGGTTAGGTGAATGGGCAAATTTATGGCAGATGCAATTTAATGTGGATAAATGTGAGGTTATCCACTTTGGTGGCAAGAACAGGAAAACAGATTATTATCTGAATAGTGGCCAATTAGGAAAAGGGGAGGTGCAACGAGACCTGGGTGTCATTGTACATCAGTCATTGAAAGTGGGCATACAGGTACAGCAGGCGGTGAAAAAGGCGAATGGTATGCTGGCATTCATAGCAAGAGGATTCGAGTACAGGAGCAGGGAGGTACTACTGCAGTTGTACAAGGCCTTGGTGAGACCACACCTGGAGTATTGTGTGCAGTTTTGGGCCCCTAATCTGAGGAAAGACATTCTTGCCATAGAGTGAGTACAAAGAAGGTTCACCAGATTGATTCCTGGGATGGCAGGACGTTCATGTGAAGAAAGACTGGATCGACTAGGCTTATACTCGCTGGAATTTAGAAGATTGAGGGAGGATCTTATTGAAACATATAAAATTCTACAGGGATTGGCCAGGCTAGATGCAGGAAGATTGTTCCCGAAGATGGGGAAGTCCAGAACGAGGGGTCACAGTTTAAGGATAAAGGGGAAGCCTTTTAGGACCGAGATGAGGAAAAACTTCTTCACACAGAGAATGGTGAATCTGTGGAATTCTCTGCCACAGGAAACAATTGAGTCTGGTTCATTGGCTATATTTAAGAGGGAGTTAGATATGGCCCTTGTGGCTAAAGGGATCGGGGTATGGAGAGAAGGCAGGTACAGGGTTCTGAGTTGGATGATCAGCCATGATCATATTGAATGGCGGTGCAGGCTCGAAGGGCCGAATGGCCTACTCCACCTATTTTCTATGTTTCTATGACATAGTGGCTAAGGAGTGAAATTGAAAAACAAAATACAGGGCAATTATTACGTTGTTCCATTCACACAAGGAAAAATACCCAGAGAAGTAAGAACTTAGTTAAATTCCCTGCAGGTAAATATTATAAAATTCCAACAAGTAAATACTACAGGTAAATGGTGTATGTGTAAACTATTAACACCTAGATTAGTGTCTAATAAACATAAAAATAACCTTCTATTTCAGCAAAATTTTGTTGATACCGCTAAATTAACTTCGAAATAATATAACATCAACTTACAAGCAATGTTTCTGCTGGGGAAACAACAGGATGGCTTTAGGTAGAAACTTCTTTTACTCCTAACACATTCTTTTACACGTTTGGCCTGCTGTGAGCCAATGCATTTTTTTCACTTACCACTTCCTGGCTGACCAGGAAATGACCTACAGATCAGAAACTGCTTGTTAAAATAAAAGCTGAATGTGTTTAATCACATTGAAAACCATGAACGAATTGCCTGAAGGCAGAACACTGCAGATAGTAATGACTTGGACTTTGGAATGCAGGGTACAAATGCAGTGAGAGAATCTCGAAGCTTGGAAACAGGGCCTTCAATCCACAAAGTCCATTTTGACCATCAGGCACTCATTTACATTAATCCTATAGAAATCTCTGTGCATATTCCCATCAACTTCCCCCTGATTTGCTCACTCATCTGCACACTAGAGGCAATTTACAACAGCCAGTTAGCCAACCAACTTGCACATCTCTGGGATGTGGGAGGAAAACCAGAGCCTTAAGATACTCACAGGGAGAGGGTGCAAACTCCACAAAGACAGCATCTGAGGACGGGATTGAACTGGATCGCTGGAACTGTGAGTAGCTCTATTAGCTCTGCTACCCCATATTCTCAGATGACATAAAGCTAGGTGTCATGAATATAAACAACAGGAATTCTGCAGATGCTGGAAATTCAAGCAACACACATCAAAGTTGCTGGTGAACGCAGCAGGCCAGGCAGCATCTCTAGGAAGAGGTACAGTCGACGTTTCAGGCCGAGACCCTTCGTCCTTGAAGGGTCTCGGCCTGAAACGTCGACTGTACCTCTTCCTAGAGATGCTGACTGTCATGAATATAACAAGGTCGATAAAAGACTCAAATGCGATATACACAAATGGCAGATTAAAATTAATACTAGGAAATGTTAAGTATTTTATTTTGATCTGAAGAATGTGAGGTAACAATATAAACCAGAAGGGCGCAATTCTAAAATGCAAACACGAGGAAATCTGCAGATGCTGGAAATTCAAACAACACACATAAAAAGTGCTGGTGAACGCAGCAGGCCAGGCAGCATCTATAGGAAGAGGTACAGTCGACGTTTTGGGCCAAGACCCTTTGTCAGGACTAACTGAAAGAAGAGATAGAAAGAGGTTTGAAAGTGGGAGGGGGAGGGGGAGGGGGAGGGGGAGATCTGAAATGACAGGAGAAGACAGGAGGGGGAGGGATGGATCTAAGAGCTGGGAAGTTGATTGGCAAAAGGGATACCAGGCTGGAGAAGGGAGAGGAT
Organism: Mobula birostris; assembly: GCF_030028105.1. NCBI lineage: Eukaryota > Metazoa > Chordata > Chondrichthyes > Myliobatiformes > Myliobatidae > Mobula > Mobula birostris. The sequence goes on along the minus strand of NC_092371.1, from coordinate 23,128,589 downwards.
CATGGGACAGGAGGCCTAGGAAGAAAGAAAGTGGGGGGAGCCCAGAAGATGGGCAAGGAGTTGTAGTGAGAGGGACAGAGGGAGAAAAAAGAGAATAATGATAATAAATAAATAAATAAGGGATGGGATACAAAGGGGAGGTGGTGCATTAACGGAAGTTAGAGAAGTCAAAGTTCATGCTATCAGGTTGGAGGCTACCCGGACGGAATGCGCCATGTCCTGGGTCCAACAATATAGGAAGGCTGTGAAGGTTTTGGGGAGAAAGCAGAAGAGATCTGACAATGCGCTTGACATGACTAACTGTTGACCTTGCCTCCAGTGCCAAGAATGATCTCTGACCTACTGGGTATTTACACCGTTTTATTTTTGCACGGTACGTTTTGTACATCCTGTCACTAAACAATTCCCCTCACCTAGTTCAGACATCCCACCTCTCCCGGAAGTTCCAGGAGTCTCCCGCATATCGATAGTGGCTCCCTGACTCCCGGAAATTATATACAATATCCCGGAAATAGATTTTTTTGAGAGGGAGAGTGCTAAGAGTGGTTCCCAACCATCGGGCCACGAGGAAACGATATGAGTCAGCTGCTCCTTTCCTCATTCCCTGTCACGCACTGTTGAATTTTAAGGCACGCGAGGTCATCAGTGACCCGAGACGTGCAAAGGAATGGGTCCGTGACCCATTTGTGAATGTCCCCGTTGAATCATCCATGTCAGCACGGGAAAAACATCATCTCCTCCTAGCTTGCGAATGACAGTGGGCTGAAAAGTATGTTTGACATAACATCTCTGCCGGCATTCTGGATCAAAGACAAGGCTAAATATCCTGAGATAGGCACGGAAGCACTGAAAACGTTGCTTCCATTTCCAACATATCTCCGCAATGAATGCAACGAAAACTAAACTGCGGAATAGACTGGACATAAGGAACCCCCTTCGAGTATCGCTGTCTCCCATCACCCCTCGATGGGACCGTCTTGTTGCAGGGAAGCAAGCCCAGGGCTCCCACTGATTCAGCGATATTGGTGTGTTGCAATGATTTTATATGTTCATACGGGGAAAATATGTGCTGTGTGTTTAATATCCAAATGTTACTTAAAATGTTATGATGCGATTGACTTACCACCTACATTCCGGTTGTGATTAACACCCCCGCCCCCAGTCGGCCGGTCCGCAACAATATTGTCGATATTAAACCGGTCTGCGGTGCAAAAACGATTGCGGACCCCTGCTAAGTAGATCTATCAGCTTTCTCTGTGGGCGGGCCTTACAGTCGCAAAAATAATGACGGTGTAGCTGGCTGCACTGTTTGCAACAGTGACTTTTCTATTGCCCATGGTGGGTTAAAATGTAAAAGACATGTTGAGGTGAGTTTAACAGGTGTCATTCGTTCATTAGCGTAGCTAACGTTATTTAAACTAGCTGGTAAGGAGCTGCGCTATTGATGTCCTACTTGATGAGGCAAACTCCCTGTAGACTTGCTTAAAGTTGTAATAGAATAAACAGAATATAAGTACATATTTTAATGCCACATTTTCTGCATATACCCAACTTGGTTTACAGATTAAACAAAATCACTAAACAAAGTATTACATACACCCTTGGAGGTCGACCGTGGGGTGGGGGTGCTACCTCCCTGAAATGAGTTTTTGCAGGGTGGGATGTCTGCAGAGTTTCACCTTGTACTGCTCCTTCCTCCATCTTATTCTGGTTTCTGCACCAGTCCCGAGATGTTGACCTTTTATTCCTCCCCACGGATGCTGCCCGACCTGCTGAGTTCCTCTAGCGTGTTGTGAGTGTTGCTTTGACCCCAGCATTTTCAGATTATTTTGTGTTTTTTATTCCTCTCCTGCCTGACCTGCTGAGTTTTGTAGGTTTTCTATGTGTCCACATCTATGTGTTCCAACATCTGCAGAATCTCCTGTTCAGGTTAGAATGATTGACAGCAGCGGACTTCGGCCGTAGAGAGCGCTGTGCGCGCGACGTCATCACGCTGCACGCTGCCGTCGCCGTCCCTCGCGGTGAGTAAACCGCCGCTCTCTGGGTTAGTCTTTCAGCCTCGCCGGGTCCTCAACGTCGTGGCTTTGTTTGCTTTGGTACGAGAGGAATTTATAACCAAAGAGGTTCGTGGTTATAGAGTCAGTCAAAACAGGGCAGAGGGAGCAGTGTGGAACAGGGGCAGGCCTAGGCCCGGCCCGACAGGGAAAGGTGAGGTGAGGTGACGTGAGGGATGGGGTTGGGGTTGATAGGTCAGGTGGGGGTCTGGTGAATGTTAGGAGGCGGTTCAGGGAATGGAGAGGCTGGGGCTGACGAGTAGAGTAGGTAGAGATCGGGTGGGGTGCGTGAGGGGGGAAGAACGGGACGGGTGAGGTTGGGTGGTATAGGGTGGGGGTAGGTGGGGTTGTGTGGGTGAGTGGAGGGGGAGGGCGAAGGGTTAAGGGTGGATGGGATGGGTAAGTGTAGCAGCAGAGGAGTGGGTGAATGAATGTAGGGAAGGGTGGGTGGGTTGGCGAAGTGAGATGGGAAATGGAGAGGGGAAGGTTAATTGAGGTTAGAAGGGTGGGTAGGAAGAAATGGCAACTTGAGTAGGCTATCCAGCTCTTTGAACCTATTATATTCATTAAATCATGGCTGATCTTTTGCCTCAGCTTAATTGTCCAGTCTGTATTGAAGAAACGCAATGACTGAGGCTGTACATTTCAATATATTATTTCTGCCATGTTCTCACCTATTAACTCCATTGTCCACTACCCCTTGAAGCTTCAGTCCCCACAATTCCACCCAATTTACTATTAATCATAAGATATTTAATAAGACATTCAGTCCCCAGAGCAAATTGTTGATATAGTATGTGAATACTTAGGTTCTCAAAGCATTGTGGTGTTCCATTAGGCACAACCTGAGCAGATCTCTTTATTCCTGCTCATAGTTTTTTTGCCTGATAAATAAGTGTAAGTATACTAACCTTGATTTCATGTGCATTCGCTATGCTGAGCAGTCTCCTGTGCAGAGATTGATTCCTAAAAAAAATCCAATGTGCTACAAGTTAGTCCTGAAGCAAGATGAGATTGGGGGGGTAGGGAAAATGGGTTGAGGGTTGTTGGAGTGGTCATCAAAGCTGAGCCCCAGCTGTTGTTAGGCCTGGTTATGTTTGGGTCCTATGTGGAAGCGAATAGTCATGGAGAGCTGAACGATGAAATCTTCTTAGACAAGTGTTGTTTATCTGAGGTGTATGATTATTCCAGTCAATGGAGTTGGGATGAGGCCTTTGCCCTCTCTTCAATTGATCTTCTCTAACCGAGTTTGAGGTTTGGCTGAGTATGTGGCACTGGTCAAAGATTGCCTTCGGATTGGTGCAACTTGGGCAGAGTTCTTGCAGCAAATATAACAAGGAACTGAACCAGGAAATCCATGGACTTGTTTGTTTTCTACAGTTTCGTTCAGTGCTGTTGCTGAATTTGAGCTAAACAGGCATTTGGGCTGACCCCCTGAGATCTTCCTGTGCCATTAAGGTTATATTGTTGCTGCTGAAGACCTATTGGATATCAGGAAATATAGATTCTAATAGCACAAATAACAAAATCCTTTATTAATGGCAGAAACCTGATGGAAGGAATAGTCATAGTCATACTTTATTGATCCTGGAGGAAAATTGGTTTTTGTTACAGTTGCACCATAAATTAAATAGTAATAAAACCATAAATAGTTAAATAGTAATATGTAAATTATGCCTGGAAATAAGTCCAGGACCAGCCTATTGGCTCAGGGTGTCTGACCCTCCAAGGAAGGAGTTGTAAAGTTTGATGGCCACAGGTAGGAATGACTTCCTATGACGCTCTGTGTTGCATCTCGGTGGAATGAGTCTCTGGCTGAACGTACTCCTGTGCCCAACCAGTACATTATGTAGTGGATGGGAGACATTGTCCAAGATGGCATACATCTTGATGAATGTAGTACATATCATCTGTGTAGATTTTTAGAATGTATTTGACTATTTGATATATAAAAAATGGCCAGTAAAAATCAAAGTCAAGCAATAATTGGGTCAATGGCAGCATGGATAAAAGATTGATGATTGATTTTGAGACAGGGATGGTAGAAAATTGTATTCCCTGCAGTTATTAACTTTTCTAATTGATTCATAGAGCAATACAGCATGATATAGGCCCTTTGGTCCAACGAGAGACCACATGCCTACCTAACTAGTCTTAGTTTTCTGCATCAGCACACATTTCTCCATGCTTCTCACTTTCATCTACCTATCCAAGTGCTTCTTAAATGATAACATTGTACCTGCTTCAACTACTTCTTCTGGCATTTCATTCCGTAAGCTCCTCACCATCTGTGTGGAAAAAGTTCCCCGTCAAGTACCCTTTAAATCTTTAGCCTAGTTTTGGACCTCCCTAACCTGAGGAAGAGACTGTTACTTTTCACCTTGTTTGTGTCTCTCAGCCAACCTCTCCCTATAAAGCAGACCCTTTAGTCCTAGCCACATCCTCAAATTTTTTCTGCACTCTTTCCAATTTAATCAAGTCTTACTGAGTTGGATGATCAGCCATGATCATAATAAATGGCGGTGCAGGCTCGAAGGGCCGAATGGCCTACTCCTGCACCTATTTTCTATGTCTATGTTTCTAACTGTGTGACCAAAATTATGCACGGTATTCCCAAGCGTGGCCTCACCGATGATTTGTATAACTGTAAAAGCTCCCAACTCTTACACTCTATGCCTGGATTGATGAAGGCCAGTATGATAAAGCTTTTTCACCACTCCAGTCTATCCGTGATGACACTTCCAACAAACTGCACTCTTTCTTCTAGGTCCCTCTGTTCCATTACACTTCCGAATTTCTTACCATTCATAGTATAAATCCTCAAGTTTGACTTCTGCAGATGCATTAATAAAGTGGATGTAGGTGTGTAGAGTGGAATTCCATTTTGCAGATGATGTCAACATTGTGATGAACAGGATAGTAAAATGCTCCAAACACTAGTAGAATATGTAGACAAGTGGCAAATTAGATGTGAGACAGAAATGTGAAATTAAAACATTTTGTCAGAAAGAACAAGGAAGCACAATTGAGACTAGATAGCACATTTTAAAGGATGTGCATGAATAGAGGTCAGCCAACTTCATTGCATCAATTGCGTCTCCCCGTAATCTCTTATCAACTATGAAGAATCTCAACCATATATTTATTATGTCTAGACTTGTGTATTCTAATGATTTTCTGACAAAATCTTGGTATTATCCTTGAACTCAGGATATACTAAAACATTGACCATATCTGAATTTGTACCAGGTCCCATTTACAATTGCTTAACTGATTAAGGAGGATATTTGTGGAACAGCTGAAAGTGATTTAACCTGGATGTTGCCTTGAAGAACTGCTGTGAGGTAGAGGTGACTGGCATCTGTTAACCCAATTGTCCTGGTAGGGGTGTTACCCGTCATTTACTCCCAATTTCTGTTTTATTTTGCTGAAGTTCCTTGATGCTAAATATGGTCAAATGTTACCATGAAGTTTTGTTTTCTTCTTTGTTTCAGCTGAGTGCCACTAAGCAGATGTTCAGTGTGGAATTGTTAGCAAATTCCCCCCATCGCTGAAGATAAGAGTAATGCACAAGTAATTGGCTGTAAGAGCAATGCACAAGTAATTGGCTGGATTGACCAATTTTTAATGGCTGAGTCATATCTGTGTAGTTTTGTTTTCTGTAAGGTAGTTGCAGGGAGAAAGCTTTAGTGTTACAGTCACCCTGGTTTTGCCCTGTCAGAAACATCCCCTTCTCCACCCTCCCTGTAGATTTGCTGCTTTGAAAATACTTTTTAAAAATAGGATGCTTTGTCTATTTAAAATTGATCACAAGCAGAAGAGGACTAAACACAAAAAGATTAAATGATACATGTAAAAGCTGGTCTTTATGGCTGGTTGATAAATGTAAAAGGTTATCTGAACCATATAGAAAATATAACTCTAGGAAATTTCTTCAAGCTAAGTTGTAAGAGAAGGACAATGGATTATAGATTCCATTTGGTGAAATATATATGCAGGGTTATCATCTGGAACTTTATTGAATGAGATGAATTATTCCATGTAAAGGAGCTGCACTCCCTGTAATTATTTGAGATGATTGGGTACCAAACCAGCTGAGATTTTCCATGGCAGGACTCATAACTTAGTTATATTAATCCTATAATTTAATTGCAAACTCCCAAGTTGCTTGGTCCAGGCAAAGGGTCTCAACCTAAAATGGCAACTGTCCATTTCCCTCCATAGTTACTGTCTGACTTGCTAAGTTCCTCCAGCTAGCTTCTTGTCTGTTAATCTAAGCTGCTGATCATTTTTCATTGATATTTCATTTCTCCCTCAATACTTAAGATAGTATGTAATGAGCTTTCACAAACAAAAGAAAATCTGCAGATGCTGGAAATCCAAGCAACACACACAAAATGCTGGAGGAACTTAGCAGGTCTGGCAACATCTATAGAAAAAAGTACAGTTGACGTTTTGGGCCGAAGTTCTTTGGCAGGACACGTAATGAGCTTTAAATGTTTAGAATATTGTGTATATGGCATATGCTCACCATTAAAAAAATTTGTATTAACATAACAAAGAGTGAGTTGACATTGAAGCATTTTATGTTAATAACGATTTGCTGAATTCCAGTCTTTCCATTAATTTACAGGGTCAATTTCATTCTTTTCCATGGTTTGCAAAATTCACTTACTTTGAGTTAAAGGAAACAGTGTTCCATAGCTCCGTAGTTACAGTATTAGCAAAAGGGAATCCTTGGAGAGAAGATTTGGTATGCAAATGAATGTATAAGATAAACTGAAACTAATATGCTGTTTAAAGCAGATGTACTGTCGTGATAACTTCATAATTTTTCATTATTTTTGTTCTTTTAGGATAATTACAGGCAAGGGAGACACAAGAAATGTATCGACCCAAAGTTACTCTTAAGGATCGACAACACCTTTACCGACTTATTATTGGCCAACTGCTTTATGATGGGTACATGAACATTGCATCAAACCTTATCAATGAGATCAAGCCACCATCAGTTTGCTCACCCTCTGAGCAACTACTACATCTTGCCAAGCTTGGTAGGTACCTTGTGTATACTTTTTTCTTTTTGCTGCTTACCAATATCGTCAGAGCTGATAGATGACTCGCTCTAGGAATTAGTCTTGGAAACATAAAATGGGAGCAGGAAAAGGCTATTTGGTCCTTTGAGCCTGCTTCACCATTCAGTGGTTGAATTTAGGCTTCAATTCTATATCCCTAAGCACTCCCCACAACCTTTGATGGCTTTTGTATCTAGAAATTTATCTATCATTAAAATTGTTCAGTGATTTCGTCTTTGTGGTCCTATGGTAACAAATTCCACACATTCAGCATTCTGAATGAAGAAATTTCCCCTTATTTCTGTCCCAAGTCTTGTTTCTTATTACCAGAGACTTTGACCTTGTGAAGGGAAAGTGGCGAAACATCATCGCATCCAGTATGTCTAGTCCTGTTAGAACTTCTTATCATTTTCTAATTGAATTTTGTATTCAGAGTTCCAAAGAATGCAAATCTAGATTACTGATATTTAAATGCCTATGAGGAGATTTACCACAATGCTGCTTGGATTAGAAAGCATGTAATATGAGCATTAGTTTTCTTTTTGGAGTGAAGGTAGTTAGGGACATTTAAGAATCTCTTAGGCATATGGATAATAGAAAAATGGAGGGCTGTGTAGGAAGGAAGAGTTAGGTTGATCTTGAGTAGGTTAATAGGTCGGTACAACATCATGGGCCGAAGGACCCATCATCGTCATTATCATCATGTGCCGTGCTCTGCCAGAGTCTCGGCAACCATTTTCTTCCACTTTGATCTGTCAGCAGTCAAACCTCTTGCACCTCTGGCGGTGATGCTGCTCCACTTCTTGATGTTGTCGATCCAGGTTGTCCTCTGTCTGCCTCGGGAGTGGCTATCTTCTACTCTGTCTTCAAGCATAGTGCATTCCAGTGTGTCATCAGTTCTTGAGATGTGTCCAAAATAGCGTTTCCTTTGGAAAACGGTTTCCCGAAGTATTGGTTTCGTGCCAATCTTTTCTAGGATGAAATTGTTGGATCTCCTTTCAATGTATGACACCCTGAGGATCCGTCTGTATGTCCACATCTCAAATGCTGTCAACTGCTTTTCATCAGCTGCTTTTAGGGTCCATGTTTCACAGCCATATAGGGTTACTGGCCAGACGAGACTCTTGAGGAGGTGTATCTTGTTGTCCGTGCTCATAGATCTGTCTTTCCAGATGTTCCAGAGTTCGGTAGTGCTTGTGCGTGCTGTTGCTAGCCTTCGTCCTATTTCCTTGCTGCATTCGTTTGTATCATTTAGTTCTGCACCAAGGTATATAAAGGGGGTCACTTGTTCGATCTTGTCGTTTCCGATGTAGATGTCAGCTTGAATTGCAGTTTTGCTTAACACCATAACTTTGGTCTTTTGTCCATTTATCAGCAATCCAAATTCAGCAGACTTTTGCAACACTATTGTGTAGTGTTTGTAGGTCGTCTTCCGTTGTGGCTAGCAGGGCTGTGTCATCTGCCTGTCTCAAGTTACTGATGGTTCTTGCTCCTATTTTAATGCCAGTGTTGTCTGGAATTGCCAGTCTCTTGATCATTTCAGTGTAGATGTTAAAAAGGTGTGGAGAAAGGATGTAGCCTTGGCGGACTCCTTTCCCATTGCAGAATGATTCAGTCTCGCCAAATGTCCAAAGGCTGGAGGATTGACTTCACTGTAAACCCGGTAAGGGAGGCTGACAGGTGCTAGTCCTTGCCCAAGGGACACCTGGGAGTACCAGCGACGGTTAAGAGGCACTCCATCATCCTCGTAGCCCTTGTGGACCCCTGCGCCTGGATGCAGTTTTATGTCTTGCCCAGGACTAGAAGGACCCATACTGTGCTAAAATGTTCTACATTCTGTGTTCTTGTAGAACAGTTCTGCTCTCCCAAAAATCTACTTGGTGAATCTTTGCTGTACTCCCTGTAAGACAAACGTATATTTTCTGAGGAAAGGACAGCAAATTGCACATAATGCTCCCAAGTATTATCTCATTAAGGCCCTGTATAATTGTAGCTGTATTCAGATTCCCCTGCTGTGAAGGCTAACATACCATTTGCTGCCTTAAACTCTTTACTGTTCCTTGAAATGATTGAAATAATGGATATTTTTGAGTTCTGTATGAGTGCAGGAAACAAAGTAATACAATTGTCAGTGTATTGTGGGGGAGAGAGAAAAACTAAAACAAGGACTGTGCCAACTATCCCACAAAAAGTAAGTTCTAGCTTGGACCCATGTGGTTCCCATAACTACACCTTTGATTTGGCAAAAGCTAATGATGTTGAAGGCAAAGTTATTCACTGTGAAGATAAGTTGAGCCACACGGAAGTATATTTTAATGAAGTGGAACTACTTGGGCCTCTTTTGCAGAAGGAATTAAGGTCCTTACATACATAAGAACATAAGAAGTAGGAGCAGGAGTAGGCCATCTGGCCCATTGAGCTTGCCCCGCCATTCAATAAGATCATGGCTGATCTGTCCGTAAACTCAGCTCCATCTACCTGCCTTTTCCCCATAACCCTTAATTTCACTACTATGTAAAAATCTATCTAACTGTATCTTAAGTATATTTAGTGAAGAAGCCTCAACTGCTTCCCTGGGCAGAGAATTCCACGGATTCACCACTCTCTGGGGCAAAACAGTTTCTCCTCATCTCTGTCCTAAATCTTCTCCCCTGAATCCTTAGTCTATCATGGTGTAGGATGGAGATGTAGGAGGATTGTATGCCCATGGTAAAGATGGAATCAATGACTGTTGCAGTTCCTGCATTCATTCCTACATGCTAGCTATTGTTTTTCCACTATCAAACTCCAAAATCTATTATAGCCAACTGATCTCCATAGCCAACTTTTATCCATTCTTTAGTTTTAGGACTCTGGTTCCCAGTTGAACTAGTCCATTTCCATCTTGAAGTACTTATGTTGTGAGTATTCTTTCCTAACATACCTTGGTTTAAAGAAAACAAACAGCTGAAGGAACTCAGCTGCTTCTACAGCATTTGTGGAAGGAAGGGAATTGTCGACATTTTGGTTTGATGCTTGAGATATTGAATGCTTCATTTCTAATAGGATACACATCTGTGACAACCATTTATTTCTGTAGCTTTGCAGTTTTTCAGTGCTTTTAATAAATAAGGTTAATATTAATGAATCCTGAGAGTCAAGGTTGCAGTACTGAAAAAGATACTTACAAACAATAGCATTTATCATCAACTCCTAGTTGACCTCTTGGGTTTCTCAATTTTTAAAAAGACTCGTCAATATTTTTATACGGTGCTTTTAGTCAATTTCCTCCAATCATCCCATATGATTTTGCTTATACTGTATGTGAATCCTTCCAAAATGAATTAATACAGTACTTCAGATGGCATCCAGCCTCATACTGTCACAGCTAATACCAAGCCTCATGCAATTCTGGAAGCTGATAAGCAAATGTGGTCGATTTCCCATCTCCCCATCCCAAATCAGGTTTTGTAACCTGGGCTACTGGACCTAAATGTTGCAGCTTGTCAAATTATGATGAGAGTGGGGAAATCAGTCTGAAACACCTTTTCTATATTTGATTCAACTACTTGTTAAGTTAGTGAAATAATAGCAAACGTAAATAGAACACATTTCAAAGGCATAAAGGTGCCTAGCCTCTTGTATTTTTTTCTGTAGATGTATGCCATCCTACCTCTGTAATCTCCTGCAACTCTCTAGAATTCTCAACAACCTGAGCCGTAATTTCTGTCATTCACTTCCTAAGCCTTTAAACCAATTTGTTGGTCTTCTGTTAAAATGTCTGTTTATGTGGCTTGATTTTGTTTGATAATGCTTCTGGGCTTTTTTCCTGTGTTAAAGGCTTTGCACAAATGCAAGTTATTGCCTAATTATAATATTCATCTCACAGTCACACTTCCTTAACTTATCACATTGCAGAAGCTTATGACCTTAATTTTTTTTAAATCAACAACACTTTGGAGAGACTATCAAAATTTTTGAGTTAACAAGCCATCTGTTTAAAAAAAATCAAAATAACAATTGATGCTGGAAATCTTAAAATAAAATTAAATGCTGGAAACACTCAGCAGATTAGATCGCATCTATGGAATCAGTTAAAGTTTAAGATCACTTCAATGCTTCAAAGTTCAAGGTACGTTTATTATCAAAGTATATTTATTATCATAGTATGTATACTATATACAACCTTGGAGGCTATCACAAAAAAAGAAACACAATATAACCCATTTTAAAAAAACCTACACAACAAAGACTATCAAACACCCAATGTGCAAGAAAAGAACAAGTTGTGCAAACAATAAAAAAGTAAACAAATAACACATAGAACATTAACCAAGCGTGTCCATGGCCTCCGAGCTAGTTCAGTGATGAGGCGAGTGAAGCAGTTGCAGGAGCCCGGTGGCTACAGGTCATAGCCACAGAAGCAGTTCAGCGCTGTACTGATGGTTGCAGGCCACAGCTGCAGAATCATTTCAGCACTGAAGCGCCTTGATCAAATTGTGTGAATTGGGGGGAAAAAAGTAAACAGAAACACATGGAACGTGTACTGCGTTGTCCCTGAAAGTGAGTCCACAGCTGCGGGAAAAAAGTTCAGCACTGAGGCAAGTGAACCCCATGCAGGAGCCCGATGGTTGCAGGGCAGCAACTGCTCCTGAACATGATGGCATGTGGCCCAAGACTCGTGCACCTCTTAACCCAATGGCTGCAATGAAAAGAGAGGGAGACCACTCAAATGCAGGCAGTTGGTGCTGAACACCTGTTTTGTGCTCTCATCCTTGACAATTTTAATCTTGCTTGACATTGCAATATCATCATAGTTCTACTTACAAATTGGTGTCTCAAGCCATTCTTGGAGCATTGCAATGCTTCAATATACATCCTGTACAATAGATATAGTTTTCAATAAATTATATATAGCTAGTTTTTTTAAAAGAGTTGAGTGGGAGTGAGAATGAGAGATTAGGTCGTCTAAGGATTTGGAAATTTTCAAGTAATATTAATGAAAATTGCTGTTGCTATTGTGATGTCAGGCTGTGGATCTTGCTCTACTCCTGGAAGAAGGCTGGTTTGGTTTGATTTTGTATTGATTTTTTTGTATTTTAATCCGGTTTTTGTTCACAGGAATGGAGAATGATGACAATACTGTTCAGTATGCTATTGGACGCTCAGATACAGTGGCTCCTGGTACAGGTATTGATATGGAATTTGATGCTGATGTTCAGACCATGTCCCCGGAGGCTGCTGAGTATGAGACATGCTATGTGACATCACACAAAGGGCCATGTCGAGTTGCCACCTACAGCCGAGATGGACAGCTGATTGCTACAGGTTCTGCTGATGCATCCATCAAGATTCTGGATACAGAGAGGATGCTAGCAAAGAGTGCCATGCCTATTGAGGTACACGGTTAGAGTAGATATCTGTTTTGCACAAGTTCAAATGTTGTTAAAGTATATATTTTTGTTTTACAGACATTCCTCATCCAAGAAGTCTTTATTCTTGGACAAAGAGTAGCCTGTGTAACATTCTTTAATTATGAATGTATAATGAAATCAGTATAGGATATGGATCTTATAGAGTCAAAGAATATTAACCACATAACCTATTGATCTGCACGTTGGGCAAAAAAGTACCTTCCAGCACTTCGATGATGATAGTTTCTGCTAGTATTACCCTTTCAGGCAATGAATTTCAAACTCCTATTTTACCTAGTCCTGATCCTTCTATCAGTTCGTTCAAATCTGTTCTTTAAACCACTTCAGCTTGGCATCCCCTTCTCGCAATTCCTCCGTCTCCGCCGCATCTGCTCTCAGGATGAGGCTTTTCATTCCAGGACGAGGGAGATGTCCTCCTTTTTTAAAGAAAGGGGCTTCCCTTCCTCCACTATCAACTCTGCTCTCAAAGGCATCTCCCCCATTTCACGTACATCTGCTCTCAGTCCATCCTCCTGCTACCCCACTAGGAATAGGGTTCCTCTGGTCCTCACCTACCACCCCACCAGCCTCCGGGTCCAACATATTATTCTCCGTAACTTCCGCCACCTCCAACGAGATCCCACCACTAAGCACATCTTTCCCTCCCCCCCCCCCCCGCTTTCCGCAGGGATCACTCCCTACGCGACTCCCTTGTCCATTTGTCCCCCCCATCCCTCCCCACTGATCTCCCTCCTGGCATTTATCCGTGTAAGCGGAGCAAGTGCTACACATGCCCTTACACTTCTTCCCTTACCACCATTCAGGGCCCCAGACAGTCCTTCCAGGTGAGGCAACACTTCACCTGTGAGTCGGCTGGGGTGACATACTGCGTCCGGTGCTCCCGATGTGGCCTTCTATATATTGGCGAGACCCGACGCAGACTGGGAGACCGCTTTGCTGAACACCTACGCTCTGTCCGCCAGAGAAAGCAGGATCTCCCAGTGGCCACACATTTTAATTCCACATCCCATTCCCATTCTGACATGTCTATCCACGGCCTCCTCTACTGTAAAGATGAAGCCACACTCAGGTTGAAGGAACAGCACCTTATATTCCGTCTGGGTAGCCTCCAACCTGATGGCATGAACATTGACTTCTCTAACTTCCACTAATGCCCCACCCCCCCTTGTACCCCATCCGTTATTTATTTTTATACACACATTGTTTCTCCCTCTGTCCCTCTGACTATACCCCTTGCCCATCCTCTGGGTTCCCCCTCCTACCTTTGTCTTTCTCCCTGGACTTCCTGTCCCATGATCCTCTCATATCCCCTTTGCCAATCACCTGTCCAGCTCTTGGCTCCATCCCTCCCCCTCCTGTCTTCTCCTATCATTTTGGATCTCCCCCTCCCCCTCCCACTTTCAAATCTCTTACTAACTCTTCCTTCAGTTAGTCCTGACGAAGGGTCTCGGCCTGAAATGTCGACTGTACCTCTTCCTAGAGACGCTGCCTGGCCTGCTGCGTTCACCAGCAATTTTGATGTGTGTTGCTTGAATTTCCAGCATCTGCAGAATTCCTGTTGTTTCAGCTTGGGGAAATTGGTACTTCATATTTCACGTATCTCTGTTATAATTTTATTTACCCTTGTTGAGTCACCAATTAGCCTCCTGTGTTCAAGAGGGAAAATAGCGAATGTCTGTTCAATCTTTCCTCACAGATAAAATTTCCAGTCCTGGTGGTACCATCCTTGTAAACCTTTTATGTATCCTCAGCGTAATTTTATCATTTCTGTGATAGGAATAGTACACAATAAGAAATCTGTGACCAAACACTGAATTTAGTTACAGCATATTCTTCCTCTCATTTTCTCTGCCCCAGTTAATAAAGGAGCATCCTACATGGCTTTTAAACTGCCTCTTCTATTTATCTTGCTACCTTTAAGTAACTGTATGGACTCCATCCAGAATCCCAGAGTTCCTCCTCACCTTATTCATACTGACCATCATAGAACATGGAATGGAACAGGCTCTTTAGCCCATCCCATCATGTCTGTGCCCACATGGTCCTATCTCCCTGCATTTGGTCTGTATCCCTCTAGTTACTGCCTGTTTATTTGTCTGTCTATAATTGTCTCTTAAGTGTTGCTATTGCATTTGTTCCTACCACCTAACCCCGGCACCACATTCCAAACATTTACCACTTTCTGTGTTATATCAAAACTTGTCTTGAACATCTCATTTAAACTTTTTCCCTCTCACCTTAAATCTCTGCCCTCTAGTATTTGACGTAAGACCATAAATTCGGCCCATTGAGTATGCTCCACCATTTGATTATGGCTGATGTATTTTCCCTCTCAGTCCCATCTCCTCCTCGGTGAAGAAGACTTTGACTATCTACCTTGTCTATGAGTCATAATTTTATATATTTCCATTAGGTCTTGTCCTCAACCTCTTGACACTCCATTGAAAACAACTCAAACTTATCCAACCCTTGTAATAAATACAGTCCAATCTAGGCAACATCCTGGTGAAAATTTTCTGTGCACTCTTCAAAGCTATGATGCTTCCTATGATGCAGCAACTAGAACTGGACAATATATTCCAAATGTGACCTAGCCAGAGTTTTACAGAGCTGCAACGTGTTTTGCAAACTTTCATATTGGATGTTCTGACCAATGAATGCAAGCATGATATACCCTTCAGTCCCATTATTCACTTATTTTGTCACTTTCAGGTAGCTGTGGACTTGCACCTGAAGATTCTTCTGTACATCAATGTTCATGGTGGTTGTGTCATTTAATAAATACTTCTCTCATGCATTGATCTCTTAAAGTGTGCCACCTCGTGCTTGTTCAGATTAAATGCACTTTGCCATCCAAATTTCTAGCTGATCTATATTCCCCTGTATCGTTTAAACAACTTTTCTTGCCATCCAGAAATCCACTAAGTTCTGTATTGTGTGCAAGCTAACTAATCAAGCCACTTACATTTGTCTCCAAAGCATTTATGCACAGACTGCAAACAACGTATATTGATTCTGGAAAGGTTCCTGAATAATTAAGGGCATCACTTGAGCTGATCTTGGTTTACAGAGGACATTAATACTTTGGGAAATTAACGCTGCTGCATAGTATCACCCACATTCAAAAAAAAATGTAAAAAGGTACTTTTACTTTCCATGAGGGTGTATTAAAGAGAGAACAGAAGTGGGAACTCCCTTTGTTCCTTTTGTAAAATGTCAATTATTATGCGAGTTGATATCTGCTAACTTATCACAAATTGTTTCAAATACTAACCTGCACCTTCACGGCATCAATCTATTGATTAAATCTTTAACATTTGATGACTGATTTAGAACTTCACCTAATGAGCTGGGTTCTCTTCATTATATATTTTAGCTGTTCCTCAGTTAGCAGCCATGTGTTTATTTGTCCTGAGAAATTTATAAAATCTTTTGAGATCTTAACAAGTTTAAGGAGAAATAGATTTTTGAATTAAGGGGTAATTTAAATATGCAAAGACAAAGCTGTATAATGTTGAAAAATTGCAAGAAGTCATTGAGTTCACAAGATATTGAAAATGTATCAAAAGGTATTTTATAAGTCTTTCCACATTGTAATGACTTGATAATTTAAGAAATCTCAAAATCAATGAACCATTTATTA
This sequence comes from Mobula birostris, assembly GCF_030028105.1. Lineage (NCBI taxonomy): Eukaryota > Metazoa > Chordata > Chondrichthyes > Myliobatiformes > Myliobatidae > Mobula > Mobula birostris. The sequence goes on along the minus strand of NC_092371.1, from coordinate 23,112,403 downwards.
CAGTGTCTTGAAAAAGTATTCTGCCCCACATCTATTTTCACATTTTACTGTCTCATTTTCTAAATATAAAATGTATTGAAGCAGGATTTTTTTGAGCTAATCTATAAAACATTATGCATCATGTCAAATCAAAAGAAAAATTCCGAATTATCTACAATTTACTAAAATTTAAAAAAAAAATTGAGGCTGAATAAGTATTCATTCCCTTGTAATTACTGCACAAACTTTCCTCGGGTGCAATACTGTATATTACCTTACCAAATCATCCAATTTGTTGATGTAGAAAATTGGGTGATCACCTGAATAAATACACTCTCTCTCTGTAAAGTCCAACAGTATGGTGATTTTCAACAGACCAAACCAAAATGAAGCCAAAAGAGCATTCAAGACAAGTTAGGGAAATAATAATAGAGAAGCACAAATCTGGGGAAGGATACAAGACCATCTCAAAGGCAGGCAGCATGCTTTTGAGCTCAGTGCTGTCCATCATGGAAAAAGTAGAAAAAATATGAAACAAAAGCCAGACTGCCTAGGCCTCAGTTTAGTCGCCACAGACGAATAGCACTTGTAAGAGAGGCTACTGTGATGCCAACAGTCACTGAGTGAGCTGCAGAAGTCAGTGGCTGCAGCAGGAGATGAAGTTCATGGCTCGACTATCTAAGGCCTTGCACAAAAAGATTATTATGGAAGAATGGCAGGAAAGAATTCCTGGTTTAAAAAAAATCACATCTTTGCCTGTAGAGGTTTTGCAAAGCATCACCTAAAAGATGCTGTGAAGATGTGGAAGAAGGTCTTGTGGTCAGATGAGACTAAAGTGAAATTTTTTTTGACCTCAACATTATGTAGTATGTGTGGTGTGAATCTTAATACCGTGTATCAACTAGGTAACATCATCCCTTCTGTAAAGTATGGTGGAGGTAGCATCGTGCTATGGGTTTTTTTTTCAGCAGCAGGGACTGGAAATCTGATCAGGATTGATGGGAAGATGAATTCTGCTCAATACTGAGAGATCCTGGATAAAAACTTGCTACCCTTGCCAGAAAGCTTAAACCGGTGAGGAAGTTTGTCTTTTAGCAGGACAACAGCCCAAGCTGCTCTGCCAGAGCAACCATGGAGTGGCTTCAAATGAAGAAAACTTGTGTCCTTGAGTGGCCCAGTCAGAATCCTGACCTTAACCCAATCAAACATCTCTGGCATAATCTCAAGATTGCTGTGCACTGCCTTTCCCCAACTAACCTGGCACAGCTTGAGCAATTTTGCAAGGAGGGATGGGCAAATCTTGCTCCATTAAGTTGTGCAAAGCCATGAGACTTATCAAAAAAAAAACAACTGGTTGTAATAGCTGTGAGAGGTGGTTCTACTAAGTACTGAGCAAAGGGGGATGAATACTTTTGAACAGCTGACAATTCAGTTTTTGAATTTTTAGTTTTTCATGCTTTACAATTTTCCCTGTTTTTTTTTGGGTTCTACTTTGTGGGGAGGGGGAGGGAGTATGCAGTTCACAAATAAATATTCAGTTAAATTGATCAAAATCCCTGGTTGTAGTACTCATTTATGTGAACCAAGGGTTGGAGGATGAATACTTTTATAAGGCACTGTATCAGCTATTAGATGTCTCACAAACACTTTTTTTTTGGTCAGATTCTTCCATTAAAATCTTCTGCTTTAGTCATACAGGCTGAATGTACTTTAACAAATAAACACTTCTCGGGCTTCTAGCTGGGTATAGGTATTAGTTATAATCACCGTTTTAATGACAAACTCTGCTAGATGAAGATGGCAGCATTGTCATCAAAACGTCGGTTATAATCTATACCTACACTCGGCTGGAAGCCCGAGAGAAATTTATTTGTCATATACACTGGGAAAGAACTAGATCCTTTCTCAATGTACTTTGTCAAAGCTGGCATAATATCTATTGCCAAATGAAGTTCTCAGGTGGTGTCAATTGATGCATGTTATTTCTTAATTACAATGTTACAATCTGCAACATCTTTGCTAAACTACTGATAGCAATTTTGAAGTTTACAGGTGTCCCCCGCTTTTCAAACGTTCGCTTTTCGAAACCTCACTGTTACGAAAGACCTACATTAGTTTCCTGTTTTTGCTAACAGAAGGTGTTTTCACTGTTACGAGAAAGGCAGTGCGCGCCCCAAGCAGCCAAGCTCCTCCCCCAGAACTGCATTCTAGCCGGCATTGCTTAAACACATGCCTGTGAGCAGCCGTTAGCAAGATGTGTTCTAAAGTATCGGAAAAGCCTAAAAGAGCTCGTAAGGGTGTTACACTTAGCGTAAAACTAGACATAATTAAGCGTTTCGATCGTGGTGAACGAAGTAAGGACAAAGTGAGTTTCGCTTGTGGAAGTTGATGAAGATGATGTTGAAGAGGTTTTGGCATCCCATGACCAAGAACTGATAGAGAAGAGCTGATGCAGTTGGAAGAGGAAAGGATAACAATCAAAACCGAATGCAGTAGCAAACGGACCGAAAGTGAAGTCGTCCAGGAACTGAACATGAGGCAACTGCGTGAGATTTTCCCTGCAATGATAAAGTTCGACTTTAATTTTGAAAGGGTACGTCAGTTTAGGGCATATTTGCAGGATGGTTTGAGTGCTTACAAAGAACTGTATGATAGAAAAATGCGCGAGGCTAAGCAGTCAAGCAAGCCTTCCAATCAGCCACAGCAGACGACGAACCTCGACCTTCGACATCGAGGCAGGCAGACATAGAAGAAGATGACCTGCCTGTCCTGATGGAAACAGACGACGAGATGACACCTCAGTGTCCCACCACCCCAACCCCGGGTCGCAGACAGATACCGATTCGCGGAGAATGCAGCAGTAGCCGGGTGGCACCCAACACATCTTTAAGAAAAAAAAGCCGAAATAAACAAGCTAATTAATTAGGTGCTGCCCGGCACGTAAATGTTGGCCCAGATCAGAGGCGATTGCTGATTGCGTTGCCTCTGATCTGGACCGACATTTATGTGCCGGGTGACACCTAATTAGTTAGCTTGTTTATTTAGGCTTTTTTCTTAAAGATGTGCTGGGTGCGCCCCGGCTACCACTGGACCACTACATGCTTCGCGGCAATGTATCGGTCCGTGTCTTGGAGGGTTGGGGCCAACCTCCGACTCAGCCTAACACACCATCATCCTTGTGCTGGATGTCTTCCCGATTCCCGTAAGTGATACTACACTGTACATACATTATTTCTACTTAATATCGGCTGTGTATTTTTATGTGTAATTTGGTATGATTTGGCAGCATCATAGCTTAAAGGTTACTGGAGAGAGTGCTACTGCCGAGAGTGCTTGCGCCGAGTGCTTGTGCCGACAGCACTTGCGCCGTGTTTTTGCCGAGAGCGCTTGCGCCGTATTTCTGCCAAGAGCGCTTGCGTGAGATTTTCGCTATGGAGAACAGTGCAGGCAATAATTGTAGAGAAGTATTTCTACTTTATACAGGCTGGGTATTTATCATATCATTCCTGCTTTTAGTATATGTTACTGTTATTTTAGGTTTTATGTGTTATTTGGCATGATTTGGTAGGTTATTTTTGGGTCTGCGAACGCTCACAAATTTTTTCCATATAAATAAATGGTAATTGCTTCTTTGCTTTACGACCTTCCAGCTTACGAACCATTTCATAGGAACGCTCTACCTTCGGATGGCGGGGGAAACCTGTACTCATTTAAGTACATATTCATAAGCTTGTGTCAGTCAAAGTGTAATAAAGGTGAACAATGCTATTTGTTACTCCAGCAAAATGCAGACCAATCTCAAAATGTAAAGAAGGATGGCTTGCTCTTACTGATTATTCTTAAGGATGTTCCTTATGCATTTACAATAACTTAACTGGAAAATATTAAGTAAGCTGTATCATTTTGATTCAAGAGCTACAAGATCTAGGGTTGACTTTAGTTAATTGAAGTTTGAGCAAATGGTGGAAAAAAAAAAATCCACATTTGATTTCAGTATCAGAGTGAAAAGTGTTGGCATTTCATTTCTACTTAATATTCAGTAACCCTAAGCATAGGTGGCAGTACATACATCAAATTTGAATGAAAGCAAGATCGGATTCAGCTGTGTAAATTCTTATAACCAGATAGTTAAAACTATATAGCAGCAAGAACTAGCCCCTTTCCTATAAGAGGGAAACTTAACCAGAGTAAAAATCAGTAGGCTAAAATATTTCTCAAGGTGTACTGGAATTTGCCTGCTGGCCGCTGATGAAATATCAGCTCTCTGCTGGTGCTCGTAATTTTCTTACTTTTCTCTCCAACCTTTTGAAATACTACAGTTAGACAGGTTATTTCTGTGACTACTAAAGCAGCTTTGGAAGCTATTATGGGCTCAACTCAAAAGCTTACTGAGGAGTTTCAACAGTTCAGAAAAGAAATCAGCGCTGAAATTAAACAAATCGGTATGAAACTAGAAGATATTCAAGAAATTCTAACCAAGCACGATAAGAAGATAAAGGAACATGAAGATATTATTACTTTACTGGATGAGAGAATGGATGATTTGCAAAAGCTGTATGAAAAAGAATCCAAGTCCAACAAAATAATGAGACAGAAGATTATTGATTTGGAAAACAGAAGTAGGAGGAACAACTGACGAATCTTGGGACTTAAGAGCAAACGGAAGGAGATAATCCTAAAGAATTCTTTGCAAACCTTTTGATGGAATTATTCCCTGATATTATAAAGTCTCTGCCTTTGATTGATTGTGCCCACAGGTCACCTATCTACGGATCGACTTCAAAATCAAAACCAAGATCAGTCTTTCTATGTTTCCATGAGTTTCAAATAAAGGATCGTCTGATTCCTGCTGCCCATGGAAAAGGTATGATTGACTACCAAGATCAAAAGATTTGTATTTTCGAGGATTTTTCATCAGAAGTTATGGCAGAACGTGTTAAGTTTAAAAAAAGTTATGGCGGAGCTATACAACCAAAATTTTAAACCCTCTCTTTGTTCTCCGGCTCAACTGAGAATTACGATGGAAGATGGATCATTTAAATGGTTTGATATGAAGGAGCAGGCACAAGAAATTTTAGACTCAAGAAAATGACTATGTACATACATAATAGATTAAAAACCTTGCCAACACAGAAATACTACACATTTTAAAAAATGACTGTTTAATATTTTTCAGTATGAATAATTGCTATTTCTGTTCGATAAACCTGTCTAAGCTTGTTTTTCACTGTATATTATTTAGTCTTGGTTGGAACAGTAAATAACCTTGAATTCTTTGGAGCGGTTCCAACAGACTTTCTAAGGGAATGTGTTTAGGGGAGATAGACAGTGGTTCTTTGACCGAGTTTCTGTCTTTGGGAGGATGGAGGGGGATGGGGAGTTCTTTTTTTCTTGAAGCTGATTTGGGAATCTAGTCAATTCTGTTGCTTAGCTAATATATTTCAAGGTTTATTATTTGGGTTTAATATACATTTTTCTGATTGCTACTTTAACCTTTCTTATAAATAGTTTTAAAATGGATCAAAGTATTAATTTGCTTAGTTTTAACTTGAAAGGGCTAAATCACCCCGTGAAAAGAAATAAGATATTTGCCTATATTTAAAAAACTTAAGGTACCAATTGTTTATCTTAAAGAAACCCATGTATATAAGTGTGACAATTCACGCCTTTTTAATTGATAGAGAGAGTCTCATTTCCATTCCTCGTTTCAGGCCAAAGCTAGGGGGGTTTCGATCCTTATAGATAATAAAGTTTCCTTTGTTCAACATAAAGAAATTTCTGATACTAATGGGCGTTTTGTTATAGTATCAGGGAAACTGAACAACAAATTAATGGTATTTGCCGATGTGTATGCTCCGAATATAGATGACCCAGATTTCTTTAAGCGTGTTTTTTTTTCATTTTTGCCAGATCTAAGTCTGTACTCATTGGTGATGGGTGGAGACCTTAATTGTTGCGTAGATCCAGTTTTAGATTGTTCATCTTCTAAACCAATGATACCAAATAAATCAGCTGTGTTTATTAAATCTCTTTTAATGAAATGTGGTATTATTGATGTTTGGAGTTTTTTTTTCATCCAGTAGACAAGGAATATTTGCTTTTCTCTCATGTCCATCATACATATTCCAGGATTGATTATTTTTTATTGATAGCCAAATGATTCCATTAGTTCGATCCTGTGACTGTAAAGAGGTTGCTGTTTCAGATCACGCTCCTTTGTTTCTATCTTTAAATCTTCCTGGTTGTCTTCAAACAAATAGATTTTGGCGATTTAATCTAACTTTGTTATCTGATAAAGATTTTTTAAAGTTTATGAAGAGACAAATTACTTTTTTTTTTGAAGAGAATATGTTAGAGGAGACTTCTAGTCTTATCAGATGGGATGCCTTTAAGGCGTATATTATATAACAGAAAGTTGTTGGAACAACCTGTTTCTTTTGAGGAAATTGTTGAGTCTGTGTGCTCATTACGTTTGAGGAAAGCTCTGGGTCCAGATGGATTTTCTGGAGAATCTTACAAGACTTCTTCCTCACTTCTTATACCTCATTTATGTTCAGTTTTTTCAGATTCATTTAAGTCGGGCAGATTCCCTCTGCCTTTTTATGAGGCTTCTATTTCACTTATTCTTAAAAAGAATGAGGATCCAACTGAATGCTGTACTTATAGACCAATTTATTTACTTAATGTTGATACTAAGATCCTACCTAAAGTTTTGGCCCATAGGATTGAAAATATTTTACCATCTGTCATTTTTGATAACCAAATTGGATTTATTAAAAATCGATTTTCTCACTTTAATATTCGCTAGTTATTAAATGTTATTTATTCTCCGTCTAACATGATATCGGAATGTGTGGTATCCCTAGATACTGAGAAAGCTTTTGACAGAGTTGAATGGAATTATTTATTTAAAACTTTAGAAAAATTCAATTTTGGGCCCGTTTTCATTCAATGGATTAAATTACTTTATTTAGCTCCTTCCGCTAGGGTTATCACTAACTCTTATAATTCCAAACCATTTAAGCTTCAATGTGGCACTAGACAAGGCTGTCCGTTGAGCCCTTTGCTTTTCGATCTGGCCTTAGAACCCTTAGTTATTGCCTTTCGAGAATCTAATGATATCACTGGTACTTTAAGGAGAGACGCTATTCATAAAGTCTCTCTGTACGCTGATGATCTGCTGCTATTTATTTCTAATGTTAAGACTTCATTACCCCATGTGCTTTCTTTACTCTCCTCTTTTAGCCAGTTATCAGGTTATAAATTAAACCTACATAAAAGTGAACTTTTCCCTTTGAACAATTTGATACCAACAAATTCTAACCTTCCTTTTAAAATTGTAAGAAGCCAATTTACCTACTTAGGTGTAACAATCACTAAAAGCTATAAGTGTCTATTTAAGGAAAATTTTCTTACCCTATTGAATCACATAAAAAGGATACCACAGGTGTCCCCCGCTTTTCGAATGTTCACTTTACGAAACCTCGCTGTTACGAAAGCCCTACGTTAGTACTCTGTTTTTACTTTCAGAAGGTGTTTTCACTGTTACGAAGAAAGGCAGCGCACGATAAAAAATCAGCGCGTGATAAAAGACAGCATGCGCCCCGAGCAGCCACTCTGCCCCGGATTCAGAATGGCATTGCTGAAACACGTTGCATTGAGCAGCCATTAGCAAGATGAGTTCTAGGGTGTCGGAGAAGCCCGAAAGAGCTCGTAAGGGTGTTACACTTAACGTAAAACTAGACATAATTAAGTGTTTTGATCGTGGTGAACGAAACAAGGACAAAGTGAGTTTGGCTTGTGGAAGTTGACGAAGATGATGTTGAAGAGGTTTTGGCATCCCATGACCAAGAACTGATAGATGAAGAGCTGATGCAATTGGAAGAGGAAAGGATAACAATCGAAAGTGAATGCAGTAGCAAACGGACCGAAAGTGAAGTTGTCTAGGAACTGAATGTGAAGCAACTGCGTGAGATTTTCGCTGCAATGATAAAGTACGACTTTAATTTTGAAAGGGTATGTCGGCTTAGGGCATATTTGCAGGATGGTTTGAGTGCTTACAAAGAACTGTATGATCTAAAAATGCGCAAGGCAAAGCAGTCAAGCAAGCCTTCCACATCAGCCACAGCAGACGACGAACCTCGACCTTCGACATTGAGGCAGGCAGACATAGAAGAAGATGACCTGCCTGTCCTGATGGAAACAGATGACGAAATGACACCCCAGTGTCCCACCACCCCAACCCCCGGGCTGTAGACAGATACCGATTCGCGAAGAATGCAGCGGTGGCTGGGAGGCACCCAGCACATCTTTAAGAAAAAAAGTCAAAATAAACAAACTAATTAATTAAGTGCCACCCAGCACGTAAGTGTCGGCCCAGATCAGAGGCGATTGCCGATTGCGTCGCCTCTGATCTGGGCAGACATTTACGTGCCGGGTGGTACCTAATTAATTAGCTTGTTTATTTCGGCTTTTTTCTTAAAAATGTGCTGGGTGTGTCCCTGCCACCGCTGTGCTCCTGCATGCTTCACAGATCGGCATCGGTTCGCTGCTCAGCGGGTGGGGGCCACTGCACCACCCCAACCTCCGATGACTCAGCCTAACACACCATCATCAGTGTGCTCAATGTCTTCCCGATTCCCGTAAGTGATACTACACAGTACATACATTATTTCTACTTTATATAGGCTGTGTATTTTTAGGTGTTTTTTGGTATGATTTGGCAGCTTCATAGCTTAAAGGTTACTGGAGAGAGTGTTTCTGCCGAGAGCACTTACGCCATGTTTTTGCCGATGGCGCTTGTGTGAGATTTTCGCTACGGAGAACAGTGCAGGCAATGATTGTATTTCTACTTTATGTAGGCTGTGTATTCGTCATATCATTCCTGCTTTTACTATATGTTACTGTTATTTTAGGTTTAATATGTTATTTGGCATGATTTGGTAGGTTATTTTCGGGTCTGCGAACACTCACAAATTTTCCCGTATAAATTAATGGTAACTGCTTCGCTTTACGACATTCCGGCTTACGAACCGTTTCATAGGAACGCTCTACCTTCGGATGGTGGGGGAAACCTGTATTTGGATAAAGTTAATGGCATCTGTTAGTCTTGCGAGACCATGGATCTGTGCCTGGATAGTCTTCACTCTCCAGGGCGCAGGCCTGGGCAAGGTTGTATGGAAGACCAGCAGCTGCCCATACTGCAAGTCACCCCTCTCCACGACACTGATATTGTCCAAGGGAAGGGCATTAGGACCCATACAGCTTGACACTAGTGTCGTCGCAGAGCACTGTGTGATTCAGTGCCTTGCTCAAAGACACAACACGCTGCCTCGGCTGGGGCTTGAACTCACAACCTTTAGATCGCTAGTCGAATGCCTTAACCACTTGGCCACGTGCCCACTACCCTGTATTTGGTATTGCTGGAGGAAAGGATATTATTTTGGAGTCATCTGATTTGCACATTTTGGCTTTTATTTCTCTTATGGCCAGAAGGACGCTCTTGCTTAAATGGAAAGACGCGGCCTCTCCTGTTCATGCCCAGTGGTTACGTGATGTGATGTCATGCTTAAATTTAGAGAAGATTCGATGCTGAATCTCTGAATCTAGTCAAGACTTTCAAACATAGTGGGGACCTTTTCTGAATTATTTTCAAAACCTTTGATTTGTTAAAGCACAGAAGATGACTAATGATTTTTTTCCCCCCTTTTTTTCTTTACTAATCAACTTCGGTCTTGGTAGTGGGTTAGATTTTTTTTATATAATAAAATTACTATATTTCAATGCCACGAATTAATTAACCTATATGAATATAGGGTATGGAGTCTTTATATGCGATTTAGTATAATGTATTGATATTTTTTTTCCTGTGCTCTGTATTCTTTTATGTAAATTAATAAAAATATTGGAAAAGAAAGAAGGTGTACTGACTCCCAAGCCAGGAGAAAAACAGAATGGTTTTGTTCTTTTAACAGTTGTTTCAAATCCTAATTGAACTTGAAAATTAGATGTGTTGAATGATTTCACAATGGGAATAATTTTCTGTCACTCAGATTTTTTGTTTAAATGCATTCTAGCATTGGTCTTGATGCATTCTGTAGTTTTAGTTAAAATTAGAAATGTTGAAGGTGATACTGTGTTTAAACTCACGAGAACTCATGTCCTCTTAAAGCAATAAAATCTTTGGTATCAGAAGCATTTAAAGTTATTTTATTGTGAAACTTTGTGTACTGCACTTTATAAGCAGGAAGGGGGCACTCTGACTCAAGGATAGTGTGTGCAGAACAATTTTGTCCTGAAGTAATTAATTTCCATTAAGTGTGATAGATTCATTCATTATTCAAGATTGTCCCAAAAATTTCTTGTTAATCAATATTATTTCATAGTCTTCAATTCAATATTATTTTTTTCTTCAGAATCAATTCTGTTATCACTGACATATGTCATTAAATTCGTTTTGGGGTAGCAGTACAGTGAAATACATAAAAACACTGTAAAATTACAATAAGAAATATATTCAGTAACTAACAATCAAAAAAGTTGTCAGGATTCCCTTTGTTTATTCGGGTCACTATGCCACTTAATTGGGTTAGAAGACTGTTGCCAACAGATTCTAACTAGCAAGCAAAAATCTGCAGAAGTCAAGATAGCACATGCAAAATGATGGAGGAACTCAGTAGGCCAGGCAGCATCGGTACTGGAAAAGAGCAAGCAGTTAATGTTTCAGGCGGATACCCTTTATCGGCACTGGAAAAGATTTAAGAAGGTGGGAGTAGGAGAGGAAGAAGTACCAGATAGTAGGTGATAGGTGAAACTGGGAAGTGGGGGGTTGAAGTAAAGAGCTGGGAAGCCAATTGGTGAAAGGGATAAAGGGCTGGAGAAAGGGAATCTGATAGGAGGGGACAGAAAGCTATGGAAGAAAAGGAAGGGGAGGAGCACTAGAAGGAGATATTGGACAGGTAAGGAGATACAGTGAGAGGGGGAAATGGGAATGGAGAAGGAGCAGGAATGCAATTACTGGAAGTTTGAGAAGTTGATGTTCATGCCATCAGGTTGGAAGTTACCCAGGTGGAATATAAGGTGTTGCTCCTCCAACCTAGCCGGCTGGTGGCGTAGTGGCATCAGTGCCGGACTTCGGAGCGAAGGCTCCTGAGTTCGAACCCAGTTGGCTCCCCTGGCACACTTTCCATCCGTGCTGGGTTGAGTGTCGAGCTAGCAACTTGACGTCGTAAAAAAGAAATTGCCTGCTACAGAAACACCAACAGCAAAAAGTTGATGGCCTATGCTCTCTCGTGAGTTTAAAAGGCAATTTCCTTTCCTTGTCCTTTCTCCAACCTGAGTGTGACTTCATTGCGGCAGTAGAGGAGGCCATGGGCTGACATGTTTGAATGGGAAGTAGAATTTACTTGGGTGGCCACCAGGAGATCCTGCTCTTTCTGGTGGACGGAGCCTAGGTGCTGGTGAAAGTTCCCTCCCAATCTATGTTGGTTCTCATCGATCTACAGGAGGCCACTTTGGGAGCACTGGGTATAGTAGATGACCCCCAACAGACTCACAGGTGAAGTGTTGCCTCACCTGGAAGAACTGTTTGGGGCCCTGAACGGTAGTGAGGAAGGAGGTGTAGGAGCTGGTGTGGCACTTGTTCCACTTGCAAGGGTAAGCACCAGGAAGGAGATCAGTAGTGAGCGATGAACAGACAAGGGATTCATGTAGGAAGTGATCCCGGTGGAAAGTAAGGGAGGAAAAGATGTGCTAGGTGGTGGGTTCCCATTGGAGATGGCTGAAGTTATGGAGAATTACGTGCTGCATGTGGAGGCTAGCAGGGTGGTAGGTGAGGACAAGAGGAACCCTATTCCTATTGGGGTAGCAGGTTAGATGGGGTGACGGCAGACATGCGTGAAATGGAAGAGATGTGTGTGAGGGCAGTGTTGATACTGGAGGAAGGAAAGCTCCTTTGTTTGAAGGAGGAGGATATCTGATTAGTTCTGGAATGAAAAGCCTTATTCTGAGAGCAGATGCGGCAGAGATGGAGGAATTGAGAGAAGGGGGTGGCATTTTTACAGGTGATTGGGTGGGAAGAGGTATAGTGCAGGTAGCTGTGAGAATCAGTGGGTTTGTAAAAGGTATCAGCAGATAAACTGTCTCCAGAGATAGAGAGATTGAGAAAGGGGAGGGAGGTGTCGGAAATAGATCAGGTAAATTTAAGAGCGGGGCGGAAGTTGGAGAAATAGTTGATGAAGTCATCAAGCTTGGCATAGATGCAGGAAGCAACACCAATTCAGTTGTTGAAGTTGCATGGAGAAAGTTGGGGAGTGATAGCAGTATAGGCTTGGAACATAGACTGTTCCATGTAGCTGACAAAAAGACAGGTATAACTGGGAACCATGTGTGAGTGCCCATCATTTGTTTGAAGGAAGTGGGAGAAGTTAAAGGAGGAATTATTGAGAGATTCTAACTAGCTTTAGTCACATGCAACTTTGTGTTGTTTTGACGCTACACCATGCTTAGAGCAACCAGCTTTTAAATAGCATCAGTTGTGTTCAAATCGCGATGATTTTTTTTCACTGACAGTTGGTGAGAAATAAGCAGTCAGACAATTCAGAACTGGTTTGCTCTCTGTGGTTTCAAGCATTCAGGCTTGGCGATGCCAGAAATGGCTGGGAGTGAAAATGAAACAATTTCACTATTTCAACAGATTAGGACCTACGAAGAATTTGAAAGTATCGACAATCATCTTGAATGTTACAATGAAAATCAAGATTTGGAGGATGTAATCATTAAAAGCACTTTAACAAGCCAGTCCATTATCTGCAGTAGGTGTCCGTACTGATTTTGTTCATTTACGGTCAATCAAAAGTATACTGGATGAATTCCTCCATTAATAACTATTAGAAACTAATACACAGTTTTACAGTGCTGTAGTAGTATCGGTAGTGTTCTAATTAGTTCTGTATTTCATTTAGGTACATAATTTGTTACTCAGTTTGTCTTTTTTTTACACTTTTTAAACTATTTTCAAGTAACTTTGGCTAATTAGGACAGCTGCTTAATTGGGCCAAAATGTACTGGTCCCAATATGTTCCAATTAACTGGAATATCATCATCAAATATGTTCCAATTAACTGGAATATCATCATCATCATCATCATCATCATCATCATCATCAGTTGCAATGCCTAGTTTAAGCTTTGACTGCCATGGCCCACACACTCCTGTTTAGGGTCAAATGGATCAATTCATCGGTATTCATTTCCAGTTCTCTGGCTGCTCTCTCCATTATCATTTGTCTTTGCCTTCCTCTTGCTTTCTTCCCTTCAACCTTTTCCATAATTACCGTGCATTCTAACTCCTCTTTCCTAATCACATGTCCTTTTCATGATCTCATACATTATCTCTCTTTTTGTGCTTGCTCTGTTCATGACATCCTCATTTGATATTCGTTTCGTCCATAATATTCTTTGCATCCTCCTCAAAAACCACGTCGCTGCTGCTTCAATTCGTTTCCTCATGTTACTAGATATTGTCCAACATCCTGAGCCATATAACATAACTGGATAAACGTAACATTTCAGTACTTTGAGGCGGGTTGTCATAATTAATTTAGTGTTGGTCAGTATGCTCTTCATTCTCGTAAAAATGTCTTTTGCCGTCCCTATTCTTCTTTTGATGTTCATGTCGCACCTGCCATCTGATGTCACCCAGCTTCATAAGTAGCAAAGGTTCTGTACTTGTTTTATGTCTTCCCCGTTTATTCTCAGCCTGCAGATAGGATTCTCCTTCTTTTTGGATATCACCATACGTTCTGTCTTTTTGCAATTGATAGATAGACCCACTTTTGCACTTTCTTCAACAACTATATCAATTAAGTTTTGTAGTTCTTCCTCTGTACTTGCAATTAACACAGTGTCATCTGTGTATCTGAAATTATTGATGTTTTCACCACCAACTTTGATTCCCAAGATGTCTCTTATTTTTTGTAATATTGTTTCACTGTACACATTAAATCAGGGGAGAAAACACACCCTTGACTAATGCCTCTCTTGATTTTCGTAAACTGCCTCACTTCTCCATCTATTCTTACAGCGGCAGTTTGTTCCCAGTACGGATTTCTGATTAGGCGGAGGACTTTCGAATTTAGATCTAGAGTTTACTGTAATATTTAGAATAGCTTATTGTGCTTCACTTTATCAAATGCTTTTGTGTAGTTGATAAAACAAACAAATCTTTTTGCACTTGAATGGCTCATCCTGATAATATCCTTAACATCAATATCGTGTTTCTTGTACCTTTGTCTTTCGCAAAACCACATTGTTCTTTACCTATTTCAGCTTGTATCTTACATTTAGCTCGTCAACAAAATTCTTGGAAGTAGCTTAGTGATATGACTCATTAAACTTGTCCTATGTAATTCACATTCTATTGCTCCAGGTTTCTTAGGAAGAGTGATAAATACTGATTTTTTTTTCATCTCTTCTGGTGTTATTCCGGTCTCATAAATGTCATTGATTAAATCAGTAAGTTTTTCAATTCCATAATCTTCAAGGGCGATAATTTGTTCTATTACTAATTCATCAGGACCTGCTGCTTTTCCTTTCTTCATTTATTTATTGCATTATGAACTTCAGATTCAAAATTACTTGGACCTTCAATTTTCTTCTTAATTTCTGATTTTTTGCCTTGATTGTCTTCAAACGATTCCTGAATATACTCAGTCCATCTGTTCATAATCTCATCTTTTTCCATGATAATGGTACCGTCCTTTGCTTTCAAACATCCACCTGAAGAACAGAGCTTTTTCTAATTGCTCACATTCCTAGTTTAACCATTCTTCTTTGGCTTTTTGACATCAGCTTTTAACTTTTTATCTAAGGGCTTGTATTCTATAGGATTTGCTTTCTTCCGTCTCCTTTCTTCCATTAGATTTTTGATTTCATCTGTCATCCATTTATTCTTTGTGCTTTTTTCTTTTTTAGGAATCACTGACTTTGCTGATTCTACCAAGGCAACCTTTAGAGAGTTAAACTTCATTTCTACATGATTGCTATCATCTTCAACAGATTCTATTTCTAGACTTTGAAATCTATTCCTCACTTCAATTGTAAATTTTTGTCTTAAGTTTTCTTCTTTCATTAATTGCGAATAGTCAGGTGATTGTTCAGATTTTTGCTGCTTTAGTTTTTTAAGTTTTACTTTTACATGAGATATTACTGGGTTATGGTCACTATTACAGTCTGCACCTGGATATGTTTTGCATTGAGTCACTGAGTTTCTAAATCTTTGGTTTATAGTAATAAAGTTCATTTGATTTCTGGTGTTATCACCTGGACCACAAGCCAGGTCCACAAGCATCTTGAATGGTTTTTAAAGTAGGTATTGATAATGACCTGATTATTCATCTTGCACTATTCTACCCATTTCTTGCCTCTAGTCCAAATTTTCCTATGGTATTTCCATCAACACCTTGTCCTATTTTAGCATTTAGATCTCCCATGACAATAACAATATCTTGAGATTTGCACCCATTCTTTGCTTGTTCAAGCTCTTCATAGAATTTATCTATATCCTCATTTGTTCCATCTGTTGTTGGTGCGTATACCTGTATAACTGGAATATTTTGTATATATATGTGCACTCTGTCCCCCTCATAATTAAATAAGTAGTGCTAATTTGGTCTGATACTCTGAATGAGTTTTTGAAGCCTTCTTTTTAATTTAGCCATGAGAAGTTATTGCCTATAGTTTGGTGCATAGATACTGGATTACACAATTTCACATGATGCATTACTGCATGCAGACTATATAGGAATGGACAACAGCAAAACATGTTATTTAATTACATGAGAAAATTTTGTAATATATTTTAATTGTTTTAATTAGGTAATGATGAATGAGACAGCACAGCAAAACATGGAGAATCATCCTGTAATTCGCACGCTTTATGATCATGTGGATGAGGTCACGTGCCTTGCTTTCCACCCCACAGAACAGATACTAGCATCGGGGTCAAAGGATTACACACTGAAACTTTTTGATTATTCCAAACCTTCTGCCAAAAGAGCATTCAAGTATCTTCAGGTAAGAGAAGTTCATTGTTGCCTCTATTGTGATTTGGATTCAAGTCCCACAATGAGGAAAGACTTTGCACTAAGTCTTGTTTTTTTATTAAACTAAGATCTGTTTTTAAATGGGTATAAAAGACATTAAAAAAATATATGGTGTGGTGTTCCCAAGTTTCCAGCTAAATTTCTTTCTCTTTTATCAAAGTGAAATTATCTGTTATTTAATTATTTTCTGTTCATGGGACCTTGCTGCTTTTGGTGATTGATAGCAATGAATTTCAATATAACTTTTTAAGCTCTTTAGATGCCCCTGTGAACAAATAAACATGCAGTTTCATAACTTTTAATTTGCAGGTGGTAGTTCTAATTTTCATTTTCAGAATGCAGATATCACAAATGCAGCATTTATTCTCCACCTGTAATTGTCCTAGAGAAAGGTGGTCAGACCACTGCAGTATTTCTGGTGACGGTAACATGTCAATGCTGAGGAGTGTTTCAACATGGTGGCAGTGCAGTAGCACTGATAGATTTCCAACACAGTATAATAGATTTATGTGGAGGTTATGCACTGGGGCCTAGAATTGGGATATTTTTGAAGTTACTTCATTCCTTTAATTAATTGTCCAGTACTCATGAAAAGACTTAGCAGAACAATAGAGCTTTTATCTGCTCTGTTTATTGTGAGCTCACCTAATCAGTCAATTACTTATTGTTTAATAAGAACGTATTCCTTTAACGTGGGTTCACTTGGTTGCCATTTTGTTTTTAGGCATCCCTGGTATCACTCCCAGCTTGCCCTCGGGTCTCCTTAAACCGCATTTGATCCCCCGGGTTAATTATAATGCTAGACTGCAAGCATATATCTGGACTTGAGGTAACCGGTTGTGATATTGCTGCTGGTCCACAGTGACTCAGATGCCCAGTTCTGAGGTGCACATCTGCTTTGTGTCTGCTTTTAGCACAATGATGGTGCCACACATCATGATAGAATGTGCCCTTGGCATGAAGATGCCTCTTCCAAAGCTCCATGGTCATCATCCTGCCAGTGTTGTTGTGGACAAAAGCATGTTCAAAATTAAATTGATTCAAAAGTAGTACAGTTTGAAGTAAATATTTGGAAGTGATTCACATTTTAGCTGCTGCAGACCTCATTGGAAAGCTGTTATTTGGGATTCAGCCTGCAGTGTCCATGTTGGTGCTGCTGACCCACTTGTGATGGCTATTGGGGTCCTTTATCCAGAACATGTTCTGTGCTTCTTCTTTGAGATGATGTTCAACTTGCAGGAACACTAATTCTTCAGCTGAGAAAGGATGGTTGATACTAATCAGGGTGTTTCCTTGTAATTATTAGATTTGGTTCATAAAGTTTTGTGGGGTTTGGAATTTATTGAGGACTTCCAGGACTACTCCCTTCCAATGGTGTACCAATGTAATGTCACCTCTGAGGAGTTTGTCCTGTCTGTGAGACAGGAATATGATGGAACAACCTGGGATGTTGTTGACTACAATCAGGCTGTTGTTCGTTTCATCCATAAGATGGCTCTCCCAGGTTAGTCAGTGGTCCTCAGAAGTTCACAGAGATAACTTCAGATGGTTGAGCAAGCTGGAAGCAACTGTACCCCATTTGATGCTGGGCATGTTTTGTGGTTTTATCATTTTTCGGTTTTTAACACTGTGGTTATGGTTTTGACAGGCCATTTCAGAGCTGCAGATAAGTCAAATGATTCCGTAGCTCTGGAATCACATGTAAGTTAGATGTAACAATGGGAGATTTCCTTTTCCCAAAGGATATTGGTTAATCAGATGGAATTTTTGAATCATAATAGTTTCACGATCATCTTAATGAAGACTTTTATTTTAAACTCCAGATTATTAACAAAGTTTAAATTTCACATCTACCATGGTAATATTTGATTTTGTCTTTGGGTTATTAGTTTTGTAACTTGCCAACTGTACCAGCCATTCTTATGCTCTACCAGACTAATTTTTTTCTCTTGTTGGTCTTCTGTACAACAAGTTATGAATTTTGGTGAATTTCAGCTCCACATTTGGCAGCAATCCAATTGGATGTTTTCTCTGTAGGAAACTTTTATCTAGTCTCTGAGCATTTTAAACTATTCATTTCAATGCCCAGCCAACGAACATTTGCAAATTTAGATGAAACATTAACTCTGTCCTTTTCTCCACAGGTGATCTTGACCTGTTACTTCCAGTTTTCAAATTTTATTTCATATTGATTAAAAAGTACAACATTTCACTTAGTGCATTTAAGAAAAAGAAATTGGAAGGAGTCTGTGTGGGTTTATGTAATTGTCTATCAATGATATCCATAGTTTACCTTTTTTTTAGGAAGCGGAGATGCTGCGCTCCATCTCTTTTCATCCTTCTGGAGATTACATTCTTGTGGGAACACAGCATCCCACTCTGCGATTGTACGATGTCAACACCTTTCAGTGCTTTGTGTCAAGCAATCCCCGTGATCAGCATAAAGATGCCATCTGTGCTGTGAGCTACAATCCCAGTGCCAATACATATGTCACTTGCAGTAAAGACGGCAACATCAAACTCTGGGACGGTGTATCAAACCGCTGCATCACAACTTACGAGAAAGCCCATGATGGTGCGGAGGTGTGCTCCATTATGTTCTCGAGAAATTCGAAGTATGTTTTGTCAAGTGGAAAGGATTCTATCGTGAAACTATGGGAAATATCAACTGGACGCACAATGGTCAAATATACAGGTAAGAGAGCTAACTGAACTGCAATTTAACTGCATGGCCTCCACCATTAGCTGTGCATCTCATCTTTGGCAGACTTTCATGTCGATAATAGAAGATTTACTTTCTCTTTTCTATATCTAGCAGAGGACAAAAAGCAACTACAAAAATATGGGTAGATAAGTGAAAGCAAAGATCTAGTAAATGAAGTGTATTCTGGGAAAATGAGATGAAAGACATGATTAAATAATGAAAATTTGTAATGCTCTAAAATGTAGGTCCAGGTAACCTGGTACAGAGTATACAAAATGTTCGAATGCAGGTACAGCAATTACTTAGGGAAGCTCCCAAAATATTCTCACTTTTTGCAAGAGGTATTGAATGGAAAAGTAGGGAGATTATGCTTCATTATGCTGTTGCTGTTAAAGAGACCTAGTTGTGTGAAGAATAGGATCAGCAGCTCAGTATTCCTGGGCTTCATTGTTCTAAATGTTAAACATATGGAGAGGTTGTACTGCTGATAAGACTATAAAACATAAGAGCAGAATTAGGCCATTGGTCCATTGAGCTTGCTCCGCCATTCGATCATGGCTAATCTGTTATCCCTCTCAATCGCGTTCTTACACCTTCTTCCTGTAACCTTTGACACCCTTACTAATCAAGAACCTATCAACCTCTGCTTTGAATATACCCAGTGTCTTTACCTTTACAGCCATCTGTGCATTGAATTCCACAGATTCACCACCCTTGGGCTAAAAAAAATTCCTCCTCATCTCTGTTCTAAAGGGACATCCTTCTATTTTGAGGCAGTGTCCTCTAGACCTAAACTCTGGTAAAATTCTTGGCAGTGTGGAGGATCAGAGGAATCTTGGGGTCCATGTCCATAGGACACTCAAAGCTGCTGCGCAGGTTGACTGCATGCGGTGCTTAGACTCGATCGCACGGTTGAAGAAGGCACCAATGCACCGCATGCTTCTTAAGTACAGTCAACCTGCGCAGCAGCTTCTCTGATCCTCCACACTGCCAAGAATTTTACCAGAGTTTAGGTCTAGAGGACACTGCCTCAAGATAGAAGGATGTCCCTTTAGAACAGAGATGAGTTTAGGCGGAGTTACAATACCCATCCACATAACACAGGTGCGACATTGGATCGCTCTAAGCACTGAACCAATTTGGAGAGGTCAAGAATTTCCTTGGGCTTGGCGGTGTGGTCTGGGCCCAGAGCATATTGCTGGACGATGAGGTCTAGGCCTGGAGCGGATCGCTAGGCAGTGAGATCTGGGCCTGGAGCATATCGCTGGACTTCAAGGTCTAGGCCCGGAGTGTATCACTGCGGCAGGACCCATGTCCTAATATGAGGTAAGGTCCGGTGCTTAGACAATTTAAATGCTAGCTAAAATAGACTGGAAAGGCGGGGTGCCGGGACCGGAGGGGAGGGTCAAGCCAATTTTGCTCATTCTGAGGCAATGTTTATTTCTCTATCCATGGTGCTGAGACTGCTCTGGCTGCTGTGTTTCATGTCTGTGAGTTTTGCGGTGATTTGCCCAGCTAATGTGATGAACTGAGACAGAGTTATTGGGCCTACTGCGGCTGCTCTAGGGAGTTGGATCTATGGACTCAATTTGGGGTTTGGAATGCTGTTTGCATGATTTGTGTTTTTTTTTCCTGTCTCTGCATTGGGTATTAGTCTTCCTGTTTTTAATTGGGTTCTTTTGGATTTCTTGCTTTGTGGCTCCCTGTAAGCAGACAAATCTCAAGACTGTATAATTTATACATACTTTGATAATAAATGTACTTTGAAATTTTGAATTTCCTCAAAGAATTCCAACAGATTTGTCAGGCAATATTTCCCCTTAAGGAAACCATGCTGACTTGGGCCTATTTTATCATGTGCCTCCAAGTACCCCGAAATTGCATCCTTAATAAAGGACTCCATCATTTTCCCAACTAATGAAGTCAGGCTAACTGGTCTGTAATTGTCTGCCTTTTGCATCCCTCACTTCTCAAAGAGTGGAGTGACATTTGCAATTTTCTAGTCTTCTGAAACCATTCCAGAATCTAGTGATTCTTGAAGGATGACTATTAATTTCTCCATAATCCCTTTAGCTACCTTTAAGAACCATAGTTCTGGAAGTTCATCTGGTCCAGGTGCCTATTTTAGCTTAAGACCTTTCAACTTCCCAAGCACCTGCTCACTTCTGGCTTACTGCTACTGTTTTTCACAGTAAGGACTGATACAAAATATATATTAAATTTGTCTGCCATTTCTTTGTCCAGCATTACTACCTCTCCAGCATAATTTTCTAGTGGCCCAATATCTACTTGTGCCTCTCTTTTTCTCTTTATATATCTGAACAAACCTTAGGTATCCTCTTTTATATTATTGATTAGCTTCTATTTCATCTTTTAAGAGAGAATATCATAGCAGTATTCACAGGACACACTGGAGGGCTCCTCCCCAGAGGCAATTTGGTGGAGCTCTGAATTAAGAAAGATGCAATTACACTGATGGTCTTATACTATGAGCCCTGCAAGGGCCAACAAGAGATGGGGGAATAGAACATAGATTATGAAAAGGTGCGGAAACTACAGGGTTGTCATGGTATCACACACAAAATGCTGGAGGAACTCAGCAGGCCAAGCAGCATCTATGAAAAAGTGTAAAGAGTTGACGTTTCGGGCCAAAACATCGACTGTTTACTCTTTTCCATAAAGTTCCTCCAGCATTTTGTGTGTGTTGCCTGGATTTCCAGCATCTGCAGATTTTCTCTTGTTTAGGGTTGTCATAGTGGAGTATTTTCCCAGTATTGACTGAAACTTCTTCAATATAAGATGCTTAGATGGGGTGAGATTTCTTCAATATGTCTAAGAGGGTTCTTGAAATATAGTGTTGAGAGTTCAACTATTATAGAAAATGTAGTGGACTTGAGAAATGAGCCACACCAGATGACAGACCTGATGGTGGGTGAATGTTTTGGGAAAAGTGACCATAACTCAGTATGTTTTAATGTAGTTATGAGTGAGGATAAAATCAGATCTTGCGGGAGGGCAGATTACAATCCAAAAATACAAGATCTAAGGGGTATTGATTGAGAGCAGCTGGTCACAGATCAATATCTTCATATTCTGGTAAAGAGTAAGGACAAGGATGATAAGGTATCAAATCGAGAGAAGTCGCTTTTATTGTCATTTCAACCATAACTGCTGGTACAGTACACAGTAAAAACGAAACAACATTCCTCCAGGACCATGGTGCTACATGAAACAACACAAAACTACATTTTATGTTGGGATCCTTGGTTGATCCAAGAGGTCTTAACTTTAGTTGGAAAGGAAAGGAAAGCATACATTTGTTTAGGAAGCTAAAAAGAGACTGGGCACTTGTAGAAGATAAAGATAGCAGAGAAGTGCTTGAAAAGATGATTAGGAATTCCTAAATGGGCTATTAATTGGCCTTTGCAAGAAGGATCAAGGATTATTCCAAGGCATTTCATACTTTCATTTAGAAAGAGGATAACTAAGGAGAGGGTAGGACCATTTGAGGATAAAGGAGGGAATTTGTGCTTTGAGTCAGAGCAAGTGGCTGAGGCCCTAAATGAATATATTTGTGTTATTATTTAACTAGGAGAAGGACTTGGAGGATCGTGAAGACAGTGTTGCATGCTAATGTGCTGGGCCATGTTAAGATTAAGGAGGAAGTTGAGCAGGATCATCTGAAAAGGTAGATAAGTCCCTAGGGCCTGATATCCAAACTTGCAATTCACCCTGGAATTGAAAGAAGCAAGTGAGGGTATTGCTTGGGCTTTGAACAAGTTTTGTGTCCTTACAATCAACAGCGAGGTTGCAGAGTACTGAATGTTGTGCCTTTGTTCAATAAAGAAAATGGGAATAAAACAAGTAATTATAGACCTGTGAGCCTTATGTCAGTGATAGGCTAGCTGTTAGGATCCTGAGCGATTGAATTTATGTGCATTTGGAAGGGCATGGCTAGGGTCAATCAGCAAGGCAAGTCATGCTTTACAAGTTGATTTGAGTTTCTTAAGGAGGTGATAAAGGAAATTGAGGGTAAGGCAGTGGAATTTATTTACAATTACTTCTGTAAGGCATTTGTAAGGTTCCTCATGGTAGGTTGCTTCTGAAGATAAAGGTACATAAGATCTGGGGTGAATTGTGAGTTTGCATTCAGAACTGGCTTGCCCATAGAAAACAGTGTGTATGGAAGTCTGTTTTTCTTCTGGCTGGAGGAAAATGATCAGTGGTGTTTTGCAAGGAACAGTGCTGGGATCTCTGTATGTGATATATATCAGTGATTTGGATAAAAATGTAGATGGGTGGATTAGCAAGTTTGCAGATAACACCTGGATTGGCAGAGTTGTGGAGAGTGCACAGTACTATCCAAGTTCGAAGTAAAATTTATTATCAGAGTACGTACATGTCACCACATACAACAGTTTTGTATTCTTTTTCCTGTGGATGTACTTGGCAAATCTATAGAACAGTAACTGTAAACGGTCAATGGACAGCAAACTGTGCAATTGCAATTTTAAGTAAATAGCAATAAATAATGAGATCATGAAATAACAAGGTAGAGTCCTTAAGTGAGACCATCAAAGAATACAGTGGAATATAGATCAGTTACAGATATTGGCAGAGAAGTAGCAGATGGAGTTTAATCTGGGCAAGTGTGAGATGTTGCACTTTGGGAGGTTAAATGAAAGGAGAAATTATAAAGTTAATTGTGGATCCCTTAATAGGATTGAGGTACAGAGGAATTTTAGGGTTCATATCCATAGTTCAGACAAGTGATTAAGGTGGTAAGGAAGGCATGCTTGCCTTCATTGATGGGCTGTTGATTATAATGGTAAGGGAGTCACTCTACAGCTATATAAAACTGACAGAACTTGGAGTATTGCATGCAATTCTATTTGCTGCATTATAGGAAGGATGTGGCGAGGTTGCAGAAGTGGTTTATGAGGATGCTTCCTGGATTAGAGGGTATGAACTAAGGAAAGATTGGACAAACTTGGATTGTTCTCTCTAGAGCGTTGTAGGCTGAAAGGAGACGATAGAGGTTTGTAACATTATTGGAGGCATTGATAGGATAAACACTCCAAAACTTTTTTGTCCCGTGTAGAAATATTAAACACCAGAGAACATGCTTTTATGGTTAGAGGGGTGAAGTTTAAAGGCAAGTTTTTTTTAAAGTAAAGCATGATAGTTGCTTGCAGTAGTTTACCAGGTGTAGTAGTGGATGCAGGCAGTTTAGTACAGTTAAGAGGCTATTAGACACAGAGTAATATTGATATTGGCACAATTTAGGCTGAATGGTCTATCCAGTGAACCTCTTGAATTCTCTTCCCCTGAGTGTGGTAGAGCTCAGATCATTAGATATTTTTAAGGTGAAGATGGATAAATATTTGAAAGATCAAGGACTATCCAAGGGTTGAAATGTCTAATACCAGAGGATATGCAATTGAGATGAGATCGGGAGTGGAGGGTGGGTAGAGGGAAGATCAAAGGAGGTGTGCAAGGCACATTTTTACACAGTGACGGGTGCCTGGAATGTACTGCCAGGTATGGTAGTGGCAACAAATACAACAGAGGTGTTGGAGCGTCTCTTCGGCAGGCGTAAGAAAGTGCAGGAATTGAAAAGCTATGGACATAGTGTATGAGGAAGGGATTCATTTAATTGAGCATTTGATTACTAATTTTATTAGTTCAGCACAACGTTGTGGGTTAAAAGACCTGTTTCTGTGAGAATTGTTCTATGTTGCTCTAAGTGCCTCACCTGCTGATGTTTTTTTCCCAAACTATAACACATGTCAAGAACTTGATGAGATGCAGTCCACTTGATGAAACTGGGCAACTTCAGTGATTCTCAGAACTTCAACATCAAATAGGATAAATTAGCCTGCTTGATTGGCACCTCTTATGTTAATTCTTTCTGCCCCTGCACATATGGTGGCTGCAATATAGGTATCATCTGCTAAGTGCACTACCTTTATTCGTTCAGGCTATACTGACATTACCTCTCAAACTCACAACATCACCATGTGCGACCTTTATAAAACACAAATTTTGGGCCACAGAAGGATTCCTGTATTTTTCTCTAGGCACCACACCTTAGGAAGGATGGCAATGGCTTTGGAGAAGCTAAAGAGAGATTTATTAAAACAATTCAGGGGCTGAGGAACTTTAATAATATTATATAGACTGGAGAACTTGGTGGTGTTCTCCCAGCATAATGGAGGAGGTTGCAAGGAGATCTGAGAAATGGTATTTAAGATTATAAAGAAAGCCAATAGAGGGAAGGATATAGAAGTGATGGCCATTGGTAAAAGAAAATCTTATGCAATGAATTGTTACAGTCTAGATTGCATTGACAAGTTTAGTAGTGGAGTCTCTTCCAATTTTAAGCATGCAAATGTTGTGTAAGTATTTGAAAGGGAAAGGTTGCATGTGTAAAATGAGAGGGCATAACTGGTCTTGTATAGAACGAGTCCAAACTTGACAAGCCAAATACATGCCACTTTTACATTGTAGGAACAGTGTGAAAACACTTTTACATTATAAGGGTTGTGATTCTGTAATCTCTGTCAATGAGAGGAGTAAGGTGTTAGAAAAATATCATGACACAAAGGATTAAGAGGAAAGGCCAGCCGATTTTCTTATCCTTGATAATTACACAATTGCTCTTTGACTGTACATGTGAAATGTTATTTGAGGATAGAGTTCATCTTCTCTTTGCCTCTGAATGTTCAAAATTCTATCAGGAACAGATAATAAGAGTGGGGAACTAGAGAATTGACTCTGCCAAAATAATTGGAATATTGTGAGTGTACAGTTTAAATTTAGCAAAACCATTTTGCTTAATATGTATGTCGAAATATCCCTGCTCACCTGTGCTCAATCATTGCTGTACAGATCAGCATTACACACAGGTCTGGTTTGACAGCTGAGAACTAAAGGTAACTGTTGCCTGTTGCTGAGAGAAAAGCTTTACCAAGAGCTCCTGTAAGTATTTTCATTTCCTTTCCTAGAAACTGGCAGATCTTGGAGTGTTGAAAGACTTTTCACTGTTGTACCTGGTTGCATTATACTTCTCCATGAATTCTAAGGTGGGCAAGTGTCTTCCGACCAGATTAGAGTGGATAAAAGTGGGAAGATGTAGAATTGGTAAAAAAAAATTCAGAAAAAATAAGGAATCAGAAAAGGGAAGAAAATAGAAAGGGGAAGGAAAAATAGGAAGAAAATCTGAGTTTTAAACCAAAAAAAATCAGCTTTTAAATATAAAACAAGGAAATCCATTTGTCAATGTGAATGTAAAAACAAAGTACAAAGACAAATGAATGAATTAACTAGGTTGGGAAGGGGTATTCTAGGAAACCTGGGACTGAATCTAAGTTTAAAATACTGTAATGTAATTTTGATTTATAATCTCACCAAATTTTGTTCATTGATGTTGCAATGTGCCCTCAGTTGAATTTAAAGTAGGAATCTAGAGAGTGAGGCTATGGTTGAAGGAACACTTGTCAATGGCAAGATAAGAGAAATAAAGCTAGGG
Organism: Mobula birostris; assembly: GCF_030028105.1. NCBI lineage: Eukaryota > Metazoa > Chordata > Chondrichthyes > Myliobatiformes > Myliobatidae > Mobula > Mobula birostris. The sequence goes on along the minus strand of NC_092371.1, from coordinate 23,086,087 downwards.
CAATCAGAATCAGAGGGATTTTGAAAAGCTGCAAAGATAGAGCAAATTACAGTAATGGAAGAGGGGAAATATCATGGAGGAATCTGAGGAATTCACTGTGTAGATCATAATTCAGGTTTAACTGATGGAGAATCATTTGTTGTGGATAAGATATAGGCAGTAGAGGTTTGGAAATATTGGATATTATTTACCTTTGATTATCTTCATAATAAAGCATTTATACCTCTTGAAGAAGACGTGTTTCAAAACTGTGTATAGACAGTGCATAGTGAACAGATTGAGCATTCTGAGCCCCATGGTCCCTGTTTCAAGGTACGAATTACAGATGCCAGGTTGTAGTTTGTGTTATAAAGCATTAGTATATTTTGAGGTGATGTCTTTGCTACTAGGTCTTTACCAGAAAGATGCTTTTGCTTCCAGGTGAATAAACCCACAAAAATATTGACTTCAGTTTTTGAACAACATAGTGTAGTGGCCAGTATTTTATCCCTCAACCAAAGTGATGATAATTTGCTCAGTCAATGTCATTGCTCTTTCTGGGCATTGGTAACTGCACTTCAAAATTTCTCAACTGGTTGTAAAGCACTTTTGAACATCCTATAGTCTGTAAATGTACGTCCTCTTACTGAATTTAGAGAGTTGTGAAATTTGCAAAGCATAGGAAAGTCTGGAGCTAGAAATGTAGCTGTGTTTCTCTGTAATCAGTACTGTTTTCTAAAATTAAATTAATTTGGCAAATCGTAAGCTGTCACACAAAAATTTTGAAATGTTTTACCTTTTCTAGTGGTGTGACTTTGGAGACCATCTGTAAACCAACTGGTAATGTACAGTTGGGCTTCCTCAAAATCCTAAAGTATGTTAGTTCCTAATTGTCAGATCTTTAAATTGTACAAAGTGATCCAAAAACTGTGGTCAATTTCATCCACGAATTTCTGTATGGAACATAAGCAGAGAGTAATTTGGGATTTGTGCCACACACGTTGATGTTTGTATTTGAATACAAGTTATATACACATGCCTGAAAAGGGTTGCAGATGAGTGCTCATCTGATGCCTTTTTACATACATTCTCTGCTTTTTTAAATTATTATCTACACAAGAAAGCAGTGGCACTGAACTAAAACATGATACTTTGTTAACTTCGGATGCTATCAGATTCCTTAACAGTGGGGTATGCATATCACAGCACATCCTGATTTTCAGTCAAAGACCACATAGCCTGTTTCAGCAGGATCAGGATTCATGATTGTTAGCTGATCTCTAAGAACTGAACACTAAAGCTAAATGAAACTCCTTGTAGCTGATTGATTTCAGCTAATTTAGCTTTACACGTTTGGTTAGTTGAGATTAAATAACTTTATGCCGATTCCGACAGCTTTACCATAAAGCCTAAAACATGATGGAACTTAAGTTTCAGTGTAAATTGGTAAGTACCCACTAATATTGGGTGTCACAGTAGCGTAGTGGTTAGTGCGGCACTGTTACAGCTTGGGGTGTCAGAGTTCAATTCCAACATCCTCTATTTGTATGTCCTTCTCATGTGCGTGTGTATTTCCTCTCGGTACCCTATTTCCTCCCATAGTCCAAAGACATACTGGTTAGTAGGTTAACTAGTCATTGTAAATTGTCCTGCGATTAGAATCGTTGGGTTGCTGGGTGGTTCGGCTCAAAGGACTGGTAGGGCCTGTTCTGCACCGTATCTCTAAATGAATTTTTTAAAAATAAAATATTGTAATTACAAGATATTCTGCAGATATGTGCTTACCCATTAATATTGGACTGGGATGTTTGTTCTCAAAATGATATGCTGCAATCTCATCATTCAACCTAATATTTTCATATTCCAGTTTTTAATATACTTTGTTTTAGTAATTTCAAAAGAAGATTGAATTTTAGCATTTACTATAAGATGGTAAATTTTCATGACCAGTTTTCTTAAAAGTACAGTAATTTGTTATAGTTTGACTGATAGTATATTTCTCCCTGGCATTAACATCAACCATTATGAAATGCTTTGAGCGGCTTGTCATGGAGCACATTAAAGCCTTTCTCCTGGCTACACTGGACCCTTTCCAGTTTGCATCTAGCTCAAATCGATGCACTGATGATGCAATAGCCTCTGCTCTCCACTCTGTCCTGTCCCACCTAGAAATGGGGTCTCATATGCCAGACTGCTATTTACAGGCTTCAGCCTGGCATTCAGCACCATCATATCCCAGAAACTGATGGGGAAACTGCCCTCGCTGGGTCTCAACATCTCCCTCTGCAATTGGATACTGGACTTCCTAACAGTAAGGCTACAGTCAGTCTGTGTAGGCAGCAACATCTCTTGTACCATTGTGGTCACCCAGGCTGTGTACTCAGCCCCCTACTGTTCACACTGCTGAGGCATGACTGTGGCACAGGATCCAGCTCAAACCGTGTCATTAAGTTTGCGGATGACACAACAAAAGTTGGTCTTATCAAGAACAATGAAGGGATAGAGTATAGAGAGGAAGTGGAGTGGCTGGTGGATTGGTGTGAGAAGAACAACCTAAGCCTGAACATAGAGAAGACAAAGGAAGTCATTGTGGACTTTAGGAAGGTGCAGACAAACCATCTCCCTCTGCGATCACATGGATCCTCGTAGAGAGAGTTAAGTGCACCAAGTTTCTGGGAGTTCACATCACGGATGACCTCAACTGGTCCCTCCCTGAGTAAGAAAGCACAGCAGTGCCTCTACTTCCTCAGAAAATTGAGGCAAGCAAGGCTCCCACCCTCCCCATCTTAACTGTGTTTTACCCGGAGCATTATTGAGGGCATCGTGACAAATTGTATCTCTTATCTGGTATGGGAGCAGTCGAGCGTTGGACCTGATGTCCCTACAAAGGACTTTGAGAACAGCTGAGAGGTTCATGGGGGTCTACCTACCATCTATCAGGGATATTTATTAGGAACGCTGCATACATAGGCCCCTTAGTATTATTAAGTATCCCACCCATCCATCCAGCATCCTCAGGCAGAAGACTGCAATGCAGAAAAACAAGAATGGTTAGGATGAGAAACAGTTTCTTCCCCCAGACCATTAGGCTTCTGAACACCCGGCTGTATCATATTCGAAGTCTTGCTGGTTAATCTGTACCGTATCTTACAATATTTAATATTAATGCGCTTTTGTTTGTTATTTATGGATGATTCGTTTGTAGATTTTATCCTTCATAAGTTATCGTGTTACGTGTGTTATTTGCTTTACACCCTGATTCAAAGAAACATTAGCTGATTTCTATATACATTATATTGTTGAATACATGAATGTAGTTAAATGACAATAAACTTGACTTGAATAGTTTAAGGGAGGTTAAAGTTTTGCCTTTATATTGGTGACATGGCTTTGAATTTATGCTGCATTGTTGGATAAATTCTTAAAAAAAAATCTAGAGGCAATTGGATGAAAAAGAAATTGAAACTCAAATATAGCTGACTTGGTTGGATTTCAGTTGCTCGAGATTGTCAGTAATCCTGGAACAGCATGGTGAACACCACAGCACTTGTCCAACCCCTTGACATTCTGTATGCTTCCTAGGATTACTTGAGATGGTCAGAGAACTTGCATCTGTGATCGATCTGGTTCTCAACTAATGATCTCAGTAATGAGCTCTTTGCAGGAATTTCAGCAAAGCAATAATAAATGAGAACTCTGGAAAATTTTGTTCTTGTGTCCTACCGTCAATGTAAAATTTACCTCATCTTGCCAGAATGAATCATTATAGACTTTGGAACTTTAGTTTGCTGAAGACTTAATTTCCTTTTGTAATGAGTATAGAATATGATGGATTAAAAATCCAGTCAAGGAATATTACTTCAAAGAGCCATGGGAGAGAAGTTACAGTATTAGAGAAGTTACAAGGCATTTTAATTTAATTTCCAGGCTGTGGGTGTTGCATCGAAAAGGCAAAAGTTATTGCCCAAGACTTTCTACCCTTGGGTACTGGTGATGAATTGCCTTTTTGAACTTCTGCAATCCTGGTGAAATCTGGTATTCCTGCAATACTATCAGGGCAGGAGTTCCAAGATGCCTAAACGAATAGTTTGCAAAGCATATTACATGTTAGGCTTCACAATCACACAACCAGCAAGGCTATGCCAACATATTATAATGTTCTAGTTAGGTCACAATTAAAAATTTGTATTTGAGAAGACAAATATCCAGTTAGAAGACAAAGTAGTGGATTAGATTCAGGCTACTAGAGGTATCCTGAAAGTGCCAGGACCCTGTAGGTTGTTGACTGCAGTGGTATCCAGAAGGCCAGATTAACAAGCTAGCCACAGGATAATGATAAAACTAGTGATTAGGGTGGTGCATTGAGTGCTGGTGTGGCTGCTTGAGTGCAGACCTAGGATTATATTTGGAACTTTACTGTTCTGTAGTACTCATTTTCACTTTTACTGAATCAACTACATAGTCCTTTATCTAAATAGTGAGCTCTTGGCCAATATGAATTACTTGCAATTTGGGAGGTTAAGAGACCAAAGGTTTCATTGGGGATAGGATTTTGTGTCAGTCATCTTAATGAAACTAGACAAAGAAAAAGTATTGATTGCAGTCTCATATTTGTAATTTCTTTCCATTTAGGAGCTGGATTGAGTGGTAGACAAACTCACCGCACCCAGGCGGTTTTCAACCACACTGAAGATTATGTGCTTCTCCCTGATGAAAGAACAATTAGCCTTTGTTGCTGGGATTCACGTACAGCCGAACGCAAGAACCTCCTGTCTCTTGGTCACAACAATATTGTTCGCTGCATTGTGCATTCTCCAACAAATCCCGGTTTCATGACGTGCAGTGATGACTTCAGGGCTAGATTCTGGTATAGAAGGTCCAGCACTGATTGAGACATTCAACAAAGGAAGAAAAATGTAGAGAGGCCAGAAGGAGTTGGGAGTTTGTAGGAATTAAAACTTTTTCAACTTGGCCAATTTTCCACTATTGTGTTCCAAACTTCAGTTTGAGTTAACATTATGGTAATTACCCAATTAGTTCTAAGGTGCTATGCTGATTGGTCTCCACAAATCAATAGACTGTTTGGCCCATATTGGTTTTGTTCAATTTATTCCTGATAGAACAATATTTTGTTACATGAGAAACCACAGGTATATATTCTCATTTTTTCTTCCTGCAATTTAAACTAAAACAAAATCTTAACTTTCTGTGTTTATTAAAGTTGCTCTAATCTCAGAACTCAGGCTATTGCTTTCATCACGTAGTTGATGTAACACCAAACTTTAATGATGGAAGCTGTAGTTACTGGTGTGAAAGATCACTAAATTAGCCCAGAATTCTAGCATTGAACTTTGTGTGTACTTTTTTAAGATTCCTTGATATCATTAAAGTGGGTTGAAATTATTTTCTAAAATGTTAATCATTATCATCTTGTCATATAGTGTCTGTACTTCATATGTAAACTGTAGGCTGAATGTTGACAGACAATTTATTCAAGTGAGAATCACAGTGAAAACACCCAAGCTGAAACTAGAAAATCACCTTTGGGACCTTGTTTGTAGTTTGCAAGACATTATCTTTACCTAGTGAGCACCTGAGGTACACCTTTGTTTAAAAAAAAATGCGTATTAGTCTGATTCTTGAGCCATCTTAATTCATTATCTTGCAATATTACTCTAGGCATATCTGTCATGTTTTGTAAAGTTCAAGCCATTTTTCTCTTACAGGACCTGTCTGGAAGGACAATATCTATAATTTGACAACTAGATATTGATGACTGTTTGAGTGGGTGTAGTAATACATTTCTTGTTGATACAATTAAGTATTCCTGAAATCCTATTTACTATTATAGCTAAACTGTAATATTCTTATCCTGGTATGTGAGGCTGTTTCTGTTTCAGGATTTTTTCATGGAAACTATCAAAGCATGAAATCTGTTTAAAATGGAATATCTGTCTGAAATTTACAAAATGAGAGCATGGTGGCTTTAATTTGCTTTAGTATTTCCAAACTTGTGTGTGCAAATGCTAGCTGTCAATAAGTTAATTTGGATTATCCCAATGTAAGTCCTAATCAGTTTGGCCCCAGAACATAAAACTGCTACTAACTTAGTACAAAATTAGTATTCTCTCTCAAAATGATTCAAAGCAAGTAGTGTGAAAGTTGATGAGCAGGAATAGCCTTTATCCTTTTCTGCATTTCCATGTATGGCCTGAGAATTTTGCTATTGAATATAAATAAATTTAGTGTAAATGCTGACTGTACACTTATATTTGCTTAATGATCAGTGTTGCTATAATTTAGTGTAATCTTTACATTATTTTTGGATGCTCTTGTCCTGACTAATTTTTGATATGCTTTAAGTCAAAATTGGCATCTGGTAGTCTAAAAATTGATCCTATTTTCATATTAATAAAGTACTAAATTTATAATATGCAAGATTACTATGAGGGTTTCCCACTTTTCCTTGTGATGTATTTGTAACCTGTCAGCCATATAAAGTTATGGTTATGCTGTTGGCAGCTAAACAGTAACAAATAAATTTGAAAATCTGGCTACTGTTTACTTTTGTATTATTATGAATGCCCTTAACTTCCTGTTAACTGACTTCTGATATAAGGTTCTATGTTATAATACTATACAAGGTTCCATTATTTGTGAATAACCCTTTCATAATTATTGTGGTGATGAACAAGTACTAAATAGACCAAAGTTCCTTTTTTACCTATGATATTTACACATAAGCATTTACCTATATAGATCATTGGATTAGGAGCTAAAAACTACTTAAAAGCACAGGACATCCAAGCAGATTTGAACATCCTCGTTGTGTCTTCCATCTTACTTAGCAGCATTCTTAATTTATTTCCCTTGCAGAAATTGGGTGCTTTATCTAGACTAACACTTGAAGAACTATTGCATTATTCAGTGCTAGTTTTCAACGAAATTAAATCAAAACATCACATAGGTCCAAAAAGATATCTTTCTAAGGTGTTCTGGTCATGATTAACAAAACTGGAAACAGCTTGATTTTTAACAATTCTAGTTGGGATCTTTGATCCTTTCAGAAGAATAGAAACTATTGTTTTCAAAACAAGTGGTTCTTGGAATTTCAAAGATAAATTAGAGCTCTTCCATAAGACATAGGAGCAGAATTAGGCCTCTCGGCCCATTGAGTCTGTCCTCCATGGCTGATTATTATCCCCCTCAACCCCATTCTTTTGTCTTCTCCCTGTAACTTTTGATGCCCTGACTAATCAAGAGCCTATCAACCCCCACTTTACTTATACCCAATGACTTGGTCTCCATAGCCCTCTGTGGCAATGAATTCACATATTCACTACCATCTGGCTCAAGAAATTCCTTCTCATCTCTGTTCTAAATGGATACCTTATTGTGAGTCTGTGCCCCATTATAGGAAATGTCCTCTCCACATTTTCTCCACCTAGGCCTTTCAATATTCAGTAGGTTTTAATAAGATCCTTCATCATTCTACTAAACTCCAGTGAGTACAGGCCCTGAGCCATCAAATGCAGCTTACACACTTTCATTCTTGGAATTATTCTCATGAACCTCCTCCAGACCCTCTCCAATGCCAGCACATCTTTTCTTAGTTAAGGGGCCCAAAATGCCATGCCATTGTAGTGTAGCAGCTAGTGGGACACTATTATAGTCCGGGGCATCAGAGCTCGGAGTTCAATCTCGGGACCTTCTGTAAGGAGTCTCTGTATGTCCTCCCTGTGGAATGCATGGGTTTGCTCTGGGTGCTTAGATTTCCTCCCACAGTCCAAAGACGTGCAGGGTAGGTGAATTGTCCCGTGATTACATTAGGGTTAAATTGAGGTTGTCAGGGGTTGCTGGACAGTGCAACTTGAAGGGCTAGAAGAGCCTATACTGTTTTGTATCTCTTAAAAAATATAAACTGCTCAAAATACTCCTAGTGTGATCTAACCAATGCCTTCTAAGATCTCAGCCTTGGATAATTGCTTTTACAGTGCCTATAAAAAGTATTCACTCCTGTTGGGAGTTTTCATGTTTTATTATTTTACAACATTGAATCATAGTAGATTTAATTTGGCTTTTTTTTACACTGATGAACAGAAGAAGTCTGTTTCATGTCAAAGGGAAAGCACCTCTACTAAGCAATCTACCTAGGCCAATTGTTTTGTGTTTTATAACTAATTAATTTACGTTTGTAAATTAATTACAGTTATAAAACACAAAACAATTGATTGCATAAGTATTCACTCCCTTCAAGTTAGTATTCAGTAGATGCATCTTTGGCAGCGATTACACCTTTTAGACTGTGTGGATAGGTCTCTATCGGCTTTGCACGTCTGGACACTGCAACTTTTCCCCATTCTTCTTTAGAAAACTGCTCAAGCTCTGTCAGATTGCTTGGAAATCATGAGTGAACAGCCCTTTTGAAGTCCAGCCACAAATTCTCAACTGGTTTGGACTATGACTTGGTCACTCCAGGACATTAACTTTGTTCTTTTTAATTCATTCCTGTGTAGCTTTGGCTTTATACTTGAGGTTATTGTCTTGTTGGAAAACAAATCTCCCAGGTCACAGTTCTCTTGCAGACTGCATCAGGATTTCCCTGTATTTTGCTGTATTCATTTTACCCTCTACCTTCAGAAGCCTTTCAGGGTCTGCTGCAGTGAAGCATCCCCAGAGCCGAATGCAGCCACCACCATGCTTCATGGTAGGGATGGTGTGTTTTTGACAATGTGCAGTGTTTGGCTTACATCAGACATAGCATTTAGTCTGATGACCAAAAGCTTAATTTTGGTTTCATCAAACCATATAACCTTCTTCCAGTTGACTTCAGAGTTTCCCAACATGCCTTCTGGCAAAATGTAGCTGAGCTTTCATGCAAGTTTTTTTTCAACAGTGGCTTTCTCTTTGCCACTCTCCCATTAAGCTGTGGCTGGTGAAGCACCCGGGCAACAGTTGTATACACAGACTCTCTCATCTCAGCCACTGAAGTTTGTAACTCCCACAGAGTTTTCGTAGGTCTCTTGGTGGCCTCCCTCATGAGCTTCCTTCTTGCACTGTCGCTCAGATTTTGAGGATGGTCTACTCTCGGCAGATTTACAGCTGTGCCATATTCTTTCCATTTCTTGACTGGCTTAACTGTACTCCAAGGGATATTCAGCGACTTGGAAATTTTCTTGTATCCATCTCTTATCTTGTGATTTTTCAAAAACTTTTTCATGGAGCTGCTTGGAATGTTCTTTTGTCTTCATGGTGTAGTTTTTGCCAGGATACTGACTCACCAGCAGTTGAACCTTCCAGATACAAGTGTATTTTTGCTACAATCATTTGAAACACTTTGACTGCACACAGATCTCAATTTAACTAATTATGTGACTTCTAAAACCAATTGGCTGCCCCAGTGATGATTTGGTGTGTCATACTAAAAAGGGAGGTGGGGGGTGGGGTGAATACTTGTGCAATCAATTATTTTGTGCTTTATATTTGTAATTAATTTAGATCACTTTGTAGAGGTCTGTTTTCACTTTGACATGAAGAAGTCTTTTTCTGTTGATCAGTGTCAAAAAGGCCAAATGATTCAATGTTGTAAAACAATAAAGCATGAAAACTTCTGGGGGGGGGGGTGAACACTTTTTATAGGCACCATATTGGTTGCGTAAGCATTCTTGTTCATTTAAATAATCCATTATGGGTTACATGTATAAATACATGAAATACATATGTCATCATGCTAGCATATGTTATGTGCATGCCTTGCTTAAAGTAAACATGAAATTAGACTCACATTTTGACTCCCATGTCTTCCTTTGATTTAGTTTAATGTTTTGAAGTTACAAAACATAACAGTGGCAACAAGGATGGGTTTGGAAAACTCAAACATATCAGGGGTAAAAGGGTGTTAAATGAAAATGCTGCACCCAAATTTGGCAAAGCCTTTTCAGTTCCTTAGACCGTTCCTGGTAAAGTAGGTAGTGAGCTAGATCAAATGGAGGCTAACGGGATGCTTTCCAAAGTTCTGTGAAGCCAGTGGTTCCAGTAGCCAAGAAGAATGGGTCTTCAGGATCTGTGGTGATTTTAAGGTACTGCAAGTAGAACAATACCCTCTGCACAAGATAAAGGATATCTTTGCAAACCTTTCTGGGGAAAAACTAGAGATGGAGACTGAAGAAGAGTCCAAAGTGTTTCTCACCATAAACGCTCGCAAAGGGCTTTATCACTATAATCGGCTTATCTTTGGAGTAGCATCTGCGCCTGCACTCTGGCAGGAAGCTGTGGACCAAGTGCAGCAAGGCTGCCCAAGCACTCAGAATGAGTGAAGAATGACACAGAACATTTCCAAAACCTTAAGACAATTAAAAAGATTAGAATATCACGATACAATGTGTGAATTCTTTAAACCAAGCATCACTTACTGTGGTCACGCTATTTACACACAAGGATTATACACTGAGACAGGCTGTGTTTCTTGGAGGACATAACTACAAGATTGAAATCAAGAGGACAACTAATCATAGGAATACTGGTTGGAAAAGACAATACTGGAAACATTTACAAAAAAAAGACACTCCTCTTGACATATTCTCCCTGACGCAAATTGAAAATCTCCCTATTATGGCTGAGATAATCCAAAGGGAAACCAGAAAAGATCCCACACTGTCCCTAAATGGCTGGAATGTGCTGCAGACACTCCTGTTTCCCTATTCTTACCACCTCTGGGATGAAGTTGTCCTTGATGGAGGTTGCCTTACGTGGGGATTGAGTGTTGTACCATCCAAGCTGAGAGGTAAAGTGTTGAAGGAGCTCCATGCTGGTCATCTAAGTGTGTTCAAAATGAAGAGTTGGCTCAAGGCTTTATCTGGTGGCCTGAGAAAATCAGCAGATCGAGCATCTCGCATGCATTGTTTGGGATGCTAATGCATCCAGAAAATGCCAAGAGCATCCTCTCCATCCCCAGCAGAGGATTCATGTGAATTTTGCAGGACCATTCACAGGCTCATATTTATTGGTAGTAGTGGATGCAGCTGGCCAGAAGTGTTTCCAATAGCCTCCACTACAGCCTTGCATACTGCTGATGTGTCAAGAAGCCTCTTTGAAAGGACTGGTGTTCCAGAACACAAGGTTAGTGACAATGGACCACAGTCTGTTGGGAACAGTTTCAGTGGAATGGAATAAGACAAACTACATCTGCACCGTATCACCCAGCTACAAACGACTTGGCAGAAAGCTCTGTCCAGAATCTAAAGAATGTACCATGAGCGATATCAGCAGAACACTCTACACTGACACTGAACTCAAAGCTCACCAATTTCCTCCTTGCATATCACAATGCAGCACACTCCACAGCCAGCAAACCCACCAGCTATGCTGTTCCTCGCTGGTCCCTTACACTTGGATCTTCTCAAACCCAGTCTCAGAAGGTGTATGCAGGACCAACAGCAGAGGCAAATTGGAGGCTTCTCAAACAACGAGGTTCAATGTTTCACATCTGCACCAGCAGCCCTGGCGAGGGACTACGGATGTGGTCAAAAGTGCATACTTGGAAAGACTAAGGACAGAACTGGACCACTCTCTTGCACAGTGGGGATTGTGTCTGATATCATTTGGAGGTGACACATTGATCAGTTGAGGAGAGCAGAGTCAATTGTCAGGGAAGAATGGTGGCCATGGCTGTCAGAATCATTTCCTGCAGTCCCAGAGTGAACTCCTACAGCCACCATGGAGGAGGTCCCAGAATCAGAGCCTGAGATTATTTCACAGCCATAAGTCTCACCTGCCAAGCAGAGTGATCCCCCTTGTCAGGAAAGATGTTATACCACAAGAGTAAGAAATCCACCACAGTGATTTAAATCTTTAGGCTGAAAAGGACAATTTAAAGTTGGCTATGCTGTGGTTGTCTGTATAATAGTTGTATTATACCGTATACTGTGTATATAGTTGAGATGCATTCTATATTAAGTTGGAGTTTGTAGCTAAGCAGGGAGGAGTGTTGTGTCTTTAATATTTCAGTAATATTGTGTGTGTGTGTGTATATATATTGGTTGAGTAGGCATTCTTATTTGTTTAAATAATTTGTTGCAGGTTATATGTATAAATACGTGAATTGCATACATCATCACACTTCCAAGTGATACGTGCACATCTCGCTTAAACACGGTTAGACTTACATTTCAGACTCCCATGTCTTTTTTTGAGTTAGCTCAATGTTTTGAAGTTACAAAACTTAACACCTGTAATTTCCCTTTATTATGCCACCTCCCCTTCTTAAGGTGGAGTGACATTGCCAGAATCTAGTGATTCTTAAAAGATCATTACCAATGCCTCCACAATCTCTTTAGCTACCTCTTTCAGAACCCTGGGGTGTAGTCCATTTGGTTCTGATGAATTGCCTACCGTCAGACCCTTCAGCTCCCGAGCACCTTCTGCTTAGTAACAGCAATTACACTCACTTCTGCTCCCTAACACTAAAATTTCCAATATCCTGCTAGTGTCTTCCACGGAGAAGACGGACACAAAATAATTAGGTTCATCTCCCAATTTTTCGTTGCCCATTACTACCTCTTTAGGTTCATTTTCCAGCACTTGGATATCCACTCTTGCCTCTCATTTATTCTTTTTATATCTGAAAAAAACTTCGGTATCCTCTTTGATATTATCGGCTAGCTTAATTTCATAGTTCTTCTTTTCACTTGCATGGCTTTTTAGTTGCCTTCTGTTAGTTTTTAAAAGCTTTCCAATCCTCTAACTCCCCACTAATTTTTGCTATATTATATACCTTCTCTTTAGTCTGTATGTTGTCCGTGACTTCCCTTGTCAGCTTCTGTTGCGTCATCTTCCCTTTAGAATACTTCTACATCTTTGGGTTATATTCATCTTGCACCTTCCAAATTGCTCCCAGAATCTCTAGCCATTGTTGCTTTGCCTTCAGTCTTTGTGCATAAACCGTGCTAAAAGCTTTAAAAAGTCCATGAAGAGAATTAAAGCCTTGCTAGAGCTGAATTCGGCTAGTATCCACATAGAAACATAGAAAGCCTACAGCACAATACAGGCCCTTTGGCCCACAACGCAGTGCCAAACACATACTTATTTAGAAATTACCTAGGGGTACCCATAGCCCTCCATTTTTCTAAGCTCCATGTACCTATCCGGGAGTCTCTTAAAAGACCCTATTGAATATGCCTCCACCACCATTGCCAGCAGCCCATTCCACACACTCAACACTCTCAGTGTAAAAAACTTACCTCTGACATCTCCTCTGTACCTACTTCCAAACACCTTAAAACTGTGCCCTCTTGTGGTAGCCATTTCAGCCCTGGGAAAAAGCCTCTGACTATCCACGCGATCAATGCCTCTCATCATCTTATACACCTCTATCAGGTCACCCCTCATCCTCCGTCACTCCAAGGAGAAAAGACCAAGTTCACTCAACCTATTCTCATAAGACATGCTCCCCAATCCAGGCAACACCCTTGTAAATCTCCTCTGCACCCTTTCTATAGTTTCCACATCCTTCCTGTAGTGAGGTGACCAGAACTGAGCACAGTACTCCAAGTGGGGTCTGACCAGGGTCCTACCTAGCTGTTACATTACCTCTTGGTAAATTTTCTATCTGAACTGTACCAAAGGTAGAGCCATGCCCTTCAACAATGTTCTCCTATCAGTTTTGACTGCCTGTGGTGTGTAGGGTCATCATACACTTTAGTTCCAACCGCAGAGTGCTAATGTGTAGACTGAGCAGAAATGAATCTCTGTAAATTTCTAAATGGCTACTACCTAATCTTTTAGGGGCAGGAAGGGTCATTCTCTTTCCTTTGTTAAAATAGTCCTCTCTTGCTCTTGAAAATGGCTAAGTATCACATCAGCTGTAATGGGAAGTATTTTATTCATTCCAAGAACATAATTGTGACTTAAGTTTATGGCATTCTCTCTTTAGCAGCTTGGTAATCAGCAATGTTAAGTATTGGGTCACTTGTGATGGTGGTTGAGATAAAGCAACATATTTTAGGTTTTCATGTTAGTCAGCATTTCATATCAATATTTTATGTTCCATATTGTGTTCTTTCCCTGTACTTCCTCGTTGCCTTAAGTGCAGCTGTGCTGCACATCTCAATGACTTCCTCTGCTAGCAAATTCCCCTTTTTCAGTATTCTAGTTTAGTCCTGATTTCCTTATTAAATTTAAAATTAGCTTTATTCAACATGGTCTAAATGTTGGATTCTCCATCCAGAATAATATCAAATGGGTCTCATGAAAAACAAGGTTAGTTCCATATGTGATAGAGGTTAACCTGTAATTTCAGTGGCAGGGATAATCAAAGTAAATTCAAAGCTACACACATAAAATGCTGGAGGAACTTGACAGGTCAGCCAGTATCTATAGAGAAGAGTAAACAGTCGATGTTTCAGGCTGAGACCCTCTTCGGGACCTGGGGTTGGGGGGAGGGTGTGTGGTGTGGGAGATGCCCGAATAAAAAGGTGGGGGAAAGGCGAAAGAGACTAACTGGAAGGTGATAGGTGAAGCAAGGTGGCTGGGAAAGGTCAAGGGCTGGAGAAGAAAGAATCTGATAGGATCGTGGAGAAAGGGAAGGAGGAAGGGACCCAGGGGAAGTAAGAGGCAGGTGAGAAGAAGTGAAAGGTCAGAGAGGGGAATAGAGGAAGACAGTTGTGGGTTGGGGGGGGTGGAATCTGTTCACCAGAAAGAGAAATCGATATTTATACCATCGGGTTTGAGGATACCCAGATGGAATATAAGGTGTTGCCCCAGCAACCTGAGGGTGGCCTCATCTTGGCTCAAGAGGAAGCCACCTCTTGAGAATGGGAATTAAAATGTTTGGCCACTGGGGAAGTTCTGCTTGTGGCAGATGGTGCAAAGGTGCTTGAGGAAGTGATCCCCGAATTCACGACGGTTCACACCAGTGCGCAGGAAGCTGCGTAGGGAGCACCGGATGCAATAGATGACCCCAGCAGATTCGCAGGTGAAGTGTTGCCTCACCTGGAAGGACTGTTTGGTGCCCTGAATGGAATTGAGGGAGGAGGTGTATGGCCAGGTGTAGCACTTTGGCCACTGGCAGGGATAAGTGCTGGGATAAAGATTAGTAGGGAGGGACAAATGGACAATGGAATCATGGAGGGAGCGAAAATCTTCAAAGTTCTATAAGTCTCCAGGCATGAAAGAAATATATCCTAGGTATTAAAAGAAACAAGGAAGTTGTAGAGGTCTGACCCATCGCCATTCAATCATTCTTGGTTATGAGATGAGGGGCGATTGATCAGCGACTGATGTGTTGTTACTTATAAAGGAAGAAGGGGATAAGGTTACTAATCACAGGCAGTTGGTTTAACTTCACTTCTGGGAGACAGTATAAAACTTAATTTGAAAGGCACAGCTTAACCAGAGGAAGGAAATGTAGACTTGCTAATTTGTCTGACTAGTTGCTTTTTGTTGAGCTAGCAAGGAGAGGTGATGAGTGCTCTTGGGTTGATGTTACCTACATGGATTTTAGAAAGGTTTTTAACTGAGGTTCCCTTTAATTAAATTTACTGGCCATAAAAATATACATTGGATCCTAAACAGAATGACAGATTGAATCCAAACTGGCTCATTGCTAATTCAATCTGTCTGTCAGAACTATGAATGCTTCAACAGGAATCCGGTGAATTGTGAAGCCATGCATTTGGGAAGGTTTAACAAGGAAAGAAAAGATGCAATATTTGGCAAGCTATTGAGATAGAAACGAATGGAGGAATACATATTTACAGTTCTATAAATCCTAAATAATGTGGTTTAAAAGGCACATGCTTCATTAGGCATAGAATTAAGTACACAGAACTGCATACATTCCTGGTCACCACTTTAAAGAAAAGACAAGATTACATTAGAGAGAGTCAGAGGAGATTAACGTGGATGTTGCCAGGTTTGGAAAATCGTCACTATGAAATAAGATTGGATAAATTAGATTAGGTTAGATTATGAGAACACTCGGTCCTCTTTTATTGTCATTTAGAAATGCATACATGCATTAAGAAGTGATACAATGTTTCTCCGGAGTGATATCACAGAAAACAGGACAAACCAAAGACTAACACTGACAGAACCACATAATTATAACATATAGTTACAGCAGTGCAAAGCAATACCATAATTTGATAAAGAACAGACTATAGGCACAGTAAAAAAAAAGTCTCAAAGTCCCGAGTCAATCGAGTCCCCAATAGCAGGCGGCAAAAGGGAGAAACTCCCTGCCATAAACCTCCAGGCACCGTCAACTTGCCGATACTTTGGAAGCAGCCGACCCTGAGTCCATCTGTCCGAAAAACTTCGAGCTTCTGACCAGCCTCTCCGATACAGCCTCCCAAGCGCCATCCTCTGTCGAGCACCTTCGACCTCTCCCCGGCCACTGAAACACACAAAGCCGAGGATTTCGGGGCCTTCAGCTCCAGAGATTCCGGTTTCCACACAGTAGCAGCGGCAGCAAAGCAGGCATTTCAGAAGTTTTCCAGATGTTCTGCTGTGCACTCACATCTGTCTCCATCAAATCAGGATTGTGCACGGTCCCCTACTTGACAGATAACAGATATTCATCACTGAAGTGTCCGCGCGTGCTGTCGTCGCACCGCCATCTTCTCCCCCCTCCCGGGAGGACTACCTTCCTTAACATCAGGGTCATAAACAATTTAAAGGAATTAATAGACAGATTAGAGAGACAATGAGGAAAATTGCTTTCTCCCAGAGGCCGATGAGATGGGGAGCTCAGTGGATGAAAGGTTGGGAGAGACATAAACCCTCATGATGTTCAGACTGTACTTGGATGTGAACTTGAGTCATAGCCTGTGGAGGTTAGAGATCTGGAGCTGTAAGGTAGGAAGATTTAAAAGGTCAGAAATCCTGATTCGGGTTTAATTTGGAGAAGGAAGTCTGAGAATCAGAGCGGTAGTGCAGCAGAAGCCATTTTGATTTTTTGTTCTTCTCATCGGAGTTAAGAGAGGCGGGACTGCACAGGCGTGTGACGTCGGGCAGTGAAACGCGGAAGATTTAAAAGGAACACAGCTGTATACAGCGGGCAGCGTCATTTTGCGGGCTGCGGAGTGAGCCAGGAGCAGAGTGAAGGCTTAAGGGCTTTGGCTCAATGGGCTTAGCGGAAACGGGCGAGGCAAAGTAGGTTTGGTTTTCAATTTTCCCTGTTATTTGAGGAAAGGGGGAAGTATGAGTGTGAAGGCAGCCTGCTATTCTCGGTGTCAGATGTGGGAGGTCCTGGAGTCTCCTAACCTCCTGGATGTCCACATCTGTGCCAGGTGCGCCGAGCTGCAGCTCCTAAAGGACCGTGTTAGGGAACTGGAGCTGCAGCTCGATGACCTTTGTCTGGAGGTGTTCCTTTTAAATCTTCCGCGCTTCACTGCCCGACGTCACACGCCTGCGCAGTCCCGCCTCTCTTAACTCCGATGAGAAGAACAAAAAATCAAAATGGCTTCTGCTGCACTACCGCTCTGAGGAGTTGGTAGAGAGAAATTACAGGCAGATGGTCACACTGGGGCCACAGGAGGCAGACAAGTGGGTCATGGTTAGGAGGGGGAAGGGGAAGTGTCAGGTACTAGAGAGAACCCTAGTGGCTGTGCCCCTTGACAATAAGTATTCCTGTTTGAGTACTGTTGGGGGGGGGGACAGCTTACTCAGGGGAAGCGACAGTGGCCGTGCCTCCGGCACAAAGTCCAGCCCTGTAGCCCAGAAGGGTAGGGAAAGGAAGAGGAGGGCAGTAGTAATAGGGGACTCGATAGTTAGGGGGTCAGATAGGCAATTCTGTGGATGCAGTCAGGATGGTAGTTTGCCTCCCTGGTGCCAGGGTCCGGGATGTTTCTGATCGCGTCCAAGATATCCTGAAGTGGGAGGGTGAGGAGCCAGAGGTCGTGGTACATATAGGTACCAATGACATAGGTAGGAAAAGGGAAGAGGTCCTGAAAGGAGAATATAGGGAGTTAGGGAGGGAGTTGAGAAAAAGGACCGCAAAGGTCTCATGATTACTGCCTGTGCCACACAACAGTGAGAGTAGGAATACAATGAGGTGGAGGATAAATGCATGGCTGAGGGATTGGAGCAGGGGGCAGGGATTCAAGTTTCTGGATCATTGGAATCTCTTTTGGCGCAGGTGTGACCTGTACAAAAAGGACGGATTGCACTTGAATCCTAGGGGGAACCAATATCCTGGTAGGGAGATTTGCGAAGGCTACTGGGTAGACTTTAAACTGGAATGGTTGGGGGGGGGGTGGGAATCAAATTGAAGAGACTAGGAGAGAGGAGGTTAGTTCACAATTAGAGAAAGCTAGTAGACAATGTGTGAGAGAGGATAGGCAGGGGACAGAGTACGGGAGCACTCAGAGTGAAGATGTAGGGGAGACGGAAGAAAAAGATAACAAAGTTATTTGCACCATCAGGGATAAACAGAGAGTAAGACTTGGAGAGTTTCTATTTTAATGCTAGAAGCATTGTAAGAAAGGTGGATGAGCTTAGAGCATGGATTGATACCTGGAAATATGATGTTGTAGCTATTAGTGAAACATGGTTGCAGGACGGATGTGATTGGCAACTAAATATTCCTGGATTTCGTTGCTTCAGGTGTGATAGAATCGGAGGGGCAAGAGGGAGAGGTGTTGCATTGCTTGTCAGAGAAAATATTACAGTAGTGCTTTGGCAGGATAGATTAGAGGACTCATCTAGGGAGGCTATTTGGGTGGAATTGAGGAATGGGAAAGGTGTAGTAATGCTTATAGGAGTGTATTATAGACCACCTAATGGGGAGCAAGAATTGGAGGAGCAAATTTGTAAGGAGATAGCAGATATTTGTAGTAAGCACAAGGTTGTGATCGTGGAAGATTTTAATTTTCCACACATAGACTGGGAAACTCATACTGTAAAAGGGCTGGATGATTTGGAGTTTGTAAAATATGTGCAGGATGGTTTTTTGCAGCAATACATAGAGGTACCAACTAGAGAAGGGGCAGTGTTGGATTTCCTGTTAGGGAATGAGATCGGTGATGGAAGTATGTGTTGGGGAGAACTTCGGGTCCAGTGATCACAATGCCATTAGTTTCAATATAATTATGGAGAAGGATAGGACTAGACCCAGAGTTGAAATTTTTGATTGGAGAAAGGCTAACTTTGAGGAGATGCGAAAGGATTTAGAAGGAGTGGATTGGGACAATTTGTTTTATGGGAAGGATGTAATAGAGAAATGGAGGTCATTTAAAGGTGAAATTTTGAGGGGGATAGATAGAGTTGATGTGGATAGGCTTTTTCCATTGAGAGTGGGGGAGATTCAAACAAGAGGGCATGAGTTGAGAGTTAAAGGGCAAAAGTTTAGGGGTAACATGAGGGGGAACTTCTTTACTCAGAGAGTGGTAGCTGTGTGGAACGAGCTTCCAGCAGAAGTGGTTGAGGCAGGTTCGATATTGTCATTTAAAGTTAAATTGGATAGTTATATGGACGGGAAAGGAATGGAGGGTTATTGGCTGAGTGCAGGCCAGTGGGACTAGGTGAGAGTAAGAGTTCGGCACGGACTAGAAGGGCTGAGATGGCCTGTTTCTGTGCTGTAATTGTTATATGGTTATATGATTGGGCTGGATGGCACTTTCTGAACTGGCACAGGCCCTGAATGCTTAATGCTTAAGGAAGGAGCCCATTCAGTCTATTGATGGTCTCCTGTGTTGTAAATTTTCTTGGATTTACAACAGCAGTAAGGTAAATTCTACTCAGAGGATGGCAGAATAATAGATTCTTTAAAAATCAGTGGCTTAATAAATTGAATTGTTATTTAGCTATAATGTAGTTGCTCTACACTGGTGACTCCCACATTACAGCTATATAGGTAATGGAAATTCGACCTTACAGAATTCACAAATCACTACCCAAGAATTTGAGATAGAGAACAAAATTTACTCCTAGCGAACTTATCTGGAAAAAAATAAGTATTCAAATTAGCACAATATTTTTCAACTTTCTTTTCTTGATACATGCGCAGATGATACTGCTTTGCATTATGCAAAGTTGTGACATGGCCTGTTTCTGAGGTGTCACGTACCCTGTGATGGGGATAAAGAAACCAGCAGAAATAGAAACCACTTTGGAGTCTCGTATTGCTATAAACTACTAATATTTATTAGTAACTACGCAATACAGTAACATTGCAGTAAATAAATCACACAGGTTAGCAATGAATATATATATAAGTACGCAAATCAGTAAGTGTGGAAATATATGTATGAAAACCAAACTTCTTTAAGTCTAGGGGTAAAAAGATACAGTCTTACGATGATGAGTAAAGTTCAATTCAGTTCATGGTATGTAGTTGAATAGCGATGGGGAGGGAGAGAGAGAGAGAGAGAGTGAGTTGAGTCTTCAGGTGAGCTGTTGCCATCGATCTTCTCGTCGTCCTCCGAAATCCTTTACAAGTCACCGACTGTGACTTTAACAAAGGGACCTGGTTTTCCGTGGTGGAGCCATTCCCCAGGCGAGGGTGGACACATAGACAACTCCCCACCAGTCAACCCCTTTTCCACCTTCCACTATAAGAGCAATTGGATCGATCCTTCAAAACCCACTTTTCCCGCGTGCGCAACAATGGTCATTCAGTGTCCAGATCATGTGTCTGAGGTCTGTATCATTTGACCTCCTATTTATTTCTCTGTGCTGAGCATCACCTGTCATTCAAAGAGCCCTTCCATCCTTTGTCTGTAAAGGAATGCGAGCAGGCAACAAGTCCTTGGAAGTAACATCAATAATGTCCTGTTGGTTACCATAGCAACCTTCGAGCTGCTCAGTTTTTATCTCCAAAGTAAAACTCCAAAGTTAACTCCTGTGTCAGTCCAACCGTCAATCTTTGTCTCTCTCTCCTTTCCAAACAAACCATCGATGATGAATGTCTTTCTCTGTCTCTCTTCAAACAGTTAATAGGGGCACTCCTGGATCCCCTCACAGAGGACCATAACCCTCTGTGATGGGGTGGGGGGGGGGTGGGTGTTGCCTGTAATTGACATATTGATATCTCCGTTCCTGGGCTCAAGAACAGCAAGATTATTTGATCCTTGAGTCACATATGGCACATCATACAATACTGCTAAGTTAGCAAATTTCACAACACATACCAGCAATAATAAACCTGATTCTGACAACGGAGTGAATGTTCATTAAGATTCATTCTGGCTTCTCTATAAACACAAGAGTTTCTGCAGATGCTGGAAGTCCAGAGCAATGTGCACAAAATGCTGGAGGCTCTCAGCAGGTCAGGCAACGTCTACGGAAATGGATAAACAGGCGACTATTTATTCCTTTCCAAAGATGCTGTTTGACGTGCTGAGTTCCTCCAGCATTTTGTGTGTTTTGCTCAGGCTTCTTCATGCTTGAAATCACTATCAAAACACAAATAAGAAGAGCGATTGTAAAAATTAAATCGTACTCCAATAAAAAATGAACACTGAACTGGAAGAGGATGAAGTTTCGTGCGGGGAAGAATCAAAGAATCTTAAATTGCCGTGAATATGCAGCAAGGATTGCAACATATGTATTGTTCTATGAAAATAAGTTTATTGTGCAATCTCACTGAAGTAGACACAACCCAAGCTTCTGGCATGTATTGTTATCGCGCTGCTCAAACTTACAACAGGGGGTACCTTTCTGCAATGGCAGTCTCAATGTTGTTAACTTTTATTGTAAAATGAACCTTACTGTGGCACCCATCTTTAAAGCAATGGGAACGTTACTGCAATGTACCTATGGGCTCCAGCACGTAGCTCTACTGCAGTCCTTTGGCATTGTCCATTCATGTAGCAATGTGCACCCATGTTGTAATATATCATCTGACACTTTCAAACATCCTGGAATGTACAACCTTACTCTAATGAGTTCCTCATTGCATTCAATTTCATTTCAATTTGCATTTCCTGACTTCACTGACCAAGTGCATTTTCTGTTTCTTAGGTTCATTGTGCTATGAACAGTCAAAGTTTACTATTATTATTATTATAAGACTCTTGACCTCTCTATCTCCTCATTATGATCTTTCACCTTATAGTCTGCCTGCACCGTTCTTTCTCTGTATACTTTGTTCTGTATTTTTTTTTATCTTGTGTGCCTCAAGTTTGCTAATGACGCCACTGTTGTGGGCCAAATCAAAGGTGGCGATAAATCACAATACAGGAGGGAGGTCAAAACTTTGGCTGAGTGGTGTCTAAACAACAACCTCTCATTCAATGTAAAAGACCAAGGAACTGATTGTAGGCCCCAAGCGAGGGAAACCAGAGGTCTATGAGTCGGTTCTCATTGGAGGGCTAGTAACTTTAAATTCCTGAGTGTTACTATTTCAGGGAATCTGTCCTGGACCAGCATGTAAATGCAATTGCGATGAAAGCATGCCAGTGGCTCTACTTCCTTAGGAGTTTATGGAGATTCGGCATGACATCTAAAACTTTGATAAACTTCTATAGATGTGTAGTGGAGAGTGTATCACAGCCTGGTATGGAAACACCAATGCCTTTGAGCAGAAAATCTTACTAAAGGTAGTGGATTCGGCTCAGTACATCACAGGTAAAGCTCTCCCAACTACTGAGCACATCTACGTGGAATACTGTCGTAGGAAAGCAGTATTCATCATCGTCAACCAGGCTGTGCTCTTTTCTTGCTGCTGCCATCAGGTAGAAGGTACAAGAACCTCAGGACTTGCACCACCAGGGTCAGGAACAGTTACTACCCCTCAGCACCAGGCTCCTGAACAAAAGGGGATAGCTATACTCACTTGCCCATCCATTGAGATGTTCCCACAACCAATGACCTCACTTTAAGGACACCTTATCTGGTTATCTCATGTTCTCGTTATTTATTTATATTTGCATTTGCACAGTTTGTTGTCTCCTACATCCTGGTTGATCTTTCATTGATCTTGTATTAGTTATTATTCTATAGATTTGCTGAGTATACCCACAGGAAAATAAATCTCGGGTTGTATATGGTGACATATAATAATAAAATTTATTTTGAACTTTGAACAATGCACTATTTAATTATCTGATCTGTATGAACAGTATGCAAGATCAGCTTTTCACTGTATCTCAGTACATGTGACATTAATGAACCAATTCCAATTCCAGTTGTTTAGAACGTGCATCTTTACTGTACTGTCCAAGATGACTGAAGGATACTGCACTCTGGAGCCTCAGCAGTGCCCAACCCAAGAGGAGCAGGTTGCTTCAAGACTATCACCCAGTGGCACTCATGTATATACTGTGATGAAGTGATTTGAGAAGTTGGTCATGGTTAGAATCAACTCCTGCCTCAGCAAGGACCTGGACAAGCTGCAATTTGTCTATCACCACAATAGGTCTGCAGCAGATGCAGTCTCACTGGCTCCTCACTGTGCCTTGGATCACCTGGACAATAGTAATACTTATGTCAGGCTGCTGATTATTGACTACAGCTCCAGCATTCAACACAATCATATCTCAGTTCTAATCTAAAAGCTCCAAAACCTGGGCAGATCAGACAAGCAACACTGCCGCACCTCACGGATTCGTACTTAGCCCACTGCTCCACTCTCTACGCCCAAGTCTGTGTGGCTAGGCACAACTCAAATGCCATCTATAAATTTGCTGACGACATAAATTCATGTTTCCTTACCATCCATTGGGGACATTTATCAGGAGCACTGCATATAACCATATAACCATATAACAATTACAGTACGGAAACAGGCCATCTCGGCCCTGCTAGTCCGTGCTGAACTCTTACCCTATCCTAGTCCCACCGACCTGCACTCAGCCCATAACCCTCCATTCCTTTCCTGTCCATATAGCTATCCAATTTAACTTTAAACGACAACATCGAACCTGCCTCAACCACTTCTGCTGGAAGCTCATTCCACACAGCTACCGCTCTCTGAGTAAAGAAGTTCTAAAATATACTGAGCCCTTAGTATTATTATGGATCCCTGCCATCCATCCAGCATCCTCTTTGACTTTCTACCCTCAGGCAGGAGACTACGATGCATAAAATCAAGAACGGCCAGGATGCAAAACAGTGTCATTCCCCAGGCCATTAGGCTTCTGAACTCCCAGCTGCATTGTATTCAAAGCGTCACTGGTTAATCTGTTCTGTACCTTCCAATAGGAGCCGGCGTCCCGAAGGAGGCTGACTGCTGTACCCAGCACTGGCATGGCAACTCCTGCCATGCTGTTGGCACCAAACTGTATCGGCTCTCGTCGTTCCTTTGGACCCGTCATCAGCACGGAGAGGTGGGTCCCACTGCATGGGCAACAGACGGATCTCCATATCAACTCTGCCCTGGCTTGCGGCCTGGAGAGGCCACTCCAGCTTCGCTTCAGTGACCACCAGAGGCACAGTCCCCTTCGTCGACCACGACCGACGGAGGCCACACACACACACCCTCCAATATTTAAAATTAATGCACTTTTGTTTGTCTTTTTCTGTTGATCAGTATCAAAAAAGCCAAATTGAATATACTGTGATTCAATGTTGTAAAACACTAAAACATGAAACTTCCGGGGGGGGGGGGGGCGGGGTGAATATTTTTTATAGACACTATATATGTGAAGCAGAAGGTAAAAGAAGGAGAGGATGACAGAGGCTACAATGGTTAGATAATATTTCTCAGACAATGCGTATGACCTTGGGGGATCTGAGAGAGGCAGTTTCCAACAAGAAGACTTGGTGTACTGGAGTCCATGAGGTCAGGAAGAGTCAGACTCCACTTAACTACTGAACAACAACAAAGTGTGTGATTTATCTGTAAATTTCAACCATACTTTCATAAATTATGTGTGTTAGGTGTACTACTGTGCTTTACACCCCGTTTCAAAGAAACATTGCCTCGTTTCTATATACATTATATGGCCATATATGTTATTTACATGTATAATGACAGTAAACTTGACTTGATTTGACTTGGCTATTGTTGGTGAATTTTAGATGGTGATGAGGAAGTGTAAAGAGCGAGATAGATCAGCTGGATGTGTTGAGCTCAATGTCAGTAAGAATAAGCAATTGTGGACCAGGAAGGGGTCATGGAGGTAACACATACCGGTCCTCACTGAGTGATCAGGGTGAGAAGGGTGAGCAGTTTCAAGTTCCTGAGTGTCAACATCCCTGAAGATTTATCCTGGCCCCAATATGTGAAACAATTACCAAGAAGGCAACATATGCCAGTGATTCTGATTGTGCAGTGTTTACTGTTACAGGAATGTGGAATACTATCATGTTGATCCTTGATCCAGTATATACTTTTCTTCTTAGAACTTTACTAATATTGATACCTTACAGAAGTATCCACACTTCAATAGTACACGCCTTACTCCCCATAGTGGTTACAGTCCTACAGCGTGAATCCTTATTATGAGCATGGATTGCATTTATGTAGCACACTTCATGATCTCGAAATCGAAAAGTGATTAACAGTAGTGGTTTTGAAATAGATTTATGGCAGTAAAAATTGCATGGCAATCCAGCATTATCTTACTAACATCCTTTTACAAAGTATTAAGGATCAGAAAATGTTTCTATTTTATAAAGTTGCTTGTGAAATAATTATTGAGAAGCATTATGGAGTCATAGAGCATTACAGCACAGAAACAGGCCATTCAGCCCATCTAGTCCATGCCAAACTATTAATCTGCCTAGTCTAATTGACCTGCACCTGGACCATACCCCTCCCAAGTTTATCTTGAATGTTGAAATTGATCACAAGTTCGCCACTTCCACTGATAGTTCGTTCCACACCCTCACCACCCACTGAGTGAAAAAGTTCCCTCTTGGGTTCCCCTTATATATTCACCCTCCACCTATGACCTGTAGCTCTAGTCTCAGCCAGCCTCAGTGTGAAAAGTCTGCATGCATTTATCCTATCTATACCCCTCATAATTGTTTACACCTCTATCAAACCTCCTCTCATTTTCCCATGCTCCAGGAAAAATGTCCTAACCTATTCAACCTCTCATGGTATAAGTCAGGTTCTCAAGTCCCAGCAACATCCCTGTAAGATCTTCCAATCTTATTGATAACTCTCCTTTTGGAAAATTTTTTGTGTTTTTTTTTTCGTGTTCTCGCCCATTCTTGTTGTCGATTGGCAGGCTGAGGGTTTGGGGTTTGATTTTCTTGTTATTTCTCCATGTGGGTGATCTGTTAGTTTTTGTGCAAGGGAGGGGTTGGGGTGTTCGGGGTTTGAGAGTTTTTGTTTCTTTTCTTTTTGTTGGGGGGTATTGATGTCTTTCTTTCTGTGGTTTTCTGTATTTTATGGCTTTCTGGAGAAGACAAATCTCAAAGTTGTATTCTGCATACATTCTTTAATAATAAAATGAACTTTTGAACCTTTGAGGTAAGTGACCAGAACTGCCCGTGACACTCCAATGTTGGCCTCACCAACATGTTATACAACTTCAACATAACGTTCCAACTCCTGTACTCAATACTTTGATTTATGAAGGCCAATTTGCCTAAAGCTCTCTTTACAACCCTGTCTATCTATCTAATGTAAGAAGAATTCCTCTCCTGTTCTTCACAATGGGACATCAGGATATTTAAAGTGCTCCTTGGAGAACCATATTATAATATTCTCTCCATACCTACATGCTCAAGTCTTATAAGTGGAACAAAAGTCTTATAGTGTGTACAGGCCACCTAACAGTAGTAGTGAGGTCGGAGATGGTATTAAACAGGAAATTAGAAATGTGTGCAATAAAGGAACAGCAGTTATAATGGGTGACTTCAATCTACATGTGGATTGGGTGAACCAAATTGGTAAAGGTGCTGAGGAAGAGGATTTTTTGGAATGTATGCGGGATGGTTTTTTGAACCAACATGTCGAGGAACCAACTAGAGAGCAGACTATTCTGGACTGGGTTTTGAGCAATGAGGAAGGGTTAATTAGCGATCTTGTTGTGAGAGGCCCCTTGGGTAAGAGTGACCATAATATGGTGGAATTCTTCATTAAGATGGAGAATGACATAGTTAATTCAGAAACAAAGGTTCTGAACTTAAAGAGGGGTAACTTTGAAGGTATGAGATGTGAATTAGCTAAGATAGACTGGCAAATAACACTTAAAGGATTGACGGTAGATATGCAATGGCAAGCATTTAAAGGTTGCATGGATGAACTACAACAATTGTTCATCCCAGTTTGGCAAAAGAATAAATCAAGGAAGGTAGTGCACCCGTGGCTGACAAGAGAAATTAGGGATAGTATCAATTCCAAAGAAGAAGCATACAAATTAGCCAGAGAAAGTGGCTCACCTGAGGACTGGGAGAAATTCAGAGTTCAGCAGAGGAGGACAAAGGGCTTAATTAGGAAGGGGAAAAAAGATTATGAGAGAAAACTGGCAGGAAACATAAAAACGGACTGTAAAAGCTTTTATAGATATGTGAAAAGGAAAAGACTGGTAAAGACAAATGTAGGTCCCCTGCAGACAGAAACAGGTGAATTGGTTATGTGGAGCAAGGACATGGCAGACCAATTGAATAATTACTTTGGTTCTGTCTTCACTAAGGAGGACATAAATAATCTTCCAGAAATAGTAGGGGACAGAGGGTCCAGTGAGATGGAGGAACTGAGCGAAATACATGTTAGTAGGGAAGTGGTGTTAGGTAAATTGAAGGGATTGAAGGCAGATAAATCCCCAGGGCCAGATGGTCTGCATCCCAGGGTGATTAAGGAAGTAGCCCAAGAAATAGTGGATGCATTAGTGATAATTTTTCAAAACTCGTTAGATTCTGGACTAGTTCCTGAGGATTGGAGGGTGGCTAATGTAACTCCACTTTTTAAAAAAGGAGGGAGAGAGAAACCGGGGAATTATAGACCGGTTAGCCTAACGTCGGTGGTGGGGAAACTGCTGGAGTCAGTTATCAAGGATGTGATAACAGCACATTTGGAAAGCGGTGAAATGATCGGACAAAGTCAGCATGGATTTGTGAAAGGAAAATCATGTCTGACGAATCTCATAGAATTTTTTGAGGATGTAACTAGTAGAGTGGATAGGGGAGAACCAGTGGATGTGGTATATTTGGATTTTCAGAAGGCTTTTGACAAGGTCCCACACAGGAGATTAGTGTGCAAACTTAAAGCACACGGTATTGGGGGTAAGGTATTGGTGTGGGTGGAGAGTTGGTTAGCAGACAGGAAGCAAAGAGTGGGAATAAACGGGACCTTTTCAGAATGGCAGGCGGTGACTAGTGGGGTACCGCAAGGCTCAGTGCTAGGACCTCAGTTGTTTACAATATATATTAATGACTTGGATGAGGGAATTAAATGCAGCATCTCCAAGTTTGCGGATGACACGAAGCTGGGTGGCAGTGTTAGCTGTGAGGAGGATGCTAAGAGGATGCAGGCTGACTTGGATAGGTTGGGTGAGTGGGCAAATTCATGGTAGGTGCAATTTAATGTGGATAAATGTGAAGTTATCCACTTTGGTGGCAAAAATAGGAAAACAGATTATTATCTGAATGGTGGCCGATTAGGAAAAGGAGAGGTGCAACGAGACCTGGGTGTCATTATACACCAGTCATTGAAAGTGGGCATGCAGGTACAGCAGGCGGTGAAAAAGGTGAATGGTATGCTGGCATTTATAGCGAGAGGATTCGAGTACAGGAGCAGGGAGGTACTACTGCAGTTGTACAAGGCCTTGGTGAGACCACACCTGGAGTATTGTGTGCAGTTTTGGTCCCCTAATCTGAGGAAAGACATCCTTACCATAGAGGGAGTACAAAGAAGGTTCACCAGATTGATTCCTGGGATGGCAGGACTTTCATATGAAGAAAGACTGGATGAACTGGGCTTGTACTCGTTGGAATTTAGAAGATTGAGGGGGTGTCTGATTGAAACGTATAAGATCCTAAAGGGATTGGACAGGCTAGATGCAGGAAGATTGTTCCCGATGTTGGGGAAGTCCAGAACGAGGGGCCACAGTTTGAGGATAGAGGGGAAGCCTTTTAGGACCGAGATTAGGAAAAACTTCTTCACACAGAGAGTGGTGAATCTGTGGAATTCTCTGCCACAGGAAACAGTTGAGGCCAGTTCATTGGCTATATTTAAGAGGGAGTTAGATATGGCCCTTGTGGCTACGGGGGTCAGGGGGTATGGAGGGAAGGCTGGGGCGGTGTTCTGAGTTGGATGATCAGCCATGATCATAATAAATGGCGGTGCAGGCTCGAAGGGCCGAATGGCCTACTCCTGCACCTATTTTCTATGTCTCTAAAACAACTGTGGTGTACCATTTTTGCACCAACTCAACATGCACTCTCATTGCCGTTTACTGTGGAAGAATAATAGTAAGACATTGTGACGAACATTAAGGGGTTAGTATGTGAATTCAGAGTCTGTAATCACTTATCTGTGACTAATGTAGACTGTGTGACTGAAATGTGCTTTGTAGACAGGATGGGAAAGAACTATGTCTGTGCTTCCTTGTTCTAAGAATTATCACATGTCTGCGCTTGGGAAAGCCTGATACACTGCCCTGAGAACCAACACTTAAGAAAATGTATAAGCTCTCAAGGGCATATTGTGCAGCTTCGCTATTCGGTAGAATTGCAGTTTAGATTCCTCCTTAGGGCTTTGAGTGCTTCTTGTCACGTACGTTTGGGGTATAAATAAGAGTGTACTCTATTGTCAAGCAGAGTTCCAAGAACCCGCTTTTAGGTGCTTGGGCTGTCCATGATATCATGTAAATAAAATTCTTTGGTCTGAAACAACTCTCTGAGTCGGCCTGATCTATTCTGTCTGCTACTCCTGAGACTTATCTGCAAAATTTACCCTAGGTATGGATGGGGTTACAGAGTGAGACACTGGTGGGGGGGAGGGTGCAGGGATGAGAATCGGGCTGCACAAGGATCAGAAGAGGATGACGGCTGAGTTTATCATTGCAGGTCATTAAAGAGACATACACTCAGTGGTACTTAATTACGTACAGGAGTGGAACCCAGAGTGGCCTTCTGCTGCTGTAGCCCACCCACTTCAAAATTTGACATGCCATGCATTCTGAGGTGCTCTCCTGCACACCATTGTCGCAATACATGATTATTTGAGTTACCATTACCTTCCTGTCAGCTTGAACCAGTCTGGTTATCCTCCTCTGAATTCTCTCAATGACAAGGCACTTTTGCGCACAGAACCACCGCTCACTGGACATTCTTTGTTTTTCGCACAGGTCGCTGTAAACTCTAGTGACCGTTGTGTGCGAAAATCCTAGGAAATCAGCCGTTTCTGAGATACTCAAACCACCCTGTCTGTCACCAACAATCATTCCACGGTCAAAGTCACTTAGATCACATTTCTTCCCCAATTCTGATGCTTGGTCTGAACAACAATTGAACTCCTTGACCATGTCTGCGTACTTTTATCATGCTGCCACATGACTGGCTGATTTGCATTAACTAGCAGCTGTACGTGTGTATCTTAGAAAGTGGCCCCTGAGTGTGGAGTGATGAGGGAAGGGAAGGAGACAGAATGCTGAGGGAGGATGAGCAACTTAACTGGACTCTGAGTGAATGAAGAGTTACTAAAAGCAGAGGTGAATGGACAGGAGTTAGTTAGGGGAAAGGCAGTTTTGTTTTGGATGAGCTGTTTCACCAAGACATTGCTTTTTTGCAGGACCTAATTGGTGTGAATATTGAGTGATTGATATCAATCACTGAGAGCATATTGAAGTGGCAGAGCATGGGGTCGAGAGCAAGAAATGACCTACTGCCCGGCCGATTTAAGTGGCAGGCCAGAGTGAAAAAGTCGGGGGGGGGGGGGGGGTTTGAGGCCTGAGGCGAGGGACGGGCCGGTTCTCAGCTTGCTGCTTCACGAGGTTTACTGGTCTCTGTGCCGAACTGAGCCTGCGGCCTGCAGCTAATGGGATCCTGGATCGGATGTGACAGGCTTCATGGCTGTGGACCTCAGCTCTGAATGTTATTTGCTAACTTTTTATTGTTTGCACGATTTGCCTTTTTTTCCGCTCATTGGGTGGATGGCGGTTTTCTTCTTTAAATGGGCTCCACTGGGTTTCTTTGCTTTGTGACTGCCTGTAAAGAGACGGATCTCAAGATTGCACGTAGCATATATACTTCAGTAATAAAGGTACTTTTAACTTTGAATTTGACATCTTTCCCTTTTAGGGACTGATTGTTCTTCCTCCCAGATCTCTCCTGCCACCAGCTTCACTACTTCTCCCCCACCCCGTCTCCTCTGGCAGAGAACCTTCGGGGGCTGGCACCTCACCGCTTGGTTGCGGGATCCACTTATGTATTCACATGAATTTTGTGCACCGAGCATAATGCCGCAGCTCAGGAAATCACCACAGCCCCGAACTTCCTTAAAACAGTTCCGCCAAAATTTACACAATCCTGTCACAAAGAAGTAGTTGGAATTTAAATGGCCGAGTTCCAGCCCATTAACATGCAGTGGCTTTTCTTATTCACCCCACTTCTATTTGTGCCATGGAGTTAGGAAGTGGTGTGTTACAGTACCTATGCTATTAACCGCTGTGGTTGCATCTGCAGTCTAGATAGTGGTTAAATATATCTTGGGGGAGGGAACTATCTTCTTCTAATTAGCAGTGACGTTCGGGTACAATACCCCTGTTTTAAAACCCCAATGTGACAGAACTCATCGAGGATACTCAACAAAACCAACCATACAGCTGGAGTGGTTGCTGCAGGCACTTAGTTCACACACCGTGAATTCAGACACCAGTTGGGCAACTTAAGCGTATGGACAGTGGAGAGTTCCAGTTTAAGAAGAGACCTGTTTTGAAGTTGCTTTGATTTTCGTTCTTTCGCTGCTCACAATGGCAGAAATCTCTGGGTTCATGACATCTCGTGATCCCCGTCCCCAGGTATGGATTTTTGTTATTCAGAATGTTACAAATGCATTGAGCTGAGGCTGTCACTGTTGCTTCTGTGTGTGAAACTCAATATCAGGATGTAACACTGTGGGTTCAGTTTGGTTCTATGTTCTTCTTGTTAGTTTTTGTTTTTTTTTGCTCGTCCTGCTCATTCTAGTACTGCTTGTGGAATGAGGCTTTAAGCAGGGAGTTTCAGAAGTTCAGGTCCTGTTTTGATCAGCATAGAGTTTTCCAGGTATCCACGTAGAATTCCTCCCTAAGCTGGTCTGGAGGTGTCCATACATCGGGTCAGAGCTGTTGGGAGGGAAGCGTTGCTGATGGGGCATATGAATGGGCAACCTCGCCCTTGTGAGTGGACAGGAGGAGTCGGGCAGTGGGGAAGAAAACAGGAAAAGATTAGTCAATGGAAAATGAAAGGACACTGAGAAAGGGGATTGGAGAAGGAAGGTAGGAAGTGAAAGGGGTGAGGGAGAGGGGAGAGAGGGTATTAGAAAAAAAGAGAGACTGAAGGGCAGTGGTTGAGAGAGAGAGCAGAGGCAAGAGCTCGTATTGCGTTTGTGTTTGTCTTTCCCTGTCTGTATCTGATGAGAGTCAGAGAAGGCATGTTTTGTTTATCTGCACATGAATTTGCTAAATCCATGCCGTAACTCTTGGTTTCCAATCACCCTGGTCCTTCTTGGCATGAGGTTGAGACCTTTTCTGCATGCCGGCTGGTGTGAATCAGCCATCCCACATAAGTTCATCCTTAACTGCGGTGGACGTCAACTGTCCTTGTCACTGAGGAACTGCCCGAGAAGTAAAAGGATGTTACTAAACAACAGATTAATTGACCATTCATTGGACTTGCTATAACTTTATATCTGGATCAGAGATAATGCTCTCCAAGTTCTAATGGGATCTAAAAGAAGAAAGGGATTTTTTTCATGTTCTGGTAACACCTTTTAAGACCATGCCTAGTTTTTCCTTTCACTAATTCTATTTTGAGTACCATTATCATCCTATTTGCAAATTCATCCTGACGCAAATGAGGCATTTCATTTGGACTGCATGCTTCAATGTTGGTGTGACAAATAAAGACGATCTCTTTAATATTTATCTGTAAATTCCTAATCTGCCCCTAATCCCAGATCTCTGGGAGAAAATGGCACTGCGGTCCTGCAGATATTGAAGGTGGCGTGGATTCCTGTGTCTCTTCCACTTGTGCCAAGGCTCACAGGAGGAACAATTTGCACTTAATGTGATTTAGAAGATGGTCATCAACAGATTGTTTTTTTCAATTTCACCTCCATTTTGCTCCCAGCGGACATTCGGTGATCAGCCATGGCTTTGCCTCGTAATCCCTCCTCTATTCCCAACCTTAGTGGCAACAGCGATAATTTGTACTTGCATTACTTTGCCAAACAACCCATTGTGGTTCATGGTGTCTGACGCTGGTTCCCATAAGGAGATTATTAGGCATGATAAACAGTTAAGGAGCTGGTCACTCACAAGTACGCAGGCAGGAAAGGAAGAGGTGACAGTGTGAAGGGCAAGGGGGATCAGGAAGGTGGCGTTGTACTTCCCTGGCTCCAGCATTGTGTGTATTCTGTGGAATGCTGGGTGCAGCCACTACATAGATTCCTAAACTCCACAACATTTATTTCTCCACAGTCCTCTTTCACACCAGCTTTCTCCTCCTTCCTGTGAGCCGGACCATGAATGGCACCATACACAGTTTAGTTCTACCTTGCTGTTGAATTGAATTGACTTTATTACTGACATCATTCACATATGTGAGGAGTAAAGGTCTTCATGTCTGCATCAGAACGTGCAATGTGCAATTTTTAGTAATTTGTAATAAATAGCATTTTACAACAGAAAGGTCAATATGGCATAGAAATACAATTGTATCAGTGTGAGTTCATCAGACTGACGGCCTGGTGGAAGAAGCTGTCCCGGAACCTGTGGGTCCTGGCTTTAATGCTGTGGTGCTGTTTCCCAGATGGTGGCAGCCGGAACAGTTTGTGGTTGGGGTGACTCGGATCCCCAAAAGATCCTTCGGGCACCTGTCTCTGTAAATATCCTCATTAGTGGGAAGTTCACAGCTACAGACGTCCTGCAATTGACACATAACTATTTGCAATTTATGTGCTTTAGGGTTCAAAATTCAAGGTGAATTTATTATCAAAATATATAGTGTTACCATATGCTACCTTGAGATTCATTTTCTTTCAGGCATTTACAGGGAAAAAGAAATACAGCAGAATTTATTTTTAAAAAATTATACATAAACAGAGACGAACAAACAGCCAATGTGCAAAAGAAGGCAAACTGCAAGTAAAAGATAATACTGAGAACTTGAGTTGTCGAGAGTTCTTGAAAGTGAATTGCAAGGTTGCAAATTAATGTAAACTGATGATATGTTAATGTTAAACAACAGGAAATATGTGACTTGTGATGAAAATATTGACCTGAAAGTTCTAAATCTTTATTTATTTTATGAATAAATTATATTTTGTGATAAAATGATTTTTATCCAAGTACTCAGACTGTGAAGCTGGGGGTGGGGGGTGGTGGGAGCTGGAATTAGGACAATGAGACCATGCATTGGCCAGCTCACTGGAAGGAGGAAAAATTAGTGTGAGAGAGGACTGCGGAGGGATAGGTGTGCAGAGAAGTGGAAGGTTCTGTGTTCCTGCAGCTTCCTACAACTGCTCGATAAGCTGGAGCTGGTGGGTCACCTTCTGATGATTCTGAGGGGAAAAGTTGAACAGCTTGAAGTTGCAGTGAAGACAGGTTCCAGTCTTGCAGGTAGCAAGAATGACGAGGTCCTGTGGGCAAAGAAGGATGGATAACTAGGACTCTACACTCTCCCTACTAGCATCTCATACCAGAATCAGAGGATAGTGTAGACAATAATGTTAAACAGTGGTGGCTAAGTTATCAGAGGAAATTCTAACAGTTTATAAAGCTACAGATTAATCAAGGACACACATCACGGCAGTATGAAGGAATATTCATGTTAGACTCGCTTGGCTAAATGTCTCTGAGAACTTAACAAATTGATATAGTGGAGTAAAAACACGAGTTGTAGTCTTCATGGATTTCAGCCATATCTTTGGAAAAGTTCGACATGGCCAACTAAGTGAACAAAAATATACAGACAGAACAAATATACATACTGTATATTCTAAAAATATATGCAGGACAATCATATACAGTATACAGAAAGATGCCAGCGATATCGTGAAGGATTCCACCCACCTGATTATGGACTGTTTGTCTCATCTTCATCAGGGAAGAGGCTCCTCAGCGCCCACACCAGGACCCACGAGACTCAGCAACCGTTACTTACCCCAAGCCACCAGGCTAATCAATACCTCCACCCATTAACCCATCCACCACCTAGCACATACAATTAGCCTATGTACACAGCCTGCACTCAAACAGTTACTTGTACGTTGTGCTTTATAGACCCATGTTTATATTTATATTTATTGTTTTTCCTTGGTCTTTTTTATTGTGTTCATTATGCTTGTTGTGCTTTTTTATGCTGCATCAGATCCAGAGTAACAATCATTTTGTTCTCTTTTACGCTCGTGTACATTGACTTCTCAAGCTTCTGCTAGTGCCCCACCTCCCCCTCGTACCCCATCTGTTATTTATTTAAATACACACATTCTTTCTCTCTCTCTCCTTTTTCTCCCTCTGTCCCTCTCACTATACCCCTTGCCCATCCTCTGGGTTTTTCCCCCCCTCCGGCTTTTCTTTCTCCCTTGGCCTCCCGTCCCATGATCCTCTCATATCCCTTTTGCCAATCACCTGTCCAGCTCTCGGCTCCATCCCTCCCCCTCCTGTCTTCTCCTATCATTTTGGATCTCCCCCTCCCCCCCAACTTTCTTTCTTTCTTTTTAAATCTTTTTATTGAATTAGTACACAAAAGGTAAAACATATAGAAACTAATACACTGTTGCGATATAAATTTACAAGAGATATTAATACATAAAAAAACAGTGCAAACAGTGCAGTTTAGTTATACCACTTTCAAGTCTCTTACTAGTTCTTCTTTCAGTTAGTCCTGACGAAGGGTTTCGGCCCGAAACGTCAACTGTACCTCTTCCTAGAGATGCTGCCTGGCCTGTTGCGTTCACCAGCAACTTTGATGTGTGTTACTCAAGAATGATCTCATTTTCCCATGAATGTATGTCACTGTTTACCTTTTAATGTGTTTTCCCCATTTGGTTAATGGGTACATCTGGGCTAGGACTTGATAGACAATGATATTGTTTGTCCTTAAGAA
The DNA here is from genome assembly GCF_030028105.1 of Mobula birostris. Lineage (NCBI taxonomy): Eukaryota > Metazoa > Chordata > Chondrichthyes > Myliobatiformes > Myliobatidae > Mobula > Mobula birostris. The sequence goes on along the minus strand of NC_092371.1, from coordinate 23,049,964 downwards.
GGATATCGATTCATTTACACCAACTGGACCTGATAAGGGAGTCAGATCCTTGGCTGTAAAGTCAGCACCTCTATGAATACAGTTGTTCTATTGCACTGTACAGGCATGTAAACCTCAGTATGGGAGCCCAAGACTTTTAGGAGATGGTGGTGACTGAGACCCTAGATTTTCCTGTGACTTCAAATGGTGGAGAATTCGAAAAATGTGGCAGAAGAATCAATGCATCTTGGAATCCACAGAGAGAAAAGTTAAAAACTAAGTAGCTAATTCCAAAGAAAGGTCCTCAGTCAGAAGCCTTGTAGAGGATTGCAAGTTGAGATCTTCTTTTCAATTTTTGAGGGCTTCTATCTTCTGCATTCTTTTGGTCGGTGTGATCCAAAACTGTGTCAAACTTCCCTCAACTCCCTCTAATCGTCTAACCAACATGTCGCTGAGATTTTGACCTCAGTGCTAATGGCAAACAGGTCTCCTCTTCACCCAGAAGCACAGAATGTTTACAGAAATGATGGAGACTGTTCGGCCCATTGTGAACTTGCCAGCCAGTCCAATCTCTTGCCCTCACCCCATATTTCTGCAAGTTCTTATCTACTCAGGTCCCTTTCAACTGAATGTGTTGCCACACAAGCCCTGGGATTTCCAAGCTCTAGCTATGTCATATACAAGCAATGTCTTTACATCCCATTTGGATTTTTACCATTCGTTTCGTCTTATGTCCTCTGATTGTTGCCCCTTGCACTGATGAAAGCAACCTATACCCCTCATGATTTTAGATATCCCTAGCAGATCCCCTCACAACCTGTTCTGCTCCAAAGAGACCAAGTCATCTTTTCCAGTCTATCCATATAATGGAGTTAATCATCCGTAGTCAATCTACTTTGTACCCTCTCCAGACCCTACACACCATTGCTAAACTGAGGTCCCTAGAACTTGAAAGGATACTCCAGATGTGGCTGAAACAATGTTTCGTAAATGTTTGTCATGACTTGTGTATTCTTGCTCAGGATCCGTACATTTTTTAAAACAATTTTCTCAATGTACCCTGCTGCCTCCAATGACCAATGCACATAAATCTCCAGTTCACACTGCTCTTGAAGCCCTTCTAGATTTGTGTGCCTCTCCCCTTCCCATCACGACCCAGAGCGATCACTATCCTCCCCACAGTCCAAGTGTTGTTTCATCCGCAAGTTTGGAAATTGTGCCCTGTACGTCCAAGTTATGGATACAACTTTGAAAACTGGTGGTCCTAGCACCACCCCCCGGGGAAATCCACTGTACACCTCCTTCCTGTATGAAAACCAACCCTTCACACTTCTGTTCCCTGCTACTGAAACAACGTTTTACCCAGTCTGCCACATCCCCTTTTAATCCATGCCCTTCACTCTTGCTGAGGAGCTGGCTATGTATCACTTCTTGAGTGCCCTTTAAAATCCAGATTTGCTACTTCAATCACATATCTCTCATTGATTCAGGGTCAAAAGGTCTAATACAGAGAATATGCATTTCAGGGTGACGAGGCTCTTTACACAGAGAGCAGTGGATGCCTGGAATGTGCTCCCAAGGTTGGTGGTAGAGGTGGATACAACAGAGGCATTTAAGAGGCTCTTAGATAGGCATATGAATATGCAGAGAATGGACCATCTCCCTCCATTAGGCATCATCAGTTTAATTAGCTTGGTGAATCTATGAACCTGGACTGTTCCTGTGGTGTACTGTCCTATGTTCTTTCACTCTCCCTATTACCGCTTTAAAAACTCTGCAGTGTTTGTCAGAGATGGAACGTGTACTGATTAGACAAAGCCAATACTGGCTTTCTCTAATCAATGCACATTCATCCCTAATTAGTTTCTAGCACTGTGATTATCTAAGACTATAGTAGGATTTAGATCAATGGGAAAGCTGGGCCATGGAATGGCAGATGGATTTTAACATAGACGTGCGAGAACTGATACATTCTGGGAAGCTAAATGGACCGGAGTCACACAGTAAATGATAATGCTCGGGTAGGTGTTACAGAACAGCGAGATCTAGCTCCCTGAAAAGTGGTGACACAGGTAGACAGGGTGGCGAAGAAGGCTTCTGCTACGTTTGTCTTCACTGTCAGCACCAGATTTCGGGAAGCCGTGTTACAGGTGAGATTGCAATGTGTGTGGCTGCTCTTGCACAGCTTTAAGAAGGATGTAATTAATTAGTTAACTAAGATACAGCACAGAATAGGACCATCCAGCCCTTTCAGCCATGCCACCCAGCAATCCCCTGACTGAATCTGAGCCTAATCACGGGAAAATTTACAATGAACAATTAACCAGTATGTCTCACGGGGAGAATGTACAAACTCCTTAAAGGCAGCAGCGGCAATTCAACCCGGGTTACTGGCACTGTAAAGCGTTGAGCTAACTACACAACTACACTGCCCCAAAATTAATTGGAAAGGGTGTAGTAAAGATTCAGAAAAACTTTCTCAGGACTGGATAGCTTAAACTATAAGGAGGAACATTGAATTCTCCAATTTCCGGTAATTCCCTCCCCCTCCCTTCCCCTATCCCTATGTCACTCTGCCCCCTCCCCCAGCTGCCTAACACCTCCCTCATGGTTCCACCTCCTTCTACTACCCATTGTGCTTTCCCCTATTCCTTCTTCACTTTTCCTGCCTGTCACCTCCCTGCTTCCCCTCCCCCACCCCTTTGTCTTTCCCCTTACTGTTTTTTCACCTGGAACCTACCAGCCTTCTCCTTCCCACCCTCCCCTCACCTTCTTCATAGGGCCTCTGCCCCTTCCCTCTTCAGTCCTGACGAAGGGTTCCGGCCCGAAATGTTGACTGATCGTTTCCACAGATGCTGCCCGACCTGCTGAGTTCCTCCAGCGTGTTGTACGTGTTGCTTTGACCCCAGCATCTGCAGATTATTTTGTGTTAAAGAGGAACAGAATAGGCTGGGATTGTAAACACAAAATAATCTGCAGCCCTGGGATTGTTTACCCTGCAATTTAGGAGACTAGAGTGGTGCTCTTATGGAAGTATATAACATCACAGGGGGTCTGAATAAAATGAATGATCACGATCTTGTCCCCATAGTAAGAGTTTAAGGCTTTGGTTTAAGGTGAGACGGGAAATACTTACAAGGGACTTGAGGGACTAATTTTTCACATGGAGGGTGCTGGGTTTCAGAAGTGAGGTGGTAGAGGTGAGTGCAGTTGCAATGTTTAAAAGATATTTGGACAGGTACATGGATATAGGAAAGGTTTAGAGGGGGATAGGGCCACATAGGACCAGCTCAGCTGGCATGGGTAAACTGGGTTGATCTCTGAATCTAAACTGACTGAGTTTAGCTGGTCTGTGTAGAATCTTGCCTTCTAGCCCAGCACGTACATGCTGACCAATTTGTTGTCAGAACGCCAGTCTTTTCTCATGCTCTCTATTTGCCTCCCTAACTTGCTTTATTAGTTACTCTCTGAACTTTTGGAAAACAGCCTGGTTTTAGCCTTGGATTATAATATTTAAACCTGTGCTTGGTTCAATGTTTTTCAAACAAGACCACATCCTGACTTCTGATTAGAGCAGTGATCAGGACTCTGCCCAGGTCTCCTCTCGTGGCTGTAGTTATATCAGTACTCAAGGCACGAGCCTTAACCAGTAAAGGAGGATACCTGTACCATGTTATTTCCATACCGTGCTTTATTGAGGGATGTGCAACAGCTTTTACTGTGAATTCTGTTTCTCTGTTACTCCTTGGTGTGTGATTTACCTCTCTGTACTGAATTCCATTGCTCTTTATCGCCTCATTTAAACAGATCATTTGTAAGCCTACCAACTTTTTCATTATCTCTTCCACCTTTTCCACCTATCACCTCGCAGCTTCTTACCTGGTCACCACTACCTCACCCACCCACTTCCGTGTCAGCTGGCCTCACCTACCAGTTCGTGCTATTTCCCCTCCATCACCCTCTTCTACCACCCCTTCCTTTCAGACACCGATGAAGGGTCTTGGCCCAAATTGCCGAGTGTTTATTCCTGCTCATAAATGCTGTCTGACCTGCTGAGTTCCTCCAGCATTTTGTGCATGTGTGTGTTGCTCAAGATTTCCAGCACTTGCAGAATCTATAAATGAGTATCCAATCTAGATTTAAAGTAGTGTCAGATGGTTGGTTATTTACAGATGTTCCTAAGGGGCATTGTCAAATATCTTATTAAAATCCATTCATCTGATCAAATATGCTTCCCCCAATCCATCCAAATGTTACCACCTCAAAGAATTCAATCACATCATTTGGAAATCTGAACTTCACTTAACAAACAAATCCTGAGTCTCCTTGACAAATTTGTATCCTTATACATGACTTAAGCTGCTTTTCAGGACTTCCAATGAATTGCTCACTACAGATTTTAGATAAACTGCTTTTCAATTGCGTGGCCTAGAAGCTTTGAAGCAATAATGGAGCATTCAACTCAGAGTCTTGCAGCCCTCCGCATCACACTTACAACCAATCGCGTTGATTTATGTGGTAGCGGGAGAGACAAACTGGCCCATGTGGTTCTGATACAAGGTTTCGACCCGAAATGCTAGCATTTTCCCTCCACAATTGCTACTTGCACACAGTCATTTGTATTTTTTTTGAGACAAACCATTTGAGCTGTCAGATCCCCCGCCTATTTCATATCTTCAGGATAAATATGAAAACTGATGAAATAGGATAGAAGTGTAGATGGAAAGCAGGGGCCTTCAGACAACTCAGAAAATGTGTGCAGCTAAGAAGGTCTCTCAGCCCATTCAGTCTGTGTCAGTTTTCAGCCAGGTCACTGCCGAGTACTGATTAAAAGTTAGGGTTTCTCCCTCTCCCTTGCAGTGAGGTGCAGACCCTTGTCACCCTTCAGGCGAAAACAGTGTTTCCATCTCCACCCCTAATCCTTCTGATTATTCTGAATTTACCTCCTCAAGTTTATGACTCAGGGAAATACATTCTTTCAAATCCATTCTTTTATACTCAGTTAACTCTCCCTTCAGCTTCCTCTGTTACAAAGGAATCTACCCTAACTCATGTTTGTCCTGATAGATCTGGTTTTGAACTGACCTGTGCAACTCTAATGGCTCCCTCTGTATCGCAGCACCATGACTATTATGCGCTAAAATGCATATCTTCTATTCCAGTTGCACTCTCTGGTATAATTTTATATGACTTAATGTTTTTTCTTGTGAATGATGTGCCTGTCATGCAGCTACAAGTAACTGACTGCATTCAGATAGTTGTGCATATGGCAATGAACCCGACTTCAACTTTCCAATTCCCTTGGTGAGATCAGGAGGTTTCACAGGTCTTCATGGTTTACGTGTATCATTTCAGCTGCAGTGCAGGAAGTACCAGGTCCAGCTCTGTGCACAAAAGTACATGATAATCTGCAGTAGTGTTGGTGGTTTGGGGTGTGTGAACAGCAAAATTTCTCCACTCTTTGCCCTAATTACCAACACTGTTGAAGATATATATACTGTATATATAAACATGATTTAGAAATTATTGTACATTTGTGCTACTAAGATACACATTATAACAAATTTATGAAGTTTGGTTTGGAGAGCCTTTCAATTATGTTTGACAATGAACGGGACAGTTCACCAGTGAATCTTAAAATAACCAATCTGATAAAAATCTCATACCTTTCCTGGTGGGTTATTTTTGGTATGGTCATGTATTCTTTGGTTTTACTGTGAAATTTTTTTAATAACATGAGTCACACTTGTCGATTAGCTGTATTGTAACCAACTTTTATCAGCAAGTCTGCAAAATTGATCTAACAGTGAATTAATATCTGCCTGAGAATGGTAAAAAGTGGCACCAACAGGCAGGGGTTAGACTGTGTAACTGGATCTGGCAACACCCTTAGGAGACAGTGATCATAATATGATAGAATTCATCCTGTAGTTTGAGAGGTGAGAAGATAAAATCAGATGTACCAGTGTTACAGTGGAGTAAAGGACAGAGGCAAGAAGGGGGAGCTGGTCAAAGTTGATTGGAAGGAACACTAGCAGGGATGATGGCAAGACAGCAATGGCTGGAGTTTCTGGGAGCAATTCGGAAAGTGTAGGATAGATACATCCTAAAGAAGAAGAAATATTCTAAAGGGAGGATGAGGCAACCATGGCTGACAATGGAAGTCAAAGACTGCATAAAAGCGAATGAGCACGTATTACATAGTCAAAACTAGTGGAAAGGTAGAAGATAGGAAAGCTTTTTAAAACCAACAGAAGGCAACTAAAAAGCCATAAGGAGAGAAAAGACGAAATATGAAACCAATAATATAAAAGGATACTAAAGATTTTTTTCAGATATATGGAGAGTAAAAGAGAAACGAGAATGGATATCGAACCACTGGAAATTGACGCTGGTCAGGTAGTAATGAGGGGCAAAGAAATAGCAGACAAACTTAGTAAGTATTTTTTGTCAGTTTTCACTGTGGGAGACACCAACATAGTGCCAGAAATGTGAGAATATCAGGAAACATAAGTGAGTGCAGTTGCTATTACTAAAGAAGAAGGTGCTGAAGGTAGATAAGTCACCTGGACCAGGTGGACCACACCCCAGTGTTCTGAAAGAGGTAGCTGAAGAGCTTGTGGAGGCATTAATAATGATCTTTTATGAATTGCTAGATTTTGGAATGGTCTGGATAACTGATAATTTACACATATCACTCCACTCTTTAAGAAGGGCAGGAGGCAAAAGAAAGGAAATTAAAGGCCAGTTAGCCTGACTTCAGTGGTTGGGAAGATATTGGATGGAATCCATTATTAAGGATGATGGTTCAGGGTACTTGCAGGCACATGATAAAATAGGCCAAACTCACCATGGTTTCTTTAAGGGGAAAACTTGCCCAACAATTCTGCTGGGATTCTTTAAGGAAATGGCAATAACAGGCATGATAGACAAAGGAGAAGTAGAAAATGTTGTTTACTGAGATCTTCAGAAGACCTTGCCCTTGACAAGGTGCTTCACAAGAAGCTGCTGAACAAAATAAGAGCCCATGGTATTACAGGAAAGTTACTCTCTCTCTCTCTCTCTCACATACACAAACACACACACTCTCTGTCATTCTCTTTGTCTCTATTTCTCTCACGTTGGTCATACACACAGTGGCTACTTTATTAGGTACAGAAAGCTGCAATACTAAACACCACTAGAATAAAAAGTCCTGAAGTTCCTAGCAATTGCAAAATGAGTGTCCTTGGCTATGCACGTACCTCAGGTGTTACCAGTTTGATCGGAGAAAAAAATAGATGATAATAATAAATAAGCAGTAAATTTCAAGAGCATGAGATGAAGAGAGCTTGAAAGTGAGTCCATTGCAACACTTTAAAAAATGCTGTCCAGTGTTTTTGGTGCCAGACGGGGTGATCTGAGTACTGCTGATCTTCTGGGAATTTTCGCGCACAACTAGCGTTTACAGAGAATGGTGCAAAAAAAAAAAATCCAGTGAGTGGTAGTTCTGTGGGGAAAGTGCTTTGTTAATGAGAGAGTTCATAGGAGAATAGCTGGACCTGTTCAAATTGACAGGAAGGCAGCAGTAGCTTAGATGACCATGCATTACAACAGTGGTGTGCAGAAGAGCTTCTCTGAATGCACAATGCGTCGAATATTGAAGTGAATGGGCTACAGCAGCAGACCACAAACGTACAGAGACAAACCCAGCGACCACTTCATTAGGTGCAGGAATGACCTAATAAAGTAGCCACTGGGTGTATACAACCTTCTTTCTGGGCAGTCCTTCAGGGTTCAAAGTGGCTTGCTTCCTCTGCAGTTCAGCATGTTCTAGGGTGATTGATGTGGGATCAGCACACTCCGAGGAACATGATGTTGCTGATGTTGTGAGTGGGCAGGCAGACTGTGAGGTGGTAACACACACAAAATGCTGGAGGAGCTCAGCAGGTCAGCATCTGTTCTGAGTGTTCCTGATGCAGGTTTCCATCTTGAATGCTTCTCCTCCACCCTAAGCAGTCAAACTCCAGGGATTCCCAGGAGTTAGAGGAGCAGCTGCATTTCTTTAAAGGAAGCTTTGAGTATATCCTTGAGTCCCTGCCATTGGTGATTGGTTCATTACTGTCACGTTGACTGTTTGTTCCTCTCCATAGGTGCTGCATGACGTGCTGAGTATTGTGTGTATTACGGGCATCTGCAGAATCTCTTGTGACTCTGAACCTCTATGCTGCCTTTGCCTATTGACTTGTGTGGCCATTTTCAGGGAGCTGTGAACGTGGACTGTAAGATTCCTCTCTACATCAGCACTGTTAGGGATCCCTTCATTAACTGTGCACTCTCCCTTTACATTATATCCCTCCCCCAAAGTGCAGCACCTCACACTTGCCTGGATTAAATTCCACTTGCCATTTCCCCGCCCACAGCTGCAACTGATTGTCACTCCGCCGTAACACTTGGCTACACACAGTACCAGCAATCTTTGCGCCATCTGCATAATCACGAACCTACCCACCCACATTTTCATCCAACTCATTTATTATATCACAAACAACAGAAGTCCCAGTACAGATCCCTGCGGAACATTACTAGTCATGTACCTCTCGCTAGAATTAGACCCACTGACCACTTCCCTTTGTTTGCTGTGGGCAAGCAAATTCTGCATTCAAACAGACAGGTCACCGTGAATCCCACTCATCTTAATTTTGGAACGCAGAACACTACGGCACAGTACAGCCCTTCAGCCCACGATGTTTTGCCAACTTTATAACCTACTCTAAGATCAATCTAACCCTTCCCTCCGATAGAGCCCTCCATGTGTCTATCCAAGAGTTTCTTAAATATCTCTAAAGTACCTGCATCTAGTACCACCCCAGGCAGGGCATTCCATGCACCCACCACTCTCTGTGTACAAAAACTTACTTTTGAATCCCCTATACTTTCCTCCAATCCCCTTAAAATTATTAACAATTTCTACCCTGGGAAAAATTTCTGGTTATCCAATCGACCTATGACACTATCAAGTCATTGCTCACCCTCTTTCGCTCCAAAGAGAAATGTCCTAGCTTCCTCAAACTTTCCTCATAAGGCATGCTCTCTCCTGGGTGGTTCTATTCCATGAGTATATCTAAAGGATGAACGAGTCTTTTTCAGGGCAGTTTTCAACTAGGAAATGCCACTCACCAACTAAAATCTCCCTTAGACTGTAACAGAGTAAGCAACTGCTCACATTTCTGTCAGCTTCTGTCAGTCATGTGGGACAGGCCAGGATGTGGTATGGATCATGTTTGGGATAAAGTAGCTGTTCTATCTCGACCCACTATGCTTATAACAAAGTAGTTAGCCCTCATTCAGATTAGTGAATTGGTAAAGTTGCAGCGGGCAAGGCTTTATTGCTAAGCTAACTGTGACGTAGTTTGGGTTCCTGTGCCATTCGCTTGGGTTGTATGAAATCTCACAAGTAGTCATGCAACAGGATGTGTGTTTCTCAAAGTTCAATATCAGACTGGAATTGAACTGTGTGTGAATGTGGTTTTCACGTTGCCTAAGGCAGAGACAGAAACAGTTTCTTCAACGGACCTTGCATCATTCAACTGTCATGGCAACTGGGCTTTGTTTCCTCAGTTGTTATGGCAGATAAGGTTGGTCAAGGGAAAGAAAAGTGGAATCCTTTCCAAAAATTCAATCACTGACATCACAAAAACAGGGTTTAAGTTGATAAGCTTATACATGACCTTATTAGGTGCCTCCTGTACCCAATAAAGTGGCCACTGAGTGTACATTTGTAGCCCATCCACTTCATGGTTTTACATGTTGTGAGTTCAGAGATACTTTTCTGCACACCACTGTTGTAACGTATGGTTTTATGAGCTACTGTCACTTTCCTATCAGATTGAAGCAGTCTGGCCATTCTCCTCTGCCCTCTCTCATTCACAAAGTGATTTGCCCACAGAACTGCCGCCCACATGATTTTTTTTTGTTTTTTGTACCAATCTCTGTATGCTCTAGAGACTATTGTATGTGAAAAGCACTGGAGATCAGAGTTTCTGAGATACTCAAACCTCCCCGTCTGGCACCCGCAATCATTCCGTGGTCAGAGTAGTTTAGATCACATTTCTTCCGCATGCTGATGCTTGGTTTGTACATCAACCGAACCACTTGACCATGTCTGCATGCTGTTGTGCATTGTCACACGATTGGCTGATTAGATATCTGCACTAACAAGCAGGTGTGCAGGTGTACCTAATAAAGTGGCCACCAAGTGCACAAACTTCCTTCTCACACTCTTCGTCTTGCGTTTCCTTCCAGTTTTGTGTGCTGACCTAATGTTCACCCGATCTACACTAATTGCTTCAACTATTCCCTGCGGTGATAAAATGTACACTAACTGCTACCTGGGTCCTGAATTCTCAACTGGTTTTACTTGTGAGTGTCCTGTCAATCATTTCAAGAAAGCTAGAATATGAAAGCGAGGACATACTGGCGAGACTTTGCAAATATTTGGTCATATTGCATTTGGAATATTGTGTGCAACTTTGGGCTTTGCATCTAAGGAAAAATGTGCTGGCCCTGGAGACAATTTTGAGGAGGTTCACAAGATTGATTCCAGGAATGGAACACTTGACGCATGAGGAACATCTGATGTCTCTGGGCCTGTACTCAGGAGAACCAAGTGCGATCTCATTGAAGCCTTCTCCCTCCACCAAGCTCTTTGCCTTCCATCATCTGAGGCATGGATATAAGCTGGCAATCCCCTACCTACTTGTGGCCACAAGGTGTGGACATCCCTAGTCACAGGGGGTGAGCGTGAGGTTGGACAGACAGTCTATTTGCCACCACAGGTCTTTGCCATTCACACAATAGTTGCTGCAATGAACAGGGCTGCAGCTCGGCAAAGCCTTAGTTACGTCTGTTAGCTGAGCCTGTCTGATCTCTCCTGCAGTTATAAAACCACTGTTGAGCACCGTGGTGCAAGAACTGCTGTTTTGAGGATTCAAAAGAAGAAGAGGAAGAAGAAAAGCATTTGTAAATGAAACACTGCACTGCAGAGAAAGCACTCCTTTATACAGGGTTAGCATTTCATTCACGGCGCAGGAACGTGGCAGTTTCTGGTTTGATGGGCTTTTGAAAGGGAAGTGCCTGCCTTTGAGACTGAGAAAAGTTGTCAAACTTTGCTGGATTGTATCTGCTGTGCTGGAATAGCTGAGTTCACTTGGACAATAAGATCATGCCCAAGATTCAGGAACTAATAAAACCCAGTTTAACTTATGCAGGCAACTGCAAGGGGACGCTGTGTGCCTGTAGCTGATCTTGTTCTAAATGGGACCCAAAAACAATGTGAAACTATCACTCTTGAGGTGAGTCGGAGAAACCTTTTCCCCCAGGGGCACAGTAGTTGCTGCTTTCACTCCTGAATCAGACTCTGTAGAGACTAAAGGTCTAAGGCTGTAGTCTCTAGAGGCCAGTCCTCTGATGAATCATTTTGGCCCAAAACGTCGACTCTTTATTCCTCTTCATAGATGCTGCCTGACCTGCTGAGTTCCTTCAGCATTTTGTGTGTGTTATTCTAAAGCCGTAAGGACCAAGATCAGTCACTACAGTGGCTCAACTTCTCATCTCCAGGACAAGAGGGAATGTTGCGTTGTTGGAGACACTTCCCCTCAGATGAGTCCACAAACTGAATTCTCGTCTTGCCAAGGTCTCCTGACATTCTGGCTGGTTTGCTCCTTCTTCACTGTCACTGAACTCTGATTGGCTATCACTCAGGCCTTGCTGTGTGCCACTTGTTTCTTTTATTTTACTTTGGAAAGTGCCCTGGGCTGCGATTTTAAAGAAACCATCTAAATGCCAATAATTCCTTCTTGTCCAAAGTTCTCCACATGGTGTTGGGCACTCTCTGAGCGCCTCCACTCTCTTTGTAACTAATTTCAGATACAAAGTGAGGTGACAAAGAGATTCAGATATGCCACTTTGACGATCAAAATATGAAGGAACCTTCATGAACTCCCACAGCCTCTGATGACCCTGTGATTTTGGTCTCTGAGGTCAACGTGAGAGCATCCTTCAGGAGGGTGAACCCACAGAAAGCACTTGGTCCAGATGGGGGTTCAGGCCAAATACTGTTTGTGCTGATCAACTGACTGGAGTGTTCATTGATAATTTTAACCTCTCGCTTTGGCAGTCTGAGTTACCCACCTGCTCCAAGCAGGCCTCGACTATACCGGTGCCAAAGAAGAGCGAGGTAACCTGCCCCAATGACTATTGACCGTATCATTTACATCCACTGTGATGAAGTGTTTTAAGAGGTTGGTGATGAAACATATCAACTCCTGCGACTTGGATCTGCTCCAATTTGCCTGCCAGCACAACAAGCCTACAGCAGATGCCATTTCATTAGCTCTTCACTTAACCCTGGAACATCTAGACAGCAAAGATGCTCTTTATCGACTACAGCTCAGCATTCAATACCATCATCCTGTCAAAACTAAAATAAGCTTCAAGACCTTGGCCTCCATACCTCCTTGTGCAACTGGAGCCTTGATTTCCTCATTTGCAGATCCCAGTCAGTTCAGATTGCCAAAGAATATCTTCTCCACAATTTCCATCAGCACAGTGCACCACAAGGCTGTGTGCTTAGTCCCCTGCTCTACTCACATTACACGTATGACAGTGTGGCTAAGAACAGCTCCGATGTCATATTTAAGTTTGCTGATGTCATTACTGATGTTGGCCAAATCAAAGATGGTGATGAATCAGCATATAGGAGAGAGAATGAAAATCTGCCTGAGTGGTGTCACAACAACCACCTCTCACTCAATGTCAGCAAGACCAAGGAGCTGGTTATTGACTTCAGGAGGAGGAAACTGAAGGTCCATGAGCCGGTCCTCATTGAAGGATTGGGGTGGAGAGGGACAACTACTTTAACTTCCTTGGTGTTATCATTTGTGAAGACATGTCCTGGGCCCAGCATGTAAGTGCAATTATGAAGAAAGCACGGCAACATCTCTACTTCCTTAGAAATTTGCAAAGATTTGGCATGAAATCTAATACTTCGAGAAACTTTGATAGAAGTGTGGTGGAGAGTATATTGACTGGCTGCATCACAGCCTGGTATGGAAACACCAATGCCCTTGAAGGGAAAATCCTTCAAAAAGTAGTGGATACGGCCCAGTCCATCACAGGTATAGCTCTCCCAACTACTGAGCACGCCTACATGGAGCACTGTCACAATCCATCATCAGGGACACCTACCACCCAAGTTATGTTCTCTTCTCACTGCTGCCATCAGGAAGAAGGTACAGGAGCCTCAGAACTCACACTACCAGGTTCAGGAACAGTTATTACCTCTCAACCATCAGGCTCTTGAATCAGTGGGGATATTTCATTCAACCTCATTTACCCCATCACTAAACTGTTCCCACAACTTACAGACTCACTTTCAAGGACTCTTCATCTCATGTTTTCGATACGTATTCCTTATTTATTTATTATTATATTTTATTTTTTTCGCAGCTCATGCTTATAAAATCTGAGGTACATGCATAGCCAAGCACACTCATTTCTCAATTGCTAGGAACTTTTGGAATACTTTAGTGGTATTTAATATTGTGGCTTTCTGGAGATTTACATAAATATTGCCGTGTAGGCTTAATTGTTTAACGCTATTGTGTAGTGGCTTTGGGATGTTACCAGTTGTCGCCGTCGTGGCTATCCCTCGAGGTCGAGGATGATGGTCTTCATTCTGAAGAAGTGGCCCACAGAGCAAAGACGCCTGTGTGCGTATTTGTTTAACGTGTACTTGATGTTGCACTCCAAGAAGCACACGATACTTCACAAATCAACCAACTGATTCCAATGGCATGGAAACCATGCCGATTGGAGCTGATGGATTTGTTGCAGCCTTCATCCGCCTTCACAGCCGTTGAGTTCAAAGTAACTTCGTCCGCCTCTTCCACTGTTGAGGTCTTGGTTGGTTTGTTCTTTGTCAGGGACCTCACCCTCGACCTTACCGCCATGGGTGACCCTACCAGGAGCATAGCTCCAGACGGCATTGCTCTCGGGACCTCAGGACCACACAAGCTTCTCCACCACGACAAGGTGACAATCCACGGAGAAGAGCAGTTGTAGATATTATTACTGGGACAGTATACAATATATATCCTGTTCATGTTCCAGTCTTTCAACTTCCTCTTTGAATTCAGCATTTTTCTTTTTTTTCACATTGCTTTCTGCATGTTATGTGTGTTTGGAATAGCTATATCGATTAAGTAAGTTGTTCTTGCTTGTTTATCCTGTAATATTATATCTGGCTGGTTATTATGGATTGTTCTATCTGTAATAATGGATCAGTCATAGTATAATTTGTGGGACTCTGACTATGAGTTTTGTACTTTAAAGTAAGAATTTGGTAAATGATGTTTGCCACTTGATTGTGCCTGTGTAAGTAATCAGATTGTGTTAAACTGCTACTGTAATGTGTTGGATTGTCTCTGGTTTCTCTTGGCATTTTCTACATTTATCATCCCGAATTTGTTGGTCTTTTATTATGTATTTTTGGTAATTTTTTGTGTTAACCACCTGATCCCCTGTTGCCACAAGGAACCCCTCTGTTTCTGCTAAGAGGTCTCCAACTCTGAGCCAGATGTTCAAAGCTTCCTTGTCGACATCTAGTCTGTTCAGATCGTGGGGATGTCTTCCATGGAGGGTCATGCTCTTCCATTCATTAACTTTTTCTTCTATAGTGATAAGGTCTTCATTTTTCTGGGTTGCGCTTTCATATAAGTTTAATGCTGTGTAACTCTTATCGTGGGCACGTGGCCAAGTGGTTAAGGCATTGGACTGGTGACCTGAAGGTCGTGAGTTCGAGCCCCAGCCGAGGGAACGTGTTGTGTCCTTGAGCAAGGCACTTAATCACACAGTGCTCTGCGACGACACTGGTGCCAAGCTGTACGGGTCCTAATGCCCTTCCCTTGGACAACATTGGTGTCGTGGAGAGGGGAGACTTGCAGCATGGGCAACTGCTGGTCTTCCATACAACCTTGCCCAGGCCTGTACCCTGGAGAGTGAAGACTTTCCAGGCACAGATCCTTGGTCTCGCAAGACAAACGGATGCCTTTAGCTATTATCAGAATTGCATATGTTTGCATAAAGTTATTGGTATTATTATTATTTTCTCTCTTTAGTGTTTGCACAGTTTGGTTCTTTTGCGCAATACTTGTTTGTCCGTCCTATTGGATGTGGCCTTTCATTGATTCTATTATGGTTTTTAACATTTACGGAGTATGCCTGCAAGAAAACAAATTTCAGGGTTGTTAATGGTGACTTAAATGTACTTTGATAATAAATTTAATCTGAAGTTTGAACTTTGAAAGAGTTAGCAAGCCTGGCCACAGCCAAGGAGAAACAGTAGTCAATCTCTGAATGAGAATAGAAAACTGCAGATGCTAGAAATCCAAAAGTTAAAACAGAAGATCGACTGACCATCTGCTAGAAACATTCAGCAGGTGGTTGGTCAATCCTGGTATCAACAACAACAAATTTCACTTACAGGGCTTTGGTAATGTTGCAGCCTGGAGCGTCATCAGACAATGGAATAGAACATCAAATATAGAACTAGAGTCGACATGCAGAGATAGAGGTTTGAAGGAATGCCTTGGATGAAGAAAGAAGCTTTGGAAATGAAATTCCAAACTTAGGGCTTTGGCAGCTAGATCTAAAGGTCAACTGATTAAATTCCAAATTACTTGGGTGAGGGGGGAGACAGTGCAGGGTTGGTGATTGAAATTAAAGGGTAGGCCTGAGTCTAAGGACTGACAGGAGTTTGCAGAGAAATATGAAAATTTCAAAGGTGGACTGACTCAGTGAGATGAGTGGAGACGTAGGCGTGCACCAGAGCCGATGGGGTGGGATGAAGGTTTCCTGAAAATGGAAAATTCCATGTTTGTGACCAGATTCCAGTTCCTGCAGTCCCTTGTGACTCCATTTTACTTCTCTACTGAAGTAATCAGTTCACACAGAGAGTGACAACAGCCTTGGGCCATGTGCTCCCACAAGTTTTCATAATCTCCATTCCTGTTGCTTAATATGTACACATCTCAAAGAGACAACTGGAGAGATGACAGCTGGAGAAATAGTTGTGGGTTTGAGCAGTGAAGAGGAAGGGGGTTGCTCTTGGGAAGATTATTGGAGATACTGATTAGCGTGATCGTAGGGAGACAACCAGTTGCATGTCCCAGGAAATCATTGTATGGTGGGTTAGAACATTACAGCACAGGAAAAGGCTCTTTGGTCCACTACATTGTACCTAGTAAATGAAACTAGTAATTAAACACTTAACTAAACTAATCCCCTCCGCCTATAAGATGTTCCTGTTCCTCCATTCGCGACATATTCATGTGTCTATCTGAGAGCCTCTTAAATGCTTGTGTCGTATCTGCCTCCACCGCCCCGGCAGCACACTCCAGGCATCCACCAATTCTCTGCGTGTAAAACTTTCCCCCTCTCACCCTCGATGTTGGACATTTCAGTTCTGGGAAATGATACTAACTCTCTACAGCCAGCATGAACCAGTTGGGCTGAAGGGCCTGTTTCCCTGTGGTATGACACTGTGACCCTTTGCTCTATCTATGCCTCTCACAAACTCCTATGGGTCTCTCCTCAGTCTCTGCCACTCCAGGGAAAGCAACCTCCTTATAGCACACACCCTCCAATCCAGGCAGTGTCCTGGTAGACCTCTTCTGCACCCTTTCCAAAGCCTCCCCATCCTCATTATAAAGGGATTGAATACAATACTTCAGATACAGCCTTCCAAGAGTTTTGTGAGACTGCAATATGACTTCTTGACTCTTGAACTCTGTGCTTTGACCAAGCATGCCTCATGCCACATTTACCAGAATACCAATCCATGCAGCCACTTTCAGAGTGCTCTGGACTTGGGCCCCAAGATACATCTGTGCATTAACACTTTTAAAGTTCTTGTCTTTAACAGCTTACTGTTCCCATGTGTAGTGTCTCAGTTCCAGGAACTGAGTGGGCGCAGAAGATAAGATTTCAGGGAGACCTGAAGACTTTGGTGGAGGGGAAGGAGGTAGAAGCAATAAGAATCTAAAACATCTGCCTGGAGGAAGATCAGCTGTTTAGACACCCCCAGCAGCTGGTCTTAGTCAGCTGAGACACCCACAGTGGCCCCAGCTCTCCAGTTAGAACCCGCTTCAATGTCTGAGCCTCGTGTGTGTGTGTGTGTGTGTGTGTGTGTGTGTGTGTAGGATGCCTCATGCGTGTGGATGAGCCAGAGGAAAGGAGCTGATTTTGCTGTTATTGTTTGGTTGCTGTTGTTTGTGTTGCTCGGCATGCTATGCTGGTGCTGGGATGTGTGGCTTCAGTTCTGCAGGCTGCTCCCAGCATATCTTTACCCGATGGGAGGTGAGAGAAAAGGGGATGACTCAGGTGGGAGGGGTTTTTGATACGTATGGGGGAAGAGGCTGGTTATCATGATGGACTGGGTTGCATTCACAGATCACTGCAGTTTCTGTAGTCTTGGGCAGGGGCAGTTGCCATACCAAGCTGTGATGCCTCTGGATAGGATGTCTTCAATGGTTTTTATTTGTTCATTGTCAAATTTTAGATTCTTAATTTGTGCAAAATTGTTTCTGCTATTCCTAATATTACAACCACCAACTGCCTCATGGATGTGAAGGATGCTGGACAAATGCAAATCATCCAGATGAAGTGTCTTGACCCAAAACACTAACTGTCCTTTTCCCTCCATAGAAGCTGCCTGACCTACTGAGTTCCTCCAGATTCTTGTTTCTTGCACCCGATTCCAACATCTGCAGTGTCCTGTGGTTCCGGTTTCTTTCTTTTCACTTTGAATAGGCCATTCAGAGATGCTCCCTTAACCAACCCAAGAATTTGAGACACTGCTCCTTGAAGATGTCCTGGGTACTTTGTAGGCTAGTACCCAAGATGGAGCTGACTAAATTTAAAACACTCTGCAGCTTCTTTCGGTCCTGTGCAGCAGCCTCCCCACACCCCCCATACCAGACAGTGATGCAGAATTGTCTTGTCAATAAACTTAACTCAGGAATGTGAACTTCTGAATATTTAATCATTTACACCTTGGTGGAAAGGAAGAGTAAATGCTACCATTGGCCCCACATGAGTCTTCCCAACCTCTGTAAAGCGTTCATGTGGTAAAGGGCACAAAGCAAATCGGGGTATCAGATAGAAAAAGGGCCTGGGTTCTGATCCTAGGACAGGGTACTTTATGAAATTCACTCTCCTATGGGGCTGGAAACAGTTCAGAGGGGCAACAAAAGTTAACATCACAGAGGCACAAGCGACTAAAGTCGCTGGAGTCTGAGGAAGAACAGTCACTGGAGGAAATCAATTGGTCAAGCAGCCTCTGTGGTGGGAACATCAGTTGATATTTCTGTTCGAGACACTGCATCTGGTCCAACGTCCAGACCACAGACCTGGTTTCAAACCAGCCTTTTCCTGGTAGTATTAACAAGGGGTCATCTCCTCCTCACCAGGAGGGCCAGAAATGGTGTTGGTGGACTGACAGCTCTCCATCCTGGGAGACGTGAATGGTGCTGAGAGATAAACCTGTCAGTTTCTGGGGCCTGCCCGCTCTGGCTGATGGGAGGCAATACTCTTATCAAAGTGAAGTGGTCCTGGCAACCCCAAACCATAGGGAATTGGTGTGCTGCAGTGGGGCTACTACGTTTTAAAGGGGCTTGTTGTCGATCTTCAACAACCCCTGAGTAATTGCATCTCCTCTCACCTCCACCCTGGAACTGCAGAGAACCAGATACGGACACCGAACATTTTGGCTGCAAATACCAATGAAGAAACTGGCCTTCAGATGCACAGGCTACAGGCATGTTACGGCATTTTGCTTCTGACACTGAGCTGCAGTCAGTAAACATGGCGACATTGCTCTTTTGACTCTATTTGGACAGTGCCAGGCGCTTACTGGAGTGAAATGAGGTATACTCCATCTGTGTGACAGGGGAGTCTGTCAGTGAGCATGAAGTCCACTGGGTCATTCCATAAACAGATAACCGTTAGCATGACACTATTATTGTATAATGAGTTCTTCTGGCCTGTGTGGGTCGCCGGAGAGTGTAGGGTGCTGAGGTGCTTTGAGCACTTGAATTGGTTTATTACCAGCTGGTGGTGTAGTGACATCAGCACCATTCTTTGAGGCAAATGGTCCCGGGTTCAAATCCGGCTGTCCTTGCAGGCTTTCCATCCATGCTGGGTTGAACGTTGGGCTATCAAACTGGGCCTTGTAAAAAACAGACAAATGCTAAGGAAACGGCAAAAAATGCCGCCAAGGAGCAAAAAGGAACAACAATTGAATTGGTTTATTGTTATTTTAACTACAGTCATTAATTATTTAGAGTTCCATGTGTTCTTCTTGAGCGACTCGCTCTTTGTAATCCGGTCTCTTGGTGCCTTTTGTTTAAGCTTGTTAATTTATTTTGATAGGCTCAGGCATTCCGTGTTACTTGTATTACTTAAGCAGATGCCTGATTAACATGAATCCCGGGGTCCTAGTTTGCAGAATGTTACTTCTCGCAGTGTTGCTTGGCCGAGCCGCTGATGCTTTTTTGCAATTATCATGAATCAAATCTCGCCGTCGTTTCTGTCTTTCCTCTACACCTGGGTTCCGATATCGCCAGCGCACATTGTGACAATTATAGCTCTGGGCGTTGGAGTTTGGAATTCAATTCTGATGTCACCTGCACGGAGTCCCTGGATGTCCTCCCCATGGAGTGCTTAGGTTTTCTCCCGGTGCTCTGGTTTCCTCCCACGGTCCAAAGACATACCAGTTGGTAGATCAATTGGTCATTGTAAATTAGACTAGGGGTTGAATCAGGTGTGTGTGTGTGGGGGGGGGGGTGGTGAGGAGCATTGTGGGAACAGCACTTTGCGCACTGTAAGTCTGTAGCTCACATTCTGGGCATCCAGTCTAATCCAGGGAGAGTCAGCAGCCCATCCACCGCCCGTGAAATTGGATAAAGTTAACCAGGAAAGACTCAGTTCCCTCAGCCCACCATGCCGGCGTTGACTGTCAGGTATCTATATTGCTGTCAATGGGAAGGCAAAGAAGAAACTTTTTGTTTTTGTAAATAAGCAAGATGAGCATGTGACTTTAAAGTAAGATGAAGATTAGCGACACACTTAAAATGGTGGAGGAACTCAACAAGCTAGGCAGCATCTATGGAAAAGAGTATAGGAAGACGTTTCGGCCCTAGATGTCGACTGTACTCCTTTCCATAGACGCTGAGTTCCTCCGGCACGTTGTTTAGATTTCCAGCATCTAGAGATTTTCTTTTGTTAAAGATTGGTGAGATAGTAAATGAAATGCAGTGATGGGCGGCTTCCCTCCTCGCCTTCCCGGCTGTTGGACTGCAAGGTCCCTCAGTGCGACGACCCCGGGGCGGTCACCTGCTGGAGGCCTTCCGCCGAGCCAATTGGAAAGTCAGCCGTGTTTTCTTATGGTAATGAGCCCCACCGGAGCCCCGCAGCAGCGAATCCAGTCACTCAACGCGAGGCCGCCGGTGACTGGAGCAAGAGGCACATTTTCAATACTGTATACAAGTTGCAATCGCCGAGAGCGAGGGGAGAAAGCAGTCAGTGTTTGAAAATGCCCAGTTCGCAGTAAGTCCGATGCACCGCTTCGGCTGGATATATATATTACGCGGTGCATGTCCTGGGGAATATGAGCTGGAGATGGAAGATGAAGTTCACAGTGAGTATCTCTCTCTGTCTCAAGTTCTTTCTAGTAAACCGCGTACCATCAGACCGCAGGCTTATCAGAGGGCAGAGTGGAGACGGGAATCGGTACCCAACTCTCCAATGCTATAAAAACAATTGTGGTGAGTTAGCGAGTCGCTGTTTTTGAATTAAATCCCACCACTCCATTGTGCAGACTAGAAGATCAGATGTTTTGACTTGTGCCAACGCTTCCATAGTTTGCATTGCCCGATCGCTAAACCATTCCCTCTCACCGCCCCCCGACGGACTTGATATTTGATGTCCTGTCTTGAGGGAGAGTTCTTCCCCGTGCCCTGAACTTATTGCTCTCGAATTTGTGCGTTAGGCCGTGAGCAATTTGGTCCTGAGCTTCCTGCTCCACGCAGTTACTGAGAAGAATGTGACAGATATAGAATCACACAGCAGGAGAACAGGCCCTTCAGCCCACTGGTCTGTGCTAGCCATCAAGCATCTATTTAAGCTAGTAACACACAAAATGCTGGAGGAACTCAGCTGGATTTCCAGCATCTGCAGAATCTCTTGCGTTTATCATTTACACTTGTCCCAGTTTTATTCTCTCCACATTCCTATCAACTACCCCCAGATTCACCCACACACAGGGCTAATTTACAGTGGGCATTTTACCTTCTAACTCATATTTCTTTGGGAAGTGGGCGGAAATCAGAGCACCTGGGGGAAGCTCACGAGGAACAGGCAAACTCTCCACGGGCAGCATCGGAGTTCACGATGGAACCCAGGTTGGTTGTTGGGGCTGTACTCCAGAAGCACTCAGCAGACCAGGGAATCGAAACAGTCTAGGGTAGATGGCTGGCAGTGGGATAGGAAAGCTGCTGTGGTAATGCAAGTTCATTTAACCTCAGCACCAGGAAGGCATGGGAATGGTGGGGAAGAGTCAGCTGGGATCCCTGTCAGAACTGCAGAGGTCCTCATGAAGAGTCTCGCCGGAAATGTCAACTGTTTATTTTCCCCCTCTGATGCTGCCTGACCTGCTGAATTCCTCCAACACATAGTGTGTGCTGTTCCAATGAGTCATCGACATTCAGGCAGAAGCTGAAAATGTTGACGATCCAATGAATAGCTAAAGGAATGTGATTAAAATAGGTTTAATTCCAATTTAGTTCAAATCTCTTGCTAGCTCTTCTTTCAGTTAGTCCTGATGAGCGGTCTTGGCCTGAAACGTCGACTGTACCTCTTCCTAGAGATGCTGCTTGGCCTGCTGTGTTCACCAGCAACTTTGATGTGTGTTGCTTATTCCAATTTTAAGACTTCCTGCTAGTGTGCAATGTATAGGCACCAGTGCATTGTGCAACCCCGAAGACTAGATGTTTGGACCTGCACTGCAGGGTGTTGCATGCTCAGTCCCCAGTTTGAATTGGCTACACCAGTTGCCCAAGGTTATGAGAAGGGTCACTCATTAGCCCAGAGCTGAAGGAAGGGCAATTAACCTGAATTTTTTCCTCCTGAATCTTATCTGATGCTCTGGTGTAGAAAAAGCAAGTGGAAGGATTCAAGAATAAGGAACTGATCACAAGCAAGACTGCCCTGCCGAAGGGTTTCGGCCCAAAACATCAACTGCACTTTTTTCCGTAGATGCTGCCTGGCCTGCTGAGTTCCTCCAGCATTTTGTGTGTGTTAGAATAAGGAACTGATGTTGCTTAGATCAAATGGCTACTGAGGTGTGGTAGCTGAGAGCAGCAGTTTCTGAGCAGTCCTTTATCGAACAAAGCCAACACCTTTGTCAGAGCCAGACGGGAACTCAGGTGCGTGGGAAGTTCATTTTTAAAAAGTTGCTTCTTGTCAACAATTCACTCAGAAGTTAAATAATAATTGCAAGTTCCATTTCACAGCCTTGAGTCAATAATACAGGAACATAAGAGATACCCAGAGGTACTGCAGATGCTGAAAATGGCATTCCATGGGTCTTGACCTGAAACGTCAACTGTTCATTTTTCTCCATAGATTCTGCCTGCCCGGCTGGGTTCCTTCGGTTTTTGTATGTGTTGTCAGTAATTCAGTTTGTTAGTTTAGTGCAAGACTGTGGAACTACTGCACTATAGGAGGCCATTTTAATGAAAGTTTAAGCCAAATCACCATCTTAAGTGATGGAGAAGTAACCCCCCCAAAGAAAGGTTCAGCAAGTTCTAATCCTGGAGCATATCCATACTTTCAACCAGTAGCACTAGTGCGGATATTTGGTCATTATGTCTTTGCTATATGTGAGAGCTTGCTATTGGTTAATTAGATTCTAACAGAGACTTTACTTAAAAAGTGTTTCATTGGTTGATAAGCCCCTTTTGGAACCTTACTAATTGTTGAGAAACTTACTGTAGAGGTGGCATGTCAAGTTTACAGATAATGTTCACACAGTTTACTCAAGTGCCTTTGCAGGAACATTTAAAATGGAGCTTGTTACATTCTCACATGCTCCCCTGCTATGAATACCTGCTGCAAAGTTGTACAGGGGAGATACAAGTTTGTGATCTCTTTATTGAGGAATGCCCAGTATTCTGTAGTGAACTAAATTTTCAGTTCCAGTATTTCAGGGCGATAGTGGGTACAGTGTAGTCGTTACATAAACTTTCACAAACCTCAAAGTACTTAACAGGGATATAGAACCCTCAGTCCACTGAGTTTCTGCTGGTTAGCAACCATCCACTAATCCCAATCCTACACTCATCTGATTTTATTCCTCCACAGTCTCCAGAATCTATCTACCACTCACCTAAGCTCTTTCTATGGGCAATTAACCTACCAAGCAGCACACCTTCGGGACGTGGGGGGTGGGGTGGGGAGCCCACACAGTCACAGTGAGGGTGTGCAAACTCCACACAGACAGCACCTGTGGTCAGGATTGATCCTGGGTCACTGGGACTGTGAGGCAGCAGCTTCACCAGCTGTCCCACTGTCCCGCCTTCTCCTCACATCCGTGTTTCCAACTGGGCGCCACAGGAAGATCGGAGATGATTCCAGCGCTCCAGACTTTGGGACGCAGCTGGTTCTAGTGCTTAGCTTCTTGATCCTCTGGCTCAACTCTGGAGGATGAAGTGTGGGCACTCTGTGGGAAGCTGTAGCCATCCCTGTGCCCAGATGGGCATCTAACACTACTGGTATTACTGACCTTTGAGAGTGAGGGAGAATCCAGGCAGTACTGGATAAGGCTTAAAGGGACTGGACGTCAGTTTAAAGAAACAGGAGGGATTTTGGAGTAAAATCACAGTCCAAAAGGCAGATGACCATCAACAGTTTGGAAGAAAGTTTGAAGGTCATTCCAAAGCCTTGCGCAGCAAGCAAGAGAGTGGGTGTTCCTCCACTGATCCTCCAGTGAGGTGGAGCAGCCCTCCAGTGGACCCCAGTCCTAAGAGAGGACAACACAAACACCCGAGGTTTGAAAAGCCTTCTGCAGTCAACGTCTCGGCCACACTCACTGCTTCTGTTAGCCTGTGGGGAGTACGCAGGAGGCTATTCTGTGGTGAGAAAAATGCAGCTGGAGTGTAGTCGTGAAAGTCATGCCAAAATTAGAGAGTGTAGTTGGTTCGTTAGTGCTCTTGTGGGTTTGCAGGGTTGGCTCCAGGAGCTCGAGTGGTCATGTGTGAATGTTCAGTACATCTGTGTTGTGAGGTGAAGGATGTGCAGTCCAGAAGCTGGAGAGGTGAATATGGGCTATTGAATCATACAGCACAGGAACAAGCACTTCAGCTCACCATGTTATACTAAACTAATTAAACTAATGATTACAACAGGAATTCTGCAGATGCTGGAAATTCAAGCAACACACATCAAAGTTGCTGGTGAACACAGCAGGCCAGGCAGCATCTGTAGGAAGAGGTGCAGTCGACGTTTCAGGCCGAGACCCTTCGTCAGGACTAACTAATGATTAAGTGCCTAACTAGACTAAACTAATCCCTTCTTCTTGCATGATATCTATTTCCTCCCTTCTCTGCATCTCAATATATCTATCCAAGTGCCTCTTAAATGCCTCTATTATATTTGCCTACACAACTACCCTGGCAGTGTTTTCCAGGTGCCCACCATTCTCTGCGTAATACTTGCCCTCACACGCCCTTTGATTTTAATCCCAACCCCGCCCCCCCCCCCCCCCACTGCCACTTAAATTAAATGCCCACTAGTATTTTAACCCTGGGAAAAACATACTAGCTGTCTATGCCTCTTATAATCTTATAAACTTCGATCAGGTCTTCCCCCACACCCCAACCCACGTTTGTCCAACCTCTCCTTATAACAGGTGCCCTCGAATCGAGGCAAGATACTGGTAAGCCTCTCCAGCACCCTCTCCAAAGCCTCCATATCCTTCCTGTAAATGCGGCAGCCAGAACTGAACACAGTACTCCAGATGCTGGCCAACCAGAGGTTTATAAAGCTGCAAACGATTTCACCCTTTTCGAGACATGCAAACCAGGGTCGTTTTCGGCATCGATGCCCATTCTTTGGAAGAACGGTGTTATTGACCAAAGGACATTAGGAGGAGTTGCACCCTAATACACGGCCTGAAACTAGACCTGCACAACTCCTGACAGGACCATGTTCTGGTGAACAGCCTCCTCCCCACAGGCTCCACACACCCTGGAGGCGACAGAGGCGCCGCGGACAGCAGCTGAGGGGGGAAGAAGCTCCACAATTCAGCAAAGCTGACCCAGATGTTTTTAGCTGAGAGGGAGGTGACAAGGAGGGAGGTGCTGTATTCAGGGAAGGAGGAACACCACAGAAAGCAGGATTGATTCCACACTGAATGTCCAGGGAAGCAGTAGTAAATGCTTCGTCTTCATGGGACATACTGGGGTGAGCGGCCAGCACCAAACAGAGTTATGATGGCTGTGTCAGTGAATGGGTTCACTCCTCAAAGTGTTCTGATCGGTGCAGGAGTCCTTGCAGAGGGTAGTTTGGGGGCAGGGGATTGTTACGGGTTACCCAGTCTCTCCTGGTTGCTCATGGGTCCCAGCGATAGTGTAACTGGTTGGGGGGTGTTAGAAGGTTGTATGTCTGCTCCGAGATTCCTCATCGCCCCTGATCCTCTGGTTCCTCTAGCCCACCTTCCTCTTGCCCTCCTCCCCACCCCCTCCTGCACCCTCACCTGCCCTTTCTTGCCTTTCTATCCATCCAGTCCTGCCCGCCCTTCCTTCTGCTTCCTCTGGTCTCTCTCCCCCTCCAGACCCTTTGTCTCTCCTCCTGCCCTTCCCTACCCTCCTGTCCTTCCCTCTTCTGCCCCTCTTCCTCCTGTCCATTCACCTCTTCTCCTCCAGTCCTTCCTCCTCCTCCTCCCTGCTCCTGTCCATCCAGCCCCTCCATCTTCTCCTCCTCCTCCTCCTGTCCCTTTCCCTCCCTGACCCTCAGCTTGTGCCTCGTTCCCTCAGACTCTGGGTCTCCTAGCTGTTTCTGCCCTCGGAGTGTGGTTGTGTGGGTACAGCGGGAGGTGAAGTCTCAGCCTGCGGTGGGTGCATGCGGAGGGGGCACCTAGAACACCGTAGACAGCGGGATCTCACTGTTAGGCAATCCAGTGCCCCCGCTGCAGCAGTGAAGCAGCTGGTGATTGCGGAGGAGGCAGGTGGGAAACGAACTCGTGGGTTCCCCCCACCGGATTCAGCCCTCTGGATCAGGCCGACTGTGGAAATGCCTGGCAGTGCGTTCACCCTGACGATGAGGGTGTGCTGCGTAAAAACATCAGATTTGTGATTGGGAAAACCTTCTGATGTTCCTCAGTGATGGGGAGGTACGGGCTCCTGTTACTAAGGGGGGGTGTGAGTTCAGTGAGCTGCCGAGTTTACTCAGTGAGAGAGCCAGGTACAACAGTAAGCCCCTGCACTTGAGATGCCTTAGGGTGTCACTGGGTACAAAGCAGATGAGTAGGAATAAAGTATACCTACAGGACAGATCAATGTCCTTCCAACCTGTCACTGAGATATTTCCATACCCTCACACAGGGAAGCCTGAAGTGGCCGAGCTTCCAAACCCTCTGGTAGATCAGGTGATCCAACGTCAGTGTTCTCCTTCCAGCGGCTGAGTGACAGCCACTCGGCTTCGCTGGAAAGGCTGTTGTTCCTGGAACACATTGGAGAACGATTCCTGCACTTGAAAACCCCAAGAAGTTGCGCAAAGATTTTAAACATAGTCCAGTCAATCATGCAAACCAACTTCCTCTCCACAAACCCTGGCTCAAAGTCCAGAAGTTTAAAGTTCAAAGTGAACTTATTGTAAAAGTATTATATACTAACTGAGATTATATATATATATATATACACACACACAAATAATAATAGTAAATAATAAAAAATATTAGAACATGAATTGTAGAGTCCTCGAAAGTGAGTCTGTAGTTTGTGGAATAGATCAATGATTCCCTTTGGTATCAGAGATTGTATACAGTGTACAACCTGAAATTCTTACTCTTGGCAGACATCCACGAAACAGAAGAGGACCCCAAAGCCCTCTTTCCCCCCTCCCACGCACAAGCAGCAGCAAAACATCAATGCTCCCCCCCCGCCCACTAACCTCCTCCCCCCACCCACTAATTCAGCAGGAAGAATCAGCAACCACCACCCACCAAGCAAGTAATAGCAAAGCCCCTAAATGATTCTGTGTTAAGTTGAGCGAAGTTATCCGCGCTGGTTCAGGAGCCTGATGGTTGAAGGATAATGACTGTTCCGGAACCTGGCGGTGTGGAACCTAAGGCTTCTGTACTCCTTGTCGATGTGCTCAGTGGTGGAGAGGGCCTTTCCTGGGATGGACTGGGTGGTATCCTCTACTTTTTTGTAGGCTTTTCTGTTCCTGAGCAATGGTGTTTCCATACCAGGCCTTGATGCAACCAGTCAGGATACTCCCTACTGTGTATCTATATAAGTTTGTCAAAGTTTTAGATGTAATGCCAAATCCGTGCAAACTTCTAAGAAAGTAGAGGTGCTGCCGAGCCTTCTTTGTAATGGTCCTAGAACAGATCCCCCTTATCTTGGGAAATCAGATAAAATAATGAAATACCTCCAACCTGGGACATTCTCATTTCAGACCGTAGCTACAAAAGACCGAGAGCATGGACCACCAGACTCAAGGACAACTCCTATCCCACTGTTATCACACTTTACCTCTTATATGCTATAGATGAACTCTTGATCTCCCTATCCAGCTTTTTGTGGCCCTTGCACTTTATTTGTCTACCTGCACTGCACTTTCCCCGTGACTATATTCTGTGTCCTGTTTTCTTTTCACAACCTTGATCTTCCGGATGCCAAGCAGACAAAAAACCTTTCACTGTATCTTGGTACATGTGACAATAATGAACCAATATTAAGTTCAACAACAGCACAAAGCTGTCTTCACTGTCTAAAACCACCTCAATAATAAACGTCCATGTCAGATCCCTGGACAAGTTGGGACTAGTTCCCATATAATGGGAGCCACCTCAGCAAAGGCAGACATGGATGATGAAATTCCACATCTCCTCTGGTACACCAGAGGCCATATGAGGGAACGAGTGTTTAAAGATTAGGATCTTAAACACAGCATAAGGCTTACAGTGTATTAAGCAGCACTGATCACTTCCCTGCTAAATGCTTCTGAACCTTGGGGCAAGTACTCCAGGTCTGTGGAGATACCACCTAATGTCTCTTGGGTGAGTGGGCAAATACATGGTAGGTAAAAGTTAAGTTGGTCTTCATTACAAGAGAATTTGAGCACAACATGAAGAATGTCTTGTCCTTGGTGAAAACCTGCCTTTCATTTTGTGTGCAGTTTTGGTCTAATCTGTGGAAGGATGTGTTTGGCTGGGAGTACAATGAAAGTTCACTCAAATGATCCCTAGGATGGATGGAGTTGTGAAGACAAGTTGGTCAGTTTGGTCTAGGTCCACTTGAGTCTGTAACAATGAGAGAAAAGACCTGAGGTTTGATCAATTTAAGCGCTAGGCCAAATTGGAAAGGTTGGGTACAGGCCGAATCGAGGCGGCAGGGCCCAGGCCAAGAGCATAGCAAAGCAGCATTGCCCAGGTCCGAGGTCTGGACGATTTAAGTGCTGGCTAGATTCTAAAGGTCAGGGTGTGGGGGTCAGAGGCGAGAGACAAGCTGATTCAGCTTGCTGCTTTTCGAGGTTTACTCACCTCCGTGCTGAACTCCGGCCTGCAACTAATAGGTTACTGGATTGGCTTCGTGGCTGTGCCCTCACTTTCGTGATCTTCAGTTTGCTTGCTTTTGTTGTTTGCACAATTCGCTTTTTTCTACACATTGGGCATTTTCTTCATGGGTTCGATTGGGTCTCTTTGTTCTGTGGCTCTCTGGAAGGAGACGAATCTTGGAAGTTGTATATAGTACACGTATGTTGATATTAAATGTACTTTGAACTTATAGAAACTTCAAGAACTCTAAGAGGGCTGGACTGACTGATTATAAGGAGGATGTTCCACTGGCAGGACACACCAGAGCGAGAGGTGAATGTCACAGAGTGCAGGGAGAGCCATTCAGAATCGATATGAGAAGAAACGTTTTTACCCAGTAAACCTGTGGAGTTCTCTGACACAGTCAGCGATGCGTGTTAAGCCATTAACAATGCACATTGTTATGTTCCGCTAATGCAAGTCAACATATTTTATGACATATGCCAGTGATATTAAACCCGATTCTGATTCTAAATATCTCAAGGAAGAGGCAGGTATATTCCTCTGAGTTCCAGGGGCCAAGGCACATGAGGAGAAAGTGGGAACAGGGTGGTAAATTGTAAAATTGGTTTATTATTGTCACACATACCGTGCTACAGTGAAAAACGTAATTTTGCACGACATCCATGCAGATCGTTTCATTGTACCAGCACATTGAGATAGTACCAGGGAAAAGCGATGATAATGCAGAATAAAGTGCAACAGCTAAAGAGAAGCTGGAGTGTAGGCAGACAATAAGGTGCAAGGCCATAATGAGGTAGATTATGAGGTCAAGAGTCCATCTTATCATACAAAAAGGTCGGTTTAATAGGAGCTGTCTTTGAGCCTGGTGGTACGTGCTTTCACGGTTTTTGGTCTCAACAGGGTCAGCCATGATCATGTTAAGTGTTGGAATAGGCCCAAAGGGTGGAAAGGGCGTTCCCTGCTCCTACTTTCTGCCTCACAACATCCTATTGGGCAAGTCCACTGGAAGGAACATTGTGTTCTCTCAGCCAACGTCCAGCAAGTACCACGAGCACACCGATGGCCGGTGGCAGGGCTGGGAGGAGCACACGTCCTGACAAATGGCCAACCTGCCCTGCCCGCCACCTCCTGCACCATCCGGGGGGACGTCTGCAGTCCCCACGTTGTTCTTGTTTGCCCCCTCGGGTCGCACAGAATTGGAGCGGAAACAAGTTCAAAGTATACTTATCAAAGTATGTACACCATACACAGCCCTGAGATTCATCTTCTTGTAGGCAGCCACAAAACAAATAATCACAGTAGAATTCACGAGAAACCCCACACAACGAAGACAGCCAGACATTCAGTGTGTGAAAGAAGGGACACATCATGCAAACAATAAAAAAAATAAACAATCCGCAGAAGATGAACTGCACAGTTCTCGAAAGTAATTCCATGGCCACATAGCTAGTTCAGCGTTGCAGCTGGTCCAGGAGCCCGATGTCTGCAGGCCACAGCCACAGAACCAGTTGAGTGCTGCTGCCGGTCCAGGAGCTCGACGGCTGCAGAGCGGAACCGTGTTCAGCGCTGAGACAAGTGCCGTTGCAGGCCACAGCCGCAGAGTCAGGTCACCCTCGATCCTGAGGGGCTGCCTGTGAAGAATGGCACTTGGCAGTGGGGATGTCTGTGTTAGAATGATGGGAGTAAAACGTATCCATTTTATAATGAAGGCTCATGTCTGGCTTATTATTTAAAAAAAATTTTTTTTGCCGTGTGCCTGCGTGCGTGCGAGTCTGTGCGTGTGCGCCTGTGTGTCCGTGATTTTGTCTTTTTCATGGCTTTTTACAAGGCGCGGAGCGAGAGAGAGACTGTGTGGCATGCCACTCCTCACACAGACATTTTCCCAGTATTTTTTTCCCTTCATTTTATGAGATCAAGTTGTGATCTCGACACTCAACCCGGCATGGATGGAAAGCGTACTCGGGAGCGGACCCCACTGGTTTCGAACCCAGGAACCTCTGCTCCCGGGTCCAGCACCGATGTCGTTGCGCAACCAGCCGGCCCATGTCTGGCTTTTTATGTTAATTTGTTGGGACGCAATATTGATGTAAAGTGTTTGATATAACAGTGAAGGAGTAAGGGGGTTACTTTGGACAGGTTTCCTCTGGTGAATCCAGCTATTAAGTTCAAGTGCCCGAGGAAGAATTGATCTTTTCCCTGCTAAGATGCCTACTCGTGCGGAAGTGTTTGTTGTAGATACTGTCTGCTCTGACAGATGGAACAGTACAAAACGCTTATCTCAACTTGTCACTGTCTTCCTGGAGAAGGAAGTTGTAGGCCAAAACACTGTCACAGTGCTGGGGAAAGATACCGCTGTGGAGTGGGAGAGTGGTGGTGAAAGGCCTAGTGACGGCTGAGGGAAAAATGCAGCCAGCACAAGTGCACCATTGTCATCAGCATGGACACCAGGCAGCTGAGCAGGTTCAGATGGCAGGCCCGTAATCCCCACAGCCCCACCACACAGCCTGCTGCTCGCAGTTGTATCAGCTGTTCAGTCAAACCCCTGACAAAGTGACCCCAGCACGAGCTGGAATCCAGTCACAGCCGTACCTGACAAGTCAGTGAGCCTGGACCCCTTAGAACTAGGCATGTGTGACCTATGTCAGAGGCCCAGCAGCTGGTGAGCCGTGGTTATTAACACATGGCTGCCAACTTCAGGGGTATGACTAGTCTGGGGTCACTTACTATTCCTCTGACAGGGAATATAAATGGATATAATCTTCAAGTTAGTGTTAGAAAGAGCGCAGGGGAGATTTACCATGACACTGCCTGGATTAGAAAACACTCTTGATGAGGAAAGGTTGGACAAATAAGGACTTTTCTCTTTGAAGTGAAGGGGGAATGAGAGATGATTAGATAGAAGCACAGACAGAGTGTACAGCTCTTTCCCAGGGCTGCAACGGCCGATACCAGGGGATATCCATTTAAGGTGAGTGGAGGAAGGTTTAGGGAAGATGCGAGTGGTAGGTTTCTTTACACAGAGTGGTGGGTGCCTGAATTGTACTGCTGGGAGTGGTGTAGAGGCTGATACAATAGGGACATTTATGAGTCTCTTAGATAGACACTTGGATGAAAGAAAAATGGAGGGCTATGGGCTGTGTAGGAGGGAAGGGTTAGATTGATCGCGGAGTAGATTTATATAGATCAGTACGACATCCAATGGCCAAAGGTCCCGTGCTGTGCTGTACAGTTCTATGTTCTATGTTAAATTAGAGTGGATGTACTTCTTCACACGCAGAAAAAACTGGGATTCATTCTGAATACACTCTCTTTGTGGATCAATTGGAGCTTTGCAGGCAAAGAAAAAAGAACTGCGATGAAGACCAGTGTGATTGTGTTGAAGAGTGGAGTGGCTGCTGGAAACGAGTTTCTTCACGGGATGAATGGGAAATAGTCCACACAGAACAAAGGGCAGCCCAAGCTCTGCTGTCAAGGTGCGGGCCATGCTGACACACTTGGAGGCCAAGCTCCAAGCCAGTAGTTAATGCTCAGTGAAGTGTGTGTGGGAATGGGCCTCACACTACGTGCTGACAAGGCAAAGGCCTGCCAGGAACATCTTACCACAATAATTAACACCAAGGAGATCCTGCCACATTCTTTACTCAACTTTCAGTACGTTGGTGTTGTTGTTTATTGGCCATCTCAAGCTGTCCTTGAGGAGGTAGTGGTCGGCTGTTTCCCTTGAATTACTGAGGTATTTCTGGTGAAGCGGCTTCCACAGTGCAGCAGGGGAGACAGTCCCGGGATCTGAACCCAGTGATGATGAAGGAACGCCTCTATGTCTCCAGGCTAATATACTGTGTGTTGGAGGGGATCTTGCAGGTGGTCGTGTCCCCATGCACCCTCTGCCCTAGATTTTCCTTGGGGTAGGGTTCACAGATCTGTGTTACTGCAGCACATTTTGTAAGTGCAGTTGCTGTGTGCCGGTGGTGGAAGAAATGAATGGTTAGGGTGGTAGATGCGGTGTCAGTCTCGCAGGCTGCTTTTCCTGGATGGTGTTGAGTTAGATTAGATTAGATTATGAGGACACTCAGTCCTTGTTTATTGTCATTTAGAAATACACGCATTAAAAAATGATACAACGTTCCTCCAGAATGATATCACAAGAAAACAGGACAAACCAAGACTAAAACTGACAAAACCACATAATTATAACATATAGTTACAACAGTGCAAAGCAATACCATAATTTGATAAAGAGAAGACCATGGGCACGGTAAAAAAAAAGTTTCAAAGTCCCGATAGACTCATCATCTCACGCGGGCGGCAGAAGGGAGGAACTCTCCCTGCCATGAACCTCCAGGCGCTGCCAACTTGCCAATGCAGCACCACTGGAAGCACCTGACCGCAGTCGACTCTGAGTTCGTTGGAAAATTTCGAGCCTCCGACCAGCCCCTCCGACACAGCCTCTCCGAGCACCATCCTCTGCTGAGCGCTTCGACCCCGCCTCAGCCGCCGAGCAACAAGCAAAGCCAAGGACTTGGGGCCTTCTCCTCCGGAGATTCTGGATCACACAGTAGCAGCAGCAGCGAAGCAGGCATTTCAGAAGCTTCACCGTGCTCTCAAGTCCATCTCCATCAAATCAGGATTGTGCACGGCACCCTACTTGACAAATAACAGACATCACCACCGGAGTGGCCGCTGCGAGCTGCGTCGTGCCGCCATCTTGAGAGTTGTCAGCACTACACATAACCAAGCAAGTGGAGTGTTCCTGTTGACTTGTGTGTAGTGTACGGTGGGAAGGCCTTTGGAGGGTTAGGACTACAGGAGACCTGCTCCTGAGTTTTTGGTCAATGGTGACCCCCTAGAATGTTGATAGTGGAGGAAGATGGTGATGGAAATGACATGGGTAGGAGGCAAGTCTCTCTCCTGTTGAAGATAGCCATTACCTTGCAGTCCTGTGATGCAAATGTTGATGTCCATTACTCAGTTCATACTGGAATGCTATACTGGCCTTGCTATCTGCAGGTTTGGGTCTGTCTTTTCCTGTCAAATTATGAATGGAACTTAATAATATGTGGTGGGTGTGTTTTTTGGAGAATTGTTCCAAATGCACTCTGTGTCTGTGTTAGAACATTGTGTGTGTTGGATGGACGTTAGTCATGCAGAAAAGAAATCCTCTCTGTCAATCTCCTTTTGTTGATTAAATGCAAATCAAGTTTATTGTCATATCCAAGATATAAATATCATGAAAATAAGCTTTGCAGTACTGTGCGAAAGTCTGAGGTACCACTTATATCGCTAGGGAGCCTAATTTTTGCACAGTACTGTAATAATTTTATGTATTGCACAGTACTGCTGCCACAAAAAAAAAAACAAAACAAAACTTGCTGGGATGACTGGTCCTCAGCAAGCTACAGCCATTTTCCTTTTTGGAGGTATGGCTCCAGTCACAGGAGTGTTTTCTCCTTGATGCCAAAGATAGGTAAATCTGCTCTGATGTCAAGGGCAGTCATTCCCACCCCACCCCCTCCCATCCATGTTCGAAGATGTGGAGTTGAGTGGCCCTAATGAAAATGAACAATTGCAGATCACTTCCCATAACACAGAGGCCAGATCCAGGCGATGCGGAACGCGATGAGCAAACTCATTACTCCCTTTAAATATTTGGTGAAAAGCTTGTCTCGAACTCAGCAGCAAGTTTATGGTTCACGGGACAGTATCAATCCTTGCCTCCCTGTACACTTCTGAGATATTGGTAATTGAAATTGGTAAATTGGTTTATTATTGTCAGATGTACTGAGGTACAGTAGAAAACTTGTGTTTTGCATTCCATTCAGACAGATCATTTCACCAGAAGAGTGTATTAAGGTAGTACAAAGAAAGGAAAACAACAACAATGCAGAGCATTGTGAAAGTACAGTGCAGGCAGACAAAAAGTTATAAGGCCATGTTGAGATAGATGTGGAGGTCAAGAATCTATTTTATCTATAGCACTGGAGTGGCTAAAGCAATTTTGTAAAATCTTCCGGCAGGATTAATGAACTAATGTAATTCTCCTTTCCTCTCTATCAGGGCTCCATCTAGGTTCTTGATTAGCCAGGGCATCAAAGGGTATGGGGAGAAGGCAGGGGAGTTGGGATGACTGGAAGAGTTGGATCAGCCATGATGAATGGTGGAGCAGACTCAGTGGGCCGAATGGCCTACTTCTGCTCCTATATCTTACGGTCTTATCACATTCCTCCGCACCCTCCTCCGAACTTGCAGAACCTGAGTGGAAGTAAGTCATCCTTGATCACATAATGTCTAAGTAGAATATGATTATTGTCCAAGTCCTTTCTGTTCCTTATCTGTTAACCCATTCTATAAGTGTGGCTCTGACACCTCCCTTGAAACACAACATCAGCTCAAAGGGATGAACCATCCAAAGCTGCTTAGCCAGGGTTATAGAAACGCCTCAATTTTCAATTCGATCTGTTTTCTCCTTCCCTTCTATTGTTTAATCCATCCTGGGATAGAATTCCACAGCCTCGTGATGCCAGACCAAAGTGACCATTTTATTGTGGGGGGAGAAAAGGCATTATAAAGTATCAGCCAGACTACATACGAATGTTGTGAGCAATTTTTAGGTCCCATCTCTAAGGAAAGATATGTTGGCCCTTAAGGTTCACGAGAATGATCCTGAGAATGAAAGGCTTAATCTTTGAGGTGTGTTTGATGTCTCTGAGCCTGTACTCA
This sequence comes from Mobula birostris, assembly GCF_030028105.1. Classification (NCBI taxonomy): domain Eukaryota; kingdom Metazoa; phylum Chordata; class Chondrichthyes; order Myliobatiformes; family Myliobatidae; genus Mobula; species Mobula birostris. The sequence continues at coordinate 23,014,386 of NC_092371.1, read as the reverse complement.
TTTGAATTTAGAAGGATGAAGGAGAATCTCATCGAAACCTACCAAATACTGAAAGGCCTGGATAAAGTGGACGTGGAGAGGATGCTCCCATTAGTCAGAGAGTCTAGGATCCAAGGGCACACCCTCAGAATAAATGGACATCTATTTAAAAGTGAGATGAGAAGGAATTTCTTCAGCCAGAGGTGGTAAAATTGTGGATTTTTTTGCCACAGAGGGCTGTAAACTGGGCGCATTTAAGGAAGAAGGTGATAGGTTCTTGATTGATAAGGAGATTAAAGTTACAGGGAGAAGGTAGGAGAATGGGGTTGAAAGATAACCAACTGTGATTGTCGTAGTCATAGTCATAGTAATACTTTATTGATCCCGGGGGAAATTGGTTTTCGTTACAGTTGCACCATAAGTAATAAATAGTAATAGAACCATAAATAGTAATATGTAAATTATGCCAGTAAATTATGAAATAAGTCCAGGACCAGCCTATTGGCTCAGGGTGTCTGACCCTCCAAGGGAGGAGTTGTAAAGTTTGATGGCCACAGGCAGGAATGACTTCCTATGACGCTCTGTGTTGCATCTCAGAGGAATGAGTCTCTGGCTGAATGTACTCCTGTGCCCACCCAGTACATTATGTAGTGGAAGGGAGACATTGTCCAAGATGGGATGCAACTTAGACAGCATCCTCTTTTCAGACACCACCGTGAGAGATTGAACGTCAGAGCGGACTTGATGGGTTGATTGGCCTAATTCTGCTCCTATATATTATGTTCTTAAAAGAAACCAAACAAAAGCTTGTAAATTAAGCAGAGTCTTGGAACAAAAATGCATGCCCTTTGCCATGGATATCTCCTGCTGATTCCACTGGAGTCTGACAAGGTAGAAAATTTGACTCAGAAATCAAATGCAATCCTATTGTGCCTCATCCATTTGTATTTCCCACAGCGGTTGTGGAAGAACTGGATTTCTTCCCCTTCTATTTGCTGGAAATTATGTGTTTGGCCCAAACACTCCTCTGCTAATTCAGCAGTGACTAGAGTCACGCTGGGCTGTACTAAGTGCTACTGCAGAGCCATGTGGCGAGGCTGCTTCTGACAGGGCTATATGTTAATGCCAAGCAATGCATTTTGTACGTTCTAACAAGGGATTTTATTGCACCCTGGTGTGTTGTGCTCATCAGGGAACTCTCAGATTTGGGAGTCAAGTTCAGCTGAGCTATACTGTCACGTATAGGCTGGAGACAGTTGAGATCCCATCAATAATCCCTGCGGTACCCGATTTGTCATCAATAAGAGAGGTTTAGAATGCCAAGGGCCAAATGACTAGCTCATTGGGCAATACTGGATGAGATGGGCTGAAGGGCCTGTGCCTGTGCTGTGACACTCTATGACTCAGTGATTCATTATCTGCAATGCATCAAGATGCAGGATGTCCCAGGCTGCCTCAAAGCTCTCACTCGGGCCGTGTGATTGCTGTCGTCCAGTTTCTGAGGAGACAAACAAAGTGCAAAGGCAGATTACATCCGTGATGGAGACACACAGGGTTTGTGGGTGTGTGGAACGAGCTGCCAGAGGAAGTGGTAAAGAAGTGTACAGTTACAATCTTTAAAAGACATTTTGACAGGTGTATGGATAGGAAAGGTGTGGAGGGACGTGGACCAAACATAGGGAAATAGATTATAGTAGATAGGCATGCCAGTTGGCATGGATGAGTTGGGCTGACAGACCCCTTTCCATGCTATGTAACTCTATGAGTGTAAACATATTGTTGTCTCAAGATCTTGTTTGATTTGCAAGTTTTTACATTGGCTTTTTTCATTCTGTTGTAAAAGAGGTTGAAAGCAACCTCTCTCACAGTGGAATATTGCACCTTCCTGTTCCTTTGTGCTTTAGTCTGGAAGTACCCAAACAATTGTCTTGCCGTGATTAATTTTAGGGAAATTCCTTTATCCTGCTTCACTCCTCCTTTCCACTCTAAAGACTGTTGGGTGAAGTTTTTCTTCATCATTTGGCACATTATGCTGACTTATGAGTGTTAAACCATCGAAAGTCTGTTGCCCTCACCCCCCCATGTCACATTTTATACTGTTATTCCCTGTATAACGCCGTTCTTACGGGAGAACTTGGGCCACGTTGCCTCAGGAAGGGAAGGGGCAGCACACGGACACTCCCAAGACAGCTGCACAGTGCTACAGGGGCCAGTGGCAGCCGCCTTACAGCTCCAGTAAGCTGGGTTCAATTTTGACCTCAGTGGCTCTCTGTGTGGAGTTCGCAAGCTCTCGCTGTGGTCGTGTGGGTTTCCTGCTTTCCAGTGTAAGTTGTCTCTGATGAGGGTGGGTGTCAGGGAATTAGGGTTAGGAGAATTGATGGAGATCTGACAGAAAAGATGAGATTAGTGTAGTTGGGGGTTTGATGGTCTGTGCTTTTTGACTCCATGACAAATTGGTTTCCATGGCATACCTGGGATTTACTGTACATATGTGGTGGGGTATGTCTCTTGGAGAATTGTTCCAACTGCGCTCTGTGTCCGTGTTAGGACATTGTGTGTCTGTTGGATGGACATTAGTCATGCAGGAAAGAAATTCTCTCTCTCAATCTTCTTTTGTTGATTTAATGCAAATTAAGTGCAAGTTTATTGTCATATCCAGGATATAGATATCATGAAAATTAGCTTTGCAGTACTGTGCGGAAGTCTAAGACTTTTGCACAGTACTGTAATAATTTTATGTATTGCTCTGTACTGTTGCCACAAAAAAAACAAATTTCATGACATCTTTGAGTGATGATAAGCCTGATTTCTGATATGGGTCACTGTTGTGGACTGAGAGTGGGAAGGGGGCAGGGAGAGGTGAATCATGGTTGGATGAAGGGAAAGAGAGAGGGGAGAGTGACATTCTGTTAAGATCACTTGGAATTAGATGACCTTGCCTGGTGTCTCAGGGCTGGGTTTGTCTGCACCTGTGCCAACCCTGCCCCTGGCATTCCTTCTCTGCCACCTGTCCCACACCCCTCCCACTGTGCTCCTCCTTTGTCACTCCCAACGTCCTTTGCTCACGCCAGATGTACAAACTCATTCTCTACTCCATGTTGACAAATATAGTACCGTGCTAAAGTCTTTGGTACCCTAGCTATATATATGTGCCAAAGACTTCTGCACAGTAATGCATGGAGCAGCAGCAGCAGAGTATATTACAAACATGGGAAACATTAGTTAACATGAACTTAAATGATCATTAATTATGCACAACATTCATGACAAAATAAACACAGTAAACATTAGTGCAGATTGAGAGAGAGAAAAAGAAACCTAGTCTGAGGGAATGTTAGGGTTTTTCAGGTCAGTTCAAGAGGTGGGGAAGAGGCTGATGTTGAATCTTGAGGTGTGGGCCTTCAGGCTCCGGAACCTCCTGCTGGATGGTGGTGTCAGGTTCCTTTAGTCAGAGTGAGTGGTGCAGGGTCCTACTCCAGCTCCGCTGAGATCCTCACACCATCCCCCGATCCCTCTTTCAACCAGCCGAGGCCTGCGGCCCAACTCCCTCACTCCCCCCCTTCCCTACCCCTAACATATTAAACCCCTGATTTCTCTCCTCTAGAACCATCCATTTCCTGGCTGAAACAAAACACAAGGAGAGGGGCCACTTTTGACAAAGGAAGCAGTCTGAAGCTGATAGGCTTTTGTTCTGATGTCTGAGGTCCCTCTGAAGGAGGAGACAGAAAATAGTTATTTCCTTTGGCAAAAAATATTTTGGATTACATTCCAATGTATATTGGTGTAAAAAGTTTAGATCTGATAGTGGGTCTTATTACAGATCCCTTATAGACTCACATAGTTGTTCAGCACAGAAAGAGGCCATTCAGCCTGTCACACCCATACTGATCCATTTGCCTGACTACATTACTCCAATTTGCCCGCATTAGGTCAAAACATTTCTATTCATTTGTCTATCTAAATGCCCTTTAGTGATTTTTCTGATTCCTCTATTAACCTCTGGCAGTGAGTTCTAGATGTAAACAACTCTCTGTATAAACAAAAAATGTTTTCCCTCAAATCTCCCTAAAAACTCCTTATCTAAGTCTCTGATAATTTTATTTACCTTCATCAGATCTCCCCACAGCCTTCTTTGCTCTAGGGAAAAATTGAATTGAATTGAGTTGTCTTTATTTCTTACATCATTCACGTACACGAGGAGTAAAAATCCTTATGTTACGTCTCCGTAAATGTGCAATTTGTAGTAATTTTTAATGAATAGTATGTACAACAGGACAGTCAACATAGCATAGAAATGCAGTTGTATCAGCATGAATTCATCAGTCTGATGGCCTGGTGGAAGAAGCTGTCCCGGAGCTGGTTGGTTCTGCTTTTATGCTGCGGTACCGTTTCCCAGATGGTAGCAGCTGGAATAGTTGGGGTGACTTGGATCCCCAATAATCTTTCAGGCCCTTTTTATGCACCTGTTTCTGTAAATGTCCTAAATAGTGGGAAGTTCACATCTACAGATGTGTTGTGCTGTGTGCACCACTCTCTGCAGAGTCCTGTGATTGAGGGAAGTACCAGTCTGTAAAAGAAGCCTGGTCTGTCGATCCTCTCCCATAACTAAAGCCCTCCAGTCCAGTCCACATCCAAGTGACTCTCCCTTCCAAGGGCTATTTTTACATTTTTGTGTTTACTTATCTTTTCTTTAACTCTTCATATTCTTCAAAATTATTCTTTCAAATTGCTTCACCTACCTTTCTTAACTTCAAAATATGACTTCAAGCATGACTTCAATGCTTTAAGGGCCATCCAAGTTTGATAAATATTTGTAATAAAAATAAATAAGGGCAATATCAAATTACCTAGATAGATCTGACAAGAGCAAAGATTTACTGGCCTCAAATAATGCAGGCATTGTGGAAACAGACAATACTGAATGATCAGAACTGCTTGGCTATGTCATTTTGACCAGACCGTGTGTCTTTATTGATACAAGTCATTGCCAGGTTATGATCAGCTACTTGCAGATACCCCTACATACGAATGAGTTTCTGCAATATTATTAAATTCTAGAAGTTCAGTGTATGTAATACGTTCATTCCTAAGAACCAACAGAATTACTTTCCTCTTCAGCTTGACTTTTAGTAATTGTCCTTTGTTCTCAGTCTTATGTGCTTTTCGTGCAATTTATTTGAAGTCACTGGAGAAAATTACTGCTAGATACAAAGCAGCTTCTTTATTCAACAAAACAAGGTACAGCAGGCATCATATGGAGATGCTCTTGGTGGAAAGGTCTCGCTGGGCCAACATCAGCCTTGATATTTTATGTACCAAACATCAAAGGACAACTCCATATTTACAATGTATGGGCAATACTTTCTTTGAGACTGCATACAACCTTCACACCACCTGATTCACATCCACGCCACAGACCAGACATCAAAATGAATTTTAATCAGCATTGTCTAGACTGGGATTCAGGGCTATTCGGAACTCATTGTTCAGAGCTGCACTCCAAATTAAATGCACAATACATTTTCACAGTCAATTGCTAAATGCATATGTCCTAAACCCAGAAATCACTCTAACATATTACAACACAGTAAAGGAATGGTTACCGTACTGAGTGATTTTTGTGTTTTTCCAACTTATGGAAAACTGAATCAGATTTATTATCAATAACTTAGAAAAAATGGAATTTATTGTTTTTCAGCAGCAGTACAGTGCCAAAAAAGGAAGAACAAGGTAGTGTTCAGGGACGTTCCAGAAATCTGATGGTGGAGGGGAAGAAGTTGTTTCCCAACCACCAAGTGTGGGTTTTCAGGCCCCTATACCTCCTCCTGATGCTAGTAATGAGAAGAGGGCATGTTCCAGATGGTCAGGGTTGCAAGTGATGGAATGCTGTCCTCTTGAAGATGTCCCTAGTGGAATGGAGGTCTGTGCCTGTGATGGAGCTGGACGTGTCTACAACTTCCTGCTGCCTCTTGTGATCCTGGGCATTGGAGCCTCCACACCAGGTTGTGCTCGCTGTCCTAAAGTGGCGTTTGTTCTTTCCTGAATCTATAAATCCGCAATTTGATATTTTAATAACTATAGGTCAGCTAAGCCAGCTTACAAATGCTAGGGCTCCAAACAAATTTTTCTTTGGCAGAAAGTCTGTGGATTCACCACCTAGAAGGACAAAGAAGCCTTGAACAATAAACCAATTTACCAAAGGCTCATGAGGACATGGGAACATGGACACCTCGACTAATCCCCTCCCAACCTACAAGCACATGCTGCTGGATTCAAGATGCTGGTACTTTTTATCGTCTTGTGTAACATGACAAGGCCAAAATTACAAGCTGTTAGATGAACTCTGCGGTCAAGCAGCATCTGTGAAGGCAAAAAGGGAGTTAACCTTTTGGGTCCCTGAATCAAGGACTTTCCAGTCAGCAGGTAAATTGCCCTTGCCTAAGGCCGTTTAGGGTTGGCTGGTGGTGTAGTGGCATCAGCACTGGACTTCAAGGCAGAAGGTCCCGAGTTCAAACCCAGCCAGGTCCCAAACTGGGCAGCAGTAGTACCTGTGCAGAAGAAAGGCTTGGCAATCGACTTCCGTATCTTGCCATGAAAACCCTATGGATCCTATGGTCCATGAGGTCACGAAGAGTTGGACTTGACTAAACGACTGAACAACAAAAGGCCATTTATCTGCTAAGTGGAAATTCCTAAATCTGGCTGTGGCTATTTATTGGATTCCTCAATGTTAATTGTTCTCATTTGGCATTGGTCTTCAGTTTTGGAAGGTAGTAAAGGTGACCCTACTACTTAGAGTACCAGTTTGCTAGATCATGTGACTTGTCAGTGGTGGGAAAAATGCTGGAATCTGTAATGAAGGAAGTACTAAGAGACATGTTGAAAAGAATAATTGGATTATGCAAAGTCAGCAAAGAATGCATGGAAGGAAGAATCATGTTTCAGTAACCTGCTGGAGCTCTTTGAGGATGTGACTGAGGGTTGTGGTTTATTTTCAGCACCTTTATCACCCAGCCCGGGGCATGACAAGATGGAGGACCACCTGGCTATGTAATAGATGGTACTCCTACCAGTGGGAATGCATCACTAATTCTGAATAAGCAGCAGCTTGTAAATTCCCCTATCCCTTGTATAGGTAACTTACAATTTGTTGACATAATACAAAATGGAATAGCTTGCATTAACCAGTTTATCTTAGGCCTGAAGTCAATTCTAGGACTTTCAGACTGGTAGCTCATGGCACCATCCAACAAATATCTGTTAGTAAAGACATTTTGAAAGGTGTAGAAATTCTCCAGCCTGAATATTTATAGTTCTGAGGAAATGGTTGACTTGATGCAATTCTTACTAGTTCCTGTTCCCTTCTTGTAGTACTTCTTGTTCCTATGAAGCATGACAAAATTTGGACGGGTTTATTTTTGATGGCCTGAATAGCGCAGGTGATGCAGAATTGTAGTGGGAGTGATGGGTGAATGTCGTGTATAAAAATACTGAGTGGTTTCTTTTATACTTGTCATCCGGATGCAAGAAGTGATTCGAGTGGACGGGTATTTGCAAGGCTCACTTCTGGGCAGCTCCGGTCAAATTGGTGGCAGGAACTGGCCGAGCAAGATTGTTGTCATTCCAGCGGATAGCAGTTGGATCATTAAACCATCCAGTGTCATCTTGTTAAAGGACTGCAGAACACCACCACTGGTGTTCTGCAGGAGATGGTATTAGGATGGCTTTTTCACATTATATGTCAACGATTTGGGTGACATATAACTGATGCTGGTTGATGGTTTTGTGGTCAAGTTTGCAGAAAGTACAAAGATAGATGGTGGGATATGTAGTGCTGAGGAAGCAGGGGGTCTGCAGAAAGACTTGGACAGATTAGGAGAATGGGCAAAGAAGTGGCAGATGGAATATCATTTAGAGACATATATGGTCATGCACTTTGCTAGAAGGGATAAGGGCGTAGACTACTTTCTAAACAGGGAGAAAATTCAAAAATCCTAGGTTGAAAGGGACTTGGGAATCCTTGTGCAGGATTATCTTGCAGGTTGAGTCGGTGTTAAGGAAAGCAAATGCAATGTTAGCATTAATTTGGCATTAATTTTGAGAGAACTGGAACTTAAGAGCAAGTAATGCTAAGGTTCTGTGAGGCATGGGTTGGACCGTACTAGGAGTATTTTGAGCAGTTTATATTTTTTATTTTTATTTAGAGATACAGAACGGAATGGGCCCTTCTGGCCCTTTGACAACCCATGACAACCTCAGTTTAACCCTAACCTAATCACAGGACAACTTACAATGACCAATTAACTTATCTGGTACATCTTTGGGCTGTGAGGGAGAACCAGAACACCTGGAGAGAAGTCATGCATTCCACAGGGAGGATCTACAGAGATTCCTTACAGAGGACACTAGGACTAAACTCTGAACTCTGACGCCCTGAGCTGTAACAATGTTGGGCTAACCGCTACGTTACTATGGCACCATCTAAGAAAAACTGTAAGATCTAAGGAAAGGAAGGCAAATGCCATTTTATCATTCACTTGAAGAGGGCTAGAATGTAAGAGCAAGGATTTAATGCTGAGCTTTTATAAGCATTGATCAGACCACACTTGGAGTATTGTACTTTCGGGCTCCTTAAAAGATGTGCTGGCATTGGAGAGAGCCCTGAGGTGGTTCATGGGAATGATTTTGGGTTAATGTAAGAGGAGGGTTTGATGGCTCTGTGCCCGTACTCACTGGAGTTTAGTAGAATAGTGTGGGAGGGGGGGGCAGTTCTCAATGAAACCTATGGAATATTGAAAGTCCTAGATAGAATGGATGAGGAGAGGACGTTTCATATAGTGTGAGAGTCCAGGATCGGAGGGCACAGCCTCAGAGCAGAGGGACATCCATATAGAACGGAGATGAGAAGAAATTTCTTTAGTCAGAGGGTAGTGAATCAGTGGAATTCATTGCCATGGTCAGCTGTAGAGGCCAAGTCATTGAGTATATTTAAAGGAAAATTTGATATGCCTTTGGTTCAACGAAGTCAGCAAACAATGTGTGAAAAGAAGAATCATATTTGACTAATCTGCCGGAGCTCCTTGAGGAAGTAACTAAGGAGGAACCAATGGCTATTATATATTTGACTTTTCATACAGTCCCACAGCAGAGTCTGGCAAATAAGTACGGACATATAAAGGTGGGAGCAATGATGTGACACGGGTTGAGAATTTGTATTGGACAGAAAACAGTTAGAGAGATTAAATGTACCCAAGCCACTGAAAGCCTACACGTGAGGGCAGTCACGATACTGCAAAAATCAAAGCTTGGGCCGTTTTACATTCTCCTCTGCACTCCCAACCCCATCTAGAGGTGTATGAACAGATTTATCACATATTCAAGTTTGTTGATGGTACAATTGCAGGTGGGATTGGGAGTGGGGAGGAGGATATATGGGGACCTCTACTGGATATATACTGTACATGCTGAGGGAGTGGACATGTCTATAGAATCTACTGTGGAAAAAGGTGAAGATAAAGTGTCCTCGTGACTTCTTGCAGTGGGGTTTGGAAAATTAACTCTCAATTTCTGAAGGCTCCACCAAAAGCACTGATGGTCTAACTGAACTTCCCATAGCAACAATTTGGCCTGTTGCTATGGGAAGTTAGCTTTAATCATCAGCTGCAGGTGGCTGGTAGTATTATGGAGACAGTGACTTAATAATGAGGAAATAGCCATTCCTGCCCACTACTGCAATTTAAAAGTGTCACTTATTTTCAAAAATCTAGAAGTAAAAAGCTGACCATACTGTGAACATTGATAGTTGAATCATTAAGATGTTTTAAGGAAGGAAATTGTCTTCAATTTCACAGTCTGCCCTCCACATGTCTCTTGTCCTATGCCAGTGTGTTTGAAAAATTGAAGATTTCAAAGAACAAGATAGCAGAAGTCCGAAATAAAAATAGAAAAGATGCTGGAAATACTCAGCAGGTCAGGCAGCATCTGTTGAGAGGGGTACTGAGTTAGTATTCCAAGTGCTGGCAAGTCAGGGGTAGCCGCTTGAGTGTGGTAATCCTGAATGTACTCCTGATGCTACCAGTGGACTCTGCAAGGAACCTAATGTCAGAGGGGAGGGGGGAGCTTAGCACATTTCCTAAGGTGGGCACAGGGCCCTGGAACACAGTCTGAGAGACCTTTCATTTTAGAGGTAATTGTACAGAATCAAGTAAAAACTAAGCTGGTTTTTCAAAAAAAAAATTGTGTTCATTTTCGTACCTATAATTATTGAAAGTGCTCTCAGGCCAAGTACTACAACACATGGTAAATAAAATAAGTAATTGGTTTATTATTGTCACATTTACCAAGGTACAGTGGAAAAAAATAGTTTTGCATAGTATCCCTACAGATCATTTCACAACAACAGTACGCTGTGTTAGTGCAAGAGGAAAAAAAATGCAGAACACAGCATCACATTCACAGAGGAAGTGCAGGCAGACAATAAAGTGCAAGGCCATGGCAAGGTACATTGATTGTGAGGTCAAAGAGTCCTTTTTTTGGCCTTGAATCTGGTGGTGAGTGCTTTCAGGCGTTTGTATCTTCTGCCGGTGGGGCAGGGTAGAGAATGTCTTTGATCATTTTGGTTGCTTTACAGAGTCAATGGAAAGGGTAGCTGAGTCCATAGATGTCCTGGTTTCTGTGATGTGCTGAGCTGCATCTTACAACTCTTGTGGTTTCTTGAGCTCATGAACAGAGGAGTCTCCGTATCAAGCTGTGATATATCCAGGTAGACACAAGAGAAAACCTGCAGATGCTGGAAATCCGAGCAACTCACACAAAATGCTGGAGGAACTCAGAAGGCAAGGCAGCATCTAGGAAAAGAGTACAGTCGATGTTTTGGGCCGAAACCCTGGTATTTGTGTATATATCCAGATAGGATGCTTTCTATGTTGCATTGATTAAAAATTGGTGAGGGTCAATGCAGACATGCCACAAACAGGAACAGGGGCTTTTCCTAGCAAAGTGAAACACTAATTATTGCTGTCCTGTATCTCCACACCCCTCCCTGACCCTTGGGTAGTATCTGTTCCTTAGGGCCAATGACAGCTGAGGTATGTGAACAAAACATAGTCCAGCCATTGCTCCTCACTACTCTCAGTCCAGGTGCAGGGTCTCAACTTGAAATGTCAACATTTCCATTCCCATGACAGATACTGCTTGCCCTGCTGGGTTTCCTCTGTCTCCGGCAATTCTCTTCCATTCCCTCCAACCCACAGCTAGACTAACGTTCCCCTCTTAATCCTTACAACAGCCAAATAGATTTTAGTTTCTACCCCTAATCTGCATCAGCCTAGTGCTATAACCTGTCCACATGTTCACAATCACCCTGCACAATGATCTGTACAGAGTTAACCTGCCTTAAGAATACCAGACTTTAGAGCTTCATGTTGACATTTGGTAGGAAATATTTTTAAATGAAAGAAGATATTTATCCAATTCTGAGCTACCATGTAGTCAAGGCAACTAACCTCTGTGGTAGTGGCTGGAATGTGGTTGAATGCTACCCTTGGTCTTGATGTACCTGTACAGAGAGGTTTCTGTCTGTATACGCTGACTTCTGTGGCACATCACATTGTGATTTGGAAAGAGAGCAGGGCTGGTGTAGGTTGTGATGTGGCTGAATGCCCTGCCTACCCTTTGTTTGGACATAGCTTGAACCAATATTCATTGACTTGGATCCTGGCAAGGAGGCAGTGGCTTTAGAAATAGAGATGAAGAAACACAATTCAGCCCAAAAAGTTGGCATTATTGTTCGTTACACCATGGATGACCTTTGACCCCAGTGTCATTTGCCCATCTCCCTTTTGTCCAGAAATCCATCGATCTCTGCTTCGAATGAACTCAAAGCCACCACAGTAGAAAATTCCAAAGATCCACCTCCCTCTTAGTGTAAAATTTCTCCTCATCTCCAGTCCTAAAGTCACGGCATTTTATTCTGCACTATGTCAAGACATTACCTTGTATTATCTCAATGCGTTTCCCCACCACCGACGTTAGGCTAACCGGTCTATAATTTCCCGGTTTCTCTCTCCTTTTTTAAAAAGTGGAGTTACATTAGCCACCCTCCAATCCTCAGGAACTAGTCCAGAATCTAACGAGTTTTGAAAAATTATCACTAATGCATCCACTATTTCTTGGGCTACTTCCTTAAGCACCCTGGGATGCAGACCATCTGGCCCTGGGGATTTATCTGCCTTCAATCCCTTCAATTTACCTAACACCACTTCCCTACTAACATGTATTTCGCTCAGTTCCTCCATCTCACTGGACCCTCTGTCCCCTACTATTTCTGGAAGATTATTTATGTCCTCCTTAGTGAAGACAGAACCAAAGTAATTATTCAATTGGTCTGCCATGTCCTTGCTCCCCATAATCAATTCACCTGTTTCTGCCGGCAGGGGACCTACATTTGTCTTTACCAGTCTTTTCCTTTTTACATATCTATAAAAGCTTTTACAGTCCGTTTTTATGTTGCCTGCCAGTTTTCTCTCATAATCTTTTTTCCCCTTCCTAATTAAGCCCTTTGTCCTCCTCTGCTGAACTCTGAATTTCTCCCAGTCCTCAGGTGAGCCACTTTCTCTGGCTAATTTGTATGCTGCTTCTTTGGAATTGATACTATCCCTAATTTCTCTTGTCAGCCACGGGTGCACTACCTTCCTTGATTTATTCTTTTGCCAAACTGGGATGAACATTTGTTGCAGTTCATCCATGCAACCTTTAAATGCTTGCCATTGCATATCCACCGTCAATCCTTTAAGTGTCAATTGCCAGTCTATCTTAGCTAATTCACGTCTCATACCTTCAAAGTTACCCCTCTTTAAGTTCAGAACCTTTGTTTCTGAATTAACTATGTCACTCTCCATCTTAATGAAGAATTCCACCATATTATGGTCACTGTTACCCAAGGGGCCTCTCACGACAAGATTGCTAATTAACCCTTCCTCATTGCTCAAAACCCAGTCCAGAATAGCCTGCTCTCTAGTCGGTTCCTCGACATGTTGGTTCAAAAAACCATCCCGCATACATTCCAAGAAATCCTCTTCCTCAGCACCTTTACCAATTTGGTTCACCCAATCTACATGTAGATTGAAGTCACCCATTATAACTGCTGTTCCTTTATTGCACACATTTCTAATTTCCTGTTTAATACCATCTCCGACCTCACTACTACTGTTAGGTGGCCTGTACACAACTCCCACCAGCGTTTTCTGCCCCTTAGTGTTACGCAGCTCTACCCATATCGATTCCACAGTTAAGGATCCAGGAATATAAAAGCAAGGAGATAAAGCTGAGCCATTATAAGACACTAATCAGGCTTCTACCCTGATCCAACTCACGTGACAGATTACCATAATAAACAGGCCACAAAATACAATATAGATGGGAAATAGGTGCATAACTCCAATGGACAGAAAATAGATATGTGGCTCCTACACTCCTGAGCCTCCGTAAGTTTTTAAAAACTCTAGCCAATGGATCTACAATCTCTGTGGACACTTTGTAAAATACAGATGGGTGCAGACCGTAATCCTGGTGATTTACCTGCCTTTAATGCCATTAGTTTTTCCAATATTTTGTGCCCTGTGATAAGGATTACGCAAGTTCTTTCCTTCCATTTGAAACCTCACCCATCTGGTATCTTTGGGATATTTGCACTGTCCTCTGCTGTGAATTTTGCTGCAAAATACTGTTTAAATTATCATTCAGTTGCCTCCCATTGTTAATTCTCACGCTCTGTCGTTCACAAACTGACCTTGGCTATCTTCTTTTTTATATATCCACAGTTCTTGCTGCTTGTTTTGAAATTACTTGCTAATTAACTCATAATCTAATTTTATAGAACTTAGAATTAGTCCTTTGACCCACAATGTGTGTGCTGAACATGATGCCAAATTAAGTAAGATCTCTTTTGTCTGTATGTAATTATAGACAATAGACAATAGGTGCAGGAGTAGGCTATTCGGCCCTTCGAGCCAGCACCACCATTCACTGTGATCATGGCTGATCATCCACAATCAGTATCCAGTTCCTGCCTTATCCCTATAACCTTTGATTCCGCTATCTTTAAGAGCTCTATCCATCTCTTTCTTGAAAGCATCCAGAGACTTGGCCTCCACAGCCTTCTGGGGCAGAGCATTCCACATATCCATCACTCTCTGGGTGAAAAAGTTTTTCCTCAACTCCGTTCTAAATGGCCTACCCCTTATTCTTAAACTGTGGCCTCTGGTTCTGGACTCACCCACCAGCGGGAACATGCTTCCTGCCTCCAGCATGTCTAATCCCTTAATAATCTTATATATTTCAATAAGATCCCCTCTCAGCCTTCTAAATTCCAGAGTATACAAGCCCAGTCGCTCCAATCTTTTGACATATGACAGTCCCACCGTCCTGGGAATTAACCTTGTGAACCTACGCTGCACTCCCTCAATAGCAAGAATGTCCTTCCTCAAATTTGGAGACCAAAACTGCACAAAAATTCATTTCCCTCCATCCCCCAGATACTCATTGGTCTATCTAACAGCCTCCTCAATACTGCTATCGTACCTGCCGCCACCACTTCCACTGGCAGTCCATCCCAGACACCTACCATACTCCCTGTGTTAAACAAACTTGCCCCTCACATCTCCTTTAAACTTTTCCCCCTCACCTTAAATGCATGTCCTCTAGTACTTGACAATTTTTATGTTGGCAGAAAGATTCTGATTGTCTATCCAATCAATGCCTCTCATAATTTTATAAACTTATATCAGTTTCCCTTCAGCCTCTGATGCCCCAGAGAAAACAGCCCAAGTTTGTCCAAGCAACACACGTAAAATGCTGGAGGAACTCAGCAGGTCATGCAGAATCCAACTGCTCCTTGTAGCTTGTACTCTTTAATCCCAGCGAACATTTTCTATACCATTTCCAAATCCTCTGTATCCTTCTTGTAATGGCATGATCAGAACTGCACCCAATGCTCCGAGGGTAGCCTAAGCAAAGTTTTATATAACTGCAATCTGACTTCCTTACTTTTTTACTCAATACCTTAACCAATGAAGGCAAGCATGTCATATACCGTCTTTACCACTCTGTCTATTTGTGTAACCATTTTCAGGGAGGCCTTTATGCCTATCGTTTTCTGTCACTCTCAATGCTCCATTAATATTTTCCTTGACCTTCAACAACCATAGGGTTGCTTTTTCTGCATGGGATAAATTTCTGCGAGTATTACAAAGTCAGTATCTCTCACTGCTCATCTGTTACCCTTTTTTTTTAGCATTATGCCCAGCCCACACCAAAGCACTTCTATTTCATTGCTTTGTAATAACCCTTCATTAAGTTGAAGACACTAGATTTTTTTGTAAAGGACTTTTTATCACAGAATAATATAGCAATATGAAGTGGATTCAGGCTGTTTGGCCCAACTAGTCCATGCTGACCATATTGTCCAACTAGTTAGTCCTAACTTCCTGTATCTGGCCCATATCCTCCAGGCTCCTTCCATCTGTGTACCTAACCAAGTGCTTCTTAAATGATCTTCTCATACCTTCCTCCACCACTTCTTCTGGCATTTCGTTCCATCTGCTCACCACCCAAAGTATAGAACTTCTATAGATGCAGAGTGGAGAGCATTCTGCCTGGTTGCATCACGGCTGCCTATGAAAGCACCAAGCCCAGGAATGGAGAAGCCTACAAAATGTGGTGCATATAGTCCAGACCATGTCAGGAAAATCCCTTCCCACCATTGAGCGCATCTACAAAGAGAGCTACCACAAGGACTCCCTCCATCTAGGCCATGTTCTTTTCTTGCCCTTGCCCTTGCCATTGGGAGGGAGGTACAGGAGCCACACCACCAGGTTTAAGAACCCTTCAATGATCAGGTTCCTGAATCAGCATGGATAACTTCAATTCAACACTGAACTGATTCCAGAACCCATGGACTCACTTTAAGGACTCTACAACTCATGTTTTCAGTATTATTTATATATTTATTTATTCAATGTTTTTATTTATTTAGTCATTGTTTTAATTTATTTATTTATCCATCCATCCGTCTGTATCATTTGTTTATTATTGTTTTTATTTGTTCAGTTTGCACATTAGTTGTTTGCTCATCTTTGTGTGAAGTTTTTCTTTGATTCTATTGTATTTCTTTGTTCTACTGTGAATGCCTGCAAGAAAATGAATATCATGGTGATATATTTGTGCTTTGATAATAAATTTGCTTTGAACTTTGTACTTTGAATCCTTTGGATGAAAATGTTGCCCCTCTGGTCCCTTCTCACCATAGATGTACGCCTTCTGGTTTTGGATGTCACCATCCACGTTATTTATGCCCCTCATAATTTTAGACATTTCTATAAGGTCCACCTCATTCTCCTAAGTTCCAAATAATAAAGACATAGCCTGGCCAACCTCTCCCTGTAACTCAGGCCTGGCAATGTCCTCATAAAGGCTGATTTATACTTCTGCGTCAAATCGACGCCGTAGGTACAGTGTAGCCGTGAACCCTATGCAGAGCCTACGTGGATCCCTATGCCGAAGCCTGAGGTGCACCTCTCCCAAAATGTAAGTATGCGTCGCGGCAATGCAAACCACAACAACTGTGATTGGTCCGCTCGGTAGCATCGCATTTCCTCCTACGCTACAGTAGCTTCCCATTGGGCGACTGAAGGGCAGGGAAGGAACTCTGGCTGCAATGCTTTCCATAAAGCTTTACAGACCTCCGAAATTATGGAGGACACATTTCGCTTTCACAAAAAAAGACACTCGCTTTAAACTTGTTTACCCCGATAAAGACTACCATGACCATGAAGCCTTGCACGGGCAGGTGTGTGTGCATGCGCGACGTGCCCGAATTGCAGAGCAATGCAGACACACAAACATAGAAACATAGAATAATACAGCATAGTACAGGCCCTTTGGCCCACAACGTTGTGCCGACCCTCAAACCCTGCCTCCCATATAACCCCCCACCTTAAATTCCTCCATGTACCTGTCTAGTAGTCTCTTAAACTTCACTAGTGTATCTGCCTCCACCACTGACTCGGGCAGTGCATTCCACACACCAACCACTCTCTGAGTAAAAAACCTTCCTCTAATATCCCCCTTGAACTTCCCACCCCTTACCTTAAAGCCATGTCCTCTTGTATTGAGCAGTGGTGCCCTGGGGAAGAGGTGCTGGCTATCCACTCTATCTATTCCTCTTATTGTACACTTCCATCAGGTCTCCTCTCATCCTCCTTCTCTCCAAAGAGTAAAGCCCTAGTTCCCTTAATCGCTGATCATAATCCATACTCTCTAAACCAGGCAGCATCCTGGTGAATCTCCTCTGTACCCTTTCCAATGCTTCCACATCCTTCCTATAGTGAGGCGACCAGAACTGGACACAGTACTCCAAGTGTGGCCTAACCAGAGTTTTATAGAGCTGCATCATTATATCGTGACTCTTAAACTCTATCCCTTGACTTATGAAAGCTAACACCCCATAAGCTTTCTTAACTACCCTATCCACCCGTGAGGCAACTTTCATTTTCAGCCTTTAATCTTCTCTGCACTCTTTCTAGTTTAACTATATGATTCTTAAAACAGGGTAACCAAAACTATACATAGTACTCCAAGTACTGTGTACAGTTTTGCTCAGCCTGTTATAGGATAGATGTCAGCCATGACTTATACAACTACAACATAAACAAGATTTCTTCCTGCACCAACAGATCTAACTAACCTTTTCCCTTGCTGGTTCCTCAACATTCTGACCTGGAAAGCCTGCTGTATGAATCTGGCTGTAATTTGAACTGTTCACTGAACACTCTCCAGCTGTTCTGTCCTGGAAGCGTCATATCCTCAGCCAACATCTGCAAAGCTGTACTTCCAGCTGGGTTACTAACTGCAAACAAAAAAAACACTATTAGCTTCCTTCCTCTCCTTGGTCCTGCAAACAGTTTTGGCTCTTGAACACTGTCCCAGCAGTGAGCAGCTAACTCCTTGTGGGCGAGGGATGAACCTTGGGTCTTGCCCAACCTGTGTACCTCAACGTCATACTGCGTAATGGGAACTAGGCACGTTGCTTGCAGCTAAGATCTTACTGCTGTTGCTGAGTCACCAAAACACTGCTATATCCCCTTGTGTGATATTCTTCTTACCTCAGTAGCTTTGGTGAGTTCCAAAGGCTTTGCGAATTCGGAGTTTATGCATACGCGTAAACTTCATGGGTAAATGTGCATAGAATTCCAGATGTTGGCTGAAATACAGCACTTCCATGGTTCAACATCTGGGGAACATTCAGTGCCAAGAACCCACCAGATTGAGGTCCCTGAATCTCACTAACTGAGGTCTTCAACAGATGGGAAGAGGTGGCTTGTCAAAATTTCCTCTGTCTGTTCTGTTCCTTCACCAGACCTGAGCCTAAGGCAGTAAATGGTGGCTGGTATGAGTTTTGCAATGGCAATCATATATTCTTAACATGGAAAGGTGACAGGCAGCCATAATGCCAGGATCACTCTCCTTCCCACTCCAAGTACTTGTCTTTTCCTTCTAACATTTTTATCTTTTGTGGAGTGAGAGGGAGTGACAGTGATGTCAGTCCGGGAGGCAGAACAAGTATTTCAGTGACTCTTGTGACTCCAGAGTCAAAAATGTCGCTGAATTCAGCTCCTTGTTGCTCCAGATTCCAGCATCTGCAGCCTCTTGTGTCTACAGTTTTCCCCAATGCAGAAAACCAGGAGTATTGGGATTGATATTGGTATTGGTTCATTATTGTCACATGCGGGAAGATACAGTGAAGAGCTTGTCTTGCACACTTCATACAGATCAAATCATTACACAGTGCATTGAGATAGAACAATGTAAAACAATAGCAATGCAGAATAAAGTGTAACAGCTCAGAGAAAGTGCAGTGCAGGTAAACAATAAAGTGCAAGAGCATAAAAAGCTAGCTTGTGAAGTCAACGTGCAAGAGGTCCACTCGAGAGTCTGATAATAGCTGTCCTTTTGCCAGGTGGTATGTGCTTTCATGCTTTTGTATCTTTTATATGCAGTGAGAGGGGAGGAGAGAGAACATCCAGGGAGGGTGAGGTCTTTGATTATGTTGGCTAATTTACTGAGGCAGCGGGAAGTATAGAGAGAGTCCAATTCCTGTCTGAATGTTCCGATTGTTTCCACCAAGTTCATAGGCTGTGAACCCCAGAACAAGGCCAACCCCTTTGCTCTTATCACCCAAACACTATACTCCCACAGACCTTCATTCCGCAATTTCAAATCTCTGCTCCTTGGCCCCTTGTTGAGGGCAAGGTAATGTGCTGCGTTGTGCCCACAATTCTCCGCAGTTTCCTGTAGTCACATGCAGACCAGTTACCATAGCAACCTGTTGTGCAACCAGGCAGAATGTTTTCTGTGCAGCATCAGTACGGCTGGTGATCATTGCGCAGTGACTCCCTTGCAGTATATTTCCCTGTCGACTGTAGTTAAAGGGAAAATTGGACAAGACTGTACTCCCTTCCGCAGCTGAATCACATCCAGTGCTTCAGTTGTTCACTTGGGTGATCTAAATGAAAAGAAATTTGGTGCAAAGAGCCACTTGTTTACGTTACCCCCATACTTTGAAGGAACAGCCTAGTGCACCGCTCTGCCATTTGCAGGACACGAGGAGGGAAACGAAGGCAGCTGCTTCCAGATCGAAAGCAGCCTTCTCTTTCTAACATAAAAATGATAATGTGAAGTGGTGTAAAAATAGACAGAGTGGCCGTGCGTTCAGAGCCGTGCTGCCTGTCAGTCCCAGCTGGTGTTCCCTGGGCAAAGAGGGGCGACTGGAGCAGCAAGAAGGCACCAGTTGTCACACAGGCTTGTGGGTGCCCAAGCTGTATGTGACACGGACTCCCCAGTTCCTCGGACTGTATACATCAGCTGGCTGGCACTCTGCTTACTTTTTATAACCTTCAGGTCAGCTGTTGTTAGACAGCAAATGTTTGATTATGGGGCGAATACTTCACATACTCGTGGCACTGGTGGGCAAAGCCTGTGTGTCAGTATGATAATTAAAATCTGTCTTCCCAATTTATAGTTCATAGTGCAAATATTTTCAACATTGTAGCATTAAAGAGCAGCAATGTAACTAAACCCAATATACTTTGATAAGGCATATCCTGCATTTTAACATTTTCCAAAATGCTGTGTCATGGACTGTCAGATATTTTCTATAACATACTTTTCCTGTCAGGCTATGCAGAATATTTTTATTATCTTTTTTACATTATAAGACTCTGAAATACTGTACCCTGCACTATGATATTCTTAAATGAGATGTATTTACTGTAACAAAGTCCGATAAAATACATGGTGTCCTATCGTTTTTTGTCATGCCCTGTAATATGAGTTACATTCTCACATATGACTCCCTGACCACAAGATGTTTCAATATACCATGCATTATTATTCAAACGTTACATGCTGCTTTTTGCAAGACTGGACAAGCAAGGCTATGCAACACACATAAAAGTTGCTGGTGAACGCAGCAGGCCAGGCAGCATCTACAGGAAGAGGTACAGTCGACGTTTTGGGCCAAGACCCTTCGTCAGGACTAACTGAAAGAAGAGCTAGTAAGAGATTTGAAAGTGGGAGGGGGAGGGGGAGATCCAAAATGATAGGAGAAGACAGGAGGGGGAAGGATGGAGCCAAGAGCTGGACAGTTGATTGGCAAAAGGGGTATGAAAGGATCATGGGACAGGAGGCCTAGGGAGAAAGAAAGGGGGTCGGTTGGGGTGATATACTGTGTCCGGTGCATCCGATGCGGCCTTCTATACACTGGCGAGACCTGATGCAGACTGGGAGACCGTTTCACTGAACACCTACGCTCTGTCTGCCAGAGAAAGCAGGATCTCCCAGTGGCCACACATTTTAATTCCACGTCTCATTCCCATTCTGATATGTCTATCCACGGCCTCCTCTACTGTCAAGATGAAGCCACACTCAGGTTGGAGGAACAACACCTCGTATTCCATCTGGGTAGCCTCCAACCTGATGGCATGAACATTCACTTCTCGAACTTCCGTTAATGCCCCACCTCCCCCTCATAACCCATCCGTTATTGCCCATCCTCTAGGCTTCCCCCTCCCCCGTTTCTTTCTCCCTAGGCCTCCTGTCCCATGATCCTCTCATATCCCTTTTGCCAATCAACTGTCCAGCTCTTGGCTCCATCCCTCCCCCTCCTGTCTTCTCCTATCATTTTGGATCTCCCCCTCTCCCTCCCACTTTCAAATCTCTTACTAGCTCTTCTTTCAGTTAGTCCTGATGAAGGGCCTCGGCCTGAAACGTCGACTGTACCTCTTCCTAGAGATGCTGCCTGGCCTGCTGCATTCACCATCAACTTTTATGTGTGTTGCTTGAAATTCCAGCATCTGCAGATCTCCTTGTGTTTGCGAAGCAAGACTATGCCATATTTTCTCATGCCGTTGGAGGCCATTTGGCCCAGTTTATCTATGCTGGCTATTAGAGCAGTCCGATTCCCTCACTTATGTCCCTGTAGCTTATTGACTCATATACCCATCAGCTACCCCCCGAATCTCCTAACTCCAAGCTAAACAAGGGGCAGTTTACAGTAATTGATGAACCTAACAGCATGATTTTGGGACGCGTGAGGAACCTGGGGCATCTGGGGGAAATCTGCGTGGTCATAGAGGGAACATGCAAACTCCATGCAGACCACATCCGAGGGTGAGATCAAACTTAGTTCACAGAATCAGGATTTTTATCACTGACACACATTGAGAAATTTTTTGTGCTGTGGCTGCAGTACAGTGCAAGACATAAAAGGTTTAGTATCTAAGTTACAATAAATAAACATATAATGCATAAATATATAGGGCAAAAGCTATTGGCAGTGTCAAGCCTTATGGCCAAATGATTGGAACTTGCACTGCAGGAAATAAACAGCTCCAGCAGCTCGACTTAAAGTGTTTCAGATGTTGAAGGGAATCCTTTGAGAATATGCAGAACCAGAATCGGAATCAGATTTAATATCACCGCCATATGTCTTGAAATTTGTTAACTGTATGGCAGCAATACAATGAAATGCATGATAAATAAATATAGGTAGAAATCAGTTGCATTAAGAAAAGTTATGTCTATTAAATAGTTAAATTAAAATAGGTAGAGCAAAATAACAGAAGTAAAAAAGTAGTGAGGTAGTGTTCATGGTTTCAATGTCCATTTAGAAATCGGATGGCAGAGGGGAAGAAGTTGTTCCTGAATCGCTGAGTGTGTCCCTTCAGGCTTCTGTACTTCCTATCTGATAGTAACAATGAGAAACGGGCATGTCCTGAGTGGTGGGGATCCTTAATGATGGACGCTGCCTTCCTAAGGCACTGCTCCTTGAAGATGTCTTGGATACTACGGAGACTTGTGCCCATGATAGAGCTGACTAATTCTATAAATTTCTGCAACTTACTTCGATCTTGTACAATAGACCCCCGCCCCCATACCAGACAGTGATGCAGCCAGTCAGAATGCTCTCCACAGTATAGTTTTTAGAAGTTTGAGCATTTTAGTTGACAAACCAATGTCCTCAAACTCCTAATGAAATATAGCGGCTGTCTTGTCTTCTTTATAGTTGCATCAATATGTTACACAGAAAGGTTACAGCAAGGATAGAGGTCATTTGGCCCATTGAGTCTACACCACTTAATGTGAGCACAGTCCATCTTGTTGCATTCTCCTGCCCTGCAAGTCCTTTTGTTTCAGATATTTATCCAGCTTACCTTTGAATGTTACTCCCCTAATGTCCCTGGTCGCCAGTCAATCACTACATAAGATTGTTTTCCACATTTCACTTTTCATTTCTTTTTCCATCACCTTCATTTATGCCCTCTGGTTCTGGGCTCCTCCACCAAGGGCAATAGTTTCTCCCTCTCTAATCTCTCTTTCATCTTTATGATTTTAAGTAGTTCTGTCCGATTTCCTCACTATCTCCTGTGTTCCCAGCAGAACAACCCCAGTCTATCGAAAGCAACTAAAGCTTCTAACCTCTGGAATTAATCTAGTAAACTTCATCCATGTCCTGTTTGAATCCTTCACATTCTTCTGACAGAACACAGCTAAGAACAGGTTATCAGCAATGAGATCAAGAGAAAGAGGGCACAATCTTACAATTAAAATTCGGCCAATTGAAAAGGCAATGAGGAGGCAGTTCTTTTTGTGAAAATCTAGTGATCAAGTGAAATTTCTTAGACTTAAAACTGGCAGTTTATTTTTAGATGAGTTTATTGAGGGACATGGGGCAAAGATACTTAATTGGAGTTGAAGTATGAATGTTGGTGAATGGAGGGAGAGGTCGAAGTATTCTGCCTGTCTTCCCAATGTCTTATTGACAAAGGATAAAATTTTCAGTCTTGCATTCACATTTCTAGATGGTCCTGGTCCTATCTCTACAACGTACTGTGGTCCTACACCCACCGAGGAGTCTCTGGTCCTCCAGTTGTAGAGATGTTTTTGTTCCCGAACCTGGCTGTTAATTTTGGAACTATTTTTTCAGACACCTAATTTATAACAATTCCTCTCTGAATTCCTCTCTCTTCCTGTAAGGAGCACTTCAAAACCTACCACTTTAACTAAGTAACACACATAAAAGTTTCTGGTGAACGCAGCAGGCCAGGCAGCATCTATAGGAAGAGGTACAGTCGACGTTTCAGGCCAAGACCCTTCGTCAGGACTTTAACTTTAACTAAGTGTTTAGTTATCTGTGTTAACATCTAGAACATAGAGCATAGAACATAGAACATTACAGCACAGTGTTAATGTAACAGATCTCTGGAAATGCTCCTGTGAAGTGTCAACGCATCCTAACATATCATAACTGTTGTTCAAAAAGCATTGAAATAGTCTGTAGCATGTTTACAGAGAAATTATTGCTGTTATTGGCAACCCTGGGTGCTTATACTGTATTCTGAGGCCAGTGAGACCAAAGGGTTGATGTGAGAGGCCACTATTGCCCCCTAGCTTTAGCTGATCCAGTAGGTTTGTACGATAAGATGGGCAGCCACTGAGCCTAAAGCGTTCATTAACACCAATACAATGGACTGCCACAGTTAGCTGAGTTTCAAACATGCAAGCTGAATATAGGAAATCTGTGGTTATTTGATTACAGCTGTGGGATATTCTTGTCCATTTTTCATTGCCCAGTGAGAATATTGAGTGACACACACATGCTTCAGTCTACTGAGAACAGTTGACTCTGAAACTGAGCTTCATGGTTAATCCGCAAACAAGAGGAATTCTGCAGATGCTGGAAATTCAAGCAACACACATCAGAATTGCTGGTGAACGCAGCAGGCCAGGCAGCATCTCTAGGAAGAGGTACCATCGACGTTTCAGGCTGAGACCCTTCATCAGGACCCTGTGAGTCCTGACGAAGGGTCTCGGCCTGAAACGTCGACTGTACCTCTTCCTAGAGATGCTGCCTGGCCTGCTGCGTTCACCAGCAACTTTGATGTTCATGGTTAATCCTTTCAGCAGTAAATGTTTGGGGAAAAGACACAAGGATACTCTACGAGGACAAAATTGCCACACTCTAGAATTGCCCTAGAAATCAGAAATATCTATCAGTCCCAGCTTGAGGTTTACTTAATATCCACAGTTCTTTGGAGCAGAAATCTTTACAGATCCACAACCCTTTGAGAAAAGGAATTCAATCCCAGTTTTGTGTAAACTTTTTATTCTGAAACAACATCTCATACTCCTCAATCCCCCACGAGCAGAAACACCTCTACAGCATTAAACCTTCCAAACCCTTTTATAATCTTGTTTCATTAAGATAACCTCTCATTTCTCTAAATTTCAGAGTGCACAGTCAAATAACTGGCTATGTAAAGTCTTTCATTTGTTGCTAAAAATGAAGAGTGAAGTTCTTAGATAAAATAACTCAGTGGAAACGTTACAACTGAGTCATAACTTTAAAAAAGTGGTATGTATTTTTGATTTTTGTTGGATAACTAGAGAATTTCCCTGAACCTCCAAGGTGACATCTAACGAGAGCCAGTGTGCTTAGGCGATGAGTGAAGATGAAGATTGTTTGTTGCAGTGTTCTCATTCTACCTGATCCCAGCTGAGTTTTTCCAATGCCATTAGGGCTAGGGTGTTGGCACGTGGCCAAGTGGTTAAGGTGTTCGTCTAGTGATTTGAAGGTCGTTAATTCGAGCCTTGGCTGAGGCAACGTGTATGTCCTTGAACAAGGCACTTAACCACACATTGCTCTGAGACGACACTGGTGCCAAGCTGTATGGGTCCTAATGCCCTTCCCTTCGACGACATCGGTGGCGTGGAGAGGGGAGACTTGCAGCATGGGCAACTGCTGGTCTTCCATACAACCTTGCCCAGGCCTGCGCCCTGGAAAGCTTCCAAGGCGCAAGTCCGTGGTCTCATGAGACTAACGGATGCCTCTTTAAAAAAAAAGGGCTTGGCTGAGTTTCTGAGGTGGTGAGGAAGCATTGATGTGGTCAGTACAACCTGACAATTGCATTTTGGCCTCTCAACCTGCTTTAACTGCTTAGGGAAGTGATCAGCTGGGCTAAGTTTAACGCTGGGATACCTTCAAGTTTAGGAGGAGCTCCAGGCGAGTGGTGGCATCTTATGTTTGTAAGGTTAACTCAGACTCCCGGTTCCAAAGGTGAACACATTCAAAAACCTCATTAACCTTGCTATTCCTTTCAGTGGTGAAGTAGAGGACCCGAGAACTTAAGAAATCAAAGCAGGACTGGACCATTTTCCCCCACTTTTACTCCACCATTCAATCAGATTCTTCTTAAAAACAGGCTTTTGTTGACTCTGGCATTGTCTTGCTCTCTTTATGGAACTGATCTTCTACCTCTCAATCACTTTCCTGCTCTAAAGCCTCATCCTTGATTCCCCTAATATCTAAAAGGCTATTGCTCCCTGCCTTGAATAGTCTCAGCAAGTGAACCTCCAGGGCCCACTAGAGTAGAAAATTTCAAAGATTCACTACCTCTAACTGAAGAAAATTCTTCTTGTTTCTTCCAACCCCTTATTTTGAGTTGAAGGGTCTCAATCTGAAATGCCAACTGTCTACTTCCCTCCAGTGGCATATCTAGGGTATGGCAAGTATGGCACGTGCCCTGGGCACCAATGGGCAGTTTCTATTAAAGTCAGACAAGCCATCCTCGGATAGTGAAAAAAGAATTTTCTTCAGATGTATGATCTGTCTTTGATTATCATGGGTGAAAAGCACTAGGATGGCCTTATTTCAGAGCATTGTGTAAGAAGAGGATGAAACGTTTCTTCACGAAGAAGGAGGAAAGCGGAGCTGAAGGACGGAAGAGACGGAAGTTGGAGGCGAAGGAAGCCAAGACTTCGAGCAAGTTCTTCATGCCCTTCTTTGAAAAGCCCAGAACAAGTAGTTCGATACGTTCCATGGAGTCGCCTGCACCTGCTACAAGTTTGTTAGAATCCGAAGGTGGATCAAGGACAAATGCATCGCAAGCTGAGGAGGAAGTCAAGTCAGATAAATCCGAGTATGCTGAGATTAAGAGTGAGGCTGCCTCAGAGAACGTGGACATGACAGGAGGGGAAGACGATGGTGGTGGTGGTGATGTTGAGTTTATTGACGAGATTGAACCTGACGACACTGAACCTAGTGAACTGGATGGTGTCAAAGAGCCTTGAACTGTCATACCAGAAGTGATTGAACAGCATGACATCGGACTTCTGAAGTTCGACAAGGATACTGGAAAAGCAATTCTGCCTGACGCGTTGAGAACAGAAATAATAAAGCTGGGTTCGAAGTATTTCCAGAACAGTGAGGGACCTTTCCTACCAACAAATAACCGCTCAATGAACAAAACTTGGTTCAAGAGGAAATTGGGAAATGGTTGTGGTGAGGAAGTGACTCGCTCATGGCTGGTCTATTCCCCGTCTAAAAAGTCTGCATTTTGTATCTGTTGTCTTCTCTATTCCCGGTCAGACCATCAATTCTCATTGGAGCAGGAAAGTGGATTCAACCAGTGGAAAGCACCTGAAAGGATCAGTGTTCATGAAAATGCCAAGAATCATCAGGAATGCCTCACACAGTGGAAAGAAATGGAAAGAAACTTAGCTGGAAACAGAGGAGTTATTGACACGGTATTTCAGTTACAGATTGAGAAGGAAAAGCAGAAGTGGTGTGTTATCTTGATGAGAATCCTTCACTGCATAAAATTCCTTGCGACTCAGAACCTGGCTTTGCGAGTACACAGAGAGGTCACTTCAGCTAGACGATGACTCCAATGTGTGAAATTTCCTTGTTTTACTGAAACTACTGGCCATCTTTGACCCTGTCATAAAACAACACCTCACTCATTTGGAAAGTCATCCTGGATCCACGTCTTATCTTTCATCAGGTGTCCAAAATGAATTCATCCACATGATGGCATCCACTGTTCGCCAGTATTTACTGAGAAGCATTCATAAAGCCAAGTACTATGGTCTCATGTTTGACTGGACTCCTGATCAGGCACACCGTGAGCAGGTATCAGAAGTAGTGAGGTATGTGGAAGTTGATTTTGAGAGGAAAACAGTCCGTGTTGGAGAGTCCTTCCTTGGTTTTATCCAGATATGCCAGAAGGATGCTGAGAGCTTGTTTGAAGACATCTTGTAACAGCTAGAGAAGGACGAAATGGAGCTGCAAGATTGTCGGTCACAGTGCTATGACAACGCTGCTGGGATGGCTGGACACAGAAGTGGTGTTCATCAAAGAATAAGTGAGAAGAACAACTTGGCAGTGTTTGTAAATTGCGACAATCACTCACTCAACTTGGTGGGTGTACATGCAGCCAAGCAGGATACAATGACGGTCACGTTTTTTGGACCCATCGAAGCTCTCTACGTGTTTTTCTCTCGTTCAACACAGCGCTGGGAAAAACTCAAAAACGCCGTGCCTGTGGTTGTTAAGTCGGAGTCCGAAACCAGGTGGAGTGCAAGGACAAAAGCAGTGAAGCCTGTCAACAAGTACCTTGAGGAGATACTTCAAGTTCTCCAGGACATGATAGACAATGAAAACGAGAACAGTGAAACAAAAAGTGACGTAAGGCAGCTGTACAACCGCATGTTGAGTTATGATTTTCTGATTTTGCTAGGATTTTGGAACAAAGTACTCATTTACATTGACTGTATTCAAAAGAGGCTGCAGGATCCTAGCATGAACTTCCACGATGCTGCCCTGGATATGAAAGCCCACCAAGATCATTCTTATGATGAAAGAGAAGTGTTGGTCAGTGAGTCTCTCAAAGGAGTCAGTCTCTGTCAAGAATGGAACACTGAAGTTGAAGGATGTCAGAGACGAGAAAAACGAATGGCTGATGAGAACTCGAGAGACGCTGAGTTAACAGCTAAGGAGGAAACGGAAAGAGTCATGAAGGGAACACTCAACTGTCTTCACAGAGAAATGGACGAAAGGTTCGCTCGTTTGCACGACACTGACACCAAGTTTGGGATCCTTCTCGATGTCGAGAGACTGTGTTACGGCGCCGACAGTAACGACCTAAAGAAGAAGTGCGAAAATTTGGGCGAATTGTACAGCTCTGATGTTGATGGACAGCAGCTATATGAAGAAATTTTGGATTGCAAAATGTTGCTATCAAGGCGGGTCAACATGAAAATATCAAGACCTGAAGAGTTTCTTGAATTTATTGTTCAGTATGGAGATGACAGTATCTTCCCCAATCTTCGCATTGCTATTCAGATAATGCTAACCATCGCAGTTTCCATCGCCAGCTGTGAGAGATCATTCAGCAAGTTAAAACTAATACTTTCGTATTTGAGAGCCTCCATGGGTCAAGGCAGACTCTGTGATCTTGCTCTGCTGAGTGTAGAAAGAGAAGAAACTGAAAAAACTGACTTTGATCACATCATAGACCAATTTGCATCAGTGAAAGCCAGGAAGGTGCAATTATAATTTTCATGTAGTGCCATTAATTTGTTAATTAAAAGATTAACGAGCTTGACTTGTATTTTTGAGCTGATATTATGGTAAAGTTATCTAAAAGATGGGTGTCAGGTGTTTGGACAGGGGCGCAATTTCAGTGCTTGCCATAGGCACTATTTTCTGTAGATACGCCCCTGCTTCGCTCCACAGATGCTGCCTGACTCGCTGAGTTCTTCTTGCACTTTGTTCATGGTTCCAGATTCCAGCACCTGTAGTCTCCTGTATGCTCCTAATTATAGACAATCCAGATAGGGGTAACATTATCTCTGCAGTGACCCTGACAAGTCCAGTAAATATTTTGTATATTTCACTGAGATCATCTCTCATGTTAGTACACTTAGGAAAGTTGGGGCACAGACCAGTTATCCTCTGCTGTCCTTCCAGCATCACACTGGTGAAAATGTTGCTGCATCCCCTCTGATGGCTGGGAGCACATTGGTGCATTTCTATTGCTAAGAAACAACGTCACTTTTGCAGATTAGATTGTTTTAGACTGCAACACTTTAAAGATTAGCATTATTCATCACATCACATCAAAACATCAGACTATACAGCGAAATGTGTCGTACTGTGTCAACGACCAACACTGTCTGAAGATTGTGCCGGGACAACACCGTCTAGGGCAGACAGCAAGTGTTGCCGTGTTTGCAGTGCCAACATAGCATACCCACAACTCACTAACCCTAACACTAAACGTATGTCTTTGACATGTGGGAGGAGTCTGGAGCACCCATGCTTTCACAGGGATAACGTACAAACTCCTTACAGACAGTAACGGGGATCGAACCCCAATCGGTGATTACTGGACCTACAAAGCGAGTGCACTAAACATTACGCTACTGTAACTTATTAACTGCTGGAGGAACCTAGCAGGTCCAGCAGGGGAGTTAGATAAGGCCCTTGTGGCTAAAGGGATCAGGGGGTATGGAGAGAAGGCAGGTATAGGGTTCTGAGTTGGATGATCAGCCATGATCGTACTGAATGGTGGTGCAGGCTCGAAGGGCCGAATGGCCTACTCCTGCACCTATTTTCTATGTTTCTATGTTTCTATCTGTAGAGGCAGCAAGATTGTTGATATTTCAGGACCTGATGCTGGGTCTCAACCTGAAATGTCAACCCTCCAGATGTGCTACTTGACCCTCTGCATTCCTCCAACAGTTTGATTTTCTTCTGCTCCACATTGCAACATCTGCCTTCTCTCGTGCCTTCACTTTAAAGTGTGTTTTTACATCCCACGTTGACAATGGCATGCGCTGTAAATGATTTGCATCACGTATTGCTGAATATCTAGGTATATGCTAGCCTCGGTGATGTATAGTCAACTAAAGCTGATGAGTAACCTCACCATCCTGACAACTGTCGTGCTTCTTCGTCAACATGAATAATTTCATGAGGATCTGGAGGATTTGGATTTGTTGCAGCCTATACCATGGACTTGAATCTTAAAGGATGCTTTTACGAACACTATATTGCTTTGTTCTCATTACAGAAACATACTCCTAAATATATGGAGCATGAGGGTAAGATAGGCGCCACACCAATAGATAAGACCATAAGACATAAGAGCAGAATTTGGCCATTCAGCCCATCAAGTCTGCTTCGCCCTAACTGATCAGGAAGTGATCAACTTCCGCCTTAAATATACACATGGATTTGGCCTTCACCGCAGTCTGTGGCAGAGCATTCCACAGGTTTACTACTCTCCGGTTAAAAAAAGTTCCTCCTTACCTCTGTTCAATTTTGAGGCTGTGCCCCCGGTTCTGGATACCCCCACCATAGGAAACATCCTCTCCACATGCACACTATCTAGTCCTTTCAACATTCGGTAGGTTTCAATGAGATCCCCATGCATTCTTCTAAAAATGTCAAGTGGAGGGGATCATCTTCTGGATTACTGCTGCAGGAAGACTCAAGCTGCCTAAATTAACTAATGTATTAAGTATAAAAGTGGTTGCAGGGCTTATAGCTCAGCTATAGTTATCACTAATACCTCCATAAGTACAAGAGATCTTTTTTCAAAATAACTGACAATGGTATAGAATGGGCAATTTGTTTCAGCTGTCTGTGCAACAAGACCAATTAATGTTCAAGGGTTGGAAATTCAGAAGTTTTTCATTCACCTTCCTCACCAGATGAAGACACTTCTTCACTCACATGGGGGAATTCTTCACACAGAGTTTGGTGAGAGTGTGGAATGAGTTGCCGGCAGAAGTGCTGGATACGGGTCCGATTTCAACGTGTAAGAGAAGTTTGGATAAGTGCATGGATGGGAGGCGTATTGAGGGCTTTGGCCCAGGTACAGGTTGATAGGACTAGGCAGAATGGTAGGGTTGGTATTCTTGCTCCCAGCATGGAATAGATGGGCCAAAGGGTTTGCTTCTGAGCTATACTGTGTGATGACATTGATGAATCTGTCCAAAACTGTTCCACTAGAATTAACTGTTGCTAATATAACCAATTAACGGAAGGTTGGAGGAGGAGAAAATGGCAGCGCGACGCAGCGTGTGGCGGCCACTCCGGTGAATGATATCTGTAATCTGTCAAGTAGGGGACCGTGCACAGTTCTGATTTGATGGAGACAGATGTGAGAGTACGGAGGAACATCTGGAGAAACTTCTGAAATGCCCGCTTCGCTGCCGCTGCTACTGTGTGGTAACCGGAATCTCTGGAGCAGAAGGCCCCGAATCCTTGGGTTTGCTTGTTTCGGCGGCTGGGGCTAGGTCGGAGGTGCTCGGCAGAGGATGGCACTCGGGAGGCTGTATCGGAGGGGCTGGTCGGAGGCTCAAAGTTTTCGGATGGACGGACTCGGTGTTGGCTGTGGTCGGTTGCTTCCAAGGCATCGGCAGTTGTCTTGGAGTTTTATGGCAGGGAGCTTCTCCCTTTTGCCGCCTGCTATCGGGGACTTGGGAGTCGATCGGGACTTCAGACTTTTTTTTAACCATGCCCATGGTCTGTTCTTTATCAAATTATGGTATTTCTTTGCACTGCTGTAACTATATGCTATAATTATGTGGTTCTGTCAGTGTTGGTCTTTGGTTTGTCCCATTTTCTGTGATATCACTCTGGAGGAACATTGTGTCATTTCTTAATGCATGTATGCATTTCTAAATGACGATGAAAGAGGACTGAGTGTTCTTATAATCTAATTTATTATTCTCAATTGGGGTCTTGGATTTTTGACCTCATTATAATGTTGGTGAAAATAGCTTCCATGGGTCAGTCCTCCAGTATCCAAGCTGGTGGTCAGGTTGGATTGTGGGCTCTGAGGGGACATTGGAAGTCTGTGATGTGGCACTCAGTGCAAGGTGCTTGGAAGACAGCAAGAAAGTAGGGTTTTGTCCACAGGTCAAGGATTAGTGTAGGCTCTAGGAGACTGGGGCAGGGGAATGTTGTGCAGGCATTGAGATGTGTTAAAGAGTAAGGTTGTAGAGACAAGGCTGGGAGCAAGAATGCCAACCCTAATTATTTAATTCTCTGGGTGTTTAGCATTCATTGTCCGGGAAGAGAGTGGGACTGGAAGTAGCTGCCTCAAAGTAAAGCAAGGTTTTAAATGGAAGCAGAGACCAGGATTAGATCCCTAATTTACGTTGATCCAGTGTCAGCTTGGAGTTGAGCAAAAAGATACTTGATCCTTGTCTTCTGCCGGCAGAGTGATCACTGCAGCTCACATCAGAAATGTGTGCGACTGCGCAAACGGTACTTTTGTCCGCAGACAGATATCACAGCGACTAAGTGTAGTTACAGGCAATCCCAGTAATTCGTGGAGTGAATACTACATATTGTACTGGTTGGGCACGGGAGTACATTTAGCCAGAGACTCATTCCACTGAGATGCAACATAGAGCGTCATAGGAAGTCATTCCTGCCTGTGGCCATCAAACTTTACAACTCCTCCCTTGTAGAGTCAGACACCCTGAGCCAATAGGCTGGTCCTGGACTTATTTCCTGGCACAATTTACATATTACTATTTAATTATTTATGGTTTTATTACTATTTAATTACTTATGGTGCAACTGTAGCGAAAACCAATTTCCCTGGGATCAATAAAGTATGACTATGACTATGAAGGTCCCAGGCATCCTCATAATCATTTGAAGTGGGGAATTACTTGATTAGTTCAAAAAGTAGGGGATGGTGAAGGTTTGATCTTTACCTCCGATATAAATGTGGAAGACTCACTTCAGCTCAGGCCAAAGGGCACTTCCTTCTCTTGTTTTATGTTTAAATATGGCACCACGCACAAGGAAATCACATTTCAACAAAGAACCATACGGAAAACTACCACCACTGATGACTTCCCCCTCCAAAGACCGACCCCCTCTCTTTTAGAAGGAATTTGTTTATTTATTGCAGATGTGTTCTGACTCCTAAGCTGAGTAAATTAGAAATGCATGAAATTTATTAAAACAGATGACGTTGCAAGCTCTGCATGGACTGAAATTGGGGAAGGTACAGGATTAATTGTTGCTACACGGAGCAGATACAATTGAGTGAGCTAATTCTCCCAGTGGCGGTGGAGGATTCTGGGGTTCTTTATGAGGTGAATTGTCAACGAAAGATAAGGACAATGCAGGGAATATGAACTCTTACATTTCACTGTTTAACCGGAGTTGATTCTAATGAGATAACTTTGGACAGATTCGCTGGTGCCTTTATCTAAATTATAAGAAATTCAGATCCTACCACCGATTCCCTGTGGGACACCGTTCATTACAACCAGAGAAAGAGCCACCAACACCAACTTTGTGTTTCATGAGAGTCAGCTAGTTTTCAATCTTTGCCAGTACAGTAAATGAACCTCTATACCATAAAGTTTCTCTTGCAATAGCCTTCGTCACAGCATCTGATCAGGCGAGATTATTGGACGGGATTTGTGCAACTTTCTAAATGCCGTCTGAGGTAAAACATATTTGAAGATGTAGACGTTAAACCCTGAACAACACTGATAGTCTCCTGGCAACTTGTCCTGGCAGGGGTTTGTAAGACCACACTGGAAACACATCTTCAGTGCTGTGAACTCTTTGGTCTCTGGAACTCTAGTCTTTAGAGGTCAGAGATTATACTAAAGTGTGCAGAGGGCATAATAGGGTATGAAGGGATATATTAGATTAGGTGAGGATATTACATTAAACTCGGGCAAGCAATATATAATGTGGGAAAGTTTACAATTGTTCATTTTGGAAGGGAAAGCAAAAGGTAAAATATAAATGATAAGAGATAGCATCATTGGAAACAGTTCAGAGAAGGTTTACTAGATTAATGGCAAATTGTTGTTTGAAGAAAGATCGTAAGGCTAAAGTTGTATAAACTGGAGTTTAGAAAACTGAGAGGAAGTCTTAGGGTTATACAACACAGAAACAGATCCTTTGGATTAACTTGTCAAGGTGGACCAGTTTCCCACCTGAGCTTCTTCCATTGCCTGTATTTTGTCCATATCCTCTAAACCTTTCCTATCCATGTACCTGTCCAATTGTCTTTTTAACTATAGTAATAGTGCCCACTTCAACCGCTTCCTCTGGCCCCACGTTCCATGCATTTACCACCCTCTGGCCAAAGAAGTTGCCTCCTAAGTCCCTTTTAAATCTTTGCCCTCTCAATATAAACCTATGCCCTCTCGTTTTAGATTCCCCTACTGTGGTAAAAAACCCTGTGACCATTCACTTCATCCATGTCCCTGATGATTTAACATATAGCAGTAAGGCCACTCCTCAGCCCCCTAGGATCCAGGGGAAAAAGTGCAGCTTATCCTAACCTTCCAGTTCTGGCAATATCCCTTGTTAAAACATACGAGATCTTGATGGGTTTTAATGGGGCAGATGTGGAGAGGGTGTTACCTCTCGTTGGAGAATCTAGGGCTTCTAGGTTCCTGTTTGGAAATAACGCTCCTCCCATTTACGATAGAAATGAGGCTTCTTTTCCCCTTCAAGGGCTATGAGTCTATGGAACTTTCTTCCTCAAAGGATGGCAGAAGTGAAATATTTCAATGTTTATGTCAGAGGCAGGTGTGGGGGCGGGGGTGATTGAAAGGATACTGTGGGTAGATGAGAAGGTAGAGATGAGTTTACAGTGAAATAGGCATGTGAACAGACTTAGTGGCTTGATTCATATGCTTGTCTATAAATGGTGTGAGATGACACTGAATGTTAGAGTCATTTATTATGGAAGCAGACCTTTTGGCCTAACTCATCCTTGCCAACTCTGTTGCTCAGTGAGCTAGTTTAGTGTGACTCAAAGACACGAAGCCTCTCCTAGCTACGCACTTACGTGGATGGCTTCTGTAAATTGCTAATGCGGCAGTCTCCATCTCTATTTCTGTCAGTTCATTCCAAGGACAGGATGCACAAGCTAGGTTTTTATTCTCTGGAACACAGGATTTTAAGGGGTGAACCTGATAGAAGTATATAAGATTCTGAGAGGCATAGACAGGGTGGAGGCACATAGTCTTTTTTCCCAGGGAGGGGTTACTAAAAACAAGGCCGAGGCTATAAAACAGAGGGGGCAAGAAATTTTAGTGGCACTTCAGAGGCAGCTTCCACACACAATGATAAATTGGGTACATGACGCATGGCCTAAGGTAGATGGAGTTGAGTTATTAACTTGAAACTTTCTGCATAATTACTCAACGAGTTGAACTGCACGTGCATGTAACGAGAACTGTATAACTCATCTCGTTCTGCCTTAGGCCACAAACTTATCAATCACCCCTACTGTCAACCATTTCTGGAGGTCCAAGACGTCGACTTCTACAAAGAAGAGATCCGTATGCTCCACGACTGTTGGACTGAGTGTGTAAATGTAGGATGGGACTATGTTGAAAAATAAATGTGCTAGGTTTTCTAAAATTGACTCCTTCTACCTTAGGCCACGAACATATCAATCACCCCTTGTATCTCACTCCAGTACATCCATCTGAGATTCTGTTAACAATGGTTGTATCATCAGCAAGGTTATAGATGGCATTTGAGCTATACCTAGCCATACAGTCATGAGTATAGAGGGAGAAGAGCAGTGGGCTAAGCGCACTTCCTTGAGGTGTGCCAGTATTGATCGTCAGTGAGGTGGATATGTTATTACTAATCTGCACAGATTCTGGTCTTCCAACCAAACCATCCGAAGTGAGCTTTGCTGGTATTGTGAAAGTGATGCGGGAACATTTAGAACTGAAGCCACTGTGAATGCAGAGCTCTTTAGGTTTCATAAGCAAAATCAAAGGAAGAGGAATCCAATTCAGTGTATGTGCCTGAATTGAAGAGATTGTCTGAGCATTGTCAGTTCAGTAACGGCTTAATGATAAACTAAGAGATCATTTAGTTTGTGGAATCAAAATAGAAAGCATTCAAAAATAGCTACTACCTGAAGCACAATTTACAGTACCTTTAAAAGAGCAGTTAAAATTGCTGTATCAGTGGAAACCGCAGATTGAGTTGCAGTCAGGAATAAAAGTGAGGTTGTGCAAAATTGCAAGGTCTAAACAGAAACCAGTCTGACTGAACAAATTGTGTACTGTTGTGGCAGAGGCTCACATATACCAAACAAATGCAGGTTTAAGGGTGAGAGGAGTAAAAGGTAAAAAAGATCAAGTTGCAGTTTCAAAGAGAGTACTAATCTGCGTGCTGTTGATGAAAATCTGAAAATGATGAGAGTGATACAGGACTGTGTAGCCTTGAGATTTACAGTGTGAAAATTAACAATAGACAAGCAGTATGGCTTACGCCAGAAGTGAACTGCAAATTAGTTAAAATAGAATTGGACACTAGTTCAGCTGTCTCAGTCATTACACAATATGGGTTTGAACAGCATTTCAAAGATATTGAACTGAAGCCTGGAGATATCCAACTAAGAGATTATACTGGAGAAATAATAACTCCTGTGGGAATGACATCTGTAACAGTGAAAACAACCAACAAGCCAAAGGCCAACCAACCAGCAACCAATAACCAACAAGTTTGTATGTGGTAAAAACAGGAGGGCCAGCATTGTAGGGACGTGGTTGGCTGAGACAACTACAACTTGATTGGAGATCCATCCACCAATTGCATACCACATCCCTGCAATGAGGCCAACTGAAAGCAAATTTTGAAAGGTACTGAATGATGCCACCACTGTCTCCATGCCGAACATCATGAACCATAAGTTTTTTTTCTTACAGTGTGTGGTGGGTGCACTGTCAATGCTGGTAGTGGAGTAGATATACTGTAAGAGTGGTTTTAAGAGGCTTTTGGACAGACACAGGAATATGGAAGGAATGGAGGGACATTATGCAGACAGAATGGTTTACTTTAGTTAGGTGTTTAACCACTAGTTTAATTAGTTAAGCACAACATCATGGGCCAGAGGGCCTGTTCCTGTGCTGTGTCGTTCCCTGTTCTATTGTGAATGTTTTAAAGTAGACACATTTAATGTGGGCCGTTCTCTTACGGTGGGAAAAACGTGTACTTTTGAGAGGTGTTGCTTTTGTGGCACCCCTAAACACCACTTTCCTCTTTGACACAGAATCTTATGGCGAAGGCTCTCTACGACAACAAGGCAGAGACACCTGACGAGCTTGCGTTCCGTAAAGGTGAAATACTGACGGTGATAGAACAGAACATCAAGGGGGACGAGGGTTGGTGGCGATGCTCCCTGCACGGGCGGCAAGGCATTGTACCCGGAAATCGCCTGCAACTGCTCACTGGACCGCAGTATGACATCCAATCCCCGTACTCCCCCAACTGCTCGGCACTGCGCAGGCCATCCCAGCAAAATATTTACCAGATACCAATGATGCAGCATCAAAGCTCGCCCTTGCCTTCCCTGTCTGGGCTGGGAGACAGTGACTACCAGGTACCATCAAGGCCTCAGTCTTACGGTCAGCATTACCAAACGCCAGTGTCATCTGGCGAGTACCGTTGGGACAGAGGACCGGCACCTCCACAACAGGTAAGAAAGAATTCACTGATATATTGTTATAGCATTGGAAATCTGGACTCAGTATGACCAGGCAAAGAAAGGTCTGATACTTGTAATCTGACCCTTCACTGGCCACATAGCCCAGTGTAGAAAGGGCTGATCTACAAACTAAGTGGTCACTAGGGACTGTTTTCCCTGGAGCAACAGTGGCTGAGGGGAGCTTGAGCAGCGGCCAATCGGAGTTCAGGACTCATTAGCAAGGTCAAATAAAAATAAGGCCAGGGCAAGTGGAGCAGCCACTGTTAGAGTGGGACAGTGTTAGAGTGGGGAGACTTTTGGCATTGGCTCAACAGCCTT
The DNA here is from genome assembly GCF_030028105.1 of Mobula birostris. NCBI lineage: Eukaryota > Metazoa > Chordata > Chondrichthyes > Myliobatiformes > Myliobatidae > Mobula > Mobula birostris. Next base: position 22,976,179 of record NC_092371.1, on the reverse strand, counting down.
GGGTGATAACAGGCATGGGTGACGTATGTATCTGGTAAACTTTTTCTTGCTCATACTTCCTCTGTAAGTTAGGGGAGTGAGAATGGCTCCAGGGGCGGTGTTGTGTTCTTTGTGTGAGATGTGGGAATTCAGGGAGACCTCCAGCCTCCCGGATAACCACACCTACACCAGGTGCACCGAGCTGCAGCTCCTCAGAGAGCGTGTCAAAGAACTGGAGCTGCAACTCAATGACCTTCAGCTCATAAGGGGAACTGAGGAGATGATAGATAGGAGCAATGGGGGACGCAGCCACCCCTAGGTTGCAGAAGGCAGCTGAGTAGGTGATTGTCAGGAGAGGGAAGGGAAATGGGCAGCTGGTACAGAGTATTCCTTTGGCTGATCCCCTCAAAAACAAGTATACCATTTTGGATACTGTTGGGGGTGGAATGACCTACCAGGAGATCTGCAGTGAATGGCTCTCTGGCACTGTGGCTCAGAAAGGAAGGGGGAAGAAGAGGACTGCAGTGGTGACAGGAGATTCCATAGTTAGAGAAGTAAGTAGGAGAGTCCGTGGGCACGATAGAGAGACCCAGGTGTCAGGGTCACGGATGACTCGGATTGTGTCCACAATGTTCTAAATGGGGAGGGTGAGCAGCCAGAGGTCTTGGTGCATATTGGTACCGATGATATAGGAGGGAAGATAGAGGAGGTCCTAAAGAGAGAATTTAGGAAGCTCAGTAGAAAGCTGAGAAGTAAGACTTCCAGGGTAGCAATCTATTGCTGCCTGTGCCAGATGCCAGTGAGGGCAAGAATAGGATGATTTGGCAGGTGAATGCGTTGCTGGGGAACTGGTGCAGGGGGCAGGGTTTCAGATTTATGGGTCATTGGGATCTCTTCTGGGGAAGCTATGACCTGTAGAAAAAGGGACAGGCTACACTTGTACTGAGGGGTTCAACATACTTGCGGACAGGTTTGCTAGATTTGTTGGGGAGTGTTTAATTTGGCAGGGGGATGGGAACAGGAGAGAGAGGGCTGAGGAAAGGGATGCTGGTTTACAAGCAGAGGGAGTGGAAAGTGAGACTGTCAGGAAGGACTGGCAGATGACAGGGCAAAATTTCAGTCAGCAGGACAGGCTGCAATGTAAAAGGGGGACAAAATTGAAGAGGGGGACAAATACAGGACTGAAAGTGTTATATTTGAATGCACCCAGTATACGGAATAAAGCAGATGATCTTGTAGCACAGTTAGAGTCTGGTGGATATGATGGAGTCACGGCTGAAAGACGATTGTAGTTGGGAGCTTAATATCCAAGAATACATGATCTATCAAAAGGATAGGCAGGTAAACTGAGGAGGTGGAGTGGCTCTGCTGGTGAAAAATGAAATAAATTCCTTAGGAAGAGGTAACATAGGATTAGAAGATTGAATCCTCAAGGGCAGAGTTAAGAAACTGCAAGGGTAGGAAGACCTTTATGGGAGTTATTTACAGGCCTCTGAACTGCAGCCAGGATGTGGTCTACAAATTACAGCAGGAGGTAGAAAAAGCAGGTCATAAAGGCAAAGGCATGTCGGTAGGCAGATAGATTGGGAAAATCAAGTAGATGCTAGATCCCAAGAGGAAGAATTTGTGGAATGCCTATGAACAGCTTGCGGTTGAGCCCACTAGGGAATCAACAATTCTGGTTTGGGTGCTGTGTAATGAACTGGATATGATTAGGGAGTTTAAGGTAGTGGAAACCGTAGGGGCCTGTGATCAGAACATGATAGGGTTCACCCTGCAATTTGAGAGGGAGAAGCTAAAGTCAGATGTATCAATATTACAGTGGAGTAAAGGAAATTACGGAGGCATGAGAGAGGAGCTGGCCATAGCTGATTGAAGGGAACTCTAGCAGGCATGGAGTGTCTGGAAGCAATTTGGAAAGCACAGCATAGATACATCTTGAAGAAGAAAAAGTATTCTAAAGGCAGGATAAAGCAACCGCTGCTGACAAGGGAAGTTAAAACCAACATAAAAGCAAAAAAGAGGGCATAGAGCAAAAATTAGTGGGAAGTTAGAAGACTGAATTTTTAAAAGCCAAAAGAAGGTAACTAAAAATACATACAGGAAGAAAAGATGAAATATGAAGGTAAGTTAGCCAATAATATCAAAAATGATATCAAAAGTTTTTTTTCAGATATATAAAGAGTAAAAGAGAGTCAAGACTAGATATTGGACCTCTAGAAATGATGCTGGAGAGATAGTAATGGGGAACAAGGGAATAGTGAACCAACTGAATAAGTATTTTGCATCAGTTGTCACTATGGAAGGCACTAGTGGTATGTTGGATGTTCGAGAGTGTCAGGAGGCAGAAGTGAGTGCTGGAGTGCTGTTGCTATTACTAGGGAGATGGTGCTTGGGAAACTGAAAGGTCTGAAGGTAAATAAATCACCCGGACCTGATGGACAACATCCAGGGGTTCTAAAAGAGGAGGCTGAAGAGATTGTGGAGGCATTGGTAATGATCTTTCAACAATCAATAGAGTCTGGCATGGTTCCAAAGGACTAGAAAATTGCAAATGTCACTCCACTCTTCAAGAAGGAAGGGAGGCAGAATGAAAGAAATTATAGGCCAGTTAACACACATCAAAGTTGCTGGTGAACGCAGCAGGCCAGGCAACATCTCTAGGAAGAGGTACAGTCGACGTTTCAGGCCGAGACCCTTTGTTAGGACTAACTGAAGGAAGAGCTAGTAAAAGATTTGAAAGTGGGAGGGGGACTGTACTTCTTCGTAGAGATGCTGCCTGGCCTGCTGCGTTCACCAGCAACTTTGATGTGTGTTGCTTGAATTTCCAGCATCTGCAGAATTCCTCGTGATAGGCCAGTTAGTTTGACTTCAGTGTTGGGAAGATGTTGGAGCCGATTGTTAAGTATGTGAATTTGGGGTACTTGGAGGCACATTGCAAAATAGGCTGAATCAACATGGTTTCCTTAAGGGAAAATCTTGCCTGACAAATCTGTTGGAATTCTTTCAAGAAATAACAAGCAGAATGGGCAAAAGAGAATCAGAGGACGTTGTGTATATGGATGTCAACCATATGGCTGCTAAAGAAGTTAAGAGCCCATACTAGCATGGATAGAGCACTGGCTGATTGGCAGGAGGCAAAGAATGGGAGTAAATTGATCCTTTTTAGATTGGCTGCCAGTGACTAGTGGTGTTCCACAGTGATCAGTGTTGGATCTGCTTTGTTTTACATTGCATGTCAATGATTTCGATGATGAAATTGATGGGTGTGTGGCCATGTTTGCAGACCATACCAAGGCAGGTGGAGGGGCAGGTAGTGTTAAGAAAGCAGAGTGGCTACAGAAGGACTTAGACAGATCAGGAGAATGGGCAAAGTGGTGGCAGATGGAATACAGTATGGGGAAGTGTATAGTCATGCACTTTGGTAGAATGAATAAAAGCATAGACAACTTACTAAACACGGAGGAAATTTTTAAAAATTGCAGGTACAAAGAGATTTGTGAGTCCTTGTGTAGGATTCCCTAAAGATTAATTTGCAGGTTGAATCAGTGGTGAGGAAGGTGAATTCAATGTTGGCATTCATTTCAAGAGGACTAGAATAAAAAAGCAAGGATGTAATGCTGAGGTTGTGTAAGGCCTCATTTGTGAGCAGCTTTGGGCCCCCTATTTAAGAAAGGATGTGCTGAAATTTTTAGAGAGCTGAGAGGAGATTCACGAAATAGATTCTGGGAATGAAAGGTTTATCATATGAGCAGTGACTAAATGCTTTGGGCCTGTACTTCCTGGAATTCATAATAATGAAGGGGTATCTTACTGAAACCTAGCTAATATTGAAAGGCATAGGAAGAGTGGATATGAAGAGGATGTTTCCTTTGGTGGGAGAGTCTAGGACCAAAGGGCACAGCCTCAAAATAGAGGGACGTCCATTTAGAATGGAAATGAGGAGGTTTTTTTAGCCAGAGGGTGGTAAATCTGTGGAATTCATTGTCACAGGCAGCTGTAGAGACCAGGTCACTGGGTGCATTTAAGGTGAAGGTTGATAAGCTCTTGATTAATCAGGTCATGAAAGGTTATGGGGAGAAGTCAAGAGAATGGGGTTAAGAGGCAAATAGATCAGCCATGGTGAAATGGCGGAGCAGACTGGATGGGACAAATGGCCTAATTCTGCTCCTACGTCTTATGGTCATGTCTGCTTCACCATTCAATAATGTCACGGTCTTACAAATATTTATAAAATTATGAGGGGCACAGATAGACAGAATAGAGTATGTTTCCAGGGTAGAGGAGTCTGAAACTTGAGGGAATAGGTTTAAGGTGAGAGGGGAGAAATTTATAAGGGATCTTGGGAGCAACTTTTTCCACGCAGAGGGTTGTGGTATAAAGAACAAGCTATCAGAGAACGGGGTACAGTTCCAACATTTAAAAGACATTTGGAGAGGAATGTGGATAAGAAAGGGATCAGGGCAAAGGGGATTAGAGTACACGGGATTTTGTTTTGTCATGGACAATTAGGCTGAAGGAAACAAGGGTTTGGATCCATGCAGTACTCTAAGAATGCAGTATTGTGTCTGAGTTTCATTACTTATTAGCAGCATCAGAATTTTTGATCCAATGTGACCTGGAAATTGGTGTTGGTATTGAAGGTGAGGGGTGTAGTTTTAGGCTACAAAATGATATTGACTGACAGGTAAGAAGATTGTAGAATAAGTAGTAACTGCTTCAGAAACAGGCCCTTCAGCCCGACTGTCCATGCTGACAAGATTTCTGACCAAGCTAGTCTTATTTACTTGTGTATGGCCTAAATGTCTCTAAGCGTTTTGTGTCCAGGTACTTGCTCAAGTTTCTGTAAGATGCTGTTAATGTATCTGCATCAGTCACCTACCCATTTCAGGTAGTGACCATCATCTTGGTGAAAGAATTGCTCCTCAGTTTCCTATTAAATCTCTTCCTTCTCACCTTAATCCTATGTCCTCTAGTTCTTAATTTCCCTCCCTGGAATAAAGACGGTCACCTTCATGACTTTATACACCTCTATAAGATGCTGCCTCATTCTCCTGCACTCCAATGAATAAATCTCACCTTCTCTCTGTCACTCAGTCCCTCGAGTCCTTGTAAATCTCCTCTGCACTCTTTCCATCTTAATCATATCTTTCCTATTCCATGGTGAGCTAAACTGAACACAATATAACAAATGTGGTCTCACCAACATCTTGTACAGCTGCATATTAATATCCTAGCTTCAGTGCCCTGACTGATAAAGGCCAGCATGCCAAAAGCCTCCTTTCCCCCATCTGCCTTTGCCGCCATTTTCAAGATGCCTGTACTCCTAGGTCCCTCTGTTTCACAACCCTCCCAGGGCCCCATTATGATCATTCTACTGAGCTTTCAGACAGGAGGAGTCCTAGACTGGTGAATGTGGGAAGCCACCTATAATAAAAGGCTATGGAGGGGGTGTTTCAGAATGGAGGGTCGTCCTTTTAGAATGGAGATGAGGAGGAATTTCTTTAGCCGGAGAGTGGTGAATCTGTGGAATTCTTTGCCACAGGCAGCTGTGGAAGCCAAATCTTTATATATATTTAAGGCAGAGGTCAATTGATTCTTGATTGGTCAGGGCATCAAGAGATACGGGGAGAAGGCAGGAAATTGGGCCCAAGAGGAAAATTGGATCAGCCATGATGAAATGGCAGATCAGACTCAATGGGCCAAATGGCCTAATTCTGTTCCTACGAGGGGTGATTGATAAGTTCGTGGCCTAAGGTAGAAGGAGTCAATTTTAGAAAACCTAGCACATTTATTTTTCAACATAGTCCCCTCCTACATGTACACACTTAGTCCAGCGGTCGTGGAGCATACAGATCCCTTCTTGTAGAAGTGGTCCACAGCAGGGGTGATTGATAAGCTTGTGGCCTAAGGTAGAAGGAGATGAGTTATTAACTTCAAACTTTCTGTATAACCACTCAAAGAGTTGAACTGCACGTGCATGTAACGGGAACGTCTTGGACCTCCAGGTGGTCCATAGCAGAGGTGATTGATAAGTTAGTGGCCTAAGGCAGAAGGAGTTGAGTTGTACAGCTCTCGTTACATGCACGTGAAGTTCAACTCTTTGAGTGAAAATGCAGAATGTTTGAAGTTAATAACTCATCTCCTTCTACCTTAGGCCACAAACTTATCAATCACCTCTGCTGTGGACCACTTCTGGAGGTCCAAGACGCTGACTTCTACAAAGGAGGGATCCGTATGCTCCACGACCGCTGGACTAAGTGTGTGAATGTAGGAAAAATAAATGTGCTACGTTTTCTAAAATTGACTCCTTCTACCTTAGGCCACAAACTTATCAATTACCCCTCGTATATCTTAAGAGAAAAGTTAAAAATGTGACACAGGTAACTTCAAACTGTTAAAGTAGGCAGGGAAACAACATCCCAGCAGCTTGCTTATCCTGTCAGGACTTGCTCCCTCCCCCACAACTCTCGCGTTCACTTATGCAGCAACAGCAGAGCAATGGCCCATTACAGGTCAGGAGTGAGAGGAAAGAAACACAGAGAGAGACCATCCTTCAAAATGTTCCCTGGCTTTACCTCAGCCACACGCAGACACAGCCACCTTTCTCTTCCCATACGTGTCGATGATTGCCAACATGCTCAAACGTGATGGGGAATATGTGCCAGAACTGCGGTGTCCTGGGAGACACTTTCTTATTGGAATGGGTGTGTGGGATTACAAGAATGGTGTCTAATGAGACTCTGGCAGGAAGATTGCGTATCTGGAAATTATTGAAGGAGATTTCTTTGAAATGGTTTCTCACAGATTACACACATTCCTGCCAGTACAAACAATGAACAGCTGGATCTTTCCCAGATGAACATCTGTATGAATATTCCTCTTGGTTGATAACAAGTCAGCAGGGTTTCATCAGGAAATGATCACCACTATGATCTACATTGCATGATTTGTACATAAATGCCGATCTAACTAACTACGGGACAATTTAGAATGACCAATTAACCTATTAATCAGTATATCTTTAGACTGTGGGAGGAAACCAGAGCACCTGGAAGAAACCCATGCAGTCATGGGGAGAATGTACAGACTCCTTACAGTAGCAGGAATTAAACCCAGGTCACTGGTACTGCAAAGCTTTGTGCTAGCCACTACACTAATGTGCCACCCCACTCTCTGTAAACTAGAGATGTGCATGAAAATCCCAGATCAGCAGTTGTTGAGATACCCAAACCACCCAGCCTGGCACTCCATGATCAAAGTCACTTAGATCACATTTTGACCATCAGACTTTAAGACACAAGAACAGATTCAGGCTACTTGGCCCATTGAGTCTGCTCTGCCATTCCATCATGGCTGATTTATTGTCCATCTCAACCCTATTCTCCTGCCTTCTCCTCATAGTCTTTAATACCCTAATTAATCAAGAACCTATCAATCTTAAATATACCCAATGACTTGGCCTGCACAGCCATCTGTGGCAATGATTTCCACAGATTCACCACCCTCTGGCTAAAGAAATTTTCCCTCATCTCTGTTCTAAATGGATGTTCCTCAAATCTGAGGCTGTGCCCTCTGGTCCTAGAATCCCCCACTAGGAAACATCTACTCTGTCTAAGCCTTTCAGTATTTGATTGGTTTCAATGAGATGCCCCCTCATTCTAATAAACCCCAGTGAGTACAGACCCAGAGCTGTCAAACGCTCCTCATATGTTAACCCTTTCATTCCTGGGGTTATTCTTGTGAACCTTGCCTGGATCCTTTCCAATGCCAACACATCTTTTCTCAGATAAAACTGCTCACATTACTCCATGAGTGCGGCCTGACCAATGCCTTAGCGTTACATCCTTGCCTTTTGTACTCTTGTCCTCTGGAAATGAATGCTAACATTACATTTGCCTTCCTTACCACCGACTCAACCTGCAAATTAACCTTTCGGGAATCCTGCATAAGGACTCCGAAGTTTCTTTCCACTTCTGATTTTTGAATTTTCTTTCTGTCCAGAAAATAGCCCACACCTTTATTCCTCCTGTGGAAGTGCACGGTCATGCACTTTCCTACACTACATTTCATCTGCCACTTTTTTTGTCGATCCCCCCCTATCTGTCTAAGTCATTCTTCAGTTTCCCTGCTTACTCAACACTACCTGCCCCGCTTCCTATCTTTGTATCATCTGCAAACTTGACCACAAATCCATTAATACTGTCATTCAAATCGTTGACAGATAACACGAAAATAAGTGGTCCCAATACCAACCTGTGGCATACTACTATTCACCAGCAGCAAACCAGAAAAGGCTCCCTTTATTCCCATTCTTTGCCTCCCACCAGTCAGCCAATCTTCTATCCATGCTAGTACCTTTCCAATCTTTATTTATCTGAAAAAAACTTAGTAATCCATTTTATATTATTGGCTAACTTGCCTTCATATTTCTCTTTATGACTTTTTTAGTTGCATTCTGTTGGTTTTTGAACTTCCCAATCCTCTACCTTCCCACTAATCTTTGCTATATTGTATGCCCTCTCTTTTGCTTTTGTTTTCCTCTGACTTCTTTGTCAGCCATGGTTGCCTCATCCTCCCTTTAGAATACTTCATCTTAGGGATGTATCTTTCCTGCGCCTTCCAAATTTCACCCCCTGCCCCCGTAACATCTGGCATTGCTGTTCTGCTGTCACCTGTTCCAGCTCCTCTCTCATGCATCTGCAACTCCCTTTACTCCAGTGTTATACTGATACATCTGATTTAGCTTCCCTTTCTCAAACTGCAGGGCGAATCCAATCATATTATGATCAGTGCCTGCTAAGGGTTCCTTTACCTTAAGCTCGCTAATCAAATCCCAGTCATTACATAACAACCAACGCAGAGTTACCGTTCCCCTAGTGGGCTCAACCTCAAGTTGCTCTAAAAAGTAATCTCGCAGGCATTCTACAAATTTCCTTTCTTGGGACCCAGCACCAACCTAATCTACTGCAGACTGAAATCCCCCATGATTACTACAACATTGCCCTTTTTGCATGCTTTTTCTATCTCCCATTGTTACTTGCAGCAACATCCTGGATAATATTCGGAAGCCTGTATATAACTCCCATCAGGATATTCTTACACTTGCAGTTTCTTGCCTCTATCCACAAGGATTCTACATCTTATGATCCTATGTCACCTCTCTCTAAGGCTTTGATTTCATTTTTTACCAACAGAGCCACGCCGCCCCCTCTGTGTACCTGCCTGTCCTTTTGATATAATGTATATCCTTGGATGTTAAGCTCCCAACTATGATCTTCTTTCAGCCACAACTCATTAATGCTCAAATCATCATACCTAACTGTACCACAGGATCATCTACCTTATTCTGTATATTGTGTACATTCAAATATATCACCTTCAGTCCTGTACTCACCACCCTTTTTGATCTTGGCCCTGTGTTAACTCATCCCACTGACTGCAATTTTGTCCTATCATCTGCCTGTCCTTCCTCACAGCCTCACTGCACACTGCATCTAGTTGTATACCGACTGCCCCATCATCAGCCCTATCACTCCGATTCCAATTCCCCTGCCAAACCCTGCCCAACAGCTCTAGCAACCCTGCTTTCATGGACATTGCCCCCACCCCCCTTGGGTTCAGGTATAAACCATACTTTTTGTACAGGTTATACAAAAAGTATAACAGGTGTCAGGAAGGGGTAGCATCTCTGGTGGGGGAACATCGCGTCCTTTTCAAGGTGGTTAGCCCACCTTTGGTCCCCACCAGGCACTCGCTCTCACCTGTGGCTCCCCATAGCTGTTTGCATGTGACAGCAGCCACTCCCCAGGCAATGGCTTCAATAAGCCAGCTAAACCAGGTGAGGGTAGCCGATAGGTCTCAAACCCTCGGTGAGATAGGGAGTTGTCTATCCCAGCATGTGAAGACAGACTCCGGCGGATTGAGCGGACGAGACCAATGGAAGGTCCAACGGTCAAGAAGCCGGTCTCTGCAAGCGTCGTGGAACGTGTAGAGCAGGACAAGACACAGAAGACGTCCTGGTCATCCACTGCGCCTAGTCCCATCTCCAGCCATCTAGACTCTGTCTTGCCACTGGATGCAGATGGGAATTGGGAAGAGAGAGTGAGGCTGACACTGCGCAACCCTCCCTCACTTAAATCCAAATCATGCGCTAGTCTCGACATCATCAAAATGGTGTCGAGGTCCTCATCGGCGACGGCGATGGACGAACAACATACCTTCCCCAGAAGAGATCCCATTGATCCATAAATCTGAAGCCCTGCCCCCCCTGCACTGATTCTTCAACCATGCACTCATCTGCTAAATTATCCTATTCTTACGGTCACCAGCACATGGCACAGACAGCAGTCCAGAGATTACTACCCTGGAGGTCCTGCTTTTCAGCTGTCTACTTAACTGCCTATGTTCTCTCTTTAGGACTTCTTCCATTTTCCTACCTATGTTGCTGGCACCAATATGTAGCATGACTTTCAGCTGTCCACCCTCCCCCTTTACAATGTCATGGACCCAAACCGAGACAAACCTTATTGGCACCTGGGAGGCATCTACCATCTGGGTGTCTCTTTCTCATGCATAGAATTTGCTTTCTGCTGCACCGCTCTAATAGAAACATAGACATAGAAAATAGGTGCAGGAGTAGGCCATTCGGCCCTTCGAGCCTGCACCGCCATTTATTATGATCATGGCTGATCATCCAACTCAGAACCCCGCCCCAGCCTTCCCTCCATACCCCCTGCTCCCCGTAGCCACAAGGGCCATATCTAACTCCCTCTTAAATATAGCCAATGTACTGGCCTCAACTGCTTCCTGTAGCAGAGAATTCCACAGATTCACCACTCTCTGAGTGAAGAAGTTTTTCCTAATCTCGGTCCTAAAAGGCTTCCCCTTTATCCTCAAACTGTGACCCCTTGTTCTGGACTTCCCCAACATCGGGAACAATCTTCCTGCATCTAGCTTGTCCAATCCCTTTAGGATTTTATACGTTTCAATCAGATCCCCCCTCAATCTTCTAAATTCCAACGAGTACAAGCCCAGTTCATCCAGTCTTTCTTCATATGAAAGTCCTGCCATCCCAGGAATCAATCTGGTGAACCTTCTTTGTACTCCCTCTATGGCAAGGATGTCTTTCCTCAGATTAGGGGACCAAAACTGCACACAATACTCCAGGTGTGGTCTCACCAAGGCCTTGTACAACTGCAGTAGTACCTCCCTGCTCCTGTACTCAAATCCTCTCGCTATAAATGCCAGCTATATAATCCTCTATCACTACTGCACTCTGAGCCACAGATCCAGACTCAGTGCCAGAGACCAGATCGCTGTGGCTTCCCCCAGTAGGTAGAACCCCACGCCCCACTGCAACAGTATCTAAAGTAGTATACTTATTGAGCCACTCTGTACTAGCTGTCTATTCCCTATCCTTCTGACAGTTACCCAAGTTCCTGCCTCCTGCGACTTAGGGGTGACTGCCTCCCTTTAGCTCTGATCTATCACCACCTCATTTTCCCGTATGAGACAGAAGTAATTGAGGAGCTGCTCTATTTCCTTAACACGTTCTCTAAGGAGCTGTAACTCAATGCAGTTACGCAGATGTAGTTATCAGGGAGACTCGAGGTCTCTCAAAGTTCCCACAAATGGTACAAAGAACATAACACTACCTGCAGAGCTGGTCTCAATGCACTAGCTATGTACTAGTAAAAAAAACTTACTTAGAACCCATGCCTGTTGTCACCTAAGCCTGTTGAGCCAAAGCTGGGCCACTCTGACACTGTCCCTCTCCAACAATAGCCGCTCCACTTACAGCTCTTTTCTTTTTATTAGCCCTGCGCTGATTGCAGCCCACCAAAAGCAAGTTGAAATGCACCCAAGTTCTTTTTAAACCATGCACTGCATCACCAACGAATGACCTCTTGCACTGGTTGCAACCTGCTGAAAAACACCCAAGCTCTTTTAAATCCTCGCACTAAGTCACCAGTGAACGACCTCTTACACTGATTTCAGCCCACCAAAAAAGATTCTTCCTCATTTTGCTGTTTGGTCTGCAGAACAACTGATTATTATTATTATTATTATTATTATCCTCCTCCTCCTCCTCCTCCTCCTCCTTCTTTCTCTCTCTCTCTCTCTCTCTCTCTCTCTCTCTCTCTCTCTCTCTCTCTCTCTCTCTCTCTCTCTCTCTCTTCCCCCCCCCTCTGTAGGATGTATAATTAATTATAGAACTTCAAAGAACTTAAATTCTCAAATACAACCTAGTCTCACTTATAAACTGAATAATAAACTCTTCAATCAGATGTTGATTCTCTTGATGGCCAAACAAAGATTGAATAGAAAACCAAAGTAAATTTAAGCCAGATAGCCTCTTGAACAACCTGCTTCTTTCAATTTTGTATCAATTCCAGCTCAGCAAAACATGCTGGACTGTCTCTGGACTACCACAGTCACATAATCCAGTAGGATGTTTTCCTATTATCTTTAAATAATAGTTTAGCCCACAATGCCCCAACCTAAGTCTTGTAAATTTCACCATATCTCTACGACTTAAAAGGTAACAGTCTGAGACCTTTTTAACTAGTGGGTGACTAGAAAAATAATGCCTGCCCCTTCATTCATTTTTCCAATCCTCCTGTCACTTCTTCTCTATACCTTTTTTAATCCTACTTCTCAATTCTGCTCTGCCTAGGGGAACTCTCATTTCTTCTTGCCTGCTCTGTAAGGAAGACTTTGCAATGCCATCCGCAATTTCATTTCCCTCCACCCCAGCATGCCCAGGTATCCATGAAAATCTAATTGCACAACCCATCTTCCCTATTCTAAACAACACTAAGAGAATCTCAATAACTATGTCAGGACGTGCTTTTGATTTACTCCCTTTTATAGACTCTAAGGCAGCAGCAGAATCCGAAGAGAACCTGAATCCCTTGAGCATGCCTGCAAGCTTTCATGCATTGAGTTGCTGCCACATGATTGGCTAATTATATATTTGTATTAACATACAGGCATGCCCAATAAAGAGGCTACTAGCTGTAAGTTTGTTACAAATTTGCACCATTTCCTCATCTATCATCTAATCTAATTGATGTTCCCTAGTCCACGTTAATCAACTGTGTGTTAGGATATGCTTTTATGAACATTTCAAACAAATTTTGACATTCTTTCACACTCACAGGTAAGATGTGAAATTCTATCATGTTATGATCACTGTTTTCCAGAGTACTTGTTACCATTTGATCATGAAATAATTGGGTAGCCTCACACATGATCAGATCAACAAATAACCTGTATCCTAGTTGGGTCCCAATTATATTGCTCTAAGAATTTGCATTGAATATTCTCAATTAACTCCATTTGAAAATTCTGCTAAAATATAGAATCAAATACTATGATAACAATATGATTCAAAAACTTTGACAACAAATCCATTCAAACCCCTCCCCAGTCACAAAAAATCTAATCAAAATGACAGGACCAAATTTATCTAAGCTCCCAGAAACAAATACGTTCAATAACTTAGTAAGAAATCCAGTCGGAAACCCCAGTAACAGTTCAAAGTTCAAAGCAAATGTATTATAAAAGTACATGAAAGTCACCATATACAACCCTGTGATTCACTTCCTTGTGAGCATTCACAGTAAATACAAAAAACACAGTAGAATCAACACAAGACAGATAAACAACCAATGTTCAAAAGGCAACAAACTGTGCAAATATAAAAGAGGAAAAAACAAAATAACAATAATAAATAAATAAGCAATAAATATTGAGAACATGAGATGAAGATTCCATAGTTTGTGGGGTCAGTTCAGTGTTGGGGTGAGTTAAGTTAGCTGCTCTGGTTCAAGAACCTGATAGTTGAGAGGTAATGACTGTTCCTGAGCCTGGTGGTGTGGGTCCTGAGGCTCCTGTATCTTCTTCCTGATGGCAGCAGTGAGAAGAGGCGTGGCCTGGGTGGTGGATGCCCTTGATGATAGATGCTGCTTTCTTGCGACAGCACTCCATGTCGATGTGGTCAGTGGTAGGGGGGGCTTGGGCTGTACTTACTACTTTCTGTAGAATTTTCCATTCAAGGACGTTGGTGTTTCCATACCAGGCCTTGATGCAACCAGTCAATATACTCTCCACCACACATCTATAGAAGTTTGTCAACATTTTACATTACATGCCGAATCCTGGCAAACTCCTTAGAAAGTAGAAAGCCATGCCTTCTTTGTAATGGTCCTTCCATGCTGAACCCAGGACAGGTTCTCTGAAATGATAACACTGAGGAATTTAAAGTTGCTGACATTCACCACCTCGGATCCCCTGAAGAGGACTGGCTCGTGGACCTCTGGTTTCCTCCTCCTGTATTCAATAATCAGCTCCTTGGTTTCACTGACGTTGAGTGAGAGTTATTTTGTGACACCATTCAACCAGATGTTCAATCTCCCTCCTATATGCTGATTCATCCCCTCCTTTGATTTGGCCAATGTCAGCAAACTTAAATATAGTAGTGGAACTGTGCTTAGCCTGGCAGTCATAAGTATAAAGTGAGTAGAGCAGGGATCTAAGCACGCAGCCTTGTGGTGCACCTGTGCTGATGGTGATTGTGGAGAAGATGTTGTTACCACTGTGAACTGACTGGGGTCTGCAAGTGAGGAAATTAAGGATTCAGTTGCACAAGGAAGTACTGAGGCCGAGGTCTTGATTAGTTTTGAGGGGATGATGGTATGGAACGCTGAGCTGTAGTAAGTGAAGAGCATCCTGATGTAGGTATGCACCTTCATTGTCCAGATGTTCCAGGGTTGAGTGAAGAGGCAATGAAATGGCATCTGCTGTAGACCTGTTGTGGTGGTAGACAAATTAGAGGAGATCCAAGTCGTTCGCAGGCAGAAGTTGATTCTTTTAGGATCAACCTCTCAAAGCACATCATCACAGTGGATGTAAGTGAACAATAGTCGTCGAGACACATTACCATGTTCTCCTTGGACACTGGTGTGATTGAAGGTGGCTTAAAGGAGCTGGGCATTTCCGACTGCTGAAGCTCGAGGTTAAAGATGTTAGTGACCACTCCAGTTGATCAGCCAGGTGCTTTCCGTATGTTCACCCTGCTGAAGGATGTTCTCACATCGGCCTCAAGAGACTGAAATACAGGGTCACGGGGGGCTGTGGGAGTTCGTGAACATGCCTCCATGTTGTGTTGGTCAAAGTGAGCAGAAACGGTATTGAGCTCAGCTGGGGGTGAAGCCCTGTTGTCACCTCTGTCGACTGGAGGTGAGAGCACTCAAGCCCTGCCACAGCTGTTAAGCATCCTTCTACGATTCTAGTTTGCTTCGAAATTTCCACTTCGCATGTGGGATGGCTTTCCAAGGATTGTATCTGGTCCTCGTGTATTTTACTTGGTCACCAGACCCCAACACCACTGTTGTGGCCCTCACTAGATTGCAGACCTCTTGATTCATCCTGTGTTTCTGATTGGGGATTACTCTGTTGATTTTGTGGGGACATTCTGTGACAATTGTGATGTATTCATTCAGATCCTCTGGTGACCTTTTGAACACGGTCCAGTTCACCAGCTCGGAGCAATCACATAGCTGCTCCTCTGCCTCCTGCAAACACCTCTTGGTTGTCCTTATCTCTCGAGTGTTAATCTTTAGCCTCTACCTGTACGCAGATAGGACAATATAGTTGTGAACTCCAGTACCAATCAACCCCAGCTTGGAGCGGCTAACTGTCATTACACCTCACCCTAGGATCACTCTTCGGTGTGTCTAAGTTCTTTATTATTGCTGGGTCTAAATCCTGGTGCCTCCTAACCAAGAGAGTGCCTTCACCAGAAGGACTGCAGACAGTCCCCTTTACTTCTCCAAGAAATTGGAACTGTCTGTTGAATGTTTGTTTGCTGAGAAACATGCCTGTCCTTGAAGAAAACCCAATTCAAAACTGCCTATCAAACAGATGCCTGCACTGGTCTCAGTTTTAAGGTCAGCATCATCCCAGTTCTCTCAAAAATTGCCTATGGGCTTCCTGTTGTCCAGAAAGTTGGTCAGAAGTTGGTTTCTCCAAGTGAGTTCCAAACTTGGTACAACCATGGAGCCAAAAAATCAAGGAGACACTGGAAGACGTCATGAAATGCGAAGGTCAATGAGAGGGGTTAGAATGTGAACAGTCCCCTATTCACCATCTATAAAATAATTTTGCATGATTTATTTATTTAGGGATACAGTGCAGAATAGGCCCCTCGGACCCTGTGAGCCACACCCGCTAGCAACCCCCGACAATATCCAATTTTAACTCTAATCCAGTCATGGGAAAATTTACAGTGACAATTAACCTACTACCAGAAATGTCTTTGGACTGTGGGAGGAAACAGGAGCGCCCAGAGAAAACCCACACATCCCATCTACAAGCTCCTTACAGAGGATAGCTAGATTTAGCTCTGAACTCTGAGCCCTGAGCTGTAATAGTGTCATTCTAACTGCTGTGGTGCCCGGGAGGAACATTATGGATCAATCTGGGGACTTTCCTTTGGGTCAGTTAACTTGAGGTTTGATTGGCAGTGAGTTCTCCAGCACTCTGCCAAAGTGGATGAGACATGTCTGGCACTTTAACTTATGGTCAATTAGAGCCATCAGAATGTTAAAAGCTGGTGGATCCCTGAAGGCACAACACCAGTCAAGATTACAAAGCCTAGGAATTTGGAACAGTGTTTACCCCTTACCTCCTCAAATCACGGTTACACATAAAATATTGTGTACATTACAATGTGAGTGTGTACATCAGGTGAGTGTGAACATCCAGTGGGTTCGTACATCAGGGGATTGTGTACATCGAGGAGTGTGTACATCAGGGGATTGTGTACATCGGGGAGTGTGTACATTGTTGAGGGACTGAAGGACAGAAAGGAAGGTCACATGATATTGTTAATAAATGTTCCATTTCTCAGCATCATTTCCCTTCACCAAAGGTTTTATGTCTGTGTCAGGTATTTAGTTGAATTGATATTTTGGCGATGCAGTTGATTGCTCGTGTTGCATGTCTTTCCCTTTTTTTACCTGCAGGCATTTACACTTCCCAGAATGGGCCATGGCTTCAGCCTGAACTCCATGTCAGCATCTTTTGCAGATGTGTATGATATCCCAACATCCCATGCTTCCAGAATGCAGGGCAGCCAGGTAATGTAAAGAAATCCCGATTGCATGGACCATCAACCCTGAGGTGCATATAAGGGCCTTAATACAAAAAAACCTAAGGATGGGTTCTGGCTTGTCCAATTTCAGCTATCTAACCACAGTGCATGGATGTGCGTCTAGGCTTCCAACCAGGACCTGCCTGAGCCACAACTTTGGGTAGGCCCATCCTCTTCGGAACAAAGGAGCGTGAGAGCTGACTTGATGGAGGTATTTAAGGTGATAAGAGGTGTAGATTGAGTGGATAGCCAGTGCTTTTTCCTGGGGCAGGAATGGCTAATGTAAGAGGATAGAATTTTTTTATTACACCGAGTTGTGAATGAGTGGAATATGCTACCTTGGGTGATTGCAGAGGCAGATATATTAGGGACATTTAAGAGACTCTTAAATGAGACAGGCAGATGGAGGTGCCGGAGGTGTACTGTATTTAATATTTCAGTAATATTTGAGCAATATTGTAAATATAATCTTTCATTAAGTATCCTTGTTCTTTAAAAATAATTCACTTTGGATTCGATGCAAAAGTATGTGAATGGCATATGTCATCATGCTGCCGTGTCATATACATGCACCTTGCTGAAAGTAAAAGCGAAGTTAGACTCACATTCTGGACTCCCTTGTCTTGCTTCCTATTATTTTTATATTTTGGAGTTACAAACTGTAACAGTGGTGACAAGGAAGTGTTTAATGAACCCACGATGACTACCTACCTGTTGAAATGTAGCGAAGTATTCTATTATTAAAAACTAGCAGTGCCACACGTTTCTTCTGAAAAGGAGGCAGTTTAAGAAAAAGGCAGAAAACAGATACATTCACAGTTCATAAACAGTGAGTGCCTGGTGATAATAATCATAAATTTAAAAAATCAGAAATGGCTGGCTATATTGGAAAGATAGATGCGTTCGATTACACAAGGGATGACTGGAATATGTACAGTGAGCAAATTGAGCAGTATTATGAAAAAAATGAAATCGCCAATGTGAAGCATATGCCTGTTTTACTGACTGTAATAAGTGGGAAAACATGTAGCTTACTTAGAAGTTTAACTAGTCCAACCTAACCAGCTGAAAACAGCTTTGCTGATATTGTGAAAGGAACAGGAATATTTAGAACTAAAAGGATTGTTGATTGTGGTACGCTTTAGATTAGATTATGAGGACACTCAGTCCTCGTTCATTGTCATTTAGAAATGCATGCATTAAGAAATGATACAATGTTCCTCCAGAGTGATATCACAAAACAAAGGACAAACCAAAGACTAACGCTGACAAGACCACATAATTATAACATATAGTTACAGCAGTGCAAAACAATACCATAATTTGATAAAGAGCAGACCATGAGCTTGGTAAAAAAAAAGTCTCAAAGTTCCGATCGACTCCGGATAGTCCCGATAGCAGGTGGCAAAAAGGAGAAACTCTCCCTGCCATAAACCTCCAGGCGCCGACAACTGCCAATGCATTGGAAGCACCCAACCACAGACGACTCTGAGTCTGTCCAAAAACTTCGAGCCTCCGACCAGCCCTCCGACACAGCCTCCCGAGCACCATCCTCTGCCGAGTGCTTCAACCCCACCCCGGCCGCTGAGCAACAAGCAAAGCTGAGGACTTCAGGCCTTCTCCTCCTGAGATTCTGGATCACACATAGCAGCGGCAGCGAAGAAGGCATTTCAGAAGTTTCTCCAGATGTTCCTCCGTGCTCTCACGTCTGTCTCCATCAAATCAGGACTGTGCATGGCACCCTGCTTGACAGATGACAAATACCATTCACTGGAGTGGCCGCTGCATGCTGCGTCACGCTGCCATCTTCTCCTCCTCCTTTAGGTTTCCTCAGTGGAATTAAAATGAAGGGGAGTCCATTTCAGCGTACGTGGCTGAATTTAAGAGCTTGTCAGTTTGGTGGTGGGTTTAATGATACACTGTGAGATCGCTCGGTTTGTGGAATCATATAAGAAAGCATTCAAAAATGGCTCCTAACTGAAACACAAGTGGTTAAAATTGCTGTATCAATGGAAACTGCAGAGACGCAGTTCAGGAATGGAACTGAGCATGAATGAAATTGCAATGTCTTAACAGAAATTGGCCTTGCTGAACAAATTGTGTTGCTGTTGTGGCAGGGGCTCACAGACACCAGACCAATGTAGGTTTAAAGGCGAAACTTGCAGAAAATGCACAAAGTAGGACACATACAAAGAGCATGTCAGCCAGACAAAAATAAAGGGACTTCATAGGCAAGAGTTAAACATAGAAAGTCATGTTGCCGTTTCAAAACAAGCACTAATCTGCATGCTGTTGATGAAAAATCTGATAGTGATGGGAGTGACTCAGGACTAGGTAGCCTTGAGATTTACAATGTAAACATTAACAACAGGCAAGCAAAATGGCCTGCACCTGAAGAGAATAGCAAATTAATTAAAATGGAATTGGACACTGGCTCAGCTGTTTCAGTCGTTCCACAAAGTGAGTTTGAATGGCATTTCAAACATACTGAACTGAAGCCTGATGATATCCAACTAAGAACTTACATTGGAGAAAAGAGAACTCCTGTGGCAATGACGTTCATAACCGTGAAATACAAAAACCAACAAGCCACATTGGGCTTGCATGTAGTCAAAACAGGAGGGTCAGGATTCTTGGGTTGTGATTAGCTGAGACAAATACAACTTGATTGGAGATCCATCCACCATTAGCATGCCACATCCCCTGCAATAGAGTAACTGAAAGCAAGTAAGAAGAGTATTGGATGATGCCACAGCAATGTTCGGGGATGGCATTGGAAAACTCAAACGTATCAAAAATAGAGTTAAGAATGCCACACCTAAGTTTCACAAAGCCTGTCCGGATCCTTATACATCCATGATAAAGTAGCCAGTGAGCTTGGTCGCGTGGAGGCTGAAGGAATTCTTTCCAAGTTTGAGTGGAGGCCATGGGCAATGGCAATGGTTCCAGTAACCAAGAAGAATAGATATGTGAGCATCTGTGGTGATTTTAAGGTCACCATTAACTCAGTACTGAAAGTAGATCAATACCCTCTGCCCAGGATAGGGGATATCTTTGCAAACTCTTCTGAAGGGAAGCACTTCAGCAAAGTAGACTTAGCTGAGGTCTAAGTCGTACAGATGGAGATGGAAGAAGAGTACAGAGTGTTTCTCACCATAAACACTGACAAAGTGCTTTATCGCTATAATAGGCTTATTTTTGGAGTAGCATCTACACTTGCACTCTGGCAGAAGGCTATGGTGCTGCAAGGCTGCCCAGGCTCTCAGTGTTACCTAGATGACATCATTGTCACCAGTGAGGATGAAAAGGAACATCTTGAAAATCGTAAGATAGTGTTAAAAAGGATTAGAAGATTATGGGCTCAGAGCATGATGCAACAAGTGTGAGTTCTTTAAAACAAGCATCACTTACTGTGGTCATACCATTGACACACAAGGATAACACAAGTGTTCTGAGAGTACAGTGGTGGATGTCCCAAGGCCAAAAGACATATCACAGTTGTGTTCCTTTTTATTATTTGTTAATTACTATAACAGGTCCCTGTCAAACCTGGCTACTGTGCTCCACCCCCTTGAACTCATTCCTACAGATTGGGAAGAAATGGCAATGGACAAAGCAGGGTGAGGTGGCTTTCCAAAAGGTAAAGGAAATGGTGATGTCAGACGCTGTACTTACACATTATGATCCACATCATCCAGTGATGTTTGCCGTGCACTGTTCGGGATACCAGAAGAAAAGTGTCAGAACTACTTCCTGCAGTCTCAGATTCAACTCCTACAATCACCACGGAGGAGGCTCCAGACCTGAGATTGTTTCACAGCCACAAGTCTCACCTACCAAGCAGAGTGAACCAACACCCTCCCAACCCCGTTAGGAAAGATGTTATCCCACGAGATTAAGAAATCCTCCACAGTGATTAAATCTTTAGGCCTGAATAGGACAATTTAAAATTGGAGGAGTGTTTTGTATTTAATATTTCCATAATATTGTAAGTACGTTGTTTGATTAAGCATTCTTGTTCATTTGAATAATTCATTATGGGTTATATGTAAAAGTATGTGAATGGCATATGTCCCCAACCTTTTTTGCACTGCGGACCGGTTTAGTATTGACAATATTCTTGCGGACCAGCCGACCAGGGGCGGGGGTTGGGGGGATGTTCAAGTAGGGTTAAACTCACCTCAACATGTCTTTTACAGTTAGGGTTGCCAACTTTCTCACTCCCAAATAAGGAACAAAAGTAGCAGTCAAATCCCGGGACATTTTACCCCAGGAAAGACTACCAAGACCATGAAGCTTTGCGCGGGCACCTGTGTGCGCATGCGTGACATGTGCGTGTGATGTGTGCATGTGCATACGTGCCGATTTTTCCCCCACAAATCGGCTTTGCCTTCATCTTCCCGACTACACTGTACATACATTATTTCTACTCTATATAGGCTGAGTCTTTATCATATCCTTCCTGCTTTTACTATATGTTAGTGTTATCTTCGGTTTTATGTGTTACTTCGTATAATTTGGTAGGTTATTTTTTTGAGTCTGAGAATGCTCAAAAAATTTTCCCATATAAATTAATGGTAACTGCTTCTTCGCTTTACACTATTTCAGCATGAAAGGTTTCATAGGAGCATTCTACTTTAGCGAGGGAAATACGGGAGAAGGGCAGTCCCGTATGGGACAAACCAATTTAGCCCCATATACAGGATGTCCCGGCAGATACGGGACAGTTGGCAACCCTATGTTCAAGTTGAACAGTGCGTGACAGGGAATGAGGAAAGGTGCAGCTGACTCATATCGTTTCCTCGCGGCCCGGTAGCACATGCTCTGTGGCCCGGTGGTTGGGGACCACTGGCATATGCCATCATACCGCTGCACTATACGTATTCACCTCTCTAAAAGTAAAAATGAAGTTAGACTCACATTCCGGACTCCCCTGTTTTGCATCCAATTATTGTTATGTTCTGGAGTCACAAAACGTATCAGGAGGGAAGGGTTATATTGATCATGGATTAGGTTAAAAGGTTGGCACAATATTGTGGGCTGAAGTGCTTGTAATGTGCTGTATTCTTCTATGTTCTATGTTCTCATAAAACACTTCACTTCGCTAATGACTGAACAATTACCAGTGCATGTATGCCCTTGGCCAAGAGGCGAATCTTTGTCAACAATCACTCACCCTCAGTAGCATCAAAGTAGGTCCACAATTGTTCTCAGTCCAATGTGTCTTGCGTACACCCAGCAATTAACGTCAGTGCACGGTTCATATTAGGTAACCCTGCACCTTCGAATAGTTAAACTTTGGCAAAGCAGAGTTGAACAATACCAGCACAAAGCCACAATTGAGAATTACTTAACTGAAAAACAAATTTAAATTTATGGAAATCTCTTCAAATTACTGTTTCAATTTGCATCTTAATATGTCTAAACATGTTTCAAATTACAGTGTTCATTTTCTTGTACAGATAACTTATGCACGTGTTTCAACTTGACATTTACCCAGTTTTGGTTCAATTCTGTCAGTTCTCTTCCTGTTGTCCTCAAGTTGGCCAGAGGTCAGTGTCTCCAATTGTTCACAAAGCAGATTCTAGAACTTGTTCCAGCCATTGTGGCAAAGAACTGAGGGGAGTCTGGGGGACCATGAAACATGAGGTTCACATGAGAGGGGGGAGGGCTATGGATTAGGCTCGGAGATTGTTCACCTCGCTATCTGATCATACACCACACGCCTGCAAATTTGAATGCTCCTGTATCTGGTGTCTTTAGAAAATAAGATTCCTTTAAATAAAATTGTGCAGTTGACCCAACTCCAGTGGGAAAGGCAGCCCACACTGAGATACTAGCACTAGAACAGGCCTTGGATGGTTTTCAACAGGATTTAGTCAGTTCCAAGCACTTTGTTATGTAACAATCAAAGAAGAGCGTGAGTTCTTAAAGGCACTCTCCCCTTGGAATGAGAGCACAGCAACATAGGCTGGAGCTGCTGCAGGAGACTGTGAGATTCCAATGTTGGTCCAAAGGGCAATGGGATCAATCTCTGAAGGAAGGTCCTGTGTATTGTGGGGGCCGGAAGACTGCCAAGGGCTTCATTAAGGAAAGTTTGGCAGGAGGAGTCTGCTATTATTCCCTTCTGCGGTGAGAATCCCATGACAATGCCGAAAGAAGTATCACTTTCACGGTGTATATTAAGGTGTGATGGCCATTGCTGTGTAGACCAAAGGGTATAGATCCTCACAGGATTGGTGTACTGTATCCAGGAATCTCAGTTCTTTCAGCAGGATATCAGGATGAAGAGGTCCTGAAAAGCAGCATGAGACGCAATTTTCTGAGTCAGTAGGACTTTCGTACATGATTATTAGTGTGCTGTGTTAGTAATGGTGGTAATAATTAAGTTTATGCTTGTGGTGGTGACGCCGACATTATGGGCACCTTATGCCCATAGACAGATCTGGTGGACTGAGTACTTGATGTCTGAAAAGTTTTCTTCCTCCGAGCATTGGAAGCCTGAATTCCAGCACTTTTTTCTGGTGGATTCACCACTAGGGGCGCTGTTCAAAAACCAGGCAACTTGTGGCAAGGAGGAGAGCGGGTTAAGCCAGGGCAGGAAGGGAGATATTGTGGAATGGGAGACAGCAGCAGTCAGAGGCAACAGAAGGGGGAAACTAAGGATAGTAAAGAGGGGAGACTGCTGGAATGAAGAGGACTTTTTATCTTGTTATTTCACGCTCAGTGCTATTTATTTATATTTGCATTTGCACAGTTTGTTTTTCATTGATCCTGTTTACAGTTACTGTTCTATAGATTTGCTAAGTATGCCCGCAGAAAAAAGGACCTCAGGGTTGTATGTGGTGACATGTATGTGCTCTGATAATAAATTTTACTTTGAACTTTGGAGGCCAGGAGGATGATGAATGAGGTTAGAAAGGGAGGACGATGGGAAGAAATAAGAACTGTGCAGAGGAATAAAAGAGAGGGATAAATGAGACAGGAATCAGAAAAAATGTAATCAGGGAGGGTTGAATGAGGACAGGAAAACTGACAGACTTTCACAGGAAAAAAGGTAAATAAGAACAGGGAGGAGAAATTATTGGGATAAATAGGAACCAGGAGAGGGGTAAGTTAGTAATAATAGTTTGGAGGATGATATCAAAGATAAATAATGATTTTTTATCTCAGTATGTTGATGAACAGGCTGTAGATTATGGAACTGTTTCCACAGATTGGAAAGTAGCAAATGTAATGCCATGATTTAAAAAAAAGAGGGAGAAAATGGGGAACCATATACCCATTAGCCTGACATCAGTAAAGATCAAAGCACTGGAACCTGCTTTTAAGGAAATTATAACATGTCAGTTGGAAAATAATATGTTTGGGTGGAGTTGATATAATTTATGAAAGGGAAGTTATCTTTGATAAACCTGTCATTTTTGAGCTACTAACTATCATAATAGATAAGGATTTCAGGAGGCCTTCATTAAATTTCCACGTATCATGGATTGAGGACCGCCTCACAAAGAAGCAAGAGGAGGTTGTGACCATTGGGTTTCCGCAGGGATCGGTGCTGGGACTGTGGCTGCTCACAATCTTCACCAATGATTTGGACAAGGGGACCAAGTGTTATATCTCTGAGTTTGCTGATGATACAAAGCTGTGTGGGAGGGCAGAGTGTATTGGTATATTATATATTGAGGAACAGTGAGAAGCTAATGTTAGCGTGCCATCCAGACAGACGTAAGTACGTCGAGGTAGTAAAAAGAAACAGAATGCACTTCCAGAGATAGTGCAGTGCAAGCAAACAAATAAAGTGCAAGGACCACAATGAGATAAACTGGGAGATGCTGGTTCATTCACCTACAGTGTATGAGAAGAGTCTATAACTATGGCATAAGAGCTGTCCTTGCCAATGTTCATGTTCATGCCGTCAGGTTGGAGGCTACCCAGACAGAATATTCCTCCAACCTGAGTGTGGCTTCAACAGAATATAATGTGTTGTAGCCACCCCAGTAGGAATAGGGTTCCCCTTGTCCTCACCTACCACCCCACCAGCCTCCGGGTCCAACATATAATTCTCCGTAACTTCCACCACCTCCAACAGGATCCCACCACTAAGCACATCTTTCCCTCCCCCTCCCCCCTCCCGTCTCTGCTTTCCGCAGGGATCGCTCCCTATGCGATTCCCTTGTCCATTCGTGCCCCCAATCCATTCCCACCGATCTCCCTCCTGGCACTTATCCTTGTAAGTGGAACAAGTGCTACACATGCCCTTACACTTCCTCCCTTACCACCATTCAGGGCCCCAAACAGTCCTTCCAGGTGAGGCGACACTTCACCTGTGAGTCGGCTGGGGTGATGTACTGTGTCCGGTGCTCCCGATGCGGCCTTCTATATATTGGCGAGACCCGACGCAGACTGGGAGATCGTTTCGCTGAACACCTACGCTCTGTCTGCCAGAGTAAGCAGGATCTCCCAGTGGCCACACATTTTAATTCCACGTCCCATTCCCATTCTGATATGTCTATCCACGGCCTCCTCTACTGTCAAGATGAAGCCACACTCAGGTTGGAGGAACAACACCTTATATTCCATCTGGGTCGCCTCCAACCTGATGGCATGAACATTGATTTCTCTAACTTCCGCTAATGCCCCAGCTCCCCCTCGTACCCCATCCGTTATTTATTTGTATTATTATTATATATATATTATTATTATTAATTTTTCTTCTCTCTCTTTTTCTCCCTCTGTCCCTCTCACTATACTCCTTGCCCATCCTCTAGGCTTCCCCCTCCCCTTTTCTTTCTCCCTAGGCCTCCTGTCCCATGATCCTCTCATATCTCTTTTGCCAATCACCTGTCCAGCTCTTGGTTCCATTCCTCCCCCTCCTGTCTTCTCCTATCATTTTGGATCTCCCCCTCTCCCTCCCACTTTCAAATCTCTTACTAGCTCTTCCTTCAGTTAGTCCTGACGAAGGGTCTCGGCCCGAAACGTCGACCGTACCTCTTCCTGTAGATGCCGTCTGGCCTATCAGACATGTACTTGCCTTGGTTACATTTTTAACTCTCCTATTCACATACTGTTGCATCTATAGATACCGATAAAAGTCTTGTTTTTCTAATAAGTGTTTCTCTTTAAGCATTTCAAAACCGAACAGTTCTTTCATTATATTGCAAAGAACTGTTATTCCTTTAGCTGTCTAGTCCTTAAATCTAGCATCCAGTTTATTCTGCGTATCCAAGTCATATGCACACCATTTAAGAATTGCGATATCTCCCTCTAGTTTGTATTCTTTTATAATAGTTTTCCATATTTTAAGAGTCCATTTCACTCTGTCAACTCTAAAGAGGGGTATGCTTGTAACAGAGGGAGTATAGTGAGGGTCACCAGATGGGTTGCTGTGATGGGAGGTTCATTCCCTGTTCATTCCCTGACTAGGTTAATGGGGTTGTACTTTCCTGAATTTATTAGAATGGGAGGTGATCTCACTGAAAATCCTTACAGGCCCGAGAGGATGCATGGATGCACTTCTCTAGGCTGGGATATCTAGAATCTTGGGTTGGTCAATCAGGATAGAGATGGGAAGGACTTTCTTCCCAGGTGTGGAGAATCTTTGAAATTCTGTACTCAAGAGGGCTGGGTGAGGCTCCAGTTGCTAAGCTTCTTGAAAGCAGGGTGACACAAAGTGTGTGGTTATGGCCCAAGGGCAGAGACAGGGAGACACTGAAGTGGATTAACAGTTCACTGACTTTAATAGAAACTGTGCAGAAGTAAAGGAAAAGCTAATTATGGTAAACCAACCAGGCTATTAATTAGAAATTTGAAACTAAAGTGAACGCCAACAGAGCAGCTTGGCAATAGTAGCTTAATACTAAATTAACACCGCTGCTTAACAGTGTGCAAATACAGCAATAAAGTGAAAAACAAGAAATATATAAACACAGAAGTAAATAAATAAATATTGAGAACAATGAGATGAAGATTCCTTGAAAGTGAGTCCAGTTCGGTGAGAAGTTCTGGGCCAAGTGAAGTTGTCCCCTCTGGTTCAAGAGCCTGATGGTTGAGCAGTAATACTGAGCCTGAACCTGGTGGTGTGAGTCCTGTGGCTCTTGTACCTTCCTGATGGTGGCAGTGAGAAGAGAGCAAGGCCTGGAGGGTGGGGGTCCTTCAGTGAGAAGAGAGCAAGGCCTGGAGGGTGGGGCTGAATGGCCTACTCCTGCACCTATTTTCTATGTTTTCCTATTTTCTATGATGGAAACTGCTTTCCCACGACAGCGCTCCATGTAGATGTGCTCCATGGGCTTTAACTGTGATGGACTGAGTCATATCCACTACTTTTTGTAAGCTTATCTGTACAAGGGTTATATGCATTCCACTGCACAGTTATAGAAGTTTGTTGAAGTTTTAGATGATGTGCCAAATCTTCACAAACTTTTAAGAACATAGAGGTACTGCTGTGCTTTCTTTGTAATGACACTTACATGCTGGACCCAGGATAGATCCTCTGAAGTGGTAACACCGAAGAATTTAAAGTTGCTGACCTCTCCCCCCGATGGGGACTGGCTTATGAACCTCCAGTTTTCTTCTCCTGACGTCAATGATCATCTGCTTTGTCTTGCTGACATTGAATGAGAGGTTGTTATGGCACCACTCAGCCAGATTTTCAACCTCCCTCCTACATGCTGATTCATCACCAAGCCTTATTCAGCCAGTAACAGTGGTGTCATCAGCAAACTTAAGTATAGCATTGGAGTTGTGCTAAGCCTCACAGCCATAGGTATAAAGCAATAATTATAATTATCATATTTATAAAAAATATTAAGTACAATTGAGTTGAAAGGTGTTGAATTGGTATGGATAGAACTAAGAATCTGCAAGGACCATGATGGGAGTTACGTACAGACCTTCAAACAGTAACAAAGATGTAGCCTACAAATTACAATGTGAGATAGAAAACACATGTCAAAAGGGCAATGTTATGAGAACATGGGGGACTTCAATATGCAGGTAGATTGGGAGAATCTGGTTGGTGCTGGATCCCAAGAGAGGAAACTTGGAGAATGCCTACAAGATGGCTTTTTAGAGCAGCTTGTGGTTGAGCCCACCAGGGGAGCAGCTATTCTGGATTGAGTGTTGCGCAATGACCCGGAATTGATTAGAGAGCTTAAGGCAAAGGAGCCCTTAGGGGTTCAGTGAGCACAATATGATAGAATTCACCCTGCAATTTGAAAATGAGATGTTAAAGTCATATGTATCAGTATTACAGTGGAGTAAAGGGAATTACAGAGGGATGAGAGAGGTGCTCTACAAAATTGATTAGAAGGGAACACTAGCAGGGATGATGACAAAGCAGCACTGTCTGGAAATTCTAAGAACAATTTGGAAGGCACAGGATAAATACAAGCCAAAGAAGAAGAAATATTCCAAAGGCAAGATGGTACGGCCATGGCTAACAATAGAAGTCAAAGCCAA
The DNA here is from genome assembly GCF_030028105.1 of Mobula birostris. Taxonomy (NCBI): domain Eukaryota; kingdom Metazoa; phylum Chordata; class Chondrichthyes; order Myliobatiformes; family Myliobatidae; genus Mobula; species Mobula birostris. Next base: position 22,947,579 of record NC_092371.1, on the reverse strand, counting down.
AATAAAAGCCAAAGGAAGGGCATTTATTAGAACAAAAATTAGTGGGCTGTTAGAGGATTGGGAAGCTTTTAAAAACCACCAGGAGACAAGTAAGAAAGTCATAAAGAAGGAAAAGATAGAATACGAAGATAAGGTAGCCAATAATATTAAAGAGGATACAAAAAGATTCTAAAAGTGTAAAGGAGAAATGAGAGTAGATATTGGACCATTGGAAAATGATGCTGGAGAGTTATCAGAATCAGAATCAGGTTGTGATGTCAAATTTGTTAACTTAGCAGCAGCAGTTCAATGCAGTACATAATCTAGCAGAGAGAAATAAATAAGTAAATACATAAATAAACAAACAAGTAAATCAATTACGTATATTGAATAGATTTTAAAAAGTGCAAAAACAGAAACACTGTATATTAAAACAAAAGTGAGGTAGTGTCCAAAGATTCAATGTCCATTTAGGAATCGGATAGCAGAGGGGAAGAAGCTGTTCCTGAATCGCTGAGTGTGTGCCTTCAAGCTTCTGTACCTCCTACCTGATGGTAACAGTGAGAAAAGGGCATGCCCTGGGTGCTGGAGGACCCTAATAGTGAATGCTGCCTTTCTGAGACACCACTCCCTAAAGATGTCCTGGGTACTTTGTAGGCAAGTACCCAAGATGGAGCTGACTAAATTTACAACCCTCTGCAGCTTCTTTTGGTCCTGTGCAGTAGTCCCCCCCCCCATTTACCAGACAGTGATGCAGCCTGTCAGAAAGATTACCCATGGTCTCACTCAGTCGCACAGCCGTCACTAGATCTCAACTGGCTTATAATTTACAGTAAGATGTATAGTTAACAAAAATAAATAGATTGTGCAAAAAGAGAGGGAAAAATAGTGAGGTAGTGTTCGTGGAATCATTGCCCATTCAAAAATTTGATGACTGAGGGGAAGAAACTGTTCCTGAAGCATTGAGTGTGTGTCTTCGTGCTCCTGTACTTCCTCCTTGATAGTAGCAGTGAGAAGAGAGCATGTCCTGGGTGATGTGGGTCCTTCGTCATGGATGCCACCTTTATGAGCCACCACCTTTTGAAGGTGCCCTGGATACGGGGGAGGCTAGTGTCCATGATGGAACCGGATGAGTTCAGAACTTGCTGCTGCTATTTCCATTCCCGTGCAGTGGTCCCTGCAGACGGTGATGCAACCAGTTAGAATGCTCTCCACGGTACATCTGTAGAAATTTGTGAGAGTCTTTGGTGACACACCAAGTCTCCTCAAACTCCTCATGAGGTATAGTTGCTGTCATGCCCTCTTTGTAATTGCATCAATATGTTAGGTCCAGGATAGATCTTCAGAGATTTTGACACCAAAAAACTTGAACCTGCCCACCCTTTCCACTGCTGATCCCTCGATGAGGACTGGTGTGAGTTCCCTCAACTTCCCCTTCCTGAAGTCCGCAATCAATTCCCTGGTCTTACTGACGCTGAGTGCAAAGTTGTTGTTGGGACACTACTCAACCAGCTGATCTATCTTGCTCCTGTACACCTCCTTGTTGCCATGTGAAATTTTACAACAATAAATGTGTCGTTGGCAAGTTTGTAGATGGCGTTTGAGCTGTGCCTAGCCACATAGTGGTGGGTGTAGAGACAGTAGAGCAGTGGGCTAAGCACACATCCCTGAGGTGCGCCAGTGTTGATTACAGTTTATTAATATTTGGAATGGTTGTAATGGTTATTGCCAAATGTACTGAGATACAGTGAAAAGCTTGCCCTTCATACAGATCAAATCATTGCAGTGTATTGAGGTGGTACAGAGTAAAGCAAAAACAGAATGCAGAATAAAATGTAACAGAAAAAGTGCAGTGCAGGTCAACAATAAGGTGTGAAATCATAGCAAAGTAGATTGAGAGGCAAAAGTCCATCGTACTGTACTAGAGAACTATTCACTTTGATTTCCAGCATCTTTCCCTTGTTACCTGGTTTATGTTCTGGAGTTTGCTGTTTAATATAGCGATGCAAACACTTTTACAAAAAGACCTTCTCCTCCTCAGGGTTTGACATTAAACCTTGGCCTTTCCTTGAAAGGCAATGTATAATTATAAAGCCTTTGTTAACCTTGGCCAGTCAGACCTGTAGAGTCAAAGGTCATGTCCTAGGTTGGGGTAGTGACCTTGGGGCTGCTCTTCAATGTCGAAGAGTGTACACTCAGGTGAGTGAGAAGTAGGGATGTTCCTAGACCTCCTATTACTTCTTTACTCTCCTCTCAGTCAAATACTAGGCGAACATACACTATTCCAGCTACAACAACACAAATTATTTCTACTGTCCACACTTCTGGCTATGTTACAAATGAAGGTTGGGTTATTTCCATTCATTTGTCGAGTTACTGTGTCTTCAATTTCTTTTTGCAAAAGTTTATTCAAACAGCATAATAGTATACAATAATCAGGACTTCATAAACTAATAACAGAACATAGAACATAGAACATAGAATAGTACAGCACAGTACAGGCCCTTCGGCCCACAATGTTGTGCCAACCCTCAAACCCTGCCTCCCATATAAGCCCCCACCTTAGATTCCTCTATGTACCTGTCTAGTAGTCTCTTAAACTTCACTAGTGTATCTGCCTCCACCACTGACTCAGGCAGTGCATTCCACGCACCAACCACTCTCTGAGTAAAAAACTTTCCTCTAATATCCCCCTTGAACTTCCCAACCCTTACCTTAAAGCCATGTCCTCTTGTATTGAGCATTGGTGCCCTGGGGAAGAGGCGCTGGCTATCCACTCTATCTATTCCTCTTATTATCTTGTACACCTCTATCATGTCTCCTCTCATCCTCCTTCTCTCCAAAGAGTAAAGCCCTAGCTCCCTTAATCTCTGATCATAATGCATACTTTCTAAACCAGGCAGCATCCTGGTAAATCTCCTCTGTACCCTTTCCAATGCTTCCACATCCTTCCTCTAGTGAGGTGACCAGAACTGGACACAGTACTCCAAGTGTGGACTAACCAGAGTTTTACAGAGCTGCATCATTACTTCGTGACTCTTAAACTCTATCCCTCGACTTATGAAAGCTAACACCCCGTAAGCTTTCAACAGTTACAAACTAAAATACTATTTTCACTGCCTACAACAAACTTGCATCCCCGAGGAGCCAGCTGTTCCCAGCAATTCGCCATGGTGTCTATGGACACTGCAAGTTCCTTCTCCAGGACACCTGGGCATGGATGTAATGCCGAAAGAAGGCCAGGCTCTCAAAAATCTTGCTTGGCCAGGCCCAGGAGATCCCCCGAGCATCCCTCTCCCCTCTGCAACGGGTGAGCATAGGGGCGTAAGACTGAAGTGTAACCAGAACTGGAGAAGCGGACTCTTTTGATACTCAAGTAGAGACTGTAACCCTTCACATTTCATATACACGTGGTGCACTGACTTCTCCTGGGCATACTATGTTTTCAAGCAGGTGGCTGATGGTGCTGTGGTGGGAAGAAAATATTCCATGTTCCAAACGGAGGGAGAGAGAAGACTAATCCAGCAGCTGTACGACACTCCATTGAGTTTCGAGAATCCCAGAGCTGCAAAAGACGGCCAGGTAAGAAGGGTTTAGATCTTAAAATGGCAACAAAGTTCTTCTCTTGGAATATTGTGTTGTACACCACAGAAGCAGGCCCCTCAGCTCACCGTGTCCATGCCAACCATTAACTACGCTGCCCTAGTCCCACTTACCAGCTTTCCTCCGAAGCATTCCATGCCTTGGCGATTCTTGTTATTTCCTGAGTATTGTATTGGGAATCTCTGCTTCACACACCCTCAGGCAGTAGGCTCCAGATTCCATCCATTGTTTGAGGGGAAGTGTTCTTCCTCATGTCACCTCTACACCTCCTACCCCTTAGCCCCTTAGGCCTCTGCTTTCGAAATTTAGATACCTCTGCCATGGGAAAAGCCTGTAGTAGAAAATGTTCTACATTCTACACTATCTATGTGCTCATAATTTTGTTTACCCCTGTCAAGTTCCTCCTAAACCTTCTCTACTGCAAGGTAAACAAATGCAGCCTATTCGATCTCAAAGGGATATTGCTGTTTCCTCACTCTGTAAGAAAGTAGAAAACTACACTTTCCCTATTTCCTTTCATGACAGCAGAAAGCCTGAAAGTGATTTACAGCCAGAATTAACTTTGAAAGAGTAGTGTGGGAAAGGCAGAGGCAATTAGTGCTCAGCATAGTTGCACAGAAAGCAACGTGCCGTTTTGTATTCATGTTTATTGAAGGACCAAAATTGTCCCAAATTCCAGAGAGTTCTGTGCTGGAATCTTTTTATGTCCAGCAGCAGAGTGTTGCTTTATGCCAAGGTTTCACATCTCTGGACCAACTGTTGACCCCATGTCCTTTAATTCCAGGATGAGAATGTAACCAGCAGAGCCAACTAATTGCCCTCCTAGCCACTGTTTACAGCTGGTAGTTCTTTGACCACTCGTGGACCCTCTGCTCAAGGCCAGTGATCTGCATTTGTATAGCAGTTTGCACAAAACTGGAATCTCTCATCCTTTGAGACGGAAGGGAACTATCAAAGTAGCCTATCAGACCTCGGTCCTTCTCCCTGCAGAACACTGGCATATTCAGTATGTAATTCCAAAGGCGATGATATCCCGTCTTCATAGATCCAGGCTGGGAAGTCCATGGTGAGGAACATTTCAAATGTATCAGATTAGAGTCAGAAAGGAAACAGACCATTGGCCCAAGCAACGTACACAAAATGCTGGAGGAACTCAGCAGGCAAGGCAGCACCTATGAAAAGAAGTAAACAGTCGACATTTCAGGCTGAGACCCTTTGTCGTTGTGTGCATTGCTTGGATTTCGAACATCTGCAGGTATTCTCTGGTTTGTGATTAGACCGTTGGATCTGTCCATGAGTGGCCATGGTATAGGAGGGATCTGGGACAATTGGCCTGTTTTTGCACGGGGCTGCTGGAGGTCCATAAGGGCGGACGAGGCTGGGGCAGGTGGACAATGTCTCTGTTCAGAGTGGCCAACATTGGAGGGCCGAGGGATCCCCACCTGAACCTTCCAAATGAAACGTTCAGCGAGGTTGCCTCATTTGGAGAGTTGTCCCCAGTGTGGCTCAAACAGACCGTGCTGTGATCATCATTTTCAGAAGGCCATTCGTCCTTCATTACCACTCTGATGAACATGACGCTAAGTGTCAGGGGCAGGGTTTTCTGCTTTTCAGTTTCTTAATGTTTCTGCCTCCTATTTCTAGGTGTATGATGTACCCCCACGGGTGTACCCGGATGGAGCGCCCGGTCCCTACCCTGGTCTGGGGTCGGTGGGCAGGGAGATGCCCGGATTCAGCAGGCTGCAGTGGGACGGGAAGCAGGAGTGGAGAGGCCAGAAGCAGGTGGTGTACGACGTGCCAGTGTGCCGTGAGGACGGGCCTGGACTGCAGCCCCCCAGCCGGCCGCAAACGCTGCCCTCCAGGCAGGCGCTGTACGACATCCCAAACTCAGTGGGTGCCCGGCTCTACGACACCCCGCCGGCATGGGACGGCCCCGGTCTCTATGATGTGCCCACTGCCCTCCCGAACCTGGCGAGTACTCCACCCAGAACTCAGGCTATCTACGACCTGCCGAGAGGGATCCCACCCGACAAGAGGGATCCGGCTGCTGGGCCTGTCTACGACATCCCACCTCCAGTGGGCAGGTCGGTTCCGGATGGCCAGGGGTCGGAACGTTGGCCTAGCACCCTCGCTGCCTCTCTGGACTTGTCGGCCGCTTCGGCCACACCCGGGCACGCAGCCACCTTCCCAGCCATGTCCCAGAGTCTCGCCGCCTCTCCAACTATGCCGCAGTATCCTGCCGCAGCCCTGACCGTATCCCAGCGCCCAGGTCAGTCTCCAGCCAGGGCCCTGGCTACGCCCCAGCTTTCAGCTCCCTCTTCAGCCGTCCCCCAGCGTCAGAGTGCAGCTCTGACAATGCCCCACCGACCGGCCTCCTTCCCAGCTGCAACCCAGCGTCGGACCACCGTCCCGTCCGAATCGCAGTCACCGTCCCCCACGACGCACAGCCCCCCTGCCGAGGAGATCAGGCTGGGTGCGGAGGAGGCGGCCAGCACCCTATCGCGACTGCAGCAGCAAGTGTCGGAGTCGGTGGCTGCCATCATGGTGTTTGTCAGCCGGCAGTGGCGCCAGCGGGAGCACCTGCAGGAGCACCTGGCGCAGGTGGAGGTGGCCGCCGATGGCGTGCTCAGCAGCCTGGCTGCCTTTTTGGACTTTGCCCGGGGGGTGCGGGTCAATGCCAGCCGCCTGACAGACGCCAACCTGCACGGCCGCCTCCGCAGGCAGCTGGAGGAGGTGGAGGAGTCGCACCGGGTGCTGCTGGACGCCGGCCGGCAGCTGACCGCCTGTGGATGGGCTCTGGATGCCCTCGTGGTCAGCACCCCCCTGGCCGCACCCGACCACCTTGACAGCTTTGTAACGGTCGCCCGCACTGTGCCCGACGACGTGAAGCGCCTGGTCTCCATTGTCATCGCCAACGGGAAGCTGCTCTTCCCCCCGTGTCGGCGAGGAAACACTGAGGACTTGCCCCGTCCGCAAAGAAAGGCCAACCTGGGCTTCATCAGGCACAAAGCACCGGTGCCCACGCCACGCTGCAGGGAGCAGAAAGCGAAGGACAGCCCTCAAAGCCAGGCAGAAGATTCCGACTATGTCCTCCTACAGGTTGGTCTCCGAGAAGGGGCACTGAATTGCCTAATTATTGGCCAAGGTCCGGCGATACAGTGAAAAACACGCCAGCTATAGGGATCACTTCATCACATTAGTACATCGAGGTAGTACAAGGGAAAAACAGGAACAGAAAGAAACTAAACAAAATATTATGGTAAAGTTACAGGAAGAAAATAGAATACAAGCCCATGACGAAGTAAATTGTGAGGTCAAGAGTCTATTTTATTGTACAAAAGGACAGATAAGATGAACTTTTGACTTCTCAATGGGGAATCAAGAACATGGATAGATTTAAGGTCAGAGGGGATAGGTTTGATAAGAACCCCAGTTTTACCAGACTCTTAAGTGGGGCTCCATCAAGTGCTTTCCCAAAAACCATGTATATGGAGACTTAAGAGACTGCGATCTGGAGCAGCAACCAATCTGCTGGAGGAACTCAGAGAGTCGAGCAGCATTCATGGGAGGAAAGGGATTGCCGGCGTTTCAGGTCAAGGCTCTGCATCAGGACTAAATGTAGAGGTGAGATGGTCAGCACAGAGAGGTGAGGGAGAGTGGGGAGATGGAGGCCAGAGATAATTGGTGAAGGGTGATGGCAGATTGGCCATGTAGGGGAGGAGTGGATTTGGTACACAGAAGAAGGCAGTTGATAAGAGGCAGATGGAGCATGATTATCACATTTCTAGATGTCGTCACCTTCACCTTTCCCTCCTCCAAATGGCTCCACCTGCCTCTTCCTCTTTGTTTGCCTGCTTCCGTGTCTCACCCACCTGCCTCTGTCCCTACCCCTCCCTTTCTCCTGCCTGGCCCGTTCCACCCATCATCTTTCACAGCTCCTTGGTCCACCTCTTGGCCCCTCTCTCATCTGTCTCCCTCACCTCTTTACACCGGCCATCTCCCCCCCCTCCTTCTGCTTCCAGTCCGGATGTAGTTGACAATTCCTCTCCATCCCTGTCCCCCCTCCGCAGCTGCTGGTTAACTACTGGATGAACTCTGCCCTGACCAGCTTGAGATAAGTCCTCATAACTCTCAGTGTCAAGTGAGATAAGTCCTCGTAAACTCCTGTATCATGTGAGATGTCCTCATAACTCCCTGTGTCAAGTGAGATAAATCCTTGGAAGCTCCTGTGTTAGGTGAGATCAGACCTTATAAACTCCTGTATCACGTGGGATGAGTCCTCATAAACTCCTGTGTCATGTGAGACAAGTCCTCATAAACCCTGTGTCAAGCGTCATGTCCTTATAACCCCAGTGTCATGTGAGATAAGTTCTCATAACTCCTGTACTCCTGTATCATATGAGATAAGACTTTATAACTCCCTGTATCATGTGAGATCAGTCCTCATAACCCCCTGTGTCAAGTGTGATGTCCTCATAACCCCAGTGTCATGTGAGATAAGTTCTCATAACTCCTGTACCATATGAGATAAGATTTTATAACTCCCTGTGCCATGTGAGATCAGTCCTCATAATCCCATGACATATGAGGTAAGTCCTCATAACTCCCAGTATTATGTGAGATAAATTCTCAAAACTCCTGTGTCAAGTGCAATAAGTCATCATAACCCCTAGTGTCATGTGAGATGTCCTCATAACTCCTAGTGTCATGCAGGATTGGAAATTATGGTGACAAACAGGAAGCAGGAGGATAAAACAGGTCATTTTTGAGTTGGCAGCTGTGATTGGTGGATTGGACCTCATCCGTTTTGTACAAGAGGTACTTAACCCTTGGACTGATTTGAAGATGTAATGTGTATTTAAGTCACCAGCCAGTTTTGGAAAGCAAACTTCACTCAGCTGCTGGGATGGTGCAAATGGCGACTTCTTTGGCCATTTGGTGATGCCATCTTCTTTGTTTTTGGCCAGCACTGCCCAGGTCAGCCCAGGGCTAGTGGACAAGGATGGTGACCAACATTCGGGGAAGGGTGGGGTGGGGGCAGGATCTGAGTGTTGTGAGGTTGGGGGAAGCTGGAATGGGAGTGGGAGGCCAATGCTTTGTGTGTGGGGTGGGGAGTGAATAGCGGTGAGGGGAGGAGAGGGACTTACTGCTCCAGTGTGTTGAGGGGAAGTATCTTTTAATTTGTGAATGGGCCTGGGTGGGGAGCAGGGAACGGGCCCTGTCATTCCACCTCAACCACTGCAGGCAGCATGTGTCACTTTGCTCCTTAGGGTGCTGGTTGGGGAGCTCCTGGAACCGCAGAAATGAATGGCAACTAGAATTCCCAGTTACCGTGGTGGGAAGGAGACAGTGATCAGATTTAGATTCAGATTTGTTTGTGATATGTACGTTGAAACATACAGTAAAACATGTCCTATATTCTCTGCGTCTGCTTACCTTTCTTAACCACTGTGATACAGAAAGGGCCATTCAGCCCATTGAGTCCATGCTGTGTCCATCGGCTCCATACCCCTCTTCCTCTACCCCTACAATTGATTCTCTTTTGTGCTCTCCCTCTTAATCTCTCTCCCTCTCATTCTCTCCCTTACATTCTCCCTCTCATTTTTCTTTCTCCCTCTCACTCTCATTCTCTCTCCCTTATATTCTCCCTCTCATTCCTCCTCTTTCTACTTCTCCATCATTTTTTTTTATTGAGATTCAGCATGGAGTAGGCCCTTCTGGCCCTCCGAGCCGTGCTGCTTTGCAACCCCCAACTTAACCCTAGTCTAATCATGGGACAGTTTACAATGACCAGTTAACCAACCAACCACTACGTCTTTGGACAGTGGGAGGAAGCCAGTGCACCCAGTGGAAACCCCACGCGGTCACAGGGAGAACGTACAAGCTCCTTACAGGCTGCGGCGGGAATTGAACCCGGGTCGCTGGTACTGTGAAGTGTTGTGCTAGCCACTACCGTGCCACCCTCACTACCACTCTCTCTCATTATCGCTTCTCCTTACTCTCTGCCCCTCTCATTCTTTTTTTGCGTGCTTTCTCATATGTAGCCATCAACTTCTCCTTGAATATTTTGATAGCCCCTTAAAAGACAATGTCATGTGATCAGCACATCCCTTGTGGTGCGGGAGGAACCAGAGTGCCACAGGGCACCTGCACCAGTCAGTGTGCGCAAACTCTGCAGACGTGGAGGTCTGGGCTGAGTCTGGGTCATGAGCGCAGGGTGAGAGCAGCACCACCCTCTGTACCACTGGGCTGCCCTTCTCCTGGCACCAGGGGCTGGAGGCAATCAGTGGTGCCCCCCCCCCCCACCGAGCCCGCAACACTGCTGATGCAGCTGAGACCGGTGCATTTCGAGGTCTGTCGGGAGAATTTATAGGGCTGAGGTCTGACTGGGCAGGGCTCGTCCGGAGATGAGAGTAGTGCTATCACGTTGTTTGTTCCCTGCAGAAGAAGGAAGAATTTGAAAGGCAGGAGAAGGAGAAGGAGAGCATCCGGCAGAGAGAGAAGGAGAGTTTCAAACAGAAAAAGCTCCTACTAGAGCGACAGGTACACGTTTCGATTTATTGATTATATAATGAGTGTCCTGTGTTTGTGTTCTCGGTGACATGGAAATCTCCCTGACTAGGTCTGGGTATATTACACTGACTCATATGCTGTGAAGTTTGCTGTTTTGTGGCCGCAGTGCAGTGCAAAGACATAAAGCTACTATAATTTACAAAATAGATGAATAGTGCAAAAAGAAAAGAATGATAAGGTACTGATCACGGACCACTCGGAGGGAAGAAGCTGCTCCTGAATCACTGAGAGTAGATCTTCAGGATAGCTCCTCTCTGAGAATGGGAACGTCTCGGAGGGCGAGGGTGCTTAAGGAGCACCTCCCAGAAATGTCCTTGATGCTGGGGAGGCTTGTGCCTGTGATGGAACTGGAGAGTCCACATTACTCTGAAGCTAACCAGTTACTCTGAAGTTAACAAGTTCCACGGAACATTAATAAACCTGATTCTGATTCTGAGCCTTCTTGCGATCCTGTGCACTGGAGCCTCCACGCCGGGCGGCAATGCAACCAGCCCGAATGACCGAGCAGTGCTTTAGGTGCTTTTGGTGAAGGTGAGCCAACTGGACAGCGAGATATTATTGAAGTCACGGGACTGCAGCAGGTCTGAACAGTTGGAACCCTGATGGTGAGGTTCAGCTTCATTTTGTAGACTGTCGTGTTGGGACGGTGCAAGTCCTGTCCACAAAAGCCCGGAGTAAAATTCGAGCAGGTGGGGAAGTCACGCTGTCAAATAGCACAGAACCAGGCCTTTCAGCCCATCAAGCTCATGCTACCCAGCAAAGAAGCTGTACAGCCTGCTCGCTTTTGTCAGTCAGGGTATTGAGTATAAAAGCTGGCAGGTCATGTTGCAGCTGTATAAAGCTTCGGGTAGGCCACATCTGGAGGTCTGTGTGCAGTTCCGGTTGCTGTACTATAGGAAGGAGGCTATGGAGAGGTTGAAGAAGATGTTCACTGGGATGTTGCCTGAATTCGAGTGTACTAGCCATGAGAGGTTGGACAAACTTGAGCTGTTTTCTCTGGAGTGTTGGATGCTGAGGGGCAACCTGACAAAAGCGTATAAAATGATGAGAAGCAGAGTTTGGGCAGAGAGTCTTTTTCCCACATGGAAATGTCAGGTAAACAAAGCCCAAATGTTTAAGGTGAGAAGTTTAAAGGAGTTTTGTTTTGTCCCGTGGAGTGTGGTAGGTACCTGAAACGTACTACTAGCGGAGCTGGTGGAAGCAGATGCAAAGGCAAAGTTTAAGATGCTGTAAAGTAGACGCAGGTGGGGAATGGAGGGATACAGACCATGTGTGGGGAATGGCATCATACTCACAGACTGACAGGTCGAAGTGCCTGTTCCTGTGCTGTTCTATGTTCTAAGTTCTAGGCCTGGTGATTCATGTGCTCGAACCCAAAGGGCCATTTAAAAAAGCGATTAGAGCCTAAAAATATTTAAAACTTAAATAAAAACTGAAGCACAATACTAAGTAGTTAAAAATGCAAAAGGGAACTGTGTAGATAGTGATAATTACTGAGACTGAACTAACTTGCTTCTACCTGCTCCTCTGCATGGAGAGTCTGTTGTTGACCATATCCTATCTGGTACACCACACGAAGGCACTGGAAGAACTCAGTAGGTCAGGTAGCATCTGTGGAGGGAAATAGACAGCTGACATTCACCTGGGTGACTATTACCTGTCAGCTCTTGCTCCACTACTTCCCTCCGCCTTTTCATACTGGCTTCTCCCCTTTCTTTCCAGTTCAGGAAAAGCATTTCTAACTGAAATCTCGACTGTCCATTTCTCTCTGTAGATGCTGCCTAAGCGGTTGAGTTTCTTCAGTGCATTTTTGTGTCGCTGTAGACTTGCAGTATCTGCAGTCTGTCTCCTGTCTCTTATCTGGTGCAAACTGGGTGGATTCCTCAGTGTAAGGATAAGAGAGTCTCTACATTTCTCTATACTGAAGCTGGCTCATGCCTTGAGAAATGCCAGGGAGTTCTGCATTCATACCATGTACACGGAAACCTCAACCTGCTGGGCGTGTCCCTGTGGAACCACTGGTGCTTCTGCACAAGTCCTGCAACAATTATTGTGTTGAATAATTGATTGGTCTAGGATAGACCATTTGGCCTGACATCTCCATGCCTCTCCCACCTTCTTTACTGCTCATCCATTTGGTTGTTGTTTGGGACAACATGCATTGCAGAACTTGTTGTCTGCATCATGTAGGTCAGCCCAACGATTGCACTTCAGAAAGGCATAGCTGAATGTAAAGAGCTTTGCAACATCCTGACCTTGTTTTCCTGTCTTAACTGCATTTTACTTGCTGTCTAGATGTCGGAAGGGAAGATCCGAAGGCCTGGTGATGTCAGTGTTAAGCCAAGTCCGGAAGTGGCCCAGTCTCCATCCCCCAGCTTTGAGTTATGCAGAACATACTTCAGTGCCCTGCAGAAAGCCATCGTGTCCTTCACTGACACCATCAATGGGAAGCAGCCGGCCGAGATTTTGATCAAACACAGCAAGGTTGTAATAAAGATCGGCCAGAAACTGGTGGACACCTTGTGCCAGGAGACTGGGCAAAAGAGCATTCACAAAGAGGTGCTCAGCAGAAGCAATCAGTTCTGTGGCTGCATGAAAAAGTTCGCCGTGGCAACCAAGAACGCAGTGATGCAGCCGAACCCGACAGCGGTGCAGGAAATGAAAGAGCAGGTGGCGGAACTGCGCCAACAGGTCGATCAGCTCAGGCTCTTCTTAGAACGGAATGCCGCCTCATAACGGGGCCAAATGAAACAAGGCAGGGCTTCCTCTGCAGAAGCCTGCTTCAGAAATACGCCCTTGCTGTGAATGAGACCATGTACTCTGTCTCTTGTTGTTTTACTCCAACCAGCTTTTATTTTCAGAAGATCAACTGTGGAGAAGATGGAGAAAATACCCTCCTTTACCATTAACCTCATAAACTCACAGTGTTATTTCAGTGTTGAATGGTTCTTGTGTGCCTTGCAGTAATGTTAAAGAAAATTATCTCTTTGTTCAGCCTAGTGAAGTACATATGAATGTTTATTAGAAAGGAGGATGAGATTTGTTTCAAGGTTGGAACATCATCTCTGTGCATCAGTCGTCTATTGTATCTTATCCTAACTTGTAATATCACACAAATGGTTCTGTCCTCACCACTCCAATAATGTGTGTCAGTTTCAACTGTCGTAATTATTACAGAAAATAAATTACATAACAAAGGTCTAAAATCTAGGCTACCTTTAGCAAACATTCTCAGCTCAGTACCTTGGTTACAGATTTCTAATTCCAGAAATACAATCCTGTAATTCTCATCATTAAGGAAATAATGCTTAGTTCTAGCTGCAGAGGGGCAATGCACAACATAAGACCATAAAAGGAGCAGAATTAGGCCATTCAGCCCATCAAGTCTAGTCTGCCATTCCATCATTCCTGATTTACTATTCCTCTCAACCCCATTCTCCCCGTAACCTTTGACACCCTGACCAACGAAGAGCATTATCGACCTCTGCTTTGAATATACGCAATGATTTGGCTTCCATAGCCGGACGATGCAATGAATTCCACAGATTTGTCACCCCTTGACTTAATAAATTTCTGCTTATCTCTGTTCTAGATGGATGTCCCTCTATCCTGAGGCTGTGCCCTCTGGCCCTAGACTCAGCTACTATAGGAAACACCCTCTCCACATCTACTCTAACTAGGCCTTTCAATATTTGGTAAGTTTCAATATCACCCCGCCCCCATTTCCTTAAACTACTGCGAGTATAGGCCCAGAGCCATCAAATGCTCCTAATATGTTAACTCTTTCATCTCTGGAATTATTCTTGTGGATCTCCTCTGGACCCTCTCCAATGCTAATCTTTTCTCAAATAAGGAGCACAAAACTGTTCACAATACTCCAAGTACAGTCTGACCAATGCCTTACAAAGCATCTTTGATCTTATAATCTAGTCCATTCCGGCCCTTTGAGCTGCTGTACTCAGCAATCCCCTGATTTAAGCCTACCCTAATCACAGGATAATTTACAATGGCCAGTTAACCTACTAACTGTTATGCCTTCGGATTGTGGGAGCAAGCTGGAGTGCCTGGAAGAAACCCATGCAGTCACAGGGAGAATGTGCAAACCCTTTATAGGCAGCAGCGGGAATTGAACCCAGGTCACTGATATCATAAAGTGTTGTGCTACCATACGGCCCTAAAATAGTCTATGCTTTTCTTCCTTCTACCAAAGTGCATGACCATATACCTCTCTACACCACATTCTATCTGCCACTTCATTGCCAATTCTCTCAACCTGTCCAAGTCATCCTGCAGACTCCCAGCTTCCTCAACACTACCTGCCCCTCCACCTAACTTTGTATCATCTGCAAACTTGACAAGTAAGACATAAATTCTGTCAAACAAATTGTTGACATATTACGTCAAAAGAAAAGGTCCCAATACCGACCCCTCAGTCACCGACAGCCAACCAGAAAATGCCCCCTTTATTCCTACTCTTTGCCTTCTGCCAATCAGCCAATCTTCTATCCATGCTAGTATCTTTTCTGTAAGCCCATAGGTTCTTAACTTGTTCAGCAGCCTCATGTGCTGCACCTTGACAAAGGCCTTTTGAAAATCCAAGTAAACAACAGCCTCCAACTTCCCTTTGTCTATTCTGCCTGTTATTTCCTCAAAGAATTCCAACAGATTTGTTAGTCAAGATTTCTCCTTTTAAAAACTATGCTGACTTTGGCCTATTTTATCATATGCCTCCAAGTACTTCAAAACCTCACCCTTAATAATGGATTCCAACATCTTTCCAACCACTGAAGTCAGGCTAACTGGCCTATAATTTCCTTTCTTCTGCCTCGCTCTCTTCTTAAAAAGTGAAGTGATACTTGCAATTATCCAGGCCTCTGGAACCATTCTGAAATTTAGTGATTCTTGAAAAATCATTACTAATGCCTCCACAGTTTCTTCAGCTACCTCTTTCAGAACTCTGGGGTATAGTCTATCTGGTCCAGGTGACTTATCTACCTTCAGACCTTCAGCTTCTCAAGCACCTTCTCTTCAGTAATAACAACTACAGTCATTTCTGCCCCCAGGCACTCTCAAATTTTTGGTATATTGCTAGTGTCTTCCATGGTGGAGACTGACGCCAAATACGTATTAACTTCATCTGCCAGTTCTTTGTCTCCCTTTACTACCTCTCCAGCGTCTTTTTCCAGTGGTCCAAAATCAATTCTCACCTCTTTAACTCTTTATATATTTGAAAAATCTTTTGGTATCCTCTTTGATATTTTTGGCTAGCTTATCTATTTCTTCTCTCTCTCCTCGTGTTGTTTTTAGTTGCCCTCTGTTGGTTTTTAAAAGCTTACCAATCCTCTAACTCCCCACTAATTTTGCTGCACTATATGCCTTCTGTTTTGCTCGTATGCTGTCTTTGACTTCCATTATCATCTATGTTTGTCTCATCCTCCATTTAGAATACTTCTTCAGCTTTGGGATGTCTCAATCCTGCTCCTTACGAATTGCCCCCAGAAACTCCAGCCATTGCTGTTCTGCCATCATCCCTGCTAGTGTCTCCTTTCAAACGACTTTGGCCAGCTCCTCTCACATGTCTCTGTAATTCCTTTTACTTTACTGTATTACTGATACATCTACCTTTATCTTTTCCCTCTCAAAATGCAGGGCAAATTCTATCATATTATAATCATTGTCTCCTAGGGGTTCCTCTACCTTAAGCTCCCTAATCAAATCTGGTTCATTACTCAACACCCAATCCAGAATCGCCTTTCCCCTTGTGGGCTCAACAGCAAGCAGCTCTAAAAAGCCATCTCTTAGGTATTCTACAAATTCCCTCTCTTGGGATCTAGCACCAACCTGATTTTCCCAATCTACCTGCATATTGAAATCCCCCATGAATATTATAACATTGCCTGCTTAACATGCCTTTTTAATATCCCATTGTAATTTATTACCCACATTGTAGCTACTGATTGGGGACCAGTATGTAACTCTTGCCCGGATCTTTTTACCCTTGCAGTTTCTTAACTCTACCCAGAAGGATTTTACATCTTCTGATCCTACATCACCTTTGTCCAAGAATTTGATTTTGTTTTTCACCAACAGAGACATGTTACTCCTTCTGCCTACATGCCTGTCCTTTCGATACGAGGTGTATCCTTGGATGTTAAGCTCCCAACCTTGACCTTCTTTCTGTCACGTCTCCGTGTTGCCCACAACATCATACCTGCCATTCTCTAACCATGCCACAAGATGATCTACCTTATTCCACATACTGTGTGCAGCCATATATAACACCTTCTGTCCTGTAGTCAGCACCCTTTTCAATATTGCCCCCATGTTACACTTCACCTTGTCCCACTACCTGCAATTTTGCCCTATTACCTCTCTGTCGATCCTTACAGTCTCATTAGCCACTGCATCGACTTGTATGCCAATGGCCCCATCCTCAGCTTCCATTGCCCAACCAGCTTAGATTAAACACTCCCTAACAGCTCTAGCAAACCTTCCCACAAGGATATTGGTCCTCCTCAGGTTCAGGTGTAACCCATCCTTTTTATAAGGCTCATACCTACCTCAGAAGAGATCCCATTGATCCCTAAATCTGAAACCCTGCCCCTTGCACCACTTCCTCAGCCAGTCATTCACCTGTACCATCATCCTATTCCTTCCCTGGTTAGCACTCGGCACTAATAATCCAGGGATTGCTACCTTGGATTTCCTGCTCTTTGGCCTTTTCCAAAACTCCCTATACTCACCGCACAGGACCTCACCCCACTTTCTACCTACGTCATTGGTGCCAATGTGCATGATGAGCTCTGGCTGTCCACCCTCCCTCGTGAGAATCTTCTGCTACCGCTCTGAGGCATCCTGGACCCTGGCACCTCGGAGGCATCATGCCATCCTGGCTTCTCTCTTACAGCCTCAGAATCTCCTGTGTGTCCTCCTAACTATTGAGTCTCCTATCATTAATGCTCTGCCTGACTTTACCCTTCCCCGTTGCACCTCAGATCCAATTAGTACCAAGACTTCTGGCTGTTCCTCCTCCACCTTTAGAATGCCGTGGACCCAGTTCGAGATGTCCCTGACCCTGGCACCTGGGAGGCAACGTACCATCCAGATGTCTCTATCGTGTCCACAGAGTCTTGTATCTACTCCTCTAACTAGGGAATTCCCTGTCTCTACTGTAGCTGTCTTCTCTCCCCTTCTCTTCTGAGCCATAGCACCAGTGCCAGAGGCCTGGTCACTGTGTTCTCCACCCCCCCCCCGCCCATAGGTTGTCCCCCTCAACAGTATCCAAAGCAATATCCTTATTATTGAACAGAACACCCACAGGGGTACTCTGCACTGGCTGCCCATTTCCTTTCCCTCTCCTGACAGTCACCCAAGTACCTGTCTCCTGTATCTTAGGGAACACAACCTCCCTGTACCTCCTATCTTTCGCCTCCTCAGTTTTCTATTGAGCTGTAGGTCATCAAGCTGCAGCTCGGTGGAAATGATGCAGACATGGTTATCTGGGAGGCTGGAGGTCTCCCAGAATTGCCAGATTTCACACAAAGAACACAACGCAGCCCTGGAAGCCATTCCCACTGCACTAACTGCACGAAGAATGAAGAAGAAATTCACCTTGCCCAAGCCCGTTGAGCCAAAGCCTCCACACTCTAATACTGGTCCATTTACAGAATGGCTGCTCTGCTTGTCCCTATTTTTATTTGCCATTGCTACTGAATTGCGATTCAATGGGGCCTCTGGAAAATGCCCGAGAACATTGAGTCTGGCTTTGCAGTGCAGAAGGGAGGGGGGAAAAGAGGAGAGTGGTAGTGATAGGGGACTCGATAGTTAGAGGTGCAGACAGAAGGTTCTGTGGTCGTGACAGAGAATCCAGGATGGTTTGTTGCCTCCCAAGTGCCAGGGTCAAGGATGTCTCTGATCGATTGCATGACATTCTGAAGTGGGAGGGTGATCAGCCAGATGTCGTGGTGCACATCGGTACCAATGACATAGCAAGGAAGAGTGAAAAGGTCCTGGACAGTGAGTATAGAGAGCTTGGTAGGAAGTTGAAAAGCAGGACCTCAAGGGTGGTAATCTCAGGATTGCTACCTGTGCTAGGTGCCAGTGAGGGTAGGAATAGGATGCTCTGGAGGAGGAACAAGTGGCTGAGGAACTGGTGTAGGGGGCAGGGTTTCAGATTTCAGGATCATTGGGACCTCTTCTGGGGCAGGTGGGACCTGTACAAGAGAGACGGGTTACACTTGAACCACAGGGGGACCAATATCCTTTCAGGGAGGTTTGTTAGTGCTATTGGGGAGGCTTTAAACTAGATTTGCAGGGGGATGGGAACCAGAGTGTCAGAGCTGACAGTGTGGCTGGGGTGAAAATAAATGATGTTGAAAGTTTAAGCAAATCCGCTGATAGAAAGGTTGTGAGTGGTGGTAAAAATCTTCTGAGGTGTATATATTTCAATGCTAGGAGTATTGCGGGGAAGGCGGATGAGTTGAGGGCGTGGATTGACACGTGGAATTATGATGTTGTAGCAATTAGTGAAACTTGGCTACAGGAGGGGCAGAACTGGCAGCTTAATATTCCAGGATTCCGATGTTTCAGATGTGATCGAGGCAGAGGAATGAAAGGTGGGGGAGTAGCATTGCTTGTTAGAGAAAATATTACAGCAGTGCTCAGGCAGGACAGATTAGAGGGCTTGTCTACTGAGTCCTTATGGGTGGAGCTGAGAAACAGGAAAGGTATGGCCACATTAGTGGGATTGTATTACAGAGCACCCAATAGTCAATGAGACTTGGAAGAGCAAATCTGCAGAGAGATAGCAGGCAACTGCAGGAAACATAAAGTTGTGGTGGCAGGGGATTTTTAATTTTCCATACATTGATTGGGACTCCCATACTGTTAGGGGTCTAGATGGTTTAGAGTTTGTAAAATGTGTTCAGGAAAGTTTTCTAAATCAATATATAGAGGGACCAACTGGAGGGGATGCAATATTGGATCTCCTGTTAGGTAACGAATTAGGGCAAGTGACAGAAGTCTGTGTAGGGGAGAACTTTGGTTCCAGTGATCATAACACCATTAGTTTCAATTTGATCATGGACAAGGATAGATCTGGTCCTAGGGTTGAGGTTCTGAACTGGAAGGTGGCCAAATTTGAAGAAATGAGAAAGGATCTAAAAAGCGTGGATTGGGACAGGTTGTTCTCTGGCAAAGATGTGATTGGTAGGTGGGAAGCCTTCAAAGGGGAAATTTTGAGAGTGCAGAGTTTGTATGTTCCTGTCAGGATTAAAGGCAAATGGAATAGGAATAAGGAACCTTGGTTCTCAAGGGATATTGCAACTCTGATAAAGAAGAAGAGGGAGTTGTATGAAATGTATAGGAAACAGGGGGTAAATCAGGTGCTTGAGGAGTATAAGAAGTGCAAGAAAATACTTAAGAAAGAAATCAGGAGGGCTAAAAGAAGACATGAGGTTGCCTTGGCAGTCAAAGTGAAGGATAATCCAAAGAGCTTTTACAAGTATATTAAGAGCAAAAGGATTGTAAGGGATAAAATTGGTCCTCTTGAAGATCAGAGTGGTCGGCTTTGTGCGGAACCAAAGGAAATGGGGGAGATCTTAAATAGGTTTTTTGCGTCTGTATTTACTAAGGAAGCTGGCATGAAATCTGTGGAATTGAGGGAATCAAGTAGTGAGACCATGGAAACTGTACAGATTGAAAAGGAGGAGGTGCTTGCTGTCTTGAGGAAAATTAAAGTGGATAAATCCCCAGGACCTGACAGAGTGTTCCCTCGGACCTTGAAGGAGACTAGTGTTGAAATTGCGGGGGCCCTGGCTGAAATATTTAAAATGTCACTGTCTACGGGTGAAGTGCCGGAGGATTGGAGAGTGGCTCATGTTGTTCCATTGTTTAAAAAAGGATCGAAAAGTAATCTGGGAAATTATAGGCCGGTGAGTTTAACGTCAGTAGTAGGTAAGTTATTGGAGGGAGTACTAAGAGACAGAATCTACAAGCATTTGGATAGACAGAGGCTTATTAGGGAGAGTCAACATGGCTTTGTGCGTGGTAGGTCATGTTTGACCAATCTGTTGGAGTTTTTCGAGGAGGTTACCAGGAAAGTGGATGAAGGGAAGACAGTGGATATTGTCTACATGGACTTCAGTAAGGCCTTTGACAAGGTCCCGCATGGGAGGTTAGTTAGGAAAATTCAGTCGCTAGGTATACATGGAGAGGTGGTAAATTGGATTAGACATTGGCTCGATGGAAGAAGCCAGAGAGTGGTGGTAGAGAATTGCTTCTCTGAGTGGAGGCCTGTGACTAGTGGTGTGCCACAGGGATCAGTGCTGGGTCCATTGTTATTTGTCATCTATATCAATGATCTGGATGATAATGTGGTAAATTGGATCAGCAAGTTTGCTGATGATACAAAGATTGGAGGTGTAGTAGACAGTGAGGAGGGTTTTCAGAGCCTGCAGAGGGACTCGGACCATCTGGAAAAATGGGCTGAAAAATGGCAGATGGAGTTTAATACTGACAAGTTGGCGGTAATGCACCATTAAGCTGGATGCCAGCCGCTGTAAAACAAGATACAGACAGAATACTGACAAGTGTGAGGTATTGCACGTTGGAAGGACAAACCAACATAGTACATACAGGGTTAATGGTAAGGCACTGAGGAGTGCAGTAGAACAGAGGGATCTGGGAATACAGATACAAATTTCCCTAAAAGTGTCGTCACAGATAGATAGGGTCGTAAAGAGAGCTTTTGGTACATTGGCCTTTATTAATCGAAGTATTGAGTATAAGAGCTGGATTGTTATGTTGAGGTTGTATAAGGCATTGGTGAGGCCGATTCTGGAGTATTGTGTTCAGTTTTGGTCACCAAATTACAGGAAGGATATAAATAAGGTTGAAAGAGTGCAGAGAAGGTTTACAAGGATGTTGCCGGGACTTGAGAAACTCAGTTACAGAGAAAGGTTGAATAGGTTAGGACTTTATTCCCTGGAGCGTAGAAGAATGAGGGGAGATTTGATAGAGGTATATAAAATTATGATGGGTATAGATAGAATGAATGCAAGCAGGCTTTTTCCACTGAGGCAAAGGGAGAAAAAAACCAGAGGACATGGGTTAAGGGTGAAGGGGGAAAAGTTTAAAGGGAATATTAGGGGGGGGCTTCTTCACACAGAGAGTGGTGGGAGTATGGAATGAGCTGCCAGGCGAGGTGGTAAATGCGGGTTCTTTTTTAACATTTAAGAATAAATTGGACAGATACATGGATGGGAGGTGTATGGGGGGATATGGTCTGTGTGCAGGTCAGTGGGACTAGGCAGAAAATGGTTCGGCACAGCCAAGAAGGGCCAAAGGGCCTGTTTCTGTGCTGTAGTTTCTATGGTTCTATGGTTTCTATGATTAACACTTCTCTTTAAACCTCTCGCCCTGCCTTGTGTGTAGCTTCCTCTCTCAATTCGACTGGGCCACCAGAAAAAGTCAAAGACCACAAACGCTCCTTTTTAAATCTCTCACCTCAACCTGTGTGTAGCTTCCTGTCTCAATTTGATTGGGCTGCCTAGAAAGAGTAGAAAGCCAGCAGACCCCTGAACTCAATGATTACCATACCTTGCATAATTCTTACCCAGTGTTTTTCCTTTGCTTGCCATGGGTTTGTCTAATTCCAGGTATACACTGAGTGCTAGAAGCAGAGATGGGTCCAGGTTTGATCAGAAACCTGTGGGGTGTGAATGGAAAAATAAATATCATGCCTCTATGGAAATGGAGGAGTAGAGAGAGGGAATGCACGTTCTTAACCACTCCTTTAAAATATCCTTGCTTGCTTGGGTGAAACCTGATTAATTTATTTAGAGATACAGCACAGTAAAAGGCTGTTCAAGCCTAACCAGTCTACGCTGCCCAATTACACACTTGACCAACTAACCTACCACCCCATGCATCTTTGGAATGTGGGAGGAAACCGGAGCACCCTGAGGAAACCCACATGGTCACAGGGAGACCGTTCACACTCTTTACGGACAGCAGCAGGCTGCTGGCACTGCAGTAGCATGATGATAGTACGTTCAGTTATGACGCACATCATTGTTAAATATCCGGCCAACGTTCTATATCTAGGTTCACATAAAGAATTTCAGTGCAATTCCCACTTGAGGAAAGTTGGGAGATAGATGGGGATAAGGGAGATTAGAAAGAATATCAACTTGCTTACACAACACAGGATGTGGGAAAGCAGCTCCATGATGTCCAGGTAAGATGCAAGCTGAAGTTGCAGTTGCTCCTGTTTCGGTTTCCCTAAAACTGAAATGCTCCAGACAATGCAGGAAGCTTGATGTTGCCCAGCGATATAAAGGGATTTCAACAAAGCACACTGCAAAATACTATTCGGAGATTCCTACATAAAATTAGAATAGTTCAAAGAATATATTAATTCCTGTACAAGCTGCACATGAAATGACTCAGTGTAACAGTAATAATTAAGGAGTTCACTTTGAAAATGTGCAGTTTTTAAAAATAATCTCTTCAACAGTGATTTTTTAAAAAAAACATGACCAGTCACATTCCTGACCACTAACCAATCGGCCTTTAATATGCTCCCATGTGTGGAGTTCAGGACTTTGTGCCTGTGAGAGTGAAATGTAAGAATGGTTTAGTTTGGCAGCCTTCAATGCCAAGAAGTCTAGACAAAGAGAAAAAGAAGTAGGTGTAAGATTTAGGAAGCTGAAACTGGATAGGGGGCTTCCACACACCCGCCACTCTCTATGTGACAAATTGCTCTGTATGCAAGCTGTTTCTTGGGCATGAAGTTGTCGAGTGTGCCTTTTTCAAAGTAGAAGTTACTACAACTTTCCTTGAGTGCCCTCAACCACAAACTGCTCTAAAAAGCCATCTCATAGACATTTGAGAAATTCTCTCACTTGGGATCCAGCAGCAAACTGACTTCCACAATCTACCTGCATATTGAAATCCCCCACGACCATTGTAATATTGCCCTTTTTACATGCCTTTTCCATGTCCTGTTATAATTTGTATCCCACATCCTGGCTACTGTTTGGAGGCCTGTACATAACTCCCATCAGTATCATTTTAACCTTGCGCTTTCTTAACTCTACCCACAAGGATTCTATATCTTCCAATCCTATGTCACCTCTGTCGACGGATTTGATTTCATTTTTTACCAACAGAGCCACCTGCCTACCTGCCTGTCCCTTTGATACAGGTGTATCCTTGGAGGTTAAGCTCCCAGCTATGATCTTCTTCCAGCCACATCTCAGTGATGCTCACAAAGTCATACCTGCCAATCGCTAACTGCACTACAAGATGATCTATCCTATTCCGTATACTGCATGCATTGAAATATAAAACCTTCAGTCCTATATCCATCACCCTTTTTGATTTTGCCCCCATGTTAGATTTCACCTTATTCCACTGACTGCAACTTTGCCCTATCATCTGCCTATCCATCTTCACAGTTTCAATACACGCTGCATTGACTTATATACCAACTGCCCCATCATTCTTGTTCTCCTCCCCATGCCAGCTGCACTAGCAAACCAGCCCACAAGGATATTGGTCCCCCTCATGTTCAGGTGAAACCTGTTTTTTGTACAGGTCATATCTATCCCAATGATCCAGAGATCCAAAACCCGCCCCCCCCCCCCCCCCCCACCGCACCAGTTTCTCAGCAACTCGTTCATCTGTACAGTCATCCTGTTCCTGACCTGACTAGCACGTGGTATGAAGAGTAATCCACAGATTACTACCTTTGATTTCCTGTTCTTCAGCCTTTTGCCTTAACTCCCTATATTCACTGCACAGGACCTCTTCACCCTTTCAACCAATGTGCAGCATGACCTATAGCTCTCTCTTGAGAATAAACTGTAGCCACTCTGAGAGCCTAGTACCTGGGAGGTATCCCACCATCCTGGCCTCTTTTTCGCAGCCACAGAATCTCCTGTCCATCCTCCTAACTACTGAGTCTCCTATTACTACCTCACTGCCTGACTTTACCCTTCCCTGCTGAGCGTTAGAGCTGGCCATAGTGCCACTGGCTTGTTTGCTGCTGCCGTGCTCTGATGGGTTATTCCACCCCCCCCCACCCGCAGTATCCAAAGAGATATTCTTTTTGCTGAGGGGAATGGCCACAGGGGAACCCTGCATTGACTGATTACTACTCTTCCTTTTAGTGTTCCCCTATCTACTATCTGAAGCTTGCACTCTGGGTGTGTCCACCTCACTAAAGAACTCATTTTTGACATTTTCAGCCTCCCGGGTAGTCCTGAGTGCATTCAGCTCCAGCTGCAGTTCCTTGACCTTGTCAGTCAGGAGCTGGAGTTGGGTACACTTCCTGCAGATGTAGTCAATAGAGAGACTGTTAGTTACCCTGAAACTTGATATCTCACAGGAGAAGCATTCCATTGCTTGAACTACTATCATGTCCACACTTGTTATGCCTCTAACTTCTCAAACCTAAGTATCAGTCTGCGCCTGTTCTCGTCTGAACCTGTTGAGCCAAAGCCTAACCACTTTTTCCACTCACACAATGGCTGCTATGCTCAAACCCCACTCCTTCTTGGCTCTTGCTAATTAACCCTAGGTACCTTTAAATGAAACACTCTCCCGCTCTGCGGAAAGTCCTGACAGGCTCTACTCGCTTTTTAAGACTGGCGTGTGAAGTCCACAAGGTACTGCCTCCAACTTGCTCTGCAGACTGAAGTGCAAAACCCTACACAGTATTCCATTTGCCACTTCTTTCCACGACTTCATTTAGAGGTTCACATCTTCCTTTATAGGGCATCAATTGCACTGCTGCCCAAGAAGATTAGAGTGTGCTGCCTCAATGGCTATCACCCAGTAGTACTCACATCTACTATGATGAAGTTCCTTGAGAGGTTGGTCATGGCTAGAATTAACTCCTGCCTGAGCCAGGACCTGGACCCACTGTATTATGCCTACCGCTACAATAGGTCTACAGTGGGTACAATTGCACTGGCTCTCCTCTTGGCCTTGGACCACCTGGACAACAGCAATATGTATGTCAGGCTGCTGCTTATTGACTATAGCTTGGTGTTCAACACCATCATCCCCGCAGTACTAATCAACCAGCCTTCAAAACCTGGGCTCCTGTACCTCTCTCTGCAACTGGATCCTTAATTTCCTCACTGGGAAATCACAGTCAGTGCAGGTTGAAAGTACCATCTCCTCTTTAATGGCAGTCAGCACAGGTGCAAGTCAAGGATGTGTGATTAGCCCACTGCTCAACTCTCTTTACACCCATGACTGTGTGGCTCGGCACAGCTCAAACCCTATGTTCAAATTCACCAATAACACAACCGTTGTTTAAAAGTTCAGAGTAAATTTATTAACAAAGTACATGTATGTCAGCATATACTACACTGATTCATTTTCTTGTGGGCATTCAAAGTAAATGCAAAGAAACCCCACAAGATTCAATCAAAAACTGCACACAGGGATGGACAAACAACTAATGTACAAAAGAAATCAAACTGTGCAAATACAGAAAAAGAGGAGAAAAATAAATAACAAACATTGAGAACACGAGCTGCAGAATCCTTGAAAGTGAGTCCATAGTTTGAGGAATTAGTTCAGTGTTGGGGCGAATGAAGATATTCAATCTGATTCAGGATCCTGATGGTTGCGGAGTAATAACCCTTCCTGAATCTGCTGCTGTGGGACCCAAGACTGCTGTACCGTCTTCCTGATAGCAGCAGCAACAAGTGAGCATTGCTTGTATGGTGGGATTCTTTATGATGGATGCTGCTTTCTCGCAACTGTGCTCCTTGTAGATGTGCTCAATGGTGGGGAGGGATGCACTGGGCCATATCTCAGATGGTGACAAAAACGCACACAGTACTGAGACTAATTGGCCCCTTGAGTGGTGTCACAACAATAGCTTTGTACTTAACACCAGTAGGCCCAAGGAATTGATTGAGGATTTCAGGAAGGGGAAGTTAAGAAAGCACACACCAGTCCTCGTTGAGGGGTCAATAGAGGAAAATGTGAGCAGCTTCAAATTCCTGCACGTCAACATCTCTGAAGATCTATCCAGAGCCCGAAATAAGGACCCTCAGCAAGAAGCATGCCCTCTTCTCAGGGAGGAGGTGTGCAGCCTGAAGATACTCACTCAATGTTTTAAGAACAGATTCTTTCCCTCTGTCATTGGGTTTCCTAATGGCCCATAAACCCAATCTAGCTATTTTAATCCCTTTTCGCACTACTTTTTAAAAATATTTCTTATAGTAACAAGGCTTTGTTTTAAACATATGGGCACTGTGCTACTACTACAAAACAAATTTCATGACGTATGTCAGTGACAATAAACCTGATCTGATACTGCAGTGAATATCAGCATGGTTCACTCTGTCAACATGTCCAATTACTTCTGTAGACTTCCTGCCTCCTTGACATTACCTATTCATTCAGCCACCTTGGAATCGTAAGCAAACTTGACGAGATTACTCATTATCCAGATCATTAACTTAATGTGAAAAGTAGTAAGAATCAGAATGAGGTGTAATATTACTGGCATATGTTGTGAAATTTGTTGTTTTGCAGCAGTAGTGCATTGCAATACATAATAAAAAACCTAAATTACAATAATATAGTTAAAAATTTTAAATTAAATAAGCAGTGTAAAAAGAGAGCCAAAAAAAAGAAAACACTCCGAGGTACTATACTCATTAACCATTCAGAAATCTGAACGTAGCAGGGGAGAAGCTGTTCCATGGGCTTTTATCTTGTCCAGCAGCTTTATGTGTGGCACCTTATCAAGGTTATCTGAAAATCAAAGTAAGTAACATTCACCAACTCTCCTTTATCTAACCTGCTTGTTACTTCCTTGAAGCATTCTAACAGACATGCCAGTCAAGAGCACCTTTTAACAAAATCATGCTAACTTTCTCTTATTTTATCATATACTTCCAGGTACCCAGAACCTCATCCTTAAAATTCTCTTACCCAGCTAAAAGGTCAAGCTAACCAACCTACAATTCCCTTCTTAATTAGTAGTGACCCAGCTGTGAATTTTCAGTGCTCTGGGACGCTACCAGACTCCACTGATTCTTAAAAGATTGCTATTAATGCCACCACAATCTCTTCAGCTACCTCTTTCAAAACTCCAGGATGTAATCCATTTGGTCCAAATGACTTATTTACCTTCAGATACCCCAACACCATCTCTTTAAGAATGGCCACTACACTCACCCCTTCCCCAACTCACACATTAACATTTCTATGCTTGTAGAAATCCAGCCCAGTTCATGCAAACAACACACACAAAATACTGGAGGAACTCAGCAGGCCAGGCAGCATCTAGGAAGGGTACAGTCAATGTTTTGGGCAAAAACCCTTCAGCATAACTAGAGAAAAAAAGCTAAGGAGTAGATTTAAAAGGTGCCGGGGGTGGGGGGCGGGGTGTGGCAGGGATGAAGTAAAAGGCTGGTAAATAAATTGGTGAAAGAAACAGAAGGCCATGGAAGAAAGAAGAGGGAAGGAACACCAGAGGGAGGTGATGGGTGGGCAAGGAGATAAGGTGAGAGAGGGAAAAGGGGATGGGAAATGGTGAAGGAGAGGGGGTGGGGGGCATTACTGTGAGTTCCAGAAATTAATGTTCATGCCATCAGGTTGGAGGCTACCCAAACAGAATACAAGTTGTTCCTCCAACCTAAGTGTGGCCTCATCATGACAGTGGAGGAGGCCATGGATAGACATATTGGAATGGGAATGGGAAGTGAAATTAAAATGGCTGACCACTGGGAAATCCCACTTTTTCCAGGCAGAGAGTGTAGGCACTCAGCAAAGCGGACTCCCAATTTATGTCGGGTCTCACCGATATACAAGATGCCATACCAGGAGCACCAGACACATTTAATTCCACTTCCCATACGTCTATCTATAGCCTCCTCCACTGTTGTGATGAGGCCACACTTACGTTGGAGGAACACCACCTTATATTCCATTTGGGTAGCCTCCAACCTGATGGCATGAACTTTGATCTCTCGACCTTCTGGTAATGCCTCTACTCCCTCTCTCTTTCACGATTTCCCATTCTCCCCCCCCCCTTTTAAATTTCCTTGCACACCAATCGCCTCCGTCTGGTGCTCCTCCCCACTTTTCTTTCTTCCATGGCTTTCTGTCTCTTTTACCAATTTACTTCTCAGTGGCTTTACTTCATCCCTCCCCCTTCAGACTTCACCTATCAACCTTGTGTTTCTCTCTCTCCTCCCACCACTTTCTAAATCTACTCCTCACCATTTTTCTCCACTCCTGCCAAAGGGTTTCAGCCTGAAATGTCGACTGTACTCTTCCTAAATGCTTCCTGGCCTGCTGAGCTCCTCCGGCATTTTGTGTGTATTATTTGGACTTCCAGCCTCTGCAGATTTTCTTATGGTCAGTTTACAGAAATTCCTCACTTTAAGTACATGTTGATGTGCAGTTGATTCGAAGGGATAGCTCCCAGACCAAATGCAAATTCAACTAGATTTTACGAAACCAAGCCATTTAGTC
Organism: Mobula birostris; assembly: GCF_030028105.1. NCBI lineage: Eukaryota > Metazoa > Chordata > Chondrichthyes > Myliobatiformes > Myliobatidae > Mobula > Mobula birostris. The sequence goes on along the minus strand of NC_092371.1, from coordinate 22,918,911 downwards.
AAAGATGAGATGGAGACATAGATAATGCCTTCAACAGAAATTAAAACATGAGACTTGCTTTCCAAATAACTTTTATTCATTGCCAAAGTGTACTGAACCGATGGGTGGTCTTTATTTCTATTTACCCGTGATATACTCAATAGACATCACTGCCATATCTCATCAGTACATCTCAAGGGAAATTAAATTAAAATAAAATTACCTAGATATGTATCCACCACTCTCAGTCAACCACCAGCCAGCCGGGATTACAGAATACACATAGTTACATGCACCAGCTAATAACTCGGTTGTAGTCAGGAAGCCCCCTCACAACGGTTACAACCAATAATCCACACCATGTGCTAGGCTGAACCCGTTGCTCTTCTGTTTCACTCAGTTCTGAGCCATTTATTCACGTTATCGATACTTGTTTACATTCTCCATACAGAAGTTATAACAAAACTGAAATGGCTCCTATGAACCACTCCTGGTCTTTCATAGATCTCCAGATGTACAAGAAACCATCCTCGGCTAATTTTTTTTTATTACTGGGTACAAAGTTAACAACCCTACATTTGTGTCTGCACCACTGTGTACAACATTCACTGAACAAAATGAAAGTTCATTTGAACACTTTGAAAATGTATATAAACTGAGAACATGACTACAGCAAAACGGGATGGTGCAGCAGCAGTTTTGCAGAGAAATCCATAGTCCACTGGGGTTGCCCCATTGATTGTGCTACTTTTTGGGCATATAGTGTTATTGGAGATGACCCAAACTATCCAGACCATTTATTAAATGAGCAGATTCTAAAAGTATTCACTAAATCTCACTTGGGTAACACGAGGCTTACAGTTATCTGGGTTTCCCTTGCTTGCAATCTGGAAAATATAACCTTGTACGGTTTTGGTGCAGACATTTATCAGCAGAGTAACCTTTGTGACCATTGTTTAGGGATTTGTAATTTCATTAACTTCACAATGGCTCTCTTGGGCAGAGGTTCACTACATTCATGTTCTTAACTGCAATGCAGCATACAGTGGTGATGCAATATGAGCGATATAATTAGTCTCCAAATGGAGATATACTGAGTCAAACATCAAAATACATTTTGAACTAATGAATATGGAGTTGTCTCTAAGGGCTCATTTGATGTAGCTTGCTGTCATCAGCCATAGGCAAGTTGGCCATTACGCCACACATCCACAATCCTGGAACACAAACCTTGCAACTGGCATTGCACTTTCTACACCAGCAGCTTCAAAACTGAACAGTAGGACAGGTTGTACATTTACACAAAGCAAAAAGAAAATACCCAACCAGGGTGACACAAACGCAATAAACAAAACTCCAATTTAATCTCCCCTTATTCTCACCTTCCCTACCCAATTAATCTGTCTATAAATGGAAGACAGATGTAAGCAGAATTTATTTAAAGCATTAGGAATTTGTTTTGATCTGTGAACTGCAGTTATGAATGTTAACTACATACTCCACACCCCTTTGAAGGTGAAGGCAGAATAACAAAAACTGCAATACTGGCCGTCAGTCTTTAGTATATAGAATTTAGATTTTTTTTATTTAAAAAAATTAATGAGAACATAGAAGAAAATTAACTAGTTCTATTTTGGAAAACAATATTCAAGTCTCCTTCAGTAAGAGAAACCTTGCCTTAGGTTTAAACAAAATAGCAGCATTGTACTATGCTGATAGGTCAACTTTTTTTGTTTTCAATTGCTAGACATCTGGAAACAGTGAACAAAAAGGTTACCAAAATGAGAACTGTACCACATTACAATATAGACAAGAAAACACAAAGCCTAAAAACATATTGTTCCAAAGAACCTGCAAAATGGCTCATTTCAAAATGCGCAAAAGTTAAGTCTCATTCCTTTTAAGCGGTGACATTTTGGTGAGTAGCAAGTGTTGAGTTTTGTTTATCTTTCATATCAGTGCAAAACAAGTATGTAACTACAGTGCAGATCTTCAGTAAAGGAAGTGTTGCATTTTTTAAATAGCTTACTGTGTGGTTAAAGGCTCACTGTCACCAGGATTTTCTTCAGGGGGAAAGCCACAATCTGGACTGTAAACAAAACTGCTTTCTCTCCTCACCCTGTTCCATTCCTTAAATGAACACAGGTCATTACAGTGGAGGACCAGTGCTGGCATAATGACACTATCATACTGCCAAAAGCCTGAATCTATTATGGAGTCTGCAACATGAGGGCTCTGGTCTTCTTGGAACAAGGCAAGAGGGCTTTTTTTTTTTTTAAAAAGAGGTTTGCATCTATCTGAAGAAAACCATCAACGGAACAACAGACATGTAACAATCTCAAATTAATTATGTAGCTATATTAAATTGTACAAGTTGTCACAGCATTAACATGAATATTCTTTGTTTTCTCTGAACCTTTCAAATAATAAATAGAATTCTCAGCTAAACCAAAGAGCTGGGTTCTGAATGCATGATTTTGTTCCTACTTAATCATGTAGGTATTATTTTTGTTCAAAGCTACTTAACATCTTATTACAAACAGATCCATGGTAACAGATTGTTATGAGATTCCACCTCAGAAATACAATGGATCCAACACAGAAATATTGTCCTTGTAGAATTATTAGGAAGGAAACAGTTTCCTCTTCAATACTGGTGAAGTCTGATGCTAGCTTTGTCCACAGGGTGACTGTATATTGCAGCAGCTTCTGGCCAGCAATCACAGTGTAAAGTCTAGTCCATGGATTCAACATTCCTGTTCAAATCACTCCCAGGCTTGGGTTGGGAATTCATTGACATCTGTCATTACCTCAGTTGGCACTTCCTTGTGATTGTACATCAACTTCAGCCTCATCCTCAATGGGTGCTTCAAAAGCAAAACAAAACCTTAGATCAGTCTTCAGTATTAGGCACAATTACTATACCTCATTGTTTCCAGGAAACTTCAAATGGAAATGAAAATTCACTCCACAATATGAATTTGGTGCTTTATGATTACCCTAGTAGCGGAAACAACTACAAGGCAAGGCATCAAGCTCAGTTACGAATGGTTCAAATAGAACAAAGACACAGTTCCTGCCACTTCTATACAAACTCAATTTTGTATTTACAACAGGTCTCATCAATGTAGAGAAGGCTTCATTGGAAGCACCAGACACAATAGATGACCCCAGCAGATTTGCAGATGAAGTGTTGCCTCACCTGGAAGGACTGTTTGGGGCCCTGAACGGAGGTGAGGAAGGAGGTGAATGGGCAGGTGCAGCACTTTGGCCACTGGCAGGAATAAGTGCCAGGAAGGAGATTAGTGGGGAGGGACAAATGGACAAGGGAATCATGGAGGGAGCTATCCCTGCAGTAAGTGGAGGGGGCCGGGGGGGGGGGGCAGGTAAAGATATGTTTGGTGGCAGAATCCCTTTGGAGATGGCGGAAGTTGCAGAGGATGATGCGTTGGCTTCAGAGGCTCATGAGGTGACAGGTAAGGACAAAAGGAACTTTTACAATTTACTCAAAAGGAAAAGTACAGCAAAACACCATTTGAATACTAGAAAGAGTGGGGAAGCGAGAGATTCTCTACTGCATTTTCATTGGAAGTTGTCATAGGAGGAAACATCAGAGGAGAGTTCCAATATGCAGAAGGAACAATCCCTTTTGAATATTGAAGCTGAACTCACTTCCTACAGGCAGTTATTTGGCTCAAATTCTTTTCTTAAAAGCTAAGAAGGGAGAAAGATACAGGTGTTTGGCCAGGGGAGATTCTTGTACACCAACTTTATATAGCAATATGTCGTTACAAGGAATAATATTTTCTACCCCTTGTCCTTCAGGCAAATTCAAAGTCATAAGCTAATGACAAGGCCTGATCAAAGAATCAGCTGGCAGTTCAACAGTTATGGCCTACGATGCTTGTTGGCTTTCTAAATATCAATTAAACAATATGTAACTTGTTAGTATGACTGAAGGTGGAAGTAGCACTAATTTTAGAGATATTTAGTTAATGTTTAAATAGGGTTGCCACTTTCAACAGAATGATGAATTGGACTGGGCACTTGCATACATAGAAACTCAATTCAAACAACTGATGACCAAGGCACATCTACAGTATAACTTATACGATTTGTTTTATTGAACGTAAATCAGTTTGATTAACAGTTTATGTTAATTGGAACAAAACGTTTTAATTGGAGTAGGAGTTTCGAATCACTTGGGTGAGGGGAATTATTGAAGAAAAGTACAGGCAGTGGAATGTAACTGTAATCAAGATAGCTGTGGGAATTAGTGGGTTTAACATGGAGTTCTGCTGAAGAAGAGGAAGAAATGAGAAAGTAATAATTCAGAAGTGGAATACTTCAAGTAATGTAGGAATTGAAAACAAAATCATCTATTTTGAGCTAAAACAGGAACTAATCTGATTATAGTCTTTCAATGTCATCTCAGTACCTCAAACAAACAAAAAAAAATGGAATAGGTAGTGCTGCAGCAAAAGATGTTTAAAACTTTCCATGGAAAGGCAGGTATAGATTGGACCCTAGAGTTCCAGTAACAACTCCTATTTCAAGGAAATAGTGGAGTCAAATACAGATGATTCTAGTTGAATGTGTACAAATTAGAACCAGGGCCCCAAATACATCATTCAGCAGAAAGAGGAATTTCCTTGCCCTTTTTTTTTGCAATTTAATACACTGAATTCAGTACTTGAAATACAGTCTATTTTCTACTGAACAAAACAAGTTTGAGTGGTTGCTTTTGAGGGAAATGTGTTTGGTTGCAAAGATCTTCCAAACACCTTTCATTTAATTGTACCCCCTCTGTCTTTTATCTCCAACAGCATTGCAACATAAGATTATGGAATGGCACATCTTCGGATTGGACACTTTTTACCTGTAAAGATCCAATACAGCACTTTGTTTAAGAATTTCAGACCACTCACTGCACTCATTTCTTCCAAATATGTTATTTGAAATGGATTTGCAATTTCTATTTGCACTTACTGCAAAGCAATCTTTACTTGTCCTCTTAGCTATTCAACTGATGTGAAACATTTTCCCCTCCCTTACCATTTCTTTTTAAATTCTTCTTCTGGAGATCTTCAAATCCTGCAACATTTTTCAGACCTAACGATCACACTCAAACATTAATCGATCTCTCAAATTATTCTGTGATTCACTTCACCGGTGCTTCTCCTGTAGCAGCCTTTCAAAGCTGCATTAAACTACACTCTAACCTAAACATGCAAGTGAGGCAATTACACATACTGTATACCATTGTTTAAAACACAAATATTTCATATAACAGGTGCTAGAGCCATTGGCAAGAAATGGTTACATTTAACTGCGGCATTCACCAGGTTGTAGGTGATGGCAAGGATGAAAGACCAACCTTTTGTGAATTGAGAACTCTCATCACCTGCGTGACTGCTCCAGAATTCCTAGCAGGAATGACGCTGCCACTGGGGGACATCAATTGTAGTTGAAAAGACTGCAAGACAGAAATTGGATATAAATGACCATTTCAGAGTCTCCATGCCTAACCCCTTCTTGGTCCTATTTGGTTCTTGATTAGTAAAGGCATCAAAGTTTATGGGGAGAAGGCAGGGGAATGGGGTTGAGGGGGATAGTAAATCAACCATGATTGAATGACTGAGCTGACTCACTGGGCTAAATAGGCCACTTCTGCTTCTCTTTCTCATGGTCTTACTGTTTCATGGTAAATTTGAGTTGGCATCATGTTTTTCACTTCTTACCTTAAGAATACAACAGCACATTTCAACCCAAGGTCTCTGAAATGTCTCTATCAGTCTTTAGCTGCATCTCATTTTCTGCAGCTCTGACCTCACGCCCTCTCTTTGACAAAGAACAGAGCTCCCCTTGTTTTCAGTTACTACTGCATCACCCCCCCGCCATTCAAAGAATCATCCACAATTTCTGTGAGGTTCAACAAGCTTACGTCACAAGATGTGCCTTGCTCTCTCTTTTCAGACTTTAAAAGGGATCATTTTCTTATGGGTCCCTATTCTGTTCCTCCTCCTCCTCCACCATCTTTTGCTCCTTCTTAGACAAGCAGAGATTCACTTGCACTTCCTCTAATCTAGTGTATTGCATTCATTGTTCACAATGGGGGTCTTTTCTACATTTTAGAAACAGATTGAGTAACCAGTTTGTGGAGCATTTATTATCTGCAGGGATGAAAAGAGCTCCTGGTTGCCTGCTACTTTACTTTTCTAGCCCATTCCCACTCTGACCTGTCTATGGTCTCCTGTACTGTTACGAGGGTGTCCAAATGTAAGCTGGAGGAAGAGCACCTCCTCCGTCTGGAGGCACTGAAGCCTGCTGGATTCAATATTAAATTCTAAAACTTTGGATAACGCACTTGCTCTGCTTGTATCAGAAAGGACCATTTCTTCTACAGTTCATGTGATATTTGGCTCGGCTTGACCTGTTGACCCTGTCTATAACCCTGCATTTGACACTTACTCACATATCTATGTACTCTTTAACTTCCCCCATTAACTAGCCAATCAGATTGCCACTACAACTTATCACCACGGCATCCCTGATCTCACTGTCTTAGAAATTCCTTATGTTCTATCCCCTGCACCCTCTCTGCAACTCAAAACTAGTTATTTTGCCCTCCTAAGTTCAGCAGCAGGGTCTTTGACTTGAAACATTATCTCTGTAACTCTCTCCACAGATACTGTATAACCTAAGTCTTGCTGTGTAGTTTTTCATTGATTCTATTGTGTTCCTCTGTTCTACAGTGAATGCTTATAAGAAAATGAATCTCAAGGTATTATATTGTCACATATACATACTTTGATAATAAATATATTTTGAACTTTGAAGTGCTTCCAGCGTTTTCTGCTTTTATTACAGCAGGACACCTTGTGGCTGTGCAACTACCATACACAACTCTATGGGCACATTAAATGCTGTCATAGGGATTATTAAATCTACTCTGGGAGGTTCCTGGTGTAGTGCCAAACAAGTTTGTCTGCCAATCATCATGACACAGAAGATACAAAAACATAGGTGAAAGCAATATCAATGTGCAGAAAAGCCACAAGAACCTCACCAGGAAAACAATTAAAATATTGCAGTACTCTCTCGAACAGCAATTAAAATTCCCACAATTGATAGACATCCATTGAGAATTTCTATGAATAAGATCCAATGAGCCAACAGTATTATTGTTGGAGGAACTCAGCAGACCAGGCAGTATCTATGGAAAAGAGTACAGTTGACATTTCAGGCCAAGACCCTTCAGTAGGACTGGAATAAAAAAACTGAGGAGTAGATTTACAAGGTGGGGGGGGGGGGGAGAGAGAGAGAAACACAAAGTGATTGGTAATACCTGAAGGGGGAGGGATAAAGAGCTGGAAAGTTGATTGGTGAAAGCGATACAGGGCTGGGGAAGGGGGGGGGGGTCTGATAGAGGACAGAAGGCTATGGAATAAGAAAAGGGGGATGAAGCACCAGAGGGAGGCGATGGGTAGGCAAGGAGATAAGGCAAGAAAGGGAAAAGAGGATGGAGAATAGTGAAGGAAGTTGGGGGGGGGGGGGGAAGAGAATACTATTGGAAGTTCAAGAAATCAATGTTTATGCCACAGGTTGGAGGCTATCCAGATGGAATACGAGGTGTTGTTCCTCTAACCCAAGTGTGGCCTCAACACAACAATGGAGGAGGCCATGGATGGACATATCAGAATGGGAGTGGGAAGTGGAATTAAAATGGGTGGCCACTGGGAAATACGCTTTTTCAAGTGGATGGAACGCACGAGCTCGGCGAAGCAGTCTCCCAATCTACGTCGGGTCTCACCGATATATAGAAAGCCACACTAGGAGCACTGGACACAGTATATGACCCCAAGAGACTCAGAGGTTAAGTGTCACCTCACCTGGACGAACCTTTTAGGGCCCTGAATGGTCGTGATGGAGGAGGTATAGGGGCAGATGTAGCACTTGTTCCGCTTGCAAGGGTAAGTGCCAGGAGGGAGATCAGTAGGGAAGGACGAATGGACAAAAGAGTCATGTAGGGAGTGACCTTTACAGAAATCAGAAAGTGGGGTAGGGGGAGGCAAAGATGTGCTTGGTGGTTGGAGATGGCGGAAGTTTCGGAGAATTATGTGTTGACCCAGAGGCTGGAGGAGTGGAAGGTAAGGACAATAGGAACCCTATCCTTGGTAGGGTGGCGGGAGAATGGGGTAAGAGCAGATGTGCGTGAAATGGAAGGTATGTGGTTGAGGGTAGCACTGATGGTGGAGGAAGGGAAGCCCCTTTCTTTGAAAAGCTGGACATCTTCGTTCTGGAATGAAAAGCCTCATCCTGAGAGCAAATGCGGCAGAGACAGAGAAATTGAGAGAAGGGGACGGTGTTTTTACAAATAACAGGGTGGGAGGAGGTATAGTCCAGGTTGCTGAGAGAGTCTGTGGGTTTGTAATAGAGGGGGAATGTCGACTCAGACCATGAAAGGCCTGCGTTGGGCATTTTCATGCCTTACAAGGCGCAGATTGGAAGTCTGTGTGGGGCGCCACTCCTTGCACAGACTAGAACAATGTGTGATTAAATGCCTTGCTCAAGGGCACAAACACGCTGCCACAGCTGAGGCTCGAACTAGCGACCTTGAGATAACTAGATGAACGCCTTAACCACTTGGCCATGTGCCCAACACTGTGTAATAGAAGTCAGTAGATAAGCTGTCTCCAGAGATTGAGACTGAGAGATCGAGAAAGGGGAGGGACTCTTGCTTTAAATACAAGATAGAGGTTAATTAAATTCAAGTAGGGTACCAATATTTTGGACACATATTACACAAATGTAAAAGGAGAAGCAATTCATGGCCCAATTACAAAGAGTTTCGGGTATGGAACATATCACCTCTATTACACCAGAGATCCCCTGTGAGAGAGAGTTCATTTCTCCTCTCAATATAACAACAGGTTTTCAAATTGATACTTAAGCTAGATATTTTAAATATATTGCCCCACACAAAGTATTAACATTTAAAGGGGAATAATGTCTTATGCCCTTGCTTCCCCCAGCTAAAATACAAGGTGGAAGTTGACCCTTAGGCACTTTAAACTCCAATGTCAACTGTACATTTCGCCACTGGAAACAAAAGTCATACTTTATACCCAGTGACTTTTATGTACTTACAATATAGAAAAATAGTCGCATGGAGTTTTTCCAGAGGTGTCAGAAATGGATGAAGAATAAAGCTACAGGCCAAGGAGATGTTCACATGAGCATGTGGAAGAGGAATAAATAAAGTGCAAGGAAGAGACCTTGAGATACGATGTCTAAGCAGCGAGAGGCCAGGTGTCTTAGTAGTCTGAGAAGAAAAGGAGATGTGCAGGCAGGAAATAATTGACGTTTACAGAGAAGCAGTGAAACAGTGGCAAACCATGATGGGCCTAAATAGCAAAAGTTGAACTGAAAGTGACTGAAGAACAGAAGTGATGGGGAAAACAGTAGCTGGCTGCAGCACACACAAAATGCTGGAGGAACTAGGCAGGTTAGACTGCTTTGAATAAGTTGTTTCATGGAAAGTGGAGTGCCAGATGGATATAGATCAGAACAGCACAGCTAGTCCATTCACTTTTGTCTTCTACTTGAGCAAAGTTATGGAGGATATAGAAGGATATGAAAGGGTATGGATCAAAGGCTTAGCTCAGTAACAACCCAAGAAGGTGGTCCAGAAATGGTATGATTTCAATGACAGGATGGTGTCTCTTGAAGGGGCATATGCAAATGGTAAAGTTTCCACATACCTGCTGCCCTTATCATTTCTGTGGCAGAAATCATGGGACTGGGAGATACTGAGCCATTTTAATTAATGTTTATGGTGGTGGGTGGGATTTGAACCAGGATATGATTGTGTGAGTATGACTATAATCAGGCTGTAGTTCAAATCTTTGGAATAGCTCTCGTATTTGTGAGGAAGATCTTCAAGTCAACTGCACTGTTATCAACTTTGCTAGTTAGATCAATAATACGTACAAGTGGCCTGTCCAGTTTTATTCTTACCCTCAGGCAACACACATCAAAGTTGCTGGTGAATGCAGCAGGCCAGGCAGCATCTCTACGAAGAGGTACAGTCGACATTTCAGGCCGAGACCCTGCGTTCACCAGCAACTTTGATGTGTGTTGCTTGAATTTCCAATGTCTGCAGAATTCCTGTTGTTTTTATTCTAACCCTGTTAACTTGAGTGTTTTTTTTTTTACAAATTTATGGTTTGCTTATCCATTTGAGTGCAATATAAAAAAAAACAACCACATGGTAGGTCTGAAGCCAAACAGAGACCAGGCTGTGTAAAGGTGACAGATTGTGAACAAGTTGGGATTACGCAAAGTGGTAGCTCTAAGTCATTATTGAGTAGCATCTCATAAAATTAAATTCAGAACATAATTTAAGCTCCATGACAGGTATGATAGGATTTGAATTGGCTTCTCTGAAATGTTAATCCAGGTTGCTGAATTGTTCGTCCAGCAGCTGAAACCACCTGAATCCAAAGAGAGGGAACCATTTGTAAAATGTTGGAGGAAGGTGTGTTAGGTCATGGCAGTTGGAAGGTTTGACAGACAAGACGACAGTATAAATTCATTTGATGAAGTGCATTACTGAGACATTGGTGGAAACACTAGCACGCTACAGTTTCCAGTCTCAATGACAAACACTAGCCTGGAAAATAAAAGGTAATTATTTTCTTGTGTCATACCAACCCCTCAGCTCAACTTTCACTTTATGCATGTTGACCACCTGAACAATAGACAACCTATCCAAAACTCACCTTTGGTACCGCAGCTTGCAAAACAAAGTTGCTCATATCCATCTCAGTGGAATTTGATGCACGCAGGGTAATGAATAGCATATTTGGGTTTGCTTTGGACCGTTCAAAAGAAAATTCTATTTTCAGCCCATTTTGATTGAATGCGACAATGGAAGGTATACCTGGAACAAATTGCATTTCTTAACTGGATTTAGACATTCAAAAACATTGAAATGCCATTTATATAATGTCTCATCAGGTCTCCAAACATCCTAAAAACTGGCTATGGATTGTTAAGGCAATCATATACTCAATGTGGCAACTATTTCACAAGACATAGAACATAGAATAGTACAGCACAGTACAGGCCATTCGGCCCACAGTGTTGTGTCAACCCTCAAACCCTGCCTCCCATATAACCCCCCAACTTTAAATTCCTCCATATACCTGTCTAGTAGTCTCTTAAATTTCACTAGTGTATCTGCCTCCACCATGGACTCAGGCAGTGCATTCCATGCACCAACCACTCTCTGAGTTAAAGACCTTCCTCTAATATCCCCCTTGAACTTCCCACCCCTTACCTTAAAGCCATGTCCTCTTGTATTGAGTAGTGGTGCCCTAGGGAAGAGGTGATGGCTGTCCACTCTATCTATTCCTCTTAAGCCCTAACTCCCTTAATCTCTGATCATAATGTATACTCTCTAAACCAGGCAGCATCCTGGTTAATCTCTGATCATAATGTATACTCTCTAAACCAGGCAGCATCCTGGTAAATCTCCTCTGTACCCTTTCCAATGCTTCCACATCCTTCCTATAGTGAAGCGACCAGAACTGGACACAGTACTCCAAGTGTGGCCTGACCAGAGTTTTATAGAGCTGCATCATTACCCTGCGACTCTTAAACTCTATCCCTCAACTTATGAAAGCTAACACCCCATAAGCTTTCTTAACTACCCTATCTGCCTGTGAAGCAACTTTCAGGGATCTGTGGACATGTACCCCCAGATCCCTCTGCTCCTCCACAGTACCAAGTATCCTGCCATTTACTTTGTACTCTACCTTGGAGTTTGTCCTTCCAAAGTGTACCACCTCACAGTTTTCTGAGTTGAACTCCATCTGCCACTTCTCAGCCCACTTCTGCATCCTATCAATGTCTCTCTACAATCTTCCACAATCCTCTACACTATCTACAATACCACCAACCTTTGTGTCATCTGCAAACTTGCCAACCCACCCTTCTACCCCCATATTCAGGTCGTTAATAAAAATCATGAGAAGTACAGGTCCCAGAAACGATCCTTGTGGGACTCCACTAGTGTGGAACCTTGTCAAAAGCCTTACTAAAATCCATGTAGATCACATCCACTGCACTACCCTCATCTATATGCCTGGTCACCTCCTCAAAGAACTCTATCAGGCATGTTAGACACGATCTGCCCTTCACAAAGCCATGCTGACTGTCCATGATCAGACCATGATTCTCTAAGCCACAGATCCTATCTCCAAGAATCTTTCCAACAGCTTTCCCACCACAGACGTAAGGCTCACTGGTCTATAATTACCCGGACTATCTCTACTACCTTTTTTGAACAAAGGGACAACATTCGCCTCCCTCCAATCCTCCAATACCATTCCCGTGGACAACAAGGACATAAAGATCCTAGCCAGAGGCTCAGTAATCTCTTCCCCCTCGTCTCGTGAAGCAGCCTGGGGAATATTCCGTCAGGCCCCGGGGCCTTATCCGTCCTAATGTATTTTAACAACTCCAACACTTCCTCTCCCTTGATATCAACATGCTCCAAAACATCAACCTCACTCATATTGTCCTCACCGTCATCAAGTTCTCTCTCATTGGTGAATACCGAACAGAAGTATTCATTGAGGACCTCGCTCACTTCCACAGCCTCCAGGCACATCTTCCCACCTTTATCTCTAATCGGTCCTACCTTCACTCCTGTCATCCTTTTTTTCTTCACATCATTGAAAAATGCCTTGGGGTTTTCCTTTACCCTACTCGCCAAGGCCTTCTCATGCCCCCTTCTTGCTCTTCTCAGCCCCTTCTTAAGCTCCTTCCTTGCTACCCTATATTCCTCAATAGACCCATCTGATCCTTGCTTCCTAAACCTCATGTATGCTGCCTTCTTCCACCTGACTAGATTTTCCACCTCACTTGTCACCCATGGTTCCTTCACCGTACCATTCTTTACCTTCCTCACTGGGACAAATTTATCCCTTACATCCCGCAAGAGATCTCTAAACATCAACCACATGTCCATAGTACATATCCTTGCAAAAACATCATCCCAATTCACACCCGCAAGTGCTAGCCTTATAGCCTCAATTTGCCCTTCCCAATTAAAAATTTTCCTGTCCTCTCTGATTCTATCCTTTTCCATGATAATGCTAAAGGCCAGGGAGCGGTGGTCACTGTCCCCCAGATGCTCACCCATTGAGAGACCTGTGACCTGACCCGGTTCATTACCTAATACTAGATCTAGTATGGCATTCCCCCTAGTTGGCCTGTAAACATACTGTGACAGGAATCCGTCCTGGACACACTTAAACTCTGCCCCGTCTAAACTCTTGGAACTAATCAGGTGCCAATGAATATCAGGGAAGTTAAAGTCACCCATGATAACAACCCTGTTATTTTTTGCACCTTTCCAAAACCTGCCTCCCAATCTACTCCTCGGTATCTCTGCTGCTACCAGGGGACCTATAGAATACTCCCAATAGAGTAACTGCTCCCTTCCTGTTCCTGACTTCCACCCATAGTGACTCAAAAGAGGATCCTGCTACATTATCCACTCCTCCTGTAGCTGTAATAGTATCCCTGACCAGTAATGCCACCCCTCCCCCCCCACCCCCACATCCCCTTTAAAGCACTGAAATTCAGGAATATTGAGAATCCATTCCTGCCCTGGCGCCAGCCAAGTCTCTGTAATGGCCACTACATCATAATTCAATGTATGTATCCAAGCTCTCAGTTCATCACCTTTGTTCCTGATGCTTCTTGCATTGAAGTACAGCAAGATCCTACTGACATTCATATTTATTATTTCTTTACAACAGAGGGCCATTTGGGATATCAAGCTATACCAGTGCTCAAAGCATTCTGCCAGTTCTTGCCTCCCTGTAGTCACACTCACATGTCATCAATGACCCCTTGATTCTCCTGTCATTGAAATAAACTAGGAACAATTTACAGAACTTCATAGTCAGCTCCTTGAGGCAGGAACCAAACCTGTGTTATTGGAGGTATGCAAAAGCCTCCTGCACCGTTGTAAAATGGGTGTCTATTTGGCCTATGGTTAATGGCATCATCCAGAAATGTTGGTCAGGATACCATAGGAACCTCTACAGAGTCATATTTTGGTACCTCCAACATTCATCAGTACAGGTGAAATGTTAAAACAAAGCCACATTCATCCGACATACGATGCCTCCATCAAGACAGCACTTAGTGCCATACATAAATATTACAAATCAAAATCACATGCTCAAGTTTGGTCTGGAGTATAAACCCATGTCCCAAATTCCAGCAGTGAGCCAAGGTGACTAACGTTACATTAAACAGACCCAAGATACATGTGATTAAGAAACAATAACAATGAACCATACTCTTAGAAGAAAAATTTCTATAACAAGCAGAAACTTATTATGAGTATTGTATTAGAGCACCTGTAATGTTCTGCCAATACTAAAAAAAATTTCTCCATCACAAATTCTCAATTAACAATTTGAACAGAAATCAATTTTCTATAAAAATCTAATTTCATGACTTGCTACCCAAGAAAATAATCTTAGCAGTAACTAGAAACTTATTTATTTATACTTTCAGACTTCCTTCCTCATTCTTGTGAAAGAAGAAACTATTAGATGGGAAGGATATCACTTACAGAAGTATCCTTACCAGAACTAGTATTTGTAAGTTCAATTATGCTTTGTTGAGTACTAAAGCTAAAACCAAATCGTGCAATCATTTTACTTGCTTTTTGATTCAGTTCTATACAAATTTCAATGGGAAGTAACTAACCAATAGCTCCCACAAATTTCAAAGTGGATCTTTTAAGTCTGAAATTGGATAGTTTTGGTTTTGTAGCAAGCATCAAAAGAATTTACAAGTTCAGATGCTAGTGTTCAACATCAGTTTTTGAGCTTTCCAGACCACATATTGAGTTTGCTTTTCCAAGAATTCCATTCCTCAGGTTTGTTACAATAAGTCAAACATCATCTGAGTACATACTCAGAATAAATTGAAATTTCACAATATGCTTATGTCACAACCAGCTGGGAAAGATGGCAAACCACTATTTCTGCACAGTTTATTCCAGTGTGGGGTTTCTTGTACCTTACCTTGCTTTAAACTGGAAGCATTCTGAAAACTGGGAGGAGCAATACCATCTGGAACCAATTGTGGCCGCCCAGCTGACACACCTGATGACTGCAAGTCTGAAATACATCATAGAATGAGAAAAAAATAAACATTTTGGCTTTTTAAAATCTTGTCCATTACAACTTTACAATGCATTTATAATTCAGTGTGTCTACGGTAATTTTTAAAAATCATTATTCTCTGATACTAGACTTAAAATTAAGAAACTATTACCCATACAGATTAGTTAAGCATCAAATGATATGCCTCAATAATCCAATTATTAGATTGCTTAATGCCTTCAGGTACTAGTTGAGTCAAGATGACAAGGTAGGGCTACATTTTATTCTTCATCATCCATGGGTTAGGTTATCAATCACTGAACAGATACTTTCTGATGCAAAAAAAAACCACTGGAGGAACTCAGTGAGTCAGTCAAGGAATGTCAAAACATGATCAGGACTGACCAACTGAGTTTCTCCGGTTGTTTTGTTCTGCTCCAGATTACAGTATCAGCAGCCTCGTGTTACCAGATACTTTCTAATGCTGCTCTTATAACTGCATATATGGGTTAAAACTGCGATGTGATTAATAATCACTTAGCTGAGGTATCAGATTGCATTGCATGGTTTTGGAACCAATTCTTGATGAAGATGAGGCATTTCCAAGAGAGGAAGGCAGGAAGAAAGTTCAAGTTCATTGTCATTCGACCATATACATATATACAGCAAAATGAAACAATGTTCCTTAGGGACCAATGTGCAAAACACAGTACATATATCACATACAGCACATAAAATATCATCGCAATATTAACAGACAAAAAAGTATTCTGCAGATGCATATACAAGTTGACAAAAAGTGCATATATGACATATAGTTAAAATATACAAATGCATTACTGTTACTGGGGCTGTCATAAATAATGTGTTCTGGGTGGCAAGGTATTCAGAGATCTCACCATCTTGAGAAGAAGCAGTTACCCAGCCTAACAGTCTTTATTTTTATACTGCTGAACCTTCTGCTTGATGTTAGGAGGTCAAAGAGATTGTGGGATGGATGGGAGGGGTCCCTGACAATTCTGAGGGTTCCCTGAACGCAGTACTTCTGGTGTATGTCCTGGATGGGGGTGGGGGAGAAAGATCTCGATGATTCTTTCAGCAGTCCTCACAATGTGTTGCAGAGCCTTGCAGTCAGATGCCTTGACTGCAATGCAGCTGGTCCAGGCACCCTCGATGGTGCTGCAGTAGAATGTGGTAAGAATGGGGGTGGGGAAACTTACTTGCCTCAGTCTCTTCAGGAAGTGCAGGTGCTGCTGTGCTTTCTTGACTAAAGAGGTGATATTAAGGGATCAGGTGAGATCATCCATGATATGCACTCCAAGAAACCTGTTGTGTCTGACTCTCTCCATGAAGCAGCTGTTAATGTGCAATGGGGAGTGGTCAGCCCTCACCTTCCTGAAGTCCACAGTCATCTCGTTAGTAAATCCATGTTGAGACTCGTTGTTGTATTCGCACCAGTCCACAAGCTGCTCTATCTCTCTGTATAAGCCAATTCATCTTTGTTGCTGATTTAACTTTTAAGAGGTGATAGTATTCAAGCCCTGCCACAATTTTTGTTGATTCAATTTTAGTCCGGAAATGCCACTTTGCCCTGAAATAGCTTTTCAGAGATCGTACCTGGATTTCTTATAACTTTCTTGGTCATCAGACTTGAATGCCTCTGAACGGGCTCTCAGAAAATTGTGGATCTCATGGTTCATCCAGGGCTTCTGGTAGGGGAAGACTGAATGACTTCATCTGAAATCACCTACATGTAATGAAGTCCGTGACAACCATGCTGTATCCATTCAGATCCACAGAGGAGTCCTTAAACATGGCCCAGTCCATTGACTTGAAACAGTTCCGTAGCTGCTCCTCTGCCTCCCACAATCACCTTTGTTGACCTAATCTCTGGAGCTTTGCTCTTCAGCTTCTGCCTCTATGCAGGGAGGAGAAGGACAGCCAAGTGATTCGATTACTGAAATGCAGCTTGGGCAAGGAACGGTAATCATTTCTTATCTTAGTATAACAGCGGTCTACTGTGTTAGGATTTCTGGTACTATAGGTTATATGCTGGTGGCAATTAGGCAGGGTTTTCTTCAAACAACCCTGATTGAAGTCCCCGAATATGATTTGAAATGTGCCAGGATGAACTGTTTCTTGTTTGGAGAAGGCATCATGCAGTATCTCAAGTGCTTGATTGAAGTAAACTATAGTCAGGATTATGGAGAACTCCCTTGGTAAATAGAACAGAGTACATTTTACAGTTAGGTGTTCAAGGTCGGGGGAACACGAGTTTGACAAGATTGCCACATCGGAGCACCACTGAGAGTTTATTATGAAACACACACCTCCACCTTTTGCCTTTTCTGAATCAGCAGTTTTATCCATTCTGTAAACTGAGAAACCTTCTGCTCTGATCACTGTATTTGGCATGCTGGGAAAAAGCCATGACTTGCACAGACATAGAACACAATGATCTCTCATCTTCAAATAAAAGAAAATCTGCAGATGCTGGAAATCCAAGCAACACACACAAGAGGGTGGAGAATCTGTGGAATTTGCTGCCACGGGCGGCAGTGAAGGTCAAGTCATTGGGCAGACTATTATTTAAATAGGGAGAGAATTCAAAGTTCTGAGATGCATCGGGACTTGGAAGTCCTCGTGCAGGATACCCTTAAGGTTAACCTCCAGGTTGAGTCGGTGATGAAGGCGGCGAATGCAATGTTGGCATTCATTTCTAGAGGAATAGAGTATAGGAGCATGGATGTGATGTTGAGAACTCACTTGGAGTACTGTGTGCAGTTTTGGGCTCCGTATTTAAGAAAGGACGTGCTGATGTTGGAGAGGGTTCAGATAAGCTTCACTGGAATGATTCTGGGAATGAGAGGGTTAACATATGAGGAACATTTGACCGCTCTTAGACTGTACTCCTTGGAGTTTAAAAGAATGAGGGGGGACCTCATAGAAACATTTTGAATGTTGAAAGGCATGGGCAGAGTGGATGTGGCAAAGTTGTTTCCCGTGATGGGGGAGTCTAGTACGAGAGGGCATGACTTCAGGATTGAAGGGCGCCCTTTCAGAACAGAAATGCGAAAAATTTTTTTTAGTCAGAGGGTGGTGAATCTATGGAATTTGTTGCCATGGGCAGCAGTGGAGGTCAAGTCATTGGGTGTATTTAAGGGAGAAATTGATAGGTATCTGAGTAGCCAGGGCATCAAAGGTTATGGTGAGAAGGTGGGGGACTGGGACTAAATGGGAAAATGGATCAGCTCATGATAAACTGGCGGAGCAGACTCGCTGGGCTGAATGGCCGACTTCTGCTCCTTTGTTTTATGGTCTAAGATGCTGGAGGAACTCAGCAGGCCAGGCAGCATTTATGGAAAAGAGTACAATCGACGCTTTGGGCCAAGACCTTTCAGCATGGCGATGAATTTTCATCCGCTTAAAGGTGGCATACCTGCTTGGTCCACCAAATCCTTCAAATGATTGTGAAAACTGTAGATTATTAGGTTGGTTTAAAACTACTTAGAGGGAATTTACATGTTGCAGTTGGCAGTGTGAGCAATTCAACAGAGGTATATTTAAAAGTCTTGTATGTAGCCTCAGAATATCGCTGTGGTTCACCAGTGTCATCTTGCATCAATAGGCAGAGACCTCCAGTATCCCTAATGACTATACCTCCAAGAAGTGCATCCAGATGCAGCTTCTTTCAGATCCTGTTAAGAGATTGGAGGAGGTGGAGCTAGATGAACTTTGGATCATTTGGGAGGCTGAGGGATTGACTGACAGGGAGGTAATTACACCCAAGGTGCAGGACACAGGTAACCAAGTGACCCTCCAGAGGGAAAGACAAACAGCCAGTGACAAGTACCCCTGTGGCCATTCCCTTCAACACCAGGATATATTTATTTGGATAGCGTTGGGGAGGATGACCTAGAGTGAGCAGCTAGATGCCCTGGTCCACTTCAGAATAAATGACATGGGTAACAAAGTTAACGGGTGACAAAGTCCAGCAAAGTGAGTTCAAGGAGTTAGCTGCTAAGTTAAAGGACAGGACCCCCAGTATTGTGATTTCGGTTGGGCTACCTGTAACACGTGCTAATGAGGCCAGAAATAGGAAGACCACACAGCTTAATACATGGCTAAGGAGATGGTGCAGGAGGGAGAGCTTCAGATTTTTTGATCATTGGACTCTCTTCCAGGGAAGGTGGGATATGTACTGTAAAGACAGTTTGCACCTGAACTGGAGGGGGACTAATATCCTTGCGGGAAGGTTTGAACTGGAGTTGCAGGGGAATGGGAATCAGAGTGCCAGAGCAGTTAGTGGACTGGTTGTGGGGAAAAAAAAATGTTACTAAGCCTACATACAAAGTCAGGAATCAAAAGGTCGAGCATGGTGAAAGTAATGTTCTGAGCTGTGTATACTTCATTGCAAGTAGTATTGTAGGAAAGGCAGATGAGCTTTGGGCATGGATCAACACACAGAATTATGATATTGTAGCCACCAGTGAGAATTATTTGCAGGACTGGCAGCTCAATGTTCCAGGGTTTCATTGTTTTAGACATGATAGAGCAGAAGAATTAAAGGGGAGGGCTAGCATTACTAGTCAGGGAAAATGTCAATGTAGTGCTCAGACAGGAGCAACTGGAGAGCTTGTCTACTGAGGTTATATGGGTGCAACTGAGGAATAAGAAAGTCACGATCAAGTTAAGGAGATAAAAGCATAGACTACCCAACAGTCTGCTGGAATCAGAGGAGTAAATTTGTAGACAGATTGCAGACTGTTGCATCGTGCACATTGGGCCCAACCAGAGAGAGTGCGGAACTAGATTTATTAGGAAATGAGACAGGGTAGGTGACAGTAGTTTTTTTTAGGGGAACACTTTGCATCTAGTGATTACAATGTCATTTTTTCAAGAAAATTATGGAGAAGGATAGGTCTGGTCCTGGGGTTAAGATTCTAAATTGGAAAAAGGCTAATTTTGATGATATCAGAAAAGATCTGGCAAGTGTGGATTG
Organism: Mobula birostris; assembly: GCF_030028105.1. Lineage (NCBI taxonomy): Eukaryota > Metazoa > Chordata > Chondrichthyes > Myliobatiformes > Myliobatidae > Mobula > Mobula birostris. The sequence goes on along the minus strand of NC_092371.1, from coordinate 22,898,730 downwards.
GGACAGGTTGTTTTGTGTACTTGGTAAGTAGAAGTCCTTCAGAAGTGAAATTTTGAGAGTACAGAGTTTGTACGTTCCTATTAGGATAAAAGGCAAGGATAACAAGTTTAGGGAACCTTGGTTTTCGAAATATTGAGGCCCTGGTCAAGAAAAATAAGGTGGTGCATTGCACGTATAGACAGGAAGGAGCAAATGAAGAGTTTAAGAAATGCTCTAAGAGTAAACCAGGAATTATAGGCCGGTGAGCCTGATATCAGCAGTGGGCAAATTTCTGAAGGTTTCCAAAGGGACTGAATATATAAAGTTCAAAGTAAATTTATTATTGAAGTACATACTGTATGTCACCATATACAAACCTGACATCCATTTTCTTGCAGACACAGTAAATCCAAGAAATATAATAGAATCAATGAAAGACTGCACCCAACAGGACGAACAATGTGGAAAAAAACAACAAACTGCAAATATAAAAGAAAAATAAGAGAAATAATAATATTAAATAATAAGCAGTAAATATTGAGAACACGAACAGTTCAGTTATGGGATGTTGAAGTTGGGTGAAGTTATCCCCACCGGTTCATGAGCCAGATGGTTGAGGGGTAATAACTGTTCCTGAACCTGGTGGTGTGGGTCCTGAGGCTCCTGTACCTTCTTCCTGATGACAGCAGCGAGAAGGGACCATGGCCTGAGTGGTGGGCATCCTTGTTGATGGATACTGCTTTCCAGCAACAGCACTCCATGCAGATGCGCTCAGCGGTGGAGAGGGCTTTACCCATGATGGACTGGATCGTATCTACTACTTTTTGCAGAATTTTCCATTCAAGGGCACTGGTGTTTCTATACCAGGCCATTATGCAACCGGAGAATATACTCTCCACCACACATCTGTAGAAGTTTGTCAATGTTTTAGACGTCACGCAGAATCTTCACAAACCTCTAAGGAAGTCGAGGCACCACCATTCTTTCTTGATAACTGCACTTACCTACTGGGCCCAGGACAGATCCTCTGAAATGATAACACCAAGGGATTTAAAATTGCTGACCCTGTCCACCTCTGATCCCCTAATGATGACTGGCTCATGGACCTCTGGATCCCTCCTCCTGAAGTCAATAATCAGCTCCTTGGTCTTGCTGACATTGAATGAGAGTTTATTGTTACCGCACCACTCAAAACAGATTTTCAGTCTCCTTCATATATGCTGACTCGTCACCATCTTTGATTTGGCCAATGACAGTGCTGTTGCCAACAAATGTAAATATGGCATTGGACTATGCTTAGCCTCACGTCACAAGTATAAAGCGAGAAGAGCAGGGGCTAAGCACAGAGCCTTGTGGCGCATCTGTGCTGATGGAAATTGTGGAGGAGGTGTTGTTGTCAATCCAAACTGACTGAGGTCTGTAAGTGAGGAAATCAAGGATCAAATATTATGTATTTGGATAGACAGGGTCTGATTAGGAATAGTCAACATGGCTTTGTGTGTAGTTGATCATGACTAACCAATCTTAGAGTTTTTCAAGGAAGTTACCAGGAAAGTGGATGAAGGCAAGTCAGTGGATGTTGTCTAATGGACTTTAGTAAGGCATTTGACAAGGTCCCACTTGGGAGGCTGGTGAAGAAGGTCCAATCCATCGGCACTCCAGATGAGGTAGTAAATTGGATTAGACATTGGTGGTGGAAGCCAAAGAGTGGTAATAGATGGTTGCCTCTCTGACTGGAGGCCTGGGGCTAGTGGTGTGCCTCAGGGATTGTGCTTGGATGACAAGTAAGGGGTGTTGCACTTTGGGAGGACAAACAAGGTAGGACTTGCATGGTGAATGATAGGACACTGAGGAGCACAGTAGAATAGAGGGACCTGGGAATATAGATCCATAATTCTTCGAAAGTAATGCAACAAGTAGATGGGGTCCTAAAGAAAACCTTTGGCAACATTGGCCTTTATAAATCAAAGTAGTGAGTACAAGAGTTGGGATGTTATGTTGAAGTTGCATAAGAAATTGGTAGACCTAATTTGGAGCATTGTGTGCAGTTTTGGTCACCTACTTACAAGGAAGATGTCAAGAGCTTGAAAGAATACCAAGAAAATTTTACAAGGATGTTGCTGGGACTTGAGGACCTGAGTTACAGCGGAAGGTTAAATATGTTAGGACTTTATTCCCTAGAAAGTAGTAGAAGGTGGTGAGTTTTATACAAAATTATGGGGTTATAGATAGCGTAAATACAAGCACATTTTTCCACTGCGGGTGAGAGATACAAGAACTAGAGGTCATGAGTTAAGGGTGAAAGGTGAACAGTTATGGGAACATGAGGGGGAACTACTTCACTCAGAAGGTGGTGAGAGTGTGGAATAAGCTGCCAGTGGAAGAGAAGCTTGGATAGGTACATGGATGGGTATGGAGGGCTGGTCTGAGTGCAGGTTGATGGGCTAGGCAGATAAATGGTTCAGCACAGACTAGATGGGCCTATCGCTGTGCTGTCCTAGTCTATGACTTTAAGACACATTCGCTGCATGTCCCTCGTAACACAGAAATGACTGTGGATTCTCTGTGTGTAGATCTGTTTTGCCTTCCTGATGGCAGTGCCTGCTGACCTGAGCGCCATTTTATCTCCCAAACTGAAGACTGCATCCCATTCTTTCAGCAGTGTCTGGACCTCTGCTGTCAGACATTGCTCTGATTAGTCCAAATAGTGATAGATTTAACAACAGCAACATCTTCGTTGTACTTCACCACAGTGTCAGTCATGAGTGCTGCATATTCATCAATGTATACATGATGATCCTGGGTGGCCAGCTCCCTGAACATGTCCCAGTCTGTAATTTCAAAACAGTTCTATAATGCTGAGGTTGCTCTTATTGACCCAACCCTGATTTCCTCAAGGATTGGTTTGATTTGTTTTAGTAGTGGTCTGTATGCAGGGATTAGCATAACAGATAAGTGATCAGAGTATCCAAGGTGGGGGCTGGGATGTTATAGGCCCCATGGGTGCTGGTGTAAACCAAAGACTAATGTGTTTTCTCCTCTGATAGCAAAGTGTACATGTTGATAGAATTTAGGTAGGAATATTTTAAGTTTGCACCATTGAAGTCCCAGGCCACAATAAAGAAACCGTTGGGGTGTGTGGTTTATAGGTCACTGATATTACTGTTTTACCTAGCATTAGCACAAGGGGGGATGGCAGTGAACTCCATTAATAAGTAGTAGGACCTACACTTCACTGTTAAGAACTCTACCAGTGGTGAACAGTGGGTTGACACTACTGTAGTGTTACACACCATGCATTTGGTAGGGCATGAATCACAAACTAAAAAAAATGACACTCAGTATTACCTTGCCTTTGCAATTGAACTCTGAGACCTGGACAGCATGACAGAACTCATCAAACAAATCTTTTGAAAGAAACCCAGGAAATTAGATCAAATATCTTTGCACTGGGTGATCAACTGGGATGATCCCCAATTCTCATTTCTCATCAGAAAGTTACTTCCCTTTCCTTCAGTAGTGCTGTGATTCACTTCATATTCTAATATTTCAAAGATCACACTACGTATTTAAACAATTTTTGCAACTTCAAATTACACACTGCAAAACCTCAGATCCTCAAAATCTTTCAAGAACAAGCTACCATAATGGCCAACATCCAATCTAAATGCAACGTACAATGTGCTGGAGGAACTCAGTGCACCAGGCAGCAACTATGAGGTGAATCTGACAGTCGATGTTTTGTGTTCAGACCAATCATGTGGAAAACTATCCAGATGAATTGTCTTGACCTGAAACATCAGCTGTTCATTTCTCTCCTTAGATGCTGCCTGACCTACTGAGTTCTTCGAGTATCTTGTGCATTGCTCCGGATTCTGGCAGCTGCAGTCTCTTGTGTCTTCATCCTAATCTCTGTAGCTGATCCTTTAGGACATCGAGCATACTCCAGTGCTTACACCCACTGATCATTTTCAAAAAGGTCATTAATCTGCTAAGTTAGCTTAAAAATAATTACAATTGGGGTTATTAAAAGTATGAACAGCATATTATTCTTTCCTTTTAATAATGTTGCATTTTGGGCCCTTCATATTAAATGTTACCTATGCTGTGCCTCCAATAGGATAGAGTTCTACATTCACCTGACATAAGTAGTTCAGAAACACAAAATAATCTGCAGATGCTGTTGTCAAAGGAACACTCACGATGTGCTGGAGAAACTCAGCAGGTCAGTCAGCATCAGTTGAAAAGATTAGTCGACGTTTCGGGCCGAAACCCTTCGTCAGGACTGAAGGAAGAACTTTGGGGAGGGTTTGAAGAATGCTGGTAGTTGAAAAAAGCAGTAATTTGAAAGACAAAGGGGTTCTCAGAGTTCCTGAGAAAGGAAGGGAGATCAATTATTCCACTTTTAGTTTTAAGTTCTAGAGTGAACTCCATAACTCCTAAATGTCTCCAACACTGTAATTCCCTCTGTTCATATGCCTCTTCTATTTAGTGCAATACCTTTCATTCTTTCCAGTGGCATTTAAGATTCCCTAAGTGAAATTTTGCTCTGCCACTTCCTCTTTTTCTCTTAAAACCCATCCTCCAAAATTCATTCTTGCACAAAATTTATTATTACTCTTTATAAAAATAAATTTATTTGGCATTTACACTATCAATTGCATACTTGCAAAGGTATTTGCTCACCTGGCACATTTAGTCCATCTAACAGATCTAGCAGCTCTCCCCTTGTTTGATGTACATTGCTTTCCTCAGGCAGTGATACAGCTGGCTTACTGTCATCAAGCAGGTCCAGCAAATTGTTAACCTGAAAAAACACACTGTGGATTAAAACACATGAATTTAGCCCTTATAAATGAGCATAGACCCAAATGAACTAGCCAGTTTCATTTAGAAATAATGAGCCCAACAACTTAATATTAGATTGGTACATTGTTTTATTCTATTGCCCCCTTGTGTGATGACCATATCCATGAATCTTCCAATATAACCTGTTATATTTATTGGCATGTAACAGGGATCACATTTAGTGAATTTGTGAACATAGTAAAGTGGTTTGACACAATGTTGTACCATCTATCTATTCACAAAATGGAGCTTAGTTCTTTGTAGATACAATCAGGTTTGTGCTGGTAGTTTTATAGGCTGATGTACTGGTATGTTTTGAAAATTAGGCAGAAGAGAGGAGAAGCTGGTGGCACGACGCAGCGCGCGCGGCCATTCCAAATGAATACTGTATGTGTTATCTAGGGGGCCGTGCACAATCCGGATTTGATGGAGACAGCCGTGAGAAGCACGGAGGAACATCTGCAGTAACTTCTGAAATGCCCACTTCGCTGCCACTGCTACTGTGCGATCGAGAATCTCCGGAGGGGAAGGCCCCAAATCCTCGGCTTTGTCTATTGCCTGTTGCCGGGGTCGAAGCACTCAGCAGAGATGGTGCTCCGTGCTTGGTGTTAGAGAGCTGGTCGGAGGCTCGGAGTTTTTGGACGGACTCGGAGTCGGACTGTGGTCGGATGCTTCCAGTATGCTGCATCGGCAAGTTGGCGGCGCTGGAGGTTCACTGTCTGCGTGAGATGATGGGACTTTCAAGAGACTTTGAGACTTTTACCGTGCCATGGTCTGTTCTTATCAAATTACGGTATTGCTTTGCACTGTTGTAACTATATGTTATAATTATGTGGTTTTTGTTAGTTTTTAAGTCCGTTTGTCATGTATTTCTGTGATATCATTCTGGAAAAACATTGTATCATTTCTTAATGCATGCATTACTAAATGACAATAAAGGAGGACTGCGTGTCCTCAATCTAAATTAACTTTGCTATTTTACTAGTAAAACTATATTAATTTTTGGGATCCAAGCATTGCCTTCAAGGTGCTGTCACCTTCTTAAACCGCTATAGTCTTCCCAGCAAAGATTCTTCCACCATGTGTTGGGTATGGAGTTCCAGGGTTCAGATTTTGTGTACTAAGTCAGAGTGGTAAACGTCTTGGGAGAGGATCCTGTAGGTGGTGCCTTTGTCCTCCTTGGTGGAACAAGTTGCAAGTTTGGAAGGTGTTGTAGGACAAGCTTAGGCAAGCAACTGCAGTATATTTTGTACTGCATTACTGAGAGCCAGTGGAGGAGAGAATGAATGCTTTAGGACAGCTGTGGGGTGCCAATCAAGCTGTCTGCAAGTTTTTCAAGTTGCACTGATCAAAATTAGAATGGAGTACTCCAACAAACACTTGACTTCTATCTTGTAGCTGGTGAATAGACCTTAACATAGCACATCACTGAGGTGAATTACTCAGTGCAAGGTACTCAACTTTTGACATACTCCTGCAGTCAGACTGGCTAGAACAGTTGAGCTTCTAGTCAATGGTGATGTCTTAGGATATTGACAGTGGGAGACTTAGCAATAATAATGCCTCTGCAATGTGAAAGCATCCGTCAGTAGGATAAACCCATGAAAACATCTGGCCCAGATGGCGCACTTGGCTGAGTTCTGAAGACCTGTGCTAATCACTCGCTGAAGTAGTTATGAACATCTTGAACCTCTTGCTTCAGCAATCTGAGGTACTCATCTGCATCAAGCAGACTTCAATTTTAACAGTGCCCAAGAAGAATACGATAACCTGTTTCAATGACTAGCATCCAGTAGCACTTGCATCTATCGTGATGGTGCTTTGAGAGGTTGGTCATGAAGCATATCAACTCCTGCCTGAGGAATGACCTGAATCTGCTCCAATTTGCCAATCGTCACAACAGGTCGACAGTAGATATCATTTTATTGGCCCTTCTCCCTATTGGAAACCACTGTTTATTTTTATACTTTTTATAAGATAGTAGATGAATTAATGCAAGACTAAAGTTGTAGTTTAATCATAATTTGAACTTTTTAACAAACTCATGTATTTTTCACAGTATATGGTGATTTGTCCCTACTTACTGGCAGAAAGTGATATAGTAGTTAAAGTAATGGTTTATCACCTTTCTCACTTCAAGTTTCAAGTTCCTGTGTGCAAGCATCTCTGAGGATCTTTCCTGCACCCAATATATTGACGCAATTACAAAGAAAACACGGCTGTGACTATATTTTATTAGGAGTTTGAGAAGAATTGGTGTATCACCAAAGACACTCATCAGTTCTGACAGTTGTACCATGAAGAGCACTTTAACTGGTTGTATCACTGTCTGGTATGGAGAGGCCAGGATCAGAAAAAGCTGCGGGAAGTTGTAAACTCTGCCAGCTCCACCATCCCCACCATGGGCATGGGCCTCCCCAGCATCCAGGACACCTTCAAAACATGATGCCTCAAAAGGGCAGCATCCATCATTAAGGTCTCCCATCACTCAGAACATGCCCTCTTTTCATTGCTACCATCAATGGTACAGGATGGCGCAGGAGCCTGAAGACACACATTCAATGTTTCAGGAACAGCTTCTTCTCCTCTGCCATCAGATTCCTGGATGGACAATGAATCTATGAACACTACCAGAGTATTTTTTTCTTCTCATCTTACAATACTCAAGTAATTTAAATTATATATACATTTCTTACTGTAATTTATATATTTTGTTATGTATTTCAATGTACTACTGCCACAAAACAAATTTCACAACATATGCCAGTGATATTAAACCTGATTCTAGTTCTGACCACATGCATAGGTAAATGAAACAGGCCTCCCCCCTCAAGTGAACCACTTCTGCTGTAAAGACATCACACATATCCAGGCCATCTCCAGCGTAGCTGCGGAAAACCAAGTTCCGTGGTCATAATTTTGGAATCTGGCATAAGGATAATTCACTTCAAGGTGATGGCTGACTTGACATTTAGCTCAAATTTATGGGCTGCATGTCCACTGTGCATATAACCAAGGAAGTTGATTTCAGTGGCTCAATTCATGGGTCTGAAACCATCCTTATGGGCTGCATGTCCACTGTGCATATAACCAAGGAGGTTGATTTCAGTGGCTCAATTCATGGGTCTGAAACCATCCGGTGGTGTAGTGGTATCAGCACCAGACTTTGAGGCGAATGGTCCCTGGATCAAATCCAGCCGGCTCCTTGGATTTATAAAAGCAGTGCCCGTTTCTTTGTTCTGGCTATCTCCTTGTATTAAGTTGATGGTCTGCCATTTTCTAATGACACACTGCTTAGCGAAGCGTACCTTCTCAAAGTGCCCTATCTTCTGACCGACTTGCTACTAGACCATTGGGCATGTCTTTCCCTACACTTTTGGCACCTCTGTGGAGACTGGGCTGCAGATTGGTATCTGCTGGTGAACATTAACATTTTCGGAAGGGGCCACCTGCTCCAGTACTGTTTGAATCAGTGGTGATATGGGTGGCTGAATCTGTTTAAGACCTCTCTTGACTGGCTCCTAGTGGCAAGCTATGAAGCATGCTGTCCCAGAACAAATCGTGTTCTTTGGATCAACACACATCAAAGTTGCTGGTGAATGCAGCAGGCCAGGCAGCATCTCTAGGAAGAGGTACAGTCGACGTTTCAGGCCGAGACTCTTCGTCAGGACCTTTGGATTGTAGGCTCTCCTGTGTCCTCCCATTTTGGACTCCAACAATGAATGTTTGGATAGGCATTGCTTCTTTGACTTCGTTCGGTGGAAAATCTTTGTATTTGCATTCCTGCACCATTAGGGTCAGTTTTGTGATGAAATCATCTACGTTCTCACTGGGTGCCTGCCACAGCTGCGAGAATATGAAGCATGTCGTAAAGACCTGCGTCCCCCTAGTGTTGTTCAAAGCCTCAAATACACCTATCAATTCAGATTCATTCTGTAGCTGCAGAGCATCAAAATATTTCTGCTTGAGTTTTCAAAATTGCGTACGGAGCAGCTTGAGTTTCATTGCTTCCTCTAGCTTTGCTGTTGGTGTTGGTAGGAGTTTGATGTAGTCCAGGAAGGTTTTCTTCGATTGCAGCCAGATTCCAGGGTCCAGTTTTGTCACAGCTGCGGCCCAAACTGGATTGGGTGCTTGGAGTAGAGTGGCCATTCTTGTTTTGATCCTTGTACCAAATGTTACGTATGCGCAGAACAAGAATTACAATGCAATAGTATGAATAAATGTTATTACTAAGCCATGTCAGTAACAGTACAGGCTGGGCAACTAACAGCATGGAGCAACAAACTGGGCCTGCCAAGACAAAAACATGCACTGCGAGATCAATAGGCCGCATGTGCATTCGCCACATCTTCGCATCTATCTGATATGATACAGAATACTACCTGTCATAGCCTTTGCTGTATCCTGTGCTCAGTCATCATCATAGAGTCAATCAAATTGTCTGAAGATTGGCTTCTGATGGCAAGGATCTCAGCGAGTCGCCTAGATGGACCATTCCCCAGCTTTTCTGGCTGAACAGAGTCAGTAATATAGCCTTTTCTTTAGGCTCACATCCTGAGCCTGCTATCAAAGCGGAGCTTTTTCTTGCAGGTGCCTTCTTCAATTAGTTATTGAGCACTCATTCTTGACTGTGTGTTATAGTACTGCAGATCTCAGATCTGATTTGTTGGCTATGTGAGTATTTAGATCTATTTATTTGGAAGTAGTCCTGTATTGCTGCCCTGGCAGCTTGCACTTTAAATATGCTTGGTGCTGTTCCTGGTATGTCCTTCTGAACTCCTGATTCCCTGGTTTGATATTAATGTGGCAGAAATACTGGACCATGAGATTACAGGATGTGGTGGGGTTCATTACTGCTGATGATCATCAACACTGCCTCAAGGATATCCAGTTCTGTACTGCAAGATTTGTTCTGCCTACTATATCAAGTATGCTTGTCATGGCCCACAACTATGAACAGTGCCCTCAGTTTTAAGAGAGCTCCGTTTCCATAAACACTACGGAGTATCCCTTTAACCAATGCAGTCACAGACAAACGTATCTGCCAGAGGCAAAACTGTGAAGGTGAATTCGAGGAGGTTTATCATCTGCATGTTGATTTACTCATTGTTTGCTGTAGACCTGTAGACCAGGGCTGGCAACTGTATCCTCGAGACTCAACCAGTTTAGACAGTGTTGGTGCTGCCAAGCCACTGTTGATGATATACACTGAAGTCCCCACCTGGAGTGAATCCTGGGACTTTGTTACTTTCAGTACATTGGCCATGATCATTTGAGCTAAACTGGCTGCCTTTAAGTCCCTTTCACTCTATGCTGAGGTCGTGTTTTATTTAAATATAAGAATAGAAAACAATTAAAATTTCCCCAGGAGCCAAAAAAATCTTCAAATTTATCAGACTATTTAAGAGAACAAAATTAAACATGCACATCACCCATCAGCCTTTTTGATAAATAATCCATCTGCCAGGATTTCAAAAGATAATATTTATATAAAAATAATGGAATTGCAGATAATCAAAATTGGAGGTTCAGTATGCTGAAGTTTTCGTAACTAATATTTATCCCTCAATCCACTTTGACAGTGTCTGCCACTACCACTTCTATCTATGGGAGCTTGTTAGATGTAAACTAGATACTAAATTACCTGCATTTCATTTGAGATGTACAAGATTGAGACCATTTGTAATTGTCAAACAGCTAAATAGACATGCAGACCTTAAGTGATTTGTTAGTAAAACACAAGTGGTTTGGTGAAACAGGTCATAATCAGCAAGGTTGTGCCATGGTAGTTTAGTGTTAGTGCAACGGTCTTACAGTTCGGGACATTCCGGAATTCAGAGTTCAATTTTAGCACCTTTATCTGTATGTCCTCCCTAAGGAACATGGGGGCCTTCTCTGAGACCCCTGGTCTTCTCCCACAGACCAAAGATCTACTGGGTAGGTTAACTGGTCATTGTAAATTGTCCCATGACTAAGTTAGGGTTAATCAGGTTTGTTGAGGATTGCTGGGGCCGCATGGCTCGAAAGGTTACATGCGCCTAAACCCCTCTGCATTGCTAAATAAAATCAAATAAAATAAAGAAGTACTTGAGAAACTATTTTATTTCCCCAATTAAAATTCTACTTTATCACGTTTATGAAAATACATATTTTACATACATACCAATCTAAAATATCACAGCCTATTTAATAATTCGTCTAATAACCTAACTGCAATGTATCTGTTTAATCCCCATGATTAATCACTATTTTCTATTACATATTCTCTAATGAAAGATCACTTTTAACCATAATCTAACAAAAACATTTAAGGAGTAACTTTATAGAACATTAGTCATGACACAAGTGGTGTACTGAGTGGTCCAGGTTGCACAGGAAGTTTACTAGGATGCCAGGGATAGAGTAGTTCAGTTACAATAATTGAGATTAGATGGATTTGTTTTCCTTGAAGCTGGGTGAGGGAGGGGGGTGGGTGACTGAGGTATATGAAATTATGAGGGGGGGCTTAGACATGGTGATAATTGAGAAACTTTTTGCCATACTAGAGGAGGTGAGATTATGCTGAAGAGACGCAGAAACCCGCTCGATATTTAAGACACATCTTGATAAGCACTTATACTGCCAAAGCAGAGAGGTAGTGCACTGAAAGCTGGAAAAAGGGATTAGTATAGATAGGCGCCCTATGATCAGTATAGACATGAAGGTATAGGCCTGCTTCCATATGACTATAAGAATTAAGCCATTCAGCCTATTGAGTCTGCTCATTTGACATTGGCTGATTTATCTCCTCTCTCAACAACATTCTCTTGCCTTCTACTGATAACCTTTAATGCCCTTACTAATCAAGAACCTTATCAATGTCTGCATTAGATGTTATCCAATGACTTTACCTTCACAACCATTGGTTTCAATGATTTTCACAGCTTCACCACCACCTGGCTAAGGAAATTCCTCCCAATTTCTGTTCTAAAGGGATATCCCTAGGGTATAGTCTATCTGGTCCAGGTAACTTATGTCCTTTCAGCTTCCCAAACACTTCCTCCTTAGTAATAACTACACTCACTTCAGCCGGACAATCTCAAATTTCTGGCAGACAGCTGGCATCTTCCACATGAAGTAGACTTCACATAAGGGAAACCAGAGGTCCACGAGCCAGGACTCAATCAAAGGATCAGAGATGGAGAGGGTCAGTAACCTTTAAATTTCTGGGTGTCACTATCTCAGAGGACCTGTCCTGGATCCATCATATAAATAAAATTGCAAAGAAAGCAGACTCTTCAGGAATCTGCTGAGATTTGGCATTTCTTTAAACTGACTTCATTATCGCCTGGTATCCGAACACCAATGCCCTTAAGCAGAAAATCCTACAAACAGTAGTGGATTCAGCACAGTATATCATGAGTAAAGCCCTCTCAGCCAATCAGCACAGCTACATGAAACATTATCGTCGAAAAGCAGCATCCATCATCAAAGATTCTCTTCACCCAGCCCATGCTTTTTTCTCGCAGCTGCCAGCAGGTAGAAAGTACAAGTGCCTCAGGACTTGCACTAACAGGTTCAAGAACAAAAGGGGATATCTATACTCATTCTATTTCAGGTGGTCCCACAACCAATGGACTCACTTTATGGACTCTTTATCTTGTTATTTCATGCTCTTGTTATTTATTGCTATTTATTTACATTTGCATTTACACTGTTTATTGTTCATTGATTCTGTTTATAGTCGCTGTTGTACAGATTTGCTAAGTATGCCAGCAGGAAAAAGAATCTCAGGGTTGTGTGTCGTGACATGTACATATGTACTCTGATAATAAATTTTACTTTGAACTTTGGTGAAGACTGACACAAAGTACTTAAGAGTTCATCCGCCAATACCACCTCTCCAGCATAATTTTCCAGTGGACCAATGTCCACTCTAGCCTCTCTTTTACTCTTTATATAGCTAAAAACACTTTAGGTATCCTCTTTTATACTATTGACTAGCTTGCCTTCATATTTCATCTCTTCTTTCCTTATTGCTTTTCAGTTGTCTTCAGCTGGTTTTTAAAAACTTCCCAAACTCTAGCTTTTCACTAATTTTTGCTATATTGTATGCTCTCTCTTTTGCTTTTATGCTATCTTTGACGTCTCTTTTCAGCCATGGTTGCCTCATCCTCCCTTTAGAATGCTTCGTCTTTGTGATGAACTGATCCTTCAACTTCCAAATTGTTCCCACAAACTCCAACCTTTGCTGCTCTACCATCATCCCCAGTAGTGATCCTTTCCAATCAACTTTGGCCAACTCTTGTCATGCCCATGTAGTTCCCTTTACTCCACTGTGATACAGATACATCTGATTTTAGTGTCTCCTTCTTAAATTGTACGGTGACCATCCTGTAGGGTGGTAATCCACAACCCTGACATCCAAGTAGGCCCATTTTTTCTGCCTGTTCCTGTCCCACTGAACTTGTCCTCATACCTCGACTCCACTATTCCTCTTGGTTCAGTCCCTTCCCACCTATATCCATGCCACTTATCACGCTCTTGATCTCCTAACTTTCGATTCCCTGGCCCTGACCGCCTCATTTTCACCATGGATGTCCAGTCCCTGTACACTTCTATCCCCCAACAAGGTGGCTTTAAAGGTCTCCGTTTCTTTCTCAATAAAAGAATCAACCAGTTCCCCTCCACCACCACCCTCCTCCATCTTGGGCAGAACTGGTCCTCACCCTCAATTTCTCCTTCGGCTCCTCCCACTTTGTTCAGACTCAAGGGCACCCACATTGGCCCCAGCTATGTCTGCCTTTTTGTTAGCAACATAGAACAATCCATGTTCCAAGGCTTCAGTGGTAATTCAAATATAACACATGCATTCAAATATAGCAGCCTCTATCCTGTATTCACCATCCTTTTCAATTTTGTCCCCATGTTACAGGAAATTAAATTATCATTCTCTAAACTTTGTCTTATATGTTACACTGGAGACTTCTTGCACTCTCCTTCTCATTTACTTTATCCATACTTTACAAAGCTGTTGAACCCACCCTTCCACTGTTCAGTTTAAAGCCCTACCCACGGTCCCAGTTATGCAATTCACCATGACCCTGGCCCCAGCATGGTTTAGGTGGTGCCCATCCCATTGGAACAGTCCCCTCCTTACCTAATACTGGTGCCAATGTCCCATGATTTCAAACCCACTTCTCCCACACCAATCTCTGAGTCACACATTTACCTCCCCGATCTCTGTGCCAATTTGCACATGGCTCAAGTAACAATCCAGAGATTATTACCTTTTTGGTTCTGTGCTGTAATATTGTCCTAGCTGTTCAAAGTCCCTAGGTAGTTTTGGTACCCACATGGACCATGACAACTGGATCTTGCCCCTCCTACTCTAAAATTCCCCTGCAGGTTAGAGGAGATGCCCTGAAACCAGGTACCAGGCAGACAACATAGCCTTCAGGACCCTAGATACCTGCGACAGAGAATTGTGTCTATTCCTTACTATGCTCTTCCCAATTACAACTATATTTCTCTTTTCTTCCCCTCTTGAATGGCCCCTTAAACCATGGTGCCACAGTTCATTTGCTCATCCTTCCAAAAGCCCCCACTCTCATCCTCAAAAGGGAATAACAATCTCAGACCTGTTAGGCAAGATCAAGGGCTGAGGCTCCTCCAACACTACCTCTTGGATCCCTCTACCTGCGTCACTCACATTCACACCCTCTTGTCCCTGGACACCCATTAAATTAAGTACTTCAAATTCAGTGTCCAGGTAATTTTTCCCTTCCCTGCAGCAGCACAGTGAAGGTTAGAATCTGTGCTGTATAAATGACTCAAGAAAAAGCAAACTGCTATTTTAATGATGAATGGTGTAAAATTATCAGATGGTAACTGCTGAAGACTGGTATACAGCAGATGGAAATGAATACATTAATGACAATTATCTCAGAAAGTTATGCACTTAGCAGTTTCTCCACTGCACAGGGTTGAAAATTCTATATAATGTACATACCTGGGCTTGCTGGGATAGCTGCTCTTGCTCTGGTAAGTTCCCCCCTTCCTCCTTTTCTTCTCCGTTAACTGTAGCATTTATAGGTCCATTGGTACCACTTTTTTGAATGAGAGGCATTCGCTCTAGTAAAGCTGGTCTAAGAGAAACACAAATATTAAAAATTATACATACAAAATGTTGAAAGAATTTAGCAACTCAGGCAATATCTATAGAGGGCCAAAACCCTTGTCAGAGCCGGAAAGGAAGGGAGCAGAAGCCAGTAAATGGTGGGGGAAGGGAAGGAATACAAGATGGCAGATGATAAGTGAGATTAGGTGAGAGGGAAAGACAGTACACAAAACAGTTCAGCACAGTACAG
This sequence comes from Mobula birostris, assembly GCF_030028105.1. Lineage (NCBI taxonomy): Eukaryota > Metazoa > Chordata > Chondrichthyes > Myliobatiformes > Myliobatidae > Mobula > Mobula birostris. The sequence goes on along the minus strand of NC_092371.1, from coordinate 22,883,554 downwards.
TTGATTTGGCCCACAATGTTGTGCCAAGCTTCTAACCTACAGCAAGGTAACTTTGTATAGCCATCTATCTTTCTTTCATTCATCTGCCTAACAGTCTCTTAAAGATGTTCCCAGTATATTTGACCCTACCATCCCCCTCAAAAATGTAAACCCCACTGTTTAAAAATCCTCTGACATCTCCCCATAAAAACGAAGGAACTCATCAGGTCAGGAGCATCTGTGGAGAGAAATAAACTGTCAATGTTTCAGGCTGAGACCCTTCATCATGGATACCCAGTTTTGTACTGAGAGATCTGTTTCATCATATCTCGTATGCTTGTAGAGCCCCACAACACAATGAGAAATGTCCTAAGTGAGTGGGGTCTAACTGCTGGTAATTACACCCCCAGCCCCCCTTCTTTTTCTGTTGTCCATTCTGCTTCCCCTCTCACCACTTCTCCTCACGTGTGCATCACCTTTCTCTGATTTCTTCCTCCTTCCCTTTCTTCCATGGTCCACTGATTTCTTTAGATTCCTTTAGCCCTTTACCTCTTCCACCTATCACCTCCCAGCTTCTCACATCAACCCCCTTCCTCAGAGTTCAAAGTAAAATTATTGAAGTATATATACCATATGCAACCTTGAGATTCATTTTCTTGCAGGCACCCACAGAGAAAAAAACAAATACAATAGAATCCACAAAAAAACACACACAAAGACTGCCAAACTTCCAAATGAGGACAAAATGTGAAAACAGTAAAAGTAGTAAACAAATAGTACAGAAAATATGAGCTGCAGCGTCTCTGATAGTGAGTCCACAGGCTGCGGAATCAGTTCAGAGATGAGGGAAATGAAGCTGGGTCCTGGAGCCTGATTCTGAATCTGGCAGCATGGGACCCAGCACTCCTGAACCTCCTGCTTGATGGTAGTAATGAGAAGAGCGGGAGATGGGACGAACTCAGGTGGAGGATCTTGGCTGGGAAGGAATAGTGCCGCTAAACACCAGTTCATATTTCGCTCTCGGGCCTTGACACTTTAATCTAGCTTGAAGTCCACCCCAGCCATTTCTTCCACTCAAGGTGCTATACCTGCATTCCTTAGAATTAAGCTCTAATCAGATTCTCCCACAAGATGAAACATCCTCTCCGTATTCACTCATGTTTCAATTACAGCAATACCTACCCTAAACTCGAGCAGATACATGCCTAGCCTTTGTAATCTTCTGATAAAAGCAATCCACCCATTTCACAAACTGATCAAAATGTTTTCATATCTTCCTGAAATAAGACCAATGACGTGTTTGGTACTATATACGTGCTCTTGACAATGCTCTTTATAACCAATGCGCAGCCTCTTTACAAATGCCACAAATTCTCCTACAATAAATAATAATGTTGTTAGCTTTCCACATTATTTGTACCTGCATGCAAATACAAAATGCTGGAGGAACTCAGATCTGGCAGCAAAGAAGGAAAACAAAGTCTTTTCAAACCAAGTGCTAGACCTCCCTCCCCACCTCAGAATTGTAAGCTCTCACCTTTTAGATTACAATTCTACTTTTTCCTAACATCTTACTCCATTCTCCAGATCTTTGCCTATTCCATTTATCTGTATAATTTCTTTACAGTCTTAGTTTCTTTTCAGTTTACTCTTATACTACTCTATCATCAGTGAATTTAGCAACCATATCTTTAGTGCTTTCATCCAAAATTTCACCTGGATCAGTAATTGCAACAATAGTTTTCATCTACTTTGTTGTTATACTATTCTGTGCATGTTTATCAATGTTATTTGAGATAAATATCAAAAATGTTCACAAATTGCATGTAGTTTTACTATTTGCCCTCCACGATAGTTGGTTTGGTATGTACATCATTCACATAAAACTGGCAATCTAGATGGTACCAGATTTTATATTTTGGTTATGCCGAGTTAACCAGATCTCTCCCTTTTGACCATACAAAGCCAAGGATAACCCTAGAACTCTTAATACAGCTGCAAAGACTGATCAAAAGACCCAATCAGTACTGCTGTCTGATGGCTACGTGAGCTATATGAATACAACAAAATATGTTAGATGGTCAATGTCAAAACCCAGCTGAAATGCTCTTGGATGATGTGGCACAAGAAATCCAGCAGAAGGCAGCAGATTCAAAGTAACAACAAAACATAAAATGGTAAGTGAATTTTCCTTTGAGAAAGCATTGTGTCCATTATTTTACAAATTACTTTTAAACCATCCAGCACAGCAGCAAAAAAAAAACTACTGTTTCCTTAAAAATCCACTCATCATTGTGGATCTTTTTGTGTTCATGTTTCTAGTCCTCAGGGATATTGTGCGACATTCAACTTCACACACAGCATGACCATATAACTGCTTGCAAACCTCAATCAATGCAACTCAGCAAAAAAAAACTCAAGAAACCTTCCCAAATCTGGGGCTGGGAGCAAAGTCCACGAAGAACGATGGGGATGAATTGCATTCTACCTGTGTGTCATTTCCATAATGAAAATTCTGACCTCACTAACCTCATGTGATCGAACCTCACAAAGAGAACACTGTACTCCACTGCTCGCTGTTGAAGCTCCACATCCAAACTGCTTCCGTAGATAGAAACTGCTTTTCTGATGCGACTGTAAAGGACCAGATGTTGGAGTGAAACATCCTGTGTCAACTAGTAAGAGAGAATAAACTTTCCAAAATAGTAAGTGCTCAAGAAGCATTCATGGATGCGTAATTCCCATTCACCCATCCTATACCACTCCATCCCTCCCTACCACCACTGTTACCATTTTTTTCTCCATTTTGTCACACAAGCGTCAACGCTTGGTGCAAAATAATTCCTCCAACAGGCAATTAGATTTATACCCTAATAAAAGAAACTTCAGGCCAAATGAGGCACAATTTGTATAAAAGCATGAAGGGGTTCATTCTAAAATGCCACATTAGAGCGACATTCACATAGGCACCTGTCACAAGCTAATCGAACACAATCAGATCAAACTCCAGTAAGACATATAAAGTAAATGGTAGAGACCCAAAGAGTGTTGGTTTACAGAGGGACTTTGGAATACAAGTTCGTAGCTCACTAAAATTGACAACACAGGTGGGTACAGTAATGAAGACGACATATGGCATGCTTTCCTCAAAGGCTAAGGCACTGATTAAGAATTGAGATGTCCTTTTTCAGTGTATCAGATATTGGCTAGATGGCACTTATTGGTATAATTCTGGTGATAGTGCAGAAAAGTTGTTGTGGCAAGAGTGGCAGAACAGATTCACTGGAATTTTGCTGGGAATCGAGGACTATATATACAAGTAGAGATTGGATAGGCTAGATTTACTCGTTAGAAAATTAAGGCTGAGGATTGATGCAAGTGAAACTTGGAGTGGATTCAGCTGCCCTGTAAGGTAAGTTGTTGTTCCCCAACAAGTTTGAAAATCCTGAAGAGGAGTGGGGCTCCTCCAGCAAGTCAACTGGGGTGCCTAAGGGATGCTAAAGCAATATAGCATGTCCTCTTTGACCCTCACCAATTTTAATGATGCATCATAGAAAGCATCCTTTCTGGAAGCATCACACCTAGGTATACAACTACTCTGCCCAAGACCACAGTAAACTGCAAAGTTCAAAGTAAATTCATTATCAAAGTACATATATGACACCATGACACCAGCGATGCAGGTGGATGCTTCCCTGGTGTCACGGACTCTTGATTACCTGACTGGCAGACCACAGTACATGTGCTTGCAACACTGTGTGTCCGACAGAGTGATCAGCAGCACTGGGGCTCCACAGGGGACTGTCTTGTCTCCCTTTCTCTTCACCATTTACACCTCGAACTTCAACTACTGCACAGAGTCTTGTCATCTTCAGAAGTTTTCTGATGACTCTGCCATAGTTGGATGCATCAGCAAGGGAGATGAGGCTGAGTACAGGGCTACGGTAGGAATCTTTGTCACATGGTGTGAGCAGCATTATCTGCAGCTTAACATGAAAAAGACTAAGGAGCTGATGGTAGACCTGAGGAGAGCTAAGGTACCAGTGGCCCCTGTTTCCATCCAGGGGGTCAGTGTGGACATGGTGGAGGATTACAAATACCTGGGGATACAAACTGACAATAAACTGGACTGGTCAAAGAACACTGAGGCTGTCTACAAGAAGGGTCAGAGCCGCCTCTATTTCCTGAGGAGACTGAGGTCCTTTAACATCTGCTGGACGATGCTGAGGATGTTCTACGAGTCTGTGGTGGCCAGTGCTATCATGTTTGCTGTAGTGTGCTGGGGCAGCAGGCTGAAGATAGCAGACACCAAAAGAATCAACAAACTCATTCGTAAGGCCAGTGATGTTGTGGGGATGGAACTGGACTCTCTGATGGTGGTGTCTGAAAAGAGGATGCTGTCCAAGTTGCATGCCATCTTGAACAATGACTCCCATCCACTACATAATGTACTGGATGGGCACAGGAGTACATTCAGCCAGAGACTTATTCCACTGAGATGCAACACAGAGCATCATAGGAAGTCACTCCTGCCTGTGGCCATCAAACTTTACAACTCCTCCCTTGGAGGGTCAGACACCCTGAGCCAATAGGCTGGTCCTGGACTTATTTCCCGGCACAATTTACATATTACTATTCAACTATTTATGGTTTTATTACTATTTATTATTTATGGTGCAACTGTAACGAAAACCAATTTACCCTGGGATCAATAAAGTATGACTATGACCATATACAACCCTGAAATTCATTTTCTTGTGGGCATACTCAATAAAACTATAGAATAATAACCATAACAGAATCAATGAACGACTACACCAACTTGGAGGTTCAAACAGTGTGCAGAAGAAAAACTGTGCAAATACAAAAGCGACAACAATAAATAAATAAATAATTGAGAACATGAGATGAAGAGCCCTTGAAAGGGAGTCCATTGGTTGTGGGAACATTTCAATGATGAGGTAAGTGAAGCTGAGGGAAGTTATCCCTTTGGTTCAGAGCCTGTGGTTGAAGGCTAATAACTGTTCATGAACCTGATGGCGTGAGTCCAGAGGCTCCGGTACCTTCTTCCTGATGACAGCATGCCTTGGGAGTTAGAGTCCCTGATTATGGATGCTGCTTTCCTTGACAGTGTTTCATGCAGATATGCTCAATGATGGGGGGGGGGGTGGTGGGCTTTACTCATGATGACTGGGCTGTATTCACTACTTTTGTAGGATTTTCCATTCAAGGACATTGGTGTTTCCATACCAGACTGTGAGAGAACCTGTTAGTATACTCTCCACCACATATTTATACAAGTTTGCCAAAGCTTTAGATGTCATGCAGAATCTTAACAAACTCCAAAGGAAGCAGAGGTGCTGCTGTGCTTTCTTCGTAATTGCACTTACTGTAGGTGCTTGGGAGCAGGACAGGTCCTCCAAAGTAGTAACACTGAGGAATTTTTAATGTTACTTGAGTAAGTAGTTGTTGTTATGGCACCCCTTCACCAGATTTTCAATATTTCTCCTATATGCTGATTTATCACCACCTTTGTTTTAGCCAATGACAGTGGTGTTATCAGCAAACTTGAATATGATATTTGAGCTTTGCTTACCCATACAGTCGTAAGTGTAAAGTGAGTACAGCAGCCTTGTGGTGCACCTGTGCTGATGGAGATCAGAAAGGAGATGTAGTTGCTAATCCGAAATGGAGGATCCAGTTGCACAAGGAGGAATTGAGGCTAAGGTCTTGGAGCTTATTGAATGCCGATCTGTAGTCGATAAAGAGCATCCTGATGTATGCATCATTGCTGTCCAGATACTCCGTGGTTGAGTGAAGAGCCAATAAGATGTTATCTGCTGTCGACCTGTTGCTCCGATAGGCAAATGGGAGCAGATCAAAATTACTTCTCAAGCAGAAGTTGATATGTGACACAGTTGAGCATATTGTGGAAATCAGGCTCTCCTCCATGGCTCTGTCTACACCTCTCACTGCCTTGATAAAGCAGTTAACATACTTAAAGACTCCACCTATCAAGGACGTTATCGTTTCCCTCCCCTAAAAGCACCTACCAAAGGTCCTGTAGTACAATAAGATAAATTCATGACCTCACAATCTATCTGTAATGATCAGAATACTTTACTCTGCATTGTATTGTTTTCCCGTGTTACCTCAATGCACTTTTGTAGTGAAATGATCTGAATGCATTATAGCAAGCAAAACAAGTTTTTAACTGTACTTTGGTACGTTTGACTATAAAAAAGCAATTTACCTTGAAGATGTTTATGTATTTATGAGAAATATGGATAAGATGGATAATGTATTTTTTCCCAGGGCATGAGACTAACTAGAAAGCACAAATGAGAGGGAAGAAATTTTAATATATACCTTAGGTAAGTATATATACTAAGGATGTGTTTCCAGAGGGTAGTGGTTATCTGGGCTGAGCTGTATGTTGTGGTGTTACAGACAGATACAATTAATGTTCAAAAGGCATTTGAAAGGAAACAGAGGAATATGGGCCTAATGCAGGCAAATGCGGAGGGATTAGTGGCTGGCATTGATGAAATGAGCTAAAAGGGCCTATTTCTGTGCTGTAAGGTTTTATGAATTTAGTTACTTTGTTCCACATGAAGTTTTTTTTTAAAACCTCACATCTATGGGAAATCAACAGACTGGACTATATTGTTACCACACTTATTTGAGCTACTCCTCATGAGTCATAATAACCAGTGATCAAGGTTTGATCTGCAGACTTGTGAGATAAAAAAAAACATAAAAAAGCACACAAAATGAAATAGTACACAGAAATTCCTGTTCATCCATCGTCGACGTCGATGAAGACCTCGACACCATTATTGATGGTGTTGAGACTAGCGCGCGACTTGTATTTAAGTGAGGGAAAGTTGCGCAGCGTCAGCCTCACTCTCTCTTCCCAATTCCCATCTGGATCCAGTGGCAAGACAGAGTCTAGACGGCTGGAGATGGGACTAGGCGCAGTGGATGACCAGGATGTCTTTTGTGTCTTGTCCTGCTCTACACGTTCCACGACGCTTGCAGAGACCGCCTTCTTGACCGTTAGACCTTCCATTGGTCTCGTCCGCTCAATCCACCGGATACAGAAATATCTTTATAGGATATGGCCAAGAATACCAAGGCTAACACTTTCTGCCCATGCCAACTGCTAAAAGGACTTGAGAAGATGTTGATTAGTCACCTTGATCCACATTTATTCTCCATCTTAATTCTTCGTGAGGATCCTTTAACCTATTTGTAGCCACAGACGTTAATAACGTTTGTTAGAACATATAGAGTAAATGGCAGCAACCTTAAGAACATTGAAGTATAGAGTGATCTTGGAGTTAGTGGATCAGCTATATAGGTTTCTGGTAGGTGCTTCCTACAACAATATTAATGCAAAGATAATCAAATTTATTCAAGAATTGCATTACTCAATGTGCAAAATTAGCTTAAAAATATGAATCTTACTTTAAAAATACAATATTTCCCTTGTGGAAAAAGAACATTTTCAGTACAGATCAATGACTCACTAGATGCATGCTTTAATACCACTCAGCCATACTGCTATTTGAAAGATTTACTATCATTTAAAGAGAACCAGTTAATGAACATTTGAGGTGGTGAGACAACATATTTTCCACTTACTTTGTGCTGCTTTGCAGTCGTGTGCTAAGCTTCATAATGGCAGTTAATGAATATTCACGTGTTGCAAGTGCTGAGAGACTGGAGTGCAAAATCTTTTCTAAAACATCCAGCACCTCATCTTCTGTAACCTACATAGGGAAAGATGCAGCAGAATGTGTACACTGAGATTGAATCTGCTGAGTACCCACAGAATAGTGGCTAAAAACCTATGATACAAAGAATGCTTTGACAAGCTTTCACGTTGAACAGCGAAGTTGGAGACAATGGAGCCCAATAAAAGCAGGAAGAGCTGCATAATCTAATTCTAACATACACATTTAAACAGAAGTTATTAAAACAGATTATTAATTTTAAATAATATTTTGCAATTCTCCATATTGAACAAAAACAAAATGGGGTCAAGACCAGTTTATGGGTAGCAAAAGAACAGCTAGTCATTTCTGCCTAACTTAAACTGCTTGATGGCTGAAGCATCAAGAACACTCAAGACCCACACAATAAGATTTTTGATTGGACAGAAGTTCATTAGATCAGCCAATTATACGAGACAATTTGTATGAGTATTCAGTGACAATTACAACAACAGCAAGGTGAAGGGCACCCAAGTTTTAAAACTTACATATGCACTCAGTAGCCACTTTATTAGGATGTACCTAATAATGTGGGTACAGGAGTGAAATCCAGTGTGGTCTCCTGCTGTTAAAGTCCATCCACTTCAAGTTTGACGTGTTGTGTATTCAGAGTTGCTCTTTTGTAAGCTACTGTTATAATGCATGGTTATTTGAGTTACTCTCACCTTCCTGTCAGCTTGAACCAATTTTGTCATTCTCCTCTGAACTCTCTCATTAACAAAGTGTTTTTGCCTACTGAATAGCCACTCAGTGTTTTTTTATATTTTGCACTATTCTCCGTAAACTCTAGAGATTGACGTGTGAAAACCCTGGGAGATCAGCAGTTTCTAAGATACTCAAATCACCCTGTCTGGCACCAGCAATCATTTTCACAGTCATGGTCACTTAGATTACATTTCTTCCCCATCCTGATATTTCATCTGAACAACAACTAAACCTCTTGAACATGTCTGCATGCTTTTATGCATCCAGTTGCTGCCACATGATGTCTGCATTGATAAGCAGGCGTACACATGTACCTAATAAAATGGCCACTAAGTGTACTACTAAATGCCATGACATAACAGAGTTGACACTAGATGAATGAAGCAAAAAGGATCATGCAGAAAAAAATTGCAATTCAGTTGCTCAAGAGACTTCCATTCACTTCATCAGGGAAAGACAGGTCTTTGCAAATGCATAGTACATTTGTACCTGAACTGGCGTTTCGTCCTCAAACTCTCCTGACAACAGAAGATCCCCATATTCTCCAATACACCACACTGCAACTTGTACAAGAGGTTGCTGTTAAAAGAAGAATGACCAAAATGAAACACATCAGCCCACTTTGGACCAAGTTATTTTCATGCAAATTTTAGCATCTGGTTTATAAAGTAAAACAAAGAATACTTAACATAATGAGAGGAGGCTGAAATGGAGAAAGATCTGGAAGGTGAAAGCACATGCATGAAAGGTAGAGCAAAGAGCAACTGGTCGTTTCAACTTTAGCAAAGACTGCCATCCAATAGAGATTGAACCAAAATGCTCACTCGTCTGAAATATTACCAAACCAGATTTCTTGTCTTGCTATTAATCAAAATGGGAAGACTAAGACATAACGCAATAATTGAAATAAAAGCCATGGCAGAGTTAGCAAGTTAAATTGAATTTAGCCAAGACTGTTACTGTAATGCTGAATTGAGTGAGTGACTGTAATTTATTCAAACATTTTATACATCTTCATGATTAAATAGTTGTTAAGCAGAGGGGGTTGACAAGGATTGTCAAGGATCCTTGAACAGTCAAGGATTGCAGTTCATATTTGTAACAATAACAACTTCTTAAGTAAATTTGAAGGCAGCAGAGACAAAATAGTAAGAAGCCAACATGGAAGTCTGAGGACAGAACAGAAGAGGCTGCAGATATGGTAATCTACCAAAAAAGAAAATACTGTAGAATTTAGTGGATGAAGATGTTGATATACATTTGTCTCCAAAGATGCTATTTCATCTGCTGAGATCTTCCAATTGCGTTTTTTATTCAGGGCAGATATAGACAGGTGAATTTATGGTAGCATAGGGATTACTGAATCAGAAGCATTAAAGGATAACTGATTCTCCAAAATAAAGACATGAAATTCTGAACATACTCAAGTATTTAAAATTTTCTGTTATTTTAGATTTCATTTTTTTTTGGTTTTCAGTGATTCACATTCCTGACAAAAGGGTTTGCAAATGAGATGGTAGGGGAGAAAAGGTATCGAATTGGCTGAAGAATCACAGTTCTGAGAAGGGATAAAATGTGAGCAAGATCAAGCTGGGCAGAGAGAATGAATTGAGAATGTAGGGACAACTGTCCAGCAACATGCAACTTTCAATAAAGTGAACAATGGAACCTTATACCACATACTAAGAGTCCGAGATTGAGAAAGAGCAAATTGTAAGTTTTTTCCGGTGGTCCAATCGAAACAACAGAGGAGGCTCCAGACAATTTAAAGAGCAGCACTTGTGAGCTTTCAACTTTTTCGGGCAGCCTAATTGTATCATGATTCATTTGCAAGGGTAAATAAAAATAAGGTAGGGACAAGTTGAGTGGCCATCGTGTGAGTGGACCAGTGTTAGAGTGGGGAGGCTTCGGCTCAACAAGCTTGGACGAGACAAGTTTCTTCATTCTTTGTCAGTTACTATAGTGAGGAAGGCTCTAGGGGCTGTGATGTGTTCTTTATATGAGACGTGTGAATTCTGGGAGACCTTCAGGTTCCCAGATAACCACATTTGCACTAGGTGCACTGAGCTGCAGCTCCTCAGAGAACATGTTAAGGAGCTGGAGCTACTGCTTGATGACCTTTGGCTCATACAGGAAAATGACGAGGTGATAGATCGAAGCTACAGGGAAGTAGACACCCCTAAGTTGCAGAAGGTAGGTACCTGGGTGACTGTCAGGAGAAGGAAAGGAAATATGCAGCTAGTGAAGAGTACACCTGCAGCCATTCCCCTCAATAATAAGTATACTGCTTTGGATACTGTTGAGGGGGACAACTTATCGGGGGGGAGGGGGGTGCCGCAGTGACCAGGTCTCTTGCATTGAGTTTGGTACTGTGGCTCAGAAGGGAAGTGTGGGGGGTTGGTGGAGAAGAGGACTGCAACAGTGATAGGGGATTCCATAGTTACATTGGAAGGAAATTGATCTGGTTTAAGGTGGTCCTGGTGAAACATGCCAACGACATGCTGGTAGCAAACAAAACTATCAACCACTTAATTAATCACACTTTTTCTCAGAAATAATTATTGCCATCAATAGCCTGTAACTTCCCTTTCCAGTTGAGCCTTTGAATGCTGTGTACAAGCTGGCACTTTTGCAGTGTGATCTGAAGTCTTGAAGGTGCAAGATGGTTGTGGCAGGTATGGGCCACATCAAGGTGGCGGGACCCAGACCCGCGAGCATGGAATGAGCCAATGTTTGGCCATTGCTAGAGTGGACTTGGAGGCAATCCTAAGTGATAGAACTGAGGTGGCAAGGCCTGGGCCTGAGAGAGAGGAACAAACCGCTGTTTGGCCGACTTAAGAGCTGGTCTAGATGGAAAGGTTGGAGACGGGCTGAATCGAGACAGTTGAGGCCTGGACTGAGAGTATATCGAAGCAGAGGGCCCATGTCCAAGAGCAAGGAAATCCCTAAGGTTTTGGCCAATCTAAGTGCCAGGCCAGATTGAAAAGATTCAGGGTGTTGCCTCCAGAGAAGAGGGAGGGGCCACTGTTCAGCTTGTTGCTCCGTGAGGTTTAATTATCTCTGTGCTGAACTGTCACTGTGGCTTGCAACTAACGGACTCCTGGATCTGCTGCAATGATGATTGGCTGCGGACTCACTTCAGTTCTGAATGTTACTTGCTTACTTTTATTGTTTGCACAATTTATTTTTATTTCTTGCACATTGGGCATTTGATGGTCGCTTTTTTTTTTAAAAGTGGGTTCCATTTGGTTTCTTTGCTTTGTGGCTGCCTGTAAGCAGACAAATCTAAAGGTTGTATATAGTATACATACTTTGATAATAAATGCACCCTGAACTTTTGAACTTTGAAAAGGGAGGAGGTCCTGAAAAGAGAATTTAGGGAATTTAATAGAAAGCTGAAAAGTTCCAGGTTGTGCCACATGCTAGTGGAGGTAAAAATAAGATGATCTGATAGATGAATACATGGCTGAGGAACGGGTACAGAGGGGAAGGCTTCAGATTTCTGGATCTTGGGATCTCTTCTGGGTAAGGGGTGACCTGTACGAAGGTGACGGGTAACACCTGAAGCCGAGGGATCCAATATCCTTGTGGGGAGGTTTGCTAGAGCTGTTGGGGAGGGTTTAAATTAATTTGGTAGAGAATAGGAACTGGAGTGATAGAGCTGAGGATGGTGCAGTTGGTACACAAGCAGGTGCAATGTGTAGTGAGACCCTCAGGGAGAACAGGCAGATGTTAAGGCAAAATTGGACTCAGTAGGATGAGTTGCAGTGTAACGTGGGGACAAAATCGATAAAGGGTGATGGATACAAGACTGAAAGTGTTATATTTGAATGCATGCAGTATATGGAATAAGACAGATGATCAGTTAGAGATTGGCAGATATGACATTGTGGGCATAACTGAGTCATGGCTGAAAGAAGATTATAAATTGGGAGCTTAACATATTGTATCAAAAGGACAGGCAGGTGGGCAGAAGGGGTGCTGTGGCTCTGTTGGTTAAAAAGCAAAATCAAATCCTTAGAAAGGGATTAACATAGGATTGGAAGATGCAGAATCCTTGTGGATAGATTTAAGAAAATTCAAGGGTATAAGGACCTTGATAGGAGTTATATACAGGCTGTGGGCCAGAACGTGAGGTACAAATTACAACAGGAGATAAGAAAGGCATGTCAAAAGGCAATGTAATGATAGTCATCAGAGATTTCAATACGCAAGTAGCCTGGGAAAACCAGATTGGTGCTAGAATGCCTACGAGATGCCTTTTTAAAGCAGCTTGTGGTTGAGCTCACTAGGAGAAAGGCCATTTTGGATTGGGTGCTGTGCAATGAACCCAATTTGATTAGGGAGCTTAAGGTAAGGAATTCTTTGGAGATAGTGATCATAATATGATTAAATTCACGCTGCAACTTGAGAGGGAGAAGCTAAAATCAGATGCATCAGTATTTCAGTGGAGGAATTAGAGGCATGAAAGAGAAGCTGGCCAAAGTTGATTTGAATGGGACACTAGCAGAACAGCAATGGCCGGAGTTTCTGGGAGCAATTCAGTCCCAGAATTGGCAGGACTGGCAGCTTAATGTTCCAGGGTTCCGATGTTTCAGATGTGATAGAGGCAGAGGAATGAAAGGTGGGGGAGGGGGGGGGGGGAGGGGTAGCATTGCTTGTCAAGGAAAATGTTACAGCAGTGCTCAGGCAGGACAGATTAGAGGGCTTGTCTACTGAGTCCTTATGGGTGGAGCTGAGAAACAGGAAAGGTATGGCCACATTAGTGGGGTTGTATTATAGACCACCCAATAGTCAGCGAGAATTGGAGAAGCAAATCTGCAGAGAGATAGCAGGCAACTGCAGGAAACAAAGTTGTGGTGGTAAGGGATTTTAATTTTCCATATATTGATTGGGACTCCCATACTGTTAGGGGTCTAGATGGTTTAGAGTTTGTAAAATGTGTTCAGGAAAGTTTTCTAAATCAATATATAGAGGTACCAACTGGAGGGGATGCAATATTGGATCTCCTGTTAGGAAACCTGTTAGGAGGTTATCAAAAGGTTTTTTTTCAGATATATAAAGAGAAAAACAGAGGCGAGAGTAGATATTGGATTGCTGGAAAATGACTATGGTGAGGTAGTAATGGGGACAAGGAATTGGAGGTGTATAAGTATTTTGCGTCAGTCTTCACTGTGTAAGACACTAGCACTATGTTGGAAATTCGAGTGTGTCAGAGGGCAGAAGTGAGTGCATCTGCTAATATTCACAAGAAAGTGCTTGGAACCTGAAAGGTTAAGGTAGGTAAGTCACTTGTATTAGATGGACAATACCCCAGGGTTCTGAAAGAGGTACCTGAAGAGATTGTGGAGACATTAGTAACGATCTTTCAAGAATCACTAGACTCGGGTATTGTTCTGGAGGACATCGCAAATGTCACTCAACTCTTCAAGAAGGGAGGGAGGCAGAAGAAAGGGAATTATAAGCCAATTTGCCTAATCACAGTGGTTGGGAAGGTGTTGGAATTCACTGTTAAAGATGAGGTTTCACAGTACTTGGATGTACATGATATAATAGGCCAAAGTCAGCATGATTTCCTCAAGGAGAAATCTTGCCTGATAAATCTGTTGGAATTCTTTGAGGAAATAACAAGCAGGATAGACAAAGGAGAATGGGTAGGTGTTGTGTACTTGGATTTTTAGAAGGCCTTTGACAAGGTGATACACATGAGGGTGCTTAACAAGTTAAGAGCCCGTGGTATTACAGGAAAGATACTAGCATGGATAGAGGAATAGCAGATTGGCAGGAAACAAAGAGTGAGAATGAAGGGAGCCTTTTCTGGTTGACTGCTGGTGACTAGTGGTGTTCCACAGGGGTCTGTGCTGGGACTTCTTTTCATGTTATATGTCAATGATTTGGATGAAGGAATTTATAGTTTTGTCACCAAGTTTGCAGTCAATATAAAGATAGTGGGGGGGGGGGAGAGAGGTAGTGTTGAGGAAGCAGGGAGTCTGAAGGTCTTAAACAGATTGGGAGAATGGGCAAAAAAAGTGGTAGATGAAACACAGGGTCTTGAAGTGAATGCACTTTTGTAGAAGGAATAAAAGCAGAGTTTATTTTCTAAATGGGGAGAAAATTAAAAAATCTGAGGTGCAAAGGGGTTTGGGAAGGATTCCATAATTTGCAAGTTGGGTTGGTTGTGAGGAAGGCAAATATGTTAGCATTCCTAGAATATAAAAACAATTATATAATGCTCAGACTTTATAAGACACTGATGAGACCTCATTTGGAGTATCTTTTCTGAGTTCTGGGCCCCTCAACTAAGAAAAGATGTGCTGACATTGGAGAGGGCTCAGAAGAGGGTCACAAGAATGATTCCAAGAATGAAAGAGTTAACATACAAGATGCACTTGATGGTTCTGGGTCTGTACTCACTGGAATTTAGAAGAATGAGGTGGGATCTCACTGAAACTTATTGAATGTTGGAAGGCCCAGATAGGGTGGATGTGGAGCAGATGTTTCTAAAAGTATGGGAATTTAGGACCAGAAGGCACAGCCTCAGAATACAGGAACATCCATTCAGAATGGAGATGAGGAGGACTTTCTTTCGCCAGAAGGTGATGAATCTGTGGAATTTGTTGCCACAGGTTGCTGTGAAGTTCTGGTCACTGCGTGTACCAATACACTTTTGATTAGTCAGGGTGTGGAAAAAATTACAGGGAGAAGGCAGGAGAACGGAATTAAGAGGGAAAATGGATCAGCTAAGATGGAATGGCGGAGCAAACTCGATAGGCCAAATGGTTTACTTCTGCTCCTATGTCTAATAGTTTTATGAAATTAAAACACCAGCATGCTATCAAAGGAGACCAAAGACAAGAGATTAACAAAAATGACAAAAGTTCTAGAGACCAAACTAATCTGTTTGCTACCAGACAAAGTGCACGTGGCCTACAATAACAATTATGCCTCTAGTTTATCTAAATTGGTGACCGTGCGCATACAATACTTATGAATGGATAAGAAGAGACTGAGAGGAAACAGGTGATTTAGTATATTAAAGTATATAAAATTAGACTGAGATGAAGCATATCCAAGACAGATAAGAGAAGGGAGGAAAATAAATTCTAACCATGTTTCAGTCCTTTCTGTCCAGAGGCATAATACCCAGGACCAGTTGTTTAAAGAGAGAAGTAATGATAAAGCATATAATTAAGGGTCTATCAAGTAAACATGGGTGATGGGCAAATATTAGAAATATAACTTAGGACAGAAACTAATACAGAAGCTTGTTGTGGAGTTCTGCAGGATTTAAGAAAACACTTTTTCCTGGAATATATCAGATGTATTTAAAAGTAGGAGGCTCCATTTAGGTGACTACAGAAAATGCAATTGTTTTTAGAGTAAAAGGGAGAGAACCAGGTTTCAGGAAATACCAACAGAGCGACAAGATGGCAAAATAAATGCTGTAGATAAATTTCAGAAGCACAGATAATGCATTGGAGGAGAAGATGGGACAATGGATGACAAGAAACCGAAAAAGCCAGAGGAACATACTCAAGGGGATGTCCATAGATCCCCAAAAATACTGCAAGATAAAATGACCAAATAAGAATAACCACATAACAATGATAAGAATGAAGATAAGATGACCAAACAAAAGGTAAATATGATACAACACTTTATTGACAGCATAGAATACGAAATTGAGGTTGCACTTTAACTACCTCAAAAAGGTTAGTCAAGTCATAACTCAGGTACTGTGTGTGGTTTTGAGCAGCAAATGAACATCAGGGAGGATGCAGAGGCTTTTATAATAATGCAGCTAGACTGAAAAATTCTATTTATAACAAACAGAAATAGGCTAAATTATTCTCTTTGGAAAAGGCAGCCGAGGAATTGTGTAGTGTAACAAGGGGCTTTGGGTTCTGTTATTATCAGCAGAGAGGATAAAAAACTCAGGGATACAGATTTTAGCAAGATAAGACTGGCCACTCCTCACTCTCTGTATACCTGCCTCAAGAGCAGCAGAGGTAGAATCCAAATTTCTAAAGCACTTGGAATGCACAAACTACTATATGGAAGTTGGGAAGTAAGATCAGGTTGGATTCTGCCACCATAAACATTATTCTGTATGGTTTAATACAGGTATCAGAAATAGAGTTAAATACAGCATCTTGTACTAAGTACTTTGCAATGATATAAGCAACATATCTTTATTTTTAATAAATGTAAACAACATATTTTGCTACTTGCCTGTGAAATATCCACACGAATAGCCTGATAAAGTTTCTGCACAATGTATGAATGAAGAGAGTTTGCATTACTGATGAGCTGAATCAACAGAGGCACGGAGTCATCTCGGACGTAACTTCCAGCCTGTGGAGAAGGTAAAAAAAAAAGTACCACAGCAATGCAACCTGTCCTGCAGCATTCTGACAACTGTGAAGAGCAAATATCAGAGATTGTGCCTGGAGGTGATACATACTGTGGTAAGCACTCTCATGATGGTGTCAATGTGCCATCGCTTGTTGGGGGCATATCTGGAAAAGACCACGAATTGTAACATTAAATTAGGTCATATACCCAATCAAAACAAGTATAGCTAGACCAAGCCAAATTGCACCTTGAACCTCCTTTGCTACTCAATTCCTCAATCTTAGCTTTGAACACATTCAATAACAAAGCAGCTACAGCCCTCTGCAGCTACAAATTCCAAAGAACTCAGTCCAAAACGTTGACTCTTATTTGAAAATGTGCTCTAGACCTAGATTTATCAGATAGAAGACGGGCTTTTAGCCGATGCTCCAGCTACCCCACTCATAATCTTGTAATTCTCCACAAGATCATTTGTCATTCTTATAAATTTGATCTATTGCTCATACTTCATTACAGGATAATTTCCTAATTCCACAAATATTTCCATTATCTCAACTCCAAGCAACTTACTGTGGTCCATAAAGAAGCAATGTGCAATACAAATTAACTTCAAAACACATTATAGCATCAAAAGCAGAGCATGGAAAAAGGCCATTTGGCTAATGCTGGCCAGTGGATACTAACTGTATTAATTCTATCTTCTAGCACTTGGTCTGCAACCTTCTACTACCTGTGTGATTCAAGTGTTCATCGAGACAATTTACAAATGCTGTCAGTGACTTTGCTTCCAGTACTTTGTCAGATAGTGTAATCCAGTATTCATTTCTCTGGGTAAAACAAAAAATACCCCTCAGATTCCCCCAAGTCTCTTGCCCTAACCCTAAATCTCTGTCCTCTTAAGTTTTATTCATCACTGATATGGGGAAATGTTTGACTGGCAATCAATCCTGTCTATACTGCCTAATTTCATACAAATTAATCACGTCCCCACTTACATAACCTTCTCTGCTCCAGGAAGGACAGGATCCAAATCATTCCCGCCTATTACCAAAAGAAAGGATCTAGCACCAACCTCTACTGACCAGAATACGGTCCCGAGGATAGAAGACACACTGAGTGGTGTGAAGTGGTTCAGTGTGCTGGACTTGAGGGGTGGATAGCATGAGAGAGGTTGACAAAGAGAAGACGGCACTTACGTACATGTCCTCTGGGATTCTTCCAGTTCGAAAGGATGCCCCAGGGCATATTGAGAGCCCCTGCAACCTTCTAGTGGGTTATGGAGAAGATGGTGGGGGATATGAATTTGCTTGAGGTGTTGGTGTATCTGGATGACCTCATAGCATATGGGTCCACCTTGGAAGAACATGAAGTGAGGCTACTGAAGGTGCTGGGTCGCTTGAAAGATGAAGGATTAAACCTTTACCTGGACAAGTACCAGTTCTGCAAAATGCCTGTCAGCTATATTGGGCACATAGTCTCACGGGATGGAGTAGCTAGGGCCCAACTAAGATAGAAGCGGTGACCACCTGGCCAAGACCCCAGACTGTGAGCCCTTTGCGCTTGTTCCTCGGGTTCTGTGGCGTCAAGGGCTATGCGAAAGTGAGTCACCCGATGAATTAGCTTCTGTGCGGTTACCCTCCCTTGGGGAAGGCAGGAAGGGGGAAATAAAGCAGGAGGGTGGAGAATATCTTAGCCCATCGGAGCCCTTTGGCCTGAGGTGAGATGCAAAATATGTAGAGGCCTTTCAGTCGCTGAAGGAGCTGCTGAACCAGGCGCCAATGCTAGCTTTTGCGGACCCCCGAATGCCATATGTACTGCACACAATGCTAGCCGAGAGGGCTTAGGGGGTGTCATGTATCAGAATAAGGGCACTGGGTTGAGACTTGTTGCATTTGTCAGCTGGAGTCTGTCGCCCTTCAAGAAAAACAATCCCATGCACAAGTTGGAGTTTCTAGCATTGAAATGGGCGGTGATGGATAAGCTGAGTGACTACCTCTATGGGGCCAAGTTTAAGGTGAGTAAGGACAACAATTCAATAACTTATATCTTGACCTTGGTGAAACTGGATGCCACAGGCCATTGGTGGTTGGCGGCGTTGTCTGCCTATGATCTCAGCCTGAAGTACTGGCTGAGAAGCAGGAACACTGATGCAGATGCTTTGTCCTGATGGGCACATGAGGGACTGGACAGGGATGAAGAGTGGGAGAGCGTCCCTGCCCCGGGGGTGAAGACCATGTGTCAGTTTGCCATCACCATGAAAGCAGAGGGAAAGCAGGGGCAGGATCGAGCAGTGGCTCAACTGGGAGCTTCTGATGACGCCGTTCCACAAGTTTACTGTAACCTGACTGCTGTGAAGACAAATCAGCTGCTGGAATTGAATTCTGGGGAAGTGGCAGCTGCTCAGTGAGATGACCCGTGCATTGGTACCATTTGGTCATCGGTCGAAAAGGGAGACATGGCTCAGGGGAAGAAGATGAAACACATGGCGGTGTCTCCGTTACTGAGAGAATGGCCTCTGTTAGAGTTGCAGAACCAGATCCTATACCAGGTCACGTCACCTCTAGTCCGACCTCGGCATTGCCAGCTGGTTCTGCCAGAGAAGTATTGGAGGATTTCGTTGAAGTCATTTCATGATGATCCTGGACATTTGGGGGTTGAAAAGACCTATGGATTGCTCAGAGACCGGTTTTACTGCCCTGAATGAAGCTGGAGGTTGAATATTACTGCAAGTCATGCATTCGATGCACACGGCAGAAGATGCTGCCTATGCGGGCGGCTCCCTTGACCCACCTGCAGAGTGCGGGGCCGTTGGACCTGGTGTGCATGGATTTCCTGTCAATAGAACCCGATGCCAGCAACACGGTGAATGTCTTAGTCATCACAGATCACTACACAGACATGCGCAGGCTTTTCCTACCAAGGACCAGAGGATGTCCACGGTGGCCAAAGTGTTATGGGAGAAGTATTTCATTTATTATGGCCTCCCCAGGTGGGTACATAGTGACCAGGGACAGGAATTTGAGAGCAGGTTCATCCATGATCTACTGGGCATACTTGGAGTCAAAAAGTCAAGGACCACGAGCAAGATTGCCCATTGATCTTTGTTTTGGGACTGACGAGGGCGATTTGCCACCGAAGACTTACCTGAAGTACGTGTCTGATATGAAAAGGGCTTATGAATTAGTTGGGGTCGCAGCTGCCAAGCAGAATCAAGGAAATAAGAGGCGGTATGATCAAAAGGTGAGGTTCTCCCAACTCCTGCTGGGAGACCAAGTCATCATAAGGAATTTGGGGCTACCTGAGAAGCATAAGCTGGCTGATCGATGGGCGGCTATGCCCTATGTGGTAGAGTCAGATGGCAAATCTGCCAGTTTTCAGGGTGAAGCTTGAGGATGGGAATGGGCCTGTCAAGATTCTCCATCGGAACCACCTTCTGCCTCTGGGACAAGAGGTGCAGGTAGACCCAGAGCCCGACCTGGAGCCTACATCTAGTAAGAGGACTCTGCAGAGACGCGGGGTGATTGCAGGGCCAACAGTAGGAGAGGTTAAGCCGGCTCCACTCGAGAGGGATACTGACTCAGAGGACAAGGACTTGGATGTGTAGCATATGCTGCCTTTTGCTAACTCCCCATTGACTGAGGAAGAGACTCCCAGTCCTTTTCTCACTGGGTCAGGTGAAATTGGGGGGGACTATCTATGGACAGCCTGGGTTGCAGCAGGACCCTGCGAGGGATGAAGCAGGGCTTGGCCATGGGATAGAGGGGTCTGAGTTGCAGGTGGGCACGAGTTATAAGCCCAAGAAGGCCTCGCCAGTTAGACCAGAAGTATCCCCAGTAGTGTTGGAACCTGAAGAGTTAGGTGAGGGGGAACGGAGGTATCAGAGAATTAGGAGACCCCCAGATAGACTGGCCTATGTAGCACCAGGGGAACAAAGTGTGGCCCCTACCATTTAGGGGAGCCATGTCACTGCCTTTTACACCTGGATTGGACTTTGTGCTTTGCAAGAAGGGTTGGCGAGTTATGTCAACGTCGTGAGGACATGACTAAATTTGGTGGGGGGAGAGCGTAACGCTCTGTAAGGTTTCACTGCTAATATAATGGCCTCTCTGTAATGTTTCACTGCAAATGTAATGGTTTCTCTGCAGCAGCAGTGTCTGCATTATGACCAGAGATAACGGGGGCCTTGGAATGTGCGCCACTAAATAAGAGGCGTGTTATTCCTTCTTGTGTGTCTGAGAGAAGGTATTCGCTGTCTTTTGCTGGGGAGAGATGAAGAGAGAAGACGCAAGTGGAGAGAGTTGGTAAACTGCAGGATGGAGTGGACTTGGAGCGAGGGTGTGGGAGTTGACGAGGCTCAGAGGAGGCTGATGGGAACAAATGGAAGGAACTGTGAGCTCCAACGTGCACGTAAGACTGTTTCATTAAAATGGGCCCTTTTTCTTTTTATGTTCTTTACTAACACTATAGTCAGATAAGAATTATAAAGCTCAATTGCTTAATCGCATATGGTGTACCAGCTGATATTTTGCGATACAGATTTGTCACTGGGCAACACCTCACACAGCATCCACACAAATGAGATTTCTCAGTTTGGCTGGGCCAGAAGTTGTCTTCCCCAAGACAAACACATGCTGGCCAAACCTTCTCTGCTTCAGGAAGGACAGGATCCAAATCATTCCCGTATATTACCAAAAGCAAGGATCTAGCACTGACTTCTAACAAACACTACTAATTACACACATCCAATCACAAAAGCAACACTATCCAATCACCCCATCTCCATTTGCAATCTCATGGACCTATATTTATGATCCAGTCTCCCATGTGGGACCTTCTCAAAGGCATAATGAAATCCTTGTAAATCGCATTTTCTGCACTGCTTTCATAAGCACACTGTTATCTTCTCAAAAAATTCAACCAGATTGGTCAAACAAGATCTTCCCTTATACAGTCATGCCTGGCTATTTCTGACCAACAAGTGATCATTAATTCTGTCCCTCAGGCTTTTTTTTATACCCAATAACTTCCCTGCCACCAATGCTAGGCTCACTGGTCCCTAATTGCCAGAATTTTCCTTGCTGGCCTTCTTGAAATGGGGGACTACATTTGCCTTTTATTACCTCACTCATGGTCAGCGAAGATTTAGAAACTTCAGCCAGAAACCCAGCAACCTCTTGCCTTGCCTCCTGGAGAAGCCTGAAAATAATCTCATCCTGCCCCAAAGGTTTACCTACCTTTAAGACCAGTAAAGCATTGAATACTTCCTCTTTATAGAAATCTAATAGAATTTCACCTTCCCTTTTGCTGAATTCTGCAACTATAAAACTGTTGCCTTTATGAGTATTGATTAAAAATATTCCTTAATGACCTCACCTATAGCTTCTGGCTGTGTGCACAGATTGCCTTGTGGACCAATGGGTCTTACTTTATTCCCGTCTATTATTTTGTCCTCAATATACTTGTCTACCAGTGATGTTTGGGATTCCTATTTGCTTTTTTTAGCAACCTACATTTGTAGGTCACCGCACCTCTAGAGTTTTCCCAGCTACTATATGACTTGTTTATTTTCTTTATTCAACCCATATTTCTTGTAATTGTCACCCTTGGCTTTCACCTTCAAAGCAGTACATTAGCCCCAAACACTCGCTATTTCTCCTTTGAATACTTCCCATTGTGCAGATGCAGACTGGCAAACAGATGCCCCCAGACTACTTTTGCCAGAATCAGTCCTACTTTAAATAAATTAGTCAGTTTAAGATCTCGATTCCTGAATTAGCCCCATCTTTCTCCACAACCACTTACAGACTTATGGTCACTATCTGCAAAATTGTCTCCTACTGACACTCCAATTGGTCTATCTTTAAATTGTGTTAAAAAGCTTTCCAGGATCCACCTCAAAAATTTTACCCTCTTTGAGCCTTTCATACTCCATTGAATACATGTTTTAAACAGTTGTTGCCCATTAATACACCTGAAGTATATTGTGGAAACATATCAAATAAACGTCTGCAGATTCTGAACAAGTTTAAGAAACTTGCTGTGTAGAATCCAGCTTTCCTTTATATTTATTTATGCTATGTGCACCAATGGGGAAACAGTTTAGTGAGCTTAATCACTGCTCCCATCTTAATATGCGATGAACCATATAACAGCAGGGCAAACAACCTTTTCCTACTGAATGTCATCTCTACACTTGGAGAAATGCAAAACGAAACCAGCAGTTGGATTGGAAGCCATCTTCTAAACATCTGAATTCAATTTAACATAGGCTTTAAACTTTCAATAATATTCAAGAAAAAGACAAATGAAATCGGATAATTCTTCTACAGGTTTACTTTTATAGATTCCCAAACCCACGTGGAACAAACTGTCACATTGTTGCAAATTCAAAACCCAGAATTTATTGTGGCACAGAATTTAACAGAGGAGTGTGCCCAAGTACTGCCAATGTTTTCCCGCAAGTCAGATGTCATTCCTTTCATTTCCAGTGCAGTATAGTGTATGCAAATTCCTCCAGATGCTGAAATACTGACAGGATTCAGCCCTACTTTTTATATGGTCAACCGCTGCAGCTGCGACCTACCAATGCTTGACATTAAATAATCCATGCACACTGTGGAAGAAATATTTGAGCAGATATTGAGAAAAACATTGGACAACTATCCAACACAATTTATTAAATATCACCACCAGGTCACAAGAACATTAAGAAACTCAGTCTGCAACAAAACTTGAAAGAAACTTGACTGAATAATTGTGACAATTTATAAAACAGTTTTTGACAACAGCTACTAAAAATAGTGAAATCTGTCCTTGCAATTCATTTCCTATTAAATACTTCGTGCTTCTATTCTTCCTCATTTTGCTGCAAACACCTATTTTCAATGTCTCAATTGCTAGTTGTAGTGACCAGACTTTGTGCAATCCCTACATGTTCATTGTCAGTAATTTACAGCTTACGAATTGGCTTTGCATTTGAATTCAAAGCTTTGTGATAGCCCAAGCATTTAGGTAAATTATACTTTGCAATTTACAATAACAGGTGAATATACTTCCAGAAGAGTAACACTTTCCCTCAAAACATACATAAAACATCTAATCTACCTCTACTCTGCACAGTTTCATAACAAACTGTGGCATAGGAAGATCTGCTAGAGCGATATGGTTTCAAAACGAGAAATAATTTTAAAATAGTCAAATAGATGCGATAACTCAGTGCAGTTTGCTTGTACTTAGCATAGGAAACACCCATGTATTAGAGCACACAGTTCACTGAAAGCAGCCACACAAATAGAGAGATTGGTAAAGTAGGCATTTTGTTCTATTCAAAAGGTTCAAAGGAATATCAAAACAAGCCTGATGCATTTATAGAAACAAGTCCTGTGGACTGACGAAGTTAAAATGGAGCTTTTTGGCCGCAATGAGCAAAGGTATGTTTGGAGAAAAAAGGGTGCAGAATTTCATGAAAAGAATCCAACTGTTAAGCACGGGGGTTGATCGATCATGCTTTGGGCTTGCGTTGCAGCCAATGGCACAGGGAACATTTACTGGTGGAGGGAAGAATGAATTCAATTAAATACCAGCAAATTCTGGGAGCAAACATCACACCATCTGTAAAAAAGCCAAAGATGAAAAGAGGATGACTTCTACAACAGGATAATGATCCTAAACACACCTCAAAATCCACAATGGACTACCTCAAGAGGCGCAAGCTGAAGGTTTTGCCATGGCCCTCACAGTTCCCTGACCTAAACATCATCGAGAATCTGTGGATAGACCTCAAAAGAGCAGTGCATGCAAGACGGCCCAAGAATCTCGCAGAACTAGAACCCTTTTGCAAGGAAGAATGGGTGAAAATCCCCCAAACAAGAATTGAAAGACTCTTAGCTGGCTACAAAAAGCGTTTACAAGCTGTGATACTTGCTAAAGAGGGTGTTACAAAGTATTGCCAATCAGGGTGCCCAAACTTTTGCTTCGGGCCCTTTTCCTTTTTTTGTTATTTTGAAACTGTAAAAGATGGAAATAAAAAAGTAATCTTGCTTAAAATATTAAAGAAAGGTGTCATCTTTAACTTTATGCCTTTTGGAAATCAGTTCATCTTCTACTCGCTTAGCTATTCACAGTAACAGAAATTTTGACCAGGGATGCCCAAACTATTCTTGTTTGGGGGATTTTTACCCACTCTTCCTTTCAAAAGGCTTCTAGTTCTGTGAGACTCTTGGGCCGTCTTGCATGCACTGCTCTTTTGAGGTCTATCCACATTTTCGATGATGTTTAGGTTTGTGTTGGGCACATGGCCAAGCAGTCAAGGCGTTCGTCTAGTGATCTGAAGGTTGCTAGTTCAAGCCTCAGCTGTGGCAGCATGTTTGTGTCCTTGAGCAAGGCACTTAACCACACATTGCTCTAGTGCATGCGAGGAGTGGCGCCCCACACAGACTTCCAATCTGCGCCTTGTAAGGCATGAAGATGCCCGACGCAAGACCTCTCATGGTCTGAGTCCACGTTCCTTAAGTTGGGGGACTGTGAGGGCCATGGCAAAATCTACAGCTTGCGCCTCTTGAGGTAGTCCACTGTGGAATTTGAGGTCTGTTTGGGGTCATTATCCTGTTGTAGAAGCCGTCTGCTTTTCATCTTCAGCTTTTTTTTTTTTTTTTTTAAACAGACAGTGTAATGTTTGCTTCCAGAATTTGCTGGTATTTAATTGAATTCATTCTTCCCTCTACCAGTGAAATGTTCCCTGTGCCACTGGCTGCAACACAAACCCAAAGCATGATCGATCCACCCCCGTGCTTAACAGTTGGAGAGATGTTCTTTTCATGAAATTCTGCACCATTTTTTCTCCAAACATACCTTTGCTCATTGCGGCCAAAAAGTTCTATTTTAACTTCATCAGTCCACAGGTCTTGTTTCCAAAATACATCAGGCTTGTTTAGATGTTCCTTTGTGAACTTCTGACACTGAATTCTGTGGTGAGGATGCAGGAAAGGTTTTCTTCTGATAACTCTTCCATGAAGGTCATATTTGTGCAGGTGTCGCTGCACAGTAGAACAGTGCACTACCACTAAATCTTCCTGAAGATCTTTTGCAGTCAAACGGGGGTTTTGATTTACCTTTCTAGCAATCCTACAAGCAGATCTCTCGGAAAGTTTTCTTGGTCTTCCAGACCTCAACTTGACCTCCACCGTTCCTGTTAACTGCCATTTCTTAATTACATTATGAACTGAGGATATGACTACCTGAAAACGCTTTGCTATCTTCTTATAGCCTTCTCCTGCTTTGTGGGCATCATTTATTTTAAATTTTCAGAGTGCTAGGCAGCTGCTTAGAGGAACCCATGGCTGCGGATTGTTGGGACAAGGTTTGAGGAGTCAGGGTATTTATAAAGCTTTGAAATTTGCATCACCTGGCCTTTCCTAACAATGACTGTGAACAAGCCATAGCCCTAACAAGCTAATTAAGGTCTGAGACCTTGGTAAATGTTATCAGAGAGGTCAAATCTCTTGGGGTGCCCAAACTTTTGCATGGTGCTCCTTTCCTTTTTTCCCCACTCTAAAATTGTACAAAACAAAAATAATACACTAATCTTGCTTACAATGTTGAAAAGAATGTTTCATCTTTAACTTTATGAACTTTTTTTTTTTTTTTTTTTTTTTTTTTTTTTACACACACAGAGGGTAGGAAGTGATCAAGGTGGGTACAGTTGCAACATTTAAGAGGTATTTGGATGGAAGAGGCTTGGGAGATGCATGGACCAGTTGGGCAGAAGGGCCTGTTTCAATGCTTTATTATGTTATAACTCTATCCTATATTTGGTAAACATTGATTTTTGTATTGAACAGGAAGTTTAGTGTTAAATTAAAAACATTATTGTGACAGGTGGAAGAAATGTGAGCTAAGGACTACCAGCAGATAAATATCTTTAAACACAAAATTATGCATGTGTTGCACACAAGCTGAACCTTCAGCACAAGAAGGTAAGCAGTCCAAGAACAAACTAAATTTGTGGTTTTAGTAGCATAAATCAACCTGGGCATAGAGGTGTAACAGCGATGCCTTGAGGCAAAAGCAAGGGAATGACATTTCCTCACTTACTTTTCTGCTGCCAGGAATATTCCTGAAGCACAGTCAGCCTTAAACTCCGGGTCACAGTGGTCCAGAAAATAGAGTAATTCTTTCATCATTCCTCGAACATTACTGCCATTAACCAGGGCAAAGCACAAATCCATTGCACGTCTAGGTGACAAAGAACAAAGTAGTTGCATTAAAGATGCTCTTACATAGATGGTAGCACAACCTCCATTCAGAATGTCTAAAATCTGGATTCAGAAATGAATTAGTAAATTAGAAAAAACTGAAGTGAAAGCAGAAGGCACCTGTGGCTCCAGTACCATCTCCTTTACCCAACATCAGCACTCAGTCATCACTTTATTAGGCACTCCCTGTACCTAATAAAGTGACCTCTGACTGTATGCTCCTGGTCTCACGGCCTAAGGTAGAAGGAGATGAGTTATACAGCTCTCGTTACATGCACGTGCAGTTCAACTCTTTGAGTGATTATGCAGAAAGTCTGAAGTTAATAACTTATCTCCTTCCACCTTAGTCACAAACTTATCAATCACCCCTGCCGTGGGCACTTTCTGGAGGTCCAAGATCCGTATGCTCCACAACCGCTGGACTAAGTGTGTAAATGTAGGAGGACTATATTGAAAAATAAATGTGCTAGGTTTTCTAAAACTGACTCCTTCTATCTTAGGCCACAAACTTATCAATCACCCCTCGTATTAAGAAAGAGAAAATATATACACGAGATCTACAGTGATGTTTGCCATGATCTAAATGTACATCGCTTGAAAAAGCTGCTGGATGAGCACTATCCACAGATATTCCTTTGAAGATGTGAATGGATATGTTTAGGATAACTCCACCAGATCTCATATTATGGACTTTATAAATTCAACAGATGGTGTAAATTGATAATATTATACTAATTATATAATCTACAGTTGTTTTTCTTTAGCCACCAATCCAATGTAGCAGAGATTATTGGTATAAGCACTCTCCAGGAAATGATCCCTTATTAGATTTAATGGCTCATTTAATTTCTTCTTCTGAAACATTTTTCACTGTGTATAAACATACCCTGGGTGTGTAATTCGAAACATACCACATTCCAAAATATTTCCTATCATATCCTGCAATATCACAATTATCATCTAATATCCTGTATTTTTACAAATAGAATATTAACCATTTTTAATCAACTACCATGTGTAAAATGTTACTATTTAAAATGATCAATGATCAATAAAATACTAGAAATAACACTTCATTAATTTGCAAGTCACAGAATGAATTACAGTTATGAAGTTGGAGACAAATTCTGTGGGGGTCAGATGTTTATTGCCATTTACCTGAAGCTCAGAAGCTAAAGGATCACCAGGTGAGTGGTGTTGGGATTAATTTCCAGTATTAATCTCAGCAAAATCTAAAATACCCAATTCTGACCTTGTCACCACTCGACCTTCACCCTTTCTGAATATGCAGCACCCTGTTCACTTCAGACTAATCATGACCTCACCCTGTACCCTAAAGTAACCTTCTGTTTCTAAAACCATTATGCACACTGGTTTTTAAGTTAAAGTGGCTTCCACTCAAGACTGGTATTTTGGTAACAGAACTACCCCATAATATGAAGTAGCTCATCAATAACTGCTGCCCGAGCCCATGTACAAATCACCTCTGGGAGGTCAATGTAAGAAAAGCACATTGGAGATCTAACTAGGAGTATGAGGAAACATCAAGTGACCTCTAGTTGGTTTTGAATGAGCACAACAAATCATATTGTTAAAAACAGGGAACAAAGAGCACAACGGCA
This sequence comes from Mobula birostris, assembly GCF_030028105.1. NCBI lineage: Eukaryota > Metazoa > Chordata > Chondrichthyes > Myliobatiformes > Myliobatidae > Mobula > Mobula birostris. The sequence goes on along the minus strand of NC_092371.1, from coordinate 22,854,862 downwards.
TATTATGTTTTGTGTGTTACGCTCTCTGTTCTTGTTTCTAACAATTTATTTGTTGCATACGAAATTTTTGTTTGGACTATAACAATTCTGGGAAACTAACTGATGTCAATATCTTAAAGGATCAAGGAACGGGAAGCTGAAATTTATCCATTACCAGTGTAAGCTCTGCTTTACAAGTCACTGGGCCATCACCTTTTAATGGAGACATCAAGGTCAGTGAGACAGTCTACGATCGTACTCCGGTGTCTCTGCACTGCATTGTGGTCTGTCTGCACCATCTTCAAAAGTGATGTCAATGCAACGTACCTTCAGAAAATAAAAACCTTTTGAAATAAGAATTTTTATTTAATAATACAAAAATATAGAAGGATAGATGGGGGAGGAAGCACATCCCATGAAGGAGATTTACTGAAAGTAAAGGAACAGCTCTCATGCCATAAGAGAAAGAGTACGAAAGCAAATTGGGAACTATTTGCTTAACAAAATTTCCAAGGTGCAGTGCTGGGAATCCAAATCACTGAGTTACAGAAGTGGAGATTTCTGTAGAGATCGCAGTTGAGATACTATTTTCAAGGAAACCACTCTGGCATCTCTCAGCCACTGAGGGGTACAACAATTTCTATCAAAACTGTTAACAAAGAATCTGTGGAGCCCTGCCTTCAGTGAAACATAACCATATAACTGGTTTGGGAGAACCACTGAAATGTAGTAGGGAGGTTGGTCTCTTTCCAATTCATTAAAATGGATCTTCTGGCCATTTATGTAACAAATGCGATCATTCAACAAGCTGAAGAGGATAAAGATCTATGTTCCATCATTGGCAAACCAAAAATTGCAGTAATAGGATGGGGTTGTAAATCAAAACACAAACTGTTGGAATAGTATCAAAAATATCTTTCCAAAATTTTTCCAAGAGTGCAGGACCAGAACATATGAGTCAAAGAAGCCACCTGAGTGACATTTGTCACAAATGGGATTTATATGGGAGTAAAGACAAGCTAGTTTATCTTTAGACATGTGGGCCCTATGCACTACCTTAAATTGTATCAGCGGATGTTTAGCACATATAGAGGAAGAGCTAACTAATTGAAAATTTTTTTCCCATTTCTCTATAGGTAGGCGAAGTTGAATTTCCCTTTCCCATTCATTTTTAATTTTATCAGATATACCTGGCTGTATTTTCATAATTATATCATAAATAATTGCTATTAATCCCTTCTGATAAGGAGATTGACAAGAAATATTCAATTGCTCCTAATCAGGAGCTTTATAAAGAGAGAGTCGAACTTCAAATGGAACATAGTCTATTACTATCATCTTTGATTGAAAATCAATTAATTAAAACTAGGAGTCAATTCTATATACATGGTGATAAAACTGGAAAACTACTGGCTACTCAACTGAAATCAGCTTTGGTTAAACGCCAGACTGTTAAGATTCGTAAAAAGATGGTACTCTGACAGTTGATCATGATGAGATAGACAAATCCTTTCAAGAATTTTATACCTCTCTATACCAATCAGGATTTCCTGATGACTCCACTTTAATGCACGAATTTTTAAAGAAATTGAATATTCCAAAATTACCACCCAATGAACATTTAAAACTAGATGTACTTATTATGGTAGAAGAAACAAAAAATGCTATTTCCTCGATGAATTCAGGTAAAGCACCTAGTCCAGACGGTTATACAGTAGAATTTTTAAAATCCTTCTCTACTATACTTTCTCATTGGTTATGTAGAGCCTTTAGGGATGCAGTATCTATAGGTAAATTACCTCAATCTTTTTATCGAGCTTCTATTTCCCTAATTTGTTGGCAGGAGGAGAGAAAGCTCGCGCAGCCCTCCGGTGAAAAATGGTATCGTATCCATTAAATAGGGGCCGTGGACAATTCTGTTTGATGGAGAGGGACATGAAAGCACAGAGGAACATCTGGAAAAATGTTCGCTGCTGTCATTACTGCGCAGTTGGGAATCTTTCGGAGGGAAGGCCTCAAAATCCCCGGCTTTGACTGCTGTTGGCAACGGAGAAGGATTTCGAATCGTTCGGATAGAGATGGTGCTCAGTACTCGGTGTCGGAGAGCTGATCAGAGCTCGAAGTTTTCGGATGACTCAGAGTCGGACCGTGGTCGGGTATGGCAGGGAGAGTTTTTCTTCCTTCTCCCGTCTGCGTGAGATGTGGGACATTTGAGAGACTTTGAACTTTTACTGTGCTCATGGACTTCTTCATCAAGTTATGGTATTGTTGCAGTGTTGTAACTATATGTTATAGTTACGTGGTTTTGTTAGTTTTTTTCAGTCTTGGTCAGTCCTGTGTTTTGTGATATCACACCGGAGGAAATATTGTATCATTTCTTAATGCATGCATTACTAAATGACAATAAAAAGAGGACTGTGTGTCTTCATAATCTGAAATTCTTAAAAAAGGTAAGGATCCTACTGAATGTGCATCTAACAACAGGAATTCTGCAGATGCTGGAAATTCAAGCAACACACATCAAAGTTGCTGGTGAACGCAGCAGGCCAGGCAGCATCTGTAGGAAGAGGTGCAGTCGACATTTCAGGCCGAGACCCCTCGTCAGGACTAACTGAAGGAAGAGTGAGTAAGGGATTTGAAAGTTGGAGGGGGAGGGGGAGGTCCAAAATGATAGGAGAAGACAGGAGGGGGAGGGATAGAGCCAAGAGCTGGACAGGTGATAGGCAAAAGGGGATACGAGAGGATCATGGGACAGGAGGTCCCGGAAGAAAGACAAGGGGGGGGGACCCAGAGGATGGGCAAGAGGTATATTCAGAGGGACAGAGGGAGAAAAAGGAGAGTGAGAGAAAGAATGTGTGCATAAAAATAAGTAACAGATGGGGTACGAGGGGGAGGTGGGGCCTTAGCGGAAGTTAGAGAAGTCGATGTTCATGCCATCAGGTTGGAGGCTACCCAGACGGAATATAAGGTGTTGTTCCTCCAACCTGAGTGTGGCTTCATCTTTACAGTAGAGGAGGCCGTGGACAGACATGTCAGAATGGGAATGGGATGTGGAATTAAAATGTGTGGCCACTGGGAGATTCTGCTTTCTCTGGCAGACAGAGCGTAGATGTTCAGCAAAGCGGTCTCCCAGTCTGCGTCGGGTCTCGCCAATATATAAAAGGCCACATTGGGAGCACCGGATGCAGTATATCACCCAGTCGACTCACAGGTGAAGTGTTGCCTCACCTGGAAGGACTGTTTGGGGCCCTGAATAGTGGTAAGGGAGGAAGTGTAAGGGCATGTGTAGCACTTGTTCCGCTTACATGGATAAGTTCCAGGAGGCAGATCAGTGGGGAGGGATGGGGGGGATGAATGGACAAGGGAGTTGTGTAGGGAGTGATCCCTGCGGAATGCGGGGGGGGGGGGGGGGAGGGAAAGATGTGCTTAGTGGTGGGACCCCATTGGAGGTGGCGGAAGTTACGAAGAATAATATGTTGGACCCGGAGGCTGGTGGGGTGGTAGGTGAGGACCAGAGGAACCCTATTCCTAGTGGGGTGGCGGGAGGATGGAGTGAGAGCAGATGTACGTGAAATGAGGGAGATGTGTTTAAGAGCAGAGTTGATAGTGGAGGAAGGGAAGCCCCTTTCTTTAAAAAAGGAAGACATCTCCCTCGTCCTAGAATGAAAAGCCTCATCCTGAGAGCAGATGTGGCAGAGACGGAGGAATTGCGAGAAGGGGATGGCGTTTTTGCAAGAGACGGTGAGAAGAGGAATAGTCCAGATAGCTGTGAGAGTCAGTAGGCTTATAGTAGACATCAGTGGATAAGCTGTCTCCAGAGACAGAGACAGAAAGATCTAGAAAGGGGAGGGAGGTGTCGGAAATGGACCAGGTAAACTTGAGGGCAGGGTGAAAGTTGGAGGCAAAGTTAATAAAGTCAACGAGTTCTGCATGCGTGCAGGAAGCAGCGCCAATGCAGTCGTCGATGTAGCGAAGGAAAAGTAGGGGACAGATACCAGAATAGGCACGGAACATAGATTGTTCCACAAACCCAACAAAAAGGCAGGCATAGCTAGGACCCATACGGGTGCCCATAGCTACACCTTTAGTTTGGAGGAAGTGGGAGGAGCCAAAGGAGAAATTATTAAGAGTAAGGACTAATTCCGCAAGACGGAGCAGAGTGGTGGTAGAGGGGAACTGATTAGGTCTGGAATCCAAAAAGAAGCGTAGAGCTTTGAGACCTTCCTGATGGGGGATGGAAGTATATAAGGACTGGACATCCATGGTGAAAATAAAGCGGTGGGGGCCAGGGAACTTAAAATCATCGAAAAGTTTAAGAGCGTGAGAAGTGTCACGAACATAGGTTGGAAGGGATTGAACAAGGGGTGATAAAACCGTGTCGAGGTATGCAAAAACGAGTTTGGTGGGGCAGGAGCAAGCTGAGACAATAGGTCAGCCAGGACAAGCAGGTTTGTGGATCTTGGGTAGGAGGTAGAAACGGGAAGTGCGGGGCGTGGGAACTATAAGGTTGGTAGCAGTGAATGGGAGATCCCCTGAGCGGATAAAGTCGGTGATGGTGTGGGAGACAATGGCCTGGTGCTCCTTAGTGGGGTCACGATCGAGGGGTAAATAAGAGGAGGTATCCACGAGTTGTCGCTGTGCGTCGGCAAGGTAGAGGTCAGTGCATCTTATAGGCCTATATCTTTGCTGAATGTGGATTCTAAGATTTTTTCTAAAATATTGGCAACGAGACTGGAGAATGTATTGCCTGAAATTATTTCTGTCGATCAGACTGGATTTATTAAAAATCGTTACTCCTTCTTTAATATTAGAAGATTAATGAATATTGTTTATACTTCTTTACCTAGAACTTCAGAACGCTGAGAAAGCTTTTGATAGAGTCGAATGGACATATTTGTTTAATATGCTTGAGAAATTTAATTTTAGTCCGATATTTATATCTTGGATTAATTTGATATACCTTACTCCTTTGGCTTCGGTATTTACCAGTAACCAAAGATCTCCCTTTTTTCAGTTATTTCATGGTACTAGGCAGGGTTGCCCTCTTAATCCATTATTATTCGATATTGCCCTGGAACCGTTAGCTATTGCTATTCATGACTGTCCTAATATATTTGGTATTACCCATGGGAATGAGATACATAAACTACCACTATATGCAGATAATTTACTATTAATATATTTCTAACCCTGAGAAATCCATTCCGGCAGTATTATCTTTGCTCGCTCAGTTTAGTAGTTTTCCTGGTTACAAACTGAGTCTTGGTAAGAGCGAACTTTTTCCATTAAATATGCAGGTTCCCATTTATAGATGTTCACCATTCAGATTGATCACTGACTATTTTACTTATTTGGGGGTTAAAATTGCTAAGAGACATCAGGAGTTATTCAAGCTCAGTTTTTCACCGTTAATTAGTCAAGTTAAACAATTGCTTACTAAATGGTCCCCACTGTCTCTGTCACTGATTGGCACTGAATCAATGCTATTAAAATGATTATTCTACCTAATTTTTTTTATATCTATTTCAAGCGGTACCAATTTTTATTCCTAAATTTTTTTTGATACAATTGGTTCTAAAATTTCCTCATATATGGCAGAATAAAAATCCCAGGTTAAGTAAAAAATATTTACAGTAGTCCAAGAAAGATGGTGGTTTAGCATTGCCGAATTTGAGATTCTATTACTGGGCAATTAATATTCGATATTTAATATTTTGGACACAAGATTGGGATATAATTCCAAGCCCACAATGGGTAAACCTTGAAGGTTACTCTGTACAAGGGTTTTCATTGGTTTCCTATTTTAGGAACTTCACTTCCCTTTGTATTTTCTAAATTGAATAAACAAATGGTTAATAATTAAACATACATTGCGAATATGGTTCCAATTTTGTAAATTTTTTGGTTTGAACAAATTCATATTATCAAACCATATTATATCTAATTTTTTTCTCCAACCCTCAGTTATGGATCAAGCCTTTTTGATATGGAAATGAAGGGTATAACATGTTTCCGCGACTTATTTCTGAATAACTGTTTCATGTCTTCTGAACAGTTATCCAATAAATATAACTTGCCCAGATCCCATTTTTTTTAAAGATATTTACAAATAAGAAACTTTTTAAATACCACACTGCCTACCTTTCCGATTTCACACTCTACTGATATCACAGACAAAATTTTAGAATAAGTGTCATGAACCAGTGGTCTAAATATCCACCGGTGTTCAGCTACTAACCTGTCACTCAGCTCATTTTCCCAGTCCATGCAAGATAACTGCACCTTTTCAACGTTGATTTCCCTTATTTAAATTGAAGACAGTAGTTTTGGTTCTGTGATGTTCACTCTCAAACTGCATCTAGAGTTTTATCATATCGTGGTTATGCCCTCTACACGACCTATAACCACAAGATCTCTTGCTAATCCTTTCTTATAATTCCTGATCAAATTTAAAGTAGCATATTTGCACATAGCTTCTGTAATAAGAGGCAATCCCTGACACACTCCACAAATTATTTTTCTATGATACCCTTGTCAAATTTGGTTCATCCAATCAACATGCAGTTTAAAATCTTCCCATGACAACTGCAGATCCTTCAAATACATCCCAAGTGCTTCCCCATTTATGTTCCACTCTATCGAGGGAGGTCAGATTTTGTGGGCCGATAGACTTTTCTCATCCATGTCTTCTTTCTCCTGGCTTCAACCCACATTACTTTGCAATTATCCACTGCCCCTTTATCTTGACTCACTGCTTTCATGCCTTCCTTGATTAACACTACTCCACCTCCTTTCGCTTTCTCATCTGCTCTTTTAGAACACTATATAACCTGGAATACTGAGCACCCAGCTCTGGTCACCCTGCAACCACATGTCTGTAACAGCTTAATATCATACTCATGCTGCTGTCTGTGCTGTCAACTCAATTACCTTATCGGTTGGATTTCCTTTAAGCTGTTTTTTTAAACTCGTCTTTGCTGCAGCAGACAGTGTCCGTTTCCCCTCCCTATGACTTCATTGTTTCTCTTTTCATCCCCTACTTGAACAGCTCCCTGTCATTTAAACAAACCACTTTCTTCCTTAGTGATTGTTTAGTTACCATAGGCATTCCCATTGCTCGTTCCACCTTGCTCCTTCTATGAAAATGGATTGCTAACTTTTCCTTGGTTTATGTTTAAAAAACTGAGGGATATAGAATTCACCCCTGAACTACATGGAATTCAGTGTACAGTTTATCTAACTCAGACTTGCCAGTACAATTATAACATTGGTACCTACTGAAAGTGAGAAACTTTTCAAGCACAAAAAAAAATCTAAACTAGCCCATAAAATACAGATTTCCAGTCAATGAGCAGTTTGCAGCAAGGGATCACTGATAGTGCTATTGGTAGTTATCAAGCAATACACAGTTTTGATTCTAATGAGTGGCCTAATTGCAGCCTTAGAAAAGAGTGATAAATAGCTGAATTCTAGAAGAACGGTATCATGAATCATGACAGCATTTGACTAAAGGGGCTGGTCAAATTAAATGTTGGGAAGTTTGGTCAGGATACAGCTGGGTAATTTTCCCCATTGTTGGGTAGTTACCATTACTCTTAACTGTACTGGAACCAACTTGGCTAGAGATAGAGCAGGTTTTAATACCTAGACAAATATGTTAAATTAGTTCTACAGAATTTACTGAATCTGACAAACTGGCTTGAGACTGGCTTCTGTGATGGCAAGCACTTCAGGATTAGACCAAGATGGATTACCCACTTGCTGTTTCTGACCTCAAGAATACCCAGATCACTGAACTGTTTTGAACTGGTTTCATTTAGCACAACAGCATATGCAAAATTTAGCAGTTCTTGGTTTAAAAACTGGACTTCGTTGCCTTAATGGCTATGCAGTGGTCACTTCTACCACTAATGTAAAAGACAAATTAATCTAGGACAGGCAGGTAGGCAAGGATTAGGTCACCTTTATTCCTCATACTGCAAACTCAATCTTGGCAATCATGTTCTTCAGGACTCAGCCAAGACAAGAGGAGAGTAGTGCTAATAAGCCAGCCGTTCCCCCAACAGAGGATAATCTCCATGGATGGCCTTTGAACGTGGTTGCTTAATACATCCCCATGACCAACTTCCACTTTGTGGATTTTAGCATCATGAAATTGTCAGATTTACCCCCCGGTATTGATTATTTAACTTCACTATTGATTATTCTATAGGATAGCATTTTACTTGCACCTACTAATTTCCAAAGACTTTTCAAAAAAAAAAAGAAAATAAACAGTTGGCCAGATCAGCTTCAACCAAAAAATTACTGCAGACTGATGAATAACAGGATTCAGTAGTGTCCATTTGATTAACTCAGCTCCACATAACCAAATATTCAACCAATGGATGATAAAAAGTCTAAACTTTCCATTGTGGTTCCAACTTATGCTATGCCTTAACTTTGCAATGTTGAAATTATTAAGAGATTATTAACAATTTGGAAGTATTAATTTGGCTAATGTTCAAATCTTATGAAATGCCAAATTATCTCCTGGTAGTTTGATTTGACTAGTTCAGAACCTAAAATATTTCTTTTAAAATGATGAGAGATATCAGTAACCCCAAGCTCTACCAACAAAGACAGATCAACCATTGGTGTTTCAGAAATAACATCCAGTGGAGAGTTAAAGTTGTTGTGACATTAATAATGAATAAAACTGGAGACAAAAGCAGAGGGAGAGTAAAGGTTTAGTCTTAGAGTTAGTATGAATTCGTGTTTACATCTAACACAAAATTAAATCTCACAGCTATACTTACCTAATATTTTTATCATTGTTTAGTAAAAATCTACCCAAAATATTTACAGCTAGAACCTGAGGATTAGAAAAAATACAGGTTATTACACAAAAATTATAAATATATTTATAATTAATCTTTCATTACAGCAATTCTGACAAGCATTTGACAGAACCATGGTCTTGCACTTTTAATGGTGCGGCAATGACTGGGTTTTGCTTCACAAGTGGTGATAGGCTAGAAACCTGAATGATAAACATCAGGATGGTATTCTACCTCACCGCGGGCAAAGGAGAGAACTAAGCTGCAAGAAAGCTGTTGAGTATGTATTGTAATCAACGTCTCTATTATTCCTGTAAATGAACATTTTCTGTAAATTACTTCCAACCCCACCATTTCCTCTCTGCACCTCCTCATTCTACCACCACCAAGTTGTTTTTCAGTGTCTATACTCTTTTGTTCTTTGTCAAAACAATCAGGCCTTTTACACCATCAATGTTCCACTCAGTCTGGGGAAACAAATGCTGAGCTATCCAATGGTAACATCTTAGTACACAATTTATTATACAACTCTGCACTGCCATTATCTGCAAACAATGCCCTGCAACTTTGTGAAATGTTACAATTTTTGAAGCAAAAGTATCCCAAAACTTATCTAAAGGTGCCTTTACTTTCTTTCCCTCTCTCCCACCACAGTAGTGTTGTGGACCTCTCTCTTCAATCTGCTTTTAAGTTAGATACATTGTTCCAGTAGCCATGAATGTGCCTTCACTGGAAAATCCACTTTTTGCACACAGTTATTCTCCTTCACCCATCAAAAAAGAATGCAATTTCAGATAGACCTAACCATGCTTGAAACTGAGCAGTCAGTAACAAAAGAAATCTCACTTACCCTTAACCCACTTTCAGACTTGATATCCATTACGGTTAACACTGTTTCATACAAAATGGCATTGCCTACATTTTTACTGGTTTCAGTGTTGGTTGCAACCTAAAATTAGGGGGGAGAAAACATGTCTGAAACAACTTATTTTAAATTGAGAATGGCAAAATGATTGGAACGTGGTCTATTGTTAATAATAGATTTCAATGGCGATCAATGTTGGTCATATTAAAATAACGTTTCCTCACAGCAACATCACCACAGACAAAACTTGTATGGTTAGTGTTTGAAATACAGGCCTATAAGGTGACTACAGTCCAGCTGCATTAAGTATATGGTGGGGTTTATAGTATCATCTCTGCTTAAAAAACATCTTTATTATCCTTCAACTTGTCATTAAATATTACTCCAAATATCTTCTCAAGATAAAAGTTATAGAGGTAAGTGATGAAACAAATCTCTATTTAAAAATAGAGACTCTTTTTCATAATTAACACTGATTCCTCACTAGAATTAAATATTAATGTGTTCTTTATATCACCCTTTTATCCACTGGCCCAGAATTTAGCAAACTGCTTGTAATCATTAATGTTGTCCTAGAAAAGATCCCCCACCTCATTGATGGTCTCAATCAGAACTTAGAGAGAAACTAGCACCATGTGAGGTGAGACTTTGCATGTGGACAGTGCCATCATAACAACATTATTCCTACATTATTTTACTAATTATTATCAATTAGAAGGAATAAAGTTGTCACATTTTCAATCTCAAAAAAAAACAAAATTAATTTGACTGCTTGTGAGAATTTTGTTTTAGAAATTTGTCTTTACAAATAAGAAACTATATAAAATTCATCATGATTGCTTTACTGAAGTGTCTTAAGTTCTTAACTATTTGATAGAAGCAGCATTTATATTTATTTGCATTTTAAGTAACATTTGTATCCTGTCCAATGAGCAGGAATTACAAATGAAATCTGCAGAAACGGCGAAGGTCAGTAACAAAGAAGCTTTTTTTTCCCCCAAAGTTTTCTAACAGATTCTATCTGTATGGCAACTTTAGTGTTACCAGCAGCTGCAAGAAGCAGCAAAAAAATTTCTTTTTAATCAAGTTAATTTAAAACCTAAATCAAAAGCAATATGGAGGCAGCAACAAAAGGAACTTATTTTTAAATAGCTACAATTTGATGGCAAATTCCCTGGCCTTATTTTTTCATGAGGCCGAGTATCAGAAAAAGAAGCAATTTCGTAACCAATGGAATGATGCTTTTATTGTAAAACTTAGGAGTGTAAAAGGAGACTGTACATACTTTAAGGGACCACGATTAAGACTTAAAAAAATAGGAGATGGTTACCCACAAGCAAAAAAAAAAGATTGATTTAACAATGCGATTAACTTAAAGATTTTCATTCTGCCTATTCTGCACATTGATTATAGAATATAAAAAATATAGCATAGGAACACGTCCTTTAGCCACCATGTCTACACCGACCACAACAATTTAACATATCCATTTGCCTGCACAGGTGCATATTCCTCTATTCCATGGTGGTTCATGTGCCTATTTAAATGCCTATTAATGCATATTCACGACTTTTACATGGCACTAAATGGACAAGCTTCTGATGTCTATTGTGAATGTATTGTTTTCCTTTCATCACAGTGCCCTAAATTTTGACTGATACACATATTTAAAAACTGCTCTAAATAGTTCATAAATATTTTTAAATTATGAATCCAAAGGTCAAAATAAAAATCTTTGTAAAATTAAGAAAGTGCAAAGTTAGAGTCAAGACTGAGCACAGGACATGTATATGCCATCTGTAGGTAAAGAAATCAACTTGCATACATGTCACAGTAATTTTAGTTAATTAGTTATTTAGAGATACAGTGCAGAACAGGCCCTTCCAGCCTAACTAGCCATGCTGCCCAGCAACCTACCTATTTAATCAAAGATGCACAGGGTAGGTTAACAGGTCATTGTAAATTGTCCCGTGATTAGACTCGGGGTAAATCCAGTTGGGGCAGCATTACTCGAAAGGCCAGAAGGGTCTAATCCACGTTCTATCACTAAATAAATAAATACCAGCCTAATCACAGGCCAATTTATAATGACCAATTAATTTACTAGCCGTCATGTCCTTGGACTGTGGGAGGAAACTGGAGCATGAGGAGTAAACCCACAAGGTCACAGGAAAAATATACAAACAGCGCCAGAATGAACTCCAAACTCATATGTAATATCATCGCGCTAACTGCTACACTACCGTGGTGCCCCCAAAGTAATGGATAAGCCATTCAATAAAACCTAGAAAATTCACCCTGGATTGTAAGTTCAACCTCATCTCTACAGATTGCTTTTATGAATCAAATGTCCACTATTATGTGCACTTTGCCTTCTTTAAAATCATTTAGTACACTGCTCTAAAAATTAAAAAAAAATGTTGGAAGGACTCAACAGCTAATGCAGCATCGATGACATGAAAAGAGTTAATTGTTTTGGGTCAAAGACAGTTCAGCAGAACTGCTCACCTGAGCGAGAATATCATTCATTTGTTCACTGGCTTCATCATCACTTTTTCCTAGCATTCTCAACAACCTTAAAATCTGCACCTGCAAAAGAAAAAAGACCCTCTTAAATACATTTTGGAGGAAATATGGAGAAATCGTCAAACAGATTGGTCTGATTAATGCAACACTTAAAGACGAGTGCAATAAGTACTTAAATGCTCAAACAATAAATAGGTCGTGAGGCAGTTTTGGCAAATGGCAATGCAAACTCAGATGGCCATCTATCCTACTTCTGTTTCTATTACTTAAGTTGTGCACTGCGTAGTAATTCAACAAAACAGAAAAATACATTTGAGACACAGGAAACTACAGATGGAATTTGGAACAATAAACAATCTGCCAGAGGAAATCAGTAGATTGAGTTGCATCTGAAAGGGGGAAAGGAACTATCAACACGAGTCAAAACCCTTCATCAGGACATTATTGTATAATTAGTATAAAATACCACCATTTCACCAATAGTATAACTGTAGTACAATTGTATTCCACAGTAATTGTTGTAAATATCTTCACCTACAAGATACAAATATAAATTCAATGCAGGCAGGATTAAGAAGTGACTCTCACTTAACTCTTTTGATGAGAATGGTTATTACTTGTTTACCTAAATTTTGGAAAGCTTTAACCAACCAGGAAAAGATAATTCTTTCCAGTTGAGGAATGGCTGACAAAGGCGGTCATCAGTTCTAAGAAGCTATAGCCTTGCTGTGGAAAACCAGCTAACTTGAGAAAGATAATGCAGTATTATCACTGGATTAATAGTCTATGTACTGTACATAGCATCCATTCCTGGGAATCTGAGTCTGAATCTCACCATGGTATATAGTAATAAATTTAAATACTGGAATTAAAAAGTCCAGTGATCATGAAACCCATAGTCAATGGTTGCAAAGACCCATCAATTCACTAATGTCCTTTAGGGAAAGAAATCCACCTTCCTTACTTGGTCTGGTCCACATGTAGCTCCAGACCCACAGCAATGTAGTTAACTGCTCTTTGAAATGGCCTAGCAAGTCATTCAGTTGTAATGAAACCACTAGAAAGCCACAATGAAACAAAACCAATCAGACCACCAGAAATCCACCCAAGCATGAGAAACAACAACAACTGCCCGTTGATCTGGTAAAATCCTCTTGCCAGCATCTGGGATATGTACGAAAATAGGAAGAACCATCTCACTTACTAGTCAAGCAGCACCCTGACACAAGCTCATTGAATCTGGACTTGCAGTCAAAATTCCACACACCATCATCTCCTTCCCTGGGTATGGCCTGGCCTACTGGCAACTGCGGTGTATGGTTTGGAAGGAACTAACATGGGTGTCCTCAACATGGACTCTGGATCCCATGAAATCTCAGGGTATCCAATAAAACTTAGGCAAGGGAGCCTTCTATTGATTACCGTCTATCATTTTCCACCCTCCCCCCCACCCCCACTGATGAATTAATACTACACTGTATGAAACACCACAGGGAGGAAGCACTGAGAATGGGTAAAGCACAGAATGCACTCTGGGTTGGGACTTCAATGTTCATCACTACTTATCAAGCTGGCCAAGTGCGAAAAGGACATCACTGCTAGATTGGGACTATGGCAGGTTTGAAGTAAACAAGTTCTGCTCAACCTCATCTTCCAACTGAGAGTATCGATAGGAATGACTACTGCAAAACCCTTGTGGAGAAAAGAAAAAAAAAATCCCACTTTCATGGTGAAATTACACAGTAATTTGGTTTGTTATTGTCATGTATATTGAGATACAGTAAACAACTTTGTTTTGCAGTTTGTACAGGTAGCTCATTTCATCATATCAGTACAAGGGGAAAACAATAACAGAATGCCCAGAATATGGTATTACAGTTACACAGAAAGTGCAGTTCAGGCAGTGAATAATGTTGGAGCCCATGACAAGGTAGAATGTGAGGTCAAGAATCCTCCTTATAGTACAAGAGGACTGTTCAATAGTCTTATGACAGTGAGACAGCGTGATTTCAGTTTTTATATAACCTTCCCAATGGGAGAGGGGAGAAGGGGGAATGTTCAGGATGGGGCAGGCTCTTTGACCATGCTGGCTGTTTTACCAGTACCTGCCTTGCTGATACTATTAAAACAGAAGGCAGTGGTCTTCTGGGATGACAGTGGTCTTCTTAAAGCAGGTGGGAACATTAGATTGAAGCACAGAAGCATGGAATGTCTGTAAATATCACCACCAGTGTATTTGCATAGAACTAAGGATATGGCCAAGAACTTCATCAAGGCCAGATGCTTTCACTTTCCAGAAGATAATCAAATGTCTCTATTGGAAGCTGCCCAACAGGTGGTGACATTCCATTTCCTTTCTGTTTTAGAGGCACATAGAATGTACTGCTGGCGATACTACCCGACTTTGCTTCTGTTGTGTGGCACGATCACCATGCGAAGTAGAGCACACTGCAAGCAGATCGAGCAACTTGAACTGAGTATTCATGAGGCACTGCAGGCCATCAGCAACAGAACAGCCCTCAACCACAATCTGCAATCTCATGGCCCAGCGTACCTCCAACTCTACTATCAAAATCAAACAAGGGGAATCAACCCTGGTTTAATAAAGAGTGCAGGAGGGCATGCCTGGAACAGCACCTCAGACCCAGGAACCAACCTAGTGAGGTGACATGACAGAACAACTTACATGTTAAGCAACACAGCAGCAAGCAAATGGCAGAGCTAAGCAATCCCACAAACAATGGATCAATCCAAGTTCTGCAGTCCTGCCACATCCTATCATGAATGGTGATGGATAATTAAACAACTCACTGGAGGATGTTCCAGAAATATCCCTGTCCTCAATAAGGCAGAAACCCAAGACAACTATGCAAAATAGTACACTTGAACGTTTGAATAAATCTTCAGTTAGTATTTTGGAGCGGATGATCTATCTTGGCCTCCTCCAGTGCTACCCAGCACAACAGATGCCAGTCTTCAGCCAATTTAATTCATAACTCCTGCAGGGAGTAACTCACCTCCAAACTCCCAAAAGCCCATACTACAAGGCTCCAATCAAGAGTGTAATGGAATACTCTCCACTTGCATGGATGAGTGAAGTTTCATTATCATCGCTGGATAACATCAAACAAAATTTTGTTTAAGTTTTTACTTCCATTCAATCATCCACACTGGAAAGTACACATGCTGAAACAGGGCTGAAAAAGAATTTAGCCACCTTTACTTCCCTCCAGTTTCTCTGCTATCATTGTAATGCCTCCCGTATGAAGGATTTTCTGTAGATTCATGGTCATCAGTGCCCTAGCACAATATGGACACCTTTACTGGTACTGGACAAATGCAATGACAAGGAAAGGTAATTTAGGCTTCAATTGTTTCTTTAAGGCAGAAGCTGCAGGTACACTTAACTGAGTTGTCTAAAATTCTAAGAGGTCTAAAGGGCACAAATGGGAAAAACCTGTATTTTTCATAGGCAGAAGAATCATAACAAAGATGAGGAAATTCAAGTGTAGAAGGGATAAGGTATTCATTGACTGAAAGGGTGGAAGAAGCAGAGATCCTCTTTACATGAAACTTGGGAAATGTACTTGAAGAGCCATAGCCATCAGGGCTACAAACCAAGTACTGGAATCAAAGTTCAAAGTAAATTTATTATCAAAGATCATATATGTCATCACACACAACTCTGAAATTCAATTTCTTGCAGCAATACTCAATAGATTCATAATAGACTAATAACCATAATAGAATCAATGAAAGACTGGACCAACTTAGGCATTCAACCAGTGTACAAAAGACAACTGTATAAATACAAAAAGGAAATGATAATAAACAAAAGCAATAAATATCAAGAACATTAGATGAAGAGTCCTTCAAAGCAACTACATAGGTTGTGGGAACATTTCAATGATTGGGTAAGTGAAGTTCAGTAAAGTTATCTCTTTGGTTCAAGAGCCTGAGGGCTGAGGGGTAATAACTGTTCCTGAACCTGGTGCTGTGAGTCCTGAGGCTCCTGTACCTTCTTCCTGAGTGGTGGCAGGGACCTCACGATGAATGCTGCTTTCCTGCTTCAATGCTTTGTGTACATATGCTCAACGGTGGGGAGGGCTTTATCTGTGATAGACTGGGTCATATCTACTACCTTTTGTAGGATTTTCCTTTCCAGGGCATTAGCGTTTACATCAGGCTGTGATGCAACTAGTCAATATACTTTTTACCACACAGCTATAAAAATTTGTCAAAGTTTTAGATGTCATGTTGAATCTTCACAAATGTGTTTATTTGTAATTGCACGTACGTGTTTGGCCCTGGACACGTCCTCCAAAATGATAAAACTGAGGAATTTAAAGTTGCTGACCATCTCTACCTCTGATCCTCCAATGAGGACTGATTAATGGATCTCTGATTTCCTCTTCTTGAAGTCAATAATCAGCTCCTTAGTTATGCTGATATTAAGTAAGAGGTTGTTGGTGTCGCATCACTCAGGCAGATTTTTAACCTCACTCATCATCACCTTTGATTTGGCTTATGACAGTGGTATTGTCAGCAAACTTGAAAATGGTATTGGAAGCATGCTTAATGACACAATCATAATAAAACAAGTAGGGCACACGGCCTTCTGGTGCACCTGTACTGATGGAGATTGTTGAGGGGATGTTGTTGCCAATCTAAATTGACTAGGTCTGCAAATGAGGAAATCAAGGATCCAAATGCACAAGGAGGTATTGAGGCCAAGGTTTTGAAGCTTAATGATTAGTTTTGAGGGGTTAATGGTATTGAATGCCGAGCTGTAGCCAATAAAGGGCATCCTAATGCGTGCATCTTTGCTGTCCAGATGTTCTAGGGTTGAGTGAAGGGCCAATGAGATAGCACCTACTGTGGACTTGTTGACCTGGTAGACAAATTGGAGCCAGTTGGATGTAAGCGCTGCTGGACGACAGTTATTGAGGCAGGTTACCACATCATCTTAGGCACCAGTATAAGTGAATACTGCTTGAAGCAGGTAGGTACCTCAGACTGCCGAAGGGAAAGGTTAAGGATCTCAGTGAACACTCCAGCCAGCTGATCAACACAGGTCTTTAACACCAGGCCAGGTACCCCATCTGGACTGGAAGCTTTTTGTGGATTCACCCTCCTGAAGGCTGCTTGTAGGTCAGCCTCAGAGACTGACATCACAGGATCATCACTGGAGTTTGTGATGATGGTCAAACCAAGAACCGGAGGCATTGAGTTGATCTGGAAGCGAAGACCCATCATCCCCATGTCGCTTGAGTTTACTTTATAGAGGTGATAGCATTCAAGCCCTGCCACAACTGTCAAGCATTCTTCATTGATTCAAGTTTAGTTTGGAATTCCACTTTACCCATGAGATGGCTTTCCGGAGATCATACCTGGACCTCTTGTACGAGGCTGATAACTCTTTTTTTGACCAGTACAGACACATTGACCACTATACGTATCCTGCACTTCCTATAATTCTATACAGCAGAGAAAAAAATCTTTACTTTATATTATATAACGTAACACTGCTCAGAAGTACCAAAGGATGTCTTTTCAGCTGTTCCAGAAATGTTGAACACAGCAGTAAATATGTGATGGCTATGTCTTTAATGGAGATCTGGAACCTACCTGAAGGAAAGGGTCACTAATTCCAGACACATCATGTTCCGGTGAGTAACCAGACATTATTAGATTCTTCAGGGATTTGACCAGTTGTGGAACAACCTGAGATTAAAGAGAGCATGTATTATATGGTGATTAATGATAAGTCTCCAAAAATATTAACAATGATATCAGTCATCTCAATACAATTGATATGGATTGGGGAAAGTAGCATATGAGTAGCATATCAAACCTCATAGATAAAGCAGATATCAAAGAAAAGATTAAAGATAAGCAAACTGAATACTCTATTAACATTAAAAATCTTGTAACCAGCACCTGTTATCTTTAGCTAATAAGAATTAACAATATACTTAGCATACACAGTCCTTGATACTAAGTGATCTAAATACACCCACCTAAAATCTAAGCCTAAGACCAAAAACCTAATTTACTGACCAAATGCTCCTCTTAAACAAGCAATTTCCCATCATAACTATTTGGTGATAGAAAAGAGAACTGTAATAAAAACTAATGCAAAGATGAGAACAAAAGGAACAAAGAAAGCCAGCAACATGATGCAAAGGATTACACCTTGGGCATGGATAGTGCTGTACAGCATTTTCTTGAACTAATAATGTTGTTCAGTTTATGAATACGATATGAACAAGTGACAAGAATATAGCAAACATAAAACTTCAGTTGTTCCTGGTATTTCTCATTATAAAACTAATTGGGACTAGTGCTCTCTTCCAAAATCGTGGGCTCAATCAACTTTATTAATTAAACTGCCACTCATTTTATGATTAATCTATTAAATCTACAGCTAAAATCTTTATAGCTTTGATTTCAGAAAAATGGTGCCTTGAGCAGAATTCCAGAAGTGAGACAAGAGTGTGCGCCCCTGATACCAAGAAGCATTTGAACAGGTATGACAAAGAATGGTCAGAAGGGTTAAATGAGGACTTTAAATTGGTTGTGTCCTATTTCATACAAAAATGAAGATGGCAGTGGATGTTAGAGGTCAATAATCTCAGTGAGGGTTCCCAAGGGCTGCAGCCTAGGCCCAACCACCTCCAACTGCATCAGTAACTCATTTGCAGCAAAACCTGGATAATATTCAGGCATGCCCTGATAAGTGGCAAGTAACAGTTGCTCTGCACATGCCATCAACTCCAGCAAGAAATCATCTAACCACCATATAGTCAATGCTCACTGAAAATGCCTACTGCAAGTCAGCTATTGTCAGTGGATTAGTGGTCACCAATGAGTAGAAAGAGCAGAAACTGATAACTAAAACAGCAACAAGCTGGCCACTAGGTAACACAACACACTAAAGATTCACTTGCTTCAACACCATCTTATTTTATCTACAATTTGTGCTATCTAAAAAATGAACAACAGTTATTCAAGGAAGAGCCTCTACTAGCTAGAAGGTCAAGAGCAGCAGGGACAAGGCACCACTGCCACCTGCATGTTCTCACCCAAGTTACACACTAGAACTCAAATATTTTGATCTTCAAAATCATTTAGTTTAAATTCCAGAACTTCCTGTCAATAGTACTGCAGGAGTACTTTCATCAGACAGTACAGCAGTTTATGGAAGCTCAATAGGATCTTTAAGAGCAACTGAAATGCACAACAATGCCCACATTCCATAAATAGATATAATTATATCAATCATATCATTTACCAAGAAATTGACTATTTAAGGCAATTTCAAGGACGGCTTTGGACTATTTGCATTGTGGAGAAAACATAAAACAAACTCAACCTCATTTATTAGGAGAAAGAACATCAAAATTAGTGGGAAAATTGGCATAAATCCTTATATGTAACAAATATTATTTTCCATCAATGCTGGGTTCGAGTCATAATTTCACAAAAGCACAGCACAAATAGCAGCACATGGAGATTAATTTTATTCTATTCTTCAAATCTACCATTATGCATCTTTGATTCATTTATTGGCAATTGTCATACAGTTGGTGTTGTCTTTTCAATGTTATTCCTATTGGTGGCCTTATTAGACTCAAATCAGCTCACGCTGAAGGTTCCCAAAGTAATTTTAGTGCAGAGAGTGCAGGCTGAATTGCTTTCTTATTGGCGACAGTCTTACCTTCTCATTCTATATTCCAAGTTATGAAAGCAGAGGAAAGAAAGATATTCATTAAAGCAGAAAGATGCAGACAGAGTACAGAAAAAGCATTTTTTTAAAAAAAGTTAGTAGTACTGAGTATTTACTCAGGGAGGAAACAGCCAAAATTTGAAAGTAAAGTTCTCTAATTATTTTATGTGAGAAACCACACTGACAGTTGTATGGGCTTGAGAGAATAATACAGATTAATTGGGCCTCACTCTCCTCCATTGTCAAAATTCATTGATGCACTTGCAAATACTGTTCCCAGGCAGTAATTAATCAGATTCTCATTTAAGTCTGTGGCTAAGCAAATTCAAGCCTAGTCAGAAAACCACCAAAAATATAAGTGACCTAAACAAATAACTGAATTTATTAGAGTTCTCAGTCACAGAGCAAAAACAATTACAGAATGGTATCAACAACAATTACAAAATAAAGTCAATAATTCATCCTTCTCAACTTAGGGAAGCTGAAGCCATAACTGGTACTAACTGAAGACAGAACTAGTTCACTGTTTAGTGAAGATGCACATTGTTCCTTTGCACTTTGGATAGCTGCATTACTCCAGTAGTGACAGTTTTGCATTTTGACAATGCTAAGTTGTACTAACAAATCTAACTACAGCAACAATTTTCATTATTCTATCAATATTTTGAGTAAAGTTCTCAGAGGAACAAGAACCCCTACAGGATTCATATATTTTTGAAAAATGAAATCTCAAAATTATAGCTATGAATCAGAACTTTGTCTCCAAAATAACAAAACTTGTATGCAAAGAGAAACATAGTTAAGATGTTGAGAGGGGAGTCAAATTGGCCAATTTCATTGCATCCCTTGAAATTACAAAAGAAAGATTGGACAAACAATTTGATCTTGAAATGCAGATGACAGTAGGTGTGGAAATGGCGTGTGCTATAAAAATGTCAAAGTTTCAAGGAAATTAATGAATAGGTAGATGGAATATAATGTGGAAAATTATGAATTCATTCACTTTGACAGAACAAAAGGGCAGAGTGTTTTCTAAATGAGGCATTCAAAAGGTGTTGGCATTTAAGGAGTGTTCTTGCACATGAAGTACCGAATATTAATATTTACATACAATTAGAAGCGCCAACTGTACATTGGCCGTAATCCAAAAGGAATTAAATACAAGAGTAGGGACACCTGCTTCAGTTATATAGAGCATTAATTACATTGTATCTGCAATACTGTGCACAAGTCTGGCCTTACTACTGAAGAAATTATGACACTTTTGATGATGAAGTGCAGTGCAAGTTCACCAAAATAATCTCTGGGATGTCAGATTTGTCATATGAGAAGTTAAGCTGCTTGGACAATGTGCGAAAGAGGGAGGACCTCATCAAAATGTTCAAAAATCATTTGTGGCTTAACGTAGTACAGGTCATTGTACAACTCTTACGAATCTATAACAAGCTGCCGGGGAAATGGTAAAGGCTGATACCATTACAATGTTTAATGCACGTGAAAAGGAACATGAATGAGTTAGGCCGAAAGGTCCATTTCCAAGCTGTAGAACTGTGAATCTACTTCCCTTAGCAGCAGGGTCTAGAAATGAGGATAGTCTCACATTAAGGGGCAAGCTATTAAGAACAGATAAGAAAAAAAATGTCTTTACCCAGATGGAAATGAACCGAGAAAATACTCCATTCCAGAAAGCTGTGATCACAGTCATACAGTATATTCAAGAAAGAGATCAATAAGTATGCTACATTTTCTGTTTTTATTCCAGATTTCTTGAACCCCCATAACAATTCATATTTGCCTTGCAGTTATTGGAAACCAACGGATTCATTCATCTGAGTAATAGATACTTTCCTGTGGTAATTTCATGCAGGATGTTTGTATGCAATGTTGACCAAATGGGGAATTGTATCAACCTACAACAGTATCAACTTTTGAAAATTGCTTCCTCAATGTTTAATGTTGCAGCTTTACCAGACTATGGTTAGACCGCCCTTGGAGTACTGTGTTCAGTTATGGTCTTATTGTAGGAAGAGAGGATGCAGAGGGGACCTACCAGGATCATGCCTGGACTAGAGAACTTGTGTTATGAACCAGGGCTTTCCTCTTTGGAGTGAAGAAGGATGAGAGGTGACTTGATAAGGAACATCATTTTATAAGACACAGATAGAGTGGACTGCCAGTGCCTTTCTCCCAGAGTGGGAGGAGGGAGGAGAAGATGGCTGCGCGACACAGCACACGCATCCTCTCTGGTGAATGATATCAGTATTTGTAAGTATTGTGCCGTGCACAATTCTGATTTGATGGAGACAGACGTGAGAAGCACGGAGGAACATCTGGAGAAACTTCTGAAATGCCTGGTTCGCTGCCGCTGCTACTGTGCGATCAAGAATCTCTGGAGGGGAAGGCCCCAAATCCTCGGATTTGTCTGTTGCTGGCGGCCAGGGCTGGGGTCGAAATGCTCGGCAGAGATGGTGCTCAGTGTCGGAGCGCTGGTCAGAGGCTCAAAGTTTTCAGACGGACTCAAGAGTTGGACTGTGGTCGGGTGCTTCCAGGATGCTGCATCGGCAAATTTGTGGCGCTGGAAGCTCATGGCAGGGAGAGTTTTTTTCCTTCTACCATCTGCGTGAGATGATGGGACTTTCGAGAGACTTTGAGACTTTTTTTTAAACCGTGCCCATGGTCTGTTCTTCATCAAATTACATTATTGCTTGCACTGTTGTAACTATATGTTATAATTATGTGTTTTTTGTCAGTTTTTTAGTCTTGGTCTGCCTTGTGTTTCTGTGATATCATACTGGAGGAACACTGTATGATTTCTTAATGCATGCATTACTAAATGACAATAAAAGAGGACTGTGTCCTCATAATCTAATAATTTTATTGAATGTTACTGTAACTATCCCAACTTACACTCAGCATCATTTTGGTCTCTATTTTATGAAAGGAAATGGAGGCTCTGTTAAGGATGCAAAGAAGTTCACACGGATGATACCAGAAACAAGTGGTCCTGTGTTGCACAAGTAGCACAGCTGCCTCAAAGCCTCAGCAACCTAGGTTCAATTCTAACTTCTGGTGCTGTCTACATGGTGTTTGCATGTCATAGGGTCATAGAAAAGTATAGCACAGTAAAAGGCTCTTTGGCCCATCTAGTCTGTGCCAAACTATTGGTCAAATGTTCTCACTTTGACCACTGAGATTCCCTAGTTTAATTCCATATCCCAAAGGCATTCAAGTTGTTAGGCTAATGGTCCACAATAAGTTGTTACAACAGGTAGATGGGTAGTATGAACATTGGATGAAGTAAGATGTTAATGAGCATGCTGAATAGAATATAACAAGAGAAATAGTCGGGGAAATGGAATTGTTCTAAGAACCATCATACATGTTACTGGGGAATCAATGGACATCCTCCTTTAAGGGAATATACAAATGAGAGGTGATAACGAGGTAAGGAAAACCTCACTAGAGAAGGGCAAGGCATAATTCATTGGATGTTTGAAAAACTTCAGATTCCCTACCTCCTGGGAATGTAAAACATGAAGCTATTAGCCATAGACTACTGAGAATAACATATTCACTGATTTGCAAGAGTACAAAATACGTCACAAGGAGTAGCTAAGGCAATACTTGTTTATGACAAAGCTAGATGATCACAAGGGAGAAAGGAAGAGAAATGTATGCTCATGAGATTAATTGAAGTAGATTAGGGGCTCAAGGAAATACTTATGTCAGCATCACCTGGAGCGACTAGGTCATGGACATATTGTGGCCTGGAGTATTAAAGGATTAGGTTCAAACTCCAGCAAATTTTCCACCTGAAATCCTAAGATATACAATACCGCTGTAGGGAAACTATGACGACAAACTTGTGGTGGCACCACAGCACTGCCAAAACAATTCTTCTGTTAGAATTATGGACATCAACAATATTTGTTCTGTATTTAGCTGCCATCCTACTCCTCAGATCTAGCAAAGTCATAAAATAGTTTACTGTCATGGTGTCAAGTATGTAAGTGAAACTATCTCAAGCCTCTCCACAGTAATGTCAATAAGCATCACTTGCTGCGGAATATTAGGGTAGATGGTAAAAAGCTTGATTAAAGTATGGGATTTAAGAGTTTTAATCATACATCACAGAAATGGATCCCTCGGCTCACCAGATCCATGCCTATCTTTTTGCCCATCTATACGAATCCAATATTTCTGCATTCGGACCAAATCCTTTTACACTTTGTCTATTCAAGTGGCTGTCTAAACACCTCCTAAATGTAGCGATTGTATAAAATTCCACCACTTCTTCTGGCAATGCATTCCAGATATTAACCTATGCAGTCTCTGCCCACAATTAAAATCCTCCAAAATCCAGGCAACACCCTGGTAAATTGTCTCTGCATGCTCTCCAGTGCAATCACATCCTTACCATAGTGTGGCAAAAGAACGGGACAATACTCCATGTGCAGTCTAATCAGTAATTTGTAAAGTTGCAACATAAAGCACGAACTTTTATATTCTATGTCTCAGCCTGTGAAGACAAAGACACCAGAGAATTATAGCCTTGATCACCAAGATTCCTCCATTCATCAATATTCCGTAGCACCTTACCAGTTAGAGTACAGGTCCTGGTCCCCATTTTAATTTGTAAAAGGGATCAGCTTGCACACAATATGATCATCCCTTAGAAATTGGTGAGTACACTGTCCTCATTGGGTCTCAACACCTCTCCCTGTAACTGGATCACAGACTTCTTGACAGAAAGGCCAGTCAGTCTGCGTTGGCAGTAACATGTCTAGCTACATCATGCTGAGCACCAGCATTCCCCAGGGCTGCCATGCTCAGTCCACTGCTGTTTACGCTGCTAACGCATGACTGCATTGCTAGATCCAGATCAAACTGAATCAAGTTCACTGATGACACAATAGCTGGCCTCATCAACAACGGCAATGAGATTATGTACAGATAAGAGGTACAGCTGGTAGAATGCCCTAGCACAACAACTTGAGTCTCAACATGGACAAGACCACAGAAACAACTGCAGATGAGTGAGGATTGCAGTCTTCGCATACACAGTTCCTCCATGGACAGAGTTCAAAGCATGAAGCTTCTAGGAATGCACATAATGGACGATCTCTCAACACCACCTCTCTGGTCAAGAAAGTACAGCAGTGTCTCCACTTCCTGAAGAGATTGAGGCGAGTGAAGCCTCCTCTCCCTCAAATATTTTAACTGATTTTTACAGGAGAAACAGAGTATTTGACCAGCTGCATCACTGTCTGGTATGGGAACTGCAAGTCCCTGCAAAGGATTGCAAGGACTGCTGCGGGGATTATCAGGTCTCTCTTCCACCCATTAGAGATATTTATCAGGAGTGCTGTGCATGCAGGGCCCTTAGCATTGTCAATGATCCGTCTAACAATCTTTTTGACTCCTACCATCAGGCAGGATGTACCAGAGCATTAGGACATGAACTGTTTGGATAGGAAACAGTTTCTTTCCCCAGGCCATAAGACTTGAACTACTGAACTCCCTGGCACCACCCAAGTCTCTTCACGCATGAGTGCCAGTTGCTTTATAGTTTACTTTTTAAACTTGCATTGTATAAGCACATTATTATTCATTAGTTTATCTGTGGTTATATTACTTTATGTGTTATATGTACGAGTTATACGTACTGCGTTGTGCATCTTGGTTTGGAGGAATGTTGTTTCGTTCAGCTCTGTACAGTTGAATGACAATAAACTAGAATTTGAACACTCAATTCTGGAAAGATGCTGGCACACTCAGACGCAGCAACTTCTACGTGGCCAACCAAAGGTGTTATTGCTTTATATAAACTTTTTTTTTTTTTTTTTTTTTTTTTTTTTTACAATCGCAAAACCCATCTAGACATTAAGAGCTTAAAGTACTGCAGGTCTACCCCACTACCCCATCAGCGAGTTACTCGTCAGCGGAAAAACTGAAGGAGCTGGACTTGGTGTGGATCGCGCTGCTGCCTGCATCAGCAAAACGCTGGAGTGGGTGCGTGAAGGCTGCGTATCCCAAGAACCTGTTGGACATTGTTAATGTGGAATGGTGCAAGTCCAATTCAGTGGTTTATTGGCAGACGGCGGAGAAGCTGTGTGGCCTTGGTCATAGCAAGGACTAGGCCTCAAGCTGCAGTGTCGACTGTTTAAAACCGCCTGGCAGAACTTGAGGCGAGAGTCGGTGCGTTCCACCAGAGGCAGTGTGGCGCGGTGTCCATGCTGGAGTTGGTGATGACCCCGATGTTTGCTTGGCAGAAGTCAAGCTGTACTGTGTTTGACTGCAGACTGTTGCAACATTCATGGACTCAGGGACTTGGTCTATTTTTTTTTGGCGACTGCATTTTACTATCACACGTGCTATATGTGCCTTGTGCTGTGAATAACTGTTGGTACTGTGTTTTAAATATTGATCCCAGAGTAATGCTGTATCATTCTGCTGTGTTCATGTTGAATGACAATTAAACTTGAATTTGAACTTGAGACTAAATTTCATTTGACCAAGCTCTGCCCAATTTTCCATCTGTTTTATATCTTACTGTAACCTTAGACAGCTTTCCTGCTGATCCATATCACCACCAACTTTTGTCATCTATAAACTAAGCACATCTCCTACTAACTTGAAATTATACCTCCTAAAAAGAATAGAGAAGTATGAAAATTTAAGAAAGTTCAGACCACAGGGTGGCAGCACTACAGGCACAATCATCATCGTTGGTAGGCAGTCAATATTGAGAGGACACTCTTGAAGCAAGTGTGCTTGCCAATAACCTCGTCTTGTACAGGAATTCCTGCATCTAAAAAGAAACTACATTGTCCTTCATGATTTCGAAATAGGACTCTACTTTTACCATTAACATTATCCTAACAGGTTATGGTAGGGCTGGAAATACCTGGGCCACTCCAAATGCATTGACACTGGTTTACAGTGACCAGAACCACCGTGGAATAACCCTGCTGCCGCAGACTGAATTTTGGACTACTGCACTTGGGTTTCTTTATTATTATAAAAACCTCATCAACCAGCCTTTATTCCTTCATCCCTAATTTTCCCTTTCTTTCTCATGGTCATATTTATGACCTGGATTACTTTACTTTCAGTCCCATACTGTGTTTCATGAGAGGAAGGCAACCTTGTTATCTACTCTGAGATGGCAGGGTCATACTTTGTTGACAGTGTGGTTGTCTGGTGCCCACCCACTGGCTGCAGCAGCCATGGGTCTAGTCCCTGAGCCTTACTGGCTGACTGGACTTGCCATGTTCCTTGCATTTATAGATTCATAATACAACATGAAAACAGGCCATTTGGCCTAATCTGCCCATGCTGACCAAAATACCCATCTTAGGGTATTTTGCCTGCATTGATCCAATACCTCTCCAAACACATCCTATCTATTTATCTGTCCAGATGTTTTAAGTATTGTATTCGTACCTGCCTGTATCATCACCTCTTACAACATGTTCCACACACCACCCACTATCTGGGGGGGGGGGGGGGGGGGAAAAAAACTTTCTCATCTCTCCTTTAACTATGCCTTCTAGTTAGACTCCCCTGCAACTGGAAAAAATGCTGTCTACCCTACTTATGCCCTACATTATTTTGTAACTTGTACTTTGATCCAGGGAAAACAGCTCCAGTCTATCCAGTCTCTCCTGATAACTCTTCAGTCCTGGCAACATCCATGCGAATCTTTACTGCGCCTTCTCTAGTTTAATCACATATAGTATGGTGACCAGAATTGCAAATAATACTCGAGTGCAGCTAACCAGCATTTTGGATAATTTTATCATGACGTCCCAACTCTTGTATGCATTGCCACGGTCAGTGAAAGCAAGCATGATCTACACCACCTTTACCACCCTATCTACTTATGTTGACACTTTCAGAGATCTGCATAGTGATAGCCCTGGGGTTACTCTGTTCTACCAGACTCTTCAGGGTCCTGCCATTCCCTGGATAATCCAAGCTTGGTTTATTTTCCCAAAAAGTATCACTGTATCTGTCAGAGTTAAATTCACTTACCCACTTTCTTCAGTTGACCAACGTCAGCTTCACTCACTATGCTGGGCATAAGACCTATAAGCTCAGGGACAAGGCCTAGTTTGGTCCTCGATCTCTATTTTAGTGCACTATGTATCCATTAACTCCCCTTATATATGGTTAATGGGCTACCCTGATCAATTTTATTGCACTTTCAATTTTCTCTCTCTCTTACTAAAATACTGTTTCATCATCAGCCCACAGGGTCATATTTTCCATAAGTGTCAAAGGAGAGTGAGAACACACCAAATAATCAACAGAGAGCACCAATCAATCCTGGCCTGGCCAGATGTACACGCCTTCTGATCAGCTGCATCCAGTCAGCTTTTAGCAAGAGTATTTTCCCCCTCCAAAGGCAGGACTACTTTTTCCTTCCTTCCTATCATCATGTTTTATTTTATTTATTATTATTATTTTCTCTCTGTCTGCTACATTATGTACTGCATTGAACTGCTGCTGCTGCTAAGTTAACAAATTTCACGTCACATGTCAGTGATAATAAACCTGATTCTGAGATTGATTAACACAAAAGCTGACTGGCTATCAAACCTGAAAGCTTACAGTGTGATAGTTGCTCACTAGGTAGTAGCTTCACTATTAATTTTATATGCCCACATTGTATTTTAAAAACTTCTTTCTCCATGGCACACAGATACATTGTATAGATAAATCTGCATCAAAATGAAGTCCAAGCTTTTTCCAGTTACAGAATGAACAAAAATTATATAATATTTATCATGTTTCATTACTTTAGTTATTTTAATATTTATTTTGTTTGCACAGTGAACAGTACCTGCAACATTAGCAAGTTAAAACGTTTTTAAAAACAAAAAGCTGGATATAAATGAGTACACTGAAAAAAACAGGTTTCTGATAGCAATGGTAAACACGATGTGGCTGTACCTTGCGAAAATAAGTGTGTGTGTCAGGGCTATGTTTACACATTTCTATGACAAGGACAACAGCAGCATGGAGAACACCTTGAAGACAAAGAAAGAGAGAAGTGTTTTAACTGATGAATGCATCAAATGAACGACAAGGCAGTGAATTATAATGCTGATGACCCCAGAAACTACTGCACCTTCACTCATTTCTAGTCTTTGCTTGAGAAACTATAGAACTGTAACCAGTCTGTAAACAAAAATATGCCAAGATACAAAACAAATCAGCAACTTAAAAAGTACACAAGTGATGCAGTGGATAACTCTATCTGCAAACCTAGTAGATAATATTCCTAGGGAGATAAAATTGCTGAAGCTAATAAAACAGTGCTTGGTGGAATGGAAGGGTGCAAAAGCAAGGGGGATTGCGGAATATCTATTTCAACTGTCATGAAGAGCTCTGAGTTAAGGCTGAAAATTCTTCCTCTCTATTAAGGATATCAAAGTATCATGGAACAATTCCACACCTCCCAATTACCAATTATCATTCTGTTCCTCATGCTGGGACAAGTGATAGGAAGACTAATTTACAGATGGGAAATCAAGAGATGCTCTGATGGCTACATGTAGTGTAACACTAGTGTGCCAGAGAAATCCCAGATTCTATCATTCACATGTGCTGTGTTGAACCAGTTGGTTCAACAGATCAACGGATTTCAAAGCTACCAACTTTGGATTGAGGGTTGGGAAGGGAGAAAACACGTATAATTATATTAGCTACGATTTCCATGCTGATTATTATATGGTGTAAAGTGAATGAGGACAATTGGCAAGAACAGATTTTGCTCAGCATCTTTTCTAGGTGCATTCATTTACAAGGTCCATCAACATTCATTGTCACAAATAACAATGTGAGGTATTGTGCCCTATAGAGAACACAGGGTAACTAGGCCATTCAGTCCCTTTTCAATTAGATCATGTCTTTGAACTTTAGTTTTTAGAATACAGAACTGAGAAAAACAGATGGCAGTAAATCCTACAAATTGAGATGTCAGATTTGATATTAATAGTAACTTAGACTGCCATATGGCATATCTAAATGATGTACAAATCTTTCTCACTTTCACTATGAAGGTCAACATGGTCTTCAGCTTGCATTTAACCCATTTCAATATTTCATTAATCACCATCATTTTTATATTCACTAAAATACAAATTGCTGGTGACAAAAAATGAAATTTTAATTGATAAACAAGTGCCATAAGCTATGCTTTAAAAATCCAGGCTTAACTTAGTGCAGGTGCCATGTTATTTTATTTGATTTACATACAATGGCCAATCTACAGAATTATGGTTATTCCTTTCTGGTCTTAAGAGCAACTGGAATGCTTCAAATTAAATCAATGGCTGAACCTCGACACTGGAAGGCTCAACATGCAATGACAACATATTTTAAAGGGAATATGAGCTAGAGCTGAAAAATGTATTTGAAGTAGAAGATTAGTCATGATCTTGTTTAATGGAAGATCAGGCTGAATGGCCTACTCCTGTCATATTACATATGTACTTATGTACTTGCATGACAAAAGACACTGCTGTCTAAAACTTGGTATCACATAGCATCACCATTCTCTATTGCATTCTCAATCACTATTGCAGGAAAACACAGATCTATGATTGAAAAGATTACATGGTAGAAATGTGAACATTCTAAAAGTAAGGCAATATAATACAAGCATTGTCACTTGTAAATCTGACTTAAAGGAAAATAGACCACTTTCACAGTCACTTGCTTCATAAGTCATACTCTATCAAACGTAGTGCAATTGATAACCAATGCGAGTGCACTTCCCCATGACCTAGTATAAATTACTGAATAAGTTGGATGTTGCTACAATATATTATTTTTAGCATGAATATTCTAAGCTATCTGGGAAAAATTATATCATTAATATGGGCGGTCACTGCCCATGTAATTGCCTAAAAATCAAAATAGAAGTCACATTTTCAAGGCTCTACTTTCAATCATAATACTTTGGGAAAGTGAGAAATTATTTTCTTTCTAGATTTTTTGTTAATTTATCCACCTCTTTGGGACTTGGGTGGCCCTGACAAGGGTTGCATTTATTACATATTCAAATACCACCTTGCCCTTCTGCCAAGCATTAACTGACTACAACTTATTTTGCTAATAAAATAAAATAAAATCTGTAAAGAGTGTGATGGGATCACATTTATACTAGTGATCTAATAATTCAGAGCATGGTCCTTAAATTGCACCACTGATATTTGAAAGTAAGCTAGAGATCAATGAAATTTTAAAAAAACTTCCACTAGTAGAGATGATCATGAAGCAGACATATTGCTGAAACAAAACTGAACTGGTTAACCAACATTCTGGGAAGAAAACTTATCCTAGATAGGACTCTCAAAGGATTGGAAAAAAAAAAGAATGAAGATCAAACAATTTAACAGTATTAAGTAAAACAGTATTTTCAGCAAGTTACACTTTAAAACAAGGCCACATACCATGATTCTTATCATTAAGTAGGTTTTTTGTAGCAGGCAGAAACATCTCCAAGAGCTCTGGTACTTTCCTGATAACATGTACAGCAGCCAGTGCAGCCTGTGAACAAGACATCGTCAACTGTGAGTCATTTAAGTACCAGACACAAGCCAACTTCTGAAATCCTTTCAAAAGAAAAAACACATTAGCAGAACCATATCAGATTAACTTCATAGAATGCAGAACAGTACAGGAACAGGCTATTTGGCCCACGATATCTGTGCCGTCAATTCTGCCAAATTAAATCTACTATGATTTCCATCCGTCTATTCCTTGCATGTCTCAATGCTACTTATATACCACATTTATATCTGTGACTACCATCCCCTGGCAGCATGTTTCAGGCACCTCCACTCTTCTCATAAATCTCCTTAAAATATAATCCATCTCACGTTAAAGTTTGATATCTAGTATTTGACATTTCTACCTAACGAAAAAGACTATCTATCCTAATTATGCCTCTCATAACTTTGTACACTTCTGCCAGGTCTCTCCTCAGTCTCTGTATCTACAGAGAAAAAATTCCCAAATTTATCCAAATACTTCTTATGGCTAATACTCTCTAGTATTAGCCATCCTGGTGAACATCTACTGCATCCTCTATGTCCTTCCCACAATGGGGCAAGCAGAAACACACACAATACTCCAAATGTGACCCACCCAGTTTTATAGAACTGCAAAATGACTTCCTGACTGCAATGTTCAGTCTGACCGATGAAGGCAAGTATGCCATATGCCATCTTCAACACCTTATCCACTTGTGTTGCCATTTTCAGGGAGCTATGGCCTTGGACCCAAGATCATTCCGTACATCAATATCCTAATTCCTAATTTCTGCATAATTTCCTCTGTATTTGATCTCCCAAAGTGCAATGCCTTACATTTGTCTGAATTAAACTTCAGCTGTCATTTCTCCACCCATGTGTGTAATCGTAAATCCGGTAACAACCTTCACTATTCATAACTTTTAGCATAATCTCAAAAATAACTAACAGCCTTTCTATGTTTTCATGCAAGTCATTTACATACTGTATATCATGAACAACAGGGGTTTCAGTACTGATCCCTGCAGAATACTACAAGTTACAGACCTCCAGTCAGAATACACCCCTCCATCACTACCCTCTTGATTAAAAACTGGCTTTGTTGTAGAAGACAATCAACCAAGTTACTATGGATTCCATGCATCTTAACTTGCTCAGTCAGCTCCCATGAAGGACCTTGTCAAATGCCTGGAAGTCAATGAAGACAACTTCCACTGTCTTAGCCTCAATAGCATTCACTACCTCCTCATAAAACCTAATTAAGGAAGCAAGATAAGACTAGCCCATACAAAACCATGCTGACTATCCCTAATAAGTCCTGTTTTTTCTAAACGAGAATAAATTCAATTCCCAAGAAGTTTCTCCAACAGATTCCATACCACTGATGAGAGGCTCACCAGTTAACAATTTCCTGGATTATCTTTACTACCCTGTTCAAACAAAGGAACAATGCTGGGCACTCCCCAATCCTCTGGGACCTCACTTGTGGTGAGAGAATACAGAAAGGTTTTTTTTCAAGCCCCGACAATCTCCTGTTCTGTCTCTCTCATTAACCTAAGAGAAATCCCATCGCGCTCTTGGGACCATAAATTTGAATATTCTTCACTAGACACATCATCTCTTCCTTTGACTCAGCATGACCTAGATTATAAGCATTCCCTATACTGATCTCACTTTACTCCACGTACTTCTCCTTAGTGAATATTAATGTCAAGGACTTGTTTAGTACTTTGCCCATATCCTCCAGCTCCAGGCATAAATTCTTTCTTTTATTTGAGTGGTCCTACTCTCTCCTTAACTGCCCTCTTATTTTAATAGATATACATTTATAAAATGCATTTAGATTTTCCCAAATCCTACTTGTCAAGGGTATTTTAAGGCCCCTTTTTAGCCCTCGAGCCCTATTTGAGTTCTTTCCTGGTTTCTTTACGTCCTTTCAAAGTAAATGTTATTGTCAAAGTACATACATGCCACCATATACAACCCTGAGATTCATTTTCCTGCAGGCATACTCAGCAAATCTATAGAATTGTAACTATAACAGGATCAATGACCTTGTTAAGGACCCTGTTTTATTTCAGTTTGCTAGACTTACACACATATCAATTTTCTTTATGAATAAATGAACATCTCATGTCATGATAATTTGTGAACAAAAAATAAAGTATGTACCAATCAGAGGCCCTCACTCATACCACATTACTCCAGCAGAGTATAATTTCCCATTATGGGAATACACCATTTGCACAAGGAAAATTGTGAACAGCTGCATCAAAATCACTTCAGGCTGCCTAATCCAGCCAGGATCAGAAAAATTGTACATCCTTGCCAGAAATAAAAACTACCACTAAATCTCCAGAGCATTCACCAGCTAGTCGGAGAGTACCCTCTTCACAGGTTTCAATTCAGCAACCAAATGGCTCATGTTACCTGGCAATATCCTTGACCACAGATGTAGTGACTGCCAATATAGAGACAATTATTTCCTCCACTGGCAGACAAGAGACCAGTTGTGCTAATAGGCTAGTCTCGGAGTACCCATCCTCAGAGCATCTGCTATGTCCAATTTCCATGGTCCAGAATGTTTTCAAAGAGAAACTGGACTTCAGCTGATGTACATGAAAGAATGCAAAAACTTAATTTGGCAACAATTGGGTTGAAGAGTGCCTGGTTAATTCCCTGCATCTTTCTGACAATTATCTGAAAATGCAATGTCTGGTAAGAGAAGTTTATGATTTGTAATAAAAACCTACCTGATCAATGACTCACTGCAACTGGAGATGGCAAATATTTAATTTAAAAAGTCATTTTTTTTCTTCAGAGACACATTGAAAAAACATTTTTCAACTATGCCTTTCTGAAGCTATTTTTTTTTCTTATTAACCACATAAGCACAACTCAAGTACAACCTGATTATATGGAAGCATTCGTCTTCCTTTGTTGCAAAAACCTAAAAATTCTTGGGCATCTTCACTCTGCAGAATTATCTGAGTTGCAAATCTTTAATGTTTCCACTTGTCAGCAGTTATTTTAGAAATAATTTCTCACAATTAACTAATCAAAGAGCTGAGATTAACAAATCAGGAACTGAAATAGTGATGCTGCAAGTCACATCACAATTTCATACCTGTACCATGGCTTTTACTTTGAAGCTACTGAAATGACGATCCCTTGTTCTACCTCTGGAAATTTTCCTGATTATTCTATTATGTTTGACCTTCTTTAAATACAGAGGCACCTTAGACCATAGCTTGCTGAATTTGAACGGTGAAGACTTCACTACTCTGCATATTTATTTAAAAAATCAGAGGTTAATTACACATCTGCAAAAAGGTTGTTACTGCCTTTGAAAATCTGCACATTTTTCATGGTTTAGCTTTATCAATAGGAGGATAATGAACTCATTTACATGGGGAATTTCCGCTGAGTAACTGTGCAGATTATTTACGGTCTACACCAGCTCTTTACTCAGGTTTCACTAGATTGTTCTTTGCAAAACATTTGTCCATTATTGTACCACTACTAGTTAGAATGCCATAACAGAATCATATAAAAAATAATCCAACACAGAAAGCAGCCATTTGACTATCGATCGTCAAATATATATATATATATATATATATATATATAGTCGTAACATCTAAAAGATGTTCCTAGCTGTGTACTATATATCTTTCTCCCATTACCCTTCAGGCATCAAATTCCTGCCCCACCACACTCGAGCCTAGGTAAAAATATTCTTCTTCATCCCTCTTCTAACATTTGTATCAATGGCTTTAAAATCCATGCACTGTGGTTCTTCACTGCCAAGTAAACTGTTGGTATAATTTCAATTTTTCTAGTTCATAGTTCAAGGCACAAGACCAAAAGACCAGTAAACATAGGAGCAGAATTAGGCTATTCAGCTCATCGAGTCCGCTCTGCCATCGTGGTTGATGTCAGATCCCACTCAGCCCCATACACCTGCCTTCTTGCTATATCCTTTGATGCCCTGACTGATCAGGAAATAATCAACTTCCACCTTAAATATACCCACAGACTTGGCCTCCACCCCAGTCTTTGGCAGAGCACTCCACAAATTCACTACTCACTGACTACAAAATTCCTCCTTACCTCTGTTCTAAAAGGTCACCCCTCAATTTTGAGCATGTGCCATCTAGTTCTGGATACCTCCACCAGAGGAAACATTCTCTCCACATCAACCATATCTAGTCCTTTCAACATTCGGTAGCTTCCAATGAGATCCCCACGGATTCTTCTAAGTTCCAGTGAGTACAGGTGCAAAGCTGTCAAATGCTCCTCATATGATAACCCCTTCATTCCCAGAATCATCCTTGTGAACCTCCTCTGGACTCTCTCCAATAACACATCCTTCCTGAGATATGGGGATGAAACTGTTGACAATGTTCCCAGTGCAACCTAACTAGTGTCTTATAAAGCCTCAGCACTATCTCTTTGCTTTTATATTCTATTCCCTTTGAAATGCCAACAATGCATGTGTTATCTTTACCACAGACTCAACCTGTAAATTAACCTTTTGGGAGTCTTGTGCGAGGACTCCTAAGTCCCTCAGTACCTCTGAAGTTTGAACCTTCTCCTCATTTAGATAATAGTCCACACTACTGTTCCTTTTACATATCTGCCACTTTTTTGCCCATTCTTCCAATTTGTCTAAGTCCTGCTGCAATCACATTGCTTCCTCAGCACTACCTACCCCTCCACTGATCTTCGTATCATCCTTAAACTTTACCACAAGGCCATCAATTCCATTATCCAAATCACTGACAAACAATGTGGAGTAGTTGTCCCAATACTGACCCTTGAGACACCACTAGTCACTGGCAGCCAACCAGAAAAGGCCCCTATTCCCATTCGCTGCCTCCTGGCTGTAAGCCATTCCTCTTTCTATCCTAGTATCTTTCCTGTAACACCATAAGACCTTATCTTGTTCAGCAGCCTCATGTGTGGCACCTTATCAAATGCCTTCTGAAAATCCAAGTAAGCAACATTCACTGCCTCTCCTTTGTCCACCCTACTTGTATCCTCCTTGAAGAACTCTAACAGATTGGTTAGGCAAAATTTCCCTTTACAGAAACCATGCTGACTTTGACTTATTTTATCATTAGTCTCCAAGTACCCTGTAACTTCATCCTTAATAATAGACTAACACTTTCCCAACCACTGAAGTTCGGCTAACTGGCCTATAATTTCCTATCTTTTGCCTTTCTCCCTTCTTAGGGTGGAGTGACATTTGCAATCCTCCAGTCCTCTGGGACCATGTGAGAATCAAGCGGTTGTTGAAAGATCATGATCAATGCATCAGTTATTTCTTCAGCAACCTCTCAGGATTCTGGGATGTAGTCCATCTGCTCCAGGTGACTTATCCACCTTGAGACTTTTGAGTTTGCCTAGCACTTTTTCCTTTGTAATAACAATATCACTCCTGCTGCCTGACACTTACAGATCTCTGGCACACTGCTAGTGTCATCCACAGTGAAGATATTTCTTCGTCCCCCCATTACTACCTCACCAGCATCATTTTCCAGTGGTCCAATATCAACTCCCTTTTACTCTTTATATAACTGAAAAAACTTTTAGTATCCTGCTTTATATTATTGGCTAGTTTGCCCTCATACTTCATCTTTTCCCTTCTTGTAGTTTTTTTAGTTGCCTTTTGTTGGATTTTAAAAAAACTTCTCAATCATTCAACTTCCCACTCACTTTTGCTACCTTATATACCCTTTTCTTGGCTTTTTTTGCAGTCCTTAACTTCCTTTGTCAACTTCGGTTGTCTACTCCTGCCATTTGAGAACTACTTTTGTGGGACATACCTATACTGTGCCTTTTGAACTGTTCCCAGAAAATTCAGCCATCTCTGCTCTACCGTCATCCTTGCCAGTATCCTCCTCCAATCCACCTGAGCAAGCTCCTCTCTCATGCCTCCAATTCCCTTTATTCCACTGCAATACTGATACATGTGATTTATGCTTCTCCCTCTCAAATAGCAGTATGCATTCAATCATATTATGATCACTGGCTCCTAAGGGTTCCTTTACATTAAGCTCCCTAATAAGATGTGGGTTATTGCACAACATCCAATCTAAGATAGCCTTTTCAAGTAGGCTCAAGCACAAGCTGCTCTAAAAAGCCATCTTGTAGGCATTCAACAAATTCCCTCTCTTGCGATCTAACACCCTTGCATATTCCCAATCCCCTTGCATATTGAAGACCCTTATTACAATTGAGTCATTACCCTTATTATATGCCTTTTCCAGCACCCTTTGCAATCTCAACCCCACATTTTCAAAGATTCAAAAAACTTTATTGTCATTCTAACCATACATCAGCTCTGCAGGGCAGAATGAGACAGCGTTCCTCAGGGGCAGTGCAATCATAACATAACAAATGCAACACTAAATAATAAACATAACAATAAATAGTAAAATACAACAGCCACATGTCAGTTAAATCAGTTATAAGTGTCCGGTGCAAGTTAAAGTGTCCAAAGCAGAGTCAGGTGGAGCAGTTATTTAGCAGTCTGACTGCCTGTGGGAGGAAGCTGTTTAGTAGCCTTGTGGTTTTAGTTTTGATGCTCCTGTAACATTTGCCTGATGGCAGAAGAACAAACAGTTCATGGAGAGGGTGTGACGGGTCTTTAATCATGTACCGTGTCTTCTGGAGGCATCAATTCTGAAAGAGGTCTTGGACAGAAGGTAGGGAGACCCCAATAACCTTCTCTGCTCCCCTAACCACCATCTGCAAGGCTTTTTTGTTGACTGCACTGCAGCTGGAGTACCAGCTTGTGATGCAAAAGGTCAGCACACTCTCAACCATGCCTCTGTAGAATGTAGTTAAGATGTTAGTGAGGAGTGATGCTTGTTTAAGCTTTCTCAGAAAGTGCAATCTCTGCTGGGCCCATTTCACAATCCCAGTGGTGTTCCTAGACCAGGTGAGATTGTCCGAGATCTGCACCCCAAGGAACTTGATGTTTTCCACTCTCTCCACTGTGGAGCCGCTGATGCTGAGGGGTGTGTGCTCAGGCTGAGACCGTCTGAAATCGACGACCATCTCCCTGGTTTTGGTGACATTAAGCGTCAAGTTGTTATCCCTGCACCAGCTCTCCAGGTGTTTGACCTCCTCCCCGTACATAGTTTCATCATTTTTGCTGATGAGCCCCACCACTGTGGTATCATTTGCAAATTTAATGATCAGGTTCTCCTTGAATCTGGCTGCACAGTCATGTGTTAGCAGTGTAAACAGCAATGGGCTAAGCACACAGCCTTGTGGGGATCCAGTGCTCAGTGTGATGGAGTCAGAGATGTTCCTGCCAACACGGACTGACTGTGGTCTCTCTGTCAAGAAATCCAGAATCCAGTGACACATGGCAGTGTTAAGGGCAAGCAGCGACAGTTTCTCCACTAGTCTCTGCAGGATGATGGTATTGAACGCTGAACTGAAATCAATGTACAGGATTTTGGCCTCTATTTGGAGGCCCATATATGATTCCCATATTTTTATTTCACCCTTGCAGTTTCTTAACTCCACCCACAAAGATTCAACATTCTCTGACCCTATGTCACCTCTTTCTAAAGATGTAATTCCATCTCTTACCAACAGAGCCACGCCATTGCCTATGCCTTCCTGCCTGTCCTTTTGATACAAAGTATATACTTTGCCGTTAAGCTCCCAACTAAGGTCTTCTTTCAGCCACAACTCAGTGATGCCCACATTGTCACACCGACCAATCTGTAATTGCGGCACAAGTTCATCCTCCTTATTCCGAACACTATGTGCATTTAAATACAGCACCTTGTCCTGCATTCTTTCCCCTTTTGAATTTTGCCTCTGTCGTACAATTTAACTCCTTGCTGTCTGTATTTGTACCCAATCATTGGTTCATCCTTACTTACATTCATGTTACATCCATCACCTACTTGTAAACCTGCTGGCTCATCCTCAGCTCTATCACACTGGTTCCCATTCCACATATGCACCATATCCATATGTAAACTTTAAAGGTCCCAGAGAAACAGTAACAATGCTTAATCTTGTATCAATATGCAACTCAAAAATAGGCTATGCAATTTAATCAGTTAAAATGAGCTCTCATGCTCAGGAGCAGGATTCTCAGTTTTAGGTGAAATGTGAGCAACCATGGGTTTCAATTATTATTAGTTCTTTCTATTAGCCTCAAGTCATCACCACCGTAGTTGCTTTAAAATGCAAACAATTTTATTTAGCCTTTTTGAGCAAACCAGAAATCCAAGTTATGCGATAATTTCACCTACCGAAATACACGTGCACAACCTTTGGGCAATCTGTACATAAAAAAAGGTTATAGCAAAAAATAGACAAATGCTGCACGGGCCATTTTCAAGTGATCCCTCTTAAAAGGAATTCTAGGTTCTTTCTTGGAATTCTCAAGGGAAGAGAGAAATTTAAATTATTTTAAATTTCACAGTCAACACATTCCATTTTCTGTTTCAAGATGGCCATGCTGCTCTTGTAAAGGATGAAAAATTTGAATTTCAGGACTGACAAGGGTCATTGTTGAATTATACAGCATTTTTTCATTGGTTCTCATTTTTGGCACATGTAGGCACAGCTAATCATAAACCAGTAAAAAATGAATTCTATTTTTGCAGACAGAAAGCATGGTTGAAGTACTAAATGGTTACATTATTCTCTATCAAAGAAGAAACTGCATTCGAGATGAGAAAAGACTAAAAAAAACAATGCAGCTGAAATTCTGAATGGACTAAAAACTGATACAAAATGAAGAACTACAAAGCCTCCCTCTGTAATTCAATTTGTAATGTCCTTATCAGGAGACCACAGTCATTAAGGATCAGTATTAACATCTCCTCCTCATTGGCAATCAATCCAGGCACACCTCAAGGATGCATGCTCAACATTCTTTTGACTCATGACTGTGTGGCTAAGCACAGTTCAAACACTACCTATAAATTTGCAGATTACTCTTGTTGGTAAAATCACAGATGGTAACAAGGTGGTGTACAGGAGTGAGACAAATCAGCTGGTTAGTCACAGCAACCTTACACTCAACGTCAGCAAGATCAAGCATAGATTCTGGACTTCAGGATGCAAAGTTGGGAGAATACACACAAAACCTCATTGAGGGTGGAAAGGATAAGCAAGTTCTGAAATATCAATATTTGAGGATCTACCCTAGGCCTGACATACACATGCAACAATGAAGATGCTCTACCTCAGCTTAAGGAGATTTGGTATGTTGAACACTTCTCTAAATTTCTACAGACACATGATAGAGAGCATTCTGACTGGCATCACAGCCTGGTACAGAGTCTTCAATACACAGGACTGTAAGAGGTGTTAAAGGGTTGTAGACTTTAAGCCAACTTCATCACGGGCAAAATCGTCCCCACCTTTGAGGATCCCTACAAAAGACCTTCACCATCCAAGTGATACTGTCTTTTCATTACTACCATCAGGGAGATGGTACAGAAGCCTGAAGATCTTCGCTGGATGACTCAGCAACAGCTTCTTTGGCTCTGCCATCAGATTTTTGAATAGTCCACAAATCCATGAATGCTACCTCATTATTAATAACCTTTTGTATTATTTCTTTTTGTGACTTACAGTAATTTATGTCTCACACTGTACTGCTCCTGCAAAACAAAAAATTTCAAACTATGTCCATGATAATAAACCTGATGCTAAAGGGGGGAAATGTCTTGGCTATAGCCTTTCAAAGATCTACAGATTTAGGATTATGACCTTTCCAAGGACAGGAAAGCCACAACTGTTATAACTTTATCCAAGAATGCATAGATCATAGAAAATAGGTGCAGGAGTAGACCACTCAGCCCTTCAAGTCTGCACCGCCATTCAGTACGATCATGGCTGATCATCCAACTCAGAACCCTGTACCTGCCTTCTCTCCATACCCCCGATCCCTATAGCCACAAGGGCCATATCTAACTCCCTCTTAAGTATAGCTAATGAACTAGCCTCAACTGTTTCCTGTGGCAGAGAATTCCACACATTCACCACTCTCAGTGTAATTATAAATCAGCAAGTAATTATAAATCAGCAAGTTCAACCCCCAAGATGAGGTAGGTTCTAGAAATAGTAAATAGGGGTAGAATTTGTCCGCACTTGGATAAGTATGGCTTGACAAGAGATTGTCAGTATGCTTTGTTAAAGGCAAACTGTGTCCAAATAACTTTTCTTGAAGTGAGGGTGGATAAGACAAACGCGATGTATATGATTGTCCAAGAAACAAATGATAAGAACCTACATAATAGGCTTGGAATCAAAGATATTAAATAAAAGAGACTCTAGTAGTAAGGATGAAAAGTTGGCTAGGTATCAAGAGTATAGGAGTTGTGATGAACCTTTATAAACCATAGGCTCAACCACATCTAAAGCATTGTCTTAGCCTTCAAGCCACTATACTTCAGGATAGTAATAAAGACTTGAGAGGGTACAGAGGGAATTTATTAAAATGTATACTTTATCCTTGGAGTCAAATATTGGAGAAGCTGGGGCTGTTATATTTGGAAAATAAGTAGCTGCAAGGGTATCAGATAGAAGCATTTAGAAGGGCATACACTGTAGACAGATCATTCCATTGGCTGAATGCTCAAGAACCAGAGGGGTGCAGAATGAAGGCAATTAGTTAAAAAAAAGCTTTTTTGAATATTTAAGTAGAACAAGCGATCTGGTTTACATTGCCAGGTGCAATGGCGGAACCAGTTACCAAGGGCAAATGAAGCGGGGGAAGTGTTGAAAGAATGTAGGTAGCTAAGGATAGCAATCTGGTGAGAGAGGAGAGGGTGGGAATAACAGGATTGCACAACAGAAAATGCTTTGAACACTTAACAAGTGAAGTAGCAATTATGCAATGAATAGTAAAGTCACTGATTCAGATCAAAGACTTTGTCAGAATTTGCTCTTTAGGAATGCCAGAATGGATTCAATGGTCCAATAATTTTAGTGTGTGTTGGAACTTTTGAGCAATTCTGTAATTCCTTAATAATTTCTGGGTCATCAAAGACTAACAGCAGACAAGAATTTATGAAGGGAATGAAAAGAGTGGTGTTAGTGTTGAACTGTGTATTAATGTTGAACAACATGCACACAAATTTTGATACTGGGTCTTGGATAATATTAAAGGCTGTATACAGATATGAGATCTGTATTCTAACCGACTCTAAGAGAGGCACTTATCTGGCAAGGATTTGGTTAATTTTAAAGCAGATTCAGAACTGTGAGGAACATGGAGCAACCATGTGATTTGTGCTGTACATTAGAACAGATGTATTCTGTATGCTGAGCTCATTACAAATGAATGGGCAATCGATGGGCTGCAAAAAATGAGTGATAACCGCAAGGTCAGAAGTGCAGGTAGTAGATGGAGAAGTTGGAAAGTAAGCATGTATCTGGAAAAGAATGGACTTGTAGCTTTATAATTGATTATAAAGGATCTGGAGAGTATGTGAGAGAATAAGACTGTACAAGGCATTGGCAGTGACAACTCCAGAGACCAGCCATCACAAGGAAGAGATAATAGGGAGGGGAGCTGGGAAATCCCTCATTGTGAACCTGGCCAGTTCGCAAATGTGAGGATAACATCCCAGAAAGTAAATTTAACTTATTCAGTTATAAAATGTAACTTACTTACCTCTGACATCTCCCCTTAAATGGATGTCAGTTGGTATTAGCTATAGCCTCCTTGGGGGGGGGGGGGGGAAGCACTCTATCTGTGCCTCTTATAATCTTTCACACCTCTATCAAGTTGCCTCTCATCCTTCTTCACTCCAAAGGAAAAAACCCTAGCTCATTCAACCTATCCTCATAAGACATGCTCTCTAATCCAGGCAGCATCCTGGTAAATCACCTCTGCACCTTCTCTAAAGCATCCACATCCTTCCTATTATGAGGTGACCAGAACTACACACTATACTCCAAATGTGGTCTAACCTGAGTTTTTGTTTAAAAGAGTTGCAACATTACCTCAAAGCTCTTAAACTCAATCCCCTGACTAATGAAGGCCAACACAACATAGGCCTTCTTAACCATCCTATCAACTTGCATGGCAAATCTCTACAATGCTAAGAATACTG
Source organism: Mobula birostris (assembly GCF_030028105.1). Lineage (NCBI taxonomy): Eukaryota > Metazoa > Chordata > Chondrichthyes > Myliobatiformes > Myliobatidae > Mobula > Mobula birostris. The sequence continues at coordinate 22,811,288 of NC_092371.1, read as the reverse complement.
TCATTAACCTTACATTCTGATTATTAACTCTGCCTATCACTGGATAGAGAAGCTATTGAATCAAAATGAATAACATCTCAACTCGTGTGTAATCTCCCTTAAGGTAGACAAAGCTAAGGACCAAGTACAGAAGAGAATAAAATTTAGCACAGAACATTGAAATACACCTGGATTCAAACACAGCATTTAAAATAGGGCAGTAGAAGTCAACCAGCATAATCATTGATGTGTCTTTAATGGAAAGAGTGAACACCTTCCTGTATGTGAACATCTCAACAAATCTATAGTGGGATCAACGTATTGACACAATCATGAAGAAGACATGCCAGTGGTTATACTCCATTAGGAGTTTAAGAGATTTGATATAACACCAAAAACCTCAGCAAATTTCAACAGATATACCGTGGAAGCATTAATTGTAGGGAGAGGAGGAGAACCCAGCTAAGTCATCTCCATTTGATGTCCCTTAGACATGAGATTGTGTATATCATAAAAGGTATAATTTCACTATAACTGCACAATAGTGTAACTTTATAAAATATGAACATATGTAATTAGGCAGTTCAAGTAAAAAATCAATTGCTTTCTACTTAAAGACAAATTAAATATTTGAATTAAACTTTCAGGCTTTCTATTGAAAGAATCATAAAGACCCCCTTCTTTGATTGTCTCGTTTAAAAAAAAGAGCAAGCATTTAGTATTACTTAAAAATTTACCTGAATTTTTTTTGTTTCATATTTCTCCTGACCGTGCAAATCGTCTTCAAGACAAAATTATTCACTTGAAACCTAGGCTTTTGAGACAAGATGAACCCTTGAAGTGCAGACCACTGTGAAGGCACTAAAAATGCAATTTTTTTGCGTAGATTTAAACAAAGGTAGCAAGGCAGGATACTAATACATAGGAAGGCACAATTTTTAGGACGTGTTGGCCATACCAAGAATCATGCACATGAATGGTAGATTTCCCTAATGTTGCCCGTGGTTAGTCAGAGGACATGTCATTTTATAAATGACATCTATATTATCAATGCATCACTTCATAAAAGGTCAGATTAATTTAAAATGAGTAAATTAGAAATGGAAATTATTTATGATTAAATGCATTCCGATAGTTACAGATGAATTAAGCTGAAGTTTATCCTTTGTCAATTGGCATGTTCTTTATGGTCTTAGTTCTTGTGCGCAAAGGAAATCTCACCTTTTTACGAATGTAAGAATTAGAGTTTTTCAGCAGCTTCTCCACTTCTCCAGCCAGATCTCGGCACATATCCGATGATCCCATGCAGCCTAGTGTACACAGAGACAGACCCTGGACAAACTGTGTGTTATGGTTCAAGTCACTGTAGAGAGGCACAAAATATATGTCTGCACAGTTAAGAAAAACAAACATCAATTCTCATTCACAAAAATCAAAGCCTTTTGATATGATCAGCTAAAGAGAGTGTACCAGATGAGATATGTTTATGGCGTATGCCTGTAAGCACAATGAGTATATTTAATAAGACTTCTGAGCCACAGGCTTGATTAATCATGTGGAATTACAATGTTGTGGCAATAAGAGACCTAGAAGTCACATTGGAGGAAATTGGACACTGTGGTTCCATCAAGGGCAGATTACTCTCTTAGGGCTTTGGATAAAAGCTTCTACTTAATGGAAAGGATATTGAGCAGCAAATTTGCATGAAAATTGCAGAAATGTGTAAAAGCCATAGAATATTGATAACTGGGCTTCAATCATCTGAATATGGACTGAGATAGCAATCATCCGCTCGTTATGTGCCGTGTAATATGACGTAGGCATTTACATGACCATGATTGTTCTAAGCAAAATTTTTCTGCATAAGTGGTTTGCCAGTCCCTTCTTCTGGGCAACGTCTTTAGAAGACGGGCAATCACAGCTATTAACAGTACAGTGTCTCCCTGGCGTCAGTGGTCACAAAACCAGGTCTTATGATATGCATCAGCTGCTCATATGACCATCCACCACCTACTCCCATGGCTTCATATGTCCCTGAATGGGGGGATAAGCACCTTGCCCAATGGTGACCTGCAGGCTAGCAGAGGGTAGGAGTGGCTTACATCTCCTTCGATAGAGATGTAGCTCCACCCTGGTATAGCAGTAACTTAAGGAAAAAGAAAGTTTTAGATAACTTTCTTCAGAAGATCTTCTTGAGCCTGGTGAGAAATTAAATTGTGGGGCCTGGCTCACTAAAAGTTTGGGTAACTAAAACAGACTTCAAAATCTTAAAAATATTCCCAGGATATGAGCATCACTGGCTGAACTAAGTTTTTTTTTTGATAACTTCAGCCGAGTAAGCAGTGTGCTCTTTAACCATCAGGCTCCTGAAGCAGTGTGGATAACTTCACCCTAACTCTGAACTGATTCCACAACCTAAGGACATACTTTCAAGAACTCTACGACTAACTTTCTCAGTATTTTTGTTTGTTTGTTTGTATATATTTGCACAGAATGTCTTCTTCTGCCCATTGTTTGTTTGTCAGTGTTTGGGTGTGGTTTTTATAGCATAAAACATAGGAGCAGTCTGCTCTGCATTCCATCATGGCAGATTTTTCATTGATTCTATTATATTTCTTTGTTCTACCTGAATATCTGCAAGAAAATGAATCTCAGTATAGCACATGGTGACGTATACATACTTTAATAACAAATTTACTTTGAACTTTGAATGGTCAAATCATTCTGCATGCCATAACTATGTCCAGCAACCAATACCTGGGTTTACAAGTGACAAAATGTCACAAATTAAATATCACTGGACTGATGATAAAGCAAAATTATATGATTGTAAGAGTTGATGGCTTCAGAAATAGAAAACAGAGAACACAGAATAAAATCACTTTCCTGCATATGAAGCAAGAGAACCAATTCTGACACTGAAGTCATGGAGTAAAATCAAGTTTAATCTGAAGCGTACAACTTAAACAGAAACATTTAGTACCTACTTCTTAAGGCAGTTTGTCATCAGTAGATGGACATCTTGTCTCTCATCTAGTAGCAGCATTGCTCCAAGGTAACCAATCCGCTTGTCTGTGAATCTTTGAGATGCAATTAGCTTTAAACATTCCAGCTGTGTAAAAAACAAAATCACAAGATTCAAATTTCAAATATAGCTTTATCCTGAATACTATCTTAAATGCTACCTTATTTTATACTATCAATGCATTTAGTTTATAAATTTAAAAAATGACGAGTGAAATGGTGCATGAGATTACACAAGATGACTTTTTAAACTGACTGACCAGTTTTATTGTTACTAGCTGATCAAGCTCCACTTTAAAACTCTCCCATATGTATGTAAAACTAAACTTACATTGCTTTTTTGTGTAATGTTATAGCTTCCCCTCAAATAAGCCTCCAATATTTTCCTTATACCACGGGGCCTTTCTGTGTCCACCTGAGACACATCCTGCCTACAGTGGAATGCAGAAAGTAGTTCATGCTGAGGGCAGGTGATTAGCTTGGAGACCTAACCAACGTATTACTGTATCTCAGGCTGAAGATAGTAAGGAGAGGTGCAATTTCCTTGGACTTTATTTCCCCTGGAGTGTTGGGGGTGGGGGGGGGGTGTGGCCTTATAGAAGTGTATAAAATTATAAGAGAACTAAATACGTAAGTTGAATGATCCCAGTGCTTTTTCTAAGGTAGGAGAGTCTAAAACTAAGGGGATAGGATAGGATAGGATTAAGGTGAGAGGAGAAAGAGGTTGTAGGCTCAAATTTATTAATTGAACCTGATAGTGTATTAGCCACCTAAATACTTCGAATAGAGCTTGCTAAGGGTAAGTCAGCAATTGCTGATTGCTAACCAATGGCCCTACTGGAACTTATAAACAATGGTCAAAACACTTTTGATATGCTGGCTGGTAGTCAATAGAGCCATCAGCAAACTAACAAATGAAGAAACATTGCATGAATTAAATACCTTTTGACTGTGGAACAGATAAATATTATTATAGAGGTCACTACCTTCGGGAATAGAGAATGAGATTTTCTCCCAAATGAACTTATTTTAATTAATGCACACTTGCACAGTTAGCAATTTACTTAGTTAAAACCTGGTCACTAATTTAAGCCAATGGCGCATGCATGAGATTAAACTGTTATGTAATACTTGGAGAGAAATCACCACATGCCAGGAAGGTATTTTTAAGTTTTGTAAACAAAATGTTTGGTTAGAATAAATTGTATGCATGTATATTTAAAAAAATATACATAGTAGAGGCATCATAACAAATATAAAAAAATAACTATTAAAGGATACAATGCCAGAGAGTTAGCTTAAATGTAACCTGATTCTTCTATTAAAAATTTCAGGGAATCACCAACTAATATAGGCTGTTGGAACAAAAAAAAAATCCTTTTCAAAATTGCTAGAGAAACTGAAAAGATATGTGTAATCAAAACAGATTTTAAAGGGAGAGACACCCTTGACCAACATTTCATTCTCAGGCAACAAAAATGAGTCAACAGGATAATGAAGTATATGTAATGATTATCACAAGTTTTCAATTGTTAAGAGTCAAGACTGCAAACCTCTACAGGACTTGGGGACAAAAAGCAGAATGAACAGCAAGCAGGCAGTAACACAAAAGTATTAGCTAGAGGTAGTTAGAATTGCATGAGGAGCCTAAACATTTTTAAAAAAGTGCCAAATGGTATTCTATAAGTATTAAAACTGGGCCTATTTACAGTTTTTTGAAAGTGATGGGACTACACTTGGTCAACAGTCTCACCAAATACAACAGTAACATTGATCAGTTGCCTGTTTGATACCCTGGAGGATGAAGACATTTGTAGAATGGGTACATGTGGTTTATGAATGTTAATACATTTCAATATGAAGAGATCATAAAATGATAGAGCCACTGTTCAGCAAAGCTTACGGAAAAGTTGGAATGTGCAAAACACTATGACCAATAGTGGCTGAAACACATTTTAATAAGTTCAAAGTATGTATACTATATACAACCTTGAAATTTGTCTCTTTACAAGCAGCCACAAGACAAAGATACCCGATAGAATTCATTAAAATTAAACACCCAATGTGCAGAAAAATACATATTGTGCAAATAATATAAGTAAGCAAATAACATTCATAACTGAGGTTCACGAAAGTGAGTCCACAGCCACGAAGCCAGTCAATACTTATGAGAAATGCGGTAGTCATAGGGGATTCCATAGTCAGGGGAACAGACAGGAGATTCTGTGAGCCTAACAGAGATACCCGCATGGTGTGTTGCCTCCCAGGTGCCAGGGTACGGGATGTCTCAGATCGGGTCCTGAATATTCTAAAGGAGGAGGGTGAGCAGCCAGTTGTCTTGATACATGTTGGTACCAATGACCTAGATAGGACAAAGGAGGAGGTCCTGAAGAGAGATTTCCAGGAGTTAGGAAGGAAGCTGAGAAGCAGGACCTCCAGGGTAGTAATCTCCGGATTGCTACCTGTGCCACGTGCTAGCGAGGGCAAGAATAGTCGGATCAGGCAGATGAATGCGTGGCTGAGAGACTGGTGTAGGGGGCAGGGCGTGAGATTCCTGGATAATTGGGATCTCTTCTGGGGGAAGTATGACCTGTTCAAAAAGGACAGGTTACACCTGAACCCGAAGGGGACCAATATCCTGGCGGGAAAGTTTAATAGAGCTGTTAGGGAGGGTTTAAACTAATTTGGCAGGGGGATGGGAACTGGAATGATAGAGCGGAGGAAGGGGAAAATAGAAATAAATCTAAGATAGTGAGCAGTAAAGATGTCAGGAAAGACAGGCAGGTGATGGGGCAAATTTGTAGCCATTGGGATGAGTTGCAGTGCAATAAAGTTGCAGTGAAATCAAAGCAAAAAGTATCAAATACTGGTCTTAAGGTGTTGTACTTAAATGCACGCAGCATAAGGAATAAGGTGGATGATCTTGTTGTACAGCTACAGATTGGCAGGTATGATATTGTGGCCATCACTGAGACCTGGCTAAAGGATGCAAGTCTCTGGGAGCTGAACGTCCAAGGATACACGGTATTTCAGAAGGATAGAAAGGTAGGCAGAGGGGGAGGCGTGGCTTTATTGGTAAGAAATGATATTAAATCGTTAGAAAGAGGTGATATAGGATCGGAAGGTGCAGAAACTTTATGGGTTGAGCTAAGAAATAGCAGGAGTAAAAGGACCATGATGGCAGTTATTTATAGGCCTCCAAACAGCTGCAGGGATGTGGACTACAAATTACAACTGGAAATAGCAACGGCTTGTCAGAAGGGCAGTGTTATGATAATTGTGGGGGATTTTAACATGCGAGTGGATTGGGAAAATCAGGTCAGCACTGGATCTCAAGAGAGAGAATTTGTAGAATGTCTGCGAGATGGCTTTTTAGAACAGCTTGTTGTTGAGCCCACTAGGGGATCGGTTGTACTGGATTGGGTATTGTGTAATGAACGGGAGGTGATTAGAGAGATTGAGGTGAAGAAACCCTTAGGAGGCAGTGATCATAACATGATTGAGTTCACTGTGAAATTAGAAAAAGAGAAGCCGAAATCTGATGTGTCGGTATTTCAGTGGAGTAAAGGAAATTACAGTGGCATGAGAGAGGAACTGGTCAAAGTTGACTGGAAAGGGACACTGGCGGGAAAGACAGCAGAGCAGCAGTGGCTGGAGTTTATGCGAGAAATGAGGAAGGTGCAAGACAGATATATTCCAAAAAAGAAGAAATTTTCGAGTGGAAAAAGGATGCAACCGTGGTTGACAAGAGAAGTCAAAGCCAAAGTTAAAGCAAAGGAGAGGGCATACAAGGAAGCAAAAATTAGTGGGAAGACAGAGGATTGGGACGTTTTTAAAACCTTACAAAAGGAAACCAAGAAGGTCATTAAGAGAGATAAGATTAACTACGACAGGAAGCTAGCAAATAATATCAAAGAGGATACTAAAAGCTTTTTCAAGTATATAAAGAGTAAAAGACAGGTGAGAGTAGATATAGGACCGATAGAAAATGATGCTGGAGAAATTGTAATGGGAGATAAGGAGATGGCAGAGGAACTGAACGAGCATCTTGCATCAGTCTTCACTGAGGAAGACATCAGCAGTATACCGGACACTCAAGGGTGGTAGAGAAGAGAAGTGTGCGCAGTCACAATTACGACAGAGAAAGTACTCAGGAAGCTGAATAGGCTAAAGATAGATAAATCTCCTGGACCAGATGGAATGCACCCTCCTGTTCTGAAGGAAGTAGCTGTGGAGATTGCGGAGGCATTAGCGATGATCTTCTAAAAGTCGATAGATTCTGGTATGGATCCGGAAGACTGGAAGATTGCAAATGTCACTCCGCTATTTAAGAAGGGGGAAAGGAAGCAAAAGGGAAATTATAGACCTGTTAGCTTGACATCGGTGGTTGGGAAGTTGTTGGAGTCGATTGTCAAGGATGAGGTTACAGAGTACCTAGAGGCATATGACAAGATAGGCAGAACTCAGCATGGATTCCTTAAAGGAAAATCCTGCCTGACAAACCTAAAACAATTTTTTGAGGAAATTACCAGTAGGCTAGACAAGAGAGATGTAGTGGATGTTGTATATTTGGATTTTCAGAAGGCCTTTGACAAGGTGCCACACATGAGGCTACTTAACAAGATAAGAGCCCATGGAATTACGGGAAAGTTACATACGTGGATAGAGTGCTGGCTGATTGGCAGGAAACAGAGTGGGAATAAAGGGATCCTATTCTGGTTGGCTGCCGGTTACCAGTGGTGTTCCACAGGGATCAGTGTTGGGGCCGCTTCTTATTACATTGTACATCAACGATTTGGATTATGGAATAGATGGCTTTGTGGCTAAGTTTGCTGACGATACGAAGATAGGTGGAGGGGCCAGTAGTGCTGAGGAAATGGAGAGTCTGCAGGGAGACTTGGATAGATTGGAAGAATGGGCAGAGAAGTGGCAAATGAAGTACAATGTTGGAAAGTGTATGGTTATGCACTTTGGCAGAAGAAATAAATGGGCAGACTATTATTTAAATGGGGAAAGAATTCAAAGTTCTGAGATGCAACGGGACTTGGGAGTCCTCGTACAGGATACCCTTAAGGTTAACCTCCAGGTTGAGTCAGTAGTGAAGAAGGCGAATGCAATGTTGGCATTCATTTCTAGAGGATTAGAGTATAGCAGCAGGGATGTGATGTTGAGGCTCTATAAGGCGCTGGTGAGACCTCACTTGGAGTACTGTGGGCAGTTTTGGTCTCCTTATTTAAGAAAGGATGTGCTGACGTTGGAGAAGGTACAGAGAAGGTTCACTAGAATGATTCCGGGAATGAGAGGGTTAACATATGAGGAACATTTGTCCGCTCTTGGACTGTATTCCTTGGAGTTTAGAAGAATGAGGGGAGACCTCATAGAAACATTTCGAATGTTAAAAGGCATGGACAGAGTGGATGTGGCAAAGTTGTTTCCCATGATGGAGGAGTCTAGTACGAGAGGGCATGACTTAAGGATTGAAGGGTGCCCATTCAGAACAGAAATGCAAAGAAATTTTTTTAGTCAGAGGGTGGTGAATCTATGGAATTTGTTGCCACAGGCAGCAGTGGAGGCCAAGTCATTGGGTGTATTTAAGGCAGAGATTGATAGGTATCTGAGTAGCCAGGGCATCAAAGGTTTTGGTGAGAAGGCGGGGGAGTGGGACTAAATAGGAGAAAATGGATCAGCTCATGATAAAATGGCGGAGCAGACTCAATGGGCCGAATGGCCTACTTCTGCTCCTTTGTCTTATGGTCTTACTGCAGCCTATCTAGGAGCCCGTTAGTTGCAGACCACAGCCTCAGTTCACCGCAAGGGCGAGAAAACCTTGTGGAGCAGTGAGCTGAACACTGGCCCTGCCCTCTCCTCTGGCTCCAACACCATGACCTTTCCAATCTCGTTCAGCACTTAAATTGGCCAAATCTTGTGCCATTCCTCACTCTCAGACTAGGGCCTGCCACTTCAAAACCCTCAGGCCTGGGCCCGTCACCTCGACTCGGTCACCATGCTGCAACCATCCCGTACCTTTGAGACTTCAGTTCACAGTGCAAAAATGGCAGGTTGTATAGGCAGTTCAAAAGCTCAGCTCCATAAGGGAAGTTACAGACTATTCTTTTCAGTGATCATTTCCAAGAAAAAATATGATTATTGAAGCAGATATTTAAAGAATGACTTAAAGAGAAATTACATTTCACAAGAAAGAAAATAGGTTATGCTGATATAATTACAGAAACTGGATGGGAAAGGTATTCATTTGGAACATAACTGAAGACAGTTGCCTGTTTAATAGCCTGTTACAAAGTTCTATGTAATTTTACACATACAATTACTTTAACAAACAGCTTGTACAGCTGTAAACTCTTGTGTACACTTTGATATTCATATCCATAAAATGCATCAACTAAAGGAAAGTTCTAAATCAACCATAAGTTCTGTTTATCTGTATGTACTGACCTAAAAAGAGCCCATCTACATACTAGACAAGGATAGGATAGAACAAATCAACTGTTAAATGAAGAATGAACTCATGAAAAAATTATTGCAGGCAAAGTACAACCTGCATTACTTTGAAGCAAAATAAGTACAAGAAAAATAGTAGAAAATCAAGAAGATTAATAAACAGGAACCATTCTGGGGAACCATTTGCCCGACGCCGGCCCCCTAGGCCTGAGTCAACGTAGTAGTAGTATTGTGGGAATGGGAGGCAAGTAATTCTTTAGGAAAAATAAAACACTTATTGCATCTTACCTGGCCAAAGTGTGCTGGGTACCCAAGCATATGCATGTAGATGAGTTTTGCTACATTTCGGCAACGATACGTGTTGTCTTCCTCTCGGAAGGATGACCTGATGAGTGCACACTCTTTCTGAATGACGTCTCGCTCTTCTGCTTGTGTTCTGGCAGCACGGATTGTGCGAATCAGTTCTCGCAAGCGAACAGGAGCTGGCATTTTGCTGAAAAGATAAAGCTAGCATAACTATCAAACACATATAAGACAGAACTAACTTGAAGTCTTTAGAGGGCTCCCGATTTTAAAAGCAACAAGTTATAGTTCAAATTTCTGACAAATGACATTCTTCAATTCAGCAAATCAATTTTAATTGTTGCTTTAATTATATTATTGATGATTGTTCATAAAATGCTGTTGAAGTGTCCACATAGGAATATGATCAGTTACAAAGTCTTCCATGGTGAAGCAACTTCTCAACGTATTCTAGAACCAACCAGGATGAGCATCCAGTTGGCTTAGTATAGCAGATGTTTCTAGTAGCCATGGATGTGCCCCCATGCAACCTGCTTCTTTTGCAAGGAGTCAGAAAAATAATCTACCTGGCTGAACTATCAGAACATAATAATTTCAACAAACAAATCACCACTTAGCACCGAAGTGTTTGAAATTAATGTAGTATCATCAAATGGTTTCAAAAATGCTATCAGAAACAGATTTTTTATGAATCCCTCTAACTTAGGGGTTCCCAACCTGGGATCCACGGACACCTGCTTAATGGTATTGGTCCATGGTATAAAAAAAGGTTTGTCCACTGTTTCATGGACCTATAGTTTAACTTCCTATTCCGTTCATCAAAAAATTTCCAAGAGTTATTGGCTCCTTTCAGATATAAACTGACATGAAGCCTTGCTAATGAACACCACAGCTACTTTGAGGATTCAAGGCATTTGTTGCCCATACTTTTGCAATTTGTATAATTCCAAGACCTTACCTACATTGGGTCAACAGGCAAATCCCTAGCAAAGGCATTCAGGCTACATGAGTTTGGCCCAAAATATTTCTCATTTGTGGGAATAATGACTTTATGACACCACTGAAAGCATCTCTAGTTGGCTATAAATGAAAATCTCCTATCCACGCGGGGGCTTCAACTCTTGAAGGCAGCAGTGATCCATTCATTATTGACACTCTTAATATGCTTGCACACTTATCTGAGGACTTGGTCCTGCTTGGTAGCTTATAACGCATTCAGGTTTCTGAGTTGACATCACAACTTTCAAAGGGGAAGCATAACAAAACAGTAGCATCAAAGCGCAGAATCAGATATCACTATGATGATTGTACGTTCTAGTATCAATTGTTTGGCGACAATAAAGTATAAAGTATTGTCAAGTATTGTCTCATATTGATCAAATCGCATAGTTAGAAATATTACGCAGTTGATTTGTTGCTGACAGAGACTGTAGATTGGATGGCTAATATATTTGGTTAGTGATCAGAAAAAAGCTTACAGTAAGAATTTTATTTACCTCAAAAATAATGACAAGAGATCCTTTCTCCATTTTTGCATAATTGCACTCAGTGGGTTTGGTGCTTTCAAAACAAATGTGATTACTTTTTCCTGCACCATCATCCAGCATATCCCTGCTATGTTGCAGTGGCTGTCCAGACATTGTCCCTATTTAATCATTTTCTTGCAGTATATGATGTTCTGGAATATCTTTGACGTAGAACTCAAATCTGTAGAATAATTTAGTTTTTTCCCCCCCACAAATAGAGGCCTTTTATCGTGCTACTGCTTAAACTGTCTCTTTCTACATTTTGCTGCACTTGTGAATAGGGCAGATTTAATTTTACAAAGAACTTTATAACAACCCTTGTGCTATGAGATGGAAATTTTTCTTCGTGATTGATTTATGTGACCTTCTAATCACAACCAGCAAATAGAGCAATCTACCTTCAGAATCACTTCCTCAAATGTAGCACTGCAGTATTGAAGATGACTTACTTATACTCTGATTTTGTGGATTCTGAGGCCAATGAGACCAATGTGTGAACCTCGCACTAGTTCATAGATGGTGGCTGATGGAATGAGTGCGTGGGTTGTTTGTAAGGTAGTCCATTCCTTCAATCACATACAGTACCTGGGGCTTCCCGTTGCTTAGACCTGCGATTCTCAATACCACTCCAAATATTCCTTTTCCATGCTGTACAGCCATGGGACAAAAATTCCCAACAGAGATGCTGCATTTCTTGAAAGCAGTTTTTAGCATATCCTTAATTTTTTCCTCCTCTGTTTTCCATGTAATCTCCATTCCAAACTCTATCATAGAAAGGGTATTAGTTTCAGGAGTTTAGTTTTAGACATGTGAACAACATAGCCTACTCAACAGAGTTGACTGGATAACTAGGGCCTGTGGGTACTTGGTCTAGGAGAAGCACATACTTTAGCAATTCATCTTCCATTGGATTTGTAAGATTTTGCAGAAACAATATAATAGTACTTTCCAGTGCTTTGTGATAATCCAGGAAACACATAAAAGGACAATGATCACAGTTGTTCATATGTGAATTTTGTATCAAGTCAAAAGACTTGATCTTATGTCCTTTTGTTCAAATCAACAAAAGACTGTATCAATACATTAAAGAAATTCATCCCAGCCTTCACTGATGGCAGCTCACCAATCCCCCTCCCCCCCAGACTGGTTCCTCCCAAGATATGGCAAGTAGTCCAAGCTTTCCCGATCTTTCTGAATTTTTATTGTTGGAGGGCAGCATGGTGCAGCAGGAGCAGAGTGCAAAACTGTTGAAGGACCTATAGCTGGTGGGCCTTGAGCTTACAACCCATCCTCCTCCATATCTTGGTGAAATCATCAATGGCTTAGAGCAATGCCTCTGACTATGCTGAAGTTAAAGTTTGGGTCACATTGGTTCTGGCTGGTGTGGCTCCATACGTTTTCTGGAATAGTAATGCATGGAAGATCAAAACCCAAAGTTGTTAAGGCAGCCAAATCCGCCATATAATACAACAAGGTCCTGGGAGTAGATGGCACCACCTCAGATATCCCCAAACTTTATAAATGCTTTACAGGGAGCATCCCTCTTAAAGAATCGTCGATATCTTCTACCCCTAATTATACTCCACCTTCCACCTACATCCAATTATTTCAGTATGAGATGAGTTGAGGAAATACTTTAATGGTTTCTCCCACTCTTCCACCCCTCTCCACAATACATTTTCTGAGATTTATATAGATATGTCTATATAAATCTTGCACTGTGGGCTTTCCACAGCACATTCTTTGGTTCTGTTTGTTGTTAACACAAACAGTGCATTTCACTGTGCGTTTCAATGTACATGTGATAAATAACTGAATCTGAAACTGGCAGCAAATACGAACTTGGAAATATAACTAAAATCAATCACTTTGCTGCAATAGAACAGACCGCGTAAACAAGTATCATTCAAGTCAGGCATTTGTTTAGGGAACAAGTCCGTAGAAATGTAGAAAACTGAGTGAATATTTGTGCACCACCAACTGAGATGCTGAATAATAGCGTAACAACCTACACAAATTTAAACACACAGCATTGTGACACTGATAAAAGAGATACAAGGAAAAATGTGCACTTTAAGCATGGGGAGAGGGCAAGGTGTTCTGGACTCAGAATTCCATAGAACAGTTGAAAACAAGTTGGTTAGATCTAGACCGGGGTATCTCAATCTGCCTTACGCCATAGACCATTACCATGGACCGACCACAGGTTGGGAACCCCAGTCTAGATTATGCTATTGACAACATTCTCATTCATCTTTGTTATTGCTCCCAAGTTCCATTCTGATCAAAAAAGATAAAGGTAATCATTTCTATTGAACAACAGCCATAGCCAGCCATTAAAAAACTGTTCAAAGGTATTTATTTCAATGCATCATTTTTATTTTGCTGTCCGCTGAACAAGAATTGAATTGCAAAATGTATAAACTGTTATAAATCTTAGCAGGAACAGTGAACAGTATCAGCATACCAAAATGTCCCTGGACAGTAGAAATAAAATAATTTGATGAAAGCTTTAACTACATCCAACAATTAAATATTACAAAGTTATGGAGTCATAGAACTAATCTGCCGAGCCCCATTGACCTGTAGCTGGACCACTGCACTCCAAACACCCCCCCCCCCCACCCCAACCATGTACCCATCCAATTTTCTCTTCGACGGTGAAATCAAACCCTAATCCACCATTTCTGCTTGCAGCTCATTCCACACTCTCACTACCCTCTGAGTGAAGAAAGTCCCCTTCATGTTCTCCTTAAATGTTTCATCTTTCACCCTTAACCCATGACCCCTAGTTTTAGTCTCACTCAACCTCAGTGGGAAAAGGCTGCTGATATTTTCCCCATCTATATGCCTCATAATTTTGTATACCCCCATTATATCTCCTCTCACTCTTCTATGCATGAGGGAATTAAGTCCTAACCTATTCAATCTTTCCCTATAACTCAGGTGCTCAAGTCCTATCAACATCCTTGTAAATTTTATCTGCACACAGTAAGTACTTTCAATCTTATTGAGATTATTTCTGCAGGTAAATGATCAGAACTGTACACATTAGGCTTCAACAATGACTTATACAACTTCAACATAACGTCCCAACTCAATATTTTAATTTATGAAGGCAATGTGCCAGAAGCTCTTTACAACCCTATCTACTTGTTATGCCACTTTCAAAGAATTACAGGTGTGCGCCGCTTAATGTCCATTCAGACAATGTCTGATCACATGTACGTCCGTAGTCCCCATCGGAGAACATGACACAGCGGACGTAACCAATCTCATGTATCGCGTATCTCTTGAATGTAGTAGCGTTATCTCTCTGTTTAATTTTCTTCTGAAAATATTACCGTAAAGTGCATCATGGCTTCCAAGTTCAGGTTATTCGACCTGAAACTCTTCCAGTGGAACACTATGAGGAAGTTGAGAACAGTGATGTGGATGAACCTGATCATCTTTGATAAATTGTGTGTGATATAGGCTAAGAAAGTGTTGACATAAAAGTTTAAAATGTGAAAAAAATTAAAAAGGTTAAAACGAAATAAAAAATTAGAGTGCATGTATTATAGTGTACAGTATACAGTTTTAGTGTAAGTCCTTGGCTATTTAGTCAATACAGGTACACTACAGTACTCCATATAGGTTTGCTAAGTATATAATATGGTGTTCGCACAACATCCAAATCACGTAACGTCCGATTTCACAGAATGTATCGTGGACATTGAGCAACGCATACCTGTATCGGATCTGTATTCCCAGATCCCTCTCTTCTACTTCACTCCACAATGCCTCTCACTGTGCAAGTCCTACTCTGGTTTATCCTCCTAAAGCACAATACATTTTTCTGCATTAAATTCCACCTGCCATTTTTCAGTCCATTTTTTCATCTGGTCCAGATTCTGCTGAAAGCTTTAATAGCCTTCCTCGCTATCCACTACATCCCCAACCTTGGTATCATCTGCAAATTTGCTGATCCAATTAACCACATTATCATCCAGATCATTGATATTGAAAACAACAAAGGACTAGTGATACACCACTAGTCAGAGGCAACTAGGGAGGAGAAGATGGTGGGCGACACAGCGCGTGCAGCCGTTCCAAATGATGTCGTATCTGTGAAGTAGGATGCCATGCACAATCCTGATCTGATACAGATAGACGTGAAGAAGCACGGAGGAACATCTGGGGAAACTTCTGAAATGCCTGCTTCGCTGCTGCTACTACTGTGCGATCGAAAAATTTCCGGAGGGAAGGTCCCAAATCCTCGGCCTTGCCTATTGCCGGGGCTGGGGTCGAAGCGCTTGGCAGAGATGGTGCTCGGTGCTCAGTGTCGGAGAGCTGGTCGGAGGCTCGAAGTTTTCGGACGGACTCGGAGTTGGACTGTGGTCGGATGCTTCCGGGATGCTGCATCGGCAAGTTTGCGGCGCTGGAGGTTTACCGTCTGCGTGAGATGATGGGACTTTCGAGAGACTTTGAGACTTTACCGTGCCCATGGTCGGTTCTTCATCAAATTACGGTATTGCTTTGCACTGTTGTAACTATATGTTATAATTCTGTGGTTTTTGTCAGTTTTTCAGTCTTGGTTTGTCATGTGTTTTCTGTGATATCATTCTGGAAAAACATTGTATCATTTCTTAATGCATGCATTACTAAATGACAATAAAAGAGGACTGCGTGTCCTCATAATCTAATCTAATCTAACTATTAGTCCTGTTAGTCTAATCTAACCAGTTAGTCCTGATGAAGGGTCTTGGCCTGAAATGTCGACTGTACCTCGTCCCAGAGATGCTGCCTGGCCTGCTGTGTTCACCAGCAACTTTGGTGTGTGTTGCTAATCTAACTATTACCGCTTTCTGGTTTCTCCTGTGAAGCCAATGTCTAATCCAATTACGATCTCAGCCTGATGTCTTACTGAGCAGAATACTGAAGATTTCCAACAATGAATGGCCAATAAATATTCAACAATGTGCAAACCAGCTTTGAGAATATGTGTTATGAGAAGCCTCAGTGTACAAGGCTCATCGTTTGCACTAATTTATGTAAATACTTATTGTTGCATTTCAGGTTGATTAATGTGCCAGAAGTACATGTATAGATGATGGGAATGGAAAAATCCTGCGGAGTAAACTGACTGAAATATACAATGGGTACTAACAGTGGACCAGGAACACCAAAACCATATTATGAAAAACATGCTGCCTTGAACTTTGCAGTCTTTCTGTCAATGCAATAAGGTAGGAAGATCTGGGATTTAGAGCCAGAAATAATGATGTTGTAATGATATTTCCACTCAGAATGGTACAGTGCCGTGCAAAAGTATTCAGTGATTTCTCCTGAGAACTATGCAGACAGAATTATTCCCAAAAATAATTTGCCAAGTAAATTATGCTCGACTCAATAAAACGAAAGGAGATAAGGACTCAAGCTAGAATCAGGCTGTAACCTGACATTACACCATGGCGGTGGTATAGTATAGGCATCCGTTAATCTCATGAGACCATGGATTTGCGCCTTGGAAGGTTTCCAGGGCGCAGGCCTGGGCAAGGTTGTATGGAAGACCAGCAGTTGCCCATGATGCAAGTCTCCCCTCTCCACACCACCGATGTTGTTCAAGGGAAGGGCATTAGGACCCATACAGCTTGGCACCAGTGTCGTCGCACAGCAATGTGTGATTAAGTGCTTTGCTCAAGGTCACACATGCTACTTCAGCCAAGGCTCAAACTAGCAACCTTCAAATCACTAGACGAATGCCTTAACCACTCGGCCATGCATGGTACAGGAACATAATATAAACTGTCTTCCCTCAAAAATAAAACAATTAAAGCAAAGTACTCATTACCAAACAGCTTGATTAGGGATTGATTTCATAATGAATTACTTTTAGTATAAGAAATGACATTAGTGTCCACAAAGGTCGTGCTCTGTGCCTCATCAAAGTCCAGGATTTCCTTGTAAATGGAGAAACCCTCAAATGCTGATTGCTCTTCACTGGAGTTTTGCCAGCTGTCTTCTGATGGGACACTTAAGAATATATTGGAGGATTGTGTATTTGTTGCAGCCCTTAGCCGTGACATTGGGGAATTATTGTGCCAGACTCAGGATCAGCAAATCCATTCATTGATCTGTTAAATGTTAACAAATTGTATTTTATTTATTTTTATTTAGAGGTACAGCATGATATCAGGGTCACCTGGCCAAATGAGACTGCACCACCAATTACATCTATGTGACCAATTAACCTACAAACCTATATATATCTTTGGGATGTGAGAGGAAACCCGTGCAGTCACGGGGAGAATGTATAAACTCCTTACACACAGTGCAGGAATTGAACTCGGGTCACTGGCAATATAGTAACGTTAAGCTAACTGCTATACTACCATGCTGCTCTAAACTCTTTAAGGCAGTGGCAGGAAATGAACCTCTTTTGGTGATTGCTTAGCATTGTAAAGTAATGTGCTAACTACTGTGCCACCTCAAATTTTTATTCTTTTAATGTATGAATATTTTATTTCTGTTTGTTTGGGAAAGGACTGGTTCTGGCCTGCCTGTGTGATGGTATTATAGAAAGAAAGTATGGCTTTGGGTTGCAAGATGATTACTAGTGATTCCAGAAAAAAGTCTGCATCTCCCAGTGAATCTCTGTCAGTAGGTTTTGGCCTTGTGTTTATTTGATGGAAACAGAACTATCTTGTTCCTATTCTACCCATCAAAAATGGAGATTTGGAGGCATGAGGCAAAGACAACATTGAATACTTAACCTCTAATAATCAAGTAATCAGAGACAAGACCACATGCGTCTTATTGCCTCTTCCCAAAATAGCATAATTGGTGAAATTTACAACTTTCACTGTTTACATAAAGAATTGCTCCACAAGAAATAACTGGAAGATTATTAGCACCCTCAAGGCTACATTAGACACAGCAACATTCAGAGAAAAAGAGGAGACTTCAGAAGGAAAGAAAAGAAGAATAAGAAAAGAAACATTAAGAGTAAAGAACGACCAATGACAAACTTTCATTTCTTGCTTCAAAAGTAAATTAATTCAGTAGGTTAAATTTTACTGAACTGGGGAGTTCCATGAGGACTAATCTCCTTGGTTGGACAGTTCAGTGAAATTCCAGTAACAACAGTTTTTAAATACATAATAAAAACTCCCGACAATCTTTCCTGCAAGTTCTAACAGTAAGTTCTGATAAATCAAATTGTTAATATCATTCAGAAACATAATAGCAGATAGACAACTTGAGTCCCTCCCCTTGAGTCTGCCGTTGCATTTAATGTCCATTGCTTATCTTCTTCCTTAGCACTGCTTTCCAACACTAAGGTTTGATTTACATATTATTCAAAGATCCGTTGACTTCTGAAAATACTCAGCAACTGAAACCATACAGCCCTTCTAGATTGAGAACAATTACTTGGGACGTGGAATTAAAATGACAGTCCTTCCAGGTGAGGCGACACTTCACCTGTGAGTCGGCTGGGGTGATATACTGCGTCCGGTGCGACCTTCTATATATTGGTGAGACCCGATGCAGGCTGGGAGACCGTTTCGCTGAACACCTACGCTCTGTCCACCAGAGAAAACAAGATCTCCCAGTGGCCACACATTTTAATTCCGCATCCCATTCCCATTCTGATATGTCTATCCACGGCCTCCTCTACTGTCAAGATGAAGCCACACTCAGGTTGGAGGAACAACACCTTATATTCCGTCTGGGTATCCTCCAACCTGACGGCATGAACATTGATTTCTCTACCTTCCGTTAATGCCCCTCCTCCCCTTCACACCCCATCTCTTATTTATTTTATTTTTTATATATTTTTCCCCTTCTTCCTCTCTCTTTTCTCCCTCTGTCCCTTTCACTATAACTCCTTGCTTACTCTCCACCCTCCAGGCTCCCCTCCCCCCTTCTCTTTTTCCCCAGGCTTCCTGTCCCATGATCCTCTCCCTTCTCCAGCCTGGTATCCCTTTTGCCAATCAATTTTCTAGCTCTTAGATCCATCCCTCCCCCTCCTGTCTTCTCCTATCATTTTGGATCTCCCCCTCCCCCTCTCAAATCTCTTACTATCTCTTCTATCAGTTAGTCCTGATGAAGAGTTCCAGCCTGAAACATCGACTGTACCTCTTCCTATAGATGCTGCCTGGCCTGCTGCATTCACCAGCATTTTTTGAGGATGTTAATATAGATGGCACTAAAGCCTGGGCAAACAAGCAAGTATTGCCATAAGGAAAGAGGACAAAGTGACACAACAATGCAGTTTCAGAAATGGATGTCAGAACTTAGGATCCTGAAAGCTGAAGAGCTTAGCAGAATTGGTGGCAAAGGGAGTTGGTATAAGTGTGGGGTGGTTTGGGAGGAGTGTTACAGAGAACAGTCATAGATCTGTACAGCACAGTAACAGAGTCCACCACCCACAAAGTCTGTGCTGACCATGATACCAATCTGCCTGCTCATAGACTATACCCTTCCATTACCTGCCAGTTCATGCATCTGCCCCATGGCTCTTAAACATTACTGTTGTCTCTACTTTCATCACTTACCCTTCCAGGCATCTGCCATTATAAAAAGAAACTTAATTCAAAGATCCGTTAAACTTTATTCTTTTCAATTTAAAGTAATAGCTTCTAGTATTTGAACACACTATTATATTGAAATACACACAATCCTTAGGGAACATAGCAGGGTGGACAGAACATACAACAGTACAACACAGGAACATGCTCTTTAGCTAACAAAGTCTGTGTCAACAGGAGCTAAATTAACCCAAACCAATATCCCTCCATTTCCTGCATACTCAATTATCTAATTAAATGCCATCACCACCACCCTGGCAATGTGCTCTAAGCACCTAACATAATCTTGAAAATACGTTTCCCCTCTCACCTTAAAGCTATAGCCTCTATTTATTTCTATCAATGGAAAAAGACGAAACCTTCTCCCCATAACCTTTGACGGCTTGACTAATCAAGAAGCTATCAACCTCCACTTTAAAGACACTCAAATGACTTGGCCTTTTGTGACAATGAAATTCACACAGTCACTACAGTCTGGCTAGAGAGAGTCCTCCTCGCCTTTGTTCTAAATAGATGTCCCTCTATTCCGAGGCTGTGCCCTCTGGTCCTAGACTCACCTGCTGTAGGTAGGAAACATCCTCTCCACATCCACTATCTAGGCCTTTTAATATTCAATTAGTTTTGATGAGATCCCCCCCCCTCATTCTTCTAAATTCCAGCGAGTACAACCTCAGTACGCTCCTCACAGTAGTCCCTTCAATCTTGGAATCATACTTGTGAATGTCCTCTGGACCCTCTACAATGCCAGCACATCTTTTCTTAGATAAGAGGTCCAAAACTGACTCACAAAACTCCTACTGTGCCTTATAAAACCCCTACTGTGCCTTATAAAACCACAGCATTTCATCCTTGCTCTTATATTCTAGTGCCCTTGAAATGAATGCTAACATTGTATTTGCTTCCCTTACCACTGACTCAATCTGTAAGTTACCTTTAAGGAATCCCACACAAGGACTCCTCAGTCTCTTTGCACCTCTGATTTTTGAATTTTCTTCACACTTAGAATAACGTCTATGCCTTTCCTCCTAACAATATGCATGACCATACACTTCCCTACATTATATTCCATCTGCCACTTCTTTGACCATTCTCCCAATCTTTCTAAGTTCTTCTGCAACCTCCCAGCTTCCATAACACTATCTGCCCCTCCACCTATCTCCATATCATCTGCAAACTTGGCCACAAAGCCATCAATTCCATCATCCAAATCACTGACATGTGACGTGAAAGGAAGAGGTTGCAACACTCTTCTCTGTGGAACACCATTTAGTCACCAGCAGCCAACCAGAAAAGCCCTCCTTTATTCCTACTCTTTGCCTCTTGCCAGTCAGCCAATCTTCTATCCATGATAGCATCTTTCCTGTAATACCTTGGGCTCTTGTTAACCAGCCTCATGTGTGGCATCTTGTCAAAGCCCTTCTGAAAATCCAATTAAACAGCACCCATTGACTCTCCTTTGTCTATCCTGCTTGTTATTTCTTCAAAGAATTCCAGCAGATTTGTCAGGCAAGGTTTCCCCTTAAGGGAAACCATGCTGACTTTGGCCTATCTTATCATGTGCCTTCAAGTATCCCAAAACCTCATCCTTAATAATGGATTCCAACCAACATCTTCCAAACACTGAAGTCAGGCTAACCGGCCTATAACTTCTTCTGCCTCCCTCCCTTCTTAAAGAGTGGAGTGACATTTGCAATTTTCTAGAATCTAGTTATTTTTGAAAGATTATTACTAATGCCTCCACAAAACTTCAGCTACCTCTTTCAGAACCCTGAGGTGTAGCTCATCTAGTCCAAGTGACTTACCTACTTTCAAATCTTTCAGCTTCCTTCTCCTTAGAAATAACAACAACACTCAATTCTGCCCCATGACACTCTCAAATTTCAGGCATACTGGTAATGATTTTCACAGTGAAGACCAACACAACATACTTCATCTACATTTTTTTGTTCCCCCCATTACTACCGCTCCAGTGTCCTTTTCCAGCAGTCTGATATCTGCTTTCACCTCTCTTTTACTCTTTTTATATCTGGAAAAACATTTGGTGTGTTCTCTTATATTAATGACTAGTTTACCTTCATGATACATCTTTTCTCTCCTTATGGCTTTTAGTTGCCTCTGTTGGTTTTTAATGCTTTCCTAATTCTCCAACTTCTCACTAATTTTTGCTATATTATATGCCTTCTCTTTTCCTTCAATGCCCTCTTTGACTTCCCTCGTCAGTCACGGTTGCCTCATCCTCCCATTTGAAAACGTCTTCATCTTTGCGATGTATCAATCCTGTGCCTTCCGAACTGCCATTGCTGTTCTGCTGTCATGCCTGCCACTGTCCCCTTCCAATCAACTTTGGCCAGCTCCTCTCTCATGTTTCTATAATTCCTGCTAGTTCACTGTAATACTGATACATCCGACTTTATCTTTTCCCCATCACACTGCAGGTTGAATTCTATCATATTACGATCACTGTGTCCTAAGGGTTCCTTTATCTTAAGTTCTCAAATCAAATCTGGTTCATTATACAACATCCAATCCAGAATTGCTTTCCCCTACTGGGCTCAACCACAAGCTGCTCTAAAAAGCCATCTCATAGGCATTATACAAATTTCATCTCTTAGGATGTAGCACCAACCTGATTTTCCCAATGAACCTGCATATTGAAATCCCCCATGGCTGTTCTAACATGGCCCTTTTTACATGCCTTTTCTTTCTCCTGTTATAATTTGTATCCTGCATTCTAGCTACTGTTCAGAGGCCTGTATATAACACCCATAATGATTTTCTTTCCTAGTAGTTTCTTAAACTTTACACACAAGGAATTTTTTTAAAATGGATGGCTTTGTGGTGGACAGATCACATAATTGTTGTGGTATCAGAAAAGTTGTGGAGAGATAATATTGTGAGTGCCATTTAACAGTCATGTGAGAACTGATAATCTGGTTTAGATTGTATCACTGAGGAACAGCAACCACAGAATTGCTGTGAAAGATAAGAGTACTGTATCCCCAGAGATGACTGCAACTATTGGGAGAGAGACCATCCCACTGTGTCCCTCTTCTCATTGTTCCTCCCTGCACCTCCCTTAGTTGATTCCATGCTTTCATATCAGATTCCATCCTCTGCAGCTTTTTATTTTCTCCATCTATTACCTCCCAGTCTCTACTACAGTATCAAATAATTCCTTCTCTATCTGCATATCACTCCTCAAAAGATGTTTGCCAGGCCTTGCTCCACCTTTTTCCTGCACATCTTTATACTGTCTATCTCTCTTCCATCTTTTTCTTGAAAGATCCATTTTCCTACATAGATCCTGCCTGTTTCAGTTCCTCCGGCGCCTTCATTTATTTCCGTTCCTATTTTCTAATATTCATACATTCTAAATAAAGTATCAACACAGTTAACATAATGCTTCTTGTACTACCATGTGACACAAAGCAATCTAATATGTGTGTGTGTCTCTCTCTCTCTCTCTCAC
Organism: Mobula birostris; assembly: GCF_030028105.1. Classification (NCBI taxonomy): domain Eukaryota; kingdom Metazoa; phylum Chordata; class Chondrichthyes; order Myliobatiformes; family Myliobatidae; genus Mobula; species Mobula birostris. The sequence continues at coordinate 22,787,955 of NC_092371.1, read as the reverse complement.
ACACACACAGGATTCCAGTTAATTTGGACACCAACTCTATTAAGCAGCTGCCCCAATTAGCTGAAGTTTCATGGAAATAGTTAAAAGGTATCTTAAAAAAGCAAGCTTTAAGTAACATATGCTATTAAATGAAATACAGAACAAATTGCAGTACAACCAATATCTCTACAATACTATAAAACTGTGCATTAGTTCCTAATAGCTATTGACAGAGGAGTTCATCTGCCTACTTCTTTCGACTGACTGTCAACGAACAAAATCAGCACAGACACCAAGTGCAGATAAAGGACTGCCTTCATACAATGCTTTTGAAGATTACATCCTCCAAATCTTCATTTTCATTGTAACATTCATGATGATTGTCAATACATTCGTAATTTCTAACTCAAAGTAACGAAATTGTTTCATTTTCACTGCCGACCATTTCTGGCATCACCAAGCCTGAACGCTTGAAACATTGGCGAGCAAAACAATGTCTTAACACTTATTTCACACCAACCACCAGCGACAAAAATCACTGCTTTTTGAACACAAGCAACTGATGCTATTTAAAAACTGCTTGCTCAAAGCATGGTATAGTGCTAAGAACCACGCAAATGCACCCAACTGACACTAGATAGAAACTGTGCAGCAAGTCTCCTGCCCCAATTAAGTAGCATAGCATCCCAAATAAACAAAGGGAATCCCAGGTAGTTTCTCAATTTAGTTTTTGTTCTTTAAGAGTGGTCCCAAACAAGTGGCTACCCTGATTAATGGGAATCCACTGTCGTGCATTGATCTCTCCCTGGAAATACTAAAGACTTTATCATTGACCCTGAGATGGGGGAGGTAGGGAACAGCACAATGGTGTGAGTGTCTGAATGATAAGGCAATAACTTGGGCCCTTATGAGTGTATGGTATATGTACATATACACACACACACACACATTTTGTTCTATTTTATTTTTATTTAGTGATACAAGATACAGCTCGGAATAGGTCCTTCAAGACGCATGGTCACAGCAACCAGACAACCCTGATTAACTCTAACCTAATCACAGAACAATTTAAAATAATTAATTAACCTACCCGGTATGTCTTTGGAATGTGGGAGGAAACCGGAGCACCCAGGGAAAATCCAGGCATTCCATGGGGAGAACGTACAGAGATTCCTTACAGTGTTGGGAATGAACTTTAAACTCCAGAACACCCCAAGCTGCAAGAGCATCGTGTTAACTGCTATGCTACCAATGTATGTATGTACACATGCGCGTGCACACACTAACACACATACATATGCACACACATCTGTTAAGATGCCTCATTTGAAGTGGCATGGCTGGATAAATGTACTCTTCTCTTAGGGCCTTCTATTGTTTGGGAAATTCAAAACCAGACTTTCTACAAAAGTAGATGCATCTAAATTTTATGTTTACTAAGTAACAAACAGGAAACAAAAGATAAAAAACACAGATGTTTGAAATATGAAACAAAACCAGAAAATGATGGATTCAGCAATTCAGGGAGCACAAGAGAAATTCATAGAGTTAATGTTTCAGGTCAAAGATCTTTCATCAAAATTGACAGTTTTCCAACTTAAACTGTTTCTCTTTCCACTCAATGTTGTCTGAGCTGCAAAGTGTTTCCAACATTTCCTCATTTGTTTCGAATAACAAAAATTTTCTAACATTTTTTTAGAGAATCAAAATGATGTATCAAAAAGTTTGTGACATTAGGACTTTGCAAGTATAGGACAGCATCAACCCACACATTATATCCCCTTTTCAAATTCTTTTCAGAACTGAAACCATGCTTCACCACACAGAACATTAGTTACTTAATAGATTCAAGATTAGAAACCATTCTCTTCAGTACAACACACTTTGTTACTACATAAAATATTTCAGATGAAAAGTCTAGGACCTGAAACCATTAACCATTTCATTCTGCACTGATGCTGCCTGGCTTGCTGTTGAGTTTGTACAAGACATTGGTGAGCCATAATTTTAAGTATTGGGTGTAGTCTGCTCACCTACCTACTGGAAACATATCAATAAGACTGAGGTGTACAAATAAAATTTACAAGAATGTTGCTGGGACTTCAGCAACTAAAGTAATTGGGAAAAGTTGAATAGTTTAGTGGTTTCTTTTCCCTGGAATGCAGGATAATGAGGGGAGATTTGATAGTGGTATACAAAATTACAAGGGGTATAGATAGGGTAAATGCAAGCAGGCTTTTTCCACTGAAGCTGGGTGAGACTTAGAGTTAAGGGAGAAAGGTGAAATGTTTAAGGGGAGCCTGTGGGGAAAACTTCTTCACTCAGAAGGTGGTGTAAGTGTGGACAAAGCTGCCAAAAGAAGTGATGAATATGGGTTCAAATGCAACATTTAAGATAATTTTGGTTAAGTACATGAATTCCCCAGTCCTTGTGAAGGGCCCTCCATAGACACTGACTGGCCTTCTGTGCTCCTCCAGCATTTTGTATTTTGTTCTGGGTAAGTACATGTATGGGAGTTATGTAGTGCTATGGTCCAGGTGTGGGTCCATAGGTCTAGGCAGAGTTACAGTTCAGCATGAACTAGGTGGGCCGAAAGGCCTGTTTCTGTTCTGTAATGCTCTATGACTCTAGCACTTTCAAGTTTTATTTCAAAGTTCTAGCGTCTTAATTATATTTTGCTTCTAGATTTTTTTCTGTTAATATTGGACATATGATACGAAATAAACATGCTGACTTTATACTCCTGAAATTGCATGCAAGGAATCCTCAACGCCAAACACCCCTATGCCGCAACAAACATTACTTGCGAGTCAAGGTACGGAAGTACAAAGGGGGCAAAAAGTGCTTTGGACAAAACCAATGGACAAGCAGGAAAATAATTAAAACGTATATGGAACCCGAAGATCTGCGGCTGGTACCATGAAACAAACTCAGTGAAAACCACATGAACATTTGCAATGCACCCAGTATTTCCAGCCAATTTTATTCCGCTCCTTCTTGAAGCCTGGCATCGCCAGTGGTTGTGTGTTTTTGTTTGACTGACATCCTTCGCCATGGTCGGGATATGTGGGTGGGGGGGGAAGCCTGGGTGCCCGGGGCCGCAGACACCGGGAGTACCTTGGTGTCAGAGACCAGGTGGGAGGAGGAAGGGATGGGTGTGTGGGATGCCAGCACCCAGGTGAGAGGCCTGCCGCAGTAGGGGGCCTGGGGGTGTGGGCTGTGGAGGACCGGGTCAGAGGCCAGCAGCAGGGACGGCGGCGTTGGGGGAGAGCGGAAGAGAGACCCACTACAGGTAGAGGTGGGTGTGAGGGGTCCGCTAAAAGGAGGGTTGATGGTTGAACCGAGGTGAGAGGCCCGCTGTAGCGGTACGCTGCCTGTGCACCTGTCACAGGAGAATGGACACAGCTCTCCATCACCCCTCGCCCTCCATCCGCCGCCTCACCCAGCACCCTACCCCTCCGTCACCCACTACTACCTCAGCCATTCAGCGACGGTGCAAAGGGCTGTCCACCACCCCGTTACTCACCATAACCTGCCAGGGCAACCGACACAACCTCCCCGTTATCCCCCGCTAAGCCGAAAGATGGCGGCCGTTTGAAGTCAGAAAAGGCCTTAACGCGCCTACGCAGCAAGACCTCTTGGCATTCTGGGAGTTGTAGTGCACCTGTCCCAGTTGAGCTGGGTGGACTTCAACTCCCTGAAGCATCTCTCCATGCAGCTGGATGCGGTGGATCCTGGATATTGAAGTTTCCTCAGCCCTTCGGCTCGCAGTATAGTAGTCGTCACTGCATAACCGTAACGGTCCAGGAACCCCGGGGATTTCTGTAGCTGCAAGTGAAAGCAAAGTTTCCCTGGAATTTTCCCGATTGTACAGTAAATAGCCGTAAATGAAGACAACAGAGATTTTCCGGAATAATAAGGAAATCTTGGTTATTTTACAGTTTGTAAATAGAATGGTAAATCAAGTTTTATTCCTAAACTTGCCAAATATGAGCTTTCAACCACCCTAAAATCAAATATAATCGCGCTACGATTTTTTTTTCACGAATGTAGTGGTCTAAACGGTACGAAGTTGTAAGGTTTGTTGATAGATTCATGCTAAAACCACTCAATATAAAAAAAATGACTCTTTTCGTCCCATTTTAAATCTATCCCTCCCTCCCCCTTCTCTGCAACTTAAATTACATTTTAATCTCTCTTTCATAGTTCTGACACATGCTTTGCAGTTTTATTTTGGTTTTAATTTTTAAAAATCTATTCTGCTGTAATTAAATGATAATTATGCATCAGCCAATTTACAATGAGAGATAAAGCAGAAGACGATGTTAGCAATCATAATACTGTTACAGAAAAATTGTCAAGATGAAGCAAGGTTTGTAGATAAAATATCTATACTCTATTAAGTTTGAGTAATATTCAGGAGTATAACACCAACTTAAAATGTCTTGGTATAATACATGGGAATTACTGAGAGTAAATCAATTTATTACATCCCTTCTGTACCTAATAACAAACACTCAGTGGCCACTTTATTAGGTACCTCCTGTTGGTGGTCTTCTGCTGCAGTAGCCAGTCCACTTCAAGGTTTGATATGTTATGCATTCAGAGATACACTTTTGCACACCTCTGTTGTAATACTATATGTGGTTATATGAATTACTGTCACCTTCTTGTCAACTTGAACCAGTCTAGCCATTTTCCTCTGACCTCTTTCATTATTATAGTGTTTTCACCCACAGAATTGTCACTTACTAGATTTTTTTTCTTTTGCACACCATTCTCTGCAAACACCAGGCTGTTGTGCATGAAAATCCTAGGAGATCAGCAGTTTCTGGGATACTCAAAGCACCCTGTCTGGCACCAGCAATCATTACACATTAAATGTCACTTAGATAATATTTCTTCCCCACTCTGATGTTTGGTCTGAACAACAACCAAACCTCTTGACTATCTTTCCATTCTTTCCTGCATCAAGTTGCTACCACATGATTGGCTGATTAGATATTTGCATTAATGAGCTGGTGTACAGGTGTACCTAATAAAGTGGCCACTGAGTGTTTGTCAATAGAATGATTTGGTGTCATAAACCAGGTGGTGGAATATTGTGAAGTTTAAGGTGGAATCATGAAATCAAAATACTTCTGGAACTTTCACATTAATTAAAACTAATGTCAATTAGCAATGTTTGAGTCAATCCAGTGATGGCAAGGGAAAAAAGAAAAAAGAAAGCATGGAAGGTGTATGATTGGCTGGAATTAAGCTGGGGTCTGATCAGCCCCGGCTGGGTCACCTGGAGGAGGTTGTATGATGTCGAAAGACCCGAAACACCCGATGATTCCAGGAACATCACTGAAGATGTGTCCAGAAGCATCAATAGATGTATGTACACAGTGAACCAATGACAGAGGGAAGACTACAAGGTGAAAGCAGTGGGGTTGAGGAGGAGAAAAAAAAGAGGATCAGCCATGATTAAATGGCAGAGCAGACTCGATGGGCCAGATGACCTAATTCTGCTCCTTTGTCTTATGGTCTTAAATGGATATGTCAGCCTGAGTCTATGATGGTTGTAAATAGTGACAATATGATCAGTAGCAGCAATGCTGAAAAAAATGCAAAAAACAGAACTACCTTAAATATATTTCAAATCCCAGTTATTCCCTGCAATAATTCTGATACACTGGAGATAACGTTAAGGTACATTTGTTTTCTTCTGTTACAGATCCCAGAATCACCTTTAATAAATAACTGCATATTTAAATTGTAGTGGGATGGTAAATTGTTGGTTCCTGTCAAATCTCTCCAATGTTCAATGCACTCTTTGCAATTAAAGACCTTCTATTGCAGGCAATTGATCTTCCTCCTTAGAATATGTGCCACATTGTATCTGAATAGAGACTGCATGCAATAAGTACATTTCTGAGGAATGAGTGTGCCACTTTCAATGGACTAGTTTGCTTATTTGTTTAATATCTCGTTTCATGATACCCTGTGAGTTTACATTTGCCATACTTGGACAGTGAATTTGAATTTATTTAAATTTTACATCCATCCCACAATATGATGGAGTAAAAATCTTTGTGTTATGACTCTGTCGCAATGTACAGACATTTGAATTTAAAAGTCTAATGGCTTGTAGAAAGAAGCTGTCTTGTAGCCTGTTGGTCCTGGCTTTAATGCTGTGGTACTGTTTGCCAGATGGAAGCAGCTGATACAGTTTATGGTTGGGGTGACTGGTGTCCTGGATGATGTTCTAGACCTTCTTTATGGACCTACTCCTGTAACTGTCCTCAGAGGAGGGAAGTTCACATCCACAGATGTGCTGGGCTGTCCGTACCACTCTCTGCAGTGCCCAGCGATCAAGGTTGGTGCAGTTCCCATAACAGACAGTGTAGTGATACAGCCAGTCAGGATGCTCTCAATGGTGCCCCTGTAGAAGGTCTTCAGAATCTGGGGGCCCTTGACGAACTTCTTCAGTTGCCTGAGGTGGAAGAGACATTGTTGTGCTTTTCTTGCCACACAGGTGGTGTGTATAGTCCAGGTGAGATCTTTGGTGATACACACAAAAAGGCTGTGAAAATATACAGTACTGATGCTGGATATCTGATTTTAAAAAGGAAGTAAGAAGGAAGAATTGCTAGTAGCACTCAGCAGATCAGTCAACATCGGATGAAATGGGAAGAGATTTAATCTTCATGTTGAAGACCATTCATTATTAGCTGCCCTGACCTACTCAGGGCTTTTAGAATTTTCTGTGTTTTCAAAATTGATTATTTGTCACATCCTCCAGAGTTTGGCTGCCTGAATTCAACCTCTAGTTTGTCAACAGACACTACCTAACCATCGACGCCTGTGTATCCTATCATCGCCAGCTATTGTCTGTGAGAAAAGTCAGTCTATAGTTCTGTGGCAGACCAAACTGCAGCAAAAAATTTCTGAAGAGTGTCTCCCTGTAGAATTCAACGAAGGAGTTGATGAGACATAAATGGATAACTATCGTTTAGAAATGCTGAATGAATAAGTGGATAGAGTCATATGGCACAGAAACAAAGACAAAGAAAAGGGATCTTCAGCCCATGTAGTCCATGCCTGACCTTTAATCTCCCTAGTGCTATCGACCGGCACCAGGACCATAGCTCTCCATACCCCTCCCATCCATGTACTTATCCAAACTTCTCTTCCAAGTTGAAATTGAACCCACATCTACCATTTCCACTGGCAACTCATTCTACACTCTCACTATCCTTTAGGTGAAGAGTTTCCGCCTTAGGTTCCCCTTAATTTTTTCACCTTTCACCATTAACCTATGACCTCTAGTTGTAGTCTCACCCAGCCTCAGTGGAAAAAGCCTGCTTACATTTACTCTATCTATACTCCTCATAGCTTTGTACATTTCCATCAAGCCTCCTCTCATTCTCCTACGCTCCAGGGAATAAGGTCCTCACCTGTTCAACCTTTTGCTATAACTCAGGTCCTCATGTCCCAGCAACCTCCTGATAAAAGTTCTCTGCACTCCTTCAATCTTATTGAAATCTTTCTTGTAGGTAGGTGACCAGCAACTTATACAACTTTAACATAATATCCCAACCCCTGTATTTGATACTCTGATTTCTGAATGCCATCGTGCCGAAAGCTCTCTTTATGACCCTGTCTACCTGAGACACTACTTTCAAGAAATTATGCATCTTTATTCCCAGATCTCCCTCTTCTGCCACACTCTTCAGTGCCGTGCCATTCACTGTGTAAGATCCACCCTAGTTTGTCCTCCCAGCATGCAAAATCTCACACTTGTCAGCATTAAGTCACTTCAACCATTTTTTAGCCCATTTTTCCAGCTGGTCCAGATCCCAGCAAGCTTTGATAGTGATGTTCCATCTAGTTTTTTTTCACAACTACGCAGACCTACCATTGCTCTGAGCAGGATGTTTGTACAAGCCTGAAAACTGTATTGGTTCAAAAACAAAGTTTCTTTTGTAATATGCGTACTATGAATATTTAGAATGGAAATTAAATTATCACAAATTTTATTTCATTTATTTATTGAAGGGTATAATGAAATACAGTACAAGAAAGCAAATCTTTCGTGTTTCAGAAGCCTTTTCTTGTCTAACTTTATTCCAATGGTGTGGCAACAAAGGCTATGTGTGCAGGAGTATTTCAGTTATTGCGTGGCTGTGCACCTGATAGCTTAGAGGGACCAGTGTTTGAAACCCTTCCTCACTGTCCACTATCTTGGTGTCACCCACAAATTTGCTGATCCTGTCTAACGTGCTATCATTCAGGTTGTTGATATACAGTAGATGGCAAACAACGATGAACTCAGCACCAATCCCTGAGGTGCACCAGTCAAAGAGGCAACCATCCAGTACCGGCCTCTGGCTTCTCCAACAAAGCCAATGTCAAATCCAATTTACTGTCTCAACCTGAATATCAAGTGACTGAACCTTCTTGGCCAACCTCCCATGCAGAACCTTGTCAAGTCCACGTAAACATCCACTGTCTTTCCCTTATTGCCTACTCGTCTTTGTGTTATGTGGATCATTACAGGAAGAATCCCCTGCAGTATAATATCTAACCCTCAAATCCTGTCTGTACAAGTCAGATCCCAAAAAAATAACATACCAAATTTCAAATTCTAGGAACACTTCAAAAAGCATCTTCTATCCTGTCTGCTCTGTTATGTATTTGTGCTTGAATTGCTGTACAGTAAAGAATGTCACAAGTCAGTACATGCCTGATGCTCAATGTTTCAGAAATACATCCCAGCATCATGTCGTGAGCCATAATGTTTTCAGATTCTCTGAAACAAGCCTTGATCTCCAGTAGTCATTTCCTGCAAGGTCTGAATGCCATCTGGCATTCCTAACTGACTTGAAGTACATATTACATTCTAGGAAACCCAATAATTACATCTCAAAGTCACAGAAATCCTTTCCATATGCAATACACCATATATGAATGGAACAACCTGTGGGAGCTCGGCACCCTCAGATGAACATATGTACAGTAACTTGGATCTCAGGAGAAAATTGCAATGAGATGTCAGATTAAAGGGAGAGTTCACACTCCAGTTCCCGACTCTCAGGAATCCACGACCATACCATGTATGATCACAGATAACAGACCACCTTTAATATTTCATTAACATGAGCGAAACCAAAAGACGTGCTTTACACCCAATGCCAGGCCACAGAGAGCAGCTTCCATCACATCCCTTTGGGTGTAGGTTGGAGATCCATGATCTTGGCAGTGACAGCACATGGATCAGGTGCTGTGTGTCTCTAGTAAAATATACTCGCTCTGTGGCCAGGATGAAGCCACTATCCACACTGAGCTGCTCCACTGTTTGTTCATCCCACCCAGCTCCACTCTCATCACCTCTCTACGTTGATCCATGGGCCATTGTTTGGTTTTATCAAGTTCCCACATGGCACTGCCATCACTAATGGATCTCTCTCTATAATACCATAATGATCCCTTTTTGGCGATAACTATATAGGCGCTTTCATTCTTCAGAACCTACCCTAAGTGTCAGACACCCGTGTAAAGACCAGAAGTACAATTACATTCAGTGTCACTAGTCCCCAGACCTTGCTCTTAAATCTATTGGGAGATTGTACTGCATATAACAGTCGCATCTTGTCCTTGGCATATTTTTGAATCTACCACAGTACCAAGTCACCAGCTCCAAATTTACTCCTTTAATCATCCACTGAAAATTAAACTGCCGGCCTGTTAACCAGCTTGATGGGAAAGGTTTTGAAGTGTTTGAAGGTTCACATTAAACTGCCCCATTGACAAATGTTAATAATTTTAACCCCGAGATCATAAACTCAAAGATAATTTTCTTTGTCATATAAGAACCTGCCAAATACCATGCTATCATCAATCAAAATCTTTCCATTGGCAAATCAACCGATGAGCCAAGGAGCTGAGCGGGTCAGGGAACAGAATGTACTAGAGAAGAAAGGGTTGGTTCAAAATGGTCTGCGGGAGCTTTAATCAGTGTAGTTTTTGACAGAATTGCCCAATGGATAACAAGTGCCTGAACACGCTGGCTAATATTCGTTCAAAGGAACACATGGATGACAAGCAACCCTCATAATCTTCCTTGGTAGCCTAAAGCCCAATTGCATGAACACTAAATTTTTCAACTTCAGCAAACCTTACTCATGTCTTCCCTTCCCACCTCTTTCCCCCTCCCTCTCTCTCCCTCTCCCTCCCTCTCCCTCCATCAAATACTCCTCCGGTCCTACAATTTTTGTTCCCGAAACCCCTCCAACATCCATCACCTACTTCTTCTTGCTTTCACCCACTACCCAGATATTTTCCACAGTGTATCATTTACACCCCCTCCCCCCAAATCCCATCTGGTTCCAACCACCCTTCATCTCTTCTTTAATGCCTCCCATTATCACCTCCCTTTCTCATCAGATTCCAGCACTGATAGCTTTGTGTTCCCACTGATCACCCTCCATCAGCTCATGGTAGGATATGGCACAGGGAGGCACGGTAACATAGTGGTCCATGCAACACCAGCAATCAGGGTTCTGTTCCTGTCTCTGTCTGTGAGTACATCCTCCCCGTGATTGCGTGAGTTTCTTCCAGGTGCCCCGATTTCCTGGCACGTTCCAGAGGACATACGGTTAGGGGTAGCAAGTTGTGGGCATTCTATGTTGGCACTAGAAGCATGGTGACACTTGCGGGCTGCCCCCAGCATATCCTTGGACTGTGTTGGTCGTTGACACAAACAACACATTTCACTCTCTGTTTCGAAATACTTGTAGCAAATAACGCTAACCTTTTTAAAAATCAGCTTTCTCCACCTTTACAGTCAACTGCCCCAACCTGTCTACTTTTTTCCTGGACAGCTCCCAACTCTCACCCACCTGCCTTTGCCTCGCAACTTCACCTTTCCTCATTCTACCTATCATCTTCTCCCACTCATCACCCTCTCCACGATCCTCATGCTCCTATTGACGATTGGTTATCGTGCAGAAGACCAGGAAGCCAGAAGGCTTCTACTGCTGCAAAGGTCAAGGAAGAGAATGCATTGAGGACCAGTTTATGAGCCTCAATTATTCACAATCTTATGCCATAGAATATACTATTATTATCAAGGTAGATACTTGGAATTTTTTGGGGAACGAGAATGCCAGCAGCACAATTTAGGTTCATGATCTCAAGAGACTGCAACTCAGTGAGCTTTATGGTAAAATTTGATTAAGCTTAACAGAAACTGAAACTGATAAATAACTGAAATGCACAAGTTTTGCAAATGATTAAACCATTGGATCACCAGAAGAGACCTTACACACATATCCAGGAAGGTTGCGATATTCTGTTGAGTTTTAACAAAATGGCATTGATATAATGTTAATTCTGGGGCTTAAATGTATCAGTTGAAATCGGACTGCAAGTTATTTTCCGCAACCTAACTGTAGCCGCAGTTTGCTCTCTTGTGTATGATCACTGGCCGTCTTATCAGTTTTCCAGCATCACCCTATCTTACACACTTGAGCAGATTGCAACTACCCCCGTCTTTTACCGAGATTCAACCACGTTTCCTCACTTAATAACTGTAATCTGATTTTTGAAGCTATGTTGATCCTTTAACCTCGATAAATCAGAGTTATGCAAAGGGAGACTGGGGTACCATTCTGACTGTGTGTGTGCTCCCTCTGTGGAGTTTTCACTTTGTGGGTGATCCAGTGGCCTGCCCATCCTAACGATATACGTGTTGGTTAATTAGTCATTGAAAATTGCATTCATTATGTAGGAAGTTGGCAGAACGTGTGGAGTTGATAAACAAGATGAGGAGAATTGAAAATGCTGTTAGTGAAGGTAAATGCATGGTTAGAGGTTGGTGCAGCCTCTGTTAGCTAAAGGGCCTCTTCAGGTGCTGTCTGCATCCAAGACTCCATGGCACCTCCATTCTATGCCATTGTCAGACCATCTCCCACATAAATCCATTTCTCACAGGTCCCAGAATGGTTCAATGGTTCCATTTAATATCAGAGATTGTATACAGTGTACAACCTGAAATTCTTACTCTTTGCAGACATCCACGAAACAGAAGAGGACCCCAAAGTATGAAAGACTGAAAAACATTAGAACCACAAACCCCCCACCCCTCCCATGCACAAGCAGCGGCAAAGCATCAAGCCTCCCCCCACTTGTTCCAGCAGGAATCTTCAGCGCACCCCACCAACCAGCATGCAAGCAACAGCAAAGCCCCAAAAGCGACCGTGATCTAGAGCCCATCAAAAACCACTGTCTGTAACTCAGCACTGTCGACTTGCCCAAGGCTCTCTCACTAATGAGGCTGAGAGAGGTATCACTCCTTCCACAGCGAGAGGGGAGCCAACAACTCGCTGTTTCAATGCTACATCCTGCAGCGTTGCTTTTATTTCGAGTTCCCCCGACTCGAGAACCAGCATCTCACCCCCACCATTGAGAGGGGGAGAGGGAGGGCGGGGAGTGGGGTGGGAGAGAGAGCGAGAGAGAGAGCGAGAGAGAGAGAGAGAGAGAGAGAGAGAGAGAGAGAGATATCACTCAAGTGCAGTGGCCTCTGACAGCCACACCCACTTTCACAATGTTCCAATCTCCCACAACACTTCAGCTGGTAACACTGGCGAGGAATTGGGTCCACAGTGGTCACACAAAGCCACACCCCAAAGGCGCATATCCTCCAGGCCGCTCCTGGAGATATTCAGGAATGTCCATTTTCATTCATTCTCTGCACACCCACATATGGGGCAACTTGCAGCCTTACATAAACTTGCCTTATAGCCTATGAAGGTCATTCTGCAGATGCTTTCTCTCCACAGACTCTGTATTCTCCATAAAATTTGCTTTCTCACTGAATTTAGTGTCATCAGCAAACTTAGGTATGCTACACTAATTCTTCTTTCAGTTAGTCCTGACGAAGGGTCTCGGCCTGAAACATCGACTGTACCTCTTCTAGAGATGCTGCCTGGCCTGCTGCGTTCACCAGCAACTTTTATGTGTATGCTACACTTGGTCTCCTCTTCCAAATAGTTAATGTGTATCTTGAAAAGTTGCGGGCCCAGCACCGACCCTTGCAGTATTCCACTCACCACTGATTGCAGACCAGAGAAACACACTCTCTGCCTTCTGTTGGGTAACCAACTCTTTATGCTGGTGTGTGTGTTCGTCCATCGTCGACGTTGATGAGGACCCCGACACCATTATGATGGTGTCGAGACTAGCGCGTGATTTGGATTTAAGTGAGGGAGAGTTGCCTCACTCTCTCTTCCCAATTCCCATCTGGATCCAGTGGCAAGACAGAGTCTAGACGGCTGGAGATGGGACTAGGCGCAATGGATGACCAGGACATCTTCTATGTCTTGTCCTGCTCTACACGTTCCACGACGCTTGCAGAGACCGGCTTCTTGATGGTTGGACTTGTCTGCTCAATCCACCAGAGTCTGTCTTCACATGCTGGGATAGACAACTCCCTATCTCGCCGAGGGTTTGAGACCCATCGGCTACCCTCACCTGGTTTAGCCGGCTTGTCGAAGCCGTTGCCCGGGGTGTGGCTGCTGTCGCATGCAAACAGCTACGGGGAGCCACAGGTGAGAGCTGAGTGCCAGGTGGGGAGCAAAGGTGGACTAACCGCCTTGAAAAGGATGGAACATGTTCCCCCAGCAGAGGTGCTACCCCTCCCTGACAAACTGTACACCCCCTCTTTATGCGAATGCATTAACAGACCCCACACCATGAATCCTTATAGTGTGGATAAGCCTTTGATGCGGCACCTTACCAGGTGCCTTCTAGAAATTCAAAAGTACAATAATCTACCTTTTTCTCCCCCTATTTAATGCACTCATGATACCTTCAAAGTATTCCATTAAGTGTGCCAAACAGGACTTGCCCTTCCTGAAACCACGCAGAGCCCGTCTAATGGAACCAAATGCTTCTCTCTTTCTTCTTTAATGATAGCTTCAAGCTTTTTTTCTGATTACACACATAAAGCTAACTGGTGTATAGTTACCCGTCCTTTGCCTACATCCTTTATTAAACAATGATGTGACATTTGGCTGTCTTCCAATCCACCAGAATCCAGAGAATTTTGGTCAGGGCTGGGATGTAAATTTGTGGGCAGTGAGAAAATCATTCATCTTCTTTTTATTGATCTCGTTCTAGAGATTCAGTCTCACTGGACCCTACCACTTTTATCTGGACCACACCTTCATTAGCCTGGTCCTGCTCCACTTGCCTTTATCGTTTATTACTAGGGTGAGGTAGGGTCTCAAGTATTGTAGTATGTTTGTGTGTGAGGTGTTGTGTAAGGCTAGTGAGGGGTTTTGCATAGGGTTGGGGGTCTTGAAAAGGGTCAGGGGAGTCAGGGTTGTGGAAGTTAAATTTAGGCGAACAGTTGGGTGAATTGGTGTGTGAGTGTATGTAAGTGTGGTGAGGGTGGCTGTGCTACATGGCTTTTGTGAAGGGCATACTGCCTGGAAGAAGGACGTGAGCATATGGAATTACACACGGGATGAAATGGGGCAGGTGTTGATCAGCCTGTGTGGACTGGACAATGTCTGGGATCAGGATGTGAGTGTGCAGGGGTGTGTTGGAGCCTGTGGGATAAGTGTTGACAGCCTCTGTTGGTGGGACGTGGGAGTGAATGAGTGGAGGTGTATGTGACGTGAGAGTGGATGGATGTTGACTTGCCTGTGAGGAATGGATTCTCTCAGGGGCTTGGGTGAACCATAGAAACCATAGAAACCATAGAAATTACAGCACAGAAACAGGCCTTTTGGCCCTTCTTGGCTGTGCCGAACCATTTTCTGCCTAGTCCCACTGACCTGTACACGGACCATATCCCTCCATACACCTCCCATCCATGTATTTGTCCAATTTATTCTCAAATGTTAAAAAAGAACCCACATTTACCACCTCGTCTGGCAGCTCATTCCATACTCCCACCACTCTCTGTGTGAAGAAGCCCCCCCTAATGTTCCCTTTAAACTTTTCCCCCCTCACCCTTAACCCATGCCCTCTGGTTTTTTTCTCCCCTTGCCTCAGTGGAAAAAGCCTGCTTGCATTCACTCTATCTATCCCCATCATAATTTTATATCAAATCTCTCCTCATTCTTCTACGCTCCAGGGAATAAAGTCCTAACCTATTCAACCTTTCTCTGTAACTGAGTTTCTCAAGTCCCGGCAACATCATTGTAAACCTTCTCTGCACTCTTTCAACCTTATTTATATCCTTCCTGTAATTTGGTGACCAAAACTGAACACAATACTCCAGATTCGGCCTCACCAATGCCTTATACAACCTCATCATAACGTTCCAGTTCTTATACTCAATACTTCGATTAATAAAGGCCAATGTACCAAAAGCTCTCTTTACGACCCTATCTACCTGTGACGACACTTTTAGGGAATTTTGTATCTGTATTCCCAGATCTCTCTGTTCCACTGCACTCCTCAGTGCCTACCATTAACCCTGTATGTTCTACGTTGGTTTGTCCTTCCAACGTGCAATACCTCACACTTGTCTGTATTAAACTCCATCTGCCATTTTTCAGCCCATTTTTCCAGCTGGTCCAAGTCCCTCTGCAGGCTCTGAAAACCTTCCTCACTGTCTACTACACCTCCAATCTTTGTATCATCAGCAAACTTGCTGATCCAATTTACCACATTATCATCCAGATCATTGATATAGATGACAAATAACAATGGACCCAGCACTGATCCCTGTGGCACACCACTAGTCACAGGCCTCCACTCAGAGAAGCAATTCTCTACCACCACTCTCTGGCTTCTTCCATCGAGCCAATGTCTAATCCAATTTACCACCTCTCCATGTATACCTAGCAACTGAATTTTCCTAACTAACCTCCCATGCGGGACCTTGTCAAAGGCCTTACTGAAGTCCATGTAGACAATATCCACCGCCTTCCCTTCATCCACTTTCCTGGTAACCTCCTCGAAAAACTCCAACAGATTGGTCAAACATGACCTACCACGCACAAAGCCATGTTGACTCTCCCTAATAAGCCCCTGTCTATCCAAATGCTTGTAGATTCTGTCTCTTAGTACTCCCTCCAATAACTTACCTACTACTGACGTTAAACTCACCGGCCTATAATTTCCCGGATTACTTTTCGATCCTTTGTGTGTGATTGGAACATGGTTGAATCATGGAGCAGTCTCAATGGGGTAAATGGCCTAATTCTGCTCCTATGTCATATGGGTAGGTGCATGCCTATATCTACGAGGTGAAGTTGGGTGTGTTAGCTGTCCTGTGTGGGAAAGGATATTACTTGAGACCAAAATGTAAGTGTGTATCAAGGTACGTGGAGTGAAAGGGGGCCAGTGTTGAGCGGTCTGCGTAGGCTGGGACATTGCACAGACCAGGGTGTGAGTGTGTGGGAGTGTATGGGTGAGAGGGTGTGGGTGTTGACTGGCCTGTGGGGTCGGGGGGGAGCAGTCTGGGATCTGGGATCGGGGCCGATGTACGAGAGTGTATGTGGGGCCAGGTGGGAGTGTATGCATGTTGCCTGGTCTATGTTGGGAGAAGTCCTGCTGAAGGGTTTTGGCCCAAAACTTCAACTGTACCTTTTTCCATTGATGCTGGCAAGCCTGCTGACTCGAGTCCCTCCAGCGTTTTGTGTGTGTTACTCAGATTTCCAGCATCTGCACATTTTCTCTTGTCTATGTTGGGAGAAGGTGCCCAGTATAGAAGGATGTATGTGGGATGGAGGGGCACGTGCAACATGTGGGGGAACTGCCTGGGACTGGATTCAGGTGTAAACGTGCAGGGAGAATGTTCTGGAGTGTATGTGGGGTCAGGTAGGAGTGTTGTGTTTCCTGGCCTGTTTGGAAAAGAGATCTCTAAGGCGCCAGTGTAGGGATGTCTGTAAGAACAAGGGGTTGTAAGTCTGTGATGTAGGGAACTGTTTGGGAGCCAGGTGTGAGTGTGTAGGGAGGATGTACAGGAAAGCATACAGGGTCAGAGGGGATGTGTGTTGCCTGCCCTATGTGGGGGGTGGGTGGGGGGAGATGTGAAAGACACCAATGTAAGTGTGTGGCTGTGTATATGTGACTGGCAGAAAGTGTAGTATGTGCTACCTCACATGTATGGGGTGGATTCTGTCTGGATTGGGGTCTGAGTGTACGTGGATTTATGGGAACGTACGCGCGATAAGGTTTTTTTTGGATGTTACCTGTGAGGTTTGTCTTATGATTATGTATGTGTTTGGTCCTCATTCAGAATTAAATTAACAAGGAAGGTGTGACCCTATTTTTATAGCCCTGATTATATAGCTCTAAATACAAATTTTTAGACTTGTTTTTGACTATTTGGAGATTAGGTTTGTAATGTTTCGATCCATTTCTTCTCTGCTTCCTTTCTCCGAAATGTTGTCCAGTTCATGTTAGTTTCCTGGCGCAGAATCTCCAAAGATTGGATCCAATGTTGCTGGAAATGTTGCTAACAGGTCAGTTCTGGTCTCCCCCTGTAATATTACTAAGGTGCCCTGAGTCTGACCCTTAAGCTGTTGCCTCTCTCTCCTATGTACATGATGTAGCATTATTTACACTAAATTGCATATAATAAATTCTGCTGTTCACGAGTTATCTTCTGCACTCTCTGGGCCCACTTTCCTGCAGCTCCATTATTATGCTTTTCGATGTATTTAAATGTTTAATGCTCCACAGTGCCTCCCACTGCAGTATGGAGCTGTGTGTAGTTTGGTGCCAACCAGTAGTTCCCTTAAATTTTTAACTCTATTGAAAGCTGAAACTATTGTTTACTGAGCCAGTGTGGTCATGTCCCTTGAGTTGTTCAAAGCGGGGTTTAAGTATTTTGTGCATACTGAGGGCCATTCTACTGTAACCCATCATCTATGGTAGCTTATGTGTTGTCCGATTCTGTGGCGTAGGATTTGTGAGACCTTTTACGAAATTTGATTTGATGTTCCTGAATTTTCATTTACACTGTAACCTTTCTGTCTACGTGCAGTAAAGAGGATAGTAAATCCCTAGTTGAAATCCTCCTCTCTGATGCAAATTTGGTGGAAACAGGTCATTTTACCCTGCCCTTGAAGTGTGTTTGAAATGGTAGTTTGTATATAGGAGGTGTCTGTTGTCTTGAGTCGCTAATTTTCTGGTGCAAACTTAAAGATGGTGATGTCTAGAAAAACAGTTTTCTCTGTACTTATTGTGGCTTTAACTTTTACAGAGGGGTGATGTATATTAAGAATTTAGATGAATTCCTCTAACTCTCTCTCAGAATATGTCTTCACTCGCCAGATGTCACCTAGGTATCTGTAGAGTCACATGTGTTTTCTGGGGTATATCAGGAAGATCATCCCTTCCCACTTTGCAATGTGAAACCCTGCTGGTTTCCTTGGCTGCGTACGTCTCGGGAATGCACTCTCCGGTCCCACCAAACCCGAGAGATTGAGACAGCTGTCCCACCACAAACCTCGGTTTGTGTGGATGCTGTGTAACTTGCAGCCCTGTTACAACTCAGTGCCAAGAAACAGCAGACAGCACACTGCATACAATTAAAGGAATTGTATTTATGAATCTTAACAAAAGGGTTAGTAAAGAAAAGAAAGAAAAAACAAAAAGAGCCCATTATAATTAAAGAGTCAAATGTGCACCAGTTGGAGGTCAATTCACCGATCCTCAGTGGATATCGGCACCTGGCTCCATAGAATCACGGTCTTCCCACGTGGATGTATCCTCCGACCTGTTCTCTCCAGCATCTTCTCTCTTCATCTCACCCTGAACAAAAGACCCAACTCACATTCCAAAACATCCATTATCTCTAACCATAACCCAAACACTGCTTCTACAGAAAGACCATTATGTTAGCAGTGAAATCTTTCCCAGGGTGTTACAAATGTATGTGATGGCATATGCTGGGGCAGATTTCTTTCCCGTTGCCATATCTTTGACCTGTGAGTAGAATTCATCATTAAATTCAATCATTCTGAGTCAGGCTCAGGTGGAGGAATTTGACCAAGGAAGGCCTTGATTGTCAGGGTACTTCTGGAAAATATCTTTGACTACCTCTTTGTCTCTGTCTATCTCTATGTTTCAAAGTTCATGGTGATGAGTAGAGAATCAGTTAGGGAACTAACTACCTGTATGAAGTGGTTTGTGTCTAATGTAGCTGGGGTATTGTTGTGCTATTGATTAAGGCAAAAGTCATTGTATTTTGCTATCTGTATGGCTTTCTTCTACAGTCTGACATGATGAGCCATTCTGGAGGTACTTCACCAGGCACAGTTCATGTGTCTGGTATTTGTGTATTTTGGGGAGGATGTAGAACTTTCTTGCCCGTGGTTGTGTGCCTGTCAGTTACTCTAATTGTTTCTGGTTAATGCATCTGCACCTTCTGCATTTTTCATGTGTATTTTATTTTTATTAGGGTAGGGTTGGGACCCATGAATAGTGGAGTGTAAGGGTGTGGGGCATTGTCTGGGATCAGGGTTGTGGGTGGGTGGGTGGGGGTGTTTGGATTGCACTGGAGTAGGTGTTGCTTGTTGTGTGTCAGAGGAGTTTTTTGGTGCTGTGGGAGGTTGAAGGGCAGTGTTCTCCCTGGCATGGCAGGGTCAGGCCACTGTTTGTCCATGCTGAAATACCCAGTGAAAGTAACATCACTAGGGAAGGTTGTTCCTTGTCTTTATAGCCCAAAGTCTGTCACATTACAGTTTTTCAGACCTTGTTTGCATGTTTGCCTTATGTGTTTGTAATGACTCATTCCGTTTCCTCTCTGCTCCTGCTCTCTGAAGGAGGTGACCTGTTAATGTTCAGTTCCAGGCCCAGAATCTCTAAAGACTGGATCCCATGCTGCTGGCAGTGTCAGCTCACAGATCTGTGCTGTCAGCGTCATGTTAACAAGGTGTCTCGTCAATGTATTCTTAAGCTATTGTCTGTTTCTCCCATGTACAGAATAGGGCATTGTTTCAATGGATTTGTATCACCTAGAATCTGTTGCTCACAAGTTAGCATCTGTTGTATCTGTGCTTTCTCCCTTCTGGAACTCTTCTATCTGCTTTTTAATATGTTTAAGCATCTTCATGCCTCACATCGCTTTTTAAAGGCACGACTGCACACTGACCAAGTGTGCCAACCTTCGCCTTGAGTTGTTCAGCATGGGAATGAACATTTCTGTGGACACTGGGATCTACTCTGCCTTATCCCTGTTGCCCACGGCAGCTGAGATGTTGTCCTGATCTGATGTTAGATCCTCCAAAATCTCTGATTTAACGTGCTTGATTTTCTGCTTACAGTAACTTCTCAGAATCAGAATCAGGTCCATTATCACTGACCTACGTTGTGAAATTTGTTATCTTGCAGCAGCAGTGCAGTGCGATGCATAAAGAATACTGTAAGCTTCAGGCAGATGGGGCTCATCAGCTGTGGTTGACCGTTATCCAGGAGGAGGAAAACTCTGATCTCAAACCTCCGCTGCCTGTGGCTATACCCACTTATGGGAAAGGCTTTGGGAGTAAACCCTGAGGGAAAAATCCAGAACTGGAGTCCCTAAAGCAATCCTACATTGTCCTACAATGCTGACTAGCAACTCTTGCAATGCCGCTGGTGCCAAACTGATTTGGCCTCTGCCGTTCCTTTGGGTTCATCAGATGCATGGAGAGTGGAAGCTTGCTCTCCATAGTGTACTGCCTTGGCTTGTGAATCTAGACAACTAGGACACAACATGGTTGACCCTGACTGACGGAGGCCTCTTCATCATCACTGTTGGTTACGATAATAAATAAATAGTTTATAACCCTCAGCAGCTTTTTCTAATCCTGTGCATCATACCAGGAACTGATGCAAGCAGAGTGCTCTCCAATATACATCCACAGAAATTTGCTTGAGTGTTTAGTCGCATACCAAATCTGTTCAGTCTCCTAATGGAGTATAGATGTTGGAATGCCTTATTCGTGATTGCATCAATATCTTGGGCTTAGGATAGATCCTCCGAGATATAGAAGTAAGGCCAAATGGCATTGACTTCATGAACTCCATACAGATTACAGGGGAGATGGTGTTTGCTAGCTTGAGGCAAATTATGGTGGATAAATCGTCAGCGCCTGATGAGGTGTCCCCCTTGGACCCTGCAGTAGGCAAGTACAAAAATTGCTGGGACCCTAGCAGAGATATTTCAATTATCCTTAGAAAATGATGACGTATCAGAGGATTGGAGGATAGTCAATATTGTTCCACTGTTTAAGAAGGACTACAAAAATAAACCAGAAAATTATAGACATCTGAACCTATAATTCCCCACTACTACATCAGTAGTGGGAAAACTATTGGAAGATATTATAAAGGGCTGGGTATATTCTGATGGACATCGATTGATTAAGGAGAGTCAGCATAGCTTCATGCATGTAGGTCATGCCTAATCAGTCTTAGAGTTTTTCGAGGAAGTTATCAGGAAAGTTGATGAAGGCAAGGCATTGGATGTTTTCTACATGAACTTTAGCAAGGCATTTGACAAGGCCCTGCATGGAAGTTTGGTCAAGAAGGTTCAGTCACCCGGCATTCAGGATGAAGTAGTAAATTGGATTAGACATTGGCTTTGTGGGAAAAGCCAGAGAGTGGTAGTAGATGGTTGCCTCTGTGACCGGAGGCCTGTGTCTAGTAAGGTGCCGTGGGGATCAGTGCTGTGTCCATTGTTGTTTGTCATCTATATCAAAAATCTCAATGATAATGTGGTTAACTAGATTAGCAAATTTGTGAATGACACCAAGATTGGGGTTATAGTGGACAGTGAGGAAAGTTATCATGGCTTGCAAAGGGATCCGATTCAGCTGGAAAAATGGTCTAAAAAACTGGCAGGAGAATTTAATGCAGACAAGTGCGAGGTTTTGCACTTCAGTAGGACCAACCAGGGTAAGTCTTGCACAATGAACAGTAGAGCACTGAGGAGTGTGATAGAACAAAGGCATCTGGGAATACAGGTACATAATACGATGAAAGTGGTGTCACGGGTAGATAGGGTCGTAAAGAAAGTTGTTGGCACACTGGCCCTCATAAATCAATGTACTGTATTGAGTACAGAAGATGGGATGTTATGTTGAAGGTGTATAAGACATTGGTGAGGCCTAATTTGGAGTATTGTGTGCAGTTTTAGTCACCTACCTACAGGAAAGATGTAAACAAGGTTGAAAGAGTGCAGAGAAAATTTACAAAGATGTTGCTGGGTCTGGAGGGCCTGAGTGATATGGAAAGATTGAATAGGTTAAGGCTTTATTCCTTGGAACATAGAAAATTAGGAGGAGATTAGATAGAGTTATACAAAATTATAAGGGGCATAAATAGGATAAATGCAAGCAGGCTTTTTCCACTTCAGATGGGTGGGACTACAATGAGAGGTCATAGTTTAAGAGTGAAAGGTGAAACGTTTAAGGAAACATGAGGAGAAACCTGTTCATTCAGAGGGTCATGTGGAATGAACTGCCGACGCAAATGGTGCATGCAAGCTCGATTTCAATGTTTAACAGAAGTTTGAATAGGTACATGGATGGTCAGGATACCGAAGGCCATGGTCTTGGTGCAGGTTCATAGGAGTTTCAGTGGCTTGGCATGGACTAGATGGGCCAAAGTTTCTGTGCTGTACTTTTCTGTGACTCCATGACTCTCTTTTGATGTTCAGGAACTTGAAGCTGTTGAGCCTTAGATGAGCACTGGTGTGGGTTTTCCCGAGTTCCTGTTCCTGAAGTCAACGATTAATTTTGTGGTCTTGCTGATAGAGTTGTAGAGTCACTACAGCACAGACACAGGCCCTTCAACCCATCTAGTCTGTGCCAAACTATTATTCTGCATAGTCCCATCGACTCACACCTGGATCATAGTGCTCTATACCCCTCCAATCCATGTACTTATGCAAATGTGTCTTAAATGTTGGAATTGAGACTGCGTCAACCACTTCCCCTGGCACTTCACTCTACACTCTCATCACCCTCTGAGTGAAAAAGTTCCCCCTCTCTCTGCATCTGCAGAATCGTTTTCCCTTTCCCAGAAAAAAAAAGTTTCTCAGCATTATCTATTTTCAGAGCTGTACGTGGAATAAGTTCCCAAAACTTTGCTATGCACTGGTTCCCTTGTAATTTCTGAAAACATACCCACATTATACGCTGACTGCAGTTTGTCTTATAAACTTCCATTTTGTGTTGAAAATTTTAGCACATACCAAGGAGGAATGAAATTTAACTCTTTCCTTAAACTTGCCCAAAAGAGCCAATGCTAGGCTGTAGTTTACAGGCAAACTGAGCTTGCCATGACGTTGAAGTAGGGAGACCTTAAAGCTCAGATAGGTATTAAATTTTATGGAAAAAATAACAAGAGGTGTTCTTTTTATCCTCTGGAAGCCCTTACACTTTAAGTATATAGTAATATAAATTGGTGTTGTTGATTATTTGTGATTGCTTGGAGTATACTCTGAAAAGCAAAAAAAAATTCAGATGTAAATCTGGAAATCTGGGGATATTTGTCTTGCCAATTATTTGGGTGCTACACTCATGGTTAGAGAAGCAGAATTTATCTGAAAGCTTATCTGCCTTTCTCTTATTATAATCTAATAAACTATTACATCCAATACCAGGGCAAAATTTATATTTTTTGGCATGTTGAGGAACTGTTGACCTATTTGAATATAAATATTATATTAAACACGTTAGGTATTGAAAAATTTCTCACGATGTGGAGTAGTAGTAAGATTAGTGGTAGACAGCTGTCTATCCCAGGGGATCTTGGGTTTGCGCCTCTGGTGGACTGTGCCCTCTCCAGGGAGCAAGCCTGGGCGGGGAGATTTGAAGAACCGGCTGTTGCCCATGCAGCGGGCTCCCCCTCTCCACGTCACCGATGTAGTCCAAGGGAAGGGCAAGCGACGAAACAGCTTGGCACCCGTGTTGTCGCAGAGGTTGGTCAGAGTGAAATTGTAAACAACATCGAACTGCCTTGGGGACCCCGGATCCGGATTTCTTCCTTGGGGTTTACTCCCGAAGCCTTTCCCATGGGTGGGTATGGGCGCAAGGCAGCGGAGGTTTAAAATCAGAGTTTCCATTCTCCTAGGCGGCTGCAGTCCAAGGCTGACGAGCCCCACCTGGCCGAAGCAACTGGTTTCGAGGTGCCAGTGGTCCGCCTTTGTCCCTTCTCTTGTCAGTAGAAACAGTTCCGCCGGTCCTAGTAACTAAGCCACACGTGAAGTCCAAGAGTTGGACTTGGTTCTCAGAGGCTGGTAGAGATGTACGCCATTCAGAGACCTTTACAGGTAGTGGGAGCTTATCCCCACTACCACCTCGGCTATGACAACCTTAGGAACCTAGCATAATTAGAGAGGTGATAATGTATGGAGTATTATTCTTTTCTTTTTTTAACAAATGGTGAAAGGGCAACGCTGCAATTAGCGATGGCCCCGAATTTCTTGTTTCTGAAATTGCCAATTTTGAGAGGTAGATTTTCACAGGCTTCTGTAAAATCTTCGGTGGCGTACTTTGGTTATGATGTACCGAGGCCACATCGTAGTTAACTAGATTTGTCTTCAGATGGGTGAAGCTGAAGGGATAAATTTCCTTTCAACCTTACTAGTCTGTGTATAGCTGGGTGGGCAAGTTATTGCTTTGGTGATGAGTGGACTCCGTTCCTCATAGAACATCGTTTACAGTAATTTCCCACCCATCTTTACGGTATGGAAGGGAGCGAGCCTAACTCTGCCAATGTCAGGAACCTTCTCTTTGTTTATTTAACTGTTGGTTTCCGTGTATCATAAAAACAAAATACAATCCCAATGATTTTTTTTTATAAATCGAAATAGTATCAGTTTACAGATTTAAATCTTGCAAAAGAATTGCTCTAGGGCGCGAGTCCCGGTGTTCAGATTCCTACCTTTTAAACCTGATGCCAATTATGAATGATTTTCTATCATTTGCGTCGACCCCGTTCTCTCTCTCTCGCTGTGTGTGTGTGTGTGTGTGTGTGTGTGTGTGAGAGAGAGAGAGAGAGAGAGAGAGAGAGAGAGAGAGAGAGAGAGAGAGAGAGAGAGAGAGAGAGAGAGAGAGAGAGAGAGAGAGAGAGAGAGAGAGAACCAACACATTGAAAATGAACGGTGTGAAATGAGTGGAAGCTGTGGTTGGAAAGCCCCCGCGAAAATACCCCGACAGAGGAACTGCTTTCTTATAAATATCCTCTGTCACAGAGCCTGCCAGTAGCTGTAGCTGTCATTTTAGATGGGAATTTAGCGTTCTTCGGAGCGAAAAATAAGGATTCTTTCAACACCGTAGTTGCCACTTGTTAACGGGCGATCATCAACTGAGATTTGGCCGAAATGCTGGGTTCGCGCTTCCTGTTTTGTTGCATTTTATTTGTGTTCCAGGTAAGACAACTTGTTTTGAGTCCATTTAGAAGGTTAAATAGTGTAAGATTGGTCGATTGTTTCATTTAAAAGTAAGGGGAAATATTTTTTGTTACATATTGGTCGAATGGATTGAAGTACTGTACTAAAAAATCAGAACATATAACGTTGTTTCCGAGTATCTTGTAAGGAATTAGCGGTTGAGATACATTGTGACCCAAGTCATCCAACTATAGTACTAGCCTGAACAGGGAGCATTTGCTTCTGATCACCTGGGCATCGGTGGATCCCGCGCAGGGGTGGGGGACGAAGAAGTGGAGGTTGGCGAGGACTCCAGTTTATTTAGGTTGCGCTGTCTGAATTTAATTGGTCCAGCTGACTCTTGTACTTTCGACTGTTGGTGGCAGGGAGAAAGCCAAGCTTCCGATACTACAATGCTGAAGAGAAAGGAGAGTGACTGAAAAGGCGTTCTGTCTGTGTATTGTTGAGGTGAAGGCGCGGTGCGCCTTTTTGCAGAGGTTTGTTATAGGTGTCTACAGTGAAAGCGCAAGGAGAGAGTGTGCGGTAATAAGTTCCTTTGAATTCGGAGACAAGGGGGCGTGTGATTCACCACATAGTCACATTGAATTACGTTTCGAACCGCGCGTCTCATCTGAGTGTTGACGAAAGCGCGGGAGCCCGACACTGGATCCTGAAGTCATTGTTTCAGAAAACAAAGAGACTGAAACAGAAATGCTGGAATAATGCAACAAATTAATCAGTATCAATTTGAGAAGAGAGAAACCAAGGCAACGTTTCGACTCTGACACCTTACTTGGTTCCGATTGTAAACGCTAACTGGTTTCTCTGTTCGCAGATGGCGCTTACTGGCCCGAGCTTTTATAGCATTTCCATTCCCTTTGACACACACGATACTGCAAATGCTGCAGCCCCGTTGCCGTTGCCGTTTCGGACAGCGGACCTGCTCAAAGTTGAAACATACGAGGTTGAAATTTTCAGCAGGGTCAGCATGGGAAAAGGTCCCTGAAACCGTGCGTTGGGGAGGTCAGATTGGTCCAAATGGGCTGGGACCCTACGTGTGGGCCGCAAGGGTGGGAGAGGGCGAGGTGCAACGGTAGCCGGAGGGCTGCAGGCACAGTGCGGTTCGGCTGCTCGATCACTGATCCGCTGCAACTTCTCTTCACCACAAGAGGCTGGAGTTTATATCCCGGTATCCCGGTATTCACGAACTTGGC
The DNA here is from genome assembly GCF_030028105.1 of Mobula birostris. Lineage (NCBI taxonomy): Eukaryota > Metazoa > Chordata > Chondrichthyes > Myliobatiformes > Myliobatidae > Mobula > Mobula birostris. Next base: position 22,761,390 of record NC_092371.1, on the reverse strand, counting down.
TAGGCAGAAAACGTGACATTCTGAGGATGGTATTATAAAAGGAAATTTGCCTTGCATTCCCCATGTTTAACGTGGAGACTGGGCGACAGAAGTAGCAGGGGAGGGGGGTGTGGTGGTTAGGGTCGTCTACAAGGGTACAGATAAGGCAGCAGATGATGAGATGAAGTTGAATGAGACAGCGGTTCATTTTTGTTTGCACAGTTTGTCCGTTGGGCTTCCGTGAGAGAAACGTCAGAGTGGTGCTCACATCTCTACTCCAGATAGATTCTGTTATCTACATCGAGTTAGGATTGAAGGCACAGTTTGGTTTATTACAGCTAGAGCCTGAATTTGATCGAAATGAATTTCTTTTTAACTTCTTCATGATCACAATACCAACTGTGCGTTGTCTATAGGGATTAGCCCTCTCTTCCCCTGGCATAGTAACGTGCAATATCTAGACTCTAGATTCCAGAGAAACAAAACGTTACAATACTTGCGCATGAAAGAGTTATCTAGTGTGTAGGAAAGTGGTAAAATCTGGGGAAGAATTGATGGGAATAGTTGGCAATAAAAGGTGTCAGCGTAGTGTTAATAGAAAACTGAATGATAGATGGTTGGTGCGGGCTCGATGGGCCTTTTCCTTCCCGTATCTGTGACTCGGATAGTGCTTGGCCAGTGTTGGAGGGGAATTTACAGTAATATGATTTGTCAACAAGATTGGACAAAGAAAACCACTTGGCTCATTTTCCTTCATCCATCTGGTGTTATAAGGGGGCATTGGGAGCGAACCCAAATGCAAGACACAGACACTGAAGAACTAGGAACAGGACAAGGTTTATCAAGAAAGCAAGGGGAGTCAGGAAGAAATGATGCTGGACATGGATACAGGCCCTGGACGAGACAAGAACACCGGGCCTGGGCTAGGACTAAGACTTGGAAAGTGGGACCAGAACAAGGAACTTGGAACTAGGAGCCTGGGCTAGGACTCAGAGCCAGAGACTGGACAGGGACCCGGAACCTGGGTCTTGACTTGGGCTTGGACCCTGGGTCTTGACTCAGGCTCGGACCCTGGATCTAGGCGAGGACAAGACGTGGCTACAGGACTGGACGTGGAACTCCTGCACAGGATGAGGCACATGGACAGGACAAGAACACAAAGCCTTGACTTGGACAGGACGAAGTTCTTGGACTAGGCTTAGACAGGATGAGGTACTTGGACGTGGCTTGGACTGGACGAGGTTCTTGGCCATGACTTAGACTGCACGAGGTTCTTGGACGTGGCTTGGACTGCACGAGGTTCTTGGACGTGGCTTGGACTGCACGAGAGACTCCTGGACAGGACGAGGGAACCCCAGCATCGGGCTGGGCGAGGAATCTCCAGCACAGGACGTGGCTGTTGAACTAGATTTGGCTCGACTCTTGGACTCGGCTTGGTTAGGCTCTTGGGTACGGAGCCAGGAGTGCAGGGCTGGGACCCTTCCTCGGATGCAGGGCTGGGACCCTTACTTGGGAACAGGACTTAGGGCTGGGGCTTTACACAGAATCAGGACCCCTCCTTGCGAAAAAGACCTAGGGCCAGGACTCTTCTTTGACACAGACACTAAACACAAGGACACAAAGAGATAGTTCCAAACTCAACTGTAGATAGTTCCTTATCTTGGCGTGGCAAGGCTCTGGTCTCATTCCAGCAGTTGAATTAGACAGGGATGCAGGCGAGACTTCAGAAGGAAGGGGAAGGGAACAGTCCAGCCCCAAATCCTCAGTTTACAGAGGTATTCATGTGCCAGCCCAAAATGAGAAATCAGGTGCCTCAATTAAGGCACCCAATGGAACAAGGGAAAACAGGAAAACCTGGAATAAGAATCGATAAACTGGACCATGAACTGGAATGTGGATTTCACGGGCCGGACCATGACATCTGGAGAGATTGTAATCTTCTACAATGTAGCAACAATTATTCTTTGAGTAGTTCTGCAGATTTTACCTTTCAGGGATTTATTCTAGCCTAAATCTATATTTCTTGGTCAACTTCTAGATTATATTGGGGTAAATTTTCTGTATCTTCAAATAGTTTCTCAATGAGATCCTGGAAAATCCATCTGAAAGTCCCAAATATCTCTTTGACATACTTGCTGACCAACGTAAACTTCTGCAGGCATCTCTGGGAACTTTGCCCACATCTGCCAGTCAAATTCATCAAGATTTGGCCAAGTGTAGGGGTCTTAATAAGCCACATCAAACAAACTATACAATACTGATTTTAATGCAGAACAGAGATTAATTACTTGGAGCCCTTAGTTAGATTGCATCCCAATTATTGTGTGTAATTTTGGTCTCCTTCCCTGAGATAGAATATTCTTGTTACATAGTGAGTGCAGAGAAGGTTCTTCATACTGAAGAGTTGCAGAAAGTTGTAAACTCAGAAGCTGGAACAAGGGCATTGAGGACACCTTCAAAAGGCGATACGCCAAAGAGGTGCCATCCATTGTTAAGAACCCCATCACCCAGGACATGCCCTCTTCTCATTGCTAACATCAAGGAGGAGGTATGGGAGCCTGAAGACACACACTCAAGGAACAGCTTCTTTCCCTCAGCCATCAGATTTCTGAATGGACAATGATTCCATGAAGGCTATCTCACTATTTTTGATTTCATCTATCTATTTTTAATATATACATCTTATTGTAACTTACAGGTTTTTTTTATGTATTGCAATGTACTGTTGCCAGAAAACAACAAATTTCATGACATATGCCAATGATATTAAACCTGATTCTGACTCCTGAGATATTAAACTGCTGTGTGTGGTGTGATTGGGTTGAGCAAGCCTGTATCCATAGAACTTTGAGAACAATGATAAGGAATCTCGTTGAACCATACAAAAGGTCTGATAGGGATGGACACACCAGATGCGAGGAGAATGTTTCCACTTTCTGAGGTTTCTAGAATAATGGGGTCAAATCTCACATTATGGGACAAAAAATTTAGGACTGAGACTGGGAGAAATTTCTTCTCAAGTGAAACTCTGGAGTCCTCTATTGCAAGGCGGTAGATGCTGAAAGTATTTACTTAGTGGATAGATGCCTCAAAACAAAAAAAGGCAACAAGTGATATAGGTAAGGAGTGGGAATATGGTTAAAACAGAAATCAGCAATTATTAAATTGAATGTTGGAACAAACTTCAAGGGCTGATGGCTATTTTTCAATCTTCCATGGTTCTGATCATGCTACTTCATATTTATTTATGACAGGAAGAAATATGATCTTTAATAGCTTAAAATGAAATCTTGTACAAAGACCACAATAACTCTTAGGTGATTGTGGATGATTCCACACCAACGTGCAAAGAAGAAGGAATTTCTCCCAATGTAATGTAAATTTGGAAAAACTCAACAAACCAATCAATATGTCATAAAGAGTTCATCAGGTGTGGTGATCAATATTTATGATTCAATCATTACCATTATAAGATTAATCTACTGTATGTTAAAGATGAATTCTTGACCACGCATTCTTCGTCACAGCCCCTGCACTTTAATGTCTGCCTGCAACACTCTGTATTGCATTCTGTTATTGTTTTCCCTTGCACCATCTTGCTGTATTCATGTTTGAAATACTCTTTGTGGACTTGAACTAAGTTTTTCAGCATATCTCAGTATAATAGTAAACCAATTCCAATTCCAATTTTTGTCCATTGCTTTTATTTTTGGATCATTCTGCGTGATTATTGAATATTGTACTTCCTTTCTTCTCATGGTGACAAAAAGTAAGTTTTTTAAAACTCTGCTTAGCACTGAATAACTGCAATTATATCAAAGCTGATATAAATGACTATATGATATCTTCATATATATCAAGTGTAAAAGTGTTATCTACTATCATTGCAAGGTGAGAAGTTCAATTGGCCTATTTTCTGTGGTGCAGGAAGTAAGTTGCTCTGTTATTCTTATGGGAGCTCAGCGCTGTGTTTGTCAGTTGTAGGGGATTTTTGTGAGGCAAACACCCTCCCCATCCTGTAAGCTCTGTTTTAATAAATTTTCTGGGTATATCTGCAAAAAGATGTTTTTGTAAAGCATTTGAAGCAGAGTTCTTTTGTCAAGCACAATGAAATAAAAGAGGTTGATGAATTACCTTTGGGGTTTTATAACCAGAGAAACAAACAACATTTTACAACAGCACAGATTTACTTGAGTCATCTAGATGGTGAAACATCTCAGTGCGCTTCAGGACAACAGTGGGCCATTTATGGTCGTGCTGAGAAGTTATTTTCCTCTCTCACTGCCTCTCAACTGTACCTTTTGTCAGGCAGCTTCAGAAGACTTTTACTTGAGTGGCATATAGATCAGTAAAGGTAAGAAAGGGAGATTTCCTCCCTTAATCAGTGAATCGAACAGGTGTATACTCCAGATTTTTATACTGTTGAATTTAAATTTCCCAGTTACCATCAAGGGATTCTTACTGAGTTCTCTAAATCAATAGATCAGCCATTTTGGTTGCATGTGCTCAATTTAACTGCCTTGTTTCAGCAGAGTTACTGAATGATACAGTAGGCCAGGTCATCAAAAGCTTAGACAGAGACATAAATGTTTCATGTGGAGAGACCCACTCAGTACACATACACCCAGTGGCCACTTTATTAGGTACCTCCTCTACCTAATGAAGTGGCCACTGAGTGTATGTTTGTAGTCTTCTGGTGCGGTAGCCCGTCCACGTCAAGGTTTGACGTGTTGTGCATTCAGAAATGCTCTTCTACACGCCACTGTTATAATGCATGGTTTTTTGAGTTACTATTGCTTTCTAGTCAGCTTGAACCAGTCTGTCTATTCTCCTTTGACCTCTCAAGGCATGTTTGCTCACAGAACTGCCACTCGCTAGATATTTTTCACTGCATCATTCTCTGTAAACTTTAGAGGCTGTTGTGTGTCAAAATCCCAGGAGATAAGTAGTTCCTGAGATACTTAAACCACCCCATCTGGCACCAACAATCATTCCACATTCACAGTCACTTGTATCACATTTTTCCCCCATTCTGATGTTTGTTCTGAAAAACAACTGAGTTTCTTGACCGCGTCTGTGTGCTTTTATGCATTGAGTTGCTGCCACACAATTGCCTGATTAGATATTTGCAGTAATGAGTAAATGAGTGTACCTAATAAAGTGGACACTGAGTGTACTGTAGATTCATGTTGGTCTCGAACAGGTCACTGAAAGAAAGTCATTTGGAAGGATCTTAAAGACGATCATCACTAACAGCAAGGTGTTACTTTCAGAAAGGAAGAAACATTGTAGTGGAGGGGAGCAAGGGTTTTGGTGCAGTCTGCGAAGGGAGAAAAATCAGCACAAAGTCAACGATACTACGGAAGTTTCTTAATTCTGTCATTGTAGTGCCTCTTTTTGATCTCAATGGCCATGTCACTAGAATATATTGGACTGAAACCATGCACATGCCCATTGATGATAATTTATTTTATCACACTGCTCAGCATCTACAAACTAATATTATTAACACAAAGGCAAAGTTATTGTGTATACCCTTAGTGGCCACGATTAGGTAGAGTGAACACTGTGTGCATAAGTCAGTGTGCAAAACTGCTGTATGTTTGGGGGATTTTCCACAGACCCTACCCTGCAGCTGATCAAATACTGCGAATGTTCAGTCTGACCAGCACTCAGCTTTCTCTCTGGTATCCTTTCTGCTTCCTGTTTTGCATAAACCATATCTGTAGTTTCGAGATGTGCCAGGAACTAAACGAGAATTTTATTTCTGGAAACAGAGTTGGACAGAATGTTTCTGAAATGTTGTCAAGCAGAACCAATATGCAAACATAGGCAAAAATCTGATAGGGCACTCTTCTTATTAATCTTTTCTAATATAAGTCACGGGAAAGAATTGGGCTAATTCCAGGTACATTCCCACCAACAAAGAAAGAGAAAATAAAGCAGGAACAAGTGTCATTCATGCCAGTTCACAGAAGTCTTATGCAGCTGCAGTAAAGGAAGTAGTTTGCTTTAAATCAGCTCCCAGTGATGAAAAGTAAGTTTCTTGTAACTTCTATGTGTAATGGTCCTTGTTTGAGATTCTTGCATTCAGTATCAATACATATAAAATGCTGGAGGAACTCAGCAGGCCTGGCAGCATCTATGGAAAAGAGTAAACAGTTAATGTTCTGGGCTGAGACCCTTCGTCACGACTGGAAGAGTAAGAAGGTGGGGGGAGGGGAGGAAGAAGTACAAGGAGGTAGGTGATAGGTAAAACTGGGGGGGGGGAGGGTGGCAAAAAGCTGGGAAGTTGATTGGTGAGAGAGATAAAGGACTGGAGAAGGGGGAATCTGATAGGAGAGGATAGAAGGCCAAGAAAGAAAGGGAAGAAGGAGGAGCACCAGAGGGAGGTGATGGGCAGGTCAAGAGATAAAATGAGAGAGCGAAACAGGAATGGGGACTGGTGAAGGTGTGGGGGGGGGCAACTGGGCTATTACTGGAAATTCAAGAAATCAATGTTCATGCCATCAGGCTGGAGGATACCCAGACAGAATATAAGGTGTTTTTCCTCCACCCTGAGTTTTGGCGCATCGCGACAGTAAAGGAGGCAATAGACTGACATGTCGGAATGGTAATGGGAAGTAGAATTGAAATCGGACCCTCTCTAGCATACAGTAGATCTGGGGTGAAACTCCATTCAAAGCAGCAGAAGTGTAACACGTGGAAAAAATATTATTGCTCGTGCAAACAAGAGAAACTCTGCAGATGCTGGAAATCCGAGCAACACACATAAATTGCTGGAGGAACTCAGCAGGCAAAGCCTCTGCTCTGATGAGGTTTGGGAAAGTTGAACAAAATGGAAGGACTTACTCTGCGTCTAAAGATTAAGTATTAGTTTGATTTGTCACATGCATATTGAAACATTGAAACATACAGTGAAATGTGTTGTTTGCATCAAAGGATGTGCTGGAGGCAGCCGCTAAGTGTCACCATGCTTCTGACACCAACATAGGATGTCCGGACCTACCAATCCTAACCATGCCTTTGGAATGCGGGAGGGAACCAGAGAACCCAAAGGAAATTCACACAGTCACAGGGGGAACTTACAAATTCCTTACAGACAGCAGATCTCTGGCACTGTAAAGCATGACACTAGCATGCTGTTGCACCTTACCATGCTGGCAGTTAAGCTCTGTCACCATAGACTACTCTGACTTTCATTTTCTTGCTGGCATTCACAGTAGAGCAAAGAAATACAACAGCATCAATGAAAAACTACACACAAAGACTGACAAACCATGTGCAAATACAGCAACAAGTGATTAAATAAATAATACTGAGAACATGATTAGTAGAACTTGCTGTGCAAATAGAAAATGCTCCTAATCCTTCCCCCACCCCCCGCCGGGATCTTTTGTAAATTTTGTAAAATTTGTTTTGTCTGGTTACTGCCCTTGCTAGGACAAGTGTCTGTTATTTAAATGGTCAAAACTTCTTGGCAATATTTCACCAAGAATTAACAATAGCAGTTACAGCTGTACAAAGAATACAATCCATTGAACAAAATATTATTAACAGCCGTCCATTCTAACGTTGTTCAAACTACGAAGGTGTAGTTTACTTTGGGAAATATGGGGTACAGAAACAGTGTGATATCTATACTGATGCCACAGACTTGATTATTGATAAGAAACTCAGGCTTTAATTGCCTTGTTCTTCCACCAAATTTAGGAGCAAGACTTTTTAAATTAAACAATGTTCCATCCAACAATGTAGTTAAGAATTTGTTAATGAAACTCAGTTAACAAATTTTAATCATCTTTATCATTCAGTGTGAGTGTGGGATTTCTTTGTGAACTAGGCGTTGCCTCCCCAAGCTACTTTTTGCCCATGCTCCCATGGGCAAAGTTGTTTTGATAGCTGCCTATTTGAAGAGCTTTTGCTACCTCGGGTTTATAGATCAGAGATACATTGGTATTTTCTCCTGATATAATACTCATTAAGACAACTGACATTTGAGCATTATTTAAGTTTGTACAGTTCGGCCACAACTGGAACATTCTGGTCTGCTTGCAGTTTTTTGCCGCAGTACAGGAAGGTTTTGGCAGCTCTGGGGAAGGTGCAGAGCAGATTATGAGATTATGCTAAAACTGAAGGATTTTAGATATTAGAAAATATAATTCTGGGTATGCTGGTGTTGCTTTTCTTGGAACAGATTTAATGACAATTAATAATGTTTAGAGAGGGGGGTGGGATGACAGGAAAATACCACTACCTTAACAGAGAGATGAACAACTGGAAATTTGGGAATTACAGCGGATTTAGGGATTTTGTTTTACATAGAGAGTGGTAGGTATGGAACTCATGGCCTGAGATGCAGAGACATTTAAGAATTACATGTGATCTGCAGAGCCTCAGATCAAGAACTGAGAAGTTTGATTTGTCTAAGTTCCCCTTTGGATCACATGGACAAGGTGAGTCAACTGGTCTTGTTCTGTGCTGTGGAATTTGTGATTTTATGAAGATATTACAAGTAGCGGGCAGGATCTAACCTCAGTAATTCCGATTAATCCACTTTAATTTCCGATTAATGCTCTTTGTGGTTCAGAGCCTGAAGTCTGAAACACCATTTGGAATTTTTTTTCAAGAACAAAGAAGTAATTGTTTCCCTGTTAGTCATCAGAACATTCGAATTTTTTTTGGGATTTCTGAGGCTGGAGATTTTCTAAGAAAAGCAATTCCTCTTTTTAAAGCGGAAGAACAACATGTTTCACAAAGAGAATCTAAGTGCTTATAAAATGGCCATATAATGTGTGAAAGGTCCATCACTATTCTGCAGCAAACACGGGGGAGTCTGCTGCACTATCTGCTTGTGCTCCAGTGCAAGCTCAGGTGGAGGAGGGTCTTGATGGATAATAGTGGGGGAAGAGGTTGTGGGGTGGGAGTGGTGTGGAGTAGTGGGGGAATGGTTTGGTGGAGGTGGAGATTACTGGGGGTCATTGCCATGCCATGGGGCAAATTCAAGTCCCGTTACAATGCTTACTGCTACTTGGAAGCTGGCTTATCACAGACTCGGGCCAAGCAGCAACTACTAAAATCAGACTTCATTCTGCAGCACAGGATGAGGCTATTTGACCCATCTTGTCCGTACCATACCAAGAAGAACTCTTTGGACCAAGGGTACTCAACCTTATTTATGCCATAGAACCCTGCTATTAACTGAGGGGTCTGTGGACCCCATGTTGGGGACCCCTGCTTTAGACAAACCCCACTCTCTAGTTCTCAGTTTTTAAGTCACAGAATACAGGCACTTGGTGGAGAGTTTCAGACTTACCGCATCTTTGTGTGGGGGAAAAAAAACTCTTCCCTAACACTAATGGTCTTAAATATATGCCCCCACTTATTCACTGCTTAAGTAGGATATTCCTGCTTACCCCATCCATTTCATTATTGAGACATGACAGGAAAAGATTTGTTATTAACTAAAAGGTTATTTAGGTAAAACTATAATCTCAGTAGGAAGAGGTTCATGCCCTGGAACCTTCTGGAACCTCCTGTGGCATGAGGCACTTGAAAGACAATTACTCCATGTTGGAAATTGCTCATGGCAATTTCTGGGTACAATTCCAGAACTGCTATCCCAGTACTTTTCTGTCCCGCGACATTTCTGGTTTTGGATCACACCTGCATTGATGATTGGTTTCATATCAGATGTGCATATAATGCCTTCACATGTATTGCCTGAGAAATCAGTTCATGTTGCTTTCTTCTCATTGGCCATTCTCAGAGGCTTTAATCAAGTTGTACAAGTTAACAGGTGCTTCAGCCAAATGTTTCCATGCCAACCGCTGAATACCTGTCCATACCATTTTTAATAGCACTGTTCCTTGAGCAGGTCCTGGCCTGAGGCTCAGAATATGTATTACACATGTTCTCTCACTTACCTCTTCCCTTCAGACCTATCTGTCAAGCACAATAGTTCTGAGGTGATGCCCCCCCAAATAGATCCCAATCCAACTCCTGAAGTCATACCTGACCCCCAGAGTCTTTATTCTTTGTGACAATCCTGAATTGACTGTAGTTTCCAGCTTAGCTCATTTCCAATCTTCCTTTTCAGGCTCTGAGTTGATGTTGCACACAAAGAGAGGAGTGTGAAGAACATTCCCTAATGGCCTGCACCCCAGGACTCAGCACCATCTAATGACCCTTGAGCGAACCTGCCCCACCCCAAGTGCCAATGAGCTTCGAGGCCAGAACTGGCAATGCCTTGGGAAATCCACAAACCTGGTAGCTGACAGAGATTTGGTTCCAACTGGTGCCCCAGACAATAATAGCAACTTGTTCATCTATGCGGCACACGTAACCTAACGGACCATTCTACATTGTAGCTTTAATTCCCGTGCGTTAATGTATCTGATGACATGTCCTGGTCTCAGTACATAAAGGCACTCACGAGGAAGTTGTGCCAGCCTTTTTTTTTCCCTATTTCATTGAAGGTTCAAATTGTCACCGAACACACAAACTAATGTCTACATGTGTACTGCTGATAGTGTCCTGACAGGTTGTGTCATGTCTGATACAGCAATTCAAAATGCACAGGGATGTAGGAATGTAAGAGGCTTCAATGAGTGGTGGACTCAGCCCAATATGTTACAGGCACATCCCTCCCCAACCACCGGAAATATTTATATGAGGCAGTGCCTCAAATAGGCAACATCCATCATCAGAGATCCGCACCATCGGGTCATGCCATCTTCTCACAGCTACCATTGGACTGGAGATACAGAAGCCTGAAGTCCCCCACACCAGGTTCAAGAACAGCTGCAGTACTGTGCAAAAAGTTTTAGGTACACTGTTGTGCGGTTTTATAAGAAAATTGTCTGGTAAGTTGTTCCAGGAATCTCGAAGAACCTGGCACAATTCTTCTGCAGACCTTGGCTGTCTTGCTTGCTTTTTCCTCTCCATGTAACCCCAGGCAGCCTGAACGACGTGAAGGTCAGAGCTCTGTGGAGGCCATACCATCTGTTGCAGAACTCCATGTTCTTGTTTTCACTAAAGATAGTTCTTTATGACCTTGGCCGCGTGTTTGGGTTATTGTCCTGCTGCAGGATGAAGTTGGGACATATCAGACGCCTCCCTGATGGTATTGTGTGGGATGAGAATCTGCTTGCACTTCTCAGAACTGAGGATTTTGGTAACTCTGACCAGATCACCAACTCCATTTGCAGAAATTCAGCCCCAAACCTGCAGGAAACCTCCACCATGTTTCAATGTTGGCTGCAGATATTTATCCATGTGACACGCTCCAGCTCTTCTACAGACAAACTGCTTCCTGTTTCAGTCAAAAATTAAAAATTTTGACTCGTCAGTGCAAAGCACTTGGTGCCATTGTTCAGCGCCCCTGTTTTTGTGCATAGGTGAGTCTCTTGGCTCTATTTCCACTTCAGAGGAATGGCTGTCTAGCAGCAACTCTTCCATGAAGAGCATTTCTGACAAGCCTTCTCCAGACTGCAGATGGCGCACTTGGATGCGAGTGCTTTTTGTGAGTTCAGAGCTGATAACAGCATTGGACTTCTTCCGATTTAGAAGGGACATCAGTTTGACACAACTCTTGTCTGCTGCACTCAGTTTCCATAGCCAACCACTGTGTTTTTGGTCCTCAACCTTGCCTGGTTCTTTGTGCTTCTTTCAGAGTAACTTGGACTCGTATCTACCACAACATTTCCGCTTGGGAGAGAACTTGCTGATGTAGGATGACTGCCTGAGTCTTGCTATGCTCATTCTTGCTATGGTGTAAAATGGATGATTTGAAAGTTAAACTGCCACATCTGCCACACCCTCACCTTTTAGTTTGATTGTCCTTTGCCCAGTTTGATTTCTTCTACACCCGTGTCTGTTTCAGTTAATCGGTTTAGGTTATTTAACTCATTACGTCATTGTTTATTAGCATCCTGTTTGTTATCTTTGTTTAATCGTGCACTGGACTATATATCTACAAAGCAATCAGGTTTCTATTTGAGAAGTAGCCTATAACTGAAATTTGTTACTTTCTTTAACAAAATACAAAACTTTTTCTGTACATTTCATTTTTTGGGAAACCGAATGTTCAGAAATCTAAAATTTGCTTTTTTTCTACCGACACACTAATGCAGAAGACAAAAAAATAAGCATCAAAATCAAAATTTATATAAAAATCTAGGATGCTTAAGTCTTTTGCACAATACTGTGCTTCCTTTCAGTCATTGAACTAGCCTGTACAACCTTAATCACTACCTCTGTTTAGAAACACTATGAACACTTTACACACCAATGGACTTGTTTGTTCTATTTGCATTCGCTCTTGTATAATTTATGTCTAATTATATTTTTCTTGTGAATAGCTTTCTTTTTCTTCTGGCACTATGTGCCTGTGATGCTGCAGCAAGTAAGTTTTACATTACACCTGTGCACACGTGTACTTGTACATGTAGCAATAAACCTGACTTTGAAATTTGAGTTTATCAGGAAACATATTTCAGCACCAAGCCAAAGGAGGGGCCATTTGAGACAGCTTTGGGAATTGATGTGTTGTTTATCCAAGAAGGCAAGGCCAGTTTGAGCTTAACTGGATGATTGATACAGGTTCAATTTTCCTATTATGCCTGTGCTTCTTTTTTCAGTGTCGTCAACATGTCTCAAGCAGCACCTGCAATCCTGTCTCTGAACACGCAAAATTTGGCAAGTGCTGCCGTTCGTGCCCACCTGGTGAGTAATGATATTAAATATTTGAAGCAAAGCGTTGGGGAAACGCAGCAGGCCAGGCAGTAGCTACTTAGGGAAATGGACAGTTGACATTTCAGGTCAAGACTCTTCATCTGGACTGGAAAGAAGGAGAGGAGATAATAAGCACAAGAGATTCTGCAGATGCTGGAAATCCAGAGTAACACACAAATTCTGGAGGAACTAAATAGGTCAGGCAGCGCCTATGGAAGGGAATAAACGGTCAACATTTCGAGCTGGGGCCCTTCATCAGGGCAAGGATAGGAGATAGCCAGTATAACATGGTGGAAGGAAAGGGGTGGAACAAGAGCTGGCAGGTTATAGGTAGATGCAGGTGAGGGATGGGGTGATAGATAAATGAGGGAGGGGGAGAGTGGGAATGATGTCAAAAGTTGGGAGGTGATAGGTGGAAGTGACAAAGTAATGAAGATGATGATATCTGATAGGAGAGGAAGGTGGAACATGGAATTAATTGAGTAAGTGGGGTATAGAACCTGTGACAGGTGTGTGTGTGTGTGTGTGTGTGTTATGGGTGGATGGAGAGGGTGATGGGGCCAATTGGGCAGGAGGAGAAAGAAAAGGAAAATGAGGGAAAAGAGACAGAGAGGGAATAGGCACCAGAAGTTTGAGAATTTAGTGTTCATGTCGCCAGTTTGGAGACTGCTCAGGTGAAATATGAGCTGCTGTTCTTCAGATTTGAGTTTAGCCTTGACCCGGCAGTGGAGGAGGCCATGGACATATATGCTGATGTGGGAATGGGAAGTAGAATTAAAATAACCAGCTACTGGGAGATTCCAGCTGGCACGATGGACTGAATGAATGTGCTCGATGAAGCAAATAGCTGAACTCCGGAGCAGGCACTGGCAATTCAGCATGTCCTGCCATTCACATGAGATTATTGTTGACCTGCAAGTCAGCTCCATCTACCCACCTGAATCTGAATGCATTTGTTGGAGCACCAGAGGTATGTCAGGCCAACCCAGTCAGAAGAGGGATTTACTCCAACCCAAGAGCATCAAAGTACAATTCTATTCCCCTGCCACTGTCAGACTGTAAACAAGACAATGTGTCCATAGGGATCAGCGGCATGTTACATAATGTGGCTACTTGCTTCCCTAGTGGGGGAGTCTGTTGGGATAAGGATATGGGTGGAGATTTCCGGGCTCTCAGTCACTTCATGTGACAATGGGTGGCGACTGAAAACAAAGACATGTGAATAAATGTTTATGCAAAATACCGAGTACATTTTCCGGGCTGAGAGTGTGAACTTTGTTGTTTGCAGGCACGTATATGAGCCGTGAGTGCACTGAGGAAACTGACTCGGAATGTCAACCTTGTGGCCCTGATCGTTATCAGTCAGAGTGGAATGTTCTGGAACATTGTCACCTGCACAAAGTCTGTACCAATAGTGGGTATCATTTATTGCTACGTATCTAATTGATCAGAGCAAGTTAATTAACTTTTAACTTGAACAACAACTGCTCCATGAGAATGACTTTTACAATGTCGTCCTCTTAACACTATTGGGAAGTGTGTTTGTTTAGAGATGAAAAGTACTTTAACCAATTCTTTGAGTAACCTGCCTCAATTACTATCATCTAGTAGCACTTACATCCACTGTGATGAAGTGCTTTGAGAGGTTGGTGATAAGCCCATAAGATATAGGGGCAGAAGTAGGCCATTCAGCCCATCGAGTCTGCTCTGCTCATGGGCTGATCCAATTCTTCCAGTCATCCCCACTCTCCTGCTTTCACCCCATACCCTTTGATGCCCTGGCTAATCAAGAACCTATCTATCTCTGCCTTAAATACACCCAATGACTTGGCCTCCACAGCCCCACTCGTGGCAACAAATTCCACAGATTTACTCCCCTCTGACTAAAGTAATTTCTCCACATCTCAGTTCTAAATGGACATCCTTCGATCCTGAAGTCGTGCCCTCTTGTCCGAGAATCCCCTACCATGGGAAATAACTTTGCATATCAAGGCTTTTAACATTCTGAATGTTTCTATCAGATCCCCTCTCATTCTCCTGAACTCCAGGGAATACAGCCCAAAAGCTGCCAGACGTTCCTCATACAGTAACCTTTTCATTCCTGGAATCATCCTCGTGAGTCTTCTCTGAACTCTCTCCTTTCTAAAATAAGGAGCCCAAAACTGCACACAATACTCCAGGTGTGGTCACATGTGCCTTATGGAGCCTCAACATCACATCCCTGCTCTTATGTTCTATACCTCTAGAAATGAATGCCAACATTGCATTTGCCTTCTTCACAACCGACTCAACCTGGAGGTTAACCTTTAGGGTATCTTGCACAAGGCCTCCCAAGTCCCTTTGCATCATGAAGCACATCAACTCCTGCCTGAGAAGTGACTTGTATCCGCTCCAATTTGCCTACTGGCACAACAGGTCCACAGCAGATGCCATTTCGTTGGCTCTTCACTCAATGCTGGAATATCTGAACAGCAAAAATGGATACATCAGGATGCTCTTCATTGACTACAGCTTAGCATTCAATAATATCAATAATATCATCCCCTCAAAACTAATCAATGTCCCAAGTTCTAGGCCCCACTGCCTCCTTATGCAATTGGATCCTTGCTTTCTCGACTTGCAGACCCCAGTCAGTTTGGATTGGCAACACCATTTTCTCCACAGTCTCCATCACCACAAGGCTGTGTGCTTAGCCCCCTGCTCTACTTGCTTTACACTTATGACTGTGTGGCTGAGCATAGCTCCAACGCCGTATTCAAGTTTGCTGATGTCACCACTGTCATAGACTGAATCAAAGGTGGTGATGAATCAACATATTTGAGGGAGATTGAAAATCTGGCTGAGTGTAGCCACAACAACCACCTCTGACTCAAGGTCAGCAAGGCTAATTGTTGCCTTCAGGAGGAGAAAACTGGAGGTCCATGAGCCAGTCCTCATTGGAGGATCAGAGGTGGAGAGGGTCAGTAACCTTAGATACCTCAGTGTCCTGGATCCAGCATGTAAGTGTAATTACGAAGAAAGCACAGCAGCCAATCTGCTTTCTCAGAAGTTTGCGAAGATGTGGCATGACATCTAAAGCTTTGGCAGAATTCAGTGGATGTGTGGTGGAGAGTGTACTGGAGTTGTATCATGGCCTGGTATATAAACAATGCCTTTGACCTTAAAATCCTATACAAAATAGTGGATACCGCCCAGTTCATCAGGAGTAAAACATTCACTGCCATTGAGCACGTCTACGCAGAGTGCAGTTACAGGAAGGCAGCTTCCATCACTAAAGACCCCCACCTCCCAGGACATGCTCTCTTCCCACTGTTGCCGTCAGGAAGAAGGTTCAGGAGCCTTAAGACCCACACCCCCAGGAATAGGAAGTTATTATCCTTCAACACTTAGGCTCTTGAAGCAGAGGGGATAACTTCACTCAACTTCACTCGTCCCATCAATGAACTGTTCCCACAACTTATGCTGTCATTTTCAAGGACTCTTCATCTCATGTTCTTTTCATTTATTGGATATTTATTTGCTATTATTATTTCTTTTTTTCCTTATTTTTTATTTGAATGGTTTGTTGTCTTTTGCACATTGGTTGTGAGTCCTTTCAGTTGGGTGCGGACTTTCATTGATTCTATAATACTTCTTCGATTTATTGTGTATGCCCATAAGAAAATTAACCTCACGGTCGTATACAGTGACATATAAGTACTTTGAAATTTGAACTTAAGTATTGTTTCTTAGTAACCCATTATGGTCCTCCTTCTGTTGTAGTAAACAGGCATGTGATGAGTGTTATCTCCTCTAATTCTCTATTTGTCTCTTTGTAGATGGAGGATTTGTGGTTGAAAAGGCTGGCACCAGTACCAGTGATACAGTCTGTCAGTGCCAGGTTGGGAAGCACTGTGTCAATAAGGACTGTGAGATCTGTGAAGAGAACAGCGTCTGTGAACCGGGCTATGGAGTTGCGTACAAAGAAGGTGAATCTCCCATCCTTCCTCCAACACATGTGGGACACACAGGGAGAGGTCATCAGCTGTAATGGATCTTCAACAGAATCAGAGAATGAATGAACCACACCTCCTCCCAGATTGAGTGATTGCTTTGTAGCAGGAAAAATTCCATTGTGCCAAAATGATAACTTTTTGATTTTCCTTCATAATTCTAGGTACTCAAGCTTGTCTGAAACCCTGCACTGGTTAGGATTACCCCCAGAATCACAGAAACCCACCTTCCCCAAATTTAAAAATTTTAATTTGCATCGTGTTGTTATCTAATAAGTCTCAGGACCTACAGGAGGTCCAATATACCGGAAGACTTGTAGTTTGAGCCTGTTGGTTGATATGCTCGGAAATCATTGCGCTTTGGCAACCCTTCAGGCTTGGCATCTCCTTCTCTACCTTGGCTTTGAGTGGGCCTGCCTCTGACCCCATGAAGGAGACTACCTTCATCCTGAAATGCAACCTTTACTTGTTTGCCCTCCTCAGGGCTGTCAGCGTCTGGTCCTTGTCCAACTCTGCTATGGTCTTCACACCACCGAGGCCAGTTCAGTTTACAGTCTTTGCTGAAATCTCCCAGGCTGTGTTGATTCCAAGCAATGTTCTGCTCCAACATTGTCAACCGAGTGGTGTGTAGAAAGTTCAATTTCACGTTTAATTGTCATCCAACCGTACGTATGAATACAGACAAACGAAACAGCATTCCTCCAGGGCCAAGGTACAAAACACAGAGCCAACCATTATACACAGCACATAGAGCCCAGACAATTATGAATGCAGAAAACATACAATCACAAAAGAAAATAATATTTACAAAAGTAATAAAGCCCAAGTCCCTGAGTGTGATGGCCTGCAGATTGATGGTGCATGGATGTTGGCCTGGAGCCACGTTTCTGCAAGAGCAGCCCGCAGCAGTTTCTCATATCACTCAGTGCAGCCACAGATAAAGGCAATCCAGCTTGTCTTCCACTGAGTGAACAATGGAGGGCAGCACCAACAGGAGGAGCCAACTCCCAATTCACTGTGGAATCCAGCTTGTCTTCCACCGAGTGAATACTGAAGGGCAGCACTGATTGGGGGGGGCGGCAAGCATCAACCCACTGCAGAATCCAGTGGTACACAGCCAGCTATGGCGGCTCGTTCCTCGTTGGCCACAACGGGCGACCCAAGGCACGAATGAGGCCTCTTTTCTGTAGATTGTGCCTGGTCTGCTGAGTTCCTTTAGCAGTCTGTGTGGTACAATAACACCTTAATTTTCTTTAATCTGGTTCAACACAATAAGAACTTTACTTTCCGTCTGTCTAAGGTTTGGACAAATTAGTTGCTTTGGAAGATGCTCAGGCATCTCAGTTGGTTCTACTGTTTTTGGTCTCAGTTCAATCCCAGAACTTTTTCTCCCTCTCAGTGCACATCCATGTGTTATGTCAATTGAGAGAGATCATTCCTTATGTCTGGTATTCCAATTCAGGCACAGCTTCTAAACTTTATAGCTTCAAAAGCCATCACTCCTGACATCATATCGCCGTATCTCCAAGATTCTGGGAAAACAATTGATAATTTAAGTCAACAATAAGGGTATTTTATTAAATTAAAGAAAGACTCAATCAGGACAGCATTTTCTTCATGTGGCTTTTTCTACAGGAGCAAACAACTTCCCACAAGTTCTGTTGTGAGCTATATTGCAATCTAAATGGGTTGCAGGTCAATATCCTTAAAGCATTACATGGCAATGGTTGTTAATCTCCAACATTATGCATTAGACAAATGTTACAGTCTTCTGAGCTGAATGTTCTCTACCTCACCAGAATTCTTCTGTAGTGTTTCAAGAACCAAGTGTTGTCACAAATCTATCCTCTCATGTACTTCCTACTCTCTTTA
Source organism: Mobula birostris (assembly GCF_030028105.1). NCBI lineage: Eukaryota > Metazoa > Chordata > Chondrichthyes > Myliobatiformes > Myliobatidae > Mobula > Mobula birostris. Next base: position 22,742,812 of record NC_092371.1, on the reverse strand, counting down.
CTCATCAACAGCAGAAATACCGTAAGCTGTTAGCTCTGAAATTCCTTTGCTCACTCCATGTCAATCTTTCTTCTTTAAAAGTTGACGCTCACCAGTCAGGTAGCCCCTGTCCTGGGGTATTTCTCCTTCTTGTACATTTTTATTTGGTTATGAAGAGTGAAGTGTTTTGGAATGGTCTAACACACTGAAAGATTTAATGGGGTTTACTTTGCCATAGATTGGGACATAGATGAAGGCAATGTTTTAATCAAATGGTGCATTGAATTATTTTTTAATCAGTTTGCAAATAAACAAAGTAGAACATAATTTAAAATCACACTTTTTTTTCCCAGAAGGTGCGAATTTCACAATACCTGTGTGCGAGGTGTGTGAAGCTGGATATTTCTCAAACATTTCTTCTAACTTGGAACCCTGCAGGAAGTGGAGCGAGTAAGTCTAGCATGGAATGAAGTTTCCAGGATATAATACTAACACATCTCAGAAGCAGTTTAACACAGAGTTATGAAGAGCACATAGATTACGATGCTGCATTGTACAGATGTACAAGATAGAAAACCTTAGTCTGATCTCAGCCAAGGAAGAAGATTTAGTTCAGTTGTACCAGCGCAGGGACAGGAAAGACAAGGAGAGAGAGAAATGTCAGGTGTGTTCCTTGTGATATCAGCTGAGAGAGTGTTCATAATGCATGAGCAATTTCTTTTGATTCTTACAATGTTCAATGACTGTTTTCTGTAACAGGAGAATTAAAGCAGGAGTCAGCTCATTTTTAATGGATTTTTAGATAGTGGAGGGAGAGGCTATAATGGCAAAGTTAGAGTACTGGAGGAGTAATTTTTCAAGTGGAGAGTTTGGTGTTGGGGAATCAGCTTCCATTGGATAGGAGAGAGATGAACATGAATGAGCCAGATGAACTTCTCCCTTCCCTGACTGTATGGAATGTTCTTGTGATAAGGCTCAATGGCCTGCAGCTATTGTCTCACCTTTGGTCAAGTGTGAAAGACTGATCATGCTGCAACACATCCAGAGCTGTCTAATTACCAGTCTGAACTGCGAGTAGCTAGATAGTTGTGCATGATGCAGTAGCTCTCAGTAGAGGAGATAAAAATAACTGAAGTATTTCCTGTTTTCTGCCTTCAGTTGTGGCTCTCTCCATATGTTGGTGAATGGAACGACAATGAAGGATGTGGAATGTGGTAAGTTCCACTTTAGAGATTTGGATTTTAAAATTCAATTGAATGAATTTTACAATGTTATAAGTGTTAGCAATCTCACCACTCTGTTCTAAAAAGCTTTGTTAAAAAAGGGAAATGCATTATCATCGATTGTAAGTGATTCGTAGAACATAGAATGGAACATAAGAGGAACAGGTCCTTCATGCTGTTGTGCAGAATTAATGAAGCTAATGACACTTGTTCCCTTCTGTATGCACATGGGCCATGTACCCCAAATTTCTTCCTATTCAAATGTCCATCTATGAGCCTCTTTAATGTCTCTATGGTTCCTGCCTCTACCACCACCCCGGTCTCACATTCCAGGCACTCACCATTCTCTACGTACAGAAAAACAAGCCCCACACATTTTCCTTTGAACCTTACCCCCTCAACTTAAATGCTGCCATCTACTATTAAATCTATCAAAAAGGGACTGGCTGCCGACTCTATCTATGCCTCTCATAACCTTATAAACGTCTGTCAGTTCTGCTCTCGGCCGCCACCCTCCAGAGAAAACAACTTTCAGACTTCTTGCATGCTGTGTCTAAATGGACAGCATTAGAGGTTGTATTTCCCACATCGGTAACACCTCTCTCCACAGTTCTAACCCCAGGAAGTAGTCGGTAAGCAATCACTGCACAATACTACTAGTGCTCACTCAGATACTGGGAATGTACAGCAGGTGAGGACTAAGTAGATGCCATAATGATGGGCGAAGGTTAGCAGAGACCTACCTAGCAGGTAGTGGAGGAGAGTGGACAGAATGGTGCATGATGGGGGCAGTTTCCTTGTCCAAAAAGTATCCAGGTCCGGTTAATCACCTCAGTGCATTCTGATTTTTGCAAAGAGTTGCCCATGGTTCTGCAATGAACGGCGGTGGTCCTGGGCTCCCCAGCATCGAGCAGACATGGGCCAATCTCTAGCACAAGCTCAGGAAATGGCACTCTGTACGGATTGATGCAGGGAATTCTTCTCAATAGTTTCAATGCAACAAATATTTTTAAGGGAATTAAAGTGTTTGCATCTTCAAGGTTTCAATTGTTTGTATTTAATTGGATGTCTTTGTGTTTTATTTCTATCAAAACTACTGAAAGTAATCAAATTATTAAGACATAAGATTGTTTCCGAACAGTCAAATACATTCAATAGCATTTTTGTACTGTGACACCGTTGATGGTTGGATGAACCACGGGTGTAACTTTGCTGGTTTTCATCAGTTTTGTGGGTAGGTCTTGCTCTGTCTGATGGATGCCTCATTACTGAAATTGCAGTTCGTTATGGCCAAAAAGCTTCTGCGAGGAGATCAGTGTAGGGTATATGAGGAGTTGTTGTGTGCTTTAATACTCATGGCAAAATTGGTCACCTAGTATTGTATCCATCTGGGATCCTGCAACAAAATGTAGCAGGGAAAGTGGTTTACATTATTTTGACTCATTTCTCAGTCCTTCTGTAGTATTTACTGGCAAGCCATCAGACTCCCTGCCTGTAGTTCAGCGGATGATTCGCAGGTCATGATCTGAAAATGTCTGCGGTCTATCCTCTGCAATGAATGTAATGGTACAAATAGCTCTAATAGACTCAAACCTAATTAAAATGAAAGCAAGGCTTGAACATCAAACTCCACGCTTCTGTGGGGAGTCCTTTGATAGCGTTAAGCCTGTCGCTGTACTCTAATGTGACACTGCACTACACATACAGCAGGCGATGAGATCTGATGTCTTTTTGATGTCATCATACACCTGTACTATCCCTCAAGTTACTCCGTTACCAAGAATATTCTCTCAGGGAATTTTATTAATTTCTTGTCCTTCCTACTGACAATTGTTTCAAGGAGTCGGAATTTGGTAGAGATTCGTGATCATTCACGCTGATTATCCTGTTCCTTTTCAGGCACACAAGTACCTTCATCCAAAGTGGGATTGGTTGTGGTCATTGCACTCCTTACTACAGTACTTTCTTTCATCTTGCTATCCTTCTTCATCTATTCGGGATATAATCAAGGTGAGCAGTTAAAACGTTTCATAGTGTTTATTTTGTAACCATTTTGTAGAGGTTACACTTGTCAGGATACTGGACTCCATGTTAGCTGTCCATTATATTAAACACCCCAGTTCAGGTACGGTCGATGGAATGAATACCCAATAGAACATTGCCACTGTAGGTAGAGCAAAGATTATGTTCAAATTTAAAAAAAAAACCGTTACAGTCTCCCATCAGAGATTCCCACAATAGAGTGAGTTAAAGTTAGATTCCCTATGGTCTGATTTGAGCTTTTGCCTTCCCATAACCTCAGGACAGCATCAGGTGTGTAACCTCCAGCTCCAGCTCCACCTTGTGGTTGTATTGGATAGCCATAATGTATTCCAGTTCGTGGAAGCAAACCAGTCCCTTAGCTCCATCTGCTTCCTGGGATGGATGTTGGGCATTATGCAACAAAGTCACCCAGCCAGTTCTTTCTGTGCTTTGTGTTTTGTTGATCCATGCCTACTGGAAATACATAAAGGTTCTTTTCAAGTGTGTCAGTCATCACCTTCCTCCAGGACAGGGTGTTGGTGTTGGCTCCAGATTGCAGATCCTGACTGATTGCATTTCTTTGCTTTACTTCAGAGAATCGGACCAAGGTGTGGATTACTTTTACCAGGCTGGTAAGTTGTGTAATGAACATTTCACATTTCATGTTGAAGCCTTGACGCCGAACCGGGGAGAGATCTCTGATGATGACTTGGCTATCGAGGCAAGGTGGGGTGGGGTTCCCTGATGCTCGGGAAAAGCAGTCACACGGTGATCAGGCAAGTTGACACTGGTGGTGAAAAGGGTCCCAATAGATGAGTATAAAGAGAATGCTGGGGTGGGCAGGGGTTCACTGACCTGAGTTGAGGGAGGCTTCTGGTCATCAAAAGAGAGCTTTGTTGACAGTGATCAGGAGTGAGTCAGGTGACCATCATGAGGGGAATCATTGACTGGGGAAGGGAGGAGTCAAACGGCGACTTGGAAAGGGAGTCGTTGACTTTTGGAGTGATGGGACAGATTATGATCAGGGAAAGAAAGCAATTGGGGAAAGGGTCGCCATTGGTGCTCAGGTGTACAGCTCAATGCTGACCTGGCTGAGGACCATGGAGAGCAGAGGATGGGTGGTGGCACTATTTGCCTGATGATCTCTCTGGCCTGCTGACGCAGTGATCAAATGGTTGTGTAACTAGTGCTTCAGCTGGTGGCAGAGACTGATCCGTGGCTGTTTCCTGGAGGGTAGATTGCCACTGATGAAAACCATAACAAGGAAAGTACCCTCTGCTCTGTGCTTTGTCTTTCAATAAAATGACCCGGGGTTTCGTATTTTCAGGTGAAATGTGCAGAGCCCACAAAAAAGCCAATCCAGGAGCTGACTGAGAATGGAAGGATAGTGGCCACAGCTGGTGATGAAGACAAGAGCCCAGAGATGATGACTGAGCTTCTGCTTGTGTAATCGGCTGGCGGATTAAAGGCTGTAATGGACTAGGCAATGGCACGGATGTCTTTTGTTTGCTGTGTTTTTCACCAGATCCAGCAACACATAGCTCTGGCCTTTGACCCGAGATGATCTGCAACTGTGAACTTCTTAATCCTGACATTTGAAAGCTGGTTTGGAACAGCTGCCACAGTCACCTTTGGTATTCTGTGGTGCACCTGGCCCTGACACAGGGGTAACGAATGAATGAAGCAGCGTGTGCAGTGACAGAACAGGTGGATGTTTGCCTGAGTTGCAGCAAGGGAATTTATTTCCACGTTTATGTGGAGACAGAAACTTTTCAGCTCCAAGATGTTGCGGCTGGCTCAATAAGGAGGAATGTTTCATTCTATCAATCCTCCTCTTGCACTTCCTCAAGGCAAATAAGTATCGGTGGATGTGACAGTAGTTGAGTTATTTATGTAGAGTTCGCCTGTGTAAATAATCGACTGTGAACGTAATTGGATATTCAGGCTGTTTTCTGACCTAACCCTGGCCTGTCCCCCCTCTTCCACTGCAGCCCCACTGTCCCCAGTCTCTGTATATTCTCCTGCTGGTTCCTGCTGGCGTATGTATATATATATATATATATTTTATAAATGTACAACTGTAGTTTATAATAAATGTAGAGTTGTAGAAAGGAAGACGTGTTAAGCTGTCGAGTAGAGTCTATTGTCATTTGCACAGGAAAAGCTTGCTTGCAGCAGCGTCACACGCAAGTTGGCACAAACAACACAGAATATAAGTTATATATAAATTATAGATAAACAATAGAAGACATTGAAAAGAGAGTAAAAAAGAATGTGAAAAAACAACACCATGGTGCGAGGAAAAAAACTTAATCAGTGATAAGTCGGTGGCCATGTACAAACGTAAGTGATGGTCCATAGTGCCACATTATTGACGTAACAGAAGCCTTTGGAGTGAATTTTATGTTTGTTATGCTGGCAGGTGTTCAAAGTTCAAAGTAAATTTATTATCAAAGTTTGCATATGTTACCACATACTACTTAGATGTTTATTTTCTTGCAGGAATTTACAAGAAAAGTATAAATAGAATTTTTACTAAAAAGCTATACTTAAACAGACAAAGACCTACAAAGAAACAATGTGCCAAACAAGACAAACTGAAAATTAAAATAATATTGAGAACATGAGTTGTAAAGAGTCTTTGAAAGTGGATTTGCAGGTTGTAGAATCAGTTCAGAGTTGTGGTGAGTGAAGTTATCCATGCTGGTTCGGGAACTTGATGGTTGTAGGGTAATAACCGTGTCTGAACCTAAGGACCTAAGGCACCTGTACCTCCTGCCTGATGGGTGTATTGTGAAACCGACTGATCTCATTCAAATAAATGTTTCTCTGATATGCCTGTTTTAAATTTAGATGCCCATGATACGTTCAAGGTTCAAAGTACATTTATTATCAAAGTATGTATGCAGTATGCAACCCTGAGAATTACCTTCCTACAGACACCCACAAGACAAAGAAGAACCATGTAACCTGTTCAAAGAAAAAAAATATTTTGTGCATGACTTCTATTTCTGTATTCTCACTACTCACCTGAAGGCATTAATTCCTCACGTCATATTTTTGTAGAACTGAGAAAACAGCCTTGCATTTCTAGAGTGCTTGTCGGTGTGCCCAAGACAGTTACAGTTAAACAGGAAGTTTTGAAGTGTGGAGGCACAAGAGGCTGCTGTTTCCCTCCATCCCTGGGTCAAGAGTGTTATGGGCGCACGTGTAAGGCTTTGCCAACAACTATGCATTTCTCAATGGGTGGTGGTGATTAATTGGACTCATGTTTTCCTTAGCCAATAAAATGCAAGTCATGGAACTGTACCAGGCCTGCAAGTTGCCTGGGATGCTCAGACTGAATGCCCAGAGGCAGAGGGAATTGTACAAAGGATTTATGTTGTGATAGGCACTTACACTCATCATGCTGCAGCAGACCTGCTGGACTCGAGGATAAAGACAAGTCCCTACCCCTGGCTATCCATTATAAGATTCCTACAGATCCATCACTGGTGTGTGTTCAAGCACTAATTCTTCCACCCAAGCTAGTCTGAGGGCACATGTTGGTAGAGTCCAGAGGCAACTTCTCACTTTGTGGTAGCTTGTGGCATCCTTCATAATTCTGCTGCCTTGCTGACACATCCTTGGCTGCAGCCCGAAGGCAGGAGGAAGAGGAGGAGAAGCAGTAGAGGACGTCATACATATGGTCCTTCCTGGTTGTACAGGGAGAAAGAGAGACTCATCGTTTTGTGGTTCAAGGGAGGAGACAACATAGAGTCAACACATCTTGCGCAATGGTGGTCTCTGTCAGTATGTAGCAAAATCTAGACAACATTAACCTGTAGCTGACAAGTGGCGTTATAACTGGTGATGGCGGAGGCAATGATACACACATTATCTCTCAAGCCCAACTCAGATCTCAAACTTGTCCAAACCCCATAGGCTCCACTAATGGAAAAGACTGATCTCCACCATCTCCAACAAATATGACCACTCCATACTGACCTTCAGATGCATTAACGATACTGAAAATTTCACCATCAACCTCTTAACCACAATGTTACCTGGTGGAAATGTACTAACTAAAAACCAAAAGAGACAGAAATACTCTGCAGGACAGGTGATATCTGTGAAGTGTTGATGCTTCAGGTGATGATCTTGGCTGCCAAACAGCATTATTAATGCCCAGTCCCAGAAACACTTTAGTTCCAATGTTGAGTATACAATAATGACCATGTTTCTGCACACTTAGCATTGTGCACGTTCAGTACACTCTAACTCTGGCATGTGTAAGTACAGAACACCCTAACTCTGGCCTGTGCAAGTACAGAACACCCTAACTCTGGCCTGTGAAAGTACAGAACACCCTAACTCTGGTCTGTGCAAGTACAGTACACCCTAACTCTGGCCTGTGCAAGAACAATACACCCTAACTCTGGCCTGTGCAAGTACAGAACACCCTAACTCTGGCCTGTGCAAGTACAGAACACCCTAACTCTGGCCTGTGCAAGAACAATACACCCTAACTCTGGCCTCTGCAAGTACAGAACACCCTAACTCTGCCCTGTGCAAGGCAGAACACCCTAACTCAAGACTGTGCAAGTAAGCCTTAACTCAGGACTACGCAAGTACACCCAAACTCTGGACTGTGCAAGTACAGTACACCCTAATATGACTGTGCAAGTATAGTACACCCTAACTCAGGACTGTGCAAATGCAGCGTAACTCAAGACTCTGCAAGTACACCCTAACTCAGGGTTGTGCAAGTTCACCCTAACACAGGACTGTGCAATTACATCGTAACTCAGGAACATGCAAGTACACCATAACTCAGGCTGTGGAATTACAGCCTAACTCAGCCTGTGCAAGTACACCTTAACTCAGGACTGTGCACATTCACCTTAACTCAGGACTGTGCAACTACAGCCTAACTCAGGATGTGCAAGTACACCTTAACTCAGGGCTCTACAAATACACCCTAATAGAGCTGCACAAGTACACTCTTAACTCAGGACTGTGGAAGTACACCTTAACTCAGGGCTATGCAAGTTCAGTACACCCTAACTCAGGCTGTGCAGGTACACCCTAACTCAGGGCTGTGGAAGTATACCTTAACTCAGGACTACAGAAGTAAATCCTTCCTCAGGACTGTTAAATTTATAGAAACCATAGAAACCATAGAAAAACTACAGCACAGAAACAGGCCTTTTGGCCCTTCTTGGCTGTGCCAAACCATTTTCTGCCTAGTCCCACTGACCTGCACGTGGACCATATCCCTCCATACACCTCCCATCCATGTATCTGTTCAATTTATTCTTGAACGTTAAAAAAGAACCCGCATTTACCACCTCGTCTGGCAGCTGATTCCACACTCCCACCACTCTCTGTGTGAAGAAGCCTCCCCTAATGTTCCCTTTAAACTTTTCCCCCTTCACCCCTAACCCATGTCCTCTGGTTTTTTTCTCCCCTTGCCTCAGTGGAAAAAGCTTGCTTGTATTCACTCTATCTATACCCATCATGATTTTATATACTTCTATCAAATCTCCCCTCATTCTTCTACGCTCCAGGGAATAAAGTCCTAACCTATTCAACCTTTCTCTATAAATGAGTTTCTCAAGTCCCGGCAACATCCTTGTAAACCTTCTCTGCACTCTTTCAACCTTATTAGTATCCTTCCAGTAATTTGGTGACCAAAACTAACACAATTTCCAAACTCAGGACTGTGCAAGTACATCCTAACAGGATGACACATGTAAAACCGACTCCAGGTTGCAACACGCTCCCAAGAACCGAATTTCATCTGCAGGACTGCACATGTACTCCACTTGACAAACTATACGGGTATGCCCTGAGTCAGAGCTGTGATACACACTCAGACTCAAGAAAGATATGTTTATCCAAATGGATGATAGCCTGTGTACATATTAGTCCAGGACTGTACGCATAAATCCCCATGCAGACTGTATGTATATTCTTCATGTAGTATTGTGTCGATACACTCAAACTCTGGTGTGCCGTCTCTATTTCCTGAGGAGACTGAGGTCCTTTAACATCTGCCGGATGACGCTGAGGATGTTCTACGAGTCTGTGGTGGCCAGTGCGATCATGTTTGCTGTTGTGTGCTGGGGGAGCAGGCTGAGGGTAACAGACACCAACAGAATCAACAAACTCATTCGTAAGGCCAGTGATGTTGTGAGGATGGAACTGGACTCTCTCACGGTGGTGTCTGAAAAGAGGATGCTGTCTAACTTGCATGCCATCTGGGACATCCACTACATAAGGTACTGGTTAGGCACAGGAGTACATTCAGCCAGAGACTCATTCCACCAAGATGCAACACAGAGCGTCATAGGAAGTCATTCCTGCCTGTGGCCATCAAACTTTACAACTCCTCCCTTGGAGGGTCAGACACCCTGAGCCAATAGGCTGGTCCTGGACTTATTTCCTGGCATAATTTACATATTACTATTTAATTATTTATGGTTTTATTACTATTTATGGTGCAACTGTAGCGTAAACCAATTTCCCCTGGGATCAATAAAGTATGACTATGACTATGACTACACAGGGCTTTGCCTGTGCATCTGAATATGTGACCCAATACTAATTCTCTCTTTGGCACTTAGTGTAGGGCTCTAATGAAAATTAAAGCCTGGAGTCTTAACTACCCTGGGCTCTAGCTGAAAATTTCCAGAGAGTGTCAATGGCACAGCACTCCCTTAGTCCTACATATGACAGACTCAACTCTATACCCTGTTGGTAAAATGTGAAGCAGTCATTTTCCCACTGGGTGAATTGGCTCTGAAGTAAATATGTTCAACAATGGCAGAACTGTAAACACCCATTAGGTCGGTCTGCATCCCTGGAGGGACAGCCACTATTTCATTCTGAATTCAAGAGATTTGGCAGATGCTAAAAATCTTGAGCAACACACACAAAATGCTAGGGGATCTCAGCAGGAGAGGTGGCATATATGGAGAGGAACCAACAGTTGATGTTTAACCCTTCATCAGGACTGGACCATGCTGGACTGTGGGAAGCAGGATCCCGGTGTGTTTAAAGGGATGAAGGGGTACAGGATCGCAGAATATTTAAATAGATTGTGGGAACCAAGGCTCTGGTGTTTTTGAAGGGATGAAGGGAAACAGGACCCCAATGTGCTTAAAGTGAGTTTGAGATACGGGGCACAGATATGTTTAAGAGAAGAGTTGGAAACAGGGTCCTGGTGTGTTTAAGGGAAATGTAAGCAACAGAGTTCCAGTGTTTTTGAAGGGAGTGTGGGAAATAGGGCCAAGGTGTGTTTAAAGGAAGAGTTGGAAACAGGGTCCTGATGTGTTTGAAGAGAGTGTGGAAACAAGGCCCCTTGAGGTTAGACACGAAGGTAGGGAAGTCTCCAGTGTGTTTAAAGGGAGCATGGGAAATAGGACCCCATGTTTTGGTTCTTCTTTCAATTAGTCCTGACGAAGGGTTTCGGCCCGAAACGTCGACTGTACCTCTTCCTTGAGGTGCTGCCTGGCCTGCTGCATTCACCAGCAACTTTTATGTGTGTTGCTTGAAATTCTAGCATCTGCAGATTTCCTCGTGTTTGCCCCATGTTTTTTTAATGGGATGAAGGGAAACAGGGTCCCGGTGTATTTAAAGAGAGTTTAGGAAACAAGACTCTGGCGTGTTTAATGGAATGAAGAGAAACAGGGTCCCAGTGTGATTAAAGAGAGTGTGGGAGACATGAATCTGGTGAACCAGATGCCAAACTATTGGATAGCAGACAGCTGGAGCGTCACAAATTGTAACAAATTGTGAGTCTGCGATACAGACCAACTCCTCCAATAGTGTACTGTATATGCACGGTTCCATGTTAGGACGTACTGTATCCTGCATCTCAGGGCAGTGTAGGGAGCGGGGATGGTGAACTAATGGGACATTGTATCTCTCATTACTGTCAGCTTACAAATTTATTATCTCTTTTGGATTTGTTCTGAGTTGAGACTGCTGGACCAAATGCATATTCCAGTGAAAATCCTTTTAAAGTAACGAACCTTTGTTAAATACAAGAAGAGGCTGTCTTATTCATTAGCTCATTAAAAAAGACATTGTTAATATAACTAACAAGTGAAAACTGGGTAACACGTGTGGAGAGAGAATCACCTTATGGTTCTGGTTGAAAATGCAGTCTGACCTGCTGGGCTTTTCCAGCATTTTTAAATTTTACTTCTGATTTCCAGCATCTTCAGCTTTCCGTTTTAAACATGTCAAGTTGCAGTTGATATAACATCAAGATCGCAGTGGTTGGTACAAGGAATTCTATGTTCTTTACAATAGCGCAATCACACCTGGTGTCACGGGGTCCTGAATTACCCCTATGAACCGTGCTTTCGAAAAGAGAGGGAGAGAGGGAGGGAGAGGGAGAGGTGTCCAACACTAACACTTTGTTAAAAAGAGGGAGAAAGAAAGAGAGGGAGAGGCGAAGACTGCTCACAGCATGTTTATACTTTCTACAGGGACACTGCCTGCTTGGAAATTCTTACAGAGAGAGAAGGGAGGAGCTGTTTGAGAGACAGTTGGTATTCAGCACGGAGAGATAAATAGAAGATCAGTTGTTAGACCTACAGACACATGGTTTTGGACACTGAATGAGCTTTGTTGTGCCCACAGAAAAGGTGGGTTTTGGAGGATTGATCAGGCGGATCAATCAGTGGCTCCCGCAGTGTGAAAAGGGTGTGACCTGTGGGGACTTATTTGTGTGTTCAACCCTCGCTTGGGTTGATAATTCCACCACAGAAGAACGGTCCCCTTTGTTTTGGTTACAGTTGGTGACTTCCAAAGGAATTCGGAGGACAACCGGAAGATCGATGGCGTCAGCTCACTGGAAGACTCAAATCTCTCCCTCTCTCTCCCTCCATCACTACTCAACTCAATACCACGAACTGAACTGAACTTTACTCATCATCGTAAGACTATCTATTTACCCCTAGACTTGAAGAAGCTTGGTTTTCATATATTTCCACACTTACTTATGTATAATCATTGCTAACCTGTTTGATTTATCTGCATTTACATTACTGTATTGCATAGTTACTAATAAATACCATTAGTTAATAGCAATACTGGACTCCAAAGTGTTTTCCATTTCTGCTGGATCTTTAACCCATCATGGGGTACGTGGCACTGGTTACACGTGACCTGAATTCATGTTTGTTTAGTTGGGTGTCTACTGTCATGATTAAACCTATTTCACAATCTGAGCACTGGATTTATCTGTTCCAGGCTGCGGGTAGGTGTGAGATATGAATCACTACAACAGGAGATGTAATGTGGTTATTACACTGGCACTGCGATATGCTTGTGCATTTATATAGCATCCCAATTTCCAATTGCATCAGACCACTGGCATCCCCAGTTGGATGTATGGACACTGCCAATACATGTGCAGCTCTTCTTGTGAAATGGAAAGCACAGCAGCTAGTTAATAATAATAGGCATCCGTTAGTCTCATGAGACCATGGATTTGCGCCTTGGAAGGTTTCCAGGGCGCAGGCCCGGGCAAGGTTGTATGGAAGACCAGCAGTTGCCCATGCTGCAAGTCTCCCCTCTCCACACCACTGACGTTGTCCAAGGGAAGGGCATTAGGACCCATGCAGCTTGGCACCAGTGTCGTCGCAGAGCAATGTGTGGTTAAGTGCCTTGCTCAAGGACACACACGCTGCCTCAGCCAAGGCTCGAACTAGCGACCTTCAAATCACTAGATGAACGCCTTAACCACTTGGCCATGTGCCAACACATTATTAGCTAATTAGTGGACAACGAGATCCTACTAACCCCTGACAATGGCCCCAGTCTTCTGATTCAAATGTGGCAAACCCACTTGCCAAGTTTCACCAGTGGAAAATGTTTTTGGCTCTTGGGGGAAGGCAGGAAACCCTAGTACACATCAGCTGCCTGACCAGCTGCTGAGGAGAAGGTGCTGACGAAGCCAGGAAGATCCTGTCACAATCAGTCACTATGGAATTGGGGAGACGCTGATACTGTGTGATGTTTGGCAAAGTAATGATTGTGGTATTTGCTGAAAGTAATAATGACCAAGAATATTAAGCAGATGGGATGCATGTCATTTGAAATCATGGTACGTATATTTAAAGATATGTTTCCATCCAGTTTCAGTCCTGTCCTCATCACCCTTTTTGATTTTGCCCCCATGTTGCACTTCCACTCATCCCACCGACAGCAGTCTTGTCCAGTCATCTGCCTGTCCTTCCTCACTGTCTCACTGCACACTGTGTCAACTAACATACCAACTGCCCCATCCTCAGCCTTATCAACCTGCTTCCCATCCCCTCCTGCAAAATTAGTTTAAACTCTCCCCAACCTGCCCACAAGTATATGGATCCCCCCTCCCCAGCCCCAGGTTCAGGTGTAACCATCCTTTTTATACAAGTCATTCCTTTCCTAGAAGAGATCCCAGCAATGTAGAAATGTAAAACCCTGCCCCCTGCATTACTTCCTCAGCCACTCATTCACCTGTACTATCAACCTCTTCCTGCCCTAACTAGCACGTGGTACTGGGAGTAATCCGGAGATTACTACCCTAGGGGTCCTGTTCTTCAGTCTCTTCGCTAACTCTCTGTGCTCACTGTGGACAGCCTCTTCCTCCTCTGTATCCACAGCATGTCATTGGTGCCATTCTACACCACGGCCTCTGGCTGCTCACCCTCCCTGTTGAGAATCTTCTGCAACTGCACTCGGGCATGCTGGACCCCGGCACCTGGGAGGCAGCACACCACCCTGGCGTTGCTTTTGCGGCCACAGAATCTCCTGTCTGTCCCCCTAACTTTCAAGTCTCCTATCATTATTGCTCTGCCTGACTTTACCCTTCCCTGCTGAGCCTTGGAGCCAGACACAGTGCCACTGGCCTTGCTGCTGTTGCTGTGGATCATTTCTCCCCCCTCCCCACAAGCAGAATCCAAAGGGGTATTCTTGTTGCTGAAGGGAATGGCCACAGGGGAACCCTATACTAACTTCTTACTCCCCTTACTTTTCATGGTGGTCACCTACCTACAATCTGAAGCCTGCCCTCTGGGAGTGACCACCTCAGTAAAAGTCTTATCAATGAGGTTTCCAGCCTGCCGGGTGATCTGGAGTACTTAAAGCTCCAGCTCCAGTTCCTTGATGTTGTCAGCCAAGAGCTGTGGTTGGGTGCATTTCCCACAGATGTAATCATCAGGGAGACTGTCAGGTACCCTGAAATCCCATAACACACAGGAGGAGCATTCCACTGCCTTATCTATCTACCACCCTGCCTACAGCTGTTGGTCCTCTAACTTCTCAAGCTTAAGTTCCAGCTTGGGCCTGTGCTCATCTAAGCCTGACCACTCCAACAGTGCCCATTCCAACAATGACCACTCCGCTTACACCTTACTTCTTTTTATTAGCCCTTGCCGAGTGCCTAAGAGATCGTTATGTTTGCACATCACTGAAAAGTTCCGAAAAGCCCCGAGCTCTTTTTAAACCTTGTGCTGCTTCAACAATGAGCAACTTCTCACAATGCTTCTACTCTGCTGAGAAGGTCCTAAAGGTCCCAAACTCCTTTGAAGCTTTGTGCTACCTCAGCAATGAGTAACTTCTCGCAAAGATTCCAGCCCACCGAAAAGTTCAGAAAGACCACACTCCTTTCAAACCTTGCGCTGCCTCACTAACTGTGATGTAGAGCCATTGTATGGGCTTTATGTCCTTTAAAACAAAAGCTGGCACCGCATCAATAACAGGTGTGGATATTTTATCAGGTCCTCCCAATTTTTCACACAAATGTGAAAATATACCTACAATGAGAAAAGACAAAAAAAAACTACATACAATATGTACAGTATAATATTTACACAGATCAACCGATATCCTACTCCTTCCCCAATTTCATTCAGAAGCACCTACCACAACCAGGGTCCATCACCTCTTATATATATAGCTGACAGCAGAGCTTCACTTCCAGATGAGTTCAATGCCTTCTATGCTCACTTTGGCAGTGAAAACATGGAGGAGCTATCATTAACTCCTGCAACCCCTGGTGACCCTGTGATTTCAGTCTCTGAGGTTCTGTGCAAGCAGCCTTCAGGAGGGTGAACCCATGAAAGGCATCCAGCCCAGATGGAGTAACGGACCTGTGTTGATAAACTGGCTGGGGTGATCACTGAGATCTTTAATCTTTCGCTTTGGTAGTCTGAGGAACCTAAACTTCAAGCAGGCTTCAATTACACCAGTGTGCAAGAAGAATGTGGTGACTTGCCTCAATGACTATTGTCCAGAGCACTTACTACTACTACGTCGACTCAGGCCTAGGGGGCCGGCGTCGGGCACGATGACAGACTCTCCACTTCTCGCTGTCTCTCATCAGTGTGTTCAGTTCATCTACATTAGCCGCACTGCTGTCTTCTAGTAGCGTGTTGACCATAGTCTTGGGAGAGCGCCCAGGGTTCATCCTCCCGTGCTTGGGCCCCCATATGATGACTAGGCTGGCAGGTAGCTCGGGGTGGCGTAGACAGTGCCCCGCTAGTTGCAGCCTTCTCGCCTCGATTTTAGTGGTGAGCATCGGTAGGTTGTTATAGAGCTCGACGTTCATCATGTGCTGTTGCCAAGTCACGTCAAGGACCATCCGGAGCATTCGTGTATAGCAACCATCTAGAGACTTTCGCATCGTCTTGGTGAGTGTCCACGTCTCGCATCCGTACGTGAGAATGGACTCTATGACTGCTATGAAAATCCCCTTTTTAAGCCCTCTGGTCAGGTTTGACTTCCAGATTTCCTTCATGTTGTTCATAGCCCTCCACGCCAATGCCTTCCGTATCTTTATGTCCTTCTCCGAACTCATCATTCTTGACCCGAGATACTTATAGTCAAAGAAGCAGCACTTACATTCACAGTAATGAAGTGTTTTGACGGGTTGGTGATAAAATATATCAATTCCTGCCTGAAAAGCATCTTAGATCTGCTCCATTTTGCCTACCGGAGCATCAGTTCCATAGCAGATGCCATATCATTGGCCCTTCCTTCAACCCTGGAATATCAGGACATCAAAGCTGCATACATCAATATACTCTTTATTGACCACAGCTCACCGTTCAATACCATCATGCCTTCAAAACTTATCAATAAGCTCCTAGATCTTAGCGTCAATACCTCCTCGTGCAGTTGGACCCTTGATTTCCCCACTTGCAGACCCCAGTCTGTTCAGATTGGCAACAACATATCCTTCACAATTTCCATCAGCATAGATGCACCACACGGCTGTGTGCTTAGCCCCCTGCTCTACTTGCTTTACACTTATGACTGTGTGGCTAAACATAGCTCCAATGCCATATTCAAGTTTCCTGGTAATAGCACCGTCATAGACCAAATCAAAGATGGTGATAAATCAGCATATAGGAGAGAGATTGAAAATCTGGTTGAGTGGTGCCAAAACAATAAACTCTCATTCAATGTCCTATTCACTCAATCGATTAGGTGAAAACCTGATGCAGTCAGTAAGAGAACTGTGACTTGGGAGAAGATTTGTTTTCCATCAAGACAATGACCCCAAGCATAAAGCCAAAGCTACACAGGAATGGCTTAAAAACAACAAAGTTAATGTCCTGGAGTGGCCAAGTCAGAGTCCAGACCTCGATCCAATTGAGAATTTGTAGCTGGACTTGAAAAGGTCTGTTCACTCACAATGCCCATGAAATCTGACAGAGCTTGAGTAGTTTTGTAAAAAATGGAAAAAATTGCAGTGTCCAGATGTGCAAAGCTGAGAGAGACCTACCCACACAGACTCAAGGCTGTATTTGCCGCCCAAGGTGCATACTGACTTGAAAGGGGTGAGTAATTATGCAATCAATTATTTTGTGTTTTATATTTGTAACTAATTTAGACCAATTTGTAGAAATTCATTTTCACTTTGACACAAAAGAGTCTTTTTCTTTTGATCAGTGTCAGAAAAGCCAAATTAAATCCATTGTGATTGAATGTTGTAAAACGATAAAACATGAAAACTTCCAAGGGGTGAATACTCTCCATAGGCACTGTAGTTATAGAATAATATAGTATGGAAAAAGACCATAAGTCCCACTGGTCCATGCTAACCAAGATGTCTGTGCAAGTTAGTCCAATTTACATGAGTTTGGCCCATACACTTCCAGATGTTTCCTCGACAAAATATATTTTAAACATTGCAATTGAACCCACTTCTACCACTGGCAGTTCATATACCCACCACATTCTGTGGAAAAAAGTTGTCTCTCAAGTCCCTTTGAAATTTGGCTAAGGGCGCGACAATGTTTGGGAGCACCAATCTTCAGTATAATTGCCAGAATATAGTCGGAATAGCCTTTGCTGTACCCGATGCCTTGATCCATTTCCTGATATCATTTGGAGTGAATCGAGACACTTCTTGTATTCTAACAGTGACTCTGCATTCACCACTCTTAACTACACCCCTCCCACTTCATCCGTTACCTCCTGCCCTCATTAGCTTGTATCCCAATCCCAACCCATCGACTAGATTTGGAATCCTCATCTAAAAATTGCCACGGAAAGATTCCTGCAGGGTTCAATTCTATTTTAAGCTTGCAACTTCTTAAGTCCTTCTTCCCTAAACCTAACAACACACCAGACTATTTGTATTCAAACAACAGGAATTCTGCAGATGCTGGAAATTCAAGCAACACATATCAAAGTTGCTGGTGAACGCAGCAGGCCAGGCAGCATCTCTAGGAAGAGGTGCAGTCGACGTTCCAGGCCGAGACCTTTCGTCAGGACTAACTGAAGGAAGAGTGAGTAAGAGATTTGAAAGTGGGAGGGGGAGGGGGAGATCCAAAATGATAGGAGAAGACAGGAGGGGGAGGGGTGGAGCCAAGAGCTGGACAGGTGATTGGCAAAAGGGATATGAGAGGATCATGGGACAGGAGGCCCGGGAAGAAAGACAAGGAGTGGGGGAGGGGGACCCAGAGGATGGGCAAGGGGTATATTCAGAGGGACAGAGGGAGAAAAAGGAGAGTGAGAGAAAGAATGTGTGCATAAAAATGAGTAATAGATGGGGTACGAGGGGGAGGTGGGGCCTCAGCGGAAGTTAGAGAAGTCGATGTTCATGCCATCAGGTTGGAGGCTACCCAGACGGAATATAAGGTGTTGTTCCTCCAACCTGAGCGTGGCTTCATCTTTACAGTAGAGGAGGCTGTGGATAGACATGTCAGAATGGGAATGGGATGTGGAATTAAAATGTGTGGCCACTGGGAGATTCTGCTTTCTCTGGCGGACAGAGCGTAGATGTTCAGCAAAGCGGTCTTCCAGTCTGCGTCGGGTCTCACCAATATATAAAAGGCCACATCGGGAGCACCGGACGCAGTATATCACCCCAATCGACTCACAGGTGAAGTGTTGCCTCACCTGGAAGGACTGTTTGGGGCCCTGAATGGTGGTAAGGGAGGAAGTGTTAGGGCATGTGCACCACTTGTTCCGCTTACACGGATAAGTTCCAGGAGGGAGATCAGTGGGGAGGGATGGGGGGGACGAATGGACAAGGGAGTTGTGTAGGGAGCGATCCCTGTAGAATGCAGAGAGAGGCGGGGAGGGAAAGACGTGCTTAGTGGTGGGATCCCGTTGGAGGTGGCAGAAGTTACGGAGAATAATATGTTGGACCCGGAGGCTGGTGGGGTGGTAGGTGAGGACCAGGGGAACCCTATTCCTAGTGGGATGGCGGGAGGATGGAGTGAGAGCAGATGTACGTGAAATGGGGGAGATGCGTTTAAGAGCAGAGTTGATAGTGGAGGAAGGGAAGCCCCTTTCTTTAACAAAGGAAGACATCTCCCTCGTCCTAGAATGAAAAGCCTCATCCTGAGAGCAGATGCAGCGGAGACGGAGGAATTGCGAGAAGGGGATGACGTTTTTGCAAGAGACAGGGTGAGAAGAGGAATAGTCCAGATAGCTGTGAGAGTCAGTAGGCTTATAGTAGACATCAGTGGATAAGCTGTCTCCAGGGACAGAGACAGAAAGATATCAACTCTGCTCTTAAACGCATCTCCCTCATTTCACGTACATCTGCTCTCACTCCATCCTCCCACCACCCCACTAGGAATAGGGTTCCCCTGGTCCTCACCTACCACCTCACCAGCCTCCGGGTCCAACATATTATTCTCCGTAACTTCCGCCACCTCCAACGGGATCCCACCACTAAGCACATCTTTCCCTCCCCGCCTCTCTCTGCATTCCGCAGGGATCGCTCCCTACACAACTCCCTTGTCCATTCGTCTCCCCCATCCCTCCCCACTGATCTCCCTCCTGGCACTTATCCGTGTAAGCAGAACAAGTGCTACACATGCCCTTACACTTCCTCCCTTACCACCATTCAGGGCCCCAAACAGTCCTTCCAGGTGAGGCAACACTTCACCTGTGAGTCGACTGGGGTGATATACTGCGTCCGGTGCTCCCGATGTGGCCTTTTATATATTGGCGAGACCCGACGCAGACTGGGAGACCGCTTTGCTGAACATCTACGCTCTATCCGCCAGAGAAAGCAGAATCTCCCAGTGGCCACACATTTTAATTCCACATCCTATTCCCATTCTGACATGTCTATCCACGGCCTCCTCTACTGTAAAGATGAAGCCACACTCAGGTTGGAGGAACAACACCTTATATTCCGTCTGGGTAGCCTCCAACCTGATGACATGAACATCGACTTCTCTAACTTCTGCTAAGGCCCCACCTCCCGCTCGTACCCCATCTGTTACTCATTTTTATGCACACATTCTTTCTCTCACTCTCCTTTTTCTCCCTCTGTCCCTCTGAATATACCTCTTGCCCATCCTCTGGGTCCCCCCTGCCCCTTGTCTTTCTTCCCGAACCTCCTGTCCCATGATCCTCTTGTATCCCCTTTTGCCTATCACCTGTCCAGCTCTTGGCTCTATCCCTCCCCCTCCTGTCTTCTCCTGTCATTTTGGATCTCCCCCTCCCCCTCCAACTTTCAAATCTCTTACTCACTCTTCCTTCAGTTAGTCCTGACGAAGGGTCTCGGCCTGAAACGTCGACTGCACCTCTTCCTACAGATGCTGCTTGGCCTGCTGCGTTCACCAGCAACTTTGATGTGTGTTGCTTGAGACTATTTGTATTCATCATTTATGGGGTCCTTTGACCTCTGCAATTCTTTCTTTCCTATCCACCTGGTTTAAAATCGACTATTCTTCTTGGCAAATCATAGACATCTCTTGCCTTGAGCTATGCACGTCTACACTTTATTCCATTACTGTTAAGGGCTGCACCAAGTCTTTTTTTACATTAGATCTGCTGCATAAATGAATGCTGCAGTTGTTGTAAAAAAATAAGCGCAGATGTGCCATGGACTCTCTGAGATTGACTTACCTTTCACCAGTTTCCTAGTTGGCCCATTAGGATTAGTTTTGAGATTTTACATTTATAAATAAATATTAAAAATTAGAAGTCACTTACTAAAACATTAAACAAACAAGCCCTGAAATTCCAGTCTGGATATGTTATACCTAGGCTGCTGCTCTTGTGCTGTGGGTGTTGTTCACGTGGAATTTCTTTATTACATAAATTGCACACAGTCCAGTCATGAGGGAATTTGATCCCTCTCGTGTTTGTGAAAGATGCCATGGAAGAATTTTTAAATGAAACCAGGAAGTTTCCAGTTGTCTTGCTACCACCTCTTTCTCAACAACCATTTGCTCTATTCCCCACATTGTGCGAGGCCTGCTGTTTGATATCCCTTATCACGGCCGTGAAGCACCTTGGGACATTGTGAGAGGGGCTGTGTAGCTACAAGTTCTCCAAAAGCACTCTTGTGTACTCTGAGTGAATATCTACTCATCCATCATTCAATGGGGTGTGGTGCTGCATATTCAGTAGAGGAACATTCTGAAGGATAGATTAATCAGTAATCAAATGATGACATACAGAATGGAAAGAGGCCAGGCATTCACAGTAACTGCCGGCATAATATCCAACCTCAACTTCAGTTTGGCTTCAATTGTTATGAGGGAAGGAGGAAAGAGGAGAAAGTTTTTTAAAAAAGAAATGGAAATTAAATAATATATAAAATGTATCAGAAATATAATAAAAATATTTAAAAAAAATTGTTTTTAGAGGGTCTTATCTAACAATCAGCGCTGGATAAGCAGTAGATCACACCAGCTGAGCTAACTATCTCTAGGAGTGTCATAACTCCGGCACCGTAATAACACTTATAAATCTTGTGTCGCCCACTGCATTGATGGATGGTGATATCATCTACCTTGAGAATTTACAACCTCTATAAAGTTGTCTGATAATTCTGAAAACCATTCATTTCCTTCTGATATGAGTCTCTAACCACTGCAAGATTAGGTTAAGAGATAAACAACTTCCTGCATACTCCAGTTCTCCCATCATCATGTTCTACCCACAGAAACTACTAGCTTTTTGTACTGGGGCTGGGCGTCAGCAGATCCTGGAATTCATTGCCAGTGATGGAATGCCATCCTATAACACCACGGAGAGGTAACAGCAAACAAACATCCCCATTAGTTTTATTGTGGGAAGCTGGAGGTACTTGTGGTGTTCAGCCAGGTATCCGTGGGTGGTTGTGGTAGAAACAATGTACCCTCCTGCTCACTTGTAACAAACAAATGATATTGTACTGATTCCAACATGGATTAAGTAGGTAGTGTAACCCTTTAATGCAGTCTAATTTTAAAATTGTATTCTCATCATAAGGCTTGAGTGACAGTTTAGGAAGACACAAATCATTTATTATCTAAGTATACAACTCTGAAATTCTTCTTTTCCAGATAGCCGCAAAACCAAGAAAGAAAGGAACAATAGCACAATCATGAACCCCAAATCCCTCCTCCTTACACAAAAAACAAACAAAAATGAAACAGGTACCTCGACCCCCAAATCCCCCTCCCCTGTACACAAAAATAACGAGCAAGACTGGGTGAAAAACCCAGAATATAATAACTATAAGACTGAAAAAAGTGTAGAGTTCAAGTTCATATCCAAAACCGCAAAACATCGATGTAACATTCTCCAGGCTCAGCGGCAGGCTCTCCAGTAGCAGAGTGATCCCACCAGCAATCAACAGTCAGTCTCCCTTCTCCGGTAGCAGAGTGATCCCACCAGCGATCAAAATGTAGTTTGCCGGAGCTCACCTTTCGCATTGTTCAATGCTTTAATCTCCCTCATCGCTCTAATCGTCGAACAATGGAAGCTTTAATCGGCGAGGCAGAGTCAAACATTGGCTTGCAGCCTGTACCGCAGACTTCTCGCCATGCAGTTCACAAGCCTGGGCTCTGCCTCCCTGAATCGTCTCACAGACTGCAGAGTGCTGAATCACCCAAACGATCTTCAAACTGTAAATCATAGGCTCCAGCAGTTCCAGAATCACATTCAAGATGAAAAACAAACATAAAAGACATAAAAGGAGTGAAATATGTGGTTTCATGATCTATCCAGAAGATGTCAACTGAAGGACAATTGCCTGCAGGCACCATCTTGACTGGAAGTCTTTGGTCTGCAGGCATTTGAGGCATTCAAGAATTGGGATTCTCCTGACTTGGTAAACACCTGAAATCAGCACAGGTTTTCATCCTGGTCTGAATCATAATGCTCATCAGATCTGATCTGAATAGCTTGTCTTGTTTACTTTGCGCAGAGACAATGATGGATGAGCATCCATGATATTTTCATGTCATATGTGTTTTAACCAGTGATTTTTAAAATAGATACGGGCTGCTTCAAGAACAGGCCCATTTTTTAGGAGAAGCTGGCACACTCCTCTAGACTTGATGAAGGGACAGCAGCTGCCCACCTGGCTTTGCAGGACATGGATAAGAGCCTGGATTAATTTTTAACAGTGGGCTGGACTCCCTACGCTCTAGGAATTGATGTGGAATTCAGTCACTGGATGAAGAAACAAGTTACAATTTCAATGCATCTCTCCTAGGCTAGGAAAAACAGCATCCCTAGTCCAAATCCTTCAGTAAAGACTTCATCTGGTCCCGAATCTGCTCCTGTAGTTAGAAGCTGCCTTTGGTGTCTCCTGTTCCACACTAGACCAGCCCCTGCTCTCTTCACTCCCCCACCCTTCTCCGTTCTGGGCACTCATCACAGCCAAGAGTTTTGCCTCCTAGTCTATCCATTCCTGTGACATTTGGGGCTTTAACTTGATTTCAGTAAAACCGTATTCAATATTGTTATAAAATGGAAACTTGTCACAATGATGTTCTTCTACGAGTCTGTGGTGGCCAGTGCGATCATGTTTGCTGTTGTGTGCTGGGGCAGCAGGCTGAGGGTAGCAGACACCAACAGAATCAACAAACTCATTCGTAAGGCCAGTGATGTTGTGGGGATGGAACCGGACTCTCTCACGGTGGTGTCTGAAAAGAGGATGCTGTCTAAGTTGCATGCCATCTTGGACAATGTCTCCTATCCACTACATAATGTACTGGGTGGGCACAGGAGTACATTCAGCCAGAGACTCATTCCTCTGAGATGCAGCACAGAGCGTCATAGGAAGTCATTCCTCCCTGTGGACATCAAACTTTACAACTCCTCCCTTGGAGGGTCAGACACCCTGAGCCAATAGGCTGGTCCTGGACTTAATTCATAATTTACTAGCATAATTTACATATTACTATTTAACTATTTATGGTTCTATTACTATTTATTATTTATGGTGCAACTGTAATGAAAACCAATTTCCCCCGGGATCAATAAAGTATGACTATGACTATGATTTTTATTCGATGACCTCAAGCAATTGCAGAGGACGACCTCTAATGCCTAGAGGGTGGGGAAGTGTCAGAAAGGTGCAAATTTGCTTTTAATGGGCATTATAAGTGCTCACTAATTAGTGAGGTTACAGATGTTCAGTATTGCGGTATGGTTGTTGGATGGAAGGAGAACAGCTCAGAGGGAATGTTAAAGCTCTGTTCACACAGAACTGGATGTGATAAATGAAAATGGGCAGCTCTGCACATGTGTCAATCTTTGGTGCATTATTGTACAGTAAAACCCAACTTCATACTCCATAACTCTTAACTGCCCTCTCGGAAACCTGCCAGCTCATTCGGGTCAGGGACTAGCTAGGGATAGACAACTCGTGCTGGCCTAACACTTGGCCTCCTGCATCTCCTCTTCATGATGTAGAAGAGTTCGCCATCACCCTGTGTCAAATTAGATTAGATTAGATTATGAGGACACGCTGTCCTCTTTTATTGTCATTTAGAAATGCATGCATTAAGAAATGATACCATATTCCTCTGGTGTGATATCACAAAAACACAGGACAGACCAAGACTGAAAAACTAACAAAACCACATAATTATAACATATAGTTACAACAGTTCAACAATACCATAACTTGATGAAGAACAGTCCATGGCACAGTAAAAAAGTTTAAAGTTTCTTGAAAGTCCCACATCTCACGCAGACGGGAGACGGAAGAAAACTCTTCCTGCCATGCCCGACCACAGTCCGACTCTGAGTCGTCCGAAAACTTTGAGCTCTGATCAGCCCTCCGAGACCGAGTACCGACTGCCATCTCTATCCGAAAGTTTCAACCTCAGCCTTGATCGCCAGTAGCAGGCAAAGCTGGGGATTTTGGGGCCTACCCTCTGGAAATTCTCGATCGCACAGTAACAACAGCGGCGAACCAGGCACTTCGGAAATTTCTGCAGCTGTTCCTCTGCTTCTCACATCTGTCTTTATCAAATCAGAATTGTCCACGGCCCCTATTTAACAGAAATGATATCATTTCACCGGAGAGCTGCGCGCGCTGCGTTGCACTGCCATCTTCTCCTCCCACCTTTAATTTAATCAGTGCAGATACATCACAGTTCCCCAATCTCCAGTGTTTTACTGATATACTAAAAGCCACTGAGTCATAGAGCATGACTGCACAGAAGCAGGCTCTTTGGCCTATCTAGTCCAAGGCATTGATTGATATATTGTAGATATTCTGGCTAGTGAATTGGGGAATTGAGATTAGTGAAGGGAAGTGAGGCTGAAAGAGAGTATCAGCCATGATCTTATTGAGTAATGGAGCAGTCAGGGTTGGAGGGGGGAGAGAATGGATAGTCTACTTCTGCTTCTATTTCTTGTGTTCTTTAGGACAAGGGTATTAAGTGTGTGGGAATATCAGCACCAAGTTCGTCTCTAAGGCAGCTAATATTATGACTTGAAAATATATCGCTGTTCTTTTATCATTGCTGGATCAAGGCACTAAATATCTTATCCAAAAGCATTGTTAGGAATACCTTCACTTGCAGACTGTGGTAAGCATCCTATTTGGTACAGCAACTGCTCTGCCTATGACTGCAAGAAACTGCACATGGTTGTGGACACATATGAGCACATCATGGAAACTAGTCTCCTCTCTATGGACTCTGTCTGTACTTTGCACTACATCAGAAAAGCATGGTAACCTGCCTCAAAACTATCATCCAGTAGAGCTTGCATCCATGGTGATGAAATGCTTCGAGAGGTTGGTCATGAAGCATATCAACTCCTGCTTGAAGAGCGACCTGCACCTGCTCCAGTTTGCTTACTGGCACAAAAGGTCAAGGGCAGATGCTATTTCATTGGCTCTTCACTCAGATCAGGAACACCTGGACAGTGAAGGTGCATACGTCAGGATGCTCTTTATTGCCCATGGCTCAGCATTCAACACTATCATCCCCTCAAAGCTCACTACTAATTTCCAAGATCTAGGCCTTAGTATCTTCGTTTGCACAGGATCCTTGATTTCCCCACCGGTAGCCCAGTTAATGGGGATTGGCAACAAGATTTCACACTTGCCATCAGTGCAGATACAACACAAGAGTGCACGCTTAATCCCACTCACCTTATGCTTATGACTTTATGGCTAAGTACAGCTCCAACACCGTATTTAAGTTTGCTAATAACACCACTATTGTCGGCAGAATCAAATCAGGTGATGAATCAGCATATAGGAGGGACATTGAAAATCTAGTTCAGTGGTGCCACAACATCAGTAAAAACAAAGAGCTGATTACTGACCACAAGAGGAAGAAGCTGGAGGTCCATGAACCAGTCCTCATTAGGGGATTGGAGAAGGAGAAGGTCAGTATCTTTAATTCAACATATCAGAGGATCTGTTCTGGAACCACCACATACGTGTCATCACAGAGAAGGCATGACAAGGCCTCTGTAATCGTAGAAGTATTCGGCATGTCAACAAAAACTTCTATCCATGCACACTGGAGAGGATCCCGGCTGGCTGCTTTGCGGCTTGGTATTGAAACACGAATGCCCAGGAACGGGAAAGTGTACAGGAAGTGGTGGATACAGCCCGGTCCTTCATAGGCAAAGGACTTCCCACCACTGAGAATATTTATACACAGCACTGTCATAAGAAAACAGTATCTATCATCAAACCCCACCATCCAGGCCATGCCTCTTCTCGCTACTACCAAGAGGAAGAAGGTAGAGAAACTTCAGGTCCCGCACCACCAGGTTCATGAACAGTTAATACCCAACAACCATCATGTGGATAACTTCATCTACCACCACTCAGAGCTACCCTAACTAACTCTTTACTCATACTCTCTACTATTTTTATTTGTATAGATCAAACACTGACAAACACCAATTTTGTACGTTTTTTTTGTAAAATTCTAGATTATATCGTTTTATTCCTGTAAGAAAATGAATCTCAAGGTAGTATATGGTAACAGATACGTACTTTGATAATATTTTTACTTTGAACTTTGAAATTTGAGAATAATCAAAGACCCTACCCATTCCAGACCTTCTCTCTTCTCCACCCTCCCATTGGGCAGAAGATATAAGAGTATCAAAGTGTGAATCACCAGGCTGCAGGATAGCTTCTACTCCACTGTTATAATTCTATTGAATGGTTCCACAGCACGATACGATGGATTCTTGACCTCCCAATCTACTGCGTTACGATCTTGCATCTTATAGTCTACTTGTACTGACTTTCTCTGTAGGTGTTGCACGTTATTCTGCAATCTGTTATTCCTTACACCTGCCACAATGCACTGTGTACTGATTCAGCCTGAGTGAACAGTAAGGCAAGGCAAGCTTTTCACCATACCTCAGCACAAGTGACAATCATAAACAATGTGACAATGATATATTGTTTAACTTGGTTGATAGTTTAACTCTTATTGTACATATTGATATGTTGACTTGATTACTTTAATGTATTTTTTGTTGTTGTTGATTTTCAATAATAATTAATAAAAAGATTTAAAGAGAGAGAGACAATCGTAAGCTAATTTTAATTCCAATAATTCGAGAAAATATCCATTTCCAAGCATTCAATAATAAAAGCTGTCAGTATCCTTGCAAGGGTAATCCATGATCAAATACAGGCAAAAGACAGACAGCATTTACTAACAGCTTGAATGCTTCAAGAGGAACCCAAGGAGGACAAATAGTTCTGGGCTTCCAGCCAAGCAGCTTAGCTCTTCCACTGTTACTATGTTGATGGACACGGAAACAATTTTCTGGGAAGTAAGCAAGTTAAACTTTGCCTTAAGTTTAAAAAAAATCTTCCCTTTTTTCTGATTCAGGCAGGCTTGGCTACTGCATAAAGTTGAGGCCACTAGCCCATCGGATCCAAGGCATGAGAATAGCACACAATTTTAAACCACATTGTCTTGTTCCTTCTGCTGCAACTTACTTATATTGCAAAGTTGCCGTTCGGAATTGAAGGCTGTGTGCTTGAGCCAGTCCTATCAGTTGAATGAGTGGCAGAGTGATCACATCAGGCAACAATTACTACTGTGTTGTGGGAACCTGCACCCAGTAAAGTTTAATACAATACCCCCAGCCACCCGAATCCCTGCCAAAGATGACTCCTTAGTTGATAGGCTATTGCATTCCTCAATACGTGCAACATTGCTTTTAATTATGTTCTTTCAAGTAAAAATTGTCTTTAGTTTATCTTTAACGTGTGCTTTCCTTGTCTGCTGCTGCTTATATGATGCTACATAGATAGATAGATAGATGTACTTTATTAATCCCGAGGGAAATTGGGTTTCATTACAGCCACACCAACATGCGGGCGATGTTGCTGCAGTAAGTTTTCCATTGCAGCTGTGCATAGGAAAATAAATTTGATTTTTTGATATTTTTTACTGTGACATCATCTGTTCATCGAGTTGGGAAGCATCTCATTTGTAATCTATTCAATTCCTCTCTCAGTAAATAATCAGTTCCTTCAGCTTCTTTCATTATTGACTTAACCTGTCTTTTGTGAATCAAGCACCAGGACTCCCAGATCCCTCTGCATCTCTGAGCTCTGTAATTCGCCAACATTTGGATAAAATTATTCCTTTTTTTAAGTTTTTCCTACCACAATGAACACTTCCCCATATTTGCATAAGCTTTCTCTGTTTCAACTCAGCTGTCACATTTCCTACAGCCAGTCAGCATAACTGCTGTTTTTAAGGGTCAGTCATGCATTACTGCCATTATAAGACCACAAGACATAGGAGCAGAATTAGGCCATTTGGCCCATTGAGTCTGCTCTGCCATTCAATCATGGCTGACCCTTCTTTTCCCCTCCTCAACCCCACTCCCCGGCCTTCTTGCAGTAACCTTTGATGCTGTGTCCAATCAACAACCTAAAATTTCTGTCTTAAACTCACCCAATGATCTGGCCTCCACAGCTGCCAATGGAAACAAATTTCACAAATTCACCACCCTCTGGTTAAAGAAATTTCTCTGCATTTCTGATTTAAATGGCTGCCCTTCTAAACTGAGGCTGTGCCCTCTTGTCCTAGGCCCTCCCCCCAGCCATGGGAAACATCCTTTCCACATCTACTCTGTCTAGGCCTTTCAAAAGGTTTCAATGAGATCCCACAGGGATGGGGGTGTCTTGGCATTTTCTTAAGAAGTGGCAAATACTCCTGTGGGTTCTGACTCCCAAATGCATTGCATTCCACAATAAAACCCCATTTTTCTAATTGTTAATGTTCCTGAAATAACACTGGCAGTGCAGTTGGGTAAGCTCTGCTGAGTGAAAGTAAAATCTTGTTGCACTCACAATAGAATAGGGAAGGTCATCAGTTTTATGACATATGGAGTGATGGCTATTGAAATGTGTTGTCAGTCCATAGTATGGCAAGCTCTGGATGTAGAGTCATAGAAACATACAGCATTGCCATAGGTACTTTGGCTCAACAAGTCCATGCTGACCAAAATTCTCATCTAAGCTAGTCCCATTTGCTTGCATTTGGCCCACATTCATCTAAACCCTTCCTATTCATGTTCCTGCCCAAGTACTTTTTAAATGCTGTAAATGTACCTGACGGGGTGTTAGCTCAGCACACACACAATGCTGGAGGAGCTCAACAGCTCAGGCAGCATCGTTGGAGGAAAATAAAAAGTCAACGCTTTGGGCCAAGATCCTTCCTCAGGTCTGGAAAGAAAGAGGGCAGAAGCCAGAATAAAAGATCTGAAGGGGAAGAGCAGGAGCTGGCAGTGGATAGGTCAATTCAGGAGGGAGTGGGGGAGTGGGTGGAAATATAGGTAAGGGGCAGGAAGCAGGGAAAAGGGAGTTATGTAAATTGCTGGAAGGTGATGGATGGAAAAGTCAAATGGCTGGAGAAGAAAGAATCTGATGTTGAGAGAACAGTACACCGTGGAATAAAGGGAAGGAGAAAGGGAACCGGAGGGAGGAAGGAAGATGAAGCTGAGGGAGTAATCATGATTGGGGTTGCGGGGGGGAGGGGTGAAAACAGAAAGGGTAATGGGTCAGAAGGATTAGGAATAGGGGTGGTGTGGGTGGTGGGGGTAACCAGATGTTAGCAAAATTGATTCTTATACCAAGATCATCAAGATGGAAGGACAAGGAGAACAAAGAGACAATACAGTCAGATGTATCAATATTAAAGTGGAGTAAAGGGAATTACAAAGGCATGAGAGGAATTGGCCAAGACTGATTGGAAAAGAACGCTGGCTGGGATGACAGAAGAGCAGCAATGGCTGGAATTTCTGGAAGCAATTTGGAAGGCACATGATATATATGAAGCATTCTAAAGGCAAGATGACACAACCGTGGCTAACAACGAAAGTCAAAGCCAAAATAAAAGCCAAAGAGAGGGCATATGATAGAGCAAACATTAGTGGGAAGTCAGAGGATTTGGATGCTTTTAAAAACCAACAGAAGGCAACTAAAAAGCCATTAAGAAGGAAAAGGTGGAATAAGAAAGTAAGCTAGCCAATAATATTAAAGAGGATACCTAGAGTTTCTCCAGATACATAAAGTGTAAAGGAGAGGTGAGAGTGGATATCAGAACTGCTGGAAAGGTAGAAATGGGAGAAAAGGAAATAGTGGATGAACTGAATAAGTATTTTGCATCAGACTTCACTGTGGAGGACAGGAGCAGTATGGTGGAAGCTCCAGAGTGACAGGGGTCAGAAGTGCTTGAAGTTGCCATTACTAGGGAGAAGGTTATTGGGAAACTGAAAGGTCTGAAGCTAGTTAAGTCACCTGGACCAGATATTGTACACCCCAGGGTTCTGAAAAAGGTGGCTGAAGAGATTGTGGAGGCATTAGTAATGATCTTCAAGAATCGCTAGATTCTGGAATGGTTCCAGAAGACTGTAAAATTGCAAATGTCACTCTGCTCTTCAAGAAGGGAGAGATGCAGAAGAAAGGAAATTATAGGCCAGTTAGTCTGACGTCAGTGGTTGGGAAGGTGTTGGAGTCAATTGTTAAGGATGTGGTTTTGGGGTACTTGGAGGCACATGATAAATTAGGCCATAGCCAGCACAGTTTCCTCAAGGGAAAATCTTACCTGACATAACTGTTGAAATTCTTTGAGGAAATAACAATTAGGATAGACAAAGGAGAATCGACGGATATTGTGTACTTGGATTTTCAGAAGGTCTGAACAAGTAAAGAGCCCATGGTATTACAGGAAAGATACTAGTATGGTTAAAGCAGTGGTTTATTGGCAGGAAGTAAAAACTGGGAATAGAGGGAGCCTTTTCTGGCTGACTGCCAGTGACTAGTGGTGTTCCACAAGGGTCTGTATTGGGACTACTTCTTTTACATGTTATATGTCAATGACTTAGATGATTGAATTGATAGCTTTGTTGAAATATTTGCAGAAGATATGAAGATAGGTGGAGGGGCAAGTAGTTTTGAGGAAGTAGAGAAGCTACAGAAGGACTTGGACAGATTAGGAGAATGGCAAAGAAATGGCAGATGGAAAACAGTATCGGGAAGTGTATGGTCAAGCATTTTAGTAGAAGAACTGAAAGGGTGGACTGTTTTCGACTGTTGAAAGGTTTTGATAGAGTGGACGTGGAAAGGATGTTTCCTATGGTGGGAGAGTCTAGGACCAGAGGACACAACCTCAGAATAGAACAGAGATGAGGAACAGTTTCTTTATCCAGAGAGTGGTGGATCTGTGGAATTCATTGCCACAGGCAGCAGTGGAGGCCAAGCCTTCACAAATATTTAAGAGTGATTAATAGATTCTTGATTGGTTAGGGCATGAAGGGATTTGGGGAGAAGGCAGGAGAATGGGGCTGAGAGGAAAAATTGATCAGCCTTGATGGTCCAAATGGCCTAATTCTGCTCCTGTATCATCTGGTCATGGTTTTAAGGAATATGAGGTGTTGCTCCTCCAGTCTGCATCTGGCCTCATCATAGCAGTGGAGGAGGCCATGAACAATTATATCAGTGTGGGAATGGGGAGTGAAATTAAAATGATTGTCGATTGGAAATCTTGGTTATTGCAGCAGATGGAGCAAAGGTGCTCAATGGAGTCATCAACCTATCTATGTAAGGTCTCTCTGATCAAGATCAAGTTGATCAAGTTGCACCGGGAGCAACAGATACAAGGATAAGGATATCCTTGTATATCCTTGTATATCCTTATACAAAGGGAAAATTACTGGACAATGACTTGCAGTGTACAGTTGTCGGTGTCAGACAAAGAGCTACCGTCTGATTTAAAGGGGTGTTCCTCCACCTCACTGAGCCGGGAAACATCAAACAAAAAAGATCACAGACTCCTTAGCAACACACATCAAAGTTGCTGGTGGATGCAGCAGGCCAGGCAGCATCTCTAGAAAGAGGTACAATCGACGTTTTGGGCCGAGACCCTTATCAGTTGTGGTGCTCATGCTGCCATTAATCACCTACAAACAACACTTCACAGGGTTGTGCTTTGCAGTGGAAGTTAACAATGCACTCACATTTACAAATTGCGTAGAAGATCCTAAATACTTCTGCTGATTCGTGAGCCTTGATTGTTCTAAATCGTTGAAACCTGGCACACATCCTCTCTTTTGTCCAGAACTGGGCAGAATGCCATTCTTTGTTATGTGACTGAAGGCATTTTTTTTTGTCACATGTGCCCAGTGCTGTTGAAAAGTATTTTTAGCGTCTCTTACACCAAGCCATGGTTAGCCTGTGGTTGGAAACAATCCCCCTCAGAAGGTGAATATTGAGAAAAGAGAATCGCCAGAGACTGGTATTACTTTATATTTCCGTGCCCTTTGGGGAAAACTTAGTACAGAGTCTCAGAGAAAGGTATGTTACATAGATAACTCTTGTAGTGTTCTTGAGACCGTGGAATTCAGAGAAGAGCAATTCTGTAATGCAGTCTAGGTTTTTTCTCATAGCATCGAGTTATCTGGATCTGTGGAAACCAGTCTCTGAGTGCAGAGTGGTTATTTCTGGACAACATACTGGAGACGGACTACACGACCATCAGTCTCGACACTTACTGAATAGGGATTGTATTTTATAGCTGATAGATGACAGCTATGTTTTTGATGAATGTATAGCTGTACCACCAATAATTTCCTGGCAAAATTCTGATTGGGATGGACAGTAAGTACCACGACTGAAAGCTGGTGCCACAATTTTCAAGAGACAGCCAAAATCATGGTGGTATTCTCAGACATAAGTACTTTTTATATCTATGAGGCAGCACAATTAAATGTCTCTTTTCAATGATGGAACACAATTCTGCTTTCCTGGATTCATAGCTCAGTGTTTTGAGAATGAAGGTTATCTTGCTTTTGTGAGTACTGGCAGAGTACTGAAAAACTTTAGCAACCAACTGGTGTTTGAGGATGTCTTCAAAACTCTCACTGCTGCAGTCAGCACGCTTCAAAAAGGAATCAATCATACTGGTGGCCAAGAAGAGCAGGGTGAGCTGCCTCAATGACTAGCGCCTGGTTTCACTGCAATCTACTGTGATGCAGTGCTTTGAGAGGTTGGTCATGGCTAGAATTAACTCTTGCCTAAGCAAGGATCTTGCCTACTACTGCAGACTCAATCTCACTGGCTCCCCACTGTGCTTTAGGCCACCTGGACACCAGCAGTACTTCCGTCAGGCTGCTATTCATCAATTACAGCTCGGCATTCAACACCTTCATCCCCTCAGTACCAATCAACAAGCTGCAAAATTCAGCCTCTGTACCTTTGTCTGCAACTGGATTCTTGACTTCCTTATGAAGTAGCTTCCATCATAGCTAGTATGGATTGGTGATAACATTTCCTCCTCGCTGACAATCAACACAGGTGTAACTCAATGATGCGAGTTTAGCCCGCTGCCCTACTCTCTCTACACCCATGTCTATGTGGCTAGACACAGCTCAGACAGCAAATACAAAATCACTGATGACACCACTGTTGTTGGCAGAATCTGAGATGGAAACGAGGGAGCGCACAGAAGCAAAATAGATCAGCTAGCTGAGTGGTGTCACGGCAATGTCTTTGCACTCAGTGTCAGCAAGTCCAAGGAACTGGTTGTGGATTTCGGGATGGGGAAGTCAGGAGAACACACACCAATCCTCACTGAGGGGTCAGCGGTGGAAAGCTTGAGCAGTATCAAGTTCATGGACGTCAGCATCTAGTCACTCTCGTCATTTTTGGATCTTATTGACTAAGAATCTAGGCATGAAAATTTGTGCTCAGTTAATGAGCATGGACACAGGAGGTAAATGATGTATCTTTTTTTATATTAACAACTGTGTGTATACTTTAGCAGTAAAGGATCGTGTAAAAAGGGGTCTACTGATGAGAGGTCAAGGGAAGGAGATAATTAAAGATACCATTGACCTTGGACATTCTCTCTCCTGCCCAATTCTATTGGGCAGAAGATACAAAGGACTGAAGGCATGTACCGCCACCAGGCTCAAGCTCAGTTTCTATCCCATTGTTAATAGACAACTAAATGGTTCCCTACTACAATAAGTTGGATTCTTGACCTCACAATTTACTTTGTTATGATCTTGTCATAAGATCATAAGATAAGTGATAAGTCCTGGGTATGACTCTAAACTGCAACCGGTGATGAAGCTCTGATTGGGGACTTTCAGAGCTTTGGGGAAAGTGGGGTTACCCCTTAGTCATTCATTGCTCCCAGAGCCACTCTGACCCGGAACAGTAGCACCTGCAAGGGTTCCTGCTCTGCATACGAGCGAAGGCCAACGGCAGATCTGGCAGGTTCAGTAACTGAACTTATGATGGAGAAGGCGGATGAGCTAGGACCTCAAATGTCAACAGCTCTAGTGCAGGTGGATGAACATTTGGGAAGAGAAATGGTGATTTCTTTAGTTCGCCCAATGGTAGGCAATAGCAAACCACCGTTGCTAGATACTAGGTTTCCTAGAATCTATTTGGTAAGAAAACCATGGTCAAACTCATAAAATGTATCACACAACAACAGGGTCAGGAGGATCTTCAAGACAATTCTGAAGATGCTTCACTTGGTAGGGTTGTGTAGCCCCTTGTTAAGCCTTGTGCTCGCTCAGCTCGCTTTCGTCTAGGGGGAGCAGCCTTCGGCCCTGCTAAACTGGGTAATCAAGTTTGTGTGGATGCTGTGCGATGTACCCCACCCCGCCAAATAACAGACAATGCGCCATATGTGATTAAATGATAACACTTTATAGATCTTACTGGAACTATGTAATTAATGGAGATAAAATATAAAAGGAAAAGTAAAAGGTGCCAAACTTATCAAAGTTCAACCACTTCGTGCACAACAGTTGGAGCTCAATTAACGGAGTCTTCTTTCCACCATTTGATCCCCTCCGACCTCCTCAACCCGCCGCCTGGGATCAACCATGGTGGTCGACCAGACGCTCCACACAAGTCTGTCTTTGTCTCCTCTCCTCTCCTTGCTGAAGACCCTGGGCCTCAGACTCCCGCTTGGGGTCCGTTCCGTCGGCCAGCTTACAGCATCGCGTCTCCTCTCTCTGTCCCCATCACGTCTTCTGACCCAAAGCCCGCGAAAACAATAGCTTACAGACACCCAAGAAAGAATAACATCTATCCCAATTGGATGACTAATAAATACAATTGATTCATGCAAATGAATAAAATTCTCTTATCAGTAATTATAACCCAAACAAGCCGCGAGAGAGAAGCACTTTCACAGCAGTTAACATAACAAAGAAGCCATTTTTATTCTTAACAAAGAAGCCATTTTATTAGCCTTAGCAGTAACACAAAAGAAGAAACCGCTTACAGTTGATTCTGGTCAGCAGGGGATCCCTGACGGTCATCAAGCTACTGCTCATAAAATTCAAGTAACACAAAAGAAAATTATTGCCACTTGGAATATAAGAACCCTATATTCAAGCAGGAAGATTGGACAATGTGATAAATGAAATGGAAAGACTAAAGATTAACATCATGGGAATTAGCAAAGTTCGTTGGATAGGTGCTGGAACATGTCAGAATAGAAATAAAACACTAATTTATTCTTGTGGAACATCCCATACTCATGGAGTAGGAATTCTTGTGGGTGAAAACATGGCAAAAAGTGTTTTAGGACATTGGGCAATATCAGAAAGAGTGCTCCTTGTTAGATTCAGAGGACAACCATTTGATTTAGCAATTATATAGGTATATGCATTAACGTCAGATGGAACAAATGAGGATATAGATAAATTCTATGGAGAGCTTGAACAAGCAAAGAATGGATGCAAATCTCAAGATATTGTTATTGTCATGGGAGATCTAAATGCTAAAGTAGGACAAGGTGCTGATGGAAATACCATAGGAAAATTTGGACTAGGAGAAAGAAATGAAAGAGGTGAGAAATGGGTAGAATGGTGCAAGATGAATATTCAGGTCATTATGAATACCTACTTTAAAAACCATCCAAGATGCTTGTGGACCTGGAAAAGTCCAGGTGATAACACTAGAAATCAAATTGACTTTATTACTATAAACCAGAGATTTAGAAACTCAGTGACTCAATGCAAAACATATCCAGGTGCAGACTGTAATAGTGACTGTAAAGTAAAGCTTAAAAAAACTAAAAAAGCAAAAACCTGAACAATCCCTTGACTACTTGCAATTAATTAAAGAAGAAAACTTAAGACAAAAATTTACAATTGAAATAAGGAATAGATTTCAAAGTCTAGACACAGAACCTGTTGAAGATGATAGCAATCATGTAGAAATGAAATTTAATTCTCTAAAGGATGTCTTGGTAGAATCAGCAAAGTCAGTGATTCCTAAAAAAGAAAAAAGCACAAAGAATAAATGGATGACAGATGAAATCAAAAATCTAATGGAAGAAAGGAAACAGAAGAAAGCAAATCCTATAGAACATAAATCCTTAGATAAAAAAGTTAAAAGCTTATGCCAAAAAGCCAAAGAAGAATGGTTAAACCAGGAATGTGAGCAAATAGAACGAATCCCTATTCCTGATCCAAAAAGGTTACATCAACAAATCAAGAATATCACTAGTAAAAAGCTCTTCTGTTTTTCAGGTGGATGTTTGAAAGCAAAGGATGGTACCATTATCATGGAAAAAGATGAGATTATGAACAGATGGACTGAGTATATTCAGGAATTGTTTGAAGACAATCGAGGTGAAAAACCAGAAATTAAGAAAAACATTGAAGGTCCAAGTATTTTAAAATCTGAAGTCCTTAATGCAATAAATAAGATGAAGAAAGGAAAGGCAGCAGGTCCTGATGAATTAGTAATAGAACAAATTATTGCCCTTGAAGATTATGGAATTGAAAAACTTACTGATTTAATCAATGACATTTATGAGACTGGAATAATAACAGAAGAGGTGAAAAAAATCAGCATTTATCACTCTTCCTAAGAAACCTGGAGCAATAGAATGTGAATTACATAGGACCATAAATTTAATGAGTCATATCACCAAGATACTTCTAAGAATTTTGATGACAAAAGCTAAAATTAAGATACAAGCTGAAATAGGTGAAGAACAATGTGGTTTTGTGAAAGACAAAGGTACAAGAAACGCAATATTGATGTTAAGGCTACTATCAGAACGAGCTGTTTGAGTGCAAAAAGATTTCTTTCTTTGTTTTATCAACTACACAAAAGCATTTGATAAAATGAAGCACAATAAGTTATTTGAAATATTACTGAAAACTCTAGATCTAAATTCAAAAGACCTCTGCCTAATCAGAAATCTGTACTGGGAACAAACTGCCACTGTAAGAATAGATGGAGAAGTGAGTCAGTTTACGAAAATCAAGTGAGGCGCTAGACAAGGGTGTGTTTTCTCCCCTGATTTATTTAATGTATACAGTGAAACAATATTACAAAAAATAAGAGACATCTTGGGAATCAAAGTTGGCGGTGAAAACATCAATAATTTCAGATATGCAGATGGCACTGTGTTAGTTACAAATACGGAGGAAGAACTGCAAAAGTTAATTGATATAATTGTTGAAGAAAGTGCAAAAATGGGTCTACCTATCAATTGCAAAAAGAAGGAGAATCCTATCTGCAGGCTGAGAATAAACGGGGAAGACATAAAACAAGTACAGAACTTTTGCTACTTTGGAAGCTGGGCGACATCAGATGGCAGGTGTGACATGGACATCAAAAGAAGAATTGGGATGGCAAAATACACCTTTACGAGAATGAAGAGTATACTGACCAATACTAAACTAGGCATGACAACCCGCTTCAGAGTACTGAAATGTTACGTTTATCCAGTTATGTTATAAGGCTCAGAATGTTGGACAATATCTAGTAACATGAGGAGACGGATTGAAGCAGCAGAGATGTGGTTTTTGAGGAGGATGCAAGAATATCATGGATGAAATGAATATCTAATGAGGATGTCATGAACAGAGCAAACACAAAAAGAGAAATAATGTATTAGATCATTAAAAGGCAACGTAACTTCATTGGACATGTGATTAGGAAAGAGGAGTTAGAATACACGGTAATTATGGGAAAGATTGAAGGGAAGAAAGCAAGAGGAAGACAAAGACAAATGATGATGGAGACAGCAACCAGAGAACTGGAAATGAATACCAATGAATTGATCCACTTGACCCGAAACAGGAGTGTGTGGGCCATGGCAGTCAAAGCTCAAACTGGGCATGGCACCTGATGATGATGATGTTGATGATCTTGTACCTGATTGTTTGCCTGTACTTATGATGACTGTGAAGTTCTAAACTCAAACTCCTTTTCCAGCCATTACATTAAAACTATAAAGAATTTTGATTTACGATGCACAGTGAAAGAAAATAGGAACTGCAAATTCAAAGCAGTGACAAATAATGTTGTTACTACCAAATTTTCAAAGACTAGTTCACTTCTCTGTTTATCCTCCACAGTGAAGTTCACTGCCAGTACCTACTACTTGAGTGGTTGGTCCATTGTCTCTACCAAGGAGGAGATACCTAGCTAACAAAGTAGTTTAAAACATAGTTCATTCATTTTTAATTATACATGTTTAAATCCAAACAACATTCTGAAAACACAGAGGATTTCTATCTTATAAAAGATTGCTAAATTACAAACCATGTCTAAAACATAAAGGTTTTCCAAAACATAGGTACAATTTCTACAAGTTAAAAAGGTGTAACGACCTGGGAAAGGTTTCCCTGCTAATGTAACGCTGTGACTGGGTTATGACTAGAGATAACGGGGGCTTTGGAATGTGTGCTGGCCAATGAGGGAGAAGTTTTTCTTTCTTGTGTGCCCAAGCGAAGGTTTCGTGGTCTTTTGTTTGGCGGAAGATGGAGAGAGAAGATGCCAGAACAGGGAAATCATAGGCTGCAGGATGGAGTGGACTTGGAATGGGGTCGGGAGTCAACACCGGGGGAGGCAGGAATCGATGGAAAACGAACAGACGGGAAAACAGTGAGCTCCAACGTTGCACATTAGACTGTTTCATGACAATAGGCCCTTCTTTTTTGTTTTCTTTACTAACCTTATAGTCAAACTAAGAATCATAAAGTTGTTTAATTGCATATTGTGTACTGTTTGTTACTTTGTGGTACTGATTTGTAAGGGAACATATCACGCAGCATCCACCCAAACAAGATTTCTTAAGTTTGGCCAGGCTGGGGGATGTCTTCCCCTAGATTAAGCTGCTAGCCAAACCTAGGGTTACAAAGGCATACCCACAAGTTGCAGGTGAACCAGTCATCCGTCACAGAAACTGAAGGCAGAAGAATGGATTCTAATTCACCTTGTGTTTCTGTCATTCTTCTTGAGGTTTCTAGACCATTCCTAAGAAGCCCAGTCTGCTCTCTACATTTATATTTTTTATTAGCCACGTGGGTGACTTCACATATGTGATACTTTTTCAGATACCTTTTAACACAAGAAGTCTAAAAAGTTCAAAGGTTCATTTATTATCAAAGTTTTTTATTAAGGCATCATTTAGTCTTGCGAGACCATGGATCTGTGCCTGGAAAGTCTTCATTCTCCAGGGTGCAGGCCTGAGCGAGGTTGTATGGAAGACCAGCAGTTGCCCATGCTGCAAGTCTCCCCTCTCCATGACACCAAGGGAAGGGCATTAGGACCATACAGCTTGGCACCAGTGTCGTCGCAGTGTGGTTAAGTGCCTTGCTCAAGGACACAACATGTTGCCTTGGCTGGGGCTCGAACTCACGACCTTCAGATCGCTAGTCCAATGCCTTAACCACTTGGTCACCTGCCCACACATATCCAAGTATGTACATAGAATATAACTGTAAGATTTGTCTTCTCCAGATAGCCATGAAATACAGAAAAACCATGGAGTTGTTGAAAGAAAAGACATCAACCCCCTCCCTGGCATGAGAAAGAAAATGACACAGAATTTGCACCCCACCCCTCAAACCCCTCCATTGCACAAAAACTATCAGATCACCCACCTGGAAAATTGTAATAACATCAAACCCCAAACCCCTCTCTCACAAACAAAGGACTAACAGATCAGCAACGTCAAATCCCAAATCCCAAACCCCTCCCTCACACAAAACTAACATATCACCCACCCAGAAAATGGAAACTAGAACGAAAACAGAAAACGGAAGGAGACCATATAAACCACAGTCCACACTGATAATCACATAAGTCTCGAAATTTTGACAACATCCTCCATCAGCACTGAGGAGAGCAGCAGCTTGAACTTAGTCCTTCTGTGGGGAGCGACTGCCAATACACGGCCTCCAACTGTTGACTTGTGGTCTCCCAACTGCCGGTGCAACGCGGCCTTCATGGGGAACGTCTGCTGACCTGGCCTCCTCCTCTGCATTTGCCTTGATGTTTCAACCTTCCTCGACGCTTCGATCAGCTCGAAATGGAGTTGATCGTGGCCCCTCAGCCTGTCTCTGGTCTTCTGCTCAAGACAGCTCATACTCATGGTTGTCTCCTGGAATACTCTTGGGGACAGTGGAGTGCTGGATCACTCAGTCAAACTCCAAACCGGAAGTCACAGGCTCCAACAGTTTTTGAAACACAATTAAGTTAAATAGAATAAGTAGAAGGTGTAAACAAAATGAAATAATTCAAATGATTGACTATCTGGAAGATGTTGCCCGAGGAATCATTGACTGGACACTTCTGGAGACGGAGATCCAACGTATCCAAAATTAATGCTGCGAAGCCGACTCCCTAAGTACACAAACCTTCCAACTATTAACGGATCAGCTATTTAATATGCTAAGTGATGATATCAATCTGATTTGCAAGTTTCCTTGAACTAAACAACTTAGCCAGTGTTCTGAAACAAACCCAGTTAAATAACCCATGTCTTACACTGCAGCTCTTGAGCAGTAAGCACAGGCGCTGTGGCACCAGCATGTCTGTGGCTCTATAGACAGTGCTTGTTTGTAAAGCAGCCTTTTTAACTTCAAACTGAAGACAGAATTAACATTAAGAACTGAAGACAGGCTCCCGTTTACAAGAAGCTTCAAGAATATTGGTTGGAAGTTTAACTTACTCAAAAACAACAACTTCAATCTCTACAAGTGTCAGCTGCTGAGTTTAGAAAGCTGAGATTGGCTGAAAAGAACAGGCCCCCCGGACAGTGTATATCCATTATACACTCTGTAGCTGTTACACATCTTTCAGCAATTAAGAGCCAGTGTCATGAACTTGAAATATATTCACAGTTGTCAGATGTGCTTAGGACCAACATTCACAGTGCAAGTTCATGCAGACCACAATGTAATCAAGATCACATCTTCCCAAACCTTCCTTCCATCACCTGCCTCATCTACAGCAGTCAGGCTGAAAGTGGTCTTGTTCTTTAATAAGATCCATTCCCCAAACACTGTGGACATCAAACAATGGTCACATGACAAGCCAGAACCCCGAGCTGGAAAGTTTGATCCGAAGGCTCTGCCTAGGAAGAAGAATGATTAGGTAATCTTATTTATTGATGATGACTTCCCCCCCTCCCCTTTCTTTCTTTTTCCATTCCCCATTCTTGTTCCCCTCTCATCCTCCTCATCCCCAAACCTGGCCACTCCTTCCATTAGTTCCCTTCCTTCCCTTTTACTCTATGGTTCATTATCCTCTCCTATGTGAGTCTTTTTTTTGCCCTTTACCTTTTCTGTCTATCACCTTTCAGCTTCTTACTTCAGCCCACCTCCCCCCCACCCACGCACATTCCCTCTCACCTGGTGTCACCCATCACCTACCAGTTAGTACTCCCCTTCTCCCACCGCTGCCCCCCCCCTGCACCGCCACCTTCTTATTCCGGCTTCTGTTCCCTTCTTTTCCAGTTATGATGAAGGAACTTGGTCTGAAACATTCACTGTTTATTCCACTCCCATAGATGATGCTTGACTTGCTGAGTTCCTCCAACAATTGAAAAAAGCATTTATCCTACTTGTGGCCTTGGAATGTAAAAGGCATTTCTTTTGCCATTGACCATTTTTCCACGCTGTTTTTTAGTCCCCAGCCTATCATAGATCTCACATTTTTTTTCCTCCGCTGTACTATTTCCCCCCTTTCTCTGAGTGTGCCAAAAAGCTGTTTGTGTCCATGATCGGAGACATGGGAGACTGCCGATGCTAGAATCTGGAGCAACACATAAAGTGCTGGAAGAACTCAACATGTCTGGCAGCATCTGTGGAGGGAAATGGACAGTCAGCATTTTGGGTTGAGACCTTTCATTTTTTTGTTGGAGAGCAGTGTCAGGGTAGATCTGGAACCTGGACTACTCTACTTAGCAAAAGAAAAGGTAGGCATAGTTGGGGTCCATGTGAGTGTCTACGGTTATACCTTTGATTTGGAGGAAGTAGGAGGAGCCAAAAGGGGCAACGGGGTGTTAAGGGAAAACAGAAGCACTGGCAGATGGAGAAGGGATTTAGTGGAGGAGAACTGGTAGAGTTGATATTCCCGAAAGAAATGAAAGCCCTGAGGCCTTCCTATATGTTGTTTTTTGGAAGTGGCGCAAAGTTTGGGTCTTATGAACCAGTCTAGATGAAGGATTTTGACCTAAAATGTCAACTGTCCTTTTCCCTCCAATGATGCTGCCTGACCAACTGAGTTCCTCCAGCACTTTGTGTGGCGTGTGTCTTTTTGAAAGAATTGCACAAGTCTGCAATGACAACTCTGCCAACTTGTGTAAAGCAGTTTGACCTGCTAAGAGAGCTCTGTTTCTATCTCAGCCTAAGTAAATTACTTTTAAAATAAGTTTCCCTGATGGTGTAATGCATAACTCTACTACGAAGTGCTCTACTGAATTGGAAGGCCCTTCCTTGGCTTGAACTGCACTGAGTTAGTGAGTCCACGCGAAAGGTCTCTGTAACTATGTGAGCATCAGAAGTACTGCAGACAAGACCATAAGACCATAAGATATAGGAGCAGAAGTAGGCCATTCAGCCCATCAAGTCTGCTCCACCATTCAATCATGGGCTGATCCAATTCTTCCAGTCATCCCCACTCCCCTGACTTCTCCCCATACCCTTTGATGACCAGATACTAGAAATATGAAATAAAAACAGTAAGTGTTGGAAACACTCAACAGCTTAGACAGGTTCTGTGGAAAGGGGCCCTTCTTCAGAATTGACATCCAAGCATTTAACTATTTCTCTTTCTACTACTGAGTGTTTCTAACTTTTTCTGTTTTTATCTTGGTAGCTGTGATATGGAATATGGTCAACCAAGTTTCCAGCACCTGAATACCAACTACAGTATTATCTTTGCATAGGAAGTGCGACAAGCCCATCTGCCGAACTGGACTCCGCTACAATACCTTGAATGCTGGCATACACATCTACATACAGAATGAGGGAGACACAAGAGTCTGGAGATACTGGACTCTGGAGCAACAGATGGAGGAACTGATTGGTCAGAGAGTATCACTAGACCGAAATGGACACTTAATGCAACACACACAAAACACTGGAGGAACTCAGCAGATCAGCCAGTATCTATGGAAAAGAGTACAGTCGACGTTTCAGACCAAGACCCTTTAGCAGGACTAGAGAAAAAAGATGAGGATTCAGAGTTAGAAGGTAGGGGGAGGGGAGAGAGAAATACAGGGTGACAGGTGATACCGGGAGGGAGAGAGGTTGAAGTAAAGAGCCGGGAAGTTGATTGGTGAAAGAGATACAGGGCTGGAGAAGGGGGAATCTAATAGGAGAGGACAGAAGGCCATTGGAGGAAGAAAAAGGGAGAGGAACACCTGAGGGAGGCGATGGGCAGGCAAGGAGAGAAGGTGAGAGAGGGAAAAGGGGATTGGAGTAGAGAAGGGGTTGGGGGGACATTACTGGCAGTTTGAGAAATCGATGTTCATGCCATCAGGCTGGAGGTCACCCAGACAGAATATAAGATGTTGTACCCCCAACCTGAGTGTGGCCTCATCGTGACAGTAAAGGAGGCCATGGATGGAGATGTTGGAATGGTAATGGGAAGAGGAATTAAAATGGGTGGCCACTGGGAGATCCTGTTTTTTCTGGTGGACGGAGCATAGGTGCTTGGTGAAGTGGCCTTCCATTCTATGCTGGGTCTCACTGATACACAAGAGGCTGCACTGG
Organism: Mobula birostris; assembly: GCF_030028105.1. Classification (NCBI taxonomy): domain Eukaryota; kingdom Metazoa; phylum Chordata; class Chondrichthyes; order Myliobatiformes; family Myliobatidae; genus Mobula; species Mobula birostris. The sequence continues at coordinate 22,698,344 of NC_092371.1, read as the reverse complement.
GAGTACCAGTTACACTAGATGACCCCAACAGACTCGGAGGTGACGTGTCAACTCATCTGGAAAGACTGTATGGGGTGCTTAATGTTAGTAAAGGAGGAGGTGTAGGGGGCAGGTGTAACACTTGTTCAGCTTGCCAGGAGGGAGATCAGTGGGGAGGGATGAATGGACAAGGGGGGTCGCAGGAGATCCCTACGGAAAGCAGGAAGTGGGGGGAGGGAAGGGAAACATGTGCTTGGTGGTGGGATCCCGTTGGAGGTGGCGGAAGTTACAGAGAATTATGTGCTGGGCCCGGGGGGGCTGATGCGGTGGTAGGTGAGGACAAGGGGAACCCTACCCCTGGTAGGGTGGCGGGAGGATGGGGTGAGGGCAGACAGACCGGTACTCGAAATGAAAAAGATGCGGTTGAGGGCAGCATTGATGGTGTAGGAAGGGAAGCCCCTTTCTTTGAAGAAGGAGGACACCTCCTTCATTCTGGAATGATCTTGGTCAATCAATGTTTCAGATTGAGATCCTTCACCTGCTTCTAGTCCAGACGAATGGTCTAAACCTGAAAAGTCAACTGTCCATTTCTCTCCATAGGTGCTGCCTGACACATGGAGTTCCATTAGCTTTTTGTTTGCTACATAAGGAATCACTAATTGGGCCCATAAAATCACGGCACACAGGAGGAGCACGGAAGCAAAGCAATGCACAAAAATTGAGATCATGAGTTCAGACAGAACCATGGCTTCTATTGTGTTTTGCAGTCATCCTGCCTGGGATAGACATCACCAACCCCACATTGTCACTGAGTCTAAATCCTGGAACCTCCTCCCCAACAATCCTGTGGAAGCATCTTCACTGGAAAGGCCGTAGTAGTTCACCATCGCCTTCTCAAAAGTGGTTAGTGAAGAGCATTAAATGCTGGTCTTGCCTCCTTAAAACCAAATCAAGCACATATGTACAGTACACCACATGCAGTAAACCCTGCTGGAGACTGAAGAACTGAGATTTGCAATCACTGTGGCAAATTAAATTGAGTGTAACTAAGAAACGACGAAGGTTAAGGCTGTGTTAATGACTCATTGTCAGGCCACAGAGCTCATCCTACGTCCTTCACTACGCACACAGAGGAACTGGAAATGAAACAGAAAGAATTACGCATGGGGGAGGTTTCTTTTGAGAAAGGAAAATTCCACAGTTCTACAAAATGGAGCTTATTTCTCTTCATTGAAATTAGCTGTTATAAATAGAGTCCAATAAAGAATCTTATTATTGTACAACTCTACTCTGGGTCAGCAGGTCACTCGAGTCTGTCCCACTCCAGGGCTGGATAGATAACCCATGCAGAATGGGACATTATTCTCTTTTGGGTGAGAAACTACACCAAGGGCTTATCTCACAATTCAGATAAAGCAGTTGCTGGAAATGTTCAGGGAAGTGCACAGGAGATTCCCGGTATTCTACCATCACCTCTCCCTCAACTTGTGCCCTGTATGAACAGATGAACTCATAGACAACTCTGTGTTACTCACAGGTTTAAAGACACAATCAAACTGAGAATATTTGGCAGAGGATCAGCCTGTAAGAGAACACATAAAGATCGAAGTGTGAGTTTTCACCTTCAAGGAATTGTGCTATGACAGGTATTGTGCCACAGGCCATGCCTAATCCTTCCTGTCGAAAGCCTTCCAACAAGTTTCCATTGACTCTGAGGGATGACGTTCTAGCAGTATTGACAATCATGTTGGGTGTAGATGGGGTGAATGCACACAGTCTTTTTCCCAGGGTTGGGGAATCAAGTACCTGAGAACATGGGTTTAATGTAGAAAGATTTAATAGGAACCCGAGGGGCAACTTTTTCACAAGAGGTTTGTCATATTTGAAATGAGCTGCTAGAAGAAATGGTTGAGGTAGGCACATTAACAACATTTAAAAGGCATTTGGACATGTAAGTGGATAAGAAAGGTTCAGAGGGATATGGGCCAAATATAGCTTAGTCAACATAGGCCGAAGGGCCTGTTTCAATGCTATATGAATCCATGAAACACAGATATACCTCCACAAATATAAGGGCCTGACATCATCCACCACAGCCAATGCCTTTTGATATAAGGTCATGGGCGTAAAGAGAGCATGCAGGGAGGCTTGCCTAGAGAACAAACACTGGCATAGGCCAGTTGGACAGACTTCCTTGTTCTCTGATGCAACTTGACATACCTACTGAACGTAGAAAAATGTAACTACCAGTTTACATCCTATAAGGCCAGAAAAACTGCAATTCATCATAGAATCCCAAAGCAAGGAAACAGACCATTTGGCCCTTCTTGTCCATGCTGACCAATCTATATTAACCCCATCTCCCAGCACTTGGTCTATAGCCTTCTATGCCTTGGTGATCCAAATGCTCATCTAGACACTTCTTAAATGCTGTCAGTGACTGCTTCTACCCATCTCTTTAGCAGCATAATCCATCTACTCACCACTCTTAATCTCATACCTCTTAGCCTAAATCTGTGTCCTCTAGCTTTAGTCATGTCTGATAAGGGGAAACGTTTTCTGCAGTCTATCCACCTATACCCCTCAAAATTTTATAAACCGTGGTCATGTCCTCTCTTGATCTCCTGTGCTCCAGGGGAAACAGATGCAGTCTCTCCTAACTGAAACACTCCCTTTCAGGCACCATCCTGTTGAATCTCTTCTGCACCCTCTTTAGCACTTATACATCTTGCCTTAGTATAGTGACCCAAATGGCCCTTAGTGCTCCAGTTAAGGTTAATATTTTATAAAGTTGGAACATAACCTCTCCACTCTTGTATTCAATGTTCTGACAATGAATCATTCGTAAGGCCAGTGATGTTGTGGGGATGGAACTGGACTCTCTGACGGTGGTGTCTGAAAAGAGGATGCCGTCCAAGTTGCATGCCATCTTGGACAATGTCTCCCATCCACTACATAATGTACTGGGTAGGCACAGGAGTACATTCAGCCAGAGACTCATTCCACCGAGATGCAACACAGAGCGTCATAGGAAGTCATTGCTGCCTGTGGCCATCAAACTTTACAACCCCTCCCTTGGAGGGTCAGACACCCTGAGCCGATAGGCTGGTCCTGGACTTATTCCCTGGCACAATTTACATATTACTATTTAACTATTTATGGTTTTATTACTATTTATTATTTATGGAGCAACTGTAATGAAAACCAATTTCCCCCGGGATCAATAAAGTATGACTATGACTATGACTATGAATGCCAGTATCTCATCAGCCTTCTAAGCCACATTATCTAACTCTGCTATTTCCTTCAGGAATCTTTGGCCTTCCACACCCAAGGGCCCCTTTTCTACAATGTCTTTGAGACTGTATAAATCACACTGTATGCCCTAACCTCATTGGGGGTCCATTATTAAGGACCTCCAGCACCAGGGCATACCCTTTTCTCACTGTTGCCATCAAGTAGGATGTACCGAAGCCTGAAGGCACACACTCAGCGATTCAGGAACAGCTATTCCCCTCTGCCATCCGATTCCTAAATAGACATTGAACCTGTGAACACTTCCTCACTTTTTAAATATATATTATTTCTGGTTTTTGCACGATTTCTTATCTATTCAATATACACATACTGTAATTGATTGATTGATTGATTGATTGATTTCCCTCTTCTATATTATGTATTGCATTGAATGGCTGCTGCTAAATTGACAAATTTCAGTCACATGCCAGTGATAATAAACCTGATTCTGATTCTGACTCTGGCATACCCTCACATTTATCTGGATTAAATGCTTTCTGTGAAGACTAGGCTTCACACTCTCAACAACTCCACCAATCGTGTCAACATACACAATACGCCGGAGGAGCTCAGCAAGCCGGGCAGCATCTATGGAAGCAAATAGATAGTCGACGTTCCGGGCCGAGACCCTTCATTAGGACTGGAAAGGAAGGGTGCAGAACCCAGAACAAGAAGCTGGGAGTTGGGGGGGGGTGGGGGGGAGGAGAAGGAGAACAAGCTGGCAGGTGATGGGTCAGACCAGCTGAGGGGTGAGGGGGAAGGTGGGTGGACGGGGAAGATCGGGGCGGAAAAGTAGGAAGCTGGGAGGTGATAGGTGGAAGAGGTAAGGGGCTGAAAGAGGTCAATGGGCCATGGAATAAAGGGAAGGAGGTGGGGAACCAGAGGAGAAAAGGGTTGAGAGAGTAGCCAGAATGGGGAGTGAATAAGCAGAGAAGGAGGAAGGCGGGAGAAATCACTGAAAGTTGGAAAAATTGTTGTTCATGCTGTCAGGTTGGAGGCTACCCTAACAGAATATGAGGAGTTGCTCCTCTAACCTGAGTTTGGCCTCATTGTGGCAGTTGAGGAGGATGGACAGGTGTGTTGGTGTGGGAATGGCAAGTGGAATTGAAATGGCTAGTCACTGTGATATCCTGACTTTTGTGGTGGATAGAGCAAAGGTGCTCGATGAAGTGGTCTCCCGATCTGCATCAGGCCTCAGTGATAAAAAGGAGGCCACGTCGGGAGCACTGGATACAATAGATAAATCTTAGGGTCACAAGTGAAGTGTCGTCTCACCTGGAAGGACTATTTGGGACCCTGACTGGTGATGAGGGAGGAGTTGTAGAGGGCAGATGTAGCACTTGTCATGCTTACCAGGGATAAGTGTCAAGAGGGAGATCAGTGGGGAGGGATGAGTCATGTGGAAAGTGATCCTATAGAGAGCAGAGATTGTGGAGGTACTGATGTGCTTAGTGATAGGATCCCGTTGGAGATGGTGGAAATTACAGAGAATGTGCTGGATATGGAGTCTCAGCGGGTGGTAGGTAAGGACAAGCAGAACTCTATCCCTGTTATGGCAGGATGATAGGGTGAGGGCAGATGTGTGAGAAATGGAGGAGATGCAGGTGCCAGCAGCATTGATGGTGATGGAAGAAAACCCAGATTTTTGGAAAAAGGGATATCTCAGATATTCTAGAGTGGAAAGCTTCGTCCTGAGAACAGATGTGGCAGAGGTGGAGGAATTGAGAGAAGACAATAGTATCTTAATAAATGACAGGGTTAGAAGAGGTATATTACAAATAGCAAGGATCCCAGCAACAAGTTATGTGGCACATCACTAGTCACAGGCTTCTAGTCACAAAAAGTGCCCTCTGCCATCGCCTTCTGGCTTCTATTGCCAAACCAAATTTGGATCCAATTTGGCAACTACTTCTCATGGGCCCTAACCTTTTGGATCAATCTCCCATGTGGGGTTTTGTTGAAGGCCTTACAGAAATCCATGAAAAACACATCAACCGCACTACTGACATCAAAACACTTTGTAACCTTTTCAAAAATTAGCTATTCAAGATCTGCTCCTGACACAGCCGCGCTTGGCCATCTTTGATCAATTCCTGCCTGTCCAACTGATCCTGTCCCTCAGAATGTTTTCCAATAACTTCCCTACCATTGGTGCTAGACTCACACATCCTTAACTATCAGGGTTTTCCTGTTGCCCTTCTTGAAAGAGGGAAAACCACATTTTCTGTTCTCTGGTCTCTTTATTCTATCTATCTATCTATTCATTTATTTAGTCCTACAGCATGGAGTAGGCCCTTCTGACCCTTCAAGCCATGCCACTTCAGCAACCCCACACCCTAACCTAATCACGGGATAATTTATAATGATCAGTTGATCTACCTGGTACGTCTTTGGATTGTGGGAGGAAACCAGAGTACCTGGGGAAACCCTACGCATTCCATGGGGAGGATATACAGAGACTCCTTACAGAATGGCAGCGGAATTGAACTCCAAACTCCGGAATGCCCCAAGCTCTAATAGTGCCGCACTAATTGCTAAGCTGCTGTAGCTCACTTGTGGCCAGTGAAGATTAAAAAATCTCAGCCAGAAGCCCAAAAATTTCTTGCCTTGCCTCCCAGAGCAACCTGATACAAATCTCATCTGGCCATGTGGATTTATTCATATTTAAGCCTGTTACAGAATTGACATCATCTATGGTGATTAATGCTTAGAATTTCACTTCGTCCTTTGCTGAGTTGTACAACTACAAAATCCTTGTCCTTTATGTAACACCCCGGTTAAGATTTTACTGCCCATGTTGTAGGGTATTTCACTTAATGATTTTATGTAGAAGCAGTGTGTTCTGCTGGTAGTGTTTGTATTACTGTTAAAGATAAGGTTGTGATGTTCAGCTTAGGAATGTTGTGTCATCCAATCAGGATGGTGGAAGTACGAGCAGATTCTAGAAATCACTGGGTGGAGAGGTTTTTGTGATGGACACTGGGGTGGGTCAAGGATGGGAGATGGAGAGAGGAGAAGCTTGAGAGAATTGGCCATAGGATTCGATCCAACAGGAATACACAATTTGATGGAGTCCTAGGGGGGAAATTCTACCAGTGATTGGTGAATAGGAGTTGGTGCCGTGAGTACGTTGGACACATCAGCTTTTGGAAGATTTGAGCTCCAACCTTGTGCACATTTGACTGTTTTAATTGTGATGAGCCTTTTTTTTTCTTTGATAATGGTTTTGTTAAGTTAACATTCATAAATATACTTTCCTTATAATTGTATGCAGTGTATGATCTGTTATTTCTTGCTGATGGCAAATTGCATGAGGCAGTAGTTACATGGTATTCACACAGGTTGGAGTTCACTGGTCAAGACATTCCAACTTCTCAGTTTTGGTGGGACCCAAGTCATACCACCCCTAGGTGTATGGAGTCTGGAAAAGGTAGTTTTCTCATCACTGAGTCCGGTAGCTGTTAGTGAGGGACAAACGAGCTGTATCTCTAGAGATGCCTAGTAAAAAGGGGTTTCATTTATACGGTAACTATCGATGATAATTATTCACCTATTCCTTCTGCCTCCAAGAACAGATTGCCCACTTTGATAATGGGCCCAACTCCTTCCCTGGCTGTTCTTTTGTTCTTGATATACTTATGGAATATTTTTAGATTTTATCTTGTCTGTGAGTGGTTTTGTGACCTCTCTTTGCTCTCCTAATGCCATTCTTTAAGCATCTACCTACACTTTTTATAGTCTTTGCTCATCTTTAGTTCCTTTGACTTGCTATAAGCTTTTATCATCTCTTTATTGAACCCTTGACATTCATCAAAATTCAGGTTTCCTGTAATTGTTACGTTGACTTTAACTCTTACAGGAACATATTGGCCTAGAACACTTGCTATTACTCCTTTGAATATTGACCTACATGTGGATGCTCTGAGTTTACCTTTGCCAGGTCCTGCCTTACTGTCATGAAATTAGCCTTCCCCCAATTTAAGACCCTGATGGAAGCCCAACTTTTTCCTTAATCACTTTGAAATATGCAGTTATGGTGACTTTCTGCAAAATGTTTCTCACAGAAACTCCCTCCATCTGTCCAGTAATATTCCAAATGCAAACCACTCAAGTCATAGAGCACTACAGTACAAAAACAGACCCATTGACCCATCTGGTCTGTGCCTAGTCCCATCAACTTGTAACTGGTCTGCAGCCCTCCATACCCCTCCCTTCCTTGTCATTATCCAAATTTCTCTTGAATGTTGAAGTCAAATCTGTATCCACTCTTCCACTGGTAGCTCGTTCCATTCTCGCACCACCCTCTGAGTGAAAAGGATCCCTCTCAGTTTCTCCTTAAATATTTCACCTTTCATCCTTAACCTGTGACCTGTAGTTCTAGTCTCATACAACCTCAGTGAAAAGAGCCTGCCTGCAGTTACCCTATCTACACCCCCTCATAATTTTGTAATCCTCTATCAAATTTCCCCTCATTCTCTTGTACTCCAGGGAATAAAGTCCTAACCTATTAAATCTCTCTCTATACCTGAGGTCCTCCAGACCCAGCTACATCCTTGTAAGTTTTCCCTGTACCCTTTCAATCTTACTGATATCTTTCCTTCGGCAGGAGGAGAGAGAGAAGCGCGCCGCGCGTTCGCAGCCCCCCGGTGAAAAATGATATCATGTCCATTAAATAGGGGCTGTGGACAATTCTGATTTGATGGAGATGGACGTGAAAGCAGAAAGGAACATCTGGAGAAAATTCTGAAACGCTCGTTTGCTGCTGTCATTACTGCGCGGTCGGGAATCTTCCGGAGGGAAGGCCTCAAAATCCCCAGCCTTGCCTGCTGTTGGCGACTGAGATTGAGGTTGAATCATTCAGACAGAGATGGCTCTCAGTACTCGGTGTCGGAGAGCTGATTCGGAGGCTCGAAGTTTTCAGATGACTCAGAGACAGATTGTGGTCGGGCATGGCAGGGAGAGTTTTTCTTCCTTCTCCCGTCTGCATGAGATGTGGGACATTTGAGAGACTTTGAACTTTTTACTGTGCTCATTGACTTCTTCATCAAGTTATGGTATTGTTGCACTGTTGTAACTATATGTTATAATTATGTGGTTTTGTCAGTTTTTTCAGTCTTGGTCTGTCCTGTGTTTTGTGATATCACACCGGAGGAAATATTGTATCATTTCTTAAAGCGTGCATTACTAAACGACAATAAAAGAGGACTGCGTGTCTTCATAATTGTCAGTAGGTGACCAGAATATTCCAGATCAGGCATCACCAATAACTTATATACCTTCAACATAACATCCCAACTGCTGTACTCAATACCTTGATTTCTGAAGGCCAATGTGCCAAAGGCTCCCTTTACAAACCTATCTACCCATGATGCCTCTTTCCAGGAATTATGGATTTGCATTCACTGATCCCTCTCTTCTACTCACTCCCCAGTATCCTACCATTCACTGTGTAAGCCCTACTCCAGCTTGTCCTCGCAAAGTGCACCACCTCACATTTTTCTGCAATGAATTCCATCTGCCATTTTACAGCCAATTTTTCCTGGTCATCCAGATACCGCTGCAAACTTTGATAAGACTTTCCCACTGTCCAATATGCCCCCAATCTTGGTGACATCAACAGATTTACAGATCCATTTTACCACATTAGATCATTGACATAGATGATAAACAACAACAAGCCCAACACTGACCCTACGGCACACCACTAGTCATAGGCCTCCAGTCAGAGAGGCAAACATCTCCTATCACCCTCTAGCTTCTCTTGCAAATCCAGTGTTGAATCTAATTTACTTCCTTATCCTGAATGCCAGGCAACAGAAAATTTTTGACAGGGCTGCCCTGCAGGACCTTATTGAAGACCTAGCAGAACATTCCCTCACACTTCACTTGGGTAAACTACAATGCATACGTCTGAACACTGAATTTTCCAGTTTCAGGTAACCTACACCCAATGTTCTCTCTAATTTGTAATGATCAGTGTGCACAAAAATCTTGTGCTGTGTAATTTGTTTTGTCCAGCGACGACAACGTGCGCGCACTGAATAATTCCTTCAATAAAAACAGTATAAGTGAGGCAGTTCTAAAATCTACAAACAAATCATCACCATCCATATTGGAAACCAGGAAAGGAAATGTGATTGTGTATGATCAGAGAAATAGAGGGCTATGTGGTAGGGAAATTCTAGGCAGTTTCTAGAGTAGGTTACATGGTTGGCACAACATTGTGGGCCTGTAATGTGCTGTAGGTTTCTATATTTTTATGATTGTGGAATATACTTAACAAGCCAATGAGTTAGAGGATGACAACCTTCTGTATGCAGTTAAAATTCCTTTGTGCACTAGTAGCAAAAGATGTGTGTGCACACATTCCTTAGAGGGAGCATTGCCCACACCTATGATTTCCTTTCTGACCACTACCATTCCACCTAGGTTCTCTCTACCTTTAAACGCAAACAACAGGAATTCTGCAGATGCTGGAAATTCAAGCAACACACATCAAAGTTGCTGGTGAACGCAGCAGGCCAGGCAGCATCTCTAGGAAGAGGTGCAGTCGACATTTCAGGCCGAGACCCTTCGTCACGGTCTTGACGAAGGGTCTCGGCCTGAAACGTCAACTGCACCTCTTCCTAGAGATGCTGCCTGGCCTGCTGCGTTCACCAGCAACTTTGATGTGTGTTGCTCTCTCTACCTTTACTCACCTTTTCCTTTCCCAGCATCACACGAACACCCTACCTGATACTTAGATCCATTGCCATTTCCTGCTTGGCTCCATCTACCCACCATCCTCAATCTCACCCAGTTCCACCAGTTATCAGCCCCTGACTCATTCCCCACCCACTAATTTTTGCTGGCTACCTTTGCTCTATGATGCAGAAGGTTGACTTGAAATGTCAACTACCTCTTTGCTGAACTGATGATTTTCTAGCATCATTGGTGATTTGCCTTGGTATGCATCCCTGGGTGCAACTGCAGACTTGAGAATGCTTTATTATGCAGTTGCTTGGGGTGAATCTCCACAAGGACCAAAATCCTCCACACAGAGGCAGGTGATGGTCTCATCTTCACCACTGCTGGCCTGATGGCAGCAAGGGCTGGAAATGGGATTCCAACCAACCCTTCCTGTGAGGTTGGTCTTCATGCGCAATGAGATGTCCATAAGGAATGCTGCTGACTGGCACAGCCCCGGCTGCAGGGCTACGTGCTGAGGCTCAGCACAGCCAACGCCAAAGCTCTATGGGGCAAGAGTGAGCCTAGGGTTTCGTCTGCCATTGGGTATTGAGGGACTGAGCCCTGTTGTAGAAACCACTCAGGCACCTGGCAGTGTGTATCACCCCAGGAGGTCAGGCAACTAGCAATTGATGCTCTGCACACAGAATGTCCCTGTGGGCATGGACGAAGGGCCTGTTCCACGCTCCATAACTCTAATGTGATAACTACCAATGTACGGAATCGATACACTGTGAATGTGTAGCACTCAACAACCTCAGAGGCGTGCACACCGTTATCTTTGTATTTCGTGCATAGGTTTTTACGAATAACATCGGTAAATTTTAAAACTCCCTCTTCCTCCCCCGTAGCTGCTCGACCCGCTGAGCTCAGCTGGGATAGTATGAGGTAGCGGTTGTTCACACAATATCTTGAGTTTTGCTCCGCTCTTTTGGTCGGACGAGGGATTTCGGGGGAAGCGGGGCCGGGAAATCGTACTCCGCCCCCGGAATGAGCGAGGAGGAGGCGGAAGTCGGAGCGAGTCGAGTGGGCACGGGGCAGAGCGGCAGCACGACCGCTGACAATGGACTGGCACTTCAGCTTCTTCTGGAGCCTTACCCTGCCGGTGAGTCGGGCGAGGGGCACCGGGCAAGGGTAGTGGGAAGGGCGGGGGAGCTTTAAACTCGCCGTCCCGGTTCGTTTCATCTCTCCCGCCACCCAGCCATTACTAGTGTCTTCACAGTCGTTGAAAGGGCCACGGCGGGCCGTGTGTCCTTGTTTACGGGAAGGGGAATCAAACTCATTTGGTGGGATTTTGTCGGGAATAGCCCGCTTTCACTTTCGATTCTCTTCCTGCTCACCAGCCCCCCGCGTCCATTACCGTGAGCGGTGTCGATGGTGTTACACAGCCGCGCTGATCGCCAGCTAGCTTTCCCTGTGCCTCCCCACTTGACAACACCCCTGTAGACGTCCCGGCTGCTGTTCCATTTACAATGTACAGTTCTACTGCTGCAAAAGTCGAATGTTCATGGCATTTATACCTTATATATGTATGCCTGAGTGGCAACAATCTTGAACTTCGGCCCCTCAATTAACTCTATCACTTGCCAGCTTGTGCTTCCCACTCCTTTACCCTTCTTTCCCCATTGCTGTCTTCCCCTCACCTCTTTACTCTGGCTACCCCCCCTCAACACTTTCAGTGTAGATGAGGGCCCTCGATTAAGATGTCCACAGATACTGCCTAACCTTCTGAGTTACTCAGGTGTTTTGTTGCTTCATGTTCCAGTGTGGGCAGTCTTTTATGTCTCCAGTCAGGGTGACAGGAGTCTCTGGTTTGGAAGCAGACCACGTTTGTCCTCTCTAGACCTCACTTGTCCTCCCAAGTATGTCCTGGGGCTATTTAGATGATATTTATTTTCCATTAAATATCCTTCAATGAAAGGCCGGATATCTATTTATTTATTGATTTTTAAATGCCTTTCACTGTACTACTGCTACAAAATAACACAGTTCACAACATGTGATAATACATTTCATTCTGGTCTCTTATCATAAATGTCCATCAATCAGAATTAGGTTTATTATCACTGATACACAGTATGTTATGAAATGTGTTGTTTTGGTGCAGCGGTGTAGTGCAAGACAGAAAAAATTACTGTAAGATGCAAAAATTAAATAAATACTACAAAACATAAACACTGAGGTTGTGTTCATGGATTCTTGGACTGTATAGAAATGTGGTGGCAGAGGGTAAGATGTTCGTAAAACATTAAGTGGGTCTTCAGGCTCCTGTACTTGTTTGGAGGGCGAAGAGGGCGTGTCCTGGACGAAGAGGGTCTTTAATGGTGGTTGTCACCTTCTTTAGGCAGTTGCCCATATCTTATACCAGTGCTGCAACACTGCTGACAAGTAATTCCTCATCATGTCACAGACTGTCCTGTGAAGAGTCCTTTGCCGAAGAAAGGTCGCATTTATGACCTTTACGTCTACCTGCAAGGGAGAGGGTTCTGGGGTTTACTGTGTCATCTCTAAGGCAACACTTCTGACAGTGCAGCACTCCCTCAGTGTCACTTCAGTGTCAAGCAGTGACCCGTATGAAGGTGGATAGCTTTAATTGTGGCAGAAACTTGTCAAAGTCAGAGACTTCTCACATTCAACTTCTATAGAGAAGTCTGAGAGGGAAGTGCACACTTAGCATGAATAATTAAACAGAGCTTACCTTGAAATGGTAAAGAATTATGTTTAGGCTATACTTTGTTGTCCTTTGGTCCCACTGTGATACTACAGATAATATAGGGGGTGAGTGTGTGATGGACTGTCTACCCACTTGTGTGTTATAAGACATACTCAGAAAATACTACCATCAGTATCCACAATTGTAAACAAATAAAAGCCCATTAACTTTCTGACAAACTATGACTCATTTTGTAAGCTCCTGTTCACATTTATTGAAGGAAAAGGTTAAATTTAGCAGACTTTCAGAAAACTTGCAGTCTCAGTTACAATATAATCATTGTTGAATCATAACCTTCGTTTCAAAGTAAATGTGCAAGACTTGTACAGGAAATCGAACATTTTCTGCGGCAGCAATGGAGAAAGCACAGAATCGCTCAGAATTTTACCTTACTTTAAGGCAGGAGTTCCCAACCTTTTTTGTGCTGTGAACTGCCAGCATTAACCAAGGGGTTCGTGGACCACAGGTTGGAAATCCCTGCTCTAAGGTCTGAATTGGCAAAGAAGTAAAATCAGCAACCTTCTGTTAGAAACAAATAGAAACATAGAAACATAGAAAATAGGTGCAGGAGTAGGCCATTCGGCCCTTCGAGCCTGCACCGCCATTTATTATGATCATTGCTGATCATCCAACTCAGAACCCTGCACCAGCCTTCCCTCCATACCCCCTGATCCCCGTAGCCACAAGGGCCATATCTAACTCCCTCTTAAATATAGCCAATGAACTGGCCTCAATTGTTTCCTGTGGCAGAGAATTCCACAGATTCACCAATCTCTGTGTGAAGAAGTTTTTCCTAATCTCGGTCCTAAAAGGCTTCCCCTTTATCCTCAAACTGTGACCCCTCGTTCTGGACTTTCCCAACATCGGGAACAATCTTCCTGCATCTAGCCTGTCCAATCCCTTTAGGATTTTATACGTTTCAATCAGATCCCCCCTCAATCTTCTAAATTCCAACGAGTACAAGCCCAGTTCATCCAGTCTTTCTTCATATGAAAGTCCTGCCATCCCAGGAATCAATCTGGTGAACCTTCTTTGTACTCCCTCTATGGCAAGGATGTCTTTCCTCAGATTAGGGGACCAAAACTGCACACAATACTCCAGGTGTGGTCTCACCAAGGCCTTGTACAACTGCGGTAGTACCTCCCTGCTCCTGTACTCGAATCCTCTCGCTATAAATGCCAGCATACCATTTGCCTTTTTCACCGCCTGCTGTACCTGCATGCCCACTTTCAATGACGGTGTATAATGACACCCAGGTCTCGTTGTACCTCCCCTTTTCCTAATCGGCCACCATTCAGATAATAATCTGTTTTCCTATTTTTACCACCAAAGTGGATAACTTCACATTTATCCACATTAAATTGCATCTGCCATGAATTTGCCCACTCTCCTAACCTATCCAAGTCACCCTGCACCCTCTTAGCATCCTCCTCACAGCTAACACTGCCGCCCAGCTTCGTGTCATCCGCAAACTTGGAGATGCTGCATTTAATTCCCTCATCCAAGTCATTAATATATATTGTAAACAACTGGGGTCCCAGCACTGAGCCTTGCGGTACCCCACTAGTCACTGCCTGCCATTCTGAAAAGGTCCCGTTTATTCCCACTCTTTGCTTCCTGTCTGCTAACCAATTCTCTATCCACATCAATACCTTACCCCCAATACCGTGTGCTTTAAGTTTGCACACTAATCTCCTGTGTGGGACCTTGTCAAAAGCCTTTTGAAAATCCAAATATACCACATCCACTGGTTCTCCCCTATCCACTCTACTAGTTACATCCTCAAAAAATTCTGAGATTCGTCAGACATGATTTTCCTTTCACAAATCCATGCTGACTTTGTCCGATGATTTCACCACTTTCCAAATGTGCTGTTATCACATCTTTGATAACTGACTCCAGCAGTTTCCCCACCACCGACGTTAGGCTAACCGGTCTATAATTCCTCGGTTTCTCTCTCCCTCCTTTTTTAAAAAGTGGAGTTACATTAGCCACCCTCCAATCCTCAGGAACTAGTCCAGAATCTAACGAGTTTTGAAAAATTATCACTAATGCATCCACTATTTCTTGGGCTACTTCCTTAAGCACTCTGGGATGCAGACCATCTGGCCCTGGGGATTTATCTACCTTTAATCCCTTCAATTTACCCAACACCATTTCCCTACTAACATGTATTTCGCTCAGTTCCTCCATCTCACTGGACCCTCTGTCCCCTACTATTTCTGGAAGATTATTTATGTCCTCCTTAGCGAAGACAGAACCAAAGTAATTATTCAATTGGTCTGCCATGTCCTTGCTCCCCATAATCAATTCACCTGTTCTACATTTGTCTTTACCAGTCTTTTTCTTTTTACATATCTATAAAAGCTTTTAAAGCTTTTAATAAAGCTACTGATCACAAAAGACTTGAGTAGCAGATAACAAGCCCCAAAATGTTTTCCTATCAGAAAGAGCACACCCATGAAAGCAAATAATTGTCAAACAATACTTGAACTATGATAGCAACACTAGTTGCTTTTTTATCAAAGCTTGAAAGTCATTTGTTCACAAGGACAGTTTGAATGATCTTGGCTATATAATAGGCTTACAATAGGTGGGGACTTCCGGGTCATCAAGGGAATGGCGGCGTAAGGAAAAGGTCTCTCGACAAAAAAGAAGGTAAACTGCCCCATAATCGAATTTAGACAAATACCTAATATTGCATAACTATATTAATAAAAGGGGCAAGGATGATGTCTAAGAACAAGATTAAAAAGTCCGCTCCGAAGGCTGATAAACATAAAGAGATGCAGCAAGGCGACGGGCCTAGCTCCCCCACGGCAAGCCAGGACGGAGATAATGAGGGGGAATCGGTGACTCTGTCCTTGATTCTCGGAGAGATTCGCGAGTTCCGACAAGATAACAGCAAACAGCTGGAAGATATTAAAGGAGAAATAGTAAAAACTAACTCGCGGATAGATGAAGCCGAAGCGAGGATTGTTGGAATTGAAGAGAAGCTACAAAACGTAGAGGAGGTGATAGCAGAAATGCTGAAGCTGCAAGACCAGCTCCAGTGGAAATTAATAGATCAAGAAGGCCGCTCGAGAAGGGAAAATGTGAGGATTTATGGAGTTCCCGAAGGAACTGAAGGTAAACCTGGATTGATGATTCCCTTCGTGGAGAAGCTACTTAGAGAGAACCTTGGTATACCGGCCGCAAAAGACCTACAGATAGAAAGAGCTCACCGCGCGTTGGCACCACAGCCTCCAGCAGGCACCCAGCCCAGATCGATTCTGGTCAGATTTCTCAGTTACAGAACGAAGGAAGAGTTGCTTAAAAGGGCATGACAAAAGAAAGGTCTCATGTGGAACAACTGTAAAATCAGTTTAGACCACGACTACGCACTGGGGATTCTTGCCAGACGGAAGGAATATACGGAAACACGGAGAGTCCTGAAGGGAAATAACATCAGATTTCAGACCCTGTATCCAGCTCGGCTGAGAGTCTTTTACGACGAAGGGACAAAAACTTACGCTATGGTGGAGGAGGCAACATTGGACCTGGCGGACCAGGGACTACCTATTAAAGTTATCACCCAACCGGAGTCGCTACTGGAGAGGATTCGGCAGAAGTCGTGGCAGTTAGTGGGGCGAGGACGCTCCACACGAACCAGAGTGTCAAACTACAAGGAAAAGCTGCAAATATTCAGACACGAATGTACAGAGAACACAGATTATTTAAGAGAAATGACTGAAAAGAGTAAATCGGACTTAAAGGTAAAATGAAAACTGGTAACTGAAAATAAACTAGACGGAATAACTTGAATGATAGCAATATGGTCGAGAAATAAATAGGAGAAAATTCTCTATGATTATTCAAACTGCTGAGGGCCCTCTAACCCAGGGTGAAGATAGAGGTTATCCCCCTGAACTGAGGCGGGTCGGTGCTCAGGCCTCACTGTGGGAAGTCGGGAAAAATTTTCAAATGTTGCACGTTCAAAAATGTCTAGGGTGTGGTTATATGTCTTGGTTTACTGTTGAGAAGGGATTGCTTACTGTTTGGTTAGAAAAGGAGTGTGTTTTTTTTTCTACTAGAGAAAAATGCAAACTGAATTGGTAAAAATAATTTCCTATAATGTTAATGGGGTTTTGAATCCAATTAAAAGAAATAAGATTATGTCTAAATTGAAAAAAGAGAGGGCACAAATAGCTTTCCTCCAGGAAACACATATGAGCCAATCTGAACATGGAAAATTAAAAAGAATGGGCTTTAAGCATGTATTTTATTCATCATATAAATTGAGTCACAAAAGAAGGGTAGCTACTTTAATATCAAGTACTCTTAATTATGAACATATTTCAGAGACTAGAGACAAAGAAGGACGGTTCGTAAAAATCACAGGAAGAATAGAAGGTACAGAAATAACATTGCTGAATGTTTATGCTCCTTCAGGTTGTGAATGGTCATTTTATAGACACATTTTTGACCTAATGGTCAGTTCTCAAGGGGTAGTAATTTGTGGAGGGGATTTTAATATTAGATTAAATCCTATATTAGATTCTTCAAGAATAGTTACTCAGAATAAACCTCTGACTCGGAAAGTGAATTCATTGATGGAGGAGTTGGGAATTATAGATGTCTGGAGGGAATTACACCCTACTAGTAAAGATTATACATATTACTCTTTCCCTCATTCAGCCTATTCAAGGATAGACTATTTCTTTATCTTTAATACAGATAGACTCAAGATAAAAAACTGTAATATTGCAACAATTGATCTGTCGGATCATAGCCCAGTCTCTATGTCTCTAATCCTGGAAAGGAAAATGAGGAAAACACTATGGAGGCTAAACTCACATATACTCAATAACCCAAAAGTAATGGAGAGATTAAGGGGAGAAATCAAAGAATATCTAGACCTTAATGACACGGGAGAAACATCACCAGTGATCTTATGGGATACATTGAAAGCTGTACTGAGAGGGAAAATTATTTCCATTACCACTCACATGAAAAAAAATCAATGCACAAAAATTAGCAGACCTTCAAGGAAAATTAAAACAACTTCAAGTTGTAGATAGCAACAAAAGTAATTCAAATCGAAAAGAGGAAATTAGGAAATTGCAAAGTGAAATTGACGATATTTATACGTTGGAAACTCAAAGAAATTTTCTTTACCTGAGACAAAAGAATTATGAAGTAGGAGGTAAATCAGCTAGATTATTAGCATATAAATTACGAAAACAACAAGCAGACAATACAATTCATAAAATAAAGAATCCAAAGACAAAGCTTGTGGAGAGTACAATAGGGAAAATTCAAGAGAGTTTTGAAACATATTATCGAGAGCTGTACTCCCAACCCCGGGAACCAATGAGCCCTATATAGACAGTGTATTGAATTTTTTAGATCTACCTAAACTTACAGATTTACAAAATGAAAGTTTATTAGAACCAGTAGCTGTCAAAGAACTGAACGTGGTCATCTCTAGGTTAAAGGCTGGAAAGTCCCCGGGTTCTGATGGGTTTACCTCAGAGTGGTACAAGTCCCTGAAGACAGTTAGCCCCATTACTACTTAACACCTTTAATTGGATCTTGCAGAGAGGAGAAACTCCACCTCCCTGGAGAGAAGCGATTATTTCAGTTATTCTTAAAGAGGGTAAAGATAAACTAGAATGTGGCAATTATCGGCCAATTATTGTTCTTAATTTAGATTACAAACTATTTACATCTATATTAGCGCGCAGATTGGAAAAGCTTTTACCTGGCCTAATCCACTTAGACCAGCCTGGATTTATTCAACAAAGACAAACACAGGACAACATAAGGAGAACTCTGCACATATTAGAACAGGTTAATAAGAACGAGACAGAGACAATGGTAGTAGAATTGGACGCTGAGAAAGCTTTTGATTCGGTTAGTTGGGCATTCCTATACAGAGTGTTAGGAAGATTCGGCTTTCAAGAAAAGTTTATTAAAGTAATTCAGACTCTATATGACAGCCCTACAGCCCGAATTAAGATAAATGGGGACCTCTCTGACTCCTTCATCTTAGAGAGAGGCACTAGACAGGGATGCCCAATTTCTCCTCTCCTTTTTGCGCTATATATTGAACCGCTTGCCCAACTAATAAGACAGAGCGAAATTGTAAAAGGTATCAAGGTGGCAGGGATTGAACAGAAAGTGGCGTTATTCGCAGATGATGTTTTGGTCTATCTGAGTGAACCAGAAAAATCATTTATAGGATTGTTTACACTGTTGGATGACTTTGGGAAAATATCAGGTTATAAAATAAATGTAAAGAAAACGCAGGTTATGTCCCTAAATTATACACCATCCAAAAAATTGCAGGATACATATGATCTTAAGTGGGAAGCTAAATCATTAAAATATTTAGGAATAACCCTGCCGAAGGATCTTTCAACACTGTCGCAGGTAAATTATGGGCCATTAATCTCAGAGATAAAAGCAGATATACATAGATGGAATCTTATCCCCTTTTTAAGTTTAAATTCGATAAATACTATAAAAATGAATATTCTTCCTCGGTTATTGTATCTTTTCCATACTTTACCGGTGGAGGTGGATGATAATCAATTCAGGGAATGGGACAAATGGATTTCCCGCTTCATTTGGCAAGGAAAGAAACCTAGAATTCGATATAACACCTTACAGTTAGGGAAGGAAGGAGGAGGTATGGTTCTTCCTTGCCTGAGAAATTATTTTTATGCCTCACAGATAACCCCTCTGTTATATTGGTGTAATGGGGAATATAAGGCTAGATGGAAGGAAATAGAATTTGGATTAGTTGACAGTTTTCCTCTTCAGGCCTCAATAGCTGACAAAGGATTGATGGCCCAGTTGGAAAAATTTAAAAACGCTTGGATAAATCTTACATTAAAAGTATGGCAGAAGGTGGTTAATTCATGTGGAATTAATAACATGTTAAAACTCTTTAGGTGGTGTGCATATGATACTGAATTCCTTCCCAACAGAGGAGATAAAAGATTTGAGCTATGGATAAAGAAAGGTCTTACAACCTACCTCTCATTTATAGATAAAAGAGTATTACAAAGTTTCCAAATCCTGCAGGACAAACATGGCCTAGAACATAATGACTTTTTTAGGTACCTTCAAGTACGAAACTATGTTAACCAGAGTTGTAGATATACAGACCTATCAACAGTAGAATTAGAATTTTTCAAGATTCTGAATTCGGCTTGCAGTTCAATACCTAGTAAATCAGTTTCTCGATTATATAATGCACTCTCCCATGCTAAAAACGTAAATACACTGTATATTAAAGAGAAGTGGGAGAAAGAAGCGGGGTTGGTACTTTCAGAGGAGGCTTGGGAGAAAATCTGCAGCTTTCAATGGTCCTCGACTAATTCTTTGACTTGGAGAGAACATTGTTGGAAAAACATTACTTCAAGACCCCATATCAGGAAAAATATAAAGATACAAATGTGATGTGTTGGAGAAGGTGCGGCTCCAAGGAGGCAAATCATTTTCATATTTTTTGGGATTGCCCTAAATTAAGTCTATTTTGGGAAGGTATTCATAGAACATTAGTTAAGGTACTTAGGTCCCAGCTACCTCTGAACTTTGAGACGCTCTATTTGGGGCATGTATTGTTTCTTGAACAGAAGAAAGATATAAAGTTGCTGCAGGCCCTCTTAGCGGCAAGTAAGAAATCAATCATTAGAAAATGGCTAAATCCAATACCACCTACATTAGAAGATTGGTACGAAATTATCTTGGAAATATTTAAAATGGAAAAGTTGACTTACTCCCTGAGAACTCAAAAAGAAAAATTTTATCAAATCTGGAATAAATGGATTGAATATATAACCCCAATGCGAGCAGACTTTAGATGACTCTCCTAATGATTTATACTGCTCTTCTCATCAACACAGTAATATTGCTAACGTAAGCACCCCTAGTCTAAATGTTTGTTTTTTTTTGTTTTCTTTTGGAAAATAGAGAATTAACACAAGTAAAGGGAAAGATTTGGGAAAGGGATAAAAAAATGAAAAAATTAAGTAAATAAGTACATAGGGATTGGATAATTATGTCTGCGGGCAGGAGCAAGCATGAACAAATTAGGATATATAAACACCTACAATGGTTGATACATAGGCTTATATACAACATTTTGGACCAGTGGAAATGGTCCAGAAGGGTTATATGGAAACTATTATTACCATTTTTCTTAACAACTAATTCCATTACTTAACCTAATAGGTTAGATTTACCACAGTACATAATTATCTATGTAAATGTTTATTTTCCTTTTATATCATCTCAATGCGTACTTAAGAATGTATAAATAATTGTAGTTTTATACATATAAAAAAATGGAAAAGGTTGTATGTGTGAAAAAAGTACATGATATTTGTGAATTCCTTATCCAAATAAAAATAAAATTAAAAAAAAATAAATAATAGGCTTACAATATAATTTTTTGCCATTTCAGGCTAAGTTCAATATAGCTTGCTGTCCTTTGGTAATGACAGCTGTGTGAGCTCGATTTTTTTCTATGGAAGTAAATCTCTGCTTTGGGTATAAGAAAAGTCTCTCTGAAACATTACCAGGCTATACCATATTGTTTTAAGAAAGGAAGTGAGTGTGGGCTGAAACAGCATCTGCTGGCAAGTGCTTTGTCCAAAAGTTTAAATGATTGTTTTGAGTTAATTAAAATACCTGTTGAACGAGTTTACAGGAAATTATTGATAATTGTTGCTGATGCAACTCCAATATGGAAAAAAAGAAAGCAGACAGAAGGGATTGTGGCTAAATAGTGACATGTCATTACTCTCATTATAAAAATACCATTTAATGTATAGTGAAGCCTGCTGTCTCCCTGTGAGTAAGTAGGTTAAAGATTAAAGTCTGTCACAAGCCTTGTGGCCCTTCAGGCTGGTGCTTATGCTGGTTTTCATGGTGTGAAGCAACTGAGAACGAGACTCTTCCCCGAGTAGGACGCCAGTCTGTCGCAAGGTTAACCCCCAGCATTTTTGCCGGTACCCATTCTCAGCTGGGTAGACTGGAGTATTGTGTGGTTAAGTGCCTTGCTCAAGGACACACGCTGCCCCGGCCGAGGCTCAAATCTACGACCTTCAGATCGCTAGTCCAACGCCCAAACCACTTGGCCATGCGCCACAAATGTGAGTAAGTAGACTCCTATGAAATTAAAACATTTTGAGAAACCCCAAAATATGAGTGAGGGGTCAACAACTGATGCCCACCCATTGCTTCAACTGAAGCATATTACTCTGCAAGGTCAGAAATCCAAGCTCTTATAGAATTCATTGAACCCCAAACTCATAGTGAAGAACAGAATTTGTGCCAAGATGAGGCCACCCTCGGGGTGGAGGAGCAACACTGTGGATTCCATGTGGGTAGCCTCCAACCTGACGGCACGAACATTGGTTTATCCTCTCAGTACTTTTTTCCCTCCCCCTCTCCTCTTCTTCTGTTCTCCACTTTGGCCTTTTACCTCTTCTCACCTGGTCTCCTGCTCTTTCACTTCCTCCTGGGTCCCCTCCTCTTTCCCTTTTGCCGATGGTCCACTCTCCTCTCCTATCAGATTCCTTCTTCTCGAGTCCTTTACCTATCCTACCCACCAGATTTCACCTGTCACCTTCTAGCTCACCTACTTCCCTTCCCCTCACCTTTTTATTCAGATGTCTTCCCCTTTCCTCTTCAGTCCTGAAGAAAGGTCTCTGCCCAAAACTTCAACTGGTTATTATTTCCACAAATGCTGCCAGACCTGCTGAGTTCCTCCAGCATTTTGTGTGTGTTGCTGCAGATACTGGAGCAACTCATAAAAGTTTCACCAGAGAAACTTGGCAGGTCAGGCGTCATCCACGGAGGGGACGATTCCTTCATAGATGCTGCCTGACCTCTTCCTCCAATGTTTTGAGTGTTGCTTGAAACTATTTGAAAGCATCTCCCTAGATTAATAATAGAATACTTGGTGAAATGGATAGTTGTGATTTACATATTTTACTGAAGCCGACTGTGATTAAATGAAAGAATCACTGGCGTTTACTCGGCCACTTCCATGGTTTCAATGTGCTGTAAAGTACTGTGAGGTCATTGCTGTAATGTAGGAATCAACCAGCTGCCTTTCACATTGGAAATGAAAATCAACAAATAGCAGATGATGCTGGAAGATCTTGGAAGGGTTGGCACATGATTTGTGGTCCAAGTGGCCCATTTACTTTATGACTCTGTGACACACGTTGTGCAATTTTTCATGTGGCTATATCCCATAGCCAGTACGATGCAATAAGGAAGGCGGTCTTCATTTTCATTCATAGTGGTGAGGAGTAAGCATTGACCTCATTACTGTGGGCACTTCTGCTACTCTCATGCTATCTGAGAGGGCAAACAGGGACTTGGTTTAATATTGACCTGAAAGAGAACACCAATGTATTAGCTAACACTTCCATGATTTGATCTCTGGAGCGAGATAATGGAGTTGAAATCTTGTGACTCAGGTTCTGACTTGGAGTTAGCAGCTTCTGATGGCAGAATATGGAAATTTCTCTCGAACTCCTCTCTTCACATTCATCTCTGAAGTTTTGAAGCCGTTATTATCTTAAATTCCAGCTCTGCATATCATAAGTTTCACAAACATTAAACCTTCAAAGTGAAATGTGATTCAAGTGTATTCCTGGGAAGAGTAACGCCAGCCAATGTAAATAATGAGAAAATCTGCGGATGCCGGAAACCCAAGCCACACACACAAAAAGCTGGAGGAACTCAGCGGGCCGGGCAGTATCTATGGAAAAAAAGTACTTCCGACTTTTCGGGCCAAGACCCTTTAGCAGGGTCTCGACCCGAAATGTCGACTGTACTTTTTTCCATAGATGCTGCCTGGCCTGCTGAGTTCCTCCAGCATTTTGTGTGTGTTACTAGCCAATATAAATATTACTAAACCTGTACAAGCGGGACAGGTTGCACGCGAACCAGAGAAGGACCAATATCTTTGTAGGGAAATTTGGTAATGTTATATGGGAGTCTTTAAACTAAATTGGCAAGGGGTAGAACTGAACAGGAGCAAGTCACAGTAAGTAAATTCAGTAATCTGGATAGATTTTATTTTGTTAAGCAACCTCATGTGGCACCTTATCAAATGCCTTTTGAAAATCCATGTAAGTGACATACGCTGCCTCTCCTTTGTCCACCCTGCTTGTTATTTCCTCACAGTAAAGACGGAAAGGAGTATTCAGTAGCGCTGCATGTATTTCAATGCATGATATTTAACAAGTACGGCAGATGAACTCAGAGCATGGATTGGCTGCAGAGGGTCGGGATTTCACAGGCATAACAGAAACATGGCTGAGAGAAGGGCAGAACTGGCAGCTTCGTGATCCAGGATATTGATGCTACAGGCAGATACAGGTTAGCGAAGAGATGTTACCTTTTTGAGGAGGGAGAGCACAGCAATAATGCTCAGAGATGCCACTCTTCGGGGATCATCCAGTGAGGCCATATGGGTGGAACCTGGAAACGAGAAGGAGGGGGTTACTGTAGTAGTGCTGTATTATAAACCTCTCCAGTAGTCAGTGGGAATGTAGGGAAATTGTTCATAGTATTAAAAATAATAGTGTTGTGTTAGTGGGATATTTTGATTTTCCTGGTATTGACTGGCCACCCCAGAATGTTAAGGGTCTGGATGAGATGGAATTTATGAAATGTGTTCAGGAAAGTTTCCTGAGTGAATATATAGAGGGCCCTGCTCGGAAGGGTGCAATATAGGATTTTCTCTTGGGGTACAAAGCAGATTAAGTAACCAAAGTGGCAATCAGTGAGCACATCAATTCTAGTGACAGTGATTCTGCTAGTTTTAAGATAGTGATGGGAAATGCTAGGACACATTCACAGGTTGGGGTCCTAAGGTGGAGCGTGGCTAATTCTGGGGTAGTTAGGTAGGTTCTAGCAGAGGTTGATTGGCTGAGCCTGTTTGAAGGGAAAGGAATGAATAGCAAGTGGGAGGCTTCATGAGCTTAGCGGCAGCATGTTCCTGTTGGGGTGAAGGGTAAGCCTGGCAAGCTGAGGGAACCTTGTCTGATGAGCGATATTAAGGTTTTGGTCAAGAACAAGAAGGAAGCATACATCGAACTTAGGAGGTCATGGACAAGTGAATCCTATGATGGCTATAAAAAGATTGAGAATACTTTTTAAGGGGGTAATCAGGAGGGTAAGGAGGGGGTAGGAGATGAATCTGGCAGGTAAGGCTAAGGAAATCCTGAGGAGGTTCTATAGATTTATTAAGAGTAAAAGGGTGACTATAGAGAGAGTAGGTCTCTTGGAGATCCCTGTGGCTCCCAATGCCTTAAGCTGCTGGAGGAGGGTAGGATTTTTAATAAATATTTCTCTTTTGTGTTTTGGAGTACAGTTGTACTATCACGGAGGAGGTATTTGCAACCCCGCAGCATTGTTAAAGTGGATAAATCCCCAGTGCTTCCTTGGACTTTGTGCAAGGCTGGAGAGGAAATTCTGGAGGCCCTTGTAGAGATAGATACTTCATTGTTACTCACTGATGAAGTTCTTGAAGGCAGAAAGCTGGTCAGGATCTACCAGAATTTGGATAGACTGACTGAGCCTGTTTAGGAGTCAGTGTGGCATTGTGCACGGAAGGTTATGCTTGACCAACCTTCTAGAATCTTTTGAAGAGATAACTCGATAAGAGTTGGGCATTGTCGAAGGCCTTGCTAAAACCCAAATCAACAAGGTCCCACATGGTAGGCTGGTCTGGAAGGTTGGATCCCACGGAATTCAGACAGAGCTAGTTCAGTGGATTCAACATTATTTGGGAGGTGGGAAGCAGAAGATGGTGGTTGAGGTTTATTTCTCAGATTAGAGGCCGGTGTGCCGCAGAGGTAGGTGTTGGGACCTGGTTATTTGTTATTTATGTAAATGACTTGGACTCAAATGCACAAGACTTGATCAGTAAATTGGAGGATGATATCAGATAGGTGGTGGTATTGATAATGAAGTAAGTTATCGTCGATTGCAGGGGGTTATTGATGAGTTGGGGAAGTAGGCCGTGGAGTGGAAAATGTATTTCAATACAAATAAGTGTGAAGTGATGTAATTTGGAAAGTTAAACCAAACTAATATAGTACGAATGTTTGGGCATTAGGAATTGTAGTGTTACATAGGATCAAGGAGTACAAGTGCATAGTTCATTGAAAGCAGCATAACAGATGGACAGCTTGGCTTGTTTAGCAAGCTGGCCTTCAGTCAGGACACTGAACATAGGAATTGGGACATTACAGTGGTATCAGTTGTTGGTGAGGCTGCACTTGGAGAACTTTGTACAGTTTTGGTCAGCTTGTTATAGGAGAGATGTGGTTAAACTGGAAAGAGTGCAGAAAAGACTTACGAGGATGTTGGCAGGACTGGAGGGCCTATGTTTTAGGGAGGGGTTGCCCATGGAGCATATGATAATGTGGGACATAGACAGGCATAGTTAAAATGGATGTTAGCAGTCTTTGCCCCAGGGTAGGGGAGTCCAAAACTAGGGGTCATAGAATTAGGGTGAGAGGGGAAGAGTTGAAGAGGGAGGAAGTTGGTGAAGTAGGTACAGTAGTATAATTGAAGAAGCATGTGGATAGGTACATGGAGGAGTAGGCCTTTGCGGGGTGTGTGCCGAATGCAGGAAATTGGGATAGCTGGCTGGGCACAGTGGTCAGCATGGACTAGTTGGACCGAAGGGCCTGTATTCATGCTGTGTTGCACTATGACATCATGACTGTATGAGCACTCTCACATCAGGGTTAACTGATGGTCCTTCTCATGCCTCACACTAGTTCACCATCATGGTGGACTATTTGATCACAGCTGAGCTGGGTTATGATCCTGCCCATGTGTAAGTTCCAGGCAGACTGCTTGGCCAGGATTTAATGTGGTAAAGTAGGATCAACACACTAATAATATATGTTGGATATCATGAGGGAAAGCGAGATTAGAATGAGGGGAACGCTCACTCAGCTGCTTATTGTTGTACTCTCATCAGCAAGCTTCTGCAGCTGTGTCTGGAAATATTCCTGGCCCTGGCTCTGGATTGAGCTCTCTTTCCTAGTTGTTGTACACAGCCAAGTTCCTCAACAGGCAATGTTTCTCCAAAGTTACACAGCAGAATAAATAAATACAAACTTTTTTTAATGGGTCTATAACTTTTTCTCTGCAATTCACCACAGAAGTTAAGAGGTTATTTATCATCTAGGAATTTCTGAGATAATCCCACAAGGTTTGTGTTTACCTCAGCAAGCTCAGGGTTCATTGACCCCAATTCCCCTGAGAAGCTTGTGTTGAACAACCTTCAATCTCAGACATAGGTTAAGAAACACGTTGTTCTCAAAATATACATTTTTATTAAAAATTTGGTAGTTTCTTGGACACACAAATACCACCTCTCTTTTTGAAAATTATGGCTTATTAACTACTAACAGCATCTAATTTCTGTAACTGTGATGGGGAGATTTCAATTCATGTCTTTAGATGATTATTTTGGGCCTCTGACCTGTTAGTCCAGTAACTAAACCACTGTGCTGCATTTTTTTAAACCTTGTTGTGACTGATCTAAAAGCACTGTGTTTTTGGCAAGCACAGTTTTGAGTTTGTTCATGGAGGAGTTTAGCATGGCCAGAGATGGAGAACAGTAAATAAATCAAGTTGACCATTGTTACATAAAGCAGAGTGCAGCAACTGAAGTTGGCTATTATCATACAGAGTGTAGTCTAGCTGGAGCTAGAGGATGATATCGAAACCTAATGGGTCTATTGACATCCAGTGAGGAGGCCTTTATGGCCCTTCGAGCCAGCAATTCTTGATTTAGCAACCCTTGCCTAATCATGGACAATTTACAATGATCAATTAACCGACCAACTGGTACATTTTTGGACTGTGGGAGGAAATGAGAGCACCAAGAAAGAAACCCATGTGGTCTCTGGCCTTACAGAAATTGAATCTGGTGTGAAATGCTGAGCTAACTACACTCCCGTGCCACAGATTTTAGATTAGGGTGTAGAATTGTACTTTCCTTGTTTAATTTTACAATACTTGCTTGCACTTTTATATAATTGCCTATGTACATGTAATTGTTCAGTGAATTTTCCAGCAAGTACAGAATAGCTTCTTATATATTTTTCTAGAAGTTTCTTTGTTCCTGTAGCATGTGTGAGACAACTTGAATCTGGAAATTTTATAGGCTAATAGTTATCACAGGAATTTTGCTATTTCTAGCCTGAGTATGAGATGACCATGATTGTTTTTAGTTTATCTTTTCCTTGTTCTCTCGGCTCATTTTTTTTTGTTTGTATTCCACTCTTGTAACACTTAATGAAGTGGCCTTAAGCAATAAGTTTTATGCCTCATTCTTGACTTCCAAAGAAGTTTTGGACCACAAAAGCATCAGGATCCATCACCAGACTGAAGTTGATGATTGTCATTTAAAACAGAGTGCCTCAGGGTGGATGGTTTCTTCGGATGCCTCCCTGCAGCTAACGATCTCAGCTGTACAAGGAAGGGATGAGCAACAGCAACTCAACAGGGAATGGGCAGGCACTCACTGGTCTTTGTTGACCATGACAACCATAAGCATTCTTTTGCTGAATTCAACCAGGCTGGCTGGGCTTCCATGATCTATATTTAGAGTTAGAGTTATTTATTATTTTTGGTTTTGCTTGGGACTGTTTTTTGGTTTGGCCATTAGCATTGTGTGGCAAAAGTAAATTTTGTTTGGTTAAATGTGACAATGCTTTTCGGTGGGACAATGATGTAGCGAATACCACACGATTGCACCTGCTATTCCCATCTCAGTGGCCAGCAGGTCTGGGTGTGTTCCTTTTGGAGCTCATGGAGGCAGAGAAGTTCACTACCAACTAAGAATAAATGGGATTAGTATAAATGGGTCATCTCCCCTTTCAATCAAGAATCTATCAACCTTTGCTTTAAATGCATTCAATGGCCTCCTTATTAGGTACCTCTCCTTTACCTAATAAAGTGGCCACTGAGTGTATGTTCGTGGCCGTCCTTTGCTGAAGCCCATTCGCTTCAAGGTTCAATGTGTTGTGTGTTCAGAGATATCTTTCTGCACACCACTATTGGAGCACATGGTTATTTGAGTTACTGCCACCTTCCTGTCAGCTTGAAGCCGTCTGGCCATTCTCCTCTGACCTCTCTCATTTACAAGGCATTTTCTCCCACAGAACTGTTGCTTGCTGGATGTTTTTGTTTCTTGCACCATTTTCTGTAGACTCCAGAGACTGTTACGTATGAAAATCCCAAGAGATTGGAAGTTTTTGAGATGCTCCAACCACCCCATCTGGCACCACCATTCTTTCCATGCTCAAAGTCACTTGGTTCCTATTTCATCTCCATTCTGATGTTTGGTCTAAACGACAACTGATTCTTGACTATACCTGCATGCTTTTATGCACTGAGTTGCTGCCATATGATTGGCTGATTAGATATTTGCATTAACGAGGTCCAATCATATAGTAGCAACTCAGTGTACTTAATAAAGTGGTCACTGAGTGTACACCTTTTTTATGTCATGGACCCCTAGGTTGGAAACCTCTGATACCCACTGACTTGAACTCCACAGTTTTCTGTAGCAATGAATTCCACAGATTCACCACTATCTGACTGAAGAAATTACTCTTCATCTCATTTCTAAAGGGACATCTGAGGCTGTGCCCTCAGACATCAGAGTTTCCTACGGATGGAAACATCCTCTCCATATCCACTCAATCCAGGCTTTTCAGTATTCAGTAGGTTCAGTGAGTTATCTCCACCTCTGCCCCCCATCCACCCCTCTAGCCACCATACATCTGAACTCTATTGAGTGCAGGTTCAGATTATCAAATGCTTATCGTAGGTTAAGCCTTTCATTCTTGGTATTATTCTTGTGAACTTCCTCTGGAACCTCTCCAAGACCAGCTCATCTTTGCTTGGATGTGAGGTCATAACATTTCTCACATTATTCTCGGCGTGGTTTCATCAATGTCTTGTTAAACCTTAGGAGTATGTCCTAGTTTTTTATTTTCCAGTTCTTTCAATATGAATGTCTTCTTTATCACCAGATTTGGTCACAGTAGAGTTTGGGCCAATGGATACAGGGAGAGGAAAATCAAAAAACACGTAACAGATGTGAAATAGGGATAAAAGGGAGCAGCTTGGAGGAAAGGCAAGGACAAGCAAAATGAGAGATAAATCCAAAAGAAAGACTAGCAAAATTGCTGTTGAAGTAGGAAGGTGGGAGTGATGTGAGATAATGTAAACGAGGCTGTGATGCTCCCCAAAGTGTTCATCAGATGTTCTCTGTAGTTTCCTCTTGAGTGTTGTGGTTTTGCAGGTGAGATGGTGTTAAAATGTGTGGGAAATGATTGCACATTGAACTCCTGACTATAAAAATCTGCTTTCTACCTTCACGTGTAGCATCTTGGAAGGCTGTGTTTAATTACAAATTCTATAATGAAACCAAGTTTCTCTAAACGTTTGCAGTCCATCACGTGATGGGCTTGACTCTCCTCCCTGTACTGTCTGACAACTACCTTCAGATCAAGTATGAAAATGAGTCTGTGCTGCTCTCTTGAATGTCCCTGGGGTGATCTTGCTTGCATCTCAATATTTATCTCTCGACTAACTGCAGTAGGACAATTATTAGCTTATTGGTATTGCTGGATCTTGCCGTCTCCACTTAAGCTTACAATGAAGTACCAGTGTTGGGAAAATATCGCACGTAGTATAAAGCACTGTGAGTTGTCATGGACAAAGTGATGAATTTTAAAGTTATTTAGTTTTTTTTAAAACTTAAGTATCCTGAAATTGGGAGGGATAGCACTGGAAAATATTGGGAGGTTGGGTAGTGAGGTCTTTCACCATTTCAGCATGTACCACAGATTTTCCTCTTCTAGCCTCCATCACAACAATCTCCAGATGAGTATGTTACAAGTTTTAATGCTCAAAAAGTGTAGCAAGTGCTCAGTATCTGGAGTAGAAAGGAGTGCTAAGCTTGGATCGCAGATTTCTCTCTGCTCTGTCCATGTTAATATCCAACGTATTATGTGTTGTGAAAACAGATTTTTTGGTCTAATTGCTCCACGTCGACCAAAATGGCTTTCTGAGCTAGTCCTGTGTGCCTGTGTTTTGCCCATATCCCTTTAAACCTTCCAATCCATCAGCCTGGCCAAATATATTGTAAACATTGCAATTTTACCCACCTCTACCACTTCTTCTGGCAGTTCATTCTATATGCTCATCATCCTTCAGGTCCAGTTCAAATATTGTCTCTCTCACCATAAACCTTTGTCATCTAGTTTTAGATTCCCCCACTCTGGGGAAAAGAATGTGACTGTCCACATTTAATATATTTTATTTTAAATTAAAGAATGTCAGTGTTTTAATTTTAATTTTTAAAAATTTAATATTAAAATTAAAATAATGCTGACATTCTTGGACCAGTTACTTCACCATTCTGCACATTTTAATTTGGGAAAAGTGGTTGGAAAAAGAAGTATTAAAAAAGTTTTAACTTCTGCAAGATATTTGCCCCCTTCAACCATACGTCTCATTTGGAAAAACAATGTTATTCGGTGGCTCATGCTCATTCAATATGTTAAATGTTTTAAAACTATGGTGTGTAAAACAGTTTGGATGGACTGTTTAAGGCAGCACCATCCAGGTGCAATGTGATATGCATTGTTTGGCTTAGCTTGGTAAGTGTACAAGTCTTTGAAAAGAAAGAACCATGACACCAGAGGTCTCGGTCAAATCACGAGTTACTTGACCTTGGAAAGGATGGCTATAGGCAACCGAAGGTTGATTTCCATGTCCTGGGTGAGGGGAAGGTCAGTTTGAATTCTTCCTCTTGATAACTGTTGGTGGTAGGTCCCAATAAATGCCTTGCAGCAATACTTTCACAAATGGATCCTGGCAATCAAGGATCGACAAAGTCCAGCATGATTCAGCACATGAAGGGAGAGCTTGCAGGAAATAACTTCCATTCTACACAATAGTGTATATTTTTATGATACAGCTCTGGTTAGATTGGTTATACAACTCTTGACAGCAATCTAAGACTGGGAATAATCCAAAGACCATAAATTCAAGTCCCACCACAGCAGCAATATTTAATTTTTTTGTAAAATACTCACATCTCGTGCGTAACTAGCCAGCATTTATTGTACACCCTCAATTCCTCTTGAGATGATGAGGTTTGGATTGGATCATGTTTGGACCAAGTCTGTGATTAGGTAAAGAACTGAGGGGTGCTGGCAAAACACAAACCTGGCACTGCTGACATGTAACACACATCAAAGTTGCTGGTGAACGCAGCAGGCCAGGTAGCATCTCTAGGAAGAGGTACAGTCGACATTTCAGGCCGAGACCCTTCGTCAGGACATGTGTCACCATTGGCAGGTTGGCAAAGATCTGGTTGAGTAGGTTAACCCTCGCAATGGCTCACTCGCTACTTGCCATAGCTGCCAAACTCTGTCTAGGTCGTAGCACAGTCATTCAGAATGATAGCAGATCCTTTGGCACAGCAAGTCCATGCTGATCATAAGGCACCCATGTGTTTCCGGTCCTGGCCAGCTCCGTTAGTAGTGGTCTCGCCAAGACATCGAAGTCCTCACCCAGAGTCAACTCTGAACCCTTGCTACTCCCAGTATTTCCTCCCAAGTATTGAATAACATGGAGGAGCCCTGATTTATCAGTTGATGGTGGTGATCATGCAGGGGTTCCCTTGCCCTGTTTTATCTGATGCTAGAATCAGGTTTATTATCACTGAAATACAGTACGTTGTGAAATATATTGTTTTGTGGCTGCAGTACAGTGCAAGGCATTAAAAAAATCATAATTTATGGTAAAAATTATAAATAAGTAAGTGCAAAAGAGGAATAGTGAGGGCCATTCAGAGGGGAATGTTGAGTGTGGGTCTTCAGGCTCCTGTATACCTCCACCCTGTAAGTAGTAATGAGAAGAGGGAATATCCTGGACGACGATTTAATGGTGGACGCTGCCTTTTTGAGGGTCCCTGAGGGACTGCCTTTTGAAGATGTCTGTGATGTTGGGGGTGCTTGTACTCATGATGGAGCTGGCTGAGTTTACACCCCTCTGTGGTCTCTTTTGATCGTGTGAGGAGGCTTCAATGACCTGAGGTAATGTTGAAGACTCTAAGGGCTATCCTCTCTCACCGGTGCACCACTGTGCCACCTCCTTTGGCGGGTCTGCCCCGCCAGCGGAACAGGAACATGCATGGGATTATGATGAATGAGTCTGACCTTTGGACAACTCTCCTCTGTTTACATACCAACCCCCACATTTGTGAGGAGGACTTTGCAAGGTTGAACTTACCATGCCTGATTTCGATGACTTTGATCACAGGAGTGAATTCACCATATCCGAATTTGGTGCCAGATGGCCCATCTGTTTTTCTTTCCTCCGTTATATGTAGTATTTCTCAGATATGTGAATGGCTTAGTAAGCCATTTCAGAGTTGACCATAGGCCAGACTGGGTCAGGATAGCAAATTTCATTTCCTGAAGGGCATTGTATCAATCCAGTAAACTCATAAGTATTAGGAATAGGAATAAGTCCTGATGAAGAGTCTCGGCCTGAAACGTTGACTGTACCTCTTCCTAGAGATGCTGCCTGGCCTGCTGCGTTCACCAGCAACTTTGATGTGTGTTGCTTGAATTTCCAGCATCTGCAGAATTCCTGTTGTTTACGTTTAGGAATAGGACTGATTATGTGAGGGTTTCTCCACCAAATTCCTGATTATTAGTCTGATTTTAAATTGCGCAACAGCCATTGTGGGATTTGAACTTTGGTCTGTAATCTGGTATCTTAATCCTCCATGCCACAACCATGAGGAGTATTTGTATATATATAATGACTTTGGGGAAGAAAGTTGTCCTTATGGGAAGGCCTTGAATTTGTGAATAAACAGACTAAGGAGTATTCCACCCACTGCTATAAAGACACAGCTCTTTGATATTGTTATTCTAGTGACCTGCATGTAGTTTCTTATCACTATTAATCAAGAAGGTTTATCTGGTTTTAAATGTTGTGTCAGCTCACTTTTTATGCTCATATATAGAACCTTCAGAAATATAAATAATATGACCAGTTAAAGTCACATCCAGATATTTTTAACTTATGAAACTGTTGGTTCTCCAAAATGGATGACCCATTTAATATAGCACAAAGCAGAACTGTCCAAATGTTCTGTTCATAAATTCAGACTATGTACCAAGAGCTATTGCTCAGGAAGGCATTTTCTGGTGAGCGACAGATAAACAAGAGCTTGCAGGGCAGTAACTCAATTTAGTAATCAGGAAATGTGTCAAAATGACCTTATTATTCAATCACTTGACTGAAACTCAGTCCTGCAGCCTCTTCAAATCACATCATCCTGATACGACCTGCCATTCAGGGTGTTGGGGTCATGGGCACTGCTGGTGCATACAGTAAAGAGTGTCACAAACTTTAAGCTTCAGTGTCACCGAACTGTCTGAATGAAATAACTCACGAACAGCACTGACTTCCTCCTTCACGAAAAGCCTGGCAAAACCGCAAGACAGGCTTAAAAGCATGCACGCAGTTTGAAAGATTGTACCAAAAAGCTCAAAGCCAGCTTTTGTCGTGCTGTTATCAGATTCTTGAATGTACCCTCCGAATGATAAAAGACAATCTCTTAATCTCCCAGTCCACCTCATCATGACCCTTGCATTTTACTTTTTCATCTGCACTGTACCATCAACACTATATTCTGCATTTTTCTTTTTTCTTTTTACCATCTTGACATACTGATCTACCTGGATGGCATGTGGAACAAAAGCTTTTCATTGTATCTCAGTACGTAATAAGCCAGCAATTTTATAATACATTTTCCATACACCAGCTTCAATCCTTTTGAAAGTGTGCTTTCTATGACAGTCTCCAAGACCCTGATGAAGGGCCTCAGCCCAAAATGTCTACTGTATGTTCTTCTTCATAGATGCTGCCTGACCTGCTGAGTTCCTCCGGCATGTTGTGTGTGTTTTTTTGGGGGCACCTCCATTAGATTCTTCACTGTCCAATGAAGAAATCTTAAAATATGCCACTCTTCAGGCCTGATTGGAGAGTTTAGACACTCCAGCCCTGTATTCATTACTTGTTTGACTTAGACACATCTTGCTGTGAGACAGTTCTGTGGGCACCGCTGGAGCTCCCTGTGTCTCATTATGGCCACCATCACACATGAGGTGTATACAAGCTATACAAAATTATGAAGAGTACAGATGGGGAAATACAAGCAGAATAATAGTTTGGCATGGACTAGATGGGCCAAAGGGCCTGTTTTGTATACTGTCGTACTCTATGACTCCATGAGAGCTGTATGGGTGCTTTGGTCCTTTGTGTGTGTCAAAGCTGAATTGAAGCGTTGTTATGCATTTATTTTCCAGTAGCTTCAGTTGGACCTGAGTGAGATTTTTCTGGTGCTCTACTCAAGAGAATTAAAGAGGGTCACCTTCTGCTGCTCACCCAGCTGAGAGAAGCTAATTCAACGCAGACAGGAAGTTAACGCGGTGTGCTGCTTGGTTGCATAATTCTCTGATATTTGACTGCATCTTTATGTAACAAGCATCTGAGGGTTTGCTGCTGATTTAGTGCTAGTTAAGGTATCTGTGTTAAAGAGGTCACTTTCTAAAGGTCTGAGTGCATGGACCAGAATGATATTCCAGTGCAGTGTATGGAAGATTTGTTCTATTGAATCAGAACTTTATCCGTTCAGTGGTGGAAATCAAAAAAAAAAATCTGACAGCATATTTTGCAGAAGAATAGGATCCTGGTGTCCAGGCTAGTAGTTGTGAGACAACTGAGCCATTATTAAGTTTATGGAACTTGTGTGCCCCATTCCTTTTGTTAATGTGAATAAAGACTAACCTTTGTGTGGTGACTGGGAGTGACCATAGGATTTAGGAGTAGAATTAGGCAGTTTAGCCCATCAGGCCTGCTGGTTTTTTTTTCAATGCCATTCTCCTGCCATCTCCAGGTCACCCTTAACTCCCCTACCAATGAAACACCTATCAATCTCTTCCTTATATGCACCCAGTGTCATGGTCTCCACAGCCCTCTGTGGCAACAAATTCCGCAGATTCCCCACCTGCTGGCTGAAGCAATTCTTCTTATTTCGCTTTTAAATGGGAGTCGCATTATTCTGAGCCCATGCCCTTGGACCCTAAATTCTCTGACTAAAGTCATAGAGCAATACAGCATAGGTACAGGCTTTTCAGCCCAATTAGAACATGGTGCAACCTAGCTAGTCCCAATTTCCGGTGTTCAGCCCATATTCCTCTAAGCCCCAGAACCCCGTGAATCTATCCAAATGTACCTTAGATGAGATTATTGTACCTACCTCAACCACTACCGCTGGCAGCTCGTTCCACACACTCACCATCGTCTATGTGAAGAAGTTGCCCCTCAGGTCTCTTTTAAATCTTTACCCGTTATCCTAGTTTTGGATTCCCCTACCCTGGGGAACTACTGTTACCAGCCACCTTATCTATGCCTTTCGTAATTTTAAGCACTTCTGCAGGCTGCCCTATATTCCCTTTAATTCCAAGGAATAAAAACTGCTTTGATAAACCTCTGCCTGTTACTGAGCCCCCTGGTCCTGGCAACATCTTCTCTGACTTCCACTTCAGTTACTTGCCCTGCCTCCTTCACAAAGAGGTGGTCCAGTATTGCACCCTCCCAAATGGGACCCTCTGTATATTGACTCAGTCAGCTTTCCTGGACCTACTTCACAAATAATTGTGGAAACATCCTGTCCACATCCGCTCTATCCTGGCCTTTCAATATTTGATAAGTTTCAGTAAGATGCTCCTTTTATCCTTCTGAGCACTTTTACCATCATTGAAATATTTTTAAAAGAATAGTCACTCTGAAAATGTGACTGCAATTTTCATTCAACAAAATCCCTCAGCTGGCTTTGGAATCTTTCCAGCAGCTCTCCTTGTTATTTAGTGATATTGACTACGGAGCAATTTTGAGGCACTTGATGGGTTTGTAGTGAGAGTGGTCTGCTGTGCCCATTTTGGGGATTAGAGTCATGGGATGTTTTGTAATTGTTGTTTGTGTCCACCTGGATTATCCAATGGGAAGACAAGTTGGTCATTCAAATGATGGAACTTCTGGCCCTGATGTTATGATTGGAGATTTGCAGTGGTTCCACTTCAATGGGCTTCAAACATTGTGAGGCATATGGTGATGTAATGGAAGCTGCCCGTTACTTTTAAAATAAGTGTAAATAACACTCCCAGGTTTAGAATTTGGATACCTCTTTCGATCCCTGTGTCAACTGCGGGAGCATTTTTCCCTTCTTTCTCCCCCAGTCCCTCACTTTGAATCCTGCACACATCACGTCTTTCCTATTCCCCAGCTCTAAGCTGGGGAGTTTCTTGTTTTCCACGCGTGACGAAGTGCTTCCCCCTTACTTGTACTGTTGTGACGTAAAATACCATCTGAAGCAGTACGGTGCTGTTTGAGGAATGCGAGCTTCTCGTCTCTCAACAGAGGGTTCTGAAATTGGTGTATTTCCTTGATTGGGGTTAAAAGCAAAAAACCTCCTGTTTAATGCAGTATTTGACATGAAACATCTCTTGTACCCGATATCAATATAGGGACTGCAGGACTGGAGGTTCTTGCATCTTCCATGTTAAGAATGGGCCAGTGACTAAGTTACCCACAGGCTGTTACAATAACCCTGACCAGGTATTGTTCATAAATATCAAAAGACCAGAGGTCCTCACTCAGTGGTGAAATGCTTTCATTTGAGCTGGAGAAGGTGGCAGAATGGTGCAGCTAGTGCATGGTGAGCCACTGCCTCACCTCTCCAGTGACCTGGGTTCAATCCTGGTATCTAGTGCTGTCTGTGTGCAGTTTTCATCCCGTTTCCTCCTACATCCGGAAGTCTGGCCGGTTGGTAAATTGGCTCATGATGCAGAACTGAGGTGGGGGAAAATCGAGAGCGGAGGAAGGTAAAGATGTGTTTGGTGGTAGGATCTCATTGAAGATGGTGGAAGTTGCAAAGAATGATATGCTGGATGCGGATGCTCATGGGGTGGTAAGTAGTGATGAGAAATACAAACCTGTTATGGTGGTGAGAAAATGGGGTGAGCTGGGGAAATAACATTTTAAAATGGGTTCTCTTTTGCTTCTCTTTGTGTTGGACACGTGGCCAAGTGGTTAAGGCGTTCGTCTAGTTATCTCAAGGTCGCTAGTTCGAGCTTCAGCTGTGGCAGCGTGTTTGTGCCCTTGAGCAAGGCACTTAACCACACATTGCTCTAGTGTCTGTGCAAGGAGTGGCGCACACACAGACTTCCAATCTGTGCCTTGTAAGGTATGAAAATGCCCGACGCAGGCCTCTCATGGTCTGAGTCATCGTTCCCTCCCTCCCTCCCCTTTGCTGATCCCAATAAACAATGAGACAACTACTGCATCTCAGCATTTCTAAAACTCTCTTGTGATGAAACCTGGACTTTGTTTTTATGACAAGGCTTTGATCCTGTCAGTCATAAGGTACAAGAAGAGAATTGGGTCATGGCCCTTTGAGTGTGCTCCATCATTTAATCATGGCTGACGTTTTTATAACCCCAGTCTCCTGCCTTCTTTCAGTAACCCTTACCACCTCACCAGTCAGAATCTCAGTCTCTGCTTTAAAATTAGTCAATGATACACTGTTAAATACAGCCCCTTATGGCAGTGAATTCCACTGATTCACCGCTATCTGGCTGAAAAAATTTCTTACTCAGTTTAATGGGGGATTGCCTTCAGCAAGGCATTTGACAAGGTACCCCATGCAAGGCTTATTGAGAAAGTAAGGAGGCATGGGATCCAAGGGGAAATTGCTTTGTGGATCCAGATCTGGCTTGCCCACAGAAGGCAAAGAGTGGTTGTAGATGGGTCATATTCTACATGGTGGAGGCCGGTCACCAGTGGTGTGTCTCAGGGATCTGTTCGGTGACCCCTACTCTTCATGATTTTTATAAATGACATGGATGAAGAAGTGGAGGGATGGGTTAGTAAATTTGCTGGTGACACAGAGGATGGAGATGTTGTAGATAGTGTGGAGGGCTGTCAGAGGTTACAGAGGGACATTGATAGGATGCAAAAATGGGCTGAGAAGTGGCAGATGGAGTTCAACCCAGATAAGTGTGAGGTGGTTCATTTTGGTAGGTCAAATATGATGACAGAATATAGTATTAATGGTAAGACTTTTGGCAGTGTGGAGGATCAGAGGGATCTTGGGGTCCGAGTCCATAGGACACTTAAAGCTGCTGCGCAGGTTGACTCTGTGTTTAAGAAGGCATATGGTGCATTGGCCTTCATCAATCGTGGGATTGAGTTTAGGAGCCGAGAGGCAATGTTGCAGCTGTATAGGACCCTGGTCAGACCCCACTTGGAGTACTGTGCTCAGTTCTGGTTGCCTTACTATAGGAAGGATGTGGAAACCATAGAAAGGGTGCAGAGGAGACTTACAAGGATGTTGTCCAGATTGGGGAGCATGCCTTATGAGAATAGGTTGACCGAACTTGGCCTTTTCTCCTTGGAGCGAAGGAGGATGAGAGATGACCTGACAGAGGTGTATAAGGTGATGAGAGGCATTGATCGTGTGGATAGTCAGAGGCTTTTTCTCAGGACTGAAATGGTTAGCACCAGAGGGCACAACTTTAAGGTGCTTGGGAGTAGATACAGAGGAGATGTCAGGGGTAAGTTTTTTACGCGGAGAGTGATGAGTGTGTGGAATGGGCTGCCAGCGACGGTGGTGGAGGCGGATACGAAAGGGTCTTTTAAAAGACTCCTGGACAGGTACATGGAGCTCAGAAAGATAGAGGGCTATGGGTAACCAGAGGTAATTTCTCAGGTAAGGACATGTTTGGCACAGCTTTGTGAGCCGAAGGGCCTGTATTGTGCTGTAGGGTTTTTATGTTTAATCTGAGACTGTGCCCTCAGATCCTAGACTTTCCTGCTAGTGGAAACATCCTGCCCTTGTCCATTTTATCCAGGCTTTTTAAATATCTGTTAGGTTTCAATAAGATCCACACTCATCCTTCTAAGCTCACAATGAATACAGGTCCAGCAACATCAAACAGTCGTATGTTGAGCTTTTCAGTTCTGGATCATTCTGGGACAATCAAAAACTGCAGCAGGTCAGACAAGTTGCCCTCATTTTTTCTCTCTCTGTTTTTGTTGCTGTTCTTGTAAAATTATCACTTCTACGTTTCACAAAGCCTTGGTTCTCTCAAAACACACCTGGATCCTGGTTCTAACTGTACGGCCTGTATGTTCATCTGACCAGCTCCATGACAGAATTCACAGTTCCTACTATTGTTGCAACACAGTTTGCAACAAATATGCATTGGAGTTAGTGGGACCTCAGTTTTATTGGCAGCATTTAAACAGAAGGTGATAATTTTGTCTTCACAAATTCAAACAAGAAGTTCTTTTAATGGATCAGTTATTTTTGCCTTGTTCCTCGATGTTTGCAGTTCTTTTCTGTTCCAGAGTCTAAAAGCTAGTAAGATACTGTATATTCTCGACATAGAGCAACCTGTGTGTCTCTTCCCCTCGTCTCTCTTAAACATGGCTGCTTTAAAACTTTGCTTTTCCCTCATATGTGGTTCATAGTCAACTTTTGAATAATGATTATGTTTTGGGACTTTTTACCACATTACAATTGCTCTCCAAAAATTGGTTTATATAGCGTAGGAGACAGTATTACATGCCAAGTTTAGCTCTCAAATTACTAAGAAATTTACAAAACAGGAACACAAGTTTAGACCTAACCAATCTTTGCTGGGAGTTATAAACCACCTCCACTTTATTTCCTATGTCTCAATCTGTATTATTTTAATTTCTTCCTCACATATGTACCAGCCTCTTGCTTCCCCTAAATCAGATTGATTCAACTTCACCTCAATAGATGACTTCCATATCCTCTCTATCATTAGCTGTACTCAGTTCCCTGAAACTGGATGACGTTGAAGCATGGAAATTCCATTGTTATGTAATGATGTAGTGACATTTACTGTGTGTGAATACAGTTCAATATAATTGAAACTGGTGGGACAAATTAGAAAGCCGATAAAATATAGTTTGGATTTTTAGTTTTATGAATAGAAACAGAGCACAAAGCAGGGCACGACCCACCCAGCCAACATACTTTTCGTTCCTCTTCCCTCCGGGAGAAGGCTCAGGAGCTTGAGGACTCGTACAGCCAGAATTGGGAACAGCTTCTTTCCAACTGTGATAAGACTGCTGAACGGATCCTGACCCGGATCTGGACTATACCCTCCAAATATCCGGAACTGCCTCTCGGTTTTTTTGCACTACCTTACTTCCCATTTTTCTATTTTCTATTTATGATTTATAATTTAAATTTTTAATATTTACTAATTTTAACTATTTTTAGTATCTTTAATATTTAATATTTGGTAATCCGAGGAGTGTGAAGCGCAGAATCAAATATCGCTGTGATGATTGTGCGTTCTAGTACCAACTGTTTGGCGACAATAAAGTATAAAGTAGTCATCCTGTACAAAAGCAAAGAAGTAATGATTATCCAGTGTTTATAAATCACCTGGCAAGTCTGTTTACAGTATTGTGTCTATTTTAGGAAGGATTCCAAAGTCTGTCCATACTTAGCAACAAGAAGATGCTCGAGGGAATCAGCAGGTCAGGCAGTAAGTGTGGAAGGAAATGAGCAATTAACTTCTTTCCACAAATGCTGCCTGACTTGCTGAGTTCCTCCAGAAATGTGTTTGTTGCCCAGATTCCAACATTTGCAGTCTCAATCCATCCTTGGCTCATTTAGACCAGGAACGAGGTGCTTCAATCACACAAACAAACTGGAAAAAAATAGGATGGTTCTCCTTTGGACAGTGAAAATTGGAAGAAGATTTAATCAGTGGGTTAAAGTGACCTCTTTAGGGTAGATTTTGGAGATTGGCTTGCAGCTACTAGTGGCTGAAGTAAGAGGACACCCTTTAGGATAGTTAGCCAAAGAACAAGGGCACGGAAATTTTTTTCTCTCTTAAATGCCAGCGTTTTCGCAACTTGGAGTAAACCTCTGGAAAGGATTTCACACCAAAGCAATCCAGGTTGATTATGGGAAAGTTGAAATCCTGTACTACTACAACCCTAATGCTCAAACACCTCCCTGTGAGTTGCATACATATCCTGTTCTCTATCTCCCACCGACTGCCGAGGCTTGCAAAATATTCCTTGGAAAGTGGTGCCCATGTTTCCTTTATTTCTAAGTTCTATCCAAATGGCCTTCTGTGAAGAGTTTTCCGAGACATCTGCCTCATTCCTGCAGTGATTCTCTGCTAGGTCAGTAACAAGGTGATTAAATGGCAGGGTAGATGTGGTGGGATGCATGGCCCAATTTTGCTCCTGTGTTTAATGGACCCCCCTTTCATGCCTGAAAATTCAACACTCTGGAATACTGACTTGTCAATCTGGCTCTTCTTTCCACCATGTCTCTGTGATTGCAGCAATATGATATCCCCACCTGCTCGTCAATGCTCTCACTTCATCCGCCTGGCCAGCAAGCCTCCTTGCATTAAGATGCAATTTACCCTTCTAAACCTGTAGGAGGTTTCAAAGGTACATTTAATGTCAGAGAAATGTATACAGTATACATCCTGAAAAGCTTTTTCTTCATAACCATCCATGAAAACATGGCAGTTAAATGTCAGACCCCCAAAGTCCCTCCCAGCTCCCCTCCCTACTGCGCGTAAGCGGCAGCAAGCTACGATCCCCCTCCCCCCACTGGCAAAAAAAAAGCATCGACACCCAGCACCGAGCACTCAAGCGTGAGCAAAGACACAGACTTGCAGTACTCCAAAGACTACTTGTCCACCTGGTATTTGACATACCACAGGCTCTCTCCCCACTAAGGGAGAAAGAGATGTCTCCGTTTCACAGTGAGAGGGGAGACATAATGAACAGCTCGCTGATTTATAATGTTCAAAGTCCGTTGTGTCGCTTTTTCCGAGCTCTGTGCCTAATGATGTCAGGTCTTTGGGCACACAGCCTTAGATCTTCCATCTCCCACGACATACAGATCTCCTGCCCAGACACCAATCTTCGATCTGCCTGTTTCCAGAGCCATGAGATCTTGGTCCTCCGAAGACGAGCTGAGCTCTTAGGCCAAGCCCTTGGCATGCGGAATACCAGCCAGTCGTGAAACCCCAGAGCGGATCCCATTCCCGCAAAGAAGCATAGCCAGCGTGTAACTCCAGGTTAGGGTCTTCAAAAGAACCTTGAAAGGTAAAAATAGAAATATTAAAGATGGAGATAGAGCTGTTTCCGAAGATGCAAGCGAAGGAGTCGCCATTAGGCGCCATTAATCTTCCTAAGAGGTTCTGCAGATCAATTCAAGAACTGGTGGTGACCAATCAATGACTCTATAACTGTACAGTGTCCAGTTTGGAATGAAGAGTAGAACCACGTGTATCTTGGGGAGAGTGTCTAAAGTGGCTAACTGAGCGGAGACAGATATACAGATCACTGTAAGTCATCACAATATGAGAGAATAAAAACATAGGTACAGGAGAAGGCCACATGGCTCTTGATCCTGGGCAGAAATCCAAATCTTGATCTAACTACAAGTCCTTTCATGCTCCCAAATCTACTAATCTTGCTCTTGAATACACTCAATGATTTGGAAAATGCATTATCCTCTGGATTACAAAATTCGCACCCTCTGAGTGGAAAAAAAACTCACTTCTGAGAGCTGTCTCTAACTCTTTTGTTTGTAGTTCTTGTCTCTTTAGCCAAGGCAAATGTTCTCCTACTTTTTCTTCTTCGTTAGTCTTTTGGGATCAAGGATGACTTGCTTCCTCTCTGATGCAGTGGTGACTGCTGAGGCCAATATGATAACTGCAGATAATTCCAGAGGTGGGGTAGGTGGTGCCAGATGGGAAGGGTAGGTGTGTGCACTCTCTGTGGTGCTTATGCAGGGCCTCTGTCTGCTCCAGATGCACGGGCTTGAGGTTCTCAATATACGAAAAGCTTCTCTACATAAAGTGGTCATTGGCCAGGCATTTTCAAGAGTCTGTGGGGGTACTGAATTTAGTACCTAAAACAGTATAATGTCTGTGCTGAACATGATGTCAAATTAAACATTTCGCCTGCATATGTTCTCTATCCCTCCCTTCCATGCAAATACACATACCTCTCTACAAAGCTCTTAAAATGCATCTGTAGGATCTGCTTCCCCCAGCACCCCAGGAATTGCATTCCAGGCACCTACTACTGTCCTGCACACTAAACATTTGCTGTCTCACTGTAAAGCTCTGTTTGCTAGCATTTGACATCTCCACCCTTGGTAAAAGACTCTGACTATCTACCCTATCTGTGTCTCTCATAATTACGTAAACTACTATCAGATCTTCCACCAGGCTCCGACTCATTAGAGTATGTCCTGATGAAGGGCCTCGGCCCGAAATGTCGACTGTTTACTCTTTTCCATTGATGCTACCTGGCCTGCTGAATTTCTCCAGCATTTTGTGCATGTTGCTTATCCATCTCTTATTATAGCTCAAAGCCTCCACATCCTTTTAGTAATGGGACAGCCAGAACTGCTCACAATACTCCAGGTGTTCCACAAGCCTCTTGAGAGTATTCTCGAATCTGTTTCTATGTAAATGGCAATCTCTTTCTATGATAGAGTGTCATTTTCAGGAGCCTGCTGTTGGGCTTCAAGCCCTTAGATTTGTATATCAAAATATGCTCAAAGTTAGAAGTTCAAGAAAAAGTTTATTGTCATTCGCCCATGCACATGTATGCTGCCAAACGAAACAACGTTCCTCCAGGCCAAGGTGCACAACACAGTACATATAACTCACATACATAACATATATAAATTAATAATACCACTTGTAAATTAACCAATAATAAGTTGCATTTGTGGCACAAGTTAAAAAGTAAACAGTATAACTTAACCAGCGCTTCATGCGTGATGAGACCTGGGTGGTGGCAGGGAGTTTAGTAGCCTTATGGCCTGGGGGAAGAAGCTGGTTCCCATCTTAACAGTTCTTGTCCCAGTGCTGTGGTACCTCCTGCCTGATGGTGGTGGGGGGGGGGGGGGGGGTCAATGAAATTGCTGGACAGATGGGAGGGATCACTTACAATGCTAAGGGCCCTGTGTACTCTGTGCATGTAGTGCTGCTGATAAATACAGTATC
The DNA here is from genome assembly GCF_030028105.1 of Mobula birostris. Lineage (NCBI taxonomy): Eukaryota > Metazoa > Chordata > Chondrichthyes > Myliobatiformes > Myliobatidae > Mobula > Mobula birostris. The sequence continues at coordinate 22,653,389 of NC_092371.1, read as the reverse complement.
TCTGATAGATGGAAGAGAAACTCTGATTATCCTCTCAGCAGTCTTCACAATCCTTTGTAGGGACTTGTGGTCAGATGCCTAACAATTCCTGCACGAGATGGTGATGCAGCTGGTCAGGACACGCTTGATGTAAAAATTAATTGGAATGGGGGCAGGGAGCCTCGTTTGCTTCAATCTCCTCATGAAGTGGAGATACTGTTGTGCCTTTTTGATCAGAGAAGTGGTGTTGAGGGACCAGGTGAAATCATCCATTATGTGCATTCCCAGAAAATTGGTGCTCCCAACTCTCTCTACTGATGAGCCATTTGTGTGCATTGAGGAGTGGTCATCTTGCACCTTCATCTCTTTAGTCTTGTCCATATTACGAATCAAGTTGCTATACTTGCACCATTCTGTAAGCTACTCTACCTCCTCTCTGTATGCCATCATGTCGCCATTGTTGATGAGGCCACCTACTGTTGTGTCGTGAAGCTGATGATTCGGTTTGAACTGGATCTAGCTGTGGACAGGGTATGCAGCCTTGGTGATGGGGGGGTGGGGGGTCGGCTGTGCTCAGTGTGATGAAGCTAAGAGATGTTTCTGCCAACACGGACTGACTGTGGCTTTTCTGTCAAGAAATCAAGGATCCCAGTTACAGAGAAGGAGTTGAGACCCAACAAGGACAGTTTTCCCACCAGCTTCTGAGGGATGAGCCAAGCTGAAGTCAAAAATCAGCATCCTGGCATATGAGGTTCCATTTTCCAAATGGGACCGGGCAGAGTGGATTGCAGAGGCTACGGCATTATCAGTGGACCCATTCGAGTGATAAGTGAACTGGAAAGGGTCCAATGTAGCAGAAAGATGGGATTTAATGGGATCCAGAACCAGCTGCTCAAAGCACTTCAATATTGTTGAGGTCAGTGCTGCCGGACAGCATTCGTTGAGGCAGGTTACTGTCACCTTCTTGGTCACCAGAGTGGTGGTGGCCGCCTTGAAGTCTGAGGAGACAGTGGACTTATTCCAGCAAAATGTTGAAGATGTTTGTCCCTCAGAACCCAACCAGATACGTTATCAGGCCCTGTAGCTTTACGTGTGTTGACCGTGGCTGGAGTCTTCCTCACTTCAGCTGCAGCTGGACAGAGTGCCTGCTCGTCAGGGGTAAGAGGGGCCTTCCTCGCTGGCACATCGTTCTGTGCATCAAACCAAGCATAAAAGACATTTAGCCTATTAGGAAGAGAGGTGTTGCTGCCGTTGATACACAGGATGGTTGTCTTGTCCATTATGGTCTCAGTGCCCTGCCACATGCACCTGACATCTCTGGTGTCACAGGGAAGGCTGTATGTTTTCCTTGAATAATCCCATTTTGCCTCACTGCTTGTGCAGGAAATTGTAGTGCTTCCTGACCTAAGAACTTCTTATTCCCAAGAGAGCAATGGTAACTGGCCTAAACGATTACCGCCCAGTGGCACTGACTTCAACAAACATCAAGTGCTTTGAGTGACTGGTGATAAATTGTATAAAATCCCATCTTCCAGCTACAGTAGACTCTTTCCAGTTCACCCATTGCTCAAATGGGTCCACAGATGATGTCATAGCCCTTGGCCCTCCAATCTGTCCTGTCCCACCTAGAAGACGAAGCTTCATACACCAGAATGTTGTTCATTGATTTCAGCTTGGCATTTAACACGATCATCCGTCAGAGGCTGGTGGATAAACTGTCCTCACTGGGTCTTGACACTCCTCTCTGCAACTGGATCCTGGACTTCTTGATGAGAAGACCCCAGTCAGTCCGAGTTGGCAACAACGTCTCAAGCTCCATCAGGCTGAGCACTAGTGCCCCCCAGGGTTGAGTATTCAGTCCAATGCTGTTCACGCTGCTGACTCAATGCTGCCCTGCCAGATTCAGCTCAAGTTGTATCATCGTTTGCTGATGATACAACAGTAGTTGGCCTCGTCAGAAACAACAGTGAGATGGCATACAGAGAGGAGGTGGAGAGTCTTCTCAAATGGTGTGAGAACAATAACCTGAGTCTCAATGTGGATAAGACGAAAGAGGTGATTGTGGACTTCAGGAAGGCACAGATCAGTCACCCTCCATTGCAAATCAGTAGCTCTGCTGTGGAAGAGTGACGAGCACAAAGTTCCTTGGTGTGCACATAACAGATTACTCGCATAAGCCAGACTGGATCACCAGGATCCTGAAGAAGTACCAGACTAATACCATCCACAACCTGTAAGGAAGCTCAAATCACAGCTTATGTGGGTCAAAGATTCAGGACAGCTGGAGTTTACAGGATTCCCTGTGAATGCAGAGCAGTGTATATCAGCCAGACGGGACACATGGTGGAAACCCGCATCAAAGAGCACAGGGGATGTATCTGTTTGGGTTACCCGGAGAAATCAGCAATAGCAGAACATTGCATTTGCAAATGACCATAGGATAACTTCAGCACAAAACTACTGTGCTGTGCCAATGGCTTTTGGGACCACCTGAAATAAAACTGGAAACTATTGAAATAAAACTAGAGGAAAATAAATTTAATAAAGAGGAAGGTATCGCTGTAAGTAAGAACTGGAGTTTGATTGTAAGCAAGGTGGGACAGCAGAACCCTGATTGGATGAGGTCTAACCAGTCAGGAACGACAGAAGGTGGTGGTATAAATATCACCAGACTAGACATGCCCAGGCATTATCCCTGATGAAGATCGCAGAATCTGTCATTGAAATGTCGGTTATAATTGTTATCTGTATGTGGCTGGAAGCCCAAGAAGGGTTATCAACAAGAAGCAGAGTTAATGCTTCAGATTGTCAGCTCTCAACCATATCCACCTCAGCACCATTAATACATAAAGGGATGTGTACTCCAACCTGGTTTCTGAAGTCAATGACCAGCTGTTTTGTTTTGCTGGTATTGAGGAAAAGGTTGTTGTTTTGACGGCATGTCTTCAAACTCCTTCCTGTATTCCATCAATCATTGAGATCTGGCCCACTATAGTGTCATCTGTGAATTTGTAGATCAAAGTTCAAAGTAAATTCATTATCTTAAGTATGGACAGTTTACCATATACAACTTTGAGATTCATCTTCTTGCTGGCAGCAGCAACACAAAGAAACACAATAGAATTCACGAAAGACTGACAAGCATCCAATGTGCGGAGGAAGAACAAATAGTGAAAAAAAAATAGAGAAGAGTAAGTAAAGAAACAATACAATGAACATGAACTGCAGAGTCCCTGAAAGGAGCCAGATGTGGAGCCAGTTCGGTACTGAGGTGAGTGCTGCTGGTCCTGGAGCCCGATGGCTGCACTTGTTTGTTCAGTGCTGAGGCGAGTGTAGCTGGTGCAGGAGCCCAGTGGCTGAAGGGCAACAACTACTCCCAAACTTGGCGGTGTTGACCCAGACTCCTAAACTTGGCGGTGTTGACCCAGACTCCTGTACCACCCGCCCAATGGTAGTAGTGAAAACAGAGGGAGTTGAGTCAAACCCAGGCTGATGGGACAGACTCAAGTGTGGGATCTGGGCTGACGCAGAGAAGTGAGCTGATCTGCTTAATCTGGTTTGGCACTTAATTTGGCTTGTTTTTTGCTCTTGGGTCCCCATGCTTCAATCCGGCCTGAAGTCCACCTCAGAAACGGTTGCTGTAGAGACGGCCATATCTACATTCTGAAGAGTCCAGTTTGCCGAAAGGAGTTTGAGCATACTGCACTGAGGCAATAGTGTGAGCAGGGTGAATCATTCGGTCTTCGAGCAGCAATGCTGACAATCTTGAGAGAAAGGATTTTGGCTAGGCCTCAAACACATGGTTGAGACAGCAATTATAAGAAGCTTTGTTTACTGTCTCTGTTGGAGCTCTTCACAAACAAGAGAAAATCTGCAGCTGCTAGAAATCCAAGCAACATACACAAAATTCTGGAGGAACTCAGCAGCCCAGGCAGCATCTTTGGGGAAAAAAAGCACAGTTGACGTTTTGGAATCCAGTCCTGCCGAAGGGTTTTGGCCCGAAACGTCGACTGTACTTTTTCCCATAGATGCTGCTTGGCCTGCTGAGTTCCTCCAGTATTCTGTGTGTGTTGGAGCTCTTGTTCCCCTATGTTGATGAGTTTCAGCTACAGAGTGGTGAGGTCAGCCAAACAGTAAAGGAAGTCCTGAAGAATTGAATGTTGAAGTGATTTTCAGGTCCCTGCATGAAACATTGCTTGGCTGATTTGTTGCTGAAGTTTGGAACTTTGCCACAAGACATGAAGCTTCGTTGAAGACAAGATTGAAAAATACTCTGCCATTTTTTCACTAAATCTTGGCTTAGTTGGGGAAATTTGGTTAATGTTAGTGACAAAACTGGTGAAAATCTGGCTGTGTGTGCCACACAACAACTTCTCACTGAATGTCAGCATGACCAAGGAACTGATATTTGACTTCAAGAGAAGGAAACTAGAGGTCCAGGAGCCAGTACTCATTAGGGGATCAGAGGTGGAGAGGTTAGCAACTTTAAATTCTTTGGTGTTATCATTTTGGAGGACCTGTCCTGGCTCTAGCATATACTGTAAGTGCCATTATGAAGAAAGCAAGGCAGTGCATTTACTTTCTTAGATGTTTGCGATGATTTGGCATGTCATCTAAAGCTTTTGACAGACTTCTGTAGATGTGTAGTGGAGAGTATATTGATTGGTTGCATCATGCCCTGGTATGGAAACACCAATGCCCTTGAATGTAAAAGTCTGCAAGAAGGAGTGGATACTTTCCAGACTATCACGGGTAAAGCCCTCCCCATCATTGAGCACATTTGCATGGAACACTGTCGCTGGAAAGCAGCATCTATCATCAAGGACCCCTACCATCAGGTGAAGCTCTTTTCTCACTGCTGCCATTAGGAAGATGTGCAGGAGCCTCAGGACCCACACCATCAGATTCAGGAACCATCAGCCATCAGGCTCTTGAACCGGAAGGGATAACATCACTCGCCCATCACTGAACTGTTCCCACAACCTATGGACTCACTTTCAAGGATTCTTCGTCTTCATCTCCTGTTCTTGATATCTCTTGCTTATTTACTTTTTATTACTATTTCTTTTTTTGTATTTGCAGTTTTTTGTCTTTTGCACATTGCTTGTTTTCCATCCTGTTGAGTGTCTTTCATTGATTCTAATGTGTTTCTTGTATTTACTGCGAGTGCCTGCAAGAAAATGAATCTCTGGGTTGTATATAGTGATATATATGTACTTTAACAATAAATTTAATTTGAACTTTGAAAACTGTTGGAGATTAATCTCAAACTCATGAATTTGTCTGAGTTGGACCCAGTACTAACATTGAGAAATGAAGCAGTAAGTTCCAAAGAAAGTCTGAGAAAAAACTGAACTTGGACTGAGTTCATCCAAAACAAAGTAGTCCTGAGAGGTGAGGAGAATAGACTCCAAGATCTGCTCTCCAGATTTCTCATGTCATTGTACTAAAACTTCTGATAATCTGCTCTGCTATTTGGCTTCTGGCTTACCTGATTCTGATCCCTGCACTTCCTATAAATGCTCTAAGGCCCTGTTCCCACAAGCTCCTTAAACTTTGATAAAGGAGCTAACTGTCTGTTCATTCTATTGCTGATAGTTTCTTTTTTTGTGTTTTTTTTTATACCAGGTTTATCATTGACGTATTTGTTGCTCTGTGGCCGCAGTACAGTGCAAGACATAAAACATTACGATAAGGTTATAATAAAAAGTTAAGTAACTGGTGTAAAAGAGCAACAGAGAGGCAATGCCTATGGATTCATGGACCATTCACAAATCTGATGTTGGAGGGCAAGGAAGCTGTTCCTAAAATTGTGAGTTGCATCTTCAGGCTCCTGTACCTCCTCTCTGGTGGTAGTAATGAGAATTGGGACAGATGGTGAAGGTCCTTCGTGATGGATGTCCCCTTCTTGAGACATTGCCTTTTGAAGATGTCTTCAGTGGTGAGGAGATTGTGGCTGTGCTGGAGTTGAAGCATCATCACTTTCAATCCTGTGCATTGGAGGCTCCATACCAGGAGAAGATTTAACTAGTCAGAATGATCTCCACAATACATCATTGTTAGAGTCTTTGGTGATATACCAAATCTTGTCCAGCTCCTAATAAGGTATAGCCAATGGTGTGTCTTCTTCATGGTTGCATCAATATGTCAGGCCCAGGATAGATCCTCTGTGATGATGATGCCCAGAAACCTGCAGCTGCTCACCCTTTCCACGGCTAACTCTTCAAGGAGCACTGATCTGCGTTCTCCTGGTTTCATCTTCCTGAAGTCCACAATCAATTCCTTGGTCTAGTGGAAGTTGGGTGCAAAGTTGTTGTAACACCACTCAATGGCTGAAGTGTCTTGGACCTGAAATGTTAACTCTTTCTCGTTCAACAGATGCTGTCTGACCTGATGAGAAATCTCAAGCCTTATCTGGTTTATTTCAGGTTTACAGCATCTGCGTTTTCTTTCAAGATACTCATTTTTACTTTCTGAGCTACTTTGAGGACACTGTTCCCAAGCTTAAAAAAAAACTGAACAAGGCCTCATTTCCCATGCTCCCTTGAAACACATCACCAGGAAACCATGTCCTGTAAATGAGAAAATATGTTGATGCTGGAAATCCAAAGCAACAAACACAAAATGCTGGAGGAACTCAGCAGGTCAGGCAGCATCTGTGGAAAAGAGTAAATAGTTGACTCAGTCCTGAAGAAGGGCCTCAGCCCGAAACGTCGACTTTTGAACTCTTTTCCATAGACGCTGCCTGGCTTGCTGAGTCCCTCCAGCATTTTGTGTGTGTTGCAACTAGTTCCCATGACCCTTTTAAACTCACTGATGTCTCATTTTCCATGAGCCTTTTAAACTAATCAACAATGTTTCCCAGTCTCCCTTTAAACACATCCAGGTCTGTTCCAACACTTCTTTTAAAATCACTGGGGTTTACTTTGTTTCCCATGCTCCCTTGAAAGTCACTGGGTTTGCTGAAAAAATGTTGTACTATTATATGATATCTTTCAAAAAAAGTTAATAAAAGTGTGTTGAACTAGCAATAAGAGTAATAACCAGATGTCTGGAAAATCTGGTGCCAGATTATTGGAGGAAGCACTAGCTCACTGTTGAATATAATTGGGACATATTGGGGCCAGTACATTTTAGCCCAATTAAGTGGCTGCCCCAGACAGCTGAAGTTTCATGCAAATAGTTAAAAAGGTATAAAAAAAAACAAACTACCATTTAACCGAGTAAAAAATTATGTATTTAAATGAAATACAGAAAAAAAAATAGAACATTACCAATACTGTTGTAGTACTATAAAACTCATAGCTATTGATGGAAGAATTCATCCGGTGTATTCTGCCGTGTTCTTTTGATTGACTGTAAATGAACAAAGACACCTATTGCAGATAATGGATTGTCTTCATACAATGCTTTCAAAGATTGCATCTTCTAGGTCTTCATTTTCATTGTAACATTCAAAATGATTGTCGATACCTTCAAATTCTTCCTAGACCCTAACTTGTTGAAGTTGTGAAATAGTTCTACTTTTGCTCCTGGCTGCTTTTGGCATCACCAAGTGTCATAGCTTGAAATTACAGTGAGGAAAACGGCTCTGAGTTGTCGTAATGCTTATTTCTCGCCAACTATCGGTGACAAAAACCATTGCTTTTTGAGCACAAACACAAGCAACTGATGCTATTTAAAAACTATTCACTCTATGTATAGTGTAGTGTCTAACTGCCATGAAAGTGTGCACGACTGACACTAATTAGAAATTGTCCGTCAACTGTCTCTTGTCCCAATTAAGTGGCATAGTCTCAAATAGGCAAAGGGAATCCCAGCTATTTTCTCAATTAGTTTTTGATCCTTAAAAGTTGTCCCAAATAAGTGACTGCCCTGATTAACTGATGGCCCAATTAACCTTGATCTATTGTAGTGCTTTAATATCTCTCTTGAGACACTAAAATCTTTACCATTGACCCTGAGATGGGGGGGTGGGGGCGGGCAAGGATTGGCACAATAGTATGAGAGCCTCAGTGATGAGGCAATAACATGGGCCCCTATGATGATCCTAGTCTGATGGATCAGTTGTCCTGAAAATGAGTAAGTTGCTCTTGTGAAAATGTGGTCTGGTTTCCTGGCTGTGTGTGAGGGTGATGCAGTTGCTGTGTTCCTGGTCTGACTGTGCAAGTGGGACTCCCACTGGAAAACGCAACATTGAATTTCTGAATAATGTCAAGTGACCCAGACATGGTGATTATCACTTCCACAATTAGTGTAGTTTCGATTACGTAGCTGAAATAAATTGAACCCTGTTGTGTAATTTCTAGGGTATGCTCTATTGGAAATCTTAATTTAATTACTAATAGAACTTTTTAGATACTGCATTTCAAACCTTTTGTACTAAGAACATTTCTTCCTTGTTTTAGACCAGAAAACCGTGTGGTGGGCCAACTACACGAGTCAAAGTGGAGTAAGTTTTATTATCAGGGCACATACATGTCACCACATACAACCCTGAGATTCTCTTTCCTGCGAGCATACTTAGCAACAGTAACTGTAAGCAGGCTCAATGGACAACAAGCTGTGCGGATGCGGATATAACTAAATAGCAATAAATAATGAGCAGGAAATAACAAGATAAAGGAGTCCTTAAATGAGTGTAGATATTGTTACGTACCCCGTAACTGGGTTGCCAAACCAGCAGAAATAGATCACTCAGTTGGAGTCTGGATTACTAGAACTAAGAAAGTTTTATTAAAGAAACAAGCAACACAGTACTCTAATCAAAAGGATAATGAATGCAACAGTTCAGCAATGATAAACATACATGTACACAGAATTAAGACAACAGGATCAATCAAGCTCTATCGTTGTCTAGGGGTAAATGACCAGTTTCAAAGTGACGCAAAGTTCAGTTCAATTTAGTTCAGTTCAGTTTGCAGTAATCGTTGCCGTGGCGATGGACAGTGGGGGGGAGGAGAGGGAGCAAAACGAATGAATATTCAACACAGCTTCCACACAGACCTTCGCAGTCAGCTTTCGGGTGAGTCCTTTGTGATGTCATCTGAGGTCACCGACCATGACCCCTCCGTTTCCAGATACGAATCGCTTCCCTGTGGTGAACCTGGCACCCAGGCAAGGGTGGACACACACCAGATTCCCGCCGATCGTGCCTTTCCACCCTGAGCGTCTATGGCTTGATCCCGCGATCAGCCGTCCAAAAGCTTCCCACAGACTTGTGAGAGGCGCACCGCTTCCAGGGTCTCGTTACCTCGGGTGTCGTGTGTGTCCTGCCTTAGCGAACCTGTCCCTTTTTATCCCCCTGCTGGGGTATCGCCTGTCCATCACTTCAAACAGTTCAGGGTTCAAAGGGGGAGCCGATCTTGACAGCTCTCCTTCCGTTACTCTCTCCCGTCCCTTCATTAACATCTCCAATGCTGGTCCATTGTTTTCCTTATCTCTCTCTCTCTCTCTCTCCTGAAGCCAGGTGGCAGACCAACTGCTGATCCCACTGGTGCCAGCACAGGACAGCTACATCGTAATCTATGTGTATTCTTGTCACAATATTGCCTTTTGTTCAAGAGCCTGATAGTTGAGGGGTAGTACCTGTTCTCGAACCTGGTGGTGCGGGTCCTGAGGCACCTGTACCTTTTACCTGATGGCAGCAGTGAGAAAAGAGCATGGCCTGGGTGGTGAGATCGTTGATGCTGGATACTGTTTTTCAACGGCAATGTTTCAAGTAGGCATTCACAATGGTTGGGGCGGGAGGGAGGGTTTACCTGTGATGTACTGGGTGGAATACACTACCTTTTCTAGGATTTTCTGCTCAAAGGCATTGCTGTTCCCATACCAGGCGGTAATACAACCAGTCGGCATACTTTCCACCACACATCTATAGAAGTTTGCCAAGGTTTTTGATGATGTGCTGAGTCTCCGCAGACTCCTGAGGAAGTAGAGGTGCTGTTGTGCTTTCTTCATAATAAGATGTGTCCAGGACAGGTCCTCTGAGACAGTGACACCCAGGAATTTAAAGTTACTGACCCTCTCCACCTCTGATCCTCAGATGATTACAGGCTTGTGGACCTCTGGTTTCCCTCTCCTGAAGTCTGTTCTGGCATTGAGTGAGAGGTTGTTGCCATTACATCACTCAGCCAAATTTTCAGTCTCCCTCCTGTATGCTGATTTGGCCCACAACAGTGGTGCCATCAGCAAAATTGTATATGGTGGTGGAGCTGTGCTTAGCCGCACGGTCATAGGTGTAAAACGAATAGAGCAGGGGGCTAAGCACACAGCCCCATGGTGCACCTGCAGATGGAGATTGGAGATTGTAGAGGAGATATTTTTGCCCATCCGGACTGACTGGGGTCTGCCCGTGAGGGAATCCAAGATCCAATTGCACAAGAGGGTATTGAGGCTCAGGTCTTGGAGTGTTTAAGGATAAATTAAAAAAATAACATTTACTGCAGTATCATCTTTTGAATAAAGTTCTACTTGTACAGATATGAAAATGTAACAAGAGCACAGGAGGGTAAAGGTGAAATGTGGCGAAGGAACGTGAAACTTGTGTGGAACCTTGGTTAAACCAGAGCTGAAATGCTGTTCTGCTTTCCACATTATAGGGGAACTAGGAAAGGGTGCAAAATAATAAGTGTAATGACATCAAAGCCAAGAGAATACACTTCTCTGGAAAGATGGAACAGGCTTGGGCTTTTCTTTCTGAAAGTAGAAGACTGAGGGGTGACCTGATAGATTCTGTTTAACTGCACAATATTAAATCCATTTGCAAGTGTTCAGCAAATACAACAGGCCATGCCTGCGTGACCCAGACAACTGCCACGCATACTGCTTAAAAAAAAAGGCATATCCTTGCCTGTAAAGTCTTTTCAAAGCTTAGTTTAGAAGATGCTGTAGAGATGTAGAAGGAGGACTTGTAGTCTGATGCAGCTAAAGTGGAATTTTTTTTAGCCTCAGCACTAAGCAGTACGTATGTAGTAAATCTAATACTGCACATCAGCCAGGTAACACCATCCCTACTGTAAAGGATGGTGGAGGTAGCATCATGCTATGGAGATGGTTTTCAGCAGCAACAAATGGAAATCTGGTCAGCGTTGATGGGAAGGTGAATGCTGCTAAATACAGAGGGATCCTGGACAAAAACATGCTAGCCCCTACCAGAAAGCTTAAAGCAGGGAGGAAGTTCGTCTTTCAGCAGGACAACAACATAAAGCACACTGCCAGAGCAACCATGGAGTGACTTCAGACGAAGAAAACTGATGTCCTTGAGTTGCTCAGTCAGAGTCCTGACCTTGACCCGATCAAACATCTCTGGCAAGACTTCAAGATTGTTGTTCACCTAACTAACCTAGCACAACTTAAGTAATTTTGCAAGGAGGAATGAGCAAATCTTGCTCCATTACATTGTGCAAAGCTATCAGATACTTATCAAAAAAGACTACTGGCTGTGATAGCTGCAAGAGGTGGTTCAACTAAGTACTGAGTAAAGGGGGATCAGTACTTTTGAACTGCAGAAATTTCTAGTTTTTCATACTTTACAATTTTGTTTTATTTGGGGGGTAGGCTCTACTGTGGAGAGAAAAAAAAGAGCATGTGATTCACAAATAAAAATTCTCAGTTAAATTGATCAAAACCCCTGGTTGTAATACTCACTTATGAGAACACAAGGTTGGGGACTGAATAGCCTTAAAAGGGATATTCCTTTCATATGCTTGAAAGGAACAACTTGAGCAGCTATGGGCCTGTGACTAATTTAAAGGCCCGTTCAGAAGTTGACACTGAGGTTGAATTTTATTCAGTGATGGGCTTTCAGTGCGTTGAAGGCGCAGACTTTCTGTAAAAAGCAATAGCACGATGAAGGCCACGATGAATGCATGTCTAATCATTTTGTGCCTGTGTTTTATTTTCAGTTTTGCATTTCCGCTCCCTCCAGCAGCTGCGACGTTGAGACCCAGTACTTAAAGGGTGGCCGGTGTTGCTTCAAGTGTGGTCCTGGTAAGTACCTCTCATGTGGGTCTTAATCACAGTGAGACTGGAGGGGGAGGAGTGACAGGAGCAGAAACAAGATTTACTTGAGAACTGGTAGAAAGAAAAATAGATTCATATTTGGCACAAGAGTGACTTGGTTAAAGTGTAAAAACAAGAAATTCAGGGTTGTTCAGAATGTTAGTGGAGTGAGCGATAGGGTTAAGTATTTCAGGTTGGTGACATTTCACCAGAACTATGAAGAGTTATAAACTAAACTTGTTGAAGCTGCAGATACGACTGGAAGTGATAATGACAAACTGAGTTTAAAGCACATCAGAAGCAGAAACAGGATGAGACCATTTGGCCCATCATGTGGCTCCACCATTCAATAAGATCATGGCTGACCTTAGCACCACATACTTAAATCAACCTCACTCCCCTAAATATCAAAACATTTACTGATTTTTTTTCTCTTGAATATATGCAGCACCAGAATCTCCAGGGAAGAGAATACTGAAGTTTCAGTACTCCTCGGTTAAATTTCTTCTCATTTCAGATCTGAATGCCTAATCCCTTTTCTTTGAGATCATGATTCCTGGAATCTATTCATCCCAGCAGAAGCCACATTGCTTCTAAACTATCAGGAGTTTTGTGACTGCAATGAGATCACCTCTTTGTCTTCTAAACACTACCCAACATACGCCCAATCTGCTTAATCCCCTCTCAAAGGAAGGGTCATCTCATCACTCCTGTTTCAGGAACCCATCAGTTGAACCTGTGTTATACTCCCTGAATCAGAGTGTATCTTTCCCTTTCTGGGGAGACCAGACCATACGTAACATCCAGGTGTGGTCTCACTTGGACCACGTCTAACTGGAGAACTGAAATCCTCCAGCAAGAAAAGCTAGTGTACCGTTTGCCTTGCTAATGCTTGCTATGGGTATCATTGTCACTGATTTGTGTACAAGGAAACTTAGAACCCCTTGATCACCATTGTACTTTATTCTTCATCATTTTCAAAAAAACACACCACTTTCCTAATTTTTCTGCCATTGCAATTTACCTTGAATCATATTCCATCTTTCATACCCTCTCCTCATCTGTCTGTACCCCCCTATAATTATCCTTGCATCCTCCTGACAGCCCACTCTGGACATCTAAATCACTGATAGAGATTGTGACCATCCCAGCATTTCCCCACTAGTCACAGTTCTCAATCAGAACATACATGCCACATGTTTACATGTAGCAGATACATGTAAATATGTATCTGTTTATTCCTACTGCCAGTTATCCTCTGCTTGGCTGTACACCCTTGACTTGGAGCCTTCTTTCACAAATGATATGCGATGTTCTGTGCAGCATGGGGCATGAGATAAGTTGTGCTGCAGTACTCTCTGCTCAACCACTTCTGTTACAACTAAAATATATCACATCCATGAATTTGCACTGATCTATTCAAGTCGTTATAAACTCAAAAATTTCGAACATATTTGTTGGACTTGGGTTTACTTATATTTATGTGTGTTGACTCTACACAGTTCTATTATTGTTTTTTTCAGGTTTTTCCATTGCCACTGTGTAAATGATCGTTTCTAGCATTTATCCCAACTACTAATCTTGGGTGATCAGTCTCTTGTTCTCATTTTCACTTTCCTGGCACCTCTATGTCTGTAGTAGGGTGGAGTTGAAAAGAGACTGAATGATGTGTTTTCTGAGATGGCAGTGAAGTCTTGTTTAGGACAGATAATCTCCCTGAAAGCGTGTGAATAGAAAGAGAACTGTTATCTCTGTTTCTCTCCTCACAGATGTCTGACCGTTGAATACCTCTAGCATTCTCCATTTTAGCTTGTGTTTCCAGGCATTGCAATGCATAACTTTTTTGATCGTTGTTAAAATATACCCTTTTTATTTGATGAAGGATGTAATTAGTTTGTCTTCCCTCAAAGGCTGATGGATTTCATTATGGTTCTAGGATGTATTACTTTGGACCTCTAACACTTTGCTCGTGTGAATAGTTTATTCGTGATTTTCATGCTTATGATGTTGTTGCAAGGTGCAGAAGATTGACATTGAGATCTTCTGGCCCAAAACCATTCTGCTGCGCAATTTAGAGTCTAGTCCTTCTGCATCTTAATTCCATTGATCCCATGATAATCTCACCTGACTTGAAACGTTTGCATTTTGAAGCTTTTAGTTGAATTTAGTTTCTGTCACCTTTTGAAGTGAATTCCATGTTGTCACTACCCTGGAGAAATCACTTCTTGCCCTTTCCCAACCTTCCCTGAATGGCTGAGGTGACATGACTATGTCACCTGGTTGAGTACTTTCCACCACAGGATGGTTCTAACATCAGCACAGAAAAAGATCCTTCAGCCCATCATGTCCATGCTGGCCATTATACTAATCCTATTTTCTCAAAGGTTCATTTTATTGTCAAAGTATACCTCTACGTTACAACTCTGATATTTGCCTACTCCGGATGGCCATTAAATACAGAAAGACCATGGGTACTGATGAAAGAAAAAACATCAACTCCTCCCCCCCCCCAACTGACTCGAAAAAGAACAGAAACAAAACTCGCAGATGTAAAAATCCCCACAGCAAAAAACAGCCACAATAACAATCAACGATCCTCTACTCCTACCAATCCCCGCACCCATCACTCGCAGAAAAGAACAGCAATAGTAGCACCAAACCCCCAACTCCCCTTCTTACATGCGAAACAATTAACAGATCACCCACCCGCCAATCGTCCACAAGAAAACACTGAAAAACTGAAGGAAACCAATATACAGTCCAATAATCACATAAATTTCAGTATATGGGAAATGTCTTTTTGCTGCATATGTGGAGAGCAGCCGCATGAACTTAGCCCTTCCATAAAGAGTGACCTCTGACCCACACCTGCATGGCGCCAACCCGGTTGCTGACCTTTTAGCGCTGAGCCATTGCTGACCCCTTCCGCATTCACCTTGATGTTTCAGTCTTCCTTGCTGCTTCGAGGTAGAATCACTCATGACCTTGGTCTTTCCCACAGGTCAGCTTGTGTTCTCGGACCTCTCCCCCCACACCCGTCTCCGATCTCTACGAGGCATTTCATCTTCAGCCTTCTGTGCCCTGGTTGTCACTCAACAAGCTCATATTCTCTAATCATTTTAAACTGCTAGCCAGTGAAGCATAAATCTCAAAGTAATAGCGGAAAGAAATGATCTTAAACTTTGACTCAGAGCGCTCACTGTAGACTGAAAACAGTAGTGTAGTTTATACCCAATATGACTGAGTATTCATTGAATCATGCAATGTTATGTCAAAGCAAGAAGCCGCTCAAGCTACTGCCCTTTTTGCATGCTCTGTTAGAGATGCTCCTTGTGCGTAGTCCTGTGCTTAACTGTTTATCCATTCTGTCTTGCCATTTAGCACTGAACCTGCTTTCACCAGACATTGCATTGAAGGTCATTACTTCGCACATCCTTTTCATTAAGTTTCTCTTCCTGAGTTATCAACCAGTCTGCTGCTGCGAGATGTGGGCTTTATTTTATCAAAACAGTTCATTTTTTTTTAAACAGACAGCATGAGTGGCATTGATAACGCAGAGAGTAAGAAACTTGTTTTTTTTTCGGTAGCAGGGGTGTATAAAACTAGAAGTATTGAGCTCAAAATTTAGGAACTTACATATATCACAGCTTTGTAAAACTCTGGTTAGCCCACATCTGGAGAACTGCATTCAGTTCTGCTTGCTCCATTATAGAAGGGATGTGAGGGATGTGGAAGCTTTGGAGATGGTGCAGAGATGTTTACGAAAACACAGAATAATCTGCAGAGGCTGGGGTCAAAGCAACATTCACAACACGCTGGAGGAACTCAGCAGGTCGGGCAGCATCTGTGGAAAAGATCGGTTGACGTTTCGAGCCGGAACCCTTTGTCAGGACTGTAGAGGGAAGGGGCAGAGGCCCTATAAAGAAGGTGGGGGAGGGGGGGGGAAGGAGAAGGCTGGTAGGTTCCAGGTGAAAAACCAGTAAGGAGAAAGATAAAGGGGTGGGAGAGGGGAAGCAGGGAGGTGATAGGCAGGAAAGGTGAAGAAGGAATAGGGGAAAACACAATGGGTAGTAGAAGGAGGCGGAACCATGAGGGAGGTGATAGGCAGCTGGGGGAGGGGGCAGAGTGAAATAGGGGTAGGGGAAGGGAGGGGGAGGGAATTACCGGAAGTTGGAGAATTCTCTGTTCATACCAAGGGGCTGAAGGCTACCTAGACGGTATATGAGGTGTTGCTCCTCGAACCCGAGTTTAGCCTCATCATGGCAGTAGAGGAGGCCATGTATGGACATATCTGAATGGGAATGGGAAGCAGAGTTGAAGTGGGTGTGCTTCCAAGTGAGGCAACACTTCACTTGTGAGTCTATTGGGGTTATCTATTGCATCCGCTGCTCCCAGTGCGGCCTCCTCTACATCAGTGAAACCCGACGCAATTGGGGGACCGCTTCGTCGAGCACCTCCGCTCCGTCCGCCACAACGGACAGGATCTCGCAGTAGCCACCCACTTCAACTCTGCTTCCCACTCCCATTCAGATATGTCCATACATGGCCTCCTCTACTGCCATGATAAGGCTAAACTCAGGTTTGAGGACCAACACCTCATATACCGTCTAGGTAGTCTCCAGCCCCTTGGTATGAACATAGAATTCTCCAACTTCTGGTAATTCCCTCCCCCTCCCTTCCTCTATCCCTATGTCACTCTGCCCCCTCCCCCAGCTGCCTACCACCTCCCTCTTGGTTCCGCCTCCTCCTACTACCCATTGTGTTTTTCCCTATTCCTCCTTCACCTTTCCTGCCTATCACCTCCCTGCCTCCCCTCCCCCACCCTTTTATCTTTCCCCTTACTGGTTTTTCATCTGGAACCTACCAGCCTTCTCCTTCCCACCCTCCCCCCACCTTCTTTATAGGGCCCCTTCCCTCTACAGTACTGACAAAGGGTTCCGGCCCGAAACGTCGACCGATCTTTTCCATGAATGCTGCCTGACCTGCTGAGTTCCTCCAGCATGTTGTGAGAGATGTTTACGAGGGTGCTGCCTGGATTAGAGGGCATGCGCTACAAGGAGGGGCTGGACAAGCTTGGATTGATTTCTCAGGAGTGGCAGATGCTGGGTGGAGGCCTGATAGAAGTTTATAAGATTATGAGAGGCATAGATACGAGTAGGCAGTTGGTACCTTTTTTTTCCTGCACAGGGTCAAAATGTCCAATTCTAGAGGATATGCATTTAAGGTAAGAGGGAGATAAGATCAAAGAAGATATGTGGGGCAAGTATTTTACACAGAGTGGTGGGTGGGAGGAATGGTGCCAGCGTTGATAGTGCAGTCAAATATAATGGAGGCATTTAAAAGGGTCTTAGATAGGCATGTGAGTATGCAGAGAATTCAGTGGTGTAGACTTGTGAAGGCTAGTGAAGAGACTAGTTTATTTAGGGTTTTAATGTCTAGTTTAATTAGTTTGGTACAACAATATGGGATTTAACAGCCTGTTCCTGTGCTGTACTCTTCTATGTTCAAGTGGACAAGGTTCAGAGTGAGGAGAAGTGGAGTTAGAGGGGATTGAGGAAGAATATTTTCCACCCATATTATGGTTGGAATCTACCAAGGGGCAGTGGAGGCAAGGACTCTCACAACACTTAAGGAGCGCCTGGATGGGCATTTGAACCACCAAGGCATAGAAGACTTTGGGTTGAAATGCTGGTTAGTGGATGGGATTAGTGGAGATGGGTATGTGGTGTTGGGTATGTGGTGATGGGTGTGTGGTGATGGGTGTGTGGAGATGGGTATGTGGTGATGGGTGTGTGGAGATGGGTATGTGGTGATGGGTATGTGGAGATGGAGATGGATATGTGGAGATGGGTGTGTGGTGATGAGTATGTGGAGATGGGTATGTGATGATGAGTATGTGGAGATGGGTGTGTGGAGATGAGTATATGGTGATGGGTGTGTGGAGATGAGTGTGTGGAGATGGGGGTGTGGAGATGGGGGTGTGGAGATGGGTATGTGGTGATGGTGGTGTGGTGATGAGTATGTGGTGATGGTGTGTGGTGATGGGTGTGTGGTGATGGGTGTGTGGTGATGGGTGTGTGGAGATGGGTATGTGGTGATGGGTGTGTGGAGATGAGTATGTGGTGATGCGGGTGTGGTGATGGGTGTGTGGAGATGAGTATGTGGTGATGGGGGTGTGGTGATGGGCGTGTGGAGATGGGTATCTGGAGATGGGGGTGTGGTGATGGGGGGGTGGAGATGAGCGTGTGGAGACGGGGGTGTGGTGATGGGGATGTGGTGATGAGTATGTGGTGATGGGTGTGTGGAGATGGGGGTGTGGAGATGGGTATGTGGTGATGGGTGTGTGGAGATGGGTGTATGGTGATGGGGGTGTGGAGATGGGTATGTGGTGATGGTGGTGTGGTGATGAGTATGGTGGTGAGTGTGTGGAGGTGAGTATGTGGTGATGGGGGTGTGGTGATGGGTGTGTGGAGATGGGTATCTGGAGATGGGGGTGTGGTGATAGGCTTGGACATGGTGGGCCGAAAGGTCTGTTTCTCTGCTGGATTACCCTGAGACCTACTACTCCCTCGGTATCACAGAATGTTGCTATCTTCCTCATGTTTCTGCCAAAGCTGGCACCATTCCAGTGAGCTTGTGTTATACCGTATGCTGGGCAAGGTCTGGATTTCTCTGTAGTAGTGCCTGGAATTAAATACAACACCCTAGCTGAGACTTCAAGTGTATTTTATTAAGATTGACCATAACTTCCTTGCTGTTCACTGCTCTAATAATACACCAGACTTCTAAACTAAGTCTATATATTGTGTTGAGATGTATGCTTTCATTTGCATATGTTGCTCTTCATTATTCCTTCATTCCCTTTATATTACTCCCATTTACCACATCTTGCCTCTCTTCATTCTCTGGCTCACTGTCAAATAGGAATGACGTGCAAATGACCTATGCTGGTTGCACTTCCCAAATTTACGCCTCTTTCTCATGCACTGCACACTTTGGAGGATGTGGCCAGTGTTTGTGGGAGGCAGGGAGCACCGTCTGTTTGAGGAAGTGGGTGGTCACCATTGAAAATCGAACCCCAACAAGTTGAGGTATGGAACCTGAGCTGAGCTGGTCTTCAACCAGTTACTGAGCTGATAGTGAATGCTGCTCTCCGTCCATGGTCAACACCAGATGTTAAGCTAAAGGCCCTACCTAAATAGCCACATTGTGGAAACTGTGGGGCTGTGTGACATTAAACCTTTGGTGCAGTGGGTCAGGTGATTAAACCAGCATCCCGCCCTGTTCTTGTGGTCTCAGGCCTCTCTCTTAGCTGCACCAAGAAAATTCATTCTCCCTCCTGGCCGCCTCTGTGATCTTTAGCCTCCTCCAGGATATGTGTCGATTATCATTACTCGAGGACATCTTAAAAAGATGGCAACCCAGGAAGGTAGATCAATCATTAAGGGCCTTCACCCTCTGGGACATGCTCTCTTCTCATCACTACCTCAAGGGAGGAGGCACAGGAGACTGAAGACCCACACTCAACTTTTTAGGAACAACTTCTTCATATAAGTAATAACTTGAAGTATTTTTTATGTCATGCAGGACATTGCTGATACAAAACAACAATTTTCATATAAACCTGATTCTGATCATGAATCCGATGTGATATCAAAAGTAAATACACATTGATGTTTCATCTCAGTATAGGGAATTGTGTTGCTTAAAACTGAAGCACATTTTGAATTTGTGGAAGCTTTGCAAAGCGCTGATGTGTTGCTGGGTAACGTAAGTGGATTCAGAAACACATTGCCATTGTAGGAGTCCCTTTCTCTGCTAAAACTCGTCATCGGGATTACTTACTCCATCAGGCTGCTTGATGCAGTCAAAAAAAGAAGTGACAGTGATGTTTTTGAGTTTTGTAAATTATTCATTGACATCATGATTAAATTTCAGAATAGGAACTGACAAGGTACTCAGATATTGACAAGCTATGGCATACACTGCACTGGAGACTCCAATGAAGTTCCAAAGGCAAGAGAAAATCTGCAGCTGCTGGAAATTCCATCCTGATGAAGGGTCTCGGCCCAAAACATCGGCTCTTTACTCTTTTCCATAGATCTCCCTGAGTTCCCTCAGCGTTTTGTGCATGTTTAAAGTTCGAAAGCACTGCTCTGTGCTCTTTCCTGTGTACTGAATACAATGAGCTTGTTGTGAGTTTGTTGACTCCATTTGATAATGCACTAATTTTTCTCAAGCTGCTTCAATGAGGAGGAACATTCAGGACCTGCCCAATTTATAAGTTGTGTTTCAGTACTTCATTTGCAGAGAAACAACAGATCAATCCTAATAACGTGGCTGTGTGTCCACAGTCACATGTGACCAGATGGATTTTTGAGGCAATTATTCACCATGTTGAGCTTCCCAGGGATTTCAATTTCTTCAGCCAAAACCTCACCTAAGATTGAAATTAGAGGCACATTAAAAGGGTTCCTCTTACCAAAAGTCACTTTGTCACTTATCATTTCCTGTCAGTCGCCTCATGTACAGATACTGCTGCACCTAGTGTCACTTTATGTACATACCATCAGTCCATGTATGTAAGAAATCTTATGTATAAACGGTTACATTCAACAGTTAGATGTACATTGTTTTATAGGATTGCTTTTACGTTCATTGTGCTTTTATGCTTTGCGTTCTATTATGATACATCAGATCGGAGTAACAACCATTTTATTCTCCTTTCCACTCGTATTGAAGGATGGCAACAAGCAATCTTGAATCTTTCTTCTATAACATGATCCCAAGCAGTCACATTTGACCCTGTTTGGCCCATTTGGCTTCAAGTCTTTCCTGCCATGTAACTGCTCTTTAAAGTGTTGTAATTATTGCCATCTCTACCACTTGTTACATATAGCCAGCACCCACTGTGTGGAAAAAATTGCTCCTTGGGTCCCTTTTAATTGTTTCCTACTCTCACCTCAAACATATGCCTTCAGTTTTGGACTCTCCTACGCTGGGGATAAGATTGTGGTTATTCGCCTTCTCTGTGCTCCTCATGATTTTGTACATCCCTATAAGGTCACCCCTCAGCCTCTGAAGATAACGCCTTGTGAATCCCTAATATTGATTGGCACTTGATTAGTTCCAAGGGTTTAGATGGGGCAGAATTTGTTAAATGTGTCCAGGATGGATTCCTGTTACAGTATGTGGGCAGGCGGACCAGGGGGAATGCCATACTAGATCTAGTGCTAGGTAATGAACTGGGTCAGGTCACAGATCTCTCAGTGGGTGAGCATCTGGGTTGGCAAGTTTGCAGACGACACAAAGGTTGGTGGTGTTGTAGATAGTCTAGAGGATTGTCAAAGATTGCAGAGAGACATTGATAGGATGCAGAAGTGGGCTGAGAAGTGGCAGATGGAGTTCAACCCGGAGAAGTGTGAGGTGGTACATTTTGGAAGGACAAACTCCAAGGCAGTGTACAAAGTAAATAGCAGGATACTTGGTAGTGTGGAGGAGCAGAGGAATCTCAGGGTACATGTCCACAGATCCCTGAAAGTTGCCTCACAGGTGGATAGGGTAGTTAAGAAAGCTTATGGGGTGTTAGCTTTCATAAGTCGAGGGATAGAGTTTAAGAGTCGCGATGTAATGATGCAACTCTATAAAACTCTGGTTAGGCCACACTTGGAGTATTGTGTCCAGTTCTGGTCACCTCACTATAGGAAGGATGTGGAAGCATTGGAAAGGATACAGAGGAGATTTACCAGGATGCTGCCTGGTTTAGAAAGTATGCATTATGATCAGAGATTAAGGGAGCTAGGGCTTTACTCTTTGGAGAGAAGGAGGATGAGAGGAGACATGATAGAGGTGTACAAGATAATAAGAGGAATAGATAGAGTGGATAGCCAGCGCCTCTTCCCCAGGGCACCACTGCTCAATACAAGAGGACATGGCTTTAAGGTAAGGGGTGGGAAGTTCAAGGGGAATATTAGAGGAAGGTTTTTTACTCAGAGAGAGGTTGGTGCGTGGAATGCACTGCCTGAGTCAGTGGTGGAGGCAGATACACTAGTGAAGTTTAAGAGACTACTAGACAGGTATATGGAGGAATTTAAGGTGGGGGCTTATATGGGAGGCAGGGTTTGAGGGTTGGCACAACATTGTGGGCCGAAGGGCCTGTACTGTGCTGTACTATTCTATGTTCTATCCTTTCTGCACAATGTGCTGGTTGGTTAACTGGCTACTTCCCCCTCCTGTATGTTACAGGCAAAAGAATCAAAGGAAAGTGAATGGGCCAGTTTGAGAAAGAAAAAGTTGCAGGGGCATAGGAAAGGGGAATAGGCTGATGGGATTCTTTTGCATGGGCTGGTGTGCACCCAAAGTGCCAAATTGCCTGCTATATTGTACTAAGTAAGTGTAAGTACAGAAGTTTCAAGAATTGACTTTTCAGTAAAGTAAACCTTTAGATGAATGGTAAATTGAGTACTCTCGAAGATTGATGCAAGCAATCAGCCGTTATTATGTCAGAATAATTGACTGCTACTTGGTTATGGGTTCAAATCCCACTCCATGTCCTGAACACTGACCGTGCAGTGAAAACTAAAAAGGCTCGATAGAGGTATATAATGTTTCAAGAGTGGACGGCCAGTGCTTTTTATCCAGGGTGGCAATGGCTTATTCTGATATTTGGGGCATTGAAGAGACCTTTAGGTGGGCACATGGCTAAAAAGGAGGGTCATGGGCTGAGTAGGAGGGAAGGTTAGGCTGGTTGTGGAGTAGGTTAAAAGGTTGGCACAACATCAAGGGCTGAGGGCCCATACTGTGCTCTGTTGCTCTGTGTTAAAGATTGTCACCGAAACATACAGTGAAATGCGCTATTTGTATTAAATCAAATTAGAGAGGATTGTGCTGGGCAGCCTGCAGGTGTTGCCATGCTTCCAGCATGAACATAGCATGCCAACAACTCACTGACCCTAATCCTACGTCTTTGGAAGGTGGGAGGAAACCGGAGCACCCGGAGGAACCCACACAGTCACCGGGAGAGCATATAAACTCCTTACTGACAGCTATGGGAATCGAACCCTATCTTACAGTTGATGTAGTAAAACAATTGTGCTAACCGCTATACTACAGTGCCACCCCTCGCTGAATTGGGCAGGATGTTAGACTGAGACATTGCTGTTTAGTGGGCTAGTGGTCCCATGGTACATATCAAAGAGCAGAGTTCCCCATATCCTGACCAATCCAACACTTTAGTAGACTGATGAACTGATCTGATGTTTGTGACTGATACTGCCACAACATTTACACCTTTTTTTACATATATGATTATGTGTCGTTCCAGTAATTGTTTCTGGCCAAGAAAATGCCTTTATATAATTGTTGGTTTTTGCCCACATAAATAAGTTTGTAGTCAACAGTGTTTAAGACCACCTTTGCAAATTTTGTTCCAATACAGATCCCAATTTCCACAACATATTTGTAGTGTGAGGTACAATGGTTACCACAATGATGAGGGAGTTAGATAGGTAGATATATGTAATTAATCCCGAGGGAAATTTGGTTTTGTTACAGCCGCACCAACCAAGAATAGAGCGTAAATATAGCAATACAAAAAACCTCAACAATCAAACAACAAAATGCAAAACTATGCCAGATGGAAAATAAGTCCAGGAGCAGTCTATTGGCTCAGGGTTTATGACCCTCCATGGGAGGAGCTGCACGTTCGATGGCCACAGGCAGGAACTGACCCTCCACGGGAGGAGCTGCACGTTCGATGGCCACAGGCAGGAACGACCTCCCGTGCCGCCAAGTGTTGTATCACGGTGGAATGTGGCCGAGGTCCAACAGTAAAAAGTTCAATATCCAGTCTGCAAACACGTTCCTCGATCGTAATATACCCTGGATTGCACCATCACCGTAACAATGTCATCACGTCAGGCCAGCCTCTTAAAGTGAAACCCCAACGCAATGTCGCTGGTTGTGAATTATGTACATTTCTCCCAATTATATTATCCTACACAAGCTCCCCCCCACACCCAGAATTCACTAAAACCGGCATGGTGAACCTGTCTGGAGCTTGGAGAAGCTGCCCAGCTTGGGTCCTGTGTTCCAGAGGTGCGTTGACACGCTTATTCATGATCACGGCATGGCAGTGGAATACTCCAAATCTTGTTGGGCCAGTTTAAAATGATCTACTGGAATACATTCAGGTTTATCCCTCTTATCTATCATAAAAGTCTTTTCTCTCCATTCCAAAATGCAGAACGGGCCATCGTAAGGGGACCTGAGGGGATATTGGTGTGCATCATGGCAGATGAAAGCAAATGAGGCAGACTTCAGGTCAACAGGTGTTCATCTAGTGATCTGAAGGTCGCTAGTTCGAGCCTCAGCTGTGGCAGCGTGTTTGTGTCCTTGAGCAAGGCACTTAACCGCACATTGCTCTAGTGTCTGTGTGAGGAGTGGCGCCCCTCACAGACTTCCAATCTGCGCCTTGTAAGGCATGAAAATGCCCGATGCAGGCCTCTCTCATGGTCTGAGTCGACGGTCCCCCCCCCACCCCACTCAGGTTGACAGGAATCCATGTATGCTATAGGAGGTAGGAATAGATGAAAAGGAATTGAATTTACCCAGGAGGGTGGAAAGCTGTGAGAAGTTGACCAGGCGGTCGTGGCATCAGGAAGGAAATCACCTGGCACTCATAATGGCTGCCCATATACTAACTCTGCCACAGAAGACTGCGGGTTCTCTTTTGGAGCTGTTCTGAGCCCCAGCAGGACCCATGGGAGACAATCATGCCAACACTCATCGGTCAGGGAAGCCCTCAGAGCAGCCTTTAAGGATCAGTAAAACTGCTCAAATAGGCCATTCAACTGCAGGTGATACCCCATGAAGCCTAATGCTGAGAGTCTGGGACATCGCAGTCGAGAGGTCTGATGTGAATTGGGTACCACGGTCAGAGGAAATATCAGAGGGGGTGCTAAACTCAGCAACCAGGGTGCAGATGAATGCCAAAGCCACATCTGTGGCTGTCCTCAATGCTAGAGGGATGACCTCTGGCCACCTGGTGATACGGTCCACCATGGTAAGGAGGTCCGTGAAACCACAACAGGGGAAGAGGATCAACAAGGTCCACATTGACATGGTCAAACTGTCACTCAGGGACCTCAATAAGTGCCATTGACACCTGAATATGGCGGTTAATTTTTGCCTTGCTGCCACGCCACACAAGGCTGCTGTCCAATCATGCAGTCCTTTCTGAGGCCATGCCAAACAAACTTTGGTACAACCAGTTTCTGTGAGGCCCTCTGCCCTAGATGCAAGAAACCATACATGGAATCGAAAGCAATCCATCTCCAGTTTGCAGGCACAATGGGGCGAAGGCAACTGGTTGAGACATCGCACAGGAGAGAAACCCCAGCTACCCTGAAGTTGATGTCAGCCGACTGCAGTCCAGTGACTGCTGTTCAGTAAGACTGAACCTCTGTGGCAGTAACGTGGTTGGATACCAGGCTGGCTGAGTCAGCCCCTATGTGTACGGCCTCAACGGCTGGCCGTGAGAGGCAATCACCCATGGCATTATTTTTTTTCCCCTTGATACGTTGTATATCAGTGGTAAACTCGGATACGTAGGCCAGGTGGCGTTGCTGTCATGCAGACCGTCTGATATTTTGGCCATTGCATGCATGAGGGGTTTGTGATCAACTAACGCTGTGAAGTGGTGGCTCTCTAGAAGAAAACGAAAATGGCGGACAGTCAACTAAAGGCCGAGAAGCTTACACTCAAACCGGCTGTACTTCCTTTTGGGGGTGGAGACGTCTACCAGTGAGGTTTTGCAGAGCTTGAAGTGCCTTGGGTCAGGGCAATTTTCAGAATTTCAGGCAGTCCCAGTGCATCTCCCCTTTAACAGGTGAAGGCTGGTTTTAAATTGTGCTGGCTATCATTAAACTGGGTTTCATTCCAATGAATGCAAACAGTCAAAAGCCTGGTGTGCACTGGCCGCATGCACCTGTCATTGAAAAAGTAGGTAGCACAGACAGGTCAATGGGTGTAGGTTAATGGCAATCCCTATACTTCCATTTTGTGAGATACTCACTTTAACATTCTTTTGATTCCTGCAGCAGTATAACCCTTCCCTCACTCTTGTAAAGTTATGAGGCTTCTATGTTCTGATGTAATTTGGGAAGCGCTAAGAGGGGTTTATATTTTTTTCCAGGCTCGTACATGAGAAGTGAGTGTAACACAACGGTATACCCAGATTGTCATCCTTGTGGAAACGGTACCTACCAGCAGCAGTGGAACAAGAACAGTCCCTGCAAGAAGCACTCGTCTTGTGATCCTGGTAAGCGTCTTTTACTTTTATTAGTCACTTTGCGTTTAATAATAATTTTCCACCCCTGTCATTGGCAAACATTGGAAAATCTGCAGGTGCTGGAAATCCGAGCAACACCACCCACAAAATGCTGGAGGAACTCAGCAGGCCAGGCAGCACCAGTGGAAAGGAATAAAGAGTCAACGTTTCGGGCCGAGTCCCTTCATGAGGATTGGAAAGAAAGGGCAGAAGGAACGGGAATGGGAAGGTGGGGGGGAGGGGAAGGAGTCCAAGCTAGAAGGTGATAGGTGAGGGGGAAGGCAGGTGGGTGGGGAAGGGGAAATGAAGTGTGAAGTTGGGAGGTGATAGGTTGCAAATGTCAAAGCGCTGAAGAAGAATGAATAAGAGGAGAGTGGACCATGGGAGGAAGGGAAGAAGGGGAAGCACCACAGGGAGGTAATAGGTGATAGGCAGGTGAGAAGAGAAAGGGTAAGAGGGGAGCCAGAATGGGGAATAGAAGAAGAGTGAAGCAGGAAGGGGGAGCAGTGGATATGAGGTATTCATAGAATAGTACAGCACAGTACAGGCCCTTTGGCCCACAATGTTGTGCCAACCCTCAAACCATGCCTCCCATATAAGCCCCCACCTTAAATTCCTCCATATACCTGTCTAGTAGTCTCTTAAACTTCACTAGTGTATCTGCCTCCACCACTGACTCAGGCAGTGCATTCCACGCACTGACCACTCTCTGAGTAAAAAACCTTCCTCTAATATCCCCCTTGAACTTCCCACCCCTTACATTAAAGCCACGTCCTCTTGTATTGAGCAGTGGTGCCCTGGGGAAGAGGCGCTGGCTATCCACTCTATCTATTCCTCTTATTATCTTGTACACCTCTATTATGTCTCCTCTGATCCTCCTTCTCTCCAAAGAGTAAAGCCCTAGCTCCTTTAATCTCTGATCATAATGCATACTCTCTAAACTAGGCAGCATTCTGGTAAATTTCCTCTGTACCCTTTCCAATGCTTCCACATCCTTCCTATAGTGAGGCAACCTTAACTGGACATAGTACTCCAAGTGTGGCCTAACCAGAGTTTTATAGAGCAGCATCATTACATCGCGACTCTTAAACTCTATCCCTCGACTTATGAAAGCTAACACCCCATAAGCTTTCTTAACTATCCCATCCACCTGTGAGGCAACTTTCAGGGATCTGTGGACACGTACCCCCAGATCCCTCTGCTCCTCCACACTATCAAGTATCCTGCCATTTACTTTGTACTCTGCCTTGGAGTTTATCCTTCCAAAGTGTACCACCTCACACTTCTCCGGGTTGAACTCCATCTGCCACTTCTCAGCCCACTTCTGCATCCTATCGATGTCTCTCTGCAATCTTTGACAATCCTCTGCACTATCTACAACACCACCAACCTTTGTGTCATCTGCAAACTTGCCAACCCACCCTTCTACCCCCACATCCAGGTCGTTAATAAAAATCATGAAAAGTAGAGGTCCCAGAACAGATCCTTGTGGGACACCACTAGTCGCAATCCTCCAATCTGCATGTACTCCCTCCACCACGACCCTCTGCCTTCTGCAGGCAAGCCAATTCTGAATCCACCTGGCCAAACTTCCCTGGATCCCATGCCTTCTGACTTTCTGAATAAGCCTACCATGTAGAACCTTGTCAAATGCCATCTTGGACAATGTCTCCCATCCACTACATAATGTACTGGGTGGGCACAGGAGTACATTCAGCCAGAGACTCATTCCACTGAGATGCAACACGGAGCGCCATAGGAAGTCATTCCTGCCTGTGGCCATCAAACTTTACAACTCCTCCCTTGGAGGGTCAGACACCCTGAGCCAATAGGCTGGTCCTGGACTTATTTCATAATTTACTGGCATAATTTACATATTACTGTTTAACTATTTATGGTTTTATTACTATTTATTATTTATGGTGCAACTGTAACGAAAACCAATTTCCCCCGGGATCAATAAAGTATGACTATGACTTACTAAAATCCATATAGATCACATCCACTGCACTACCCTCATCTATATGCCTGGTCACCTCCTCAAAGAACTCTATCAGGCATGTTAGACACGATCTGCCCTTCACAAAGCCATGCTGACTGTCCCTGATCAGACCATGATTCTCTAAATGCCCAGAGATCCTATCTCTAAGATTCTTTTCTAACAGCTTTCCCATCACAGATGTAAGGCTCACTGGTCTATAATTACCCGGATTATCCCTACTACCTTTTTTGAACAAGGGGACAACATTCGCCTCCCTCCGATCCTCCGGTACCATTCCCGTGGACAACGAGGACATAAAGATCCTAGCCAGAGGCTCAGCAATCTCTTCCCTCGCCTCGTGGAGCAGCCTGGGGAATATTCCGTCAGGCCCCGGGGACTTATCCGTCCTAATGTATTTTAACAACTCCAACACCTCCTCTCCCTTAATATCAACATGCTCCAGAACATCAACCTCACTCATATTGTCCTCACCATCATCAAGTTCCCTCTCATTGGTGAATACCGAAGAGAAGAATTCATTGAGGACCTTGCTCACTTCCACAGCCTCCAGGCACATCTTCCCACCTTTATCTCTAATTGGTCCTACCTTCACTCCTGTCATCCTTTTTTTCTTCACATAATTGAAGAATGCCTTGGGGTTTTCCTTTACCCTACTCGCCAAGGCCTTCTCATGCCACCTTCTTGCTCTTCTCAGCCCCTTCTTAAGCTCCTTTCTTGCTTCCCTATATTCCTCAATAGACCTATCTGATCCTTGCTTCCTAAACCTCATGTATGCTGCCTTCTTCCACCAGACTAGATTTTCCACCTCACTTGTCACCCATGGTTCCTTCACCCTACCATTCTTTATCTCACCTGGACAAATTTATCCCTAAGATCCTGCAAGAGATCTCTAAACATTGACCACATGTCCATGGTACATTTCCCTGCAAAAACATCATCCCAATTCACACCCACAAGTTCAAGCCTTATAGCATAATAATTTGCCCTTTCCCAATTATAAATTTTCCTGTCCTCTCTGATTCTATCCTTTTCCATGATAATGCTAAAGGCCAGGGAGTGGTGGTCACTGTCCCCCAGATGCTCACCCACTGAGAGATCTGTGACTTGACCCGGTTCATTACCTAGTACTAGATCTAGTATGGCATTGCCCCTAGTTGGCCTGCCCACATACTGTGACAGGAACCCATCCTGGACCCACTTAACAAACTCTGCCCCATCTAAACCCTTGGAACTAATCAGGTGCCAATCAATATTAGGGAAGTTAAAGTCACCCATGATAACAACCCTGTTATTTTTGCACCTTTCCAAAATCTGCCTCCCAATCTGCTCCTCTGTATTTCTGCTGCTACCAGGGGGCCTATAGAATACCCCCAGTAGAGTAACTGCTCCCTTCCCGTTCCTGACTTCCACCCATACTGACTCAAAAGAGGATCCTGCTACATTACCCACCCTTTCTGTAGCTGCAATAGTATCCCTGACCAGTAATGCCATCCCTCCTCCCCTTTTCCCGCCCTCTCTATCCCTTTTAAAGCACTGAAATCCAGGAATATTGAGAATCCATTCCTGCCCTGGTGCTAGCCAAGTCTCTGTAATGGCCACTACATCATAATTCCATGTATGTATCCAAGCTCTCAGTTCATCACCTTTGTTCCTGATGCTTCTTGCATTGAGGTACACACATTTCAGCCCTTCTACCTTACTGTCTTTACACTGTTTATTCTGCTTCTCTTTCATCAAAGCCTCTCTATATGCTAGGTCTGGCTTTACTCCATGCACTTCTTTCACTGCTCTATCGCTCTGGGTCCCATCCCCCTTGCAAATTATTTTAAACCCTCCAACTTGAGAGTGGCCTCATCGTGGCAGTAGACAAGGCCATTGACCAACATGTCAGAATGGGAATTGGGATTGGAATTAAAATAGTTGGCTGCTGGGAAGATCCTCCATTTTGCTTGTTGTAGTGTCTGGCTGGCTTTGTTATCCACCTGGTCCTAATGCCCCCTTTGTCTCCATCTTGTATGTGATGTGCTGTGGCTCAGCTCAATGACTGAGTTATGAAGGTGGTGGGATCATAGATGTTAACTTGTAATCCAGTCAGTCACTCCGTTACAACGCAGAGGGGGTGCGGTGGGGCAACTTGGGTTACATTGCGGGTGGCGGGGTGTTCAAGGGCATCTGTCTTCCTTCTCAAATGTTAGGAAACCATCTCAACAGAGGGAAGGAGATCAGCGTAGTATTCCTAGCATCCTAATGAATAATCACTCCTCAGTCAACATTGCTGTTGTAAATTATGGGGCCGTTGTCACCTGGCTGTATTGAGATTCTGCCATGAGGGTCCTGGTTGCTGCATTGTCACTTTAAAGTATTATCTGCTGTTTCTAAGTACTTCCCGCAGGCTTGCAGGCACTTCATGCAGTAGTAGTGATTCAATTTATTGACTATAAGGCAAGAGGGTATCTCCTGAGTTTATCATAGAGTCATACACCCTTCAGCACACCTCGCCTATATCAATCATCAAATGCCCATCTGTGCTAATCCCATTTACCAGCATTGTCCCATGGCATTGTGTGCCTTGGTAATCTGTGTGCTTTATGTGAAAGGTGCAAAATGAATTGAAGTGTTTTTAAGCACCTTTTATCAGAAGATTTTCATTGTAACCTTGACCACCTCTTTCACCCTCAAATACTCAATCTAAGTAACTCCTCATGCTAAAGTTTTAAAGATTTTTCTTGTCTCATTTTGATTCCCATTTAAATGTTCTTCACATATCACAGAGCAAAGCACAGAAAGTTTTAATAAACATGTTACTTTACCAATCAGTAATGCCTGATGTGAAAAAACAAGGTATAGTAAATAAAAAGTGAAACCATTTTGATTTCTGCGGTTTGAATTTGTTGATGTATGCTGAGATTCTGTGATTCGAACCCCGCTCACCTCCTTGCCCTGTGACCAATCCTGTTGTGAAAATTAATCATTAGCCTGACTGGAAATGGGATGGATTGGAGCTGTGAGTACTCGCACTACTCTCTGTTTCTGATGTGGGTCAGTAAGGATTTTAGGAGAGTCTGTTTTCTTACTACAGGGAATCAATGTGAATATTGAGCGGGAGTTGGGGTGGGATTAGTATTAACTCTAGCCCGGACAATGATTAGGTCATGGGAAGACACTGGAATCCATTGTTCAGGCAGTGATAACAGAAAACACGCAAACAACAGGAATTCTGCAGATGCTGGAAATTCAAGCAACACACATCAAAGTTACTAGTGAACGCAGCAGGCCAGGCAGCATCTCTAGGAAGAGGTACAGTCGACGTTTCAGGCCGAGACCCTTCGTCAGGATTTGACAGAAGCAACATGAAAGGGAAATCAAATTTATCAAACTCATTGTAGTTCTTTGAAGAGTAAGTTGATAAAAGGGAGCCAGTAGATATTAGTATATTTGGATTTCTAAAAGACATTAGATAAGGCCCCACTTTAAAAAGTTACTATACAAGATAAGGGCTCGTGGTTTTGAAGGTTATAATTTAGCAAGGATAAACAATTGATTAGCAGACAGGAGAAAAAGACAGGGATGAATGGGTTGTTGAGCTCTCCCTTGAGAGTGCTGCTGAGGTGAATGCTGGGGTTTCAGCAGTTCACAGTCTATAATAAAAAGGTAAAGGGTCTGAGTGTAATGTAGCCACCATTTAGGTGACAATAAAGAAATAAGAAGGGAAGGAAGTTGTGGGGAGCTGCAGAAGAGATATAGACAAGCTGAAACATTGAAGTATAATTTTGGCAAATATGAGGTTATTCTCTTCAGCAGAAAGAATAGAAAAGCAAAGGTTTATTTAAACGAGGTAACCCAGTAACAGTTAGTATTCTTGTACACAGAACATCAACAGTTTAAATGCAGGTACATCAAGTAACTAAGTCAGAAAATAAGAGTGCAAAGGGAATAAAATTAAGCAGGAGGAGGCCATTCAGCCCATTGTCTTGATATTTATGACACTGAAAGCTGATCAAGGTCACTATCATATTGGAGCTTTCTCCTCACATTTCTTGATCTCTTCAGCCATAAAGGACAGGATCTAACTCCATCCTAAATATATTTACATATTTGATAACTTGGCCTCAGCTGCCTTCTGTGGTACAGAATTCCTCAGGTTCTATGAGTGAAGAAATTTTTCCTCATCTCAGTCCTAATGAGGCTACCCCATGTTCCTGGGGTGTGACCCCTGATACAGGTCTGCCAGCACAACTCTTCTAAGATGAGGATCCCAAAACTGTTCGCAATACTCAAGGTGAGGCCTCAGCAGTACCTTATAAAGCCTCAGCATCACATCCCTGCTCTTGTGTTCTAGACCTCTTGAAATGAACGCTAACATTGCATTTGCCTTCCTCACCTCTGACTCAGCCTGCAAGTTAGGATGTTCTGCAAAGGGACTCCCAAGTCCCTTTGCATCTCAGATTTTTGGATTTTCTCCCCGTTTAGAAAATAGTCCGCACATTTATTTCTACTTTTTCC
Organism: Mobula birostris; assembly: GCF_030028105.1. NCBI lineage: Eukaryota > Metazoa > Chordata > Chondrichthyes > Myliobatiformes > Myliobatidae > Mobula > Mobula birostris. The sequence goes on along the minus strand of NC_092371.1, from coordinate 22,620,573 downwards.
AACATTGTATTTCATTTGCCACTTTCTTGCCCATACTCCTAATTTGTCTAAGTCCTTCTGCATCCTGTTTCCTCAACACTACCTCTCCACCAACCTTTGTATCATTTGCAAACTTAGCAACAAAGCCATCTATTTCATCATCTATATATATTTATATACAGCATTAAAAGTGGTCCCAACACTGACCCCTGTGGAACACCACTGGTCACTGGCAGCCAACTAGACAAGGATCCTTTTATTCCTACTCGCTGCCTTCTTCCAATCAGCCAATGCTCTAACCATGTTAGTAACTTTCCTGTAATTCCATGGGCTCTTAGCTTGGTAAGCAGCCTCATGGGTGGCACCTTGTGAAAGGCCTTCTGAAAATCCAAATATACAACATCCATCGCATCCCCTTTATCTATCCTACTTGTAATCTCCTCAAAGAATTCCAACAGGCAGGATTTTCCCTTAAGGAAACCATGCTGACTTTGTGCCATCTTCACCTGTGTCACCAAGTACTCCATCACCTCGTCCTTAACAATTGACTCCAACATCTTCCCAACCACTGAGGTCAAGCTAATTGGTCTATAATTTCCTTTCTGCTGGCTTCCTCCTTTCCTAAAGAGTGGAGTGACATTTGCACTTTCCAGTCCTCTGGCACCATGCCAGAGTCCAATGATTTTTGAAAGATCATTTCTAATGCAGCCACAATTCTGCCACTACATTTCAGTACCCTAAGGTGCAGTTCATCTGGTCTGGGTGACTAATGTACTTCTAGGTCTTTCAGCTTTTCGAGCACCTTCTCATAGGCAACATCTGTGCTTATCAGTTCTTCATTTCTAACAGGACTTATTGCTAATTAGTGCAAATAGACAGATAGACCTCATCTGCTTCTTGCCTGGCTATCCTCATGATTTTGTTAACCCTTAATTCTCAGGCTTAATTATCTTCCACACTCTGCAGTCTCTTGTGTCTCTTTCCTGCATCTTGTCAATCCAGTATGTTTCAATGAAGTCCCCTCTTGTTCTTCTAAAATCTAGTGAATGTGGGCCCAGTTGTCCTAATTTCCCTTCATTCTGACATCCTAGGATCAGTCAAGTGAATCCTCAATACACTCCCTCCATAGCAAGAATATCCTTCCTCAGCTAAACAGACCAAAGCTGCACAATTTGCTCAAGGAGTGGTCTTACAGTTGCAGTGAGACATCTCCGCTCCTTTGTTCAAATGCTCTCCCCTACATGTACTATTTGCCTTGTTAATTGCCCACTGCACAAGTATGCTCACTCTCACTGATTTGATGCACAAGAACACCCAGCTCGTGCTGTTTATCTCCATCGGACAATCCACGCCAAGGGTGTGTGAAAAGAGCTACTTTTTAATCACTGCGGCGCTTGAGATTTTGAAGGCGGAGTTTTGTGGCAGGTTTCTGGGTTAAGGAGCAATCGATCAGCAAGTAACAGAATGTTAAAAGAGCTACCTTTCAGTCGGGTTGCTCTCAAGATTTAAAAAGCAGAGCTTCGAGTCAGCTGGGAGCTTAATATCCAAGGATACACGTTGCATTGAAAGAATAGGCAGGAAGACGGGGTGGCGTGGCTCGGTAGGTAAAAAATTAAATTACGTCACTAGAAAGAGGTGCCATAGGGTGGGAAGATGTTGAACCATTGTGGATGGAACTAGGGAACTGCAAGGGTGAAAAGACCCTGACAGGAGCTACCTACAGATCCCCAAATGGTAGTAAGGACGTGGGCTACAAGATATAGCAGGAGAAAGAAAATGCCTGCCAGAAGGGCAGTGTTACATTAGTCATGGGGGATTTCATTACGCAGGTAGATTGGGAAAACCAGGTTGGTGCAGCAGCTGATCACCACCTTCTCTTGCGCAGTAGGGCTGTGCCATTCATCCTGACTTGCCAGTGATACCAAGAACAATTGGAAGGTATTTTGTGACGTGTAAGTGCAAATTCAGACAGTGCATTTTGGGCTGAGTTAGAGCGAGAAGGGTTATTGTGAAGTTTAGGGGCGAGATGTCAGTGAAGGGCGTGAGAAACAGTTCAATGCTTTGGAAGTCAATGCAAGCTGTTGCAGGAGGGTCAGTGTTGAGTGTGAGGGGCTGGTATCCTTTGGATCTGCTGTGTGGTTAGGGTCAGTTGTGGGCTGACTGGTGGGGGTGGAGGGAGTTTACAGACTCGGGTGTGGGGGAGCAGTTCCCTGATACCAGCTCCTAGGTACGTGCGGCCAGGTACACCTTCTGAATCAGATTTTCAGACACCTGGGCTGTTTGAGTAGGTAAAATTTGTGTATTATTAGTGCAGAGCTAAGCAGACGTAGAGCGTGTGATTGGGGCTTGATTCATTAGGCTGAAGTTGCTGGTAATAGGCCTCTCTCATTTTCACCAGCTAGTAATGTTCAGAAATGGTTACGTTGGTCTGAAGTTATGCCCAGACTAATTAAGAGATTCCGGACAAAATTATAACACTAACGCACTAATTACAGTTGGACTTTCCCCACTATTTCACTATATTGAGAGGGAGGTGTCCCTCTAACTCTGTTCAAATGTGGACTTTTGAATGTGGCATTTTGCACCTGTTGTTTTAACACAATGACAGTGAAGAACGTTTCCCAGCTGTTTCCCAGCTTGGAGCCTGTGCAGTTTATGCATGCTGTAAAATGGTTCAGGTCAGACATAAGCTCACTGAACCAGGAGCAGCAACGCTGAATTCATGGCTCTTCCCAGAATCAGGTACTTTCCTGAGCTATTACTCTGTTACCTTTGGGAAATCAACTTGCACAACTTGCTTGATCACCTCACTATTAAACTGAGTTGTTTAGTGAGGGGCCGTTATTTTCATCTCCCAGTGTTGTTTGGTCTGTGGGAAATATCAACAAAAGTTAGACCTAGCCGAGTCTGAGCAAGCAGGAGCTGCCAAACCACACACAGACTGCTCTGTCCATCATATGTCCTGCTGCATAACCTTGCTATTTATTCTCAGAACAGGCCCTTTGGCTCATCGCATTTTGGTAAGTTAACTTATTGATTGAATAAATTACCCACTGTATGATTGAGGCCAAAATTGCCTTTTTGCTTAAACTCAAGAGATTCTACAGATGCTAGAGTTCTTGGTTCTTGATCTTGAGTCGTTATGAAGTATCCCGACCCGAAACACTGACTGTTTATTCCTCTCCAAAGATGCTGCCTGACCTGCTGAGTTCCACCAGTATTTTGTGTGTCTTGCTTAACTTTTTGCTTTCAGTTTCCTTCACAGAATCCAGTGGCTTCATTCCAAGCAGAGACAGAACAGAAAATACCAGGAATATTCAGCAGGTCTGGCAGCATCTGTGGAGAGAGACCAACCAATGTGATTGCCTCCAAACTGCCCCCTCATCTCTGAGGCAATTAAGGATGGACAGTGTATGCTGGCATTGTCAATTGATGGCAACATCCAGTGAACAAATAAAAAGAGCCGGAAAATGGATTAATTCTGAGTCCCGTGCAGGCAAAGAGGCCTAGGTATTTTAGAGTAGGGTTGGTAGTTCGAGGGAGCTGTGCCCTTGTGTTTTCATTAGTCTCTGAGATACAGACACAAGAACATTCTCAGAGATATATTGTCTAACCCAAGTCTCTATTTTTCAGGAGAGTTTGAAGTTATAAAAGCTGGTGACTTAATCAGCGATGTGGTGTGCATGTGTAAAGAAGGGAAGCACTGTCCTAACAGGGACTGTGAGGTCTGCAGGGATGATGACGTGTGCCTGCCGGGATCAGGAGTCAAAACCCCAGGTGAGCCTGAACACTGAGGACAACGGCTTAACCCGTCCCAGAATGATCTCAGAAAGAGCATAAGAATCACATTTATTGTCACTGACATACGTCATGAAATTTGTTGTTCTGTGGTAGTGGTGCAGTGTAAGACATAAAATTTACTGTACGTTATGATGAAAAATAGAATAAATAAATAGTGCTAAAGATGAATAGCAAGGTTGCGTTCATGGGTTTATTGACCGTTCAGACAGGTTGAATGACCAGGGTGATCTTTGATTTGTTTGGCTATATAATAGTTCATATTTTTATACAACATTGAAGGAGCCAACTCTTGGAGCAATCCCATCAAACCCGTTTCCCTAATGTAACCTGAAATCTCTCACATTCCCTTTAACCCCACATCTTCCTTCCACCTGCCACTCAACTGTACTCCGTTTGTAGTGACTAGTTACTCCAGTGACTTATGTTTCTTTGGGATGTGGGAGGAAACAAGGGTGCCCAGGGAGGTGTGTGTGCGGGAGGGAGGGGTTGCGGGGTAGAAACTCATGCAGTCAGAAGGAGGATGTGCAAACTCCACACACACAGACAGCATTGAAAAACAGGATTGAACCTTGGGCTGGTGGAGCTATGAGGCAGCAGCACTAACTGCTGCAATACTGCGCCACCCTCGAGTCTGTGGTGGAGGGGAATGGGTCGTTCGCTCTCCTGGTTAATGTTGTTATTACGTGTGTCACGTCCTCAACCCCAATGTGACAGGGTCTGAAGTACTCATGTGACTGACTTCACTTACTGAGTGGGTCATTGGAGAGCTCAGTCTTGACCTTGTGTGCTGTCTGTAGAGTTTGCACATCCTCCTTGTGACCATGTGGATTTTTCTGGGATTCTCCGGTTTCTTCCACATCCCTAAGTGTGCTGGTGGAATAACTGGATGCTGAAAATGACCTCATTGGGTAAATGACATAAGGAATTTGATGGGAGTTGTTAAGTACGTATAGAAAGGGGGAGAGAGAGAGAGAGAGAGGAAATAAGTTAGAAAGCTATAGAGAAATAATGGGTGGGAAATGGTATTGATGGGTTTGTTAGAATAAATAAATTAAATAGGTTTTATTAGTTACATAGGCTTATTCCCTGGCACTGAGAGATTTTGTAAAAGGTTACTGAGGGATATTGCTTGTTTATGTATTAGCCAGTGGGGCCCAGGGAGAGCCTGAGTTAAAATCAAATGGGAATGGTATGAAGGATTGCCTCCCATTGTCCAGCATAATCCAGCAATCACTATCTCCAATTTGAAAGTCTTCACCTCTGTGTCCCAAAGATAATGAGATTTCCTGATGATACGTTGCCTCCTGGGTGCCAGGGTCCGGGACATCTCGGATCAAGTCCTCAGCATTTTGAAGTGGGAGTGTGAACGGCCAGAGGTCGTGGTCCATGTAGGTACCAATGACATAGGTAGGAAGAGTGATGAGGGTCTGTAAAGTGAGTTCAGGGAGTTAGGTGCTAAGTTAAAGGGCAGGACCTCCATGGTTGTGGTCTCAGGATTGTTACCTATGCCATAGACTAGTGAGGCCTGAAGCAGTAAAATTATACAGTTTAATTTTGGCTAAGGAGTTGGTGTAGGAGGGAGGGCATAAGATTTTTGGATCATTGGGTTTTCTTCCAGGGAAGGTGGTACCTGCACAGAAGAGACAGTTTGCACCTGAACTGGAAGGGGACTAATATCCTATTGGGAAGGTTTGCTAATGCTGCATTGGGGGGGCTAGTGCTGTTGCAAGAAACATAAGTTTGTTATAGTAGGTGGTTTTATCTTTCCATGTATTGACTGAGACTCCCACACTATAAAAGGACTAGATGGGAAAGAGTTTGTCAAATGTGTTCAGGAAAGTTTCCTTAATCAGTGTGTATAAGTTCCAGTGAGACAGTGTGCGATACTTGATCTGCTGTAAGGGAATGAGACAGGGCAGGTGACAGAAGTTTGTGTAGGTGAACACTTTATATCTGCCGATCACAATACTGATCTAGCTTTGAAGTAAATATGCTGGTGTCTTAAGAGCAAAAGGATTACGAGGGACATTATTGGTCCTCTGGAATATCAGAATGGTAATCCATGTGTGTGGAGCCAAAAGAGATGGGGGAGATTTTAAATGAATTTTTTGCAACTATATTTACTCAGGAGACAGACTCAACATCTATAGAACATAGAAATCTACAGCACATTACAGGCCCTTCGGCCCACAATGTTGTGCCAACCATGTAACCTACTCGAAAAACTGCTTAGAATTTGCCTAGTGCATAGACCTTTATTTTTCTATGCTCCATCTATAGAAGTGAGGAAAAGCGTCATCAACTTCATGAACCCTATAGAGATTACGGAGGAAGAGGTGTTTGTTCTCTATAGGGAAACTAGAGTGGCAAAATTCTTATGGCCTGACAGTGTGTTCCCTCGAACCCTGCGGGAGGCAAGTGCAGAAATTACCAGGGTCCTAGCAGAGATATTTAAATCAACCTTAGCGACTGGTGAGGTACCAGCAGATTGGAGGATAGCCAATGTTGTTCCGCTGTTTAAGAAAGGCTCGAAAAGTAAGCTGGAAAATTATAGGCTGATGAGCCGGACATCAGTAGTGGGAAAGTTATTGGAAGGTATTCTAAGGGACCAGACATATAAATATTTGGACAGGCGTGGATGGATTAAGGGTGGTCAGTGTGGCTTCGTGCATAGTAGGTCATGTGTTACCAAACTTACAGAGTTTTTTGAGGAAGTTGCGAGGAAAGTGGCAGAAAGCAGGGCAGTGGATGTTGTTTTCATGGACATTAGCAAGGTATTTGCCAAGGTCCTGCATGGGTTGGTCAGGAAGGTTCAGTCACTCAGCATTCAAGGAGAGGTCGTAAATTGGATTAGACATTGGCTTTGTGGGAGAAGACAGAGAGTGGTAGTAGATGGTTGCCTCTCTGACTGGAGGCCTGTGTCTAGTTGAGTGCTGCAGGGATTGGTGCTGGGTCCTTTTTTGCTTGTCATCTATATCAATAATTGGATGATAATGTGGTGAACTGAATCAGGATGACTCCAAGGTTGGGGTGTAGTGGACAGTGAGGAAGACTATCATGGCTTGCAGGGGGATCTGGACCAGCTGGAGAAATGGCCAAAAAAATGGCAGATGTAATTTAATGCAGACAAATGTGAGGTGTTGCATTTCAGTGGGACTAGTCAGGATAGGTCTTACGCAGTGAATGGTAGGGCACTGAGGAGTGTGGTAGAACAGAGGGATCTGGGAATACAGATCTATAATTTGTTGTAAGTGGTGTCACATGGAGATAGGGTTGTAAAGTAAGCTTTTGGCACATTGGCCTTCGTATATCAAAGTATTGAGTACAGGAGAAGGGATGTTACGTTGAAATTATATGAGACATTAGTGAGACTTAATTCAGAATATTGTATACAGTTTTGGTCACCTACCTACAGGGAAGATATAAGTAAGGTTGAAAGAGTGCAGAGCAAGTTTACAAGGATGTTGCTAGGTCTGGAGGACCTGAGTTCTAGGGAAAGATTGAGTAGATTAGGACTTTATTCCTTGGAGTTTAGAAGATTGAGAGGAGATTTGATAGATATATAAAAAATTATGAGGGGTATAGATAGGGTAAATGCCAACAAGCTTTTTCCACTGAGGTTGGGTGGGCCTATATAACCAGAGGTCACAGGTTAAAGTTGAAAGGTAAAAAGTTCAAGGGGAACATGATGAGTAACTTCTTCACTCAGAAGGTTGTGAGGGTGTGGAACGAGCTGCCAGCATAAGTGGTGTGTGCGAGCTCCATTTCAAAATTTAAGAAAGGTTGAGATAGGTACATTGATGGTAGGGGTTTGGAGGGCTATGGTCCTGGTGCAGATCAATGGGAGTAGGCAGTTTGGCATGGACTAGATGGGCTGAATGGCCAGGTTCTGTGCTGGACTCTGTGACTCCATAAAAACATGAGACTGCTGATGCTAGAATCTGGAACAAGCAATAATCTGCTGGAGAAACTCAGTGGGTCAGACAAGACCCGTGGAGGCAAAGGGATGTTTGACATTTCAGGCCAGCACACTGCATCAGGATTGAGAGTGTAGAGGGAAGGAAGGAAGCCCCTTGTATAGAAGGCTATAGGATAGGGCTGGAAGGTGATCCATGGAATCTGATGAGGTGGTGGTGATGGATAGTTAAATCCAGATGGGGGACAAGGAGTATTGACAGGTGATAGGTGAGAACCTGAGAAAAAAATAGAAACTGTTAGGTTGATGGTGCCAAGGAGGGGAGGAGAGGGAAAGCAGGTGGAGACAGAGGCTGGTTGGTAACAGGAAGAGCCAGATAAGAGAGGGATGGTGGATGGGTAGAACCAGATGAGGGCCAAGGAGTTAATTGGTGATAGGTTGGAACATTAGAAAAGAAAAAGGGAATTTAAGGTTGATGGAGTCAGATGGGGGAGGGGACTGAGAGCAGGTACGAGACAGGATGGTGGGTGACAGGTGGCACCAGATAAGAGAGAGAGATGGTGGGCAGATGGAGCCAGGTAGTGGAGGGGTTATGAAAGGGAGATGGAAGCCTGGTAGGTAGGGTTGTAGGTGATGGACAGATAGAACCCAGTGATGAGTAAAGGTAATGATGGAAGGAGGGAATGAAAAAGTGCACAAAGGGAGAGAGACCTTGGGTGGACTGGTGAGGGTGGGAGAGGAACATGGGGGAGTGGGTTACTTGAAAATTGGGAATTTGGTGTTTTTGCTTGGGTTGTCAAGTACTCGTATCAGAATCAGTATCAGGTTTAATGTCACCAGTAGTGTATTTCTCATGAACTTGGTTAACTTTGTGGCAGGAGTAAAAAGCAATACATAACAATAGAGAAAATCTGTGTGAATGAATGTATATACATGCACAGTTTTTTCTCTATTTAGAATACTTATTCAAAAATATATTTGTATTAAATAAGTAATAAAAAAACAGAAATAAAAAGTAGTGAGGTAGTGTTTAATGTCCATTTAAAAATCGGATTGCAGGGGAGGAGAATCTGTTCCTGAGTTGTTGAGTGTGTGTCTTCAGGCTTCTGTATCTCCTTCCTGATGGTAGCAATGTGAAGAGGACATGTCCTGGGTAATGGGGCTCCTTACTGATGGACGCCGCCTTTTTGAGGCATCGCTCCTTGAAGTTGTTCTGGATACTACAGAGGCTAGTGCTCATGATGGAGCTGACTAAGATTACAGCTCCCTGCAGCTTACTTTGATCTTGTGCAGTAGACGCCCCCCCCCCCCCCAAATACCAGTTTGCCATGCAGCCAGTTCGAATGCTCTCCAAGGTACATCTGTAGAAGCTTGTGAGTGTTTTGGGTGACATTCCAAATCTCCTCAAGCTCCTAATGGAACGTAGCCACTGTCTTGCCTTCCTTGTAGCTGCATCGATATGCTGGGTCTAGGTTAGGTCCTCAGAGATATTGACACACAGGAAGTTGAAATTGCTCACTCTCTCCCTCTTCTGTTCACTGTATGAGGACTGAATTGTGTTTCCTCATCTTACCCTCTTTGAAGTCTACAGTCAGTTCTTTGGTCTTACAGACACAGTGCAAGGTTGTTGCTGCGACTCCCCTCAACTTACTGGTATATTTTACTTTATTGTCGCCAAACAGTTGATACTAGAGCATACAAACATCACAGCGATATTTGATTCTGCGCTTCGCGCTCCCTGGAGTACAAATCAATAGTAAATATTAAAAATTTAAATTATAAATCTTAAACAGAAAATAGAAAAGAGAAAGTAAGGTAGTGCAAAAAAACCAGGAGGCAGTTCCGGATATTTGGAGGGTACGGCCCAGATCCGGGGCAGGATCCGTTCAGCAGTCTTATCACATTTGGAAAGAAGCTGTTCCCAAATCTGGCCGTATGAGTCTTCAAGCTCCTGAGCCTTCTCCCGGAGGGAAGCTTTGCTTGAGTACGCCCTCTTGTTCATAAGCAGATTTATAGATGGCATTTGAACTATGCCTATCCACACAATTACGGGTTTAGAGAGAGTGGGGCAGTGGGTTATAAGCACACACCTCTGTGGTGCGCCAGAGTTGATTGTCAGCGAGGCGGAGATGTTATTTCCAGTCGGCACAGATTGTGGTCTTCCGGTTAGGAAGTTGAGGATCCAGTTGCAGAAGGAGGTACAGAAGCCCAGGTTCTGGAGCTTTTCGATCAGAACTGTACGAATGATGGTGTTAAACTCCAAGAATGAGGTACCAATAGTTGGCAATTGGCTTTACTGTGGCAGTAGAGAAGGTAGGCTCATCTAAGTTTGGTTTCTTTTTCAATATTTTTATTAATTATTTGCATGACAAATACAGAGTACATTATGATATTATGGAAATGGAAACAAGATTGAAATGCCCCATAACTATGTATAGTAAATTAACCATAATATTGAAAAGGTATATTTTATTCTAATCTAAAGCAAAATCAAAACCCCATAACAAAACAAAAAAAGAGAGAGAAAAAAAAACAAAAATCAGTTGTTTGGTTAAAAGAAAAGAAAAAAAATCTGACATATAGTCGTAAATTCAAACATATAATAGCCATCACCATTGCTGAACAAATCGAAAATTGTGAAAGTAGTTCCAAAAAGGTCCTCATAATGTGAAAAAATCTTGTCTAGGTATAGAAATAGATCACCTTATCTTCTCTAGATTTAAACACGACATAACATCAATCAACCAATGGGCATGAGTAGGCAGAGAGGCATCTTTCCATTTAAACAACAAAACTCTTCTCGCTGAAAGAGAAATAAAAGCCAAAATATGCAAATCATTCAGCTTAAGAGTAAAATCATTTCCTCCAACAATGCCAAACAAGGCAGTCAGAGGGTTGGGTTTAAAATTTACTTTAAAAAGCTCCGAGAAAGTTTGAAATACTTCTTTCCAAAATTTATCAAGCCGCAGGCGGGGCCAAAACATATGAATTAGAGAGGTCTCTTCGTCATTACACCTCTTACAGTATGGAGAAAAATCTGGTATCACTCATAAGTTGTTGCTTTATGCTGATGACCTTTTGCTCTACATCTCTAATGTGGAGTCCTCTCTACCCTCAGTACTCTCTTTACTTTCTGAATTTAGTCAGTTCTCAGGATATAAACTTAATCTTCATAAGAGTGAACTTTTTCCTTTGAATAATTTGATATCAGTCAAGTCTGACCTTCCTTTTAAAATTGTAAGAAATCAATTTACTTCTTTGGGTATAACAATTACTAGGAATTATAAATTTCTTTTTAAAGAAAACTTTATCACTCTTTTGGAATATGTTAAGAAGGTACTATCAAATTGGTCTCCTCTTTCTTTATCGCTGATTGGACATATTAATTCTATTAAAATGAATATTTTGCCTAAATTTTTATACTTATTTCAAGCCCAACCTGTTTTTACTCCTAAATCCTTTTTTGACTCTTTAGATTCGATTATATCTTCTTACTTATGGAAGAATAACCCCCCCCCCCCGATTAAACAAAGTTCATCTTCAGAAAACTAAAAAAAATGGGGGATTAGCCCTACCCAATTTTAGGTTTTACTACTGGGCAGTCAACATACACTACCTTACATTTTGGTTATACTACATCAATCGTGAAGACTGTCTGGTTTGGGTTTCTTCCAAAATTAATTCTATTCATAAATTTTCTATTATTTCTCTTCTTGGTTGTTCAATTCCTCTATCTTTAAGTAATTTAACTGATAATTATGTAGTTAAACATTCTTTGAGGATTTGGTTACAATTTAGAAAATTCTTTGGGTTATTTGGTTTTTCACTCTCTAGTCCCATTTTTTTCTAATTTTTTTTTAAACCTAAGTTTGGTTTCACCGATGCAGAGGAGGCCACTTCATGAGCACTGGATTCAGTAGATCAGCTTGAAGGAGGTGTTAGACCTCCTACTGTTAGAAGTGAAGGTGGGAAAGTGCCAGAGGATGGAAAGGGTTTTGTGGACTAGTGGGTAATGAAGAGTGTTCTCTTTGATAGGGTGGGGAACGCGGCTGGCGAGGATGAGAAAGGAAAGGTGGCTGGTGGTGGGTTCCTGTTGGATGATGAAAATGCAGTGCGGTTGCACTCGACCTGTGGGGTGTACCTACACTTCAGGGACTGCAGCGGTTCAGGAAGGCAGCTCATCACCACCGTCTCAAGGGCAACTAGAGCTGGGCAATAAGTGCCGGCTTAGCTGGTGACGCCCACATCCCGTAAAGGAATAATTAAAAAAAAATCAGATCTAGGAATCATTGTGTTTTTTTATGGCATTACGGTTTAGCAGATGTTTGAAATGGATTCATTGATAGGATGTGTCTATCAGTGATAATGTTGGCCAATCACACTCATTGTCAGTCGATGGTGAAGTGTTAGGCCATTCAGAGAGCATCTGATCTCTTCCTTATTCTGGGTGTTCCCCTAAAACTCACTGGAGCTTAGGTCCCTCCATATCCTCTGAGGCTCTTGGGAGGGGGGGTCCTTGGTTCACATACACTGTCAAGACCCACAAGGGCCCTGTGCTGCCTTTTGTAACAATGTACTGAATGATGAAATGTGAGCTTAGGATTTGGGAAGTTAACTCACGTATGGGGAGCATGTCCGTTTATCCTGTTCTTGGGCATTAGTGTTTCCATCCCAGGCATGAGGCAGCCACAGCTTGCTTATCAGAGCCCAGGTTCCCTGGGAGGCAGTGTGTTCCGCGATCTTGTTGCAGGCCCCATACCTGCTATCGACTGGAATGTTAAGGGAATTTTTAGCTTACAAATCAGAAACGCTCTGACATAAAAGAAAATCTTTTGCCCCATTTTGAGATAATTATCAAGCGTTTATTTTGGGCTCCTAAAGAGCAGGATAATGCTTTCTCTTTCCACCAGTATTTGGTAACAAGATGGTAGATGTTTAAGATAATTTTCACAAGAACTGGTGAAAGATGAGGAAGTCATTTCATGAATGCAGTGTTTAAATGGTTGAATGAAGCTGATAAAACATCAACAATGTGGCATGTTCAGGATCTGGGGTTATTAGCTTTGATTGACATTTTTAAATAGCTTGTTTTTGATGATGCCGCACAGTATTAATTAAATTTGGTGAGTTCTGGGGGGAGTGTAGGAACTGGCGTACATGGGCACTGGGACCTCAGTGAATTATAGGGGAGAGTAGATAGTGGTGTTGTGGTAAGATGAGTACGTAGACTGGAGACCAGCGAGTATCATGGGAGTATGAGAAATGGGACACAAGTGAGACATGGAGGATTGAGTCCCTGGTGCGTCTTGAAGGAAGGTGGGCAAACGGGGTGCTGGTGGATCTATGGGAGGGTGGGGAACATTACCTAGTGAACCAGATGCTGAAACAATGGGATTTCTGAAAAGTCAGATAGTGAATTGTTGAAGTTTAGACGAGAATTGGATAAATACTGGAAAGAAATTTTAAAAATCCATTTGCAGGGTATGGGGCCGAGCCGGAGATGACTTCTGTGGAAAAACAAGCCTTCCCACCACTTGGTCAGATCTTTTTAAAAATTTGATGTGTTGTAATAATGGATCAACACACTTGTTATGACAATAGCTGTTGACGAAATGTAATGACAGTATCTTCTTTTAATCCCTTGGCCAGGTGATCGAAAATACCAGGGCACAGTATGCGAAGAATGCAAAGAAGGATTCTATTCAAATGTGTCATCCTCTATTGAGCCCTGCAGGAAATGGACGAAGTAAGTGGAGCAGGAAGGTAGAGAGTGGTGAAGGCAGCTTTTGGCATGCTGATCTTCGTCAGTCAGGGCATTCATGGTGCAGTTGTGCAGGACACTGGGGAACTGTACTTGGAGTATTGTGTTAAGTTTAGGTCACGCTGCTATAGGGAGATGTTATCAAACTGGAAAGAGAGCAGAAAAGATGTACAAGGATGTTGCCAGGTCTTGAGGGACTGAATCATACGGGGTATTTGGACAGGCTGGGACTCGTTCTTTGAAGCGTAAGACAGAGGTCTCCAACCTTTTTTTGCACCGCGGACTGGTTGAATATTGACAATATTCTTGCGGACCGGCCGACTGGGGGGTTGGGGTGTTCAAGTAAAGTTAAACTCACCTCAACATGTCTTTTACAGTTAGGGTTGCCAAATTTCTCACTCCTAAATAAGGGACAAAAGTAGCAGTCAAATCCCGGGACACTTTACCTCAGGGAAGACTACCATGACCATGAAGCCTAGTGCGGGCACCTGTGTGCACATGTGTGAGGTGCGCATATGCGTATGTGCCGATTTTTTTCCGCAGATCGGTTTTGCCTTCATCTTCCCGACTGTCCATACATTATTTCTACTTTATATAGGCTGTGTATTTATCATATCATTCCTGCTTTTACTATATGTTAGTGTTATTTTCGGTTTTATGTGGTATTTGGTACGATTTGGTAGGTTATTTTTTGGGTCTGGGAACACTCAAAAATTTTTCCCATATAAATTAATGGTAATTGCTTCTTCGCTTTACGCCATTTCGGCACAAAAGGTTTCATAGGAATACTCTACCTTAGTGGGGGAAATACGGGAGAAGGGCGGTCCCGTATGGGACAAACCAATTTAGCCCAATATATGGGATGTCCTGGCAAATACGGGACAGTTGGCAACCCTATGTTCAAGTTCAACGATGCGTGACGGAATGAGGAAAGGTGCAGCTGACTCATATCGTTTCCTCGCGGCCCGGTAGCGCACGATTTGCGGCCGGGTACTGGTCCGCGGCCCGGTGGTTGGGGACCGCTAGCGTAAGAGAATGAGGAGTGAACTATAGAGGTTTGTATGGATAGGATGAATACATTGAGTCTTTTTCCCAAGTTTGGGGAATCAAGGACTCTGTAGAACATGGGCTTAAGGTGAGAGGAGAAAGATTTAATGGGAACCTGAGGGTTAACTTTTTTTTTATACAAAGGGTGTTATGTGAGTGGAATGCGCTATCAAAGGAAGTGATTGAGACAGGCACAATTAAAAGACACTTGGACAGTTACATGGGATGGAAATGTTTAAAAGGTTATGGGCTAAATGCTGGTAAATGGGACTAACTTAGTTTGGGGCATCTTGGTGGGCATATGCTGTTGTGTGCTGGGGCAGCAGGCTGAGGGTAGCAGACACCAACAGAATCAACAAACTCATTCATAAGGCCAGTGATGTTGTGGGGATGGAACTGGACTCTCTCACGGTGGTGTCTAAAAAGAGGATGCTGTCTAAGTTGCATACCATCTTCGTCAATGTCTCCCATCCACTACATAATGTACTGGGTGGGCACAGGGGTATATTCAGCCAGAGACTCATTCCTCTGAGATGCAGCACAGAGCGTCATAGGAAGTCATTCCTGCCTGTGGCCATCAAACTTTACAACTTCTCCCTTGGAGGGTCAGACACCCTGAGCCAATAGGCTGGTCCTGGACTTATTTCATAATTTCCTGGCATAGTTTACATATTACTATTTAACTATTTATGGTTTTATTACTATTTATTATTTATGGTGCAACTGTAACGAAAACCAATTTCCCCCGGGATCAATGAAGTATGACAATGACTATATCCCAGTTGAGCTGAAAGGCCTGTTTCTGTTTTTACAACTCTTTGCCTCTATAACTCTGATTAGCCAGGTTCAGAGACACGTTCTCACAACCCTGGCAGCATAGTTGACTCTTCGCGCCTCACGTTCCATCACCAAGACTGTACGTACCTGGTTACACATGTGACCTTCAAGGTGCTTCCATGTTTCTGTTTCATGGAGGCCAAATCTAGTCAGGCATATTTCTGTAAGCTTCAACCATGATCTTTGCCAGAAGATTCGTAATTAAGACCGTAGAACAAGGAGTGTTGGCCATTTGTGATTCTGAGTAACACTCATAAAAGTTGCTGGTGAACGCAGCAGGCCAGGCAGCATCTCTAGGAAGAGGTGCAGTCGACGTTTCAGGCCGAGACCCTTGGTCCTGACGAAGGGTCTCGGCCTGAAACGTCGACTGCACCTCTTCCTAGAGATGCTGCCTGGCCTGCTGCGTTCACCAGCAACTTTTATGTGTGTTGCTTGAATTTCCAGCATCTGCAGAATTCCTGTTGTTTGTGATTCTGAGTGACAGTTTTTCTCCCTGCCTCAGTTCTGAATGGTCTGCCTCATATTCTGTGATCCCTGGTTCTGGACTCAGCTGGGGAAACACATCACCTGCTTCCACACTCTGAGCCCATTAAGATTTACACTCCAAAGAATATAGGCCCTATTTGCTTGGTCCTTCATTGTGTGGCAAACCCACCATTCCTGGTGCCAGTCTGGTGAATCTTTTCTGCACTCCCTGTCAGATACATGGATTGTAATCTTTGTAAGTTGCATACTTTGTCTTGTGAATAAATCAGAACTATACACCATACTCTAACCCTGATATAATTGCAATGAGACTGCCTTACTCATGAATTCAAGTCTGTTTATGGTAAAAGCTAAAGTATCATTTGGCTTCCATACTACACTTGCTTGTTGGCTTTCAGTAAGTTGTGTACAAGGACACCCAAGTCCCTTTTGTATTTCAATATTTTCCCGTCTGTCGCCATTTGAAAGATACCCTGCTTTTCTGATTTGTGCACAGGTATTTTTCGATGATTTCATAATTGTTAAATAGCCTTTCAAAGA
The DNA here is from genome assembly GCF_030028105.1 of Mobula birostris. Taxonomy (NCBI): domain Eukaryota; kingdom Metazoa; phylum Chordata; class Chondrichthyes; order Myliobatiformes; family Myliobatidae; genus Mobula; species Mobula birostris. The sequence continues at coordinate 22,604,206 of NC_092371.1, read as the reverse complement.
CCAAATAGAGAATTCTGGAAGAGTCTCCAGAAAGAAGTTAATATCTCAAATCAAATGGAGGAAACATTGCAATAAAAAATGGTGGTTTTAATGTTACAGGGAGATTTAATCAAGAGGAAAAGTTGGGGGATTGTCAGATTTACGATCTGAAAAACTTTGAAGTTGAGTCTGGAAGTCTTTTTGGGTGCTGTTCCTTAAGTTTATACTGAGTTTAAATTAAACAGTGAAAGAGGCCAAGGACAGAGTCAGGTGTATAATGAATTTGATTAATTTAAAGAGGTTCAAAGTGAATCTGATTTGATTTCAGATGATCTGAAGCTCAGAGTCATGCTTGGCAGTGAGGTGTTCAGCAATCTGTGTTCAATCTACCTGATGTCAGAGAGTTTGAGGCTCATAATGGTGAGAAGGGATGTCCAATGGGATTGGTACTTCCTGCCAAGATTGCTTCCAGTGAGATTTATCAGATGATTCCTCAATCACTAAACTGCATTGTGTTTGTCTGTTCAAAAAAGATAAATGATTCCTTAAAAATATCATCAGATTTGAAGTGGACCTGGATGAGAAGGACTGCAATATTTTTCTGAGCTGGGATGAACCTTGATTTGGGCCCTTCAATTTATTCTTTCATTGAAGTTCTTTTCAAGATTGACTGTCATAATCGATTCCCCCACCACCAGCATTTCTCTCTGCAGGACCAGTTCCCTCAGTTGGTTAGAGGCTGTTTGCCATCTCTGATTAGGGCAGGAACCAACATGGGTAGAGTATGGTTCATAAACAACTAGCCTCCCTTAGTTAAAATCATAGGCAGAATAAGAAGCAGCATCAGACATGTGTTGTGAGATCTGTTGTTTCGTGGCAGCAGCACCGTTCAAGACACAAACAAATACGAAAAAGTCACAATAAAAATGACGTGCAAAAGAAGAATATTCAAGTTGTGTACATGGGTTCATCGACCGTTCGGAAATCTCACGGCAGAGGAGAAGTTGCTAAGTGTTGAGTGTGTATCTTCAGGCTTCTGTACCTCCTCTTTGATTGTCTAATGAGAAGACGGCATGCTCCAGTGGTGAGTTTCCTTAATGATGGTGTCCTTGTTGGTGGGGACGGTTGTGCCTTTGATGGAGCTGGCTGAACCTACAACCCTCTTCAGCACCTTTCAATCCTGTGCATTGGCGACTTCATACCAGGCGGTGAAGCAAGCAGGAGAATGAAGCGAGGGAAAGCAGCCGGCCCAGGCGGGGTACCTGGCTGGGTACTGAAGACTTGTGCTAATCAACAGGCTGGAGTGTTCACTGACATCTTTCACCTCATACTTTGGCAGTCTGAGGTACGCTTCAAGTGTGCTTCAATTATGCCGGTGCCCAAGAAGAATGTGCTAACCTGCCTCAGTGGCTCTCGTCCAGTTGCACTTACATCCACTGTGATGAAGCGCTTTGAGAGGCTGGTGTTGAAGCTTCTTCATCTCCTGTTTCAGGAGTGATTTGGATCTACTCAGATTTGCCTACCGTCAAAACAGAGCAACAGCAGATAACCTTCGTTGCCTGTTCACTCATCTCTGGAATATCTGGCCAGTGAAGGTGCATATATATTCTACACATTCTACAGATGCACAGTGAAGTATATCCTGAATGGTTGCATCACAACCTGATATGGAAGCACCAACGCACAAGGATGGAAAAGGCTCCAGAGAGTGATGGATGCAACCTAGTCCATCACAGGAAAAGCCCTCCTCGCCTTTCAGCACATTTACAAGGAGCACTGCCACAAGAAATCAGCAACCCATATTAAGGACCCTCCACTACCCAGGCCATTCTGTCTTCTCATTCCTGCCATTAGGAGGGAGGCACAGAAGTCTCAAGCCCCACACCACCAGGTTCAGAAACAGTTATTACTGGAGCCAGTGTAGGTAACTTCACTCCCCCCAACTCTGAGCTGATTCCACAACCTACGACTCATGTTCTCAGTATTATTTATTTTTCTATTTTTTTTAATATTTGCTCAGTTGTGAGATGGCACCAGTAATTTGGCGACTCTTTGTGTGCAACTCCGTTGGGAATCATCAAGTATTCCCGTTTAGGACTGCTGCAGCTGAGATCCACAGTCAGAGACATGGGGACTTGATCATTGTCTTAAGATGTTTAAAAAATCTATCAGTACTCAAAATTGTCAGATCCTAAACTGCAGACTCAGGTGGCAAGTCCAATTCTCCTTTAAAAGAATGGAAGTGTGGAAGGTGAGCCGACCTACAGGTATGATTGGAGTGCAGTGGTCTTAGGCCCCCACTCCGACTATCCTGTTGGTGAGTGTGCAGACTCCAAAAAATGAAACTGAAGACATCAGAGCAAGATTGCAGTACACCACTCTCCATAAAAGCAGGACAGCTCAGTCTTTTAAAGTTTGCGGAGGTGGAGTATGTTTTGTGATTCGGTCATTGTGGTCCACAGATATGGTGGTTCCGTCTCAATCCTTCTCACCTGACCGAGAACGTCTAGCGGTCAAATGTCCATTTTATTTGCCAGGTGAGTTTTCTGCCTTCACTCTGGTAGTGGTGTACATTCCACCTCAGGCTGGCACTGGATGGGCTGAGCCCCCATGAACAGCAGTCATGAAACAGCACACCCTGATAACTTCTTGATCATCGCAGGAAATTTCAGTCAGCTTGAGAAAGTCTCTGAACAACGACCACCAGCAAATCACCTGTTGAATCAGAGGACCAATACACCTATTCACTGTCATACCACCCTACCTGACCACCGTTATACCACCACACCTGACCACCGTTATACCACCATCAGGAATGTTTACCGTGCCATCCCACACCCACGCTTTGGAAAGTCCAATCACCTTGCTGTACTTCTACTCTTGGTGTACAGGCAGAGACCATACAACACAGTGCTAGTGATGAGGACCAAGTAAGCATGGTTAAAGAAAGTGGAAGAATGTTTACAGGACTGCTTTGAATCAGTGGACTGGACAATATTCAGAGATTTATCTTCGAATCTGAATGAATACACTACAGTTGTCACAGACTTCATCAGCTATGACCAGCTATGGAAGGTTATATTCAGAGCTCAAAAACAATTCTGGTTGAGGTTAGAGACGGAATTGGATACATGTCAGATCTGGCAGGGTTTGCAGGCCATTACTTCCTACACAGTAAAACCTAACATCCTGAATGGCTGCGATACTTCACTGCCAGATGAGCTCAACACAGTTTATGTACCCCTTGAAAGAGAGAATGAAGCTACATCTGTGCACATCCCTGCAGCATCTGGTGACCCTGTGATCTCTGTCTCGGGAGGCCGGAGTCAGAACATCTTTCAAGAGGGTGAACCCACACAAGGGATCAGGCCCTGAGTACCTGGTAGGGCACTGAAAACCTGTGCCAACCAGCTGAGAGTGTTCAAGGACATCTTCAATCTCTCACTGCTGCAGTTGGAGGTTCCCCACCTGCTTCAGAAGGGTGACCCAAAAAGAGCAGGGTGAACTGCCTCAATGACTTTTGCCCGGTGGCACTCGCACTTACTGTAATGAAGCACTCGAGAGGCGGATCACCTCACTCTTCCTTCAGTTAGTCCTGATGAAGGGTCTCGACCTGAAATGTCGACTGCACCTCTTCCTAGAGATGCTGCCTGGCCTGCTGCGTTCACCAGCAACTTTGATGTGTGTTGCTTCAGTTGGTTGGGTGGTGTGCAGCAACAACCTTGTACTCAACATCAGTAAGACCAAGGAATTGATTATGAACTTCAGGCAGGGGAAGTGGAGGGAACATATACCAGTCCTCATCAAGGTATCAGTAGTGGAAAGGGTGAGCAGTTTCAAGTTCCTGGGTATCAGCATCGCTGTAGACATAACCTGGGCCCAACATATTGATGCAAATACAAAGAAGGCACAATAGTAGCTATATTTTATCAGGAGTTTGAGGAGACTTGGTATGCCGACAAAGACTCTAGTAAATTTCTACAGATGTACAGTGGAGAGCATTCTGATCCTTTGCATCACTGTCTGGTATGGAGGGGCCACTGTGCTGGATCTGAAAAAGCTAAAGTTGTAATCTCAGCCAGCTCCATCATGGGCACTAGCCTCCCCAGCACTGAGGACTCCTTCAAAATGTGGTGCCTCAAAAAAGGCCGCATCCATCATTAAGCACTCCAGTTACCCAGGACATGCCATCTTCTCATACCTATAATCAAGGAGGAGGTACAGGAGCCTGAAGATACATGCTCAATGTTTTTGGAACAGCTTCTATCCTTCCGCCATCAGATTTCTGATTGGACAATCAACCCTGCCTCATCTTCTTTCCCTATTTTGCACTAACATAATTTTTATACAGTATATACAGCACATATTATAATTTATACCTTTTATTATTATAAATATTGCAGTATTCTGCTGCCACAAAACAACAAATTTGACGATATATGCCAGTGATATTAAACCTGATTCTGATTCTAAGTTTGTCTTCTTTTGTGCAGATTGTCAGTCGTTGCATGTAGTTTTTCATTAATACTGTTGTATTTCTTTGTTCTACTTGGAATGCCTGCAAGAAAATGAATCTCAAGGTAGTATATGGTGACATTTATGTACTTTCATCGTAAATTTTCTTTGAACTTTGAACTTCACCACAGGTCAGAAAAATCAACGGCATTTTTGTAAGAGCCTAGTTTTTACATCTGAGCTTTGCTGCCACCATGAGGCCAATGGTAGTATTGCTCACACTTTTCCCAGCAAAGGGCCTCGGCCTGAAACGTGGACCGTACCTCTTCCTAGAGATGCTGCCTGGCCTGCTGCGTTCACCAGCAATTTTGATGTGTGTTGCATCTATTCAGCAGAACGGTCCAATCACTGAGCTATCCTCAATCACCCCAAACTAATCAGAGAGCTTGCTTATGTATGGAATGATCTGCCTGGATGGTATGCAAAACAGTTTTTGACGATAACGTACAACGATAATAAACCAATTACTAGTTACGAACATAGCATAGTAGATGAACATTGCTACACAGTCAGATTACTTACAGTGATGTATGGAGCTTAGTCTGCTCTTTGTGCTGAAGTGACTGTCTTCTGCAGTTCCCTGCCCTTGGCTAGACCCTGAGGCCACTGCTGCTGCTTGCTAACCAGCAATAGACTTGAAAGTCGCTAAATGGCTGTAAGTAAGGTAGGGTTTGACTGTAATGCCGTCTTTTATCGCCTGTCACTTTGATGGGTTCCAGGGGAAGTTGAAGATCTTGGGAGAGGAGAAGTGAACTAGCTGGGATAGCTACTGCAACAAAGTCCAACCAGGCCACGCTCATTCTTATCCCTTCATTCCCTTCTCCTTTATACCCTTGTCCAGCCTCCTCCTCTATCCATCTAGACACTTTACCTCCGCCTTTTCCGAGGAACCAATCTGAAGAATTCCCTGCAGGCAGGAATGTTCCAGGTCTTACTCGTAGGCTGTGCCCAGCACCTCCTAAGGTTGGGTGCATGTGGTAATTAAATGAATCTGAATGTGAGTACTTGAACTCATTCCTGCAGGCTGCCTCTGGCAAGATGCCCCCATCCCTAACACAGTGATTTGAGCAGAGGCCAGGGCTGCCAACTGATTGGGCAGTATTTGTGGGTTTGGAGTTTGGGAGTGGTCAGAATTTGTCTCAACGCTGTTTGTTCCTTTTCAGTTGTACATCATTCGGACTGATTGAAGCTCAACCTGGCAGCTCAAAGGCCGACGTTGTCTGCGGTGAGTACCCCCACCAGCAGAAGGGGCCTGACCTTTGGATAATTGGGACCTGAGTAAAGAAGCCACATTAAAAAAAAACTACAGACACTTAAATAACAACAGAAAATACATGGGGATGTTTAGCAGATCGGGCAGCATCTGTGAAGTGAGACACAGGGGTAATGCTTCAGGTTAAGCACCTTTTATCAAAACTAGAGAAGTGAGGCAAGTTGCAGAGAGAGTTGGGAGATGGGAGGGACGATCTGTTGCAGAGCGTGGAGTAGGTGATACAGATGTTTTTTGTTGTAGTGTAGGAGAGGGAAATGACACTTGGGCAGTACTGCAAGAATGCTGCATTACTGGAGAGGGAAATGACAGTCGATGTAGTACTGCAGGAATGCTGCATTACTGGAGAGGGAAATGACAGTCGATGTAGTACTGCAAGAATGCTGCATTACTGGAGAGGGAAATGACAGTCGATGTAGTACTGCAGGAATGCTGCATTACTGGAGAGGGAAATGAATGAATGCTTTTGAATGGCAGCTCATCTGTCTGGTGAGGCAGTGCAGGTGGAAAAGAAACCTGAACCAGGAGATACAGAACATGACGCCTGCAAGAAATCTGACATAAATGAGATTGCTGGAAACACTCAGTGGATCAGCAGCATCTGTGGAAGGAGAGAAGCTGTATTAATGTTACCGGCCGGTTCAGACGTAATTGAGAAAGGACTGTCAAATGTATTGTGAATTTCCAGAGCTGGTCAGAAGAGGGAGTGATATTCATTGAATTGACTCTGATCTTTGTTGAGGTGGTGTAGGAAGTGAAGGCAGAGAACGGAGTGATGGTGAGATGGGGAATTAAAAGTGATGGGTTACTGCCATTTTTGGTTTACCAATGATTGAAAAAAGCATCATTTGACCCCTTCAGTTTGTCGGATGATTGTTTTCGTTACTTTAATGGCTAGAAGATCTATACTATTGAATTGGAAAGAGATTAATCCTACAACATTTCATATCTTGTTTAAATCTAGAAAAAATTAGAAATGTTACTTTTGACCCATCTATTAAATTTGATGAGACTTGGAGACCATTTATTCCATACTTCCACATGATGTAATTTGACCCTTGCCAAATCTATTTTGTGATTTCATTATATGGGGAGAGGAACAGAAGTGGCGACACTATTGGTTTTATCTGAGGTATCATAATAGCCCTTACTTTTCTTTTTTTTCCCCGTAGTTTTCTTTAGTTTGGGTAGATTAGTTTTTTTTAGGGGATTTTTTTTTCTTTTTCTGTTTTTTTTTTAGTGATATTTTATATTTTATGTATGCTATTTATATATTTTGTTGTTAATCTGTGTGATTTTGGGATGTTTCTAACTAAGTGTTACCTGACTGTAAACTTCAATAATTATTATCAATTAACATAATCCCAATTACTATGTACTTGCTTTTTGTAATCTGTTTGTTGTTGAAACTAATAAAAAATTGAAAAAGAAAGAAAGAAAAATAATGGGGGACTGGAAGCTCTAGGTCACTCTCATGATTACACGTAGAAGTTTTGCAAAGTGGTTGCCCTGTCTGCAACGTAGAGGAGACCACGTGAGGAGAACCATATGCAGTACACTTGATTGAGGGAACTACAAGTGAATCACTGTGTCACCCAGAACAATTGTTTGGGTAACGGGATGGTGGGAAAAGGTCAGCTGTTGCATACCCTGCCATTGCACGAGAAATCACCATGAGGCAGAGAGGGGACCAGGGGGTTGCAGAGTGAACAGCATTTTCAGATGCTGATGTGGTAGAAATTCACAGGTGATGACAAATGGAATGTGGAGGCTGGTGTGGTAGAAGTTAAGGATTGGTGGTTCCCTATTGCAGTAAGGAGAGGGAATGAGAGGAGAACTGTTGAAAATAGAGAACACTTGATTGGGACAACTCTCAACAATGGTGGAGGGGGAAGTCATGGTTAAGGAAAAAGGAAGGCAACTTAAAAACACTGCTTTGAAAATCCTCATCATCAGAACAGGTATGATGGGTTGAGGAAATGGGCAGCAGGTATACACAGAGTAGCTGTGAGAATCAGTGGGATTATAATGGATGTTGGTTATTGATCAATGAGCTAGGGAAGGAAGAAGTCCAGAAAGGGCAGGAAAGTGTCAGGTGTGGAACATGTGGAAACTGGTAGTGGAACTTTTGAGTTCTGACCAAGTGTAGAAAGCAGTACCAATGCAGTCATCGCAAACAAGAGGAAATCTGCAGATGCTGGCAATCCAAGCAACACACATTGTGTGCTGCAAATCCTGTCATGAATGTGCTGGAAAAAGAGGTGAGGCAGTGGGACTGAAACCAGTACTGCTCCACTGTCCCACAAAGAGACAGGCTCAGTCACAGCCCAGGTGACTTCCATAACTACACCTTTGACTGGGAGAGAAGCCGTTGTTCAGAAACAAGCAAGGATTGGACAGGAGGAAAATGGATGGAAAAGTGTAGACAAATCACTGTTGCTGGGGAAGAGCAGAGTGAGATAATGGGTCTAACGGAGGGCAATTGTACAAACTGAGGACCATTTGACTGCAGCTTGTAAAGGGAAGATCTTCTGAGAATCTGGAGACAATGCTCGATGTTCCTGTCAGTGTCTTGGGTCCAGAAACTGCTGGACGGGGGAGGTTAGAAGTTTAGAGTGGACGGGGGAGGTCAGAGGTTCAGAGTGGACAGGGGAGGTCAGAGGTTCAGAGTGGACAGGGGAGGTCAGAGGTTCAGAGTGGACGGGGTGGTCAGAGGTTCAGAGTGGACGGGGGAGGTTAGAGGTTCAGAGTGGACGGAGAGGTCAGAGGTTCAGAGTGGATGGGGAGGTTACAGGTTCAGAGTGGACGGGGGAGGTCAGAAGTTCAGAGTGGACAGGGGAGGTTACAGGTTCAGAGTGGACGGGGGAGGTCAGAGATTCAGAGTGGACGGGGGAGGTCAGAGGTTCAGAGTGGACGGGGGAGGTTACAGGTTAAGAGTGGACGGGGAGGTCAGAGGTTCAGAATGGACGGGAGGTCAGAGGTTCAGAGTGAACAGGGGAGGTTACAGGTTCAGAGTGGACGGGGGAGGTCAGAGGTTCAGAGTGGATGGGGGAGGTTACAGGTTCAGAGTGGACGGGGGAGGTCAGAGGTTCAGAGTGGACGGGGGAGGTCAGAGGTTCAGAGTGGATGGGGGTAGTTACAGGTTCAGAGTGGACGGGGGAGGTTGGAGGTTCAGAGAGGACGGGGAGGTTACAGGTTCAGAGTGGACGGGGGAGGTTACAGGTTCAGAGATTCAGAGTGGACGAGGAGGTCAGAGGTTCAGAGTGGATGGGGGAGGTTACAGGTTCAGAGTGGACGGGGAGGTCAGAGGTTCAGAGTGGACGGGGAGGTCAGAGGTTCAGAGTGGACAGGGGAGGTCAGAGGTTCAGAGTGGACGGGAGGTCAGAGGTTCAGAGTGAACGGGGGAGGTTACAGGTTCAGAGTGGACGGGGAGGTCAGAGGTTCAGAGTGGACGGGGAGGTCAGAGGTTCAGAGTGGACGGGGGAGGTTACAGGTTCAGAGTGGATGGGGGAGGTCAGAGGTTCAGAGTGGACGGGGAGGTCAGAGGTTCAGAGTGGACGGGGAGGTCAGAGGTTCAGAGTGGACAGGGGAGGTCAGAGGTTCAGAGTGGACGGGAGGTCAGAGGTTCAGAGTGAACGGGGGAGGTTACAGGTTCAGAGTGGACGGGGAGGTCAGAGGTTCAGAGTGGACGGGGAGGTCAGAGGTTCAGAGTGGACGGGGGAGGTTACAGGTTCAGAGTGGATGGGGGAGGTCAGAGGTTCAGAGTGGACGGGGAGGTCAGAGGTTCAGAGTGGACGGGGGAGGTCAGAGGCTCAGAGTGGACGGGGGAGGTTACAGGTTCAGAGTGGACGGGGAGGTTACAGGTTCAGAGTGGACGGGGAGGTTACTGGTTCCGAGTGGATGGGGTGGTTACAGGTTCGGAGTGGACGGGGAGGTTACAGGTTCAGAGTGGACAGGGAGGTTACAGGTTCAGAGTGGACGGGGAGGTCAGAGGTTCAGAGTGGATGGGGGAGGTCAGAGGTTCAGAGTGGACGGGGGAGGTTACAGGTTCAGAGTGGACGGGGGAGGTCAGAGGTTCAGAGTGCACGGGGGAGGTTACAGGTTCAGAGTGGACAGGGGAGGTCAGAGGTTCAGAGTGGACGGGGAGGTCAGAGGTTCAGAGTGGACGGGGGAGGTTACAGGTTCAGAGTGGACGGGGGATGTCAGAGGTTCAGAGTGCACGGAGGAGGTTACAGGTTCAGAGTGGACAGGGGAGGTCAGAGGTTCAGAGTGGACTGGGAGGTCAGAGGTTCAGAGTGGACGGGGAGGTCAGAGGTTCAGAGTGGATGGGGGAGGTTACAGGTTCAGAGTGGGCAGCAGATTGTACGGTTTAGGAAAGCAGTTTGTGTGTTTTGGGTCCAGATGGGGAGTAGGTAAGAGGGAGAATGAGCCAGAGGGGCATTGGGAGTTCAGGAGGTGGGTGAAAATATTTGCTGTTTTCGTGTCGCTGTTTTGCCACACTAGGCACCGAGGCCGCAGGAAGGAAGCTCATCGTCATGTCAGGCTCAGAGTTCACTGAGTCGTGTACCTGGAGTGGATGACAGCCTACTACTGTGGATTGATTTGTCAGGATCATAGAGCAGAAGATCACAAGTTATCATCAAAATGTTTCATGTAGTACACGTCAGCAGGGTGGTAACTTGGTCAGAGCAAAGTGAAAGGATCAGGTTTGGCTGTGATTGTCAAGCATCGATTCCCCTCTCTTCGACAGCACCAAAAGAAATTGTCTCCTGGCCATCCTGGTTCTCCAGTCTATCGGTGGCCTTCCCCTTGTTCTTCCTCCCTATGATTTAGAACATGCTTGTCCCTGTTATTGTAGTCCTGGTGAAAGATCATTGGCCTGAAACATTAGCTTGTTTTTGTCTCTCTGGACACATGCAGCCTGACCTGACCTGCTTGTTTGAGGATCCCATTCAAATTCATTTGTATTTTTAAAATAGTTACAGCACTCTGTGTATGTATTTGGAAAAAAATAATTGTGCTTGGGATCTTCAGACAGGGATTTTATTTTTCATTGTGAGTTTGACATGCCACCGAGTATGCTTATAGATACTGGGATTTGGAGATCTTTACTGGTATATATTCTGTGAATAGTGGTTGAACTTGCTGAGCAGCTAAGTACCCGAAGTGATCACCTCCCCTACTTGCAGTGTCTTGTGGCTACAGTGTTCACCATCTGCAGGATGCAATGTAGAACTCACGGAGTCTGTAGATAGATGGAAATTGCAGTGTCACAGTAGCATTGCAAGTGCACAGATATACATATTAGAAGAGAAGTAGAAAGAATAAGATGCAAGTTACCGCAAACAGTCTAACAGGAGGGGGTCATCACTTCTCTGGCTATAGATTGACTCATAACGCCGGATAACCGAGGGTAAGAATGACCTCTTTGGAGCACTGCAGTTGTCTTAGTCTGTCACTGGAAGTGCTCCTCTGTTCAGCCAAGCTGCCATGCAGAGGGTGTGAAATATTATCCAGAATTGCCAGGATTTTCCATCGTGTCCTTCGTTCTACCACAGCCTCCAGTGTGTCCAGTTTCACTCCTATATCAGAGCCATATGTTTCTAATCCTTTCTAATCGGTTCATTGAGCCTGTTGCAGATCTTCTCAAGGTTCTCAAGCCTAATGATGGGCAGGACATGTTGGTGCACTGTGGTGGGAATAGAAAAAAAATCTGTAGAAGGAAAGGTAGGCTGATGGAAAATTCTAAAGCACTTATTTATGGAAGCAGTGGGCAGGGCTGAGGTATTGAGTGAATACTTTACATCAACCTTCATCCAGGAAGAAGATGCTTCCAGAGTCTACAAAGGATGATGCAATGGAGACTGTGGGTGAGATGGAAAGTGACTAAGTGGAGGATAATAGAAAGCTAATAAATCACCTGGCCCCAGATGGGATGCTCATCAGGCTGTTGAGGCAAAGAAAGGGAGACTGCAAAGACCCTGGCCATAATCTTCCAAATGCTTACAGATTCAGGGATGGTGTGTGGATTAGAAAATTGTAAATGCTAAATGCTATACTTTTGTTTAAAAGAAAGGGGATAGTCAAAAACCCATTTAGCCTTGGTGGTGGGGAATGTTCCAAAAATGATCATCAACTGCAGACTTTGCAGTTGCTTGTGTTGATTGAATATAGAAAGCAAGCAAGGCAAATCATGTCTAGGTAACTTGACAGAGTTAGTCAAACTGGAATAGGTAGGATTGTTCTTCTCAGATTAGAGGAGTTTATAAAGGGATCCAACAGAGATATTTCACATCATGAGAAGTATAAAAAGGTAGGCAGAGAGTGTTGCCATGGTGAAGAAACAGAGAATGAAATTGATTGGCTGAAGACCTAAAGGAGAAATGGAGAAGTGAGTGTATGCAGTGAGTGCTTATGGTTTGGAATGCACTGCCAGAGCCAGAATGGAGGCAGATTCAGATACAGCTAGTCAAATATCTGATAGGAAAGCAAGGTTTGAGGAGGGAACATGGAGGTGGGACCAGATGGATTTCTCTTGCACAGATCCAGTATGGACTTGATGGGCTGAATGGCCTCTATGCTGTAATCGTTCCTAATTTTCTAATTCTCTCGCTTGCTACAAATTACACAAGACCCCGAGATTGAAATATTGCCATTCCATAATTGTTAGAATCCTGGGAAGGCTCCCCCCACAGCACCTTCACCCCATGGACTGCAGGTGTTCAAACCAAAGGCTTCACAACTATAAGGAATGGGCAGAGCCCCTCCTCCAAGCCCACAGTGCAGGTAGTGATCTCATAGGTTCTCCTGTCTGCTGAGAGGAACTTTGACAGGTTTTAAGGTAAACTGCAGGACCAGGTTAACAGAGGTTGACTTTTTATTTCAGGTGTTCCGTTACCAAACAATGGGTGTTGCAAAGGAGCAATTATTCCTTTGGTTCTGATTACTATCGTCCTCATAATTCTGGTTGTCTGCAGCCAGCTGGGTGAGTCATCTGCTTTGACAATTACCCTGATTCTTGTGCTAGTTTACAACACTGTTTGATCTCACAATGTAACCAAAGGAAATCAGAAGGCAGCAGTTGCTGCATATGTGAAGCAAACACACAAAATTCTGGAAACACTAAGCAGGTCAGCCAGTGTTTATGGGGAGAGAGGGACTGTTTTCTACCCACGGATACTGATTTACCTGATGAATGCATCCAGCAATTTTCACTTTTGTTACTGCAGTAGTGAATGTTTTGTATCCAGTCACTGTTAATTAGTCAAACATTCAGCTGAGCTTTACCCTTTTCTGGATTAGACAGTTTCAAAATGAGGTTGAATGCCAAGCCACAGCACTTCATCCCATAATATCTCGAGTTTTAGATCTCTCTATCGCACCAAACTTGGTTAATAGAATCAACCTTTACCAGTTGGCAAGTCCATAAATTGCCTTTTGTATTGTTTGCATCACATGATAAATTTCCAAATAAGTGTCGCCATCTTATCATAAGACATAGGTGTTAAATTAGGTCATTCAGCTCATCATGTCTGCTCCAGCGTTTGATCACAGCTGATTTATTTTGTCTCTCAACCCCATTCTTTTGCCTTCTCCCATGACATTTGACACCCTTATTAATCAAGAACCTATCAACCTCTGGTTTAAATATACCCAATAACTCAGCCTCCACAGCCGTATGTGGCAGTGAGTTCCACAGAATCACCACTCTCTGGTCAAGGGAATTCTTCCTCATCTCTGTTCTAAAAGGATTTGTTCTGAAGTTGTGCCCTCTGGTCCCGGATTCTCCCATTATTGGAACACCTCCATGTCCGCTCCATCTAGGCCTTTCAATATTCGGTAGCTTTTAATGAAATCTCCCATCATTCTTCTAAACTCCAGAACCATCAAGCAATCTTGATACATTAACTGTTTCATTCCCAGGATTATTCTCATCAACTTCTTCTGGACCCTCTCCAATATCAGCACATCCTTTCTTGGATATGGGACCCAAAGCTGCTCAGAATACTCCAAATGCTGTTTGAAAAATCTGTTATAAAAACTTAACATTACATCCTTGATTTTATATTCTAGTACTCTGCTAACAGTGCATTTGCCTTCCTTACTACTGAGCCAACCTGCCAGTTACCCTCTGGGAAATCCTGTATGGGTACTCCCAAGGCCTTTTGCACCTCTGATTTCTGATTTTACTCCCTGTGCAGAAAATTGTCTAAAACTTTATATTCCTGCTACCAAAGTGCATAACCATACACTTACCTACCTTGTACTCCATCTGCTATTTCTTTGCCCATTCTCCTAATCTGTCCGAGCCCTTCTGCGGACTCCCTGCATTCTCAACACTACCTGACCCTCCACCTAACTTTGTATCGTCCACAAATGTGGCCAAAACACCATCAATTGCATCATCCAGATCATTAACATATAACGTGATAAGTAATAGACCCAACACCAACCCCTGTGGAACACCACTGGTTACATGCAGCCAACCAAAATAGGCCTCCTTTATTCCTATTCTTTGCCTTCTACCAATCAGCCAATCTTCTGTCCATGCCAGTGTCTTTTCTGTATTGTCATGAACTTATATCTTGTTTAGCAGTCTCATGCACGACACCTCGTCAATCTGAACATCCAAGGAAACAACATCCACCTGACTCTCCTTTATCTATCCTACTTGTTTTTTCCTCAAAGAATTCCAACAGATTTGTTAGGCAAAATTTCCTTGTAAGGGAACCATGCTGAATTCAGCCTATTTTATCTTGCGCCTGCAGTACTCCGAATCCTCATCTTTAATAATGGACTCTAACATCTTGCCAACGAGTGAAGTCAGGCTATAATTTCCTATCTTTTGCCTCCCTCGCTTCATAAAGTTTGGAGCGACATTTGCAATTTTCCAGTCCTCTGGAACCATTCCAAAATCTAATAATTCTTGAAAGAGCACTACTAATGCCTCCAAAATCTCTTCAGCTACCTCTTTCAGAGCTTTGGTGTGTAGTTCATCTGGTCCAGGTGATTTATCTACCTTTAGACTTTTCAGCTTCTCAAGCGCCTTCTCCTCAGTAACAGTGGCTACACTCACTTCTGCCCCCGACACTCTTGAATTTCTGGTATGCTGCAGGTGTCTCCCACAGTGAAGACTGATGCAAAACACTCATTGAGTTCACCTGCCCTTTCTTTATGCCTCATTTCTACCTCTCCAGCACTATTTTCCAGCTGTCTAATATTCATTTTTACCACTCTTTTACACTTTATTTTTCTGCAACCACTTTTGGTATTCTCTATTATATTATTGGTTAGCTTACCTTCATATTTCTCTCCTTTGCTTTTTTAATTGCCTTCTGTTGGTTCTTAAAAGCTTCCGAATCCTGTAACTTCCCACTAACTTTTGCTATGTTGTATGCTCTCTTTTGCTTCTGTTCGTCTCTTTTTCTTCCCTTGTTAGCCATGGTTGCCTCATTCTCCCTTTAGAATGGTTGTTCTTCTTTGGGATGAACCAATTTTGCCTCTGCAAATTAACAAGAAACTCCAACCATTGCTGCTCTACTGTCATGCCTGTCAGTGTCCCCTTCTTATTAACTTTGGCCATCTCCTCTTTCATGCCTCTGTAGTTGCCTTTAGTCTGCTGTAATGCTGATACTTCTGACTTTACTTCTTCCTTTCAAGCTGCAGAGTGAATTCATATCATATTATGATCACTGTCTCCTAAGAGCTCCAGTACCTTACACTCTCAAGTCAAATCTGATTCATTAAACACCACCCAATCCAGAATTGCCTTTTCCCTAGTGGGCTGAACCACAAGGTGCTCTTAAAAAAGCCATCTCATAGGCATTCTAGAAATTTCTTGTCTTGCATACCAGCATGAACCTAATTTTCCCTATTTATCCGAACACTGAAATCCCCCATGACAATCATAACACTTACCTTTTCACATGCCTTTTCTATCTCCCATTCTAACTTGTATCCCCACGTCCTGGCTTCTGTCCGTAGGCTAGTATATAACTCTCATCAGGATCTTTTTACCTTTGCAGTTTCTTAACTCTGCCCACAAAGTTTCTATACCACTTGCTTTTATGTCACTTTCTATGGATATGATTTTATCTTTTTTACCAATAAAATACTCCCCAACCCCTCTGCCCACCTCCCTGTCCTTTCGATACTTGGCTTGTATGTGCAGTTCTTCACCCATTTTCCACAACAAGATGTTCTAATTAAATTATTCAGTTTCCCAGTGGCTTGAGTTTCAGTTGGACAAATTTTACAAAAACTCAGAAATGTTACTTTATTTGTAAAGATGATTAGTACTGATGTGATGTAATCGGTGCCACATAACAAAAATTAAATATAATTAACAGTAAACGATTGAGTGGTTA
The DNA here is from genome assembly GCF_030028105.1 of Mobula birostris. Taxonomy (NCBI): domain Eukaryota; kingdom Metazoa; phylum Chordata; class Chondrichthyes; order Myliobatiformes; family Myliobatidae; genus Mobula; species Mobula birostris. The sequence continues at coordinate 22,588,075 of NC_092371.1, read as the reverse complement.
CCTAGTATGACAGGATGGGCTCTTGATATCACAATCTACTTTGTTATGACCATGCACCTTATTATCTGCCTGCTCTGCACTTTCTCTTTAGCTGTTACACTTGATTCTACACTCTTTTATTGATCTACAGTATTCTACCTCAATGCACTGTGTAATGATTTGATCTGTAATAATGGTATGCTTGTCACTTTGCCTCAGTACATGTCACAGCACTAAACAGAAACCTAAAAATAAAATTGTCTCTGCTATCGACCAGAAATCATGTTTAAAACCTTTCGTCAGTTGAGAATTGAGCTTGTCTGCAGCAAAAAGATGAAGAATCCCACTTTCTAGTAACGGGCAGCTTGTCTTTCTCTGCAGGTTATCTGAATGCTGCCAAGGAAGCCATAAGAAGGCGGGTGAGTGTTATCCTAATAATAGCTAACTGCAACATAGTGCTCCTGCTGAGCACCTCTGAGCACCTCACCCCTTAATGTCTTCAATCGCAGTCCCAGGGGAGTGGCTGGAAGCTGGTAAAACTATATTAATTTAGCACTGGGTAGTCCAGTTACCTGTTCCAGTGATCTGAGCTGGTCAGAGACTGTCCTAGACTTGAAGAGATCCAGCAATACCAAGTGCTCAGGATAGCTCTAGCTGTTGGAATCCCAGCTTGCCTAGGCACATCCACAGCATTAAGGTCCAGAATTCCCACTGTTGGAGAGCGTTCCAATACTCCATGCCTTTCAAAGTTATTCCAGACATCCAGTGACCCCAGCTTGTTCAGGACTCTCCTACTTCTGGCCTTGCACGCCGTCCACACCTCAGTAAACCTCCAGATTGAGCCCCAGCTGGTCAGCATGAGGGCCACGGTCCCAGCTGCCTCAGTCCTCCCCCAGGCTCCCCGCCAGCCGACAGATTCTCACAACTGAAGGTGGTGCTCCCAGCTCAGTACTGCTTCCCAGAATCTAGCTCTGTTCAAGACATGGCTCACCACCTCTCGGGGGGCAGAGAAGTATAAGCTGGCCCTTCAGTACTCCAGCAAATCCTTCCTATGTGTCTCCACCGCTCTTTCAGGTAATGGACCCTGAAGCCCTGCCACCTCAGATGAAATACATTTTCATCAATTTCCATCTAACCTTGTCCCTTAGCTAACGTTTATATTGTTAACCCTTCATGTGAACTTCCATTTGACTCCATCTCCTGTGGATTGATGAACTGGAGGTTTGTATGTCTATACGAGGGGATCAACTTGCATTGGTGACATGCCTGATATATACAAAGAATGGGCCCTTCAGCCCACAATCTTTTGTCAGCCTTTTAACCTACTCCAGATCGATCTAACCCTTCCCTCTTACACTGCCTTAACCCTTGATTTTCTTTTTCTTTCATCCATCCATGTGCCTATTTGAGAACATCTTATATGTCCCCAGTGTATCAGCCTGCACCACCACCTCCAGCACTCATCACTGTCTGGGCAAAAAAATATAAGTTCCCCCTGACGTCCTCCGCCTCCCCCCACCCCGGCCAACACTTACCTCCAATCACCTTAAAACGATGGCCTCTGGTGTTGGCCATTGCTACCCCTGGAAAGAATATTGTGCTGCAGAAGGCAGGTTATGAAATGCCTTGCAGTCCATACGATGAGATGTGTCTTACGTGGCTTTTCTGTCTTTCAGATGACGAGAGGAAGGGAAGAGGAGGACCCCAAGGATGCAGCTCAAATAGGCAGGCTGATGGATGGCGTACCCACACCGGAGAGTGGGCTACACGCAGGGATCCAGGAAGAGGGCAAGGACAGTCACCCCTCCGAGGAGGAACAGAACCACATTGCCACTTCGATTCGGAGAGAAGACTTCAAGTGTAGACAAGATGCTAATGGAAGTACGGGAAGGCAGTGGGTGGACAGAGACATTGCATTGCCGTGAATCCGTGGCTGAAGCAACATGCCGTGGACTTCATCAGGTTTCCCTTGAAATATTGTGGCTTTCATTTTAATCCAGAGCATTTTATTTTGCCTTCAACACATTATTTCTATAACGCTGCACCCAAGGAACCCTGTGAAGTTTAATCACCGGTAATGTTTCTCATTGGATCAGTGTACTAAGGGATTCCTGTTCTGATGGAAACATTGAACAGACAAAGTGGTCACTCTCAGTGCAGGTGGGTTCAAGGACATTGATTGTTCTGATATGAAGTTCTTTGTTCTGCAACCATCCCTGACAAATCTCTTATCTTGGGTGTTTGAGGTTGGTGCAGAGATTTGCTCATTGCTGCTTGGGAGTGGATTCAATGGGGGTTGGACTAAGCCCTGTCATCCATCTCTACCAGACGTAATGTGTGTGTTTCGAGAAGGAGGTTTGGGCTCATCATCGCATCATAATTTCTCAACATCTACGGCTTTGGGTAGAGATATGGAATGAACTCTCAGTGGGTGAGATTTCAGAGAAGCTGCCACTGGTCACGGGCAATTAGCCAGTGTGAGATGGCCACTGCTGGTCACTCTCCAGCGTGTCTAGATACATCAAGAGAGGAGGAGGGTATGAAACAGCTAGAACAATGACAAGAACATAACCCCATAACTGCTGAGAGAGAAGCCATTCGAACTTCATCACTGGTCATTTCATTGAAACCACTTGTAAGCTCGTACCTTTGTGATTTCATTAGTCGATTCGTTAAAAATTTCACATTAATGGCAATCTTCTTTTACTTATCTCACTGAGGAGTTTTTCAGCTGCTTTGATAATGAAAGTGATGACATTAGTTAGTCTGAATTTACTACAACTATAAGTAGCATGATTTTGCTTTATTTTGTTGTTGGGGAGCCACATAGGAACAGCAATCAAAAGTTCTTACTGAGGGCGGTTGTGAACTTGGGACAGAGGAACTGTGTGGTGTTACGTCTTTAGTGCATAGTGATCTGTTTAAGCTTCAGCTGTTAAAGTGGGAATCTATAACTGATACTTCATTAATTTAACTGATAAACTTAAATTAATTAGCTAAAAGACCAAGTGAATTTATTAAATAAGTAATTAGTCATCAATTGAATACCCAAGCAAGGTTAGATAGGGATCATTGGGAAGGAGGAGGGTGCCACTCTTCCAGTGTGGGTACTCACAGAAAGCAGAGTCCCAGATAGCCAGATTTGTGGCTCTCATATTTTGAGGAACAAAGCCAAACTTACGTGCAAGACATTGTAATGTGTCAGGGACAGTGGAGCATAGCGTGGACACTTCAACCCAAGAGTCAGTGGCACAGTTTAGGTTTAGTTCCTAGTGTGTGGCAGGGGCTTGTGATGTACTGGGCTGGCCAGTGAGGCGGAAGCAGTGTTGGAAGAGCTTCCAGCCATTGCCTTTGTTTGTCATCTGTGAGAAACTTGCTTAATCTGGACAAGAATAAGGAATGCTAAGAAATGGACAAGCTGTGACTTTAATGAATGAAGGAGAAAACTCAAGAGCTTGATTGCCAACTCCTGCTTTGTTACTTTTGATTTTGTGACTGAAAAGATTATGGTATGATACAATCAGTAGCACGTTAAAGGAACAAGAGAGGGATGTAGTCGAATATAATACCACTCTCGGCATCCATGGACTACAGTCGCAATTGGAACTGTGACTGCAGACAAAGCATCCATTTGTCATTCATATTGGAATTAGTATGCAGTCCGAGCTAAAATTCAGGTTCTGCTGAGGGAATTTGAAGAGCTTTATTATGAATTCAAAAACAAAACCTCAAAGGTAATAACTCTCCATATTGCTACCCGTGCCATGTACACATTGACAATGGCAAAGAGTAGAGGTGTAAATGTAAAGGTAGTGTGGGAGAGGGCATTTTATTTCCTGGGGCACTGGGGAAAGATTGACTTGCCACTTTGGGATAGACTCCTCTTGGAATGAACTCAGCCCGATCTCCTGCAAAATTGTATAATTCATGTTAGAGGGAGGACTCAAAATCAAAGACTCAAGAGGTTCTGCGGGTGCTGGAAATCCAGAGTAACACATACAAAATGCTGGAGGAACTCAGCAGGTCAGGCAGCATCTTTGGAAACAGTTGACATCTCGGGCCGAGATCCTTTATCAGGACTGTCTCCACAGACGCTGCCTGACCTGCTGAGTTCCACCAGCATTTTGCGTGCATTGCTCTAAACCAAAAGAAGCTGGAAGGTGAGTCAGGGTAGAAGTAGATATCCGAAGAACGGAATCAAGTCTGTAGAGTGAAATAAAGTCAAGCCAGTTAGAAAAGGCAAAGAGTTTTAACAGCATTAACGACAGGGGTCACATGCAAAAATAGTAAAGTTGGAAGCACTCTGTCTAAAAGTTTATAGCATTACAGTGAAATCTGCAATGGGTCTCTGCAACTCAAGATACTTTCACAGAGACAACTGAACTTGAGTCTGAAGTGCAATTCTTGCAAAGTGCCCAACATGAGGACATTTAGGTCTAAAATATACAGTAAATGCCACTACCAGAGTTAAATGACTTTGTTGTCTTTTCTGATACCTGGTTGTAGAGAGACCAGGTGTGACTTCTAGAAAACATAAACAAACAGTAAAGAGTGCCTTGATAATAATGGATAACGTCATAACATTGTGTGGATATGATAGTTGAAAAATTAAGTTGTAGCCAGTTAAGAGAAAAAAGACAGAAATTACTGATAGGAATTGTTGGTAAACACACTAATCCAAGTTTTAGACAAATAAATCAGGAGGAGCATATTGGCAAGGAAATAATCGTGGGAAGTTTTAAACTTCACAAAGTTTAGACAAACCAAATTGGCAAAATGGGGAAGTGCATGGATTTGAAGGCAGTTCCCTAGATCAACCAGCCAAGGAGCATGCTAGTTTATATGTTGACTAGGGCTAGTTAAAAACCTTTAGATCAAGAATTATCCTGGGATCCTAATAAGACAGGACTTCATGTAAAATTTGATTGATAGGGTTAACACAGAAATTAAAACTCCTAATTTGAAAAAAAAAGCCAATAATGAAGAATTGGAGATTGCCAGCGGTAGACTGGTATAATGTACATTTTGCATGCTGTTATTTTGCACATCAATATGTGTGTTTTTATTGTGGTCCTGATGGGACATGACCTTCTTGGTGTTCCCTGCTTTACAACGGTGTAATATTGTTTGGAATTTTCAGTTTGCACCCCATCTTAAAGACTCAACTTGTGAATAATGTGTTTTTTTCATGCAGCTTTGTCAATAAATCTTTACATCTCCTATTTTCAGAGGTATCCTGTGTCTTGAGTGCATTCCTGGAGATAGTACAGTGAGAAATACAGTTAAAAGATATGATAGACAATTAACAAGGCAAGCATTAAAGAAATAAAATGCATTTCAAATAGAAGTACGTATGATCTGATGGCCCTTACTAGAGACATAAAGCTGTGATAGCTCATCAGGCTTTTCAAGTCTACCTTACCATTCAGCTGCTCTGCCCAGGCCTCAACTCCCTTTCTGTTCCAGTTCCCTATAACTCTCAATTCCGTGATCTTTCTAAAATATATCTACCTGCTTTTCAAATATGTCAGTGATCCCACCTCCACAAAACCCCGGAGAAATAATTCCAGAGTTTCAATGCCCTCTGGGAGAAGATATTCCTTCACACCTCATTTTTAAATGACCATTCCCTTATCTTGTATCTGCCTCTCCTCATTCGCGATTCGCCCATACGTGGGAACATCTCAATATTGTTGGACTATGGAATGGCCTGCTTAAAGAAGTGGTGCAGGCAGATAATTCCACAACATAAAAGAAGCATCCAGCTAAGTACTGAAAGGCATAGAAGGCTACAAAGTTAATGCAAGAAGTTAATCTACAAAGTTAAGGCAGAGAAGGCTACAAAGTTAATGCCATATTCAAGTTTGTTGTCGTAGGCCGAGTCAAAGGTGGTGACGAATCAGCATACGGGAGGAAATCTGGCTGAGTGGTGCCACAACAACCTCTCACTCAATGTCGGCAAGACCAAGGAGGTGATTATTGACTTCAGAAGAAAGAAAGCAGAAGTCCATGAGCCAGTCCTCATTGAAGGATCAGAGGTGGAGAGCGTCAGCAACTTTAAATTCCTCGGTGTTAGTATTTTGGAGGATCTGTCCTGGGCCCAGCACTTAAGTACAATTACCAAGAAAGCACAGCAGCACCTCTACTTCCTGAGGAGATTGCGAAGATTTAGCATGACATCTAAAACTTTGACAAACTTCTATAGATGTGTTGTGGAGAGTACATTGTCTGGCAGCATTAGAGCCTAGTATGGAAACACCAATGCCCTCGAATGGAAAATCCTACAAAAAGTAGTGGATGCAGTCCAGTCTATCATGGGTAAAGCCCTCCCCACCATTGAGCATATGTACATGAAACACTGTTGCAGGAAAGCAGCATCCATTATCAGAGACCCCCACCACACAGGGCATGCTCTCTTCTCACTGCTGCCGTACAGGTGTCTCAGGTTCAAGAGCAGATATTACCCCTCAAACCATCATGCCCTTGAACCAACGAGGATAACTTCACTCAGCATCACTTGCCCAATGATTGAAATGTTCCCACAACCTATAAACCCACTTTCAAGGAATCTTCGTCTCATGTTCTCAATATTTATTACTTATTTATTTTTATTACTTCTTTCTTATTGTATTTGCACTGTTTGTTGTCTTTTGCACACTGGTTGAATGCCCAGTCTTTCATATGGTTATTATTCCATTATAACTTTATTGAGTATGCCCACAAGAAAATGAATGTTAAGGTTGTATATGATGATGTGTACTTTGATAATAAATTTACTTTGAACTTTGATTAAGTAGGTTTAGTGTAGATGGATACAATGGGCACCATGGATATGGGGGCCAAAGAGCCTGTTTCTGTGCTGTCTGGCTCTGTGAGAAACAGTTATAGTGCTTTATCATTGATTCATACTTGTGGAAGCTTGCTGTGAATAATGTGTGCAGCAGTAATTTCTAAAATACAGGAATAGCTATGGTTCAAAAATAATCAATCGGCTGTGAAGCCCATAGGGTATCCTGTGGCCTTGGGTGGTGCTATATAAAAATGCAAACCTTGCTTCACAAGGCATCAGGGTCACAATGGCAGAATCATGCTCATTGTATGATGCTATTCGTGTCTAATACAATGTAAAGGAAATCAATAATCTGCAGATGCTGGAAATCTGAAATCAAAACAAAAACTACCAGAATTACTCAGCAAGTCAGGCAGCATCCAGAGAAAGAGAAACCAAGGTATTGTTTCAGGTCAAAGACTCTTCCTCAATCTGCTTCAACAACTTCAAAGTGCTGTTGCTATTAATGTTAATAGCTTATCTAATTATTATGTGGGGGAAAGTCCTCAAACTTTCTTCCAAGGATTGGAAACATATCAGTTATACATTCGCTGGAAGGTACACCATTTATACACATGCATTTTAAGGAGAGGATTGTTGGGAGGATCAAATTGGAAGCAAATTTATTTTTTTAGCATTCCACTAAAAATGTCAGAGGTTCCCCCAAGCCTGCCCCGCGACTGGCAGACAGTGGGAGGCAGTGCAGGTAGTAAAGTTAATGCAGTGTTATTAAACTGTTCCTCAGAAGTTTAAACGTGGAAGGCACAATATATCTTCAGAACCAGTCTACAATCACTTTATTAGATACAGGAGTGGAGCCCGGTGTGATTTTTTGCTGCTGTAACCTATCCACTTCAAGGTTTAACATATTATGTGTTCAGAGATAAGAAATTCTATCTGCAGCAGTGAGAGATTCAAGACTAAAAGCTCCAGCCAGTTGGTTAGCACAGGTTTTCAGTGCCCTGCCAGGTACACTATCAGGGCCTGACACCTTGCAAGCGTACAGCCTCTTGAAAAATGTTCTGACGTCAGCCTCTGCGAATCTTGTAGAGATTCTTCAAGTGTATCCTTTCATTGAGAACTGCTGTACATAGGGTCCACCATTCACTTAGCTACTCACATCATTAATAAACCTTTGGCAGTTTGAGTATTGGTCTCTGGTCAGTCTGGCTTTCATTCTGCTGCTTTCCAAGAGAGCAACTTTATTTTCACCAGCCAGAGAGGTATTGCCAGGGCCAGCGGGATTCTGGTTCCACACAGATTTTGCTGAGTTGCAGAATGTGGGTCTCAGAGATTCTACAGATGTTTGAAATCTGTAGGAACACACACAAGCTACTGAAGGAATTCAGCAGGTCAGGCAGCATCTATGGAGGGAAATGAACAGTTGATGCTTTGGATAGAGAACCTCCATCAGGACTGGAAGTTGGTGGTGACTGGCCTTGAACCTGCAAGTCCAAGGGTTTTATTTTGTTTAAAAATGGTGTTTTATTCCTAACAACTTCTTGTATGATAAGAAGGACTATTAATCTCAGTCTTTATTGTCTTACACCATAAGGTCTACGTGCACTGCACTTTCTCTGTTCTGCTCTGCACTCTGTTACTGCTTTCCTATGTAGTACGTCAATGCATTGATATGGTGAAATTGTCTGTATGCAAAAACAAAGTTTTTCACTATTCCTTGGGATATGTGACAATAATAAACCTGCTGAATATTTTGCTGGGTTATTTCAGATGTCTGTTAGAACAGTTCTGCTGGTCCTGAGTAACATGTAGGCCAGGTCAGGCCAGGTAACGGTGACTCACCAGGAGTGTTTTCACAACTAACTGGAAGTTTAATGCTCAGCAACACAGACATGTGTCCTTTTAGCTCTCAGACCCAGCCTCTAATCAGACCTGGTCTCGCCTCAGTGCCAGCACAGGTATATCATCACTTGATAATAGTCATAGTCATACTTTATTGATCCCGGGGGAAATTGGTTTTTGTTACAGTTGCACCATAAATAATTAAATAGTAATAAAACCATAAATAGTTAAATAGTAATGAAACGACTGGTATCCAGTCACATTCACCTCAATAATAAGCAAATGCTTTGAGAGGCTGGTCAAGGACTACATCTGCAGCTTGTGCCACCCACACTGGACTCCCTACAATTCGCCTACTGACACAACCAATTGACAGACGTCACAATAACCACAGCTTTACACATTGTCTGGGGTTGAGAGGGTGAACAGCTTTAAATTTCTCAGCATAAACATCACTCAGGATCTCACATGGTCTGTACATACCGGCTGTGCGGTGAAAAAGGCACAAAGGCGCCCCTTTCACCTCAGACAGTTGAAGAAGTTTGGTATGGCCCCCCCAAATTCTAAGAATTTTCTATAGGGGCATGATTGAGAGCATCCTGACTGGCTGCATCACTACCTGGTATGGGAACTGTACTTCCCTCAATCGCAGGACTCTGCAGAGAGTGGTGCGGACAGCCCAGCGCATCTGTAGATTTGAACTTCCCACTATTCAGGACATTTACAAAGACAGGCATGTAAAAAGGGCCTAAAGGATCATTGAGGACCAGAGTCATCCTAACCACAAAATATTCCAGCTGCGACCATCTGGGAAATGGTACCGCAGCATAAAAGCCAGGACCAACAGGCTCTGGGACAGCTTCTTCCACCAGGCCATCAGACTGCTTCATTCATGCTGACACAACCGTATTTCCATGTTATATTGACTATCCTGTTGTACATAATATTAATTATAAATTACTATAATTGCACATTGCACATTTAGATGGAGACATAATGTAAAGATTTTTACTCATGCATATGAAGGATGTAAGTAATAATAAAGTCAATTCAATTCTCTGGCTAAAGCAATTCTTTCTCATCTCTGTTCTAAAACTATTCAGAGGCTGTGTCCTCTGGTCGTAGACCCTCCCACCATTGGAAACATTCTCTCCACATTCTCTTCCACCCTTCCACCATTCGATAGGTTTCAATGAAGTCACCCCTTGTTCTTCTGAATTCAAGTGAATACAGGCCAAGAGCCATCAAAAACTCTTCATGACAAGCCATTCAGCACATCCTTTTGAAGATAAGGGGCCCAAAACTGCTCACAATACTCGTGAGGTCTCACCAGTGCTTTATAAAGTCTGAGTATTACATCCTTGCTTTTATATTTTAGTCGTCTTGAAATGAATGCTAACATTGCATTTGCCTTCCTCACCACAGGCTCAACCTGCAAATCAACCTTTAGGGATTCCTGCACAAAGACTCTCAAGTCCCCTTGAGCTTCAGTTTTTTTGTACTTTCTCTCCATTTGGAAAATGGTCAACCCTTTCATTTCTTCTACCAAAGTACATGACCATACACTTCCCAACACTGTATTTACATCTGCCATTTCTTTGCCCATTCTCCTAATCTGTCTAAGTCCTTTTGTAGCCTACTTCCTCAAAACTACTTGACCCTCCACCTATCTTCATGTCATCTGCAAATTTTGCAACAAAGCCATCAATCCTATCATCCAAATCATTGACAGAAATGTAAAAAGAATTGGTCCCAACACAGACCCCCGTGGAACACCACTAGTCACTGGCAGCCAACCAGAAAAGGCTCCCTTTATTCCCACTCTTTGCCTTCTGCCAATCAGCCACTGCTTTATGCATGCTAGAATCTTCCGTGTCATACCATGGGCTTGTAGCTTGTTAAGTAGCCTCTTGTGTGACACCTTGTCAAAGGCATTCTGAAAATCTAAGTACACATCAACTAATTTTCCTTTGTCTATCCTGCTTGTTATTTATTCAAAGAATTCCAACAGATTTGTCAGGCAAGTTTTTCCGTTAAGGAAACCATACAGGCTATTTTATCATGTGCCTCCAAGTACTCCAAAACTACATCTTTAACAATTGAATCCAACATCTTCCCAAACACGGGGGTCAGGCTAACTGGCCTATAATTTCCTTTCTTCTACCTCCCTCTCTTCTTAAAGAGTGGAGTGACATTTGAAAATTTTCAGTCCTTTGGAACTATTACAGAATCTAGTGATTCTTGAAAGTTCATTACTTAATGCCTCCACGATCTCTTCAACCACGTCTTTCAGAACCCTGGGGTGTAGACCATCTAGTGCAGGTGACTTATCTACATTCAGACCTTTCAGCTTCCCAAGAACCTTCTCTCTAGTTATGATAACCTCACACACTGCATGACCCCTGACACCTGGAACTTCCACCAGACTGCTATTGTCTTCCACCCTGAACACTAATGCAAAATATTTAGTCAGTTCATCCATTTCCTTGTCCCCCCATTACAATCTCTTCAGCATCGTTTTCCAGTGGTCCGATATCCACTCTTTCCTCTCTTTTACACTTGATTATCTGAAGAAACTTTTGGTATCCTCTTTAATATTATTGGGTAGCTTACTTTCGTAATCCATCTTTACCTTAATGACTTTTTAGTTGCTTCCTGTTGGTTTTCAAAAGCTTCCCAATCTTCTAACTTCCCACTAATTTTTGTTCTATTGTATGACCTCTCTAGTTTTTATGTTGGCTTTAACTTCTCTTCTGGACGACCCTAACGGCAGCTCTCATTGAAAATGATGGAAATCATCAAGTATTCTCGTTTTAGCCCGCTACGGTTGAGAACCATAAATGCATAAATGTGTATAGTCAGTGGTAAAGTTCTATTGCGATTGAATGATGTATCGTTTCTTAAATCTGACGGAAGTAGTCCGGATTGTGGCTGGCACACTGCCCCTTTAAGAAGCTGCCGGCGAAAGAGGGGTCGATGTGCTGGTCTAATGGTGCATGATGTCCCACGGTGAAGGAATGGACTAAGGAAATGATTAAGATTTCATCATATGAACACATGTTGGGAAGAATTAACAGTGAGGGAAAAGTGCACGACGCGTGGGATCAATTTTGGTTGTATGTTAATTCAAATTTAAATTAGAACTTCTTCCCGTTTTTAAGTTTTATTTGTTTTCCTGTCATGGGATGGCTGTGTAAATATGCTGTACTCTATCTGCTCTGTGATATGCTGTGCTGCTTTGTAAAATAAGAATAAATAATAATAAAAATTTGAATTGCAAAAAAAAAAGAGGTTTTTGACACCCAATACCAACTATCTTGCTGGCAAACGTGCAGTCTCTGGTAAATAAAACAGACGATCTCAGAACTAGACTGCTGTTTCAGAGGGACGTTGGAATTGCGTGTGTTCTTTGTTTTACAAATTCTTGGTTAGCCCCTTCCGCGCCGGACGCAGCGACTGGAATGAACGGGTTCACAAGTCTCTGGAAAGCAGAATTGGAGGTGTGTGACTCATGATCAACTCCTCGTGGTGCACTAACGCGTTGGTGACGTCCCAGTATGGCTCACCAGACCCTGAATAGCTCGTTTTCCTCGCAGCGGTAGCGGCGTACATTCCACTTCAGGTTCATGTCAAACAGGCTCTAGACGACCTGAGTGATGTAATCAACAGGCATGAAACAGCGCATCCTGTTGCCTTCCCCATCATTTTGGGGGGATCTTAGCCAGGCTTTAGTGATAAAGTCATTACATAACTATAATGAACAAATCACCTTTGCCACAGAAGAGAGACACTCTGAGACACTAAGTTCAAGAATGCTCTTCCACGCCCACACTTTGGTAAATCTGATCTCCTGGCTGTACTTCTACTCCCCGAGAAGTAGAAGACCACAATCTGTGCGGATTGGAAATAACATCTCTACCTCGCCGACAGTTGACACTGGCGCCCCACAGGGACGTGTGCTTAGCCCACTGCTCTACTCTCTCTACAGCCACGACTGTGTGGCTAGGCACAGCTCAACCAGCATCTAGAAATCTGCTGATGATACATCGCTTTTGGCAGAATTTCAGATGGTGATGGAAGGGTGCACAGGAGCGAGGTATGCCAGTTAGTTGAGTAGCGTTGCAGCAACGACATCAGCGAGACCGAAGAGCTGATTGTGAAATCAAGGAAGGGTAAGACGAGGGAACACAAACCAATCCTCATAGAAGTGGAGAGAGAGTGAGCAATTTCAGGTTCCTGGGTGTCAATATCTCTGAGGACCTAACCTGAGTGCAACTTATTGATGCAGCTGTAAAGAAGGCAAGACAGCAGCTATATTTCATTAGGAGTTTGAAGAGATTCGGTTTGTCAACAAAAACCATAGAACCAACTACAGCACAGAAAACAGTCATTCGGCCCTTCTAGTCTGTGCTGGAACATTATTCCACTAGTCTGATTGACCTGCATCCAGTTCATAACCCTCCAGACCTCTCCCATCCATGTATCCATCCAATTTATTCTTAAAACTTAAGAGTGCGCTTGCATTTACCACGTCAGATGGCAGCTCATTCTACACTCCCACCACTCTCTGAGTGAAGAAGTTTCCCCTAAACCTTTCCCCTTTCACCCTAAAGCCATGTCCTCTCGTATTTATCTCTTCTAATCTAAGTGGAAAGAGCCTATTCACATTTACTCTGTTTATACCCCTCATAATTTTGTAAACCTGTATCAAATCTCCCCTCATTCTTCTACACTCCAAGGAATAAAGTCCTAACCTGTTCAATCTTTCCCTGTAACTCAACTCCTGAAGACCTGGTTACATCCTAGTAGATCTTCTCTGCACTCTTTCAATCTTACTGATATCCTTCCTATAGTTAGGCAACCAGAACTGTACACAATACTCCAAATTTGGCCTCAACAATGTTTTATACAACCTCCCCATAACATCCCACCTATACTCAATACTTTGATTTTTGAATGCCAGGATGCCAAAAGCCTTCTTTACAACCCTGTCTACCTGTGACGCCACTTTCAGGGAATTATGTATCTAAGCTCCCAGATCTCTTCTATCTGGGATCCCAGGTGCCAGTTTTCGAAACACTTGAAAACTTCTTTAAGTGTTGTGACAAGAATACACATAGATTACGATGTAGCTGTCCTGTGCTGGCACCAGTGGAATCAGCAGTTGGTCTGCCACTTGTCTTCAGGAGAGAGAGAGATAAGGAAAACAATGGAGCAGCATTTGGAGATGTTAATGAAGGAAGGAGAGCTGTCAAGAGCGGCTCCCCCTTTGAACCCTGAACTGTTTGAAGTGATGGACAGGCGATACCCCAGCAGGGGGATAAAAAGGGACAGGTTCGCTAAGGCAGGACACACACACGACACCCGAGGTAACAAGACCCTGGAAGCGGTGTGTCTCTCACAAGTCGGTGGGAAGTACCGGGCCATAAACGCACAGGGTGGAAAGGCACGATCAGCGGGAACCTGGTGTGTGTCCACCCTTGCCTGGGTGCCAGTTCAGTGCAGGGAAATGATCGTATCTGGAAACGGAGGGGTCACGGTCGGTGACCTCAGATGACATCACAAAGGACTCGCCCAAAAGCTGACTGCGAAGGTCTGTGTGGAAGCCTTGAATATTCGTTCCTTTTTGCTCTCTCTCTCCTTCCCCCCACTGTCCATCACCACGGCAGCGATAACTGCGAACTGAACTGAACTAAATTGAACTGAACTTTGCGTCACTTTGAAACTGGTCATTTACCCCTAGACAACAATAGAGCTTGATTGATCCTGTTATCTTAATTCTGTGCACATGTATGTTTATCATTGCTGAACTGTTGCATTCATTATCCTTTTGATTAGAATACTGTGTTGCTTGTTTCTTTAATAAAACTTTCTTAGTTCTAGTAATCCAGACTCCAACTGAGTGATCCATTTCTGCTGGTTTGGCAACTCAGTTACGGGGTACGTAACAGTGTATGACGGAAAGCATACTGACTGGCTACATCGCTGTCTGGTATGGTGGGGTGGGGTGGGGTGGGGGGAAGGCTACTGCATAAGATCGAAATAAGTTGCAGAAACTTGTAAAATTAGTCAGCTCCAACATGGGTATCTGCCTCTGTAGTATCCAAAACATCTTCAATGAGCGGTGCCTTAAGAAGGTGGTGTCCGTCATTGACGATCCCCACTAGCCAGAACATGCCCTCCTCACACTCTTACCATTGGGAAGGAGATACAGAAGCCTGAAGGCACACAGTCAGTGTTCAGGAACAGCTTCTGCCATACAATTTCTGTATGGACAATGAACCCATAAACACTGCCTTACTTTTTTTTTCTGTAGTTTTGCACTACTTATTTAAAATTAACTATTTAATATACATATATTCTTATGGTCACTCAGATTTTTTTCTCTATTTATCATGTATTTCATTGTACTGCTGCTGTAACCATGTGTGGGCATGTGGCCAAGTGGTTAAGGCATTGGACTAGTGGCCTGAAGGTCGTGAGTTCGAGCCCCAACCGAGGCAACGTGTTGTGTCCTTGAGCAAGGCACTTAATCACACATTGCTCTGCGGCGACACTGGTGCCAAGCTGTATGGGTCCTAATGCCCTTCCCTTGGACAGCATTGGTGTCGTGGAGAGGGGAGACTTGCAGCATGGGCAGCTGCTGGTCTTCCATACAACCTTGCCCAGGCCTGTGCCCTGGAGAATGAAGACTTCCCAGGCGCAGATCCTTGGTCTCGCAAGACTAACGAATGCTGCTGTAAAGTTGACACATTTCACGATGTATGCTGGTGATATTAAATCTGTTTATGATTCTTGTTAGCCTCAGTTGTGTCATCTTTCCTTTAGAATACTTCTTTTTTGGGATGTATATACCCCGTGCCTTCCGAATTGCTTCCAGAAATTCCAGTCATTGCTACTCTGCCATCATCCCTGCCAGTGTTCTTTTCCAATCAATTCCAGCCAACTCCTCTCTCGTGCCTCTGTAATTCATTTACTCCACTGTAATACTGATACATCTGACTTTAGCTTCTCAAATTTCAGGGTAAATTTGATCATATTATGATTACTGTTCCCCTAAGGCAGCGGTCCCCAACCACTGGGCTGCGGACCAGTACTGGGCCACAAAGCATGTGCTACCGGGCCGTGAGGAAACGATATGATTTGGCGATATGAGTCAGCTGCACCTTTCCTCATTCCCTGTCATGCTTTGTTGAGTTTGAATGCATGCGAGGTCATTACCCACGCGTCATCCATGTCAGTGCGGGAAGGAGATCAACTCCTCGAGCTTGCGAATGACAGTGGGTTGAAAAGTCTGTTTGACATAACACCTCTGCCGGCATTCCGGATCAAAGTCAAGGCTAAATATCCTGAGATAGCCACGGAAGCACTGAAAATGTTGCTTCCATTTCCAACATATCTCTGCAATGAATGCAACGAAAACTAAATTGTGGAATAGACTGGACATAAGGAACGCCCTTCGAGTATTGCTGTCTCCCATCACCCCTCGATGGGACCGTCTTGTTGCAGGGAAACAAGCCCAGGGCTCCCACTGATTCAGCGATACTGGTATGTTGCAATGATTTTGTATGTTCATACAAAGAAAATATGTGCTGTGTGTTTAATATCCAAACGTTACTTAAAATGTAATAATGCTATTGACTTATAAGTGACTTATATAACCATATAACAATTACATAGTCATAGTCATAGTCATACTTTATTGATCCCGGGGGAAATTGGTTTTTGTTACAGTTGCACCATAAATAATTAAATAGTAATAAAACCATAAATAGTTAAATAGTAATATGTAAATTATGCCAGGAAATAAGTCCAGGACCAGCCTATTGGCTCAGGGTGTCTGACCCTCCAAGGGAGGTGTTGTAAAGTTTGATGGCCACAGGCAGGAATGACTTCCTATGACGCTCTGTGTTGCATCTCGGTGGAATAAGTCTCTGGCTGAATGTACTCCTGTACCCACCCAGTACATTATGTAGTGGATAGGAGACATTGACCAAGATGGCATGCAACTTGGACAGCATCTTCTGCACGGAAACAGGCCATCTCGGCCCTTATAGTCCGTGCCGAATGCTACTCTCACCTAGTCCCACCGACCTGCACGCAGCCCATAACCCTCCATTCCTTTCCTGTCCATATACCTATCCAAATTTTCTTTAAGTTATAATATCGAACCTGCCTCTACCACTTCTACTGGAAGTTCGTTCAACACTTACTTCAAGCTCCCCTGTCCTCCCCTGATAATTGACTTATCACTATATTCATGTGAGGAAAACATGCACTGTGTGTTTAATATTAAATTCATTAGATAAACCCTTTTAGAAAAGAAATTGAGCGTATTAGCCACTTATCACCTATATTCCGGTCGTGATTAATACCACCCCCCCCCCCCCGGTACAGTATCGCCAAAAATGATTTGTAGAAAAAAATCGGCACGTAGACGCATGAGCAAGTCACACATGTGCACTGGTGCCCGCGCAAGGCTTCATGGACATTGTAGTCTTACTCGGGATAAACACAATGTATTTGACTGCTACTCTTGTCAGTTGGCAACCCTACCCGTGCACCCGCCCCCCCCCCCCCCCCCCGCTGGGCCGGCCCGCAAGAATATTGTCAGTATTAAACCGGTCCGCAGTGCAAAAAAGGTTGGGGACCCCTGCCCTAAGGGTTCTTTTACCTTAAGTTCTCTTATCAATTCTGGTTCATTGCACAATACCCAATCCAGAATAGCTGAACCCCTAGTGGGCTCAACCATGAGCTGCTCTAAAAAATCATCTCATAGGCACTCTAGAAATCTCCCTCCTGGAATCCAGCACCAACCTAATTTTTCCAATTGACCTGCCTACTGAAGATCCCTCATTACTATTGTAATGTTGCCCTTTTGGCATGCATTTTCTATCTTCCATTGTCATTTGTATGCCACATCCTTACTACTATTTAGGGGTCTGTGTACAATTCCCATCAGGGTCTTTAACCCTTGCAGTTCCTTAGCTCAATTCACAATGATTCCACACCTCCCAGCCCTATGCCACCACTTTCTAATAACATGATTTTATTTTTTATCAACAGAGCTACGTCGCCCCCCTCTGCCTTCTTGCCTGTCCTTTCAATACAATGTGTGTCATTGGCATTAAGCTCCCAGATATAATCTTCTTTCAACCATGGTTCAGTGTTGTCTACAACATTATACCTGCCAATCTGCAACTATGCGGCAAGTTCATCTACCTTATTCCGTATTCTGCATGCATTCAAATAGAACACCATCAGTCCTGTATTCACCCTTTTCAATTTTGTCCAGCTTTTACTTTACAGCTCATCCCGTTGACTGCAGTTTTGCTCTGTCAACAACCTCTCCTCATTGCACATTGCCTCTGTTTGTAAATCAGCTCCCTCATCTTCAGCACTATTATCTGCCTTTCCTATGATATTTCTTCCATTGAAATATACGCAGCTCAAGACAATAGTCACACCATACTCAAAACCCAGATTCGTAACTTTGCCTGAGGTCTTACAACCTCTCCAGTAACTGTTCTGGCACTCTGGTTCTTATCCCTCTGGAACTCTAGTTAAAACCCCACTGAGCAAAGTTAACAAACTTTCCTGCTAGGATATTAATCCCCCTCTGGTTCAGATGCAAACTGTCCCTTTTGTACAGGTCCCACCTTCCCTGAAAGGGAGCCCAATCATCCAAATATCTTATGTCCTCCCTCCCACACCAACTCCTTAGCCATGTATTAACCTGTATAATCTTCCTATTTCTGGCCTCACTAGCATGTGACACAGGTAGCAATCCTGAGATCATAACCCTGGAGGCTGTGCCGCTTAACTTAGCACCTAACTCCCTGAGCTCCTTCTGCAGAACCTCGTCACTTGTTCTACCCATGTCATTGGTACTTACATGGACTACAACCTGGCTGTTCACCCTCCAATTTGAGAATGCTGGGGGCTAGATCTGAGGTATCCTGGACCCTGGTAGGCAACATATCATCCGGGAATCTTACTCTCACCCACAGAACCTCCTGTCTATTCCCCTAACAAAAGAATTCCCTATCACCACAGTGTGCCTCTTCTCCCCACTTCCCTTCTGAGTCACAAAGGCAGACTCAGTGCCAGAGGCCCGACCACTGTGACTTTCCTCTGTTAGTCATTCCATCCCCCCAACAGTATCCAAAATGATATACCTGTTGTTGAGGGGGATGGCCACAGGGGTACTCTGCACTAGTTTCTTAACCCCTTTCCCCTTCCTGACTGTCACCCAGTGTCCTGCACCTTGGATGCAACTCTTCCTTTATATATCCTTTCCATCATCCCTTCAGCCTCCCGGATGATCCGGAGTTCATCCAAGTCCTTAACAAGGATTGTTAGAAGCTGCAGCTGGATGCACTTCTCACAGTTGTAGTCATCAGGGACACCGGAGGTCTCTCTGCCTTCCCACATCCTGCAAGAGAAGCATTCAACCATCCAGCCTGGCATCTCTATTACCTTAGCTGAATAGATATAAAGAAGGGAAGGACATAAAAACTTAACCTTGAACTTTTCCTTCTCTGACTGAATCTTGTCTTCGCAGAAGCTTCCAAGAGCTAAAGCCTCAAGGTCACCACTCCGACTCTGTCCACTCAGATGATGGCTACTGCGTGTGCCCCTGCCTTCCTTTAATTTGTTCTTGCTAATCAATCCCAAATACCAATTGGTCAAAGCTCTTTCTCACTGTAGCGACCCGCTGCTGTCTGTTGTACCTGGGCAGTGGACCTGATTGAAGTCCCCTCCTCTCAAAATGTTCGACGTCCGGATTGGCTGCTGGTCAAAGCTCTTGTTGCTACGACAATAAAATGGATTCTTATTCTCACAGTTTACCTTGGTGTGGTCTTGTATCTTCTTGTTTTGCACTCTCTGGAACCTTGTTCTACCTCAGTGCACTGATCTGTATGAACAGTATGCAAGACGAGCTTTGCTTGGTACCTCAGTACTGTGAAAATAATAAACCAATTACAATTCCAGTTCTAGGGCAGGACTATATCGAAGGTCCAGCACTCTATCAATGCCTTCCTGAGACCAAGGTTCTAAACATAACCTTGAGGGTAGAGTCCTTCACCCAGGCTCAGTTTCTCCAGTGTTGAGACTGTCCCTGAGCCTCAGTTACTAATTACAACATCCTCTTCAGGCTGGTCACTAATTACAACATACAGGACCATTGATAATGACTGCCATCCATCCCAAAGTCTGACCTCAAGCCAAGATTCTAATCAGAACCTCCCCGAGCTGACAGAGGTATAGGACAGTTACAGTATGGATGGTGGCTGTCTCTTTTTTGAACACAGAGAAACAATCCAGCTGATCCCACTCCTTCACCTTCTCTTCATAGCCCTGAAAATTATTTCCTTTCAGATACTTAGCTATATCCTTTCTAAACAAGACAATTGAATCTCCCCACCCTCCCATCCCATCCATAGAGGTGCATTTCACACTTCAACCACTCCATGAATGGAAGAATTTGACCTGAAGTCATATTTTTTTCCCCAATAGCCTCTATGGGACCTCTTACTGAACCCTCCACCAATGGGAATAGTTTTTCTCTGATATGTTTTTATGATTTTAATACCTTCATCAAATCTCCTTACAGTATCTTCTGTTCCAAGGAAACTAGTCCCAGCTTCTCCAGTCTATCCACCAACCTCCACTCCCTCCTCCCTTCACATTTTCTCAGAATTAGACAGTAGAGTTGAAGGTAAACAATTTCTTGAAGATTGTTTATTCCCCCTTTGCATTACATTACACCATAAGCCATAAATATATATATATATGTATTTATACACGTATCATATCAACTACCTTTCTCCAAATGTCTTGCTCTGATACTTAAGAGAAAAACCTCTACCCTATTCGTTGGACACTATTTGCATTTAATAAATCCACTGCTGGCTTTCTATAAACCGCACTTGTCAAAGTGATTGCTCATTCTGATCCTGGTTTGTGTTTCTAGAGTCTCCCCAAGATTAGTCAGACCCATCCATAGTTACTGGGTCTATCCTTACATCCCCTCTCAGGGGCGTATCATCTGCACTTTTCCAGTCCTTCAAAAGCACCCTGGAATCTCTTTGGAAGACAATGGCCAGGGCCTTGCAGTTTCCTTTCTTTCCCCAGCAATGTAGGACATGTCCCATCTTAACCACCTGGTTTATCCACTCTCGGGTGCAACTGGTAACTCCTCTTTATCAATTCGTAATCCATCCATAACATGACTGACATCATCCTTCACTGAGGCTCCAGCAGCATTGTCTCTGATAGAGAATGGCCTTAACTCCTCCCCCTGCCTCTGCCCCACGGGCAGACCTCTTCTTTGGTCTGTGCTCTTCTCCATCTCTGTTCTTGTAAACCTTTTCCCATTCAGGTGCCCATGACATGATTTATGATTCTCTTTACTCCTTTTCTCCTAATCTCTTCTCAAGCTCTCCCTTTGTCCCATTTTACTTTCGTACTGAACATTCTGTAATCAGCCTGTTCTCACTTGCATTAACAATCTGGCATCTATCAAATACACTTTTGTCAACATTGCTCCTTCTTTATCCTTACATGTTACCCACTGATGCCTGCTGTAATAACCTGGCATTCGCAGAAACAATAGATTTCAATAGGTACATTTAATGTCGGAGAAATGTATACAATATACATCCTGAAATTCTTTTTCTTCACAAGCATCCACAAAAACAGAGGAGTGCCCCAAAGAATAAATGAAAGTTTTATGTTAGAACCCCAAAGCCCGCCCCCCAGCTCCCCCTCCCACGTACAAGCAGCAGCAAGGTATCGACCTCCCCTCCCCCACCAACAAAAAACATTGCCCCCCCCCCCACTGCTGAGCACTCAAGCGTGCAGCAAAGCATCAGTAAAGATACAGACTTGCAGTACCCCAAAGACTACTCATTCACCTGGTAATTCGACATACCACAGGGTCTCTCTCTCCCTCATACGGGAAACAGAATGGTCCCTGTTTCACAAGTCCAAGTCCAACAAATCCAGCGAGAAAGATATTGATCAAGAAGGTTCTCCTGCACACACTTCAGAAACTCCTCCTCAACTTTGTCTCTTATGGTATTGCCGCCCTAGTCTACATTTGGCTGACTAGGCCCCCTATTACCTCTATTCTACGGCTCTAGTTCTTCCTTGCAATTCCCTTGAAAATTACCTCCCTTCCCACCAGTTGGTGGGCTATGAACAGAAGAGATCCTGCTAATGTTGGAAATCTTGAGCAATAAACAGAAAATGCTGGAGGAACTAAGCAGGTCTTGGCAGCATCTATGGAGGGGAATAAACAGTTGACGTATTGGGATGAGATCTCTCACAGTCCTGAGCTGCTGAGCCCCTCCTGCAATATGTGTGTGATGAGCCATGAAATAGCCCAGTAGCATAATCCCAACTGTATACTTTCTCATAATGACTCTACTTAATTGATTCAGAACATACTTTCTTTCCACCACAGATACATTCAATAGTGCTTTCTTTTCCTCTCCTTTCTTCCACTTTCCCTTCTTTCCAGACACCTTATATCCAGGAATACTAAAAATGCATTCTCGATATTTGTGTTTACTCTGGTATCAATGTTACTGTCACAGTATTAAAAACAACATGGGCTTCCTTTGACTGTTCCTCATCAGCCTCGTTTCAGCCATCAATGTACGTGCACTGTAAACCATTCTTAGATCTTCTACAGGTTGAAACTCTCCAATCTGGCACTTTTAGGACCTAACACAGTGGAAGACGTCTGCAGTATACAGGACATTCAAAAGTGTCAGGAAAATGAAGCTTGTGCAGTGAAAATTATGACTGAGATGGTGCTCAGGAAGTTTAATGGTCTGAGTGTGGATAAATCTGAACCTGATGGATTGCAGCCTTGGGTTCTAAAGGAAGTAGCTGGAGAAATTGTGGAGGCATTAACAATGATCTTACAAGAATTGATAGATTTTGGCATTGTACTGGATGACTGGAAAATTGCAAATGTTCCTCCACTATTTAAGAAGGATGGGAGACAGCAGAAAGGAAACTATAGACTTGTTAGCCCAACAATAGTGGTTGGGAAGTTGTTGGAATCAATTGTTAGGGATGAGATTACTGAGTACCTGGAGGCACATGACAAGATAAGCCAAAGCCAGCATGGTTTCCTGAAAGGAAAATCCTGCCTGACAAACTTACTACAACTCTTTAAGGAAACTACAAACAGGGTAGACAAAGGAGATGCAGTAGACGTGGTGTACTTAAATTTTCAGAAGGCCTTTGACAAGGTGCCGCACATGAGGCTGCTTAGCAAGATAAGAGCCCATGAAATTACAGGGAAGTTATTAGCATGGGTGGAGCACTGGCTGGTTGGCAGAAAACAAAGAGTGGGAATAAAAGGATCCTATTCTGGCTGGCTGCCGGTTACCAGTGGAGTTTCACAGGGGTTGGTGTTGGGACCAATATGTTTTACATTGATTTGGACTAAGGTATTAATGGACTTGTGGTTAAATTTGCCGATGAAACAAAGATAGGTGGAGGAGCGGGTAGTGTTGAGGAAACAGAGAACATGCAGAGAGACTTAGATAGTTTAGGGGAATGGGCAAAGAAGTGGCAAATGAAATACAATGTTGGAAAGTGTATGTTCATGCACTTTGGTGGAGGAAATAAACGGGCAGACTATTATTTAGATTGGGAGAGAATTCAAAATGCAGAGATGCAAAGGGATGGGAGTCCTTGTACAAAATACCCTAAGGGTTAACTTCCAGGTTGAGTCAGTTGTGAAGAAGGCGAATGTGGTATTGGCATTCATTTCTAGAGGTATAGAATATAAGAGCAGGGATGTGATATTGAGGATCTATAAGGCAGTCATGTGACCACACTTGGAGTATTGTGTGTAGTTTTGGGCTCCTTAATTTAGAACGGTCATACTGACATTGGAGAGGGTTCAGAGAAGACTCACAAGAATGATTCCAGGAATGAAAGGGTATGAGGAGAGTCTGGCAGCTCTTGGGCTGTATTCCCTGGAGTTCAGGAGAATGAGGGGGGATCTCATAGAATGATTCCAAATGTTAAAAGGCCTGAACAGATTAGATATGGCAAAGTTATTTCCCATGATAGGGGAGTCGAGGACAAGAGGGCATGACTTCAGGATTGATGGATGTCCATTTAGAACAGAGATGCGGAGAAATTACTTTAGTCAGAGGGTGGTAAATCTGTGGAATTTGTTGCCACGAGCAGCTGTGGAGGCCAAGTCATTGGGTGTATTTAAGGCAGAGATAGATAGGTTCTTGATTAGACAGGGCATCAAAGGGTATGGGGAGAAGTCAGGGGAGTGGGATGACTGGAAGAATTGGATCAGCCCATGATTGAATGGTGGAGCAGACTGGATGGGCAGAATAGTCTACTTCTGTTCCTATATCTTATGTCTATCCAAATACTTATATATTTGGTTCCTTAGGATACCTTCCAATAACTTTCCCACTACTGATGTCAGACTCACTGGCCTATAATTTCCTGGTTTCTGTTTAGAGCCTTTTTTTAAACAGTGGAACAGCACCGGCTATCCTCCACTCCTTTGGTACCTCTCCTGTCGCTAATGATTTTAAATATCTTTGTTAGGGTCCCGGCTTATCCAGATTCCATGATAGCCTTCCTCCCTATCCTGTAGGGTTGAAGGGAACACTTTGTCAGGCCCTGGGAATTTATCCACCTTGATTTCTCTCAGGGTGGAAAACACCTCCTCCTCTGCAACCTGTACAGGGCCCATGAAGTTGATGCCACTTTGCCTCACTTCAATAGATTGTGAATCTGTCTCCTGAATAGATACAGATGCAAAGATTTCATTTAAGATCTTCCCCCATCTGCTTTGGCTCCACACATTGATTACCATTCTAGACTTTGAGGACCAATTTTGTCCCTTGCAATCCTTTTGCTCTTTTAATATACCTGTAGAATCCCTTAATATTTTCCTTCACCTTGTCTACTGGAGCAACGTCATGCCTCCTATCAGCCTTCCTGGTTTCTTTCTTTCTTATTTCTTGTACTTAATAAGACCTCATTTGTTCCTACTTGCCTATACCTGCTATGCACCTCCCTTTTCCTCTGAACTAGGGCCTCAAATATCTCTTGAAAACGAAGTTTCCCGACTCTTATTATCTTTACCTTTCATTCTGACAGGCACATACAAGCTTTGTACTCCCAATATTTTTGAAGGCCTCTCACTTTCCAAATACACCTTTTGCAGGAAACAGCCTGTCCCAATCCACACTTGCCAGATCATTTTTGATACAAAATTGCCCTTTCTCCTAATTAGAATTTCAACCCACAGACCAGACCTACCTCTTTGCATCTTACTTTGAAACTAATGGCATTGTGGTCACTAGATGCAAAGTGTTGCCCTACACAAACTTCTGTCACCTGTGCTGTCTCATTCCCTAATAGCAGATCCAGTATTGCATGCTCTCTCATTGGGACTTCTACGTACTGATGCAGGAAACTTTCCTGAACACATTTGACAAAGTCTATCTCATCTTGTCCTTTTACAGTATGGGATTCCCAGTCAATATGTGGAAAGCTAAAGTCTACTGTAACAACCTCGTGTTTCTTGCAACAATCTGCAAACTCTTTACAAATTCGTTCCTCTAAATCCCTAGGACTGTTGGGTTGTCTGTAATATAGCCCCATTAATGTAATCATACCTTTCTTATTTCTCATTTCCATCCATAACATCTCAGTAGTCGAGTTCTGGTCTCAAATTAGAACCATAGAGAACTACAGCACAGAAACAGGCTGTTCGGCCCATCTATTCCATGCTGAACAATTGTTCTACCCAGTCCCATCGATGCACACCTGGTCCATACCTTTCCCGTCCATGTACTTATCCAAATTTCTCATAAATGTGAAATCGAACCTGCACCCACCACTTCCGTTGGCAGCTTGTTCCATACCCTCATCACACTTTGAGTGAAGAATTACCCCCTCAGGCTCTCCTTAAACAGTTCACCTTTCTCCCTTAACTTATGACCTCTAGCCTAATCTCGCCCAAAATCAGTGGAAAAAGCCTGCTTGCATTTACCCCTCATAATTTTGTTTACCTTTTGTATTACTGTTCTGGAACTGCAGTATTTACCACTTGAAACTGAGAAATAATGACTCAGCGTCACTGATAATTGCCTCAGTGAAGCCTCGTTTGTTTAATAAACATAGAATTAAATACTCAAATTAATGTATAAATTTTAGTAATATAATTAATGGACTCTCTGAATCCTTAACGCAGTGTGTCCTTTCTAGGGAGGATGAATCATATGCATGCATAAGTAATGAGATTTCCCTGAATAGAATAAATATGTTTATCTTGTATAAATAATGAATTTTTCATTGGCTAGATGAGTTAACTAAATAATAATCTGTCTCAGATGAACGATTCATTTTCAGACTGGAATGAATAGTCAGTCAGTTAACTTAAATAAGTACAGTGGATAAGCTGACTGCGGAGTTGCATCCCCCTACCCTCTGTAATAATTCTCCAAAGCTGGCCAATCATAGTCATAGTCATAGTCATACTTTATTGATCCCGGGGGAAATTGGTTTTCGTTACAGTTGCACCATAAATAATAAATAGTAATTAAACCATAAATAGTTAAATAGTAATATGTAAATTATGCCAGGAAATAAGTCCAGGACCAGCCTCTTGGCTCAGGGTGCCTGAGTCACTCTCACTCACTCCCGCTGGGAACTTTAGCAGAGAGCTGTTTATACATTGCAGATTCCCTTAGGCCTGAGGTTGACGGAGTGAATCACCAAAGACCTCGCTATTTTCATAAATTATTGGAAACCGTTCTATCCTAGAAGGCCCAGCTAATACTGCCCTCTGGTGGACAGGAGCCGGCTCTGTCGAAGCATTCCTCTCCTGTCAGGTCTTCATGTCTTTTTGAGTGTATCTGCTGCGAACCTTTGGACAATCCCTGCACCAGATGTGTGCCCACACTGACTTTCCTGACCACTGCCTCTCAGTCACACCTGACCAAAGCAACTTACACAAAAGCTGAAAGAACTCAGCAGGCCAGGCAGCATCTCCAGAAAAGAGTCAACAGTCGAGGCCCTTCTTCAGGACTGATTCTTGATTAGAAAGGGTGTCAAAAGTTATGGGGAGAAGGCAGGAGAATGTGATTGAGAGGTATAATAAATCACCCGTGATTGAATAGCAGAGCAGATTTCATGGGCCAAATTGCCTAATTCTGTGAAAAATGGCTTATGGACTTATCTCCCCTCATCCCCCCATGCTTCAGGGAACGAAGTTCTAACCTATTCAATTTTTCTCTACAGTATTTTTCTCAGACACCAGAAAACTCAGGGATCATTGTGGTGTTGCAGTCCTTTAATGGCCAGCAGAGGGCAGTCACAGACCACTATCAAAATGTTCCAGTAAATTGCAAACTCTGTGGTGTGTTTGTCATAGTCATAGTCATACTTTATTGATCCAGAGGGAAATTGCTTTTTGTTACAGTTGCTCCTTAACTAATTAAATAGTGATAAAACCATAAATAATTAAATAGTAATATGTAAATTATGCCAGGAAATAAGTCCAGGACCAGCCTATTGGATCAGGGTGTCTGACCCTCCAAGGGAGGAGTTGTAAAGTTTGATGGCCACAGGCAGGAATGACTTCCTATGACGCTCTGTGCTGCATCTCGGTGGAATGAGTCTCTGGCTGAATGTACTCCCGTGCCCAGTCAGTCCATTATGTAGTGGATGGGAGACATTGTTCAAGATGGCTTGCAACTTAGACAAAATCCTCTTTTCAGACACCACCGTGAGAGAGTCCAGTTCCATCCCCACAACATCACTGGCCTTACGAATGAGTTTGTTGATTCTGTTGGGGTCTGCTACCCTCAGCCTGCTGCCCCAGCACACAACAGCAAACATGATAGCACTGGCCACCACAGATTCGTAGAACATCCTCATGACTGGTAGAACATTGGGAGAGCTGCAGCAGACAGGCCTGAGCACATGAGGCAATTATTCCCTGAAGGTGCAGGAGTAGCATTCTGAGGCAATGGGAAGTAATTTGTCTTTTGGTCACTCTATTTGTACAATGTACAGTGGATTCCAGTTAATTGGGCAACTGGTTAATTGGGGCAACTGCTTATTTGGGACAACTCTTAAAGAACAAAAACCAATTGAGTAAATAGCCGGGATTCTTTTCTTTATTTAGGACACTATGCCACTTAATTGGGACAGAAGACTCTTGCTGAGCAGTTTCTAACTAGCATCAGACGTGTGTACTTGTGTGGCTATTAGTCACTACACTCTGCTTAGAGCGAACAGTTTTTAAATAGCATTCGTTGTGTGTTCTTGTGCTCAGAGCAGTGCCTTTTTTCACTGATAGCTGGTGAGAAATAATCAATAAGGCAATGCAGAACTGCTTTTCTCACTGTGATTTTAAACATTTAGTCTTGGAGATGCCAGAAAATGCTCGGAATGAAAATAAACTGATTTCACTACTTCAACAAGTTAGGAACTACGAAGAATTTGAAGGCATCAACAATCAAATTGATTGTTTTTTTTTAGATTAGATTATGAGGACACTCGGTCCTCGTTTATTGTCATTTAGAAATGCATGCACTCAAAAATGATACAATGTTCCTCCAGAAAGATATAACAGAAACACAGGACAAACCTAGACTAAAACTGACAAAAACCACATAATTATAACATATAGTTACAACAGTGCAAAGCAATACCGTAATTTGATAAAGAGCAGACCATGGTCACGGTAAAAAAAAGTCTCAAATCCCGATAGCCCCATCATCTCACGCAGATGGTAGAAGGGAGAAACTCTCCCTACCATGAACCTCCAAGTGCCGCAAGCTTGCCGATGCATTGGAAGCACCCGAGCGCAGCCGACTCTGAGTCCGTCCGAAAACTTTGAGCCTCTGACCAGCCCTCCGACACCGACCTCCGAGCGCCATCCTCTGCCGAGTTCTTCGACCCCGGCCCTGGCCGCCGAGCAACAAGCAAAGCCGAGGACTCGGGGCCTTCCCCTCCGAAGATTCTGGATCACACAGTAGCAGCAGCAGCGAAGCAGGCATTTCAGAAGTTTCACCAGATGTTCCTCCGTTCTCTCACGTCTGCTCCATCAAATCAGGATTGTGCACGGCACCCTACTTGACAAATAACAGACATCACCACCGGAGTGGCCGCTGCGAGCTGCATCGTGCCACCGTCTTCTCCTCCCTTAGATGTCACAATGTGACAATGAAAATGAAGATTTGGAGCATGCAATTGTTGAAAGCATTGTATGAAGCCAGTCCATTACTCTACTATGTGTCTGTGCTGATTTTGTTCATTTACAGTCAATCAAAAGAATGCACCAGCATACACTGAATGAATTCTTTTGTTGATAACTATTAGGAACTAATACCCGGTTTTATAGTAATGCAGTAGTATTATTAGTATTCTAATTTGTTCTGTATTCCCATAAGACCATCAGACCATAAGATATAGGAGCAGAGTTAGGCCATTTGGCCCATCGAGTCTGCTCCGCCATTTCATTATGGCTGAACCATTTTTCCTCTCAGCCCCAATCTCCTGCCTTCTCCCCATATCCCTTCATGCCCTGACTAGTTGAGAATCTATCAAACTCTGCCTTAAGTATACCCAAAATGATTTGGCCTCCACAGCTGCCTGTAGCAATGAATTTCACAGCTTCACCACTTCTGTCTCAAGCAATTTCTCCTAAACTCCATTCTAAAAGGATGCCCCTCTAATCTGAGGCTGTGTCTTCTGGTCTTCAACTCTCCACATCCACTCTATTGAGGCCTTTCAACGTTTGATAGATTTCAATGAGATCACCCCTCATTCTTCTGAATTCCAGTGAGTAGAGGCCCAGAACAATCAAACACTCTTCAAAGATAAGCCTTTTAATTGAGGAATCATTTTCGTGAACCTCCTTTGAACCCTCTCCAATGTCAGAACATCTTTTGTTAGATAAGGAGCCCAAAACTGCTCATAATACTTAAAGTGAGGCCTCACCAGTGCTTTATAAAACCTCAACATTACATCCTTGCTTTTATATTCTAGTCCTCCCAAAATGTGTGCTAACATCGCATTTGTCTTATATTTAAATACATCAGTGGTTACTCAGTTAAGCAATAGTTTGTATTTTTATACCTTTTTGCTATTCTGAAAGTTTAGATAGTCGCTTAATTGGGCTAAAATGTATTGGTCCCAATGTGTCCCAGTTAACCAGAATCCACAGTAGTTTCACACTCACTATACTTAGTTCCTGAAATTGCATTGCTTTGCCCACTTTCTCAGCTCGTCAAAGATCTTTTTATAACATTAGATAACTTTCTCCTCTGTCATCAATTTTGGTATCTTACCTAATCATGACACCTACGCACAATTTCATCCAACCTGTTAAAATAGATGACAAATTCAGTGGGCCCAGCACCGATTCCCACAGCCTGCATTGGTCCCAGACCTCCAGTCTGAAAATCAATCAAAGAAAGTATCTCTCACTGATGTTTTGTTCTTTTTGCTGTTTCTAAACTCCACCCCTGATTCTGGTTTTGTATGATGATCTGCCAAGCCAAGGTTGGATTATGAGGACACTCAGTCCTCGTTTATTGTCATTTAGAAGTGCATGCATTAAAAAATGATACAATGTTCCTGCAGAATGAAATCACAAGAAACACAGGACAAACCAAGACTAAAACTGACAAAACCACATAATTATAACGTATAGTTACAACAGTGCAAAGCAATACCATAATTTGATAAAGAGCAGACCATGGGCACGGTAAAAAAAAGTTTCAAAGCCCCGATAGACTCATCATCTCACGCAGGCGGCAGAAGGGAGAAACTCTCCCCATCATGAACCTCAAGCGCCGACAACTCGCCGATGCAGCACCATTGGAAGCACCTGACTGCAGCGGACTCTGAGTCCATCCGAAAACTTCGAGCCTCCGACCAGTCCTTCGACACCGAGCACCGAGCACCATCTCTGCCAAGTGCTTTGACCCCGCCCCGGCCGCCGAACAACAAGCAAAGCCGAGGACTCGGGGCCTTCCCCTCCGGAGATTCTTGACCACACAGTAGCAGCAGCAGCGAAGCAGCATTTCAGAAATTTCACCAGATGTTCCTCCGTGCTCTCATGTCCATCTCCGTCAAATCAGGATTGTGCACGGCACCCTACTTGACAAATAACAGACATCACCACTGGAGTGGCTGCTGTGAGCTGTGTCACGCCATATTCTCCTCCTGCCTTTTTCACTACTGCACTGACATTATCTTTATGAAGAGTGTTAGCCCACCTCTTCATAACTTTTTGCTTTTCCTGCTCTTGTTCAATGCCCTTTAATATTCATCTCCCTGCTGTGATCACCTGCAGCCTCATTTCCAAAATGACATTTAGAGCACAGACACTCATTCTGCTTGTCCCAATAATTCATCAACCTTGTTGTGAATGCTGTGTGCAGTGAGAAATCACAGACACTACTCTACTCTGTCTACACACATGACTGTGTGGCTAGGCACGACTCAAACACCATCTCTAAACCTGCCAGTGACACCTCTGTGATAAAAACAACCTGGCACTCAAGGTCAACAAAACCAAGGAACTGGCTGAGGACTTCAGGAACCGGAAGTTGGAAGAACACAGACCGGTCCACATTGAGGGGTCAGCAGTGGAAAGGGTGAGCAGATTCAATTTCCTGGTGTCAGTATCTCAGAAGATCAGTCCTGGACCTAATACATTGATACAATCATGAAGGAGGCATGCCAGTGTCTATACATAATTAGGGGATTTGGTGCATCACCAAAGACTCTAGCAAATCTTTTACTGATGTACGGCGGACTGCATTCTGACTGGTTGCATCCCTGCCTGTTATGGAGGCTCCAATGTGCGGGATGGAAAGAGGCTGCAGAGGTTTGCAGACCCAGTCAGATCCATTAAGGCCACAAGACTCCCCACCATAAAGGACAACTTCAGAAGGACATGTCTCAAGCAGGCAGTATCTACTATTAGGGCCCCTCACATGACCTTTTCTCTTGACTACCATCAGGGAGGAGGTACAGGAGCCTGGAGACCCACACTCAATGTTTTCGGAGCAGGTTCTTCCCCTCTGCCCTATTACATATCTGAATTGGCCCTGAATGCTACCTCACTATTTATTCATTTAGTTTTGTAACTTATAGTAATTTTTGTCTTGTAGTGTTTGTTCTGCTGCCTAAAAACAACATTTCATGACGTGTCAATGATGTTAAACCTGATAGTGACTCTGACTTTTAACTTCCTTTAACTCAAGCGTCCTCCCAGTTCTTTGCCTTTGGTGCAGAGATATCCAGACAGACATGGTGATGGTGATACTCTTTACCTGCTTCAATAACACTTACTTAAAATTTGTGTGTGGAGGCATGAATTGAAATCATCGCCCAGTAGCTGGTTCATTATGATGGAGTCAGACACTTGGAACCAGTTACGTGTACCTCCCTTTCAGTCATCTGCACTCCCCTCGCTACCTCGTGTCTGAGTCCACTGCAGACCACAATCCGACTCTGGCTGGATCACATGGCTGCAGTGGAAACGATGGATATCCAAGCCCTGAGCTGTTAGCCCCCTGTGCAGTTAGAACATTGTGGCGAAGGGTCTGTCCTTAGAGCAAATGTTGTCCATATCATGAACTGGGTTTGAGGACAGCACAAACACAAGGAAATCTGCAGATGCTGTAGTTTCAAGCAACACAGATAAAAATTGCTGGTGAACGCAGCAGGCCAGGCAGCATCTATTGGAAGAGGTACAGTTGACGTTTCGGGCTGAGACCCTTCGTCAGGACTAACTGAAAGAAGAGTTAGTAAGAGATTTGAAAGTGGGAGTGGAGGGGGAGATCCAAAATGATAGGAGAAGACAGGAGAGGGAGGGATGGAGCCAAGAGCTGGAAAATTGATTGGC
Source organism: Mobula birostris (assembly GCF_030028105.1). Taxonomy (NCBI): domain Eukaryota; kingdom Metazoa; phylum Chordata; class Chondrichthyes; order Myliobatiformes; family Myliobatidae; genus Mobula; species Mobula birostris. The sequence goes on along the minus strand of NC_092371.1, from coordinate 22,555,526 downwards.
AAAAGGGATATGAGAGGATCATGGGACGGACGGGAGGCCTAGGGAGAAAGAAAGAGGGAGGGGGAAGCCCAGAGGATGGGCAAGGAGTATACTGAGAGGGACAGAGGGAGAAAAAGGAGAGAGAGAAAAAAAATTATTAATAATAGTAAAAGATAAATAAATAACGGATGGGGTACGAGGGGGAGGTGGGGTATTAGCGGAAGTTAGAGAAGTCAGTGCTCATGCCATCAGGTTGGAGGCTACCTAGACAGAATATAAGGTGTTGTTCCTCCAACCTGAGTGTGGCTTCATCTTTACAGTGGAGGAGGCCGTGGATAGACATGTCAGAATGGGAATGGGATGTGGAATTAAAATGTGTGGCCACTGGGAGATCCTGCTTTCTCTGGCAGACAGAGCGTAGATGTTCTGCGAAACAGTCTCCCAGCCCGTGTTGGGTCTCGCCAATATATAGAAGGCCCCATCGGGAGAACCAGACGCAGTAAATCACCCCAGCTGGCTCACAGGTGAAGTGTTGCCTCACCTGGAACAGCACCGTTGTTCGTGTTGACTTTGTGAGTGTTGCATTAAGGCTTCTGCCCAGTAGGTGTAGCTAGCGTCACACAAAGCCCCTTCCCACTCTTCACGAGTGGGCATGCTGTCGTGCCCGGCACAAGGTGAATATGGGCTGTAAAGTGTTCCGATTTTCCAAATGGCTGTTCAGGCCAGCTCTGTGCCTTGGATTAATCCAAACTACCTGATCACTTAAGAAGGCAAACCTTTATAAATTTTTTAAATTGATTTGGAAATATCCCAGAACACTTTATAGGCAATGAAGTTTAGTTACCATGAGGCGCAGGAGCAGAATGAGGCCTATTGAACTGCTCCTCCACTCCATCATGACTGATGTATTACCCCTCTCAACCCCATTGTCCTGCCTTCTCACTCTAACCTTTGGTGTCCTTACTAATCAAGAACATATCAACCTCCACTTTAACTATACCTGATGACTTGACCCCCACAGTCGTCTGTGGCAATGAATTTTTCAGATTCACCAAGCTCTGGCTGAAGAAATTCCTGCACATCTCTGTTCTAAAGGGGCGCCCTTCTCTTCTGAGGCTGTTACCATTGACACCGCAGCCAGTTTGAAAGCAGCATTGAAATAATGAATAGGTTCCCACTCTTTGTTATTTAATTTGTTATTTATTTTATCTATTTATTGAGATACAGTGCAGAATAGGCGCTTCCAGCCCTTTGAACCACGTTGCCAAGCAACCACCAATTTAACCCTATCATGGGACAATGTACAATGATGAATGAATCTGTCAACCGGTACATCTCTGGACCGTGGGAGGAAATTGGAGGAAACTCACACGGTCATGGGGAGAACGGAGAAACTCCTTACAGGCAGTGGCGGGAATTGAACTAGGTTCGCTGGTACTGTAGAGCGTTGTGCTAACCACTACGCTGTTGTGCCGCCCTGTCCGTCTGGATGTCTCTGCACCAAAGGCAGAGAACTGGGAGGTCTCTTTAGTTATCTTGTTTGCAGGATAAATATCGGAACGAGCATCCCTACCCTTGAACGTAGTGGAAATGGATCTCCTATGCCAGCTCAGGTACTCTTTAACATCTCTCAGTACTGAGAGGATTGTCTTCCGCACTGAATAACCTAGACTTAGAATTCGAGTGTCTTGAAGCCACTGTATAACCTACTGTTGTGGTCAGGGTCCTATCAATGGAATCGCTCTTGATTTAGCTTGGAGCATCCTTGGACCAAGAGCATAACGGACAGATAAACCTCTGAAAGGTGGATCGCTGTTCCTCTGCCTCTGTGCTCTCATGCTTCACTGGGTGACGCACCTTTAGTTTACTGCCCCGTTCCAGGTTAGTGACCTCTCTGAACCAATGGAAAAAGGTGGGAAATTCAGCGCACCACAGGAACCAGCTGCCCCCCTCTGGACTCTGTCTATACTCCTCCCTGCCTTGAGAAAGCAGTCAGCATAATCAAAGACCCCACCTGCCCCGGACATTATCTCTTCTCCCCTCTTCCACTGGGCAGAGGATACAAAAAGCGGGAGGAGAAGATGGCGGTACGCCTGCGTGTGCGCAGCCCTCCGGTGAAAAATGATATCGTATCTGTTAAATAGGGGCCGTGGACAATTCTGATTTGATGGAGAATGGACGTGAAAGCACAGAGGAACATCTGGAGAAATTTCTGAAACGCCCCTTCGCTGCTGTTGTAACTGCATGGTCGGGAATCTTTCGGAGGGTAGGCCTCAAAATCCCCGGCCTTGCCTGCTTTTGGCGACCGAGAAGGAGGTCGAATCGTTCGGCAGAGATGGTGCTCAGTACTCAGTGTCGGAGAGCTGATCAGAGCTCAAAGTTTTTGGACGACTCAGAGTCGGACTGTGGTTGGGCATGGCAGGGAGGGTTTTTCTTCCTTCTCCTGTCTGTGTGAGATGTGAAACATTTGAGAAACTTTGAACTTTACTGTGCTCACGGACTTCCTCATCAAGTTATGGTATTGTTACACTGTTTGTAACTATATGTTATAATTATGTGGTTTTGTCAGTTTTTTCTGTCTTGGTTTGTCCTGTGTTTTGTGATATCACACTGGAGGAAATAATGCATGCATTACTAAATGACAATAAAAGAGGACTACTTGTCTTCATAATCATAATCATAACAAGCACGCATCACCGGGCTCAAGGACAAAATCAAAATTTCATCAGACCCTGAAACTGACCTCTTGTGTGATAAAATGGACTCTTGGCTTCACAATCTTCTTCATGATGACCATGCATTTTATTGCTTAGCTGCACTGCACTTTCTCAGTAACTGTTGCACTTTATTCTGCATGTTACTGTTTTATCTTGTTCTACCTCAACGCACTGCGTAATGATTTGATTTGTATAACCAGTATGCAAGACAAGTTTCTCTATGTGATGATAGTAATCATAAACTGGTAAACTTCAGAAAGGAGAGTGAGTGCGGCTCTGTTAATTGGGCTTTACTGAATGACACACAACTTCCACTCTCTTCCTGATACTGCTCCATTCCAGATTGTCACCCTTTGAGAACCAATGGGAGAAGATGGAGGGTTTGTTTTCAAGTAAGGATGGTTTATGAGAATGCAGTAGATGCACCTCAGGAGGGCCCAATGACTGATTAGGGAAGAGGCATACATGCTTCTTGACTGAAAATTCACACTGGGTTATTTCACTGACCTGGAGAATGCTTTTGAGGTGATGCATTTTGCAAAGTTAAACCTGGGGAGGAAATACCGAGTGTGGAGTGTTGTAAAACAGAGAGACTGAGGGATACAGGGAGTCCCCTGAAAGTCATGTCACAGGTTGACAGGGTGGTGAAGAATGTATGTGACAAGCTTGACTTCAGTGAGTGCGGGGGGGGGGGGGCGTCATGTAAGAGTGGTGCAAGACATTGGCAAAACTGCACCTAGAGTATCGTGTTCCGTTCTGGTTCCATTCTAGAGGAAGGATGTGATTAAGCTAGAAAGGGTGGAGAAAAGATTCAGAATGATGTTTCATGGACTGGAAAGCTTGACTTATAATGAGAGATGAGCTAGGCCTTGAGTTTTTTCACTGAAGTGAAGGGTGATATTCACAGTGCTTTTCCCAGGGTAGGGGAATCTAAACCAGGTGGGCTTACAGTTAGGCTGAGAGGGGAAAGATTTTAATCGTATCTGAGGTGCGAGATTTTCCACATGGGGTGGTGGGTGTATGGAACGAACTGCCAGGGGCAGCTGATGGTGTGTGTATGAGCACAACATTTAAAAGGCAGTTGGGCATGGATAGTAAAGGCTTCAAAGGTAGGCGTCTTGGTCAGCTGAAAGGCTGAAGGGCCCGTTTCTGAGCTGTATCACGGACTGTTCAGAAGTCCCTTTGGTGGGGGGGATGTAACACGCAGGAGTCAGTGAGTGAGGTGGAAGCCGACTAATCTTCTCCACCACTGCATCATTCCTGGTTACAACTTACTCCTTTCACCCGGCCTCATTCTGCATTCGGTGCCAGCTTTCCTCCTGGTGTGACACCCTTCTGCAATCCACCCTGTCTTGTAGAAAACACTTTGCCCACTGCCCGTCATTGTCACAACAGTGCAACGGTGCTGGTTTCCTCCTGGTGTGACACCCTTCTGCCATCCACCCTCCCTTGTAGAAAACATTTTGCCCACTGTCCATCATTGCCTCAATGGAATGACAGTTCTGGTTTCCTCCTTCCTCGGCTGAAGATGCCGAGCCACACTGGGCGTAACACGAATCCCTGACAATCGTACCAGTGCCCAAGAAGAGCAGGGTGAGCTGCCTTCACGGCTATGACTCAACAGCACTCACATCTACAGTGATGAAGTGCTTTGAGAGGTTGGTCATGGCTAGAATCAACTCCTGCCTAAGCAAGGACCAAGACCCACTGCAAATTGCCTATCGCCACAATATGCCTAGAGTGGATGCAATCTCACCGGCCCTCTACTCAGCCTTTAATCACCTGGACAATAGCAACACCTATGCCAGGCTGCTGTATATTGACCACAGCTCAGTATTCAACACAATCACACCCTCAATTCTAATCAACAAGCTCCAAAACCTGGACCGCTGTAGCTCACACTGCAACTGGATCCTTGACTTCCTCACTGGGAGGTCAGTCTGTGTCGATCAGAAATAACATCTTCTCCTCACTGATAGCCAACACTGGCGCACACCAAGGATGTGTGCTTAGCCCACTGCTCTGCTCTCCTATTTATAAATTTGCTGATGACACAACTATTGCTGGCAGAGTTTCAAGTGGTGACAAGGAGGCGTACAGGGCCAGGATAGACCAGTTAGTTGAGTGGTACCACAGTAGCAGCCTTGCACTCGAAGTCAGTAACAGCAAGGAATTGATTGCAGACTTTAGGAAGGGGAAGTTGAGGGAACACACACTAGTCTTCGTTGAGGTATCAGAAGAGGAAAGTGTGAGTGTGAACATCTCTGAGGATCTTTCCTGTGTCCAACATATTGATGGAGTAACAAAGACGACACAACAGCAGCTATGTTTCATTAGGAGTTTGAGGAGACCCATAGTATTGGACTGGAGCATCAGCCCAGAAATGGTCAGAATCAGAATCAGAATCTAGTTTAATATCACTGGAATATGTTATGAAATTTGTTGTTCTGTGGCAGCAGTATATTGCAATACATAATAATAAAAACTATAAATTACAATCAGAAGTGTATATACAAAAGAAAATTAAATTAAATAGTAGTGCCAAAAGGAAAAAAATATTGAGGTAGTATTCATGGTTACATTGTCTATTCAGAAATCTGATGGTGGAGGGGAAGAAGCTGTTCTTGAAACATAGAGTGTGTCCCTCAAGGAGGCTCCTGTACCTCCTCCTTGTTGGTAGCAACGGGAAGAGGGCACGTCCTGGGATATGGGGGTCATTAATGATGGATACCGCCTTTTTGAGGCATGGCCTTTTGAAGTTGTTCTTGATGCAGAGCAGGCTAGGGATCATGATGGAGGTGGCAGAGTTAACAACTTTCTGCATCTTTTCCTGATCCCGTGCAGTGGCCCCTCTGCACCAGACGGTGATGCAACCTGTTATAATGCTCTCCACGCTGCATTGTTCGAGGTGCATGAGGTGTTAAAGATGGCCCCATTTTTACTTAAATGCTTCACAGGAGGGACTGCATTTCTAAAGTTACTCAATGATTTCAATGCTCTCAGGTTGTGAAAGATATTTTCTAAAGCCTGCTCCCATCTCAGGATCTCAAACAGTCTTCTGGCTATCCATTCCACAGGATGATGATGGTTCCTTTCTGCCAGTTAGTGGGGTTTGATATGAAGCAACAGCGTGTGCGTGAGTGGATTTTAGGTGAGTAGGGGGTTGCACAGGTCCAGACCCACCCTCTCGACATCCCCTCCTGGATCCAGCAGCATGGTGGGGTCCAAGACGGCTGGGGGAAGTTCTGTTGCAGTGAATGGCCAGACCAAGCTTCGATGCAAGGGGTGCACTTTTTGCAGTTCACGGCACATGTTTGCTAGATTGCCATTGACCCTACGAGAGGGTTCATCCGCCCTTTGACAGGTCTTGTTTTTCGTCCTGCAGGGTGTCTAGCCACCCTCGTCACTAGGCAAGCCTGGTGGAGGAGCCGGTTTAGTCGCCGACCGCCCGACCATGCGACAGATAGTACTGGGTTACGTGGTACCAGTAACACTCAGACGAGTGACCTGGCTCAAACAGTATATAGTTATAATAATATTTAAACAGTTATAATTACAATCATAATTATTAAAATAATAACTGTAACGCTGGTGCCATAAGGTCATTTGTCTGAGCTCCAAGCCCAGCTTCACCATGCATTCTCTAACCAAGTTAGCATGTGACTGGCCAGAACAAGATACAAGCGATTGCAGATGCTGGAGCCAAATGGACAGTTCATATTCTGGGTCAGGGCCCTTCTCCTGGCCTTCTGAGAATAAGCACATTCAGAGAAGGATATTGGTGGAGGGGAACCGGTCAGCTCATCATTTCTGAAAGAAACAGAGGGACCTGAGTCCTTCCTGGTGGGAAGTAGAGGAATAATGGGTCAGTGAGGCCATGGAATTAAAAGTTGAGGTAGTGGTAGGGAGCATACGAGGTGTCATGGATATAGGTGGGAGGTGACTGAACCAAGAAGAACAAGGTGGGGTCAAGATATGACAATACAAATTGGGTAGGCAAGAATAGGCAAAGACAATGGGCCTATTGTCACAGTTCAATCTGCGAATCTTGGGTAGGAAATAGAAATGGGCAATGAGGTTCTGGAGAGAACCAGCCCAGAAGCTGAGGAGGAGGGTCCTTCAGAGGTGACAAGGTTCACGATAGCACGGGAGACAGTGGTCTGATAATTGGTGATGGGGTCCTGGTCCAGAGGTAGGTACAATGAGGTGTCAGAGAGCTACTGCCTGGCTTGTGCATGGTAGCGGTCAGTCTGCCAGACCACAGCAACAACAACACCACACTTGTCTGAGGGTATCATGGTGAGGTTGGGATTCATACTGACAGTATGGCAGGCAGTACATTTGGATGGAGTGAGGTTGGAGCAGGTGAGGGGAATGGAGAATTCAAGTATATTTATCACTCCACTGATGTGTGCCTTCCACTGAAGTTTCAAATTGGATTATTACTGTATGTCTGGGTTTGTTACTTCTTGGAAAACTAGTCACCTTTAACATAAGAAAGCATCCCAAGGCAAAGGTGTAATCAAGCACAGGTTCAGACCCAGTCAAAGTTGGAGATATCAAAGAGGTTTTAAGAAGGAAGACAAGGAGAAAGGCCTGGAGAGGTTTCAAGAAGGAACCTGAGAGAGTTGGCAGGCATGACTTCCGTTCTGGGTCCAAGGAAATGGGAAATACGAAGAATGGTTGTTCTCTAATGATGCAAGTTTGTAAGGCAGAAGGAGGGATGAGGTCCTGGAGGCCTTTGAATGCAAAAGTGGTGATTTTAAATCTGCGATAACTGTTGCCTATTTGGAACCAGTCTCATCAGCAACCACAGGGCAGCTGTTCATTAGGGCGTGGACAGTATTGATTGCTTTGATAGAAGTGGAATACAACAAATACAAGATACAGAAAAGAAAAATAAGCTGTGTATTGTCATCGGTGGCAGGATGGAGATACGTCTCTACCTAAGGAGGTGTAAGGCGCTCCTTCCCTCCGCTAGCCTGCAGGTTACCCTTAGGCAAGGAGTAGCATCTGCTCATTCAGATTTCCATACCAGACCATGATGAAACCAGTCAGGATACTTTCAACACCCTTGGAAGTTTGACAGAGTGTTTGGTGGCAACCTGAACTTCTTTAACCTTCTAAGAGAGTAAAGCCACATGATCCTTTGAGTTCTAGGATTCATTAAGATTATGGCTGTGTGGTCCTGTGATCCGAGAGCAATGCCGTCTAGAGCTATGCTCCTGGTAGGGTTGCCCATGGTGGTAAGGTCGAGGGTGAGGTCCCTGACAAAGAACAATCCAACCAAGACCTCAACGGTGGAACAGGCGGACACAGTTACTTCGAACTCAACAGCTGTGAAGGCGGATGAAGGCTGCAACAAATCCATCAGCTCCAATTGTTGTGGTTTCCATGTCATTGGAATCAGTTGGTTGATTTGTGAAGTATTGTGTGCTTCTTGGAGAGCAACATCAAGTACACGTTGACACATCAAGTTCCTTCTTGAAACCTCTCCAGGCCTTTCTCCTTGTCTTCCTTTTTAAAACCTCTTTGATATCTCCAACTCTGACTGGGTCTGAACCTGTCCTTGATTACACCTTTGTCTTGGGATGCTTTCTTATGTTAAAGCTGACTAGTTTTCCAAGAAGTAACAAACCCAAATATACAGTAATAATCCAATTTGAAACTTCAGTGGAAGGCACACATCAGTGGAGTGATAAATATGCTTGAATTCTCCATTCCCCTCACCTGCTCCAACCTCACCCCATCCAAATTGTCAGCCCCCAACCAACACATATTCCACTCTCCCCTCCTACCCTTCCTCACAGTCCCCCACTCTGCTCTTATGACTATACCCCCTCCGCACACAAAACCAGCACGGTGGGCTTCACAGCTGAACAGCTGAGAAGACAGCTGAAACATCTCAACCCAAGCAAGGCTGCAGGACCGGATGGTGTCAGTACCAGGGTGCTCAAAGCCTGTGCCCCTCAGCTATGTGGAGTACTTCGCCATGTACTCAACCTGAGCCTGAGGCTCCAGATGGTTCCTGTACTGTGGAAGACGTCCTGCCTCGTCCCTGTGCCGAAGACGCCGCGCCCCAGCGGCCTCAATGACTACAGACTGGTGGTATTGACCTCCCACATCATGAAGACCCTGGAGAGACTTGTTCTGGAGCTGCTCCGGCCTATGGTCAGGCCACACTTAGATCCCCTCCAGTTCGCCTACCAGCCCCGACTAGGAATTGAGGATGCCATCGTCTACCTGCTGAACCGTGTCTACGCACACCTGAACAAGCCAGCGAGCACTGTGCAGGTCATGTTTTTTGACTTCTCCAGTGCATTCAACACCATCCGCCCTGCTCTGCTGTGGGAGAAGCTGACAGCGATGCAGGTGGATGCTTTCCTGGTGTCATAGACTCTTGATTACCTGACTGGCAGACCACAGTACGTGTGCTTGCAACACTGTGTGTCCGACAGAGTGATCAGCAGCAATGGGGCTCCACAGGGGACTGTCTTGTCTCCCTTTCTCTTCACCATTTACACCTCGGACTTCAACTACTGCACAGAGCCTTGCCATCTTCAGAAGTTTTCGGATGACTCTGCTGTAGTTGGATGCATCAGCAAGGGAGATGAGGCTGAGTACAGGGCTATGGTAGGAAACTTTGTCACATGGTGTGAGCAGAATTATCTGCAGCTTAATGTGAAAAAGATTAAGGAGCTGGTGGTAGACCTGAGGAGAGCTAAGGTACCGGTGACCCCTGTTTCCATCCAGGGGGTCAGTGTGGACATAGTGGAGGATTACAAATACCTGGGGATATGAATTGACAATAAACTGAACTGGTGAAAGAACACTGAGGTTGTCTACAAGAAGGGTCAGAACCGTCTCTATTTCCTGAGGAGACTGAGGTCCTTTAACATCTGCCGGACGACGCTGAGGATGTTCTACGAGTCTGTGGTGGCCAGTGCTATCATGTTTGCTGTTGTGTGCTGGGGCAGCAGGCTGAGGGTAGCAGACACCAACAGAATCAACAAACTCATTCGTAAGGCCAGTGATGTTGTGGGGATGGAACCTGACTCTCTCACGGTGGTGTCTGAAAAGAGGACGCTGTCTAAGTTGCATGCCATCTTGGACAATGTCTCCCATCCACTACATAATGTACTGGGTGGGCACAGGAGTACATTCAGCCAGAGACTCATTCCACCGAGATGCAGCACAGAGCGTCATAGGAAGTCATTCCTGCCTGTGGCCATCAAACTTTACAACTCCTCCCTTGGAGGGTCAGACACCCTGAGCCAATAAGCTGGTCCTGGACTTATTTCATAATTTCCTGGCATAATTTACATATTACTATTTAACTATTTATGGTTCTATTATTATTTATTATTTATGGTGCAACTGTAACGAAAACCAATGTAAGGGGGTTTCGATTTTTATGTTACTGCGGAGGCTAATTAAAATGGCGTCTCTGTTATGCTAATCTGGGGAATGCGGCTTTGTTATGTTAAACACTGAGAAAGTTTGCGCTAACAGTTTGTTTTTGCTTTAGAGTCTGATAAGAGAGTGCTATTAACCAATTGGGATAGTTGTTATGGTTTTGGTGTATTTGAAGATACTGTATGCGTGGGGTTTTGGGGCAGAAGGCGGGAGAGCGAGACAGAGGATGGACGAGGTGCTGTGAGTCCGCTAACGGGGTCGGACCCCGAGCGGGTCGTTCAGCGAGGAGACGGAGACGGACTCGTGTGGAGCGTCTGGTCGACCACCGTTGTTGGTCCCAGGCGGCTGGTGGAGGTGGTCTGAGGGGGTCACAGGGTGAACAAGAAGGTCCTTGAGCTCCAACGGTTTTTGAGCACAAAGAGATTGAACTTTGATAAGTGTGGCGCCTTTTATTTTCCTTTTATATTTTATTCTCTTTTAATTATATAGTTCCAGTAATATCTATAAACTGTAAATCATTTAATCGTATCTGGTGTATTGTCTGTTATTTGGGCGGGGTGGGGTACATCACACAGCATCCACACAAACTAATTACCCAGTTTGGCGGGGCCAAGGCTGTTTCCCTAGACGGCAGCGAGCCGAGCGACCCTGAGGGTGGCCGGGGGGGCTGCACCAATTTCCCCCAGGATCAATAAAGTGTGATTATGACTATGACTATGACTATGACTATGACAAAACAAATATATGCACAGGCGTCTTCACTCTGTGGGACACTTCTTCAGAACGAAGACCATCATCCTCGACCTCAAGGGATAGCCACGATGACGGTTGTAATTGCACAGTCATTTCCACCTTCCTTACCATCCCTGAATCCTCGAATTGGGTGATGACGGATGTCAATAGAATCAACAGGTGGGCATGTGGGATTCCCTGGAACAGAGAATCGCTGAGATTTGAGTGCAGTAACTTCTTATGTGACAGGTCATCCATCCTGAGTTAGAAACAGGACTGAAGCCAGGAGACCACAGGAATGGCTGAACCCTGAGCTAACACGTTTAAACCAGAATCATGCATTAGTAACTGGAACCACTGAAGGAGTGGGCAGGAACCCTGGGTGAATTTTCACATATTTCACAATGTATGCCCATAAGATATAAGTACAGAGTTAGGCCACTTGGCCATTGAATCTGCTCTGCTATTTGATCACTGCTGATTTATTTTCCCTCAGTCACATTCAGGATCAGATTTAATATCACCAGCATTTAAGACCATAAGTCGTAGGGGCAGAATTAGGCCATTTAGCCCATTTAGTCTGCTGTGCCATTTTATCAGACCCAATCCATTTTCCCTCTCAACCTCATTCTCCTGCCTTCTTCTCATAACTTTTTACGCATTGATTTATCAAGAACCTATCAACCTCCACCTTAAATACACCCAATGACCTGGCATCCACAGCCACCTAAGGAAATGAATTCCACAGATTTGACAACTTCTGGCTAAAGAAATGCTTCCTCATCTCTGTTCTAAATGGATGTCCCTCTATTCTGAGGCTGTGCCCTCTGGTCCTAGACTCCCCCACTACAGGAAACATCCTCTCCACATCCACTCCATCTAGGCCTTTCCACATTTGCTGGCTTTCAATGAGATCACCCCTTATCCTTCTAAATTTCAGCAAGTACAGGCCCAGAGCCATCAAACGCTTCTCATACAATAACCCTTTCATTCCCAGCATCATTCTCATGTACTTCCTCTGAACCTATTCCAATGTCAGCACATCCTTTCTTAGATAAGGGGCCCCTAAAACTACTCACAATACTCTAAGTGAGGCTTCACCATTGCCTTATAAAGCCTCAAGATTACATCCCTGCTCTTATATTCTAATCCTCTCAGAATCAATGCTAACCTTGCATTTGCCTTCCCCACCACTGACTCAACTTGCAAGTTAACCTTCAGGGAATTCGGCACAAGGACTCCCAAGTCCCCTGGCACCTTGGATTTTTGAATTTTTTTCCCTGTTTAGAAAATAATCTGTGCTTTTTCTTCTTTTGCCAAATTGCATGACCATACACGACCTGAACCCCTGTTCCATCTGTCATTTCTTTGCCCATTCTCCTGATCTGCCAAAGTCCTTCTGCATTCTCCCTGCCTCCTCAACACTACCTGTCCGTCTACCTATCTTTGTATCATCCACAAACTTGGCCACAAAGTCATCAATTCCATCATCTAAGTCATTGACATACAATGTAAAAAGAAGCAGTCCCAACTCCGACCCCTGTAGAACACCAGTAGTCACCAGCAGCCACCAGAAAAGGCTCCTTTATTCCCACTCATTGCCTCTGCCAATCAGCTACTGTTCTATTCATGCTAGTATCTTTTCTGTAATTCCATGGGCTCTCATCTTGTTAAGCAGCCTCATGTGTGGCACCTTGTCAAAGACCTTCTGAAAATCCACTGATTCTCCTTTCTCTATCCTGCTGGTTATTTCTTCGAAGAATTCCAACAGATTTGTCAAGCAAGCTTTTCCCTTAAGGAAACCATGCTAACTATCATGTGTCTCCAAGTACTCCAAAAACGCATTCCTAACAATCGACTCCAACATTTTTCCAAACACTGGGGTCAGGCTAACTTTCTTCTACCTCCCTCCCTTCTTAAAGAGTGGAGTGACATTTGGAATTTTTCAGTCCTTTGGAACTATTTCAGAATCTAGTGATTCTTGAAAGATCATTACTATTAACTTCACAATTTCTTCAGTTACCTCTTTCAGAAACCTCGGGTATAGTCCATCTAGTCCAGAATCAGAATTAGATTTAATATCACTGGAATATGTCTTGAAATTTGTTAACTTTGCCGCAGCAGTACAATGCAATTCATTATGAATATAGAAAAAAAAACTGAATTACATTAAGTCCATATATATCTATTAAATAGTTAAATTAAAACAAGTACTTTATGCTTTATACAAACGTTTGTACTTTATTGTCGCCAAACAATTGATACTAGAAAGTACAATCATCAAAGCGATATTTGATTCTGCGCTTTCCACTCCCTGGAGTACAAATCGATAGTAAATATTAAAAATTTAAATTATAAATCATAAATAGAAAATAGAATATGGAAAGTAAGGTAGTGCAAAAAAACCGAGAGGCAGGTCCGGACATTTGGAGGGTATGGCCCAGATCCGGGTCAGGATCCGTTCAGCAGTCTTATTATCACAGTTGGAAAGAAGCTGTTCCCAAATCTGGCCGTACGAGTCTTCAAGCTCCTGAGCCTTCTCCCGGAGGGAAAAGGGACGAAAAGTGTGTTGGCTGGGTGGGTCGTGTCCTTGATTATCCTGGCAGCACTGCTCCGACAGCGTGTGGTGTAAAGTGAGTCCAAGGATGGAAGATTGGTTTGTGTGATGTGCTGGGCTGTGTTCACGATCTTCTGCAGCTTCTTCCGGTCTTGGACAGGACAACTTCCATACCAGGTTGTGATGCACCCTAGAAGAATGCTTTCTACGGTGCATCTATAAAAACTAATGAGGGTTTTAGGGGACGGGCCAAATTTCTTTAGCTTTCTTAGGAAGTAAAGGCACTGGTGGGTCTTCTTGGCAGTGGACTCTGCCTGGTTGGACCAAGTCCGGTCATTTGTGATATTGTTCCTGAGGAACTTAAAGCTTTTGATCTGTTCCACTTGCGCACCACTGATGTAAATGGGGTCATGCAGTCTGCTACTCCTTCTGAAGTCAACAACCAATTCCTTCGTCTTGCTGACGTTGAGGGATAGGTTATTGTCTTCGCACCATGCCACCAGGTTCTTAATTTCCTCTCTGTACTCAAACTCATCATTACCCAAGATACGGCCTACAATTGTTGTGTCATCAGCAAACTTATATATTGAGTTTGATGGAAACTTGGCTACACAATCATGGGTGTACAGTGCGTACAGCAGGGGGCTGAGTACACAGCCTTGTGGGGCACCAGTGCTCAGAGTGATTGTAGGGGAGAGCTTGTCCCCTATTTTTACAGCCTGAGTCCTGTCTGTGAGGAAATTGAAGATCCAGCTGCAGATCTGAGTGCTAAGGCCCAGGTTCCAGAGCTTAGGGATCAGTTTATTTGGAATGATGGTAGTGCAAAAACAGAAATTTAAAAAATGTAGTGAGGTAGTGTCATGGGTTCAATATCCATTTAGAAATCAGCTGGCAGAGGGAAAGAAGCTGTTCCTGAATCACTGAGTGTGTGCCTTCAGGCTTCTGTATCTCCTTCCCGATGGTAACAATGAGAAGAGGGCAAGTCCTGGGTGGTGGGGGTCCTTGATGATAAATGCTGGCTTTCTGAGACACCGCTACTTGAAGATGTCTTGGATACTATGGAGACTAGTACCCATCATGGAGCTGACTAATTTTAGAATTCTCTGCTGTTTACTTCGATCCTGTGCAGTAGTCCACACCCCTCATACCAGACAGAGATGCAGCCAGTCAGAATGCTCCCCATGGTACATCTGTAGAAGTTTTTGAATGTTTTAGGTGACAAGTCAAATCTCCTCAAGCTCCTAATGAAATATAGCTGCTGCCTTGTCTTCTCTGTAGCTGCATTGACATGTTGGGACCAGGCTAGATCCTCAGAGATCTTGACAACCAGGAACCTGAGATTGCTCACTCTCTCCACTTCTGATCTGTCTATGAGAATTGGTTCATGTTCTCTCATCCTACCCTTTCTGAAGTCCACAATCAGCTCTTTGGTCTTACAGAGACTGAGTTGCTGAGACACCACTCAACTAGCTGATACATCTTTCTCCTTGCCGCCCTCTCGTTGCCATCTGAGATTCTGCCAACAATGGCTGCATCATCAATTTCAGACCTTTCAGCTTCCCAAGCAACTTCTCCCTCATAATATCAACCGCACTCATTTGTGCCCCTGACGCTCCTGAACTTCCACTGTGAAGACTGATGCAAAATACTTATCCAGTTCATCCGCCATTTCCTTGTCCCCCACTACCACCTCTCCAGCAACATTTTCCAACTTTATACTTCATATAACTGAAAAATCTTTTCATATCCTCTTTGATATAATTGGCTTGATTACCTTCATATTTCATCTTCCTCCTTATGGTTTTTTTATTTCCCTTCGGTTGGTGTTGAAAAGCTTCCCAATCCTCTCCCTTTCCATTAATTTTTGTTCTATTCTATGCCCTCTGTTTTGCGTATATGCCATGAAATTTGTTATTTTGTAGCAGCGCACATTGTGATACATAGTAATAAAAACTAAAAATTGCGATATGAAATATATATGAAAAATAAATTAATTAGTTGTAATGTTGAAACAAGTTCACAGGTCTGAGGAGTGAGACAGAAACACCGACTGCAAATAGCTACATTAATTATTTATTTACAAACAGTAACAATTCAACCAAACGTTCATGTTCCCCAAGTTACTAAACTACAAAGCTGAATGTTCAACAAACTTACTTAGTTAAAAGCTCACGCAGAGCATGCCTTCCCAATGGTTTTGTGCTGAGTGCCTTAGACAGGAGAAGAGAGAGCAGGCCTCCTCCACGTGCTGTTTTATACCCGGGGTACGTACTTGAAATTGGACACCAGGCAGCTAGCCAATGGGAAAAGCAGCTGCTGTTTCTAAACTAACCAATCACAATGGAAGCAGCTTTTGACAGGCAGGATAAGCAATGCCCCTCCCCCCACCCACGTGACAGTAGTGCAAAAAGTGAGGGGGAAATAGTGTAGAAGTGTTTATGGGTTCGTTGTCCGTTTAGAAATCTGATAGTGGAGGGGAAGAAACTATTCCTGAAATGGTGTGTGTATGTGTCTCCTTGATGATAACATTGAGAAGAGGGCACATCCTGGCTGATGGGCTCCTTAATGATGGGTGCCACCTTTCTGAGGCAGTACCTTTTGCAGGTGTCCCTGATGCTGGGGAGGCCAGTGCCCATGAAGTAGCTGGCCGACTCGACAACTTTCTGCAGCTTTTTCTGGTCCTGTGCAGTGGCCCCTCCATACTAGATGGTGATGTAACCAGTTAAAATGCTCTCCATCGTACACCTGCAGAAATTTGTGAGTATCTTTGGTAACATACCAATTCTCCTCAAACTCCAAACGAAATATAGCTGCTGTTGTGGCTTCTTTGTAACTGCATAGATACGTTGTGCTCAGGATAGATCCTCAGAGATGTTGACATCCAGGAACTTGAAACTGCTCACTCTTTCTATTTCTGATCCCTCAATGAGGACTGTTAAGTGTTTCCTTGTGTTCCTTTTCCTGAAGTCTACAATCAATTCCTTGGTCTTACTGACGTTGAGTACGAGGTTATTGCTGTGACACCACTCAGCCAGCTGATCTATGTCACTCCTGTATGCCTCTCATCACCATCTGAAATTTTGCCAGCAATAGTTGTGTCATGAGCAAATTTATAGTTGAGGTTTAAGCTGTGCCTAGCCAAACGATCGTTAGTGTAGAGAGAATAGATCAGTGGTCTAAACGTGCATCCTTGATGTGCGTCAGTGCTGACTATCAGCGAGGAGGAGATGTTATTTCTGATCCACACTTACTGTGGTCTCCCAGTGAGGAAGTCAAAGATCCATTTTTAGAGGGAGGTACAGAGGCCCAGGTTTTGGAGCTTGTTGACTAGTACTGAGGGTGTGGTTGTGTTGCACATTGAGCTGTAATCAATAAACAGCTGCCTGATGTAGAACATACATAGAACATAGAATAGTATAGCACAGTACAGTCCCTTCAGCCCACAATGTTGTGTCGACCCTCAAACGCTGCCTCCCATATAAACCCCCACCTTAAATTCCTCCATATACCTGTCTAGTAGTCTCTTAAATTTCACTAGTGTATCTGCCTCCACCACTGACTCAGGCAGTGCATTCCACGCACCGACCACTGTCTGAGTAAAAAACCTTCCTCTAATATCCCCCTTGAACTTCCCACCCCTTACCTTAAAGCCATGTCCTCTTGTATTGAGCAATGGTGCCCTGGGGAAGAGGCGCTGGCTAGCCACTCTATCTAGTCCTCCTAATATCTTGTATACCTCTATCATGTCTCCTTCTCTCCAAAGAGTAAAGCCCTATCTCCCTTAATCTCTGATCATAATGCATACTCTCTAAACCAGGCAGCATCCTGGTAAGTCTCCTCTGTACTCTTTTCAATGCTTCCACATCCTTCCTATAGTGAGGCGACTGGAACTGGACATAGTACTCCAAGTGTGGCCTAACCAGTGTTTTATAGAGCTGCATCATTACCTCGCAACTCTTAAACTCTACCCCTCGACTTATGAAAGCTAACACCCCATAAGCTTTCTTAACTACCCTATCTACCTGTGAGGCAACTTTCAGGGAACTGTGGACATGTACCCCCAGATCCCTCTGCTCCTCCACTCTACCAAGTATCCTGCCATTTACTTCATACTCTGCCTTGGAGTTTGTCCTTCCAAAGTGTACCACCTCACACTTCTCTGGGTTGAACACCATCTGCCATTTCTCAGCCCACTTCTGTATCCTACCAATGTCTCCCTGCAATCTTCGACAATCCTCTACACTATCTACAGCACTACCAACCTTTGTGTCATCTGCTGTTGTCCAGGTTGTCCAAGGCAGAGTGGAGAACCAGTGAGATTGTATCTGCTGTAGACCTATTGTGGGGATAGGCAAATTGTAGTAGGTCCAGGCCCTTGCTTAGGCAGGAGATGATTCTAGCCATGCCAACCTTTCAAAGCACTTCATTACAGTAGTGCAACTGGTTGATAGTCATTGAGGCAGCTCACCCTGCTCTGCTTGGGCACTGGTATGATTTTCACCTTTTTGAAGCAGGTGGGAACCTCTGACTGCAGCAGTGAGAGATTGAAGATGACGTTGGCACAGGTTTTCAGACCCCTCCCAGGTACACCTTGCGCGATTTCACCCTCTTGAAGAGTGTTCTGACTTCGGCCTCTGAGACAGAGACTACAGGGTCACCAGATGCTGTAGAGATTCACATAGATGTAGTTTTATTCTCTCTTTCAAAGGGGGCATAAAAGTCGTTGACTCATCTGGGAGTGAAGCATCACTGCTGTTCATGTTAATAGGTTTCTCTTTGTAGAAAGTAAAGGCCTGCAAACCCTGCCACAGCTGACGTGCATCCGATTCCATCTCTAACTTCAATTGGAATTGTTTTATCACTCTTAAGATAGCCTCCTGCAGGTTGTACCTGGACTTCTTGGTCAGTTCTGGATATCCGCTTTTGAATGCCACTGATCTAGCCCTCAGCAGACTGCAAATCTCCTGGTTCATCCACAGCTTTTCATTTGGAATTGTCCAGAATGCTGCCAAAGGTATACCTTCACCCATGCAGGTTTTGATGAAATTGGCGACAACCGTGATGAATCTCTGAATACTGTCCAGTCCACCGACTCAAGGCAGTCCTGTAAACACTCCTCCGTCTCCTTTGACCATAACTTACTTGTGCTGTGGTCTTTAGTCTTTGCCTATACACTGGGGATAGAAGTACAGTCAGGTGCTTGGAATTTCCAAAGTGTGGGTGTGGGATGGTGGTGTAGCAGTGGTCAAGTGTGTCGTCTCCTGTGGTTCCACATGTGATAAGCTGGTGGTAGTTGTTCAGAGACTTCTTCAAGCTGTCTTGTTTGACATCTCCGGCAATGGTAGGGAAGGCATCAGGGTGTGCAGTTTCATGCCTGCTAACTGCACTGCTCAGCTCCTCCAGAGCTTGCCTGACATTGGCCTGAGGTGGAACATACACTGCTACCAGGATGATGGTGGAAAACTCCCTTGGTAGATAAAATGGATGGCATTTGACTGCTAGAAGTTCCAGGTCCGGTGAGCAGGACTGAGGCAGAACCACCACATTTGTGCACCATGATGAGCTAATCGTAAAGCATACTCCACCTCCTCTATCTGTAAAAGTCTGAGCTGCCCTGACTTAGTGGAGAACAGTGAAGCCATTGAGCTGCAGCACTGCATCTGAAGTTGTATGTTTCCTGAAGCAAAGTACACAGTAGTCCCTGCTGTTCCTGTCCTGTCCCTCTGGTACAGCAATCTTGCTCTGAGTTCTTCAGCTTTGTTTTCCAGAGACTGTACATTCGCCAGTAGAGTAGTTGGGAGTGGATGTCTAAGGCCTTTGTATCTCAATTGAACTTATAGCCCAATGCGGTGTCGCAGTTTCCACTTTCTTAAAGGGTAGCTGTACTTGCGTCCCAGGTCTGCCATTCGAGGTTTGTTGATTTTGTGTGTTAATTGGTTTTTTAAAAGTTTGAAAATAATGCTGCTTTTTGAAGTACCCATGGCTGTGACTGTGGATTTCATCCGTAGGCCTCCTAAATGGGAATATTTGATGATTCCCACTGGAGTTGCATGCAAACAGTCAGAGCTTAATGGCACCATCTTGCTCCCTCCTCCCTGTTTCTCCACGTAACCTTTGACACCCTTACTCCTCAAGAACCTATCAGCCTCCGCTTTTAAATATACCCCGTGACTTTGGCCTTCACAGCCTCTTGAGGCAATGAATTCCACAGATTCACAAACCTCTGACTAAAGAAATCCCTCCTTATGTCTGTTCTAAAGGGACATCTTTCTATTCTGAGGATGCAGCTGAGAGTCCTAGACTCTTCCACTTTTGGAAGCATCCTCTCCACATCCACTCTAAACAGGCTTTTCAATATTCTTTAGGTTTCAAGGAAATCTCTCCTTATTCTTCTAAGCTCCATTAAGTACAGGCCCAGAACCATGCTACTCATGTTAACCTTTTCATTCCCGGATCGGTCATGTAAACCTCCTCTGGACCCTCTCCAATGCCGGCACATCCTTTCTTCGATATGGTGCCCAAAACTGTTCACAGTATGGCAACTGTGTTCTGACAAATGCCCTGTAAAGCCTTAGCATTACATCCTTGCTTTTATATTCTGGTCCTCTGAAAATGAATGTTAATCTTGCTTTTGCCTTTCTTACTCTTGGCTCAACCTACAAGTTCCTTTGGTAAGAGGGAATCCTGCACTAGGACTCCCAAGTCTCTTTGCACATCGATTTCTGAATTTGCTCCCCATATGAAAAATATGTTACACCTAAAGTGCACGTAAACCTGTCAGTGATGATAGACCTGATTCTGATTTTCATTGCTTCTCTCTCTCCCTTTCCAGATCAGTGATATGAACACCATTGAGATTAACAATTCTGCTGCAATTGCTCATTCCTCTCTGCAAGACAGTCAGCTGAACACTGACAGAGGCGCAAACCTGCCCTTGTAATGTTGTTCTGTAACCGGCAACAATGAATATCAATTGAGACAGGTTATATAAAAACAACCAAACATTTATTAAACACGGATAAACAATAAAACACAAAATGAGAAAGCCTTAACCAGAAGCTTACCGCTATGCAGCCGTTCAACAAATCGGCACTCGGCACTGGTTCTTAAAGCGTTAAATGCGAAAACAGTTCTTAAAGCGGTAAAGTCAGATATAATTCTTAAAATGGTAAACTCGAAAGTCCAACAGATTTATACCTTCAATTGGGAGAGACTTCTCTGGAGAAGGATTTCTTCACTGACGTGACTTTCCTGCTGGTTCTGTCCAGAGGATTCACGACGCAGGAAATAAACAGTTTAAAGCAACTGACCTTAAATTCTAGAGAGCACCTTGCATGAACTCTTTTCTTTTGGCAAGAGTTATCTTCGATGCAGGTCACTACTCCTTCAACGAAGACTCAATAAGGTCGATCCCTTGTTAAACTGCCGAACAATACCGACTCCTCTCAATCCTTCGGGTCCTGTACTTCGATAAAGTCTTCACTCTCCCGTACTGCTGCTGGAATAAGGTACAACACATCTAGCAAAAATTTCCAGTCCAGCACTATTGTACCTTGCAACAGAACATAACACTCGGTTTTAAAAAAAATGAAACTGCGTCATAAAAACAAATACACAACAAAAACGGAAACACATCAATGTTCCAGCTGGAAAACTAAAAACTAAAAGCTAACTGCGTCATCTGAGGTCTTCCCTTATGTACCCTTGGTGCATATGTCATCATGTGACCTCACATCGGTGGGAAAATTACATCAGGTGACCTCCAAAAGAGCATTACATCATTCTCACTAAAAAAAAAATCACAGATCTCCTTGAGGTATGTAACATTGTCCATGTTCAGTCCCCTGCTCTCAGCACTCCAAGAGACCCTGTAGTCCACATCACCAACAGCTTATTTTAATTCATTTGATAATTTCAGTATAAACTCTGTATGTCCTCAAGTAGAATTCAGAAACATGTGCAAAAAGCAGAGTCTGACTCTGGCTACAAGTCATTTTCAGTATTCTAATGATGGAGCTGCACGGCACGGGATTAAAATCTATGGGGGCCAGCCCTTTGGAGGACGACATCTCACTGAAAGTGTGCCCTTGAACTGTGCCAGAGAATGAGTTAACTCAGACTGGGGTGAGCCAGCTATAGGTCACGATCTGATGTAGGGTCTAACCAGTGATTCACTGCTCCCACACACTGGGCCATCACACATACATATTACCATTTATTTCAACTGATGGGCAATAATTGAAGTCATTTACAGTCCCTTCTATCATTAATTGCTTCCTCAGTAGAACCATAATTCATGCAAATTTGCAGCTATTCCCCAGAATGACTTGGCCAGAGTTCATCTCTTCATCCCAGGACGCTGAGTGAAAGCTCCTTGTACGGGATTTCACACGTCAACCTCTGCTTGTCCCCTCTGCTCATCCTTCATGCCCTGTGCCACATCTGTTCTGTGCCACAAACACGAGAAAATTCTGCAGATCCTGGAAATCCAAGCAACACACACAAAATGTTGGAGGAACTCAGATGCCAGGCAGTGTCTATGGAAAAGAGTAAACAGACGATGTTTTGGGCCAAGACCCTTCAGCAGGACTGCATTTGTTCTGTGCACCAGCACTTTTTGCATCTTTACACCCCTATGATTCTCCAACCACAAGTCTTATTACCTACTTCTGCACTGGCTCAGTACCATAGTAGGGGGGGGGGGTTAAAGGTTGTGGCCCTTGTCATTCTTCAACCTGTGCTCTATCTGGGAACACCTGACCTGGAATCAAAACCTCCTCCTGTCTCAAAAAGAAACTCCCTCCTCTCTTCATTTGTTCCAACTGATCTGCACCAAATTTCATATCTTCTTCCAATGTTATATCATCTAACCCTACATAATCAATTCCCCACACAAGAAATTCACTTTGATCTCTCCATACTTTCCAAATAGCCACTAATTGTGTGATGAAATTTCTCTTGAAATTCCCCAATCCGAGTTATTTGTGACCACCTCAGGTGTACGGTCACTACTCACAAACTGCGCTGTGTGCGACCCAGCCAGAGACCATTGTGCGAGGCAGGGTTTGACCACAGAGCTCCCTCACACTGTGGCATAACACATCAACATCGTCATTCACTTTCACCCATGTACAAAATTGCCAGCTTAGTGTCAAACAGTACAGAACGGTTCCTCCCGCCCACCAAATCTGTTGTGACCAACGATCATCAAAGATGGGGCTGGAATGTGGTGACTCATTGCAAGCTGTTACCTACAGATCCACTCATCACTTCTATGATAATAATTCCACACTTCTAGATCTAAATTATCTGTCAATATTAACGTGTGATATGTTAGATTGACCTCGCTATCTAACTTGTTATGATCCTGCATCCTATTGATTACCTGCACTGCAATTTCTCTGTGGCTGATACATTTTAATCTGCATTCTCTTATTGTTTGGTCTTGTTCTATCTCAATGCACTGTGTAATGATTTGATCGGTATGAACAGTATGCAAGACAAGCTTCTCACTGTATCTAGGTACATGTGCAATAACAGACCAATACCGATACCAATTCAAATTGAGACTAATCCTACACAAATCCTATTTTTATTCTCCCTCCACTCCCATAAACTCTCTCCAGATTCTATCACTTGCCTACACAATAGGGGCAATTTGCAATGGACAATTAACATACCAACCTATATGTCGCTGGGGTGTGAGAGGAAACTGGAGTATCCAGAGGAAACCTGCATGGTCACAGGAAGAATGTGCAAACTCCACACAAACAGTGCCTGAGGTCAGGATTGAACCTTGGAAGCAGCAGTTCCACCAGTTGCATCCCTGTGATACCTCTTACTGACCTTTAGATTGTTAACTACTTCCTCATTGGAATCGTAGTCCATGCAAACTTGCACCAATTCCTCTGCAGGATTTGTCCAAAGTTCATTTGTCCATGTTGCTTCCCTCAGTGCTCAGCTGCCCTGCCTAATCTCCTTGGCCTGAATTCACTGGAGTTTCAAAGAATGAGGGGGGGATGTCATTGAAATCTACTGATAGAGTGGACGTGGAGAGGACATTATCAATAGTGGAAGAATTTTGGACCAGAGTGCACAGCCTCAGAACAGAGATGAGGAGGAATCTCTTTAGTCAGAGGGTGGTGAATCTGTGGAATTTATTGCCACTGAAGGCAGTGGAAACCATGTCATTGTGTATATTTAAAGCAGAGGCTGATCGGGGCTTGATTAGTAAGGGTGTCAAAGGTACCAGTGATAATAAACCTGATTCTGATTCTGATATGGAAAATTCTCAGCCTCATTTAGCCTGAAGAGGATTTCATTGGGAGTTTATGACCTCCTTCTGACCTCAACTTTTGTTTTCACCTTTTATTCAGGAAGATAATGACAATCACAGGGATCTGGACTCTCACCTGGTTCCAAGAACAGAGGACTCAGCTGGTACTAACACCAATGTCATGACAGTTTCAGTCCCTCACTGATCATAATGAGTGCAACATTCGCTTCAATTATTAAAATCAATTCCTGGTATGAATGATTTTTAATTACATTTTCCAGTTTGCAGCCCAGATGGAGGAGGAGGGAACTTGTCTAATCAAATGGACACATTTCCAACTTACAATATTTTTAGATCAATCTCATTAACAGGGCACCCTGCTTTCTACAATGCGGAATGCGGTGACATCAACCTCTCACCTAAGGATTGCTGGAGTTACCTCCTCCAGTTTAATCTATCGTTCTAACAGCTCAGACTCTGAATTTGAAGGACATATACTCTCAGAAACTTCTGTCAACAGACTAATAATTTAGGAAGGGCATTGAGACTCCAGGGTATATGACAAGGGCAGGGGCAGCAGACCGTTTTGAGAGTGTGTGTCCAAAATGATGGTAACTTTCTAAAAAAATCTCTCATATGTCATGGTAATTTTGAGAAGTGATTATCATGGATTAATGAATTAATAACAATAATTATGGACATTAGTTTTTAAGAAAAAAGGTTGAATCCTTTTGATTAGGTTAAGAAGAAGTAGGCTGAAGGAAGGTGGTTGAGGGAGTAATAGTGCCTGGGCACTCAAGGAGAGAGATTCAAGAAAGAAAATGTGAATGAGAGTAAGTGTGTGTGTGTGTGTGTGTGTGTGTGTGTGTGTGTATCAGTGGCATGGTGTGAAAACCAATGTGGTCCACCCACTGCAAAGTTCGATGTGTTGTGTGTTCCAAGATGCTCTTCTACACACAGCTGTTGTAATACGTGGTTATTTGAGTTACTGATATCTTCCTGTCAGCTTAACCTTTTGTGAAGGATATTCACTTCCTAGGCTTAGTACTCATGTTTTGCAAAGCTCGCTTTCTAAACACAGCAGCTGCCGCTTATGAAATCATGAGCAATTGTAATTAAACTTCCAACTAACAGTTGTTTGACTTCTGGTCATAAATGAGAGTCAGTCTTTAGTTCTTAAAATGGAAATGGAAAGCAGAAATCAGCTTGAAGTTAAAACTAGTACTGTCTATGGAACATCTTTCCAAACAAGCTCTGTATGTAGTATACAATATCTGTGATAAGTAAGATGTAGCTCACTGTACCTGGTTTATTGCTGCTTGAGAGTACAGTATAAATCAATTGGTTGTTTAATTTGACTTTTTTTCAAACCGACAAACTGAGTTGATTCATTCAAGGAAACTTGTAGACCAGATGGATAATGTAATTCAGCATATCAAATAGTTGATAGTTCTATAGCTGGAAGGTTTATTTACTCAAGGAAACTAGCTTTCCAGCATTAATTGTGATCTGTGGACATTAAGCTGAGATCTCTGTCTTCAAGGTGCTTTTAGACCATTTCTGTAAAAAGGGTATCTGAGGAAATATCTAATACGCGTAAAGTTACTCAAATGACAGAAAAGGGTATAAATGTAGAGAACAGTTCAGGCTTATTGACAGTGGTTGAAAATGGGGGTGACTCTGGTTTTGGTTTCTGCGATGGACGACTTGTTTGTAAGATAGAAATCCTCTGTGTGTTTTAAATATGTTTCAAGAATGTTATTTGGACTTAAGCATGTATCACTGAAAATAAATGAACTGTTTTTTAACTTTGTTAGTGGAAGTATCTTCTTGGTAGGGAGGAGGGACCCACTGCTCATATAGTGGGTATTGGCAGCTAAAACTTGCTGTGGAGAATAAGCAGGGAAGTGAACTAGTTTTTGAAGACTGGTTAATTACAGTGCATTCCCCTTTTAGTGTGAGTACTTGTGGCTATTTATATTTATGTATCCAATAGTGCTTAAGGTCTTCATTTGAGTCTAGAACCTCATGGTCATCAAACCCAGTACCATCACATAGTCTGGTCATTCTCCTCTGACCTTGCTCAT
This sequence comes from Mobula birostris, assembly GCF_030028105.1. NCBI lineage: Eukaryota > Metazoa > Chordata > Chondrichthyes > Myliobatiformes > Myliobatidae > Mobula > Mobula birostris. Next base: position 22,529,762 of record NC_092371.1, on the reverse strand, counting down.
TAAAAAGCTATTTTTGCACACAGAACTGCCACTCATTGAATGTTTTTTGTTTATTGCACCATTGTCTGTAAACTCTAGAGCAGGGTTGGCCTCCTATGGCGCATGTCGCAAAAGTGACACATTGGACGATTAGAAGTGGTGCATTGCACCCCAGTGATAATAATAAAAAGTAAGCTTACTCATGCAGAAAGTATTAACCAAAAACCAATTTGTAGAAAAAAAAATCTATAACAGGAATTCAAGTAGCTTAGAGCTAGGAATAGGTTTTACTGAGAATAAGTCTAAAACTTAGCAATTGTTTTTAGCGATTTTATTATTTCGTGCACATCTTTTGGCGAATGTTATCTTCTTTAGCATTAATCTGTTTTCAATTTTAAAAAGATGTTCGGAGTCAAATTAGGAAAGAAGGACTTTTGTTCTGCAGTTGTTCCATAACTGCTCAATACTCGTTTGATCCTGAGGCGCCAGGCGTCTGCACCAGCTGTGCATCGCAGGTTTTTTGCCAGTCAGTTTACAATTGACACTCATGTGCTACGGAATTGTGCTTTGTTCATCCTTTGCGAACTTCTGCAGTTTTGTACTTTTTCAAAAATTAAGCCTTGTTTTTACATTCAGTTACCCAACACGGCGCAAAAGAAAATGAGCAAAAGAAAAGCAGGAAGTGATAGTAAGCGTGAATTCAATGAACAGTGGGAAAGTGAGTTCTTATTTATAGCGGGTCCGTCAGGAAAACCATTGTGCATTGTTTGTGAAAACACTTTCTCACATAATAGAAGACATGATCTTAATAGACGCTATAAAACACAACATCAGACTGAAATAGAAGGAAAACTGAAACTCGTGCCTGGGTCTGAGTTACGGAAAGAATATGTGATTAAGAAAAAGGAAGAAATCAAAAGAAGACAAAATATATTTGTTATAAGTCTCATTAAGGTAAGTAATGTTTATCTTGTTTTTATATTAAATCAATATGTAAAAATGCTAAATATGTCTATATTAGCATATTTTTACAAGAATTGAATGGGGGTACAAGAGTTGTATGGTGCACCTGAACTCGTGCGTGAAAAAATTGATGCATAGAATGTAAAAGGTTGGCCACCCCTGACCTAGAGACTGGTGAGCGTGAAAATCCCAGAAGATCAGCAGTTTCTGAGATAATCAGCCCACCTGTCTGGTGCAAACAATCATTCCATGATTAAAGTTACTTAGATCACATTTCTTCCCCATTCTGATGTTTGGGCTGAACAACAACTGAACCTTTGGCACATGCCTGCACGCTTTTATACATTGAGTTGCTGCCACGTGATTGGCTATCAAGATATTCGCATTAATAGTCAAGTATACAGGTGTACCTAATAATTGAATTGAATTGAATTGAATGATCTTTATTGTCATTATACATAGGTACAATGAAACTCTGTTTGGCTTCCTCTCAGGTAATTAAATAAAGCAGTTGATAAAAACAAGACAGTAATAGAAAAACAGTATTAAATAGATAAGTAGCTGAAAATAAGTAGCAGCAGCCCCAGAATATCACAGTAATGCACAAAGTGCCGTTAATGCAAGTATTTGAGTCCTTGTGTGTGCATGTGTGTGCTCACAGTTTCAGTCATTGTTCTGTGGGAGTGGTGTGATGGAGGCCACAGCTCTGGGATAGAAGCTGTTCCTCGGTCTATTTGTTCTGGCTTTTAGTGTCCTGAACTTTTTTGCTGGACGGCAGCGGGTCAAGCAGGGAGTGGCTGGGGTGTGTGGCGTCTCTGGTTATGCTGATTGAATAAAGTGGCCGCTAAGTGTATGTGGGACAAATTTGACCTCCTTTCTATTGGACCAAACCTCATTATTTTACTCCAGGGTGAAAGAATTCATGGACAACCCCACAGAACTGGAGTGAAAGCAAGTGGTCATTGAAAACATAGTCTGCCTGAGAAGGAGAAGAGACCCCAGGAACTTCGGAGAAGGTGCTGTGTGTACAGTTCGAGGGTTAAGTTACGAGAACAGAGTGAATATTTAGTCTTGTTCTTCCTTGTTCCTTGAGGAATGTAACTTGAATAAAGAAGTTGGTATTGTTGACGGCTCAGATGAGAAATTCCAGCACAAAGCCCAGTATTAATTCACTGCCTGTGTTTTGGCTCAGCTGCTGGCTGGGGAGTAGATGGGGAGGGCGGTTCAGCTGCTGATGGAGTGGCAACACTGCAGGCCGACGAGTGTTGTGGCTGGTCTGTACTCCCCAGAGGTGGCCTGGACCTCATTGTGGGAGCAGCCGTTACCACAGGGAGAGCGCTGCTCCATACAGGGCCCAGTGTCCCAGCTCCTGACTGAAGGGTCGATCAGTGGTCATCATCCTCACTGCCCACAACTAGTAATGATGGTGCGCATCAGCTGCTAGAGACGTGTGGTACTTGCCCATGTCACTCGGCTGCTGATGGGGAGTGGGCAGTTCTGTCCCTGGACAGCCACACAACTGGAAGCTAGAGAGCCCCTCTATTGGGTCTGCATAACTTACCCCAGCTGACTGTACAGTTGGTCAGGCCCATGAACACTACCTCACTATTCCTCTTTTGCACATTTATTTTTATAACTTTATATTTTTCATATATTGTATTTTTTGTAACTTAGAATATTTAACATTTTTTTGCCATATACTACTGCCACAAGACACCAAGTTTCATGATGTACAGTACGTCGGGCGTAATAAACCTGATTGCGCAGTAAATGATTCCCACTCCATGGTCCTGTATGGAGCTGAGGAATCCCCTCCCACTCTGAACATAGAGCCAACCATTATGAACCTCACACAGATGCCTGGGTCTGTAACGTATTCTCTGGCTGAAGATGGACTGAGGAGACACAACTGCAAGAAAAGGTACAGGATGTTCAGGGACAATGTTAGGGAGTCCTTGACACAAAACCTGAGAAACCTGGAAATCTCTCAACTGAAATAAGCATTGAAATGTCACACCGTACAACGAACCAGTCGAAGTCAATGTCAAAGTGAATTTAAAAGTAAATTTTAAATCAAAGTACATACATGTATATATCACTCTATACCACATTTAGATTCTTTTTCTTGCAAGTATTTACAGGAAAATTAAGAAGTAGAATAACATTTATAAAAATCTATATATTAAGAAACATTCACAGACAACCTACATGGAAAAGAAGGCAAATCGTGCAAATAATAAAAAAAATGTAAATAACCATTACTGGGAACAAGAGTAGTAGGGTCCTTAAAAGTGAGTCTATAGTCAGTTCAGCATTGAAATAGAAAGTTATCCATGCTCGTTCAGGAGCCTATGGTTGAAGGGTAATAATTGTTCCTGAACCTGACGGTGTAGGACCCAACGCTCCTGTACCTCCTGCCCAATGATAGTAGCAAGAAGAGGTGATGGAAGTCGTTGATAATGGATACTGCTTTCCTGTGACAGTGCTCCTTGTAAATGTCCTCAATGGTGGGGAGGGCTTTGCCTGTGTCGGACTGGGCTGTATCCAGCAGCTTTTGTAAACTTTTCCACTCCTGGGCATTGGTGTTTCCGCACTAGCCTATTCTACAACCAATCAAGATTTAGATGACATGCCAGATCTATGCAAACTTCTAAGAAAATAGAGGCACTGTCATACCTTCTTTGTAATGGCACTTATGTGTTGGTCCCAGGACAGATCCTCTGATATGGTAATGCCGCATGCTTGGTAAATGATACCAAGGATCATTTGACCCTGTCTAACTCCGATCCGCTAATGAGAACTGGCTTATCAACCCCTGGCTTCTTCTTCCTGTAGTCAATAATTGGCTCTTTGGTTTTGCCGAAGTTGAATGAGAGATTATTGTGGCACCATTCAACCAGGCTTTCAGCCTCCCTCCAATGTGTCAACCGTAATCCAGCTGAGTGGTGGACAGGAGCTGATGTACTGAAAGGTTTCATACTCTACTTGGTCAATAAAGTTGCTGAGACTCAATAATTTGGCTCCACAGGAAGTGTAATAGAGTTGTAGAGTCATACAGCCTGGAAACAGACCCTTTGGCCCATCCAATCCATGCCATCCAAAGGGCATGTTCCCATGCCAGCTTGTCCCATTTGCCCATGTTTGGCCCATTTCATACAGCATAGGACTGTACAGCACAGCACAGGAACAGGCCATTTAGCCCATGATGTTGTGCTGACCTAATTAAGCTAATGACATCTAAACTCTTCTGCCTGCACATGGTCCATATCCCCCTATTCCCCGCACATTGGGTGTGTCCATCTAAGAGCCTCTTATCGTCCTCTATTGTGCCTGTGTCCAGCGTCATTCCTGGCAGCACATTCCTAGCACCTGTCTTTCTCTGTGTGAAAACCCTTTGAATGTACCCCCCTCTCCTTAAATGCATGCTCTCTAGTATTAGACATTTCAACCCTGGAAAAAATGATTCCAGCTGTCTACTCTATGAATATCCCTCTAACCTTTTCTATCTGTGTTCCTGTCCAAGTGCCTTTTAAATGTCAACGTATCTTCCTCTGGCAGTTTGTTCTGTAGACTGATCATTCTGTAGGTGAAAATCTTGTCCATCAGGTTCCTGTTAAATCTTACCCCACTCACCATAAACTTATGAGTGGAGGGCCTGTGGGAGAGCAGTACTGGTTAAACCCTATGAACGTATCTCAGTTCTTTAAGGAAAGATCACACTTAAATGTCTGGTCTCAAGGACATTTTCTACCCCCCGTTATAAGATTATTGAATGGTTCCCCAGTACAATTGTAGATTCTTGACCTCACGGTCTACCTCCTTACGATCGGCATCTTATTTCCTCTCCAGCTGTTGCTCTTTATTCTACATTCTGTTATTGTTTTACCTTGTTCTACGGTACCTTGATGCACTGTGTAATGAATCGATCTGTATGAACAATATGTAAGACAAGTTTTCCACTGTATCCCCGTACATGTGCGAAAAATAAACCAATCCCAATTCCAATTCAAATTCAAATTCCTGATGCCAGGGAAGAGTAAGAGGCGGAGGTATGTTTGCAGGGACATGCACAAAGAGCTACGCGCACTCACTATATCAGTAGGGAATGTTCCTCACTTGCTCATTTTCAGAACAACTCCAAAATGTAGATGATTCCCATCAGATTTGGGACAGGTTGGATGGGCTCTCCGTGTCTGCTGTGAATGGAAGTACATCTGCCACTTCTCATAATCCCGGTTAGTGGAAGGAGAATATCCAACCCACCAGAATTTGAGGCCATACCAACGTCCAGCTGAAGCATACTGGCAGTTTTAACAAACTAGTCAGACCTTCTTTGTGCAACAGATTAAAAACACATAGCACACTGACAATGGCACTTTTGAGAAACCAAATATGTAAAAAAATGAATATGCTAATAAAATAATATTTTCTTCTGCAAGAAGGCACCTAGGGCTATGAGCTGTAGTTTGTTTTTTAATCTTTTCTTTTGCCTGTCAAGAATGTTTAATGTTTTAAAGGGGAATATTATTAGCCTAGGATTGCTTCAGAGCCTGTCACCTCATTATAATGGAAAAATAATGCAAACCTCTCCACATTCATCATGATTTATTTATTATGATTAGTGCAGTTGAGTAATGAATCTTACCTCTCCCGTAAAAACTGTTGTGGTGCTGAAGTATTCCAATATTAACATTTTTATAAATATTCTTATGCAGATAAAGAAAGTGCCTTATTTTGTACCTTTTTTACTGCAGAAGATTCTGGAATATCTTGCCGCCAATGGATTTCTTTTCAAGTTTGGTCATTTTATCCTGTTAGAAATCTAACAGCCAATTTGCACACAGCAAATTTTTGTTGCACACTCACTGCATTACCAGCCAGGCACCTGTTTCAGTAATAATGTTAAAGGCCACATATTTGGGCTCTGTTGGAATTGAAAGAAGTCCATGTGTTTGAGGGTATGCTGTGGCCACCTAAGAGAAATCACTCATGCCATCCCCCTCTTTTACATTTGTTGGAGAGAATGGATAAATTGCTGGAATGACCGAGGCTGAAGGCAGAAGTTAAGTGAACGTAGAACCAAAGTAAGTTGTAATTAAACTCTCATGGCACCTCAAGTAATGCCAGTTACAAACACTGGGACACAGGCGAGCCCGCAAGTACTGGAGTCAATGCCAAGCAGATTGAGAGGTTGGGGACTATGCTCAGCGATATGAGTCAGTGTCCTGACTTGAGTACACATGGGGTTTTCTATCTGCAGAGATCACACTTCCATGGTGGAAGGACAAATGGATGAAAGCAGCAGGGAGCGGTAAACATGAGGAATTCTGCAGATGCTGGAAATTCAAGCAACACACATCAAAGTTGCTGGTGAGCACAGCAGGCCAGGCAGCATCTCTAGGAAGAGGTACAGTCGACGTTTCGGGCCGAGACCCTTCGTCAGGACTCTTCGTCAGTGGCATGAGGTGCCAGGAGTGGTAAAACCTGGGATATCAGCTGCTGTTAAATTGTAACCACAGGACATGGAGGCAAGAGTTTAAATAGTGAAAGGTAAAGTAAGCTCTGCTGTTTCGTCATACAAAAGTGCAAGTAGAGCATAGGACATTGAACGTCCAACGAGGAACAGGCGGTTTGGCCAACTACTCCTGAGCTGACCAGTCTTACAAATTCCATCTGCCTGCACCTGGTCTGATTTATTCCACTCCCGAACAAGAGAAGATCTGCAGATGCTGGAAATCCAAGCAACACACACAAAATGCTGGAGAAACTCAGCAGCCCAGGCATCGTCTATCGAAAAGAGTAAACAGTTGATGTTTCGGGCTGAGACCCTTCACCATTCCCAATTCCCATTTCCCGTTCCCTCTCTCACCTTATCTCCTTACCTGCCCATCGCCTCCCTCTGGTGCTCCTCCCCCTTCCCTTTCCTCCATGGCTTTCTGTCCTCTCTGATCAGACTCCCCCTTCTCCAGCCCTTTGTCTCTTTCCCCAATCAACTTCCCAGCTCTTTACTTCCCCCTCCCCTCTCCCGGTTTCACCTATCACCTGCCACTTTGTTCTACTTCCCGCCCTCCCCTCACCTTCCTACTCTGACTTCTCATCTTTTTTTTTCAGTCCTGAAGAAGGGCCTTGGCCCGAAATGTCGACTGTTTATTCTTTTCCACAGCTGCTGCCTGGCCTGCTGAGTTCCTCCAGCATTTTGTGTGTGTTGCTTGTTCCACTCACTGCCTGTTCTTGTACCTGTCTAAATACACTTTAAACAGTACTAATGTATTTGCTTCTACTACATTCCCCGGCAGCCTGTTCTAGGAACCTGCCACTCACTGTGTAAAATCTTGCTTTGCAAATCTCCTTTAAACTGTTAAAACTTATTGAACAGTTTACCCTCAAACCATTTAATTGCCTCACACAGGAAGAAATTTTGGCCATTTCTTGTGGAACGAGCCTTTATTAGTCAGTGCTGTCAGCAAGGAAATGAGCAAAATAATTGCAAAGCAATTTAGTCAATAATCATATGAATAAAATTGCACAGGGCAAATTAATTGCTTTGTGTTGGGCAGATAAGACAATTTACGCTGGAACCAAAATATAGTAAATTTGTATATTCGGCAAATGTATATTTACTTGATATAATTAATGTTCAGAGGATTGCAGTTAACAAGATAGAATGCGTAATTGTCGAACTGACCCGGATTGAGGATGTGTCTGGAATTCTCAGTCTGTACCACAACATGTGTTCTCTGTGGAATGGCAAGATAATACGTCAATTAACATGCTGTCCAGTACTGGGGTATGGCAACGTGCTCCACATTACCAGTCATGCATTGAAATCACACTGACCCAAACAGCACAGCATTCTTGGCATTTTAATTACCAAGAGCAGCTTGTTGCTTTTTCATCCCAAGAAACTGGAGATGAAACTTCTACTGCCCAAAGATCCTCCATCTCAGCCCACACTCTCCACTCCTACCCACACACTCCACTCCTACTCACACCCTTCACTCCTATCCATGCCCTCCACTCCTATCCACTCCCTCCACTCCTATCCACACCCTCCACTCCTATCCACTCCCTCCACTCCTATCCACACACTCTCCACTCTGACCCACACTCTCCACAACTATCCACAAACCTCCAATCCTACCCACTCTCTCTACTCCTACCCACACTCCACTCCTATCCACACTCCCTCCACTCCTACCCACACCCTTCACTCCTATCCACACCCTCCACTCCTATCCACTCCCTCCACTCCTATCCACACACTCTCCACTCTGACCCACACTCTCCACAACTATCCACAAACCTCCACTCCTATCCACACACTCCACTCCTACCCACACCCTTCACTCCTATCCATGCCCTCCACTCCTATCCACTCCCTCCACTCCTATCCACACACTCTCCACTCCTACCTACACCCTCCACTCCTATACACACCCTCCACTCCTACCCACACCCTCCACTCCTACCCACACACTCCACTCCTATCCACTCCCTCCACTCCTACCCACACTCCACTCCTATCCACTCCCTCCACTCCTACCCACACCCTTCACTCCTATCCACACACTCCACTCCTACCCACACCCTTCACTCCTATCCATGCCCTCCACTCCTATCCACTCCCTCCACTCCTATGCACACACACTCCACTCCTACCCACACTCTCCACTCCTACCCACACCCTTCACTCCTATCCATGCCCTCCACTCCCACCCACACCCTTCACTCCTACCCACACACCCTCCACTCCTATCCACACACTCCACTCCTACACACTTTCTCTACTCCTACCCACACCCTTTACTCCTACCCACTCCCTCCATTCCTATCCACACCCTTCACTCCTATCCACACCCTCCACTCCTATCCACTCCCTCCACTCCTATCCACACCCTCCACTCCCACCCACACCCTCCACTCCTACCCACACACTCCACTCCTATCCACACCCTCCACTCCTACCCACACACTCCACTCCTACTCACACACCCTCCACTCCTACCCACACACTCCACTCCTACCCACACCCTCCACTCCTATCCACTCCCTCCACTCCTACCCACCCACTCCACTCCTACCCACACCCTCCACTCCTATCCACTCCCTCCACTCCTACCCACCCACTCCACTCCTACCCACACCCTCCACTCCTATCCACTCCCTCCACTCCTATACACACCCTCCACTCCTATCCACTCCCTCCACTCCTACCCACACTCTCTACTCCTACCCACACCCTCCACTCCTACCCACACACTCCACTCCTACCCACACCCTCCACTCCTATCCACTCCCTCCACTCCTACCCACTCTCTCTACTCCTACCCACTCCCTCCACTCCTACCCACCCACTCCACTCCTACCCACTCCCTCCACTCCTACCCACCCACTCCACTCCTATCCACACACTCTCCACTCTGACCCACACTCTCCACAACTATCCACAAACCTCCAATCCTATCCACACTCTCCACTTCTACCCACACACTCCACTCCTACTCACACACCCTCCACTCCTACCCACACCCTCCACTCCAATCCTACCCACACCCTCCACTCCTACCCACACCCTCCACTCCAATCCACTCCCTCCACTCCTATCCACACCCCTCCACTCCTATCCACTCCCTCCACTCCTACCCACACCCCTCCACTCCAATCCTACCCACACCCTCCACTCCTACCCACACCCTCCATTCCTACCCACACCCTCCACTCCTATCCACACCCCTCCACTCCAATCCTACCCACACCCTCCACTCCTACCCACACCCTCCATTCCTACCCACACCCTCCACTCCTACCCACACCCTCCACTCCTATCCACACCCTCCACTCCTATCCACACCCTCCACTCCTATCCACACCCCTCCACTCCAATCCTACCCACACCCTCCACTCCATTCCTACCCACACCCTCCACTCCTACCCACTCTCTCCACTCCTACCCACACTCCAATCCTACCCACTCTCTCCACTCCTACCCACACCCTCCACTCCTACCCACTCTCTCCACTCCTACCCACACTCCAATCCTACCCACTCTCTCCACTCCTACCCACACCCTCCATTCCTACCCACACTCTCCACTCCTAACCACACTTTCCACTCCTAGCCACACTTTCCACTCCTACACACCCCTCCAACACTATCTACCCCTCTACTCCTGTATACTCACCTCTTGTCACTCACCTTGTTAGCTGCTATCCTGTCCACATGGAATGGCTGACAGGGATCTGTTCAAAAGAACAAAAAATGAAATTAGACACGCCACAATTTTTTCTTCAGCTTCTTCCTCTTTCTCCAGACTCAAGGTGTTTCCATGGGCACCTGCATCGAACCCAGTTATGCCTGTCTTTTCATTGGATATGTAGCACACTCCAAGTTCCAAGCTTTCCCTGGTAATGCTCCCAACTCTTCCTTGTCCATGTTCCATGTTCCAAGCCTTCCCCGGTAATCGGCCGCTGCATTGATGACTGCATTGTTGCTGCTGCCTGCACCCATGCTGAGCTCGTCAGTTTCATCAACTTTACCTGCAACTTACACCCTGTCCTTAAATTCACTTGGTCTACTTCTGACATCTCCCTCCCCTATCTCTATCTCTTTGTCTCCCTCTCTGGAGACATACTGTTGACCACCATCTTTTATAAACCTACCGATTTCCATGGCTATCTTAACTACACCTCTTCCCACCCTGTCTCATAGAAAATAGGTGCAGGAGTAGGCCATTCGGCCCTTCGAGCCTGCACCGCCATTTATTATGATCATGGCTGATCATCCAACTCAGAACCCTGCACCAGCCTTCCCTCCATACCCTCTGATCCCCCTAGCCACAAGGGCCATATCTAACTCCCTCTTAAATATAGCCAATGAACTGGCCTCAACTGTTTCCTGTGGCAGAGAATTCCACAGATTCACCACTCTCTGTGTGAAGAAGTTTTTCCTAATCTCAGTCCTAAAAGGCTTCGCCTTTATCCTCAAACCGTGACCCCTCATTCTGGACTTCCCCAACATCGGGAACAATCTTCCTGCATCTAGCCTGTCCAATCCCTTTAGGATTTTATACGTTTCAATCAGATCCCCCCTCAATCTTCTAAATTCCAACGAGTACAAGCCTAGTTCATCCAGTCTTTCTTCATATGAAAGTCCTGCCATCCCAGGAATCAATCTGGTGAACCTTCTTTGTACTCCCTCTATGGCAAGGATGTCTTTCCTCAGATTAGGGGACCAAAACTGCACACAATACTCCAGGTGTGGTCTCACCAAGGCCTTGTACAACTGCAGTAGTACCTCCCTGCACCTGTACTCGAATCCTCTCGCTATAAATGCCAGCATACCATTCGCCTTTTTCACCGCCTGCTGTACCTGCATGCCCACTTTCAATGACTGGTGTATAATGACACCCAGGTCTCGTTGCACCTCCCCTTTTCCTAATCGGCCACCATTCAGATAATAATCTGTTTTCCTATTTTTGCCACCAAAGTGGATAACTTCACATTTATCCACATTAAATTGCATCTGCCATGAATTTGCCCACTCACCCAACCTATCCAAGTCACCCTGCATCCTCTTAGCATCCTCCTCACAGCTAACACTACCGCCCAGCTTCGTGTCATTCGCAAACTTGGAGATGCTGCATTTAATTCCCTCATCCAAGTCATTAATATATATTGTAAACAACTGGGGTCCCAGCACTGAGCCTTGCGGTACCCCACTAGTCACTGCCTGCCATTCTGAAAAGGTCCCGTTTATTCCCACTCTTTGCTTCCTGTCTGCTAACCAATTCTCCATCCACATCAATATCTTACCCCCAATACCGTGTGCTTTAAATTTGCACACTAATCTCCTGTGTGGGACCTTGTCAAAAGCCTTTTGAAAATCCAAATATACCACATCCACTGGCTCTCCCCTATCCACTCTACTAGTTACATCCTCAAAAAATTCTATGAGATTCGTCGGACATGATTTTCCTTTCACAAATCCATGCTGACTTTGTCCAATGATTTCACCGCTTTCCAAATGTGCTGTTATCACACCTTTGATAACTGACTCCAGCAGTCTCCTTTCGTCAGTTCCTTCATCTCCAAGGCAACTGTTCCCAGGAGGTGGCTTCCCTTTCCAGGACATCAGGGATGTCCTCCTTCTTCAAAAAACAGGGTTTCCCTTCCTCCACCATTGATGCGGCCCTCACCCACAGCTCCTCCATTGCCCAAACATCTTCACTCACCCCAGCTTTCCACCACCTTAACAGTGATAGAATTCCACTTGGCCTCACCTACCACCCCATGAGTCCCCGCATCCAACACATCATTCTCCACAACTTCCTCCATCTCCAAAGAGATCCTACCACCAAACATACCTTTGCCTCCCACACTCTCCGCTTTCCGCAGGATTTGCTCCTTTCTTCATTCGTCCCTCCCCACTAGTCCCCCTCCCGACAAGCGGCCAATGTGCTACACCTGTCCATTCACTGCATCCCTCACCGCCACTCAGGGCCACAAATAGTCCTTTCAGGGAGGCAATGCTTCACCAGTGAATTTGCTGGGGTCGTCTGCTGTGCCTGGTGTTCCCAATGCGGCCTCCTCTACATTGGTAAAACCCATTGTAAACTGGGGGGCTGCTTCACCTAACACCTCCGCATCATCCACCAAAAATGGAATTCCCAGTGGCCAAACATTTTAATTCTGCTTCCCATTCCTTTTTCGACATGTCCATCCATGGTCTCCTCTTTTGCCATGATGAGGCCACCCTCAGGGTGGTGGAGCAACACCTTATATTCTGTCTGGGTGGCCTCCAACCTAATGGCATGAATATCAATTTCTCCTTGCGGTAAAATTAAATTTCGCTCCCCCTCCCCTCCTCTTCTGTTTCCCCCTTTAGACTCTTATCTCTTTTCACCTGTCTGTCACTTTCCCCTGGGACCCCTCTTCCTTCCCTTTCTCCTATGTTCCCTCCTCTCCTATCAGATTCCTTCCTCTCCAGCCCTTTCTATTTCCTACCCACCCATCACCTTCTAGCTAGCCTCCTTCCCCTCCCCCCACCTATTTATAGTGGCATCTTCCTTCTTATTTTCCAGTCCTAAAGAAGGGGCTAGGCCCAAAACATTGACGACTGGTTCATTTCCATAGATGCAGCCTGACCTGCTGAGTTCCTCCTCAATTTTGTGTGTGTTGCAAATAGAATTGGACTCGACACTTGAATCTATTTCCAGTAGTGTTCTCTTTCCAGCCTGTCCAGTATCTTTTTACCAGGCCTTCACATAGCTCCCCTGCTCCTCACATACTTAATGTTTGCCTTGTACTTCATCTTTGGTCCCACTGGCTCTGCTCACTGCCGTGAGTCGCTGGCGAAGCAAGTTAGAACACAAGATCCAGGTGGCCACAGTTGGATGTTGGAACCTGCATTAGGAAGACAAGGGAAGCAGCTGAGATACATATGGTGTGTTGTGCAATAAACCGGAATTGATTAGAGAGCTTAAGGTAAAGGAACCCTTAGGGGTATGTAATCATAATACGATCGAATTCACCCTGCAATTTGACATAGAGAAACTAAATCAATGTGACCCTATTACAGTGCAGTGAAAGGAATTACAGAGACATGAGAGATGAGTTGGCCAAAATTGATTGGAAAAGAACACCGGCAGGGAATTTCTGGCAGCAATTTGGAATGTGCAGAATATATATATCCCAAAGAGGAAGAAGTATTCTTAAAGCAAGATGACACACAATTATGGCTGGCAAGAGAAGTCAAAGCCAACATAAAAGCCAAAGAGATGGCATATAATAGAGAAAGGAGGAGAAGATGGCAGCGCGCCGTGTGTGCGCAGCTCTCCAGTGAAAAATGATGTCGTATCTGTTAAATAGGGGCCATGGATAATTCTGATTTGATGGAGAATGGACATGAAAACACAGAAGGATATCTGGAGAAATTTCTGAAACGCCCGTCCGCTGCTGTCGTTACTGTGTGGTCGGGAATCTTCCGGAGGGTAGGCCTCAAAATCCCCGGCCTTGCCTGCTTTTGGCGACCGAGAAGAAGGTCGAATCATTCAGCAGAGATGGCGCTCAGTACTCGGTGTCGGAGAGCTGATCAGAGCTCAAAGTTTTCGGATGACTCAGAGTCGGATTGTGGTCGGCATGGCAGGGAGAGTTTTTCTTCCTTCTCCCGTCTGCGTGAGATGTGAGACATTTGAGAAACTTTGAACTTTACTGTGCTCACGGACTTTCTTCATCAAGTTATGGTATTGTTGCAGTTTGTAACTATATGTATAATTATGTGGTTTTGTCAGTTTTTTCAGTCTTGGTAAGTCCTGTGTTTTGTGATATCACACCGGAGGAAATAATGTATCATTTCTTAATGCATGCATTACTAAATGACAATAAAAGGGGACTGCGTGTCTTCATAATTTGAAATTAGTGGAAAGTGAGAGGATTGGGAAGTTTTCAAAAACCAACAAAAGGCAACTAAAAAGTCATAAAGAAGGAAAAGATTTTTTCTTCTGTGGTTTTTGGATATGGAGGTAAGCTAGTCAATAATATGAAAGAGGATACCAAAAGTTTCTTCAGATGCATAAAGTGAAAAAGAGAGGTGAAAGTAGATATGGGACTGCTGGAAAAGTATTCTGGAGAGGTAGTAATGGGGGACATGGAAATGGCAGAGGAATTGAATAAGTATTTTGCATCAGTCTCCACTGTGGAAGACGCCAGCAGTATGCTGGACGTTTGAGAGTGTCAGTGGGCAGAAGTGTGTGAAGTTCTCATTATTAGGGAGGAAGTTCCTGGGAAGCTTAATGGTCTGAAGCAAGATAATTCACCTGACCAGATGGTCTACACCCCAGGGTTCTGAATGAGGTGGCTAAAGAGATTGTGGAGGCATGAATAATGATCTTTCAAGAATCAATTCATTCTAGCATGGCTCCAGTGGAATGGAAATTTGCAAATGTCATTGCTGGAAGTGAGAGAAGCAGAAGAAAGGAAATTAGTCTGCCCTCAGAGGTTAGGAAGATGTTAGAGTTGATCGATAAGAATATGGGTTTTGGATACTTGGAGGCACATGATAAAATAGGCTATAGTCAACATGGTTTCCTTAAGGGAAAATCTTGCCTGACAAATCTATTGGACTTCTTTGAAGAAATAACAAGCAGGATATACCAAGGAGAATCGGTTGATGTTATGTACTTGGATTTTCAGAAGGCCTTTGTCAAGATAGCACATATAAGGCTGCTTAACAAGTTAAGAGCCCTTGGAATTACAGGAAAGATACTAGCATGGGTAGAGCATTGGCTGACTGGCAGGAAGCAAAGAGTGGGAATAAAGGGAGCGTTTTCTGGTTGGCTGCCGTATACTAGCGGTGTTCCGCAGGGGTCTGTGTTGGGACGCTTTTTAACTAATATATCAATAATTTGCATGATGGAATTGATGGCTTTGTGACCAAGTTTGCAGATGATACAAAGATATGTGCAGGGGCAGGTAGTTTTGAGGAAGTACAGAGGCTACAGAAGGACTTAGACAGACTAGCAGAATGGGCAAAGAAGTGGCAGATAGAATACTGTATCGGGAAGTGTATGGTCATGAACTTTGGTAGAAGAAATAAAAAGGTAGGCTATTTTCTAAAAGGAGAGAAAATTCAAAAATCTGAGGTGCAGAGGGACTTGGGAGTCCTTGTGCAGAATTCCCAAAAGGTTAATTTGCAGGTGGTGGGGAAGGCAAATGCAATGTTTGAATTCATTTCAAGAAGACTGGAATATAGAAGCAATGATGTACTGTTGAGGTTTTATAAAGCACTGGCGAGGTCTCACTTGGAGTATTGTGAGCAGTTTTGCACTTCTTATCTAAGAACCGATGTGCTGACTTTGGAGATGGTTCAAAGGAGGTTGACAAAACGATTCCAGGAGTGAAAAGTTTATCATTTGATGCCTCTAGTTACTGGAATTCAGAAAAAATGAAAGGTGACCTTATTGAAACCTATTGAATATCGAAAGGCCTAGATAGAGTTAATAGATAGATAGAGGATGTTTCCTAAGGTGGGGGTGTCTAAGACCAGACGACACAGCCTCAGAATAGTGGGGTCCTTTTAGAACAGAGATGAGGAGGAATTTCTTTAGCCAGAGAGTGGCGAACCTGTGAAATTCATTGCCACAGGCAGCTATGGAAACCAAGTTGTTGGGCATATTTAAGGCAGTGGTTGATCGATTCTTGATTAGTCAGGGTGTCAAAGCTTATGGGGAGAAGGCAGGAGATTGGGGCTGAGAGGGAAAATGGATCAGCTCTGATGAAATGGCAGAGAAAACTCGATGGGCCAAATGTCCTCATTTCTAGTACCATATATTAATGGTCTTCTGGTCTTTTATTCCATGTATTGACCAACAGGATCATCAATGATGGCAGGAAGTGAAAGTTTCAAACAAGAACATCAAACAAGAACAGGTTAATGTAAACTATCATTTTTTTTTTTGCAACACACATAAAATGATCGAGAAATTCAGGTCATCAGATTTCTGTCCCCATCACTCCTGGTCGTAATGAAGGGTCTTGGCCCAAACTACGACTGTTTATTCCTCTCCATAGATGCTGCCTGACTTCCTGAGTTCCTCCAGCATTTTGTGTGTTTTGCACAATACTTCCAGCATCTGCAGAACTTTAAGACATAAGATATGCTGCATTTTATGTTTTGAAAAAGAAAAAATGCCTCACGCTTTGATATTTTCAATAAACCAGGCACCAAGATGGAGAGACTTAGTGGCTTACACAGTATCTATGGAGGGAAAAATACTGTCAATGTTTTGAGTTGAGACCCTTCACCTGGACTGAAATAGCCAGTATAAAAAGATGGAGGGTAGACGTGGAAGAAGAGCTGAAAGGTGATCGGTAGATACTGGTGATGGGGAGGTGGTGGTGACAGGAGGGAGATAGGGGGACAGTCGGAATGATTTCCTCTGCATCGAGGGCAGGTTTGGGCATAGGGAATAGGCAGGGTTTCTGATACAGGCTGGAGCAACTAGAAAAGACAGATGAATCCAGGGAAGCAAAGGACATCAGGTGAGACAGGGGTGTCTACAGTAGAGAGGGGTATCAGTAGTTGGTGGGGTATGTAAGGTAGACAGACACACATTGAGTGGAGTATTAGTGATGGGCAGGGCTACCTGGCATAAACAAGGAGGTGTGAGTGGGCAGAGTACTGGGGGAGGGGGTTCACCATACCTTTGAGCTCAGTACTTCACATGGATCTCCTCAGAAAGATGTCATTCCGTGAGGGGCAGGGGAGGAAGGACACAGCACCAGCTCGGTGACTTTGCCAAGTGGGACACACACTCACCACTGTGGGATGGATCACGTCCAACAGTCAGCACCTGCCAACCCAGAGACTGGAGCAGCCACACAGAACCTCCTCCTCCTCCTGCCCCACACATCCACGTACCTCACTGTCTGTTGAGACGGGGGTACGGAGGGGGGGTGCAGGATAATTAGAGAAGAGGGTGAGTAGCTGGAGGGGGAAAAGAAGCCAGGCCTGAGGGTGCAGAGAGCAGGGAAGTCAGGAAATCCAGAAGTAAGGGAACATAGAACATAGAAAAGTACAGCACAGTACAGGCCCTTTGGCCCACAATGTTGTGCCGACCCTCAAACCATGCCTCCCGTATAAGCCCCCACCTTATTCCTCCATATACCTGTCTAGTAGTCTCTTAAACTTCACTAGTGTATCTGCCTCCACCACTGACTCAGGCAGTGCATTCCACGCACCAAGCACTCTCTGAGTAAAAAACCTTCCTCTAATATCCCCCTTGAACTTCCCACCCCTTAACTTAAAGCCATGTCCTCTTGTATTGAGCAGTGGTGCCCTGGGGAAGAGGCGCTGGCTGTCCACTCTATCTATTCCTCTTATTATCTTGTACACCTCTATCATGTCTCCTCTCATCCTCTTTCTCTCCAAAGAGTAAAGCCCTAGCTCCCTTAATCTCTGATCATAATGCATACTCTCTAAACCAGGCAACATCCTGGTAAATCTCCTCTGTACCCTTTCCAATGCTTCCACATCCTTCCTATAGTGAGGCGACCAGAACTGGACACAATACTCCAAGTGTGGCCTAACCAGGGTTTTATAGAGCTGCATCATTACATCACGACTCTTAAACTCTATCCTTCAACTTATGAAAGCTAACACCCCATACCCCATAAGCTTTCTTAAGTACCCTATCCACCTGTGAGGCAACTTTCAGGGATCTGTGGACATGTACCCCCAGATCCCTCTGCTCCTCCACACTACCAAGTATCCTACCATTTACTTTGTACTCTGCCTTGGAGTTTGTCCTTCCAAAGTGTAAGGGGCTAAGAAGAAAGGTGAGTGATGGGAGAGAACTGAAGGGAGGGAGATGACGAGGGGCGGCACTGAAAGGGAAGGACAATAATTCAGAAATGGAGGGAATAGGGGCTAAGGAGGGGGGGTATCGGGGTGGGGAAAGAGGAAAGAAGTGAAATTATATTTGTGTGTATGTGTATACACATGTTGGTGTGAATGAGTCTTTCAGTATACAGGTATGTGCATGTGTGTGAACTTGTGTATGGTTGCATTGCTGTGTATACCCCTCTATGTGTAACCACGTGTGTGAGCATGTGCAAACAGGCCCACAGGCCCTTGTGTGTGTGTGTGTGTGTGTGTGTGTGTGTGTGTGTGTGTGTGTGTGTGTGTGTGTGTGTGTGTGCGGTCTCAGCCCTCACCCTGCACCATGCTGCCTCCAGACTGTGCAGCTGTGACCGTGTGGTAGCTCCAAGTGGGTGGAGTGTATCAAAAGAAGGGCCACGCAGTCTCTAAATGAGAGGTCTTCTGCTTTAGAAGGATACAAAGAAAATTCTTCACCCAAAGGTGGTGAACCTTTGCAATTCCCTGCATAAACTGACCGTAGAGGCTCAGTCACTGAACGTATTTAGAAAGGAGATTGGTAGATTATTCCGTGTAGGGAATCAAGAGAAATCAGATGAGTGAAGTAAAGCCTAGGTCATGACTTTACTGAACAGCAGAACAAGTCGAAGGGCCAAGAGACTTACAGCTGCTTCTGTTTCTGACGTTCTTGTGGTTTTGTTGAATCTATTGCCAACTCACTGACAGCAGGTCTGCTCAATCTTACTCCTTGTTCTGATCAATATATTAAATTAATCCAATGTTTTAAAGATTTACTGAATAACTGATAGTTTCATTCATGCTGTGTTCAGTTTTACCATACATTATCTGCCAAAGAATTAAAGATATTCATTAGAACATTTAGATAAACCCAATCAAAACCTTAACTCCTGTCTTTTAGCAACAATATGACCACTATGGCTACTTGCACTAAATATTATTTTGTTTTCTAATTGTAGTCATTCTTGTAAAAACGGTGTTCAATTTATGTTTTCCTTGTGAATGCTGCCTATCTGGTGATAGTAGTCTCCACTGCACTGGCATGCACATGTGCTTGTGTATATGATAATAACTCAACTTTGCCTTTGGACTTCGACAATCATGAGAACAGTCATAGTCATACTTTATTGATCCCGGGGGAAATTGGTTTTCTTTACAGTTGCACCATAAATAATAAATAGTAGTAAAACCATAAATAGTTAAATAGTAATATGTAAATTATGCCAGTAAATTATGAAATAAGTCCAGGACCAGCCTATTGGCTCAGGGTGTCTGACCCTTCAAGGGAGGAGTTGTAGAACATGGAACATGGAAGTATCCCAGTGGCCTTAATATGGGGTAAAGCCTGTCTGAATGTCACGTTACCCTGTTAGTCCCATAAATGAGGTGATTCTTATTATAGAGTCATACGGCATATGTCACAAAAGCCAGGCCCTCTGCCCAGAACATCCATGCCAGCCATTCTCCCCCTCGACACTAGTCCAATTTGCCCCAATCGGAATCAAATCCTTACATGTCCTGCCTGCTGTCTAAATGTATCTTAAATACTGAAGTTGTACGAGGGGTGATTGATAAGTTTGTGGCCTAAGGTAGAAGGAGTCAATTTTAGAAAACGTAGCACATTTATTTTTCCTACATGTACACTCTTAGTCCAGTGGTCGTGGAGCATACGGATCCCTTCTTTGTAGAAGTCAGCATCTTGGACCTCCAGAAAGTGGTCCACAGCAGGGGTGATTGATAAGTTTGTGTCCCAAGGTAGAAGGAGATGAGGAGAAACTTCAAACTTTCTGCATTTTCACTCAGAGTTGAACTGCACGTACATGTAACGAGAGCTGTATAACTCATCTCCTTCTACCTTAGGCCACAAACTTATCAATCACACCTGCTGTGGACCACCTGGAGGTCCAAGACGCTCTCGTTACATGCACGTGCAGTTCAACTCTTTGAGTGGTAATGCAGAAAGCTTGAAGTTAATAACTCATCTCCTTCTACCTTAGGTCACGAACTTATCAATCACCTTGCTTTGGACCACTTCTGCAAAGAAGGAATCTGTGTGCTCCACGACCGCTGGACTAAGTGTGTACATGTAGGAGGGGACTATGTTGAAAAATAAATGTGCTACATTTTCTAAAATTGACTCCTTCTACCTTAGGCCACAAACTTATCAATCACCCCTAGTATATGCTTCCACCACCTCCTCTGGCATCATGTTCCACATGCCAACTGCTTTCTGTGTGAAAGATACCTTTCCCTTAGATCCCCTTTAAAACTCAACACCTTTGATATCCCACTGCAGTATGAAGATTCTGACTGCCTACCCTAACCGTACCTCTCATAATCTTATATAACTCCATCAGGTCACACGTGCCGGCCTACTTTGGTCCTGGGAAAACAAGGCCAGCATATCCAGCTCCATCACCGGTGCAACCACTCCCACCATCGAAGACACCTTCAGGTGCTGGTGCTTCAAGAAGGCAGCATCTATTATTAGAGACTCTCACCATCCAGGACAGGTTGTCTTCTCATTACTACCATCAAGGAGGAGTACAGGGGCCTGAGAACCCACTCCCAATGTTTTAGAAACAGCTTCTTCCTCTCCACCAACAGATTACTGACTGGTCCATGAACCCATGAATGCTCTCTCGTTATTCCTCTTTTGCACCATTGCATTATAGTATTTTTTATGTCTTGCACTGTACTGCAGAACAACAAATTTTGCAACATTATGTCAGTGATAATAATTCTGATCCTGATTCTGATATTCTGTTGAAACTCAGCTGCACTCTCTCCAGTGTGACCATATTCTGCCAGATTTGCACGCGCTACTCCAAGTCTCTCTATGAGTATAGCAGTACTCCATTTCATTTTTAGATTAGATTAGATTAGATTATGAGGACACTCAGTCCTCGTTTATTATCATTTAGAAATGCATGCATTAAAAAATGATACAATGATCCTCCAGAAAGATATCACAGAAACACAGGACAAACCAAGAGTAAAACTGACAAAACCACATAATTATAACATATAGTTACAACAGTGCACAGCAATACCGTAATTTGATAAAGAGCAGACCATGGGCATGGTAAAAAAAAGTCTCAAATCCCGATAGCCCCATCATCTCACGCAGATGGTAGAAGGAAGAAAAACTCTCCCTGCCATGAAACTCCAAGCGCCGCAAATTTGCCGATGCATTGGAAGCACCCAACCGCAGTGGACTCTGAGTCTGTCCGAAAACTTCGAGCCTCCGTCCAGCCCTCTGACACCGAGCACCGAGCACCATCTCTGCCAAGCGCTTCGACCCCGCCCCGGCCGCCGAGCAACAAGCAAAGCTGAGGACCCGGGGCCTTCCCCTCCGGAGATTCTGGATCACACAGTAGCAGCAGCAGCGAAACAGACATTTCAGAAGCTTCACCAGGTGTTCCTCCGTGCTCTCACATCCGTCTCCATCAAATCAGGATTGTGCACGGCACCCTACTTGACAGATAACAGACATCATTCGCCGGAGTGTCCGTTGCAAACTGCATCACACTGCCATCTTCTCCTCCTCATTTTGATGTAGGAGAACCCTATAATTCTGATGGATATGACACTACTCCATTAGCCCGATAACAAGATACAATTAGTTTCTTGAATAGTATTATGGTGCATTAGTCCTGAGAATATGATAGTATTTGATTCTTAATTTATCTTGTGAGTCTGGTGCCAGCTGCAATCTGTAAAATAGTTTCAACTTGTTCTTTGCGTTCACTCTGGGTTTTAATATTGGAAACACTGGAAGAGGCAGCTTGTACTTGAGCCTAATCAGTTTTGGTAATGTTCTAAATTGTAGTCCGGAACAAAAGTGGCAAAGTCTTTCACATCCATCTCCTCAACTAACAATGCCAGATCCAGTCAGCAGCACGGTGCTGGGGTGCAGAAAATAGATATTTATCCATTACTTGTCCCTGTGTCACATTCCTCCGCAAGACAGATTTAAAGGTCTAAGGGTCATTGGTGCTATGAAAGGTGATCTTTGTCAAAATACATACTTTAATATGCAGAAACTAAAAAGATTTTTTTAAATGTTTCTTTATTAAAGAAAGTAACAGGTTTGTATTCCTGCTGGGTTAATTCATTAAGTCGCATTGAATTTCCTGATGATAAAATCTCTTGCCAGCCACAGGCTTCGTGACACATTATGTGCTGTTGGACTGGAATATAATTCTAGACAAGGTGGTAATAGATGTTCCATGGTACATGAAATGTATCTCATTGATGGTGCTGAGCTGCTTTTTATTACCTCACCACTCACCATACATTATGTTGTGTTTTTATACAATCTCAAATACCATGTTGTTAAGAGTTGAGCTTTCTCCTGACATGACTTGTGTTCATTGCTTGACGCAGTGTGTGTATGGACTTGAACAAGATTTTTGACAAGTTCCCACATGGCAGATTAGTCTGAGAGATAAAAGCCCAAGGGGAAATGACAAGTTAAAATCAACAACAGCTCTCTGCCACCAGGCAACAAATAATAAACAACAGGTGCTTTAGAGAGAGAAAGAGTGTTTACAAAGGGTTTTTGTAAAGGTTCTCTTGTTTCTGTGGGTTTTCTATATCAATAGTTTGTACCTAAATGGGGCAACAATGCAAACAGAGCTACAATAAATTGTAGAATACTATAATTATAGAATAATAGAGCTGTAGAATGCAGTTTGAGAAGGAGAAGCTAAAGTCAGATGTTACGGTGTTATGGTAGAGTACAGAGGACTACAGAGTATGAGGGGGAGCTGGCCAAAGTTGATTGGAATGGGACGCTAGCAGGGATGATGGCAGAACAGCAGTGGCTAGAGTTTCTGGAAGCAATTCAGAAGGTGCGAGAAAGATTCATCGCAAAGAAGAAGTATTCTATAGGGCAGATATAAAGAGTAAGTATGAAGAGTAAAAGAGAAGCGAGAATGGATATCAGATCACTGAAAAATGATGCTGGAGAGGTAGGAAAGGGGAACAAACAAATGACGGATGAACTGAATAAATACTTTGCATCAGTCTTCATTGTGGAACACACTATATAACAGAGGGTGGAGCTTCGGATGATGGCGCCTAACGACAACCCCTTTGCTTGCATCTTCGAAAACTGCTCCTTAAATATCTCTTTTTTTCTTTTCCACGGTTCTTTGGAAGACCCTCACCTGGAGTTAAATGCTGACTTTGGTTCTTTGCGGGAATGGGACCCACTCTCAAGACCTCACGACCGGCCGCTTTTTGAAATGCCAAGAATGCGGCCTGGAAGACTAACATACCATCAGGGCGCTGGATTTGCTTGGCTCTGGAGGTGGGTGGATGTGAGGTTGGTGCCGCTGCCTGGTGTGTTGTGGGAGTACACGAAGGATTGAAAGCAGTGAGCTGGCTGCTGGCTGTGTGCCCAGAGACCCGGGTTTTTCGGGCACAGAACTCGGAGGAAGCAACGCAACAGACTTTTAACACCATAAATCAGTGAGTTGTCTTGTTATGTCTCCCCTCCCGCTGTGAAACGGAGACACCTCTTTTCCCCTTATTAGGAAGAGAGGGATCCTGTGGTATGTCAAATACTGGGCGAACGATTAGTCTTTGGGGTACTGCAAGTCTGTGTCTTTATTGATGCTTTGCTGCACGCTTGAGTGCTCGGTGGAGGGTGCAGATGCTTTTTTGCTGGTTGTGGAGGGGGGGTGTCGTCACTTTGCTGCTGCTTATGCGTGGGAGGGGGGAGTTGGGGGGATTTAGGGTTCTAACATTTAATTGTCATTCATTCTTTGGAGCACTCCTCTGTTTTTGTGGATGTTTGCGAAGAAAAGTAATTGCGGGAGGTATATTGTATATATTTCCCTGACATTAAATGTATCTATTGAAACCTAGTAGTATACCAGAAATTCAAGAGTGTCAGCGGGGCAGAAGTGAGTGTAGTTGCTATTACTAAGGAGAAGTTGCTTGAGAAGCTGAAAGGTCTAAAGGTAGATAGTCATCTAGACCAGATGGACTACACCCCAGGGTTCTGAAAGAGGAAGCAGAAGAGATTGTGGAGGCATTGGTAATGATATTTCAAGAATCACTAGATTTTGGACTGCAAAATTGCAAATGTCACTCCATGCTTTAAGAAGGAATGGAGGCAAAAGAAAGGAAATCATTGGCTAGTTGTCCTGATTTCAGTGATTGTGAGGATATTGGAGTCCATTTTTAATGGTGAGGTTTTAGGATACTTGGAGGAACGTAATAAAATAGGCTGAAGTCAGCATGGTTACCTTAAAGGGGAATCTTGTTTGAGAAATCTGTTGGAATTATTTGAGGAAATGAGAGGCAGGGTAAACAAAAGAGAGTCAGTGGATCTTGCTTCCTTGGATTTTCAGAAGGTCTTTGACGAGGTGCCGCACATGAGGCTGAGCTCATCATATTACAGGAAAGACACTCGCATGTATAGAAGATTGGCTGACAGGCAGGGGGCAAAGAGTGGGAATAAAGGGGGCCTCTTCTGAGTGGCTGCCTGTAATTAGTGGTGCTCCACAGTGGTCGGTGTTGGGCCACTTCTTTTCATGTTATACCATGTGTCAATGATTTGATGATGGAATCGATGGCTTTGTGGCCAAGTTTCAAGATTAACAATTCAAGATTCAAGATTGTTTAATGCCATTTCCGGTATTCAAGTGTAAAGGAGAATGAAATAATTGTTACTCTGGATTCAATGCAGCATAAAAAGCCCACAATAAAATAAAGAACACTAATAAAAATGCATAAAAATACAAATATATTAGATAGCTTATATACATTGACTATACATCCATAAAGTGATGCTGGTGATTCTGAATGATACATTGATACGTAGCGGGGCAGGTGGTGTTGACCATGCAAGGAGGCTGCAAAAGGACCTAGACATATGAGGAGAATGGGCAAAGAAGTGGCAGATGGAATACAGTGTAGGGAAGAGTATGGTCATGCACCTTGGTAGAAGGAGTAAAGGTATGCTCTGTTTTCTAAAAGCAGAAACAATTCAGAAGTCAGAGGTGGAAAGGGATCTGCGAGTCCTCGTACAGGATTCCCTGAAGTTTAACTTAACATTTGAGCTGGTGGTAGGAAGGCAAATGCAATGTTAACATTCATTTCAAGAGGACTAGCATATAAGTGGAAGGATGTAATTCTGAGGCTTTGCAAAACATTGGTCAGACCACACTTGGATTACTGTTAGCAGTTTTGGGCCCCAAATCTAAGGAAGGATGTGCTGGCATTGGAGAAGGTCCAGAGGAGGTTCACAAGAATGAACCTGGGAATGAAAGGATTAATGTATGAGGTGCATTTGATGACTTTGTCCCTGTACTCATTGAGTTTAGGAGAATGATGGGGGGAGGGTGGAAGGATCTCAATGAAGTCAGTTGAATATTGAGAGGTCCAAAAAGAGTGGACATGGAGAGAATGTTTCCTATAGTAGCCTCAGAATAGAAAAGAGGAGGAATTTGTTTAGAAAGAGGATGGTGAATCTGTGGAATTCATTGCCATGACTGGCTGTGGAGACCAAGTCATTGGGTATATTTAAAGCAGATATTGATTGCTTCTTGATTAGTAAGGATGCCAAAGGTTATGGGGAAAAGGCAAGAGACTGGGTTTAAAAGGGATAATGAATCAGCCAAGGTGGAATGGCAGAGAAAATTTGATGGGCTGAATGGCCTGATTCTGTTCCTATGTCTTATAGTCTTATGGTCTAATACTGATGGTTTGACAAAATAGGAAAGTCAGAAAGTGAGGCAGGGTGTCTGTAATTTCATAAAGATCAAATAGGTCGATAGATGTTGAAACATAAGAGACTCTGCAGATGTTGGAAATCCAGAGTAACACACACTAAATGCTGGAGGAACTCAGTAGGTCAGGTCACATCCAAGTAGAGAACTAAACAATTGATGTTTTGGACCAAGACCTTTCATAAGGACAAGTAGTTGTTGAAGAAGGTATGAATACTTCCCTTTGTTAGGTGAAACAATGTAAGAACTCTGAGATCATACTCAAACCATCTTAGTTGGGGATTAAGTGTCTCTAAATCACAGGAAAGATCAACACAGGAGATTAATTTGGATATGGTCTGATTTGGAGGTTTTTGAGAATGACTTGGCTTTTTTTTGAAACACAGGACAGTAAGTGGGAGATTTAATTGAGATGTATAATTCATGAGAGATCTAGTTAGGATGGTCAGAAAGACTTCTTTCTTAGGGAAGTTGGTAACATGTGGTAGACGGATATAGATGGAAGTTGAATGAATTTGTTTCACCTCAAATTTGTTTCAGCCTGGGACTCACTGACCAAAATGGTTAATTTTGCTTTAAAAAGGCAATGAAAGGCAGAAATTGGACCATCCTGGATATCTCTTCAATTCTGCATGGAAATAAAAGGAAGAGGGAAGAATTTTAAATTGGTATTGGTTTGTTATTGTCACATGTATCAAGATACTATTAAAAGCTTGCCTTGCCTATTGTTTCAAGCAACACACACAAAAAATGCTGGTGAACACAGCAGGCCAGGCAGCATCTATAGGAAGAGGTACAGTCGACATTTTGGGACAGGGCCCTTCATCAGGACTAACTGAAAGAAGAGATAGTAAGAGATCTTAATGCTGCCTTAGATCTTAAGAGATCTTAATCTAGATGCTGCCTGGCCTGCTGCGTTCACCAGCATTTTTTGTGTGTGTTGCTTGAATTTCCAGCATCTGCAGATTTCCTCGTGTCTTGCCTATTGTTTATTCAGATCAGATCACTACACAGTCCATGGACTAGAATAACATAAAACAATAACAATGCAGAACAAGATATAAGAGCAACAAAAAGGCACAGTACAGGTACATGATGAAGCACAAGATTATAATAAGGTAGATTGTGAGGACAAGAGCCCATCTTATCACACGAGAGTCCACTCAAGAATCTGATAGCAGTGGGATAGAAACTGCCCTTGACCCTGGTGGTACATGCTTTCAGGCTCTTGTATCATCTGCCTCATGGGAGAGGGGAGAAGACAGAAGTTACAGATGGATGGGGGTCTTTGATTATGCTGCTTTTTTTCTGCTTTACTGAGATAGTGCAAAGTGCAGACAAGGCCCACAGAGGGGAGGCTGGTTCCTGTGATATGTTGAGCTGTGTGCCCAACTCTCTGCAGGTCCTTGCGATGGCATCAGGGCAGTTGCCGTATAAAGCTGTTATGCACCTGGACATAATGCTTTCTATGGCGCATCGATAAAAATTGGCGTGAGTCAACTGGGACATACTGAATATCTTTAGCCTCCTGAGGAAGTAAAGATGTTAGTGAGCTTTCTGAGCCATGATACCAATGTGGCTGGACCAGGACAGTCTACTGGTGAGGGTTACACCTAAGAACTTGAAGTCCTCAACACTCTCAACATCAGCATCGTTGATGTAGGCTGGAGCATGTGCACAACTCTCCTTTCTGAAGTCGATGTCTAGCTGTCTTAGTTTTGTTGACACGAATGTTTATGTTCGTGAGCAACCTAAGTAAAATAGGTGTACTAATTTCCTTTAAGCAGAGGGGTTAAAAACCCAATGAGAATTATGGAAAGATTGGATCAAAGATGAAGAAAATGTTTCACACAAGAGGCCAGCAGGGGGCTGGAACTTGCTACTCTTGAAGGGCGTTTGAGGTAGATACTCTCAGCACATTTTAAACATCTCTGGATGTATATTTCAAGAGGATGGCTACTGACCCAGTGCTGGGATTTCCCAGCTAGCCTGTGCGTGATTGGTCAATTCGCTCTTTCTATGGTGTACCATTTTATTGATTGTTCGATTCAGGAGCTTGATCAAATTTCTTCACTTGCCTTTGAGTGCAGTTCCGTACTCTTGAGTGGCACCTCATCAATTGCACTAAATGTTCATTCCTTTTGTCAGTGATGCACAGTGACTGCAGCGTGTCCCATCTGCAAAAAAAAAACACTACCTAGGTTACTGTGACAGCACCTCTTGAAACTGCAACTTCTACCATCAAAGAGAACAACGGCAGCAGGGCACAGGAACATCAACACTTACAAGCTTCAGCATCCCAAATTGGAATTCTACCACAATTCTTCATTGTCACCTAGTCTCAATCCTTCCAATCGCGGCCTGATCTTGTGGTGTGATTTTCACCAGCAGTGTTTTGAGAATAGAGCTCATCTTCACCTACACAAGGGCATTTAAGTATAGACACCAAATGCTTGTCATGTCAGCAAAGATGATTTAAAGAAACTTGCATTTGCATGATGAAGAAGAACCCTAATGCATGGTTCTTCAAATCTATGGAAGCTTTCAGAATAGCCCTGTTCCCCCTGATTTCCTTGTAAACTATACTCTCGAGTATTCCCATCAATTTCACCCTGATCAATTTGCTACCTACTTAAGATTGAAGGAATTTCTAGTAGCCACTTAACCTACCAACTAGAACACAGGGGAACAAGAAGACTAGGACAAGGAGCAGTAGATCACATGGCCCCTCAAACCTGCCCCACAAATATCTTCAGGGCTGATCTAATTAGTCTCAACTCCTCTTCTGTGCCAGTTCTCCAGTGACCCTCAGCTGCGCAAACTATCCATCTCCACCTTAAATATATCTAATGACCTGGCCTTCACCATTCTCAGGGGAAGAAAGTTCCAGAGGACCACTGTGCTCTGAGAAAAGAAACTTCTAAAAGCAGTTTTGTTTTATATGATTGGGCCCTCATTTGCCCCCTTGTTCATGATTTTTACACTTGTCAAAACATCTCAAAATCTACCATATCATGCCCCCTTAGGAACTTATAAATTGAGTAGGGTGACCTCTCATTTTCCCAAAGTCCAAGCAATTCAAACCAAGCTGTCTATCTTCTCTTGACGGCCTCTTATGTGTCACCATCTCAAATGCCTTTTTGAAATCTAAAATATATCACATCTATAGGTTCCCATCTATCAACTCCTGGTGTCACATCCTCAAAGAATTTGATTAAATTTGTCAAACATGATTTACCTTTCATAAAACTCTGTTAACTAGTTCAATTATTTTCAGTTTTCTTCAAGGTTGGTTATTTCCTCTGATATTTGACACTAGCATCTTGGCAACAATAGATGTTGAACTAACTGGCCTATAACCATATATACCAGTGGGTAAATTTAAAGCCGAGGCTGTTAGATTGTTGATTAGTAAGAGCATCAAAGGCTACGGGGCTGAAGGCAGGAAAATAGAATTGAGAAGAATAATAAATACGTCATGATGAAATGGCGGGGCAGACTCAATTGGCCAAATAGTCTAATTCTGCTCCTATGTCTTATGACCTTATGTCTTATGGACCCGTCCCCTGCCTCCCTCCCATTTTAAACAAGAGAATCACATTGACTGTTTTCTAATCTTCTGTTTACCTAGAATTTAATGAGTTTTGTAAAAATCCAACCAAGGAGTCCATTATCTCTGTAGCCAGCTGCTTTAAAACACTTGGCTGCAGGGTACTGGGATCTGATCACCTGCAGACTTCCTCTAATACTTTAAATCTTGTGATTGGGTGGGATTTTTACAAGTTCTACACCGTTATTTGAAATGAGCCAATCTATTACCTCAGGGATA
This sequence comes from Mobula birostris, assembly GCF_030028105.1. Lineage (NCBI taxonomy): Eukaryota > Metazoa > Chordata > Chondrichthyes > Myliobatiformes > Myliobatidae > Mobula > Mobula birostris. The sequence goes on along the minus strand of NC_092371.1, from coordinate 22,499,855 downwards.
GTTGCAGTGTCCCCCATGGTGAAGGCTTGCAAAAAAAATGATTTAACATATCTATCATTTCTATGTTTCCAGTTCTTATTTCATCAGCCTCATTCTCTACAGTCTTACAAAAACCTTCTTCCTTTTTATATATTCATAGAAGCTCTCGGTGTTTGTTTTGATATTACATACAGATTTTCTCTCAAAATAAATTTTCTCCCTTCGCGGGAGCTTTTAAGTTTTCTTCTCTGGATCTAAAAGTCTTCCAGTCCTCTGGCCGATCACCAGCCCTACATTTTGATTGAACATTATACTGGATATCTCTTGCTCATGGCAGATAATGCCTGTTTCTCACAGAATCCCTTTTCTGATTGGGATAGATTCTTGCTGAACATCAGTGCCAGCTGTTTGAATATCTGCCATTATTCATCTACTGACCGGTCCCTCAGTTTATTTTCCCAGTTCGCCCTAGACAACTCCACCTTCATACCGTTATAATTTTCCCTATTATATGTCAAATGTGATTTTACTATTTAGAAAACTATGTTAACTAGCTTTGATTATATTCAGTATTCCTAAAGATTACTTATTTCCTCTGAGCTTTGACTCTGTAATCTTGAAAGCACTTTTGATCTGGTTGTGTTCTTCCTCAACTCGATCAGTAGTTCCACCATATTCTACTAATACTATGACTGGAAGGATCTAGGCTGCCGGTGATCATTTGCAGCCCCTTCATTTGCAGCAAGTAATTAAATCACCAATTATTGAGCCTTACGGCACAAAAAGCAACAAAGTCAATTGTAAAACAATCACATTTTAAGTCCACTGTTAAACAAAAGCCTGTTTCTGTGCTGCATTACTCCATGACTCTAATTACAGTATGCTAATACCTTTGAATGGTCCAAAGGAAAATGCCTTTGTTTTTTTCAATCTTAGTGATTTAATTTAAAAAAATTAGTCCTCGTGGTCATCTTTCTATGAACTTGTCCCTTTCTCTGTCTCTAACTGCTTTGTCAGTCCTGTAGCCTCTGATCTGTTCATTCAATGGCAGGGACAGAATGTTATTGCAATCTACAAATAGACTTTGGGTCTGAGCCACAGGATTACTCTCCGTCATCATGTCATCTTCTCTGGTATGTTAATCACATGATAGGAAACAGCTACTTTACAGCATTTACTGCTGTACCTTACTATTGTCATTAAAGTGATTAAACATGTTGTAAATAATTGAAATATAAAACCCATTGGCTTCTTTCGAAGTACATAGCTTAAAGTGGATGTCCTTACTGAAGTACGAGTGCTTTGCATACTGTTTCTCCCAGGAGTAAAGTGGAGGGCTGTATCTGTAATGCACTATCAAATACTCCAAAAGACTGGAAGTAGAGTAAATACTGAAAGGCTTTTATTAGCAGTAAAATGTGATCTCCATCATGCTGAGTATCTGCCCTGGACTGAGAGGAGGAGCCATGGCCCAGTCGCCTTTATTCAGGGTCTGTGAGAGGAGCCACAGGAGCAGTCTGCAGACAGGCGTGTCCAGGCAGGTAACCCAGTTACAACATATATATATGATTTACCACAATCTGGGAGACGCTTGGTCCATTCTCCTGCAAAGAGTTTCTCTTCCCTTCCTCCCTCCTCTAGCCATTTGACCTACCTGCATGTCTGCTTGATTTCCCAATCATGCTGCACTCTGAGGGACGCGGTTTTAGAATAAGAATACCTTAGGAGCAACAGTAAATGGCAGAAGCCCTGAAGTCAAGAAAAATCATTTCTGCTCCTGAAACACTGCTCTACTCAGCTTTGCTACTTTAATGGTCTAGAACTTTAGAGAAACATTAACTCAACCATAACTACACAAAGCAAAAGTCAATCAACAACTAACCTGCAACTGGTTGGTGATCCTTTAAGTGCCCTTGGGGTGGGATAGAGCAGACAAGGGAACCTTCTACTGCTGCATGTGTCTGCTTCTCTGTGAGTTTGATGCACGTTATCGGCTGCATTGTTGAAGTCTCTACATTGGTGGTGCATTTGCCAAATTAGTGTTGCATCTTTTCAGCTGGTGTTGGGTTGCACACACCTCTCAATGCAGCAATTGGTACATGTGTGGATCTGATGTCAAACTGGATACAAACAAATATAGTAACCAAGCAACAGGCTTAGTGTATCAATATTTGGTTGCTCAAATGATAAACTGCCCTGCTTCATTTTGTCCAAAACAGCAATGTGGCCTAACCATGTATATCCTCCACCAAGGTAGCCACTAGTTTTGGGACCTTCAAATGACTGTTGATGGCTATTGCCTCTTTCCAGTTCAACAATCTCTCATCAGCCATGAAGTGTTTTGCATCATGTTAGGTCCTGAAAATGACTACAGGAAATAATGTCTCACTTCCTGACACTGACTCCCAATGTTCAAGGCCAGTTGGCAATAGCAATTGTTGCTTTTTAAACAAACACATGTTCTTCTTTCTTCATAGATGCTGGTGGTGTTTCCACCAGTGGAAGAACATCATTTGTGGTGAACTCAGTCCAGGTCTCCTGAGGTGAATGAACCTGTGGAGCCCGCACTTTAAAACCATAAGATTTTTGTAGCTCTTCTCGCCTGGAAAATAACTTTTTGGTGGGTCTGCTTCCAGCAGACCGGAGTCCAGACAAATGCTTCAATCTCTGAGTTCACCAGCAACTTTGATGTGTGTTGCTTGAACTTCCAGCATCGGCAGAATTCCTCGTGTTTGCATCTCTGAGTTCTATTGGTTTATATTTTAAGAGCCTTTCCTGCTGCTCTGCAGAATGCCATCACCTCAAGTTTTGCTTTTAAACTATTAGAGTGAAAGGTATTTTATTATCAGCTACACCAGAATTTCCCACAGTAGAACTCTCAAATTGATATAAGAGTAATGAGGACAATGTTACAGTGAACATTTATCAATTGTGGGTCCAGTGGCTGATTCAATCACATGAGGCAGGAGAACTGAATGTAAGCTTACATTTGGTGTGATATTTACCTCTCCATGTCAAACATTTGTCAGGACATTTATCCAGCTGTCCCCTGCAGCCAAGAACAACCTAATTTAATGCACCTAATTAACTGCAGCAGAGTGACAGGCTGAGAGGAAGAATAATTTACTAAAAGGCCACAGAGAGGATCAGAGGCTGTAAGAGTCTGTCATGAATACTTACTAAGAGCATGAAATTTTTTACGATTCTGAGCAAATAAGTCATTGCAATTTCTGTTTGCTAATATTGACCATGGAAGGTAAGCTTGTCCTGTATCTTTGACACCTCCCTACAGGCCATGAACTATGAACCCCTTCAAAGCTATGAGGGGGACGGGTGTTCGTTTCTCAGCTGATCTTGCTTTGTGGCTGTGGAACAGGACTGGAGGATCCAGCTGGTTCTGAAACACCCAGCGGATATAGCAGCATCGGTGGAGAGAGAAATAGAATTAGCCTCTCAGTTTAATGACTACTCATCATTCAAAATTGCCATCAGTAGAAACTTGTTGTCCGTTGGATGCACTACATGGCCAAAGTAAGAATTGAACTTGGCTTCTGAAATTTGGTTCACTACTCAAGACCATAAGCTATAGGAGCAGATGTAGGCCATTTGGCCCATCAATTCTGTTCCACCATTTCATCATGGCTGATCCATTATTTCTCTCACTCTATGTTCCAGAGGACAAGTTCCTACTTCGATAGCTTTAAACAGGAGGTTAAAGAGGCCAGTCCACCTTCTCAAATGGAGTTAAGATACCCAATTGCACTAGAGAGCATAGTGAGAGGGGTAGGATTTAGAGGGGACACAAGGGACAACATATTCTCACAGAGGATAGTCAGTATGTAGAATGAGCTGCCAGAGGGATCGGTAGAGGATATTATAATGTTTAAAGATATTTGGAAGGGTACATGGAGAGGAAAGAGTTAGAGAGACATGAACCAAATGCAGGTAAATTAACTAGGTTAGGTGGGCATCTTAGTTGGAATGGACAATTTAGACCAAAAGGCCTGTTCCTGTACTGTATAATGCTATGACTCTACTAAGGCAAAGGTAACCTATTTATTTAAATATTCATACAATTCTAGGAAAACTTAAAATGCTTAATACATTATCTTTTTCCATTTACTATTTTGACAGAGCTTATTGGCTACCTAGTGATCTGTGCAGTAATGATGCATTTTGCAGAAGTAATCACTAAGGTGCAACTGCACAGGTGATGGATCCTGTACAAGCCAGTACATTTCAGCCCACGGTTCAACAGAGAGAGCTCCTCACCTTTCAAACTATGAAATCTGCGTCCAGAACAATAGTTCTCAGGAGACTATTGGATTAGAGTCTGGATTGCTATTTTTTCTTATAGTTGAATTTTATTAATGCCTGTTTATATAATCCTGTGTATATAATTACCAATTTGCCTGTGATTGTTCAGTAAATTTCCGGTAATTGCTGGTTCAGTGTTATTTTCTGTAGTTTCTTTGCAGCCTGTGTCATGCCATTGAACCTGACTTTTTCATAGGCACTCCTAATTTCTCCTGTCTGTCTAGTTTGGAGGTTCCCAACCTGGCATCCATGGACCCCTGGGTTAATGGTAGGCCTCCATGGCATAGAAAAGGTTGAGAACCCCTGGCCTAGTTTGAGTTAGCTTTTTGTATAAGACAACCACAACTCTGTTTTTTCTTGTCTTCTTCTCCCTTGTTCTCTTCCTTTCCTGTCTCCCTCCATTACAAAAGAGTGAGTTTGTTGCTGTTATTTCTTTGTTATTTCTGCCTCATTCTTGACTTCTGAAGAACCTCTGGATCATACAATCTTCAGATCCAAGACTATAATGGGAGCATGCTGTGATGGTGCCTGACTGGATTCAATTTTGACTGTTCCGAGAGGTACTGTTGCAGCTATATAGGACCCTGGTCACCAAGAGGTAATGTTGCAGCTACATAGGACCCCTCTTGGAGTACCGTGCTCAGTTCTGGTCACCTCACTACAGGAAGGACGTGGAAGCCATAGAAAGGGTGCAGAGGAGATTTACAAGGATGTTGCCTGGATTGAGGAGCATGCCTTATGAAAACAGATTGAGTGTACTCGACCTTTTCTCCTTGGAGCGACGGAGGATGAGAGGTGACCTGATAGAGGTGTATAAGATGATGAGAGGCATCAGTCGTTTGGATAGTCAGAGGCTTTTTCCCAGGGTTGAAATGGTTGCCACAAGAAGACACAGGTTTAAGGTGCTGGTGAGTAGGTACAGAGGAGATGTCAGGGGTAAGTTTTTTACTCAGAGAGTGGCAAATGCGTGGAATGGGCTGCCGGCAACGGTGGGTACGATAGGGTTTTTTAAGAGACTTTTGGACAGGTATATGGAGCTTAGAAAAATAGAGGGCTGTGGGTAAGTCGAGTAATTTCTAAGGCAGGGACATGTTCGGCACAACTTTGTGGGCCGAAGGGCCTGTATTGTGCTGTAGGTTTTCTATGTTTCTAAATAAACTCTTTGTTCCAGGCAGTGGTATCACAAAGTATTTCTTTGAACATACTGCAAAGTGAATAAACAGCAAGCCAGTTGATCCAACACCATGGCAACGAAGCATCAAGATGTTTGGTACCCCTCCCAGTTGTAAGTTCCTATGAGAGTTTAAAAATAAAAACAGCTTGGGGTGGGGAATAAAGACAGTGACAGTGAGGGGAATCTACTGTACTCAGCTACTGGTATAGAGGGCAAGGAACTCATTCTGCTCCCATTGAAACCATTACAAATGTACATTAATCACATGAAACAGTGACACGTTACAAGTTCTAATGATTCTCTGTGAAAGAAAATCATTTTACAGCTAATTCATTGCCATGTTTTATTTCTTATAAATGCAACTTCACATTCTTCATAACCAGCCAGTCACCTAGCCACACACAAAATGCCTATCAGCTTGTTCTGAGGTGAGAAGGTCCAGATCCCTACTCTTGACATAAACTCCAGTTATTTTTAAATGGCACATGATTCTCAAAATTTCCTTCTTGAATTTTTTTTTTCCAGGACTTTCTATACTTTCTAAACTGAGCACAATATTCCATTGGCAATCCCTTGAGGTCTCCTTTCTTCATGCTGGTCATGGTTATCTCACCTCTGAGGTCACTTTTCCCAAGTGCGGATGATGAGACGCTGGATTTGTGACTGAATTTATTCACTGCCAAGTTTAGTCCTTCAGTGAGAATCCCATCCTCTCTCGAGGCTTTGTTGCTTTTGTTTAAAGTTCAATGTTCAAAATAAATGTATTATCAAAGTCCGTTTATGTCACTATATTCTACCTTCAGATTCATTTTCTTTCAGGCATTCACAATAGAACAGAAGTACAATAGAATTGGTGAAAAAAAAAACGACGCACAAACAAAAACTGACGATCAACCATCGTGTAAAAGAAAACAAATTATGCAGATAAATAAATACAGAAGCAGTTAGATAGATAAATAGATAAATAAATAATCCTGAGAACATGAGTTGTATTCCTTGAAAGTGAGTCCATATGTTGTGGAATCAGCTCAGAGTTGAGGTGAATGAAGTTATCTATAATGGTACAGAAGCCGGATGGTTGAGGAGTAATAACTGTTCCTGAATCTGATGGTTGGGACTAAGGCTTCAGTACCTCCTTCCTGGTGGCAGTAGCGAGATGCAAGCAAGGCCTGGATGGTGGGTGTCCTTGATGATGGAAGCTGCTTTCTTGTTGCAGCCCTCCTGCTGCTCCTCCAGTGCAAAGAGCGATCCACAACTCCATTGAGTACAAGAGTTGGGATGTCTCACTTTTGTTGGACAGAACATTGGTTGGACCACACTTATTGTGTACAGTTCTGGTCACCACACTACAAGACTGATGTGATAACAGTGGAGAAAGTGCAGAAGGTACCTCCAAGATGTAGCTTGGAATGGAGGGCTATAGTCAAAAGAAAAATTTTGATAGGCTGGGCTTATTCTCTCTGAAAAGTGGGAGGCTGAGGTGACCTCATACAGGCTTGTAAAACTAGGAGTGGTATGGATTGGGTGGATAATCAGAATCTTTTTCCAGGTGCAGAGGAGTCAAGAACTAAAGGGCCCAGGATGAAGGTGAGTTGGTATAAACTTAAAGGAAACCAGTATAATATCCAGCATAATCTGCCAGAGGAGGCGGTGGAGGCAGGTACGATTCTAACATTTAAGTGGCATGTGGACAGGTGCTCTTGTAGGAAAGACCAGAGAGATATAGGCCTAACACAGGCAAACGGGCTTAGTCTCGATAAGCATCGTGGTCAGCATGGCTGAAGTGGGCTGTGGGGGTCCATTTCGGTGCCATGATTCATTGGTCCAGGAACATGTGTTGAGGGATCCACTGAGCACTGGCACAGCCACCATGAAGGCCACAGTTCCGGATCCTCCAGCCACACACATGGCCCGTGTAGAAACCTGTTTTACAGTTATATTGTAAACTGGGAGGGTAAGTGGAATGACATGTACTAAAATATGAATAGCTGCAGCTGAACATCCTGTGTTATATGCATGGAAATTGTACGGCTAAAGCATATTTTGAAGATAAATAATCCTGTAAGTGAGTAAGTAAAATGATCTCAAGAGGTATGAAAAGCTGATGCTATTTTACTTCTAAAATCTGTTGAGGTTAAGGGTCATTTGATAGATTTGATTGTGAGGTTTAGAGAGAAGTACCAGAGGTGGATAGAATTAAGACATTCATCAGCCCTGGTCATAGTTCAACTGTGCAACAAATTCAAAAGGGCTGAAAAACAACTGTGTCCTTATAATCACATAACCCTGTGGTTCTTTTATCATTGAATTGTTCTGTCTATAAAACCTACTGCTTTATAACTGCCTTTGTAATAGCTTCAAGACACACCATCAAAGACTCACACGGTGACAGAACTCAGTTCAGCAGCTGGAATGATCGATGTGCTTGATATTCACCCTGTCCGTGTGCATTATGTTACATTTCTCCTTGTGACACACCATTTGCCAGATGCAGACTGTCCTTTAGCACTTACCCAGATTATTTCCTTTTCTCCTACTGCAAAGGTAAAATGCAAGTTATATACAGGTAACACACACAAAAAATGCTGGTGAACGCAGCAGGCAAGGCAGCATCTATAGGAAGAGGTACGGTTGACATTTCGGGCCGAGACCCTTCGTCGACTGTACCTCTTTCTATAGATGCTGCCTGGCCTGCTGCATTCACCAGCATTTTTTGTGCGTGTTGCTTGAATTTCCAGCATCTGCAGATTTCGTCGTGTTTGAGTTATATACAAGTCCCTGAATAGCAGTCAGGATGTGGGATGCAAATTACAACAGGTCATAGTAAAAACATGTAAAAAGGACAATGTCACAATAGTCATGAGGGATTTCAATAGGCAGGTAGATTGGGAAAGTCAAATTGGTTCTGGATCCCAAGAGAAGGAATATCTAGGATGCCTGATTCTAGAGTAACTTCTGGTTGAGCCCTCTGGGGAAAAGGGAATTCTGGATTGGGTGTTGTGCAGTGAAGCAGATTTCACTAGGGAACTTAAGGCACAGGGATCATTAGGATCTGGTCAACATAATATGATAGAATTTACTCTGCAGCTTGAGAGGCAGAAGCTCAAATCAGATGTATCAGTATTACAGTGGAGTAAAGGGAACTACAGGGGCATGAGAGAAGAGCTAGCCAAAGTTGATTGAAAGGAGACACTAGCAGGGATGACAGCAGAACAACAGTAGCTAGGGTTTCTGGGAGTAATTCAAAAGGCACAAGATCAGCTCATCCCAAAGAAGAGAAATATTCTAAAGGGAAGATGAGGTAACCAAGGCTGACAAGGAGAATTAAGGAAAAGACAGCACAAAAGCAAAAGAGAGGGCATACAGTATAATATTGCAAAAAATATTGTGAAATTGGGATGCTTTTAAAAACCAACAGAAGGCAACTAAAAAAGCTATAAAGACAGAAAAGATGCAATATGAAGATAAGCTAGCCTAGCCTATAATATAAAAGAGAACAGCAGAGGTTTTTTTCAGATATGTAAGGAGTAAAAGAGAGGCAAGAGTGGATATCAGACCGCTGGAAAATTATGCAGGAGGGTTAGTAACGTGGCAAGGGAATGGCGGAAGAATGCAATAAGTATTTTGCATGAGTCTTTACAGTGGAAGACACCAGATGTTAGAGTCCATTAATAAGGATGAAGTTTTGGGGTACTTGGAGGCATGTGATTAGATAGGCAAAGTTTGCATGGTTTCCAAAAAAAGAAATCTTTCCTGACAGATCTGTTGGAATTCTTTGAGAAAATAACAGGCAGGGTAGACAAAGGAAGGTCAGTGGTTGTTGTTTATTTGGATTGTCAGAAGGCCTTTGACAAGGTGCCACATATGAGGCTGCTTAACAAGATAAGAGCCCATGGTCAGTCAGTCAGTGGGTGCCGTCCTGAATCCGGGTTTGGCGGCTATGCACTGCCATCTTCTTCGATCTTGCGACAGCACCGAGTACAGCCTCTCCTCCAGTTTGTTCTCGCCGGCCGCCTTGGCACCGCCCCCCCCCCCCCCCGAACTTGAGCCCGAGGTCGTATCAGCCTCCAGCCGCGGCCACTTCTTCGAGCTCAGCCCTTCCTTAGGCGGAGGCTTTGGGCAGGTCCAGGCACACGGTGCAGCGCCCAAATTCATCATGTCTCTTCTAACTAGGTGCATAGCATACGATTCGCAGATACGTGGTGAGGCTTTAATCTCTTCCATGGAAGATAGCCGTTGGCTCACAAGGAGCTCATCTGCTCTTTGTCAGGTCTTGTTTGTTTCAGTCCTGCTGGGTGTCCTCACACCCTCCTCACCAGACTAAGTCTGGTGGAGGAGCCGGCCCAAGTCGCCGACCACTCGACCACGGCCCCCGGCTGAGCGCCAGGTGCCCGCCCCCTGCCGAATCTCTCCGAATGGTACTACAGCAATTAGCATGGATAGAAGATTGGCTGTCTGGCAGGAGGCAAACCTTTTCTGGTTTTCAATGACTAGAGGTGTTCTGCAGGGAGCTATGTTGGGATTGCATCTTTTCATGTCATATGTCAGTGATTTGGATGGCAGAATTGATAGTTTATGGCCAAGTTTGCAGACAATACAAAGATAGTTGGAGGGCAGGTAGATTTCAGGATGCAGGGAGTCTGTAGAAGGATTTGGACAGATTAAGAGAATAGGCAAGGAAGTACCAGATGGTATACAGTGTGGGGATGTATATGGTCATGCACTTTGGTAGTAGGAATAAATGTGTAGACTATTTTCTAAATAGGAAATGAATTCAGAAATCGGAGTGCAAAGGGACTTAGGAGCTCTAGATTAATTTGCAGTTTGAGTCGGTGGTAAGGAAGGCTAATGTAATGCTATTCATTTCAAGAGGGTTAGAATATAAAAGCAAGGGTATAAGCTGAGACTTGATAAGGCATTGGTCAGACTGCATTTGGAGTATTGTGAGCAGTTTTAGGCCACTTATCTGAGAAACGATGTGCTGGCATTGAAGGGTCCAGATGAGGTTCATGAGAATGATTTCAGGAATGAAATGGTTAATGCATGAGGAGCACTTAATGGCCCCTTGCCTGTACTTTCTGGAGTTTAGAAGAATGAGGGGGGTGGATCTCATTGAAACTTATCGAATATCAAAAGGCCTAGGCAGAAGGGACTTGGAGAGGATGTTTCCAACAGAGGAGGAGTCTAGGCCCGGGGGCATATCCTCAGAATATAAGGACTTCCTTTTAGAACAGAGATGAGGAAGAATTTCTTTAGCTAGAGGGTGGTAATGTGGTAAATCTGTGGAATTCATAGACACAGATGGCTGTGGAGGCCAAGTCATTGGATATATTTAAGGTGGAGCTTGATAGGTTCTTGATTAGTAAGGGCGTCAAAAGTTATGGGAAAAAACAGGAGAATGGGGTTGAGAGGGGACATAAATCAGACATGATTGACTCGCAGAGTGAACTCGATGGGCCAAATGGCTTAATTCTGCTCGTATGTCCCAAGATCTTACGGTCTTATTTTCTTTTTGTTCTGTATTGATATTCCATAACTCACACTAATGTGTGAATTTTCTATACACTCGCAAATGTGAACAGTGTTACATCATGTCTGTCTTGATAATTAATATAGATGACAACAATCAGTGGCCCCAACATGGCTGTTTGTGGATGTCTAGTACTTAGTCCTCAGCATAAAACTGTCTCACCGATTTAAGAGCCAAAGGGGATAGTAACTATTCCTGAACTCAGTGGTGTGAATCCTGAGGGTCCCATACCTCCTCCCTGAGGGTGGCAGTGAGAAGAGAGCACATGACCTGGGTGGTGGGGTCCCTGATGATGGATGCTATTTTCCCACGACAGCATTTCATGTAGGTGTGCTCAATTAATTACGAATGGCTGCATGGGTAGGTCTATTGTGTATGTAACGCTCAGCTATATTGGCTCGTATTTATCTAGGGGAAACCCCGTCCGCCTCTCACCTGGTCTCCCGGTTGGGTCGGCTGCTGTACAAGTGCCACCTGATTCAGCTTCAAACATCAACCATCAGCCAGCACACAATGTACATTTTACCAATTACACTTTATAGATACTACTAAGTCTATGAGATTAATAGAAGTTCAATACAAAAAGGAATGGAAAAGGCGCTGGACTTATCAAAGTTCAATTTCTTCGGGTACATGTTGGAGCTCGGGGACCTCTTCGGGACCACGCTGACCCCTTCGACCCGCAGCTCGGGACCACCCAACGTGATCAGCCTGAGCTTTCCCCACACGTCCGTCGTCCTCACGGTCTCTCCTCCAACTCCCCGCCAAAACCCCTTGGTTCCCAGCCATATGAGACAGCATTACCACCCCAAGAAAGAATAACATGGACACCCATTGGTTCATAGTACTCTGCCATCTGTTATAACCCAAGCAAAGTGCTAGCCAGAGACTTTCTCAGCATTTAACATAACAAAGAAGCTATTTTAATTACCATACACAGTAACATAAAAGGAGAAACCCCTTACATGTGTAAATATTTCATTATGACTTGGAAGGAGACACCCTTGAGTCCATACCAGTTCACAGAGCAATCTTATTTTCCTGCTATTTATCCCAGCAACCTATTCCATCATCTGGGACCCCGCCACCCAGGTCATGCTCTCTTCTCGCTGCTGCCATCAGGAAGAAGGTACAGGAACCTCAGGACTCACACCTCCAGGTTCAGGAATTGTTACTGTCCCCTTTGGCTCCTGAATCAAAGGGGATAACTTCACTCAAATTCCACACTATTCTGCCACTTACCTGCACACTAGAGGCAGATCTACTGTGACAAATGAACACAGCAACCTGCAACACACACAAAATGCTGGATGACCTCAGCACATCAGCTCAGGCAGCAGGAAGAGTCAGAAGCCAAATGTACCAGTTGTCCAGGTGAAACCAGAGGATGGGGATGGGCCTGTCAAGATTCTCCATTGGAACCACCTTCTGCCTCTGAGACAAGAGGTGCAGGTTGACCTAGAGCCTGACCTGGAGCCGACACCTCGTAAGAGGACTCTGTAGTGATGCGGGGCAACTGAAGGACCCACAGCAGGAGAGATTAGACTGGCCTCTGCCCCTGAGTGGGATACGACTCGGAGGATGAGGAAATGGGGGTGTGGTATATGCTGCCTTTTGCTAACTCCCCACTGATTGAGGAAGAGATTCCCAACCCTTTTTACGCTGAGTCAGGTGAAATCGGAGGTGGGGGGGAGGGGGCTATCTGTGGACAGCCTGGGTTTCAGCAGAACCCTACAAGGGATGAAGTAGGACTCACCGAGGGAGAGAGGGGTCCGAGTTGCAGGAGGGCACAAGTAATAGACAGGGAGTGGCCTCAACAGGTAGACCAGAAGTATCCCAAGTCGTGTCGGAACCTGAAGGAGTAGATGAGGAGGTACGGAGGTCTCAAAGACTCAGGAGAGCACTGGATATGCTGGCCTATGTAGCACCGGGGGAACAGAGTGCGGCACCTACTGCCTTGAGGAGCTACGTCACTGCCTTTTACACCTGGGTTGGACTTTGTGCTTTGCAAGAAGGGTTGGCAAATTATCTCAAAGTCATGAGGACATGACTAAATTTGGTGGAGGGAGAGTTTCACAGCTATTAGAACAGGTACCCAAAAGCACGGTCAAAGAAAGAGTTGCTTCAGTGAGCAGAGAGAGTTGCAGAAAGGCATTTTCAGCACTCGCTCACCATCTTTAAGCTGTGAGCTCTGTTTTCAAGACACTGTCTGTCAGCTAACAGGGCTTCTGGGTACATTCAATTCATGGGAATTAACCCCAAAGCTATGGGATCAAATAGCACTCTTAAATATTTTATTAACGTCGAAGCTTATTGGCTGCTGTTTTCACTCTTTTCCTAAATGTGCCTGAGTGTTTAAAGTTCAAAGTTTGAATGTATTATCAAAGTATGTATATGTTGCTATATACTATCTTGAGATTTGTTTTTTTGCAGACATTTACAGGTAAAAAGAAATACAACAGACTTTTTGCCAAACTATACATAGACAGATAAAAACTGACAAACAGCCAATGCCCAAAAAATGACAAACTACAAATAAAAATAATACCGAGAATATGAGTTGTATAGAGTTCTTGAAAATGAGTTGGTAGCTGGTTGATCCAGTTGAGAGTAGTGGTGAATGAAGTTATCCATGACTGTTCAGGAACCTGATGGCTGTAGGATAATATCTGCTCCTGCACGTGGTGGTGTGGGACCTAAGGCTCCTGTACCCTCCTGCTCAATGACAATAATGAGAAGAGAACATGGTCTGGATGGTAGTAGTCCTTGATAATAGATGCTACTTTCTTGTGGCAGTGTTCCATGGTGGAGAGGGCTTTGCTTCTTGACTGGGCTGTGTCCATCATTATCTGTCGTCTTTTCCGTTCCTGGGCATTGGTGTTTCTATACCAGACCAAGGTGCAATGAGTTAGGATTCTCTCCATTATGCATCCATAGAAGTTTTTCAAAGTTTTTGGTGACATATTGAATCTGTGCAAACTTCTAAGAAAGTAGGGGTGCTGTTGTCCACTCTTTGCGATGACCGTTATGTGCAGGTCCTAGGAAAGATCCTCTGCTATGTAAATGCCAAGGAATTTAAAGCTACTGACTCTCTTCACTTCTGTTCCCCTAATGAGGACTGGCTCAGTAACCTCCAGCTTCTTCCTCCTGTAGTTGATAATGAGCTCTTTGCTTTTGCTGATGTTGTGGCACTGCTCAAATAGATTTTCAAGCTCCCTCCTATATGAGATCAGCTTCTATGAGAAATGCTTGCTGTCACAGCAACAAAGTGTAGTAAATATTTTAGGGGTGGGAAGAATAATTTATTCATTTTGATTGCCCTCCATTCTAATTCCATCACTTATTATCCAGCTTGTCTCCTTGTTCCATTTGTACTACTTAGTTTGAATTCCTGTTCTCTTGGGTCTTGCAGCTGCCTTTCCCCATCACTTCCCATAGCCCGGCAATCCTCCACGGTCTCAGCAATTTACTCAGTTCCTGTGCACTTCCACTTCCCTGTGCTCCATGACAGGCAGCCTTACTTCCAGTTGTAAGGATGGAAGTGTCTGGATATCCCTCTCTGCAACTCTCCAGAGGGTTGTAAACACAGCACAGTCCACCATGGAAACGAGCCTCCCTTCCATGGACTCTGTCTACACCTCCTCCTGCCTCGGGGAAAACAGTCAACCTATTCAAGGATCTCTCCCACTCATGTCATTTCCTCTTCTCCACCCCCCCCAACCCCGGCATTGGGCAGAAGATACGAAAACTCGAGAACACGTACCACCAGGCTCCAGGCCAGCTTCTGTCCGCTGTTATAAGACTCTTGTATATTAACATGAACTCTTGATCTCCTAGTCTACCTCATCATGGCTTTTTCACTTTACTTATCTCCCTGCACTGCAGTTTCTCAGGAACCGCAAGAGGATATTCAGCATTCTGTTTTCTTTTCACTACCTTTTCCAAAGGTTTCAAAGGTCCACTTAATGTCAGAGAAATGTATATAATATGCACACTGAAATACTTTTTCTTCGCAACCATCCATGAAAACAGGGGAATGCCCTAAAGAATGAATAACAGTTAAATGTTAGAACCCCAAAGCCCCGCCCCAGATCCCCTCCCTCCCGCGTGGAAGCGGCAGCAAGCAACGATCCCCCCCCCCCACCAGCAAAATAAAAGCATCGGTGCCCCCACTGAGCACTCAAGCGTGCAGCAAAGCATCAATAAAGACACAGACTTGCAGTACCCCAAAGACTACTTGTTCACCCGGTATTGGACATACCGCAGGCTCTCTCTCTCCCTAATAAAGGAAAAAGAGGTGTCTCCGTTTCACAGCGAGAGGAGAGACATAACAAACAATTTGCTGATTAACAATGTTAAGAGTCCATTGCGTCGCTTTTTCAGAGCTCTGTGCCCAAAGAATTTGGGTCTCTGGACACACAGCCAGAGATCTTCCGTCTCCAACGACACACCGATTTCCTGCAGAGGCACCAACCTTGAGTCCGCCCACCTCCAAAGCCACGAAATCCCGAAACTCCAAAGGCGAATTAATCTTCTAGGCCACATCCTTGGCATATTGAATAATGGCCAGTCCCATTCATACAAAGAAGTGAAATCAGCGTGCAACTCCAGGTCAGAGTCTTCAAAAGAGCCCTGAAAGGAAAAAATAGAGATACTAAAGATAGAAATAGAGCTGTTTCCAAAGATGCAAACAAAGGAGATGCCATTAGGCACTGTTGTCTTTCCTAAACTCCTAACCTCCATATAGTTATGGATGGAATGATCTGTCTCGATGGAACACAAGCAAGCCTTTTCACTCTACGTGTCAGTTTATTACACTGTAATAAAACCAAACAATCTCTGTTCGTGTAAGCCATTCCTTCTTTGACAATGCTTTTGGGTATCTATTCTAATATCTCTGAAGTACCTTGAGTCGTTTAGTATTATTTAAATCCCTTTTGTTAATCTGGTGATTTAGGTAATGCTTGAATTTCATATTTACTGTTAATTTTCTCTTTTTAATATTGTCTTACTCTTTTTACCATTCATCATTGTAAGTGAATCTGTTTGATTACAGTCACTCTTAATTTACAAGCTGTTTTTCAGATTACCACAAGCATTTTATACTGCAATGTTTCTTCTGCAGATCCCTGAGAGCTTCTCATCTTGTCGGGTGTGTTTTGGACTCTATTAATGTTGGAGATCCAGGAACGTGCCCAGTACATGATGGACGTCTGTGTTCACCATATGCATGTCTGAGTCAGGTGAGGCTATTCTGATGGACTGTGCAGATCTTAAAAATTGCCATTCTGTTACATTCTTTGTTACAGCTTTGCAAGAATGTTTTCTGTTGAGTAATTCTGCCCAGAGGAGCCACACGAATACAGTAGTGATGTACATCTCATTATTTCTGTACAGCACCTTCATGACTTGGCTTTGGATTCTTGGAAATGGTTGACTATATTCCACTAGTTTTGAATCCAGTTTGGAAGCCAGAAAAAAGGATTGGGTAATGGGAAGCAGAAGGTGTTAGTAAAGGGTTGCTTTTCTGCTCAGAAGTCTGTGATCAGAGGTTTATCACAAGGGTCGGTGGTGGCTTGTCTATGGTCACAATAGGTCAACAGCAGATGCCATTTCATTACGTTCTCACTCAACCCTGGAACATCCGACGGCGCATCCATCAAGATGCGCTACATTGACTACAGCTCTGCATTCAATACTACCATCATCTCAAAACTAATCAATAAATTCCAGTACCTAGACCTCAATACCTCCTTGTGCAACTAGATCCTCTGTTTCCTCAGTTGCAGGGTCCAGTCAATTTGGATTGGCAACAACATCTCCTCTGCAATCACCATCAGCACAGATGAACCACATTGTTGTGTGCATAGCCCCCTGCTCTACTCGCTTTATACTTATGACTGTGAGGCTAAGCACAGCTGTAAGGCCATACTTAAGTCTGCTGATGGTAACACTGTTGCTGACAAATCAAAGGTGGTGACATATCAGCGTATAGGAGAGAGATTGAAAACCTGGCTGAGTGGTACCACAGCAACAACCTCTCACCAAATGTCAGCAAGACTAAGGAGCTGACTGCAGGAGAAGGAAACCAGAGGCCCAGGAGCCAGTTTTCATCAGGGTATCAGAGGTTCATTGTTATCATTTCAGAGGATATGTCCTGGGTCCAGCACACAAGTGCCATTACAAAGAAAGCACAACGGTGCCTCTACTTTCTTCAAAGTTTGTAAAGATTTGGCATGTAACCTAAAACTTTGACAAACTTCTATTGATGTGGAGAAGAGATTATATTGATCCACTGCATCACACTCTGGTATGGAAACACCAATGACCTTAAACAGAAAAGCCTACAAAAATGTAATGGATGCAGCCCAGTCCATTATGGGTAAAGCCCTCACCACCTTTGAGTACATCTACATGGAGAGCTATCTTTGGAAAGTTCACCCATTATCAAGGACCCCAACCATCCAGGCCATGCTGTCTTCTCACTACTGCCATCAAGAAGGAAGCACAGGAGCCTCAGGACCCATATCATCAGGTTCAGAAACAGTTGTTACCCCTCAACTCTCAGACACTTGAATGAGAGGGGACAATTTCACTCAACTTCACTCACCCCAACACTGAACTACTCCCATAACATATGGATTCACTTTCAAAGACTCTTCACCTGATATTCTTGATATTTATTGCTTATTTATTATTATTCTCATTATTATAAAAATGTTTTTTCTCACCTCAAATTGGTGAAACCTGAGGTACAGACATAGCCAAGCATGCTCATTCCTCAATCGCTAGGAACTTGCTGACTATTCTGGTGGTGTTTAGTATTGTGGCTTTCTGAAGATTAACATAGATATTGCTGTGTAGCCCTAAGTGTTTAATGCTATTGTGTGCCTTTGGGATGAAGCTAGCTGTAGATATCACTATTGGAACAATGTATACCCAGTTCATGTTCCAAAATCTTTCAATTTCCTCTTTTAATTCAGCATATTCCAGGTGTTTTACACTTATTTATTTCTGTTAGTTATGTGTGTTTGGAATGGCTATCTTTTAAGTAAATTATTCTAGTTGTTTATCCTGAATTATTATATCCGTACGATTATTATGGATTGTCCTATCTGTAATAATAGATCAGTCATAATATAATTTGTGGTATTCTGGGTCTAAAACTGATCAGGCTTGTACTTATGGTAAGGTATGATTTCTTTTATGAGTTTGTATTTTAAAGCAAGATTTCGCCACTTGGTTTTGCCTGTGTAGGTAATCAGATTGAGTTAAACTGCTACAGAATGCTGTAATGTGTTGGATTGTATCTGTTTTTATCATTTTGAATTTGTTAGTTTTTTATTATGTATTTTTTGATTTTTTTTTGTGTTAACCACCTGGTCCTGTATTGCTACAAGGAAACTTTCTGCTTCTGGGAAAAGGTCTCCAACTCTGAGCCAGGCGTTTGATGCTTCCTTGTCAACATCTAGTCTGCTCAGATTGTGGGGATGTCTTCCATGGTGGGTCATGCTCTTCCATTAGTTGACTTTTTCTTCAATAGTGATAATGTCTTCATTTTTCTGGGTTGTGCTCCCAGAAGTTTAGTGGTGTATATTTCTTATCAGGAATGCATATGCTTGTGTGGAGTGCTGAAACCTGTTTTTGTTGATGAGAATATATTCCTAGAAGTTTTATATGACTTCTGTGTAGATTTTTAATGTCTGCTATTCCTCTTCCCCCTTCTGTCCTAGGCAGTGTTAATCTAAATGCATTCAAGTGTAAATGATGTTTTCTGAAACTTGTCATTTCATTTCTTATTTTCCTTTGCAAATTTTCCAGATTGGTTTTGGACCAAGATATTACGCAAAAAGAATGCGTTAATATAGGCATAGTGAAAGTGTCTATTGCCTTTGTTATGTTTTTACTTTAGAGTTCTGTTTTGCAGATTTTCTTAAGTCTTGAAGTAAATCGAGGTGAGAAGACTGCAACTAGCGGGGCACTGTCTACGCCACCCTGAGCTACCTGCCAGCCTAGTCATCATATGGGAGCCCGAGCATGGGAGGATGAACCATGGGTGCCCTCCCAAGACTATGGCCAACATGCTCCTAGAAGACAGCGGTGGGGCTAATGTAGATGAACTGAACACACTGATGAGGGAGATGGAGAAGTGAAGAGTCCGTCATCATGCCCGGCGCTGGTCCCCTAGGCCTGAGTCGACGTAGCTAGCTAGCTGAAGTAAATTGATATACAACATGAAAAAAGCAGTCCCGACACTGAACTCCGTGGCACACCACTATTCACCAACAGCCAACCGGAAAAGGCCCCTTTATTCCCACCTCTTTGCCTCCTGCCTGTTAGCTAATCTTCTACCTATTCTGGTTCCTTTCCCGTAGTACAATGGGCTATTTTGTTAAGCACCCTCATGAGTAGCACATTGACAAAGGCCTTCTGTAAATCCAAGTGAACAACATCCACTGACTCTCCTTTGTCTATCTTGCCTGTTATTTCCTCAAAGAGTTCCAACAGATTCGAGAAGGAAGATTTTCCTTTTAGAAATCCTTGCTAACTTTGGCCTATATTATCATGTGCCTCCAAGTACCCTGAAACCTCATAGTCATAGTCATAGTCATACTTTATTGATCCCAGGGGAAATTGGTTTTCATTACAGTTGCACCATAAATAATAAATAGAAATAAAACCATAAATAGTTAAATAGTAATATGTAAATTATGCCAGGAAATTATGAAATAAGTCCAGGACCAGCCTATTGGCTCAGGGTGTCTGACCCTCCAAGGGAGGAGTTGTAAAGTTTGATGGCCATAGGCGGGAATGACTTCCTATGACGCTCTGTGTTGCATCTTGGTGGAATGAGTCTCTGGCTGAATGTACTCCTGTGCCCACCCAGTACATTATGTAGTGGATAGGAGACATTGTCCAAGATGGCATGCAACTTAGACAGCATCCTCTTTTCAGACACCACCGTGACAGAGTCCAGTTCCATCCACACAACATCACTGGCCTTACGAATGAGCTTGTTGATTCTGTTGGTGTCTGCTACCCTCAGCCTGCTGCCCCAGCACGCAACAGCAAACATGATAACACTGGCCACCACAGACTCGTAGAACATCCTCAGCATCGACCGGCAGATGTTAAAGGACCTCAGTCTCCTCAGGAAATAGAGACAGCTCTGACCCTTCTTGTAGATAGCCTCAGCGTTTTTTGACCTCATCCTTAATAATGGACACCAACATCTGTCCAACCAGTGAAGTCAGGCCAACTGGCCTATAATTCCCTTTCTCCTGCCTCCCTCCTTCTTAAAGAGTTGAGTGACACTTGCAATCCTCCAGTCTTCCAGAACTATTTCAAAATCTAGTGATTCTTGAAAGACCACTGCTAATGTCTCCACAATCTCTTCAGCTACCTCTTTCATAATCCTGGGGTGTTGTCCATCTGGTCCAGGTGACTTATCTACATTCAGACCTTTGAGTTTTCCAAACTGCTTTTCCTTAGTAATAGCAACAACATTCACTTCTGCCCCCTGACACTCTGGCATTTCTAGCATTTTGCTTGTGTCTTCCACAATGAAGACTGATGCAAAATACTTATTAAGTTCCTCCACAATTTCTTTGTCCCCCATTACTACCTCTCCAGAGTCATTTTCCAGCTGTCTGAGAGCCACTCTCATCTCTCTTTTACTCCTTATATATCTTTAAAAAAATTATTTGTATCCTCTTTTATATTAATGGCTAGCTTACCTTTATAGTTAATCTTTACTCTCTTTGTGGACTTTTTTTAGTTGTTTTTTGTTTTTTTAGCCATTGATGTCTCAGGGTAAGGCAGATCTGAGTAAGGAGATTCAAAAGGTAGCATAAACATATTGGGTAGCTAAGGGTACAGGAGGTACCCAATAAAGTGGCCACTGAGTGTATTTGATAGATCATTCTGTGAACTAGTACAAAGGTAATAGAATTATAGAGTCACAGTAATGATCGATATGTTTTCTTCAGTTTTCAGAACACCTCCATTACATTACATAAAAATTTGAAATTCCTAAACTACACTGGCTGCTGAATGTGTTAATTCTGCAATTGGACTAGCTGATAAACCCTGGGGTTAGTGTTATACTGTGAAGCCTGGCAACATAAAAGATAGCAACTGTGAATGCCTTGAGTCTGTTCCTCCTTTCATTTAGATCTGAGCCTTTACTCCATTAACCTCTATTGATTCCTTTCCCATTTATTCCCTTGCATAAAGAAAAATTTGAAAAGCTCAGTTTTGAAATTTTAAATTGATTCCTGGCCTCAAAAGAATTTTGGTTTAAGTTCAAGACTTCTGGAGCCCTTTGCCTGACGAAGTGCTTCCCAACACCTCCTTAGTTTATTTTGAAGATTTTGAAAGTTGTATTAGACATCTTCAGCTGCAGCTGAACAATATTTTCTCTTTGGTCATCTTGTCAAAGCCATTAACCACCTTAAAAATCTTAATTAGATTCTCCTGTAAAAACATGAGAAAATTACTATAGATGCTGGAAATTTGTTATCTCTGTTTAACCAATTGTCAGCCATCCTTCGCTTCTTCAAGGCTTAGCTGGCTGGGTGCTGTATTCCTGATGAAAAAGTCAAGACAACCACCCAGTTTGCTTTAGAAGGGTTTGCAAAATTTGCGTCTTTGTGGGCATTCAGTCCTAGAATGTCATTAACATAATAACTACTAACCAGTGAACATGACTGAAATAACATCAAGCAACTTCTGAAAAGAGATCATACTGATCATCACTTTTCTCTGAGAGAACAGGAGTACAAGTCCCTTGCAGTCGTTTCTTGTCCCTTGCACCCAGGCGTGGTTCAAATTACATCGACACTAATACATGCAAATTATAGTGGAAATATAGCCATATGGCTTTCCAAGGTATTAAATACGAAAATCAGAACACTCTTAAAGAAATTTAACAAATATATGCAGCATTATCCAAAGGCTTTTCATTCAAATACACCAATTGTGTGTATCAGGATTTCCAAAGTATACATCAGGGTGAAGGACAAACACACTGCAATTAATCGTGTAAATCTGGGTGTTTTATGTAGTTCACCTCCCAGTTTTCTAACCCTGATTAGTGCAGGAATCTCAGTCTGAAAACCAAGACCCCCAGATTTAAATGTCTGAGAGACAGTGTTCTTGAGTCTATTCTATCATGTGGACATTGGATTATGCAGAACTGGAGGACTCCTGCATTAATACACCTGTCCACTGTTGGATTGGGCTGCAGAATTGTTATGCTTCTTGTAGTCTAACCTTCTGTTGCTTGTATGTATTTTTATATAAAGTAATTGTTCACTGAGTTTTTCACTGATACTGTGGGTGCCACGATAGCGTAGTGGCCAGTGTGACACAATTGCAGCTCAGAATGTTCCGGAGTTTGGAGTACAATTCTGGCACCGTTCTGTAAGGGGTCTATGCACGTCTTCCTTGTGGAATGAATAGGATTTCCCTGGGTGCTCCAGTTTCCTTCCACAGTTCAAAGACGTACCAGGTAGTTAAGTTGGTCATTGTAAATCGTTAGGGTTGTCTGGTTGCTGGGACAAGGGCTGGAAGAGCCTGCTCCATGCTGTATTACTAAATAAATAGATAGGTAAATAGATAGATAAATAGTTAAGTGAGTAAGTAAGAAAATTGCCTTTGTATCTTTCTGGAATCTTAGTTTCTTGGTGTCACATTACCTGAATCTGGCTATTTCATTGGTTAATGCTATTAATGAAATTTCATTGGGATTTACTGTTATCGGTAGTCTGGTGTTAGAAGACCACACTACCTTTTCTCTTGCCATGCATCTTCCTTTCTACTCTTTGCTCTTGTAACTATAATAAAACGATCAGAAGCAACACGTTTTATGCCTCATTCTTGACTCCAAAAAGCCTTTAGATTGCAAAATCACCAACATTTAACACTACATTATGTACTTCTAGAGGGGTGTTTGAACTGACAACACTTTCTAAAAGGCAATGGCCTTACCATCCAAACCAACGGCTTCTTTATTGGCCACAGTAGATGCTCAGATGCTGGCAGATGCAAGGAACAATCCCAATGTAATTTATTAACCATTAATTACAATGTAAACAAAATCTTAGCTTTCAAGTTCTCATCTGTTTTCAGCTAGTTCCCATATTATTAATACCGATTAGTATTAGTGTTGGTGCGTGGCCAAGTGGTTAAGGCGTTTGTCTAGTGATTTGAAGGTCGCTAGTTTGAGCCTTGGCTGAGGCAGCATGTGTATCCTTGAGCAAGGCACTTAACCATACATTGCTCTGCGACAACACTGGTGTCAAGCTGTATGGGTCCTAATGCCTTTCCCTTGGACAACATCGGTGGCGTGGAGAGGGGAGACTTGCAGCATGGGCAACTGCTGGTCTTCCATACAACCTTGCCCAGGCCTGCGCCCTGGAAACTTTCCAAGGCACAAATCCATGGTCTCATGAGACTAATGGATGCCTATACAAAATACTGATTAATCTTCTCGAGTTTATTCCACTAACACTAGTCTTCTTCTCTCTAAGTTCTCTCTGTTCTATCTGTCCAAATGCATCAAAAACATTAACTTTCTCTGTGATTTTCTATTTAGGGAGCTATTAGCTAATTTTTTTTATTTACGTTGAATCATACAGAACAGAAACTGGCCCTTTGGCCCTTTGAGTTTGTGCTGGCATTCAACCACCCATTTACACTAACCCTACACTAATCCCATTTAGTTTGCCCCACATTCCCCTTAACTCTCCACATGTTCTGTCACTCACCTACACAATAGGGACAATCCACAGCGGTCAATCATACTACAAGCCCATGTCTTTGGCATGAGCACCCAGAGCAAACCAGAAGTTCAAGGGAGAAAGTGCAGACTCCCCAAAGGCAGCATCTGAAGTCAGGATTTTACCCAGGAGGCTGGAGTTGTGAGGCAGGAGCTCCACCACTGCTTAACAGTACTGTCCTTTCTCCTCGTTGATAGCACTGACTGATAAAGGTTGGTTCACAAGTGATGGCCACTGGTGTATTTTGCTCTCCCATCTCCATGTGAGAGAGAGAGAGTTAAAGGGTTTGAGGGTAACTGTTCAATAGTTGATTGCATCACAGCATCCCAGTCACTTCTTACACTGATCAATATCAGTCAAGAGCTCTGGAAGGAATAGTGACTCCATATATTTACCCGTAAACAGGAGAAAATCTGCAGATGCTGGAAATTCAAGCAACACACACATATATTTACCCAGTGGTTTTGACAGCATCTAAGGACAAAGCAAAAAATTTAATGTTTAGGTCAATGGCCTTTCATTATATAGACCCAGGTGTCTATCCCCTGCTTTGCATTGAGGACGATCCATTTTACCCAATGTATACATTACTGAATGATACAATTGTGATTGATGTTGATAGAGTGATAAAAACTTCAGCTTTCTGCAATTATATTGAATTGATTCAATCTAGACTTTTCCTAACATCGATACTGTGGTTTGATTAATATAATCACTACTTTGATATCTTTGAAATTATGATGCATGGGAGCTTATTCTGATATCCACCTGCTTGAAACACGCCTTGCTTATGAGTTTAGTTTCTAATGCTTCAGAAGGCTCTTGAAAGAATTACTTGCTGGATTACTAGTGCACGATTTTCTCTAGAGGATGTGTTTGACATTGCCAGATCTCATTGAACAGTTTCTTTTGAATTCCCTATTAGTTATATATTGCTTCTGTCATATTCATTCTCTCTGAGTTTGAACACCCCACAGGGGGTAATATCCTCACAAAATGCTAGAGGAACTTAACTTAACTGTGTTGCTCGGATTTCCAGCACCTGCAGATTTTTTTCTTATTTGTGAGGGTAATATCCTTCCTACTTCTACCCTATTTTACCCCTTAAAGTATCTGAAGAGTTCTGTTGAGCCGTGTTTGAACCTTTTGTTTTCTAGAGCTGCAGCCTAGTTGGATCAGTGTTGACAACACTCATCAGAATGTTAAATCACCCCCTTTCTCATATGCATCAGAAAATGTCTAAAAAATAGGAGGTTTACGGGGACCAGGTTGGGAAGCATAGAAGGAAGTCAGTCCTGCAGAGGTGTAAAGCAATTGTCTCAGTGACATCAGGACCTAGGAGAGTTACAAGAGCAAATTATCAATTGAGGTTAGACCTTTTCATCTCTGTGACCCTATGCATAGAGACAGCTCCCTCTGCAATTGAGATTTACTGGATCACCATTCCAATTGTACAACTGATGGAGGTCAACAGTCATCCTTTCTATCACTACAGGTTTCGGCTCATGTTTGTCAAAATCAGAATCAGAATCAGATTTATTATCACGGGCATATGTCATGAAATATTCTGTGTCATGGCAGCAGTACAGTACAAGACATAAAAATTACCATAGATTAATTAATTAGGTAAATAAATATATGCATCCATATCCCTGATGGTGTGGTTTCTTAATGATGTATGGCACCTTCTTGAGTGTGCTGACTGCTGATGCTGCCTTTAATGATGGGGAGGGTTTCTCCTGTGATGGAGCTGGCTAAGTCGACAACCTTCTGTAACCTATTCTGATTTTCTTTGATTCTGAAGAGGTACAGGTAGCTTCTTTGATAGTTTATAGGATTCTTCTGATTTTTAAGAACCGTTGCCAATCAGGATAGGAAAGCACTGCTATAATGAAAGCACTTTGGGGTGATGAGTGAAGAAATGAGCCAGTCAGAGATGATAAAAATCAGCAAAAATCAGAGGGAGGTGAGAATGACTGCTGATGAGATATTAAGGCTGAAGTGGAAAGTGGTTCATTCAAATAAACACACATGATAGCTCTGTTGCCAAAGGGGGATCATCAAACAGATGTGTAAAACTTATTCTCGAGGGATAGCCACGATGACGACGACGAAAACTTATCACTCCACCTCCTTCCTCACCACCATCCAGGCACTTAAGCTGACCTTCCGGACGAGGCAGAGATTTACGTGCTCCTCCTTCCACCTTGCCAGTTGTGTGCATCAGGATGTTGCTATTGATGTGGCCTCCACTACATCAGTGAGACAAAGTACAGAATAGGTGACTGCTTTGTCAAGCCCCTATGAACCATTCACCTTGGCCACGTGAATCACCTAGTTACCAGCCATTTTAATTCTCCTCCCTATTCTCATACTGTCTTGTCTGTCCTCAGTCCCGCTCTGCAAGGATGAGGCAAAACGCAAACTCAAGGAAGAACTACTTGTGTTCCACCTGGTAGTCTACCAACTCAGGGCATGCATTGAGTTCTCCTAACTGGGGATAACGTGCTTCTGTTCCTCTCTCCACTTGATTCTCTCCAGTTCCCCCTGCTCACATCCAACAATCCTCTGCAGTACCTTGTCACACTGTTTCTTTCTCCTCCTCCACCTATTCCATTTTCTCATCACTCATTCCCTATGCATGCCCTTATCTCCATTATCTCTTATCTTCGTCATCTTCACCCTCTTATTCTCATCTATCCACCCTTGGATTCATGCTTCTCTTTCCTATCAGTGGCCCATTATTGCTTCCATCTATCACCTCCTAGCTACTGTCATTACTTTAAACTTTTTCACCCCATTAGTCTGATCACCACCCTCCCATTTAGATTTAGATTAGATTATGAGGACACGCAGTCCTCTTTTATTGTCATTTAGTAATACATGCATTAAGAAATGATACAATATTCCTCCAGTGTGATATCACAGAAACACAGGACAGACCAAGACTGAAAAACTGACAAAAACCACATAATTATAACATATAGTTACAACAGTGCGAGCAATACTGTAACTTGATGAAGTACACGTCATTTAGCATGGTAAAAAGTTCAATGTCTCTCGAAAGTCGCACATCTCACGCAGACGGTAGAAGGAAGAAAACTCTCCCTGCCACACCCGACCACAGTCCGACTCTGAGTCGTCCGAAAACTTTGAGCTCCGACCAGCCCTCCGACATCGAGCACCGAGCACCATCTCTGCCGAACGCTTCGACCCCTGCCCCGGCTGCCAGCAGCAGGCAAAGCCGAGGGTTTTAGGGCCTTCCCTCCGGAGATTCTCGATCGCACAGTAGCAGCAGCAGCGAACCGGGCATTTCAGAAGTTACTCCAGATGTTCCTCCGTGCTCTCACAGCTGTCTCCATCAAATCAGAATTGTGCACTGCCCCTATTTACAATACGATATCATTTCACCGGAGAGGCTAAGCACACTGCTTTGTGCCGCCATCTTCTCCTCCCGCCTCCATTTCCCCCACCTCTTCCCTCTCACTTCTATCTTCCCTTTACTCTTTCAGTCCAAATGAAATGTCTCAACCCAAAATGTTGACTGTCTACTTGCTCTGCCTGACCTGATGAGGGCCTGCAGCAGTTTGTTTTTCACTCATTGCTAGAGTGATAAGGAGGAGTAAAACCATAAACCATATCTCTCAGCAAGATGCTGTGTGAGTGCTGAAATGCAGATAATTCTTTATAAAGAGGGAACAAGCTATTGAATAAACAAGCTGTGAAGACTGTTAACATCAACTGCCTAGAGATATAATCCTAAAAGTATCTCACCAACTAAATACTAAGAGATTATAATCACTTCCACAATTGATTCTCTGTCTGCTAACGATTTATAACACAATGAGTTGCATACCTCAGGCTAGTTATTTTGTGCATTAATCTGTCCATTAATAATGTCGTTTTTAGATTTCAAGCCAATTGACAATATCTATTCACTTTTATTAAGAGCTGTTATGCCCTATATTAATCTTATTTAACTTTCTAATCAGTGAACAATTTTCTAATGGATGCAAGTGTATCTAATCTCTTCCTTGACAATTTGGCAAGAAGATAGTCAAAAATACACTCTTGATGAAGCACAAATGTTTAGCAAGTCTTCCAATCAAAACTATCCAAGCGTAATATTGGAATTCAGGAAAATCTCACTGTCAATGTTTCAGAGATAATATTAAAGGAGAATTTTAAGAGAAGAGCGACAATGAAAACAGCTCTTCAACAGATTAAATAAATTAAACGGAAAGGAGGGAAATGGTATGAAACAAATACAATAGTATCCTTTGAGGGTGTAACCTGTAGGGTAGTGAGAAAGGATGTTGTTCTTGGAATTTTTAAGTGCATTTGTTAAGGTACCTCACAAGACTGTCACATAAAATAAGAATTTAAGATCTCTGATGAAAGGTCAATAAATTGAGACATTTGGTCTGTTTCTCTCTCCACACAGTATTTCCAACATATTCTGTTTTACTTCACATTCCAAGCATCTGCAGCATTAGTACTTTAAGAAATCATAGGTTTGAAAGTAATAAAGAGTGGACTTAATTGTACTTTTATTTAATTTCCTTCAGTGTTGTCATTATCTGTGGCTTAGACGTGAATGCAGATGATGCCAATCTTGGGCATGTGATTGTTGGCGAGGAAGCTTCCAGGTGATGGATGTTACAAATTTGGGAATATCTGCTGAAGGAGCCTTGGCAAGTGACTGCTGTCATTTTGTTGACACGTACTATGGACGTGATGTGCTGGTGTTGCCCCCATAGTTGACATTTTGGGTTGAGATCTTCATCTAGATAGCTAATCAAAATGCTGATCTAATGCTAAAGACTGTGATGGCAGAAATCTAAAGTGGAGGCCAAGGTGGATCAACTGCTCAGCACTTTGAGCTGAGATTAGATGCAAATGTTTTGGTCTTCTATTTGAGTTGCATGTGGATGTCATTAAGGATGTTAAGATTCTGGAAGCATCTACTTCCTGCTAGCTGGCAAGTATGGCACACTGCTTATGGTAATATTGTGGAACTTTGATCTGTTAACACAGTCTGTTTCTTGCAGTTTTCATTGTCTAGCATGAATACGGCTGTTTCACAATCTCACCAGGTTGGCACATCGGCCTCCTGCTGCTCTGGGCTGGCCACAGTAGGTGCCAAAGTTTCCACAACTCAAAATGTAAATTGTTAGTTGCTCAATGAATGGTTTTTTTGTGGTTGAAGATCACGGGTAAACAAGCGTCCTTTAATGATCATGATTTCTCACAATCCAGGACATGCCCTCTTCTCATTACTACCATCACAGAGGAAGTCAAGGGTCGGAAGATGCACTCTCTATGTTTTATGTACAGCCTCTTCACCTCCACTGTTAGATTTCTGAATGGTCAATGAACTCATGAACAATACCACAATATTTCTCTTTTGCACTATTGCTTTGTTTGTTTGTTTATTTTTATTATAATTTTAGTAATTTTTAATGTCTTGCACTGTATTGCTGTTACAAAAACAACAAATTTCATGACATATATCAGTGATAATAAACCTGATTTTGATTCTGGTTCAAAACGAACCATGGTACTAATACCTTCACTTCTTAATATTTACAATGTTCTGTGCCACATATTTGAAGTTGAGGGACACCACCAAAAATTAGGGATATCTGTTGACCATTAGCTTCTGTCAAACCATTTTCTTGACCATGATTGTAATATTTTATTAGAAGTTGCTAATGATCACTTTATGATGTAAATAACAAGATTCCATTGATTTACTGCTGTTTATTAAGAATGATAACATGTTTCAGGAAGACATTCAATAACTTTTATTAATGAGATAAACTAACCAAACTAACTATAGCATACTGTATGTTGCAATATTTGAATGTGGATGAAGAACAAGAAAATGGAAGATGTACCCTGGGTAAGGAAGGTTTTTCATTTTAAATGTTAACATTGGTATTTCCATTCCTTCACCAGTATAACATGGCCTTGCTTCAAGGTAGTCACAGTATGTTTGGCATTATGTGGAAATTGTTGGGTTGCAGAGAACATGATTTTCTCCTTAGCAATATTGGTCTTCTCCTCATGCATGTGACATTTGTCATTATTATGCTTCCAGGGCTGCAGCAACACTGGACAACTGTTTTCAAAATCCTGCGGGGGTCAAGTGGGAAGCCCAGAATTAATGTAGATGTGCAATATTCTTCCTGAGAGATAACGTGCAGTTGATCTTGCATGGCCCTGGATAACAAATGCACTTGGAGCAACCACTCGGAGCGGGAGGAGAAGATGACGGCACGACGCAGCGTGCGCACGCAGCTCTCCGGTGAAATGATATCGTATTTGTAAGTAGGACGCCGTGCACAGTTCTGACTTGATGGAGCCAGACGTGAGAAGCAGAGGAACATCTGGAGAAATTTCTGAAATGCCCGGTTCGCTGCCGCTGCTACTGTGCGATCGAGAATCTCCGGAGGGAAGGCCCCAAAATCCCCGGCTTTGCCTGCTGCTGGCGACCGAGGCTGGGGTTGAAGCGTTTGGCAGAGATGGTGCTCGGTACTCAGTGTCGGAGAGCTAATCGGAGGCTCGAAGTTTTCGGACGACTCAGAATCGTACTGTGGCCGGGCATGGCAGGGAGAGTTTTCTTCCTTCTCCCGTCTGCGTGAGATGTGGGACTTTCGAGAGACTTTGAACTTTTTTACTGTGCCATGGCCTGTTCTTCATCAAGTTATGGTATTGTTGCACTGTTTTAACTATATGTTATAATTATGTGGTTTTTGTTAGTTTTTCGGTCTTGGTCTGTCCTGTGTTTCTGTGATATCACACCGGAGGAATATTGTATCTTCTTAATGCATGCATTACTAAATGACAATAAAAGAGGCCTGCCTATCCTCATAATCTAATCTAATCTAATTCATAAAGGGATTCCATTATTAGCCCTAAAACTAATGCCCATTTTCAGTGCCCTGCATATGCTCAGACTCAGCCAGAGCTTGCCAGCTTTCAATTCAATATATCACCAATGACCCTTAGCAATTTTTATAGGTAGACTATAGAGAGTCTGTCCAGATGCATCACGGCTTGGTGTGGCAGCTGCTCTGCCCAAGACCATCAGCAGCTACGGAGAGTTACTGATGCAGCTCAGTCCATCGTTAAAACCAGCACCCTTTCCATGGACTCTGTCTACACTTCCCATGACCTCATAATCCAAGACCACTCCCACACTGGACATTATCTCTTCTCCACCCTTCTTTCAGGCAGAGGAAACAAAAGCCAGGCTCAAGGACAACAGCTTCTAGACCATTGCTGATCACTTGTTTTTACAATCTAACTTAAAATGGCCCTTGCTCCTAATTGTCTGTCTGTGCTTTCTGTGTAACTGTAATCCCATATTCTGCATTCTGTATTGCTTTTCCCTTTGTACTACCTTGAAGTACTTATGCTGTGAAATGATCTGTATGGATGGTATGCAACACACAGATTTTCACTGTAGCATTGCACATGTGACAACAATAATCCAATTTCCAACTACCTTGGAGCCAGGGGGTGATTGGTTCAAGTCCCACTCTGGACATTTGAGCATTAAATCCAAGTTGGCGTTCCTCTTCAGTGCAGTACAGTGTTAGAAGTGGTACTTCGAGCAGAAGCATTAAGCAAAAACTCTGTCTTCCTAAGTGAATAATAAAGTTAAAACTAAGTAGCAAAGTTCTCTCCCAGTTTTCTGACCAACATTGATCTCCCAAGTGAACATCGCAGATTGTCTGCCCTTTATCACATTACTATTTGTTTGAGTTTACAGCATGCATTTGACTTCCTCATCACAAGTCCTTGGTAATAAATTGGTGCACTGATTTTAGTGAATGCCACTACTAATTGTCTGTTTTATGATCAGCAGAGGCTCCATTTATTTCCACATAATAGTCATGGGGATGCTACACACGTGAAATCCCATGGGATGTTGTCAGGTTGTGAAAGGTGCTGTAAAAATACAAGTCTGTCTCTTTTCAAGTGTAATACAAACACAGAACAAAAAGCAGTCAGTCAAATCCTGAAACCAATACAAGAAAGACAAATTTTCATCTGAATAAAGATGTTTTGTGTCACCCATAATCCAGCTTTGTTTAAATGCTGCTTAAACTTACATTCTCATTGGGGTGTTTGACTGACAAATTTGAAATGACCCTTCTATTTAATGCATTTTGATTAACTATCATTTCCTTATGGATTTCTGCCTCTGCATCTTGCTTGATATTTGCTGTGTGAAATGCGACTTTAATTTGAAGTTTGGGAATGATATTTAAGCCTGGAAGGACAGTATTGACAAAAAGAGGTGCACTTCATTTAATATTGAACAAATGATGAACTAACATCAAACATCCACCTTCAGTCTGAGCAGAACTAATGAGGCGGCATTTAGATGAGATATGCTGGGTTTGTTATTACACGTCAATCTGTTTTCTTTAAATTAGCAAACTTTCAGGAGCTTTCTTTGTTCCTCTGAGCTGCTTATACAGTTAGTTGGAGTATTATTTAATAAAAGGCAGACTCCAGGGAAACCTTTCCAAATCTGACTTTATAGTCAGGGCTTCAAACCAGGAAACCATCGGTTATTGAAATTAAAGAAAAATCAAAAGTGCTGGGTCCATTAGCTTTGTCCTCCAGCCCGCCTGCTTCTACTTAAACAGGGTTAAATCCTCTTCCTAACTTATGATTTTCAAACTTCTGTTTTCTTCACCTTTGTAGCACTCTATTCACCACCTTTAATCTCTCTTGAAGGTTCTTCTGCCCCAACCCCAACACATAATGACTTAGATTTTATCAAAGCCTTAGAAAACTCCAGCAGCTTCATTCTCCTGACTGTATTGCATTCATCACAGAACTCTCAGTCTTATAAGTTCCTTTGTGGGCTCTTTCCACTCTTCCTTCCCAACCTTCTCCAGTTCATGCCCTTTAATCTGTTACTCTGACACTGTCATAGTCCGGTCCGTGAAATCCATATTCCGGTTCATGGTCCAGTCTGTTGACCCTTGCTCCAGGTTTTCCTTTCTACCCTGTTTCTGATCTTGTTGAGCTAATTGATGCAGCTGATGCTAATTGGGGCTGGCTGCATAAATACCTCCAGAGACCAGGCCATGGTTGCTGGATTGTTCTTGTCCCCATTCCTTGTATCCCTTCCTCTGCCTTCTGTTCCCTCTCCTGAAGCCCTGCCTTGTCTTGCCTGCAGTCTTGTCCTGGAGCCACCCTGTTCCTAGCTCCTTTCCTGTCCCTTGCCTCTGGCCAGGTAAGCCAGGCCCTCTCGCCATTACCTGGGGTTGGGTCTGCCCCTTCCTGTCCCTTGCCTCTGTTGGATGGTGATCCGTGCCCTGCCCAGGAGGAGCCAAGTCTCATGTCTCCAGCCTCTAGCCTGTAGACCCAAGTCTCATGTCTCTAGCCTCTAGCCTGTAGACCCAAGTCTCATGTCTCCAGCCTCTAGCCTGTAGACTCAAGTCTCCTGCCTCCAGCCTTGCCTCGCTCTCCTGCCTGCAGCCTCGCCTCGCCTCACCTCAAGTCTCGTCTCCTGCCTGCAGCCTTGTCCTTGCCTGGTTCTGGGGTCTGAGTCAGAGGCAAGACCCAGGTACTGGGTCCTTGTCCAGTCTCTGGCTCGGAGTCCAAGCCCGGGCTCCTAGCTCCCTTGTTCAGTCCTGTTCTAGGTTCCTGGTTTTCCTGTTCATGTCCTTGCCATCTCCCTGTATCCTAGTCCTGTCCCTAGTACTTCAGTGTCTGTGTCTTGCGCTTGGGTCCGTTCCCAGCCCGTGCCCCTATGACAGACACTGTGCTTGTGTTTTCCTGTGTGAGTTTGTTGAGTTCACTTCTGTTCTTGTGTTAGCAGTATAGACTGCAGTTTTCATGATCTGACACTCCAGCGGTCCTTGCACTTTGGGTCATAGATCATACAGCAGGGAGATGGGTCCTTCCGCCCAACTTGTGAACATGATGCCCACCAAGCGAACCCCATTTGCCTACATTTAGTCAAATATTCCTCTACTAAACCTTTCCTACCCGTGTAACTATTGAAACGTCTGCTTCAGCCACTTTTGCTGACACCTTGTTCCATATATGCACCACCCTCTATATGAAGAAGTTGCCACCAGGGTCTCTTCTGAATCTTTCACCTCTTATCTTAAACCTGTGCCCTCTAAGTTTTCAATTCCTTTCTCTGGAGAAAAGAATGTGAGCATTCATTCTATTTATATAACCCCGTCACGATTTTATATGTAAGGTCACACCTTTAATCTACATTCCAATGAATGAAGTCCCAGCCTGACAAAACTCCCCATGCAACTTGGGGCCTGGGAACATCCTAGTAAATCTTCCTTAGTCATCTGCCTTCAGACACCGCCCCAGATGTTCTGTGCTTACTAACACCCAGAGTAAGCTTATTCCCTTCTCATTCCTCTGCAGATGTTTATTTGTTTATGAACTTGAATCCACTGGAATAAATAAAGACTGTCTATTGATGGATTTTGAATAGGGAAACACTGCCACGACACTTGGTAAAACAAGTCAATCAATACCCATCAAAGTTGCTGGTGAACGCAGC
This sequence comes from Mobula birostris, assembly GCF_030028105.1. Taxonomy (NCBI): domain Eukaryota; kingdom Metazoa; phylum Chordata; class Chondrichthyes; order Myliobatiformes; family Myliobatidae; genus Mobula; species Mobula birostris. Next base: position 22,465,512 of record NC_092371.1, on the reverse strand, counting down.
AGGCCAGGCAGGTGATTGGCAAAAGGGATAGGAGAGATCATGGGACAGGAGGCCCAGGGAGAAGGAAAAGGGGGAGGGGGGGGAACATGGATCCTGTCCCATGATCCTCTCATATCCCTTTTGCCAATCACCTGTCCAGCTCTCGGCTCCATCCCTCCCCCTCCTGTCTTCTCCTCTCATTTTGGATCTCCCCCTCCCCCTCCCACTTTCAAATCTCTTACTCACTCTTCCTTCAGTTAGTCCTGACGAAGGGTCTCGGCTCGAAACGTCGACTGTACCTCTTCCTAGAGACGCTGCCTGGCCCGCTGCGTTCACCAGCAACTTTGATGTGTGTTGCTTGAATTTCCAGCATCTGCAGAATTCCTTGTGTTTGCGTTTTTAAAGTCAATCAATATTACTGTTTTTTTAATGCTGGAATTTCACATTTCTAAACGCTGGGTTTCTGAACCATTGGAATTCATTCCTTCTGTTCATATTGAATTGAATTGACTTTATTTCTTACGTCCTTCACAGACATGAGGAGTAAAAATCTTTACGTTACGTCTCCATCTAAATGTGCAATGTGAAATCATAGTAATTTATATTAAGTTATAATAAATAGAACAGTCAATGTAACATAGAAATACACTCAGATCAGCGTGAGTTAATCAGTCTGATGGCCTGGTGGAAGAAACTGTCCTGGAGCCTGTTGGTCCTGGCTTCTAGGCTGCGGTACCGTTTCCCGATGTTAGCAGCTGGAATAGATTGGGGTGAATGGGTCCCCAGTGATCCTTTGGGCCCTTTTCTCACATCTGTTTTATAAATGTCTTGAATCATGGGAAGTTCACAACTGAGGTGCGCTGGGCTGTCCGCACCACTCTCTGCAGAGTCCTGCGATTGAGGGAAGTACAGTTCCCATACCAGGCAGTGATGCAGCCAGTCAGGATGCTCTTAATTGTGCCCCTGTAGAAAGTCCTTAGGACTTGGGGGCCCACACCAAACTTCCTCAACCGTCTGATGTGAAAGAGGCGCTGTTGTGCCTTTTTCACCACACAGCTGGTGTGTACAGACCACGTGAGGATGTGATGTGGATGCTGAGGAACTTGAAGCTGTTTACCCTCTCAACCCCAGATCCATTGATGTCAATAGGGGTTAGCCCGTCTCCATTCCTCCTGTAATCCACAAACAGCTCCTTTGTTTTTGCGACATTGAGGGAGAGGTGGTTTTCTTGACACCACTGTGTCAGAGAGGTGACTTCTTCCCCACAGGCCACCTCGTTATTGTTTGAGATTGGGCCAATTAATGTAGTGTCGTCTGCAAATTTAATTAGCAGATTAGAGGTGTGGGTGGTGACACAGGTATACAGGGAGTAAAGGAGGGGACATAGTACACAGCCCTGAGGCCTCCTGTGTTGAGTGTCAGAGGATAGAGGTGAGGGAGCCCACTCTTATTGAGTCCAATTTCTAATGTTTACCATGACTCAGGGGTAATAATTGCAAACCCTGCATGTACTCCAACTCTGGAAAAGCTTCTTCTGACTATACCTCACTTCCTCACTGCTCCAGAGACCTCAGTTTATTTCTGACCCTCTGTGCTGCCTGTGTGAAACTTGCACGTTCTCCCAGTGAATGAGCGAATTCTGCCGGATGCTCCTTTTTTTTCCTCTCACATCCCAAAGATGAGCAGGCTAATTAGTTGTAATTATTGTTGGTTAATTAGTCACTGTAAATTGCTCCTCGCGTGAGGGTAGGTGATGGCATCTGGGGGCTATTGATGAGAATGTGGGGAAAATTTACAAAATAGGATTAATGCAGTATTTGTGTAAATGGGTGTTTAGCGGTCAATGTGGCGTCAGTGAGGTGAAGATCCCTGTGTCTCTGTGTTTGTCTGTGACTCGATGATTCCCTTCTCTTCTAGAAAGCTGACTAACTGAGCGCTCTACAACAGGAATTCTGCAGATGCTGGAAATTCAAGCAACACACATCAAAGTTGCTGGTGAATGCAGCAGGCCAGGCGGCATACTAACTCTTCCTTCAGTTAGTCCTGACGAAGGGTCCCGGCCTGAAACCTCGACTGTACCTCTTCCTAGAGATGCTGCCTGGCCTGCTGCGTTCACCAGCAACTTTGATGTGTGTTAACTGAGCGCTCTATCAGTCAAAGACTGGTGGTCTTAACCAACAGATATCACCTCCTGGTAGTGAGTAAAAGAGAGGCAAATATAGTTGTGAATAAGCTGAGTGCACGACCACCCAGCCATCCCGGTTCTGCGTGGGATTTAACTCTGAGCTTTAACGAATGTCATCTCTCTGCTCAGTCTGTGAAATCCTTGCCATTTGTTTCAAATGATTTTTGTGTTTCTCAGTGGACAGCTCACGGGAATTAATTACTTAGGGTCAACCTGAATGAAACTACTGTGAGAGCTCACATTCCTGTTCTTCCTTTGGAAATAATGCTTTGTATCTCAAGGCATGACCAAACTTCTGTGCATCGGCAGATTACACTTGCATAATCTTGTCCCTGTCATGTAGGTTCACTAGTCTGACTCCTGGGGTGGTGAGACTGCCTGATTAGGGGAGATTGGGTTTAGTAGGCCTGCACTCACAAGAGATTAGAAGAATAAAAAGATAGTATTGAAACATGCAAAATTACGATATGGCAGATGCAGGGAGGATATTTTCCCTGGCCAGGGAGAAGGTGTATAGAATTAGAGACCATAGTTCCAGAGTACAGGGTAACATATTGAGGTCTGAGATGAAAAGAAGTGGCCAAGTAGAATGGTAGGACAGATGGTGTGGAGGCCAAGTTGTTGACTATAGTTCAAAAGTGGGTGGGCAGGTTTGCAGACTCAAAGGCATCAATAAGTACAGGGAGGCAGAGGGAATGTGGTACTGAGATAGGTGATCAACCATATTCTTATTGAATCACAAAGGGTATGGAGTTACACAGCAGAGAAACAGGCCTAACTTGTCCAGGGTGCTTTCCTGAGCTGGTTCCATTTCCTGATGATGAAGCAGATGGAAAGGGACTGTTGAGCTATCCCCAGCTCCAATTTTCACTTTTCTACAGAAGTGATGGGCCAATATTGCACAAAAATTGAAGGCAAGCTTTCGCTGCAATCTTCTCAGGATAATGTTAGACCATTCACCGCCTCGAGCACAACAGGTAGTTCAATGAGACCCAGATCCATGGAGATGCTGCACATGCCTTCATACCCATCCAAAAAAAGTCAAAGTATTTCCTGGTTCTGCATCCACATAAACAAATCCTAATTCAAAATTTATAACCTGCTTTCCCCTTAACTGAGGAAACAATTTCTCCATTAATACTCAACTGCATCCTTCCAACACTTTAAATTCTTTAATTAAACCACAGATTATTCTTCTAAACTGAAGGGAATGCATGGTATTTTCATTCTAACTGAGCATTTAGCTCCTTGTTGTCATCTTTCAGAAACAAATATTCCCATCTTCGTTTTTACCTCAAATGTTCTTGAAAAGGGTTGACCCCATTCTCTGCTGTAGTTCGATGGGCCATGGCTTCATCTCCATAATCTCCCCTTGTGACCATTCTCTGTGCACAAGTCTAGTCAACACATCTCAGCAGGTTATCTGTTCATGGCAGGATGTAAAACGAGCCCACAGGCATATCTGTGGAGCTTTAGATGACATTTTTTTTTGTTTATCTGTGGCCCTAGGTGACATAGGTAAGGCCAGAGTTCATTGTCCACCACTTACTAGTCCTGACCGAATGCTGGGCCATTTCAAAGAACAGCTTAGAGGAAGCTACTTTGATGGAACAAGCAAACTGCTGGAGGAGCTCAGCGGGTCGAGCGGCATCTGTGGCAGGAGAGGAGCGGTTGATGTTCCAGGATGAAACCCTGAATCAGGAAGGTAGGTGCAGAGGAAGATAGAGCCAGTGTAAAGGGGAGAAGGTCAGTGGTGAGACAGAGACCAGTAGGAGATGGAAGATGGGTAATGGATATGGGGTGGTAGAGCCTCATATGGGATGGGGATGAGTGAACTTGGGAGTCAGAGGCAGGTGGATGATAAGCATATGGCAAAACAAACACAGATTTTGGCAAAAGGGAGGAGGAAGTGATGAAGGCGGAGACACCTAAGAGGATATAAGCAAGCACACAAAGGCCACCAGTGCAACAATATGATAAATAAGGAATGTGGCAATGGTGGGTCTGGAGTTATATAGAGGGGAAAAGGTAGAGATTTCCTTCCCTGAGCCAGATGGGTGGTTCTTACAACAATCCTGTTACAAATACTGAGATTGGAATTTATTTTGGATTTGTTTACTTATTTGAATCTAAATTCTCCAGCTGCCACTGGAACCTCATCTCTAACCCCAAAATTGATTATTCAGTTTCTGTGTACTAGTTTAATTGCTAATCTACTGACCCCAGAGAAGATCAGCTACAGGTGGTTGGATGTCTTTTTCTCCTCTTCCTTTCTCACAGGGCAGTAATAAAAAATGCAAAGGTCTTAGTGCCAATACAGCTGAGAACATTTCAGTTAGTTCAGAAATGGGGTCACCTTTACTGAACATTATAATGCACCTAATGATCATATACTGTGAGCACTAAGCCAACACACATGGAAGAAGGTACATTTAACAGTCACCAGTGGACAGTGCTGCCTGGAGAATTATAATTCTTCCCTCTGGTTTCTCACTGATACAGTTGAAATTGAGGCAGAGGACCAATTAATATTTTTGCACAAATTGTTTCCTCGTGCTCTTAAGTGCAATTTTTCAGACATTTATACATTTATTAACATTACATTGCCTTGAGTAACCATGGAAACAACTAGATCAACCTTTCACATTGAGATATTAATGGGCAGCAACTGGGATCCAATTGCTGTCCCGAGACAGGAGAGGAGGAAGTGGGGACAAGGATGAACCCATGTGTTCTTGCTTCACATTTTTATTCAATGTAGCACTCCACTGCCCATTTTCCTTTAGCAATAATTAATAGCAGACTTCGGCAAACCATCTGCCTCCTGCAGGGTAGTAGAGAAAGCTAATTTATCAGATATTAACACTTGTACGGACCGCAGGAGCACCTATGCATACAATGTGATCACAGGTCTCCCTCATATCTGCACAAACTAATTGAAAAAGTAATGACTTTATCTGAGGTGACATGAGTCATTGCAATTTGTCTATATTGTTTTTTTCTGTCTAACATTTTCTCAATGTACATTTAGGTTGTTATAGAGTGATGAATGGGGTTTACCTTGCTGGTACTAGGTTAAAGCAAATATATTTCAGGAAAGTTTTATCAGAAATTGCAGATGCTCTTGTCTGTTTCAGATTGAAATTGACTCAGTGTCTCAGAGGTGTTATATGTGGACATTTTTATTAACCTCAATCCTACAGATGCTGTGAATTTTTTAAAAGGAAATATAACTGCTTACTGGATTATAATGACACAAGGTGCATTGAAATAATTTCTAGGCAGCGTCCTCAAACACATCTGGCATATCACTTGCTGCTGCTTATCTATCAGGCACTTGGAAAGCATATTTATTAAGGTGTTCCTCTTTAAAAAAAATCGGATGTGACTTCCATTCTGTGCAGTTAATTTTTTCCATCCTCTGTCTCTCCTCCCCTGGGGAAACGTCAAAGAACCAGCTAAAAGTGCACTTGAGATCTGGATGAAATTATTTCACAGTATGAGAATAAGCATTCTGCCGTGCTCCTGCACAAGAAATTTGCATGAGTTATTTTTTTCCAGCTAGTAATCTCTCGAAAGTTTTCGTAGAAAGTTAGTGCTTGTCTGTTAGTGAACCAGAATTTATTAAGGAGTTCCTTTCAAAATAACTTCCATCCTGCAGAGTTCATTTTTCCCATCTGAAAAAAGTTACTAAATGAGTCAAGGCATGACTCACTTCCAGGATGGATGGACACTAGTGTTGAATTTTCATTAGTAGCACTGTGTTTCGTAGCTCTGGCCTCAGGAAGTGTTTTTGAAGGATCCCACCACAATACAAGTTGTGCTCTTTCTGCTACTTGTGCTGCAGGGGGACGTCATGAGCTTCTTTCTCAGAGAGAAGATAAGGGCCTTTGGGTGAAATTGGTGTGTGAATGGGAGGTGCAGTTGAAACCTCCATAGGTGAACTGTTGCTTCACCGGGAAAAGTTCAGGGCCCAGGGCTGTGAGGAGAGAAGATGAGAAAAGGCAGATGTGGCAATCTAGTGGATGAGAAAGTACCAGAGCAAGGACTGAACCAAGGGAGACTTTTCCCACTTGATGTAAGTACTGATTTTTGATGCAAAGGATGGCCTGTTCTAAAATATTTATATTAAAATTACAATAAAAATGTAAAAGGTTGAAGTTAAATTGCAAGGGTTGGTTGTATGTGTTGAATTATAAATGAGCAGCTGACCAGTGTGTAACGTTAGGAGGTGACTGGTCTCAAAGGCTATCTAATTCCACTGTGCGATCTCAAATTATACTCTACTTGGTCCTTAGCAATGCTTAAAGGTTGAAGATCACTTGTTTCCTCTCCATTTCTAAAAAATGAGTGATATCTGTGCATGATTTCTTTTACATAGTCATAGTCATAGTCATACTTTATTGATCCCGGGGGAAATTGGTTTTCATTACAGTTGCACCATAAATAATAAATAGTAATAAAACCATAAATAGTTAAATAGTAATATGTAAATTATGCCAGGAAATTATGAAATAAGTCCAGGACCAGCCTATTGGCTCAGGGTGTCTGACCCTCCAAGGGAGGAGTTGTAAAGCTTGATGGCCACAGGCAGGAATGACTTCCTATGACGCTCTGTGCTGCATCTCGGTGGAATGAGCCTCTGGCTGAATGTACTCCTGTGCCCACCCAGTACATTATGTAGTGGATGGGAGACATTGACCAAGATGGCATGCAACTTAGACAGCATCCTCTTTTCAGACACCACCGTCAGAGAGTCCAGTTCCATCCCCACAATATCACTGGCCTTACGAATGTTGGTGTCTGCTACCCTCAGCCTGCTGCCCCAGTACACAACAGCAAACGTGATAGCACTGGCCACCACAGACTCGTAGAACATCCTCAGCATCGTCCGGCAGATGTTAAAGGATCTCAGTCTCCTCAGGAAGAGGAGAGGCCATTGACAGCAGCAGTGCCCAGAGCTTTCAGATCTTGATTAAACAACAAGAAGGTACAAAGTAGCAGGAGACAGGGTCTTCTGCACATTCTGAACACACACACACACACACACACACACACACACACACTCTGACCATACCTACAGACACATTTACAACCTACACATGGACACAGTAAAAGGATGACCACACATGAAAAGACATGGACTTGCAATCATATCATAATCCAGAAACCCCTTTTCTCTTACCCTCAAACTACCATCTCTGTCTTTTTTCCCCAAATTGTGTCCCTAGGTCTTTTCTTCCCTTCTGTTCCCCCTCCATCTCAGCTCTCTCCCTCCACACTCATTGATTTCCCTCTTACCCTCTTCCCTCAGTTGGGTTGTGCTCTGTACACTAAACACACAACTGAAAAGGTATTCCATAAATAACATGCCTTGTCTCTTGCTAAGGAGGCAGCCCATGCCGATGAGCTGGAGACCAATCCTTAGAATAAAGATAACACAAAATGCTTGGGTGCCTCCTAAATGGTTCAAAGACATCCTTGACTGAGCAAGGTTTCAATCTGTAGTGGTTTAATTAAGCTGCAATGCTTACCTAAAAAGCTGTAAACTAAAATTTATTTTGGAATGAAAATTTTAACTTTACAATGACCTTCTGGTGTGGAAATTTCCAAAGCAAGTTGCTTCTGGGCTACAGTTTTGTGAAATCAGTCCCATAATTGGCACAGACATTTGTATTCTAACCTTACTTTTCAAATTTATTTTCTCTTCTTGGTTTTCTGTGGTGGATGGAATTCAATTTTATAGAGTCATGGAGTAAATCAGCACAGATACACGTTCTTCAGCTCATTGACACTATGCTGACCGCAATATCCACCTAGCTGGTCTCAGTTTCCTGCATTCAGTCCAGATCCTCTAAGCCCCACCTTTCCATGTCCCTATCCAAGTACTTCTTAAATGATACTAATGTACAAACGTTTGTACCTGTCTCAACCACTTCCTTTGGAAGCTCATTCCATGGACAGAAAAAGTTACCCCTAAGATAACCTTAAGTCTTGCCCCGCTCACCCTAAATTGGCACCCCCTAGTTTTGGACTCTCTTATCCTTGGGAAAAGACTGTTACCATCCTCCTTATTTTTGCTTCTCATAATTTTAAGCACTTCTATAAAGTTGGCCTTTCTTCTCCTGTGCTTGAGGGAATAAAGACTTAGCTTAGCCAACCTCTCCTATAACTGAGGCTTTCTTGTCCTGGCAACAGCCCCATGAATTTTTCTGCACTCTTTCCTTTTTTTTGGCATGTGCCTGCGTGTGTGCGAGTCTGTGCGTGTGTGCCTGCGTGTCCCTGCGTGCATCCATGATGATGCCTTTTTCACGGCTTTTTACAAGGTGCGGAACAGAGAGAGAGACTGTGTGGCGCGCCACTCCTCACACAGATATTTTTGCAGTACTTTCCCTTTATTTTATGAGGTCGAGTTGCGATCTCGACACTCAACCCGACACGGATGGAAAGTGTACTCGGGAGCGGACCCCTGCACGCTTTCCTAAATCAGAAAGAAGAAATAGGAAAATTCTTGCATTTTTATAATTTTGCTCACAACTTTAAGACTTTGGTTGAGGTATTGGCCAAGGTACAAGGAGGATTTGGTGAATCAACCAGACCAGATAGAGAAGTCATGTCAGAACCTGCATGGAATGGTAAACACTGCCCAGTCCATCACGGTCTCATCATTTCCTTCCATCAGGCCCATCATCACTGTGCTTTGCATTAGGAGGCTTAATGCAGTACACTTAGTGGTCACCTTATTAGGTACCTCCTGTATTTAATAAAGTGGCCACTGAACTTATATTCCTAGTCTTCTACTGCTGTAGCCCATCCATTTCAAGGTTTAATGTGTTTTGCATTCAGAGATGTTCTTCTGCACACCACTGTTGTAACGTCTGGTTACTTGAGTTACCGTCACCTTCCTGTCAGCTTGAACCAGTCTGGTCATTCTCCTCTGACCTCTCTCATTAACAAGGCATTTTTTTCCTACAGAGATGGCGCTCACTGGATGTTTTTTGCTTTTCACACCATTCTCTGTAATCTCAGTTGTGCATGAAAATCCCAGGAGATCATCAGTTTCTGGGACACTCAAACTACCCCGTCTGGCACCAACAATCATTCCATAGTCAGTCACTTAGATCACATATCGTCCCCATTCTGATGTTTGGTTTGAACAACTGAGCCTCTTGATCATGTCTGCATGCTTTTATGCATTGAGTTACTGGCACATGATTGGCTGATTAGATTATTTGCATGAATAAGCAGGTGTACAGGTGTAAAGTGGCCACTGAATGTATATCATTATGGAAGCTTGTCACCCTGGCCATTTCTCTTTCTCCCCTCAGCCTACCAGGAGAAGATACAGGAGTTTGAAATTTTGGATGACCAGACTCAAAAAACAGTATCTTTCCCACTGTGATCAGATTTCTGAACAAATCAATTCTTTCACACAGCCTTCCTGGCTCTGCTGCCATGTCCTTAAACCTTAGTTCACCCCATTCTATTGAATTCCGATCGTATAGCTGGCATTGAAAAGCACAACATTTCTTTTTGCTCAACCTTAGATTGCTTTATTGTGCTTTGCTCCATTCCATTGTTTTCACCAAAGCTGTATTTATTCTTGTAGTTATGATATCTTTTATTATATTGTAGTTAGTATTACCATGTATACTGTTTATTCTGAGAGATTGAAGATTAACTTTATTTGTCACGTGTACATCAAAACATACAGCGAAACTCATGGGGTCATGGGGCGAACAGACAAACTTCCTACAGGCAGTGGCAGGAACTGAACCCTCATTTTACAGCTGGCACTGAAAAGCATGGGACTGACCACTATTCTCATGTGCTGCTAGAGATTCATATGAGCAAGGAATTTCATTTCACTCAAGTGTGTATGACTTCCATTAAAACAGAGATGGGGAGAAATTGCTTTAGCCAGAGGGTGGTGAATTTGTGGAATTTGTTACCACAGACAGCTGTGGAGACCAGGTTGTAAGGTAAATTTAAGGCAGAGCCTGATAGGTTCTTGATTGCACACGGCATCAATGGTTACAGGGAGAAGGCTGGGGAGTGGGGCTGAGGAGGGAAAAAAGAATCGGCCATGATTAAATAGTGGAACAGACTCGATGGGCCAAATAGCCTAATTCTACTCCAATGTTTTATGGACTTATGGATTGGAAGAATAATAGCAGCTGAGTGTCCTGTCCTCCACTGCTGATCTTTTCTTCACTAACTTTGGAGGGGACAGCTGAACTCTAGACCCCACATCCTCTTAACAAAATTAGAAACTATTCTGTCTTCCTGTAAATTAGTCTCCTGGAACACAGTAAAGCAATGAGACCTCTGGCCAAATTGTACATTTTTCTCGGAGTCTATATGTTGACATGTGTACACTTAGAGCATGTATCAGGCTGTTTTTAATAGCTAGATGTTTCATGCTGACACAAATATACTGGAAATAGATTTGGCCTTTGTTTGCCACGAACAAGACTCCCCTTCAGACAAACAACCGAAACAGTCTCTGCTTTGATGGCAACTTACTGGGATTAAAAGATAAGTAAGATGCACTGGTTGGAATAGTACTCAAGATCTGCTTCTCTCCTTCAATTGAGTGACTGCTGTTGGTAGCTGCTTTTGTCCAGCTGAGAGCCGTAAGCCGTGAACCCTGACCCTATTCAGGTCCATTTGTCGGAGGTCACTAGATAATGGGGCCCTATGTTTGAATTGCTTTTCATTCAGCCTATGGATACCTTCAATAAACTTAATTTGGGGCACCACCATCAGTTCGACTGACTCCAACCATGAACTTGCACTCTCCACTTGTCCCAGGTATCTTGCGTCACATTTCTCAATATGTTAAACCACAAGGAAATCTCTTAAGGGAACAGAGTTTTCTTAATCACCTGTATTATGTGGGCTCTGAAGTTTCGGAAAGAACACACAACATAGAACATATAATATAGAATAAAGAACACAGAGCACAGAAAAATACAGCACAACAAACATGCCCTTCAGTGCACAATGTTGTGCCGAACTAACTAAGCGAACGATACCCAATCTATTCTGTTGTACCTTCGCCACCACCACCCCTGGCTGTGCTGATCCTTTTGATATTTGAAAAAGGATCTAGTGCTTTCCCGGCGTGTATGACGAATAAACTCTTCTCGGGCTTCCAGCCGGGTTCAGGTACCAATTAAAACTAACATTTTGGTGACAAACCCTACCAAAAAGGCAAAATTTGTCATCGAAGCGTCAGTTATAATTGGTATCTGTACCAGGCTGGAAGCCTGAGAAGAGTTTATTCCTCTTGATATTTATTTCCAAAGAAAAAGAGGAATGGCTGAAGATGGATTTCTGCTCCCCAAAATAAACACAAATGATGCTCATGGTAGAAACAGAGACATCTCGAAACATTTAGCAGGTCAGGCAGCATCTGTGCAAAGAGAAGCAGTTAATGTTTCAAATCAAATATCCTTCATTAGAACTAGGAAAGAGAGAAACAGGTTAGCTTGAGATGGTAGAGAAGCTAAGGGAGAGGTGGAGAGAACAGCAGGAATATTTATAATAGGCTGATACCAGGTGGCATAATGTGGCTGTTAAACAGAGTCAGAGGCAGCACGGAAACAGCTTCTTCAGCCTAAATGGTCCGTGGCGACCAAGACAACCATCTAAGAAAGCCCTGTTTCCCCTTTATGGCCCATATCTCTTTAAATATGTCCTATCCATGCACCTGTCCGAATATATTTTAAATGTTGCTAATATATCTGCCTTTGGCTGCTTACTCCATATACTGACCACCCTGTGGGTGAAAAAGTTACTCCATTAAATCTCTCCCCCCACTTCCCAGTTCTCCATCACCCAACCTGGGAAGAAGACTTTGGGTACTATTCCTGTCACTCACCCAGCCTATGGTTCTGTAGTAGTGTCAGCTTCTTTGTCAATGTAATATTCTGATAATGGTAAGGCTGATGGACAAGTCCAAAAGGCCAGACTGGACAAGAAATAAAGAAACATGGTAGGAAAAGAAGACCTGAGTCAAGATGATGACAGGTAGTTCTGATGCAGACAGAAGGAAGAAAGTGAGTTATCTGCAGTTACAAAATTGGCTGCAATATGCTGAGAAGGAAGATGAGGCTTTGTTCCTTGAGGCTGTTTTGGGTTTGCTGTAATGGTAGAGAGGACTGCAGACATAATTGGATGGAGAACCTGGGCAAGGCACGTTGCCTCCCATGGATTCTTGCCACTCATGTTACACATGAAGAGAGAAGACTGCACTCCCCGTCCCTCCCTTTGCAGTGACCAACCCCAATGTAAAACACTTGCTATTTCAGTTCCATCCCATGGAAGGCACTGTAATCTTGCTATTTCTCACTCTTTCAACCTTTTCCATATGGAGAGAGTTTGATGGCCTCACTCAATGTGGATACAGAGGAAAGGATATCAAGGAGGTGGTCAGGTAGGTCAGGTACTTTCCCTGCTTTCGCTCTCCATGTGGGTAAGATGGGCTGAGGAGGGAAATGCAAGTATCCTGCTGAAAGTGCCTAGAATTACAACTTTCAGCCACAAGGAATACTGGTGACGGATGGACCAGTCTTGTTCAATATTGATGTATTTTATTGACTGTATTGCACTTCCAAACATGGAAGTCAAGGGTTAATCGTTATCACTTCAATTGACTCCCCTGGGATGCTGGGATCATCAGAAATAGATTCCTCGGCCATTTCTGAATTACCTTTCTACTTTTAGCTTCCTGGTGACACGCGAATTCCTCTGAACCTTCTGCCAGTTGTCACCTCTGCATCATTATTGGGGCCCATGTTTTTTTTTCAACAGAAAATTGCTCTAACCCTGCTTTTTTTTTCTTCCATTAGCATCTACCTTGGTGAAGTTCCACTGCTCTACCTGACAGATTTCCACCTCTCTCTTTTAGAGTGTGGTTTCTGCTTCTCTTCTTGTCTTTTGAGTGAATTAGCTGGCTGGTGGTGTGGTGGTGTAGTCGTATCAGTAGTATCAGCAGTTGAGTTGTCCCACGTTCGCATCCAGCTGGCTCCCTGCACACTTCCCATCTGTGCTGGGTTGAACATTGAACTAGCAACTTGATCCCAGCATCTGCAGACACGAGGAATTCTGCAGATGCTGGAAATTCAAGCAACACACATCAAAGTTGCTGGTGAACGCAGCAGGCCAGGCAACATTCACCAGCAACATTGATGTGTGTTCCCAGCATCTGCAGATTATTTTGTATTTGGCTTTGTAAGAAATGGCAAGGATGCACCACAAGGTGAGAGGAACTTAACAACAACTTTAGAGTAACTAGATTATTATAAACAAAACATATAATTTATTAAAATCCTGATCAAGGACTGCAATTTTCAGTGAAAATAACACACTGCCCTTACACAGATAGAGCAGTCTAGTGTACATGAGACTTCAGACTCAACAATGTGTTGGAATCAGGCTTGAAGAACTTGCCATTGGAGAAGTTTTCTGTGCATTCAAAGTTGTGTAGTCCACCAAACTCATTAAAGCCTGCTTCACCTTTCCTTCATTGTGGCATTGAGCAATTTTCTTGGTTTTTGACAATGCTTACTGTTTACGAAGTGATTCATTGAAGCTGATCATTGAAAGGAGCAGTGATGTTTTGTAACCTTTTTGCTACATTTAGCTCGGCATTCAGGTGCTAATCAGATGAAGGTTTTACACAGAGAAGCCCGTCAATATCTGAGACCCACCGAAAGGTCACAAGTAAATACACTTCGGCGAATGAAATATAACTTGTTGCAGAAATACAATGGACTCAGAAAAACACAGAAAATACTGGAGACATTTAGCAGGACCATCAATACATGGCTGGTAAACAGAATTTGTATTATTTCAACTGAATCCTTTAGCAGAGTGTTGAAATTCAGCCATGGCAAATTTCTATTCATTCATTTAAGGATATAGTTAGTTTAGGCAACCTCAGCATTTTTAGTTCTTCCCAAATTGCCCTGGTACTGAGCAGCTAACTGCACTAATGTAGAGGTAATTTGTAATTAATAATTGGTTTATTGTTGCCACATGTACCAGGATACAGTAAGAAACTTTGTTTTGCATGCCATCCATCCTGATCATTTCCAAACACGAGTACAAAGGGAAGACAATAACAGAATTCAGAATATGCTGTTGCAGTTACAGAGAAAGTACAGTGCAGGCAAACAATAAAGTGACAGGACCATGAACGAGTAGATTGTGATGACTTTATCATTCATCTTTATTGTGCAAGAGGTTGTTCAATAATTTATTGACAGTGGGGTCTGTGTTTTCAAGCTTTTATCATTTCTGCCTGATGGAAGGGGGAGTGGAGAAGTGCGAATGTCTGGGCTGGGAAGGTTATTTCATTATGTCAGCTACTTTCCTAAGGCAGTGAGAGCTGTATACAGTGTCCATGGAAGAAGTTGGCTTTCATGATCTGCTGATCTGTGTTCACAATTCTCTGAAGTTTTTTTGTGGTTTTGAGTAGAGCAATTGCCACAACAAGCTATGATGCCTCCAAATGGGATACTTTCTATGGTATATTGGTAAAATTTGGTGAGAGTCAAGGGGTACATGCCAATTTTCCATAGTTTTCTGAAGAAGTAGAGGTGCTGGTGTGCTTTCTTGGCTGTGCGGTGTATGTGGTGAGACCAGGACAAGAATTTGTGAATTTGTGATAGTTGTTCCTAGCTATTTGAACCTCTCAACCACCTCTACTTCGGCACCATTGGTACAAATGGGGACATGTGCTCCATCCCTCTTCCTGAAGCTAATGTTGGATTCTGATGTTTTAATACATGGTTCTTTCAAAAGTCAAGAAAGTGGTATAAAGCTTGTTGCTTCATAATCGTTTCATTAAGTGTTGAGAAAATAAAGGGAAAATTGAAACAGACAGTGATAGGGATCTGCTAAGCAAAAGGAGCAAGAAACAAAAACTTGGCGCTGGGTTCATGTCAGCTCTTTTATACAACATAGATAAGAAAAAATCCATTCAAATTCATAGATAAGAGTCAGCCAATCTGTATTCAAGAGAAGCTTCCAGAATCATACAAATGTAACCACTAGGGAACACACTAAATAATTGCATATACACACTGTGACCACTGGGAAGCATAGTAGCATTTACCTGTATATAAGTAATTATATAAAATACAAGCAGACAATTAATTGCTAAAGAAGGTATCAATTAAACAGTTGGATCCAACAATCATTCCCTTTGATTCTAAATCACACATTCAGAATAATTATATCTGAAAAATCAGTGGCAGGAAAACTTGTAGTACTTACATTGAGTATAAAATCATCAAATCTACTTGTTATGAAATATCAAATTCTTCAAAGTATTCAACATGATTATGCTATGGTTAGGCAGATCAGTAAGCATACTTACATGAGTGTGAATTATTATATCAATGACACAAATACAAGTAAAAATGTAAACTGTGATTAAGTATATTAGTATGAATATTAGTGCTCATTGTAAATAGGAATAATTTAACAACAACTAATATTGGAAAAATTTCATAATGTCCGGTAGTTGTCCACTTGCTTGAAATCTTCTGGTTGTTTGGTGGTTTGCTCACCCAGCAGAGAGGCACTGGTTCAGAGGCTACTAGCACATTGATCACAGCGCTTGTTGTCCTCGCCGGATACCACTTTATCTTCAAATTGGTAATTAACAGCACTTGATAAGGAACTGAGCTCCGAGTGGATTCTTATGCCATTTCTTGATCAGATCCCACTCATCAGGAATCCGGGTGTGTCCTCCTTCTGTTGGATTACTCCAAGAGGCAGAAATCTATAGAGAAGCAGACTGTAAACACAGGAGACCCTGCAGATGCCAGAAATCCAGAGCAGCAGACTGGAAAGCTTGGGTTAATTTCACACAATAGTCAACTAAACTGTCTGCTCCATAATATCTGTATCAACCTCTCTGAGATCCCTCCTCCTGGTAGTTACATAGGAAGCCCTGTTACCACTTTGAAAGGACGTGGTTTAGTTTTCTTGTTTGGGGTAGCTTTGATGCTACAGCAGAGCATAGGAAGAGCCGTAGGCCACGGTATGCCTTCCTCATGATACTTAGTTGACTGTTGTTTGATGATTCCATTCATTTTTTCGACTTGTCCTGATGACTCTGGGTGATGTGAACAATGAAAAGATCATTCAATATTCATCAATTCCTGAAAACACTCCCTGTAAAATGTGCTTCTAGGTCAGAGTCGAGGTGACGTGGGTATCGCCATCTAGGAATATAATTCTTGATCAGAATTTTTGCTGTGTTTGTGGCATTGGCTTTCTTTGCTGGAATAGCTTCCACATATCTTGAAAAGTTGTCCATTATTACCAGTACATCTGAGTATCCTTGACACTTTGGTAAAGGAACATAGTCCACATATAAGGTTAAAAATAGAGTAGATGGTGTCAGGAGCACTTAACTGTGGTAGCTATTCTGCTGCTCCAGGATTTGTTAACCGGCATGTCTTACATTTTTCAAATGTTTATCAAGCTTGTGCCCTGGACTTTGGATTCTACTGCCATTGGGAGAATCTGTCTATCATCTTTTCCACTCCAATGTGTCTTAGGGAGTGTATCTGTGCCAGTTAAGGAAGCAATGTAGTATGACTGGTGCCATATCTCCATATTCCATTATTGTCTAACTTCCCATCATTCTACATCCAGAACAACTTTTCTTGGCTGGCCACTGAGCTTGCATCTCTGGAAAATCTTACATGTTTATCTGTGATTCAGGGTTCAGCTTTGTTCCCATAATTCCAGTCATCAGGTTCACAGCCTATGCTCTTGATACAACTTTTATTCCTGTTACTCTTTTCCATGCTGCCCTTTTTGCCATTTCACCTGTGAATGCATTTCCATGGCTTTCCATTGTAGTCATTTTGGAGTTGCTTTTACATTTTAAAACAACAATTTCTGACAGTAGTTGTATAACATCCATACGTTCTTGTACCAGTTGGCTTTTTCTGACTGGTGTTCCTACATCCATAAAAAATCATCTTTGTCTCCAGAAGTTTCCAAGGTCATGACCAACTACAAAAGCATATTGAGAATTCCTTCTGCGAACTTATAGGCTTCAATCAAAGCTTTCAGTTCTTCCTGTTGTACAGACGTACCAGGAGCCATGTTTCCCGAAGCTCGTACTTCAGTTCCAGAAACAGTTCCTCTCTCCATCTCCCTCTTTCTCAATCTTTGAGGGGTTATCAGTGTCAGAATCTGATCCGGGCTTGATAGAGGCATTTCTTTGTAATAATTTGCAGACATCTTCACAGTGTTACTGTTCTTGCACAGTCATGGTCATCATAGCCTTCCATGTCCACTGGTAACAGTGTAACTCGATTCACTGGATTCGCTCTTTGAATGATGATACAAGTTACCTCAAGAAAGGTAGACCACTTGGACCATCGAATAGCTGTTACTTGAGAGGCCCTATTCATAGTCAGTAAAGTGTGTACTGCATTTGGGCATGAAACATTTAAAACCTGACCCAGCACAATGTTAGAAACAGCTGTGACTGCCAGATAGTTGCCTACACTGCTCACAAACACCCATCCCATCCTAATACTACAATATCCAATTTCGCAGAGTCATAACAAGAGGGCTCCATGTTCTTGAGTTAAGACTGCCTTCATGTGTAGTCATGTTTTTTTTGACATACAGGGTAAATGGTCTACTTGTCTCAGGAATTCTTAATGTAGGTGCAGTACACAATGCCACTTTTAAAGCTTCCGGGTGTTTTTCATTAGATTAGATTAGATTATGAGGACACTCAGTCCTCATTTATTGTCATTTAGAAATGCATGCATTAAAAAATGATATAATGTTCCTCCAGAATGATATCACAAGAAACACAGGACAAACCAAGACTATAACTGACAAAACCACATAATTATAACATATAGTTACAACAGTGCAAAGCAATACCATAATTTGATAAAGAGTAGACCATAGGCATGGCAAAAAAAAGACTCAAAGTCCCGATAGACTCATCATCCCACGCAGGCGGCAGAAGGGAGAAACTCTCCCTGCCATGAACCTCTTAGCGCCGCAAACTTGCCGATGCAGCACCATTGGAAGCACCTGACTGCAGCAGACTCTGAGTCCGTCTGAAAACTTCGAGCCTCCGACCAGCCCTTCGACACCGAGCACCGAGCACCATCCTCTGCCGACCAGTTCGACCCTGCTCCGGCCACCGAGCAACAAGCAAAGCCGAGGACCCGGGGCCTTCCACTCCGGAGATTTCGGACCACACAGTAGCAGCAGCAGCGAAGCAGGTATTTCAAAGGTTTCACCAGATGTTCCTCCATGATCTCATGTCCGTCTCCATCAAATCAGGATTGTGCACGGCACCCTACTTGACAGATAACAGACATCACCACCGGAGTGGCTGCTGCGAGCTGCGTCGCACCGCCATCTTCTCCTCTCCATTAAAAGTCATAGGGCTGTCTGAGTGCTTACAGATTGTTGAGCAGTTGAGCAGTTTCAGCATATGAATCGACCTATGCTCTGCTGTAGTTGCACAAACTCAGAAATGACTGGCATTGCTGGACTGTTGGAGAAGGCTTTGCTGACTTAATGGCTTTTGCATGATCTGCAGCAATTTTCTGCTTACCTTGGGAAATTTTCAGTCCCAAGTAAATTACTTCCTCTTCTTGTAATTGTACCTTATCTAGATTTGTTTTGTGACCCTTGGATGATAACCCAGCAAATAAAGCACATCATGTTCATGCTGGTCTGCAGTTTTAGATGCTATCAGGACATCATCCATATAATGTTTGATAACCAAATCAATAGGCCGGCTGGTGGCGTAGTGAGATCAGCGCCAGGACTCTGGAGCGAAGGTTCCCGAGCTCGAATCCAGGTCGGGCCACCCCCGAGCACGCTTTCCATCCGTGCTGGGTTGAGTGTTGAGCTAGCTACTCGGCCTCGTAAAAAATATACAAGGGTCGAGTCAGGAACGTTCATAACATGACCCGGTTAATCCTGACACCACATGCCAGATAAGAATGGCTGAATGTCTGGTATGACATGCTTAAAAAGAAAACCAAATCAATGGCTGATAATTCCCTCAGATGTTATCCTAAAGCCATGTGATAGACAGTGGGACTGTTGTGGGGGCCTTGTAGTAGCCTCGTCCACTGGTATTGTTGACCATCAACTGTGAAAGCCAACCATGATTGATATTCAGGCACCAGTGGTACTGACCAGAATCTATTGGCCACTTGTGTGATCCTTTCAGGGCATTGAAATAATTGATAGATCTGCCACAAAAGGGGTTAGCTTGTCAAAACATTGATTACATTCAGTTGATCGAGTATTCCCTTCCTATGTCTTTATTGGAATAAGCTACGACATAACTGTCAATATTATTGTTTCATCACTATCATACTCACATGAGTCGCTAGGGGCCTCTGTAAAGTCCATGTCATGTCCTGTAATTCCTTGGACTTCAGACACTGTCGCTGTCTTGAAGGACTGTCCATGTATGCTGTAATTCCTTGGATTTTGGATAGTATCGCTGTCTCCAAGGACTATTCAATGTAGGGGCTGATTCCCAGGGAAGAGTGCCAGACATAGAGTCACTAGCAGAACCGAACACTGTTCAGATTCTCTATATTGTTTCAGTTTGCTTCTGAGCTCCATACACTTCGATTACCATGTTGTTTATGTATTCATTCAGTTAATACAAAGGTTCTTTAGACCTTTGACTGTCTCTGTCATGCTGGCTTTGTCATTTATCACAAGTTTCATGTTTCTTCCCAATCAATTAGTTAAAAGTGTTTATTCATCCTGTTGGCTCTTTCCTTTGCTTGCACATTCAATCAAACTGAACACACCATCTCATCTCTAAATCACTAGCAGCCATTCCAGATTTTCCCTTCCCCTCTGGCATTCTCTTATCACATACCTTCCTATTCTTAATATCCCACCACTAAGCACATCTTTCCCACCCCGCCTCTCTCTGCATTCCGCAGGGATCGCTCCCTATGCAACTCCCTTGTCTATTCGTCCCCCCCATCCCTCCCCACTGATCTCCCTCCTGGCACTTATCCGTGTAAGCGGAACAAGTGCTACACATGCCCTTACACTTCCTCCCTTACCACCATTCAGGGCCCCAAACAGTCCTTCCAGGTGAGGCGACACTTCACCTGTGAGTCAGCTGGGGTGATATACTGCGTCCGGTGCTCCCGATGTGGCCTTTTATATATTGGCGAGACCTGACGCAGACTGGGAGACCGCTTTGCTGAACATCTACGCTCTGTCCGCCAGAGAAAGCAGGATCTCCCAGTGGCCACACATTTTAATTCCACATCCCATTCCCATTCTGACATGTCTATCCACGGCTTCCTCTACTGTAAAGATGAAGCCACACTCAGGTTGGAAGAACAACACCTTATATTCCGTCTAGGTAGCCTCCAACCTGATGGCATGAACATTGACTTCTCTAACTTCTGCTAATGCCCCACCTCCCCCTCGTACCCCATCTGTTACTTATTTTTATACACACATTCTTTCTCTCACTCTCCTTTTTCTCCCTCTGTCCCTCTGAATATACCCCTTGCACATCCTCTGGGTCCCTCCCCCCTCTCCTTGGCTTTCTTCCTGGACCTCCTGTTCCATGATCCTCCCGTATCCCTTTTGCCTATCACCTGTCCAGCTCTTGGCTCTATCCCTCCCCCCTCCTGTCTTCTCCTATCATTTTGGATCTCCCCCTCCCCCTCCAACTTTCAAATCCCTTACTCACTCTTCCTTCAGTTAGTCCTGATGAAGGTTCTCAGCCCGAAACGTCGACTGCACCTCTTCCTACAGATGCTGCCTGGCCTGCTGCGTTCACCAGCAACTTTTATGTGTGTTGCTTGGCATTTTTGGTCTATTTTGTCTTGATTCTTTCATTAGTTTTATCAGACAGAGATGTTTTATTCAGATAAGATCTCTTAGTAGGTTTCACAACTTTGGCCATTATTTTAATTCAATCTTAATCCGTTTGTCCCTAATTACTTTAACTGTAATCTCAAAATATTAATAGATTGCAACCATTGGATTGTGCTGTGACCAATGGGTCATCCCACAACCAAATTAATGGATTGATACCAATCAATTGCCACTAATATTCTTACAGACCTGTTTTTTTTTTAAACATCAATGTAATAGTGTCCTCACTCCTAATTTCCATTGAATTGAAGCTGGAACTAGGTTTTCTCTCTGACAAATTGGAACAGAAATTCTTTCCCCTTTTGTTTAGATGCTGTAAATTCCACTTTGACTGCAATTGTTCCACATGCTTAAACTTCATCATGATCTTGCTAACTATGCCAATTGTTGGATTCAGATGTTTTAATCCTGCTCCTATA
Source organism: Mobula birostris (assembly GCF_030028105.1). NCBI lineage: Eukaryota > Metazoa > Chordata > Chondrichthyes > Myliobatiformes > Myliobatidae > Mobula > Mobula birostris. The sequence goes on along the minus strand of NC_092371.1, from coordinate 22,443,984 downwards.
TCTTATGGTTTTATAGGAGACTGGGGCTGAGAGGGAAATTGGACTAGCCATGGTAGAGCAGACTTGATGGGCCAAATGGCCTAATCCTGCTCCTATTTCTTATGGTTTTATGGTCTAGTCCAAGGTTCTTTCGAAAGTCAGGAAAGAGGTACAAAACTTGTTGTTTTATGATTGTTTTATTAAGCACTGATAGAGCAAAGGAAAACTGAGAAGGATGGTGATAAAGATCTGATAAGGAAAGGGAGATGACACAAAAAGATGGTACTGCTCTTGTGTTCAGTTCTTTTATACTACATATATTTTTTAAAATCTCCTTCAAATTCATAGATAACAGTCAATGAGAAAATCCCTATTCAAATAACACTGCACCAACAGAAAATTCCAGAATCATACAGCTGTAACCACTGTGGGACACTTTGTACATATACTGTTAAACATAAAATGGTTATATAAAATAGAAACAGACAATTAATTGTTAAACTACAAAGAAAAATATGAATGAAATATTTGGATCCAACATTAATGAACAGCTCTTTATCTTGCTGACATTGCTGTTGTTTTGGCACAATGACACTAGGCTCGCTATCTGCATCTTGTACTGCATTGTGTTATTGTTTGATATCTGGTTCACTATAGTTGTATCTTAAGCAAATTTCTAGAGAGTAAGAAAGGGGCTGAGGGAGGTACATCAACTACTCTGATTGGTATAGAGTCACACATAGATCAGGCTCGAGGGGTATCCATGGGCACTCACATGAGCCCGAGCTATGCCTGCCTCTTCGCCCGCTATGTAGAACAGTCTATGTTCAAAGCCATCCCCAGTTATACTCCCCAACTCTTCCTCCACTACATGGACTATACATGGCCTCCTCTTCTGCCCGGATGAGGCAACCCTTAGGGTGGAGGAGCAACAACTTATATTCCGTCTGGGTACCCTCCAATCTAGTGGCATGAATGGCAATTTCTTCTTCAGGGCGATCATATCCCCCACCCCTCCTCTATTCCCCACTCTGACCTTTTACTTCTTCTCACATACCTTTTACTTCCCCCTGAGTCCCCTCCTCCTTCCCTTTCTCTTACGGTCCACTCCCCTCTCCTATCAGATTCTTTCTTCTCCAGATCTTGACCTTTCCCACCCACCTGGATTCACCTTTCACCTTCCAGCAAGCCTCTTTTCCTTCCCCCCATCTTTTTATTCTGGCATCTTTCTCCTTCCTTCTCAGTCCTGAGGAAAGGCTCGAAACGTCAACTGCTTATTCCTTTCCACAGATGCTGCTTGACCTGCTGAGTTCCTCCAGCGTATTGTGTCTGTTGTCTTAGACTGGTAAGGATGATTATTTCCTTTGCTGCAGGTCATTACTGAAAAATGTGGTGAGCCAATAATCCAATTGTTTCATGAATGTCTTTACTTATGGTGGAGGCAAGAATGTGTCACTGAGTCGCGACTGAGCAAGCAGTGCTCTCGTGCCTGGCAATGTGTGGATGGTGAGAATTCAGTAGGGTAAAGCTACAGATATTGATTGAGATAAGGAATAATCCACGACAATACAAAGATTTGTAAGGAGCTATAGAAAATGGGGCATCTCCTTCTCATGTTCTACCAGTCTGTTGTCGCCTGTACAATCTTCTATGCAGCGAAGTGTTGGGGCAATGGCATCAACGTGGGTGATGCCAACAGGCTCCATAAACTGATTAGAAAGGCTGGCTCTGTTATAGGAGTCAAACTGGGCACACTGGAGGCTGTGGTAGAACAAAGGACCCTACAGAAAATTCTGCCAATTCTGGGCATGCTTCTCTACATGCCTCCTTGGCTGAACAGAGGAGCACCTTCAGTAATAGACTAAGATGACTTCACTGATCTAAAGAGTGCTATATGAGGTTATTCTTAACCTCGGCCGTTAGGCTTTCTAATGCGTCAATCTATAGCCAAGGAAGTGATGACCCCTTCCTGTTAGACTGTGAGGTAACTTATTTTTTTTTATTCTTTCTTACTTCTCTTCTAATTATTTGTATATCTGTGCACTTATAATGCTACCGTGATACTGTAATTTCCTTTGGGAACAATAAAGTATCTAATCTATCTATTTTATTGAGAGGCAGCTATACAAATGTTCCAGGAATCCTAAGCACTCCCTCCATAGATGCTGTTGCCTGACTTGCTGAGTTCCTTCAGCACTTTTTGTGTGTTGCCCCCCAGGAATCCTTCTCTTTATTCATTGGTTCTGAGCATCACAGACAAAGGCCAGTATTTATCACCCAACTTTAAACACTCTTGCAAAGGTGATGGTGACCCGCCTTAATGAATCACTACCATCCTGGTAAAGGTGTTCCCGCAGCGTTGCTAGGTAGGGAGTTCCAGGATTCAGATCCAAAATTGATTAAGGAAGAGTGATATACTTCTTCACGGTCATCACATTGAAAACAGGGAGTTGGAATGAATAAGACCATAAGACATAGGAGCAGAATTCTGCCATTCAGGCCATCAAGTCTACCCTGCCTTTAAACTACAGCTGGTTTATTATCCCTCTCGATCCCATTCTCCTGCCTTCTCCCCATACCTTTTGCACCTGAACTAATCAAGAACCTATCAATTTCTACTTTAAATATACTCAATGACTTGGCCTCCACAGCTGCTCGTGGCAATGAATTCCACAGATTCACCACCCTTTGGCTGGAGAAATTCTTCCTCATCTTTATTCTAAATAGATGTCCCTCTATTGTGAGGCTCTCTGGTCCTAGACTCACTTATTATAGGAAACATCCTCTACACATCCACTCTACCTTGGCCTTTCAATATTTAAAATATTTCATTTTTTCCCCTTTTTTTCTTATAGTGTAGTGGTTTTTTTTCCCTTCTCATTTAAAAAATTTAAAGTTTTTTTCTCTCTACTAATTGATAACAGGAGAATTAGTTGTCTTTCTTTTTTATTATGTATTACATATTTGCTTAATACTGTATGATTTTGATAAAGTCTATTTCACTTTCTGTTTGTATTGTTATTGATATATATATTTGAGATAATTCTCGTCTTGTTTGTGTGTATGCTCTTTCTAAATCAATAAAAAGATTAATAAAGAAAAGAATACTTAAAAGGTTTCACTGAGATTTCCCTCATTCTTCTAAACTCCAGTGAGTACAGACCCAGAACCATCAAATGCTCTTCAGACATTAAGCCTTTCATTCCCAGAATCATTCTTGTGAACACCCTCTGGCCCCTTTCCAATGCCAGCTCAGTTTAGATAAGGAGCTCACAATACTCTATCCAGTCTGACTAAAGCTTTATAAAGCCTCAGCATTATATCCTTGCCCTTATATTCTAGTCCTCTTGAACAGAATGCTAACATTGCATTTTTGACTCTCGGGAGGAAGCAGACAAAGTTGCAGGGATTATGATAATCTGCAGGTTGAAGACTGAGGTTTGAGAAACCTGTGTTCTGAAATACAGTCACCACAGATTGAACAGTTGTCAATTAGTTCTCCTCCCACAGGAAGTTTATTGGAGGTGCAGTGCAATGTTGTGACACGAAAGACTGAGGAAAATGTCAGGGCAATGACACAGACTGCTTTAACACTGCTCTTCAGTGAGAATTGCAGTATTATAAATGCATTGGTTCATATCACAGCTTGGTGGAGTCTTAGACTCATAAAGCACTACAGCACAGGAACAGGCCTTTTGGCCCATTTAGTCTGTTTTCTGCTTGGTTCCATCAACCACACCTGGACCATGCCCCAGTGGAGCCAAGGTTCTATGAGGGGGGGATTTTTCCAGACCATCTCAGCTGATGGTCAAAAGGCTTTAGTGAAGTAAAAAGAGACCCTTGTAGTGGCAGTTGCTGTTTTTCTTGGAGTTGAGTGATATGGATTGTCCCCCCTGGGTGGACTAAGTCCACACCATGGTTCAGGGGAAAGCTCTTCAATTGCTGGAGAGGGTTGACTGAGGAATGACCTTTCCTGCAGCAGGCACGTTGTCTTCATCAGCCATCTCGAAGTCACAGAAGTAGAATGGAAGCAAGTTATCCTTGATTCCAGTGAACCACTTAAGCAGATGGAGGATTGTAATCAGGAGTGTAGAAGAGGACAGGAAGGAAGTGGGCCAGACATCTTAGTGGGCTGTAGGGGTATGAAGGCTTTCAGAGGTAAGGAAGACTGAGACAAGTGGGGAATCAAAACAAGATTGGGAGTGGGACAGTGGGTCTTCTGACAGAGCCACTGCTTTATAGCCCCTGCGACCTAAGTTCAATACTGACTTCTGATGCTGTGTGGAGTTTCCATGTTCTCCCTGTGACTGTCTGGGCTTCTTCTGAGTGCCCTGGCTTCCTCACACATTCCAAAGTTGGGTCAGTTAATCAGCCACTGTAAGTTTCCCTGAATGAGAATCAGAGGAGATAATGAGCATATGCAAGAGAATAGGTTACAATGAATTATGTGCAGGGAATGTGACGGCTCTGCATGTCAGCAAAATGTTGGTCGGTTGATTGGACACCTTGTTCATCATAAGGAAATACAAGAAACTTAAAATGAAAGCTTTATTTAATTTAGAGACAATAGAGAAACAAAGCTTGTTCCAAGCAATGAATTCAGTTCAGCTTAGTTCTAATTCACTCCCAGCCTTTATCACATTTGCTTAACGTGGTATTGCCAGATTTTCAATTTGTATTTTAGGCTTATATGCTGCCAATTCACAATTTTGGCCTGTAATTGGGTCAGGACACTGAACCAGGGACCCAATTGCAGACCAAGTACTGTGCTCACTGTGATATTTACTGAGTAGCAAATCCAGAGGGGCAACAAAGTCACATCAAAGTTCAGGCAGAGATCAAAAATTCCAGAGAAATCCAAAACACAGAATCGGGAAACAGATAGAGTCAGTATTCAGACGGACAGAGTTCAGAGACAAATGCTGGAAAGGCTCAGGAAAACTCACTGGCACAGTTTGGCGCCAAACAGGTGAAAACACAGGACTAAAATACACTGAGCAATAAACAAAGAGGCAGATGATAGTTGGAGCACAATGAGACAAAAGTGGCAGCAGAACAGGTAATAATGGGAAACAGGTGAGAGGCGGAGTACTCAGTAATACAGGGGTCAGAGTGGAGCAGAGGCGGGGACAGGAGAACATGAGGCATAAAAACAAACAAAAGCACATGGCAATACAAAAACACAGACTGACAGCTGGGGGGAAAACACACAAAAAGCCAGTTCAACTGGAGGTACTGACGAGTTGTTACAATCCTCAATCAGACAGAAACACACTAGAGGTATTGTTAACATTAAAATCTGCAGTATTATGCTTTTTCAAATGTCATTTTAAGGTGACAATAGTGAAATACCTTGCCATGTATTCTTGTGGTAGGTATTAGGATTCCATTGCTAATTCAGTTTAATTGTGTCCAGTGTTAGAATCCAGGTACATTTCATGGAAACAAACAGGGCCACAGAATGAATTCTGAGTGAAAATACCGTCTTGGAGATTTTCCTATTGGGTAAGAAAAGGGAGAAAGCAATTGTGCAGGCTAACATTATCAGCAGTAAGGTAACTCTTGTGAAATTACACCCGAGGGAAGACAGTTTCTCATGAACGATCAATAAGTCATCAACCAATAATTTCTCACTTGCCCTTTAGCTGCACAAATAGATCAAATACAGGTGAGTTCTTGCCAATAATGTGAGTGCATTATAAATTATATTCCATTTCTATTTAGTTTAGGCCAAAGGTTCACAATGGATCAAGGTAAATGAAAATGGATACTGAAGTTAAAAAAAAGGGTGGATATCACAGTACATAATATTCTTTTGGGGTTTATCATCGGTTTGATTCACGAAAATCTGAAACTCTCACAAATGGTGGTGTTAGTTGAGTCTCTTGCATTTATCATCCCCTGATAAAGCCCTCATGATGCTCCCCCAACCAGCCTTCTTCTCACCCCTCTCCAATGAATTAGTTCTGTATGATGCCACTCCAGACCTGTTGGTAGCACCTGGCATTCCCACAACCTGACACTTTGCCTGGCTCTGACTTTGATGGAATGGAGCAGTTTCTGTCCAATTCCTTCATAGTCTAATACCACTATGTGAATTCTCAGGATTTGGCTTCAGTTGTGTCTAAGCTGTCTGAGCTCGGGGAGGGCTGTGAACTTAGACACAATCAGATGCATTGCAGCTGTGGCAGGGTTTGCATGCCATTACTTCCGTTAAGGCAAAACCGAACAGCATAAGCTTTACTCTGCGATGGGCTTTTTCACATCTTTGAAAGGGAGAATAAAACCACACCTGAGAGAATCCCCACAACATTGACCCTGTGATCTCTGTCTCAGAGGTCAACATGGGAACAAACTTCAAGGCGTCGGGCCGCAATGGTCGATGTACCTGGTCGGGCTCTGAAAACCTGTGCCAGCCAACTAGCGTGAGTGTTCAAGAATATTTGAAACCTGTCACTGCTGGAGTTTCCCACCAGCTTCAAAAGGCTATCAATTTTACCGACGGCCAACAAGGGGAGGATTATAATCAACAACTATCACCCAGCAACACTCACATCTACTGTGATTAAGTGTTCTGAGAAGTTTGTGATGGCTCGAATTAACTCCTGCCTAGGCGAGGACCTTGACCCACCGCAATAGGTCTACAATGGATGTAGTATCACTGGCTCTCCACTCGGCCTTGGAACACCAGGACAACAGCAATGAACACATCAGGCTGCTGTTTATTGATTACAATCTGGCATTCAAATACTCAGGACTAATCAACCAATCAAATTTCAAAACACGTACTTCCCTCCACAATTGGATCCTTTAACTTCCTCATTAGGAGACCACAGTCAGCGCGGGATTGGTAATAACATCTCCTTCCTGCTGAGAAACAACACAGGCACACCACAAGGATGCATGCTGAGCCCACTGCTCTATTCTCTCTACACCCATGATTGTTTGGTTAGACACAGTTCAATCACCATAAATAAATTTGCTGCTGACATCACAGTTAGTAACCATATACAACCATATAACAATTACAGCACGGAAACAGGCCATCTCGGCCCTTCTAGTCCGTGCCGAACTCTTACTCTCATCTAGTCCCACTGACCTGCACTCGGCCCATAACCCTCCATTCCTTTCCTGTCCATATATCTATCCAATTTAACTTTAAACGACAACATCGAACCTGACTCAACCACTTCTGCTGGAAGCTCGTTCCACTGTTGTTGGCACAGTCTCAAACAGCAGGAGGAAGCATACAGTAGTGAGATAGATCTGCTATTAGACCATAACATATGGGAGCAGAAGTGGGCCATTTGGCCCATCGAGACCACACTCTTTGAGTGGTGTCTCAAAACGACCTTGCAGTCAATGTCAGTAAGACCAAGGAATCGATTGAGGACTTCAGGAGGGGGAAGCTGTGAGAACGCACATCAGTCCTCCTTGAGATGGAAAAGGTGAACAGCTTCAAGCTCCTGGATGTCAACACCCCAGAAGATTTATCCTGGGTCCAACATATAAATGCAATCACAAAGAAGACACACTAGCGACTACACTTCATTAGGAATGTGAGGAGATTGGTACGTCACCAAAGACTCTAGCAAATTTCTATAGATGTATGGTAGAGAGCATTGTGACTGGTTTGATCACTGTCTAGTATGGAGGTCCCAATGCATGGGATCAGAAGAGACTGGAGAGGATTGTAGACTCAGACAGCTCCATCCCGGGCACTACCCTCCCCACCATCGAGAACGCCTTCAGAAGGCGGTGCCTCAAGAAAGCGACATCCATCATAAATCCGTCCTATCCAGAAGATGTTCATTTCACATTACAACCATCAGGGAGGAGCTACAGGAGCCTGAAGACCCAAGCTCAAGGAACAGGTTCATCCTGTCTACCATCAGATTGCTGAATGGTCCACACCATTCCTCTTTTGCACCATTTATTAATTTATTTACTTTTTGTAATATGTAATAATTTTTAAGTCTTTGCAAGAACACAACTTTCACAGCATAGGACAGTGATAACAATTCTGGTTTTGATTCTGATTCTGATTCATTAGAGAAAGCGCCCAGATAAATTACTCTGTGGTTTGAAATTATGTATTCATGGTGATGAATTCCCGTAAGTGCCACATCAGGGAGTGCAACACAATTTAAGAGGCTAATACTATCCAGATCAACGATTTTAACAGGCGGCTTGGCTGCTGTCCGTAGTGCCTGTTTCCTCCACGACTGACATCTGTGTGAGGTCTGCAGGGTGCGTTGTATTAACTCTACTAAAGTCCTTCAGCAACACTGCTCGCACATTACATCTATCACTAAGACACACAAGGATATAGAATCTGTCAGAACCCCATCAGCTCTGATTCAGACACTGTCCCCACTTATCCTTCATTGTTTCTGTGGCAAAACCTGGAATGAGAACTCATTTAGCTCAAATTAACCCAATGTCAGCAGTCTTTTTTTCATTTTTGGAAACCTTTTGTTTAGCTTTCCATAAGAGATATAACTCCACAGAAATATAATTCCCTTTGGTCTATCCCTCACACAAGATATAATTCCATGATAAGTTTAACAGTCTGCTTCATTTTTGGAGCCTCTTGGTGTAGGCTTCCATAAGGTACAATTCCCCTGCAGAGTTTGGAAATCATCACACTAATCTGTGCACTTTTTTCAGAAGTTAAAGGAGCATCCTGTTAACCTGAGGAAACCTGACTGGCACCTTCATAAATAATCACAAGTTGCTCAAATACGTTCCAAAGTCTTCAGACTGTGCTTCAATTTTTCCAGCATTTATCTGCTGAGATACCCATCCAATGTGTACCTTAGTGGCAACCAAGTCAACCAAGAATGGATTAGTTCCCTAAACCCTTTAAAATTTAACGTATCCCTTCATCAGTCCTTCAAAATGCTGATAAAATATTTTCCATCAAGTCATATTCCTAAGATGATGGTCAAACGCCAAACAAAAGAAGGCATTTGCTTAATGACAAATTCTAGTTCACCAAATGATCGATTCACAACATAATAGACAGGATAAAGGTGATACAGTCAAGGGGAGATGTACTGCAAAATCTGTGTGCAGCAAGATGTATGATATCACCTGATATCAGATATTATCGTGTCAAATTTTGGAATTTCCTACGAAACGGCACCACTAGAAGTCAGTAAATGTCTGAAGGATAACCAATGGTGGGCATTGTGATGACCTGATTAGGCATCTCACATCTGGAGAATGGATTCAGTAAGGAGGACATGGACCAGGCTGGTCGCCTGTAATAATGACACTTCTGTTGCCTAGATCAGATACTTCCTATTCCCTCAGAGTGCAATTGCTAATTTATGCCAATGTACTACAGATTTCAGCAGGAATAAGGAATCCATTTGTCTCATTGGGTTCATGATGGCTCTCAAGGGAGCAATCCCATTTATCCCATTCTCCCTTTCCTTAGCTCTTTGTATCTCAGCAAATTATTTTCTTTCACACATAATTAGCAGATGATCTATAAGTAAGAAGGTATCTTTGTCCCAGATGATGTTGAGCGGTTTGAGTTTTGATGCCATTTGTCTAATGTGCCCAGAAACCTTCACATGTCCATCAAGACTCTTTTCACTCTTTTCCCTTTAATTAAAACACACCAGAGGCAAGATAGAGTGAGAGGTTACGCTGCCAACCTTCGCATCCTTGGGATATAGGAGGAAACTGCAGTAAGCGAGGAGAAACTCACAAAGTAATAGGGAAAACATGCAGACTGCACATAGAATTACCCAAGGTCAGGATCGAACCCAGGGCATGAGTGTAGTGAAACAGCAGTTCTGCCAGTTTCATCACTGGGCAGATTTAAGACATCTTAAGCAGCTTAACAGTCTTACAATCAGCTTAGAGAAAAGACTTCATAATTTAGGTCAGATATACAGGTCCATAAATGAAAGGAAAATATATTAAGCCCCTGTGATAGATGCGCAAGTGAACCCAGTTCTTATTTGCTTTGATAACCATGTCAGTAAGCACCAACAAAAAGGAGCCTTGATTCTAATGGGCTTATTTACTTTGGTTCTAATTAAGTGTTGATGAACTGACGAAGAAAAATGTAAACATCTGTACCTGCAAATCACTCTGCTTTTCTGTTCTCATTAAAGAAATGTCAAACTGCATGGAGCATTACTGTTTTATTTTCCATTTACCGTCAGTTAATGATATTTGTATTCCCCTTGGGAGTTCCAGACGGTGCTAAACCTAAAAGAGAATAAATTCCATTATCCCTAAACAGAATAGTAAGCTGTTACATTAAATACATCTGCCTGACTCATTTGCTTCATGCATTTAATTTCATGCTTCTCTGTCTGAGCAATTTGTTAGTGTTTGGTGCATGACAATTAAAAATCTACACAATATTATAATTAGGTAAAATAAATATGTTACGTGCTGTGACATTGCACTAATTATCTGTCACAAGAAATGCGACTGTAGTTGCTGGCATTTAATTGCATGAATATTAATGAGATATTAAATTATATATTCATTATGAGAAATTATATATTTATTATTTTTCTGAAACCCTTCCAATCCTCTCACATCTCTGAAGCTGACATGATAGCATTCTTCTGGAGGGTGAATCCATGGAAAGCATCTGGCCCAGATGGTATACCTGGCTGAGTACTATAGACTTGTGCTAATCAACCGGCTGGAAAGTTCAGCCTCTCTGCAGTCTGAGGTACCCATCTGTTTAAACCAGGCTTCAATCATACTTGCCATAGAGTCATAGTGCCATAGAACACTACAGTACAGAAACAGTCTCTAGTCCATGCTGAGCCATTAACCTGCCCAGTCTCTTTGACCTGCACCCAGACCATAGCCCTCTATGCCCTACCCATCCATGTGCCTATCCAAATTTCTCTTCAATGTTGAAATTGAACCTATATCCACCTCGTTCCACAGTCTCACCAACCAGAGTGAAAAAAGCTCCCCCTCATGTTCCCCTTGAACATTTCACCTTTTGCCCTTAACCTATGACCTCTAGTTCGAGTCTCACCCAACCTCAGTGAAAAATGCCTGCCCTAGAAGAACATGGTAACCTGTCTCAATGAATATTTTCCAGTAGCGTTTACATCAACTGTGACAAAGTGCTTCAAGAGAATGATCATGAAGCTTATCAACTCCCGCCTGAGGAATGACCAGGACTTACCCCAATTTACCTGCTGTCACAGTGGGTCAACAGCAGATGCAATTTCATTGGCCTTTCACTCAGCTCTGGAACAGCTGGACAATGAAGTTGCATAAATTGGGATCTCTTCATTGACTACAGCTCAACATTCAACACTAACATCCCCTCAAAACTGATCGCTATTCTCCAAGACCTGGGCCTTGATACCTCCCTGTGCAACTGGATCCTTGCAGACCCCAGTCAGTATGTATTGGCAACAACATCTCTTCCACAATCACCATCAACGGAGGTGCACCACAAGGCTGTGTGCTTAACCCCTGCTCTACTCGCTTTATACCTAAGATTGTGTGGCAAAGTACTGCTCCAACATCACACTTAAGTTTGCTGACTACACCACTATCGTTGGCCGAATCAAAAGATGTGACAAATTGGCATATAGTAGGAAGATTGAAAATCTGGTAGAATGGTGCCACAACAACAGCCTCTCACTCAATTAATATTAGCAAAACCAAAGACCTGATTATCAACTACAGGAGGAAGAAATGAGGGGTTCATGAGTCAGTCCTAATTCGGGTATCGAAGTTGGAGAGAATCAGTAAATTTTAAGTCCTTGGCATTATCATATTAGAGTATCTGTCTTGGGACCAGCATGTAAGAGCCTTCACAAAGAAGGCACAACAGTGCCTCTACTTTCCCAGAAGTTTGTGTAGATCCGGCATGCCATTTAAAACATTGACAAACTTCTATAGATGCACAGTGGAGAGTATTCTAACTGGTTGCACGGTGGCCTGGTATGCCCAGGGTTGTAAATGTCTGCAGTAGGAGGTGGATACAGGCCAGTCTCTCACAGGGAAACCCTTCCCCACCATTGAGCAGATCTACAATGCGTGCTGCCACATGAAAGAAGCATCCATCATCCAGGACAGGCACTTCCCAGGCCATGCTCTCTCCTTGCTACTACATCAGGCAGAGATACAGGATTCTGAGGTCCCACACCAATCTATTCATCTATCTATATGTTTTTTTAATTTGCACGATTTGTCTTCTTTTGCACATTGGTTACTTTCCAGCCTTTATGTATTGTTCTTCATAATGAAAATCAATTTTTCAAAATAAATCTCAAAGTAGTTTGCACATGGTAATAGTAAATTTTCTTTGACTTTGATAATTAACTTTACTTGTACTTTGATAATAAAATTACTTCGACTTTGATTTGTATCGTATGACCGGAAGTCCCTATAAAGGACTGAGAGGATCATAGGGGTCTCCCTACCATCCACTGCAGACATTTATCAGGAGCGCTTCAGGACACAACCCACCCAGCCAACACACTTTTCGTCCCTCTTCCCTCTGGGAGAAGGCTCAGGAGCTTGAAGCCTTGTATAGCCAGATTTGGGAACAGCTTCTTTCAAACTGTGATAAGACTGCTGAACGGATCCTGACCCGGATCTGGGCCGTACCCTCCAAATATCCGGATCTGCCTCTCGGTTTTTTTGCACTACCTTACTTTCCATTTTCCTATTTTCTATTTATGATTTATAATTTAAATGTTTAATAATTACTAATTTTTACTATTTTTAGTATTTTTAATATTTAATATTTGTAATCCAGGGAGTGGGAAGCGCAGAATCAAATATCGCTGTGATGATTGTACATTCTAGTATCAATTGTTTGGCGACAATAAAGTATAAAGTATAAAGTATGCAGGGTCCTTAGTATTATTAAGGATCCCACCCATCCATCTAGCAGCATCTTTGACTTTTTACCATCAGGCAGGAGACTCTGATGCATAAAAACAAGAATGGTGTTAATTGTGTTATGTATACTACAGTACTTTACACCTTGATTCAGAGAAACATTGTCTCGTTTGACAGTATACATATACAATATATGGTTAAATGACAATAAACTTGACTTGACTTGATTTGAATTGCAGCTGCAGAGGAAACAGATTAGAATAAGAATTAGTTAATAAACTGCACAGGATTTTGTAAATACCAATTGGAAGGAGCCAAATGGATGTTCATCAAATTTAACACTTTTAGACAATAGACAATAGGTGCAGGAGTAGACCATTCAGCCCTTCGAGCCAGCACCACCATTCACTGTGATCATGGCTGATCATCCACAATCAGTACCCTTTTCCTGCCTTCTCCCCATATCCCTTCACTCCACTATCTTTAAGAGCTGTATCTAACTCTTATTTGGAAGAATCCAGCGAATTGGCCTCCACTGCCTTCTGAGGCAAAGCATTCCACAGATCCACAACCCTCTGTGTGAAAAAGTTTTTCCTCAACTCCATTCTAAATTGTCTACCCCTTATTCTTAAACTGTGGCCTCTGGTTCTGGACTCCCCCAACATCGGGAACATGCTTCCCGCCTCTAGCGTGTCCAATCCCTTAATAATCTTATATGATTCAATCAGATCCCCTCTCATTCTTCTAAATTCCAGTGTATACAACCCCAGTCGCTCCAATCTTTCAACATATGACAGTCCCGCCATCCCGGGAATTAACCTCGTGAACCTACGCTGCACTCCCTCAATAGCTAGAATGTTCTTCCTCAAATATGGAGACCAAAACTGTACACAATATTCCAGGTGTGGTCTCACCAGGGCCCTGTACAACTGCAGAAAGACCTCTTTGCTCCTATACTCAATTCCCCTTGTTATGAAGGCCAGCATGCCATTAGCTTTCTTCACTGCCTGCTATACCTGCATGCTTACTTTCAGTGACTGATGAACAAGGACACCTAGATCTCGTTGCACTTCCCCTTTTCCTAACTTGACACCATTCAGATAGTAATCTGCCTTCCTGTTCTTGCCACCAAAATGGATAACCTGACATTTATCCACATTAAACTGCATCTGCCATGCATCTGCCCACTCATCCAACCTGTCCAAGTCACCTTGCATTTTCATAACATCCTCCTCACATTTCACACTGCCTCCCAGCTTTGTGTGGATTCTTTTGGCTTCTTTGACATGTTTTCAGAGGTTAGTTCAGCTTTAATGGTGAATCAATATTTAGATGAGACTCTGAAAATGGAATAATTTTTTTATTGGTACTTCAGGCTATCCAGGAGTCATGAAAGGTGATGCATAAATGCATGGTTAAGACAGGAAGGCAGAAAAATGAGGGTGGAAAAAAGCAGCTATAAATGAATATCTCTTATATCTCATAGTCTGTTGTCTGAACCTTTTATTTCACATAGAGTGCAGACATAACCATGTAACAGCTTGCTGATTCTCTAACGATACTGGCAGCATTCCTTTTCTGCTTTTTGCAATGTTGGTTGTCCATCCACATGTGAAAGTTCAATGCATTTTCTGATCCTAGCTTATACCCATAGAGTTGCGATTTTGCTCATTGCAGCTAGATAGTCAGGGAAGTGAGAAGGAATGTCAGTCTAAGGCAGTTCCCATGTAAGCAGAGCAGTGGAGGCCCAAAATATTCACCTCAACTCAATGCTCATTATGCCTTAGATGAATTTTGACCACTTTGATCACTTTGTTTTTCGTTGCTCTAATTGGATTATTTCTTGTATAATTTATGTTTAACTTACATTTTTCTTCTGAATGTTGTCTATCAGATGCTATGTGCCTATGATGCAGCTGCAAGTCTTTCATTATACCTGTTCAGACCTGTACTTGTGCATATGGCAAAAAACTCGGTTATAATCTATTATGTTCCAGAACAAATTAAGTTGTTGTATAATTTATAAACAATACCTGCAGTTTGAATGCTGCATACTTAAAGCAAAATGCATGATAAACATTAAAAGTATCATTGCACTAAAGATGTAAAAACTGATCTTTTTCCAGTTGTCCTCAAGGAATGTATTTTTTATTAATGTCTGTTTTAAATCCAAAATATTTTTTGAATTTTTGAAGAGGATTGAGACAGCTAGACAGCTGCTGATGATCATGGAACCATACCTGATCCTGAGCCCAATTCCTTTCTGAAAGCCCATTGACTGATCCTCTATCCCTATTCCGATGTAGTTCCGTGAGGTGCTATATTCAAGATTGATGAAAGTTACTTGGAGTTTATTAATGCTGAGCATAACACAACATTAATGGTAACCTTGGATTGCACTTCTTATGATGGAGATTGAAACAGTTATTTTAATATAATTTGTACGTTTTAAGACAGTAACATTGGTGTCAAGATTGTCATTAATACATACTGAGGGATTGGCATTTAATGTGAGATTTGACATTTCATTCAGTATAGCTGGCACTGCAGATTTGGATTCATTGCTGTCAACATCAATTTGCTAGAAGCTGACAGCTTCTGGGCCAAATATTCAGGTTCACAGTTTTGATTTATTTAACAGAGCTTTGTAAATGGCAATTTGCCCTTTTATGTGGCTAAAC
Organism: Mobula birostris; assembly: GCF_030028105.1. Classification (NCBI taxonomy): domain Eukaryota; kingdom Metazoa; phylum Chordata; class Chondrichthyes; order Myliobatiformes; family Myliobatidae; genus Mobula; species Mobula birostris. The sequence goes on along the minus strand of NC_092371.1, from coordinate 22,428,469 downwards.
ATGATCCAATGTGTGCTTTCTGAGATTTTTGCTCTCTCAAAAATTCTACAGAAAGTGGATGTAGAAACACAGCAAATCTGTGTGCCCAGTGCTTTCAGTCTCCTTTCTCAGGAATAGCCTTCACTCCTGTTTTGATGAACAGTGATCAAACAAAACTGAGAAAATCATCTCTGTTTGCTGAAGGTCTGTATCACAAGGACCTAACTGTATCACAAGGATCAACGTGATCAATACTTGGAGTGCTGGAGTGACTTTCCTAACTTGCTCAAGGTTGGACAAATGAACGTCTGAAATAACAGGCGCCTCGTTAAAACTGGTATGCGTCAAGAGGCCAGTCAAAACTAATCTACCCAAACTGGGAATAGCTTGTGCGTTCCCAGCTGACAAGATTACACAGAAACTTGAATAACGGTAAAATTAAGTCTCTGATAACAGAATGGAAGTTACAGAAAGAATTAAGTAACAAACTAAATCTTGATTACAGTTTAAAATTATTATCCATAAGTCTGAATTAGTTAATAGTAAATCCAGTTTTCCATTACAAAAAATGGCTGCATGCTAAAGCAAAACTAATGGTATTTCTGAAACTTGGGTGTTATTTTTGCTGTGTTCCATGTCTCTACTTCTGTGGCTCCTTGTCACGACATTAGCACAATCCACATCCAAATTATTTAGCTATTAGTCCTTACTATTCTTTCCCTACAACACTACATTAATATTTTAAAGCAGGAGAGTACACATAAGAAACATTATGATATTGGTTTTCTGGTCCTTGGGTTACCCTCTTCCTGTTTAAAACCTGGGAAGAAGAAACGTAGCCAGACAGGAGCAGTGGGAAAACACTGAATCTATAGGGAATATGTAATAACAGATAGCAAGAATGGAATTGGGCACGATGACTATGGATTTATGAAAGGAAAATCATTGAGTTAGTGTTAGGGTTGCTGGATGTGACCAATAGAAATGAGAGAACCTGTAGATTCAGAATCAGGCTGATTGTCACTGATATATGTCGTGAAATGTGTTGCTTTGCAGTGGCAGTACAGTGCAATACATAGAAAATTGCCATAAGTTACAATGAGAATATGTAGTAAATAAATAGTGCAAAAATAGAGCAAAATAGTGAGGTAGCACTCATGGGTTCATGGACCATTCAGAAATCTGATGGTGGAGGGAAAACTGTTCCTAAAATGTTGAGTGTGCACTGTTAGACTCCTGTACCTCCTCCCGGATGATAAAAATGAGAAAAGGGCATGTCCTAGACTAAAAGGGCATGTGCTTCATGATGGATGCAATTTTTTGGAGGCATTGCCTGTTTGAAGATGTCTTTGATGGTGATTAGGCCAGGGCCCATGATGGAACTGGCTGAGTCTACAATCCTTTGCAGCTTTTTCTGACCCTGTGCTTTGTTGCCTACATACCAGATGGTTGTGCAAACAGTCAGATTGCTCTCCATGGTGCATCTGTAGAAATATGCTAGAGTCTTTGGTGACATACTAAATCTCTTCAAACTCTAAATGAAGTATCGTTGCTTGCATGCCTTCTTTGCAATTGCATCAGTATGTAAGCTCCTCTGAGATGTTGCTATCCCTGAACTTGAAACTGTTTACCCTTCCCACTGCTGATTTCTTGACAAGGACCTATTTTAGTGTTCTCCTTCCTAAGTCCACAATCAATTCCTCAGTTTGCTGACATTGAGTACAAGGTTGTTTTTGGAACTCTAGTCGACCAGCTGATCTATCTCATTCCTGTATGCTTCCTCGTCACTATCTGAGATTCTGCTAACAGCTGTATCGTCAGCCAATTTAGGGATGCTATTTGAGTTATGCCTAGCCAGACAGCCATGAGCCTAGAGGGAGTAGGGCAGTGGGCTAAGCACACATCCTTGAGGTGCACCAGTGTTGACCGAGGGCATGTCATTTCTGATCCGCACTGACTATGGTCTCCCAATAAGGAAGCCAAGGATCCAGTTGAAGAGGTACTATATACTTAGATTTTAGATAAGCACTCACAGGGTCCAGTACAGTAGTTTGGTCAAAATGGTTAGAGCAGCGGTCCCTAACCACCGTGCCGCAAAGCATGCGCTACCGGGCCGCGGCGAAACGATATGATTTGCCGATATGAGTCAGCTGCACCTTTCCTCATTCCCTGTCACGGCCACTGTTGAGCCATTACGCACGCGAGATCATTACCCGCGGGTCATCCATGTCAGTATGGGAAGGAGATCAACTCCTCGAGCTTGTAAATGACGGTGGGCTGAAAAGTATGTTTGACATAACATCTCTGCCGGCATTCTGGATCAAAGTCAAGGCCGAATATCCTCAGATAGCTACGGAAGCACTGAAAACATTGCTTCCATTTCCAACACATCTCTGCGATGAATGTAATAAAAACTAAATTGCTGAATAGACTGGACATAAGGAACCCCGTTCGAGTATCGCTGTCTCCCAGCACCCCTGATGGGACCGTCTTGTTGCAGGGAAACAAGTATTCAGCCCAGGGCTCCCACTGATTCAGCAATATTGGTGCGTTGCAATGATTTTATATGTTCATACGAGGAAAATATGCGCTGTATGTTTGATATCCAAACGTTACTTAAAATGTTATGATTCTATTATAAGTGACTTATATAACCATATAACAATTACAGCACGGAAATAGGCGATCTCGGCCCTTCTAGTCCGTGCCGAACGCTACTCTCACCTCGTCCCACCGACCTGCACTCAGCCCATAACCCTCCATTCCTTTCCTGTCCATATACCGATCCAATTTTTCTTTAAATGATAATATCGAACCTGCTTCTACCATTACTACTGGAAGTTCTTTCAACACTTCAAGCTCCCCGTCCTCCCCTGATGATTGACATCACTGTATTCATGCGAGGAAAATAAGCGCTGTGTGTTTAATATTAAATTCGTTAGATAAACCCTTTTAGAGACGAAATTGAGTGTATTATCCACTTATTACCAATATTCCGGTCGTGATTAACACCCCGCCACTCCCACCCCCGAACAGAATCGCCAAAAACGGTTTGCAGAGAATAATACCGGCAGGTACACGGACGCGGGTCACGCATGCGCACTAGTGCCCGCGCAAGGCTTCATGGTCACTGTAGTCTTTCTCGGGGTAAACGCTACTCTTGTCCGTTGGCAACCCTACCCCCCTCCCACCCCCCCCCCCCCCGCGGTCGGCCGGTCCGCAAGAATATTGTCAATATTAACAATATTAAACCGGTCCGCAGCGCAAAAAAGGTTGGGGACCCCTGGGTTAGAGCACATAGAGTTGGAATTAATGTACTGGTATGGATTGAGATTTGGTTATTGTATAAGTGGGTTGTTCTGAAGGCCATGTGTACATTGGAATCAGTGTTTTAGCTCTAGACTGACAGGACCAAATGTCATATTTCCAAGTGTGTTGACCATACCGAATTAGGAGGGTAGGAAGAAGATGTAAAGATGCTTCAAGAGGATATGGGGAATCTGAGTGACTGGGGCCTAATAGATGGAGCCCGGTGCGGACAAATATGAAGTCACCCACTTCAGTGCGCAAAGCAGAAAAACAGAATACAATGGATTCCAGTCAATTGGGCCATTGGTTAACTGGGGCAGGCGCCTATTTGAGACAACTCTTAAAGAACAAAAGCAAATCGAAAAAATGGCCAGGATTCCCTTCATTTATTTGGGACACTATGCTGTTTGATTGGGACAAGACACTATTGCCAACCATTTTCTAACTAACATCAGTCACATGCATCACTGTGTGTGGCTGTTAGACACTACACCGTGCTTAGAGTGAACAGTATTTTAATAGTGTAATTTGCATGTTTGTGTTCGAAAAGCAGTGGTTTTTGTCGTTGATAGTTGACAAGTAATATTTCTTATGTTCTTACATTGTCTTATCTTTGATTTTCTCACTTTTTTCTCCAATTTTCTCACTTTCTGGTCTCCTTTCTTCTGTTCTTTGTCTAACTTATACTATTATCTCTTCTTTTGGTTTCCTTTCTCTCTTCCTTCTCCCTCCTGTCCATTTTCTGTCTTGATTTTTATTTTTCTTTCTCTTCTTCTCACCCTCTCTCTGTTTTCCTACTCTTCCTCTCTCCCTCCCTTCTCAATGTCACAAAACCCCCATGCTCACCAACATCAGCAATTTTCAAATTATTGAAGTGGAGCTGCAGTAACCTTCAGAAACCTTGTAGCTTCTCTTCTGTCTGCTGAGCTGATATTGACACGTGTATTACTAAAAAAAATCACTCCTCAGATTGGGAAAGAAGTAAACTCTTGATCACGCAAACACGAGAAAATCTGTAGATGCTGGAATTTCAAGCAACACACATAAAAGTTGCTGGTGAACGCAGCAGGCCAGGCAGTATCTATAGGAAGAGGTACAGTCGATGTTTCGGGCCGAGACCCTTGTCTTGACGAAGGGTCTCGGCCGGAAATGTCGACTGTACCTCTTCCTAGAGATGCTGCCTGGCCTGCTGTGTTCACCAGCGACTTTTATGTGTGTAACTCTTGATCATACTTTGTTTTAATGAAGACAATTAATAAAATTACCTTAGCCAAGTCTTAGCTCACAAAGCGATTTTATAAGACCATAATACATAAGGGTAGAATTAGGATATTTGGCCAATTGATTCTGCTCTGCCATTCAATGATTGATGATTTATTATCCCTTTCAACCCCATTCTCCTGCTTTCTCCCCATAACCTTTGATGCCCTGACTAACCAAGAACCTACTAACTTCTGCTTTAAGTATACCCAATGACATGGCTTGCACAGCCTTCAGTGGCAATGAATTCCACAGACTCATCACCCTCTGGCTGAAGAAATTCCTCCTCATCTCTGTTCTAAAGGCACTTTATGAGGCACTGGTGAGTCTCACCTTGAGTATTGTGAACAGTTTTGGGCTCCTCATCTAAGAAAAGATGGGCTGGCATTGGAGAGGGTCCAGAGGTGGTTCACAAGGATGATTCTGGGAATGAAAAGGTTATCATACGAGGAAAGTTTGATGGTGCTGGGTCTGTACTCACTGGAATTTAGAAGGACGGGGAGGAATCTCATTGAAACCTTTCGAATGTTGAAAGGCCTAGACAGTGTAAATGTGGAAAGGATGTTTCCCATGGTGGGGGAGTCTAGGACAAGAGGGCACAACCTCAGGATAGCGGGGCATCCATTTAAAACAGAGATGTGGAGAAATTTCTTTAGCCAGAGGGTGGTGAATTTGTGGAATTTGTTACCATAGGCAGCTGTGGAGGCCGGGTCGTTGGGTGTATTTAAGGCAGAGCTTGATAGGTTCTTGAATGGACATGGCATCAAAGGTTATGGGGAAAAGGCTGGGGAATGGGGTTGAGGAGGGGAAAAAGGGATCAACCATGATTGAATAGTGAAGCAGACTTGATGGGTCAAACAGCCTAATTCTGATCCAATGTCTTATGGTCTAAAGGGACGTCTTTGTATTCTGGGTCTGTGCCTTCTAGTCCTAGACTCTCCACACAATTGGAAACATCTACTCTATCTAGGCCATTCAATATTTAATAGGCCTCAACGAGATCCCCTCTCATTCTTCTAAACTCTAGCGACTACAGGCCCAGAGCTATCCAACACTCCTCATACATTAACCCTTTCATTTCCGGGATTATTTTCATGAAACTCCTCTGGACCGTCTCCAATGTCAGCACATCCTTTCTTAGATATTGGGCTCTGACCTGCTCACCATACTGTAGAAATGGTGCAGAGGAGATTTACAAGGATGTTACCTGAATTGGGGAGTATGTCTTATGAGAATAGGTTGAGTGAACTCGGCCTTTATTCCATGGAGTGACGGAAGATGAGAGGTGACCTGATAGAGGTGTAAAAGATGATGAGAGTCATTGATCATGTGGATAGTCAGAGGTTTTCCCCCAGGGCTGAAATGGCTAACACGAGAGGGCACAGTTTTAAGATGCTTGGAAGTAGGTACAGAGGTGATGTCAGGGTTAAGTTTTTTACGCAGTGAGTGGTGAGTGCGTGGAATGGGCTACTGGTGATGGTGGTGGAGACGGATAAGATAGGATCTTTTAAGAGATTCCTGGATAGGTACATGGAGCTCAGAAAAATAGAGGGTTATAGGTATCCTTAGTAATTTCTAAGGTAGGGACATGTTTGGCACAGCTTTGTGGGCCGAAGGGCCTGTATTGTGCTGTAGGCTTTCTATGGTTCTATGTTCCTATGTTACTCCAAATGAGTTCTGACCTATGCTTTATTAGCTACAGGCCAGCTCCATGTACATGTCCTGCTTGTGAATCCATGGCAACCAGATAATGGTAATGTTAATGGATTGAAAGATATTGCTCAGTTTTGTGATACTGAACAGGAACAGGAACAGGAGCTCAACACATCCCTCAGTGATACCAAAGTCTTTCTTCACTAAATGTGATGAAGTAACATTTGTTCAGCAGTTACATTAAGGTTTCAAGCATTATTATTACAGAAGACTTCAGGGCAGTTTTTGAGAGCCTGCACATTCATATAAATCTGCAGTTTGATTTAACTTTTACACACTGAGATGAAAGCTCAGGAGAGGCTTCTGAGGAGAGGCTTCAATTGTATGCACTGGTAAGTAAGATTTTCCCTGAGAAGCGACTGACATTGTGGGCACTAGGATACATACTCCAACTGAGGAGAGATTGAAACTGTAAGAACTGGGAAACAAGCTCCCTCCTAGAAGCATAATTTAAAGATAAACAAGAAAATATCAAGAAATCAACGATTTAGAATTATTTCCCCGACCATGCCTTATTCTGCCAAAAGATCTTCGATCTGACACATTATTTTGATTTCTCTCTCCATAGATGCTGTCTGACCAGCTGTGTATTTCCAAAACTTAATTTTTTTTAAAGTTTTCCAACATTCAGTGACAGTTTTGTTTTGTATCTATAATCCCAGTGAAGGTAGTGTGCATTTGAAAGGGAAATATTCAGGACTGATCTGCAGTCCCGATATGTTTTGATAACTGGTGGCTCCAAAGGTAACGGCTGGCTTTCAACCATTTGGTTGAACAGTCATGACTTTCAATAGTCATTACCCCAAAACATTAACTCTGTTCCCCTCTCCAAAGATGCTGCCTGACCTTCTGACCTTCTGAGTGTCCGCAGCACAGGCTGTTTAAATTTAGCTCTCTGATTCACTTTACTTTAATATTTCAGGTCACTTGTTCGTATTTGATCACATTTTTCACTAAATTTATTTTTAAAGTTTCTTTTGAATTTTGCGCAATAATTTTTCACAGAATCAGAAGTGTAGAAATAGACCTTTTATCCTGATGGTTTTTGCAATATTTATGCTTTACACTTCTCTGTGACTCCAGCAGCATATCCTTCTGTTCACGTGTTTAAATAGTTTCGTCTTGAATGTGACAACCTCAGCTGCTCCCTGCCCTAGCAAGCTCCAGACACCAACCACTCCCTTGTGGTACATGAGAAGTGTAATTTCAGCTGGAGATGCCCTGTAGCATTGCCAAGCACTTCTGGAGAACAGACAACGCCAACTGCTGATGCAGTAGCCTGCAGTGACCTTTCAGAGCAAATCAACTGTCAATCAACTGGACTCGAATCATCAGATAACTCGCAACCTGAAAGAGGCAAAGAGTCATTTAGTACAGAAAATGCACAATGGTCAAACACCCATTTACAAAAATCCCATTAAACACCCACTCGGATTCTACCATTCACCAGCTCTCTAGAGGTGATTTACAGTGGTCAAATAAACTACTAACAGACACTTCTTTAGGATGTGGGAGGAAACTGGAGCACACTAAGGAAACACACGGGGAATGTATATACTCCACAAAGACAGCAACCAAGTTCCTACTCTCTGGATAATGAAGTGACTCCTTACTTCTGTGTTAATCTGTCTTTGATTTATAGCCTCTATAGTAAACTTTCCTCTAAATAGAAATAATTCCTGTCTATCTACCCTAAAATTTGAAGGCTTCTTATTGGGCATTCCATCTCTCTGAGAAAACAGGTTCAGACCTGCCTTCTTGATGTAATAAGTACAAATCCCAGATTGTATAGGAGCATAGGAGCAGAATTAGGGCATTCAGTCCATCGAGTCTCCTCCAGCATTCAATCAGATGTGATTTCCAATAAAACCCCATTTTCCTGCCTTCTCCCTGTAACCTCTTGCCAATCAAGAACCTATCAACCTTCACTTTAACTATAACCAATGACTTGGCCTCCATGGCTGAGTATGGCAGTGAATGTTACAGATTCACCATCCTCTTGCAAAAGAGATTCCTCCTAATCTCTGTTCTAAAGGGATGTCCTTGTATTTTGAGACTGTGCGTTCTGGTCTTAGACTCTCTCACTATTGGAATCTTCTTTACCATGTCCAGTATATCTTGGCCATTCAATATTTCGTAGGTCTCAATTAAAATCCACCCCCGCTCCACCATAATCCTTCTAAATTCCAGTGAGTACAAGCCTAGAGGTCCTTATACATTAACCCTTTCATTCCTGGGATAATTTATGTCTCCGATTGCCTGCAGTTTCAATTTGTGTGTCACTACCCCCAGATTTTATTAACTCAGCACTGTGGCTAAAGCAGCGTGTCCAATAAATCACTGAGAGCTTATTCTCCAGGTCTGTTCAACAACTCTGCAGTGGTGCTGGGTAGAGAGCTGAGCTGCAGGTTATCTCAGGATTGCACCTCGTATCAGGTTGTGGGGGTGTTTGGATTATCCATGCGAAGTACTGCATACACCACCATTGGCACAGTATTTCAGTTCTGAGAGCTTCAAGTGTTTTTGTTCCGTAACTGCACAGGAACTGGAAGCAAGCCTCTTGATATGTTAGCTGTTGACATTCTGTTGGTATGGTTTTATGCTCCTTATCCACGGAATATTTAAACGGCCAGGTGAAAGGTGACATGTAGAGCAATTTCAAGGGCTGGAGGAACACATGATAATGAGGATGTCACTAAGACAGTATCTGACATGTCCTGGGTTTAATAAGTTGATGAGTTGCTTTATTACAGTCACATGAACTGAGTTGCAGTGAAAAATTATCTTGCATACCATCCATGTGTCATAGAGGGGCGGGCGCTGGTGGCAGACCCAAATGCAAGACACAGACACTGAAGTACCAGGAACAGGACAGAACTAGACTTAGGAACGAGACTGGATGCAGACTAGGAGCTGGGACAAGAACACAGACTTGGGCTAGGACTTCACTTGGAAAGCGGGACCTGGACAAGGAACGAGGAACTTGGAACCTGGACAAGGACTTCGAGCCAGAGACTGGACAAGGATCCGAAACCTGAGTCTTGATTCGGGCTCGGACCTCGGATCTAGGCGAGGACATGACGTGGCTACAAGACTGGGTGAGGCTTGGGTTCAGACTCTGAGCCAAGGACATGATGAGGCTTGGGTTCGAACTCCAAACCGAGGACATGACGAGGACCCAGAACCTGGGTCTTGACTCGGGCTCGGACTCTGGAACTAGGCGAAGACATGACATGGTTTTGGGAAACAGGAACCTCGGAACACAAAGCCAGAAGCCTTGACTTGGTCGGGGGAGAGACAGGGACACAGAGCCTTGGTCGAGGGAGAGACAGGAATGCGGGGACATGGAACACAGAGCCGGGACCCCTCCTTGGAAACAGGACGTAAGGTCGGGACTCATACACAGAATGCTGAGCACGGTGAGACAGTTCCCAACACTAGGTGGTGGCAGATGGCCAGACCTACCTAGCGAAGGTGTGGACACAGAGACGGTTCAAAACAACAATGGACAGTTCCTTATCTTGCTCCAGCAGTTGAACTAGAAAGTGGCTCAGCTCAGCTTCAGACAGGGCTGGAGAAGGAGGAGGAGGAGGAAAACCAGAAAACCTGGAATAAGGAATGATGGACCGGACCGTGAACCAGAATCTGGACTTCATGGAACGGACCATGACACCATGGGTAGTGTAGCGGTTGCTACATCGGCAACCAGGGTTTAATTAGCTACATCAGTGTCCAACATTTAATTAGCTGCATCAGTGACCAGGGTTTAACTCCTGCTGCTGTATGTTACAAGCTTGCAGGAGACTCCCTATGACTGTGTGGGTTTCCTCCAGGTGCTACAGTGCAGTGCAGGCAGACATTAAGGTGCAAGGTCACAATACAACCCTGGATATTCTTATAAATGGTTTTCCTTAAGCACCACATCACTTTGCCCTCAGGATGGAGCTGGTGACAGGTTTTACGAAGGCTGATGACAGATTTGATGTGCTGATGATGCTACTAGGAGCATGATGCAGGTGGACTTCCAGGCATGGCCAGACAATGTATGAGAGTTGGTTGACTATTTTCAGATGTACCAAGATAACAGTGTAAAGCTTGTCTTGCATACTGTTCGAACAAATGAAATCATGAATTACACAGTGCATTGAGGCAGAAGGTGAAACAATAACAATGCAGAATAAAGTCTTGTGATCTTGTGTAACAACTACAGAGAAAATGCAGTGCAGGTGAGCAATAAAGAGCAAAGTCATAGCGAGGTAGATGTGAGGCCAGGAGTCCATATTATTGTACATGAGGTCCATTTGGGAGTCTAATGATAGAAGCTGTCCTTGAGTTTGGGACACTGCACGAGGAAGGCTCACATTTGTAATGTGATGTTCAATTGGTGGACTGTTGCATGGTATAAAATTTACCCCAAACTTTCACCACAACACCTCCTACAGGTTAAATTGAGTAACAATGCAAAACAGAGCATGTATTTGTAATCAATAATTACTGCCATGGGTAACACAGTTCTGCAGTGGGTGGAGCTGCTACCCTTACAGCTCCAGGGACCTTTGTTAGTCCTCACCTCTGCTGCTGTCAACGTGGAGTTTGCATGTTTTCCCTGTGACTGAGTGGGTTTCCTCCGGGTGCTCCAGTTTTCTCCCACATCCCAAAGACATGTGGATTAATAGGTTGATGGACCACAGGACAATGTAGCCTCATTTTTCTATGACAGCAAAGGGTCACTGGGACTCCAGCATTTCTACAGAGGAGAAATGTCCAGAGGAACATTAAGGGACAGAACCACTCTTGCATATAAAAAGGCTCAAAATGTGCCAGGCATCTACTCCACAACTAATGAAGTGTGTAAATTATTTGTTCAAGTTGCAGATCCAAATGCAAAACAGGTAAAGCATCGTTAGACTGCCTATATCCAATATAATTTGGTTTCCTCCACTTTTAAGCCTGTCACATTCAAAATAAATACTTGTTTCTACTTCCAGGACAAGTCTCAACTTTCCAGAAAACCGGTGTTCATTTTGAATATCACTCTAATATATTACTTGGGACTGTACATGCTGGAGTTTAGAAGACTGTGGGGAGATCTCATTGAAACCTATCGAATATTGAAAATCCTAGATAGAGTGGCTGTGGAGAGGATGATTCCTATAATGAGGAAATCTTTAACTAGAAGGTACAGCCTCAGAATACAAGTACGTTCCTTTAGAACAGAGATAAGGAGGAATTCCTTTAGCCAGAGGATGGTGAATCTGTGGGATTCATTGCATGGACAGCTGTGGCTATACTTAAAAAGGAGGTTAATAAATTTTTATTAGTAAGGGTGTCAAAGGTTATGAGGAAAAGACAGGTGAATGGGGTTGAGAAGAATAATAAATTAGCCATGATGGAATGGTGGAGCAGACTTGATGGGCTGAATGGCCTAACTCTGGTCTTTATGACTTATGGTATTATATTGTAAGTCTGTTTTAGACCCTATTGGATTTGAAGAAAGAATGTGCAAAGCTTATTGTATGGCAGCTGGGTTCCTCTCATCATTGCAACCATTTTTGTCCTTTAGTTTCTCTGTCACTACAGTAGCCATTTCTCCTCCTCGTTGTTTCAAGACTGATGTGGGCTGTCTACAAGCTGTTTCCTGTTGAAATAAAAACTCATCAGACCATCATTCTTCCATTCAGTCACAAAATCTGAGAGCTCCTTGATTCTCACAGTCTCTATAGAATTTCAAGATTAAATATCCTATTTGGCACATCTACTGTGTGCCAGATTCCTGACAGTACCCTTCATTTTGTCCCATTTCATTCCCCTTTCACCATATCCACTTAAATGTCCCTTTATACAATGCTTGTTCTCCATTCTTATGAAACCAACTATTAGTTTTGTGAAAAAACACTCCTAACTTCTCCCTTCATTCTATGTTGACATTTTTCATCCTGTTTGCTATGGGAGCCTACTATTTGGTGGTGCAGAAAAAGCAGGTGCTGGACTAATTTTAGTGACAGTTCACTATTATAAAAGGAAGATAATCATTTTAACAGTCTTCAGAGTTGAGGTGGATTTGAACAAGTAGCCCTCTCCAAGCTAATCTTCCAGTCGTGCTTTTGGTAAATAGTTCCATCTCTTGCTGCTGTATCTGTGAAGGTCAATAACATGGCTTCAGTGTGTGTGGGTCATCATTTTACTCAGATAAACAACAATGGAAGCAGAGAGACACTTCATAAAGATTCAGTAAGGGTGTAATATCACAAACCGCCATTCCCTGAAGCAGAGTTTAAATTGGATCAGCTGTTGATTCTTGAGGTGGGAAATGTTTAAACCCTTTCCAAACAGAGCTCTGTTAGTGTGACCAGAATATGTGACCATGCAGATGTGTGAATAAGTGCTGGAGACATGAACTTAGTTAAAAGCATTAAGTTTTACAGATGTGGCTCTCAAACCTTGCTCCAGTGTCATCTAGTCGCAGGTTTTGAAACACACCCTTTAGACCAACTATCCTCCTGCAACTCACTGTAGTACCGAACATTAGTCTGCATTTTTGAATTCCTTTGTGCTCTCCAGCAAACTGCTAACTTCTGAAGAATTTCATTACAGAAGAATTTCATCACATATGAACTTAGTTATTTATGAACTGTATCGCATAATATGAACTGAAAAATCATCGTCTGGCATAAGCAATTTTCATTTTATATCATTTTAATGTCTTCCAGATCAGAATTCATTATGTGACTCTGTGGAGAGCACTGTTCAAGTGTTTCTCCAGGGTCTTGAGCACATAATCCTCATTAATATCTCACATAGTACTGAGTTGTGTTGTAGTATTGGCAATGCTGCTTTTCAGATTCACCCAGGGCAGTATCGGATGATTAGCGGGTGAGGCATCCTCAAATTTGTCCTTGAGACGATATCTGATTTTTAAGGCAGAACTTCCAGCCTGTATTTCACCTCTGAGCTTAATCCACAGTGCACACATTTTCTTATCCCCCGGTGACCCAGATGACTACCTGACTGAGCCAACGTTTGTCATTCTCTTGTACGAGTCATGTGCCTCTGTAAATAAATGTTCTACATTGGCACTGGAATGTGTGGCACCACTTGTAGGCATATTGCAAGGCTCTGTTTGTTGTTAACACAGTTGAGGCATTTCACTGTATGTTTCAATGTGCATGTGATAAATAAATTAATCAGAATCTAAATCTGAAATGCGCTTTGCATTCAGTCTCAAAGTCTGTTAAGGGAGGAATGGGTCTCCGTTGTGGAGCACCTGCACCAGTTCTGGGGAAAGAGGATGTAAGCTTCAGTGAACTGAGCAGAAACCAGTGTCCTTGGGAACCAAGTGACCAGTGCTGTAGGAAATACCTTAAACTGAATAGATGGGGAAGGGAGAGTCAGATGAGGGGAACTGCAGAGTGAAAGGGCATTGTAATAATACAGAGTAGCAAAATTGGTAATAATAGCTGATTCTTACTGATAGACCATACAAAGATGTGTAACAGCTTGGTGTGGCAACTGCTCTACACAAGGTCGCACAAAACTGCAGGGAGTTGTGGACACAACTCAGCACGTCAGAGAAACCAGCCTCCACTCTATGGACTCTGTCTATACTTCTCGCTCCCTCAGTAAAACAGTAGGCAATATCAAAGGTCCCACCCATCCTGGACAATCTCTCTTCTTCCCTCTTCCACCAGGCAGAAGATACAAAAACCTGAAAGCATGTACTACTAAGCCCAAGAACAGCTTCTACCCCACTGTTATAAAACTATTAAATACTTCCTAACATGATAACTTGGACTCTTGACCTTGCAATCTACCTTGTTATGATCTTATTGTCACAACCACTGATTTGGCAGTACAGCACATTTGCAATTGCACTTGTGAGTATATATGATCAGCATGTACTCCTTCAGACTGGACTATGCCAGTCTGTAGCATTACAGTACATGAGACATTACTAACTGATAGTGTGCAAGGGCCAATGGCTTAGAATCTGGTTACTGGGACCCTGTTAAACAGCTGTTTATTTGACCCAGTTTATTTTAATTTCAAAGATAAACCATATTCATAAAAGAAATGCAATAAACACAAACGAACAGTGTATAGCTTTCTTTATATTCATATTGTCATTCAGTCTGTATGTTCTAAGGTCTTGTTGGGGATGGACTTGCAATCTGAGGTCCTGTCATCAGTGAGCAGAGAGGAGCTGGATCTTGTATTACAGCCTTGCTAACTCTTTGGGGGTTTATTAAGAGGCCACATGAGTGGTACTGGTGCAACGAATATAAAATGTATTAACCTGATGACACTCTGAGTGAGTTGACTAGATAGCACTATCGATCTGCAGACTGGATGGCATTACGCTTGCAAGAGAAATATGTACTGTTTTATATTGTTTACCATAGTTTTAGGAAGAAAGTTTATTTTTGAAACAGAAAGTTATGCAGGAATTGGCCAAATGTCAATGGGAAACTTTTGTTAAAAGGTATGAAATTAGATGACTAACAGTTAAACTTTTACTTATGAATTTATAGCAAATCCATATGTTCTTTCAAAGCTCCATATCGCAAGAGGAAATTTAGTTTTGCAATAGCTAAGGAAGGAAGTTAAACATTGTACTAGATAAAAGGAAAAGCTGTATAATAATGATTTCAAAACTGCAGGACAGGGCAAATTTGATCAAAGCAAAGGAGGACCAAGGTACTGGAAAGGAGGGGGAAAGTAGAAAACAGCAACAATCTAGAGAGAAGCAGAAAACAGACAGTAAAATCCATTTTCAACAGGAGATCAACTTGGGTCCCTCATAGGATGAGACAGGTGAAATTATACTGGGGATTGAGAAAAAGCAAAAGAAATTAAATGACAATTTCTGTCTGTCTTCCTTGAAGAACACATGAGAAATGTTCTGAAAATAGTGGAGACCTCAAGCTCAGAAGCAAATAAAAATGAGCAATATTAGAGAAATAATGAGAGCCAATAAATATTTATGATTTGATAGCCCATATCCCAAGAGTTTTGCCCCCAAACTTTGGAATTCTTTCCATGTTACTTTTTGAGCTCTCTTTCCACACTGAAGTTATTCCTTATCATTGCAACCTGGTCATAGAACATAGAACATAGAAATCTACAGCACATTACAGGCCTTTTGGCCCACTGTGTTATGTTGACCATGTAACCTACTCTAAAAACTGCCTATAATTTCCCTACTGCATAGCTCTCTATTTTTCTAAGCTCCATGTACCTATCTAAGAGGCTCTTAAAAGACCCTATTGTGTCCACTTCCACCACCGCCACTGGCAGTGCATTCCACGCACCCACCACTCTCCGTGTGAAAAACTTATCCCCGACATCCCCTTGGTACCTTTTTCTGAGCACCTTAAAACTATGCCCCTCTGTGTTAGCCACTTCAGCCCTGGCAAAAAGCCTCTGGCTATCCACACAATCAATTCCCCTCATCATCTTATACAGCTCTATCAGGTCACCTCTCATCCTCCATCACTCCAAGGAGAAAAGGCCAAGTTCACTCAACCTATTCTCATAAGTATGCCCTCCAATTCAGACAACACCCTCGTAAATCTCCTCTGCACTCTCTCTATAGTATCCACACCCCTTCTGTAGTGAGTTGACCAGAACTGAACACAGTACTCCAAATGGGGTCTGATTAGATTTAGATTAAAGTCTGTCATGAGCCTTGTGCCGGGTTCTGTGGCGTGAAGCGACTGAGAGTGCGAGACTCCCCCCCCCCCCCGCCCCCCGGATAGGACGCCAGTCTATCGCGAGGTTAACCCCCAGCATTTTTGCCAGTACCTGTTCTCAGCTGGGTAGACTGGAGCATTGTGTGATTAAGTGCCTTGCTCAAGGACGCACACGCTCCCTCGGCCGAGACTCTAATCCACGACCTTCAGATTACTAGTCCAACGTCCTAACAACTTGGCCATGCGCCACAAATGGGGTCTGAACAAGGTCTCAGATAGCTGTAGCATTACCTCATGGTTCTTGAACTCAATCCCATGGTTGATGAATGCTAACACACCATATGCCTTCTTACAACACTGTCAACCTGCGCAGCAGCTTTGAGTGTCCTCTGGATATGAACCTCAAGATCTCGCACACTGCCACACTGCCAAGAGTCTTACCATTAGTATTATAGTCTGTTTTCAAATTTGTCCTATCAAAATGAACCACTTCACACTTATCTGGGTTGAACTCCATCTGCCACTTCTCAGCCCAGTTCTGCATCCTGTCGATGTCCCGCTGTAACCTCTGACAACCCTCCACACTATCCACAACACTCCCAACCTTGGTGTCATCAGCAAACTTACTAAACCACCTTTCCACTTCTTTATCCAGATCATTTATAAAATTCACAAAGGAGAGGGGTCCCAGAACAGATCCCTGTGGAACATCACTGGTTCCCATCCTGCATGCAGAATATGAACCATCTACACCTACACTTTGCTTTCTGTGGGCAAGCCAATTCTAAATCCACAGAGCAAGGTCTCATTGGATCCCATGCCTCCTTACTTTCTGAAGGAACCTGACATGGGGAACCTTATCAAATGCCTTACTGAAATAACATTTCTTTATACAGTCTACGTGAAGGATCTCCACACAAAACCTCAACCGTTTCCCCTTACAGGTGCTGTCTGATCCACCGAGTTCCTCCAGCTGTTCACTTGTTGCTCCAGATTCCAACATCTGTCGTCTCTTGTGTCGACACTTCCTCCTCCAGTTTGTTTTTCAAGTCTTATCCCATAACAGTCCTGTGATATGTTCTGGAATTTTCCTTTAAGGTGCTGCAGAAATACAATTGTTAATACACAGTGTTTTTGTACATTGCTTCTGCCAAGAGTTAATTTTTTATAAATTCCAGGCAGTGATCGGATTATCCTCGTGGCAACATACTCATGTTTCCTCTGACATGTGTCAAAATCCAAGCCGGCAGAGTTTCAGCTCTTTGCCCTGACAAACTATTGGTAATGACAGTTGTTGAGCTGGTATCACATTAAGCACAATGGGCTCTGTCTGTGACCAGATGATTAAAATTCTGTTCTATCACAACCAGAGCTGGGAGCAAACAAAATGTCATTTGATGACAGGCACAGAAATGGAAAATGGTGCAGTACTTAGAGGTGAAATTTGAAATTGATTCCTAATGTCTGCTTTTGTGTTTCTTTAAGTCACGAATGGTTTATTTTCATATGCGCGCGAACAATGACAATCTTACTTGCAGCAGCATCACAGACACATAGCATCAGAGACACAACATTCACATAGAAAATTATACAAGAAAGAAAACAAAAAACCCGAAGTAATTCGCATGTACATGTCTAGAGGCTAATGTCAGGCAGTAAGTCTGTTTTTGATCAGTCTCGGGAGAGGTTACTATACGAAGGAATATTGACTATATGTATCCAGTCTTAGAGCAAGAACATATTTGACTCACAGTAAACCAACATAAAAGAGGTCAGGTGGCTGTTGTGTAAAGTTTCAGGAAATCTGGATCTCTAGAGTGCCCCCCCCCATTTCTGATTCTCCTTCAGTCTCCCATTTTTGTGTTCTTTATCATAACCACCCTCCAGCCACCTCATGACTCATTTCCCTCATCCCTCTGCTGGTGCCATCCACATTTCACTCACAGGATCCTCCTCTCCCCGGGCTGGTTCTGGTTCATCTGTCCTTCTCCTCTCCCCTAATGATTCTCATTATCACCCCTCTTACTTCTCAGATTCCAACACTGGTTGAACACACACAAAATGCTGGAGGAACTCAGCAGCTCCGGCAGGATCTATGGAGGGAAGTGAACAGTCCAAGTTACAGGCTGAGACCTTTTGTCAGGACAGAGGCACAAACTGTCCTCTGTTTATTTCCCTCCATAGATGGTGCCTGACTTGCTGAGTTCCTCCCGCATTTTTGTGTGTTGCTCACGATTTCCAGCATCAGCGTATATCTTGTGTCTCCGGCACTGGTAGTCTTTACACGCCACCTCTGTCCCTCTAGCTGCTATCTTCACCTTCAACGTCCCCTACCCTCAATTTGCTCCATTTGTGAGTTTTGTCTGCCCAGTTGCTCTTATATTCTAGTCCTTTGGAAATGAATACTAACGTTGAATTTGCCTTCCTTACCTCTGACTCAACCTGCAAATTAACCTTTAGAAAATCCTACATAAGGATTCACAAGTCCCTTTGCACCCCTGATTTCTGAATTTTCCTCCCCATTCAGAAAATCTTCTATACTTTTATTCTTTCTATCAAATTGCATGACTATCCATTTCTCCACACTATGTTCCATCTGCCGTTTTTTTGTCTATTCTTCTAAGCTGTCTAAATCCTTCAGCAACTGCATGCTTGTAATGTGGAAGCAGGTTCTTTGGTCTGGTGAGTGAGACAGAAAACACTGACTCTGAATAGGTGTATTAATCATTTATTTACAAACTGTAACAATTTGACCAAACATTCGCATTCCCCAAGTTACACAAACTACAAAGCTTAGTATTCAACAAGAAGATTCTTTGTTAAAAGTTCTCATGAAGCTTACCTTCCCAAGGGTTCTGCACAGCCTGCCTCAAACAAAGGAAGAGTAAACAAATCCCCCCTTGTTACCCTTTATAGCCAGGATATCTGAAGCTCAATACTAGGTAACCAACCAATGGGAAGAGCAGCTGCAGTTTCTAAACTAACCAAGCACAATGGAAACAGCTTTCAACAAGCAGAATGAACCACACTACCCACAGGACAATGCTTCCTCAATGCCACTTGCTCTTCCACCCATCTTTGTATTGTCCGCAAACTTGGCCACTAAACCATCAATTCCATCGTCCAAATCAGTGACATATAACGTGAAAAGAAGCAGTCCCAACACTGACCATAGTGGAGCACCACTGGTTGTTGGCATCCAGCAAGAAAGGGCTCCCTTTATCCTTACTCTTTCCCTCTTGCCAGTCAGCTAATCTTCTATCAGTGAGTTGCAATCTCACTGTCCCTCCACGTGGCATTGGATCACATGGACAATAGCAATACTTACATCAGGCTGCTGTTTATTGATTACAGATTAGTGTTCAGATATCCTCAGTATGATTATTGATTACAGTTAAGCATTCAACACAACCATACCCTCAGATGTACAGTGGAGAGCATTTAACTGGTTGTATCACTGCCTGGTAGGGGGTGGGGTGGGGAAACACTGCACAGGATCAGAAAAGGCTCCAGAATATTGTAAAGTCAGCCAGCTCCATCATGGGCACTAGCTTCCCCAGCATCGAGGACACCTTTCAAAGGGGATGCCTCAACAAGTCAGCATCCATCATGAAGGGCCCCCATCACCCAGGACATGCCCTCTTCTCAGTGCTAGCATCAAGGAGCCTGAAGACACACGCACAACATTTTAGGAACAGCTTCTTCCCCTCTGCCATGAGATTTCTGAATGAACAATGAACAATATATACTTCTTACTGGAGTTCATAGTTTTTTATTATTGCATGTAGAGATTTAATACTGCCACAAAACATGATATTTCACAACATGCTGTATGCCAGTGATATAAAATCTGATTCTAATATCCATGCTAGTGTGGCGACCCACTTTCTGGCACCCACGAACCGGCTCACAACAGCGCGCGCAGGCAGAGGGCCGGCCCCAAAAAGGGCGCCAGGCCATCTTCACCAGCAGGGGGAAAATCCCGCGTGTGGAAAGGGTCTGGGAATATGCATTCCCCACAGCAGTCCCGCCCCAGGGAGGGCGGGAACGGGAAGGCTTTAAAGCAGGCCGCGAAGTCTGAATAAATCTCTTTCATCGCAACTCTAACTCACCGACTCCGTGTGGTTATTCTAGCGTTGTGTGTAGCACACCGCTACAATTGGTGACCCTGATGGCCCAAACGATATTTGGACCAGAGATGACCGATGCTGCATCTGTTCACGCAGTTTCGTTAAAACTGCCAAGCTTCTGGACGCTGCGACCCCAATTATGGTTCGAACAAGCAGAAGCACAATTCCACATTCGGCAGATAACCTCGGAGTCCACTTGCTACTACTAGGTGCTGAGCTCACTCGACCAAGAGACTGCTGCACAAGTTGAGGAGTTTATGCAGTCGCCCCCGGAGAACGACAAATACACAGCATTCAAAGCCCTGCTCATAAGGACTTTCGGACTCTCACGGCGCGAACGAGCACACCGCTTAATGCACCTGGATGGTTTGGGAGACAGGCCGCCGTCAGCATTAATGAACGAGATGCTGGCCTTGGCTGAAGGACACAAACCCTGCCTCATGTTTGAGCAGGCGTTCCTAGAGCAACTGCCCAAGGACATATGCCTGCTGCTGTCCGACGCAGATTTCAGCAACCCCCGGGAGGTGGCGGCCCAAGCAGATGTGCTGTGGAATGCCAGGAAAGAGAGAGGGGCATCCGTCGCACAGATCACCAAGCCGCGTGCCCAACGACAGACCAGACCAGGCCCGGCAGCAGAGCCTACAAAACCCGGCGACGGGAGTGAGGAGCCCAACGAACAATGGCGCTTCTACCACCAGCGGTGGGGCACAGAGGCCCGCCGCTGCAGACCACCCTGCAAATTCCCGGGAAACGCCAGGGCCAGCTGTCGCTGATGGCTACGGCGGCTGGCCATCAGGTCAGCCTCCTGTACGTCTGGGACAAGCAGTCAGGACACCGCTTTTTGGTCGACACTGGAGCGGAGATCAGCGTCTTACCTCCAACGAGTTACGACACCCGCAACAGAGAACCAGGACCCACCCTGAGGGCTACAAGTGGCAGCACAATACGAACCTACGGCACCCGCACGGTGCGGCTACAGTTCAGCTCCAGCCGGTTCACGTGGGACTTCACACTGGCCGCCGTGCCCCAACCACTCCTGGGGGCGGATTTTCTGTGAGCCCACAGCCTGCTGGTCGACCTGCAAGGGAAACGATTAGTCCACGCCAAGACTTTTCAAACGTTCTCCCTGGGTGAAGCACAGTTGCCAGCCCCACACCTGGACTCCATCACGCTGTCCGACGACGAATTCACCAAGGTCCTGGCGGATTTCCCATCAGTAGTGACACCACAGTTCACGGCAGCCATGCCCAGACACAGAGTACAGCACCACATCCCGACCCAGGGACCACCCCTCCACGCCCGTGCTCAAAGGCTTCCCCCGGACAAGCTCCGACTGGCGAAGGAGGAGTTCAAGAAGATGGAGGAATTGGGGATCATACGACGGTCCGACAGCCCATGGGCCTCCCCCCTTCACATGGTGCCCAAGGCAACGGGGGGCTGGAGACCATGCGGTGACTACCGCAGACTGAACGAGGCTACAACGCCAGACCGCTACCCTGTGCCGCACATTCAAGACTTCGCAGCAAACCTACACGGCGCAAGGATCTTTTCCAAGGTAGACCTCGTCTGGGGATACCATCAAATCTCTATACATCCGGACGACATCCCCAAAACAGCACTTATCACCCCGTTCGGACTTTTCGAATTCCTCCGAATGCCGTTTGGTCTAAGGAATGCCGCACAGACTTTCCAGCGGCTAATGGACGCGGTGGGACGCGACCTGGACTTTGCATTCATCTATTTGGACGACATCCTCATAGCCAGCAGTAGTCGGCAGGAGCATCTGTCCCACCTCCGCCAGCTCTACTCCCGCCTGAGCGAATTCAGCCTTACAATCAATCCAGCCAAATGCCAGTTCGGACTCGATACCATTGACTTCCTGGGCCACAGGATTACTAAAGACAGGGCAACCCCGCTGCCCGCCAAGGTAGACGCGGTCCGCAACTTCCCCCGACCCAACACAATCAAAGGCCTGCAGGAATTCGTGGGTATGGTGAATTTCTACCACCGTTTCCTCCCCTCAGCAGCCCGAACCATGCGCCCCCTGTTCACTCTAATGTCGGGTAAGGGCAAGGACATTACCTGGGACGAAGAGGCCGCAGCCCCTTTCGTTAAAACCAAAGAAGCCTTGGCAAACGCCGCGATGCTAGTGCACCCCAGAACGGATGTTCCTACTGCTCTCACGGTGGACGCATCCAACACAGCGGTCGGTGGAGTGCTGGAACAACTCATCGAGGGCCGCTGGCAACCCCTGACGTTCTTCAGCAAACACCTACGACCACCCGAACTCAAATACAGTGCTTTCGACCGGGAGCTATTGGCACTATACCTGGCAATTCGGTATTTCAGGTACTTCTTAGAAGGTAGGCCCTTCACTGCGTTCACAGACCACAAACCGCTTACCTTTGCGTTCATGAAGGTGTCCGACCCCTGGTCGTCCCGCCAGCAGTGACATCTGTCCTACATCTCCGAGTACACGATGGACATCCGGCATGTCTCGGGAAAGGACAACGTCGTGGCGGACGCATTTTCCAGACCGACCATACAGGCCCTGTCCCAGGGGGTGGACTAGGCAGCACTGGCAGAGGCACAGCAGGCAGACGCTGAGATCCCCAGTTACAGGACTGCAGTCTCCGGTTTGCAGCTCCAAGACCTCCTTGTAGGCCCAGGTGAGAGGACCCTACTATGTGACGTAGCTACCGGCCAACCCTGCCCTGTCGTCCCAGCAGCCTGGCGCCGGCGGATTTTCGAGTCCATTCACAACTTAGCGCACCCCTCCATCAGGACAACCGTCCGGCTGGTCGCCAACAGGTTCGTGTGGCATGGGCTTCGTAAACAGGTCAGTGAATGGGCTAAAACGTGCATGCAGTGCCAAACGGCCAAGGTGCAGCGGCACACCAAGGCTCTGCCGCAGCGGTTCGAACCCACCTGCCAAAGGTTCGACCACATCCATGTGGATATCGTGGGGCCCCTGCCAGTGTCACGAGGAGCGCGGTACCTCCTAACTATGATAGACCGGTTCACTAGATGGCCAGAGGCAGTCCCGCTCACCGACACCACCTCCGAATCCTGTGCCCGAGCACTGATCGCAACCTGGGTAGCCCGCTTTGGGGTACCGGCCCACATTACCTCTGACAGGGGCGCCCAGTTCACCTCCAGTCTGTGGTCAGGTATGGCCAACCTTTTAGGATCGCAGCTACACCACACAACTGCCTACCACCCACAGTCGAACGGACTAGTGGAGCGCTTCCACCGTCACCTGAAATCGGCTCTCATGGCCCGCCTGGAGGGGCCTAACTGGGTGGACGAGCTTCCCTGGGTCCTGCTTGGAATCCACACGGCACCCAAAGAGGATCTGCACACCTCGTTGGCCGAGTTGGTGTACGGCGCACCCCTGCTAGTCCCAGGAGAGTTCATACCAGCCCCAAGGGGGCAAGAGGAAGAACCCACAGCAGTCCTGGACAGACTATGGGAGAGGCTCGGTAACCTGGCCCCCGTACCCACTTCACAGCACGGA
The DNA here is from genome assembly GCF_030028105.1 of Mobula birostris. NCBI lineage: Eukaryota > Metazoa > Chordata > Chondrichthyes > Myliobatiformes > Myliobatidae > Mobula > Mobula birostris. Next base: position 22,404,872 of record NC_092371.1, on the reverse strand, counting down.
CAGAGCCCGACCTGCGTACCCAAAGACCTGCAGAACTGTAAGTTTTTTTTTGTACGATGGGGTGGACGCCGGGCACCGCTACAGCGGCCCTACAAGGGACCATTTAAGGTGATCAGGAACAACGGGTCCACATTCGTGCTGGACATTGGGGGAAGAGAGGAGGTTTTCATGGTGGACCAACTCAAACCGGCCCATGTGGACTTGGCACAGCCGGTCCAGGCTCAGGCACCGCGGCGCAGGGGCAGACCTCCCAAACAGAGGCTGATCCAGACGGTGGACATTGGGGGAGGTATCGCCAGTTCTGGGGGGGTGGGGTTATGTGGCGACCCACTTTCTGGCACCCACGAACTGGCTCACAACAGCGCGCGCAGGCAGAGGGCCGGCCCCAAAAAGGGCACCAGGCCATCTTCACCAGCAGGGGGAAAATCCCGCGTGCGGAAAGGGTCTGAGAATATGCATTCCCCACAGCAGTCCCGCCCCAGGGAGGGCGGGACGGGAAGGCTTTAAAGCAGGCCGCGAAGTCTGAATAAATCTCTTTCATCGCAACTCTAACTCACCGACTCCGTGTGGTTATTCTAGCGCTGTGTGTAGCACACCGCTACACTAGTATCTTTCCTGTAATACCATGGGCTTTTATCTGTTTAACAGCCTCATGTGTGGCACCTCATCAAAGGAGTTCTGAAAATCCAAGTAAACAACATCCACTGACTCTCCTTTGTCTATCCAGCATATTATTTCCTGAAAGAATTCCAACAGATTTGATAGGAAAGATATTCCCTTAAGGAAACCATGCTGTCTTTGGCTTATTTTATCATGTGCCTCCAAGTATCCCAAAACATTACCCTTAATTGTCATGGTCCAGTCCGTGAAGTCCGCATTCCGGTTCACGGTCTGGTCCGTGGACTCAGGACTTCAGGTCTTCCAGCTGTCCCTTGTTTTGTTTGAGTTAATCATAGACACCTGATTCCCATTTGGGGCTTGGAATATAAGTAGCCTTGGGGTTGAGTTTGGGCTGCTGGTTTGCCTTGTCAAGATCCACTGGGAGCAGCCTGTTGCTATCTTCAGGCTGTGTTGGGGAACTATCCCCCCATGAAGCCTTGCTGTCAGTAGTTGGAGCTGTCTTTGTGGTATGGATTCGGCTGTTTCCCAGGTCAGCTGAGTGGCCGTCAGCCACTCTGAGCTAGGTAGAGATCTAGCCAGCTGAGGTTGCTGGTCGTAACTGCAACTCGGAGCAACCCAGAAGCAAAGATGGAACTCTCTGTCATTCTTTGATATTTGTCTCTTCTTGTCCTCTCCTCCATGGGGTAAGTCAGGCTGTTTGGCTGTTGCCCTGCAGGGGGATGTGTCTTGTCTTGTCTTTGCCTCTGTTGGGTAAGTCTGGCCATTCTGTCATTACCTGATGGATGGACCTGTCCCACTTTGGTGTGGAGATAAAGTTGAGTCCTGGCTTGTCTAAGGATAAGTCCTGGCTCTATGTCTATGTACTGTCCAGTCTCATGTTAGTATAGTGTTAAAGATGAGTCCTGGCTTTTTGAAGGGTAAGTCCCGGCTCTATGTTGATGTACAGTTCCCAGTCTGTCTCTGAGTTTCAGCCTCTGCATCTCAAGACCCAAGATCCCTGCCTGTCTCCAAGCCTCCAGCCTCAAGGCCTCAAGCCTATTGCCACGTCCTGTCCTGTAGTCATGTCATGTCCTTGCTTAGTTCTGGGGTCTGAGCCCGAGGCAAGACCCAGGTTCTGGGTCCTTGTCTGGCCTCTGGCTTGGAGTCCAAGCACAGGCTCCAAATCCATGGTTCCTAGTCCTGTCCTGCTTTCCCATGCCCTGGCTCCTAGTTCAAGGTTCACTGTCTGGGTTCCCGGTTTCTTGTCCTTGTCCTTTCCTAGCCCAAGTCTGTGTTGTTGTCCCTGCTCCTTGTCTGTATCCTGTCACATCCCTACTGTAGTCAAATCCTGTTCCTTGTCCTTCAGTGTCTGTGACTTGCATTTGGGTCTGCTTCCAATGCCCCCATTATGACATTAATAAGGGACTCCAACATCTTCCCAACCACTGGAGAAGGGCTAACTGGCCTATAATTTCCTTTCTTTTGAATATCTCCCTTCTTAAAGAGCGGAGTGATATTTGAAACTTCCAGTCCTTAATGGAGTGACGTTTGCCACTTTCCAGTCCTCATGGCAATTATGAGGCAGCACCTCAATGCATAAAATCATGCAGACATAGTCAAGAGGTTTAGTTGCTGTTCAGACCAAACATCAGAATGGGGAAGAAATGTGATCTAAGTGGCTTTGACAGTGGAATGATCTTGGTGCCAGACAGGATGGTTTGAAAATCTCTGACACTTCTGTTCTGGGAATTACATGCATAATAATTTCTAGAGTTTAGAGAATGGTGTGAGGAAAAAAAGCCAGTGAGCATCAGTTCTCGGGGCAAAACACCTTGTTAATGTGAGAGGTCAGAGGAGAATAGCTAGACTGGTTGAAGTCAACAGGAAGGCGATGGTAACTTGGATAACTACACGTTAAAACAGTGGTGTGCAGAAGAGCATCTCTGAATGTATGACACTTTGAACCTTGAAGTGGATGGGCTACAGCAGCAGAAGACCACAAAGGTATGCTGAGTGGCCACTTTATTAGGTCCCGCCTGTATCTAATGAAATGGCCACTGAATGTAAATTCTTACCGATCAAAATCATCTTGTCCAGCACTTGTTGCTATTCGTATCTCAATGCATCAGGGAACAATTGTGGTTCATTGCCTGGCTTCATCCCATTTATGTTTGTTCTTAATAAAGACAAACTTAGCTTGGGTTTAACACTAGAATATTTTATTTACAGAATGGCTTTAGCTCAACACTGAGTGCCTGTGACTAGCTCACTAACGTCATTTTCAGTTCTGGGTGAACCTCCTGCATTGCCCCCTGGAAACAGAGGTTCTTTATTATATACACACACACATAATAACACATCTTCCCCCTTTAAAGAAAAACAGGCAAGACACTGTGTTCTCATAAGCCTGCAAGGAACAGTAATCCTTTCCAAAAAAAAGATATCTACATTAATCTCAAATTGTAATGAGCAATTTTTTGGGCACATGGCCAAGTGGTTAAGGTGTTTGTCTACTGATCTGAAGGTCGCTAGTTTGAGCCTCAGCTGTGGCAGCGTGTATGTGTCCTTGAGCAAGGCACTTAACCACACATTGCTCTAGTGTCTGTGCGAGGAGTGCCTTGTAAGGCATGAAAATGCCTGACGCAGGCCTCTCATAGTCTGAGTCGACATTCCCTCCCCCTCCCTTGACGATCCCCTCCCCGTAATGAGCAAATACAGTCCCTTATTCACTCAATAACTTCCAATCAGTCTCTGAGGTGGATTGATGATCATTTTCGGTTGGCTATTTGTTTCCATGGGTGTATTGCTTTCATTTTCTGTTTTAATATTAGTGTCTTTCTGAGAACTCTGATCAACATTTTCATTTTTCACATCTGCTGGCCCCTTTGGTGTACTGATAGGTGACATGTCACAGCTATGGGTTGGAACTTGTGGTCGTAAATCCACATGGTTCCTTCTGAGAGGTGTCCCTCGATCCACCTGCATCTGGGTAGAATGTGAAGCTACTTCCTCTTGCACATATCCTTGCATGAACCATCTGCCAGAAAACAGCCGAACCCATAAGGCTATAAGACCCAGGTTTTCAGACAGGTAAGCTTTTCGCAGACTTGTCATGATACTGCTTTTGTTTTTCTTTCACTTTCTCTTTAGCCAATTTGACCTCGTCTGCTCCTTAAGGTTTTCATGCATTGGAAGGTTAGTGCATATGCATTGACCCATCAGCATCTGGGCTGGTGAGAGGCCATTCTGCCGTGGTGCACTTCTATAAATCATTAGACTTTTGTGGAAATCCTCTCGTCCATCTTGTGCTTTCTTCATGAGGCCCTTCACTTTCCTAACCGAACTCTCTGCTGGGCCATTAGGATTTGGGCGATGTGATCCTGATCATTGTCAAAGGACTCAAATTCACTGCTCAAGAATTGTGGACCATTGTCTGATGCAACTTCCCATGAAACTCCATGCCTCACAAACGCAGCTTTCAGGAAGGTGATGACCGCTTTGCTGGATATTGATTGTGCTGCTGCAATCTCTGGGTAATTGCAAAAGTGATCTGTTACAACAATGTGACTCTTCCCATTACAATCAAACAAACCCACTCCAACTTTGAAGTATGACCTGTCTGGAACAGAGTGATATAAACAATTCTGTGTGCTTCTCTGGTCTGCAGGTAAGGCATATTTCACATGAAGGAATGGTCTGGCTGATATCTTGGTTTATTCTTGGCCAGTCCATCACTTCATGAGCTCTTTGTTTACATTTTTCTTCACCATGAAGCCTTTCAAGTATCTTCTGGAGCATTTCGTTGTATAGCGACACTCGAATCACAAACTATTTCCCTTTGAAGACCATATCTTCCACTGCTGACAGTTCAGCTCTGCATGCCCAATAATCCCGAATACACATTGGACAGTCATTCTCAGCTACTGGCCATCCTTTCTGAATTTTATCTTTGAGTACGTTCATTGCTTCATCTGACCCTGCTGTTTTCCTAATCTCTATTCTATCAGGAGATATTGGAATGGAGGCGTCAATCACGTCAGCATAGGCCTGTACATCTACATTAATCTCTTGGTCACTCTTTTCTTTCTTGTTGACTGCTTCAGACAGTGCATCAGCAGCAAACATATTTTCTCAGTGTGCAGGTCATCTTCACGTCGTATTTCTGCAGCCTTTTCAACATGCACTGTATCCTCATGGGAAAGTCGTATAGTGGTTTGGACATAATTGAGCCAATGGTTTGTGATCTGTCTCCACTTCAAAAGCTTGTCCATTGATGTACTGATGGAACCCTTCACATGCGTATGTGCTGGCGAGAAGCTCTTTCTCTTTCTGGGCATAGTTAGCTTCCACACTTGTTAAAGCCCTTGATGCACATGCCACAGGCTGCCATGTGTCGTCATGCTGCTGCAGTAGTACTGCTCCAAGCTTGCAGCAGGACACATCAGCTGAGATCCTAGTACACCTTTCCGGATCATAAAATCATGAACTCTTCAGTTAGGACTCTGTTCAGCATCTGGAAACACTCTTCTTGCACATGAGACCAAATCCACTCATTTCTCAGCTCCAAGAGTGACCTAAGTAGTATTGACACAGTTGACAGTGGAGGGATGAATTTAGTCAGGTAAGCCACCATCCCCAAGAAATGTCTCACCTCTTCTTTGTTTTGGGGTGTCTCCAATGACTGATGTCTTTCTTGGGTCAGGCTTCACTCCCTCTTCTGATATGATATCTCCTATGAAAGTCAGCGCCTTAACACCAAACTCACATTTCTCTTTATTTTAATTTTAATTTCAAATTCACATTCCATGTTATGTCAAGCACCACTCTCAGTTTTGCCTCACTTTCATCCTTGGTGGACTCCTAGGAGATGGTCTCAAAACCAGGTATGCCATCAAAAGAAAATGTGGACGGTTTTATAGTAGACTTCTGGCGTGGACAGAATCCCAAATGGTAGTTGAAGTTGTGTGGCTTCTGGTTTAAGATGGCACGACTGAAGACGAGCGCCGATGTCCTGGTAGTTCGAAAAACAAGAAATTCGACTGAAAACATTATTAATAACGGATTTTCTGAAATAAAATTGTGGCAAACTATCACCGCAAACGTTGAAGAGGCAAACGAAGCCGAATTGAATTTGAGGGATGAGCTGTGTTGGTGTGTTGCAAAATTGATGCGGACACAGTTGGAGTGAGTGATTCGGAGAGGAGAAGTTGAGGGGAGTTTTGGTGCCCGTCCAACTAACCCGGGTGCAAGGTTGGATTGCTCTAAGCGCAGCGCCGATTTGGAGAGGTCGAGAATGGCTTTGGGCTGGGCAACGAGGTCCAAAGTGAATTGCTGAACAGACTGGTCTAGACACGGAGCAGTTCACTGTAACGGAGCCGGGTGTTAATGTGAGGCACGATCCATTGTTTGGACAATTTGAACACTGGCCCGGATAGGCTGGAAAGGCAGGGTGCCGAGACTGGAGGCAAGATTTGGGCCATTTTTGTAATGTTCACTCGTCTCTCCGTGACGCTGAGGCCATGAGACTGCTCTAACTGCTGTGCTTTGTGTCTGCGAGCTTCATGTTGATTTGCTCAGCTAATATGATGAATTGAGACCGAGACCTTGAGCCTGCTCTGGGCTGGTCTGGGGGTTCGGATCTAAGGACTCAAATTGGTTTGGAGTGCTGTTACTGACTTCCATTCTTTGCATGATTTCTGTATTTTTCTCTTTGCACATCAGGTGTTGGGTTCTTTCTGGTTTCTTGCCTTATGGCTAACTGTAAGCAGGCAAATCGCAAGGTTGTATAATTTATACGTTCTTTGATCAATGTACTTTGATTCTTTGAAAAGCACAGTGTCGATCTTGCCTCATCAAGCTTCATCTGCTGAGCATTGAGTTTGCTAAGCCACTTTGCACGTACAAACCAGGATATGATCTCCTCCCGTATTGCAATTTATAAAGCTCTCTCTTGATGGCTCTATTCAGATCTCTTGGGTTGAGACATATCCACAAAGCTCCATTTTTCTTTTGCACAATGGCCAGTGAGCTCACTCTGTAGGTTAACGTATTTGGGGGAAACATACAGAATTCACTATCACTGACATTAAGTTGGGGTTTCACTTTAAGAGGCTGGTCTGATGTGATTACATTATTACGTAAAGATTTTTAGCGTGCTTTTATGTTTAGGTTTTGGAGCTCAATAAAATGTGTTGCAGGTTTCATTAAACATAAAATGCCTCATTTTGCTTTATTTGAGAAACCCTACATTGGTGACTCTGACGCTCTAGGACGACTCCAGAGTTATTGAACATGTTGGCCAATGTAGATGCTTTTAAACTGCTGGAGTTTTAGGAGCAAAATGTAGTTGCTTGGTTTGTATAAATTGAGGTCCAATTTGCTCTGCAAGAAATCATCAGCGACAACACCAAATTTTACTACATGGTAGCGTTGCTCAGCAGTTCCTCAGCTGCGAGAGTGGAGAGTCTGCATGATAAATACTGATTGCTGAAAACTCATCTTTTACAGAGGGTTGGATTCTGAGCGCACCAGACCGTTGCTTTCCTTGCCTGTCCTTGGCAATGCTAAGACTTCAGAGCTAATGGACCGCATGCTGTCTCTCCTGGGAAATCACTATCCTATTTTTAAGGAACTCTCCATGCAGTAAATGTCTGATCAAGTTCACATAGCCCTCATTAATGCACCCGTGAAGGACTATAGGGAGCTTGCTAAAATAGCTGATAGCTTACACTCAGCCAGGGGAGATGCATTATTCCTCCTCTTTCCCCTTCCTCAATAAGCCCGGTCAGCAAGGCGTCCAACATAAGGATGTCTGCGGCTGTGAAACAGACGATGCCAGGCCTGTGTTTTTACCATATCCGTTTTGGAACGAATGCTAGGAAGTGCTGACTGCCTTGAAGTTCCGACAGTACCAGCGCATCGGGACATCAGAGGTCTGTGAACACCGTGGGTTCCAGCTACCAGGGTCGTCTACTGTTCATTATGGACACGGGTGCTCACATCAGTGTGCTGCCAACATCGCCTATTGATGAGAAGACAAAGTGCAACGAAACCTCACAGGAGGCCGCCAGTGGCAGCAGGACCCAGACTTACGGGACACAACGGCTGATGCTCTGCTTCAGTGGGCGACATTATACATGGGACTTCGTCCTGGCAAAGTGGCTAGACTTCTGCTTGGTGCAGATCTCCTGTGTGCCCCGGGGCTGTTAGCCGATCGTAAGACGCACTGGTTTGTGGATGTCAACGACTTTGAGTCGCTATCCTGCTCCCCCAGTAAGATCCCCACAACAGATTTGTCAAGCACGTGCACCACCACATGTGAGTATACTTGACGGCTGGGTGAATTCTCAGATCTCACCAAGTCCACATTCTCCACTTTAGTCACAAAACATGGGATCGAGCACCACATTCCCACAACTGGCCCGCCAGTCCATTCCCCTGCGTATAGATTGGACCCAGAGAAGCTGGCAAACGTGAAGGCCGAGTTTGCCATCATGGAAAGGCTGGCACTGTAGCCAGTTGAATAGCCTCTGGGCTTCACTCCTCCACATGGTCCCCAAGTCTGACGGTGGTTGCTGCCCATGTGGCGATTACCAACGCCTTAATGAGACCAACACCCCCCGATCGTTACACAGTCCCACAAATCCAAGACCTTTCGGCATGTTTAGCCGGAAGGTTAATTTTTTCCAAAGTCGATCGAGTTAGGGGCTACCATCAGCCTGTGTGCTTAGAGGACATTCCCAAAACAGCTGTGACAATCCCATTTGGCCTTTTTGAGTGTCTGCACATTCCGTTTGGATTGAAAAGCTCAGCACAGACTTTTCAGACAGCCGATGGACTCTGTATTAAAAGATTTAGATTTTCTTTTTGTTTAACTGGATGACATTCTTGTCGCCAGTGCATCTAAATTCAGACACGTTATCTCATCTCCACACACGTTTCAAGTGCTTAAGCCAACATGGGTTGAATAGTAACCCTCTTAAATGCCAGTTTGGGCTGCCAACCTTTGACTTTCTTGGCCATCGCATCTCCACAGAAGGTGTGAAGCTCCTCCCATCAAAGGTAGTCGCTATTATGGATTTCCTACCACTCTGCACTACTGCAGAACTACAGGAGTTTTTAGGTATGGTAAATTTTTATCACCACTTCATTCTGCAAGCTGCTGAACTTAAGCTCCCCCTGTATAGTGTGCTTAAAAGCAATACCCCTAATCAAGTGCTTGACTGATCAGCAGGCATGATCTGATGATACCAAATGAGCTCTTTCTAACACAACCCTAGTGGCATACATGCTCCCCTATGCACCTATAGCCATTGCTACTGATGCCTCAGACTATGCTGTGGGCGCTGTGCACAAACAGTTGGTCGTAGGAGTGTGGCAGACACTTGCCTTCAGCCAGCAGCTAGGTCCCCCTGAAAGGAAGTAGAGCATGTTTGACCGTGGGCTTCTCAGTCTCTATCTGGCTGTCTGCCATTTTCCCCTCATGCACGTAATAGCCAAAATATCGGACACTTGGTCTTCACAGCAGCAACAGATGTACAACAGATATACAACATACCAAGGGGATAAATAATACCATGGCTGATATTTCTCACAGCCAGCCTTTGAGACAGTATGCATAGGGACTGACTATGCCAGCATGAACCCAACCAAATTACTGACCCAGGCTTACTAAACAGTAGTCACGGGCCTGCAGTTGGCTATCATTAAGATCGGGTAAGCTGGGGTTTCTCTCCTGTGCGATGACTCAACCTGCCACCCTTGCCCTGTTGTGCCCACTAACTGGAGATGGGCTGATTTTGAATTCCATGCATGGCCTCTTGCATCTGGGATGGGAAGCCTCATAGAAACTGATTACATTACAGTTTGGCACAGCCTCAGGAAGGATGTGTGATTGAATTTATAAAACTTAAGAGCAGGGAAGTTATGCTGCAACTGTTCAGAGTACTGGTGAGGCTGCACCTGGAGTACTGTGTGCAGTTCTGGTCTCCTTACTTGAGGAAGGATATACTGGCTTTGGGGGCAGTGCAGAGGAAGTTCACCAGGTTGACTCCAGAGGTGAGGGGGTTAGACTATGAGGAGAGATTGAGTTGCCTGGGACAGTACTCGCTGGAATTCAGAAGAATGAGAGATCTTATAGAAACATATAAAATTATAAAAGGGATAGATAAGTTAGAGGCAGGAAAGTTATTTCCACTGCTAGGTAAGACTAGAACTAGGGGACCTAGCCTCAAGATTCAGGGGAATAGATATAGGATGGAGATGAGGAGGAACTACTTTTCCCAGAGAGTGGTGAATCTGTGGAATTCTCTGCCCAGGGAAGCAATGGAGTCTACATTAAGGTTGGATAGATTTTTGCACTGTAGGTGAATAAAGTAGGCGTGGCCAAGTGGTTAAGGCATCGGTCTAGTGATCTGAAGGTCGCGAGTTTGAGCCTCAGCTGAGGCAGCGTGTTGTGTCCTTGATCAAGGCACTTAACCACACATTGCTCCTGCATGCTTAATAGCCCAGCGGCGGTGGTTGGTGTAGCATGGACAAGACAAGACAAAGTTTATGGGGAAAAGGCAGGTAGGTGGAGTTGAGTCCATGACCAGATTAGCCGTGATCTTACTGAATGGCAGAGCAGGCTCGATGGGCCAGGTAGCCTACTCCTGCTCCTGTTTCTTATGTTCTTATTGGACTGCAGCCTGTGTGGAGTGCCAGCAGGCAACAATTAACTGTCATGTTCAGGTGCCATTGTCACATTTTGAGGTCCCTGAGCAACGATTAGACCTTGTCAATGTGGACCTTGTTGGTCCTCTTCCCATCTCCCCACCATCCCGGTTTCATGCAACTTATAATGGTGGACCGTACCACCAGGTGGCCAGAAGTCGTCCCTCTGGCTTCAACGATGACCGCAGACATTCGGGCATTCATCAGCACCTGGGTTTTTCAGTTTGGCACCCCATCGGATATTTCCTCTAACGACAGTCCCCAATTCATATTGGATCTCAGCATTGGGCTACATCACGCCACAGCACATCGTCTGTGGTTCAATGGCCTATGTGAGCGGTTTCACCACTCCTTAAAGGCTGCTCTGAGGGCTTTCCTGACCGATGAGTGTTGGCATGGTCATCTCCCATGGGTGCTACTGGGGCCCAGAACAGCTGCAAAAGAGGACCTGTAGACATCTGTGGCTGATTTGGTATACCAGGTGATTTCATTCCTGATATTACGACTGCCTGGTTGTCTTCTCAAAAGCATTCCACCCTCCTCAGTAAATTCAATTCCTTTTCAACTATTCCTACCTCCCATCATGGCCTACAGCACTCTTGAGTTCCTGTCGACCTACGTTCCACCTCATTTGTTTTTGTCCACTGACATTCCCTTTGGCCCCCTTACGATGGATCGTTGCACATTTTGGAACAGGGAGAAGAGACTTTTATCATAGATAAGAGGGATAAACCCGAACATATTTTGGTAGATCACCTAAAATTTGGAGTACTCCGCTGCCATGCCCCTGGCGTCACAACATCACCATGAGTGTGTCAACGCATCTCTGAACGAGCCAGAGGCTCCGACTGTTCCTGCACCCATGGAAAACAGGACCCAAGATGGACAGCTCCTCCGAGCTCCAGATAAGCTCACAATGCCATGTTTAGTGAATTCTGGGTGCTGGGGTGGGGGGGCCGGGGTGGTTACTGTGCAGGGTAATGTAATTGGGGGAAATGTACATAATTCACACCACCAATATTGAGATGGGGCTTCACTTTAAAAAGGCAAGTCTGGCGTGATGACATCATTGCATAAAGATTTTTAGCGCACTTTTGTGTTTGTTTTGGAGTTCAATACAATATGTTACAGGTTTCATTAACCTGTTTTATTTGTGAAACCCTACAATCCAATCTATTGGTTCTTCAATTTTCTGTAAGACATTTATCGGTTCCATGCGTACTAGTTCATGTTTAGATTTGGCTCTAAGTGCAAACGGAGCTTTCCTGCATGCATGGACAACAGGAGGTACTGTCTCACCTACAGGAATTTTGCGTACACCAGGTCCCTCGAAGATGTCTGCATACTCTTTCATGAGCGTTGTGTGGTCATCGTTAGTCTGTGAAGCCACTACAAAAACTCCTTTCACCAGGATGAGCTTTTCACATGCACTCAGACCTAATGTTGGCTGCACTCTCATTTCTACAATCAGTAGCTGTGCCTTTAGGTGCTGTACCTTGTTGAAGGTCACTATACAGCCTCCTTTTACTGGAATGGTCTCTCCAGTATAGCCTGTCATTTTCAACTTCACTGGGTAAACCTTGCTCTTTGAGAGTCTTGTAATCATCCATGGATATCAGATTTACCTGATCTCTGGTGTCAAGCTTGCATGGAATGATTGTCTCATTCACGGTTGCTGGAACAATCCATTCTGTCTTACCAGCACCAACAGTCTGCAGAGATTCTACAAAGACTTCTTCCATTTCTTCAGAAAACATGTGCACCTTTCTCTTGGGAGCCCCATCTTTGCAGCACTTTGCAAAATGACTCCTCTTCCCACAATTATTGCAGGACTTTCCATAAGCAGGACGCATCTTTGGGATGAGCTTACCTCCACATTTGCTGCATTTTGCTTTGCTGTTGCTTTGGGAAACGCCTTGTGCTCTGCACCCCCCCCCCCCACGTTTTCACTGCATGCTCCTTTCCTTGTGCCCATTATCCTGAAACATTGTCTCTTTGACTTGATGTCAGAGAAAAGCAGAAGCACTCGGTGTGCTGTCCATCCCTCAACTAACATCATTAAGGAAAAAGCCAATTAACTAGTCATTATCACACTACTGTTTGTGATGGCCTGCTGTGTGCTAATTGACTACTGTATTTACTACATCCCAACAGCAAGGACACATCTAAGATGCTTAATTCACTGTAAAGTGCTTTTGGACATCCTGAGGCCATGAAAGACAGAATGTAAATAGCAGTACTTCTCAGACCAGTGAAACTCATTAGCTGTATCCATCTCCTCTTCAAGCAAGCTATCCCTCTTCATTATCAGAGCATTGAATCTCATAGCACAGCGGGGATCACTGGGCAAGCTGTGGACCTTTGAAAGAACATCTGGTGCTATCTCACATCCCGACACCTGCAATTCTTTACATTGCCACAACTTCAGGTGAAACTACTTTTCAATTGGGCTTCCACCAACTTTCCAGAAAGAAGTTTTCCACACCAGACAACTCTTGGAATGATTTTTATACCTTTTTTTTTTCTCCTCTCTGTCTTTTGCCAACAGTTTTAAATCTGTGGCAGAGAAACAAATTGTCAGAGGAACTCAATGGGTTGCTCAGAGTCTGTGGGTGGTGGATTGGTGTGACAGCAGAGGAGGAATTGTTGATGTTTCGGGTTGAAACCCTGAGTGTGAAGAGAAAAGATGGTTGGCATCAGGAGAGACAAGGACCAGTAGGTGATAGATGGACCAAGGTGGAGGAGGAGAAGATGGCAACTTGACGCAGCGTGCGCGGCCTCTCCGGTGAATGATATCTGTAATCTGTCAATTAGGGGACCGTGCACAATTCTGATTTGAAGGAGACAGACGTGAGAGTATGGAGGAACATTTGGAGAAACTTCTGGAATGCCTGCTTCGCTGCCGCTGCTACTGTGTGGTAGCTGGGATCTCTGGAGCAGAAGGCCTTGAATCCTCGGCTTTGCTTGTTTTGGCGGCCAGGGCTAGGTCAAAGGCGCTCAGCAGAGGATGGTGCTCGGGAGGCTGTATCGGAGGGGCTGGTCGGAGGCTCGAAGTTTTCGGATGGACTGACTCGGTGTCGGCCGTGGTCGTCTGCTTCCAAGGCATCGGCAGTTGTCGGTGCCTTGGAGGTTTATGGCAGGGAGTTTCTCCCTTTCGCCCCCTGCTATCAGGGACTTGGGAATCGATCAGGAATTGAGACTTTTTTTTACCGTGCCCATGGTCTGTTCTTTATCAAATTATGGTGTTTTGCACTGCTGTAACTATGTTATAATTATGTGGTTCTGTCAGTGTTAGTCTTTGGTTTGTCCCGTTTTCTGTGATATCACTCTGGAGGAACATTGTATCATTTTTTAATGCATGTATGTATTTCTAAATGACAATAAAAGAGGACTGAGTGTTCTCATAATCTAATCTAAAGGATAACAGGCAGACGAGATGGAGGAGTGGAGTTGGGAGACTGAGGAAGATGGGTGTTGTGTATTTGCAGTGTATCTTAGTACTTAATTAGACAGTGTATATATCATGACTTGACACTTCATGGTCTGAACGTGTCTTTATTTCTCATTCTCACTTCCATGCTCCCTCACATCACATGTTGTTCTGTCTCTGACTGATGGCATTATCACTGTACCCTGACAAGTGTCAAACTACATTAACTGACCTTACCATTTCAATACATGACATAAACACAAGGAATTCTGCAGATGCTGGAAATTCAAGCAACACACGTCAAAGTTGCTGGTGAACGCAGCAGGCCAGGCAGCATCTCTAGGAAGAGGTACAGTCGTCGACTGTACCTCTTCCTAGAGATGCTGCCTGACCTGCTGTGTTCACTAGCAACTTTGTGTGTTGCTTCAATATATGAATTTCAATGTTTTAGAACCCATTCAACTCAGATATTTAACCATTTCACTTCAACACATATTCTCTGATATGCATGACTTTAACCCTGCAACTAAAAACTTCATTTACATCTTACAATAGTTTTAATTGTTTCAAAACCCACAACTTAAATGTCTGCTTCAATACAAAATCGTTAAACTTCGGAGGTTGTTTTCTAACCATTTGAGGTCTCTCTGGTTTCTCTTTGCTTTCAATGGCTGGTAATGGCTTTCGCTCACTGTGAAGTTGAGCGTGCCCAAACTGTCCATCATATTGTCCTCCTGTTCCAGTACCTCATTGTCAAATCCTTGAAATTCTTTCTGTTTGTTAGAAGTCTTTCTTGTGTTGAACTTTTACATGTGTTGTGTTCCTTGCATACTGCACTGCAGTTGGAGATTCAACTATTACTTGACTTCCTGCTTTCCTCACCACCCTGTGTGATGTTGTGTTGAAAGGTGTGGTGAATTTGACCACTTTTTCTTTCTGGAAAAGCACAGTGTCCCCAACTTTTACAGATCATACTTTCCTTTTTGTTCTCCGTCCCAACCTGGTACTTCCAGTTCTGTTGTGTGTACCTCTTTTATGTCTGGTAACTTCCCCCTCATTTTGCGGTTGTAGAGAAGTTCGGCAAGATTTTTCCCTGTAGTGGTTACACACATCTGTTACAGTCACATGCTTTCTCAGTTCATGTTTCCAGTCAAGTCCTTCTGCTTGAGCAATCCCAATCCTTTTCATCAGTGATGCATTGTGGTACTCCACTTCCCCATTTGCCTGAGCCCACTTTGACATTGTTTTCAGATGTTTGATTCCATTACTCTCACAACATTCCTTGAACTGTTCAGATCTGAATTGAGGTACATTATCTGACTTGATAGATATGGGCTGTCCCCATCTACTGAAAGTGTGCTCCAAATTGTCAATAACTCTCTCTGCAGTTGTAGAGGTCAAAATGTCATATTCATAAAATTGACTGTCGTGATCAACTGCTATCTAGAATGGAATAGCTTGCTGGTAATATTCCAAGCAAGTCAACAGATACCTCTTCCCAAAGACCACCCGGTAACAGTGTCAGTTTTAGTGGTTCTGGAGGGTTGGGTCTAGATACTGTCTGACAGCCATGCCAAGTTTTGCAGCATTTCTCAGATGTTTTATCCATACCAGGCCACCAAACCTTGATTCTGAGATGCTGCTTTGTACTGACTATTCCCAAGCTCTCCACAAAGTGCTTAATCGCACGATATACCTGAGAGGCTCCAGCCACTGCTCCAGTTCCAAAATGCAGAGCTTGAGTTGCTACAGCTGCAGACACTTTCTTCACGTTCCAGGTTGTCTGGAACACTGGAAACATCTGTCACCTCCCGTATGATGGAGGATATGGATTACACTCAGCTAAGCTGACCTGCTCTGCCTCACCCTCACTAACAGTCTCTAAACTACAGGTGTCAGAAAAGACTCACCACTGGCACCAATATCACACCATGAAACCAAACACTAACTGAAGACTCCTGATTGACTTCTCACCAATGCCTGCAAATGAAGGAAATATTCCACTCTGTGTTCGACCCCACGTGTAACACATTCCATTCTGTGTGCTTTCCCATTGTATGAAGCATTCTGTTCCATTTTTTATCCCATGTGTTACATTCTATTCCATGAGCTATCCCATGTGTGACACATTCAATTCCATGTGCTTTCCCAGAGGCTGCATGTTCCAGTCCATATGCTTTATTGAGTATGAAATAATGAAGGAATGAACAATTCTGTAGCTAAGGCATTTATTTTTAGATTAACTGCTAATGAAGTTGTTTTGTTGGATTGTGTATCTTAGAATATCTGGCACTGTCTGAAATTTATCTCACTGGTGGTTACTAGCCCGTATCCATTCTACAATGAGAAATATTACAACAGAAACTGATGCTGTTCATTGAAGCAGCCACTGAACCTGAAATTCTCCAGGATGAAAATGTTGTTTGAGGCAAATTTGATTCTATATTGAAAACGATTTGCCGGATAGAGTGTGATATGGACTGAAAAGCCATATGGAAAATGTTGAGTCTGCATTTATAAGACCGTCTTTTCTGATCTGTCTTGTTTTGATGGTATTAAGAGAAATTAATCTGTAAAGGAGATCCAGGTGCCAGTTTCAAATCTTGGAAGACTGGTGCACTCAGTGGGAGTGAGGAAACTGATGGCTCAGTTTTATCTCAGTTTTAATTGTTTTGTTAGTGGTCATTTTTGGGTTTGTGGGGACAGAGAGGGGAGTTAAGGGTCAAGATAGGGTTTAGGGACAGGAAAGTGGAAGGGGTAGAGGAATTAGAGGACAGGCGGGAGCTTTAAGTCTCCACTCTGTGTTTGAAGGACAGTGACATGGATGTAGGATATCCATGGACCAGGCTGGGAGATCTGACCAGATGTCAGGCCAAAAGACTAGTATAGACAAAAGCTTGTGGCTCCCACAAGGTCAGTGAGTTTTTGGCGGTTTCCGGAGTTGGAATTCCATGTGGGCAGGAGGAACAAGGTTCAATGAGTTCATGAGTCAGTGAGACTGGAGTTTGAGGAATGGGGTCTGTGGTCCCGTGATCAGCGAGTCCACAGTTCAATGCGTGGTGTTTGGTGATTGGTGGGTCCTGTGATTACTGCTGAGCATCAAGGGTTACATTGGAAATCTGGAAGTCAAGGCTGGTTGGCTGGAGCCCCAGCTCTGCGGAATCTCTGTAAATCCGCCAGTGTAGTCAAAGCCCAAGTGTATGCACCCCTGAATATGAATCTGAGTCTGAATCCAAGTCCGCTAGAGCAGTGGTCCCCAACTTCCGGGCCGTGAAGCACACAGGGGTGCAGCGGTAGCCGGAGCGCACCCCAGCACATCTTTAAGAAAAAAGCCGAAATAAACTAGATAATTAATTAGGTGCCGCCCTGAAGCCAGTCTTCATTAGAGGAACTGAGGTGGAGAGGGTCAATAACTTTAAATTTTTCGGCATTAAGGATTGACGTTTCTCTCCCTGAAAAGTGTCAGAGGATCTGTCCTGGGACCAGCACGTAACTGTCATTACAAAGAAAGCATGGCAGCACCTATACTTTATTAGAAGTTTGTGAAGATTCAACATATCACCTCGATCCTGACAGTCCTGTCTTTCCAGCCTGTCTGAGCTGGCGTTTAAATTGACCAAACAATGGAACAGCTAAAGGCTCCAGCGCCCTGGAAAGAGGAGTGAACATCACATAGAGCAAGCAAAATCAGCAATCGCCTCTGATCTGGGCCGACATTTATGTGCCGGGCGGCACCTAATTAATTAGCTTGTTTATTTCGGCTTTTTTCTTAAAAGATGTGCTGGGTGCACTCCGGCTACCGCTGCACCCCTGCATGCTTCATGGCCTGGTATCGGTCCGCGGCCCGGAGGTTGGGGACCACTGCACTAGAGGTTGGAGGCTAAAGAAGGCAGCCTCTCTTGGGGTTAGAGGACTGTGCATCTATGTGGGTGGGAGGGAGGAACAGGCTTTGTTTTTCTGTGGTTGCTTTGTTGACTTCTGTATTCTGCTGAGCATTGTGAGCATATTATATTGCCGCTCTACACTACTATCGTAATGCAGGGTTATTTGAGTTACTGTTACCTTCCTGTCTTGAACCAGTCTGGTCATTCTCTTCTGACTACTCTCGTTGCCCAGTGAACTGCCACTCACTGGATGTTTTTTCATTTTTCACATCATTCTCTGAGAACTCTAGAGACTGTCCATGAAAATCTCAAGAGATCAGCAGTTTCTGAGATACCCAAACCACTGCATCTGGCATCAACAATCATTCGCCAGTCAAAGTCACTTAGATCACATTTCTTTCCCATTTTGATGTTCGGTCTGAACAACAACTGAGCCTCTTGATCATGTCTGCATGCTTTTATATATTGAGATTCTGCCATGTGATTGGCTAATTAGATATATGCATTAATGTACAGTTATTCCTTAGACCAGCGGTCCCCAACCTTTTGCGCACTGCGGACCAGTTTAATATTGATGATATTCTTGCGGACCGGCTGACTGGTGGGGTGGGGGGGGGGGTTCAAGTTCACAAGTTCAACAGTGCGTGACAGGGAATGAGGAAAGGTGCAGCTGACTCATATCGTTTCATATCACCAAATCATATCATTTCTGCACAGTACATGCTCGCAGCCCGGTGGTTGGAGACCACTGCCTTAGACAACGGCCTCTGAGTGTGTGTTGTGAAATTTGTTGTTTTGTGGATGTAGTGGAGTGCAATATAGAAAAATTACTCTAAGTGACAATATATATGGAAACAAAAGAGGAATAACAAAGTCATACTCATCGGTTCATGGACCATTCAGAAATCTGATGGCAGAGTGGAAGAAGCTGTTTCTAAAACATTGAGGGTGGGTCTTCAGGCTCCTGTGCCTCCTCCCTGATGGTAGTAATGAGAAGAGGGGATGTCCTGAATAGTGAGGGTCTTTAATGATGGATATACCCTTCTGAGACAGTCTTTTGAAGATGCTCTTGTTGATGAGGGGGCTAATGCCTATGATGATGGAGCTGGTTGAGTTTACAACCCTCTGTAGCTTTCGATCCTAGGCATTTGAGCCTCCTTCACAAGTGGTGATGCAACCAGCTCTCTACTGCATTCTTGTTGGTTGATGAGATAGATTTTCCAAAAATGACATGCCAAGAAGAAGAGCACAAGTTGGAACCAAGTTCCTCTATATGCGCTAAACATGCGTTGATACAGTTTAAAGTAGTACACAGGGCTCATATGTCCAAGGATAAATTAGCTTGTTATTACTCTTATATAAATCCTGTATGTGATAGATGTCACTCTGAGATTGCTTCATTAACTTATATGTTTTGGTCATGCCCTTTGCTGAAGAAATACTGGGACAACATCTTTGATATTACTTCAACTGTTTTGAATATTGATTTACAACCTCATCCTATTACTGCAATCTTTGGTTTACCAATGATAGAACAACATCATCTGACCCCCTCAGCTTGTCGGATGATTGCTTTTGTTACACTAATGGCTAGAAGATCTATATTATTGAATTGGAAAGAGATTAATTCTCCTACTACATTTCAATGGTTTTCTCAAACTACGTCTTGCTTAAATTTGGGAAAAAAATTAGAAGCGTCATTTACAACCCTTCTATTAAATTTTAAGAGATTTGGAGACCATTTATTCAATACTTTCATATGATGTAATTTGACCCTTTCCAATTCTACTTTGTTACTCCATATATGGGGAGAGGAGCGGAGTTAACGACACTAATGATCTTATCTGAGGTATCATAATAGCCCATTCTTCTTTTTTTCTTTAGTTTTCTTCTAGTTGTGTTAGATTTTTTTTCTTTTGGGGTATATTCTTTTTTTCTTTTTTCATGACATTTTACATTTTCACTTTATGTTTTCCTATATTATATTTGTACTTTTTGAGATTTTGGGAGGCTCATTAATTATGTGTCAATTGAGTTCATATTTGTATAAACTATTTATCAATAGTGTAATCCCAATTTCACTGTATCTATTTTCTGTAATGTTTATGACGCTGAAATTAATAAAAAGATTGAAAAAGTGAAAGGAAGGAACCAAGTGCCCAAAGAATGGGAATAAGGAATCCAGGTAAGGAAGGTTATGCAGAAATATTTGGAAGCTTGAAAAGGAGTTGGATTGGTATCTCTTATTGAAGGGAAGTTGATGATGAAATACATACTAAAATCAACATGTGTGTTTTCCCTAAGGATCTTCCAACAGGGTGTGGAGTGCACACCTTTGCAAATCAGCTGTGGAGGATGGATCTTGGGAAAAGGTGATGCCAATTTTAAGCCTGGTATGTATGGCATGTGGAATGACTTGCCAGGTGAAGTGGATGGAGCAGCTACAATAACAACTTATCAAAGACATTTGGACAAGTACATGAATTGGACTTTTTGAAATTTATGGGCCAATAACTGGCAAATGGGACTAGCTTGAATGAAGCATCTTGGTTGGCTCGGCACATTTGGACTGAAGGGTCTGTTTCCTTGCTGTATGACTCCGTGAAATCCTTCCTGGGAGTGCAAGTAATCTCCAGAGTTCCACCAGAGGCCACAGAATATATCAAGAATACCCCAAGTGAAAGGCAAAACAAAAGAAAATGATGACATTTTGACTGACCTCTGACAGCTCTGGTACCTTTGATACCAAAGGCTGTGCAGCAAAAGGATATAAGTAATTAACAATAGACCAGATGCTGTTTTCTATATCTTTTCATTGTAAAAAATTAAAATGGCACAGTCTGGTTACTAGGCAACACACCACATAAGGGCCTGCATTTGTATTTTTAGTTAATAATGTTTAACATGACATGGATCTCACAAGAGGCTTTGAAATAAAAACAAATGCTGGAAACTCTCAGTTGGTCAGATAACATCTGTGAAGAGAAAGAATCAATGTTTCAGATGCCATGGCTTAATCATCACAAAATACTGGAGGAACTCAGCAGGCCAGGCATCCTATAGAAAAGAGTAAACAATCACGCGGTTTGGGCCGAGATCCTTCGTCTCGGCCTACAACGTCGACTGTACTTTTTTTTATATAGATGCTGCCTGGTCTGCTGAGTTCCTCTAGCATTTTGTGTGTTGTTTAGATTTCCAGCATCTGCAGATTTTCTCTTGTTTAGCTTAATCTTCATTCTGATATAACTGTGAGGCTATAAGGTATAGAGGCAAAACTGGGACATTTTGCCCATCACGTCTGCTCCACATTTCAATCATGGCTGATTTAAAAAAAAAACAACTTTTCTCCACCCCATTACCTTGCCTTCTCCCTGTAACCCTTAAACTCCTTACCAAACAAGAACTGAATGACTGACATGTTGACTCCATTTCTTTCTCCACAGGGGATGCCTGACCTGCTGAAAGTTTTCTGTTTTTATTTCAGATTTACAACATCTACAGCATTTTGTTTTAGCTAGACTTAAAACCTCTTGTGTAGGCCTGCCTTCCAAGTTCAATTTAATGGACCACATCTCTGGAAACAGAATAAGAGACTAGTGACTCTGTTTAGAGTCATAGAGTCATAGAGCACAAGAGCACAGAAACAGGCCCTTTGGCCCATCTAGTCCATGCCGAACTGTTATTTGGCCTAGTTCCATTGATCCACACCCAGACCATAGCCTCCATACGATTCTGATCCATGTACATATCCAAACTTCTCTTAAATGTTACAATCAAGCCTACATCAACCATCAGTCCACACTCACATCACCCTCTGAGTGAAGATCCCCCTCAGGTTCTCCTTAAATATTTCACCTTTCCCACTTAAAGTATGATCTCTAGTTATAGTCTCATCTAACCTCAGTGAAAAAAGTCTGCTTGCATTAACCTTATGTATACCCTTTATAAGTTTGGAAACCTGTATCAAGTTTCCCCTCATCCCAATACATTCAAGTGGGACAAACACCTTACGTTCATCACTAGGAAAGCCCAGCAGAGACCGTTCTTCCTGGGCCAGCTTAAAAAACTTAACATCTCACGGCATCTCCTGATGAATTTTTATTCAGTCATTGAGAGTGCTGTGACCACCTCTATCACCGCTTGGTTTTTCACCGCCTCCTCCCTCTCCAAGACCAGCTTGCAGCCAGTGGTTCACTCAGTGGAGAGATCAATGGCCATCTGCTACTAGTATTAAACCTCGCCAGATCAAAGAAAAGAGCTATAATTTCCCATCTGATACAGATACCCTCTCTTAATCTGTGTTGGGTGCTGCCAGCACCAATTTTTTTTTCTCTCTGGTGTTTTCCTTCAAAATAAACCTTCTACTACTGTGCGATGAAGGTTTTTTATAGGTTTAGGATTTTTGTTCTTTGTTCTTTACTATAGTGATTATTCTATAACTTATATAGAATATTTATCTTCTGTGAATAACATCACTTTCCCTTAGTTAACCTTTTGTTTTAATTTATCCTTTTTTGTTATTACTAATGATCGGATCCGACGGTCATTTGTAGTTATATGCTTCCTATTTTTGATTTTCGCATAATTAAAATGGCGACTTGTCTTTCTTTTTCTATAATTTTTATTTTTTTTTCAGGACGCCATGTTCTTATGCTTCTTCTTCCCATAATCCATTTTTCTTATTTTGGAAGCGTTTTTTTATTTACTCGTTTATAATTAACTAATTATATGCACTGATACTGGTTTCTTTTATTTTATATATTTTAGTAATTTTTACTATGGAGACTAATTTACAATACTGTTTATTTTTCACATATTAGTCTTTGGGAGGTCACTTATCTAACATATATTCTTGGAGTTGCACCCTGCAGAAATGGGGTTAAAGTTAGTATTAGTTAGTGCTTTTTTCAGCCTTCTCTGGCTCAGTTCGGGTTTCTATTTGGGGTTGGGGGAGGTGGTGGTCTTTTTCTTTTTTAATTTTTTCTATTGGGCTGATTCAGAACTACAAAGATGTCCCCAGTGTCGAGATTTCCGGTTCCTCTCTAATCATGTATTCCTCTTCCGATTTCATGAGCTCACATTATGATTAACCCCTTACTCACCAAAGGGTTAATTTTTAGTTATGGCTCATTCTATTAATTTTGTCTCTTGGAATACAAATGGTTTAAACCATCCAATAAAATGGAAAAAGATTTTCAAAATATTCCAAAGACTGAATGCTCATATTATCTTTGCTCAAGAGACTCATGTAAGGAAAGAGGACAGTCAACGCTTCTTTAAGTTTTGGAAAAGAAAACAATATCATTCAAATGCTCAAGCCAAAATTAAAGGCGTTTCAATTTTTATTGATCCCTCAATTACATTCATTCATCAAGACATCATTTCAGATCCTAATGGCAGATTTCTGTTAATTACGGGGGTACTTTTTAATAAAAAGGTCGCTATGGTTAATGTTTACGCTCCGAATGTGGATTATCCTGAATTCTTTAAACATTTACTTACTTCCCTTCCTAATTTAAACGAGTATATGTTGATAATAGGCGGTGATTTTAATTTATGTTTGAATCCCATGTCGGATAGATCCACAAGTAGTCCGGCTTTACCGAATAAGTCGGCTACTATTATCAACTCTTTTATGTTGGATGCTGGGATTTCAGAAATTTGGAGATTTCTACATCCAAATGATAAGGAATTCTCCTTTTTTTCACATGTTCACCGTTCTTTTTCTCGAATTGATTATTTCCTGATTGACTCTCGTTTGATTCCATATGTAGTTGATTGTAATTATGACATTATTGCTATTTCAGATCATGCTCCATTGAAACTTTCCATCAAGTTAATGGATACCTTTTGTACTACCAGACAATGGCGATTTAACCCTATTTTGCTTCAAGATCAGGACTTTGTCAAATTTATAAAGGAGCAGATTGATTTCTTCTTTTCAACTAATACTACGGATGAAGTTTCCAACGGAACTGTTTGGGACGCCTTTAAAGCTTATATCCGTGGTCAGATTATTTCCTATTCGGCCGGTTTGAAAAGACGTATTAACAATGAAATACTTCTACTGGTTGATAAAATTAAAGAAGTTGATAAAAAATATGCTATTTCTCCTAGCAAGGAGCTGTACAAACACAGAGTTGAACTCCAATTGGAACATAGCTTATTATTAACATCCTTGATCGAAAATCAATTAATGAGAACTAGAAGTGATTTTTATATTCATAGTGATAAATCGGGTAAATTACTGGCTAACCAATTGAAATTTGATTCGGTTAAACGTCAAATTACTAAGATCCGCAAACAGGATGATACTTTCACAGTTGATCATGTTGGGATAAAGAAAAGAGCTGCAAAATTACTGCTCCACCCACCCGACAGTCACCTTTTTACCAAATTGCCATCAGGGAGATGCTACAAGTCCATCACCACTGGGACGACACGTCATCTCCGAAGCTTTCCTGTAGCTATCCAGCTTCTCAACAAACTTCACTCAGGTGTAAGACCCTAACTGTGCCTGCACAATATCGTTAACGGTCTTTCCTGCTCTCCTTGTTCTGTTGATAATTATTGAGTCTGTTCATATGTTCACATTTATTTAAATTTGGTTATTGACATTTGTGCAAGAGACCGTTCCCCTAATTGTTAATTGCTCATGACTGCTTCCACTATTGTCTTGTAAACTGTTGGTTGCTGTTGTGTTGTTGGTCATGGGATTGTCCTGTGTTTTATGCTTGGCACTGAACCACAATCAGTTTGGTATACTTCACATACTGGCAATAACGTGATTCTGATTCTTATTCCCATTCTCCTATGCTTGAAGGAATAAGATAGATCCTAACTACTCAACTTTTCCCTAAACTCTGGTCCTCAAGTCCTGGCAACACCCTTGTAAATTTCTCTGTACTCTTTCAATCTTTTTCATATCTTTCCTGTAAGTAGGTAACTGAACACAATACTCCACATTTGGCCTCCCCAATGTCTTATACAACTTCAACATAACATCCCAACTCTTGTACTAAATACTTTGATTTATGAAAGCTTTCCTTACAACCCTATTTACCCGTGATGCCATATTTGAGGAATTATGGATCAGTATTCCCAGATCCCACTGTTCTACTGTATGTCTTACCCTTACTTACCTTAGACTCATCTGCATTAAGTTCCATCTGCCATGTTTCCTTTTTCTTTATTACTGTACTATCTATCCAACATATTGTTTTCAAACAGTATGATTCCCTTCAAACAGTAAACTTCACCAGGTAATATTTGGTAAGTAGTATCAATTTCCCAAAGGACTTCTCTCCAGGTAGTGAACCCTGCACCCCACAAACAGAGACAATAATGTCAAGGAAGTGCACCGGGGAAATTCCTTTCTAAATAGACCTCCAGGAAAACTGTCTGTGAATTATATCCACACAGGGGATCTGTCTTTATATAATAATGCTGTTTGTGATCTCCCCCTCCCTAAGGGATGAGGCAGCCAGATGAGAAGACACTCTAATTAGTGATTGTCAGTCTAATTTACACTGCTTCAGTAACACAGTGCTGTTAGATTCTCTGATATCAGGTCTTGCTTCTGAGGGTGGTATGGGATACACATTCTGTATAACGGTGAAATCCTGAGTGTATGTTTGGGCTGCTCCATTCCGATTGAGTTTACCTTAATCCAATTCTTATCCTTCCCAGATTCCTATCAGCTCGCCCCAGATTTACTTACCAAGCTGCGTTCCTTTGGGACATGGGAAGAAACCAGAGCACCTGGAGGAAACCAAAGCAGTCATAGGAACAACGTGCAAACTCCACATAGACAGCACTGGAAGTCAGGATGGACCCATGTCTCTGAATCTGTGGGACAGCAGCTCTGTCAGCTGTGCCCCTGGAAAATATCAAGTTTTATGAAGTTTTAATAGGGAGAAGTAAACAATAGTGAGATTTAAAAGCAAGAACCAGCACTTTAAAATCAGCGTTGTGTAACAGACACACACAAAATACTGGAGGAATGCTACATAGCAGAATTTCTTTTCATCACAGTCCTAATTTGCTGACCTCTTATTCCAAGACAATTTCCTTGGTCTAAACTCTCCAGCAAGAAGAAACCGCATCTAATCCATTCGTTCCTCTTGGAATTCTGTAGATTGACTTTGATTATACATATGAAAGAAAAGAACAGACAACCTATATCATGGTTGGCATCAATGCCATTTATGACTTTGGTAAGGTATTATGTAATGTTATAGGGCTGGATCCCAACTTGAGAGATTCAAGATTTAGCATGTCAGAGGTGAGCATGTTTTAACTTCATAGTGAGGAGGAGGTAGTTGGAGGGGAGGAAGAAGTTTGCAGTGCTTTGTTTTGAGGGAAAGGTGTTGTGGGAAGACCTGAATGAGAGAGAAATGTTATCAAATTGAGTCAATGTGGGTGGCAAGAACATGGACCCACAGTTTAGTGTAGATTGGGATGAGTGAGTAGATAGTGCATCTCACCCATAAGGTGATTTCATCAAAGTCCAGTTCATTGTCATATGCTCCTGCTCCTGCTCATAGATGCAATGGAAAAACTCATTTACAGCAACATCACAGATTCATGGCATTGGAAACACAACATTTAGAAGAAGAACATAAATTAAACCAAATTATACAAAAAAGATACAATTAGAACAAAAAGGTCCATTGTCAGTTATCAGCAAGATGGAGATGATACTTCCAATCCTTACCAGCAGACCACAGTCAGTGCAGATCGGATAACCCGCCTCGCTGATAATCAACGCTGGCGCACCTCAAGGATGTGTCCTTGGCCCACTGCTCTACTCTCTCTACACTCATGACTGTGTGGCTAGGCACAGCTCAAATGCCATTTGTAAATTTGCTGATGATACAATTATTGTTGGCAGAATTTCAAATGGTGAGGAGAAGGTGTACAAGAGTGAAATATATCAGCTGGTTGAGTGGTGTCACAGCAACAACCTTGCACTCAATCTCAGTGAGACCAAAGGATTGTGATTTGAAGTTCCTGGGTGTCAACATCTCTGAGGATCTGTCCTGGGCCCAGTACGTCAATGCAGTTACAAAGAAGGCACAACAGTGGCTATATTTCATTAGGAGTTTGAGGAGTCTTGGTATGTCACCAAAGATACTAACAAATTTATGCAATGTACAGTGGAGAGCATTCTAACTGGCTGTATCACTGCCCGGTATGTAGGGGCAGGCACTGCACAGGATCAAAATAAGCTGCAGAAAGTTGTAAACGCAGTCAGCTCCATCATGGGCACTAGCCTCTTCAGCAAACAGGACACCTTCAAGGTGCAATGCCTCAGAAAGGCAGCATCCATCATTAAGGACCCTCATCACCCAGGACATGCCCCCTTCTCATTGCTACCATCAGGGAGAAAGTACAGGAGCTTGAAACTATCATTTACAGTTTTTATTCTTATGTATTACAATGTTCTGCTGCCGCATACCAACAAATTTCATGACATCTACCGATGATATTAAACCTGACTCTGATTCTGATTGAAGTGCTAAGTGGTCAAAGTGGTCATAATATTGCCATGCTGAGGTAATGATCAGGTTTGTGCATTAGGAGGCATGCATGGAGAAAGGGAAAAAGATAGAGGACAAAGTGAGATCAGGTCTAGGCCAAGGGCGAACAGTAGGGAAAGTCTGGGCAGTGGGCTGGGAGTGGGACTCTATATGTAGGTCAGTGAGTCTTGATCTAATTGATGGAAACGCACATGATCTCTTCCAAATTAATTTCACTCCTTTGCTTGTCCCCTTCATCATCGTTCATCATATGTACCATATGAAGTTGGTGATCATTTTGACAATGATTGACCTCGGCAAATTTTCCTACAGAAGAAACTTGCCATTGCCTTCTTCCGGGCACTGTCTTTACAAGATGGGTGACCTCAGCCATTATCAATACTCTTCAGGGATTGTCTCTAACATGAGAAAATCTGCAGATGCTGGAAATCCTTCCTCTACCATCAATGCTGCCCTCACCTACATCTCTTCCATTTTATGGACGTCCACCCATCCTCCCGCTGCCACACCAGGAATAAGGTTCCTCTTGTCCTCACCTACCATTCCACAGCCTCCACGTCCAACACAGAATTCTCCGTAACTTCCACCATCTTCAATGGGATCCCACCACCAAGCACATCTTTTCCTTCTATCCACTTCCCACAGGGATCACTCCCTACACGACTCCCTTGTCCACTCATCCCTCCCCACTGATCTCCCTCCTGGCACTTATACTTGCAAGCGGAACAAGTGTCACATCTGCCCCAATACTTCCTCCCTCACTACCATTCAAGGCCTCAAACAGTCCTTCCAGGTGAGGTGATACTTTGCCTGTAAGCCTTTTGGGGTCATCTACTATATCCGGTGCTCTCAGTGCGGCCTCCTATATATCGATGAGACACAATGTAGATTGGGAGACTGCTTTGCCGAGCACGTACGCTCCGTCTGCCAGGAAAAGCGTGATCTCCTGGTAGCCGCCCATTTTAATTCTACTTCCCGCTCCCATTTCGGACATGTCAGTCCATGGCCTCCTCTACGGTTGTGATGAGGCTACACTCAGGTTGGAGGAGCAATACTTTACATTCTGTCTGGGTAGCCTCCAACCTGATGGCATGAATATCACATATTCGAACTTCTGGTAATAGCCCTCCCCACCCACTACCCCCTTCTTCATTCCCCATTCCTGTTTCCCTCTCTCACCTTACCTTCTTACCTACCCATCACCTCCTTCTAGTGCTCCTCTTCCTTCCCTTTCTTCCATGGTTTTCTACTCTCTCCTATCAGATTCCCTCTCCTCCAGCCCTTTATCTCTTTCACTAATCAGCTTCCTAGCTCATTACTTCACCTCCTCCCCCTCTCGCAATTTCACCTATCACTTACCACCTTGTACTTCTTCCTCCCTTCCCTCACCTTCTTGCTCTGGTTTCTCATCTTTTTTTTCCAGTCCTGATGAAGGATCTCAGCCCAAAGTGCCTCTTCCATAGATACTGCCTGGCCTGCTGAGTTCCTCTATCATTTTGTATGTGTTGCTTCAGAGACTGCCTGCTCGCATCAGTGGTCCACACCAGGACCTGTGATAAGCTCCAGCTACTCAAACGTCCATCCACCTGCTCCCGCGGCTTCATGTGACCCTGACCATTGGTCTAAGCAGGGGCTACTCCTTGCCCAAGGGTGGCCTGCAGGCTAGAGGAGGGAAGAAATGCCTTACACCTCCTTTGGTAGAGACGTATCATCACTCCGCCACCCTCTTACCGTTTGGAAATTCCAGCAGGCTTGAATTTTCTCTGGATTTCTTTTTGCAAGTTATTATGTGCTCTATTTTCATTTCATTCAGTGAGTGTGCTCTAGATTATAGTTTATTGGATTAACAAAATACCAATTATTTTAAATCTGATTATCAGCCCTCCTGCCAGAGGAAATAGCTTTCTGTATTTACTTTTTATCATTCACCTCTCTCTCCTGACCTATTCTGATCAACAGAGAAATCTTCAGCTTTTGTAATCCTTCGCCTGAATTTTTAGTCTTAGAATGAAGTCCATCACTCCAATAAATCACCTCTGCATCCTTCCTAAGGCACAACATCTATAGTATCTTCAGAAAGCTATTAAGATGCCGCATATATAAATCCAAAAATATAATGACTGATTTGTAAAGCAGGACACTTAAACTATTCATATATTGAGCATCTGAGCTGCTGCTGCAGACTGATATGTTGAGGGAAGGGATGTTTGCTCATATAAATAAGGTGCAAGGCCCACAGTGAGGTAGACTCAGAGACCCAAAGTTCATCTCTGGCATTTAAGAGGTCAGTTCAAGAGTTTTACAACAGCGGGATAGAAGCTGCCCTCGAGCCCAGTGTTAAATGCTTTCAAGCTTTTCTATCTTCTAGCTGATGGGAAGTGGGAGAGGAAAGGGTGTCTGGGGTGGTGGGGTCTTTGATTTTGTTGTCTGATGGGAAGTGGGAGAGGAGAGGGTGTCCGGGTTGGTGGGGTTTTTGATTTTGTTGTCTGATGGGAAGTGGGAGAGGAGAGGGTATCCGGGTTGGTGGGGTGTTTGATTTTGTTGACTGATGGGAAGTGGGAGAGGAGAGAACGACCGGGTTGGTGGGGTTTTTGATCATGTTGGCTGCATTCTCTAGGCACCGTGAAGTGTGGACAGAATAAATAAATGGGAGGCTGGTTTTCACGATGATTTTACAGAAAGGAGAGACTGGATATAGGGCGGCTTTTGCTGATGTGTGCAAAGTACAGAACCAGGGGCCACAGGCTCAGGCTATGAGTAACACCAGTTAGAACAGGAATCAGAATAAGTCCTTGCCCCAGCTGGTGATGAACCTGTGGAATTTTCAGTGGAGGCCAAGCCATTAAACATATCGAGGGAGATGTTTGTTATACTTCTCAGTGCAGGAAGGATCTTGGGAGAAGGTTGGGAATAACATATGGAATTAACAACTAGATATGATCAAGTTAGAGAGTGCAGCAGGCATGAAGGGCTGAAAGGCCTTCAACTTGTATTTTTCCATGTCTTTAGATTTCTCTGACTATAGGGAAACACTTCTGAACATCAAATTTGGTTCTAGTAAATTACCTAAAGCTTGTCAAGCTAAATTCATTAATGTTGCACATTAATTCCAATGAGGAACATTTTGACTTTGTTGCTGACTTGTCTCAAATCTTCACAAAGTCACTAAGGCAGCAATGATTTACTCAACAATCGTCATGTCACAAATTGCTGCAGTCTAAATATCAGTGACACTGTTACCGTTGTAAACAAGCATTCTGTCCAATCAGAATCACCATATGTACACACAACTGAATACACAAAGAACAGCAGCATATTCAGTCCCAAAGACACACTGCAACATTTCTCCAGAAGCCTAGTGCCCAGAATTGCATACATATCCAGTGGAGGCATAAGCAATGATCTCCAAACATTCAACATTATGCTTTTAAATAAAGTTTAAAAAGGTTACACAAACTTTTAAAGTTTATCTTCATAAATACTGTAGATTATATTCAAAATCTATTTATGATAATAAATTTAAAAGGTTGATGCAAGTGAATCACCATTTCACCCTGTATTTTTATCCCCTTCAAAATTTACCATTTATTTTTTGTAACTGTTCACTTCCTAATTTCAGAGCTCCTCAATTCTGGGATATCAGGAAAGGTATGATCCAACCCTTCTCCGTGGATTGTCACCTTGCCGTGGTAGAGAAGCTTGTGTGGTCCTGTGATCTGGAGACCAATGCCGTCTGGAGCTATGCTCCTGGTGGGGTCACCCATGGTGGTAAGGTCAAGGGTGAGGTCCCTGACAAAGAACAATCCAACCAAGGCCTCAACGGTGGAACAGGCGGATAAAGTTACTTCGAACTGAACGGCTGTGAAGGCGGATGAAGGTTGTAACAAATCCATCAGCTCCAATCGTTGTGGTTTCCATGCCATGGGAATCAGTTGGTTGATTTGTGAAGTATCGTGTGCTTCTTGGAGTGCAATATCAAGTACACGTTAAACAAATACATGCCATCAGTGTCTTTGCTCTGTGGGTCACTTCTTCAGAATGAAAACCATCACCCTCGACCTCGAGGGATAGCCACGACGACGATGATCCAACCACAGCCTTCTCTATCCTGTGATGAACTACAGCACAACCCTGAACTGTTAACTATTCCTCTGCTCTGCTGCTCGACCTGTTTGAGGTCCTCCAGCATTTTTGTGCTCCAGACTGCATCAACTGCAGTCTCTCTGTGCCTAAAACAGGCTCTGAACAAATCAGAATCAGGTTTATTATCACCAGCATGTGTCGTAAAATTTGTTAACTTAGCAGCAGCAGCTCAATACAATAGCTAATATAGAAGAAAAAAAAGTAATTCAATTACAGGATATGTATATTGAATAGATTAAAAATCAGGCAAAACCCAGAAATAATATATATTAAAAAAGTGAGGTAGTGTTCATGGGTTCAATGTCCATTTAGGAATCGGATGGCAGAGGAGAAGAAACTGTTCCTGCATCGCTGAGTGTGTGCCTTCAGGCTCCTGTACCTCCTACCCGATGGTAACAGTGAGAAAAGGGCATGTCCTGGGTGCTGGAGGTTCTTGATAATGGACGTTGCCTTTTTGAGGCACCACTCCTTGAAGATGTCCTGGGTACTTTGTAGGCTAGTGCCCAAGATGGAGCTGACTAGATTTACAACCCTTTGCAGCTTCTTTCGGTCCTGTGCAGTAGCTCCACCCCATACCAGACAGTGACGCAGCCTGTCAGAATGCTCTCTATGGTACATCTATAGAAGTTTTTGAGTGTACTTGTTGACATACCAAATCTCTTCAAACTCCTAATGAAGTACAGTCGCTGTCTTGTCTTCTTTATAACTGCATTGATATGTTGGGACCAGGTTAGATCCTCAGGGATCTTGACATCTAGGAACTAGAAACTGCTCAGTCTCTCCACTTCTGAACCCTCTATGAGGATTGGTATGTGTTCCTTCATCATACCCTTCCTGGAGCCTACAATCAGCTCTTTTGTCTGACTGATGTTGAGTGCCAGGTTGTTGCTGCGACACCACTCCACTAATTGGCATATCTCACTCTTGTACGCCCTCTCATCACCACCTGAGACTCTACCAACAATGGTTGTATCACCAGCAAATTTATAGATGGTATTTGAGCTATGCCTAGCCACACAGTTATGGGTATAAAGAGTAGGGCAGTGGCTAAGGTGGCTAAAGTCGCTGAGGTGCACCAGTGTTGACCATCAGCGAGGAGGAGATGTTAAGTGGATGATCTCGTTTCACGCCCCTCATCACACCACTGACAATGATGGTGTCTCAGTGAACATAGCATCGCTCTCACTGAACCTCCTGCTCCATTTAGAAACTGCCGACTGACTGCCATGAGATAGCTTGTGAGAAACCTGGTGAGTGACAGGAAGTCACTTTTCCATGCACGCAGCACTTTCAGTGTAAGGGTTTTACAGTGATTGTGAATCAACTCCAATGTTGCACAAATGAATACCCAAGCAATAATATAAACTGTGTACTGACCAGAATTTCTATTTATGTTGATTCAGCATCTGAAAGTGGTTTCCTTAACAAAAAGGAAAATAGACTACTGGAGCACGCAACATCCCATTACCAGAGCACAAAGATCACATGGTAAAGAATTAGCTTCAGGAACATCTTAAGAGAAATTGCAGCAAGGACACAGATAATGCTGTGCTAAATGGAATGACAGGCTGCTTACACATTCATGATAAAAAGTTGCTGATGAGGCAGTACACAAGGTCCTCACAGGCATTGTCTGCTGGAGAACTTTTGCTTCAGGAGTCTTTCCCTTTGGGCATCATGAGTGGTTCCCTGAAGAGCTTATTGGTGCTGTTTGAATATAATAAGGGATATAGTCAGCCGTGCACTCTTTGTTGCAACAGAGGATGAAATGTTATTTTAAAGTACAAACATAATTACCTTTCTTCTGTTATTTTCTGCTATATTTATGTCATTTATAATATTAAAAAAACTCTTACATGGCCTAAAAGTAGTGGCAAGGAACAAACAGAATTCTCTGCTATGTTTATAGAATCTAAAGGAAATCAACAATATAGTTATTACAAAAACAATTTTGTACGTGAGCATTATATTTTAATTTGAAGTGTATGTGGAGGAAGGTTAGATTGAAATATATTTTCCAATGTACTCCTTCAGAAGGCTCAGTTGCTATGGTTATTTATATTTCTATTGTTGCCCCATTCACTGGCTGCAACCGTGTGATAAAATAAATCAGAGTAAAATGTGATGAAAAGGTGGAATCAAAGTTCAATTATTTGAGACAGAATTAATGCAAAGCATAGAGAAGGTGGACAAACAATTTTGAATCAATGTCAGTCGCTTTTATTCTTTATCATTTTGAATTGATAAATGCTTCAGACTGTCTGTTGTTTTGAATGCTAAGATCCCATAATAAATAGAAAGGACAGCAAAAGATTTTCTGTTTTTAAATTCCCCCTGTACTGAATACAAATATCTGAATGATGTTTAGGTCATTGTGGGAGAAAACTAAATGGTCAGGTGATAATACGTTGACACAACAATATTGATTCATTTTCAGGATGTGGATTGTGTGGCCATATATTGTCCAACCTTAACTGCTGTTGAAACCAGTGAAGTTCAGAAGAAGACCAATGCAGCCAACAGGGCTACTCCTGTTACTTTTCTGATGTGTAGAAAATAAGTCCTTCGAGTTTGTCAGTCTTTAGGCCAAATGATTTCCCAAATATTCTGTCTTTATCAATGCTGACTTCCTTCAGTTTCCTCACTCTGTAGACCATTGGCTCCATGTCACATCTGGGAGGTTATTTCTGCCATCCTTGTGGAAAGAGAACCAAGGTAAATATCTAATTGTTTTGCTATTTATTTGTTCAAGGTGTGTTAGAAGGGCAATATCATGATAATTGTTGGGAATTTTAACATGAAAATAGATTGGGGAAGCCAGGTCAGTACTGGACCTGAAGAGAGAGACTTTGTGGAATGTCTAAGGGATGGTTTTTTAGAACAGCTTATTGTTGAGCTCATGAGGAGATCAGCTGTGCTGGATTGGGTGTTGTGCAATGATCCAGAGGTGATAGGAGAGTTTAAGGTTAAGGAGCCCTTATGGAAGAGTGATCAGCATATGATCAAGTTCACTTTGAAATTTGAGAAGGAGAAACTAAAATCCAATGTGTCGGTATTTCAGTGGAATAAAGGAAATTACAATGGCATGAAAGGGGAACTGTTCAAAGTTGACTAGAAAGGGACACTAGCAGGAAGGACAGCACAGCAGCAATCGCTGGAGTTTCTGTGAAAAATGAGGGAAGTGCAAAACAGATATATTCCAAATAAGAGGAAATTTTCGAATGGAAGAAGGACACTACCGTGACTGACAAGTGAAGTCAGAGCCAAAGTAAAATCAAAAGAGAGGGCATACAAGAAAGCTAAAGCTGGTGGGTAGATAGAGGATTGGGAAGCTTTTAAAAACTTGCGGAAGGAAACTAAGAAGGTCATTAGGACAGAAAAGATGAATTATGAAAGGAAGCTGGTGACTAATATCAAAGAAGATACTGAGTGCTGTTTTAGTATATAAAGGGTAAAAGAATGTCGAAGGTAGATATAGGACCAATAGAAAATGACACTGGAGATAATGTAATGAGCAATGCAGAGATGGCAGAGGAACTGAATGTGTATTTTGCATTAGTCTTCACAGTGGAAGTCATCAGCAGTGTACCAGACATTCAAAAGTGTCAGAAGGGTGAAGTTTGTGCAGTGAAAATTACGACTGAGAAGGTGCTCAGGAAGCTTAGTGGTTTGAGGGTGGATAAATCTCTTGGACCTGATGGAATGCACCCTCGGGTTCTGAAGGAAGTAGCTGGAGAGATTGCAGGGGCATTAGCAATGATCTTTCAAGAATTGATAGATTCTGGCATTGTACCGGATGACTGGAAAATTGCAAATGTTACTCCACTACTTAAGAAGGGTGGGAGGCAGCAGAAAGGAAACTATAGACCTCTTAACCTGACATCAGTGGTTGGGAAGTTGTTGGAATTGATTGTTAGGGATGAAATTACGCAGTGCCTGGAGGCACATGACAAGATAGGCCAAAGCCAGCATGGTTTCCTGAAAGGAAAATCCTGCCTGACAAACCTACTGCAATTTTTTGAGGAAATTACACGCAGGGAAGATAGCGGAGATGTGATAGATGTGGTGTACTTGGATTTTCAGAATGCCTTTGACAAGGTGCCACAGATGAAGCTGCTTAGTAAGATAAGAGCCCATAAAATTAGAGAAGTTACTAGCATGGGTGGAGCATTGGCTGATTGGCAGAAAACAGAGAGTGGGAATAAAGGGATCCTATCTTGGCTGGCTGCCAGTGACCACTGGAGTTCCACAGGGGTCGGTGTGGGGACTGCTGCTTTTTACGCTGTTGGTCAATGAATTGAACTATGGGATTAATGGTTTTGTGGCTAAATTTGCCGATGATACAAAGATAGGTGGAGGAGCAGGTAATGTTGAGGAAACAGAGAGCCTGCAGAGTGCCTTAGATATTTTGGGGAATGGGCAAAGAAGTGGCAATTGAAATACAATCTTGGAAAGTGTATGGTCATGCAGTTTGGTAGAAGAAATAAATGGGCAGAATATTATTTAGATGGGGCGAGCATTCAAAATGCAGAGATGCAAAGGGACTTGGGAGTCCTTGTGCAGGATACCCTAAAGGTTAACCTCCAGGTTGAGTCGGTGGTGAAGAAGGCGAATGTAATGTTGGCATTCATTTCTAGAGGTATAGAATATAAGAGCAGGGGTGTGATGTTGAGGCTCTATAAGGCACTCGTGAGACCACACTTAGAGTATTGTGTGCAGTTTTGGGCTCCTTATTTTAGAAAGGATATACTGGCATTTTAGAGGGTTCAGAGAAAATTGATGAGAATGATTCCAGGAATGAAAGGTTTACCGTATGAAGAGTGCTTGGCAACTCTTGCGCTGTATTCCCTGGATTTCAGGGAGAATGTGGGGGAATCTCATAGAAACGTTCCGAATGTTAAAAGGTCAGAATGTTAAAAGAACAGATTAGATATGGGAAAGTTATTTCCCATAGAAAGGGAGCCTAGGACAAGAGAGCATGACTTCACAATTGAAGGACGTCCACTTAGACCAGGGATATGGAGAAATTACTTTAATCAGAGGGTGGTAAATCTGTGGAATTTGTTGCCACGAGCAGCTGTGGAAGCCAAGTCATTGGGTGTATTTAAGGCAGAGATAGATAGGTTCTTGATTAGCTAGGGCATCAAAGGGTATGGGGAAGGAGGCAGGGGAATGGGGATGGCTGGAAGAATTGGATCAGCCCATGATTGAATGGTGGAGCAGACCCGATGGGCCGAATGGCCTACTTCTGCTCCTAAACCTTATGGTCTAATTATAAGTTCCCCTTTATCTGTCTGTATGGGACCCATATTTGCCTTCACACACCTTTCACTCCTGTGTTGCAATCATATCCTCACACTAAAATAGTTCCTTGGCAGAAAAGAACATTGGGACACTATGAAAAAATGCAAAATTGTGGAGAGAGATGGTCTATGACTATTCACCCGGTGCCCTTCATCAAAGGATTGCTGACAAAGGGCTGCAGATGTTGAAGTGTTGACTCGAATGCTGTGTGTTCTGTGCACTTTCTGTTTTTGTTTTGGAATTTGACTTTCATCTGTTGTCATAACTCGCGCTGTTTGACACCTGGTTGTCTGGCTGAAATGTAATACTTCAAGATGGATGGAAGGAGAGAGAGGGAGAGAGAGAGAGAGAAAGAAAAAAAGAAAGAACATGAATTAACCCGGAAAGGTATCCCAAGAAACGTTTCTGGGATACGTTCTTGTAAGGTGGGTTTTTTTTTGCCTGTGACCTGCTTCAATTTAACTTCTCTGAGTTTGCCTTGAGAGATAGTTGCATTTATCTAAAATTATTAATGACAATGGAGATAATTCAAGAGTATTGTTTTCATCCATTGATCGCCTGTGAAACACAGCTCCGTTAATGGAATGGTTGCTGAAAACTTCTTAGGCCAAAAGTGAGAGTTTTACTGCAGTTTTTACAGAGAAAAAAATATACAGTAAGATGTAATATAATACAGACCTTATGAATAAAATTTGTTGAACCTTAATGAGTTCAACACTGTGGACAAAACCCCTTTACTAAAATAAATTCACCTGAACATCAAGAAACAATTACTCAGCTAAAACCCATCAACTCATGCCTTTTATCCTATTCCCACAGGCTTTTTAGAAGAAGCTTCAGATGAACTAATTGACAGTATACTCAGCATAGTTAATTACTAGTATCTTGCATTTTTTCCGTATTCCTTAAAAACTACCATAGTTTAAGAAAAATAATCTAGATTGTTCTGTTTCGGACAATTTTAGACCTAAATCCAATTTGCCTTTTCTAAATAAAATTTTAGGAAAAATAGTTTTTTGACAATTTAGTGATTACTTGAATAAAAATTCTATTCTTGTCAAGTATCAGTCAGGTTTTAGATCAAATCATCGTACAGAAACTAGTACTAGAAAAAGTAGTTAATGACTTGCGGCTTAATGCCGACTCAGGTAACATAGCAATTGTTGTTCTCTTAGGTTTGAGCACAGCATTTGATACCGTAGATCACAGCATTCTCAATGGGTAGCTCTTTCTGGTATTGCCTTAATCTGGTTTCAGTCTTAGATAACAGAAAGAAAATTCTGTGTGAATGTACATCCAAAATCCATGATGTTGTGTCGGTGTGCCGCAAGGATTAATTCTTGGCCCGTTGTTGTTCTCAGTTTACCTGCTCCCATTAGGTCGGATTATTTCAAAACACAATGTGATTTAGCACAACTATGCAGAGAACACACACTGTATTTGTCTATTACACCAGATGATCTTGAGGCTCTAAAC
Source organism: Mobula birostris (assembly GCF_030028105.1). Taxonomy (NCBI): domain Eukaryota; kingdom Metazoa; phylum Chordata; class Chondrichthyes; order Myliobatiformes; family Myliobatidae; genus Mobula; species Mobula birostris. The sequence continues at coordinate 22,366,782 of NC_092371.1, read as the reverse complement.
CCTGTGGTCCAGTGTCTTACTAGCATTACAGAATGGATGAGTTTGAATTTCCTTAAACTATATCCACTAATGGAAAAAGACCAGAAATTCTGGTTATTGGCAGCAATTAAAAAAAGTGTGACACTTGCAAAATAAAAATGATCACCTGGCCTTACAAATCGAGCCAGAGATAAAGAGTTTAGGCGTTATTGTTGACTCTGAGCTAAATTTCAAATCACATATTAACCATGTTATTAAGACTGCGTTCTTTCATTTAAGGAACATTGCAAAAGTTTGATTTCTTATAACACCTCAAGATGCAGAAAAATTGATAAACATTTTTGTTTTTAGCTGATTGGTAATGCACTCTTTTCGGGTCTGCCTAAGAAAGATATAAATCAGCTGGAACTTATTCAAAGGACAGCAGAAAGGATCTTAATCAAATAAAGAAAATCTGAGCACACTTCACCAGTTTTGGCATCATTACATTGGCCGCCTGAGTCCCTTAGAATCAATTTTAGAATACTCTTAATTGTATATAAGGCTCTGAATAACCTAGATCCTCTGTATATTTTAGAGCGTCTCTCCCCTTACATCCCTAATCGTAATCTTAGATCTGCGAATATTGGTTTGCCCAGTGTTCCCAGAGCCCAGCATATAAGAACCGGTGCTGCGGCCATTTGCTTTTACGCACCAGAAATCTGGAACAATCCACTGACTGAGATATGCCAGGCTAGAACTGTGGAACGTTTCAAAACACTTCGAAAAACCTACTTTTTAATTTGCCCTACTTATAGGATTACTTAATACCTGTTGACGTTAGTTACATTTATATAATTTGGTAGATTTGATTACATTTTATTCTATAGAATGTTTGTCTTATGATTTCTAAATTTTCTTGTATTTTTTATGACTGTATTGATTTATCTTTAATATCTATGTAAGGCACTTTGAGCCTGCATCTTAACGTATGAAAGGCTTTATATAAAAGGTATTATTACTGTTCTCAAGTTGCTTTAGAGGCCCCTCACTGACTGCTTTTTGAATTGATTTCCTCACTTTCTGAATGTTCTTCTCCACTTTGAACAGTCATTGGCCCGAGGTTCCCAGAGTCAATGAGGATCTTGTATTTGTTTAAAGAGTCTTTGAAATCATCACTGAACCCTTTCCTCAGGCTGTCTGGTAATCTTCTCTCAAGGCAGACCCACATAGAAACAGGAGGCTATTGGACTTGACGTGATTCAGGCCAGGAATTCAAGAACATGCCCTTTTGTCTTGAAGGCCACTTGTTATGGTGGTATCCTGGGTGGTTTAGTGTGGACACGCAGAGTGAGAGTTAAGAAAGCTCCTTGGGGCATGATATTGGTCAACGTTCAATGTTCAGGGGTCATTGAACAGGGTAAGCAGAAAGTTGCCAAGTCAGTCAGCTCCATCATGGGCACCAGGCTCCCCAGCATTGAGGGCACCTTCAAGAGGCGACACCTCAAAAAGCTGGCATCCATTATTACTGACCCACTTCATGCCCTCTTCTCACTGCTACCATCAGGGAGGAGGTACAGGAGCCTGAAGACACACACTCAATGTTTCTGGAACAGCTCCTATCTCTCCGTCATCAGATTTCTGAATGGACAATGGATCCATAAACATTATCTCACTTTTTACCTTTTTTTGCACTACTTATTTAATTTAAAAATTTAATATAAACTAATTATTGTAATTTATTTTTTATTATTATGTATTGCAATGTACTGCTGCTGAAAAATAACAAATTTCACGACATATACCAGTGATATTAAGCAATACACATAAAAATTGCTGGTGAACACAACAGGCCAGGCAGCATCTATAGGAAGAGGTACAGTCGACGTTTTGGGCCGAGACCCTTCGTCAAGACTAACAGAAAGAAGAGATAGTAAGAGATTTGAAAGTGGGAGTGGAGGGGGAGATCCAAAATGATGGGAGAAGACAGGAGGGGGAGGGATGGAGCCAAGAGCTGGAAAATTGATTGGCAAAAGGGATATGAGAAGATCATGGGACAGACGGGAGGCCTAGGGAGAAAGAAAGGGAGGGGGGGAAGCCCAGAGGATGGGCAAGGAGTATAGTGAGAGGGACAGAGGGAGAAAAAGGAGAGAGAGAAAAAATAATAATAACAATAAATAAATAAATAATGGATGGGGTGCGAAGGGGAGGTGGGGCATTCACAGAAGTTAGAGAAGTCAATGTTCATGCCATCAGGTTGGAGGCTACCCAGACGGAATATAAGGTGTTGTTCCTCCAACCTGAGTGTGGCTTCATCTTTACAGTAGAGGAGGCCGTGGATAGACATATCCGGATGGGAATGGGACGTGGAATTAAAATGTGTGGCCACTGGGAGATCCTAGTGATATTAAGTGATACTGAGTGATATTAAACCTGATTCTGATTCTGATTCTTTTGTGGTTCCTGGACAGTCTGCACATGTCCAGAGAGACTCACATGTACCACGTAGCTTGTATCCTGTGTACAAGGTGAATTTGCTGTCCCTGAGCAGATTACTCTCATTGCATCTTGAACACTGTTAATAAAGTGGTACAAGTGTCAGTGCTGCTGAAGTGATATAATGATGGGTACAACTGAGGCACTTGTGATTTTAGCAACTGTTTGATACCTTCTATACTCCCGGATGTGCATTTTTGTGCAAATTAGATGGTGCTTTGTTGCCTTTAAGCATTGCCTTCAAAGAGTGGATGGTTTAGAAGTAATCAATGCCTGGAATGCAGGCTCTTTTTTATATTGCACATAAATTTAAAGTTGAGAAATGCTAAACGCTTTCACAGATTGTTATCAGTCCTTGTTCTGTTGTTTATCATTGGACTTGTTGCCTGAATTATACAGCTTAGTGCATCAGTTGTTCTATGTCTCTGTGGTATTGCTTTTCCTGTGACCCTGCAAGTTATTCTTTTTAAGGAATTAAATATGCAGCCCATTTCAATAACTTGCTGCATAAACCAGCCTAAAATATGTTGTAGTTCTTTAGCCGATTAGAAGATAGCAGAAGGAATTAATTTCTTGACCCTGATCTTTCACATTTAATGCTTCACTGAAGGGCCTAATAGATATGTATATATTTTACACGACTCAGCAAGGACTAGTCAGGTCGCAGATCCATTAGTTGCAGTATGGGGCTCTGCACAGTGATTGCGGGTACATTAATGTGACCCCAAAGGAGATTAAAATAACAAGCAGGTCTCACACCATTCTGCCTGTTGAACTGACACATCTGCTGACTTATGCATCCCGTCTTTTATGAATTAGTATTCATGGAAATACGTGACAGGCAGTGTTCAGGTGAACACCAGCTAGGATGTTCCTCTTTGATGTGCATGGTGTAAATTCTTCTTGACCTACACTGATTAATTGAAGTCTATTTTGTCAATATGCCATATCATTCACACTTATGCGTCCATATGGACCTCCCCTAGACTTCCCCCAAAATTTAATCTCGACATTGATGAGTAACCATACTGAGACATAATCATTCAACAGACTAATCACATACTGTTTAATAGATGATATTTCCACTGGGTAATGGCAGAACTGAAGCCAGATAACACACTGTTGCAGTGTGCCAACTTTGCCACTAAATGTCAGTGGTGCTTTATGTTTCAGATAGGGAACCAGAAACATTGATAGGGTCCATGGTGACCGTAACGGAAATCTTTTGTTTCATTTGATCCTAAATCCTCAGTGTTAATCCCATTCTGAAAAGTTGAGTGTGTGTGTGAGTGTATCTCAGGTGAAGATTAGTGCGTAGATTGACCGGCACCGTTTGCCTTAACTCAATCAGCTGCACTTTGCACTTTCACAGTTGGGAGTTGATAGTTCCCTCCTCTGCGTTACTCCCCCACCTCCCCCCCAACCGAGGGGGCACTGGGATGCTGCCTGGATTAGAGTGTACGATCTACAAGGGCAGGTTAGACAAACCGGTTGATCTCCGTACAGCGTCAGCGGTGGAGGGAGACCTGATGGAGGAATTTAATATTAAGAGAGACACAAGTAGGGTAGACAGTTAAAATCGTTTACCCAGGGTAGAAATGTCAAACACCAGTCAACAAGCTTTTAGCAAGTGGGAAGGGAGGGGCAAGTTTTTATACAGAGAGTGGTTGGTGTGTAGAATGAGCAGGTGAAAACAGGCAGTTTGGTGGAGTTTGAGAGGTTTTTAGATAGACAGATGACACACAGGAAGAGGCCATTTAGTATAAATTGGCATCACGATTGAGACAACGTTGTGGGCTGAAAGGCTTGTTTAGTGCTGTGCTGTTCCACGTTCTATGTGAACGCACAAATTCTGGGGTAACGTTCCAAAAATTCTTATTTTCCTTCTTTGACACTGTCAGACCCATGCTGATGCAGTATTTGGTGCGTGAAAACGCAGATACTGGCAGTCTGAAGTAAAAACAGAAAATGCTTGAAACACAGTAAATATTTCAATTCAATTCTGATGATCAGTCATTGACCTGAAACAATGGCTGTCACCAGTTGCTATCTGACTCACCGCAAAAAAAGTAGTGAGGTAATGCTTATGGATTCGTTGTCCATTTAGAAATCTCTTGTTGGGCCGGCTGGTGCCGCAATGACATCAGCGCCGGACCCAGGAGTGGAGGTTCCCGGGTTCGAAACTAGTCGGGTCCGCTCCCAAGTACGCTTTCCATCTATGCCAGGTTGAGTGTCAAGATTGCAACTCGACCTCGTAAAATAAAGGGAAAACACTGCAAAAATATCTGTGTGAGGAGTGGCGCGCCACACAGTCTCTCTCTCTCTCTCACTCTGCACCTTGTAAAAAGCCATGAAACTGACATCATCACGGACGCATGGATGAACACGCAGATGCACACACACAGACTCGCACGCAAACAAAAAAAGAGATCTCTTGGCAGAGGAGAAGAAGCTATTCTTGAATCATTGAGTGTGTGCCTTCAGGCTCCTGTACCTCCTTCCTGATGGTAGCAATGAGAAGAGGGTATGTCCTGTGTGATGGGAGTCCTGAATGATGGAAGCTGCTTTTTTGAGTCATTGCTTCTTGAGGATGTCCTGGATGCGACAGATGCTAGTGTCCATGATGGAGCTGACTGAGTTTACAACTTTCTGCAGTTTCTTTTGATCCTGTGCTGTAGCCCCCACCCCCATACCAGATGGTGATGCAGTCAGTTAGAATGCTCTCCATGGTATATCTGTAGAAATCTGTGAGTGTCTTTGGTGATATACCAAGTCTCTTGAAACTTCTAAAGAAATATAACCGCTGTGTTGCCTTCTTTGTAACTGCCTTGATTTGTTGGGCTGAGGATAGATCCTCAGAGATGTTGTCACCCAGGAACCTGAAACTAGTCATTGTTTCTGTTGTAATGTGAACATTATTAAAAGTAAGTTAATACTAATAAGGATAATGGGGGGGGTTTTACTTCCAGTGCTCTGTATATAGTGCTGCTGCCATGCTGTACGGGTTGTGAAAGCCCCTGTATATACATAACGGTTTTGACGTCGAGATAATGTTGTTTCTTTGGGCATGAAGTTGTCGAGTGTGCCTTTTTCAAAGTAGAAGTTACCACAGTTTCCACTTCTGATCCCTCTATTATGACTGGTGTGTGCTCCCTCATCTTACCCTTTCTGAAGTCCACAATCAGTTCTTTGGTCTTACTGACGTTGAATGCAAGATTGTTGCTGTGACACCACTCAACCAGCTGATGTATCTTGCTCCTGTACGCTCTCTCAAATTCTGCCAACAATAGTTGTGTCATCAGCAAGTTCTTAGATGGCATTTGAGCTGTGCGTAGCCACACAGTCATGGGTGTCCTACACATCAGGTATTGCATAGAGGGAAGTGTTATAATTGTCCTCAAGGGATGGGTGACAGTAATCTTTCTTTCCAGTGGAAGACAGCCTTTGGATGTAGAATATAAGGCTCCTAATGTTTGCACAATGATCCACAGTAATGTAGTAGTTATCGTGAAGTTATTACAGATCGGGGCATCGGAGTTCAGAGTTCAATTCCGACATCATCTGTAAGGTGTCTGTACTTCCTCCCTTTGGAATGCAAGGGTTTTCCCTGGCTGTAAAGGCGCACTGGGTAGGTGAATTGGTCATTGTAAGTTATCCCGTGATTAGTTTAGGTTTAAAATCGAGGTTGATGGGGGTTGCTGTAGTGGCACGGCTCAAAGAGCCTACACTGCACTGCAACAATAAAATAATAAAATAAAATTAATTGCTGCCGATTTCAGCTAGACCAGTAGAATGACTCGAAGGAACCATGGTCCAAAAAGACTCACAGTCTTCAGGGCAGATGCAGTTTCGATGCATAGTTTATTTGATAGTATTTAATGAATGTTCTGATTATATTTTAAGTGAGATCCATAGATGAGCACATGGTTTGGAAAAACGTGTCAGCCCAGAATAACAAATGGAAGCTAGTCACAGTGTACAATGAAGCTGGAGGAAGTCAACAAGTCAGGCAGCATCCATGGAGGGAAATGGACTGACTATGTTTTGTGTTGGGACCCTTCATCTGGACTAGAAATAAAAAAGAGGGGATAGTCAGTATAAAGGGGTGAGGGGAAGGTGGAGAGCATGAGCTGGTGGGTGATAGATAGATTCAGGCGATGGGGGGGCAATAGGCAGACGAGGGAGGGGAAGAGTGGGAGTCATGCCCGCAGTTGATGGGTAAAAATGATGAAGGGCTGAAGATGATGGAAGAGTTGTGGATACAGCTCAGTACATCACAGAAACTAGCTTCCCCTTCCATATTTTATTATTCCCTTCAAACTATAGCAAAATCAGATGTTCTGCTAAACAATAGACAATAGGTGCAGGAGTAGGCCATTTGGCCCTTTGAGCCAGTACTGCCATTCACTGTGATCATGGCTGATCATCCACAATCAGTACCCCGTTCCTGCCTTCTCTCCATATCCCTTGACTCCGCTATCATTAAGAGCTCTATCTAACTCTTTCTTGAAAGCATCCAGAGAATTGGCCTCCACTGCCTTCAGAGGCAGAGCGTTCCACAGATCCGCTACTCTCTAGGTGAAAAAGTTTTTCCTCAACTCCGTTCTAAATGGCCTACCCCTTATTCTCAAATTGTGGCCTCTGGTTCTGGACTCCCCCAACATCGGGAACATGTTTCCTGCCTCTAGCGTGTCCAATCATAAACATCAGGAACATTTGCTCTGACCCATTCTCATCAGAATCAAATCATCTCATGTAGTTTTGCTGGTAGTCTCTATGGGTCTGGAACATAATATTGGTGTTTACTCTTTGCACGGGATTCTCCTATCTTACTTTTTCCAGCCCCAGTTGATAGAGTTTTCTCTTCATCTATCACATTTGCCGACATTTGCACTTTAACGTGATCATTCCATTTTCCTTAATAACTTCTTTTGGGAGTAACTTCCAAATGCAGGCATTCCCAAACAGTTTTCTGCTTGAAATGAAGGTGCCATTGGTCTCCTTGCTCCCACAAAAGGGTTAGGCCTGGAACAGGAGATTAAAGAAATGCCGAGGAGGGTTACTGAGGAGAATGTGATGACCCTCACAGAGGGTTAGAACATGTTGGATAGATGATCTGTGTCCCTTCTGCTCTTCCCATGGGTGGATTCTGCTAATTTTGGCTGCTTCTAGTTCCTGCTCCTGTCACCTGGAAAACCGGTTGTTTTATTATCTGGGCAAGTGTGAGGTGATCCGCTTTGAGAGATCAAATGTAAAGGGACAATTCACTTTTAATGGCAGATTCTTAACGGCACTGATACACACAGATACCTTGTGTTCCAAGTGCATAGATCCCTCAAAGTGGTTGCACAGTTTGATAGGCATGTGGCATGATTGCCTTTATTAGTAGAGGCACTGAAATCAACAGCTAGGAAGTTACATTGCAGCTTTATAAAACTCTGGTTAGGTTGCATTCAGTTCTGGTCATCCCATTATTAAAATGATTTACAGACTTTGGAGAGGGTGCAGAAGGGTTTAATGAAGATGCTGCCTGAATTAGAGGAGAGGTTGGATAAACATGTTGTCTGGAGTAACAGAGGCAGAGGGGAGACATGACATAAATTTATAAGCTTAAGAGAAGTACAGATAGACAGCGGTACCTTTTTTCTCGGCATTGAAATATTGAACACTAGAGGACATACATTTAAGGTGAGAGGGATAAATTCATTGCTTTTTACACAGGGAATGGTTGCTGCCTGGAGTACGCTGGCAGGAGTGGTGGCAGAGGAAAATACAATATAAATGTTTAAGAGGCACTTAGACACATGAATGTGCAGAGAATGGAGGGATATGTACTTGTGTAGGCACAAGGGACCAGTTTAGTAGGCATTTGATTTACGACTTTAATTAGTTTTGGCACAATATTGTGGACTGAAAGGTCCGTTCCAGTGCCGTACTGTACTGTTTTAATAACACAACATCAAGCTATCCAAGCTGGATTTTGGGGAAAACCGGAAGAGTTAACATTTTGGTCAAGGGCAAAGAGCTCCTTAACCCTGCTATCAGCCCATGTTTACATAAAGAAACCTGGCACGGTATGAAATGAAGCTGAGTACAGCTGGGGACTGGTAAATTATTTAACGCACTACAGTCCCCTAACAAGTAGGTGAGTGACTGTAGCAGTTCTTGCATGGAGGGATACATCTTTCTTGTGATTTAAACACAGAGCAGAAGGAAGAAGTGTAGCATGTAATTGGATTCCTGTCCTTTGTCAAAATTACTAAAATCTCCCAGTTATGGTTTTGACACAGGCTGGTCCACTTGAACAATTCCTTGACAAAGGATCCATGGGATTGCAACCAATTGCCTTGACTTATCACTTAAAATCATGCTCCTTAAAGGAGACTTACCTGACGTTATGTTGAATTATTTGAAGTTATCTTCTGCCCAATAATTTCTGAATTGGAACATGAAGAAGCATTAACCAAATCTGTGCCTAAATAGCCGAACAAAGAATAACTAAAATTAAAATAATACCATGCTGCAACAGAATAATTGGACTCAACTTCAAGTGCTGGAAAACTGAAATAAATACAAGAAATGCTGGAAACATTCAGCAGACCTGACAGCAATTGTGAACAGAGAAACAAGAGTCAATGATTCTTACATATAATCTTTGATGTGAAGTTTTAATTATGTTCCTCTTGCCACAAATAACATAGCTGGTCTATTGGAAAAAGGACAGACTGACAGTCCTTAAAGGTCAATCTCATATCCTGGGGAAAGAAAGCACTGCTCTATATGAAGTAGAATCGTAGCATGTACAGAATAGACAGGGGCATGCAGCTCGTTATTTTCAAGCTGCAAGTATCTAGCTATCTATCTATTTTCTCATAGCCAGAATGAACTGGTTATCTGTGTCATTAGGTGTCCAAATACCAACTGCTCCTTGGGTGAAAAATGTACCCCTCAGTTCTCCTTTAAATCAGTTTAAACCTATGTTTTCTAGTTTTGGACATTCTTGCCCATGTGAAACAGTCACTGACAATCTCTGTGCCTCTCTTCATTTTACACTGTATACTTCTATTATGTCACTTCTCAACATATTTTGCTACAGGGAAAGATGCCCCAGTCTATCCAATCCCTCCTGTTTTCTCATGCCATCCTGATAACTCAGGTTCTCTGAACCAGGCAACATCTTTATAAATCCTTTCTGCACCTTCTTTAGCTTAATCATGTCCTTCCTATATTGTGGTGACCAGAACAGCACGCAGCACGTTAAGTGTGGCCAAAACAGTGACTTGTGCAAGTGTACCATAATGTCCCAAATCTTAAACTCAGTGAAGGCAAGGATGCCATATGTCTTCCTCAACTCCCTGTCTACCTGAGTTCCTAATTTCAGGGAACTATGTATCTACTGACATAAATGTTCTGCTCATCCACATTCCCCAGGGCTCTGTCATTGACTCTGTACGTTCGTCCTTGCTTTAACTTCCCAAATGCATCTCTGCATGTTTGACTGAATAAAATTCCATCTGCCGTTCTTTTGCCTGCTTTTCCAGTTGATCGACATCCTTTTGTAACTTTAGATCATCTTCTCCATTGGCCATCACACTATCAATTTTGGTGTCTTCTGCAAACTTACTAACCATGCCACCTATATTCTCATCCAAGTCACTGATATATACGACAAACAGCTGTGGACACAGCACCAGTCTTTATGGGACACCAACAGTCACAATGCTCCAATGTGAAAAACAATCCTTTACTCTCTCTAGCTCCTATTACCGAGCTAAATTTGTGCTTAATAAGACTGTCTTAATATTGAAATCTTAGTCAAATGCAGATCCAATACAGGGAATATTGCTGATGAATATATTGCGAACCTTTAAACTGGGTATCATTGAAACGCCCCGGTATCCTTGGCTGCATAAGTCTAGGGAAGACTGGCTTTATCCATGGAATGGTTGTTGGAGCCAGAGGGGGTGGTCGGAGTACCTCAGAATCTGCTGATCACCTGGGATTTTCCTGCACAACAGTTTACAGAGGGTGGTGTGAAAATCAAAAAGCATCCAATGAGTGCCTGTTCTGTGGGTGAAAATGCCTTGTTAATGAGAGAGGTCAGAGAGAAATGACCAGATTGGTTCAAGCTGACGGGAAGGTGTCTGTAATTCAAATAACCACGCGTTACAACAGTGGTGTGTAAATGAGCATCTCTGAATACACAATATGTCGAACTTTGAAGTGGAAGGGCTACAGCAGAGGACGACCACAAACCTTCACTCAGTGACCACATTATTAGTGTAACACGCTGTAAGGTTTCACTGCTAAGGCTGATGTAATGGCTTCTATGCAGGGCTAGGCTGGGCTGCAGCCCAGGGGCCAAAGCTGCAGACGGACCCAAAATAGGTAGCTTTCATCATGGCGGATAAAAAAAAAATACGAGAGTGGAGCAAGAAAAAAGAAACAAAAAAAAGGACTGTGAGAAAGAAGCATTAAAAAGACATTGAAATTGACAGAATTTTTTAAACTTGCTCTCGATGTTGCAGCAGCACCATCGCTCTTGTCACAGTCTGAGACCGGTGGACAAATGGAGACTTGTTCAACAGCTAGCACCAGCGTTAGCACAGGACCACCGTCCTTGCCACAGTCAGCGGCTAACGTTGAAGAGGCAGAGAGCATGACTTTGGGATTCCCGACCACAGAGGCCTCTGAACAACCAAGCAGGCTGCCATTAATGTTAACGATACCGCTACAACACTGATCCTGTTCACTGGGGAAAGGAAACGAAACGTTGGGTGATTCAGTCCGAGCATACTGGGCTAAAAAAGGGCTGGAGACCTGCCAGAATAAGGATGCGGATAACAAAGCTTCGGAATGAGTATACAAACAGCAGAGACGTTTTTTCTCCAAATTTCACTTCAAACACAAGTTCATAAATGGTGAGTACATATCAAGGCAATGGCTCTTATATTCCCCTTCCACCAGCTGTGAGTTATGTTTTGCATGCTGCATCTTCAGTGATGGTAATTGTCAGTCCATCTTCGAAACTGGCTTTAGCGACTGGAAACATGCCGCTGAGTGCATAGGAAAGCATGAAAATAGCGAATACCACAGGAAAACAATACTGACCTACGTTACACTAGCGTTTGACAGCGGAAGAGTAGACACAGAACTGCAAAAACAGCTCAAGTCAGAGTGTGTCTACTGGACCGACGTATTGAGAAGAGTGGTGGCGGTTGTGATGTTTTTGGTCAAGAGGGGACTGGCTATCCGAGGCTCCAGTGACATATATGGCAGGCCTGATAACGGCAACTACATGGACATTCTAGAGGTAACAAGTGAGTTTTACCCATTTTTGAAGGTGCACTTACAGAAATTTGGAAATGCAGGATTAGGCACACCTTCATATCTTTCACCTAAAACATGTAAGGAGTTTATTGAGTTCATTTCCATTTTACTTTCTCAGAACACATGGTTGAGAAAAATACCTAGATAAAAATGTTTCGACATTGTTTGAGAAATAAGGTCTATGGTATGTGCATGAATAGCTAAATAAAGATTTAAGATTGGGTACATCATACTTCATCTCCCTCATAAGTGTACTAAGCTAACTAAGCCTAGGTTAACTTTTGAGTGCTTTAGATGCTGTCCTTCAAACTAAGAATCTGCATTACTTTCTGTCCTCCCTCATAAGGCCTGTAAGTTCATAGCCTACGTATTGTACTAAACCAATGTCTTGCTCCACAGCTTCGATATTTAGACCAGTACGACCTTTGCTCTTGTTCTTACCTTTTTTTGCTTGGTACAGCAGCATTTTACGGCGTCGGCAGGGGCCCATCGGGGCCTCCAGCCCAGGGGCCCTGGCCCCACTAAATCCGGCCCTGCTTCTATGTAATGTTCCACTGCTAAGGTAATGGTTTCTCTGTAGCAGCAATGTTTGGGTTATGACTAGAGATAACAGGAGTTTGGAATGCAGGGGCTATCCAATGGGAGCAATGTTGTTCTTTCTTGTGTGTCTGGGAGCCGTGTTTTTCACGGTCTTTCGTTGGGGATTGATGGAGAGAGAGGACATGAATGGAAAGAGTCGGAAGACCACCAGACCGAGTGGATTGAGGAGCGAGGGTCCGAGGGCTGGCTATGCTCGGAGGTCGATGGGAATAAATGAATGACAACATTTCTCCCATTGGATAGCCTCTGCATTCCAAAGCCCCGTTATCTCTAGTCATAACCCAGATATTGCTGCTACAGAGAACCATTACCTTAGCAGTGGAACATTACATAGAAGCCGTTACATTAGCCTTAGCAGTGAGACCTTACAGCGCGTTACATTCGGTACAGGAGCAACCTAGTAAAGAGGTCGCTGAGTGTATTGTGCCCCAGTTAATGTGAACTCACTCTACTTCAGGCATCGATTGAAGCTGGTCTGTCTGAGTGCTCTGCTCAGTATGCTTAATGAAAGCCCTTTCTTGCTGCTTGATGCTAAACTTTAATATAATGGAACTCAGCTTTCTGTTCTGGGTAATCCTGTTGTGAAATTCTACTGAAAGCTGTTATTGAATACCTTTCCTGATTTATCGACCTTGTTTTTTGTTCACTGTTTGTTGTTACTTTTTCAGTTTGTCTTATAAAGGATATTGGTTCTTCTCAGAAAAAAGGAACAGCAAACAACACCTGTTAGCTGTCTAAGGCAAAATTATGTTGTTCACCATAAAATTATATTATTCAAAATATTGGTTCTTTAGATTAAAATGTTACACAACTATTAGACCAATAATGCTTTGCCTCTCTGCCAAGCTCGGTAGGTAACAAAGGTTTCAGGGAAGACGCTCCCCTAGAGGTAAAAGAGACTGCGGATGCTGGAATTTCAAAACTCACAGTTGCAAGTAAATTTATTATCAAAGTAGATATATGTCACTATATACAAACCTGACATTAATTTTCTTGCTAAATACAAGAAACAGTATAGAATCAATGAAAGACCACATCCAGCAGGACAGGCAAACAATCAATGTGGGAAAGACAACAGACTACGCAAACAAAAAAGTGAGTAAATAAATACATGAATAAACAAACAAACAAACAATTAAGTAAATAAGCAAGCAAGCAATAAATATTGAGGACATGAGATGAAGAGTCCTTCAAAGTAAGTCCATAGGTTGTGGGAACAGTTCAACGATGTTATAGTCATAGTCATACTTTATTGATCCTGGGGGAAATTGGTTTTCGTTACAATTGCACCATAAATAATAAATAGTAATAGAACCATAAATAGTTAAATAGTAATATGTAAATTATGAAATAGGACCAGCCTATTGGCTCAGGGTGTCTGACCCTCCAAGGGAGGAGTTGTAAAGTTTGATGGCCACAGGCAGGAATGACTTCCCATGACACTCTGTGCTGCATCTCGGTGGAATGAGTCTCTGGCTGAATGTACTCCTGTGCCCACCCAATACATTACGTAGTGGACGGCATGCAACTTAGACAGCATCCTCTTTTCAGACACCACTGTGAGAGAGTCCAGTTCCATCCCCACAACATCACTGGCCTTACGAATGAGTTTATTGATTCTGTTGGTGTCTGCTACCCTCAGCCCGCTGCCCCAGCACACAACAGCAAACATGATAGCACTGGCCACCATAGACTCATAGAACATCCTCAGCATTGTCCGGCAGATGTTAAAGGACCTCAGTCTCCTCAGGAAATAGAGGCGGCTCTGACCCTCCTTGTAGACAGCCTCAGTGTTCTTTGACCAGTCCAGTTTATTGTCAATTCCTATCCCCAGGTAATTGTAATCCTCCACCATGTCCACACTGACCCCCTGGATGGAAACAGGGGTCACTGGTACCTTAGCTCTCCTCAGGTCTACCACCAGCTCCTTAGTCTTTTTCACATTAAGCTGCAGATAATTCTGCTCACACCATGTGACAAAGTTTCCTACCGTAGCCCTGTACTCAGCCTCATCTCCCTTGCTGATGCATCCAACTATGGCAGAGTCATCCAAAAACTTCTGAAGATGACAAATTGAAGTCCGAGGTGTAAATGGTGAAGAGAAAGGGAGACAAGACAGTCCCTGTGGAGCCCCAGTGCTGCTGATCACTCTGTCGGACACACAGTGTTGCAAGCACACGTACTGTGGTCTGCCAGTCAGGTAATCAAGAATCCATGATACCAGGGAAGCATCCACCTGCATCGCGGTCAGCTTCTCCTCCAGCAGAGCAGGGTGGATGGTGTTGAACGCACTGGAGAGGTCAAAAAACATGACCCTCATAGTGCTTGCTGGCTTGTCCAGGTGGGTGTAGACACGGTTCAGCAGGTAGACGATGGCATCCTCAACTCCTAGTCGGGGCTGGTAGGCAAACTGGAGGGAATCTAAGTGTGGCCTGACCATAGGCCGGAGCAGCTCCAGAACAAGTCTCTCCAGGGTCTTCATGATGTGGGAGGTCAATGCTACCGGTCTGTAGTCATTGAGGCCGCTGGGGCACGGTGTCTTCGGCACAGGGACGAGGCAGGACGTCTTCCACAGTACAGGAACCATCCGGAGCCTCAGGCTCAGGTTGAATACATGGCGAAGTACTCCACATAGCTGAGGGGCACAGGCTTTGAGCACCCTGGTACTGACACCATCCGGTCCTGCAGCCTTGCTTGGGTTGAGACGTTTCAGCTGTCTTCTCACCTGTTCAGCTGTGAAGCCCACCACGGAGGTTTCGTGTGGGGAAGGGGTATAGTCATGAGAGCAGGGTGGGGGACTGTGAGGAGGGGTAGGAGGGGAGAGTGGAATATGTGCTAGTTGGGGGCCAACAACAGATGGCTCATGTGGGGGATGGGTAGGGACCACAATGTCAAATCTGTTAAAGAACAGGTTAAGTTCATTGGCCCTGTCCACACTGCCTTCAGCTCCTCTGTTGCGAGTTTGCCGGAACCCAGTGATGATCCTCATACCCCTCCAGACCTCCCTCATGTTGTTCTGCTGGAGTTTCCACTCAAGCTTCCTCCTGTACCTGTCTTTAGCCTCGCTGATCCTGGCTTTCAAGTCCCTCTGTATTGCCCTCAGCTCCTCCCTATTTCCATCTCTAAATGCCCTCTTTTTAGCGTTCAGGAGGTCCTTAATGTCCTTTGTCACCCATGGCTTGTTATTTGAATAACAAGGGACAGTTTTTGTCAGAACATTGCAGTCCACACAGAAGTTGATGTAATCAGTGATCCCCTTTGGTTCAAGAGCCTGATAGTTAAAGGGTATTAACTGTTCCCGAACTTGGTGGTGTGAGTCTCGAGGCTCTTATAACTTCTTCCTAATGGCTACAGTGAGAAGAGAACATAGGATGGTGACGGTCGTTGACGATGGATACTGCTTTCCTGTAACAGTGCTTTGTGTAGATGTGCTCAATGGTGGGGAGGGCTTTACCTGTGCTGGACTGGGCCATATCCATTACTTTTTGCAGGCTTTTCTGTTCAAGTGCATTGGTATTTCCATACCTGGTCAAGATGTATCAATAAATATACTCTCCACAACGTATCTACAGAAGTTTGCCAAAATCTTAGAAGGCATGCTGAATCTCGGCAAACTTCTAAGAAAGTAGAGGTGCTGCCATGCGTTGTTCGTAATGGTACTGAAGTGCTGGAGCCAGGACAGATCTTCTGAAACAATTACACCAAAGAATTGAAAGTTGCTGACCTTCTCCACCTCTGATCACCCGATGAAGACTGAATCAAGGACCTCCAGGTTCCCCCTCCGGAAGTCAATAATCAGCTCCTTGGTCTTGCTGGCATTGAGTGACAGGTTGTTGTTATGGCACTGCTCAGCCAGATTCTCAATCTCCCTCCTATATGCTGATTCATTACCGCCTGTGATTCCGTCAACAACAGTGATGTCATTAGGAAACTTAAATATGGCAATGGAGCTGTGTTTCGCCTCACAGTCATAATTATAAAGTGAGTAGAGCAGGGGAATAGGCATATAGCCTTGCAGTGCACCTGTGCTGATAGAGATTGTGGAGGAGATGTTGTTGCCAATCCAAACTGATTTTGGTCTGCAAGTGAAGAAATTATAGATCCAGTTGCACGGGGGGGTAGTAATGCCTATGTCTCGGAGCTTATTGATTAGTTTTGAGGGGATGATGTTATTGAATGATGAGCTGTAGTCAATAAATGGCATCCTGATGTATGCATCTTCACTGTCCAGATGTTCCAGGTTTGGGTGAAGCCCGAATGATGTGGCACCTGCTATTGGGCTGTTGTGGTAGTAGACAAATTGGAGTAGATCCAAGTCACTCCTCATGCAGTAGTTGATGTGCTCCCTCACCAACCTCTAAAAACACTTAATCACAGTGGATGCTGTCCAAGTTTCATGCCATCTTGGACAATGTCTCCCATCCACTACATAATGTACTGGTTGGGCACAGGAGTACGTTCAGCCAGAGACTCATTCCACCGAGATGCAACACAGAGCGTCATAGGAAGTCATTCCTGCCTGTGGCCATCAAACTTTACATCTCCTCCCTTGGAGGGTCAGACACCCTGAGCCAAGAGGCTGGTCCTGGACTTATTTCCTGGCATAATTTACATATTACTATTTAACTATTTATGGTTTTATTACTATTTAATTATTTATGGTGCAACTGTAATGAAAACCAATTTCCCCCGGGATCAATAAAGTATGACTATGACTATGACTAAGTGCTACTGGATGATAGTAATTGAGGCAGGTTATCATGTTCTTCTTAGGCACTGGTATAGTTGAAGCCTGCTTAAAGCAGGTGTGTACCTCAGACTGCTGACGCCAGAAGTTAACGCTATCAGTGAACATTACAGCAGCTGATCAGCACTGGTCTTTAGTCACTAACCAGGTACCCTGTCCAGGCTGGATGCCTTAACTGGGTTCACTCTCCTGAAGGATGTTTTCATGTCAGCTTCAGAGACTGAAATCTCAGTATCACTGGAGCTGTGGGAGTTTGTAAATGTGCCTCCATGGTCAAAATGAGCATAAAAAGCATTGAGTTCATCTAGGAGTGCAGCCTTGTTGTCAACTGTGTCACTTAGTTTCACTTTGTAGGAGGTGAGAGCATTCAGGCCCTGCCACAGCTGTCAATCATCCTTCAGTTATTCAAGTTTGGTCCAAAATTGTCAATGCACGTGAGAGACGGCTTTCTGAAGCTCATACCTGGATCTGGCCAGATCTGAATGCCACTGATTTGGCCCTCAGCAAATTGCAGATTTTTGTTTAATGCAGGGCTTCTGGTTGGGTAAGTCTCTCAGTGTTCTTGTGGGGAGACGCTCATCTACAACATCTACAACTGCTTTTATAAAGTCTGTGACAACTGCGGTGTATTCATTCAGATACTCCGATGAATCTTTGAACGCAGGCCAGTCCACTGACTCAAAGCAATCCCTTAGCTACTCTGCTGCCTCGCATGACCACCTCTTTGTTGTCCTAATCTCTGGAGCCTTGGTCTTTAGTCTCTGCCTGTATGTAGGTAGGAGCAGAACAGGCAAGTGATTAGATTTCCTGAAATGAGGCCTAGGCTTGGAACCGTGGGCATTCCTAATCATAGTATAGCACAGCTTGGGTGTGTTGAGACCCCTGGTGCTGCGGGTTATATGTGGCTGATAAATGGGCAGAGATTTCTTCAAACAAGCCTGATTGAAGTCCTCGACAATGATTTGGAAGGCATTGTGGTAGACAGTTTCTTGTCTGCTGATGGCGGCACTCAGTACTTAATGCCAGGGTAGCATTGGCCTTTGGTGGTATGTAAACTGTGGTCAGGACCACAGAGGAGAACTCTCTTGGTAAGTAAAACAGTTGGCAGTTAATCATTAGATGTTCCAGTTTGGGGGAACAAGAGTGCAACAAGACCACTACGCCTGAGCACCACATAAAGTGTACCATGAAAGGCAAACCCCTGCCTTGTGCCTTCTCTGAATAAGCAGCGCAATCTATTCAGTGTATCAAGAAGCCAATTTCAAGTTCAGGTAAATTATCATTCAACCATTCGTGAATACCTGTGAATACAGCCATACGAAACAGTGTTCCTCCAAGGTACAAGACACAGTACCAACAGTGATACACAGCACAAGGCACATATAGCTCACTTAGTCCTGACGAAGGGTCTCGGCCTGAAACGTCGACTGCACCTCTTCCTAGAGATGCTGCCTGGCCTGCTGCGTTCACCAGCAACTTTTATGTGTGTTGCTTGAATTTCCAGCATCTGCAGAATTCCTGTTGTTTATAGCTCATATAAGTCATCAAGTAAACTTACAGTCACACAAAATAAGCATATAGAACCCAAGTCCCTGAGTGATATGTCCTGTAAACAGATGGGCTTGGGTATTGTCAGCAGGACTAAGCATTTCTCAGATGAATGTACACATGCACATAATTCAGCTTGTCATTCAACCGATCGAACACTAGAGGGCAGCACCGACAGAAGGGGTCAGCCCCCATTCCAGCATGGATGCCATGTTACAGCGCCTACAGTGTCTCCTTCTCCTGGACTGCTGCAACAGGCGAGCCTGCAGCATGAGGCCTGATTCTCACTACAACCAAGGCCAAGCACCTCCCCCACCATCTGTGTCACCAATAAACAGGGGAAGTGGACTTGCAGAATTTTACATTACCAATGTCCCACAGGGCCTTATGATTGCAAGAGAAATGTCGAAGGCAATCACTTGCTGTTATGTTTTATAACACTCTGACATATGGGCCATCATTTATATGAGCAGCTCTTACCAAAATCGTCCTCTAATATTTCCCTTTACAGGTGTTCCCGCTTTACGAACATTCACTTTACGCCACTTCGCTTTTACGAAAGACCTACGTTAGCACCTGTTTCACTAACCAAAAGAGGATTTTTGCTTTTACGAAAAAAGACGCCTGCTTTAAACTTGTGTTTACCCCGAGGAAGGCTACCATGACCGTGAAGCCTTGCGCGGGCAGGTGCGTGCGCATGCGTGTACGTGCTGATTTTTTTCTACAAATCAGTTTTGGCTATATCTTCCCGACTCTGTTAAGTGATACTACACTGTACAAACATTATTTCTACTTTATATAGGCTGTGTATTTATCATATAATTCCTGCTTTTACTATACGTTAGTGTTATTTTAGGTTTTATGTATTATTTGGTATGATTTGGTAGGTTATTTCTTGGGTCTGGGGAATACTCAAAAATTTTTTCCTATATAAATTATGGCAATTGCTTCTTTGCTTTACGCCATTTCAGCTTAAGGACGGTTTTATAGGAATGCTCTACCTTCGGATCGCGGGGGAAACCTGTACTGTAGTCAACAGATGGACTCTAATTATTCTTCATTATTGATGTCACATGTACCAAGATACAGTGAGGAGGTTGCCTTGCATACTGTTCATATAGATCAAATCGCTACACGGTGCATTGAGGTAGAACAAGACAAAAGAGTAACAATGCAGCATACAGTGTAAAAACTACAGAAAAGTGCAATGCAGGTCAATGATAAAGCACAAGGTAATAACAAGACAGATTGTGAGGCCAAGAGTCCAAATTATCATTCAATAGTCTGCTAAGCTGTCCTTGAGCCTGGTGGTACATTCTTTCAGGCTTTTGTATCTTCTGTCCGATGGGACAGGGTAGAAGAGGGAACATCCGGGGTGAGTGGGGTCTTTGATTATGTTGGCTGCTTTCCTGAGGCACACTGAGAAGTATAGATAGAATGGAGCAACACACATAAAATGCTGCAGGAACTCAGCAGGCCAGGCAGCATCTATGGAAAAAAGTATAGCCGACGTTGAAACATGTTGAAACGTCGACTGTACTTTATTCTATAGATGCTGCCTGGCCTGCTGAGGTCCTCCAGCATTTTGTGTGTGTTGCGCGGATTTCCAGCATCTGCAGATTTTCTTTTGTTATAGAGAGAATGGAGGCTGGTTCTCCTGATGTGCTGGGCTGTGTCCACAGCTTTCTGCAGTTTCTTGTGGTCACATGCAGAGCAGTTACCATACCAAACTGTTATGCATCCAGACTAAATGCTTTCTAGGGTGGATTGCTAAAAATGGTAATTGGCAGAATTTCTTCTGGGGATCCTCCCTTCTGGCTACCACATCTCAGGTGGTAAACTTCACTCTCCATCTGTCCAAGTACTTCTGACAGTCATACCTCTGTTGATCAACCCATACAATCTTGACAACTGATCAGGAGCTTTTCTTCTCCTTTAAAACCTTCTGAAGATGCACCTGATGATTTTTATAATTCCGAAACCTTTCCAGGATATTGGAAAGTCAAAAGGCTGCAGCTGTTGGAAGTCAGAAATAAACTTACCGATAACTTGCTGGCTTCTGATAAATCTTGTACATTAAATATTTGAGTTACGGTTGCCAGAGTGCAAACAATAATCATTTTGACTCTGAGGTGTTTTCAGGAAATAAGATGAACTACCCACAGTGTGCCTCGGTTTGCTTTAAATTTATAGGCAAAATTACTTTGACATTCATTAGCTGAGGTTAAAAACCAGACTTATGCAGCAGCAGTAGTAAATTGGCAGATGAAATAGATTAGGTATTTTTCAATTAAATCACAAGATAGGGACATCAGGAAAGACGTGACATTTATTAACATCTTTACCCATGGGATTTATTGCCTTTGATGAAGGAATTTCCACATTACTCTTCAGCAAAAAGCCTTATAAACTTTGAAAAAAAGGTGACACATCTCTAAGTCATTATGGTGCCTGATTTAGAAGGTAAACTGAAGTTGTATGCACTCACTTTGGCTTGCTCTTTACATAATGGAAGTTGAAACTTTTGGAAGATTTTTTGGAAGGAATCGATATAAATAGACCAATTTTTATGTCGGAAATGTTTTTATTCTTCTGCCATTTATCAGTACAAGACTAGTTGTTGACTCAATCTAGTTGGATATATAGAGAGCGAAAAGAAACTCTGAATGGAGACAACCATCAGATACAAACCGAGTTCCAGCTCCCTCGAGAGTCAAGGATGGAGATGAAGCTATTTGAGTCAAGAAAACTCCTCTGAAGAACTTCAGCTTTGATGTCCTTGAGTTTTGTCTCCAACCACCTAAATCTCCTTCCCTTATGCTAAGTATGACTTCTCCATGATCTCTATCACCCTCAGTTTTAGCAGACCCCACCATTCAAGACACACAGTCTTCTTCACAGCTACCACCAGGTCGTACAGAACACTGAAGTCATTCACCACCAGGTTCAAGAACAGTTATTTCGTTTCAACCATTTGGTTCTTGATCCAACCTGCACAGCCCTAATCACTATCTCAGTACATCAACCCTATGTTGACTTTGTGCTACAAGAGTCTTTCTTTCTTTCTGTTCTAATTGTGTTCTTCCTTGTATAATTTTGTATAATTTATGTGCATGCTTTTCCTTGTGGCCTAGATGTCACAGCTAAGTCAATCTTGCACGAGTGCTGGAGGTTAAATTTGTTGGTCCATATTTGGCCCCAAAGGAAGCAACTGATAAATGACATAATTTACTTCCATTAATGATATCAAATATTTGTTGATGAATGATACTTTGTTTTAATTAATTTGTGGCTGTCGCATATTGCTGAATTGGGCAGAGCCAATGAAGGATCAGGCACCATCTGTGGAGATAGCACCAAAGTGAATGGAGGTAGACGAGTTTGCAGGTGTGGAATCAAGAGTTAGTAAGCTCTTGATCCATGCATTCCTCTCCAATATTTATACTGGCTATCTCCCCTGTAAAAGCAAGAACGTATTGCTGAAGCTTTTTTAAGGTTGTCATAGCCAGCAGAGGTAGCGGGGTTAAGCTCCTGCTGCCTATTAAATGCTCCCAATGGTGTGTGTCTCAAATAGCCTCAGACAACCAAGTCTAGTTACTGCCTTTCATGTGTGGCTTAGCTATTAAGCCTGGTGGAACTGTTTCTACTGACAGGAGAAGGTGCAAGGGTGGGTTATTGGTACCTTAAAACTAGTCGCTTTGGACAGATAGCTATGGTTGGCAGCTCATCTCGGAGAAAGAAAATTCGGATCTCAAACTCTACTGCCTTGCAGCTATACCCACTCATAGGTAAGGCCTCAACAGTAAACTCCGAGGAAAAATCCAGAGCTGGAGTCCCTAAGGCAGTCTTACATTTGGTTCAATGCTGACAGGAAGTGCCTGCGATGTTGTTGGTGCCAAACTGTATTGGTCTCTGCCTCTCCTTTGCATGGAGGTCGGGGATGGGGGTGGGGTGGGAGTCTGCTGCATTGGCAACAGCTTGCTCTTCTTATCATACTGCCCTTGCTTGTGTACTGGTTGGAATTTCACGTAGACAGCTAGGATGCAATATCCATCGTCGACTCTGAACAATGGAGGGCCTCACAATGCTGAGCCTTTATAAAACATTGATATGACCACATTTGAATTATTGTGAGCAGATTTGGATCCTTTATCAAAGAAAGGATGTGCTGGTATTGAAGAGGGTCCTGAGGATTTCCAGGAATGAAAGGATTATGTACGATGAGCATTTGATGGCTCTTGGCCTGTACTCTCAGGACTTTAGAAGAATGAGAGGGGATCTCATTTAAATCTATCAGATATAAAGGTCTAGACAGAGTGGACATTGGGAGGATTTTCTGAGTTTCCTATATTGGGTAGTCTAGGACCAGAGGGCACAGCCTCAGAATGAAAGGATGTCCCTTTAGAACAGAACTTTGGAAGAATTTCTTTGGCCAGAGTGTGGTGAATCTATGGAACTCATTGCAATGGATGGCTGTGGAGGCCAACCCATTTGGGCATTTTCAAGAAGGATCTCGGCCTGAGATGTCAACTGTTCTTTTTTTTCCATAGATGCTGCCTGGCCCGCTGAGTTCCTCCAGCATTTTGTGTGTGCTGCTTGGATTTCCAGCATCTGCAGATTTTCTCTTGTTTGTATTTTAAGCAGTTCTTGATTTGTAAAGGCAACAGAGATTACGGGGAGAAAGCAGGAGAATGGGGTTGAGAGAGATAATAAATGACGGAATGATGGGGCAGACTTAATAGGCCAAATGTCCTGATTCTGCTCCCATGTCTTGTGATCTTGCCCTTTCAGTCCAGGATCTCAGCTTGACTGTCAACTTCCCTCCACAGATGCTGCCTGACTGAATTCTTGTTAGTTGCACCAGAGTAAATATCTCAGATTGATCACCTTTCAACAGAATTGAAGAAAAAAGAAGCAAAAACAAATGATTTAGATTTTATTGATGCATCGAGGTCTTCAGGCAAACAAGCCCAGGTGTGGAATAAACTTGAGATCGAAGGCAAAAACTAATGATAAGGGTTTATTCAAAAACATAACAGAGGAATAAAAAATAACTCAAAGTGTACTTGCACAAGAGGGCTAGTGTTCAGAAAACATTTATCCACTCGGAACCCAGATCCAGGACTCAGTGATGAACTTTAATAGTGCATAAAGCATGGGAACCCTATGTGTAGCAAGATCAAAACTCAATAAACTCAAAACAGGATGCACGAGGAGCCCACATTCAAAACACCAGTGGCACAAAAAACAAAAGGATAACTGACAATTAAACCAGTCACTTAACAAGTTCTAGTTAAAACAAATCCGAGAAGCTCAGGTGTGTCTGAGCACTGAGGCCTGACACTCTCTGGTGCCCAGTGCTGATCCGAAGAGTTCATGACAGAACTCCCCCTCCTAGGGCTGGCACCTGATGGTCTAGGTGATCTGGCTATCTGCTAATATATCTGTAATTAACTGAGGATACAAAATGTTATGGGAGGAAATGCAACATCTCTTCTCTGGACCATAATCTTCCTAGTCCACAAGGTACAGTACCTTACCAGGAATAAAACGAGAGTCTAGCAGTCGCCGACCTGTGTATAATTATTGACCATCAACATAATGAGGAGATGGAGGCCCTCCTCTTGCTAAATACCTCCAGCAAGTCTGAATATTCTGAAAGCACTCTAGACAACTTGGTTCACTTCTGAGGAATCAGAACGCAACACAGGACTTACGACCAATGATTTGCCATAATTCAGGGCTGGCATCTCTGAAACTCTGGCTGGTGTCTTGGTACCTCAGAAACTCTAGAAAGACAGTTATTCTGACAAAGGTTTGGCCAACCCTGAACGGTGCCTGAAGTCTAATTAATACACGGATTATGGAAAAGTTACCACGGGTAACCAAGGATTAAGGGATTATCTGGAGAGTGAATAAGGTGGAATTGAATTGTCCCTTCGTGTATACCAATCATTGACTTGAGAGGAATGGAAAGATAAGAAATTTGACCAGGTCCCAATGGTCTCCCATCCAGGGCCGTAACAATGCGTGGCTGGTTGAGATGTAATTTAGAAGCTTGGATCTTCTTGGCCAGTCCAAGATCTAAGAAGTTCCCCACTGAACCAGAATCTACCAGTGCCCCACGGGAATGCTGATATCTCAATAGGGAAGGTAATTCGTTGAACTAAGAGAGGGATTAGGGCTGTCACAGTTCTTACCCTCACTGGACAGTTCTGGGTGTCTCCTGACAACTTGAGACAGGAGCCTCGAAAATGGCCAACCTCACCACAGTATAAGCAGCTCCTCTGCTTCACGTCTCTCTCAGTGCTGGAGAGAGCCAGGTTCTTCCCAGTTGTAGAGGTTCCTCCAGAGAAGAGTGTGAAGACCTGCGAGTAGCTGGGTAGAGTCTCAAATTGTGGAACTAGAGGAGGCATGGGTGAACTTGCCACACCTCTTCCTCTTTCTCTCAGACACGCGATTATCAATTCTGATAGCCATTACCATAATCTCCTCCAAATCCTCTACTGGGTCTCTGTTTGCTAGATCATCCTTCATTTAGTCATGTAATCCCCATTGAAAAAGGGCTACCAAAACCCTCATGTTCCACCCGCTCTCTCGTGCCAAGGTCCAGAACTCAGTTGAACAGTTGGCAATGGATCGAGCCCCCTGTCACAAATGGAAGAGTCTGTTGGCTACCTTTGGACCACTGGCAGGGTGAAAGAATACCCTCCGCATAGTTCTTAGAAATAAATTAACTTCAAAACACACGTGAGATTCCTTCTTCCAGAAGGCCCCATAGCTCATGAAAGGGCCTTGTCAGAAAGGAGCAGCTTCTGTCTGAGGGGAACCTAGCGGGTTGTAACTCAAACACTGAGAACATAGATTTAAGAAATCGTGGCAGGGCTTGAGGTCTCCATTGTACCACTTGGGGAGAGGCAGGGAATTCTCAGAACCAGAGTCTATCCCTGAAGAATGTATACTGTACCTCACCTAGCAGTTTCAGAGCCTTTTTGCAATGATGTTAGTATCTCCTGGACTAAATGTTCATGCTGTCCAATTGCCTCTCCTTGGCAGGTCAATACCATATGTAATTAATCAAACTCCTCTGGGTCCATGGTAGCTAAGCCCTGCTGTAACGAGATTGTCAGGTGAGCGAACCCAGGTGGGGAGTAAACTCGAGACTTGAAGGTAGAAAGTAACAAGGAGGATTCATCCGAAGACCATAACAGAGGAATAATAAATGACTCGATGTGTACTTACTCGAGAGGGCTAGAGTGCATAAAGCATTCGTTCACTCAGAACCCAAATTCATGACTCAAGAGTGAACACTAGTCCTGACAAATTTAAATAGTGCACGTAGCACGGGAACCCCAGGCATATCAAAATCAAAACTCAGTAAACTCAAAACAGGATGCGCGAGGAACCTGCATTTAATAAAAAAAACAAGTGGCGTGTAAAACACAAAGAAAACCAGTCACTAACAAGTTCCACTTAAGGCAAAGTGGAGACACTGTCTTGTCTCCCTTTCTCTTCACCATTTACACCTCGGCACAGAGTCTTGTCATCTTCAGAAGTTTTCGGATGACTCTGCCATAGTTGGATGCATCAGCAAGGGAGATGAGGCTGAGTACAGGGCTACGGTAGGAAACTTTGTCACATGGTGTGAGCAGAACTATCTGCAGCTTAATGTGAAAAAGACTAAGGAGCTGGTGGTAGACCTGAGGAGAGCTAAGGTACCGGTGACCCCTGTTTCCATCCAGGGGATCAGTGTGGACATGGTGGAGGATTACAAATACCTGGGGATAGGAATTGACAATAAACTGGACTGGTCAAAGAACACTGAGGCTGTCTACAAGAAGGGTCAGAGCCGCCTCTATTTCCTGAGGAGGCTGAGGTCCTTTAACATCTGCCGGACGATGCTGAGGATGTTCTACGAGTCTGTGGTGGCCAGTGCTATCATATTTGCTGTTGTGTGCTGGGGCAGCAGGCTGAGGGTAGCAGACACCAACAGAGTCAACAAACTCATTCGCAAGGCCAGTGATATTGTGGGGATGGAACTGGACTCTGTCACGGTGGTGTCTGAAAAGAGGATGCTGTCTAAGTTGCATGCCATCTTGGTCAATATTTCCCATCCACTACATAATGTACTGGGTGGGCACAGGAGTACATTCAGCCAGAGACTCATTCCACCGAGATGCAGCACAGAGCGTCATAGGAAGTCATTCCCGTGGCCATCAAACTTTACAACCCCTCCCTTGGAGGGTCAGACACCCTGAGCCAATAGGCTGGTCCTGGATTTATTTCATAATCTACTGGCATAACTTACATATTACTATTTAACTATTTATGGTTCTATTACTATTTATTGTTTATGGTGCAACTGTAATGAAAACCAATTTCCCCCGGGGTTAATAAAGTATGACTGTGACTGTGAAATCAATGATATTCTGCTGCATCGCAATGCCGAGGACTGACACTCTCTGGCGACCCCTGCTGATCTGATGAGCTCATGACAAGTGAAGAGAATGAGTGGAGCGAACGAAGGAAATGCTAGTGTTAAGGTGGTGACCAAGATGATCTAAATGGCACCAGAGGAGGTGATGCCAGCTGAGGGTGTGGGGCGGTGGTTTGCTATTTTCTGCTGGTCACTCTGAAAGAGGTGTAAGCACATGGAGTATATCCACACTTTGAGGAGAGCAGTGGTTCAAGAATGCAGCTCACCACCACATCTCGACGCAAATTTTTAAAATTATTTATTTATTTAAAAACATTTTATTGAGTAGGCCCTTCCAACTCTTCAAGCTACACCTTCCATCAACCCCCGATTTAACCCCAGTCTAATCACAGGACAATTTACAATGTCCAATTAACCTACCAATCGGTACATCTTTGGACTGTGGGAGGAAACTGGAGCACCCGGAGGAAACCCACATGGATATGGGGAGAACACACAAACTCCTTGTAGACAGCAGTGGGAATTGAACCCAGGTTGCTGATACTGCTAACCACAATGCTACCGTGAACAGGCAATGAAATGCTGGATCAGCCCGCAAAGCCCACATTCCTTGAAAACAAAAAGAATGAAAAGGGAAGAGGAGTCAGAGAAAAAGATGCCGGGAGCTGGAAAGCACACATCCACTGACTGCCTGAAAACTAGTCTAATACTAACACTCCGGACAGACATGGTCATGTGGTTCACAACAGCCAAGCTGGCATATGTTGTGGAATTGACAGTACCATGGGAAGATGGTGTCGAAGAAGCTTATGAGAGGAAAAAGACCAAGTACTCTGAACTGGCAACTGAAGCTGCCCAGAATGGCTGGAAGACCAAGATTTTCCCTGCAGAAGTGGGATGCAGGGGATTCGTTGCTACATCTACGACCAGTCTATTGAAGAAGATGGGGGTGAGGGGTCACTCCCTCCAACAAGCAATCAAGTCCTTGTCAAATGCAGCAGAAGAAAGCAGCAATTGGATTTGGATTAAAAGGAAAGACAACAACTGGGCTGTAAGATGAAGACAGGAGGGTATGGATCTGAGGGGGGTGTATCTGGGACGCCAGGTAGCACCGTTGAGCCCTCTGGAGACGTCGTGGGCTTATCAACGAAACATCAAAGAAGGAGGGTGTCCACCTGATGACCCCGATGACGTACCTACCCTCCCTCCTTGTCACCACTCCAAACCCACTGCCAACATTGAGAGTGCCAACTTACCATAGGGATTGAAACATCAAGTCCTAGTAGCTCTACTGTGATAGTCTGGGGGTAATGAAGAGCCAACCACACTGGTGGGGCTGAAACCTGACAACCAGGTTAAGGGTGTTATGTTTGTTTCCCAAAAGGCTATTATTTTCCAGTTTTTTAATGATCTTTGTCTTTGATATTACTTGATCCTAATTGATTTAAATTTTTCATTTAAATGTTTCTGTCCCAGAAATAACAATCTGCTACCAGTTCTGTCATCACAGTTAACAATGTTGATTGTATATGACCCTGGGTTGTTTGATCTCCTTTCTCTGTGCTGGACACAGAATTACTCAACTCTGCTCAACCAATAAAGGCTCCAAATTATAGCAGCTTTTCTTAATAATGTTATTGTGTGGGCGTGGTGAAGGACTTCATGTGAGAAATCTGTCAAATAACTTCTAACTTTTGCCTTTCATAATAGTGCTGAGAGGGAAGGTTGCAGAACATGGCAATAAGCTTGGTTGTGCCCTGCTTTCTCCTGTGTGCTCATCATCCTTCAGTGATTTGCACTCTTTACAAACAAAAACGTGCTGCTCCTGGGAATACATTTGGGTGACTACCCTCTACTTCTATGGATTTTGAGCCCTCTGGCTGGGACTCAGTCCAACTGGGCTTAATGCAATGATAACCATGCAATGATGAGATATTAGTGGAGAATGCCATTGAACTCCTGAAATTGAGATTTAGGGTGACTCCTTCTGTTTGGGGTTGCCCAGTTATTGTGGACATTTCAGTGTTATATCCTTCCTGCATCTCAATGAGGCAAACTGGAAACCACAGCTGGTGCCTGAGGAAGCTCAAGCTGAAGGTGAGCAGAAGCAGGAGGAGTATGGTACGTTGCTAAAAGCTGGCTGGTTTCCACTCTTGGAGAAGCTCTACCTTGGTGTGTTGACGCCAGGCAAAAGTTCCCCTTCTTTGACATATCTAACACTATATGTACAGGATAGAGATAGAGAGTTTAGTGAAACAGTTTCATGACAACAACCTTTCCCTCAGTGTTAGCAAAACGAAAGAGCTGGTCATCAGCTTCAGGAAGGAGATTGATGCACATCGCTCTGTCTACAGTGTTGAGGTTAAAAGGGTTGAGAGTTTCAAGTTCTTAGGAGTGAACATCTCTAATGGCCTATCTTGGTCCAAGAAAGCTCACAAACGCTTCTACGTGCTTAGGAGGTTAAAGAAATTTAGAATGTCCCTGGCAACAATTGCCAATTTTTAATGTTGCACCATAGAAAGCATTTGGTCTGGATGCATCCAGTAGAATGGCAAATGCTTTGCATGTTACCACAAGAAACTGCAGAGAGTTGTGGACACAGCTCAGCACTTCACAGGAATGAGCCTCCCCTCGATGGGCTCCATCTCTACCTCCTGTTGCCTCAGGAAAGCAGCTAACATACTGAAAGACCCCACTCAGCCTGGACATTTTCTTTTCTCCTCTCATCAAATACCTGGAAGCACGTGCCACCAGGTTTAAGGACAGTTTCTTACACCGTTGTTATCTGACAATTAACTAGTTCCCCAGTACAATAGGATGGAATTTTGATCTCACAATCTACCTCATTAAGAGTTTGCCCCTCATTGTTTACCTGCACTGAACTTTCTCTATAGCTTTTACACTCTATTCTGCATCGTTAGTGTTTGACCGTGTTCTACCTTGTTCATTGTGTAATGAATTGATCTGTGTGAACAATATGCAAGACAGACATTTTACTGTGTCTTGGTATGTGTGACAATAATAAACCAATTCCAATTCCAGTTCCATTTCCAGGTGTCAGCTCTTTGACCATTGAAGCCTTCTCCAACATTCAATAAGATCCTGGCTGAAGTGATGCTATCAACTCTGCCTTCACAACTACCCCCAGTAATCTTCCACCCCTTGCTTATGTAATCATAAACATATTCAGAAACTCTGCTCGTATCAATATCAGATGAAGAAAGTTCCAAAGACTTACAACTGTCCAAAAGGAAAGATTATACATTTGTTACCTTTGTACTGAATGGACGAAGCCTTAGTTTGAAGCAGTGGCCCCTAGTTCTAGATTCTCCCACAAAAGGAAAAGACCCTTTCCATCCAAGTTGTCAAGATCCTTCAGATCATCAGATCATATGTGGAACATAGAACAGTACAGCACAGTTTGGGTCCCTTGGCCCATAATGTTGCTCCGATCTATTAACATATTCCATAATCAATATAACCCTTCCCTCCTATACGCCTTGATTTTCCTTTCTTCCATGTGCCTATCTAAGAGTCTCCTAAATATACCTAAAGTATTAGTCTCTACCACCTCACCCCCTGGGCAGTACAACCATATCTCTCTGTGTGAAAAACCTATCTTTGGCTTCTCCCTAAATATTCCTCTACTCAGCTTAAGAGGATATCCTCTGATATCAGTCATTGGCGCCCTGGGGAAAAGTCTCCATCTTTGCCTCTTATAATCTTATACACCACTATCATGCGGTATCTTATTCTTCTTATCTCCAAGGAGAAAAACACTAGCTTGTCCAACCTTACCTCAAAAGACATGTTCTTTCATTCAGGCTACATCCTGGTAAATCTTTACATCCTCTCTAAAGCCTCCACATTCTTCCTATAAGGAGGTGACCAGAAATGAGCACAATACCCCAAATAGTGTTTTAATTAAGTCCATTTCAGTCCTCTTAGCTACAGTAGATGCAGACACAACCTATCCAATTTTTCCTTACATAATAATTCACCTTTTCTAGGTAGCAGTCAAGTAACTCTTCTCTTTTTTTATTAGTGCAGCTAGGAGTAATGGATATTGTGATATATTGAACACACTGGTATGTAAGTATCTGCTTCTGGTCTGAACCAGCTTCCAGTGAAGGATGAACAAGACTCTGATCTTAGTAAGATTGGGCTGCTGCTGCGAGATCTTGCAGAGCATACCTCTGTTCACTATGGAGGTGAAGCAGAACCCTTCTGGCGAGTGACTGTTCCTAAACAACTTCAACATGTCATGGAGCATCAGAAACCAGACCTTCTCTGATCAGTGTGACCTCTGTTGGGTGGCTTCTGACTGCTGGAAAACTCTTGCCCAAAAATGTAAGTGGTGCCCAGGAATATTCACGGATTTGCCACCTTCCGGTAAGGTGGCAACACGCTCGGACGCAGCATTCTCTCCGGGTCCAACTTAAAGTGTTATTGCCTTTTTTAAACATCGTGTTTACAATTGCAAGACACTGCTGGATATTAAGAACTTCAGGTATTGCAGGTCTATCCCATCAGCGGAGAAGCTGGAGTTGCTGGACTTGGTGCGGGCCATGTTACTGCCTGCTACAAGAAGTTATTGGAGTGTGCAGTCAAACAGTGAGCGATTGTCTTGGACATTATTCTTGTGATTGCAAGGCCCTGTTGGACATGTATTGGTAACGTATTATAGAATACTCAAGGCCATTTCACTGGTTTATTGGTGAGACCAATGACGGGGGAGCTGCATGGCCTTGGTTTAGCGTGGAGCAGATCTCATGCCACAGGGTCGCCTGTTGCATTCGCCCAGGAGAGGAGATGCCAGAGGCGGTTTGGCTCAGCATCCATGCTGGGTTGGTGCTGCCCTCCAGTGTTCACTCTGCGGATTGCTGCGGGCTTGTTCTTGCTGACAACATCCATGCATCGTCAATCTAAGGACATAACACTCAGGGACTTGCAGTATATTACATATTTTTTGTGTGACTGTACGTTTACTGCTATCTTATAAGTATGTGCAATATGTGACTTGTGCTGTGTATGCCTGTTGGTACTGCCTTTTGCACCTTGGCCCTAGATGAACACTGTTTCATTTGGCTCATGGGTATTCATGTGTAGTTGGCTGAATGACAATTAAACTTGAAATTGAAAGAAAATTGATAATCCTTTGGGAACTGGAGTCAGCCTTACGACACATACATGGCAGATTTATTAGACTGTTTAATATATGATTGCAAAGACAGTGTGCACACTGGTATTGTGTCCCATGGTCAGTTGAAATTATTACACCAACTAATATCATAAAAAGCTAATTTGTAAAAGTCTATTGCAACCTTTTGTCAGGTCTTATCTAAGACAGTATGCAATGAATCCCAGAATTGACATCAGCGACACATTTTCTATGATAACTAGAGTTAATTGATTGCATCTATTTCCTTAAATAGACTGGACTGCTGAATTTTAATGAATCCACTTTCCTGTCATATTTCAGGACAGCTAAAAGAAATGTCCATTAACAGTATTGCACCCCTGTGTTATGTCCCAGGATCCCAGCCAAAGGTCGAGAGAGCTCAGTAACGACCTGGAACTCCCGGTGAAGTGATTTGTCTTTTTCATGTTCCACAACAACTGGTGCTTCTTATAGCAACAAGTTTCTATGCTCCTTCTATGGTAATTATAACCTTAAAAGAGCAGTGTGAATAAATGGCACTAAGCCACAGCAAATCTCACTTCTCGGTCCTCTAGATTATTGGGTTCAGTTCAGGTTGCCCCATTATTTGAAGGATGAGCAGGCTTTGGAGAGGATGCAGAAGAGGTTTACGAAGATGCTGCCAGGATTAGAGGAGAAGTTGGATAAACTTGTGTTCTCTGGAGTGGTAGAGGCTGAGGAAAGACATGATGGTAGTGTGTATGATAAGGAGAAGTGTAGTTACAGTGTTCGTAGATCATTGCTGACAATTCAGGCTCAGACCTGTAGATCCTAAGGAACAACGGCGCAGAGGGAGTCACTGTTTTCAGGGCAGAAAAATGGGGGAAAATATTCTGATGCATAGCTTTTTTTACAGTATTTCATAAATGTTATATTTATATTTTGAGTGATATCCATGGGAGAACCCGTATTGTTTTGCAAAACCTATCAGCATAGTTAAACCCACAAAATAATGGCTGAAAACTAGTCACAACATGCAAAGGAGCTGGAGGAACTCAGCATCTATGGAGGGAAATGGACCGTTGATGTTTCAGATTGGAACCCTTTATCTGGACTGGAAGGGAAGAAGGGCGATAGTCGGTATAAAGTGTTGAGGGGAAGGTGGCAGATGATAGATATTTCCAGGTGAGGGGGGGGAGACAATAGGTAGACGTGGGAGGGGAGGAGTGGGAATGTTGTCAGAAGTTAGGAGTTGATAGTTGGAAATGACACAAGGCTGAAAATGATGGATGGATTATAGACACAGGTCAACGCATCACAGAAAGAGGCCTTCTCTTTCATGGACTCTGTATATACTTCTCGTTGCTTCAGTAAAATAG
The DNA here is from genome assembly GCF_030028105.1 of Mobula birostris. NCBI lineage: Eukaryota > Metazoa > Chordata > Chondrichthyes > Myliobatiformes > Myliobatidae > Mobula > Mobula birostris. The sequence continues at coordinate 22,333,147 of NC_092371.1, read as the reverse complement.
TCAATATTATCAAAGCCCCACCCACCCAAGACATACTCACTTCATTTCCCTTCACACTGGGCAGAAGGTATAGAAGCCTGAAATCACATACCCCCAGGTTCCAGTACAGCTTCTATCCCACCTTTATCAGACTATTCAACAGCTCCCCAGTACAATGAAATGGGCTCTTGACCTCACAATCTACCTCGTTCCGGCCTTACACTTTCCTGTTTTAGTGCACTGCACACTCTCTGTAACTGTTACACTCTATTCTGCATTCTGTTATTGCTTCTTCCTTGTACTACACTGTTGTGATGAAATGATCTGTATGGATGGCATGCAAAGCAAAGTTTTTCACTGTGCCTTGGTACATGTGACACACAGGGGCCTTGGGGTCCAAGTCTACAGCTCCCTGAAAGTGGCTGCACGGTTTGTTCGGGTGGCAAAAAAGGTACATGGCATGCTTGACTTTATTGGTAGAAGCACTGAATTCAATAGACAGGAAGTTATATAGCAACTTCATAAAACGGAGCATTGCATTCAGTTCTGATTGCTGCATTATAGGACGGATATGGAGGCTCTGGAAAGGGTTCGGTGAGGACTTATGCCCATTCCAAGTTGTTCTGTGTGGGTATAGGCTTCTTCAGAATGCAATCAATACCCAGATGAGTCCGGATGAAAGGTTCTGGCCTGAAATGTCAACTATTCATTCCCCTCCATAGATGCTGCCTGACCTGCTGAGATCCTCCACCATTTTGCATGTGTTACTAAAGCCGAGATGGTTACTCTAGAGTCACATTTAAATGAGGACGGTACGTGGATAGGAAAGGTTTAGGGGACGTGGGACAAACACAGGCAAATGGGGCTAGGCCAGTCAGGCAGCTTGGCTGCCACAGATGAGTTGGGCTGAAGGGCCTGTTTCTGTGTATAGCTCTGGTGATTCTGTGATTGAACACAAAGATGAAGATAACAGAATCCACCCCCCCCCCAACACACACAAAACATCTGTGAATCTGTAAGTCTATGACTTTAATCCAGTCCAGTAATTTCATGCTCAGTGCTTTTTTTTCCAATTACAGAAAAGTTTAATTGAATTGTAAAACAAAAACACCTGGCATTGTGGAGATGAAACTAAATTTATTAGATTTTGAAATCTGGACTCTGGAAATCAATCCAGTTCCCAAAACAAAGCTATCATATCATAAAGACAACTCAATTGAAACATATTTATTAGCTGACAATAATTCAGTAATAAAGCATTTCAGATACTGCAAATCCAAAACACACAGGCATAAAATCCTGGAAATACTCACCAAGTCAAGCAGCATCTGTGGAGAGAGAAAAAGAGTTAGTTTCAAGTTAATGACCTGCCATCTCAATTGATGACTGTGTTGTTCTCTCCATCATAAGATCAGAGCGTTCTCGGAAGATTGCAGAATACTCATTTTTGCTTACAACTTCTCAACAAGTGAAACTGCCGCCACATGCAGCCACACCCAGACAGCACTTACTCACAGCAAGTGGGATCATGCTACAACATTTACAAGTTACAGGACAGCAGCATGATGGAATAATTCCCACTTGCCTGGACGAATGCAACTTCAACATCTCCCAAGAAGATGAATGCTATCAGGGCAAAGAGGCCCATTTGACTGGCATTTCATTGAGGGCTCTAAACATTCGTTCCTTCCACCATCAGCGTAAAGTAGCTGCATTGTATCTTGTCCACAAAACACACAGCAATTATTCACCTACTCATTTATGCAGTTCCTGCACCTCCCTTTGCTGGAGACTTCAGCACCAAAAAAGGAAAAGGGCTTCAGTGTCACAGAAACCCCCAAGATCTCCATCACCGTTCCTTCATCATCCCCGAGTCTAAGCCTTGGAACTCCCTCTCCCAAAGGAAGCAACTTCACCAGAAGGACTCTGACCACCTTCTCCTTGAGAGCATTGTGAAGATGGCAATAACGTGGGTTTACTGGCAACAAGTAAGGAACACATCTTACACAAATAAATATGAAACCTGCAGTGTGGTGCCAACAGAGTGAATGTTCATAATGATCTTGCACTGTAGTGTTGGTTGCTTTGTTGTGGTGTGGGATTCAGTGTGTTCTTACTGCAGTCACAAGAGACTGCAGATTCTGGAACCTGGAGCAACATAAAAAAAGCTAAAGGAATTCAATGGGTCAGGCAGCATCGATAAAGGGAAATGGATAGCTGAATATCTTGATCTAAAAAAGTTTACTGTTCAATTCCCTCCATGGATGCAACATGACCTGCTGAGCCAGGAAGCCTCTATGGACAGAAATGGACAGGTCCACATAGATTTATAAGGATGTTGTCAGGATTAGAGACCCTGAGTCCATGTTAATCACTGTGTCCACCCAGCTAGTCCCAATTTCCCACGTTCAGCACATAACCCTCTGTATCCCACCCTGTTATATACCCATCCTATTGTATGTCCCTTAACCATTTCCTCTGGCAGCTCTTTCCACATACTCACTACCTTCTGCATGAAAAGTTGCTCGGCAGATCCCTTTAAATCTTTCCCCTCTCATCCTAAATCTATGGCCCCTAGTTTTGGTCCCTCTTTCTTGTGAAAAAGACTTTTACCATTCACCTTATCTATGTCTCTCCTAATTTTAAACATTTCTGTAAGGCTACCTCTCATTTGCCTATGTTCCAAGGAAAAAAGACCTACCCTGGCCAACCCTCCATATAACCCAAGCCCTCTAATCCCAGTAACATCCTCCTTATTTTTGTCCCATACTCATTCCAGTTTAACCACGTTTTCCTAGAGTATTGTAACCAAGTTTGTACAGAGTACTCTAAGTGTAGCCTTATATAACTACGACATGATGTCCCAACTCCTCTACTCCTGACAGACAAAGGCCAGTGTGCTAAACATCTTCTTCACCATGCTGTCTACCTGCGACGCCACTTTCAATGAACTATACACTTGTACTCCTCTCTTCCGTTACACTTCCCAGTTGCCCTACTATTTATAGTCAACACTGTCAAAGGCCTTGCTAAGGTCCAAATAGACAATAGACAATAGGTGCAGGAGTAGGCCATTCGGTCCTTTGAGCCAGCACCGCCATTCACTGTGAACATGGCTGATCATCCACTATCAGTATCCAGTTCCTGCCTTATCCCCATAACCTTTGATTCCGCTATCTTTAAGAGCTCTATCCATCTCTTTTTTTTGAAAGCATCCAGAGACTTGGCCTCCACAGCCTTCTGGGGCAGAGCATTCCATATATCCACCAATCTCTGGGTGAAAAAGTTTTTCCTCAACTCCGTTCTTAAACTGTGGCCTCCGGTTCTGGACTCACCCATCAGCGGGAACATGCTTCCTGCCTGCAGCGTGTCCAATCCCTTAATAATCTTATATGTTTCAATAAGATCCCCTCTCAGCCTTCTAAATTCCAGAGTATACGAGCCCAGTCGCTCCAATCTTTTGACATATGACAGTCCCGCCATCCTGGGAATTAACCTTGTGAACCTACACTGCACTCCCTCAACAGCAAGAATGTCCTTCCTCAAATTTGGAGACCAAAATTGCACACAGCACTCCAGGTGTGGTCTCACCAGGGCCCTGTACAGCTGCAGAAGGACCTCTTTGCTCTTATAATCAATTCCGCTTGTTATGAAGGCCAGCATGCCATTAGCTTTCTTCACTGCCTGCTGTACTTGCATGCTTGCTTTCAGTGACTGATGTACAAGAACACCTAGATCTCATTGTGATAACCTTCACTGCCTATGTCGGAGTAATTTTGGATATCTTGTTTTCTAAAGGCCATGTGTGCAGAATAATTTACAATTAAGCATTTATATTGAACAAACATCTTTATTGAATGTGTATGCAATTGGATCAGATTGCATATTAATCATTTCATTGTATTTTTTAACATATGGTCTTGTGTAACTGAGCTATATACTGATCTTAACAAGGGTTCGATAGATCTATTTGTTAATCTCAGTCACTGTTCTGACCACCTCCTTGCATAACACAGTTCAGTTATGAATATTTAAATAATCAGCAAACACTGGGTAGTACAGAATAAGCACAAAGGCTGCACAGATTTGTTCAGAATATCAAACATTGGTTACAGCAGAGGAGGCCATTTACCCATAGAGTTCACTTCAGCTACGTCCCAGATCAAAGTTCTCTACACTCAGGTCCTTCCTCTATCTCTTTACATTTTCTTTTTTTTTACACAGCCCCTTCACTTCCTGAGAAAACTAAAGAAATTTGGCCTGTCCCCTAAAACCCTCACTAATTTTTATAGATGCACCGTAGAAAGCATTCTTCTAGGGTGCATCACAACCTGGTATGGAAGTTGTCCTGCCCAAGACCGAAAGAAGCTGCAGAAGATCGTGAACACGGCGCAGCACATCACACAAACCAATCTTCTGTCCGAGGACTCACTTTACACCGCACACTGTCGGAGCAGTGCTGCCAGGATAATCAAGGACACGACCAACCCAGCCAACACACTTTTCGGCCCTCTTCCCTCCAGGAGAAGGCTCAGGAGCTTGAAAACTCATACGGCCAGATTTGGGAACAGCTTCTTTCCAACTGTGATAAGGTTGCTGAACGGATCCTGACCCAGATCCGGGCTGTACCCTCCAAATATCCGGACCTGCCTCTCGGTTTTTTTGCACTACCTTACTTCCCATTTTTCTATTTTCTATTTATGATTTATAATTTATTTTTAAATATTTACTAATTTTTACTATTTTTAATATTTTTACTATTTAATATTTGTAATTCAGGGAGCGGAAAGCGCAGAATCAAATATCGCTGTGATGATTTTACGTTCTAGTATCAATTGTTTGGCGACAATAAAGTATAAATTATAAAGTATAGTATAAAGTATATATATCCAGTTCCTTTGAGAAGGTTACAATACCTGTCTCCATCACCTCTACCAGTAGTTCCTTCCAGATTCCAAACACATGGGATGTAAACAAGATTTCCTTCATATCACCATTAATTTTCTTCTCATATTTTACACTTGTGTCACAATCACGGATTCGGCAGCACAGCAGATATTGCAACTGCGCTCGTCAATATGCACATGTCAGCTAATAGTTATTTCATTATGATGGTATTTAACCCCATTCTTTTTGTCATAGTGCTTGTCGAGTCTTGAGCAAAGCACAGCAATGTTTCGCTGCCTTGCCTGAGAAATTGGACTGTAGAGTCAACTGGCTCTGAAGACTAGCGGTATTCATTTTATATTTATCTGTTCCTTTCAGCCACAGTGTTGGCTTTGCTTTCCATTTGAGAGTTTTAGTTAACAGCACTGTTTGGCCTAATGTTTATTGTTTACTTTTCCCTCTACCTCTTTTCGCAGTAAGGTCTGTGAACTATCGACCCGCTTCAGTGCCTCTCGCTCCGCACTTGGGCCACATCTGAACGTAGTGACGACTTGTGACCTCTAGCAAAGGAAACAACTTCTCACCATTAACTCTAAAAGGCCATAAGACATTGAAGAAGAACTAGGCCATTTGGTCCATTGAGGCTGATATATTATCCCTCTCAACCCCATTAACCTGCCTTCTCACATTAACCTTTGACACCCTGACTAATCAAGAATTTATCAACCTCCACTATCTAGGCTCTCATCATTTTAGGCATATATCAAAGCTTGCCTCAGATTTCAGTTTTCTATTGGTCTCAGAGCATCTAATTGACTTTTTATTATAAATCTTTTGTGGAACTTCTCCAATGGAATGCATCTGAAGCTATCCCACACTTACAGCCGACTGCCTATAATGCTGACCTTATCCGTACATCCTTCATTGAACAAGGGAATGACACTCACCACTTCCCCAATCCACTGGCACCATCCTCCAAAGTCCTTCAGAGTATTGGAAGCAGACGATAGCTATTGTCATATTTAATGTCATTCACCAATGAAGCACATTTATTTTTAAGAGATGTTTAGACAAACCCATGAGCTGGAATGGAATTGAAGGATGTAGAGCACATTAGGCAGATGTGTAGTTTAAACTAGCATCATGGTCAGCACAGACGTTATGGGCCGAGGGGTCAGTTCCTGTGCTGTAATCTTATATGTTCTACATCCTATACTGGCATATTGATTCTGTATTCATCTAGGCAAATGCAAAAAAAAATTCCATTACAAATTATTGGCTGTGGAAATTTAGAAGTAATCAGGAGGTGAGCCTTTTACTGCAGATCACCTGACCTCTGACATGCACACACATCTGTCAGGTCCAAGTATTTTTCTGTTTGCTTGATTGTCGATGGCAGGGAACCCAGTGATGGGAATGCTGTTCAAAATCAGATTGAAGCAATTAGCTTGTCTTTCCTTGGAGGCGGTCGTCCTTGCCTGGCATTTGTGGAATACAATTCCTGCCTGCCATTCACAACTCCAGTCTAAATATTGTCCAGCTGTTAGGGAGTCACAGAATGAGCATGAAGGCAAGTTGTGTAGCCCAATGAGTCTGCATCAGCCATCATCAATCCTACACTGATCTCATCGAGGATAACTTCAAAAAGTAATGCCGCAAGAGGGCAGACCCTCTCCATGCAGTGCATTCCCTCTTCACGCTGGTCAGCTGGTGCATTTAAAAAAATGAGTTTTTTGACTTCCAGTAAAGTCTTGCTGGCAAATGTGCAGTCTCTGGTAAATAATATCGACAATCTCAGAGCTAGGATGTTGTATCAGAGGAACGTTAGGAATGCTTGCGTCCTTTGTTTTATGGAATCTTGGTTAACCCTTTCCGTGCCGGATGCAGAAATTCAAATAGACAGGTTTGCAATACATTGCCAAGATAGGTCAGTCGAGTCTCTCAAAAGCAGAAGTGGAGGTGTATGCCTCATAATCAACTCCTCATGGTGTACTAATGTGCCAGTGATGTCCCAGTATGGCTCACAATTAAGTACCGGCCATTTTTTTTAGATTATGAGAACACTCAGTCCTCTTTTATTGTCATTTAGAAATGCATACATGCATTAAGAAATGATACAATGTTTTTCCGGAGTGATATCACAGAAAACAGGACAGACCACTGACAGAACCACATAATTATAACATATAGTTACAGCAGTGCAAAGCAATACCATAATTTGATAAAGAACAGACCACGGGCACAGTAAAAAAAAGTCTCAAAGTCTCTGAGTCGATCGACTCCCGAGTCCCCGATAGCAGGCGGCAAAAGGGAGAAACTCCCTGCCATAAACCTCCAGGCACCGTCAACTTGCCGATACCTTGGAAGCAGCTGACCCCAGTCGACCCTGAGTCCATCCGTCCGAAAACTCCGAGCTTCCGAGCAGCCTGTCCGATACCGCCTCCCGAGCACCATTCTCTGCCGAGCACCTTCGACCTCTCCCCGGCCACTGAAACACGCAAAGCCGAGGATTTCGGGGCCTTCAGCTCTGGAGATTCCGGTTATCACACAGTAGCAGCGGCAGCAAAGCAGTCATTTCAGAAGTTTTCCAGATGTTCCGCTGTACACTCACGTCTGTCTCCATCAAATCAGAATTGTGCACGGTCCCCTACTTGACAGATAACAGATACTCATCACCAAAGTGGCTGCGCGCACTGCCATCGCGCCGCCATCTTCTCCCCCCTCCCGGGAGGACTAAGTGCTGCGAGAGATTTCAGCGATCTTTTTGGTAACGGTGTACATTCCACTTCAGGCTAATGTCAAACAGGCTGTAGACAAATGGAACAAAATTGTCAACAGGCATAAACAGCTCATCTGGATGCCTTCCCCACCATTTTGGGGGATTTTAACTCGGCCAGCTTGATAAAGCCACTAAATAATTATTAACAAATCACCTGTCGTACCAGAGGAATTAACACTCTGGACCACTGTTACACCAAGTTCAAGAATGCCTACTGTGCTAGTCCATGTCCACACTTTGGAAAGTTTGATCACCTGACTGTACTTCTACTCCCTGAGTATAGGTAGGGACTGAAGACTGCAGCACTGGTGGTGAAGGTCAGGCAAGTATGGACCAGGGAGGCACAGGAGTGCTTTTAGGACTGCTTTGAATCAGTAGACTGGACTGTGTTCAGGGAGTCATCTTTGAGTCTGGATGAGTATGCCACAGTCGCTACCGACTTCATTTAAACCTGTGTGGATGAGTGGGTGCCTACAAAGACATACTGTCCATTTGAAAGGGAGAATCAAACCACAGCTACGAGGATCCCTGCAGCATCTGATGACCCTGTGACCTCTGTCTCAGAGGCTGCCGTCACACTGCCTTTCAAGGGGGTGAACCCTCACAAGGCATTAGGTCCCGATGGAGTACCTGGTCGGGATCCGAAAACCTGTGCCAACCAGCTGGCGGGAGTATTCAAAGGCATTTTCAATCTCTTACTGCTACAGTTGGAAGTTCTCACCTGCTTCAAAAGGGGCAACAATTATACCAGTGCCCAAGAAGAGCAGTGTGAGTTGCCTCATCCAGTAGCGCTCACTTCTATGGTGCTGAAATGTTTTGAGAGGTTGGTCATGGCTAGAATCAACACTTGTCTCAGGAAGGACCTGGACCCACTGCAAGTTGCCTATCACCATAATATCTCTATGACTCTGCGCACAGCCTTGGATCACCTGGACAATGCAAACACCTATGTCAGAATGCTGTTTATTAACTACTGATTAGCACTTAACACCATCATTCCTGCAGTCCTGATCAAAAAGCTACAGTACTTAGGCCTTTGTTTCTCCCTCTGCAGCTGGATCCTTGACTTCCTAGATTGTGGAAGACCACAATCTGTGCGGATTGGAAATAACATCTCCACCTCGCTGACAATTAACACTGACGCTCCACAAGGACGTGTGCTTAGCCGACTGCTCTACTCTCTCTGCACCCATGACTGTGTGGCTAGGCACAGCTCAACCAGCATCTAGAAATTTGCTGATGATGCAGCTAGTTTTGGCAGAATGTCAGATGGTGCTGAAAGAGCGTACAGGAGCGAGATATACCAATGAGTTGAGTGGTGTATCAACAACAACCTTGCACTCAACATCAGCAAGACCAAAGAGCTGATTGTGATCTTCAGGAAAGGTAAGATAAGGGAACATAAACCAATCCTTATAGAGGGATCAGAAGTGGAGAGAGTGAGCAATTTCATTTTTCTGGGTGTGAATACCTCTGAGGACCTAAGCTGAATGCAATATATTGACACAACAGTGGTTGGCCTTATCTAGAATAACCATAAGAGAAAGTCTAGAGAGGAAGTGGAGCGGTTGGTGGATTGGTGTGAGAAGAACAACCTAAGCCTGAACGTGGAGAAGATAAAGGAAGTCATTGTGGGCTCCAGGAAGGTGCGGACAAACCATCCCCCTCTGTGAATACATGGATCCTCCGCAGAGAGAGTTAAGTGCACCAAGTTCCCAGGAGTTCACATCACAGAGGACTTCACCTCTCTTAATATCACCTCCCTGAAAAAGAAGACACAGCAGTGCCTCCACTTCCTATGAAGACTAAAGCAAGCAAGGCTCCCCCCCCCCACCCCCCCATCGTAACTGAATTTTACAGGAGCACAATTGACAGCATCCTGACAAGTCGTATATCCATCTGGTATGGGAGCAGTCGAGCATCAGACCAGAAATTCCCACAAAGAACTGTGAGGGTAGCTGAGAGGATCATAGGTGTCTCTCTACCATTCTTCAGGGACGTTCTCTGAATCAGGAGTGGCATGTACGCAGGGCCCTTAGTATCATTATCAGCATCTTCTTTGACTTTCTACCATCAGGCAGGAGACTCCGATGTATAAAAACAAGAATGGTCAGAATCAGAAACAGTTTCTTCCCTCAGGCAATTAGGCTTTTGAACTTCCCGGCCACATTGTATTTGAAGTGTCACCGGTTAACCTGTTCTGTACGTTACAATATTTAATATTAATGCACTTTAGTTTGTTACTTATGTGTGATTCATCTGCAGATTTATCCTTACCTTCATAAGTTATCATGTGTTATGTGTATTACTGTGCTTTACACCCTGGTTCGAGGAAATGTCTCGTTTCTATATACATAAAATGGTTATATATGTTATATACATGTATGTAGTTAAATGACAATGAACTTGACTTGACGCAGCTATAAAAAAGGAAAGATATTGGCTATGTTTCATTTGTTTGAAGAGATTTGCTTTGTCAAATGAAACACTCGAAAACCTCTGCAAATGTACTGCGGAGGGCATTCTGACTGGCTGCATCATTTTCTGGTTTGTGGGGAGGGGGCTGCTGCACAAGATCGAAATGAGTTGCAGAAACTTGTGAAATTAGTCAGCTCTGTCATGGGTGCCAGCCTCCGTAGTATCCAAGGCACCTTCACGAGCGATGCCTTAGGAAGGCAGCGTCCATCATTAGGGATCTGCACCAGGTGGGACATGCCCTCTTTACACTGTGACCATCAAGGAGGAGATACAGAAGCCTGAAGGCACACACTTAGTGATTCAGGAACAGCTTCTTCCCCTCTGCCATACCACTTCTGAATGGACATTGAACTCATGAACACTATCTCACCACCTTTTTTATTTCTGTTATTTTACACTACTTAATTTAACTTAACTGTTTAATAGACATATATGTATACACTTAATGTAACTCAGTCTTCTCTATATTTATTTATCATGTGTTTCATTGTACTGCTGTCGTAAAGTTAACAAATTTCATGATATACGCTGGTGATATTAAATCTAATTCCGTTCTGATTCTTCTCATTACTACCATCAAGTAGGAGTTACAGGAGCCTGAAGACCCACACTTAAAATTTTAGAAACAGTTTCTTCTTCTCTGCCATCAAATTTCTGAATGATCTATGAACCCATGAACAACACCTCATTATCCCTCTCTTGCACAATGAATTTATTTTTTATTGTAATTTTTAGTAATTTTTATGTCTTGCACTGTACTGCTGTCACAAAAGAACAAATTTCACAATATGTCGGTGATAATAACCCTGATTCTGATGTTGATATCATGTAGGATGGTATGAGGGATAACACAGGGAGAGAGCTTCTCTGCAAGGAATCAGAGTGCACCTCCACCTCTGTCCAGGAGTCAGAACCTTTCCATGTGTGTCCCACTGATGGTCCTGATGACTGTTCTTGCATGGCTCACACTGCAAGTGCTCTCAACTTTTGTGGTTCATGCTCTGACTACATTCCGGAGTCTTGGTGACAGTTGTTGCCATTGTTTGATGCATGTGGTGGAATAAATACAGTTGGCCCAATTGCCGAAGGGTTTTTCTAGTGTGTGGTCCGACATGACTTATAGACTGAGTGAAATGCCTTCCAGTTCCAGATTAGCTCTGTGTGCCACAGAGACGCAATCAATCACCCTTTGTGCCCAGGGGAAGCCCAACATGTTGGAGAAGCTGTGTGTCCTCTGTGCAAAATGAACAAGATGGATTTCTTCTCTATCACCTCCCTCATACAGCTGTATGCTACACGTTTATATAATGTAATTTTATATTGGTAGATGTTTGGATATGGAGGGAATTGGGGGATACAGTTTTATGGAACTGAGGTAGTGGATCTGCCATTATCATGCTGAATGATGGAGCAGGCATGGAGAGACGAAGTACAGCAGGCCATTCAGCCCATCACACTCACTCCAACCAACGGGCAACTGCCTGCATTAATTTCACCTCCCAGCACTTGGCTCCTACCCTGGTTAGTGATTCAAGTTCTCATCTAGAGAACCTAACAAAGTTTGTCTGCAACCCTGCTTAAACCATTCCCTTGGACAATGCATTCCAGGTACTCACCATTCTCTGGACAAAAAACTCCTCTCCAATCCCCTCTGAACCTCTTTCCCCTTATTGTAAGTCTATGTCCTCTTGTTTTGTCTGCCTCTGATATGAGGAAAAGATTCCTGCAGAGCACCCAATCTAGACCCCTTAAAATTTGATATACCTTAGTCATTACTCCCCTTAACGTCCTCCTCTCCGAGGAGAACAGACTTAACTTCTCCAGTTTCACCCTTATAACTGAAATATTCCATCCTAGGTAACATTCTGGTGAAATCCCCTCTTTACCCTGTCTGGTGTTATCACATCCTTCCTATAATCTGGCATCTAGAACTGCCATGATTCTTCTTGAGGATTAGCTGAAGTCTTATGAAGTTAGAGTGAAACCTCCCAACTTTTGCATTTAGTACCCTGACTAATGAAGTCCAGTAACCCATTTACCCCCCAGACATGTATTAACCTGCATTGCAATTTCAAGGATCTCTAGACATCTACTCCAAGGTCCTTCTGTTCCTCAGTGCTCCCTTAAGAACCTACTATTCATGGTGTATGTCCTAGCCTCATGCATCACCTCATATTTATCAGGATGGAACTCCACCTTCCATTACTCAGCCTATTTCACCAATACATCAATATCATTCTGTAGCCTGACTATCCTCTACACTGTCAACACCTCTGCCAACTTCTCCACCTACATACCTACTGATCATGTCTGCTATAGTTAAATCCAAATCATTCACACACGTGGCAAATACTGATCCCTGAGGAGCACCGCTAGCAGCAGAATCCAACTGTGAAAACAACCTTCCATCATCACCCTCTGTCTCCTATTACCAAGTCAAATTTTGGATCTAATTTCCCAACTTGCCCTAGATCCCAGGAACACTAACCTTTAGGACCATGTGGGATTTAGTCAAAGGCCTTACTGATGTTCATGTAAACCATTTCTACTGCTCTGCTCTCATTGATACCCTTGGTTACCTCTCAAAACTTTCAGTTAGATCAATCAGACAAGATATGCCTCTGATAAAGCCATGTTGGCTATCTCTGTTTTGTCCCTGCTTTTCTAAGTAATTGATAATCCTGTTCCTCCACACTTTTTCCAAGAAATGCATTACCACTGGCCTCACAGATATGTAATTGCCTAGCTTTTCCCTGCTGCCATTTTCCTCTCAACTTGAACCTCATTGGTTTTCAGTGAAGATTTCAAAATATCATTTAAAGCCGCAGAAATCTCTTCTCATGGGATATTGGTCTCATCAGCAAATTTGCTGATCCAGTTCAACATATTATCATCTAGATTGTTGATATAGATGACAAACAACAGATGACCCAGCAGTGAACCCTGTGACATACCACTATTCACAGGCCTCCAGTCAGAGAAGCAAGCAACTACTACCACTTTCTTGCTTCCCCTGTGAAGCCAATGTCTAATTCAATTTTTTTGCCTCATCTTGAATGCAAAGCAATTGAACTTTCTTGACCAACCCCTCAAGCAGGACCTTGTCAAATGCCTTGCTAAGGTCCATGTAGACAACATCCATTGCCTTACCTTTATCAACTTTCCTGGTAACTTCCTTGAAAAACTCTATAAGATTGATTAGAGATAACCTACCATGCACAAAGCTGTGTTGATGATCACTAATCAGTCTCTGTCTATCCAAATATTTATATATCCAGTCCCCTAGAATACCTTCCAATAATGTACCTACTACTGATGTCAGGCTCACTGGTCTATAATTTCCTGGTTTACTCTTAGAGCCTTTCTTAAACAATGGAACAGCATTATCTATCCTCCAATCACCTGGCACATCTCCCATACCTAAGGACGTTTTAATATCTGTGCTTGGGCCCCTGCAGTTTCTGCGCTAGTCTCCCACAAGGTCTAAGGGAACACCTTGTCAGGCTCTGGGGATTTATCCATTCTATTGTTCCTCAAGACAGCAAACAGCTCTTCCTTTATAATCTGTATACAGTCCATGAGCTCACTGCTGCTTTGCCTCACTGCTATAGGCTCTGAGCAAAAAATAATCAAGTTAATATCTCCCCCATCTATTTTGGCTCCATGCATACCTGTCCATCCTGATTCCAGAAGATCAATTTTGTCTCTTGCTACACTTTTGCTCTCAATATGTTGATAGAGGACCTTGGGATTCTCCCTCTCCTTGTCTGCTAGAACAACTCCATGTCTTTTAGCTGTTCTGATTTCCTTTTTAAGTGTTCCCTTGCATTTCTTATACTCTTCAAGTACTTAATTTACTCCTTCTTGCTTATACCTGCTATGCACCTCCTTCTTTTTCTTTTCAGGGCCTCAATATCTCTTGAAAACCAAAGTTCCATAGATCTGTTATCCTTGCCTTTTATTGAGACAGAAACATACAAACCTTGTACTCTCAAACTTTGTTTTGTAGGCCTGCCACTTACTAGGTACACCTTTGTCGAGGATAACCTATCTCAATGCACAGTTGCCATGCCAGATTCTTCCTGATACCATCAAAATCAACCTTTCTCCAATTTAGAATCTCAGCCTGAGGACCAGACCTATCCTCCTCCATAACTATCTCAAAACTAATGACACGATCACTAGATACAAAGTGTCTCCTCCACAAACTTCTGTCGCCTTGCCTGTCTCACTCTCGAATAGCAGATTTAGTATCAAACCCACTCTAGCTGGAACCTCTCTGTGCCGATTAAGTAAACTTTCTTGAACAGATTTGACAAACTCCATCCCATCCTGCCCTTTTAAAGTATGGGAATCCTAGTCAATGCATGAAAAGTTAAAATCGCCTATTATCACCTTATCAAGAAATCGCCTATTTCTTGCAACAGTCTGCGATCTCTCTACAAATTTGCTCTTCTAAATTCTACAGACTGTTGGATAGTCTATAATATAATCCCATTAAAATGTCATCCATTTTTTATTCTTCATTTCCTCTCATATAGCTTCAGTAGACGGGCTCTCCAGTCTGTCCTGACTGAGCACTACAGTGAAATTTTGCCTGACAAGTAAGGCCACCCCTCTCCCTTTAATCCACCAAGCTCTATTATATCTAAAGTAGGGGTCCCCAACCTTTTTTGCACTGCGGACTGGCCAACCGGAGGTGGGAGGTAGGGTTGCCAATGGACAAGAGTAGCAGTCAAATACGTTGAGCTTACCCTGAGAAAGTCTACCATGACCATGAAGCCTTGCGCGGGCACCTGTGTGCACATGCGTGTACGTGCCGATTTTTTTCTACAAATCGTTTTTGGCAATTCTGTGGGGGGGGGGGTGTTAATCACGACTGGAATATAGGTGATAAGTGGCTAATACACTCAATTTCGTTTCTAAAAGGGTTTATCTAACGAATTTTATATTAAACACACAGCGTATATTTTCCTTGCATGAATATAGTGATAGGTCAATTGTAAGTCACTTATAAGTCGACAGCATCATAACATTTTAAGTAACATTTGGATATTAAACACACAGCACATATTTTCCCCGTATGAACATATAAAATCATTGCAACACACCAATATCGCTGAATCAGTGGGAGGCCTGGGCTTGTTTCCCTGTATCAACAAGGTCCTATCGAGGGGTGATGGGAGACAGCGATACCCGAAGGGGGTTCCTTATGTCCAAGCTATTCCGCAATTTAGTTTAAGTTGCATTCATTGCAGAAACCCCGCTTCGCAGAGATATGTTGGAAATGGAAGCAACATTTTCAGTGCTTTCGTGGCTATCTCAGGATATTCAGCCTTGACCTTGATCCAGAATGCCAGCAGAGATGTTATGTCAAACATACTTTTCAGCCCACCGTCATTTGCAAGCTTGAGGAGTTGATCTTTTTCCCGCGCTGACATGGATGACGCGCAGGTAATGACCTCGTGTACGTTCAAGCTCAACAGTGCGTGACAAGGAATGAGGAAAGGCGCGGCTGACTCATATTGCCAAATCATATCGTTTCCTTGGGGCCCGGTAGCATATGCTTTGCGGCCCGGTACTGGTCCGTGGCCCAGTGGTTGGGGACTGCTCATCTAAAGCAACAGAACCCTGGAGCATTGAGCTACTAGTCCTGTCCTTACTAATGGCTGCAAAGTAATAATTCCTCATGCTGATCCATGCCCAGAGCTCATCTACCTTTCCTACCATACTCCTTGCATTGAAATATACACAATTCAGAACATTAGTTCCACCATGCTCAACCTTTTGATTCCTGACTTTGTATGTAGGCTTAAAATTTCCTACAACCACTGCACTATCTGCTCTGGCACTCTGGTTTCTATACCCCTTCAACTCTAGTTTAAACATCTCCCCCCTGTGCAGCCCTAGCAAACCTTCCTGTAAAGATATTAGTTCCCCTGAAGTTCAGCTGCAAACCTTCCCTTTAGCACAGGACCCACATTTTCTGTAGGAGAGCACAATACTACAAAAATATGAAATGCTCCCCTCCTGCACCATGTCCTTAGCCATGTGTTAAGCTTTATGATCGTCCTACTTCTGGCCTCACTAGCACATGGCATAGGTAGCAATCCTGAGATCACAACCCTGGAGGTCCCGTCCTTTAACTTAGCACCTAACTTCCGTAACTTCCTTTGTAGGACCTCATCATCCTTCCTACCCATTTCACCAATGTGGACCAAAGCCTTTGGCTGCTTACCCTCCCACCTAAGAATGCTGTGGACTTGATAAATCTGAGATGTCTGTGACCTTGGCACCCAGGAGGCAACATACCATTCCAGATTCTTTTTCTTGTCCACAGAATCTCCTGTCTATTCCCCTAACCAATAAATCCCCCGTTACTACAGCTTACCTCTTCTCTCTCCTTCACTTCTGAGCCACAGAACCACTGTGCCAGTTACCTGACCACCGTAACTTTCCTCAGCTAAGTCATTCCCCTCCAAAAATATCTAAAGCAGTATACCTGCTGTTGAGGAGAATGGCCACAGTGTTACTCTGTGCTGGCTGCCTATCCCGTTTACCCCTCCTGACAGTCTCCCAGTTACCTGTGTCCTGCCTGGAGGTAGGTGTATCTACCTCCCAGTATGTCCTTTCGATCAACCTCTCAGCTTCTTGACTGATCTTTCAGCTCCAGCTCCAACTCCTTTACATGATCTGGAGGAAGCTGCAGCTGAATGCACTTCTTGCACGTATAGTTGTCAGGGACACTGGAGGTCTCACTGCCTTCTCAAATCCTGCAAGAGGAGTATTCCACTATCCTGCCTGGCAACCCCACTGCCATAACTGTGCAATAAAAATCAAATGAAGGAGAAATCTACCTACAGTCTCAGTCTCACCTCTTTGAGCCAAAGCTTGAAGTCCCCACTCTAAAACTGGCTCACTCACACAATGACCCCTCCCACAATGGCTACTCCACTTGAACCTAAATTACTTACATTGGCACTTGCTGAGTGCCTAATTATGAACAATCCAACGTCTGCTTGAGATCTGGGCCATGTAGGATGTCCCGAATGCCCTGCACGTTTCCTTTGAAATCTCTCTCCTGCTACACAATCAATGTCTCCTCAGGAACTGTGGCACACAGAACATTTGCGTTCCATTAACAGTTTATTTAATGCTGTCCAAAATTACAGACAGAAGCTCTTTTAAATGAGGTCTTTCTGTTTCAGAACACTCTATCTAAACATTTTCCTTGATCCTGTTGTTTCTTTACTTTACTGGATGCAAAGCTCTGTGCTGGGGTAAGTTATCTTACACAGGGCACCTCCTTACAAAAAGCAGCTCTATGTGGTGGGAAACAGGAATGTTAGAGAGGAAACAGAACACTTGATAGTTCGAAACTTACTCGACTGTTCAATCAGATCAAAGCTCATCTTCACTCAATTCCAACAACTTGTCTGTGATGAACTTTCTCTCTTCCATTACAAGACCGATTATTTCCTGATTTTACTTGTTGATAGGCTCACTCTAAACTTAAGACAATTTTCTTAATTTACCCATCAGCAGAAGCATATCTATCTAACCATCTTAATGGATCCAATTTTGCAGAGAAATAAAATCTGTGAAGTTAAAAGTAAATAATATGAACCAGTCCATCAAACTAAGTGATTTTGAAAAAGGCTTATTGATGGTGAAAACTACTTTCTGGAGATGAGTTGTCTTATGAACTGCAGTGACTGTATATTATAACATTGAATTATCCTCTAAGTTCATTTCAAATGTATGCTGTCTTCCTCTATCTATCACCCACTTTTTGCTTGCAAACATACATTGACATCAATTGACAGTGGAAGATTGATCCTTGCCATTCATTGATGTCAAATGGCACTCCAATGACCTTCATAACAACATAAGGGGAGAGGTATCATTTATCACTGTGACTGATGATAGCTGGTGATTTTCTCTTCCACATTCCTCTTGTCCAATTGCAGGCAGCAAGACTAGGTTTGAAAAAGCAAATAGAATAACTTCATTGCTCATATGAGAACAGGGAATGCTGATCAGGTAGCAACTGGAAAACAGTTTCAGGTTGAAGACTTTATGGATGTGAGTTTAGGAGGTGTGCTTAGTAAGCTTGCTGGCAACACAAATGTTGGTTGTGGTTGTGCATAGCAGGGAAGGTTCTAAGTCTGTAGAAGAATAGGGATTAGACGAAGAGCCTAATGGAAGAGTCTAATGGCTGATGGAATTCAGTCTGAATATGTGTAAAGCGATAATTTTTGAGAAGACAAATACAGGCAAGCTCTGTACAGTAAATGGTAGGATGATAAAGGATGTTGATTTACTGCGAGACCTTGGAGTTCAAGTCCATAGTTCCCTGAAAAATGGCAGTATAGGTGGATAAGGTGGTAAAGAAGGCATATGGCATGCTTGCCTTCATAGACCAGGACACTAATTACAAGAGTTGTGACATTATGCTGTGTTGTGTATGTGGCCTGGTTACACAACAATGCTATTAATAAAAACACTGGAGACGGGAGCTCAGGTCCATGGTTCTTTACTGGCAGAAACCGAACTCGGCACACATGTACAGATCAATACGCGCCTAATAGCGCATGCTCAATATGTGTCCCTACAACATAAAGTAGTCCCTTATTATACTGTAGGCCATACAATACACTCCTCCCCTTTTATTTTAATAGTGTATCAACTGCTTATTTTAAATGGGTCACTGTGCTAAACAAATATGAATACCCTTATCATACAAACACCTACCATTTGTTTACTTAGTAACTTAATAATATCAAATCATAACAAAGTAACCTAATAATATCAAATTACAACAAGCCTTTTTTTTTTACTTTTGATCTAGGACTCATTTATAACTCAAGTCTCTGGGGGGAGGTCTTCTCTGCCTCTCCGTGTAATGTCCGTCAATAAACTTGTTTGTTTTAATACAGATTTCCATATAAAAGTCATGAAAAGTTGACCTCTGAGCATAGGGAGTTAAGAAGATCTGCGCCTCCAACTGGCTAAGAGTTCTAGGCAGCAGATTGCCTCCATAGAATGAAGACTCCTCTGTGCAGCTGTCCTAGATATATACGCATCTTTGTGCTATCACTTGTCTTCCTTACCCATATCTCGTTTGTTCCAACTGAGCTAATTACACAGCCAATCTTTGTATTCTCCTTAGATTCCAAATAGAGAGCCTGACCTTTATGATACCATCTCTTATCGTAATATAACTTTCCATCTTCTATCCGTGCTTCAAATCTTTGTGCCGGTGATTCAGCAGGAGTGCTGGGAAGATGCTCAAGAGAGGACGGAGATGCTGGTTTTTTCAGAGATTTAAGCTTATTGAGAGTTTGCAGATCTTCCATTATCTGTTCATCTGTTAACAAGTAATTTAACTGCACAGGTGCAGGTTTTTGTCTTTTGTCTGTAATTGGAACAGGGTCATTGGGTCTCCTCCTTAGTTTCATAGTCATTATTGGCTTTACCTCCATAGAATCTTCTGTGATTTCCATTGTTAGCCTCTCATTCTCAATCATCTTTTTCTTTTCTTCTAACTCCATCTTTTTATCTTCAAATTCCTTCACTGCTGCTTTCTTCTCTTTAATATAATTCCTTTCCACTTGTTCTGTCTCCAGTTGCAGAAAAAGCTCTGCATTTTGTATTCTTTCCTTGTATTGTTGATCTAGTTTCTTCATCCTTTTCTGATACTCCTGCAAAGTGCCTTCCTGTAACTGCTATAGCTGTCTTTTGAGAGATGTCAATTTCTCCTGGTACATCTGCTCTTTTACTTCCTGGTAGTCTTCATCATCCTGCTTATTGGCAATATCTGTCTCCCTTGCATCCTCTGTATCTTCATCCGAGTCGCGGCCACGGATACTGCGTTCGTCCTCATCGTGGACACTGTCTAGCTCCTCCTCATCGTTGTAATAGTTGACAATGGGTGAGAGGAGAGCTGCAGACATCTTCTCCACCGAACTGCCCTCCTTTGTTGACACATCTAGTGTCTTGATGGTGTGCCAATCCAACTAGATTTTCCTGAGCCATTCACGTCCCAGCGATGGTGGTCCTCCATTTTTCAGTACATAGAGGTTCAGTTGCTGTGTTTTGTCTCCGTAGGTCACTGTCACTTTAATTTTACCTTTGGGATGCACTTTCTGTCCTCTGTAAATCTTTAGCAGTAGATTAGTTTGTTTCAGAGGTATGTGAGAAAACAGTCATTTGTAGTCATGTACAGAGCTGAGCCTGTGCCCAACTCCATTTTCAGTCTCACGCCTGCCACTTGTGGAGTGATCCTTATTACTCTTCGATCATCTGTCTCTTTCACGCTATGAAGTTGCAGACAAGACAATTCACTTTCCTCTGAGTCAATTTCATCAGAACTGCTTTCTTCCATTTTGTGTACGTTGTTGTATTTTCTTTTCTGGGGTTTCTTGTTTCTCTGTATTTTGTCCATTTTCTGCTGTTTACTAGCTTTGCATACTCTGCCAGTATGGCCCTGTTTGCCACAGTTTCTGCATTCTTTGTCCTTAAACCAACAGTCATCAGGGTCATGTGACATGTTCCCACAACGGTAACATTGTGTACAAGCTTTGCATACTCTGCCAATGTGGCCCTGTTTGCCACAGTTTCTGCATTCTTTGTCTTTAAACCAACAGTCATCAGGGTCATGTGGCATGTTCCCACAACGGTAACATTTCTTTCCTTCATTTCTGTTCAGTGACATTTTATTCGTAGCATATTCCAGGGATTTTTGTTGTATCTCTGAAGCACCCCATGCTGCTGTTTCCATTGAGGTTACAATGTTCTCTACAACATAAAATAGTCCCTTATTATACTGTAGACCATACAGTACATGCTACAACTTTACAAAATGCAGGTTAGGCCACACTTGGAATTTCATGTATATTCCTGGTCACCACACTGTAGGACGATTGTGTTGGACAGAGGACACAGGAGATTTGCCAAGATGTTGCATGGATTACAGGGCTTTAATTGTAAGAAGAGTTTAGATAGACTGTGTTAGTTTTCCCTGGAGCAAATGAGTGAGGGATGACCCAGCAGAGACATATGAAATTATAAGAGGCACAGAGAAAATAGATCATTGGAATGTTTTTCCCATGGTAGGGATATAAAAAACAAGGGGCCATAGGTTTAAGGTGAAAGGAAGGAGTTTTAATAGTGATTTTTCACAGAGAGTGGTTGAGACCTGGAACTTGCTGCAAGAAGAGATGGTGGTATCAGATACAATAATTGCTTTTAATGGACATTTAGACAGACATTTAAATAGGTAAGGTATAGAAGAAAATGGGAAAAATGAGGAGACAGAAACTTTGTTGGTTTGCTGCTGATGAAGACCTTGCTGGTGACCTGTGTAGTCAACCCCACCTGCCAATGCTATTTCTATGATAACATGAACCTATGAGACCCTGCCCATTAGCTGAAGTACCTTATTGAATCACCTTAACACATTGCTGTCACTAAAGAGATTCTCAGAGTCTAACTGCAAGTACAGAAACCAAGAGTCAGAAAACAGTCAAAATCACTGATGTATTGTAGAATGATAATAGCAGAAAAGGTGTCCATTTGGCCTTTTATGTCTGTCCTATCTCATTCAAAGAGCCGATTCTGACAAATTTCTCCAAATTTTGATTGATATTATCTTTTAAAAGTTATACTTGAATCTACTTCTTTTTCTTCTTTTACCCATGTAGGGAGAGGTAAATCACATAAGAAATTGGGTCAGGAAAACAAAGGGCAGCCTTTGGTCAATATCAGCAGTGAAAAACTACTTTATGTAGTGCCTATGCCTTAAAGCATCCCAGGGTGCTATACTAGAGGTTAACAATTCATGGTGCCCAGGAAGAGAAGTTAGGAGAACTGGGAGTCAAAAATTTGGTCAGCTGTAAACTTTGAGGAAGAGAGGAGCCTCCTTGTTATAGATCAAGGTCACAGTTCCCTTGCTAGCATGCTTCGGAGGGATATTGGGTCTTTTTGCTGTGTTTTAGGTTCCATACAAAGTGCATACAAGTATAGATAAATGCAAGGTGATGAAGGCAAAAATTAAGAACCCTCAGTGGTGATATCAAACCAATAATGTGGGAATGTGGGTCATACAGGACACAAGTATGACTTGACTTTGAAATAGAATAGAGACCTTGTAACAGCTGCAGAAAGTAAACAGCCTTGTTGGAACTTCAGCCTCAAGGTATATCAGAATTAATAGTGAGATTTTATGGAACACTTGTTTCACTTTCCTTGAACACTATTAATTCATTACTTATTGGCTCTGGAGAGGACAGAGTGGTACTGGCAAGTGTTCTGAGGACTGCACTTTGGAGCTGTGCAGTTGATACTGGGAGATGGAGGAAGCCAGAAACACCTGAGGGTGCAGGTGCCACCCTTGTGAAGCCAGTCCTTTCATTTCACCAGGGAGAATTGATCCACTATTCAAAGGTTCCAAGAATGTATAGAAAAAAGAACACTGTTTGTTACGACACTGTCACGCAATTGGGGTCACATTCCAGTTATTGCTCAGTTGTTCAGAACGTTATCACGAGTCTGCCATGTGGTACACGATCAAGTGTTTTTTGGAAATCTAAATATGACACTATGACTCTCCCTCTCTCTCACTCTCATGAATGTCCTTGGGCCTTTGGTAATGTGGTTGATTGCATTAATGAATTCAATATAAAAGGCAGTAAAATGTTCAATTTTATTGTTAGCCAAAATGAACGAACTGCAGCTAACCATCAAATATGTAATGATCTCTACAAACAATGCTGATGATGGTGAGGTGAGGGGAGGGACAACACGACTTGGGGGTGTGGAGAGCAGGGTACTCATTGCCGCGGAGGACAGTGGAAGTCAAGTCACTGCGTGTATTTCAGGCAGAGGCTGATAGGTTCTAGGCTGGTAATTGGTTAAAGGTTACATAAGGGTGAAGGTGGGAAAAAGGGGTTAAGAAAAACAGCTTTAATTGAAATGCAGACCAGATTTAAAAGGGTTGAATGGCCTAAATCTGCTCCCAGGTCTTATGGTGAGGAAGAAGGAATGGGGAGGAGGCAGTTTCTTCCTGCCTTTGAAAGCATGCCTGGCTGTAATTATTGAAGGAAAGAATTAAATGACATGTTTATCTTAAAACGGGCAATTCTAAATCAAATCATTCTAATTCTTTGGTTACTTTAATTAGAATCAATTACTATCTGCCAGGCCTCTGACTTTATACTCCTCTTTGCATATTTTAAATACTGGAATTGAAATTGGTAATTAATTTACTATTGTATAGAGATACAGAGAAAAACATCCTTTTGCATGCCATTCATACAGACCATTTAAAAACATAAGCACTTTAAAACAGTACAAGAGAAAAACAATAATGGAATGCAAAATATAATATGAAATTGTGTGATACAAAACATAGTTCTGATGTAGGGTTTTGACCCAAAGCATTGACAATCCTTTCACTAACAGATGTTGCTTGATTCATTAAAGTCTTTCAGTAGATCTCTTGTTGCAACAAACTATGCTGTTGCTGTTATGGTTACAGTGTAAGTGCAGTGCAGATAGACAATAAGATGCAAGGGCCATAACGAAGTAGATTGTGAAGTCAGGAGTTCTTCTTAGCTTGCAGGAGGTCTGTTCAAGAGCATTTTAGCAGCAGGATAGAAGCTGTCTTTGTGCTGGTGGGTTGTGTTTTGAGGGTTTTGTCTTCTTTGCCTAATGGGTGGGGGAGAAGAGAGAATGTTCTGGGTGGGTGGGGCTTTGGTTATGTTGGCTGCTTTTCAAAGGCAATGGGATATGTCAACAGAGTCCATGTACAGAAGGTTGGTTTTCCTGATGGACTTAGCTATGTCCATAACTCTACAGTTTCTTGCAGTCTTGGGAGGAGCAATTGCCATACTAATCTGTGCTATACCTGGGCAGGATGCTTTCTATGGTGTATCTATAAAGGCTGGTGAGGGTCAATGGGTACATTCTAAATTTCCTGAGTCTTCTGTGGAATTAGGGGTGCTGATGTGTTTTCTTGGCTACAATGTCTAGGTGCTTGGACCAGGACATGCTATTTTTTATGTTTCCATCTAGAAAGTTGAAGCTGTCAACAATCTCCACCTCATTGATACATAGAATGGTGCGTGCTCTTCCCTGCTTCCTGAAGTCCTATACCACGACTGTCACTTCCCCAACCTGATTCAATATAAAAGTATACAATCATTATAGACTGGGGTTTTATCATCATCCTTAGGTTTATCAGTTACCTTCCACATTCTACCTTAAAGATTTTCATCTCCATTTATAATTCTTCCTTCTAATCTTACTCACCTTGTCACCTACTGGACAGTCTGAAATAATTCAATTTAAACTATTAGCGAAGTGATGTGATTTAGGTGCCAGTTCTGATATGGTCAAATCCGACCAGACATTGATGGTAATGTGATAAGCAGAAGGACCAGCATTGATATGACATTAAACTCTTTTAAACAGCATTAGTAATAAGAAACTGGAGTGCACTATCAGATAATGCAGTGTTTACAAATTCTGTAACCTATATCAGAAGGGATTGGATAAATATTTAAAGAAGTGAAAACTTCAGTGATATGGAGAAAACAGAATTCTTTTGAAAAGAGCTGATGTAGAATTGAAGTAAATATATTGCACCATATTATGATTCATATAGAGTGTAGTGCAAATCTGGATCCCATCCCACACATGCTGTTAAGTCAAGATCAATAAAAAAATTCCAAGTGGGTATTAATAGGCCTCTTTGAAGAAAAGTTACTTTAGGACCTGGAATTTCAGTGGTGGAAAGGCTACAAAAGGTTGAGGGCTCAGCTTTTTGACATTTATAGTAACTGTACCATGATGTTAAGATGGGAGATGAATGCTAAATCCCTTCATAGATTTCAACTGGTTCATAACATACTTCTGGCAACACAGTTTGCATATCAAAGATCTGATTGACCATGCTGCTGGAATAGTTAAAGAACGTAATCAGTTGTCAAGGAGGCAAACCGGCAGCCATCCAGTTTCTGTCATCTTTCTGGCTGCTTCTAAGTGGCTCGAATTCTGTTCAGCCAAGGGTGTCCAGCACAGAACCAGCAGGGTATTGAAAGTTAATGGCCTGCTGATGTTGGTTGAATTGATTCTTCTTATCTTCAAATGCCAAGAGGCAGAAATTTCAACGCAGTACATAAACACAGGGCAAAAATATAATCTTCCAATCAAAATACTTTATTTCGAAATACTAGTTTAGAAAAACAGGAATTTCTGATTTGAATAAAGGCAAAACTTAATTTTTCAACATTACTCATTTTTGATCTTTTAAATACAAAGAGCATTTCATAGTAAACTTTGCACGAATTTGAATTTACTGGAAACTTTCCTTTCCTTTACCATAATCATATGCCAGTCAAGAATGGACAAATGTTGTGTGGCGGTGCAAAGCAATGACAATGTATTGATCTAACTGCCAATAGAATGTTGTTGAAGTGTGTAATTTGTTCTATGGAGATCTGACCGTGACTGTCACTTGACTGAACAATGCAAGTCAGGTAATTGACGTATGGTTCAGTAGTTTGATGGTTTTCTAGTTAACTGATTATTGCTGAGCGCACAACTTACGTTTAGAAAGTTGGAACAGATATGACAGTTTCAAACTCTATATACTTTGAAAACTATTGATTGTGAATGCTTGTCAGAATTCTTATGTCCATTTGAATGCTGGAATTAATTAGTGCCACATAAATGCATCCTACTTTTAGTTCTTTTCATCAAGACTGAATTTTGACTTATATATAATCCAATTAAGAGATTAACAGCCTATTATGTTACAGATATTTTTGATATTAATTAACTGTGATATTAGCCAACACATTCACTTCAGAATGTTATCACATTGTCTGTGAGTGATCTACTGTCTTTCAACAGCAGTAGACTCTACAGTTCGCTGAGCTGTGTTCATTAGACGAAAGCTGAGATGCTCAAACTCCCGTCTCCCAGTTATAACAGACAGGACAGAAGCTTTTGTTTTGGTTGTTGTTGCAAACCTGGCGCAATTGCCATTGATTCAGTTCACTCCAAAAGCTAGCATGTGGCAGCTGGCACAAATAAGCATATTGTGTTCATTGGGCGAGCATATATCCAGGGTGACATTCAAATGCTGAATACTTCCAATTCAACATTTCATTCTATTTTATTTCTTTGTTCATACTGATGTTCATGGCAATACCAGCATTTATTGACTAAATGCACCTGAAATGAGGAAATTATCAAGATTTAACGAGGTTGGTACATTTAGAGTTATATGTAGGCCCAACTAGGCAGAAGAATCAGATTTTGTGGATGTTGGTGCATCAAATGGCTTTTTACAACACCTGAGCACATGGATGCTGTTCAATTTTCATTAACAATTCTATAGTGGGATTGTATCAATAGTTCTAAACAGGCCATTAGTCTGCTAACCTAATCTCCCTGCTACCATACCCACTTAATTCTGTTCTTAGTGTTGATCTCTGAACAATGCTGGGACCTTGCCAGTGAGATTCTATCAGTAGAAAAGTGTGGTCCAGTTCCAACCTGATCCTTTGCCAAAGAACTCTGTACTTGGAGAGGTCTTTTCAAACCTTAATCGGATCTTGGGTTGAGAAAGAAAGATGAAAAACAGCAAAGCATGGCTGAAAAACTTTTACAGCTAGTTAATAACATTCAGAAAAAGATCCCAACGTCTTTAAAGTTAAGACAAAAACAAAATAATCAGTAACCAAAATACTCAAAACAATTAAGAATAAAAGTGTATGTACGTAATTAACTAATTATATAGAAATGTAAGTTAAGTAATGCTTATTCCTTGCCGCTGTTTTCCCCCGCTATTGTATCAATCTCTTCTTCCACCTCCTCTGGATTTTCATGGCATATTTGTTGCATTAACACCCCACTGCTGCTCCCACATGGGCTCCATGACCATTGCCAATCAACTCTTCTCATCATTGCATTTAATCCCCTTGAAGGCTGCACATCTCCCGATATCCGTAACTGGTCTGGATCTTTAAACATACAGCTCTGTCCACAAAGCATGCCCTGTGCTTTTGTGACCACTGTCCTGCACACAAGATCTCCTCTTTTCAACAGGAACCACGCCTTCAAATTTTCCAATATTCTCTGCAAATCCTTACCAAGTGCCACTTCCACTTCTTTCCCTCTTGCGTGCTTTGCTTTTTAGCTATGCATCCCTTCCAGCATTTCCTTTGTGCTCTCAGTCTTTAGGTGTCAGGTGTAGGGGAAAGAATAGTGAGGACTAATACTCAGTAAATAGGGATCTGGATTGATCTAATGTGTTAACAGGGAATTGCAAAGACTAAAAGTAGAGACACACAATATAATGCAGCAGTGATGACATCCTAGTTTCAGGAACCTCTTTAATCTCTTTGCTGTAATAGGAGGTTGGATAAACTGTTATCTGAGTTAGGCTTGTGGATAATCATTTTATTCTGTAATCAAGACCTAGTCTGTTACTTAATTACGTCCTTCTGCAACCACATTTCTGTTAACGAAACCTAGTTTTACTGATAATCAGTTTCTGTGTAATCTAGTCAACGGAGAATGTAAAAGCTGTACCAAATTCATGCTCAGGTAGATTGACTTTGACTGGTCTCCTATGCACCAGTATTCTGAACGCCAATTCTTTGTGGTCTTTCTGTGTGCCCCTACAGCGTTGGGTTTGCCTGACCACACTTTTATGTGCCATATCACAAGATATTTGTTTTAAACGACAGGCATGCGCTTTACAGTATTTCTATTGCACTACAGTGCCTGTACAGAGTATTCACTACCCCGCCCCCCGGAAGTTTTCATGTTTTATTGTTTTACAACATTGAATCACGGTGGATTTAACTTGGCTTTTTTTTACACTAATTGACAGAAGAAGACTCATTTCAAAGTGAAAAGAAATCTCTACAAAGTGATTTAAATTAATTACAAATATGAAACACTAAACACAAAATAATTGATTGCATAAGTTTCACCCCCTTTAATATGACACACCAAATCATCACTGGTGCAGCCAATTGGTTTTAAAAGGTCTTCCATACAACCTTGCCCAGTCCTGTGCCCTGGAGAGTGGAGACTTTCCAGGCACAGATCCATGGTCTCGCAAGACTAACGGATGCCTTATAAATAGTTAAAAGGTGTCCTAGTTATATACTGTGTGCAGTCAAGTTGTTGCAATTGATTATAGTCAAAAATACACCTCTATCTGGAAGGTCCAACTGTCAGTATCTTGGCAAAAATGACACCATGAAGACAAAATAACACTTCAAGCAACTCTGGGAAAAGGTTATTGAAAAGCACAAGTCAGGAGATGGACACAAGAAAACGTCCAAGTCACTGAATACCCTTTGGACTACAAGTAAGTCACTCATCAAGAAATAGAAAGAGTATGGCACATCTGTAGATCTGCCTGGAGCAACCTATCTCCAAAAATTTAGTGACTGTGCAAGAAGGGGACTAGTGAGGGAGGCCACTAAGAGACCTATGACAACTCTGGAGGAGTTACAAGATTCAGTGGCTGAGATGGGAGAGATTACACATCCAACAACTGTTGCCGGGGTGCTTCACCAGTCACAGCTTCATAGGGGAGTGGCAAAGAGAACGCCACTGTTGAAAAATCTCACATGAAATCTCAGCTAGAATTTGCCATAAGGTACATGGGAGACTCTAAAGTCAGCTGGAAGAAGGTTCCATGGTCTGATGAAACCAATATTGAACTTTTTGTCATCAGCCTAAATGCTATGTTTGGTGTAAGCCAAATACTGCACATCATCAAAAACACACCATCCCGACATGAAGCATAGTAGTGGCTGCATTATGCTGTCGGGAAGCTATACTGCAGCAGGCCCTGGAAGGCTTGTGAAGGTAGAGGGTAAAATGAATGCAGCAGAATACAGGGAAAACCTAATACAGTCTGCAAGAGAACTGCGACTTGGGAGAAGATTTGTTTTCCAGGAAGATGATGACCCTGGTAGAAAGCCAAAGCTACACAGGGTTAGCTGAAAAACAACAACATTAGTGTCTTGGAGTGGCCAAGTCAGAGTCCAGACCTCAATCCAATTGAGAATTTGTGGCAGGACATGAAAAGGGCTGCTCACTCACGATTCCCATGCAATCTGACAGAGCTTGAGCAGTTTTATAAAGAAGAATGGGGAAAAATTGCAGTGTCCAGATGTTAGAAACCTATGCACCGAGACTCAAGGTTGTAATTTTTGCTAAATACTGACTTGAAGGGGGTGAATACTTATGCAATCAGGTATTTTATGTTTTATATTTGCAATTAATTTAGATTATTTTGCAGATATCTGTTTTCACTTTGACAGGAAAGAGTCATGTTTTTCTGTTGATCAGTGCCAAAAAAGGCAAATTAAGTCCTCTGTGTTCAATGTTGTAAAACAATAAAATGTGAATTCTCTTTATAGGCACTTGTACTTCTGGAACTGATAAAACTGGATAATCTGAATGCACGACTGTTCTTTTGTTGCAATAATCTAACACATTAGCAATAGCAATCTGTCCTAAGGTTAGTATTGACAGGACTGATACAACATCTGCTTGGGAGATAAGCCAAAATGCTGCCAGCGTAATGCTGTTCTTCCTCTTCTCAATGGACTCTATCCACTGGTGGCTTTCATTCATTTTGGATTATGAAATAGCTTCCATTCACCATAATGATCAGGGTGATTCATAGAAAGTCATAGAGCATGGAAGCAAGCCCTTCAGTCTGACTTGTTCACACAAACCAAATCCCATTTGCCTCCATTTGGCCATTTTGGTCTAACTTTTTACGATCCATCTACCTGTCTAAATATCTTTTGAACCAATTAATTGTGCCTGTCTCTACCACTTCTACTGGCAGCGTATCCCATAGACCAACAGCCTTTTGTATAAAAAACTTGCCTTTTAGATTCCCTTAAAATTTTCTCCTTTCATCTTAAGCCCATACTTAAGCCCACAGTATTTGGCTCCTCTACTCTTAAAAAAAAACTGTAACTAGTACCCTACTTCAGTTCGTAATTTTATAAACCTGTAGAAAATCTATTCACATCTACTGTGATGAAGTCCT
This sequence comes from Mobula birostris, assembly GCF_030028105.1. Classification (NCBI taxonomy): domain Eukaryota; kingdom Metazoa; phylum Chordata; class Chondrichthyes; order Myliobatiformes; family Myliobatidae; genus Mobula; species Mobula birostris. The sequence continues at coordinate 22,302,923 of NC_092371.1, read as the reverse complement.
TTGAGAGATTGGTGATGGCTACAATCAACTTCTGCATAAGCAAGGAACTGGACCCACTGCGATTTGCCTATCGCTCAATAAGTCTACAGTGGATGCATTCTCAGTGGCTCTCCACTGGCCAGGGATCACCTGGGCAATAGTAATACTGATGTTAGGCTGCTGTTTTTTGACTACAGCTCAGTGTTTAACACAATCATACTCTCAGTTCTAATTAACAAGCTACAAAACCTGGGTTTCTGTACCTCTCTCTGCAACCGGATCGTTGACTTCCTCACCAGGAGAACACAGTCTGTGTGAATTGGAAATAACATCTCCCCTCATTGGCAATCAATACTGGCGGACCTCAATGCTCTACTCTCTCTCTACGTCCCTGATTGTGTGGCGAGGCACAGCTCAAAAATGATCTATAAATTTGCCGACCACACACCCATTGTTGGCAGAATTTCAGATGGTGACGAAGATGCATACAGCAATGAGATAGATCAGCTCGTTGAGTGGTGTCACAGCAACAACCTTGCACTCAACATCGGCATGACCAAAGAACTGACTGTGGACTTCAGGAAGGGGAAGTTGAGGGAACACACACCAATCCTAATTGAGTGATCAGAAGAGGGAAGGGTGAGTATTTTCAAATTCCTGGGTGCCAACTTCTTTGAGGATCCATACTGGGCCTGACATAATGATACAGTTACAAAGAAGGGACAGCAGATGTATTTCAATAGAAGTTTGAGGAGAATTATTATGTTACCAAAAACAGTCACCAATTTTTACAGATGAACTATGCAGAGCATTCCAATAGGTTGCATCACTGTCTGGTATGGAGAAATCACTGCACAAGATCGGAAAAAGCTGCAGAAAGTTGTAAAATCTGCCAGCTCCCCAGCATCCCCAGCATCCAGGAAACCTTCGAAAGACGATGCCTCAAAAATGCTGCATCCTTTATTGAGGACTCCCATCACCCAGGATGTGCCTTCTTCTCATTACTACCATTAAGGAGGAGGTACAGGAACCTGAAGCCACAAACCCAACATTTCCGGAACGGCTTCTTCCTGACCGCTGTCAGATTTCTGAATTGACAATGAACCCATGAATACTACTTCAGTAATGCAATATACTGCTGCTGCTAAATAATAAATTTTACAACATATGCCAGTGGTATTAAACCTGATTCTGAGTTGCCCCTCAAACACCTTTGCTCCAAGGAACTGTTTCAGACTATCCAGTCTGTGTTTATAGCTCAACTATACCATGATATCCCATGTAGCAGGTTAAATTTACAGGTTATTGCAAGATGCTGTCTTCAACAGTTCCAAGCCATCTCCAGAGCAAAGTGTAGTACACGGGCTTGTAAAAACCCTAATTTGTAATATATACCCATGCACTGTTCTCATAAATGGATTACTGACTTGGCATGCTATGCTTTTGTCTGTCTCTGATCTGCATAATCTTTCATAGAGAGCTTTACACTTTTCCTTTAATAGCTTTAAACAAAACAAAAAAAATGTAAATCTAACATGCATAATGCCCATTATCCACAATTTTGCTAATGCCTGGGGAAGGATGCATTCTCTGCGGTTAACTGAACAGGAACAAAAAAAAAGAGAGATTGACCATCAAAGGGTTTCTCTTCTGGGCCATCTGGAGTGCAACTGTATGAAGTGATATGGAAGTAATTAGCAAGCCATGAGATTGGTATCAGCCAATTCTGTTATGTGTTGTAACTCCAAAACATAAAACTCCTTGAAAGAAAAACATGGGGTCAGGAATAATGTTTCTACTTTTAGTTTCGTCTTTACTTTAATGAGGCATGTAAATATGATGTGGTGGCATAACATATGATGATTGCATAACCCGTAATTAATTATGTAAGCAACAAAGAATGTTTGATCAAGTAATATATATATATATCTATATACTATATTACTCAAATATTCCTGAAATATTAAATACACAACACTCCTCTCTGCTTAGATATAAACTCTAAATCACTATAGAATACAATTCAACTATATACACCATATACTATGTCATACAGCTACTATACTGAGATCCACAGCATAGTAAATTTTTATTTGTCCCATTCAGTTGTAAAGATTTAATCACTGTGGTGGATTTCTTACTCTTGTGGGATAACGTCTTTCCTGACAAGGGGGTGTCACTCTGCTTGGCAGGAGGGACCTGAGGCTGTGAAACAATCTCAGCTTCTGTGGCCTCCTCTATGGTGTTTGTAGGTGTTGACTCTTGGGATGGCAGGAAATGGTTCTGAGTGCTCTGCACACCATTTTTGTAATTTCTTCTTTCTTCTCCAAGATGCTCTTGGTATCTTCTGGACATGTTAGCATCTGGAACAGTGCATGGTAAACTGCTTGATCTGCTAATCTATCCCAGAACATCAGACAAAGCTTCAAGCCAAAGTTTTTATTTTGACCATGCCTTGATGACTAGAATTTAGTTTCTCCAACACTTTAGCTCTCAGCTTGGATGATGCAACAACTCTCAATCCCTACAGAAGACAAGCTCTGTCAAGGGCAAGATCATTCCAGTGCTGGTAAAAATGAAGAAACTGGAAGTTCTGCTGCACATTCCAGCCATTCGGAGATGCCATGTAGACCTAAGACAGTGTGGGAACTTTCCCGGTTTCCCTTTGGATCATCTCTGTCATAATAGAGAGTACACCTGCTCTCTGGCAGAAAGCTACAGACCAGTTACTATAAAGTCATCCACTCTCTCAGTTTTAACTGGATGACATCATTGTTACTGGTGAAGATGACAAGGGACACCTCCAAAATCTCAAGACTCATGTTAAAAAGATTAGAAGATGATGGGCTTAAAGCATAATGCAACAAGTATAAATTCTTTAAACCAAGTATCAGTTAAAGTGGTTACACCATTGATGCCCAAGAGTTACACAAGTGTGCTGAGAAAATTCAAGCAGTGGTGGATGCCCTAAGGCCAAAGGGCATGCCACAGTTTTTATGGTCCTTTTTATGGTTTGTCAATTGTTATAAAAGTTCCTGCCAAACCTGGCTACTGAGCTCCATCCTTTAAACTCATTATTACCGATCGAGCAGAAAAGACATGCTCTTTGTATGTGTCCTACTTTGTTGCATTTTCTGGAAATTTCATCTTTAAACCTGCTTTGATCTGGTGTATGTGAGCCCCTGTCACAATGGTGACACAATTTGTTCAGCCAGGAAGGTTTCTGTCTAGACATTGCAATTTTGGTTGCGCTCACTTTCATTCTAATTGTGTCCAACTTATTCATGTTCCTTTCTGTAGTTTCCATTGATATGATGGTTCAATTGCTCTTTTAAATGCTTTCTTGTAAGATTCCACAAATTAAATAATCTCTTAATGCATCATTAAGCCCATCACTGAACTCACAATTCTCAAACAATCTCTTCAATTCAGCCACTATTACTGAAATGGACTCCCCTTCCTTTTGATTCAGCTTATGAAACCTAATGTATTCTGCAATCAACAATGGTTTTGGTTCTAAATGCTTCTGCATCACTTTCACAATTCAGCAAAGCTCATATCAGCTGGTTTGGTTATAGCAGTTAAACTTCTAAGCAAACTGTAGGCTCTTCCACCTACATGCAGCAAAAATTTTCATTGACTATTCCATTTGCTTTAAAATACTACTCAGTTCACTCAGTATACATCATACAGTTATCTTTTGTGCAATCGAATATGTCCATGTGGCCAGCCATTTCTGCTTTTTTTAAAAAGAATATATTATTGTCCAGTACTCACTGCTTCTGAACCTGTGAATTTCGTCCATTTTCTGTATTTTATTTTAATTTGACTGTCTCTGTCCCCCTTCCAAAAACACACTCGCTATGGTTTTTTAAAAACTCATATGTCTCACTGCATTTCAATTGGTAGGTTCTCATCTTAGGTTCATTTTAAAACTGACTGATTGGCACAGTTATATTTTGTAACTCCAAAACATAAAACTAATTGAAAGAAAAATATGGAGCTTTCTTCCCTAGAGTGTAGAAGAATGAATGGAGATTAGATAGAGATATACAAAAAAATGTGGAAGAAAAGTAAGTCACGTGTACTCTTAGTCTTGTTTTTACTTTAGCGAGATTTGCAAATATAATGTGGTGGCATAATGATGCATGCCTTTCACATTCTTTTACTTATAATCTATAATCAATTATATAAGTAACAATGAATACTTAATCAAACTATATAACTACAATATTATTCAAATATTATTGAAATATTAAATACACAATAATGCCAGTTCTGAAGTGGAGTCTTGTCCTAAATCCCTATGACACCACTGTCCTATCACCTATTGTCCCTTTGCCTCCACAGACAATACATGAGCCAATGAGTTCCTCCAGCAGTGTTTGCTTTTTTGCTACAGAGGCCAGCATTGTGTGTCTCTTCCTTATGTTGAAGCCTGTGGTGCTGAGGTTCCTCCACCAAGGGCATGCAGAGAATTATACCCTAGTATTAGTGAGCACTGTCATATGTACCAAGACTCAGTGAAAAAATTGTGTGCCGTCGAGTCCGATCGTGCCACACATATGTAAATACAGATAGTAACAAAAAAAACCAGAATGGTGTAGCAACTACAGAGAATGTGCAATGCAGGTAGACAACTAAAGTGTAAGAGCCATGATGATGTAGATCAGGAGATCAAACGTTATGGGAGGTCCATTTGAGAGTCTGATAATAGGCAAGAAGGTATTTAAATACACGTGACAATAATAACCAATACCAATATATGGACCTGTAATTTTCTGAAGAGCAGCATTCCAGGAGGCCATGGATTTCTGAGAGAGTGGTGTCATAGAGATGTATAACGTTGAAATGGACCCTTTAGTCCATCATATCCATGCCAACCATTTTGCCCATATACTGAATTAAGGATGTTTTCTTACATATCTCCCCTTTTCAAGTGTCTGTCTGAGTGCCTCTTAAATGTGCAAGTTGCATCTGATTCCACCCACTTCACCATTAGTGCATTCCACATATCTGCCACAGTTTATGTAAAACAATTTTCCCTCAGGTCCCCTTTGCAATTCCATCTTCTCACTTCAAACATATGCCCTCCCAGTTTTCATATAACTACCATACAAGAAAGATTTTGGCTACCTAACTATCTATGTCTCTCATAAAGCTGGAGGATTGGAGGATTGCTAATGTGGTTCTGTTGTTTAAGAATAAGTCACAAAATTGTAGGCCAGTGAGCTTGACATCAGTATTGGGTAAGTTATTGGAAGGCACTCTAAGGGACCTGAAATACAAATATTTTGCTAGTCAGCATGGCTTTGTCTGTGGTAGGTTGTGTCTAACCAATCACATAAAGTTTTTCAAGGAAGTTACCAGGAAAGTTGATGCAAGGCAGTGGATGTTGTCTACATGGACTTTAGCAAGGCCTTTGACAAGGTGGTGCATGGGAAGTTGGTCAAGATAGTTCAATTGCTCGGCATTCAAGAGGTAGTAGGTGGTTGCCTCTCTGACTGGAGGCCTGTGACTAGTGGTGAGCCACTGCAGGGATTGGTGCTGGATCTGTTATTGTTTGTCATCTATGTCAATGATCTGAATGATAATGTGGTTAACTGGATCAGCAAATTTGCAGGTGCCACTGAGATTGGGGGTGAGGTGAACAGTGAGGAAGGCTATCAAAGCTTGTAGCAGGATCTGAATCAGACGGAAAAATGGGCTGACAAATAGCGGATGGAACTTAATGCAGACAAGTGTGAGGTGTTGAACCAGCCAGGATAGGTTACACCGTGAACGATAGGGCACTGAGTGGTGAGGTAGGACAAAGGGATCGGGGAATACAGGTGCATAATTCTCTGAAAGTGGTGTCACAGGTAGATAAGGTCGTAAATAATGTTTTCACCATATTGGCCTTCATAAATCTATGTATTCAGTGCAGGACATGGGATGTTTTGTTTAAGTTTATATGTCTTTGTGGAGGCCTAATTTGGAGTATTGTGTGCAGCTTTGGTCGCCTACCTGCAGGAAAGATGTAAAAAAGATTGAAATAGTGAAGAGAAAATTTTCAAGCTTTTTACTGGGACTTGAGGACCCAAATTATCGGGAAAAGTTGAAGAGGTTAGGACTTTCTTCCTAGAGTGTAGAAGAATGAGTGGAGATTAGTTAGAGATATACAAAAAATGCAGAAAAAAGTCCTGACAATCTACCTCTGTATGTTGCCACGAAAACCCTACGGATAAACTACACTATCCATATGGCTGCCATGAGTCAATGGCGACTCGATGGCACTCAACAACAACAGCATGCAAAATTATGAGGGGTATTGATAGGCTAAATGTAAGCAGTCTTTAACTACTAAAGTTAGGAGAGACTAGAACTGGAGGTCATGGGTTAAGAGTGAGTGGTGAAATGTTTAAGGAGAGATCTGGAAAGGCACATTGTTACCCACGATGAGTATTCCTCCATGCTGAGAGAGCATGGCTGCCAGCACCTACTCCTCCTTCCACTCTGACCTGAGGCTCGCTTTAGTTTCAGGAAGACAGGTGCATGTCCCACAGTTTTATAGAGTCATACAGCACAGAAACGGGCCCTTCGGCCTATTTGGTACATACCTATGAAGATTTCCATCTAATCTAGTTCAATTTGCCTGTGTTTGGTCCAAATCCCTCAAAACTTTCCCTGTCCAAGTCAAAGTACCTGTTAAACTTTGTTAATTTACCTACCTCAACCACTTCCTAAGACAGATTATTCCATATACCGACCAACCTCTGGATGAAAAAGTTATCTATCAGGTTTATATTAAACCTGTCTCTCCTCACCTTAAACCTATGCACTCTAGTTCTTGTTTCCCCATTGTGAGATTAAATTCAAAGTACATTTATTATCAAATAAAGTATAAATTACACAGCCTTGAGAGTTGTAGCTTACAGACAGTCTCAAAGTAAGGAAGCTGAAAGAACTCAAAGTAAAAAAAAAAGACCAACCTCTCAGTGCCCGCAGAGAAAGATGAAAAAAACACATAACAAATCACATAAACAGTAGAAGCAAGCAGCAACAACAGCATTTTGGACCAAATTGAGTCCTTCAATCCAAATCCCTGGAACAGCCCAGAGTAGGCCCAAAGCCTTGGAATCCGGTTCATCATATCAGCGAGCAAACCGCTGAAAAGTTCGCAGACGTCAAGCACAGCAGCTGAGGGCCGTCTCATAGCCTTCACATCACGGAGAGAGAAGCCCCCAGACTGTATGGGCCACCATTTAAATTTTCTGAACCTCGCACTAGGACCTGCCACCAGCGAATCGCTCCTAGATTTTGCTGCCAAAGGAGCCATCCTTGACCTTTCCAAACTGGCTTGGCACCCAGCACGAGTCTATAAGGGCCGGCATTTAGATTGTTCAAACAACAATTACCAGTTATTGCTTTTCTCTTGAACTATGTCAGTGCATTGATGTGATGAAATTATCTGTATGAACGCATGCAAAACAAAATTTTCACTTTATCTTGGTACATGCTCAAAGTCAAAATTCTAAGTAAACTTATTATCAATGTACATACATGTCACCATTAACTACCTTGAGATCCATTCTCTTGCAGGCACTCAGAATAGAAAAAGAAATACAATAGAATCAGTGATAAACTACACATAAAGAGGATGAACAACCAATGTGCAAAAGAAGACAACTGTCCAAATAACTAATAATGATAACAAATAATAAATACATAAATAATACTGAGAACGTGAGTTGTAGAGCCCTTTAAATTGGAATGAGTTCAGAGTTGAAGTGAATGAAGTTATCAGTACTGCTTCAGGAACCGGCTGGCTGAAGGGTAATTGTTCCTGAACCTGGTGGTGTGTGTACCTCCTTCCTGATGACAGTTGTGAGGAGAGAACATGGCCTGGATGATGGGTGCTCTTGATGATAATAAATCAATTTATCAATTTCTGCTCCCGAAACTCCTGCTCCCATTCGTATTCCACTTATTATGCATGACTTTGAAGTGGTGGTTGTGCATCATCCAGATGCTGGTAGGATTGATGCTCTCTTTTGGGATGCACCTGATGACTACAAGAAAGTGGCATAAATCTCCAGCATGCATCCTGTTGATAACTGTGGTATCTGGGGAGCAGCTAATGCTGGTGGACCCTGTCGAACTGCATCAATCTTAGGGTTTTGCAGCAGAGTTCTCTGCTGTGTCCTGAGCTCAAAACCTTGCCCTCTGCTTTGAACTTGTAAGGTATGAGAGCTTAGAACCATTTTCATGTTGAATTGTACTCTCTATGCTGTAAAGGCAACAGGATAATGGCTGGAATATTAAGAAGGAACAATTTTTCTTCATAACAGAATGAACATGAATAAACTTCCAAGGGGAAGAAAGTGACAGCCTGACAAATTGAAACAAGGTTGGGTCAGGTTTGAAGGGTGATAGAAGCAGCTATTAAACAGGAAGAAAACAATTTGTTCCCTGAAGTGCTTGATTGTTATTGGATATGCCTTATCAGTGAAACATTCAGTCATTCTACTCAGACATTTGTCAGGCCTTTTGAGGAGTTAATCAAAATAGCATGAGCCAGTTTTAATGAAACTCTTATAGTCAGTGTTGTGTTAGCAGTAGAAAAGCCTTCTAATCTCTCTCTCATTTGAGGCTCATCTACTTCGTACTCATATCCCTTAGTCCTGTGATCGCAGTTCAAAAATATAATCTCATTACATTTAAATTACCCATTTTTCTTCTTGCATTTTAAAGACATGAACCATGCCCAGTTTGAATGTTCCTTTTCCTCAGAGAACAAATCTAATTTTGCTAGCTTACTCTCATAACATTTCCAGTCCTGGAATTATCCTTTCCTTTTCATTGGTACAAAATGCCTTTGCAAGTAAGCCACACAAATGTTATTGCTGTAGTCTCATCAGCATTTGTCTTCCGAATCCCTAGTCATGCACTAACCGCACAAGTATAACTCTGTCCACTTACCCACCACTGCATCTATCACATTGTATAAATCAAAGCACACAAGGGTGATGACTTGTGTATTCGTTTCTGCTTTGAATTTAAACAACTTCAAGCTTATTCAGCATCAAGTAACTTTTCTTTTTGGCTTTTCTATCATACTTTAGAACATTGACTGATGAATAATCATGGAAAGTTATTCCCAGGTCAGCGTCCATCTGCGTTTCCCCGTCAATGGAAGTCACTAAAAGAGTGCTTACAGTTGGTTTTCTTAATTGCCGACCAACCTGATGATCCCTCTTGTAAGAGAGCAGCTTAGTATTCTGTTATTTCAATTACTATGGATTCTGGTTAATCGTTCCTTTGGTTAATCAGTACAGCCGCTTATTTGGTACAACTCCTAAAGTACAAAAACTACTTGAGAAAATAGACAGGATTCCTTTCATTTATTTGTGACACTATAGGGACAGGAGACTGTTGCCAAATTGTTTTTAACCAGTGTCAGTCGAATGAGCTTGTGTTGGCTTTAGACACTACACCATGATTAGAGCAAACGGTTTCAAGGTAGAATCATTTGCGTGTATTTGTGTTCAAAAAGCAGTGATTTTAGTCACTGATAGTTGGCGAGAAGTAAGCAGTAAGACAATTTAGAATTTCATGCATTCAGGCTTGGAGATGGCGGGAACACCCGGAGGTGAAAATGGAACAATTTCACTACTTCAATGAGCTATGAAGAATTTGAAGGTAGCATGCTGGTTGTCCATTGCATTTAACGATTTCAGTGAAAACTCTGTTGAATAGTTTTTAATTGTGGACAAGCTGTTGCACTGGGACAGTTCCACTCTCTTGACCTTGAAAGTCTGGGTCCAGTACCAAGGGTAATCATCACAATCTAGGGCCTTCTTTGGTTGCAGTGTATTATCATGACTTCTTTTGTACCTTTTCTCTCCACAAAGTGTTGCAGGACTCACTTTCTTGGCCATTAGATTTCACTGTTGATCTCATCCTCTCAGTCCACTGGAGCTGACTTCGCGTAATAGGACAGACATCTACCAATTTCATTAGAGTACGAGGCCTTCAGCTGGTTTAGCCCGCCTGTTGAAACAGTGTACAAGGGGTGTGGCTGCTGTCGCATGCAAACAGCTACTTGGAACCACAGGTGAGAGCTGTGTGTGTGGTGGGGACCAAAGGTGAGTGAGTTGCCCCAGAATGGACATGACAAGCCCCTTCACCGCTCTCTGGACACCTCCTACAGGCAGCGTACACTGGATGAATTCCCTCCGTTGAAAACCATTAGGAACTAACATGCTGTTCTATAGATTAGATTAGGTGGATACTTTAATGATCCTAAAGGAAATTACAGTGTCACAGTCACATTACAAGGGCACAGATATACAAATATTAGAAGAGAAGTATGAAAGAATAAAAAATAAGTTACCTCAAACAGTCTAACAGGAGGGGGTCATCACTTTTCTGGCTGTAGGTTGACTCATTATAGAGCCTAATGGCTGAGGGTAAATATGACCTCATATAGCACTCTTTGGAGTAGTGCAGTTGTCTTAGTATTGTACTGCTGTAGTATTGGTAGAACTCTAATTTGTTCTGTATTTCAGTTAAATACATTATTTGTTACTCAGTTAAATGGTAGTTTGTCCTTTTTATGCCTTTTAACTATTTCCTTGAAACTTTGGCTATTTGAGTCAAAATGTACTGGTCCCGTACAGGGTGAACTAATGTGGCAGCAGAGGAGTTGTTCAGCTCCTTTGTCTGTGCAATATGTTGTCAGTGTTGCACAGCTTGTGTAATGTTGTAAACACAAGAGATTCTGTAGATGCTGGCGATCTTAAGCAGCACACCAAAATGCTGGACGAATTCAGCAAGTCAGGCAGAATCAATGGAGGGGAATAAACCATTGCTGTTTCGGGCCGAGACCCTTCACTAAGTCCTGATGAAGGGTGTCAGTCTGAAATGTAACCTGTTTTTTTCCCCTTCATAGATGCTGCCTGACTTGCTGAATTTTGTTTGCATTGTTTAATGTTGTGCAGTCTGGCTTACAAACAAGAGTACACAGAAGAAGAAAAAGCTAAATCAGAGGCTGGGTAGGTGGGAGTAATCTGTTGGGATCAAACAGAAAGAAAGAATGAGTTCAATATCAAATCCTGCAGTTGGCGCTGTGGCCAGGTGGATGATTTAGTTATTTTTATTTTTGAGATACAGTGCCGAAGAGCCCCTCAGCCTGTTGAGTCACGCCATCCTGCAATCCAGAATTATCAGTTCAGGACCAATGAAACAAGTTTATACAGGATATTGAAACTAAATTCGACACATCAGAGTGTCACCAACACCAGCACATAATTACCAACAAACACAGAGATAATAAACTTTTAGTCTAATATCTAGTCAAAAAGGGCGATGGACAATCAAGAAGCAAGCTGGATTAGGGACGAGAAAGAACACACTCGCGTTGTTGAAGACAAGCAAACACCTGAAGTTACAATGGATTTGCTAAAAGCAGTTATAAAATATTACCCACAACTAGAAAGATACCGGCAGTGATAATATTCATATACATTGGAATAAAATCTTTGCTATTCTTCATCCATACCTATTAATACTTATCAACAATTTTATTAAAAATGCTGAAAAATTGCTTGAATTTTTAACATGAAGTAAAACATATCTCTTACCTATAGGAGAAATCACAAATGACCCATCAAAATATCATCATATTACCTGTTTATATTACATATATAAAAAAGTTGTGATAAAGGAAAACATTTTGACAGAATTTACTTCAAGGACTAAGAAAATCTGCTAGACAGAGTTTAGTAGTGAAAATATAACAAAGGCAATAAACACTTTTGCTATACCTATATTAATGTATTCTTTAGGCATAATATCTTGGTCTGAAACTGATCTGGAAAACTTACAAAGAAAAATAAGAAGTGAAATGTAAAATTTTTAAGAACATTACATACACTCGAACACACTTAGATTATCACTACCTGGTGGAAGAGGAACAAAAGACATTTAAAAAAACATAACAGTTAGATAAAACTTCCAAGGATATATTTTCATCAGTGAAAACAGGATTTAGCACTCCATGTGCGCATATGCAATTCTGATAAGAAGTACATACCACTGAACTTAAGTGAAAGCATAATCCAGAAATTTGAAGAAATTATCACCATTAAAGAAAAGGTTAACCAATGGAAGTGCATGACCCTCCATGGAAGACATCTCCACAATCTGAGGAGACTAGATATCAACAAGAAACTGCCGAACCACCAGGCTCAGAGTTGGAGATCTCTTCCCAGAAATAAAAGGGTTCCCTGTGGGGCCAGGGCCAGGTGGTTAACACAAAAATTATCAAAAGTACTGAATAAAAGACCAACACAGAGAAACCAGAAACAATCCAACACATTACAGGATCCTGCAGCAACTCAATCTGATCACTTAAACAGGCACAATCAAGTGACAAACATCATTCATCAAAATCTTGCTTTAAAATACAAACTCATAAAAGACACCATACTTTACTATCAAATCAAGCCTGATCTAGTTTTAGAGTCCCAGTCCTGCAAATTATATTATGACTGATCCATTATTACATATAGGACAATCCACAACAACTGTTACAGAATAAACAAGCACGAACAACTTATTTAATAGATAGAGCCATTCCAAAGACATGTAACATGGATAGATACTTTATTGATCCCAAAGGAAATTACAGTGTCACAGTAACATTACAAGTGCACAGATATAAATATGAGAAGAGAAGTAGGAAAAAATAAGTTACCTCAAACAGTCTAACCGGGGGTGGGGGGAGGAGGAAGGGTCCATCACTTCCCTGGCTATAGATTGACTCACTATAGAGCCTAATGGCCGAGATTAAGAATGACCTCATATAGCACTCTTCGGAGCAGCGCAGTTGTCTTGATCTATTACTAAAAGTGCTGCTTTGTTCAGCCAGGGCAGCATGTGAGAAACATTGTCCAGAATTTCCAGGATTTTCCGTAAGGTCCTTTGTTCTATCACAGCCTCCAGTGTGTCCAGTTTGACTCCTATAACAGAGCCAGCCTTTCTGATCAGTTTATTGAGCCTGTTGGCATCACCCGTGTTGATGCCATTGCCCCAGCACACCACGGCATAGAAGATTGTACTGGCGTCAACAGACTGGTAGAACATGTGAAAAAGAGACCTGCATACTCCAAAGGACCTCAGTCTCCTCAGGAAGTAGAGGCGACTCTGGCCCTTCATGTACAAAGCCTCTGTGTTGATGCTTCACTCAAGTCTGTCATCCAGGTGCACCCCCAGCTACTTGTAGATCCTCACCACATCCATGTCCTCCCTATCAATAGTAACAGGGAGCAGTGCAGGCTTCATCTTCCTAAAGTCCATCATCATCTCCTTTATCTTACTGAGGTTGAACTGCAGATGATTCAGCTTGCACCATTTGACAAAGTCCTCCACCAGGGCCTTATATTCACCCTCCTGTCCTCCCTTTATACACCTAACTATTGCTGAGTCATCAGAGAATTTCTACTGATGACATGACTCAGTGTTGCATCTAATGTCCGAGGTATACAAGGTAAACAGGAAGGGCGCCAATACGGTGAGGCCCCACAGAAATCAATAAGTGAAAACCACCAGAAATGTGCTGAATTAAAAGAGGAAACTGAAAGACTGGAACATGAACAGGGTATACAATGGCCCAACAGTAATATCTACTACTGGTATCATCCTAAAGTCACTACACAATAGCTTTAAACATTTGGGCCTACTCAGCAACATTCATGTAAATCCAGAAAGCCACAATACTAAACACCACTAGAATAGTTCAAAAATTCCTAGCAATTAAGGAATAAGTGTGCTTGGCTATGCCCGTACTTCAAGTTTTACCAGCTTGAGCTGAGTAAAAATAAAATTATAATGGTAATAAATAAATAAGCAATAAATATCGAGAACATGAAATGAAGAGTCCTTGAAAGTGAGTCCATAAGTTGTGGTAACAGTTCATTAATGGGGCCAATGGAGTTGAGAGATGTTAATCTCACTGGTTCAAGAGCCTGGTGGTTGAGGGGTAATAACTATTCCTGAACTTGTTGGTGTCTGAATTAAGGCTCTTGTACTTTATTCCTAATGCAGCAGTGAGAAGAGAGCATGCCCTGGGTGGTGGGTGTCCCTGTTGATGGATGCTGCTTCCCTGCAACAGTGCTCCAAGTAATGTGAACGCGTGACCAAGTGGTTAAGGTATTGGACTAGCTACCTGAAAGTCGTGAGTTCGAGCCCCAGCCGAGGAAACGTGTTGTGTCCTTGAGCAAGGCACTTAATCACACATTGCTCTGCGACAGCACTGGTGCCAAGCTGTATGGGTTCTAATGCCCTTCCCTTGGACAACATTGGTGTCATGGAGAGGGGAGACTTGCAGCATGGGCAACTGCTGGTCTTCCATACAATCTTGACCAGGCCTGCACCCTGGAGAGTGAAGACTTTCCAGGCGCAGATCCATGGTCTCGCAAGACTAATGGAAGCACTAAGTAGATGTGCTCAATGGTGGAGAAGTCTTTTCCATGATGGACTGAGCCATATCCACTACTTTTACCATTATTTTCCATTCAAGGACATTGGTGTTTCCATGCCAGGTTGTGTTACAACCTGTCATTATATTCTCCTCCAGACATATATAGAAGTTTGTCAAAGTTTTAGGTGTCATACTGAATCTTCTAAGGAAAGCACTGTGTGCTTTCTTCATAATTGCACTTACATGCTGGGCCCAGGACAAGGGCTTTGAAATAACAACACAAAGGAATTTAAAGTGGCTGATCCTCTCCTCCTCTGCTCCCCCAATATGGACTAGCTCATGGACTTCCTGTTTCCCTCTCCTGAAGTCAATAATCAGCTCCTTGGACTTGCTGACATTGAGTGAGAGGTTGTTGTTGTGGCACCACTCAGCCAGATCTACAATCTCCCTCCTGTATGCTGGTTAGTCACCACATTTGTGTAATCAACAAACTTAAATTGGCATTGGAGCTGTGTTTAGCCACACAGTCATAAGTATAAAGCGAGTAGAGCAGGGGACTAAGCACACAGCCTTGTGGTGCACCTATGCTGATGTCGATTGTGGAGGGGTAGATGTTGCCAATCTGACTGGGGTCTGCAAGTGAAGAAATCAAGGATCCAGTTGCACAAGGAGGTATTGAAGCCAAGGTCTTGAAGCTTATTGATTAGTTTTGAGGAGATGGTGGTATTGAATGCCAGACTGTAGTCAATGAAGAGCACTTTCAGCTCTCAGAGCTCTTCATCAGAGCAGATATAAGAACTGATACTTCCCCAGATTTCTCTGTTTTTATCTCACTGTGCAGACTGTGGATTTAAGGAAAAGTTTGGAAAGATGGGACTCATATCACATGTATTTCAAGTTATAAATTGTTGGAATCCATTCTCATGAATCCTTTTGCCATTTCTGTGAGCTTGAAGGTGTCAGAAAAGATAATTTCCTATTGTTTAGAAAAAAACTATATAAAAATCCTTACAAAACATAGCATTTGTGGTTTCTTCAGTAACTTGCTGAGATTACTTGGATTTTAATCAGAGCTTCAACTGACTGAACTAATTAAACAGTGGAACAGGCTCAAAGGGCTAACTAGCTTTCCCATTCCTGCACAGAGCACTCTCCAATCACCCTTCATTTAACAACGAATAAACTGTCGTGCTGGCACATTACTCACAGTTCGTTATTTCTAATATTAATGTATTTAAGATTTGTGCAGCATTTAAGAAGGGAATACAGTACAATGTACATACAGTCTGTCACAGCCAAAAGGGCTTTACAATCAGTTCATACCCTCACTCTTGTTCTTCTGTGTGGTCTCCACAGAGGCAATGGAATCAATCTCTCTCTCTGTACAGAACAGAGAGCTCGAAGGAGCCAGTTACACGGAAGATGAGTGTTGCAATCCTCAGGTGATGCTGTACTTGTTCTTCTCTGGGGTTGCAGCTTTATAGCTACAGTGCCTGACTAATGATCTCCTTATTGGAGTGCGGACACCTCAAGTTCAAGTTCGTTTATTGTCATATCAACTGTATACATGTATATTCCCAAAAGAAATAAAGCTCGTCCTGACCAAGATGTACAACACAATATGTATAACTCACACACAACACATAAAGTAATATCACCACAAATAAATTAACTAATAATACTTTATACTTTATTGTCGCAAAACAATTGATACTAGAAAGTAAATCATTATAGCGATATTTGATTCTGCACTTCCTGCTCCCTGGATTACAAATTGATAGTAAATATTAAAAAGTTAAATTATAAATCATAAATAGAAAATAGAAAAATGGAAAGTAAGGTAGTGCAAAAAAACCGAGATGCAGGTCCGGATATTTGGAGGGTACGGCCCAGATCCGGGTCAGGATCCGTTCAGCAGTCTTATCACCGTTGGAAAGAAGCTGTTCCCAAATCTGGCCGTACGAGTCTTCAAGCTCCTGAGCCTTCTCCCGGACGGAAGAGGGATGAAAAGTGTGTTGGCTGGGTGGGTCGTGTCCTTAATTATCCTGGCAGCACTGCTCCGACAGTGTGCGATGTAAAGTGAGTCCTCGGACAGAAGATTGGTTTGTGTGATGTGCTGCGCCGTGTTCACGATCTTCTGCAGCTTCTTCCGGTCTTGGACAGGACAACTTCCATACCAGGTTGTGATGCACCCTAGAAGAATGCTTTCTACGGTGCATCTATAAAAATTAGTGAGGGTTTTAGGGGACAGGCCAAATTTCTTTAGTTTTCTCAGGAAGTAAAGGCGCTGGTGGGCCTTCTTGGCAGTGGACTCTGCTTGGTTGGACCAAGACAGGTCACTTGTGATATTGACCCCTAGGAACTTAAAGCTTCTGGCCTGTTCCACTTGCGCACCATTGATGTAAATTGGGTCGTGCGGTCTGCTCCTTCTGAAGTCAACAACCAATTCCTTCGTCTCGCTGACATTGAGGGATAGGTTATTGTCTTCGCACCATGCCATCAGGTTCTTAATTTCCTCTCTGTACTCAGACTCATCATTACCCGAGATATGGCCTACAATAAGGTGCGTTTACGTCACAAGCTAAAAGGTAAACAGTTTAACACTACTGACACTTCATATGTGGTGAAACCTGCTTGGTGGAATGGAATTCAGAGTAGTCTCACGGCCTGGAAATAAGCTATTTTCCATTTTTACAGTCTTATCCTAATGCTATGGTACCTCCTGCTTGATGGTAGGGTTTCAAAGATATTGTTGGATGGATGGGAGGGATCATTGACCTGCATATGCAGTACAATCTTGATAAAGTATATCAGATGGGTGGGAGAGAGACCCCAAAGGTCCTCTCAGCAGTTCTCACAATCATTTGTAGAGTCCTGGGGGCCTTGGATTTCACTACTTCCACAAGTTAGGAACTATAAAGTATTTGAAGGTGTCGACAGTCCTCTTGAATGTTAAAATGAAAATGAAGATTTGGAGGATGCATTTGTCAATCACATTGTATGAAGACAGTCCACTATCAGTACCAGGTGTCTGCGCTGATATGTTCACAGTCAGTCAAAAGAACATGGGAGCGTATACTGTGGATGAATTCCCATGTCAATAACTATCAGGATTTATAGTTTGATACTATTGTAGTGGTGTTGTTACCGTTTAAAGTTGCTCTGTACTTCATTTAAATACATTATTTGTTACTCAGTTAAATGGTAGTCTCTCTTTTTTTACTACCTTTTTAACTATCTCCATGAAACTTCGGCTAATTGGGGCAGCTGCTTAATTGGGACAAAATGTACTGGACCCAATGTGTCCTGATTAAGCAGAATCTACTGTATACAGTTGAATGTGTTGCAGTAAGTGTCCATCTTATCTGTTCATTGAAAGCTTCTCCCCCATGCTAGCTGGTGATTGGCCCATTTAAGGAGCATTGCAGCCGCTCCCATTCACTACTGTTTAGCTGATGATGGCTCCAGCAGAAACCACGCTAAATTTTAAGTGTTTGTCTTGTTCTGTAAATATACAGTTAATCTACTTGTTGGTAGTGACTGTCTTCTGCCCCTACTCACTGAACCTGTGAAGCTCATTTCACATATTTGGTGCTGCAAGCAGGGTTCGGTGCTAAATAGAAGATTAACACCTTTAAAAAAAATCTTTAAACGCTGAATCCTGGGGTGGACTGAGACCAGTGCGGGATTTGGGAGTCCTGCCAACCCCCTGGCAGGCCACGGTATAGCCAGTTGACTGGTCAGACAAACTGGACATGCATGGAGTGAAAATGGGATAGCACATTGTGTCTGTACATAGTGAGGTAAGGTTTCCCAAGAGGAAGAGGAGCCAGAGGGGTTCTTTCTGGCTGCCAGCTGCCATAGTAAAGCAGCAGTGTGAGACAATCTCACAGAAAGATGAAGAGGTGGATAGATTGAGAAAGTAAGTGGAAGTACCAAACCAGCGAGGGGTTACCATGCGGACGGTTTCCCTGTCAGCGCCGACTTGGGCTACAGAGTTAGAGGATAGGGACACAGAGATGGCCTGTCAGTTAGTAAAGCTGCAGTTCCTAGAAGCTGTCCACAGGTGTAACTGGCAATGGGAACCCATTATGGTCCAAGCCTTGATGTTGCAGGGATGCTTACCCAATACTTGGATGAGAAATGGAGACATTTGGTTAGATAATGAGGATGGGGAGGAGAGGTTAGACCAGAGCCTTTGGATTTCTCTGCTAAGTGAGCACCCTTTCCCCTATGCATTGGTATAGGCTGGAGCAGTGGCCACACAGTCCCAGGCCCAGCAAAGGGGCCGCTGGCCCATAGCCCCTTCAGCCTCTAAGGAACCAGGTGAAGAAGAGCAGCAGGCTTGGAGAGAGGAACGGCATGAGGGAGAGGGACCTGGGTAAGATAACATAGCGGGACAACCACCCTCAGGGTGTTCTCCACTAAGGAACTGGCAGAGCTGGGGAGACAGGCTTTGGCAGAAGCCAGGGGAGCCTCCCTCCACGGGGTTGTTGAGGATCTGAGAGGTGCTGAGGTGAGTCTACCCAGCAGGGAGATGGATTTTCTTGGGGGTGGGGCTGTATTCTCACCCTGCGATTAGCAATGGCCTGAGAGTGCCACCCACTTCCAATGGAGGTGAGGAATCGCTATGGGGCAGTCTGATAACAATGGTTAAGGCCAGGTATTCCTCACTCCTTGAGGGAGATTTGCAGCCCCTGGAGGAGTGGAACACAGTGGAGGAAGGGACAAGAGCAACATGATAGCGACAATCCACCATAGTGTCATAGGTTAACCTTGACCGTGGTGGAGTATTTAGTTAAAGCAGCAGTTCCCGTTTAAAGGGAGTGGTGTTGCCTGCATTGTGACCAGCGACAGGAGGTACCGTAGATGTTGCCATCAGATTATTGAAAGAATAAGAGTACATGGGAGAAGGACCATATAGTCGGGAGAGCACATTAGACAAGCAGCATGGTGGTGGAGGGCCCAACGTGACCTGTAAGGAAATGTTTTTTAGTATTGCTCAAAGGGGGTTGCCCAAGGGAGTGGGTAAATGGGGGTTCCATCTCTCACCCTCTATGCCATGTGGAAGGAGTACTGGTAAGGGAAGAGAGAAGGGAGACTCATTCGCCAAACCCTCCCCCGATAAGAGCTCTTTTTGTTCTCCGCAGGATTCCTCACATTCCACAGAGGGTTCCCTAATCCCTAGCTGGAGTATTGGTGGGCGTTCAGCAGCCACGGGGTTTGAGTGGTGGGTGGTACCTTCCTGCCCAATCCCTATAGGGAGGGGGAGGTCACTCACCCTGTATGAACCCTATAATAAGGAGTGAAAGTTTTTAATATTCTTTTTTTATTACAAACAAACAAAAATAAAAAAAACAGCACATCCACAAAGACCATGATCTTAACAAAATCAAATTAAGTACTGAGCAGAAAAAGGGAGAAAAATATAAAGGCAAAAGTAAACATACACAGCAGAGGAGCACCTCACCAAAAAACCCCAGTCCTCACCCCATAAGAAAGCCAATACAGGGCCCCATATCCTTTCAAAGATGTCCCCTCTGTCCTCATTACATAGTCTCAGTATCTCCAAGTGTAAAGTACAGTATTTGCCAGTTCTCTCAGCCGCAGATCGTACGTAGGCACAGAGTCCATTTTCCACATTTGCAGGATTAACTTCTTAGCAATCACCATTCCAAACAATACAGCCATTTTTTCATACATATTGGCTGAAGATCGGGAGCTTGTTGCTCCAAGGGTGGCTCTGAGCGGGTCTGGTTCCCACCGCTTCCCAAAAGCCTCAGAGAAACAGTGAAAAATACTTTTCCAGTATGCATAAAGCTTAAAACATGACCGGAATGAATGTGACAAGTTACTGTTCACAGATTTACATCTATTACAAACTGGTGAAACATCAAGGTAGAAACTGTGCAACTTTTCTTTAGGAATATGGAGTCTACGTATTGTTTTAAACTGTATAAATCTGTGTCTGACGTTGAGCGAACAATCATGTATACTCTTTAAACACTCATCCCAGACCTCCTCTGTCAGTTCTATACCCAATTCATCCACCCATGCCTGTTTAAAACCTGCAGTATTCACCCAAGCTCCATTATGTAGGATCTGATAAAAATAGGATATCGCACTATGAGTAGCAGGATCAAATTTATTTATTGCTTCGAGGGACTCATGTTTGTCTAAAACTTTGAAGTTAGGTATATATTTCCTAACATAATCTTGACTTTGTAAATATTTTAAAAAACGAGATGCAGGGATATTGTAAACTGCTTGTAACTGCGCAAATGAGGCAAAGTTTCCATTAATATATAGGTCACCTGCACTACAAATACCTCTCTGTTTCCAGGTAGAAAAAACAGTATCATTCAGGCCAGGCAAAAAGGAATGATTGTCACAAATCGCAGTGTCAATATAAATTTTTGGGGCCTTAATGTGTGGTTGAATCTGCTTCCAAATTCTTACAGTGCTGCCAACCATGAAGCTGTTACTAAAATGTGACTTATTAACTGCAGTGGGGCTATTAAGGACAGCTGGAAAGGAAGTCTTCTCACAAAGCATTCGCTCTATGAGTAACCATGCTGGGCACATGTCTGAGGGAGAGGGTGGGCCCTTTTTCCACCACGCAGGAATGGATAGGTGGGCAGCCCAGTAATACATTTTAATGTTCAGTAGGGCAAAACCACCTGCTTCCTTGGGCTTTGACAAGTGTTTTTTAGTAATTCTAACAGCTTTATAATTCCAAATGAAGGGTATAATAATTGAATCCAATTGCTTAAAATATGACAGAGGAATAAAACGTGGAATTGACTGGCCGTACAATCACCTTGATTGTGTTAACCCTCCCCACCAAAGAAATTGGAGAGGTTTTCCAAAAGTCAATATTGCGTTTAACTTGCTCAACTTTGTTTCGCGAATTCACTTGCAAAAGGTCATCTGGGTTTTTTGAAATAGTCACACCAAGATAGGAAAAATTATCACGTTATTTTAAAGGGAATGGACTGTAAATGTGCTGTATTAACCACTGCAGTGACTGGCATTAGTTCACTCTTATCCCAATTAATAGAGAGACCTAAGAAACTACCAAATTTATTAATTAGAGTCAGAAGGGCAGGTATTGATGCTTGTGGGCTGGAGATATATAAAAGGACATCGTCAGCGTATAACGAAAGGTGATGTTTATGTCCATGCATATCAATGGGAGATATCAAAGGGTCCTGTCTGATGCTAACAGCCAGTGGCTCAATGATAACTGCAAACAAAAACGGAGAAGGGGGCAGCCTTGACGAGTCCCACGATGAATTGCAAAAGGGGAGGAAATATTATGATTAGTGATAATAGAAGCAGATGGGTGTAAATAAATTATCTCAATCCATTTAATGAAAGATGGTCCAAATCCAAATTTCTTAAGTGCAAACTTCCACTTGGTCAACCGCATGTTGCGCATCTAATGAAATGACTACAACCTCTTCTGCATGTTTTGTATATAAAATATTGAAAAGACGACGCAAATTAAAAACATATGTCTACCTGGCATAAAGCCAGTTTGATCTGGATGAATAATAGAACAAGTGCATTCTTTTAACCTACTGTCCAGAACTTTCCCAAGAATTTTGGTTTCAATGGGCAGCAGCGAAACGGGGCGATATGATGAAACCACCTCGGCATCTCGGCCTGGCTTTGGAATCAGAGAAACATTGGCCTTACATAAAGTGGGTGGCAACCTGGAAGCTATCCTAGAGTGATTCAACATTTGTAAGAGCAGAGGTAACAATTTTGGACCAAATACTTTGAAGAATTCCATGCTAAAACCATCCAGACCCGCTGCCTTATTATTGGGGAGGGAAGATGACCTTCTTGATCTCATCTAGGCTTATATCAGCATCACGTGTATTTACTGAATCTGTTGACAGCATGAGCAGATTCAGATTATCAAAAAATGCTTCCATAGCTTCAAAATCCAGACAGACTTGTGATTGGTAAACATCAGCATAGAACTCTGCAAAACACTTATTAATTTTTTCCGGGTCTGTCAATAAAAAGCCATCTTTCGCCTTTATATGATGAATGGCCCTGGAGGCCTGCATCTGTCTTAACTGACGGGCTAATAACTTATGGGGCTTTTCACCAAGCTCAAAATACCTCTGTCTGACTTGTGTCTGTAGTTTTGAAACACTCTCGGACATTATAGAATTATACTCATACCATAAGGCAGTAATCTTATTAAGTAATTCTGCTTCCTGGTTTATTTTGTAAGAAGCTTCTAGATTTGCCAACTTACCATCTATTTCAGTTAACCTTTTCTGGAATCTTCTTTTTTCCGCTGTCTCATATGCTATTATGCAACCTCTAATAACCACCTTCATGGCCTCCCAAAGAGTGGAATCATCAACACCGCCCATATCATTGGTGCTTAAGTATAGATCTATCTTATCTGAAAGATAAGAACAAAAATCCTTATCCTTTAGCAAAGCATTATTTAAACACCAACTATATTCACCTCTTTCGTGGTTCAGTTTTAGTATAAGGGAGACAGGAGTATGATCCGATATAAGTATATTATGGTGAGTGCAACTGACTACTGACAAGACCAATTTCGAATCTAACAGAAAATAATTAATCCTAGAGTAGGATTTATGTACTGCGGAGAAATATGAAAAATCCTTCTTCGTGGGATTAAGAAGCCTCCAAAAATCCGCTATGTTATACGATTGCATGAGATTATTAAGTGTTACACTATTTTTAGGTGAACAAACTTGGGGATGTTGTCTATCCAGGAGGGAGTTTAAGATGCAATTAAAGTCTCCACCTACAGTTATGTTAGAGCCAAACAGATTAGGCATGGCCTTAAAGAGGTTCTGAAAAAAAATTGGATCATCAAAGTTGGGCCCATACACATTCACTAGTGTCAATGGTATAGAATTTAATATTCCACTTACTATTACATATCTGCCCCTCAGGTCAGCGATAGTTTGTGTGCGAATAAATGGTATGGTTGTTTTAATTAGGATTGCAACACCTCTAGTTTTAGTACTAAAATTCGACTGGTAGACCTGAGATGCCCCGGAGGGACAAAGCACTTTCGCTGCTGCTTTCTTAATGTGCGTTTCTTGGAGAATACAAATATCAGCTTTGAGTGTACGAAGATGTGCATACACTTTCCCTCTGTTCAGTGGACTATTCACTCCCCGTACATTCCAGCTGACAAGTTTAGTCTCACCAATGCTGTGCATATGCGAACTAGATGTCCTATCTGCTGTTTAACAAAAAAAAATGCTGTATAGTCGTGGCATAACACAACCTGTAACTCGAACAAATAGATATGTTGTAACAACCCCTTGAGAAACACAAAAAACCCTCCCAAAAATAAAAAAAACACACCAGGAGTAGAACTTCCATACCCCTAACCTAGAGTCAAAACTATATCCAAGAGCCAACACATGGCCCGGAATAGCGAGATAACTACCCATTACTCACTAAACACAGGAGAAACGCTTCTTCACAAATACACTATGAAATATAAAAATAAACAATAACAATCAGTTCTCACTCACATCTTAGTGTGAGCTTATTTTTCAGTTGCTCATGCGCTGAACATAACAGTCTCCAGATGAAGCCACTATCGATCAACGACGAATCTAGTAACCCAGCGTTAATCCGTTTTTAGGTTGATACTGTGTCAGAATGCCAATCTTTAACTTCTCGGCTCAGGAACTCCTCCACTACGGCTGCAGTGCTGAATGTACTGTTGGTATTGTTAACTGTAAAGAGTGAAAGTTTTGAGCTCGAAAAATGTTGTGTGAGATGTGGCCACGCGTGAGTTCACTTGAATGAAAGTGTGTATGCGTGAGTGAGTGGAAAGACTGTCATGTGTTTGTTAAATCTATATGGGAAGGGTGTTTGAATTAACCCAGAGGAAGATTGTGTTACTTGATGTGAAATTGTGTGAATGTGCACGTGTGGAGGTTTCCTTTGCTCTTTGAAATGTGTGCTTCTAATGCATTAAATGTTTGTTCCAAGTTATTTTATAGGTCAGTTTGTGAAGTTACAGAAGGAAGAAAAGTGCAAACGTGGATCTTTTTTTGCCTTATCCACATTTTGAGTTTGTGGCTATTCATTTCTTTTCTTTGGAATCGGTATTGGAGAGAGAGAAATTCAGATTCTACACTGGCTGTGTAGAGTCTGGGTTAAGATGATGGAAATCTGTGTATCTCTATATCACATATGAGATGCCCATATTTCAGAAAGAAATTGGCACTTTGGGAAATTGGTGATTTGTGTATACTTAAATTGGCAATTTGAAATTTGTTTTTGGAGAGTCTGAAACACTTGGTAAGTGAACCAAAACATTGATTTTCTCAACAAGAACATTCCATAAGGTTAAAGTATATGGATTGGATATTGTCAATGCACTGATTGAGTTTTGGTTTTTTTTTTGGAAAGAACTTTGCAAAGTTGAGACATGGTGTATCTCATAAAATACAAATGACTATCCAGGCTTCCAGTCATCCCTATCTCCTAGAATGCAAATGTAGAATGTGGCTGAAGTCCAGCATGTAAAGGTAAAATGCAAATATGAGTTCACCATTGCTGACTAAAGTGAAGACGATGAGATGAATTTTCTGGAATGTTTTACTGTCATCTCTGCTCAGTCTTGTGGATAGTCAATTAGGTATGTTAGACAGTGTAGATGTAGGTACACATAGGGACATGATAGGTGAAGGAATCCAAAATGAAGGGCATTTTCAATGTCCTGCATAATCAGAACCCCAAAATTTTTCCTTCCTGGGACGAATTTCAGTCCAGAGGCCAAGAGGAGTGTACATTGCAGAGTATCCTGGAGTTAACTGAATATAACAAATATTAATTTGAGCAAGAGCCAGGCTTCAGTTCGTAACATTGATTGTAAATTGCAAGCAGTAAATTGAAGTTAAAAGCACACTTTTGCAAAATGGTGGGCCATGAGACATCTGCATATGCGTCAGCCAAATGTTAAGACAGTGGGGCACTGGAGGGGGGTGGGGTTTGTGGCCTACTGTAATACACTGGGTAGCAACTGTTGGGTTGATAATTCTGGGTATCATGATGTAATGTTTTGTATGTGGTAGCACAGTGGGGCATCCACAGGGATAGTACCAGCTTGTGGACTGGGTGACGCAGTGTCATGTTTCTCGAGGGGTGGAATATTGCAGTAAGTGCCCATCTGACCTGTTCATTAAAAGCTGCTCTCCAGTGATAGCTAAGGATTGGCCCATTTAAAGAGCATTGCAGCACCCTCTCCCCCCACTAGCTGTCATTTAGATGATGACATCATGGCCTTGGTAGAATTTAAAACTAGCACATTGAACCCATGCTGTCCCTCTTTTCACTCTGTGGGGTATGACGGCCTGGGGGGGGGCGGTTGTGTTGGTGGTGCTGTGTAAGTGGTATATAGTGGAGGTGTGCTGCAGTGAAGAGGGCCAGGATGCACACTTTAGGTAAGTATTTGCCACTGTGTACATGTTTAGTGTCTGCTTTGTCCTGCCAAGAGTGGGTATGTTGGGGAGTTTGGGCGTTCAGTTTTGATGAGTATTTGCAACTGAGTGTAACTTGAAGAGTTTACAGAATGTTTAGTGTCTGTCTTGTCCTGTAAATAAATAGTTAACCTACTTACTCGTAGTAAATATCTCTTGTCCCTATTCACCAAACCTATGAACCTGATTTCACACAACAAAATGACAATGAACTTCAACTTCAAATTGAACTTGAACTTGAACTTTAGGTGCAGTTGGAATGAATGCAGTGCCATGGAAACATGTCTTTTCTTCAGGAGGCCAGGATGGCTGAGCTAGAGCTGGCAAAACTCAGAGTGAGTGTTGTACCGCAGAGGACCCAGTTGTGTGCACCCCTTAGCCTCTGCTGCAGTGGAGCAAACAGCACAAATTTGTCCAATCTTTCCTCATAGCACACACCGTCTAATCCAGGTAATGTCCTGGTAAACCCCTTCTGCACCCTCTTCAAAGCCTCCACATCCTTCCTGTAATGGAGTAAGCAGAACTGGAATGCAATGCTTCAAAACGGCCCAACCAGAGTTTTAAACTGTGGGCCTGAGCTGTTCTGTTCTATGTTCCATGAGTTTGGTAAGACATATTTGAGTAAACTCATAACTTGGGTGCCAAGCCCTTTGGGTTATGTTGAAAACATGATACAAAAATGTGAATTGTATCTCATCCTTGGAGTTAGTTCATTCCACAAAGATCAGGGATTAAATATGGGCTTGTTGTGTGGGATTGTGTTTGCATAAATCAATAATTTGGACCTCCAAAGTAGTGTCTCTTCAAACAAAAACGTATGTCAATAAATCTGGCTCCTTGTATTTTTCTAATTAAACCTAGCAATAAACAGCAAGAAAGGTTTGCCAAAATAAACTGCCCCTGAAGCTGTCATACTGCAAAAAGGTTTTTTGAAACTCAGGGAAGATTTGTTACTCAAGTGTTGATGATCTATGAAAGGAGATGGGTGCTGATTCTGCTGAACAGCTGTCAGCCCCATGAACGGAATGTATTCTGTGAACAAAGTTAAAAACCTGACAGGTAAGGAAGTTTGAAAGTGAACATTACATGTATAATGTAAATTTTTCTGTAACCTGTCATTGGCATAACAGCTCTTATAATTTTATCTTTGCCTGAAACATTTTGTATGCTACTATGATTCAGGAAGGAAGAAATAACATTACTTCTGGTGAGCGATTTATTTGATGTGCATGTGTTGTTTGCTGGAAGTGTTCCTGAGGGATAGTGAAGAGGCATAAAACAACATTTCAGAGAGAGGATGGAGCTGGAAAGAAAGAGAAAATACAAATTCTGGTAGATTAGTTCCACCGTCTTTCTGAAAATTAGCAAGAAGATGCAGAGTGTGGAGAAAACTAATTCTGTCTGTCCCTACCCTCATGCATACATTTAAGAGGAAGGGAGGTCAAGATTGATGAAGATACCAATCCACCAAATGTACACCCGTCACCCTTATCTTGGTATCCACCAGTCAATATTATACCCCTCAGTCATCTAAATGGAGGCTTTTCTCTCTGCAGGTCTCATCTGCTCAGTTCTCTTCCAATGTTGTGTTTGATGCTCCTTCCATATTTAAGCTGTTTACAAAGATGTTCGGATTTTGGCCTGCTTCCTTACTTAGCCTCTCCCCTCTTGCCTTTTCCCAAACACATTTGCCATACACACACATACACACACACACATACACACACACACACACACACACACACACACACACACACACACACACACACACACACACACACACACACACACACACACCCCAACGCACATATACATGCACATACACATATTCAGGCTCCCATTCAGCAGGTCATCTGCCAGGGTCAGTGAGGGGTTGGTTACATGCAAGCCTGGTGGACTTGTGGGATTTAAACTCATGTTGCTCCAGTTCGACAGTAAAGCACATGGGTGTGTCAATAACCCCTTAGTGTCATATGGTTGCTTTGTACTGAAATGGACATTTTATTGTTCTTCACTGTAAATTTGGTGTTGTGATCTTCCCCACAAAGCTTTTGCATTAGTTGCATTGAGTTTCAGTGTACCCCTCAGCATGTGCTCCTGCATCCTGAGAAGTGCCTGTCGACAGCATTCCCTCACAGGTATCTCACTGTGCTGGAAGATCAACAGGTTTCGGGCAGATCAAAGAGTGTCCATTACCATATTGAATGCTTTCTAGCAGTGCTTGATGTCTGTCTCAGTGTGTGTCCCTAGGAACAACCCGCTGAACAGACTGTTTACCATTACACAGCTGCTCAGGGTATACTGTGACAAGAATTCTTGAATCCTTCTTCATGCCCTCTTTGCAAAGGGACGCGTTACCATCTCTTTTCTACCGCAGCCATCCCAAAGGCATCTCGCTTTGGGAATGATGCTTCCTCTGCATAGGAAGACCTGACTGGGAGGCTTGATTTAGCTCAGATGTTGTGTCATTATCTTGATTCAACTCCATGACCAAGCTAAGGGACTGGATAGGAAGCACCAAACAGAGGTAATGACCATAAAGTTACATGTAATGGAGACAGAGATGTCCAGAAAAGGAAGTGTCAGAGGTAGACCGTGTGAATTTGAGGGGGGGGGGGGGTGGAAAATTCAGAAGGTATCAAGAAGGTAGCAGTAGGAACATGGAGGGAATTTTATTTAGCCAAACTGGTATTTTTATTTATTTAGAGTTACAGCACAGTAACAGGCTGTTGTGGATTAATGAGTCTGTGCTGCCCAATTACACTCATGGAACCAATTAATCTAACGCCTTTGGAATGTGGAAGGAAACCAGAGCACCCAGGGGAAACCCACATGGTCAAGGGGGGAATGTACAAAGTCCTTACAGACAGCGGCGAAATTTAACCAGGGTCGCTGGTGCTGTAATAGCTTTATGCTAACCACTATGCTACTGTGCTGCGCTAGACTAGTTCCGGTGCACTTTTGACAACTTGAGTTTCTGAAAAATGAAATTTCTTGAAACCCTATCTTGTTCATGTTATAACCTTTATTTTAGGCTCTGGAATGAAGCCCAGATCTTAGCATTCATCACCCTTTAAGAGAACTTCCATATTTTCACGCATTTTTGCAGAATTTTCATGGATGAGTGTCATTACCATCACACCATCAAAATACTGAATTTAATTTAAAATGAAAATAAAAAAAATTCAAAATCAATTCTGCAAATAAAAACCATGCCCTTTAATAAATTTGTTTTAACTCATTTTTAAGTACATTCAGAATACATTTTTGAGAGACAATTTCTTAAATGTGTCAATATTTTCCTTGGCTAAACAATAAAATATTTGTTTAGTAATTTAATAAATTACATTTATTTAGACTGTCCTGTTAGACTATAGACTATATTTAGACTATAATTATACTGAGGTCTCTTAAATCTCTGTTTGCTCTTTGATAATTGTGAGATGATCTTAAGTTTTGCTGTTTCCCTTCTTTTCTTCTATCTCTCTCTTTGTCTTTCAAGGAACTGCTGATACTTCACTGGGTCTTCTTTAATTGTGTCTCTGTATTTTTGATTGGTCTGCTGATGATTTTGGGGCCATCTTGACATATTCACTGCCAGTTGTATGATGGTAATGACATTTAAGGAAGAAGTTAGCTAAACCTTGCACTTGCCAACTCAACTGGATAGCTAGCCGGTAAATGTAATTTAAATATACAGAAGCAAAGTGAAGTTATTTATTTCTCAGTTAAAACACACAACTAGTACTGAAATTCATTTGGTAATGACACATTGTAAACATACTCTTAGGACAGGAGGTATAAACCTTTAAATTACTCACAGTTCTGGACATCAAAATGTTCGTCTTCTGTCATGACAACCACATGCTCCCTGTCACCTCATTTCCATGGCAACCAGTGAGCAGTTTGAAAAACCTGGACTGGTCTCTAAAATGTGTTGTGTGTTGGTAATGACTGAAGTGTTGGGAACGGCAGTTCTTTGTCATAAAAAATGTACAAATTGTATAAAAATAACCCACATGAATTTGACATGTGTTTTAAAAGTTCTTGTGAGAAAATATAAACTAAGAGTTTCATGAATTTAATACTTATTATTACTTTATTTTGAAGACATAATTATAGAGTCTGGGTAGGGGACAAACCCAAAGTAATGAAATTCTGGCACATTTAAGTTTTTAACTCCCATAAAAGTTATGAAAATATTATTTATGAAGCATCCTGAAAAAAGTTTAGATTTAGTATTACCTAACTTTTAAAACTACAGTACTTGATTTGTAAGGACTTTTTTTTCTTGAAAATCTACCCCAGTGACAGAAAAGTTACCCCAGTTAAAGAATCATCCAGTTATAGAATACTTGTTAAGACCCCACTCCTCATAAGAGAAGTGATTGAATTACAAAAGAGGCAGGGTGTCCTGTACGAGGAGCCAATGAGTAGAAAAGCTCCTGGTATGGAAAGAATATGGAGGAAATGTACTCCACAAAATGGATTACAGTGGGGAGACAAGGTGCCTGGCAAGGGAGACCATTGTCAGAAAAGGACATTAAAGCCTTCAGGGACGGATCCCGCAAGTGGAGTTGAAAGAAAATATTAAGTGTCCTGTGGGAGTCCGAGGTGAGAAGCTAAGGAGCCCAACTTATCGAAGGCAGAAAGTAAATAACAGGGTCCAAGGAGGTATAGTGGAGATGATTGTGTGTGTGTTACTGGGATGATGGAAGATGACAGTGACATGTCTGCATCCTGAAATGAAGACAGAGAGATCCAAAGAAAAGAAAAGAAGTGTCAGAGATTTCAGGTGAATTTGACGGCAGGGTGGAAGTTGGTGGTAAAGGTAATGAGGTTGAATAAGTGCAGGAAGATTCACCATTGCAGTTGGCATTGGAGTGGAGAAACATTAGGGGAAGTGTGGATAAATAAGCTTGCAACAAGGACTGTTCTACATTGCCAACAAAAGGCAGGCCTAGTTGGGGTCCATAGTAGCATCTGTGGCTATCCTTAGTTGTGAGGGGAGAACAATTTCCGCCAGATGGATAAGAGTGGTAGTGGATTAGTCTTCAATGAACTGTTTAGTGGACTGACAGTCAGGTTGTTAGCCTATTTGGGCCTGAAGTAATTTTGTAATTGTAGCAACCATGGCCACCTTCTGGACACAGCCAGGATCATCATCCTGGACAATAGGTCAGAGGAAAAAGAAAAATGATATTGAGGATCAGATAACCCATTCAACCAAAGTCTGGCAAGATTCTTTTAAAAATGAGAACACAAGAAAGCAGGAGTAAGAGTAGACCAATGTGGACTTAAAAACTGTCCTGTAATTTAATACCATCATAGCTGATCTAATCCAGGCTTCAAACATTCTGCTGTATCAGTAGCCCACAGCCTACAGCTCTCAATTCCCTGAGCTCAAAAATTTATCTGCCTTCTCTTTTAAGTACCTACCTCTAATGATGCAACCACCACAACCTTCTTGGGTAGAGAATTTCAGAGATTTGAGGGAAGTTTGTATACACCTCCATTTTAAAATGTCCTGTCCATCACCATGTAAATACGTCCCCTTGTTCTTGACCATCCCACCAGCGAAAACATCAATATCAACCTGTAAACCTCCTTAGAATGTTATATGTTTCAATTTCTTCACGTATTTCTTTTACATGAAGTGAGCAAAACTGTGCAGAGTATTACAGGTGTAGCCTCATCAACACCCTGCACAATTAGAACAAAACCTCCCATTTCTTAAACCCCAACCCCTTCACAATAAAGGGCAACATGCCAGTTGTCTTCTTAAATAATTTTTGACGCTGAGTGCTAACTTGTGATTCATGGTCAGATCCCTCTGAATTCTTTTATTTTTATTCTCTCTCCACGTAGGTAATAATCTGCCTTTGGTGCATGACTTTATGCTTCCCCACATTGAATTCCACTTGCCAGGTTTTCGTCTATTCACTCAATGGGTATGTATCCCATTGCAGAATCACAATGTCCTTATCACAACATACCCTTCCTTCTACTTCTGTGTCATCAGCAAACTTGTAAGCCTCACACTCTCCCCACGCCTCCAGGTCATTACCAAGAAAAGTAAATAGTTAGTGTCATGAACTGATCCCTCAAGTACTCCGGTGGTTACATAGCTCCAGCCTGAAAAACCTCCATTGATTTCAACCCTCTATTTTCCATGTGA
The DNA here is from genome assembly GCF_030028105.1 of Mobula birostris. NCBI lineage: Eukaryota > Metazoa > Chordata > Chondrichthyes > Myliobatiformes > Myliobatidae > Mobula > Mobula birostris. The sequence continues at coordinate 22,270,795 of NC_092371.1, read as the reverse complement.
CAGCACAGATTTCAATCCACACCAACACATTTTCTCTAATGCACTGAGTTCCTGTGGCTTAAGTGGACCTCTGTTAAATACAATGAGTAAGGGTTCAGTGTAGTCCACAGGACCAAGAAATGAGATCTCAGAGTGATATTTCTTCCGGTTAGCAGTGATAGCTAGGGCTCAGAATACATGTTACCTCTCAGCTATGGCAATTGTAATGGAGCTATGTGGAACAAAGGGGGATGTTTGTTAGAGCCAGGGTGTTTCATCAAACATCCCCCTTGTTCCATCAAAGCACTCCACTGCCATGGTCCAATATGAAACCTCATTGATTGGAGAATTTCACTGAGATCCAACTATCTCAGTATCAGAATCAGGTTCACTGTCTCTGGCATGTGTTGTGAAATCACTGTTACCATCAGGTAGGAGATACAGAAGCCTAAAGGCACACACTCAGTGATTCAGGAACAGCTTCTTCCCCTCTGCCATCCAATTCCTAAATGGACATTGAAACCTTGGACGTTACCTCACTTTTTTTAATGTACAGTATTTCTGTTTTTTGCACTTTTTTAATCTATTCAATATACATATACTGTAATTGATTCACTTATTTATTATTATTTTTTATTTTATTTTTTTTCTCTTCTATATTATGTATTGCATTGAACTGCTGCTGCTAAGTTAACAAATTTCATGTCACATGCTGGTGATAATAAACCTGATTCTGGTATAATTTTTGCCTTTTTAAAGCAATTGGGAACTTCCACCAGTAGCAGTGAGAGGTTGAAAATGTCCTTGAATACTCCTGCCAGTTGTTTGGCAGAAGTTTTCAAAGCCTTACCAGGTACTCCGTTGGGGCCCTCCACCTTGCGAATGTTCACCCTCTTTAGAGAAAGCCTAACATCGGCCTCTGAGACGGATATCACAGGGTCATTGGATGCAGCAGGGATCTTTAAAGCGGGCATAGAAGGCACTGAGTTCACCTGGTAGTGAAACATCACTGCCATTCATACTGTGACGAGAATACACATAGATAAGATGTTAGCTGTCCTGTATGATCAGCAGTTGGTCTGCCACCTGTCCTCAGGGGGGAAGGAGAGATAAGGAACAATGAAGCAGCATGTGGAGATGTTAATGAAGGAGCCATCAGTCTGAGTATTGCCAAGATCGGCTCCCCCTTTGAACCCTGAACTGTTTGAAGTGATGGACAGGTGATACCCCAGCAGGGGGATAAAAAGGGACAGGTTCGCTAAGGCAGGACACACGACACCCGAGACCCTGGAAGCGGTGCGCCTCTCACGAGTTGGTGGGAAGTACCGGACAACGCACAGGGTGGAAAGGTACGATCAGCGGGAACCCGGTGTGTGTCCGCCCTTGCTTGGGTGCCGGGTTCACTGCAGAGGATCGACCGCATCTGGAGGAGGGGTCACCGTCGGTGACCTCAGGTGACATCACCAAGGACCCGCCCAGAAGCTGCTTGTGAGCCATATCGCCGGTCTGTGAGTGGAAGCCGAGTCTGAATGATCAGTCGTTCCCGTTCTCTCTCTCCCTCCCCCCACGTTGTCCATCGCCATGGCAACGATTACTGCGAACTGAACTAAATTGGACTGAACTTTGTGTCACTTTGAAATTGGTCATTTACCCCTAGACAACGATAGAGCTTGATTGATGCTGTTATCTTAATTCTGTGCACATGTGTGTTTATTATTGCTGAACTGTTGCATTTATTATCCTTTCGATTACTGTGTTGCTTGTTTCTTTAATAAAACTTTCTTAGTTCTAGTAATCCAGACTCCAACTGAGTGATCCATTTCTGCTGGTTTGGCAACCCAGTTACGGGGTACGTAACAATACTAATGGGTTTCACTTTGTCGGAACCTTGTCAGAGTTGACATGCATCCGATGTTGCCTCCAACATCACTCGGGATTGTTTCTTGGCTCTTGAAATAGCCCTATGCAAGTCATATCTGGTTTTCTTGTACAGACGTGGGTCACCAGACATAAATGCCACAGATCTAGCCTTCTGTAGATGACGTATTTCCTGTTTCTCCTGAAGTCTCATAAAATCATTGAGTATTAAAATAGGTGCCTTGATGTGAACTGAACATGCAGAAGTACAGTGATTGTGAATCTGAGAAATATTTGTTTGTAGTGAGGGGGAATAGAAGAAAATGTATCAGTAATTTGTATTAGCAATTTGGGAATGTGGGGATGTGTTTATGATTGCAATTGTTGGAGGCTAAGAGATTAACGTTTTCTGGACGGGTTCTCCAGGTCTGTGCAAACGAGCTAGCTGGAGTGTTTGCTGACATCTTCAACTGCTCTTTGCTTCAGTCTAAGACCCCCTCGTGTTTTAAGAAGGCAACCATAATCCTGGTGCCGAAGAAGAGCAAGGTGGCATGCCTGAATGACTATCGACCTGTGGCTCTGACATCAATTGCTATGAAGTGCTTCGAGAGATTGGTTATGGCACACATCAACCACAGCCTACCAGTCAACCTCAACGCTTTGCAATTCGCCGACCGGAGCAACAGGTCGATGGCAGATACCATCTCTCTGGCCCTACATTCCTCCTTAGAACACCTGAGGAATAAAGACACATATGTAGGGCTCCTTTTCATTGACTACAGCTCTGCCTTTAATACCATCATTCCAAATAAACTGATTCCTAAACTCTGGAACCTGGGCCTTAGCACTCAGATCTGCAGCTGGATCTTCAACTTCCTCACAGACAGGACCCAGGCTGTAAAAATAGGGGACAAGCTCTCCTCTACAATCACTCTGAGCACCGGTGCCCCACAAGAATGTGTACTCAGCTCCCTGCTGTACTCACTGTACACCCATGATTGTGTAGCCAAGTTTCCATTGAACTCAATATATAAGTTTGCTGATGACACAACAATTGTAGGCCGTATCTCGGGTAATGATGAGTTTGAGTACAGAGAGGAAATTAAGAACCTGGTGTCATGGTGCAAAGACAATAACCTATCCCTCAATGTCAGCAAGACGAAGGAATTGGTTGTTGACTTCAGAAGAAGTAGTGGACTGCACAACCCCATTTACCTCGGTCGTGCGCAAGTGGAACAGGTCAAAAGCTTTAAGTTCCTCGGGGTCAATATCACAAATGACCTGACTTGGTCCAACCAAGCAGAGTCCACTGCCAAGAAGGCCCACCAGCGCCTCTACTTCCTGAGAAAGCTAAAGAAATTTGGCCTGTCCCCTAAAACCCTCACTAATTTTTATAGATGCACCACAGAAAGCATTCTTCTCGGGTGCATCACAACCTGGTATGGAGGTTATCCTGTCCAAGACTGGAGGAAGCTGCAGAAGATCATGAACACAGCCCAGCACATCACACAAACCAATCTTCCGTCTGTGGACTCACTTTACACCACACGCTGTCGGAGCAGTGCTGCCAGGATAATCAAGGACACGACCCACCCAGCCAACACACTTTTCGTCCCTCTTCCCTCCGCGAGAAGGCTCAGGAGCTTGAAGGCTCATACGGCCAGATTTGGGAACAGCTTCTTTCCAACTGTGGTAAGACTGCTGAACGGATCCTGACCTGGATCTGGGCCGTACCCTCCAAATATCCGGATATGTACTCCAGGGAGTGGGAAGCGCAGAATCAAATATTGCTGTGATGATTGTACGTTCTAGTATCAATCATTTGGCGACAATAAAGTATAAAGTATAAATATAACATTTTAGTAAAGAGTAAAATTGCGATGCAGAGAGATTCAGCATCAATTTGCTTTCATGTAATTCTTGCAGTGAGCATCTGGCTTTATAGAAATGTCAGGGAATTTAACCCAGCAGATGGGAAGTTGTTAGTGATTATTATATAACGTGAAACCCCGTGCATAATGAAATGATATTAGGGTCTAACTGAGTTTTATATCCATGAAATTCCAACTCATTTGGAATCTGAAACTATGGAAGCGTAGGAGTTAGTGCGATGCTATTATGAAGTTATCTTCAGAGGTTAGGTATGTTCATAAAAGAAGATGTACTAGTTGCATAGTCTTGACCCAGAGTGGTCACAGAGGCAGATTCTCTCCCGTGCTTTGCAGATGAAGCAGCTTTGTGAACTTCTGGGTGATTCTCACACAATGGCTGGACAACTTGTTGAAACACCTCTCAGATTGTGTAACTCTCAGGTTTGGTTAGCATGTGTTTGTCTAGGGGAGATAGCCTCGGGCCCTGCCAAACTTGAGAAGTCTTGCTTGTGTGGATGCTGCGTGATGTGTTGCCGGTTACAAATCTCTACCACAAAATATCAGACAGTACACCATATGCAATTAAATGATTTAGCTTTATAATTCTTAATTATAACTATAGAGTTAGTAAAGACAACAAATAGAAAAAGGAACACACATAAAAGTTGCTGGTGAATGCAGCAGGCCAGGCAGCATCTCTAGGAAGAGGTGCAGTCGACGTTTCAGGCCGAGACCTTCGTCAGGACACAAAAAGAAGGGCCCATTTTAATGAAACAATCCAATTTGCACGTTGGAGCTCACGATTTTCCATCCATTTGTTCCCCATCGACCTCCCCCGAGTGTCATCGACTCCCAGACCCTCATTCCAAATCCACTCCACCCTCCGGGCTACCAACTCTCTCCACTTGAGTCTTCTCTCTTCATCTCTTGCCGACCAAATACTGTGAAATCCCTTCTCTCGGGCACTTAAGAAAGAAAAACACCTCCCACCATTGGCCCGCGCACATTCCACAGCCCCCGTTACCTCTAGTCATAACCCAAACAATGCCAACTACAGAGAAACTATTACATTAGCAGTGAACCTTTTCCCAGGGCATTACAGTTGTCCAGTAACCATCTTTCATATAGAAAGTATTCCACAATGGACTGAACAAATAATTTCTATGACCCCTATTTTGATGAGAAGTCTTTTGAAATGAAATGTTAGCTTGTGTGTCTCTTTCCACAGATGCAGCCCAACTTACTGTGGGTTATCAGCATCTTCAGCTTTTGCAATCAGTAGGATAAATATTACCTCTTAAGAACAAAGTTATAAAAATCTCTCTGGGATCATCCATTTTACAGATTGGGTACCTCCATCAGAACTAGAGGGGGTTAGATTATGAGGACACGCAGTCCTCTTTTATTGTCATTTAGTAATGCATGCATTAAGAAATGATACAATGTTCCTCCAGAATGATATCACAGAAACACAAGACAAAGCAAGACTGAAAAACTGACAAAAACCACGTCATTATAACATATAGTTACAACAGTGCAAAGCAATACCGTAATTTGATAAAGAACAGATCATGGGCATGGTAAAAAAAAAAGTCTCAAAGTCTCTCGAAAGTCCCATCATCTCAGGCAGATGGTAGAAGGAAGAAAACTCTCCCTGCCATGAGCTTCCAGCACCACAAACTTGCCAATGCAGCATCCTGGAAGCACCCGACCACAGCCGACTCTTGAGTCTGTCCGAAAAATTCGAGCCTCTGACCAGCCCTCTGACACTGAGCACCGAGCACCATCTCTGCCGAGCGCTTTGTCCCTGGCCCTGGAAACAGGCAATAGGCAAAGCTGAGGATTTGGGGCCTTCCCCTCCGGAGATTCTCGATCACACAGTAGAAGCGGCAGTGAAGCAGGTATTTCAGAAGTTTCTCCAGATGTTCCTCCGTGCTTCTCACGTCTGCCTCCATCAAATCAGGATTGTGCATGGTACCTATTTACAAATACGATATCACTTCAGAGCGGCCACGTGCGCTGCGTCGCGTCGCCATCTTTTCCTCCTCTCCAGTAGAGGAAATTAACAGTAGATTAGCCTTAACTCATATTTGTCATATTTAATGCAATGATTATTCCGGAAGAAGATGGTGCCCTTGAAAAATGCTACCAAAGGCAACATCCTCAAGATGGGTTATGAAGCAATTCTTTTCACTTCATTTACATCTTCTTATTTTTTCAGATATGGTTCTGCTGCTGTTAGAGCCTGTTATCTGTGTTCTGGTGGTGTGATTTCAGGCTGATCTGGCACTTTGCAATCTCCAAGAGTGTTCCACGAGGATGCGACGAAAGCTTGTGGAATGAAGGCCAGGAAACCTGGAGATGGGCTTCAAGCCCATGATTGACTTCATCTCTTGCCGGTTAAAGCATTGAGGAAGATTGAAAATATCAAGGCAGGTACTGAGGGTGAGAGAGTGTTCAGCGCAGTCTGTCGGCCTCTGGTTCACTGCTGCTGGAGAAGGTGTCTGTGCGCAGCATTCTCTCTCTCCCTCTTGCTCACTCCTCCCAAGGGAAGGCTCTTGCATTTGAGTAATCCCTCTCTCTCCCTCGATGCTGTCGGGGGATGGTTCTGTAGCAAGGTTTAATCGACACGGATCGTAGATTTGGACTTTAATTCAGCTTTTATGATGTATTCTATTTGTAGTTTTAGTTCTGGTCACTTTTTTTTGATACTACTTTTGTGTGATTTTTGAATCGGGCGGCCTGTACATAATGAACACTGAGCTGAACTGTACTGCACTATGCCTTTTGTGTTTTATACAATGAATTTTCACTTGTTTCTGTTTGTTGTCATTTGTGCAATTTTTTTGTGTGTTTGGATTGGGGGGGGAGTTTGATGTTTTTGATATTTGCTACTTTTTGAACAGGTTGGTTCCATGGTTCTTCTTTGTTTTGTGACTGTCTGTGGTGAAGATGGATTTCAGGGTAGTATGCTGCTTACATACTTTGATAATAAATGCACTTTGAACTTCGAACTTCAAATAATTGCCTCACTCCTTGGGGTGTGATCATCTTGGAACACAAGGTGGATGAATGTTAATTCTACTTGTCTTTTTGCAGGTGCTGGCTGACCTGCTGAGTGTATTCAGGACTTTCCAACTTTATTTCCGATTTCTGATTTTCAGCATTTGTATTTTTTTTACTTTTAGTTGTACTGAAGTTGTATTTTTCAAAATTGAAAGAAGACACAGCTGGCTGCTTTCAGGAGATGCTTGCAGGAACAAGTAGAGAGTTATCTTACACGATTGTTCGACGTTGCAAGGAGTAACTCAGGCTCACTAATCTCTGGCTAAGAATGTCATCTACATCACTGATGAGGGCAGATCACTGTATCACTCAGTGCTCACCCATTGTGGATACACGTTTGGTGCAGCATCCTACAAACTGAAGGATATAAGAACCTGGAAAATTGCAATCCATTGTCATTTGTGGATGAACTTAGACAACATTTAATGTATTTCTATTTGTGCTTGTTAAGACTGGTGAAGGAGTTGAGGCCAATTTTAGAGTAGTTATTTTACTTATGTCAAGAATAAGATTGTGACTGACAAGGGAACAGCAACGAGAATGGTCATTTGTACACACGGGAACCTAGTTCACATGACTGGTCACTTCAGTGAGTGGAGCCATGTTACCCTGTTTCCTGACCATGATTATTTGCAACAAGTAATACTGGGAATATATCTCAATTTTAACTACACTGCCTTGCTTTGGGAGGACATTACACATCATACTCAAGTATTCTTTACTGCTACTGGTTGTCCCTTCTTTGGCATCTTGGCACAGATCCACCTACTGGCAGTCCCTGCCATTGGAATGACTTTGTTCAGCATGGAGTACTTTGCATGCAACTGACAGTCTGATTCTGACCATGTCTCCATGTCTCCATGTCTCCATCCCTGCTCCACGCTCCCCATCTGCTCCTCGGACTTTCGATGTTCTCCTCTTGTGCACTAATTGTTAGAGAGAATTTACAGTACAAATTATGCTCAGTTTTTCCCCTACGTAGGACATTTCTTTTTCTTCCTCATGTTGCTGTCAACCATAACTGCACCCTTGAAAGAATCTTAACAATGCCTGCCTTTTCTGTCATTTGCCTCACTTTTCTCCACACGGATTTCCTCCTCGTGTGACAGGATTAAAAAAGCCAAACAATGGGTGACCATCCTCAGCCTCTGCTCTGTGACCTGAGTGAGGCCTAGCTGAACATTTTGAAACATGGATTGCAGAACAAGGCTAGAAAAGCTCTGCTAAATTTACTGTATCACAGAACTTGTAATTCTCATTGAACTCTGCCGGGACTCTCTGTCGGGAAGGAGAATTTGTTTGTGCATGGTTGAGGTATCACTTCCTCCTAGAAGAAGTGTAAGCGGGGGGAGAAAAAATCTGCTCCACACTTATGAAGGGGCTTCACCATTGGACTGTGTCGTGAGTGGTGTCAGGGACAGAAGGGGAACAACGGCACTCTGCAGTAGACTTGGAGCCCACAGGTGTTTCTTTCGATAGAGATTGCTTAGGTTCCCTTGAGTACTGAATAAATTGATTAGTGCTTTAAGATCATTGTGCATCCTTTTATTTCTCTCACCGCTGGAAACTGAATCAAGTGCAACACACCTGTTGACACCCCAGAATTTCCAGGTAAACACATAGCCTTACATGCCCCTATACAATCTTCCAGAGTTGACCCTGCCTCACAAAATGGCCAGTTCTTCAGTCTAGACTTTTGGATTCCACAGCCAATCCAATGTCTGATTGCAAATCCCTCCCATCTGTAAAACAGTCCTTACATATTAATAATATTAGCTCCATTAAGAAAACATGTAAAGATCCACTGTGCAAGTCTCCACTTTGCATAAAATTGAGAAGCTGGATGCAAATTTCACTTGGAATGGTGATGATGTACTTCACTTTGCCATAAGATTCCACTAAAATGAATTTGCTTAAGCACTAATGAAATCTGCCAGGTACCATCTCTACAACTGACAAGGTAATGACATTTTTTAATTCTCTTTAATGTATTTCATAGTCATAATCTGATGTGATTTGTTAATACTCATGAAAATAGATCTTTCACAAGAGATAGACAGTTTTAATATTTAGTGCTTTACTTGGAAGGAATTTAACTCTAAATCATTGACAGTGACTAAAGAATACATCAAACCATCTTCTAATGTAACACCAGTGCATTAATGAATTTCTTTATAAATTTTGTAGCTTTAGTAAGGAATAATATGTCTAAAAGTGCTTGTACACTTATGTAAATGGACTTATAAGGACTTCATTGAAGAAATTAACAGGATGAGTAGGCCATTCATCTCCTGAGGCCTGTTCCACTTAATAAACAAGAGAAAATCTGCAGATGTTGGAAATCCTTTGCATTGCCAACTGCTGACGGGACATCAACAGTCCAGACTTCCACACTCCTCTCTCCTATTCCAAGTTCACTCCTTCCAAATGCTCGGCTCTCCACTCCCTCTGCACCAATTCCAGTCTCACCATCAATCCTGCAGATAAGGGAGGTGCTGTACTCATCTGGCGTACTGACCTCTATCTTTCTGAGGCCCAGTGCCAACTCTGAGACACCTGTTCTTACTTACCCCTCAAAGAGGACCCCACTCTCACACCACCACCAGTCTTATTCACTCTGGGGATCTCCCATCCACCATCAACAATCTCAGTTCACACACCCTGCATCTCCTGTTTCTACCTCCTAGCCAAGATCCACAAACCTGCTTGTCCAGGTAGACCCATTGTTTCAGCTTGTTCCTGCCCCACTAAACTCATATCTGTTTTATCTCCCCTCATTCAGTCCTTTCCCGCCTACGTCCGTGACACCTCACACACTCTGGAACTTTTCAATGATTTCAGGTTCTCTGGCCCCCATCATCTTAGTTTCACTATGGATGTCCATCCCCCACCAGGAAGGTCTCAAAGCTCTGTTTTTTTTTCTGGACACCAGGCCTAACCAGTTCCCCTCCACCAGCACTCTCCTCCACCTAGTGGAGCTTGTCCTCACTCTAAATAATTTCTCCTTTGGCTCTTCCCACTTCCTTCAAAGAAAAGGTGCAGACATGGGCACTTGCATGGGTCCCAGCTATGCCTGCCTGTTTGTCGGCTACATAGAATAGTCTATGTTCCGCTAAGCCTAAACTGGTGACCGTCCTGCACTTTTCCTACGCTGCATTGATGACTACATTGGTGTTGCTTCCTGCACTCAAGCTGAACTCGTTGACTTAATCTACTTTGCCTCCGACTTCCACCCTACCCTCAAATTTAACTGGTCCATTTCCGACACTCTCCTCCCTTTCTCGATCTCACTGTCTCCATCTCTGCAGACAGTTTATCCACTGATATTTATTATAAACCCACAGACTCTCACAGCTACCTGGACTATACCTCTTCCCACCCTGTTACCTGTAAAAATGCCATCCCCTTCTCTCAATTCCTCCATCTCTGCCGCATCTACTCTCAGGATGAGGCTTTTCTTCTAGGATGAAGGAGATGTCCTCCTTTTTCAAAGAACGGGGCTTCCCTTCCTCCACCACCAATGCTGTCGTCAACCGCATCTCTTCCATTCCATGCACATCCGTTCTTACCCCATCTTCCCACCACTCTACCAGCGATAGGGTTCCTCTTGTCCTCACCTACCACCACACCAGCCTCCGTGCCCAGCACATAATTCTCGAAACTTCTGCCATCTCCAATGGGATCCCACCACCAAGCACATCTTTCCCTCCCCCATCACTTTCTGCTTTCCGCAGGGATTGCTCCCTACACAACTCCCTTGTCCATTCGTCCCTCCCCACTGATCTCCCTCCTGGCACTTAATCTTGCAAGTGGAACAAGTGTTACACCTGCCCCTACACCTCCTCCCTGACTACCATTCCTTCCAGGTGAGGCGACACCTCACCTGTGAGTCTGATGGGATCACGTACTGTGCCCAGTGCTTCCGGTGTGGCCTCCTGTATATCAGTGAGACCTGATGTAGACTGGGAGATCACTTTGCCAAGCACCTACGCTCCATCCGCCAGAAAAAGTGGGATATCCCAGTGGCCACCCATTTTAATTCCACTTCCCATTCCCATTCTGATACATCCATCCATGGCCTCCTCCACTGTCGTAATAAGGCCACCCATAGGTTGGAGGAACAGCACCTTATATTCTGTTTGGGTAGCCTCCAACTTGATGGCATGAACATTGACTTCTCAAACTTCTGGTATTGCCCCGCCCCCTTCGCCATTTCCAATCCCCTTTTCCCTCTCTCACCTTATCTCCTTGCCCACCCGTCTCTTCCCTCTGGTGCTTCTCCCAACTTTTCTTTCTTCCATGGCTTGCTGCCTCTATCACTAATTTACTTCATCCCTCCTCCTTCAGGTTTCACCTCCCCTCCCCTGGGGTTTCTCTCTCCCCTCCCCCCACCTTTTAAATCTACTCCTCATTTCTTTATCTCCAGCCCTGACGAAGGGTTTTGGCCCAAAAGTTCTACTGTACTCTTTCCCTAAATGCTGCCTAGCCTGCTGAGTTGCTTCAACGTTTCGTGCGTGTTGCTGTTCTACTTAAACTGGGTTTGATCTTCTACTTCAACACCACTTCGATGACCTACCAACAGGAACCTCTGCACTTAACCATATAACATATAACAATTACAGCATGGAAACAGGCCACCTCGGCCCTTCTAGTCCGCGCCAAACTCTAACTTAGTGAAGTTTGAATAATTACGTAATGAAGGGTATATGTTATCAATTGAATTGCTCTAGGTTTCTACATTAAAATTACAAAATTATAACTTGTACTTTACTTGAGCATAATAACTGTGTAGAAATTATTCTAAGGGAACATTGGTAGAGGGTAGTGGCAGGGATCAGCTGCACATTATAATTGCTGTTTTTAAATACGTGCAACTGTGGGGCTAGCACAGAAAGAATGTTAACAAAATTACAAAATGGTTAAGAGGAGAAGAGGCAAGGCTTCATGACTGGAATGAACAAGACAGAGGTAGTGTACTGAGGTGTCATGTACATGTTGAGGGCTCCCAGAAACTGTCAAATAAATAATGCTGTTTAAAAAAGGCTTTAAACATAAATGAGGAAATTATAGGCTGGTAAGTCTGACATCAGTTGTGGGAAAGTTATTGGAAAATATTCTAAGGGACTGGATATATAAGTATTTGAATGGACATGGACTGATTAAGGATAATCAGGATAGCTTTGTACATGGTAGGTCATGTCTAACCAATTTTATAGAGTTTTTTGAGGCAGTTACCAGGAAAGAGCATGAAGGTAAGGTAATAGATGGTGTCTACATGGACTTTAGCAAGGTATTTGACAAGGTCCTGCATGGGAGGTTGGTCTAGAAGGTTCAGTCGCCTAGTTTTCAAGTTGAGGTAATAAATTGGATTAGACATTGGCTTTGCAGGAGAAGCCAGTAGATAGCTGCTTCCCTGACTGGAAGCCTGGGTCTAGAGGCTTGCTGCAGGGATCTGTGATTGTTATCTATATCAATCATCTGGATGATAATGTGGTTAACTGGAATAGAAAGTTTGCAGGTGACACCAAGATTGGGGGTGTAGTGGGTAGTGAGAAAGACTATCATGGCTGGCAGAGGGATCTGCATCATCTGGAAAAGTGGGCTGAAAAATGGCAGATGGAATTTAATGCAGACAAGTGCAAGGTATTATTACATCATGGTAAGTCTACAACCAGGGTAGGTCTTACATTGTGAACAGAAGGGCACAGAGGGATTGTTGTAGAACAGGTCCATAATTTGATAGGGTCGTAAAGAAAGCTTTTGGCATGTTGGACTTCATAAATGAATGTATTGAGCACAGAAGATGGGATGTTATGTTGAAAATCACTTGCAATACCAGAGGCTAGGCATAGCTCAAATACCATCTATAAACTTGCTGACGATACAACCTTTGTTGATAGAGTCTCAGCTGGTGATGAGAGGGGGTACAGGAGTGAGATATGCCAACTAGTGAAGTTGTGCCGCAGCAACAACCTGGCACTCAACATCAGTAAGACAAAAGAGCTGAATGTGGGCTTCAGGAAGGGTAAAACGAAGGAATACATACAAATCCTCATTGAGGGATCACAAGTGGAGAGAGGGAGCAGCTTCAAGTTCCTGGGCATCAAGATCTCTGAGGATCTAACCTGGTCCCAACATATCGATATAGTCATAAAGAAGACAAGATAGCGGCTATACTTTATGAGGAGTTTGAAGAGATTTGACATGTCAACAAATACTCTCAAAACCTTCTATAGCTATACTGTGGAGAGCATTCTGACAGGCTGCATCACTGTCTGGTATGGGGGGAGAGGCTACTGCACAGGACCAAAAAAAGCTGCAGAAGGTTGTAAATCTAGTCAGCTCCATCTTGGGTACTAGCTTACAAAGTACCCAGGACATCTTCAGGGAGTGGTGTCTCAGAAAGGCAGCATCAATTATTAAGGACCACCATCACCCAGGGCATGCCCTTTTCTCACTGTTACCATTAGGTAGGAGGTACAGAAGCCTGAAGGCACACACTTAATGATTCAGGAACAGCTTCTTCCCCTCTGCCATCGGATTCCTAAATGGGCATTGAAGCTTTGGACACTACCTCACTTTTTTTTAATATACAGTGTTTCTGTTTTTGCACTTTTTAAAATCTATTCAATATACGTAATTGATTTACTTGTTTATTTATTACTATTATTTTTACTATATTACTGTTATTATTATTTTCTCTCTGCTAGATTTTGAATTGCATTAAACTGCTGCTGCTAAGTTAACAAATTTCACGTCACATGCTGGTGATAATAAACCTGATTCTGATTCTGATTCTGAAGTTGTATAAGACACTGGTGAGGCCTAATTTGGAGTATTGTGTGCAGTTTCGGTCATCTACCTACAGGAAAGATGTAAGTAAGGTTGAAAGAGGACAGAGAAAATTTACAAGGATGTTGCTGGGTCTGGAAGACCTGAGTTATAAGGAAAGATTGAATAGGTTAAGACTGTTTTCCTTAGAATGTAGAAGATTGAGATGAGATTTGATAGAAGTATGCAAAATTAAGAATGTTATGGATAGGGTAAGTGCAAGCAGACTTTTTCCACTGAGACTACAATAGAACTCAAGAGTTAAGGGTGAAAGGTGAAATGTTTGAGGGAAACATAAGGGGAAGCTTCTTCACTCAGAGGGTCGTGAGAGTGTGGAATGAGCTGCCAGCACAAGTGGTGCATGTGAACTCAATTTCAATGTTTAAGAGAAGTTTGGATAGGTACATGGATAGTAGGGGTAAGGAGGGCTATGGTCCTGGTGTAGGTCCATGGGATTAAGCAGTTTAAATGGCTTTGGCATGGATTAGATGGGCTAAAGGGCCTATGTCTGGGCTGTATTTTTCCATGACTCTAAAAAAAAAGTACCAATGTGTTAACATAATGCAAGGTAACACAGGGTTGGTAGTTAATTAGCCACTGAGGGAGTGGAGTTGATGTGAATGTGGGATTAATATAGGATCAGTGTAAATGAGTGGTTAATAGTTGGTGTGGACTCAGTGGGATGAAGGGCCTGTTTCCGTTACGTGTGATTGCATGTCTCCATCTAATTGAACAAGAATTAGGAGCAAGAGTTAGCCATCTTAAGCCAACACTATCTCTGTTCTTATATCCCTTTATTGCAGTATAGCCCAGAATTCTATCAATCCCTGTTTAAACCAGTCTCCATGGTCCTCAAAACGGAGAATTCTAAAAGTTCATCGTCCTCTGAATAAAGGCGTTGCTCTTAAGATGAAGATCAAAACCGGTTCTGTTCTAAGTGATCAATACCTTATTTTGAGTCTGTGACCCCAGGTCGCAGACCAGGATCTTCAGCCAAGGAGAAAATGATGCGAGCCTAAGCATTAACTCAAATAGGCACACAAGTGAGACAGCAGAGGCTGGAAACCTGGAGCAACGTACACAAAATGCTAGACGAATTCAGCAGGTCAGGCAGCATCAATGGAGGGAAATGAACAGAGGGGAGAAGTGTGGTGGTAGGCAGGTCATGAGGACAGAGGAGGGGAAAAAGTGGTTTAAAGGGGTCAGAGGGATAAGGGCAAACAGAAGGGTGTTAGGGAACAGAAAGGTCAGGGGAACTTAACCCTATCTGTCACAGATGTCACTCTGAGGTGGCTTCCTTGACTCATATGTTTTGGTCCTTCCCTCTCTTAGAAAAATGCTGGAAAGATATTTTTGATATTATTTCAACAGTTTTGCGTTTTGACTTACAACCCCATCCTATTACGGCAATATTTGGTTTGCCAATGACGGAACATAGATCTATATCCTCTTCAGCTTGTTGGATGATCGCATTTGTTACCTTAATGGCCAGAAGATTCATTTTATTGAACTGGAAGGAGACCAACCCTCCCACCACCACAATGGTTTCCCCAAACTATATCATGTTTAAACTTAGAAAAAAATTAGAAGTGACATTTTTGATCCTTCGGTTAAATTTGAAGAGACTTGGAAACCATTTATTCAGCATTTTCATATGATGTAACTTGACCTTTTCCGAATCCTTCTTATTAACTTAAAATATATGAATAGAGGAGTGGAGTTGACGACATTATTGAATGTATTCGATTTAAGATATTGGTCTAGCCTTGTTTTGTTCTGTTTGCTTTCTTTTTGGGATTAGTATTTAGTTTTTTTTTGTTTTTTTGGGGAGTTTTCTTTGCATTATTTTCTTTCCTTTTATTTCTTTTTTCTCTATGATTAACTATATTAAGAGTTTGGAAGTCTATTTCACCTGTATTATTTGAAGTCTTTTTTGTACATGTTTATCAACAATAAGATTATTCCAATCTCTCTGTATCAATATTGTTATCCTGTTTATAACTTTGGAAAATTAATAAAAAGATTTAAAAAGAAAGAAAGAAAGGGGAACTGTTCCTCACCCACCCGATTCCATTGTCCTCATCGCTTTGCCTCTTTCACCTATCATTTCCCAGCTTCTCACAGCATTCCTGCTTCTCCCCCATTCCCATCCCCCTAGCTACCTTCCTTCCCCACCTGGATCACCCATCACCCACTAACTCGCACCCCTCCACCTCCCCCACCCTCGTATTTTACTTTCTACTCTCCTCTTTCTAGAGCTGGTGAAGGATCTCAGCCTGAACCATCTGTGTATTCCCCTCCATAGATGCTGCCTGACCTGATGAGTGCCTCCAGCATTTTGTGTGCATAAATTAATAAGGTAATTTGTGCAAACTCAAAATTTCAGCCATGGAAGTGGGAAGTTTTATGTCCAGGGCTAGAACAGGTGAAATAATCTTTGAATCAGCATTACAGTTTTTGGTATAACTGATGTTTAAACTTTCCCAGTGTTTATTGTTGAAATTGGATATTTTGACTTGGTAAAGCTATCAGTAACTCAGCGTTCAGTTGCAAGGGACTGCAGATGTCTGACTGTGGAGCAACACGACAAAATGCCGATGAGTCCCAACCTGAAACATTGACAGTTCATTTCCTCCATGGATGTTGCTGTACTTGCTGAGTTCCTCTGCTGTCTTGTTGCTTGGAAGTGCAGATGAAGTTTTCCATCTATCTATGTTGTTTCCAACAAGCCTTGAATCTTTTAATCTTCCAGTGCGGAATTATATATTGCGTATCTCCCTATGGCTGGAGAGAGGATCCATATGTTAGGCAAATCAGGCTGTTGACACATTGATTGGAATACTTCTGTCAATCTAATTTTGTAACGTATGTTGGCATACTTCTGCCGCAGAGTCACAGCTCCCCTACTTACCATAAGCAAAGACAAAATCAATAGCCATGGAATAAAACAGTAAACGAGAATAACATCTTTTCCTGGATTGTCAAAAAAATTGTCTAATTTTAAGTTTCACTTTTCTGCTCTGTCCCTTGTTTGTGGCGTAATTGTCCAACCACGGAGCACCATGCAGCCCAATCAATTTAGCTAAGTACATTAATTGGATTTTCATGTGTGTAGCTAACATGTCAGCATTTAATCAACTCAACCAATTGAAGAAGTAATTGAGGAGATGATAATGGACTCATATTGCTCTTGGCAAAGGATTCATTGATTAGATGAATTACCTATTTCCTCTGTGCTCCTTCACTGAGCTAGTTCACATGTAAGGATCAACATCTACTCAATGTTTCTGAGTTGGCAGGTGGTGACACTTGTAGGACTTCTTACAGTGACATTTGTATGTCAATGTATGTATGAGTGCATCCATTTATGTGTATTACTTGTGTAAGTCCTCCACAGATATCTTGACTATACTTCCTCCCACCCAGTCTTCTGTACAGACTCTATTCCATTCTCCTGGATCCTCCGTTTCTGTTGCTCTAATGACACTTTCACAGGTGGGTCTGAAGGGTCTTCCTTCTTCTTGAACTCTGACTTCCACACTAGTGGTGTGGATAGAGTCTTTGGCCACATCTTGCCATTTACTAATGGCTCTGTTCCCACATTCTGTTCTCCTAGAGCATGGACAAGGTTCCCTGGTCCTTGTCTTCCATCCCACCAGCATTTGCATTGAACAGAACACCTCTAAAAGTTCTGCCAGCTCCATCAAGATCCTGGCACCTATTCCCTTTCCCTTCACCATTTCAGCAGAGTTAGTCTGCTCTTCTATCTCCATCAGCAACTCCCTGTCTTATGGCACTTTCCCATGCAACAGGACATGGTACAAAACCCGTCCTTCTACCTCTTCCCTTCCCAACATCCAGGACTCAAAGTGATCATCCAGGCAAGGCAGCGATTCACTTACACTTCTTCCAATTGATTGTACTTCATTTGGTGTTCACAGTGTGGTCTCTCTTTCTTGGTAAAACCAAATGCAACCTGTGACCTGTGACCAACTTTGCAGAACACCCATGTTCAGCCTACTCTTGGGCCACTTATCTAAGAAAGGTCTAGATAGAGTGAATGTGGAAAGGATATTTCCTGTAGTGGGGGAGCCTAGAACCAGGGAACACAACCTCAGAATGGAGAGACGCCCATTTAGAACAGATGAGGAAATATTTCTTTAGCCAGGTCGTGGTGAATCTGTGGAATCCATTCCCACAAACAGCTGTGCAGGCCACGTCATTGGGTAGATTTAAGGTGGGGGTAGATTTAAGGTGGAGGTAGATAGGTTCTTAATTAATCAAGGTGTCAAAGGTTAGGGGGGAGAAGGCAGAAGAATGGGATTGATAAAGATAATAGATCAGCCATGATAGAATGGTGGAACAGACTTGATGGGTTGAATGGCCTAATTCTGCCCCTATGTCTTATGGTCTTATGGAGATGGAATCAAAAACTAGAAGCAATAGGTTTATGGTGACATTGGAAAGACTTAAAGAGGTCCCATGGAACACTTTCTTCAGGCACAGTTTGGTGCGTATGTGGAATTAGTTGCCTGAGGAAGTGGTTGAGGCAGATATAGTAACAACATATAAAAGACATTTGGACAGCTACATGGACAGAAGGGATTTAGAAGGAGGAGGGCCAAACAAAGACAACTGGGACTAGCTTAGATGTGGATCTTGCTCAGTATGGATGAATTGGGTCTAAGGGCCTTGTTTCTGTGCTGAATGACTCTATGACTTTATGACTCTAAAACTGATTACAAGCAAAAGATTGTCCTCACCACTGTTGGAGTGCAGACAGTCCAAGATAGCAGATGAGTCAATGACCAGGTCCAGTAAAAGCTTGGAAGACAGCATTAAAGCAGGTTATCAAACAATGAAACTTAATAGTTTTAAATCAAGAGTTGATGTTTTTCTGGGTGAATAACATTAGAAGAATAAATGGTGAGCAGGAAGGTGCTCATAAAAAAGGTTATATGTCAATGCAAGAAGCCAAACTTGTTTATAGAAAAAGGACTTTGGAAAATCCAGCAGGTTGATTTATAGTCTTTCTCGGAAATTGTAATTGCCAGAACCACTTCAACCCAGTGCTGTCAGAAATCGCAGAAAGTTTGTAGTCTGCATCCAGAGGAGAGGAAAATGATTTATCACTGCATAGCTGTTCTGAAAATCCTTTTGCAGGATTGCAGGTCATGCGTTTTAGGCTCGGCATTGAAAGATAAGTTTATGTGAGGTCTTTCAGAAGGATGAGGGGATGGGTCTTTCATTTAAACCTACCAAATACTGAAAGGCTTGGATAGAATGGACAAAGAGAAGATGATTCCATTAACAAGAGAGTCTGGATCTGAAAGCACAGCCTCGGAATAAAGGAATGTCCCTGTAAAACTGAGAAAAGAAGCAATTTCTTCAGTAAGGGTGATGAATCTGTGGAATTTGTTGCCACAAAGGACTGTGGAAGCAAAGCCATTAGGTGTATTTAAGGCAGAGATTGATAGGTTCTTGATTAGTAAGTGGGTTAATGATTATGGATAGAAAACAGGAGAACTGGTTTGACAAGAAAAGAAATCAGTCAAGATTTAATGGCAGAGCAGACTTGATGGACCAAAAGGCCTAATTCTGCTCCTATATCTTATGGTTATATTCTTATGTTGTGGACTTTGGAATTAGTACATCCAGCCTTATGCATATAAACTCTACAGTTAAACGGACATCCAGGATGGCCCCATCTGTGGAAATGTACTGTAAACATGCAAAACCAATGCAACATGCTGGGCAGATGCAGAATATGCACCAGTGGCAGGAATGCCAGCGGGTGCTGCAACAGCTCAATAAAATTTAGCAAAATAGTTACACATTATCGACAGACAGAACTCGACAGGATCTGACAATTCAGTACAGTGGTGATCAAACAAGATCACAACGGAAGAAAAGTTTACAATAGAAGATCAACGAAGGGACAATAACACAGATTGGGATGGAAGAGCAAGCACAACTAGGAATGCAGTTTGCATACGATATGGGCCATTGACAATCGTATAAAAAAAAGCACTGATTTTAGTTCAAAGACTGATGCACCTACGGGGCTGTCCCATCATGAACTGGACACTGTAACCTTAGGGTTAATCAAGTGCCATTAAAGTAGGAACATAATGAGGTGAGGATCTGAGAACAACAGGGCTAGTGAGATGTTTAGTCCTTCTTGATGGACAGAGGGAAGGCTACTGACTAGAGTGACTGATCATGTTAGCCTTACTAGGAAAGCTTGACAAGAAGGTTCAAAGATGGTTTGGAACAAACCAATATAAAGATGTGACAACTAGTTTGAACAATCTTCTGAAATTTGTTGTATTACACCTAAGTATTCCTACATGTGCATTAACAATACAAAACTATACAAGTATAAAACAAGATTTAAGAGAATATTTTGTAAATCTTAGCTGTGTCCCATACATTGAAAGAGCAGGTGGAAGTGGTGAGTAAACCCACGTCATGGGGTAATGCTGTGCTCTGCAAGTGAATGACTGTGCAAATAAAATTGCTGGTGCATTCATGATGATTTTTGAATGCAACAGCTGCAGAGACAGAGGATTAAATACTCCAGAAAGCATTTTGAAGCCTGTTTTGGCAAAAATGTCAAGCCTAGACAAAGCAAATATGCTTTCTTTGTCTAGGTAATTAGATGAAAATGGGCTGCAGTCTATAAAGGAGAAAACTGAACCATCATCAAAGCCAAGGCAAGTGCTGATGTTACTTGGCTCAGATTATAATTAAATTTGCTTCAGTATCCTGGCAGAGTCCTGCCCCAGTCATGAAGCAAGTATCAGCATCAAGCCTGTGAGCTGTTGTGATGGATATTCACTGTCCTGGGCTGGGGGGCCTCTTTGCCAAGCTCAGCTTTCTGACACAGCAGCTGATATTTCTAGAGATCATAGTGTTGTTTCTGAGTAAATGAGTCTTTCAACCAACATTTGTTATTCAGTTTCTTTTCATAAACGTGAACCAGTCTTCAGATCTTAATATAAGTGTCAAGCAATAATCAGTCTGCATTTAAAAGGCCAGTTTTGCAAACAAACAGCACTGTCTATTGAGCACAGACTGACAGCTCACAGCAGAAGGCTGGTTGCAGTATAAGACAGTGGAGTTATGTTATTGCCTTCCAGCAAACCAGACAATGCTGGCTAAGTTATTTAGTTCAAGGAAGCTTGCAGACCAGAATGATACTATCACTTAGCACATCATATAGCTGATCTATTAATAGCTGGAAGGTTTATGTACTTACAGAGTCAACATTCACAGCATTAATTGTGTGTATCTGGGAACTCTGTCCCCAGAGCTTTTTGACCATCTGTGTGGAAAGATATCAGAAAAAAAATCCTATGTATGTGAAGTTACCAAAGTGCCAAAAAACAGAAAGAGAGCAGTCAGGCTTGTTAAGAATGGTTAAAGAATATCAAGAAGAGTCACAGAAAGATGGGGTGAACTTGAGTTCTCTGCCTTTGATTTCTGTGACGGATAACTCATTCATCTTCCCCTCATTGGTTTGTCTTTTTAGCTTCTAGGAATTGTACCTGTGTTTTGAAAATCCTTTGAGTTTTAGAAATGGTTTGTAATTTGGAAATCCTTTATTATATAGAAATTCTCTGTGAATTTTAAATACTTTTCAAAAATTTGATCTAAATTTAAACGTGTATCACTAAAGATAACTGAGCTGTGTTTAAACTACTTTGTTAGCTGAAAGTATCTCCAGCTAACTAAGTATCTCCTGGAAGGGGTGCGGGGGTGGGGGTGGAAGGCACTGCTCAAATAGTGAGTATTCATAGCTAATCTCACCATGGAGGATAGACATTGAGAGATGAAGGGAGGTGATCTGACCTTTGAAGAATAGGTGACTACGGTATAACCTCTCTTTAGTGAGGGTACCTGTCACTATCTATATCGGATAGGGCTTTAAGATCTTCACTTGAGTTTAGAAGTTCAGGGACAGTATCCCAGTGCCATCAAGAGAGTGAAAGGAAAGCCTCAGCAGTGAATACACGATAAGAATAACAATGTGTTGAAAGTGCTTTGGGATGTTTTCAGCAATGAGGTTGGAACTGTGTTGTTAATGGAGAGTGAGAATGGGTTAGTTATTCCACACAGACTAAAAGTAAAAACAAAGCAATTATGCAAATGAAGAATTTTTGATTATATTTGTTAATTAAATTAGGTTTAATTAAATCCTGGTAGGAAGACTGGTTAAATCATACAAACTTTGCTGTATAACAGAGGTGGGCAATGCTACAATCTCATCATGACTATAACACCTAGCTCAGAGCATCAAAACAAAATGTTATGCCAAATACCTTGTCAAGATAACCTTACAAAGAGGCTGCAGCTGCACACACTGCTATATTTTTATAATGAAAGCAATAGCTAGTGATCTTACTGTCACATTTATGGAAATAATTGGAGCAAAATAGAGAGACCCAGTTTTGTATCATGCTTGGATATGTAGGGATGAGTAGATTCCTACATTTCCTAACCACTTCCTTGGAGACAGAATGAATTCTCTGTACAAAATGGTACAGATGATAGTAATCCTGAAAGAGTGGCCAAACAAAGTATGAAAGACCTCCATGCAAAAGGTTTGTATGGTATATATGAGGCCAATAGCCTGACGGTTTGTCCACAGGTTTGGCATGGACAAAGGCAACAAAGATCCAGCTAGTAGATGTACAGTGTGTGAGGAATGTTGAATGTTACCTCCTAAAGCATGGATTGAAATGTGGAAATGGTTGCCAAGGCACTTCCAAAAGATTCGGTTCAGTCATTGGGAAAATGGGGTTGCTCACTCCTTGCGAATCATTGTCAGCCCTTCAAAGTAGCTGGAGGTCAAACTGATGGGCTTCTGCACTTCTTCTATGAACCATAAACTAAGGAATGTGGAAATACAGCATTTTCATCATCTTCTGCCTGAATGATAAGTTGTTTTACACAGTAGTCTGTAATTCAGTTTGAATAATTTTCAAGGGATTAAAGCATTGTTGACTCCACCTCTCCACCTGAGGTCCAGTGGGAAAGGGGAAAGGTCATTTCAGAGGTTAATGGGTAGATGAGAACTCATGTACAAAAGGTTCTGATGCTCTGTACCTGTGTGCTTGTGGTGCTGCTAAGGTAAGTTTGTTTCATTGCAACATGCATACATGTACTTGTGCACTTGACAATAAACTCAACTTTGACATTAGGAACAAGGGACGTCTTTCGACTCTTGAGCCTGCTTTGTCATTCAGTAGGATCATGACTCAGCTCCACTTTCCTGCCTGCCCACCGCCGCCGCCCCCCCCCCAGACCTCAGCGCTCCAATCGGCCAGAAATCCAACTCAGCCTCAAATAACACACACAAAACTCTGGAGGAACTCAAAAGGCCAGGCAGCATCCACAAAAAAGAGTAAACAGGTGACGTTACAGGCCAAGACTCTTCATCATGAATGGCCTCAGTCTGAAATGTCGACTCTACTCTCTTCTGTGAATGTTGCCTCGCCTGCTGAGTTCCTCTAGCATTTTGTGTGTATTGCTTGGATTTCCAGCATCTGCAGATTTTCCCTTGCTTATGGTCAGCCTCAAATATTTTCAATATTTGCCTTCCACAGCTTTCTGACCGGTGAAGTCCAGTGGGTCACCACAACCTGGAGGAAGAAATTCCTCTCTTCTCTGTCTTAACTGGTTGATTCTGTACTCCAAAACTATAACCCTTGTCACATTTATCTTACCAATCGCTCAGGACCTGGTATGCTTCCATCAGCCCATCTCTCATTTAATTAAACTCCAGTCAGTATTAACCCAATCTGCTCAACCTTTCCTCATTAGATACCTGAGGAATCAGACTTGCTGATCGTCACTGAACTGTCCCTAATTGAAGATTGTGGCTGTAGAAGGAGAGCTGAACTCTAACCAGTACTATAAGTACTGTTGCGTTTCCGTGGGGCAAGAACGACAATGGAGTAGTGTGATTAAACCTTTTTACTGAGTCGCTTAGCAACAGTGTATGCTGGGGAACTTACAGTGTGGGAGCAACGTGCCAGGCCTGCTGAAGCAGAAAGCATGTGCATTCGAAAGCCTGCATGAAAACAAGGGAGCCCTCCGTGTGTAGGAAGCCCAATCGATTCACCAATAGATCGGTCATATGTGAACACACCACATTCTTGCAATCAATCTGATAAGGTATACTCCTCCCCCTCCCACCCCATAGATGGGAACTGAAGAGGAAGAGAATAAGCAAGGAAAACTGAGAAATATGATGGAATCCCTGCCCTGCTTGGTAGCAGTCAACTGGTTGGTGCATGCGGGGTGGGGGAGGCAGCTTCTCTCTCTGTACCTTCCTGGTCAGCTAATGTTGATGGCAGTGTCCTGTGAATCTCTTTTTCTCTTGATGAAGTGTCCAATAGCTTATCAGCAGAAGATGCTCCTGTAGCTTCCCTGGGACCCCCATCAGTTCATGGAAGTATATGATCCAACCGCCACCTAATAATTCATCCGTTCATCAGCTTAAGTTCTGCTACTTAACCGTGACCGTCTGGGATGGCAGCGGGAGCCAGTTTCCTTCCTGCAAGATGTGCATGTGGGCTTTATCTCTGGCACCATTCACTTGCGGCCTGGTGTGCATATCGTATTTTTGTTTTGGGGCCTCTTGCTTGCCGCAAATTCACCCCTGCTTGGCTGGTTGTAGGAAATCTGCTCTCTGAAGTTGGTCAAATTCTTCTAGCTTTGGGCACACTGCAAACGACACTGGCAGGCCTTGTAAAGCTTCGACTGGAAGTTCCCTTTAAACTTGAACTTAGCAGCCAGACCACAGTATTGTCCCAAAGCATCAGCTGGGAAAACCTGCTGGCGCTTTTGTAATAGAGAATTCAATGCAGGTTTCTCCCCAGTACGGTCAATGCAGGACAGCACCAATGGTATCTCTTTAATCCAAATTCTGCCAAGCAAATTAGGCTGTTGGCCTCCGTGACCAGATGCACAGGTGAGTGAAACAGGTCTCTCCATTGAACTAATTCTGCAGTGCAGACTCCACGCACGTCCATACTATCCCCAGTGTAGCTGCAGAACCGTTCAGCAGCTGTAATTTTGGAATCTGGTGTAAGTATCATTCACTTACTAAGATGACAGCTGATTTCGTATCCAGCTCAAATTTTATGGGCCGGTTGTCCACTATGAGTGCAACCAAGTAAGAATGGGCCAGTCAGGATCTGTGGTGATATTAAGACCACCATCAACTACTGAAAGCAGCCCAAAGCCCTCTGGCCAGGATAGAGGATATCTTTGCAAACCTTTTTGGAGGAGAACACTTCAGCAAAGTGGACTTAGCTGAGGCCTACCTACAGGTGGAGATAGAAGAAGATTCCAAAATGTTTCTCACCATAAACACTCACAAATGGCTTTATCACCATAATAGGCTTATTTTTAGAGCAGCATCTGCATCTGCACTCTGGTAGAAAGTCCTGGACCTTGTGCTGCAAGGCTGTCCAGGAACTCAGTGTTACCTGGATGATATCATTGTTATGGTAACGATGACAAGGAGCATCTCCAAAATCTCAAGACGTTGTTAAAAAGATTAGATTATGGACTCAGAGCATGACGAAACAAGTGTGAATTCCTTAAACCAAGCATCACTTACCGTAGTCACACCTTCGACACACAAGCGTTACACAAGTGTGCAGAGAAAATTCAAACAGTTGTGGACTCCCCAAGGTCAAAGGATGTGTCACAGTTGTGGTCCTCTTTAGGATTTGTCATTTACTATAACAGGTTCCTGACAAACCTGGCTAATGTGCTTCTCCCCTTGGACTCATTATTACAGATCGGGAAGAAATGGCAATGGACAAAGCTGTGTGAGGTGGCTTTCAAATAGCTAAAGTAAACGGTGACATCAGACACTACACTCACACATTATGATCTACATCGTGAAGCTTGCCTGGGTTGCCTCACCTTACGTTACAGATGCTGTCATGTCACATGTAATGAGTGATGGAAGTGAACGCCCCATAGCCTTGCATCATGAACCTGACCACTGCAGAGAAAAAATATGCATAGATTGATAGAGAGACCTTGAGTCTGGATTAGAGTGTAAAACATTTCAACCAGTACTTGTACGGGAGAGAGTTTACCTTCATTACTGATAATCAACCATTTTTATCTGCAGAAGGCTGTTTCACTAAAAGCAGCAGCACGAATGCAGAGATGGCCTCGGTTTCTTGGAGGTCAGAATTACAAGGTTGAATTCAAGAGGACAACTAATCATGGAAGTGCTGATGGATTGCCCAATTACTCTTGGAAAATTTACAAAAGAGGACACTTACCTGGACATATTCTCCCTCATGCAAATTGAAAGTTTCCCTATTATGGCAGAGATAATCCAAAAGGAAACCAGAAAAGATCCCACTATGCCTCAGGTCTACGTGCCAAAATGACTGGAATGTCCAATTCCCCCATTTTTACCAGCACTGGGATGAAATTACCCTTGATGGAAGTTGCCTTATGTGGGGGATTGAGAGTTGTTGTACCATCCAAGCTGAGAACTAAGTGTTGGAGGAGTTACGAGCCAGTCATCTAAGTGTGTCAAAATGAGAGCATTGGCTCGAAGCTTTGTCTGTATCAGCAGATCGAGGAGTTTGCCATGCACTGTTCAGGATACCAACATGTTCAGAAGAAGATGTCCAGAGCTGTCAGCATCACTTCCTGCAGTCCCAGAGTTAACTTCTGGAATCATCACGGAGGAAGTCTCAGAACCAAATATCGTTTCACAGCCACAAGTCTCCCCTGCCAAAGAGATGTTATCCCTCAAGAGTAAAAAATGCTCCACAGCAATTAAAACTCTAGGCCTGAATATATTTCTATGTCTATATAGTAGTTGTATTATATAGAATACCATGTGTGTGTGTGTATCTGTGTATGTGTGTATATATATTAAGTCAAGTCACTTTTTATTGTCATTTCAACTGTAACTGCTGGTACAGTACACAGTAAAAATGAGACAATGTTTTTCAGGACCATGATGCTACATGAACAACACAAAAACTACACTGGACTACGTAAAACAACACAAAACTACACTAGACTACAGACCTACCCAGGACTGCATAAAGTGCACAAAACAGTGCAGGTATTACAATAAATAATAAACGAGACAATATGCACAGTAGAGGGCAGTAGGTTGGTATCAGTCCAGGCTCTGGGTATTGAGGAGTCTGATGACTTGGGGGAAGAAACTGTTACATAGTCTGGTCGTGAGAGCCTGAATACTTTGGTGCCCTTTGCCAGATGGCAGGAGGGAGATGAGTTTGTATGAGGGGTGCGTGGGGTCCTTCATAATGCTGTTTGCTTTACGGGTGCAGCGTGTGGTGTAAATGTCTCTAATGACGGGAAGAGAGACCCCAATGATCTCAGCTGACCTCACTATCCGCTGCAGGGACTTGCGATCTGAGATGGTGCAATTTCCGAACCAGGCGGTGATGCAGCTGCTCAGGATGCTCTCAATACAACCTCTGTAGAATGTGTGTGTGTGTATATATATATAAACACACTGCATACATACAGTATATATATTGAGATGTATTCTATATTGAGTTTATAGCCAAGCAGGGAGGAGTGCTATTTATTTAATATTTCAGTAATATTTGAGCACATAGCAATGCAAGAAAATCTAATTTTTATGAAGATCAGTAGATGGCTCACCTCCCACACTCTCCACCTGCACAACCTCGCTGCATGGTCTTTCTCCTTCCAATGCCTTATAAATGTCAGTTTTAACCTGATACCCATCAGATGTAGAGAAATCAAACCTTCTTGCAGCTTCAGCATAAGAAATATTAAGTGCTATGTTCACCTGCTAAATTCCCTGGGTCTTTTGTAAACCAGGGCAACCTAAAGAAGCTGCACTATGAGGAACCCCAGCATCCTGACTCAGTGCCAACTGCACAACTCCGATAATCATGTTCACCTCCACATTTTGCGCATTGCAATTTCCTCTGCAAGAAGCAGGAATATTTCCCTCTCATTGGCACTTTAAACACTGCAATAGTGGAGGGTCATACTTTCTACTGAATAACTAATATAGCCTAAATAAATGTTTTATAGTAGCAATTCATCTAAAAAACACAAAAAAAGACATGCTACCAATTTTTTCACCTTCCCTGCAAGTCAGTAATCTCTTAGCCAGAACTACCTTATGCCCTGTCAGATTGTTCCTAATGTTCTTCATAAAAACACATGGAGATACACCTGAGATAACAGTCCAAATCTTTGTTTCTCTCGCTACCAATGTACTAACAATTTTACTCCCGTCCAGAGTATTCATTTTCAATATTTTCTCCTGTTGTTTTAAATCCGTACATGTAATCAACACTCCATCTTTGCTGGGACATATCGCTGACTTTACCAAAATCCTCCTGAGTAGCTTTGTCAATCTAACTGGGTGAAGATATTTATCAGAATTAGATATAAAAGTAATCAATACAATGAAGTGGACATCATTTTCCACCCCAGTCCTAATACCCTCCACAGGGTGACCCTCCTCATCCGGACCTATCCCACCACCACCCCCTAACTTATTTTCCTTTTATTTCTTGCCAAATTCCATTCCTTTACCCTCACTTAACTCCCACCATAGGCTCCCCTCAGTCATATTACAGGTGGTGGAAACCACCAGTTATCTCTAACAGCCAAAACTTCGGCCTCAGAGTTACTACTCCCAGGTCCACAACATCTGCCAGCACTGCCTGGGGATGGTGCACCTCGGGCAACTAAAACCCCAAACCCTGACGAACCTCCCAAGATTTCATCTATTTCTATCAAGTCACTTCCTAATTTTCTAAACTCGAGCAGATACAAGAGTAGCCTGTTTGACTTTTCCTAAGACAGTACATCCATACCATATTAGTTTAGTAAACCTTCTCAGAACTGGTTCAAGTATACTTATATCATATTTAAAATAAGAAGAGCTAATTATTTTTCATTGCTCTGATGTAATTGGCGGATGCAGTTGTGTGTGTATATGCTTCATCCCTTGCTCTGCCACTCTGGTAATCATTACCCATTTGTCCATCCTGTCCTATTGACTTTCCTTTTCAATGTTCCCTCACTTGGGCCTACGTTTTTCTCAGAGCCCTTGCTACAGCACTTGTAATTCATTCACTAAGATACTAATCTCAGGTCAGTTCAAGTACGCCTGTGCCTCCCCTTTCCCCAGAAGTGTTGGGCAGGAATCTGTGACTTGATGTTAATTGCTTCTTTTCTTCTATGCACTGCCAGGTGTGCTGAGTATTTTTGGCAGTTTCTGTTTTTACAAGTACTAGAAACACTGTGGTAGCATCTGTGGAGAGAAAAAATATCAGTGTTTTTCTGAGCTGAGGACTCTTCTCTGAACTGGAAAATGTTAGAAAATCTTTTGATTCATAGAACAAGAAGGGATAGAGAGAATGAAGGGAATGTCTGTGATTAGATAATGACAAAGGTTGTCCTTGTCAGCCACAATATTGTAAATTGATCCTTTTCCCGTATCCTAAATTGTTGAATGAGCTCTACTCTGGCTTTGTGCCTGCCTTTGCAAAAAATGACACAGAGAGACTTGCAGAAATAATGTTGGACAACAGGTCCAGAGTGAATGTGACGTTTAAAGAAATTTTCATGAGTTAAAAAGGATCTGAGAGATGATCTTGACTTGAAGTTTTGAAAGGACTTCAAGTTTTGAACATTGAAGTTATGGAGAAACCAAATGCATCAGATGTGATTTTTCAAAATTCCATGGATTCTTGAATGTTCCACAGATAGGAAGGCGGAAGATGTATTTAAGAACAGAGGGAGACAGAAAGCAAGGAATTACATACAAGTTAACTTGACAAGAGTAGGATGGAAAATGCTAGATATATCTTAGAGGAAAGAAGTAATAAAAATTCCATGAGATTGTGTCAACCTGGATCATGAAAGAGAAGTCATGTTTGAAAAATCTGTTGGAGAGTCCTGAGGTTGTAATGAGAGGTATGAGATAAAGGAGAAACAGAAAAAAAGTATTTTCAGACTCTCAGAATACCTCTAATAAGGAGCCAAGCAAGAGGTTATTAAACAAAGCCGCAGTGCCTAACACTGTACAGACTGTAGACAGTTTTATAGAAAGCAGAAAATGTGAGTAAACAGGTGATCTTCTAGTTGAGAGGATAACTTTACGGGAGTATCAGAGTGGTTAGTACTACAATATTATGCGGTAATAGATCAGGTCATAGATGCATAGAATCATAGAGGTTTCCCAGTATGGAGTCAGGTCTGTCGGCCCTTCTAGTGCACACTGATCGTCAGCCACCCATTTTGCATCAGTATTGCATGAATCACATTTTTTATTCTCTCAACATTCCTTCCCTACCACCAAGTCCAACCACTCAGCTATATATCAACCCACACGTCCGTGGAACGCGGGAAGAAATTGAGGCACCAGGATGAAACCCAGGTGATCATGCAGAGAACGTGCAAACTCCACACAGACAGCACTAGAGGACATGGTTAAACCCAGGTCTCTGGTGTTGTGAGATCTCAGTTCTGCCTTATGCGTCACTGTGCTGTCTAGGTTATATGATTGAATAGAAAGAAACGGAAAAATGTGTAATTTTTAAATGGTGATAGATTGAAAGCTCCCCATAGACAGGACCTATGCTCAGGATTGTATTGGGGTCTCTGGTGTTGATGTTCAATGGAGTTGTGTATTTATGCACATGAATCTCTGTGGAACTAATCAGGAAAACAAATGGCATGTTGGTTTCCATTGCAAGAGGATTTGAGTGCAATAGGTTTCAATGCTATTGTACGGAACTTCGATGAGACCAGTCTGGTCTGCTTAAGGTCTGATGTATTTGAGAGGATGATAAACTGGAAAATTGGTATATTATTCTCATATAGTGGAAAAATAATCCTGCATACCATTCACAGGGATCACTTCATTACAACAGTGTATTGAGACAGTATGAGTTAAAACAATAGCAGAGTGCAGAATAAAATGTTACAGTTACAGGGAATGTGCAGGAAGGTAGACAGTAAGGTGAAAGGTCATAATGAGATTGCGATGATTATGGTCTTCTCAAATCTGGTGGGAGCATCAGATTGAAGCAGGGAGAAGTTAAAAATGTCTGTAGGTACTGTCACATACCCCGTGACAGGTTAAAGATCCAGCAGAAATGGAAAACACTTTGGAGTCCAGTATTGCTATTAACTAATGGAATTTATTAGTAACTATGCAATACAGTAATATAAATCCAGATATATAAAACAGATTAGCAATGATTATATATAAGTAAGTGTGGAAATATATGAAAACTAAGCTTCTTGAAGTCTAGGGGTAGATAGATAGTCTTACGATGATGAGTAAAGTTCAGTTCAGTTCGTGGTACAGTATTGAGTTGAGTAGTGATGGAGAGAGAGAGAGGGAGAGATTTGAGTATTCAGGTGAGCTGATGCCATTGATCTTCCCGTTGTCCTCCGAAATCCTTTAGAAGTCACCGACTGTGACCACAACAAAGGGGACCATTCTTCTGTGGTGGAATTATCAACTCAGGCGAGGGTTGGAAACACAAATAACTCCCCACCGGTCACACCCTGTTCACACTGCGAGAGCCACTGATCAATCCGCCTGATCGATCCTCCAAAACCCACTTTTTCTGTGGGCACAACAAAGCTCATTCAGTGTCCAAAACCATGTGTCTGTCCGTTTATCATCTGACCTTCTATTTATCTCACCGTGTTGAATACTAGCTGTCCATCAACCAGCTCCTCCCCTCTCTCTCTGTAAGAATACAGAAGCTGAAACCAGTGTCCTTGTAAAAATGTAAACATGCTGCAGAAAACCCATAACATCATCCAAAGCTGTCTTTGTCTCTCCCTCTCTTAAAAACAAGATGTCGATGTTAAATAACTCTCTCTCTCTCTCTTTTCAAAAGCACAGTTCACAGGGGTAATTCAGGATCCCGTCACAATACCTTTGTCAGCTGATCTGTGCAGCATCTAAGGCATGTAAGCTAGATATTTCCATGGGTTCACTCTCTGCAAGAGTGATCTTACAATAGTGACTGTAGGTTCAGGTATATTGGAGGCTGTTGGGGCAGCTGTTGATAATTCAATCCCATTCCTTTCAAAATATGCAGAGAATGCTTTAAGCTTCTCAGGAAGGGATGTGCTGTTGTCACCTGTTATAGCATATGAGCCCTGCCAAGACTATCACATGGTCTGGGAATGGTATTGTCTCTTGGCAATCCTGATAGCTTTGCAGAGGTTATATCTCAATCTCTTATATAGGCCAGGGTCACCTGATTTGAATGCTGCAGTTCCAAATTTCAGTAGGGAGTAAATCTCCAGGTTCACCCATCATTCAGCGGTTCATCTGATTGATTCCTGGGATGGCAGTTTGTGCACAAGGAGAGAAAAATAAGACCGGACATGATGTCTCCTGAGTCTGATGAAAGCATAGGAAGTTCTTGTGGGGCAGATGAAAGCAGGATGTTTCCTTTGAGAGGCTAGAACCAAGAATCAAGTCCTCACAATAAGGGGCAGACATATTGGTGCTGGAAATGGTTTATTGACACCTGTACACTGAGGTACACTGAAAAGCTTTGTGCACCATCCAGGCAGATTATACCATATACAAGTATACTGAGGCCGTGAAAAGAAACAGAATGCAGATTATACTCTATATAACATTGCATTAGAGACAAGTAAACAAGTTAAGTTAAAAGTCTGCAATTAGGGAGATTGTGAGATTAAGAAGATAGCTAGCTAGCAGCTAGTAAATCGTTGGAAATCTCTACCCAAGACAGCTAAGTCACTGAATATATTCATGACTGAGATTAATTTTCTTTTAGATATTAAGAGAATCAAGGGAAATGGTGTTGGTACAGGAAAGTGGAGATGAGAGAAACATCATTGAATGGTGGAGGATCTGTGATGTGTTGAAAGGTCTCCTCCTGCTTTTCTTTCTTCTGACCTTACATTCTGACATTTGAAAACAGAGCATTGCTCACTCCATTTCATTTCAATCCTGCAGTCATTAAAATCCATGTTTGACACTCTGCAGAATTCGGTCTGTTTGAGATTGGACTCTATGCTATACACTTCAATAACTAGCAGGAGTCTCCTGTATTTATGCTCTTTATAATTTCAAACCTTTGAACCAACTCTGCACACTATAACTACTAGGTACCTCATTCAAGCTCTCAACCTAATTCTTTGTACAGCTGCCACTATCCTACTGATACAGAAATAAATTATGGGTTAAATTTATAATTAATTTAAATGCTAAATGCTAACATCACTAAACCTAGAAAGACCTAGAAAGATATCAAATTTTAAAACTCTTACATTTCCTCCACTCATCAGTATCCTGAGCTTTGTGCTTGTAATTCATGGAAATGGTCTCCATGCTCTCAGTTTTGAATAAGCTTTGGAGCTGAGTCAATAAGAGGCGCCAGCAGCAGCGACTTACCAAAGAGGCGTTGAAGAGGCAGAATGCATTGCATCAATCGAACTTGTGCCTGAAACATTGGCACACAGTGTTCCTCCTGTTATCAAATCACACTTCATTTCACATTGAGATACAGTCATACTGAAATGTTAGTGAATTGAAAGCTCAGAACAAGGTTGAATTTGGTACAACCCAATGAGAAGGGAAAAGTGAAGGAAAGGGACTGGAAGCAGTGAATGGGTCATGAGAAGATAGTTTAGATGAACAGAACTTGGAATGATCTAGTGAAATTGGCAATAGGCTTTGCATAACACATATACCAAAGAGCTTATAAGATAGGAACAATAGTCTATATTGGGTCAGATTAAGCTGATGCATGATTTTACTGATGGCACAATAATATAGAATTCAGAACTGGAGAATGCTCCAAAAATATCTGGAGAATTTACAAAGTCAATGGAAGTTGCTCCAACATGAGGGAGAACGTGTAGAGAGTGGTAGACTTAGTCCAATTCATCCCTCCCTCCTATCAGTTGCATCAAGATAAATTGCTGCTTCAAAATGACAATATTAATCATCAAAGATTCCCACCACCCAGGCCAGACCATCTCCTCACAGCTACCATTGGGCAGGTGGTACAGAAGCCTGAAGTCTCATAGCAGCTGGTTCAAGAACAGCTACTTCCCTTCAACCTTTCAGTTGTTAAACTAATTTGTAAAACCCTAATGACTACCTCAGTAAAGCAACACTTTGACCACTTGCACAATATACATTTTTTGTTCCAGTTGTGTTCTTCCTTGTATACAGGTAATTTTGTATAACCTATGTTTTTCTTGTGGACGTTGTGCACCTGATACTATGTGCTGGTGATGCTGCTGTAAGTAAGTTTTACATTGCACCTGTGCATACATGTACTTGTCCATAAGACATTAAATTTGACTTTAGCTTTGACATTGGCTACAATGATTACAGGGAGAGAACTAACCAATGATTCAGAATAACCTATGACAAGAGTAACATTTGTAAATACTTGAGTTTTATCTGTAATATTGGTTGTGAAAAATAACACAACACCAATTTTTTTGAAAGTGTTAATTCCTCAGAATATCTTTTTGTTTATGGCAGACTGCTTAAAGCTGAACACAAATATAATTTCAGACTATTTGTATCACATAGGAATTTGAAGAAACAAGAAATTAACTTTTCTTGAATGTAATGCATTTAATTGCATAAGGATGCTGATGCTTTGTAATAGTTCAACTAAGCTAAAAATGCATTGTTGATGATTTTCATCTGTACTCAGTGTCTGAAGCTTCTCACTTAAGTGTCCGACAATAATCAGCTAGAATTGATGGAATCTAGTTGCCCTGATACCATTCCTCCATGACTGTAATGTCCACGTGAAACCTTTCACCATGATTGTTACTGACAGTGCCAAGATTTGCAGGGAAGAAGTCTAAATGGGAATGCTGAAAATGAAAGTTTAGTGACATGTTGCACTTCATGGTATTGTATGTTTGAAGCATGTTGTTAACCAGCTGCATGTAATCTGGTGCTCTGTAATTGCCAAGAACATTTTCAACAACATCCTTGAATGCCTTCCATGTGATTTTCTCCAGTCCCATTAGAAGTTAGAACCATAGAACCATAGAAACTACAGCACAGAAACAGGCCTTTTGGCCCTTCTTGGCTGTGCTGAACCATTTTCTGCCTAGTCCCACTGACCTGCACACGGACCATACACCTCCCATCCATGTATATGTCCAATGTATTCTTAAATGTTAAAAAAGAACCCGCATTTATCACCTTGTCTGGCAGCTCATTCCATACTCCCACCACTCTCTGTGTGAAGAAGCCCCCCCTAATGTTCCCTTTAAACTTTTCCCCCCTCACCCTTAACCCATGTCCCCTGTTTTTTTTCTCCCCTTTCCTCAGTGGAAAAAGCCTGCTTGCATTCACTCTATCAATACCCATCATAATTTTATATACCTCTATCAAATCTCCCCTCATTCTTCTACGCTCCAGGGAATATAGTCCTAACCTATTCAACCTTTCTCTGTAACTGAGTTTCTCAAGTCCCACACATCCTTGTAAACCTTCTCTGCACTCTTTCAACCTTATTTATATCCTTCCTGTAATTTGGTGACCAAAACTGAACACAATACTCCAGATTCGGCCTCACCAATGCCTTATACAACCTCATCATAACATTCCAGCTCTTATACTCAATACTTTGATTAATAAAGGCCAATGTACCAAAAGCTCTCTTTACGACCCTATCTACCTGTGACACCACTTTTAGGGAATTTTGTATCTGTATTCCCAGATCCCTCTGTTCCACTGCACTCCTCAGTGCCTTACCATTAACCCTGTATGTTCTACCTTGGTTTGTCCTTCCAACGTGCAATACCTCACACTTGTCTGTATTAAACTCCATCTGCCATTTTTCAGCCCATTTTTCCAGCTGGTCCAAGTCCCTCTGCAGGCTCTGAAAACCTTCCTCACTGTCTACTACACCTCCAATCTTTGTATCATCAGCAAATTTGCTGATCCAATTTATCACATTATCATCCAGATCATTGATATAGATGACAAATAACAATGGACCCAGCACTGATCCCTGTGGCACACCACTAGTCACAGGCCTCCACTCGGAGAAGCAATTCTCTACTACCACTCTTTGGCTTCTTCCATTGAGCCAATGTCTAATCCAATTTACCACCTCTCCATGTATACCTAGTGACTGAATTTTCCTAACTAACCTCCCATGTGGAACCTTGTCAAAGGCCTTACTGAAGTCCATGTAGACAATATCCACTGCCTTCCCTTCATCCACTTTCCTGGTAACCTCCTCGAAAAACTCCAACAGATTGGTCAAACATGACCTACCACGCACAAAGCCATGTTGACTCTCCCTAATAAGTCCCTGTCTATCCAAATGCTTGTAGATTCTGTCTCTTAGTACTCCCTCCAATAACTTACCTACTACCGACGTTAAACTTACTGGCCTATAATTTCCCGGATTACTTTTCGATCCTTTTTTAAACAGCGGAACAACATGAGCCACTCTCCAATCCTCCGACACCTCACCTGTAGACAGCGACATTTTAAATATTTCTGCTAAGGCCCCTGCAATTTCAACACTAGTCTCCTTCAAGGTCCGAGGGAACACCCTGTCAGGTCCCGGGGATTTATCCACTTTAGTTTTCCTCAAGGCAGCAAGAACCTCCCCCTTTTCGATCTGTACAGTTTCCATGATCTCACTACTTGTTTCCCTTCATTCCATAGACTTCATGCCAGTTTCCTTAGTAAATACAGATGCAAAAAACCTATTTAAGATCTCCCCCATTTCCTTTGGTTCCGCACATAGCCGACCACTCTGATCTTCAAGAGGACCAATTTTATCCCTTACAATCCTTTTGCTCTTAATATACCTGTAAAAGCTCTTTGGATTATCCTTCACTTTGACTGCCAAGGCAACCTCACGTCTTCTTTAAGTCCTCCTGATTTCTTTCTTAAGTATTTTCTTGCACTTCTTATACTCCTCAAGCACCTTATTTACTCTCTGCTTCCTATACATGTCATACAACTCCCTCTTCTTCTTTATCAGAGTTGCAATATCCCTTGAGAACCAAGGTTCCTTATTCCTATTCACTTTGCCTTTGTTCTTTGAATTGCCTGTCATTGATAGCCTGTTAGATTTGTGGGCCAACAAAATGCCTTCCTTAACCTTGGCATCAGTTATTCTGACTTGAAGTGTGAATTGAAATAACAGATATAGGCTATTTCAAAAGA
Organism: Mobula birostris; assembly: GCF_030028105.1. NCBI lineage: Eukaryota > Metazoa > Chordata > Chondrichthyes > Myliobatiformes > Myliobatidae > Mobula > Mobula birostris. The sequence continues at coordinate 22,233,943 of NC_092371.1, read as the reverse complement.
GTGATGTGTAATAGTGAAATTTCATGGTAATTTTCAGGGTAGCAGCCCAAAATTCATAGGGTATACCCAAAAGTATTGAGGAAGCAAAATCTTTGTTGTCCAATGTAATTGTTGTTTTAAGGTTTTTACTTTTTTAAGGATTAGACATTGGCTTTGTGGAAGACACCCGAGAGTGGTAGTAGATGGTTATCTCTCTGACAGGAGGATTGTGACTAGTAGAGTGTTGCAAGGATAGGTGCTGGGTCTGTTGTTGATTGGCACTTATATAATGTGGTAAACTGGATCAGCAAATTTGCATATGTCACAAAGATTGGGGATGTAGTGGACAGCAAGGAAGACTATCAGAGCTTGCAGCGAGATTTGGACTGGCTGGAAAAATGGGCTGAAAAATGGCAGACAGAATTTAATGTAGTCAAGTGTGAGGTGTTGTACTTTGCAAAAGCAGGACATTTTAATTCTATATCTAAAACGTCCCTCCAAATGCTCTGTGATGGGAAAATATAACAGTACTTTCTGGGTTTCCCAGATCTCTGGAGATCTGACACTGGTGTGAAGATGAGATCCTAGTGCATCTTGCAGCAGTTTCTGTGATCCAAAGGAATGAGAGAGCTCCTGCTGTCAGTCCCTCATGGAAATAATAAACTTTTCCTCCAAAGTTTCTTACCTGTCCCATTTCAACCTCCCCAACCTCATGTCCTAAACTCTAGTTTCACCCTCTCCTAATTACGTTCCACCTCCTCTGTCCCCTCATGTCCCCTCCTGCACCTCTGCCCACAAGTTGGCCAATCTTTCTTGGCTGGAGCAAACCTTATTGGAAATGGAAGCAACAATGCATAAATGCAACAGAACCCCCAGCTCGCTGGCCTCTGTTGTGCCTACTGTGATCACCTGCACTTGCCTTCACTCCCACAAACTATCATTGTCCTCCATATATCTCCTTAACTCCCAATCAATGTAACATCACTGAATCATTAGAAATCCCTGACATGGATGGAAGCGTTAATGCCCATTGTGCTCATGGCAATGCTGGTTGAAAAAAACTACCCTGACTTATTCCACTTTCTGTCATCAGCAGCATAGATCATTGCTCTTCAACTATCAGCCAAGCTTTTCCTTCATCGCCAGAAGTTACAGAACACACCACCCACTAGATGAAGAACTCCTCACTTCTCCTTTAGACCTTCTATCAATTATATTAAATCTATGCGTGCTATGATATTTCTCCAAAGAAAAATAGATTCCCCCTTTTTATCTAGTTCTCAAAATCTTATGCATCTTAAGTGGCTCGCCTCAGATGCAAACAATCACATCCAAACTTACTTCATAGTGGCTGTTCTCTAGTATAAGCAACATTCTCATAATTCTGTCTGGCATCCTCTCTAGTGCAAACACACTTTTTCTGTAAAATAGTGTCAAGCTGTGACTGAACTCTAGTTGTCTGCACCTACAGCGTAGCTCTCCTGCTCTTATCTTTGATACCTTGGCTATTAAAGGAAAGCATTCCACATGCCTTTTTATTTCTCCATCCGTCCTGCTACTCTCAGCAGGTCGCGGAGCATCTGTGGAAAGAAAAACAGTTAACGTGTCAGGCCAGAGATCCTTTGTTGGACAGAGGCAAAACATATTTTGAGCAGCAGAGGAGAGGAGAGATGGATATAATGAAGAGAATAGCTCTAAGGTGGTGAGACCAAATGAGTTAATATAACAGTTAACTCATATATATCAAGATAATATATCAAGAGCACACTGTTCTTCCTTGTGTGTATAATGTTTTCTTAATAGCAAGATGTTAGAACATGTGCTGTAGGCTGGGCTAGACTTATAGAGAAGGAAGACCGGTGCCAATATGATATCAGGCAGAAGTGTCCAGTTCTGATTCAGACAAAAAGGAGGAGTGAGTTATCTAAAGCTGGGGAATACGGCATTGAGTCCTCCAGGCTGCATTGTGCCCAGATGGAAAATGGGCTGTTGTTCTGTAAGGAAGCATTGGCCATTGCTGTAACAGGAGGCTGCGGATAGTAGAGTCGGAGTTGTAGCAGGGTGGGGAATTAAAGCTACCTTTAAAGATTTGTGGACTTTCACCAGGATCTCTACTGATCCTCCACACCACTCAATTTTATGTTTTATTTTATTTAGCGATACAACACGTAACAGTCCCTTCCAGCTCAATGAGTCTGTGCTGGTCAATTACACCCATCTGACCAATTGACCTACTAACCTGTATGCCTTTGGACTATGGGAGGAAACCAGAGCAACTGGAGGAAACCCATGCTGTCAAAGAGAAAATGTATAAACATCTTACAGGCAGTGGGGGTATTGAACTGGTGCTGCAATATCCCATCATTTATTGTATATTCCCTTGCCTTGTTGCAGCTTCCCAAATGCATCATCTGACATTTCTCTGAATCATTTTCTATGTGCCAATCTTCTGCCCAAATGACCATACCTTTAATACCTTCCTGCTTCCTTCTCACTGTCAACCACATGGTCAATTATCACATCATTTGCAAATTTCTACCTTAGGGCTAAATCTTAATTATGAATTAAATGTCAGGGACAAGGACTGATCCCTGTAGAAATCCTTTGGAAACAACCTTGCAGTCACAACAGATCCTTTCATAATACTCCTCCCTGCTACTGAGATAATTTTAGATCCAAGTTGTTCTTCTCCCAGGGCTTCAATGCATATTTGGTTTTGACCAGTTTACACGGAGGAGTTTGACAAAAGCCTTGCTACATTAGATTAGATTAGATTAGATTAGATTATGAGGACATGCAGTCCTCTTTTATTTTCATTTAGTAATGCATGCATTAAGAAATGTTACAATGTTCCTCCAGAATGATATCACAGAAACACAAGACAAACCAAGACTGAAAAACTGACAAAAACCACATAATTATAACATATAGTTACAGCAGTGCAAAGCAATACTGTAATTTGATAAAGAACAGACCATGGGCATGGTAAAAAAAAGTCTCAAGGTCTCTCGAAAGTCCCATCATCTCACGCAGATGGTAGAAGGAAGAAAAACTCTTCCTGCCGTGAACCTCCAGCGCCGCAAACTTGCCAATGCAGCACACTGGAAGCACCAGACCACAGCCGACTCTTGAGTCCGTCCGAAAACTTCGAGCCTCTGACCAGCCCTCCGACACTGAGCACCGAGCACCATCTCTGCCGAGCACTTCGACCCCGACCCCAACAACAGGCAGTAGGCAAAGCCGAGGATTTGGGGCCTTCCCCTCCGGAGATTCTCGATTGCACAGTAGCAGCGGCAGCGAAGCGGGCATTTCAGAAGCTTCTCCAGATGTTCCTCTGTGCTTCTCATGTCTGTCTCCATCAAATCAGGATTGTGCGTGGTACCTACTTACAAATACGATATCATTTCGGAGTGACTGCGTGTGCTGTATCGTGCCGCCATCTTCTCCTCCCCTTAGAAGCATCACTCTCATTGACCCTCTTTGGTATCACTTCAAAAAATTCAATAAAGCCAATCAGGTGCAAGCTTCCCATAGCCAATCAATTCTGACTGATTAATTCCTGTCTTTCTTTGCTTAAAATTAGTTCTGATAATTTGAATTAACTGGCCTGTACCTTCTCATATCCCTTCCTCTCACACCGATCTTATAATCAAGATTGATTGAAAAATTGTGTTTGAAGCCTCTGTAATTTCTTCTCTTGATTCTTTTAACTACCTGGGATATATCTCATTTGGGATTAGTGAGTTATCCTATTTCAAAGACACCGAACCCCTCTCCTTCTGTGGTTACCTCATACAAACAGTGTGTTGGGAAGGGAGATCTTATTGGAACCTATCAAACACTGAAAGGCCTGGATAGAGTAGATGTGGGGAGAATGATTCCATTTGTAGCAGAGGCTAGGATCTGAGGGCACAATCACAGAATAAGGGGATGTCCCTTTAAAACTGAGATGAGGAAGAATTTCTTCAGCCAGAGGATGGTGAATTTGTGAAATTCATTACCATGGAGGAAGGTGGAGGCCAAATCATTCTGTGTATTTAAGATAGAGATTGATAGGTTCTTCATTGTTATGGGGGCTATGGATTATGAAATAAGGCAGGAGAATGAGTCTAGAAAAAAATCAGCCATGATTGAATGGTGGAGCAGACTTGATGGGCCAAATAGCCTAATTCTGCTTCTACGTCTTATTGTCATGTGGCATATTGAATATTTCATTTTCACTCCTGCCTTTGTGAGTATGGGCTTCAATGAGAATTTTATCCACATCCTCCATATCAGCACTTTAGTCTCTATTAGGCTCTAGTACTCTGCGAGTTATAGTCTTGTCTCACATGTACTTAAAAACACCTTTGGATTTTCTACGGCTGAGATTGTTGGTATTTCAAAGCCCCTCTTTACTTTTCTTTTTCTCCTTTTAAATTTTTCACTCATCCAGTCTTTCTGATGTGTTAAGTATTCAAGGACTAACAATGCCTTCTCTGCCTTATCCGGTGTTTTCAATGCCTTTTCATCAGGGGGCTATGGATATGGTAGTCCTATCCTGTAACTTGTGGGAAAATACTTCCCTTTCACTCTGTAAATCTGCTCCCCCCTTGGATGTCATAGTGAATCAACACTGAAACAAGCTCTTCACACCACTTGCTCTTCTTGCAAGATCTTCGTTAATGCAGGCATTACAAAGTGGGCCACTTGCTAAAGCCAGTTAAATTTGATCATTTGGTTTCCTAATTCCTTCTGAAGCATAACTCTGTTACTCTCTCCATGGATACTGTCTGACCTGTTCAGTGTTTTCATAATTTTCAGGTTTTATTTCAGAAATCCAACAGCTAGTGTTTTTACAATTTTCACCAAGCTATTTGAATTATATCTTGCTTGTTAAAGACCAGTTTCTCTGCATATCAATGTCTTGATAATACTGTCCATCATTTCTCATTCTGAGACTGTGTTAGCTATTTTGAACCATTCTTGTGTTGGAAAGTAACTGAGGCCAGTTGTCCAGTGAAATTCTATGATTCTTTTCCATAATCTTCATGCCACACTCACAGAAGTAGTCTAATATTGTTAGGAGACACCGCCAATCACACCAGCTTCCGAACTTTAAATGCTCTAATTCTGTGGAGTATGGATAGCTAGTGTAGCCTCCTTTAGGGCCTAGGACATACCCATTAAATGATAATCATGTTTTGGGCACCAAGAATTGAGTATTTAAGGAAAACCTGAATATAGGTTCAGTGCTCAATTGTAAGCCTTCCAGTGATTTCTCGATCCTGTTTGAGACCGCATCTTCATCCCAGCCTCAGCTACTCCAGTATTTGGGCCCAAGCCATCCTCGTCAAGGACTCTCATTACAGTATGATTGAGCCAACATGGACCCAGCAGGGTATCAGAGTCTATCGTCTGCTGTGACCAGCCACAGCGAAGATATTGCCAGACAGCCTGAAGATTCACAACCTCCAGGTAGCCATTAGTCAATTTTTGCAAGGAGGATGCCAGAGTTGCTTGGGAGAACCAGTCGTTCCTGCTCCGGAGCCAATACATTCTCCAACCTGGGGCTCTCACCACAGCTTCCTCATTCAACGCTCATTAGTATTTAACTTCAGCCGTCCCGATACCATTCAGAGGGCGGAAAAGTGGCCTTCATTATCTCCCTTCTGCCTGGAAGAGCCCTGGTCTGGGGATGTAGATCAGTGTTCTGCGTGGATTTGAGGAGCTGATGTCTGCCATAAGGAGGGTGTTTTATCACCTGGCTGAGCCTCAGATCACCCGATGAAGATTCGACGGGAGGATGGTCAGCAATCGAATTTTGGACCTTGGCCCAAGAAAGTGGTTGGAACGGGGAGACCTTGACCATGCTATACCATCACAGACTCTGAGACAAACTGAAGGAGAGCCAGCAAAAGAACTTAGAGGTTCTCATCGATCACTCCATCCTACTCGATAATCATCTGGCAGAGTGAAAGTGGGACCTCTTCAGTAGGTCAAGGAGAAGTGGTCCGAGCTCGGTCCCTATACATCACAGTTCCTTCCCTCAACCTTGGGCCATGACCAGCCTGTTGTCTACTCAAGATCCAGTTTAACCCATGCAGCGCAGTTGCACTAGACTCTCCGCTGATGAGAGGTTCCAGAGTCGGAGTCAAGGTTGCTGCTTTTACTGTGGAGAAGTACATTACCTTTGACCCGAAAGTCCGAGGCTGCAGCCACCTGGGGAACTGCTAAGGCCAGCCAACTTTGAGAGGACAGTGATAGTAGCAGCCACTATGCCCAATCCTATGGATTTTGGTTTTGTGCTGAAGGCAGAGTTCACCTGGGGTAAGAACGAGGCAGGTGAAGGTTTTTGAGGACTTGTGGGCAGTGCGTAACTTTCTGGATTTAGAAACCACCAGCTGGTTTGACATACCGCTGTGGGAGTTCAGCCAGTCTTTGCCTGCAACTGTCTTGGAAAGCTGACCGCTCGGTTCTGGGCAGAGCCAGCAACAAATTGTGTAATGCAGGTGAGGACCAGGGATCATGAAGAAGACATTAGTTTCTGCATTATTGACTCTTCACTCATATCCCTGATACTCGGGTACCCTTGACTGTCCCAGCATAACCCATCCATGGACTGCAGAGAACGAGAATCATTGCTTGGTCCAGTCATTGTAAGAGGCTTTGCTTCTGGTATGGTGTTCCCAGTTATTCTAGTGACCAAAGACCAATAAAGGGTCAGGCTTCAGTGCAAGGGAACCCGAGGCCTTCTGGAGACCTAGTCCAGTCTTCAAGAGCGGACAAGCTGGTTCTGGTCAACGGGACAGTGCAAGTACCAACACAGTCTGCTTGGAATCCCACAGGAACTAGAGAGAGGGAATCTCTAGGTCAGGAGAAGACCAAGGAGATACCCAGACAGTCTGGGAGACTTGCCGCTAAGCTGAAGGGAACCAGCCAGCAGGTCTCAAAAAAGGGAAAGTTTCCTATAGGTCGATCTTTAAAGCCTATTCTCGGGGATGCATGAACCCTCTATTGTCTCGCTGCCCTTGCCTGTGGATACAAATGTAGGGGGGGGGTGGTGGCGTGTGGCAGGTGGGGGGGGGTGGTTGGACTCCGAATTGGCCACTGTTTCCGTGGATGAACTTTATGAGCTCAGAGAGAGAGGGCTTGGAAGCCCGTCAAATCACCCCGTCACCAAAGGAGTCTCAGGAATCATCCTTGAAGGAATGACTGGAGGAGATAGCAACACCCAAACCAGTCAAAATCCCTTCTGTTTACAAACTCTTAGAGGAGGGCCTCAGAAGGAGAAGTGCCATGGAGGGAAACTGTATATAAAGGAAACTCTTGCCACAGTCTTCATTTGGGCCTCCGTCTCACCTGCCGGCACATGTTCTTCATACACAATAAAGATGGGAGCTTGTGACCGTGTATTGATTATAGAGGATTAAACCGCTTAATGACCGAGAATTGCTATCCTTTTCCTCTTAAGAGTACGGCTTTCGAGATGCTCCAAGGGGCGAGGGTATTCACAAAATTAGACATCTGGAGTGCCTGCAATCTGGTCTGTATCAGGGAGGGCGATGATTGGAAGATGACATTCAATACACCAACAGGACAGTAGTTTTGTCTATTCTGTAAATCGTGAAGCCTTTATGTCTGATCACTATATCCGGCATGCCTGGTGAAAGCCATGGCTTGTTAACTGGAAGCAAGGACATTAGAATGCTGGTGGCACCTATGGTGGTGAAGGTGGTAAATGAATTGATGGTGGTAGTTGTAGCTCGGGCACTGGTGCCAATTGTAGTGCTGTGGGTGCTGGTGCTGGGTGGCGTAAAGACACCAGTGGTAGTGACAATATGTGTACTGGTAGTGGCAGTGGTAAGGGTGCCAGTGGTGATACAGGTATAAGTTATGGTTGAATTGATCACTGGTTTATTATTGTCAACAGCGCCAAAATCCAGCGAAACGTTTTAGTTTACCTGCCATCCACTCAAATCATGCCATACATAAGTGCACTAAGGTAATTAAAAGGAAAACAGAATGCAGAGTAGAGTGTTACATTTACAGAAAAGTGCCTAGTAGAGAGGGGCAGACACAGAGATTCTCAAGATACACTTGAAGGATTCTTTCCTCACCTAGGAAGTATGACAAATCAATGGCAACTGCACAAGAAGAGATGTAACTGGAGGAAGTGTGACAACATGAAGTGCTTTGAGGGTTTGGTCGTGGCTAGAATCAGCTCCTGCTGAAGCAAGGACCTGGACCCGCTGCTCCAACAGGTCTACGACAGGAACAATCTCACTGGCTCACTACTTGGCCTTGGATCACCTGGACAATAGCAACACCTACACCAGGCTGCTGTTTACCGACCACAGCTCAGCATTCAACACAATCATACCCTCAGTTCTATTCAAAAAGCTTGAAAACCTGATCATCTGTACCTTCCCCTGCAACTGGATCCTTGGTTTCCTCACTGGGAGTCCACAGTCGTGTGCGGATTGGTAATAATATCTCCTCCAGGCTGATAATCAACAGTGGTGCACCTCAGAGGTGCGTGTTTAGCCCACTACTCTACTCTCTCTACACCCATGATTGTGTGGCTGAACACAGCTTAAATGGCATCTACAAATTTGCGGACAAGACAGCTATTGTTAGCGGAATTTCAGATGGTGATGAGGAGGTGTGCAGGAGCAAGGTCGATCAGCTGGTTGGGTGGGGTCACTGCAACAACCTTGCACTCCATGTCAGTGAGACCAAGAAATTGACTGTGGACTTCAGAAAGGTGAAGTTGCGGGAACACACACCAGTCCGCATCGAGGGATCTGAAGTGAAAAGTGTGAGCAATTGCAAGTTCCTGCGTGTCAACATCTCTGAGGATCTATCCTGGCCCCAGTGTATTGATGCAATATCAAAGAAGGCACAACAGTGGCTACACTTCATTAGGAATTTGAGAATTTGTATGTCACCACAGACCATCACAAGTTTCTACAGATTTACCGTGGAGAGTATTCCAACTGGTTGCATGACCATCTGGAATGGAAGGTCACTGCACAGGATTGGAAAAAGCTGAACAGAGTTGTAAACTCATCCAGCTCTATCATGGCCACTGGCTTCCCCGGCATTGTAGACATCTTTAAAAGGTAATGCCCCAGAAAGGTGACATCCATCATTGAGGACACCCATCACCTAGGACATGTCCTCTTCTCATTGCTACCATTAAGGGGGAGGTACAAGAGCCTGAAGACACCCACTCAACATTTCAGGAACAGCTTCTTCCCCTCCACCATCATATCTCTGAATGAACAGTGAACCCATGAGCACAACCTCGGTACTTTTTCCTCTCTTTCTGCACTGCTTATTTAGTTTAATATTCTTATTTTATATATACTTATTGTAATTTATAGTTTTTATTATTGTAACATTACAATACAATTCTTATTGTAATTTATAATTTCTGTATGTATTACAATGTATTTTTCCCAGGCTTTTTCCCAGGGCTGAAATGACTAACATGAGAGGGCATGGTTTTAAGGTGCTTGGAATTAGGTACAGAGGAGACGTCAGGGGAAAGTTTTTACGCAGAGAGATGTGAGTGGGTGGAATAGGCTGCCAGCGACAGTGGTGGAGTCAGATATAATAGAGTCTTTTAAGGGACTTCTGGACAGATACATGGAAAAATAGAAAAATAGAGAGCTATGGGTAACCCTAGGTAACTTCTAAAGTAAGTACATATTTGGCACAGCATTATGGGCCGAAGGGCCTGTGTTGTGCTGTAGGCTTTCTATGTTTCTATTTATTGGTGCTGCAAAACAACAAATTTCATGACACAAAACAAAATTCTGGAGGAACTCAGCAGGCCAAGCAGCATCTACAAGAAAAAAAGTAGAGTCAACGTTCTGGGCTGAAACCCTTCGGAAGGACTAGAGAAAAAATGCTGAGGAGTAGATTTAAAAGGAAGGGGGAGGGGAGAAAGAAACACCAGGCAGTAAGTGAAATTTGGAGGGGGTGGGATGATGCAAAGAGCTAGGAAGTTGATTGGTGAAAGAGACAGAAGGCCGTGGAAGAAAGAAGAAAGGAGGAACACCAGAGGAAGGTGATGGGCGGGCAAGGAGATAACATGAGAGAGGGACAAGGGGATGGGAAATGGTGAAGGGGGAGGTGGAGGCATTACTGGAAGCTTGAGAAATTGACGTTCATGCCACCAGGTTGAAGGCTACCCAAATGGAATATAAAGTATTGTTCCGCCAACCTAAGTGTGGCCTTATCCCTACATTGGAGGAGGCCATGGATAGACATATCGGAATGGGAATGGGAAGTGAAATTAAAATGGGTGGTCACTGGGAGATCCTGCTTTTCTGGCAGACAGAGCATGGATGCTCTGCGAAGCGGTCTCCCAATCTACGTCGTGTCTCGCCGATATACAAGAGCCCACACCGGGAGCACCGAACACAGAATATGATCCCAACAGCCTCGCAGGTGAAGTGTTGTCTTACCTGAAAGGACTGATTGTGCTCCTGAATGGTAGTGAGGGAGGAGGTGTAGGGGCAGGTGTAGCACTTGTTCTGCTTGTCGGGACAAGTAGCAGGAGGGGATCAGTGGCGAGGGACGAATGGACAAGGGAGCAATCCCTGCAGAAAGCAGGAAGTGGGGGGGGGGGGAGGGAAAGATGTGTTTAGTGGTGGGATCCAGTTGGAGGTGGTGGATGTTTCGGAGAATTATGTGCTGAATGCAGAGGCTGGTGGGTCGGTAGGTGGGGACAAGAGGAAACCTATCCCTGGTAGCGTGACAGGAGGATGGGATAAGAGCAGACGTGCATGAAATGGCAGAGATGCGGTTGAGGGCAGCATTGATCGTGGCGGAAGGGAAGCCCCTTTCACATTTTGTGTGTGCTGCTCGGATTTTCAGCATCTGCATATTTTCTCTTGTTTAACAGATTTCATGACGTAGGTCTGTGATATTAAACCTGATTCTGATTTGGTGGCAGTATACAGGGGGGAAGAGAGGTGTGATGGACTAGGGTAAGGAAGCTGTCATACACCAGAGGAAGTGAGGCATGGGGACCGGGGAAAGTTGGACATGGCAGACGGTGTACGGGGACATTAGTTGTGACAGTTCAGGGAAATACAGCATGACAGATCGGAGGAAATGAGATTTGGTGGACCGAGAGAAATGGGGTGTGACAGACCAGGGAAAGTATACATGACAGACAGACACTCAGGGCACTCACTTCCATGGTGAGGACACTACCCCTGACAATTAACATACCTGAGAAACCATCCTTGCCTTCCAAACTAGCTCTTTGCCAAAAGCTTCTCCTGCTCAGCTGCCAGTCGCATCTCCATGGTGTTGCTGCCCAAAGCCCCTCACTGACCACCCAATCCCCACTCACTAACCTCAGCTGTTCCCAATGTTACCCTAACCCTGCCCCACTATTCCATCTCCTTTGGCAGTGATCCGTGCTCACGTCCCTTTCTAATCTAGTTCCTACACCTTCCTACACCTTACATAACTCCCTGTGCATCATGAAGCAGCAGTGAGATCTGCAAGCTCATTGCCTGATGTCGTTGTTGAGCTGGATTCCTCTATGCGTCAGATCACCACCACTGAGAACAGAAAGCAGAATCCTCGACTTTATGGATCTCACAGCTGTGGGAAATCACCTGACTGCTCTAGGAATAAGCTTGTGATGAGACCCTTTTGAAACGAATAGGACTCACATTTACAACTTACCTGGTGAACTTAGATTTCGCAGCAAGAGAAGTGCGGCATAGGACTTTCCAGGTTTTAGTTCTTTTTTTTGTTTAAGATCAAAGTCAGGAGAAAAAAGAGAGACAGAGAAAATGAGAAAAAGAGAGAGTGAGAGAGAAAGTGTAAGGAAGAGAGAGAATATCAGAAGGAGTGATTGTGAGGGAGGCAGTGAGAAGAGAAAGAGTAAAAATGCTAGGGAGGGAGAGTGAAAGAGGAATATGTTGTATGAAAACAAGATCTTGTATGAAAGCACATTTCTATGATCCTATGCTGACCATCAAGCTCCTGTTTACAGAAATCCTTTGCCAGCCGATTTTATTCTCCCCACTTTTCCACTAACTCCTTCACTAGAGGCAGTGGACAGCAGCCAATTAACCTACCAAACCACATCTCTTTGGGATGTGAAATAAAACCAGAAGATCAAGACAAAATGCATGCATTCATGGGAAAAGAACGCACAAACTCCACACCGACAGTCGACTAGGAGTTGAGGCCAGTGCTAAACCCGGGTCACTGGAACCGTGAAGCAGTTGTGCCACCTGCTGTATTACTGGGTGACCCACTTTTGTCTGAGGCTGTGAATGGTTACATTTGGTGATCTGTGTATGGAAGGACATTAGTGTGCATTGAAGGCTGAGGAAGGCTATTACAAGGATATGTGTATGTCAGAGCAGTAATCAATCAGGGGTCAGTCAATCAGTTCTCTTCTATGATCATCTTCTTGCTCTGGAGAAACAGGACTGTATAAAATGCAACAAGTGACCGAATCACCATTCAGCCCATTAACTTAGAACATCAAATCTGGTTGTCTCTTCACAGATGCTACCTGACGTGCTGAGTACAATCAGCCTTCTTTTGTTTCTTTTTTCCCCAGAGGGTGGATCCACCTTCATCAGTCTGAGTCTGCACTAGTCATAGACATACTTTATTGTTCCCGGGGGAAATTGGTTTTCATCACAGTTGCACCATAAGTAATAAATAGTAATAAAACCATAAATAGTTAAATAGTAATATGTAAATTATGCCAGTAAATTATGAAGTAAGTCCAGGACCAGCCTATTGGCTCAGGGTGTCTGACCCTTCAAGGGAGGAGTTGTAAAGTTTGATGGCCACAGGCAGGAATGACTTCCTATGATGCTCAGTGTTGCATCTCGGTGGAATGAATCTCTGGCTGAATGTACTCCTGTGCCCAACCAGTACATTATGTAGTGGATGGGAGACGTTGTCCAAGATGGCATGCAACTTGGACAGCATCCTCTTTTCAGACACCACCGTCAGAGAGTCCAGTTCCATCCCCACAACATCACTGGCCTTACGAATGAGTTTGTTGATTCTGTTGGTGTCTGCTACCCTCAGCCTGCTGCCCCAGCACTCAACAGCAAACATGATAGCACTGGCCACCACAGACTCGTAGAACATCCTCAGCATTGTCCGGCAGATGCTAAAGGACCTCAGTCTCCTCAGGAAATAGAGATGGCTCTGACCCTTCTTGTAGACAGCCTCAGTGTTCTTTCACCAGTCCAGTTTATTGTCAATTCGTATCCCCAGGTATTTGTAATCCTCCACCACGTCCACACCGACCCCTTGAATGGAAACAGGGGTCACTGGTACCTTAACTCTCCTCAGGTCTACCACCAGCTCCTTAGTCTTTTTCACATTAAGCTGCAGATAATTCTGCTCACACCATGTGACAAAGTTTCCTACTGTAGCCCTGTACTCAGCCTCATCTCCCTTGCTGACTAACAGGATGAAAAAGAATAAAGAAAACAAATCTACATTTTCTATGTACCAGATGTACACTAAGAGAGTTATTATAGGACATAGAAGATCCATCAATGTAATGAAAGACCAATTACATTTTTGCATACACCAGGTCTTCTAACAGCAGTGAGGTAGGAACTGCAGTTCCTAACATCTCATTGAACAGGAGATACAAGTTAAAGGTTCCAAAGGTGGAAGAGCTACACGGTCCTCTGGGACATTCACATCTGCTCAAAACATTTACGTAAAAATGAAGGAAATCCCATCGGATAACTGAACAAAGCATTCAATGTCAAATCCCATTAAAAACATGCCACTGCACATCCCCTTTCTGAAATTAACTGACAATGGGATCTCGGAAGACTGACTGTAAAACGTGGTGCAGAATAATTCATGTGCTACAGGAACTAAAGTTGATGGCAGGCAAAGGCAGAAGATGCTTGTTTCAGTTCAGCAATTTTCATTGATAAAGGCATTGGCATGTAAAACCAAAACCCTCTAGCAATGATTCCAAGAGTCAGGACAAATATTTTATGGTCAATGACCATTCAACTGAGTAAACACAATGACCTGTATGGCTTTTACCTCAAATTTTTCATTTGAAAACATCTTCATATTAATTAGAGGGCAACTTGGGGTGTCACCATGGCAGAGCAGTTGGCGCAATGCTATTATAGCTTGGGGCGATGGAGTTCAGAGTTCAATTCCGACACCGTCTGTCAGAAGTTTGTACATCCTTCCTGTGAGTGCATGGGTTTCCTCCGGGTGCTCCAGTTTCCTCCCACGTTCCAAAGACATACCTGTTAGTAGGTGAATCGGTCTTTGTAAATTGTCCTGGAATTACAAAAGGATTAAATAAGTGGGTTGCTGAGTGGTGTAGCACGTTGGGCCAGAGGACTTGTTCTGTGCTGTATCTATAAATAAAAAACTCACTGCTGATAAAGGAAGAACAAAGAGCCTATGTTTAACTTTTAAAAGTTTCAGCTTATTAGACTCCAATTGAACACAAGTAGTTATGATAAATTTATAATGATGACTTATGAATTATTTATAATGAATTAACATTCCTCTATTTTGCACTGAGGGTAGCTTCTGCTGCAAACAGTGGTGAAGTTGAAATTACTAGCTGGTGGGTGGTTGTGAAACAATGTTTTGGTCATTTCCACTCCGCATTGATCAAGAGCTCACCATTTCTCAGAGGAAAACAGAAAAACAAACGAGTGGAAATTAGAGATCATCCCAGTTGTTGGTTTGAACCTGTTAGGTGAAACGCTACTGCAGATTTAAGGTGTTGAATGGGGAGGGTCCTCTTGTGAAACCAAAACCTGTTTCTATTTACTGCAGGGCTTATGGAGATTTCAAGATGAGAAAATATTAACCCAGTTACTGGCTCAGTTTAGAACTGTGTGACAGGGTGAAGAGGCCTCCAACTTTACTCTGTGCTCCACTACAGCCCTGCAGAAACAAGTGAAGCAACTAGCACCCTAGATTTGCTCCATCTAGTTCTCCTTTGAGGCTCAGCTTCTCAAAATGATACTGAGATGGACAGGGGCACACATCAGCCAGGCAAAGGTTCAAATGGACCTCCATAATTCTTTGAAATTGTTAATTCTATTGAGAGGTCCAATTATTGGTGTTTTCTATTTATCTGGGACTCTAGTGGTAAGATTCACTCCTTGGAAAGGGTTATCAAGGCAAAACACACACCAGGATTGACACAGCAATTAATCCTGCAATGTTGAATTAGCCTCATATTTGTGAACCCAATCTGTCCCAAACATTGAAAGAAAGGAAGCGGTGAGATACAGCAATGAGATGTAAAACTGTGTCTAGAAGGTAGCAACAGGAGGTGACATTATGGAATCATAGTCAGAGAGATACATTACAGAAGCAGGCTCTCCGGCCCACCAAGTCTGTACTGACCATTGTGTGCTCACTTTTACACTAAAGCTATTCCAACCCATTTTAGCCTCTCCCACTTCCCCATCAAGGTTCCACTCTTACCCCACCAGGGTCACTTACGGTTACTTGAGCAATTTAAAGCGTCATTTAGATTAACCAACTGCACATATTTGGGGTGTGGGAGGAAACTAGATCACCGTGGGGAAACCCATATAGTCAAAGGGATAGGCCTGGAGTTTTGGATTGAACCTGGGTCACTGGAGCCATGAGACTCTATGAGTTGTACCACCACACAACCTAAACTGAACTATGGACATAATTTCAAACCTGGATATTTCAATAAGACAACCTTTTATTCTTTTAAACTCCACAGAGCTTTGGTCAGCTACTCAGTGTTACCAAGTGAAATGTCCAGAATTAGTATTGTGTTATCATTAAGGAATGGTTTTACCTGCAGAAAGATGAGAATCTGGAACTTACCACCTCAAGGAGTAGATAAGGCATAAGAAAGAACAATGCACTAAGGAAGCTCCACAAATAACAAAGGAGAAAGGAGCAGGAAAGTTCAGATGATGTTCTGATAGGAGCAGAGTCATATCGAGCATAAACACAGGTAAAGAGTGGCCTGCTCATATGTTGTTATTTTGACTGATCAGAAACTCTTCCTCATTTGGTAGTTGAATTCAACGGAATGAACATCAGCAGCAAAATCCAATGTTTCAATTCAACCATCGAGTGTATTTAGTGCTTTTGAAATTGGTGCACTTAAGTGTCTTAAGATCACTCAAGAGCAATCTTGATGTAGTGGTAGCTGGGATTTTTCTTTACAAATGAGCTAAGCTGGGCAGAACAGATCCCATTGTGCATACTTATTTCAGAGCAAGATATAAGTAAATGTTGCGATCTTTTTTTCACTTCAAGCTGGAAGCATTTTCCCTCAAGCATTTATCCCGATATCATTTCCAACTGAAATGTCAAAAGATTGAAAAACTCTTTGCAATACATTTTTAAAAGATGTATTATGGGTCAGCATTTGTAGGTTTGGCTTTTTACTTCTTAATTGAAAAAAACAAGAAGGTGTGCCCTAATATCCAATTCTTGATTTACTATGAGGTGGATGTCTCATACTGTCATCTCTCCATCTAACAGCCAAGGCAAGTCTCCGTCTCTAGCAGCAGTGAAACAACAGCAACAGGTGTATGTCAACGTTGGGTGTCATAATGTATTCATCCAGCAGAATGTTTCATCAGTCGCTATGACCTAGCCTTTGCACTGTCAGGTCAAAATGTTGGTATATTGGTAAATCGGTTTATTATTGTACGGTTACAGCAAAAAAAATTTTGATGCTATCCATACAGATCATTTCATCACATCAGTACGTCACGTTAGTACAAGGAGAAACAAATAAAAGAATGCAGAATACAGTGTTACAGCTACAGAGAAAGTTCAGCGCAAACAGACAATCAGGTACAAGCCTCGATGTTCATCAGCTTTAGAAGTAACCAGCCCTCTCATATTCTCAGGTGCCGGTAAAGTCTGTGCTATTCCAGGTACTGTTCCTTTACATAGAGACACTCAGCACAGATACAGGGCCCTCAGGGCAATGCATTCTGAATGACTGATAAAGGTTAGACAACACAACATAGGCAATACTGTGGAACAGAAGGAACTTGGTGTACAGAAGGAGGTAACAGAGCTTGCAATGAATGCATGTGGATGCTAGTTTTTATCAGCACAAAGTATAAGAACATAGAGGTCGATGTACAATTTTAAAAAACATTGGTTAGATGCATTTGAATTCTGCGAGCAGTTCTGGTTGCCAAATTATCAGCAGGATACGATTGTGCAGTGAAAATACACAAGAGGTTCAACATGGTGTTGTCTGGGATGAAACATTTCATTATGAGGAGAGATGGGATAGGCTGAATTTGTTTTTCTGTTGAGTAGAGGAGGTTGTGGGTTGGGAGGGGAACTGATGGCAGAATATGGAATGCTGTGAGGCATAGACAGGATAGATAAAACTATAAGGCCATAAGATATAGGAGTAGAAGTAGGCTATTCGGCCCATCGAGTCTGCTCCGCCATTCAATCATGGGCTGATCCAATTCTTCCAGTCATCCCCATTCCCCTGCTTTCACCCCATATCCTTTGATGCCCTGGCTAATCAGGAACCTATCTATCTCTGCCTTAAATACACCCAATGACTTGGCCTCCACAGCCACTCGTGGCAACAAATTCCACAGATTTACCACCCTCTGATAAAGTAATTTCTCTGCATCTCTGTTCTAAATGGACGTCCTTCAATCCTGAAGTCATGCTCTCTTGTTCTAGACTCCCCTACCATAGGAAATAATTTTGCCATTTCTAATCTGTGCAGGCCTTTTAACATTCAGAATGTTTCTATGCGATCCCCCCTCATTCTTCGGGACGCCAGGGAAAACAGCCCAAGAGCTGCCAGAAGTTCCTCATACAGTTACCCTTTCATTCCTGGATAGTGAAAATTTTTATTCAAAGTTTGAAGTTCAAACTATATTTGTTATCAAAGTATGTATACTTTATACAACCTTGAGATTTGCCTGCTTACAGGCAGCCTCAAACCAAGGAGCCCGAATCGAGTCTATTAAAAAGAAGAAAACCATCAAATACCCAATGTGCGGAGAACAAAAAACAAATTGTGCAAACAATAAAAGTAAGTAAATAGCATTCAGAACTGAAGTTTACGAAAGTGAATCCACAGGCACCAAGCCAGCAGCTGATTCAGGAGCCCATTAGTTGCAGGCCACAGCCTCAGTTCAGTGAGTAAACCTTGCAAAGCAGCAAGCTGAACCAGCCTGTCCTTGGCCTTTGACCCCCACACTCTGAGCTTTTCAATCTGACCCGCCTTTAAAAATTGTCCAAACCTTGGGTCATTCTGTGCTCTCAGATCCAGGTCCTGCCACTTTGATACACTCCCGAGCCCAGACCTCATCGCCTCGATTTGGCCAGTATCCAACCTTTGCAATACAAACCAGTGCTTAATTTGTTCAAACCTCATTCTCAGGCCCAGGCTACGCCTTGACTCTGCCGCATCGAATGGCATCCGAGTCCCCTACAGCAATGGCCAAGCCACCTCCGTTCGGTCTGTATGTGGCAGGCTGCAACTGTCCTGTGACTTCGAGATTTCAGTTCACACAGCAAAAATGCGAGGTCACGCAGGCGGTTCAAAGGCTCGCTCCGAAAGAAAAGTTACAGGCTATTGATTGCCGCGATCGTTTGCCAGAAAAGGTGTGATTAATAAAGTAACTAGCACTTTTTTTTGTTTTGTTTGCAGCTGGCAAGTAGTTGCTGAGCTTCTCCAGTGCCATCTTATATCAGGAGATAGTGAAAGTCAAAGTCATAGGTTCAAGGTGAGGAACAACAGAGTTTGAGAGGATCTCAGGGAATTTTTCAGCCAGATGGTGTTTGCAATCTAGAGCACACTGTCAGCGAGGGTGGTAGAGGTTGTCGCTCATTTAATATTTAAGTATTTACATGACCATTTAAATGACAAAAGCATGTTGGGCAATAGTCCAAGAGCGGGCAAATGGAATTAATATAGATGGATACTTTGTTTGAGCGAACATGATGGGCCAAATAGTCTCACCTCTGCTCAACGACTCCATGATCCTCAGTGCCAGGAACAGACCTTTTGGCCCATTGGTCATGACAACCAAGTTGCCTGGATGATCTGATCCTATTTGCCTGCATTTGGCCCATAATTCCATAAACCTTTCCTATCTATGTACCTGCCTAAGTGTCTTTTAAATGGCCTACTACATTAGTGCTACATTATCAATTGCTATGTGTTTTAATCACCCTACTCTACGTCCCATTAAAGACTATCTGCTGTCCAACCATCAGCCTGCTTCCCAGCTTTCTAAACCCGCCTTTCATCTGACAACGCTCAACAATCGCTTCCCAGGACCTATACTTGCTTAAAACAATTATCTTCCTTCTGGTGAAAAGTCAGATACACACATGCCCACAGAAACATACACAAGATGTATTTTCATTAAAAACTTTGTTTTAAGTCATTGGGCATGCTACTATACCTGAGTGAATTTTGTAAAGTGCGCAATTCACACAGAAAGGTTGTGTTCTCATGATTTTCACAGTATACCATCAAAATTCAATTACACAGCACTGAGAAGCAGTGCAATATGATCCAGACAAAAACCTCGGAATTAACTTTCACCACTTAAGCAATTTCCACCAAGTGATGAGGCCATAAAGACCAGCTAATTAAATGATAAGTTCACAAGGGAAATCATTTAAACAAAGCAGTTAGCTGCTGAAGATGGTCTTGGAAATACAAAAAAAAGAAAGGTTAGTGATATTGTTTGGAGTCTGTGACTAGTTTTGAAGTATGGAGCCCTGGCCAGGCTGCAGGAAAACATAAATGCTCCACTCTTAAACATGACCATGGCCCGAGAATATTTTGTACGTCTCACTGTAACACAGTCAAGTAAGGAACCCAGGATTTCTGGGTGCATTCCTGTGTTTACAAAGGTGGTAGGTATGATACTATGTATTTCTAGTCTGAACAGTGGTCTTTGAAGATGTTCCAGCTCCACCATTTTCCTTCCATGCCAAATTCTTTTGACAATTATTATTCTGGAATCATTGGCTGGGCTGGAATTTTCGTCCATCCAATTTCCTTTGAGGACCTGGTAGTAAGCTGACTTCACAAACCACTTCAGTCCTTCAGAGTGCTATGATTGGTTTCTGTCTGATAATGTCAACTTTCAAAATTATGGTGCTCTTCAGCATGTCGCTCTGATGTGTAAGCAAGATTTATCAGTCCCATCAGATGACGTACAGTATATACTTTATAACTTGAAGTTTTTTAAATCAGGCAGTTACATCTTTTAAGTAACAGCTGGCAACACTGGGCCAAATCTCAGATACATTCAGGGGAATGAAAGAAAACATCCAATATGTGTACAAAACGTTAGTGAAGCCGCATTTGAAAAGTTGTATTCAGTTTTAGTCACTTTGCAGTTGGAAAGATGACATGAAGCTGGGAAGTATGCAGAGCGGATTTACATGGGTGTTGTAGAACTCAAGGGACTAATCAATGGTTGCAGAGAGGTTGAGTAGGTTGGAGATTTATTCATTGGAGCATAGAGGAATGTGGAATGATCTTGTATAAAATTATCAGGGGAATACAGTAGATGGGGTGAATGCACAAATTCTCCTTCCCAATGTTGGGACACAGGATTAGGGTGAGGAGGAGTTTTAATGGGAACATGAAGTCAATTTTCATCCAGGGGTTGGTCAATATATGGAATGAGCTGCCAGTGTTTGAGGTAGGTACATTAACAACATTGATAAGATACCTGGATGGGTACATGGATAGGAAAGGTTTAGCAGATGATGGGCCAAATAGGAGCAAATGAGACTAGATTAGATGGGCATCTCTGTAACTTCCACCTTCGCCAACGGGATCCCACCACCAAGCAGCTTTCCCTCCCCCACTTTCAGCTTTCCGCAGGGATTGCTCCCTGTGTGACTCCCTTGTGCATTTTCTACTATCCCCACTATCTCCGTCCTGGCAATGTCCTTGCAAGTGGAACAAATGCTACATCTGCCCCTACAGTTCATGCCTCACTACCATTCAAGGCCCCAAACAGTCCTTCCAGGTGAAGCAACACTTCACCTGTATGTCTGTTGGGGTCATCTACTGCACCCGGTGCTCCCAAGTGTGGCCTCTTGTATATCAGTGAGACATGATGTGGATTGGGAGACCGCTTCTCCGAGCATCAACAGCCTTTCTGCCAGAAAAAGTGGGTCCTCCCAGTGGCCACCCATTTTAATTCCACTTCCCGTTCCAATTCCGACATGTCAGTCCACGGCCTCCTCTGCTGTCGCGATGAGGCCACTCTCAGGTTGGAGGAGCAACACCTTGTACTTCGTCTGGGTAGCCTCCAAGTTGATGACATGAACATCAATTCTGGTAATGCCCTGCCCCTTCACCATTTCCCATTCCCTTTTCCCTCTCTCAGCTTATCTCCTTGCCCGCCCATTGCCCCCCTCTGGTTCTCCTCCCCTTTTCTTTCTTTTTTCTCCTATCAGATTCCCCCTACTCCAACCCTATATCTCTTTTAACAATCAACTTCTCAGCATTTTACTCCATCCCTCCTCACCCCCAGTTTCATCCATCACCTTATGTTTCTTCCTCCCCTCCCCCCACCTCCTAGCTCTAACTCCTCATCTTTTTATTTACAGTCCTGATGAAGGGTTTCAGCTGGGTGGAGGGCGCTGATGCTTTTTTGCTAGTGGGGGTGGGAGGGGGGATCATTGATTTGCTGCTGCTTGTGCGTGGGAAGGGGAGCTGGAGGGGGGGCTTTGGGTTTCCAATGTTTAACTCTCATTCATCCTTTGGGGCACTCCTCTGTTTTTGCGGGTGCTTGTGAAGAAAAAGAATTTCAAGATGCATATTGTATACATTTCTCTGACATTAAATGTATCTATTGAACCTATACTCTTTCCAATAGATGCTGCTGGGCCTACTGAGTTCCACCAGCATTTTGTGTGTGTTGCTTGGATTTCCAGCATCTGCAGATGTTCTCTTGTTTGAGATTAAATGGGCATATCGGTCAACATAGACTAGTCTGGCCAAAGGGCCTGTTTTTGTGTTGTATGACTCTATGACCAGGTTCCATCTGTAACTACACAATGTTAACATCCAGAAAGAAAGAAAAATAATTCTTTATTTTTTTTAAATTAAGGAGCTTTTCTTTTCAATATCTGTTGAATTCAGATTCATTTATTTATCACACATACATCGTAACATACATAAAAATGTGTCGTTTGCATAAGCAACCAACACTACCTAACGATATTCGCAAGTGTCACCACACATTCTGCTACCAACAGAGTGTAGGATGCTCATAATGCTCAGCAGTGTAACACAGAACACAACAAACAACAGAACTGCAACAGTAAAACAGGCCCCTTTTCTCCCTCCCACTCACCCACACACACGTTCAGTCCTCCAACCCCGGGTCAGGCAAGGCCTCCGGGCCCCCCAGTCTCCAGTCTCGAGGCTTTGTCCATCAGGCTTCGACATCAGGACTTCTTATTGACTTTTGGGATTCAACGTAGAACCCCAGACTAGCTGATGATGGAAGCCTGATCTCTAGGCCTCCAACTCCGGGCTCTGAGACTCAATGGACCTCAATGCCTCCTGATATCCGATCCTGCCAGCAACCCCCAACCCCTGACCTGGGACAGACTGACATCCACTCATGCCCTGCGTAACAAATTAGAGGGCATAGGATTAAAGTAAGTGGTGGATGGATGAATGGCAAGAAGAGAAAAGAGTGAAAGATTGTTCCATCAGGCTCGAGGACAGTTTCTACCTTGCAATCAAACAGACCTCTTGTATGATAAGATGAACTCGAGCTCACAATCTACCTCAGCCTGACCCTTGCACCTTATTGCTTATCTGCACTGGATTCCTCTGTAATTGTAACATTAAGTTCTTCATTCTGTTACTGCATTTCCCTAGCACGATCTCAATGAAATGATCGTATATGGATGGCATGCAAAACCAAGTTTTTCACTGTATCTCTGTACACATGGCAATAGTAAACCAACTTACCCAAATTTGCCAGTTGACTAAAAGTATTTTCACTCAGACCTCAGAACCTACTGCTTGAAAAGGTGATGTACACATAGACATCCCACATATTTAAAGAGTTCATTTGATTTATAACTTGCAGACCACAGAACCAGTGCAAGAATGGTCTTCAGCCAACACAAACACAATGAGCTGCATGATTCCCTGCATCATCATAAAGTTTCCATAAGTCTAATCTGACACACTGTTCATAGAATTGCCATTGTTAAACTACCCTACCCCCCACAGAATTTTATAACGCTACTGAACCTTGAGGCTATTCACAGATAAACCTGGAGATCTCAAGGCTAATCAGCTGGCACCAGTCTCCTCTTCCCTTCTGGAAACTGGACCTAGGAACAGATGTGAAAATCATGTCAAAGGAAAAGTTGAACTTATTGTCATATGCAAAAGTACATGTATGCCCAGGTAAAACTAAAATCTTACTTGCAGCAGCATCACTGGCACCTGGCATCAGATAAGCACATGCACACAGCTTTTACAAGAAAGAACACAACTAGAACAAGAAAACATATTCGTTCTATAGTTCTGGTGTTGCTAAACTAGTTGACTAATAATGTGTCAGTTGATCCCAGGACAGAATAATTAAACGGAAGTAGCTGTTCTTGAACCTGATGGTGTGGAACTTCACACTTCTGTACTTCCTGCCCAACAGTAGCTGTGAAAAGAAGGCATATCCCGGGTGGTGGGGACCTTGGAAGTTGGATGTTGCCATCTCGAGGCAACACTTCCTGAATGTGGGGAGGGATGTGTCCATGGGGCATTATCGGGCTGTGTCCACAACTCTACAGTGTGCTTCCTGTTGCGAGCAGTGAGTTCTGTCATCAGAAAGTCCAGCCTAAGGCAATTCCAGAAGTTCTAGTCTAAGCTAAAACTGACGTCCACATTGTCAAAGTAGTGTGATACCTGTGAACATTTACAGTTCTTGAAGTACCTGACACTCAGAAAAAGAGCCTGCAAATAATTGCTCAATTTTACAGAGTGCTGCAGGGTTTTAGGAAGAACAGGCACCTGTGAAAGAACAATTTCTGCTGTGGAATGGGTAGCAGTTGTATGGCTGGTATCTCTGGCTGGAAGCATCAGTCCATAATCCTGTGCATGGGCATATACAGGTCTCTAGGCTTTAGCTTTTCTCTTTTGTACACAACAGCTATTATAATACCATGAACTGTCAATTTATGGAGATAAGGAGCTTAAATATATTGACAATGGGTACTTGTAGTTGCGATAGATTAGCGAAAAATTAACACTGGATTTAGCTAAACTTCCGTGAATTCAAAATAATTGAAATACACGATGTTCGACATGCAAACATTGTCTTGACAAGACAATGTAATTAAATTCTCTATGGCCACAGAAACAGACTGTGTGATATGCAAATCAACTCCTTTATATTATGCTTGGAATGATATGCCAAAATAAACAGTGTTTGAACTGAAAATACAAGGACAGAATAAGGCAAAAAGATTCTGGATTTAATATTCAAGATTGTTTGATGTCATTTCCAGTACACAAGTGTAAAGGAGAACAAAATAATTGTTATTCCAAATCCGACACAGCGCAAAAAAAACACAAGTTAAATAACACAATTATTTAGAAAACCATAATAAATAGAAATATATAAGATAGTTGATACATATAGATTGATTGTATGTCCATAAAGTGACACTATGCCCAGGAGTGTTTGTACATAAGGTGACTCTGACAGGAAATGATAAAGTAGTGGAGGGGTGAGTTAGTGGGTGGAAGTGTTGATCCGTCTTAGTGCTTGGGGAATGTAGCTGTTTTTGAGTCTGGTGTCCTGGCATGGATGCTGCGTAGCTTCCTCTCTGACAACTGGAGATGAATTAAGGTTACCGACCTGTTCGGGATCAGGAGTTGAGCTTTGGGTCGTTTGATTATAGCCTCTGGTATCAGAATATCTGATCTCCAGTCTCCTTCTTTGCAAGCTGACTGAGTCAAAATATGTTCCCATGTTACTAGTGACTATTCAAGAAAATGCTAAGTTGCTTTCAAATGTGCTTTGAAATATCCCAAGTTTGGGATGGATTCATCAGAAATTGACTGTCTCTTTATCTCTTCTCCCCTGTCTTTCTTTCCACCCCTCCCCCTCTCTGTTCCTCTGCCTGATTTTGTGGCTGTCCCCTCTATGTCTTTGTGTCTCTCTCTCTGCCCCTCCATCCCTAAGTGTTTCTACCGTTTGGTTGTTGGCCATGAGCTGGTGTTGCTGTTTCAGGGAAGGCTCCAGTCTACCGCTTGGATCTTGATGAGGCCACATTGTCCAGCGTGAAGTCATTGAGATATTGCCTGGTGTGGTCTGAATATCTATTGTTGCATTTTGTATATCTTGCTTCCGTGGTTATCTGATCTACCAGAAACATTCTGTTCCTTATTGCCCTCCTGTTAGTCCCTGCTAGGAGACCAGCCAGCATGTCTGTGAGCATTGTATTTATCCCTCTGTCCCCTTGCCCCTAAGCTGCCAAGAGAGGAACATATCAAAATGGATTCTATATTTATTGTGCCGTGAGAAATTTATTCAGCCAAAACGTTTCATTTTCTTTGAACAAGTGGAAAAGAAGATTGGAAAGCCCAGATCTCCTGAGGGTGAGACACAGGAAAGTTATGACCATTGTGAGGTTGAGGAGGTGGTTTTTGTTTGAAGCAAGTGGTGCTCTGAATTGGGAAGATAGAGTTTCCCAACAGCCTGGTGGAAGTAAATGTCTTACATCTGGAGGAGGGGGACCCATCTGGAAGCTATGTGTCTGACCGAGAGTGCAGAACTCTTTGAGAGACCCTTCATCCCATTAACCCAGGACACCAAATCAGACCACTGTGACTTCCCAAGCAGTGGGTTATGACACTGTCAGCAGGTGACAACTTCTTTTTGTATAATTTGCACACTTTGCCTTTTTTTGCACGTTGGTTGTCAGTTTTTGTTTCTGTATGGATTTTCATAAAGTCTGTTGTATTTCTTTATTTTCCTGTGACGGCTGTAAGAGGATGATGAACTTCAAGGTCATACATGATGACATATACATACTTTGATAAAAAGTATACTTTGATGACTTCTCCCACAGAAGATCTTTACAGTTTGATTCATCAACTTTGCCCCCAACTTCTATCCTGCCATTAAATTCACTGGTCTATTCTGACACCTCTCTCTCCTTTCTCAATCTCTCTGCCTCTATCTTCTGGAGAGAGACTGTCTACTGATATTTTTTATAATCCTACTGGCTCTCACAGTTATTTGACGATAACTATTCCCACCTGGTCACTTGCAAAAATGTTATTCTCTTTTCCAGGTTCCTCCATCTCAGCCACATATATTCCCAGCATGAGGCTCTCTTTTCCAGGACGTCAGCGATTTCCTCCTTCCTCAACCACTGATGCTGCTCTCACTCACATCCCTTCCATTTCCCAGACCTCTGTCCTCACTCACGTTCCCACTACTTTTTTCTTTTTTTCCCTTGTCCTTACTTGCCACCCAAAGAGCCCCTGCATCCAGCACGTTACTCTCAATCTTCAACGGGATCCTGCCACTAAACACATCATTCCCCATCCAACTGTCCGCTCTCAATGTGATACCCTTGTCCACAAATCCCTCTCCACTGATCTTCCACCTGATACTTATCGGTGTAAACGGGACAAGTACTACACCCGCCCCGACACCTCCTCCCTTACCACCATTCAGAGCGCAAACAGTCCTTCTGGGTAAAGCAGCACTTCACCTGTGAGTCAGCTGGAGTCATCTACTGTAGTCATTGCTCCCAGTCTGTCCTCCTCTAAATTTTGAGATCCGACATAGACTGGAGGAACACTTCACTGAGCATCCTCACTCCATCTACCACAAAAGGCAGCATTATTTTTTGGTGGCGCGGTAGCAGTTGAATTGGTGGAGGAGGCGCACACAGTTCCAGGAGGGAGAGACTTTAAAAACTAGAGCTTCCCTGTGATTTTGTATTTTTGCAGTGTTCAATCACAGTTGAATTGGCAAAGGAGGCCTCACATAGGTCTGGGAGAGAAGATATAAAAAAGGAGCTTTCACGGGATTTTGGCTTTCTTCAGTGGTGCCGTAGTAGTGGAATCAGCAAAAGAGACCTCACACAGGTCCAGGAGAAAAGATGCTAAAAAGGAGCTTTCACAGGATTTCAGATTTTTTTCAGTGATTTGTGATTCATGAGGAAGGGCAAATAAAAATAAGGCAGGAACAAACGGAGTTGTCATTATGTGGGTGGACCAGGGTTAGAGTGGGGAGGCTTTCACTCATCAGACTTCAGCAAGAACAGTTTTGGGTGAGGTAAGTATCTGATGAGTTTTTTCTTTTATTTTCTTCCTTTTCTTCATTTTTTGTCTGATAGTGCATAGGTAGAGCAGTCAGAATAGCTATAGGGGCTGTGTAGTATTCTTTGTGTGTGTTGTGGGAATTCTGGGAGACCTCCAGCCACCCGGATAACCACATCTGCACTAGATGCAGCTCTTCAGAGAACGTGTTGAGGAACTGGAGCTGCAGCTCGATGACCTTTGTCTCAGATAGGAAACTGAGGAGATGATAGAGAGGAGCAATAGGGAGGTAGTCACCCCAAAGTTGCAGGAAGCAGCCACCTGGCTGGCTGTCAGGAGAGGGAAGGGAAATGAGCAGTTTGTATAGAGTACCTTTCAATAATAGGTATACCGTTTTGGATATTTTGAAGGGGAGACACAGCAACTGAGTCTGGTGCTGTGGCTCACAAGAGAAGGGGGGAGAAATGGACTGCAGTAATCACAGGGGATTCCATAGTTAGAGGAGTAGGGGCAAAATTCTGAGAATATGATAGAGACACCCTGATGGTATGTTGCCTCCTAGTTGCCAGGGTGAGGGACATTGGGTTGGGTCCATCACATTCTAAAAGGGGAGGGTGAGCAGCCAGAAGTCTTGGTACATATTTGGACCACTGACTTAGGTAGAAAAATTGAGGAGGTCCTGAAGAGAGAATTTTGGGAGCTAAGTAGGTAGCTGCAAAGCAGGACCTCCAGGGTAGCAATGTCTGGATTGCTGCCTGTGCCACACACAATGAGGGTAAAAATAGGATGATTAGGCAGATGAATGTGTGGGTGAGAAACTGGGGCAGGGACCAGGGTTTCTGGATCACTGGGATGTTTTCTGGAGAAGGTGTGACCTGTACAAAAAGGATGGGTTACCACGTGAACCGAAGGGGGACAAATACCCTTGCAGGCAGATTTGCTAGAGCTATTGTGTTGTGATATGGTCAGGAAGGATGTGCAGATGATAGGGCAAAATTGCAGCTAGTGGGAAGAGCTGCAGTGTAAAAGGCAGACAGAATCAAAAAGGGTAATGAATTTAGGATTGAAGGTGTTATATTTGAATACACACAGTATGTGGAATAAAGTAGATGAACTTGTCGCATCACTATTAGAGATTGGCAGCTGTGACATTGTGGGCATCACTGAATCATGGCTGAAAGAAGATTATAGCTAGGAGCTTAACATCCAAGGATACAATTTGTATCGAAAGGACAGGCAGGTAGATGGATTGGGGGGCATGGCTCTGTTGGTAAAAAATGAAATCAAATCCTTAGAAAGAGGTGACATAGGATTGGAAGATGTAGATTCCTTGTGGATTGAGCTGAGACACTGCAAGGGTAAAGGAACCTGATGGAAGTTATATACATGCCTCCAAACAGTAGCCTGGAAGTGGGCTACAAATTACAATGGGAGATAGAAAAGGCATGTCGAAAGGACAATGTTATGTGGGATTTCAAAATGCGGATAGATTAGTGTATAGTCATGTGGGATTTCAATATGCAGGTAGATTAGTAATATCAGATTGGTATGGGATCCCAAGAGTGAGGATTTGTAGAATGCATACAAGATGGCTTTTTAGAGCCCACTTAGGAATCAGCTATTCTGGTTTGAGTATGGTGTAATGAACCAGATTTGATTAGGGAGCTTAAGGTAAAGGAACCCTCAGGAGACAGTGGTAGAGTTCACCTTGCAATTGAAGAGGGAGAAGCCAAAGTCAGATGCATCAATATTAGAGTGGAAGAAGGGAACTACAGAGGCATGGGAGAGAAGCTGGCCAAAATTGATTGGAAAAAGACACTAGTATGGATGACAGCAGAGCAGCAATGGCTGGAGTTTGTGGGAGCAATTTGGAAGGTGCAGAATAGATACATCCCAAGGAAGAAGAAGTTTTCTAAAGGCTGGATGATGCAACTGTGGCTGACAAGGGAAGTCAAAGCCAACATAAAAGCAAAAGAGAGGGCATGTAATAGAGCAAAAATTAATGGGAAGTCAGAGGACTGGGAAACTTTTAGAAAGCAAAAGAAGGCAAATAAAAAACATAAAGGGGGAACAGATTAAAATATGAAGGTAAGCTAGTAAAGAATATCAAAAGAGGATTCTAAAAGCCTTTTCAGATACATAAAGAATAAAAGAAAGGTGAGAGTAAATATTACACCACTGTAAAATGATGCTGGAGAGATCGTAATGGGCAAACAAGGAAATGGTGGATGAACTGAATAAGTATTTTGCATCATTCTTCAAGGTGGAAGACACTAGAGGTACGCTGGAAGTTCAAGAGTATCAGGGGACAGGTGTGAAGAATGTTGGGAAGTGTATGGTCATGTACTTTGGTGGAAGGAATAAAAGCATTGACTATTTTTTAAATGGGGAGAAAATTCAGAATCCTGAGGTGCAAAGGGACTCCCTACAGGTTAATTGACAGGTTGAGTCGGTGGTGAGGAAGGCAAATGCATTGTTGGAATTCATTTCAAGAGGACTGGAATATAAAATTAAGGATGTAATGCTGAGGCTTTATAAAGTGCTGGTAAAGCCCTGCTTGTAGTATTGTAAGCAGTTTTGGGCCCCTTATTTAAGAAAATTGTGTGAAAACTAGTGAATCTTCGAAGCTGAATGAGTAAGTCATAGCTGTCACTGATTTCATCAAGACCTGCAGGGATGCGTGTGTGGCTTCACTGACATACTGGATATACCAGAATCAAAAGCCATTGATAACCAGGGGATTAGTAGTATGCTGAGGACTAGATCTGTGCCATTCAAGACTGGTGATCCAGAATTATACAGAAAATCCAGGTATGAGCTACAGAGGCTATTTTAAAGGTGATAAAACAAGTCTGATTGAAGCTAGAGACAGATTCATTTGCACGTCAGCTCTGACAAGGATTGCAGGCCATTAATTCCTACAAGGTAAGACTAACATCATGAATGGCTGTGATACTTTCCTCACAGATGAGCTCAACACCTTTTATAAACACTTTGAAAGGGAGAATGCAACTACACCTGTGAGAGTTCCTGAGGTACTTGGTGACACTGTGATCTCTGTCACGGAGGTCGGCAGCAGAACATCTTTCAAGAGGATGAACTCTCTTTAAGGCGTCAGGCCTTGATGGTGTACCTGGTAGGGCACTGAAAACCCGTGCCAACCAACTGGGGGAATGTTCATGGACATCTTTAATCTCTTCCTGTACTGCTGCAGTCAGAGGTTCCCACCTGCTTCAAAGGGGCGACAACTATACCAGCATTCAAGAAGAGCAGGGTGAGCTGCCTCAATGACTATTATCCAGTTGCACTCACATCTATGCAGTGACAAAGTGCTTTGAGAAGTTGGTCATGGCCAGAATCAACTCTTACCTAAGCAAGGACCTGCACCTTCTGCTATTTGCCTCTGAGCACAATAGGTACAGATGCAATCTCACTGTCTCTCCACCTGATCTTGGATCACCTCCTCAAGAGCAACACCTACTTTAAGGTGCTGTTTATCGATTACAGCTCAGCGTTCAATACAATTATACCGTTAGTGCTAATGAGCAAGCTCAAACACTTGAGCCTCAGTACCTCCCTTTGGATCCTTGACCTCTTCACCAGGAGACTACAGTCAGTGCAGATCAGAAATAACATCTCTTCCATGCTGAAAATCAACACTGGAGCACCTCCAAGATGCAAGCTTAGCCCACTGCTCTACTCTCTCTACACATAATTGTGTGGCCAGGCACAGCTCAGTTGGCATCTATACATTTGCCAATGACACAACCATTGTTGGCAGAATTTCAGATGGTGAATAGGAGGTGTAGAGTGAGATACATCAGCTGGTTGAGTGGTGTCACAACAACAACCTTGCACAACATCAGTAAGACCAAGAAATTGATTGTGGACTTCAGGAATGAGAAGTCAGGCGAGTATACACCAGTCCTCATCAAAAGATCAGCAGTGGAAAGGGTGAGCAGTTTCAAGTTCCTGAGTTTCTAAATCTCTAAAGATCTATCATGGGTCCAACTAATTGATGCAAATAGGTACATAGAAGGGATGACAGTGGCTATATTTCATTGAGTGTTTGAGGAGACTTGGTATGTCACCAATGACTTGCAAATTTCTACAGCTGTACCACGGAGGGCATTCTAACTGGTTGCATCACTGTCTGGTACGGAAGGGCAACTGCACAGGACTGGAAAAAGATGCAGGAATTTCTAAACTCATCCAGCTGCACCACGGGCATTAACCTCCCCAGCATCCAGGATACCTTCAAAAGGCGATGCCTCAAAAAGGCGGCTTTCATCATGAGGGAACCCCATCGCCCAGGAGGAGGTACAGGAGCCTGAAGCCTCACACTCAACATTTCAGGAACAGTTTTTTCCCCTCCGCCAACAGATTTCTGAATGAACCCATGAACACTACCTCACTTTGTTTTTTGCTCTTTTTTTTGGTGTGTTTCTTATAATAATTTATAGTTTATTGTTATTATTATGTAATGCAATGTGCTGCTGCTGCAAAGCGACAAATTTGGTGACACAGGCCAGTGATATTAAACCTGATTCTGATTTAGAGTCATCGGGGACTTAGCTTTCTGAGAATGTAGAGGCATTCGCAAGCTTTCTTGGCTGCAGCACCAGTGTGGCTGGACCAGGGCAAATTGTTGGTGATTTTTACACCTTGGAACTTGAAGCTCTCAACTACCTCTACCCTATTTACATAATTATGAAGGGCTTAGATAAAGGTGGACCGTGCAAAACCTCTCCTTGTAACACAGAACATTGAAAACCGGTGGGCAGAGGCTTAATGTGAAGTGTTAGAGGGAATCTGAGGAAATGGTTTTCACATGGAGGGAGGTTGAGGTCTGGAACTTGCTGCCCGAGTAGGTGGTGGGGATAAGTGCTGTCATGTTTACAAAGCACCCAGAGGAGCACTTGAATAGCCAAGACACAGAGTGTTGGTAAAATAAATTACTGTCGTTGAGTACTCATCATGGACATGGTTGGCAAAGTGTCTGTCTCTGTGCTGTTTAAATCTAGAGGTAAGAGAGCAATTTCCTACTGAAGATAGTTTACCATCTTCCTTATGTTAGAAATGTAAAATGAGCTTGGTTCCAAAAAGCAATAAATATAGAACACAATCAGAAAATGCTGAAATTATCTTGTATACCATCTGGTTGTGTCACAACCACGGATTTGGCAGTGTAGCAGATATGGCAATCGCGCTCATGAATATGCACATGTCAGCTAATTATTTTTTAATTGTGATAGCATTTTACTACATCCTTTTCATCATAGTGCTTGTCCAGACTTGAACCCAGCCCAGCAATGCTTTGCTGCCTGCTTGCATTCGGCCTTGCTTGAGAAATTGGACTGTCGAGTCAACAGATTCTGAAGACTAGCGGTATTCATTTTATATTTAGTCATTCCTTTCAGCCGCAGTGTAGGCTTCGTTTTCCATTTGAGAGTTTGAGTTAATGGCCCTGTATGGCCTGCATTTATTTTCTTCTTTTCACTCTAACTCTGTTCAGTTTCGCTTCAATGTCTCTCGCTCCGCACTTGGGCCATATCCAAACCCGGTGACAGGTTGCCCCATTTTAGGAGGCTTTGGAGAGAGTACAGAAGAGACTCACCAGGATGCTGCCCTGATTGGAGAGTATTAGCTGTAAGGAGAGGTGGGACAAACTTGGACTGTATTCTCGGTAGAAATGTCAAATACCAGGGATCTCTTCCCACGGCCCTGTGTTGGTCCTCAAACATATCCCACTCCCTACTCTCTCACAAGGCACTATGTCCATCCTCAACCTGGCCCGCTGCAGTAGGACTGGCTGGGGACTGACTCAGGGCTGTGGACTGACACAGGGCTGTGGGTTGTGTGTGGAGAAATGCAGTTATTTTGGAGATTGTGATGGTGTTGTGGGGACAGAGTACAACAGTAGGACCAGTTTGGGGCTAATAGGTTTGGGGCTTTGGAAATAGAGCAGGGCACATTCAATATTTAGGGTCTAGATATGCTACATCGATGGAGCTGGGCAGTAGCTTTTGTCTGGGGACTAACAAAGGGCTTTGTATCAAAAGAGCATGAGAGAGGCCACTTTGAGTACTTTGTGCAATGGTAAGGGGGGTAGTGAGATTATTTTGGAGTTGATACTGCATTGTGTGAGCGAGCAGGACAGTGGGATTATTCTGGTGACTAACATGGCTGTGCTATGTAATGTTGCCTCCCAGGGTCAGGGACATCTTAAATTGAGTCCACAGCATTCTTCATGTGAGAGAATAAGCAGCAAGAGGTCATTGTCCACATCAGTACCAATGACATGGGTAGGAAGGATGACGAAGTCCTGCAAAGTGAATTCTGGGAGTTAGGTGCTAAGTTAAAAGATAGGACCTCCAGGGTTGTGATCTTTACACTGCTAGTGTAATTTCCCATGTAGCGAGGCCAGAAATAGGAAGATCATATAGTTTAACACATGGCCAAGGAGATTATGCAGGAGGGAGCGTTTCAGATTTTTGGAATATTGGGTTCTCTTCCAGGGAAGGTGGGATCTGTATAGATGGTCTGGTTTGCATCTGAACTGAGGGAGACTTTGTACAAAATCAGGAATCAAAAGGTTGAGCATAGTGGGACTAACGCTCTAAGTTGTGTATATTTCAATGCACGGAGTATTATTGAGAAAGCGAATGAGCTTAGGGCATGGACCAACAAATGGAAAGTATGATATTGTAACCATTCATGAAACTTGGTGGCAGGAGAGGCAGGATGGGCAGTTCAATGTTCCAGGGTTCCATTGTTTTGGGTGTGTGAGATCAGAAAGGATAAAAGGGGGAGCGGTTGCATTATTAGTCAGAGAAAGTATCACAGCAGTGTTTTGATAGGACAGGGCTGGAGAGTTGATCTACTGAGGCTATATGGGTAGAACAGAGAAATAAAACAGGATGACAACATTAATGGGATTATGTTACAGCTCACCCAACAGTCAACAGGATTTAGAGGAGTAAGTGTGTAGAGCGATTGCAGGGAGATGCAAGAAACATAAGGTTGTGATAGTAGGTGATTTTAACTTTCCATGTATTGACTGGGTCTGGCATACTGTAAAAGGGTAGGATGGGATAGAGTTTGTAAACGGTATGTAGGAAAGTTTCCTTAATCAATACATAGAGATCCCAATGAGAGAGTGGGCAATATTTGATCTCTTATTAGGTAATGGGACAGGGCAAGAGACGGAAGTTTGTGTAGGGGAACACTTTCCATCTAATAATCATAATGTTATTAATTTCAAGGTGTGGGCACGTGGCCAGGTAGTTAAGGCATTCAACTAGCGATCTGAAGGCGGTGAGTTCGAGCCCCAACCGAGGCAGCGTATTGTGTCCTTGAGCAAGGCACTTAACCACACAGTGCTCTACGACGACACCGGTGCCAAGCTGTATGGGTCCTAATGCCCTTCCCTTGGACAACATCGGTGTCGTGGAGAGGGGAGACTTGCAGCATGGGCAACTGCCAGTCCTCCATACAACCTTGCCCAGGCCTGTGCCCTGGAGAGTGAAGACTTTCCAGGCACAGATCCATGGTCTTGCAAGACTAACGGATGCCTTTACTTTTAATTTCAGGATAATTATAAAGAAGGATAGGTCTGGTCCTCAGGCTGAGTTTGTCAAATGGGGAAAAGACAATTTTGATTCTATCAGAGAGGATCTGGCAAGTATGGATTGGGGCAGGCTGTTTTCAGGCAAAGGTGTACTTGGTAAATGGGAGGCCCTCAAAAGTGAAACTGCGAGAGTACAGTCTTTGCACGTTCTTGTCAGAATAAAAGGCAAAGGTAAAAAGTTCAGGGAAAGTTGTTTTTCAAGAGATATTGAGACTCTGGTTAAGAAAAAGAATTAGGTGCATAGCAGGCATAGACAAGAAGGAGCAAATAAGGAACTCAAGGAGCATAAGAAATGCAAGAGAACACTTAAAAATAAAGTCAGGTGGGCTAAAAGAAGGCAAGAGGTTGCTCCAGCAGACAAGGTAAAGAGAATCCCAAGGGCTTCTAGAGACTATATTAAGACCAAAAGAGTAGCAAGGGACAAAGTTTGCCCTCTGGAAGATCAGAGGCCATCAACTATGCATAGAGCCGAAAGAGATGGTAAAGGTGTTAAATGGATTTTTTTTGCATCTGTATTTACTTGGGAAAAGAGTCTATGGAAGTGAGGCAAAGCAGTAGTGAAGTCATGGACCAGGAAAGGTCTATCAGGGCCCCAGTATTCTGCTGTAAAAAGCAAATACGAACTGTGGGGAGAGAGGAATTGTCGATGTTTTGGTTTGAAACCCTGTATCATGGCTGAGAGGGGAAAAAAAAGATTATTTGAAACAAAGATTTTGTTCCCAGAAAACTTCCAAATATATCTTATGGATTTTAGACTGCTGATCATGAAAACCACCATGAAATTTCCCTATCATGCACTATTAAAAAAAACCCCATATTTGTTATTTCAATTCATAATTCAAGTCAATTAAAATATTGCCCACAATGTAAACTGAAAAGTTTTCTATTTTATCCAGGCATGCGTAAGTAGAGTGGACGCTGCATGGCAGAACAGCTTTTAGAAAAACAGGATATGGAGTCTGGAGGAGGTAGATGAAGATGCCATGATACATGAGCCAGGAATGGAAAACAACCCCGATACTGATGCAGATTTTGAACCCTTTATATTGAGTGAGTCTCATCTGATAACTCAATCTGAGTTAAATTACCTAGTCAGAGACATGGTCAAAAGCAGAATTATTGGGTTCAAGACAGCAAGGATGGAATCGGCTATCACCAAGCACAAATATTTCCTTGAAGGATTTTGAAACCTGAGGCAGATGTTCCCCAGAATAACTGATGCCAAGATTAAGGAAGGCATTTTTGTTCATTCGCCAATTAAACAAGTCATCAATGACAGGCAATTGAAAGAACTTCTTGTAGAACTGGAGAAAATTGCATAGAAGGCATTCAAAGATATTTTTAAAAAAATTCTTGGCAAATACAGAGCACCAAACTACCTGCAAATGGTTGACACCATGCTTCAAGCATAAAAAACCATGAAGTGCAACATATCACTAAAGATTAGTTTTCTGCATTCCCATTTAGACTTCTTCCCTGCAAATCTTGGCACTGTCAGTGAAGAATATGGTGAACGGTTTCTCTAGGATACTGAGGGCAAATGGAATCCATCAGTACTGGCTGATTATTGTTGGACACTGAGCAAGAAGCCTCAGAAACTGAATACAAATGAAAATCATCAAAAAACATTTTTAGCTTGGTTGAACTGTTGCAAAGCATCAGCACTGTTATGCAATGAGACGCATTATATTCAATAAAATTTATCTTCTTGTTTTTTTCAAATTCCTATGTGATACAAGTATCTGAAATCATATCTGTGCTCAGCCTTGAGTGGTCTATCATAAACAGAAAGGATTTCTGAGGAGGCAACACTTTAAAAAAATTGTTGTCCATGTAGCCAGTATAAGGACAACAATGAGTGTGGTGAGACAAAGGCCAATAAGTGTTTGATGGACCAAAAAAGGTGAAGAATGATGGCAGAAGGAGTGAGATGGGAGAAGGGGAGGGATGGATTTGGGAGACCAAGGCATGGTGTGTGAAGGCATATGGTGTGCTGGCCTTCATCAACTGTGGGACTGAGTACAAGAGCTGTAAGTTAATATTATAGCTATATAAGACCCTAGTTAAAGCCCACTCAGAGTACTGTGTTCAGTTCTGGTCACTTCATTGCAGGAAGGATGTGGATACTATAGAGAGAGTGCAGAGGAGATTTACAAGGATGTTGCTTGGATTGGAGAGCATACCTTATGAGAATAGGTTGAGTGAACTTGGCCTTTTCTCCTTGGAGTGACGGAGGATGAGCGGTGTCCTGCTAAAGGTGTATAGGATGATGAGAGACATTGGTTGTGTGGATAGCCAGAGGCTTTTTCCCTGGGCTGAAATGGCTAAAACCAGGGGGCATAGTTTTAAGGTACTTGGAAGTAGGTACAAAGAGGATGTTAGAGCTAAGTTTTTCACACAGAGGGTGGTTGAATACACCTCCAGCAAAGGTGATAGAGGCGGATACAATTATAGTCTATTAAGAGACTCTTAGAATGGTATATGGAGCGTAGAAAAATAGCAGGCTATGTGGTAAGGAAATTCTAGGCAGTTTCTAGAGTAGGTTACATGTTTGGCACAACATTGTGGGCCAAAGGGCCTGTAATGTGCTGTAGATTTCTATGTTTCTAAGGCAGGTGGATAATAGCTAGAGACTCGATAGACTGCAGACGCCAGAATCTGGAGCAACAAACGATCTGCTGGAGAAACTCAAACATTCTGATTCTACATTGCTTCAATTCTAGCTTCTGTGATTTCTTTACACCAGTGGAGGCCAATCTCTTTGGATGTAAACCATAAGCTCTAGAATTCTTTAAAACACTGCTTATTACTCATCTCTTCAGCAGCACTGATCCTAATGTCTTCCCCAATTAGCTGCTTGGGTATCTTGGGAACAGTTCAATATCCTGTCAATAATTGGCTGCTGTTACAAATATGTCTACAGGCAACATTTGAACACATCACTTCATCTCCAAAAAGTTACAGTGTATGACTTTAAGAAGAATTGTAAACTAAGTTTTTAGCCATCTCCATGTTAAATCAAGGTATAAAGGTCATAACTGACTTGTGCAGAAATAATAAGTCACCATTTAGTTATCTGGCTGACGAGTATCTCAGAACCTTCTTCTTGCCTTTGTTCCAATAATCCTTTAACATCCTACATACCTAGCCATAATCCGTCAACCTCAGTTTGAAATCTCAATTGATTAATGTTGGATCGTACAGTGAACTCATCTATCCTAGTTGGTTGGATTCCAAGTGGAAGAGAGGGGTCAGCAGGTGATGGAGAAATCAATACCAGATAGAGAGCAGGAGAGGCAGTCGAAAGAGTCAGACAGTTGTACAGCACAGAAACAGGCCCTTCAGCCCATTATGTCCATACAAACCCTTTTGTCCACCTCTCTAATCCCATTTTCCTGCATTCAGATCAAATCCTTCTATACCTTGCCTCTTCAGAAGGGACAAGGTAAAACAGATTGAAATACCCTGTACTCTATGACAACTTCATTATTTTTTCAAAAATCAAGACAGCCCACAATGAATGTCAGTGTCTGCTGTGACCTACGAAACCCTTGTCTAGAAGAATGAAGTAATGGTTTAGAAACTGATGGCAGGCAGCAGCGACAACTGGATATTAATGAGGAGAATTGTCGTTGAGTTATACTGTCATCAGATGTCTTTCCAGACCTTCTGAATTATACATATCTGTCACAGTATTCCTAAGCAATCTCTTCAAATATTCCACTTAAAGAGTAAAATGGTATTTTGCTCAAACTGTCAATCAAACAAAGCATCTGCTCTAACATTAACAGCAGTGTTTTTTATTAGATATTGTCAACGCAAAGACAGACGTTTATGAGGTAGCTGGGATATGGGCAAAGGTAGAAATCAAGGATAGGCAATAACAAAGCAGACCAGAATAAACTGTGAGATCTGGGTTTTAATTGAGTGAAGACAATTGGGAAAAACAGCAGGGCTGCAGGTTAAAGTGATAATTGCATATGTCAGATGGTTCTGAAAAGTGTCCATCAACTCAGTGTGCATGGAATTCTTCCTTCCAAAACACTCCAGTGCTTGAAGCCTGAGAAAACCACAGACTTGTCAATCAATCTGGAGCTTATATCATGTGTTTTGTTTTACAGATAGCTTTGAAATAGAGAAAACCATTTCCAATATTTTTTGTCTCAACTCATTAATTTCTGAAGGTGAAAGGACATTACAATTAATCGCATTATTGTTGTCAGTAATAGATTGTGGTGGATCAGAATTGTATCACATTTTCTTGTCAGTTCTAAATCTGCAAACCCTACCATTTAAAAAGGTAAGGTCAGCAAGCACACGGAGAAAGCATGACCTCCAGATGCTCTTTCCAGTCACACAGCATTCCAGCAACAGAATTTTTAGAACCCCATGGTCGAAATCCTAAAGACACTGCAAGAGTACCGGTAACATATAGACCTGCAGTACTTCATGAGATAGTATCGCCATCCTCATGTGCATAAGATTTAATGATGGGCAGAAAATCCTCACTAACAATGAATGTGAAAAAACATAGCAACACACAAATCAAGAGCTGGCAGGTGAAAGGTGGACCTAGCTGATAAGGGTGAGGGGAGAATGGGAATGATGTCAGAAGCTGAAAGGAGGTCGGTGAGAATAACAAAGAGCTAAAGAAGATGCAATCTGATAGGAGATTAATGTGGAACATGGAATCAATGGAGGGAGGTGAATACTCCTTGGAAGAGAGTATGGATGATGGGCAGTAAGAAAGGGTGAAGTAGGAGAAAGAGATAAGGTGCTGGGGGCCAGCTGGATCATGAGGAGAGAGAAAAGAAATAAAAAGTGAAAAAGGAGAGGAGCCCCTAATGGAAATTGGAGAATTTAGTGTTCCTGCCATGAGGCAGGACACCACCCAGATGGAATATGAGGTGAAATTAACTTTTAGGGACTCAGAGTCACCTTCAGAGAATCTCTGATTTCCCTACTGCTGAGAACAATGGGACGCCACATCATAAGATATAGTAGCAGAATTTGGCCATTTGGCCCATCGAGTCTGCTCTGCTGTTTCATCATGGTTGATCCATTTCCCTCTCAGCCCCAATCTCCTGCCTTCCCCCTATAATCCTTCATGCCCTGACAAATCAAGACCCTATCAACCTCTGCCTTAAATATGCCCAATGACTTGGTCTCCACAACCACCTGCGGCAATAATTTCCACAGATTCAAAGCTCTTTGGCTCATGAATTCCTGCTCATCTCCAGTCTAAATGGTCATCCCTCTATTCTGAGGTTGTGTCCTTAGGTCAGGGGTCCCGAATCTTTTTTGCACTGTGGACCGGTTTAATATTGACAATATTCGTGCGGACCGGCCGACCTGGGGCGGGGTGGGGGGGGGTAGCGTTGCCAACGGACAAGAGTAGCAGTCAAATACGTTGTGTTTACCCAGAGAAAGACTACAATGACCATGAAGCCTTGTGCGGGCACCAACGTGCACATGCATGTACCAGCCGATTTTTTTTCTGCAAATCGTTTTTGGCGATTCTATTCGGGGGAGGGGTTAATCACGACTGGAATATAGGAGATAAGTGGCTAGTACACTCGATTTTGTTTCTAAAATGATTTATCTAATGAATTTAATATTAAACACACAGCGCATATTTTCTTCGCATGAATATAGTGATAAGTCAATTATCAGGGGAGGACAGGGGAGCTTGAAGTAAGTGTTGAACGAAATTCCAGTAGAAATGGTAGAGGCATGTTCGATATTGTCATTTAAAGAAAAATTGGACAGGTATATGGACAGGAAAGGAATGGAGGGTTATGGGCTTAGTGCAGGTCAGTGGGACTAGGTGAGAGTAGTGTTCGGCACGGACTAGAAGGGCAGAGATCGCCTGTTTCCGTGCTGTAATTGTTATATGGTTATATAAGTAGGTCAATAGCACCATAACATTTTAAGTAATGTTTGGATATTAAACACACAGTGCATATTTTCCCCATATGAACATATAAAGTCATTGCAACACACCAATATCGCTGAATCAGTGGGAGCCCTGGGCTTGTTTTCCTGCAACAAGGCGGTCCTATCGAGGGGTGATGGGAGACAGCGATACTCGAAGGGGGGCTCCTTATGTCCAGTCTATTACGCAGTTTGGTTTTTGTTACATTCATTGCAGAAAACTCCGCTTCGCAGAAAAATGTTGGAAATGAAAGCAACGTTTCAGTGCTTTCGTGTCTATCTCAGGATACTTAGCCTTGACTTTGATCCAGAATGCTGGCAGAGATGTTATATCAAACATACTTTTCAGTCCGCCGTCATTTGCAAGCTCAAGGAGTTGATCTCCTTCCCCCGCTGACATGGATGACGCGTGCGTAATGACCTTGCGTAAGTTCAAGCTCAACAGTGGGCGTGTCAGGGAATGAGGAAAGGTGCAGCTGACTCCTATCGCCAAATCATATCGTTTCCTCGCGGCCCGGTAGCGCATGATTTGCAGCCCGGTACCAGTCCGCGGCCCGGTGGTTGGGGACCGCTGCCTTAGGTTGTTGACTCTCCACCAGAGAGAACATAATCTCCACACCCACTATATTGAGGCCTTTCAAAATTCAATATTTTATCAATAAGATCCCCACCACCATTATTCTCAATTCCAGTGAGTACAGGCCCAGGGTCATCAAATGCTTCTCATATGATATGTCTTTCAATCCTGGAATCATTTTTGTGAACCTCCTTTAGGGAATTCAGAATGAGGACTCCAAGTCACTTTGCACCTCGGATTTTTGAATTTTCTCTCTATTTAGAAAAATAGTCTATGCTTATATTTCTTCTACCAAAGTGTAGGACCATACACTTCCTGACACTGTATTCCATCTGCCACTTCTTTGCCCATTCTCTTAATCTGTATAAGTCCTTCAACAGCCTCTCTGCTTCCTCAACACTACCTACCCCTCTACCTGTTTTCATATTGTCCACAAACTTGGCCGCAAAGCTATCAATTCCATCATCCAATCATTGACATATAACAACGAAAGAAGTGGTCCCAATGCAGTACTCTCTGCAACACCACTAGTCACTGGCAGCCAACTAGAAAAGGCTTCCTATTTTTCTCATTCTGTGCTTCCTGCTGTGACGAGAAAGCTCATAAAATTAAGATGTTTGCTGGCCTGGGTTAGCATCAGTGGCATCAGCAGTTGGTCTGCCACCTGTCCTCAGGGGGAAGGAGAAATAAGGAACAATGAAGCAGCGTCTGGAGATGTGTAATGAAGGGACGGGAGAGAGAGCTGTCTGGAGCGGCTCCCCCTTTGAACCCTGAACTGTTTGAAGTGATGGACAGGCGATACCCCAGCAGGGGGATAAAGAGGGACAGGTTTCGCTAAGGCGACACACACGACACCCGAGGTAACGAGACCCTGGAAGCAGTGCGCCTCTCACGAGTCGGTGGGACGTACCAGACCTTAAACGCATAGGGTGGAAAGGTACGATCAGCGGGAACCCGGTGTGTGTCCACCTTCGCTTGGGTTCCGGGTTCACTGCAGAGGATCGACCGCATCTGGAGGAGGGGTCATAGTCGGTGACCTCAGG
This sequence comes from Mobula birostris, assembly GCF_030028105.1. Lineage (NCBI taxonomy): Eukaryota > Metazoa > Chordata > Chondrichthyes > Myliobatiformes > Myliobatidae > Mobula > Mobula birostris. Next base: position 22,191,461 of record NC_092371.1, on the reverse strand, counting down.
TGACATCACAAAGGACCCACCCGGAAAGCTGCTTGTGAGCAATATCGCCGGTCTGTGAGTGGAAGCCGTTTCTGAATGATCAGTCGTTCCCGTTCTCTCTCTCTCTCTCTCCCCCCCCCCACGTTGTCCATCGCCATGGCAACGATTACTGCGAACTGAACTAAATTGGACTGAACTTTGTGTCACTTTGAAATTGGTCATTTACCCCTAGACAACGATAGAGCTTGATTGATGCTGTTATGTTAATTCTGTGCACATGTGTGTTTATCATTGCTGAACTGTTGCATTTATTATCCTTTCGATCACTGTGTTGCTTGTTTCTTTAATAAAACTTCCTTATTTCTAGTAATCCAGACTCCAACTGAGTGATCCACTTCTGCTGGTTTGGCAACCCAGTTACGGGGTACGTAACACTGCCAATCAGCCTTACTTACATCTTTCCTGTAGGTGGGTGATCAAAACTGCGTACAGTACTCCAAATTAGGCCTCTCCAATGCTTTACACAATTTCAACATGATATCCCTTCTTGGGCACTTAATACTTCAATCTAGGAAGGCCAATGTGCCGTAAGTTTTCATTACAACCCTATCTGTCTGTGATGCCACTTTCAATGAATTATGGACCTGTATTCCCAGATCCCTGTGTTCTACTGCACTCCTCAGTGCCCTACCATTTATTGCATAAGACCTACCATGGTTGATCTTACCAAAATGCAAAACCTCACAGTTGTCTGCATTAAATTCGATTTGCCATTTTTCAGCCTATTTTTCCAGTTGATCCATACACCACTGCAAGCCATGATAGTCTTCCTTGTTGTCCAATACACCCTCAATCTTGGTGCCATCTGCAAATTTGCTGATACAGTGTACCACATTATCATCCAGATGTCAAACAACAATGGATCCAGCACCAATCCCTGTGGCAGTCCACTGGTCACAGGCCTCCAGTCAGAGAAGCAACCATCTATTACCCCCATCTGGATTCTTCCACAAAGCCAATGCCTAATTCAATTTACTACCTCTTCTTGAATGCCGAGCAACTGAACTTTCTTAACCAACCTCGCATGTGAGATCTTATCATATGCCTTGCTAAAGTCCATGTAGACAACATCTACTGCCTTGCTTTCATCAGCTTTCCTGGTAACTTCCTGGAAAAACTTGATAAGATTGATTAGACATGACCCAACATGCACGATGCCATTCTGATCATCCTTGATCAGTCCATGTCTGTCCAAATACTTAAATATTTGGTCCCTTAGAATACCTTCCAGTAACTTTCCCACGACTGAAGTCAGACTCACTGGCCTATAATTTCCTGGTTTATTTTTAGAGCCTTTCTTAGGCACCAGAACAACATTGGCTATCCTTCAATCCTCTGGTACCTCACCAGTTACCAAGGATAATTTAAATATCTCTGCTTTCATGTTCAAATTTGTATTCCAGCTATATTCAGTGGGAGAAAATTTCACCTAATTGTCTAATTGTCCTATGCTCTAAAGCACAAACCAGAAATTTACCAATCACCAATCCACACACAACACCAGACGGGAATGCCTCCAACTTAACTTCAATGTTGTTTAAGGTATTTCTGATGGATATTTGAAGAGTTTCCCAAAATCGCTGGGAATACATTCTGTCTCCTTGCAGCAGAGTAAAAGGGACAATCGCATACTAGAACCCTTTCCCATTTTTGCCTCTGATTTACATTTTCACTGAAGTGAAAGATGTAAGACGCGCTGTGACTTGCTGTTGTTTATCACAATTGTACAAAGTCACAGTTTCAGTTGTTTTATCAATGCATCTTTGCCTTCTACCCAACTCTAATATCTCGAGCCAGGTAAGTAATCCACTATTATTGTCTGCATTGTGTGTGATTTAGAGTTATTACAGTAAAATCACTTTTGTCCATTTGGAAAAACATTCAACTAAGGGAAAGTACACAGTTACAGCTATGGACGAGCATTCTTCTGTCACAGTAATTTGACAGCAAGATCTTCCCAATCTTAACCTGACAGGAAGGTAGCTTTAAGTGTTATCTGTGCAGATTTTTATCACCACTTCCATTCTCAGTCGAAACGCTAGAGAAGTGGTAACCAGAAGAATCAACACAATCATATTGTTAATGTACCTACACCAGTTCCTCTCATTGTAAAAGCAGATAAAAGCAAAGAAATTTTGAAAACAAAGCCGGTTGCATGCTTCTCAATACTGTATAACTGTGGAAAAGAGCTGCCAGAAACAATAGATTTAATCGCTCACACATCTCTAACACTTGTGTCTGAAGCAATATTGGTCATTAGTCATTATTGCTGTTTTAAGCCTCCACCACTTCAAGAATTTTATTATGTGACAATTTTGTCTTTGTATGTTGGTGGAGTGTTTTGCATAGAACTGACTAAAGCTTGGTGTCTGTGGAAGAAAGAAGCCATGTTGTGCACTACCTTATTTTATTTAACTTGACAGACAATTTTCCCAATATATTAGAAAATCCCGATATATTAGAGACACAGATATTTATTACCTGTAAATGTGAGTTCTGTCAGGATACTTGAACTGGTGCTCAATTACAGATTCACTAATGACCATCTCGAATCAACAGCAAGTGGGGAGGGGATAGCATAGATCCTCCACATTTGCTCCAATGAAAATTGAAAGCCAAAGTTTGTAAAGATCTGGAGCAGCTTCAAGCTAAGGATCCCCGTTAGAACATAGAACATAGCACAGTACAGGCCCTTCGGCCCACAATTTTGTGCTGACCCTCAAACCCTGCCTCCCATATAAGCCCCCACCTTAGATTCCTCCACATACCTGTCTAGTAGTCTCTTAAACTTCACTAGTGTATCTGCCTCCACCACTGACTCAGGCAGTGCATTCCACGCACCAACCACTCTCTGAGTAAAAAACCTTCCTCTAATATCCCCCTTGAACTTCCCACCCCTTACCTTAAAGCCATGTCTTCTTGTATTGAACAGTGGTGCCCTGGGGAAGAGGTGCTGGCTATCCACTCTATCTATTCCTCTTATTATCTTGTACACCTGTATCATGTCTCCTCTCATTCTCCTTCTCTCCAAAGAGTAAAGCCCTAGCTCCCTTAATCTCTGATCATATTGCATACTTTCTAAACCAGGAAGCATCCTGGTAAATCTCCTCTGTACCCTTTCCAATGCTTCCACATCCTTCCTATAGTGAGGTGACCAGAACTGGACACAATACTCCAAGTGTGGCCTAACCAGAATTTTATAGAGCTGCATCATTACATCGCAACTCTTAAACTCTATCCCTCGACTTATGAAAGCTAACACCTCATAAGCTTTCTTAACTACCCTATCCACCTGTGAGGCAACTTTCAGGGATCTGTGGACATGTACCCTGAGATCCCTCTGCTCCTCCACACTACCAAGTATCCTGCCATTTACTTTGTACTCTGCCTTGGAGTTTGTCCTTCCAAAGTGTACCACCTCACACTTCTCCGGGTTGAACTCCATCTGCCACTTCTCAGCCCACTTCTGCATCCTATCAATGTTTCTCTGCAATCTTTGACAATCCTCTACACTATCTACAACACCATCAACCTTTGTGTCGTCTGCAAACTTGCCAACCCACCCTCCTACCCCCACATCCAAGTCGTTAATAAAAATCACGAAAAGTAGAGGTCCCAGAACAGATCTTTGTGGGATACCACTAGTCACAATCCTCCAATCTGAATGTACTCCCTCCACCACCACCCTCTGCCTTCTGCAGGCAAGCCAGTTCTGAATCCACCTGGCCAAACTTCCCTGGATCCCATGTCTTCTAACTTTCTGAATAAGCCTACCATGTGGAACCTTGTCAAATGCCTTACTAAAATCCATATAGATCACATCCACTGCACTACCCTCATCTATATGCCTGGTCACCTCCTCAACGAACTCTATCAGGCTTGTTAGACATGATCTGCCCTTCACAAAGCCATGCTGACTGTCCCTGATCAGACCATGATTCTCTAAATGCCTATAGATCCTATCTCTAAGAATCTTTTCCAACAGCTTTCCCACCACAGACGTAAGGCTCACTGGTCTATAATTACCTGGACTATCCCTACTACCTTTTTTGAACAAGGGAACAACATTCGCCTCCCTCCAATCCTCCGGTACCATTCTCGTAGACAACGAGGACATAAAGATCCTAGCCAAAGGCTCATCAATCTCTTGTCTCGCCTCGTGGAGCAGCCTGGGGAATATTCCGTCAGGCCCCGGGGACTTATCTGTCCTAATGTATTTTAACAACTCCAACACCTCCTCTCCCTTAATATCAGCATGCTCCAGAACATCAACCTCACTCATATTGTCCGCACCATCATCAAGTTCCCTCTCATTGGTGAATACCGAAGAGAAGTATTCATTGAGGACCTCGCTCACTTCCACAGCCTCCAGGCACATCTTCCCACTTTTATCTCTAATCGGTCCTACCTTCACTCCTGTCATCCTTTTTTTCTTCACATAATTGAAGAACGCCTTGGGGTTTTCCTTTACCCTACTCGCCAAGGCCTTCTCATGCCCCCTTCTTGCTCTTCTCAGCCCCTTCTTAAGCTCCTTTCTTGCTTCCCTATATTCCTCAATAGACCCATCTGATCCTTGTTTTGTAAACCTCATGTATGCTGCCTTCTTCCTCCTGACTAGATTTTCCACCTCACTTGTCACCCATGGTTCCTTCACCCTACCATTCTTTATCTTCCTCACCGGGACAAATTTATCCCTAACATCCTGCAAGAGATCTCTAAACATTGACCACATGTCCATAGTACATTTCCCTGCAAAAACATCATCCCAATTCACACCCACAAGTTCTAGCCTTATAGCCCTATAATTTGCTTTTCCCCAATTAAAAATTTTCCTGTCCTCTTTGATTCTATCCTTTTCCATGATAATGCTAAAGGCCAGGGAGTGGTGGTCACTGTCCCCCAGATGCTCACCCACTGCGAGATCTGTGACCTGACCCGGTTCATTACCTAGTACTAGATCTAGTATGGCATTCCGCCTGGTTGGCCTGTCCACATACTGTGACAAGAATCCATCCTGGACACACTTAACAAATTCTGCCCCATCTAAACCCTTGGAACTAATCAGGTGCCAATCAATATTAGGGAAGTTAAAGTCACCCATGATAACAACCCTGTTATTTTTGCACCTTTCCAAAATCTGCCTCCCAATCTGCTCCTCTGTATCTCTGTTGCTACCAGGGGGCCTATAGAATACCCCCAGTAGAGTAACCGCTCCCTTCCTGTTCCTGACTTCCACCCATATTGACTCAAAAGAGGATCCTTCTACATTACCCACCCTTTCTGTAGCTGTAATAGTATCCCTGACCAGTAATGCCACCCCTTCTCCCCTTTTTCCGCCCTCTCTATCCCTTTTAAAGCACTGAAATCCAGGAATGTTGAGAATCCATTCCTGCCCTGGTGCCAGCCAAGTCTCTGTAATGGCCACTGCATCATAATTCCATGTATGTATCCAAGCTCTCAGTTCATCATCTTTGTTCCTGATGCTTCTTGCATTGAGGTACACACATTTCAGCCCTTCTACCTTACTGTCTTTACACCGTTTATTCTGCTTCTCTTTCCTCAAAGCCTCTCTGTATGTTTGATCTGTTAACGTCAATGCCTGTCTCAACATGTCCAACTTAGGTTTTTCTGGGTTGAATTGAAGTTGGTGAAAGGTTTCCAAGCCAGAATACTTATTCTGTTCCTTTCTCCAGCAATACTACCCAACCTGCTGAGTGTTTTCAACATTTTCACTCAAATACATAATATTAAGGGAATCTTGATTGTGCTTCATAAAGGAATGGGGATAGAACCATTTGTTAAATTTGATCACTTTGGGTGAATGACTGCAATCTGGACCATATTCAAGGATTCATCAGCAGACCAAAATGAATATGTCACAGTTGTCACTAACTTCATAAAGACATGCGTGGTTGAGCGTGCACTTTCTGAGTCTTCTCCAAACAGAAACGCTGGATCAATTAGGTGATTGATAATTTGCTGAAGGTTAGATCTATGGCATTCAGGGCTGGTGACCTAGAGTCATATAAAAAGTCTAGATATGACCTCCAGAAGGCCAATGTGAGTGCAAGTAGGCGATTTCAGACTAAACTGAAAACACAGATGGGTGCTCAACAGCTGTGGCAGGACTTGCAAAATATTACTTTCTACAAGGTGAGGTTGGGTAGCATAAGTGGCGACAACCTATCAGTCCTGGATGAGCTCAATGCCTCCTATTCACACTTTTAGAGGGAAAAGTATGACACACCCACACATCTCAGATGGTCCTGTAATCTGATTCCCTGAGACCGATGTCCTTTTAGAGGGTGAAACTACCAACGGCATCTGGACCTCAAGGTGGTGCTGATAAAGTGGTGAGGCTTTGCATGGAGATCTGAGGGAATCATCAGATATTCCAGTTTGCGACGATTACAGTTGAATCGTGTTGGCCGAATGATTCAACATGCAATGGGTACTTCAGGAAGTAACTGCAGTTAAAATGTTTAAAAAATCCATCGATCCTCAAAACGAGCGGAACCTGGACTGCAGACTCTGATCGGGACTGCAGTTCCCCTTTAAGATAATGGAAGCATGGAAAGCATGCTGCTCTGTAAGTACGATTAGACTCCACTCCCCACCATCCTGCTGGCGAATATATGGTTTCTGGAAAATAAAGTTGAAGACCTCAGAGGAAGATACTACAACCAGACAAACATCAGGGACTGCAGCACATTTTTGCTCACACCCACCATTTCAGACATTGCTGCAGCCTGAGGGCTTCACCATCCACCACAAAGACAGGACAGCTGAGGCTTTTAACGGTAAAGGAGGCAGAGTATGCTTCATGATTAAATCATCATGGTGCACTGACTTTGAGTCTGTCTCAGTCTTACTCACCCGACCTGGAACATCTAGCAATCAGGTGTCATCCCTTCTATCTGCCGAGGGAGATTTCCACCTTCATCCTAGTAGTGGTGCTCTTTCTACTCCTGGCAAACATCAGGTAGGTACTGGAGGAGCCGAGCATTGCAATCAGTGATCACAAAGCAACATACCCTGATGCCTTCTCTATCATTGTGGGAGATGTCAACCAGGTCATCTTGAAAAAGTCTCTGAACAACTACCACCAACATATCACCCGTGGAACCAGAGGAGCCAACACACTTGACCACCTTTATGCAACAATCAAGAACGCTTACCATGCCATCCTACCTCGGAAAGTCCACTCTCCTGGCTATTCTTCTCCTCGCATACAGGCAGAAACTAAAGACCACAGTACCAGTGGTGAGGACCAAGAAGGTATGGTCAAGGGAGGTAGAGGAGCACTTACTGGACTGCTTTGAGTCGATGGACAGGACCATATTTACGGATTCGAATCTGAATGAACGTCCTACAGTTGTCACTGACATCATCATTATCTGTGTGGATGATTGTGTGCTTTCATGAACATACTGAACATCCATGGATGAACTAGAAGATTTGTAGTCTGCTGAGGGTTAGATCTGTGGCATTCAAGACCAGTGATCCAGAACTATACAAGAAATCCAGTTATGACCTATGGAAGGCTATTTTAAGAGTGAAGAACAATTCCATTTGAGGCTAGAGACAGAATTGGATGCATGTCAGCTGTGGCAGGGTTTGTAGGCCATTACTTCCTACAGGATGAAACCTAATATCATGAATGGCTGTGATGTTCTCTGCCAGTTGAGCTCTGTACCTTTTATGCATGGTTTGAAAGGGAGGATAAAACGCACATGCGTGAATCCCTGCAAAAGCTGGTGACCTGTGATCTCTGTCTTGGAGGCCAACATCAGAACACCTTTCAAGAAGGCATCAGGCCCTGATGGTGTACCTGGTAGGACCCTGAAAGCCTGTGCCAACCAACTGTCAGGAGTGTTCATGGACATCTTCAATCTTTCACTGCTGCAGTCAGAGGTTCCCATCTGCTTCAAAAGAGTGAAAATCCTATCATATGAAAGACCAAGAAGAGCAGAGTGAGCTGCCACAACAACTACCGCCCAGTTGCACTCACACTTACTGTTATGAGGTGCGTTGAGAGGTTGGTCATGGCCAGAATCAACTCCTGTCTAAGCAAGCACCTGGACCTACTGCAATTTGCCTGTCACTACCTTAGGTCTACAGCCAATGTAATCTCACTTGCTTTTCATTCGGCCTTGGATCACCTGGATAATAGTTCATTTATTACAGCTCAGTGTTCTACATCATCATACCCTTAGTACTTATTAACAAGCTCCAAAACCTAGGTCCCTTACCTCCCTCTGCAACTGGATCCTTGACTTCCTCACTGGGAGACACAGTCACTGCAGATCAGAAATAACATCTCCTCCTTGCTGACAAACAACATAAACACACCTCAAGGACATGCATTTCGACTCACTGCTCTACTCTGTCTACACACATGATGGTGTAGCCAGGCACAGCTCGAACACCATCTATATAAATTTGTTGATGACATAACTATTGTCGGCAGAATTTCAGATGGTGACGTGGAGGTGTACAGGTGTGAGATAGATCAGCTGTTTGAGTGGTATCGTAACAACAGCCTTGCACTCAGTGTCAGTAAGACCAAGGAACTGATTGTCAACTTTAGGAAGGGGAAGTCGAGGGAACACACACCAGTCTTCGTTGAGGGATCAACAGTGGAAAGGGTGAGCAGTATCAAATTCCTGGATGTCAACATCTCTGAAGATCTATCCTGGGCCCAATATAGTGATGCAATTACAAAAAAGTCACGATGGTAGCTATATTTCATTAGGAATTTGAGGAGTCCTGATATGTCACCAAAGGGAGGAGGGAACGTCGACTCAGACCATGAGAGGCCTGCGTCGGGCATTTTCATGCCTTACAAGGCGCAGATTGAAAGTCTGTGAGGGGCGCCACTCCTCGCACAGACATTAGAGTAATGTGTGATTAAGTGCCGTGCTCAAGGACACAAACATGCTGCCACAGCTGAGGCTCAAACCAGCGACTTTCAGATCACTAGACGAGTGCCTTAACCACTTGGCCACGTGCCCAACACGTGTCGCCAAAGACTCTAACAAATTTCTAGAGATGTACCATAGAGAGCATTCTAACTGGTTGCATCACTGCCTGGTTTTCAGGGACTAATGCACAGGATCATAAATTGCTGCAGAAGATTGCAGACATATTATCCAACTCCATCATGAACACTAGCCTCTCTGGCACCGAGGACATCTTCAGAAGACAATGCCTCAAAAAGGCTGCGTCTAGCATTAAGGAACCCCATCACCCAGGACATTACCTCTTCTCAATGCTACCATCAAGGATGAGGTAGAGGACATATACTCAATGTTTTAGAAACAGCTTCTTCCTCTCCGCCACCAGATTTCTGAATGGATAATGAACCCATCTACACTACCTCTTTTATCTTTGCTGTCTTTCTGTGCTACTTATTAAATTTAATTTATATGCTGTATATGTATTTATTGTTATTGTAATTTTTAGTTTTTTATTATTACGTATTGCAATATAACGCTGCCACAAAACATCAAAATTCACGACATATGCCAGTGATATTAAACCTTATTCTGATTCTCATTCTCATTCCAGACGGCACACCTGGCCAAGTACTAGAGATCTGTTTTGACCAACTGGCTGGGGAAATTCCTGACATATTCAACCTCTCACTGCTGCAGTCTGGGATTCCCACCTGATCCAAAAGGAGATTTATTTTACCAGTGCCCAAGAGGAGAAGGTGACCAGCCTCAGTGACTGCCTTTTGGCAGCACTCATGTCAGCCATAATGAAGTGTTGCCCATGGTTGGTTATGGCATGAATGAACTATTGCCTAGGAGATGAGTAGGATCTACATAATTTGCCTACTGCCAAAACATGTCAACAGCAGATTTCCCTGGCTCTTCAACCTCACTGGACAACAGAAATATATATGCCAGGCTGTTGTTTATCAACTACAGTGCAGCATTCATCATAATTATCCTTCCAAACTTATCATCAAGCTTCAAGACCTGGGCCTCTGTACATCCATCTGCAACTGGATCCTCAGCTTCCTCCTCAGCATAACTCAGTCAGTGAGGATTGTTAACAACATATCCTCTTTGCTGACCATCTGCACAAGTGCACCTCAAGGCTGTGTTCTTAGACCTCTTCTAGACACTCTATACTCCCAAAGCTGTGTGATTAAGCTCAGCTCCAATGCCATCTTCAAATTCACTGACAACACCACTGCTGGATGAATCACAGGTGCTGATGAAATGTCGACTGTTCATCTCCCTCCATAGATGCTGTCTGACTTGCTGGGTTGCTCAAGCATTCTCAGTGTGTTCCCTTGTGACCACTTTAATCACTTTGCAATTAAATAGACTATTTTCTTCTAACTGTGTTCTTATAGTGTGTATAATTTATGTTTATTTTATGTTTTCCTTATGAATATTGCTTATATGATGCTACAGTATATACTTGTGAAGCTGCTGCAGGTAAGCTTTTCACTGCACCTGTGCACGCATGTACTTGTGCACATGATAATAAACTTGATTCTGACAGAGTTCAGTGACATGTAGCCACAATGTAAGAAATTAAGAAAAAGGAACAAGAGAAGGCCTTCCCTGGACCATTAATTCCAAGCTGCCATTAAATAAATTCTTCTCCATCAAATCTATTTTCCCGTCAGCATGGCTGAACTACACCCTAAATGCCTTTTTGCCTCAAGAGCCTTGAAGAATCCCTGGAGAGAGTAATTGTCCTCAAGGTGTCATTATATGCCTTCTGCTGAGAGGTCAATGTGCCTCTCTCTCTCCTTGGATGATGCCTTGTCGCCATTTTGGATTTCCAGCATTCACAGCATTTGCCCCTGTCCTTGGTCTTCAAGTTTATTTTGCCCCTGTCCTTGGTAAAAGCACAAGCTTGTTCCAGTTGAATACACTTTGTCCCCTTTTTAATCTCTTAAATGCTTTTGAAATGGAAAACACTGCTGATATCATGCAAATTTGGAAAAAAAATCTGAAAAGTGCTTCCTGGGAGATGTTCTGTTTTCTGTGTTGCATTTGCCTGAATTCATACCAAATCAAACATACGCAGTGCTGACAAAAAGTATTCACCCCCCTTTTGGAAGTTTTCATGCTTTATTATTTTTCAAGAATGAATCACAGGGGATTTAATTTGGTTTTTTTTTGACAATGATCAACAGAAAAAGACCCTTTTGTGTCAAAGTGAAAGCAGATCTCCACGAAGTGATCTAAATTAATTACAAATATAAAATGCAAAATAATTGATTGCATAAGTACTCACCCCCTTCATCACAGGTGCTGCGAATTGGTTTTAGAAGTCACATAATTAGTTAAATGGAGATCACCTTGTGCAGTCATTGTGTTTCAATTGATTATAGTAAAAATATAGAGAGGAAGGCTACTAAGAGACCTATGACAACTCTGGAAGAGCTACAAGCTTCAGTGGCTGAGATGGGAGAGACTGTGTATACAACACTGTAGCCTGGGTGTGTCACCAGTCACAGCTTTATAAGAGAGTGGCAAAGAGAAAGCCAGTGTTGAAAAAAAAACTCACATAAAGTCTTGGCTAGAATTTGCCAGAAATTCTGTGGGAGACTCTGAAGTCAGTTGGAAGAAGGCTCTATGGTCTGATGAAACTAAAACTGAGCTTTTTGGCCATCAAACCACATGCTATGTTTGGTGCAAGCCAAACACTGTGCATCTTCAAAAACACACCATCTCTACCATGAAGCATACTGGTACCTGCATCACGTTGTGGGGATGCTTCACTGCAGCAGGCCTGGGAAGGCTTGTGAGGGTAGAGGGTAAAATGAATGCAGCAAAATATAGGGAAATCCTGGAGGAAAACCTAATGCAGTCTACAAGAGAACCGTGACTTGGGAGAAGATTTGTTTTCCAGCAAGACAAAGACCCCAAGCATAAAACAAAAGGTACATGGGAATGGCTTAAAAACAACAAAGTTAATTCCCCTGCCATGATCTAATATGGTAGGGAAATGGGAACCAGTGTGATAGAGATGATGATGAACGAGCAGGTTTACAAGTAGACGAAGCAATGTATAATATGAATGTAAGAAAGGACAAGCCAATGAATGGGTACAACTGCAGACAAAGCAAAGAGTCAAGTTCTACCACAGAGGCAAAATTCAAAAGGGTGAAGAATGCAGGACTGAAGGTGTTGTATTTAAATGCATGTAAAATTTGGAATAAGGTAGATAAACTTGTTAGACCAATTAGAGATTGGTTGGCATGATGTCGTGGGTATCACTGAGTCATGGGTATCAATGAGTTGTGGCTGAAAGAAGGTCATAGTTGGGAGCCTTACATTGAAGGATATGCTTTGTATTGAAAGGACAGGCAGGAAGGCATAGATGGTGGTGTGGCTCTTGGGTAAGAGATACAATTGCATCTTTGGAAAGAAGTGACATGGGGTCAGAGAATGTTGAATTTTTGTGGGTGGAGTTAAGAAACTGCAAGGGTAAAAAAAAATTAAGGGAATTATAGGCTTCAAAATAGTAGCCAAGATGTGGGGTTGAGATTGCAAAGGGAGCTGGAAAAGGCATGTAATAAGGGTAATGACACAATTGTAATGTGGGACTTCAATATGCAAGGGGATTGCGAAAATCAGGTTGGTGTCAGACTGCAAGAGATGGAGATTGTTGAATACCTACCAGATGGCTTTTTAGGGCAGCTTGTGCTCAAGATGACAAGGGGAAAGTCCACCTTAGATTGGGTGTTGTGTAATAACACAGATTTTATTAGTCAGCTTCATGTAAAGGAACCTTTAGGAAACAGTGATCTTAATATGATTGAATTCATACTGCAGTTTCAGAGGGAGAGGCACAAGTCACATATATCAATTTCTGAAGGGAATGAAGGGAATTAGAGGTATGGAAAAGGAACTTGCCCAGGTGGATTGGAGGGGTATACTGGTGGGGATGACGGCAGAGCAGAAGTGGCTGAAGTTTCTGGGAATAGCTCACAAGGCACAGGACAGATAAGTCCAACAGAAGAATAAGTTCTGAAATGGCAGGGCTAGGGAGCCATGGCTGGTAAGGGCAATAAAGGCATATAATGTAGCAAAACTGAGTGGAAAATTGGGTGATTGGGAAGCTTTTAAAATCCAGCAAAAGACAACTAAGAAAGCTATGAGAAGGGAAAAGGTGAAATATGAGGGCAAACTAGCCAAAAACATAAACGTCCATTCCTTGTCAGCTGAAGTTATTTGCTTTGTGTGCTACTCCTACAAATGCCCTAACAATCACTTCTTGGTTTAGTCCCATTTTGAGAACTGCTACAAAAGCTTTTGACAAAGGATCTGTAATTGAATTTTGAATAAAGATTGTGCTTTGGCATGTGGTTCATGAAATGTTAGTATTGCCATCCAATACACTGTAAAGCAGAGAGCAAATGAGGTGAACCCAATCAAAATGTATTAAAAATATAATTCAGAAATTTTGTCAGAATAATCCATGTTCTGAATAAAGCATTAATTGTTACTAGCTAGTAATTTGTCTTGTGAATTGTTTCTTTATACGCAGGGCCACTGATTCATTGCTAATCTAAATGGACTGATCCTCTGACATTGCCCCAGGAACACAGAGATAACTGCGATAGCAAAATCTGTTGATTTATATCCAAGACTGGCCATTTGTCCAAGACGTGTGTGAGCTGAGAGGTCTGCATATCAGTGAGGCATTGAAATCTTTCTCTCAGGAACATTTGGTTTGGCATGAAAATTATGTGCAAGTTTTAGGTTACATTCATGGAATGTGATGCTTATAACCTTTTCTGACCTTTATCTTGCTTTTCATTTTTTACTGTTGCCAACGTTTGACAAAGCACAAATGAATTCCTTATTTCGAGTGTACAATCTCCATTCACAAATCAATGGAAATCTTCAACAAATGTTCTATGACAGATCCAAATTTAAACAGCCGTGGTTCTTATTAGCAACTCTCAGCAGTACCTGAGATGCAGTGACAAAGCTACTGCCTCCCAGCTCCAGTGACACAGGTTCAATCCAGACCTCCTGCTCTGTACATGTGGGGAAAAGTATTTGTTTCTACTGTATGCTGTATGACTCTATGACTTTCTGTGTAATGAAGCACAGTGTATGTCATGCAGGATGGGTATAATGGTACGAGAGTGGTTAAGCTGCTGATATAGGAAGCAGAATGTTTGGATCAGCACTCCAGAGATCAGAGCGAACTACCACCAAAGGCTTTAACTTAAATTAAAAATACAGTTTTTCAAATGATAACTAGTCACAGTAATGATGACAATGAAACATATCTACATCACTCATGCCTTTCGGGCAAGGAGTTTGCCCTTCCTGAATCATTTGGGTCTCTGGAAGTGTCACGTCAGTGGCAGGGAGTTTATTAGAAAAACTCTGAGAATTAATCTACACATGAAAAGGCAGGGATTAATCAAGTGATGGATATTCACTGTCCTGGGCCAAGGGGCTTTTCTCCCCTATTTTCAACTTTCTGACATAGCAGCTTTGATGTGAGCTTCAAGAAATCAAGCGTCATGTTTTAGTAAGTTGTACTTCCAACTAATATTCTTTGTTTAGCTTCTGGTAGTAAATGGAAGCTGGTCTTCAGTCCTTAATGCAAATAGCAATCAATAATCAGTCTGAAGTTAAAAGGACAGCTTTGCAAACAAACAGCACTCTCTATAGAGCATAGCAGGAGGGTAGTTGCTCATGAGATGGACTGTTAGACAATGAGGTGGCTTGTATCAAACCAAACAACATTGGTTAAGTTATTGAACTAAAGGAAGCTTGCAGACCAGAATGATACTGTCAATTAGCATATCAAGAGCTGATCTACTAACAGTTGGAAGATTTGTGTACTTAAAGAGTCAGCTTCAAAGCATTAGTTGAGGGTATCTGGGATCTCTGTGCCCAGAAACTTTTGGATCATTTTCGTGAAAAGATATCCGAAAAATATTACATGTGTGAAGTCGCCTAAGTAGCAAAAACAAACAATATAGACGTAAGAAAAGAGCAGTCAGGCTTGTTAGGAATAGTCCAGGAACATCAAAAAGAATGACATATGTAGATGGGGTGAACTAGAATCCATTCGTCTGTCTTTAATTTCTGCGATAGATGATTCATTCGTCTGCAACTCGCGGGTACTCTGTCTTTTTAGCTGATGGGAATTGTACCTTCTGTTTTGGAAATCCTTTGTGTTTCAAAAATTTCTCATTTAATTATGTATCTCTAAAAATGAACTGTGTTTAAATTAATATCATGATGCTCTGGGAGGTGGGGGGGGGCATGGTCAACAGCCCGCCCTGCATTTCTAATGACCAGCATTGTTTATTGTCCTTGTGTTAGAATGCTTTTGGGGGATTATAATGGGAATTTCCTGTTCACTTATAGTTGCATTTTAGCTTGGGTTATACAGTTATTCGCCTGTGTATTTGTGGGTCACCCTAACTGTAACTGGGGTGTGTGATGGTCACCTCCCCCCATCTGCATGAGACAGGTTAGATTCACTCTCTGGGTCATGGTGCCTGGTCTGTTTTGTGTTTATCACGATAGAATGGTTGTTGAGTTTAACGAGCTTCCTCGTCTATTATTACAGACCAAATGCTTGCCACCATATGTTAGCTGGAAGTATCTCAACCTTGGTAGGAAGGGGGGAACCCTTTGCCCAAATCTTGGGTATTGGCAGCTAAACACATAATGAAGGATAAACCAGGAAGTGAACTAGTTTTTGAAGACTGTGTGGCTACTGTATAACCTCCCTTTAGTGAGGGCACCCACGGCTATCTATGTCCGAAGTACTGAAGATGTACATTTGAGTTTAGAAATTCAGTCATCAAACCAAATATTATCACTATCAAAAATAGTCATCATGTTTGAGGAATATTCTGACTGAACAATTGAATTGAATTTTTCAGAGAAGTAACAGAGCGTAGTGTGGTTGATAGACTACGTGGACTTCAGTAAGGTCTGTGTCAAGATCTCACAGGATCCAAAAGGTAGTATTCATGGGATTGATAAATTTGTGGGTGACAGAAATTGTTGATAGTGTTAATGCTATTGTCGCTTGCTCCTATTGTTTGCTTGACTTGTGTTTTTTTTTCTTTTTCTCTGCACATTGGGGATTGGTCCTTATTATTTTTTAATTGGGTTCTTTTGGGTTTCTTGCTTTGAGGCTGCCTGTAAGCAGACAAGTATCAAATTTGTATAATTTACACATTCTTTGAATATAAATGTACTTTGAATCTTGAGAATAATTGTCTCAGGCTTTAGGATAATATTGATCATTTGGTCAGATGGGCAGACAAGTACATTCAGAGCTTAATCCTGATAAGTTTGAGTTGATACACTTTGGAGGACTACACAATGAACAGTAAGCTTCTGGGTAGAACTGAGGAATGGAGCGAACTTTGTGTCCAAGTGCAAGGATCCCTGAAGGCAGAATGAGTAAAAAGAAGTGTGGAAGAAAGCATACTAGATGCTTGCCTTCATTAGGCAAGGAATAGAATAGAAGAGCAGGGATGTTATTGTACAACTTTATAAAACATTGGTCAGGCCACAGCTAGGGTATTGTGTGAACATGTAGGGAGGACATTCTGTAAATATGCATGAGAGGATGTGAAGGATATTCACCTGGATGTTGTCCAGGTAAGGAGAGACTGGAACGATTCTGATTCATATTTAGATTTATTTATTTATCACATTTATCATATTTAAGCCCTAGCTTGATCAATCTATCCTCACTGGAGATCTGGCCCAAAATGTCAACTGTACTTTTTACCATAGATGCTGCCTGGCCTGTTGAGTTCCTCCAGAATTTTGTGTATGTTGCTGCCCTCACAGAATCAGGCAGCTGGTAAATCTCCTCTGCACCCTCTTTAAAGCTTTCACGTCCTTCCTATATTGAGGTGACTGGAAATGAACACAATATTCCAAATGTAGTCTAACCATGGTCTTATGGAGCTAAAACACTTCCTCACACCTCTTGAACTCAGTCCCCCAACTAATAAAACCAGCAGACCATGCACTTTCTTAATCACACTACCAACTCGAATGATGACTTTGAGGGATCCATGGATGTGAGCCCTAAGATTCTTCTGTTCCTCCTCATTGCTAAGAATTCTGCCATTAAACCTATACTTTTCTTTCAAGTTTGACCTTCCAAAGTGTATTACTTCACACTTTACCAGATTGAACACCATCTGCCACTTCTCTGCCCAGCTCTACATCCTATTAATGTCCTGTTGTAACTTATGACAACCTTCTACACTATCCATAACACCACCAACCTTCCTGTCATCTGCAGACTTACCAAACCACCCTCCCACTTCCTCATCCAAGTCATTGACAAAAGTCAAAAAGAGCAGGGGTCCTACTGCAGAACACCACTGGCCACCAAACTCAAGACAAAGTACTCTCCGTCTACAACCACCCTCTGCCTTTTGTAGGCAAGGCAATTCTGAATCCACACAACCAAGTTCCCCAGGATCTCATGCTCCTCACTTTCTCAGTGAATGTACCATGGGGAACCTCATCAAACACTTTAACAAAATCCATATGGTTCTTATCTATGGCTCTACATTCATCGATTTAGTTTTACTTCCTTGAGAAATTCAATTAGGTTCATGAAAAATGACCTGCCCCTCTCAAAGCCGTGCTGATTATTTCTAATTAGACAGTGCTTCTCCAAATGTTCATAATTCCTGTCTCTAAGAATCCTCTCCGATAGTTTGCCCATCATTCATATAAGCCTTACTGGTCTATAATTCCCAGGATTGTTCCTATTAGATTTCTTGAAAAAAAGGAATAACATTTTCCACCCTCCCTTCTTCTGGTGCTACTCCTGTGGCCAGAGCTGGATTAAGCTAGAGCGGGGCCTGTAGCATATGTTATAAAGGGGCCCTAAATTTAAAAAATGCACATAAGTATTAAAACGTAAATTATTTACTTGCATAGTGAAGTAATTCAATTTTTTTCCATTTGGTATAAAGCCAGATAATACGACAAATGCCTGACACTTCCGAAATAGTATTACTTATATGCATGTAGGTATCAATTTCAAATGTCAAAAGTAACAAAACTACAATTTAAAAGTTACATTTTCTAGATTTAGCATGAGCAAATTTGTTGATGATACTGGAAATGTCTATTTCACGCAGAAGTTCATGTTCAATGCTCATTAGTGTGAGATTGTTCAATCTGTTTTGACCCATGGTGCTCCTTAGTTCATTTCTAATCCTTTTTAGGAAAATGAGCATTCTCCACTGCAGTTGGTAACCATGAGTAACAAATAGATGCGCAAGGCATTTTCTACATCTGGAAAACATGACTCCAAAGAATTGTCAGTTATCAAACGGTACAACTGTAACTCTACAAGGTCTTGTTTGGCGCCAATATGGGAGGCAAGATCAGTTTTCAACAGTTCAGTAAACTGCACAAATTCTTCATCAGGACTTTCTTCCAGATCTTCTGGATATGATTTAATAAGATTTGATGACCTCTTTATGATCTCGTCAGGTGTAAACGACTGTAACTGATGAAGAAATCCAAAAACACCATTCACCTTTGGATAAGTTTTCTGTCTTTTTGACAGGGCAGAAAGCAAGGTGTCAATAATGGCAAGAAATGTTTGGCTTTTAAACTTCTGAGATTCAACAAGTGGATCAAGAGTGCTGGAACCACTGCAATCATCATACGTGCGATTTTGCTTGTGTTTTCTTCGAGTTTGTTGTTAATAATCTTCACACTTAGTCAGATCCTTGGCTTTTTGCTCAATGTCTGAAAAAGTAGACCGCATAGCTTGAATATATTCATGCAAGGATTCATAGAGTGCACAAGCTGTGTTCAAGCCTTGGCCAGAAGATTGCAAAGAAGCACTGGTCATTTGAAAGCGCTGTAATACTTGATCTCATAGTATGACCATTATTCCTGTTTCCAACTTCATCATGGTTGAAAGTAGTCCACGAGTCTGTTGTCGACACTCTGCCTTCTGATCATTGTTATTTGAAATGTCATTTATTGCAGAAAAGCTGTGTAAAAGTGCTTTTGTTGCATATGCATGAGCTGACCACATGGTATCTGACATTCTTTTCCCAATGGGCAAATGAGCACCACCATCAGATAATGCAGCAGAAAGGAGATCCCACCGATAAGTAGAAACAGAAAAAAATGTGTGCAGGCTTTCTACAAATCGAAAGAAAATTAATGCTTCTTGACAACATTCAGCAGCACATTTTCCAACCAAATTTAGTGAATGTGCAAAATATGGAATGTAATTTGCAAACTCATTCAGCTCTTTAATTCATGCTTGTAAGCCACTATACTTGCCACTCATGTTGCTGGCATTGTCATAACTTTGACAACGGTAGTCTTTTATATCAATGTCATTTTCCTTTAAAAAGTCAAGTAAACTTTAAGCGAGCTGTTCAGAACTATGCTCTTCCATATCCAAAAACTTCACAATTCTTTCAACTGGTCCAGAAGGCAAAACATAGGGCACAGTCAAAGTCAGCAGCACAACTTCCAGCAGTGTAACAGCGCACGCTGCAGCGGCTTGGGAGAGTGGGAGATGGCACAAATGTCATCACGACACAGCAAGGAGCCAACACACGCCTGCACACACATACCATGCAGCATGCAGCTCCCCTGACATGAAAACAACAGCGTTGCCAGATTGTCGTGAGAATACTGTGAGATGCTGATTTCACCAGACTGCAGCTTGCAAGCATTTAGTGTGGGGCTCTTGAAAATGCGGGGCCCGTAGCATATGCTACTTTTGCTACTAGGTTAATCCGACCCTGCCTGTGGCCAATGGAGACACAGAGATCATCGTCAAAGGTGGCATAATTTCTTCTCATGCTTCCCTTAATAACCTGGAGTATATTTCATCTGGCCTCATGGATTTAGCTATCCCAAAGTTTTTCAAAATTCCCAGCACATCATCTTTCTTAACGTCCATGATTCCAGCCTGTTTTATGCTGTCATCACAGTCATTAAGATCCCTCTCACTGGTGAATACTGAAGCAAAGTATTCATTGGGGACCTTCCCCCACCTCCTCTGAAGCCAGAAAATAAATTCCTCTTTTATTCCTGATCAGTGCTACCCTCATTCTG
The DNA here is from genome assembly GCF_030028105.1 of Mobula birostris. NCBI lineage: Eukaryota > Metazoa > Chordata > Chondrichthyes > Myliobatiformes > Myliobatidae > Mobula > Mobula birostris. The sequence continues at coordinate 22,171,329 of NC_092371.1, read as the reverse complement.
GTCATCTCTCCTGTTCTTTACACATGCACGGAACACCTTGAGACTTTCCTTTATCCTATTCAGTAAAGCCTTCTCATGCCCCCTTCTTGCTCTTCTTTGAGCCTTCTTAAGCTCCTTCCCAGCTACTTTATAACTCTCAAGAGCCCTCTCTGACCCTTGCTTTCTCTTGACATATTATACTTCTCATTTCAACCATGTTTCATTCATCCTACACACATCAAAGTTGCTGGTGAACGCAGCAGGCCAGGCTGACGAAGGGTCTCGGCCTGAAACGTCGACTGCACCTCTTCCTACAGATGCTGCCTGGCCTGCTGCGTTCACCAGCAACTTTGATGTGTGTTGCTTGAATTTCCAGCATCTGCAGAATTCCTGTTGTTTTCATTCATCCTACCATCCTTTCCCTACCTCAGTGGGCAAATCTATCCAGATCACAGTGCAAGTGCTCCCTAAAAAATCACAACACTTCACTACTGGTCATACTGGAAGACCAGCCTTTACCAAGGTAAGGTGGCTTTGTTTTGCAGTGTTTTATGAACCAGTGAAAAAATAGTGAGCTTGAACTTAACATTTAAGGTCAATTGACATTTTCTGTGAGAAGAGTGTAGTATCAGTAATCAGGAGATGTCCAGCATCATAAAGAACATAAGACACTGGAGAAGAATTACGCCATTCAGACATTGCGTTTGTTTCACCATTCTATCTTTGCTGATTTATTATTCTTCACAACCTCATTCTCCTACTGTGTGCCCATAACCTTGCTGGTCACAACCTCTGCTTTAAATTTACCCAATGACTTGATCCAGCTGCCTGTGGCTGTGAAATCCACAAATTCATCACCCTCTGGCAAATAAAATTCGCAGTTGTAGTTGTAGGTTGCAGCTTAATGTTCTAAAGCAACATCCTTCTATCCTGGGACTCTGCCTTCTGGCCCTAGACTCTCCCACTATTGAAACCATACTCTCCCTGTACACTTTAACCAGTCATTTTAATATTCAAAAGGTTTCAATGAGATCGCCCCTCATTTCCTGAACTCCAGTGAGGATAGCCATCAAGTGCTCCTCTTACATTCACCCTTTCATTTCCAGGATCATCCTTATGAACCTCCTCTGGATCTGTGCAATGCCTGCACATCCTTTAGATAAGGAGCCCAAAACGGCTCACAATACTGTAAATGTGGATTGTCCAATGATTTTGAAGCCTCAATATCACATCCTTTGTTTTATATTCTAGCCCTCCTGAATGAGCAATGATTTGGCATATGGAAACATGTCTTTTTTCATATCCCTCTTCCATATAGGAGACTTTTTGGGAGATGGATGTAGGCAGCTGTGACTGGATTCTGTGACTCTGTAACTAAAGGTCAGTTTGGTTCTGAGTCTGGAGGTGAAGCAGGTATAATACGAGTTCCATCAGACCGTTGCTCTGATGTTTACCTAGTCTCTGGGAAGTAGTGTTTTATGTAAATTCAGGATATTGATTCTCATATCATTTGATCAGATGCAAATGTTATGATCTTCCAATTTTGTATTAATAGGTATTTTTTGTTATGAATTGCTCTGGATGCAGCAGACCTGTTGTTCATTTAGTCTAAATGCATCATTCATCTTGCTGAGATAAGTAACATTGATATGGCAGCTGCTGGCACTCACATGGCAGCGCCGAACATGCTGGAATGCATGTTCAGGCTGCTGCTTAGATGAATTTAATTGTTCATGCATTTTTAAATCTGGTGGTTTGGATTCAGCTTGGCATTTTCATAGTCTTGTTTTCTTAGATGTGAGTTAAAAACTAAAGAATGCTGAGCCACAGAGATTGTTAAGGTCAAGTGGCATCCAATCCATTCCCATTTGACTTATGGGAGCATTATAGATCCATCCAGTCCTGTATTTGTTGGCACCAGAACTTCATCTTCACAAAAAGATCTTAAATAAAAGTTCCCCTAAATGCAGGACAAAATACCACATTAGTTCCATAATATTATGAGCATCATTGTTTCTCTTCACCCTGATGAAGACTCTCAATCTGTAATATCAACTGTCCATTGCTCTCCATAGATACTTCCAGACGCAATGGGTTCATTCAGAGCTTTGTGCATTGGCCCAGCATTCAGAATCCAGTGTCTCCAACATCTAACATTTGTAGTTTCTTGTGTTTCCATCGTTGATCCCCTGCCCATTTGCTCAGAATCTACTTTACTTCTTGTCTGCAGTGTCTTCAGTAGATGCAACAGTGGGAGTTCAAGTTTAATTTGAAACCTCTGACTGTGGGAATCAAATACTCAACTAGATTTTCACATTATCTTTACTACTACTCTTTCTAGCATTAATGATTACTTTAGAATATTATGTTGAACTTCTAAGAGAGACTAATCGTTCTTATCTAAATGGGTTTTTTGTAATTGTTCTGTACACTGTCCATAAAATATTGATGAAATATTAAAACTTCCCATCTCACCAAGAGATTAGTTCAGCAGTCATTTTGCAATGTTTTAACTCTTACATACTGTTCGGGTCAAATTTGACTACGTTTTGACATTTGACAGCAGAAAAAACACCCTAAGTGCCATTTTTAAGCTGAAATTTGATGACTTTTCCTAAAATGATCCAAAATGTGCAAAAATGAAAATATTTAAAAATCTTATACTTTTGTACAGGTGCCACAAATTTTTGTACATTGAGGCTGTTCTGGGTCAAATTTAACCTGTATCTAATGAAATGGATTTTAGATCTCTGAAACATTATTTAAGGATTAACGTACCATTGAGGGTGTTCCGGGTCAAATTTGACCCGTATCTATTGAAATGGACTTTAGATCTCTGAAACATTAAGTAAGGATTAATCACCCATTTATTAATGTTAGATAGGCTGTTTATACATTCTAAATAGATCTGTAGTTCAAAACCTGGTATAGACACTTGTTACGAGGGGATTCTTGGGCCAGGTCAAAATTGACCCAGACCATACTGTGGAGGTTTAGAATATGAACAGGTTAGTCATAGTCATAGTCATAGTCATACTTTATTGATCCCGGGGGAAATTGGTTTAAAGGTTACTTACTTACTTACTGCCCATTCTGCCTACTGGCATGTAGGGCAGCAACAAAGGTCCTCCACTCCTGTTTTTTCTGGGCTAGCTTCTGAATGGTACCCCAGGTGTAGTTCAGGGTCTTCAGCTCTCCCTCTACAGTTCAACGCCAGGTATTCTTGGATCTTCCTCTTTTCCTCTTTCCTTCTGGTGTCCAATGGAGGGCTATATGTGTGATATTGTCAGGTTCCCTTCTAAGCACTTGCCCGATCCAGCTCCATCAGCTTCTCATGAGGATGGTCTCAATGCTCTCTTGATGGCATTGAGCAAGTAGTTTGTCATTTGAGATGATGTTTGGCCAGAATATTCTTAAGATTCTTCTCAGGTTCTTTGTGTGGAAGACTGACAACTTAGTGAGGTCGCTTCCTGTCATCCTCCAGCATTCTGATCCATAGCGGAGGGTAAAAAGAACACAACTCTGATAGAATTTTAGCTTGGTCTTGATGTTGTACTGTTGGGATCTCCATACATTGCTGAGCATTCTGAAGGCATTTCTGGCTTTGCTTAGACAGTTCTTGATGTCGTTGCCTGCTCCTCCATCAGTGCTGACAGTGCTGCCCAGGTCATAATGCATCTGATCATAATCCTCTGATCATAATGCATACTTTCTAAACCAGGCAGCATCCTGGTAAATCTCCTCTGTACCCTTTCCAATGCTTCCACATCCTTCCTATAGTGAAGTGACCAGAACTGGACACAATACTCCAAGTGTGGCCTAACCAGAGTTTTATAGAGCTGCATCATTACATCGCGACTATTAAACTCTATCCCTCGACTTATGAAAGCTAACACCCCATAAGCTTTCTTAACTACCCTATCCACCTGTGAGGCAACTTTCAGGGATCTGTGGACATGTACCCCGAGATCCCTCTGATCCTCCACACTACCAAGTATCCTGCCATTTTCTTTGTACTCTGCCTTGGAGTTTGTCCTTCCAAAGTGTACCACCTCACACTTCTCCAGGTTGAACTCCATCTGCCACTTCTCAGCCCACTTCTGCATCCTATCAATGTTTCTCTGCAATCTTTGACACTCCTCTACACTATCTACAACACCACCAACCTTTGTGTCGTCTGCAAACTTGCCAACCCACCCTTCTACACCCACATCCAGGTCGTTAATAAAAATCACGAAAAGTAGAGGTCCCAGAACAGATCCTTGTGGGACACCACTAGTCACAATCCTCCAATCTGAATGTACTCCCTCCATCACCACCCTCTGCCTTCTGCAGGCAAGCCAATTCTGAATCCACCTGGCCAAACTTCCCTGGATCCCATGCCTTCTAACTTTCTGAATAAGCCTACCATGTGGAACCTTGTCAAATGCCTTACTAAAATCCATATAGATCACATCCACTGCATTACCCTCATCTACATGCCTGGTCACCTCCTCAAAGAACTCTATCAGGCTTGTTAGACATGATCTGCCCTTCACAAAGCCATGCTGACTGTCCCTGATCAGACCATGATTCTCTAAATGCCTATAGATCCTATCTCTAAGAATCTTTTCCAACAGCTTTCCCACCACAGACGTAAGGCTCACTGGTCTATAATTACCCGGGCTATCCCTACTACCTTTTTTGAACAAGGGAACAACATTCGCCTCCCTCCAATCCTCCGGTACCATTCCCATGGACAACAAGGACATAAAGATCCTAGCCAGAGGCTCAGCAATCTCTTCTCTCACCTCGTGGAGCAGCCTGGGGAATATTCCGTCAGGCCCCGGGGACTTATCTGTCCTAATGTATTTTAACAACTCCAACACCTCCCCTCCCTTAATATCAGCATGCTCCAGAACATCAACCTCACTCATATTGTCCTCACCATCATCAAGTTCCCTCTTATTGGTGAATACCGAAGAGAAGTATTCATTGAGGACCTCGCTCACTTCCACAGCCTCCAGATACATCTTCCCACCTTTATCTCTAATTGGTCATACCTTCACTCCTGTCATCCTTTTTTTCTTCACATAATTGAAGAATTCCTTGGGGTTTTCCTTTACCCTACTCGCCAAGGCCTTCTCATGCCCCCTTCTTGCTCTTCTCAGCCCCTTCTTGCTCTTCTCAGCCCCTTCTTAAGCTCCTTTCTTGCTTCCCTATATTCCTCAATAGACCCATCTGATCCTTGCTTCCGAAACCTCATGTATGCTGCCTTCTTCCTCCTGACTAGATTTTCCACTTCACTTGTCACCCATGGTTCCTTCACCCTACCATTCTTTATCTTCCTCACCGGGACAAATTTATCCCTTACATCCCGCAAGAGATCTCTAAACATTGACCACATGTCCATGGTACATTTCCCTGCAAAAACATCATCCTAATTCACACCCGCAAGTTCTAGCCTTATAGCCTCATAATTTGCCTTTCCCCAATTAAAAATTTTCCTGTCCTCTTTGATTCTATCCTTTTCCATGATAATGCTAAAGGCCAGGGAGCGGTGGTCACTGTCCCCCAGATGCTCACCCACTGCGAGATCTGTGACCTGACCCGGTTCATTACCTAGTACTAGATCTAGTATAGCATTCCCCCTGGTCGGCCTATCAACTCGCTTCGGATTCAGACTCACCTAAACACTTGGAACACTCTAGAACAGCCAAACTACCTGTGAGGTGGAAGAAAACAAATTGGGAGAAACTCGCATGGTCGTGTGGAGAATGTGTCCATTTTGCACAGACCATTGAAGAAGGGGATACTTCTAACTACTACCACATGATGAGCCTCCAAATCTTACTGGAGTTTAGAAGAATGGAAGATGATCATTTTGAACCATTCTGTGTGATCACGACAGAATGAAGTACAGTGAGCACAAAAGTCATGGTCGCACCTGTAACAAGGTAGAACTTTGCTCATTCTAGTAGCAGTGTCTAATTAAAAAGATATAAACAAACTCTTAATTATTATTTATGTGTGAAACAGCTTATCAAGTAAAGAATTTCATTAGACATTGTGGCTACTCTTAAGATTCAACAAAATATTTTCCCGCACACAGTTAAGCATTTTTTATAAAAGCACACTACTGTGTTTGTTTTCTCTGTTAGTAGAATATGAACGGCAGGCACATAGCAATAAAATTGAATTTTGGTACTTTGAAGATGGCAGTAAGTGAAACAGAATTATAACAAGAGATCAGACAGTATCTGTGTAAGCTAATGCTTCAGATTGGAGACACTTCAGCAGAACTCCAATGAGAGGTCTTTGACCTAACACATTAATTTTGTTCCTTTCTCCACAGATGCTACCTGATCTGTTAAGTAATTCCAGTGCTTTCTATTGATGAAGACGGAAGTGGTTACAAACTGTGTCCAGTACTGCATTCTGGACATACTGCCAATTTTTTAGCCACAGCTTCCTGAAATGGCATTATACTGGAGGTGTCTCTTCCACAGAGACTACGCAAGGTAGAATTGTCTGTACAACTTGGAGGTGGATTTAAAATTCTACTCCAGATTGCCCTGATGATCTTTACTGATTCTCTGCTTACAATAACACCATCACTATTTTAAATACAGTGGATTCAGTTAATTAGGATAAATCAGGACCAATATATTTCGACCCAATTAGGTGGCTGCCCCAATTAGCCAAAGTTAAATAGAAATCATTAAAAAGATATAATAAGGACAAACCACCTTTTAACTGAGTAACAAATTATGTATTTAAATAAAATACAGAACAAATTAGAACACCACCAATACTACTACAGTACTATAAAACTGCATTAGTTCTTAATGGTTATCAACGGTGAATTCATCTAGTGTATGCTGCAGTGTACGGTAATTTTTTTTGGCTAGTGTCAATTCTTTTTGTGGCTTCTTGGCAAGAGGGCTGTAATTTTTTAAAGTTAAAATAAAAAATAGAATTATCAAAAATCAGAGGTTTTCGACTTGATGTCCATCAGCCCAGATGGATAATATAACAAAAACACATGTAACTGATACTATTTAATGATGCTGCTGGCCTGCTGAGTTTCTCCAGCATGGTGTAGTGTCTAAGGGCCACGCAGGTGTAGACAACTGACACCTGTTAGAAACTATTCAGCAACTGTCTCCTGTCCCTATTAAGCAGGATAGTATTCCAAATAAACGAAGGGAATCCCAGCTATTTTCTCAATTAGTTTTTGTTCTTTAAGAGCTGTCCCAAATAAACAGCTGCCTCAATTAATTGATTGCAATTAAATGGAATCCACTGTATTTAATATTCACATTTAGAGATGCATTCACTCAGTGGCCACGTTATTAGGTATGTCCTGTACCCAATAAGTGGTCACTGAGTGTATGTTTGTGGTCTTTGGGTTCAGGAGTTGATAGGTTGTGCATTCAGAGATGCTCTTCTGTGTGCCACTGTCGTAACACGTGGTTATTTGAGTTCCTGTCAGATTGAACTAATCTGACCATTTGCCTATGACCTCTCTCATCTTACAAGGCATTTTCACCCTCAGATCTGCCACTCACTATTCATCATTTTTTTTGTTTATCGCAGCATTCTCTGTAAACTCTAAAGACTGCTGTGTGAGAATTCTGAAAGACCAGCAGTTTCTGAGATAGAAACATGCAAAAACTACGGCACAATACAGGCCCTTTGGCTCACAATACTGTGCCAAACATGTACTTACTTTAGAAATTACCTAGAGTTACCCATAGCCCTCTATTTTTCTAAGCTCCATGTACCTATCCATGAGTCTCTTAAAAGACCCTATCGTATCCGCCTCCACCACCGTCGCCGGCAGCCCATTCCATGCACTCACCACTCTCTGCATAAAAAACTTACCCCTGACGTCTCCACTGTACCTACTTCCAAGCACCTTAAAACTGTGCCCTCTCGTGATAACCATTTCAGTCCTGGGAAATAGCCTCTGACTATCCACATGATCAATGCCTCTCATCATCTTGTACACTTCTAACAGGTCACCTCTCATCCTCTGTTGCTCCAAGGAGAAAAGGCCAAGGTCAGTCAACCTATTCTTGTAAGGCATGCTCCCCAATCCAGACAACATCCTTGTAAATCTCCTCTGCATCCTTTCTATAGGTGCTCAAACCACCCCATCTAGCACCAACATTCACTCCAGAGCCAAAGTCACTTAGATCACATTTCTTCCCCATTCTGACATTTGGTATTGCCAAGCACCTTTTTGCTCTGTCTTCTAACAAACAACAAATAACTCAGAGTGGATTAATTATAAGCTCATTTATTTTACCTGCAGCAAGGGGAGACCATCACCACACAAGTACCAATACAGCTTCCAATAAACAGACAGCATAGCCACTGCTTTATACATAAGTGTGGCTATACACACCTCCGTTCAGGGAAAAGGGTGCAGTCTGTCCTTCTGCTTCATATGTGCACTTGGCATTTTGTCCAGTAATGCATCTGCTGGACTGCAGTCTGTTGTCAAGGACTTCGATCCATTAGCATAGTGTTGCATGAACACTATTAGCAAAGCACTCTGGGACAATACAGGTTCCATTTTGTTACTACAAGTAAAGTACATTTCCGCATTGCCTCCTTTATGTCATTTGATGACACTACATTTCATTAATTACAGTAATTGAAATATGCATATAAAGCAATGATCCAGATCCAAAGCCCTATCCAAAATTCTGTCTTCATTCCTTCACTTCAATAAGTACCCATTCCTTTCCTTAATGTCGGTTCACACAAACATTATGAAAGAGTAACAGCCAGTATTATAATGCCAATAGTTATACCATATTACAGAATAGCTACCTACCATCCTCCCAGCATCCTGAGTGGCCCCTATCCACTTCCTGGAGTACAATAATTGTGATACTGCTCCTCTACTTTTTAAATCTCTATGGTAGCTTGTGGTTTGTCAAGTTAGTTATATTTTCTGATTCATCAGGTTTGTAACTACAGCAACCTTGCCCTGTTAGGGCACAAGCACCCCATTTTCTGATAGAATAAAATCCAAACCCATTCTTTTCAGAAATGCTACTGCACAAACAGCCATCTGTTCAGCTGACAACTTGGTTAATGCTTGCTGGGTTTGATCAAGGGTCTAGGCCATCTCATTCATTATTTTCTCCAAAGCCAATGCCATGCTGATCATGTTGATCAGCTCCTGGGACAGTCTCACAGTTCCCTATCCTGGAAAAGCAATGATCCTGAATCTCTCAGGCTCTGTGATGGACCTCTGCTGCCACTGGACCAGAGGATGGTGAGGTGGTGACACCAAGTGTTACATGTGGGGCATTACTTAGGCAAGATAACAGCAGCCCTTCCAGGCCCATGGCTCTCTTCACTTCCCTTCAGATTTGCTGTACATACCTGGCAGATAGCGGTAGGCCCGGTAACCACATACGCAATAAGTGCCGTTGAGTGGATGGGAAGGAATGAGATTTATCAGTTACATACAGTACATGTACCTTTACTGCTCCCCAGATAGGTGCCCTTTCTCATCCGGTTGCAGTGACATGATACCTGATTGGTGCCCCTGCCCACTGCACTGGACAGTTTCATGTGGCGAACCTGGTCCCCATACTTCCTGTGGCTGCACTAATTGCATTTAAAGGTGGGTGTCTGTGTGGGGGGGGGGGGGGGGCGAGGCATAGCGTCTATTAAAGCACTTGAAATAGCAATTGGTGTCTGTCCTGTAACCATTCAGGGTTTTCAGTTTGGCTCCACTGGCTCTGAGGTATTCTTGAACACATATGCCAAACACTCACTGGAATTAAAGGGAACAGCACATAGCGGGATTTCTCTCTGGAATGGAATGTGGGTACAAATCCAAAATGCTGAAACGGTCAATCAGTGAGTATGTTCATAACGGAGTGAAAGGAAGGAGTTGTGAGCAGGGGTATGTTTATATACGGTATGCCGAGACATCCATTAGTTCTAGCATCGCCAGTATGAACAGGGCGATTGGTGCAGCATTGAGGCGTCTCATCGTTTCATTGGTTCAGAAGTTTTTTTACAGTTTGAGGCGTGTATCCACGATGGGTTTTCTCTTACCTTGATAGCTGTATTAGTCACCCGCAGTACCTGGAGTGGTCCTCGATACCGAGATTACAAATAATTCTTCCTCCTAAATGTCTGGACAACCATGCAATATCCAGGCTCTATGTCATGACGCTTAGTGTCGTCCATTACGTGTTGTGCTTCCTTCACCTTTTGATGATACTTGGTGATACCTTTTGTCAAGAATACACACAGTAGGCTAACATGCTTTCATCCAAATTATGTATGCCCATTTACTTAACACCTATTGGTGCATGAATTGGCAGGTGCAATGGTTTAGGATTTTGTGGGAGGACAATCCAGTAGTCTTATTGGCTGTGGCCCTAATGGTCATAAGGATCAAAGGTAATTCTGGTTTCCATCTCAATCCACATATTTTATTGAGCTTGCTTTTAATCGTTCCATTCATCCTTTCTACTAAGCCTGCTGACTGAGGATAGTAGCTAGAATGGAAATGTTGGTCCATCTGTAAGGCCTTACTTCTTTTATTAGCTTCTCAGTAAAATGGGTACCTTTGTCGCTAGACAGTTTCCAAGGAATACCGAGCCTTAAGATGATTTCCTTCAGCAAACATTAAGCTACTGTAACTGCATCATTCTTTCCTACAATGTAATACTTCAACGCATCATGAAAAAACGTCAATAATGACCAATACTTACTTATATTTTCGCATAGAAGTAATTCAATAGAATCCATCTGTAATTGCATGAATGGTCCATCAGAGGGCGTTGTATGAGATCGTTCCACCTTCACTAGTTCCCCTGGATTTTGTAAAATACATATCATACATTTTTCACAAACTTGATGTACAGCTTGTGATAAACCCAGGGCATGCCATGTTTGATTTATACGATCTATCAATCCCTTCTTCAGCATCTGGAGAAAGGGGGTCCTGTACCCCGTGGGGCAGTGGAGTATTTGGGTTGAAGGTCACTTGATGCGGCTCAGCTGTGATCATCTTACCTACTTCACTTGGCTGGGGGGGGGGCCCAAGGTTGCAGTGGGACTTTGGAGAGTAAAGGTTGCATATCAGCACTGAACAACAACCCTTCTACAAATTCTTGCTCAAAGGCTGTTTCTGCTCCTAATGCAGTAGGGGGCAATAAAAGAAAACTTTTACCTCATTCCAATCGCCACAGATTCCATTCAGTCATTTCCAGGACCTTCTGTCATGGCAGTCCTCACAGACTCTTGACCATTGGTCAAAGCTCCTTTACCACCTTACCTCTGGAAACTGCTAGAGTTAGGTGGGGTTCTCTGTTCTCCTGATCTTGTACCATCCACTGAACCTCGTGGGGGAGTCACGTTACTGCCGCAATACCAGAATCACCCACATATATTTCAGAGGTGTATAGAACAACCTCCTTGCCGACATAGGTGTCCAATTTCTGATGCATAAGATGGTCATTTCCAGCGGAGTCATAATAAGCCATATGGTGAAGATAATAGTGCCACTTACCGAGTTGTAGGTCTAGAGAAATCTCTGGAGGCTCTCTCGTAAAAATGTTCCAAACTTCTTGATAAGTGGGTAGTGAATAACTGCCATTTATAGAAAATTGGTTGACTACTACTGAAAAAGTATAGTCCACAATGGTCCTCTGGAATAGACACATTGAGTCCCTCAGGATTGCAGGTAATAGAAGCTTGCATTTTGCACAGTAAATCTCTTCCACATATGTTCACACCTGTAGAAAGTGAAAAAGATATATAAATCCTGGTCTCCTATGATAACACCCACTGGTTCTGATTTTAGGACATTAACAGGCTGTCCCCCTATTCCGGTTACACAAATATTATCCTTACCAGAACTTGGAGTACATTCGTCCTCTTTCATTATGGAATAGGTGGCTCCTGTATCCACCAGAAATGGTTTGCCTTGTCCATTTAGCCCATCTAGGCAATTGTTCCACTGATCTCTTTCCATAGTTATTAAACATACACCATGCTGTTGTCCCCTTATTTAGGGCAGGAAAGGGCTACCCTTGTCCCAATACTATCCATTTCTTGTCTCCCTTCCTCACCCTATTTACCTTATTTACTCTTTCTTTTGTCCACTACAGCATCCTGTAGGGATTAAACCTTTGAGATCAGCTTCCACAAATGCCATTTTTGCTTACTGTTTTTATCGATATGTCCCTGATGTCAGATTTTAGGTGCCGCTGATACTCTTACTGTTCAAATCTAATCATCGATATCCATGATATGATATGATAATCAATGATATTTTTCTGGTCGCTGTGCCGAAAGCGTTGGTATCACAGCGTTGGTAGCACAGGTCATACTGTACAGAACCCGGACCAGGTAGAACCTGATATTTGCTACTCATCTGAAAAGGCCAAACAGAGCAAAAGGCAAAGGTATTTTTTGGTGACCACTCCTTTGCCAAAGTTTCTCCAGAAGCAGGTGGTTACCTGTATTCCCTTTGGTCTGCTCCTACACCTAAACATACTATCTTGGTGTTACCTCAAAGTTTTGTCAAGCAACAAACAAAAATATAACTCAGAGTGGATCAATCATAAGTTCATTTTTTTATTTGCTGCAAGAGGCTATCATCAGTGCATAAATGCCGGTTGTAGCCTTCAAAAAACAGACAGCATTGTCACTCTTTTATACACAAGTATTGCTATCCATGCTTCAATTCAAGGGTGTATCCTGTCCTTCTGCTTAATGTATTCGACACACTTACAGTAATGCATCAGCTGGTCTGCAGTTTGTCAAGGACTCGGGTTCCGTCAGCGAAATGTTGCACGGACACTATTAGGAAATCATTCTGGTACAATACAGATTCCATTTTGTTACAGGTAAAAATGCCATTCTGTTACTACAAGTAAAGTACATTTCCACAGGATGAACCTCTTAACTTTGTCTGAATGCTTTTATGCATTGAATTGCTGCCAGAAGGTTGGCTGGTTAGATACCTGCATTAAGGAGGAAGGGTACAGGTGTACCTAATAAAGTGACCACTGAGAGAATAAACAGTTGAAATAGATTCAAATAATAAAATAATTATTAATAATTTAAAAATCATTAGACCCATAATATTCATATTAATTCATACACAAGGAAAGGGTGAAACAAACTACTAAAAAACACTTAGCTAAATTAACACTGTAAATAAGGGTTAGCAACCCCACAAATGGTTGAAACAGAAGTGAGGAGCCAAATGCAAACTTCATCCAGTCCCTGATCTCTGTCATTTGTTGAGCTTCTGCTAGCCTCAGGATTGAGTTCAGGAGCAGGTACCTGACCTCCTCACATGTCTGACTTCGCTGTTGGAATACATAGAAGTAGAAGGCATGCAGAGTGAATGAACAAAGATTTCTTCGTATGGAGGATTCAACAAATGGAAATGTCATCTGGTTTGTCAAAACTGTCCTGTCATTCTTCAAGGCCAAGGCTATTATTCTTTCTGAATGCTATTTATTATCAAAGTACATATATGTCACTATATATAACCCTGTGATTCATTTTCTTACAGGCATTCACAGTAAATACAAAGAACCACAATAGAATCTGTGAAAAAACACACATGACAAAGACAGACAAACAACCAATGTCCAAAAGATAGCAAACTGTGGAAATACAAAAGAAAAGGAAAAATAAAATAATAATAACAATAATTTGGTTAACACTATCTAGGACAGAAGGAGGATGAGGAATAACAGATAAAACTTTAGAGGATATACTTTCATTGACAAAGACGGGATTCAGCACTCTCTATGAGCATATGCTATTCTAATAGGAAATACACACCGCTAAACTTAAATGAAAGCATAATCCAAAAAAATGAAGAAATTATCACTAATGAAGAAAAGGTTAACCAATGGAACAGGATAACCTTTCATGGAAGACATCCTCACGATCTGAGCGAACTAGATATTGACAAGGAAATTTCAAACACCAGGCTCAGGGTTGGAGACCTCTTTCCTGAAACAGAGATGTTCCTTGTGACAATACAGGACAAATATATCAAAAATACATAATAAAAGACCAACAAATGCAAGATGATAAATGCAGAAACTGCCAAGAGAAACAATCCAACACATTACAGAATCCTGGAGCAGTTTAACTCAATCTGATTACTTACTTACAGTACAGACACAATCAAGTGGCAAACATCATTCACTAAAATCCTGCATTAAAATACAAACCCATAAAAGAGACCATACTTTGTCATAAATCAGTGGTTCCCAACCTAGGATCAATGGACCCCTCCGTTAATGATAGGGGTCCATGGCATTAAAAAGGTTGGGAACCCCTAATATAAATAAATATAATCCTGATCCAGTTCTAGTGTCAGAGCCCTATAAATTATATTGCAACCAATCCATTATTACAGGTAGGGCAAAACCTAATAACCATCTGGATATAATATTACAGGATAAACAGGCAAGAACAACTTACTTAATAGATATAGCCATTCCAAACACACATAACATACAAAAGTCAATAAGTAAAAAGCACTAGAAATATGCTGAATTAAAAGAGGAAACTGAAAGACTGTGGAACATGAGCAGGGTATACATTGTCTCAACAGTAGTATCTACTACTGGTATCATCCCATAGTCAATACACAACAGCATTAAACAATTAGGCCTACAAAGCAATATTTATGTAAATCTACAGAAGGCCACAAAACTAAACACCACTGGACCAGTCCATAAGTTTCTAGCAATTGAGAAAAAATTAATAATAATAAATAAATAAGCATTAAATATTGAGAACACAGGTTGTAGAATCCTTGAAAGTGAGTCTGTAGATTGTGGAATCAGTTCAGTGTTAGGCTTAATGCAGTTATCCACTCTAGTTTAAATGCCTGACGATTGAGAGGCAATCTGTTGATCTTAGATGTGAATGACATGAATGACAGAGTCTCCACATCCCTTTGAGGTAGTCCTAAGTTACTTGTACTTTTGCTAGACACTGTAAACCAATTCTATATTTGTCAACCAGGAGGAAAATGTTGACTCTTACTTTTCCCATTTTTCCTCAGGTTCACTGTTATTACATCATTCGCTATAGATTTCAGCATCTTACTTGCTGTTACATCCACGATGACAAATGATCGAATCTTTTTTAACCACATGCTTGCAAATTTTTGAAGCTGTTTTCACTGAATGAGGTTTTAATGCCACCTAAAGTCACCTATTTATAAATATGTCATTAAAAATCAGTGATTTCTTATCGTCTGTGGTTGCCTTTGATTTGATATCTTTTAATTTTCTCTTTAAGTTGCAACAAAATGACATTTGGAGGGGAATGCTTTTCACTTTCACCCTTGCTTTGCATTTTGCTAGGTTTTATGGGTGCTTACTCTGTGTTGGTTTCATAGCTTGTTCAGTAGAGTAATGATTCAAATACACCTTCATCAGGCGACTATTGATAATTCATGAGTCATCTCCTCCCTTTCCCTTTCCTTTCGAGTAACTGACTCCCATGGAGCTAGATGTTCAAGTTCCAACCCCAGTCTGTGTTATTAATGCACAAAAGGCATTGCGGTCAGCCTCAGATGATTGACAATTTTGCATAGGACGACATGCACAGAAATGATTCAAGGTCCTGTGCATTAGTGGGCTTTCAATGGACATCTGGAGAAAACTCACAATGTTGTGAGATCAGATCACTGAGGTAACAAGCAGAAAACACAAGTTTATTATAATAAGCGTACTCACCCAGGATATAAATGCTATGAAAATTAGCTTTTTTGCCAGAGCAGCTCATTAAATAATAAACAGTAATTAGGTAAAGTTTAATTCACATAAATTATACTTACTTTCACAACAGTATAAACAAAAAATAATAACATAATCAGATTAGCAAGTGAAGGGAAATATAGTCTGAAATAAAGCTAAGGTTTTCAGGACAGTTCAAGACCCTAATGTAGTTGGGAAGAAGCTGTTATTGAATCTTAAGGTGTGGGTCTTTAAGCTTCTCTACTTCCTCCCTGATGGCATCAATGAGAAGAGGACATGGCCTGGTTTATGGAAACTCTTGATGATGGATGTTGCCCTCTTCATCTCTTACAGATGTCTTGAGTGTGGGGAGAATTGTATCATGATGCAATTGACTTCTCTATTGTGTTTTACATTATTGTGGCTCATGCAAATTTCTACCAAAATATAAGAAATTATTTCTGGCTCTGACCTTACAGCAGCAAATTACCACTGCAGTGGTTTCATTATTACAATACAATGGAATTATTTGAGAGTCAAAAGAATTCGGTGGAGTTTAGAAGTTCCTGAGTTGCAAGCACTTTCAACCATGCAGATGAAGCTGGTAGTAGATAGAATAAAGATGATCACATCAGGTAACATTGCATCAATGGAATGAAAACATTAATGTTTCAGGTTGATAATCACCCATCAGAACTGGAAAAAAATAGAGATATTAACAGGTTTTAACCAGTTTCAGAAGCAGAGATATTGGGGCATCAGTACAGATTAAAAGTTATACATGAAAGCTGGCTGAAGAAGTCTTATCTTAGAATTGGAGTATTAGAGATAATATTAATGATGGATTAAGATGTAAGCGCATTAAATATTCTGATTAAAGGATTGCCTGGGCCCGGTGAACTGACATTCATTGTAGGAATGGAAGGCATTAATAGAATCAAGCATATAAAGTGGATAAACAATGTACAAATGCTGAAGTAATGGGATCAGGAGAAAATGAGATGGATTCTGAAACTTACAGATAACTTGCACATGGATTGTGTGAGTAGGAAAGCAGATTAGTAGGAAACTTTACAGCCATTAGACACCTGAGCTGGCATGCTGAACTTCACTCACCACAACTCTGAACTGATTTCGTAACCTACAGACTCACTCTCAAGGAATTTATAACTCGTCTTCTCAGTATTTTCTTACTTACACACCTTCTTTTGTACACTGGTTGTTTATCAGTCTTTGTTCATGTATAATTTTTTTCATAAATTCTATTGTGCTTTTCTATTTTCCTGTAAATGTCTACAAGAAAATGAGTCTCAAAGTGGTATATGGTGACATAATCAGTACATAAATAATAAATCTACTTTGAACATTGAGCTTATAATCTATAGAGAGAAAGGTGATTTATAATTGAGTGGTAGAAATATTGAAAAGTATTGAAAATATACCTGTTAGTATCAGTCAGGTGAAAACCTTTATGTTTCACATATCAGTCCTTTTAAATAAGTCCCTGGCTTGGAATTCAGAAAGAAAGACCACCTGAAAAAGAAAGACTGGAGGAGCTGAGAAATTCAGCTGACCAAACTCTTCAGGTTGAAATTCATCAAGATGAGAGCAGTTGGGGGGAGAAAAAGGAAGGAGAAAAGTAATTTTAAGAAATAGTTTAAACAGGAATACGATGTCAGACAAAAGAGAAAGGGAAGGAGGTACAAGAATATAATTGTAACAAGAAGAGATCTGTGCTTTTATTTCATGTCACCTACAAGATGGAAAACACATGAAGAGACAAACGCAGGGTGAAATAAGGTAATGAATAAGGACAGCACAAGCACAGAATGAGCTGATGCAAAAAAAAACTCTCTCAGTCTTCTGCAAGCTTGTGGTGAGAGTGAACTGCTCAACATAAATGGAAAAGAAAACAAAAAGCAGAGTGACACCTACAGCCTAGTCATTCCCAAAAGACTTCAATCTCAACAAAGTACATGTGATTTCTGAAGACAGGGGTAGTGCTGGCAATGGTTCTATCATCTTGCACTTAGAGAACACACTTCAGTATGATCCTCAGTTAGCAGGTTTGGTTGATGTTCACCTGCAGATGTGTAAGAGACCCTGCTGTTCCCTGAGAGTGGCCCATGGAATCTTCAGATGGCCATGAGAATACATAAAGAGCATTGGTTTAGCAGAACCCTTGAAAGTTCAAAGTTCAAAGTAAAATTATTATCAAAGTACATATTTGTCACCATATACTATCCTGAGATTCATTTTCTTGCGGGCATTGACAGAAACTAGAGAGGGACACAATAGACTCAATGAAAAAAAACGCACACAACATGGACAGATAAACAACCAAAGCGCAAAAGGCAACAAGCTGTGCAAATACAAAACTAAATAATAATAATAATAATAAATAATAAGCAATAAGTATTGAGAGCATGGTTTTTAGAGTCCTTAAAAGTGAGCCCGTAATTGTGGAACCATTTTAGTGTTAGGGTGAGAGGTTAACCCCTTTGGTTCAAGAGCCTCACGGGTGAGAGTAAATAACTGCTCCTGAACCTGGTGGTATGGGACCTGAGGCTACTTCCCGATGGCAGCAGCAGTGAGAAAAGAGCAAGGCTTGGATGGTGGATGCCCCGATGATGGATTCTGCTTTCCTACGACAGCACTCCTTGCAGATGTACAGAAAGGTGGGGAGGGGGCTTTACCCAGGATGGATTGGGCTATATCCACCACTTTTTGTGGGCTTTTCCATTCAGTGGAATTGGTGTTCCCATAGCAGGCCTGATGCAACCAGTCAGTATACTCTGCAGTGGGTATCTATAGAAGTTTATCAAAATCTTTATACTATATACTTTATTGTCGCCAAACAATTGGTACTAGAACGTACAATCATCACAGTGATATATGATTCTGCGCTTCCCACTCCCTGGATTACAAATATTAAATATTAAAACTATTAAAAATAGTTAAATTAGTAAATATTAAAAATTTAAATTATAAATCATAAGTAGAAAATAGAAAAATGAGAAGTAAGGCAGTGCAAAAAAACCGAGAGGCAGGTCCAGATATTTGGAGGGTACGGCCCAGATCCGGGTCAGGATCCGTTCAGCAGTCTTATCACAGTTGGAAAGAAGCTGTTCCCAAATCTGGCCGTATGAGTCTTCAAGCTCCTGAACCTTCTCCCGGAGGGAAGAGGGTTGAAAAGTGTGCTGGCTGGGTGGGTCGTGTCCTTGATTATCCTGGCAGCACTGCTCCGACAGCGTGTGGTGTAAGGTGAGTCCAAGGATGGAAGATTGGTTTGTGTGATGTGCTGCGCCGTGTTCACGATCTTCTGCAGCTTTTTTCAGTCTTGGACAGGACAACTTCCATACCAGGTTGTAATGCACCCTAGAAGAATGCTTTCTACAGTGCATCTATAAAAATTAGTGAGGGTTTTAGGGGACAGGCCAAATTTCTTTAGTTTTCTCAGGAAGTAAAGGCACTGGTGGGCCTTCTTGGCAGTGAGCTCTGCTTGGTTGGACCAAGTCAGGTCATTTGTGATATTGACCCCAATATCACATGCTATCGATCTTCGATAACATGCCAAAATTTCACAAACCTCTAAGAAAGATAGTACAATCATCCATCATGATATCAGACTCTTCAGTCCACCGAGTCATGTTGTCCGTCTAGCAAACCCATTTACACCAATCCTACCCTGACTTGCTTTATTCTACCTACATTATATCAACTGCTGCAGATTCTACCTCTCATCCACACACTACAGGGGACCTTAGAGTTGCCAATTAACCCACCAACCTGTACACCACCAGATGAGAGTGAAAACCAGGGAGACCATACAAACTACTGAACGACAGCACCAATGATGAGGATTGAACCTGGGCCACTGGCGTCCCATATAACTACAGCAGAATGACTGCAGTTGATGTAGCTTCGGTGTTCAAGACTCTGGAGCGGAATCAGAGCCCGGGACACCCCAGCTCAAAGGCTGCTTGCTGCCCACTGTCGATCATTTGATAACCAAAGAAGCGCCATAAGTATGGGTAAATTCAATGGCTTTAATTCTTATTTAAATTTTAATAAAACCCCACAGGCAACACTTCTGAAGTTCTTTAAGGCTCATTGAATTAATGATAAATTAGCCAACTGGAACATAAACTAACAGCAATCAGCAAGAGGAGAGAGAGAGAAATGAAAAGGAACTGCATTTGGAGGGGATCTGTGATGTGAAGTTCCACATGGGTCAGTTCAGCATGACTCTGCTCACATTACTCAAAAACCATTTGGAATAAGCTTCTTGTGAACTTAATCAGTCTTGTAGCTGCGAATGCCAAGTGACAAGTCTGAAGAATAAAATTAAAATGATTACAAGTACCTCCGTTCATGATCTGCTATCCGGCTGCCTACCTGACTTCCCTGGCAGAGAGAGAAAACATTGAATTGTTGGATATTAACAGCTGATGTCAATGTTTTAGTTGTTTAGGGTACAACAAGGTCTGACCCTGCAGAGATAAATGAAGAAAAAAACTGAGCAGCAGGATGTAGATACTAGTCCATTTCCATTTCCACTTTTTGTAACAGTGTGGGTGGTGCCGGCAACACCTGCATTGCTCATCCATGCTGAGAGTGTGCAGCGGAGAAGTTGGTCAATTAATCCATGTTATTCCTCTCCATGCCTTGTGGTGCATTGGGCAGCAACCTTCCCATTTCTTTAGTATTTTGCCCATTTTTTTTTAATGAGGCCAGGATGTTAGATTGACACTCAACCCAGCACAGATAGAAAGTGTGCAGGTAGCCGGTTGGATTCGAACCCGGGACCAAGTCGCTTCAAAATCCATTGCTGATGCCACTACACCACTGGCTGGCTGCATTAATCCATATCCTTTATCAATTCAATAATGTCCCTGTTAAGTGGGGAAGGTGGCTGCAGTTGATAGATTATCCACACAATGGTCTTCACGATCTATGCACCCAAGTTCGATTCTGATCTACATTGCTGGCTGTGTGGAGTTTGCACGTTCTCTGTCTGACCACATGCATTTCCCCAGATGCTCTGATCTCCTCACTCGTCCCAGTGATGTGCAGGTAAGTTGGCTCTCACTGAGGGTAAGTTGCTGTAAGCTGCCCTTCATTGTGACTAGGTTGCAAAAAGAATTAAAGGGAGAATTGATGGGCATCTACTTTATAAAAGGGAATAATTACAGAGATGCCAGAGTAAAAGAGAGGGGCAGAATGATATTGATGGGATTGTTTCCCTTAACAGCCGTACAAATGCTTTGGGCTGAGTGCCACTTTTGGGTCTTTGAATCCTGGCAATAACCTCATAAATCTATTCTTCATTCTTTCCACTCAATGTCATCTTTCCTATAGTCCGATAGCCAAAACTGAGCATAGTGTTACAAGTGTGGAATCAACAATACTGTGCACAACCTTCCAAATCACCTCCCAAATTCTGTACACAATGTCTTGACTGATACCAGTCCAGCAGACGTTGAGCTATGTTTTCAGTGGTGATGTGTGGTGGGACATTTGAATTCTTGGTAGGAATCATGCTCTTGTTTGAATTAGAACTAGAATTTATTTAAATCTTACATCCATGCCACAAGGTGAGGGAGTAAAAATCTTTGCATTCTTTCCATCCTTGAACTGTATTGCTGCCACAGAGCAACACATTTTACATAATACTGCACAAGCTGGTGATAATAAATCTGATTCCATTTCTGATTGATAAATACTGTCATTTGAAAAATTTGCATGAGTACATGGATCAATGTGAGTGGGGACACTCCCCGTCAATTTATGAAGCCTCTTTCAGGGTGGTGACAGTGAAAGCAAAAGTGAAATCTGATGTCCTGATTTTCAGCTGTGAGTCTGGTTGTTGAGGTAGAGAGAGGGACAACACCGTCCAGCCACTGGGGTTCAGGTTGTTTATGAAGCACATAAAGAAAACCAGGGGGAGATATTCATCACCAAATCCAGTGTCAGGATTGAAGAACCGGGGACAGGGGCAAGGTGACATAACATGGGGTGGCACGGCAGTGTAGTGGTTATCATAAAGCTATCACAGCATCACCCACCCAGGTTCAGTCCTGCCACAGCCTGTAAGGGGTTTGTGCATTCTTGCTGTGTCCACATCAGTTTCCTCTGGATGCTCTGATTTCCCCCCACATTTCAAAGGCTTATGGGTAAGTAGGGTAATTGTTCACATGGAAATAACTGGGCAGCAGGGCTTGTTGGTCCAGAAGGGCCTGTTACTGTGCTGTTTCTATAAATACTTAAAATAATAACAGTAAAGCTAAAGTCTCAGGGTATACATTATCAAATCATTAGGGAATCCACCACCAACAGATGTTGTTCCTTGCATGCATGCAAATTATTCAACTGACAATACCTGAAATCAGAATCAGATTTATTACATGTTCGGCCTTTCTCTCTTGCCCGTCACCTGCCAGATTGTACTCCCCCTACTCTTTTACTGGCTTCTGCCTCCCCCGCCCCTCACTTTCATTCCAGTCATAGTGAAGAGTCTTAGCCTGAAGTATTGGCTATTCATTTCCCTCCTAGGGCCTGTCTGACCCCCCTTGAGCTTCTCTAGTACATTGTGTGTGTTGTGGATTAATGACATGGAATTTGTTGTTTTGTGGGAGCAGTACAGTGCAAAGACAGGACATAAAATCAGCACTCCTACCAAGAATTTAAATGTCCCCATGTCTTGTCCCTTTCAGGTAGCCAAACCCTTCACCTGGCCAAGTGTTTAAATAGGTGGAGTTTCGAGACATCTTGAAGGTAGTGTTGGGTAATTGATGTGAATGTTATATAAGATTCAGTTTTTAATAAATTGGAATTATCATTCATGAAGGCGTAGAAATGTAGGCCATCTGTTTAAAATCAAAGCAATGCAGTATAGCGTTACCTTACATTAAAGTGGGTACCAGCTCATTTGGCAAATGTGATGAGTTAGGTTATTCACTCAGTGTACCTCTCATTTTAATACATCAAATGTATTTCAAATGTCTTTTAGTTGGAACAACAATCCTTTTTTTTTGTAGACATGTGAATGTTGTGCTGGTTCAATACACGCGATTGCAGCCGACAAAGGCTCTGTCTGGCCTTGCAGACGCTGGTGCTGATTTCTCAGTCTAATGAGAAAGTGACACTGCCATGATACTTGAATTCTTCCACTGCCTTCACTCTTCTTCCCTTGATGGTAATAGAGGAGGCAGTAGCAGCAGATTCAGGAGCAGGTTGAAGTAAGACTTCTGTCTCACCTAGGCTGATGGTAAGACAAAGAGGCAGAAGACTTCAGCAAACATGTCAGCAATGTCTGATTCTGATTCTGAACTAGCTGAAGGTTGCACAGTGCGAGTCATCAGAGCGCAATTGTGGGTGTAGAGCTTTTCAATGATGAGTTTCCTGACTATCATTGTTTTCGCTTTCAGGCAGCATCGGTTAAAGAGTGATCCATCAAGTCTGTACTTCAGGTAGACACCACATTCAAAGTCTCTGACTGTCTGGTTCAGCATACATGTGAAGAATGGGTTAAACAGCACAGGGGGCACACACCCCCTTGCTTCACTCCATTTTGAAATACTGAATAGGTTGAATAGGTGACGAGGAAAGCAAATGCGATGTTAGCACGAATTTCAAAAGGTCTAGAATATAAAAGAGTATAATACTGAGGCTTTATAAGGCATTAGTCAGACTGCACGTGGAGTATTGCGAACAGCTTTGGGCCCTTAATTAAGAAAAGATGTGCTACCATTGGAAAGAGTCCAAAGGAGATTCACTAGGATGAATCTGGAAATGAAAAATTGAATGTATGAGGAGCACATGTTGCCTCTGGGCCTGTACTCTCTGGAGTTTAGAAGGGGGGAAAACTTTGAAACTATCATATATTAAAACTTCTAGAGAGAGTGAATGTGGAGAGGATGTTTCCAATAGTTGGGAGTTTAGGACCAGAGGACATAGCCTCAGAATAGAGGGACGTCCATTTAGAACAGAGAGAAGGAAGAATTTTTTTAGCCAGAGGATAGTGAATTTGTGTATTTCATTGCTATAGATGGCTGTGGAGGCCAAGTAATTGAGTATATTTAAAGCAGAAATTGATAGGTTCTTGATTGGTCAGTGTGTCAATAGTTATGCGGAGAAGGCAAGAGAATGGGGTTGAGAGGGATAATAAATCAGCCATGATGGAATGGTGAAGCTGACTCGATAGATTAAATGGCCTAGTTCTGCCTCTATGCCTTATGGTCTTAAAATTGTGACATTTCACTTCCAAAAGCAACAGACTCCATTGTTTCTCTCGTGAGAATTACATTTGACATCCAAAAATTTGTGGGAAGGGTTTGCATGGTGGATTTCATTGCACAATGTATAATGATTGCAACTATCGGAAATCACGGTTTTACCTAAAAATGTTAATGTTCCAGAGCGAAAAGAGCAAAGGATATTCACCATCTGGGCAATAACACATTATTGGATCATATTATTGAACACATAACACATTATTGAAATGGTGGGAGGAGAAGATGGCAACGCAACGCAGTGCGCGCAGCCTTGCTGATGAAATGATATCATATTTGTTAAATAGGGACTGTGCACAATTCTGATTTGATGGAGACAGACGTGAGAAGCATGGAGGAACATTTGGAGAAACTTCTGAAATGCCCGGTTTGCTGCCGCTGCTGCTGTGCGATCGAGAATCTCTGGAGGGAAGGCCCCAAATCCTCGGCTTTTCCTGTTGCTGGCGGCAGGGGTTGGGGTCAAAGCACTTGGCAGAGATGGTGCTTGGTGCTCGGTGTTGGAGGGCTGGTTGGAGGCTGGAAGTTTTCGGACGACTCAGTGTCGGACCGTGGTCAGATGCTCCCAGGATGCTGCATCGGCAAGTTTGCGGTGCTGGTAGCTCATGGCAGGATGAGAGTTTTCTTCCTTCTGTCTGCGTGAGATGATGGGACTTTCGAGAGACTTTGAACTTTTTTTTAACCGTGCCCATGGCCTGTTCTTCATCAAGTTACGGTACTGCTTGCACTGTTATAACTATATGTTATGATTATGTGGTTTTTTTCAGTTTTTCAGTCTTGGTCTGTCTTATGTTTCTGTGATATCACACCGGAGGAACATTGTATCATCACTAAGTGACAACAAAAGAGGACTGTGTGTCCTCATAATCTAATCCAAACATTAATCAATCTGTTCTAATATAGCTAATATGAATGACAGGTGGGTTTTACAATGTCTGGGCTTCAGAAAACACAAAAAAGAGCAAAGGGCACCATTGATGACAGCTGGTTTCTATAACATAAGATCTATAATTGGACAGGTGAATTGCCTTTCCACAGTTTGATGCCTTGAAAATTGAAAGTAAACCTAATTATGCCTTTCTATACTGTAAAAGCTTTCCAACGTATTGCTGCATTGATTTTCAACTGGCACTCATGGTTCATGTAACACACATCTCCGAGACTGAAGGCTTTGTGCCAAAGCTCACAGTAAGCAAGGTCATCATCTGGACACTCAACCCAAACATAACACAAAGGCTGCATTACGTGGCTCTCCCAGGAGGAACTGAAGGTCCCAGGAAATGATTTGCTGTAGCACCGACCAGCACAATGCATTTTCTCCATCCAATATCATATTCGAGCGTCACTAAGATATGAAAAATTGGCGACAAAATTTCTGACGTAAGAATCCAGTTGGCATTTCAAACATATTAGATTAGATTAGATTATGAGGACACCCAGTCCTCGTTTATTGTCATTTAGAAATGCATGCATTAAAAAATGATACAACGTTCCTCCAGAACGATATCACAAGAAAACACAGGACAAACCAAAGACTAAAACTGACAAAACCACATAATTATAGCATATAATTACAACAGCGTAAAGCAACACCATAATTTGATAAAGAGCAGACCAAGGACATGGTAAAAAAAAGTCTCAAAGTCCCGAAAGACTCATCATCTCACGCAGGCGGCAGAAGGGAGAAACTCTCCCCACCATGAACCTCCAAGCGCCGCCAACTTGCTGATGCAGCACCATTAGAAGCACCTGACTGCAGCGGACTCTGAGTCCATCCGAAAACTTTGAGCCTCCGTCCAGCCCCTCTGACACAGCCTCTCTGATCACCATCCTCTGCTGAGCACTTCGACCCCACCCCGGCCGCCAAGCAACGAGCAAAGCCAAGGATTCAGGGCCTTCTCCTCCAGAGATTCTGGACCACACAGTAGCAGCAGCAGCGAAGCAGGCATTTCAGAAGTTTCAC
This sequence comes from Mobula birostris, assembly GCF_030028105.1. Classification (NCBI taxonomy): domain Eukaryota; kingdom Metazoa; phylum Chordata; class Chondrichthyes; order Myliobatiformes; family Myliobatidae; genus Mobula; species Mobula birostris. The sequence goes on along the minus strand of NC_092371.1, from coordinate 22,145,350 downwards.
CAGATGTTCCTCCGTGCTCTCACGTCCATCTCCATCAAATCAGGATTGTGCACGGCACCCTACTTGACAAATAACAGACATCACCAACGGAGTGGCCACTGTGAGCTGCGTCGCGCCACCATCTTTCCGTATGATATTAAATTCAAACAAGATAGGATATGCTGTTGATAAGCTGGGGTGATTGATTTCAGTCTGCCTTCAGATTTACATTCAGGTTGGCTTATTGCCACTCATACCAGTGTGCAATGAAATACCTTGTTTCCATGAAGCAGAACATCATTATTCCCAAGATTAGGAGGTGACAGCAAATGTCGACCAAGATGAAGGAAACTCATTTAATAGAGACACCAACAGATGCTGACCCTCCAGTGTGAATCGATACAGCTACTGACACTTCCAGTGTGAATCCATACAGATACTGGCACTCCCAGTGTGAATCGATACAGCTACTGACACTCGCAGTGTGAATCCACACAGATACTGACACTCCGTGGATCCACACAGACACTGACACTCCCAGTGTGGATCCACACCGATACTGACACGCCCAGTGTGGGTCCACAGACACTGAGACTCCCAGTGTGCATCCACACAGACACGGGCACTCCCAGTGTGGGTCCACACAGACACCGAGACTCCCAGTGTGGCCCACACACAGATACTGACACTCCCAGTGTGAATCCACACAGACACTGACAATCCTAGTGTGGATGGTCACAGAAACTCACTCCCAGTGCAGATCCACATGATACTGATGTTCCTAGTGCAGAACTACACAAATACTGACAGTTCAGTGTGGATCAACGCAAGAAACATACACTACATGGTGGATCCACTCAAATACGAATAGATGCAGCTTGGATCCCAACATCTAAATTTAAAATTTAAACATCTACTGATAATCTTTTTCCTTGATATTTAAATATTCTGTCTCTGGGTCATGACTGCTGCTGTCTGAGCTGGTCTTTTGTGGCTGACTGATGTTTGTCTTGATGCATCATCCGTGAGGGATTTTATGAAAATTTTGGAGGTATTTTGCACTCCTTCTGCCTGCTGTGAGGCATCTGTAATTGCTGCTTTGGTGCTCTAGGCTCCTTGCAGTTTTCCAACAGTGACGCTCTTAGCTGAACTGTGTGGTTACAAAATGCCCACCTGTAAAGGGGTAACAAGTTGTGAAGAAGTTGTTCAACACAATGTTTTCAAGTGAGTACTACGAACAGTGAATCAAATTTGCATTACTCATAAATACCCCATGCAGGCTCATTAGCTAATTAGGCAGGCGGTAAGGTAGTCTCTTTGAACTCCTGCCAGTTTTCCTCTTGTTATATCTGGTAATTCAGTCTTCTGGAAAGTAAGTGTTATGGATGGAGGGCTGCCTCAGTCTGCTGTGGATACAGCAAGTTTTGGGTAATTACGTTGCCATTCTGTTTACAGAGATACAGAGTGCGATATATTATGCAATTTTATATCATTAGTGCTTATTCACAACGTGAAGCCTTGTGTGTTTCATAAACCTCACTCAAAGTGGTACTGAACAGTATTCAAATGGATCTCTACAATCAAGTACTTATTTTACTGTCAATGGAGAGATCACTTCTAACATGTAGAAACATCTATTCTAGAAGCCACATCCGGATCTTATGGAGAACCAGCTGGCTATGAGATCTTAGTTCTTCTTCAGTTATTATTAGAAGCTCAGCACGGAAGAAAATAAAATGCTTGGCGTGAGGGATGCACTTCCTGGTGTGTGGCTGTATGGATACACAGTTGGAATTTTACATCATTGAGTATTCCACTCTGCATGCAGTACCAGTCCTGTGCTAAAATGGTTGGATCACAGTACCTCAGATAGAAATAAACCTGCAGTATGGGTGTGTAAACAGCAAATGAAATTCAATACAGATTGGATCCACTTTTTGGAAAATGGGTTTCAAAGTGAAGTGGAGGGGCAAGGATATCCACAGGTACACAGGTCTCTGAAAGCGGTGATGCTTCTGAGGATGACTTTGAAGTTAGGATCAGCCACTGGAGTTCATGAAATCAAATCAAAGAATGCTGCAGTTCTGGCATCATCGATGAAAAGAGAATCTGAACCTCACCACTTTGTGTCCGCAGGAATAGAGTTCATAGAATCTTCAGTAGACTGCAGTGAGAGTGGTGGCAATGTAATTCCTATTGGAATTGGTTTTATTATATCTAGCGAGATGCAGTGAAAAGCTTGTCTTGTATACTGTTCATACAGATCAAATCATTGCTCAGTACATTGAGCCAGCTGAACAAGATAATGCAATAACAAAGCAGAATAAAATGTTACAGCTACAGAAAAAGTGAAATGCAGGTAAACAATAAGGTGCACAATCATAACCAGATAGGTTGTCAGGTCAAGAGTCTAATTTATTGTACTACGGAACCATTTTATAGTCTTAAAATAACATAGTAGAAACTGTCCTTGAGCCTGATGATACGTGCTTCAGATTTTTGTGTCTTATGCCTGATGGAAGAGGGGAGAAGAGTGAATGTCCTGAATAGGTGGGGCCTTTGATTATACTGGCTGCTTTACTGAGGCAACAAGAAGTACAGATAGAGCCCATGGAGTGGGGAAGCCAATTTCCTTAACGTGCTGAGCTGTGTTCACAGGGCTCTGTAGTGTCTTGTGTTGCCATACTGATCAAATGGTGAGGGTCAATGGAGACATAACGGATTTCTTTAGTTTCCTGAGGCTGTAGAGGTGTTGGTGAGCTTTTTTGGCCTTGGTGTCAGTGCAGTTGAACCAGGTTATTGGTGATGTTCACTCCAAGAAACCTGACGCCCTCAACCCTTTCAACCTCAACGCCATTTTAATGGACAGTCTTATTCTCCTCCTTTCCCCTTGGAAGTTTTCATGTTTTAATTTTGTACGACGTTGAAACACTATGGATTTAATTTGGCTTTTTTGACACTGATTAGCAGAAAAAGACTTCTTGGTCAAAGTGAAAACAGATCTCTACAAAGTGATCTAAATTAATTACAAATATAAAACACAAAATAATTGATTGCATAGGTATTTACCACTTTCAAAGTGAAAACAAATTTCTACAGATTGGTCTAAGTTTATTATAATTATTAAACACAAAATAGTTGAGTGCATTATTACTCACCCCCTTCAAGTTAGTGATTAGTAGATGCACCTTTGGCAGCAATTACAGCCTTGAGTCTGTGTGAATAGGTCTCTATTAGCTTTACATGTCTGGACACTACAGTTTTTCCCCTTTCTTCTTTACAAACCTGCTCAAGCTCTGTTAGATTGCATGGGGATTGTGAGTGAACAGCCGTTTTCAAGTTCAGCCACAAATATTCAATTGGATTGAAGTTTGGACTTTGATTTGGCCACTCCAGGACATTAACTTTGTTGTGTTTAAGCAATTCCTGTGTAGCTTTGGCTTTATGCTCACTGGAGGGAATAAACAGCAGCATAGAGTTTGTGTAGCATCATTGTCTGCTCCCATACAGTAAAAGGCATTCAAATTCAGGAGTAATCTTTGCCTTCCCTCAACCAACAGCATTTTCATTTCCCCTCTTCTTCTGAGCTGGAAGTACTTTTAGATGTAGTCAGTTGTGTAAGGAGGGTCCCAGAGGCTCTCTGTTTAGGAAAGTCTACAGCATTGCACTTTCTCTTACCAGAGACCCATAAGTGGCAGTGGACCATCCCTTTCATTGGATTGCTGCCTGACCATCTTACACTGCACCACTGACTGATTCCAGGCTGCTTTCCAGGTATTGCATGTCAGCTATGCCCTGTTCCAACACCAAAAGGCATTCAACTTTCCAAGCACCCTTCTGTGTGTGAGGCAGCAGCCCTGTGCTAGTACTATGAATTCACGCAAGTGGAGATAGGAGCTGAAAATGTCAGATGGTCTTCATTCAGTACGGAAAGCAGACATTCTAGAAGAATCATTTAGACGAATCTCAGAATCTCACAGAAAAATCACATTAATTTTCACACACTTTCAGCGCAAAGGTAAAAGCAGGTTTTTAAATATAGTTTCAACTTCAACATTTTGGGTGTGGGCAGCCGTGTCTGTAGAACTACACACTTACAATCAGAACATATCCCACCGCTACATTTTTAAACATCTTTGTTTGGAATCCAGACACCGAAAACAATCGTCTTTTGCACTGCACTGAGGATTGGTTATGTCTACAGACAGTGGTGGATATTTGTGTTGATCTTTCTTTTATTCATGGCTGCTACCCACATCTCTCCTGAAGGATGCCCAATGCATATCAATCCCTTACATCCTGTCAACTATCATGTTGTCTTCACCCTGCGTGGATCTGCTGCCATAGTGGCATTGTCTTGCCAATCCCTGGAGATCATTGGCTCTTCTCTAATTAAGCCAGACTGCAATGGTGCCAAGAGAAACCAAGTTACTGCTTAAGGTCCATCACCAATCAAAAAATCCAACATGTTGTTCATTATAGAGAAGCCGCAGCCTCACGTGGAAAAAACAAAAGGAATGCCTGTGGTAGGAGAATGAAGAGTGATGCAAATGATGGTGCTGCTAGTTGAGAGGGGGTGAGATAGTTATTCATAGCAATTCTGAATGGAGAAGGTACAAATAGAAAGAGATGGTCAATAAGGGAGAAAACACTTGTCATAGTGAAATGAATGGTGTAAAATGTCTGCTAGGAGCAGCATTAGGTGGACCTACAACAAGATCCAAAAACAGAACCACCTGCATGCACAAAAAAATGATGGCACAATGCTCTACACCGTTTGTGACTCCTCAGTTAGTTCATACCCAAAAGCAGCAGGACCTGGACAATGTCCAGGCTTGGGTGATCAAGTGGCAAGTAACATTCGAGCCATGCAAGTGCCAGGCAATGACCATCTACATCAAGAGAGGCTCTAACCATTATCCCTTGACATTCAGAGGTATCACCATCACTGTATCCCCAACTATCAACATTCTGGGGGTTACCATTGACAGGAAACTGAGCTGGTCTAGCCATATAAAACTGTGGCTACCAGAGCAAGTCAAAGGCTAGGAATCTTGCGGCGTGTAACTCACCTCCTAACTCCCCAAAGCCTGTCCACTATCTACAAGGCTCAGGTTAGGAGTGTAGTGGAATACTTGCTACTCCCCTGGATGAGTGCAGCTCCATCAACACTCAAGGAGCTTGATGCCATTCAGTACAAGGCAGCCCACTCGACTGGTACCCCTCCACAAGCATCCAATCCCTCCACCATCGACAAACAGCTGCAGCAGTGTGTACCATCTACAAGATGCACTGCAGCAATACACCAAAATCCCTAAGGCAGCACCTTCTAGACCCATGACCACTACCATCTGGAAGGATGAGAACAACAGATACTTGGGAACACCACCACTTGGAAATCCCTCTCCAAATCACTCACCATCCTAACTTGGAAACATATTGCTGTGCCTTCATTGTCTCTGAGTCAAAATCAATGAATTCCCTCCTTAACAGCACTGTGGGTGTACCTACACCTCAGGGACTGTAGCAGTTCAGGAAGGCAGCTCATCACCACCTTCTCAAGGGCAACTAGGGATGGGCAATAAATGCTGGCTTAGCTGGCGATGCCCACATCCCGTAAATGAATAAATAAAGGGGGCGCTAGTGAGTTGAGTGCAGCATAGACGTGTTTTCTCGAGCTCCTTATGGCACACCAAACTTTACAAGTTAGAACTGCCTTTTTGAACGCTTGACTCTCAATTTTGTTTGCAAGATCTCCGTTGTTTCTTTCTCTTTTACACCACCAAAAAATGTAACGTGAACATGTCCAGTAAAACAGCACGAGGCAGAAAGGGAGCTGGTCACCCGCTAGACGATGCTGCAGCTAACATTAGCTGGGACCAAGCTAGCAAGAACTCTCCAGACATGTCGTCAGCCAAAGAGGAAGATGAGCTTCCTCTTAATTGGCAGAAAATGTCAAACAAGCTCTTGCAGTCCTTCAACGAGCAGTTTGACAAGCTTGAGCACGGTTTCCAGAGTCTGTTGTCCGTCCAGCAAGCGCTCACTGAGGGACTGTTGAGCACCGAAAATCAGACCGCCGACCACGAGCAGCGAATCCACGCTGTGGAATCTTCAGTCGCTGAGCTACAGCAATAAAATAAAAGGCTGCGGGCCAAGCTTTCAGATCTGGAAGGGAGATCCAGACGCAATAACATAAAGATTGTTGGTGTCCCAGAAGGTGAGGAGAAAGGGAGGCCGACTGAATTTGTCGCTAACCTGATCCCCAAGCTGCTGGGGGATGACAACTTCACCAAGCGGGTTGTTATCGATAGAGCACACCGCACACAACTGCCCAAACCACCGGAAGGCTCAAGGCCCTGCATGATAATTGCAGGGGTGCATTTCGCACAGGAGAAAGAAAAGATTCTGCGGCTCGGGAGGGAACACTCAATGGATTATGGAGGTAATTCAATCTTAATCTTCCTCGATTACACCGCGGAGGTTATGAACAACGACGGAGTTTCCGTGAGGTGCTGCAACTGCTGAGAGAGAAGGAGGTCCGGCATTTGCTACGTTTCCCGGCCAGGCTCCATGTTCATCACCAAGGGCAAGTAAAAGTATTCAGCATCCTGGTTGAAGCCAACACTTTTGTAGACCAAAAACTTTGAAAGGCTATTTTTCACAACATAAATTAAGAGAGTCTAAACATGCTCTGAGCAGACTTCAATCATGACAGTTCTGTTTTCTGTCCTCAATTTGGTCTTTATTATGTGTGCTAATGAGGGGCTGTTAGTTGGAGGTGTTTTTCTCCGCTTTTGTCTGGCTGTCCCAGATTAGGATGAGGGCAACTCTGCTTCGTTTGGGGAAGAAATGGGTGGGGGTTTTGTTCACATATTTGTTAACTGTTCATGTTATTTTTTGTTGGTTTTTGCTGGCTGCCAGACTGAATGTTAAGTTTGTATTTCATTACAGTGCAAAAGGTACCACAAATGAATAATAGTCTTGACTCCATATCCTTGGTCTCTTGGAATGTGCGCGGTTTAGGTCACCCAATAAAGCGTGGTAAAGTTTTCGCACATTTGAAGTCATTGAAATCTGACATTATATTCTTACAAGAAGCTCATGTTAAAGCCACTCAGCATAGGAAACTCAGGGCTAATTGGATTTCACAGGTCTATCAGGCACCTTTCACATCCAAAGCCAGGGGCATTGCCATTCTCTTCCGTAAGACTGTGCCTTTTCATTTTCACTCATCCACAATTGATCCAAATGGCAGGTTTATAATTTTAACTGGGCATATCAATTTACTTCCCATTACACTAGTAAACGTTTACGGACCGAACTCGGACGATCCAGGTTTTTTCCGTAAGGTATTTGACTTGATCCCAGATAATGATTCAAGCCACATATTGATCGGGGGTGACTTTAATTGCTACCCGGACCCATATTTAGATAGGCTCTCCTCTGCCCCCCCCCAACCTAATACCCAATATTCTTGCTGTGCAAACTCTTAACAATTTGATGAAGTTGAAGAAGGTGGTGGATATTTGGAGACTACAACACCCATCTGACCGTGATTATTCTTTTTATTCTCATGTACACAGATCATATACACAGATCGATTATTTTTTAGTGGACTGCAGATTAAACTCTAATATTGACCACACCAAATATCACAGCATAATAATATCTGCTCATAGTCCTGTCAATCTCAATCTTCAACTGTCCCTCCCTAAGCAAGCCTATAACTGGTGCTTTAATCCCTTTTTGCTCAAAGATCAGGCATTTAAAGAATACATTACGACACACATCTCGCAATTCCTTGAGACCAATGACAACGGCGAGGTGAATGACTCAACACTGTGGGAAACACTTAAAGTGTACATCAGATGACAAATTCTTTCTTATGAAGCAACACTGAATAGGGCTAAGCGCGGTCGACTGGAAGTGATTGAGAAAGAATTACGAGCAGCTGAACAGGTTTACAAAAACTCTTTGCTCTAATCAGATTATAATAACATTCTCAAATCAAACAAATACAACTCCATTCTAGGGGAACAAATTGGCAACATTCTACTTAAACTTAAACAGCGACGCTTTGAGTTTGGTGACAAACCACAGAAGTTATTGGCAAGGCAGTTAAAAGGAGAACAAGCGAAACAAGGCATTTACAAAATAAAATCCAAATCTGGCCTGCTGCTTACTGACTTAAAGGATATTAAAAAACGATTTAGTGAGTTCTATTCAGAAAGTTACACCTCCAAATCAACAGCTACACAGGAAGATTTTGATAAGTTTTTTGATCTGCTTCACTTCCCACATTCCGATGCAGCTCTCAGGGAGAATTTGGATTTGGATTTTTCGCTATCTGAGTTACAGGATGCCATCGAAGCATTTCCCACCGGTAAGGCGGCTGGACCGGATGGGTTTGGGCCAGAGTTCTACAAAGCCTTCCGAGACATCCTTACACTGACTTTGCTGAGAATGGTTCGGGATACCTTTAAAAACAAGAGGCTCCCACCCTCGTTCAGTGAAGCAAATATCTGTGTTTTATTAAAAAAAGATAAAGACGAAACGGACCCTGGAAGCTATAGGCCCATTGCACTACTAAATTATGATCTGAAAATAATTACAAAAGTGTTAGCAAATTGGCTCGGTAAGCATATAGCAAATATCATTCACCCGGACCAAACAGGATTTATCCCGGCCAGGTACTCCTGTAATGTCTGCAAAATTCTCAATATTTTGTATGCCAGTTATGGGAAAGATGATAGAGCTGTTATACTGTCCCTAGATGCCCACAAGGCATTCGATATGGTAGAGTGGCCCTATCTAATTGCAACACTCAAGAAGTTTGGATTCAGCAACACTTTTATAGAATGCGTCAAAATATTATATACTAATCCAAAATCCTTCATTCTCACAAATGGGGATAAATCCAATCCGTTCTCTCTGCAATGTGGTGTTTGCCTAGGGGACCCATTGTCCCCCCTGCTGTTTAACATAGCACTGGAGCCCCTGGCAATTGGCATTAGGGACCACACACACGTTAAAGGTATTAAGTTGGGCAGTATTGAGACCTGTGTGACTCTGTACGCAGATGACCTCCTTGTCTGTCTAGCCGACCCAGCGGTGTCTATTCCCATCCTACTGGAATATATAAATTCCTTCGGGAGTATTTCTGGCTATTCCATAAATTAGGGAAAGAGTGAATTCATGCCCTCAGTGGATCAATTTACTGAAGACTTCCTGAAAAAGTTGCCTTTTAGAGTGGAGAAGGACTGTACTGTTTCACCTCCTTGGGGATTAAACTGACTGAGTACCCAAGGCATCTTTTCAAATTTAATTTTATAGAATCATTAGAAAAACTCAGAACAAATATCGAGTCCTGGAGGATACTGCCCTTATCCATGATTGGATGGGTAAATGCGATTAAAATGGTGAACCTACCCGGGTTTCTATATCTTTTTCAAAACCTGCCTATATACTTCAATACATCCTTTTTTAAGAAACTTGACTCTATAATATTGCCCTTTGTGTGGGGCTACAAATCACTCAGGATATCTAAGGCTCACCTACACAAACCTCTTAAGAAGAGCGATCTTGGTCTGCCAATTTTCAAACATTATTACTGGGCAGCTAACTCCAGGGCTCTTACATACTGGAAATGTGGAGGTGCTGAGACCGAAGAAAAACCTTCACGGCTACAGCTGGAAGCCTCTGTTGTTAAATATTCTTCACTTCCTACTCTTCTGCTTTCCACTTATGCCTCAACAGACAAGCTAATCCAACAACACCTTACCTTAAAGAATTCTTTACGAATATTAAATCAGATAAAAGTGGCTCACCAAACTCCCAGTGTTTCCATACATGTTCCCATTTGTCAAAATCACTCATTCAAGCCTGGACAATTAGACGGGGTGTTTGCAGTCTGGAGAAAGAGGGGTATCAAAACTTTCTTAGATCTGTACATCGACGGCCAATTTGCATCATTCACACGATTAAGCACTAAGTTCAACCTTCCAAATTCACATTTTTTCCGCTATCTCCAAGTCAGACACTACGTTAAGGAAAAATGCCCACACTTCGAGCCTACTTCCACCACCCATCCTTTTCTTGAAAACCTCTTGCTCCCTCCAGACTCCAAACAGTTAATATCAAAATTTGTGAATTGCTTTACTCCTTTGGTTTCTACAGATTTTATTAGGGAAGCCTGGGCCAGGGACTTGAACTCAGAGATATCAGTGGAAATTTGGGAGGAGGCAATGTCCCGGGTTCACTGTTGTTCTATTAATTCACGCTACAGGTTAATTCAGTACAAGATGACGTGTAGATTGCATTATTTGAAAACAAAACTGAATCGCATCTTCCGATCTGTGTCTCCTGAATGCAACAAGTGCCGCTCTGCTGAGGGCTCACTAGCACAGCTTCTCTGGTTTTGCCCTACATTATACAACTTTTGGACTGCAATTTTTGAGTGGCTCTCAAAAGTCTATTCTAGAGACATTCAGCCCAATCACGAGCTCGCCATCTTTGGATGCTCTGCAGAGACTCTTGAGTTGCCGCACGACATGCAGATTGCTCTGCATCTAGGAATGGTGGTGGCTAAGAAACTTATTCTTCTGACCTGGAAGTCGACTACTACACCCACCTTCGCACACTGGCTCAAGGAGATGTTGTCTATTACACAAATGGAAAGAGTGCGTCTGCACAAACCCAATACACAGAATACATTTGAGAGAATATGGGGACCTTTATTGGCTCAGTGTCACATTACCTCACATACATAGTGACCTTGACCTGTCTAGTCTCATGAGTGGGTGTGGTGCCTAACCAGATTCCTTTATTCATTTCACTTTACATTGCTTCCGTGATGTCACTATTGTTCCAACTCTTTTTCTGAAAGTTTATTTACGTAATCTTGTAAATTGTCTGGCAGCCTTTTTGTTTTTGTTTTTGATTTGTTTTCTCTGTGCTCCATCTGGAGCTGTATTCCCTTTGTATTGTTTTGTACGTCTTCAATATATTTTGTCTTTGTAAAACTGAAAATTGTAAAAAATAAAAAAAAAACAAATGTGTCAAATAAACCAGTAATTGTATCAAAGCTCTGTAGTCCCATCACATCAATTGTAGAATGGTGGGAGATGAATAAACAGCTAAAGGAGAGGAGAGTCCAACCACCTGCGGATGGTTCATCAGAGAATGTTCTTCCCTCATAAGGTAAAAGGTGGGAGTATTTGCTAATGATTGTACATGGTTCAATTCTAATTGTTCCTTCCTTCCAGCACCAATGCACAGTGGCTGTACTGTGGAGCACCTACAATGCAGTTTAGTTACTCGTTTGGCTACTTTGACAGCACCTCCCAAGTCTCCACTACCAAGACGAACTAGAGCAGTAGATAGATAGGAATGGCATCTTGACTTGGAAATATATCCATGGTCTTCAACGTTGTGAGATCTGAATGATGAAACCCTGTCCAACATCACTGTTGGAGCACCTCCTGGAGGCTGAAGAGCAAAAATTAATTTAGTGTGTGTTTCATCACCGTCTTGTTGTTCATGCACTTACCAACCAGGCTGGAGATCTTCAGTTTCTGAAATAAAAAAGTAACATTAGCAATGCTGGAGGTGAAGTGGGAGCAAGGGAGGAAGAGTTGGGATTTCTGTCGTCTTAACTTTGTCACTCCACATCCTCAGTAAAAGTCATCCTTGTGATGGTTGGCATACATTATTACCTCAGGGATCAGATAGCTCCCTCCAGCTTCAGGTGCGTACCATCACAGCCTCGACTTTGTATTGTCCTCATTCTCAAGTTGCACCTTTCTTTACTGTTTCCACGGTCAGGTTCATCCTTTGAAATTCTTGAGGCCCAGCTGCAGCCAAAATACACTGCCAGTTTCAGCAAAGCAGCAGCTTTAACTGTTGTCAGTCCTCCCAGGCTGATAGGGCCAATAGATCAACAGTGCAGTCAATACAGGCGGGAGCCCATAATCATTTTGATATGCAGTAAACAACAAACTGATAATGCTGCCTCCAGCGGCTCTCCCTTTTAACCCCTTAACCTGAAGTATTAAAATGTTAAAGAGAGACAATAATCCTTTGTTTCTTCCTCTGTAGTAGAAATATCAACACATTGAAGCAAAATACTGTTCACCAAATTGGGTTGAAAGGCATATGCGATAAGGAGAGGTTGGGTTGTTTTCTCTGGAGCAGCGAGGCTGAGGAGAAAACTGATATAGAGGTTTAAATGATCACGAGGGGGTCAGATAGAGTAGACAGCCGGCATCTTTTACAAGTTTTGAAATGTCTAGTACTAGAGGCAAAGCATTTAAGGTGAGAGGAGGTAAGCTTAAAGGATATGTGTGAGGCAATTTTTTAAAAAGTGTGATATGTGTCTGGGGTACACTGACAGAGGTGGGATTGGAGGCAAGTACAATATCATATAACCATATAACAATTACAGCACGGAAACAGGCCATCTCGGCCCTTCTAGTCAGTGCTGAACTCTTACTCTCACCTAGTCCTACTGACCTGCACTCAGCCCATAATCCTCCATTCCTTTCCTGTCCATATGGCTATCCAATTTAACTTTAAATGACAACATCGAACCTGCCTCAACCACTTCTGTTGGAAGCTCGTTCCACTCAGCTACCACTCTCTGAGTAAAGAAGTTCCCCCTCATGTTACCCCTAAAATTTTGCTCTTTAACTCTCAAGCCATGTCCTCTTGTTTGAATCTCCCCCACTCTCAATGGAAAAAGCCTATCCACGTCAACTCTATCTATCCCCCTCATAATTTTAAATACCTCTATCAAGTCCCCCCTCAACCTTCTACGCTCCAAAGAATAAAGACCCAACTTGTTCAACCTTTCTCTGTAACTTAGCAGATGAAACCCAGGCAACATTCTAGTAAATCTCCTCTGTACTCTCTCAATTTTGTTGACATCTTTCCTGTAATTCGGTGACCAGAACTGTATGCAATACCCCAAATTTGGCCTTACCAATGCCTTGTACAATTTCAGCATCACATCCCAACTCCTATGCTCAATGCTCTGATTTATAAAGGCCAGCATACCAAAAGCTTTCTTCGCCACCCTATCCACATGAGATTCCACCTTCAGGGAACTATGCACTATTATTCCTAGATCCTTCTGTTCTACTGCATTCTTCAATGCCCTACCATTTACCATGTATGTCCTATTTTGATTACTCCTACCAAAATGTAGCACCTCACATTTATCAGCATTAAACTCCATCTGCCATCTTTCAGCCCACTAATTGTCCTAAATCTCTCTGCAAGCTTTGAAAAACTACTTCATTATCCACAACTCCACCTGTCTTAGTATCATCTGCATACTTACTCATCCAATTTACCTCCCCATCATCCAGATCATTAATATATATGACAAACAATACAGGCATTTAAGGGGCTCTTAAATAGGCACATGATTTTGCCGAGAATGAAAGTATATGGACACTGTAAGAATAGAAGGGATTGGTTTAGTTAGGTATTTAATTATTAGTTAAATTGGTTCAGTACAACATTTTGTCTCCCACTTGGGAGTGCTGCTGAATTTCATGACATATGCTGGACATATTAAACCTGATTCTGATTCTGAAGGACCTGTTCCTGTGCTGTACTGTTCCAAATCAGTTATCAAAACCACTTATCGTGCTTGAGCTTTGTCATCAGCATTTAAATTGTTAGTATCGCCAGCCAATCCAATGTCTGGCAGATAGCTAACAAATCACTGGCATTCCCATTGGATGAAAGGAAGAATTAGACAAGTGTGGAGACAAGTGCTTGAGTATATGCAATGTGGACAGCTCATGGTGGGGATCTTTACGTGCTGGGCTAATCAGCAACATCTTCTCCAGCTATTGAAGTAAATGACTTTTTTTTTGCATGGTGATTTCAATAAAGTCTAAACACAGCAACATGAAACAATGAAGACAGAAATCCTAACAGAGCTGCTTCTGAGGAATAAAGTCAGACAATATTGGCACAGAGCCACAGAAGGAGAGATCAGAGAAAATGACAAGCACTTGGTCAAAGTGGAAGGTGTAAAGGGAGTAGAAAGAAGCAAATGCACAGAGTTATGCGATAAAATTAGAGAAGAAGACTTCTTAAATGGAGACACAAGAGACTGCAGATGCTGTAATCCGGATTGATAAACAAATAGAGTTTTGTGTCAAGAGCTAACGTTGCCCTCAATTCAAAGCAACAAGATCTTGCCACCTCCACGTGAGCAGTTTGTTTTTGAACTTGAATAATAGAGGAGAAGGAAGGGTGGAAACTGCCATGGTGTTTAACACAATGAATGTTAATAGATTTGTTACTCATTATATGGCACCTAGATGACAAGCTTTTGCTTCCCATTTGGGAGTGCTGCTCAATTCCACAACATATGCCAGTGATACTAAACCTGTTTCTGTATCTGATTCCAGCTTCAGTGACAGATACAATACAGATCCCTCCGCTGAAAGTCCAAAGTATTACAGATGCTGGAAATCTCAGATAAAATCAGGAAATGATGCAAACACTCAGCAAGTCTGCAGAATCTGTGGAGAGAGAAGTAGAATTAATACTTCAAGACAAAGACCCTTCATTGCACTCTTTGGTCAGTGCATTAACATAGAAGTACAGTAAGCTATGGTACGTTGGCCTTCATTGAAAGAGAAAATGAATACAGAAGATTTTTTCAGTTATATAGTTACAGTATTAGTGAGACCACAATTAGACTATTATGTGTAGTTTTGGTGTTCCTAGCTAAGAAATTGCTGTAGAGGGTGCATTGTGTAGTTCACCAGACAGATTCCTGGAATGACAAGATAGCATTATGCTGAGAGATTACATTAACAAATTTGTATTCTCCAGAATTTGAGGAGTCATCTATTGTAAGGAGAAAGTATCTAGTTAATGCAAGACTTTTAAATGCTTTGATCTTGGGGTCCAAGTCCATATCTTACTGAAAGTGTCCATGCAAGAAATTCACATTGAAACTTTATCAATTGGTGGATAGGCATACTTGTAGTATTGTGTGCACTTCTAGTTATTGCATTACAGGAAGTACGTGGAGACTTTGGCGAGTGTCCAAAAAAGGTTTACCAGTGTGCTTCCTGGATTAGAAGGTATAAACTAAAAGGAGACATTGGACAAATGTGGGTTGTTTTCACTGAAGTGTCAGAGACTGAGGGGTGACCTGATATGAATTTATAATATTATGAAAGGTATTGGTAGGGTAAAGCATCAAAATCTTTTCCCCCGTGTAGAAATGTCAAGAACTACAGGACGTGTCTTTGAGGTGAGAGGGGAAAAGTTTCATGGAGATGAGCAAGACAATATTTTTCACACAGAGAGTGTTAAGTGCTTGGAACAGGGTTAGTGATGGAAATAGATAAAACAGTGGAACTGAAAATGTTGCCAGACAATAGAATATGTAGGGAATAGAGGGATATGGTTCATGAACCCACAGAGGGGATTGAGTTTAATTTGGCATCGTTTTCAGCGCCTGCATCATTGGCCAAAGGGCCAGTTCGTATGCTGTACTGTTCAATGTTCTGCTTTCATGTTCTAATAATACACCTGAAATACTGACAGCATGTGATGGACTGGTGCAGGGAGAATGTTTCCCTTGGTTGGGTTGTTTAGAAAGAGGGGGTTGCAGACTCAGGTTTCAGGGCAAGAGGTGGCAATAAAATGAGTCAGAGAACAAGTTGCGATGATTATATTTCAACTCCTCAAAAACATAGAAATATGAATAGTTGGTTGAAAACATAGAACCATAGAAACTACAGCACAGAAACAGGCCTTTTGGCCCTTCTTGGCTGTGCCGACCCACTGACCTGCACACGGACCATATCCCTCCATACACCTCCCATCCATGTATCTGTCCAATTTATTTTTAAGTGTTAAAAAAGAACCCGCATTTACCACCTCGTCTGGCAGCTCATTCCATACTCCCACCACTCTCTGTGTGAAGAAGATCCCCTAATGTTCCCTTTAAACTTTTCCCTCCTCACCCTCAACCCATGTCCTCTGGTTTTTTTCTCCCCTTGCCTCAGTGGAAAAAGCCTGCTTGCATTCACTCTATCTATACCCATCATAATTTTATATACCTCTATCAAATCTCCCCTCATTCTTCTACGCTCCAGGGAATAAAGTCCTAACCTATTCAACCTTTCTCCGTAACTGAGTTTCTCAAGTCCCAGCAACATCCTTGTAAACCTTCTCTGCACTCTTTCAACCTTATTTATATCCTTCCTGTAATTTGGTGACCAAAACTGAACACAATACTCCAGATTCGGCCTCACCAATGCCTTATACAACCTCATCATAACATTCCAGCTCTTATACTCAATACTTTGATTAATAAAGGCCAATGTACCAAAAGCTCTCTTTACGATCCTATCTACCTGTGACGCCACTTTTAGGGAATTTTGTGTCTGTATTCCCAGATCCCTCTGTTCCATTGCACTCCTCAGTGCCTTACCATTAACCCTATGTGTTCTACGTTGGTTTGTCCTTCCAACGTGCAATACCTCACACTTGTCTGTATTAAACTCCATCTGCCATTTTTCAGCCCATTTTTCCAGCTGGTCCAAGTCCCTCTGCAGGCTCTGAAAACCTTCCTCACTATCTACTACACCTCCAATCTTTGTATCATCAGCAAATTTGCTGATCCAATTTACCACATTATCATCCAGATCATTGATATAGATGACAAATAACAATGGACCCAGCTCTGATCCCTGTGGCACACCACTAAGAACACAACATGGCATATGGAGTTTAATAAAAGGAAGTGTGGGATCATGCTTTTAGGTAGGGAGATCAAAAAGCAGTTGTGACCTATATGAAAAATAGTTGCAGATGGTTGGAGTACAGAGCGATATTTGTTGTTCATGTGCGGGCAGGTACAGCAAGTACTGCAGAGGGCAAAGTGGAGTCTAGAAAAGGGGAAGTTTGGTTATAATGTTGATGGAGTCAAGCGTCTGAGCTTCTGTTCAGTTTTGGTCCCCCTCATTTAAAAAAGTATTAACTAGAACTGGATGATTAACTCGCCATCAAGAAAGGTACTGGAGAAGGATGAGTAACATTATGAAGGATCCCACCCATCCTACTCATGGACTGTTTGTCACATTCCCATCAGGGAAGAGGCTACATACCATCCTTGCCAGGACAACCAGACTCAAAAAACAGTTACTTTCCCCAAGCAATATCTCCACCCAATTACCCACCCCTCCATACCCCCAAGAAACACCACTTTATCGTTTCCCGTTAGTCATCTTATGTACAGACACCCCTGTGCCTAGCATAATTTGGACATACAATTAATCTATGTATGTATAATATATCTTACATATGTTTATATGTATTATGTTTTTTATTATTATTGTGGTCTTTATCTTATTGTGTTCTTTCTGTGTTGCATTGAATCCAGAGTAACAAGTATTTTATTCACCTTTTCACTTAAGCACTGGAAATAGCATTGAACAATTTTGAATCTTGAATCTAATGATAATACTGGTAAATTCGGTATATAGTTTAACACTTTCACAATTACTACACCGGTGTTAGTTGCTGCATGTGTAAAGACTCCTGAAAAATTTATCAATTTTTTGTGCCACTTCACAGCATGCTCTTACTTTCACATGGTCCAACTTTGACTCTTCCCTCCCCTATATTTCTTATCTATATCCATCTCAGTGGACAGGTTATTTACATGTTACATCCAAAGACTCCTGCAGCATTCTTCACTATTCCTCCTCCCACATCTTTTAAGGGCTCCATTCCATTACTCGAATGTCTTCTTCTATGTTACATCAATTCTGAAGACCAACGTCTCTGCGCCAGTGTTTCTGAGATGTCCACACTTTTTCTTAATTGTATTTTCTCTTCCGCACAGTTGACAGGACTCAAATGCATCTACTCTACTTCTGTGGCTCTGCTCTCACCCCCTCTCACTGAATCCAGGGCAGCCCTCATCCTCAGCTTCTACCCACCTGTCTCCGTAGTCAATGGATCATCCACTGTAATTTCCATCAACTTCAATAGGACACCACGTGACCTTTTGCCTTTACCCTTCCCACCAACCAGGGACATTTTATTTTATTTATTTATTGAGATACAGTGCAGAATAGGCCCTTCCAGCCCTTCGAGTCCCACCACCCAGCAACCCTCAACAACCCTCAATTTAACCCTACCTAATCATGGGACAAATTAGAATGACCAATTAACCTACGAACCGGTACATCATTGGACTGTGGGAGGAAACTGGAGCACCAGGAGAAAACCCCTGCAATCCAAGAGGAGGACACACAGCTTCCTGAGAGGACGCTGGGATTGAACTCCAAACTCCAAAACTCGAAGCTGTAATAGTGTCGCACTAACCATGGCACGAGACATCAACATACACTTCAGTGATGAGTTTACAGTTCGTCCAATTCTGTGTGATACATGGTTCCATGGAGTGTCAAGGAGTTATACACCATGGAATCATGGCCTTTGCCCCAACTTGGTCACAACAGTCAAGATGCCTCTCTATGCTAATTTCACTTGCCTGTATTTAGCTCATGTGTCTCTCACCCTTACCTATCCATGAGGCTATCCAAATGTCTTTTAATCATTTTAATTGTCCACATCTCTATTATCTCCTCTGTCAGCTAGTTCCAGGTATCCACCACTCTCTGTATAAAAACGTGCCCTCAGGACGCCTTTGGATCTTTTCATTTCACCTTAAACTTAATGCTTTTTTCATTTTAAACTCCCCTATGCTGGGAAAAAAAGTGTGCCTATCTACCCTGTCTATCATCCACATTATTTTATAAACCTCTATAAGAATACGTCTCAACCTCTTTCGCTCCAGGGTTCAGTACAGCCTATCCAATCTCTCCTTATAACTCAAGCTGTCTAGTCCCCAGCCACATTTATGTAAATCATTCCTGCACCTTTTCAGGTATACTGACTACAGGAGGATGAAACCGGAAGTCCATGAGCCAATCCTCATTAGGGGACGGGAAGCGGGTTGAGTCAGTAACTTTAGATTACTTGGCATTACTGTTTCAGAGAATCTATCCTGGGACCATCACATAAGTACAATTTCAATGAATGAATGAATGGGAGCAGCTCTGTTTTATTAGAAGTTTGTGCATATCTGGCATGTCATCTAAAACTTTTATCAAATTCTATAGAAGCACAGTAGAGAGTGTCCTGACTGGTGGTATCATGGCTTTGTATGGAAACTCCAAAGGCCAAGAATGAAAAAGTCTACACAAAGTAGTGGATACAGCCCAGACAACCACATGCAAAGACCTCCCCCCGCCACACCATCCCCACCGTTGAGAACATCCACAAGGAACGCTGCCCCAAGAAAGCACCATCCATCATCAAGGGCTCCTACCGTTCAGCTCTCTTCTCGTTTCTCCCATCAGGAAGGAAGTCGAGGAGCTTTGGGTCTCACATCACCAGGCTCAAGAATGGTTATTACCTCTCAACCATCAGTCTCTGTAATGGTATTGTGTTCACCGTCTGTAAAGCCCAGAACTCAAAAGACAATTTTAAGCTCTATCTGATATAGATACAGTATCTATGGGTGCCTTACTATAGTGAGGTTATACTATGTCCACGTACTCTTCAAGAACTAGCTTAATTCCCTGTCTAGTCTCTGCAGTGAGGTTTAGCTGCCAATGCCCACTACTTAAGTGATGCTGGGTCACCCATCCTTATCAAAGGGGAGATTCTTTCAACTAATGAAGTGGTTTAAACACAGCAACACACATAAAAGTTGCTGGTGAACGCAGCAGGCCAGGCAGCATCTCTAGGAAGAGGTGCAGTCGACATTTCAGGCGAAGACCCTTCGTCAGGACTAACTGAAGGAAGAGTGAGTAAGGGATTTGAAAGTTGGAGGGGGATTTAATTCCACATCCCATTCCCATTCTGACATGTCTATCCACAGCCTCCTCTACTGTAAAGATGAAGCCACACTCAGGTTGGAGGAACAACACCTTATATTCCGTCTGGGTAGCCTCCAACCTGATGGCATGAACATCGACTTCTCTAACTTCCGCTAATGCCCCACCTCCCCCTCGTACCCCATCTGTTACTTATTTTTATACACACATTCTTTCTCTCACTCTCCTTTTTCTCCCTCTGTCCCTCTGAATATACCCCTTGCCCATCCTCTGGGTCCACCCCACCCCTTGTCTTTCTTCCCGGACCTCCTGTCCCATGATCCTCTCGTATCCCCTTTTGCCTATCACCTGTCCAGCTCTTGGCTCCATCCCTCCCCCTCCTGTCTTCTCCTATCATTTTGGATCTCCCCCTCCCCCTCCAACTTTCAAATCCCTTACTCACTCTTCCTTCAGTTAGTCCTGATGAAGGGTCTCGGCCTGAGACGCCGACTGCACCTCTTCCTAGAGATGCTGCCTGGCCTGCTGCGTTCACCAGCAACTTTTATGTGTGTTGCTTGAATTTCCAGCATCTGCAGAATTCCTGTTGTTTGGTTTAAACACAGCTTGTTTTATATTTAATGATACACACGTAAATTTAAACAAATAGTTCTTAACACATATTTAACACTCACAGAGGATCTCTAATTTATAAAATATTTCTGAATGACAAAAGATTTATGAACTACAAAGGTACAATCCTTACAAACTAGAACATACTTGCAGAAGGTTGAGGAAAGAATTCTAGTTCTTACTGTAACACCATCTTTCTATCATTCTTCTTGTCATTCCCAACAATCCCCAATGCTTTTTTCTCTCTCTCTCCATGTTGATGGTAACACCATGTGACTAAACACACAGCAATAAATTATTCATGACTGTTTGATTACGGGCAAATAAGAGATCTGGGTAGATACACTAGGCTATGGGACTAGAATCTCTAAATGTGTATTGGATTTATCCGTTTCAGTTGACCAAAGAGGAAAATATTTTCTTTTTATCTTAGTTTCTGCTTCAGTGCATCATTCCATCTTATCTTCCCAATCAAAACCCAGATAAAGGGCTTCACTGAATAATTTAGAACATAACCCAGAGATGCAGAAAATTTGTCATGCTACCTTGACATTTAACAGTGGAGTGGAACAGTGGCAATAACTAGGGAAATAGAAATGTCTAAAATCTTTGTAGTGAGTATGTTCCTATATTTGTTGGCCATAAAGGGAAAGTCTAATCAGTCAGGAATCTTTCTAATGGAGAAGTCCTCATGAAAGAAATAGGGCTTACACTATGCTCTAGTCTAACGATTTCAATGTGATGTTCCCATGAGTGGGGTCATTCAATAACATAATAGTGTCTATACTTTTCTTCAAATGTTGAGGGATTCATCTCAAGGGATTCCTGTGTTAATTTACCTTTAATACCTGGGCTGGAATCTCACAGTTTTGTTGGCGTTTATTCACCACTTCTGCAAGGGGTTCTTTGCCTTCCCATGTATCTATGTTCATTTCATCTGCAATGAGGGTCAGAGTGAATGTTTAAGTGGGCAGGAACAATCACTTTGTCAGAGGCAAAGTTTAAGAGTTCCACTGTATTAGTTCACATATGACCAAGGGGTAGTGATATTTAAATTAGAATCATCATGGCATCATAGCTATCATCCAATATTTTCTGAGTCATTAAGCTTTTGGGTGTCTGAGCCAGAGGAGACCATTTCCATAGTGAACGCGATTCTCTGCAAGAAAGGAAATGGTAAGTAAGGCAGCACTGAACAATATTAGTATAAACACAAATATTAAAAGTAAAATACAGCAAAAGCAACAGTTCTTCTTGGAGTTTGAGTCTGTCTTACTCTGAAAACAACAATTCATTCTGGATGTATTATCCCTGGGCAATGTCTATGAGATTTTCCTGAAGTGAATAGGAAATATTTTATTGCTTTTGAGATCTTAACATGTGTTTTTATCTTCTCAATACATCTCACTCCACCTCATTGGAGTGCAGAGGTTCCATGGTGTACCAGTCTAATATAAGGGTTCCACTCATTCTGGGGGGATAAATTCTGCTGGGACAGGTTTAAAGTTCTCTTTGGAGACAGTTTTTACTTATAGTCTTGTTTTCCTCCCCAGTCTCAATGATCACAGTCCTATCATTGATAATCTGGGTAATGAGACAAGTAGGTTTTCATTTGGAATGGAAACTAGGGTTAGAATTACTTTTATGGAATTTCTTTTCTTCGACCTAATACCCTTTCTGTGGTCTCCAAACCTTCTTGTCAGGTTTCTTTGCTTTTTCTTGAATCCCTATAAACTCTCTCAATTCCTTGAGGAGAGTTGTATCAGGTGTAGGTAATAGTTGGCCTGAGTTAACGATTAAGGGTGTTTTTAGGTGGATATTGTCCAATGAGAATTAAGGTGTAAAATTCTTGTGTACTCTTACTTTCACAATTGCCATTTTGTTGACAGTCATATGCAATTCAGGGACAGGTGGTGTTGTGTATTTAATAGTTAAGCAATATTTGAGTAATCTTATATATACAGTACATATTGGTTGATGAAACGTTCTAGTACATTTAGGTAATTAATTGCAGATTAATTGCATATACGTTGATTGCACATGTTATCGTGCTACCACGTGATATGTGCGCGCCTCACTTGAAAGTAAACTTGATGTTAGGCCCACATTTCAGACTCACGAGTTTCCCTTTGAATTAGTTTAATGTTTTGATATTACAAAACATAATAAGTATAGCCTGCTTTCCCTCTGGAATAGGTCAGTTTTACCAGGCCTTGCATAATCTCTTGATTCCTTCGCTCCACCGTTTCACTCAATTGCAGTCGGAATAGGGTTCTGTACTCCACTTGTATGCTTGTTTGTTCAGTTATGGCTTGAAAGCCTTTGCCAACGAAGTGAGGCCCTTGGTTGCCATTTATGCAGGTGAGTGTGCCAGCATATGGGAATATGGAGATCTGGCTTGCTGTGATGGTTGCGGTCTCACTACAAGAAGTACAAAGATGAATTATTGTAACATACCAATCAGGTTACCGATGAGATGGGTTGCCTTGGGATGCCAGAAGTATTCCTGTATGGTGAATTTGCCATACTTGCATCGGGGCAGTTGGTTTTGTTTGTCTTATAGAAGGTAGTCTTGTGCCGGCTTTATTATTGTAGGCCACCCATTCTTTATAACTTGCAACTATTTGCTTACTATCACTCAATATGTAAGGTCATCGATACAACATGGCTAACTTCACATGAGTGGTTTGTCTGCTACCATGACTGTACCTGAATCCCTGGTGGGCTTCACAAATCCATGCTTCCCACTTGCAGACAGGAGATATTTGTTTCTCGTCTTCTTTTAGAGCAGCATACACAAACCATGTCTTTACCTTCAGCCTCATATTTGTAGTGTGGTTGGAAATCCTTTGGGATTGAGTTCAGTAGTATAAAGGAGAATTCTTAAAACGTCATCCTGGTTATTTTTTATTTCTTGTTTAGTTAATTCCAAAACCCTGGTCTCTGTTACTATAGTAAAATCCATCCCGATACCTTGTTGTACTCATTTATCACCTACTTTATTACTACAGCTGTGTAAGAGGCGTGCAGTATGTCCCGGGATGTATAACATCTGTAGTAATGGTCTAATCAATAATAATTTATAAATATTCTTCCATGTGGACAAATATGGAAGCAGTTTACCTCTGTGTGTTCTCCATCTGGTAGTTAACCAGATGGGAAGATCTCTTTCTAGTACATTCCTAACATCACTAAAGTCAGTACAGGTTCTGTTTTATTTACTTGTTTTAGACATTATTCTAGGACTTTAGCCTTAGCAAAATGATTCCCTAACAGATGCGCTTGCAACTTACATGGATTAGATACAGTTTCCAATAAAAATTTCCTCTTTATAATCAAGAGCAGAGATCCATCTTTCTGGACTTCCATTACCAATCCATATTTGAGAATAGTGCTCCAAAGGATGTTTTGCTATATTAAGTCATGGAGAAGATGGTTCTGCATCCTCCATGACAAATAGGGGTGAGAACTCATAGCTCCCAGGAAGATATTCCCACTTTAAGATTGCAAACAACAGGAATTCCTCCGTCTCCGCTGCATCTGCTCTCAGGATGAGGATTTTCATTCCAGGACGAGGAAGATGTCCTCCTTTTTTAAAGAAAGAGGCTTCCCTTCCTCCACTATCAACTCTGCTCTCAAATGCATCTCCCCCATTTCACGTACATCTGCTCTCACTCCATCCTCCCACCACCCCGCTAGGAATAGGGTCCCCCTGGTCCTCACCTACCACCCCACCAGCCTCTGGGTCCAACATATTATTCTCCGTAACTTCCGCCACCTCCAACGGGATCCCACCACTAAGCACATCTTTCCTTCCCCCCCCCTCTGCTTTCCGCAGGGATCGCTCCTTACACGACTCCTTTGTTCATTCGTCCCCCCCATCACTCCCCACTGATCTCCCTCCTGGCACTTATCCATGTAAGCGGAACAAGTGCTACACATGCCCTTACACCTCCTCCTTTACCACCATTCAGGGCCCCAAACAGTCCTTCCAGGTGAGGCGACACTTCACCTGTGAGTCAGCTGGGGTGATATACTGCGTCCGGTGCTCCCGATGTGGCTTTCTATATATTGGCGAGACTCAACTCAGACTGGGAGACCGCTTTACTGAACACCTACGCTCTGTCCACCAGAGAAAGCATGATCACCCAGTGGCCACACATTTTAATTCCACATCCCATTCCCATTCTGACATGTCTATCCACGGCCTCCTCTACTGTAAAGATGAAGCCACACTCAGGTTGGAGGAACAACACCTTATATTCTGTTTGGGTAGCCTCCAACCTGACGGCATGAACATCGACTTCTCTAACTTCCGCTAATGCCCCACCTCCCCCTCGTACCCCATCCCTGATTTATTTTTATACACTCTTTTTCTCACTGTCCTTCTTCTCCCTCTGTCCCTCTCACTATACCCCTTGCCCATCCTCTGGGTTCCCCCCCCCCACCTTTTCCTTCTCCCTGGGCGTCCTGTCCCATGATCCTCTCATATCCCCTTTGCCAATCACCTGTCCAGCTCTTGGCTCCATCCCTCCCCCTCCTGTCTTCTCCTATCATTTTGGATCTCCCTTCCCCCTCCCACTTTCAAATCTCTTACTAACTCTTCCTTCAGTTAGTCCTGACGAAAGGTCTCGGCCCGAAACGTTGACTGTACCTCTTCCTAGAGATGCTGCCTGGCCTGCTGCGTTCACCAGCAACTTTGATGTGTGTTGCCCCACTTTAAGATGTTCTCTTGGAAAGTATTTGCCATTCCTATATCCTGCTATGGTAACTCTCCATTCATTTTTGGTAATATACTGTTATTTTTCAAAACTACAAACTCCATTTGTATAATAATTGGATTGTCTCCTTACAGTGGTCTTACTGCAATAAGTGTATAGAATATGATAGTAAGACATCATTCTGAGGCAGTAAATTTCTGTTCTGTTGGGGTGAAATTAATAGTGCATGGGAGCTTGTGTTTGTTCTCCCTCATTATAGCAGATGGCTACAGCGGTTTTTGGCGAAACACAAGTTCACAGAGCAAGGGAATTTGTTAAGACTTGTATGGAGGTCTATTGCTTGCTGAAAGGCATTTATTGATTTTTCTCATGAGGCATTCCTGATGTCTTGCGTTTAAAAACATAAGGCTTTGGATATCCGATTCAAGGGACTTTTTGTTTAAATCCTGGAATTAAACCACATTCCTGACTGGTAATTGTTACACATAGGAAATTTACTTTTGTGTGGCAGAGCAGAGATTTTTTCAAACTAATTACATAGTCACTTTCAAGAAGTAGGTGTGACCCGAAGTTAAAGCCTGATCGATGCAAGATTTATACCTTTTACAAGTCAGTCCTTGCATCATTTGATGAAATGACTGTTGTATCAAAATTGCAAGGTGGAATTTTGTCAAAAATACAATCTTTGCCTACACCCCCCACCACCCCAGAGCACTCTGTGTGTGTAAGGCACAAGCAATAAGGATTAATGCAGGTAATCAATAAAGAGTTAAATGATTCTAAAGAGGAATCAGCTAATTAATTACCCATAATTAAAGCAGCTGGTGATAAATGTGCATCCAATTTGTCTTTTTAGCAGAATAATTAAGGTTAGATTTTGGAAGTGGTACCAACTCCAGGAGGACAATTGAAAACAGGAATGATTAAACTCAGCTGGATTTCCTTTCCCTTAATATCCTGGCATCAAGCAAAAGGGTACAATGGTGTATCATGAGAAAGTTGGGATAAGTTATTTTAGCACAGTACTGAAAAGCAACCTCTGAAACGGGTGCTAAGTTAATTATAGACATTTGTTGGGAGCTCGGGATTCACCCACACATTTACACCCAGTTGAAGATTAGACTGATTTAAATCTTCTTGCAGTTTGTCTCAGAGTAATGGAAACTTATTGCACAGAAACAAATCCACCAAGTTCACCTTTCTGCCTATTGACACTATTCCCATTCAAGAACATATAACAGAGCAGCCCAGGAACAGACCCTGCTGCCCATGATGTTTGTGCCAACTATTTTGCCAGTTTAAGCTCTATACCTGTCTGCACATGGTCTGCATCCCTCAATTCTCTGCCTGTTCGTGTGTCTATTAAGCATTTCTATCTTACCTGCTTCCACCACTACACCTCACCATCAGATTTCTGAACAGTCCATTAATCCATGAACACTACCCCTCGATCCCCCTTTTGCACTATCTCTCTATGTATCTGTTTAATAGTCATTTTTCTGTCCTGCACAAAATAATACAAAATAATACATAATACATAAAATGTACAAAATAATACATTTCAAGATGTATGCCAGTGATAATAAACCTGATTCTGATTCCAGGCACCTTTCACTTTCAATGTAAATAAAATCTTGCTTGCACTTCTCCTTTAAACTTTCCCCTCTCATCTTAAATCTATATCCTCTTAACATTTGGCATTTGCATCCTGGGTGCAAAATAAATTCTGACTACCTATCCTGTCTACACCTCCCATAGTTTCATAAATGTTATCATCATTTACCCCCGTTAAGACTGAATGCTAAATGTTTCCCACTCCGTTGCTGACTAGATGCAATTCCCATTAATCTGCGCCTGCCCCACCCATGTACAAGGAAGATGTTGAATATCAGGTTGGCTCTCAGTGCTATCACATTTTAGGCTGGCTCAGCTACTGAGGGAGAAAGCAAACAAGTTCCATGCCATTAGACCAGCAATCTTCAGTGATAATCATCAAAACCCTTCCATTATCCGTTCTAGAAATGTCTTCATACCCGCTACCAACACATTCGATCCAACCCTGGCTGAACTGGTGTTTCAGTTTATGACCTGGCTGCTTTCTGACCTTCTTTCATCAAAGTATTTAGTACAACTCAGCACTGTACTCTCTCACCATTCTCAGCTCCCTCTCCATTCTTTTAAAGCACAGACTGAAATAGCAGGGACTCAGTTGAATAGTTCCGCTGTGCAATCGGTTATAAGAAACTCTTCCCATTTCCTAGGCATCTAGTGACATTCCCACTTCTCACATTCACCCAACAGTGACGAGGCTTACAAGCTAGTACAGCTGAAACATTACACAGTGAAGAGACATCAGGGAGTGTTTGGTAAGTTCTGTAGGAGTCAATTGGGTTGAAGTAGAGAAACTTTACAACTTGTACAAAAGTTAAAAATTGGAGATGGGAATTCTCATGTAAATGCAACAAGTAATCCAGGAAAAGTATTTCTCCCAGAAGGTGGTAAGAATGAGTGAGCTGAAGGCACAGCTCAGATTGCTGCTCTTTCTACAGTTGAAGGAATGCTGGAAAACCACAGGAGGAGATGAGAGAGCATCAAATATTGGAAGCCAGAAGAGTTCTAAACTATCACTGTAGCCAGATTGTCCTCTGATTCACCTGTTTTCTTGCATCAGTGCAATGGCCCAGAATTGTTCAGGATCTGGGAAATGTGATACTAATGATATATAGAGGGCTTTTGTTGTGGGGTCACCATTTCATCACCTCACAAAGCTCAAGGCTGTACGACACCTCACCTACTCTGCACCAAGAGAGGTCTTTTCTTTGTACAGTACCTGAAGGAAAACAAGCTGGTCACATGGTGTGTGGAGTTCAATGCATGAGAGAGTTCTGAGGGAGTGAGTCATGGAAGAGGTCTGTGACCTCCAGAGTCGGGTCAACTTCCTGGATCTGGGGTGGTGCTCAGGTCATGAATTGGTAGATGGAAATGGCCGTGCTTGGAGGGGAGGGACTGAGGGATAAAGGGAACAGCACTGTGAGGGAAGGTCCTGAGATTTGTTCGCAGTGCTGGACTCAGCATACATAAACCTGTCACTCCACTAAAACTATCAAAAAGAAAGCTCTGCTTACGTGGATGAAAACCATGGAGGTGGCGTCGGAGTTAGCTATCCACTGGACATATTTATAGGCCTCTCAGTTTAGACTTGACAATCCAGCTATACTGTAAGTCCCTGACTTTCTTTGTTAGGTTCAATATGTAACTAAATATTATGTTTAGAAATTGTATTTCTGAGGCTTTGTGTTTGAAATCCATCCTCATTCGCTTGCTCTGAACATTCTACATGGTGGTGGGATGTATTGTACACAATTTCTTTGTTTCAGGCTTCAGAAATGTGCCAGATGCAATGAGCCAGATTTGATAAGGGAACTCGAGGTAAAGGAGCTATGAGGAGGTAGTGACCATAATATGATAAGTTTTAATCTACAATTTGAGAGGGAGAATGGAAAATCGGAAGTGTCAGTACTACAATTGAACAAAGGGGACTATGGACCCAAGAGGGAGGAGCTGGCCAAAGTTGACTGGCAGGGATGACAGTGGAACCACAATGGCAGGTATTTCTGGGAATAATACAGAAGGTGCAGGATCAGTTCATTCCAAAGAGGAAGAAAGATTCTAAGGGGAGTAAGGGGTGACCGTGGATGACAAAGGAAGTCAAGGACAGTATAAAAATAAAAGAGAGGAACTATAACATAGCAAGGATGAGCAGGAAGCCAGAGGATTGGGGGACTTTTAAGGAGCAACAGAAGATAACTAAAAAGGCAATACAGGGGGAAAAGATGAGGTACGAAGGTCAGCTAGCCAAGAATATAAAGGAGGATTGTGAAAGCTTTTTTAGGTACGTGAAGAGGAAAAAATTAGTTAAGACTAAAGCTAGGCCCTTGAAGACAGAAACGGGTGAAATTATTATGGAGAACAAGGAAATGGCAGACGAGTTGAACAGGTACTTTGGATCTGTCTTCACTAGGGAAAACACAAACAATCTCCCAGATGTCATAGTGGCCAGAAGACCTAGGGTAATGGAGGAACTGAAGGAAATTCACATTAGGCAGGAAATGGGGTTGGATAGGCTGTTAGGCCTGAAGGCTGATAAATCCCCAGGGCCTGATGGTCTGCATCCCAGGGTACTTAAGGAGGTGGCTCTAGAAATCATGGATGCATTGGTAATCATTTTCCAATGTTCAATAGATTCAGGGTCAGTTCCTGCAGATTGGAGGATAGCTAATGTTATCCCACTTTTTAAGAAAGGAGGGAGAGAGAAAACAGGGAATTATAGACCAGTTAGTCTGACATCAGTGGTGGGGAAGATGCTAGAGTCAATTATAAAAGATGAAATAGCAGCATACTTGGATAGCAGTGGCAGGATAGGTCCGAGTCAGCATGGATTTACGAAGGGGAAATCATGCTTGACTAATCTTCTGGAACTTTTTGAGGATGTAACTATGAAAATGGACATGGAAAAGCCAGTGGATGTGGTGTACCTGGACTTTCAGAAAGCCTTTGATAAGGTCCCACATAGGAGTTTAATGGGCAAAATTAGAGCACATGGTATTGGGGGTAGGGTACTGACATGGATAGAAAATTGGTTGGCAGACAGGAAACAAAGAGTAGGGATTAATGGGTCCTTTTCAGAATGGCAGGCAGTGACTAGTGGGGTACCGCAAGGCTCTGTGCTGGGTCCGCAGCTATTTACAATATACATTAATGATTTAGATGAAGGGATTAAAAGTAACATTAGCAAATTTGTAGATGACACAAAGCTGGGTGACAGTGTGAAATGTGAGGAGGATGTTATGAGAATGCAGGGTGACTTGGACAGGTTGGGTGAGTGGGCAGATTCATGGCAGATGCAGTTTAATGTGGATAAATATGAGGTTATCCACTTTGGTGGCAAGAACAGGAAGGCAGATTACTATATGAATGGTGCCAAGTTAGGAAAAGGGGAAGTACAATGAGATCTGGGTGTCCTTGTTCATCAGTCACTGAAAGTAAGCATACAGGTACAGCAGGCAGTGAAGAAAGCTAATGGCATGTTGGCCTTCATAACAAAGGGAGTTGAGCTTAGGAGCAAAGAGGTCCTTCTGCAGTTGTACAAGGCCCTGGTGAGACCCCACCTGGATTATTGTGTGCAGTTTTAGTTTTCAAATTTGAGGAAGGACATTCTTACATTCTTGCTATGGAGGGAGTGCAGCGTAGGTTCACTGGGTTAATTCCAGGTATGGTGGGAGTGTCATATGTTGAAAGATAGGAGTGACTGGGCTTGTATGCACTGGAATTTAGAAGGATGAGAGGGGATCTGATTGAAACATATAAGATTATTAAGGTATTGGACACGCTAGAGGCAGGAAACATGTTCCCGATGTTGGGGGAGTCCAGAACCAGAGGCCACAGTTTAAGTATAAGGGGTAGACCATTTAGAACGGAGTTGAGGAAAAACTTTTTCACACAGAGGTGTCATGTACCCCATGACGGGTTAAAGAACCAGCAGAAATGGAAAACACTTTGGAGTCCAGTATTGTTATTAACTAATGGTAGTAACTATGCAATACAGTAATATAAATGCAGATAAATCAAACAGGTTAGCAATGATTATATATAAGTATGTATATCAGTAAGTGTGGAAATATATGAGAACCAAGCTTCTTCAAGTCTAGGGATAATAAATACAGTCTTACGATGATGAGTAAAGTTCAGTTCAGTTCGTGGTATTGAGTTGAGTAATGATGGAGAGAGAGAGAGGGAGAGATTTGAGTCTTCAGGTGAGCTGATGCCGTCGATCTTCCCATTGTCCTCCAAAATCTTTTAGAAGTCTCCATCTGTGACCACAACAAAAGGGGACTGTTCTTCTGTGGTGGAACTATCAACCCAGGCGAGGGTTGGCCACAAAAACAACTCCCCACCGGTCACACCCATTCACACTGCAAGAGCCATTGATTGATCTGCCTGATCGATCCTCCAAACAACCCACTTTTTCTGTGGGGAGAACAAAGCTCATTCAGTGTCCAAAATCATGTGTTGCAGGTCTATCATTGGACGTTCTATTTATCTCCCCGTGCTGAGTTCCAACTGTCTCTCAAATCAGCTCCTCCCTTCTCTCTCTCTGTAAGACTGTACAAGCAGACCATGTCCTTGTAGAAATGTAAACATGCTTCCGAAAAATCATAACACCATCTCAAAGCAGCCTTCATCTCTCTCCCTGAAAAAACAAGATGTCGGTGTTAAATAACTCTCTCTTTCTCTTTTTAACAAGGTGTCTGTTGTTGAGCACCTCTCTCTCTCTCTCTCTCTTTTCAAAAGCACAGTTCATAGGGGTAATTCAGGACCCCGTCACAGAGAGTTGTGGATCTGTGGAATGCTCTACCTCAGAAGGCAGGGGAGGCCAATTCTCTGGATTCTTTCAAGAAAGAGTTAGATAGAACTCTTAAAGATAGCGGAGTCAAGGGATATGGGGAGAAGGCAGGAACAGGGTACTGATTGTGGATGATCAGCTATGATCACAGTGCATGGCAGTGCCAGCTCGAAGGGCTGAATGGCCTACTCCTGCACCTATTGTCTATTGCACTGCCACCAATACATCTGTCACCAAGGGTTAACAAATTTCTGCTGCCACATATCCTTATAAAATTGATTTTGGGCACTTTGAACCTACCTTCTCAATCTGGTAGAGTTCCTGCAGGTTCATGACTTCAGCAACACACCTATGTCACCTGGTTGAATCTCACCTGGTTCACATTTGGTGGTAAGCACAGGACAAGCACTATGCTTTGGGCTTTATTGGCTCCCGAGGCTTAACAATGCAGTCACCACACTTTAATAGACTTCTATAGATTTAATGCTGAAAGTGTCCTAATGTTTGCATCATGGTCTGGAGTGCCAATTCAGATGTGCAGGAACATAAGGAGCTGCAGAGCATAGCAGATTTAGCACAATACATCATGGGCACATCTCTTCACGCCATCAGTCATATCTACAGAAGGCGCTGCCTCAAAAAGACAACATTTATCATTGAAGATCTCACCATCCCAGCCATACCATTTCTCACAACTATGATCAGAAAGGAGGTACAGAAGCTTAAAGTTCCACATTAAGAGTTTAACAAGAGCTATTAACCTTCAACCATTTGACCCTTGAACTAATTGGCACAGCCCTAATTACAACCTCAGTGTAGTATCACTATGGCCATTTTGATCAATTTTCACTAATATGGACCAATCTACTCCTCCTTTCATTCTCCGGTCCTGCCGAAGGATCTCAGCCTGAAACATCGACTGTACTTTTTTCCATAGATGTTGCCTGGCTTGCTGAGTTCCTCCAGCATTTTGTGTGTGTTGTTTGGATTTCCAACATCTTCAGATTTTCTCTTGTTTACACTAATATGGACCTTGGTTTCTTTTGTTACAATAATGTTCTTCTTCTAAAAATATGTATTTTTCTTGCAAATGCTGCTTGTCTGATACTATGTGCTTGCAAAGCTGCTGCAAGTAAGTTTTTCATTGCAGCTGGGCACATGGCAATAAACTCAGCTTAGACTTTTGACTTTGATGACACATGGGTCCAGGCCAGCACTGGAAGCAAATCTTCATCTTCTTTGGAATATTCCATCATTGACCATTGACCATCTCAGTTTCTTCATTGTATCTTCCTTTTGCAGGTTTCAATCAGAAAAACTAAAGAGCTGATTATCAATAACAGGAGGGATAAGTCGGAGGTCCATGAGCCAGTCCTCATTCCGAACAGCATTCTGAACTAAATTGAGATCTTAAATCCAAATCCCTGGAGCAGCTCGGAGTAGGCCCAAGGCCTCGGTATTCAGCTCATCATGTTAGCAGGGCAAGTCACAGTAAAGTGTGCAATCAGGAAGCACAGCACCGGGGGCAATCTCACAGAGCTTCACGGAGAGAGGAGCCCCCAGTCTGTCTGGGCCAGCGTTAAAATTGTCCGAACAGCGGATCGTACCTTGCATTAGGACATGGGCTCCTCCGCAGCCAATCACTCCGGGCCTAGAACTCGCTGCCCAGTAGTTCACTTTGGGCCAGAGCAATCCAATCTCAGCTGAGGTATTATCACCGTGAGAACTGAACAGCTCCAGCAGCTCCTGTACGGGCAAACTGAGACCCTCTATCAGATATAAATTGTTGACCCAAAAAACACAACCATCCCACTGCCTCCATAAACGCTGCTTGACCTGCTGAGTTCTTCCATTAGTTTATGTTTTGCTCAATTATTCATGATAATTTGTGGCGTGAAGAATAGAGGACTAAGTTAAAGTACATGGTCTTATATAGCATAAACTGAGCACAGAAGGGACAATCACAAAGATGAGTGAGCCTTTGAATCAATGAAGTGTAATATAATAGGGGTATTAGCAGTAAACCTGAGCACTTTGCAATTACTCCTCTGGCAGAACCATGTTAATTGGTCATTTATTTTTAGAGCTCAAATTGGACCTGTCCATTGCCAATCCAATGAGCACAGCTGTAATTCAAAAATATCTCATTACCTGGGAAGAGGATGGGGAAATGTTGATGGTATAACAAGTGCTGCACTGATGCAAATCATTATTTCGGGACAGTACTGTGCCACAGCTGGTGGAGCCACTGCCTCACTGCATGAACCAGCCGATTCAGCCCTGACCCCAGGTCCTGTCTGTGTGGTGTTTGCTCCTTCTCCCTGTGACCGCATCACTTTCCAATGACTGCTCCAATTTCCTTCTAGCGCAGGTTGGTGGGTTAATAAATCGTCCCTGGTGTGTGGGGGGAACTTGCAGGGAGCTGATTAGAATGTGGTGGAGAATTTAAAAAAAAATGTACAATTAGTATAACTGAGTGGCTGAAACAAAAACAGAAAATGCTGGAAACACGCAGCAGGTCAGGCAGCAGCTGTGCAGAGAGAAACAGTTAGTGTTTCAGGTTGAAGATACTTCAGTAGAACTGAGGAAGAGAGGAGCCCAGGTTAGAAAGAAGGAGCAGGGCAATGGGTAGAATAAAGGGTAGCCTGCAATAGGCTGAATTGTTTTCCTAGTTTTGTTTCAGACTTCCAGCATCTGAAGCGTTTTATTGATTTTAACTTAGACGGGTATTTGATGGTCAGCCCCGACTCATTGAGTTGAAGGACCTGTTTTTGTGCTCTATGGCTCTGTGACTCAAATGTGCTGAATATTAACGGAAGAAAATTATAGCATCTCAAATAGTGGAACGTAGTGCAAATGACATGCATCTTCCATCCAATTAAAAAAAAAACAATTGTTTAAGAAAGTCTCATTAATAAAAACTTTAAAAAGAAACAAATCCACATACAACATTACATCAAACTTATGAAAGATGCAAAGGTATTTTTCTGTGTTTTCTCAAATAAGCCAGAGGAGATTTAGCACACGATTTGATCAAATGCATGATCCTAAAATGTAAAATTTTTTTGAACAAATGCCTTTTTTTATGAATCACTGAGGGCTATTGACTGAGTGAATAATTCTTTTTTGATCATAGCACTAGAGTATAACCGGTCCTAAAATGGGTTCGATAAAATGTCCCCTCATGTCAGGTTGCAGCCCACCATCAGCATCTATCTAATATCTACCGCACATGAAGAAATAAAGAACATTATTTTTCTGCAAGCAATGATCATTTCTTTATGGGGATTCAAAGCTTATATTTGAAAATTCTGAGCAATAATTATACTTCAAAGATTCCATTTAATTTCAAACACTGCAGGTTGCCTGCACTCTAATTATACTGTCAGAATATTTCACAGCATTTCTGATTACTATGTAGCAGTCTGACTTGCTACTGGCAGAACCATTTAGTTTGTGTTTGACCTTCATTGCAAGTCCCTCAGTATAAGTGCCTGTCGAGCCATGAGTGTGTCTCAGTCCCTGTGGGTAATGGGTTAGACCAAAAGAGCCATTTGTTAATGTCAGGACGTAAAGGTCTGATACCTATATCTGTGGTCACCTGTGCATTGGTGCACTATCCTGCCTCTTAACCTAAATCCCAGAAATATCCATTATGGAAAAAAGAGTTCTCTTTGCTCGACTAAGAAAAGTTTCCATTGCCAAATGACCCACTTTGGGAGCCCTGTGTTCCTTTTGAGGACCCTTGATGCATTTAGTGCTGACTGATTCAATGTATCTAGTACAACTTTGCAGCTTTCCCCCAATTACCTACAGAAGAAGTCTTGCCAAAGTTAATGTTCATTATAGCGATGTCTTTACTAGGTCACTGAGGCTATCTCGCAATCCTTTCAGGACTAGGACAGAAAAACTTTGAATGTGAACTTTTACTGCCGGCGATTGTTTGAAAAAAGAATTGGTAAAAGTTCATTTTGTTTTTCCATTGCCAAGACTTCAAGAACCAGTTTGATTGTGAACTAAACATAACTTATTGTCCTTAAAACATACCATGCAAATGTTTCAGCTTTTGTAAAAACACAATATTTAAAAAAATCCTTTCCCCTTTCAAAGCATTTTCTTTTAAGTGTATTCATTACAGTGTAATCAAACTGAACTGATTTTTAACATCTTCTATTAGATCTCCAGTGCCTAATTAGAACTAGAAATACAAGTTCTACTTTTCTCAGTGGGGAATGGGAAAGGTGTGAAGAACTGTCATAGATGATCTCTTATAGTTCATAGAAAACCCAATCATTGCGCTGTTACTGGCTGTAAAACCCACCTGGATCCCTTCCTAGCGAAAGAAACCGAAGACCGGAAAGCACAGATTTAGGGAGAGAGGGAAATGTACTAAAGGTGATCTGAGGGACAACTTCTTCATGTAGAAGGTAGCGGGTATATGGAATGAGAAAATAAGTAAATCTGGTACAAAAACAAAATTTAAAAGACATTTGGGTAGTACAGCACTGTGCACAAGTGTTAAGCACTTATACAGTTAGGCTGCCCAAGACTTTTGCACAGTACTCTATTAATTTTACGTATTGCACTGTACTGCTGTCACAAACTAAAACAAATTTCATGACATATGTGAGTGATGATAAACCTAGGTCAGGTATGAATCTCTATTGTGGACTGAGAATGGGAACGTACAGGGAGAAGGTATGATGTTTGGGAAAGGAGAGGGAAGGAGCAGGAAGCACCAGAGAGACATTCTGTAATGATATATAAACCAATTGTTTGGAATCAAGTGACCTTGCCTGGTGTCTTAGGGCTGGGTGTGTCTGCACCCGCACTAACCCTGCCCCTGGCACTCCTTCTCTGCCACTTGTCCCACACCCCTCCCATGGTGCTCCACCATCGCCATTCCCAACGTTCTTTGCTCCTGCCAGATTTACAAACTTGCCTTTTGCTCCACATTGACAAATGCAGTACTGTGCAAGTCTTAGGCACCCTAGCTCTTTAGGTGCCTAAGACTCTTGCATAGTACTGCACATGGATAGAAAGGATTTTGCAGGAATACAGGCCCAATGCAGGCAACGGAACCAACCTGGCTGCGTACCTTGTTTAGCATGGATGAGTTGGGCAGAAGGGCCTGATTTTGTGCTGTATTACTTCATGGCTCTATGACTGTAAATGAACATCGTTAGGTTGCCTGTCAGTTTCATGGCCTGGATCATCCCAATCTGCTTTATACCCTGTGAATTACTTCTGATGTGTAATCAGTGTTATAGAAAAAGATATTGCTTAGCAAGCTCCCACAGAGACCAAGGTGGTAACGCCTGACTGTTGTCACTTGAAGACCAGCAGAGACTCCACTATCACACAGAGTGGAATTTCGACCATCTGCCTGAGAAGGAGACCCTCAGCTCAACATCTCAGCCGAAGCATATCAGCTCTGAGAATGCAGTACTGACCAAGTGGGTTGCCATGTGTGGTCTGGATCAGGCACCAGCCCTTGAAAGGGTGTGTAGTTTGGTTCTGTGTGATGCTGAGGATTTCCCGACCCTTCGTCATTTAAATCAAACACTTCGAAGCCCCGCAGGTTCAGTAACGTCAAATTAGTATCTTAAAATATCCAATGCTCTTTATTGCCTCCACTCCAATCATGTGAACTTCTTCACACTCCCCACATCTGTACTCTGAATTAGCTGTGTCCGGAACAGCAATCCCCAGCTCATCCAAGTACAATTCTGAAGCCCCCATAGGAATCGTTCCTCAATAGCTCTGTGCTTTGTGCCAACTTTTGCATTTTTGTTCCTCTTTGACTGATGTTAGCTTCATTAAGTCTGTAGGGAAGCCCAGAGGTCCTGTTTTCAGTTACAAACAATGAGCCGGTTATTTAAAAGTGAGTTGAATAGAAAAATTATTCTCTCACAGCTGTGAGCCTCTGGAATTGTCTGGCCCAGAGGTTAGATCCTGCCAAATCAATAGATATTCTTAAGGTGGAAGAAAGATAAATTGAAAACATTGATGAATTAAGGGTTATGGGGAACAGAAGAGGATTTGAAGTCAGCGCAGATTAACCAGGATCGTATTAAATGACTGAGCAAGCTTGAGTGGTCAAGTGACCTGCTCCTGGTCAAGAGAAAATCTGCAGATGCTGGAGATCCAAAGCTATATACACAAAATGCTGGAGGAACTCAGCAGGCCTGAAGAAGTGTCTCGGCACAAAACATTGACTGGTTATTCTTTTCCATAGATGTTGCCTGGCCTGCTGAGTTCCTCCAGATTTTGTGTGTGACCTACTCCTGGCCCGATTTTCTTGTGTTAATTTAATTCTCTGCAAATCAGGCAGCATCTGGAATGGTCCAGATGAAGGGTCTGACCTGAAGACTTGACCGCCCATTCCACACTCCCTCATTATCTGACCCATTGAATGCCTCCAGCATCTTGTGTATTGCACCAGATTCTAGCATCAGTCTCTTGTGTCTGTACTTTAATTCTCTGTCTTGCTTCCACTCTGACCTCCATGTCAATTGCCTCCTACACCGATCCAATGAAGATCAATGTAACATCAAACAAAAACATCTCATTTTCTTTGCAGCATTCTTGACTCAAAATTCCAGTCCAACAATTTCAGTTTATCTGCATTCTGGCATTCCATTTCATTTTCCAACATTGGCTTCAATTTTCTCTGTTTTCAGATAATTATTCTGCATTTACTCTTCCACCAGCCTGACCTGTTCTCCTCACTTGTTCTCCCATTGTCACAACCACAGATTCGGCAGCACAGTAGATAAGGCAATTGTGGTTGTGAATTTGCACGTGTCAGCTAATTATTATTTAATCATGATAGTATTTAACTCCATACTTGTCGTCGTAGTGCTTGTCGGGACTTGGACAGAGCACAGCAACGCTTCGCTGCTGTTTTGCATTCGGCTTTCCCTGAGATATTGGACTTTCAAGTCACCTGACTCTGAAGACTAGCGGTATTCATTTAATGTTTCGATGTTCTTTTCAGCCAGAGTGTAGGCTTCATTTTCCTTTTGAGAGTTTTAGTTAACGGCCCTGTTTGGCTTAGCGTTTATTGTTTATTTTCCCTTTAACACTGTTTGTATTAAAGTCTGTGAACCATCAACCTGCTTCAGTGTCTCTCACTCCGCACTTGGGCCATATCCGAACCTGGTAACACACATCCTCTATCATCCCTTTTGTCACTTAATCTCTTATGTTTTTACCTTTCCTAAATATTTACAACCTCTCCCACAATTAGAACATAGACCATAGAAAATAAAATGTAGAAGACTGAGTAGTACAGCGCAAGAACAGGTCCCCGGCCCACAAAGTTGTGACAAACCAATTAGGTTCAAGTTCAGGTTTAATTATCATTCAAACATACATGAATACCCATGAATACAGCCCAAACGAAACACTACTTCTCCGGGGCCAAGATACAAAACACAGTACCAACAGTCATACTCAGCACAAGGCACATATAACACAAATAATTACGATCGCAGTAAACATACAGTACAGTCAAACAAAAAATAGTAATGTAGCCCAAGTCCGAGTATCATCTCCTGTAGATTGATGGTGCTTGGGAAGAACAAACCCATGCACCATCAATCCTGCAAAGTCTGATCTTCAAGCAGCCGCAGACAGACGCAATCCAGCTTGTCTTCTACCGAGCGGACGCTGGAGAAGGAAAGCAGCATCCATCATCAAGGACCCCCACCTTCCAAGCCAAGCTCTTTTCTTGCTGCTGCATTCAGGAAAGAGGTACAGAAGCTTCAAGTCCCACGCCACCAGGCTCAGGAGCAGTTATTACCGCTCAGCCATTAGGCTGTTGAATCAGAATTGATAACTTCACACACCCCAACACTGAACTGATTCCACAACAAGTATCTAAAATTCATGTTCTTAATATTTATTCCTTGTTTATTAATTATTATTTTTTCCTTTTTTGTATTTGCAGAGTTTGTTGTCTTTTACACATTGATTGTTTGTCCGTTTTTGTTGTGAGCAGTTTTTCACAGATTCTATTGTGTTTCTTTGAATTTACTGTGAAGGTTCGCAAGAAAATGAATCTCAGGGTAGTATATGGTGATACATAGTACTCTGATAATAAATTTACTTTGAACTTTGAACTTCTTTACCACCCTATCAACCTGTGCAGCCACTCCTCCAATTCTTTCCAATTCCCCCTATTTCTTCAATTTAAATCTTATTCAGTCTATTACCATCTACAGGTATGATGAACAGTATTCAACCCACTGATACTTGTGCTCCTTTCCCAGCCTGACTGGCTGTATGTTCTCATAACTTTCTTTTTAATCAGTATTTACATACAACAGCTATACCTGAGTGCAAGCAGAGATTTTCCTGAGCCATATTTCCTCTGCTAATGGTACCAACTTTTCCTACTGCTTAATCCATCTAGACAACTGGCCATCCCCTTCTCCCAGTTTCTCGATCTCCACCAAGCTCCCTCTCAAGATGAGCCCTTCGATTTCAGGACATCTGAAATGTCCTCCCCTTTCAAGAAGCTTGACTTCCTTTCTGCTATGGTTGATGGAGCCCACTCTCACATTTTCTTTTATCCCCCAGTTTTCTGATCTCAACCCGCTCTCCCACCAAACAGAAGGATGTCAACACCAAACCCCCTTCCTACAAAAAAAGCAGATATACCGCACGCCATCTTCACTGGCTATCTTCCCTCTCCATTCTAGGTTGTGATACTGGGTCTTGACCTGACGCATTGTCAGTTCCTTTCCTGTGACCCCTACTCTTCGTGATTTTTATAAATGACCTGGATGAGGAAGTGGAGGGATGGGATAGTAAATTTGTTGATGACATAAAAGTTAAAGATGTTGTGGATAGTGTGGAGGGCTGTCAGAGGTTACAGCAGGACATTGATAGAATGCAAAACTGGGCTGAGAAGTGGCAGATAGAATTCAACCCAGATAAGTGTAAGGTGGTTCATTTTGGTAGGTCAAATATGATGACGGAGTATAGTATTAATGGTAAGACTCTTGGCGGTGTGGAGGATCAGAGGGATCTTGGGGTCTGAGTCCATAGGACACTCAAAGCTGCTGTGCAGGTTGACCCTGTGGTTAAGAAAGCATACGGTGCATTGGCCTTCATCAATCATGGGATTGAGTTTAGGAGCCGAGAGGTAATGTTGCAGCTATATAGGACACTGGTCAGACCCCACTTAGAGTACTGTGCTCAGTTCTAGTCGCCTCACTATAGGAAGGATGTGGAAACCACAGAAATGGTGCAGAGGAGATCTACAAGGAAGTTGCCTGGATTGGGGAGCATGCCTTATGAGAATAGGTTGAGTGAACTTGGCCTTTTTTCCTTGGAGCAATGGAGGATGAGAGCTGACCAAGATGATGAGAGGCATGGATCGTGTGGATAGTCAGAGGCTTTTTCCCAGCGCTGAAATGGCTAGCACTCGAGGGGACAGTTTTAAGGTGCTTGGAGGAAGGTACAGAGGAGATGTCAGGGGTAAGTTTTTTATGCAGAGAGTGGTGAATGAGTGGAATGGGCTGCTGGCGACAGTGGTGGAGGCGGATATGATAGGGTCTTTTAAGAGGCTCCTGGACAGGTAAATGGAGCTCAGAAAAATAGAGGGCTATGGGTAACCTTCGGTAATTTCTAAGTTAAGGACATGTTTGGCACAGCTTTGTGGACGAAGAGCCTGTATTATGCTGTAGATTTTCTATGTTTCTATGTTTCGAATTACATTAAGTATGTATATTAAATAGTTAAATTAAATAAGTAGTACAAAAATTGAAATAAAGAGGTAGTGAGGTAGTTTTCATGGATCCAATGTCCATTCAGAAATCAGATGGCAAAGGGGAAGAAGCTGTTCCTGAATCATTGAGTGTGTGCTTTCAGGCTCCTGTACATTTTTCCTGATGGCAGCAATGAGAACAAGGCATGCCCTGGGTGATGGGGGACCTTAATGATGAATGCTGCCTTTTTGAGGCATTGTTTCTTAAAAATCTCCTGGATACTACAGAGGCTAGTGCCCATGATGGAGCTACGCTTACAATTCTCTGCAGCTTATCTTGTACAGTAGCACCCCTCCCCCATACTCAATGGTGTTGCAGCCAGTTAGAATGCTCTCCTGCAGAAATTTGTGAGTGTCTTTGGTGACATACTAAATCTCCTCAAGCTCCTAATGAAATATAGCTGCTGTCGTGTCTTCTTTCTATCTGTATTGATATGTTGGATCCAGGATAGATCCTCAGAGATTTTGACACCCAGAACTTGAAACTGCTCACTCTTTCCACTTTTGATCCCTCGATGAGGACTGGTGTGTGTTCCCTCGTCTTAATCTTTCTGAAGTCCACAATCAGTTCTTCGGTCTTACTGATATTGGATGCATGGTTGCTGCTGCAACACCACTCAACGAGGTGATATATCTCGTTTCTTCTCGTCACCATTTGAAATTCTGCCATCAATAGTTGTATCATCAGCAGATTTGTGCTTGACATTTGAGTTGTGCCTAGCCACGGCCATGAGTGTATAGTGAGAGTAGAGCAGTGGGTAAGCATATATCCCTGAGGTAGGCCAGTGTTGATTATCAGTGAGGTAGCGATGTTATTTCTGATTTGCACAGATTGTGATAATTTGGCTAGGAAGCCAAGGATCCAATTGCAGTGGGAGATACAATTCCCTCTGAAGTTTTTCAATCAGAACGGTGGGAATGATGGTATTAAATGCTGAACTGTAGTCAATAAACAGCATACTGACATCAGTACTTGCATTATCCAAGTGATCTAAGGCCCCCATGAAGAGCCAGTGAGATCACATTTGCTGTAGACCTATTGTAGTGATAGACAAATTCAGTGGATCTAAGTCCTTGCTGAGATGGGAGTTAATTTTAGCCACAACCAACTTCTCAAAGCACTTCATCACCATTGATGTGGGTGCTACTGGAGCAGATTTGATGGGCTGAATGGCCTAAATCTGCTCCTGTGTCTTATGGTCTATGGTTACAGACAATATCAGGGTTAGGTCATGTCCAGCAAGTTACACTGCCTTTGTTTTCTTCCTGATTACAGGGGAGGAAGGAATGGGGCTCGCTTTAGTTGCTTGATAAGAACATAAGAACATAAGAAATAGGAGCAGGAGTGGGCCATCCGGCCCTTCGAGCCTGCCCCACCATTCAATAAGATCATGGCTGATCTGTCTGTAAACTCAACTCCATCTACCTGCCTTTTCCCCATAACCCTTAATTCCCCTACTATGTAAAAAATCTATCTAACTGTATCTTAAATATATATAGTGAAGAAGCCTCAACTGCTTCCCTGGTGGAGAATTCCACAGATTCACCACTCTCTGGGAAAAACAGTTTCTCCTCATCTCCGTCCTAAATCTTCTCCCTGAATCTTCAGGCAATGTCCCCTAGCTCTAGTCTCACCTACCAATGGAAACAACTTTTCTACTTATCTCTTCTTCAAAATTTTGTATGTTTCCATAAGATCCCCTCTCATTCTTCTGAATTCCAGATATTATAGTCCCAGGCGACTCATCTCCCCTCATAGGTTAACCCCTTCATCTCTGGAATCAACCTGGTGAACCTCCTCTGCACTGCCTTCAAAGCCAGTATATCCTTCCTCAAGTATGGAGACCAGAACTGCACACAGTACTCCAAGTGCGGCCTCACCAGTGCCCTGTATAGTTGTAGTATGACCTTCCTGCTCTTGAATTCAATCCCTCTAGCAATGAAGGCCAATATTTTGTTTGCTTTCTTAATAACCTGTTGCACCTGCAAACCAACTTTTTGCGATCCATGAACAAGCACTCCCAAGTCCCTCTGCACAACAGCATGCTGCAATCTTTCACCATTTAAATAATAATCTCTCTTCTATTATTCCTTCCAAAGTGGATGATCTCACATTTACTGATGTTGTATTCCACCTGCCAGACCTTGGCCCACTCACTTAACCTATCTATATCCCTCTGCAGACTCTCCACATCCTCTGTACAATTTGCTTTTCCACTCAGTTTAGTGTCATCACCAAATTTTGCTACGCTACTCTCAGTTCCCTCTTCCAGATCATCAATGTAAATGGTAAACAGCTGTGGGCCCAGCACCGACCCCTGCGGCACCCCACTTACCGACTGCCAACCAGAGAAACACCCATTTATACCAACTCTCTGCCTTCTATTGGTTAACCAATCCACTATCCATGCCAATACTCCTCCTCCAAATCTATGCACCCATCATGTCCTCAAAAAACTCCAGTAAGTTTGTTAAACAGGACCTACCCTTTCTGAATCCATGCTGCGTCTGTCTAATGGAACCCCTCCTTTCTAAATGTTTCGCTATTTCTTCCTTAATGACAGCTTCAAGCATCTTCTCGACTACAGATGTTAAGATATCTGCCTACAGTTGTCCGTCTTTTGCCTACATCCTTTTTTAATAAATGGCATGACATTTGCTGTCTTCCAATCCGCCAGGACCTGCCCAGAGTCTAGAGAGTTTTGGTAAATGATTACCAACGTGTCTACTATAACCTCCGCCAATTCCCTCGACACCCTGGGATGCATCCCATCAGGACCAGGGGACTTATCTATCTTCAGGCCCTCTAGTTTGCTCATCACTATCTTTTTAGTGACAGTGATTTTATCTTGGTCCTCACCTCCCATTTCATCCATAACATCATTCTTTGGCATGTTAGACGTGTCCTCCACCGTGAAGACCCAACACAAAATAGTCGTTCAATGCCTCAGCCATTTCCTTATCACCCAATATCAATTTCCTCTTCTTGTCTTCCAAGGGACCTACGTTGACTTTAACCACCCTCTTCCGCTTTATATATTTACAAAAACTTTTGCTATCTGTTTTTATATTTTGTGCTAATTTACTTTCATACTCTATCTTCCCTTTCC
Source organism: Mobula birostris (assembly GCF_030028105.1). NCBI lineage: Eukaryota > Metazoa > Chordata > Chondrichthyes > Myliobatiformes > Myliobatidae > Mobula > Mobula birostris. The sequence continues at coordinate 22,100,858 of NC_092371.1, read as the reverse complement.
TTATTTCTTGTTTATTTGTTCTTTGTTTTTTAAAGTTTTTGCAGTCCTCCAGTCTTTCACTACTCTTTGAGACTTTGTACAAATGAGCTTTTAATTTGATACTATCTTTTATTTCCTTAGTTATCCGAGGCTGGCACTCCCCACACTTACTGTCCTTACTGTTGACTGGAATATACTTTTGTTGAGCACTGTGAAAAATCTCTTTGAAAATATTCCACTGTTTCTCAACTGTCCTACCAAATAGCATGTGCTCCCAATCCACATGAACCAACTCCTCCCTCATCCTGTTGTAGCCTCCCTTGTTCAAGCATAATACACTATTTTTAGATCTAACTATTTCATCCTCCATCTGTTTCCGAAATTCAATCATACTATGATCACTTTTTCCAAGAGGATCCCTGACTACAAGATCATTAATCTTAACTGTCTCATTGCACAGATCTAAGATAGTATTTTCCCTTGTAGGTTCACCAACATGAAGCCCTCCACAATACTTCCTTGACCAACCTGATGCACCCAATCTATGTGGAAGTTAAAATCCCCCATGACAACTGCTGTTCCATTCTTACAAGCCTCATTTATTTCTTGGTTAATCGCCTCTGCCACTGCAATATTTTTATTAGGTGGTCTATAGACAACTCCTACCAGTGATTTTTTTCCCTTTGCTAATCTTAATCTCTACCCAGATGGACTCAACATTCTGCTCCGTAGATCTTATATCATCTCTCACAATTGCCCTGATTTCATCCTTAATTAAGAGTGCCACCCCACCTCCTCTGCCTTCCTGCCTATCTTTCTGTATTACCTGATACGCTTGGATATTTAATTCCCAGTCATCTCCACCTTGCAACCAGGTTTCTGAAATGGCCACTAAATCATATGCCTTGGTACTGTTCTGTGCCACAAGTTCACTAACCTTGTTTCTAATACGACGGGCATTTAGATAAAGTGCCCTTATACCCATTGTCTTTTTCGAATCTAGTGACCTGTGTGATTTTTGCTTTTTACTTTTATGCACTCTGCTCTTACTTCTTTCTTCACTAACTTTAGCTTTGGTCTCTGCATCACTTCCCTCTTCTTTTCTGTGTGGGTTCCCATCCCCTGCCATATTAGTTTAAAATCTCCCCAACAGCAAAAGCAAACAATCTCCCTAGGACATTGATCCCGGCCCTGCTCAGATGTAGACTGGCCGGACGTTGACGTGTTCTACATTGTTCTGCTGAGCACCGTGGGCATGCTATGTTGTTGCCAGAATGTGTAGTGATACTTGCCCCCAGCACACCCTTGGGTGCGTGCTGGATGTGAATGGAAATGAAGCATTTCACTCTATATTTAGATATACTCATGGCCGTGACAAATAAACTTGAATCTTGAATCTTCTATATTTCTGCTTCTCAGGATCTTGTGAGGAAGATGGAAACCCTCAACATCAGAATTCCATCACACCCATAGTCTACTCATCACTGCCTCACGCCTCCCTCCCTCCCGCCACCACACTTTCAATAAACTTCAGCCTAATACTGTCCAACAACTACCTGAAAATCAAGCAACATTTAATATTGGAAATATGAAACAAACATTGTGAGTCCTTGAGGTACTCCAGCAGAGCAGCTAACATCTGCAGAGAGAAAAAAAAAACACAATGCTTCAGGTGGATTGCCCTTTCAGAAATCTTTTTCCTAGTTCGGATGAACTGAAATAACAACTATTTCTCGCTCCACAGATGCTACCTGCCCTGCTGAGTATTTCAACATCTCTCAATTTTATATAATATCTACTTCATGTGTGGTTCCTCAACCATGACCTCTGGTTACCTGATTTCACCCTCCTGGATTCCTAAGTGTGACCAGGGGACTTGCTTTGATTTCTAATATAATAAATAACCTGAATATGTGACAAAAGCCTGAAATCACATCCCACCAGGCTGGACAGCTTCTATCCCGCTGTTATAAGAACATTGAATGGAGCTCTTGTATAGTAAGACGGACTCTTGACCTTACAATCCACCTTGTCATAGCCCTTGTGTCTTATTGTCTGTCCACGCTGCACTTCTCTGTAATTCTGCATTCTGTTATTACTGTTCTGTTATTACCTGATGGCACGAACATTGACTTCTCTAACTTCCGTTAATCCCCCTCCTCCCCTTCTTACCCCATCCCTTATTTATTTATTATTATTTTTTCCCTTTTTTCTCTCTCTCTTTTTTCTCCCTCTGTCCCTCTCACTATAACTCCTTGCCTCTTCTCCATCTTCCTCTGGGCTCCCCTCCCCCTTTCTTTCACCCTAGGCCTCCTGTCCCATGATCCTCTCCCTTCTCCAGCCTTGTATCCCTTTTGCCAATCAACTTTCCAGCTCTTGGCTCCATCCCTCACCCTCCTGTCTTCTCCTATCATTTTGGATCTCCCACTTTCAAATCTTTTACTATCTCTTCTTTCAGTTAGTCCTGACAAAGGGTCTCGGCCCGAAATGTCAACTGTACCTCTTCCAATTGATGCTGCCTGGCCTGCTGCGTTCACCAGCATTTTGCGTGTGTTGCCTCTTTTCCCTTTTTGCGTTGTGGTGTGGTGAAATGATTCTTATATTGCATGCAAGACCAAGTTTTTCACTGTACCTCTGTTCATGGGACAATCATGAACCAATGGCCAGTTCCTAAGCTTCCTTATGCCCATTTTGCATGATTTATTCAAATTGCATAACGGACTTGAGGGGCCAAATTATCTCTCCCTTTACATGCAGTAACTTCCAGTAACTGCAGTGTGGTCAATGTGAGAAACAGACACAATGAATCACATGCACCTCAGTGTACTGCAGAAGTTTTTTAAACTTGCATGTGAAAAGTTGTAACAGTCAAATCAATCTGTTGAGATAGCAACCTTTATTATTAACACATGCAGTAATAAGGAGTCAACAACACTTGATAATTCCTTTCCATTGACAGATCAACAAAGAACAGATCTGACAGAGTGCTTCAAAGCATAATGCAAGTCAGAGAAATAACCTCATACATGAAAGGCACAGATTCAATAAAAGAGCACAAACACAAATCAAATAACAGAACAATTTGCATCAGAAAAAGAAAATTTATTTCAAATGCTCAGGTGATACCTTGGGAAATGGATAATGGGTTTATGCTCACACATTAGTCTGTCTGAATAGAATGCAGCCACAGGCCAACTTCATAGCCTGCTAATTATAATGGAGCAGAATTTACCAGGATTTGCCCATGTAATTGACATCAAGCTCAGGAAGTGGGTACCTGCAGCTCTGAACGCAGGTGTTCCAGAACTGCTTATAAATTCTTGCCAGTGAACAGTAACTTATTCGAATACTCTGTTAACTAAATTATTTTGCTTCAATTGTGCATAGTGCAGTTGAAGTACCCATAGCGTTGTTGCTGTTTGAAGTTCCCTGCAGTTATTGGTAACTTTATTTTCCATCATTGTCCTGAAACATGCATGATATTTTTCTGTTATTATCACCTTAATGTTGCTTACTGTTCCATGGTTCTGCAGAGTTTCCACTCAGTTAAACAAGGGCAGAAGATGTACAGTGAATAGCAGAGTTCTGGGCAGTGCTGTGGGGAGACCTAGAGGTCCCTGAAAATGGTGACACAGGCAAGCGGGGTGGTGAAGAAGGTATCTGGCATGCTTGCCTTCATTGATTAGGACACTGAGTAGAGGAGATGGGACATTGGTGAGACCGTACCTGGAGTATTGTATGTAGTTCTTGGCACCAATGTAGAGGAAGGAGATGATCAAGGTGTAAAAAATATTCACAAGAATGTAACTGGGACTGGAGGGCTAGAAATACGTAGATATAGGAGAGGCTGGGTAGACTGGGACTGTTTTCCTTGGTGCATTAGAGCTAAAAACTGACCTTACCAAGTAATATAAAATCATGAGGGCAAAATTAAGGTAAATGGTGACCGTCTTTTTCCCAGGTAGAGAGGAAAAAAGCCAGAGGACAACAGTTTAGGGTGAGAGGGGAAAGGAAACCTGTCAGACAATTATTTTCAGACCGAGGGTGGTAGGTATATGGAACGTTTTGTCACTAAAAGTGGTAGAGATGGATACTGTACAACATTTAAAAACATACAGACAGCTACATGGATAGGAAAGATTTATAGGGATATGGACCAAATGGGACAAGTTCAGGCAGGTACCTTGATCTTCGTGGAAGCATTGGGCTGAAGGGACTTCTTCTGTGCAGTACAACTCTAGGAATCGACATTTCCTGCCCCGTCACTGAGTGCTCCACAGCCAGGGCCATGCTCACTTTTAGCCTGAGGCTGTTCACTGTAACAGGAGCTTTAAAAACAATCGCCATCTTCTCCAATTGTCCAGTTTCAGTGTAAGCTCCATCTATCTTGAACTCGCACTCTACATGCATCAGTCTGAAGCTCTAAATGGCCTTCACTGGCCATTTAACAACTTCAGGGCAACATCACCTGCTAGCTCCTTCTGAAAGGTGACTAGGTCCCAGAGAGGAAGGTGAGTGCGGCATTGACAGCTGTCCAGAATCTTCGCTGCTGTATTTGCCTCATCAGTGATCGTCCCTGCTCTGGAAAGGACTGCACTATGTGCCTCTGTCGTTGCTGATTAACTAGACTAAAAACTTGCATTTACTACTCAATCACACTTTATTTACTTGAGCACAAGGAGAACAGCTTGGTCCCTGTCACCAAATTGTTGTGAAGTTTGAACAAAGAAATACCATTTTTATACAAATATTGACTAGTTGGATACAGATATTGATGTAATAGAAACTTTGTGCACTTCTGAATCTCATCTATTGAATATTTAAGTATCAACCACAAAGCATATTTCAGGTATTAATAACCAATTATATCTATCTGTTAAAGGACAATAATACTTGGGAATTACTAAAACAGCTGTCCAATAGTAATTGCTGCCTAGAATCCATTGCATCTTTATCTTGTCTTGGTCTGCTTGGTGACTTTGGTTCCAGACTTGAACAGAAAGGCTGTACAAAGGAAAGTTAGACTTTCAGGTGTGCTCAGCCTGAACGACTGCACTATGTCTGTGCACTGTTTCTGTCAGCTTATCATTTTGACTCTTACCTTCCACATTCAGAAGAGGCTGTACAAAGGGAAGTCCAGCTCTCAAAGGTTTGGCTCGGCTTGAGACTGTAGTGTCCTCATTCTATTCTGTCAGCGCACCATTTAAAACCCTGTCTTGCTGCAACTTCCATGCTCCCTCCCCAACTTTGTTCTGTAAAGGCATAGAAATATAGAAAAGACATAGAAAACTCATAGCACAATACAGGCCCTTCGGCCCACAAAGTTGTGCCAAACATGTCCCTACCTTAGAAATTATCAGGTTTACCTATAGCCCTCTATTTTTCTAATCTCCATGTACCTATCCAAAAGTCTCTTAAAAGATCATATCCACCTCCACCACTGTCACTGGCAGCCCATTCCACGTACTCACCACTCTCTGCGTAAAAAACTTACCCCTGACATCTCCTCTGTACCTACTTCCAAGCACCATAAAACTGTGCCTTCAAGTGCTAGCCATTTCAGCCCTGGGAAAAAGCCTCTGACTATCCACACGATCAATGCCTCTTATCATCTTACACACCTCTATCAGGTCACCTCTCATCTTCTGTCGCTCCAAGGAGAAAAGGCCGAGTTCAGTCAACCTATTCTCATAAGGCATGGCCCCCAATCCAAGCAACATCCTTGTAAATCTCCTCTGCACCCTTTCTATGGCTTCCACATCCTTCCTGTAGTGAGGTGACCAGAACTGAGCACAGTACTCCAAGTGGGGTCTGACCAGGGTCCTATATAGCTGCAACAGAAATGTTACTGAATTTCAAAAGCACGGTGTGCCTAAACCCTCTAATGACCCTGTTGAGAGAGGGTGGCTGTTGCTCTTTGAACCATCACTGCACAGAGCAATCTCAAGCAAGAAGTTAGAGCGAATACCAGAACAGGCAGGAATATGCATCCCTCCCTTCCATTGTCCACTGCACAGAGAAGCTACCTAAACTTCCCAGTAGGGAGTGGAGCCAGCTGTGACAGAGTTCTATAACCCCTGCCCAATCTTATCAGCTTCAAACTGGATCAGGGATGTACATGTGATGCTCCTGGCCAATGATTGCGCAAATACTACCTTTTTCATCTAATAGGAAATCCGGAACCAACTGGTTCTGAAGGGCAACAGCAACCAGCCCAACAGTAATGTTTTTAATGGCCTGACTGGCATCATTTAATGCTAAACATGTCTCATTGGCTAATTTCTCCATTGCCGATTGGCTAGAGTCATTTTTATGGGCAGAGCAGTTCCCTGCTCCCCTCACAGTTCTAGTCTCATTATCAAACTAGAAAACAGAACCAAAGATATCGGTTGCATTGGCAACCCACACTCTGAACGTGTGGACCCTCTGGAACAAACCCAGCATCTCCATTGGTTAGTAGCCATGAAGGAAAGAAGTATTAGAATGGTTATTACCATGAGACAGTTCTGTACTTAGACAGAAAATAGGCACACAGACTATCCAAAACATATAAAGCATTTTAATACTTAAGGTCACAAACAGTAATGATCAGAAGTTCAGTTAGTCAGTTCTTATCATCAAGGTTCTTTTGGCCATCAATTTTCTGGTCTGGTGGCCTCGCTGGCTTAACATGTGATTTGTCGACCCAAGTTGGCTTTCCTTGGACCTTCAGAACATTGTATATGGTCAACCACTTCCCACAGTGGCTCAAGGCAATTCTTTCATCGATAGGATTTCACAAATACCCAATCTCCTAGCTAGCAAGTATTCAGCAGTCACAATCTTGTTGGGCTTCAAACACCTGTTGATGGAAGTTTTTAAGAGTTTGTGTTAGTACCAAGCTTTCACTTATGGTATGGATGTCTACCTGTTTGACAAAAAAAGGGGGGAGTGACTGGAGTGATTGGAAAGCACATGGGATATCCCAACACTACCTCATGTGAAGATAGGCCTATTATGTGACCTATTTAATTTTATTTATTTTGGGATATAGTGTGGAACAGGCCCTTCTGGCCCTACAAGCTACATCACCTAGCAACCCACCTATTTAACGCTAGACTGATCACAGAAAGTTCACAATGACCAATTAACCTATTGTCTTTGGACTGTGGGAATAAACTGGAGAACCTGGAAAGCATACAAACGCCTGACAAGCTGCACTGGAATTAAGCTCCGAGCTCCGGAATATCCCAAGCACTAGATGCTACGTTTCCATGGCACCCAGGATCATCAGGCTCACTCCACTAACACAGATTCTATTTGTGTGGAGGTGTGAGGAGTATCCCAGTTTCGTCAGCACAGCCTTGAGTCGAACTCAGTCTAAATGGCATCAACACTGAGCATAAATTGATTCAACAGAGAACAGAGAACAGTACAACACGCTATGGGCCTTTTGGCCCATGATGTTGTGCCGACATTTTAACTTACTCTAAGATAGAAACATAGAAACATATCAGGAGTAGGCCATTCACCCCTTCAAGCCTGCACCGCCATTTATTATGATCATGGCTGATCATCCAACTCAGAACCCCGCCCCAGCCTTCCCTCCATACCCCCTGATCCCCGTAGCCACAAGGGCCATATCTAACTCCCTCTCAAATATAGCCAATGAACTGGCCTCAACTGTTTCCTGTGGCAGAGAATTCCACAGATTCACCACTCTCTGAGTGAAGAAGTTTTTCCTAATCTCAGTCCTAAAAGGCTTCCCCTTTATCCTCAAACTGTGACCCCTTGTTCTGGTCTTCCCCAACATCGGGAACAATCTTCCTGCATCTAGCCTGTCCAATCCCTTTAGGATTTTATACGTTTCAATCAGATCCCCCCTCAATCTTCTAAATTCCAACGAATACAAGCCCAGTTCATCCAGTCTTTCTTCATATGAAAGTCCTGCCATCCCAGGAATCCAACCCTTCCCTCCTTTTCAAATCTTTTTATTATTATTATCCAAAATTTACAAGAGTACATCGAAGTAAAAAACACTCACAATGTCTCAAGAAAAAAATATTATAAACATTGAAAAAATTTTTGCTGATGGAAAAAAAGAGAAAAAAAAAACCCCTACTGAGCAAGAAAAAGTGAGAAAAAAACCCATTAGGTGTTCAACCCCAGAACCATGCATCACACAAAAGCTTCTAAAGATAAACATCAAACCGCCAGCAAAAAAGAAGAAATGTAACCCTTCCCTCCTATGCAGCCCCTAGCCCCCCACTTTTCTTTCATCCATGTGCCTATATAGGAGTCTCTTCAATGTTCCTAATGTATCTGCCTCTCCCACCACACCTAACAACGCATTCCAGGCGCACCCCACACTGTGTAAAATAAACCTACCTCTGCCATCTCCCCTAAACCTTCCTCCACTCACCTTAAAAGGACGCCGTCTGGCATTGGTTATTGCCGCCCTGAGTAATAATGTTTTACAGATGTCGTCACCCTTGTACTTTGCATGCCTCCTGTTTACATGATTAGCACATACGTTTGTATATTGGCATGTGAGCCAGCATGCCAGGCAATGCATTTCTTGCTAAAGTCCGTGCGTGCAATTCACAGAAAAAAGAAGCAAATTAGCATCTGTAATGTCTAACAGTTTCCCACCAACCTAATTGCAACTTACTTCATTGACGGCTTTCATTCCACCACCACTTATCCTTCCCTCATTTGAAGTGCCCACATATTTGATCTTTCAGGATAGGTATAGTTTTGCAAAGTTATAAATTTATGGCATCACCCATCCTAAACCTTATAGAGATTTGTCTCTTCTCTTTGAATTCCCTCCTTTAGTAAGCAGCTCATTGAAAAAGGAGGAGGGACATTATGATGTAGCTGCATTAATCAGTGCTGAAAGCTGGTGTACAGTTTTGGCCACTCTGTTATAGGAAAGGTGTCGTTAAACAGAAATGATTTACAAAGATGAGCCAAGACTGGAGGGATTGACCTCAAGGGAGATGTTGGCCAAGCTCTGTCTTTATTGCCAGGAGCACAGGAGAATGAGGGGGTGCTCTTATAGATGTTTATAAAATCATGAGGGGTATTGATATGGTGGATGGCAGCAGTCTTTTTCCCAGGATAGGAGAGTCCAAAACTAGACAGCGTAGATTTAGGGTAAGATGATAAAGATTTAAAAGGGGCAGATTTTTCACTCAGTGGTGAGTACATGGAATGAGTTGCTAGAGGAAGTTGTTCAAACAGGTAAAGTAGTTGCACTTAAGAAGCACTTAGATAGGTACATGCAGTGGCAGGGCTTGGAAGGATACGGGCCAAATGCAGGAAACTGAGATTTGACAGACGGACGCTGTGGCTGCCATAGACTTGTTGAGCCAAAGGGCCTGTATTCATGCTGTATTTCTCTATAACTTTGACTCAAAATAGCATAGAATACTATAAATTCAGTCTACCTAATATTCTTTATAATCTAACATAATTTCAAGTCCATTCCCCTGGAGAAAATGTTTTATATAATTGGGTGATAGTCTCAGACAAAGGTAAATTTCATTGAGAAGATGTCACAAATGGTATTTCTAAAAGATTTTGCTTTAAAGATATTCTGAAGCGTAAAGGACAAAAGTGGAGGGAATTTTGGATGGATCCAATATATATTTTAAGCAAACCATGAAGGCAGATAAATATATTGCAAGTCAAACCTAGATCTGAACAAACACCATCAGCAAGGAAAAGGCAGAAGGGTTGATATCAAGTACTGGAAAATCTAAAGCAGTAAATACAAATGTTTGTACATGAGAAAATTGAGCTGAGGAATTCTGCTAAGAAGAAAATTGAAATGTAAAATATTAAGGTGTTATAAACAACTCAAAACACGAAACTGATAAAATGAAATATTACAGACCGATGGAAGATTACATGAGTCAAAAAAGTGGCTCAGGGTCTCACACAGAGAAAGAGGGAACAAGTGATAAGACAGATAAAGAAATAGTCAGAAGAAAAACAAATCTTAAGGAAACCCAGAGGGAAATTCAACCATTTGGAAAGCTTGTCAATCAAGGCACAAAATATCTTAACAGCCAATATTCTCTGTGTAATAGTAATCTGTACAGGTGCGCACTACTTTTGTTACGTGCTCAAGGAGTTCTGTTTTTTTGTGAGAATGCTGTAATGGTCTTTTGGAGGTCACCTGATGTGATTTTCCCGCCGTTGTGAGGTCATGTGATGACATGTGCCCTGTGACTATATAAGGTCAACTCAGGTGCAGCAGTGGGATTTTGAGTTTGTAGATTTCTAGGTAGAACGTGTTGTGCCTCCGTTTCTGTTGCGTGTTTGTTTTTGTGACGCAGTTTCATTTTTTAGAACGGAAGGTATGTTCTCTTACAAGATTTGTATTATTGAACTGGAAATTTGTGGCTGGAAGTGCCAATTTACACAATTCCGACAGTTTTGAAGGGAGAGTGAAGAATTCCTTGAAGTGAAGGATCGAGAGAAGTCGGCATCGTTTGGCAGTTTATTAAAGGATTGACCTTATTGAGTCTTCGTTGAAGAGAAGCTGCATTGAGATAACTCTTGCAATAGCGCAATGAGTTCATGCACAAAGGCTCTCTCTCTCTAAAAGGAATTTAAGGTCAGTCGATTTAAACTGTTTATTTTCGGCATCGGGAATCCTGTGGACAGAACCGGCAGTAAAGGTGCGTCGGTGAAGAAATCGTTCTCCAGAGAAGTCTCTCCCAATTGAATGTGTGAAGCTATTGAACTTCTGAAGTTATCGCTTTAAGAACTATATCTGACTGTATCGCTTTAAGAACTGTTTCCGCATTTAACGCTTTAAGAACCAGAGCCGAGTGGAGTTAATGAACAACTGATTACCTGTTTAACCTCCGGTCAAAGTTTTCCTTTGTTTTTTTTTCCCTTATCGTGTATACGTGTTTAATAAATGTTGGGCTGTTTTTATAAAACCTGTCTCGATTAATATTCATTGTTGCCAATTACGTAACACTTTTAATAATCCAACAGCCAATATTCTCTATGTCAGTGGTCCCCACCCACTGGGCTGCAAAGCATGTGCTGCCGGACCGCGAGGAAACGATATGATTTGGCGATATGAAACAATATGGGTGAGCTGCACCTTTCCTCATTCCCTGTCATGCCCACTGTTGAGCTTGAACGCATGCGAGGTCATTATGCACGCCGGACATCACCCACGCTAGAGGTCATCAGCCAGTATGAGTGAAAAACAAATGTCGCTTGAGAGTTTCTTTGGACGAGGACATAAAAGGCCTAACGATGATGATAACGCAGAGACAGCTGAGGCAGAGACTGCAAAAAAAAAAGAAAGCTTCCTTCAACAGAAAATACGACAATTCATACATAAAATACTGCTTTATTGCGACCGGTGACTCGCAAGCTCCAAGACCCTGTGTGTGATATGTGGAGACAAGCTGTCTAATGAGGCAATGAAGCCCTCAAAACTGCTTCGGAACCTTGAGTCCAAGCACCCTGCACTTAAAGAAAAACCCGATGAGTTATTTGAGCGGAAAAAACATGAGCAAGAGGGACAGAAGCAAGTGCTGAGAACCACCACCTCCACAAATGCTGCTGCTCTGAGAGCGTTGTACTTAGTGGCTATTCGTATTGCTAAGGTTAAGAAGCCTTTCACCGTTGGTGAAGAATTGATTCTGCCTGCTGCCAAGGGCATGTGCTGTGAACTGTTGGGAGAAGCTGCAGCTAACAAGATGGCACAGGTTTCTCTTTCAGCTGCCACAGTTTCAAGGAGAATCGATGACATAGCGGAGGACATCGAAGCACAGCTGTTGGAACGGCTTAATGAGTCACCATGGTCTGCTCTCCAGGTCGATGAGTCTACTGATGTCAACAACAAGGCAATGCTGCTGGTTTATGTGCGATATATATTTCAAGACGATGTGCGCGGGGTATGTTGTGTGCACTGCCGCTGCCAACTAACACAACTGGGGCAGAACTATTCAAGTCTTTGAATGACTACCTGTCAGGCAAACTGGACTGGTCATACTATGTTGGAATATGCCCAGACGGGGCTGCAGTTGTGACTGGACTGCTGTCTGGTTTCACCACCCAAGTCAAAGAGGTTGATCCTGAATGCCAGTCTGCACACTGTGTTATACACAAGGAAATGCTGGCTAGCCGAAAAATGTCACCTGATCTTAACAGTGCATTGAGTGACGTTGTTGAAGTTATCAATTACATCAAAGAAAAAGCCCTTAACTCACATCGGTTTGAGCAGCTTTGCGAGGAAATGGATGCAGAGCACAAACGCCTTCTCTTACGCACTGAAGTCAGGTGGCTATCAAGGAGGAGAGCCCTGGCCAGAGTTTTTGAGTTAAGAGAGCTGCTACAGAGATTTCTTTCAGGAAAGAAGTCACCACTGGCAGCACACTTCAGTGACGAGGAGTGGATAGCAAAACTCGCTTATCTGTGTGACATCTTCAACCTGCTCAATGAACTCAATTTGCCACTTCAGGGGAGAATGATAACTGCCTTCAAATTGGCAGATAAAGTGTCTGCTTTCACAGCCAAACTGGATCTGTGGGGACGGTGAGTGGACAGGGGCATAGTTGACATATTCCCAACATCAACTGGGAATTTGGGAGAGACTGAGGCTGCACCATCCTTCTCACAGCTGGTGCGTGATCACCTATCTTCACTGTCGACAGAATTCGAGCGTTACTTCCCAACCGCAAATGACCCAAGACGTGCAAAGGAATGGGTCCGTGACCGATTTGTGAATGTCCCCGGTGAATCATCCATGTCAGCGCGGGGAGAAGATCAACTCCTCAAGCTTGCAAATGATGGTGGGCTGAAAAGTATGTTTGACATAACATCTCTGCTGGCATTCTGGATCAAAGTCAAGGCTGAACATCCTGAGATAGCCACGAAAGCACAGAAAACGTTACTTCCATTTCCAACATCATATCTCTGCGAAGCAGGGTTTTCTGCAATGAATGCAATGAAAACTAAATTGCAGAATAGACTGGGCATAAGGAACCCCCTTCGAGTATCACTGTCTCCCATCACCCCTCGATGGGACCATCTTCTTACAGGGAAACAAGCCCAGGCTTCCCAATGATTCAGCGATATTGGTGTGTTGCAATGATTTTATATGTTCATTGGGGAAAATATGCACTGTGTGTTTAATATCCAAATGTTACTTAAAATTTTATGATGCTTATAATTGACTTATCACTATATTCATGTGAGGAAAATATGCGCTGTGTGTTTAAAAATAAATTCATTAGATAAAGCCTTTTAGAAACGAAATTGACTGTATTAGCCACTTATAAATGACTTATAGTTGACTTATCACCTATGTTCCAGTCGTGATTAACACCACTCTCCCCCCCCCCAACGTCAGCCGGTCCACAAGAATGTTGTCAATATTAAACCGGTCCGTGGTGCAAAAAAGGTTGGTGACCCCTGCTCTATGTAGTAGTAAGCTGTGCAGGTGTGGCAAGCACTGACTTTTGATAACCCAGCCTGTTTAAGTTGCATTATTTATAAATACTCAGCAGCAATTTGAATCATTCTCCTGGTGATGGTGGCTGCTCATCCTTAGGGAAAAAAAAAGTACATAGTTAAGTACATTAGATAGATAACTCTTTCCGTAAGTGCTGCTTGGATGGCTCAGTTCTTTTAGCACTGTCCAACGACAACAATAAACTGGACTGGAATCACACAGAAAAGGAATAAATTGCACCACTCAGTTGGCAAAGAGATATTGTTAATACACTGGCCTGGCAAAAGTCTGAAGTTATAAATTTTCAGTTAGTCTGACCCCCACAAGTACTTCTGCAGCAAGAATTCAGGATTTACACTACTGTTTGTGTGACACAGTTCATCTTGATGTTATTGCTGAACAGCTAATACTTTCTGTGCTGGAATGCTTCTGCACTCTCTATCCTCCAAAATGTTTTTATCACTGTCAGCTCTTTCATCAGTTTATTCTGACTGAAGGGAATACGAAGTCTAGGTCATTTAACACCTCAGTTCCTTCAAAATAATGGTCACTTAATAGAAGGCTTAATGCATTTTTGTTGTATGTTATGTGGATTCATGATGAAAAATGCATTTGAAACTGTGACCTTAACAAAAGGAGGATGTCTGCATGTGGAGATGATTAACAGCTAGGAAGTTCTTTAATAGGATTTCTAGTATCATCACCTGATTAAGATGTATGGCTGAACCCATCAGCTGATAATGATGAATGGCTGTATTAAATGGCACCAAGGGATTGCTAGCGAACAGCAAATAGAGAGGCTAAACACATTTTATCTGGGTGTAGTGCCTTTATGATTCCACATACTGTATAGGTATCAGAAGAGCAACAATGAACAAACCAGGTACTTCAAAGTTACATAGATTTTAATGCACATCTCTGTATTTAAAGCCACGACACATTCACTTGCTTGGGTTATTATGGTAATTGGATTCAGTGTATTGATGCTGAATGTTATGGAGCTGGTTTGAAACACTCATCCAGTTTCCTGTTCATTGTCCTCTCAATGTGTATCTGTAACTCAGCGTTCGATGAACAAGGGAACAACTCCTTATTGTGAAAAGGATTCAGACATCAGAAATTGTTTTTCAGTGGAACAAGCAACGGTTAAAAAGTTGGAGACAAGGAACATTAAAGTAATAATGTGCAGAGCAAGGAGGTATACCCTCAAAGGTAAAAAAACACAATGTTTAAAGAACATAATGAAAACAATATAACTATAAATATAAAAGCTATCCTCTAATACACAAGTGACCGCTATATGCAAAGACTGACTGTAGGTATGTAACGTGATGCTAGGTGATGTGTATGTAGTGACGGTGGGGTGTGGTGGGTTGGGTTGGGTTGGTGGGTGAGGGTATTGTTCAGCCTGATGGCTTGGGGGCAGTAACTGTTTTTAAGTCTAGTGGTCTTGTGGTAGATGCTGTGTAGTGGGTCTGGGAGTGGGGCGAATAGTCCATAAGGAGGTTGGTTGGGATCCTTCATGACATTTATGACCTTTTCCAGCACCTTTCTGTAGATATGTCCTTGTTCGTGGGTAGGCTACTGCAGGTGATGCATCGGGTGGTTTTAACTTCCTGCTGGAGCCTTCCTGTCTGCTACAATGCAGATCTTATACCATACAATGATGCATTTTAGGATGTTCTCAACTTGGCATCTGTAGAAGCTTCTGGGTATTGATATACATAGATCAGCTGTCTTCATTGTTCTCAGAAGGGATAGGTATTGGTGAGCTTCCTTAACTGTGGAGGATACATTCTTGAACCATGGGTGGTTTTATGAGATGTGCTCTCTCAGGAGTTTGAAATTGTTCATAGTTTCCACTGCTGTGCTGCCAATGTGTGGGTTTTCCTGAAGTTGATAGCCATCTCCTTTGTCTTGTTAACATTGAGAAAGAGGTCTCATGCACCAGGTCTCAAGGTCTTCCACCCCCTTTCTATAGGCTGTCTCATTGTTTTTGGTGATGGGCCCACCACTGTCTTGTGATTGGTGAACCTGACAATATGATTCCTTGGGTGTTTGGCTGTGTAGTCATGTGTGAGTTTAGTCTACAGCAGTGGGCTCAACACACAGCTCTGGGGGTGGGGGCACCTGTGTTGAGGATGATGGGGAGGGAGAAGCACTTTTGCATCCTGACTCTCTGAGGTCTGTTGGTTAGAAAGTCCAATGCCTGTTGCACCGTGGTGTACTTAGAACAGGTAATATATTCCAGGATAGAAGTGTTGGGGGCAAGGAATAGAATGATCTACTCCAGATACAAGACTACCACCAATAATTCAGAATAATTTAGCAGAGTTATCAGCAGTGAAATAGGCCCTTTGTCCCACCAAACCAGCTGCAAGCAACAACTGTCCATTTAGACTAATGCTACACCAACCCATCTTATTCTCCCACAGTTTTGGATGTGGGAGGAATTCAGAGCATACAGAGGAAAAACTATGCAGTCACAGGGAGAAAGTGCAAACTCCACACCAATAGCACAGAGATCAAGATTGAGCCTGGATCTCTGGAGTTGTGAGATAACAGCATTATCAGCTGCATCTATGATCCATGTATATAGTTACTTCAGCTGATGCAAGCTCATCTGAATGTAGGAACGCTTTGGGAAGCAGAGCAGGTATCTCATCAATCTAGACTAAATTTTAATGCACCACCAGTTCCCTTCCCCCTAGAATACAGATAAAATAAACCATAGTAATTTCATTGTAGTGAACTAAAATGGTCAGCTTCTTTCATTCAGCTTCAAAAGACAGTATAATCAATCATCCTCAATGCCATTGAGGTCTGGAAAATAATGATAGATTTTTTTATTAATTGTATAGTATTTGAGAAATGTGCACAATACATATAGAGCCATAGGTGATCAGAAAGAAGGGGAACTAATCACATTGCACCTCTTTATAATTCAATGTCCATGATATTATTAATAAACTAAACTTGCTTTTGACGAATTAAATCGAGTTTACCTTTTCAGAAAGCCTCAGTGTACCCTTGCCAAGTGCCACTCCAGTCTCTGTAAAAGACAGTGGTATCCCACCATTTTCTTCCTGCACAGGATTTAATTCTACCTTGTGTGTTTGCCTCGACTGGGTAGTGGTAGCTAGAACTGCCCTGTTGCTTCTGTTGGACAGTGTGGGCATTTGGCATGGCTGCTTGCTTCGTCTGTGCTGCACCGAGCCATCACTGTCCTGTGTGAACATGCAGGTCACTGGTATTGACATTTGTTTGCCTGTACAGAACAGGCCATGCTTTAACATGTTTGTGGAGAACAATAGATTCAGTATCTAGACCATCTGTAGGTCAGGTGTAGCACTGTCCAATCTGTCTGTACTGGGTAGGTGCATCATTCTTAATTCTGTCTGTACTGGGCAGGTGTATGATTATCAAGTCTGTCTGTACTGGGCAGGTGTTTTACTGTTCAGTTTGTTGGAACTGGATGGGGATATCACTGTCAATACTGTCTGTACTGGGTAGGTGTATTCCAGTGTCTTTCTCTTCTCTTTGCAGAAAAGTTTAGTTCGGCCGGAAGGTTGTCTTTTTATTTCTAGTTGAGAGGAAACGATTCTCCATGTTAAGTTCTTTCTTAGAAACTGTATATGTTAATCAGGCTGTGATATCACTGTACAGAAAAGATAGAGTGGGCAGATTATTACAGTCCAGCAGCATAACCCTAACTAGGAATACAGCCTCCAATCCAAAGGAGTACATTGAACTATCAAACTTTGAAAGGTGCTAACCAGAACACCCACTTTCTTTGTATCCATCTCTTCCAAACTCTGGGATGGAGATCATCAGATTCTTGAAGATCATCAGCTTTCAGTCTCACTAACTCCTCTTACACTATTTTTGACCATTTAAAGGCTGTCATGTTTGCTGTTGTGTGCTGGGGCAGCAGGCTGGGGGTAGCAGACACCAACAGAATCAACAAACTCATTCGTAAGGCCAGTGATGTTGTGGGGATGGAACTGGACTCTCTCACGGTGGTGTCTGAAAAGAGGATGCTGTCTAAGGTGCATGCCATCTTGGTCAATGTCTCCCATCCACTACATAATGTACTGGGTGGGCACAGGAGTACATTCAGCCAGAGACTCATTCCACCGAGATGCAGCACAGAGCATCATAGGAAGTCATTCCTGCCTGTGCCCATCAAACTTTTCAACTCCTCCCTTGGAGGGTCAGACACCCTGAGCCAATAGGCTGGTCCTGGACTTATTTCATAATTTATTGGCATAATTTACATATTACTATTTAACTATTTATGGTTCTATTACTATTTATTATTTATGGTGCAACTGTAACAAAAACGAATTTCCCCTGGGATCAATAAAGTATGACTATGACTATGACTATAAAGCTGAGCAGAGACTTAAAAGGGTTAACGGAGGTGAAGGATGATGACAAGAGAGCAGACATCATAACCTGGTATAGAGGGTTGCAGATTCAGCCAGCTCCTTCACGGGTACAATCCTCCCTAGCATCAAGGACATCTGCAAGAGGTGGCGCCATTATTAATGAGCCTCACCATTCAGAACATGCCCCCTTCTCATTACTACCTTCGGGGAGGAGGTACAGGAGCCTAAAGACCTACACGCAATGAATCTGAAACAGTTTCTTCCCCTTCATGGTCCATGAACCCATCACTCCTTTTTTCTGCACTATTTACTTATTTTGTAATTTATAGTAATTTTATATTCTATACTGTCCTGCTGCAGTAAAATAACACATCTCACATCACCTAAGACAGGGATAACAAACCAGATTTTGGTTCTGATATAAAGTTGGTCTCTGTGGCCAGGCAGAAGTAGGAGACAGAGTAAACAGACTCACCTATACATCAATGTATGGACCAGCTGGATAATTTCAACCTCTCAGAAAGAGTTACTGTAAATGTCCACCCATAGGAGGTATGGAGCTCTGCTTCCTGTATAAAACCAATGACTACTTGTAACCCAGTTGAAGAGCCTTTGGTAAGTGCATGAGAATAAACCACTTGCATTTTGAGACCAGACAACTAATTGGTGACTCTGTTATCCAACACTCTCCGCCTAGCTCAGCAATAATACCATTTTGTTCAATTGCTCATTCTTACAAGACTTCTAGTGATTTTTCTGCCTTCTTCTGTGAGGACAGACAAAAATCATGGTTTAATTCTTCCACATTCCCCATTACAACTTCTCTCATCTGTCTGTAAGGGACTGACATTTTCCTTCCTTCATCGTTATCTTTTTGTTTCTTGTTTCTTGCCAGACTATTTTTCTATCTTGCCACTTCTTTATCAATTTCATGGTCTGCCTTTACTAAGTTCTAAAAATCTTTCAAATTCCACTGTTACTTTGGGCAACTTTATAAGCCTTTTCCATTGATGTATGATATCTTTAATTTCTTTGTCAGCCATGGATAAATCATAGATCACTTCTTACTTCATAGTTTCCTTTGCTGAGATTTAAGACCCTAGTTTTGCACTGAACCACATTACTTTGAAACTCAATACAAAATTCAGACATATTATTGTCATTCACCCCTAACAATCCCTCTACAGTAACATTTTGAATTAACCCTTTATCATTTCACAAAATAAGTTTCAAAGTAAGCTTTTAAAACAACCAAAATGGTTGTTGCAGTGTGTCTAGTGTAGTGGGTAGTGCTTGTCGCTCTCACTTTCAGCTTCCACTGCTGGCTAGCGGTCTTGCAAAAAGGAGAGCTGAATGTATAAGTGTCTCCCTGCAGGCAGCTCCTGCAGCCAAGCTGGTGCCAAACGCATTGTTTCATATGCTTTCCTTTCAACTACACTGGTGAGACAAGAGGGGGATCTTGATAACTGGGCACCTCAGGACATCCGTACCTTCCGCCCAGGCTTGTGATGATGATCATCATCACCCACTGTCCTTCGAGACAGATGGATGCCAACCAAGCTTTTCCCTAGATGATTTCTCAACATATTAATCCAGAAAACATACTGATTTGGAAAGTTATGATGAAGAATAAATAATGCTTATTTTCAAATACAGCATAATCAAAACCACAATATAAATGTTTTCTTGTTGGCGGAGAGAGGGAGAGAAATCAAATAGTTTGGATGAACATTGATAGGAAAAACAATAGGCACTAGAGGATCAATTCATTTTAGAGATAAGTGTTTGATACTGATGTTTTAATCCAAGGTTATTACAAGTCAGGAAAGAGGCACAAAACTTATTGCTCTGTCCGCCAGAGGAAGCAGGATCTCCCAGTGGCCATACATTTTAATTCCACATCCCATTCCCATTCTGACATGTCTATCCACGGCCTCCTCCACTATAAAGATGAAGTCACACTCAGGTTGGAGGAACAACACCTTATATTCCGTCTGGGTAGCCTCCAACCTGATGGCATGAACATTGACTTCTCTAACTTCCGCTAATGCCCCACCTCCCCCTCGTACCCCATCCCTGATTTATTTTTATACACACATTCTTTCTCTCACTCTCCTTTTTCTCCCTCTGTCCCTCTGACTATACCCCTTGCCCATCCTCTGGGTTCCCCCCCACCCGCCTTGTCTTTCTCCCTGGGCCTCCTGTCCCATGATCCTCTCATATTCCCTTTGCCAATCACCCGTCTGGCTCTTGGCTCCATCCCTCCCCTTCCTGTCTTCTCCTATCATTTTGGATCTCCCCCTCCCCCTCCCCCTGCCACTTTCAAATCTCTTACTAACTCTTCCTTCAGTAGTCCTGATGAAGGGTCTCAGCCTGAAACGTCAACTGTACCTCTTCCTAGAGATGCTGCCTGGCCTGCTGCGTTCACCAGCAACTTTGATGTGTGTTGCTTCATGATTGTTTTTTTAAGAGTTAATAGAATAAAGAGAGTTGAAAACAGAGAGTTTTAGGGGTCTACTAACTGATGAAAGGGAGAGTCAAAAATTGGCACCCAATATTCAGCAGCTCTTTTTATACTACGCAGGTCAGAAAAATTCCATTCAAATTTGTAGATAAGAGTCAGCCAATCAGAAATCCCTTAATCAAATAATACAGCACCAAAAGAAACTTCCAGAGCTTTCCAGAATCATACAAATGTAACCATTAGGGGAGACAATGACCAACTGTATGTGCATACTATGGCCACTAGAAAGCATACTAAGCACTCACATGTGTATAAGTAGTTATATGAAATACAAGAAGTTACTAGTATGTTAACCGCAACACTGGTTGGGTACCACCTTAGCTCACTTGCTTTGGCTGTTGTGAACCCATTTACTTTTGCCTTCTACCTTCACCACCAAATTGGTAATTAACAGCACTTGATAAGAATGTTTCCATTGAGCTACCATTTCTTAATCAGGACCCACTTGCCAGGAATCAGGGTGTGTCCTCCTTCATTCCAAGCAGCAGAAACCTGTTGAGAAGCAGACTGGGCTCATTTCACTGAATAGCTAACTAAACCATCTGCCATAATGTGTATATCAGCTGTCCTCAGATCAAGGGCTCCCAGCAAGGACATATAACACCCTGCTACCACTTCCAATGCATTTAGGTTAGTGTTCTTGTTTCGAGTTGCTCTGATGCTACATAGGGCCATACGGAGAGCCGTAGGCTAAGGCAAACCTTCCTTGTGATACTAGTGTGGGGGGTATCTTCTTTTATGTTACTGTTTAGGCTAATGAAAATGGCTTCTTTGTTATATTAACTGCTGAAAAAGTGCTTCTCTCTCTCACAGCTTGTTTGGATTAAAAAGAGAATTGTATTCATTTGTTAACCAATTGGGATAGATGTTATTCTTTTGTGTGTGTCTGTAAACTATTGTTTGCGGGCTTTAGGGGAGAAGGCGCAATGGGGACAGAGAGGGGAGACACGATGCTGTGACCCTGGGCAGCGGGACCGACCCCAAGTGGGAGTCTGAGGCCCAGGATCTTCGGCGAGGAGAGGAGACGAAGACAGACTTGTGTGGAGCATCTGATCGACCACCATGGTTGGTCGCAGGTGGTGGGTCGAGGAGGTTGGAGGGGATCGAATGGTGGAAAGAAGACTCCGTTAATTGAGCTCCAACGGTTGTGTACGAAGTGGTTGAACTTTGATAAGTTTGACGCCTTTTACTTTCCTTTTGTATTTTATCTCTATTAATTACATAGTTCCAGTAAGATTTATAAAGTGTAATCATTTAATCGCATATGGTGTATTGTCTGTTATTTGGCGGGGTGGGGTACATCGCACAGCATCCGCATAAACTCGATAACCCAGTTTGGCGGGGCCGAAGGCTGCTCCCCCTAGACGAAAGCGAGCTGAGCGAGCCTGAGGCTTACCAAGGGGCTGCACTTAGTCATCGTTCAACTTGTCCTGATGACTCTGGGTGATGTGGACAATGAAAAGATATTTCAATGGATATCAGGCAACATAATTCCTCACAAACACTCACAGCGAAATGTGTTCCTTAGTCAGAGTCAATGTGACATGGTAATACCTATCTAGGAATATAGTCTCTGACACAATTTTTGCTGTGTGTGTGGCATTGGCTTTCTTTGCTGGAATAGCTTCCATCCATCTTGAAAACCTGTGCACTGTTACCAGTATGTTTGAGTATCTTCGACACTTTGGCAAAGAAATGCAGACTGCTTGTAAGTGTAAAAATGGATCAGATGGTGCAGGAGTACTTAATTCTGGTAGCTTTTCTGTTGTTCCAGGATTTGTTTATTCGCATGTTATGCATCTTTCAAATGTTTGTCGAGCTTGTACTCTGAACTTTGGATTCTGCCTCCACTAGGAGAATTTATCAATCATCCTTTACACTCCATTGTGTCCTGTAGCATGTATCTGTCCTACCAGATAAGGAAGCAATGTAGTTAGAGCTACTAGTCTATGACTAGTGCCATATCTCCATACTCTATCATTGTTTAACTTCCCACCATTCTCCATCCAGAAACACTTTCCCTGGTTAGAGCATTGAGCTTGCATCTCTCAAATAGCTTTTATGTTTGGCTGTGATACAGAGTTCAATGTTACTTCCATAATTTCAGCCATCAGGTTCACCGCCTATGTTCTTGGTACTTTGTTTATGTCTCTTACCCTTTCTGTACTGTCCTTCTTGCCACTTCATCAACAAATGCATTTCCACGGCTTTTCATTGTACTCATTTGGATTGCCTTTTACATTTTAATATGGTGACTTCGGAGAGCATTGTATAACATCCATAAGTTCTTGTACTAATTCACCATTCATGACTGGGGTTTCTACATCCATAAGAAATCCTCTTTGTCTCCATTAGTTTCCAAAATTATGAACAACTCCAAAAACACATCAAGAATCAGTGTAGACATTAGTTGCTTCCTTCTGCCAGTGTACAGGCTTTTCTTTCTGCCTGTTGCACAGATATACCAGGATCTATGCTTCCTGATGTCAGCACTTCAGGTTCAGAAACAATGGCCCATTCAGCCATTCGAATTCCTCTCTCAACTGATGAAGAGCCATCATTGTACAGAATCAGATCTGTGTTTGATAAAGGTGTTTCTTTGCAATAATTTGCCACTTCATGGCTTGATATTGTTCTTTCACAATCAAGGTCAACAGAGTCTTTCATGTCCAGCAGTAACAGTGTAGCTGGATTCACTGGAATCACTCGTTGAATGATGGCATTAGGTGCCTTTAGAACAGTAGACCACTTGGACAACTGAGCAGCTGTTACTTGAGAAGCCCCTATTCAAAGTCAGTAATTATGTACAGAGTGCGGACATCGAACAATTAAAACTTAATAAAGCACAATGCTAGATTCAGCCAAGACTGCAGATAGGTTGCCTGCATTGCTCACAAACACAGACCCCACCCTAATGCTACATTATCCAGTTTAGCAGAGTGATAACCAACCTCGATGTTCTTGATTTAAGACTGCCATCACTGGGCCATGTTTCTCATAGACACACAGGGTAAATATATCAGGGATTCCTAGTGCAGGTGCAGTACACAGCTGCCTTTAAAGTTTGAGTCTGCCCTTTAGCAGATTGCTCAGTGGTTGAGCAGTTTCAGCAAGTAAAACTACTTTGTTGCAATTGCACAAACCAAAACGGACTGGAGTTGCTGAACTGTTGGAGAGGATTTTGCTGCTTTAATGGCTTTTGCGTGATCCTTGGTAATTTCCCGCTTGCCTTGGGAAATTTTCTGTCCCAAGTAAGTTATTTCTTCTTGTTGCAAAGTCACCTTATCTAGATTTGGTTTGTGACCTTTGAAGGATTAATAAAGGAGCAAATAAAGCACATCGTGTTCATGCTGGTCTGTTGCTTCAAATGCAATCAGTACGTTATTCACATATTGTATGGTAGTTGAATCAGTGGCTGGTAGGTTCCTCAGATGTTGT
Organism: Mobula birostris; assembly: GCF_030028105.1. NCBI lineage: Eukaryota > Metazoa > Chordata > Chondrichthyes > Myliobatiformes > Myliobatidae > Mobula > Mobula birostris. The sequence goes on along the minus strand of NC_092371.1, from coordinate 22,077,055 downwards.
CTCAAATCCATGTGATAGACAGTGAGACTGTTGTGGAGTCCTTGTAGTTGCCTTGTCCACTGGTATTGTTGAACAAAACATGTGGAAGCCAACCACATTGGAGTGCCAGTGGTACTGACCAGAATCCATTGGCCATATCAAAAACTGTAAACCGTTTGTGTGATGGCTTCAGGGCATTGAAAATAGTTGATGGATCTGCAGCTAAAGAGGTTAGCCTTTCAGTAGATTAATTAGCAAGCTGGAAATCCACCGTAAGTCTTCAGGTATCATTTGCTTTCTTAACAGGCCAGACTGGACTGTTTGATGGGCTGTTCATCTTGACAAGAATCCCTCACTACTCTAGTTGGTTGACAATCGGTAAACTACCTTCTGTAGATGTTCTGCTTGGAGGTACAAGGTGGCATCTTAGCAGCAACCTCAACAGGATGCATTTCCAACAGACCACAGTCTATTTTACCTGTTGACATATGGGACAATTGGCTAATTCAGCTTTGACCAACCACATGAGATTCCAAATAGCTTTACCCTCTACAAACTCAAGGGTGGAGTTTAGAGATAACAAGACATCCACTTCAAGAAGAGGTTGTGAGACATCTCCTATCCGAAATTTCATTTCTCGTAGGTGAGGACTGAGTTGTACCTCAACCGGTTCAGTGTAATTCTCTGTCCTCCTACACCATATGCACATTTACAGATACTAGTCAATGTTATTTTTGCACCTTTGGGCAGTAGATTGGGTACAGTGCATGTTAACTCAGCTCCCGCATCCAATAAGAATTCAGCACATTAATCTCCAATCAATAAGTTAACGTGTAAACTGTCCACTTTTTGCTCTATCAAGGAAAGCAAGAGCTGCAAGGAAGGGTCTATCCAGTTTATTGACCGTGAAAATGTGTCCATCATATCAACCATTGTTTGTTGAAATTGTGTCATCAAGTTAGAATCTTCCGAGCTTTGTGAGGCAGGGGATTAAACTTACTGTTGAATTTGTTTCTGTTGTTTACTTCATTTCTTATGCCAGCAATTTTTAGCTCAGTCTCCCTCCTTACTGCAGAAGTGACATTGTGACATAAAACTTTGGCCTCAGAAATGTGACTCAGACTGAGATTGCTGCGATAGACACAGAAATTATCAGCACAGTTTCTTCAGTTGGTTAGTAAGTGATGATTGTTGACTCACCTGAAGTAGTAGTGGCAGTTGACCAAAAGTTAACTGACCCGCCTGTAACGATCTTAGTCAGATTTTGATATCTCGTTCAACTTGTCAGGCGGCTCACACTAGCTCACTATATGTAACAGCATTTTCACTCCAATTCAGTTTTGCCATCTTTACCATTTTGACAACATGTGGTTTCAAGTATTCCATAAATGTTGACTTTAAGGGATCATATGTAGAGTCCTCTATGTTGTCTCCATTGATGTCTAAAACACCCGAATAACTTAACTGATAGATTTTTTTACTGTCTATCTCATACTGTTCTGTAGTTTAATGCATTCTTCTTTTTCTTTCCCTAATTCCTCCCGGGAAGGGGGAGAAGATGGCAGCACGCACAATTCTGATTTGATGGAGACAGACATGAGAGCACAGCGGAACATCTGGAAAACTTCTGCAATGCCTGCTTCACTGCTGCTGCTACTGTGTGGCAACTGGAATCTCCAGAGCTGAAGGCCTTGAAATCCTCGGCTTTGCGTGTTTCAGCGGCCAGGGAGAGGTTGAAGGCACTCGGCAGAGGATGGTGCTCGGGAGGCTGTAACGGAGAGACTGGTCGGAGGCTCGAAGTTTTCGGACGGATGGACTCGGTGTAGACTGGGGTCAGCTGCTTCCAAGGCATTGGCAAGTTGACTGTGCCTGCAGGGAGGGAGTTTCTCCCTTTTGCCGCCTGCTATCGGGGACTCGGGAATCGATCAACTTGGAACGTTGAGACTTTTTTTTACTGTGCCCATGGTGTGTTATTTATCAAATTATAGTATTGCTTTGCACTGCTGTAACTGTATGTTATAATTATGTGGTTCTGTCAGTGTTAGTCTTTTGTCTGTCTTGTTTTCTGTGATATCACTCCGGAGAAACATTGTATCATTTCTTAAACAACAGGAATTCTGCAGCTGCTGGAAATTCAAGCAACACACATCAAAGTTGCTGGTGAACGCAGCAGGCCAAGCAGCATCTGTAGGAAGAGGTGCAGTCGACGTTTCAGGCCGAGACCTGAAACAGATCTCGGCCTGAAACGTCGACTGCACCTCTTCCTACAGATGCTGCTTGGCCTGCTGCGTTCACCAGCAACTTTGATGTGTGTTGTATCATTTCTTAATGCATGTATGCATTTCTAAATGACAATAAAAGAGGACTGCGTGTTCTCAGAATCTAATCTAATTGGTCAGTTAAATTGAAACCACATGTTGTCAAAATGGTAAAGGTAACAAAACTGAATTGGAGCGAAAATTAGACACGACAATGATGATATATTTTAACCTGATTTTTTCACTTGCCTAATCAAACTAGAATGTTTTATTCAGATAAGAGCTCAAAATCTCAGTTCTCTGTTGACATATAATTGTAGATTCTGTAGATGGTTTATCTTTTGGGTCCTTGCTTTCATTCAACCTTATTTTGCTCATAATTTTTATTACCTTGATCGCAATCTCAAAATATTAACAGATTGCTACTAAGGTTTAAGTGGACTGTCTAGCAACCAAATTAATTGTGAAACCAAAATAGATCATCATGCGACTAAAATTTAACTAGATTATCCTGCAGCTGAAATATTCTATCAGCTTGTACGACCAAAGCTAACATTATGTTCAGTGCTTGTCCTGATTTTTACAGTTCTGATTTTTACAAATTAGCAATGCGGTAGTTTCCACAATCCTACTTCTATTCAATGTATTGAAGCCAGAACTAGTAAGTTCTCTTAGACCAGGGGTCCCCAACATTTTGCACACCACGGACCGGTTTAATATTGATGATATTCTTACGGACTGGCCGACGGGGCGGGTTGGGGGGTGGGTGTTCAAGTTCAACAGTGCATGACAGGGAATGAGGAAAGGTGCAGCTGACTCATATTGTTTCATATCGTCAAATCATATCGTTTCCTCGCGGCCTGGTAGCACGTGCTCGCTGCCTGGTACCGGTCCACGGCCCGGTGGTTGGGGACCCCTGACTTAAACAACTTGGAACCAGGAAGGAAGCTCTTAGGCCACATTTAGTTGTGAGCTAAAAATCTTCCACTTTGTTTGTAATTCTTCAATGTCTTTAAAACTTCTCAATCAACCTGCCAACTACGCCAATTGTTGGATTATGATGTTTGAATCTAAGGTTCTGTCAGAAGTCAGGAAAGAGGCACAAAACCTGTCGCTCCTTGATTGTTTTATTGAGCTTTAATGAAAGAAAGAGAGTTCAAAACAGACAGTGATACAGGTTTATAATTGGAGAGAGGGAGAGTTCCATAACAATTAAACAACTTAGCCAGTGTTTTCTGTTTGAAACAAGCCCAATTAAATAACCCCATTATCTTATTCTGCATCTCTTGAGTAGTTAGACCAGGTGCGGTGTTGCCAGCCATCAGCTCTGTTGACTGCATTTGTTTGCAAAGCTGTCCCTTCAACTTCAAACCGATTACTTCTTCCCATTTTCATTTTAATAACTGAAGAGTGGCTCCTGCTTATGACCAGAAGCTAAGCAAAGTATATTAGTTGGAATTTTAAATTATTGAAAGGCAACACTTTGATCTTTAGAAAGTTTCAGCTGCTGTGTTTAGAAAGATGAGCTTGGTAAAAAAAAAAAAAAAAAAGACCCCCTTTGACTCTGGACAGTGAATATCCATCAATCCCCACTCTTGCTAAGCAAAGATTTCTAACCTAGTTTCTTCCTACAGATTAGTTTTGAGATCAGACTTTGCCAAGACTTCTCTTGGGAGCAGCCACCAACTGTTTCAGTAGGTTATGGATGCTAGAAGAGCTTTTCTCAATCCGATGTTTAAAGACCTCATTGAGTACTTCCCAAATGTAGGGCTTTCTGTATGATTTTCTCTTTAGAGCACTCCCTTCCTTAATCTCAGCCGCACACATTTCGGAAGCCTCAAAGGATTGTAAGTATTATAATTTTCCACAAACGCACAACAAATACACATCAGTATCCCTATTATAAGTCCATATTAGTCCACCTTTCAGACTTTCTTCCTCATAAACAGTTCTCGCTATTTCGTGATGCAAGTTCGGATCATTGTGTTTGTCGCAGTTAGTTTTTCAGCTGAAGGTAGATAATTTCTTTCACAGGGTGTTTGCTTTCGATGTTATTATTCAGATGTTCTGAAAACGGATTTCGTAAACAAGTTACTGATTGTGCATTGCTGTCCTCTTTTGCCAAAGGATTAGTAAACTTGCATTAGTTATAGAAAATCATATTCATCAATAACATGATCTCACAATATAATAACATATATAGAGAATGAAACATTTATAAAAACAACCTGCCTCTATATATGTAATCAGGCAATGACCAGTATGGTTCTGTTGAGAATTCTGTCTGTACTTTTAATTTTGAACTTTTAATTCTGTACTTTTAATTCAGAATGCCCAGAAAAGGATATTAGAACATATGGGTTGGTTATGTCCCTCCCATGGGAATGTTCATATACCTTTTGGCCATAAAGGGAGAGTTAAATGAGTTATCTGTCTAATATTCAAGAACCTACATTAAAAAATACATGGGTTTTTCACAATATTCTAGTCTAACGGTAACTTAACATTCTGATACCATCCATGCTATCCGCATAAGTTTATTTCCTTTTTAGTGATTATGAACTCTAAGTGTAATTGTCCAGGTTTCCCCCCTTTTTCTTTGTTAAGGATTGGCCTGAATGGAGAAGAATTAACACATGTTCCCAGCTTCTGTGCATCTTTCTATCTTACTTTCCCATGCAAAAACCCAGATCAGGGGCTTTGCTGAACCATTTAAAATATCACCCAGCAATGCAGAAAATTGTCATGTTACCTTGACAATGAACAATGGAGTGGAATACTGGCCATCACTGGAGAAATGGAAACATCTAAAATCTTTGTAATAAGTACTTTCACATACTTTTTGGCCATAAAGGAAAGTACAATAAGATATCTGTCTAATTAAAAATAATAGGGTTCTCACAATGTCCTAGTCCAACAAATTCAATGTCAGGTGTCCAGGAGTGGGACCATTCAAAGGCATAACAGTATATATACATATTTTTCTTCAAGTGTAGAGGGATCCACGTCACGCAATTCCTCTAATAGTGTAATGGCACTACCGAGGCTGGAAACTTTCGGTATTGTTAGGGTGTCATTTTCACAAGTGAGTCTTTGCATTCCCATGTATCTATGTTCATTTCATCTGCAATTGTGGTCAGAGTGAGTGCTTAAGTGGATGAGAACAAACACTCTGCCAGCGGCAAGGACTAGGGGTTCCAGTGCATCAGTCCACATATGTATCACCAAGGTGTAAAGGCCATTTGCGATATTAAAATCAGAATAATCATTGCTCAGAGATCCCATTAATCTAATATTCCCTGAGGCATTAAATTTGGGGGTGTCCAACCCTGATGAGAAAATTTTTGTAATAAATGAGACTTTGTCTGTTAAGAAGCAGATGGTAAGTTAGCACTTAAGTAAGTAAGCAGCACTGAATAATAATATATTATTATAAGCACTAATATTAAATGCAAATTAGAGTAACAGCAGCATTACTTCCTAGAGTTAAAGTCATTCTTACTCTGAAAACAACAATACATTTTGTATGTATTATTCCTAGACAATGTATCTATGAGATCTCGCTCAACTGAATAGAATTTCTACATTCTTTCTTCAAAGCATGTGTTTTATCTTTTTAATACATCACCCTCACCTTTCCTGTTGGGGTGCAGGTGTTCTGTGTTCTATACTGGTCTAATGCAAGGATACCACTCATTCTGAGGGTGATAACCCTGCTGGAGCATGTTTGGTGTTAACTATGGAGACAGTTTTACTTATGATACTGTGTCTCCTCTAGGTCTCGATTACCACGGTCCTAACAAGACAAGGAAACTTCCGTCTAGGACGGAAACTATGGTCAGAATAATTTTTTTTTGTAATTTATTTTTTATTGAAATTCATCATCAAACAAACATTTCCATAAGATGTATTTCAGATACTGTATGTATATATCATATAATCATATTTGTCACAAATCTCCACATAATATTTATCTGAGGTATACACTTATAGAAAGGAAAGGAAAGAAAGAACAATCAAAAGAAGAAAACTATGTACAAAGTAGGGAATGATGTTTTTTTTTACAACATATTCATTGACTTGTGAGAATAAAATCAACCCTGTGAGGTGTTATGTAGTTAAACCATTTTTCCCAGTATGAATCAAATTGTTCCAACTTATGATTAACAGATGCTGTTATCTTCTCCATTTTGTAAATGTCTATTGTAATTTCCATCCATACATTTAAAGTTGGGCTCTCCTGTGATAACCATTTCCTGGTAAGGGTCTTTTTATCAGCCACCAGCAGTATATTCATTAAATATTTATCTCTTTTCAACCATTCTTGAGGTATATACCCAAAACATATGGTCTTACTTTCTAAGGGTATTTCACATTTAAAGATGTCTTGTAGGGCATTATGTATCCCACTCCAATAGTCTTTGATAACGAGGCATTCCCAGAAAATATGATAATGGTTTGCATTTGGATTTCCACAATTTCTCCAGCAAACAGGGAGGGTACTACCATAATGGGATTTCTGAGAGGGTGTAATAAAATATCTCATCAAGTTTTTCCACCCGAACTCCCTCCATTTCTGTGAACTGGTACACTTCCATTGATACCTTCATATTATTGTCCAGTCTTCCTCAGATATTATTATCCCTCTTTCCTTCTCCCATTTTGTTTTAATGTATGAAGTCGAATGCGTCTTAAGATTTGACAAACCCTCATACACGTTTGAAATGATTCCACTACCATTGTCTGAATTATATGCTTTTCTAAATAGCTCTATCAGACATGTACTTGCCTTGGTTACATTTTTAACCATCCTATTTCCATACTGTCGCCTCTGTAAGGTCGGAATCATTTTTAATAGAATTTCTTTTCTTTGACCAAGTTCCCTTTTTGTGGTATCTGTTATATTTTTGACCTCCAAGACATAAAGCTAATTGAAATAAAAGCACGGAGCCAAAAATAACATGCTTAATTTTGTTTTTACTTGAAGCAAGGAGCACTGATGCTGTGGTGGCATAATGACATAATAAGCCATTCATGAATTTTAACATATAGCCTGTAATGATCTATTTGAATGAACAAGAATGATTAATCAAACAACATATTTACAATATTATTCAAGTATTACTGAAACATTAAATACTCTGCTCCCTGCAGAGCTATAAACTCCAACTCAATTTTGAATGCATCTCAAGTTTAATATCACCAGCATATGTTGTGAAATTTGTTAACTTTGCAGCAGCAGAACAATGCAATACTTGATAACTAACCAAAAAAATCTGTAAGAATATATGTATATTAAATAATTAAATTAAGATAAGTAGTGTAAAAACAGAAATAACAATAAGTAATAAGGTGGCGTTCACGGGTTCAATGTCCATTTAGAAGTTGGATGGCAGAGGGGAAGAAGCTGTTCCTGAATCACTGAGTGCGTGCCTTCAGGCTTCTGTACCTCCTTCGTAATGGTAACAATGAGAAGAGGGCATGTCCTATGTGGTGGGGGCCCTTGATGCTGGAAGCCACTTTTCTGAGTCACCATTTTTTGAAGATGTCTTGGATACAACAAAGGATAGTACCCATGATGGAGCTGACTAATTTTGCAATTCTCTGTCACTTACCCTGACCCTGTGCAGTAGAAACCCCAGTACCAGATGGTGATACAGCCAGTCAGAATGCTCTCCACAGTATGTCTGTAGCAGTTTTCAAGTGTTTCAGGTGGCAAACCAAACATCCACATACTCCTGATGAAATACAGCTGCATCTTCAGAAGTATTGACACCCAGAAACTTGAAATTGCTCACTCTCTATTCTTCTGATCCCTCTATGAGGATTGGTTTGCGTACCCTAGTCTTACCCTTTCTGAAGTCCACAAACCGCTCTTTGGTCTTACTGATATTGAGTGCAAGGTTGTTAATGCGATACCGCTCAACTAGTTTGTATATCTCGTCACCATGTGAGATTCTGCCAACAATGGTTGTATCATCAGCAAATTTATAGATGGCACTTTAGCTATGCCTAGCCACACAGTCATGGGTATTGAGAGTAAAGCAGTGGGCTAGGCACACATCACTGAGGTGCGCCAATGCTGAGTGTCAGCAAGTTGGATCCCATTGATCCCTTTGAAATGCTGTTCAAACTTATTTTATGGAATGACCGAAACAGGCAAGGCAGTGTCCAATTACATTTTAATTAATTTGCCATTCACTTCTGGTGTAAGCCACATTGCTTTTCTCTTGTTAGTTTTCACATTGATAATCCCAAACGTACTCGGTCCCATGTCAGTCTCATCATTACCAGATTTTTCATAAACAGCATGCAGATTAGTGCTGTTTTTGGAACTACAACTTGAATTTTTATCTATATCTCTTCCCTGCGCAGTCCATTTATTTTTGTGTGATAGAAAGAGATAGAAAATGCATGCCAAAAGGTCGATGTTACAATGGTTATGGGGGATTTCAATACAGTATGCTGGTAGAATGGATAAGCAGGTTGGTACTGGGTGGCCTTTTAGAGCAGTTCATCGTTGAGCCCACCGGAGGATCAGCTAATCTGGCTTGGGTATCCTGCAATGAACCGGAATTGTTTAGGGAGCTTAAGGTACAAAAACACCTTAGCGGAAAGGGATCATAATTTGATTGAATTCACACTGAAATTTGAGAAGGAGAAGCCATTGTCAGATATATCAGAATCACAATGGAGTAAAGGGAATTACAGAGCCATAGAGAGGAGTTAGCCATAATTGATTGGAAAAACACATTGGCAAGAATGACGGCAGAGCAACAATGGCTGAAATTTCTAGAAGCAATTCTGAAGCTACAAGCTATAAACATTCCAAAGAGGAAGAAGCATTCTAAAGGAAAGAGGACACAACTGAGACATTCTGGTTCAGACGGCTGCAGTCTAGTGAAGACGATCTCCGGCCCTGCCAAATATGTCAGATTGAGACGCGAGCCCACCCCAAACCCCCGTTTGTGCGGATGCTGCGTGATTCGTTACCCTGTTATAAATACACACCATGAAATGACGGACAGTACACTGCATACAATTAAAAGATTTAGCTTTATAATTCTTAATTTGACTGAAGGGTTAGTAAAGAAAGAACAAAAAAAAGAAAAGGGCCCATTTTAATGAAACTGTCTAATGCTTACAAGTTGGAGCACACGGTTTCCCCTTCGCTGATCCTCTTTTGATCTCACCCTGGGCTTTATCAAATCACAGCCCCGCTCTGGGTCAAATCCTATGACCTCTTCTCCCTGGCGATTTCTGTCTTCATCCCCTTAACAAAAGACACAAGCCCAACCTTTGTGTCCCTCACCAGAGAAACCTCCCCTTAATCTGGCCATCCTAACTGGATGGCACACAATTCTCCCATCTCTAATCTTCAACAGTAACCCAGACAAGCAGCTTGCACAGAAACAAATACAGAACAGCATTACAGTAACAAAATATGAACCATGGCACTACACAACCATGGCTAACAAGAGAAGTCAAAGCCAACATAAAGGATAAAAAGAGGGTGGACAGGTACTAATGGGGACTAGGAAATAGCAGATGAAGTGAATAAGTATTTTGCATCAGTCTTCACTGTGGCAGACAAGAGCAGCGTGTAGGAAGTTCCAGGTGTCAGTAGTCAGGAAGTGTGTGAAGTTACCAGTACTAGCGAGCAGGTTCTTGGGAAACTGAAAGGTCTGAAGTTAGATTAGTCACCTGGACCAGACGCTGTACACCCCAGAGTTCTGAAAGAGGTGGCTGAAGAGCTTGTGGAGGTATTACTAATTATCATTGAAGAATTGCTAGATTCTGGAATGGTTCCAGCAGACTGGAAAACAGCAAATGACACTCTACTCTTCAAGAAGGGAGAGAGGCGGAAGAAAGGAAACTATAGGCCAGTTAGTCAGATCTCAGTGGTTGGGAAGATCTTGGAGTCGTTCATTAAGAATGAGGTCTCATTTTTGTCTGCCCAACATGCTCTTTGCATATGTCCTACTTTGTTGCATTTTCTGCAGGTTTTGACTTTAAACCTGTGAAACACTCTGGTTTCCTTGGCTGCGTAAATATAGGGAAGACAACCTCTGGCCCCACTAAATGTGTGAGATTGAGACACGAGGCCCCCTCCCCAAACCCCCTGTTTGTGTGGATGCTGTGTAATTAATGTTACAAATTAATGCCACAAAATAACAGACGGTACACAGTATATGATTAAAGGAACTATACTTATGAATCTTAACTAAAGGGTTAGTAAAGAGTAACAAAAAGAAAAGGGCCCATTCTAATTAAACAGTCAAATGTGCAGAAGTTGGAGCTCACCTTGAACTTCTCTGTCACTTGCATGCTGGGCCTTCGGTCAACGTGAAAGCACACACCACCTTCCGAATGTCGCTCGCAATTCATTTTGAACAAACGGGTCTCCCAACGGATTGTATACTATGACTGGTTCTCCCCAGCATCTTCTCTCTTCTTCATTTTTTGAACAAAAGCCCAAGACCAATCTTATTGTCCCTCACCAAGAAAAACCTCCCACTAATTGGATGGTATGGATTCCACATCTTCCCTTATCTTCAACAATAACCCAGACAGGCTGAAAGCAGAATAAACAGCTCTTACAGAGCCGCTATATGAAGTACCTACAGCATAACCGTAAAGATGTGAACCAGGGCACTACACCTGCATTGGTCTGATGTACATGAGCACCTGCCACACAACAGTCATATAATTTGTTCAGCCACACCGGTTTCTGCTTAGATGTTGCTATTCCGTTCGTTCACTTTCTTTCCTGACTGCAACTCAGTTGTGTCTCTATCTGATGTTTCCACTGGTGCAGCAATTTCAACTGCTCTTTTAAATGTGAGTCATGCTTTAGTTAGGAGCTGTTTTTGAATGTTTTCTTGTAAGATTCCACAAACTAAATGATTTCTCAGTGCATTATTCAGCCTATCACTGAACTGACAATACATGGACAATCTCTTCAATTCAACTATGTATGCTGAAATGGACTCCCCTTCCCTTTGATTACGCTTATGAAATCTAAAGCCTTGTGCAATCAGCAATGGTTTTGGTTCTAAATGTTCCTACGTTACTTTTATGATATCAGCAAAACTCATTTTAGCTAGATTGGCTGGAGCAGTCAAACTTCTAAGCAAACTGCATGTGATTCCACCTATTATGCTCAACAAAAACTGGCATTCATTTTTCAGTAGCTATTCCATTTGCTTTAAAATATTACTCTGTTCGCTCAGTATACAGCACCCAATTATCTTTTGTACAATCAAATGCATCTATCTTTTCAATGTAGCCAGCCATTTCTGTTTTTTTGATATAAGATTATTATCACCTCAAACTCACTGTCTATGAACTCATGAATTTGTCCATGTTCTGCCTTGTTGTAAAACTTGACCACTTCTGTCCTTCAGTGAAGAAAAAAAATGTGCCGCGATTCATTTTAACTTGAACATTTTGCTGCACCTTTTTTTTTAAACTTGAACATCTCATTGTGCTTCAACAGTCATATCAGGTTGGTTTAAAACTTTCTTGTCATCACTGTTATGGTTCTGAAGTTCCAAAACATATAACTGATCAAAGTAAGAGCCAGGAAAAACGTGTTTAACTTGGCGTTTAACTTAAGTGAGGTGCACACATATGACTTGGTGGCGTGCTGATGTATGCTATTCATGTACTTTTACACATAACCTGTAATTAATTATAAATGACAAAGAATGAAGAAGAAACTATATACTCAAATATTACTGAAACATTAAATACACAACAATATCCAAACTTTTTGTCAGGTTCTTTTGCCTTCTCTTGAATTGCCATAAGTTCTCTTAATTCCTTGAGGAGATTTGTATCAGATGTAGCAAATGGTTGACATGAGTTAGTAATCAGGGGTGTGTATAGGTGGACACTGTACATTTAGAAATGAGATGTAATATTCTGGTCTACTATTTTCACAATTGCCATTTTGTTTATGGACATTTGCACTTCAGCCCCTTTGGCTCTAGAGTAAACCAATTTTGCCAGGCCTCCTTAATCTCTCGATACCTTCGCTCCACCATGCCATTTGATCTTGGGTGGAATGGAGTACTCTACTCTACTTGTGTGGTTGTTTGTTCACACATGACTTGAAAGCCTTTGCCAATGAATAAAGACCCTCGGCATGTCTGCAGGCAGGGGTGCTGGCGTATGGGAACGTGGAGATTTGGAATGCTGTGTCAGTTATAGCCTCTCTGCAAGAAGTCATAGAGGCTAACCACATGTATCCCGTACAGAGTTCAATTATCACAAAAGTATACATATTAGGTTTCTGTTCAAGTGGGCTGCCTGGGGATGCAATAAATGGGCCTATATAATCTAATTGCCACACCTGCATTGGTGTAGTTGATTTTATTTGTTTTTCAGGAGTTGGTCATGTGACTGCTCCTTATTATAAACCAGACATTCTTTACAATTTGCAATGAATAGCTTACCAGTCACTCAACATATAAAGCCACCAGTATAACATGGCAAATTTTTCCATGAATGGTTTGTCTTCCACTGTGATTGCATCCAGATTCTTGGTGGGTTTCTCGAATCAATGCTTCCCACTTATGGGCAGGAGGGATTTGCTTCTTATCTTTTTCAGGGTCCATACCCAAACCTTTCTTTCACCATCAGCTTCATACTTGTACCACGTTGGCAATCCTTTGGAATTGGGTTTAGTAGTATCCAGGAGAATTCTGAAAACATCATCTTCGTTGTTTGCTATTTGCTGTGTAGTTAGGAGTTTGCAAAGATTTGGCATGACATCTAAAACTGCAACAAACTTCTACAGATGTGTAATGGAGAATATATTAACAGGCTGCAACACAACCTGGGTACACCAATGCGCTAAAATGGGAAATCCTACAAAAAGTAATGGATATGGCCCAGTCCATCTTGAGTAAAGCCCTCCCCACCATTGGGTACATCTATACAGAACACTGTTACAGGAAAGCAGCATCCATCATCACGGACCCCCATCATCCCGGACATGCTCTCTTCTCGCTGCTGCCATAAGGAAGAAGGTACAGGAGCCTTAGAACTGTCGCAACCAGGTTCAGGAATAGTTACTGCCCCTCAACCATCAGGCTCTTGAACCAGAACGGATAACTTCATTTTTCCCATCACTGAACTATTCCCATTAAATGGACTCACTTTCAAAGACTCTTCATCTCATGTTTGTAATACTTGTTGCTTGCTTGTTTGTTTATTTATTTATTATTTTCTTCTTTTTGTATTTGCAGTTTGTTGCCTTTTGCATATTGGTTGCTTTTCTCTCATGTGCAGTTTTTCATTGATTCTATGGTGTCTTTGTATTAACTGTGTTTGCTCTCAATAAAATGAATCTCAGGGTTGTATGGGTTGTATATGGCGACATACTGTAAATGTACTTTGATAGTAAATTTACTTTGAACTCCAGCACCCACTTACCTCTTCTCTTCTCCTCACCTGCCTATCATCTTCCTTCCTCCTCCTTCCATGATCCACTGTTCTCTCCTATAAGATTTTTTCTTCTTCAGCCCTTTACCTTTACCACCTAACTCTTCCCAGCTTCTCAGTTCATCCCCCCTTCCCAACCCAACTACCTTCCTCCTTCACTTGGTTTCAACTATCACCTGCAAAATTGTACTCCTTCCTCTCCCCACATCTTCTGACTCTGGCTTCTTCTTCCTCTTCCTTTCTAATCCTGATAAAGGGTCTCAGCACAAAACATGAACTACTTACTCCTTTCTATACTGTAGATGCTGCCTGACCCTTGAAGTTCTTCCAGAATTTTGTGCGTGTTACTCACCTTAAGGTAACTGTGCCTACCCTCAACTGATATCCTGAAAAGGTTATCCCTCAGTAATGCAAGCAACTATCAATATTAGTAAACGAAGAGCAACACACATCAAAGTTGCTGGTGAACGCAGCAGGCCAGGCAGCATCTCTAGGAAGAGGTACAGTCGACGTTTCAGGCCGAGACCCTTCGTCAGGACTCTGCAGAATTCCTGTTGTTTGCGTATCAGTATTGGTCCCCAGTTAATGCATCGGAGCAGGCTTCTTCCATTGCAATGAATAGGCAATGGTTATTCAGACACTGCAATCCCCAACACCTGTTTTCAGGGGCTATCTCATTTAGCCTCCAGAGACATTTAAACATTCATAACAGCATTCAGCCTTAAGAGAAGAATAATGCCAGACTGAGATTGAGAACTAGCCAGTGTGCTAATATCTGTTTTTGCTTGAGTTATAATACAAAATTAAATTTATAAAGCAAGAAATACACCCATGGTCAGTCGTGCTAAAGATGCAGTATAGTTAACTCTGCCTCCAAAGCTCATTCAGTCGGAGAGGAAGAGAAAACATGCCGATGACTGCAACTGCTACAGAAGTAATTTGACCAGCTAAATAAACCCGTCATGACATGTTATTCTTTAAAGTGCCTTCCGCTGGACTAATTTCCACATCTCAATGACCCGCACACCATCTTTCATCAGAAACAATCATTTTTCCAGTAGCTTCCACTGAACTGGAACCTGTTTATGGTGGTGTTATGGACAACTGGAATATTGATGTTCCTTCAGTTCAGTGGCAGGAAATATTCATTCCTTTGAAGTTTGATACCAGAACTGAAAGGACAGTGAAGAATCTAGCTGCAGTCTTTCTCCCTTTGGCTGTGTTGTTCACTTTCCAAGATCCAGAAGTGGGCTGATGAGTGGCTGAAGATGAGAACAAAACTGTTTCATTGATCAGCTCCAGTAAGAATTTTGCTATTTCTGGCTTACTGATAAAAAGAGATCAGAGTCTTAACATTAAAATACAAAACAAATTTTGACAGTTCATTCATCCTTAACTTTATGCATGTGCTTCACATGATATGCCTACCAAATTCTCTCCAAGAGATCCTCAAGGTTCTATTCAGGTTAGTCACTAAGGCCACATTTGCAAGATTAAAGTACAGAACATCTGTGTGTTATTGAGATTATCCTTGAAACTGGCACATGAAATATCGCAGCAAGGTAGTGGCCTCTAAATTTTATTTCAATTGTCTTTTGGTCAAGATGCTCTTTAAATATTGAAAATAATATCCCATTAGTAGTGCATGAAAATCCACAGAAAGGGAAGTTAAATTCCATACACAGAAAGATCCAACCTAGCTAGAACTCAGTTTTCTCAACTGGACATGAATAAGTTTAAGTCAATAGTTTCTAAATGTTAGTTATTAGACACTCATTCCTTTGGGAGATGTATGAGGTAATAGGTATCTTAAGAAGAATCCAAAAGGGATCATTGACCCACGGCTACTGGCTGAACATGCTTGCAGGTTCTTTGGCTTTATCTCAAGCACTCACCAATATTAAGGATGTCAACGTGCTGGGATCTTCCTCTTACAGCTGGCTGAATAATTATCCAGTGCCGTTCAACACATATGAGCCTAAAACTGGGCTTCCATAAGGCACTGTGGACAAGCAGCGACTTGTCTCCAGCAAGTTGGATGAAAACGAATCCCAAGGCATTTTAAGATACATCGAAAGCAAGTGGGTAGCTACACATGGAATAAGACCACTCAAGGACGAAAAAAAGGAATATATTCCTGGAGCCAGAGCTTGTGGCAGTGACACCAAATGAGTATTTTGCATCTATATCATCAAGGAGAAGGACATGGAGGAGAGTGAAATCAGGTAGGGATATACTGATATTCTAGGGCATCTTCATATCAAGGAGGATGTGTTGGGTCTTGAGTAGCATTAGGTTAGAGAAGTCCCCGAGCCCATTTATTGAGAGAGGCAAGAGAAGAAAATGCTGGGGATTTATGGAGATCTTTGATCCTCTTTGACCACAGGCAAGACCTCAGAGGACTGGAGAATAGACAATTTTGTTCCTCTGTTTAAGAATGGCAGGAGAGACAAACTAGGACTTTATAGGCCAATAAGCCTTTTAAGAAATCTATGTTGTTTGTGTTGTTTATAAATGATTTGTATGGAAATATAGATGGATTGATCATTAAGTCTGCAGATGACAAAAAAAATTGATGGTAAAGTCTTGGATAGTGAGGAAGCTTGTCAAAGTATAGCACAGGATGTAGATCAGTTGGAAATACAGGCGAACAAAGAGAAAATGGAGTTTAATCCAGACAAGTATGATGTGTTGCACTATGTGAGGCCAAATGCAAGAGAAAAGTGTAACATAAATGGCAGGACCCTTACAGTGCTGATGTACAAAGGGATTTTGGGATGCAAGTCCAGACCTTCATGAAAGTGGTAACATGAGTAGATAGAGTGGTAAAGATGTTGTACAACATGCTGCTTCATCTGTCAGTATGTTGAGTAAAACTGTGGGAAGTCACATTGCTGTTGTATAAAACTTTAGTTAGGCTGCATTTGGAGAATTGTGTGTAACTCTGAGTCACCCCAGTACAGGAATGATATGAAGCTTTAGAGAGGATACAAAAGAGGTTCACCAGAAAGTTGCCCGGCTTAGAGTAATATCTTTAGGCCATTGTGCAAACTTGGATTATTTTCTTCAGAGCACCAGAGACTGAGGGGTGACCAGATAGAAATAAATAAAATTATGGATCGTGTTTAAGATTAGAAGCTGGGCCCACTCGAATTTGAATGTAATCCCCTTTTTTACCTAGGGGTTAAATGTCAAATAATAGTGGGCTTAGCTTCAACGTGAAAGGTGGATAGTTTAAGCAGATTTGCATGGCACACTTTTTTACCGAGAGGCTGGTAGGTGGCTGTAATGCACTGCCTGGGGTGCTGGTGGAAGCAGAATGATAGCAACATTTAAGAGGCATTTGGACTGACAAATGAACAGGTTGGGAATGGAGGGATAGCGACCACCAGCAGACGGATATGCAGTTTAAGTTGGCCTCATGGCCAGTGCAAGTATCATGGTCGATGAAGGTTCTGTTCCTGTGCTGTACTGTTCAAGTCCTCTGGGTTCAATCACCAAGATCAGAATGTATTCCACAACAATCTGTAACCTCATAGCCACATCTTCAGAGACTGAAAGAGAGATTAACTTTATTTGTCACAGGTACATGGAAACATCAAAGCATATAATGAAGTGTGTCATTTGTGTCAACGGCCAACGCAGTCCGAGGATTATGCTGGGGGCAGCCTGCAAGTGTGAACACACTACTGGCGCAATATAGTATGCTCAAAACTCATTAGCCTTAGCGCTAACTGTACGCCTTTGGAATGTGAGAGCCGATCATACGAACTCCTTACAGAGGTGGGAATTAAATCCCAAATGGTGGTTACTGGTGTTGTGAAACATTTTACTACTGTGCCACTCAGTGGCCAGTGGATTAACTCTGACTTAGTGAGGAGTGTAGATGGACGTGCTGAGAGTCGCAGCAGGCACACTTAAAAATGCCAAGCAGGTGATGATTACATGATCGCAAAGCAGCAAGAGCGGCTTGCAATGCAGAGTGTCTCAGCTCCACAAGCATGGTGATCCTATTCCGTACGGTTGCAGTGCCATACTGCACCACAGTGGGCGTGCTTGATATGAAGACAGGACTTGGTCCCGACAAGGACTGCAGAGTCGTCACTTCTACAATACTGTCATACGCAGATGCAACAGATAGATTAATGGGAAGGAAATCAAGGAAGTTTCTTCTAAATGTTACAATCTGGCACAGGTTTCTAGCTCTATCTGTGGTGATCTTATTCAAAATATAATCCAGACCAGGTAACGGGAAAAAAACATTTTCACTGGGACATACTAATGATAGGGTTTTACAACATTCCTGACCATAATGGTCTTATTAAAATGCTTCTTTTAAATGGGAAACTTCTTAACTGATGCTCTGGAGCTTGAATTCACATCTCTGGATTATGATCCAGATCTCTGGTTTCCTCGGCATATTAATTAACCACAAAGTCATTGACAAATTGGAGAAGAGCAGACAGTGCAATCCCTTTGTGAATGTACGGAGGGATGTAACTGGGTCTGCACCCGGCTCTTGCTCTCTGCTCTGAGGTTCCACCATCCAATGTCCCTGCCAGTTTCACCAGTTTGTGATGTCGTGCTCAGGTAGAAATATTGGATATGAACTGAAATTCTACAAACGTTTGTAAAAGCATCACATCATATCTGTGATCTATCCTGATACCATAGTGCTTCTGAAATGATTACTGATGGTGGGAGACAGCACAAAGCCTATGTCTCAGGAAGCACAGACCTTCACACTCCAACGGGAATAAAATCTCTGAGCCTTAAAAGCTGTTACAATAAATAAAATACCGTCAAGTAACTTGCGTTACTACTCAAGTAACTCAATACTACTCAAGTAACTGGAATTTGCATCTGTTAATCTCAGGTGGCATTTAAGCACCTTATGGTGGAGTTTAGTACTGGTATAGTCAATTCTTGGCTCTGATAGAACTAGGTCAACTGCATAATTAACTTTTACATTTAATTTTTAAACTTTGTTTGTCCCACTTTAGTGGCAATCTGTTCATCACCCCTGGGTCTCTATTAACATTTAAAATCATAGCAGCCTGTTCTGGATGGTTTGTAGAACTGTCTGAATAGGGGCTTGCTCAGTTCTAGTGATGAAGGTACAATGTAAATGTGTTCTTACTGGAATCATGGATTAATGACCCTAAATTGTAAGTACTTTTATAAACTGACTTTTGCTATATTTTATCATGCAGCAATTGGAAGTGGCTTACAAAGAGACAGTTTTCTACCACAGCAGCTATGGAGATAGCATTTCGGGAGTCTCAACCCCAAAAATTGACTGCACATTTCAGAGACACAGGTGAGACTTCAGATGCTGTAAATCTCAGTCAGCACACACAAAATGTTGGAGAAGCTCAGCAGGTCAGGCAGTATCTACAGAGTCGACGCTTTGGGCCGAGGTCCTGGAATGATAGAGTAGAGGGAGGAGGAAGAGCAGTCGCTGACAGGTAATAGGTGAGTCCGAATGTGTCAGGGAAGGTAGGTGGATAAGAGAAGGGGAAAAGGGAATAATGTGAGAAGCTGAAAGGTGATGGGTAGAAGAGTCAAAGGGCTGAAGAAGAAGGAATCTGATAGCAGAGGTGGGGAACTAAAGGGAGGTGATGCGTAGGCCATAAGAGCAGGGAAGGGGACAGAGAAGTGGTAAAAGGGCTACAAGGATAAGGAAAGATAGGGGCAATACAGAGGAAAGATTACGGGAGGTTATAAAAATCAATGTTGATGACACCTGATTCGAGACTACCAAGATGGAATATGTGGTGTTGCTCCTCCAACCTGCATCTGGCTTCAACATGGCAGTCCACTTTCCTCCAAGATATTCTTCCCCTCAGCACCTTTGGTGTTGCTCTAGATTCCAGCACCTGCAGGCTCCAGTTCTTCAGCTTATGAGAGGTACACTTCGGTGGGTGACAGAGCAATTAGTCAAGGTTATAGAAGGGAAATGTTGTAATAAATAATAGAGCAAAAGTTTGGAATCTCAGCTGGCCATGCACCATCCTTGTAAAACAGAGAGGGCTTACTTCATAAGAAGATATGGCCTATAGAAAGGAGGTGGAAGAGCTTGAGGCAAATATCCTTTTCCTCAATGTCAGCAAGACAAAGGAGATGGTTATTATCCTCAGGAGAACTCATAGCACTCACAGCGGTACACCAGTGGAAACTGTGAGCAGTTTGAAACTCTTGGGAGTGCATGTCTCACACCACCTCTCATGGTACCATTTTGGACTGAACACATTCTACACAATCTACCAATGGCTCTTCTTTCTGAGAAGGCTAAAGAGAGTTAGACTATGCACATCTACTGCATACTCACATCATTCCAGAGGTGCACAGTAGAGAGCATCCTAACATGCTGCATCACTGGAAGGCTCTGCAACGGGTAGTCAAAACTGTCCAATGCATCACCGCACCAGCCTGCTCATCATCAAGAACATGCATACAGAAAGGTCGCGGAAAGGGGCCATCATGAAGGATCTCCACAGACTGCTCATGGACTGTTGCTCCCACTCCCATCAGGAAGGAGGCTATGCAGCATCTACACCAGGACCACCAGACTCAAATAAACATTATTTTCCCAAGCAGTAAGGCTGACTAATACCTCCACTCACTAACCCACCACTTCACACTCCCAACCACCACTACTTTACTATTACCTGCCAGTCACCTTATGAACAGGCACTTCTGTGCCTAGCATCATTTTATGACATACAATTAATCTATATATTGTATATAAGGTATCTTATATATTTATGTTTATTGTGATTTTATTATTATTGTGTTATTTATGTTATTGCGTTTTTTTGTGCTGCATCAGATCTGGAGTAACAATTATTTTATTCTCCTTTACACTTGTGAACTGGAAATGACATTAAACAATCTTGAATCTTGAATAAAGCAGCAATTTAACACCTGAAGCAGATCTATGCTGGACCACTCACTGATGTCAATTCGGCTTTCAATACGACCAATCATCTCCAGCTTTGGTCCAAACCTGAGCAAACTCCGGAGGTGAGTTGAGAGAGACACGTCTGAAAGGCAGGTTGGCTTTGTAGTGAAGATGACATGGAGGAGCCTGAGTAAAATTGAAGTGAATGGGCTGCAGGGAGAAGCTCTCCACTGACTAGAGACAGTCCTAATATTCAGAAAAAGCCTGTGGCTGTTGGAAATAATCATGTCAGCTCTATCTCTGAACCCCTGGTGGGCAAAGGAACTGCTTGAAAGATATCAGCCTGAAGAAATCCAACATTACATCAAAAAACTGGCAAGACATCATGCTGAGTAGCTACACCTGTCATAAATCTGTTCAAGGGGAAACTGTGCTACATGAGATGAGCCTCCACTGTGCCACAGAGAACAAGCAGTGAAAAGAGGCACTGAAAAACCAAAAGACCCAACCACCAGTCACAACCACCACTTACTCTTGCCTACACTGCACATGAGTATGTGGAGCAGCCTCTACTGCCACCCAAGGACCCACAATAGGCATCCCCACTGAAGGACGCCATACTCAACTCGAGTGATTGCTCTACCTTTACTACTATCAGACCATAAACACAAGACCAGTTTTTGAACAGCAGTTGTGGCTACAGTTCCCCCTGGACTACTCTTCACCTGACTGCTCAACTCTTTCGCAGTTTGATCACTTCTGCTCTTCGCTCCTGCACTTCATTCCTTTGATCCAAACTCTCTATATTTAGCCTGCCTCTGTATTTAGCTACAGTTCTGAGTAACAGCTTGCAAAGCCTCCATAAGTGCTGCTGATCTACTGAGTGTCTCATTTTCAAGTTTCGAATGGACATGGATTTTTGCTTAGCTTTATAATAAATCCCATGTAAAATTTGCTATTCCCTGTCCAGTAAGCCCTGTATCTCACATTTATCTTCTATCAAACCTGCAGAAACAAACATTCCACCAGAAGATCATGGAAAACATTAACAGTTTAATTAGTTTTAAAAATCTGAATCCAATTTTAAAATAAGAGCTGGTGTAGTGGTGGGAATTATCAGTGAGATTGGACCCACACTCTTACAAAATGCTATAATCTTGCAAGATGCGAGACAGGCTTAAGAGGCTGATGGATATGTTGTGTATTTAAGATTTCAGTAATACCTGAGTAATACTGAAAATATATTGTGTGATTAAGCGTTATTTGTTGCTAACATAATGCATTGTGGGTTATCTGTAAAACTCTGTTAATGGCATACATCATCATGCCACCACATAATATATGCGAGCCTTGCTTAAAGTAAGCATGAAGTTAGACTCACATTTCAGACTCTTGTGACTTTCTTTTAATTTGGAGTTAAAAAACATAAAAGCAGCGACAAGGTATTTTAAAAACGAACTGGAGATGACTACCTACACTAACTGTGGAAGTTCGAATAAAAAGAAATGCAGTGAGAAATGGTCAAGTTAAAAAAAAGCACAGCGCGTTTTATTTTCTTCGGAGCAGCGCACTTTCTTCACAAAAGGAAAGATGATCAAGTTAAAAAAAGACAGAAACAGGAAAAAAATCATGGTTCTATAAACAACGAATACTGGGTGATAATAATCATTAAAAAAAAGCAGGAATGACTGGCTACATCAGAAAAATAGACAAATTCCATCATACAACAGATAAATGGATTTTGCATACTAAATGGATTAAGCAGCGTTTTCAAGCAATTGGAATAACCGGTGAAAAATGAGTGTCAATTTTGCTGCATGCATTGGGCTTAAAGGCGCACAGTTTGCTCAAAGATTAACTGCTCCGACCAAGCCTGTTGAAATGATCTTTGCTGATCTTGTGAAAGTAATGCAGGGACATTTAGAAGTGACTTTTAGAATCATTGGTGATTGCAGGATGCTTTGGGTCTTAGTGGAATTCAAAGGGAAGGGGGAGTCCATTTCAGCATATGTGACTGAAATGACGTTGTCTGAGTATTGACAGTTTGGTAATGAGCGTAATGATGAATTGACAGATTGTTTAGTTTGTGGAATTTTACAAGAAAGCATTCAAAAACAGTTCTTAACTGAAAAGCAACTTAAATTTAAAAGCATAATTGAAATTGTTGTTTCAATGGAAGCAGCAGACGGAGACACAATTGAGTTGCAGTTGGAATGAAAGTGAGAATGAACAAAATTTCAGTGGCTAAGCAGAAACCGGTCTGGCTGAACAAATTGTGTTACCGCTGTGGCAGTGGCTCACAGACACCAGACAAATCCAGATTCAAAGGCAAGACCTGCAGAAAATGCAACAAAATAGGACACATACAAAAGAGCATGTTAAGCAGACAAAAATAAATGGATTGCACACGGAACAATTAAAGATAAAATGTCAAGTTGCAGTTTCATGAAGTGTACTAATCTGCATGATATTGATGAAAAATCTCATAATGACTAGAGTGACACAGGACTGGGTAGCCTTGAGATCTAAATTGTGAAAACTAACAGGAGGCAGGCAATAATGAGTTGTCACCAACAACTCACAAATGATGCTGCTCCTGGGTCATTTGCTTGGATCTTCTCAAACCCAATCTCAGAAGGAGTATGCTGGACAAGCAGCTGAGACAAATTAAAAGCTACTCAAATAAGGAGGTTTAATGTTTCATTCCTGGACAAATCCCGGCAAGGGATTGCAGAGTTGATCAAAAGTGGGTACATGGAAAGATTAAGGACAGAACTGGACCAATCTCCTGTAGTGTGGAGATTGTGTCTGATGTCCTCTGGAGAAGACACATTGGTCAGTTGAAGGGAGCAGAGTCAATTGTTAGAGAATTAAAGTGGTCAGAGCTGTCAGAACCACTTTCTACAGTCTTAGAGTCAACTCCTACAACCACCATGGAGGAGGACCCAGAATCTGAGATCGTTTGACAGCCACAAGTCTCACCTGCCAAGCAGAGGGATCCCACTTGTCGGGGAAGATTTAATCCCACAAGGGTAAGAAAGTCTCCACAGAGATTAAATCTTGGCCAGAATGGGACAATTTAAAATTTACTATGTTGTGGATTTCTGTCTGTATAGTGCTTGAATTATATAACATACTGTGTATACTTAAGATGCATTCCACATTGAGCTGGAGTTTACAGCTAAGCAGGGAGGAGTGTTGTGCTTTTATATTTCAGTAACATTTGAATAACTTTGTAAATATGTTTTTTGATTAAGCATTCTTTGCTGTTTACATAATACACTACAGGTTATCTGTAAAAGTACGTAAATGGCATATGTTATCACGCCACAACGTGATGTGTTTCCCTTGCTTAAAGTAATCATGAAGTTAGACTGACATTCCAGACCCTCGTGTCTTATTTAAATTAGTTTAATGTTTTGGAGTTACAAAACATAACAGAATGTGCTCCTGTTCCAAGTATGCCTATGAACATTTTTTCACACTGGTACTTTGTTTAGTCTTTACAAAACCACCTCAAACTGGCAGAGTTTGTTGGCATCCTTAGTGATTGATTCAACACAATTAAGGAGGGAATTCTACTCAGGATGTCTGCTGAGTTTTGAATTCCATGTTGCAAAAGCAGTTAGGAAGCAATATTTCACTGCCTTGTCATAATGAAGATCCATAAGCCAAGTCTGGAATACGTGGTCATCTTCATTTGACTCTGGAACCAATTCTTCATGAAGGTAAACTTCGAAGGTGAAACTTACCATAGTTTTCGTTGCATCAGCATGCTCTTTCATTGACTGAGGAAAACGGTCTTTAATACTCCAGATCTCAGACATATGGCAAACATAGTTTCAACTGGTCAATACTGATTTCTGCCCTACAAAATGCTTCTAAGACCTGAACTATCTACAGGAAGCAGCTCAAGCACTGGGGAAGACAACCAAGGATGCCTTCATAGAATCCAACAAGCTCACTGGCAGGACAAGTGAATCGATGTCAGTGACTTC
Organism: Mobula birostris; assembly: GCF_030028105.1. Lineage (NCBI taxonomy): Eukaryota > Metazoa > Chordata > Chondrichthyes > Myliobatiformes > Myliobatidae > Mobula > Mobula birostris. The sequence continues at coordinate 22,052,465 of NC_092371.1, read as the reverse complement.
TGTTAGGCTAATTTCCTCAGTATTAAATACCCTTAGCCAGTCACACTGGTAGGCTATTTTGTTGGGTATATTGACACTATACTTCTGAAAGAGACATTCTCACCCAGATTCTAAACGAGGAAGAAATTACAAAGTGGATGGAGGCAAAGGTTCAAGAACGTGTTCAAAGTCTCCTAGAAACCTGAAGCATTCCCATTGAGAATCCCTGCACCTTGACCACACAAATGGAGAAAGTGTTTTCTGGAATCTCAACTCCATTCAATAAGAGCTCAGCACAAATAATGGAAGGAGGACCCCACCTCACCAACTGTCCAGCCACCCACCTCACCACATACCACCTACCAACCAGACCACTTGTAAGACACTCTGTGATCCCTCATCAGTCACCTCAGAACCCACAGACTGCAGTGAAAGCAATTTTGAGTCTCATATCAAAGGAAAAGATGTACTGGCATCTGAGAGAATCCGAAGGAGGTTCACAAGAATGATCCTGTGAATGAAAGGTTCAATGTTTGAGGAGCGTGTGATGTCTCTGGGCCTGTACTTGATGGAGTTCAGAAAGAATAACTCTCCCCAATATCCTGGTGGGGAGGTTTGCTAAGGCTATTGGGGAGAGTGTAAACTAGAATTGCTGGGGGGGAGGGAATCAAACTGAAGAGACAGAGGAAGAGGCGATTGGCTCACAAACAGAGAAAGCTTGGAGTCAGTGCGAGAGGGAAGATAGGAAGGTGATAGAGAAAGGAAACGCTAGACTGATGGTTTGAGATGTGTCTATTTTAATGCAAGAAGCATCATGAACAAAGCGGATGAGCTTAGAGCGTGGATCAGTACTTGGAGCTATGATGCTGTGGCCATTACAGACACTTGGATGGCTCAGGGGCAGGAATAGTTACTTGGAGTGCCAGGTTTCACATGTTTCAGAAAGGACAGGGAAGGGGGCAAAAGAGGTGGGGGCGTGGCACTGCTGATCAGAGAAAGTGTCAAGGCTGCAGAAAAGGAGGATTTCATGGAGGGATTGTCTACTGAGTCTCTATGGGTGGAAGTTAGAAATAGGAAGGGATCAATAACTCAACCGGATGCTTTTTATAGACCCCCCCCCCCCCCAATAGTATCAGGGATATCGAGGAGCAGATTGGGAGACAGGTACTGGAAAGATGTAATAATAACAGGGTTGTCTTGGTGGGAGATTTTAATTTCTCAAATACTGATTGGCATCTCCCTAGAGGAAGGGGTTTAGATGGGGTAGAGTTTGTTAAGTGTGTTCAGGAAGGTTTCCTGACACAATATGCAGATAAGCCTACAAGAGGAAAGGCTGTATTTCATCTGGTGTTGGGAAATGAACCTGGCCAGGTGTCTGGTCTTTCAGTGGAAGAGCATTTTGGAGATAGTGATCACAATTCTATCTCCCTTACCATAGCATTGGAGAGGGATAGGAACAGACAAGTTAGGGAATGCATTTAATGGGAGTAAGGGGAACTATGAAGCTATCAGGCAGGAACTTGGAAGCATAAATTGGGAACAGATTTTCTCAGGGAAATGTACAGCAGGATTGTGGCAAAAGTTCAGGGGATATTTGTGTGGCGTTCTGCACAGGTACGTTCCAATGAGACAGGGAACGGATGGTAGGGTACAGGAACCATAGTGTACAAAGGCTGTTGAAATTCTAGTCAAGAAGAAAAGAAAAGCTTATAAAAGGTTCAAAAAACTAGGTAATGATAGAGATCTAGAAGATTATAAGGCTAATAGGGAAGAGTTTAAGAATTAAATTAGGAGAGCCAGAAGGGGCCATGAGAAAGCCTTGGTGAGCAGGATTAAAGAAAACCCCAAGGCATTCTACAAGTATGTGAAGAGCAAAAGGATAAGACATGAGAGAATAGGACCAATCAAGTGTGATAGTGGAAAAGTGTGTATGGAACTGGAGGAGATAGCAGAGGTATTTAATGAATACTTTGCTTCAGTATTCACCACAGAAAAGGATCTTGGCGATTGTAGGGATGATTTACGGCAGATTGAAAGTCTTGAGCATATAGACATTAGGAAAGAGGATGTGCTGGAGCTTTTGGAAAGCATCAAGCTGGATAAGTCTCCGAGCTCGGACAAGATGTACGCCAGGTACTGTAGGAGGCAAGGGAGGAGACTGCTGAGCCTCTGACAATGATCTTTGCATCATCAATGGGGACAGGAGAGGTTCCAGAGGATTGGAGGGTTGTAGGTGTTGTTTCATTATTCAAGAAAGGGAGAAGAGATAGCCCAGGAAACCATAGACCAGTGAGTCTTACTTCAGTGGTTAGTAAGTTGATGGATTAGATCCTGAGAGGCAGGATTTATGAATATTTGGAGAGGCATAATATGATTACGAATAGTCAGCATGGCTTGGTCAAATGCAGGTCATGCCTTACGAGCCTGATTGAATATTTTGAGGATGTGATGAAATATGTTGATGAAGGTAGAGCAGTAGATGTAGTGTATATGGATTTCAGCAAGGCATTTGATAAAGTACCCCATGCAAAGTTTATTGAGAAAGTAAGGAGGCATGGGATCCAAGGGGATCTTGCTTTGTGGATCCAGAATTGGCTTGCCCACAGAAGGCAAAAAGTGGTTGTAGAGTTGTTATATTCTGCATGGAGGTCGGTGACCAGTGGTGTGCCTTAGGGATCTGTTCTGGGATCCCTACTCTTCGTGATTTTTATAAATGAACTGGATGAGGAAGTGGAGGGATGGGTTAGTAAATTTGATGATGACACAAAGGTTGTGGATAGTGTGGAGAGCTGTCAGAGGTTACAGTGGGACATCAATATGATGCAGAACTGGGCTAAGAGGTGGCAGATGGAGTTCAACCTAGGTAAGTGTAAGGTGGTTCATTTTGAAGGTCAAATATGATGGCAGAATATAGTATTAATTGTCAGACTCTTGGCAGTGTGGAGGATCAGAGGGATCTTGGGATCCCAGTCAATAGGACACCCAAAGTTGTTGTGCAGGTTGACTCTGTGGTTAAGAAGGCATACGGTGCATTGGCCTTCATGAACCATGGGATTGAGTTTAAGAGCCGAGAGGTAATGTTACAACTATTTAGGATCCCGGTCAGACCCCACGTGAAGTACTGTATTCAGTTTTGGTCCCTTTACTACAGAAAAGATGTGGAAACTCTAGAAAGGGTGAAGAGGAAATTTACAAAGATGTTGCCTGGACTGGGGAGCATACCTTATAGTCATAGTCATAGTCATAGTCTTGCTTTATTGATCCTGGGGGAAATTGATTTTTGTTACAGTTGCACCATAAATAATTAAATAGTAATATGTAAATTATGCCAGGAAATAAGTCCAGGACCAGCCTATTGGCTCAGGGTGTCTGACCCTCCAAGGGAGGAGTTGTAAAGTTTGATGGCCACAGGCAGGAATGACTTCCTATGACGCTCTGTGTTGCATCTCGGTGGAATGAATCTCTGGCTGAATGTACTCCTGTGCCCACCCAGTACATTATGTAGTGGATGGGGGACATTGACCAAGATGGCATGCAACTTGGACAGCATCCTCTTTTCAGACACTACCGTGAGAGAGTCCAGTTCCATCCCCACAACATCACTGGCCTTACGAATGAGTTTGTTGATTCTGTTTGTGTCTGCTACCCTCAGCCTGCTGCCCCAGCACACAACAGCAAACATGATCGCACTGGCCGCCACAGACTCGTAGAACATCCTCTTATGAGAATAGGTTGAGTGAACTCAGCCTTTTCTCCTTGGAGCGGTGGAGGATGAGAGGTGACCTGATAGAGGTGTATAAGATGATAAGAGGCATTGATGGTGTGGATAGTCAGAGGCTTTTTCCCAGGGCTGAAATGGCTAACACGCGAGGGCACAGTTTTAAGGTGCTTGGAAGTAGGCACAGAGGAGATGTCAGGGGTACGTTTTTCTATGCAGAGAGTGGTGAGTGTGTGGAATGGGCTGCCGGTGATGGTAGTGGAGGCAGATACGATAGGGTCTTTAAGAGACTCCTGGATAGGTAAATGAAGCTTAGAAAATAGAGGGCTGTGGTTAACCCTAGGTAATTTCTCAAGTAAGTACATGTTCGGCACAGCTTTGTGGGCCGAAGGGTCTGTATTGTGCTGTAGGTTTTCTATGTTTCTATGTTTCTAATAATGGGAGGAATATTCATTCAACTTACCAAATACTGAAAGACCCAGATAGAGTGGAGGTGGGGAAATATCGTGGATTCCGGTTAATTAGGACACATCGGGACCAATACATTTTGGACTAATTAAGCAGCTTTCCCAATTAGCTGAAGTTTCATGAAAATAGTTAAAAGGTATAAAAAAAGATGAACTACTGTTGAACTGAGTAACAATTTATTTTTTTTCTTTTCAAGTCTTTTTATTATTATTATTATCCAAAATTAACACGGATACATCGAAGTAAGCAACACTTACAATGTCTCAAGAAAAAAAAACATTATTTTAAAAATTGAAACATTTTTGGTGATAATAAAAAAAATCCTACTAAGCAAGAAAAAGTGGGGGGAAAAAAAACCATTAGGTGTTCAACCCCGGAGCCATGCGTCGTACAAAAATCTTCTAAAGATAAACATCAAACTGCCAGCAAGAAAAAAAATTGTACCAAAAATTTACAATTAGATCGTGGAGAAAATCTATCTATTAACTCAAATGATAATAATGAGCAAATGAACCCCATCTTTTCTCAAAATCAAATATAGGTTTAAAGGTTCGACTTCTAATTTTCTCCAAACTAAGACATAGCATCACTTGAGAGAACCATTGTGACAAAGTGGGAGCTGATGTATCCTTCCACTTCAACAAAATGGCCCTCCTAGCTATCAATGTAACAAATGCAATAACATGTTGGTCAGGCACAGAGATACCATAGATATTTTGAGGGATTATTCCAAAAAGCACAGTTAATTTCTTAGGTTGTAAATTAATTTTAAGTGCTTTAGAAATTGTCGAAAAAACTGACTTCCAGAACTGTTCCAGTATAGAACAAGACCAAAACATGTGCGTCAGTGTAGCTGTCTCAGTTTTATGAGTAACAATTTATGTACTTAAATGAAATACAGAACAAATCAGAACACTACCAAATCCTCTACAGTACTATAAAACTGTTTATTAGCATCTAATAGTTATCGACAGAGGAATTCATCTGCTGTGTTCTTACGATTGACTGTAAGTGTACAAAACCAGTGCAGACACCGACTGCATTGCATTGCCTCCATACAATGCTTTAGAAGATTGCATCCTCCAAATCTTCATGTTCATTGTAACATTCAAGATGATTGTCGATATCCTCATAATTCCTAACTTGCTGAAGTAGTGAAATTGTTTCATTTTCACTCTGGCCGTTTCTGGCATCTCTAAGCCTGAATGTAAAGAACCACAGTGAGCAAAACTTTTCAGATTTATCTTAGTGTTTATTTCTCTTCAACAATCAGTGATCAAAATTGCTGCTTTTTGAATATGAACAGAAGCAACTGATGCTATATAAAAACTGTTCGCTCTAAGTCTGGTGTAGTTTCTAACAGCCATCAAAGTGCATGTGACTGATGCTAGTTAGAAATTGTTCATCAAAAGTCTCCTTTCCCAATTAAGCTGCATAGTGTCCCATATAAACAAAGAGAATCCCAGCTATTTTCTCAATTTAGTTTTTGTTCTTCAAAAGTTGTCCCAAATAAATGGCTGACTCCATTAACTGATTGCCTAATTAACTGGAATCCACAGTATTTCTGTTACTAGATGAGTCAAGAATCAGAGGGTACAGATTTAGAATAAAAGGATGTCCGATTCAATCTGAGATGAGGAACATTACTTCAGCCAGAGGGTGGTGAATTAGAGGGTTGTGCAGGTTGTATTTAAAGCAGAGATTGATCGTTTCCTGACTGGTAAAAGGTTTGTGGGGAGAAGATGGGAGAATGGGATTGAGGGAGAAATAAAATCAGCCATAATTGATTTGTGATCAGACTCGATGGGCTGAATGGCTTAATTTTGCTCCTATGCCTTATGATCCTATGATCTTACCAAAGGAATGCTGCAGAAGAGAAGATTGATCAGCAGTCTGCTCCCTGCTGAGAGCCGTGAACATAAGGCAGTGCTTCTGCTTTCAATTACTGGCCATGATAGGATTGGGATCACGTAAGTCCCATTGGTAAAATAACAGCTTGGCTCCCATAAGTGGATAATAGCCTGCAGATTGAGGTGTCACAGGCCGTCCTACATCTCTGAATCAAAATTTCACAAAGGAATTGATAGTTTTAGGAGAAAGGAAGGAACAATAAATAGAATAGAGTTTGATTTGGTGAAAGGGAGAGTGTCTTGCAAACCCAGATAAAACCCTCCACTTTGCAAAGAACTGCATTCTGATGGCATGATAAATGAAGGATTTTAACAGTGGCCATTATTACAGTGATCCATTTAAAAAATGCAGGTGATATAGTTGCTGAGTTGCTGTAAATGGAGCTTAAATCTCTTGTAAGCTTAGTTGTGCATGGTATTTTAACCTGTGATCCAGTGTGCTATGTCTTGGACTTAAGCTATGCTGACACATCTGAAAGCACAGAATCAGAGCAGTTTATCATTTTCTCATTCCAGTGCTGATGAACGTTTTAGCTCCAGCCTTGTGTGACCAGGAAATGACAACCTAGAACTCGGCTCAGAGAAAATAGGATGACAAAAAACTATTAGTATACGATAAAAAAGTCATCTCTGGTGTGTCTACATGTGCGTAGAGAGGAAGGATTCATTGAGCATAAACGTGGGTCTCAGATGCTGGAACATGAGATATAATCAAAAGGCAAGGACAACAGGTTGAGCAAAACTTGGTCTTTGAGAGATATTGAGGTTTAGACAAAGAAGGAGGTGCATAGCAGGTATAGGCTGGCAGGAGCAGATTAGTACTTGAAGAATATAAGAAATACAAGACAACACTAAACAAAGAAATCAGGAAGTCTAAAAGAAAACATGAGGTTTCTCTAGCAGACAAGGTGAAGGAGAATCCCAAGGATTCTGCAGGTATGTTAAGAGCAAAACGATTGCAATGGACAAATTTGGTCCTCTGGAAGATCAGAATAGAAATCTATGGCTGAAGCTGAAAGAGATGGGTGAGATCTTAAAAAGATTTTTTTTTGTATCTGTATTTATTTGGGAAACAAACACAGAGTGTATCGAAGTGAGGCAATGCGACAGCAATGTCATGGAACTTATACAGATTACAGAGGAAAATCTGTTTGTTGTTTTGAGACAAATCCTCAGGGCCTCACAATGTATTCCCTTGGACCCTATGGGAGGCTAATGCAGAAACTGCAGGGGCCTTAACAGTGATATTTAAGCCACAGGTGAGATGCTGGAAGACTGGAGTATAGCTTATATTGTTCCGCTGTTTAAGAAAGGCTCTAAGAATAAGCTAGGAAAGTATAGGCTGGTGAGCCTGACATCAGCAGTGGGAAAGTTATTAGAAGGTATTCTAAGGACTGGATTTACACTGTAAGTATTTGGAAAGACCAGGGATGATTAGGGGTAGTCAAAATGGCTTTGTACGTGATAAGTCTAACCAATCTTACAGAGTGTTTTGAGGAAATTACCAGGAAAGCTGATGAAGTGGAAGTTGTCTACATGGACTTTAACAAGGCATTTGATAAGCTCCTGCATGTGAGGTTGGTCAAGAAGGTTCAGGAGCTTGGCATTCAAGATGAGATAGTGAACTGGATTCAGTAATGGCTTCGTGGAAGAAGCCAAAGAGTGGTTGTAGATGTTTCCTCTCTGACTGGATGGCTGTGTGGTAAAGGGATCAGTCTGGGTCCATTGTTGTTTGTCATCTATATCAATGATCTGGATGATAATGTGGTAAACTGGATCAGAAAAATTGCAGATGACACCAAGATTGGGAGTGTAGTGGACAGTGAGGAAGACTATCAAAGCTTGCAGCAGATCTGGACCAGCTAGTGAAATGGGCTGAAAAATGGCGATGAAATTTAATGCAGACAAGTGCGAGGTGTTGTGCTTTGGGAGGGCCAACTAGGTAGGTCTTAGCAAGTGAGTAATAGGGCATTGAGAAGTGCAGTAGAACAGAGGGATCTGGGAATACAGATCCATAATTCCTTGAAAACGGCATCACGGGTAGATAGGGTCAAAGAAAAAGTTCTTTGTACATTGGCCTTCACAAGTCAATGTACTGAATACAGGAATTACTGTAGAACGCTATGTTGAAATTGAGTAAGATGTTAATGAGGACAACATATTGTGTCTAGTTTTTGTCACATGCCTACAGAAAAGATGCAACTAAGATTGAGAGAGTGCAAGGAAAATTTACAAGGATGTTGCTGGTACTTGAAGACCTGAGTTACAGGGAAAAATTGAATAATTAGGATTTTATTCCTTAGAATGTAGGAGTTTGAGGAGAGATCAGATAGAGGCATACAAAATTATGAGGGGTATAGATAGGGTAAATGCAAGCAGGTTTTTTCCACTGAGGTTGGGTGAGATGAGAACTAGAGGACATAGATTAAGGGTGGAAGGTGAAATGTTTAAGGGGAACATGAGGGGAAATTTTTCACAGAGAGTGGTGAGAGTGGGGAACAAACTGACAGCGGAGATATGGGCTTGATATCAATATTTAAGAGAAATTTAGATAGTTACACGGTCGGGAGGAGTATGAAGCGCTAGAGTTGAAGGCTGAGCAATTTATTATTGCTGTTTCTAATCTTTGCTCAATCCTGTATCCAGTCTAACATTTACCTCACAACTTAAAATGGTTGTAGTTTTTTGTAAGGCAAGATCTTTCTGGCTGCTGACTGGATATCTCTCTAAAATCCCGATGTCTTCCACAGATTGAAACACCTCCTTACCGATGCATTCAAGCTTTTTCCCGACAACTGATTTCAAGCTGAGCAAGAAGTTGTTCTGTGCTTTAAAATATTTTCTTGGATAATGAAACTACGTTCATTTGCTATGCCCCTACCCACTGGGACGATGATAGAATCTAGGAAATTCTGGAAGGTAACTACACTGCACAGGCTGCACTTGGAGAAATGTGTGCAATTCTGGTCTTCGTAAGAAAAGATTGCAGTGGAGAGAATGCAAAGGGGATATTGCCTGTGTTGGGAGATTTGAGTAATGGAAAGTCTGGCTTGTTTTCACAGACGCAGAAGAGGATGATGGGAGAGGGTGAGGTGACCTGATAAATCTCAGTACAGATTTCTGATTAGGCGGAGGTCTTTTGAATCTAGATCTAGAGTTTTCTGTAATATTTCGAATAACTTATTGTGCTTCACTTTGTCAAATGCTTTTGTGTAGTCGATAAAGCAAACAAACAAATCTTTTTGCACTTGAATAGCTTGTTCTGATAGTATCCTTAACATCAATATTGCATTTCTTTTATCTTTGTCTTTCACAAAACCACATGGTTCTTTACCTATTTCAAGAACTATAGATGTCTTAATTTTCAGTTCATAGGATTATGAGCTAACCAATTCCACTCTCTCAGATGACTATCAAACTCTCCAAACCTTAATGTGTTGGTGATGACTCAGGAAGGTTTTGTTGGATTTTAAATAACAGCCATACAGTTTTTAAACAATGAACCTATCATATACAATCTGAGCCAGATCTTGCACTAAAATATTTGAAGGCCAACATGGATTTAGTCAGCACGATAGTCCGCAACAAATGACATTTCACTACGATGTAATTTTTTAAACGCAATACTGGCTTTAAATGTCTTTCAAGATCATTTCATAATAGCTACCGCAAATGGTACAGTAACACAAGGCAAAACACACCTTGTTCCAAATATCTGACAGCATAGATCCCTACATTGTACCAAATTCCCAACCTTGTACCTATTACCTGTTTCTCTCATTCCTAGAATAATTTGGGATTAGTTAGCAATGTTTACACAATATGACAATACTCTGAAAAAAAACCTTGATATGATTTTTGTGATTGTTTTACTCATTGCATCCAAATGAAGCAAGTTGGAATGTGAAGACTCAAGGAACAGGAAGAAGGTTGGTCATATGGCCTCTTGAACCTGCTCTGTCCTTCAATGATATTATGACTGGATCAGACATCCACCATATGCCTTATCCACAGCATCCATAACGTTCCTATTGTCTGCTGCAGCTTGGGTTCAGTCCATGATCCTCCCTTACCTCCCACATTGGACAGGGTTACTAATTAAAAATAAACATCTGACATACATAGCTTCCTGAGGAAATGAGACTTTTACTATTGAACTAGACTGTTAGGGAGGGATGCTTTTCACTGGATTGACAAATGTAGTCAGATAATTAATAATCTCACTCATGCTCCTTATACAAGGCCAGAGACCCATTAATAACCAAGGGTGTAATTACTGCATGTTGTGGAGCTGTGAATCACACTCCAGAGAGGGATTGCACTTTCCATTAATTAAATTGAAAGATTCATTCAAGGTCAGAATTTTGATAACTAAGAGGAAAAAGCATAGGATCCAAGACAATTCCCAGTATATTTAAAGGAATATATTAGCTGCCTTTTCCTTCACAACTGAAAGTGTTTTCATATTAAAATCATAGAGCACCAAAGTACAGAAATAATCTCTGAAGTGCCCATGACAGTGGACTACAGTAGTCCCTTCAGCTCACCTAGTCTGTGCCAGCCTGGTCATCTGCCTAGTCCCATCTTCCTGCAGCCAGAATATCGCCCTCAATACCTCTCTCATCCATGCAAAAATCTTAGTCACGCTGGATATTTTATATAAATTTTATTTTAGATATTTATTTTTTTGTCTTCTGCATTAGTGTATCAGTAGCAAAGAGCAAATTTTAGATTTCCAACTATTGATTTTCCAAAAAAATTAGATGTTATATGCCATTGGGAAGGATGTATAGGAGCCTTAGGTGTCAGACCATCAGTTCATAGAACATAGAACAGCACATGTCAGGCCCTTTGACCCACAATGTTATGCCGACCATGAAACCTGCACTAGAAACTAACTGCCTAGAATTTCCTTACCACATAGCCCTCTATTTTTCTAAGCTCCATGTACCTACCTAAGAGTCTCTTAGTAGACTTAAAGACCCTATTGTATCCGCCTCCACCATTGTCACTGGCAGTGCATTCCACACAACCACCACTCTCTGTGTGAAAAACATGCCTGTGACATTCCCCTTATACCTACTTCCAAACACCTTAAAACTATGCCCCCTCTTGTTCGTCATTTTAGCCTTGGGAAAAGTCTTTGGCTATCCACACCATCAGTTCATGAACAATTATTACCCCTCAGACATCAGGCTCCTGAACCAGCATGGATAACCTCACTCACCCCAACACTGAACTGATTCCACAACCTATGGACTCACTTTCAAGGACTCTACAACTCGTGTTCTCAATATTGTTATTATTTATTATTATTACTAATTTGTTTTTCTTTTTGGACGTAATAATTTCACATCTTTTGCAATTTATTTTTCTATCCATTTTTGTGTGTAGCTTTTCATTAATTCTACTGTGAATGCCCACAAGAAAGTGGATCTCAGTGTAGTGTATGGTGACAAATATACTGTGGCAAGCATTCAGTCCATGATGACAGCTGAGAAAAGCAAATGTGAAGCAATAAATTTTATACCTCGCTCCTGGCTTCTAAAAGAATCTTGGATTTCAACACCAAAGTCCCTTAGGTTCTAGGATGAGAAATTTCAGTTGCAGGAATGAATTAGAGAGATCAGGACTGCTTTCTGTGGAAAGATTTAATGAGGGGTCTTGTCAGATTGAATAGTGGAAGTTGTTCCCTCTGGGGTTGAGGGCTAAAGATAACAGGTATTAAAAAAAGGACGAAGTGATGTGAGGAAGTGACAATAATATTTCAAGGTCTTTTCGATAGGTTATTGGATAGGAAAGGTTAAGTGGGATATGAACCAAACACTGAAATAGGACAGCTTGGATGGGGCATTTTGGTCAGCATGAACCAGTGGGGCCCAACAGCCTGTTTATTTGCTGTATAGCTTTATGAATCTATAACTATGTAGAGATATTTTAAATGACCAGCACAAAGTTCAGTGGCAGCTGTACCCCAAGGCTGGCAAATAAAGTTGGGCCAGAGAACCAAAGAACTGTTCTTTCCCCTCTTTAAATCAGCAGTTGAGGAATCATTTATACCCCCACTCCTCAAGAGGGAAAGTTTATCAATGCCTTTGAAAGGCAATGCAGCACTCTCTAGTACTGCACAGACAGCAGGGGACAATGTGCCCAGTAATGATGCTCCAGAACAGAATGGAACAAGTCAGATCAGGTATTTGGTTTTGTTCGGTCAATCATCTTCACTAGAGCCTCTATAATTAAAAGATAAATTGGATCTTTCAATGACATTCTACAGAGGATGTATTGAGAGTATCCTGAGCAGCTGCATTACTGCCTGGTTCGGAAATTGCACCATCTCGGGTCGCAAGACCCTGCAGCGGATAGTGAGGTCAGCTGAAGGGATCATTGGGTCTCTCTTCCCGCCATATACCACACGTTGCATCTGCAAAGCTAACAGCATTATAAAACATCCCACACACCCTCATATAAACTCTTCTCCTTGCCATCTGGCAAAAGGTACCGAAGCATTCGGGCTCTCACGACCAGACGGTGTAATAGTTTCTTCCCCCAAGCCATTAGACTCCTCAATTCCCAGAGTCTAGACTGACACCAACAAACACACACACACACACACACACACACACACACACACTCAACTGAATACCACTCCTCAAAGTTGCTGGTGAACGCAGCAGGACAGGCAGCATCTCTAGGAAGAGGTACATTCGACGTTTCAGGCTGAGACCCTTCGTCAGGACTAACTGAAGGAAGAGCTAGTAAGAGATTTGAAAGTGGGAGGGGGAGATCCAAAACGATAGGAGAAGACAGGAAGGGGAGGGATGGAGCCAAGAGCTGGACAGGTGATTGGCAAAAGGGATATGAGAGGATCATGGGACAGGAGGCCCAGGGAGAAGGAAAAGGGGGAGGGGGGGAAAAACACCCAGAGGATGGGCAAGGGGTATAGTCAGAGGGACAGAGAGAGAAAAAGGAGAGTGAGAGAAAGAATGTGTGTATAAAAATAAATAACGGATGGGGTACGAGGGGGAGGTGGGGCATTAGCGGAAGTTAGAGAAGTCAATGTTCATGCCATCAGGTTGGAGACTACCCAGACGGAATATAAGGTGTTGTTCCTCCAACCTGAGTGTGGCTTCATCTTTACAGTGGAGGAGGCCGTGGATAGACATGTCAGAATGGGAATGGGATGTGGAATTAAAATGTGTGGCCACTGGGAGATCCTGCTTTCTCTGGCGGACAGAGCATAGGTGTTCAGCAAAACAATCTCCCAGTCTGCATTGGGTCTCGCCAATATATAGAAGGCCACATTGGGAGAACCGGACGCAGTATACCACCCCAGTTGACTCACAGGTGAAGTGTCGCCTCACCTGGAAGGACTGTCTGGGGCCCTGAATGGTGGTAAGGGAGGAAGTGTAAGGGCATGTGTAGCACTTGTTCCGCTTACAAGGATAAGTGCCAGGAGTGATCTCCCTCCTGGCACTTATCCTTGTAAGCGGAACAAGTGCTACACTAACTTCCGCTAATGCACCACCTCCCCCTTTTTCCCCATCCGTTATTTATTTATATACACACATTCTTTCTCTCACTCTCCTTTTTCTCTCTCTGTCCCTCTGACTATACCCCTTGCCCATCCTCTGGGTGTTTTTCCCCCCCTCCCCCTTTTCCTTCTCCCTGGGCCTCCTGTCCCATGATCTTCTCATATCCCTTTTGCCAATCACCTGTCCAGCTCTTGGATCCATCCCTCCCCCTCCTGTCTTCTCCTATCATTTTGGATCTCCCCCTCCCCCTCCCACTTTCAAATCTCTTACTAGCTCTTCTTTCAGTTAGTCCTGACGAAAGGTCTCGGCCTGAAACATCGACTGTACCTCTTCCTAGAGATGCTGCCTGGCCTGCTGCGTTCACCAGCAACTTTGATGTGTGTTGCTTGAATTTCCAGCATCTGCAGAATTCCTCGGGTGAACACCACTCCACTATCTTTGCAATTTTTGATAATTTCTTTCTCAATTCCTGCTAAAACATTGTTTACACTGTTTACATTTACATTTACATCATTTATTATTATGTTGTAATTTGTCCCTTACTGTGCCTATTGTCTTGTTTATTAAAATTATTTTACTGTCTTGCACTGTTTTGTGCACTTTATGTATTCCTGTCTAGGTCTGAAGTCTAATGTAGTTTTATGTTGTTTCACGTAGTCTAGTGTAGTTTTGTGTTGTTTCATGTAGCACCACAGTCCTGGAGGAACGTTGATTTGTTTTTACTGTGTACTGTACCAGCAGTTATGGTTGAAATGGAAATAAGAGTGACTTGACTTGACTTGACATTAATAGACATAGAGTCATGCTCTGTAGTTATTTAGTGTGTTTAAGACAACACAAAAACCAAAAGTATTTTGGAATATTTGCTAGCATCAAATGCAACATTAAAATACTGAGTAAGGCCACAGGGTCATCGAGCACTAATGCGTCCACAAGCTCTTTCAGAACCCTAAGGTGTCATCCATCTGGTCCAGGTGACTTATCTACTTTCAGACCTTTCAGCTTCCCAAGCACCTTTTCCATAGAAATTGCAACTGCAACTCACTCTTGACCCATGATAATCTCAAATTCCTGGCATTTAAGACTGAAGCAACCATTTCAGTATCGCCTATTGCTACCACTCCAGCGTCATTTTCCAGCATTCCAATATCCACTCTCACCTCTCTTTTATTCTTTATATATCTGAAAATCTTTTTGTATCCTCTTTTAAATTATTGGCTACGTTTCATCTTTTGGAACATAGGACATAGAACAGTAGAACATAGGAACAAACCCTTTGGCTCATGCTATTGTGGAAAACCAGCTAAATAGCTAATTCAAACCACCCAAACACTAATTCCTCCTACCTGCACAATGTCCATGTCCCTCCATCTTCCTTGCATCCACGTGCCTATCCAAACATCTCTTAAAAGCCTCTGATGCATTTGCATTTGACTAACACTAGTCCTGATGAAGGGTCTCGGCCCAAAATGTTGACTGTACCTCTTCCTAGAGATGCTGCCTGGCCTGCTGCGTTCACCAGCAACTTTTATGTGTGTTGCTTAAACGTCCTGATAAATCCCTTCTGCACCCTCTCCAAAGCCTCAATATCCTTCCTTTAATGGGGTGATCAGAAATGCATGCAATAATCCAAATGTAGCCTAACCAGAGTTTTATAAAGTTGCAATGTAACCTCTTAACTTCTGAATTCAATGCCTCAGCTAATAAAAGTAAATATCCCATGACCATTCTTAACCACATTATCAAGCTGTGTAGTCACTTTCAAAGGGCTATGAACTTATATCCCAAGATCTCTCTGCTCAGCAACACTGTTCAGAATCTTACCTTTAACAACACAATGTCTCCTTACGTTTGCCCTAACAAGGTGCAACCCCTCACTTTTACCTGGGTTAAACACTATTCTTGAGTGGTCTCACCCTCTTCTGAGTTATCCTCTTGCTCTTGAGGTATGTATAGAATGCCTTAGGATCTGAATCCTTCATGCAAAGGATTTTTCATGGCCTCTACTAGCTTTTCTTATTCCCTTCCTTATTTCTTTTCTGGCTTCCTTATACTCCTCATGTGCTTCATTTGATCCCAACTTCTGAAGCTTTACCCACTTTTCCTTTTTCTTCTTAAGTTCATCACCTCTCTGGATGTCTAAGTTTCTGAATTGCTCCCAAAAATCCAGCCACTGCTATCTGCCATCATCCCTGCTGGCATCCCCTTCCAATCAATGTTGGCCATCTCCTCACTCATGCCTCTGTAATTCTCTTTACTCCATTGTAATACTGATACATCTGACTTTATCTTCTTCCCTTCAAGTTGCTTTGATGTTATGATTGTTGCCTGCTAAGGGGTCCTTTACCTGAAGTTCCCTGATCAAATCTGGTTCTTTACACAGCACCCAATCCAGAATTGCCTTTTCCTCAGTGGATTCAAACACAAGCCGCTCTAAAAAAGGCATCTCATAGGCATTCCACAAATTCCCTCTCTTGGGCTCCAATACCAACCTGATTTTTAAAATCTACCTGCATAATAGAAATTCCACATATCTATTGTAACTTTGACCTTTTTACATGCCTTTTCTATTTCCCATTGAAATTTGTATCTATTACCCTGGCTACTGTCAGGGAATGTAGAGGAGGCTTGACCCAAATGCAGAGCAGCAGAGACTATTTAGCATTGAGCAATGACTTTAATAATAAAATACAAAATAACAAGCCATGAGAAGCCGCAAAACAAGAGAGCAACAATACTTAACATGACAAGGCAACAAAGTAATTGAAGCATAGGAGCAATTGGTTGAGGCTGGCTGGTTTGTATGAGTGAAGAAGGATTGTGGATGCGGGCTGGGTTCAGATAGGCTGCAGGTGATGAGTTTGAAATGAGTAGCAGGTGACTACTGTTAGCTGGGTGGAGAATGGAAGGAGCCTGGCAGCTCCTGCTCTGAGGTCTGTATATAACTCGCATCAGAGTTTTTTTTTATCCTTGCAGTTTCTTAACTCTACCCATAAGGATTCTCATCTTCTGATCCAATGTCACCTCTTTCTAAGGATTTGATTACAGTTCTTTTCCCAACAGAGCTATTCCGCCCCCTCTGCCTACTTGCTATCCTTTTGATATAATGTTTATCCTTGGATGTTAAGCTCCCAACTATGATCTTTCAGCCATGACAGTGATGACCAGAATATAATTCCTACCAATTTCTAACTGCGTTACTAGGTCATCTACCTCATTCAGTATACTGCGTGTATTCAGTCCTGTTTTCATCAATTTTGTCTCCATGTTCCATTTCAATTCATCCCACTAACTGCAATTTTGCCCTATTATTTGCCTGTCCTTCCCCACAGCCTCACTACACACTGCATCTACTTGTATATCAATTGTCCCATGCTCAGCCTTATCACTACGGTTCCTGTCCCCCTGTAAAACCCTCCCCAACAGCTCCAGTGAATCTACCTGCAAGGATGTTGGTGCCCCTCAAGTTCAGATGTAACCTGTTCTTTTTGTACAGGTTCTACCTTCCCCAGAAAATGATCCTGAAATCTAAAACCCTTCCTCCTACACTAATTCTTCTGCCGCATATTCATCTGCCAACTCATCTTATTCTTTCCCTCACAGGCATGTTCTTCTTATCGTGTCCATGGACAGTCTATACGTGGCCTGGGGTGTATGGGGTGTCAGGGAGGGGTAGCATCTCTGGTGGGGGAACATGTTGTGTCCTTTTCAGGGTGGTTTGTCCACCTTTGGTTCCCCACCTGGAACTCAGCTCTCACCCGTGGCTCCCCGTAGCTGTTTGCATGCGACAACTGCCACACCCCGGGCAACAGTTTCGACAAGCCGGCTAAACCAGGTGAGGGTAGCTGATGGGTCTCAAACCCTCGGTGAGAAAGTGAGTTGTCTATCCCAGCATGTGAAGACAGACTCTGGCAGATTGAGCAGACGAGACCAATGGAAGGTCCAACGGTCAAGAAGGCGGTCTCTGCAAACGTCATGGAACATGTAGAGCACGACAAGACACAGAAGATGTCCTGGTCATCCACTGTGCCTAGTCCCATCTCCAGCCATCTTGACTCTTGTTTTGCCACTGGATGCAGATGGGAATTGGGAAGAGAGAGTGAGGCTGACGCTGCACAACTCTCCCTCACTCAAATCCAAATCAAACACTAGTCTCGACACCATCAGCCGGCTGGTGGCACAGTGGCATCAGCGCCGGACTTCAGAGTGAAGGTTCCTGAGTTCGAATCCAGTCGGGTTGCTTCTGGGCATGCTTTCCATCCGTGCCGTGTTGAGTGTTGAGCTAACAATTCGACCTCGTAAAAAGTACTAATGGTGTCAACGTCTTCATCGATGACAATGGATGAACCTTATATACATGGCCCAGCCAGAACTGGACACATTTCTGCATGTTAACCTGGCAGCAATCCAGAGGTTAGTATGCTGATGTCCTCCCCATATCGAATGCTATGGTCCAATCAGAGATATTCCTGACCCTGGCATCTGGGTGTCTCTTCCATGCTCACAGAATCTCCTGTCCACTCCTCTGATTATGGAATCCCCTATGAGTACTGCACTCCTCTCCTTCCCCTTCCTTTCTGAGCCACAGAGCCAGACTCAGTGCCAGGAACCAGGTCACTGTGGCTTCACATTGGTATGTGATTCTCAAACCCACCCCCTACCCCCACCAACAGTATCAAAGGTGGTATACTTGTTAGTGAAGTGAACAGACACAAGGATACTCTGCACTGCCTGCCCGTTCTCCTTCTCTCTCCTGTGCCAGTCACAGAGGTATTTGCCTTTTGCAACTTAGTGATGACTACCTTCCTGTAGCTCCTATCAATCACCTCCTCATTCTCCAGTGTGAGCGAAGGTCATCCAGCTGCAGTTCCTTCACATGTTCTCTAAGGGGTTGCAGCTGGATGGGTTCATATGGGAGAATGAAGAGTTGACAGATAGCATTCATTATAGTGAGGGTGAACAGCTAGAAGGTATGGTACATATTGTTAGTTATTGTGCAGATGTAGTTGTCATGGAGACTGGAGGTCTTCCGCAGTTCAAACTTTTCACACAAAGAGCATACTACTGACTGGCAATCCATTCTGACTGCACTAGCTTTGTACTAATAGACAAAGAAAGAGAGAAAAAACTTGCTATTAACTTCCTTTAAATATCTGTCTATTCTCAGTAAAGCCCTTTGAGCCAAAGCCTTCCACTTTAACCCTGGCTCGCTCACACAATGGCCGCTCCCACAATGACCTCTCAGCTTTCATCTTGCTTATGTTCAAACTGCAAGGTGTTTTAAACTTAGACAAGGGGAAGGGGTGGAGAGAATGAAGAGAATGCCTACTATAGTCATGGAATCATACAGCTCCAGATTAGTGTATTGTCATTTACACCACTGCACAATGAAATTCCTAGCTCCTGAGAAGCTCACAGTGCAAACAATATACATGGCAATAATAAGGGTAAAATAACAGAATAATGCAAAGATAATACCATGATCTGAAGTAATGCAGAAAATAAAACCAAAATTGGCAATACTGTAATAGAATGAGCAAGAGAGGTAGTATTAAGAGACAAAGAAGCTAACAGCATCACTGGGAAGGTGGCATGAAAGAGGGGATTGGTTCAGAAGTCTGATCACCATGGGAAGGAAACTGTTCATGAGTTTGGGCTTTCAAGCTCCTCTATCTTCTCCCAGAAGGTAAAAGAAAAAAAAAAGGGAATAGCCACGGTGGCAGCTTTGTTGGCGATACCGTTAGGCTTACTAAAGCAATGCACTATAGCAGCATGTATGTCCATGCCCACTATGGAGAACACATCTATCCCATTTATCAGTACATGGCCAGTTGCTGAGTGTGCCTTGGCAATCAGGATCCTTCATAAATGCTATTAACCTGCATCCGCCTCCCACTCTGACAGTGCATTCAGACTCCAACCATGCTCTGCATGTAAAAAGCTTTTCCTCAAAATCATCTGATAAAGGAGAGAACCTATCTGGAAAAGTTATGAACCAGAACTTTGTAAAACATTAAACAGGATTAAAACATCGTGGAACGGATAGCAAGAAGGAAAAAAATATGTAAAAGCAAGTAGATGTACCCTCAAATAACATGGTCTTAAGTTGTGCCGTGTAATTGAATTGTTGCATAAAATTGATCAGGAACCATTATGTATTGGAACCTCTTTATATGCATTACATATAATGGGCCTTGCAACTCTAGTTTCCTTATGTATTATAAATGAAGCACACAGTATGTGCAAGGTTGATATCACTCCATGTAAAACCAGATTGATGGGTTCCAGTGAAATTGATTAATGTACACCCAATTCATACAGCCTGCAGGCTATCCAGGGGAAAGTGAATATGCACAGCAGAAACCAGCTTGCACATACTCTATTTAAAGATGTTGTCATTACTCTTGGTACGACAAACAGCTAGTTGCTGGAGGCAGAGGAGCTGCTATCAGGATTGCTTCGAGTCGGTGGACTGGGCCGTGTGCAAGGATCATCAGATGATCTGAACAATTCTGCCAGGTTGTCATAGGTGACTTTACAGAAGTAGTCATAGATGAGTGTGTCCTCACTAAATCATTCAGAGTTGTCTCCAAGTCCTGGATAAACCAAGAGATCCAGAATCTGCTAAAGGCTAGATCAGTGACACTCAGGTCTAGCCACTGAGTGAAATACAAGACCTCTGGACCTCAGCAACTTCAGACCAACCTTGAATCACTAAAAGTTGTTCGACAGCTGTGGCAGGATTTGGATGCTCTCACCTCCTACAAAGGGAAACTAAGTGACATAGGTGACAAAAAGTTTTTACTGCCCAATGAGTTCAATGCTTTTTATGCTTGCTTTTACTGTTGAAACATGGACACACCTTCATGATCTCCCTCAGTCCCAGATGACCCTGTGTTTTCAGTCTTTCAGGCTGACGTGAGATCATCCTTTAGGAGAGCGAACCCATGGAAAGTATCCAGCCCAGATGAGGTATCTGGCCAAGTACTGAGGATGAGGATGATCCCTGGAATGAAAGGGTTAATGAATGAGGAGCTTTTGATAGCCCAGTGCCTGTGCTCACTGGAGTTTAAAAGAATGAGGTGACACCTATTGATTATTGAAAGGCCTAGACAGAATGGACGTGGATAGGATGTTTCCTATAGTGGAGGTGTTGTCGTGGGTCCACAGTTACGATTCCTGTGGATGTCACGTGATATTAGTTTCATTTACTAAGTGTGATGTATCTATAGTCTTGTTTTGCTGGAAGCTTTTAGTTTCGATTCCTGGGGGCGCCACATGGTTTACTAGGAATCCATGACTTTGTATCTGTGAGAGTCATGTGATGACATATTCCCGACGGTATAAAAAAAGTCGCAGTTATTTAGTGGACAGTCGCTCATTGGGGAGTCGTTCGGTCAGGAGTCGTTAAGAAATCGATGGGAAGAGAGTGAGAGTGGAGATTGCAGGCTTTGAATGAACCCAAAGGATTGGGTTAGCTGGTAGCACTCTGTGCACTTCGATTGTGACTGACATTTCGTATAATCCATATGTGGATTGTGGCGCACACTTTTTGGTTAACCCCTGCATGGTCTCAGGTGTTGTGTGGTGACCATTTCGGCAAAAGAGACATTCCCTGTCAATTACTCTGTGAAATCTCGCTCTTCTTGGACTCTTTGAAAAGGGTACTCCGTGGCTGCAAACTCCAGTAACTGTTTCTTCAAGATCGCCTCTCCGCTGTATTGTGAATCTCCAAGATCGTCTCTTCGTTGATTTGTGAATATACAAGTCTCTCCTCTCACTTATTTCATGAATCACCTGGACTTCCTAAGACTGTGCTTGAGTAAGACTTTGTTAAGAACTGTTTCTAAGTTTGACTGTTTGGGAGCTATAGACGCATAATGCCATTAACTTCTGTTTAAGTTAGCCGTTTGTTTAATTTTCTATATTTCTGCGTAAATGTTAATAAATTTAGTTGTTTTGCATTAATTCCCCGACTCCATTCTACATCTATTGTTGCTGGTCCGTAACTGTGTCTGAGACCAGAGGGCACAGCTTCAGAATAGAAAGAAGTCCATTTAGAAAAGAAATGAAGAGAAATTTTTTCAACCAGAGGGTGGTGAGTCTGTGGAGAATGGGGTTGAGAAGGATAATAATTGGTCATGATTGAATGACAGTGACTCAATGGGCTGTATAGCAAAATATTGTCTTATGTACTATTTTATCTTGTGGTCTATCAACAGAATTTCTAACATACTTAAAATCAACACCTAATTCAGACCATGAAATCCAAGCTGCCTCCAAGGAAGATGGTTCCATTACTCCCATTACATCTTTCTCTGGTCTCCTATAACTTTGCAACGTATTTCTTCTCAGATTCACATTGATCTCCCCCTGAGATTCTCCCATTTACTCACACACCAGGGGCAATTTACAGTGCCAATTTGCACAATTTTAGGTTGTGGAAAGAAACAGAGAAACCCCACATAGTGACAGGGAAAACATGCAGATTGCACACAGACTACAAGGTCAGGATTGAGCCTGAGCCTCTGGTATTTGGAGGCAGCAGCAGTGCATATTACACCACTGTGCAACAAGATAGTTGATTAATTTAAGTATTTTAGTCTGGGAAAAGCTACAAAAAAGTTAACAACATAGATGAATTTGCTTATGCATTTCCCTCCAAGTTCAAATTTGACAATTGCCCTTGCGATATCAGCAAGCACAGGATATGTCCCTTCAGAACGCATGATGATGGGGGAATCCATATGTGGATTCTTGTGAGAGTAGGGAGATAAATTTGTATGTCAAATTTTGACATACAATTTGGAGGGAATTTGTCTGTCATATTAGACAAGACAAATTTGTAATCCAATTTGTATGTCATATTAGTGTTAATACGTATATAGTGTCAATAATAGGTGTCAATATTTTCTTTGGTGTGCAGATTATAGGAGTTTTTAATTGTTCTGTTGGCACCACTGGAATACGCACAATGTAGACCATAAGACCATAAGACAAAGGAGCAGAAGTAGGCCATTCGGCCCATCGAGTCTGCTCTGCCATTTTATCATGAGCTGATCCATTTTCTCCTATTTAGTCCCACTCCCCTGCCTTCTCACCATAACCTTTGATGCCCTGGCTACTCAGATACCTATCAATCTCTGCCTTAAATACACCCAATGAGTTGGCCTCCACTGCTGCCCGTGGCAACAAATTCCATAGATTCACCACCCTCTGACTAAAAAAATTTCTTCGCATTTCTGTTCTGAAAGGGCGCCCTTCAATCCTTAAGTCATGCCCTCTCATACTAGACTCCCCCATCATGGGAAACAACTTTGCCACATCCACTCTGTCCATGCCTTTTAACATTCGAAATGTTTCTATGAGGTCTCCCCTCATTCTTCTAAACTCCAAGGAATACAGTCTAAGAGTGGACAAATGTTCCTCATATGTTAACCCTCTCATTCCCGGAATCATTCTAGTGAATCTTCTCTGTACCCTCTCCAACGTCAGCACATCCTTTCTTAAATAAGGAGACCAAAACTGCCCACAGTATTCCAAGTGAGATCTCACCAGGGCCTTATAGAGCCTCAACATCACATCCCTGCTCCTATACTCTATTCGTCTAGAAATGAATGCCAACATTGCATTCGCCTTCTTCACTACTGAACCTGGAGGTTAACTTTAAGGGTATCCTGTACGAGGACTCCCAAGTTCCGTTGCATCTCAGAACTTTGAATTCTTTTCCCATTTAAATAATAGTCTGTCCATTTATTTTTTCTGCCAAAGTGCATAACCATACACTTTCCAACATTGTACTTCATTTGCCACTTCTCTGCCCATTCTTCCAATCTATCCAAGTCTCTCTGCAGACTCTCCGTTTCCTCAGCACTACCGGCCCCTCCACCTATCTTCGTATCGTCAGCAAACTTAGCCACAAAGCCATCTATTCCATAATCTAAATCGTTGATGTACAATGTAAAAAGAAGCGGCCCCAGCACTGATCCCTGCGGAACACCACTGGTAACCGGCAGCCAACCAGAATAGGATCCCTTTATTCCCACTCTCTGTTTCCTGCCAATCAGCCAACGCTCTATCCACGTATGTAACTTTCCCATAATTCCATGGGCTCTTATCTTGTTAAGTAGCCTCATGTGTGGCACCTTGTCAAAGGCCTTCTGAAAATCCAAATATACAACATCCACTGCATCTCCCTTGTCTAGCCTACTTGTAATTTCCTCAAAAAATTGTAATAGGTTTATCAGGCAGGATTTTCCTTTAAGGAATCCATGCTGAGTTCTGCCTATCTTGTCATATGCCTCCAGGTACTCTGTAACCTCATCCTTGACAATCGACTCCAACAACTTCCCAACCACGGATGTCAAGCTAACAGGTCTATAATTTCCTTTTTGCTTCCTTGCCCCCTTCTTAAATAGCGCAGTGACATTTGCAATCTTCCAGTCCTCCAGAACCATGCCAGAATCTATCGACTTTTGAAAGTTCATCGCTAATGCCGCCGCAATCTCCACAGCTACTTCCTTCAGAACACGAGGATGCATTCCATCTGCTCCGGGAGATTTATCTACCTTTAGTCTATTCAGCTTCCTGAGTACTTTCTCTGTCGTAATTGTGACTGCGCACACTTCTCTTCCCTGCCACCCTTGAGTGTCCGGTATACTGCTGTCTTCCTCAGTGAAGACTGATGCAAAATACTTGTTCAGTTCCTCTGCCATATCCTCATCTCCCATTACAATTTCTCCAGCATCATTTTCTATCGGTCCTATATCTACTCTCACCTGTCTTTTACTCTTTATATACTTGAAAAAGCTTTTAGTATCCTCTTTGATATTATTTGCTAGCTTCCTTTCATAGTTAATCTTTTCTCTCTTAATGACCTTCTTGGTTTCTTTTTGTAAGGTTTTAAAAACTTCCCAATCCTCTCTCTTCCCACTAATTTTTGCTTCCTTGTATGCCCTCTCTTTTGCTTTAACTTTGGCTTTGACTTCTCTTGTCAACCATGGTTGCATCCTTTTTCCACTCGAAAATTTCTTCTTTTTTTGGAATATACCTGTCTTGCACATTCCTCATTTCTCGCATAAACTCCAGCCACTGCTGCTCTGCTGTCTTTCCCGCCAGCGTCTCTTTCCAGTCAACTTTGACCAGTTCCTCTCTCATGCCACTGTAATTTCCTTTACTCCACTGAAATACCGACACATCAGATTTCGGCTTCTCTTTTTCTAATTTCACAGTGAACTCAATCATGTTATGATCACTGCCTCCTAAGGGTTCCTTCACCTCAATCTCTCCAATCACCTCCGGTAGCAGCTATGTAACTGGGCTTGTTGCTTATTTCCACTGTTAAATCTGCTCAGCTCTGATTACACAGTGCAACTCATTCCCCTGCAAGGCAAATGGGAATTCTTTATCTCCCTACTCTCTCAAGAATCCACATATGGATTTCCCCATCATCATGCATTCTGAAGGGACATATCCTGTGCTTGCTGATATCTCACTAGGTCTTTGGGAACCCACCTATCCACCCAAACTACAGACTCTAAGATATATAAGGAGTGTTATCTTGGTCTTCCATCATTATTTGCATTCTGTTATATACAATGTTCAATGTTCACTTAGCCTGTCCCAGACAAATAAAATCTAGTGCAAGCTCGTGATTAGAGAAGACTTTAATATGGCCTCCAGTAGTGTTTCTTTGGTAGAATTATCACATGTATGATAGACTACATCAGCATTAACTATACTTTGTATTTTACACAAGCTCACACTAGGTGATGTTGATAATTTGATTGTAGTGTTAAATGTTCATCATTAGTCCACTCAAGTGCAAGTCCGTCCTCCAGTCTCTCTGAATTTATGTGGGTATTTATTTGAATTTCTAGTTACTATACATGGTGCACAAATTATTCTGAGCTGCCACAGAAATGGTATGGCAGTCTTTATAAGATCTTACCTTTTCCCGAACAGGTAAAATAAGGTGGAAGATATTTTCTAAAAGAAATGGTATTAAATCATCTTTCCATTGCTCTTGCTATTTTAAAATATTGTTTTACTCTAAGGTATTTACATTCTGTCTTGCTGTCTTTAATTCGATATTCATTGATCCTAATTCTGTTCTATTCTAAGCCTTTCTCACTGTGCTAACTCCCAACACTATATCATTAGGCAGATTACCTTGCTTCCTGTTTCCCTGTGGGGCTTGAGCTGAGACCACAGCAGCCAATGAGGATTAACATCCTCACAATGTTTCAAGTTGGCTTTCCAATTTGAATTCCCACAAGTATCCTGTCTTTGCCCAAAAAGCTCTATCTGCTGGTTGCTGCAGATTTCCTGTAAGTTCATAACCCCTTCATTTCCATATTTCCTTCATGCTGCCCGGTCAAATTTAAAATAACTGGAATAGTCTGAAGAAGTTCATCTGGATATAGAATCTGATTTGTTGGGATCAACACCAGTCCATTTTTAGGTTACAGATCATAGAGCTCTTCAGCCCATTTTGTCCATGCCAGCCAAAATTCCCATCTAAGATAGTCCCACTTGCTCATGCTTGGCCCATAAAACTTTCCTATCCATGTAGCTGTCCAAGGTCCTGCTATTTTAGCTGCTTATTTACTTAAATGATATGTATACAAGTTTCCTTGACATGTTACCACCACCAAATTCCTGAGAGGCTGAGAATGATGAACAGAAAATGCTGGAAATACTCCGCAGGTCAGGCGGCATCTGCGGGAAGGGAAACAAAGTTCAAGTTTCAGGTTAGCAAAGAACTCGAAAGGAAACAAGTGAAGGCTGTGAAGCGGCTGGGCAGGTGTTGGAGGTTAAATCCTTGAGAGGGTAAAACTGGAGTGAACATGAGGACAATCTGGGTCTGATGCTGGGACAGTTGGCTTTCATGTTACACATACTTCCATAACTGATGCTGGGACCACTGACTTCCCTATTAGCATATACAAAGGTCAAGTTGTGCATACATAATCCTCCATAGATTCACTGTAATATAATAAAAGTCCTCGAAATTATTCCCTGATATAGGGAGATTCTGTACTGTTTTACTCTGTCAATATCTGTGCTCCATCTTCCTTGTCTCAGAGTGAGGGACATATATTTGACTTCCCTTTGCCTTTTGTCAGCCTTTTTAAGGTTCACTATTCATCCACATTGTACTAGGAGTTGTAACTCCAGTAGCAACACAACTTGTTCCCTAGTCACGTCCATAATGAGCAACAAATCAAACATAAAGAGAAGGCAGAGCTAAGTAGTTATGGCGCCCAACAGCGACTCCTTTGCTGGCACCTTCGCAAATAGTCCTATTTCCATCTTTAATATCTCTATTTTTTCCCTACAAGGTTCTTTGGAAGACCCTGACCTGGAGTTACACGCTGACTACGGTTCTTTGCAGGAATGGGACCTGCTCTCGGGGCTCCACAATCGGCCGCTATTCGATATGGCCAAGATTTCGGCACAGGTTCAGAAGCCTGGGATCTCGAGGAACTGGACACTGTCGGATCAAGGGTCGGTGTCACCACAGGAGACCCATGCATCATTGGGGGAGTCGGAACTTCTGCTGTGCGCCTGTGGACCCGGGATCTTTGCGATCTTCAGGCACAGTGCTCAAAAAAAGCAATGTAATGGATTTTTAACATCGTAAACCAGTGAATGGTTTGTTATGTCTCCCCGCTTGTTGAAAAATGGAGTCACCTCTTTCTCCTTTATTAGAAGAGAGAGAGCCTGCAGCATGTTGAATTATCGGGTGAACAATGTAGTCTTTGGGGTAACTGCAAGTCTGTGTCCTTGCTATTGCTTGACTTTTCATCTGGATTCCCATTTGGAGGAAGTCCAGATTTACTGATAAAATGTTGCTGCCCTATTATTGCAGATGTTCTAAGCTGTACAAGTGCTGCTGGAAGATCATCAGCTAGGTGAAAAACACACTTCAAACATCCCGAAACTTGTTGGTCTTCCAGTTCAACAAGATGTTGATGAGGGAATATTGCTGCCGGGTACATTTCAGTCTGCAGAGGTACATGGTGGGAGATGCGCTGAAGCTTATTGTAGCCAATGAAGACGCTTTGCAGAGAAGGATTGCAGACCGAAGTCCTGTCAGCACTGAGCACTGAGAAGTGGAATTCAATGTAACAGCCCCACTAACACTTGAAGGGTGCATTGTTCAGAGAAATCACATGAGTGTGCTGGTGTCTTATAGATGGAATGTTCATACTTGAACAACACCATGAATATATTCAGTAGACTTGGCAACAGTATGAATGCAAGGAAAGTCATGCCCTGGTTAGTGCTTCATGTGTATTTTTTGAGATTAAAGTTTGTTTTTGAAATATAAAAGAAAACCGCACTGCTGCTTTTCAGGCATATTTCCATTGATCTTCTTGCCCCATAGGAATAAAACCCATTAGAGATTTCAAACACTGTGTGCAATGCCACCTAGTTTAGTGTCCTTTTGATCAGCTTTACCACAGTGACAGGGAGCGGGATACATGCCAGAATGTTTTAGCTTAACATTCTAATGATCTATCATTCTCCATTATCCACCCAGTGTCCAAGCAGACCAAATCACCAAGTTTATGCATAGCTGAAGGTCATAAAACCCCTTGGTTCACACGGGACTCTAACCTCTAAATTAAATCATCTCCGCGAGGCTAACACTCTCCCTCAAGTTCCATCCCTTTTCCTTATCTTTGTATTTTTGTCAGACACCCCTCTCTCTTGCTCCACTCCAGACTTTCACTGATGTCTATTCAGTCATCTGTTCCTTTTCCTAAAACAACGTATAACCTTCCTCACCCTTCGTACAGAACCCAGTATCTTCCACTGCCCTTCGTGAGCAAAAGCATTTCCTCCCAAACAGCCTGGTCCTAATATTCCTCATTTCAATTTACTAATGTAAGAGCTACCTTGGTAATAAGCTCATGGGAATTTAACCATTTATGGAGAGTATATCCAGTCAACTGATACGGTCTGTCCTCTCTCCTTTTGTTTCATTCTAAACACATTGTGGTTTATTAACAAATAATTTTAGGTATTCTTTCTTTACTGCCAAGTTGAGGATAGTCGCAGGTTAGATAAGCAGCATGTCAAATTCAACCTCAGTATTATCCAACATGATGGAATGAAAATCGATTTTTCTCATGCTAATCATTCCTGTCCCCTCTTATTTCTTTATCCCGGTGGTCTCATGACCCTTTCTCTTCTTTCCCCTCCCCATCTTCTCCATCTGTCTCCCACACACTCCTCAGACTGTTCCCTCCCCCATGTCTTAATTCTGCTCCTATGATTCGTGGGCTTATGGTCCTGTGTACTCCAACATCCCTCTATTCCTTAATACTTCCTAGGGTCCAACCATTCATTGTGTAATTCTCTGTCTTATTATTTTTCCCGTAGGTGTCATATACTTCATACTCTTCAGGAGTAAGTTCTTTTTGCCATTTCTCTGTCCATGTTACCATCTAAATAATATATTCCCAAATAATCTTGAGTTGGGCACTCTCAGTGTCTTGAGGCAGTCTATCGAGAACAGACCATTATAAACTAAACAAGTTACCCTTTTCCTCATTTTCAAATTTCTGCATTGCATTTGTTATTTCCCAACACAAAAAGTGATTTTCCACATCTCCATCCTATCTGTGGAATTCCCTTACCTGAGAGGAATTGGAGTCTCATCATAAGATGACACCAGCAAATCTCCCCCATCTAGTAAAGACGTTTTTGAACTTCTGACTGGAACAATACTCCTCACTCTTCATATCACACCTGTCTCATTCTACTGCTTTCTATTCTAGCCTTCCCCATTTGATGTCTACAATAAACCCTTCTTTCACAGCACAGGCCACAACTGTGCCTCTATAACCTCTCTGTGATGCCTCTGTTCAATTCCTCCCAGCCTCAGAGGTTCAGATTCCTATTCCCCCATCTCACAACATCAAGAAAGTTACCTTTAAAACCAAAAACTCTCAGCTATCTTCTTCTACTGCATCAGCTCTGTTTTGCATGATTTGCCTCACAGAAGTCCTAAATATCTGCACTTAATCTCCATTCCTTTCTTTTCCTTATTGTCTAATCTTTGACAACCCTTTTCATTACCCTCACTGCCACTGCATCCTTCTGCACACTTCATTCATTTTGTGCTGCTCTCTATCCTTTCACTGAAGCTTTTCATCCTTTTCTCGCAGCTGTATTCATTTTGTTCTGATGATCTTGCTCCAACTCTTCTGTTCTCTGCCCTGTATGTTAACAGCCACACACATCTCTTCCATTTTCAATTTTCCTTAGCCACAGGAGTTTCTCTCCTCTTCACCTTCATTCACAGCTCGAATGACACACACTCATTCTTTCATTGCCAATTTCTCAGGTACTACTCCGTCATGCTCTCCCCTCCTTCACCTTCCATCAGCCAGTGCCAGATGTTGGCAGTGCACTCTGACTCTCATCCTCTGACTTCAACCTGAACCCATCCAGGGAGGGCAAAGCTCATTGAGTTTGACAGTACAACACAACCCAGAATTCTATTGTAACTTTAGCAAATAGCATGAACAAAATCATTGTAATGCAGCAAACAATATGGTATACGAAATTCCATGAATTCTCCAAAGAATGTATAAGTACATTAAGAAATAAAATTATGCAAACTGTTGTGCACTAATCTGACCTCTCTACTCTGTGCCTAACACAGCTTTTACCCTTAACTGGAATCTATGACAACTACTCCAATATACTTGTCTCTGATTTTGTCCGTGTGATCAAGTCTGCCCATAGTTCCCTGAAAGCTGCTTTTCTTTAACTTTTAAAATTACTCATTCTCCATTTCAAAATTCAAGATTGTTTATTGTCATTTTTAATATACAAGTGTAAAGGAGAATGAAATAATTATTACTTCGAATCCGATGCAGCACATATACTGTAAACACAAAAAAAAGCACAATAGGAACATAACAATTAAAATACAATAAATATAAATTCATTGGATGATATATACATAGATTGATTATATGTCCATAAAGTGATGCTAGGCACAGGAGAATCTGTATATAAGGTGACTCTGACAGGAAATAATAAACTAGTGTGGTGGGGGTGTTGCTCAGCCTTACTGCTTGGGGTAAGTAACTGTTTTTGAGTCTGGTGGTGCTGGTGTGGATGCTGCATAGTCTCCTCCCTGACTGAAGTGGGACAAACAGTTCATGAGCTGGGTGGGTGGGATCCTTCATATTGTCACTGGCACCTTTCTGAAAATATGTCCTTGATGGTGGGTAGGCTGCTGCCGATTGTGCATTTGGCAGTTATAGCCACCTGTTGCCGAGCCTTCCTGTCCACTGCGGTGCAGTGTCCATAAGCTAGTGTCTGGCGGGATACTTGACCATTCTGGAACAGTTGGGCTTAAGACTTCTGATGTGTGTCGAGAATAACCTTGGATGATAAGCGCAGTACGAGGAACTCCAATTAATACGATACGAGCCCCTGGAACCAGGAGGGAGAATGCGCCTGGGGGTAATTTATGATCTGTGATATCAGGGAACAAAGAGGACTATTAGACTCACGCTGAGAGAATAATTGACATGTCTTTTAAGCGATTGATATTGTACTGACCGTGGGATGCCAAACAAAGTTATGTGAAGTTGTTTGTCTTGCTGTATAAATATGAGCTCTGTATAAACTAGAATTCAGGGTTCTGGTGGTGGTGGAGACTGCTGCAGACTCTCCATGATATCATGTTAATAAACTCTTAAAATGAAACTCGAAGTCACTCTGGTGTTCTTAGTGTTTCCACGACAGAATCTGGTGACGAGGATGGGATCTCCATTGAGTGAGATCCGAAGAAAGGCTAACTAAGAGAACTGAGTTAAATAAGGGACTGCCCTATCTGAAATGGGGGTAGAGTCTGGATTAAAATAAGGGACTGCCCTAGCTGAAATGGGGGTAGAGTCTGGATTAAAATAAAGGGACTGCCCTAGCTGAAGGGGGGATAGTGTCTGAATGGAACTGCTCTAGCTGAATTGGGGGTAGTTGCCAAAAACATCCCTGGCAGAAGGGAAGGTAGTCGGTAACTTAGTGTCCGGACGGTGACTCAAGAGTAAACCAAGACACCTGCACAGCTGAGGCTGGAAGAAGACCTGAAAAGGAAACAAGCTAGGGCTACGAAAAAAAGAGAAGGAAAAAAGAAAAGAAAAGCGTAGTTATGGGGAAAAAAGTAAGAGGAGACTTTGAGGTTTGTAGATGGAGATTCAGTGAGCATTGTGTACATAGTGTTTATAAAGAAATGTTGTGCTTTCTTAACTGCAATTAAAATCCTAAACAGGAATAATGGAAAGTACTGGCAGTCGATCGGCTAGCATTGATCCTGCTAATAAACCAAAGAGATCCGGAGGTAAGACGAAGGCTTTGAAGACTCGACTGCAGGTAGGAAAAAGACCACCAAAAAGATTAAAAAGATAACCTGGGAGGAGTCACGTGGGCGCCGAGCAAAATGGCCGCACGTTAGCGGAGCTCCAACAACCCACCATGGCGATGAGCCCCACCACTGTCATGTCATCTGCATATTGGATGTTCTTCTGTGCAGGCGTGTGAGTAGAGTGTACAGCAATGGACTCAGTACATACTGCATAGCCAAGAGTAATATATACAGGGATCTGTCTTATCTGCAGCTATCAACAAGCTGACAAAGACTTTTCTGAACCTACCTACCTCATTTTAAAATGCAATAATCACTCATGTGACAATTTAGTTGACTTGTATTCCCCTTCAATACTTTTGCAAGGACTTCCAAGGTCTAATGCTCAAGCACTAAGTATAACAAAGACATATTAATGGGCATATTTTTGTGCTTGTCAACATTCTGAAAGTTTGGTAAATGAATTTCACTCTCACACTGATGTTTATTGCATACAGCACAGAAATAAGCCCTCGACCTATTGTTTTGCCTAGTTTCATTGACCTGTACCTAGACCATAGCATGCCCATGTACTTATCCAAATTTCTCTTAGAGGTGAAAGGCCTTGGCTCAGTTCACTTCCAGAAGTGGGGAAACGCAAGCATATGGAACGGGTGAGACATGATACAGGCAGAAGTACGGATCTGTGAGGAAGAGAAGCGGATTTCAAAGGCAGTGGAACAAGGGTCCCAGGGTGCCTGGACAAAATGGGATCTGCCTAAGCGCAAGATCTCATGGGCAGAGTTATGGAGACTGGAGCCCTTCCGTACCTCTTTCCTCTTGCGATCTGTGTATGACACCCTTCCTTCACCATTACATCTGTACACATGGGAGATGAGAGAGGACCCGAACTGTAAGCTCTGTGGTCAAAAGGGGACACTGGTTCATATACTGTCCAGGTGTAAAACAGCTCTAACTCAAGGACAGTATAGGTGGCGCCATGATAAGGTGCTTCTGGCTCTTGCTGACACACTAGAGCGGGAGAGATGCAAGAAGAGGACGGCTGGCACAGATTTGAGGAAGGCCATCACCTTCATCAAAGAGGGAGCCAGGCCTTTTGTAACCAAATAACCAAAGCCCAATCTGCTGCTAATGGCCAGGTCCTGGGAGATGAGGGTCAATGTGGGAAGGAGACTGCAGTTCCCGGTTGTGGTGCACACAGCCCTACGCCCGGACATTGTACTGTGGTCAACCAAAAATAATTCTGGTTGAGCTGACTGTGCCGTGGGAGGAAGGATGGGAAGGGGCCCACAAGAGAAAGCCCTTGAAGTACCAGCCCTTAGTACAGGAGTGTAAAGACAAGGGATAGCAGGCATGGTTGTTCCCTGTGGAGATCGGCTGCAGAGGTTTCCCAGCCAAATCAGCATGGCAGTTGTTGTCAGATCTGGGCCTGGACGAAAGGAGCAAAAAACAAACAGCTAGCAGGATGGGGGAAGAGGCAGAATGAGACACTTGTTGGACTTGGAGTAGGTGAGAGGAGGGAAGCTGGAAGCCAGGAGCAGATGGGCAGTGATTTGGCCACCACTGCTGGCCCACCAACTGAAGAGTGTCGTGGTTAAGGGTCGAAACACTCGGTGAATGTTGGGAACCGCCTGATGACATCTGCTCCTGGCTGAAGGCTATGGTTAACTTATAAGGTAACTGGAGAATGCACCCTAACAGGTGTATGTTACAAGTTGAAGTTTAACATGCATCCACCAATTCTACTGGCAGCTTGTTCCACACTATCACCACCCCGTGCGTAAAGAAATTGGCACTGAATTACCCTTAGATAATTCATTTTTCACCCTTAACCTATGACCGCTAGGTCTAGTGTCACCCAAACTCAGTGAAAAAAGCCACTTGCATTAATCCTGTATCGTACACAGCATTAACCTTTAACTCTAACACCCTTCTGTAACGTGAAGGGTTAGCTTACCTGCCAGTCGAAAGCCACTTCCACAGTCACTGATTGGATGCAGCAGCTCTTTCCCATGGGCTGGATTTTGCCCACATCACCAGTTTACGGTTCCATGCATGCAGGGTATAAGGGTAGTGCGTGTGAGACCCTCTGTTTCTTTTTGTTAGGGGCTTCCCTTCAGACTGGGTCTCAACCAGGGCTGAAGGACCATTGAGAAAGTGTGTTGCGGAAAGAAGAGTCCGCACGCACACTTGGATGAATACCTTATTGAATATTTAGTGTTTGTAGTTCTGTAACTTAGGGCAAATTAACAAAGTTCCTGCTTGAGTTAGAAATGTTATTGAAAGAGTGTCATAGTTTTGTAACTTAGGGGCTTGGATTGGTATCAGATTCAGGATTAGCATCACTGGAGTAGGGTAATGTAAAGTAGTTGTGCGTGATTCACAACCATCAACATTTGAGTTAACATTTTCTTTAAGACGCTGGTCTGATGTGATGACCAAATGACATGAAGTTTTTTTTTAACCACAGTTTATGATATGTATTTGGTTGACAATAAAGGAGTTGTTACGGTTTCCCTTAAACTTAAAATGCCTCTGCCATTTCATTTACGAAAACCAACACTGGCATATATCATGAAATTTGTTGTGTTGTGGCATCAGTACATTGTAATAAATAATAATAACAACTATAAATTACAATAAGATGTATACAGTATATAAAAAAATAAATTAAATGGAGAGTGGAAAAAAGCGGGAAAAATACTGAAGTAGTGTTTATGGAATATTGTCCCTTCAGAGATCTGATGGCAGAGTGGAGTTCCTGAAAGGTTGAGTGTGTATCTTCAGGCTCCTGTATCTCCTCCTCGATGCAAGCAATGGGAAGAAGAGCAGTGTGTATTCCCTCGACTTCTCCTTCCTGAAGTCCACAATCAATTCCATGGTCTTGCTGACATTGAGTGCAAGGTTGTTGCCACAACACCACTCAACCAGCTGATCTATCTCACTCCTGTGTGCCTCCTTGTTACCATCTGAAATTTTGCCCACTATAGTTGTGTCATCGGCAAATTT
This sequence comes from Mobula birostris, assembly GCF_030028105.1. Classification (NCBI taxonomy): domain Eukaryota; kingdom Metazoa; phylum Chordata; class Chondrichthyes; order Myliobatiformes; family Myliobatidae; genus Mobula; species Mobula birostris. Next base: position 22,017,452 of record NC_092371.1, on the reverse strand, counting down.
AAAGTTGGGGTTTGAGCTGTACCTAACCACACAATCGTGGGTGTAGATAGTAGAGCAGTGGGCTAAGCATGCATCCTTGAGGTGCGCGAGCGTTCATCGTCAGCAAGGAGGAGATCCAGGATGAACTAGCTAATCATGTACAAAGTTAATTTAGTGGAAGAAGGAAGGGAGTGGGAGAGGAGGCTTATTATTCAGACTGGAAGTATGTGAGCAGTGGTTTCTCACAAGGGTGGTCCTGTTGGTTTCATTTTTATTAATAAATGAGATGAAAATGTTGTCAATATATTTAGTCAGGTTGTAGATGACATGACAAAGGTCAGTTTGATTGTCAGCGAAGAAGATTATTTAAGATTCAAAAAGGATCTAGATAAACTTGGTCCAAGGAATGGAAGAGGAAATTAATTCAGACTAGTGTGAGATGTTGCATGTTGGTAAGTTAAGTCGGGGCAGGACTTACACAGCAAAGGATAGGACTCTGAGAGTGTTGAAGAACAGAGACTTAGGAGTGCAGAACTGTACTGAAATATGCCTTTTTATGTTTTATATTCTGTGCTTTCTATTTTTTTTTGCTGTTTGTGCATTTTTAGGTGTAGGGGGAGGAGGTTTGATATATAGTGTTTTTGCTTAAGCGGGTTGGTTCCATGGTTCTCAGTTTCATGACTGGCTGCATGGAAGACAAATTCCAGGGTTGTATATTGCAAATATACTTTGATAATAAACGTACTTTGAACTTTGAACACAATTCCCTGAAAGTGACAGCAGAAGTAAAAAGGTGGAAAAGAAGACACTTGAGCCACTTGCCTTCATCAGCCAGGGCACTGAGTACAGAAGTTGGGACTGCCATATTGCCAATGTACAAGTTGTTGGTGAGATTGGAATATTGCTGTTTACATTCTGGCTTGTGTTGTAAATAAGCCTTATTATTTGTCATGTTATTTCTGTTAATATTACCTTTGTGTTGTGTGTGAGTTATGTGTACTGTGCTGTACGCCTTGTGCTGCAGGAATGTTGCTTCATTTGGCAGTATATATGTATACGCTTGAATGACAATAAACTTGAAATGGAACTTAGTGAATCTTTGCTGCTCTCCCTTGATAGCAAGTGCTCTATATCTTCCCTTTGTGAAATTCATCAGGTTTTCCAGGAGCAGAGTCACCACAGTTCCATTTAAATGCAGAGAAACACCTTTATTCCCATACGTATCCTCTCAAAATAAAGCAAGACCCACCATTTGTCCCTGGTTCGGAAATTGCACCATCTCGGATCACAAGACCCTGCAGCGGACAGTGAGGTCAGCTGAGAAGGTCATCGGGGTCTCTCTTTCCGCCATCACGGACATTTACACCATACGCTGCATCCGTAAAGCAAACAGCATTATGAAGGACCCCACACACCCCTCATATAAACTTTCCTGCCATCTGGAAAAAGGCACCGAAGCATTCGGGCTCTCACGACCAGACTATGTAACAGTTTCTTCCCCCAAGCCATCAGACTCCTCAATACCCAGGGCCTGGACTGATACCAACCTACTGCCCTCTACTGTGCCTATTGTCTTGTTTATTATTTATTGTAATGCCTGCACTGTTTTGTGCACTTTATGCAGTCCTGGATAGGTCTGTAGTCTAGTGTAGTTTTTGTGTTTTTTCTTACGTTGTTCAGTGTAGTTTTTGTATTGTTTCATGTAGCACCATGGTGCTGGAAAACATTGTCTCGTTTTTACTACGTTCTGTACCAGCAGTTATGGTTGAAATAACAATAAAAAGTGACTTGATTTGACTAATAATTTGTTTCCTACACCTGCTGGTTTACATTGTCTTGTGTAGAAGGATACCCAAAGCTCTTTGAGCATCAACATCTCCCAGTCTGTAACCATTTACAGATCACTCTGCTCTCAGGCCCTGATCACCAAAATGGATGGCCTCACATTCAAACTTCACACAAACAACAGCTAAGGTCAGGATTAAAGCCAGGTTTTTGAAGCTGCAAAACAGTAGGGCTGACTATTGTGCCACGATCTCATGCCTGTACTGGAAAACTAAACTATTGTTTCTTGCATGCTCTAATATTGAAATGGCCAATCCATCTTTGCAGTTTACCAGTGATAACGAGCCTATTGTTTCTCTCAGTATTTTGACACAGGACTATATCTCATTGACAATTTGCTGCAGAAATATAGCTTTCTTGATGTAAATGGTTATTAATTCTAATTTATAAATTAAGGGCAATTTCAGCTAATACCGTGATCCTAAATTATAAATTAGACAGATGATCTCTGAGGTAGATTTTCATTTGAAGTCATCATTTATCAGGTAAGTTAGTGGTACGTCTATTGTCAGTGTCAAGTGCTGCTGAAATAAGTATAATCGAGACTCATTAGTTCACGTACATTTTTGCTTCATTTTTATGAAGCAATTTGAAAAGGTTCATTTCAACTGAAAACAGTTCATCTTACTGTAAGGAATTATCCTGGTGCTCCCTAGTTAACCTTGGCAGGAATTACTCAGTGGCTACTTTATTTGGTACACCTGTACACTTGATTGTTAATGCAAATATCCAATCAGCCTGTCATGTGGCAGCAACTCAAAGCATAAAACATGCAGACATGGTTAAGAGGCTCAGTTTTTGTTCAGACCAAACATCAGAATGGGGAAGAAATGTGATTTAAGTGAATTTGACCATGGAATTGTTGTTGGTGGCAGCTGGGCTGGTTTGAGTACCTCAGAAACTGCTGACCTCCTGGGATTTTTCATGTACAACACTCTCTAGAGTTTACAGTGAATGGTGCTTAAAAAAAACAAACACAAAACATCCAGTAAGTGGCAATTCTGTGGGTGAAAACACCTTGTTAATGAGAGATGTTAAGGAATGACCAGATTGCTTTGAGTTGACAGAAAGGTGACAGTAATGCAAATAACCACGTGTTACATCAGTGATGTTCAGAAGAGCATCTCTGGACGCCCAACACGTTGATTGTTGAAGTAGATGGATTACGGTAGCAGAAGCCCACACCAGGTTCCACTCCTGCGGGCACCTTACTTCGCACACTTCTGGCTAGTAGACCAGTGAGTGTATATCAGAAGCTTTAAGCAGCTTGTCAAAGTGACCATGCTTGTTATTTCTCTGAAATATCTTGAAACTTCTTGGCTTCCTTTCTGTGAAGATCTAGGGTAATGAATGAACTCTTCAATTTGAACCAAAAATGAATAAACTAATGTAAAACGCTAAAGCAATGGCAAAGTTTGGATAGGGTGCTTAGTTCATTAGTTATCTTTCAGTGATATATTGGAAATGTTTCTTATCCTCTTTAGTATATATACCAGATAACCCTTGTGAAATTAATCTAAGTACTTTATATATTCTTATTCCTGGTCAGCTTTGCCTTACACGCAACAGAAAAATGGATTAAATCATAATAAAAATTAGTGGTACGGAAGCAATTGACAAGAATAATCAAGTAGCTTCTGTTAATTGCAGGAACATATTATTCATATGCTACCAGAGCAGCTTTAGAGCAAAATCAAGAAATTTGGTGTTATTAAATTTGCCATGAAGTTGTTAGACTATTGTGAAAATCAAAATGATTTATCCATATCTTCTGTCATGTTTATCTGCTCGGAGTTACGTTTGAGTGCAATATGTTAATGTTCCAGTCCAGGTGAAGGGACTCATCCCAAAACATTGACTGTGTGTTTTCCTCCAGAAATGTTGCCAACCCATTGAATTCATCCAGCAACTTGTGAATTGCTACCGATTCCAGTCTCTTGTCCCTCCATGATAATGATTCATAACTAGTCAAGCAAGCAATCAGCAAGGGATGGGTAGTGATGCTGCCCTTTGTGATGCAATTTTACAGACCAGAATCCTGAAGGAAGCAAAGCTTGGAAGTGATCTTGAACGTGAGGTTGGACAAGGTCAAAAAGATGGTGCTGTGTGAGAGGGTTCATCCCTTATCTTTCCTCTAGAAATACGGAAGTTTTCACAACAACTAAAATGTGATACAGTAAGACAAAGGAAAAAATGTGGAACTTCGAAATATTTAATAAATGTAGCAATAAAAGAAGAACTTGGGCAATTAACGCAGATCAATGCGCCTCCCAATACAAATTACAGGAGCTCAGCTATACATCAAGGAAAAGGATTCATGCTATGAACATAAACACCTCAAGTATTTATGGACACAGAAAATTAACAGCCTATTTACCAAGTCTGGCATAGGATTGTGGAAAATAAATCATGAATAATGAAGACTACCCAGGTCTACTGCCAAAAGCAATCCCAGCTCTACCATCTGGTCCGAGAATGTTGACATTCTGTGGTGTGTAGCCCACCAAGCAAAGAAACCAGTTTATCTTTTCTTAAGGCTGTACTTTAGGTACAAGGAGGTGGATCAAAGTCTGATCATACCCTTGAATATGTTTTGTAATACACAGCAGATCTTTTTGGACAGTGCAGAAGGGTTTTACAGGTCAGAAGTGGCAGTTACTCCCGATTAGTCTGTGCAGTATACAGAAAATTGAAATATTTTCTGAAGGCATTCATGCTAGGTAAAAACAATTATTTTTATTATGATTTTCCTTGTAGCTTTAGCTTTCTTTTTTGCTCATCTATAAGTCTACATACTCAGCTGTTTGTCTGTAAACTTTTAGTAAATTGTCATACACTTGGTTTAATACTTACTTGTCTGCAAAGCTGAACTGTGATTTAGTCATACCTGCTGAAGTGATTTATTATCTTAACTTGCCTAAACTGTTTTGAGTTGTAAAAGTATTCTCATGTCTTTTTTTCCAACCTGATGTTACAGGCAGTCAGTTACAACCAGTCACAATTATAGCCATGCATAGCCATTTAGAAGAGAAAATCTGCAGACACTGGAAATCCAAGCAACAGACTCAAAATACTGGAGGAAGTCAGCAGGCCAGTCAGCATCTATGGAAAAGGGTACTTTAGACATTTTGGGCCGAGACCCTTCAGTAGAACTCAGGAGTATGTACAATTATAGCTCCTTTGTTAGTTCTCTGCTTTGCCTGCTGTTGCAGGCTGCCTTATTTGATCCACACTCTGATGAACATCAAATAAGACAGCTGTAACATACCTTTGTAAGATTTGCACTTCATTCTTGATTTCCAAAGAACATTCTGGACAACATCATTTCCAGATCCGATGCACCCTACTCATGCGTGACTTAATAATTTTTCACCAAATTCCTCCTTCTATTCTCTTTACCTTTCCCTTTGTTTGTTGGGAAACAGCAAAGAACCAATGTGATAAGTGTGTCACCAAAATGGAAACAAATTTCAGCAGCAGATTACTGTAATCATTGTCATTAGTGCTCTTCAAAACTAAAACTTTTATTTCACACTCAGTAGTTCTGTTTACCTTTACGAACACTTAGCACCTCATATGGACATGGTCCATTTACACTGCTTTCAAAATTGGCCAAAATGATTTCTAAGTACCTGCTTTATGTTTCCAATTAGTCAAAACAGAGCTTGAAAAATGTGCATTTTCATAAATGCTAGAACTCACAGGAGATAATTATATATTGCAACAAAAAGCAGAAGAGCTTTATTCTATGAACATTTACCTTGCTTGATATATTTGAGTTAAGAACTGTGAGTAGCCTGTTGTAGGTATCAAATCACAAGAGATTCTGCAGATGCTGGAATGCTGGAAGGACACTTGGACCAAAACACTTCATCAAGACTGGAAAGGAAGGAGAGCAGAAGTCAGAATAAAAAGGTGGGGGGGGGGAGGAGGAGGAGTTAGTGATTGGGGAGACCTGGTGAGGGGAAAGGTGGATGGATGAGTGAGAGATGTTGACATAAAAAGTGGGAAAGTGATGGATGGAAGAGATATAGGGCAGAAGATGAAGCAGTCTAAAAGGAGAGGACAGTGGAGAAAAGGAAGGTGGAACAGAATTAGAAGGAGGAGATGGGCAGGTGAGAAGAGAAAGGGTGAAAGGGGGAATCAGAATGGGGAAGAGATCTGAAATCTATTGAGGGCTATATCAGTGGCATTCAGGACTAATGACACAGGAAAATACAAGAAGTCCAGGTATGACCTCTGGAAAACCATCTCACATCTGAAGTGGCAATTCCGGACCAATCATAGAAGTATGCTTAACAGCTGAATGCTATCACCTCATAAAAAATAAAACCAAGCAACTTCTGTGACAACAAGGTTTCACTCAATACATTTTATGCTCACTTTGACTGACAGAACGTGGAGGAAACTTCATAAACTCCTACAACACATGATGACCCTGAGATTTCAGTCTCTGAGGCTGACATGAGAGCATGCATTGAGAGGGTGATCCCACAGGAAATATCTAGTTCAGTCGGTGTACCTGGCCGAGCACTGGAGACCTGTGCTATTCAACTGGCTGGAGTGTTTACTGACATCTTTAACTGTCAGAGGTACCCACATGCTTCAAGCAGGCTTCAATCATATTGGCGCCCGAAACTAATGTGATAATTTGTCTTAATGAATATCAGCCAGTAGTACTTACATCCACTGTGATGAAGTGCTTTGAGAGGTTGGTCATGAATCACATCAACTCCTGCTTGAGGAGTGAACTGGATCCACTCCAATTTACCTATCATCACAGCAGGTCAAACACAGATGCCATTTTATTGGCTCTTCACTCACCTCTGGAACACCTGGACAGCCAAGAAGCATACAGCAGAATGTTCTTCATTGATTACAGCTCAACATTCAATGCTATCAGCCCATTGAAACTAATCACTAAACCCAAATAACTAGGCTTCTGGACTTCTTTGTGCAACTGGATCCTCAATTTCCTCACTTGAAGACCCCAGTCAGTAAGGATTGGCAACAACGTCTCCTCCACAGGTGCACTACAATGCTACATGCTTAGCCCCTGCTCTACGCACTTTATACCAGCTCCAATGCCACACTAAAGCCCGCTGTTGACACCACTGTTCTTGGATGAGTCAAAGGAGCGATGACAGATCATCATATAGGAGAGAGATTGAACATTTCATTGAATGATTTCACAACCTCTCACTCAACATCAGCCAAAACCAAAGAGTTGTTTATTGACTGCTACATGAGGGAGAAACCAAAGGTCTATGAACTAGTCCTCATTAGATATTGGAGGTGAAGAGAGGCAGTAACTTTGGCTATGTGGAACAGTCCATGTTCCAAGCCTTCACTGGTGATGCTCCCCATCTCTTTCTGCACTATATTACAGCTTCATACACCCATGCTGAGCTAGAAAAGTTCATCAAATTTACCTCCAGCTTCCACCCTGCCCTTAAATTCATTTGGTCCATCTCTGACACCTCTCTCCTGTTTCTCAATCTCTCTGTTTCCATTTCTGGAGACAGATTGTATACCAAAATAACACACACACAAAACTTTGGAGGAGCTCAACAAGTAAGGTAATATCTACAGAATATCCCTCATCAGGTCTCCTGCATTTTGTGTATTACTCTGGATTTTCAGCACCTGCAGAATCTCTTGTGTTTGAAACTGTCTACTCGTATCACTTATAAATTTACTGACTTTCACAGCTATCTTGACTATACCTCTTTCCACTCTGTCACTTGTAAAAATTCCATTCCCTTTTCTCTGTTCCTCAGTATCCATCGCACCAGTTCTCTGCATGAGGCCTTCCTTTCCAGAACACCTGAGAAGTCCTTCTTCAAAGCATGGGGCTTCCCTTCCTTTACCATTGAAGCTTCCCTCAGATGTATTTCCTACGTATCCCAGACATCTTCCCTCAGCCCCTCTTCCTGCCTCCATAATAGTTCTTGTCCTATCACTAAACACATCTTTACCTACTGTACCCCTACTATTTGCTTTCCACAGCGATCGCTCTTTCGTGGCATAATTGTCTATTCATCCCTCCCCACTGATCTTGCTCCTGGCACATATGCAGAACAAGTGCTACACCGACCCATTAACCTCCTCCCTCACTAGCATTCAGTGACTTTCCAGGTGAGGCAACACCTCACCTGTGAGTGTGTCGGGGTCATCTACTATATCCAGTGTTTCCATGGCAGACTCCTTTACACCATGAGACCTATCATACTGTAGATTAGAAACACCTAACATACCGCTCTGTCGACCACCTTCACTCCGCCTACAACAGGCAGGATTCGGCAGCACAGTAGATAAGGTAATTGCACTTGTGAACTTGCACGTGTCAGCTAGTTATTGTTTAATCATGACGGTATTTAACTCCATACTTGTCATTGTAGAGCTTGTTGAGATTTGGACAGAGCACAACAATGCTTCGCTGCCTGTTTGCTTTCGGCCTTCCCTGAGAAATTGGTATTCGTTTAATGTTTAGACTTTCTTTTCAGCCGCAGCGTAGGCTTCATTTTCTATTTGAGAGTTTTAGTTAACGGCCCTATTTGGCCCAGCATTTATTGTTTATTTTCTCTTTAACACTGTTCACATTAAAGTTTGTGAACTATCGACCTGCTTCAGAGTCTTTCACTCTGCACTTGGGTCATATCTGAACCTGGTAACAGGATTTGCACTCTCCATTCCCATTCCAACATGTTGGTCCATGTCCTCTTCTATTACTACAATGAGGCCATACTCAGGTTGGAGGAGCAACACCTCATATTCTATTTGGGTAGCTTCTAGCCTGATGTCCTGAAGATCAATTTCTCTAAGTTCTGCTAATATCTCCCTTTCGCTCTTTTTCCATTTCTCATTCTGGCTCCCCTATTACCACTTCTCTTCTCTCCACTTGCCTTTCACCTCCCTTTCTGTCATGGTCTACACTCCATTCCTATCATTCTTGTTCAGCCTTTATCTTTGCCACCAATCACCTCTCAGCTTTCCATCTCATTCCCCCCTCCTCCACCCAACTACCTTCCAACTCACTGGATTCACCTATCACCTTCTAGGGTGTATCCCTCCTCCCTCCCCAATCTTCATATTCTGGCTTCTTTTCCCTTCCTTTCCAGTCCTAATGAGGGGTCTCCACCTGAAATGTTGAGTGTTTATTCCTCTCTATAGATGCTGCCTGACCTGCTGAGTTCTTCCAGCATCTTATGTGTGTGTTACTCTGGATTTGCAGCATCTGCAGAATCTCTTTTGTCTATCAGTAACTTTAAATTCCTTGGCATTATCATATCAGAGGAACTGTTTTGGGGCCAGCACATAATTGCCATTACAAAGAAGGCTCAACAGTGCTTTTACTTTTTTCAAAGTTTGTGTAGATTCTGCACATCATCCAAATCCACAGCGGAGAGTTACCTGACTTGTTGCACCATGGCCTGGTCTGGAAACACCAATAACGAAAAACAGAAAAGCCTACAAGAATAGTGGATACAGCCAAGTCAGTCACGGGTAAAGCCCTCTCCACTGCTAAGCACATGTACAAGGAGCACTGCCACAGAAAGCATCATCCATTATCAAGAACCCCCATCATTCTGGCCATGATTTCTTTTTGCTGCTGTTACCAGGAAAGAGGTAGAGCAGTCTTCAGTGCCACAGCACCAGGTTCAGCAACAGTTATTATATCCCTTCAGCCATCAGTCTCCTGAACCAGTGTGGATAGCTTCACTCACCTCATCACTGAACTATATCCATAACCTATGGACTCACTTCCAAGGACTTTATAAGAACATAAGGCCATAGAAATGGGAGCAGAATTAGGCCATTCAGCCTATTGAGTCTGCTCTGCCATTCCATTATGGCTGATCCTGGATCCCATTCAGCCTGTACACCAACAACTCATGTTATCAGTGTCATTTATTTACTTATTTTATTATTAGTATTATTTTGGTTTTGCACAGTTTGTCTTCTTTTGGACATTGGTTGCTTGTCAGTCTTTGTGTATAGTTTCTCTTTGATTCTATTGACTGTGAATGTCTGCAAGAAAGGTAGTGAATGGTAACATATATGTACTATTTTAATAAATTTACTTTGAACTTTGAACGGAATAAGATAAGCGTGAGGACGGAGAATTTACCGTAGGATCAAGAAATTAAATAAACATGCCATGAGTTTTAAGACTACCCATATAGAATATGAGGTGTTGCGGAGAGACAGAATGAGAATTCTGTCACAAAAACCCTTCGACCTAAGTGCATGATGGTACACGTCCCTACACTATATTCCATCTGCCACTTCTTTACCCATTTTCCCAATCTGTCTAAGACCTTCTGTAAACTCCCCGCTTCTTCAACACTACCTGCCCCTCCACCTATCTCCCTATCATCTGCAAACTAGACCACAAAGCCATAAATTCCGTCATCCAAATCATTTACATAGTACATGAAAAGGTGCCGTCCCAACACCGACCCCTGCAGAACACCACTCGTCACAGACAACCAATCCATATAGGACCTTTTATTTCTAATTTTTGCTTCCTGCCAGTCAGCAAATCTTCTATCTATGCTAGTATCTTTCCTGTAATACCGTAGACTTTTATCTCGTTAAGCAGACTCATATGTGGACCTTGTCAAAAGCCTTCTGAAAATCTAAATAAACAACATCCATTGACTTTGCTTTGCTTATCCTGTCTGTTAATTCCTCAAACAATTCTAACAAATATGTCAGGCAAGATTTCCCCTGAATGAAACCATTCTGACTTTGACCTATTTTGTTAAGTACCTCCAAATATCTCAAAACCTCATCCTTAATCATTGACTCCAATATCTTCCCAGCCATTGATATCAAGCTCACTGGTCTCTAATTTCCTTTCTTCTGCCTCCCTCCCTTCTTAACGAGTGGAGTGACATTTGCAAATTTCCAGTCCTCCAGAACCATTCCAGAGTATAGTGATTCGTGAAAGATCATTACTAATACCTCCACTATCTCTTTAGCTACCTGAGGTGTACTACATCTCATCCAGGTGACTTACCTCCCGATATAACCACATCTCCCAATGATCCTTTCATCTCAGTATCTGAAGATGATGTTCAGGCTAACTTCAAGAGAGTGAAACAAGGAAAGCAGTCCATCTGGATGGAGTGCCTAACAGAGTAATAAAGACCTGTGCCAACCAACTGGCTGGTGTGAACTTCAACCTCTTGCTTCAGCAGTGTGTGGTACGCACCTTCTTCAAGCAGGCTTCAATCATACCACTGCCCAAGAAGAGCGCAAGAACCTTGCTCAATGACTATCACCCCGGCACTTATATCCACAGTGATGAAGTGCTTTGAGAGGTTGGAGTTGGAACATATCAACTCCTGTCTGAGTGGTGACTTGGATCCACTCCAATTTGCCTACCAGAGCAACAGGTCCACAGCAGATGCCATCTCATTGGTTCTTCACACAACTGTGGAACATCTGACAGCAAAGTTGCATGCATCAGATTGCTATTTATAAATTAAAGCTCAGCATTTAGCACCATTATCCCCTCAAAACTAATCAGTAAACTCAAAGACCTGGGCCTCAATACCCCTTTGTTCAATTGGATCCTGGATTTCAACAGTTACAGTCCCCACTCAGTTCAGATTGGCAAAAACATCTCCCCCACAATCTCCACCAGCACAGATGCACCACAGGGCTGTGTGCTTAGCTCCCTGCTCTACTCGCTTTCCACCTATGACTGTGTGGCCAAGTACAGCTCCAAAGGCATATTCAAGTTCGCAGATGACACCACTGTTGTGGACCATATCAAAGGTGGTGATGAATCAGCATACAGGAGGGAGACTGAGAATTTGGCTGGGTGGTGTCATTACAACAACCTATGGCTCAACGTCGGCAAGACCAAGGAACTGATTGTAGACTTCAGGAGTGGAAAACCAGAAGTCCATGAGCCAGTACTCCTCGGAGGATCAGAGGTGGAGGGGGTCAGTAACTTTAAATTCCTGGGTACATTATCTCAGAGGACCTGTCCTGGACCCATCATATAAACGTAATTACAAAAAAAGCACTACAGCACCTCTACTTCCTTAGGAGTCTGTGGAGTTTTGGCATGTCATCAAAAACCTCAACAAATTTCCATAATTGTGTTGTGGAAAGTGTATTGTCTGTGTTATGGGAACACCAATGCCCTTGAGTGGAAAATCCCACAAAACATAGTGGATTTGGCCCAGTACGTCATGGGTAAAGCTGCAACCATCATCAAAGAATGGCATAATTCTGTTCCTATATCTTTATGGTTTTATGGCCTTATGGAAAGTTTAAAGAAAGACTTCCAATGTTAACAAATGGAAATGCACGGTCTCATCACGTTGAAGGTTATGAACAGAATAAGACAAATCCTGGCAGAAGTTTATAATGAGGCTGTGGATAAAGTTGCATGACCAGATCTTCCGAGAACAGGATGTTCAACAGTCTTGTTCTGACTTACTTACAAACAGGGTGTGTGGGGTCGGTGGGGGGGGGGGGTCACAGGTTACAAGAACATTCCAGCTCAGATTCTGTCAATGCAGCTAATGTGATGCTAATGTGGCAATCCACTCAGTTCCTCTTCAGTCCCTGTTTCTTTTCCCACAATTTCTTCCCTGCTTCAGCAACTCCCAATGAATGAATTGCAGCAACCTGTCAGAAACTGAAGCGGCCAGTGACAAATACCGATCACCCAGACACTGGGAAGTATTCACCTTATACAATGTCTCTCTCTCTTCATGCGCCTTGTGCATTACATGCTTGGGCAATCATGGCTTTCCACATCGAACGATCCCACGCAGTGTCAATGATATCTCGCACACTTAGATCTGTTAGTTCTTTGTGTCCATATATTCCCTTCTTTGCCTTCCTCTTCCGCATTTCCCAGGCATACAGCCTTGTAATGCTAGGCATTCTATTTCACCCTTTCTGATGACATGGCCCAGGGAATTTAAGTTTCCTCTCATTTAGTGCTCTCATTAAAGATCTTTTTGTATGGGCACGTTGGAGTACTGTCTCATTAGTTACCCAATCTCTATATGATATTTTCAGCATTCTTCTAAGAAACCACATTTCTGTTGCTTCTAAGTTTCTTTGGAGTTCTGGTGTTATAGTCCATGTTTTGGAAGCATACAGCAAGATTGTCATTTTAGTAGCAAGTAACATTTTAGTAGCCTAAGCCTTGTTGTTATAGAAATGTGACTGTTGGTAAAAATGAGTTTCATTTTTTGGAAGTTGGTTTTGGCAATGGCAATTCTTCTTTTTATTTCTATTTTACTTCTAGCATCTTGTAATATAAAGCTATCAAGGTAATTAAAGCTGGTCTTTTGTTCAATCTCTTGGTTACCGATGTACAATTGGCAGTTGGGAGTATCCTGCTGTTTTGATATTACCATACATTTTTTTTCACAGTTGATGGTTAGTTACACAATGTAACATTGTAAATCCATTAACAGGAAGTACAACGCCTTTCCAGCTGCCAATATTTAACTATTAGGGTTATTAAAATGAACTTTATGTAACATTGGTGAGTGCATTATGTGAACAGCTGCTGTCTGTTGTTACAACACTGTTTATTCGGGAGATGGCAGAGGGTCACTCTGTATCTGTGAGGAAATCTGCCTTTACACAGTGAGCTTTCTTTTTATTTTGATGAAGTATTCCCATTGTTGGCTTGAAATGCCAAGTATTTTTCAGTGTCTCAGACAAAAAGAGATTCAGAGACAATTTTAACACGTTGAGCTACCCGAACTGAGCAAAGCCGCAAATAAAATTACAGGTTTCAAGTTGGAATAAACCTGATCTGTTTAATGGAATGACTGTAATTGCTTTGCAAGAGATAAGGGATAAGAATGCAAAATATTTTGCAGGCATGGATTCAATTGTTAAAATTGTCTACAGGGCAGGTTGTACAAAGTTAAATGGTGGGATAGCTGTTGTCAACAAACTGTTGAATCTTTATTGTCTGAGCTGCAAAAAGAGGTGGACATAATTCATCAGTATAGACCTAATTACTAGGGCATTCTGATTAACATCAGCTGGTGAAAAATGAGAGACAGCAAAACCTACATTTAAAAACAGAAAAGGATTGCTAAGTGACTATAAAATCTAACCAATAATATGAAGTACATTCATTAATTCCCGTGTACACATAAACATCAGTAATAAACACCACAAACTTGCCTGGCTGGCTGCGATAGGACACCTCTCAGTTAGATCCTTCCTGTACAGTCAGAATATCAGTCCCAACACATGCTGCCCTTGGGGTGACTGCTGAAGAGGACATGGTCACCCATCTCTTTGCATACCTGCTAAGGGAGTGTGAGGAAGAAGGCAAGGGTCCTTGTCACAGTTCATCGTGAGCAGCTGGGTAACAGAGGACTGAACTGCTGGCTGTTCCCAGGGACACAAGCAGAAATAGACATCAAGCGCTGCTGGAAGATCGTGAACTCAGTGAAGATGCTCATTGGTTTGCCTAAAACTTGGTGGTCTTCTCAGGGAATGCTAACAACTGGCACATTCCAGGCTACAGGAGAACACGCTGAGGGATGCACTGAAGCTCAGTTCAGCCCTCTGTGGGGAAGGAATACTGTCTATAGCCATTCCACTAGTGGACATCGAATGTTTCAGTCTTTTTGGGAAACCCCTCAAAAAAACGAAAGAGTGTTTCAATCTGGGGAGCCACATTAGGGATAATGATACTATGTACAACAATGTATTAACACTACTGGATGTATTGACCAAATCACATGAAAAATTCAAAAAGTTTTGCACTGTTTATCCTTTTTATCCACATATTTTAATATAGAACTATAGAACACTACAGCACAGAAAACAGGCCATTCGGCCCTTCTAGTCTGTGCTGAAACATTATTCCGCTAGTCCCATTGACCTGAATCAAGTCCATAACCCTCCAGACCTCTCCCATCCATGTACCTATCCAATTTATTCTTAAAACTTAAGAGTGAGCCCGCATTTACCATGTCAGATGGCAGCTCGTTCCAGACTCCTACCACTCTCTGAGTGAAGAAGTTCCCCCCTAATGTTCCCCCAAACCTTTCCCCTTTCACCCTAAAGCCATGTCCTCTTGTATTTATCTCTCCTAATCTAAGTGGAAAGAGCCTATTCACATTTACTCTGTCTATACCCCTCATAATTTTGTAAACCTCTATCAAATCTCCCCTCATCCTTCTATGCTCCAAGGAATAAAGTCCTAACCTGTTCAATCTTTCCCTGTAACTCAACTCCTGAAGACCTGGCAACGTCCTCTGCACTCTTTACATTTTATTTTTTGAAAATAAAAAAAAGCTAATGCTTGAAATTTGGACATTAAAAGCAGCTGAAGGGAAGCTAGGAAATGTTTGATTTATGGTACTTATGTTCAAAATTAGTTGAACAAAAGAGCAAGAAGAAGGTCCTTGAGTTGACACAAGAGACATATAATAGGGCTGATCATAAGGAGGGTTGCAGTGGGCATTGCTGGAAAGTAAAGGGAAGAAAGCCGCAGGCTAGTTTCTTTCTTGGAAAGCTGATAATTAAGCAAGTAAATTATGATCATTATAAAACTGATCCAACAGATGCAAGAAGGGAACATGTCTAGAGAAACAGGGGCACGTTATAAACAGGCAGCAAAAAACTCAAAATCTCCTTTGTGTGGTGAGAATGTGAAATTTCATAACACATCCTGCATCAGAACTAAACTCAAAGACATGATCAAAGAGAGCTATAGAAAAAGAAATATTTATTTCAATAATGTGGAGTGGAGTGGGTAGGGTTTAAATGTTGGCCAAGAATTGTCGGGCTCATTTATTCTCCTCTACTAGCTGTTATCCATAAAAGTTAATATAAATTTAGCTTTACCAAAGTCATGCAAAGTGGCAGCCCCACCTTGAATGGTGAGTGGTGAAGCCCAGTACACACATACAATGGCAGCAGAGGGAATGCAACCAAACCCCAAAGAGCATTAGCTTTGCAATGAAACCTGGCAAAAAGTTTCTACCATTTGTGATTTCAAAATCATTCAAAGTTTGTTAAACTTAATCAACTGAAGAAGACATAAGTAAATAAAAAAAGATTGAAAACAAATCTCTGGACCCTTAAAGAACAATTAACTTTGGAACAGATAATTCAAAATTGCTGTAAATTAACTCAAGCCTACCTTGGTTCCCTGCAGCCATTCCTCTCCAGTGAAATCAATGGAGCTGTTCTTTCATTGCCCAGGTTGGGAGCAATTGAGAGTTCTTTCGATTTCAAGCTCCACAACAGTATCAGGTGGGTATAAAGAATGAGTTAAATGTGATTCCTCCTCGGTATATGCTAAAATAAAATGGAAGTCTAGAAGACAAAATAGTGTTATTCTGGAGTGGGATTGTTTTGAGAAAGTTAAGAGTACAAGTGTACAGTCTTGAATGTAGATAATGATGAACAAATGTGTTTCTGGGGAAGGTGAAATCATTATGCAGATACCCTCCTTGTGTGGTTCCTTCCAGCATCTTGCAGATCAGCTTATTAAGTGGATGATTAGTATTAGTTTGCTTCCTGTACTGCTACTTCAGTAATCACTTGTTTTCCCTTATGTTTGCATTTCTTATAATTCCAATCAAGTGATTACTTGTAGCCTTTAGCATGTGCATAGTGATCCCTTTGTTTGCAAATGCATAGACAAATACCCCTTGCTGAATCAAGAAAAGACCACAGAAAACATTTTAAAATATTTTTGTTACACAATTAGCATAATCAGCAGGATTCAGCATTATTCACACTATGTTTTGCAAACAAGAGGAGGTACCTGCAGGCAAGACTGAGGTTAGGGTATCAGGCTGGACAGATCTCACATATGGATTTGTGGAAGTGGCCAGTCTATTGTCTGCATGCTGCCTTCCCTCATGTTGAAGGCCAAGATGGAAAGGAGTAGTGGTGACATAGTAGCCACCCTGCTAATTAAGGTGGAGTTTCCAAACAGTAGGAGTGTAAATGTATATCCTATTAGATTTTGCGTGCATTTTGAAAACAATATTTGACGTGCATCAGGCAGCAGAGCAAAGAGTGTCTGCCTGTAATGAGAAAACTGGAATCCCAGAGCAGCAAAGGATTACATGAAGTGGCAGCCATGCCATGCATATCCTCTGGCCGTATTTATTGAATTAGGTGTTTCTGATGTGGCCTCCTCTATCCCAACATGACTGACATAGACTCTCCAGGCAATGTGCAACTTTTCACCATCCTCCATGGTCTTCTGGTTTCCAACTATTTTTATTCCTTCTCCATTCTCACATCAACAATCATCTCTTTAGTTTTACTGACTTTGAGGTTTTTGGATTTTGTTGCAAATAAGTTTGGGGTTTATTGTTGCCATGCAGCTATGTGGAAACTCTAAACTAAATGACATACGTGTAGGGAAATGGCAACAATTCCACAAAGAGAAATTCCAAGAAAAATCAGTGAAATCAGCTCACTTAAATGCCTGTAGTTCAATATTACACGCTGGGCCTAGGACAGGTCCTCTGAAATAATAGCACCTAGGAATGTAAGGTTGCTAACTCTCTCCACCACCGATCCTCTGATGATGGCTGGCTTTTGGACCTCCGGTTGCCCTCTCCTGAAGTTCCTAGTCAGTTCTTTGGTCTTGATGACATTGAGTGAAGGATTGTTGTTATGTCACCACTCAGCCAGCTTTTCAGTTTCCCTCCTATACACCAAACGTTGCAATTATGAAAAAAGCACCTCTACTTCCTTAGGAGTTTGCCGAGATTCTGCATGACATCTAAAACTTTGACAAACATCTATGGAGATGTAAAGGACAGTATATTGACTGGCTGCATCACAGTCTGGTATGGAAACACCAATCTCCTTTGACAGAAAATCCTACAAAAAATTGTGGGTATGGCCCAATCCATCATAGGGAAAGCTCTCCCTTCCATTGAGCATAGCAACATGAAATTCTGTTGCAGGAAAGCAGCATCCATCACCAGGACCACCACCACTCAGGACATACTCTTACTGCTGCCATCAGGAAGAAGGCATAGGAGCCTCAGGACTCACACTTCCAGGTTCAGGAACAGTTTCTATCCTTCAACTATTAGGCTCTTGAATCAAAGGGGATAACTTCACTCAACTTCACTTGCCCCATCATTGAAATGTTCTCACAACCAATGGACTCACTTTCAAGGCCTTTTCATCTCATGTTGTTGATACTTATTGCTTAATTATTTGTTATTATTTTTTCTTCATTTTGTATTTTTACAATTTGTTGCCTTCTGCAGTCCAGTTGACCACTCTAGTTGGGATGTCTTTCATTGATTCTATTATTGACATACAGTGTGCATCAGATAATTATTATGTCGCAAAGAAGTCTCAGCATTGATTTCTGCAGTCAGAGTAACGCACTCCATCACCAACCTCTGCCTTCTGTGGCCAAGTCAATTTCACATCCAGTTGACAAAGTTTCATATGCCAGAAATGGATGATAACAGGAAGGTCAGTCATTCAGTGGAGCCATGAAAATATCACATTAGCTCAGATGAATCTTGTTCAAAAATATCCAGTGCTCTGACTACCACAGGTGGACCATGTTTAGAATAGATTTCTTGCATGTAGAGTATTGGGCTCTTAGCTTCATCTACCCATTGTCCCAATTATCATTAATCTGGTGAACTCATCAGTTTCTGAAGACAGAATCCTAAGAATGAGCTGGTTTACCTTTCTGAAATCCCGAGTGTAGAACATAATTACTGATGTATACTGTACAAACAAAGCAAATATGTTTTCAATTTGATTTTATTGCAATGCACACAACACACTGGAGGAACTCAGTATTTATGGAAAGAAATAAAGGGTTGATGTTTCAGGCCGAGACCCTTCATCAGGACAGGATGTCAAGTGGAGATGGCATTAGCAGAGATGCCAAGATGCTGTCACTCTCAGTTTGGAAGAGGAACACCTCATATTCCCCCAAATTGATGGCATGAACATAGATTTCTCTAATCTTTGGTAAATTCTCCCCCACCCTTCTCTTTTTTTCTGAAGTTCTAAGTTCCTAATTTCTTCTTACCTGTCTATCCCCTTCCTCCAATGGCACTCCTCTTTCCCTTTCCCCCATGGTCCACTCTCCTCTCCTATCAAATTTGTTCTCCTTCAACCCTGTACCTTTTCTCCTTATCAACTTCCAGCTTCTCACTTCATACCCCACTTCTCCACCCACTTACCTTCCCCCCTCACCTGGCTTCACCTATCACATTCTAGTTTGTAGTCCTTCCCCTTCCTTCACCTTCTTATTTTGGCTTCTTACCCCTTCCTTTCCTGTCTTGATGAAGGGTCTCAGCCTGAAACATCGACTCTTTATTCCTTTCCATAGATGCAGCCTGACATGCTGAATTCCTCCAGCATTTTTGTGTGTGTTTCTCTGGATTTCCAGTATCTGCAGAAACACCTGAGTTTACAGTTTGATTTCATATTAATTTGCTGAATGTTATATTTAAGAACTGATCAAGCTTAATTGCATAAATGGATTCTGTAAATGTGTTTTTTTTTATTTTAAGAAAGATAATTAAGCAAAACTTCAGCATACTAGACTCAATAAATTTAAGGTAGTCACTAATAAATTTGCTATAACTTATGGATAGAAGGTGGATCTGACTACAGCAAGTAGTAGTTCTGGGGAACTTGAGGTTGGATCAGAAATGTAGAAGATCACAAGGGATTCAAATCTAGAGCAACAAACAATCTACAGGAACTATTCAAGTTTTGGGTTGAAACTCTGCAACAGAACTGAGAGTGGAGAAGCGAGATGGCCAGCATAAAAAGAGGAAAGAGAGAAGTGAGAAAGGTGGCTGATGGACTGAGGAGGAGTGTGAGATGACTGGCAGGTAGAGGAGGTTTGCAGGGGTGGAGTTGGTAGACAGTGGCAGGTTAATGATAGATTTATAACACAGAATCAGGCCCTTCAGTCTACCAGGTCCACACAAGAATTTATGCTCCATGTTGGCACACCTCTTTCCTCTTTCATCCAATCCTGGGAAAATATCCTCCTATTTTTTTTTAGATATTTCTTAGATTTCTGTGTTATTTCTCTTTGTCTCCTTCAACCATCAATGGGGTTAACTGAACTCAACTTCACTCGCCCCATCACTGAACTGTTCCCACAACCTATGGACCGACTTTCAATAACTCTTCGTCTCATGTTCTTGATATTTATTGCTTATTTATTTTTATTTTGTATTTGTAGTTTGTTGTCTTTTGCACACTACTTGTTTGTCTGCCCTGTTGGGTGTGGCCTTCCATTAATTCTAAAATGTTTCTTGGATTTACTGTGTGTGCCCACTAGAAAATGAAACTCAGGATTGTATATGGTGACATATATGTACTTTGGTAATAAATTAACTTTGAACTCAGTGGCTACTTTATTGGGTACTTCCTGTACCCAGTAAAGTGGCAACTGAGTATCTGTTTGTCTTCTGTGTCTGTAGCCTATCTTTTTGAAGGTTCGACATGTCGTGCATACAGAGATGCTCTTCTGAACTCCACTGTTGTAACACGTGGTTATTTGAGTTACTGTCGCCTTTTTAGCAGCTTGAACTCTGACTAACCACTGTCCTCTGACATGTCTCATTACCAAAGAATTTTGCCCACAGAACTACTGCTTCCTAATTTTTCTTTTAGTTTTTTGCACCATTCTCTGTAAACTCTACTGACTGTTGTGCATGAAAATCCCTGGAGAACAGCAGTTTCTGAGATACTCATGCCACCTTGTCTGGCATCAACAATCAATCCACGATCAGTCGCTATGATCGTATTTCTTCCCCATTCTGATGTTTGGACTGAACAACAACTGAATCTCTTGACCATGTCTGCATGCTTTTATACATTGAATTGACATCACATGATTGGCTATTTAAAAATTTGCATTAACAAACAGGTGTACAGATGTACAGATGCTGCAGATGCTGGGAATCCAGAGCAACATACACAAAATGCTGGAAGAACACAGCAACTTAGGCAGCATCTATTAAGATGCATAAAAGGTCAAGTTTTTTGGTGATACAAAGACAGAAGGAGGAGCATGTAGTGTTGAGGAAGCAGATAGTCTATAGAAACACTTAGACAGATTAGCAAAATGGGTAAAGAAGTGGCAAATGGAATATAGTGTAGGGAAGCATATGGTCATGCATTTTGGTGAATGAATAAAAACATGGACTAATTTCTAAATGGGGAGAAAGTTCAGAAATCAGGGGTGCAAAAGGATTTGGGAGTCCCCATGCAATTCTCTAAAAGCTAACTTGCAGGTTGAGTCAGTAATGAGGATAATGTTAGCATTTTTTCTAGAGAACGAGGATATAAAAGCAAATGTGTAATGCTGAGGCTTTACAGGTCATTGCACAGACCACGCTTGGAGTATTCTGAGTAGTTTTGGGCTGCTATCTAACAAAGGATATGCTGACATTGGAGAGGTTCCAGAGAGGGTTCGCGACCATGAGCCTGGGAATGAAAGGGTTAATATATAAGGACCTTTGATGGCTCTGATCCTGTATTCACTGGAGTTTAGAAGAAGGATGGGTGATTCGGTCACTGAAACCTATTGAATGTTGAAAGGCCTAGATAGAGTGGATATGGAAATTCTGTTTCCTGTGGTAGTGGAGTCTAGGAGCAGAGGGCACAGATCAGCCTTTAGAACAGAGATGAGGAAGAATTTCTTTAGTCAGAGAGTGCAGAATCTGTGGAAATCATTGCCTTATATAGCTGTGAACATATGTCATTGGGTATATTTAAAGAGGAGGGTGATAGATTCTTGATTAATAAGGGTACCAGAGGTTACAGGGAGAAGGCAGAGAATGGGGTTAGGGATAATAAATTGGACATGATGGATGGTGGACCCAGTGGTTCAAGTGGTTTCATTCCACTCCTACAGTTTTATAGTCTTACGGTCAAATGTAGGGAATTCGGTATGTCAGGAGATATGGGGGTTTGATAAAGAAATACGAAACAGGGAACTGATAAATGTAAATAAGGTGGGGCTTTATACAGGCAGTGTAGAAAGATACTTAAAACAAAATTAGGAGGGCAAAGGCAGCCACAAAGTACCTCTAGCAGATAACATTAGGGAAAATCCCAAGGCATTTCATAAACATAGTAAGAGCAAGATAACCAGGGTAAGAGTGGGACCCACTACCCACTGGGAACCAAAGGGTTAATCTGTGTTTGGAGCCAGATGTGACCAGGATCAGAATCAGAATCAGGTTTGTTCTCACCGGCATGTGACGTGAAATTTGTTAACTTAGCAGCAGCAGTTCAATCCAATACACAGTCCAGCAGAGAGAGAAAAAAATAAAATCAAACTTAGGAATAATAAATAAACAAGTAAATCAATTATCTATATTGAATAGACTAAAAATATGCAAAAACAAAAATACTGTATATTAAAAGAAAAGTGAGGTAGTGTCCATAGGTTCAAAGTCCATTTAGGAATTGGAAGGCAAAGACTTAAATCAATACTTCTCATCTGTATTCACTAAAAAGAAAAGCATAGCAGTTGGAGAATTTTGGGAGGGGAATGTGGATAGTCTAAAAGCTTATTTTCAAATAAGTATTAGATATCATCGCAGTAATAAATGTTGATAAATCCACAGAGTATAATGAGATGTATTTTAGGCTGCTATGAGATACAATCGAGGAGAATCTCCTCCATTGGTCCAGAAATTTATAGCTGATAGCATCCAAAGGCTGTTTGTAATCAAAATGGCCTGATAATAATAAGTTAAAAAACTGAATGTTTGAGGAACACACATAAAACATGCTGGTGAACGCAGCAGGCCAGGCAGCATCTATAGGAAGAGGTACATTCGACATTTCAGGCCCAGACCCTTTGTCAAATGTTAGGAAAATTCAGTCACTAGGTATACATGGAGAGGTGGTAAATTGGATTAGACATTGGCTCAATGGAAGAAGCCAAAGAGTGGTAGTGGAGGATTGCTTCTCTGAGTGGAGGCCTGTGACTAGTGGTGTGCCACAGGGATCAGAGCTGGGTCCATTGTTATTTGTCATCTATATCAATGATCTGGATGATAATGTGGTAAATTGGATCAACAAATTTGCTGATGATACAAAGATTGGAGGTATAGTAGACAGTGAGGAAGGTTTTCAGAGCCTGCAGAGGGACTTGGACCAGCTGGAAAAATGGGCTGAAAAATGGCAGATGGAGTTTAATACAGACAAGTGTGAGGTACTGCACGTTGGAAGGACAAACCAAGGTAGAACAGACAGGGTTAATGGTAAGGCACTGAGGAGTGCAGTAGAACAGAGGGATCTGGGAATACAGATACAAAATTCCCTAAAAGTGGCGTCACAAGTAGATAGGGTCGTAAAGAGAGCTTTTGGTACATTGGCCTTTATTAATCAAGGTATTGAGTATAAGAGCTGGACTGTTATGATGAGGTTGTATAAGGCATTGGTGGGGCCGAATCTGGAGTATTGTGTTCAGTTTTGGTCACCAAATTACAGGAAGGATATAAAGAAGGTTGAAAGAGTGCAGAGAAGGTTTACAAGGATGTTGCCAGGACTTGAGAAACTCTGTTACAGAGAAAGGTTGAATAGGTTAGGACTTTATTCCCTGGAGCATAGAAGAATGAGGGGAGATTTGGTGGAGGTATATAAAATTATGATGGGTATAGATAGAGTGAATGCAAGCAGGCTTTTTCCACTGAGGCAAGGGGAGAAAAAAACCAGAGGACATGGGTTAAGGGTGAGGGGGGAAAAGTTTAAAGGGAACATTAGGGGGGCTTCTTCACACAGAGACTGGTGGGAGTATGGAATGAGCTGCCAGATGAGGTGGTAAATGCGGGTTCTTTTTTAACATTTAAGAATAAATTGGACAGATACATGGATGGGAGGTGTATGGAGGGATGTGGTCCGTGTGCAGGTCAGTGGGACTAGGCAAAAAATGGTTTGGCATAGCCAAGAAGGGCCAAAAGGCCTGTTTCTGTGCTGTAGTTTCTATGGTTTCTATTGTTTCTATGTACCTCTTCCTATAGATGCTGCCTGGCCTGCTGCATTCACCAGCATTTTTTATGTGTATTGCTTGAATTTCCAGCATCTGCAGATTTCCTCGTGTTTGTGTTTTTGAATGTTTGAGGGTTGCTTTTGTGATTGGAAACACATGACTAATGGTGTACCACACAAATCTTTCCATTTATCACATATTTTAACAACTGCAAGACCCTCCAGCATGGCATCTCTTTGCTGAGTTAGCTTTGACTGGACCTACCTTCAACCTATCACTGGAGACTTTGACTAGATCTACCTTCAACCTATCACTGGAGAATTTGACTAGATCTACCTTCAACCTCTCTCTGAAGAACATGTGACCTAGGAAAGCGATCTCCTTCATCTTAAACTTGCTCTTTTGTTTGTTCACCCTCCTCAAGGCTCTGAGCATCCGGTCATTGTCCAACTCTGTCCCTTCTACTGTTGCTTCTTCTTAAAGGGAGATTCAATGTGCCAAAGACAGATGCTGTGAGGAAGGATGAGCAGTGTTTAGGGCATAAATACAGTCAGTTGGATGGGTTTAAGTGTGTCTAATGAGAGGAGTATCAGGAATCAGGAAGATGAACTTGGAGTATAGATCAGTACATGGACCTACGATGCTATGATAATTACAGAGAGATCTGTCACAAGGAATGAATGACTGCTGGATTCTCCAACATTTTGATGTTTCAAAAGGAAGAGGGAGGGAAGTATAAAACAAGTGGGGGAGTGGCATTGATAATCGGAGATATGTATAATCCACAGTTGCAGAAAGGGAGGACATTGTGGAGTTATCATCTACAGAGTCATGATAGGTAGAAGTCAGAAACAGGAAAGGATCAACCAAACAGGAAGCGAGTATTTTACTTGTCTCCCAAAAGCAACAGGGATACTGAGGAGCAGATCAGTAGGCAGATTTTGTATAGGTACAAAACTAGTAGGGTTTTTGTCATAGGTGACTTCAAATTTCCTAATATTGATTGACACCTCCTTAGTGCCAAGAGGTTTACTTGGGACAGAATTTGTTATATGTGTCCAGAAAACATTTATGACACAATATGTGGACAGGTCTGCTAGAGAAGCCAAACTGGATTTTATTTTTCTAGGCAATAAACCCAGTCAGTGATACATCTTTTGGTTGGAAAGCATTTCAGAAACAGTGACCACAACTTCCTGACCTTTAGCATAGCCTTGGACAGCGACAGAAGTAGAGAGCATGGAAAAGTAAGTAATTGTGGGAAAACTAATTATGATACCATTAGGCAAGCACTTGGGAGCATAGACTGGAAGCAGGTGTACTCAAGGAAATGCAAAAAGGAAGTGCGGAGGTTGTTTTGGGAGAAATTGCGGAGGTATTGTATAGGCTTGTCTTATTGAGGCAGTGAAAGCATGAAGTGGTTGACAAGAGACGTGAAACATTTAGTCAAGAGGAAGAAGTATGCATGCTTAAGGTTTAGGAAGCAAAGATTAGACAGGGCTCTTGAGAGCTGTTGCCAGGAAAGAGCTTAAGAAGTGATTTATGAGAGCTAAAAGGGGACAATGGATGGTCTCATTAAATAGGATTATGGAAAAAACCCAAGATGTTCTACGTGTGCAGGAAGAACAGAAGGATGATAGAATGAAGGCAGAACTGATCAGGGATAGAAGGAGAAATGTGCTTAGAGTGACAGGAGGTAAGGGAGGTCCTTAAGGAATATTTTATTTCAGTATGCACCATGGAGAGGGACCTGGATGCAAATGAGAACAGACTAATATGCTGGAACATGTCAAGGTTAAGAAAAAGGCTGTGTTGGAACTTTTGAAAAACATTAGGGAAGGTAAGTCCCTGAAGCTGAATGGAATATACCCCAGGTTACTACCAGAACTGAGGGGAGAGGTTCCTGCACCATTGCCAATGATCTCTGATTCCTCACTGGCACGAGAATAGTAGTACCAGGTGACTGAAGGTTGGTAAATGGTATTTCTTTGTTCAAGAAAGGTAATAGGAATAATCCTGGGAATTATAGACCAGTGAGACACCAGTGGTGTGCAAATTATTGGGAAGTGTTCTTAGAGACAGGATTTACAAACATATGGAGAGGCATAGTCCGATTAGGAATAGTCAGCATGGTTTTGTGAGAGGCAGGTCATGTCTCGTGAACCTGACTGAATTCTTTGAGGATGTGACAAAACACATAAATGAAGTAGAGCAGTGGATGTGGAGTATATGAATTTTAGTAAGGCTTTTGATAAGAATCCCCAATGTAGGCTCATTCAGAAAGTCAGGAGGCATGGGATCCGGGGAAACTTGGCTGTGTGGATTCAGAATTGGCTTGCCCATAGAAGGCAGAGATCGGTTGTAGGTGCAGCATGTTCTGTGGGCGTCAATGAACAGTAGTGTTCTATAGTGGTCTGTTCTGGGACCGATGTTCTTTGTGATTTTTATAAATGGCTTGGACTCAGAAGTAGAGGGTGGGTTAGTATGTTTGCCGATGACTTGAAGGTTGGTGATGTCATGGATAGTGTCATAGTCTACAATGGGACATTGACAGAAAGCAGAGCAGGGATGTGACGTGGTAGATGGAGTAATATGGAAAAAAATGTGAGTTAATACACTTTGGAAGGTCAAAGTAGATGGCAGAGTACAAAGTTAATGGCAGGATTCTTAACAGTGTGGAGAAACAGAGAGATCTTAAGGTCTATATCTATAGGTCTCTCAAATTTGCTTCTCAGGTCGGTTGGGTGATTAAAAAGGCTATAGTATGTTGGTCTTTGTTAGTTGTGGGACTGAGTTCAAGTGACACGAGGTAATGCTGAAAGCTCCGTAAAGCTCTGGTTAGACTGTGCTTGGAGTGCTGTATTTGCCTCATCATAGGAAGGAAGTGGATGGATAGACAGAGGACAGAGGATGCTGCCTGAATTAGACAACATGAGCTAGGGCTTTTCTCTTTAGAGTGAAGAAGGATGAGAGGGGACATGATAGAGGTGTATAAGATGATAAGAGCATAGATATAGTAGGCAGCCTTTTCTCCCCAGATTGAGAATGACTAATACAAGAGGACATACTTTCAAGGTAATTGGAGAAAAGTATAAGCAGGATATCAGAAGTAGTTTTTTTACAGAGAGAGAGCACAGTACGTGGAACACATGGCTTCAGGGCCATTGTGGAGGCAGATATACTATGAAGATTTACGAGACTCAGATAAGCAAACAGATTAAAGAAAAATGGAGACCTATGTAAGAAGGAAGGTTGGTTGTAGTAGGTTAAAATGTTGGCACCAAATTATGGGCTGTGCTGTACTGTCCTATGTCCTATGTTCTCCAAAAGCCATCATGCATGTCATCTGCTGTGGTCTTCACACCACAGAGAATAGTTTAGCCTCCAGTCTTTGCTGAAATCCCCCTGGAGCTGTGTTTATTCCAAGCAATGCCCCACTTCAATGTTGCCTTCTCAGTGCTGTGTTGAAAGATTAAATGTGAGCCCTCCTCATCAAGCTCACTTGTCAGAGCCTATTCTTTGCATACACCCCACTAAATATCCTTGCTCTTCTCAAGTGCAGTAAAACTTCTACTGTCCTCATGGACCAGTGGATTTTTATCGGATCTCCATTGAGGTCTCTTGTGTCCAGGCATAGTCTCAGCTGTGAGCCTGTTGGGGGCATCTATTGCATCCGGTGCTCCCGGTGCATCGGTGAAACCCGACGTAGATTGGGGGACCGCTTCGTCGAGCACCTCCGTTCAGTTCTCCACAACAGACAGGATCTCCCGGTTGCCACCCAATTCAACTCTGCTTCACATTCCCATTCGGATATGTCCATACGTGGCCTCCTCTACTGCCATGATGAGGCTAAACTTAGGTTGGAGGAGCAACACTTCATATACCGTCTAGGTAGTCTCCAGCCCCTTGGTAAGAACACTGAATTCTCCAACTTCCAGTAATTTACTCCCCCTCCCTTCCCCGATCCCAGTTTCATTCTGCCCCCTCCCCCAGCTGCCTACCACCACCCTCATGGCTCCTTCTACTACCCATTGTGTTTTCCCCTATTCCTGCTTCACCCTTCCTGCCTATCCCCTCCCTGCTTCCCCTCCCCCACCCCTTTATCTTTCCCCTTACTGGTTTTTCACCAGGAACCTACCAGCCTTCTTCTTCCCACCCTCCCCCCACCTTCTTTATAGGGCCTCTGCCCCTTCCCTCTTCAGTCCTGCCCAAAACATTGACTGATCATTTCCACGGATGATGCGTGACCTGCTGAGTTCCTCCAGCGTGTTGTGAGTGTTACCTGAATTCTCAACACACTGAGCTGGGTACTTGGACTAGGGATATCTATTAGGTGACTCAGCCTTAGGCTATCTCAACAGCTCAGCATCTGCTCTTCATTTTCCTTGAGAGGCATGAGAACACAACTTGGAGGGAGAATGGCTGACTGCTTCCTATTATTTGTCACGAGGATTATTTGCCTTCCATCCTTGAAAAAACA
This sequence comes from Mobula birostris, assembly GCF_030028105.1. Lineage (NCBI taxonomy): Eukaryota > Metazoa > Chordata > Chondrichthyes > Myliobatiformes > Myliobatidae > Mobula > Mobula birostris. Next base: position 21,989,157 of record NC_092371.1, on the reverse strand, counting down.
ATCTGTATTTTTATCTGTGAGCTGCTGAAATGCTTGCTTACAATGAAACAATTGTGATCATCTTGCTCTCAGTCTTATGTGGACTGGAAAATTCCGGGGTTAATCCAGTCAATTTGGTGACACAGCGAAGAAATCCATATCACCATTCTCTTGTTTCTCCATGTTTATGACTTTCAGAGGATATCTTCCAGCCAGGACCTGAAGACATTTCCTGGTGTTTGATGAAGGATTTTACCGATACAAGGTCTTGCGGCAAAAAGCGGTTGAAAATAAAAAGCAATTCATAGTTCCACATCAATTCAACCCTTTTCTCCATCAAATTTAAAATGAACCCTTGCAGAAAGATTATAAGCTTATCCTTCATCTCGATATGTTCACGGTTGATCATTCAAGCTCTTGGTTTCGTTAATACCAGTTTTCATTCTGATTCCCTTGGCTCTGTGTTAAATCTTTTCAGTCCTAATCCCTTGTCTTTTAAGTATTCATTGTCAGCCTGCTTCTAGTGAAATTACTTCAGACTGAATTATTTTTTTAAATTCCTCCATCCCCCCAACTGAAGCCATTTTGGACTTGTTCAATCTTCACAGAGCAAACATTTTGAATGGAGTAAATCAAATTGAGAATAGAAAAGTCCCTCAGTGGATTAGCTGAGTTCGAACAGAAGCAACCTTCTATTTCTCTTTTCAAATAATCATCAGCCAGCTAATTTATAAAATTGATAGCAGTTTTTGGATTGCGGGAGACCAGTAGCAGCCAATGCACAGAGAGACAACATAAAGTCAAAGAGCACTCTCTAGAAGGTTGAGGAAGTTTGGTATATTACCAAACACTCTAACAAACTTCTACAGATGTACTGTTGAAACTATCCTGACTAGTTGTGTCATGGGTCTGGGATGGAAAATCAAATGTGCAGAAATGTAAGAAGCTGAAGAGACTGGAGGACTCAGCCAAATACATCATGGGTCTATTCTGAGAATGATTCCAGGAATCAAAGAGTTACTAGATGAGGAACATCTGGCAGCTCTTGGGCTGTATTCCCTGGAGTTCAGGAGAATGAGGGAGGATCTCATAGAAACATTCCGAATGTTAAAAGGCCTGAACAGATTCGATATGGCAAAGTTGTTTTCATGATAGGTGATTCTAGGACAAGAGGGCACGACTTCAGGATTGAAGGACGTCCTTTTAGAACAGAGATGTGGAGAAATTACTTTAGTTAGAGGGTGGTAAATCTGTGGAATTTGTTGCCATGAGCAGCTGTGGAGGACAAGTTATTGGTGTATTTAAGGCAGAAATAGATAGGTTCTTAATTAGGCAGGGCATCAAATGGTATGGGGTGAAAGCAGGGGAGTGGAGATGACTGGAAGAATTGGATCATCCCATGATTGAATGGTGGAGCAGACTGGATAGGTCAAATAGCCTAATTCTGCTCCTATATGTTATGGTCTTATTCCTCCCCACCAGTGGTAGTACCTACAAGTGGTGGTGCCTCAAAAAGGCAACATCCATCATCAGAGAAGCCCACCATAAAGGTTTTGCCATCTTCTTGCAGCTACCATCAGGCAGAAGATACTGAAGCCTGAAATCCCACACCACCACGTTCATAAACAGTTACTTTCCTTCGGCTGTTCAGTTGCTGAACCAACCTGCACAACTCTAATCGCTACCTCAGTATAGCAAGCCTATGACTACTTTGATAACTTTGCGTTATAATGGTCTTGCATTTTGTTCCAATTGTGTTCTTTCTTGTAAGAATTAGATTAGATGAGATTATGAGGACACACAGACCTCTTTTTTTGTCATTTAGTAATGCATGCATTAAGAAATGATACAATGTTCCTCTGGTATGATATCACAGAAACACAGGACAGACCAAGACTGAAAAACTAACAAAAACCACATAATTATAACATATAGTTACAACAGTGCAACAGTACCATAACTTAATGTTGAACAGGCCATGGGCACAGTAAAAAAGTTCAAAGTCTCTCGAAAGTCCCACATCTCACGCAGACGGGAGAAGGAAGAAAACTCCCTGCCATGCCCGACCACAGTCCGACTCTGAGTCGTCTGAAAACTTCGAGTTCCGATCAGCCTTCCAACACCGAGTACCGAGTACCATCTCTGCCAAACGCTTCGACTCCAGCCTCAGTCACCAGCAGCAGGCAAAGCCGGGGATTTTGGGGCCTTCCCTCCGGAGATTCTTGATCGCACAGTAGCAGCGGCAGCAAAACCGGGCATTTCAGAAGTTTCTCCAGATGTTCCTCTGTGCTTCTCGCGTCTGTCTCCATCAAATCAGAATTGTGCACAGCGTCCTACTTACAAATACGATATCATTTCACAGGAGAGCTGTGCACGCTGCGTCACGCCGCCATCTTCTCCTCCTGCCTCATTTAGTTATTGCGAAAAATAATCCAATATTGCATGCATTTGTTAGGAAAAGGTTATGAACCTCTGGGGTTATGCCTTCTAAAAATGCTATTTGGAGTTAGTCGTTGCAATAAATGAGATGACACTGGAGGTGTGGGTCGTACAGGTGCCTATAATCAAAGTGTAATTTATGTTTTTCTTGTGCCTGTGATGCTTCTGCAAGTAAATTTTTAAGTGTGTAGCACACTCACAATGCTGGAGGAACTCAACACATCAGGCAACCACTCGAAAGGGAACTAAGCAGTTTCCGGCCAAGACCTTATATCTGTATTGGAAAAGAAGGGGGCAGAAGCCAGATTAAGTTTGTGGTGGGGGAGAGGTGGATGGAATGGCAAAGAGTTCAAGCTGGTTGGTGATATACGAGGCTAGGTGAGGTGGGAGCTGGGTTGGGGAGGGGTGTTGTAGTAAGAAGCTGGGAGCTGGTAACTGGAGTAGATAAAGGTGTGACAAAGAAGGGATCTAAAAGGAGAGGACAGTGGGCCATGGGAGGTGATTAGCAGGTGAAGTGAAGGGGTGAGGGGGAAACTGGAATGGGGAATGGAAAAGAGAGAAGGGGGGAGGAGGAAGAAGTAATTATCAGAAGTTAGAGAAATTGATGTTTTCCATCAGGCTGGAGGCTACCCAGACAGAATATGAAGCGTTGCTCCACGAACCTATCATTGGCCTCATCATGGCAGTAGAGAAGGCCATGAACAGAAATGTCAGTATAGGAATGGGACCTGGCTATGCTACATGTATTTGTGCATAATGAGAAATCAACTTTGACTTTAATTTTGACATTCTGGTATCCTAGCTTTGTGCAAAAGAGTCTCATGCAGCAAAAATCTTCAGATGCTGGAGATGTGATAACATAAATAGACAGAGATACCCAATTAGTCATACAGTCTTTGTGGAGAGAGAAATAAAGTTATTGATATGGATGGATAAACTTAGATCAACCACATAGTTTAATATTTCATGGTTTTAGCACTTCTTTTGGATCGCTCCTCTGTTCTCCTCCATCTCCTTCTACTTACCCCACTCTTCAGACAGGTCAGCCGCAATTAATAAGCATTTGTCCTCCCTCTCAGCCAGCACCACCCCAAATTGAACCACCCAGAGTTTTTTTTTTTGCTGTTCCATGGCTTGATACCATTCACATGAAAATATTGCCAGGCATTGACCAACTCCAACAAGAAGCATCTAACCATCCATTTCTACTATTCAGTGACACCCTATCTTCCAAATCCTCTGTCCACTATTGACCAGAAATTCAAATGGACAAGCAGACATATATACCAATACCATGAAAACCTATATACTATGTACCCTGCACATCGCCTGCAACATCCTGATACTCCAGGTATGCACTGCCTTCGTACCAGGTCTGACATCTACAGAGTTGCATGGGAATACGCTGAGTAAACTCAGATAAAAGGCTCATAGCCTCTGCAGAGGAGAACAATGGCTAAAATATTGAAAAGTGAAAAGCCATGAGAATTGGCCTTCACAACTACTGGAAAACTCTGTCCCCAACCCTCATATCAGGTGTGCCTCCATGTGCCTGATACCAGGCTCCTGGAACAGGTCGCTCTATTGAGCTCTGTTGCAAGAGGAGAATCCTAGGCAACCTGAGGAAAACATTCAGAACCTGTTCAAAACCTCTTTGGATAAAAATTAGTTATGCCCACTGACTCCTGGGAATTCCTGGCCCATGAGTATGCAAACTTGGGAAACAGCATTCAGAATGGTGTAGGGAACACTAATGTCATCTGTCTAAAGCACTCTCCACAATTGTTGGAAGGAGCATCCTACCCAATCATCTCCCCACCTATCTGCCCGACCACCTCCATTGATAACAGCCTTTCAGATTCATCAGTCTACTGAGAACCCACAACAGAATCAGAGCACATATAAGAAATCCCTAATACCAAGGGGACTAGCCTGAGGAGAAGAGAGCTGACGGCTGCTGCACAGATTTAAGTTGTACAATTAAACATAATATTTCAGAGACTCTGAATACGCAAATTCACAGAAAATAGAAGAAAGCAGAGTTTTAAGTTAATTAACAGAAGATGTTTTTGCAACCTTCTTCTTCATAGGCAGTCTCTTGGGAATGAGGATGACTTGCTTCCATTCTGGTACCATGGGTTCTGAAATATCCATCTGGACCAATGTATGTATCTCAGACTCTTCCACTTGAGAGGTAAGAGGTACCAGTGTGACAGGAACATGAATGGTTTGTGAAATAATCCATTCCTGAAGGATATGTGTTCCCAATGCATAGACTCAAGGTTATCTGTGATGTCCCATGTGCTCCTTCTCCAACTTGAATGGACATGAGCCTGGGCTTCTGAGGAATCAGTGGAGATTTTGGAATTTTTCAAGTTATAATGCATGGTAGCATTAGAGTCATACGGACTGGAAACAGCTCCTTCAATCCAACTCAGAAATACTGACCAAGATCTCTACCGAGCTAGTCCTATTTGCTTGTGTTTAGCTCCTATCCCCTAAACATCTTCTGTCCATATACCTATCAAACATATTTAAACATTGCCTGTGCACCTGCCCCTACAGCTTTCTCTGTATGTAAATATTTCCCCTTAAGTTCCCTTTAAATCTTTCTCCTCTCACTTTACAACTATAGTTTTGGTTTCTCCTAACCTGAAAAAAAAACAACTATGGCCATCCACCTTGTCTATACCCTTATGATTACATGTATAATACCTTGATAAATTTCCCTCTCAGCCTCATACACTCAAGTGGAAAAATCCTTCTGTCTCCTACCACAAAGACAATTTTGTAAAAGTTGACTAGCTCACACTCAATCCCATGTTATCTCACGTTCCAGACTACCATGCATGACCTTGTCAAAGGCCTTGCTAAAGTCCACATGAAAAAACATATACTACCCTGCTCTCATCAATCTTCTGAGTTACCTCCTCAAAAAATAAATCAGTTAAAATTGTGAGACGCAATTTCCCAAAGTTAAAGCCATCCATTTCAGGAGGGCTGTAAGAACATACTTGAATCATTTCTTTCGTACAGCTGGTAATCTCAGTCCATGAACAATGGTTCACAAGGGCCCCATAAAAAGAGATTCTGGACTACCTAGGTTGATGCTAACAGAGATGCCACCTCACAGCTCCAGAGACTCATGTTCAGTTGTGACAGCTGTTGCTGTCTCTGTGGGGTAGACATTTTCTCCTTGTAACTGTAGCTTTCCTGAGTTGCTTCAGTTTCTTGCCACATCCTGAGTGAGTTAGGAGGTTAACAGGTCACTGTGAATTACCCCTAATGTGTAAGTGAGTGGTAAATTCTAGCAGGAGTTGATCGGGGTGTATTGAGAGTAAAATCATAAAGAGTGTGAACTGGATGAATGGTACTTGATGTAGATGGCCGTGATGGACCTGAGAAACCAAGGACCCTTTTTTGTATTACTCTTTGATTCAAAAGAGTGTTTGAGATGAATTGGCTCCCCGTTTCTTCCTCTGCAGAGATATGCTGAGTCTTTTTAGCACTTTTGAATATTTAGTTGTTTTCCAATATCTGCAGCGATTTGCTTTTTCTGTTTTTAATTCTAATGTTTGAGTGAACACAATGAAAGCCTGGTCTGAATGTTTCCACAATGTTTAGTGAAATATGGTGACCCTCTGTGGCATGCTTTGTTGTGTGCAACACATTTATTCATAACAAAACTATACTAAGAGTATGATTGATTTGAAATTGGATTTAAATCAGTGAAAGGCAACATGCTGTTGTAATTCATCAATCTTAATGCCATTTCATTAATTACCTTTTATAAGAGATTAATGGAATAATTTTTCCTTGGAGAATTTGTATGAAGCTGGCACAAAAAGGATAAATATTCTGACCCAGATCACACACTGGATCTTTTGCAGCAGAATCTTTCTAGCTGTATTTAATTGCAAAGAAAATGCATTTCATAGTTCCCTTTATTTGTGCTTAAACAATGGGCAAAAAGTCATGATTCCACTTAACTAGCAATAAAGGTTTTTCAAACAATAGCTGGATTTTAGTTTTTGTATTAGCTTTAATATCGGTATATTGTCATCTCCTCCAAGAGGACCACAACTTTGTCATGGGGTTTGGAGGCTTGCGTACCTCAATAACCTAGAGGGCTACGTTGGCTGGAGTCAAGGCCTTGTGATTTGACTCTTGGTAGGGTCACCTATGCCAAACAGGTCAAAGGATAGAGGCCAGACGAAGAGTTGTCCCCCAGTCTTCTGGGTTCAGGGGTTCAGCTCAAGGCTAACAACCCTGAAGGGTCAAAAAAAGTTGTTACAGAAACAGCAATGAAGAATCCTTCTATATCTTTGTGGAACAGACAGAGATGGAGGACCTTCATTGCTGCCCTAAGCACCAGCGGCGTAGCGGGCAGTAAAAATAATATTGTAACATGTACCAAGAAGCAGTGAAAAGCTTGCCTGAGTATTTTTTATACAGATCAAATCTTTACACAGTGCATTGTGGTAGAACAAAGTAAAACAATAAAGCAAGAAAGCTACAGAAAAAGTGCAGTGCAGGTAAACAATAAAAGTGCAAGATCATAATGAGATAGCCTATAAAGTCAAGAATTCATCTTATCGTACAAGAGGTCATTTTAGAGTCCAATAACAGTGGGATAGAAACTGTCTTTGAGCCTGGTGGAATGTGCTTTCCTGATTCTGTATCTTCTGCCAGATGGGAGGGAGAGAAGAGAGAATGTCCAAGATGGGTGGGGTCTTTGATTATGCTGCCTGCTTTACTGAGGCATCAAGAAGTGTAGACAGAGTCCACAGAGGGGAGGCTAGTTTTTGTTATGTATAGAGCTGTGTCCGTAATTCTCTACAGTTTCTTGTGAACACATGCAGAATAGTTGCCATTCCATGCTCTTATGCATTCAGATAGAAAGTTTTCTACGATGTGTCAGTAAAATTTGGTAGGGGTCAATGGGGACAAATTTCTGTAGCCTCCTGAGGAAGTGGAGGCATTGGTGAATTTTCTTGATCATCATCTCCACTAATTTGGGCCAGTACAGTCGATCAGTGGTGTTCAATCCTAGCAATTTACTCTCAACTATCTGAAACTCAATACCATCTTTGCAGACAGTAGCATGTGCACCACCCCACCTTTCTGAAGTCAATGACCAGCTTGTTTGTTTTATTGACATTGAGGGATTGAGGGACTTCCCCTCTGATATTGTCAATAACAGGAGAAACCATGGGCAAGGTTCCTGCAGTTTCCATGTCGTTTCCTATAAATCCATCGTGTCATGAATTGAATTTACATGGGAATACAAACTGTTGGCAGCTTCCACAAGTAGCAAGTTGAAGAAATTAATGAACATTTGTTTGTTGAAGGCGGAGTGTAGAATGGAAGAACAGAAGTGTACAAGTACGTGGTTCCCTTAAAGCGACATCACAGGTAGATAGGGTGTTGAAGAAGGTTTTTGGCATGGTGGCCTTCATCAGTCAGAGCACTGAGTATTGAAGTTGGAATGTTAAGTTGCTGTTGTACAAAACACTGCTGAAGCTGTGTTTGAGTATTGCTTTCAGTTTTGGTCGCCCTGTTATAGGAATGATGCCTTTAAGCTGGAAAGAATTCTAAAAAGGAAAATATAAGGATGTTGCCAGGACTAAAGGGATTGAGTTATAGAAAGAGGTTGAGCACATTAGCACTATAACCACTAGAACACAGGAAACTGAAGAGTGATCTTATAAACTTTCATGAAATCACAAGACAGGGTAAAGAGACACAGTATTTTTCCCAGGACTGGAAAAACCAAGAATATAGGGTGTAGCTTTATCTTGAGAGAGGAGAGATTTAATAGAAGCATGAAGGACAACATTTTCAGCCATAGAGTGGTCTGTATATGGAATGCACTACCAGAGGAAGAGGTTGAGACACGTACATTAACATTTAAAGGGACAGGTGCATGGATAGGAATCAGAATCAGAATTCAGAACTAGAATCAGTTTCATTATCACTTAGATATATCGTGAAATTTATTGCTTTGTGGCAGCAGTATAGTGGAAGACATCAAAGTATTAGTTACAATAAAAATAAATAAATAATCCAAAAGAGGAATAGAACATAGAACATAGAACATAGAATAGTACAGCACAGTACAGGCCCTTCGGCCCACAATGTTGTGCCGACCCTCAAACCCTGCCTCCCATATAAGCCCCCACCTTAGATTCCTCCAAGGCAACGTAGTGTTCATGGACCATGCAGAAATCTGATAGCAGAGGGGAAGAAGCTATTCCTAAAACATTGAGCGTGGGTCTTCAGGCCCCTGTACCTCCTCCCAGAAAATAGTGAAGAGAAGATGCCATGTCTTAGATAGTGAGGTTAGAGGTACATGAGCCAAACACTGGCAAATGTAATTAGTTTAGACAGGCTTCTTAATTGGCAGTCAAGTTGGGTTAAAGGACTGTATGACACTGCGTAATACTATAAGAAGACATCAGGAGACTGGGACAAGTATAGAAAAAAACACAAATAGAGCAGCAAGACCTTGCGTTTGACTGAACTACCGGGCAGATCTTCAATGGGTCATTCAATCCCAAATGTAACATTAATCTGGGATCAAGGCTCATCTTTCATAATACACAGGACAGAGCCTTCTACTGCTAGTGGGTTTATCAACAACAAGACAATCATTTGAGCCAGACTGACAGACATTGTTGGATTAAATTCAACATCAATGGCAGTGTAGAGGATCTGACAGATCTTGGGGTCCGTGTCGACAGGACACTCAAAGCTGCTGCACAGGTTGATAGTGTTGTTAAGAAAGCGTATGGTGTGTTGGCATTCATCAACCGTGGGATAGAATTCAAGAGTGTTGGCGTGTGGCCAAGTGGTAAAGGCATCGGTCTAGTGATCTGAAGGTCACTAGTTCGAGCCTCAGCTGAGGCAGTGTGTTGTGTCCTTGAGCAAGGCACTTAACCACACATTGCTCTGCGACGACACTGGTGCCAAGCTGTACTGGCCCTAGTGTCCTTCCCTTGGACAACATCGGTGGAGTGGAGAGCGGAGACTTGCAGCATGGGCAACTGCCAGTCTTCCATACAACCTTGCCCATGCCTGCGCCCTGGAAACCTTCCAAGGTGCAAATCCATGGTCTGACAATTCTATATGAATTCAAGAGCCATGAGGTAATGTTACAGCTATACAAGACCTTGGTCAGACCCCACTTGGAGTACTGTGTCCAGTTCTGGTCATCTCACTACAAAAAGGATGTGGATGCTATAGAGAGAGTGCAGAGGAGATTTACAAGGATGTTGCCTGGATTGGAGGGTGTATCTTATGAGAATAGGTTGCGTGTACTTGGCCTTTTCTCCTTGGAGTGACGGAGGATGAGAGATGACCTGATGGAGGTTTATATGATGATGAGGGGGCGTTGATTGTGTGGATAGCCAGAGTCTTTTTCCCAGGGCTGAAATAGTTAATACGAGGGGGGCATAGTTTTAAGGTGCTTGGCAATAGATACCGAGGGGATGTCAGAGCTAAGTTTTTCACACAGAGAGTGGTGGGTGTGTGGAATGCACTGCCGGCAGCGGTGGTGGAAGTAGATACGATAGGATCTTTTAAGAGCCTTTTAGATAGTTACATGGAGCTTAGTAAACTAAAGGGCCACGCGCTAGGGAAATTCTAAGCAGTCTCAAGAGCAGGTTACATGGTCAACACAACATTGTGGGCCGAAGGGCCTGTAATGTGCTGTAAATTTCTATGTTCTAAAGGGTTCAATCTTAGCCTCCAGTGCTGCCTACATGGATTTTGCATGTCCTCTCAGTCACCATGTAGCTTTCCTGCAGGTGCTCCAGTTTGCACCCAAATCCCAAAAGAGTGAAAAATCGTAGTTTAATGGGACACTGTAAATTTCCCTTTACGTGTAGGTGAGACACTATCCCCTCTAAGTTGCATGGGTGCACAGCCATGCAGTAACTGAAATGCTCGGCAGATAGCCTTTGTTGCCACACAGCTGGAACTTTCTTCTACGTTACGTTTTATTAAAGTGCTGCGTAGTTTTCAGGGCATGTAAAAATTTCTTGCTCAGAGCAATGGTTGATGTGTACGGCTGCAAAAAAATTTAGAGGAAACATTGGTGAATGGTAGAATCTCTGGGTGGAGTCAATGAGAGTCGTCATGGCTTGGCTTCGCGAACGAAGATTTAGGAAGGGAGCTGCTCACGCCTGCTGCAGGCTCGCTGGTTGCTGACGAGGCCAATACGGGACAGGCAGGTCCAGCCACAGTGGCTGCAAGGGAAATTCTGTTCTGGGTTTGGTGCTGCTGTGTCATGGTTCTTCCTCCTTCTCCTTTTGTCCTCAATGCCAGCCCTGCGTGCGTTCTCGAAGGAGGAGACAGATTGGTGAATGGTGTGTCTCCAGGCCTCGTGATCGGAGGCTAGATTAGACCACTGGCGATGGTCAATGTGACAGGCACCAAGGGATTTCTTCAGAGAGTCCTTGTACCTCTTCTTCGGTGCCCCTCTGTCACGGTGGCCAGTGGAGAGTTCGCCATACAGCACAATCTTGGGCAAGTGACCTCACTCACGCCCCCCCCCATGAGAATAAGGGAAGAGTAAAGGGTAGGATTAATGTAGGATTCGTTAAATGAGCGATTGATAGTTAGTGTGGCTAAAGAACATGTTTCCATGCTGTAAGTTTATGACTATGATTCTCAACCCTGTCATCTAAGTGAAGATCAGTGGACTGAAATTCACAAAAGGTTGAAGAACATAGAGCAAGACTATCCTGGGACCTTGCTCACACAGAGCCTGGTTTATCAAGTGTCACTTACTGAGTGTAATGCTACTTTACACCATTATAGGTGCACTATCACCAGAAGTACTGCAGGCACCCACTCTGAAGTCCAATCACCACAATTAAAGGATATTTAAGAATGAGCAATACAGTTAGCCTTTTCTCTGCCACTGGCATCCTGAATATAGTTTTCTAACATCTGCTCTAAGTGCTTCATCTTCAGAAAGAGTTTCTTAACTTGTAAGTAAGTGTGAGTTAAAAATTTACCAGAATTTCTATCCCAGCTTTCTGTGAGGGTTCTATAATGAACTCTTAAGGGAGGCAGTGAGCTGAGAGGAATTGTTGAGGAGTCTGTTGATGCAGACACACAGGATGCACATGGAATTTGACCATCTGTGTTTTTCTCCAAACACTTGGTGTGAAACTATTAAAGATTTACAAATTCAAATGAGTCAGGAGGTTAGTACAGGATAGGTTTTGTTCTCAGCAGCCTCTGAAAGTCACGATTGAGAGAAAGGGTCATGACAACAAACTTTCCGTCAATGTGAGCAAGACACAAGAGCTCTTCATTGACTTCAGAAAGGGGTGTGGTTCACACACTACTGCTTACGTCAATGGTGCTGAGGGTGAGAGTGTTGAGAGCTCCAAGTTTCTTGGCCAAGAAAGCTCAGCAGCACCTCTATTTCCTTGAGAATCTAAAGAAATTCAGCATGTCCCTTTGACTTTCTCCACCTTTTTTGGTTAATGCATCAGATGCATCTCATTCAGATGCATCATGGCTTGGTATGGCAATTGCTCTGTGTGAGAATGCAAGAAACTGAAAAGAGTGGCAGACAAAGCTGGGCACATTATTAAAACTAGCCCCTCCTCCAAGATTTCCATCTACACTTCACACCGCCTCAGAAAAGCAGCCAACATGATCAAACTTGGAATACAACAAGGGCTGAAAAAACATACCATCAGACTCGAGCTTCTATCCTACTGTTCCAATACTATTGAACAGTCCCCTAGTATGATAAAATAGACTCTCAACTTCACAATCAACCTCGTTATGACTTTGCACCTTATTTTCTGTCTGCATTGCACTTTCTCTGTAACTGTATATTCTGCATTCTGTTACTGCTTTTCCCTTCGACTACTTCAGTTCACTGATCTGATGTGATGATCAGTGTGGCTGCCATGCAAAACAAAATTTTTCACTGTGCCTCGGGGCACATAACAATAATAAATCAACTTACTGATTTACCAGTTAGAAGTGATACCAGAGTGTAACCCGTTCACCATCTTTTCTGAATGTTGATCAGCTCTGACTTCTGCCTATCAAAGCCTTTTTACGTTAATGGATGGATATCAAAGGTTCCTATGATGCAGCGGGCAAACCAGATGACGGCGAGATAAAAAGGGGAGAAGTCATGTCAATCAAATTGTCACAGCTCTGAATTTTATATTATGAAAAAGAATAGTTCAAGGTTAAATGTAACTGCTTCCCTATAAGAGTGGAAGGGTTCTTTTGAATAACTGTTGGGCTGAATTATGTTAAAATCATCTAAAGTCAGTGAGAGATTAATAATTAAAGATAAACTGACACTTTCAAGAAACTGGGCACAGGGTTGATCCTTTGACTGATTGCAAGAATGAGTTATATTTAGAGTCAAGGTTAGAGAGTACACATGAGGAGAGATATAGTTACAGAGAATGTTAAAACTAAAATATTTTAGAGTACAGAGTTTGTGGAAGTAAACAATAATATTGTAGTGTTCTTGTGTAGTGTGTTGGAACTCTGACTAAACACCAAGTTAAGCCAGAGCCAATGAAGACAGAGTCGTAGTAAGGTTAACCATTTACTGTTCACTCTTCCACATTAATATCGTATGGTGAAAACTGTTGATAAAAAAATACAAACATATACAGCATCTGTTTCATTCTGGAGACCACGCGCGCTCTCTTCTTTTAGCGAGTGTTTCCAGCCGCCCTGAGAAAGGAGCGAGGGGTTCTCGTCAAACCGCCGCCGGGCCTGAGCCCACCCCACGTTTGACATTGAAAAGCCAACACGCGCGCCACCCAAACTGCCGCTTCTTTAACAGAAACCGTGTCAATACTTTTACTTCAAATACTTTCATAGGAACTTACGACGTTGCTTCTATAATGTTCCTTTGTGGGTAGACACGGAGCTCTTCATGATCACGCTGCATGCATGGCACCCACCTTCTCACCTTCTCCGAACCGGAAGTTACACATAAGATGCGGTGAAACCATAGACAATGAATTTACCTTTGTTATACTGTAACTTAATTATCAACCTTTAACTTTAACTAGAAAATAGTTACAAACAAATTATTTAAAGTGTAGACCCAACAAAGTCAAATAAATGCCTTAAGGGCAACACAAAAATAATATTTTACATCCTATAATCTTTGGTAATTTCTGATTACATCCTGCCTTATGTTATTATTAAACTTTGCAATTATATATTATTACAACACTTAATAAATTTTGACTAGATTTAGCCCAGCTAGATGGGTTCAGATTGGCCCCAGAGGCCAGAATAGGGGACTACATATTTATCTTTACTCTTGTTTTAGAAAGCAAAATTCTCAATCTGTTTTGATACAAAATTCAGAGGGTCAGACAAATGCTGAGAATGTATGACTTTCCATTCCACTGACTGTACAAATCTGTCACAGTTAAAAAATCAGAGAGTCATTGAGTAATACCGCACAGATACAAGCCCTTCTGCCCAGCAAGTCCATGACAACCACAGTGCACATCCAACTAGTCCCAATTCCCTCCATTCAGCCCAAATCCATCCAGTCATTCCTGTACCTGCCAAGTTTTCCATAAGTGTTGTACCTGCGTCAAGCACGTCCTCTCGCAGCTCTTTCCGTACACTCAAAACACAGCATATTGTTTTTTGTCAGTCTTTGTTAATGTATAGTATTTTGCAAATTCTATTGTATTTTTTTCCTGTAGCTACCTGCAAGGTAGAATATTGTAACAAATAAATGTCAAGGTAAAATATGGTAACAAATAAATTATTTTATTTTGATAATAAATACTGCAATAATACATTAACTTTCAACCTTGAACTTTGAACCCACTATGTGAAAATGTTGACCCAGAGGTCCCATAAGACCATAAGACATAGGAGCAGAAATTAAGCCATTTGGCCTATCAGATCTGCTCCGCCATTCAATCTTGGCTGATCCTTTTTTTCTCCTTCTCAACCCCAGTTCCTGGCCTGCTCCCCACAACCTTTGATGCCATTCCCAATCGAGAACCTATCAATCGCTGCCTTAAATACACCTAACGACCTGGCCTCTACAGCTGCATGTGGCAACAAATTCACCACCTTCTGGCTAAAAAAATTCTCTGCATGTCTGTTTTGAAAGGCCGCCCCTCTATCCTGAGGCTGTGCCCACTTGTCCTAGACTCTCCCACCATGGGAAACATCATTTCCACATCTACTCTGTCTAGGCCTTTCAACATTTGAAAGGTTTCAATGAGATCCCCTCTCATCCTTCTGAATTCTAGTGAGTACAGACCCACAGCCATCAAACATCCCTCATATGATAACCCTGTCATTCCTGAAGTCATCCTTGTGAACCTCCTCTGGACCCTCTCCAATACCGGCACATCTTTTCTAAGATGAGGGGCCCAAAACTGTTCACAGTATTCAAGTTGAGGCCTCACCAACGTCTTATAACACCTCAGCATCACAACCTTACTCTTGTATTCTAAACCTCTTGAAATGAATGCTAACATGGCATTTGCCTTCCTTACCACTGACTCGACCTGCAAGTTAACCTTTAGGGTGTTCTGCACAAGGACTCCCAAGTCCCTTTGCATCTCAAATTTTTAGATTTCCTCCGCATTTAGAAAATAGTCCACACATTTATTTCTACTACCAAAGTGCATGACTATGCATTTTCATTGTATTTCACTTGCCACTTTCTTGCCCACTTTCCTGTTGTAATCTGTGGTCCGCCTCCTAGCCACTGTTGGGAGGCCTGTATATAACTGCCATCCTTTCACACTTGCAGTTTCCTAATGCAACCCACAAGGATTCAACATCTTCAGATGCTATGTCACATCTTTCTACTGATTTGATGCGCCATTCTTTACCAGTAGAGCCACGTACCCTCCCCCCCCCCGCCTACCTTCCTTCCCCTCGGATACAACATGTAACCTTTCAGCTCCCAACTACAAACATTGTTCAGCCATGATTCAGTGATGGCCACAACAACATACCTGGCAATCTGTAATAGTGCAACAAAATCATCCACCTTATTTCTTATACTTTGCGCGTTTGGATACAACACCTTGAATACCATACTTGCTGTCCTTCCTGATTCTGCGTCCCTAATGTACTGATACTCACCCTGTTGGCTGCAACTATATCCCATCACCTGCCTGCCCTTCCTGACAGTCTGACTGCATGCCATTTTTACTTTTTTACCATCCATCCTATCCTGAGTCCCTTCACTCTGGTTCCCACTCTCCTGCTAAATTAACTTAAGCCCTCCCCAACAGCTCTAACAAACCTGCCCACAAGAATATTGGTCCCCCTCATGTTCAGGTGCAGCCTGTCGCTTTTGAACAGATCATACCTCCCCCAGAAGAGATCCCAATGATCCAAGAACCTGAAGCCCTGCCCCCTGCACCAGCTTCTCAGCCACGCATTTGTCTGCCAAATCATCTTGTTTCTACCCTCACTGGTGTGTGGTATAGGCAGCAATCCAGGAATTACTAACCTGGAGGATCTGCTTCTCAGCTTTCTACCTAGTTCTCCAAAATCTCTTTTCAGGACCTTTTTGCTTTTCCTAACTATGTCATTGGTACCAATATGCACCATCATCTCTATACTATTTTGGACCTAAATGCCTATTACAGGGAAAATATGCCACAGGAAAATCTGATGCAATCCGCAAGAGAATTGCGACTTGTGAGAAAATAAAGTGAAAGCTACACAGGAATGGTTTAAAAACAACAAAGTTAATGTCCTGGAGAGGCCAAGTCAGAGTCCAGGCCTCAAGCCAATTGAGAATTTGTGCCAAGGCCTGAAAAGAGCTGTTCACTGATGATTCCCATGCAATCTGACAGAGCTTGAGAAGTTTTGTAAGGAAGAATGAGGAAAAAAAATTGCAGTGTCTGGATGGGCAAAGCTGATAGAAATTTCATCATGGCTGATCCATTTTTCCCCCAGCACCATTCTCCTGCCTTCTCCCGTAACCTTTCACACCCTGGCTAATCAAGAGCCTATCAACTTCCGCCTTATATACACCCAATGCCTTGGCCTCCACAGCTGCCTGTGGCAATGTATTCTACAGATTCACCATTCTGTGGCTAAAGAAATTCCTCCTCATCTCCATTCTAAATAAACGGCCTTCTATTCTGAGGCTGTGGCCTCTTGTCCTATAGTCCCCTGCCATTGGAAACATCCTCACCGCATCCACTCTATCTAGGCCTTTCAGTATTCAATAGATTTCAGTGAAATCCCCCCCACCCCCATGCAGTAATGTCAGCATGAGAGAAAGGGCCCATTTCTGTTCTGTGCATCTGTATGACTCTGTATTTAGATCAATTGTATGATGCTGTTATGATAGACTGAACGGCCTACTCCTACATACTGCGGCGAACATTTGGTCCGTAATGGCGGACGAGGAAGTTTGTTGAGCTCAACAACCGTTTTATTGTGATAGACACAACACAGATCTGGTGCCATGACTTGGAGAGTGAACCCAATCAGTCTCACCAAACAGCGGAGGTGATCATCACACACCCCGTTACAGTTAGTGTGACCCACAAATACACAAGTGAATAACTATATAACCCAAGCTAAAATGTAACAATAAATGAACTGGAACTTCCCACCATAATCCCACAAAAGCATTTAACACAAGAACAATAAACAGTACTGGCATTAGAAATGCAGAAGCAGGCTGTTGACTATACAACCCCAGAGCGTCACATTACCCCCACCCGAGGGGTCAGCTGTCCCCGGCAACCCCAGAGTCCATAACAAAGTCCAAAAGTCCTGGTGGGTATCAACACTGCTGCCTGTTTGTGTGAGGCAAGGGGCAGGGCACCCAGAAAGTCACTTCCTTCCTTCACCCTGCTGGGTTAGTAGTGGCCAAGGGCTGACATGGTGCCAACCAGTCCCAGTGCAGCATGACTGCCTTCCACCGCTCAGCAACCGCACCCAATATACCACATTGGAGATGTGGTTAAGCTCCTCAACCGGCCCCTTCCAGTGGCTTCCAAGCCTGGGAGATAGTCCCTTCTTCCGGAAGGGGCAGCAGACCCATACTGGGGCCCTCACCATGCACTGCTGCATTGGCACCCAGACTGCTGGCCCGGCCCCTTCTGGGACATGCAAATCTCGCAGCCGTGCACGAACAGCTTCACAGCCTGCCTGTACCCAGGCCGCTGCCGGGTGTGCTGCACTGCCGTGGGCTGCTGTGAAACCGGTGGTGGTTGCCACTCCTGCTGGGACCGCTTCCTGGAGCTGCCCTGCCAGAGAGCCACGCCTACAGCACCGAGGTAGACTGTTGCCCCCGACACATCCACGCGGGCCCCCCAGCGGGACAGCAGGTCCAGGCCAAGGATGCAGGACTCTCGGATGTTGGCGAGCCACACCTCGTGCTCCACGTGTTTCTCCCCACTGTGATGTGCAGCCTCCTCTTCCCTCACATCGCCGCGCAGTCACCGGTGACCATCGCCAGTTGGACTGCCGTCGTTGTCCACCTAGGCAGGGATGGCTAGTCCATGTTGGGGAGAACACTGGGATGGAGGATAGTTATGGTTGTCCCCGTGTCCACCAACGCACGTTATCTGATGCCCTCCTACCACGCAGTCCACGTCTAAGCCTTGCTCTTCCCCAAAACGGCCCACCTGGAGGGGCGATAACGGAGGGGTTCGGCTGGAGGACTTGGGTGGTGCTGCCTACTCAGTGTTTCCCAACGGCAGCTCTGAGCTATGGCTTGGTGCCGGTGCAGGACAGTCCCGGGCCAAATGACCTGCCTCACCGCATCGGTAGCAGAGGTCATTTCGTGGCCGGCGGCAGGGTCAGTGTGGCGCTGGTCGGACCCGTCTCATGGGCTCCTCCTTATTAGTTTCCTCCCCTTGGTGACACAAGCCCGCTTGCGGCGTGCGAGGTGATGCTGGAATGCCTTTGGGGGCTAAAATTGCTTCTGTTCTCTCCGCCTCGGCCAGCGCCCCATCCAGTGATGATGGTGATGTCAGGCAAACATGCCACCAAAGGCGCTCCAGCGTCAGCGGGAACTGGGGGTAGCCACGCTGAGCACAGTGGTGGAGATCTGCTGCAAGCGGCCCCAAGTTTTCTCCCATACGGCGCTGACTGCAGTACAGTTCTTCCTCACTGCTCCCGCCCGTGGCTTCTACTCGAAACACTGCTCCAGTGCAGCTACGAGCACCCTGTAGTCATGCTGCTGCACTGGCGTTAGGTCGAGGAGGGCCTGCAGGGCATCTCCCTCTAGTGGCAAGGCAAGGTGCACCGCCGTCTCAGTGGGGCTTCATCTATTTTGCCACACGGCAAGTGACTTGCGCCAGGCTCCGTTGTGTCTGAGGAGCTTCAGGGTAGACCTTGAAGCACAAATTGTCGAGGCCCTTTGATCTTCCTCTTGCTCCGGTGGTACCTGCCTTGGTGCCCATCCTCCCATGTCAACGGCGTCTTGGGTTCTCCAGTGTGGGTTGCGACGGAGGCGAGTGATGCGCTCTGCTCTGTCCCCTGGGTTGGGGAGCCTGGGTACGCTCGCTCTCTCGGGGCTGTTTGGGAAAGCATGATGCTTGGTTCCCAGGCCCTCCCTCCGGGTCTCGTCTTCACGAGCCCTACCCGTGGGTGCGGGGCAGGTATACTGCTCGTTCCCTCGTATTTATTCCCCGGGTCTTAAGGCACTCTATCCGCCGTTGTAGCTCTTCAATCTCATCATCGATCTCGCATCCCACTCCTGACACCAATGTGGCGAGCATTTGGTCCGTAATGACGGACGAGGAAGCTCGTTGAACTCAACAATCATTTTGTTGTGATAAGCACAAAGCAGAACGGGCACCATGAGTGAACCCAACCAGTCTCATGCAGACGGGGTGTCCATCACACACCTCAGTTACAGTCTGGGTGACCTGCAAATACACAAGTGAATAACTGTATAACCCAAGCTAAAATTTAACGATAAATGAAATGGAACTTCCCACTATAATCCAACAAAAGCACTTTAATGCAAGAACAATAAACAGTACTGGTTATTAGAAATGCAGGGGTGGGCTGTCAACCACGTCCCCCCACCCCCCCAGAGCATCATAATACTATACACTATGGTGTTTTTATTGCAAAATAAATGCAAATTTTTGTTCTAGTCTAAATACACAGGAGCTGCAACAAACTAAGACAGAACAATTGACTGTGGGTAAAAAAAACAAAATATCCATCAAGACTGCAATTCTCTTTCAAACACATGTCTGCACTATTAAACTACTTTACACTGACTGCTATTGATCCCTGCAAATTTAGATATAAAAGCCAATCCCTGGTATAAACGGTTATCATTTTGTTGTGCTTACTGTCAGCCTTCAGAGAGATATGTGTTGGAAATTCAATCAATATCCTCCACGTTAGATTCTGGTTTAGTGTTTGCTCCTAGTTTTGAATCGATTTTCTGATTGCACGGTTCAGGCTAATTGAGCAGAAGTTTATTTTTGAGGGGAAGATTTATCTTACCTTGGTAAGAGGGCTGGGCTGCAGGTGAGGCTGAAAGAGTGTCATTTCAATTCTCCCCTCCCCACCATACTACTCGCTAATAGTTGATGAGCTAAGTGCAAGACTGAACTACCAAAGTGAACTGAGAGACTGCTGTGGGCTACCTCTCACCAAAATGTGGCTCTCAGCTGCTTCACTTTATTATGCCATTCAACTTGAGGGTTTCTCAATTTCTTGGATGGACTGTAGGGAGCCCTTGGGAAAAGCTAGAGGTGGAGGGATCTGTTTCTTAATCAACCCCTTGTGGTACTTGATTCTGGGTGGCTTCTACTCACCCAACTTGGGTACTGTTGCCCATACTACCTGCCACAGGAGCTCACTTCAGTTATTCTGACAGCAGTCTACTTGTCACCCTACATGAAAGTTGCAGTTGATGCACTATACTCTGTGGTCAACAGCCCTGGAACAGCAAACACTGAAGCCCTCTTTATCATTGTCAGTGAGTTCAACCAGACCAACTTCAAGAGAGCATTGCTGAAATTTTACCAGCATATCTTGTGTCCTACCTGGAGTCCAAACACTTGGACCATTACTCTACAACCATCAAAGACGCCTACCAAGCCACTCCAACTAGGAGCTCCACACCACCCCCCCCACCACACACACACACACACACACACGCACACACACGCGCGCGCACACTGGTAAATCAGACTACCAGTCTGTGCTTCTTCTTCTTGCATACAAACAGAATATCCAATCAGGCCGAAGATACAAAGGCCTGAAAGCAATTACTACTAGTGCGATCATGTTTGCTGTTGTGTGCTGGGGCAGCAGGCTGAGGGTAGCAGACACCAACAGAATCAACAAACTCATTCGTAAGGCCAGTGATGTTGTGGGGATGGAACTGGACTCTCTGACGGTGGTGTCTGAAAAGAGGATGCTGTCCAAGTTGCACGCCATCTTGGACAATGTCTCCCATCCACTACATAATGTATTGGGTGGGCACAGGAGTACATTCAGCCAGAGACTCATTCCACCGAGATGCAACACAGAGCGTCATAGGAAGTCATTCCTGCCTGTGGCCATCAAACTTTACAACTCCTCCCTTGGAGAGTCAGACACCCTGAGCCAATAGGCTGGTCCTGGATTTATTTCCTGGCATAATTTACATATTACTATTTAACTGTTTATGGTTTTATTACTATTTATTATTTATGGTGCAACTATAACGAAAACCAATTTCCCCCGGGATCAATAAAGTATGACTATGACTATGACTATTTTATATTATCCTATCTTGCAATAAGAAGAGCAGGGTGAGCAGTCTCAATGATTATAACCCAGTTGCACCTACAGCTATTTTGATGAAGTGCTTTGCGAGGTAGGTCACGGCCAGAATCAGCTCCTGTCTAAGCAAGGAAATGGACCCACAGCAATGGTCAACAGTGAATGCAATCGCACTGGCTCTCCACTCAGCTGTGGATCACCTGGAAAATGATAGTATCTACGTCAGGCTGCTGTTCATTGATTACAGCTCAACATTCAATACAATCATACCCTTAATCCTAATCAATAAGCTCCAAAGCTTCGGCCTCCGTACCTCCCTCTGCAACTGGATCCTTGACTTTCTCACTGGGATACCACAGTCAGTGCGAGTTGGAAATAGCATCTCCTCCTCACTGACAATCAACACTGTCCCACCTTAAAGATGCATGCTTAACCCACTGCTCTACTCTCTCTACACCCAAGACCGTATGGCTAGGCACAGCTCTAATGCCACCTATAGATTTGCCGATGGCACAACTATTGTTGGCAGAATTTCAGATGGTGACGAGGACTCTAGGACAGGGAGACGGATTATCTAGTGATGGGTGTCATAACAACAACATCGCACTCAACATCACTAAGACCAAGGTATTGATTGTGGACTTCAGGAAGTAGAAATCGATTGAATGCACACCGGTCCTCATCGAGGGCTCCCCAGCAGTGGAAAAAGTGAGCACTTAATTGATTACAGCACCAGGGTATCAACATCTCTGAAGATTAATTCTGGGCCCAACAGATTGATACCATTACAAATAAGGCACAACACTCCAAACAGAAAGCTTATGGGGTGTTAGCTTTCATAAGTCGAGGGATAGAGTTTAAGAGTCACGAAGTAATGATGCAGCTCTATAAAACTCTGGTTAGGCCACACTTGGAGTACTGTGTCCAATTCTGGTCGCCTCACTATAGGAAGGATGTGGAAGCATTGGAAAGGGTACAGAGGAGATTTACCAGGATGCTGCTTGGTTTAGAGAGTATGCATTATGATCAGAGATTAAAGGAGCTAGGGCGGTACTCTCTGGAGAGAAGGAGGATGAGAGGAGACATGATAGAGGTATACAAGATATTAAGAGGAATAAATAGAATGAACAGCCAGCACCTCTTCCCCAGGGCACCACTGCTCAATACAAGAGGGCATGGCTTTAAGGTAAGGGGTGGGAAGTTCAAGGGGGATATTAGAGGAAAGTTTTTTACTCAGAGAGTGGTTGGTGCGTGGAATGCACTGCCTGAGTCAGTGGTGGAGGCAGATATACTAGTGAAATTTAAGAGTCTACTAGACAGGTAGATGGAGGAATTTAAGGTGGGGGATTATATGGGAGGCGGGGTTTGAGGGTCGGCACAATATTGTGGGCCAAAGGGCTTGTATTGTACTGTACTGTTCTATGTTCTATGTTCTATGTAGCTATATTTCATTATGAGTTTGAGGAGGCTTGGTATGTCACCAAAGACTACAGATGTATTGTGGAGAGCATTCTAACTGTTTGCATTACTGTCTGGTATGGAGAGGCCTCTGCACAGGATTAGTAAAAGTTGCAGAGAGTTGTAAATTCAGCCAGCTCCATCATGGGCACTAGCCTCCCTAACACTGGCGATGCCTCACAAAAGGTGGCATCCATCATTAGGGACCCCCCATCACCCAGGACATACCCTCTTCTTTCTGCTGCTATCAAGGAGGAGGTACAGGAGCCTGAAGACACACACACACAACTTTTCAGGAACAGTGTCTTCTCCTTGGCATCAGACTTCTGAATGGACAATAAACCCATGAACACTAACTCACTATTAATTGTTTTTGCTCTGTTTTTGCACTACTGATTTATTTTATTTTTTATATATGTATACAGAGAATTTCAGTTAACTGGGATACATCACAACCGGTACATTTTGGCCCAATTAAGCATCTGCCCAATAGCTAAAGTTTCATGGAAATAGTTAAAAATGTATAAAAATATATAATTACCATTTAACTGAGTAAAAAATTATATTTTTGAATGAATACAGAATAAATGAGAGCATTAACAATACTATTACAGTACAATAAAATTGTGTATTATTTTCTGATAGTTGTCGACAAAGGAATTCATGCAGTGCATGCTGTTGTGTTCTTTTGATTGACTATAAATAATCAAAATCAGCAGTCAGTTAAGAGAAAGGACTGCCTTCATACAATGTTTTTAACCGTTGCGTCCTCCAAATCTTCATTTTCATTATAATATTCAAGATGATTGTCAATACCTTCAAATTCCCTGTATTTCCTGACATGTTGAAGTATTGAAATCATTTCATTTTCACTCCCATCCATTTCAGATATCTGCATGCCTGAATTCTTGAAACCACAGTGAGCAAAACCATTCTGAATTATCTTACTGCTAATTTCTCACCAACTATCAATGATACAAATCATTGTTTTTTTAAACACAAACCCACACAGCTGATGCTGTTCGCTCTAAGCATGGTGTCGTGTCTAGTGGTCACAGAAGGGCACACAGCTAACACTTATTAGAAACTATTCAGCAACAGTCTCATGTCCCAATTAAGCAGCATAATGTCTCAAGTAAACAAAGGGAATCCCAGCTATTTTCTGTATTTGTTTTTGTTCTTTAAGCGTTGTCACAAATAAGTGGCTATCCACTTAACCAATGGGTCAGTTAACTGGAATTCAGTGTATTTCTTATCGTAATTTATAGTTTTTTTGTTATGTACTGCTACTACAAAACAACAAATTTCACAACATATGCCAATGGTATTAAATCAGATTCTGATTCTCATTCTGACAGTGTCAGTGCACTGCGTAATGGAGCGATCTGTATGAACAGTTTGCAAAATGAGCTTTTAACTGTGCTCCAGCGCATGTGACAACAGTAAACCTAAACCTAAACGTAATCGACTTTACATCAATGGGAAGGCTCTAATGGCACCCAATAATGTACTTCAAATGTGTCCCAATGGACACAGAAATGATAACAGTCCAAGTTCTCAGAAGTCCTGCTCTACTTAGCCAAAACATACAGGCTATGCCTTCAACACACAATGAATTTCCACCCCTCTCTGCCAAATACCAAAAAGTTATTGATCGTCTATACATTAAGGGGCAGAGAATCTCAATCATTTATGATCCTATCTGTATAGATATTGCTCTGAATCTCAATCCTAAATGGCTGGTTCCTTATTCCAAGACTATACCCCAAAACGTAGACTTACTAACCAGAATAATCAGCCTCCTGCATCAGATGTTGAGTGTCAACAAACATCGGCAGTCCATTTCTGTCCACAGATGCTGCCTGACCCTTGCTCCAAATTTCAGCATCTTCCATCTGTTGTGTCTCCAGTCTCCTCACCTACCCTGTCAAGCTCTCTCCAGGGTCATAATTAGTTCCATGAAATCATTTTTCATTCTTCTAAATTCTGCTGAGGCTGGTCAGTCAAACATAATGTCACTTCAGTTTCAGACTGCCTTCTCCCAGAAATTTATCTAGTAAATTTATAAAATAGCCACCAATTTTCATTAGTATACCTTTATGTTAGAGTAGTTATTAAATTCTCAATGGTACATCTGCAAAAAGACCATGCTTCTTGTGATATGACAGCTTCACAGTAAAGCAACAATTTTTTTGCTTGTTTATCTGCAGAAATTCCAGTTTCACCTCCTGCTGAATGCATAATTTTTTGGTACGGTTACTGCTGTGCCCGTGACTGCAAGAAACTGTGAAGAGTTGTGGGTAGAACAGATTACATCAAGGAATTTTGCCCTGCCCCCCCCCCTTTCCATGAACAAGTCACTACCTTGGTAAATTAGCCAGCAAATTGCTGACAGCAGAGAGCCAGGAGATTGAAAATCTGGCTGAGTGGTGCCACCACAACAACCTCTCTCTCAATGTCAGGAAGGCCAAGGAGATGATTATTGACTTCAGGAGAAGGAAACCAGAGGTCCATGAGCAAGTCCTCATTGGGGCATCAGAGATGGAGAGGATCAACAACTTTAAATTCCTCGGTGTTATCGTTTACAAGGATCTGTCCTGAGTCCAGCATGTAAATACCATTAAGAAGAAAGCACGGCAGCACATCTACTTTCTTAGAGATTTGTGAAGATTTGACATGACAACTAAAACTTTGACAAATTTCAGTAGATGTGTGGTGGAGAGTATATTGACTGCTTGTATCACAGCCTGTGATGGAAACAGTAATGCCCGTGAATGGAATATTCTACAAAAAGTAATGGATGCAGCCCAGCCCGTCACAGTAAAGTCCTCCCCACCACTGAGCACATCTACAATGAGCGCTGTCACAGGAAAGCAGCATCCATCTTCTAGGAGCCTCATCATCCAGGCCATGCTCTCTTCTCACTGCTGCATCAGGAAGATACAGTACAGCAGCCTCAAAGACCCACACCACTAGGTTCGGGAACAGTTATTACCCTTCAGCTATCAGGCTCTTGAACCAGAAGGGATAACGTTACTCAACTTCACTTGCCCCATCACTGAACTGTTCCTACAACCTATGGACTCACTTTCAAGGACTCGTCATCTTATGTTCTTGATATTTGTTATTTATTTATTTATATATTTTTTTCTCTTCTCTTTCTTTTTGTATTTGCACAGTTTGCTGTTTCTTTTTGCACATTGGTTGTTGTCTGTCCTGTTGGGTGTGGTTTTTCATGGACTCAATCGTGCTTCTTGTATTTGCTGTGATTACCCACAAGACAATGAATCACAGGGTTGTATATGGTGACGTATATGTAGCTTGATCATAAATTTGCTTTCAGCTATGAACTTTAAGTATAATCAAAGATCCCTAACTCTCCAAACATTCTCTCTTCCCCTTCCCTCCCACTTGGCTGAATATTCAAAAGCCTGAAAGTACATACCACTGCTGTTGCTCAGCTGTTGTAAAACTATTGTATGTTCCCCTTTCGAATCTAAACCACACAATCTATCTTGCTTTGTGTTTGTGCCTTACTGTCTATCTGCACTATATTTTCTCTATAATTACAACACTATACTGCATTGTGTTACTGTTTTTCACTCGTACAATCACTATGTCCTGATGTAATGAAATGATCAGTCCAGATGGCATGCAAAACAAAGCTTTTCAAAGTTCAGAAGGTCAAAGTAAATTTATTATCAAAGTATCTATGCCCTATACAAGCTTGAGGTTCATTTTTACGCAGGCACTCGAAGGAAAATAAAGAAATACGATAGGATCCGTGAAAAGTCATACATAACAGAGGCAGAATCCCTGGAAGTAAACTTATAGGTTGTGGATCAGTTCAGTGCAGAGGCAAGTGAAGTCATCCACGCCGGTCCAGGAGACCAATTGTTGTAGGGTAACAACTGTTCCTGAAGCTGATGGCATGGGATCCAAGACTCATTCACCTCCCGCCAGATGATAGCAGCGAGAATGGGGGTCAAACACGGGCAGACGGGATGGGCTCAGGTGGGAGATGTCGCCTGTCATGGAGTTGAGGGGCTGAACACCAATTTGTTTTCTGCTCTTGTGCCTCATCACTTTAATCTGCATTGAAGTCCACGCTGGTGCTTTCTCTTCCAGCACCTGCTGTACTTGCAGTTCGGAGAGTTAAGTTCTCTAAATCCTTCAGCAATTTTACACTGTGGTCTGGTATATGTGACAATACTAAGCTAATTTTATGTACCTTCTGTATAGAATTTCAGGCTCCCACTCTACACAAGCATTTGTAGTTCCCGTTCTTTAAATATATTCTGTCTTTTTTTTGTTCTTACTATGAGAGTGGCAATCATAGCTTTCTCAATGCAAATCTCAATTTGACACCTTCTGGAGTAAGATGTGACAAAAATACTTAATTGACTGGCAAGAGATTTAAATCAAATGGTAAAAATGATTATAGATTACAGTATATACAGAAAAGGGCCAGCAACATCATGAATGATCCCACCCACCCAGCTCAGGACTGTTTGTCCCTCTCTCATCAGGGACACTCACTCCCTCACTCCCTCATCACGTTTAAGCAATGCTTGGGCATGTACTTGAAGGCCTGTGACCTGCTGTGCTATGAACTCAGTGTGGGATTAGATTGAATGACTTCTCTTTTCTTTACCTGCCCAGAAATTGTGGGCTGAATGACCTCTTTCTGGTTCATAGTATTTGTTGATTCAGTGATTTAGTGATAGATCAATGTCTTCATTTCTTCTGTCTTTTCTTGCTTACTTATTTGCAAATCCTCATATTTTCCCATCCAGCTCTGCACCATCAGCAGTCTTGGATCCATTACATGTCTGTCACACATCAGCCACAATTCAATAAACTTTCAAATACATGACAATATATAAAATTGCTGTTTTTTTTTCTGCTGGCTTTACCAATCTTCAAAAGTTAACGTCCTCACAGATGTAACAAGATGGCAATCATTGGCATGGCAGAGAATTAGTGACCATCCATTCTTTCCCGTGAGAAGGTGATAATGGTCCTTCTTGCCAATGGGGTATGGTGCAGATATTTGCACAATATTCTCAGCTGGGGAGTTCCAAGCACTGACCCAATAACAATATCACATCAATTTCAGTCTGTAAGATTTTGCCGGGAAAAAAAAACACCTCAGGATGTACCCTCTGCATTAATTAAAGTAAACTTTAATGTGACAAGCTTTGCTTCACCAGATACGGATTATATTTAAATTCTTGACTAATCATCCACATTACAAACAGAAGGTAGGAGAATGGGTTTGAGAGGGATAATGAATCAGCGATGATGGAATGGAGAAGCAGACTTGATGAGCCGAATACCCTAATTCTGCTCATATGTGTTACAGTCTTATAGTCACACAAAGGACAGCAATGTCACTAATTTACTGCTCCAGTTGTTACTAAGAAGAATTTTTACTTCTGGTTAATCCAAGTTTCTTACTTGTGTTTTTTATACTTAAACTCAAAGATTAGTGGAAGCAGATTTAAAGACATTCAAAAGGGAAATAGATGTGCAGATCATTGGCAAACATTAGCAGGACTATGTGGAGTAGAATTAAATAGTGCTTTCAAAGTATCAACAAAGGCACAATGTATAGGCATTCAGTAATTGTACATTTACTACACAAGCCTCAAAGTTTTCCTTTTTAAACACCAAAAATAAAAACCAGATTCAGAATCTTAGGGAGGAATTTACGCCATTCCTCCTTACAAAACTGCCTCATCTCTGGGATGTTGGTGAATTTCCTTGTATGAGCTGCTTGCTTCAGGTCCTTCCACAACATTTCTATAGGATTAAGGTCAAGACTTTGACTCGGCCATTCCAAAACTTGAATTTTCTTCCTTTTAAACCATTCTGTTGTTGATTTGCTTTGGTCTTTTGGATCATTGTCTTGTTGCATTATTCAACTTCTGTTAAGCTTCCGGTGATGGCTGCCACCCTGAAATTCTCCAATAAAATGTCTTGATATAATTTTGAATTAATTGTTCCCTCAATGATTGCAAGCTGTCCAGGCCCTGAAGCAGCAAAGCAGCCCCAAACCATGATGCTCCTTCCACCATGCTTCACAGTTGGGATGAGGTTTTAGTGTTGGTGTGCAGTGTCCTTTTTCCTCCAAACACAGCAATGTGCATTTCCTCCAAAAATTTCAACTTTTGTCTCATCTGTCCAGAGACATTGTTCCAGAAGCATTTTAGAACATCCAAGAGGCCTTTTGCAAACATGAGATGTGCAGCAATTTTCATCTGGAGAGCAGTGGTTTCTTCCATGGTGTACTTCCATGAACACCATTCTTGTGCAGAGTTTTTCTTATAGTGGACACATGAGCAGAGACTTTAGCAGGTTCTAGATAATTCTGCAGGTCTCTTGCTGTTACTGCTGGGATCCTTTACAGCTCCTTTAGAATGGCACATTGTGCTCTTTGTACGATCTTTGCAGGATGCCCACTCCTAGGGAGAGTAGCAACAGTAATGAATTTCCTCCATTTGTAAACAATTTCTTTTACTGTGGACTTATGGACACTCAGGTCTTTTGTAGCCTTTTCCAGCTTCATTCACCTCTACAATTCTTCTTCTAAGGTCCTCTGAAAGTTGTTTCAATAAGTAAATGAACAAGGATACTGGTGTTATATTATTTAATTAGTTGGTTATCTTTATCTAGTTTTAGGACTTATATGAAGATTTAATCCCATTTTAGGTCATATTTATACAGGAATAGAGAAAATCCTACAGGATTCATAAACTTTCTAGCACCACTGTATGTGACTAATGGGGTATCGTGGGGATTGACACTTGGATCCTGCTTATTTACAATCAGTTTCAAAATTTAGTTGAAGGCGCCAAATTGGACCAAATGTGCATTGCTTCAGTTTGATAGATCAAATGCAAATGGCAACTCTCAACAGTAGTGATGTACAGAGGAATAGGGATGTACAGTGGATGATCTTGTTGCACTATTACATATTTTCAGGTATGATGTTGAGGCCATGACTGAATCGTGGCTGAAGGATGGTTGTAATTGGGAGCTGAATGTCCAAGGTTACACATTGTATCAGAGGGATAGGAAGGTAGGTAGAAGGTGTGTTATGGCTCTGCTAGTAAAGAATGGCATCAAATCAGTAGAAAGATGTGACATAAGATCAGAAGATGTTGAATCCTTGTGGTTTGAGTTAAGAAACTGCAAGGGTAAAAAGACCCTGATGGCAGTTATATGCAGGCCTCCCGACTGTAGCTGGGATGTGGACCACAGATTACATTGGGAAATAGAAAGACATGTCAAAATGGCAATGTTATGATAGTCATGGAAGATTTCAATATGCAGATTGTTTGGGAAAATCCATTTGGTAATGGATCTCGAGAGAGTGAGTTTGTTGAATGCCTACGAGATGGCTTTTTTAGAGCAGTTTATTATCGAGCCTACTTGGGGATCAGCTATACTGGATTGGGTGTTATGTAATGAACTGGAAGTAATTAGGGAGCTTAAGGTAAAAGAACACTTATGAGGCAGTGAACATCATATCATTGAGTTCAACTTGAAATTTGATAGGGAGAAAATAAAGTCTGTAACAGTATTGCAGAGGAGTTAAAGGAATTACCGTGACGTGAGAGAAGAGTTGGCCAAAGTAAATTGGAAGGAAAAGTTGGCAGGGATGTCAGCAGAGCAGCAAAGGTGTGAGTTTCTGGGAAAAATGAGGAAGGTGCAGATTAGATGTATTCCAAAAACAAAGAAATACTCAAATGACAAAGTAGTACAACTGTGGCTGACAAGGAAAGTCACTACTAATGGAAAGCAAAGGAGAGGAAATACAACAAAACAAAAATTAGCGGGAAGATGGAGGATTGCGAAGCTTTTAAAAACCTACAGAGAGCAACTAATAGAATCATTAGGAGGGAAAAGGTGAAATATGAAAGCAAGCTATCAAACAATATCAGAGTAGAAAGTAAAAAGTTTTTCAAGTATGTAAAAAAATAAAAGAGACATGAGAGTGGATATAGGACTGCTAGAAAATGAGGCTGGAGATATAATAATGGGGGGACGAGGAGATGGCAGATGAACTAAATGAGTATTTTGCATCAACTTCACTGTGGAAGACACTAGCAGTGTGCCAGATGTTGAAAGGTGTGAGGGAAGAGAAGTGAGTGCAGTTACTATCACAAGGGAGAATGTGTTCAAAAAGCTGAAAGACCTAAGGGTATATAAGTCACCCGGACCAGATGAATTGCACCCTAGGGTTCTGAAAGAGGTAGCAGTAGAGATTGTGGAGGCATTAGTAATGATGTTTCAATATCATTGGACTCTGGTGTAGTTCTGGAGGACTGGAAAATTGTAAATGTCACTCCACTTTTTAAGAAAGGAGGAAGGCACCAGAATGGAAAGTATAGATTGGTTAGCCTGAACTCAGTGGTTGAGAAGATGTTAGAGTAAATTGTTAAGGATGAGGTGATGGAGTACTTGGTGACACAGGACAAGATAGGACAAAGTCAGATTTCCTTAAGGGAAAATCTTGCCTGTTGAACCTGTTGGAATTCTTTGAGGAGATTACACGTAGGATAGATAAAGGGGATGCAGTGGATGTTGTATACTTGGCCTTTCAGAAGGCCTTTGATAAGGTACCACACATGAGGCTGCTTACCAAGTTAAGAGTCCATGGTATTACAGTAAAGTTACTGGCATGGTTAAAACATTGGCTGATTGGTAGGAGGCAGCGAGTGGGAATAAAAGGATCCTTCTCTGGTTGGCTGCCAGTGACTAGTGGTTTTCCACAGGGGTTGGTTTTGGGACCACATCTTCTCATGCTGTATATCAATGATTTAGATGATGGAATAGATGACTTTGTTGACAAGTTTGCAGATAATATGAAGATTAGTGGACAGCAGGGGGAAACATGTAGGATGCAGAAGGACTTAGACAGATTAGGAGAATGGGTAAGTAAGTGGCAAATGAAATACAGTGTTGGAAAATACATGGTCACGCACTTTGGTAGTAGAAATAAATACGCAGACCATTTTCTAATGGGAGAAAATTCAAAAATTTGAGAGGCAAAGGGACTTGAGAGTCCTTGTGCAGAACACCTTAAAAGTTAACTTGCAGGGAGAGTCAGTCGTGAGGAAAGGCAACTGCAATGTTAACATTCATTTCAAGAGGTCTAGAATACAAGACCAGGGATGTAATGCTGAGGCTTTATAAGGTATTGGTGAGGCCTCACCTTGATTATTCTGAACAGTTTTAGACTCCTCATCTAAGAAAAGATGTGCTGGCATTGGAGAGGATTCAGAAGATTTTCACTAGGATGATTTCAGGAATGAAAGGGTTATCACATATGAGGAATGTTTGATAGCTCTGGGTCTATACTCACTGGAATGTCGAAGGATAAGGAGGGATCTCATAGAAACCTTTTCAATGTTGAAAGGCCTTGACAGAGTAGATGTGGAAAGGATGTTTCAATTGATGGGAGAGTCTAGGACAAGAGGGCACAGCCTCAGGTTAGGGGAGCACCCTATAAAAACAGAGATGTGGAGAAATTTCTTCAGCCAGAGAGTGGTGAATTTGTGGAATTTATTACCACAGGCACCTGTGGAGGCCAGGCCGTTGAGCGAACTTAAGGCAGGGATTGATAGGTTCCTGATTGGACATGGCATCAAAGATTATGGGGAGAAGGCAGGGGACTGGGGCTGAGAAAAGGAAAAAAGGATCAGCCGTGACTGAATGGCAAAGCAGACACGATAGGCCAAATAGCCTAACTCCGCTCCTGTATCTTATGATCTTATGGAGTCTTGAGGTCCAAGTCCATAGCTCCCTGGCTGCATAGGTTGAATAGGGTGGTTAAGAAGGCATATAGCATGCTTGCCTTTATTAGTCGAGGCTTCGAGCTATAGACTCAGGTGTTATGGCAAGCTGAAATGACCAGCACCAATTGGGCTGTTGACAACTCATGCCAGGCTGACTTTCATTGATTGCTCATTGTTCTTATTAATGTTTCTAAAGTTCTTGGGTAAATTATTTCAGTAGTTGTGCTTTGGGATGTACTTTTGAATTCTGAGTTTTGAGATTTTTGTCGTTGCGTGTTTTTATGTAATAAAGGTTTATTTAGAGTTCCAGCTTTGTTCTATCTCCTGACTTTGGGTCTCATCACTAGTTATAGGTAAGCAAATGCAATATCAGCAAGTTACATTGAATCTTTATGAAGTCTAATTAGGACACATCAGGAGTATTGCTTTCAATCTGATTGCCATATCATAAGAAGGATGAGGAGGCTTTGGGAGAGTACAAACCTATCAGGATTCTGCCTTGATTAGAGAGCTGGTGCTATAAAGAGAGGTTAGACAAACTTGCTTTGCTTTCTCAGAGTGGCAGAGGCTGAGGAGAGACCTGATAGAAGTTAGTAAGATTATGAGGAGAATAATAGAAATTTGAGATGTGTCCGGTGTAGCCTCTTGTACGTCGGCGAAACCTGACGTAGATTGGGAGACTATTTTGCCAAGCACCTGAGCTCCGTCCACCAGAAGAAGTGGGATCTCCCATTCTGATATGTCAGTCCACGGCCTCCCATACTGTTGCGATGAGGCCACACTCAGGTTGGAGGAAAAACACCTTATATTCCGTCTGGGTAGCCTTGAACCTGATGGCATGAACACTGATCTCTCGAACTCCTGGTAAAAACCCTCCCTCTCTCCTTCACCATTCCCCATCCCTTTTCCCCCTCTCAGCTTATCTCTTTGCCTGCCCATCGCCTCCCTCTGGTAATCCTCCCCCCTTTTCTTTCTTCCATGGCCTTCTGTCCTCTC
Organism: Mobula birostris; assembly: GCF_030028105.1. Taxonomy (NCBI): domain Eukaryota; kingdom Metazoa; phylum Chordata; class Chondrichthyes; order Myliobatiformes; family Myliobatidae; genus Mobula; species Mobula birostris. The sequence continues at coordinate 21,955,720 of NC_092371.1, read as the reverse complement.
TCATCGGACTCCCTCTTCTCCAGCCCTGTATCTCTTTCACCAATCCCCCTCCCGGTTTCACCTATCACCTTCTGTTTCTCTTTCCCCTCCCCCATCTTTTAAATCTACTCCTCATCTTTTCTCCTCCAGTCCTGCCAAAGTGTCTCGGCCCAAGAGGCCGACTGTACCTTTCTCCCCCCATAGATGCTACATGGTCTGCTGAGTTCTTCCAGCATTTTTGTGAGGTCTTGCAAATCTCTTCTTTAAGGAAGTATTCAAAGGTTCTTTGTTCTTCTGCTTGAATGGAAAATACTGGTAACATTCTAATATTTCATTTCTGGCAGGTTACAATACATCTAATGAATCCTCCCAGGCCTCATTTAGGACTGTATGTTTCAGGTCAATTCTCCGCCCTTGTGGCCAATGAGATTCAATAGCATCATTGATTTCATCTGTTGGTTTATCTCACAATGTCTGCTCAATATATAATGAAAGACTTTCTCTCCACTATCTCAGTTACCTAGATAGGCTTCTTGCAGAGAATTTCAATAGTCTGAGCTGCCTGTTTGTCTACGATGTAGCACATCACTTGAACTCCACAGCTCACGGTCTCTCAATACGAGTCCATGTGTTATCTCAACTTTCAGGCAGAGTTTAAATTTGCTGGATTCATTAACCAGTGTGTCTGACACCATATATCACCATCAGTTCTGAAGATACTGGAAGACAGCCAATAAGTTAAGATGATAGAATGCTTTATCGGAAAAAAAAAACGTGAGAGAGACGTGCATCCTCTCATGCTTCTTTTCTGCTCTGTATCTGCCATGGACAAAAAGCAGCTGGCTTCTATACAGAGAAAGATTTTGTCAAGAAACTCCTTCCTCAAAGTTGCTGCCATTTGTACATGGAGTTAAAGAGCAATACAGCCGGCTCCTCAGTCCAGCTCCTCCATGCTGACCAAGATTCACTTCTGTGCTAGTCCTATTGTCAGGCACCTGGTCCATACCCACCTCTTTGTCCGTGTACCCACCTCAACCACTTCCTCTCTGAGCTTAATCCACACACACACACACACACACACACACACACACACACTGAATGAAAATTCTGCCCCCTCAGGTCACTTTCAAATCTGTCCCTTTTCACTTTAAAAACGTGTTCTGTAGTTCTTCGTTCCTCAGCCCTGGGGAAAAGACCGTGTGCATTCACTCAATCTATGCTACTCACGATTTTATACACCTCTATAATATCATCCATCAGTTTCTTTCACTCCAGTGAATCAAGTTGTAGCCTGCCCAGCCTCTCCTTATAACTCAAACACTCAAATCTTGGCAGCAATCTTGTTAATTTATAGTCTCTGCACTCTATCCATCTTAATGATGTCTTTACTATAACAGTACAAGCAGAACTATACATATCTATGGTCAAACATTGCAGTCCTTAGAAGGTACCAGGAACATAGAGGAAAAGATTAAAGGACATGCTGAAAACTTCCTTCAAGAAATGCTAATCCTCACTAATTCCTGAGAAACCATGAGAGACGACCACTCAGAGTGGAGAAGGAAGGTATTGTGAACCTCAAAATAAAGTATCTGGAGCACACAGAAGCCTTGTGTCATATGAACAGTGCACAATATACAATCTATCTACTTACCCAAACATCAGCTACCTTCTGCCTCATCTGTAGAAAAGCCTGCAGTTCCCACATGGACCTCACCAAGCATCCACTGGAGTAGAAACAAGTTGCCCTCAGTCCTGATGGATTCTCTTAGAAGAAGGAGAAAATGGATCTTATGTTTAATAAGCCATAGCCCTGACAATGGTGCACAGGTATTGCCAAAGGATTCTTTGTGCTTCTGACTGCATGTAAAACACTGGAGATACTCAACTCATAATAAACACAAGAAATTCCGAAGATGCAGAAAATCCTGAGTGACACACAGAAAACCCTGGCAAAGCTTAGCAAATTAGGCAGCACTTATGCATCCTGACTTGTGGATTTCCTCCAGCATTTTGGGTGAGCTTCAATTGTTTCATTTCTGGAAGGTTTCAATACATAAGACTCACTTTTGGATTTGATGGTATGGTACAATCCTCTGCTCTTATGGCCAATAAGATATGGGAGTATCATTGATGTCAACTGCTGGTTTATCTGGCAATATCAGCTCAATATATAATGAAGGGTTTTCCCTCCACTATCTTTATTCTTTAGACAGGTTCCATACATGTAATTCCAATAGCTTGAATCCTCCTGTGATGTGGCACCTTATTGAAACTCTGACATGTTTGAAGGGCCATACAGCTTATTCCTTTTCTTTCTTTCAATCACTATCCTCTTATTTTCTAAGTCACTGCCCCTTCCACATAGTCTTCCATTATATCAGTGAGAAAATATTCTTGCCACCTCAATCTATATATCTCTCAGGCTGAATTGTTTTTTTGCAGAAAAACTGGGGACAGTTTACACAGAGCAACAACTCAGTGGAAGTGTAGTACTTGACCATTCTAACACATCAGCATTGCCAGGCAGATTATTTCATCAAGAAGGATTCCCCAGGAGTATTTCCAGCAAATGTTTGTCAAAATTCTCTTTTGCAAACAGTTGCCACAAACCACAAAAGCAACTGAGTTTATTTAGCACAGGTAAAATCGTGTGATTTTGCCCGGAGGTGAATAAAGGAAATGAAACCACACAGGATGCCAGGCTGGCAAACCTGTGCCTCATCTGGACCAGCAGGATAACCATCCATGTATCCTTTCGCTTAAAATCTCATTTTCTTCAGCTGTCTTTGCCAGGTTCCTGCAATGTCCTCAGTGCCTGGTCTGAGTCAAATAGGATACAAAGTAATTTACTATTTGTTGCCTTTGCATTTTATCTCTCAACTAAAATAGGAAAAGATCTGTAAAAATGTTTCTGGACTGGTAGTGGGGCCCTCCCTCTCATCCTGAGAGAACCACCTTTCTGATCACAGTCTCTCCCATCAGGTAATTGGAGGCAGTGGGACTAGATGGAATGATTTCACATCTTGTATGTACTCAATGGCCTAAATAGCCTCCTTCAGTGCTGTGCGATTCTATGTTAGAACCCCTCGTTGAATTTCAGATGATATAGCAAAACAGGCTGTTTGGCCCATCATGCCCTTGCCAGTGATTGCAAAGAATGATCTTTAGAATATAAAAGCAAGGAGATAACGCTGAGCCTTTATAAGACACTAGTCAGGCCGCACTTGGAGTATTGTCAACAATTTTGGGCCCTATATCTCAGAAAGGTTGTGTTGTCATTGGAGAGTCCAGAGGACGTGCACGAGGATGATTCCAGGAATGAAGGGGTTAGCATATGAGGAGCACTTGGCAGCTTTAGGCCTGTACTCACTAGAATTTAGAAGAATGCCTGGAGATCTCATTGAATCCTAACGAATGTTGAAAGGCCTAGATAAGGTGGATGTGAAGAGGATGTTTCCTCTTGTGGGGGGTATCTAGAACTAGAGAGCACAGCTTCAAAATTGAGGGGTGATCCTTTAGAACAGAAGTAAGGAGGAAATTTTTTAGCCAAGAAGTAGGATATCTGTGAAATGCTCTGCCACAGACTGCGGTGGAGGCCAAGTCTATGCATAGATTTAAGGCGGAAGTTGATCGTTTCCTTATTGGCCAGGACGTCAAAGGATATGGCAAAAAAGCAGGTGTATGGGCTTGAGTGGGATCCAGGATCAGCCATGATGGACTGGCAGAGCAGACTTGATGGACTGAATGGCCCAATTCTGGTCCTATGTCTTATGGTCTTATGGTCTTAAGGTCTATCAACACGAGCATTCAAGCCATGAGATTACTTGAAGATATATAGCCAAGCAATTGAAATTTGTAAGAGACTTTCATTGTTTGCAAAACTTTAAAGGGAAGTCCATGTTCATAGATCACACAAAGTAGCTGTGCAAGTTGATAGGATAGCTAAGAATGCATATGATATGCTGGTCTTCATTAGTCGGGAGATTGAGTTCAAGAGTTGCAAGGCAATGTTGCTGGTCTATAAAATACTAATTACACCATACATGGAGTATTGTGTTCAGTTTAGCCTGGCCTGCTGCATTCACCAGCAACTTTTGTGTGTATTGTGTTCAGTTCTGGTCATCTCATCATAAGAAGGATTTGAAAGCTTTAGAGATGGTTTAGAGGAGATTTGCTAGGATGCTGCCTGGATTAGAGAGCATTAGAGAGTTGTGGAAACCAGCTTCCCTTCCATGGATTCTTCCTACACTTCCTGCTGCCAGTAAAACAGCATTATTAATCAAAGAGTCCACCCACCCCAGTCATTAATTCTTCTCCTCTCTTCCACTGGACAGAAGATACATTGGACTGCAAAACTTGTATCACCAGGCTCAGTGACAGCTTCTACCCTGTTGTTATAAGAATGTAGAACGATTCCCTAACATGATAAAATGGACTCTTGACCTCACAATATACCTTGTTATGATCCTGCACCTTATTGTTTACAACTGCTGCACTTTTTCTGTAGCTGTTTCATCTTCTTCCACATTCTGTTAATGCACTGTGTAAAGTTTATTTTGTATGAACAGTATGCAATCTTTTTACTGTACCTCAGTAGATGTGACAGATATAAACTAATTCCAATTCCAATAACAATAGGATGGAATGCTCTCCTTGAGTCTGGTGGTTCATGCCATCAGACTTTTGTATCTTCTTCCCAATGGGAGAGGGGAGAACATAGTCATAGTCATAGTCATACTTTATTGATCCCTGGGGATATTGGTTTTCATTACAGTTGCACCGTAAATAATAAATAGTAATAGAACCATAAATAGTTAAATAGTAATATGTAAATTATGCCAGTAAATTATGAAATAAGTCCAGGACCAGCCTATTGTCTCAGGGTGTCTGACCCTCCAAGGGAGGAGTTGTAAAGTTTGATGGCCACAGGCAGGAATGACTTCCTATGACGCTCTGTGTTGCATCTCGGTGGAATGAGTCTCTGGCTGAATATACTCCTGTGCCCACCCAATACATTATGTAGTGGATGGGAGACATTGACCAAGATGGCATGCAACTTAGACAGCATCCTCTTTTCAGACACCACCGTGAGAGAGTCCAGTTCCATCCCCACAACATCACTGGCCTTACGAATGAGTTTGTTGATTCTATTGGTGAGAGAGGAGAGAATGCCTGTGATGGGAGGGGTATGTTAGTATGTTAGCTGCTTTACCAAGGTAATACCAGCAACTGTTGGACTGAGTGCCCAGAGGAAGTAATTAGTTGGTTTGGTTTTTCTCCCCTCGCCTTTCATAGGGACAAGTCTGTTGTGGTCACTTATTGTACCCATTGCCTCTGGTGTGGCCTCATCTACATCAGTGAGACCCAATGCAGATTGGGGTCCGCTTTACTGAGCACTTTTGCTAGATCTCTTTGTGGTCCCCAATTTCAATTCAAGATTGAAGAATGTTTAATGCTATTCCCAGTACACAGGTATAAAGGAGAATGAAATAATTGTTACTCCAGATCCAATGCAGTGCAAAAAACACAATAAAATAAAGGACACAATAATAAAAAATAATAAATACAAATTAATAAGATAACTTGTATACATAGATTGATTGTGTGTCCATAAAGTGATGCTAGGTGCAGGAATGTACATAAGGTGGGAATTTGACTTCCCATTCCCATTCTGACCTGGCCTCCTCTATTGCCATAATGAAGCCAAACTCAGACTCGGGGAGCAACACTTCATCTTCTTTCTGGGTAACCAGAAACCTGATAGAATGACCATTGAATTATCAAACTTCCAGTAATTTCTTTCCCCCTGCCTCCTCTCTTTTTCCATTTGCCATTCTGGTTATCCCTTCACCCCTTCACTTCTCCACACCTCATATCACCTTCCTCTGTTCCCCTCTTCCTTCCCTTTGTTCCCTGGTCCACTGCCCTCCCTTATCAGATTCCTTCTTTAAATCTTTAGTTCTCTTTACCTATTCCACATATCCCCTCTCAGCTTCTTACCTCATGCCCTCTCCCCCCCCACCAAACCTACCCCCCGCATAGCCTCATCTATCGTCTGCTAGCATTTACACTTTCCTCTCTGCTCACCTTCTTATTCTGAATTCTGCCTCCTTCCTATCCAGTCCTGATGAAGAGTCTCAGCTGAAAAAGTTGATATTTTGTTCCCCTGCCTGACATGCTGTCTGACTGACTGAGATGCTGCAGCATTTTGTATGTTACACCAACTATTAAGAATACAGTGACAAATAACCTTCAAATTTGGGCAGAATCACAGGAATCATTCCTAATGGTGGTGCTTTTCGTGGTGCTGCATGAAATGTTAATTTGGGGCCTTCTGTAGAGAAGAGGAATTAATTATAGGCGGTGAAATTTATGAAAGCGAATGTTGTTCTATTGCTGTTGAGGGAACATTTCAATTACATGCTTTAACAAAGCAAAGTGTTTCAAAGTGATGAATGAGCTCAAGGCCTCACACTTAGCAGAGAAAAGGGTGAATGAATGCGCTTCACAATTTTAGATACAAGGCTTTTAGAGATGAATTATGGCCATCACATCCACACTGGTCTTAAGTGGCAAAGGAAATGGCTCCTATGAAGGCTACCTTCTGATGACAATATTAAACCTTTCTATAAGGGGTCACTGATTACTGTTCTAAGCCTCTTTAATTAGAAAAATGCAAATCCATTTGTAACATCTTGTTACATCTATATAAAAATTAAATTAGGCCAAACTTAGGGTATTGTATACATTTTGGGTCATCCCATTGCAGGAATTGAATTGAATTTGAATTGAATTGAATGATCTTTATTGTCGTTATACATAGGTACAATGAAACTCTGTTTGGCTTCCTCTCAGGCAAATAAATAAAGCGGTTGATAAAAACAAGGCAGTAATAGAAAGACAGTATTAAATAGATAAGTAGCAGAAAATAGGTTGCAGCAGCACCAGAATATCACAGTAATGCACAAAGTGCCGTTAATGCAAGTATCTGAGTCCTTGTGTGTGCATGTGCGTGCTCACAGTTTCAGTCATTGTTCTGTGGGAGTGGTGTGATGGAGGCCACAGTTCTGGGATAGAAGCTGTTCCTCGGTCTATTTGTTCTGGCTTTTAGTGTCCTGAACCTCTTGCTGGACAGCAGCGGGTCAAACAGGGAGTGGCCGGGGTGTGTGGTGTCTCTGGTTATGCTGATTGCGTTCCTCCTGAGTCTGCTGGAACAGATGGTGTCCAGGAATGACATGAAGGCTTTGGAAATGGTGTAGCAGAGATTTACTAGGATTAGAGGGTATATGCTATAAGAAGGCGTTGGAGAAACTTGGGTTGTTTTTTTCGGAATGGCAGGGGCTGAGGGGAGACCTGATAGAAGTTTGTAACATTATGAGAGACATCAATAGGGTAGACAGTCAGAATCTTTTACCCGAGGTAGAAATGCCAAGTAAAAGAGGATGTTCATGTAAATTGGAAGGGGCGGGGTGGAAGGATTTTAAAGAGACCTGCTGGGCAACTCATTTAACCAGAAAGTCGTAGGTGCCTGGAACAGACTGCCAGGTAGTGGTGGAAACAGATAAGAAATGGGATTTAAGAGGCTGTCTGTCAGACCCAAGAACATTCAGGGAACAGAGGTATATGGTTCATATGCAGGCAGAAGGGATTTAGTTAATTCAGTAGTGAGTGCAGCATAAACATGCTGGGCTGAAGGGCTTGTCCCGGTGCTATGTTCTATTGGTCTCTTGATTATAAGTGAAACTGATTCAGTTTGGAGATAGGATTTTCTTGGGCTGTGTCTAGGCCCTAGTCATTAGTAGTTGACTGATAAAACGGCAGAGTTAGCGGGTGTGAGGGAGGGGCTGTGAATGACAACAGTGACAATTCACTTGCACTAGTCAATATGCAGCCTATCCATCCGAGCAAGAACCAAAGAGATTCCATTAAATTTCTGGAATGTAAGTTACATTCTTGAGTTCCATAAAGTCAGTGATGGTTGGAGGTACCCTTAAGACTACATGTGGAGGAGATGCTGGAAAGGGGCTTGTCATCTTGGTCAGACTTATTTATACACCAACCTTTAAAGATACACTATAGAAACCTTCATATCCTAGTTGTGTCGTGGTTTGGTATGCCAACTGCTCTGCCCGAAACCTTAAGAAACTGCAGTTAGTTAAGGGCACAAATCAGCATATCAGCAGTTCCCCTCCATCGACTGTCTACACTTCTTGTGCTGCCAGCAAAATCAAATACTCCACACACTGGACATTCTCTCTTTACCCCACTCCCATTGCAGAGAAGATGCAAAAGTCTGAAGATAGATAGATAGATATACCTTATTGATCCCAAGGGAAATTGGGTTTCCTTACAGCCGCACCAACCAAGAATAGAGTGTAAATATAGCAATACAAAAACCACAAACAATCAAACAACAAAATGCAAACTATGCCAGATGGAAAATAAGTCCAGGACCAGTCTATTGGCTCAGGGTGTCTGACCCCCCACGGGAGGAGCTGCACATTCGATGGCCACAGGCAGGAACGACCTCCTGCGCCGCCCAGTGTTGTATCTCGGTGGAGTGTGGCTGAAGTCCAACAGTAAAAAGTTCAATATCCGGTCTACAAACACGTTCCTCGATCGTAATATGACCAGGATTGCACCATCCGTTGTTAGCCAGAACAGTAAGCACCCGCACCCAACTCCTTTACACTTACCGCTCTCAGTGAACTTCCGTTCAGCCGGAACGGTCTGGAAGCCGTCCATGGAGAAGTTTTGATCGGGTATGTCCTCGTGCAGCCCCGGTCCAGTGAAACACATAACACTGCAATCCCGAAATGTTCTCTGACGCCTGGCTAGCGCCGTGAACTCGTCCATTTTATTACCCACCGAACTCCTCTTCTCCATAAGTCTCTGTTGTCTTGACCCGATCCTCTTTCCTCGACTTTGTGATCCCCCTCTGCATCCTCTGTGTGTCTTCCTCCAGATTTCAGCAGGGGTGTCCGCCGTTCTGCTTGCTAAACCAGCCGGCATTAGCGCAAACAGCTGGTCCCTGGAATACACAATGTGACCGTGCTTCTGTCCCGCGTGTCGGGATGTAACTATTTCCAGCGCTAAAAACCCAAATAAAACTCTCTCTACCAGCATGTTAGAGAGGGTGCAGCTTCGACGTGTTACCGTGAAAAAAAAATACAAAAAATAACGGAAGTTAAAAAGTAAGAAGAAGAAAGTAAGAATACTGATCGGAACGGCTGTACCAGGCTGCATGCACGACTGGCGCATGTGCACAAGATCATATACCACTAGCCCAAGGAGTTCTCCTATGCCACTGGAATAATACTGAAGGGTGGAAGACTGACTGTGTGATAAGATGGACTCTTGACCTCACAATTTACCTTGCTGTGACTTCGTGTTGGGGGTCTACACTGCACTTTATCAGTATCTGCAATAATATATACCACATTTATTATTATTTTCTCTTATACTACAGCAATATACTGTTGTAATGAACTGGGCACCATGCAAAACAAGGATTTTTACTATATAGCTGAGTTTATCATCACCTCTTCTTGTTGCTGCCATCAGAGGGAAGGTCCACGACCCTGACGACCCACACACAATGATCTAGGTACAGCTTCTTCCCCTCCATCATCAGATTTCCAAACGGTCTACGAACACATGAACTCTACCTCATTATCCTTTTTGCGTTATTTATTTTGTAATTTGAAGTCATTTTCTATCTTTTCTTTGTACTGCTGCAAAGCAACAAGGTTGATGCTATATAAGACTGTATGAATAAACGATTCTGATTCTGATTTTGATTCTGAAACCTACTCTCCAAGTTAACAAGTTGCCAATTTACCATTGCCTATGCCGACCTTTTGTGACTGCTCGGCTGTCGCCATCCTTCAGGACTCCATTTCAGCTCATGTCGCTAATTGAGGACGCTTAAAAATTTAAAATTGATCCAAGCAATTCAAAATAGTTTCATGAAAGTAAGAAATTGCATATTTTACTTCAATTAATATCAAGCTAACAGTCAACAGCGTTAAATATAAATCTACAGAAGCAAAGCGGACTTAAATTTTCTGGCTTTAGTTCTGGCCTTGGGTGCTCTCCCTGTGAGGTTTGTACCTTTTCCTTTTGACTTTGGGTTTCCCTGGGTGTTCTGGGTCCCTCCACATCCCAAACATGTACTGTAAATGACACCTAGTTGGTGGGAGAATTGGTGAGGAGAGGGAGTGGAGCTGGGGAGTGTGAGGAGAGGGAGTGGAGCTGATATGTAAGTAAGCAAGAATAATGGGAAGGTAAGTGGAGACTGATATAAATTACTTGAGATCCGGAGGTAGACTCAGCAAGCTAAATGGCCGAGCTTGTAAGGAAATGCAATATGAAAGAAAGAAAAGTAAACAAAAGACTTACCTTTTTAATTGAGGCCAGGGATCCCAAACTCTACTTGTTGCACTAGCTCAGATTGATTTAATTTGAGTGGTCAGATATAAAGATTATTTGACCTTTCTGACAGGACATAATGTGATGAACCTGGATCCAATGGTGCAGTAGGTACAGAACTCCTGCCCGCACTACAGCTAATACATTTCTTTCAGTAAGACCTTCTACCAGCATTACATTACAATTCACCTGTGTTTCCTTATACAATGCATTAATTCAAGCTTACATTAGAAACTTTTTGTTCCATTAGTTTCCAACATATTCACTAAGTGACCATCAGTAAAAAAAAACACAAATCAGAATATATTTATATAGTTTCCATGAAAACCCCATCAGAGGGATTCAAACAACAGGAATTCTGCAGATGCTGGAAATTCAAGCAACACACATCAAAGTTGCTGGTGAACGCAGCAGGCCAGGCAGCATCTGTAGGAAGAGGTGCAGTCGACATTTCAGACCGAGACCCTTCGTCAGGACTAACTGAAGGAAGAGTTAGTAAGAGATTTGAAAGTGGGAGGGGGAGGGGGAGATCCAAAATGATAGGAGAAGACAGGAGGGGGAGGGATGGAGCCAAGAGCTGGACAGGTGATTGGCAAAAGGGATATGAGAGGATCATGGGACAGGAGGTCCGGGAAGAAAGACAAGGGGGGGTGGGGTGAACCCAGAGGATGGGCAAGGGGTATATTCAGAGGGACAGAGGGAGAAAAAGGAGAGTGAGAAAAAGAATGTGTGTATAAAAATAAGTAACAGATGGGGTACGAGGGGGAGGTGGGGCATTAGCGGAAGTTAGAGAAGTCGATGTTCATGCTATCAGGTTGGAGGCTACCCAGACGGAATATAAGGTGTTGTTCCTCCAACCTGAGTGTGGCTTCATCTTTACAGTAGAGGAGGCCATGGATAGACATGTCAGAATGGGAATGGGATGTGGAATTAAAATGTGTGGCCACTGAAAGATCCTGCTTTCTCTGGCGGACAGAGCGTAGGTGTTCAGCAAAGCGGTCTCCTTTTTTAAAGAAAGGGGCTTCCCTTCCTCCACTATCAACTCTGCTCTTAAACGCATCTCCCCCATTTCATGTACATCTGCTCTCACTCCATCCTCCTGCCACTCCACTAGGAATAGGGTTCCTCTGGTCCTCACCTACTACCCCACCAGCCTCCGGGTCCAACATGTTATTCTCCGTAACTTCCGCCACCTCCAACGGGATCCCACCACTAAGCACATCTTTCCCTCCCGCCCTCTCTCTGCTTTCCGCAGGGATCGCTCCCTACGCGACTCCCTTGTCCATTCGTCCCCCCCATCCCTCCCCACTGATCTCCCTCCTGGCACTTATTTGTGTAAGCGGAACAAGTGCTACACATGCCCTTACACTTCCTCCCTCACCACCATTCAGGGCCCCAAACAGTCCTTCCAGGTGAGGCGACACTTCACCTGTGAGTCGGCTGGGGTGATATAATGCATCCGGTGCTCCTGATGTGGCCTTTTATATATTGGCGAGACTCGACGCAGACTGGGAGACCGCTTTGCTGAACACCTACACTCTGTCCGCCAGAGAAAGCAGGTTCTCCCAGTGGCCACACATTTTAATTCCACATCCCATTCCCATTCTGACATGTCTATCCACGGCCTCCTCTACTGTAAAGATGAAGCCACACTCAGGTTGGAGGAACAACACCTTATATTCCGTCTGGGTAGCCTCCAACCTGATGGCGTGAACATCGATTTCGCTAACTTCCGCTAATGCCCCACCTCCCCCTCGTACCCCATCTGTTACTTATTTTTATACCCACATTCTTTCTCTGTCTCTCCTTTTTCTCCCTCTGTCCCTCTGACTATACCCCTTGCCCATCCTCTGGGTTCACCCCCCCACCTTGTCTTTCTCCCCGGACCTCTTGTCCCATGATCCTCTCGTATCCCCTTTTGCCTATCACCTGTCCAGCTCTTGGCTCCATCCCTCCACCTCCTGTCTTCTCCTATCATTTTGGATCTCCCCCTCCCCCTCCCACTTTCAAATCTCTTACTAACTCTTCCTTCAGTTAGTCCTGACGAAGGGCCTTGGCCTGAAACGTCGACTGTACCTCTTCCTAGAGATGCTGCCTGGCCTGCTGCGTTCACCAGCAATTCAGAGGAATTCACTTACTTAATTATTTTCTAGTTCATATGCAGCTGTTGTTTCCACTTTTTATAACCTTTACTAGAATTGATTCAGCAGCCTTATACTCAGGAAGCATTAAGGTTAGTATTGATCTTATGTATAGAAGACCAACGTTTGAATAAATCAATCTGATTCTGTTATTTGCATCTAAGCAAGTTAATTAAATTTATAATTTTATTCTGCTGTATTATGAGATAAAGATTTTAGAGCATAAGAAAATTAACAAAGTAGTAAAGTGATGATTAGTATAATTTTTTAAAAAATCTGATGTGTTGAAATAAATTATGAAGAATAATAGATGCTTGGAATTGATTTTGGACATTATAGGCCAAGTCTGCAATTAATTTGAGGAGTGCCACTGTCATTTATAAATAAAAGTCAAATAGCTTATTACTATTCTAAAGCATACAACCTCTAAACTCTACACAAGATGCATTGTTTGAAGCAAGGCACTTTTGCATCTATTTTAGCTGCTCAGAATTGATTAGATTTCCGTTTTCAACATTTTAATAGATTACTAATAGTTAAAACAAATGCCAGTTAATGCATTTAATCACACACTATGACATTATAACCAAAGTGAAGCCATCTTCTAAATTCTGAAGAGGTACAATCACATTATATTCTGAAAATTGTAACTAGGGAATTCTCTGCTGCCTACTACAGTAAAACAACGTGAGGTTTGAAGTTAGCTCAAAGTAATTGCTGACTTCACTGCAAGCTTCATAAGTAAGTTATAATATAGACATGAAAACAGCCAAATGCCATAGCAGTTGACAAGAACCACTTGGCAGGGCAAGGAAACAAAGAATCAAATCACATCCACTGCTTGTCCCTGACTGCTTGCAAATCCTATTAGTTAAGGAAACATTAAAATACTCAGTGAGCAACAGGTAGTGAGAACCTCGCAGATCAATGACCTCTACTCAAATACTTATCCAGAAATAAAATGTTTAAAATTACCATTTTCATGCATCCACTGCTCTTTTATTAAATTCATCAGATTCTGTAACTCAAAAGGTACAGAAGCGAGATAAGAAAGAAACTCTCCTGAATCCCATTTCAAACAGAAGTCTGGAAGAAACTGAAGTGCAATATAATTCCAAAAAGCCATGCCACAGAAGTGATAACATCTAGCAAGGCAGATCTTAAAGAAAGCCATCAGTCACTGTTTAGCTTCCTGTACAGCTGGATCTAGTAATGTTTAATGGTGGCACTTATCTGTTTCACACATAATTTCACAAACTACACATGTTTAGCCACAGCAATGAAACATCTCAGTTGAGTGACTGGAGGGAAGAGTCTACCATCAGTTTATTGTAACTTACTGCTTCAGCAGTGAAAAAGGCCAAAGTCAGTCTACCTGATCTTTTCTCTACCATGTTTTGTTGGACGGACCATCGGTTACACTCAAAGCTGCTCTTCCCGGAACACAAAGTGTTGGCGGAACTCAGCAAGTCAGACAGTATCTATGGAGGAGAACAAACTCTTGTAGCATTTTACATCCCTTGATCTCCAACAACTATTCACTCATCAGCAGAATGGAAGAATGTGGTTGAAAGAGAAAACAAATGAACCGTGATGAAATGGCAAAGCAGATACCCTAATGCCCTAATTCTGCCCCTATGTGTAGAACACCTTATAGAACACTGTAGAGGAAGACATAAAAATGTATTCTGCACAGATAAGATTTTACGATGAAAGATCTTAACCAGAAATTTTATCTCTGTTTTTTTCTCTCTCTACAGATGCTCCCTGACCTAGTTAGTGTTTCCAGCAGTTTCTGATTTGGATTTTATTAAATATGATGGGGAACCCACATCTTCATTTTTGTGGAAAGATTGATGAAGTTAGTATCATTCTCTTTGGAGCACAGAGGATGAAATTTTGCATTAATGCACAGGATTAAGGAGGTATCTGATAATGGAAAAGGCACGATTTTATACTTTGTGGCTCAGGATGACTTCAAACTGCTTTATAGCTACCAAAATTCTTCTTACATGCATCCCTTGAGGTCATGTTGGATGTGCACCTGCCGTGAAAAAATAGGGATATAAAGCTGTAAGCAGAAGTACAACTGAGCCCTTTGAGGCTGTTGCAGCTTTCAGTGAGATCATAGTGATCCCATCCTTTATTATCTAACCTTCCTGATTCCCTATATCCTTTGATTCATTTAGTATCCAAACTTCTATCAATTTCAGCCTTAACAAGCTCAAGTTTTCAGGCCACTGAGCTAATGTATTTCAATAATTTACAACATATAGATAAATACATATATATTTTTTCATAATCTCAGTCCTAACTGGTCGAGCACTTATCATGGAGTCATACAGCATTGTTGACCATCAACCACTCATTTACACTAATCCTACCCTAACTCATATCGTACGCTACTCACATTCCAGTCAACTCTCTGCACATTCTACACTCTTTGGGGAGGCTCACTGACAATAGACAATAGACAATAGACAATAGGTGCAGGAGTAGGCCATTCGGTCCTTCGAGCCGGCACCGCCACTCACTGTGATCATGGCTGATCATCCACTATCAGTATCCAGTTCCTGCCTTATCCCCATAACCTTTGACTCCGCTATCTTTAAGAGCTCTATCCATCTCTTTTTTGAAAGCATCCAGAGACTTGGCCTCCACAGCCTTCTGGGGCAGAGCATTCCATATATCCGCCACTCTCTGGGTGAAAAAGTTTTTCCTCAACTCCGTTCTAAATGGCCTACCTCTAATTCTTAAACTGTGGCCTCTGGTTCTGGACTCATCCATCAGTGGGAACATACTTCCAGCCTCCAGCGTGTCCAATCCCTTAATAATCTTATATGTTTCAATAAGATCCCCTCCCAGCCTTCTAAATTCCAGAATATACAAGCCCAGTCGCTCCAATCTTTTGACATATGACAGTCCTGCCATCCCGGGAATTAACCTTGTGAACCTACGCTGCACTCCCTCCATAGCAAGAATGTCCTTCCACTGCATCTACCAACCCCATGCCCAAGGCTAAAGAGCAAGGCTCCAGAGATAAGGATGACAAAGAGGTCTACACCAGAGGCAAAGAAGCAGCCACAGGAGCGGACTGGGCTGTGTTCAAGGTTTCATCCGAGGATCTGAACGAATACAACACAGTTGTAACAGACTTGATAACAGCAGTCGTAAATGAGTGTGTCCCCACACAGCCTTCCCCAATCAGGAGCTTTGGACTAATCATGAGATCCTCAACCTGCTAATGGCTAGATTAGAGGCATTCAGGTCTAGCAACCAAGTAAGATACAAGAGGTCCAGGTATGACCTGTGGAAAGCCATCTCACGGGCAAAGTGGTAATTCAATTCAAGACTAGTCTCGAATCAATGAAGGGTGCTCAATAATTGAATGCTGTTACCTCACACAAAGTGAAATCAAGTGACATACATAGGCGACTACAGGGCTTCACTTCCAGATGAGTTCAATGCCTTCTATGCTCACTTTGACCATCAAAACATGAAGGAAACTTCACAAACTCCCACAGCTCCTGATGACCCTGTGATTTCAGTCTCTAAGGCCAATGTGAGAACATCCTTCAGAAGGGTGAACTTACAGAAAGCATCCGGCCCACAATCGTAAACCAATTTACCAATTTAACAAATTTATCAGTTGCTCAGAGACCTTTCCGTAGTCCCACAACAACAAGATAGAAGCTGTCTTTCAGCCTAGTTGTAACACCTGTGCAGAACTTGTCTTGTCTCGTGTGAATGGTCGCCGCTCTCTTTATGAGAAAAATCAAATTAAGCAGTACTACACTAGGTGCTAGTAGGCCATCAGAAGCTCTAGGTATTAGAAGGAGGCAGTGAATAGAAAACACACACTTCTGGAGGTAAGTTTTGTTTATATAAAACAATATATACAAAATATTTACGTGGGTAAAAACAATGCAAAATTCCAACATTCTGTTTAGGTTCCAAATCTCAGATATCAAACAAAAAACAAATGCCTTTTTAGTTAGAATCAGTGAGATTCATTAGAATAACTATTGTAACTCCAATTTCTCTAACTATTTAAATCTAGTGTTTTTCCCAATTTAAAAGTTTACAGACTAACCTTTCCTTTTTATTTATCCGTACTTAGTTAGAAAACTAATTGAATTTCTGTTCTTAAGTATTATGGTTAGCTTCCATTTCAGTTCGTCAGTAGGTCTACAAATTGAAATTCATATTCAAAAATTATATATCTATACAGCTTAACTCCTTTTAAAACTTAAAATCATAACCTTTAAATCAAGTAAATCTCATTCAGTAACTTATCAGTTTTTGCAAAAATAATCAGTTCTTGCAGAAAATCAAATTCAGATCCTTCGAATGTTTAGAGATCTCTTGTGGGACGTAAGGGATAAATTTGTCCCGGTGAGGAAGATAAAGAATGGTAGGGTGAAGGACAACAGGCAATTCATCTACTGCTGAAGAATGTTCTCAGCACTTGCTACTTCCCTGGCTCAACACACTTCACTGGAGCATCTGGACAACCAAGACACCTTCATCAAATTCCTATTTATTAACTACAGCTTCACTTTCAATACCATGATTCCAGACAAACTCATTGCTAAAATCCCAGCCCTCAACACCTGATTTTGTAACTGGGTGCTTGACTTCCTGACGAACAGACCACAATGGGCTTTTAGGCAGCAACAACTCCACCATGATAATGCTCACACTAGTGCCCCCCCCGGCAAGTCTGCATCCTCAACCCCCTATACACTCACAGGTCTGTAGATCATACCACTGCAGTGGGCTATATCTCAAATAGTGACAAGTCGGAGTACAAGAAGGAGATAGAGAGCTCAGTAACATGGTGTTGCAACAACAACCTTTCCCTCAATGTCAGCAAAACGAATGAGCTCATAACTGACTTCAGGGAGCTGGGTGGAGCACACACCTCTGCTTACATAAGTGGTACTGGGGTGGAGATGGTTGGAAACTTCAAGTTCTTAGGTTGAAACATTGCCAATGGCTTCCATTGGTCTAACTATATTGATGCCAAGAGCAAAAAAGCTCACCAGTGCCTCTATTTTCTCAGAAGGTTAAGCAAATTTGGCACATTCCCATCAAGTTTCACCAATTTTTTATCAACGACCCATAGAAAGCATCCCATTTGATTGCATTATGGCTTTGTATGGCAACTTACCTGCCCAACACCACAGGAAACTTAGAGAGTTCAGAACACAACTCAGTACATCACAAAAACCAGCTTCCCCTCAATGGACTCTGAACTTATTGCTGCCATGCAATAAAACAAAATAACTCAATCCATATTAGCCAGTTTATTTTCTTCCCCACCATTCAGCAGAAGATACAAAAGCTTGAAACAAACACCACCAAGCTCATGAACAGCTTCTATCCTCCTATTATATCACTCAAAATGGACCTCTTACACAACAAAGGTGAACTCTTAAGCTCACAATCATGACCCTTGCACCTTATTGTCTTTCTGCACTGCAAATGTCTCTGAAACTTTAACACTATTTTGGATTCTGTTATGACTTTTCCTTTTGTAAATGATGGAGTTTCTGGGGGCAATTTGGAAGGCGCAGAATAGATACGTTCCAAAAATGAGGCAGTCTTCTAAAGGGAGGATGTGGCAACCGTGGCTGACAAGGGGTCCTTAAGCCATGGCTCCTGAACCAGAAGGGGTAACTTAACTCAATTTCATTTGCCCCGTCCTGAACTGTTCTCATAACCTATGGACTCACTTTCAAGCACTCCTCATCTCATGTTATTTATAGCTTATTTATTTACTTATTATTATTATTTTACTTTTCCTTACTTTTTGTATTTGCAGTTTGTTTTCTTTTACACACTGGTTGTCCCCCCTGCTGGTGGGGTATTTCATTGATTCTATTATGGTTATTGGATTTCTTGAGAATACTTGCAAGAAAATGAATCTCAGGGTTGTATATGGTGACATATATGTACTTAGATAATAAATTTACTTTGAACTTTGAAGTATGTAACTCAAAGACAGCATAAAAGGAAAAGTGAGGACATATAGTATAGGAAAAATTAGTGGGAGTTAGTGGATAGTAGCTCTTTAAAATAAACAGAAGGCAACTAAAACAGCCATACAAGAGAAAAGATGAAATATGAAGGTCAGCTAGCCAGTAATATAATGTCGTAACATAATATAGTATCAATTATTGGTCACTAGAAATAACTTTTTAGGTTTGAAAACCTTGCAAAGTGTGGAGACCATCTCCTCCATTTTTGTGCCAGATTCAGTCAAAAACATATCCCATTTATTAATTAAAAGAGGAAGCTTTAGAGTGTACTTATTAGTTATCCTCAGCAGTCAAAATGTTCTCTCCTGATAATATTTGTGATCACATTATCATTTTGCTCTGTCTCTGAGGAAATTTATTCACTTATCAAATCATTAGAGAACACTTTCAATTTCTTGCTGGCAACTCAAGGGTATTAAACAAGTGTGCTATCATGGTTTGAATAATGAAGCAGTTGATAAAAGTTCAGAAACAAGATAGTTGGATCTGCATAGGAAAAGAAGATTAAACCATCACTACATGTATCCGTTAGAGACAACATAAAATCAAACCAACACCTCAGTCATCCATAAAGTTAAAGTTAGTCGCAAAGACACTGCACTGAGGTAATAACATGAAAACTAACCCCACAAACCCATCAGACCATGAAACAAATCTACTCCATACTGCAGACAGTAAAATCAGACGCAAGGCCTGAAACTTAAAAGAATATAAGTTTATACTCACCTCTCTCAAACAGTGGAAAGGATAACATTGAAACCCACAATGTGTAGCCCATCAGATCAATCACAAGCAAAGATCATCTCTGCATGGATACTATAGATTCAAACTGATCTTATCAAACATTGTGTACAGACCATTTTATCAAGTACAGATTCTCCTGCACACTATCCACAGCAGACAATTAAATGTAGTCCCTTACTAGCACTATAAACCAAACCCATCTCTTCCATACTGTCCAAAGCATAAAATCAAGCCTAAATCTCTGATTCTCATTCCTTGGCCTATGAATAAAATCCTCTTTTCAGGTACTTCAAGGAAGGCCGTCTGACATCAAACCCTGACATTTCTAATGTTGGGCTCAAAAATCCACAGAATCAAAATGCCAAAGAATTATGCCATAAAGAAAACATCACCACAACATAAGACCATTGACATAAGAACAGAATCAGGCTATTTGGCCCATCAAGTCTGTCCTGCTATTCAGTCATGGCTGATTTATTTTCCCTCAGACATGGCACTGTACAGGCACGTCAATGCTGCAGTAGTGCAATTGCTGTACATGCAAGGCATCCAATGTGCATTTAATCAGCATGGATTCTCTGCTAATAGTAGTTATATTTGATGCTCTGTGCAGTAAGTCCACACCTGTGCGTAATCCTCTGCCTTCTTGGAGCTTTTAAAGCAGTGGTTCTCGATGGAAGAAAACAGTTGACATTTCCAGCAACTTGACACAATGTATGTTCAATTTCAGCAAGAAATACAGTAAAAGTTTGCAAACTGATAGTTATCCGATAGATTTTAGCATCCGTAGAACTCTATCTAGACATTACTTTGCTCTGCTAAACATTATATTATTATTGTATTTGAACAGAACCAGAAAATATTTGACAGCATGCATTGTTAAATAGTAGTTCTGTTGCTGTAGAGGTTACGATTTTTCTTAAAGATAAAACACCTCCTCCATTTTATTTGCGAAAACCTACATTGGTGACCCTAATGCTCTAAGATGATTCCAGAGTTATTGAACATGTTGGCCAATGCAGTTGCTTTGAAGCTTCTGGAATTTTGAGAGAAAAGTGCTGTTGCTTGGTCTGTACAAGCCAAGGACCAATTTGCACTGTGAGAAATCACCACTGATAACAGCAAATTTTTCTATGTGGCAGCATTGATCAGCAATTCCACGGCTGTAAGAGTGTTCCACCCTCCTCAGTAAATTCAATTTCTTTGCACCTACTTTTACCTCCCATCAATGTGTACAGCACTCTTGGGTTCCTGCTGACCTGCATTCCACTTTGTTTGCTTTCATCTGCCATGATGCACACCTACATCCCCTTAGGTCCCCTTACGTCCCCTTATGACAACCCGTTCCGTGTTTTGGAATGGAAAGAACAGACTTTTATCATAGATAAGAGAGATAAACCCGAATGTATTTTGGTAGATCGCCTTAATCCAACCCACCAAGATTTGAAGGTTTCTGTTACCATGCCCCTGCTGTCACAACGTGACTATAACTGTGTCAACACACCAGGCCCTGGCTGTTCCTCCACCCATCGAACATAGGACCCAAGGTGGGCAGCTCATCTGAGCTCTGGACAGACTCACAATGCTGGTTTTAGTGAATTCTTGGGGGGCCTTTGTGGGTAATGTAATTGGTGGAAATGTACATAATTTGCAACTCACCGACATTGAGTTGGGATTTATTTTAAGAGGCTAGCCTGATGACGCATTACGTGAAGTTCTGTTACCGCACTTTCTGTGTGGTGTTTGGAATACTATAAATGAGTTGCTACAGATTTTCTCAAACATAAAACACCTCTGCTGTTTTATTTGTAAAAACCTACAATACAACCTGACTAAATACACTCTACTTATTTGATTTATTAAATTTTCAGGAGTAAACTGATAGGCGTATAAACCATTCCATATGCAAAGAGTTGCATTTAGTTTTCCCATGATGTACACAGTACCCACAAACTCGGTGGGGTACGTATTGCAAACTCATCCAGGTTCATTCCAGATGTTTTGTTTTGCAGAGTGACTCATTAAAGGCAGCTTGAAGCAGCCATGTTGTGAGCAATTTCCCTTTGGCTTCAGGACAAGAAACAAAATCTAAAACCAAGATTCAGATGATCTATTCATACAAGATTTTCCATGGGGTTTTATAATGATTATTCATTATGTATGGACAAGGGAGCAGACAAGATAATCTGAAGTTTTTCCCTCACACTATTGTTCTGTTGATTTGTTATGTTCAAAATATTGTCTTCTAAAATCTCAACCACATTTAAATCTCTTTTAATAAAGATATTTCCCAGAGGGTAAATCTCATTCAGAACTACTGTATTGAATAAAGCCAGACCACCACTCACACACATTTCAATGATGGAAACAAACTGGCCATGCTTCGCTGAACTGATAACCACTCTGCCAGATATTTCATTAGGAACCACAAAGGTAAAGCAGTTGATGCATTTATAATGCATCTGTCTGACTGTATCCTCGGTTTTTCTCCAGCTAAATTCCATCCCTTGCCTTTTCTTCTCCTTGCTTATTCTAAGATCAAATTACAAAAGATTATATTTTGCATGGTCTTGCATGCAAAGATTTATTAACATTTCTCAATGTACTGTGGTTGACAGCTCGCCCCAACATTCCTAGCAGTCAGAATTACTTATTGTTCTTGTTTTAAAATGCGTTCGTGGCGGGCATGTTCAGTAGAATTATGGTGAGATGTTCAAGTTCATCTATTTTATCCTGGGTTATATAGCTGCTCACTTGTGTGTTTGTGTTCAACCATGAATGTAACTGGAGTGTGTAATAATCACCTGCCTGGAATGTATGAGACTGGGTTATTTCTCATCCAGCTATTGCACTCTGTTGTTGTGCTTGTCGCAATGAAAAAGGCAGTGGAGATAAACGAGCTTTTCTCATCTGTCATCGTGGACCGAATGCTGGTCACAGTACGTTGAACAAACTTTATTGTTACTGGGGTTTTCTCGACAGCTCCAAGGTGAGACTATCTGCAGCAATTCAAGACAGCTCCCTGTCACTCTCTCAAAGGTTATTAAAGATGGGTAGTAGATGCTGGCTTTGCTAAAAGTGGCTGTATCTTTAAAAAAATTACAAAACTACACATTGGTTGCTTGTAGAAAATGTATTAGAGCGTTACAGAGGAGTTGTGTTCCTAGAAATACATTTGTATCATTATATTCTGTAACACGAACCACATTTTCAATGTCAGCAATATAAAAGAGCTGGTCATTGACTTCGGGAAGGGGGACAGAGTACGTGCTCCTGCTTATATCAAAGTTGCTAAGGTTGAGAAGATTCAGAGCTTCAAGTTCACTGATTTTATTGTTGTGCCACAGAACGCATTCTGTCTGGTTGAGCAACAGCTGGATATAAGCAGCTTTTACTTATTCTAGCTCAATGCACTGTGTGATGATCTGATCAGTATGAACAGTAGGCAAGACTGTATTCTCAGTGCATGAGCCAATAAAAAACCAACAACAATACCAATAGCCTGTCATGGTCCAACCATGAAGATGCCATGACCAAGAAAATGCACCAGCACTGCTACTTCATCAAGTGGATAAGGAAATTTGGCATGTCCCGTCTCCATTTATTATTGATACACGATAGAAAGCATCCAATTGGGATGCATCAAAGCTTGGTCTGGCAACTACTGTAGCTAGGATGCAGAGAGCTGTGGACACAACCTAACACATCAGAAAAACCAGCCTCCCCTCCATGGACTCTTTCTGTAATTCTCATTGCCTTGACAAAGCAGCCAGCAAATCAAAGACTCAACCCACCCAGACCTTCTTCCTTCTCTCCTCTCCGTTCGGTGAGGTTAGGGTAATGTAGGTGGTGGAAATGTACATAATTCACAACCTCTGACATTGAGTTGGGTTCACTTCAAGACTGGTTGGACACGATGACATATTATGTGAAGTTCTGTTACTGCGTTTTGTGTATTTACTGTTTTGGAGTACTATAAATAAGTTGTTACAGTTTTTCCTCATGCCTCATGTCATTTTATTAGTGAAAACCTATATTGATGATCCGAATGCTCTAGCATGATTTCAGAGTTATTAAATGTGTCAGCCAATGTAGTCGCTTTGAAACTGTTGAAGCTTTGGGAGCAAAATGCAGTTGCTTTGTTTGTACAAGTCGAGGCCCAACTAATGCTGTGAGAAATCTCTGCTAACAACCCCAGATATTTCTATGTGGTAGCGTCACTCAGCAACTCCACAGCTGTGAGAGTGGTGAGTCTACTAGAACATCCACCTAAACACGATAAATACAGATTGCGGAAAACTCATCTTTTACAGGCTTTTGGACTATCGTAGTCTGAGCGCGCCAAACAGTTGCTCTCCTCGCCCAGCCTCGGCAATGCTAAGCCATCAGACCTATGGGAGCACATGCTGTCTCTCCTGGGAAATCACCACCCTTGATTTATTCCTAAAGAACTCTTCATGCAGCAAATGCATGATCAAGTTCACATAACCTTTGCTAGCTTGCTAAAATGGTTATAGTCTACACTCATCCAGGGAATGGTACATAATGCCATCTATTTTCCTTGTCTGAATAAGCCCAGTCAGCAAGGCCTCCAACATAAGCATGCAAAGCAGACTACTAACTAATGTTGTGAAACAGACTATGCCGGGTCTGTGTTTTTACCATGCTCGCTTTGGAAAGACCACAAGGAAAGGCTAACCATCTTGCAACTTTGACAGTACCAGCGCATTGGGATATCAGAGGTCTGTGAACACTACACGTTCCAGCTGCCAAGGATGTCTACTGTTCATTATGGATGCCCTTTCAGGGCGACACTTTCTGTGTGACACAGGTGCTCAAGTGAATACGCTGCCAGCATGGCCTATTGATGAGCAGGCAAAAAGCAAAGAAACCTCTCTGGAGACCACCAACAGTAGCAGGATCCAGACTTATGGGACACGACAGGTGACGCCCTGCTTCAGAGAGCAATGTTACACATGGGACTTTGTCCTGGCTAAACTGGCTAGACCTCTGCTCAGTGCAGATTTCCTGTGTGCCCAAGGACTGTTAGCCGATCATAAAAACTGCTGGCTTGTGGATGTCAAGGACTTTGGGTCATTACACTGCTCGCCCAGTAGGTTCCCCACAACGACTCTGTCAAGTGTATGCACCACTGGGCAAATACCCAAATTTCACCAAACTCACATTCTCTAACACAGTCCCAAAACATGGGGTCGAGCACTAAATTTCTACAACTGGACCGCCAGTCCATGCCCGCATGTGTAGATTGGACCCAGAAAAGCTGGCAATCGCAAAGGCTGAGTTTGCAAAATGGAAGGACTTAGCATTAAACACTGGCCGAATAGCCCTAGGCACTCACAACAACTGTTCAGCAACTCACAACAGTCAGCCAGAATTAACTGGCAGCCACTATTGCCCTCATTGCTGCTATTCAGCAGCCCCCTGCCAGGACAGCCCAACTTCCAGACCTGGTACCTTCCTATCTTCCTCTATTGCAGTCTCATCAAACTCAGCCCCTAATGCCCCAATTCCCTACAAAGCCAAAGCCAGTATCAGGAATAGCAGCAATGCTTCTCTTACCAGACAACTTATGCTCACTTTGAAAGGAAGAACAAAACCACATCTGTGAGGATCCCTGCAGCATTGGGTGACCCTGTGATCTCTGTCTTGGAGGCTGACTTCAGGCTGTCTTTCAAGAGCTGAACCTTCGGAAGGCAGCAGGCCCCAAAGGAGTACCTGGTAAGGCTCTGAAAACCTGTGCCAAACAACTGGTGGGAGTGTTCATAGATATTTTCAAGCTCTCATTACTACAGTTGGTAGTTCCCACCTGCTTCAAAAGGTCAACAATTATACCAGTGCCCAAGAAGAGCAGTGTGAGTTGCCTTAACGACTATCACCTAATAGCACTCACATCGATGGAGATGAAATGCTTTGAGAGGCTGTTCATCGCTAGAATCAACGCCTGTCTCAGGAAAGACCAGGACTACGGCAATTTGCCTATCCCCACAACAGGTTGACAGCAGATGTGAACTCAATGGCTTTCCATGCAGCCTTGGATCACCAGAACAATACAAATACCTATGTCAGGATGCTGTTTATTGACTACAGCTCAGTATTTAACACCATCATTCCTACAGTCCCGATCGAAAACCTATAGAACTTGGGCCTCTGTACCTCCCTCTGCAGCTGGATCCTTGACTTCCTAACCCAAAAACCACAACCTGTACAGAATGGAAATAAGTTTGTCACCTCGTTGACAATGAAAAGACGTAGCACAGGGATGTGTGCTTAGCCCACTGCTCTATTCTCTACAGCCATGACTAAGTGGCCAGACTTAGCTCAAGTGCCATCTATAAATCTGCTGATGATTGTCGGCAGAATTTCAGATGGTGATGAAAGCATGTACAGGAGCGAGATTTACCAACCATTTTGTTGATTGATGTTACAGCAACAACCTTGCACCCAAAGTCAGCAAGACTAAAGAGCTGATTCAGGAAGAGTAAGACAAGGGAACATAAACCAATCCTCACAGAGGGATCAGAAGTGGAAAGAATGAGCAATTTTAAGTTCCTGGGTGTCAATATCTCTGAGGACCTAACCTGGACTTAATATATTGATGCAGCTATAAAGAAGGCAAGACTGCAGCTGTATTTCATTAGGAGTTTGAGGGGATTTGGTTTGTCAACCTAAGACATTCAAAAACTTCTACAAATGTATAGTGGAGACCATTTTGACTGGCTGCATCACTGTCTGGTGTGGGTCGGGGGGGTGGGGGAGCTACTGCTCAAGATCGAAATAAGTTGCAGAAACTTGTAAAGTTAGTCAGCTCCTTCATGGGTGCTAGCCTCCATAGTATCTAAGACATCTTTAAGGAGCGGTGCCATAGGAAGGTGGTGTCCATCGTTAAGGATCTCCTCCACCTGGGACATGCCCCCTACTCATTGTTACCATCGGAAAGGAGGTACAGAAGCCTGAAGGTACACACTCAGCAATTCAGGAACAGTTTTTTTCCCCTCTACCATCTGATTTCTAAATAGACATGGAACATGGAACATGAATACTAACTCACTAATTTTTATTTAATTTCTAATTTTTTTGCACTACTTGTCTTAACTTAATTAAATGGGCATATATATACTTAACGTAATTCACTTTTTGTCTATATAGTTATCATGTATTTCATTGTACTGCTGCCGTAAAGTTAACAATTTTATGACATATGCCAGTGATATTAAACCTGATTCTAATTCTGATTCTGTTTTGGGAGCCACAGCTGGCGTCTCAGCAGGTTTCCTCTCCAATCTACCTGCCAGACTTGAAAGTCAGTCAGGAGCTGGAGACAACCAGAGCCGCCAGTTGTCCTCCTCTGGCATGTCCCCCCTTCAATGCCAAACTGGATTCCAGCCACCACTCCTCCCTGACCAAGAGAGTGAAGTTAGAGTCCCTGTTGCTGAACAGTTAGTACAATGCCAAAAGAACACATGGAGATGGGCCAGGGCCTCTGTGCTGTGCACCCAGGGACAATATGTCTGGCAGGCTGATCGCCTCTGCCAACAGGTGAGATCTCTCAAGCCACGGGAAAAAGTCCGGCTGGCATCTAGAGATCTTGAATTGAGAGTAGAGAGCAACAAGTTGCAAGTTCATTTGTAAGTTGGCCCCATGTTACATGGGACCATTCATAGTGCAAAAGACGATCAACAGAGCCTCATATAGGCTGCACCTACTATTATCCATGAAGATTCACCAACTGTGATATGGTATTATTAAATCATTGATTTAAAAGAAGGTGATTTTGTCATTGAACATAGAACATAGAATAGTACAGCACAGTATAGGCCCTTCGGCCCACAATGTTGTGCCGACCCTCAAACCCTGCCTCCCATATAAGCCCCCACCTTAGATTCCTCCATATACCTGTCTAGTAGTCTCTTGATAGAGAGATCTTCTTTAATTTGGAAATGGAAGTGGTGCCAAGGACCAGCACTGCAAAGATATGTCAATGTTTGCTGTTACCAGAGCTTTGAAACAGCAGAAAAGATATGGGAGCATTGTTTAGTTTACTCTTGAAAACTGAATGTTTCCTGGATTGACTGAGCAGATGGTACATCAAACTTCACAGGTGGCTGGGCATTGTCAAGGGCTATTGAAGACTCGTGCATTTGCAATAGCCACGAACAGGAATATGCAACTAGGTACTGTGTTTATTTGAAAAACGAAAATTGTTGTTCCTGTTACTAATATGTAATAAAACAGATTTTTGAATGTATTGATTGTATAAGAATCATATCAATGTTTTGCAGCATTTACCAATTTAGTTGACTTTGCACCTCCTGTAAAATTCTGACAGTGGAATTAAAGGCAATGTATGCATAAGCATGTGGCATTAACTCGGAGGCAGAAAAGAGAGACCAGTGGGAAGTGTCCAGTGATGTTTCTAAGGCCACAGTCCTATTTGATGTAAAAGAGTAAGCAGATACACTGATATACACCAATTAGTGGCCTTTGAATTTCACTTACGTACATAGAACATAGAACAGCACAAAGCAGTAGAAGCCCTTTGGCTCATGATGTTGTGTTGACCTTTTAACCGACTCCAAAATCAATCTAACACGGCCTTTCTCAACCTTTTTGCCCTGGAGGAACCCTTGAAATAATTTTCAGGTCTCAGGGAACCACTGCATAAAAATTATTATATTTAGAGCTCATGGTATGTGAGTGCGATCAGTAAGTTGTAGACATAATAATCCAAAAATATTTGTCAATGCTCTTTTGAGTAGAAAATGAATTTTTAACCAACTGTTCTTGAAAAAAACAGACAGTTAAGCTTTGCATACCTTTCTTGAGATTACCCTTTTGTTCTCTTTCATAATTTAAAAAAAACTCATAAGGCAAACATAATAAATTTCTTAATTCTGGTTCAAACTTGAGATAAGCACACACGGATATCACCTTCAACTGAAATGAGGCAATTTCTATCCTTGCTTTTTTTGCTTATTAAACAAGACAAAAACTTTCTCACACATGTAAGAAGTTGAAAACTGCAGGAAAATGTTCATTGCTTTCCTATGAATAGCATGATACTCCTCTTTCACGGAAATCCAGAACTTGTCCAGGGGCAGGTCAGTAAATCTCATCTTTAGTGCATGATCAGAGTTCAGCTCACAAAGTTCTTCCTCTTCTCTCAAAGTCAAGTTCTCAGGCTGAGCAGAAGATTCAGAGAAAGGGCTCCTCACCTAGTCATACACTTGTGTTGAAAGAGATGAAAAATACTTTTTAATTTTGCTCTGCAGTTCTTCCAGATGGTTTTAATAAAACTAGAGACTTTCTGACATCCCTCCTCACTCTCAATCCCAAGCAGCAGTGGAAACATTTCAAGGTTTCCCTTTGCAGCAAGATTTTTCCAAAGGTTCAGTTTCCTTTTAAATCGAAGAATCTTGTCAAAATAATTTTTCCAGGGCCTTGCAGAGACTTGTTTAACTGGTTCATATGATGAAAAAGGTCTTTTAAGTAGGCTAGTTTTTGCAGCCATTCTTCATCTTCAAAGCATTTAGCAAAATATGGCATATTATTTTCTTGAAAGTACTCCTGCAATTCACCTTTCAGCTCAAGCACCCTGTTGAGAACTCTCCCTCTGCTAAGACACCAGATTTCTGGATGTAGCAGGAGACTGGTGTGGTCTTTGTCCAGGTTGTCATACAGTTTTTCAAACAGTCTCAAGTGAATTGCCCTTAAAGCTACTGAATAACTTACTTCCTGATCCTTTTACTGACGTGACTTTAGAGTAGATTAGATTATGAGGACACGCAGTCCTCTTCTATTGCCATTTAGTAATGCATGCATTAAGAAATGATACAATGTTCCTCCAGAGTGATATCACAGAAACACAAGACAAACCATGACTAAAAAAACTGACAAAAACCACATAGTTATAACATATAGTTACAACAGTGCAAAGCAATACCGTAATTCGATAAGAACAGACCATGGGCATGGTAAAAAAAAGTCTCAAAGTCTCTCGAAGTCCCATCATCTCACGCAGATGGTAAAAGGGAAAAATCGTCCCTGCCATGAGCTTCCAGCGCCGCAAACTTGCCGATGCAGCACTCTGGAAGCACCCGACCATAGCCGACTCTTGAGTCCACCTGAAAACTTCAAGCCTCCGACCAGCCCTCCGACACCAAGCACCGAACACCATCTCTGCTGAGTGCTTCGACCCCGGCCCCGGCAACAGGCAATAGGCAAAGCCAAGGATTCGGGGCCTTCCCCTCCGGAGGTTCTCAATCAATAAAAGCTTTTATTTTCAAAAGCTTTAATCTGTTTGTTTTGAGATTCCAATAGTCGTTAAAATAATCAGTTCTTTTACATGTTGTATGGCTGTGATTTGTAGTTAAGTACCTTTGCTATTTGCAGAAGCCATTGCTGCATTTGTAAGTTGTTTGCCACAGACCAGGCACAACGGAATAGGACAACTAGAATCACCAGTCCATGTAAAACCCATTGATAAGTAGCTTTCATTATAAAGATATAGTACTGATATAGTACTAACTGCTTACTTTAATCCCGCCCACTGCTTTTCTCTCCAGGACCCAGAAGAGACTGGTGGACTTCTGAGACAACAGGAGGTATTGGGTCTCTGCTGCAGTCCTGGGTCTTCCGGTCATGGGGTGCGGTCAGTCATTGGTCTGTGTGCACCCAACTGGTGGCTCTCCGCCTCAGGACCCTGCAGAGATACCTGTACAGTGACCACCTTCTGAGATGCCATGCGCTTAGCGATGTGCTTTCTCTGCCGAGGACACTACCTCCAGGAGGGCTTGTGGCTTCCTGCTGATAGCAACAGCCACGCTGTTTTGAGGGAACTGCTTCGCTTTTAGCAAGAGCAGTTGAGGTGTAGTTTCTGCCAGACAGGGTGCTCCCAGGCTGGTGGGGGACAGTGTTCTGGCTGCGAGGGGAACTGGATCCCATTTTATCATGGTGAGTGTCAGTGGGGTGGGAATGGGGTGGCTCGGGGAAGTGGAGGGGTTCCAGTTGCATCACCATCTGATGGGCCGGAAGTGCTTGTTAGACCCAGGCCTCGGGATATCATATGGGAGCCTTCTGGCAGGGATGTCCACCGTGCCGTTCTGTGACCCTCCAAAGCGTTTTTTGTACAGGCTGCTCCTGCACATCTTTCACTTCCTTGCCTTCATCTGCTGACCAGACTCGTCCTGACGATCTGTTTTACCATCTGGCAGCGGAGGAAGCCCCAGTGGAAATGTCTTTATGCAGGGGTCCCCTCCCTGTACATTGGGTACCCGGGTGGAGGGTAATGCATAGGGCAGTACCACATAACAGGTCATTAAGCAGGTTCACTGACACCCCGTCCACCTGTCCATTCTGTGGCTGGGGGGAGTCAGTGTACCACACTTATATGGTGTGTGAGAGGCTGCAACGCCTGTCTGAGTATCTGAAGGGGCTGCTGCTCAGGTTCCGGCTGCACTTCAGCCCTGCGCTCCTTATATACGGGCGCCCAGAATGGAAGGGGATGGATCGTGAAGAGGATCTACTGGTGGGCTTGCTTCTGGAACCTGGCCAAGATGGCCATTCACAGGCCTAGACGGCAGAAAGTCGAGGGGTCTGCTAGGGCTGACTGCCTGCCCCTTTTCAAAGGATATGTTCGCGTCCTGCTGTCCTTGGAGAGGGAACCTGCGGTCACGATGGGTAAAGTGGGGGATTTCCAGAGCGGTGGTCCCCAGGGAATTGACTGTTTTATCGATAGTAGTAGCCATATTTTAATTTGAATTTATTCACTCTCTTGTAAATACTTAAATGTTTGCATTTTGTGTGTTTGTTGTGTAAATCTTTGTTTGTCAGAGGTAGTGATGAGGGTTCTTCCGGTTTGTTCAAGAACCAAATGGTTTAAGGGAAGTAGCTGTTCTTGATCATGGAGGTGTGGGACTTCAGGCTTCTGCTCATCCTTCCCAATGGAAACTGCAAGAAAATGGTATGTATTTCCCTTATTGAGGTAGTATCTCATGTGCTCTCACATTAGTCCAACATCTAGATATCTCAGCACTGCCTGCAGTGACAATCTTCCCCATCCATATGCACACAGCAGAATGAGCTGAGAGAATCTCTTGCCTTGGTGTTGGATGTGTTTGTAACCCTATACATGTATCTTCAGCAACAAACTTTCTTCTAAAAAACTATTTGTGTATGTGTGTGTGTGTGTGTGTGTGTGTATGTATATAAGATCTTCTGGTGAAATAGAAAACCCTTGTAGAAGAGAAAATCTGACATTTGAATGACTTTTTATATCCTAGTCCAGATGTCCTGAAACACTTTGCAGCCAAAGTTTATTTATGGTCGATGCTACCTGATCTGCTGTGTGTTTCCAGCATTTTTAATTTTTATCTCAGATTGTTAGTACCTGCAGTCTTTGATTTTTAATTTGCCTTGAGGTCTAGTTGCTGTTTTAATAAATCAAATACAGCAGCCAGTTTGTACATTGGACTCCCGAACAATGGAGATGTAAAGATCAGATACTCAGCTCACATTAATATTGGATAAGAGGCAAATATTCTCTGGTGTTAGAAATAATTTCACAGCTCTTCTTCAAATTCGTGCGACAGAAACTTTCACTCTCCTCATCTCCACCCCTAACAGAGGATATAATGTCCAATCTGAAGCATTCTTTCAGTACTGATCTGTCAGACTTTTGTCCTCAAAATGCAAGAACACCTTCAAAACAGTTCACCCAGTATACTTATGCCTTTAAGTTAAACATGCCCGCTTGTAGACACCAGGTGAGACCAGAATATTTTAGTTTCACTGAAATAGCTAAATAAGTATAACACTCTTTATTAGATACTTAAAAAAAACGAAAACAGATCTTCACCTTGGATGGAAGAGTGAGTTAGGCCAGGAAACAAAATCCTCCCAAGTCTTCTAGAGAATTGATTTACATAAGGTGGAAAGTACCATATATTTGTACTCAGAAAATGCCTTATATTGACGGAATCGGCACGTCCCGATCAGTAGTCCAGCCGCATTGTTGAGGTCAAAGAGAGAGAGAGATGTAGACGCAAGAGACTGCAGATGCTGGAATTCAGGGCAATAAGCTATCTGCTGGAAGAATTTAGTTGGTGTGCAACATCTGTGGGAGGAAAGGAATGCTTCAGTAAAACATTGGCAGTGGGGTGAAACTGCATTCAAGTGGTATCCTCTTGGACACGTTCTTCTCACTGTTGTTGCCATGGCATTGAGCGCACCTATGGAGGGTGGTTATTTGCACACCAGGAATTCTGGAAAGCTGTATAGTCTTGCACATGACAGTTGGGGCTAAAATGCACCAGATCTTCATTGTTGAATTACTCTGTGCTAATTATGCCATGGTAGCTCAACCTAAAGAATGCCTAAAACAGCTAATGTGCAGACTCTGACATGCCAGTGAAGAGATGTGATTAACTGTCAATATCTGAAAGCAAATATCATGGTCCAGTAATGTAGCCAGTTGTAACATCATCAATTAGTAGTGATTATATCTTATGGGTGACTTCTGACAGATTCACAGCGAAAGGCTCCACAATTGATAATACACTGTCGCTTGATACTAAAATCAACATGCTCATTGCAAGCGCTTCAGCTGTTACGTGCAAGCTGAGCAAGAATGTGGATGAAAAGCAACCTGACTGAGCACTTCAAACTCTGGCTTTAACAAGTCTAATGTCCTTGCTACATTCCACTATAATAGAGAGGTCCGAACAGCTTGTGAAAGGTTTAAGAGCGAGCTTGATAGTTTCAGAATTCTCTGTCTGATCAGGGTTGTTGTGTGAATGAACTCAACAGAGAAAAGTACTGGCAGCTTCTTTATTCGACAAAACAAAATACAACAGGCACCACCTGGAGACGCTTTCAGTTGAAAGGTCTCACTGGCCCAACATGGGGCTTGATATTTTATGTGCTGAACATCAAAGGACAATTCTATATTTACAATGTATGGACAATGCTTTCTTTGAAACTTCACACCTGATACGCACACACACCACAAACATCCAAATAAACTTCAATCAGCAGTGTCTGGTCTGGGATTCACGGTGATTAGGAATCCATTGTTCAGAGCTGCACTCCAAATTAAATCCACAATTCATATTCAGATGTAAAGACTGGTAGCCAAAATCCCTTGCTAAATGTAAATATGCTAACTACGAAAATAGTTCTAACATACCCTCTTCTTGACCATCCTGAACAAAACCAAATTTGTACCAGGAAAGGCGAACCTAAAGGAGGATCTACTCAAATTATTGTATTATTGACTCCGTCTGTCTAAGTAGACAATGGATGCGCCCGGTTTAGGATTCAATTGGGTGTGGAACAGCATCGGCTGTGGCTGAATAAGCCGATTCTTGAGCGGCAGACCTTGGCACAGCTGCTGCACACGAAGGCTGATGGCTGCGGCTGGGTAGTCACTGCCTCAGCTTTCCTTCTCTCTCTTCTGTCCGACCACAGTCCAGTTCATTTTTCCTCTGCATTGGTAATGCCTGTACATACAGCCTGTCGCCAGGTGCAGCGATTTGCAGCTGTCTCTTCCCAAGTGTCCATCCTGATATCAACAGACTTCAGGTCACGTTTACAAACGTCCCTGTAACGCAGCAGTGGCTGGGATCCTGCGGCGAGTTCTCCGTATAGGATGTCCTTGGAGATGCGGCCATCCTGCATGCGGCGCACGTGGCCAAGCCAGCGCAGTCGTCGCTGTGTGAGAAGGCCATACATGCTTGGCATGCTGGCCTGGTCCAGGACATCCAGCACACAGTCTTTCCAGGAAATGCCCAGGATCCGATGTAAGCACCGTAGGTGGAAGCTGTTGAGGTGGTGCTCTTGGCGCGTGTAGGTTATCCAACTCTCACTGCCGTAGAGAAGAGTACTCAGTACGCAGGCTCTGTACACTGCAATCTTGGTGGCTGTGGTGAGCTTGTTGTTTTTCTACGCTCTCTTTGACAGCTTGGCCATAGCAGCGGCGGCTGTCCCTATTCACCTGTTGAGCTCTGGGTCGAGGGACAGGTTGCTGGAGACTGTCGATCCTAGGTAGGTGAATTCATCTACCGCTTGCAGGGTGTGGTTGCTGATGCTGATGCTGGGGGCTTCACTGACGTCCTGGCCCATAATTTCTGTCTTCTTCAGACTGATGGTGAGGCCAATCTCTTGGCAAGCATATTTTAAAAATTAGACTGCTAAGATCGCTGGCCACATGATAGGTCGCAAGAAAGTATCCCACATCTGACACTATATCTTGTTGCCTGAGTGAAGTCGCCGAAGAAAAGTATTGGTAGATAAAAAGCAGCTCTTTTATTGACAAAAAAAGGTACACCAGGCATCATATGGAAATGCTTACAGTCAAAAGGTCTGCTGGCCAACCTGGGGCTCAATATTTTATGTGCTAAACATCAAAGGACAATTCCATATTTACAATGTAACTACAATGCTTTCTCTCAAACTACACACAAACTTCACACCTCCCAATTCATACCCTCACCACAGACATCCAAATGAATTTTAATCAGCATTGTCTGGTCTGGGATTCATGGTGCTTAGGAACCCTTTGTTCAGAGCTGGACTCCAAATTAAACCCACAATACATATTCAGATGTAAAGACTGGTAGCCAAAGTCATTTGCTAAATATAAATGTGCTGACCCCCAAAATTGCTCTAACTATCGGTACTATCAGCATCTCCTGGAGGAACAAGATCAAAAACTTGCAAAACCTGAGCTTCATTGTTTACTAATCCAAGGACACTGTACTGATGATTCAGCCACGCTCATCAGATTTATGATTAAAGATTAAAGGTTAACGATAAGCTTTATTTGTCATATGTACAGTACTGTGCAAAAGTCTTAGGCACATATGTGTATATATAGCTAACACTTTTGTGCAGTATTGTATTTGTCAACATAGAGCAGAGAGTGAGTTTGTACATATGGCACGAGCAAAGGATGTTGGGAATAGTGATAGTGGAGCGCCATGGGAGGGGCAGAGAAGGAATGCCAGGGGCAGGAGGTGGCATGAGAGCTGACACACCCAACTCTGAAACACCAGGCAAAGTCAATTCATTCCAAACAATATTTTAATGATCATTACAGAATGTCTCTGGTGCTTCCCACTTCATCCCTCTCCTTTCCCCTTTTCCCAGTAATGATTCCCCTCTCTCTGCCTCCTCCCACTCTCAGTCTACAATAGAAACCCATATCAGAATCAGGTCTATCATCACTCACATATGTCATGATTTTTTTAAGTGGCAGCAGTACAGTGCAATACATAAAATTACTACAGTACTGTACAATGGTACTTTTTGAACCTAATCAAGTGGTCATTGAGTGTTTACTTTTGATGTTATGCCTTTGTAGCCCACTCTTCTGCACACCACTGTTGTAACATATGGTTACTTGAGTTAATGTCACCTTCCCATCGGCTTGAACTAGCCTGGCCATTATACTCTGACCTCTCTCATTAACAAGGTGTGAACTGCCGCTCACTGGATTTTAAAAAAAATTTTTGCACCGTTCTCTGAAAGCTCTAGAGACTGTTGTGTCTGAAAGTCCCAGGAGATTCAGAGTTTCTAAGATGCTGAAACCATCCTGTCTGGCACCAACGATCCTTCTACAGTCAAAGTCACTTAGATCACATTTCTTCCTCATTCCGATGTTTGCTTTGAACAACAACTGAACCTTTTGACCATGCTTTTGTGCATTGAGTTACTGCCACATGATTGGCTGATTAGGTATCCATATTAATGAACAGGCTTTTGGTCTTATTAATGAACGAGTGTAGCTAATAAAGTGGCCACTGAGTGTATGCACCACCCATGCATGATTACCTCTTGGGACTCTTTTAAATCTACCTCCCTCTTACTTTAAACCTATTCTCTCTAGTTCTTTTCTCCCTTTATCTGGGAAAGTTACTGTGGACATTCATCTCAACTATTCCCCTTAGGATTTTATAAACATACAAGGAATAAATTAATGACCTCTCCATATAACTCAAGCCCTCAGGCCTGAGCAAAATTCTCATAAATCTTCTTTGCACTTCTATCCAGCTTAATGACCAAAACTTTACACAATACTCCTCTATCTTGTATATCAGCAACATAACGTCCCAACTCCTATACTCAATGATGAAGGCCAGTGTACTAAGCACATTCTTCACCATCCTGTCCCTGGAACCCATGTTGTTTATCTCTCCAACCATAAAAGAAAGCTCACAGTGTGATGTCTGATTATTTTCATTGCAGAAATAACAACATGTCCAGTCAACACCACACAATGCTGGAGGAAATAGACAAAGGTCACAGAAAGAAACATTAACAATTTATTCCTCTCCAGAGATGGTGCGCGACTTGCTCAGATTCTCCAGCATTTTGAGTTTATTGCTTTGGATTTCCAACATCTGTAGATTCTCTTGTGCTTATGTCACGGGCGGATAGAGGGTCGGTGTCATGGCAGGAGACTTGTGTGTCGTCCGGGAGGCCGGAAAATCTTTTGCTGTGGGCCGGAAGATGCAAGGTCTTTGCGATCTTGGGACACAGAGCTCGAAAAAAGCGATGATATGGACCTTTAACATCGTAAACCAGCGGGTTGTTGTTATGTCTCCTGCTCGCTGTGAAAATGGGGGACACCTCTCTCTCCCTTGCAAGGGAGAGAGAGGACCTGTGGGTTGTCAAATTTCGGATGAAATGCAAAGCCTTTGGTGTAACCTTGGTCTGTGTCTTTGCTATTGCTTAGCACATGCTTGGGCTCAGTGATAGTATCGATGCGCGTTTTTTTTGCTGGTGGGGGAAGGGGGAATTGTTGCTCGCTGCCACTTATGCGCTGGAGGAGGGCGCTGTGGGGGGGGGACTTTTGGGTTTTCACGTTTAACTGTCCTTCATTCTTTGGGACACTTCTCTGTTTTTGTGGATGATTGCGAAGAAAAAGCATTTCAGAATGTGTATTGTATATATTTCTCTGACATTAAATTTGACCTTTGAACCATGTCTAGGATAGAGGAGCGAGCACACTCCAGTGAGGTCCACTTTAACCAAATGTGGAAGCGATGGCAATTTATAACAGTGCAGACCATAAGATTTTCTCCTCAGATCCATGAGGGCTTCCTGCCTTATAGTGACAATTGATGTCACATCCACCCATCACCTCCCAGCTTCTAAAATCATTCCAACCCTCACCTACCTATCACCCCACTCACCTGGGCACACCTATCACCTGCCAGTTCCTGATTTCTTCACTTTTTTACACTGACATTCTCCCCAATCCAGATGAACAGTCTCTACCCCAAATATTGACTGCTCATGTCCCTCCATAGATGCTACCTGACCTGTTGAATTCCTCCAGTATTTTGTGTGTTGCTCCTATTACTCAGCCAATTGGTTTTGGTGTGTTCCCACTATGCAATCTGCTTTCAATAGCTGTTCTCTACCCCACAGCCCAATACCTCATTAGACAATTATTCTGCATTTCTCCATGCTCTGCCCTGAATCTTCATCAATGAGTGATTTTTTAAAAAAAACTTTTCCACTTCCAGCTATGTTTTAGATTCTATACGTTGTACCCTCACCCTGGAGGTTTGGGGTAATTTGACTTGAATTTACATATTTGCCGGTGAAACATGTTGTTATAAATAATGACACTGGGTTGCATACTAATAATGCTGCCAAACAAAGTAATATCTCCACTGAGAGTTTCACTCACATGGTAAACTAGTTACCTGCAAGAAATGCAATGAAAATGAACACAATTTGATCAAGAAATCATTAGGATTGGTACTTTCCAGTGGTAGAGTCAATTTTCTTAGCAATATATAAACTTCATTTTAAGATGTTTCGATGACACAGTGCTATCAAAAGCCAAAGTGGATTTGCTCTGCAAAGGGATAGAAGAGGAAATGAAAAAACAAACAAGCCAGGCCTGATTTTAACACTGAGTGCAAACCAGGCTGGGGGGCAATTAAAATAAGGGCAACTATTAACTCGCAGTAATTCCATTATTACCTTCCAGAATCCTAATCTTTTGAACTGCTAAATTCCACCATTAAGTACAATTACCTCTCAGGCAAATGATCTGCTATTTTCATGAGGTTTGAGTGGCAATGACAGAGAGGCCAAGTTATCGGGTGTAGTTAAGGCAGAGATTGTTGATAGGTTCTTGATTGGTAAGGGGATTAAAAGGTATAAGCAGAAGACAGGAGAAGGAAGTTAGAAAGAAAGTCTGCCATGATTAACTGGCAGGACAACTCAAAGGGTAGGATAGTTTTATTCTGCTCATATATCTTACGATCTTATGGACTGTGTGGGACTCTGCCAATCATCCCCTATCAGTATAGCATGCACCTAGTCTTTGCCAACTCAATGCATTAGCTGAGCAAGCACCAGTTTTATTGTAACCCTTTAAAGGCTGCTTCTTGAGCTCGTGAAATTTGGCTGACTGTTCCTGAAACAGGGTGGCATTACACTGATGACCACACTATTGTTGTTTCAGAATGTGTACAAATGAAGTATTTTCACGCATACGAAGGGAAAAGGAAGAGAACACCAATCAATTATGCACCAAAGGCTCAGAGGATTTGAAGTTAAATCAGCAACTTCTTTTCTCATTGAAGCCTATATCATAGTGTTCATAAACATTATCCAGCTCACCAATAGTGTCGCCTCTAAGGCATGCACACTCATCTATTGCTACTATTGCACATAGATTGTCATCTATTGCACAAAGGAATTTAAACTGTGCACAGAAGCTTTTCACCCTCTACCTTGTTGGCATGTTAAAGATATTTCACGACCGTTCATGACACGTTTCCTTTTCCGGTTTCTGATGCGGACGGTGTTGACAACGCGGAGTTTGTGATGATTTGTCTGCAGAGTTTAGAACAGGCTTATTTATACTGTGTTTATTGATTATTCAATGTGCACAGTTTGTTGTCGCTGGGCAAAGAATTGCACAGCACAAGATTTTTGCACATGCTGATCATTACAAATTCGAGGGAACATTGGTCACTGACTCTTTCCTCACCACTCCATTCTCCTCTCGATGCTAGACATTTCACCTCTGCACTCTTAGGCCTAATGCAGGGTTTTGACCCAAAGCATCAACACTCCTTCTCTCTTGCAGATGCTGCTTGACCTGCTGAGTTCATCCAGCAGAGTGTTTGTTGCTCCAGATACCAGTGTCTGCAGCCTGCTGTGTCTCCACCGATCCTTTGTGGATGAATCTTGATTGTCAATCTATTTTCTCATCTCCATTAATTTTATAATTAATAAGCAAACAACTGCTTTATATGTTAAATACTGATGGAGAAGAAATGCATCCCAGGTTGCAAGTACGAAATGTTCATAGTGTTAACAGCAGCAGGTTGCTGTCTGCTTCCAGAATTTGATTCCGTGACTGTAGTGGAACCGCGTTCCTGAGGTAGAGTGTGATGCATTTCTTTGCTACTGCCAAGGATGATTTTTTTTCTCCCAGTTTGCTCCTGCAAGTACACTGGGGATGAATCTTTCGTTACATACAATTACGTAATATTTTATGGCACAGAATTAAACCACAGGGTTGAACTGTCTACACTGGTGATAATGCTTCACTCAAGTCTCCTGCCATTTCACTTATCCATCAATGTTCCTTTTATCCCTCAGTACTTATCTGGCTTCCTTTAAATGTAACCTGTCAACCACATCATGCAGCAGCAGGTTCCACATTCAGATCACTTTCTGGATGATGAGGATTTTCTGAAGTTCCCAGTGGTTCACCGTCGTTTATTAAAATTCTGGAGACTCCAGGGAAATGTGAGGCAATGGATATCGTGCTCGTACTGCACACGTGGTTTGACTGGGCAATGAGAGGTGACACTCAGACTCAAGAAGCATTTCACACTCAGAAACAGCTGACAGGTTCTATGACGCCTTGGAAATCTCGACATCTGAGAGACTATTGAAGCAGATAGGCTGCTGGAGGTGGATCAAGAGTTAGACAAGAGAGAAGTCGAGAAAGTGAGAGAGAAAGAACGAGAGTGAGGAAGAGAAAGAGAGTAAAAGGTAGGGAGAGTGAAGAGAGATTACACAAAGACAGGAGGAGAATAACAAGATAGAGGAAAATATACAAATTCTCAACATTGAAATGTCTATTTACATCTGCTCCTGTCCACATTAAGTCAGCCATGACCAAGTTATGGTCAGGTTTGAGATTTTTAAGACTAGCATGTAATTGGACTCCAACCACACGGTATTTGAAATTAAATCACTTCAAGTTTTTTTTTGTCAGTGACCTTTTTTATAGTCTGATTCTGGTAATAGTTTGTCAAAGTCTCCTACCTAATGTTTTTATTCCTTTGTATCCATTGGTCATGTGAGATGACAAGTAAAAAAAAATAGATTCCATGTATTTTTCCGGAAGGAAACCCTCATTGAGAAGGCGCAGGTGGGGTAGTACCATTAAATCATTAAATATTTTGAAATATAAATGCTTAACAAGGATTGATCAACTCACCCAGAAAGGAAAACAGGGCCACTTTATAATTGGCCCTTGGAAACTTAATTGATCTCCATTTGTGAACTACTTTGTTCTGGAAAGTCAAAAGATGTCATTTACAAAAGAGGGTAAAATAGAGCGATCACTGAAACATTTAATCAAGAAAATGTTATCAATTTATTGACTTTCCCCATCCCTTCTCCAACTGCCATTTGATTGCAGATACTTTCATTCCTCACCTAGTTAGGTGGAATATCTGCTGTAGTGATCATTCAAAATGGCAAAGGCAAAGTCAGAAGCTCTCTATTCATGGAGTGAGTGATAATCCCAGTTTTTGTTCTTCAGGCTACAGTGTTATGAGTTGAGGGGGGCTAGTAACTACAGTATATTAACAAGATATGGTGACACTTAAAAAGAGGCAGAGGAAAACAAAGATTGAGAGAGAGAAGGAATGTTGAACATTTTTTTCTATATATAAAATTATAAAAGTTTCTTTATCTTTTTTCTTTTTTTGAAATGATAAGAGGAGGATTGAGTATTTTACTTTTTTATTATATACTATTAGATTAATACTACGTATGATCTTGATGATGCAAACACGAGGAAATCTGCAGATGCTGGAATTTCAATCAACACACATAAAAGTTGCTGGTGAACACAGCAGGCCAGGCAGCATCATGCTGCGTTCACCAGCAACTGTTATGATCTTGATAATGTTTATGTTACCTTTTATATGTATTGTTATTGATATAGATATCTGAGATAATCCTCCTCTTGTTTGTATGTATGTACTTCCTTTAAATTAATAAAAAGATTGATAAAGAAAGAAAAATGAGAAAGAGAGACAGGGAAGGTGGGTTAAGAAGGCAAGGAGAGGGACAGGATAGAGAAAGTAGGCAACAGAGAGAGAGTGAGCACCAAAGAGAAGGAGAATATGGATGGGAGGGAAATAGACAATAATACAATTGGAACAAAGGAGAGGGAGAAACAGAGTAAGAATAAAAGAGACGGGCTGACCAAGGAGAAATAGAAATGGCAAGATAGACAAAAGGAGAGAGGAGGAAAATAGGAGAAACAGAAAGAGAGAGAGCAAGAGAGAGATGGCGCAGAGATGCGTGAAGAGGAAGAGATCCAGAGAGGGGAAATAGGGAGGAAGAAGGGGTAGGACAGAAATGACGAAGTATAGAAAGCCATGACAAAATATACAGTTAGGAGAAAGAGATAGAGAAGTGGGGGGGGGAGAGAGAAGAGAGAGAGAGAGAGAGAGGGAGAGAGAGAGAGAGAGAAGAAACATGGTAAAGAAAGAGGAAGGGATGAAAGATGAGTGTCAGAACATAGATGCATAGATCAACTAAAGAAGATATGTAGAGGAAAATAGGGACAGAAGCCAAAAGTCTCAGACAGAGATGGACAGGGGGTTAGCAGAAAGAGATAGAAAAGAGGAAAGTGAGGAGAAAGAGGAGAGGGCAAATAGTTAAAGGGTGATCAATGGGATCTACCTAGCCATTGTTCCCTCTGTTTCACCCTTATGAAGTGAAAAGTACATTATTTATTCTGAAATGCCACCAGCTTTATTTAATAATTTTAGCTGTTTCTTACTATGGGGACTCGGCTGGTGGCATAGTTGCATTAGTGCCGGATTTTGGGACGAAAGATCCCGAGTTCGAATCCAGCCAGCTCCCCTGCACACTTTCCATCTGTGCTGGGTTATGAGCTGGTGATCTCTGTGGAAATTCACCCAGCAGAAGGCAATGGCAAACCACTGCTGAAACTTGCCTCGTACGCAGTTCCCCACTATGTCAGAGAGGCGTGGAGGGAAATCGTCCGCTAACCAGAGAAACTCTGGATGTGACGTGCCTTTCCCTTCCTTACTATGGGAGTAGGAGCTCATAAATCTATCCCTTCAGTTAAATCAATTTACCCCTGCAGACTGATGTGCTCACTCCATCACAGTTTATTTAAGCAAAGCCCACAATAAGATTCAACCCTGATTTCTTATTTTCAGAATGTTTGCCCATTGATCATTTTCCACAGAGTCATCTGTGTCACTGAAACTTACATCAGTCTCAGGTCACCTCAAGGTCACCTAAGTGCATTACTGACAGGACAAAAAACTAAACTGTGCCGAATCCTACCTTTTTGTTTAGAGATTCACACCTCTGCTCCAGGAGCTCATCAGGATTTTAAGCCTCCAATGCACCAGTCGGAAAGGAGGTGCATGTTGTACATTGCTGCTGCATCGTCAGCCACATTATCCCATAGGATGGTTGTGTAAGACTGAGACCAGTCCAGAAATTCAATCAGACATCAAACAAACCTCTGGAGAAACTCAGCAGGTCAGGCAGCATCTGCAGAGGAAAAGACTTGTCCTTATATCAGATCAAGATGCTCCATTAGTCCTTGATGCAGGATATTGAACTGAAACAACAACAATGCATCTGGACAGTGGAATTCCTCGAACAGATTGTTGGTTGCTCTAGATTCCAACATTTGTATTCTCTTGTGCTCTATTCAAGTAAACTGCTTAATTCCCCTGGTAACAAGAGCAAGTCGGAAGATGACTAAGTCCCTCCTTCCTGGCTGCATGTATCCTTTCCACCAAGATTTAAGTTTCAAGATAGTTTAATGTCAATTCCTCTACACAAGTGTAAAGGAGAACAAAATAATTGCTACTCTTGATCCAATGCAGCAGAAAAAAACACAATAAGATAAAAAGCTCAATAATAATAAAACAAAACACAATAGATATAAT
Organism: Mobula birostris; assembly: GCF_030028105.1. NCBI lineage: Eukaryota > Metazoa > Chordata > Chondrichthyes > Myliobatiformes > Myliobatidae > Mobula > Mobula birostris. The sequence goes on along the minus strand of NC_092371.1, from coordinate 21,912,145 downwards.
GCATAAGATAGCTTATAAACATACGTAGATTAATTGCATGTCCGTAAAGTGGCATTGGACACAGGAGTTTCTGCACGTATGGTGACTGACCGGAAATGATAAAGTAGTGGCGTTTGGGGGTGTGCTGGGGTGGGTCACTGAGCGAAGGTGTTGATCAGCCTTACTGCTTGGGGAAAGTAAATGTTTTTGAGTCTGGTGGTCCTGACGTGCATGCTACATAGCCTCCTCCCTGGTGGAAGTGGGACAAACAGTCCATGAGCAGGATGAGTGAGATTCTTCATAATATTACTGGTCCTTTTCTGACACCTGTCTGTATATAGATCCTAGATGGTGGTTAGGCTGGTGCCAGTGATGTGTTAGGCAGTTTTGTCTTCGTGCTGTGGAGCCTTCCTCTCCACCACAGTGCAGTTTCCCTACCACGCAGTGTTGCAGTTGGTAGGATGTGCTCCACTGCGCATCTGTAGATAACGTGAGTATGGATGTGCAAAGTCCATCTCTCTTTAGCCTCGTCAGAAGGCTGAGGCATTGATGAGCTTTCCTGATGTGTACAATGTATCCTGGGACCAGGAGAGGTTGTGCAAGATATGCCGTCCCAGTAGTTTGAAACTGCTCACAGTTTTCACTGCTGTGCCACCGACGTAAAGAAGGGTTGAGTGGTGCGAGTTCTTCTGAAGATGGTAACCATCTCCTTTGTTCGTTGACATAGAGGAAGAAATTCTTTTGCCTGACACCAGGCCTCAAGCTCTTCTACTTCATCTCTGTAGGCCAAGTCATCGTTCTTTGTGATGGGCCCCACCACTGCCGTGTCATCAGTAAACTTAACATTGTGATTACTCCTGTGTTTGACTGTGCAGTCCTGTGTGAGCAGAGCATACAACAGTGGTCTCAGCACACAGCCCTGGGGGGGCACTCGTGTTGAGGATGATGAGGGAGGAGGAACGGTTGTGCATCCTGACTATCTGAGGTCTGCTCATTCAGAAGTCCAACACCCAGTTGCACAGCAGAGGATTTAGACCGAGAAGTAGGAGCTTGTTCACCAAGGTCTGTGGGACGATGAACTGAAATCATGAACAGCATTCTGACATAAGTGACGCACACAAAATGCTGGAAGAACTCAGCAGCAGATTTTCGCATGTTTGCGATTCTGACGTAAGTGTCCTTGTTTTCGAGGTGTGTCAGGGCCAGGTACATGAATAAACTAAGGGATGGTGTTTGGTAAATGTGGCTTAGTTGAGAGGAACAGGCTTACTGGGCCTGTCACCAAAGCTCTGGACTGGCATTATCTGCACTAAATATCTGAGTGTGTTTGTGACAATGTGACAGAGACAGAATATTCTGGTTAGTCAACAAGTTCATTACCCTGCTTCACAATAACGAAATGTTAGGGAGCAAACCAGTTGGGCATTAGTTTAAAGTTCAAAGTAAATTTTTATCATAGTAATGTACACCATATACAGCCCTGAGATTCATTTCCTGTGGGCATACTCAGTAGATCTAAGAACCATAATAGAATTAACGAAAGACCACAGCCAACAGGGTAGACCAGCAACCAATGTGCAAAAGACAGCAAAGTGGTCAAATACAAAAGAAAAAAAAATAGATAAACAACAGGTATCAAGAACATGAAATGAAGAATCGTTGAAAGTGAGTTCATAGGTTTTGGGAACAGTTCGGCGAGGTGGTAAGTGAAGGTGAGTGAAATGATCCCCAATGGTTCAAGAGCCTGATAGTTGAGGGATAATGCACGTAACTGTTCCTGAACCTGGTGGTGTGAGTCCTGAGGATCTTGTACCTTCCCCTTGGTGGCAGCAGCAATAAGAGAACATGGGTGGTGGAGGTCCCTTAATGATGAATGCAGCTCTCTTGTGACAGCATTCCATGTAGATGTGCTCACAGGAGGAGAGGACACTACCTGTGATGGACTGGACAGAAACAACAACTTATTATAGGATTTTTTGTTCAAAGGCATTGGGGTTTCCATGCCAGGCTGAGATGCAACCAGTCAACATACTCTCCACCACAGATCTACAGAAGTTTGTCAAGGTATTAGATGTCTTGATGAATCTTTGTAAACTTCTCAGGAGGTAGAGGTGCCTTCTTTGTAATTGCACATTTGTTCTCAGCCCAGGACTCTGAAATCATAACACTGAAAAATATAAAGTTGCTGAACCTCTCTATTTTTGATCCCCTGACAAGGACTGGCTCAAAGGAGCCAGGTTTCCTCCTCCTGAAGTCAAAAATCAGCTTCTTGGTCTTGCTGACATTGAGTCAGAGTTTTTTTTGTGACACTACTCAGCCAAATTTTGAAATTCCCTCCTATATGCTGATTCATCACCACCTTTGATTCGACCAATGACAGTATCATCAGCAAACTTAAATATGGCATTGGAACTGTGCTTAACCACACAGTGAGTAGAGCAAGGGCTTGTGGTGCACCTGTGCCGATGGAGATTGAGGAGGAAATGTTCTTGCCAATCTGAACAAACTGAGGTCTGCAGGTAAGGACATCGAGGATCCAATTGCACAAGAAGGTATTGAGGCTGAGGTCTTGAAGTTTATTGAATAGTTTTGAGGGGATTGTAGTAATGAATTGATTAGTTTTGAGGGGATTGTAGTTATGAATGTGGAGCAGTAGTTGATACTCAATGTCAAGGAAGACAGACATAACTGATGCCAGAATCACGTTGGAAGTGACAGTTACTGTGAAGATAATCTGCTAAATGCAGTGAAGGAAAAAGGACAATAGCATTGATTGCTGAGCTGTAGTCGATAAAGAGCAGCCTGATGTATGCACCTTTGCTGTCCACATATTCCAGGGTTGAGTGAAGAGGCAATGAAAAGGCATCTGCTCTGAACCTGTTGTTCATGTAGAAAAATTAGAGTGGATGCAAGTAGCTTCTCAGGCAAGAGTTGATGTGTTTCATCACCAACCTCTCAAAACACTTCAGCACAGTGGATATAAGTGCTACTGAACGATAGTCATTGAGGCAGGTTACCATGTTCTTCTTAGGCACGAGTATGACTGAGGCGTACCTGAAGCAGGTTGGTACCTCAGAATGCCAAAACAACAGCTTAAAGATATCAGTAAACACTCCAGCCAGTTGACCAGCACAGGTCTTTAATACGCAGCCAGGTACCTCATCCGGGCCAAATGCTTTCTGAGGATTCACCCTCCTGAAGGATGCTCTCACATTGACCTCTGAAACTGAAATTACAGGGTTATTGGCAGCTGTGGGAGTTTGTGAAGGTTCCTCCACACTTTGATGGTCAAAGCAAGCATAGAAGACATCAAGCTCATCTGGATGCAAAGTCCTGTTGTGACTTATGCCAGTTGATTTACTTTGTAAGAGGTAATAGCACTCAAACCCTGCCACAGCTGCGGAATATTCTGCAACGATTCAAGTTTAGTCCAGAATTGCCACTTCGCCCATGAGAAGGCTTCCCAGAGATCGCACCTGGACCTCTTGTATCTTACTGGGTCATCAGACCTGAATGCCACTGACCTGGTCCTTAGCAGATTGTGGATCTCATGGTTTATCCAGGGCCTCTGGTTGGGGAAAATTCTAGTATGGATAAAGCAATGGCTGATTGGCAGGAGGCAAAAAGTGGGACTAAAGGGAGCCTTTTCTTGTTGGCTGCAGGTTGACTAGTGGTGTTCCACAAGGGTCTGTGTTGGGATTAATTGTTTTTACACTATATGTCAATAATTTGGATGATGGAATTGATGGCTTTTTTTGCAAAGTTTGCAGATGATACGCTGATAGATGGAAACGCAGAAGCATAGAAAACCTACAGCACAATACAGGCCCCTCGGCCCACAAAGTTGTACCGAACATGTCCCTATCTTAGAAATTACTAGGGTTACCCATAGCCCTCTATTTTCCTGAGCTCCATGTATCTATCCAAAAGTCTCTTAAAAGACCCTATCGTATCCGCCTCCACCACCATTGTTGGCAGCCCATTCCACACACTCATCACTCTCTGCATAAAAAACTTACCCCTGACATCTCCTCTGTACCTACTCCCAAGCACCTTAAACCGGTGCCCTCTTGTGGCAGCCATTTCAGCACTGGGAAAAAGCCTCTGACTATCCACATGATCAAAGCCTCTCATCATCTTATACACTTCTATCAGGTCACCTCTCATCCACCGTTGCTCCAAGGAGTAAAGGCTGAGTTCACGCAACCTGTTTTCATAAGGCATGCTCCCCAATCAGGCAACATCCTTGTAAATCTCCTCTGCACCCTTTCTATGGTTTCTATGGAGGGGCAGGTAGTTTTGAGAAAATAGAGAGGCCACAGAAGGATTTAGACAGATTAGGTAGGAGAAAGGGCAAAGAAGTGGCACATGGAATCCAGTGCCAGGAAGTGTATTGTCATGCATTTTGGAAGAACAATTGAAAGGGTTGACTATTTTCTGAAAGGAGAGAAAATACAAAAATCTGATGCACAAAGGGATTTGGGAGTCCTTGGGCAGGATTCTCTAAAGGTTAATTTGCAGGTTGCACCTGTGGTGAGGAAGGCAAATTCAATGTTAACATTTATTCAAAAGGACTAGAATATAAAAGCAAGGATGTAATGTTGAGACTTTATAAAGCACTGGTGAGGCCCCACTTGGAGTATTGTGAGCAGTTTTGGGCCCCTTATCTTAGAAAGGATGTGCAATAACTGGAAAGGGTTCAAAGGAAGTTCACAAAAATGACTCCAGGATTGAATGGCTTGTCATATGAAGAGCATTTGATGACTGTGGGCCTATATTCACTGGAATTCAGAAGAATGAGGGGTGACCTAATTGAAACTTATCGAATGGTGAAAGACCTTGATAGAGTGGATGTGGAGAGGATGTTTCTTGTGGTGGGAGTGTCTAAACCCAGAGGATACAATCCCAGAATAAAGGGATATCCTTTTAGAATGGAGATGAGGAGCAATTTCTTTAGCCAGAGAGAAGTGAATCTGTGGAATTCGTTGCCATAGGCCAAGTGAAGGCCAAGTTTTTATGTGTATTTAAAGCAGAGGTTAATATATTCTTGATTGGTCAGGTCATGAAGGGATATGGGGGTGGGGAGTGGGGGAAGCATGAGATTGGGGCTGAGAGGAAAAATGAATCAGCCATGATGAAATGGTAGAGCAGACTCAATGGGCCAAATGGCCTAATTTTGCTCCTGTATCTTATGGAACTATAGCCTAAGACTCTGAATGTTCTTTGAAAACCAAAGTTCCTTAAACCTGTTAACCCTGCTTTTTATTCTAACAGGAGCATACAAACTTAGTACTCTCAATATTTCATTTCTGAAGACTACACACTTATGGACCATGTCTTTGCCAGAATACAACCTGTCTCAATTCACAGATGCCAGATCCTTTCTGAGGTATTTAAATTGGCCTTTCTCCTGTTTAGAATCTCAACCTGAGGACATGCCATATCCTCTCTATAATTATCTTAAAAATGTTCCCAATTGCCTAATTTTTAAGTTCCTGATCTGATCTAGGTGGTCAGATCAACATAATGGTTAGAGCCAGTTTGTGGCAACATTGGAAAGGAAATGTAGAATTCATTTTGCAGCTTCAACAACTCATCCACCATGGTGACTATATTTCATAAAAAGGGAGGCAGGAGACAATGGTGTGAAAATTATTGCTGCTCTGAAGTCATTAGTTATGTTTTGATCACCTAAACAATTGCAAGTGACACCCAATAATAAGACTATTCACAAATTTGCTTTCTTTACTGTTAGCATCTATATGATTTACTGTTTCATAGACAATGAAAGCTGGTGATGTCAGAGGCATTTAATTCAACATAAAAGTAACTGAAATAAAGAACCAGCCAGTTCAGTTGAATTGTGATGATAGGATTGTCAGACATCACAGTTTCAGAAGGGTTGGGTTCATTTTCTGTGACTTCTGGAATGAAGTCATTTTCTGGAAATGAAGCCTGAACTTAAACTCTATCTGTCTTTGCCTCTAAAGGAATAATAGCTACCAATACAAGTAGATTTAAGCCTGATATTTGCTTCTAATTGACCATCATCACAAGTGTACCTCAAGGCTCTGTGCATAGCCTCCTGTTCTATGCTGTATATACAACAGGACTGTCCAACTAAGCGCAATTCCAACGCCATCTTCAAATTTTCCAACAGCACTTCTGTTGTTGGATGAATCACAAATGCTGTTGACAGAGCTTACCAGAGCAAGACGGGTCACCTGGTTGAGTGGAGCAGCAAAATCAACCTCTCACTCATTATCCGCAAATGAGAGAGCTGATATTTGACTTCAGGAAGGGGAAGAAGAACGAACATGCACCAGTCTCCATTGGGGGAACCAGCAGTGGAGAGTACCAGCAGTTTTTCATTCCCGGGTGTTAACAGATGGACTCAAATGCTTCATTTCCAACTCTGCATGCAAATCCATCTCAGTCCACCTTAATTCAACTTTGTGACATGGGGTCATGAAAACAATCTTTCCTTCGATATAAACAAAACAGAGCTGATTATTCATTTCCGAAAGGTAGGTGGTGTACATGCTCCTGTCTACATCAATGGTATTGAGATTGAGAGCGTTGGGAGTGTCAAGCTCCTGAGAGTTCCAAGTCAGTGGACCATGTTCAAGGACTGAATGAATACAGTTGGCATGGACTTTATGAAGACATTCATGGAGGAGTGTGTCCCCACAAAATCATTCAGCGTCTTCCCATCCAAAAGCCACGGACGAATATAGTTTTGAAATCTGCTGAGGGCTAGATCAGTGGTGTTCAGGTCTGGTGACCCAGGAAAGTAGAAGAGGTCCAGGTAGGCCCACTGGAAAGCCATTTCACATGTGAAGTGGCATTTCCAGAGCACACATGAATCAGAGAAAGATGCTCAACAGCTGTGGCTGGGCTTGAATACCATTACCTTCTACAAAGCAAAGCCAAGCAAGATAAATATCAAAAAGTGTTCACTCCCAGACAAACTCAATGCCTTTTATGCTCATTTTCACCGATAGAACATGGAGGTTTTTTCATGAATCCCCACATGTCCTGACAACCCAGTGGTCTTAGTCACTGATGCTGCCATGACAGCGTCCTTCAGAAGGGAAAATCTATGGAAAGTATCTGGTCCAGATGGTATAGCTAACCATGCTGAAGACCTGTACTAATCAACTGGCTGGAGTGTTCGCAGACATCTTCTACCTCTCACTTGGGCAGTCTGAGGTACCCACGTGCTTCAAGCAGGCTTCAATCGTACTGGTGCACAAGAATAACATAGTAACCTACCTTAAAAACAGTCAGTTAGTAGCATTTACATCCATTGTGATAAAGCATATCAACTCCTGCCAGAGGAGTGTTCTGGATTGCCCACCATCACAACAGGTCAACAGCATATGCCTCAGCTCTGGAACACCTTGACAACAAAGCTGCATTCGTCAGGATGCTATTAATTAACTACAGCACATCATTCATCACTATCATCCCTCAAGACTAATCAACAAGCTCCAAGATCTAGGTCTTGATACCTCCTTGTATAACTGGATCCTTATTCCTCACTTGCATACTCCAATCAGCACATATTGGTAACTACATCTCCACAATCACCATCAGCACAGATGCACCTCAACACTATGTGCTTAGCCTCTGCTTTACTTGCCTTACAGCTGCAGTATGATTGTGTGGCTAAGTACAGCTTCAATGCCAAATTACATTTGCTGATAACATCATGGTGGTTGGCTGAATCAAAGCTGGTGATGAATTTGCATATAGGAAGAGATTGAAAATCTGGTTGAGTGGTGCCTCTGCAACCTGTCACTCAACATCAGCAAAACCAAAGAGCTGATTATCAACGACAGAAGGAAAAAGCCGGAGGTCCATGAACCAGTCCTCTTTAAGTGATTGGAGGTGGAAAAGGTCTTTAAATTCCTCGACATTTTCATATTAGAGAACCTGTTCTGGGACCAGCATGTAAGCGCCATCGCAAAGAAGGCACAGCAGCACCTCTGCTTTCTGAGAAGTTTGTGTAGATTTGGCATGTCACCAAAATCCTTGGCAGACTTCTAAAGGTGCACAGTGAAAGTATCTGAACTGGTTGCATCACAGCCTACTTAGGAAACACCAATGCCCAGGAATGGACATATCTACAGAAACTGACTGATACAGCCCTGTCCATCACAGGCAAAGCCCTCTCCACCATTGAGCATGTTGACATGGAGCACTGCCACAAGAAAGCAGAATTCATCATCAAGGTTCCCTGCCATCCCGGCCATACCCTGTTCTCGCTACTACCATCATGAAGGAGATTCAGAAGCCTTAGGTCCCACACCACCAGGTTCAGGAACAGTTATTACCGTAGAAGCATCTGGTTCCTAAATCAGTGTGGATAACTTCACTCACCTCAAATCTGAGCTGATTCTACTACTTAAAGTCTCACTTTAAAGGACTCCTTACAACTCATGTTCTCAGGATTTTTATTTGGGCAATTTGTCTTCTTTTGCGCATTATTTGTTAGTTTTTGTTAATGTACAGTTTTTTCATAAATTCTATTGTATTTCTTTACTTTCCTGAAAATAACTGCAAGAAAATGAATCTCAAGGTAGTATATGGTAATATATATGTAATTTGATAATGAATGTTACATTGACAATGCAGGACTGTGACTGGTGGGATTTGGGCTGGGAGCCCTGCTGGTTGTTCTGTCCATTAGCAGTCCTGATATGAATGCTGGAACTATGATTAGTAAGTTTGGAGATGGCACAAAGTTTGGTGATTTTGTTGATAGTCATAGGCTACTTGAATGCATTGGTAAAATTGACAAGTAAACAGAAACATTAATCCTGAAAAAAGTGAAGTGATGTATTTTAATATTGTAGATAGCCAGGATATACACAATGAATGGTAGAGCCATGGGTGTACATACCAAAGGGTCCCTGAAGGCAGCAGTACAGGTAGATAAGCTGGTGAAGAAGGCATGCAGGATATTTGCCTTCATTAGCTGACACACAGAATATAAGAGCAGAGAGATTCTGGTGCAGCTTTATAGGACTTTAGATAGACCAACACAGGAGTCTCATGTACACTTTGAGAGAATGCAACTGCAGCGAAGAGTGCCTGGATGAAATTCACCAGGATATTACCCAGGATGTGGATAAACCGGATTTGATTTCTTTAGGGTGGAGAAGGATGAGGCGGGATCTGACTGAGTGATACGCATTTCTAAAGTATTAGATAGGGTAGATAGGGAGATGTGTCTGTAACCAGAGGTTTACCCAAACACCTTTGTGACACCAGTGACATGTGGCATATACAAACAATAACAGATTCCAAGACCATCTTGCATGTCGATGACACTGACTGCTCCCATCCTGATGGGCTGAATGCCTTCTATGTATAATTTGATGGAATGAATGATGTGATAATGAGGAAAGTCCCCTCTTCCCTTGAGGAACAGGCACCCTCTGTGGCCACAGCCAGGGTGAGGAGGATCCTAAACCGGGTAAACCCATGAAAAGCTCGGAGGCCAGACATCATTCCTGGTCAGGTGCTGAGGGATTGTGCGGTCTAGCTAACAGAGGTCTTAACAGGCATGTTTAATATCAGTCTACTGTCCCTGCAGGTTTCAAAGCAGGCACTATCATTCCAGTGCCCAAGAGAGCAATGGTAACTGACCAAAATAATTACCACCCAGTGGCACTGACTTTAACAATCATGAACTGCTTTGAACGGATGGTAAGGGATCATATAAAATCCCGCCTTACTACTACTTTGGACATTTTCCAGTTTGCCCACTCCTCAAGCCAGTCCACTGCCCGGCCCTCCACTCTGACTGTCCTCATTGGGACTCAACATCCCTCTCTGTAACTGAATCTTAGACTTGACGCAAAGACCTCAGACTGAGTTGGCAGCAACATCTCAAGCTCCATCACACTGAGCACTGGTAACCACTGGGGCTGTGAGCTCAGCCCACAGCTGTTCACACTGCTGACTCATGACTACACAGTCAGATCCAGCTCAAGATGCATCATTAAACTCACTGGTGATACAACAGTGGCATCATTAGCAACAGTGAGTCGGCATACAGAGAGGCTTGTCAAATGGTGTGAGAACAACTACCTGAGCCTCGACGTGGACAAGACAAAAGAGACGATTATTGACTTCAGGAAGGCACAGGTCGACCACTCTCCCATTGCAAATCAATGTCTCTGCCGTGGAGAGAGTAAAGAGCACAAAGTTCATTGATGTGCATATAATGGATGATCTAATCTGGACCCACGACACTTCATCGCTGGTCAAGAAGGCACAGCAGTGTCTACACTTTCTGAGGAGGTTGAATTGCGCAAGGCTCCCACCCGCTATTCTAACAACTTTCTACAGAAGCACTGTTGAGAGTGCCCTGTCTGGCTGTATCATTGTGTGGTTCAGAAACTGCAAGATCCTACAGAGGATAGTAATAACTACCAAAAGGTTCACCAAGGTCTCCCTCACCCCTATTGTGGCATTTACCAGGAGCGTTTTATACAAAGGGTCCAAAGCATTGTTGAGGGTCCTTACCACCCATCTCACAATCTCTTTGACCCACTACCATCAGGAAGGAGGTGCCAAAGCATCAATACTAGGATAGCCAGTCTGGGTAACAGCTTCTTCACTCAAGTTATGAGACTAATGCATACCCTGCCACCTCTGAGATCTTGTCACTAGGTCAGCGAGTGTTTATCATTAACTGTTCACCTCTGCTGCACAGTACATGCATTATGAACTATATTTTGTTAACTTATATTTGGTGCAATTTTGTTTTATGTGTTCGGTGTGATACAAGTTTTGTGGGTGCTCCATTGTCCAGAGGAACTTTGTTTTGTTCAGTTGTATATATGTACAGTCAGCTGGCAATAGACTTGAACTTGGCGATGAGTCAAAGTAAGTTTCTTCTCAAAGTACGCGTACATTGCTATATGCAGTACTACCCTGAGATTTATTTTCTTGCAGGCATTTACAGAAAAATAAAGAAATACAATGAAAAACAAAATATAAATGAAGACAGACAAGCAGCCAATGTACAAAATAAGACAAGGTACAAATTTTTAAAAAATCCCAATAAAATGAGCTGTAAAGTCCTTGAAAGTAGGTTTGTAGTCTGTGGAATCAGTTCATAATTGAGGTGAGTGAAATTATCCATGCCAGTTCAGGAGCCTGATGGATGTAGGGTGACAACTCTAGGGGTAGAGGATTCAGATAGAGTTTGGGAAAGATTATTTGGAGAAATATTGGGATGGCACAGTAACATAGCAGTTAGTATAACAGTTAACAAAATCCTTTTACAGCGCCAACGATCTTAGATCAGAGATTGATTTCCTCCTCTGTCTGAAAGGAGTTTCTATGTCCTCCCTGTGACCATCTGGATTTCCTCCAGGTGCTCTGGTTTTCTCCCACATTCCAAAGACGTAAGGTTAGGGTTAGAGAGTACTGGGCACGCTATGTTGACTAAAAATAAATCTATGTGTGCCTTCCACAGCACTCAATGTGTCACTACAATAATCACTTCCTGAGTGACAAATATACTGGTATCTCTTTCAGCAACTGCACAGAAGTTCAAATAGGAGGAAGTGGGTACTCTCACAACCTGTAAGCAGTATCTGGATCAGTACTTGAATCATCAAAGCTGTGTACTGTAAATGGGAGATGATCAGCATTTGCATGGCGGGATGAAAGGCCTGTTCCTAAGATGTGTGATTCTGTGGCTCCGAAATTAATGTAGAAAGGGGCTTTATCTCCTCAGATAAAGGCAGAAAGATGGTCCCAGGTTGCTCGAGATGCTTCCGCCTACTCTGTAAGTTCAGGCATTCATGGACCAGGGGACTTTGGGAAAGATCCAATCAAAGGATCACAGAGCATTGCACTGCATTCTGCCTGTGTCGTGTGCAACAAGTCCTAGGCTTGGCCCTTTCCCGGGGACAAGAGCCTGAGTTTTAGGAGGAAGCTGGACAGTCAAGGACTTGATTCTTTGGAATGAAGGGTGAACATATAGCATGATATATGGAGGGGCATTGATAAAGTGGGTGACTGAGGTCCTGATGAAGGGTCTCGGCCTGAAACGTCGACTACAATTCTTCCTACAGATGCTGCCTGGCCTGCTGCGTTCACCAGCAACTTTGATGTGTGTTGACTGAGGTCTTTCGCCAGGTGTAAATCTAAAGCACATACAGTGAAATGTATAATTTGTGTTAACAACCATTACACCCAAGGATGTTCTTGGGGTTTATACCCCCATGTATTCTGACACCAACATAGCATGCTAATCATAAGGCCAAATTATGCAAATTCCATTGAAGTTGACTTGCCAAGACCATATGTAAATTGAAGTCCAGTCTATATAGCCGGGGCATGAAAGAGTATGGAGAAAAAGCAGGGGAGTGGGGAGGACTGGAAGAATTGGATCAGCCCATGATTGAATGGTAGAGCAGACTTGATGGGCCAAATGGCCTACTCCTGCTCCTATATCTTATGGTCTTATTATATGTAAATTGAAGTGTTCTATGAATACCATATTGCCACCTTTAGTTTCCTGTTTTAACAAATGAAAAAATAGAGATTTGGGGGGAAAAAATTACCAAGGAAATCATTTATGAAGTCCCAATCCCATAAGGAAGAGCTTTCTCTTTCCCAGGCTGCTGAGATGTTAGATCAAGATAGCTAATTCCAGTTGGGGTCACATTCCTCCTAAATCTGACAATTTTTGCTTCAGTAGTAAAAATAATCCAAGTGATCTTTTTATTGTCCATTTATGAGTTCAATTCCTGCATGTGGTGCATTATGTCCATGTGGGGTTAAGGGACATAGGGATGAGGGGGGCAGGTGCCAGTTGGAGCAGTCTGCATTGATAGGAGTATGTTGATGGATTTATGTCAGCATTACAGGGCAGTAATTTTAACATTCTAAAGGTCTTGACGTATTTACTGGTGTCATGGTATGTTTCCTGGCATTTTACGTGAGTTCCTACTCCAGGGGTATTTCCCACTCACCAATCACTCTCACTTTGAAAACTTAGCCACGCACTCCAACCCTTCTCTGCCCCTCTCTCCTGCATGGTAGCCAACACATGTGTTCCTGTCACTGTTCAGATGCCCTAAGATGGACTGATAACTTCTGTGATCATGCATACAAAGTGGTGGTGGCTACAAAAGGCAGGGAGTGCCCGCAGGGACGTTAACAAGCTATGAGTTAACATGACTTTTTGGATGAAGACAACACTATTCCTATCATTTGCAGACAATGTCAGGGTCTTTCAGGAGAACCAATGTGTTAGCACTAATGTTTCAGCTCGCCAAAGAAGATGAAATTCAAGTTCTAATCTAATGAAAATTTGCATTTGTCTTTGTAAAGGAAGCAAATGGTGTGAAAATGATAATAAAGAGGCCAATGGTAAGTTCTGGACAGAATGGGTTGATGTAATAAAAGGATAAGTAACAGAAAGTTAAAAGAACAGGATGATGGAGAAACCAGGAATGGTAACAATTTTACATTCATCATCGGATTCAGGAGCAGAGCCAGAGGGCTGGAAGATCATCTTTAAAATACTATTCAGGAAAGGGAGAGGAAGCGTCAGAGATTACAGACGCTCTCTCCCCGACCCCAGACCGGCATCAGTGGTAGAAAAATTATTACAAGTCATTATCAAGGATACAATAAACCTTCATTTGTAAGGAAAGGTTCTTAAAAGGACCCAACATGGATTTGTTAAAGTCAAACTGTGTTTAACAAACTTTGATTTTGGAAAGCATTTTTCAGTGTGCCACACATTGTGCCATCTTGGTAAGAAGACAGAAGCTCATGGAAGTGAGAAGAAAATGCGTTTCACTTGGAAAATTATTAGGAATTGTCTACTTGAAAAAGTAGTGTGAGTTGACTTCGTAAATATTGTCACTTCGAGTAGGAATTAAGGCAGGAGCTTGAGAATGAGTAAATAACCAGTAAGCATCCAGATGAAGGACTATATATAACTGGTGTCAGGCACAGTATGCCTTATCATTTGCAGACAATGTCAGGGTCTTTCAGGAGAACCAATGTTTCAGCTCTCCAATGTTTCAGCTTTGCATGGTTTGTTCTGGAACAGAACACAATGATGAAAATTCCGGAGAAACAAATATGGCAAGCACTGCCAATTACATTGAAAAGTTAGAAAATATTAGCATTGGGATTTATATATCCTCAACTACCCTGAGATCCAATGAGGAAAGGTGACGATGTTGTAAATGCTTTAATCTTGAAAGATTCTTCCCATTTAAGGTTTTCCTTTTAGCTTGGAAAATTGAATGGTAAGTCCATCGTTGAGATAGCGAAACAGATTTTATAGATCTGTGAGCCTCATATCAGGCACGGGAATGGTTTTGAATTGTATGCGGAATCTATTGTCAAGAACAGCTTTTGAACATGTTGAGAACTGATCAGAAAAAGCCAACACAATTTAAGCGTAATGAACTTAAATTTGTTTCATGAAGAAGTAAACAAAGAAACGTTTATGCATGTGATCTTCTGGAAAGTGTTCAATAAAGTTACATATGAGAGACTTGCAGCTAGCTAAAAGTTCATGGAATTGAATTATATTTGCTTACACATTTAGGGGAGAGGGAATCAATGCCAAAAAATGTGTTCATAACGGAAGAAGGTGATCTGTTGATCTACAGCCAAAAGTGTTGAAGTAGCCCCTCACCACTTCAGTTATCAGCTTTAGATAATGTAATGCAATGGTGCATTTCCAAGTTTATTGATAACTGTTGAGAACGAAGATTGAATGCTATGGTAAAGTAGAGGTTGGCATGGCACTATTACAGCTAGGCGTGTCAGAATTCGGAGTTCAATCCTGGCATCCTCTGTAAGGAGTCTCTATACATCCTCCCCATGGAATGCCTGGGTTTTCTCCTGGTCTTCCAGTTTCCTTCCACAGTCCAAAGGCATACCAGATAGGTTAACTGCTCATTGTAAATTGTCCCATCATTAGGTTAGGGTTACATTGGGGTTGTTGGTGGCTGCCAGGTGGTGTGGCTTGAAAAGTCACAAGGACCTATTCTGGACTGTATTTCTAAATAAATAAATACTTTTGTAAAAACTAACACTATTTTAAAATAAATTATTGGCAACCATTCTGCAGAAAAAATTCTTTAATTAACCTTTCTTCTGCAAACATTTTTGAAACTTTCTGACAGAAGTAAAAGGAGCAGTTAACTCAATTAATTATTTAATATCCAAGATCAATATGTGTTTGAGTATCAAGGGTATTAAAATATCAACCCAGAACAGCTGTGGAACATACCACAAGGCATTACTAATTTGCTTCAGAATCTATTGAAGTTTGATCCATTCTTTTGGGTACTCTAATGTTATTAATCTGTCTTTCAATTTGTGTTCATGAGACTATTGTGATAAAATTATGCATATGGGGAATTGAACACAAATGGCAAGACTGCAGAATTAGTGTATGGAACCTTGGCATTATTTGAAAAATCAAGTTGGATTTACCACCACATTATGAGTTTAGAACATGGTTAAAATTCTGCCTTCACAGCATGCAGATTGCAAGTCAGTCTTCTGGAGGCATTTAATCTTTAGATTGTCAGAAAAGCTGACAATCAGATTGACCTATAACTAATGGATTAACCAATAATGGATTCCAAGAGAGGGGATGCAGCCAAACAGTTGCAGTAGCTCTTGGCTGTTTAATCTATTTCAACTTGCGTGATTATACCAGCGGTCAATCACTGTGCTTAACTAACTATTGATTAGAGAATTAACAACAACTTGCTTTGATATACTGTACTTAGGCACTACAAAATGTTTCAGCAACATTCCTGGATAATAATGGGCACTTCACAAAGACGGGTGCCCAAATGAGCTAGTCCAATTTGCCGGTATTCATCCCATATCCCTCCAAACATCCATCAACCTGTCTAAGTGCCTTTCAAATTTTCAAATTGTGTCCACTTCTACCACTTCCTCTGGCATCTCACTCCACATATGCATCAGCCTCCATATGAAAAACTTGCCCCTCAGATTCCCTCTAAATATTCCCCCTCCTACCTTAAGCTTACTGTATGTCCTCTGGTTTTAGAATTTCCTACACTGGGAAAAAGATTGTGACTATCTACCCTATCAACGCTCATCGTGAATTTACAAACCTCTATAAGGTTACTCTTCAGCCTCCTTCACTCCAGAGAAAATGGTGGCAGTCCTGCCGAAGGGTTTCGGCCTGAGAAATCGACTGTACTTGTCTCCATAGGTGCCGCCTGGCCTGCTGAGTTCCTCCAGCATTTTGTGTGTGCGTGACTTGGATTTCCAGCACCTGAAGATTTTCTCTTGTTTGCAGCCTTATAACACAAGCCTTTCAGTCCCAGCAATACACTCATCAATCACTTCAGCAGCACATCTACTTCATCACATCCTTTCTGTGGTGCGGAGGTGAGAGCAGCACACAATCTCACCAACATCTTGTAGAGCTGCAATAATATTTTATCCAGTGAAGGCGAGCATGCTGTATAACTTCTTCACCACACTATCTACTCATGTCACCACTTTTTGGGAACTATGTATCTGCAGCACCCCTCAGTCTCTTTGTTCTACAACACCTCTGTTCCAAGCTCTGTCATTCATTGTGTAATCCTGCCCTGGTTTAATTTCCCAATGTGCATCACTTTTTACTTGTCCAACTCAAAATTCCACCTGTTATTCCTTGACCCACTTTTCCATTTAACCTAGGTCCTGTTTTATGCTTAGACTCACAAATGCACCAATCATGTCTGTATTCTCATCCAAATTATTACTGCATATGACAAACAACAATGAACCCAGAACTGATTCCTGCAGGTAGCCACTAGTCAGTCTGAAAAATAAGCCTTAGCTACCACCCTCTGTCCACTACCACCAAGCTAATTTGTATCCATCTGAGCAGTTCTCCTTAGAATCCATGTGAGTTAACTTTCCAGACAAGGCACCTTGTCAAAAGGCATAAAGCAAAGTCTGTGTAGACAATATCAACTGCTCTGCCCTCATTAATCTTCTTGATTTCCTCTTCAAAAAATACTGAATCAAATTTGCGAGACATCATTTTTCACACACAAAACAACACTAACTTTGCCTAACTAGTTCCTGCCTTTCCAAGTGATGATGGATCCAGTCTTTCAGCATTCACTCCAGTGAACTATCCTCCACAAATGTTAGGGTCACCACCCTGTAGTTCTCTGCTTTGTCCTTGCATTCCTTCTTAAACAAAGGAACAACATTAGCCACCCAACAGTTTTCCAGTATCTCACCCATATCTCAGGAATGTACAAAATCATTCCCGTACAATATCTTTCCTTGCTTCCCACAGTGTCCGGTGCTTTAGAACAAAGAACATAGAACAATACTGCATAGTGCAGGCCCTTTGGCCCACAATATTGTGCTGATTTTTAATCTAATCCATACTCTTAAAATCAATCTAATCCATACCTCCCACATAGCCCTCATTTTCTTTCATGTGCTCATCTAGCAGTCTCCTAAATCTCCCAAATTTATCAGATGGAAAGATACCCTCAGGAAGAAAGGAACATTCGTTATTTTTCTCATGGTAAAGAGCATACCTGTAAAGATTAAACATCTCCACAGTAAGCTGTTAACAACCATCCTTCATGAATCCCATTAAGAACCAATATGGTGTCAGAAACTTTTCTTGTTTGTGGTCCTCTTTATACAGTCTACCATCTCCATTCCAGATGGAGACAGATGAAGCATGTGGTTGCTAAGATATTGGAATGAGGTGTTCCAGACATTAAATGACATCGGCCCAGAAGAACCAAAGAGAGATATCTACCTTGTCCAGAATACTGGATGATTCCCATTGCCTGCAGTAATGCATTTCGGTAGGATTTGGTGATTTAATTAACCCAAGAGTAACATTGGAACAAAGGTGGCAGAAGATCATTTTAAGGAGAGGGTCAGTAATGAGTACTCCACCATCCTTTCGGCCTTAGCTATTGAAGCAAAAGCAGGCCTTCTGCGCCAGGGAACTGTTGGTGGTGGCAGGATGGTGCAACCGGTCACCTCCGCAGCGAAGACCCACAGTGAGACTTGGTAGTCACTCCACTGAGGACCTTCCTGCTGAAGGGTCTTGGCCCGAAACATTGACTGTACTCTTTTCCATAGATGCTGCCTGGTCTGCTGAGTTCTTCCAGCATTGCGTTGTTCAATGCCTTTTATGCTCATTTTGGCTGAGAAAACATGGAGGTACCTTCACAACCTCCCACAAACCCCAACAACCCTGCAATTTCAGTCTCTGAGGCCAATATGCGAGCACCCTTTGGGAAGACGAACCCACGGAAAGCATCTGGCCCAGAGAGTGTACCTGACTGAGTACTGTAGACTTATGCCAAGTAACTGGCTGGAGTGTTCACTGACATCTTGAGTCTTTTGCTTTGGCAGTCTGAAATACCCACCAGCTTCATGCATAAGGTTGCTCTTCATTGACTACAGCTCAGCATTTAACAATATCATCCCCATTGAAACTAATCAATAAGCTCCAAGACCTAGGCCTTGATGGCACCCTGTGCAAACGGATCTTTGATTTCCGCACTAGTAAGTTCAGATTGGCAACAACATCTCCTCCACAATCACCATCAGCACAGGTACACCACACTAAGTAAGGCCCTTAATTTTTTTCTACTGCTTATGTTCAACACCAGTTAATCCTACAATGATGTTCAACCTTTTGTAACCTTATCATTGGAACAATTAAACTCTTAATGTGTACAGTACTTGTTAGTTTTGAGAATCTTCAGTTATGTATTAATTTTGAAGCAATGTAATTGTAAGAATATTCCATGAGCTTAGTTCCCCCTTGTGAAAATAATAAAGTGTGCTGGTGTTAAAGTTATTAAATATTTATATTTATATACACAGCCTTGAGAAATGTTAAATTAAAGACAATATTGAAGTTTTAAATTAGAGACATTGTATGTTTCCTTTTATCAGGGGAACTCACAGTAGCTGTAAAGAAAGTTTTAGAGATAAATTTTGAAGTCTGATATTTAATAAAGTGAGCTTTGGAAAGTATAATTAGGTAAAAGCAAGAAATTATTTTGGTTTCACAGACTTGAAATTAAAATGAATGGATGATAAATCGTTCCCTTTGATAATTTTCAGTTTTTTACTGTTATCTGAAATAACATAAAAGTATCTGAAGGAAGAACAAGATGTAAGTTATTTTGTTTGGAAACACATGACTTTTCTCTTTCCTTTCTCCCCTTTCACTTCTTATATTTTTTACGGTTATAAAGTTACGTTTCTGAATTAATGTTGAAAAAAAATTCCAAGGAAGTTACCCCCACATTAGCCTTATGTTATAAATGATGTGCCTCCCTATTCTAGATTTTTTTCTAAAACATCTGGCAGCAACATTCAATCAGAAGATTCAGGAATTTTGAAAGGTGAAGCATTCATCTGCCAAAGACAACTTACACAATTTGAATTTAATTTCCTATCAAAGGCTTGAACTAAACTGATTTAGAACATAGAACATAGAATAGTACAGCACAGTACAGGCTCTTCGGCCCACAATGTTGTGCCGACCCTCAAACCCTGCCTCCCATATAAGCCCCCACCTTAGATTCCTCCATATACCTGTCCAGTAGTCTCTTAAACTTCACTAGTGTATCTGCCTCCACCACTGACTCAGGCAGTGCATTCCACACACCAACCACTCTCTGAGTAAAAAACCTTCCTCTAATATCCCCCTTGAACTTCCCACCCCTTACCTTAAAGCCATCTCCTCTTGTATTGAGCAGTGGTGTCCTGGGGAAGAGGCGCTGGCTATCCACTCTATCTATTCCTCTTATTGAACACTTCCATCATGTCTCCTCTCATCCTCATTCTCTCCAAAGAGTAAAGCCCTAGCTCCCTTAATCTCTGATCATAATGCATACTCTCTAAACCAGGCAGCATCCTGGTAAATCTCCTCTGTACCCTTTCCAATGCTTCCACATCCTTCCTATAGTGAGGTGACCAGAACTGGACACAGTACTCCAAGTGTGGCCTAACCAGAGTCTTATAGAGCTGCATCATTACATCATTGCGGTTATGATCTTCCAAAGCAAAATACCTCAAAATTAAACTTACTGTCATTTAAGGTGAAACATTGGTAGAAAAACTGTGAGAGCATTATGTGGATTTGCTGCATATCAAGGACAATTTGGGGAAACTAAATTGAACATGGCAAGATATGAGTGAGGCATTAAGAATATGGGAATACACCATGGGATTACAGTGAAGAACAAGTCACAAAACTGCAGAGTTATTTGCCAACAAATTTATAATTTCTACTTGTGAAATTTTAAAAAGATGAACAAAATCATAAAATATGAGAACACTTCTGGTATTGAAATTAATCAAAGTGCTGGTTATTTAGTCCAAGTGGGAGTACATTATTAGCATTTTAAAGGGAACTTTGTATTTGCAGGATATCTAAGATGTTTGCAGTTTCTATTCTACATCCTTAAACACCCAGCAGGGAAGTTTGTCCTCAAATGGGAAGTTCTGCAAACTTAAATTCTCTGGGTGTATATTACCCATGAGGTATCAGTCTGATCTTGTTCAAGTCAACTAAAGTGTGGTTAAGTAAGGTAAGTTGATGATCTTTCCTTGGAGAGGTTTGTGCCCTTGAACTTTCTTTGATAACTTGTTGCCAATCCCCAGCCCTGGCTGTGACACAATGAGATAAGGCTTGATCTCCAGATGCCACGCCCTTTTGAGGATTAGCTGAAAGAAGAAGAATGACTTGCTTGAATGATGTGTGGCTTGATATTTGATGAGGATGTCTTGGACCCAAATGTTGGAGTATCTGAGGCTGGGATCAAAGCTCAGTCTCAAAGGGGATCAAGAAACTGTGCACAAAACAAACACTAGACAAAATCCCTGGCAGGCCTACGATTGAGCATTAAACCTATGTTCAGGTGTTCCTTAAATACTCAATTCTTAGCACCCAAAACATGATTATCAATTAACAGAAATGCCCTAAACCCTAAAGGAGGCCTTGCCAGCTATCTGTACTCCAGAGAGTTAGAACATTTAAATCTCGGGTGCTAACGTGGTTAGGAGCATCCCCTAAAGCTGACTCCTGAGGGCCCTGGTTGCTTGAAGAGGCGGTGATGGTAATTGTGGACGAGAGTCGGATCCAGAATGTCTCTTTCCATCATCCAGCTCCTTTCCTTGGGTCCAAATCCCTCCTGTTCACCAAGTATCACAGAACACCTTGAACAATACCCGAGTCCTAAAGTCTTTTCACCATGAAGATCTGCTCCCTCTTGATAAATCTGGGTGGCAGCGGGGCTGAAGTACTGGTGTAGACAGGTTTTAATTTGGAGATGTGGAAGATGGGTTAATCTTTAGGGTCTTGGGGAACTGCAAGGTGTAAGTCACCAAGTTTACCTTTCTCAGGATCTTAAAGGGACCAATGTTCTTGGCAGTTAACTTTCTAGATCCACTCGGAGAAGTAAATAATGAATGGACAGCAAAATCTGTTGCCCAGGCTGTAACGCAGTTCCCAAACTTCTCCTTTGACTTGCCATAGTCTCCATTCTCTGAGTAGAGGCCCGCAAAATCTCTTTTACACTCATCCATTTCTCCTTGTAGTGTTGGACAAGATCTTCTGCCACAGGGATCCCAACCTCGGCTTCTTGTTCTGGAAAGAAAGTCAGCGGATAACTAAACTGGCACTCGAGCAGTGACATCCCATGTACCGAGTGCTGTAAGGTGTTGTGAGTGATCTCTGCCCACATCAAAAGGTTACACCACTCATCAGGCCTTTCCGAGGCCAAGCACCTCAGGGTATATTCTAAATCTTGGTTGGTCTGCTCCATCTGGCCATTGGACTGTGGGTGAAACCCAGAGGCCTGGATGAACCGTGAGATCCGGAATCTGCTGAGAGCCAGATCAGATACATTCAAGTCTGGTGACCAAGAAAGTTACAAGAGGTCCAGGTGTGATCTTTGGAAACCATTTCGGGAGTGAAGTGGAAGTTCTGGACCAAATTTAAATCAACAAAGGATGCTGGAGAGTTCTAGCAGGACTTGAATACTATTACCTCTTATCAAGCTAAATCAAGTGAAATAGGAGACAGAAGGGCTTCAATTCCAAATAAGCTCAATGCCTTCTATGCTTGCTTTGACCACCAAAACATGGAGGAACCATCACAAACTCCCATATTCTCCAATGATCCTATGATTTCAATCTCTGGAGCCTATCTGAGAACCGCCTTCAGCAGGAGGAACCCTCAAAAATCATCTGGTCCAGATGGGGTAACTGGCCACGTACCAAGGACCTATGCAGATCAACTGACTGGTGTGTTCACTGAGATCTTAAACCTCTCGCATTGCTGAAGTTCAATTTTACTGGTGCTCAATAAGAACTTGGTGACCTTCCTCAGTGACTATCATCTAGAAGCACTGAAGTCCACAGTAATGAAGTGTTTTGAGAAATTGGTGATGAAACAAATCAACTCCTGCCTGAAAAAACAGCTTAGATCAGTTCCAATTTGCCCACTAGAACAACAGGTCTACAGCTGATGCCATCTTATTGGCTCTTCACTCGACCCTAGAAAATCAGGATAGCAAAGGTGCATTCATCAGGATGCTCTTTTTCGACTACAGCTCAGCATTCAATACCGTCATCTCCGCAAAACTAATGAATAAGCTCCTTGAACCTATATATCTTGACCCAAAATATCAGCTGTTTCTTCCCCCTGACAGATAACGCCTGAGCTACTGAGTTTCCCCAGCAGCTGCAGTCTCTTGTGACTCCAGAGAGCTAGAGATGTCGAGAATTGTTTTTCTGTTGGCAGAAGAGGATATCAAAGAGCAAGGCATAGAAGCTGAAGATTGGAATTAACATTAGTCGGGTACTTAATAGTCAGGATGTATATGATGATCTGAAGGGTCTGTTTCTTTGCTGTGACACTCCATGAAAGAGATTTAAGATAGAACCAGAAAGCAGATGAGGAGAAGTTTATTTTCAGATTGAGTTGCTACAATCTGCCTTAAAATGTGGAAATTCAATGTAGCTTTCGAAAGAGAATTGTATGTGTGCTTGAAAGAAAGAAAACTGTGTGTGGGGGGGTGGGTGGGACGGACGATGAGAAAATCAAATGCAAGAGAATGGGAATAATTAATTTTTCAAGGGAGTCAAATGGGCAAGCTTGCAAGATTCAACCTTTCGTTACTTTGAATACTTGTAACAATTTGTTGAGCAGATTATCATATCTTTATCACATTTAATTTGAAAAAACCTTTTGGGTATTTATTCCAGTTTTGCTTTTCACCAGTTAATATTTATAATCTCCAATACGACTATCTGCCTTATTTAAAAGTTATATTCAGGCTTTATCTCTTTTAAACCATTTAATATTTATGTACTTAATTGAAATCTCTTTAGGGCTTAGAAACTGAGTTTTTAATCCATCTATATAGCTCATTCTTTTTGAACTTGGAATAATTCCTTTGCTGTTCTTTTTAACCTGCCCTTGACTGGAAAAGGAAATAAGAACTGTAATTATATCACAGAACAAAATAAGTAATGGAAAAACAAGGAATGAGTAAAGTTTAAAATGCAATGGTTGATATTACTTGCACGTGTTTAAAAGCATATCGTTTGAAGTCTGCACTTGTCTACTCTTGACCATCCTTCAGGTGTTCTTGGAGGGTTGCTTTTTTGAAATTCTCTAACCTATGAATTGCAGAACACCTGGACTATCATGCATGATGTAACACTATCATAACTGAATCAAAATCAGAATCAAATTTATTATTGCTTACTTGTTGCTTTTCCAGCAGCAGTATAGTGCAAATATATAAAACTACTGTAAATAACACAAATAAATATATAGCACAAAGAAACAGAATTAAAAGGCCGTGTTTATGGGTTCATGGACAGGTCAGAAATTTGATTGTGAAGGGGAAGAAGCTGTTCCTGAAACATTGGGTGTGGGTCTTCAGGCCTCTACCTCCTCCCTGATGGTTATAATGAGAAGAAGGCATGCTAGGGATGGTGAGAGTCCTTAATGATGGATGACAACTTTTGAAGCATCGCCTCCTGAAGATGTCTTTGATGATGGAGATGGTTGTGCTTGTAATGGATCTGGCTGAATCTACAAACCTCTGCAGCCTCTTGCCGTCCTGTGCTTTGGACCCTTCATATTAGACGGCAATGAAACCAGTCAGTATACTCTCCACCATGCAGCTATAAAATTTTAGGAGTCTTTGGTGATTTACTGAATCTCCTGAGACTCCTAATGAAGTGGAGTCTCTGGCATGCCTTAGAGATGCTCAGAGATGTTGACACCCAGGAACTTGAAGTTGTTCACCTTTTCCATCACTGACCCTTTAATGAAGACTTGTGTGTATTCTCTAGACTTTCTCTTCCTGAAATCCACAATCGGTTCCTTGGTCCTGCTGATATTAAGTGTGAAGTATTTTTTGCAACAACACTCAACCAGCCGATCTACCTTATTCTTCACCTCTTCATTGTTAACTGTGATTCCACCAACAACAGTGGTGTCATTAGCAAATTTATAGATGGTGTTTGAACTGTGTTGAGCCACATAGCTATGAGTATAGAGAGAGTAGAGCAGTGTATTCTGCAATCTATTATTGTGTTTCCCTCAACTCAATGCACTGATGTGTTGAATTGATCTGTATGGATGGCATACACTGAACCTTGTTACGTGACAATAATGAGCTAATTTACCACTCAGCCAGTTTTGGTCAGCTTATCAGTCTGATTCCTGCTATGGTGGTACCATACTAGGTGTGACTATGCTTGTCCTCAAAGGGAAGTGATTGCACTTAAGCATACAAAATGCTGACAAGGCTGGACAGATTGGAAGCAGAACAGGGGCTTCCCTTCACTGTAGGATACAGGACAAGGGGTCTCTGGATCTGGAGTGAGATGAGCTTTCATTACATGGTGCTGAACCTGTGGCATTCTCCACCTGTGGAGCCCAAGTCATAGAATACATTGAAGAAGGAAGTAGATATCTAGACACACAGGGCATCAAGAGATGTGGGATTGAGATAGAGGATCAACCATAAACATACTAAATGGTGAAGCAGGGGTAGGCTTCAAAGACTCTGACTTGCCCACTTCTCTTCCTATTGTGCTTAATGCTATCAAGTCGACAGTTACAGATTCAATTAATTTATTTATCACACGGTGCATCAAAGCATACAGTGAAATGTGTCATTTGCATTAACCAGCACAGAATAACAATGTGCTGGGGGCAGACCACAAGTGTTGCCACAGGGTTCTGAGCCAGCAACAATGAAGGAGCAGTGACCTATTTCCAAATGGATGTGGAGTGAGACAAAAATTAAACTGCTCCTTTTGTTCTTGATGAGATTTGCGAGCAAAGAAGATAGAGTAAGTTTCTGAAAGTAAAGTGGGATCATTTGCTGTACAATAGTTTGAGGAATTTCATTATTCGGAGACTGGCCAAGTACTTGCCATTTAGTTGTAATGAACTATTTATGCAGCCATATTACTTGGCATTTACAGTGTTCAATAAAAAGCCTCTAATGGAATTCTGAGGCTGTGAAAATAAAGATTCCGTCTGTAGTGAAAGATGCACCATGGGCAAGATCCCCTCGTGATCTCCCTTGTGCTGTGAGATATCTGTGTGTGGCAGTCGAAATGGGTTAATTCAGCATTATTTCTGAAAAGTACATCTTTTCATCTGGACTCAAAAGAATTTCAGCTGACAATAAAGATTTGTTGAGGAATAAACAATGAGAAAGAAGCCTTATTGGTCTGAGATGTTCTGCTAGTCTTACTGTGATCAATATGGTTTCAATTCGGAAAAATGGATTGACTAGCAGAAGGTTCAAAGGAATGTCTTTCCCTCCATTCTAAAAACAATCCTTTTTCAGAATATTGTAGATAAGCATGTGGGAGAGACGGGATAGGGCACTGATAGAGGATCAGCAGTAATCACATTTGAATGGTGAAGGACTAAATGACCTATTTCCACTTTTGAGCAGCCCTGTTATGAGTGAATGGTCTCCCGTGCCACTGAGTGGCCTCCTATACCACAAATTCCTCCAGATTCATGATTCAATTTCCTGAATTGTAGGCTAGGTTCTTGCCCTTCCTTGGTGGTTCAGGATTGTGTTTACTTTTGAGACCGTTATTTTCAGCTACTGCTCAAGACTTGATTCGGCACTGGAAATTGTTTACTAATATCACAAGTAATACTTTCCTTAAAGTCTTTTTTTTTATGGAGGTGTTCTGTACATTTTGACTTCAGGGATCTGAATTGCTGAGTGGAAATTGTCAAATTCAGCAGGATTATGAACCATATCCCAATCTCCTATCCCAAAAATTTAGTAGATTTTTCTGACATTCAAATCATTGAACGAGATTACCAATTCCCATCTCTTAATTAATGATAATGGGGGAGCCGACACTGACCAGGGACCCCTTTAAAATGAAAATATTGAGGACAAGCATATGTGAACCATACGAGTTAAACTTGATCAAAGTATTTACATCTACTTTGCGGAAATGGATTGTCTGTTTCTGAAGAACATGATCAGCAGTCTTCACAGAAAGTCAGGGTGTTTAGTTAACTATGTCTAATGAAACCAAGCCTGTCACTCTTTTTGTGCTTACATTGGCAACATTCTGTGACTGTGATAGACTGCTGCACCGTCTACAAATGATTCTTACAAATCAACAGCAGGAACTCAGGATGTTGTTACAGAACAGCTTCCCTTATTAATACACAACAATGAATCAGAGCTATTCATAAAAGTCCTCCTTAAAGGAAGCTGCTTATTAGCAAGCATCTACAGTGTTTACATTCTGTGATAGCACTCAGCATGCAACTGCACACATGAGCAGGTTATCCATTTATCTTGTCAGATTATATAAGATCAGATGACAACTTTGCTCCATTGGAGAAACAGTAGTAAATTCCAAAGGTTGGCCAGATGTTTGGTGGCATCAGGAATCTGAAGTGCAATAATTTTCCTTTCGAACAGTACAGTACAAGAGCAGGTCCTTCAGCTTCTGATGTGCCAAACTAATTAAACATCTAACTAAACTAATCCCTTCAAGTGTTACAAAAGCCCTTCATTCCGTATGTTCATGTGCCTGTCAAAGAGCCATTTAAGCACTTCCATTGTGTTGACTGACATGACACATAATGGTGATGACAATGATTGCATTGGCTGCACCACTACCCCTGACTACACTCTCCAGGCAGTCATCACTCTGTGTGGAAAACTTGCCCAGGGCATCTCCTTTGAACTTATCCACTCCCACCTTTTGCACAAGACCATAAGACTGCTTTGTAACAAAAGAAACTGATCAAAAGAGAAACAAGGGATCCGGGAAACAGGTTTACTTAGTTTTACTTTCCTGTTTTTAGTGAGGCGAGCACATATGATGTGGTGGTGTAATAGCATACTGTAGGCAATTCTTAAACCTCATACATAAAACGCATAATGAACATGGAAACATAGAAGGCTTAATCAAACAATATACTACTGAAATACTAAATATGCAACATTCCTTCCTGCTAAGCTATAAACTCCAACTCAATGTGAACCGCATTTCAACTCAAATATGTAAGATATTGCTCTCTAGTTATTATATATACACACAGTATACGACTACTATAGAGACATCCACCAGCATAGTACATTTTAAATTGTCCCATTCAAGCCTAAAGATCTAATCGCTGTGAAGGATTTCTTACTCTTGTGGGATAACTTCTTTCCTGATGGGGGTGGGGGGGGTGGGGAGGGTCGTTCTTCTTGGTGGGTGAGACTTGTGGCTGTGAAACTATCTCGGGTTCTAGGGCCTCCTCTGTGGTGGTTGTTGGAGTTGATTCTGGGACTGCAGGAAGTGGTTCTGACAGCTCTGGGCACCTTTCTTCTCGACATGTTGGCATCTAGAACTGTTCATGGCAAAATACTCAATCTATGGAGCTATCCCAGGCCACAAAACAAAGCTCTGAGCCAAAGCTTTCATTTTGACCATGCCTAGATGTAGCTCCTTCAACACTTTAGCTCTCAGCTTGGATGGTACAACGACTCTCAATCCCCACATAAGGCAACCTCCGTCAAGGGCAAATCCATACCAGAACTGGTAAAAATGGGGAAACTGGAATTTCTGCTGCACATTCCAGCCATTTTGGGTTGTCAGGTAGACCTGAGACAATGTGAGGTCTTTTCCAATTGCCCTTTGGGTCATCTCTGCAATAATAAGGAAACTTTTGATTTGCATTATGGAGAAAATGTCAAGAAAAGTTGTCCTTTTCTGTAATTTTTTCATATATTTCCTATTCCACGTGTAAACAGAATAACCCATCAGCATTTCCATGATCTGTTGTTCTATTGAATTCGATCCTGTAATTATGCCCTGCAAGAAACAGAGCCCATCACTGCATTGATGCTGCTGATGTAAATGGAACACCCTTCTGTGGATTGAAAATGGACACTAGTGGTTGATGAAGGGTAAACTTCCTCCCATACAAGTACTGGCTAGAATGTTTTACACCCCAAACCATACACAAGGCCTCTCTGTTAATCTGTGTGGAACTTTTCTCTGCAGGGGTAAAGGAATGTGATGCAAAGACTATGGGGCATTCACTTCTATCATTCATAACATGAGCATGACTGCCCTGATACCATAAGACAAGGCATTCCAGGCAAGCGTCACTGGACAATGTGGGTCATAATGTGTAAGTACAGTGTCTGACATCATCATTTCCTTTAGCTTTTTGAAAGCCACCTCACACTGCTTTGTTGATTGGCATTTGTTCACGTTCTGTAGAAATGAGTTCAAAGGGTGAAGCATAGTGGCCAGCTTTGGTAGGAAACTGTTATAGTAATTGACAAAAGGTCCACAATGTCCTTTGGTATTGGGGCATCCACCACTGGAAAAACTTTCTCAGCACTTTGTAATTGCACATCAATGGTATGAGAGCAGTAAGTAATGCTGGAGGTTCAACTGGATGATAGACTTGAGTGGAACACCAACACAGAAACTGTATACAAGAACAGTCAGAGCCACTTGTACCTCCTGAGGAGACTGAGGTCCTTTGGAGTATCCAGGCTTCTCCTTCACATGTTCTATCAGTTTGTTATTGCCAGTACAACACCGGTGATGCAACAGGCTCAATAAACTGATTAGAAAGGCTGTCTCTGTTATAGGAGTCAAGAAGGACATACTGGAGGCTGTGGTAGAACAAAAGACCCTGTGGAAAACCCTGGCAATTCTGGAGAATGTTTCTCACCCTCTGCATGCCACCTTGGCTGAACAGAGGAACACTTTTAGCAATAGACTAAGACAACTGTGCTGCTCCGAAGAGCACTATATGAGGTCATTCTTACCCTTGGCCATAAGGTTCTATAACGAGTCAATCTATACCCGGGGAATTGATGACACCTTCCTGTTAGACTGCTTGAGGTAACTTATTTTTTATTCTTTCTTATTTCTCTTCTAATATTTATGTATTTGTTCATCTGTGCACTTGTAATGCTACTGTGAAATTGTAATTTCCTTTGGGATCAATAAAGTATCTATGAGTATCTAAGAGACAACTTGTTGGTAGACAATGAAGCAAAGAAAGCAACTAAATACTTTGTTATTCATACTTCTTCTGGTAAACAATCACTGTAAACAGTGGCTTGTGGTTTCCCTGATGGAGCTGAGCTGAGTCGCCTGCATGATCTTTAATTTTTGCACTGTGGCTGGAGTGTTGTTGGGGTAGAACATTTGCACCATGTCTGGGCTGGAGCAGACTTGGATGTAATTCGATGAGGCAAGGAAAGATCTGAGATTTGATCAACTTAAGAGCCAACTTTAACTGAAAAGGTCAGGTAATTCGATGCAGCTGAGGTGAGGCGAGATCCTAGATTTGATTGATTTAAGAGCTGAGTGAAATTGGAAAGGCTGGGTACTGGTTGAATCAAAGTGGCAGAGCTTGAGTCTGAGAGCCAGGAACAAATCGAGGTTTGGACGATTTAACCACTGGCCAGATTGAAATACTTGGGGTGTCAGGGTCAGTGATGAGAGATGGGCCAGTTTAGTTGACTGCTCCATAGGATTTGCTTGAATCTGTGAAGGCGATTAGTGGACATCTGGATTGGTTGCAATGATGCCTAGCGTTGTGGCAGGGTTTTGTCATCTCTGTGCTGGTCTGAGGCTGTGACCTGAAACTAGTGGACTTGTGGATCAGCTTTAGTGCTGCCTGGTATTGTGAGATTCAATTTTGAATGCTGCTTGCTGGATTTTATTGTTTACATGATTTGTTTTTTTTCCTCTCTCTGCACACTGGGTGTTTGACAGTCTTTTCTTTCTAATGGGTTCCATTGGGTTTTTTTGTGGCTGCCTGTAAGGAGATGAATCTCAAGATTGTATAAAGATTTCTTATAAAGATTAGTATAAAGATTTCCTTATACTTTGATAAGGAAATGAACTTTGAAGAAAAAGTGCTGCGTTCAACAGGTAAGTAGTCTTTTAGGGTTCATTTTAAAACTTCCATGTTGCCACTTCTATGATTTGTAACTTCAGAAATTAATTGAAAGAAGTACACAGGAGCTGGGAAATGAGTCTCCTTAATTTTACCTTCTTTTTCTTTAGTGAGGCATGCACATATGCCATTCATGTACTTCTTACATATGAATTAAGTAAACAAAGAATATTTAATCAAACAATATATTTACAATATTACTCAAATATTAGTGAAATATTGAATACAATAGGAATGGAATTAGGCCATTTGATCCATTGAGTCTGCTCCACCATCCAATCTTGGCTGATTTATTACCCCTCTCAATCCCATTTCCTGTAACATTTGATGTATTGACTAATCAAGAACCTATTAAACTCCACTTTAAATATACCCTATGACTTGGCCTCCACAGGCATCTATGATAGTAAGTTCCACAGGTTCACCACCCTGAGTGTCTGTTTGAAATGGACATCCCTCTCCAGTTGCAATCTGTCTAGGCCTTTCAATATTTGATAGGTTTTGATGAAATTTCCACCTTATTTTTATTAACTCCAGTGACTATCTGCCCAGAGCCATAAACACTTGAAATATGTTAACCCTTTTATTCTTGGCATCATTCTCGCGAACCTGCTCTGGACCCTCTCCAATGCCAGCACAACTTTTCTGTGATCAGGGGCCCAAAACTGCTCACAATACTCCAAGTGCAGTCTGATTAATGCCTTTCAAAGCCTCAGCATTACATCCTTGCTTTTATATTCTAATCCTCTCAGAATGAATACTAACATTCGCCTTCCATACCACCAACTTATTCTGCAAGTTAACCTTCAGGGAATCCTGCACGAGGACCCAAATTCCCTTTGCATCTCTGATTTCTGAATTTTCTGCCCGTTTGCTGTTTTCAATCTAAGCTGACTGGGGTCTACAAGTGAGGAAATTGAGGATCCAGTTGCACAAGGAGGCCTAGGTCTTGAAGCTCAGTTTGGAGAAGCAACCACCTTACATTCCGCCTGGGCAGCCCCCAGCCTGATGGCATGAACATCGATTTGTCGAACTTCAGGTAATTGCTTCCCCCTCCTCTCCTTCATCATTCCCCAGCATCTGTGTGAGGAAAGGAATTGTTGATGTTTCATGTTGAAACCCTGCATCAGGACTGAGGCAGTCCGGAAACTCAAGAGGCTTGGAAGGAGAAAGAGCGTGATCTCACACACGACTGAGAGGCCAATCCAGGTACCCGAGGGAGGCTCTGTTTGAGCTCACAGAAGGTCTCTGCTCTTAGTGAGGTCAAGGAATAAAGCTTGAGTATTGATTGGCCCAATTTCACGAACAAAAATGTTTGATTGTTGGCCCAAAAATAGCTCAAGTTTAGAACAAACTTGGTTGTTCTCTAACTGAATAACAATGATGGATGTTTCATTAATCAATGAAGTTGAAATTCTTGGAGAAGTGAGACACTAGAGATGATGGAATCTGGAGCAAAATAAAAATTGCTGGGGGAACAGTGGGTCAGGCAGTGGAGGCAGAGCAATGGTCAATATTTCAGGTGGGGATCCTATATTTGGGCTAAGATTGTAGAGCAATCAGAGGTGAGAAGGAGGAGTGAGGCAGGAGCTGGCGGGCAATAGGTGGATACAGTTGAAAAGGAGGATGATTGGCAGATGAAATTACATGGGGTGAGTGGAGAGTGGATGCAAACACAGAAATAGGAAGGCTATAACTGGGGTAACAAAGGGCTGTGTAAACTGGAGTCTGATAAATAAGGGAGGTGATAAGTAAAATCAGATACGGTAAGTATGAGGGGTCGATGGAACAAAGTGGGGGAGTAGATAGGAGGCAATGGGTTAAGACTGTGAAAGGTGTGCAGGTGTACCTGGTGGGGTTAGAGTCAGGGACTGGGTATCTGCTGGGAGTGGGGGCGGGGGGAGGGAGGGAGGATGGTGTTGGGGATGTGGTTTGGACAGAAGTGGATTGAGAAATCCTGAGTGGATCAGAAGGGGGGAGAAATGAATACATAGGGAGCGGGTTACCTGAAACTAGGCAAATCAATGCTCAGATATTCAGCTGGGTGGAAGACAACCCGGGCCGAATATGAGGTGCTTTTCTTCTGGTTTGCACTTGACCTCACTCCGGCAGTGGGGAAGGCCAAGGGTAATGTGGGAATGAAAAGGAAAAATGGCTTGAAGCGAGGATCTCAAGATTGGTGCTGAGGGCAAAAATTCTTTCTGGAAGTCATAGAAATGTAGTGTCATACTGTCAACAAAGTTCCTTTAACCTGGCATGGTAACTATCAAGTTCCCAACTATACTAATCCTGTAAATCCTCACCAAATTTTATTGATGCACCAGACAAAGCATCCTATCTAAGTGTATCATGGCTTGGTATGGCAACAACTCTGCCTGTGACTGCTAAGAGTTTTGGACACAGCTCTGCAGATCTTGAAAACCATCCTCCCCTTCATAAACTCTGTCTTCACTTCCTGCTGTCTCAGTAAAACAAACAGCATAATCAAACATCCCTCAGACCCCAAACAATCTCTCTTTTCCCCCATCCATCAGTGGAAGATACAAAAGCCTGAAAGGGTGCACCACCAGACTCAGGGACAGTTTCTGTACTGCTGTTATAAGACTATTCAATGGTCCCCGAGTGCAATGAGATAAACCCTTGACCTCACGATCAATCTCACAATCTTGAACCTTAACGTCTATCTGCACTGCACTTTCTCTATACTATAACACTTCATTCTACATTTTGTTACATTTTTTTTACTTTATTTAGAGATACAGCACAGTAACTGGTTGTTCCAGCCCAATGAGCCCTTGCTGCCCATATGAACAACTAACTTTCTCTCTCTGGCTATCCATCCCATAGGATGATGATGGTTCCTTTCAGTAGAAAGGAACAGCGTGTGCATGAGTGGATTTTAGGTGAGTAGGGGGTTGCACAGGTCCAGACCCACCCTGTCGATATCCCCTCCCGGATCCAGCGGCATGGTGGGGTCCAAGACGGCTGGGGGAAGTTCTGTTGCAGTGAATGGCCAGACCAAGCTTCGATGCAAGGGATGCCCTTTCCGCGTGTCATGGCACATGTTTGCTAGATGGCCGTTGACCCTACGAGAGGGTTCATCTGCCCTTTGGCAGGTCTTGCTTTTTGTCCTTCAGGGTGTCTAGCCACCCTCCTCACCAGGCAAGCCTGGTGGGGGTGCCGGTTTAGTCGCCGACCGCCCGACCATGCGACGGGTAGTACTGGGTTACGTGGTACCAGTAGCACTCAGGCGAGTGACCTGGCAGAAAATTAACCTACTAACCCATATGTCTTTAGAATATGGAGGAAAGTGAAGCGCCTAGAGGAAATGTACAAAATCTTGGGGAGCACGTACAAACTCTTCAGCAGTGGAACTGAACCTGTGTTACTGGCACTGTAATAGCATCATTTTAACTACTATGCTCACATGCCATCTATTTTACCAAGTACCAAGAACCAAGTTTCGTTTATTGTCATTTAGAAATGCATGCATTAAAAAATGATACAACGTTCCTCCAGAATGATATCACAAGAAAACACAGGACAAACCAAGACTAAAACTGACAAAACCACATAATTATAACATATAGTGACAACAGTGCAAAGCAATACCATAATTTAATAAAGAGCAGACCATGGGCACAGTAAAAAAAATCTCAAAGTCCCGATAGGCTCATCATCTCATGCAGGCAGCAGAAGGGAGGAACTCTCCCTACCATGAACCTCCAAGCGCCGACAACTCGCCGATGCAGCATCATTGGAAGCACCCGACCGCAGCGGACTCTGAGTCCGTCCAAAAACTTGAGCCTCCCACCAGCCCCTCCGACACAGCCTCTCCGAGCACCATCCTCTGCCGAGCTCTTCGACCTTGCCCCAGCCGCCGAACAACAAGCAAAGCCAAGGACTCGGGGCCTTCTCCTCCAGAGATTCTGGACCACACAGGAGCAGCAGCAGCGAAGCAGGCATTTCAGAAGTTTCTCCAGATGTTCCTCCATGCTCTCACATCTCTCTCCATCAAATCAGGATTGTCCACGGCACCCCACTTGACAAATAACAGACATCACCACCAGAGTGGCCGCTGCGAGCTGCGTCGCGCCGCCATCTTTCATCAAGGCATTTTACAACCTCAATGCACTGCATAATAAATTTTTCTGTATGAACAGTATGCAAGACAAGTTTTTCACTGTACCTTGGTACATAGGTAAATAATAAAACAATTCATTTACCAATTCCAAACTCAGTTGCTATTACTTGTAGCCTTCTTTGCCTTGGTGATTTAAGGTCCATCTAGATAGTCCTTAAATATTCTGAAAGTCCCTGCTTCCACTACACACTCAGAGAGTATTCTTTGGGTGAAAAAAATTCTTCCTCAGATGCACTCTTAGTTTCTTACCCTTTATTCAAGCCCTTTGTCATTTGATGTTACACACCTCGGCTGTGAAGAAACATTTCCACCTATCTACCCTGTTTATAGTCCTCATCGTTTTGTATAATTTTGGTACAATTTTACACTGAAAATACTGTAGCTTCCAAAGCACAGAAAAAAACCTGCCATAAAAATCCTTGAGTCAAATTTCCTACGTCCAGGTATGAGAGCATTATTGCTTGAATCAGCTCAATACCTTTTCACTTGCATGCAAAGAAAGTTTTAGGCCATGTATTCTTTTGCTTGTATGGCTTGTAAACTTTGGTCTTAATTCACAGAATGTATACTGCAGTATTTTTCAACTGAAAGTGTACCATATCCTTTTCTGAAATAAGAGTTCTATACTCAGCATTAAAAATGCCATGTTTTTATCTGTAATTTGCATCAATTCTCAACCATGTTGCTCACCGAATAAAAATGCTGACTTGGACAAGCTGACATTTTCACTGAAGTGACAATTTTATTGTTTTTTGTAGATGCTTATGTTTTCAAGATTGGATATAAATAACTGTTTTTGTATTTTGAACTATTGATTTTTCGGGAGCTGTGAACAATTCCTGTACAGTTAGCATTTACTGCACATAATTAGAAACCCACGTATAGAGAGATTGGAAAAAGCAGGAAGAAAGGTTAATCTTGAAATTACACTAGGAAAGTATTTGATGCATTGTAGATCACAAATTCTCTCTGTATCTTTATCACTGGAAGGTACACAACTGCATTTACTTTTTTTAGAAGGTTGAGGAGTTTGGGCATGAGGTTGGATTGAATATACATCTTGTTAGACATGAACTAGTATAGGCTGAAGGGCATTTTTATCTGCTGTACAAATCTATGACTGGATGTCTCCATGCCACTGAACACTCCAACAATTTGATCCTGTTGTACTGTTGAAGGTATCCTAACTGATTTCATTGTTGTCTGGTATGATATTTCAAAAGCACAGGAATGTAAGAAGTTGCAGAGATTAGCCATCTCAGCCCTGTACAACATGGGCATATCCCTCTCCACCGTCTGTATTATATATGTATGTGAGACACTGTCTCAAAAAGGCAACAACTATCATCAAAGGTCCCCGGCATCTGGGCCAGACCATTTTCTCAAGTTGCCGTCACAAGTACAAAAGCCTGGTCTCCACTACCAGGTTCAAGAAAGTTACTTCCCCTCAGTCATATAGTTCATGAAGCAAAATGCACAACCCTAATCACGGCCAACTTTGATCATTTTGCATTACAATGGACTTTGTTTTGTTTCTTATAGATACACAGAGCAATATAGCACAGATACAGACCCTTCAGCCCAACCACAGTGTCCACCCAGCTAGTCCCAATTTTCTGTGTTCAGCCCAAATCCCTTCCAGCCTCACTCCTCCATACACCTACCCAAGTGATCCTTAAAAGATACTATTGCACTAGCCTCAGTACCTTTGTACTTCCTCTAGCAGCTTATTTCATATACTCACCCCACTCTGGTCCCTTTTAAAATCTTTTCACTCCAGGGAAATGACAGCTATCATATTCCTTATCTATAAGTTCAACCATTATTCTCCTACATTCCAAGGAATGAAGACCAGCCTGACCAACCTCTCCCTATAACTGAGGCCCTCTAGTCCTGTCAAAATTCTCATAAATAGTTTCTGCACTATTTTCAGTTTAACCACATCTTTCTCATAACAGAGTGATCACAACTGTACACAGTACTCTAAATGTGACCTCAGCAACAGATTCAACTGCAACATGATTTCCCAGCTCCTGCACTCCATACCCTAACTGATGAAGACCAGTTTCTTAAGCCGTTTTCATCACCCTGACTACCTGTAACACTGCTTTCAATGAACTTGTACTCCTGAGTTCCACTACGCTCCCCAATGCCCTGTTACTTGTAGTATATCCTGCGTTGGTTTGACTTTCCAATATGCATCACCTCGCACTTATCCGTATTGAAATCCATTTACCACTCCTCAGCCCATTTCGCTAACTGATCAAGATTCTCCTGTAATTCTCAGAGATTTTAATCTATGACAATATTCTACACTAATCACAATACCTCCGAATTTTGTGTTTTCTGCAATCTTACTGATCAAACCTATGCAGTTACATCCAAATAATTTCTTTAATATTGAATAACTAGGGTCCCAACACCAACCCAGTGGCACACCACAACACAAGCCTCCATTCCAAGAAGTAACCTTCAACCACCACCTCTACTTCCTTCTTCTGAGCCAGTTTTGAATTCCTTTAACTAGGTTTCTCTTGATTCTAGGGTACATAACCCTCCGTACAATCCTGCCATGAGAGACATTCTGGAAGATGTTTTTGTTTCTAAGTTCTACCATTATTGCTTCAATAGACAAGCACCCAAGAAAGTCATCTCCAAGCCTTGGTGTTACATTCTCCCTCTTTTTCACTTACCTTTACCTCTGTCATGGCATCAGCATCCTGGAAAACTGAGCTGCCAGTTCTGTTCTTCTCTCAACCATGTTTCTGTTATGTCTGTGGCATCCCAGTACTCAGAGCCAATCCACATTCTGAGCTCATCTGCCTTATTTGTTCTAATTGTGTTCATTCTTGCAAAAAATGCGTATAATTTATGTTTAATTTATGCTTCTAGTGAATGCTGCTTATCTGATACTATGTGCCTATGATGCAGCTGCAAGTGAGCTTCTCTTTACAGCATTGCATGTATGTATTTGTGCGTATAACTCAACTTTGATTTTGATTTTATTTGCATTTGGAATTTTAATTTTCCTTTCCTGTACCCGTTCCTCTGTTGAAGGTATTTAAATTAACTAAATCACAGATTCCCAACCAAGGACACTTGGGATGAATCCCAGAACTGTCTGGATCTGGCAAACAAGAGGGATCTACAGACCCATGGATAATTGACAGGATGTCCATCGATGTCAGAGATGGAAGAGTTCATTGATACGTTCATTGTGAGAACTCAGCATCACCATTGAGGTCACCAGGATGAGTAGGAGAGTCATCAGAAGATAAGCTCTTAGGCAGCATTTCTTCTGAGCTGTGCAGTGCACAGCCCCGCAGTAAATGAAATGCTCTCGCACACATAGCCTTTGTTGTTGTGCAACTAGAATTAACTATTGTCATAGGATGTGATGCCGTGTCACTTCAATCAGTAAATGAAGTAAGATGGCTGTCAAGACATTTAACCATTACTACTTTAATGAGGAATTATGAAGTTTTAATCTGCAAAGAGAGTACTGCAAAGAACAAGTTAATGAATCTAGCAATCCAATCAGCAACTACTGCCTGAAGATTTTGACCAATTTCCAGTATGGAGTAGCATTAACTGTCTTTAATGATGTTTTTGAAGATCTGGCATCCCTTTGCAAATTCCTTCAGAGAAACTGTTTGAATACAACTGAATCTCTGCAGTACGCAAAAGCAAAAGGTAACAAGTTATGGTCACAATATCAAGGTGATATTGTTTATTGGATTAAAAAAGAAAAAGATCTGCTTGCATCTATAAGCTCTCAAATTGATACTGCGCCTATTGTTTGATTCATTTGGATAATAGATTCCCTGATGATGAGTTAAGAAACGACAAGCTTTTGACTCTGTTACTGTTGCGAACCCAACCAATTCTGAATTTGAAATAAATGTTGCACGACTGACATAAAAACACTCAGCCACTATTATGAACTATGGCAAAAGCATTGTTTCAAAAATATTGCAGCAATATGGTAACTGCAAATTTTTCATTTCTGTGAATGTTCAATTAAAATATTTACTGATATAAGACCATAAGACCATAAGATATAGGAGCAGAAGTAGCCCATTCAGCCCATCGAGTCTGCTCCGCAATTCAATCATGGGCTGATCCAATTCATCCAGTCATCCCCATTCCCCTGCCTTCTCCACATATCTTTTGATGCCTTGGCTAATCAAGAACCTATCTATCTCTGCCTTAAATACACCCAATTACTTGGCCTCCACAGCTGCTCATGGCAACAAATTCCACAGGTTTACCACCCTCTGACTAAAGTAATTTCTCTGCATGTATGTTCTAAATGGAAGTCTTTCAACCCTGAAGTCATGCGCTCTATTGCCATATCTAATCTGTTTAGGCCTTTTAATATTCAAAATGTTTCTATTAGATCCCCCCTCATTTTCCTGAACTCCAGGGAATACAGCCCAAGAGCTGCCAGACGTTCCTCATATGGTTGCCCTTTCATTCCTGCAATCATTTTCGTGAATCTTCTCTGAACCCTCTCCAATGTCAGTATATCCTTGCTAAAATAAGGAGCCCAAAACTGCACACAATACACTGTGTGTTGCAAGGACATGGCTGGGGACGAACCCAAGAGCAGGACACAGGCACGGAGACGGTCGTGAGGCATTAGCGCAGCTGCAAACTTGGAACAGGTATTCGGGAGAATCTTTACACGGAGGCAAGGTTGATGTAGATTATCCAGGGAGTGATGCAGAGCTTAGAACTGACAGTCCTAAGGAATCAGGAAACAAGGTTTACACACACTAGAATAGACCAATGAACTGGCGAAGCATGACTGTGACGCCAGGGTTCTTATCCTCAGTTTGCTGATGGTAAGCAGGTGTGTTGTAATTAATGGAAACTGGGAACAATTGGAAATCAGACAAGGGAATTAAGACCTAATCAAGAAGATAATAGCAAGATGGGGCATTGCAGGATTGGACCATGTCACCATGTGGTCTCACAAGTGCCTTATAGAGCCTCAACATCACATCGCTGCTCTTATATTCTATACCTCCAGAAATGAATGCCAACATTGCATTCACCTTCTTCACCACTGACTCAACCTGGAGGTTAATCTTTAGGGTACCCTGCACAAGGACTCCCAAGTTCCTTTGCATCTGTGCATTTGAATTCTCTCCCCATCTAAATAATAGTCTGCCCATTTACTTCTTCCACCAAAATGGATGACCATACACTTTCCAACATTGTATTTCATTTGCCACTTCTTTACCCATTCCCCAAAATATCTAAGTCTCTGCAGGCTGTCTGTTTCCTCAACACTACCCACTCCTCCACCTATCTTTGTATCATCGGCAAATTTAGGCAGAAATCCATTAATCCCATAGTCTAAATCATTGACATACATTGTAAAAAGGTATGGTCCCAACACTGACCCCTGTGGAACTCCAGTGATAAACGGCAGCCACCTAGAATAGGATTCCTTTATTCCCACTCTCTGTTTTCAGCCAATCAGCCAATGCTCCACCCATGCTAGTAACTCCCCTGTAATTCCATAGGCTCTTATCTTGATAAGAAGCTTCAGGTGCGGCATCTTGTCAAAGGCCTTCTGAAAATCCAAGTACACCACATCTACAATATCTCCTTTGTCTACCCTGCTTGTAATTTCCTCAAAAAATTGCAGTAGGTTAGTCAGGCAGAATTTTCCTTTCAGGAAACATGCTGGCTTTGGACTATCTTGTCATGTGCCTCCATGTATTCCATAGTCTCATCCCTAACAATCGATTCCAACAACTTCCCAACCACTGTTATCAGGCGAACAGGTCTATAGTTTCCTTTCTGCTGCCTCCCACCCTTCTTAAATAGCGCAGTAACATTTGCAATTTTCCAGTCATCCGGTACAATGCCAGAATCCATCGATTCTTAAAAAGTCATTATTAATGCCTCCGCAATCTCTCCAGCTACTTCCTTCAGAATCCAAGGGCACATTCCATCAGGTCCAGGAGATTTATCCACCATCAGATCATTAAGCTTCCTGAACACCTT
Source organism: Mobula birostris (assembly GCF_030028105.1). Taxonomy (NCBI): domain Eukaryota; kingdom Metazoa; phylum Chordata; class Chondrichthyes; order Myliobatiformes; family Myliobatidae; genus Mobula; species Mobula birostris. Next base: position 21,871,466 of record NC_092371.1, on the reverse strand, counting down.
CTCAGTCGTAATTTTCACTGCACATACATCACTTCCCTGACACTCTTGAATGTCTGGTATACTGCAGATGTCTTCCACTGTGAAGACTGATGCAAAATATGCATTCAGTTCCTCTGCCATCTCTGTGTCTCTCATTACAATATCTCCAGTGACATTTTCTATTGGTCCTATATCTAACCTCAACTCTCTTCTACCCTTTAAATACTTAAAAAAAACTTTCTTTGATATTCGTTGCCAGCTTCCTTTCATAATTCATCTTTTCCTTCCTAAAGACCTTCTTAATTTCCTTCTGCAAGTTTTTAAAAGCTTCCCAATCCTCTATCTTCCACTAGCTTTGCCTTCCTTGTATGCCCTCTCTTTTGCTTTTACTTTGGCTCTGACTTCACCTTCAACCACTGTAGTGTCCTTCTTCCATTCAAAACTTTCTTCTTATTTGGAACATATCTGTTTTGCACTTCTCTCATTTTTCGCAGAAATTCCAGCCATTGCTGCTCTGCTGTCCTTCCTGCTAGTGTCCCTTTCCAGTCAACTTCGGCCAGTTCCCTTCTCATGCCCTTGTAATTTCTTTTATTCCACTGAAATACCAACACATTGGAATTTAGTTTCTCCTTCTCAAATTTCAAAGTGAACTTGATCATATTGTGATCACTGTTCCCTAAGCGTTCCTTAACCTTAAGCTCTCTTATCACCTCCAGATCAGTGCACAACACCCAATCCAGTACAGCTGATCCCCTAGTGGGCTCAACAACAAGCTGTTCTAAAAACCCATCCCTTAGACATTCTACAAATTCTCTCTCTTGAAGTTCAGTACCTGCCTAGTTTTCCCAATCCACTTTCATGTTAAAATCCCCAACGATTATCATGACATTGCCTTTCTGACACACCTTTTTTATTTCCTGCTGTAATTAGTAATCCACATCCTGGCTGCTGTTTGGAGGTCTGTATACAACTGCCATTGGGGTCCTTTTACCCCTGCCATTTCTTAACTCAACCCATAGAGACTCTACACCTTCTTAATTTATGTCATTCCTTTCTTATGATTTAATATTACTTCTTGTACGCAGGGCCACACTACTCCCTCTGCGTATTAACCTATCTTTCCCATACACCATATATCCTTGGATGTTCAGCTGCCAATGGCAGCCATCCTTTAGCCAAGTTTCAGAGATGGCCACAGCATCATACTTGCCAATCTGTAGCTGAGCTTCAAGATCATTCATTTTATTTCTCATGCTGCGTGCATTCAAAGATAACACTTTCAGTACAGTATTCACTGCATTCTGTTTTAACTGCACCACGCCTCTTTTGCCCTGTAATATGTTGAACTATGTGCTTCAAAAGGAAGAATTTAAAGAAGTGTCAATTTTTGTTGACATCTTTGGAACATTTCAGTCTTCTAGTGCAGTCTTTGAACATGGATTCAGTCTTACGAATTCAATCAAATGTAAATCCATAAACAGACTAGAAGTGGACCATTTGAATGATCTAACGAGGATTAAGATGTATTTTTCATCTGGATGTGAAATTAATCTAGAGGACAGTATTTATAGACAATGGATTTGTTATAAGGACAGACAAGAAAAAGTTCCCAAAATATGAAAGTTATTTTATTGTACTGTTTTTTATTTTACCAATTAATAAATAAAATAAAGAATATCTGATTTTTCAATTTTCATTCCAAATATTCATAGTATGCACATAACAAAAAATATTTGAAGTGCTATTCGGTTTTCAGGCTGTGTAAAGATTTCCTGTTCAGAGCAATGGTTGGTCTGCACAACTGTCAAAAAAGTAGAGGGAACTTTCCCCAGGATCCTTTATCTGGCTTCTAATTCAGGAAGTCCCTGGGTACACAGTCCACATCTCACCTCCCAGTATGTACCAGCGCTTTTCTTAGACAAGATGGGTTGGCTTAAACCACGATTCAAAGGTTTGGTTTCAGCAGCATTGCATCTTACACTGTTGCTTCTGCAATTCTTTCAAATTGCAGCACTAAAAAGGTAAGCTAAGTGAAGGTGCTACAAACTAGAGCACAAGAAGGTACCTCAGCCCACCAAGTCTGCTCTGCAAATTTTCATGATCCTGGCTGGACTTAAAGCAGTCCCACTTTCTGACACTACTCTCATATCCCTTGATTTCTGTAATATTCTGAGATCCATCAGTCTCAGTTTTGAATGAACTCAATAACTCGGGCACCACAGCCTGTCACTGTCGGGGACACCAAGGATTCACCACATCTGAATTAAGAAGTTTCTCCTTGTCTAACTCCGAGATGGCCTCACCTTGCCCTGAGACTGTGACTCCTGGTTTTAGATTCTTCAGCCAGGGGAACTATCTTTCTTGCATCCAGTTCACTCAGTTTTGAAATTTTTGTTGAGATCTCCTCTCATTATTCAAAATACTGGCTTAGTCTACCAAATCTGCCCATTTCTACCAACCAGATCATGAAGAAACAATCTAAATTAGAAGGTTGTGAAGTCAAGAACCCCAGACCCCACACTCTCATGTAATCCAGGCTAATGTTCTGTTGCAGTACTAATTGAATGCTGTGCTGAGCAGACCTAATATCTGAGCAGAACCTTCAACAGTAGAGATGTCAAGGTCAAAATGTGAGTTCATTGTCATATGCACAAGTACATGAATGTACAGATGCAATGAAACACATCTGCAGCAGCATCACAGGTAGATAAGCAAGCATCCCAAGAAAATATCATAAATTATACTCAATATTTACAAGAAAGAGTACAATTAATGCAAGAAAAGTCCTTCGTGGTACTAAGTAGCCAAAGTGGTCACATTCCTGCTATCGTGACGTTATGATTAGACTTCTGCAGGTTGGTTCAAGAAACCAAATGTTTGCAGGGAAGTAGTTGAAGTCCTGTAACTTGAAAAAGATTTCATTCTTATTTGGTAAAAGGCTAATAAAACTATGCCTTTTTCACTTACCTTTCTGTTTACTTGGTAAACTTTTCTCTCTGATTGTGATGGCTTTTAAGGAAACCTGATGTAAGGTTCCGAACTGCTTTTGTCCAACTCCAAAATTTCAGGCCAGTGCAGCCATGGAGAAGCAAGAGGGTTTGATGGGAATGTTCCCAGTATGTGGGTGTACCATTCCACTAACCTGGAATATAAAGTGGAATATTTCCACATTTGATGCTCCTATTGAGCGAGAGTTACACCAAGACACTGCCATTTAGTGGAAACCACTATGTACAGAAGGCAGGGTATTATAGTTATGTTGTTTTAACAGGCGTTTGCCTCTTCTGTTTACTAATCAATCAAAGAGCTGAAGCTTGTTATTCACTGAATAAATCTAACTGCCATTCTGTCATTAAGAGGAGCAAATACATGGCATTTTACTTCTCCAATAAATCACAACTGAGGCATTTAAATCTCATTTACATAATTTTTTAATAAAATAAATTACTGGGCCATAAAAATTGACATTGCACTGCCAGGAAAAATGTTATTTATTTTAATTTGAAATGGATAATTAATCTAAAGCTTACCCACTGGAAAACAAGTTTGAACAGTGCAAGTTTTTTGAAATGTGAAGAGCCCTACTGGGACGCCCTAGGTCTTGATGAGTATTTTTCAAAACTCCCTTGTGGACTTAGACTGCATATTGTTATCAATAGTTTAAGTGGCAGAAGATGGAAATGTGTGCCCAGCATAGCCCTGTCCTGGTGGCCACCTTTGTGTGTGGTTGTATTGGGCTGTGGGTGGAACCACTGTGTACAAACACTAAGTGTCGCACCATGCTGAGGTTCTAACCTCACAACTTCAATTTTAAGTTTATTATCATTCAATCACGCTCAAGTATACTGCCAAACAAAATAATGTTCCTCCCATCCAAAGTGCACAACCATTACATAAAACTCACACACAACACATGAAGTGATATTGCCACAAAGAAATTAAGAAAGAATAAGGTTTATAACATGTTAAAAGGTAAATCTTATGACGCTAGTGAAGCTTCGCACATGATGAAATCTGGACTGTGACAGGGAGTTCAGTGGTCTCATGTTCTGGAGGAAGAAGTTGTTTCCCATCGTATCAGTCCTTGCCCTAATGCTACCGTACCTCCTAACTAATGGTAAAAGTCAGGGACGGTAAAAGTTCGATGTATGCAAGGGATAATTGACAATGCTATGCAATGGTCATGATGAATATCTCTGATAGGTGGAAGAAAGAACCGATGATCCTCCCAGCAGTCCTTGCAATCCTTTGTAGGGACTTGCAGTCAGATGCCTTGTAATTCCCTAACTAGACAGTGAGGCAGTTGGTCAGGTCACTCTCAGTGGTGCTCCCATAAAAATTGGTCAGAATAGGGTGTGGAGGCAAGCATTGATTGTCTCAATCTCCTCAGGAAGTGGAGATGCTGTTGTGCTTTCCTGACCAAAGAGATGATGTTGAGAGACCTGGTGAAATCACCCATTATGTGCATTCCCAGAAATTTGTTGCTGCTAACTCTCTCCATGGAGTTGCAGTGTATGTGCAATGAGGACTAGTTAGCCTTCACCTTCCTAAAGTCCGCAATCATCTCTTTGGTCCAATCCATATTGAGAATCAAGTCGTTGTGATCTAACCATTCTGCCAGCTGTGCTGTCTCTTCTCTGTATGCTGTCTCGTCATTGTTGTTGATGAAACCAGCCACTGTTGTGTTATCAGTTAACTTGATGGTTCAGTTTGAACTGGATTTAGTGGTGCGGTCATGCATCAGCAGCGGGAACAGCAGCAGGCTGAGCAGGCAGCCCAGGGGTGGGGTGTGATGCTCAGTGTGATGGAGTTAGAGGTGTTGCTGCCAACATGGACTGACTGGGATCTTTCTGTCAAGAAGTCCAAGGCCCAGTTACAGAAAGAGGTGTTGAGACCCAATGAGGGCAGTTTATCCACTAGCTTCTGAGTGACGATTGTATTAAATGCCTGATATGGTGAAGGATGGGCTGGCCCTGTTGCAATGCAATATCCCTGCCCTTTGTGGAAAAGTTCTTACAAGAGAACACTTTTGACCCCAAGTCCGTCAGGCCTCAGACAGAATAGGATATGCTACAGGCAATGGAGACAATGGATACTATGGGTCTACTGTCCTCTGTGAATGTGTACGCAGCTATGCAGTTAAGCAACTTCTCAAAAATCACCCAAGATAGTTTACTTCAGGGCTTTTAATGAGATCTCTTATTTGTGAAACTGCAGAGAGTTATGCAAAATACAATAAATTCAGTACAGAATTGGTCCTAAGTATACTAATACTGTGGACTATTCTCACAACTGATGTTAACTAAGGCCGTACACATATGCAACACTCCATACCTATACAGTGCAAACAAGAGTAAGCTCATGATGGAAAGGTAAACTTAAGCATAATACTTCCTTCAAAATATATCTACTAAATGTTTACCAATATTACCAAAACATGGAGATTCACAGACATTGATGTTTCAAGGGTAAGTAAGAGTGGATGGAGACGTATGCCTTTTAAACCATGCACGTCAAATAGATTAAAAACTAACCCACCCAGGAAATGATATAAAAATCAGTTTGCTTAGGGGAAGTGCTGTTCATACAAAATGAACTATGCCTCTAGTGGCTAGAACACTCCCTGCCTGGCACCCATAAGATGTCAAAACACAAAATCTAAAAGTCAAGTGATTAATTCATGATGTCTTTGGCAGAAGAAGGATAGTCTTAGAACACTTACTGCACAGTCGTTAACCATTTTCTCTTTGACAATGTCTGCCTTGACAACACACTTGCTCATGGTAATGTCTAATGAGCAGAGAGTTGACTTGTGCTCACCCAGAATGATGACTGGGTAAGTTACCTTTGAAGTGAGTTGAACCTTCTTTATACGTAGTCCAACTCACAGTAGCCCCTCAGAGTCAAGAAAGGGACAGAGTTTCCCAAGAGGATTTTGTTTTGGGAGAGATTCCTGCTGTGTTCCTGTCGAGAATCAGCAAGAAATGCTGGTCCAGCTAAACATGAAGAAAGAGTGAGCAGTTTACCTTGGAGCCTTCTTTTGGCATGATTAGCCAGATGGAGATCAGTAGGTACATAGTTCCATTAGTTCTTCATAATTGATCACCCTGATACGTTGGATCCCATTATGTACATCAACATAGAATCTCCTTTTTTCATTAAATATTGTACAACTGAGTACAACCTTGTTGTCAGTAAAGAAGTTGATATCATCTAGTTCTTTGACCAGCTCTTTGATTATCATCTCTGCCATCTCAACTACAAGAACAGCAGCAGCGAGTTCAAGTCTTGTTATGCTGAGATTTGGTCTGGGAGCAAGTTTTGCCTTGCCCAGAATTAATCCAATTTCACTATGTCCAGCAGCGTTTGTGACCTTCAGGCATGCAATAAAAACAGTTGCTTTAGTTGACTCATCACAGAAGATGCAAACCTCTTTCTTTTGGGTTGTAGATAGTAGAATTGTTCAGTAGATTCTTGGAATTTTCATGCCTATAAGATCCTGAAGGGAAAAACATTAGTGCTATATCTGTATACCCTTAGGGAGTGGGACATCCCATCCACAATGTCGTAGGTTAATTCTCTTAACATAAGCGTTCCTGGATACCGACTGTAGCAGCAAATCCAAGAGGGTCAAACAGGCTATTGATATTCCAGAATGCATAAAGGATCTTTTAGTATCAGCAACCTGGAATGTAGGGATGTCGCTAATGAAGTCTGATCCAAGGCCCAGTCTGTACTACATAAGAGGGAGGTCATGCCAAACTTGAAGACTCTGTAGACCTTTGGCCAGGTCTTCAGATAGGAAGCACTGCATGGCCTCAGCCACTGTTGGATGCAATCTTATGTAGTCTGAGATTAAACTGTACCAACATGACTTGCACTGCTTTCAGCATGCTGACTGCTTCTTCCGCACTAGAAAATACTTATTCAGCTCATCCACCATTTCCTTTTCCCCATTACTACCTCTCCAGCATCATTTCCCAGTGGTCCAATATCCATTCTTGCCTCTCTTGTACTCCATAAATAACTGAAAAAATTTTGATATCCTCTTTGATATTATTGGTTAGTTTAACTTCATAATTCATCTTTTTCCTCCTTACAGCTTTTTTAGATGCCTTCTGTTGGCTGTTAAAAGCTTCCCATTTCTCTAACTTTACACTAATTTTTGCTCTATTATATGCCCTGCCTTTGGTTTTTATGTTTGCTTGTTAGCCATGGTTGTGTGATCTTGCCTTCAGAATACTTCTTCTTTGGAATGTATCTAGCCAGCATCTTCTGAATTGCTCCCAGAAACTTCAGCTATTTCTGTTCTGCTAGTGTCCCCATCCAGACTGCTTTCGCTGGATGATCTTGTAGCGCAGTTATGATGTTGTGGGCGTCACTGCATCATGGCTGAAAGAAGGTTGTAGTTGAGAGCTTAACAGCCAAGGATGTAGTTGAGAGCCTTAAATTGTATCAAAAGGCCAGGCAGGTACGCAGAGGGGATGGGGCGGATCTGTTGGTGAAATATAAAATCAAACTCTTAAAAAGAGGAACAGAAGATGTAGAATCATTGTGCGTAAAGTTAAGGAAGCTAAAAAGACCCTGATGGGAGTTTTATATAGGCCTCCAAACAGTAGCCGGGATGTCGGCTACGCATTACAATGGGGGATAGAAAATGCATGCCAAAAGAGCAATGCTATGATAGTTGGGGGATTTCAATGGGCAGGTACACTGGGCAAATCAAGTTGGTATTAATTTTGGATCGCAAGAGAGACAATTTGTACAATGCCTATGAGCTGGCATTTTAGAACTGCTTGTGGTTGAGCTCACTAGGCAATCAGCTATTCTGGATTGGGTATTGTGTAATGAACCATATTTAATGAGGGAGATTAAGGTAAAGGAACCCTTAGGAAGCAGTGATCATAATGTGATATAAATCAACCTGCAATTAGAGAGAGAGAGAAGCTGAAGGTAAATGCATCAGTATTACAGTGAAGTAAAGGGAATTACAGAGGCATGAGAGAGGAGCTGCCCACAACATCACACCTGCTAATCTCTAACTGTGCTACAAGATCACTCACCTTATTCCATATACTTGAATACAACACCTTCTGTCCTGTATTCATCACCATTTCTAATATTGTCCCAGTGATACACTGAAACTCATCCCACTGACTGCAATTGTGCCCTATCATCTGTCTGCCCTTCCTGAAAGCCTCAGTACACACTGCCTCTGCTTGTATACCAGCTGCCCCATCCTCAGGCCTATCACTCAGTTTCCCAACCTCCTGCCAAATTAGTGTAAACGCTTTCCAACAGTTCTAGCAAATCCACTCAGAAGGATATTAGTCTTGCTTGGTTCATATGTAACCCATCCCTTTTGTATTGCTCATACATTCCCCAGAACAGATCCTAATGATCAAGGAATCTGAAACTCTGACCCCTGAAACAGGTTCTCAGCAATACATTCCTCTCCCAGGTCATCCTATTCATTCACCCACTGGCTGGCACATGGCACAGGCAGCAATCTGGAGGCTACTACCCTGGAGGTCCTACTTTTCAGCTTTCTTCCCAGCTTCCGTCTCCAGGATCTCCTCACTTTCCCTACCTATGTCATTGGTGCAAATATAACTTCTGGGTGCTCCCCCTCCCCCTTTCGAATGCTATGGACCTGATCTGAGACGTCCCTGACCCTGGCACCTGGGAGGCAACCACTATCTGGATATCTCCATCGCATCCATATAATCTTGTATCTGCTCCTCTGTCTATGGAATCCCCTATCTCTACTGCAACCCTCTTCTCTCCCCTACCCTCCCCCTTTCTGAGCCACAGTGCCAGATTGCTTCTGCTAGGTTATTTCCCCCCACCTCCCAAAAGTATCCAAAGCAGCATACTTATTACTGAGGGGAACAGCTGCAGGGGTACGTTGTACTGGCTATCTATTTCCTTTCATTCTCCTAACAGTCATCAGGCACCATAACACCATAAGACCATAAGACTTAGGAGCAGAATTAGGCCATCTGGCCCATCGTGTCTGCTCCACCATTTAATCAAGGCTGATCTTTTTTTCCCTCCTCCTCAACCCCAGTTCCTGGCCTTCTCCCCGTAACCTTTGATGCCATGTCCAATCAAGAACCTATCAATCTCTGTCTTAAACATACCCAATGACCTGGCCTCCACAGCTGCATGTGGTAACAGATTTCACAAATTCACCACCCTTTGGCTAAAGAAATTTCTCCACATCTCTGATCTGAAAGGGTGCCCCTCCATCCTGAGGCTGTGCCCTCTTGTCCTAAACTCTCCCATCATGCCTCCTACCCCCCTCTAACTCCGATCTATCTTAGAAACATCGAAAATAGGTGCAGGAGTAGGCCGTTCGGCCCTTCGAGCCTGCACCACCATTCAGTATGATCATGGCTGATCATCCAACTCAGAACCCTGTACCAGCCTTCTCTCCATACCCCCTGATCCCTTTAGCCACAAGAGCCATATCTAACTCCCTCTTAAATATAGCCAATGGACTGGCCTCAACTCTTTCCTGTGGCAGAGAATTCCACAGATTCACCACTCACTGTGTGAAGAAGTTTTTCCTCATCTCAGTCCTAAAAGGCTTCTCCATTATCCTTAAACTGTGACCCCTCGTTCTGGACTTCCCCAACATCAGGAACAATCTTCCCGCATCTAGCCTATCCAATCCCTTTAGAATTTTATACGTTTCAATAAGATCCCCCCTCAATCTTCTAAATTCCAGGGAGTATAAGCCTAGTCGATCCAGTCTTTCTTCATACGAAAGTTCTGCCATCCCAGGAATCAATCTGGTGAACCTTCTTTGTACTCCCTCTATGGCAAGAATGTCTTTCCTCAGATTAGGGGACCAAAACTGCACACAATACTCCAGGTGTGGTCTCACCAAGGCCTTGTACAACTGCAGTAGACCCTCCCTGCTCCTGTACTTGAATCCTCTTGCTATGAATGCCAGCATACCATTCACCTTTTTCACCGCCTGCTGTACCTGCATGCCCACTTTCAATGACTGGTGTATAATGACACCCAGGTCTCGTTGCACCTCCCCTTTTCCTAATCGGCCACCATTCAGATAATAATCTGTTTTCTTGTTCTTGCCACCAAAGTGGATAACCTCACATTTATCCACATTAATTTGCATCTGCCATGAATTTGCCCACTCACCTAACCTATCCAAGTCACCCTGCATCCTCTTAGCATCCTCCTCACAGCTAACACTGCCACTCAGCTTCGTGTCATCCGCAAACTTGGAGACGGTGCATTTAATTCCCTCAACTAAGTTATTAATATATATTGTAAACAACTGGGGTCCCAACACTGAGCCTTGCGGTACCCCACTAGTCACTGCCTGCCATTCTGAAAAGGTCCCATTTATTCCCACTCTTCGCTTCCTGTCTGCCAACCAATTCTCTATCCACATCAATACCATACTCCCAATACCGTGTGCTTTAAGTTTGCACACTCATCTCATCAGTTTCCATAGGTCACTGAGCAGCACCATTTCCTTAACATGTTCTCTGTAGCTCAGTGCACCTGGTGCTGATGTGGTTATCTGGGAGGCTAGAGGTCTCTCAGCATGCCCACATCTCACACAAACTCAGCACATGCCCTGGAGCTATTTTCACTGCTCTGTTTATTTACTAACAAATGAATAATGAAGAATGAAGAATGAAGAATGAGTTGTTGTTTGATTGAGCCATCAGAAAACACTGAAAGCCTGTGAACATTCCTTCTTAAATCTCACCCACAGACTTGTGTATTGACTCCCCTCTCACTCCTAATTCGATTGGGCCACCGGAAAATGCCGAAAGCCCATGAACGCTCTTTTTAAAATCACAGATCTCTGAGTTGCTTCTTCTCTCGTTCCTGATTCAAATGGGCCACAAAAAAAAATCCCTTAATGAGTGAGTTTTCTTATGGACAGCGCATTGTTTGTCGGGATTCATAACAGAGTTTTCTACTTCACTTTTGCTGACTGTGATAGGGCTTCGGTTTTCCATGTTTTTGCTGGAGACCTGTCTTTGAATGAGAAGTTACTGGAAGTTGTGAACATAAAACTAGGGTTATTTTGCATTTCTGAGTGGTGGCAAACAAAGTCCATGAAGAATGAAAATGGAGGATATGATATGATGGTTTGTTTTATACTTGAACCTTTCAGTTATCTGCTGTTCTTGGATATTATTTAGTAGTTTCTCTACTACAGGGTTCATTCCTCTTGTTGTGTTCAAAAAACACAGTCCTAATAAATAATCCTCGGTTTTTGTCATCAGTTGCGACAATCAATCTGCATGCTCCTGTAACTTCTGCGATTCTTTGTGTGAGAGTATGGGAAAATTACCTAGAGAGATTCTTCAATTGCCTCTAGAAGGCTATAGCATTTGTCCAGCCTCTGCCTCAACACCTGTAAACACTTAGCTGGATTGTTAATGTCAACTGCCAGTACCCTTCTCGCTATCTTTTCACTCTACTGCCCTCAATGTGTCAGAGTACACAGCTATGCAGCAAGCTAAACAACTTCTCAAATATCACCAGAGACAGAAGCTTTTGTCAGGAGTTTTAATGAGATCCCTTACCTGTGAAACTGCAGAAAGTTAATTAGAACACATATTATCGGAATGGGGATGGGAAGTAGAGTTGAAATGGGTGAGAGACTGACATGTCAGAATGGGAATGGGAAGATAGACTGATATTTCAAAATGGGAATGGGAAGTTAGATTTCTTGAAATTCCCATAACTGCCTCCACTACTCCCCTTTCCTTCACCATTCCCTCTTCCCATTTCCCTCTCTCACCTCATCTCCTTACCTGCCCATCGTCTTCCTCAGAAGCTCCTCCTTCTTTCCTTTCTTCCATGATCTTCTATCCCCTTTTATCCAATTCCCCCTTCTCACTGCCTCCTACCAATCAGCCAATGCTCTAACCATGTTAGTAACATTCCTGTAATACCATGGGCTCTTAACTTGGTAAACAGCCTCATGTGTAGCACCTTGTCAAAGGCCTTCTGAAAGTCCAAACGTCCCCTGCACCTCCTTCATCTATCCTACTTGTAATCTCCTCAAAGAATTTCAACAGGTTTGTCAGGCAAGATTTTCCCTTAAGGAAACCATGCAGACTTTGTCCTATCTTGTCCTGTGTCACCAAATACTCCATAACCTCATCCTTAACAATTAACTCCAACATCTTCCCAAGCACTGAGGTCAGGCTAACTGGTCTATAATTTCCTTTCTGCTACTTTCCTCCTTTCTTTCCTATGTCATATGTCACTTTTCCAGTCCTGCGGCACCATTCCGGAGTCCAACAATTCTTAAAAGATCATTACTAATGATTCCACAATCCCTGCTGCTACCTCTTTCAGAACCTTAGGGTTCAGTTCATCTAGTCCAGGTGAATTATGTACCCTGAGGTCCTTCAGGTCTTGAGCAGCTTCTCCCTTCTATTAGTAAATGAACTCACTTTTCTTCCCTCACACCCATCAACATCTGGCACACTGCTAATGCCTTGCACAGTGAAGACTGGTGCAAAATACTCAGTTAATCTTGCCATCTCCTTGTCACCCATTATTATTTCTCTGGCCTTACTTTCTACTGATCCTACATCCACTCTCATCTCTCTTTAAAAACGCAAACACGAGGAAATCTGCAGATGCTGGAATTTCAAGCAACACACATAAAAGTTGCTGGTGAACACAGCAGGCCAGGCAGCATCTCTAGGAAGAGGTACAGTCGACGTTTTGGGCCGAGACCCTTCGTCAGGACTAACTGAAAGATGAGCTAGTAAGATATTTGATAGTGGGAGGGTGAGGGGGAGATCCGAAATGATAGGAGAAGACAGGAAGGGGAGGGATGGAGCCAAGAACCCCATCTGTTATTTATGTATTTATATACACACATTCTTTTTCTCTCTCTCCTTTTTCTCCCTCTGTCCCTCTCACTATACCCCTTGCCCATCCTCTGGGCTTCCCCCTCCCCCTTTCGTTCTCCCTAGGCCTCCTGTCCCATGATCCTCTCATATCCCTTTTGCCAATCACCTGTCCAGCTCTGGCTCCATCCCTCCCCCTCCTGTCTTCTCCTATCATTTCAGATCTCCCCCTCCCCCTCCCACTTTCAAAATTCTTACTAGCTCTTCTTTCAGTTAGTCCCAACGAAGGGTTTCGGCTGGAAACGTCGACTGTAACTCATCTCTCTATTTTTTTTTACATACTTGCAAAAGCTTTTATTATCCACTTTGATATTGGTTAAAGGTTAGTCCTCCACTCTGCACTCCACGTTCAACGGCCAGAAGTGTGGACGAGTGACAAATTACATCCGGAGTCCAGGCCTCTACTCTGTCCTCAAGGGCTAGAAATGTGAACATGGGATGAAGGACTTTCAGAGTCACACTTTTTACTACATGCTCAGAGGCTGACAATGTGGACAGGGATAAAGGACATTCGTGGATGTCAGACTCTCCCACGTCAGGGTGTTCCAGGATTGAACGTGAGCAAGAGGCACGAGGGCCGGTCAGTCGGCATGCCCAGAGTTTGAGCCGTGAGTTTGAGGTGCTGTCATCAGCTAGCCTGGTTCAGTACTGAAGGTTGACTGGAAGTCTGGAAGTCGAAGCCCAGTGGCTGAAGCTCGGATAGTGGACACTGGAGGCCTGTTCTGGAGTTGGAGGACAGTCCATGTGTGTAGGTGGGAGAGAGAGAGGAATGGGGCTTGCTTCGCTGTTGTTTTGTGGCTTGTTACGCTCTGTGTTGTTTTGCCAAGCATTGTGAGCATGCTGTTCTGGCATCAGAATGCGTGGAAACACTTCAGGACTCCCCTAGCTGTGATGGTTGGTAACACAAATGACTCCTTTCACTGTTTGTTTCGATGTACGTGTGATAAATAAATCTGAACTTGAGTGTTCAGTGACATGCCTTCTGGTGCCATTTTGTGATAGTGCTGGACCCAGGACATGCTATCTAATATGTTAACACTCAGGAATTTATATCTGCTGTGACTCACTCGACTGCCGGTCACCCAATGTGGAACAAGACATGTTCTCTCTACTTCGCCTTCCTGAACTCAACAATCAATTCTTTAGCTTTACTGGCACTGAGTGAGAGGTTGTTGTTGTGGCACCAGTCAACCACCTCGCTCCTGTACACTGATTCGTCACCAGTTGTGATTCGTCCAACAACAGTCGTGTCACTGGCAAATTTATATATTCAAAGGTTCAATTTAAGGTTTCAAGGTTTAATTTAATGTCAGAGAAATATATACAATATACATCCTGAAATGCATTTTCTTTGCATAAATGTGCAAACTTTGTTCACCGAGAGTGGTAGGAATGGGCTGCCTAGGTTTGTTGGAAGCAGGTACAAGTGGTTAAGAGACTCTTAAATAGATGCGTGAACATGCAGAGAATGGAGAGAATGGGTTGTGTGCAGGCAGGAGTGACCTATAGTTTGATTTGGTGCTGTGTTTGGCAGATGATGTTCAGTAGACAGAAGTGCTTGTTACTGTGATGTACTGTTCTGTGTTATGTGTGAACTGTTTACGACCACTCCCCCTTCCCCTGAAACCGTATGATTGAAGGGGTCAACACACAAGTTGCATTATCACCCATCAGCATAACCTCCAGCAATCTCAGATGCAACCACTTAAACTAGAGTATTTTGCTTACATTGGAAAGAAATGAGTTACTTTTCCTGATTACTCCTGTTAATGCTACAGACATTTTTCATTCACTCCAGCAACAATTATGTGGGAGCTATCGCACTGACAATAATTTTAATGCAACTTTTAAATCAGAAGCCTCAGGGAAGGATAAAAATCAAAGTGCAGGACGTCACCAGATGAATGAGATAGAGTGAAACTGAGATGCTGTTGGAATGAAAGGAGAGCTGTATTTGTAAAGATTTCATGGCTTGTTGGAGAGTGAGATACAAAATATCGCAGATACTCAAAAATAATGGATGGCACAGAGGCACAACAGTGGAACTGCTTCCTCAGTTCCAGTGATGTTTGTTCGATTCTGACCTCTGGTGCAGTCTGTATGTTTCCTATGTGCTTCCTTCTAATCACTGATAGACGCAGCAATTTCAATTGACATTCCCCTTTCAATCAGACAGCTTTGAAACCTTGGATCTGGACTCCATTTCTTTCGTTCTACCAATGCTCCTAACCCCAAGAAAACAAACTGTTGCAGGAACTCATGTAATTCATATAATTCACTGCAGAACAAGAATCTAATTTGAAGATTTAAGAAGTGGCTGTAACTTACGACTTGTAATGTGACATGAAGCATAAATCCAATGGCTGCATTTGTGTGACAAAGGAAAATAAATGGATGCAAAAAGAAATCAATTAACTTCAGCAGATGACGAAGCTGAGAAGCATTTTAAATCCCCTTGGCCATTAAACCATTCGGATTATACAACCCATCACTTCCTAGAGTGGTGAGGGTGTAATGAAAGCAAGCGCTTGGAAATGGCAGTCTGCCTGGTGTAATGAATGGATGCAAATACTAATGTTCATCATTTCTTCAGCAGCTGAATGATACGTGAGTCACTTCAGAATCTCAGACCAAGCCATGGAGGAATTGTTTCACCGTTTTGGTTTATTTTTTAGTTCTGAATTTTGAAGTACCCGTACTTTAATTTTCTTGAACGGTGCGGACAAAGGGAACTGGAGCCCCTGCTATGACAGCCTCCAGCCCATGAATAATCCAGTAGATGTCATGTGACTGCAGTTCCAAGGTGAAGATTATTAGTCATGACATTGAACTAAATAATTCAGTGATAAACAGAAAGAGCTCAATTGGAATTGGAACTAGAATTGGGATCGGTTTATCACTATGGTGTGTACCGAGATGCAGTGAAAAGCTTATCTTGCACATTGTTCATATTCCTCAAATTATTTTACAGTGTACGGTGGTAGAACAAAGTAAAACAATAACAGACTGCAGAATAAAATGTAACAGCTACAGAAAAAGTGCAGTGTAGGCAGACAATAAAGTGGAAGATCATCCTAAGGCACATCCCAGTCACAATCCTGATCCTGGATAGTCAATTCACAAGAGATAGGTCAGAATTGATGAATGTTGCATTGAACTGTGCATACACAGGGTGGGATATGGTCAAGATGATGTACAGGTCTGAGCCAGTCATTTTCCACAAGACTGAGTGTTTCCCGTGTGAAGCAGTGGTCGTCCGTTAGGGAAAGAAATCCTTAGCATCTTTGAACAGAATTGGTGCCAAAGGGAAGTTTGTACATATAAGGAAAATCTAGCTTCTTCTGTTTGTAAATTGCTCTAACACAGCATATATTTTAGAGCAACACATATAAAAGTTGCTGGTGAACTGACAAAGGGTCTCGGCCCGAAACGTCAACTGTACCTCTTCCTAGAGATGCTGCCTGGCCTGCTGCGTTCACCAGCAACTCTTATGTGTGTTGCTTGAAATTCCAGCATCTGCAGATTTCCTCGTGTATATATTTTAGAGTGCTATCTTGGAAAGAAATCTATTCCTAATTCCATTGGAAATACTATTGCATCTTCCTTTCCTCATTGGAATAATCCCAATGTAACTTGGTGACAGTCAAACGCTGAAGAAGGTCTCTCCTAATCTTACAACTTCCATTTTGTCTCCCCTCAGACTCCAGAAAAGTTCACCCAAGATTGACCAGCTTTCCCTGATATCATATGCCCTTGAACTCAGGCAGCATTCTGGTAAAACTTTTCCGCAGCCTCTTCAAAGACTCCATTTCCTTCCCATAATGGAGCGACCGGATGTGAATGCGGTATTCCAGATATAGCCTCCAACCTCGGTTCATAAAGGCAAACATGCATGCGCCTTCTTTCTTGTCCTAATAATCTTCACAGCAACTTTCTGGGAGCTGCGGACTTGGACTCAAGATCCTCTGTAGGTCAGTGCTCTTAAAGGTTCGGTTACTAACTGCACACTCTCCCGTTTACATTTCATCTCCGAACGTACCACACCTCACGCATCCAGATTAAACTCCATATGTCAGTTCTTTGCCTTTCTGTATCTGATTTACTGTATATCGATTGCTGACACTTTACCAAAATGTATAGGATCAGCTAGAGCGAACAGTACAAGCTTTGAAAATCAAAAGCACTGACAGTATTGAAGATTTGAAATAAAAGCAGGAAATGGTGTCAAAAGCTTGACAGGTCGGGCAGCATCCATGGAAAGAGAAACAATAAATGTTTTAGGTTCATGACCCGTCATCAATTATATGGGCTTTGTTTAAAATATCACAACAAAATATGAGCTTAGTTTCTCTTTTATGCTGTGCATTTTTGAGGAGGTATCATTTTATGATTGCAGGTTGTCGTAATATTGTGTAAGGAAAGACGTGAGGTGGAGCAAATAGGCAATGTCAGTGTGTTTGACAAACTTCTGTAGAGGCACAGTGGAGAGTATCTGGACCGGTTGCACCACAGCCTGGTATGGAAACACCAATACACAGAATGGAAAAAGCTATAAAAAGTGCCTATCACAGGCAAAGCTCTTTCCACCACTGAGTACTTCTACATGGAGTGCTGCCACACGATAGCAGCAACCATCCTCAAAGATCTCTACCTTCTTGCTACTACCATTGGACAGGAGGTGTGGAAGCTGTAGGTCCCACACCACCAGGGTCAGGATCAGTTATTAACCTATAGCATCAGACTCCTGAACCAGTGTGGATAACTTTAATCACTGCTTTTCTGAACTGATTCTATGACCTGCAGACTCATTTTCAAGGAACCTTTACAACTCTTGTTCGGATTTTTTATTATTTGCACAGTTTGTCTTCTTTTGCACGTTGGTAGTTTGTCAGTCTTGTTTATATATATATATATACTTTTCATGAAATTGTATTGTATTTCTTTTTTGCCTGTAAATACCTGTTAGGAAATGAATTTAAAGATAGTATCTGCTAGCATACAATATACTTAAGTACTTTGATAATAAATTTGCTTTAAACTTTTTTCCTTCTCAGAGATTCACTGTGCTTGAGGCAAAAGCACTTCAAAATGAAAAGTTCAAATACTTTTATTATCAAATTATGTATACCAAATGCAGCATTAAGATTCATCTGCTGGCAGACAGCAAGAAACCAAAGAAATATAATAGAATCCGCAGAGAAATCCACACAACAAACACCATCAAACATTCAATGTGCAAAAAAAGAACAAGTCATGCGAACAATTTCAAAATAGCAACCAAATGCAAAATGCAGAGTCCCGGAAAATGAATGCCTCAGCCACAGAGCCATTTCAGCACTGAAGCAAGTGCAGCTGGCCCATGAGCCCCACGGCTGCAGAGTCAGTTCAGCACGAAGCCAAGTATAGCCTCTTGCAACAGTAAGCTGAACACCAGTTCATCTATCACCCTTTTTAATCTGGCTTGCATTTACATCAGCAAAATGGCGAGGCTCAGCAGGGAAGGCTGACGTCAGGCAGAGCAATAGTGATAGTAGACTTGGCAGTTAGGGGGTCTGGCAGAAGATTCCATGATGGCGAAAGATAAGCCAGGATGGGGTGTTGCTTCCTCGGTGCCGGGGCCCAGGATGTGTCAGAGCAGTTGCAGAATATTCTCAAGAGGAAGGGTGAGCAGCCAAAGGTCGAGCTGCATTTTGGCACCAATGACATTGGTAGAAAGGGAGAAGAAGTCCTGCATAGTGAGTATAAGGAGCTATGAAAGAGGCTGAAGGGCAGGACCCCTAAAATAGTGATCCCCAGATTACTCCCAGTGCAACGCGTCAGTCAGGGCAGAAAGAGGACGATAGCACAGATGAATGAATGGCTGTGGAACTGGTGCAGGGGCAGGGTATCAGGTTCTTGGCTGAATGGAATCTCTCCTGGAGCAGGGATGACCAACACAAGGGGACAGGTTGTCCCTGAACTGGAGGGGAACCCATAACCTGGCCGGGAGGTTCGCTAGTGCTCCTCAGGAGGGTTTAAGCTCACTTGGCAACCACAAGAGGATGGGAACCAGAGAACCAGGTCAGAAAGTGGAGGGATGCAGAGGAAGGTAGATATCAGGGTCAGTAAAAAACAGGCAGAAGCAAAGTAATTGATACAATGGATGGATAGTTTGAAGTGTGTGTATTTTAATGCTATGAGTGTTGTGGGTAAAGGTGATGAATTTAGAGCATGGGTTAGCACATGGAATTATGAATGTTGTGGCCATTACAGAAACTTGGTTGAGAAGGGGACAGGAATGGGTGCTTAATATTGTAAACACAAGGAATTCTGCAGATGCTGGAAATTCAAGCAACACACCTCAAATTTGCTGGTGAACGCAGCAGGCCAGGCAGCATCTCTAGGAAGAGGTACAGTCGATGTTTCGGGCCGAGACCCTTCATCAGGACGAACTGATGGAAGCAGGAGTTAGTCCTGACGAAGGGTCTCGGCCCGAAATGTCGACTGTACCTCTTCCTAGAGATGCTGCCTGGCCTGCTGCGTTCACCAGCAAATTTGAGGTGTGTTGCTTGGGTGCTTAATATGCTAGGGTTTCAATGTTTTAGAAAATATAAAGAAGGTACAGAAATTAGAAATAGGAAAGATGCAACCACTCTGAGGGGATTGTACTACAGACATCCCCCCTCCACCCCAGTAACGACTGGGACATTGAGGAACAGATATGTAGACAGATTAAGGAAAGGTGTAAAAACAACAGGGTTATTGCCGTGGTGACTTCAACCTCCCTAATATAGATAGGGATTTTCAGCATCTTCTGAGTTCAAGAGGTTAGATGGGGCAGAACTTTTTAGGTGCCTCCTGGAGGGTTTCTTAGGTGAATATTTAAATAGTCAACAAGAGGAAGGGAACTTGGTGTTGTGTAATGAGCTTGGCCAGCTGACTGACCTTTCACTGCGTGAACAAATAGGGAACAGTGACCACAACTCCTTAAGCTTTAAGATAGTGAGAGATAAGGATAAGCATGGGCCTTGCAGGAAAGTGTTAAGTGGGCCTTGCAGGAAAGTGTTAAGTTGGAGCAGGCAAATTACTAGAGCGTTAGGAAGGAACTAACGAGAGTTAATTGGAAACTGCTGTATTTTGTCCAAGTCCACATCTGACAGGTGGAAGACATTTAAAGACCAACTGCACAGAGTACAGGAGAAGTATATTCCGGTCAGAAAGAAGGACAAGGATCGCAAGACAAGAGAATCTTGGATGTCAAGTGAGGTGATGAATTTAGTCAAGAAAGAAAAAGGAAAAATATGTAAAACTCAGCAAGCCAGAATCAAACCGAGACCTTGGGGATTATAAAGAATCCAAAAAAGAACTCAAGAAGGGAATTAGGAAAATCAGGAGATGCCATGAAAAATCTTCGGTGAATCCCAAGGCAAGAGGATGAGTAGGGAGAGGATAAGAACACTCAATGAGTACTTTACCTCAGTATTTACCAAGGACAAGAATGAGGAGAATGTGGAGGATAGGGAGATCAGTGCTGAGCGTATTGATAGGCTAGAGCATTTCGGGGTGAAGGAGGAGGTAGTGTTGGGTCTCTTAAAGAGCATTAAGGTGAGTAAGTCCCCTGGGGTCTGATGAGATATAACCCAAGTTATTGAAAGAGACAAGAGAAGAAATTTCTGGAGCCTTGATCAACATCTTTGTGTCCTCTCTGACAGAGACAGTGGCGGCCGTCTCTCTGAAGAACCAACCATTGGTGCAAGTCCCCTCATTACAGAGGATGAAATCTAAGCAGCAGACCAACAGAGGAACCAGCTTCCTCTCATGCTTCACACCAAATGTTTACCCAGTCCTCCTCCTGAACTTGCATCTTCAGCTTCAGATTCAAAACCAGATGAACCCTCATTTAAGGTAGAAATTGTTAAGTGCCCAAGGACACCCTACTTGGAAACATATGGGTGTTCACTACTTAATCAGAGCAGAGAAGAAATAACCAGTCCAACAAGTGTATCAGTGGCTCACCTTTAAATAGAAGCTACTGCAGAACCAACTATACATCCCTCACTCCTTGCACCTGGCCCTGGTGCTAAACCACCACCGGACAACAGTTTGAGTGAGATGCTGACTCTGGCCAGAGAAGCCCCAAGACAGAGTTATTTCAAATGTGGACATGACAGTCATCTGGTAGTGAATCTGGGGAGGGTAGAAAGGTGAACTGGGGAAGCAGTAACAATATATTGCTGAACAAGGATGAACACACAATGCAGCAAACATTATTGGACTCCAGGAAACTGAGCCAAGAACCTATTGATACTGCAGAAGAGTTATACCTAGATACAGCTGTAAACTCAGGCCAGCATCTTGGGCTACTACCGGTTCTAGCACACCCACAGCAGAGCACAGCAGCCAGTCAGATTAGACTCAATCAGATGTAGCTGCTTCCGAGCACCTTCCAAAGACATGCCCTGGAACATCTGAAGTTACTGAAAGTAGCACTGGTAGATTCTATATTCGCAACCACAGCAATGAAATTCCAACTCCTGAAACTGCACATGGTCCTTTACATCTTAAGGACATAGCTGACAAAATCCATCCAAAGAACTCTCTGGCTGAAATTCTCTTGTTGCTTGGCAGAGATACCATCCATATCCATGAGGTGCATGAACAGTGCAATGGTCAGCACGATGCACCTTATGTCCAACGACTGTACCTGGGTTGGGTCATAGTGGGTGAAGTCTGTCTTGATGCCGCTTATCAGCCCAGTGACAATGCATTTAAGGCTAATGTCCTGGAGAATGGGCACCCAAGTCATTTCAGACCCCGTGAGAGTAGCATCTATATGAAAAAGAAATTTGTTGGAGTTGTCAAAGACAGCTTTTTCAGCGGATGACATATTTGCAAACGATCTCTCAGTGCAGAGCAAATGAATTGGGAAAAGGTTAGAATCCTTCTTGTTGTTCAAAGACAGGTACAGTATATGCAGGGGATGTGCAGTGCATTACAAAGCAGGACTCTCTCTAAATCCAAAGTTACCTTAGTGAACTCTATCTCTTTCTTGACTCTGAAGAGCTACAGCGAGTTGGAGGATGTATTAAAAGAGCACAACTCACTTCAGAGTCATCATTCCGGGTGAACACTGTGTCACTGGTCTGCTCATCAGACATTACCAGGGGCAAGTATGTCATCAAGGATGCCATTTTTGAGGTGATAATGGTTAAAGACTGCGCAGTAAGACTGGTTTCAAGACCAATCTCTGAGACTGTCCATTCTTTTGCCAAAGAATTAATGAAATAATCATTTGACTTTTAGTTTCAGTAGTTAAAGTTTGACATCATGGGGAGTGTCCTGCCTATAGAGGTGCTGTTCATCTTGTGCAAACATCACTTCGTGTACATAAGCTGTTTTGTTTTACATAATTTCCTGCGTGGGTCAATTTGAATTTCAACATGGAGCAAACATAGTGAAAAGACATCCATCTCCATCCACTTTTATTTACCCCTGAAACAACAGTATCTGTAAGCCTTAAGCTTTCTTAGTATTGTTAAACATTTAGTAGATGCACTTTGAAGGAAGTACTATGTTTATTGATATCATCCAATATACAAAAACCCGTTGATAGCTAAAGGAGCACACATGGTCAAATTGGCTAAAGTGAAAAGGAAAGGAAAACAGATACAGAATCACGACAAGTCTGCAAAAGGCCTATCAGTCCTGAAGCTTAGAGATCAATTGCAAATTTGGGATCACGATTCTGACACATACATTACGCAAGGGTATGAGCAAGAGGAAGTAGCTCCATATTCTTACCAGATCCAGACGGAACAAGGACACATCTGAGAAAGAACTGTGTGGATCTAGGACCACAAGCTCCAACCCATAGCTGTGACACCAAAGGTGCCAGCAGATGGAAAAAATGAGCATGTTAATCAGAGTTCTCAGAAAGTCACAAATATTAAGAACCAAATACAAACAATTCACCTGTGGAAACAAATACCAGTACAAAAAGCATCACTAAGTCATTTCAGAGACTGGCTGAAAGTTGATGAGTGGACTAGGGGCTATATTTGCTTATTACAATTGAGGTTAATATAAATATCTTTGTTGGAAAGGATTATTGTTCTTTGAAGCTTCATGAGGACATAGTATGGGGTTTGTTTTTCTTTAAAGAGGGAAGATGTATTATTATTTGTGTGCATAACAAAGAACTTCTATTTCCAGTTGGCAATGTGAACAGTTCACCCAGAACTGGAAACTTCAATGGTGACTGAGTTGCACACACTTAGTGCTGAACAGTGTCGGGTAATACAATGTTCTAGCGTTTACCCATGCCAAGTTTGTCTTTATTAAGAACAAACAGAGCAACAAATGAACAGCTTTTTTTGAAGGCTGGTTCTCATTTACTTCAGTGTTTGGTCTCCACATAATTCTTGATTAACCCACGACTCAATCCTTAACACTTTGGCAATGGAGGCTCAGTGTGTATCTGCAGTGTATTTTCTGATTGCAGAAACTGCAGATAAAGTGCACAACTGCTGGACAGACTGAATGTTTAGACTAGCAGATAGGGCACCAATCAAGTGGCTGGATGAGATACTTACGTGTGGTTTGGTGCTGCATTCATCCAGGCAAGCACAGCTGGCTCTAAACATTCATACTCTTGTCATGCCTTAAAGTGGTAGAAAAGTCATGGGTATCAGTAGTTAAACTACTAACTGAGGATACTCACCCTCTGACCTCTGATGCAGTTATGGTATTATGTGGTTGTCCAAATGATTTTCTGTTCAATGCTGACCTCTAAGGTGTCATTAGTACGACATTCAGTAATAAAAACGCTATTGAATATCAAGGGTAGGTAGTTAGACACCATCTTGTTGGAGATGGACAGAGACCAGCATATTTGAGGCATGAGTGTTATATTTCTCTTTGTACTTTATGTCTTGCTACATGCAAATATGGATTCACTCTGGAATTCAACACTTTGGTCGATATTTGAGCCAAGGTTGTGATGATGCATTGAATTAAATAGTCCTGGTGAAAACTGGGCATCAGTCAGCAGGTCACTGGAGACTACAATGTGGCTCGATAGCAATGTAGGCAGCATCTTGTATCAATGTCTAATGACTCTGAGAAGGATATTTGATCGGTGTTAGCAATACTGGATAGATGCTGCTTTTTTGTACCTTGACAATTTTCCTTAATGTAACTATACCAGAACAGCTTGGCTAGTTCTGGACCATAGGTCTACTGTACTTCATTTGTCCAATCCATTGCTTTTGCTGTATCCAGTGCTTTCAGCCATCTGTAAATATCATGCAGGATGAATTAAATTGACTGAAGATGATCTTCTATATCATGTGACAGTGCAGATCCAAGGAGGCACATCAGCCACATGGCTCTTCCTGGCTAAGCTTTTAGTACATGTTCAGACATTGTCCTAGCATTAGCACAGTTTGTAGATCTGCTCTTTCTCAGTTCCAGTGATCAGGGTTCCAGCCTGCTCTTCTGTGCTGTCTCTGTAGAACTTGCATGTACTCTTGCAATGGTGTAAGTTTCCTCACACATCCGAAAGACAGACAAATTTCTGAGCTAATTAACTTCTATCAATTGCCCCTTTTTTGTAGGTGAGTGGGAGAATGTCCAGGGAGCTGTTAGAAAGATGGAGGAACAGGTTAGTGTTCAATATTCAGTGGGAATCGGAGTGGCAATCAAGAAGAAGTTTCTTAGCCCATTTTTAATATATTACTTCGTGAATAAACATTGAAGACAGCCAAACCTACTGTCTTCCTTCTTGTGGGTCTATTCTGCTTATGGATCCTGAACCGATGAACATCACTATTCCTCTTTTCCATTATTTACTTGCTTAGTTTTTATTGTAACTTATCATAGTTTATTTATAAATACAAGAAATTCTGCAGATCTGGAAATCTTGAGCAACACATACAAAATTTTGGAGGAAGTCAGCATATCAGGCAGCATCTATGACGAATAAACAGTTGATATTTCAGGCTGACACCCTTCATCAAGACTACAATAACTTCATATGTTTTGGAATGTACTGCTGCCACAAAACAACAAATTTCATGACACATACAAAATGGAGGAGGAATTCAGTAGGTCAAGCAGCATCTATGAAAATGAATAAACAGTCGATGTTTCGGGCTGAGACCCTTCATCAGGAATGGAAAGGAAGGGAAAAGATGCCTGAATAAGAAGATGAGGTGATGGGTGAAGCCCAAGCTACAAAGTGATGGGTGAAGCCAAGCAATTGAGGGAGGGGTAATGAAGTAAGAAGCTGGGAGGTGTTAGGTGGAATGGCAAAGGGCTGGGGAAGAAGGAATCTGATAGGACAGGAGAGTGGACCATGAAAAAAAAGGATGGTGGAAGGACACCAGGGGAGTTCATAGGCAGGTGATGAGTAGAGGGCAGAGGCCAGAGTGAGAAAATGAAGAAGAGGGAAGGGGAAGGCATAAAAAAGGTACTGGAAGTTGGAGCTACTGTCACATTGGTAGCTATCTATATGGAATATGAGGTGTTGCTCCTCCAGTCTAAGAGTGGCCTTATTTTGGCAGAGGAGAAGACAATGGACCGTCATGTCAGAATAGGAATGGAGATAGAAATTGAAGTGACAACCAGGAAATTCCACTTTTGCAGATGGAGCAGTGTTGCTCAACAATGTGATCCCACAATCTACATTGGATCTCACCAATGTAAAAGAGGCTGCATCAGGTGTACTGGATACAATAGATGATCCCAACAGATTCACAGGTAAAGTGTTGCCTCATCTGGAACGGCTGTTTGAGGCCCAAAATGGAGGTGAGGGAGGAGGCAAATGGGCAGGTGTAGCACTTCTGCTATTTGCAGGGATAAGTGCAAGAGGGAGATTATCTGAGAGGGACAGGTGTACAAGGGAATCACAGAAGGAGTGATCCCTGCAGCAAGTGGAGGAGGGGTAGAAGGTAAAGTTGGGTTTGGTGTTAGGGTCCCATTGAATATGAAAGAATTTGTGGAGAATAATGCACAGGATGCAGAGGCTCATGGGATGGTAGGTGGTAACAAGAGGACCTCTATCCCTGTTAAGGCAGCAGGATCATGATCGTGGATGTCCATGGAATGGAGGAGATGTGGCTGAGGGCAGAGTCAATGGTGGAAGAAGGGAAACCCTGTCTTTGGAGAAGGATTTAAGTTTAAGTTCAAGTTTAATTATCATTCAACCATACATAAATACTCATGAATACAGCTAAATGAAACAGCATTCCTCTGGGCCCAAGGCACAAAACACAGTATATAGTACAAGGCATCTATAGCACAAATAAAAGACCATTAAAACATACAGATACACACACACACATATACGGACTAGAAGGGCCGAGATGGCCTGTTTCGGTGCTGTAACTGTTATACGGTTATATGGTTATATGTAGTCCAAGCCTTGGAGCTTCATGTCCTCTAAATTGATGGTGCACGGGTGTTAATGGCAAGAACAAGCAGTTCTCAGCTATCTGCAGATGAATCCAGCTTGTCATTCCATTGTATTCATTAATGTTTGTAGGCTTTTCTATACCCATACCAGGCCAGGGATGCAATCAGTCAATATACTCTGCACCACATATCTATAGAAGTTATCTATAGAAGTTTGTCAAAGTTTTAGATGACATGCCAAATCTTTGAAAAATTCTAAGAACGAAGAGAAGCTCCTGTTCTTTTGTGTTGGACCCAGAACAGATTTTCTGAAATGATAATACCGAGAAATTTAAAATTGCTGACCTTCTCCAGCTCTGATCCCTCAATGAGGACTGGTTCTTGTATCTTTGGTTACCTCCTTGTGAAGTCAATAATCATCTCGATGGTCTTGCTGACATTGAGTGAGAGGTTGATGTGGTACCATTCAGCAAGGTTTTCAATCTCCTTCTTATTTGCTGATTCTTCACCACCTTTAATTTGGCCAACGACAGGTGTCACTGGCAAATGTAAAGATGTCATTGAACACATAGTTAAATTGTATTTTATTGATTCATTTTGAAGGGATTATAGTATTGAATGCTGAGCTGTTGTCAATAAAAAGCATCCTGATGTATGCATCTTCACTGTTCAGATGTTCCAGGATTGAGTCAAGAGCCAATGAAATGCTATCTGCTATTGGGCTGTTGAGACGGAAGGCAAATTGGAGTGGATTCAAGTTGATTCTCAGGTAGGAGTTTATACGTTTCATCACCAACCTCTCAACACATTTGACCAGGTATGCCATGAGGGCTGAATGCTTTCTGTGGCCTTATCCTCCTGAAGGATGCTCTCATGTCAACCTCAAATACTGAAATCACGGTGTCGTCGAGGGCTGTGGGTACTGGTGAAAGTACCTCCATGTTTTGATAGTCAAAGCGAACACGAATGGCATTGAGCTCATCTGGGAGTGAAGCATTGTTTTCATCTGTGTCACTTGATTTCACTTTGTAGGGCCTGTCATAGTCCTTGAGCATCCGTCAAGCATCGTACACAAAATACTGGAGGAACTCGGCAGGCTAGGCAGGAAGAACTAATGATGAAGAGTCCAGGCCCGAAATATTGACTGTATACTCTTTTCCATTGATGCTGCCTGGCCTGCTGATTTCTCCAGCATTTGTGTGTGTTGCTTCGGTTTACAGTATCTACAGATTTTCTCTGACTTATGGTCAGTGATTCAAGCTTGGCCTGGAATTGTCACTTCGCACATGAGATAGTTCACCAGACCTGAATGCCACTGATTTGGCGCTTAGCAGATGGTGGATCTCGTGGTTCATCCATCACTTCTAGTTAGGGATGACTCTGAATGACATTTTTGGGGACACATTCCTCTACAATTGATTTATATAGTCCATGACAACTATGGTGATTGCGTTCAGATCCTCTAATGAGTCCTTGAACACTGCCCAGTCTACCCAATGGAAGCAATCTTGTAGAAATGCTCCTCAGCCTCCCATAAGCACCTCTTCGTTGTTGAACATACATGAACAGTGCACCTGTGCATGTGTGTGCTTGTGCCTATGACAGTGAAGTTAGCTAACTTCACTGTCACCTAGGGATGTCTCACCACTCTCTTCCATCCTGTACCACCATTATCGTTGTATCATCTCTTCATTTTAAAGCATCAAAGGTTGCTATCTGAAATAATACTATAATTTAATGTTCCTGGTTATTTCTGAGAGTAGTGAATTCTCAGCTGTTCAGTTGTACAGCTGGAGACACTTACACACCATAATGTGCAAGTTGTCATATGATGGATATTCACTTCATTTTTTTGCAAAGCTCGCTTTCTAAACACAGCAACTGCCACTTGTAAGATCACAAACCATTGTAAGTAAACTTCCAACTAATATTCTTTTAGTTTCTGGTCATATTGAGTGTCAGTCTTCAGCTCTTAAAATATAAATGGCAAGCAGTAATCAGTTTGAAGTTAAAACAAGCACTCTCTATACAGCAGCTTTGGAAGCAAGCTATGTTTGTAGCACAGGCATTCTGTCTGCGAGAAGTAAGAAGTAATTCATAACACCTGCTTTATTACTGCTTCGAGGCATAATAAAAGACAATAGGTTATCCAATTTGGCTTATTTGAAACAGAAAAGCTGTATAAGTTGCTTATTTCAAGGAAGTTTGCAGAACAGATGGATAATAACATTTAGTATATCAATAAATGGTCTATTGATGTTGGAAATTTTATATACTGAAGGAAGTTAGCTTCACAGCATTAATAGTGGAACTGTGTTTCCAGGATGATTTTAGACTGTTTGTGTAAAAAAGGTATCTGAATTCACACAAGTGGAGGAAAATGAGTATAAATGTAGAGAGCAGTTCAGGCTTATTGGGAATGTGGTACCGAACATCAAGAATTATGGAGTAAAGATGGGGTGAAGTAGAATCTATTCCTTGTGCTTTGATTTTTGTGATGGATATTCATTTGTCTACATTGTTGGTATGTGTTTTTGGTTTATAGGAATTATACCTGTGTTTTGGAAATCCTTCATGCATTGTGCTTTGTACTTTAGAAATTCATAACATCCACTGAGCAGTACGAATGCTTGGTGACGCCTTTCAGACTTCCCAACTGTCCAGGCATTTTCCAAGCCTTCATCAATGAGATCCTCGGTGACATGTTACACAGGTATGTGCTCATCCACCTTGCAGAAGACATCCTTATCTTCTCCAAGGACCGCCAAGACCACATCTGTCACATCTGTTCAGTCCTTCAACGTCTCCTCGAAAACTAACTATATTACAAGTTAGAGAAATGACAGTTCCACACCCCAGTTATTTCCTTACTGGGTTACGTCCTTTCACCCCAAAGGTTAACCATGGACCCAGAGAAAGTGTGTGCTGAATGGTCCTGGCTGCTCTCCCTTAAACAACTACACCGCTTCTTGGGCTTCTCCAAATTCTACCGCCAGTTCAGCAGGAAGTATAGCCAAATGGCTGTTCCTCTCACCTGCCTCACAAAATCACCTACCTCATGAAGAGCTCAAGAGAAGCTTCATCATTATTCTCATCCTCCACCCTCTGAACCCCTCTGGGCCTTTTGTGATCGAGGTGGACGCGTTTGAAGTGTGCAATGGGCCATGCTTTTGCAGCAAGGACTGAATGGGAAGACACACCCTTGTGCCTTCATCTCACGCAAATTGAACTCTACACAGTGCTGTTATGGAGTAGAAGACAGAGCTACTCGCTCTTAAATGGGCCTTGGAGGAATGGAGATATTTGCTGATGGGGAACACAGAGCCCTTCTTGATCTTGCCTGTCCACCAAAACCTCATATCCAATTAGCAGATCCATCAACTCAGCCCACCTCAGTTTCACTGAGCCCTCATCTTCGAGCAATTGAACTTCACCATCTCTTCCTGACCCAGCTCCAAGAACACGAAGGTGGATGCCCTGTCACAACAGTTTGCCCCAGCCAAAGCAGAGACTGAGCCTCAACCCCTCATTCCATCCTCCCAGATCCTTGCCCCGATTGCCTGGGATCTTGAAAACCAGATCCGCCAGGCCCTACAGCACAAGCCTTCTCTGTCTGACACACCTGACAATCGTATGTACGTGCTAGCGGCTGTGTACTTTCATGCACTCCAGTGGACTTCCTCCTCACCCTTCTCTGACCATAATGGACCCAGGATCTTCTGCTGCTCTGGTTCTGGTGGGCACCATGACTGCAGATGTATGTCAATTTATCACTTGCTGCCCTCAATGTGACCAGCCCAATTCCTTCACCTGTAGCCTTCTGGGTTCCCGACTGGTCCCTCAAAACCCATGGTCCCACATCACCATGATCTCATCACGGTTTGCCTCCTTCTTATGGGTCCATAGTGATTATGACAGTGATGGACCCATTCTCCAAAGCAGCACACTTTATTGCCCTCCCAAAACTTCTGTCAGCTACTGAGACAATAGATCTCATTCTCTAACAGGTACTTCATCTCCGCAGTTTCCGTCAGGACCTTATCAGACTGGAGTCCACAATTCGTCTTCGCTTCTGGAAATTGTTCTGCTCCCTCCTCCCCAACTCAGTTAGTTTGTCTTCCGGCTATCACCTGCAGACCAATGTTCAGTCAATCAGCAAGTGGAGGAGTTTCTGTGATGCTTCGCCACATCTAACCCTTCCATGTGGAAGAGCTATCTGCTCTCGGCCAAGCTGTCCCACAATCTACACACCTTCCCTGCTGTGGGTGTGCCATTGATTGAAGAACTTCATGGCTACCAACCCCCATTGTTCACCACAGT
The DNA here is from genome assembly GCF_030028105.1 of Mobula birostris. NCBI lineage: Eukaryota > Metazoa > Chordata > Chondrichthyes > Myliobatiformes > Myliobatidae > Mobula > Mobula birostris. Next base: position 21,840,852 of record NC_092371.1, on the reverse strand, counting down.
GGAGCCAACGGTGGAGAAACCGTCCTCCAGCACCTTGGATCATCACAGCCGGAATGCTTGGAAGCGGGAACGGAGGGAATCCTCACTGCTATCCATGCCAGGCCACCCACCAGCAGCACCCAGCTAGATTACTGCAATTTGGGAACTGTGTCTGGCCGTCCAGCTGAGATATGCCCCTGCGCTCCTGCTCCTGCAAGCTCTTGCCCGGGTTCATTGCTTCCTTCAAGATTGCCCATTGCATCAGTCCAGTTGCTTACTATCACCAGTTGCCACCATCGCTCAGCTTCACACACGTCCTGACTCAAGCCCGACGCCTGTGGACCACTCAACTCATCCAGCCAGAACACTGGATGGAGGAAGGTGATCCAGTGTACACGGTTTGGCTGTTGGTGGATTCATAACATCGTGGATTAGTTACGCAGTTACCTGATTAGCTGGCAAGGTAACAGCCCGGAGCCATCGAGCTTTGTCTTGGATCATTGAGGAGTTGCACTGGACCCGTCCGGATTGTCCTGGGCCGTTAGGTGCCAGCTGTGGGGTGGGGAAGGGGCCTGTCAAGCCTGCACAGTCTCCATGCAGGTAACAGCAATCACCTGACACTTGTTTACAACTCTTCACTTGAAGCCTATTTCAACCCAGCTCTCATCATTATCCTCGATCACGCATTGAACCAACCAGCCTTAACCAGTTGCTCCTAGGTCTCAATTACATTGTTGTCTTGCTGTGTTAAGTACCTGTTCTCCATAGTTTTGTGGCCCCTCGTGGCTTGTTACTTTGCAGTTTATTATTAAAGTGATCACTCACTGAATATTGACTCCACTGCTCTGTGTTTTGGTTGAGCCTTCACCTGACAAGTTGTGCATATAAACTCTGCTTTGCTAGTTTGGTAAGATCTTGCTGTGCACACATTGCTACTGCATATCTACAACGTTCAAAAGTACTTCTTTTAGATCCAAAGGCATATGTGCAGAATTAGGCCATTCGGCCTATTGAATTTGTTCTGCCATTCGGTCATGACTGATTTATTATCCTTCTCAACTAAGAAATAGAGTGAACTGTCATGGGATTCTGACTGTAAGCATAAGAGTAAGCATTGCTTAGCTGTTCTGGTGCAACAGGGGGACTTTCCATGAGTGCTCATCCATATTTATCACACTTAGTCAATCTCATTTCCCTGAGCAAGCGTCCACGTTTCCATCTGAGTTTCCACACCGAGCAGTAGCAAGCAATCTATCAATTAAACCATCACTTATAGGCATATTAGGCTAGGAGCCATTACCAGGGACTGAATTAATGAATGGTGGTCTATGTAAACTTATCTTAAATAATAACAAAATTAAGTTTAATCAATTACAGGTAACAGTAAAATTTAAAATCAAGAGTTAATAATCCTCACCGTTCATCCATCATTCTCAAAGATGCAACATTTTTCTTAATTACTTCTGAAGGAAGACTATTTTGTATACTCATTACACTGAAGTAAAAATGATATTTCATTCATATATTACTGGATGCAATATACTGGATGATTTCTAATGTATGAATAGTTATCTTCACATATTACTTCATTTTCTTTTGAGAAAATCTTGTCTAATGCACACTCGTGTGATTTCTGTTAGTGTAAACATTAAGTTTCACTATATGCATCAGGTACATGGCCATTTTTGGATAGGGAACCTGATAATAGCTTTACCTTTGGAGAACAGATATAAAAAAAACAGAGCTCCGTTAGCAGCCGCGATAGTGAAAGAATGCAATGGGTCAAGCTGCATGTGCACAGGGAAATGCACAGTAGAGGTTCCCTCTACAAGTGCTACCTACTCTGCTGAGTTCCTCCAGTATCTTGTGCATTGCTCCAGACTACAACATCTGCTGTCTCTTAATCCACATTTTGCTACTCCACTGCAAAGTCTCTTCAAAGTATGTGACCTCTGGAGAGCTCTGCAAAAACTTCCTATTGCTTTAAAATTCTATCTCTTATCTATTTACGTACTCCACCCATGTCTTTGGATCTCAAAGTTATCTTTTGAGACCTTGTTATTATTGATCACTGAAAGGAAAAAGCAACTCACACATGCACACCAACCTTCAATTCAGCAGCACTTCCCGAAGATCATCCCATCTTCCGTTTTTGCTGCTGTATTGTGGGAAAGAAGACTGCGGGATTTTGCACAAACAGAATTTCGACTTGCGATCCATTAATCTTCTTTTGGATGTTGACTGAGTAATGAACATTAGCTAGAATGATGCAAAGCTCACTCACTTCTGTACCCCCTTTGAGAAATCTAATTTCAGAAAGAATACAACTGAGGTTTCACTGGCACCTTGACCTAGATTGGATGCTGGCATGGTGTAGGTGGCAGGTGAATTCACAAACCTCTGAGACTCAGTGTGAACATGCAAATCTATAGCTAACGTTTGCTTTTCTATTTGAGCGCTAATTCACATTGTAAAACAGGTCACCTCAGTAGAAAGTTGGCATCTTCTGCTGGTAACTGGCCATCTTCCCAGAGTGGATTTATGGACTCTCCCAATAGCAGTTTTGGAGAAGCAGAATAAAAAGAAATGATCCTAAAAGGCTGTGCTGACCCATGCCAGCATGAGCTGCTGCTTCACCAGCTTTACTGGCTTTGGATAAAAGAGTTCCCTCACAGCTCCTGCTGGGTGTCCAGGTTGCTCTCAAGATTATTTGGAAAAAAAACACCGAAGGCTGTTTTTTGTTACGGTATAGGCACACACCACAAATGAAATAGAAATGCCCAGGAAATGCAAAATCTAATATGGGAAACAGCTGTTGAATCTACCCCCCTATTTCCTTGAAAGAAAACGTTGTCAGGGGAAGCTTCAGTCAAAGTCAAAGTCAAGTGTATCGTTACAAGTTCAAATACATGCACACACAGGTGTAATGGAAAACCTACTTGCAGCAGCATCGAAGGCACATCGAATCAGATAAGTAAATTAAACATAAATTCTACACAGGTTTTGCAAGAAAATATAATTAGAACAAAAAAGTCCATTTTAAGTACAAAGTGGAAAATGTGTACACAGTGCAAGATTCATCAGTGAAGTCTCCATGCTTAGCTGGCATATGACATTGTATATCAGGGTTCTGGTGAAGGTATCTACCAACCTGTTCACAGCTCTGTTTGGCTTAGATTCATGTGGCTATTTTACAGTGACAGATAGTAGTGCGGTAGTGAGGTGGAAAACTTATGTCCTCCAAATATGCTTCTCCCACAGGCCTTGCCAAGGGTGTAAAATCTTGCTTCTATGAGCAACTCCAATTAGTTAGAAAAATAATGACTGTGTCATTGGTTAATTGGCAGCAAGTGAGGTGAGCTGTAACAAGATGGATGTGACAGCTTCAGCTGCTGTCTTTATGTCTGCCTCACGGGCCGGTGGCCACCTTGCTCTTCATTTACCATCAGGAAAGAGACTGATCCCATCTCCTGCAGACAAAATTCCTTCCAAAGTTTAGTTACATTTTCTTTACCTTTTATTCTTGCAGTTTAAATTTCCTCTCCATGACTTTCTAGGTGGCAATCCTACAATGCAGAGATGGTTATGTTGGTCTAAAGTCAGCTGCCAGAACTTACTTCACTGGGTCAACAATTTATAAGTTTGAGTCTAAACATATAAATCTCAGCTCAGAATCTCAGCTGACACTGTAGTGTAGAACCATAATCAGAATCTCATATATTATCACTAACTTAAGATGGCATAAAATTTGTTGTTTGGCAGTAGAAATGCAATACAAAGATATGAAATTATTATAAATTAGAAACTAAATAAATGGTGGGGGGAGAAAAGGAATAATGTGGTAGTGTCATGGGTTTATGGACCATTCAGAAATCTGATGGCTGAGAGGAAGAAGCTGTTCCTGAATCATTGAGTGTGGGTCTTCTATCTCCTGTATCTTCTCTCTGATGGTAGTAATGAGAAGAGAGCACATCTTGGTGGTGAGGGTCCTTAGAGATGCATGCTGTCATCTTGAGTCATTGCCTCTTGAAGATGTCATCGATGGTGGGGAAGGTTGTGCTAGTGATGGAACTGGCTGAGTTCATTTCCCAGACTCTTGTGATCCTGTGCATTGAAGCTTTCATACCAGGCTGCGATGCAATCAGTTAGAATGTTATCCACTGCACGTATTTAGAAATTTGTATGAGCCTTTGGTAATATATCAAATCTCCTCAAGCTCTCAACAAAGTAGAGGAACTAGTATGTCTTCTATGTGAATGCATCAATGAGCTGGGCTCAGGATAGAACTTCCAAGATGCTTACACCTTGGAACTTGAAGCTGTGCACCCTTTTTTTCTTTCTTTTCAAATCTTTTTATTGTATATATAGGAAAAATAACATGAGTACATTGAAGTAACAACACTTACAATGCCTCAAAAAAAACCCATCATCTTAAAGATTGAAAACAAAATTTCGTGATAACAAAAAAAACCTACTGAGCAGAAAAGTGAGAAAAAAAAAGGAGAACCCATTAGGTGTACAACCCCGGAGCCATGCGTCATACAAAAAGCTTCTAAAAATAAACATCAAACCGCCAGCAAGAAAAGAAAATATACTAAAAAAAATTTACAATTAGATTGTGGAAAAATTATATCAATTAACACAAATGATAATAACGAGCAAATGAGCCCCATCTTTTCTCAAAATCAAATAAAGGTTCAAAGGTTCGACTTCTAATTTTCTCCAAACTAAGACATAGCATCACTTGAGAGAACCATTGTGACAAAGTGGGAGCTGATGTATCCTTCCACTTCAACAAAATGGCCCACCTAGCTATCAATGTAACAAATGCAATAACATGTTGGTCAGACACAGAAATACCATGAATATTTTGAGGAACTATTCCAAAAAGCACAGTTAATTTATTAGCAACACACATCAAAGTTGCTGGTGAACGCAGCAGGCCAGGCAGCATCTCTAGGAAGAGGTGCAGTCGACGTTTCAGGCCGACACCCTTCGTCAGGACCTTTTTCTCCCTCTGTCCCTCTGAATATACCTCTTGCCCATCCTCTGGGTCCCCCCCCTTGTCTTTCTTCCCGGACCTCCTGTCCCATGATCCTCTCGTATCCTCTTTTGCCAATCGCCTGTCCAGCTCTTGGCTCCATCTCTCCCCCTCCTGTCTTCTCCTATCATTTTGGATCTCCCCCTCCCCCTCCATCTTTCAAATCCCTTACTCACTCTTCCTTCAGTTAGAGCTGACGAAGGGTCTCGGCCTGAAACATCGACTGCACCTCTTCCTAGAGATGCTGCCTGGCCTGCTGCGTTCACCAGCAACTTTGATGTGTGTTGCTTGAATTTACAGCATCTGCAGAATTCCTGTTGTTTGCGGTTAATTTATTAGGTTGTAAATTAGTTTTAAGTGCTTTAGAAATTGCTGAGAAAACCAACTTCCAGAACTGTTCCAATATAGAACAAGACCAAAACATATGTGTCAGTGTAGCTATCTCAGTGTTACATCTATCACAATGACTATCAACATTAGGAAAAATTTTAGAAACTCTCTCCTTTGTCAAATGATAACAATGTACAATTTTAAATTGAATCAATGAATGGCTAGCACAAATTGAAGAAGAGTTAACCAACTTCAATATCCGCATCCAATCCTCCGTCATAAAAGTCAAATTAAGTTCCCTTTCCCAATCCTGTTTCATCTTAGATAAAGGACGCTTATCCCATTGTAATAGTAAATTATAAATTCTTCCAATAGAACCCTTAATCAAAGGATTCATACTCATAATAGTATCTAACAGGTCAGCCTCCAATATGTAAGGGAAATTACTTAAATATTTTTGTAAAAAATATCTAACTTGAAGGTATTGCAGAAAGTGTGAGTATGAAAGAGAATATTTATCAATTAATTGTTCAAAGGACATCAATCTATCTTCTTTAAATAAATCCAAAAAAGAATTAATACCTTTATTTTTCCAAAGTAAAAAAATTGGATCTCTCAAAGAAGGCTTAAAAAAGTAATTTCGATAAATTAAACTACAACGTTTAAATTTTTTAAGATTAAAAAAATTGCGGAACTGGAGCCAAATTTGTAAAGGATACTTAATCACAGGATATAGGTTTAAATTAACAACTTTACCTAATTGCATAGGTAAAGGAGCTTCTGTGCACCCTTTCTTTCACTGAAACTTCAAAGACGACTACTGTGTGTTCTTCTGACTTCCCGTTTCTGAAGTCCGCAGTCAGTTCATTGATCTTGCTGATGATGAATGCACTCTGTTGTGACACTCTTCAACCAGTCCATCTATCTCACTTCTGTACTGATGGGAGTGTTGCATTCTGCAAGACTTCCCTTTTTAATTCAATAACTTTTTAGCATCCGCTCATCACCGATGAAGCCAACATCTGTAACTCATTCCTATTGACCTTGAAAAAGTAGCAGTGAGTCACCTTCTTGTGCTGTTGGAGAGGCGATTCGAGGATTTAGTCCCAGTGAAATGAAGGACTGGCAATAAACTTCCAAGTGTGGATGCTATGCAACTTGGAGGGTGACCAGTAGGTGGCAGTGTTTCCAAGCAACTAAAGTCCTTGTCCTTCCTGACCAGGGGGTGCTGCTGCAATAGCCAGGTTATAACTGCAGTGTAGTGTTCAGAGTTTATGCACTGCAGGAGCTCTGTGCCTGTGCTGGACTCAGGTAATGTTCAGAGAGATTGGTGGAGTACCTCAAGAGTACTGTCAATTTCTTCACAACTGGTAGAGTTGCACACATTTAGGCTAGTGGAAGATATCCTATCATACTCCTGATTGTGCCTTGTAGATGTATAGGTCTTGGGGTGTCCAAAAATAGTGATTCATGACAGAATACAAATGTTGAAGTCCTAGATAGAATGGATGTCAAGAAGGTGTTTCCTATAGTCGGGGAGTCTAGGACTAGAGGGCACAGCCTCAGAGTAGAGGAATGTACATTTAGAAAGCAGATGAGAAGGAATTTCCAATAGTCAGAGGGTGGTGATTCTCTGGAATTCATTACCATGGATGGCCAGGTTAATGGGAGTATTTAATGCATATGTTGATAGGTTCTTGATTTATAGAGTGTGAAAGGTTAGAGGCAGAAGGCAGGAGAATTGGTCTGAGAGGGAAGTGGATCAGTCTTGATGAAATTGTGGAGCAGAATTGATTCTGCTCCCCAGATCTTATGGTTTTATAGTGTTATACCCAGTCTCTGATCTGCTCTTGTAAGTCATTAAGTACTTAGTCTATTTGAATCCTTATCCAAGTCTGGTGGATTAATCAGCAATGACTATTCCATTGAATATCAAGGGAATGTTATTAGACTCTCTCATCTTAGATGGCCATTGCCTGTCTTCTTATTCTTCTCCGTCTTGTTTTACAGCGGTTGGCACTCAGCTTAATGGTGCATTACCATCTCCTTCTGCTCCAGAGTGTGCAATAAACTTACATTCTAAATCCCTTCACCCAATTACATACACACACATACCCTAACCTACACTTTATCCTCCCATCTTTGGCCATCCTAGTACTCTATTCCCGCTTATCCATCATATCCTATAAAAAACCCCTGTACCCCTTAAGAAAGCTAAAAATACGCTGAACTGTGCTCTCTCACCCATGCCCAGCAACCGTTTTAATGTGAATTCCTGCACCCCCATTTCCCTTAGATTAATTCTCATCATCTCTCTCTGTATCCCATACTTCCTGCAACTCAGAACTACATGTTCTACTGACTCCTCTTCCTGACATTCCTCACACAATCCTGTCTGGTGTTTCCCTATCATTTTCAATGTTTTGTTTTACATACAGTGCCCCAGCCTTAACCTAGTCCACACAGTTTCCACTATTCTGTATCCACTACCTACCCTAATACCGGCAACACTTTTTTGTATTTGATATAAATACCCCCCTTACCCCTCCCTGTCCCACCTTTCTTGCCACATTTGGTTGATTTTTTCCCAGATTACACACTTAACCTCTGCTTTACTGATACTAATGTGCATTTCTATATTTTCTTTCTTTAACGCCCTCTTTGCCAACTCATCCACCCTGTCATTCCCCTTCACCCCTACATGTGCTGGAACCCATAGAAATTTTACCTGACCTCCCTGATTTGCAATTCTTGTGACTGACGGAAGGACTTCATAAAGTACATCTTGCCGACTGTTTGAGTGAAAAGACCTTAAACTTGCTAGAACTGAGGATGAATCTGAGCATATCAACACTTTGACTTGTCTAGCTTTCTCCACCCATCGCAACACAACCAACACTGCCAGCATCTCCACTGTATACACCCCTAACTAATTAGATGTCCTTCTGCTGATTCCAATTTCTTTTGCTCGTATAGCCACCCCAAACCCTGTCACTCCTGTTTCAGGTTCCTTAGCACCATCCGTATAAATCTGAGTATAATCACTATACTTTTCCATCACATGACAGTTAAATGCACTTACTAAATCAATTTTATATTTTCCTTTCCTTTTTACCTCTAACCAATGCCAGTCTATGTCAGGCCATACAAGCTTCCATGGAGCTACAACCGGATAAACTACTGAAGGACTTATCCTTAGATCAAACACTCCACATTCTTCAGTACTGCATCCGGTGCTCCCAATGTGGCCTTCTATATATTGGCGAGACCCGACACAGACTGGGAGACTGTTTTGCTGAACACCTATGCTCTGTCCGCCAGAGAAAGCAGGATCTCCCAGTGGCCACACATTTTAATTCCACATCCCATTCCCATTCTGACATGTCTATCCATGGCCTCCTCTACTGTAAAGATGAAGCCACACTCAAGTTGGAGGAACAACACCTTATATTCCGTCTGGGTAGCCTCCAACCTGATGGCATGAACATTGACTTCTCTAACTTCCGCTAATGCCCCACCTCCCCCTTGTACCCCATCCGTTATTTATTTTTATACACACATTCTTTCTCTCTCTCTTCTTTTTCTCCCTTTGTCCTTCTGACTATACCCCTTGCCCATCCTCTGGGTTCCCCCCCCCCACCTTTTTCCTTCTCCCTGGGCCTCCTGTCCCAATATCCTCTCATATCCCCTTTGCCAATCACTTGTCCAGCTCTTGGCTCCATCCTTCCCCCTCCTCTCTTCTCCTATCATTTTGGACCTCCCCCTTCCCCTCCCACTTTCAAATCTCTTGCTAACTCTTCCTTCAGTTAGTCCTGACAAAGGGTCTCGGCCTGAAACATCGACTGTACTTCTTCCTAGAGACGCTGCCTGGCCTGCTGTGTTCACCAGCAACTTTGATGTGTGTTGCTTGAATTTCCAGCATCTGCAGGATTCCTCTTGTTTACATTTTTTAGCAATATCATTCCCTACCCGTCTAAAGTTATCCCTCTGAAACTTCCCGTTTTCCCAGCACTCCTGCAACACTCCTTTTGCAGGGTGAGAAACATTGTGTCCCTGCAAATTAACCCAGTAGTTTGCCATCAATTGCATCCTTCTTAGTTCCAAAGGCATTACTCCCATTTCTACCTGTAGGGCTGATACTGGTGATGACTTAAAAGCCCCGCTGCACACTCTCAAAGCCTGAGCCTGAATCACATCCAGTTTCCTTATAAGGGACCTAGCTGCTGATCCATATGCTATATCCATTGCCTGTCATTTCTGCTGTGAACCTGCAGTATGTCGAATACCAGATGAAATGCGAAAACTTTGGGGTAACTGCAAGACTGTGTGCTTGCTATTGCTTTGATCGTGCTTGACTGCTCGGTGGCAGTGCCGATGCTTTTTTTTGCAGGTGGGGAGAGGGAGGATTGTTGCTCGCTGCCACTTACGCGCTGGAGGGGGAAGCGGTGGGGGACTTTGGGGTTCTAACATTTAACTGCCGTTCATTCTTTGGGCCACTCCTCTGTTTCCACGGATGGTTGCGAAGAAAAAGCATTTCAGAATGTATACTGTATACATTTCTCTGACATTAAATTGTACCTTTGAAACTTTGAACCTTTGAATTATAGAGTCATCAGGTAACATAGCACAGAAAGAGGCCCTTCGGCCCAACTGGTCCATGCTGACTACAGTATCTTCTCTGATAGTCCCATTTGCCCATATCGACCCTCGAAGCCCTTCCCATCCATGTACTTATCTGAATGACTGTTAAACGTACCTGCTTTCACTACTGCATTTGGAAGCACACTTCAGGTACTCACTACCATCTGAATAAAGAAGTTATCCTTCAAGCCTCTTCTAAATCTCTTCGCTCTCATCGAGTTTCTGTGCCCTCTAGATTTGGATATCTGCCATTTATCAGCTCATTCCTGAATATTGTCCAGGTCTCGCTGCACACAAGCGTGTGTTGCTTCATTTGCTGTGGAGGTGTGAATGGAATTGAACCTTGTGCATTCATCAATGAACATGCCCAGCTCCTCTGACCTTGTGATGTAAGGAAGGACACTGATGAAGCACTCGAACACGGATGAGCATGAGGAGCTTCAGAAGTGATGTCCTGAGGCTGGGATGATGAACTCCAACAACCGCAACTATCTTCCTTTGTGTGAGTGCCACAATTTGCCAACTGTTGCCTTGATGTTAAGGGCCATCACTCTCAGCTCATTGCTGGAATTTGGTTCATAAGACCATAAGACCAAAAGACCATAAAACATAGCAGCAGAATTAGGCCATTCAGCCCATAATAAATCATAGCTGATTTATTATCCCTCCCAACCTAATTCTCCTGCCTTCTTCCCATAACCCTCAACATCCTGACTAATTAAGAACCTTTTATTTTCCACTTTAAATATACTGAATGACTTGATCTCCACAACCATCTGTGGCAATGGATTTCACAGATTCATCTCTATCTGGCTAAAGAAATTCCTCCTCATCCCTGTTCTAAATGGATTTCTACCTATTCTGAGGCTGTGCCCTATGGTCCTAAGTTAACACACCACATCCACTCCACTTAGGTCTTCTAATATTCAAAGTTTCAATGAGATGTCTCCTCATTATTCTAAACTCCAGTGAGTACAGGCCCAGAGCCATCAAACGTTCCTCATACCTCAACCCTTACATTCCCAGAGTCATACTCATGAACATCTCTGGACCCTCTCCAATGTCAGCACATCTTTCTGAGATAAGGGGCCCAAAACTGCTGTCAATAATTAAAGTGCAGTCTGACCAATGCTTTATAAATCCTCAACATTACAGCTTTGCTCTTATATTCTAGTCCTCTCAAAAGGAATTGCATTTGCTTTCCTTACCAGTGACTCAACCTGCAAGTTAACCTTCAGAGAATACTGCACAATGATTCCCAGGTCTCTTTGCAGCTCTGGTTTTTTGAATTTTCTCCTTGTTTTGAAAATAGTCTATGCCTTTATTGCTTCTACCAAAGTGCATGACAGTCCACTTCCCTACTTTGTATTCCATCTGCCTCTTCTTTGGCCATTCTCCCAATCTGTCTAAGTCCCTCTGCAGACTCTCTGCTTCCTCAACACTACTTACCCCTTCACCTATCTTTGTATCTTCTGCAGACTTGGCCACAAAGCCATCAATTCCATCAAAACTGTTGACATATAATGTGAAAATGTGGTCTCAATACTAAACCGTGTGGAACACCACTACTTACTGGCAACCAACCTGTATAAGCCCCCTATATTCACAGTCTGCCTCCTGCCAGTCAGTCAATTTTCTACACATTGCTAATATCTTTCCTATAATACTATGGGATCTTAACCTTTTAAGCAGCCTCGTGTGTGGCACCTTGTCAAAGGCCTTCTAAAAATCTAAGTACACAACATCCACCAATTTTTCTTTGCCTATCCCATTTGTTATTTCTTCAAAAAATTCCAACAGATATGCCAGGCAAGATTTTCCCTTGAGGAAAACATGCTGCCTACAGCCTATTTTATCATGTGCCTCCAAGTACCCAAAACCACATCCTTAACAATTGACTCCAACATCTTCCCAAACACTGAAGTCAGACTAAATGGCCTATAATTTCCATTCTTTGGCCTCTCTCCCTTCTTGAAGAGTGGCGTGACATTTGCAATTGTCCAGTCTTCGAGAACCATTCCAGTACTAATGATTCTTGAATGTTCATTTCTAATGCTTCCAGAATCTCTTCACCCATCTCTTTCAGTACCCTGTAGACCATCTGGTCCAGGTGACTTATTTATCTTCAGACCTTTCAGTTTTCCAAGAACCTTCTCTTTAGTTGTGGTAACTGCACACTCTTCAAGACCCTTTTATTCCCAATCTTTGTCTCCTGCCAATTAGCTACTGCTTTATCCATGCCAGAAGCTTTCCTGTAATACCATGGGCACTTAACCTGCTTCGTAGTCTCATGTATGCCACCTTATCAAAACCTACTGAAAATCCAAGTAAACAACATCCACTGTCCCTCCTTTGTCTATCCTGCTTTTTATTCCCTCAAAGAATTCCAACAGATTTTGTGAGGCAAAATTTCCCTTAAGGAAACACTGCTGAATTTGACGTATTTATCATGTGCTTCCAACCATCCTGAGAACTCATCCTTAATAATAGACACCAACATCTTTCTAACCAGTAAAGTCGGGCTAACTGGCCTATAATTTCTTTTCTTCTGCCTCCCTCCCTTCTTAAAGAGTGGAGTGAAATTCGCAAGCTTCCGGGCTTCTGGGACAATTCCAGAATGTAATGATTCTCGAAAAATCACTACTAACGCCTCCACAATCTCTTCAGATACCTCTTTCAGATTTTTGGGGTGTAGTCCATCTGGTCCTGGGGTGTAGTCTGAAGGTAGATATCTAGCTTTCAGCTTCCCAAGACCTCTCCCTTCATATTAGTGATTATACTCACTTTTGCCTCTTACATTCTTGAATTTTCGGCATACTCTACCCCTCTAGCATCATTTTCCCGCGGTCTGATATTCACTCTTGCCTCTCTTTTACTCTTCATATATCTGAATAAACTTTAGGTATACTCTTTTATATTCTTGGCTAGTTTACCTTCATAGTTTATCTTTTCTCTCCTTATGTCTTTTTAATTGCCTTCCGTTGGTTTTTAAATGCTTCCTAATCCTCTAACTTCCCATTAATTTTTGTTATATTATATGTCCTCTCTTGTTATATATGCCTTCAACTTCCCTTGTCAGCCACGGTCACCACATCCTCCCTTCAGAATACTTCTTCATCTTTGAAATGTAACTATCCTGTGCCTTCCGAATGCCCCCAGAAATTTAACCCTAATAGTGTTCGCTTCCAATCAACTTTGGCCAGCTCCTCTCTCATGCCTCTGCAATTCCCTTTACTCTGCTGTAATATTGATATTTCTGACATTATCTTTTCCCTCTCAAACTGCAGGATGAATTTTAACATAGTATCACTGCCTCCTCAGGGTTTGTTTACCCTAACCACATCTGGTTCATTGCACAACACATAAACCAGAATTGCTTATCCCCCAGTGGGCTCAACCAGAAGCTGCTCTAAAAAGCCAGCTTGTAGGCATTTTACGAATTCCCTCTCTTTAGATCCGACCTGATTTTCACAATCTACCTGCACATTGAAATCCCCAATGACTATCATAACATTGCCCTTTTAACATGACTTTCCTATCTCCCATTGTAATTTATGTCTGACATCTTGGCTACTGTTCAGAAGCCTGTATTTCACTCCCACCAGGGTCTTTTTACTCCTGCAGTTCTTAACTCTACCTACAAGTATTCTCATTTGCTAATCCTCTTTCTAAGGTTTTCACTTAATTATTTTTGTGACAACATAGCCACCCCACTGTCTCTGCCTGCCTGTCCTTTCAATACGATGCGTATCCTTGGATGTTAAGCTCTCACTATGATCATCTTTCAGCCATGACTCTGTAATACCTACAAAGTTATACCTGCCAGTCTCTGACTGTGATATAAGATCATCTGTCTTATATTCCATATACTGTGTGCATTCAAATATAATACCTTCAGTCCTCTGTTCATCACCCTTTTCAATTTTAGCCATATGTTACACTTCAACTCATTCCACTGACTGCAATATTGCCCTATCATCTGCGTGTCTCACTATACAATGCATTGACTTGAATACCAACTGCTCCATTCTCAACCCTATCACTCTGGTTTCCACCCCAGCCCCCGCCAAGTTAGTTTAAATCCTCCCAAACAAGTCTAGCAAACCTGCCCAAATAGATATTGGTCCTCCTCAGGTTCAGGTGTAACCTGTCCTTTTTTGTATAGATCATACCTTCCCCAGAACAGATCCTAATGATACAGAAACTTTGACATGCTAGGACCAAGGTTGTGAAGAGACTTTAAAGCTTCCTGCTTCCAAAGATTTCTTGCCTGAATCAAGAATAACTCAGTAAAGTTTGGCAGCCTAGTCTTTATTCAGATCAATTGAAACCATTTCTCTATAAATTTTTAATAGCTCAGTGAAGGTAAGAACACATACTGTAGAGCTCTTTCATCTCTCTGCAATAAGGCCACATTCCAGGAATGAAGGACTCTATGTTTGTAGAAGTACTTACCTTTCAAGAGGATGAGGGATCTGGTCACAGGTAGGACTGGCACATTCCTGGTTGCAGGAATATGTACTGTAAGATCGGCTGGACTGAGCACTCAAGCTTGGCGAAGCAAATACAAAGGTTCTGTGGGGAAGGGCCACAATCTGGTCCTTCATGCAGGGCTGAATTGGGTGGGAATTCCCTGAAACATGGAATGGGTGTTTTACTTCAGTGGCACACAAATGACAACGGTGCTATAGTTTAAAAAACCTTCTAACACTCCTGATTATATTAATGATACGACAATAAGAAGTTCAAAAGTCTTTTGCACTGCATTTACACTTCTATATATATGGTGGATTTTGGTTAATTGAAGTACATTGGACCCACTACATTTTGGTCTAATTAAATAGATGCCCAAATTAGCTGCAGTTTCATAGAAATTATTGAAAAGGTATAAAAAAAAGCAGACTACTATTTAACTGAGTAACAACTTACGTATTTAAGTGAAATACAGAACAAGTTAGGACACTACCAGTACTACTACAGCTCCATAAAACTGTGTATTGATCTCTAATAATTATTGATGGAGGAATTCACCTAGTGTATGCTGCTACTTTCTTTTGAATGACTGTAGGTGAACAAAATCAGCCCAGACTCATGATGCAGATAATCGACTGCCTTGCCTTCATACTGTTCTTTCGATGGTTGCATCTTCCAAAGATTCAAAGGTTCATTTATTATCAAAGTATACAACTCTGAAATTCTTCAATTTTCCGGGTAGCCATAAAACCAAGAAAGAAAAGAAAGGCAGTATAATCATCAATGCCCAAAACTCACCTCCTCCCCCCGCAAAAAAAACAAATCCTGCTTCCTACGCAAAAAAAACAAGCAAATTGGATCGGGCACATCGATCCCTCCAAATCCATCCTCCCACACAAAAAAATGAACAAAACAGATCAGGTATATCGACCTCCAAATCCCTCCACCTGCACAAAAAACAAACAAAATGGACCAGGCATATCAACCCCTAAATCCCTTCACTCGCACAAAAAACAAACAAAATGGACCAGGCATATCAACCCCTAAATCCCTTCACTCGCACAAAAAACAAACAAAATGGATCAGGCATATTGACCCACAATCCCTTTTCATGCAGAAAAAAAAACTGTGAAGATCAAGTGAATAAAACACAGAATATAAAAATTATAAGACGGAAAAAAAGAGTCTATAGTCCGAAGTCCAAATCCAAAATGCAGATAAAAACCTGGACAACAATCTCCACAGCAGCAGGCCCTGCCCTCTCCGGTACAAAACAACCAATCAAAAGGCATGTAACTGGCACTTACCTTCTGTACTCGCTTCAATGCTTCAATCTTCCTCATTGCTTTAATCGGCGAAATGGAGCCAAACGGAGCTTAGGAGGGTTAATGGTGCCTAACGGCGACCTCTTTGCTTGCATCTTTGGAAACAGCTCTATTTCCATCTTTAATATCCCTATTTTTCCCTTTCAGGGTTCTTTTGAAGCCCTTGACCTGGAGTTACACGCTGACTACGCTTCTTTGCAAGAATGTGTTCCATAACTGGCCATTGTTCGGCATGCCAAAGGCTCAGCTTAAGAATCTGGCTCGAATTTGGAAACCTAGGATTTTGGGCTCTGGAGACAGGCGGATCAAGGGTCGGTGTCACGACAGGAGACCTGTTTGTCGTCGGGGGAGTTGGAATATCTGCTCTGTGTCTGGAGGACCGGGATCTTTAAGATCTTCAGGCACAGAACTCGAAAAAAGTGACATAACAGACTTTTAACATCGTAAACCGGCAAGTTTTTTGTTATTTTAACGCAAACAACAGGAATTCTGCAGATGCTGGGAATTCAAGCAGCACACATCAAAGTTGCTGGTGAACGCAGCAGGCCAGGCAGCATCTCTAGGAAGAGGTGCAGTCGATGTTTCAGGCCGAGACCCTTCATCAGGACTAACTGAAGGAAGAGTGAGTAAGGGATTTGAAAGTTGGAGGGGGAGGGGAAGATCCAAAAAAAAAGAAAAGTTTTTTGTTATGTCTCCCAACTCGCTGGGAAAATGGAGACACCTCTTTCTCCCTTATTAGGAGAGAGAGAACCTGAGGAATGTCGAATACCGGGTGAAACGCGAAGTCTTTGGGGTAACTGCAAGTCTTTGTCTTTGCTACTGCTTTGCTCAAGCTGAGTGCTCAGTGGCGGTAATGATGCTTGCTTTATTTTTGCCGGTAGGGGGAAGGGGGATTGTTGCTTCCTGCTGCTTACACGCGGGAGTGGGGAGCTGGGGGGAGCTTTGGGGTTCTCACATTTAACTGTTGTTCATTCTTTGGGGCACTCCTCTGTTTTCGTGGATGGTTGTGAAGAAAACGTATTTCAGGATGTATATTGTTTACATTTCTCTGACATTAACTTGTACCTTTGAAACTGTGAACATTGGCTTGCACTCCATCCTGCAGCCTACCCACTATGAGGTTCGCGCACACTGCCCCTGCCTCTTGGAATCTTCTCGAAGACTGCAGAGCAATGAAGTACCCAAACGATCTCCAAACTTCCGCACTCACCTTGATGTTTCACTTACCCTCACTGGCGAACAATGGAAGCATTAATTGGCAAAATGGGGTCAAACATCAGCTCGCGCACCATCCTGCAGCCTTCTCGTCACAAGGTTCCCACATACTGCCTCTGCCTCCCGGAATCCTCTTGGAGTCTGCAGAGTGCTAAGCACAGAAACAATCTCCAATCAGCTAAGCACAGGCTCCAACAGTCCCAGAATCACCTTCAAGATGAGAAACAAATGTAAAAGACATAAAAGAAGTGAAAAAGATGGTTTCATGATCTATCCAGAAGATATCGACCAAAAGAACATTGTATACAGGCACCATCTTGACCAGAAGATATCTTCATTTTCATCATAACATTCATGATTATTGTTGATGCTTTCAATTTCTTAGTAGTTCCTATTTTGCTAAGTAGTGAAAATTGTTTCATTTTCACCCTCTGCCATTTCTGGCATCTCCAAGTCTAAATACTTGAAACTTCAGTGAGCAAAATTCTTACTGCTTATTTTTTGTCAGCTATCAGGGACAAAAATCACTACTTTTTGAATACAAACACATTCACTTGATGCCATTTAAAAACTGGTCACTCTGAGCATGGTATCATGTCTTAAGGTCCCACAAGTAAACACAATTGACACAAATTACAATGTTTGGCAAGAACCCCAATTTATTTTCTCAATTTGATTTTGCTGTTTAAAAGTTGTCCCAAATAAGTGCCTACTTTGATTAACCAGTAGCCCAATTAACTAGAATCCATTGTATTTGTATTGAAATAATGTTTATTTTTGAAATTAAAAAGATCAGATTTAGCCCCTTTCTGTTTAAATTTTATGAGCCTGTAAAGGTGGTTTCACACTCTCATCCACATGTAGTGCCAGGGACAACATGCAGGAATGTAGAATTGCTTGGCTTTGAAGACAGTGAGGGGTCTGGCCAGGTACACGAAGCTAACACTCGGCATTTTCCCAGAATTGTTGGGCACTGATTCTATTTACTTCCATTCCAAAAGTTATATGGCATAATGGAAAGAGAGTTCTTGACTAATCTGAGTAATCAATCTCCATTAAATGGTCCTTTTATTCTCTGCAGACCAGTTCCTCAAATCATGAGTTTGGCTTTAATATATCTTCCAAATAGGTTTTAGTAGTAACATAAAATAAAAGAGAGAGATTGTACTTAGATAGTGCTTTCAGCGCCCTAGGCTACCTCAAAGTGTTTCAAAGCTAGTAAATTACTCCCTCAACATAAATTTATTGTTGTAAAGTAGCCAGAACTAGCAAAGTCTTTCAAGCAGAAAATGCAATGAATGACCAACTAATCTCTTTCTAGTGATCATTGTTCAACAATAAATCCTGGCCGAGGATACCAACGAAAACTCCTTACTTATGTTTATGTCGCATCATGGTCTTTTTATGTTGACTTTCACAAACAAGCTGCAATTCATTTCATCTGGGCAAATCCCTTGACACTACATTAATGTGTCAGAACAGATTAGGTGCTCAAATCACAGAGCAATATGAGACTCAGCAAGAAGACTGCAACTGACTGAGATAAATTAGCATTTAAAAAGCATATTAACGATCCCTCAGGAGCGTTGTCTGCGGTCATAAATTAGCTAAAGATTAGCAGGTAATCTTGTTTGATTTTAAAAACGCAAACAGGAGGAAATCTGCAGATGCTGGAAATTCAAACATCAGACACAAAATGCTGGTGGAACGCAGCAGGCCAGACAGCATCTACAGGAGGAGGGCCGAGACGCTTGGCCAGGACTAACCGAAAGAAGAGCTAGTAAGAGATTTGAAAGTGGGAGGGGGAGGGAGAGATCCAAAATGATAGGAGACAGGAGGGGGAGGGATGGAACTAAGAGCTGGAAAGTTGATTGACAAAAGAGATATGAGAGGATCACGGAACGGGAGGCCTAGGGAGAGAGAAAGGGGGAGGAGAGCATCAGAGGAAGATATAGTGAGAGGGACAGAGAGAGAAAAAAGAGAGAGAAAGGAAGGGGGAAAAATATAAATAAATAACGGATGGGGTAAGAAGGGGAGGAGGGGCATTAATGGAAATTAGAGAAGTCTATGTTCATGCCATCAGGTTGGAGGCTACCCAGACGGAATATAAGGTGTTGTTCCTCCAACCTGAGTGTGGCTTCATCTTTACAGTAGAGGAGGCCGTGGATAGACATGTCAGAATGGGAATAGGACATGGAATTAAAATGTGTGGCCACTGGGAGATCCTGCTTTCTCTGGCGGACAGAGTGTAGGTGTTCAGCAAAGCAGTCTCCCAGTCCGCATCGAGTCTCGTCAATATATAGAAGGCCACGTTGGGAGAACCGGATGCAGTATATCAGCCCAGCCGACTCACAGGTGAAGTGTTGCCTCACCTGGCAGGACTGTCTGGGGCCCTGAATGGTGGTGAGGGAGGAAGTGTAAGGGCATGTATAGCACTTGTTCCGCTTACAAGGATAAGTGCTGGGAGGGAAATCAGTGGGAAGGGATGAGGGGGACGAATGGACAAGGGAGTTGAATAGGGAGCGATCCCTGTGGAAAACAGAAAAGGGGGGGAGGGAAAGATGTGCTTGGTGTTGGGATCCCGTTGGAGGTGGCAGAAGTTACAGAGAATTATATGTTGGACCCAGAGGCTGGTGGGGTGGTAGGTGAGGACAAGGGGAACCCTATCACTAGTGTGGTGGCAGGAGGATGGAGTGAGAGCCGATGTGCGTGAAATGGGGGAGGTGCGTTTGAGAACAGAGTTGATGGTGGAGGAAGGGAAGCCCCTTTCTTTAAAAAAGGAGGACATCGCTCTCGTCCTGGAATGAAAAGCTTCATCCTGAGAGCAGATGCAGCGGAGTCGGAGGAATTGCGAGAAGGGAATGGCATTTTTGCAAGAGACAGGGTGAGAAGAGGAATAATCCAGATAGCTGTGAGAGTCCTTAGGCTTACAGTAGACATCAGTAAATAAGCTGTCTCCAGAGATAGAGACGGAAAGATCAAGAAAGGGGAGGGAGGTGTCGGAAATGGACCAGGTAAACTTGAGGGCAGGGTGAAAGTTAGAGGCAAAGTTAATGAAGTCAACAAGCTCAGCATGCGTACAGGAAGCAGTGCCAATGCAGTTGTCGATGTAATGAAGGAAAAGCGTGGGACAGATACCAGTATAGGTTTAGAACAAGGATTGTTCCTCAAAGCCAACAAAAAGTTAGGCATAGCTGGGACCCATGCGGGTGACCATGCTATACCTTTAGTTTGGAAGAAGTGGGAGGAGCCAAAGGAGAAATTATTAAGAGTAAGGACTAATTCCACTAGACGGAGCAGAGTGGTGGTAGAGGGGAACTGATTAGGTCTGGAATCCAAAAAGAAGCGGACAGCTTTGAGACCTTCTTGGTGGGAGATGGAAGTATATAGGGACTGGACATCCATGGTGACAGTAAAGCAGTGGGGGCCAGGGAACTTAAAATCATTGAAAAAATTCAGAGCGTGAGAAGTGTCATGAACATAGGTAGGAAGGGATTGAACAAGGGGGCATAACACAGGATCGAGGTATGCAGAAATGAGTTCAGTAGGGCAGGAGAAAGCTGAGATAATGGGCCTACCTGGACAGGCAGGTTTATGAATCTTGGGTAGGAGGTAGAAACAGGAAGTGCAGGTTGTGGGAACTATAAGGTTGGTGACAGTGGATGGGAGATCTCCAGAGCTGATAATGTTGGTGATGGTCGGTACTGACCTCTACCTTGCCGAGGCACAGCAACAACTCACTGATACCTCTTCTTATTTATCCCTCGATCATGACCCCACTAAGGAGCATCAGGCCATTGTCTCCCACACCATCACCAACCTTTTAATTTTTCACTAAAAGAGCAACTTCCTATTTGCTCCTAATCTTCAATCACAAAGTCACAAGAGCAGCATGTTAGATAATTGATTAGTTGTATTAATTTTATTTGTTACATGTATGTTGAAACATAGAGTAAAAAGCACTGTTTGCATCAAATAAAATCAGCAAGAATCCTAGCAATTGCTGCTGAGATCTACAAGCGAAATTGCAAAACATCACACCAACAATTAAAGCTGCAAGAAAGGGCAGGTTGTAGACTAATCTTTATCAAGTGGTGATGTGTATAATCTTCCTAATAATTACCGCATATATTCTTTCATATTAAGGCGCAGCTTACGACATTCTTGGTTTGAGTGGACATGTTATATTGGTGCTTCTGGTACCAACAGAGTATGCTTACAACTTACTAACACTAATCGTACATCTTTGGGATGTGGGAGGAAACCAGAGCACCCAGGAGAAACCCACACAGTCACAGGGAGAACGTACAAACTCCTTACCCACAGGGGCAGGTATCGAACCCTATTCTTACAGCAGGCACTGTAAAGCATTGCGCTAACCACTACATTACCATGTTTCCCCATGCTTATAATTCTGATTTATTTTGACAAAATAATTCTGAGTTATTTTGAAACCATGGGTTGAAATCAAAAATTAAAAGGTTGAGTTTGAGTAAAACAAAATAGATTAATGTTAGATTCATCGATATAGCCAAACATGCCCACTTAATGCAATGCACAGGGACGTATAGGGAAAATGAGCATTCACTGTGAGGTATGCCTGACTACTGCTAATACTTGCTTGCTGGCTGGTGAAACTTATTGTAAAGGTAAACTAGAATTCAATCAAAGTTGATAAATTATTAAACAGATATGGAGATTGAGCAAAATTGTTACAATATAGTCAATGTAACTGATGCAAACAGCAACTGAGAAACAAGGCATTAAGATGATGTGGTGCTATGCGTAAATGAGGATTGCTAACATATTGGAGGAGATGGTATATTATGGCCTCAATGCAGCATTCTCATTGTGGCCAGTGAAATGGATAAGTCTGTTTAAATATGAAAGATAATACAGATGAGATTTTCATCAACAATTTGGCAGTGTAGTCACCAAAGTAACCAAAGATGGTCGGTGTTGAAAAACTTTGAGCAAAAAGTTCATAAATTCTATTTTCTCTCCAATTTAAGTTTGTTCACAGAAACACTTGCATTATCTCAGTGATGAACAGTTCAGGTAATTCAGTATGGCCTTCCTCAAATCAAGAATGGTATGAAGTGCTCCTTAATATGAAAGATCATATTAGGTCATCATTAAGAATATACACATCATGACTTGACAAAGACTTTTCAGATTAGTCTACAGCCTGTCCTTTATTATAATTTTAATTGTTGCTGTAATATATTTTCCAGTTTAATTTCTCAATCATAGCAATAATTACTAGTTAATTTGAAAGTGACACTCTCCTGGAGAATTATTTAAATCTGGGTTTCACATTTTAAAAAGCATGTCAAGCATTGGGTGAGTTAAAGACAAGATTGATTTGTCTGGTGCCAGACATGCAAGACTTCAGTTACATGGAGATACCAGGCGAGCTGGGGTTGCTGTCTTTGAAGCAGAGACAATCACAGAGGGATTTGATAAACATTTTCAAAGAGATCCCTTACCACAATGGTGCACTGTTTCTCCCTTCAACATGAAAGGGGCTGGGGATCTGGGAGAAGCTTTGAAGAGGGATTAAATTACCTACAGCAGTGCAAGATAAGGATATCTGGAAAGAATTCGTTTCTTAAAAAAAATTCTTGCATGAAGCAAACTGTCAAGCAGTTTCCTGGTATGGAGGCTCCAATGCACAGGGTCAAAAAAAGCTGCAGAGGGTTGTAGGTGCAACCAGCTCCATTAGGGCGCAAGCCTCCCCATTATCAAGGATATCTTCAAAAGAGAGTGCCTCAAGAAGGCGGCTTCTATCAGTGAAGATCTTTGCCATCCAAGACATGTTCTCTTCTCATTTCTACCATCATGAAGGAGCTACAGGAGTGTGAAGTGGCTTCTTCCCCTCCGCCATCAGATCTCTGACTGGCTCATGAGCACTACCTCACTATTTTGCTCCCTTTATGCACTAATTATCTATCTATCTATCTATCTATTTATTGTAACTTTAAATAGATTAGATTAGATTATGAGGTCATGCAGTCCTCTTTTATTGTCATTTAGTAATACATGCGTTAAGAAATGATACAATATTCCTCTGGTGTGATATCACCAAAACACAGGACAGACCAAGACTGAAAAACTGACAAAATCCACATAATTATAATGTAACGCTCAGTTATATTGGCTCGTATATGTCTAGGGGAAATCCCACCCAGCACCTGCCTCAACGCTTCCCATGGAGTCGGTTGCTGCCCGAATCAATCCCAAACATCAATCATCAGCCAGCACACCCAGTATATTTTACCAAGTACACTTTATAGGTATTACTAATTCTATGACATTAATATAAATTCGATACAGAAAAGGAAGTAATGAAAAAAAAGGCACCAAGACTTATCGAAGTCCAAGTTCTTCGCGCACAACCGTTGGAGCTCAATCGATTCCTGACGACCACCCGGATCCTGTCGACTCACAGCTCAGGACCACCCGAAGTGATCAACCGGAGCCTCTCCGCATGTCCGCCGTCCTCCCCGTCTCTCCTCCAACTCCCCGCCAAAACTCCGTCCCCAGTCATATGATACAGCATTATCATCCGAAAACAAAACGATACATGACCACCCATTGGCTAATAGCACCCTGCTGTCTGTATTAACCCAAGCAACTGTCTAGCTAGAGACTTTCTCAGCGTTTAACATAACAAAGAAGCATTCCCCAGAATAACATAACAAAGAAGCCATTTTAAATTTAACATATAAAAAAAGGAAAGACCCCGTACAATAACATATAGTTACAACAGTGCAACAATGCCATAACTTGATGAAGAACAGGCCATGGGTGCGGTAAAAAAAGTTCAAAGTCACTCGAAGGTCCCACATCTCACGCAGACGGGAGAAGGAAGAAACCTCTCCGTGCCATAACCGACCACAGTCCGACTCTGAGTCGTCCGAAAACTTTGAGCTCCGACCAGCCCTCCGACACCGAGCACCGAGCACCATCTCTGCCGACCGCTTCGACCCCAGTCCCGGTCGTCGGCAGCAGGCAAAGCTGAGGATTTTGGGGCCTTCCTTCCAGAGATTCTCGATCGCACAGTAGCAGCAGCAGCGAACCGGGCATTTCAGAAATTTCTCCAGATGTTCCTCCGTGCTCTCAAGGCTGTCTCCATCAAATCAGGATTACGCACGGCCCCTATTTAACAGATACGATATCATTTCACCAGAGAGGCTGCGTGCGCTACGTCGCACCGCCATCTTCTCCTCCTCCTTCTTACTTTCATATGTATTGTACTGCACTGCTACGCAAAACAACAAATTTCATGAAATATGTTAATAGTAATAATTCTGATTCTGAAGCAACAACTGTGGAGGCAGAGGGATAGCTGATGTTTTGGGTCAAGAGATAAAAATCTCTTTATATATCCTCAGTAGCTTCAGGCCAACAGAACTCTGGCGCCCCTAATGCCCCAGGCAGAAACTGAAGGTGGCTCACGTAATCAAGTTTCAGAAGGAAGGATATTTTTCGCCACCATTTAAAAGCATGCCAAAGGAGATTGAGCAACAGCTTTCTGATAAAATCGTACGTGTTTACTTGCTGTGTGCATACTCTCTTGAGAAGACCACCGCATCGTCAGAGTCAATAGCAGTTCTTGGTTCATTTATCTGGGGCTGGTTATCCATGAAGCTTCCACCAGAGGTTAAAAAGAAAGGAGGCTCATTGGAAAAATAACAATCTTTAAATGAACAGTTCTGAGATGAAAGGAATTTTACGTATCAGGGTGAAAACAAATTCTACATAGTTTCACTCCTCGTCATGAAATGTGTATACGAATCTTATAAATTCATGATCAGAATATATCTGTTGATCAAAAGATCAAGTGGGTTGTTTCTAGCATGGGATTACCTTTGGGAGCGAAGTGTCTTGTTCATTTGTTCCTGATTGTACATACATGTAGTCAAGCAGAGCAGTCTCATTACTGAGCTTTGCATTGTTTTTCACTGTGTCACTTCCTCTGGTGTCAGTTCTTCGCATCTGAAGCATTTCACACAATAGCTGCAAAATGATATTGAAATAACCTTAACTGTGTTCAGTCTGAAACTCAATGGAACAGAATTTGCTGTCAAAAAAAAGGGTGTGTGCTTCACGCCCAGTGTATCAGAAAACAATCTAGCTATGTGTAGCAAGGAAGTGCAGTGGTGTGAATTGTGAATTGGCTAAACTTATGTAAAGGAACTTAGATATGTCTTCTAAGAGTTGAAGTTCATTATCAGTATCCACATGTGTGCCTAGAAAATACAGTGTTTCTGTATCAATTATCAATTAGACAAAAATGTCAAAGTTTATGATTAGAGTATAATATCAAAAAATAAAAATTATCTGTTAAACAGTGCAAAAAAAGGTCCTGTGTTTCGTAGTGTAAAGGCTTTTTGGTAACTTTCTGGTTCCATAATATCTCTGGTGTAGAAAGGCAGTGGTTGACATTACATGATATAATTTTAAAATTTAGTAGATATTTCTCTCCTCTAAATTCACCTTTATTTAACTTAACGAGATGTCACAATCTCCAAGCAGGTTGGGAGGAATTCACATCCAAGGACCAGACTGCTGCATGGCAATGACAACAGAACTATTTCCTCAGGGAAATCAATGTTGAAGGATCCCACAAAGAAAACTCTTCCTAATCAGTCCTACACCAATAGCTTGATGAGTCCCAGCCATTAGAACCACAGAAGTTCATAGTGCCTGGTCTGTCCTGATGGACACCACATTTAGCACCTGAGAAGAGGCTTTTGGCTGCAGTACCAGAAATCACAGAGACTGCTTTGAAGAGAATGACCAGGGGATTTAGAAACTTAATTAAAAATATAAGATGCTGTTGGACTGTCATACGTCAAGGGGAAAAAGTTGCATGTGACCTAAATAGCAGATGGCCAGAAGAAAGAGTACAGGAGCAAGCTATAGACAAGCCTGTATTGGGTATGTGGTCTTTAATGAAGTCTTCTCCCGAACACTTCTAGGGCCAACAAGGAATGAACATCATCAACGATTGTCATTCATTGTTCATTCTCAAGTAAGATCATGGCATCTAGTCTAGTGCCAAGATGATAATGGAGATGGCTTCTTAGGCTAATGTGAGTTTCTAGCGTCCTTTAACACACGTGACGGAGGAGTAGCAATGCTGTAACATCAGTAATTCTTGATTTTTGGGATTCACGTCGTCTCTTTGTTTCCTCCATTCTAGTCTTCCCTTCAGTGTGGCCACTATCACATTCACCTCACATCAATTGGTTCCCGTTTCAGTCCTGGGGCAGGCACACCTACCTCAGGTAGGGATAGCTAGAAAACCACCCTGAAGATCTTCTCAACTAAAATATCATTTCACAGCGCACCACACATGACAATCTCAGTGTTACAATCTCTGTGACTTTATGATTCTAAGAAAATATATTTTCAGGTTACCTGAAAATATATTTTTGTAGAATCATAAAGTCACAGAGCAGTACAACATAGATATAGGCTGTTTGGCCCATCAAGTCCATGCTGACCATGATGCCCGCTCAGTTAGTCCCAATCCCTGTGCTCAGCCTATATTCCTCCAAGCCCCACTCCTCCACCTCCCTGTCCAAGTGCTTCTTGAATGACACCATCGTACTTTCCTCAACCACTCTGCCTGGCAGCTCATTCCATATACTCACCACCTTCTATATGAAAAAGATGCCCCTCATGTCCCTTCTAAATAATCCTCCTCTCACCATAAAGCTATTCCCCCAGTTTTGCAGCTCTGCTACCCTGGGAAAAGACTATTATAATCCATCTCATCTATGCTTGTTCATAATTTTTAACATTTCTCTAAGGCTGCCCTTCATTCTCCTACATTCCAAGGAATAGAGACCTTGCCTGGCCAATGTCTCTCAATAGCTCTTGTCCTGGCAACATTCTCGTAAATCTTTTCTGCACCCTTTCCAGTTCACCCAGGTTTTGCCGAGAAACTATTTGCAAAACTGTACACGGCATGCCCCATGCAGATTTATCAACTGCAACATGATATCCCAACCCCTATACTTAGTGCCCTGACTTTTAAAGGCTGGTGTGTTAAATTTCTTTTTCACCACATTGTCTACCTGTGATGCTACTTTCAACGAACTATGCTCTTGAATTCCTCAATCCCTCTATCCCATTACACTCCCCAGCACCCTGCCAGTCGTATTATAACTCCTACACTGCTTTGACTTCCCAAAATGCATCACCTCACACTTATTTATATTAAAGTCCATTCAGCAGACAATTTTTTTTACTGGTCAAGATCCCCCCCTCCCTCCCCTGCCCCCGCCCCGTAATCTACGATAAGCTTTTTCACTATTGAACACACCTCCTAATTTCATGTCATCTGCAAATTTACTGATTGTGCCTTGTGTATTCATATAATATTTGCACTGAGGATGTGGCTACTACTGTCAATTATGATATTTAATGGATGAAAGTGTCAATGAGATTGTTAATGAATCTGCAGATGACATTAAAATTGGTGAAATAATGGACAATGAAGAGGGCTAACTAAGATTAGAGCAGGTTCTAGATAGACTGGGAAAGTGGATAAAGGAAAGGCACATGGAATTTAAATCAGACAAGTGCAAATTGCTCTGGACAGGATTTGCATGGTAAATGGCGGGACCATGGAGAATGTTATAGAACAGAGAGTGGTGGTACTTTTGGTGACGGGCTTGTTATGATCCGCCCAGTGGCAGCTCATCTACCTTTGGTCCCCACCTGTTATCCATCTCTCACCTGTGGCTCCAAGTAACTACATGTGACAGGGGCCACACCCTAGTACAACGCTTCAACAGGTCAGCTAAATCAGGTGAGGGTAGCCTGGAACCTCCAACCCCGGAGAGATAGGGATATGCCTATCCTAGCATCCAAAGCCAGTTCTCGTGGACTGGGTGGATGAAATCAGCTACAAGATCCAACAGCCTAGAAGGTGGTGCTGCAATGCTTCATGGGGAGCGAAGGGCATGACTTGGCAGAGAAGGCATCATGGCTATCCACTGCAGCTGAAGAAGTCTCCAGTCTTGACTATTTTTTGCACCATTGGACCAAGATTTTTGAGGCCGAGAGAGTGGAACTGCCCCACTGGAAAGTCTCTCTATAAAACTCTTCCTGTATAGGTTTATGTCATCGTTGGAAATGACAGACAACCAACACTGCAGTTCTGTGAAAGTGGTGTAAAGGTAGACAGTATGGTAGATGCTTGTCTTCAACAGTAAGGTACAAGAGCAATATACATCCACTGAGTGAATCCACGGGATTCGGACGACATATTTGAAGAACAAACAATCTGCTCAAAGAACACAGCGGGTTGAGCAGCATCTGTGGGAGGAAAGGAATTGTCACCATTTCATGTTGAATCCCCGCATGAGGTCCCAGTATCAACATCTACAATCTCTTCTAGTTCCATCAAGGACAAGAGCTGAGATGTCATGTTACAACTGTACACGACCTTGCTGAAGCCTCATGCGGATTATTGTTTGCAGCTCTGGTTCCCTAGTTGTAGGAAGATTGTTATCATGGCTGGAGAGATTGAGTTATAAAGAGAGACTGAATAAACTGGGACTATTTTCCCTGTAATGCAGGAAGCTGAGTAGGGGTGACTAAAACCAGTGGGTATTGAATCAAGGGGGGAGGGAAGAAATGTGAAGATGATGTGAGGGGTAACTTTTTTTGCATAGAGAGTGGTGGATGTGCTGGAGGAAGTGGTAGAGTTGGTACAATTACAGTTTTTGAAAGATATTTGGACAGGTTCATGGATAGGAAAGGTTTAGACAAATATGGGGCAAATGCTGACAAGTGGGTCTAGCTCAGGTGGACAACTCGGTTGGCCTGATTGCATAGGATCAAAGTTCCTGTTTCCATGCTCTATAAGGCTCTGACTCTATGACTGCTAGTTGCCCCTCATTGAGGGGACAGATAAGAGTTGGACACATTGGTGGATCAAGACAAACTTATTGGCCAGACTGGCTAGTGACAGAAGAGTTCTCTCCCTGAAAGATATTAGTGAACCAGATAGGTTTTTATAATAGTCTGGAAGATTCATTTTTAATATTACCGAGCAGCTTTTTTCTAATTTATATTTATTCGATTCCTTGAGTTTTGATTCTTCAGCAGCCATGGTGGAATTCAAATTCCTGTTTCAGGATCTGTTGCCCAGAGCTCTGGTTGCTGGTCAAGTACAAACGTAATTTAACTGCAATCCTACCTTTCTAATTAACCACACTGTGACAAACACTAACAGCTGCCATTGTTATTGTCCCACTAAGCATTCAACTGCCTGGAAAATTATCCTTTGACAGCTATGCTAAACAGATAAGATGATTATGTGTTGGCTACCAAGCAGGGTAAAACTTTTAGGCAAAAAATTTCCTGCTTTCTAGTGACAAGCAAGCCCACAAATATTGCCAAGCAATATCCTTATTTCTTATTTTTATTTTATTTAGAGATACAGCGTGGAACAGGCCCTTCTAGCCCTTCGAGCTGTGCCATTCTGCAATGCCTGACAACCTGCAATTAACCCTAACCTAATCATGGGACAACTTACAATGACCTACTAACCAGGCCAACTTTGGACTGTGGGAGGAAACCAGAGCACCTGGAGGAAATCCACGCATTCCATGGACTCCTTAAAGATGATGTCGGAATTGAACTGTGAACTCCAATGCTCCAAGCTGTGATAGCATCACATGAACCACTGCACTGCCATGGCGTCCAAGAACATCCGAGTTTTGCAATGTGAATGAACGGTGTACTAGCAGATGGGGAGAGTGAATCGAGGGGCGAGAGGAATATTGGAAAGGTGACAGCTAATCGTGGAAGTAGTTCAGGGAAAATAGTTTCTCATCTGAAATGAGCTGTGAGGTATGCAACTTATCATTAAAATAATGAGGGTCATTATTTTGAAAAGAACACCTCCAAATGAGATTAGGGCAAGTCACCACGTAAAAGATTGGATAATTGCTTAGTGACATCACTCTCAGCTTCAATCCTAACCTTAAGTGCGGTAGTGTGGAATTTGCATGATTGCTTTGTGACCGTGCTGTCTAGAGTCCATCTGTAAATGTAACTTTGCTGGATCAAATAACAATAGCATAAAAAGATCTTTACTTATCTTTTCACCCATTTATTTCTTCGAGCTCAGCCGGCGAGTGTACTTGGACCCGACATCAGGGGCAGATCCTTTCTCATCTCCCCAGCGGTTCTACAAGTTCACTGCCCGATGTCAGAATTGTCAGAAGTTATAAGGCCACTGATGCAAAAGAACAATCAGTTTGATAACCATTCCGGTCAAGTCAATGGACTATTGATACAGAGAACAATCAGTTTGATAACTATTCCGGCCAAGTCAATGGACTATTGATACAAAAGTACAATCAATTTGTTAGACACTCCAGCTACCTTAATTAAAGAAAAGAATGTCCTACCTGGTTTGCTGGAGCCACAGCTTAATTACAAAGATGAGAACATCTGTCAAATTTATGCTTTAATTAAGAAAGGAATGTTCTGTCTAATTTCCATCAGGTACTGCTTTTTGTCAAAATCAAAAAGTGTGAAAAGCCCAGAGACATCTTATGTGGATCTGGGCGAACTTTAACCCTTAGCTTGCTCCAAAGAAAGCAGCTGTGAGACATTATTCAAACATACTGCAGTCACAGACATAGTCAGTACTGAATCCATTGTTTACAGGAATCTTGAGAATCCCCCATTCCCTTAAACTTTATCACATCTTTTCATACTAGGGAACCATTTAATAGTCTTAGAACAGTGGGATAGAAGCTGGACTTGAGCCTAGTGGTGCATGCATTCCATCTTTTGTATCTTAGGCTGAATGGAAGAGGGAGAAGAGAGAATGGCTGGGGTGGATGGGGTCATTAATTATGTTGACTGCTTTACTAAGGCAGTGAGAAATATAGACAGAGTCCATGGAGAGAAAGTTTCTGAGATGTGCTGACTTGAGTACACAGTGCTCTGTAGTTTCTTGTGGTTATATGCAGAGCAGTTGCCATACTAAGCCAAACTGTAATTTTCTCCTACATTCCAGAGGTGTACGGTTTTCTGAGTTAACTGACCACTATAAATTATTTCTAATGTAGGTGGGTAGCAGGTGAAACAGGGTGTAATGGTGAGGTGTAAAGAACTGGTTATAGAGAAAATAAATGGGGACATGGGATTGATGGGATTATCCTAAAAGACGCATAGACGAGAAATATTAGGATCTAAAATAGATGTAAATACTGATATAAGAGTTATATACACATATAAGGGATAACTCTTACACATTTCTGATCGTCTAGCCTCTAGATGTTTCTACTGTCATAAATTAACAGATGTAGGATAAGGCGACGTGATGTTATCAGAAGCCTTGATCAACGGATGTCATTATTTGCATAGGTAGTAACAAGTGACCTGATCATTCTGAGGGTGCCTTTGAATCATTTTGATAGTATTTTATCATCTTGAAGAAGATGCCATTGGCGATATGGTTTTGGAAGGATCTGCCGAGTAGCTATTCACCAGACCTTGCACTGACCACTCAGAGGGGTTTGGACTGAAAACTTGAAATTCCCTCCGTGTATAAGTATGAAAACCCAATTCAGATGGTTTCTTCTGGCAGCTTGTGCATCCTGTCACACACAGAAGTGTAATTGTATTCTATACTCCTGCTGGCAAGGTCAGTGACTGCGATTCAACATGGCAGTCACAACAAGAAATCAAATGCTGTACTCTACAAGAAGAATCAATGACTCTTGACTGCTCTGGAAACTTATCACCCCTCTTTCACCTTGTTCCATCAAAGCAAACACTCTAACAAGGGTGTTTAGCACTATACTGTGAGTGGGCAGCTAACGCTGATGGACTGGAATATTTTACTGTTGACACTAGTATATGCTCTGAGTTGGTTCTGTCACCGTCACTGTACAGCACATCCAGTTTCCCCAGGCTTCCTCAAGACATCAACCAATTTACAGCAAAGAGAAACCAGTATGTTTCTAGGACT
The DNA here is from genome assembly GCF_030028105.1 of Mobula birostris. Classification (NCBI taxonomy): domain Eukaryota; kingdom Metazoa; phylum Chordata; class Chondrichthyes; order Myliobatiformes; family Myliobatidae; genus Mobula; species Mobula birostris. The sequence goes on along the minus strand of NC_092371.1, from coordinate 21,808,832 downwards.
TCCTAAAGAAGGGGCCTCTCATTACAATAATTGCCTCTTTGAATAATTCCTTACAAAAAGGTACTGTTTGCTTTCCCTGGGGTTGCCATTAATTATAGGGAAGTGTCAGACATGAGCAAGAGCCTGAATCCACTGTAATTTGCCTATCACCACAACAAGTCTACAGCAGACACAATCTCACTGGCCCTCCACTCTGCTTTGGAGCACTGACACAACCACAAAACATCTGTACCAATCACACTCAGCACTCAGCACTTATTCCCTCAGTACTAGTCACCAAGCTTCAAAACCTAGCTCTCTGTAGCTCTTTCTGCAACTCAGTCTTAGGCTGCCTTATTGGGAGACCACAATCAATGCAGATTGTTAATAGCGTCTCCTTGCTGACAATCAACACAGGCACACATCAGGAAAGCTTGCTTAATCGCACTGCTCTATTTTTTTGTGTATTTATGACAGTGTAGCTAAACTCAGCTCAAACCCCATCTATAAATTTGCCAATGACACCGCTGTTGTGGTATAATTATAGATGGTGATGATGAAGCTATGGGAGTGAGATATATTGGCTAAATGCAGGGTGTCGCAACAACATCCTTACACTAATGTTGATAAGGCCGTGGAATTGAATTTTCAGGAGGGGAAAGTCAGGAGGACACACAACAATTCTCATTGAGGGGTTTACGGTGGAAAGGTTGAGCAGCAGCAACTTCCCATATGTCAGTCTTTCCCAACACTGTTGTCTCATCAGCTTCATTTTCATAGGATCCACACTGTCTGGTGTTAACACTCCAAAACAGTGAAATTCCATGTGAAATGCTGGACATTTTGTTAACTGTATCATTGGCAAATATGAAATCTCAAGCATTATGTGGACGATCATAACACATGTCCACAGTTATCTCTGGTCAAAGATGAAAAAGTTAAAAGCTGCTAGCTGCTATTCTTTTATTGTAATTAAGTAAGAATCTAAAGAAAGCAGTACAAACAGAACTTTTAGACAAATTAATGCATTTGCATTGTGTGCTGCTGTTTCACATGCTGACTCTTGAAAAGCTTATTTATAGTGTGAAAATGTAACCATTGTGTCAACAAAGCAGATTTGAGGTATTGAGATGATTTAGTTTACATTTTGTAGCAATTTAGTGATTTCATCAGCTTCGGGCTTTGTACAAATGTATTTGACAAATCAGCTGAAATGGACAGAACAAACAAAAAGCATCCTAATTCATTACAGATGAAAAAAGCAGACCAATTGTGGAAGCAAATGTCAGTCTGTGAAACATGATGTGCGTAATTACATGGGCAGAAAGAAAATCAAGACAGTAATTGGGGACTTATAATATGTGACTTCTAAAAGCTGCTGGTATGACAACTGATGATCAGAAGAAATTTTCTTGGATAATTTTACATGCTCTTTTCTTTCAGAATATTGCTTATATTTTATAGCATAACAGGAGACCATTTAGGTCCATGCCAGGTCCTAATTAGCAATTCTACACCCCACTTCCCCTTCATTGTAGCACAGCAATTTAATTCCCCATTCATACCAGTTTGCAATTTTGCCAGTTACCCAGGCCTGGGATCATTTATAGCAGTCAATTAATCTACTGTCACACCTCAGCGATGTAGGAGGGAAAATACAACAGACACACTGGAATCCCAGAGTGACCATCAGAATATGCATACTCCACAAAGCAGCAACCAGCGTCAGAACTGACCCTGCTCCTCGGAGATGAGCAGTAGTAGTATTCACTGTTGTTCCAATTTGTCCAATTTGATGCCTGCACATAACTCTCCAATGGTCTGCAGCCACAAGATCTGCCACTCACTGTCCCAGTAACGGGCCTGACAAGGATAAGCAGATAAATCTCATGGTGGGCTCTGTTCTCTTCTGTGGTTACTTCCATGTTGGTGATCATGTGACCAAACATCGCATCATATGATTTCCTTTATTCACAACTGATGTGCTGGGAACCTATGCTGTGGACCCCTACCTGTGTTCTTTGTTGGGGTAGAGAGTTGCTGCATATCCATTCCCCACCCTAAAAAGAACATGGTTATCAGCTCTCACTAGAGCTTCCTTGTCAGTAACGTGGGCAGAATTGTGAAATTGAAAAGTTCTGAATTCAATTAAATATGGCTAACATCTCTCTTTACTTGTTTGCTGCCTTGCTGGTTGGTATTTTGCACGAAACGTAAGGACAGTGAAAATCAAGAGAAAAAAATTGCAGTTACTTCAGATCTGAAACAGAAACAGAAGATTTTGGAAATGCTCGATGACTTTAACATCTGGTTGGGAAATTGCTGGAACAGATTCTAAGAGACAGGATCTTCTGCAAATGGAAAGACAATAGCTGATTTGTGACAGTTTGAATAGACTGGGAAATTGATATTTTTGAAGAAGTGACAAATATATTTAGACATGGGAAATTGATATTTTTGAAGAAGTGACCAAGAAACTTGACAAAGCCAGGGCAGTTAGTGATGTCTGCATGGACTTCATTAGGGTGGTTAACTATGCCCTGTGTGCTAGGCTGGTCCAAAAGATGAGATCAAATGGGGTCCATTGTGAGTTAGTCAATTGGATACCAATTTGGTTAACTGGAAGCAGATAGGGTTGCTATTGGAGAATTGTTTTTCAGACTGAAATCTTGTGACTGGTGGTGTGACATATGGATCAGGACTGAGATCCTCATTGTTTATCGCCATGAAGAAAGGCGTCTAAGTTTGCAACTGGATTTAGATTAACCAGAAAAGAAGCAAAGGAATAATGCATGGAATGTGACTCAGACAGATGTGAAGTAGTGCATTTTAAAGAGGTTAAATCAGGCCAGGGCATATACAGTGAATTACAGAGTTCTGGGGAGTATTGGAGAACAAGGAGACCTTGGGGTACAAGTACAAAGATCCCTAAAAGTGGCAACAAAGGCTGAAAAGATGGTGAAGGTGGCATAAGATCATTAAGTTCACCGTGGTTGGCCTCATCAGTAATAATGAGTCAACATACAGAAAGGAATTCGAGAGGCTTGACAAATAGTGCCAGGACAAAATCCTAAGTCTCAACGTGGACAAGATGAAAGAGATAATTGTGGACTTCAAGAAGGTACAGGTTGACCACTGTCCATTGCACTTCAGATTCAGAATCAGGTTTATTATTACTGGCATGTGACATGAAATTTGTTAATTTAGCAGCAGCAGTTCAATACAATACATAATCTAGAAGAGAAAAATAAATAAATAAAATAATAACAACAATAAATAAGCAAGTAAATCAATTACAGTATACATATATTGAATAGATTAAAAAACCTACAAAAACAGAAATACTGCATATTAAAAAAAGTGAGGTAGTGTCCAAGAATTCAATGTCCATTTAGGAATCGGGTGGCAGAGGGGAAGAAGCTGTTCTATACTTTACTTTATTGTCGTCGAACAATTGATACTAGAACGTACAATCATCACAGTGATATTTGATTCTGCGCTTCCTGCTCCCTGGATTACAAATCGATAGTAAATATTAAAAATTTAAATTATAAATCATGAATAGAAAATAGTAAAATGGAAAGCTGTTCCGGAATGGCTGAGTGTGTGCCTTCAGGCTTCTGTACCTCCTACCTGATGATAACAGCGAGAAAAGTGCATGCCCTGGTTGCTGGAGGTCCTTAATAATGGACGTTGCCTTTCTGAGACACCGCTCCCTGAAGGTGTCCTGGGTACTTTGTAGCTGACTAGATTTACAACCCTCTGCAGCTTCTTTTGGTCCAGTGCAGTAGCCTTCCACCACCCTCCCCGCCATACCAGACAGTGATGCAGCCTGTCAGAATGCTCTCCACAGTACAATTATAGAAATTTTTGAGTGTATTTGTTGACATCCAAATCTCTTCAAACTCCTAGCAAAGTATAGCCACTGTCTTGCCTTCTGACTAACTACATCGATATGTTGGGGCCAGGTTAGATCCTCCAAGATCTTGACATCCAGGAACTTGAAACTGCTCGCTCTCTCCATGGCTCTCTTCAATGGCTCTGCTATGGAGAGAGTGAAGAGCACAAAGTTCCTTGGTGTACACATAATGGATTATCTCATCTGGAATTACATCACCTCCTCACTAGTCAAGAAAGCACAGCGACATCTACACTTTCTGAGGAGATTGAGGCGTGCAAGGCTCCCACCATCATTTTAACACCTTTCTACAGGAGCACCATCAAGACTGGCCTGTCTGGCTGCATCATTGTGTGGTACAGAATCTACAAGGCATCAGACTACAACACCCCACAGAGGACAGCAAAACCTGCTGAGAGTGTCACTGGGGTCTCCTTCCCCACTATTTGTGACATTTACTGGGAACATTGCAGATGAAGGGCTCAATGCTTTGTTGAGGGTCCCTACCACCCATTCCCCTTGATCATTCTGTCAGGCTGTGAGACTAATGAATACACTACCACGACCATGGTCTTGTCACTAGGAGAGAAAGCTATTTCAGAATCAGAATCAGGTTTAATATCACCAGTATGTGTTGTGAAATTTGTTAACTCAGTAGCAGCAGTGCAATGCAATACATGATAATATAGAAAGAGAAAATTCAATCAGTAAATTAATTAGATAGATAGATAGATAGATATACTTTACTGATCCCGAGGGAAATTGAGTTTCGTTACAGCCGCACCAACCAAGAATAGAGCATAAATATAGCACTACAAAAACCACAAACAATCAAACAACAATATGCAAACTATGCCAGATGGAAATAAGTCCAGGCCACACATTTTAAGTCCACACCCATTCCCATTCTGACAATCTCCCAGTGGCCACACATTTTAATTCCACATCCCATTCCCATTCTGACATGTCTATCCACGGCCTCCTCTACTGTAAAGATGAAACCACACTCAGATTGGAGGAACAACACCCTATATTCCCTCTGGGTAGCCTCCAACCTGATGGCATGAACATCGACTTCTCTAACTTCCGCTAATGCTCCACCTCCCCCTCGTACCCCATCTGTTACTTATTTTTATACACACATTCTTTCTCTCACTCTCCTTTTTCTCCCTCTGTCCCTCTGAATATACCCCTTGCCCATCCTCTGGGTCCGCCCCCCCCATCTTTCTTCCCGGACCTCCTGTCCCATGATCCTCTCGTATCCCTTTTGCCTATCACCTGTCCAGCTCTTGGCTCCATCCCTCCTCCTCCTGTCTTCTCCTATCATTCTGAATCTCCCACTCCCCCTCCAACTTTCAAATCCCTTACTCACTCTTCCTTCAGTTAGTCCTGACGAAGGGTCTCGGCCTGAACCATCGACTGCACCTCTTCCTAGAGATGCTGCCTGGCCTGCTGCGTTCACCAGCAAACTTTATGTGTGTTGCCAGGACCAGCCTATTGGCTCAGGGTGCCTGACCCTCCACGGGAGGAGCTGCAAAGTTCAATGGTCACAGGCAGGAACAACCTCCCGTGATGCCCAGTATTGTATCTCAATACTGGGGCAACGAAAGCGTGCTGTGCGCAAGGCCCGAGCAGCATCCACTGCCATGACAGCACCCACCCACTTGTGTCCCACGTGTGGGCGAGCCTTCTGGGCCCGGATTGACCTCGTCAGTCACCTCCGGACCCACAGCCACCAATCTCCCATTTGACTTTGAAGCCATGGTCATCTTCGACTATGAAGGACGAACAACAACAACAACATCTCGGTGGAATATGGTCGGAGTATTACAGTAAGTATATATATGTATATTAAATAGTTAGATCAAAAAAGTACAGAACAGAAATAATATACAGGTTTCCCCTGCCATCCGAAGATAGAGCGTTCCTATGAAACGGTTCGTAAGCTGGAAAGTTGTAAAGCGAAGAAGCAATTACCATTTATTTATATGGAAAAATTTTGTGAGCGTTCGCAGACCCAAAGATGACCTACCAAATCATGCCAAATAACACATAAAACCTAAAATAACAGTAACATATAGTAAAAGCAGGAATGATATGATAAATACAGTCTATATAAGGTAGAAATACTTTTCCACAATCATTACTGAACTGTTCTACTTAGCGAATATCTCACGCAAGCACCGTCTGCAAAAACACGGCGCAAGCGCTCTCCAGTAACCTTTAAGCTATGAAGCTGCCAAATCATACCAAATAACACGTAAAAATACACAGCCGATATAATATAGAAATAATGTATGTACAGTGTAGCAACACACTCAAAATTGCAGGTGAATGCAGCAGGCCAGGCAGCACCTCTAGGAAGAGGTACAGTCGACGTTTCGGGCCGAAACCCTTCGTCAGGATTGCCAATTGCATCGCCTCTGATCTGGGCTGACAATTACGTACCGGGCAGCACCTAGGTAATTAGCATGTTTATTTCGGTTTTTTTCTTCAAGATATGCTGTGTGCCTCCCGGCTACCGCTGCATTCTCTGCGAATTGGTATCTGTCCGCGGCCTGGGGGTTGGGGTGGTGGGACACTGGGGTGTCATCTCACGTCGATCAGGGCAAGCAGCTCATCTTCTCCTATCTCTGCCTGCCTCGATGTCGAAGGTCGAGGTTTGTCGTCTGCTGTGGCTGATGTGGAAGGCTTGCTTAACTGCTGGGTCTCATGCATTTTTCCATCATACAATTCTTTGTAAACAGTCAAACCATCTTGAAAATATGCCCTAAAGCTAAGTACCCTTTCAAAATTAAAGTCGTACTTTATCATTACTCATTCGGTTTCGATTGTTATCCTTTCCTCTTCCAATTGCATCAGCTCTTCATCTATCAGTTCTTGGTCATGGGATGCCAAAACCTCTTCAACATCATCTTCGTCATCTTCCACAAGCCAAACTCATGTTGTCCTTACTTCATTCACCACAATCAAAACGCTTAATTATGTCTAGTTTTACGCTAAGTGTTACACCCTTACGAGCTCTTTCAGGCTTTTCCGATACCTTAGAACTCATCTTGCAAACAGCTGCTCACAGGCACATGTTTAAGCAATGCCAACGAGAATGCCGTTCTGAACCCGGGGGAGAGCGGCTGCTCAGGGCACGCGCTGACTTTTTTTTCGTGCGCTGCCTTTTATTGCCCACTGCTTTTCCCCGAGCGCTGCCTTTCTTTGTAACAGTGAAAACACCTTCTGTTAGCAAAAACAGGTAACTAATGTAGGTCTTTCGTAACAGTGAAGTTTCATAAAGCGAACGTTCGAAAAGCGGGGGACACCTGTATATAAAAAAGTGAGGTAGTGTCCAAGGGTTCAACATCCATTTAGGAATTGTATGGCAGAGAGTAAGAAGCTATTCCTGAATCACTGAATGTGTGCCTTCAAACTTCTGTACCTTTTTCCTGACAGTAGCGATGAGTATAGGGCATGTATTGGTTGATGGGGGTCCTTAATAATGGACGCCACCTTTCTGAGACATTGGCTCTTGAGGAAGTCATGGATACTACTGAGCCTAATACCCATGATGGGTTGACTAATTTTATAACTTTCTATAGCTTCTTTTGGTTCTGTACAGTAGCTTCCCTCCCCACCCCCATAACAGACAGTGATGCAATCTACCAGAATGCTCTCCACGGTATATCTATAGAAGTTTTTGAGTGTTTTAGGTGACAAAACAAATCTCTTCAAACTCCTAATGAAATATAGCCGCTGTCTTACTTTCCTTATAACTGCATTGATATATTGGGACCAGGTTAAATTCTCAGAGATCTTGATACCCAGGTACTTGAAATTGCTCACTTTCTCCACTTCTGATCCCTCTGTGAGGCTTGGTTCATGTTCTTTTGTCTTACCCTTTCTGAAGTCCACAATCAATTCTTTCGTCTTACTGACATTGAGTGCAAGGTTATTGCTGTGACCAAGAAACTTGATAAAGCTAGGGCAGTTAGTGATGTCTACATGGACTTTATTAGAGTTGTTGACTATGTCCCCATGCTAGGCTGGTCCAGAAGTTGAGATCAAATGGGGTCCATTGTGAGTTAGTCAATTGGATACCAATTTGGTTAACTGGAAGCAGATAGGAGTGCTATTGGAGAATCGTTTTTCAGACTGAAATCCTGTGACTGGTGGTGTGACATATGGATCAGGACTGAGATCCTCATTGTTTATCACCACGAAGAAAGGTGTCTAAGTTTGCAACTGGATTTAGATCCAGTTGGATGTACTGGATGTCTACATCATAGAAAACATCCTCTCACATCCACTCTATCTAGGCTTATCAATATTCAGTAGGTTTCAATGGGATTCCCCTCCCCCTCATTCTTTTAAACTCCAATGATTACAGGTCATGAAGCATCAAATGCTCCTCATACATTGAGCCTTTCATTCCTGAGATCATTCATAGACCCTTCCAAATCCAGAACATCCTTTCTTAGATAAGGGGACCAGAACTGCTCATAAGACACCAAATACAGACTGATCAATGCCTTATAAAACCTTAGCACCACATCCTTAATCGCCATGCAACCAAATCTCCATAATAGTTACTGGAACAGAATCACATCTTATTATCTGTGCTGACAGCTCATCTACCTTATTGCAACTGTTACATGTGTTCAAATGAAGATTAAACTTTTCTTTTATGGTTTTTACATGGATTTTTACATGTTTTTACATGTGTGCTACACACTTCTGTTTACATTTTCTACTCTGCCTTTATTATAGTTATATAGGTCCCTAGTGAAACTATATCTGGAGTATTGTGTCTCATTTTGGTTTCCTTGTCTTAAGATGGATCAGTTTGTTCTGAAGGTCATGGAACAAAGACTGGTGGAGGGACTAACCGATAAATTCTCTCTTTTTCAGAACTTCCAGGAATCATGGAAAGTTACACATTCTTGGAGCACTTGACAGAATTGGCAGGATGCTTCACATTGCCAAGGACACAAGAACTAGGGGCTACAGACTCAAAAATAAGGAATAATCATTTAGGTGTGAAAAGAGGAGAATATTCCTCACAGAAAGTGGTGTACCTTCAGTTTTATTTTTACTCTAGACCGGTGTGGAGGCTCCGACATTGATTGCAATCAAACAGAGTTAGATAGATTTCTCGGTGTCCAAGAAATCAAGGGATATAAATTTCCAGAGTGGAGCAACATGTTTCTAAATAGCCATCATCACATTTCATACTGTAAAGGATCAGAAATTTCAATAGCATAGAGCAAATCAATTTTAAACAATCATATTCTGAGGCAAATGTCTTTGAAATTAATAGAATTAGTAGGTGAGCCATTTGTGCAACAGAATTGCATCTTAAATTCTATTTTATGCTTTATCATTACACAAAATTAATTCTGCAAAACACACTAGTGATCCCTTAATTGCGACGATTGCAAAATTAAATTGCTTTGTATGTTTTTTTGTTAAGAGAATGCTTCTGGGGAATTTTGGAATACAATAACTGATTTAGATTCACTGCAGAGCATTTGAGATGCTGTGGCGTTATGGAAAATGGTTTTAGCAAACAGAGCCATAGTAAAAAAAAATTGCTGAGATGATTGACAAGTTTAAGAAGCAAGTCTGAAGACATTGTGCTTCAAAGTACAAACATTCAAAATGAGGTGGAGAACTGAACTGTGCAAATAGATGAAAATTGATATGTATAGCGGTGATAACAAATATAAGGTGACATGGGATGGGAGCTGAACAATCAGGGAACTTGAAATTCAGAAAGGATGGACAGAAAGGGGAGTACTGTTGTCAATAAAAGAACAACAAAAAAAGAAATCTGTGTCTACTACCATCAGTACATCATCTGCAGCACCAGCAGACCCAACATACTGCCACACGATCATCAAGAATGCTTACCATTCCACCCCTTGATGACATTTAGGGAAATCTTGATTTACTCTGCACATAGGCAGAGACTTAAATCAAGGCAACAGAGCTAACAAAGAGCTAGTCATGGGAACCATAAAAGTATCTACTGGGCTGCTTCAAGCCTATAGGATTGGGCCATGTTCAAACACTCATCAGAGGACCTGAATGAGTACACCATAGTTGCCACAAACTTCATAATGGAGCTTATAGATGATTACATCCCAACAAAATTATTCAGGGACTTCATGAATTGAAGCCCCAGATAAAAGCTAAGGAACAGATCAGGAGGCAGATTTTGGAAAGGTGCAAAAATAACAGGGTTTTTAACATTTCAGGGGATTTCAAGTGCCCTAGTACTGATTGACACCTCCGTAAAGCATGGGGCAGAGTTTGTTAGATGTGTCCAGGAAGGATTTCTGACTCAATTTGTGGACATACTGACTAAACGAGTGGCCATATTGGATTTGTCTCTTGGCAATAAGCCAGGTCAGGTCCAGTTCATCAGTGGGAGAGTATTTCAGAGAGAGTGCCCACAACTCCCAACCTTTACTATGACCTTGGAGAGGGAGAAGAGCAGACTGATTGGGGAAGTATGTAACAGGGGGATGTCAAATTATAACGTTATGAGGCAAGAACTGGAGAGCATAAACTGGGAATGGATGTACTCAGGGAAATGCACACCAAAAATATAGTTTAGAGAGAACCTGCTAGGGGTTCTATATAGGTTTGTCCCATTGAGTTATGGAAAGGATGATAGGGTCAAGGAAATATTCTGGACAAGAGATGCAGAACATCAACACAAGCTTACTTGAGGCTTAGAAAGCAAGGAGCTGACAGGACTCTAGAGAGCTATAAGGCAGACAGGAAGGAGCTAAACAATAGACAAGAGAGCTAGAAGGAGGCATAAGAAGGTGCTGGTAAGTGAGATTCAGGAAAATCCAAGCCATTCTACATGGTTCTAAGATTCAAAGATTCGAAGTACATTTATTATCAAAATATAAATTATACAAACTTGAGATTCGTCTGTTTACAGGCAGCCACAAAGCATGAAACCTGAAAGAACCCAATTAAAAGATAGACCAATGCCCAATGCGTTGTGTTAGGCATGTGCCCAAGTGGTTAAGGCGCTCGTCTAGTGATCTGAAGGTCGCTAGTTCGAGCCTCAGCTGTGGCAGCGTGTTTGTGTCCTTGAGCAAGGCACTTAACCACACATTGCTCTAGTGTCTGTGTGAGGAGTGGTGCCCCACACAGACTTCCAATCTGCGCCTTGTAAGGCATGAAAATGCCCGACGCAGGCCTCTCATGGTCTGAGTTGACGTTCCCTCCCTCCCCTCCTCCCCCCTCCCCCAACGCCCAATGCGCAAAGAAAGAGGGGAAAAAACACAAATCATGCAAACAATAAAAGGAAGCAATAGCATTCTGAACCAAATTGAGTCCATAGACCCGAAACCTGGAACATCTGGAGAAGGCCTGTTGCCTTGGTTTCAGTTTATCATATAGTGTGGCAAATCACTATGAAGCTCGTTGACACAAAACATGTAGTAGCTACAGCAGTCTCACAGCTTCAGCGCCGTGGAGAGAAGAGTAAACATCGCAGAAGACTGAGCTGAATTAGCCCGACCCTTGCTTGCCAACACCCTGCCTTTCCAGTTTATCTGGGACAACATTTAAATCGTCTAAACACCAGAGTGTGTGTTGTGCTAGGACCCAGGCTCTGCAGCAGTGATACGCTTCAGGCCTAGACTTTACCGCCCAGTCCAAAGCCACTCTCAACCTTTCCAAATTGGCTCAGCGCTGATCCAACCTTGCTCTAGGTTTAGGTGGACAGATATCAAAACTCCTCTGCTTTGACTCCTCTCTGAATCGTTCACTACAACTCCATCCCTGCCTCTGACACAGTCTCGAACATGTTTGTGGTAAACCATGTATGTATTTTGTAACTCGGTTACCTGTCTGGACACACACCTCTGCTGACTGCCCCTGTGGCTCCTCCCACAGAGTCCTGTATAAAGGTGTTCGCCTTGCCCCTCCCCCTCAGTCCGGGGGCAGACACTCACTGTGGAGGTTGTATTGTACAGCGAATAAAAGCCTTTCAGTATTTTACCAAACCTCAGTCCTTTGGAGTAATTGAAGGTGCTTCAATTTTATTCGCTGTACATTTTAAAACATGGAACAGGCCCTGAGACCAGACAAATTAGACCTCGATCTGCAAATGCCTGACGCTGGAAACACTTTCGAACTCTGGCTGCCCTGCTTCGAAGCGTATCTAGAGGAGATTAAAGCGACCGACCCTGTAGCGAAGTGCAGAGTTCTACTCTCCAGGGTCAGTCCACGGGTTTATTCACTGATCAGAGACCAGCCGAACTACGACGGCGCGATGAACGCACTCAAAAGGCAATACCTGCGGCCGATAAACAGCGTCTATTCTCGGCATCGCTTAGCGATACGGCAACAACGGTCCGGGGAATCGAGTGCTGAGTTTGTCCGGGCCCTACAGACACTCGTGCGGGCTGCAATTGCCAGGAGCTGACGGCGGCGCAGCATGCAGAACTCCTAGTGAGAGACGCCTTCGTCACGGGGACCAGGTCAGTGTACGTGCGCCAGCGGCTGCTGGAAAATGCCGATCTTACCCTAAGTTCGGCGATCGAGCTGGCTGATACGTTGGAGGCCGCTCTGCATAACTCCGAGGCTCTCCAGGCACACGATCCCCCGATGGCCTCGTGGGCGCCGCAGACCCCGCAACCCGCCGGCGAATCGACCTTGGCTGCAGCCAGTCATGAGTCCGCGAAGTGCTACTTCTGCGGACTGGAGAAGCACCCCCGGAAACACTGCGCGGCCCGACAAGCTACCTGTTCCAGCTGCGGAAAGAAGGGCCACTTCGCCAAGGTCTGTAAGTCAAAACCGCGAGCGGGATCGAGCAGCGCCGCGTGCGAGACTTGGGGGTCGCCATCTTCCCTGCACACTGCCACCACGTGTGAGACATGGCGGCCGCCACCTTCCCTGCCGCCATCTTCCCTGCACGCCGCCACCACGTGCGAGACATGGGGGCGGCCATCTTGGTCGGCGCCACCTCCCACTGCCTACGACCAACGGGTGCTCATGGCCACCCCACTGCGCCGGACCAAGACAGCGACCCCACCCTGGCTTCCGTGACCCTCGAACAAAGCGCTTCCCACCAGCTCGCAAGGTCAATGATGGACATCCTGGTGGAGGGGCACAGGACAAGCTGCCTGTTTGACACAGGCAGCACGGAGAGTTTTATCCACCCGGCCACGGTGCAGCATTGTGGACTCATGATACGGCTGGTAAGTCGGAGGGTCACCATGGCCTCCGGGTCGCATACAACAGACATCCGGGGGGTTGTACAGCGACGCTAGTGGTGCAGGACACAGAATATCGGGACTTTAAGTTACTGGTCTTGCCTCAACTGTGTGCCCCTGTGCTGTTGGGGTTGGACTTCCAGAGCCACCTGAAAAGCGTGACAATGAAGTATGATGGGCCCCTCCCGCCAATTACTGTCATAAATCCCCTGTTTTGTAGAGATATGTCACGTACCCCGCTACTGACCACACACACACACACACACACCGACCCGCGCATCCCACCCAACACCATGCCAACTACCACACTACCGACACCACTTGCGGCCTCTCCACCCTCAGGATCCCTCCCCCACCGCTGTTTGCCAACCTGACCCCCGACTGTAAACCTGTGGCAACTAAAAGCAGGAGGTACAGCGCGGGGGACAGAGCTTTCATTAAGTCGGAGGTGCAGCGGCTGCTCAGGGAGGGGGTCATTGAGGCAAGCACAAGTCCTTGGAGGGCGCAGGTGGTCGTTGTTCGGAACGGGGAGAAGAATAGGATGGTTGTGGACTATAGCCAGACCATCAATAGGTTCACGCAGCTCAACGCGTACCCTCTACCCCGCAACGCGGATATGTTCAATCAGATAGCACAGTACAAGGTGTACTCGACCATAGACCTAAAATCCACTTACCATCAGCTCCCCATCCGCCGGGAGGACCACCCTTACACTGCCTTCGAGGCGGACAGCAGGCTTTATCAATTCCTGCGCGTCCCCTTTGGTGTCACGAATGGTGTATCTGTCTTCCAGAGAGCAACGGACCAGATGGTGGACCAGTGCCGACTGAAGGCCACGTTCCCATATCTGGATAACATCACCATCTGCGGTCACGACCAGCAGGATCATGACAACAACGTCCAAAAATTTCTCCAAGCGGCCAAATTTTTCAACCTCGCCTATAACAAGGACAAGTGTGTATTTGGGACCACCCGACTTGCTATCCTTGGGTGTGTCGTGGAGAATGGAGTCATTGGCCCTGACCCCGACCGTATGCGCCCCCTGTTGGAACTCCCTCTTCCCAATACCCTCAGAGCCCTCAAAAGGTGCCTGGGCTTCTTTTCATATTACGCCTAGTGGGTCTCTAACTATGCAGACAAGGCCCGCCCCCTGGTCAAGTCCACCACATTCCCCCTCTCTGCCGAGGCCCACACGGCCTTCAACCACATGAAAGGGGACATTGCCAAAGCAGCAATGCATGCGGTGGATGAGGCCATTCCCTTCCAAGTAGAGAGTGATGCCTCCGACTTTGCGCTGGCTGCTACCCTCAACCAGGCAGGAAGACTAGTGGCGTTCTTCTCCCGTACCCTTCAAGGCCCTGAAATTCGGCACTCTGCGGTAGAGAAAGAGGCCCAGGCCATAGTGGAAGCTATAAGGCACTGGAGGCACTATCTTGCTGGCAAAAGGTTCACCCTGCTAACTGACCAGCGCTCAGTCGCGTTCATGTTTAATAATCAGCAGCGGAGCAAAATCAAAAATGATAAAATTCTGAGGTGGAGAATCGAACTCTCCACCTACAACTATGACATCATGTACAGGCCTGGGAAGCTCAACGAGCCCTCCGATGCCCTATCCCGGGGAACATGTGCCAGTGTGCAGATCGACCGGCTATACGCCCTACATGTAGACCTTTGCCACCCGGGAGTCACCCGGCTTTTCCACTTCGTGAAAGCCCGGAACCTGCCTTACTCCCTTGAGGAGATCAGGATGATGATCAGGGACTGCCAAGTCTGAGCAGAGTGCAAACCGCACTTCTACCGACCCGAGAAGGCACCACTCATCAAGGCCACCCGCCCCTTTGAGCGACTGAGTGTTGACTTTAAGGGCCCCCTTCCCTCCGCCCACCGCAATGTGTACTTTCTTAACGTAATTGACGAGTACTCGTGGTTCCCCTTCTCCATCCCCTGCCCCGACACCACTACCATGTCAGTTATAAAAGCCCTGCGCAAGCTCTTCACTCTGTTCGGATACCCATGCTATATCCACAGTGACAGAGGGTCCTCGTTTATGAGTGACGGGCTGCGCCAATATCTACTGGCTAGGGGAATTGCAACCAGTAGGACCATGAGCTATAATCCCCAGGGAAATGAACAGGTAGAGAAGGAGAATGGCACAGTGTGGAAAGCCACACTCTTAGCCCTCAGGTCAAAGGGACTGCCGGTCTCCCGCTGGCAGGAGGTCCTTCCTGAGGCACTCCACTCCATCCGCTCCCTGTTATGCACAGCCACCAATGCCACCCCTCATGAGCGAACTCTTTTCTTTTCCCAGAAAATCGACCACTGGAACCACCCTACCAACTTGGCTGACGTCCCCGGGGCCAGTGCTGCTTCGGAAACATGCGAGGAGCAATAAATACCCCCCGATGGTCGAGAGGGTTCACTTACTTCATGCGAACCCCCAGTATGCCTACGTAGTTTTACCTGATGGACGGGAGGACACGGTCTCCATCCGCGACCTGGCGCCCGCAGGAGCTCCGGGCCCCTACCCTGAATACTCTGTGGTGACTATTGACCCCGTACCCACCAATGTATGTACCTACAAGACACCGTGCACCCCAAACCCTATACAGACACCACACGACACTCCCAAACCGGGCGCGACGCACATGCGCGAGGGATTACCGACACCTAACGTGCTGGCACCTGAAGTCAGGCCGGAGCCAGCACAACCGCCATCGCCGGTGCTACGTAGATCACAGCGACGGACTCGACCGCCTGATAGACTTAACCTGTAAATATACTTCTTGTAAATATTGTCAGTCACTTCACCCCGCGGGACTCTTTTTAAAAAAAGGAGGGGTGAATGTGGTAAACCATGTATATATGTTGTAACTCGGTTACCTGTCTGGACACACACATCTGCTGACTGCCCCTGTGGCTCCTCCCACAGAGTCCTGTATAAAGGTGTTTGCCTTGCCCCTCCCCCTCAGTCTGGGGGCAGACACTCACTGTGGAGGTCATATTGTACAGCGAATAAAAGCCTTTCAGTATTTTACCAAACCTCAGTCTTTTGGAGTAATTGAAGGTGCTTCAATGTTACACTCTGACTTTGCAACCTACCAGCATAGCTCATTCCTCTAATCAGCTTCGCCTTCGCTTGCCTCTTCATTGCTTGCAGAAATAGTTTACCACAGTGTACCTCAGAAAAGTTGTTATTAATAATGTTTTAGATTAATTTCTTGCCTTTCAAACTACCAGTAGGCTATCACCAGAATTTAGTAGCGCCACCTTAAACCAGAAGTGTATGTGAAGAATAGGAGGATGGCTAGAGTGAGGGTAGGACTGATAAGGGATAGTAGAGGAAACATCTTCTAATACTCCATAATAAGGAGTTACAACTGTAACTGGATGAACTCTGGATCATTTGGGAGGCTGAGTGGGTGATAGACAGGGTATAGAGAGTTGCAGTTAAACCCAAAGTGCAGGACACAAGAAATTGTGTAACAGTCAGGAGGATGAAAGGCATTAAAGAACCAGTGAAGAGTACCCCTGTGGCCATCGTCCTCAACAACAGGTATACCACTTCGAATACTGTTGATGGGGCAGATGAACTAACAAAGGAAAGTCACAGCTGTCAGGTCTCTGGCATTGAGTCTGGCTCTGTGGCTCAGAAAGTAAGTGGGGAGAAGAGGCGAGCTGTGGTAATGAGAGATTTGTTAGCTAGGGGAACAGAAAGGAGGTTCTGTGGACGGGAACAAGATTCCTGGACGGTATGTTGCCTCCTGGCTGGCAGGGTCTGGGAATATCGGATCGAGTCCTCAGCCTTCTTAACTGGGAGGGTGAGGAGCCAGGGGTTTTGATTCATAGACATACCAATTACATGGGTAGAAAGAGGGATGAGGTTCGGCAAAGTGATTTCAGGGAGCTATGTGTTAAGTTAAAGGGAGAACCTCCAGCATTTGTGATCTCAAGACTACTGTCCCTGCCACATGCTAGTGAGGCCAGAAATAGGAAGATCATACAGCTTAACATGTGGCTAAGGAGTTGGTGCAGGAGGAAGGGCTTCAGATCACTGAGCTCTCTTTCAAGAAAGGTGAGACCTTTTCAGAAGAACCAGTTTGCACCTAAACTAGAGGAGGACTAATATCCTAGTGGGCAGGTTTGTTAGGTCTGCATGGCTAAACTAGAGTTGCAAAGGGATGGAAACCAGAGTGCCAGAACAGATAGTGAAGTGGTTGTGGAGACAGATGTTGTTATGACCGCAGGCAAAGTCAGGAGCTGAAAAGTTGAGCATGGTGCGACTAATGTCCTGAGCTGTGTATACTTCAATGCAAGAAATATTGTAGGAAAGGCAGCTGAGCTCAGGGCACGGTTCAGCACATGAAATTATGATACTGTAGCCATTAGTGAGACTTGGCTGCTGCAGGGGCAGGACAGACAGCTCAATATTCCAGGGTTCTGTTGTTTTAGACACGATGGAACTGAAAGGATTAAAGGGTGGCATTAGTAGTCAGGGAAAATGTCACAGCAGTGCTCAGTCACAACAGACTGGAGAGCTCATCTACTGAGTCTTTGTGTGGCTCTGAAGAATAATGCAGCTATATTATCGACTTCCAAACAGTCCGTGCGATTGAGCGGAACAAATTTGTAGAGGGGTCACAAACTATTGAAAGAACTATAAGGTTGTGATAGTAGGTGATTTTAACTTTTCACATATTGATTGGGTCTTCAATATTATAAAAGGACGAAATAGGATAGAATTTGTCAAATGTGTTCAGGAAAGTTTCCTTAATTAGTGACATAGAAGTCCCAATGAAAGAGAATGCAGTACTCGATCTCCTGTTAGGGAATGATTCAGGGTAGGTGACAGAAGTTTCTGTAGCAGAACACTTTGCATCTAGTGATCATTAGTTTCCAGGTAATTATGTAAACGAATAGGTCTGATTATTGGGTTGAGATTCTAAACTGGAGAAAGACAAATTTTGATGTAATCAAAAGAAACTGGTAGGACAGAGCTGGGGAAATATGCAGATGCTGGAAATCCAAATAACACACACAAAGTGCTGGAGGAACTCAGCAGTCAGGCAGCATCTGTGGAAAAAGTAAACAGTCAATGCTTTGGGCTGAGACCCTTCATCAGGACTGGAAATAAAAGATGAAAAGTTAGAGCAAGAAGTTGGAGGGAGGGGAGGAAGAAGTACAAGGTGATAGGTGATAGGTGAAACCAGAAAACACAATTATAACTGCATACTATGTCCAGTGTGAACCACTGGCAGCTCTGTCTCTTTCTCTCTCTCTATCTCTGCTACTGAGATTGAAACACCCCATATTTTAGGCACCAGTACATAACATCTTTAATTACCCACAAAGTTAATTTAAGACTACATAGGAATCAGAATATGATGCACCCCACAATGTAGTTGCAATCATATTACAAAAAAAACAGAAGTGTCCACTTTAAAAACTGTATACAAACAATATATACATGATTTACATATCCCCATTCCTAAAAAGATCGAATATTCCACCTTGTATGGCAGAAAAGGCACTATAAAACAACCCATTGTAAGACCATGAGAGACTGTCTTGGACATTTCTTTTTGCAATTGCAAGACCCTGTTGGACATTGATTGCTGCAGGCCCGTTTCCCTTGTTTGGTGGGGAGACAGGAGACGAGGCAGCAGTGTCACCTCCATTGTAGCGAGGACTAGGCCTCAAGATGTGGACTTGCCTGCTGATGCAGTCCAAATGAAGAGATGCCAGAGGCAGTGTAGCGTGGCATCTGTGTTCAGTTGGGGATGGCCTCTCCCATCAGTGCTGCCCTCCAGTGATGGATCAGTAGAATTACTGGCTGGACTGCCGGGAACCATCAATTTGCAGCATTTGTTTCTCAGGGACTTGGACCTTTTTCTCTCTCGCTATTTTGAATGAGCAAAATGTTTTTGCACCTTGGTCCCAGAGGAACACTGTCTTATTTGGCTGTACCCATGTATGGTTTGAATAATAATTAAACTTGACTTGATTTAAAATGCTTGCAACTTTC
This sequence comes from Mobula birostris, assembly GCF_030028105.1. Classification (NCBI taxonomy): domain Eukaryota; kingdom Metazoa; phylum Chordata; class Chondrichthyes; order Myliobatiformes; family Myliobatidae; genus Mobula; species Mobula birostris. Next base: position 21,789,700 of record NC_092371.1, on the reverse strand, counting down.
CTGAAACTCCATGAACTCTCTTCCAGCTTAAAGTGAAGCCACATTTCAGAAGTAACTGCCCGATTAACATACCAGAAGCTTTCTCAGGTATGTTGGCTACAAAAACTGTTGTAGTCAAACCACTGCTTTTGTCACTTTCATGATTCATTTGGGCAGCATGCTCCTTCCTTGGCCAATATGCTTCCCAATCAGAGGCTCAGAGTTTGGCATCGACACCTGTTTGCTCTCAATTAGGTTGCAGCTCATGGTGTACTGCATGGAGACAGTTGTGGCATCATCTATTACTATTCTTAATTCAGTTGACTCTATTGCAGATGCCACACACACTGGGAAAGATTTCACTGTTAATGTAATGGTGTTCCTGTAGAAGCACTGCGATTGCAGTGTTTTTTTCTGTAGCAGCAGAGTTTGGGTTATGGCTAGAGATAATGGAGGCTTTGGAATGTGCACTGTCTAATGAAGGGAGTGTTCTTTTCTTGTTGTGTGCCTGAGACCGAGGTGATCTGGGTCTTTTGTTTGGCAGAAGATGAAGAGAGAAGATGCCAGAATGCAGAGGTCGTAGACACCAGAAAGGAGTGGACTTGGAGTGGGGCCGGGAGTCGACGAAGCCCTGGGAAATTGATAGAGGACCAGCTGAACCGAAACCGTGAGCTCCAACTTGTGCACATTAGACTGTTTCATTTTGTTTTACTTTACTAATCCTTTGGTCAAATTAAGAATTATAAAGCTAAGTTGTTTAATTACATATTAGATTACAAATGTAGATTAGATTATGAAGACATGCAGTCCTCTTTTATTGTCATTTAGTAATGCATGCATTAAGAAATGATACAATGTTTCTCCTGAATTATATCACAGAAACACATGACAAACCGACTGAAAAACTGACAAAAACCACATAATTATAACATATAGTTAGAACAGTGCAAAGCAATACCGTAATTTGATAAGAACAGACCATGGCACGGTAAAAAGTCTCAAAGTCTCTCGAAAGTCCCATCATCTCTTGCAGACGGTGAACCTCCAGCACCGCAAACTTGCCAATGCAGCATCCTGGAAGCATCCGACCACAGTCCGACTGAAAACCCCGAGCCTCCGACCAGCTCTCCGACACCGAGCACCATCTCTGCCGAGCGCTTCGACCCCAGCCCTGGCAACAGGCAATAGGCAAAGCCGAGGATTTGGGGCCTTCCCCTCCGGAGATTCTTGATCGCACAGTAGCAGCGGCAGCGAAGCGTGCATTTCAGAAGTTTCTCCAGGTGTTCCTCCATGCTTCTCACGGCTGTCTCCATCAAATCAGGTTTGTGCACGGCCTCTAGTTAACACATATGATATCATTCAGAACATCTGTGTGTGCTGCGTCGTGCCGCCATCTTCTCCTCCCTGCATATGATGTACTGTCTGTTATTTTGTGGTACTGATTTGTAACAGGGTAACACATCACACAGCATCCACCCAAACAGGAGGCTTTGCACCTCAGTCTCACACGTTTGGTGGGGCCAGAGATTGTCTTCCCTAGACTTACACAGCTGACGGAACCTGAGGGTCACACAGAGGATGTGACGTGGAAATGGTGGATGGATCTCCAATCACGTTTCTGTTGTCTTACCCTATCATGCCCCACAATGCTGGTCCTCCTGTTTTTACCACATACAAACCCAGTGTGGCTTGTTGGTTGTTCCATTCACCGTTACAAATGTCATTCCCACAGGAGTTATCTTTTCTCCCGTATACGTGCTTAGTTGGATATCTACAGCATCTTTGAAATGCTCATCAACTCATTGAGTGGAATGACTGAAACAGTTGAGCCAGTGTTCAATTCCATTTTAATTAATTGCTGACCACTTCCGGTGTAAACCATATTGCTTGTTTACTGTTAGTTTTCACATTGTAAACCCAGTCTTGTGTCACTCTCATCATTATCAGATTTTTTCATCAACAATATGCAGATTAGTGCTCTTTCTGAAACTGTAACTTGTTATTCATTGTTATCTCTTCCCTGTGAAATCCATTTACTTTAGACCTCCCAATATGCTCTTTGTATGTGTCTTTGCATGTATGAGGTGTGCACATATCACGTGGTAGTTTCATAATGTATGCATTTCATGTACTTTTACATATTTGTGGTGGTTGTCCATCGTGTCTGACGATGACAGAACCTGTGTGGGAGAGTTTTTAAAGTGGAAATGCTGGTGCACTGGAGGACATCTACTCTCTTAAACTCAGAAGTCCAAGTCCAGTGGTACAAACAGTGTCACAAGCTGGGATCTACCTTGGTTGCAGAGGGTAACCATGACTTCTCCTGTGCCTTGTCATGCCCTTCGTTCTCCATGAGTACCACCTTCCGCCTTCCTGCTTATTGGATTTCACTGTAGGTCACATCCGCCCAGTCTGCTGGAGAGAATTTCAAATGCAGGGACAGGTACGTCCCTAAATTTTTACATATAACCATAATGAATTGTATAAACAACAAAGAAAGTTTAATCATACAATATATTTACAAGATTACTCAAATATTACTGAAATATTAAATTCACAACAGTGAGTACGCTGCATGAGAATCCACCACACAGTCCTTGACAGATCAGTGTCTGGGTCCAAACGCACGGATACAAGATAACTGTGCAGCCTTCCACAACCGTCACTGCCATAGTGATGTGTCATCATCTTCCGCTAGCTCCGAAACTGAAGTCTTGGTTGGAAGCCCCGCCTTGTCCTAACTGGCATGGGTGAGCTAAGGAGGTACCAGGAGCTCAGCACCAGATGGCTAAATGTTCAGGAACTCACAAGCTCTCCACCACAACAAGGTGACGATCCTTGGAGGAGTTATAGATGCACTGTAGTCAGCTTGCAATCAGGATGCCCCACAACTTGGTTTGGCAACTGCTCCACTAAAAAATCCCAAGACATTTTGCAGCATTGTGGGCATAGCTCAGCATATCACAGAAACGAGCCTCCCCTCCATGATTCTGTCCACACTTCTCATTGCATTATTTAAACAGATAGTATAATCAAAGGCTCCTCCTGCTATCGGGCAGGAGATGAGAAAGCTTGAACACACAACTACCAGATACAAGACCAACTTCTATCCTAATGTTAGAAGACACTTGAACAGAACGTGTAAGTTAAGAATAAATTCTCGGCCTCACAATTCTCCTTTGTCATAGCCTTTGCACCTTGCATCGTATTTGTCTACTTGCACTGAATTTCCTCTGTAACTGTAACCCCACCCAACTAGCTGATGTATCTCACTCCTGTATGCCTTCTTGTCACCATCCGAAATTCTGAAAACAATAGTTGTATTCATCATCAAATTTATAGATGGGCTTTGAGCTGTGTCTAGCTACATAGTCATGAATGTAGAGAGAGTAGAGCAGTGGGTTAAGCACACAACCTTGAGGTGTGCCAGTGTTAATTATCAGCGAGGTGGAGGTGTTATTTCCAATCTGCTCAGTCTATGGTCTTCTGGTGAGGAAGTCGAGGATCCAGTTGCAAAGGGAGATACAGAGGCTCAGGCTTTGTAGTTTTCTGATCAGACCTGTAAGAATGATTGTATTAAATACTGAGTTGTACTTGATCAACAGCAGCCTGATGTAAGTATTAGTATTGTCCAGGTGATCCAAGGCTGTGTGAAGAGCCAATGGGATGACATCTTTTGGAGACCTATTGTGTGGTAAGCAGACTGAAGTGTGTCCAGCTTCTTGCTGAGACAGGAGTTGATTCTGGCCATAGCCAACCTCTCAAAGCACTTCTTCACCATAGGTGTGAGTGCTACTGGATGATAGTCATTGAGGCAGCTCACCCGGCTCTTCTTGGGTGCTGGTATGATTATTGCCCTTTTGAAGCAGGTGGGAACTTCTGACTGTAGCAATGAGAGACTGAGAACATTTGATCTCCATGGTTCTCTACAATCTGACAAGGAATTCTCCCCTGGGGTTTTTATCCTGCATTTTAAGAAAATAATTCTCCTTTAACCCAATCTTAGGTGGGAAGTCTAACTAAATCAGCTTCCCTATAGTCCTTTGGTCAGAGCGATGTTGATAAATCAGACCAAACAATGGGCTGAATAGAGCTGATTCAGGCCTGCAGCCCCAAAGGAAACAGCAGCATTCATCCTTCTTCCACAGACAACACCCATGCTCATACCAGTCCACACTGAGCCCAAAATCATATGATGCCACCTCTGTCAGTCCATGCTCAACTGGGCTTCACCAATCCTAGCTACAATGTTGGAGAAACCATTCATTCCTGAGGGATTTTAGGCCTGAAAAATGAGCAAGAGAAGGTTATATTAAATTGTTCTCCTTCAATTATTTTCAATGTTTCATTAGTGTTTTAATTAAATTTATTTTTAATTGATAATTCAAATAACATCAGGCATTTAATATTCTCAAAATAAAATTCCTCTCAGGCTGGTTTGCAGACTATGCTTTCTAAAACCTTATTTTCTGTCTTCACTCTCTTCCCATCCCAGCTCCTGAATGCTTGCAGTTGGTGCTGGAAAGGTTCAGAGAAGGTTTACAAGAATGATCCCTGGAATGAAAGGAGTAATGTATGAAGAACACTTGATAGTCCTGGGCCTGTACTTACTGGAGCTTAGAAGAATGTGGATGGAGCATTGGGGGTGGGATTTCATTGAAACCCACTCATATTGAAAGGCCTAGATAGAGTGAGAAGATGACTGGAGGGCACAGCCACAAAATAGTAAGACACACCTTTAGAACACAGATGAGGAGAAATTTCTTTTGCTGATGTGTGGTAAAACTATGAAATTCATTACCATAGATAGCCATGGAGGCCAGGTTATCGGGTATACTTAAGGGTGTCAAACGTTGTGGGGAGAAGGCAGGAGAGTGGAATTGAGAGACGTGATCCAATGGCTCACTGGGCTCAATGGGCCAAATGGCCTAATCCTGCTCCTAGTGTCTTTTGTTCTTTGAGTTTATGGTTTGTATGGACGGGTACATCCAACCTAGATAAGTGTGGGTGGTGACTGCGGGCACTGAGTCCTAGTGATGTGCTGAGGTTGGTGGCATCTATCTCACTAGGCAGACTGTGCACAATGAACTGGCTTCAAGTCACCCAAGCTTGTAACCTGCTAATGGCTGCAAAGACATCTTTTAAATCACTGTTGTTTTGAGGCTCATGGGGTACTGGTGACATCAATTGTCCTCTTGTTCTTCCTTATTTATGATACCAAGTGAAAGTGCTTTTCTTTTGTTGTATTGAACTAAAGCAAAAGGGTCAGATCAGCCAGCTGGTGGTGTAGTGGTATCAGCACTGGACTCCGCAGGAAATGATCTCTATTTCAAATCTGGCTGGCTCCTTACACACTTTCCATCCATGCTGGGCTGAGTGTCAAACTAGCCACTCAACCTCGTAAAAAAATAGTCAAATGCTACAGAAATGGCAAAAGTGACAAAAGGAACAACATCAATAACAAAAGGGACATATGAACAATAATCATCTGCACCTTATAAAACTGCTATTGTAGCTGAGATTTACCGCTGATGGAGTAAAATGTGGAGGGAAGATTCTGTTTTGTAATATAAATTGTTTCCATGGAGCTTACAGGTGAAATGCAAGATTGTAAAAATTCTGCTTTAATTGTCAATGGATTAACCATAAAATATAGTCAGAAAATTTCTGATACAATTTGGAAACTACTTATCATTAACAACAACACAGAAGTTGTGCCATCTCTTGTGTAGAAAATAGATCGTTTATTTCATGAATTTTATTAACATGCATAAGATAGCTTCTCCAGTTTTTAGCTCATTAAGGTGAAAATATATCATGGTTCGTTATTACATATTTGTCTTTCATGTTCAACAATACTGTGCACCATTTAAGAAAATTGCAATCTAGTTCAGGACTGGTAGAATGACACTGTTTGAAATCTGGAATAAATGGTCCAGAAGGTGCTGACAGCAGGCTTGCATACGCTTAATACTGACGCACAGTAACAAATTGCTCTTGCCTCTTGAAAATCCCCCAATTGCTTTAATCTGAAAAGCTAAAGGCTGCTGCATGTAAATTATGTTATGTGAGCAGATCACACCAGTCCTTGTGCATGGAACAGCTGAAAGAAGCGTTGACAACTTGCAAAACCATTACTTCAGATCTGCCAACGCCCATAGCCTGCAAACTTTAACTCTTCCAAATGTTCCTGTCATTCAAAAGCTGAACTGTAATTAAAAATCAGTTAGTGCATTTATTTTAATTGAAGCTATTGCGAACAATTTTAGGCCCCATATCTCAGGAAAGATGTGCTGGTCCTGGAGAGGGTCAAGAGAACGTTCCCAAGTATGAAAAGTTTAAAGTATGAGCAACATTTGAGGACTCTGGGCCTGCTCTTGATGGAGTTCAGAAGGCCGAAGGGGATCTCATTGAAACCTACTGCTACTTAAAGTCTAGATAAAGTGGATGTGGAGAGGATATTCACAGCAGGAGAAGAACCTAAGATCCCAGAGCACAGAGAGAAAAAAAATCAAAGGATGGACTTCTAAAATTAAGATGAGGAGGAGTTTCTTCAGCCAGAGGGTAGTGAATATGTGTAACTCATTACCACAAGGGGCAGTGGAAACCGTTTCATTGGATGCAGTTAGTGCAGAGGTTAGATAGTTCTTTATTGGTAACAAAGTTATGTGTTATGGGAAGAAGATGATAGAATGGGTTTAAAAAAAACAGACATGATTAAAGGCAGAGCAGATTCGATGGACAGAATGGCCTAATTCTTCTACATCTTATGACCTCATCTACTCTGATATATACTTCCACACATAGTAAAACAAACGTAATTAAAAATCAATCAATTACTTTATACATCTTTTTCCCCTCTCTCTCCATCACTTTCTCTCTGTTTCACCCACTCACTCATTCACTCACTTATCTACATTTAGGTGAAAGTGATCATTCTTCCTGCAGCACGTTTGATAAACCACTAGTACAGTATCAGTTGACAGATTGCTCGGAGTAAAGTGCTGGTTCATTCAGCAGGAAGCTACCCCAGTATTGGAGAACAGCTGAGAAACTGAGAGCAAAGCCCGCGCAGAAGGTTCCAGAGATCCTCCAGCAGTTTGTTTTCTTTTTACACCAGATTCCAGCAGCTGCTGTCCCTGACATCTCCAAAGTTCTTTTCTTTGCTTTTTGGATGAGGAACAGACCACACACTATTATTTGTATAACTTGGACTTCTATTCTGGTTAACATTGTGATGTTTCCTCTTCATTTAGTGCTATTGACCATCACAATTCTCTTCGATTCACCTTCTAAGCCTGAAGTTCCATTAACTGTGCATCAGATGCAAAGGAAGCCAAGAAAGTACTAATTGCAGTGCAGCACCATAAACTAATTCTATTCAAATTAATTTTGTTTGTCAATATAAACAGGACATCTAAATTAAAGATTAGAGTAATTCTCAAATGGGAATCTCCAAGCCGAACAGTGTGATGTATCAGAGGACTCCAGCTCCCAAAGGATATCTGCATGCTAAATGTGCAATTCATTTACACATTGAAGGGAGCATTCACATAAGATTTCACTGTTAATCTGTGAACAACTATGTGGCACCATAAGGACTTCATTTTTCATTCACAATATGCAATCTTGCTGCATTCTGACTGGTTAGCACTCCCTTAATAAAGATAGCAATGGAAGTAGTGAGCTTTACATAAGTTGGGCATGCATGGTTTATATATATATATATATAATGTTGCCAAGCAAATGTGTTGTGTATTTGATATTTTAGTAATATGTGAGTAATCATATATATATATTTGATTAAGCATTCTTGTTTCTTTAAACAATTCATTACAAGTCCTATTACGGCAATTTTTGGATTGCCAATGGTAGAACATAGATCTTTGTCTTCAGCCTGTCGGATGATAGCATTTGTTACTTTAATGGCTAGAAGATCTATTTTGTTGAACTGGAAGGAAATCAATCCTCCTACTACATTCCAGTGGTTTTCTCAAACTATAATAAGTTTAAATTTGGAAAAAAAATGAGTGATATTTTTGACCCTTTGGTTAAATTTGAGGAAACTTGGAAACCTTTTATGCAACATTTTCATATGATGTAATCTGACCTTTCTGAATCTTTTTTTTAACTTGAATTATATGAATAGAGGAGAGGAGTTGACGACATTACCGAACGTGTCTGATTCAAGATATTGGTCTAGCCCTGTTTTGTTCTGTTTCTTTTTGGGTTTTCTTTTCCTTTTTCTTTTGGAGATATTTTTTGTTTATATATATATATTTTCTTTTTATTTCTTTTTTTATGACTAATTTCATTATGAGTTTGGAAGTCTATTATACCTATGTTACTTAAAATCCTTTTTGTATATGCTGATTAGATTATTCCAATCTCTCTGTACCAACTTTGTTATTGAGTTTATAATTTTGAAAATTAATAAAAAGATTTAAAAAGAAAGAACAAGTTATAAGTTGCATATGTCATTACGCTACCACTTGACATGTGCGCACCTCGTTTGAAGTAAATATGAAGATAGATGCGCATTTCATACTCTCATATCTTTCCTTAAATTAGCTTAATGTTTTGAAGTTGTGAAACATAATATTGGCAACGAGGTATTTGTGAACAGAATCCAAGGCAGTTACTGATTTGTTGAAGCGCAGTGAGCCATGCGAGTTCAATGAAAAGCTTAGCAAGAAATGGTGAGTGAGGAAACAGAACAGGATGTGCAGAGGCTGATGAGTTAAAAAAAAGAAGGTAAACGGAAGAATTCACAGATTCATAAGGAGTGACTACCGGGTGACAATAATCATAAATAAAAACAGAAATGGGTGGCTACATCAGAAAGATTAAGGAGTTTGATTACACAACAGGTAACTGGCTTACGTATACCGAGCTAATTCAATAATATTTTGAAGCAAATGAAATAGCTAATGAGAAATGAGTACCAATTTTGCTGAGTGTATTCGGTTTAAAGGCATACAGTTTGCTTTGGTGTTTGGCTTTTCCAACCAAACCATCAGAAGTGAGCTTTGTTGATATTGCAAAAGTAATGCAGAAACATTTAGAACCAAAAGCATTGTTGATTGCAGGATGCTTTAGTTTTCTTAAGTGGAATCAAGAAGAAGGGGAGTCCATTTCAACATATGTGGCTGAATTGAAGAGACTACCTGAGCATCTGCAGTTCAGTAATGTGCTTAATGATGCACTGAGAGACCGTTTTGTTTGTGGAATCTTAAAAGAAAGCATTCAAACATGGTTCTTAACTGAAGCTCAATTACATTTTAAAGAGCAGTTGAAATTGCTGTTCCAATGGTAATCACAGACAGCGATGCAATTGGGTTGCAGTCAGGAATGAAAGTGAGCCTGATCAAAATTGAAATTGCAACGTCTAAGCAAGATCTGGCCAGGGGCTCACATACACCAAATATAGGTTTGAAACTTCTGGAAAATGCAACAAAGTAGAACACAAAGAGCGTGTCGGGCAGAAAAAAATAAATTGACTGCTCAAGGAAAGAGAGAAAGCTAAAAAGTCATGTTACAGTTTCAAAAAGAGAACTAATCTGCACGTTATTGATGAAAAATCTGATAATGATAAGAGTGATATAGGACTTGGTAGCTTTGTGATTTACAATACGAAAGATAATAATAGACAAGCAAGCGATTGGCAAATTAATTAAAATGGAATTATACACCGATTCAGCTGTTGTGGTAGTTTCACAAACTGAGCTTGAACAGCATTTCAAAGATACCAAACTGAAGCCTGCAGATATCCAACTAAGAAGTTACACTGGAGAAAAGATAACTGAAATGGGATTAACACCGGTAACTGTGAAATACAACAACCAACATGCCATATTGAGCTCGTACGTGGTAAAATCAGAAGGATCAGTATTTTGGAGATGTGAGTGGTTGAGACAATTACAACTTGATTGAGATCCGTCCACCATTTTCATGGCACATTCCCTGCAATGAAGCCAACTGAAAGTGAATTAAGAAAGGTATGGGATGATGCCACAGTTGACTCTACGCTGTGACCCATGAACTATTCCCAAACAGAAGGCACAGAGGTGGTGGTACCCCCCTCAGTACCTCTGGTTGGAAAGCAAGGAAGGTCTATGCTGCTCAGAAGAATCGTGAAAGTGATGTAATGAGTGGTCCTACAACAACAGTTTTTGTAGGCAATATACCTGAGATAGCTTTAGATATGTTAACCAGGCAATTACTTGCATAATGTTGTTGCATGAATGAAATCACCAGAGAGAGAGAGTTACTGGTAGATACAAAGCAGCTTCTTTATTCGACAAAACCAGGTACAGCAGGCATCATCATACCGAGACGCTTTCGGCGGAAAGGTCTGCTGGCCAAGTGTAGGGCTCAATATTTATTGCTAAGCACAAAAGGGCAATCCATATTTACAAAGTATAGACTATGCTTTCTTTTGAGGCTACATACAAACTTCACACCTTCCGATTACATCCATCCCACTGGTGCCAGCAGCGTCTGGACTGGTATTCACAGCTTTTAGGAAATGCATTGTTACAAACTCAATCCACAGTACATTGTCAAGGAACAGAAGACTGGTGGCCAAAGCTATTTGCTAAGTGTAAATGACCTAAACCCAAAAATTACTCTAACAGTCCTTCCTCTTGGCCCTCCTGCATAAAAATAAATTTGTACCAGCAAAGGCCAACCTCGGAGGATCCACTCAAATAGGGCAGCAAAAATGCCCTGCCTCAAAATCCCCCCCCAACCCAATTTTTGTGTGCCCCGATATCTACTCTAGTATTCCCTATTTGCTACCTACCAAATGTTAAGCAGAGAGGCTGTTCCAGAAATTTGAACAAGTCTTCAAAAATGCAGCTTCTTTCGTGTACCTGTCGGCTCTTTCCCTGCAGGCTGATTGCAGCTTAGTCAGATTCCTTTGTCTTCAGCCCTTCATTCTCTGGTTGCTGAAGCTCTCTTTCCAGGAGCACCCACAGGCCCTCTCATCGATGTACAGGAAGGGGTTGGGGTGGCCTCTATGTAAATGTCTGCAAGGACGACTCCCCGGTGGCACCCCCTTCCAAACTGTTCCGTTGATCACTGGCTCAACTGCTGAAAGGGGCCCAGCTCCTCAGACTCGGGGTGACTGCTTTCAGATGCCGTGTGCAGTCTGAAATGCCATTGAAGTTGTGGAACTTGCTGCATCTGCTTTAACTTAAAAATCCCTCCCCATCTTTATTTCAATAATTTTCTATTCTATGCTTTTAAACTAATCATCTACCTTCAGCAACCAGTCTTCTTTACAGACTACCATCATCATCATCACACTTTAGCAGGCTATTCATGGTTTTCCAACACGTTCTCCGTGTCTTCTGCCACGGTCTCAGGGTTTTCTGCCTTTGCGTTTTCTCTGGGTATGTTTTCATCAGCTGTGGTGAGGTCTGGCATGGCGGCTGGTGTTCCTCTCTTAGGTTCTCTGTAATTACATGGTTACTGGGTACACTTGGTCCCCCGCTCTATCTGTGGGAGCAACAAGAGCGTGAGTCCTATGCTTTAACCTGGGTCCAGTGTTTCCACTGGCTGCCTCGCCGAGTCTGCACACAGACACACGTATCATTCGTTAAGAGTGCCGACTGTGGTCCTATCCACCTGGGGGCAAACCCTAACCTTTCCGGCAGCACCCTCACCATGACTTGGTCGCTGGGCTGTGGAGGGACTATCTCCTTTCCCTATGGCTCTCTCTGATCAGCAATTCGCTGTTGTTGTTTCGCTCGGTCCTTCAATACTTTAAGTTGGTTACAAAGGTCATTCACATATTGTATTATTCTATCCCTGTAAGCCTCAGGATCCCCGCAACCCCTTAATTACCCCATAGGAGAGTTGCATTTCTCGCCCCATCAATAATTCATCGGGGCTGAGACCCAACGTGGGGTTCGGGGTTGCGGGCAATCTCGTCAGGATTCCTGGTAATACATCATAATACATCAACCTATATCTTTCCTGTCTCAGCTATAGCTTTGGCTAATGCATTCTTGATTGTTTGGTTCATTCTTTCTACCAGACCTGAACTCTGGGGGTAGTAGGGTACTTGGTTCTCCTAATTTCTTTCTTGAGTTCCTTCCTGCTAGCCTTTTAATCATCTAGCTCTCGATCATTACCTAGCTTTTTGAACCTTTCGTAGGCTCTTCTTTTCTTCTTGACTAGATTTGCAACAGTCTTTGTACACCACGGATCCTGTACCCTACCATCCTTTCCCTGTCTGATTGGAACGAACCTATGCAGAACCCTACGCACTATCTTCTGAACATTTGCCACATTCCTTCTGTACATTTCCCTGAGAACATCTGTTCCCAATTTATGCTTTCAAGTTCCTGCCCAATAGCCTCATATTTCCCCTTACTCCAATTAAACGCTTTCCTAACTTGTCTGTTCCTGTCCCTCTCCAATGCTATGGTAAAGGAGATAGAATTGTGATCACTATCTCCAAAATGCTCTCCCACTGAGAATTTGACACCTGACCAGGTTCATTTCCCAGTACCAGATCCAGTACAGTCTCTCCTCTTGTGGGCTTATCTACATATTGTGTCAAGAAACCTTCCTGAACACACCTAACAAACTCTACCCCATCTAAACTCCTCGCTCTAGGGACATGCCAATCGATATTTGGAAAATTAAAATTTCCCACCACAACAATCCTGTTTTTATTACACCATTCCAGAATCTGTCTCCCTGTCTGCTCCTCGAAGTCCCTGTTACTTTTGAGTCATCTATTAAAAACATCCAGTAGAGTTATTGATCCTTTCCTTTTCCTAACTTCCACCCACAGAGACTCTCTAGACAACCCCTCCATGTCTTACTCCCTTTCTACGGCCGTGACACTATCTCTGATCAACAGTGCCATGCCCTCACCACTTTTGCCTCTCTCCCCATCCTTTCTGAAACTTCTAAAGCCTGACACTCAAAATAACCATTCCTGCCCCTGAGCCATCCAAGTCCCTGTAATGGCCACAGCATCATAGCTCCAAGTACTGATCCACGCTCTAAGCTCATCTGCTTTGTACTTTTATACTTTATGCTTTATTATTGTTCATAATACTCCTTGCATTAAAATGGACATATCTCAAACCATCTGTCTGAGTGCGTCCCTTCTCAATCACCTGCCTATCTTTCCTTTCACACTATCTCCAAGCTTTCTCTATTTGAGTTCAAGAACTATGAGGTAATGTTGCAGCTCTATTAAAAAAAACCCTGGTTAGACAGCACTTGGAATATTGTGCTCAATTTTGGTCACTTCATTATAGTGGAAGCTTTCAAGAAGGTGCAGAGGAAAATACCTAATTTTGCCTGGACTAGAGTACATGTCTTATGAAGATAGGTTGAGTAATAAAGTGCTTTTCTCTTTGGAGTAAAAGAGAATGTGAGATGACTTGAAAGAGGTGCACAAGATGATAAGAAGTATTCACTGTGTGGCCACTTTATTGGGTACACTAGCACACCTGCTTGTTAATGAAAATATCTAACTAGCTAATCATGTGGCAGGGACCCAATGTATAAAAAGCATGTACACATGGACACGGTCAAAAGGTTCAGTTGCTGTGCAGACCAAACATCAGAATAGGAAAGAAATGTGATCTAAGTGACTTTTGACCATAGAATTAATGGTACCATATGGGGTGGTTTGAGTACCTCAGAAACTTATACTTTATACTTTATACTTCACTGTCGCCAAACAATTGATACTAGAGCGTACAATCATCACAGCGATATTTGATTCTGCGTTTTGCGCTCCCTACTGATCTCCTACTACTGAAACTACTGATCTCCTGGAATTTTCACACAAAATAGTCTCTAGAACTCACCAAGAATGGATCAAGAAGCAAAAAAAAATCCAGTTCTGTGGGCAAAAATGCCTGGTTAATGAGAGAGGTCAGAGGGAAATGGCCAGACTGGTTCAAGCTGACAGGAAACCAACAGTAACTCAGATAATCACACATTACAACAGTGATGCGCAGAAGAGCATCTCTGAGCACACAACATGTCGAACCTCGAAGCTCATGGACTATGGCAGCAGAAGACCGTGAACATCCACTCAGTGGTCAATTTATTAGATACAGGACATACCTAATAAAATGGCCTCTGAGTGTATTTTATAATTCCCTATTAAAATTAAAATTCATCCTGCAAAAATGGTCAAAGTATCTTGAAACAGAAGCCCATCTGTAAAGATATCTAGGTTCCTGAAGAACCGTTTGGTTGAGTTGCGCAGTTAAGGCATAATCACACAGAGGTCCAACAAGGTGAGGGTCAGAGGTAGTGTATTGTAAGTCAGGTTTTAAGTTCTAAAGAACATTATCAAATGTCACTGTTTATTCAAGTCCATTCACAAACTGAAATTTCCAGTCATGTATTATGTACAAGTGGTTTGATAATTATTTTTTTAAATGCTTGAATTTGTGACTTGGACACAAAATATTCTCAGTTACAATTGATACTTATTTTTGAGTGATGCCCTTAGTTTCTATGTGAAGCAAATTACTGTGTAGGTCAATTGTGTTTGGGGTGTCAATATTATGCACTGAGTCCTGTTCAGGATACTAGTAATTGGATTATTGTCGCATGTACTGAAGTACTGTGAAAAATTGTTTTGTATGCCATCCATGCAGAACAGTCCAAACATCGAGTTAGTTCAAAGGTTAAGTAATAGCAGAAAGATTAATATGGTGTCAGATACACGAGATTCTGCAGATGCTGGCAATGTTCAGCACCGCACACAAAATGCTTGAGGAACTCAGCAGGTCAGGCAGCATCAGCGGAGGGAAATAAACAGTCAATATTTCTGGCCGAGACCATCCGTCATCTGGAAATGTTGCTTGCTGAATTCCCTTCACAGTTGGTGCCTGATGTGTTGAGTTCCTCTAGCAGTGTGTGCGTGTGTGTGTGTGCGTGTGTGTGTGTTTGTATAGAGTTACTTTTACAATTCCAGAGAAAATACAGTGCACTTAAACCAAAAGGTGCCAGGACTATGAACAGATATATTGAGAGGTCAAAAGTTTGATAGTACTCGTGGTCCATTCAAGAGTCTTATAGCATCAGTATAGGAGCTGTCCTTGAGCTTGGTGGTGCATCAGCAGCGTCAACAGAGCTCTGCCAAGAGGGATTTCTCGCAGCTCAGCGGCGGTTTATTAAAAAGGGAGCTTCGAAAGCATTTGTCTATGTACGTGGCCTATCAGTGGCGTCAACAGAGAGCTATCAACTAAATAAAAGTACAGAAGGGATAAGTGGAGCAGCCATTGTCAGGAGTAGGTCAGCATAGAAACATAGAAACATAGAAAATAGGTGCAGGAGTAGGCCATTCGGCCCTTCGAGCCTGCATCGCCATTTATTATGATCATGGCTGATCATCCAACTCAGAACCCCACCCCAGCCTTCCCTCCATACCCCCTGACCCCCGTAGCCACAAGGGCCATATCTAACTCCCTCTTAAATATAGCCAATGAACTGGCCTCAACTGTTTCCTGTGGCAGAGAATAACACAGATTCACCACTCTCTGTGTGAAGAGGTTTTTCCTAATCTCGGTCCTAAAAGGCTTCCCCTCTATCCTCAAACTGTGGCCCCTCATTCTGGACTTCCCCAACATTGGGAACAATCTTCCTGCATCTAGCCTGTCCAATCCCTTTAGGATCTTATACGTTTCAATCAGATCCCCCCTCAATCTTCTAAATTCCAACGAGTACAAGCCCAGTTCATCCAGTCTTTCTTCATATGAAAGTCAACGAGAGGAGCGAGAGGAGAAGTGACAGGCTTTGGCTCGGAAGAAACGTCGGCTCTGTAGAAAGCGTCTGTTAAGGTTTCCCTTTTTGCTCTCTTACTGTGCTATTTAAATGGCTGTGGTGTGTTCTTCATGCCGGTTGCTGGGGAACGACGTCTGCCTGAAGTGCATCCACTGTAGCTCTTTGAAGACCGTGTTAGGGATCTGCAGTAGTAACTGGATGACCTTCAGCTTGTACGGGAGAGCGAGGATATAATTGATCAAAGTTACAGGGAAGTAGTCACCCTGTGGCTATTCCCTTCAAAAACAAGTATACCGCTTTGGATACTTTTGTGGGGATGACCTCCTGGGAGAATGCCTCGTTACCGGGCTACAGGCACTGAGCATGGGTCCGTGGTGCAGAGGGGAAAGAGAGCAAAGAAGGGAGTAGTAGTGATAGGGGGCTCAATGGTGAGGGGAACAGACAGGAGATTCTGTGGACATGAACGGGATAAACGGAAGGTATGTTGCCTCCCAGGTGCCAGGATCAGGGACGTCACCAATTGTGTCCACAACATTTTGGAATAGGAGGTGTACAGCCAGATGTCTTGGTACGCATTGGTACCAATGACATAGGAAGGGAAAGCAATGAGGTCCTGAAAATAGGATTTAGAGAGCTAGGTAGAAAGCTGAGAAGCAGGACCTCCTAGGTAGTAATTTCTGGATTGCTGCCTGTGCCATGTGCCAGGGAGGGTAGAAAGAGGATGATTTGGCAGATAAATGCGTCGCTGAGAAGCTGGTGCAAGAGGGAGGGTTTCAGGTTCTTGGATAATTGGGATTTCTTCTGGGGGACGCATACCCTGTTCAAAAGTGATGGGTTGCACCTGAACCTGAGGGGGACCAATATTCTCGCGGGCAGGTTTGTTAGAGCTGATAGGAAGGGTTTAAACTAACTTGGCAGCAGGGTAGTAACTGGGGTGAAGGGACTCAGGAAAGGATGGATGGTAAAAAAGTAAAGATAGCGTGCCGTCAGATTGTCAGGAAGGGCAGGCAGGTGATGGGACATAGTTGCAGCCAGCAGGCTGAGTATCAGATCATTAGGGATGCAGAGTCAGAAAGGATAGCAAATATGGTACTCAAGGTGTTGTATCTAAGTGCATGCAGTATAAGATATAAGGTGGATGATCTTGTTGCACTATTACAGATTGTCAGGTATGATGTTGTGGCCATCACTGAATCGTTGCTGAAGGATGGTTGTAGTTGGGAGCTTAATGTCCAAGGTTACACATTATATTGGAGGGATAGGAAGGTAGGCAGAGGGGGTGGTGTGGTGCTACTGGTAAAGAATGGCATCAAATCAGCAGAAAGATGTGACATAGGATCGGAAGATGTTGAATCCTTGTGGGTTGAGTTAAGAAACTGCAAAAGTAAAAGGACATTGATGGCAGTTATATACAGGCCTCCCAACAGTGGCTGGGAGGTGAATCACAGATTACAACAGGAAATAGAAAAGGTGAGTCAAAAGGGCAATGTTATAGTGGTCATGGGAAATTTTAACATGCAGATCAATTGGGAAAATCAGGTTGGTAATGGATCTCAAGAGAGTGAGTTTGTTGAATGCCTAAGAGATGGCTTTTTAGAGTAGTTTGTTATTGAGCCTACTAGAGGATTAGCTATACTGGATCGGGTGTTATGTAATGAACTGGAGGCGATTAGGGAGCCTCCAGTTCATTAAAGTAAATGAACCCTTAGGAACCAGTGATCACAATATGATTGTGTTCAACTTGAAATTTGATAGGGAGAAAGTAAAGTCTGATGTAGCAGTATTTCAATGGAATAACGAAAATTACAGTGGTATGAGTAGGGAGTTGGCCAAAGTAAATTCCTTCCAATTTATCAGCAGACCAGCAATTGCATTCATTTCTGGGAAAAATGAGGAAGATGCAGGACATGTGTACTGTATTCCAAAAATGAAGAAATACTGAAATGGTAAAATAGTACAACCATGGCTGACAAGGGAAGTCAATATTATTGTAGAA
Source organism: Mobula birostris (assembly GCF_030028105.1). Classification (NCBI taxonomy): domain Eukaryota; kingdom Metazoa; phylum Chordata; class Chondrichthyes; order Myliobatiformes; family Myliobatidae; genus Mobula; species Mobula birostris. The sequence goes on along the minus strand of NC_092371.1, from coordinate 21,771,951 downwards.
GCAAAAGAAAGGGCATACAACAAAGCTAAAATTAGTGTGAAGATGAGGATTGGGAAGTTTTTAAAAACCTACAGAGAGCAACAAAAAAAAAATTAGAAGGGAAAAGATAAAATAGGAAAGCAAGCTAGCAAATAATGTTAAAGTGGATAGTAAAAGTTTTTACAAGTATGTTAACAATAAAAGAGAAATGAGAGTGGATATAGGACTGCTAGAAAATGAGGCAGGAGAAATAATAACGGGGAACAAGGAGATGGCTGATAAACTAAATGACTATTTTGCGTTGGCCTTCACTGTGGAAGACACTAGCAGTGTGCCTGATGTTGTAGTGTGTGAAGGAAGAGAAGTGGGTGCAGTTACTGTTACAAGAAAGAAGGTCCTCAAAAGAGAAGGTGCTGAAAGACCTAAATGTGCAGAAGTCACCTGGACCAGAGGAACTGCACCCTAGGGTTCTGAAAGAGGTAGCATTAGAGATTGTGGTGGCAGTAGAAATGATCTTTCAAAAATTATTGGACGCTGGCATGGTGCCAGAGGACTGGAAAATTGCAAACGTTACTCCACTCTTTAAGAAAAGAGGAAGGCAGCAGAAAGGAAATTATAGCCCAGTTAGCCTGACCTCAGTGGTTGGGAAGATGTTAGAATCAATAGTTAAGGCTGAAGAGATAGAGGACAAGATAGTACAAAGTCAGCATGGTTTCCTTCAGGGAAAATCCTGCCTGACAAACCTGTTGGTATTCTTTGAGGAGATTACAAGTAAGATAGATAAAGGGCATGTTGTGGATGTTGTATATTTGTACTTTCAGAAAGCCTTTGATAAGGTGCCATACATGAGGCTGTTTACTAAGTTAAGAGCCCATGGTATTATAGTAAAGTTGCTAACATGGTTAGAGCATTGGCTGATTGGTAGGAGGCAGTGTGTGAGAATAAAAGTATCCTTTTCTGGTTGGCTGCCAGTGACTAGTGGTGTTCTGCAGGGGTTGGTGTTGGGGCCACTTCTTTTTATGCTGTATATAAATGATTTAGATGATGGAATAGATGGCTTTGTTGCCAAGTTTGTCGATGATACGAAGACTGGTGGAGGGACAGGTAGTGTTGAGGAAACAGGTAGAATGCAGAAGGACTTAGATAGATTCAGAAAATGGGCAAGAAAGCGCCAAATGAAATACAATGTTGGAAAATGCTTGGTCATGCACTTTGGTATTAGAAATAAATGTGTGGGCTATTTTCTAAACAGGGAGTAAATCCAGGAATCTGAGATGTAGAAGGACTTGGGAGTCCTTGTGCAGAAAACCCTGAAGGTTAACTTGCAGGTTGAGTCAGTGGTGATGAAGGCAAATGCCATATTAGCATTCATTTCAAGAAGTCTAGAATACAAGAGCAGGGATGTGATGCTGAGGCTTTATAAGGCACTGGTGAGGCCTCACCTTGAGTATTGTGAACAGTTTTGGGCCCCTTATCTTAGAAAAGATGTATTAGCATTGGAGAGGGTCCATAGGAGGTTCACAAGGATGATTTTAGGAATGAAAGAATTATACAAGGAACATTTGATGGTTCTGGGTCTGTACTCACTGGAATTCAGAAGGATGAGGGGGGGATCTCATTGAAACCTTTCAAATGTTGAAAGGCCTAGACAGAGTAGATGTGGAAGAGTCTAGGACAAGAGGGCACAGCCTCACAATAGAGGGTAGCCCTTTCAAAACAGAGACGCGGAGAAATTTCTTTAGCCAAAGGGTGGTGGATTTATGGAATTTGTCGCCACATGCAGCTGTGGAGGCCAGGTCGTTGGGTATATTTAAGGCAGAGATTGATAGGCTCTTGATTGGACATGGCATCAAAAGTTATGGGGAGAAGAGTGAGAACTGGGGTTGAGGAGGAGATAAAAAAATAGGATCAGCCATGATTGAATGGTGGAGCAGACTCGGTGGACCAGATGACCTAATTCTGCTCCTATGTCTTATGGTATTATGGTCTATGTATTTTTGCAAGTCCTATAAGCTCTGTGTGGGCACGTGGCCAAGTGGTTAAGGCATTGGACTAGCGACCTGAAGGTCGTGAGTTCAAGCCCCAGCTGAGGCAACGTGTTGTGTCCTTGAGCAAGGCACTTAATCACACATTGCTCTGCGATGACACTGGTGCCTGTATGGGTCCTAATGCCCTTTCCTTGGACAACATCGGTGTCATGGAGAGGGGAGACTTGCAGCATGGGCAACTGCTGGTCTTCCATACAACCTTGCCCAGGCCTGAGCCCTGGAGAGTGAAGGCTTTCCAGGAGCAGATCCGTGGTCTCGCAAGGCTAACGGATGCCTTTACTTTATAAGGTCTGCTGAAAGGAAGGGAAGAAAAGAATGAATATCTGGGGTGGGAGGGCATTTGGATTATGCTGCCTGCTTTCATGAAGCAGGGAGAAGTTTAGACAAGGTCCATGGAGGGAGGTTAGTCTTCATACTGGACTGAGCAGTGTCCACAATTCTCTACAATTTCTTGTGATCTTGGGCAGAGCGGTTTCCATAACAACATGTGGATGTAAAGCTTTCCACAGAGCATCTGTAACAAGTGGTGAGGGTCGAAAGGGAGATACTGAATTTCCTTAGACATATGTGGAAGCAAAGACACTGGTATGCTTTCTTGGCCCTAGTGTCTACATGAATGAACCAGGACAAATTGTTGGCGATATTTACATGTCGGAAATTGAAGCTCTCAACCATCGCCATCTCGGCCGCATTGATACAAACAGTGGTGTATAGTCCGCCCTGCTTCCTGAATCAGCTTTCTATTTTGTTGACATTAAGAGAATGGTTGTTGTCATGTCACCAAGCTACTAGGCTCTCTGCCCACCGCGTGTACTTTTTCTTGTCGTTATTTAAAATCCAACCTACCACAGTGATATCATCTGAACACTTCTAAAATGAGTTTGAGTAGTCTCTCTCTCTCTTTCTCCGGCTATCCATCCCATAGGATGATGATGGTTCCTTTCAGTCAGTTAGTGGGGAGGTACCCCACTCCTCAGAAAGGAGCAGCGCGTGTGTGAGTGGATTTTAGGTGAGTAGGGGGTTGCACAGGTCCAGACCCACCCTCTCGACATCCCCTCCCGGATCCAGCGACATGGTGGGGTCCAAGACGGCTGGGGGAAGTTCTGTTACAGTGAATGGCCAGACCAAGCTTCGACGCAAGGGATGCCCTTTCCGCGCTTCATGGCATGTGTTTGCCAGATGGCTGTTGATCCTATGAGAGGGTAACCTGTGCAACCTTCTAAGCAAGTAGAGGCACTGTAGTGCCTTCTTTGCCATAGCAGTTAAAAGCAGAACCCAGGACAGATCCTCTGAAATGATAACACCAAAGAATTTAAAGTTGCTGTCTCCCTCCACCTCTGAACTTTTGATAAGGGCTGGCTCATGGATCTCTGGTTCATCCTCCTGTAGTCAATAACTAGCTGTTTGGTCCACAATAATTTAATAATCTATCCACAATATTTCCACAAATTCCAAGATAATCTTTCATGTAGCACCTTATCAATGCCCAACTGCCTTCTGGAAAGTTTAATTACAATGCACTCACTGGTTTCCCTTTTACCATTACAGATCGGATCCTTGTCTCCTCACCCCCATCAACTCACCTGCCCTTACCTCCCCCAAATTCCCACAGAATGCATCCTCAGCCTCTCACTTTACAATCTTTACACTTATCACTGTGCAGCCGTATTCTAATTAGGTTTCAGATTTATTTATTCGGCATGTCATTTAAACTTCGACAAACTTCTATAGTTGCGCAGTGAAAGGTATACTGACAGGTTGCATCATGGCCTGGTATGGGAACACCAATACCTTTTTAAAGAAAAAGAACTATAAAAAGTAGTGGATATGGCCCAGTCCATCACAAGTAAATTCTTCTCCACCATTGAGCAGATTTACAAGAAACACTGTCAGAGGAAAGCAGCATCCACCATCAGTGACCCACACTATGTTCTTTTCTCGCTGTTGCCATTAGCAAAATTGTACAGGAGCCTCAAGCCCCACTCCACCAGGTTCAGGAACAGTAATTAGTCCTCAACCATCAGGTTCTTGAACCAAAGGGGAGAGCTTCACTCACTCCAACAGTGAACTGATTCTACACCCGAAAGGCTCAGTTTAAGGATTCTACAACTCGTGAGCTCGATATTTATTGCTTAATTATTTATTATTGTTATTATTACATTCATTTTCTTTTCGTTTTGTATTTGCATCAGTTGTTGTCTTTTGCACATTGGATTTCAGAATTGGAATCAGAATCAGGTTTATTATCACTGGCCTGCGACGTGAAATTTGTTAACTTAGCAGCAGCAGTTCAATGCAATACACAATTCAGCAGAGAGAGAAAAAAATAAAACATAATAATAATAAATAAACAAGTATATCAATTACATATATTGAATAAATTGAAAAAACATGCAAAAACAGAAATACTGTATATGGAAAAAAAAGTGAGGTTGTGTCCATAGCTTCAGTGTCCATTTAGGTATCAGATGGCAGAGGGGAAGAAGCTGTTCCTGAATTGCTGAGTGTGAGCCTTCAGGCTTCTGTACCTCCTACCTGATGGTAACAGTCAGAAAAGGGCATGCCCTGGGTGCTGCAGGTCCTTAACAATGGACGCTGCCTTTTTGAGACATCGCTCCTGAAAGTGTCATGGTCCGGTCCGTGAAGTCCGCATTTCGGTTCACGGTCCGGTCCATTGTTCCTTTTTCCAGGGTTTTCTGATTTTCCCTTGTTCTGTTGGGTGCTCTAATTGAGGCACCTGATTCACATTTTGGGCTGGCTACATAAATCAAAAAAGATCAACATTTACAGTGAGAGTATTTTCTAAAGAGGAATATTTGAATGTGCTACACTTATATCTTCCAATCAATCTGTCAACCTGCAGCCTGACAGACCCTGCAATGATACTGGCAGCTGATTAGATTAGTTTAATATCATATACAACAGGGTCAATGAAATGCCTTGCTCACTTGAAATTCGGAGACCTCCAGTCTCCATGATTTCTACATCGGCAGGAGGTGACGCTGGAGCTGCTGCTGGTTGACATTCAGCTCATATGGGAGAGTGTGGAGGTGATAGAAAGGAGCCGCTAAATTGCAGGAGGCAGGTAGCTGGGTGACTAGCAGAGGGCAGTCAGTACAGGCTACCCATGTGGCTGTTCCGCTCAATAATAAGTATACTGATTTAGATAGCTTTGAGAGAGGGAATGACTTACCAGCAGAAGCTGCAGTGACCAGGACTCTGGCATTGAGTCTGGCTCTGTGGCTCAGAAAGGAAGGGGTGGGGGGGAGAAGAGGAGTCCAGTAATGACAAGGGATTGCATAGTTAGGGGAGCAGACAGGAGATTCTGTGGATGTGAAAGAGTCAACTGTTGTCTCTAGGTGCCAGGGTCACAGGCGTCTCAAGTCGGGTCCACATCATTCTCAAGGGGAAGAGTAAACATGCGGTAGTCGTGGTACATAATGGGCATCACAGAAACATAGCAGTTAACGTGATGCTATCACACCCTGGGGCGTCAGAGTCCGGAGTGCACCCTCTGTAAGGAGATTGTACGTTCTCCCCGTGACCACCTGGGTTTCCTTCAGGTCCTTCGGTTTCCGCTCACAGTCCAAAGGGGCACCAGTTGGTCGGGTAGGTGGTCACTGTAAACTGTTCTGTGATTAGGCTAGGATTAAATAGGTGAGGTTGCTGGGCAGTGCGGCTAATTGGGCTGGAAGGGCCTGTTCTCAAAAGAAATAAAAATGAGATATTTATACCAACAGCATAAGTAGGAAAAGGGATGAGATCCTGAGGTAAGAATAGAAGGAATTAGGGAGAAAGCTAAAAGCAAGACCTCAATGGTAGTAATCTCTGGATTGCTGACTCCGTCACACACCAAGTGAGGGTTAAGATGGGATGATTTGGCAGATGAGGAATTGATGCAGGGGGCAAGTTTCAGATTTCTGTATCATTGAGGTCTCTTCTCAGGAGGTTATGTTAAGGCATCCGTTAGTCTTGCAAGACCATGGATCTGAGCCTGGAAAGTCTTCACTCTCCAGGGCGCATGCCTGGGCAAGGTTGTATGGAGGACCGGCAGTTGCCCGTGCTGCAAATCTCCCCTCTCCATGACACCGATGTTGTCCAAGGGAAGGGCAAGGGCCGATACAGCTTGGCACCGGTGTCGTCGCAGAGCACTGTGGTTAAGTGCCTTGCTCAAGGACGCAACACACTGCTTCGGCTGGGGCTCGAACTCACGACCTTCAGGTCACTTGGCCACGTGCCCACAGGAGGTTATGACCTGTACAAAAAAGGGTGGGTAACAGCTGAACCCAGTGGGTACTGATATCCTTGCGGATAGGTTTGCTGGAGCTTTTGGGGAAAGTTTAAACTAATTTAACAGTGGGATAGAAACCAGAGGATGGGGCAATTGGTATACAAGTAGAGGCAGTATTCAGTGTGAGGAAGGACAGGCAGACGATAGGACAAAATTGCAGTTAGTAGGATGGGTTGAAATGTAACATGAAGGCAAAATCAAAAAGGGTAATGAATAGATGATTGAAGGTGTTATATTTGAATGCATGGTGTATAGGGAATAAGGTAGATGATCTTCTAGCGCAATTAGGGATTGGCCGGTATGACATAGGCATCACTGAGTCATGGCTGAAAGAAAATCATAGTTGGGAGCTTATCATCTAGGACACACAAGAGGTTGGCGGGAATGCAGAGAGTGTGGGTGGTTCTGTTGGTAAAAAATGAAATCAAATCCTTAGAAAGAGGTGACATAGGAATGGAAGATGTAGAACCCTTGTGGGTAGAGTTAAGAAACTGCAAAGGTAAGAGGACTCTGGGAGTTTTATGCAGGCTTGTGGACAGTAGCCAGAATGTGGGATATAAGTTTCAAAGGGAAATAGAAAAGGCATATCAAAAGGGCGATGTTGTAATAGACACTGGGGATTTCAATATGCAGGTAGATTGGGAAAATCAGGTTGGTGCTGGATTCCAAGAGATGGCATTTTTTAGAATGGGAAATGAAACTGAAGAAATAGTAATGGGGGACAAAGAAATGTTAGGCGAAGTTGCTAAGTATTTTGCACCAGTCTTCACTGTGGAAGACACTAGCAGTGTGCCAGAAATTCAAGAGTGTCAGCGGCAGAAGCGAGTGTTATTGCCATTACTAAGGAGAGTGTGCTAGGAAAGCTGAAAGATCTGAAGGTAGATAAGTCACTTGCATCAGATCGACTACACCTCAGAAGTCTGAAAGTGGTAGCTGAAGAGATTGTGGAGGCAGTAATAGTGATCTTTCAAAAATCATGAGATTCTGGAATGGTCCCAAAGGACTAGAAATCTGCAAATGTCCCTCCACTCTTTAAGGGGATGGGAGGCAGAAGGAAGGAAATTATAGGTCAGTTAGCTTGACTTCAGTGGTTGGGAAGACGTTGGAATCTAATATTGAGGATGAGGTTCGGGGTATGTAGAGGCACATGATAAAGAAGATCAGAGTCAGTTCCCTAAGGGGAAATCTTACCTGACAAATCTGTTTGAATTCTTTGAGGAAATAACAGGCAAAATAGTTAAATAAGAATCAGTGAATGTTGGGTTAATTGAATTTTCAGAAGACCTTTGACAAGGTACTGCACATGAGGCTGCTAAACAAGATAAGAGCCAACTTTGACCGACTGATTGAGGCAAAGAGTGGGAATAAAGGGGAATGTTTCCAGGTTTACTTCTGGGGACTAGTGGTGTTCCACAAGGATCAGTATTGGGACCGCTTCTTTTCATGTTACATGTTAACGATTTGGATAACGTTTTTGAAGACTTTGTGACCAAGACTGCTGATGATAGGAAGATAGTTGGAATGGAAGGTAGTGTTGAGGAAACAGAGGACTTGGACAGATTAGGTGAATGGGTAATGAAGAGGCAGATAGTATATGGTATAGGGAAGTGGATGGTTATGCACTTCAGTAGAAGGAACAAAGATGTAGACTGATTTCTAAAAGTAGACTAATTTCTGAAAATGACTTGGGAGTCCTTGTGCAGGATTTCCTGAAGGTTAACTTGCAGGCTGAGTCGGTAAGGAAGGCTAATACAATGTTAGCATTCATTTCAAGAGGACTAATATATAAAAGCAAGGATGCAATCCTGTTCACAATAAGCATTGTACACTGGAGTGGTGAAAGCATTTAAAAAAAAATCTCCTGAGCAGTCAAAAAGCAGGGAATGATGACTTCAGCTTGCTTAGTTTGATGTAATCATATTGTGAATGGATCAAGTATTCACAAAACGTCCTGCTCAGTCTTCCAGTGGACCATTAACGTTAAACTGTGATATGGGTCACCGTGCTTTGTTTTGCTTTTGATGTGTGACAGGTCATGAAAATATAAAATAATCAGATCACATAGACCTTTCAATTTCAGTCTTAACTCTAGAGATGAGGAGTTGAGACATGGATCTCTCAAATTCTGGTGAAATGTCAACAAAAGGTCTGTGCTGTCTGCTGGAAAACATGTGCAAGTATTTAGTCATGGTGAAGGGTGCCCAGGCTTGGCTGTAGTGTTTCTCATATTAAATGTGCTCATCATTGCTGCTTGGTGGATGGTGATTGTTGGCTTTCCGAAGAGAAGACTCTGTTTTGTTACTTCAAAACATTAAAATAATTCAAAGGAAGACACGAGAATCCAAAATGTGGATCAAACTTTGAATTTATTTTAAGTGAGGAGCGCACGTATCATGTGGTAGCGTGATGATGTAAGCAGTAAACGTATTTATACATAAACCCGTAATGAATTATATAAATGATCTACTCAAACTATATATATATGTAGAAAATTACTCAAATAAAACTGAAATATTAATACCCAATACTGATGACTGATTGAATGCTATTTTTTTAAGTTACACAATTTCTGACTATTGTGTATATAATATTTAAGTAATATTTGAGTAGTCTTATAAATATATTGTTTGATTGAACATTTTTATTTGTTTGAATGATTTATTACAGATTATATGTATAAATACATGAATAAATATCTTGTAAGGCTGTTATAGTTGGGCGTGGTAATGGGCTCCCACTACCTATTAAATGCTTCCAACAGCTTCTGATAACCTCAAATAGCCTCTGACAACCTAGTCTAGCTCCTGGCTTTCACATGTGGCTTAGCTACTAAGCCCAGCAGTACCGTTTCTACTGACAGACGAAGGGGTAAAGGCGAGTTACTGGCACCTTAAAACTAATTGCTTCGGGTAGATGGGGCCCGTCAGCCGTGGTGGGCAGCTCATCTAGGAGAAGGAAAACTCTGATCTCATACCTCTGTTGCCTTGCGCCTATACTCACTCATGGGCAAGGCTTTGGGAGTAAACCCCGAGAGAAAAATCTGAAACAGGAGCAGTAAATCTGGGATTGACTCACAACAGCACCGAACTGGTTCCACAGCTGTGGACCATCTTTTGTGGATTCTGCAGTTTATTTATAAATTTTTACAATTTACGCATTTTGTTCTCTTTTGCACTTTTGGCATGTGGCAGTCTTTGTTGTGTGTGTATTTTAGTGAATTCTATTGTGTTTCTTTGTTTTGTGATTGTCTGCAAGAAGATGAATCTCAAGGCTGTATATGGTAAACATCATTCGATAATAAATCTGAACTTTGAACGTTGATCTTTCAAACTTTGATTTTTGGGCCTTGATCTTTGAACTTTAGAACTAAAAAAAATTTAAGCCTTTAAAATTTGAACATTTGAGCTTTGAACTTTGTTATTCTACAAAAGGAAGTGGGCTGAAAACTGGATGGGTTCTGTAGTGTATTTGGGAGTTTAGAGAGCAACAAGAAGAGCACTAAATTATTTTTTTCAAAAATATATTATTCATACTATATCTGGTAAGTATAACCAGTGCACATCTTTCTCTTTCAATACATTCCCTTACAGCACATCAATATCACTCATGTTTCGGCCTTAAACATTACACACATGAGAGGTTCTGAAGGGTGCTCATTTTTTGATCCAAAAATAAACTTGAATGCTCAATATTTTAATGCTCAAGTTCAACAGTCAATTTGCAGACAACTACTCCAACCAGCATTGTGTTAATAAGCAGATCACCCACTTTTCAGTGAAACGTAAATATCTGACATCTTCCCTTTCATGGCTCCCTGATAGGCTAGAAATGGTGTCCACTCACCTTTTGATCTGAAAGGCAGCACTGTTGACAGCTCAGCAGTCAGAATCCAAATCCAAAGCTAAATCAGGTTTATTATCACTGACATAAGTTGGGAGATTTGTTGTTTTTCTTGCCAGCAGTGCAATGCAAAACATAACAAATGACTATGAATTAATTAAAGGATAGGTAGATCAATAATGCAAAAGAGGAATAGCAATGTGGTATTCAGAAGTTCATTGACCATTCTGAAATCTGACGGCAGAGGGGAAATTTGAGTGTAGTTTTCAGGCTCCTGTACCTCCACCCTGAGGGTAGTAATGAGAAGAGCCCACGTTCAGATGGTGCCACCTTTTGAAAATGTCCCCCGTAGCTTGTGTCCATGACAGAGCTGATTGAGTCTGAAGCCCTCTGCAGCATCTTCCAATTCTGTCAATTGGAGCCTCCACACCAGGCTGTGATGCCACCAGTCAGAGTGTTCTCCTGAGTACTGTACTGTCAGCCTTGACTCTGGGCTCAGTCCCTTATGTGGAATTCAAACCCCTAATCTGCTGATAGAGACAGGAGAAGTGTATGTGATCAAAGGATATGGTTAAACTGGACTGGGCTTAGTTTGACTCTAAGGATCACCAGAAGAGAATCCCAGAGCTGATCATTGCAGACCCGTCTTGCATTATAGGGATTTGGCTGATTTCTTGCTGCTCAAAGGTGCACTGAGATCATGCAGAGAAAGCTTGCATGAAGAGCTGATAAATGCTGCTGAGTATTTGTTAAAAAATTCAGAAAAATCCAGGGATTTTACAGACTTCTGCTCAGCACTTTTCAGCTCTGGATCTGCACCACACATTCTTTCTACATTTACAACAAAACTAATTTCGATAAAATTATGAGATAAATCATACCTTGCAAATTAAAGCAATGCTTCCTTCAGATCCAGAGAGGGAGAAAATGTTCTGGTCATAAATCTGGGAGATAAAACTGGATGAAAGATTCGGGCTCGTAAAGTGATTACACAATATTGAATGATTTACCGATAACTTCAGTTATTTTTCTCTCTAACAGGAAGAATTGTCCTTGTTGCCTCTGGCTTTGGTAACTATAAGTGTAATTTAACATGAGATGGTAGTGCTTTATCCTAACTGCTCCCTGTGCTCTCTCCATAATGGTGAAACTTGAAACATAATAGCAATGTACAATGTACGCAAACATTAAATAAAAATTACACCCACCTTTCAGCTGTTTGCTCTGTGAAGAAAAAGCATTGTGATACGTCTTCCCATTAATAACTCAAAATATCTCTGTCTGATAGATGTATGTGGTGCACGTCAGTCAGAAATGTGGAATTTCAGCACTAATTCAGCTCCACTGAAGATTCACAACTTGTACACCTCAAGTTACTCAGGAAGGCCACTTGCAGTAAAGTTCACTTTCATCTCCACTGGAATTGTTTCTCTCCACTTATAATGTGAAGCTACCTGAATCATTTCCCCCAAAATTAAACTATAACCTCGGCCAAATGGATGTACAGGCAAAAATTTGGTGAGTTTAAGGTGACTGCAGATTTCAAAAGCTTGGAGCTGTAGAAAGAAGCCAGCTGTTTATTGAGCATCTTCTAAGTGGCTAAACAACTGGCTGAAGGAACTCAGTGGGTTGAACAGCATCCATGGAAGGGGTGGGGTGGGAAATCAATGTTTCAAATTGAAATCCTGCATCAGGGCTGAGAGTGGAGAGGAGAGATGCCCAGTACAAAGAGGTGGGAGAAGGTTGGTGGTGTGGCAGGGATCTAAGGTGAGGAGGAGATAGATAAATGGTTGAGTTACTTTCTGGCCTTGGGGACTAAAATAGTGCAGAACTGGAAGTAAAATAATGAAAAACTATAATAAATGAGACCCATTTACAAAATAGTTAAGTCATAATTGATGCACATCGGGAATGTCAGGACTGATATGTCATGACTGCAGGCCTGTGGGAGATCCTGGCTATCTCTGAGACCCAGGGCAAGCACATCTTCGGTGTGTTTGCTTTTCCAGGAGCTGCAGCTCAGTGTCATTGAGATGGAGGCTGAGTTGTACACACAGCAACATGTGAGGGAGGGGGAAAGGTGCCTGGATGCTATGTAACAGGAGATGATTGCACCACATCAGATGGGGGTCTTCTGCCTCTGGTCAACAGACTGCAATCTTTGACTATACAGTAAGTGAGGCAAGTAAAGGGGCCCAGTGCATAGCAATGCAGGAACCTCAGCTTCTACCACTGCGCAAAGGATCTGAGGCTCTTACAGAATGTTTGGATGAGTGTGGAAGCTGCATGTGAATGAACTAACTATGGTACAGGAAACCATTCAATTGGGGAGAACACATACAACTGTAGTAGTTGCAGGGAGCAATACAGAGAGACAGATTGACATTTTTCTCCGATGTGAAAAACAAGGGTCCAGGTTCTGTCTTGCCTACTCTATTCCAGAGTTCAGGACATCTGCTCTGTGCTGGGGAGAAACAAAACTATAATTTACAGAACAAGACCAGTACAGAATGAGAATAGGTGCATTGGCCCTCAATGTCTGTGCCATTTATGATGCCAAACCAATCTAATTGCATCTCATTAAACGTGGTCTAAATATTTCCAATAAATTCGAACTCTTGATCTTTCAGTCCACCTTGTTACGGCCCTCTCAGTTAATTTGTCTAAATACGCTGCACTTTCTCTGTAATTGGAACTCATTACTTTACAGTGCTTTTTACCTTTTGTACTACTTTGGTGTAGTTATATATAGAAAGATTTGACTGGATGACCTGCAAACAAAAGTTTATCATTGTATCCTGGTATATGTGAACAAATAAACCTTTTTCCAAAGACGAATAACCATTCCCTGCCTGTGCATATGGCTGTTTAAATGCCTCTTAAATGTTTTTATTGTATCCACTTCCCCTGTTTCCGCATGGATGTGCTCATGGGTTTCCTCGGGGAGCTCCAGTTCCTTCACACAGTCCAAAGACATACCGGTTACTGTAATTTGATCCATTATTACACTCGGGTTAAATTAGGGGGGCTTTTTCCTCACTGTATCTCTGAATAAAATGAATTTAAAGAATAAAATAAGATTAGAGAAGTTAATGTTGGATCACACACTGAAGTAGAAGAACTGGGTTGCTGTCTATAGAACACTGGCACCAGAACTGGGAATGTGAGAGCTGTACCATAGGAAGGTATATACCTGAGCAGTGTATGGACTGGTGTATAGTGAGTGCTGAAACTAGGAAAACAGCAAGGGTATTAAACTAAATCAAAGGTGGGAAAACAGATTGTTACAACAAATGATGAAGAATGCAAACCCTAGAGTAAATCAATAGATAAGAAACGGCTGCTGAAATAATAAAAGGAACAAGATAAAGGCTCTATATCTGAACATACTTAGCAGTTGAAACAAAACAAATGTATTGAGAGCACAATAACACACAGTAAGCATGCTTAAACTGGGATACATATAAAGACATGAAAGCAAGAGAATTTGTGCTGGTAAATTAAGTTAAATCGCAATACAACAGCAAACATGTAAAAGGAGGATCTTTAAGAATCTGCAAAATAGATCACTCCAATGTGAGGAAAGGACTCTCTATTCTCAGTGGGTTAAAGAGAGTATTAAAATTTAAGAGAAATCGTATAGTTGTACAAAGCTGGGAGGCAGGTCTGAAGACTGGAAGGAAGATAAAGAAGGATTGTTCAGAAAGCTGAGGGTTCATACATGACGCTTTCACTGAAGTGGTCACATCCAGGGTACAGGTTGCAGATAGTTAGGTAACCACCAGGAGGGATAAAGGGAGGAGGCACAAATTGCAGGGTTCTGTGCATGGGGCACTGGCACCAGAACTGGGAAAGTGCAAGCCTTACTATGGAGACATTATACACCTTAACAGTCCCTGTGCTGATGTGCTATGATGAGCACTGTACCCTAGGAAAGCAGAGAAGATATTAAACTAAACATTGAGGTCCAGGGACCAAAAGGTGGGAAAACAGACTGTTACCGCAAGGGATAAAGAATACAAGCCTCAGTAATAAAATCAATAGGTAATAAACGGCTACAGAAATAATAAAAGGGCAAAGCTAAAAGCTGCATATGCGAATGAATGTAGCATTTAAAATAAAACAGATAAACTGAGAGCACAAATAGAAATAACTAAGCACAATCGGCAGTTTATCTTGCACTACTTCAGATCGCGCTACAATCTCTGCATCATTTTGCTGTTTTTGCTTTGGATTTATTGTTACATTTATCATTAATATGTACAGTTTACTGTTTACTCTGTGAGTTTTATATGAACAAGCAATTTCATTAGTATATATGTTAAAATCTATACATGAATATATGAATACAGATCCATAATTACTTAAAAGTGGCATCAGAGGTAGATAGTGCCATAAGTTGAGCTTTTGGCACATTGACCTTCATAAATCAAAGTATTGAATGCAGATGTTATGTTGAAGAAGACATTGGTGAGGTCTAATTTTGAGCACGGTGAGCTATTCAGGTCAGCTGCCCAAAGGAAGGAGTACAGAGAAAATTTACAGCAATGTTGCCAGAACTTGAAGACCTGGGAAAGGCTGAATAGATTTGAACTTTGTAACCTACAGCATAAGAAAATGAAGGGAGATGTTGAGGTATACAAAATTGAGGTGTATACATAAGGTAAATGCACGCAGGCTTTTTTTCCAGTGCAACGCACAAAAAATGCTGGAGGGAATCAGCAGATCAGGCATATGAATTATGAATATGAATAGTCGACATTTTGGGTTGAGATCCTTCATTATGACCAGAAAAGAAAGGAGAAGCCAGAATAAGCAGGTGAATGGGGGAGAAGAAATTAAGTAAGCAACTGGGAGGAAATAGGTGGAAAAGGTAAAGCACTAGAGAAGAAGGAATCTGCCAAGAGGGCACCATGGGGCAAAGGGAAGGTAGAGGGGCGCCAGGGGAGGTGACAGGCAGGTGAGGTGGAGGGAAGAGGAAAGAGGGAAAAAGAGAGAAGGGAGACAGAGAAAAACTACGTGAAGTTGGAGATATTGATGTCCATGCCATCAGGTTAGAGGCTACCTAGACGGAATATGAGCTGTTACTTCTCCATCCCGAGATTGGCCTCATCATGGCAGTAGAGGAGGCCATTCACTGGCAAGTCGTAATGGGAATGGGGATTGGATTTAGAATATTGAACATAGAGCAGTATAGCACAGTTTAGCCCACAATGTTGTGTCAATCTAATTAAATTAGTAATCAAATGGGCAACCTAACTAATCCCTTCTGCCTACACAATGTCCATAAACTTCCATTTTCATCATGTCCCTACCTTAAAAGTCTCTAATGTATCTGCCTCTACCACCATTCCAGGCACACATCACTCAGTGTGTAAAAAATTTGCCCCTCATATCTCCATTGAAATGACTCCCTCTCAACCTAAGTGCATGCCCCTTGGTATTAGACATTCTAATCCTGAATAAAAAACCTGTCTGTCTACTTCCTCTATGCCTCTCATAATCTTATAAACCTCCACTACATCTCCCCTTACCCTCTGCCGCTCTGGAGAAAACAATCCATGTTTTTCCAACTTCTCATGATGGCACATGCCCTCTAATCCAGGCAACATCCTGGTAAACCTGTTCTGCACCCTCTCCAAAGCCTCAACATCCTTCCTAAAATGGGGCGACCAGAATTGTATGCTATACTCCAGATGTGACCTAAATGGAGTTTTAAAAAGCTGCAACATAATTTTCTGACTTTTGAACTCAGTGCCTCGACTGATAAAAAAAAGCATGCTATACTCCTTCTTCACCACCCTATCAATAGCCACTTAAAGAGACCTATGAACTTGGACCCCAAGATCCTTCTGCACTTGGGCCCTAAGATCCCTCTGCTCAACGACACTATTAATGGTCTTGCCCTTAACATTGTACTGTCTCTTGACTTTTGACCTACCAAGGTGAAACACTTCACATTTGGCAGGGTTGAACTCCATCTGCCATTTCTCTGCCCATATCAGCAATTGATCTGCACTGTATTCTTTGTCAGTCTTCTATGGTATTCACAACACCACCAATCTTTGTAACAGCTGCAAACTTACTAACCCACCCATCTACATTTTCAACCAGGTCACTTATATACTTTGCACACAGCAATGGCCACAGTACAGATCCCTGTGAAGCACCACTAATAACAGAGCTCCAGCTTGAATAAGTCCCTTGGAACACATTCCTCTGTCTTCTACGGGCAAGATAGCTCTGAATCTAAATGACCAATTCACCATGGATCCCAGACACCTTAATATTCTGCATGAGCCCCCGATGAAGGAGCTTGTCAAACACCTTACTAAAATCAATGCAAACAGCATCAACAGCTCTACATTCATCAATCACCCTCGTCACCTGGTCAAACAGCTCAATGAAGTTAGTGAGACAAGACCTACCCAGCCAAAGCCATTTTAGATCTTCGTAATTAAACCATGGTTCTCCAAATGTACATAAACCCTATCCCAAAGAATCCTCTCCAGTAACCTCCCTACCATTACGTGAGACTCGCCAGTCTATAGTTTCCATGATTATCCCTTGATCTCTACTTGAATAATGGAATGGCATTAGCTACTTGCTATTCCTTTGGGACCTCACCTGTGGCTAAAGAGGAAATGAAGATATTGGTCAAGGCCCCAGCAATCTCGCCTCTCTCAATAACCCGGGGAATATCCCATCAGGTCCTGGGGATTATACACCATAGTACTCTTTAAGAGTCCCAGCACACCTTCTCCTTTACTTCAAAATGCCACTGATCTCCCTATCCTTCGTGTTCTTCTCGTTGGAAAACACTGATGTAAAGTACTCATTAGTGACCTCATCCACATCTTCCACAACCAGAGAAATGTTTCCCCTTTATCCTACAGTCTCCCTATTTACCCTCTTGCTCTTGATGTATGTATAGAATGCCTTGGAATTCCCTTTAATCATATTTACCAAGGACTATTCATGCCCCTCCTGGCTTTCCTATTTCCTTTCTTGAATTCTTTCTTGTCTTCTTCATAATCTTCAAGGACTTTTTTTTATTCTAGCTTCCTCAGCTTTCCATACTTTTCCTTTTTCTTCTTGGCCAAGTTCATCTCTTCTGTCAACATCTAAGGTTCTTTTACCTTGCCATCCTTGTCTTCCTTCTGACTGGAACATACGTGTCCTACATTCAGTCCAGTTGGCCTTTAAACATTCTCCACATGTCAGATGTGGACTTGCCCAATTAACTCTCCCTAGTTCCTGCTTAATTCTCCTGTAAATTGCCCTGCTCCAATTTAATACTCTCCTAGAAGGTGAGTATCATCCTTATCTAGAGTTATTTTAAAACTTAAGGAGTTGTGGTTAATGTTCCTTATCTTCTCACCTATTAAATGCTTGTCACTTGACAGACTCATTTCCCAACACCAGGTCCAGTACAGCCCCTCCTCTTGTTTGACTATCTACATATTAAATTAAGAAACCCTCCAGGATGCATCCAACAAATTCTGCACCATCTAAGCCTCTGGTAATAAGAAGGTTCCAATTTACATTAGGGAGGTTGAAGTCACCCTTGACAACAACCCTATTGTTTTTACACCTTTTCTTAATCTGCTTGCATATTTGTTTCTCAATGTCCCTGTGACTTTTGGGGGGTGTGTAGTACAATACCATCGGAGTGATTGCACCCATCCTATTTTTGAGTTTGCCCATATAGACTCAATGGATGAGCCCTCCATTATATCCTCTTTGGGTGCAGCTGTGATATTGTCGCTGATTAGTAGTACAGCTCCCCCACCTCTTTTACCTCCCTCTAAAACATTCAAACCCTGGGACATTAAGCATCAATTCCTGTCCCTCTCTCAACCTAGTCTCTCTGATGACTGCGGCAGAGGAATTAAAATGGTTTTTCCCATGGGAAATCCTGTTTTTTTACGAATGGAATGAAGGTGCTCAACAAAGTGGTCGTCCAGTCTTTGTGCAGACTCACCAATATAGAGGAGGCCATGTTGGGAGCACTGGATACAGTTGATGACCCCAACAGATTCACAGGTGAAGTGATGCTTTGCTTGGAAAGACTGTTTGGGGCGCCAAATGGAAGTGAGGGAGAAGGTAAGTGGGCAGGCGTAGCACCTCTGCTTGCAGGGATATATGCCAGGAGGGAGAATCCAGGGGAGGGACACGTGGAAAAGGGAATCACGGAGGGAGTAATTTCTGTGGAAAACAGAAAGTAGGGGGGTTAAAGATGTGTTCTTTATGGTAGGGACCTGTTGAAAATGGCTTTTTCCACAGAGGCTGGGAGAGACAACAGCTAGAGGTCATAGCCTAAGGGTGAAATTTGAAATATTCAAGGGGAATGTGAAGAGCAACTTTTTAATTTAAATGGTGGTCACAAAATGAAACAAGTCTGCAAGGTAGATCAGTTTAACTGCTCCCTCTTAGTCCCTTTAGTTTGTCTTCCCAATCTATGTGGCTTCCATCATCACATCTTGTTCTGCTTGCTCACATTCTCCATCTGCTCATCATGCACATACTCATCTCATCTCTGCCCTCACCCACTACTCTCAAGTTCCTTCCCCACCTCCCGTACTTGATTCAATGCCTCATCTTCCTCTCCTATCTGATGCTATCATTTTCAGCCCTTTGTCTCTTCCACCTATCACCTATCAGCTTTTGGTGCTACGCACCCATCTCCCTATCACTACTGTCCCTCACCTGGATCCACTATCATTTGCCAGCTCTTGCTCTACGCCTTCCCTCCACCATTTTATACTTCCTAACTCTCCTGTACCTTTCAGTCCAGATACAAGGTCTCAATCCAAAATTTCGAGTGCACATTTCCCTCCACAGAAACTGAAAGGATTTCTGCTGAGTTCCTTCAGTATTTTATGGGTTGCTCCTGATTCCAGCATCAGCACTTTATTACGTCTCCGATAGAAAGAGAGTCTTGTGATTAATAATGGAATATATTTGCATCATATTCTATAAGCAAGGAAATAAGGGAAATTTGAGGAAGCACAGTGGCAGATCCAATGGAACTTCTGACTAATAATTCTAACAACCCTGGCTTGTTCTTGACTTATGATGCTGTCGAGGTGGCTTCTGCATGTTCTCCCAGTCATCGTCATTCCTTGTCACATCAGACAACCAGCCAATCTAGTGTTGTTTGGTTGATGTTGAGCAGGTCTGTGTCAGCTAAATCAGGTGAGAGTGGGCAGTTGCGTGAACGTGCTCAATGTTCTGCACCCTTTCGCCCCACTCACAGGATTTGCAGGTCTTTAAACCCCACTTCACCATTTTGTTTCCCAGTGATTGTGTGAGTTTCCCACAAGTACTCTGGTTTCTCCCACCTCCAGCAGTCACACTGGTCAGTTAGGTTAATTGGCTGCTGAAAAATTGCTCCTAATGTGTAGGTCAGGTCAGGGACTGGAGGATTGCAAATGTCACCCCACTCTTTAGGAAGGGAGGAGGGCAGAGGAGGGGAGAATGTAGGCCAGTTGGCCTGGTCTCTGTGGTTGGGAAGGGGTTGGAGTCTGTTGTTGAGGATGGAGACTAGTGATGCAGTGAGTCAAAGTCAGGATGGTTTCTGCAAGGGGAGATCTTGCCTGAACAATCTGTTGGAGTTTTCCGAGGAAGTGTTGGGCAGGGCGGACAGGCAGTGGATGTCATTTGCTTGGATTTTCGGGAGGCGTTTGATAGGGTGCCATACATGAGGCTGCTTGACTGGATAAAATCCAATAGCATTGCAGGAAGGATATTGGCATAGATAGTGTGGTGGCTGATGGGAGGGAGGCAGGGAGTGGGAAAGAAATGGCCTTTTCTAGTTGGCTGCCAGTGACTAGTAGTGTTCTTCAGGGGGTCAGTATTGGGACCACTACTTTTCACATTGTTTGTTAATGATTTGGATAATGGAATTGATGGCTTTGTGGCAAAATCTGCAGATAATACAAAGATAGGTAGAAGGGTAGGTAGTGCTGAGGAAGCAATGCAATTGCAGCTGGACTTAGACAAATTGGAAGAACGGGCAAATAAGTGGCAGATGGAATACAGTGTTGGGAAATGTATGATTATGCATTTGGTAAAAGGAACAATAGTGCAAACTATTATCTAAATGAAGGTTCAAACATCAGAGGTGCAGAGGGACTTTGAAGTCCTTGTGCAAGGTTCCCAGAAGGTTAATTTACAGGTTGAGTCTGCGGTAAAGAAAGCAATGGCAATATTGGCATTTATTTCAAGGGGAGTAGAATATAAAAGCAAAGAGATAATGATGAGGCTTTATAAGACACTAGTCAGGCTACACCTGGAGTATTGTCAGCAGTTTTGGTCCCCATATTTCAACAGGAATGTGTTGTCATTGGAGAGAGTCCAGATGAGGTACACGAGGATGATTCCAGGAATGAAGGGGTTAACATATAAGGTTTGACAGCTTTGGGCCTATACTCTGAAATTTAGAAGAATGTGGGGGGATCTCATTGAAACCTACCGAATGTTGAATGGTTTAGATAGGGTCGACTTGGAGAGAATGTTTCCTATGGTGGGGGTATCCAAAACAAGAGGACACAGCTTTAAAATTAAGGGGAAATCTTTTAGAACAGAGGTAAGGAGAATTTTTTTTCAGCCAGAGAGTAGTGACTCTGTGAAATGCTCTGCCACAGATGTGGTGCAGGCCAAGTCCATAGGTATACTTAAGGTGGAAATTGATTGTTTCCTGATCAGTCAGGGCATTAAAGGATATGGCGAGAAGGCAGGTGTATGGAATTGAGTGGGACCCGGGATTAGCAATGATGGAATTGCAGAGCAGACTTGATGGACTGAACAGCCTAATTCTGCTCCTATGTCTTATGGTCTTATGGTCTTATTGTCTAACACGTGATACGTGAGTACCTCGCTTAAAGTAAAGCCAAAGTTACACCGCATTTCAGATCTTGTGTTTTCCTTTGAATTAGTTTAATGCTTTGAAATTACAAAACATAACAGTTAGCATCCCAGAAATAACTCTAAGGCAGGAAATGGAAGAGAGCAAGGAAATCAGGAAAATGTCAATCACCAGTGCAGTGGTACAGGGAAAAATTCTAGAGCTGCAGGCTGATGAGCTCCATGAGAGGTCTTAAGAGAAGTGACTGGAGATGAGAATTATTGGGTCATTTCTAAGTTTCCAAAATTCTTATGATGAGGATCTCCATTATTCAACAAAGGAAGGAAACATGCAGGAAACTAGAGAAACTAGAGATTAAAAAAATCATAACGCGACACTTACAAAATCCAAGATGATCAGGCAAATTCAATTGTGTATAATAGAAAGAAAATCATGTTTGGCCAACATATTGGAGCCCTTTTAAAGACTTGATATGTGTTGTGCATGAAGAGGAACTGGTGGTTGTCTTATATTAGGATTTCCAGAAGATATTTGATAAAATTCTGCATCAAAGGCTGTTGCAGAAATTTTTTTTTATGGTGTGGGAGGTGTTGAGATTATGAATGTGCCACATAGAGATCAGACAAACAGATGTAAAAAGAGGAAAAAAAAAGATGTAAAAATTTAGCAGAATAAGCAGACATGGAGAGGGGACACCCCAATGGAAGCGTTCCCTGGTAAATCTCTGGAGAATCAAAGTACATCAAAATTTTATACTTTTTAGATCAAAGATAACAGCAGATGATTAAATACAACTTCAATTGTTATAATTACTGTACATAATTACTTCCAACATTTTTGGTGTAGGCAAACGTCTCTTCTGCTATCCATGTAAGTTTGAAATAAAGTCAAAGTGAAAGTTGAGTTTATTGTCATAGGTACAAGAACATAGATCCAGCAAGTTCAAGTTCAATTTTATTGTCTTTTGACTGTACATATATACAACTAAACGAAACAGCATTGCTCTGGACCACAGTGCACCCTTGCAATATATATCACACATAGGACATAAACCAAAATATTACACTACAAATATTTTAATAAAAAGTAATTCAAAATGCATGTGGTAAAGCACAGCACAGGGAAACAATAAATAGCTCACTGACCTAGTGATGAGCCCTCTGTGGTGGCAGAGTATTCATTAGTCTCACAGCCTGAGGGAAAAAAAGCTGTTACCAAGTCTGACAGTCCTAGCCCTGATTCTTCTGTACCTCTTTCCTGATGGTAGTGAGTCAAAGAGATTGTGGGATGGGTGGTAGGGATCCTCAACAATACTTTTGGGTCCCTGTCTGTTTCTAGTAACTATCACAAAGAGGGGGGAGGGAGACCCCTGCGATCCTCCCAATGGTTTTTACTGACTCTGCAGGGTGTTGCAGTCCGATGCCTTGCAGATTCTGTTCTGCACAATGATGCAACCAGACAGGCCATTTTGGATGGTACTCCTGTAGAGAGTAGTTGGAATGGGGGTGGGAAGCCTTGCACGCTTCATTTTCCTTCAGAAGTGTGGATGCTGCTGTGCCTTCTTGACTAGTGGGGAGGTGTGAGTCCAGGTTAGATCATCCATTATGTGTAGTCCAATGAACTTTGCGCTCTTTACTCTCTCCATAGCAGAGCCATGGATTTACGATGGGGAGTAGTCAAGCTCTGCCTACTTGAAGTCCACAGTCATCTCTTCTGTCTTGTCCACATTGAGGCTGACGTTGTTGTTCTCACACCATTTGACCATCTGTATGCCGACTCATCAGTGTTGCTAATGAGGCCACTTGATGATGCGGTTTGAGCTGAATCTGGCAGTGCCGTCGTGTGTCAGCAGCGTGAACTGCTCAGCGTAATGGAGCTGAAGATGTTGCTGTCAACTCAGACTGACTGGGTCTTTTCGTCAAACAGTCCCTGATCCAGTTACAGAAAGGGGTGATGGGTCCCAGTGAGGATATTTACCCACCAGCCTCTAAGGGATGATCGTGTTAAACACTGAGCTGAAGTCAATGAACAACAGTCAGGCATGCAAGGCATTGTCTTCTAGGTTGGACAGGACAGAGTGGACGGCCAAGTCTATAGCATCATCAGTGGAACAATTTGAGTGGTAGGCGAACTGGAAGGGGTCCAAAGTAGCTGGAGGATAGGTGTCACAGCGTTTTGATATGGCCCGAACTTTTAGAGAGATGCTGAAGCGGGTCAATAGTTCACAGACTTCAATGCAAGCGAGATTTTAAGAAAGGAAAACGATAAACGCTAGGCTAAACAGGGCCATTAACTAAAACCCTCAAATGGAAAGCTAAATGCCAACACCACGGCTAAAGGAATATCTAAATGTAAAGCAAATACCGCTAGTCTCCAGCGTCAGTCAACACGATAGTCTACTTTCTCAGGCAAGTATGAATGCAAGCAGTCAGGGTTACGTTGCTGCGCTTTGCTCAAGCGTCGACAAGCACTACAAAGAAAAGAAGCGAGTTAAATACCTCCATAACGAAACAGTAATTAGCTGACACATGCATATTCATGAGTGCAATTACCAAATCTACTGTGTGGCCCACCTGCAGAGCACATAGACCCTGCTGCAGAGTTCGTGGTTGTGACAGTGGGATTTTATACAATCCATTACCTGCCACAGAAAGTACTTCATGATTGTTGAAGTGAGTGCCACTGGGCTGTAATCACTTAGGCCCGTTACTGTTGGTGTCTTGAAGCCTACAGGGACAGTGAACTGTTTCAGAGGAATATTGAAGATGTCCATTAAGACCTCTGTTAGCTGGGCCAACACAGTCCCTCAGCGCCTGGACCAGGTTGTCTGGCCCTGTAGATTTGTGTGGGTTTACCCTGGCTAGGGTCCTCCTCACCTTGGCTGTGGCTAGACAGGGTACCTCTTCCTCAGGAAATGAGGGGAGTTTCTTCAATGTCACATTATTCAGTTGGTCAGTTCATGCATAGAAAGCAGTCAGACTATACAGAAGGGAGAGGCCGCTGTCGTTCACATGCGAGGTGGACTTGTAATTGGTTTAGTTTGTATAACTTGCCACATGTACCACGTGCCCCTGGTGTCACAAAGGTACCTGTGGATTTTCTGCGTGTACTCACACCTTGGTTTCTTGATGGCATGGTAGAGTGCAACAGCTACACACCTTAGAGTCATCCTGTACTCCCATCTAAAGACAGAATCTAGTGTTAACTAGGATGCTGTGCAGAATCCTGATTTGATGCAGAGAGCCGTGAGAAGCACGGAGGAACATCTGGAGAAATTTCTGAAATGCCCGTTTCGCTGCCACTGTTACTGTGCGATCGAGATTCTCCGGAGGGGAAGGCCCCAAATCCTCAGCTTTGCCTATTGTTTGTTGCCGGGGCCGGGGTCGAAGCGCTCAGCAGAGATGGTGCTCGGTGCTTGGTGTCGGAGAGCTGGTTGGAGGCTCAGAGTTTTCGGATGGACTCGGAGTCGGACTGTGGTCGGATGCTTCCAGGATGTTGCATTGGCAAGTTTGTGGCGCTGGAGGTTCACCGTCTGCATGAGATGATGGGACTTTCAAGAGACTTTGAGACTTCTTACCATGCCCATGATCTGTTCTTTATCAAATTATGGTATTGCTTTGCACTGTTGCAACTATATGTTATAATTAAGTGTTTTTTGTCAGTTTTTCAATCCGTTTGTCTTGGGTTTCTGTGATATCATTCTGGAGAAACATTGTGTCATTTCTTAATGCATGTATTACTAAATGACAATAAAATAGGACTGTGTGTCCTCATAATCCAATCCAATCTAATCTCAATGCCTGAGCAGTGCACGAATCTCTGCCTTGGTTTCTGGTTTGCCCTGGCAGTGTAGTGTTTAATCACAGTAACATCCTCAATGCACTTTCCTGTGAGGCCAGTCACTAACCCCATATATTCAGTATTGTTGATGTGGTGATCATAGGTAGCTACGTCTCTGAATTTGCTCTATTCTGTATTTTCAAAGCAGACCTGCAGCACTGAGGTGGCACCTTCTGGCCAGGTCCTGATCTCCCTGTGAACTGGTTTGACTTGTTTAACCAGAGGTCTGTATACAGGAATTAGCAAAATGGATATGTGATCCAAGTATCTCAGGCGAGGATGGGGGAATAACCTTGTAGGCTCCGCAGATGTTGGTATAAAGCAGGTCTAACATTTTCTCTCCTCTGGTTATAAAGTTGACATGCTGGTAATACTTTGACAGGACTGTTTTTAAGTGGCATGATTGAAGTCACCAGTAATAATGAAGAAACCATCAGGTGAATGGCATTGTAGAGCTTCTGCAGTGTTTTCCAGCACTAGCACAAGAGAAGAGATGTAAATAGCAATAATCACTATGGCAGTGAACTCCCTCAGTAAGCAGAAGAACCTACACTTCACCATTAAAAACACTATCTGTGGTGAGCCATGAGCCATTTCTACTGAGGCGTTCATGCACCAGTTCTTATTGATGTAGACACACAGATCTCCTCCACGGGTCTTGCCGAAGTATGCAGCAACATCACAGGCACATTGGATCAGGAATACAATATATAAAAAAACATAGTTTATAAACACTTTGTACAAGAAACAAACCAGTTACAACAAAAAATCAATTTCAGTGAAAAGTGTTACTAAACCTTAGTGTTTAGCGTTGTGGCAGTTGGTTCAAGAATCAAATGGTTGAAGGAATGGAGCTGTTTTTGAACGTGGTGTGGGACTTCAGGCTTCTGTACCTCCTGCTCAATGGTAGCTGTGTGAAATTGGCATGGCCTGGATGGTGAGGATCTTTGTTGATGGATGCTGCCTTCTTAAGGCAGTGCTTCATGTAAATTCTACCAGTGGTGATGAGGAATGTGCCCATGATGTATTGGGCTGACTTCACTATGCTCTGCAGCTTCTTAGTCGAATTGCCATACCAGACCATGATGCAAGCAATGCAAAGATGATGCAAGGGACCAGCAAGAGAAAATCAGCAGATGCTGGAAATCCAAGCTGCATACATGAAATGCTGAGTTCCTCCAGCATTCTGTGTGTGTTGCTTGATGCAGGGGGCAACATGTTGGCATAGATAGTAAATTTGTTGTCTAACAGGATATTGCAATTGGGTATTGGCTTTTTTCTTGCTGGCATGACGTAATGAAAGGAGTGAGACTGGAATCAGTGTAAGCACATCTAGATTTCAGGACAGTTTAGCAAACTGGATCTAAGAATGTCATAGTGATAGGAGGCAGAATGATGAGCGAGAGTTGTTTTGTAATTGGAAGCCTATGACCACCGGTGTATCTCAGGGATTCATGATAGGACCTTTGCTGCTTTTACATACATTAATGCTCTGGATATGCTTCTAAAAGGTATAATTACAAAATTCAGAGTTGACTTGAAAACTGACAGCTTTATTGATAATGAGGAGGGAGTATTTGGCTATGAAGTGATATTGATGAGTTGGTTAGAGCAATGATATATGGAATTTAATTATCAATCAGCATCAGAAATTGGGAGCACTAGTAAGGCTTGGACTGTAGGAAGCAATGAATAATAAAGGGATCTTGAAGTAGGTGATGTAACTTTGCACATATTGACTGAGACTCTTATAATGTAAAAGGGCTGGGTGGGAATGAATTGGTCGAATATATTCATGAATGTTTCCTTCATTGGTATATAAAGGTCCCAACCGGAGAGAAGGTGATACTGGATCTCCTGTTAGGGAACAAGACAAGACAAGTGACTGAAGTGTATGCAGGGGAACACCTTGGATCTATGTGATCATAGTTCCACTAGCTTCAAGATAATTATAGAAAAAGGAAGGGCTGGACCTCAGGTTGAGATTCTAAGTCTGAATAAAGCCAATATTGATGGCATCAGAAGGAATCTGGCAGGTGTGGATTGGGATAGGTTGTACTCTGTCAAAGGGATGTTTGGTAAGAGGGAGCCTTTCAAAATGAAATATTGAGAGTACAGTGTTTGTATGGTCCTGTTAGAATAAAAGGCAAAGTTGACAAGTTTAGTTAACCTTTGTTTACAAAGGATATTGAGGCTCAGGTTAAGAAGAAAGTGGAAGTGTGTGGAAGGTATATGCAGCAATGAATAAATGAGGCACTTGAGGAGTACAAGAAATGCAAGAGACACTAATGAGGAAAATCAGGAAGGCAAAAAGGAGGCTTGAGTCTGCTTTAGCAAACAAGGTGACGAAGAATCCTAGCACTTCTACAGTTATAGAACATAGAGCATAGAATAGTACAGCACAGTACAGGTCCTTCGGCCCACAATGTTGTGCTGACCCTCAAACCCTGCCTCCCATATAAGCCCCCACCTTAAATTCCTCCATGTGCCTGTCCAGTAGTCTCTTAAACTTCACTAGTGTATCTGCCTCCACCACTGACTCAGGCAGTGCATTCCACGCACCAACCACTCTCTGAGTAAAAAACCTTTCTCTAATATCTCCCTTAAACTTCCCACCCCTTACCTTAAAGCCATGTCCTCTTGTATTGAGCAGTGGTGTCCTGGGGAAGAGGTGCTGGCAACCCACTCTATCTATTCCTCTTATTATTTTGTACACCTCTATCATGTCTCTTCTCATCCTCCTTCTCTCCAAAGAGTAAAGCCCTAGCTCCTTTAATCTCTAATCATAATGCATACTCTCTAAACCAGGCAGCATCCTGGTAAATCTCCTCTGTACCCTTTCCAATGCTTCCACATCCTTCCCATAGTGAGGTGACCAGAACTGAACACAATACTCCAAGTGTGGCCGAACCAGAGTTTTATAGAGCTGCATCAGTACATCGTGACTCTTAAACTCTGTCCCTCGACTTATGAAAGCTAACACCCCATAAGATTTCTTAACTACCCTATCCACCTGTGAGGCAACTTTCAGGGATCTGTGGACATGTACCCCCAGATCCCTCTGCTCCTCCACACTACCAAGTATCCTGCCATTTACTTTGTACTCTGCCTTGGAGTTTGTCCTTCCAAAGTGTACCACCTCACACTTCTCCAGGTTGAACTTCATCTGCCACTTCTCAGCCCACTTCTGCATCCTATCAATGCCTCTCTGCAATCTTCGACAATCCTCTACACTATCTACAACACCACCAACCTTCATGTCGTCTGCAAACTTGCCAACCCACCCTTCTACCCCAACATCCAGGTCGTTAATAAAAATCACGAAAAGTAGAGGTCCCAGAATAGATCCTTGTGGGACACCACTAGTCACAATCCTACAGGGACTTATCCATCCTAATGTATTTTAACAACTCCAACACCTCCTCTCCCTTAATATCAACATGCTTCAGAACATCAACCTCACTCATATTGTCCTCACCATCATCAAGTTCCCTCTCATTGGTGAATATCGAAGAGAAGTATTCATTGAGGACCTCACTCACTTCCATAGCCGCCAGGCACATCTTCCCACCTTTATCTCTGGTGGGTCCTACCTTCACTCCTGTCATCCTTTTTTTCTTCACATAATTGGAGAATGCCTTGGGGTCTTCCTTTACTCTACTCACCAAGGCCTTCTCATGCCCCCTTCTTGCTTTTCTCAGCCCCTTCTTAAGCTCTTTTCTTTCTTCTCTATATTCCTCAATAGACCCATCTGATCCCTGCTTCCTAAACCTCATGTATGCTGCCTTCTTCCACCTGACTAGATTTTCCACGTCACTTGTCACCCATGGTTCCTTCACCCTACCATTCTTTATCTTCCTCACTGGGACAAATTTATCCCTAACAACCTGCAAGAGATCTCTAAACATTGATCACATGTCCATAGTACATTTCCCTGCAAAAACATCATCCCAGTTCACACCCGTAAGTTCTAGCCTTATAGCCTCATAACTTGCCCTTCCCCAATTAAAAGTTTTCCTGTCCTCTCTGATTCTATCCTTTTCCATGATAATGCTAAAGGCCAGGGAGCGGTGGTCACTGTCCCCCAGATGCTCACCCACTGAGAGATCTGTGACCTGGATCTAGTATGGCATTCCCCCTAGTTGGCCTGTCCACATACTGTGACAGGAATCCATCCTGAACACACTTAACAAACTCTGTCCCATCTAAAACCTTGGAATTAATCAGGTGCCAATCAATATTAGGGAAGTTAAAGTCACCCATGATAACAACCCTGTTATTTTTGCACCTTTCCAAAATCTGCCTCTCAATCTGCTCCTCTGTATCTCTGCTGCTAACAGGGGGCCTATAGAATACCCCAAATAGAGTAACTGCTCCCTTCCTGTTCCTGACTTCCACACATATGACTCAAAAGAGGATCCTGCTACATTACCCACCCTTTCTGTGGCTGTAATAGTATCCCTGACCAGTAATGCCACCCCTCCTCCCCATTTTCCACCGTCTCTATCCCTTTTAAAGCACTGAAATCCAGGAATGTTGAGAATCCATTCCTGCCCTGGTGCCAGCCAAGTGGTTGTAATGGCCGCTGCATCATAATTCCATGTATGTATCCAAGCTCTCAGTTCATCACCTTTGTTCCTGATGCTTCTTGCATTGAGGTACACACATTTCAGCCCTTCTACCTTACTGTCTTTACACCTTTTATTCTGCTTCCCTTTCCTCAAAGCCTCTCTGTATGTTAAATCTGGCTTTACTCCATGCACTTCTTTCACTGCTCTATCGCTCTGGGTCCCATCTCCCTCGCAAATTAGTTTAAACTCTCCCGAACCATGCTGGCAAACCTACCTGCAAGGATATTGCTCCCCCTTGAGTTCAGGTGCAACCCATGCAATCTGTACAGATCCCACCTGCCCCAGAAGAGATCCCAATGATCCAAAAATCTAAAACTCTGCTCCCTGCACCAACTACTCAGCCACGCATTCAACTGCCATCTCCTCCAATTCTTACCATCACTGTCACGTAGCACTGGCAGCAATCCTGAGAACGCCACCCTTGAGGTCCTGTTCTTCAGCCTTCTGCCTAGTTCCCGAAACTCACACTTCAGGACCTCATCCCTCTTTCTGCCTATATCATTGGTCCCAACATGTATCACAACTTCTGGTTGCTTTTCCTCTCGTACCAGGATGTCGTGCACCCGGTCAGAGACATCCTGGACCCTGGCACCCGGGAGGCAACAAACCATGCGGGTGTCCTTCTCACGTCCACAAAATCTCCTGTCTGCTCTCCTGACTATAGAGTCTCCGATGACAACTGCTCTCTTCTCCATCCCACGCTTCTGCACCACTGAGTCAGACTCAATGCCGGAGGCCCTGCCACCGTGGCTCACACCTGGTTGGGTGTCCCCACCAACAGTATCCAGGACAGTAAACTTATTATTCAGGGGAATGGCTACCGGGGTGCTCTGCACTACCTGTCTGCTCACCTTCACTGTCCCCCCTCTGACTGCCACCCAACGACCTGCTTCCTACAGCCTAGGTGTGACTATCTCCCTGTAGCTCTCATCTATGACTGCCTCATTCTCCTTTATGAGTCAAAGGTCATCCAGCTGCTGCTCCAGATTCCTTACACGGTCTTCCAGATCGCCCAGCCATATGCACTTCTGGCAGATGTGACTCTGCGGGAGAGGGGCGTTCCCCCAAGACTGCCACATCTCACATGAGAGGCACATTGCCGTCTCAGGAGGCATTGTAAAGACTAACTGAGAGCAAGCTTGCCCTCTGCCTCTTCTCGTAGAAGCCTCTCCAGTCAAAGCCTCAAAGCTCCACTCCTTCACTGGCCCACTCACTCACTGGCCACTTTCCTTGAGCTATCCCTCTATTTATCTGTTTGAGCTTTTCAAAATGCTTGGTCACCTGACCTTGATTGCCCAATCAGCTGCTCTCTGCTGAGTCTGAGCTATTCAAATCTTGATTGTCCAATCAATGGCTTTCTGCTGATCTATTCAAATCTTGATTGACTTGATTGCACAGACCAACTGCCAGAACTGCCAGAATCTCTCGAGTCAAAGCCTCAAAGCTCTACTTCTTCACTGGCCCACTCACTCACTGGCTGCTTTTATATTAAGTGCAAATGGATTAGCAAGGGATAAAATTGGTCCACTTGAAAATCAGTGTGGACATCTATGCATGGAGCTAAAAGAATTGGAGGAGATCTTCAATGCAATTTTGCATCTGTATTTCCTCAGGAGATGGACACAGATTGTATAGAACTGAAGCAAAACAGTGGTAAGGTCATCGACTGTATTCAGATTACAAAAAAGAAAGCTATTGTTGGCTTGAGATAAATTAGGGTGGATAGATTCCCAGGACCTGACAAGGTGACCCCTGGGACCTTTTAGGAGGCTGATGCAGAACTTGCGGCAGCCCTTGCAGATGTGTTCAAAATATCCTTCGCTATGACGAGGTGCCAGAGGACTAGATGTTAGCTATTGTACTTTTGTTCAAGAAGGGCTCTAAGAATAAACTGGGAAAATAAATGCAAGTGAGCCTCACAATGGTAGTGGGCAATTTAATAGAAGGCATCCTAGCTAGGTATTTGGAAAGATTGGGCCTGGTTAAGAAGGGTCACCAGGGATTTATGCATGATAGTTTGTGTCTAACCGATCTTACAGTTTTTCGAGGAGGCTGCCAGGAAAGTTGATGAAAAAAAGGCAATGGACGTAGTTTACATCCAATGGGAGTGAGGCTGGTCTAGAGGATTCCGTCACTTGGTATTCAGGATGAAATAGTAAATTGGATCCCACATTGGTTTCGTGGGAGAAGCCAGAGAGTGGTAGTAGATGTTTGCCTCTCTGACTGGAGGCCTGTGATTAGTGGTGTGCTACAAGGATCATTGCTGAGTCCATTGTTTTTGTAATATATATAATATGGTAGACTGCATCAGCAGGTATGCAGCTGACACCAAGATTGGGGGTATGATGGTCAGTGAGGAAGGCTATCAAAGATTCAGTGTGATCCGGACCAGCTGGAAAAATGGGTTGAAAAATGGCAGATAGAATTTAGTGCAGACCAGTGTGAGGTGTTGCACTTTGGGAGGACAAACCAGGATAGACCTTACACAGTGAATGGTAGGACACTGAGATGTGCTGTGGAACAGAGGGATCTGGGAATACAGATTCATAGTTCCTTGAAAGTGGCATCACAGCTAGTTAGAGTCATACAGAGAGCATTTGGCACATTAGCCTTCAGAAATCAAGGTTCCCTTCCCTTCCCCTGACTTCCCTTCTTTAACAAGGTTGACAGACTGAGAGATGGTTTAGAGATATCACCGCAATAGTTAGCTGGGTAATTACTTTTCCCCACATTCTATCCCCATACCCTCCCAACTACCCAACCCTCTGACAGCAACCACTTACCCTTTAATAGCCAGAACTGCCTACCCTCCACCCTGATCTCTTTGCACTCTAATTCTGAGGGAGGTCCCAGTCTTGAAATTTGGGCCCTACAGAGATTTATAAAGGATGGAAGGTGACTGCACTCACCATTGGCTAAGTCATGCATGAGTTACCTGTTGTGGCAGACCATCTGTTTCAGCATCAGTACTTGAGGGGTACAATGGGTAGGGACCAGGGAGAATTCCAATCCCTCCTTTGTATTAGTGCCTGAGGACTTTTTACACTTAGCTGAGAAGGTTGACGTAGCTCTGGTGTTGTGCCATCTCTCAGGACAAGCCATTCCCCCAACAGTGGAACTTCGACTGCTTGGGAGTGTCACCTGAGATTTTTTTGTGACAAGATGTTGATCCAGGCGCAAACACCAGCCCTCTGGTCTGACCTTCACTTGAATATAGTGTGTTGAGATATCTTTGCAAGATGAACCTTTCCTGGCTTTGAGTTAGCTATGGCAGTAACACCACACTGATCTTTTGTGCGGCATCTTGGAGGAAAGATGGATAATTAAGTCCTGTCAAACATTATATCTCATTTCACAACCCACACAGTGAATACTTTCAAATCAAATTAGCAGTTTAGACATACCAACTCTGTGGATTACATTGTTAAATAATTAAACAGCTGCTGAATAATACAATTGTAAAACAGAATTGCAATCCCTGAAAAAGACTGCAACTGATTTTAGAAAAATGTTCTAATATCCACAGTTATCCCTCATTTTTCTGGTAGACTGAGCTCGTCAGCCTGGGAAGGCAGTGATCTCTGAGAGGGAAAACTCTGATTTCAAACCTCTGCTGCCTTGCGGCCATACCCACTTATGGGGAAAGGCTTCGGGAGTAAACTCTGAGGACAAATCCGGAGCTGGAGTCCCTAAGGCAGTCCGACGTTGCTTTCAACCTCACTCTGGCAACTCCTGCGACGACACTGGTGCCAAGCTGTGTCAGCCCTTGCCCTTTCCTTGGACTACATCGGTGATGTGGAGAGGGGAGACATGCTGCTTGGGCAACTGCCGGTCTTCCATACAATCTTGCCCAGGCCTGCTCCCTGGAGAGACTGAAGCAAGACTTTCCAGGCGCAGGTCCATGGTCTCGAGAAACTAACGGATGCCATCCATATCCATATCCATCCCTCATTTTGATATACTGGCATGTAAACCCCAAATGGTATGCTTGCTGTTTCAAAAATGTAACAGCATCCCTTGATTTAGACATTGGTTTGAATCAGACAGAAATATTTGTCAAAATTTGATGGAAATATGTATAAAAATCCATGCCAGCTTTTGGGAATGATCATATGATAAAATAAATGGTTAATTGAAGCACAGAGATCAGGGAGATTTTAAAGTTCACTTTACTAAGGGGTAACTTTAAAGTCACGGAGTCACATAGCAGAGAACCCCATCAAGTCAATGCCCACCGATGTAGTTATTTATATTAGTCCTACTGACTTGCACTTGTTTGATAAGTTAGTAAGCCCATGAATGTATTTTCCAATGAATATTTCTCGATTTTTCTTGATGTACCTCCTCCCCACCACATCCAAAAACTGCTTTCCATCTCACTCTCTAGTCACCTTAGGAATTCACCTTAGACAGCATTTCCACAGGGAATCTCTGAACTGCCACGAGCTCGGTGGAAAACAAGTGGATAACAAGCAAAAATGTTTTACTGTAAAAGGTTAAAATAAAACTAGGAAACGTAGGATTGCTCTCCTTGGGAGTAGAGAATGATGAGATTTAATCATAACAGAGGCAGTCAAAATTATGATGAGATTAAATTGAAGAAATAAGGAAAACTTTCCAAATGTGAGAAGGACGTGGACTAAAATAAGTCATGCCAGAAACATCGGGAGTTTGTTCATGTAAGAAGTTGATATGATTGCCTGCAAATGTGAGGAAGATACATTGGTGTCTTTGAACAGAAAATTGGGTGCATTGATGCATACAGAAAAGAAACATGCAATCCTGCGAGGAAGAACAACTAATTGAAACTAGCTGATAGTACTTTTATAACCTGGCTAGGCACAATGAAGCCAAATGACTTCCTTTTCTGCTTTGAGCAAATCTATGTGATAGAAAAGTAGTCAATGTAACGCTTCTTCAGATCATCCTGACCTGATTTTGGAAACTGATGATGCTGGTACATTAGGTTCCAGTTAGTTACTGTTTTTAAAGCTAATGATACTCATTTGGAGTGGAAGAAACATTGAATAATACCAAGGATAATGGTATTAGTCTCCCAACATGAAGGAACTTGATACTACTGCAAGAAACTGAAAAGAAAATTCATAAGGACAATTTTAGTATTTTGCCATATTGGAAAAGAGAGTTCTAGAAATACTCAGTGCAAAACCTATGAAGAGAGAAATGGGCGATTTTCTGATCTGGTGACCATCCTCTTTTGATGATACCACGTGAGGCAGCTGGAGCCAAAGGCTATTTGATCACATCTCCAGGTGTTTGTTCAACCAGCACGCTCTCAATCTCAATTCCATTCCCAATTCTAAATGCTTAGTGGCTATGGTTGTTGGGCAATATTTCCAATACTGACCCTGTAAAAATTCATTGAAAAGGATATAACCCTTGCAGTCTCTTCCAATAAAGCCATATTACTGTTGTCACTCTCCATAATTCACAAGTCTAGAGATGGGAGACAGAGGGGAAGCTAGAGGCAATTTCATTAAATCTATTTTGTAAATAAACTTGAAGCACATATTTCAACCTTGAAATCAAAAACATCATCTACAAACTCCTTATAGACAGTGATGGGAATTGAGCCCGTCAATAACAGCTGGTGCTGTAAAACATTGTGCTAAGCGCCGCACGACAATGCCAGTGTTCAATCGAAACCTTCCCTCAAACATAGCCCTCCATTTTTACTTTCATCCATCTGCCTACCTGAGTCCCTCAAATACTCCTAATGCCTCTGCCTCTACCACCACACCTGGCAGACTGTTTCATGTACCTACCACTCTTTCTATAATAACACCTACCTCCGACATCCTCCTTATACTTTGCTATAAAATTAATAAAATCATCTTAAAATTATACCTCCTCATATTAGCCATTTCCATCCTGGGAAAAAGACTCTGGCTATTCACTCTCTCTATGCCTTGAACAAAGAGGCAAAAGAATAACATTTGCTACCCTCCAATCTTCTGTTACCCCTCCTGTGGCCAGTGAGGATGCGAAGATCATTGCCAAAAGTGCAGCAATCACTTCCCGTAGTAACATCGGTTGTTGTCTGCGTGGAGTTTGCTTATTCTTCCAGTGACTTTGTAGGTCTCTCCCCAGGCGCTCATGGTTTCCTCCCACATTCCAAAGTGTGCAAGTTTGTTGGTTGCTGTAAGTTGTCACTGGTGTGCGTATAAGGGGAAGGAGAATCAGGAAGGTGTAAATGCACCTGTAGGGGACCAGAGGGAAAAAGGGATGTAATTGGAGATTGTGAGTGCTGGGTTAGACCTAAGAGCATAGAATAGTAGAAAACAGGAATAGGCCCTTATGACCACAACGTTATGCCGAAGTAATTAGTAATTTAGTAATCGTACGCCTAACTAAACTAATCCCTTCTACCTACTCAACGTCTATATTGTTCCATTATCTGCATATTTATGTGCCTAGCCAAGAGCTTCTTTAATACCTCTACCATATCTAGCTCCACCACCACCTCTGGCAGCATATTCCAAGCATCCACTATTCTCTATGTGAAAATTTACTCCACATATCTCCTGTGAACTCTTCCTGCAAATTCATACCCTCTAATATTAGACATTTCAGCCCTGGGAAAATGATACCATCTGTCTAGTCAAACTATACCTCACATAAACTTATAAACCCTTATCGGGTCTCCCCTCAGCCTCCATTGCTCCAGTAAAAAACAACTCAAATTTATCCAGTCTCTCCTATAGCACAGATTAGGCTGTACCAAGCTCAGCCATGCCTACAGGCGGGGAGCCAACAGGAGAGGGGAGAAGGGTTCTCCTGAGCATGAACAGGAACAATGCCAGTCTATGACTCATTGATTGGGTGGATTCCTTGTCCAGCTTTGGCTGATTCTTTGTTTCTTTTATCTTGCTGTCCCATTGGTCAGTCTCCATATTACAGCTCAGTTGACATGGTGTGTCAGATTCCTTTGGGAGTAGAGGAATGTGACAGACTACAGATATCAGGAAACAATGCCTTGGGGAGGCCAAGGGCTCGGAGTCCCCAACCGGTGGATGTGCACAGTCCAGATGGGAGCACTTCCAACCTTGTTTTGCAGGAAGAAATGGTCCAGTCCTAGCTAAGCAAAGTGTGGACTGACCAGATCCATATCTATAGGCCTGGCACACTGAAAAAGATCTGAACAATCCCAAGCCAGTACTCACCTCATCTGGTCACCATCTCCTTGTGGACAATGGCTAGAACAGAGAGTTGCTCTGGTGCAGATGTGTTAGGCCAAATAGTCTTCACAACCATTCTAGAATCCCAGTATATTCCAGTATACACCTGCTCAAAGTTATGTCTGCATGAGTATCCCTTGCAATACCTTCAGAGTGTCTGGAAAACCAATATCAACAACTTACCATTGAATAATGAAGATACAAGAGACAACATGTGTTAGAATCTAGAGCAACACACAAAGTGTTGGAGGAACTCAGTGGGTCAGGTAGAGGTCAGGAAATGGACAGCTGACATTTTTGGATGTTGGTTGCAAGTTGAAAGGTCTCGACCAGAAATATAAACTGCCCATTTCCCTCCATGGATCTTGCTTGACCTGCTAATTTTTTCCAGCACTTTGTGTGGTACCATTAAAGACTGTACTGCTTCAGTCCAGTAATACCCTCATTAGGCACTTGCTGAAGTGGTTCTCTTTTGCAGTTGTACTATTGCCATTTTGGATGCCTTGGACTACAATTAACTTCTGTGTGAAACATTTGGCAAGAACTTCAGAAAGGGCACAAACCAAGAAGAGAAGGATGAGAACCCAGCTTCCAGTCTGTGCACAGTTTTCCTCTCAGGAAGTGAGGGTTTAGAAGATGACCCTAATAGGTACTCATGGACAGATTCCAGTCTGTGGGTAATAATTACAGTACCACTTAGCAGGCAGCTTCACCTGGAAGTTGAATTGGTTTCATATAAGACCAAGGAAAGCCTTCACTACTAAGCTTTGTGCAATGTCGTTTATAATTTTTCTGATATGCTTCATTGAAGGCTCGGGATTCTCTCTTGCTCATAACATGAAAGGACTCAATATGATTGCCAGTCCCATAACTCTTAAGAATCATAAAAGGTGCTGGAACGAAATGTCCCTGCAAATTTTTTTTACCAGGTCTTCACTTGAGACTTTACTTAAAGATTAGCTTTATTTGTCACATGCACATTGCAACATCCAGACATACACTGAAATGTCAAATCCAATCAGCAAGGATTGTGCTTTCGGGCAGCTCGCAAGAGTCACCACACTTCTGGTGCCAATATAATGTCCCCACAACTTACTAATCTTATGTCTTTAGAATGTGGGAGGAAACCAGATCACATGGAGAATATGTACATGATCACGGGAGAACAGCACTGGGAATCGAACCCTGATCAGGAATTGCTGGAGCTGTGAAGTGGTTGTGTTAATTGTAATGTTATCATGCTGCCCTACTTGAAGTTCATGATACTTCTAGACTCAGGTATATCTATCCCTGCAACCGGCAACAATATTACTTTATAAATGGTTTGGTTCTGTGTTTTTTCTGAAGATCTCATCAATATTTATTGCCTTCAGTTGTTCAACCAGTGTAAATAAGTACAAGAGTGGCACATATCCAGTGACCTACAGTACTGCCGGTGTGGAGATGACACAGTTTCCCTCACATCACCGAGAGAAATTGCCCTGAGTTTGCAGATGGGTGGTAGAAACTGAGCATGAATGACAAAGATGGTTTACTATCAGACGAGCTCAATGCCTTCTATGCTGGCTTTGAAAGGGAGAACATAACTACAGCTTTGAAGATCCCTGCTGAACCCAGTGATCCTGTGATCTCTTGTGCCAACCAACTAGTGGGTGTATTCAAGGACACTTTCAACCTCTTATTGCTACGGTTGGAAAGTAACACCTGCTTCAAAAGAGTAGCAATTATACCAGTGCCCAAGAAGAATAGTGTGAACTGCCTTAATGACTGTCATCCAGTAGCACTCACATCTATGGTGGTGAAATGCTTTGAGAGGTAGTTTATGGCCAGACTCAACTCTTGCCTCAGCATGCACCTGGTTCCACTGCATTTTGACTATAACCACAATAGGTCTATGGCAGAGGCATTCTCAATAGTCCTTCACATATTCTTAGATCACCTGGACAATACAGACACCTATGTCAGGATGCTGTTCGTTGAATATAGCTCAGCGTTTAACATCATTATTCCCACAATCCTGATTGATAAGTTACAGAACCTGGGCCTCTGTACATCCCCCTGCAGATGGATCCTTGACTTCCAAACCAGAAGACCACATTCTGTGCAGATTGTTATTAATAATTCCTCGTCACTGACGATTGACATTGGCGCACCTCAGGAATGTGTCCTTAGTCCACTGCTCTACTCTCTCTATACCCACGACTGTGTGGCTAGGCTC
The DNA here is from genome assembly GCF_030028105.1 of Mobula birostris. Classification (NCBI taxonomy): domain Eukaryota; kingdom Metazoa; phylum Chordata; class Chondrichthyes; order Myliobatiformes; family Myliobatidae; genus Mobula; species Mobula birostris. The sequence continues at coordinate 21,733,035 of NC_092371.1, read as the reverse complement.
AAATGCCATCTATAAATTTGCTGATGATAGAACCATTGTTGGTAGAATCTCAGATAGAGACAAGAGGGCATATAGAAGCGAAATATACCAGTTAGTTGAGTGATGTCGCAGCACTTAGTGCTGGTAAGATCAAAGATGTGTGTGTGCACGTCAGGAAGGGTAGGACGAGGGATCACAAACCAATCTTCATAGAGGGATCAGAAATGGAGAGAGTGAGCAATTTCAAGTTCCTGAGTGTTGAGATCTCTGAGAATCTAACCTCGTACCAACATATTGATGCAGCTATAAAGAAGACAAGACAGCGGCTATATTTCATTAGGAGTTTGAGGAGATTTGGTTTGTCACCTAAGACACTCAAAAACTTCTACAGATGCACTGTGAAGAGGCTGCAGGCTGACAGGCAGCATCACTGTCTGGTATTGGTGGGGGGGGGGTAGGGTCTACTGCACAGGATTGAAAGAAGCTACAGAAAGTTGTAAAATTACTTAGCTCCATCTTGGGTACTAGCCTCTGTAGTATCCAAGACATCTTGAAGGAGTGGTGTCCCAGAAAGGCGGCTTCCTTTATTAAGGACCCCCATCACCCAGGACATGCTCTCTTCTTATTGTTATCATCAGGTAGAAGGCTCAGAAGCCTAAAGGCATACACTCAGTGATTCAGGAGCAGCTTCTTCCCCTCTACCATCCGATTTGTAAATGGACATTGACCCCTTGAACACTACTTTCGCACTATTTTTAATCTAACTGCTTAATACACACACACACACATATATATATATATATACACACACACACTTAATGTAATTGATTTACTTATTTAGTTTTTTTCTTTCTATATTAACATGTATTGCATCATACTGCTGCTGCTAAGTTAACAAATTTCATGACACATGCCGGTGATTATAAACCTAAATCTGATTCTGATTCATCCAGTGGTCTGATTTTTGATAATGCTGAGGTCAGCTTCTCTTTCCTCATTGGCAACACTTCTTATTTGTTCCATAACTCTCCCCTTCTGCATCCACATATCCCTCCTCCCATCTTACTGAATATTTGGATTTTGTTAATGCATTGTTTCACTTTGCACCTCCTGAAAGTTTTGCCTTTTGCTGTGCAGGCTGGTTAAAGTGATGGACTTCCAGCATTGAAAACATCTGTCATTTCATTACTTCCAAAAATGTCAATTTTACATCCTGTCTCCGATTGCTTTTTCTCGATTGCTCTCTGTAGGTTTAGTTATAGAATAGAAACGTTTATTTTAACATTCCCAGTTACCCTCACTACATTTCCTATTATGGATTTCTTAGTTTCCTTTTTACATTGTATGGAAACATGAGACATACTGTATGAAAATAATATGAAACTTCATTGCCTGTGTGTTCTATATACGCCCATCACTTTGTCTGTAATCTCCTTTGATGTGCAATCTCACAGTTTCTCATCATTCCTCACCCTTCCTTGGTCCACCAATCACCTAATGGCCCCTGTCTCACCCCTACCCCTCACAATTTTATATTGTTCTCTCCACTCTCAATCAAAAATGTTGATATTTCCTCTCCTCCTACAGCTGCTGCTCAATTCATCAAGTTCCTTCAGCAGTTTTTTGCCTTCTCTGTTGACCCAGTGGCAGTGCCTTCCCCACCACTAGCTTCCTTTATTGGTTATTCATATTCCTTTTGTACTCTGAGTAATCTTTGTTTATATGGATCATTGTTTTTCCAAAGTTAATTGTGTATAAATTGATTTAATTTCATTGTGTTGAACTTGGATAGTTTAGTGCTGTTGTTTGGAATCCTCCAGCAGTCTGCTGTTCTGAAACTTACAGCTCTCATTGTAGGATTAACCTGAAAGTTTACTTCCAAACCGGCACTGTGGTCAACTTACTGTATCTGACTGACTTTCAATAATGTTGATCATGTTTAATAGTTTTGATGAGTGTGCCTATGCGGTCACTGGTATGCCCTGCACTAGGAGGTGGGTTGGGGTGGAAGGTGCTCACTTAGAGGGGAACCCCAAGGCTCCCTTCTATCCTCTCCTTCCCATCCTCAATATCTAACCAAATGTCTCCACTCCCTATTCACATGTGGGGGTTACCTCTACATAATATCAGTGCTTGGACCTTAATGGAGTCTGGCTGCCAGTGAGCCCTGTGGGTAGCATCTAACTGCTGCACCTTTACTAGCTGGTAGGCCATCTCTGTGCTCTTACTCTCTAACTTCTTAGTCCACGTTTGCACCGAATGGACAGACTACCCCATGGTAATAAAGGTTCAATGGTTCAAAGGCTTGTTTATTATCACAGTATACAACTCTGAAATTCTTCAATTCTCCAGTAGCCATAAAAGCAAAAACGAAAAGAATAGAAAGGCAGCATGATCATCAGCCCAGTGAGTGGGTGACCATCAACCCTCAAATCCTGCCTTTCTGCAATAAAAAATGAACAAATACGGATCAGGCACATCAACTTCTCAGATTCCCCCTCCAGCACAAAAAATGAACCAATACGGATCAGGCACATCAACTCCTTAAAACCCCCTGCCTCCACAAAAAAAAAGACAAAATGGATTAGACACATTGAACCCAAATCCCTCCTCCTGAACGAAAAAATGAATAAAATGGATCAGGCACATCAACTCCCAAAATCCCCTCCCCGCGCAAAAAAATCAAACAAAACTGATTAGGCACAGCGACCCACAAATCCCCCTGTCTTCACACAAAAAAAAAACAATAGACAATAGGTGCAGGAGTAGGCCATTCAGCCCTTCGAGCCAGCACCACCATTCACTGTGATCATGGCTGATCATCCACAATCAGTACCCTTTTCCTGCCTTCTCCCCGTATCCCTTCACTCCACTATCTTTAAGAGTTCTATCTAACTCTTTTTTGAAAGAATCCAGAGAATTGTCCTCTGCTGCCTTCTGAGGCAGAGCATTCCACAGAACCACAACCCTCTGTGTGAAAAAGTTTTTCCTCAACTCTGTTCTAAATTGTCTACCCCTTATTCTTAAACTGTGGCCTCTGGTATTGGACTCCCCCAACATCGGGAACATGTTTCCTGCCTCTAGCGTGTCCAATCCCTTAATAATCTTATATGTTTCAGTCAGATCCCCTCTCATCCTTCTAAATTCCAGTGTATACAACCCCAGTCGCTCCAATCTTTCAACATATGACAGTCCCGCCATCCCAGGAATTAACCTCATGAACCTACGCTGCACTCCCTCAATAGCTAGAATGTCCTTCCTCAAATTTGGAGACCAAAACTGTACACAATATTCCAGGTGTGGTCTCAGCAGGGCCTTGTACAACTGCAGAAGGACCTCTTTGCTCCTATACTCAATTCCCCTTGTTATGAAGGCCAGCATGCCATTGGCTTTCTTAACTGCCTGCTGTACCTGCATGCTTGCTTTCAGTGCCTGATGAGCAAGGACATGTAGATCTCATTGTACTTCCCCTTTTCCTAACTTGACACCATTCAGAAAGCAATCTGCCTTCCTGTTCTTACCACCAAAGTGGATAACCTCACATTTATCCACATTAAACTGCATCTGCCCACTCACCCAATCTGTCCAAGTCATGCTGCATTCGCATAGCATCCTCCTCATATTTCACACTGCCACCCAACTTTGTGTCATCTGCAAATTTGCTAATGTTATTTTTAATCCCTTCATCTAAATCATTAATGTATATTGTAAATAGCTGCAGTCCCAGCACGGAGCCTTGCGGTACCCCACTAGTCACCACCTGTCATTCTGAAAAGGACCATTAATCCCTACTCTTTGTTTCCTGTCTGCCAACCAATTTTCTATCCATGTCAGTACCCTACCCCCAATACCATTTGCTCTAATTTTGCACACTAAAACGAAAGAATTGGGCAAAAATACACAGAATATTAAAAAAAAACTGTAAGATTGAATGAACAGAGTCTATAGTCCAAAGTCCACATCCAAAAATGCTGGGTGTTTTCAGTGTGCTAGATTCATACTTTACTGGTAATGTGGCACATAGGACTCCATAAAGCAGAGCACTGAGTACCGAGGGTGGATGTTATGTATAAGACATTAGTGAGGCCTATTTCAGAGTATTCTGTGCAGTTCTGGTCACTTACCCACAAGAAAGATCTCAATAAGATTGAAAGAGTACAGAAAAAATTGTAATGCCCGCTAGACTTGAATACCTGAATAATAGGGTAAGATTGAATAGAACATAGATCCAGGAACAGGCCTTTTGGTTCACAATGTTGTACCAAACCAATTAACTTAGTAATCAAATGGCTATCTAAACTAATTTATTCTGCCTACACTATGCCCATATCCTTTCAATTTCCTCACAGTCATGTGCCTCTCTTAAAAGTCTCTAATGTCTCTGATTCTACCAGTACCCCAAGCGGAGCATTCCAGACACCCACCACGCTCTGTTTAAAAGTCTTGCCCTTTAGATTTCCTTTAATTTACCACCTTTCCCTTCTGGTACTAGATACTTCAATCCCTGAAAAAGATATTGTCTGTCTACTCCACGTTTTCTTCTAGTTTATTTACGTATATCAAGAGTAGCACAGGTTCCAGTCCCTGTGGAGCTTCGCTGATGTCAGATCTCCAGCTAGAATAGGGCTCTTCCATCATTACCCTCTGTTTTCTATGGATCAGCCAGTTCTGAACCCAAATGGCCCAATTCACCATGGATCGCATGCATCTTAGTCTTCTGAATGTGCATTCCATGAGCGATCTTGTCAAATAACTTACTAAAATTCGTATAGACAATGTGTACAGCTCTATCTTCATCAATCACTCTTGTCACCTCTTCAAAAAACTCAATCAAGTTAGTAAGGCACAACTTGCCCCACAGAAAGCGATGCTGGCTCTCCCTAATTAGGCCATTGTTTTCCAAATGCTCATAAATCCTATCCCTAAGAGTTCTCTCTTTAATTTCCTATAACTGATGTGAAACTCACAGTCAATAGTTTCTAGAATTATTCCTTGTTCCCTTGATGAATAGTGAAACAACATTAGCTATTAGCCAGTCCTCTGGGACTTTGCCTGTGGCTAGAGCGAACAAGGTATTGGTCAAGGACCCAGAAATTTCTTCTCCTGCCTCTCTCAAAACCTTGGATATTTGCCAGCAGGCCCTGAGAACTTATCCAACTTAATACTCTTTAAGAGACCCAATACTACCTCAAAATGCCCTAGCATATTATTACACTCAGCACTAACATCCCTGTCCTCCACGTCCTTCTCCTTGGTTAATACTGATGTAAGATACTCATTAAGGACCTCAACCACATCCTCTGCATCCAAGCAAATATTACCCCCTTTATCACTGAGTAGTCCTACCCTCTCTCTTGTTATCCTCTTGCTCTTGCTGTAACATATTAATAGAATGCCTTGGGATTTTCTTTAATTCTACTTGCAATCTTACGCATTCTACTGTATGCTGCCGCAAAAAAAAAATCATGACATAGGTGAGTCATGATAAATCTGATTCTGATATGGGTCTCTTTTGTGGACTAAGAGTGGGAAAGGGGCAGGGAGTGGTGACTCATGGTTGGGAAAAAGGAAAGGGAGAGGAGGGGGAGCTGGAAGCACTAAAGAGACATTCTGTAATGATCAATAAACCAAATGTTTGGAATCAAATGACCTTACCTGGTGTCTCAGGATTGGGTGTGTTTACACCCATGCCACCCACATCCCGCCATTCCTTTATTGACACATATCTCACACCCCTCCCACGGCACTCTACCCTCACAATTCCCAACATCCTTTGCTCTTACCGGATTTACAAACCCGCTCTCTGCTCTATGTTCACAAATACAGAATTAGGCACAGTACTGTACCTGTCCTGTATTCTGTACAGTTAGTCCTTAAAGACCCTCCACATGTCTGATGTGGGCATGCCCAAAGGCAGCAATGCCCAATTAACTCTCTCTGGTTCCATTCTAAAGCTCTCATAATTTGTCGTGCTCCAGTTTAATACCCTCTCACAAGGTCCACACTTATCCTTATCTCTAGTTATCTTAAAACTTAAAAGAGTTGAGGTCACTTTTCCATAACTGCTCACCCATTGAAAGGGAGGCCACCAGGCTAGACTCATTACACACCACCATGTCCAGTATAGCCCCTCCTCTTGTTGGACTACTGATTTAAGAGACCCTCCTGGATGCATCTAACTAATTCTGCCCCATTTAAACTACTTGCACTCAGAATGTCCCAGTTTATATTAGGGAAGTTGAAGTCCCCCATGGAAACGAACTTACTGTTTTTATACCTTTCCTTAATCTACCTGCATATCTGTTTTGAATGTCCTGGTGGTGTCATACAATCTTCAATCTCTCACTGCTACGGTTGGAGATTCTCACTTGCTTCAAAAGGGCAACAACTATACCAGTTCCCAAGAAGAGTGGGGGGAGCTGCCTCAATGGCTATTGCCCAGTACTGCTTATATCTACTGTGATGAAGTGTATTGAGAGGTTGATCATGGCGAGAAACAACAGGTACTTAAGTAAGGATCTGGATCTGCTGCAATTTTCCTGTCACCATAATAGGTCTATAGCAGATGCAACCTCACCAGCTCTCCATTTGGCCTTGGGTCAGCTGAGCAACAGTAATACGTATGTCAGGCTGCAGGTTATTGACACAATCATACCCTCAGTTCTAATCAACAAGCTCCAAACCTGCAACTGCATCCTTGACTTAGGTTCGTCCATTGTCATCGATGAAGACCTCGACACCATTAGTACATTTTTATTTTTACGAGGTCAAGTTGCTAGCTTGACATTCAACCTGGCACGGATGGAAATCGTGCCCGGGAGCCGCCCGAATAGATTCGAAGTCACTTCGGAGTCTGGCGCTGATGTCACTGCGCCACCAGCTGGCGGATGGTGTTGAGACTAGTGCATGATTTGGATTTAAATGAGGGAGCGTTCCCAATTCCCATCTGGATCCAGTGGCAAGGCAAGAGTTGAGACTCTGGAGATAGGACTAGGCACAGTGGATGACCAGGACGTCTTCTGGGTCTTGTCGTGCTCTACACGTTCCACGACACTTGCAGAGACAGGCTTTTTGACTGTTGGACCTTCCATAGGTCTTCTCCACTCAATCCGCCGGAGTCTGTCTTCACATGCTGGGATAGACAACTCCCTATCTCACCGAGGGTTTGAGACCTATCGGCTACCCTCACATGGTTTAGCCGGCTTATTGAAGCCGTAGCCCGGAGTGTGGCTGCTGTTGCATGCAAATAGCTAAAAGGACGCGACATGATCCCCCACCAGAGGTGCTACCCCTCCCTGACACCCCGTACACACCATCCTTGACTTACTCACCAGGGGACCACAGTCTGTGCAGAATGGAAAGAACATCTCCTCCTTGCTGACAATCAGCCATGCGCACTTCAAGGATGCATGTTAGCCCTTTGCTCTACTCTCTCTACATCCATGATTGTGTGGCCGGCACAGCTCAAACACGAGATATAAATTTACTGTCAACTATTGTTGGCAGAATTTCAGATGGTTACGAGGAGGTGTACAGGAGCAAAATAGATCAGCTAGCTGAGTGGTGTCACAGAAACAACCTTGCACTCAAACTCAGGAAGACCAAGGAATTGATTGTGAACTTCAGGAAAGGGAAGTCGAGGGAAAACACAGCAATCCTCATTGAGGGATAAGAAAAGGTGAGCAGTTTCAAGATCCTAGGTGTCAACATCTCTGTGGATCGATGCTGGCCCCAACATATTGATGCAATTACAAGGAGGCACGGCAGCGGGTACACTTCATGAGGAGTTTGTGGAGAACTGTATTCACCAAAGGCTCTCACAAATTTCTACAGATGTATTGTGGAGGGCATTTTAACTGGTTGCATCACTGTCCGGTAGGGAGGGGCCATCGCACAGGATCGAAAAAAACTGCAGAAAGTTGTAATCTCTGCCAGCTCTATCATGGGCACTAGCCTTCACAGCATCCAAGACACATTCAAAATTTAATTTAATTTTCTTTTATTTTATATGTATATATATGTAATGGCTTCTTTGTAATGCTTCACTGCTAAGGCTAATGTAATGGCTTCTCTGTAATGTTCACTGCTGAGGTAATGGTTTCTCTGTAGCAGCAATGTTTGGGTTATGGCTGGAGATAACAGGACTGTGGTTATGCATGTTAGCCAAATGGAGATTGTTGCTTTGTCTTGTGTAGCTGGAAGGGTGTTTTTCGCGGTCTTTTGTCGAGGAGAGTGAAGAGGCAAGACGCGTGTGGTGAGAGCTGGTAGACCACCGGACAGAGTGGACTAGGATCTGAGGTCTGAAGGTTGTGATGCTCGGAGGAGACCGGAGGTGGAAGAATGACTACTGAGTGATCTCCAACGTGACTTTGACTTGAATTGGGCCCTTTTAAAAATTTTCATTACTAACCTTATATTCAGATTAAGATTCATAAAGTTCAATCATTTAATTGCATATGGTGTACTGTCTGATATTTTGCATTGTGGGTTTGTAACTGGGCAGTACATTACATGGCATCCACGCAAACGTAATTTCCCAGTTTGGCGGGGCCGAAGGCTGTTTCCCCTAGATGAACACGAGTTGGGCGAGTCTGAGGGTTACATATACTTTGCTCCTGCATGTTTTTATTGGCCCTGATATTTACTTTCCTCTGCATCCCTCCACCTCCTGACCTGGTGCTCTAGTTCCCCTCCCCCTCCCAAACTGGGTTATGATTTTATTCCCTGGAGCACAGAAGAATGAGGGGAGATCTTATAGAGGTTATCAAAAGTACAAGGGGGATAGATGGTTTTACTGCATGTAGGCTTTTAGCTGCATGCTAACGAGCTTAATTTATTACGAGCCATAGTGAGAGGGTTACATTTGCAAGGCCTGGAGCTGATGTGAATGGACTGCCATTCCCATAATATTTACAAAGGTTTGGTCATTTCAGATATAAGGATACTCTGTGAGATGCTACTTCTTCATATCCTTAGAGACTACTTTGTGGCCAAATGAATAAAATATGACAATTTATTGACTTTTGTAAAAAATTTCCCACTGTCGCTTTTGTTGGTTCTTCATCTGCACTGCAAATATTAAGGAGACTCTCTGCTTCTCAAAGAATTATATTTTGTAAATGCATAGACAAGACACAGAGGGCTGCTGTTCCTCACAACATGAGGCTTCACTGAATACAGGCAGCAGATAATTCAAGTCAAGATCCTTAAGCATATTGGACCTGTAACCATTGCTTCACACATGACTGACTTGTAAACTGATTATATATACTCCTAAAATCTAATCTTTGCCACTAAAGAGAACATTATTTAGCAAGGAAGTTAACTGCCTAAAGATAAGTCTAATCATGTAACTTACCAGATTCTCGAGCCTTTGACTTGTCCACAAGAATAAAAACCAATGTTCACCTCATCCTGATGTTGCTTTAAATTTTCTCTTATATGACAATCGACATGACAAGGTACACTTATATAAATCCCCAAAACACTTTAGTATGGTTTTGCTGAGCAAAACCTTGTGGATTCTTTTTTTATATGAGGTTGCATTCATGTCTCCAAAGCACAAGCTGGTGAGATACTGACTCACGAACAAGAGATGCTGGATATATGAAGTAAACCAGGCAGCATCTGTGGGGAGAAGAACAAAATCGGAGTTTCAGGTCGAGCATTTGCAGAGAAAAAGGGAGCTGAGGAGGGAACAGAGGGAGAGAACTGTGATGAGGCAAAATGCTTCAGAGATTAAATGGTAAAAGGACTGCTATGTGGACGACTGACAAGTGCAATTGTGCACCTCAAAATTCCACCAAAAACATTACTTTTTTTAACATGATGTTATTTGAGGTGGCTTTTATGTATTCCAGCACATTTCGGTTTCTTTCCATGTTCTGAAATTCCTCATTTCCTGAGTTTCCCTCCCTTCTTTCTGAATTCATGCATGAATGAATACTAATTTCAGAATTGTACATAGTTACATGCTTTGATAACAAATGAACCTTTGAATCTATTGCTTCAGCTCCTTGTTCCTTCCATCCATTCCCCAACCTTGCTGGGCTTCCTGAACCAAGATGGTCTCTGTAGGAGATACAATTTTCCATTGAGCTGATAACTACAATGACATTCCCGAGTGTCCTTTTTGTTCTGAGTGTTTAGCTTCAAGGTTAAGAAACATTGCCAGTCACATAAAGATGAATATAGAAAGTTTTTATTTAATTTTCTCTTACCCCATTTTTAAAGCATAACACCAGAAATATTTACCTTTCACCACTTTACTGGGGAGTTTTGAAAAATTACCCATTCTGTCATAGTTTACAGCAAAAGAAAAGCTGACACTGATATTCACATTTCAGATACTAGACCTTATGACAGCGACTTTCAATATAAAAAGACATGCTTGATGAACTCTAACTTGACCTGGGGCCAAAGCTGTCAGAAATGCTCAGTTTATTTCTTTCTCTTAACATCAGATATTCATTTTGAAGGATGGTAGCTGCGTCTGTATCGCCTCCTAACTGGGGAAAGCCTGGCTCTGTTCAACACCACTATGATTTCTTTTGACACAAAGTATTGTATGGAAATTTAGTTTAAGAATCCTACAGGATGCAACGTCATGAGCTATTGACAGTAAGCTTTGGATATGCCTAGGTCCTGGAAGGAAAAGATTGATTTAGGATGACCGCCTTGTCAAGAATTGATGGAATTGGTAGCACTGAAGAACTGGTTGGAATCAAAACCTTTACGTTGCATTAAGGTTGAGAATGAGGGATTCTAAAAATGTAGGAAGGGAAAGAAGGAACTCAGATCCAGCCTGTTGTCACCTCGCCCTTCTGTCCCTCCGTTGGTGTACTGGAAGTGAAGATGATTATGCCAAATATACTGGTAAAAGATTCCTTGCATCTATGGGTTTTCATGGTGGAACAAAACAACAACAAATATATTTAAGAGTCTAGAATGATGAGGGTGTGCCATGGTGATCAGGAATTCTATCTATCCAAATGCCACAACAGTTACTCAGGGCCTGAAGCTCCAAAAATGTACATAAGATATGAAGCTCACTGGGTGCAGAAATGTAAAAAAAACAGGTACAAAAACAACCTGTACAAATTCAAAAGTTGTTTACTATTTTTAGGGTTTTTACTAAGACCACGGGATTGCTGTTACCACAAGGATATAGCGGTAGAATTACAGAATGCTTCATTCATTTGGCAATAAAAAAGAATGACCTTCATATCTTTTAGATACAGCTGCTGATATTGCTGTCAGCCTGTTGTCCTGGTTCACCTCTTTCATATTATTATGCGTTATATTTCCACTGTGTGCTCAATGCAAATTAAGAAGAAATGAATTCCTTCCAAACTCAATCAAGCAGGATTCTCCATTTCAATTTGTAAGTATCAGGGCAGGTCTGTTAACATGATAATAGGGCACAATGATAGCGTAGTAGTTAGTGTGACACTATTACAGCTCGGGGCATTCCGAAGTTCTGAGTTCCATTCTAGTGTCATTCTGTAAGGAGTCTCTATATGTCTTCCCCGTGGAATGCGCGAGTTTTCCCCAGGTGATCCGGTTTCCTCCCACAGTCCAAAGATGGACAGGACAGTTTAATTGGTCATTATATTTTGTCCCATGTTTAGGTTCGGGTTAATTGGGGTTGGGGGGCTGCTGGGGTGGCATGGTTTGAAGAGTCAGAAGGATCTACTTGGTGCTGTATCACTAAATAAAATAAAATAGCCAGGGAAGGTTATACAGTGGAGAGTGTAACCTCAGTGTTTAATTTCTCTCACAATAAAGCACACTATCTTTTCTTTCCATACTGGTTTTAGTGAGTATGTTTTGGGACTGCCTGGTGAAATCAAACCAGAGGAAAAGAATTTTAACAAAGACGAAGGTCTCGCTCTAAGTAAGAACTGTAATTTGATTGTAAAGAAGATGGGGCTGCGGAAACCCAATTGGATGAGGACTGACCAGTCAGGAAGGATGAATGACAGGGTGTATATACCACCTGACTAGACATGCCTAGACATCATCCCTGATGAAGATGGCAGAATTTGTCATTGAAACGTCAATTAAAATCGATATCTGTACCCGGCTGGAGGGCCAAGGAGAGGTTATTCATCATATATGCCTGGATAGCACCACATCCTCTTTCCCTAATTGTGATCTTCATGGGTGATTGCCATGAGTTAGAATTATACAATGCTTTTGTAGCTATGCAAGTGTCCATTTCTGCTTTTCTAAAAGATACAAATCTTTGTCATTTTGTAAGGATTTTTCCCCAAATTACTTTTCAATCATTCAATGAAAGAAGTAACATTCCCTAAACAGGAGATGTCTCTCCCCACCACATACTATTGAATTACATGCCAAGCCATAAACACCAATGTCACTTCACACCCAGATGTGTGTTGGTCTGTTACAAATATATTTGTACAATCACACAGTACTAAATTGACACCTTCACTGTGGCTGCTAAACTTCCTAATGTTTCAAAAGAATGAGATTTATGGGGCAGCAAATGCAGTTCAGTGGTCACACTTTCTCTTTCCGCTTTGACTTCTGTGAAATCATACAGGCTTCACAGCGTTGTCATGTCATAAGCCTCAGTGTTCTCCTCCTCTCCTCCTTAATTACGTTATCCCACATATCTTTCTCATCCTCGGAAACCATATGTCCCCTTCAGTGTCTCTTCAGGGTCAAGATAAGAAAGATAACTACAAAAGGGAAGAGGAGACATAATGTTAATAGCTCCTTTCCGAAAGAATAAAGTGCAGTCCAGTCAACCAGGGAGTGTAAATACAGTTCCCTGAAGGTGGCGTCACAGGTAGACAGGATGGTGATACGGGTGCTTGGCGCACTAGCTTTCATCAGTCAGAACTTGGTACGTTATACTGCAGTTCTACAAAACATTAGTCAGGCAGTACTTGCAGACTTGCTTATGGTTTTGGTTACCCTATTATGGGAAAGATGTTATTAAATTGGAAAGACTGCAAAGATTTGCCAGAATGTTTCCAGGACACAAGGGAGAGATTAGATTGGATTATGAGGACACGCAGTCCTCCTTTATTGTCATTTAGTAATACATGCATTAAGAAATGATACAATGTTCCTCCGGTGTGATATCACAGAAATACAGGACAGACCAAGACTGAAAAACTGACAAAAACCACATAATTACAACATATAGTTACAACAGTGCAGGCAATCCAGTAACTTGATGAAGAACAGGCCATGGGCACGGTAAAAAAAGTTCGAAGTCTCTCGAAAGTCCCATCATCTCACGCAGATGGGAGAAGGAAGAAAACTCTCTTCCTGCCATGAGCTTCCAGTGCTGCAAACTTGCCGATGCAGCATCCTGGAAGCACCCGACCACAGTCCAACTCTGAGTCGTCGGAAAACTTCGAGCCTCTGACTAGCCCTCCGACACCAAGCACTGAGCACCATCTCTGCCGAGAGCTTCGACCCCAGCCCCGGCTGCCAGCAACAAGAAAAGCCGAGGGTTTGGGGCCTTCCCTCCGGAGACTCTCGATCGCACAGTAGCAGCGGCAGCGAACCGGGCATTTCAGAAGTTTCTCCAAATGTTCCTCCATGCTTCTCACATCTGTTTCCATCAAATCAGAATTGTGCATGGCCCCTATTTAACAAATACGATATCATTTCGTCGGAGAGGCTGCATGCGCTGCGTCGCATCGCCATCTTCTCCTCCCTTTGGAGGTTGGATAAGCTAGGACTTTATTCCTTGGAGACTAAAGGGTGAGCTTATAGAGCTATATAAAATAATGAGTGTCTTACATAGGATGAATGCAGAGGCTTTTTTTCCCCAGGGAAAGGTTATGGAAATCTAAAGCGCAAAGGTTTAAAGTGAGAGAGGAGAAATTTAAAAAGGTCCTGAGGGACAACTTCTTCATGCAGAGAGTGGTGGGTATATGGAATGAGCTGCCAAATGAAGTGTTAGAGGCAGGTACAGTACAACAACAATATTTTAAAGACGGCTGGACAAGTTCATAGATACAAAAGGTTTACATGAAAATAGACCAAAATGAGACAAATAGAACAAACTGAGATGGGTATTTTGGTGAACGTGGATATGCTGAGCCTGTTTCTATACTGTTACTCTCTGATTCCATGATGCTAACATTGTTCCATGAGCAGTCAGAGCTGCTTAATTTATAATATTCTTGGAGTAAATTTGCTTTCAGTTTGAAGGCACAACTTCAACTTGAATATACATTTCTGGTGAATTTCACAGGAGAACAAGACATGAATGAGATAGTCTGATTCCAATAGACTATCCATCCTGCCTGTCTGATGCCTCTTCCCTCAAACTCAAGTAATCCCAGTCCAGCTATCATCACAACAAAATAAAAGCATAACTCAGAATAAAACAATTATAACAATCAGTTGTCACTTTGGACCCTGAAATAGAGTTTAACTAACCCATCCCACCACCACTTGTAGCAATGAATCAGGTTCTCGGGTTTGGTGAGTGAGATAGAAAATACTGACTGCAAATAAGTATATTAATCATTTACTCAAACAATAAAAAATTGACCAAACATTCATGTTCCCCAAGTTACAGGAACTACAAAGCTGAACATTCAACAGACATACATTCAACAAACATACTTAGTTAAAAGCATACACAGAGCACACCTTCCCAATAGCCATGTGCACCACTTGTCTTAAAAAAAGACAGAAAGAACCTCCCACATGTGCTCTGTAGAGACCCAGGATGTTTGAAGATTGACACGAGGCAGCTAACCAATTAGAAAAGCAGCTGCAGTGTCGATTCTAACCAATCACAAAAGAAGCAAATTTCGACAATCAGAATAATCCGCTCCCCCCACAGAGCACTACATCACTTGAAAGTTGTGAATGTGATAATCCAACCTTTAGACTAGTATGACTGTCATGAACTCCCCAAGTTACATATAAAACACAAGAGGACTATTCCGAATTGTCACCTCCCAGTATACTGCAGTAGTCAACCAGCTTCCCTGTGCCCCAAAGGCCACCAGCTCCACCCTGGAGTGTAATAGCTAATGAGCTGGACTCCACTTGAACGTATACACTGACTCTCAGATATGATCAACCAGGTGAGGAATGTTCTCTAATCTGTCAGCAATGTAAGTGCAGCATTCTTGACCAAAAATAGTACAAGCACCACCTCCCTTTGTGAGCAGGTAATCTAAGACCATCAAATTCAGTTCCCAGGAAAGTCTGGTCATACCATAGGAGAAAGACTATCACTCAAAACCTTCCTTCTTTTATAATGGCCCTCCTACTGACTAGCATGGACAAGGTTCTCATCCGGGGCACTGGGGTGGCATATATATGGCACCACATATCAACTGCACCACAGGTAGGCTTAGGAAATGCTGGAGACTTCCTACTGGCTGTTGATTGAGTAGCGGCGTTTTTATAGTTGCTCCTACTCTACTTAATTTACTGTCTCCAACTTGTTTTGAAAACTTACTTTTAAGCGCAATATTGTTTTACCAATCATGCCAAAGCTACTAAAGAAGAAGAGGACCCTCCTGTAACTTTGGAATCTATTATGGAGACACTTTGGAAGCATAAAAATGAACTTTCGGAGGAGTTCTGGCAACTCAGCGCTGAATTTAAATGAATGGATGTAAAATCGCATTCTATTCAAAAAGCTTTTAAGTGAACACAATAAACGGATAAAAGAGAATGAAGAAACTTTGATGATGCTGGATGTGAAGATTGATGGCCTGGAAAAGATCGATGATAAACAGTCAAAGGTTAATGAAACATTAAGACAGAAGATTATTGACTTAGAGAATAGAAATAGAAGAAATAATTTACATATTCTGGGTTTTAAAGAGTTAAGAGAAGGCAATTAGCCTTTGGAATTTTTTGCAAACCTTTTGGCAAATTTATTTCCTAATATTTTAAAATCTCCACCTAAAATAGACCGAGCTCATAGATTGCCAGTACCAAGACCTCCTCCAGGAGAACGACCCCATTCAGTGATAATTTGTCTTCACGACTTTCAAACAAAGGAACTTTTAATTCGTGAATCTCGTCGGAAAGGTATGATTGGTTATGAAGACCAGAAGATCAGAATTGTGGAGGATTTTTCACCCAAGGTGTTGAATGAATGCTTCAAGTTTAAAAACAGTTATGCTGGAGCTGTATAATAAAAGTTTTAAATCCTCTCTTCGTTACCCCAATCTTCTTAGAATCATTTTGAAAAATGGCTCTCAGAAATGGTTCCGTTCGGCTCAAGAGGTTCACGATTTCTTAATTTCCAAATCAGTATCATAAGTTTAACTGTTCAATAATTCTCTACATAAGTCGATGTTGCAGCTGCCCTGATGGATCCTTTTTTTAGAAACAGCAGTCTCATTGTTCATTACTTTCTTTTGTGAACAACAACTTTTTTTTTACTTTTGGTATACGTTCATATCTAATTTTGTTTCGTACTTTTATTTTTTTGCTTAGAAAATTAAGGAATTAACATTAGTAAGTTTTCATTGAGTTAATTCTTTCCAAATTAATACACTCTGATTTTTCTTAGTTCTTTTTAATATTTTACACTATATTTTTTCATGAGGTTTTTTTTAATATGTTTAATTTTGCTCTTTTTTTTGTTGTGTCTTGTTGGAATGCATTTAGCCTTGAAAATTTTTTGGAGCTCAGCCAGTAGATTGTTTTGGGGGGGGTGGGTAATGTTGGTAGGTTTAGCTGTCAACTGTCCTTTGGTCGACTTTCTCTCTTTGGGTGGGGGGTGGAGGTGGTTTATTTTTCTTTTCTATCAGCTGCTTTGTTCTCTTAGCTTCATTTGTTGCTTGGTTACTTTAGCTTAAAGCTCACTGTTTGGATTTAATATACATTCCTGGAAGACATTTTAATGTCAATTTCTAGAAAGCTCATGTCCTTTATGCTTTGGTTTTGCTATTTTTAAGTGTTTTTATTAATGTAAACAGTTTATGGGTTACCAAATCTTTGCATAATATATATTTTGTATAAATTCCATGATTCATGTGAAGAAAATGCTGCTTCTATTATATCCCAGCAGTATTCATTAGTCATGGTTTTTGTACAAATTACGTATCTTCTCTGCCATCAGACTGAAGACTAAAGCTCATCTTTGGGTAATTACAAAGAATTAGCTGTGACTGAAGTCCACCCTCTAAAAACTGAGCTGAGTGGAAAGTCTCTCAGCCTGGGTTCCTGTACTGCTCAAGGCTGGTGCCCCACTGTCAACCACAAGAATTGGGAGAAAACAAATGTCCTGTTCTTGACGGTTAAACCCATTTCCTTGGATTAGGATGCTGGCTGTACTTGCTAAAGAAAGAAAAGTTGATAGATAGTTTTATTTTTTTCTGTTAGAAGTAATACTTCTTAAGCTGCAATTCTTCAACAACGTGGAAAACCTATTTTCTATTTCGCTGGGCTATTGTGCCCATTCCAGCTGGACTGTGATAAGGCTATCAATATTAGCAAAAGAAACCTGATAAATGTCCCACTTAGCCCAGATACAATTTATGGTGATCCTCAGTCTGAATTTGGCAATGGCAAGCAACAAATAAAACTAATGTTCAGTCCCATAAATGTATCTCGAGAAGCTGTTAGTGTAGCTGCATTTCAGCCATGAAATATAGACTCATCTGTATGTGTTTGCAGATGATTGTAACTCAGCAAATGAAATTTATCTTTCAGCTCATTGGTAATGATAAATCAAATTAACTTGGCTTCTCACACACTGTGCTTTCAAGCATCATTTGAAATTATTATCATTATCTCTTCACTTCAAGTAAAATGGTTGCAAAACATTGATAAATATATATTTAGCTTTCTCTTCAATAACATCTTGCACCCTTTTTTGGCAACATTTTACTGCTTCTTACAGCAGCTCCATGAATGAGGTTAACATACGGTATATCAAGTGTAGCGAGCAGAATGAGAATATGGTCCCTGCTTGTGTTATAATGAGAATCTGTTTAAACCATCCATACAGAGATTAAATTCATACCATAAACATGCAGATTTTATCAAAGTTGATTAATATAGAGCTCTGTGGCTTTTCATTTGTTCTGGATATCTTGTGTTCTGTCGAAAGTAAATGAATGGTCATCATTAATTACAAAAGAAATTTACACACGGAAACTCCTGCACAGAACAATCTGACAAAATGATGTGAATCTAAGGAAGCTTCGTGTTTGCATGAATTGGTTTTGTCTCCCTCCCAGATCTAATCTTAGTGTCAAACAGTACATAGCAATGGAAATTCAGTATGCAAATTGGCTTTATCTTGTTAATTAAACAAACTTGACTAAACAGCATTCAGGCTGTTCCCCTACTGGATGAAAGTCTATGTTTAGAAACTATTAAAATATTTATAAGTATTGTAACATGAATTGAAATATGGAGCATGAGTTGTGTAAGGATTCCAAATGCTGCAAACTTTGCTTGGATTTCTACAGTTTTAAATATTTCTTTGTGCAGTTTTTTATGGGCAGTCTGAATCAGTGAATCACTGAACGTGTAAAACATGGGCAGTGAGTTGGTCCGTTATAGAATACAATATTGTGCCAAACTAGTTCAACCAATGACTCAATTAATCTAACACCTCTTCTTTGCATATTGATCATATCACTCCATTCTCTGCACATTTGTGAGGCAATCTAGACTTCTAATAGATTATCCTATACAATTTGCCTTGACCACTATCCCTGCGGTACATTCTAAGGACCCACCACTATTTGTATATTTAAAAAATTACTTTACATATCTCCTTTGTGCTTTCCCCCTCTCACTTTAAATATGTGTCCTTTAGTACTATTCGTTTCAATCCTGGGTAAAAGGTATTGACTGTCTACTCTGTCTATGTCTCATATAATCTTATGAACTTCTATCAAATCTTCCCCCAGCCTCTGTTGCTTTCAAGGAAACAACTCCAGCTTGTCGAACCTCTCCTTATAGCATATATCCAGGCAGCACCCTGGTAAACCTCCTCTGTACCCACTCTAAAACATCCACATTCTTCCTCTAATGCGGTGACTAGAAATAATTTCTTTTTGAAACCCACTGAATATTAAAAAGGCTGGATAGGGTGGACATGGTAAGGATGTTTCCATTAGTAAGAGTGTCTCTGATTAGAGGGACAGCCTCAGAATAAAGGGACATCCATTCAAAACTGAGGTGAGGAAGAATTTCTTCAGTCAGAGGGTAGTGAATTTGTGGAATTCATTGTCACAGAGGGCTGTGGAGGCCAACACATTGGTGTATTTATGGCAGAGATGGATAGGTTCTTGATTGGTAAGGGAGCTAAGGGTTATGGGGAGAAGAGTGGAGAATGGGGTTGAAAAAAAATCAGCATGGAGCAGATTTGATTGCCCAAATAGTCTATAGCTGCTCCTATATCTTATGGTCTTTTGGTCACTGTAATGTTTTGTAACTTCAAAATATAAAAGTAATTGAACGTAAACACAGAGCTAAGAATGTGTGTCTTAGTTTCATTTTACTTTGAATGAGGTGCGCAGATATGACTGATGGCGGGCTAACGTATCCATTCATGTACTTTTACATATAACCCGTAAAAATACTCAACATTCCTCCCGGCTTAGCTATAACTACAGTATACTGAGCATGCGCCTCAGCATATTGTGTATATAGACAGTATACTAACAGTACAACTACTATATAGACATCTGTAGCATTGTAAATTTTAAATTGACCCATTCAGGCCTACGCATTTAATCACTGTGGAAGATTTCTTACTTTTGTGGGATAATATCATTCCTGAGAAGGGGCGGGGTGGGGGGTAACTTAGCTTGGCAGGTGAGACCTGTGGCTGTGAAACAAACTCATGTCCAGGGATCTCCTCAGTGTAGTTGTAGGAGTTGATTCTGGGTCTGCAGGAAGTTGTTCTAACAGCTCTGGGCATCTTTCTTCTTTAACAATTGACTCTGCTCTCCTCAACTGATCGATACGTCACCTCCAGATGGCATCAGATGCAATCTCTATTTTGTAGGAGAGTGGCCAGGTTCTGTTCTCAATGTTTCTGAGTGCCTACTTTTGATCACCTCTGTGGTCTCTCTCCAGGATCGCTTCTCCAGGAGTGAAACATCGAACCTCTTTGTTTGAGGAGCCCTCGATTTATCTCAGCTGGTTGTCCTGCACATTCCTTCTGAGATTGAGTTTGAGGAGATATAAGCATTGACACCTGGGATGATCACGGAACGACATAGCTGGTAAGTTGGTGGCATGATGTGTGGTGCACTGTGATACACAAGGAGGAAATGGGTGTGTTTCTGATGCAGTGTCGGTGTAGTATATTCGCTGACATTGCTCGCAGTGCGTTTTTAGACTCTGGACAAGCCTTTCACCAAGCCATGGAAGGTTTAGTAGAGCAGTGTACCGTGGTACATTGTAATATGTCTCATTCCATTCATTTACAGCAAACTGTGGTATATTGTAACTGATTAAGTGTTCTGAAACATCAGTCCTTCAGAAGAGGCTTCTGAACATATCAACAGTATGTGAGACTGTTGGGAACACTTCTGACCACTTTTTAGATGTATCCACTACTATCAAGAAGTCTGTGTCCATGAATGGTCTGGCAAAATCTACATGAACCGTCTTCAGTGCAGCCCATTCCCAAGGATGGAGAGATGCTGCTCTTGGCATCTTCTGAATGTTTTGGCATCTTAAACAGTGCCTGACAAGCTGCACAATCTGCTGATCTATCCCAAGCCACCAGACAAAGCTTCAAGCTAACATTTCCATTTTGACCAGGTCTAGATGACCAGCATGTACTGTACAGTAGCTCGCCAAAAACTTTAGTTTTCAGCTTGGATGGTACAACAACTCTCAATCCCGACATAATGCAACCCTGTCAGGGGCAGGTTCATCCTGATACTGGTAAAAGTGGGGGAATCAGGATTTCTGCTGCACATTCCAGCCATTTTGGGTTGCATGACACAGAGTAGGCTCTTTTCTGCTTTCTCCTTGGATCATCTCTGCTGTAATAAGAAGACTTGCAATTTGCATTAGGGAGAATATGTCAAGAGGAGCATCCTCTTTTGTAAATTTTTTAGGCATTTTCTTTTCCAAGGATAATCAGCATTTCCCTGATTAGTTATCCTCTTGAAATCAATCTTATAATTCAAGATCAACTCCAAGAAGCAGAGTCCATCTGTACATCTGTGCTGCTGTTGTTAGTGGAACACCCTTCTGTGGATTGAAAATGAACACTAGTGGTTGATGATCAGTAATGAGGATAAACTCTCTCCCATACAAGTACTGGTTGAAATGCTTTACACCCCAAACCAGGCTCAAGGCTTCTCTGTCAATCTGTGCATAATTTTTCACTGCAGTGGTAAAAGAATGTGATGCAAAGATTTTGGGGTGTTAACTTCCATAATTCATAACAGGTAACATGACTGCACCTGTACCACAAGGTGAAACATTACAGTCAAGCTTCACTGGATGATGTGGATCACAACGTCTGACATCACCATTTCCTTTACAATTTGGAAAGCCACCTCACACTGTTTTGTCCACTGCCATTTTTTCCTGTTCTGTAGTAATGAGTTCAAAGGGTGGAGCACAATAGCCAGGTTTGGCAGGAACCTGTTATAATAATTGAAATATCCTAAAAAACAGTCCACAACTGTGACATGCCCTTTGGTCTTGAGGCATCACCACTACTTGAATTTTTTCAGCACCCTTGTGCAATTCTTGGGCATCAACGATGTGACCACATTAAGTGATGCTTGGTTTAAAAATTCACACTGGTTGGTTCATGCTTTAAGCCTGTAATCTTCTAATCCTTTTAACAGTCTTGAGATTTTGGAGGTATCCTTTGTCATCTTCACTGGTAACAATGATGTCATCCAGGGAACACTGAGTGCTTGGACAGCCTTGTAGTACCTGGTCCATAGCTTTCTGCCAGAGTGCAGGTGAAGGTGCTACTCCAAAAATAAGGTTATTATTGCAATAAAGTACCTTGTGAATTTTTACGTTAAAAACCCTTTGGACTTTTTTTCCTTCTCAATCTGTAGGCAGGCCTCAGATAAGTCCACTTTACTGAAGTGTTTCCCTCTAGAAAGGGTTACAATGATATCTTCTGTCCTGGACAGAGAATATTGATCTACTTTCACCACAGATCCTGATAGATCCATTCTTTTTGGCTACTGGGATCATTGGCATTACTCATGGACTCCTGGAAAGAATACCTTCAGCTTCCAAGTGATCTAGCTTGCTGGCTATTATATCACATATGGTGAAAGGATCCAGATAGCCTTTGTAAAACTTAACACAATTTTACCCTTGTTATGTTTGTGTTTTCCAATGGAATGCTTGAACAGCTGTTGTGGCATCGTCCAATACCTTTCTTAATTCACTTTCAGTTAATTCTATTACATGGGATGTGACATGCAAAAGGTGGATGGATCTCCAATCTAGTTGAAGTTGTCTTAACCAACCACAACCCCACAATGCTGGCCCTCCTGTTTTTTTTATATCACATGCATGCTCAATGTGGCTTGTTAGTTATTGTATTTCACTGTTATAAATGTCATTCCCACATAAGTTATCTTTTCTCCAGTATACGTTCTTACTTGGAATCTGCATGCTCAGTTTAATAGTTTAATATCTTTGAAATGTTATTCAAGCTCATTTTATAGAATGTCTGAAACAGCCAAGACTGTGTCCAATTCTATTGCAATTAATTTGCTGATCATTTCTGGTGTAAGCCATACTGATGTGGCCTGACCTACTCAGTTCCTCCAGCATGTTGTGTGTGTTGCTTGTCTATTGTCAGTTTTCACAATTTAAATCTCAAGGCTATACAGTCCTGTGTCACACTCATCATTATCAGATTTTTCATCAACAGCATGCAGATTAGTACTTTTTTTGAAACTGCAACTTGACCTTTTATCTTTTTCTCTTCCCTGGCATGCTGTTTGTATGTGTCCTAGTTTTTTGCATTTTTTGCAAGTTTCTCTTTTAAATCTGCATTGGGTTAATGCATGTGAGCCCCTGCCATAGCGGTAACACAATTTATTCAACCAGACAGATTTCAGTTTAGATATTGCAATTCTGATCATGCTCATTTTAATTCCTGACTGCAATTTAATTGCATCTCTGTCTGCTGTTTCCATTGATACAGTAATTTCAATTAGTCTTTTAAATGTAAGTTGTGCTTCGGTTAGGAGCTGTTTTTTGCATGCCTTCTTGTATGATTCCACAAACTAACCAATCTCTCAGTGCATCATTAAGCCCATCATTTAGTGCATCATTAGTGCATCATTAAGTCTGACAATGCTCAGACAATCTGTTCAATTCAGCCACATGCACTGTAATTGTCTCTCCATCCTTTTGATACCACATATGAAACCTAGAGAATTCTGCAATCAGCAATGTTTTGGTTCTAAATATTCGTGCATTACTTTCATGATATCAGCAAAGCTCATTTCAACTGATTTGGTTGGAGCTTTCAAATTTCTAAGTAAACTGTATGCCTTTAAACCCAATGCACTCAGCAGAACTGGCACTCACTTCTTATTGGCCCTTTAATTTGCTTCAAAATACAGCTCAGTTCACTCAGTATACATAATCTAGTTACATCTTGTGCAATTGAGCGCATCTATCTTTCTGATGTAGCCAGCCATTTCCCTTTTGTTCAATTTATGATTATTATCACCTGCTACTCATTGTTTATAAACCTGTGAAATTGTCCATTTTCTGCCTTTTTTTAACTCAACCATCTCTGCCCCTTCCCAAAGAAGCACGTGCTGCACTGTTTTTTTTCACTTCATCATTTCTCGCTGTGTTTTTTTAAAAACTTGAACATCTTGTTGCACTTCAACAGCTGGGTAGCCATTTTGGGATTGTTTAAAACTTCTTTGACATCACTGTTATGTTTTGTAATGTGACCAAGTTATCAGAAGATGCCGATAAGAGAGATAAGCGAGAGACAAATGGGGGAAACATTCAAATTGCTAATAAGAGAGAGATGAGAGGGATTAACGAAAAGGAGACACAGTTCTGAGTATTGTCAGAGACCGGTTGCTTTGAAGCTGAACTGTTTGAAGTTTGATGGACAGACGATACCCCAGCAGGGGGATAAAAGGAACAGGTTCACTAAGGCAAGGAACACACACGACACCACGATATAACGAGACCCTGGAAAAGTGGTGTGCCCCCACAAGTTGGTGGGAGTTTTGGAGGTCTAGTCGCGGGACCAACCATAGACGCACAGGATAAGATGGTACGATCAGCGGGATCCAGGTATGTGTGTGTCCACCCTTGCCTGGGTGCCGGGTTCACCGCAGAAGAACGAGTGTATCTGGAATTGGGGGGTCACAGTCGGTGACCGCAGAAGACATTAAAAAGGGCTCGTGCCGAAAGCTAACTGCAAGGAATATCAAAGGTCTGTTGAATCCGATTTGAATATCAGCATTCGCTCTCTCCCTCTCCCCAACGGCACGACGGCGATTACTGTGAACTGAAACTGAACTGAACTCTGTGTCACTTGAGACCGATCATTTCACCCCTAGACTGCGATAGAGCTTGATTGATCCTATTATTCTAGTTCTGTGTACATGTGTGTTTATTCATTGCTAACCTGTTGCATTTATATCCTTACTATTAGAGTACTGTGTTACTTATTTCTTTAATAAAACTTTCTTAGTTCCAGTAATCCAGACTCCAACTAAGTGGTCCATTTCTGCTGGTTTGGCAACCCAGTTATGGGGCACGTAACAGTAACTTCAAAACATAAAAGTAATCGAAAGGAAGCATGGATCCAGGAAACCGTGCCTTAGTTTTGTTTTTCTTTTACTTTAAGCCAGGCGCGCAGGTAGGACATGGTGGCGTGATGATGTATCCATTCATATACTTTTGCATATAATGTAACCCATAATGAATTATGTGACAACAAAGAATGCTTAACCAAACAATATATTTGCAATATTATGCAGATATTACTGAAATATTTAATACACAACAGTCACTTCCTGCTCTTTCCCCATAATGTTTTCAAAGATTTGCTTAAACCCAATGATCACAGCTTTGTTGGATAGTGCCAACATTTCTGCACCTAAGTCTCTGAGGCTCTTAAGTATGGAAGCCTGCTGGTGATTTTCCAGCCTGTGTCCCAATACTGGGCTCCTGTGTGGATCCCAGCAGTGGAGAAGGTGCTGACTGCAATTTCTGGGCACTCAGCAGTAAGGCATTGCTCTCCTGTATCAAATTGGCCCTGATGTGGGATCTATGAGCATATTCTTTTACAATTGAATGGTGAAATTAGGAAAACTCCATGTTTATTTCATGCCTGTAATTTTTAAGAAGTTTCGGGATGTTAATAATCAATTTCATTTATTTACTTATTAATTTGAATAGATTTTCTTTGTTTCCATAAGAAAGTGCATTCTGAATCATTTAGAAAGCTTGATAGATGCCAAATCTGGTAGTGTGGCTTTGCTGTCAGTCAGGATTTTCAGTGGACTTTTGTGGGCTGGACTTAATCCACCTCACCCATGTGACTTGATTACATCATGGAAGTTCCATTTACCACTTGGCTCCATGGCAGGCTTGGCAATGAGAGGGAAGAGATCTAATATGAGCCTGAGTGGCATCTTTTTCACCCAGCGGGTGGTCACTATATGGAGTGAGCTGTGAGGTGAAGTTGTTAAAGTAACTACATTAACAACATTTGGACTGGTGCATGGACAGGAAATGTTCAGAAGGAGATGGGCCAAATGGTGGCAAATGGGACTAGCTTATGTGATATTACAGTTTGTAAAATATTGGATGAATGTCTGAACAGTTCATAATGACAATTTAACTCTTTCTGAACCCTTTGCATATAGGGTCTCTCTGTCTGGTAGTGAATAATGTTTGCAAAGTGTCTGGAACTCACTCCAACACTGAACTGATACTACAGTCTATGGACTCACTTTTAAGGACTCGACAACTCATGTTCAAAATATTTATCACTTAGTTATTTACTACTATTATTATTAGATTAGATTAGATTATGAGGGCACTCAGTCCTGTTTATTGTCATTTAGAAATGCATGCATTAAAAAATGATACAACGTTCCTCCAGAATGATATCACAAAAAAACACAGGACAAACCAAGACTAAAACTGACAAAACCACATAATTATAACATATAGTTACAACAGTGTAAAGCAATACCATAATTTGATAAAGAGCAGACCATGGGCACAGAAAAAAAAAGTCTCAAAGTCCCGATAGACGCATCATCTCACGCAGGTGGCAGAAGGGAGAAACTCTCCCCACCATGAACCTCCAGCACCGTCAACTTGCCGATGCAACATCATTGGAAGCACCTGACCGCAGCGGACTCTGAGTCCGTCCGATAACTTCGAGCCTCCGACCAGCCCCTCTGACACAGCCTCTCCAATCGCCATCCTCCGCTGAGCGCTTCGACCCTGCCCTGGCCGCCAAGCAACAAGCAAAGCCGAGGACTTGGGGCCTTCTCCTCCGGAGATGCTGGACCACACAGTAGCAGCAGCAGCGAAGCAGACATTTCAGAAGTTTCACCAGATGTTCCTCCGTGCTCTCACGTCTGTCTCCATCAAATCAGGATTGTGCACGGCACCCTACTTGACAAATAACAGACATCACCACCGGAGTGGCTGCTACGAGCTGCGTCGCGCCTCCATCTTCTCCTCTTGCCGTTCTTTTATTTTCTTTTTCTGTACTTGCACAGTCTGTTGTCTTTTGCACATTGGTTGCTTGTTTGTCTCTGTCGTGTGCAGTTTTTCATTGAATCTATTGTGTTTCTTAGTATTTACTGTGAACGCCTGCAAGAAAATAAATCTGAGCATAGTATATGATAAGATATCTATACTTTGATAATAAATTTTCTTTGGACTTTGAACCTTATTATTATAATGGTGGCAGAATGGAAAAGGGGGTGGACAATGAGATATGTGTGTCCCTATAGACCAGTTGCTGAAACTAAATATTTCAGCACAGCAGGCATTTATGGTGTGCTGCCTTTCTTTGCAAGAGGATTTGATGCAGGAGCAGGGATGTCTTCCTGCACACATACAGAGCCTAGCTGGAATTCATACAGTTTTTGTTTCCTTACCTGAGGGAGGGTGTTCTTGCCTGACTTCACTACACTGATCTCTGGGATGGAAGAACATGACTAAGGGGAGAGGTTAGTTATGTCTATATTGACTGGCATTTAGAAAAATGTGAGGGCGAACCTCAAAGAAACGTATACAACTCTAACAATATTAGACAGGCAAGGTAAATGGAGGATGTTCTACATGGCTGGAGAAATTAGTGTCAGTCTCAGGAAGCCAATGAGTGGAAACCGCAAAATTCTTGACAACAGAGGGAATGGATAGCCAGTCATTAAATATATCAAAGAAGGAGATACAGGCTCTCCCTGGTTAACAAACAGATTCTATTTTAACAGATATCCAGAAATCCATTTTATCTATAACCTGGAAAATACAGAAGAACTACTCAATATGGTATCTATACCACACCAGTATTGTCATGAATGGCATCAAAAGCCACGTAAGACTGATAAGAAAGGACAATTGTGAAATGAGGGGACAGGGGGAGAGGGGAGAGAGGGGGAGAGGGGAGAGAGGGAGAGAGGAGAGAGAGGGAGAGAGGGAGAGAGAGAGAGGAATATAGTTCTACCATTTGTAGAATTGTATGTATGTACATATGATGGACTCCTGAATGTAATATTACGGGAACTAGTTTGTGTGTTTGGATGTCCATAAGTTAGGCGTTTGTAACTTGGGCTGGCCTGTAGGTATATTACTCAGTCCTAAGAGTTCACAGGCAGAAGGTGGGGACATGATGGTGTTGAATGTTGGACTAAATCTAAAAGGCTGATTGCCCTTCTCTTGCTCTTATTTTCCTACTTGCTCTGATATTGAAGACACCTCACAGAAGCTGATACTGATGGGTTCACTCAACAATGCCTGAGAGAACCAAACTTCCAGGTAGTGCAATAGCTCAAACTTATTGCTCAAAATACCCTCCATATTTCCAACCCCAGCTTTCTCTGTCATAGAGTAAGAGAGTCATAGAGCACAGAAGCACGTCCTTACCCCATCAACCACCCATTTAAATCAACCTTACACTAATCCAGTCCACCACACAAATCCTACACTCATCCAATTTATTCTTCCAATATTCCCCAGATTTTCCCAAATTCAGCTTTCTCCAGATTCTACCATTCACCTGCACACAATTGTCAGCAGGCAATTAACCTACCATAGGATGTGAAAGGAAACTAGAGCACTTGGAGTAAACCTACATGGTTCCAGGGACAACATGCAAACTGTATGGACGTTGACTGAGATCATGTTTGAATCTAAATTATTGTAGCCGTGTAGTAGAAGCACTAACCAATGTGCCATATTGCCACATCTTAAATGGTCGACCTGCAGCAGAAGCAGTTTCTCCCCATTTACCCTGTGAGAATCCCTCTCAGTTTCAAAACACATCCCTAAACCTAAGGTGACTGCAGCTTCTGTAGCCTCTCCTCTGTTTATCGTATAGTCTCTGGTCTTCCTTGTTTGCACACTCTTGGGTTCTTGAGGTCCTTTGTCAGAAGATGATAGCAGGCAGCTGCTACTGCTGCAATGAACTCTGTACTCTTAGCTTCAACAGCATGATATTCCAGTGGCTTCTTGTAGCCTTTTAATCACAGCATCACTATTACATAGATTTCCACAGTAATCATCAAAAATATTTAGTTAGTACATGTTTCTGACTGCCAGCTGCAGTGTTATGTCAAGTCCCAGGTTTATAAAATGACCACAGAGAATCACGCTCCACATTTCAGATTGTAAACTTCTCCTGCTCTCCTTCATATTCCATTCAGAATGGTTCTAATTGAGCACACATAATCTTAGGAAGGAAAAAGCAAAGCAGAATTTCAATTAGCTGTTTTGCACCCTTCATCATTTTTTTAATTAGAGTAAAATATAACAAAATAGTTTAATGTATCATGAATATGCAATTTAGGTTTAAAGGTATTCCAATCAACAAGATACTAAATTACTTTCTCTGCATATGAAACTGATAATTTCTCATGACTGATTTTGCTTCCTGGTCTAAAAGAAAATCCCTGTTCCAATAAAGCAAGATTTACATCTACATAAAATATTCCAAGGTCTTCTACCTTCTCAGATCATTGCACGACTTTGCTGCAGTTTTAAAGGGTAAATTTGTCCAGCCCTTTGTTTCAATTGTCATGCCTAATTGGTCCAATTGTCAGATGTCTTCATGAACAATTTACACCACAGCTGCATTAGCACCATTGGATGTAATTAGTAATTGGTTTATTATTGTCACATGCACCAAGATCTAGTGAAAGGCTTTTACCTACATGCTAGACAGATCATTACAAACATCAAGGTAGTATAAAAAGGGAAAATAATAACAGAATGTAATATATAGTGCTATAGTTACAGAGAAAGTATAGTGCAGGTAGACAATAAGGCGCAAGGCCATAATGAGGTAGGTTAAATCAAGGGTCCATTTTATTGTACAGAAGGTCCATTTAAGAGTTTAGAAATTCCCCGTAAGCCTGGTGGTACGTGTTCTCAAACATTTATTTATTCTGTCTGGTGGAAGAGGGAATGTCTGGCATGGGAGTATTCTTTAATTGTACTGGCTGTTTTTCTGAAGTAGCCAGAACAGTAGACAGAGTGAACAGATAGGATTTCATGATGGACTAAACCATGTTCACAATCCCTGCAACTTCTTGCAGTCATGGGCAAAGCAATTGCCATATCAAGCCCATGATGCATCTGGATGGAATGCTTTCGATGGTGCATCTATAAAGATTGGTGAGTGACAATGGGAATATGATGGATTTCCTTAGTGTTCTGAGGAAGGAGATGCACTAGTATGCTCCCTTGTTGCCAACATGGTTGGGCCAGGACCTGCCGGAAAAAGTGGCTGAGGCAGGTACAATAACAATTTTTACAGACAGTAGGACAGATAAGGTTATGGGTTAAGTGCTGGCAAATCGGGCAAATTTGGATGGCCATCTTAGATGGTGAATTCCCATTCACCACAGATAAACTGACAGTGGGCAGATTTTAATGTGAACAGGCACTGGATTGAGAGCTGTAGGTGATGTATGCACTGTGTTGTGTGGAGAGGTGCGGATGCTGTGCTGTGTGGGGAGGTGTAGGAGGGGTTGGATCTGTGTGTTGGGTGGGGCATTGTAGGAGGCACTGAGACATCTTCAATAGCTGGAGAATCTCAAAC
This sequence comes from Mobula birostris, assembly GCF_030028105.1. Classification (NCBI taxonomy): domain Eukaryota; kingdom Metazoa; phylum Chordata; class Chondrichthyes; order Myliobatiformes; family Myliobatidae; genus Mobula; species Mobula birostris. The sequence continues at coordinate 21,702,797 of NC_092371.1, read as the reverse complement.
AATGTGACACAGCAAGGGCCAGTCATTTTAAAATGACACTTTAAAATGTATAAAAACTTCTTTCAGAGGCTAGTTATTTCTGGAACTCTCTGCCTGAGAAGGGTGGCGTCAGATAATTAAGTAAAGTTAAGGTGGAGATAGATAAATATTTGAAAGATCGAGAAATTGAGGGAGTAGAGTTGAGATCAGCATAGATCACCTTTAAGCATATTGAATAATAGTTTAAGAGGCCAGGTGGCTTACTACAGCTGTTGTTTCTTGTATCCTCATGGTTTTGTACTTCCAGCCACCAATTTCCCTTTCACTGATGTGAAATTTCTGTGCTCCTCTTACCTCCTTTCCATTCCTTCAGTCTAGACTTTCCTGTAGTTTCGCAGACTGACTGAATCTGTCTACTAAAGCCTTCTGCATTAGATCCTCCTCACTTAACACTGAGTTTTCCGCAGTCGTTTAGAGCCAGGTAATGTGGAGCTGGAACTGAACTTAACGCAATTTTCTGGTTGTTTATGCAAAGGAGAAAAATAAAATCAGCTGATGGCTTGAGTAAGTTTGTTACATTTGTCCCAAAACAAGTTAGTTTCAGTTTATCTTTAAGTCATAGAGACATAGAAAAGTACAGCACAGAAACAGGCCCTTTGGCCCATCCAGTCCATGCAGAACCATTTAAACTGTCTACTCCCATCAAGCTGCACCAGGACCATAGACCCCCCCCCCCATACCCCTACTATCCATGTACTTGTCCAAACTTCACTTAAGCATTGAAATCGAGTTTGCATGCACCACTACTGCTGGCAGCTCATTCCACTCTCTCATGACGTCATGAGTGAAGACGTTTCCCCTCATGTTCCCCTCAAACTTTTCACTTTTCATCCTTAACCAATGACCTCCATTTGTAGTCCCACTCAACCTCAGTAAAAAGCCTACTTGCATTTATCCTATATATACCCCTCATAAAATTGTCTATCTCTACCAAATCTCCTCTTAATCTTCTATGTTCCAAGGAATAAAGTGTTAACCTATTCAGTCTTTCCTTATAATTCATGTCTTCCAGACCCAACAACATCCTTGTGAACTTTCTCTGTACTCCTTCAATCTCATTTATGTCTTTCCTGTATAGAGATGGCCAAAACTGCACACTATACTCCAACTGAGCCCCCACTAATGTCCTATACAAATTCAATATAACATCCTATCTCCTGTACTCAATACTTTGATTTATGATGGCCAATGTGACAAAAGATTCTTTACGACACTATCTAACTGTGATCCCACTTTCAACAAATTATGGACCTGTATTCCCAGATCCCTTTGTTCTACAATGCTCCTCAGTGCCCTATCGTTCATGGTGTAAGACCTAACCTGATTGGTCCTACCAAATGTCATCACCTCACACTTGTCTTCATTAAGTTCCATCTGCTATTTGTCAGCCTATTTTTCCATCTGGTCCAGATCCCATTGCAAGTCATGGTAGTCGTCCTCACTGTTCACTGCAGCCCCATTCTTGGTGTCACCTGCAAATATGCGATCCAGTTAACTACATAATCATCCAGCTCATTGACATAGATGACAAACAACAAAGGACCCAGCACCAATTCCTGCCGCACTCCACTAGTCACAGACCTCTAGTCAGAGAGGCAACAATCTACTGTCACTTTCTGGCTCCTCCCACAAAGCCAATGTCTAACCCAATTTACCACCTCATCTTGGATGCTGAGCGACTGAATCTTCCTGATCAACCTCCTTCACCAATACCTGTTATCTTTACCTTTTATTCAGACAGGCACATGCAAGCTTTGTACTGTCAAAATTTCACTATGGGTGGAACTGAAAAATAGCAAAGTTATGACCACATTAATGGGGTTGTACTACAGACCAGCCAGGAGTCCAAGGGATTTAGAGGAACAGATTTACGGAGAGATTGCAGACTGTTGCAACAAGCTATATCACCTGTTATAGCAGGTAATTTTAACATTCCACATATTGGCTGGGACTCCCATAATGTCATAGGACTAGATGGGATAAGAAGGCTTCCCTCTTACCAATGGACACAAAATGCTGGAGGAATTCAGCAGGCCATGCACCATCTATAGAAAGGAATAAACAGTTGATGTTTTGGGACTTCTCTTTCTTTCCAGTCCTGATGAAGGGTTCATTGACTGTTTACACTTATCCATAGATATTACCTGGCCTGCTGAGTTACTCCAGTTTTTTTGTGTATGTTGCTTTGGATTTCCAGCATCTGCAGGTTTTTTTGTGTTTGTATCCCACTTACCAAGAACATTTTTGCTGGAAAACAACTTGTCCCAGTTCACACTTATCAGCTCCTTTCTGAAACTGTCAAAATTGTTGTTCTCCATTTTAAAATCTCAACCCATAGACCAGAACTTTTTGCATGTTTACTTTTAAATTAATGGCAGTGTGATCACCAGGTGAAGAGTTTTCCTCTACGCAGACTTCTGTCACCTGGCCTGTTTCATTCCCCAATAGTAGATCAAGTATTGTACATTCTCTCATTGGGTCTTCTATGTACTGATTAAGGAAACTTTCCTGAACACATTTGACAAACTCTATCCCATCTAGTCCTATGACATTATGGGAGTCCCAGCCAATATGTGGAATGTTAAAATTACCTGCTATAACAGGTGATATAGCTTGTTGCAACAGTCTGCAATCTCTCCGTAAATCTGTTCCTCTAAATCCCTTGGACTCCTGGCTGGTCTGTAGTACAACCCTATTAATGTGGTCATAACTTTGCTATTTTTCAGTTCCACCCATAATGCCTCACAAGATGAGTTCTCCAGTCTGTCCTGACTAGTAACGCCACATCTCCTCCTTTAATCCCTCCTGCTCTGTTGCACCTAAAACAACTGAACTCTGGAATATTGAGCAGCTAGTCCTGCCCCTCCTGCAATCAAGTCTCACTAATGGCTACAATATCATAAACCCACGTGTTAATCCATGCCCTGAGCTTATCTGCTTTCCCTGTGATATCTCTTGCATTGAAATACATGCAACTCAGGACATTAGTCGCACCATGCTCAATCTTTTGGTTCCTGAGTTTGTCTGAGGTCTTAACAACATCTGTCTCCACAACTTCTCCACTAACTATTCTGGTTCCCATCTCCCTGCAACTCTAGTTTAAACCCCTCTGTACAGCATTAACAAACCTTCCCGCTAGGACATTAGTCCCCCTCCAGTTCAGGTGCAAACTGTCTCTTCTGTACAGGTCCCACTTTCCCTGGAAGAGAGCCCAATGATCCGAAAATCATATGCCCTCCCTCCTACACCAACTTCTTAGCCATGTGTTAAACTGTGCAATCTTCCTGTTTCTGCTCTCACTAGCACGTGGCACCAGTAGGAATCTTGAGACCACAGCTTTGGAGGTCCTGCCCTTTAACTTAGCACCTGACTCATTGAACTCCCTTTGCCAAACCTTGTCATTCCTCCTACACATTTCATTGATACACAGAACATGAACGTGGACTCTGGCTGTTCACCCATCTCCCCACTTAAAAATGTGGAGGACTCAATCTTAGTTGTCCCAGATCTTGGCACCTGGGAGGCAGCATACCATCTGAGAATCTTTACTTGTCCACAGAACGTCCTTCCTGTTCTCCTAACAACCAAATCCCCTATCACCACAGCTTGCCTTTTCTATCCCCTTCCTTTCTGAGTCACAGAGCCAGACTCAGTGCCAGAGACTTGACTGCTGTGACTTTCCTCTGCTAGGTCATCCCCCTGACAGTACCTGTTGTTGAGGGGGGGGTCGGCCACAGGAGTACTCTGTACTAATTGCTTAAACCTTAATTCAAATAATGTTAAATCTATATTAAAATTGCATATGTATACTGTATTATTCAACCATCATCATGAAGTGTTTTGAGAGGCTCGGCATGAAGCACATCAAGACCCTGCTGCTCCCCTCACTGGACCCCCTGCAGTTTGCATACCATCCCAACCGTTCAACAGACGACGCCATTGCTATCATGCTCCACCTGGCCCTAACCCACCTGGACAAAAAAGACACGTACATTCGAATGCTGTTCATAGACTTCAGTTCAGCATTCAACACAATCATTCCTCAGAAACTGATTGGAAAGCTGAGCCTACTGGGCCTGAACACCTCCCTCTGCAACTGGATCCTAGACTTCCTGACTGGGAGACCTCAGTTAGTCCGAATTGGTAGCAGCATCTCCAACACCATCACACTGAGCACGGGGGGCCCCCCAGAGCTGTGTGCTCAGTCCACTGCTGTTCACTCTGTTGACCCACGACTGTGCTGCAACACGCAGCTTGAACCGCATCATCAAGTTTGCAGATGACGCGACCATGGTGGGTCTCATCAGCAAGAACGATGGGCCAGCATACAGAGAGGAGGTGCAGCGGCTAACGGACTGGTGCAGAGCCAACAACCTGTCTCTGAATGTGAACAAAACAAAAGGGATGGTTGTTGACTTCAGGAGGACACGGAACGACGACTCTCCACTGAACATCGACGACTCCTCTGTAGAGATCATTAAAAGCATGAAATTTCTTGGTGTTCACCTGGCGGAGAATCTCACCTGGTCCCTCAACGCCAGCTCCACAGCAAAGAAGGCCCAGCAGCATCTCTACTTTCTGCGAAGGCTGAGAAAAGTCTATCTCTCACCCCCCATCCTCACCACATTCTACAGAGGTTGTATTGAGAGCATCCTGAGCAGCTGCATCACGGCCTGGTTCGGAAATTACACCATCTTGAATTGCAAGACCCTGCAGCGGATAGTGAGGTCAGCTGAGAAGATTATCGGGGTCTCTCTTCCCGCCATCACAGACATTTACACCACACGCTGCATCCGTAAAGCAAACAGCATTATGAAGGACCCCACACACCCCTCATACGAACTCTTCCCCCTCCTGCCATTGGCAAAAGGCACCAAAGTATTCGGGCTCTCACTACCAGACTATGTAACAGTTTCTTCCCCCAAGTCATCAGACTCCCAGAGCCTGGACTGACACCAACCTACTGCCCTCTACTGTGCTTATTGTCTTGTTTATTATTTATTGTAATACCTGCACTGTTTTGTGCACTTTATGCAGTCCTGGGTAGGTCTGTAGTCTAGTGTAGTTTTGTGTTGTTTTTTTTTTAAGTAGTTCAGTGTAGTTTTTGTATTGTTCATGTAGCACCATGGTCCTGAAAAACGTTGTCTCATTTTTACTGTGTACTGTACCAGCAGTTATGGTCGAAATGACAATAAAAAGTGACTTGACTTGACTTGACTTTATTAATTACCTAGTTTGAAAAGCTGTATAATTTACCTTCTAGTGAAAATAATGTTTTCACTAGATGGTAAATTACACAGCTTTTCAAAATAATGTTTTCACTAGATAAACAAGTTAAGTGAAACTTTTAATTTAAATTTATTCCTTCATATTAGTTCTGCTGACTTTGCTACCTTGGAATGTGGCGGTGTATTTCAACACCAGATATTTGTACCCGTTGGCAATGGGATGAACTGCTCCCAGCTGGAACGCTGCCTGATCTCCACTCAGATCACTGAGTAATTCTTGTCCCTGTACTTAGGGACCATCTGGGCTTTGGTGCTGTGACAGAAATTGAAGTGATAGATGCAACACTTTCCATTTAAAAATGATTCCAGCAATTTATCAGAGATTGTAGAAATATCATCTCATGGAAACTAATTATCATCTACAATTTCTGTGCAGATATAACTCCTCCCATCTTCCACCTTATAATTTTCAAGCTGACAGTTTCTATTACTTTTGTTGTCTTGTATTCAGCTATGGTATATTAAATTATTTCTGTTATGACAATCCAATGTACTTCTGCGCTTCATCTAAATGCTTTTACTTTTCACATATTCTTGACACATATGTTGCAAGTGGTTCAAAAATGTCAGCATTCTTGGGATTTTCAGTTGTTTTAATGTATTTTTCTTAAATGTTTAGGCATGTTCCATTGAAAATTGGAAACAGTTATTCGTGTGAGGACATGAAGTGTGTTGTATCCCTCAACACTGATATGAATTCTACTTTGAGTAATGAATTGCACTGGGTAATGTAACTGTTTTCTGGTCTTGTCAAAAGATTACAGTTCTTTAACACAAGTTTCCTTACAAAGGGTTGCCTGACACTTCCCCAGGCTCCTTTACCCTTGCTTAGCAATTCAAGTGTGGCACTTCAAAAGAGATGGAGTCTGTATTTGTTTTTCTTTTCATGAACATTTGAGGAGTCTCCTGAAGTAAATGTCAAGTCATTTTATAAAGAAGTATCTCCTTTTAAATGCCAGATAAAAGATATGACCCAGCTCAGCTGGAGCTTCCAAAGTTGTCACCGTAGAATGGCACATTGGATTTTCAAAGTAGCAGTGTCTATTAAAGTGAGAAAAGGGCACTGACTCTTAAGTAGATACCTTTTATAGACCACAGGACAATTGTCCATTTACCAAATACTATTCCACTGCATAATGTGCTTTCCTTACAAAGTAAATGTGTTAGCTTTCTCAGAAAAGAACATTAGTATTGTGGTGAGCATGATGACAGAAGAGAAATCTCGTTTAACTCAACAACACACATCGAAGTTGCTGGTGAATGCGGCAGGCCAGGCAGCATCTCTAGGAAGAGGTACAGTCAATGTTTCAGGCCGAGACCCTTCTCAACAGTTGTTTTTCTTGCGATAAACACAAAAACAGGCCGGGTGCTATGGTCTGAGGAGAGAGCCCACTCAGTTACATACTGGGAATGAGGGAGGTGATTATTGCACACCCTGGTTATAGTCAGGGTGACCCACAAACACACATGTGAATAACTGTATAACCCGAGCTAAAATATAATAGTAAATGAACTTGAGCATCCCACCATAATCCCCTAAACGCATTTTAAAGCAAGAACAATAAATAGCGCAGCCGCCAGGAATGCTGGGACAAGCTGCTGACCATGCCTTCACCCCCTCCAGAGTGCCACGTTGCCCCCACCCAGGTGGTCAGTCATCCCCGGCAACCCCAGAGTCTACATCAAAGTCCAAGAGTCTCACTTGTGTTCGACATTACCTCCTGGAGTGCTGGGGGGGTGGGGGGGGCACCTGGAGCCCCTCCAGGGAAGGCGCTGTTTGATGAGGCATGAGGTAGGACACCTAGAATGTCACTTCCTTCCTTCAGCCCCGCTGGGTCGTAGTGGCCAAGGGTCGATATGGTGCTAGCTAGTCCTGGTGCAGCATGACTGCCTTCCCGCTCAGGGAACCGCACCTGCATACCACAACAGAGATGCAGTTGAGCACCCCTCCAGGCCCCTTTAAGGGGCTTCCCAGCTAGGCAGATAGTCCATGCTTCTGGGTAGGGCATAGACCCAAACTTGGTTTCCCCCCGCCATCCCCGTAAAGCCATGTCCCAACTGTGAGCATCATAAGTCCATTTCTGGCAGCCACTGGCTGCGCTTTGATTCTGCCAGGCCACATAGTGAACAGCCCGCAGGTGCCCCCTGAGGTGCTGCAAGTAGTCCAACCCAGCCTAACCAGGAAGCTGTGGCTCGGGACGAGGGCCAAACTCCAATCCATTGGTGTGTGCAGCTCCTGCTCGAACGGGTACACAGCCAATGTTTACCTGGTGCTCTCCTGAACTGCTGTCCGGTATGCCCACAATACTAGGGGTAGGTGGCGACCCCAATCACGCTGGTGTCTGCCAACAAAGATGGCAAGCTGCGTAGCCAGGGTGCGGTTAAAGTGCTCCTCCAGCCCATCACTTAGCGGGTGAAGGGGAGTGGCCCATGTCTTGGTGATTCCCAGACGCCTGCAGACGCCACCAAATATATGTACCTCAAAGTTGTGCCCCTGATCACTGTGGAGTTCCTCAGGGGAGCCAAAACAGCAGAAGAACTCTTCTACGAGTCTCTCAGGTGCAAATGGTGCTCTGGTCTGGATCCACTTATGCCGCTGGCCATTTTGTGAAGTAATCCATGGCCATGAGAACATAGTGGTCCCCAGTGCCATGCAGGAGAAGGGGCCCTGGATGTCCACCCCTACGTGCTTCTACCAGATACCATTGCGTTTGTGCCCTGGACTGGTGGCCCGGCCCCTGCTGAGGTGTGCAAGTGTCATAGCAATGCACGAACAGCTGTGCATCCTGCCTGCACTCAGACCGACAGAGGCATTCGTGCAGCTGGGTCCAGGATGGAGACACCCCAGCCGCCATCCCACCCTCAGTCATCCCCGAATCCGGGCCAGCAGGAGATCCTCACCTGTGCGCTGTGCAGCTGCTGGTGGTCAGCGGTGGAGTGGTCACCGACGGCAGCCACCTGAAGAGCCGCCAACACCGCTTGCCCCCGGCTCTGCTCCTCGAGGTGGTGACGGTAATGACACTTTGCGACCTCACAGGGATGGTGAGAGAGGGCATCAGCGTTGCCGTGGTGCTATCTCTCAAATTCGTAGCCCTCGAGGTCCTTCGACCATCGTGCCAACTGCTTCTCGGGACACTGGAAGCTCAACGGCCAGATTAGCGATACATGGTCTGTGTGAAGCAGGAACCATCGGCTAAAGAGGTAGGGGGCGGAAGTGGCAGAGGTCATGGACTACGGCCAGGAGCTCCTGGTGGGTGATCCAATCGTTCCATTCAGGGCAGCCTAAAGTGCGGCTGAAGTACGCCATTGCGCATTCTCCTTGTTTCCCCTCCAGTGACAGCACTGCGCTGAGCCCTCCGTTGCTGGTGTCTGTATCAATGAAGGGGCGCACTGGATTACGGTATGCCAGCACTGGAGTCTGGGTGACTGCAGCTCACAGCTGATTGAATATGGCAGCGCAGGTGTCAGTCCAGGTGAAGGGCCCCCCCCCCCCCCTCGGTGAGCTGGTGCAGGGAACTGGTGAAGGTGACAAAGTCCTTAATAAACCTGTGGTAGTGTGATGCCAGCCCCAGGAAGCTGCGAAGCTTGGCGAGCTCATGGGGGAAACGGGCTCGCTGACTGCTGCCACCTTCTCGGGGTCTGTCGCCATCGCTTCTGCGCTCACCACGTGCCCCAGGAAGGTTGTCTGGTGGCGGGACAGGCAGCATTTTGCAGGGTTGAGGCACAGATTCACCTGGTGGATGGCGGCACAGACCTCTTCCAGGTTCCGCAGGGCATCATCAGAAATGGCGGCGTGCGCCAGGAGGTCGCCCAAATACATGACACGGAGACTCCGCGGAATGCGAGCCAGCACCCTCTCCATCAGTCTCTCGAATGTGGCTGGGGCGTTACACAGGCCACAGGGCATTACCCAGAAGTGCCACAGCTCTTGACCAGTGGTGGAGGCAGAGTTAAGCCAGGCCTCCAGGGCCAGTTTGACCTGCCAGTAGCCACTGCAGAGATTGAGAGAGCTGAAGCAGCTTGAACCTGGGATACGGTCTAGGACGTCATCAATTCAGAGCAACAGTAGGAGTCCTTCTGAGTCACGGCACTGAGATGATGGTAGATTAGGCAGAATTGCCGGGGCCCCTCTTTAATCCTGACCAATACTGCCGGGGCTGCCTACAAAGATGCCAGCGCTGCCATCTCCTTGATTTGTTGTTCCACTGCCTGGTGTTTGGTGAGGGCCTAGCGATGGAGCCATTGGCCGATGGGCTGGGCGTCCCTGTGGTTAATGTAGTGTTGGATTGGTCCCGTGCATCTGCAGTCCTCATCCCTGGCTGCGAAGATATCGAGGTGCGGGTCGAGGATGTCCTTCAGCCGCCGCTGCTGGTCCCGAAACAAGCCCTTGCTGCTCCGCTGCCACAGCTTCGCTCTGCCTGGACGGTCTTGTTGGAGGGTGCCGCAGTGGTGCTGCAATGTCACCGTACAGCATCGCTGCGGCTGCCGATGACGGGTGCAGTAAGCTGTGCTGGGGTGGCCGGTGGTGGCTGATGCTGCACCCACCTGGTCCGCTCCCTGGAGCTGCCCTGCTGAAGAGCCACAGCTTCAGTAGTCTGTTGCCTGAGGTTGAGTGTTGCCCCCGACACACCCGCACAGGGTCCCCCAGTGGGACAGCGGGTCCAGACCGATGACGCAGTAGTCCTGGATGTTGGCTAGCCACATCATGTGCTCCACTGTGTTTTTCCCCAGTGCGATACGTGGCCTCCTCTTCCCTCGCATCGCCGCACCAGTTGCTGGTGATCATAGACAGCTAGGCCGCCATTATTGTCCACTCAGGTGGGGATGGTTGGTCCGTGTTGGGGAGAACACTGGGACGGATGATAGTGACGGTTGACTCCGTGTCCACCAATGCACGCCACCTGATGCCCTCCACCATGCAGTTCATGTAGAAGCCTGGCTCTTCGCCGAACCGGCCTCCTGGGGAGAAGGCAATGGAGGGATTCTGAGGGAGGTCTCGAGTGGCGCTTCCCTCACAGTGCCACCTGCTTGCCATTTCCCAGTGGCTGCACTGGGCTGTGGCGTGGTACTGGTGCGGGGCAGTTCCAGGCCACGTGGTAGCAGAGGCATACGGTGGGGCTGGCGGAGCCATGGTCGGATCTGCCAATGGGCTCCTCCTCGTTAGCTTCCTCCTCCATCTTCGTGGCACAAATATGGGGCAATGCTGAAACACCCTGGTGGGCCTAAAATTGCTTCTGCCCACCTCACCTCTGCCAGTGCCTAGGCCAGCAATGATGGTGATGACAGGCGAACGTGCCGCCGAAGGCGGTCTGGCGTCAGTGCCTTTACAAAGGTGTGAAGGGCAAGCTCTTCCTTGGCCACAAGAGAGAAATGGGGATAGCCATGCTGATCACAGTGGCGGGGATTTGCTGTGAATGCTCCCAGGCTTTCTTCCACATGGTGGTATCTACCATGTAGTTGTTCCCTCATTGCTTCCTCCACGGGCCTCTTCTCAAAACGCCACTCCAGCGCCGCTCTGAGGGCCTTATCGTTACACTGCTCAGCCAGTGTTAGGTTGAGGAGGGCCTGTAGGACAAACCCCTCCAGCTCCAGGGCAAGGTTCACCGCTGTCTTGGTGGGGCTCCACTCGTTGTACCAAGCAGCAAGACTGTCTTGCGCCAGGTAAAGCTACGGGCAGCTGGTACCATCGTATCTGGGAAGCTTTAGGGTGGACCTTGGGTCATTAATTGCTGAAGCTTGTTGTCCTTCCTCTTGCTCTGGAGGCATCGGTGGTGCCTGCCATTTTGTCAGTCTTCCCAAGGCTGCAGCATCTTGGGTTCGCCGATGCAGTCTGCAAGCGAGGTGGGTGATGTACTCCACTGTGTCCTCCGGGTTGTGGAGCCTGGGTAACTTTGCCCCATCTGTGTTCCCTAGGAAGACACAATGCTCGGTTCTCAGGTTCTCCCTCCAGGTTGGCGCCCCATCTTTGGGAGCCTGGCACAGGTGTGCGGGAAAGGCATACTGCTCAGTCCTTCGACTTACTCCCCGGGTCTAAGGACGCTCCATCCGACATCGTAGCTCTTCAATTTCTGATCTGATTCCTTATACCGAAATGGCGAGCATTTGGTCCACGATGACAGATGAGCAAGCTCATTTAACTCAACAGCCGTTTTTATTGGGGTAAACACAAAAACAGACGGGGCACTATGGCCCAGGAAGAGAAGTGCCCAGTCTGATACAGACGGCAGAGTTGATGATCACAGTCAGGGTGACCCACAAACACACAAGTGAAAAACTGTGTAACCCAAACTAAAATGCACTGAAACATCTCACCCTGTATATTTGTTACTCTGTGTACTCATTCTATTCATTCATGTGGATGTCCTCAAGAGTGATCTATGTCAAAATATTCAATGTATGCTTTTGGTCCACTCAGACGATCAGATGAGTGAAAGTGTAGTATAACACAAGAGACCTGACACTACCTAGAATAAAGCAGTGTTAATCTTCCATTAATTGTTCTCTCTCACCTACTTAATCCCTTCAAATGACCAATAACCAATTATATAACCATTACCTTCTCTTTGCTGTAACAGCACTTCAGTCAATTTGATACATTTCCTTTATACATTACACAGAAATGCAATCAATCATTAATGCTTAAATTCTGGAAACAAACAAAATCTCCTATTTTCTCAGTTAGGCTTTTCTTGGAACCTTGTGCAGCTTACATTTATCAGGCTTTATCCCTGTTAACTGGGAGGTGCTTCACTCAGTCTGTGTTCAATGGTTTTATTGCCTTAACGTCAAAAGGTCACATGTTTATTCCTACTTTGGAAATAATTCTCAGGGTAATGTCTATCATGCCCTCTTTGAGTCACAGATGGCCACTGAAATACCCACAGAGAAATCCCTGATGTTTGTGTCTATTAGGTCAAGTCCATGTGACTTAGAGGAGGTAAGCCAAAGAAAGTTAATGCCCTAGATCCATCACTAAACATATGGTCAACTGGGAAACGTTGATGCATATCCTTCTGTTCCGTACCTCGAAATAGGAGCGATAGACTTCCAGTGCTGGTCACACAAAACTCCTCAAACCCATCGGGAGGAAAGCAAATTGGGGTCAATTTGCTCTACAAGATCACCGGTATTGAAGTCTCCACTCCAGCCAGCTCCAACTGGGCAAATCATGTCATTCATAAGCCTGAAACTAGCCTCCTGTAATGAGTGCTCCATTCCAAGCTCTTATAAATCATGTGATTATGATAAAGTGAGATATTTTCAAAACCACGTTGGAAAAAATGCAACCCGCTCACTGACTCCTGGGAATCCTTGGCTTATAACCACTCAAAATGGAGACGCCCATAGAACCGAGAGAATTGAATCCATGCTTTGGGACCACACAGTAGCCTGGTATTAATAGTAAAGGAGTGCATCTCCTCTTAAGGCACCCATCTCACATCTCATCAAACACATCCTACTCCTGATCTCAAAGTTGGCCTCTTAAACCACTTCAGAAACTATGGAACTGGAATCATCCTCAATCCCAAGGAATTGTTTAAGAAGGAAAGAAAATCTGGTTGGCAAGGCTCGCTAATGTGTGAGAGATTGTGAAGCTGTATAAATGAGCTGCTAATCATACATACAGTGTATGTTTTCCAAAACTGCGAATGGTGAATGGTTCCAACTGCAAATAGACTAGAAATAATTGGAAAACTTCAAGCTTTTTTTTAACAAATTCCTCATAGCAGTCTTTGTGCTGCTAATTTCATGTTAATTCTGAAGCCAAAATTTTCCCAGCTTTCCACAGAAGTGGCTGAAGTCCAACCTACTCTATAACTTTACCTCACAATGCTTTTTGAATCATATTGCTTCATGCATTCACACAGCTGGTTCTTGTGCTGGCAAACCACCCACAACAGACTGAATTTGATTGGGTTCCAACTGGTATTATTTTTGCGTCAACCTCTTGTTAATTTTCCTCTTTATCTTACAACTTACAATGGTGCTTTTAGAGGAATGTGCAAACAGGGAACAGTCTATCACTATGCCTATCCTTATTAGTCATGATTAACAGCACTTTATATATATTTGTTAGAGACATTAAAGTGCCCCAAGGGGTTCATAGGAATGCCATCAAGAAAAATAAAATGCTTAATGCGTGAAAGGGAAGGAAGCTTAAGGAAAATCTTTTGTTTTAAGCAGCCCTTTCATTATTGTCTCCCAATCTCTCACTCCTCCAGGCTTTCCTGAATTTTCAGATTTTGCTCTCTTGTTCTGGGTGTGGAGGTTCCAATATGCAAGGTTGGAAGAGGCTGCAGAGAGTTGTAGCTTCAGCTAGCTTCATCATGGCTACGTCCCTTCCCACCAATGAGGATGCTAGTAATCATGATATTATTGAGAGCATACATATAGATAACTAAAATGAGAATCAGCCTTCAGGAAATAAAACTTGTACGTAATTTAACTTCCAACTGCTACTTCGTGGCTAGTGAAACCAATCTCTGGTTGTGGGACAATTCTGATGCTGTCCCACTGAAACCACATAGGGGAAGACAATAAATGAATGTTCTTGCTATTAGTGCATTCCTGCCACTTAATGCACAGTTCAGTACTGATCTGTTTTGGTGCTTAACCTCTGGAAAGTTTTATGTTCAAGGACCAATATTTCAACACCGAAACTAAAGGGGTTAACTCAGAGACTTTTGGAACAGACAGCAGTCATGAATATTCAAAGGGGTTCTGCAAGTTGGGATGTGAAACCATTGAAAATATGCAATTTTGTAAATTTACCAGAATATATTCAAAATGCTAAAGATAAGTAAGTGATTATGGCAATTGAAACTTTGGTTAATTGTTTATTAACTAAAGTTTGTCTCAGTGTTGTAGGAGAGTGAAATCCTCTTGGATCCTCTTGGAGTCTTTCCTGAAGGTTTGCTGTGAATAAGGACTTTTGTATTCCCCAGTAACAGTTACTCTGTGGTTCAATTTTAGTCAATCACAATGGAGGAGATCTTCAAAAGGCAGTGCCTCAATAATGCGGCATACATCATTAAGGACCCTCATCATCCAGGGCTGGCCTTCCTCCCATCACAACCATCTCAGAGGACCCACAATCAACATCTTGGGAGCAAGTTCACCCCTTTGCCACCAGATTTCTAAACCCATGAACCCATGTACTGAGGCTGGATCGGCCGTGACTGTCTTCATGGCTGTGAACACACTTTTGGTGAGCTACAGTTCTAAATGTTATTTGCTTATTCTTGTTTCCGCAATTTGTTTTTTTTTACCTGCACATTGGGTGTTTGATGGTCTCTTTTAATGGGTTCAATTGGGTTTCCTTATTTTGTGGCTGTCTGTATGGAGACGAATCTCAAGGTTGTATAATGTATGCATACTTTGATAATAGATGTACAATGAACTTTGAACTTTTACTTCATTATTCCTCTTTTGTACTATTTATTTGTTTTTGTTACTTCCAGGATATTTTAGATATTGTGTTGCTCTGCTGCATAAGACAACAGATATCAGGACATGCATCTGTGATAATAAACTTGATTCTGAATCGACATAAATTCAGCTCCATAATTTCAGTATCTCATTGAGCTCATACATTAACGTTTGAAATCCAAGGGAATTAAAAAAAAAGTTTATGCAGCTTATTCTTTGTGTTTCATCTGTCAACCCCCAGTAGTACTCCAGAGAATTTACACTTCGCTCACTGCCAAATTCTCCTTCCCAACCCATCCCATTCAATGCCTTAGATAGAATTCTGCCACGGGCCTTTGAGAATATTCTGGATAGTGATGACCCTGTTATAACTTGAAACTGTTTATTGGTATGTGTCATGAGTACTGTAATATTGTAATAGTGTGATCTTGTAGTCACGGAATAAAACACCTCTGGAAAGGAAAAAAAGGGGGAAAAAAGATGAATCCTGATGAAGGAACAATCCGATCTGATCCAGTACCAGGCTCATGAACTGCTTCTATCCTATTGTTGTAAGACTATTGACTCTTATATGATAAGATGTGCTCTTGACCTCACATCTACCTTGTCATGGCCTTGTATCTTATTGTCTGCCTGCAGTGCTTTTATCTGCAAATGTAACCCAACAGTCTTTGTTTTATTATTGCTATTTCCTTGTACCACCTCAATGTACTGATATGATGAAATGATCTTTGTGGCTGGCATGCAAAACAAAGTTTTTTCACTTGGTGCAAGTGACAGCAATAAATTAATTACCAATTAATCAGTTCCATAGCACTACAGCTTGTTTTCGGTAATAGAAAGGGAAAATGCTGGAAACACTCTGATGGTCAGCCACCATGGGTTAAAATTTAGGACAAAAACTGATTGCTATTTTTGATCTTTCGTTCTGTTTTCCAACGTTAGCATTATTTTGATTACAACTTCTTTATGCTTGAACATTTCCCTCACAAGTGAAAATTATCATGAGATAGGACACAATGGCCAGAGAAGTTAAAACTTGCTGAGAGTTGTAAGACTGAAGATTGAGAATATAATAAAAATCAATAAGGGGTGAAACGACTTGGGAAGGAATTAGAAAATGGGAGTAAACCCACAAGAAATGCAACAGAAAACAGATTGTAGGAACTTTCACATTAGCAGGAAGTAAGCAAGGAACGTACTGAAAATTATGAATGTAATAATGATTATGGTACAGATATTTTGGAAGAGTTCTCACAAATGTAGACTCATAAGTCAGTTCAGAAACTGAGAATCTTGAGTACTGAAAGGTTGGAACTGATAATTATATCAGTAAAGTAAAAAAGTTATAATGAGATGAACAAGACTAAAATCTAACTAATCTCATGGACGAGTTTTAAAAGAGGCTGCCATTGAAACAGAAAAAGCATTGATTTCATCTTCCTGCATTACCAAGACTCTTATATTCAATGAACCTTATAGTTTGAAGGTGACAAATGTCATTATTCTGCTGAAGAAGATCAGGAGAGAGACTGTTGGGGAACAGAGAACAATTAACTTGATATCAATCACAGGGAAAATGTTCAAATCTTTTATTGAAGATGTGATAATAGGTCCCTGGATAATGTAGCCTGATTAGGCAGAGTCAATCAATTTCATAGCGGGCAATTTATATTTGATAAATATGAGCTGATGGTGGAACTAAATAGGGCAGATAAGAATTTGAAAAGAAATTTCTGATTTAAAAAGAATATTTTTGAGGATCAGGGTCTCATCTATTACTAAATCTGAATTGATCTTGAATTGAATGACATGGTCAGCCATTTCAAGTGGTATTTACATGCCAACCACATGCGATTGGTCTGGAGTCACATTTTGGTGAGGCCAGACTGCACATTTCCTCCTCTGAGTGACGTTAGCAAACCAGTTGAGTTCTAAAAACAACCTGGTGATTTGTATGGAAATCATTACTGACACTAGATGATATTAATCATTTTTTATTCTGAATTTAAGTTCCACAACTGTGAAAATTGTCACAGGCCTTGAGGTTGTAATTAACACAAGAGAATGTGCAGATGCTGAAATCTAGAGCAACACACAGAAAGCGTTGGAGAAACTCAGTAGGTCAGGCAGCATTTATGGAAAAGAATAAACGATCAACATTTTGTGCTGATCTCCCGCTTCAGGACTAGAAAGGAAGGGGGAAGACACCAGAATAGAAAGATGGGGGGTGGGAAAGGAGGACAAGCTATAAGGTGATAGGTGAAGGCAGGTGGGAGGGAAAGGTAAAGGGCTGGAGAAGAAGGAATCTGATAAGAAAGGAGGAAAGACCAGTGGAGAAGGACCACCGGAGGAGGTGATAGGCAGGTGAGAAAAAATAATAGGCCAGAGTGGGAAGTAGAAAAAGAAGGAAGGGGGAGGGTGACAAAAAATTACTGGAAGGAGAAATCAATGTTCATGTCAGCAAGTTGGAGACTACCTAGATGGAATATGAGGTTTTGCCAGGGTGGCTTCATCATGGCAAAAGGGGAGGTCATGAACCGACATTTCGGAATGGAAATGGGGTTTGGAATTAAAATGGTTAACTTCTGGGAAATTTCACTTTTGGTAAATGGAGAGGAGGTGCTCAACAAAGTGGTCCCCCAATTTACATCAAGTGTCACCAATGTAGAGGAGGCTGCACTGGAGGCTACGGATGCAATGATGAAGGGTCTCAACCCGAAACATCGACTGTTTACTCTTTTCCATAGACACTGCCTAGCCTTCTGAGTTCCTCCATTTTGAGTGTGTTGCATTGGTTTCCAGCATCTGCAAATTTTCTCTTGTTTGGGCAGGTGGAGCATTTCTGTTGCTAGCAAGGATATGTGCCAGGAGGCAAGTTATTGGGGAAGGACAAATGGACAAGGGAATCACTAAGGGAGCAATCCTTGCGGGAAGTGGAGAGCAGTTGTTAGCCAAGTGCTCAGGGAACAGGGCTCATTATTACTATTCCAGTGATAACTATTGTTCCAATACGATACCCTACAAGATACAAAAGGTTCTACAATGTGCCATGTAAGAGGGTGTTCCATAAGGTGAGAACACTTGGAATAGAGACCCCTATATTAGCATGAACTGAGGAATGGTTAATGGATGAATTAAAGGAGGAACAGGAAAGGAACTACTATATGTGGGTATCCAAAGATGTTATATTGGGATTAGGGAGGAATGTGGTTATTGTATGCAATCTTAAAATTATGTGAAGTCAACATTTAGGATGCTGTGCCAGATTTCATTACAAGAGATTTGCCTTGGACGTGTTGGAATACAAAAGTTTGATTGCGAATTTTTTAGGCTTTGGACCATATTTGAACTAAAGTGCACAGATCTGGCCTTCTTACTTGGGATAACTTTACTTGCCTTAGATGAAAAGGTTAAGAAGATTCAGCAGGTCACTGAACACTCTGACAAACTTCTACATATGTACTGTTGAATGTGTCTTGACTGGTTGCTTCATGGTCTGGTACAGCTATCTTGTCTCAGCTACCGGGTACAGAAACCTGAAGTCCTACAACACCAACTTTGAGAACATCTACACTCTTTCAGTTTGATTCATGAACTGACTGGTACAATGCTAATCACTACCTCAGTATAGCAACACTAATATTAAATTGATCAACTTGCACTACAAAGTAATAATTTTTTGCTTTAATTGTGTTCTTTCTTGTACAATTTTGTGTAATTTAATTTTTGTTTTCTTGAGGATATTGTACCTGTGATGTTGCTGTCTACTTGTACACATGACAATAAACTCGACTTTAATATTAAGGAAATGTTGCAAAAATTCATTATTTTTGTTCCTAGGATTGAAGGGCCGTCCAACAAGAAGAATGAAGGAGAATCTCATTGAAAAGTATGATGTAGCATTGTCCAGAAAGTTGGAAGTCCCCTCAGAGGCATGTGAGTAAAGATAAAGAAATATTTTTTTTCATTTACAATTGTGCATGGTCAATGTGTGTTCATCTTCAAGTTTGAGGTGTTTTGATCTAAGGGCTCTAAGAGAGTTGAAGAATGGGGTAGGGCAGGAAGTGTTGATGTGGGACATCAACCATGAGCAGCCTTACAGGAACTTTCAGGCTATTCGAATTCTTTTGAACAAAGCCAACATTCCGTTAGGGTCTTTATTAGTTTTTGTAACTCGAGATTTTTTTAGTGATTGCATTACACATCTCCTCTATAATTACAGTTCTCTGATGAATAGCTTAAGATAATCAAAAAGCCATACACAATTATTTGAAAGAATAAGTACTGCAAACAACAATTAATGATGAGCGAGAAGAAGTTCTCCATTAAATTAAACAGTAGATGGTCAAACCAGTGCTTAGGTTGCTTAGGTGTAAAAGCAAGCTGAAAATCCAAGACATATCACAGCAAAACATTTAGTTCATATCTTCATATTCCTAGGATTCGCCAATGTACTTCTCAGCCAAAGAAGTATCTTCAGAAGTGCATTTATCACTGTAGAAATTCCTCAAAAAATTTGTCAAATCTTCAAAACATATTCTGAAATGAGATTAAATATTGGTTTAGAATTTAGACCTAGTTGACTGTTTATTTCAGCTCTGTACAATTGGAAAAAGAAAATTTACCGTAGACTGAAATGGTATTTTCAGGTGGTCTTGCCTTGTTCCTTGAATTCAATAGGACATTGCACCCTCTGAGCATTGTGCAACAAGTTATCTAGTGACTGAATGATGTTGCATACTCCAGGATAAAATCCAGGATAAAAAAGCACCTTCCTGGATTAGAATCCTATTGATCAGTTCCAAAAGAACTTTCATATCCACCAACCTTCACAACCGTCTAATTTCACCTTGACATTCCAATGATCTTCAGCTCAGGTTACCAATGTGGGTCCTGATCTCCACTCTGTTTCTGGTATTAGTTTCTGAAGGCAAAAATGCCTGTTGCCCTTTATATAGCTTTTTGAGGGAGACCCGTGGCCAGGATGGTCACTGTTCTCATGCTACTTTCTAGAAGCTCTAGCCTAATTTATTCAGTGCTGTTGTTTTTGGACTAAATATTGGCCAAAATTCCAGTCATTTTTATATTGTTTAAATGGGATCTTCAATGTTCATCTGAAGAAGAAGATAAGGCCTAGCTTTGCATCTTACTAAAATGTGGGCACCTTCTTCAGTATCTCAATCAAGTCTATTGTTGTTTTTTGATGTCTATTGCTATTCTTTGCACAGTAATCCGTAGCCTCTTTGCTCATCATAAGTACAGCTCTTATACCTTCACCTACAGGATTCTAAACTGACTTTCTGTCGGCAAATGTCCACATCTATCACCTCCCTTGCTGAATGACATGGAATATGGGCTTCAGGGGCAACTAGAGAACATTTGCCCTAGAGAACATTTGGGTAGAAGGGTTATCACCAGTCCCTGGTGAACTGAGGGATTATTCTGAAGGTTCAAGCTAAGGTTTATACAGAATAAGATGTAAGTCACTGAAATCTGTGGTCTTCTGGCACCTGAAGTGTCATAAACATTCCAAGGGTCTCCTCATGGTTTGCTCAGGTCACAATCATGCACAGTTTCCTGACTTCAGGATGATTCCTGCCTCTTTGCTGCAGACCTTACCTCTGAATTTGCAACCCCCTGCTGGAATCAACCACTGCTGATAGTCTTCAGCTCAGAGGAGCAGATGGATAGAGTGTGAGGATTCTCCAGCATTGCTGATATCTGCAGAGATGATGCAAATGTAGCAGCGTAACTCTAAAGTAATCTCTTAAACCTCTTTCTGTCAGGAATATTTGACACTTTGGCCAGACTCTGTGCCCTCCTCTCCATGTGATCTTCTCTGATTCCATGTTATGATCTAGCATGCCCACTCCCTCCTCTCCTCTACTTGCCAGCCAGCATTCCTTCCCCACACTTCACTGGAGGGATTGTGAAGTATACTTCACAGACTGTTGCTTTGTGGCTCAGTGTTGGCTGCTGCACAACAGTGCTGGAAATTTAGTATATACAAAATTTATAAACTGCATTATCCATTGAGCTTATCAACATTTTAAGTGATTGTTGCAATAGAAGATTATTAGCCTCCCACACTTTGTTGTTTCATGCTTACAAATTGAAACTAGAGTCTTGACTGTCTGAAAATTATGAAAATGAATCCCAGTGAACTCATCAAAAAATGAATAGATTCTTCTAAGGAGCTCCATAATTATGGTAATTGGTCAGTGAAAATCAACAAATGTTACGATAATCAATATAAATAGCCCAAAATCTACCAGAGAAAATGTTTGTATAATACTGTATAGGACAAAGTTGATATATAGCTATTTATCAACCTTTCTCTAAATATTGGAAACCTTAATGATGCTGAATATTCACAATGATGTGAATAATGTCTTTGAATATGTAGAAAAGATGCTGTGCAAAACAAGGGTGAATGACAGGATTAGAATTGAGATAAGGATTAGCAAGAAGTGATTAAGAGTGATGATCAGAAGCAAACAGCACAGATAATTGTGAGTATTTTAACCCTAAATTAGGGTGCAAAGAGATAATACAAGATAGATGATTATCACCTTAATTATCTTAAGAAACAGGTGAGTGAAAGAATATTTCTTTATTCCACATTGTCCTCAGTTGATTCCTCTCACACTTAGTTGAATCCATCTGAAGAATGTTGTTATGCTTGAAAGAAATGCATGAGCAATTCCTCAAAACATGAGTTACCTAGTTTTAAATTAACCTTTCAAATTTATTGCTAAATTAGGTTGCACATGGCAAATTGAACATAATTTACATTCATTAGAAGGACTGTCATGTTACCTCCCAGGTGCCAGAGTCAAGGGTGTCTCTGAGAAGCTGAAGAAAATTCTCAAGGGAATGGGCAAACAGCCAGAAGTCATTACAGGTGTCTCCCGCTTTTCAAACGTTCGCCTTACGAAACCTCACTGTTACAAAAGACCTACATTAGTACCCTGTTTTCGCTTTCAGAAGGTGTTTTCACTGTTACGAAGAAAGGCAGCGTGCAATAAAAAATCAGCGCGCAAAAAAATCAACGCACAATAAAAGGCAGCGCGCGCCCCGAGCAGCCGCTCTCCCCCGGATTCGGAATGGCATTGCTTTAACACTTCGTACTGAGCAGCTGTTAGCAAGACGAGTTCTAAGGTGTCGGAAAAGCCTGAAAGAGTAAGGGTGTTACACCTAGCGTAAAACTAGACATAATTAAGCCTTTTAATCGTGGTAAACAAAGCAAGGACAAAGTGAGTTTGGCTTGTGGAAGTTGACGAAGATGATGTTGAAGAGGTTTTGGCATCCCATGACCAAGAACTGATAGATGAAGAGCTGATGCAATTGGAAGAGGAAAGGATAACAATCGAAACCGAATGCAACCGAATGCAGAAAGTGAAGCAACTGCATGAGATTTTCGCTGCAATGATAAATTACGACTTTAATTTTGAAAGGGTACGTAGGTTTTGGGGATATTTGCAGGATGGTTTGAGTGCTTACAAACAACTGTATGATAGAAAAATGCGCGAGGCTCAGCAGTCAAGCAAGCCTTCCACATCAGCCACAGCAGATGACGAACCTTGACCTTCGACATCGAGGCGGGCAGTCATAGGAGAAGATGAGCTGCCTGCCCTGATCGACAATGAGATGACACCCCCGTGTCCCACCACCCCAACCCTGGACAGATACTGTACCGATTCGCGAAGAACGCAGTGGTAGCCGGGAGGCACACAGCACATCTTTAAGAAAAAAGCCGAAATAAACATGCTAATTAACTAGGTGCCGCCTAGCACGTAATTTTTCGGCCCAGATCAGAGGCGATGCAATCAGCAATCTGCACGGAGATCTGTGCAGGCAATCGTTGTAGAGAAGTATTTCTACCTTATATAGGCTGTGTATTTATCATATCATTCCTGCTTTTACTATGTGTTACTGTTATTTTAGGTTTTATGTGTTATTTGGCATGATTTGGTAGGTTATTTTTGGGTCTGCAAACGCTCACAAAATTTTCCCATATAAATAAATGGTAATTGCTTCTTCACTTTACGACATTTCAGCTTACGAACCATTTCATAGGAACGTCCTACCTGCGGATGGCGGGGGAAACCTGTACACACATTGGCACAAACAACATTGGTTGAACAAAGGATGAGGACCTGCAGAAGGAGTACGGGGAGATAGGTAAGACATCAAAATGCAAGCCTTCAAATGTGGTGATCTCTCGATTACTCTTTGCACCAAATGTTGGTGAGCCCAGGAATAGAAAGACATGCCAGATGAATGAGTGGCTTAAAAACTGGTGTAGCTGGCAGGGATTCATGTTCTTGGATCACTAGGATCTTTCTTGGGATAGAGGAGACCCGTTTAAAAAAAGTACAGATTGCACATGAACTGGAGGTGGGCCAATATCCTAGCAGGGGAAATTTGCTTTAGCTACCAGGAAGGGTCTAAACTAGATTGATAGGGGTTACGGACTCAAGAGTGTGAAGTCAGTCAGAAGATTGGGATGTGTAAGTCTAGCAATCACTATAGCCATGTTGACAGTGAAAGAACAAATAGACCATTGCTTTACAAACAAGAGAAATCCGGATCTCCTCCTCCCCCTTCCGCTTTCAAATCTCTTACTATCTCTCTTTCAGTTAGTCCTGACGAAGGGTCTCGGCCCGAAACGTCGACTATACTTCTTCCTATAGATGCTGCCTAGCCTGCTACGTTCCACCAGCATTTTGTGTGTGTTACTTGAATTTCCAGCATCTGCAGATTTCCTCGTGTTTGCCTCTAAGCACTTGGCTATTGTGGCCATAAAAAAGACGTGGCTAAGAGAACTGCAAGACTGGCAGCTCAGTGTTCTGGGAAATGATGACAGAGGAACACGTGAGATTGGAAGAGGTGTTGTCTTTTTGATATAGGACAATATAAAGCAGTGTGGCGAGAGTATTCTCTTGAGAGATTTTCTAACCAGGTCATTTGGGTAGAACAGGGGTCCCTAACCTTTTTTGCACCGCGGACTGGTTTAATGACAATATTCTTGTGGACTGGCTGACCGGGGGGGGTGGCGGCGGCAGGGGGAGGGGTGTATTCAAGTAGGGTTAAACTCACCTCAACATGTCTTCTGCGGTTAGGGTTGCCAACTTTCTCACTCCCAAATAAGGGACAAAAGTAGCTGTCAAATACGGGACACTTGGGTTTACCCCGAGAAAGACTACCATGACCATGAAACCTTGCGCGGGCACCTCTGTGCGCATGCGCGTATGTGCCGATTTTTTTCCACAAATTGGTTTTGGCTTAATCTTACCGACTATACTGTACATACATTATTTCTACTTTATATAGGCTGCATATTTATATCATTCCTGCTTTTACTATATGTTACTGTTATTTTAGATTTTATGTGTTATTTGGTAGGTTATTTTTTGGGTCTGGGAACGCTCAAAAAATTTTTCCCATATAAATTAATGGTAATTGCTTCTTCGCTGTACGCCATTTCTGCACAAAAGGTTTCATAGGAACGCTCTACCTTAGTGGGAGAAAGACGGGACAAGGGCGGTCCCGTGTAGGTCAAACCAATTTAGCCCAATATACTGGATGTCCTGGCAAATATGGGACAGTTGGCAACCCTATGTTCAAGTTCAACAGGGCGTGACAGGGAATGAGGAAAGGTGCAGCTGACTCGTATCGTTTCCTCATGGCCCGATAGCACATGCTTTGCAGCCCAGTGGTTGGGGACCGCTGGGGTAGAACGTGGGTGGTCACCTGACTAGACTATATTAGAGCCTTGATAATAGTCATTGGGAACGTGAGAAGCAGATGTGTTGAGAGATTGCACATAGCTGTGGGAATGGTAGGGGAGAATGTAATTTTCACAGTGTCATCTGAGTCAGTCAGAGTGCAAAGGGCTTGGATGGACCAGACCTTGTGCAGTGTGTCCAAGTCAGTTTCCTCATGAAATATATAGCAGAGCATACTTCCGAGGAAGCAAGGTGGTTCAAGTAACTGAGGTGGCAGGTGGAGAGCACTTTGGGTCAATTGGCCATAATTCTGCTAGTTTTAAAACAGTTAGATAAAAGATAAAACAGGTCCACAGGTTAAAGTCCTGAACTGGAACAGAGCCAAATTTGAAGGCATTAGGCAGTATTTAGCTGACATCAAATGGGTGACTGTTTAATAACAAAGGAACACTTGGCAAGTGGGAGACTTTTAAGAGTGTCATATCGATGTTAGAACATGCACCTACCATGCCAGCCTCCGGAGTTTAAATGCTCTAACTCTCCAGAATATGGATAGCTGGTGTGACTACTTTAAAGATTCAGGTGTCAAGAATTGAGTATTTAAAGAACACCTGAACTGAGGATTGATGCTCAATTGTAAACCTTATGAGCGATATCACCTAGCATTTGTTTTGTGCTCAGTTCTCAATCCAGTTTGATACCATGTCTTGATCCTTGCTTTGGATTCTCTAGCATTTGGGTTCAAACCATCATCAAGGACTGTTGTCTCAGAGAGATTGAGCCGGCATGGAAGCTATGGGGTATCAGAGTCTTTTGCCCACTGTGGCCAACCACAATGAAGGAATTTCCAGGCAAAGCCTGGAGATTTATGTCTTCCAGGTAGCAGTTTGTCAACTTTCACAAGGAAGAAGCCAGAGTCACTCGGGAGAGTCAGTTGGTTGCTCTATAGAGTCAGTATATCTTCCAACCCTAGAGAGATTCAACAGAGATCTATGTTCTAAAACGGCTTACTTATACAATGCTCATTAGTGTCTGAACTCCAGCCATTCCAGTCCTCTTCAGAGCATGGGAAGGTGGTCTTCATTATCTCCCTTCTCTCTGGAAGAGCCCTGGCCTGGGCCACCAGCCATTGGGAACACAGGTTGGAGATTTGCTCAGATTCAGTGGAATTCACGGCCACCATGAGGATGGTGTTCCTTCACTCTGCTGGAACCAGCCAAGCCTTGAATCGCCTGATGAAGATTCAACCAGGTGGACGGTCAGCGACCAACTACGCGATTGGACCTTGGCCCAAGAGAGTGGCTGGAATAGGAAGGCTTTGGCCATTCTGTACTGCCATGGACTCCAAGATGAACTGAAAGATGCTCTGAAAGAGCTGGCCAAAGTTGATTGGTAGGAGAATTCAGCAGAACAGCAATGGCTGGAGTTTTTGGGGGCAATTCGGAAGGTGCAGGAAAGATACATGCCAAAGATGAAAAGTATTCAAATGAGAGGATGAGGCAAATGTGGCTGACAAGGAGTGTCAAAGACAGCATAAAAGCAAAAGAGAGGGCATAAAATATCACAATTGATACAGTTGTATTTCTATGTTATATCACTGTCCTGTTATTTATTATAAATGACTATAAATGGCATATTACATATTTAGATAGAGATGTAACTTAAAGATTTTTACTCATGTATATGAAGGATGTAAGTAATAAAGTCAATTCAAAAATTCGTGGGAACATAGAGGATTGGGAATCTTTTAAAAACCAACAGAATGCAATTAAAAAGCCATAACGAAAGAAAAGATGAAATATGAAGGCAAGAAAGCTAATAATATCAAAGAGGATACAAAAAGTTTTTACAGATATACGAAGTATAAAAGGGAGGCAAGAGTGGGCATCGGACTACTGGAAAATGATGCCAGAGAGGTATTAATAGGGGACAAAGAAATGGCAGACAAACTAAATAAGTACAGCATTTTGTGTCAGTCCTCTCTGCAAAATGCCAGAAATGCAAGGGTCAGGGGGCAGAAATGAGTGTCATTGCTATTACTAAGGAGAAGGTGCTTGGGAAGCTGAAAAGTCTGAAGGTAGATAAGTCACTTGGACCTAATGGAACACACCCGAGAGTTCTGAAGAGATAGCTGAAGAGATTATGGAGGCATCAGTAATGATCTTTAACGAATCAGTCGATTCTGGAATGATTCCTGAGGACCGGAAAATTGCAAATGTCTCTCTACCCTTTTGAAAGAAGGGAGACAAAAGTAAGGAAATTATAGGTTAGTTGGCCTTATAGACAGATGCTTGAGTCCATTTTTAAGGATGAAGTTTCATGGTACTTGAAAGCACATGATAAAATAGGCCAAAGTCAGCATGGTTTTTTCTTTCTTGAAATTTTGCCTTAAAATCTTGTTTGAAATATTTTGAAGATTTTTTTTTTGAATTTTTTGAGAAAATAAGACAGGATAGACAATGTAGTTGTTTATTGGAATTTTTAGAAGGCCTTTGACAAGGTGTCGCACACGAGGCTGCTTAATAAGATAAGAGGTGATGGTATTACAGGGAAGGTGCTAGCATAGAAATAGGATTGGCTGACTGGCAGGAGGCAAAAAGTGGAAATAAATGGGCCCTTTTCTGGTTGGCTGCTGGTGATTAGTGACGTTGGGACCATTTCTTTTCACATTATATGTCAATGGTTTCCATGAAGGAATTCATGACTCCATGCCCAGGTTTGCAAATGATACAAAGATAAGTGGAAGAGTTGGTAGTGTTGAGTAAGTAGGGTGTCTGCAGAAGGACCTAATCAAATTGGGAGAATGCAGAACTTTGAAGTGGTATGGTTTGGGTCATGGCCTGCAAGCAATGAATTTTGTACTTGAAAGTGATCTTTCTGTTCGAAGCCTCTGTGTTCACAACATTAATTTTAGACCACACGAGCTTCAAACCTCCAACCACTTCACTGTACATACACATCTGCCCTCAGGTCCTTGCACCAGAGCTCACTGCCCAAGGCAGCTGGCCTACAATCATGCCATCACTTGATATGATCTATCTACAACTTACTTCAATTGCTCTTTAAGTGATTCTTTACTAGATTATCACTTGAAATATTCACTTCTTAAGAGATAAAATGAGAAGCAGGGAAAATTTAATGGAAAAGCCTAAGAGAAGTAGTGGATACTTTTTCCACAACCCAGTCCATCATGGGTTAAGCCCTCCCCACCATTGAGCACATTTACAAGGAGTGCTGTTACAGAAAAGCTGCTTCCATCATCAAGGAACCCCACCATTTGGCCCATGTTCTCTTCTTGCTGCCACCATCAGGAAGGAAATACAGATGCCTCAGGGCCACACCACCAGGTTCAGAAACAGCTATTACCCCTCAGCCATCCAGTTCTTGAATCAGAAGATATGACTATACTTAACTTTACTCACGCCTTTATTCAACAGTTTCTACAACTTGTGGACTCACTTTCAAGGATTCTTCATCTCATGTTCTCACTATTTTTTGCTTATTTATTTATTATTATGGTTATTTTGCTTGTCTTCTTTTTGGATTTGCACAATTTGTTATCTTTTGCATATTGGTTGTTTGTCCATCTTGTTGTGTGTGGCTTTTCTTGATTCTATCGAGTTTCTTTGAATTTACTGTGGATGTCGCAAGAAAATGATTCTCAGGGTAGTATATGTTGACATACATGTATTTTGATAATAAACTTACTTTCAATTTTGACTTGTAACAAATTATACCATGTACTAATGTGAATTTAATTGGATTCAGTTATAACATAGTGTTTTACATCAGATTTACATAAATGACTCTCCAGGTTACAGGTTCCCCTCTTGTTTGTGTTAAATTGAATAAATAATTACTCTTTCTGATATGGGAATTTGGCTTCAGCATGTAGGAGTCTGTTCCTTGGGGACAAGCTCCATTAAAAGTCAATGAGATCTGGTGTCCTGCCTTATTGGGTAACTGAGCTGTGTGGAGTAAATTGGACTTTAGATGAAAATGTGTGCAAGGTGAGCTGGAAGGAAGGGAGAAAACTGCAGGCACAAAAGAAAATTCAAAAACAAGGAGTGAAGAGCAACATAATCCAAGCTCAGAAGGAAAGGAATTAGAATGAATATGGTGGAAATAAAAGGAAATTAGGTGGGAGCAGTTTATTCATTTAATATTCAGTAGTAATGGTTGTCCAATGATGAAGGAAGCCTATGTGAGAGAGTTTTTAAAGTGAAAAAGCCATTGCACTGGGGCGGTTCCACTCTCTCAACCTGGAAAGTCTAGTTTCAGTCGTCACAAACAGGGGTCTTCCTCGTCCGCAGTGGACAACCATGATATGCCTTATCATGCCCTTTGCTCGTCATGAAGTATTGCAGAGCTGCCTTCCTGGCCATTGGATCTCACTATAGATCTCATCTGCCCAGACCTCCAGAGCTGACTTTGCATGCTAGGACAGGCATGTCCCTATCCCAGGTTGACTCTGTGGTTAAGAAGGCATACGGTGCATTGGCCTTCATCAATCGTGGGACTGAGTTTAAGAGCCGAGAGGTAATGTTGCAGCTATATAGGACCCTGGTCAGACCCCGCTTAGAGTACTGTGCTCAATTCTGGTTGATTCACTATAGGAAGGATGTGGAAACCATAGAAAAGGTGCAGAGGAGATTTACAAGGATGTTGCCTGGATTGGGGAGCATGCCCTATGAGAATAGGTTGATTGAACTTGGTCTTTTCTCCTTGGAGCGATGGAGGATGAGAGGTGACTTGATAAAGGTGTACAAGATAATGAGAGGCATTGATCGTGTGAATAGTCAGAGGCTTTTCCCCAGGGCTAAAATGGCTAGCACGAGAGGGCATAGTTTTAAGGTGCCTGGAAGTAGGTACAGAGGAGATGTCGGGGGTAATTTTTTTATGCAGAGAGTGGTGAAAGCGTGGAATGGACTGCTGGTAGTGGTGGTGGTGGTGGAATAAATGATAGGGTCTTTTAAGAGACTCCTGGATGGGTACATGGTGCTTAGAAAAATAGAGGGCTATGGGTAAAGCCTCGGTAGTTCTAAGGTAGGGACATGTTCGGCACAGCTTTGTGGGCCGAAGGGTCTGTGTTGTGCTGTATGTTTTGTATGTTTCTATCCCACTAGGGTATGAGCCTACCCGTTACCCTCGCATGGTTTATCCCACTTGTCAAAGCAGTATACTGGAGTATGGCCGCTGTTACATGCATACAGTCACCTGGAGCCACAGGGGAGAGCTGAAGGTTTGATGGAGACCAAAGGTGAGCGAGCTGTCCCAGAATGGGTATGACGTGTCCATTCATGAACCAGTAAAAGACAGTTGCCTGCAAGAATGCTGCAAGGACAATCAGATATTCCTGGGAATGTATCAAATAGAAAAGATGGGAGTGAGAAATGGCATGATTATAAAAAGACAATGTAAGCTCAGAAGAGAGATGTGATCCAGGATCAGTAGAACAGGAATTTAAAAAGAAAGTTAGGTGAGAGCTGTTTATTCATTTAAAATTAAACTTAAAGTGACAATCTAGAAATACAAAGAGTTTGCAGCAGAGCTAATACAACACACTAAGTGACTCAAGATGTTGAAAGTAGTTTGGTAAAAGTAGTTACAAAATATAATTGGATAGTTTCCTGGAGTGTATATCACGACACAATTTTGAAACAAGGGTTAATTGGGCTAACAGTAAGCAATCATGTTTGGGAAAGAAATCACAGTTTAATAGAATTTTATATTAGCTCCTGAGCAGTACGATCCAGCCAGAAACTAATATATTTTTAAATACGGATAGTTGGTTAATGTCGGTTGAGAAATTAGCTTTCCAGTAGACAAGCAATGACAAATCTTTAATACATAGACCCTACAGGGAAAACTAATCTATATGCAGCCAGATAGAGGTGAAAGGTATTACAAGTAAAATAGTAGCAAAAAATGTTGGAAAAATGAGCGGTCAGCCTGCAGTTTGGGGAGAGTTGGAACCGAGCTTGGATGGCTAACATCTGAAAGAGCACAAAGTTAGAGTGCGAGTACAACCCAGCAAGATATACAATTGGAAAAGATTGTTAGAGTCTTGACACCGATGTAAAACGCAGGTGCAAAGTAAGTGTTGGAATTCTAGTAAAACAGACAAGGAAAGTTATAAGAAGGGATAAAAAACTGGTTGAAGCATTTAGCAAATATTTCACACATGTATTCATAATGAAAGTTATGGTGAAGGTACTTAGGTAATCACAATTTTCAGAGTCTCTTGAAGTTGAGGAACTAAATATTTATTGCAATAAAAGGTGAGTAGTGGAAAGTAGATTAAAACATTTCTCCTAAATCTGATAATTGATGTTAGGATTTTAAAACGTGTGGGCACTGTGGTATTACAAACACATTGCTGATCCTTCTTATTTACTTAGTTACCGCCCATTGCGGTGCTGGTGTTTAGGCAGCAATGAAGGTCCACCATCTCTGGCGGTGTTCAGGACCTCTTTCATCATGTCAGTAGCTTCCCCTCAGTTTCCACTACTGTCAGTCATGCAAGTCCTGGGTGGAGACTCAGGAATACTGTTGGTAAAGAAGGATTCTTCATTGCTGTTTCTATAACAAATTTTTTGACCAGTCAGGATTGTTAGCCCCTGAGCTGAACCCTGAGAATCTGGAGAACCAGTGGACCAATGTCCCATCTATTCCTTGCCCTACTTGGTATGGGTGAACCAACCAAGAGCCAAAGCATAAAGCCCTAACTCCAGCCAACATACTGTAGCTCTCTAGATCATTGAAGCACGCAAGCTTCCAAACCACGACAAGGTTGTGGTCCTCTTGGAGGACTGATCCTTTTAAAGCACCCCTTATCCTTGAGCCTTGTGCATTTGGTCAGGGATAGACAAAAATTGGCTGTTCTTTCCACTTTCAATTGGAAATCTGATGCATCAAGATGGAGGAATGCACATCAAAGTTGCTGGTGAACGCAGCAGGCCAGGCAGCATCTCTAGGAAGAGGTATAGGCGACGTTTCTGGCTAAGACCCTTCGTCAGTTAGTCCTGACGAAGGGTCTCGGCCCGAAACGTCGACTGTATCTCTTCCTAGAGATGCTGCCTGGCCTGCTGCGTTCACCAGCAACTTTGATGTGTGTTGCTTGAACTTCCAGCATCTGCAGAATTCCTCGTGTTTGCATCAAGATGGAGGTGCCTGATGATGAAATTTCATTTAAGGTGGAAACGGAAATCCTGTCCCCATTAACTGAAGAGATGAGGACCAGGTAAAACAGATTTCAGGTTCTGTCCAAGATTATCTGTGAAAAAACCTTTCTGAAAAACTTTCAATATCAATGTCTTGAAACACATTGCCTACAAAATGGTAGAGGGAGGACCAATCAAAGTGTTCAAAAAGAAATGGAAAGGCTTAAGAAAAGTAAACAGACAAGGCTGTGGGAATAGAGAGGTACTTCTCTACAGAGTTGACATGAAGTTGATGGATTGAATGGCCTGTAGCTGTTCTATAATGATGCTTATGTCAGACAGACTGGACCAAATTTACTACAGTTGATTTATCCATGCAGAATAAATGGCACCAATGAGATACACAGGAGGCAGAGCCCCACGGTGTCCTTGAAACCGAATCCACCTATAGTCACCGTAGTCCAAAATGACACAGAATCGAGATGAAAAAATCTGCAGATGCTAGAAATCCAAGCACCACACACAAAATGCTGGAGGAACTCAGCAGGCCAGGAAAAGAGTATGCAGTTGATGTTTCGAGCCGAGACCCTTCATCAGGTCTGCAGTCTTGCTGCTTGGCCTGCCGAGTTCCTCCAGCATTTTGTGTGTGTTGCAGTGACACAGAATGGTGGGCAACCAGGCAGGAGATTTGGTTTGACTTAATTCCTCTGTGGGTTCTTCTAAAGCTTATTGTCCTTTCTTTATTACCGTAGCTTATGATAATTAATTTAAGGGGCATCATAAATTGTATTGCGGGAATAGTTTTATATCTATCATTCAAACTCATTCATTAGATTAGATTGTTGTGATCACTCCAGGACATCTTGCTCTCTTTAATAAAACCTACTGTGTACTTTATGAGGTAATGTTATGTTTTTGTTTTGTGCTGACTCGTGTCCTCAGTGGGCTTCTGCACAAGGAACTGTAGATGTTAGTGAGTCTGCTGTATAGAATGATCCTTGTCAGCACTTTGAGCGTGCTGTTTCTGCACGCACGTTGCTGACTGGCTTGTCAAGTGGAATCAGAGAAATATGGACACTGAGGCCCAGTGGAACTGGGAGTGAAGGATGTCTCCAGCACAGT
This sequence comes from Mobula birostris, assembly GCF_030028105.1. Taxonomy (NCBI): domain Eukaryota; kingdom Metazoa; phylum Chordata; class Chondrichthyes; order Myliobatiformes; family Myliobatidae; genus Mobula; species Mobula birostris. The sequence continues at coordinate 21,670,022 of NC_092371.1, read as the reverse complement.
CTCTGCCTAAGGGTTACTGACCTATGTAACAGGTATATGCTGGAGGCTTGAAAACATCTATGGCCACATTTTTGCTTTTAGAAAAGAAAACTGCAGTTTGCATTCCCAACAGTATTTACAAGCCTTGCATAAGGAATGACAAATGCCATTCTTTCTGGAATATAGGATTTGGACTTTGTTTTGTGAGAAACTAGTCATTCTTAATAAAAATAGATTCCATCTGCGCTGCCATATATCAGTCTCTTGTTTTCCTGGCAGGCAAATTGAGAGCCTTTCATTATATTTTGAGAACTTACATTTCGTGTTTGTCTGGACAAATGATTGGATTAGATTAGATTATGAGGACACGCAGCCCTCTTTTATTGTCAATTAGTAATGCATGCATTAAGAAATGATACATTTTGTTCCTCCAGAATGATATCACAGAAACACAAGACAAACCGAGACTAAAAAAACTGACAAAAACCACATAATTATAACATAAAGTTTTAACAGTGCAAACAATATCATTATTTGATAGAAGAACAGACCATGGGCACGGTGAAAAGTCTCAAAGTCCCATCATCTCATGCAGACGGTTGAAGGAAGAAAAAAACTCTTCCTGCCATGAGCTTCCAGCGCCGCAAACTTGCCGATGCAGCATCCTGGAAGCACCCAGCCGCAGTCTGACTCCGAGTCCGTCCGAAAACTTCGAGCCTCCGACCAGCTCTCCGACACCAAGCACAGAGCACCATCTCTGCCGAGCACTTTGACCCCAGCCTCGGCAACAGGCAGTAGGCAAAGCCAAGGATTTGGGGCCTTCCCCTCCGGAGATTCTCGATCGTACATTAGCAGCGGCAGCGAAGCGGGCATTTCAGAAGTTTCTCCAGATGTTCCTCCGTGCTTCTTCACGTTTGTCTCCATCAAATCAGGATTGTGCACGGCCCTTATTTTAACAAATACAATATCATTTGGAGCGGCCGCGCGTGCTGTATCACATCGCCATCTTCTTCTCCCCTCCTGCTGTTGATAGGACTCCTGCCAACAGCTCATCCTATATAACAGATGGATGACAGTACAGAGAGTGAGGGCAGAGATTGTCATTCCTGCTTTCCCTGAACCAAACAGTTCTTTCCTTTCTGTTCATCTCTGTGGCTGCTATTTGCACAAATTGTCAACATCTTTGCTCCTTTTCCAACAATAATTGACATCATTCTTCAAAAGAATATCATGACTGAAATGTCAATTTTCTTTTGGACATAAATTATGCAATATGGTGGAAGCAGAACTCCCGGCTCTGAATTGATTTTTTTCCTTCAGCCACTGGGGATAATGTGCTCAAAGTACCCAAAAATAGTCACAATTCTGTGTTTTGATGGAGGAATTATTTTGGAGAGGAATCAAAAAGAGCTGAAGTAAGAAAAAGTCCATTAGGCATGCAAAGAGGTGATTATTTCCACTGCTGAGCACAATTGAACTATGGACAAAACTGTGTTTAAACCATCTGTGCTGTGCAAGGGAAGGTAGATGAATGTGCTCAGAAGTTGCTGAGTTTCAATAAGTCATGAGCAGCATTCTGCACATGTTAATGTGCCATGGCACAGCCCATTTAATACTTGTAATTTTGTTTTTGTTTTCTCTACTACCCCACCCCCACCACTTTTCATTTTCAGTGCTGCAATATAGACAGGCAAACACAGATCAAAGGCACTGGTTCAGCTGGAGAAGCCTCTGCTCAGAATAAATTTCTGTCATTAAGGCTCAAAGCAAACCAAATCAAATGAGAGTACATATGTCAAGAGGTTTCCATTGGGATCCAAATAAAAGATAACTTCAAGGCAGGATTTAAGTTGCTTGGAGTTAACATGAACAAGTTATTACCAGAAGAAAATACATTCAGCATTCCCAACATTTCCACTCCACTACCACTCTATTGAGGTCTTTCAAGAGCCAGCCTCAGACTTGGTTTCAACTCTCCTTAGTTCCACCATCTCATCATACACTGCTACAAATTGTCATTAATCTCATACATAATAATATAATTTTCAATAATCAATGCCAGTTATCACCTGTCCAGTTGACCAAACATACCTTGTCCATTTTGGGTTGAACAGATCAATCCCATTTAATATTTTTCATATCTAATACTTTGTAGAGGTTATCAAATTTCCACGTTCTTTTGTATAGTTAATCACTTCACCTCCATTTTATATCAATTCTCCATTCCTTTTGTTATTTGGTGACTTTCTCTAGAAGTTATTCCAAATTATTCTGATTATGTATAATTTTTTTCTTCTTTTCTAATTGCATCACCAGATTTTCCCAGGGGAGAGAACTGATTGAATGTTCGTTCAAGGTTCCTTTAAAAAAATCTTGCTGTTCTAATTGTTAATTTTTATTTTTCACACTATAGATTTGTTGATTTTATATTTTTGGTTTGTATAATTAATTAAATCCTGTCATAAAAGTACTAACTGCTTCCTCCATTTCTTTTGCCTTCTGTTTTTATATTCCATGAAATTTACCTAGCTTACAATTCTCTTTTTTGCATCCAGATTAACTACATACTGTAAATAATAAATACTTGCACAAAACATTGGTGAAGCCACATTTTGGAATATTGTGTCTGGTTTTGGTCACCATACTACAAGAAAGATACCAATAAGCTGGAAGGATTGCAGAGGAGATTTAGGAGGATTTTGCCAAGACTCAAATGACTGAGAAATTCTACAACTTTATTCACTGTGTGAAGAACAATGAGGGGTGATTTTATGGAGGTATGTAAAATCATGAAGGACAGAGATAGGGTGGATGCACACAGTCTTTTACCGAGGATCCGGATATCAAGAACTAGAGAGTATAGGTTTAAGATGAGTAGGAAGAGGCATGGTGATCCTTACCTCTCATTCACTTTGAAGACATGTAGCAAACAGCTCAGATTACTGGAAAGATACTGCCAACATTGTCTTCCCAAAATCCTCCAAATTCATTGGCAGGATATGTCAAGCCAGCAATGAGGCTTTAATTAGATTCTATAGGGTTTACACTTTTATTTCTTCTACTAAGATGCATGACCATACACTCTTGACACTGTATTCCATCTGCCACTTCTTTGCCCATTCTCCTAATCTGTCTGTCCTTCTACAGACTCTCTGTTTTCTCAAATTGACCTGTCCCTCCACCTAACTTAACATCATCTACAACATGGCCAAAAAGCCATCAAATCTGTCATCCAAATCATTCTCATATAACGTAAAAAGAAGTTATCCCAACATAGCCACCTCTGGAACACACTCATCACCTGCAGCCAATCAGAAAATGCTCCCTTTATTCCCACTCTTTGCCTCCTGCCAATCAGCCAATGCTCTATCCATGCTAGTATCGTTCCTGCAATACTATAGGCTCTTAACTTGTTGAACATCCTCATGTGCAACACCATGTCAAAGGCCTTTCGAAAACCCAAGTGCCCAACATTCACTAATTCCCCTTTGTATATCCTGCTTGTTGTTTCCTCAAAGAATTACAAAAGATTTGTCAGGCAACACTCCCCCTTAGTGCCTCCAAGTATCCTAAAAACACATCCCAAAAACAATTGACTCAATTATCTCCCCAACCACTGAGGTCAAACTAACCAAAATGGCCTATAATTTCTTTTCTTCTGCCTCTCTAGAAGAGTGGAATGACACTTGCAATTTTCCAGTCCTCCGTAACCATACTAGAATATATTGATTCTTGAAAGATCATTACTAATGCCTCCATAATCTCCTCATCTACCTCTTTCAGAGTCCTGGGATATACACCATCAAGTATAAGTGATTTATATACATTCAGACCTTTCTGTTTCCCAACATCTTCTCCCCAGTAATGGCAACATCACTCACTCTCGAACATCTGGCATACTGCTATTGTTTTTCACAGTGACGACTGATGTAAAATATTTATTCAGTTCATCCGCCATTTCCTTCACCCTATTGCTACCTCTCCAGAGTCATTTGCCAGTGATTCAGTATCTATTCTCTCCTCTCTTCTACTCTCTATACCAAAAAAAAGTTGGTATCCTCTTTGTTACTTTTGATGAGCTTACCTTTGTTTTCCATCTTTATTAATATTTTGGTTGCCTTCTGTGGGTTTTTAAAAGCGCCGAATCCTCTAACTTCCCACTAATTTTTGTTCTATTATATGCCCTCTCTTTGGCTTTTATGTTGACTTTAACTTCTCTTGTCAGCATGGCTGTGTTGTCCTGCCTTTAGAGTACTTTTTCTTCTTTGGGATGTATCTATCCTGCACCTTCCGAATTGCTCCCAGAAGTTCCAGCCATTGTGCTTTGGCATCATCCCTGCTAATGGCCCCTTCCTAGTAACTTTTGCCAGCTCCTATCTTACGCCTCTGTTATTCATTGTATTCCGGTGTAATACTGACACATCTGACTTTAGCTTTTCCCTCTCAAATTGCAGTGTGAGTTGTATCATATTATGATCACTGGCCCCAGAGGGATCATATACATTAAGCTCTCTAATCAATTCCAGTTCATTGCACAACACCAAATCAAGAAAGCCACCTTATAGGCATTCTACAAATTCCCCCTCTTGGGACCCAGCACCAACCTGATTTTCCCAATGTACCTGCATATTGAAATCCCTCATGACTATCATACCATTGGCCTTTTGATCTGCCTTTTCTATATTCTGTTGTAATTTGTAACCCACATTTTTGCTATTGATCGAAGCCCAGTATATAACTCCCCTCAAGGTCTTTTTACCCTTGCAGCTTCCTAGCTCTACCCACAAAAATTCTACTTCTTCCGATCCTGTGTCACCTCCTTCTAAGGGCTTGATTTAATTTTTTACCAACAGAGCCACACTGCCCCTTTGTCTACCTTACTGTCCTTTCGATACAATGTGTATCCTTGGGTGTTAAGCTCCCAGCTATAATCTTCTCAGCCACGACTCAGTGATGCCCACAATGTCATACCTGCCAATCTCCAATTGTGATGGAAGTTCATCAACCTTATTCCATCTACTGTATGTGCTCAAATGTAACATCTTCAGTCCTGTATACATTGCCATTTTTGATTTTGTACCCCTTTTACATTTCAACTCATCCCACTGACTGCAATTTTGCCCCATCATCTGCCTGTCCTTGCTAGTAGTCTCACTACAGCCTCTGTTTATAAGCCCACTGCCCTATCATCAGCCCTATCACTCTGGTTCCAATCCCCCGGCCAAATTTGTTTAAGCCCTCCCAAACAGCTCCAGCAAACCTGCCACAAGGATATTGGTTCCCCCCCCCCCCCCACCTCAGGTTCAGGTGTAATCTGTCTCTTTTGTACTTTTCCCAGAAGATATCCCAATGACCCACAAGTCTGAAACCCTGCCCCCTGCACCAGTTCCTCAGCTATGTATTTATGTGCCAAATCATCCTATTCTTACCCTCATTGGCACATGACACAGAAATTAATCCAGAGACTACTGCCTTGGTGGTCCTATTTTTCATGTTTCTCCCTAAAATCTGTCTTCAGGACCTCCTTGCCTTTCATACCTATGCCATTGGTGCTGATATGTACCAAGAGTTCTGGCTGCTGTCTTTTATTGGCTCTCGTCCATTATGTCTTGTTTAAGTTTAGAGAAAATAAGAAGTCAGACATTTGATATATCCTTTAAATTTGAGCAAATATGGCAACCTTTTATCTAGTATTTTCATTTAATTTTATTTAGTACTCTTTTAATCTTTTTTTTTCAAAGTTTTAGATTTGATTAGTCTTTCTTTTTGGTCGTATCCTCAAATTGGATTGCCCAGTCCCTTTTTGTTTGTTTTTTTTTAATATGGTGTAGTGTTTTTTTTTTCTTTTCATTTAAAACTCAATGTTTTTTCCTTTCTTTTCATAAACTGGTAAGAGGAGAATAGTTATTTTCATTTTTTTATTATATATTTTATACTAGTTTAACAATATCTATGATTTTGACAATGTCTGCCTTAATCTTTGTTTATATTGTTACTGGTATATATATTTGAACTAATTCTCCTTTTGATTGTATTTATGCTTTTTTTAAATCAATAAAAAGATTAATAAAGAAAGAGTTCTGGCTGCTGACCCTCCCCTTTTAGAATGCTGTGGAACAGCTCTGAGACACCCCTGACATACCATCTGGGTGCCTCTATTGCATTCACAGAATCTCTTATCTATTCCTCTACCGATGGACTGTCCTATTACTAATGCACTCCTCCACCTCTCTTCACTTCTGAGCCATAGCGCCAGACTCAGTGCCAGAGAGCTAGTCACTGCAGCTACCCCGGTCGGTCATCCTCCTCAAAGGCATCCAAAGCTGTATACTTATTATTGAGGGGAATGGTGACAGGGACACTGTACTGCCTGCCCATTTTCCTTCCTTCCCCTGACAGTCACCCAGTTACTTAGGGGTGAGTACTTTCCTATAGCTTCGCCATCATCTCCTCAGTCTCCTGTATGAGCCAAATGATAACAAGCTGCAACTCCAGGTCCTAAACCCGTTCTCTGTGTAACTGCAGATCAGTGATCCTGCTGTAATTGTGGTTATCTAGGAGGCTGTATGTCTCCCAGGATTCCCACACCTTACACAAAGAACACAACACAGCTCCTGAAGCCTTTCTCACTGCATTATCTGTGCCCGAACAAACGAGGAATGAAGAATAAAGAAGAAGAAGAAACTTTCCAAACGCCATTGTGTTTTGGAACTACAAAACATCAAACTAATTCAAATAAGACATGGGGAGTCCGAAATATGGGAGAGTTCAACTTACTTTAAGTGAGGCATGATGACATATGCATTTAACATATTTTTTACATATAACCAGTGGGCACGTGGCCAAGTGGTTAAGACATTGGACTAGCAACCTGAAGGTCGTGAGTTCAAGCCCCAGCCGAGGCAACATGTGTTGTGTCCTTGAGCAAGGCACTTAATCACACATTGCTCTGCGACGACACTGGTGCCAAGCTGTATGGGTCCTAATGTCCTTCCCTTGGACAACATTGTTGTCGTGGAGAGAGGAGACTTGCAGCATGGACAACTGCTGGTCTTCCATACAACCTTGCCCAGGCCTGCGCCCTGGGGAGTGAAGACTTTCCAGGCACAGATCCATGGTCTTGCAAGACATATAGCCAGTGATGAATTATTTAAATCAACAAGAATTCTTAATCGAGCAATGTATATACCATATCACTCAAATATTACTGAAATATTAAATGCACAACACTCCTTAACTATAAACTCTATAAAGAATGCTATATATACAGTATGTGATGTAATACAACTGTATATACGGATATACACAGCATGGTAAATTTAAACAGTTCCATTCAGGCATAAAGATTTAATCACTGTCAAAGACTTCTTACACTTGTGGGAGAATGTCCATCTTGATAAAAGGGATCACTTTGCTGAGCAGGTGAGACTTGTGGCTGTGAAACAATCTCAGTTTCTGGGGCCTTCTCCATGGTTGTTGCAGGAATTGACTCTGAAATTGCAAAAAGTGGTCTGATAGCTCTGGACACCTTTCTTCTCCTTTTCCTTCCTTTAGTTTGTGTATCTTGATCTTGAGAAGATGCAGTTCGTTCACTAAAGTATTCTGTTATTAATCCTTCAATTGCTCCCTTTAGGATCTGATCTCTCCTCTGGGTTTCCTCATCAACATCATCTTCTGACGAATCCTCTGTTTCTCTGTCTCCATTGACTCCTTGCTTTTTCACCTTCCATTCATTCAGTTGGGCTTTGGTCTTTACAGCTACTTTCATAAGCAGCTTCTTGTCTCCCACGAAGATCATGCAATAGCGTAATGTACAAAAAGTAGATTCTGGTTCATTATTCTCTCAAAAACTGTATGCTTGAAACTTTCCTGAAGCACCTTGAACTCTCTTCCTGTTTAAAGCAAATCCACATTCCACCAGTAACTGCCTGCTTAACATATCAGAAGAATTCTCAGATATGTTGCCTATAAAAACCGTTGTAGTGGAACCATTGCTTTTGTCACTTCCATGCTCCCTCTGAGCAGCATGGTCCTTCCTTGGTCTAATAAGCTTTCCAACCAGAGGCATGGAGGTTGGCATCAACACCTGTTTGTCCTCTGATGGGTAATGGTTCATGGTGTTCAGCATGGAGATGGTTGTCCATCATCCAGTACCTTGGTTAATTTTCTTTCAGTTGCCTTCATTGCAAGCAATGTGACACACAAATGGTGGATAGATCTCTGGTCAAGTTGTAATTGTTTGAGCCAATCATGTCGCCAAAATGCTGGTTTTCTTGTTTCTTATCACATGCAAGCTCAATGTGACTTGTTGGTTGCTGTAGTCCACAGTTACGGATGTCATTTCCACAGAAGTCATCCTGATCTCGCCGAAGCCAGCCCACTTTAACACTGGCTCACTCCAACAATGGCTGCTCCACTTATCTCTGTCTTGTTTTTATTTGCCCCGCTAATGAATCCTGTTCACTGATTGAGCAGCTCAATCTCTGAAAACTGTCATGAAGCTCTGCTTTCTTAATCTTCCATCGTGAACCTGTGTGAATCCTCCTCTTCTTCTCACACTCCCCTTCACTAATTGGCTATAGTTCAAACTTTGCAAACTGCGGCAAAGCTCTGCTTTTTAATCTTCAATCATGGACCTATGTGAAGCCACCTTTTCTCCTGCCCTTATTCACTGATTGGTGACAGTTTGAACTCCAAGTTTTCAAGGTCTTCTGGAAAAAATATGATATTCTCACCAACTCCTGTGAATCCCTGAACAATGTTTGAACAAAGTAAAGAAAGGTCATTGGCAAAGGCATTATGAGTCTTATGCTGCATCATTAGTAGGATATATAAGTTTACCATGAACATAGTAGGAGGGGAAAACCAATCCATAACTATCCATCTGTTCTGACCAAGAAAGAATAAGATTTCCTTCCACTCTAATCTCAAGAACTGCCAAGAAGTCTAAATACCCCAAAGAAACTTGTTATTTTTGGTAAGCGAATAGTGGGATGGTGCTGACAGTAATGAAATAAAGAAGAAGCAAAATGAGAGCAATAATGATTTGCTGCTGTTTGGAGTGGGATGTAGAAGTTTGTGATTCATTAGGAGAAATCTGGAATTTGGCAATATGATTCAGATCAGGGGTTTAATCCAAATATTTGATCGCAAAATTTAAAAACATTAACATTTAGATAGATGTCATGGAACCAAGTATTTAACAGAGGGAGTCACAAATCCCTCTGACAAGTTGCCAAGGAGAATATGAAATGTGTTATTATTGCAAGAGCAGAAAGCATCAGATTCAGATTATTCAGAATCCATGGAAAGTTATATGTCATTGGATTCCTTGATGAACTCAAAATACACAACAAAAAGAAAGGTAGTTGATCTTAAGAGGCCTGGGATATCATTATTCCTTGCTGGAGTTTTCTAACTGTACTATGGTGTCAATATTTTCATGCAAACCCATGGAATGTGGTCATGGTTGGCTGGAGTTTAGCATTTAGTGTCCAGTGGTGGGGGAAGAGGTCTAGTTTAGCAACTCTTTTTCTTTTTCACGTCCTATTGGGAAAATGAACTTGAGATGACCGGGATATGTTACTCCCTTGTACTCTGTTCATTTTTTTCACTTAAGCTTCAAGCTGACTATTGATTTAAAATTTCATCTAAATTTCAGCGCCACGGACAGTCACTTAACTCACAAGACACTGCAAAATGGAATATAAGAGGGTCAGCTAAAAGAACAGACCTGATTTCCGCATTGTATTGAGGAGAGGTCTTAAATTAATTGACAGCTAATGAAAGGCTCAAAGCCTAGTTATTACCATATTAGGATTGTAACTAATTCCACAAAAGATCCCACTAATCAACAGCTTAGTAATAACAATATATTCTGTTTTTAGATGATACTTGAGTGAAATTTGCTCATGTTTGTGTGAAATCCTGCAGCTGAGATTATAAGATCAAAACATTTTGGAGAAGAGTTAGGTTGTTCGGCCCATTGAGTCTGTTCTGGCATTCAATTATAGCTGATTTTTTCAAGCCAATTTCTCTGACCTTTTTTCTGTAACTGCTCACACCTTTACCAATCAAGGACCTATCAATCTCTGCCACAAGTACACTCAATCCCTTGGCCTCTGCAGCTCACTGTGGCAAAGAATTCCAGTGTTTCATCTATATCCAGCTGAAGAAATCAGAATCGGAATCAGGCTTATTATTACTGTCTTATATGAGCTGAAATTTGTTGTTTTGCAGAAGCAATAGAGTGTAAGAAATAAATGACAAGTTACAGAAATAAATAAACAGCAGAATAAATGAATAATGAGATAGCCTTCATAGACTAATAGACCATTTATAAATCTGATGGTGGAGAGAATGAAGCAGTTCCTAATAAACTGAGCGTGAGTCTTCTGTACCTCTTCCCTAATGATAGTAATAATGCAAAGGCATGCCCCAGATCATGAGGGTCATCAGTGATGGATGCTGCCTTCTGGAGGCATTGCCTTTTGAAGATGTCCTTGATGATGAGGGGAGTAGTGCCTGTGATAGAGCTGGCTGTGCAACCCTCCGTACCCTTTTCTGATCCTGTGCATTGCAGCCTCCACACCAGGCTGTGATACAACCAGCCAGAATGCTCTCTGCAGTACAACTATAGAAATCTGCAGAATTCTTCAGTGATATGCTGAATCTTTTCAAACAGTTAATGATGTGGAGCTGCTGGCATGCCTGCTCCATAATAGCATCAAGGTGTTGTGTCATCTTTTCCAGTATTGACCCCTCAATGACAACAGGTGTGTATTTTCCTGACTTATTTTCCTCAAATCCGCAATCAATTCCTTGGTCTTGCTGACGTTGAGTGCAAGGTTCCACCTGTGTGGGTTGTCAGCAAGGAGGAGAGGCTATTACCGATCTGCACTGACTGTGGTCTCCTAATAAGGAAGTCGACAATCCATTTTAAGAGGCTGATTTTAATACTTATGGAATGAGAGTGTTGAAATCAGAGTCTTCAGGGTCCTGACGGAGAGTGCTGAGCAGCTGCATGGAGTTCTCCAGTGCATTTCAATCTGAGTCTCAGCCTGGAAATGGTCCCAGCTGTGTGGAAAACATCATGTATGGTCCCAGTACCCAAGAAGGGCCAACCAAAAGTCTTGAATGGCCACTGTCCAGTGCCCCTGACATCATACATCATGAATACTTTAGAGAGGCTGGTCTTGGCTCACCTCCAACTCCTGGTCAGATCAGCCCTCAATTCTCCGCAGTTTGCCTACCAGGAGCACATTGCAGTTGATAATGCTGTCATTTACTTTACTTTACTTACCTACTGAACAGAGCCTACTCCCATTTCATTAAGCAGAGCAGCACTTTGAAGGTCGTGTTTTTGATGTCTCAAGTGCCTTCAATACTTATACAACCCGCATTGCTTGGGGGGAAATCTCCATTCAATGCATGTTGGCACTTCCATTGTATCCTGGATAATGGACTACCTGACTGGCAGACCACATTTTGTGTGGCTTCAGAGCTGTGTGTCAGACGTGGCTATAAGGAGCACTGGGGCCCCATAGGAGACTGTATTGACTGCCCTCCTGTATACCCTGTATCCCTCGAACTTTAGACACAACACATCATCTGTAGAAATTCTCTGATGACTCAGCAATAGTTGGTTGTTTAAAGAGAGGACAGGAGGATGAATACAGGGTGCTGGTGGAGGGCTTTGTCAAATGGTGCAAGCTGAATCATCTGCAGCTCAACATTAGTAAGAGATGGTGATGGACTTTAAGAAGACTAAGTTTGAACTGCTCCCTTTTACTTTTGATGATGAAGATGGGATGTGGTGAGGACCTCCAAGTACCTGGGGGTGCACCTGGATACAGATTAGAGTGGAGCACCAACACAGATGTTGTGTACAGGAGGGCCAGAGTTGCCTTTCCTTTCTGAGGAGACAGAGGTCCTTTGGAGTATGCAGGCCTCTTCTTCACATATTCTATCAGTCTGTTCTCACCAGTACAATGTTCTATTTGGTGGTGTGCTGGGGCAATGGTATCAACATGGGTGATGCCAACAGGCTCAATAAACTGCTTAGAAAAGCTGGCTCTGTTATAGGAGACAAACTGGACACACTTGAGTCTGTGGTAGAATCAAGGGTGATAGAACAAAGGACCCTATGGAAAATCCTGGCAATTCTGGACAGTATTTCTCACCCTCTGCATGCCATTTTGGCTGAACGGAGGAGCACTTTTAGTGATAGACTGAAACAACTGCATTGCTCCAAAGAGCGCAAAATGAGGTCATTCTTACCGTCAGCCATTAGGCTCTATAATGAGTTAACCTATAGCTGGAGAAGTAATGACCCCTCCTATTAGACTTTTTGAGTTAACTTATTTTTTATCCTTTCTTACTTCTCTTCTAATATTTGTACAACTGTAATTTCCTTTGGGATCAATACAGTACAGTATTTATCCATCCATCTATCTCAACAGTCAATAAATAACAGGCTGAAGAAAGTCCTCCTCATCTCAGTTTTAAAAGGACATTCTTTATTCTGATGCTGTGTCCTCATATCCTCCACTATCCTACTAATGGAAATATCCTCTCCACATCCATTCTATCCAGGCAATTCATTATCTTGCAGGTTTCAGTCAAATCTCCCTTCATCCTTCTGAATTCCATTGAGAACAGGCCCAACAATATGAAATACTCCTTATATGATCAGCCCTTCATTCCTGAGACGATTGAAATATCCCAGGACCCTTTGAAATAATGCCATGAGACATTTTGATTCATCTGATGGCAATCCTGAAAGTGCAACATTCTCTCATCACTGCACCTTAGGATAGGTCCTCAAATCATTGAATGGAGCTTCAGCAATGAGTCTAACTTAGACTCAATGTTCCACAGAACTATCTGGGCCTGACCTCAAATACAGTCTGATTTCCCCAACAAGACATACAGAAGGGTGAATAATATAGACCCTCCTGAGCAAATGAGGAAAATTTGGGTGAACTCTTAGCTACATTGAGTGGGGGAATTTAAAAAAAGTTTATGAAGGAAGATAAAACTAACCCTTCTTTGGATACACTTCATATACCGATGTTAGACATGAGTTCAAGGTCTCTGATTTAATTGTAAGCAAAATGCTTACTCTGTTGTGAAGTTTAATTTCAGCAAGCAGACAAAAATGCACATCTGGCCAGAAAATGAGCTTTAATTGCTTAATGAAAATTGCACATTTAATGGAAATACATCTAAAAGAACCAATAAAGCTCCTAATATATTTATTGCCTAAGTGAATCAAGGTTTATTTATTTGGTTCAAACCTGTTCTGTAAAAATATATTTTTTTAAATGAATTAGTATTGATTAGTGAACCATACCAGATTATTTACCTTAAAATTGCTAACTACTAAATGAAAAATGTAGTAATAGATGGTGGAAGACAATTAAAGTCTGTAATTGGGTTGGCAGAGTCCCCTGCTGACATTAGTGAGGAGATTAAATTTAAGATTTGATTGGTTGAGACAGCTGGTATTAATGAACCATAAAGCTTGTATCCTAAATTGGTCATTATCCAGTAATGACAACAATTAACATTGTGCCATGTTTTATTTTCACACTGGGAGTGCTGAGCAGATTGGAGCACTGGGCTGTGCCTCGTGGATGAATTCACTCTTTCTGCTGAATTCAACTGTGAATCCTCATTATATTTATCTGAAGACCAACCACCTTCTAATCTATTTGACTTTGCTCATAGGAATTGGCAAAGTTTGGAACTTGCCATTTCCTGAATGTACAGGGTGAAAATCATATTGTAAATTAACTATATTTGTCTAACTGGCTATGTAATACTAACTTTTAAAAAGGGAAATTGGTATTTATACTGAATTGTTTAAATTATCCCCTGTGTCACTGTGTGCTCTAAAACTGATAGATCAGGAAGCTGTCAAGCAGATGGTGTAATGGGCTGGGTTGATCAGATCTGAAAGACCCAAACCAATTTGTGTGTCCAGTAGATGCAGTGGTAAGTGAAAAAGCACAACAAAGTAACTTAAGTCTAATTTGTGATCATATAAACAAATAACCCACCCTATGTTCTTTTTTTCTCTCTCTCTCCTTTTTTTCCCTCTGTCCCTCTCACTATATCCCCTGCCCATCCTCTGGGTTCCCCCCCCCCTCCTTTTCTTTCTCCTTGGGCCTCCTGTCCCATGATCCTCTCATATCCCTTTTGCCAATCAACTGTCGAGCTCTTGGCTCCATCCCTCCCCCTCCTGTCTTCTCCTATCATTTTGCATCTCCCCCTCCCCCTCCCCCTCCCCCTCCCCCTTGTGTAGGCATGTGGTGAAGTGGTTAAAGCATTGGACTAGCGACCTGAAGGTCGTGAGTTCAAGCCACAGCTGAGGGAATGTGTTGTGTCCTTGAGCAAGGCACTTAATTACACATTGCTCTGCGATGACACTGGTGCCAAGCTGTATGGGTCCTAATGCCCTTCCCTTGGACAACATCAGTGTCATGGAGAGGGGAGACTTGCAGCATGGGCAACTGCTGGTCTTCCATACAACCTTGCCCAGGCCTGCGCCCTGGAGAGTGAAGAATTTCCAGGCGCAGATCCATGGTCTCGCAAGACTAACGGATGCCTTTACTCCCCCTCCCACTTTCAAATCTCTTACTAGCTCTTCTTTCAGTTAGTCCTGACGAAGAGTCTCGGCCCAAAACGTTGACTATACCTCTTCCTAGAGATGCTGCCTGGCCTGCTGCGTTCACCAGCAACTTTGATGTGTGTTGCTAAATATTACATAGTAATTTACAAAGATTTCAGGGCTCATGATTCTTAGTCTCCGCTTAATTGTTGCTGTCCTTGGGGAAGTTGATTGTCGCTGTTGCTGGGGGAGTTCCAAATTCTGACTAGTGAAATCACTCTGAGTCCATCCTAAGCACCGATTAATCGCAATTTCCTCATTCTGGGTGAAGTCCCAAAAACCAAGTGAAAGGGGCCTCAGTAAATCAGTGTTCAATCCACAAGTTTTGGGAGACACATAAACTCTTTTTCTTTTGTTCACATGTCACTAGTGCCTTAAGGCTAAGAAAGAATCCAGAGGCTATTTGCAAACATTTAACAAACCTATACTGTAAGAATACAGCCACTATTAATGAACGTTTAACAAACCTACTGTGTTTCACTTGTACAGGCACCTTACATGCTGTGAGTTCACAAACAGCTGAAGAGTAACTGGAATTTTTCAGATTTGCATGTAATATTTTTACACAATTGAATACACCGCAACACAACTGGTTTCAAGGAACCTGCTGAAACAGGATGTTTTTTTTGTCATTGTTAAAAAAAAACTCCCTGATCTCACTCACGAAGTTACTGGAGTTGAATCATGACATCTTCCTGCAAGGGGGAATCCATGTATAATAATATGCCCTTGAGCGGTCACTGAATAAAGAATGCAAATCTGTGTGAGCTGGGCCTCTCTCAGTAGCAATCCACTGTGACTCAGCAGGCTGTAGGTTCAAATTCCACTCAGGAGGCATGGAATTTTAAACCAAGCTGACATCCCATTCCATTTCTGCAGGACTTTTCTGCATTTAGAAGGGTGTCTTTCAGCTGTGATTTCACGTTCTGTCAGCCGGACTTAGAGCAATTATTTTGAAGAAGAGAAGGCTGTGGGGTTAATTCGAGTGTGATGATCAATACCTAATCCATATTGCAAAGAAAACTGCATGCTCCAGCTCAGCATTGTAGCACAGCAACAATGACTCTTTCCATCGTTGATATTTGGGGTTATCTGATGATTCAAATAAATAAACTTCTCTTACAGAAATTCTGCCTTCCTAGCCAAGTGTAGTTAACTGCAAATCTAGTTGTGCTTGATTGCATATCAAAAATGATTAACAGATATTCTATTGATAACTGATCTAAATAGTCTGACTATTTACCCAAGTGAATGCAAGCCACTGTTGCTGGTAAAGACTAAAGAATAAAATTGTGGTGAAGATGATGTGCAAGTACATTTATTTGTTCTTTTTTATTCAGCTTTTGGGATCTGGGATCACTTGCAAGGTTACTGCCTGTCCCAAACTGGTGTTAAGCTGCTTTCATGAGCTGCCAGCGCACTGTCAATCAACACGGGGGCACCTCAAGGGTATGTGCTTAGCCCACTGTTATACTCGTTCTACACTCCTGACTGTGCAACTAGGCACAGCTCAAATGCCATCTATAAATTCTATCATTAGTAATAACTCAAATGGCAATGAGGAGGCATACAAAACTGAAATAGTAACGTCGCAACAACCTTGCACACAACATCAGCAAGAACAAGGAATTGATTGTAAACTTCAGGAAGGGGAAATCAGGTGATCAAAATCCAGTCCTCATTGAGGGATCAGTGGTGGAAAGGGTGATCTGCTTCAGGTACATAGAATAGTACAACACAGTACAGGCCCTTCGGCCCACAATGTTGTGCCAACCCTTAAACCCTGCCTCCCATATAACACCCCACCTTAAATTCCTCCATATACCTGTCTAGTAGTCTCACTAGTGTATCTGCCTCCACCACTGACTCAGGCAGTGCATTCCACGCACCAACCTCTCTCTGATTAAAAAACCTTCCTCTAATATCCCCCTTGAACTTCCCACCCCTTACTTTAAAGCCATGTCCTCTTGTATTGAGCAGTGGTGCCCTGGGGAAGAGGCGCTGTCTGTCCACTCTATCTAATCCTCTTAATATCTTGTATACCTCTATCATGTCTCCTTTCATCCTCTTTCTCTCTAAAGAGTAAAGCCCTAGCTCCTTTAATCTCTAATCATAATCCATACTCTCAAAACTAAGCAGCATTCTGGTAAATCTCCTCTGTACCCTTTCCAATGCTTCCACATCCTTCCTATAGTGAGGCAACCAGAACTGGACACAGTATTCCAAGTGTGGCCTGACCAGAGTTTTATAGAGCTACGTCATTACCTTGCGACTCTTAAACTCTATCCCTTAACTTATGAAAGCTAACACCCAATAAGCTTTCTTAACTACCCTATCCACCTGTGAGGCAACTTTCAGGGATCTGTGGACATGTACCCCGAGATCCCTCTGCTCCTCCACACTACCAAGTATCCTGCCATTTACTTTGTACTCTGCCTTGTAGTTTGTCCTTCCAAAGTATACCACCTCACACTTCTCCGGGTTAAACTCCATCTGTCACTTCTCAGCCCACTTCTGCATCCTATCAATGTCTCTCTGCAATCTTCGACAATCCTCTGCACAGTCCACAACACCACCAACCTTTGTGTCATCTGCAAACTTGCCAACCCACCCTTCTACCCCCACATCCAGGTCATTAATAAAAATCACGAAAATTAGAGGTCCCAGAACTGATCCTTGTGGGACACCACTAGTCACAACCCTCCAATCCGAATGTACTCCCTCACCACGACCCTCTGCTTTCTGCAAGCAAGCCAATTATGAATCCACCTTGTCAAACTTCCCTGGATCCCATGCCTTCTGTCTTTCTGAATAAGCCTACCATGTGGAACCTTGTCAAATGTCTTATTAAAACCCATGCAGATAACATCCACTGCACTACCCTCATCTATATGCCTGGTCACCTCCTCAAAGAACTCAATCAGGCTTATTAGACATGATCTGCCCTTCACAAAGCCATGCTGACTGTCCCTGATCAGACTATGATTCTCTAAATGCCCAGAGATCCTATCTCTAAGAATCTTTTCCAACAGCTTTCCCACTACAGACGTAAGGCTTACTGGTCTATAATTA
This sequence comes from Mobula birostris, assembly GCF_030028105.1. Lineage (NCBI taxonomy): Eukaryota > Metazoa > Chordata > Chondrichthyes > Myliobatiformes > Myliobatidae > Mobula > Mobula birostris. The sequence continues at coordinate 21,652,297 of NC_092371.1, read as the reverse complement.
TCCGGACTATACCTACTACCTTTTTTGAACAAGGGGAAAACTTTCGCCTCTCTCCAATCCTCTGGTATCATTCCCGTGGACAACGAAGACATAAAGATTCTAGCCAGAGGCTCAGCAATCTCTTCCCTCACCTCGTGGAGCCCCCTGGGGAATATTCTGTCAGGCCCCGGGGACTTATCCGTCCTAATGTATTTTAACAACTCCAACACCTCCTCTCCCTTAATATCAACATGCTCCAGAACATCAACCTCACTCATATTGTCCTCACCGTCATCAAGTTCCCTCTCATTGTTGAATACCAAAGAGAAGTATTCATTGAGGACCTCGCTCACTTCCACAGCCTCCAGGCACATCCTCCCACCTTTATCTCTAATCGGTCCTACCTTCACTCCTGCCATCCTTTTGTTCTTCACATAATTGAAGAATGCCTTGGGGTTTTCCTTCGCCCTACTCGCCAAGGCCTTCTCATGCCCCCTTCTTGCTCTCCTCAGCCCCTTCTTAAGCTCCTTTCTTGCTACCCTATATTCCTCAATAGACCCATCTGATCCTTGCTTCCTAAAGCTCATATATGCTGTCTTCTTCTACCTGACTAGATTTTCCACCTCACTTGTCACCCATGGTTCCTTCACCCTACCATTCTTTATCTTCCTCACCGGGACAAACTTATTCCTAACATCCTGGATGTCAACATGTCAGACGATCATTCTGGGCCTAACATATTGATGCAATTACAAAGGAGAAACAATAGTAGCTATACTTCATTGGGAGTTTCCAGAGACTTGGTATGTCAACAAAGACTCTAGCAAATTTCTACAGATGCACCATGGAAGACATTGTCACTGGTGGCATCACTGCCTGGTATGGAAGCTGCAATGCTCAGGATTGAAGGAGGTTGCAGAGGGTAGTAGTCTCACGATGGTCCATGAAATTACCTCGTTGTTCCTCTCTTACACTTTTTAATTTGTGGGTTTGTTTATTTATTATTGTAACTTATATTTTTTTTATGTCTTGCACTGTATTATTGCCACAAAACAACAAATTTCACAACAATATCAGTGATAATAAATCGGATTCTAATTCTGGTGAAGGCAGTCCCTCTGTGCTACTGTACAGGAAAGGTCTCTCTGTGGAGATGGTCATTGTCTGATATATTTTTGGGGCAAATTTATTTGTAATTCATCATCCTCTGCCTGAGAGTTATCTGCATCTTACTGAATGCAGACATTGGCTAGGGAGCTGCAGGTGTTGTTGAGTATTAGGTATTTGTCATCAACTATTTCCACTTTTGACCTTATGATGGAAGGAAGGCCATTTATTCATTCTATTTAAAGATACAGCTCAGTAACAGGCTCTTCCTGTCCATCAAGCCTGCACTGCCCAATTACAAACACATGCCCAGTGATATCCACTAACCTCTACTTCTTTTTGAAATGTGGGAAGAAACCAGAGCACCCAGAGGAAACACACCTGGTTAAGGGAGAACATACAAACTCTCTGCAGATAGTGAGGAGGGGGGAAATTGACCCCAACTCCCAATTGCTGGTGCTGTAATAATGTTATACTAACCACTATGCAATCATACTTTGCCAATAGTGATGAAGCAGCTGAAAGCAGTTGGGTCCAGGACCCAACTCCACTACACCCCACTCCACTCCACCAAGTAACTCCAGTAGCCCTGGGGCTGGGAAGATCGGCATCTACCAATCTTCCCTTGTGCAAATCCATGGACAGTTCTGTGAGAATAGCTTCCATCATTTTACTGATGACTGAGAGGGAACTGCTGAAACATAAGCTGGTTGGTTGGAGGGGAGAAAAAAACTGCAGACTGAAACAGAAAATGCTAGATATACTCAGGGGGTCAGAGGTTTCCAATTGTATAAATAACCCTCAGCGATCACCTCTTGCCTCCTGTTACCGAGCCAATTTCAGATCCAATTTTCCAAATGATCTTGGGTCCCATGGGCTCTCACCCTTGCACCAGTTTCCCATATGCAACTGAGTCAAAGAGCTTGTTGAAGTCTAAGTAGATTATATTAAATACATTGCTTCTTTGAAATAAATCAATCAAAATTTGTTGGTTGGAATCTCCTGTCCACAATACCATGCTAACGATCCCTGTTCAATCAGGTAACTGGAATTTTTTTCCTAATTATTTCCTTACTCCTGACACTTACCTCACTGGCCTGTCTTAACACAGCTGTGTTTCTTAAATAAAGGCAACATTTTATTGTCCTGTTGCCCTCCAGCATTCAGGCAGCTCTGTGAGAGAGGAGATTTGACCATCTCTGTCAGAGCTCCAACCTTCTCCTTCATTGCGTCACAGTACAGCCTATGATACATCATGTCAGGCCCTGGTGATTTATTCACCTGTAATCCACCTAGTTCCTCAAAGAGAACTTTTTTCTTCTGGAATTTCAATGCCGCTTGTCTGAGTTCTCAAACACAATGTCCTTTTCCTTAGTGAACAGAGATGAGAAGATTTCACATGTGGCCTCACACTCTTTGTGCAGGTTTAATCCTAAATAGACCCTGACCTTTCCTCTGGTCTTTGATAGACTTGTAAAATGTCTTGTGGTCTTTCTTAATCTTATCCACAAGTGTTATTTTGTGATCCCTCTGTGCCACATCAATTACTACTCTACACTTCAGAATCATAGAATAAAGAATAATGCAGCACCGAAAAAGGCTCCTTTGCCCATTATGCCAATGAGGGTGCCTATTTACACTAATCCCAATAGCTTTCATTAGACCCATATCCCTCTCTTCTACAAGCCCCTGTCCAAATGCCTTTTAAACATTGTAATTATATTGCAGGAGTTGACCAGCACTACTACAATAATCCTAGAACTCTTACAATGCTGTGATTTGTCTTGATATATGCTGTTCTACCTCCTGCTGAATGTTGGGAGTCCTATGGTATAATATCAGTAAAATAATTGCCCTCCCCTCTCTTTTAATTTGAAGAACAACATAGGGTGTCCTTCCACATTACACTGTTAAAGGATTCCTTTATGGTATTAATATTACAATATCACCCCCTCCTCCACCCAATTTTTCCATTACATCTAACGATTCTCTAGCCTAGAACAGTATTTTCCTGGTCTTGCCCAACTTTCAACCTCATTTCTATGGTAGCAACAGCATTCCCTTCCCATATGTTAACTAATGCCCTCAGTTCAGCTGCTTTACGTGTCATTAAAACAGACGCGTTTCAGCCTTACTCAACCATGCACCTCCCATGTGCCTTATCGAGTCTATGTATTCTCGGTCCATGGGAATTACTTAGATTTTCTTCTAAATTCGAATGTTTCTCTGCTTCTAATGTACTCCTACTCTGTGTCATGTTTCTGCTTTGAGAGTAAGGATGTCATCCTTCCCATGAACTCTTTAATTGTTCAACACTTTCATGACTCAAAAGCTGCAAAAAGTTTTGATCGGATCTCATTAGTTCTGGGATCATTTAATTCTGCTGACATTTTTATTATCCAACAGCATTGGAGTATAATCACTATAAAAGTACAACAGGAATAGGCCCCTCAGCCACAATGTTGTGCCAAACTAATTAAGCTAATGACACCTAATACCTTCTGTCTGCACATGATCTATATCCCTCCATTAGCGACAAATTCATGTGCCTATCTGAGAGACACTTAAGCACCTCTGATGTATTGCCCTACACCACCACCCCAGGCACCCACCACTCCCAGTGTAAAACAACTTGTCCCACGCATCTTCTTTAAACTCCCTCTCCCCCCCACCGCTCCCCCACCTTAAATACCCTCTGACAATAGTCATTTGTGCCACAGTGTTACAAGAAACATCTCTAGCATTTATGGTGGATAAAATAGATACCCCATGCCTAATTATTCATCATTTCTTAGTGTATTTCATTCATTTATTCAGCTCTCTGGTTGGAACATAATCCCTCAGTTGCAGGAACAGGCAGTTTTCCTAGCATTGAAGGTGAATCACAGATCAGTTCTGGAGAACAGTTCAAACACAAGGGATTGTGGAGAGAGCCTCGCCTTCTGCCAGCAGGAGCTCCAGCAACTGGGCTTGGAGCAAAGCTTGGCTGAGAAAGTTAAGATTGCTGCCCACTCACAGTTCTCAATCTCTATTAGCAAGACCTTAATTGTAAACAATGATAAACAGCCCAGCAACTATAGTGGCTTAATTGCATGAACAGCAACACTCTTCTATGAGTGGTGGGTGTCTACTGTATTCAATGTCCAAAGTAAATTTATTATCAAAGTCCATATCTGTCACCACTTACGCACAGATTCATTTTCTTGCAGGCATACTCAATGAATCCAATAATCATAATAGAATCAGTGAAAGACTGCACCCAGGAGGATGGGCTAGCAACCAATGTGCAAAAAACAACAATCTGTGCAAATACAAAAAGAAAGTAAAGAAGGAAATAATAATGATAACTAAACAAATAAGCAATAAGTATCAAGAACATGAGATGAAGAGTCCTTAAAAAGGAGTCCATAGGTTTTGGGAACAATTCAGTGATGGGGCAAGTGAGGTTGAGGTTGAGTGAAGTTATCTCCTCTGGGTCAAGAGCCTGATTGTTGAAGAGTAATAACTGTTCCTGAACCTGGTGGTGTGAATCCTGAGGCTTCTGTCCCTTAAAAAATAAAAAATGGAAATACTCAGAACATTTAAAGCTGTCCATACCTGTGTAGGCACTAAAGCTGGTCAACAAATTACATTGGAAGCACCAAGCAGTTCTTGGCAGACTATCTCATAGCTGGTTTAAACACCAGCTGACAACCCCACGGATGGAGGGATCTAACTTTACTCAACTCGTTATAATTATAAAAAAATCATCCTACAATTATTATCTCTTAATTAAAATTACATCTCTTTCTGTTTGATACTCGGTCTGATCACAGGTAACGGGTATCTCTACAGTTTTGCTTCCACCTCCTGCTGGATTCTCACAGAGTGAGCAGTCAATTCCAGTTATTTTCTAGTCTGGCTGAAACCAGAGGAAACTACAGAGAGAAACAATTGTCCCTGCCATGGTTTAGAGGGTCCATGTTTTGTAGTACTTCTGGTGCACTGTGGGAAAGCTCAAGCCATTGAATTTCCATCATCAGAAAGATAATCAGGGCAGGGTCATGTGGATCTTCACTGCAGACACCCGGGCAAGCCATTCAATTTGTTTAACTTATTTTTGTATACCCTTGTGTCCATGTGATTAGTCAGTCAGATTTTCCAAAAATTTTCAATTAGGAAACCCACCTTGGAACCTTAAACAAGTTGTAGTATCATGAGACAGTCAAACGGATGTTACATTTGAAACCTATTGACTTGCTATTTATTGAAATCAATATTGCGCTTTGCCTAATGAGCACAAGCTCTGACTTGCATCAACGAATTGAATTTACATGCTCTTGGAACAGATTTAGCAAATTACATTAACACAGAAATCCAATGAATATTACATCTGTTACCTAACCCGGTTTGGCATCTTCCCAGAGAGCAGCTGAAAACGACATGGTAAATTCTGGAGCATTGCCATTGACATCCAGGATCCTGACACTGAAGGAGGTCTTGCTCACTTGTGCATGGGTTTCTGCATAAAACACATCATTTTGGAAACAGTGAAGGACTAATTAGATGTTAACAAACAGGAGGAACAATCCAGAGAGGAGACAGCATGCCAAGCCCATACTCACAGCTCCAAACATCCTATAAAAGAAAATAACTTTAGATATGTATGAGAGAGTTTTGTTTTTCCTTGGCCAACAGTGTCAGCACTGACTGTGTGCTAGGTTAATCACCTGTGTATAGTTTGCTGTGGAGGCAATGGTTATTTTACACAGCAAATACACATTACAGTTTGCATTTATACCTCCTTGATTCTTCATTCATTAAACTGAATTTTGATTCCCACATATCATCCTATAATAACTAAAATCAAAAATAAATAAATAGACATCTGTTAGTCTTGTGAGACCATGGATTTGCGCCTTGGAAGGTTTCCAAGGCGCTGGCCTGGGCAAGGTTGTATGGAAGCCTAGCAGTTGCCCATGCTGCAAGTCTCCCCTCTCCATGCTACCGATGTTGTCCAAGGGAAGGGCATTCGGACCCATACGGCTTGGCACTGATTTATCGCAGAGCAATGAGTGGTTAAGTGCCTTGCTCAAGGACACACACGCTACCTCATCCAAGGCTTGAACTAGCGACCTTCAGTTCACTAGACGAACGTCTTAACCACTTGGCCACGCACCAATGTGGCCAATAATAACTAAATTTACTCAAATAACATCGTACTGTAAAGCTGCATAAAAACAAAAGAACAGAAATCTCTGGTGCTGAGCTGGACTTCATACATTCCTGGCTATAATTTCATCACTGTATCAACACTGGGGTCAGCACAGTCACACTGTAGAACAGCTAGCAGGGCCACTGACCCAGGTTCAATCCTGACCTCAGGTTCTGTCTGTGTGGAGTTTGCACGCTCTCCCTCTGAGTATGTGGGTTTACTCCAGGTGCTCCAGATTCCTCCCACACTCCAGAAATGTGCGGGTTGGTGGCTTAATTGGCTGCTGTAAACTGTTCCTATTGTGCAGATGGGTGTTAGAATCTGGGAGGAGATCGCGAGGAAGTGGGGAGAATAAAATAAAAGTGATTAATGTAAATGGATAATCAATGCTTGTCATGGACTCGAGGGGATGGAGGGCCTGTTTCTTTGCTGCATCTCTCTATCCCCACAGATTGCCACAGGAACAGGAATCTGGATAATAGTGGAAGTGACCCCTGAAACCGTGAGGCTTGTTTGCATTTACATAAAAAAAGCTGCAGACACTGCTGGAAGGAGCGAGGAACAAGGAAGGAGCAAGGAAAGAGTAAGGCACAAGAAAGGAACACCAGTCCTCACAGAGATATCAGCAGTCGAAAGCGTGAGCAGTTTCAAGTTTGCCGATCTCAACATCACTGCACACTTATCCTGCGCCCAACATATTGATGCAATGACGCCAAAGGCATGCCAGCCGCAATATTTCATGAGGAGTTTGAGGAGATTTAGTATGTCATCAAATGCTCCAGCAGATTTCCACAGTTGTATCGTGGAGAGCATTCGAACTGGTTACATCACGGTCTGGTATGGAGGTGCAAATGTACAGGATTGAAAAAAGCTGCAGAGGGTTGTAAACTCAACCAGCTCCTCTCCATCAAGGTGATCTTCAGAAGGTGATGCCTCAGTAAGGCAGCATTCATCATTAATGACTCCCGCCACCCAGGATATGCACTTTTTTCATTAATGCCATCAGTGAGGAGGCACAGGAGCCTGAAGGCACACACTCAACATTTTAGGAACAGCTCCTTCCCCTCTGTTATCAGATTTATGAACGGTCCATGAGGCCATGAATACTACCTACTATTTTCCTCTCCTTTGCACTATTTATTTATTTTCACATATTTCTTACCATGACATTATAACTTTCTTTTAATGTATTGCAACATACTGCTGCCACAAAACAACAAATTTCACAGCATTTGCCAGTAATAATAAATCTGATTCTGATTCAGACCATTGTGTTTTGACAGCTGTTGAGGTACAGAGGAGGCAGAGGCAATACTTGCTATTGGGTGCTTACCAGGCCCGGAGTTGCTAAACATGGCCACAATGTCTGGGGACTGCGGGATAAAAAAGGAAAGAAGGTTTTACCAATTCAAAGTGTTGTTAGGGTGACAGAAAATGAATTTATCTCTTCAAACAACTTGGCACACATAAATGTGTAGAATTCTTGCTTTTTTAACTCAAGCACAAAGAGAAATTTGGATCATCAAATATAGGAGGAGCTCGTTACTTATCCTCACTTTAGCACTTCCAATTATATAAGATCCTAAGGAATCACACACTCCCACTTGTGTGAAAATTTAGAGCTGGAAGTCACTGTGTCAAGATATGGATTTGCCTGAGGTAAAATCTCCTTGTTCAGAGGTGAAGTTTTGGAGCATTCTTGCTAAAATGTTTGTGCAAACAGAACCTTCTCTGAGACAGATTATTGATACCCAAGGGAATCAAAATCAAACATAATGTTGTTGAGTAGCAGAACAGGTCCACTGGGTCATGCCATCTTGTCCTGTTCCAAAGTCATGCAGCATTTCATGCTGAGGTTGTGGCAGAGGACTTGAGGGATTGTCTTTGGTGAAGCTGGGGAAGCTTAACATGGTGGAGGTAGGGGAGTTAATGTAATAGGTTCTTTTCCTGGCTTTTCCTGAGTGGCTGATGAGTGAGGCTTAAGGAAGTTTTCAATGGACATTTGGACAGCTCCACTTCATCTGATAAAGATCCTTGCTGCAAAGCACAGCAATCCCCATCATTTAGAACTGTGCTCTACTCTGAAGGTGGCTTCAATTTCTGAATGCCAGGAAGAACCCCTATGTTGTTTTGGTGTTGTTGGTGTCTTCTCATTCCGCTTGGCACTACTGTTGCCTAAATGCTAACAGACCCTCTTCCCTGTGAGATTCCAGCAATAGCTCCAGACTCTTGCTCTACTTTAAACCGAGTCTAATCTGTCAACTTTTACAATGTCCGCTTGGAGGTTTGTTTTAGGCTGTTAACACAATGATTACTGTGTGAACAGTTTGACCATAATCCCCTCTATACACCATTCATTGTGGAGTTGCCCATGAATCATTGTTTTTCTTAATATTAACATTTGGATGGCCTGATTGATGATACCATAGTTGTCCACATCACATATAAAGAAGAGTCGGAATGCAGGAAGGTGACAGAGAGATCAGTGACCTGGTGTCATGGCACCAATCTTTCGCACAATGTCAACAAAAGAGCTGGTCATTGACTCCAGAAAGGGAGATGGTGCACATGTTCCTGTCTACATCAACAGTATTGAGGTTGAGAGCTTCAAGTTCCTAGAAGTGAAAGGCCTGTGCCTGTGCAACCACGTGTTCGCGTTATGAGCAAGAAAGCTCACCAGTACCTCTACTTTCACAGGATGCAAAAGTAATTTGATATGTTAGCTTCAACCCTTACCAATTTTTATAGATGCACCGTTGAAAGCATTCCATCTGAAAACATAGCTGCTTGGTATGACAATTGCTTTGCCCATGACTGCAAGAAACTGCAGAGAGTTGTGGACGCAGCTCAGCTATTACAGGAAACAGCCTCCCCTCGAGAAAATCTGTTTGTAATTCTTACTGCCTCAGTAAATCAGCCAGCATAAACAAAGAACTCAATTGCAGTGGACATTCTCTCTTTTCCCCTCTCCCACTGAGCAGAAGGAGCAAAAAAAAAACAAATTTACTGATTTTTGGTTTTATCGATAGAGGTTTAAAGAACAAAGCAGGGAAGTCATCCACTGTCCAGTTCTAGGCACCGCACTTTCAGAAAGCTCTGCCATGGCCTGGCCGCAAAAGGAGGAGGATTGAGCGTGGGGCTGGCAGCCTCATCCTGGACAAAACAGTGCTACAGAAGCTCCGAAGACATTATCCCTGGCAGAGGAAGGAGGAGATGAGTCACACTTGGGATAACTTGAAAGAGCAGCCCAGGACGGAGGGCTCTGGTGAGCTGTCATTGATGGCCTATTCCCCAATAGGGATGGTGGGCTTGATTAAGTAAGTACAATTTCGAAAGGATGGGGAGGCTTGGGAGCTGGTGCAGAAGAGAGATATCAAAATAATTCCATGCTTAAGTGGCTTTGGTTCTCTTGATGGGCTGAAAAAGGTAAAGAAGGAGATTGTGAAGAGATCTGATGGAGAAATTTAAAATCATTTAAGTTCGAGCCAGAGTAGGCAGAGAGATACTATTCCCATTGCTGAATGGATCAAAAATCAAGGGTATAGAATGAAAATAAATGGCAAAAGAACCAAATATGACATGAACAGTACTTTTTTTTACATTGTTAGTGTTTAGTCTAAAATGTATTGTAAAGATTGCAAGGTTGTAATTTCACTGTTCAAAGGAAGTCGGGTACCTAGCTGTAAGGAAAGAACTTGCAGGACTTTGGAAAGTGTTACTCATTGGATTGCACATGCAAATAGCTATTACAGATATTATGGGCCATATTGCTTCATTGAGATATAGCCAGTCTCTGATTCTCTGCAAAATGTTAACGTTGACTCTTTCTTCACAGATTTGCTCAGTATTTCCAGCATTTTCTGTTTTCATTTTATTTTACAGTGCCAAATATATGTAATCCATTTTAATTCTTGCAAACCTGTGTTGTTTTGAATCAATAAAAACTCAGTTAATACAAAAAGTACCGCCGCTGATACTAGTGCTGAAGGAATTACTGCACCATAAAAGACTAGGGTCTCCTAGTTTGCCATCTCACACCCTGGTGCAATACAATGATAATGAAATCTTTTATTCACTCAGTTTGTCCTGACAGAGACCCTGGTGTGAGTTAAGAAAAGCCCCCAGTCATGTAGAATGTTGTGAACAATAAACCCAAATTTATCTTTTTCCTCCCAAGTATGCATGCTTATCACATGCCACTTCCAAGCTGCTCACATATTGTATCTCAAAATGATTCTTATCCTGCACGCAATCTAATTATTTACAATTGAATGAATCAATACTAACTGCTTTCTTCTGCCTCTCCCAGGAAGCAGTGAGCTATTTCTTTACATTTAACTCTCATGAACAGAAATGCTGTATCTGCATTATAGTTGTATTTAAAGTAAAAACAAAAAGAGAAACTTAGCATTTCAGTTAGAAGGTGAAAAAATCCTTGACCTGAAACCTTAACTATTTCACTTTCTATTGTTGCTCTTCCAGTATTTTGACTTCAATTTTCTTTAATTTTCATTTTAAAATTTATATTTCCCTTCCATCAAGTATAAGCTGTGTCCTCTGGTTCTCCCATCTTGAGAGAATGAAAGAAACTAAATACCAAAAAATAAACTATACCAGCTTTGGAAACTGAGCGTTACAAAATCAAAATACTTCCGATGCTGGAAATCCAAAGTAAAGCAAAAAAAACTGCTGGAAGCTCAGCAAATCATGTCACATGTAGTATAAGAAAACAGAAATACAAAGGTACTATTTCATGCCGGAATTGAAAAGTGTAACAGAAAGAAGCCGGGAAACTACAGGTCATTGATAGTGGGTAATTTTCTGGAGGGACTGCTGAAGGACATTATCTACCAACATTTGGGTCTGATTTGGGACAGTCAGAATGGCTTTGCATATTTGTCTGACAAATCTCGTGGAGTTGTTTGAGGAGATAACCAAGAGGTTACATAAGGATAGGGCAGTGGATGTTCTCTATATAGACTTCAGCCAGGCCATCATGGCAAGTAAGTCAAGAGAATTAGATTGCATGGAATCTAAGGAGTCACAGCAGAATGGATTCACAGTTGGCTTAGTGGTAAGAAGTAAGGGTAAGGAAAGATAGCTGTTTCTTGGACTGAAGTCCAATGGTGTTCCACAGAAGTTGGTGCTGGGACCTTTGTCCTTAGTTGTTTGTAATTTCTATAAACAATTTGTGAATGTGCAAGGCATGGTCAGTAAGTTTGTGGATGATACTAAAATAGGTGGTGTGGTAGATAGTGCAGAAGATTATGAAAAATTACATGGGAACCTTGATCAGCTAGGCATGTGGACTGAGGATAGGCAAACGGCTTTCAATCCAGATAATTGTGAGGTATTGTGTTTTAGCAGATTATACCAGGGTAGGACTTATACTATGAATTGAATTGAATTGACTTTATTTCTTACATCCTTCACATATATGAAGAGTAAAAATCTTTACATTACGTCTCCATCTGAATTGCAATGTGCAATTTATAGTAATTTGTAACAAATAGTATGTACAACAGGACAGTCAATATAGCATAGAAGTACAACTGATTCAGCGTGAGTTAATCAGTCTGATGGCCTGGTGGAAGAAGTTGTCCCAGACACAAGGAATTCTGCAGATGCTGGAAATTCAAGCAACACACATCAAAGTTGCTGGTGAACGCAGCAGGCCAGGCAGGATCTCTAGGAAGAGGTACAGTCGATGTTTCGGGCTGAGACTCTTCGTCAGTCCTGATGAAGGGTCTCGGCCTGAAAGGTCGCCTGTACCTCTTCCTAGAGATGCTGCCTGGCCTGCTGCATTCACTAGCAACTTTGAAGTTGTCCCAGAGCCTGTTGGTCCTGGCTTTAATGCTGCGGTACCATGACCCAGATGGTAGCAGCTGAAGTGGTTTGTGGTTGGGATGACTTGGGTCCGCAATGATCCTTCAGGCCCTTTTTACACACCTGTCATTGTAAATGTCCTGAATAGTGGGAAGTTCACATCTACAGATGCGCTGGGCTGTCCGCACCACTCTCTGCAGAGTCCCGCGATTGAGGGAAGTACAGTTCCCATACCAGGCAGTGATGCAGCCGGTCAGAACGCCCTCAATTGTGCCCCTGTAGAAAGTCCTCAGGATTTGGTGACTCATGACTAACTTCTTCAACCATCTGAGGTGAAAGAGGCACTGTTGTGTTTTTTTCACCACACAGCCAGTATGTACAGACCACGTGAGATCCTCGGTGATGTGTAGGCCAAGGAACTTAAAGCTGTTCACACTCTCAACCCCAGATCCATTGATGTCAATAGGGATTAGCCCGTCTCCATTCTTCCTGTAGCCCACAACCAGCTCCTTTGTTTTTGCGACATTGAGGGAGAGGTTGTTTTCTTGACACCACTGTGTCAGGATGATAACTTCTTCTCTGTAGGCTTCCTTGTTATTATTTAAGATTAGGCCATTCAATGTAGTATCATCAGCAAATTTAATTCCTAGATTGGAGCTGTAGGTGGTGACACAATCATGGGTATACAGAGAGTATAGGAGGGGGCTTAGAACACAGCCCTGAGGGGTTCTTGTGTTGAAGGTCAGAGGGGCAGAGGCGAGGGAGCCCACTCTTACCACCTGCTGGCAATCTGACAGGAAGTCCAGGATCCAGCTGCACAAGGTAGGCTGAAGGCCAAGGTCTCTGAGCTTTTTGTCAAGCCTGGAGGGAATTGTAGTGTTGAATGCTGAACTGTAGTCCAAGAACAGCATTCTCACATAAGCATCCTTCTTCTCCAGATGTGTAAGGATGGTGTGTAGAGCTGTGGCTATTGTGTCATCTGTCAATCGGTTGTGTCGGTAGGCAAATTGTAGGGGTCCATTGTGGGTGGTAGCAAGCTGCAGATGTAGTCCTGGACCAGCCTCTCAAAGCATTTGCTTATTATTGAGGTGAATGTGACTGGATGCCAGTCGTTTTGACACATTGCATTGATTTTTTTAGGTACAGGAACGATGGTGGATGTCTTGAAGCAGGAGGGCACTCCACACTGGGAGAGGAAGAGATTAAAAATGGCAGAATGGTCAGTATTCTGCCTTTCAGGCAATTGATTTATTTAAGCACATTCAGCTTTTATTTTAATGAGCAGTTTCAAATCTGTATCAGGTCACTTCAGGTAGTGAGTAGAAAAGCAGGAGGCAAGAGGTTTATGCAAACAAGAGGAATTCTGCAGATGCTGGAAATTCAAGCAACACACATGAAAGTTGCTGGTGAACACAGCAGGCCAGGCAGCATCTCTAGGAAGAGGTACAGTCGACGTTTCAGGCCTAGACTCTTCGTCAGGACCCTGTGAGTCCTGACAAAGGGTCTCGGCCTGAGACGTCGACTGTACCTCTTCCTAGAGATGCTGCCTGGCCTGCTGCGTTCACCAGCAACTTTGATGTGTGTGGCAAGAGGTTTATGTTAGGAGCAAAAGAAGTTTCTATCTAAAGCCATCCTGTTGTTTCCACAACAGAAACATTGCTTTTTCACCCCTTATTCACTAAGTCATGCCATAGAGTCTGCAATAAAACTGAGGAGCTGGGATGTTATACCCTGATTCTCATGTCATTTTTGAATGGAGTTTGGCTGACTGTCTAGTTTATTTAGCAACATCTTATCAAAGGCAGTACAGACAGACGCTGGGAGTGTTATGGCACAGAGGGATCGAAGTGTGCAAGTGTATAACATGCTGAAAGATCAAGAGAATGTTTGGCATGTTGGCCCTCATCATGTATCAGAGTAGGAAAATTCAGTTACAGTTAAATGAGATATTGGCAAGGTTGCACTTGATATATTGTGTACAGTTCTGGTAATACTCTTATAGGAAAGATGCCATTAATCTATGAAGAGTGCAAAAGAGATTTACCAGCTTGTCAATCATGCCCTTTGTGGTAAGAAGAATAGATTGCATAAAATATTCCCTGGAATGTAGGATTTTGAGGTTGAACTGATAGAGGTACAGTATATAAGATTATGAGGAGCATAGGCAGGGTGAAAGCACCAAGTCATTTATTTAGAGATACAGTGCAGGATAGGCCTTTCTGGTCTTTGTAGCCAGACAATTCAGCAACCCCTTACAAACCTGATTTATCCCTCACTGAACCAGGGGACAATTTGCAATGCCCAATTAACCTCCCTGGCATATCTTTGGACTGCGGGAGGAAGCAGGTGGACCCGGCGAAAACGCACATTCCACGGGGAGGATGTACAGAGACTCCTTACAGAGGGCACCAACGTTGAACCCTGAACTCCAACGCCCCGAGCTGTAATAGCGTTGAGCTATCTGCTACACTACCATGGTGCTCCCTTCCAGGAGAGGATGCTGAAAATAAGAGGGCATACAGTGGTGCTAGAAAGTTTGTGAACCCTGTAGAATTTTTTCTATTTTTGCATAAATATGATCTAATATGTGATCAGATAAATCCTAAAACTAAATAAAGAGAACCCAATTAAATAAATAACACAGGAAACATATTGGTTCATTTACTTATTGAGAAAAATGATCCAACATTACATGTATTTGTTGGAAAATGTATGTGAACCTCTGTGGTAACATGCCTCTACAAAAGCTGCTTGGAGTCAAGTGTTCCAATCAATAAGATGAGATTGGAGGTGTGGGTTATAGAGGTGCCCTGCCCTATAAAAAGACACACAAAGTCTGGTTACTGACCAAGCCTGCTCATCTCAGGAAAGATCTGTTGATGGGCACCATGCCTCGATCAAAACAACTTTTAGAGGACTTTCAAAGAAGAATTGTAGAGATGCATGAAACTGGAAAAGGTTACAAAAGCATTTCTAAAGACCTGAGTGTTCACCAGTCTGCAGTATGAAAAATTGTCTGCAAATCGAGGAAACTCAGTCCTGTTGCTCTTCTCCCTCGGAGTGGGAATCCTGCAAATATCACACAAACAGCACAATGTGCAATGCTGAAGGAGATTAAAAGAACCCAAGGATAACAGCAAAAGACATGCAGAAATCTCTAGAACTTGCTAAAGTCTCTGTTCATGCGTCCATTATAAGAAAAACATTGCAACAAGACAATGGCACACTAGAGGCAGGAGACATGTTCCCGATGTTGGGGGACTCCAGAACTAGAGGCCACAGTTTAAGAATAAGGGGTAGACAATTTAGAACGGAGTTGAGGAAAAACTTTTTCACACAGAGGGCTGTGGTTCTGTGGAATGCTCTGCCTCAGAAGGCAGCAGAGGCCAATTCTCTGGATTCTTTCAAAAAAGAGTCAGATAGAGCTCTTAAAGATAGTGGAGTGAAGGGATACGGGGAGAAGGCAGGAAAAGGATACTGATTGTGGATGATCAGCCATGATCATAGTGAATGGTGGTGCTGGCTCAAAGGGCTGAATGGCCTACTCCTGCACCTATTGTTTATTGTCTTTGTCTATTGATCCAAAAGTGAAGAATAAATCAGCCACAGAATGGTTTAAAAAGAAGAAAGTTCATGTTTTGGAAAGGCCGAGTCAAAGTCCTGGCCTTAATCGTATAGAAATGTTGTAGAAACACCTGAAGCAAGCAGATTATTCAAAGAAGCCCACCAACATCCCAGAGTTGACACAGTTTTGTAAGGAGGAATGGCCTAAAATTCCTCCAAGCTGATGCGCAGAACCGATCAACAGTTACCAGAAATGTATTAGTTGAAGTTATTTCTGTGCAAGGGGATCACACCAGTTACTGAAAACAAAGGTTCACATACTTTTTCCAACAAAGACATGTAGCATTGGATCATTTTTCTCAATAAGTAAATAAACAAGTATAATGTTTTGTGTGTTACTTATTTAATTGGGTTCACTTTATCTTGTTTTATGACTTATGGGAAGATCTGATCACGTTTTAGGTCATTCTTATGCAGAAATAGAGAAAATTCTGCAGGGTTCACAAACTTTCTAGCACCACTGTAGGCTTAAGATCAGAGGTGAGAGACTTAAAAGGACATCAGAGACAGCCTGTTCACACAAAGAGTAGCGTGTTTTTACAATGAGCTGCAGAAATTGTGGTTGAGGTGGGCATTAACAACTTCTAAAAGGCAGCTAAATAAGTACATGGATAAGAATTATCTAGAGGGCTACAGGGTATTTGTAGGCAGAGGGAGCTCACTCACTGGGTAGCACAACAGGCCACAATTGTGCCAAAGAGTCTGTTTTTGTGCTGTATGACTCTTTTAACTGTTTCTATTTAAGATGGCGCTGGTGAATCTCAGTGACTTCTTGCTGGTGGCTAATGAGACAAAAAAAAGCAACTAAATACATTTTTAATTATTCTTTTTCTGTTAAACAATTATCGCAACAATAGCCTGTAACTTCCCTTTGGAGCTGGAGGCAATTCGTCGCGGCAGAACTGAGGCGAGGTCGCAGGCGCGTCACCGAGAGCGAGGAAGACCTGAGGTTCAATTGATTTAAGCACTGAGCTCAGATGGAAAGGTAGGGTACATGCCAAATGGAAACAGCAGGGTCCAGGCGCCAGACTATACTGAAGTGACTGAACCCATTGTTCGGACGTCGGTTTAGGCACCAGGCTGGATTGGATAGATCAGGATGTCCGGGCCCAGAGGAAGCAGTACAGCATAAGAGAATGGGATGGGACAAATAACCAAACCAATGAGGGGGGAAGTGACACTGGGAGATAGGCAGCCATTGAAAAATATCAACATTATCTGACATCCTGTGAGAAAGAGATTGAGTTAGGGACTTTATGGAGTGACAGAAGATCTTGGCTAATGTAAACATAAATTTAATCATGTGGGAATGTGGAGGAAAAGGAGGTTGTTTCCAGAAAACCCCTGTCATACGGTGAGGCATCAATGGGAAGTTAAAGATGCCTAAGAAATGTTTTTTGTTCCATCTGATTTTAGGTTTATTTCTCTTCCAACGTCTTGATGTGGTTGCTTTCAATTTGCACCTATCCTTCATATTCTGGTGTTATGCACTTCCTTCCTCAAATTCCTGAGGTGCTTTTTTGAAAAAAAAATCACTTCATAAGCCTTTGTACTTTTAGGGGTTTTTTTTGCTTTATTTCCTTTGCATTCTGATTTTTTTTCTTCTGGGAAAATATTGACTTTTACCTACAATTTCTCTGCTTTAATTGTCTAACTGGTTTCCTGCCAATAGTTCTTTCAAATTGCATTGGAACATGCTTCCTATCTCTGGTGCTAAATTTAACCTAATTTCATTTTAGTTAAATAACATTGGTATTTTATTTATTTAACCATATTTTAGAAATGGCTTTTTCTTTGCTTTTGAAATATTTATATCAAATCTAACAACATTACGTAGATAGTGCCCCAGCCTCATATCATCAACATCTCCTCCTTCATTTCTGAGAGCTAAACTGATTGGAATATTAACTTCTGACTTGTTTGATTAAAAGCATTGATCTCATAAACATCCCAGATGTATTGCAGAAACTATACTGTTCTCTATTCTTAAATGGTATGGATTGTTTTCAAAGATGTGAGAAGGAGAAGGTGAAATTATTTCCTTTAGTTGGCTGTCAAAGAGGAAGCGACATCATCGCAGACTCAGAGAGAGATTGTTCAGGAGTGGTCATAAACAATTTTTTCAACCCAGTAGAAATCAGGAATTCATTCCCAAAAGGTTCTGGTTGCTGAGTCAATTGCAGCGTCGGGTCAGGCATCGATAGATTTTCATTAGGTTAAGGTCACGAGGGATATGGAGTGAATGAAGCTGGATGGGGCTGAGGCAGAGATCAGCCATAATCTCATGATCTAAATCTGGAGCCTAATCCCATGGCTCTTCCTACACGTAAATTACATTTAACCCATTCAGCAGTACTTTTGAATAATTTAAGCTATGTTATTTTTGCATCTTTTAAACTGTCAGCATATTTCATTTCCACAGTTCAGCAGTCCGTAATGAACACACTGAACAATTTCATTTCCATCTATATTCCCCAGGTCCAGGCATCCCCTGTAGTAAGCCACTGCTATGGTGGAATCTATGATTAATATCTTTCACTCTCAGACTCCTCCCTTTGGAATATTCTGTTAGCTGTGAGTTCAGCTCGCTATGCTAACTACTTTCAGGCTCATCTTGGTTAGTATGATAATCACCTCACACAATAATAGGTGCCTCTTATTTACCAACTGCATTTAAATGAAATTGCTCATTTGTTCATTTAGCACTCAAACTTCATTGTTATTGTTCGTAAGTCCTCCTCTGGATCTGATTCAAGTTCAAATTCAAGTTTATGGTCATCTGACCCTCCTTTCGATCCTGCTTCACCCCTGCCATATTTTGGTCCCTTTTGTTCATAACCAGCTGGCAACCTTCATCTAAGTTTGTTCCCCTCCCCTTCCTTGTTCTATCCACATACCCCCCCTCCACACACACACACTCACACTATACACACGCACATATGCAATTCATTCACAGTTAAATCCCTCCCCTAATTGATTCTAGTTCCTACTGTCACTAACCTCTTCCCCAGTGATTCTCTTTCTCGGTCCCTTTGTTTATCAGAGTCCAGCATTGTTAACCCTTTGCATTCCTGCTTATCCCCCTGCAGCAGCTGTTTCCCATCTACATACACTTCTCTATCAATTAGTGTACCTGCTTTTCAAATTCCTTCTCCCATTTTTCTTCTCTCCTTGTCTGCCTCCATGTATCATTTTTAACTGTCATAGGCTCCCAACTCCATCGTCACTCATCAGGTCTATCTGGTATTACCTGTATGGCATCTCACACCCCTCCTCAGTCCACCTGCGTCCACCAGTCACCTCAAACTGCTTTTGCACCACTCCTCTTTTCCTCTTCATACTGGCCACCTTGCCTCTCCGCTGAGTCCTGATGCAGGGTTTGACCAGAACATCCTTTTCTCCCAAGGTGTTGTCTGACCTGCTGATTGTTCGCTGCTTCGGATTTGAACATCCGTGGTCTTCTGTGTTCCCATCTATTTCCCTGTCAGTATTCTATCTCATGACTGTTAGCATATCCTGATGCACTCCACAGCAGATGATTAACCGACTCATCCGCATATCGCTCACCGGGGGAATGTAGACACAGCAGTGGAGGTTGGGATAGAACCCGATTTACTGGATAGCTGCACTACAGAAATTAAGGAAATAGCTTCAAACGTTGAATGCTTGTTCTCTAATAGTGTAAGCTGATTGTTTGGAACTCCAGGAACTGCTGTATATCCTTTAAGCTTGAAGCTTAAAACTGTGGATATGCCCAAGACCCGCACATGCTCAACTAAATTTGCTTACCTCTGTACTCCAATTCCTGACAATAGAGGCACATAAACTATTTCTTCTGTTAATTAATTGCTGCATGCATTTAATAACTGATGTCATAATTTGGCTTCACTTTGGAGTAATGTGAGTGAGATCTGTGCGAGAGTGGGACCCATTAAAAACAGCAAGTCTTATTGCAGTCAGTTTCACTTGAGCCAATAAAAGAAGCGAGGTTTAAGCAGAGCAGCCATTGTGAGAGTGGCCATTGTTGGTGTAACTCAGTGTTAGAGTGGGGAATTAAGGCTTTGGATCAAGAGACTTTGGCAGGAAGAGGCAGAGGACATTTTGGATTGGACACTGTGTGAATGGGCCAGTGGCTGAGTCTGAGATATACTGGCAAGGAGGTGAGTAGCAGGTAAGAACGCGTAAGGGTTTTCAAAAATAGATATGTCAGTATTAATATTGTATAACAAAAGGGATTCCAAATTACAACAAAATAAATAATTTGGGATGCAGGATCAGGGGATGTGCTGTTGCTGCATGATGTAGGGACTGATGGACCCCATTGTGGTTCCAGGTGGCCGCATCTGCAGCAAGTGTTGGCTGCTTCAGGAACTCAGGCTCAAAGTTGACCTGGACCCTGAGCTTCAAAAACTAACAAATGATTCTCCATTTCAGGAGGCAGTCACAACTATTAGATTAACTCCTACAAATTTAGCCTGTAGCCAGACACAAGAGGGTGCGACTGCAAGTGAGCAAGGTAGGGAGATCCAAGGGATAGTGCCCAAGGAGCCTCAGCCCATGTGCTTGCCTGGCAGGTCTGAGATTGTTCCTCCCTGTGAAGATGAGAGTCGGGGCTATAGGTCGGAGGCATCACCAACCAAACAGTGGCACCGTAGATCAGGGAGCTGTCCAAGAGGGAGGAGAGAAGAGAAGCGTAGTTGTAATTAGTATAGCATTGTCAGGGGAATAAACTCAATTCTCTGTCACAACGATTGAGCGTTCCAAAGGCTGTGTTATCTGCTTGGTCCCGAGTTCAGGATATCTCCTCTGACCTGCAGAGGAACTTGAGGTGACAGGGGAAAGATCCAATTGTTGTTGTCCATGTGGGTACCAATTATCTCAGAAGAACAAAAGGAGAGGTTCTGCTGAGGATATCTGAGCAGCTAGGGACTAAATTAAAGGTAATAAAAGGTAGTAATCTCTGACCTATTAGATTAGATTATGAGAACACCCCGTCCTCTTTTATTGTCATTTAGAAATGCATACATGCATTAAGAAATGATACAATGTTTCTCCGGAGTGATATCACAGAAAACAGGACAAACCAAAGACTAACACTGACAGAACCACATAATTATAACATATAGTTACAGCAGTGCAAAGCAATACCATAATTTGATGAAGAACAAACCATGGGCATGGTAAAAAAGTCTCAAAAGTCCCCGAGTCGATCGACTCCCGAGTCCCCGATAGCAGGCGGCAAAAGGGAGAAACTCCCTGCCATAAACCTCCAGGCACCGTCAACTTGCCGATGCCTTGGAAGCAGCCGACCACAGCCGACACTGAGTCCATCCATCCGAAAACTTCGAGCCTCCAACCAGCCTCTCTGATACAGCCTCCCGAGCGCCACCCAAAGCCGAGCGCCTTCGACCTCACCCTGGTTGCTGAAACACGCAAAGCCGAGGATTTCGGGGCCTTCTGCTCCGGAGATTCCGGTGTCCACACAGTAGCAGCGGCAGCGAAGCGGGCATTTCAGAAATTTTCCAGATGTTCCTCCGTACTCTCACGCATGTCTCCATCAAATCAGAACTGTGCACAGTCCCCTACTTGTCAGATAACAGATACTGGAGCAATCTGCAAATTAGCACAGGGCAAATAAGGTCAGAGAGCTAACTGCATGGCTGAAAGATTGGTGTGGGAGTAGTGTGTATGAATTTGTGGGACATTGCCACCAATATTGGGGAAGGGGGGAGCTGTTGTGATAGGACCAGCTCTACTAAACCATGCTGGGGACAGCAAATCACTTAACTAAGGCTGTGGATAGAACTATAAACTAAATATTAGGGGGAGGGTTAAGCAGCTTGGAAAAATCATAGGGAAGGAGAATGCAGGAGACTCTACAGAGGTTTCCAGAACAGAAAAGAAGACAAAATCTTTATAAAGGAGTAAGAATTTAATGTCGATTTTCATAGAAACAAATTGAAAAAGGTGTTGAATGGAGGACTGAAGATATTATTTTTAAGTGTAGACAGTAAACAAAATTAGGTAATGATTAGTTAGAAATTTGTATGTATGACAGTATGGGCATCATTGAGTTTGAGCTGAAAGAAGATTAAACTTGATAGCTTAACATCCAAAGATACATGAATGTCCTTTTTAATGGGCATCTCTAGAGATGTCTCTGCTTATCACCTCGCTAATAGCCACTGGACTCAGTGGTGAGAAAACCACCTTTCTCAAACTCTGAACGTCTAGGGTCAGTACCCCACTACAAAATGTGTAAATCCTGTGTAAATACTGCCCTCATGTAATTAGCCATTGGCAAGAAATAACAATTCATACACTGCATACAATTATAAAGAAAGCATATTTACAAATAGCAGCTTTATTAACAGTTAGTAAGCTCTTTAAGGTTGTTATAGCCGGGGATGGTAATGGGGCAAGCTCCCACTACCTATTAAATGATACCAATAATGTGCACCTCAAATAACTTCTGACAACCAAGTTCAGCTCCTGGCCTTCCTGTGTGGCTTAGCTACTAAGTCCAGCAGAACTGTTTCAGCTGACAGGAGAAGGGGCATAGGTGGGTTACTGGTACCTCAATACCAGACCTTCAGGCAGGTGGGGCTCATCAGCCTTGGTTGGCAGCTCATCTACGAGAAGGAGAACTCTGATCCCAAACCTCTGTAGTCTTGCGGCTATTCCCACTCATGGGGAAGGCTTCGGGGGTAAACCCTGAGGGGAAAATCCGGAGCTGAAGTCCGTACGGCAGTCCTACATTGAGTTCAATGCTGACTGGCAACTCCTGTGTTGCTGCTGGTACCAAACTGTATCAGTCTCTGCTGTTCCTTTGGGTTCATCAGATTCACGGAGAGGGGGAGCTTGCTACATGGGCAACAGCTTGCTGTCCATATCACACTACCCAGGCTTGTGTATCTAGACAGATAGAACGCAACATCCCTTGGTATGAACATAGAATTCTCCAACTTCCGGTAATTCCATCCCCCTCTCTTCCCCTATCCCTATTTCACTCTGCCCCTCTCCCGGCAGCCTATCACTTCCCTCATGGTTCCACCTCCTTCTACTACTCATTGTGTTTTCCCCTATTCTTTCTTCACCTTTCCTGCCTATCACCTCCCTGCTTCCCCTCCCCCACCCTTTTATCTTTCCCCTTACTGGTTTTTCACCTGGAACCTACCAGCCTTCTCCTTCCCACCCTCCCCCCACCTTCTTTATAGGGCCTCTGCCCCTTCCCTCTACAGTCCTGACAAAGGGTTCTGGCCCGAAACTTTGACTGATTGTTTCCACGGATGCTGCCCGACGTGCTGAGTTCCTCCAGTGTGTTGTGAGTGTAGCAATATTCATAGTCAACTCTGACCGGCGGAGGCCTCAGACTCAGATGAGTAGGAAAAAGAAAAGAAAAAAAAATTAAAAAAGGGCCCATTACAGTTAACAAAGTCCACATGTGCAAGTGAGTTGGAGCTCATCTTGAAGTTGACTTTAACTCACGTACTGGACCCTCTGCCCGTGTGAAAGCAAACACCACCTTCCGAATGTCACCCAAAATCCATCTCGAACAGATGGGCTCCCCCACAGGAGTATTGGTTCTTCCTCCTTGAAGCCATGTGCAACAAGGACATCTTCCTTCCTGTCTTCTCCCAGCTCCGGCTAAAAAAAACGTCAACCCACACCAGTGTCCCTCAGAAAAACCTCTCCACCCTCTCCCAATTCTACCATCCTGATTGGCTGACACAACATTCCTAATTTGAACAATATAGCCCCTTGTCCTTAGTTCAAACCCAAACATGCTGAAAGCAGAACAGACTCCTCGTGCGGCATAGCAGTAAAAATCTTAACCAGTGTGTTACGTATTGAAAAGACAGGAAGGTAAGCAGAGGGGCTGGGGTAACTCTATTGGTAAAAAATGAAATCAAATCCTTTGAAGGAAATGACATAGGATCAGATGGTGTGGAATCATTGTGTGTAGAATTAGAACAGCTTGTGATTGAGCCACTAGGGAAAAAAAAACAATTCTGGATTCATCAGGATTTACCTCTCTGCCTCACCACTGTAGTCCAAAGCAATAGGTTTGGCACCAGCTTGGCTGCAGGAGATCAGTGATGTCCAACTGCCTTAGGGATTCCACTCTGGATTTTCTGTCTGGGTTTACTCCCATAGCTTTCATCTCTCCCGAAGCTGCCGACAAGGCAGTGAGGCTATTTACACATAGCTGGGGAATCTGGTTGCAAATGTGCACATAAGTTGGAGCTCATATTGAAGTTGTCTTTAACTCATATGCTGGATCCAGGGCCAGACCTCATCCCCATCCTCTGTAGTTCAGCCTATTCAAAAGGAGTTCAGTTTCCGTGAGTTGCTAGCGAGGAGGCAGTTAGAGGCTTGCTATGGAAGAGGCTATGTACTGGTAGGGAGGCACTTATGCATTCAGCTCTCTTTTCACAAGACAGCTAGCCAGCAGTGGAAGCTGAAAGTGAGAGCTATAATCCCCAGCCACTACACTTCCACAGTAGACATGTCGCAACAACCAGTTGACACACCAGTGATCATAAGGTGTTCGAATTCACACTGGAGTTTGAGAGGGAGAAACTAAAATCCGATATATCGGTATTACAGTGGAGTAAAGGGAATTATAGAGGAATGATAGAGGAACTGGCCAAAGTTGATTGAAAGGGGACACTTGCAGGGAAGACAGCAGAGAGTATTTGGAAAAGATTTGGAAGGCTTGAGATCAGTTCCTCTCAAAGAAAATGCAGCATTCTAAAAGGACGATGAGGCAAACATGGCTGACAAGGGAAATCAAAGATAGCATAAAAGCAAAGAGAAGACATACAATATTGAAAGGTTAATATAAAGTTAGAGGATTGAGAAGCTTTTTAAAAAATCAGCAGAAGGCAACTAAACACAAAAAAAATGAGAGGAAAGATGGAATAAGTATGAAGGTAAACTAGTCAATAATATAAGGGGATACCAAAAATTCTTTAGATATATAAAGAGTAAAAGAGAGATGAGGATAGAATATGATGCTGGAGAGGTAGTAATGGTGGACAAATTCAATAGAATTTTGCATCAGTCATCACTGTGGAAGATACCAGCGGTATGTCAGAAATTTGAGAGTATCGGGGGCAGAAATGTGTATAGTCACTAGTATTAAGTAGAAGGTGCTTGGGAAGCTGGAAGGCCTGAATGTAGATACAGTAAGTCACCTGGACCAGATGGACGATACATCAGAGTTCTGAAAGAGGTAGCTGAAGAGATTGTGGAGGCATAAAGAGTGTTCTTTCAGGAATCACTAGATTCTGGAACAGCAGCAGAGGACTAGATGATTGCAAATGGCACTGCACTCTTCAAGAAGGGAGGGAGATAAAAGACAGAAGATTATAGGCCAATAGGCCTAAATGAAGTGGTTAGAGTCCATTACTACTGATGACATTTTGGAGTACTTGGATGGACATACATAGATTAGCAGAATGGCGAATGGTATATAGTGCAGGAAAGTGTATGGTCATGCACTTTAGTGGAAGGAATAAAGGCATAGACTATTTTAAGAATGGGGAGTTAATTCAAAACTCTGAAGCTCAAATGGACTTAGGAGTCCTAGTGCAGGATCCCCTAATGTTTAACTTGCAGGTTCAGTTGGCAGTAGGGAAGGCAAATGCAGCGTTGGGATTGATTTGTGAGAGGACTATAATATAAAAGCAAGGATGTAATGCTAAAGCTTTATAAGGCATTGGTAAGGCTGCACTTGAGTATTGTGAGCAGTTTTGGGCTCCTTATTTAAGAAAGTATGTGCTGGCATTTGAGAGTCAAGAGGAGGTTCACGAGAATGGTACCAGTAAAGAAATAGTTAATGTATGTGAAGCGTTTGATGGCTCAGGGCCTGTACTCACTGGAGTTTAGAAGAATGAGGAGGGTTTGCATTGAAACCAAATGAAAAGCCTAGATAAAGTGGATGTAGTGGGGGGCTGTGACTGCCTCAGAATACAAGGATCAGAATCAGAATCAGAATTAGGTTTATTATCACCGGCATGTGACGTGAAATTTGTTAACTTAGCAGCTGCAGTTCAATGCAATACATAATCTAGAAGAGAAAGAAAAATAATAAACAAAATAAAATAAATAATGATAAATAAACAAATAAATCAATAATGTATATTGAATAGATTAAAAAAGTGCAAAAACAGAAATACTGTGTTTTTAAAAATACTGAGGTAGTGTCCAAAGATTCAACGTCCATTTAGGAATCAGATGGCAGAGGGAAAGAAACTGTTCCTGAATCGTTGTGTGTGCCTTCAGGCTTCTGTACCTCCTACCTGATGGTAACAGTGAGAAAACGGCATGCTCTGGGTGCTGGAGGTCCTTAATAATGGACACTGCCTTTCTGAGACACAGGTCCCTGAAGATGTCCTGGCTACTTTGTAGGCTGGTACCCAAGATGGAGCTGACTAAATTTACAACCTTCTGCAGCTTCTTTCCGTCCAGTGCAGTGGCCTCTCCATTCTAGACAATGATGTAGCCTGTCAGAATGCTCTCTATGGTACAACTATAGAGTTTTTGAGAGTCACTTTAGAACAGAGATGAAGAGGAATTTCTTTAGCCAGAGAGTAGTAACTTGGTGGAATTCATTGCTACTGACAGCTGTGGAGACCAGGTCATTGGGTATATTTAAAGCAAGTGTTGATAGGTTTTTGATTATGTAAAGCAATCAAATGTTATGTGAAGAAGGCAGGAGAATTGTTTTGAGAGGGATAATGAAACAGACATGATTGAATGACAGAAAAGAAGGGCAGAATGGCCTAAATCTGGTCCTATGTCTAATGGTCTTATGGTTTTATATAATTGCACACCAGATTGTTCAATGCACAACTACTTTCATATTATTTTTAAGTAATCTGCTTTGATGTTCTTTCCTATATCTTCCCATCTTTTACTCCATCCGCCACTAACATACTGACTCACTGAGTTTGTCCCAATCCCTTTATAGGCATATGTATCATCCTCCCAGCGGTGTAGTTTACTTTCCAGTTTTGGATCATCAATTAACTTGAATCTGTAGCACTTTATCTTTCAATAGTTCAATATTTAATATCAGAGAATGAATACAATATACAACCTGAGATTCTTACTCTCCGCAGACATCCTTGAAACAGAAGTAAACTAAAACCCAAAGAATGAAGGCGACAAAACATAAAAGCCCCAAAGCCCCTGCCCCCCCGCGCAAGTAGCATCAATCCTTCCACCCCTCCTCCTCCTCCCACTTCGTCGAGCATAAAGCATCAACATTCCCTCCAGCCACCATGCGAGCAAAAACAAAGCCCCCAAAGAGAGACCATTGTCTACAGTTCATCAAAAACTAACTGTTCACTCCAACGTTTTGACATCTCACAGGTACTCTCCCTCTCACTAATGAGGGAGGGACAGATATCTCACCCTTCACAGCGAGGGGGAGACAATAATCACTATTTCAATGTTACAGTCGGTCTGAAGCGCTGCTTTTTTATTACAAGTTCCCTGACCTGAGAATCGGCAAATCGATTACTGAGTATAGAGACCCCCGCCCCCCGGCCAGCCACTGTCGCTGTCTTCGATGTTCTGACACCCGCTACGCTTCAGTATGTGACACCGGCAATGAATTTATGTCCACAGGGCCACGTAGGCCCTGAACACGCCTGACTCCAGGCTGAATCTGGACATGCCAAAATACGACTGATCAGCGAACTCCAGGAATGTCAACACACCATTGTGCAGAACCACAATCTTTGAGTGCTACTGTAGATCAAAGATCCTGATAGGACCTAGCAACCCATAAAAGGAAAACAGAAATATTAGAATAGGAAGAATTTAACTGTTTCACTGATGAGCTGGGGGAAGTTGCACTCTGGCCCAATCTTTAGCTCTGCCCATCTTTCTATCTAATGTGTGAGAACCTTTCTTCAATCCCACGACATTTTCTTTATCCCTCACCCAAATTCCTTTGCAACACACACCTGTCACTTCCCTTTAATAAATTATTCTTCGGTATCACTTGAATCTGAAGATACTGTTATTCGAACAGTGGCCCCCCGTGTGGCATCGAGGAGGAAATGGACCCCATCTGAAGCTGTTCAGAGAGCTAAGTCTGCTCTTCGCTTCAGGGACATGGTTGGCCAAGTCCAACATGGGAGAGCCGGGCTCGGGCTCGTCCCAAAGGCTCCTCAGTGGCACAAGGCAACATCAGTGCAGAAGAGACGACTCGTGGCGGAGGATGTGAGAAGACAGGAGGAGGCAGAACGAAACACCAGGGCTGTCTCAATGGCCAAGCAGGGCCAATGGACTATTTGGGAGAGCCTGGAAAAGAGGAAACTTAGCTGGCGTGACATCTGGGAGATGGAGGGATCTCGGCTAAGTTTTGATATCAGAGCCACTTATGACCTCCTACCCACACCCCAGAACCTGAACCAATGGTGGGGAGAAGACCCCGTTTGCTCGCTTTGTCAAGCACCTGGATCACTAAGGCACATTTTAACAGGATGCACCACGAGCCTCACCCAGGGGCGGTACACTTGGCGGCATAACCAAGTTCTCAGACAGCTGGCATCAATCTTGGAACAGAGACGAATCACCACAAATGCTGTCCCACAAACATCGGCAGGAAATGTCCACATCACATGATTTGTACCAGCAGACCAACCTTCAGAGCACCATATAACATCAAAAGATGTAAGCATTCTGCAGGTTGCTCGGGATTGGAAAATGGACGTGGACTTGGGAAAAAAGCTTGTGTTTCCCCCAGACATTGCGGCTACAACACTCCGGCCAGACCTGGTCCTGTGGTCTACAACAGCCAAGCTGGCATATGTTGTGGAATTGACAGTACCATGGGAAGATGGTGTCGATGAAGCATATGAGAAGAAAAAGACCAAGTACTCTGAACTGGCAACTGAAGCTGCCCAGAATGGCTGGAAAACCAAGATTTTCCCTGTAGAAGTGGGATGCAGGGGATTTGTTGCTACATCTACGACCAGTCTATTGAAGAAGATGGGGGTGAGGGGTCACTCCCTCCAACAAGCAATCAAGTCCTTGTCAAGTGCAGCAGAAGAAAGCAGCAATTGGATTTGGATTAAAAGGAAAGACAACAACTGGGCTGCACGATGAAGACAGGAGGGTACGGAACCAAGGGGGGTGTATCTGCGATGCCAGGTAGCATTGCTGAGCCCTCTGGAGACGTCGTGGACTTATCAACGAAACGTCAAAGAAGAAGGGTGCCCACCTGATGACCCCGATGACGTACCTACCCTCCCTCCTTGTCACATTCCAAACCCACTGCCAACATCGAGAGTGCCAACTTACCATAGGGATTGAAACATCAAGGCCTAGTAGCTCTACTGTAGAGTTTACTTCCATCCAGGAATGAGTGGTAATGTACTGGAAATCTGAGCCCTCAACTCAAAACACCTAAAATTAGCTCTATTGCCATACACTCCGTGATGGTAAAAGGAGCAGCCCTGTCACACAACGGCTTTGTATTAACTGTACCGTTTTGAAGATTTACTTCTTTTGAAGTTTTTTCTTCTAGAAATTTTCTCCCTTGACTCTTGGTAGAATTATAAAATTTTGCTCATTAACAACAGATTGAAAGAAACTGACAGCACAGAGTGATTAAACCTGAGGCCTTGCTAATCTGCATGCCTCTGTGCCACTTCGCAGATAAAGCTATTACTGAATCATGGTGTTTGGGTACCTGCTCTTAATGTTGAAGTTGTGCAAAATTGCTCCCAGTAGCACTTTGTAAATCACCTTGATCAATAGATATTACAGAACACCACCATCTTCGGTATGGACTTAACCAGAGCTGGCAGATTCCAATTACAAGTGATATTGGTGACTGCAAGACTACCTCTCAATACCAGTGCTCTAATCTTTACAATTCATTCTGAAATGCCCTTGCCCTGCAGCATTCACATGAGGATTAATGCTAAGGATCTAAGACAATATTGTTAGTGCTAAGATTGTGGATTAACAGAAAAATTCTTACAAAGTTAAAATAAATCAATTAATTATATTCTACAGTTGCTGGAATTGAAGCATGAAGTGAAATAAAAGTACACATTTGATTAAATATTACATTAATATTTAATACTATGGGACATAATCTGTAGCCTGAAATCATTTTCTTCCCAATGCAGATACTGAATTTAATTTGTTTCATTTTGGTAATAGGAAATTCACGCCCAGGTTCCTTGTTTATTTGGTTTACTTCATCCATGAAGTGCAAAGGAAATTAATCATTTTTGGTTTGAAGGCTTTGCAGATCTGTTAAAGATTCGAAGATGCAGCATGCTTTCTGATGTGAGTCAGAAAGACACAGGGAATAGTCTCCCTTCAGAGACTTGAAGTTTCAGGAGAGATTGACACTGATGTGCAGCTCAGTAGCAGCAGCAGGCTGTATTGTCAGAAGATGCTTATCCAGAACATTGTTTTTTGTCAGAATTATGTAATTAAAAATCAACTGAAGCAAATCAGTCTGATGACCAATTCATTGTTAAAGCACTCAAATCCAAGTCATATGGAAAATTTCACTGGTCATTTTCTGTCATGAGTTACTGTTACAATTCCAGAATGATTGCTGTGGCAGAGTTCGCAAAATGGTGCCAGTTGTCCCCTGGACCTCTTGTCACTCCAGGGATGACATGGTCCTTATCCCAAGCTCCCAAAAAGGGAAGCAAAATCCTTCATCCATCCAGTCATATTAAACCCCTTGCTCTCCTAACTGCTGTTTGACCCCCAACCCCATAATTTCTTACTGCTGACCCCTCAAAATTCCTTCCCACATGACAGCTTCCATCTCTGTCCCCTCCACTCCAATCATTATCCCAGCTTTTTCCTTCCCTTCCCAGAATCTTGCACACCTTTTTTTACTTCACTTTCCTCCCCTACTCCTCCTGCCCCTCCTTATGACATCAATAGCATGCCATTTTTCCCTCATCCTTAATATCTACCTCCTCGACCACTTCTATGACTGTCCCCCTTAACAATAAGTACTCCATTTTGAGAGCTTTTGGGAGGGGGGGACCTACCTGGGGGAAGCAACAGTGGCTGTGCCTCTGGCCCTATGGCTTAGAAGAGTAAAGAATGGAAGAGGAGGCCAGTGATAACAGGGGTCTCTATAATTGGAGGAGAGGTAGGCAATTCTGTAGATGCGATAAAGAAACAAGGGTGGTAATTTGCCTCCCAGGTGCCAGGGTTCGTGATGTTTCTGAGCACGTCCACAATATCCAAAAATGGGAGGGAGCGCAGCCAGAGGCCGTGGAACATATTGGTGCCAATGACATAAGTAGGAAAGGGGTGGCGGTCCTGAAAGCAGAATACAGGGAATTATGAAGGAAGCTGAGAAACAGGACCTCAAAGGTAGTAATCTCAAGATTGCTGCCTGTGCCACGTGATAGTGAGTATAGGAATAGAATGAGGTGGAAGATACATGCATGGTTGAAAGATTGCAGCAGAGGGCAGGGATTCATATTTTTGGATCATTGGGACCTCTTCTGGGGCAGGTGTGACCTGTACAAAAAGGATGGGTTGCACTTAAGTCTGAGGGGGACCAATATCCTGGTGGGGAGGTTTGCTAATGCTGTTAGGGAGGGTTTAAACTAGATTTACAGGAGGGTGGGAACCGAAGTGAAGAGACAGAGGATGGGGAGCTTGGAGCACAAGTAGAGACAACATGCAGGGAGTTTGTGAGGAAGGATAGGCAGATGTTAGAGCAAAGGTGCACTCAGCCTGATGGTTTGAGGTGTATCTATTTTAATGCAAGGAGTATTATAAACAAGGCAGATGAACTTAGAGCAAGGATCAACACGTGGAACTGTGATGTTGTGGCCATTACTGAGACCTGGATGTCTCAGGAGCAGGAATGGCTGCTGAGTGTGCCAGGATTTAGATGTTTCAACAAGAACAGAGAGGGAGGCAAAAGAGGTGGATGCATGGCATTGCTAATTAAGGATAGTGCCACAGCTGCAGAAAAGGAGGAAGTCACAGAGGGATTGTCTACTGAGTCAGTGTGGGTGGAAGTCAGAAACAGGAAAAGGGCAATAACTCTATTGGGTGGTTTTTACGGACCATCCAATAGTCACAGGGGTATCGAGGAGCCAGATTCCGGAACAGTGCAATAATAATAGAGTTGTTGTGATGGGAGATTTTAACTTTCCTAATATTGATTGACATCTCCTTAGCACAAGGAGTTTAGATGGCGTAGCATTTGTTAGGTGTGTTCAGGAAGGCTTCCTGACACAATATGTAGATAAGTCAACTAAAGGAGAGGCTGTACTTGATTTGGTATTGGGAAATGAACCTGGTCAGATGTCAGATCTCTCAGAGGGAGAGCGTTTTGGAGGTAGTGACCACAACACTATTTCATTCACAGTAACACTGGTGAAGGATAGGAGTAAACAATTTGGTAAAACATTTAATTGGGGTAGGGGAAATATGATGCTATTAGGAAGGAACTTGGGAGCATAAATTGGGAGCAGATGTCCTCTGGAAAATGCACAGCGGAAATGTGGCAAATGTTCAGGGAACATTTGCATGGAGTTCTGCATAGGGTTTAGTTAAATCAAGTCAGGTCAAGTCAAGTCAAGTCGCTTTTTATTGTCATTTCGAACATAAGCTGCTGGTACAGTACACAGTAAAAATGAAACAACGTTCCTCCAGGGCCATGGTGCTACATGAAACAACACAAGACTACACTAGACTAACTGAGACACCACAAGGCTACACTAGACTACGTAAGACAACACAAAAACTACACTAGACTACAGACCTATACAGGACTACACAAAGTGCACAGAACAGTGCAGGGCAGTACAACAAGTAATACACAAGACAATAGACACAGTAGAGAACAAATTACAATATAATAATAAATTATGTAGATGTCAGTCTGGACTCTGGGTATTAAGCAGTCTGATGGCTTGGGGGAAGAAACTGTTGCACAGTCTGGTCATGAGAGCCCGAATGCTTTGGTACCTTTTACCAGCTGGCAGGAGGGAGAATAGTTTGTACGAGGGGTGCGTGGGGTCCTTCACAATGCTGTTGGCTTTACGGGTGCAGCGTGTGGTGTAAGTGTCTGTAATGGTGGGATGAGCGACCCCGATGATCTTCTCAGCTGATCTCACTATCTGCTGCAGGGTCTTGCAATCTGAGACAGTGCAATTCCCGAGCCAGACAGTGATGCAACTGCCCAGGATGCTCTCGATACATCCTCGGTAGAAAGCGGTGAGGATCAGGGGTGGGAGATGGACTTTTCTCAGCCTTCGCAGAAAGTAGGAAGCTGCTGGGCTTTCTTAGCTATGGAACTGGTGTTGAGGGACCAGGTGAGATTGTTCCATTAAGGCAGGGAAAGAATGGTAGAGTTAAAGAGCCATGGTGTACAAAGTATGTCGAAAATCTAGTTAAGAAGAGAGGAAAAACTTACAAAATGTTCAAGAAACTAGGTACTGTTAGAGCTCTAGAAAATTACAAGGTTGCTAGGAAAAAGCTTAAGAATGGAATTAGGAAAGCCAGAAGGGGCCATGAGAAGGCCTTTGTGAGCAAGAGTAAGGAAAGCCCCAAGGCATTCTACAAGTATGTGAAGAACTAGAGGATGAGCCATGTGGGAATAGGACCAATCAGGTGCGATAGTGGAAACGTGTGCATGGAGTTGTAGGAGGCAGCAGAGGTACTTAATGAATACCTTGCTTCAGTATTCACCAGGGTAAAAGACCTTGGTAATTGTGGGGATGCCTTACAGCAGACTGAAATGCTTGAGTATATAGACATTAAGAAAGGGGATGTGCTGGAGCTTTTGAAAAGCATTAAATTAGATAAGTCACCGGGATCAGATGAGATATACCCCAGGCTTCTGTGGGAAGTGAGGGAAGAGATTGCTGAGCCTCTTGCAATGATCTTTGCCTCATCAAGAGGGATGGAAGAAGTACCGGAGGACTGGAGGGTTACAGATGTTGCTCCCTTGTTCATGAAAGGGAGTAGAGATAACCCAGGAATTTTTAGACCAGTGAGTCTGAATTCAGTGGTGGTCAAGTTTTTGGAGAAGATCCTGAGAGGCAGAACTTATGAGCATTTGGAGAGATATAATCTGATTACAGAGAGTCAGCATAGTTTTTTCAAGGGCAGGTCATGCCTTATGAAGTAGATTGAATTCTTTGAGGAAGTAACAAAACGCATTGATGGAGGTAGAACAGTGGATGTGGTATATTTGAATTTCAGTAAGGCATTTGATAAGGTTCCCCATGCCAGTTTCCTTCAGAAAGTACTAAGGCATGGGATCTAAGGAGACCTTGCTTTGTGGATCCAGAATTGGCTTGCCCACAGAAGGCAAAGGGTGGTTGTACATGGTTCATATTTTGCATGAATATCGGTGACCAGTGGTGTTCTGCAGGGATCTGTTCTGGGACCCTTCCTCTTTGTGATTTTTATAAATGACCTGGATGAAGAAGTAGAAGGGTAGGTTAGTAAGTCTGCTGATGACACAAATGTTGGGGGTGTTGTGGATAGTCTAGAGGGTTGTCAGAGGTTACAGCAGGACATCGATAGGATGCAGAAATGGGCTGAGAAGTGGCAGATGGACTTCAACCCAGTTGGCATTCATCAACTGTGGCATTGAGTTCAACAACTGCGAGGTAATGTTACAGTTATACAAGACCTTGGTCAGATCCCATTTGGAGAACTGTGTTCAGTTCTAGTCACCTCACTACAGGAAGGATGTGGATACTATAGAGAGAGTGCAGAGGAGATTTACAAGAATGTTGCCTGGATTGGAGGGCATACCTTATGAGAATAGCTTGAGTGTACTTGGACTTTTCTCCTTGGAGTGATGGAGGATGAGAGGTGATCTGATAGAGCTGTATAAGATGATGAGGGGTATTGATCGTGTGGATAGCCGGGGGCCCTTTCCCAGGACTGAAATTACTAACACGAGGTGGCATAGTTTTAAGGTGCTTGGAAATAGGTACTGAGGGGATGTCGTGGGTATGTATGTTTTTCACACAGAGGGTGGTGGGTGCATGGAATACACTGCAGGCGGCGGATACATTAGGGTTTTTGAACAGCCTCTTAGATTGGTATTTGGAGCTTAGAAAAATAGAGGGCTATATGCTAGAGAAATTCTAGGCAGTCCCTAGAGTAGGTTACATGGTCGGCACGACATTGTGGGCTGAAGGGCCTGTAATGTGCTGTAGATTTCTGTGTTCTAACACTGGGTCCAATTTAAAACAAAAAATAATGGAAATACTCACCAGGTTTGTATTTCCTTTTTTATTTCAAATTTGCTGCATTTTTGTTATTCTCATTTACTGGAACTGATTTTTGGCCATCTCTACTTTCATAAGATTAGCTGTTAAATAACAAAACAGGAGCAAATGAGGAACTTGTTAAACAGCAAATCACTCAATTGACTGATGCAGGAGAATAAAAAAGACGTAAATAGAATATCTTCACAAGAGGCGTTTGCAATTTCTTCCAGCTTCAGCTAATTGGAAAACTCAAGATTACTTTCAAGATTGTTCTCAACATTTAATCTGTTTACACAGTCCCAGTAATGGAATCATAACATTTTGAATATACAGGGTGAAACTGTTTTGGTCATATCTGTGCACGCCAGTTTACCAATAGAGATTCACAAAGAAGCACTGACTAGTTTAATCAAATACAGAGTCGGCTGAAGAAATATTTATCCTCATGGGGCAGTTGCAAGTTTGCAAACCAAACTGTGAACTCTTGCAGTTTATATTTAAGTTTTAATTGATGAAGTAATTCCAAAGGTAGCCCTGCTCTGAGTCCAATGTGTTTCTGATGTTGGTTTTGGTCAGAGGTGGAAGACATGATAGTGGATGCTGATGGTTGTCTGGTGAGATTATCAGTTGTTTAGACTGAAATAAATACAGTTAACACCAGACCTTGTAACATTTTTATTAGTTGAGATGTAGCCTTTTTAACTAGCTGTCAGTCAAAAAAAAATGCTTCGGACTGAATACATTGTTATGGGGTGAGTCTGGGTTACACATGTCATGGCTGTAGTCTTCAACGAGTTGGCAGGTGAAGTGTTCTTTCTGCCCTTGATGATTGGCCCTGTGTGGACCCATCTTCTGCTCTTAACAGTTGAGCTATGAATATTTTGGTCATAGTCTTGGTAAGAACCCACATGTCAGGTTAGCAGAAAGCTTCCCACACTTTATTCAGATAGTATATGCTCTTTAAGTTCTGCCTCCCTTCAGCCTGCAGATATTGTCCTATAACTTTGAGGTATGGTGAAGGGATACCATCCAGGCAAGATGCTTTCCACAGATTTATTCTTTGGATTCAGGTGCATTGGAGACTATTGGGGTGGGTAGTGACACTGAAGGTCAATATTTACAGAAGGTCCTAGGAATGGTGTGCTTATATTCAGCAAATCCCGGAAAGTGTGGTGTTTTCTGTGACTGCATTAGAATTTGTAAAAATCC
This sequence comes from Mobula birostris, assembly GCF_030028105.1. Lineage (NCBI taxonomy): Eukaryota > Metazoa > Chordata > Chondrichthyes > Myliobatiformes > Myliobatidae > Mobula > Mobula birostris. Next base: position 21,616,099 of record NC_092371.1, on the reverse strand, counting down.
CTAAGCCATGTGTTTCTTTTAGAACATAGAACGTATTGAGACAGGCAAGTGAAGAGATTGCTAGGGCTTTCACTAATATCTTTCTGTCCATTCTAGCCACGTGCAAGTTTCCGGAGGACTGGCGAGTAGCTAATATTGTTCTATTACTAAAGAAGGGAACCAGGGATAATCCTGGAAATTAAACTATTGAGTCTCATGTCAGTGGTAGGGAGGTTACTGGAGGGAATTCTCAGGGATAGGATTTATGAGCATATGGAAAAAACATGCCCTAATTAGGAAGAGCCTGCATGACTTTGTGCAGGTCAAGACGTGTCTTACTAACTTGTTTGAGTATTCTAACAAGATGATCTAGGTGATTGAAGAGGGTACAGCTGTGCATGTTCTCTACATGGATTTTATTAAGATATTTGACAAGATCTCTCATGGGAGGCTCATCCATAATATTCAGATGCATGGGATCAATGGATAATTGGCCATTTAGATTCAGAACTGGCTTGCATCTCCACATCTACTCTATCTTGGCCTTTCAACATTCGATAGGTTTCAATATGATCCCCACTCATTTTGCTAAATTGCAGTGAGTACAAGCCCAGAGCTATCAAATGCTCCTTATGTGATAAGCTTTTCAATTCTGGAATCTTTTACATGAACCTCCTTTGAACCATCTCCAATGTCAGCACATCCTTCCTAAGATAAGAGGCCTAAAACTACTCAAAATACTCCAAGTGAGGCCTCACCAATGCCTTCTAAACCCTCAGCATTCCATCCTTGTTTTTATTATCTAGTCCTCTTGAAATGAATGCTAACATTGCATATGCTTTCCTCACCACTGACTCAACCTGCAAATTAACCTTGAAGAAATCATGAACGAGGACTCGCAAGCTCCTTTGCACATTGGATTTTTAAATTTTCTCCCTACTTAGAAAATAGTCTATGCTATTATTCCTTCTATCAAAGTGTATGACCATGCACTTTCTGATACTTTATTCCATCTGCCACATTTTTGCCCAATCTCCTAATCAAAGTCCTTCTGCAGCCTCCCTGCTTCCTCAACACTATCTAGCCCTCCCCTATCTTCATATCACCTGCAAACTTGGCTACAAAACCCTCAATTCTGTTATCCAAATAATAGACATACAATGTAAAAAGAATTGGTTCCCATACTGAATCCTATGGAACACCACTAGTCACTGGCAGCCAATCAGAAAAGACTCCTTTTAATCCTACTCTTTGCCTCTTGCTAGTCAGCCACTGGTCTATCCATGCTAGTATCTTTCCTGTAATACTTATTTTGCACTTATTTTGCTAAGCAGCCTCATGTGCAGCACCTTCCCAGAGGCCTTTTGAAAATCCAAAGTCACAACATTCACCGATTCTTCATTGTCAATCTTGCTTGTTATTTCCTCAAAGAATTCCAACAAATTTATCAGGGATGATTTTCCCTTAAGGAGTTCATGTTGACTTTGGCCCATTTTATCATGTGCCTCCATGTACCCTGAAAACTCATCCTTAACGATTGACTCCAAAATCTTCCCAACCCCTGAGATCAGGTTAACTGGTCTATAATTTCTTTTCTTCTGCCTCCCTGCCTTCTTGAAAAGTAGAATGACATTTTCAATTTTCCAGTCCTCTGGAACCATGCCAGAAATCTAGTGATTCTTGAAAGATCACTACTAATGCCTCCCAATCTCTTCAGCAACCTCTTTCAGAATTTTGGGGTGTAATTCATCTGGTCCAAGTGACTTATTTACCTTCAGACCTTTCAGTTTCCCATGTACCTTCTCCCTAGTAATAGCGACTGCACTTACTTCTGCCCCCTGACACTCTCAAATTTCCAGCATACTGCTAGTGTCTTCCACAGTGAACACTGATGCAAAATACTCATTCAGTTTGAAGGAATATCCTTGTTCCCAATTGCTGTCTCTCCAGCTTCATTTTCCAGTGGTCTGATATGTACTCTCGCTCCTCTTTTACCCTTTATATATCTGAAAAAAAAACATTTGGAATCCTCTTTGAAATTATTGGCTAGCTTATCTTCATATTTCATCTTTTTGCTCCTCATGGCCTTCTGTTGGTTTTTAAAAGTTTCCCGCTAATTTTTGCTCTATTATATGCCCTCTCTTTGGCTTTTATGTTGGCTTTGACTTCCCTTGTTAGCCATAGTTGTGTGACCTTGCATTTAGAATACATCTTCTCTGAGATGTATCTATCCTGTGCCTTCCAAATTGCTCCCAGAAACTCCATCCGTTGCTGCTCTGTCGTCATCCCTGCTAGTGTCCCCTTCCAATGAACTTTGGCCAGCTCCTCACTCATACCTCTGCAATTCCCTTTACTCCATTGCAATACTGATACATCTGACTTTAGCTTCTCCCTCTCAAATTGTAGGGTACAGTATATCATTTTAATACAGCAGGATATAGCTCAATTACAGATACTGGAGGGGAAATGCCAGATGGAGTTTAAGCCTCCCCACTGTAAAGTGCTGCACCTTAGTATGTCAAATGTAAAGAGTCAGTACACTGCTAAGGGCAAGGCCCTTATCAGTGTTGATGAGCAGATGGATCTTCAGGTCCGAGTTCATAGCCCTCTGAAAGTGACCACACAGGTTATTAGGGTGGTAAAGAAGGCACATGGCCTGTTTGCCTTTATTAATCGAAGCACTGAGTTCAAAATTCAGGAAGCTATCTTGCACCTTTTTAAAACCCTAGTTAGGCCACCTCTGGGATATTGCATACAGTTCTGGTCACTCCATTATAGGAAAAACGTCAAGGCTTTGGAGAGGGTGCAGAAGAGGTTTACCAAGATGTTGCCTGGATTAGAGGGCATGGGCTATAACAGGAGTTTGAGCAAACTAAGGTGGTTTTCTCTGGAACAGCAGAGGCTGAGGGGAGATGAGAGGCATCGATAGAGTAGGGTTAAGATGTCTAATACCAAAGGGCATGCATTTTTGGTGAGAAGGGGTCATTTCAAAGGAAACCTAAGGGGCTATTTTTATCCCCACACAGAGGTAGTCCATCCTGGACTGCTCTGCCTGTGGTGGTGGTAGAAGCAGATGCTCTTAAGAGACATTTAGATAGGCACATGTATTTGAGAAAAATAGAAGGATATGGACATTGTGTAGGCATAAGGGATTAGTTTAGTTGGCTATTTGATTATTAATTTATTTGGCTCACCACAACTCTGTGGGCCAAGGGGTCTTTTCCTGTGCTGTACTGTTTTATGATTTATGTTCTAACACAGAACAATACAGTAGGGGATCAAGCCATTCGGCACACAGTGTTGTGCCAAATGAATTGAACTTGTAATTAAATGTTACTATTAAAATGAACTACGAACTAAACCAATCCCTTCAGACTGCACAATGTCCATATCCCTGCATTCTCTGCACATTCATGTGCTGAGCTAAGAGCCTCTTGAAAGCCCCTATCATCTGCCTCCTCTAGCAGCGGCTGCTTTTAATTTACCACTCTGATCTTAAGCGCATTCCCTCTAGCATTAGTCATTCTAACTGGGGGAAAAAGATAGCAGCTGTCTATCTGTGCCTCTCACAATCTTACAAATGTCTACCAGGTCTCCTGTCAGCCTCAACTGCTCAATAGAAAACAACTCAAGTTTGTCTAACCTCTAAAACAACCCTAGTTTGTCCAATCAATTCTCATAGCAATCTAATCTGGGCAGCTTCTGATAAACCACTTCTGCACCTTTTCCAAAGCCCCCACATTCTTCCTATAATGTGGTGACCAGAATTGAATGTAATACTCCAGCTGAGGCCTCACTAGAGTTTTATAAAGCTACACATACTTTTCAGACTGTCATTGTAAGTCAATACCTTGACAAGCATGCTACATGGCTTCTTCAACACCCTGCCAACATGTGTAGCCACCTTCAGAGAGCTATTAACTTTGAACTCCAAAATCCCTCTGGACATTCACAGTGTCAAGGATCACACTATCCTGTCTCTTCACATTTGAGCATTGCACACAAAATGCTGGACCAGCATCAGCAGGATCTCTTGTGTCTTCCCTTTACACATGAACTGCGATGGTTTTTTTGTTGACATGTTCACAGGTCATATAAAGGTTGCATCACTATACCATGAAGTAAGTCAGAATTACGTCAGTTTTAGAACCGTGGGTGCCGTGGTAGCATAACATGACATCATTACAGCTGTGTCGGAGTTCAGAGTTCAATCCCGATAACCTCAGGAAGGAGTTAGTATGTCCTCCCCGTGGAATGAGTGGATTTCCTTCGAGTGCTCCAGTTTCCTCCCTCGGTCCAAAGACCTACCAGTTAGTTGGTTAATTGGTCAGTGTAAATTGTCCCGTGAATAGGCTAGCTGTAAATCAAGGGTTGCCGGTGGCATGGCTCGAAGGGCTGGAAGGGCCTACTTCATGCTGTATCTTAAAATAGAAACTTCAAAAGCAGTGCCAAGGCATAGATGTACAGTAAAACAGCTTCTAAGTTTTCAATGCTTTCATATTTGCAAGGATTCTGGAGGATGAGTCTCCTTTCAGCAGCCCATGGAGTAAGACGCGTGTTGGCGCTACTCCTTCCTTTAACAACTTACTTTCCTCTGCTAGTTTTGTTTAAACTTTGAAGATTTATTACTTTTAGTGAAGGATTTGCGATTTAGTCATAATGGCTGGAGCCCGAACTGGAATTGAACTAAGACCTGGCAAAATAGTTTCCAAAGCTGAACAAACAAAGGAGTCAAAGGAAGTCTCTACTTCAGAAAGAATGTTTTCTCTGATGCTAGATATTAATACCAAGATTGGAATGGTGGACACCAAGATTGAAAAGCTTGAAAAAAACCATCTTTGCTGTCCAGGAATCTTTGAGGAATCTGGAATTTCAATTTCAGATGATTAAAAAGGACACTAATCGAATCGGAAGAGAACTGGAGACTGCGAATCAAGTGATTAATGAACAAGAATTAAAGATATCTACTATGGAAAAGAAAATTGTTGAATTTTCTTCAAAAATATTAAGAATTAAGAAGAAAACGACTGATCTGGAAAGCAAAAGTCGTAGGATGAATTTACGCATACTGGGTTTGCCTGAAAACATGGAAACCGGTGAGCCACTGAAGTTTTTCATGAATATGTTATACTCACTTTTTAGTGAGATACTTGAATCTCCTCCGATGATAGGTAGAGCTCACTGAATCCTCTGCCCGAAGCTTTCTGTTGAGTTGAAACCTCGCCCGGTGATTGTATGTCTGAATTATTTTACTACTAAAGAAGCAATTCTTTGAGATGCTAGGAAGCAGGGGAAGCTAATTTATAATGGAGTAGAGATTCGCATAGTTGAAGATTTTGCCCCAGAGGTTTATGCAGAAAGAATTAAATATTGGGAAGTGATGGCTGAACTTTATAAGAAGAACTGTCGCCCCTCTTTGCGTTATCCAGCTCATTTGAGAATTTCCCCGTCTAATGCTCACCCAAAATGATTTGACTCCCCAGAAGAGACTTGAAAATTTATAAAGAAGTTTAAGCTTGTCTTGCAAGCAACTTAAACACTTAATCCTTGGCTGGGAGTCGTTTGTAGCTGGATTGTTGAAAGTTCAATCTGCATTTTATGACTGTCCAGACATCATTTTGGCTGTTTTGTTTTCTCCTTTGGGATTTGTAAGAGTTTAACACTAGTTGTAACATATTATTTGGTTGAACAACAGGAATTCTGCAGATGCTGGAAATTCAAGCAACACACATCAAAGTTGCTGGTGAACGCAGCAGGCCAGGCAGCATCTGTAGGAAGAGGTGCAATCGACGTTTCAGGCCGAGACCCTTCGTCAGGACTAACTGAAGGAAGAGTGAGTAAGGGATTTGAAAGTTGGAGGGGGAGGGGGAGATACAAAATGATAGGAGAAGACAGGAGGGGGAGGGATAGAGCCAAGAGCTGGACAGGTGATAGGCAAAAGGGGATACGAGAGGATCATGAGACAGGAGGTCAGGGAAGAAAGACAATGGGGGGGGGGTCCCAGAGGATGGGCAAGTGGTATATTCAGAGGGACAGAGGGAGGAAAAGGAGAGTGAGAGAAAGAATGTGTGTATAAAAATAAGTAACAGATGGGGTACGAGGGGGAGGTGGGGCCTTAGCGGAAGTTAGAGAGGTCGATGTTCATGCCATCAGGTTGGAGGCTACCCAGACGGAATATAAGGTGTTGTTCCTCCAACCTGAGTGTGGCTTCATCTTTACAGTAGAGGAGGCCGTGGATAGACATGTCAGAATGGGAATGGGATGTGGAATTAAAATGTGTGGTCACTGGGAGATCCTGCTTTCTCTGGCGGACAGAGCAGAGATGTTCAGCAAAGCGGTCTACTGGGAGATCCTGCTTTCTCTAAAAAAATCTACCTTTTTTGAGTATATGATCATCTTTTATTAAATGAATTTAAGATGGCCACTGTTAATTATGTTTTAACCTCTGTTAGTCATAATATCAAAATATTTGGAATTTGTTTATTTCTTCATGTATGTGTTGTTGTGTCTTTAGTCAGTGGTGTTATCATATAACTTTTTAAAAAAAGTCTTCCTATTGGAGACAGGGAGTTAAGGGATTATAGTTTAGAATTCTGTCTGCCTACTGGATGGTCTTTTGGCCTTGGGGGGAGGGAGGTGGGGCTATTAGTTTAAGTTTTTTCGACTGGGCAGTCCTGAGAGGTTTTCCTGTCAATCATGTTGTTTTTTTTTCTCTCTGATCGAATCCATAATTTGTTCTTCCCTATGTGTGTGGTCTGTGCCGGCGCACTAACTTAATTTACTAAACCTTAAATTAAAGCATTATGGATGTTAATAAAATTAATATAATCTCTTGAAACCTGAATGGCTTGAACCAACCTATTAAGCGTAGAAAGATCTTTAAGAAATTAAAAACACTTCAAGCTGATAATATTTTTGCGCAAGAGACCCACTTCTGTAGGGGGATGAAAACTGTTTTTTTTAAATTTTGGAGGGGCTCTCAGTTTCATTCTTCATCAGTAACTAAAATCAGAGGGGTATCTATTTTTATTAATTTTAAAATGCCTTTTGTACATCTTAATACTGTCACTGATTCAATTAGAAGATACCGAATTGTTACTGGTTTGTTATGTGGTCAAAAGATGGCTTTGGTGTGTGTGTATATGCACCTAATGTAGATGGCCCTGAATTTTTTAAGAAGTTATTTTCTGCGTTACTGAATTTAAATGAATATAAGTTGATCATGCGCGGTGACTTTAACTGTTGTCTCAATCCTTCGTTTGATAGATCTTCAACCAATCCGTGGCTTCCTAACAAGGCTGCGACCTGTATTAATTCTTTTTTACTAGAATACGGCCTGGTCAATATTTGGAGGTCTCTTCATCCTAAAGATAAGGATTTTTCTTTTTTTTCACAGGTACATCATAAATATTGAAGAATTGATTTTTTTTGTTGGATACGCGACTGGTGCCTTTTGTTGCTGACTGTGCATATGACGCTATTGACTGTGCATATCACGCTATTGCATTGTCGGATCATGTGCCCACGAAACTAATACTGATATTCCCTGAAAATATACGGAATGCATCTCAGTGGAGATTTAATGCTACACTGCTGCATGATTCAGCATTTGTAAGTTTTTATTAAAGAGCAAATTTCTCTATTTTATGAATTAAATACAACTGAGGGTATGTCAAATTTGGGATGCAACAAAATCTTTTCTTAGGGGATAGATAACCTCATATTCAGTAGCTTTAAGAAGGAAAACTAAAGTAGAACTTTTAGTGATGACTAACAGGATTAAAGAACTAGATAAAGTTTACTCAGTAACATCTAGTGAAGATCTATAGAAGGAAAAGGTGGAACTTCAAACACAGTATGATCTGCTTCTGACTTTTCCCATTGGGCAGCAACTTTTGAAATCTAAAAGTCAATTTTATATACATGGGGATAAATCAGATAAATTGTGGCCCGTCAACTTAAAGCATCTATGGCTAGAAGACAGAATTTGAAAATACAAAGAACTGATAGAACTGAAATGTCAGATTGTCAGGAAATTAATAAGGTATTTTTGGACGTTTACTCTAACCTTTATAAATCTGATTTTACAGACAATACTACTTTTATGAATAGATTCTTGAAAAGATTTAATATACCCAAAATTTCTATTCAAGATATGAATACATTAGATGGGCCTATTAAACAAGAGCAAATAGTAAGGACTATACCTTCTTTTCAATCAGGTAAAGCTCCGGGACCAGATGGATTTACAGTAGAATTTTTTAAGACTTTTACTGAAATACTTACACCTCATTTATGCCAAATTTTCACTGATTCTATATCCTCTGGGACCCTTCAAAAAACTTTCTATGAGGCACCAATTTCATTAATTCCCAAAAAAGAAAAAGATCTATCTGAATGTGCCTCTTACAGACCAATTTCCTTATTAATTGTGGATTCTAAAATTCTTTCTAAGATTTTGGCTGACAGGCTGGAGAATATTTTACCTAAGGTTATTTCTAACGATCAAACTGGATTTATTAAGAATAGATATTCATATTTTAATATCCAGAGATTATTGAACATTATTCATTCCTCTCCATCTAAAGAATCCGAATGTGTTGTTTCCTTGATGCAGAGGAAGCCTTTGATAGGGTAGAGTGGTCTGATTTATTCGAAGTTTTAGAAAGATTTAATTTTGGTTCGGGTTTTATTTCCTGGATTAAGCTGAACTATCAAGCTGCTATGGCGGCAGTTATAACTAGCAATCAAAAATCTCCTTATTTTAGGCTGTACAGAGGTACCCGTCAGGGTTGTCCTCTTAGTCTGCTGTTATCCAACCTGGCTTTAGAACCTCTTGCTATTGCTCTTCGGGACTCCAACAATGTTCAAGGTATTAAGAGAGGAGATAAAGTGCATAAAGTTTCGTTGTATGCAGGTGACTTGCTAGTTTATATTTCAGGTCCTAAGAAATCTGTTCCTTCTATGTTATCTATATTTTCTGAATTTAGTAGTTTTTCTGGATATAAATTAAATTTGCATAAAAGTGAGTTATTTCCTATTAATACTTACTTAGATCAATATGATCAAATTCCTTTTAGCATTGCTGAAAATAACTTTGTTTATCTTGGTATTAAAATTACCAAAAATTTTAAGAACCTGTATAAATATAACTTTCTTACATTAATTGAATACACACAACAAATACTTTCTAAATGGTGTCCTATGACATTATCTTTAATTGGTTGAATTAATGCTATTAAAATGATAGTGCTACCAAAGTTCTTATATGTATTTCAAGCAATCCTTTCCTTTGTTCCTAAACGGTTTTTTGATAGAATAGACTCTAAAACTTTATCTTATATTTGGAATAATAAAAATCCTAGATTGACTAAACTTTTATTGCAGAAACTGAAAAAGCATGGTGGTATGGCTTTGCCAAATTTTAGAATGTATTGCTGGACAATTAATATTCAATATATTTCATTTTGGATTCATTATTCAGACAAACATGATTGTCCTTTATGGGTGGATTTGGAGAAAAACTCGGTGAAGGGGTATTCTTTGGCCTCTTTACTGGGAGCTTCTCTTCCTTTTTTGCTTTCTAAGATTGGTAGTTGAGACCTCAATCCCATTATTAAACATACATTAGGATTTTGGTTTCAGTTTCATAGGTTTTTTGAGTTCAATAACTTTGCTCTCTCTAGTAAAATTCATCTTAATTATTTTTTTAAACATCAGACCTTTTTAATTTGGAAAACCAAAGGAATAATAACTTTTTTGGATTTGTTTATGGGGGATAGTTTAATGTTTTTCACTCAGTTAGTGGACAAATATGACGTATCTAATGCACACTTTTTTAGATACTTACAAATTAGGAATTTTTTATGTAGTTTACTTCCAAATTTTCCCTCTGCTTATCCAGCCAATATGATAGATACTCTTTTTCAGGTTAAACCATTTCAAAAAGGACTGATAGCTATAATTTATAAATGGTTATTGAATTTGCAAAAGGTATCTAACGATAAAATTAAAGGTGCATGGGAATTGGAATTTCGAGAGTCACTTTCAGATAATCAATGGGATAAAATTTTTCATTTGGTAAATACCTCATCTATTTGTGCCCGTCATTCCTTGATACAGTTCAAGGTAGTACATCAGGCTCATATGTCAAAGGATAAATTAGCCCATATTTTTCCCAATATTAATCCTATTTGTGACAGATGTAATATTGAGGTGGCTACTTTAACTCATATGTTTTGGTCTTGTATCAAGATAGATAATTTTTGGAAAGATGTCTTTAAAACCTTATTAAAAGTTTTGAATTTGAACCTTCAACCAAATTTATTTACAGCAATTTTTGGGATCATTCCTCCTGTAGCAGGATATGTTCCTGCTTCCGCTCAACGGATGATAGCTTTTACAACTTTATTGGCTAGGAGAGCCATTTTGCTTAAATGGAAGGACTCTAATCCACCTACTGTTTTTTTTATTGGCTTTCTTCCATTATGTCCTGTCTAAGTTCAGAGAAAATAAGGTCAGACATTTGATACATCCTTTAAATTTGAAGAAACCTGGCCACCTTTTATTCAATATTTTCATATGGTTTGAATTATTGCTCTTCCAGTTACTCCCTCAAAACTTTGAATTTGATCAGAAAGTTTTTCTTTTTCTTGCTTTACTCTCAATGTGGGCTGCCCAGTCCTCTTTTTTTTCTTTTTTTCCCCTTTTTTAAAATTATTTTTTGTTTTTGTTTATAGAGAATAGTGCCTTTTCTGTTTATATAAAATTATAAAAGTTTCTCTACCTTTTTTTCTTTTTATAAAATGTTAAGAGAATTGAGTATTTTTTTATTATATACTATTAGATTAATACTATGTATGATCTTTATAATGTTTATGTTACCTTTTATATGTATTGTTATCGGTATAGATATCTGAGATAATCCTCCTCTTGTTTGGATATATTTACTTTTTTTAAATTAATAAAAAGATTTATTAAAAAAGAGGAGGATTCTGGAGGACACCAGAACAGTATGACACTGCACACCAATGTTGCTGAAAAGAATCAGCATTTTAATACATCTCAAAATAATATCCATCTTTTAATATGGATTAACTCCTTAGTGTTTTCAAAGTGTTCACAGTCCTTACATTGAACTGTTATTATTACAAATGTTCACTTTCAGCCTAATGGGTTTTAATGATTTTCGATGGTACCATTTTATATGTACTTAACTTATAATTGCTACTCATTTATTCTATGCCTACACTTTTTTTTTTCTGAAGAGCATGTTATGGTGTTCAGAAATTGTGGAAAGCCCACATATCTCCAGAAAGTTTGGCATTATTGGCTTTCTATCCAGTTGACATCAAAAACACAAATATATCACATTATCACATTTACATATGATGATCTCATCAGGTCTGACAACTATTTTCTTCACTCTTTCCTTCCATATTGTTATCCCTCCTCCTCCACGCACCCACCCCATCCTTTCCAATCACATGAAACCCAAGCTGCAAGAGTTTTAATTATTTAGTGAATTAGATAGGGTGTAAACACTAAAAATGCAACATATAATGTAACATAGCATAATTCTGCAGTTGAAGAAGTTACTACTTTTGTTCTCTCTTAGTAGAAAGGTGTAAGAAAGATCTACTAACTGAGCCTAAATGACCATATTAGTAGATTACAGAAACAAAGCAAAGGCAAGATGAAATCAGGCACCTGCCCCTCCCCCCCCCTCCCCCGTGATGGTTTATACTGTATTTGTTGTTTTGCTGGTTTTCAAAATATAAGCAAAAGCAAGGAAAAAGCCTCTGATAATAAATAAAGGAGTTACATCAAAACTTTAATCATTGGAGCCCAACTACCTGCTTACCACGAAGAAAACACACATTTCAATCGGCATGTTACTTTACCAAGGACCTAAATCCTCTTTGTCACTGGGATTGCACTTGTCAATATAAAATTATCAGATCTGTTGGAACACACTCCTGGAGGCTGTCAGAATCAGACACAGTAGATGTGAGGAAAAGCCGAAAGCCTCAGAGATTTCCATGTGTAGAGAAATTATAAAATGGATTGATAGCAGAGAGACAAGCTGTTATTCCCAGGACACAGAAGGTTAAGGGAATAGTTAACAGAAATGATCAGGGGTTTTGCTAGACTAGATGGAAGAATCCTTTTCACTGACAGAGTCTTAGTAACCAGAGTGTAGCTGAAAACAGGAAATATATTTCAGAATGAAGCAATTCGCAGGAGCATGGGGCCAAAGGAGTGGGAACTGGCTAACTAGAGCACTCATTCACAGAGATGGCACATGTGCCATGGACCAGAAAGCCTTTTTGGGAAAAATGAATTAATAAACTCCTGCAGAAATGACATAAACTGATGCTTGCACGAATGCTTATGATACCCACCATAACGGAAGTTTGAAACTGTTATACTGAGTTAAATTATCTAGCTTAAGAGAACTATTGTTACTGGTACTGTATTACTTGTCTGAACATTCATACTATAGAAGAATACAAAAAAATTAAAAACATTTTTCTGAATAAAAGATTCTTACAATAGCTTATGGGATGATACTCTTCCAATGATAGTTACAAGCCCCTTGCCTGTATCTATAAAAGCTGGCAGTAATAAGATCATAAATCCATAAGACATAGGAAGAGAATTAGGTCACTTCGCCCATTGTATCTGCTCTCCATTTCCAGCATGACTAACTTATTATCCCTCTCAATCCTCTTCTCCTGCCTTCTCGCCATAACCTTTGACACCCAGACTAATCAAGAACCTAGCAACCTTCACTTTAAATATACTCAATGACTTGGCCTTCATAGCTGTCTATGGTAATAAGTTCCTCAGATTCAATATCCTCTGGCTAAATGAATTCCGCCTCATCTCTGTTCTAAATGGTCATCCCTCTATACTGAGTCTGTGTCCTCTGGTCCTAAACTCACCCACTATAGTAAACAGCCTCCCCACATCCACTCTATACAGATCTTTCAATATTGGATAGGTTTCAATGAGATACCCATCATTCTTCTAAACTCCAGTGAGTACAGGTTCAGAGTTATAAATGCTTTGGATATGTAAACCCTTTCATTTCTGGAATCATTCTTTTGAACTTCCTCTTGATCCCCTCCAATACCAGCACATTTTTTCTTTGCTAAGAGACTCAAATCTGCTCACAATACTCCAAGTGCCTTATCAGCAATGCCTTAGCGTCACATACATGCTCTTATATTCTAGTCCTCTCAATATCAGTGCAAACATTGTATTTGCCTTCCTTACCACCGGCTCAACCTGCAAGTTAACTTTTAGGGAATCCTGCACAAGGATTCCCAAATCCCTTTGCACCTCTGATTTTTGAATTTTCTCCTAAATTAGAAAATAATCTACACTTTTATTCCTTCTAACAAAGTACATGACCATATACCTCCCTAAACTATATTCTATTTGCCACTTCTTTGCCCATTCTCCCAATCTGTCTAAGTCCTCCTTCAGACACAATACTACTTTGCCCCTCCACCTATTTTTGTACTGTTTGCAAACTTGGCCACAGAGCCATCAATTCCATCATCCAAATCGTTGACCTATAATGTGAAAAGAAACGGTCCCAATACTGGCCCCTGGGGAACACCACTAGTCACGGGTAGCCAACTGAAATAGGCTCCCCTTATTCCAACTCTTTATTTCCTGCCAGCCAGCCAAGTTTCTATCCATGCTAGTATCTTTCCCTTAACCACAGTCAGTCCGTGTTGGCAGGAACATCTCTGACTCCATCACGCTGAGCACTGGACCCCCACAAAGCTGTGTGCTTAGCCCATTGCTGTTTACACTGCTAACACATGACTGTGCAGCCAGATTCAAGGAGAACCTGATCATTAAATTTGCAGACGATACCACAGTGGTGGGGCTTATCAGCAAAAATGATGAAACAATGTACAGGGAGGAGGTCAAACACCTAGAGAGCTGGTGCAGGGATAACAACTTGATGCTTAATGTCACCAAAACCAAGGAGAAGATTGTCGATTTCAGACGGTTTCAGCCTGAGCACACATCCCTCAGCATCTGCGGCTCCACAGTGGACAGAGTGGAAAACATCAGGTTCCTTAGGGTGCAGATCTTGGACAATCTCACCTGGTCCAGGAACAGCACTGGGATTGTGAAACGGGCCCAGCAGAGATTGCACTGTCTGAGGAAGCTTAAACAAGCATCACTCCCCACTAACATCTTAACTACATTCTACAGAGGTGTGCTTAAGAGTGTGCTGACATTTTGCATCACAAGCTGGTACTCCAGCTGCAGTGCTGTCGACAAAAAAGCCTTGCAGATGGTGGTTAGGGGAGCAGAGAAGGTTATTGGGGTCTCCCTACCTTCTGTCCAAGACCTTTTTCAGAGTCAATGCCTCCAGAAGACACGGTACATCATTAAAGATCCCTCACACCCTCTCCATGAACTGTTTGTTCTTCTGCCATCAGGCAAATGTTACAGGAGCATCAAAACTAAAACCACAAGGCTACTAAACAGTTTCTTCCCACAGGCAGTCAGACTGCTAAATAGCTGCTCCACCTGACTCTGCTTTGGACACTTTTAACTTGCACTGGATAATTATAACTTGATTTTAACTGATATGTGGCTGTTGTGTTTTACTATTTATTGTTATGTTTATTATTTAGTGTTGCATTTGTTATGTTATGATTGAACTGCTCCTGGGTGTCTCATTCTGCCCTGCAGAGCAGATGTACGGTTAGAATGACAATAAAGTTTTTTGAATCTTTGAATCTTGAATCTAATACCTTGGTCTCTTATCTTGCTAAGCAGCCTCACATGCAAAGACCATTCCCTCAAAATGGAAGGAAACAGCACAATGCTATAAATGGCTCTAAACTAGAAATGGATAACCATGCATCTTAAAACCCAGCCACTGGCCTGGAAGAATGGCGATGCGATTTAAAAGATTGACAAGACCCCACAAACATCTGCAAGGCAGTTTACTATAAACGTAACCAAACTGTTTTGAAGTTATTATGAGTCATTCCATAGGTATCAGTATTATTTCACAAAGTCTTTTCTACAAAGACAGAATCATTGTGGTGTGGTAGGAGCAGAATTCCTAACTTTGAGAAATGCAACAGAAGAGACAGAAAGCACAAGTCCTTATAATGGAAATGAGCAGTGAGGTAGTGCTGCCTGTAACCTTGGACCGGGTGCAGTGGAAGAGGGGACACAGTCTAGCCAGATGGGACAGTACCAACAGAATCAGCACAAAACAGAAGAGAACCCATGAGAAAGAGAATAAGAAATGAGTATTTTGGATGTAGAAGCAGATAAAAATTCCAGAGACCAACTGCCATGGAAGTGGATCAGCCTATGTCGGAGACGTGGAGATTATATTGGAATTAGGAGGGACACCTGGCCAGTGTTAACTCATACACGAGGAAATCTGCAGATGCTGGAAATTCAAGCAACACACACAAAATATGCTGGTGAACGCAGCAGACCAGGCAGCATCTATAGGAAGAGGTACAGTCGATGTTTCGGGCTGGGACCCTTCGTCAGGACCTCTTCCTACAGATGCTGCCTGGTCTGCTGCATTTACCAGAATTTTTTTTGTGCGTGTGTTGCAGCATTAATTCATGATCCTTTCTACTCTGACTGACTGCATGGAGGGTGTCAGGGAAACTTAAATGTCGTTTGTAGTTTGTTTATCCAATATGTGTGAACTACATATCTGTTTTGAACTGAACCAATAAAGATAACCAATAATTGATATAGATTCTTTCGTTGCCTAACCAATCGTTGTTGTCTTGGGTGGGAACTGGCAACAAGAAGAAAGGGAAGAGTAGGGGCAGAGGACAGGGAGGGGAAACTGCTGGTCAGTGTGTTATAGGTACTGGTAGAGAACAAATCATATGATGTAAGTAACTAAAAAAGTCAAGGCTTATTGTTCTTTATGTGAATGCATGTTGCATTTGCAACAAGATAGATGAGTTGGCAGTTGTGAGGATACTGTGATTTTGCAATGGGATATTGACAGACAGTGTGTGTGCAAAAATCTGACACAATGAGTTTAATGTGAAAAATTGTGAGGTCATGAACTTCAGTGAAAGACATTAAAGGGCTGATGTTATCCAAATACAGAAAGAGTGAAAGGAGGTGAAGTTTGGAGGGATCTGTGTTCTGGTGCATGAATCACATAAAACTATCAGGTAGGCCCAACCATAGTTATGAAGGCAGACAACATTCTTGCCTTTATTGCAAAGGGGTTGGAGTTTAAAAATAGGGAGGTTTTGTTACACTGTACAGAGTGCTGGAGATTCCAAACCTGAAATACTGTACGTAGTTTTGGTCCCCTTACCTAAAAAATAAATGGAGTAACTTTGGGAGGATCATCACCCATCACACTATGAAAATACACTATCTACTAAAGAAGAGGAAGTTGAGATAGTATGGCCACAAAACAAGATCTAGTGGGCTCTCAAAGACCATTTTTCAGGGAACGGTGCAGAGGAAAAGAAAAAACTGGCAGACAGAGGAAGAAATGGGCAGACAACATTGCAGAGCGGACTGGAGAGAGCATTGTCGCAAGCCAGGCAGTCACCCACAACCGTGAGAGATGGAGGCAACTGGAGAAGTGCTCGTCTGTCCAGCACCCCTATGACCCAGGCAGATTGCGGCATAACTGTAACCATCACACTGGAAGCAGCTCAGAGGTGATTTACCAGCCTCGTGCCTGACAGAAGTGGATTGTTCCTTGCAGCATAGAAGAACAAGAGGGTGACCTTATTCAAACATAGATAATAAGGGGACTTGATGTTGAGATGTTTTCACTATAGGAAGAGTCTCAAACAAAGGGA
Source organism: Mobula birostris (assembly GCF_030028105.1). Lineage (NCBI taxonomy): Eukaryota > Metazoa > Chordata > Chondrichthyes > Myliobatiformes > Myliobatidae > Mobula > Mobula birostris. The sequence goes on along the minus strand of NC_092371.1, from coordinate 21,599,270 downwards.
GATTGCTGCAAGGTAAGGGACTGGCTGTTTAAAATTGAAGTACAGGGCATTTTATTTTCTGGCAGAGGTTGATGACTCTCTGGAATTCTCCGCCGTGGCGGGTGGTGGGTGCTGGATCATGACTTTCAAGTGGAGTGGATAAATATTTGATGGATCAAGGACTGGAAGGGTCTGGAGAAATAGCTCAGAAAAGGAGCTTATGCCTGCACAGTTCAGCCATAATTGTGTGAGTGGCAGGCAGGCTTGGAGGGCCTGTTGATCCATTCCTGCTGCTACTTACTTATGTTTTTGTGTTCTCAGTTGGAATACGCAATGACGATCACTACCTTCGTTTGGAATTTTACTCGAAGGTCATTTGCTAAACCTGGCTCTTTATCCATTACTAGATCCAAGATCCAAGATAGCATGTTCCCTAGCTGGTGCAGCATGCTTGCACACAGCAGCCTCTCTGAGTCCAACCAAAGGTGTGATTGTTCACCCTTTACATCCTTTTCACAATCGCAAAAGACCGCTGGTTATCAAGAACATCATGCCTCCTCGCTAGATAGCCTCTGGATATCGATGGAATTGGACTTATTACACGCCATCTTGCCACCACCCAGTGAAGATGGAATCAGTGGCTCACAGAGGCATTGCACAATCTAACAGACGGGACTGACTGCCTTGAATATTTTTGTTGTGATTGCAAGACCCAGTTAGACATCGGTAATGGAGAATACTGTGAGACCAATTCACGACAGTGAGGATGCTGAGTGGCTTCGGTTGTGGCCTAGTCCAGGCTCATTCATGCTTCTGAGTCACTTGTTGTGGCTGCCATGGAATGAGACGCCAGAGTTGGCTGTGTGCCGTTGGATCTCATGATAGCTTGGAGGCTGCTCTCCACCGTTTGCTTGACTGCTGGACTGCTGGACTGCGTTTGACTGAGGCTGCACTGTACGATAAGAAGAACTGCTACAGGCTGTCCTTGCAGAAATGTGGCCCCAGGACAATATCCATACACCATCAATTTACAGTCTGTGTCACTCCTTCTAAATGCTTACAATCCATGTTCGTGCCCAAGTAAATTTCTCAAAGCAACTTGCTTTGTTTTCCTGAGATTCATCTCCCTAACTCTTCACCCATTTGTTCCCAGATCTTTTAATCTGGATGAATGACCAACATCGCCTGATGACTGTGCTGGGGCATCTCTCAAGTGTCACCTCAGTTCCAGTACCAACGTAGCATGGCCACGGTTCACTAACCCTAACCATACGTCTTTGGTATATGGGAGGAAAGTGGAGCATCCGGCGGAAACCCATGCGGTCATGGGGAGAACATACAAACTCTTTACAGACAGTGACGAGAATGGAACACGATCAGTGATCGCTGCTGCTGTAAAGCAACTGCACAAACAGCTATGCTCCCGTCCCACTCTGGGTACTTCTATGTCTGGTGGATGGAGATTTACTGACCTACTCAGACCAGTTTCAAAGGTTCATCAGGTCCTTGCCCGCGAGTCATTCTTAGAGTCATTCTGGTGAATCTTAGAGAAATAAGGACAATGTTATGCATACGTCAACTCTGATTTATTTAATTTCACAATCTGCATGACAGATGTTTGATCTTCTTCCCTGAATTGCGTCCAGACTCTGGTTTAGGAATCCATTGCCAGTAGCTTCCATTTATGCAGCAGGTTTCACATAATAAAATGTATCAAAGTGCTACACAGGGACATTGAGCAAGAGAATTCTTGATTGGTCAGAGCACGAAGGGATACAGGGAGAAGGCAGGAAATTGGGGCTGAGGGGAAAATTGGATCAGCTATGGTAAAATGGCGGAGCAGAGTCAATGGCCCAATTGACCTAATTTTGCCAATTGACCTAATTTTGCTCCTTTATCTTATGATTTTATGGTTTTATGGAGAACCATCATCACAGTTACCATAAACACAAGAGATTCTGCAGATGTTGCAAATCTTGAGTAGTACACACAAAATACAGGAGGAACTTAGCAGATCAGGCTTCATAGATGCAGAACAAATAGACAATATTTCCAACCGAGGGCTATCATCAGGACTGGAAAGGAAGCAGTAAGAAGCCAGAATAAGAAAGTGGGGAAGGTGAGGAGTACAAATTGGTGGATGATAGTTGAGAACAGATGAGAGACAAGGTGCGTGTGTGGGGGAGAGTGGGATAAAATACAAAGGTAGGAGATGATAGGTGGAAGAGGTAAAGGACTAAAGAGAAAAAAAATCTAAGAGAAGACAGTGGACCATGGAGTAAAGGGAAGAAGGGTGGTAAAGGAATCACAATTACCATTATTCTTTGCACAGACAGATCCCCAGGAAGATCAATGATCAGTTACTCTGTTCCTATATATTTGAGGACCAAACCCTTCTGTTATTGGATGAGATCTTTACTATCGGCCAAAATCCCCAGAGACCTTCCTTTAAGGTCTATATGATATGTGTACAGACAGCTGAAATAAAAGTTCCCTGGAAAGTTTGTTTAGTGAACTGCATTGGTGTAAGAATTTGGAAAGTCTTGTGCCATTAGCATTTCTGTCTTCACCCCTGTGATCCAGGTGACTATCAAATACCTCCCTCCTTTGGGTGTTACTCTTTGAGGAGGAATTCATTAAGGTAAGTCTCACTTCATTATGAAGTGATTGATAGACCTACAGCCATGTCTGGAATCAACCCATCCAACCTACATACATACTCGGGTCTCCTCCCATTAGTTTTATGCTTTAAGATCTGCCATTAAATCCGACATGATATCATATTAGCACCAAAGTTTAGTTGATGAAGCCTTGCACATTTTCCAATCTGTAAAATGCCAAAACAGTTAATGGGAATTCCTTTTAAGCAAAGATGAATGTAGTTGTGCCTGGGGGAGACTAGAGTGCTCACGTCTGGATATTAATGTTGAAATATATCCAATGCTGATTCATAAATCTGGATGAATTTTTCAAGAAACATCATGAGTAGAGAACAGCTACCAAGGGAGTGTGAAAATGGATCTGAAAATGCATAAACCCTTTTATCGACTGTATACATTTATTTGAATGTGGCAGTTTAATGCATACCAAACCTTGCCATTTGAATCCAGTCTTATGCTGACACAGGTACAATTCTGCAAATTCCAGCCGTTTAGTTACGAGTATCCTAAAAGTTAATGATAAGCATTTCAGGAAAAGAGGGCTTCTTTTGACAACATAAAGGCCTTTTTTGTGTATAAAATATCTACTTTATTGATGTGTCTTCCTCAACTATATCAAGGAAATTCTTTCTAAGTACTGAATATTTCTTGTGTATTGTTGCATGTGCTGATGTTGAGTATTTACTTGCTTCAGCATATGATTGATGTCATCGAGTTATAGAGTAAAACAGCACAGATGCAGGCCCATCGGCTCAATTAGTCCCTGTTGACTATGTTGCCCATCTAGCTAGTCCCAATTTCCTGCCCAAAACCCTTCAGGCCTGAATGTACCTATCCAAATGCTTCTTCAATGATACTTTCGTACCTACCTCAACCACCTGGTCTGGCAGCTCATTCTACACACTCACCACTCTCTGAATGAAAACATCGTCATTCAGGTCCCTTTTAAATCTCTCCCCTCTCACCCCAAATCAATGCCACCTAGTTTTGGACTTCCCTATCCTGGGAAAAAAAACTGTTACCATATACCTTATTTATGCCTCTCATAATATTAGCTTTTTTATAAGATTGTTTTCATTCTCCTATGCTCTAAGGCAGGGGTGGCCAACCTTTTACATTCCATACATCAATTTTTTCACACACAAGTTCAGATGTGCCATGCAACTCTTGTACCCCCATTCAATTCCTGTAAAAAAATGTTAATATAGACATATTTAGTATTTTTACATGATATATTGATTTAATGTAAAAACATAAACATTAATTACCTTGATGAGACTTATAACAAATATATTTTGTCTTCTTTTGATTTCTTCCTGTTTCTTAATCACATATTCTTTCCGTAACTCAGACCCAGGCACTAGCTTCGGTTTTCCTTCTATTTCAGTCTGATGTTGTTTTATAGCGTCTATTAAGATCATGTCTTCTATTATGTGAGAAAGTGTTTTCACAAACAATGCACAAAGGTTTTCCTGACGGACCCGCTATAAATAATAACTCATTTTCCCACTGTTCATTGAATTCACGCTTACTATCACTTTCTGCTTTTCTTTTGCTCATTTTCTTTTGCACTGTGATGGGTAACTGAATGTAAAAGCAAGGATTAATTTTCGAAAAAGTACAAAACTGCAAATGTTCACAAAGGACGAACAAAGCACAACTCCGTAGTGTACGAGTGTCAATTGTAAACTGACTGGCAAAAACCTGCAACGCACCGCTGATGCAGACGCCTGGCGCCTCAGGATCAAACAAGTATCAAATGTGTATTGAACAGTTATGGAATGACTGCAGAACAGATGTCTTTCTTTTCTAGTTTGATTCACTGAATATCTTTTTTAAATTATAAACAGATTAATGTGAAAGAAGGTAACATTCACCAAAAGATGTGCACGGAACAATAAAAAAAATCATTAAAAATAATTACTAAGTTTTGGATTTAGTCTCAGTAAAACCCATTTCTAGCTCTAAGCTACTTGAATTCCTGTTATAGATTCTTTTTCTACAAATCAGTTTTTAGTTAATACTTTTTGCATGAGTAGGCTTACTTTTTTATTATTATCACTGTGGTGCAATGCGTCACTCCTAATCATCCAATGTGCCACTTTTGGCGCATGCACTATAGGTTGGCCATTCCTGCTCTAAGGAATGAAGATGTAACCTGGCCAACCTCTCCCTCTCCCACTAGTCCTGGCAAAGTCCTTGTAAGTCATTTCTGCACTCATTCCTGTTTAACCACGTCTCTCCTATAACAGGCTGATCAAAACTATATACAGTAGTCCAAGTGCAGCCTTACCAATGACTAGTATAACTTCCTTTCCAGTCCTGAAGAAGGGTCTTGGCCTGAAACATCGACTGTCCATTCATTTCCACAGATGCAGCCTGACCTGCTGAGTTCCTCCAGCATTTTATGTGTGTTGACTTGTATTACTATAACATAAGTTCACAACTCCTAACTCAAGGGTCAACTTTGTTCGCCATATACATTTACATGTATTAGGACTTTCTGTGGTGTGTTGGTGCAATATGTGACATAAAACAATTATATAAAATATAAAATTGAAGCATGGATATGGAATAAAATCTGCCTAAATATATCTAAGGGGGTTTCATCTTCTATGTTACTGCAGAGCCTAATTAAAATGGCTTCTTTGTTATGTTATAATCGGGAATGCTTCTTTGTTATGTTAAACGCTGAGAAAGCTTTGCACTAGCAGCTTGTTGTGGGTTGGGGTTGATAAGAGGGTGTTACGAACCAATTGGGATAGTTGTTATGACTTTGGTGTATCTGGCAGATTTGTATGCGCGGGGTTTTGAGGGAGAAGGGGGGGAGGGAGACAGAGGATGGACCAGGTGCTGTGAGTCCGCTAACGGGGTTGGACCCCGAGGAGGGCGTTCGGCAAGGAGAGGGGACGGAGACGGACTCGTGTGGAGCGTCTGGTCGACCACCGTTGTTGGTCCCAGGTGGCCGATCGAGGCGGTCCGAGGGGTTGCAGGTTGAAGAAGAAGGGTCCCGAGCTCCAACTGTTTGTGCACGAAGATATTGAACCTTGATAAGTGTGGCACCTTTTATTTTCCTTTTATATTTTATTCTCTATTAATTATGTAGTTCCAGTAATATCTATAAACTGTAAATCATTTAATCGTATCTGGTGTATTGTCTGTTATTTGGGCGGGGTGGGGTACATCACACAGCATCCACACAAACTAATTACCCAGTTTGGCGGGGCCGAGGGCTGCTTCCCTAGACGACAGCGAGCCGAGTGACCCTGAGAGTGGCCGAGGGAGGGCTACATATATAAAAGCTAGCATGTGCTTACAATATAAACAGTGTTTTTTAAAGTGGTTTAAAGTGTTTATACTGCAGTACAGTGAGAGGAGTAACAGAAAGTGCTGAAGTGCCAACTAAAATGGTTGATCAGATTAAGTGCTTGGGGGATGAAACTTCTAAGATGGCGTGAAGATTTTGTTTTAATAGCCTATAGCTTTTTTCAGAATGGAGCTTTTAGAAAAGGCAACTTCCAGGGTGGATAGTTTCCACAATGATTGTTCCTGCCCGCTTCTTTGTCCTGGACAAATACGAGCCCTGCAGTGGTGGTAGACTGCAGCCAATGATCTTTCTCTGTAGTTTTCACATGTACTCACTGCTCTGACTGATGAATGCCAGCACACGACATGTCTCTTTTATTCCCTTGTCTACTGTGATTTTACTTTCAACAAGCTACTGTATGAACTTGACCTTTAGGTCTCTGTTTTATTACAATCCCAATACCCACCCATTTGTGGTATAATGTTGGCAAACAGTTGGCTGCCACTTGTGTCCTTGAAAGGAGACTGGCAGGTTACAGGCTGAGACAGTGTCAGAGAACGACTAACTACCACAGCCAGGCATCCTTCTCCCCACTTCGACACGCAGAAGATGCTGGAGGAACTCAGCAGGTCAGGCAATATCTACTGAAACGAGTAAACAGTGAACATTTTGGGCCAAGGCCCTTCTTCAAGACTGAAAAGGAAGGGGAAGGTGCCAGAATAAAAAGATAGAGGGAGGGGAGGAAGGCAAGCTAGGGGTGATAAGTGAAGACAGGTGGGTGGGAAGGTAAAGAGTTGGAGAAGAAGGAATCTGATAGGAGAGGAGAGTGGACTAAAGGACAAAGGGAAGGAGGAGGGGACCCAGTAGGAAGTGATAGGCAGGTGAGAAGAAGTAAAAAGCCAGAGTGGGGAGTAGAAGAAGAAGGGAGGAAATTTTAATTGAAGGAGAAACGAATATTCATGCCATCAACTTCGAGGCTGCCCAGATGGACTATAGAGTAAGGTGTTGCCCCTCCACCATGAAGGTTGCCTCATCTTGGCACAAGGGGAGGCCATGGACTGACATGTCAGAACAGGAAAGGAAATCAGAATTACAATGTCTGGCAAGCAGGATGTTCAGCTTTTGGTGGTTGGAGCAGAATTGCTCGATGAAACAATCCTTCAATTCGCTACAGGTCTCACCAAAGTAGTGGAGGCCTCATCATGAGCACCGGACACAATAGAAGACCCCAGCAGATTTGCATGAAGTGTTGCCTCACCTGGATGGACTGTTTGGGACCCTGAGTGGAGATGCGGGAGAATGTGAATTGGCAGGAGTAACATTTAGGCCATTTGCAGGGATAAGTGCCAGGAGGGAGATCAGTGGGGGAGGGACGAATGGACAAGGGAATTGTGGAGAGAGCGATCCCTGCAGAAAACAAGGGGGCATGTAAAGATATGTTTAATTGTAGCATCCCTTTGGAGATGGTGGAAGCTGCAGAGCATTTGGTTCATGATGACAGATGAGAAAGCTTGTTTAATTCAACAATTGCTTTTATTGGGACAAACTCAAATACACACCAACTGGTCTGACCTGGGGAGAGAATTACCCAGTCCCATATAGATGGGGGAGACGATGATCACACACTCCGCTTACAGTCAGATGCAAACACACATGCGAATAACTGTATAATCCCAGCTAAAATGTAACAGTAAATAAATTTGAACATCCCACCATAATCCCATGAAAGCATTTTAACACAAGAACAAAAAAATAGTGCTGGCCATTAGGAATGCTGAGGTGGGCTGTTGACCATGCCCCCTCACCCTCAGAGCACCACAATATAAACAAAAGCTGAAAGTATTTCTCCAATGAAGTTATTGAAGCAAAGTTGGGTTAATGAAACTGGTTACAGATGAAATGTGATTAAATTAAATGGCAAAGCAGATTGAATAATTTAGTCCTGTTCCAAAATATCCATAAATAAAAGGTTTAGAATATGTCATTAGGACTGAAACATGTAACAAGAAAATGCTTAAAAATCATATGTTTTGTAGGTGTGAAGTTTGAAAACAATTGCTTAGAAGTTATTTTTAACTGTCAAATGTCACAGAACTTCCAGAGAATGAATGAGAGATGGAGCCAACAAGAAGTATATATTGTGCCTAAACCTTTAGCAATAGATTGGGATTAAAATAACCTTCACTACAGCTATGGCAAAAGGAAGCCAGCTGGTGGTGTAGTGGCATCAGCGCTGGACTGCGGGGCGCAGGTTCCAAAGTTCGAATCCAGCCGGCTCCCCTCAGCACGCTCTCCATCCGTGCGGGGTTAAGAGCTGGTGATCTCTTTGGGAAAAAAACTCACCTGGCGGAAGGCAATGGCAAACCACTGCTGTAACTTGCCTCGTACGTGAACTCCAACTACGTCAGAACGGCGTGGGAGGAAGTCGTCCGCTACCCGGAAAATTTCAGATGCGACCTACATTATTGCAAAAGGAATCAATGTCTGAGCGTAGATATATAGATAGTTACTTGATTGATCCCAAAGGAAATTAACAGTATCATAGTAGCAGTACAAGTGCATAGATATACAAATATTACAAGAGAAGAATGAAAGAGTTAAAAATAAGTTACTTCAAACAGTCTAACCAGGGGGGTTGCCATCACTTCCCTAGCTAATGGTTGACTCATCATTGAGCTTAATAGCTGACGGTAAGAATGACCTCATATAGTGTTCTTTGGAGCAGCAGAGTTGTTTTAGTCTATTGCTAAAAGAGTTCCTCTGCTCAGCCAAGGTGGCATGCAGAGGGTGAGAAACATTGTCCAGAATTGCCAGGGTTTTCTGTGGGATCCTTTGTTCTACCACAGCCTCCAGTGTGTCCAGTTTGACTCTTGTAACAGAGCCAGACTTCCTAATCAGTTTATTGAGCCTGATAGGCATCACTTGTGTTGATGCCATTGCCCCAGCACACCACCCCATGTTGAGTCCATCCGGGTAGAGATTAAGAGTAGTAAAGGGAAAAAATCACTGGTGGGTGTTGTCTATAGGCGACCTAATAAAAATATTGCTGTGGCAGAGACGATTAACCAAGAAATAACTGAGGCTTGTAAGAACGGAACGGCAGTTGTCATGGGGGATTTTAACTTCCACGTAGATTGGGTGAATCACGTTGGTCAAGGAAGTCTTGAGGAGGACTTCATAGAATGTATCCACTTGGCTTTCTTGAGCAACATGTTAGTGAACCTACAAGGGAAAATACTATCTTAGATCTAGTCTTGTGCAATGAGACAGGTAAGATTAACAATCTTGTAGTCAGGGATCCTCTTGGAAAAAGTGATCATAGTATGATTGAATTTCGCATTCAGATGGAGAACTAAGAGCTGGAAAGTTGATTGGCAAAAGGGATACGAGGCTGGAGAAGGGAGAGAATCATGGGACGGGAGGGCTAGGCAGAAAGAAGGGGGAGGGGGGAGCCCAGAAGATGGGGTGGGACTTAGAGCAATATTGGCACCAAGAAGGAAATTGGGTCAAACCGGGTGGGCACTATGGTCAGAATGGTCTCTGTGGGCTGAAGAGTTTGTCTCATGCTGTATTGCTCTGACAGAGTGGAAAGGTTTGTTTTTCTTGGAGAAGAGAAGGCTGCAGGGGACTATTTAGAGTATCCGAAATCTTGAAGGGCATTGATGGGGTAGATTGAGAGCCAGTTGTTCACATAACTCAGGTGTTTGAAATTGAGGATCTATGTTTAGGATAAGATGTCTGGAGAAGATCTGTGGAAGAACTTTCCCATTCTGACTGTGATTCGAATCTAGACCACATTGTCTGAGCAGGTGGTAGAGACAGACACTCTCACAATATTTCAGAAGTGTCTGGACAGGCATTTGAATTATGAAGGAATAGAAGGCTGCAGACCAAGTTCTGGTAAATGGGATGACTGTAGATGAGGACTTGATGTCAGCATAGACATGAAGTTTGAGGGCCTGCTTCTGTGCTGTATGACTCTGCAACTCTTATGATAGAAGAATGGTTGTGGTTCAAGAGGGAAGCTCACCACCTCTGTTAAAGGGAAATTATGGCTGGGAGATGAATGCTGGATTTTCAGACTCATTAAAAAAACAGAATGTGTTTACATCAAATACTCTCAGTCAGTAAACAGTAACCAGGACCAGTTTGTTTTATGACCACCCTTGCCTGCTCCTCCTATCCAGACCAAACCCAGTATCACTCCTGAGTCCTAGTGAAAGGTCTTAGCCCAAAATGTTGTCTGATCATTTCCTTAATAGATGCTACCCGACCTGCTGGGCTCCCCCAGCATTTGAGTGTGCTTGTGCTGTGTGCTAATTGGATATATTCTTAAAGGGCTTAATTTAAAAGTTGAATTGAAGCCGAGGTAAAAAGTGGTTCTGAAGTTAATGATAAAGGCCAATTGAATATTACAGTTTATTTTTGGTAGATCAAGACTTTGTTATTTTTGATTGTTTATTTTAACATCTAACTCAGGCTACGTCCACACTACACAGGGTAATTTTGAAAACGTCAGTTTCGAGTAAAAACGACAGGCGTACACACTAACGTTTTTCAAAATATCTCTGTCCACACTAACATGGATATTTGGGCGAATCTCCTCCTACTGGGCATGCGCAGGACACACAGAAAACAAGCGAGGAGGAATCAGTATACCTGGTGCACGTTTGTCCAGTTACAGAGTAGAAAAACTTAAAAGGAATTCCTCTTGGCTCTCGCGCAGGAGGACTTAAAACTAAAAAAAACAAATACTGGAGCGCATGGAGGCAACCGACAGGGAGTTCACGGACAGTATGACCCAGCTGAAGACGAACATTGAAAAACTGACTAACTCTGTTGCATTAATAAAGCACCTTGTTAAATGTATAAAACATGTCTGCATCAGTGTTATCTTGTATTTCCATACAATATTACATTAGGCTGTTACACATCTATTGTCAGAGAAGTACTTGCACAAATAGGTAAACCACCTTCATACAAGCAAGGACAGACTGTGTACATACATCTGTTGATGCTTCTGGACACATCTTCAGTGATGTTCCTGGAATCATCGGATGTTTCGGGTCTTTCAACATCATACAACCTCCTCCAGCTGATCAGACCCCAGCTTGTGTCCAGATAAGTAGTCATAGCTACTTATGACTCCATGGTTCCCCGCTTTTGAGCCACAGCCATCTTGAAGCCCTCTCTGCGGCATTGGTGGTACTGTGGCTGGCTCTCCTCTTCCTCTCTCCGTCGATGCCCAAAATGCTGAAGGCTCTAACTAAAGAACGGGCTACGAATCCCCTACAACCAACCTCCACTGGGAGACACCTCGCTCTCTATTCAGCCCGCTGACAGTTGCTGACCAGTCCTGCATACTTGGAGAACTTCTTTTCAAAGGCCTCTTCCAAGCTATCTTCCCATGGGACTGTCAGCTCCAGCAGCACCACTTGCTTAGTAGACTCAGATACTAGGGCAATGCCTGGTTGCAGGGTAGTGGCTGCAATATGGTTGGGGAACTTCAGCTGCCCTTCGAGGTCCGCCAACAGCTGCCAGTCCCTTGCAGAGGTCAGAATGCCTGCAGATGTTCTTTTGGCAGGTATTGGCTGCTCCCCAGCTCTGACAAGGGTAATGGTCTGCTTGGAGGGTCGGGACCGCTTCGCCCACTCAACTCCTGCGCTGACAGCTTCAGCGATGGTCTTCAGGACCTGATCATGCCTCCACCTGTACCGTCCCTCACCAAGAAAACAGGGCAAAGTGAGAATACTTATTTATTCAGTAAGCTATGGGTCAAGGTATTTGGTGAGTACATTTCTAACTCTTCCGGCTTCAGTCTTGTTGCCGTCCGTTCTGCGAAGCGCAGAATCAAATGTCGCAGTGATGATTGTACGCTCTAGTATCAATTGTTTGGCAACAATAAAGTAGTAATAACAATAAGACGAAAAAACAATGCAATGCCAAGCTGCCACCATCTGTTCCGGCACATCATGACAGTGGTTTTAAAAAGCTCCGGTTACCCCGGACATACTGCTACGGATATTAGGCATTTTCAGATTTATTCACTCTGGAGACCGTTTCTAAAAACTTCCATTTTCGAGGGATGAAAACACTGTTTTAGTGTGGACAGAAGGTCAAAACAAAGAGAAAAAGCTTTGTTCTTAAAATTATCCGGCGTAGTGTGGACGTAGCCTCAGAATGTCTAGGATAATGATGCTCAACACACTTCTAAGAATTTCCACAGCCTTTGTAGAAGGATCTGTGTTGGTTTAAACACTGGGCAGATAATTTGTGGAACCTTACAAGTTTCATCACCATGTTTCTGTGATTCCACTGTCATAGAACAAATATATCTGAAATAATTTGTTCCTCGTACATAAATTATCGAGCCCTGAGCTGTGTTAACACTTGGATGTGTCTGAATTTCTCAAATTAAATCCCACTCCAGTACTGACACAGGCATAACCATCATCTTCCACTGCCTGACCTCAATGCTAGAACTCTCTTCATGCAGCCCAATGGGACAATGCAAACTCTATTATCTTCCGAAATCTTAGTTAATTTGATGCAGGTAGAGCACTGCTAACAAAATAGATGAGAGAAAAAGGTAAATGGACAACTTTCTTTGATTTAAGTGATTTAAGATTAAATGCTTTAAAGGTTTGACTGTCATTGACTGTTACTGCATTAAGCGTGAGTGCAGACACTGCTTGCACTGAGACAGCAGCAGTGCTACACTCCATCAAGGTGATGGACTGGATGCCAAGCTTACAGTGGGAGACCGGGCTGTAAGACAGCTGGAGTGAATAGTATGACCCAGAGCCAGGCAAGTCTTTTTGCAGCTCTGAGACTTGCTCCATTGCTGCCCTTACCCCACTTGCTTTTTCACTGAGATACATTTAAAAACCTATCCATCCGAAATCAGCTTAGAATCATTACATTGTATTGCCTTTGGGAAATACAGCACTGACTGTTGATGTAAAAGTGGCAGTGTTCTGCAGAGTAACAGACCAATGAAATAGGAAGGTCTATAAAGTGAATTACATGACTGGTCGATTGAGACTGGGAAGTGTTTTCATGGGGAGAAGGGTTTGGTGAAAATGGTAGAGTGAAAAGAGACTGATTTCAGAATAAAGATTCTTCTTACTTGCTCCAGTGCATTTTTTCACTTCAAATCTTTTAATGCTAAATAACCATAGTCCAAATTTTACACCATATTTTCACACCAGCTGCCACCAGAGAAAGACCATGGTATTTTTGTATCAGCATCATACATCCAGGAGACAGCAGACTGAAATGCCTCCCATAATGAGCCTGTTTGACAATAACAGAATGTGCATTCTGTTTGACTGGAGAGAAATCAAGTGACAATTTGCCAGAACAATTCAGGCAAAACAGTATTCTGGGATGTGGAAGATCAAGACTCCAGAGTTTTCTTCCTCAGGTAAAGAACCTTTTGACAAAGCATTTGTATGCAACATGAAATCTAAAAAGGCAAAGTATCTGTATTTTAATTCTTTCACTTCAGATATAGACTGAGTTAATTAATTTAAAAAAGCAGAACTCTGGAAGGACTCAGCAGGTCAAGCAACAAGCTTAGAGGCAAAAGATGGATGTTGAAGTTGGGATGACAATTTAATTGAAGTTGGATTCGAAATGTGTGGGATAATGTTGCCTTTGAGATTATATAGTGAGCACAAGCCCTGTTATTCCTCTGAAAATCTTCTCTGAACCTTGCCTAAAACCAGAAACCTTGTCTCAGTTATTGGAAACATTTACACTCCAGGATTTGGAGTATGTTCCCAGTTAATAAATTTAATGTAGTACTGAGAGGAGAGGGAATTGCACCATTGATCAGGGGTCCTCTCTGAGTTAGAGCAGCTATAGTTTCTCCAGTTTTGCAATGTCCCATTTACCCTCCATGACACTCTTTTTTTCCAGTGATGCAATTCCCCGATGTGTGTACACTGCCAGCCCTAACTCCTTGATAACCAGCTGAAATTACTGACACATTATCATATCTGAGTATACATTATCAAAAAGAGCACAACAACATCGGCTCTGAACTTTACACACACTGTCATAGGTGCACAAAGAACCACCATCAATAATAGTTAATCTTAACTCACTTGCTGTGTGAATAATGTAATTCAGAACGGATTTATTGAGTCTGTATGCCCTAGTATGAGAATATGAAGCACAATTCTGGTAGATTCAAGCGAGCAGATAGATAAATATAGAATGTGATTTTGTAAAGCATGGGGGTCAGCATCAGGGAACAGCCTATGTAACTGCTGAATCATTTCTCAGTGTGCTTTATCTCCAGATATACACCACTCAGCAATGTGAGTGAGAGCAGGAGAATGAGACAAACTGAATCCTTTCAAACAGATGACACAAGCACAATGGCCTAAATGATCTCTTGTAATGTCTGATTCCGTGATAAAGAAGCTGCATACTCACAAGAAAACCAAGCACTTTATCTTATATTCCCTAAGATCTTCAGACTAATAGATGAGCACATTTGGATGTAATCCTTCCATTTGCCACTTTAGCAGTGTATTAAATCCATTGTTTTAAAACAGACAGCCTGTTTGAAAGTGGTGTTACAGAAATGATAATAGTGTAGCAAGAGATTTAGCTGACTGGAAGAGGGCAAAGTGCAGGAATATAGGGGGTCTTGTATACAGTATCTTCCACATAAATGGGACAGTTAGAGAGAAATAAAGATGTGTGACGTGTTTCAAATAGATGGTCAGGGCATTCTAACAGAGAGGGAAATAAACTGAGCCAATATTTGAGACAGATGACAGACAACAACCATGTGAATTTTTGATATAGAAAGAGTACGTGAGTTACCAGAAGTTAGCAAGTTCCCTGTTGAGCCCAAAGAGGTGTAATAGTCGAAACTGAAAATAAGGTGCTGTTCCTAACTATGTGCAGGGTCTTAGGGGTCTCACCGCAACAGATCAGGAGAATACAGACATAAAGTTCAGAGTGGGAGAGGGTAGAGGAATCAATGTAACAGGTAACTCATCGGCACACACAAAATGCTGGAGGAACTCAGCAGACCAGGCAGCATCTATGGAAAAGAATACAGTCAATATTTCAGGCCGAGACCACACCTGTGGATTGAGTGTATGAGTTCTGCAAAGCGATCATATAATTAGTGTTTGGTTTCTCCAATATAGAGGAGAACACATTGTAAACAAGGATTACAGTCCACTGGAATGGGAAAATGCCAGTGAATCAAAGTCCAAAGTAAATTTTATTATCAAAGACATTTAAGTACAAAGTACATATAGGATTTTCAGAAGGCCTTTGACAAGGTGCCACACATGAGGCTGCTTAACAAGTCATGGTATGACGGAGGATTTTAGCATGGTTAAAATAGTGGTTAACTGGCAGGAGGCAAAGAGTGGGAATAAAAGGAGCATCTTCTGGTTGGCTGCAGATACCTAGCGGTGTTCCGCAGGGGTCGGTGTTGGGTCCAATTCTTTTGATGTTATATGCAAATGATTTGGATGATGGAATTGATGGCTTTGTTGCAAAGTTTGCAGACAATGTGAAGACAGGTGGATGGGGAGGTAGTTTTGAGGAAGTAGAGAGGCTACAGAAGGACCTAGACAGATTAGGAGAATGGGCAAAGAAGAGGCAGATGGAATAGTGTTGGGAAGTGTATGGTCATCCACTTTGGTAGAAGAAATGAAAGTGTTGACTATTTTCTAAATGGAGAGAAAAAACAAGAAAAATCTGAGGTGCAAAGAGACTTGGGAGTACTTGTGCAGGATTCTCTAAAGCTTAATCTGCAGGTTGAGTCTGTGATGAGGAAGGCAAATGTGATGGTAACATTTATTTTATGAGGACTAGGATATACAAGCAACGATGTAATGTTGAGACTTTATAAAGCACTGGTGAGGCCTCACTTGGAGTAGCAGTTTTGGGCCCCTTATCTTAGAAAGGATGTGCTGAAACTGGAGAGTGTTCAAAGGAGGTTCACAAAAATGATTCCAGGATTGAATGGCTTGTCATATGAAGAACGCTTGATGGCTCTGGGCCTGTGGTCACTGGAATTCAGAAGAGTGAGGGGTGACCTCATTGAAACCTATCAAATGGTGAAAGGCCTTGAGAGGGTGAATGTGAAGAGGATATTTTCTAAAGTGGGAGAGTCTAAGACCAGAGGACACAACCTCAGAATAGAGGCATATCCTTTTAGAATGGAGATGAGGAGGAATTTCTTTTGCCAGAGAGTGGTGAATCTATGGAATTCATTGTCACAGACAGCTATGGAGGCCAAGTCTTTATGTACATTTAATGCAAAGGGTAATAGATTCTTGATTGGTCAGGGCATGAAGAGATATGGAGAGATCACAGGAGATTGGACTGAGAGGAAAAATGGATCAGCCATGATGAAATGGAAGAGCACTCTCAATTGGGCCAAATGGCCTAATTCTGCTCCTATACCTTATGGTTTTATGTCACCATATACAACTCTGAGATTCATTTTCTTGTTGGCATACTCAATAAACCTGTAAAATAATAACCATAAGAGAACCAATGAAAGACAGCACCAATTTGGGCACTCAACCTGTGTGCAAAAGACAACAAATTTTGCAAATACAATAAGAAAGAAATAATAATAATACATAAAAAGCAATAAATATCATGAGCATGAAATGAAGAGTCCTTGAAAGTGAGTCTTTTGGTTGTGGGAACATTTCAATGATGTGGCAAGTGAAGTTGAGTGAAGTTATCCCCTTTGATTCAAGAGCCTGATTGTTGAGGGTAGTAACTATTCCTGAACCTATTGGTGTGTGAGTACATTCTCCCCGATGACAGCAGTGAGTAGAGAGCATGTCCTGGTGTGGTGGGGGTGGGTGGCCCCTGATGATGGCTGCTGCTTTCCTGCAATAGCAAAAACAAGTGCTGCCTGATGTGCTGGGCATTCTCAACAGTTCCTTTTTGTGAATTCTGTTGTGTTATTGTTAGCTAATGGACACCATATTGTATTAAATTTCAATATACATAAAAGCAGTGAAGCAAGGCAAGTATTCTATAAAAACTAAAAATGCAGGCAGTGGTCGTAAAGCTATTCATTTACCTATTATTCATAATTCTATAAATTAATGATATAATTTTCATGTTGCTGGTGTTTCAGTCTTGCCTTACAATGCTTGTGCTGGATCTGCAATTAGCTGTTTAATTGTCTGTCACTATTTCTGACTAGGAGAAGCAGTGCTACTGATCTTTGAACTGATTCATTGACTGTGGGGTTGTCTAGCTCTCTCTGTAGGAGGGTGCTTTGTTGTTGGATACTTGCATTGACGCTAGCTCTTTAGCTACAGATTAACTAGCTCTATTATATTTCTCATTGATCCAAAGTTAATCATGAAGTCTAATGGCATGCAGTTTGATGACTTGCAATGGTGTATATTTATTCTGCAGACAGCACACAGCACCTCCTGCATGCTCTGTTCTGAGGTGCCAGTTGTAGTCCAGAAGTAAAATTTTAAACAAAGCATTTGTTATAAATCTGAAATATGAACAAAGAATCTTTGAAATACATAACACGTGTAAGGTCACCAGCTTGAGATGCTGGCTCTGTTCCATTGTCTCCACAAATGCTGTCTGATCTACTGAGTGTTTCAAGAATTTCCCAACTTTATTTCATGCTGAATCTCTTCTGCTTATTCTGACACTATTGCAACAAGACACAATAGAGGAGCATGTTTTCTTTTTGTTGAAGAAGGGATTGCATCACCATCATTTGAATTTATGTTTTTAAGTGTTTAGGCCAATCTCAAATTTTCTTTACCTATACTTCAATAAGTAAAGCAGCAATGAATTCAAAGGAAACAAGGGAAAGTTAATGGATTACAGAGAACAATCTTTCATTCCTAAGGACTCCAAAAACAGTCCTGTGTGATGGTCCAATCTATTCTACTCAATTGCAGAGCCCTCCTGTAATGTATCCCAGGATGAAGATGAATATCCCAGGTGCAAACACTTATCATACAACATTTATATGAAATGTTCTTGCCAATTCAAGCTCCAAGGAAGATTGAAACCATCGAGGGGTGAGCGGAAGGCGAGTGGGTATTCAGTACCATCTACTAGCCTCTCACTTGGTGCTGCTGGAGGAAGGTGTCTACGTGTGACGGGTCTCTCTCTCTCTCTCCTTTAGCTTGTTGCTCCTGAAGGAAGGTTCCTGTGCTCCAATGGTCGGTCTCTCTCTCTCTCTCTCTCTGTCCCTCTCTGTCTGTCTGTCTCTGTCTATCTGTCTCTCTTTCTCTCTCTCCCTCTCTCCCTCGAAGCTGAAAGAGGATGGTGCTGGACTTCTGGGTCTTGGGCAAGGTTTATGGATTGGAATCTATAGTTCCTGTTATGATGTGTTTCTGGTTTCTGGTGGCTCCTTTTTCTGTTGCTATTTTGGGTGATTCTGAATTCGGGTGGCTTGCAGATAATGAGCACTGAGCTGACCCGAATATACCTGGACTCTTTCAATTTTGTGCTATATATTCTGTGTTTTTCACTCTTCTTTTTGTTGCCACTTGCATGATTTGATTTTTTTTTGTGCGTGAGAGGGGCGGTCGATATTTTTCTTTGAACGGGTTCCATGGTTTTCTTTGTGGCTGATGTGGGGAAGGTGAATCTCAGGGTTGTATACTTTAATAATAAATGTACTTTTAATCTATGAATCTTTGAAACAAAAATCTGCATTCATAGTTACTACCACAAACATGAAGAAATCTGCAGATGCTGGAATTTCAAGCAACACATATAAAAGTTGTTGGTGAATGCATCAGGCCAGGCAGCATCTCTAGGATGAGGTACAGTTGACGTTTCGGGCTGAGACCTTTCGTCAGGACTAACTGAAAGAAGAGCTAGTAAGAGATTTGGAAGTGGGAGGGGGCGGGGGAGATCTGAAATGATAGGAGAAGACAGGAGGGGAAGGAATGGAGCCAAGAGCTGGACAGTTGTTTGGCAAAAGGGATATGAGAGGATCATGGGACGGGAGGCCTAGGGAGAAAGAAAGGGGGGAGGGGGGAAGCCCAGAGGATGGGCAAGGGGTATAGTGAGAGGGACAGAGGGAGAAAAAAGAGAGAGAGAGAGAAAGAATGTGTGTATATAAATAAATAAATACCGGCTGAGGTACGAGGGGGAGGTGGGGCATTAACGGAAGTTTGAGAAGTCAATGTTCATGCCATCAGATTGGAGGCTACCCAGACAGAAGCAACACCTTATATTCCGTCTGGGTAACCTCCAAACTGATGGCATGAAAATTGACTTCTCAAACTTCCGCTAATGCCCCACCTCCCCCTCGTACCCCATCCATCATTTATTTATATACACACACTCTTTTTCTCTCTCTCCTTTTTCTCCCTCTGTCCCTCTCACTGTACCCCTTGCCCATCCTCTGTTTTTCGCCCCCCCTCCCCTTTCTTTCTCCCTAGGCCTCCTATCCCATGATCCTCTCATATCCCTTTTGCCAATCACCTGTCCAGCTCTTGGCTCCATCCCCCCCCCCCCCCGTCTTCTCCTATCATTTTGGATCTCCCCCTCCCCCTCCCACTTTCAAATCTCTTACTAGCTCTTCTTTCAGTTAGTTCTGACGAAGGATCTCGGCCTGAAACGTCGACTGTACATCTTCCTATAGATGCTGCCTGGCCTGCTGCGTTCACCAGCAACTTTGATGTGTGTTGCTTTCTAGTTACCGACTTCTGTTTCTTTTGGATCTCCACCATGAATGTGAACTTCATCGATTTGTTTCCCCCAATCCTGTTAAAGGTAGCATTTTTCTCTTCCATATGGAAATGGACTAAGAAATCTACAGAAGGAGACAGAACTTTGAAGCAAAGAAAACCCCAGTCAGAATTTGTTAGTTCAAAGGAGGACTTTTATGGATTTTCCCCCATACTCTCGTTGCTTTTCGGCCACATAAACCTTCTCTGAAACAATTTGTCATGGCTGGACAGTGCCCATTGTAATGCTAAATGGTAACTTGATCTATGTAGTTACACACATGCTGCCCCAGAGAGAGATTTTGTCAGATTTAACCTCCTCAATTAAATAATAATGTTATACAGTTGGAAATCTTTGAAGTTGAAACTGGGGAGCTGATATCAACATGTAAACATTTATAGCTTTGATTGAAATTCCCCAGACTGGTGCTTTGCAAAAGAAATTAACAAAGCCAGCCTTTGCAGAGAGAACATCCAGCATTTACACACACAAATTTCACTTTATAACCTGGGCATTTGTTTGGGACATACAGAATTTGCCCACGTCATTTATTCAGTAATTAAACATATGGGCAAATTTACAGTTTTTAACTTTACATACAGTCCATGAACAAATATTTTAATAAATAATAGATGTCATAGGTTATCAGATTAAAGAGGAAACATTTGCCTGGATTCAGAGAAGGTCAGAGTGGCCTTTAATGAATACTTTGCTTTAGTATTCACTAGTGAGAAGCACTGAAATGAATGTGAGAACAGTGTAGAACAGGCTAATATGATGAAATTTTGAAAAACATTAGAATAGATAAATCTCCTGGTGCAGACAGAATAAACCCTAGGTTACTACAGGATGTGAGAGAAGAAATTGCAACACCTTTGGCAATGATCTTTGATTTCTTACTGGCCATAAGAGTAGTACCAGAAGATCTGAGTGTGGCAAATGATAATTCTTTGATCAAGGAAGTTTATAGGGATAATCCTGGGAATTATAGACCAGTGAGTCTTACATCAATGGTGGGCAAACTATTGGACAGGATTCTTAGAGACAATATTTACAATCATTTGGAGAAACTTAGTCTAATTATAGATAGTCAGCATGGCTTTTTGAGTGACAGCTGGTGGTTCATGAGCGTGATTGAATTCTTTGAGGAAGCAGCAGAACAAATTGATTAAAGTAGAACAATGGATGTGGTGTATATTGATTTTAGTAAGGCTTCCCATGGTAGGCTCATTCAGAAAGTTGGGAGGCATGGGATCCAGCGAAATTTGCCTTTGAATTGGCTTGCCCATAAAAAGCAGAGTAGATGGAGTGTTTCTGCCTTGCGTTCTGTGACTAGTGTTACACAGGGTTCTGATCTTGGATCCTACTCCAGACATGTAGCGTAGCATGACCACTCCAATGCAACAGAGCCTGAGTGCTGTCTTTCATCACGGTGCAGGGACTTACATGGGCTGAAAGGAAATAATGTCAAGGAACTATTTGAAGAAGAGTGATGAAGTTATCAGTGAAAATCTGATCAAAATCTCATGTCTGTTGGTGTGGCTTTGTGAACTGTAATAATGACCGCTTTTCAAAACTAACTACACATATGAAGTGCTGAGTTATGAGGGTTGATGAATAAATGCACATCCTTCCTCACAAAAAAGGAAACCTAAATATAATTTTGAATGAAGTGTTCATTGGGTCATAAAAGAGACCTGACTCCAAGGCAGGTCGAAATTCAAGTTCTGTTTGAATTCTCTTGATGATTTCAGTATGAAGATATATTGTTAGGCATAAGGAACAGTGGAGGGGTAATGTTGTGAGATCTTTGTACCTCATCCATCTATTGTTGGAGCATTGGAAAAACTGCTTTCTTTTTTTCAAATTGCCTGCATTCTGGTTAGGATATTATCATTTTATGCAAATGTATTGTGTTGCGCTGAGCAAAGGATGATTGAGATAATGAATTGGGTTCGATCTTTGAGCTAGTGTTCATTTGTTTAAGCATCTCATGAGCTGTTCAGGTGTAGTACTGCCAGCTGGTAAAATATTCAAAGGAATTAACTGTGGCTGAAAGATCAATGTGGAGAGTACTGCTGACAATGATCCTCATTTTGTGGAATCCATCGTGCTACATTAGCCATCCATTCCGATTCTTCAATGTGTAGAGTCTCATTTCACAATTCCTCATTTCTTGAGGTTACACTATGCCACATGGCTCTTCTCCACTAGAAGATTCATGTTCAAAACTGCTCAAAATGCTGGCAGATTGGGTTTGCTTTTTAATTGCTTCTCTCGATAAAAGGCCACATTTATCATCTGTTTAAGATTCAGAATAGGTAGTTTAGCCATTCAGACCAAATAGCCCATGCTGGTGTGAGTCTCCTTCTATCCCTCTACCATCAACTCCATTAACATATCTTGGTCGGACCTCAGCTGAAGCACTACATGCAGCACTGGTCACAAAGGTACAGGAAATATGTACTAGGCTGGAAACAGTGTAGAGGATATAGTAGTGGGCTCAGCCTAATACATCACACACACATCCATCCCCACTATTGGTAGTATCTATATGAGATGCAGCCACAAGCAGGCAACATCTATAATCAAGACCCCTACTCTTTGGGTCATGACATCTTCTCACATTTATCATTGAGCAGGATGTACAAAAAGATTCACGAACACAGCCAAAATGCTAGAGGAACTCAGCATGCCAGACAGCATCTATGGAGAAGAGTAGACGGTCGAAGGTTTGGGCTGAGACTCTTCTTCAGAACAGACTACATTATAACCATTTCCATCACTTTGCACTAAAATGGACTTTGTTTCTTTTTTGCTCCAATTGTGCCCTATCTCTTCTAAAAGGAATGCATTTAATTTATTTCTTGTAAATGCTGTTTATCTGATGCTATGTGCCTGTGAAGCTGTTGCATCTAAGCACCTATACTTGTGCACATGACAGTAAACTCAACTCTGAGAGCAAATTGACCAGGATATTGCCTGGAGTGCAGTATTTCAGTTATGGGGAGGCTGGAGAGGCTAGGTGTGTTCTATATGGAGCAGATGAGGTTAAGAGAGGACATGATTCAGGTATATAAAATAATGAGGTGTATAATGAAGATAATCTGCAGAAAACTTTTCCTGTATCAGCTGGAGATAAAACTAGAGGACGTCAGCTGAGGATAAGAGGGAAAAGATTCAAAAGGGATCTGAGGAGAACTTTCTTCATCTGCAGAGTGATGAAGATTATCACCCTAACTCACCTGGATCCACCTGTCACCTGCCAGTCCTGGCTCTACACTTTCCCTGCACATTTTTACACTGACTATTTCCCCTCTTTTTTCCCTTTACCTTTTAGTCTAGCTGAAGGATCTACAACCCAAAATGGTGATTATCCATTTTGCAGCCTCGATGCTGCCTGTATTGAGTTTCTCCGGAATCTTGTTTTCGTTTTTGCTCTTCATTCCAGCATTTGCAATCTCCTGTGTCTCCATATTGAATGCATCAGTTGGGAGAGTGCCAGAAGCTGAGTTTCTGACAGTGTTTAGGAAACGTGTTGAATCACTTATGCATAATGGGTTGTGGACCACGTGCTGTGTGATGAGGTTAATATGGAGGGATCCCCACTGGTTAGCATGGATGTATTGGGTTAAGTGGCTCATTTCCCTACTGTATGATTCTATGAACATAATCTACTTATTTCTACCTCTGTTTACTTAAATTCAATATCTATTCTATATTCATACATTGCCTTTCTCAGAGTGGGACCACTCCAGGATCTTCACTGCCAATTGATTACTTTCAAAATGTTTCATTAATAAAACTGTAACCAATTTGCATACAGCACCATATCACAGCATTGATTCAACTTCTTTGATATTGTTGGCTTAAGAATCATCCTTGGCCATAAAGTTCAGAGAATTCCTTGACCATCTGTGAAAACCTGCCAAGAAAGGGTCTGCATCCTGCTGAGTGAATGAATGGGGTTTCTGGGTCTTGGATCAAAATGTTATCTAATGGAAGTGAATTTAGATAAAGCAGCAATTATCAGCCCTGCCCTGAAGTATTGACACAGTCCTACCTAATTGATATCAGTATTTTCTGATCTCAGAGTCTTTTGGTTCTGATCTTTTACTGAACCAAACTGGCATCAAAGAAAAAAAATAATGAATTGTAAAGGGTGTGGCAGTATGTGTGGGTACACTCCAGTGAAGTGACAGAACTGAGTGGGTCTTTCAGATGACAAATTAAACCAATGTCCGTTCCGTCCAGTCAGGTATTTTGAGGAAATACCAAGTATTTCCCGACATCTCCCAACCAAAGATGAACTACTATAATGCTGTTTGTGGATACTAGTTGCAACTTGAGCATATTTCCTTATTTTACATCCCTGGTGCTTGACAATTATCTAGTGAAAATTTCTCCAATCAGAAGATCGAAGACACTGGAATGAAAAGACTTTTTTGCTTGCACTGTGAACAACATCAAAGCTAATGGTACTTCTGACAAGAACTGAGATTGTAATCCAGAATTCAGGGAACCACAGAGTCAAACAACATGGAAACCACCCTTTGGCTCAATTTGTCCATGCCCACTGTAAAATAGTCCTACCTGTCCGCACTTGCCCTATAGCCCTTTAAATCTCTTCTATCGATGAACTTATCTAGATGGCTTTTAAATTTTGCAGATGAGCCCACTTCAACTATTCCAAATACACACCACTCATAGTGTTAAGAAGCTGCCCTTAATGTCCCTTTTAAATCTCTCATCACTGATCTTAAATGCCTTCCCTCTTGTTTTTAAGCTCCCCGTCTCTGGGTAAAGGATTTTTTACTTTCACCCTGTCTATGCTCCTCATGATCTTATGTACCTCGATTGGATCACAATCCCTAAATTCCAAGGAATAAAGTTCTAGTCTACACAACTTCTCTTTGTAACTCAGGCATCCAAGTACAGGCAATGTCCTGGTAAATCATGTCCGCACTTTTTTTGTTTAAAAACATCTTTCCTGTAACAGAGTGACCAAACATGTACACAATACTTCGTGTGGACTCACCAATGTCTTGTCTAACTACAAACTACTTCCTATCTCTTTTACTCAATACACTTCCTTCACTACCCTTTCTAACTGTGGCATCACTTTCAGCAAACTATACACTTACACTCCTGTCTCTGTGTTCCGTATCACTCCACTGGGTGCTACAATTTGTTGTATAAGTCCTACCGTGGGGGTGTAGGTGCTCGGCGAAGTGGTCTCCCAATCAGTTGATCTTTACGTGACTCCCTTGTCCATTCATCCTTCTCCACTGATCTTCTTCCTGGCACTGATCTTTGCAAACGTAACAAGTGCTACACTTACCCCTACACCTCCTCCCTCACCACCATCCATGACAGTAAACAGTCCTTCCAGTTGAGGGGATACTTCACCTGTGTGTTTGTTGAGGTCACGTACTGTGTCTGGTGCTCCCAGTTTGGCTTCCTGTATGTTGGTGAGTTCCGACGTAGATTGGGAGACCACTTCACTGAGCATCTATGCTCCATCTCTCAGAAGAAGCAGGATCTCCCAGTGGCCACCCATTTTAATTCCACTTCCTATTCCCATTCCAATATATCAATCCATGGCTTCCTCTATTGTCGTGAAGAGGCCATACTCAGGTTGGAGGAACAATAGATTATATTCCATTTGGGTAGCCTGCAACCTAAAGGTATGAATATCGATTTCTCGAACTTCTGCTAATGCCTCCCTTCACCATTCCCCATCCCCTTTCCCTCTATCACCTTATCTCCTTGCCTGTCCATTGCCTCCCTCTGGTGCTCCTCTCCCCTTTTCTTTCTTCCATGGCCTTCTGTCCTCTTCAATTAGATACCCCCTTCTCCAGCACTATCTCTTTCACCAATTGACTTCCCAGCTCTTTATTTCACCAATCCCCCCACTCCCAGATTCACCTATCACCTTGTGCTTCTTTCTCCTCTCTTCCCAACTTTTAATCTACTCCTCATCTTTGTGTTCTCCAGTCCTGCTGAAGGATATCAGCCTGAAACGTCAACTGTACTTTTTTCCATAGAAGCTGACTGGCCTGCTGGGTTCCTCCAGTATTTTGTCTGTGAAGCTTGCCTTTCCATGAAGGTTGTTTTTATATTCCGATGAGTAAGGTGAACTTCTCAGCATTTTCTGATTCGGTGAGTAACATTCTTCCAGGCAGAGGAGACAGGTAGCAATGGACAGGATGTTAAATCTGTGTGCAGTCCCCTCTATATAGGGAAGTTTAGTTCCAGATTGTCAGGTGGGGGAAACAGAAGGGGGCTGGGGTTGTTTCTTTTTTGGTAGTGTGGTTGGGGTGGGTGCGAAAATAGATCTATGACAAGACCTGGAGTAGAAACACTGGGAAGCAGAAGAGAGAAAAAGAAAAGAGAACCTTTATCCAGGTTAAAAGTGAGAATTGTACAATGTCATCCATCAGACTGGACTCAAAGATGGGAACAGCACTGTTGGTTTATTGAGGGGCCAAGGAGGAAGCTGGGGAAAGCATTGCTGTCCCTTTGAAACAGTGCACGCCAAACTTGTTTTTCACATCAATCTGCAGATGTCCTACCTTTATGCAAGTGATTAATTTAAACTTTTTGTGTTCGTCTGAAATTCCATCTTTGTCTTACACGCAGACCAAATAACATACCTGCCTATGGACAAGATAATTCACTGTAGCTGCTTTAAAACAGAGACTCCAGGTCTGTGAATTATAACCTAATGATCCATTTGGAAAACATGTCACAGAATGTGCAAAGAAATAATTGAAGGACTGAATAGAGTATGGTCCGACTCTCGAGTATTACCCATGTTCAGTCCCTCGTACAAAGGAGCTCCATAATTCACCTTCACCTCTGCGTGCTCAAATTATGAGTCCTTTTTGCTCATAAGAGCCACAGATGTGTCACTCCTGGAATGGGAAAGTATTCTTTATTTGTTAGATTTCAAATACTCTAGCTGCATTGTAAGAGGGATTCATACCTATTTTAAGCACAGAGCGGAAGGGTAAGGGGCCATGGAGTTCAGAGGGTTGGGCGGGGGAGCCTCAGTTGTGTTCATGTTCATCCAACACAACAAAAGATGTGGCAAACAACAGGAATTCTGCAGATGCTGGAAATTCAAGCAACACACATCAAATTTGCTGGTGAACGCAGCAGGCCAGGCAGCATCTGTAGGAAGAGGTGCAGTCGACGTTTCAGGCCGAGACCCTTCGTCAGGACTTCGTCTCGGCCTGAAACGTCGACTGCACCTCTTCCTACAGATGCTGCCTGGCCTGCTGCGTTCACCGGCAGAAAAGATGTGGCAGATTTTGGAGTAAGTGCTTGTGTTGTCGTTTACCATCAGTTGTGTGACTTTCTGCTGTCCATTCAGTTGGGCCAGCAGTTGCCAGATGTGCCGTATTGTCCAGGCCCAAATATCCTGGATGCAGAGTGACTCTGTCCCAGCAGGCACACAGGCTTGATGCAGTAACAGGCCTCAGCCCACTGCTGGCCATGGTCTTTGGGCTAATTTTAAATGTCTGATGCTAAAAACAATTCAAGGACATGTAGACAAATTGTTAAAAATTTAAAGATAGCTCAGAACATCTCAATAGAAAAGCTTGTTATTTAAAAAAGAAACACTAAAATACACTTGGTGACCACTTTATTAGGTGCTCCCTGCTGCTGTAGGCCATCCAGTTCAAGATTCAACACGTTGTGCATTCAGAAATGCTCTTCTGCATCCCCACTGTTGTTACGCGTGGTGATTTGAGTTACTGCCACATTTCTCTCAACTTGAATGAGTCTGGCCATTCTCCCCTGACCTCTCTCATTATCAAAGCATTTTCGCCCACAGAATTGGCTCTCACTGGATATTTTTTTCTTGTTTTTCACATCATTCTGTATAGGAAATATGTGGAAGCTTCCAACAGGGTGTAGAGGGGATTTACCAGGACCCTGTCTGAATTAGGGAACATGTTTTAAGAGGAAAGATTTACCTTCTTCCTCTGGCAGTTTGTTCCACATTTCCACCAACCTCAGTATATTGAAGTTGCCATTTAGGTACCTTTTAAATCTTTCCCCTTTTATCCTCAACCTTGGCTCTTTGATTTTTGGCTCCCTTTCCCTCTGAGAAAGACTTATGTGCATTTCTGGTCATGAAAGCGCTGAAATTAACAATGCATTCTGTTGTATCAGATGTGTAAATAATGAGACTATTTTGCACACAATGCTCGTTTAAAGTGAACTTGAAAGTTTCTGTTTGTCCCAGCCCAGCTGAATATCAACCATGTTGTTCTCTGAGCAGTCCCATCCAGCCTGGGTCTGATAACCTGCTCCTTCACCTGCTTCCTCAGCTGAGAAAAGCCTAATTCTATAGTGCCTATTATAAATCCAGCTCCTGGCCTTCACGTGTCGCTTAGCTACTAAGCCCATTTTAGCTACTAAACCCAGCGGAACAGTTTCTACTGACAGGAGGAGGGGTGAAAGCCCAAGGAAAAATCTCGAGCTGGAGTCCCTAAGGTGGCAACTCCTGCAACATCACTGGTGCCAAACTATATCAGTCTCTGCCGTTCCTCTGGAGCTGCATGGAGGGAGGAACCTGCTGCATGGGCAACAGCTTGCATCTGCAAGTTGTACTGCCTTGGCTTAAGTACGATACAAACAGCTGAGATGCATCATCCTTGATTGACCCCAACTAACGGAGGGCCTCAAAATGTGCCTATTCCCTAGGGGTTTGGTGGACCCACAATCAAACCTGCCATTGGTGCAGTACTGCATCAACATGTTACCCTATGGCCTGGGTGCTGAAGAATTTCTGAGCCAGATTGTTTTTTACAGTGGTTGCTCAGCTATTTTATGCGGTACGGTGCAAATTGGCTGTTCAGCCATTTTATGTGGAAATGTGCAAATAGAATCTCAATGGTCTTTGCTACCATCTACCTCAGTAATGCAGGGGTAATCTGAGGACATAGGGTCAACTGAGTGGGTAATCTGAGGACATAGGTCAACTGAGTGGGTAATCTGAGGACAGAGGGTCATCAGAGTGGGTAATCTGAGGACATAGGTCAACTGAGTGGGTAATCTGAGGACAGAGGGTCATCAGAGTGGGTAATCTGAGGGCAGAGGGTCAACTGAGTGGGTAATCTGAGGACAGAGCATCAGTTGAGTGAGTAATCTGAGGACATAGGTCAACTGAATGGGTAATCTGAGGACATAGGGTCAACTGAGTGGGTAATCTGAGGACATAGGGTCAACTGAGTAGGTAATCTGAGGACAGAGCATCAGTTGAGTGGGTAATCTGAGGACAAGGTCATCTGAGTGGATAATCTGAGGACAGACAGTCAGATGACTGGGTAATCTGAGGACAAGGCATCAGTTGAGTGGGTAATCTGAGGACATAGGGTCAACTGAGTGGGTAATCTGAGGACAGGGTCATCTGAGTGGGTAATCTGAGGACAGACAATCAGATGAGTGGGTAATGTGAGGACAGAGGGTCAGATGAGTGGGTAATGTGAGGACAGAGGGTCAACTGAGTGGATAACTTGAGGACATAGGTCAGCTGAGTGTGTAATGTGAGGACAGAGAGTCAGCTGAGTGTGTAATATGAGGACAGAGGGTAATCTGAGTGAGTAAACTGAGTGCAGAGGGTCAGCAGAGTGGGAAATTTATGCGTCTATTTAACCAAACATAACCAGAAACTGATCTTTTCTGTCACAGGTTTGAAGATAAGTGCCAGAATTTGTTGACAACCTGGTTTCTGTTAAGATTGTTAGCAAACAACAAGCTAATATTTATTTTTTAAAATTAAAATGCAGAGATCTAAGACTTGCCGCATTGTGTGTGGTGTCAACATATTTCACTTGAAATTATTTTTAACTTTATCATTTCAGAGTCTAAGTAGGAGCCTGGTCCTACATCATAAAATCCCATTATCATTTTAAAATATGCACTGTCTGACAAGTTAAAGTGGATTTTAATTATTAAGATCATACAATTATGCCAACACCACCCATAGAGCTATTAGAACAACTTTATTACAGGTATTTTGATCCTTGATCTCATCCTCACCAAATTACTTTTCACATATAAAACTATTTATGGGGAATAAGTGGATAATCTTCATGCTTCCAACTCACACTGACAGCTCGGCAATTAGGAGTTGAAACTTTGCAGGTTTAGTTAATTATAAAAATATACACACCATCACAGATTGCACTGAGGCCATTGAACATTGAAGCTGGGAGGTTATGTTGCGATTATACTAGACATTCTAGATATTCGGGGTATTGTATTCATTTTTGATTTCTTTGTTATATGGAAAAAAAGATGTGATTAAATTGGAAAAAGTGCCAGAAAATGTTATAAGGATATCGCCAGGATTCGAAGGACTGATCTATAGGGAGAGGTTAGACAGGCTAAGTCCTTAAACCTAGGATAGGAGACTAAAGGCAATCGTGCAGGTATATAAAATCATGAGGGGCACAGACAGGGTAAGCAGCTTTTTTCCAGGATTAGGAAAATGAAAACTAAAGATATAGTTTTATGGTTAGAGGTGAAAGGTTTGATAGGAACATGAAGGGCAATTTTTTTTTTACACAGAGGGTGGTAGATACATGAAACCATTGCCAGAGGAAGTGGCTGAGGTAGGTATATTAGACATATTTAAGAAGTACGTAGATAGGTATATGGATGACCAGAGTTTAGAGGGATATGGGTCAATTGCCTAGAAATAGGATTAGTTTGAGTGTACATCTTGGTTGGCATGGACGAATATGGGTCAAAGGGCCTTTTGTCCATGCTATTACTCCGTGAGATGTTGTATATCATAAATAAAAACAGAGAATGCATTAGTCAGATTCCCTCTCCACAGATGCTTCCTGTCCTGTTGCTCATATATCTCTCCTTATTAGAATTAGTGGCCAGACTTGTTGTTTGGTAGAAGTCTCCCAAACTCTACTAAAGGAAGGTTGCTCTGTAGTCAGTTAGGTATTTGGGAATCAACAAAACGGGAAGCCAAGTAGACTGGTAGGGCTCCACTCACTCCTGCAAAACTCCTAATGAATCACTGAGGCTGTACAGCGCAAGCTCAGGTTGGGGGCAATCCTCCAACATGTCCATTCTCACTCAGGAAGGATCTTCAATGGGAATACAACTCTCTCATACTCTTGAACAGGCCTCTATTTGCTGTTGTTGGTTGTTGTATGCAGGCTGTGTGTTGTTTTGCTGAACATTGTGGGCATGCTATGTTGGTGCCAGAATGTGTAGCTATCCCAATCCCCAGCATGCACATCCCAACCCCCAGCATGCCTTCAGATTGTGTTGGTTGTGATTGCAAACCATGCATTTCACTTCATGGTTCAATATACATGTAATGAATAGATAAAACTAATCCCATCGAGTTGTGGTTGGCCTAATGCTACTACAGCACCACAAATCTGAGTTCAGTTTCACCGCTGTCTATAAGGAGATTGGGCTTCCTCCTGTTGCTTTAGTTTCCTCTCACATTCTAAAGACGTACAGATTGGCCACATGGATGTAATTGGGTAGCCTCTGTTCATTGGTCTGGATGGCCCTGTGACTGTGCTGTATCTATAAATCAATAAATAATAATCAATCATATGCTAAAGATGCATACCTGATGTCCCACCCTAACTTACCACAGAACTTCACTTATTTACCAGCGCTGCACTTTCTGTGTAGCAGTAGAATTATATTCTGCATTCTGTTACCTTGATGTACTTACCCATGGCAAGATCCTTCGGGATGGTATGCAAACAAAAGCATTCACTGTGTCTTGGTTTGCATGACAATAAAGGACCAATTCCAGTTCTAGGTCAGGTGATAACACTGAGCAGCCTAAACACATATCAAGGTGGGTAACATATACCTCATCAGTTTTACAAAGTATCTTAAAGCATGAAGAAGAGGAGGAGAGGGAAATGAACATAAGGAGAAAATTCCCAAGGGTTAGGCAACGTCACTGTTAGAGAATTGACATGAAAGGAAGAGTGGGAGCCCAAAGATAAGAGAGTACAGAGCTGTGGGATTTCACAGAGTTTGGGATATGAGCAGTAAACCGTGATGGTTTAATCCCCAGATATCTGTTACTAATAGTAATCGGCTTGAAGCAACAGTAAATGACATGTACTGCTGATCCCTCTGAAGACTGGGTGCAGGTATGATGAATATAAAGGGTCTCCACACACACTGGAACCATAAGACCATAAGACATAGGAACAGAAATAGGCCATTCACCCCATTGAGTCTGCTTTGCCATTAGATCATGGCTGATTTATTTTCCCTCTCAACCCATTCTCCTTCTTTCTCCCCAGAACATTTGACACCTTTACTAATCAGGAACCTATCAACCTCACTTTAAATATACCCAAAAACTTGGTCCCCACTGCCACTGTGGCACTGAATTCTATAGATTTACCACTCTCTGGCTAAAGAAATTCCCTGCTCATTCTACTTTTCTATTCTGAGACAAAGCCCTCTGATTCTAGACTCTCCCACTAGTAGAAATGTCCTTTTCATGTCCACCCTACTTTGGCCTTTTGATATTTGGTAGGTTTCATTCTTATAAGCTCCTATGAGTACAGACAAGAGCCCTCAAATTCTCCTCAAATGTTAACACTTCCTTGCCTGAGATCATTCTCATAAGCCTGTTCTAAAGGGACCCTCTCCAATGACAGCACATCACTCTTTGATAAGAGGCTCAAATCTGCTCAAAATACTTCATATATGGTCTGACCAATATCTTATAAAGCCTCAACATTACATCACTGATTTTATATTCTAGTCCTCTGTAACGTCTCTCACTTGTAAGGTGAGAAGCTGTGATGGGATCTTGAGGCTTGTGTATGAGGAATGAAGAAACGGGCATCTTCTCAGGAGCTCAATCCTTGACCAAAACCCTTGATTCCCTTAACTGCCTTGAATCCACAGGTTTTAATACAGTGATATTGACAAAGCTGTAGAGTAAACTAGGGATGAGGATGGATAGCTGGAGAGAAGGCAGATCTTATAGGTTCTTCAATCAAACTGTCATTCTCAATTACAAGGTGCCCTATGACCAACGCACAGCGGGCTTTGATTTTTCTTTTGTGCGTGGTTCTTGTCAAACTGAAGGATGCCACTGTGTGTTGAGAATTTAATCATTTTCCATGTTCAATCTTGAACAGAACCACAGCAGCAGAGCACTTTTTCACCAGTTTTAATACTTGCACACTTTCTAACCCCGTCCTCACCTCAAGCTCAGTCTCATGCAAGCTGCCAGATTGTCTCACGCCCCTCCTCTTTGACCTCTGAACTTCCTCCCTCACTGCTACTCACTACCTCATATGGACATCAGTCATCATAAAAGGGACTTTCGCCAAACTGATTATCTTAGCTATGCTGCCAAAAGGAGGCATCTAGGAGATGGCATCACTTGCGAATACAACACAGTAATTCGTTAAGTAAAAATTATGTAACACGACAGATTCCACAGCTGGGATCTAAGTAATTCTGGCATGGTTGCAGAGGACTGGAAGATTGCAAATGTCACTCCGCTATTTAAGAAGGGGGCAAGGAAGCAAAATGGAAATTATAGACCTGTTAGCTTGACATTGGTGGTTGGGAAGTTGTTGGAGTCGATTGTCAAGGGTGAGGTTACGGAGTACCTGGAGGCATATGACAAGATAGACAGAACGCAGCATGGTTTCCTTAAAGGAAAATCCTGCCTGACAAACCTATTGCAATTTTTTGAGGAAATTACAAGTAGGCTAAACAAGGGAGATGCTGTGGATGTTGTCTATTTGGATTTTCAGAAGGCCTTTGCCAAGGTGCCACACATGAGGCTGCTTTACAAGTTAAGAGCCCATGGAATTACGGAAAAGTTACATACATGGATAGAGCGTTGGCTGATTGGCAGGAAACAGAGAGTGGGAATCCTAAAGGGATTCTATTCTGGTTATCAGTGGTGTTCCACAGGGGTCTGTGTTGGGACCGCTTCTTTTTACATTATACATCAACGATTTGGATTATGGAATAGATCGCTTTGTGGCGAAGTTTGCTGATGATACAAAGATAGGTGGAGGGGCCGGTAGTGCTGAGGAAACAGAGAGTCTGCAGAGAGACTTGGATAGATTGGGAGAATGGGCAAAGAAGGGGCAAATGAAATACAATGTTGGAAAGTGTATGGTTATGCACTTTGGCAGAAGAAATAAACGAGAAGACTATTATTTAAATGGGGAGAAAATTCAAAATTCTGAGATGCAATAGGACTTGGGAGTCCTCATGCAGGATACCCTTCAGGTTAACCTCCAGGTTGAGTCAGTAGTGAAGAAGGCGAATGCAATGTTGGCATTCATTTCTAGAGGAATAGAGTATAGGAGCAGGGGTGTGATGTTGAGGCTCTATAAGGCACTGGTAAGACCTCACTTGGAGTACTGTGGGCAGTTTTAGGCTCCTTATTTAAGAAAGGATGTGCTGACATTGGAGAGGGTTCAGGGAAGATTCACTAGAATGACTCCAGGAATGAGAGAGTTAACATATGAGGAAAGTTTGTCCGCTCTTGGACTGTACTCCTTGGAGTTTAGAAGAATGGGGGGGACCTCATAGAAACATTTCAAATATTGAAAGGCATGGACAGAGTGAATGTGGCAAAATTGTTTCCCAGAATGGAGGAGTCTAGTACGAGAGGGCATGACTTAAGGATTGAAGGGCGCCCATTCAGAACAGAAATGCAAAGAAATTTTTTTAGCCAGTGAATGGTGAATCTATGGAATTTGTTGCCATGGGTGGCAGTGGAGACCAAGTCACTGGGTGTATTTAAGGCAGAGATTGTTACGTATCTGAGTAGCCAGGGCATCAAAGGTTATGGTGAGAAGGCGGGGGAGTGGGACTAAATGGGAGAATGGATCAGCTCATGATAAAATGGCGAAGCAGTCTTGATGGGCCGAATGGCCGACTTCTGCTCCTTTGTCTTATGGTCTTATGGTCTTATGGTCTAATGTTGGTCCCTTTATCCACTCTCCATTTAAAATCTGTTTCACGTGTAGGTCTTATGCTACTAATGGGCTTGAAAGGCACAAAACTGTGCCAGCAGAGCACATGAGGACATCGTTTGGAGTTTCTGCATATGCCCAATTTACTTTGCTTTGTATTGTGCAATATTTAAAAAAAATTAAACCTGGTCTTTATCTGTGAGGAGTGCAACTCCACGTGTTCACTTCATGTGGTGCCCAACTCCATGTGTATATTGAACAATACAAAAGGTCATGCCTGTGATTTGTCTAGGGCATAGCACCCAGAATGAACAGTAGGAAGAGTGTTTCACACAGAAGGACACATGGAATTGGGGCTCCACACGGACAAAACACATGGATTGGGATCCGCAAAGACTGAAAATATGGAGTGACATTCCACATGGATGAAGACTGGTTTCCTTTTTTTTAAAAAAATACACAATACAAAGCAATTTGAGCCCTGACCCAGGGTCTCAACCCAAAACATTGACAATTCCTTCGCCCCTACAGATGTTCCTGAACCTCTTGTGAATGAAGAGTACAGCCAGGAATCTGCGTGAGTAAGGCTGGAACAATACCTGTATCTCAGCAGTGGGTCTCTATTGCCCATTGAAGTGAATCTACAATATTGTTCTTTGTGCCTACCTGGGCTATTTGGAATGGACGGAATACTGGGTGTGCTGTTGTACCTTATGGTGTCTCTTCATGACAGGAAGGTCAGAAGTTTGTGGAGAAATATGGTGCTCCTGAATAAACCTGGTTTCATTCTCCAGGGACAATGTGGAAGTATGATATCTATTCACCAACCACACTATTGAGTTTTGTGCACTATTTATTGAAATTCCTATCATCCTCGTCCCTGTTTATAGGAAATATGCCAGTAAATGACTCCCCGTCTTTCAGTTTCTGCCTACTATTTTCTCTCAGAAGGTGGACTGCAGTTAGTCCTGACGAAGGGTCTCAGCCTGAAACGTCGACTGTACATCTTCCGAGAGATGCTGCCTGGCCTGCTGCATTCACCAGCAATTTTGATGTGTTGCATACAAAACCTGCACTTGTTTTGTCTCCTATTGTCTTTGTTTGACGGGATCAGCTTTTGGGATTTAAGTATCTTTGAATGCAAAGATTTCTCATCACTAACTTCGATCCGTTTCCAACATTTTGCTGCTTTCTGAATTTGTTTCTCAATTACTTTTCTTTCAGGCAGTGACCTTTAATGTGCAAAATTGTGCATTTAGTCATGCCTGGCAAGGTGTGTTAGTGAAATTGATTGATCAGTTCTTTAATAGCAATGGTGGATCAATCTCTTGCTGTTATAATACTTTACAGTACTAATATTCTTAAAACTGCATAAATGCAAACTGAGAAGGCAACTATGGTAATTGTAATTGTTTTGCCTCATGGAAAGATTGCTCTAAAACAGCTCATCTGTAGCAAAATCTATCACATCAATTTTAATACACTGAAAAATAGTATGTGCAATGACATAGTGGGGTGTGGGAGATGGAGTGAGTTAGAGTTTATTCAACCTAAGGCTTTTAATTCCCATTGAACATTTGTTTTAATCAATAAGAGCATTGAATGTATTTCAGATGTACAGTCTCTATTGCTAGCCAGAACAGACAGATTTCAGAAGCAGAAAGACTAGTGTCAATTCTTGGAAAGAAAGGCCTTTCACCTTTTTTGGATGTCAGGAAACATTTAATCAGAAAGATTATCAGAAAAAGATTTAAAAGGATGTTGTCTGGACTCAAAGGACTGCGTTACAGGGAGGACATGCAAAAGCTAGGAGTTTTTCTCTTCCCCTTAGAGAACAGAAGACTGAGGAGGTGCATAAAATTATGGGGTGAATGTACACTGTCATTTTTTCCCAGTGCCATGGAGTCAAAGTACAGAGGGCATAGCTTTAAGGTGAAAGGAGAAAGACTTGTTATGAACTTGAGGAGCAACAATTTTTCACAAAGTGTGCTCTACACATGAAATGAGCTGCCGGAGGAAGTGGTTTACGCAGGTACGATAACAACTTTAAAAGCCAATTGGACAGGTACACAAAAAAGGTTTAGAGGGTTATAGGCTATATTCAGGCAAATGGGACTAGCGGAGATGGATATCTTGGTCAGCATGATGCAGTTGGACTGAAGGGCCTGTTTCCAAATTATATGACCCTATGACTCTATCATCAATTAAGCTGTAATGTGGGAAGGACAGCTATTTCTTCATAATTCATTCATGGGCAAGGCTAATATTTTACTGTCAATTTCTTATTGAGCTTCAGAATGTGGTAGTAACAGTCTTCATTCAAGTGTTGCAGTTCTGCCAAATAAGGAGCCAAGGATTGTCATCCATCAACCGTGAAAGAATGCCAATCTTGTGTTAATGTATTTACAAATCAGCATGATGTAAGGGGAATGTGGAGCAGGTGGAATTTTCGTATAGATGCTGCATTTGCTCTTCCCTGTGGAAGAATTTAGGGGTTCTGGAGATAGCACTGAAATCTTGAAAATTGCATAAGTCCAGGCTTTGGCTCTGGACAGAGAGCTAGTTGGGTGCCAGTATGTGGGGTTCTTTGTCCTAAATTATTTGCACACACAAGGTCCCACAAGCTGATTTAGAGAAGCACCATGCAAAATAAATATTGGTGTGGACATCAAACAAGAAATGTCTTTCTCGTACTCTGAGACATAATGTGCATCTGCATACCATCCAGAATTTCAGCATGTAATCTTGGCTGACTCTACTTCAGCTGGGGAATTATAATGAATGCTACAATAGATGCAGAAAGTCTGATGCTGACATTTGCAGCCAAGAAAGTCTAGAGCAATCAAATTAAACACAAACTATCAGATAATTTATTCATTACTCTTTGTGAAACTTTAATGTACACAGTTTTGTTTCTGTGATACGTTAGGCCTCAGGGCTTGTACTATACATAGAAAATCTACAGCATATTACAGGCTCTTCAGTTCATAATGTTGTGCCAACCATGTGATCTACTCTAGAAGCTGCCTAGAATTATCCTACTGTAGAGCCCTCTATTTTTCTAAGCTCTATGTACCTATCTAAGAGGCTCTTAAAAGATCCTATTGTACCAGCTTCGCTAGCAGTGCATTCCATGCACCCACCATTCTCTGTGTGAAAAACTTAACTCTGATTTCTCCCTTGTACCTACTTCAAAACTATGCCCCCTCATGTTAGCCATTTCAGCCCTGGGAACAAGCCTCCGGCTATCCACATGATCAATGACTCTCATCATCTTATACACCTCTATCAGGTCTCCTCTCATCCTGTGTCGCTCCAAGGAGAAAAGGCCAAGTTCACTCAACCTATTCTCATAACAAATGCTCTCCAATCCAGGCAACATCCTTGTAAATCTTCTCTACACCCTTTCTGTAGCTTCCACATCCTTCCTGTAATGAGATGACCAGAGCTGAACACTGTACTCCAAGTGGCATCTAACTAAGTTCTTATATCACTGTGACATCACCTCACGGCACTTGAACTCAGTTCCATGGTTGATGAAGTCTAACATACCATACGCCTTCTTAACAACACTGTCAACCTGCTCAGCAGCTTTGGGTGTCCTATGGACATGTACCCCAAGATCTGTTCTGTACTCAGTGCTCTTCTAAATTCTATTTTAACAATAGCTTTCTTTCAAGGTATTATGTTGGCTGCAGCATCCTTTGAGAAATTGAAGATGGCTCAGATAACTAGACTACATGTGATTTGTTACTCTTCCTCTCGCAACTTGGGTATTCTTTGTCTTTATTTTTATCCACCTTCCTGCTTTAATATCTGTGCTTTCACAAAACTTTCTAACAGCTCAGTGTCCCATGGACCCCAATTCCCAAGCATACCCTGCACCAGACTCCATCAGAGCTACACGGAGAATATAAATTGGCTATTGAATGTTATTACAAGGGCCTTGAGTGTAAATATAGTGAATGAAACTTGTGGTGCAGACAACGTGAACCTCATTCACTGTGAATCACAGAAAATAAACAGAGACAGCTCAGCTCAGTTTATACCCTCTAAGTAACATCTTCTGGAGTTATTTCCCCTCATAAACAATCAAAAAAGTAATGGTTTCTCTGTTTTGTTTTCAATCATAAATCCGGAAGGGTTTTGCCAATAAAAGATGACAGTGAATCTTTGAAATACACAACACATGTACAGTAATTCTTCTGGCTTGAGTTTCTCATTTAAATTTATTCACTTCCAGGGCCGGATGATATCTTGACTTCCTGATAGACTGCATTCTTGAAAATTAATAATGTCTGACCAGGTTCGTAACGTATTTGTTTTTCTAAGGCCTTACAAGGATTTACGAAGTGACAGGTTCATACAAGAGAAAAGAAGAGCTGTGTTTCTGTACTACCTTCCTTGACCTTCCAAAACTCTTCACAAGGAGCAAAATATCTTGACAGTGGAGTCAGAGTTACAATTCAGAATCAGAACCAGAATCAGGTTTATTATCACCGGCATGTGTCGTGAAATGTGCTAACTTAGCAGCAGCGGTTCAATGCAATACATGATAATATAGAAAGAAAAAAATAAGTAAGTCAATACAGTAAGTATATATATATATATATATATGTATATTAAATAGATTAAAAATAGTGCAAAATATAAATAATATTACAAAAGTGAGGTAGTGTTCATGGGATCAAGGTCCATTTAGGAATCATACAGCGGAGGGGAAGAAGCTGTTCCTGAATTGCTATTGAGTCATTGAATTATACTGCTTAGAAACAGGCCCTTTGTCCCAACTCGTTCATGCTGACCACTTGAGCTAATCCCATTTGGTCCATATCCCTCTACACTTTCCTGTCCATGAACCAAGTTAAGTATCTTCTAAACAATGTAATTATACCTGTTTCCACCACCTCCTCTGGCAGCGCATTCTATATACTGTACCCTTCATCCTCTATGTGAAAAACTCGCCTCTCAGGTCCCTTTTAAATTTTTCCCTTCTCACCTTAAACCTATGCATTCTGTTGCTGCTTGCTCTCCAGGTCCAACTGTGTCAAGATAAGCTATTATGATAGGTTTGTACTGTCCAAGCCAGTAGTAAGAATTGATAAGGTGGGGAGCACCGGCAGGCATGTTCTCTGTACTTGCTACCGTAGGGAGACTTGCTACTCTATTTTCACTTGTTTGGCAAATGCATCATCATGAATTATAATGTGCTCCTATATTTCTGAATGCTTCACCTCCTCTTGTTATAAAGTGAGGACAAGTAAGGTAGAGTGCCTCAGCGGCTGTGAAAGTCTTTACTGAGTCAGCACAACACACCAGCATTAGAGAGGGCACTAGGGCCTCAATTCTCAAATGTGGATAAAAAAGGTACCAAGAAGTAACACTGATTTTCTAGATTTTTCTCTCTACACTGACCTGGCTGACCTATCTCCTGAATAAATGGAACAGGAATGCATTAGACTGCTAATGGGGCCAAATCCTACACCCGTCAATTTTCACAGTGCATCATGATGCAGAGATGCTTTGGTCTGACACTTTGCTCTGGAGTTTGTTACCTAAGATATTTTAAAGAAAGGTTGAGATAATTAATGGTGGGTGGAATAGAAGAGTTAGTGATATTGTCATAGTGCTGTGGCACCATTTCTGCAGGTGGACACTGTATTACTGAGAACCTTTCCCACAGAACAGAATGGAAGGTAAAACCAATCAGAATCTCTGCATTACTAAACTGCAAACACAAAACTAAGATAAAGCAAAGATGTACACACTCGTCAATCTGAATAAAATCTCTCTTCAATCAATCTTGGAACAGGAAAGAATTCTCTTAAAATAAGGATTTTGCTTGTACTGCATGAGAACCCATTCTTATTTATCAATAAATCTAGGTCATTTGTTCTCATTTGAGAACAGATTTTCACGCATATATTCTGAGGGGTGTATATTTCTCTGAAGGAGGCTTGTGCTGGGACATGACACATGTTTCCCTCACAGGCTCCTAATGTGACCATCAGGTACTGCTGGGAATGATATTAGTTCAGACAAACAATACAGTGAAGCTTCACAATGGTGTAACATAAACTCTGTCTCTTCTTTCTATTCTGACAAGTGAGACTCTACATTACCTGTTCATTGTACAGCCTCTGAATTACACAGCAACTTAAGAGTCATGTTATGCTGCTAGGACCTGACCTTGTGATGGCCAGCATGCTTCACAGCATCACAGCTTCACACCTCCATGTATACCCAACTATCACTGACATTTAACACTAAGTTGCCAGATGTGCGGTCATTTCTGTGGAGTTTGCATGCTCCCCCTGTGGCCAAAGGCATGCAGTTTGGTGGGTCATTTGTTTCCTGTGATGGTCTGGGGTGATGGAGAGTTGGGGGACAGGTTACAGGAAGGTTTTTAGAGAATGACATTCATAGGGTTGATCTGAGGGCCAGTACAAACTCAGTGAGCCAAAACTTCTATATCATAAGGAAATATGAACCAAACCTGACATAAGAACATGTCTGTGCACATTAGCAATAATCATCACTTATACAGGACTCTATCCCAGAGTGCTTCAGGATGTCAAGCAAATAAGCTACCAAAAGTTTATGCAAGGGAGTGGGCTTTAGGAAATGTCTTGAAGGACAAGTGAGATGTAGAGAGGTAGACAGGCAGATATATTGGCTTGGCATTTAAAGCTATGACCCTAAATTAGGTCTTAATTACTTTGTGTGGGTGTGAATTAGGATGTGAAAGTCTTGTGATTATACTATTTTGTACTTGAGCATAATACTGTGTTGATACGGCACCGTGAGGGGCTGCTGGAAGCTTAATCTTTCAGCTGAACCCTTAAACCAAGGCCAGAAAGATTCCACAAGCAAGGGGGTTGTTAGCAGCAAAGGAAGAAAACAAAACTAGAAGCTGGAATCTGAAATAAAGACAAACAAAATTGCTGAAAGAGCTCAACCAGTCAAAACAGCATCTGTGGAAAGAAACCAGTCAAATTTCAGGTCAGTGTACCTACCTCAGAACTGGGGTGAGGGGAGTGGAACAGAAACAGTTTTCAAAGTACAGCTGGGACAGGAACGAGGTGTGAGGCAGAAGACTATATGTAAATAGGTTAAAACAGATCATGTCAAATGGAACATGACACCTGATCATTAAGGAGGCACTTTATAGAAGTCAGTTGAGAAAGAGACATAAGCATGACCATGAGACAATGATAAGGGGGTCACGTGACCTCACCACTCCACCACCCCCCCACTGCTTTTGACTTTTTTAGAGATCTGCTCGTTTCTGTTCCACTCCTCTGTTCCCATCCACTACTCCTTGTCCCATGGTACCTTCCCATAAAATGTGTGGTGGAGAACAGTCTGACTGATTGTATCACTGTCTGGTATGGAGGCATTGGATATCATTTACTTGAATTTTCAGAAGGCATTTGATGAGGTGCCACACATGAGGCTGCTTAACAAGATAAAATCCTATGGTGTAACAGGAAAGATAGTGGCATGGATACAGGAATGGCTGATAGGCAGGAGGCAGCGAGTGGGAACAAAGGGGGCCTTTTCTGCTTGGCTGCCAGTGACTAGTGGTATTCCTCAGGGGTCAGTATTGGGACCGTTACTTTTCACATTGTTTGTCACTGATTTAGAGAATGGAATTGATGGCTTTGTGGCAAAGTTTGCAGTTGATACGAAGATGGGTGGAGGAGTAGGTAATGCTGAGGAAGCAATGCGATTGCTGTAGAATTTAGACAAATTGGAAGAGTGGGCGAAAAAGTGGCAGATGGAATACAGTATTGAGAAATGTATGATAATGCATTTTGGTAAAAGGAACAAAAGTGCAGACTATTATCTAAATGGGGAGAAAATTCAAACTTCAAAGGTGCAAAGGGACTTAGGAGTCCTCATGCAAGACTCCAAGAAGGTTAAAGTTGCAGGTTGAGTCTGTGGTGAAGAAGGTAAATGCAATGATGGCATTTGTTTCAAGGGGAATAGAATATAAAAACAAGGTGATAATGCTGAGAATTTATAAGACACTAGTCAGGCTGCATTTAGAGTACTGTCAACAGTTTTGAGCCCCATATCTCAGAAAGAATGTGCTGTCATTGGAGAAAGTCTGTAGGCAGTTCACGAGGATGATTCTGAGAATGAAAGGGTTAACATATGAGGAGCATTTGGCAGCTTTGGACCTGTACTCACTGAAATTTAGAAGAACATAGGGACATCGCATTGAAACTTATCAAATGTTGAAAGGACAAGATAAGGTGGATGTGGAGAGGATGTTTCCTGTGGTGAGGGTGTCTAGAATTGGAGGGCACAGCCTCAAAATTGAGCGGAGATGTTGTTCCTCGCTGATCTTGTTGATAGAAGTGTCAAGCAAGATTGAAATCAATGAGGACGAGAGTGGAAGGTGAATGGGTGTTCAGTATTATCTGCCTGCGTTTGACTAGTCTCCCTCTCCCTCACACTTGCTGCTGCCGGAGGAGGGAGCAAGAGTCTTGGTTTACTTTATACTTTATTGTCGCCAAACAATTGGTACTAGAACGTACAATCATCACAGCGATATTTGATTCTGCGCTTCACGCTCCCTGGATTACAAATATTAAATATTAAAGATATTAAAAATAGTTAAAATTAGTAAATATTAAAAAATTAAATCATAAATCATAAATAGAAAATAGAAAAATGGGATGTAAGGTAGTGCAAAAAAACCGAGAGGCAGGTCCGGATATTTGGAGGATACAGCCCAGATGTGGGTCAGGATCTGTTCAGCAGTCTTGTCACAGTTGGAAAGGAGCTGTTCCCAAATCTGGCCGTATGAGTCTTCAAGCTCCTGAACCTTCTCCCAGAGGGAAGAGGGATGAAAAGTCTGTTGGCTGGGTGGACCGTGTCCTTGATTATCCTGGCAGCACTGCTCCGACAGCGTGCGGTGTAAAGTGAGTCCACGGACGGAGGATTGGGTTGTGTGATGTGCTGCGCCGTGTTCACGATCTTCTGCAGCTTCTTTCAGTCTTGGACAGGACAACTTCCATACCAGGTTGTGATGCATCTAGAAGAATGCTATCTACGGTGCATCTGTAAAAATTAGTGAGGGTTTCAGGGGACAGGCCAAATTCTTTAGTTTTCTCAGGAAGTAAATGTGCTGGTGGGCCTTCTTGGCAGTGAACTCTGCTTGGTTGGACCAAGTCAGGTCATTTGTGATATTGACCCCGAGGAACTTAAAGCTTTTGACCTGTTCCACTTGCGCACCACCAATGTAAATTGGGTCGTGTGGTCCGCTACTCCTGCTGAAGTCAACAACCAATTCCTTCGACTTGCTGATGTTGAGGGATAGGTTATTGTCTTTGCACCATGCCAGCAGGTTCTTAATTTCTTCTCTGTACTCAAACTCATCATTACCCGAGATACGGCCTACAATTGTTGTGTCATCAGCAAATTTATATATTGAGTTCAATGGAAACTTGGCTACACAATCATGGGTGTACAGTGAGTACAGCAGGGGGCTGAGTACACAGCCTTGTGGGGCACCGGTGCTCAGACTGATTGTAGAGGAGAGCTTGTCCCCTATTTTATGGTTTTTGGGTAAGGTTTGATTGGTATGGTTTGTGGATGGGACTTATTTTTAGAGGACTCTGCAGTTCATGTTTTATCTGTTTCTAGTTTCTGGTTACACCCTTTTTATTGCTATTTTGTGCAATTTTGATTGGGGATCTTTGATGCAGACTGGCTCTGCAGCCTGCAGGCAATGAACAACACAGCACTAACTTGAACTGAACTGAACTACACTGAACATTCCCAGACTGTTTCAAGGAACCTGTAGTTTGATGTTTAATGTTCTGTGTGTTATTCATTCATTTATTGCTGTTTGTGCCATTTGTCCTTTTTTTGCTAGTTGTGTGTTTGATGTTTTCTTTGAATGGGTTCCATGTTGTTTATTTTTGTTTCATGGCTGCCTTTAGGAAGACAACTCTCAGGGTTGTAAACTGCATACATACTTTTATAATAAATGTACTTTGAATCTTTAAACAGCTGATGTATCGGGCAGAGACACGAGGAAGGGCCTTGGCCAGAAACATCGACTGTTTATTCCCCTCCATAGTTGCTCT
This sequence comes from Mobula birostris, assembly GCF_030028105.1. NCBI lineage: Eukaryota > Metazoa > Chordata > Chondrichthyes > Myliobatiformes > Myliobatidae > Mobula > Mobula birostris. The sequence goes on along the minus strand of NC_092371.1, from coordinate 21,554,518 downwards.
CTGATTCGTTGAGTTCTGTAAACATTTTGTATGTGTTGCAGTATTATGCTAAGGCTTTGATGGTTGATTTGATGTAACAAAATATACCTAAAGTCAGGGTCACTGAGATTGGTCATTAACTGAACTGGGAATATTATGCAGTGAATGCTTTTGCTATGATTATAAAGAGTAGCAGTAGATTACGTGACAGCTCCTGTCTCCTTGTGCCTGTCCATGTTATTAATTAACATGTCTTATTTCTGCTTACTGTGAGCAGGTGGCCTTCCAGCTGGTGCTCCAGGCAATCCTTATTCCCTCACCAGCAGTTTAAGAGCAATCCGGTTCAGATTTTGAATCTTGACTGTGACTCAAGAGTGATTAACAGAGCAGATGCTGGTTATAACAGTGGCAGGGTTACTATACTAACTGGTTTATTCTTAAATATATCTTGGTTCTACACACACAAGATGTATTTGCACATTTAAATCAGGGGAATTGCTACTCTCAGTGAAAACATCGTTCACAGCCTTGCAGGAATTGTTGGCCACATTGGTGTTTTGTCTCCAGTACTTTGGAAACATTAGTTTAATGTAAATTGATTTTCATCATGGTGGCAAACAACACAGTCCTTCTGGGGTTTGAAGACCTGCAATGGACAGCAAGATCCCACATAAGTACTAAGGCAAATGAGTTGTCTTTTTCCATTTCATTTTATGGGAAGTTGTCATCATTGGTCAGGCTGGCATTATCGCCAACACTCAACTGCCTTTGAAGAGATGTAACAAGCCACCTGCTTAAACCGAAGGAGAAAGTTCTTCCACAGAGATGCTGGGTGTGGAATTTCAGTACTTTGAACCTCCAAGTGCCAATGATGGAAGAGCAACATATTTCTAGGGCAAGATAGTGGGAAACACGGAGGGAACTTGTAGGTGCTGCCATCCCTAAGGACAGCTGGCCAGAGATAGGTAGATTGCAGATTCAAGAGATTCCATGCAGAAATTCTGCAATCATAGCATTGTATCCATAGTGTGGAGTGCATAATGTCAAATGCATTGTACCTGAAGGTGTACCTGGCAGGGTACTGAAAACCTCTTCCAACTATCTGGAGTGATTAAGCATATCATCACTGCCGCTGTTCAAGGTTTGCACCTGCTTCAGAACGACATCAATCATACTGGTGCCCAAAAAGAGCAGGGTGAGCTGTCTTCATGAATATTGCCAATAGGTTGCTCATGGCTAGAATAAATTTCACCGGAGCACCAGACTCACTATAATTTCCCTGCTGTCATAACAGTTCTACAGTGGATGCAGTCTCTCTGGCTCTCCACTCAGCCTTGGTCAACCTGGACAACGGCAGTACCTACTGTATGTTATCAATTACAGCTCAGCATTCAATGCAATCATCCCCTCAGTATTAATCAACAAGATTCAAAAACTGTGCCTCTGTACTTCCCTCTGCAAATGGATCCTTGACTTCCTCATCAGGAGACGATAGTCAGTGCAGATTAGAAGTACCATCTTCTCCTCGCTGACAATCAATGCAGGCACACTTGACCAATGTGTGCTTAGTCCACAGCTGTTCTCTCTCTACACACATGACTGGGTCACTAGGCACAGCACTGACACCATTTATAAATTTGCCAATGACATCACTGTTGTTAGAGACTCAGATGGCGAAGAGGAGGTGTACAGGAACAAGATAAGTTACTTGGTTGAGTGGTGTCACAACAACACCTGGCATTCACCATCACAACATGACACTCGATATAAGACCAAAGAATTCATTATGGACTTCAGGAAGGGGAAGTTGGGAGAAGATACACCAGTCCTCAGTAGAAATGGAAGGCAGCTTCAGTTCCTGGGCCTCAACATCCTGAGCTATCCTGGCCCAATATATTGAATGCAAAGCATGCCAGTGATTATATTTCATGAGAAGTTTGAAGAGATTTGGTATGTCATAAGAGACTCAAGCAAATTTCTACAGGTGCATAGTGGAGAACTTGCATCACTGCCCAATGTGGAGACTTCAGTGCACAGGCTCGAAAGAGGTTACACTCTCAGCCAGCTCTATCACAGGTACGAATCTCCCCACCATCAAAGACATCTTCAAAAGCCAGAAGGCACCATCCATTATTAAGGATCCAAATCATGCCCTCTTCTAATTACGACCATCAGGAAGGAGGTACAGGAGCCTGAAGATGAGCATGCAACACTTGAGAACTTTTTCTATTCCTTCAGCCGTCATATATCTGAATGGTCCATCAATTCATGAAACTTATATCACTATTCCTATTTTTCACTCTTCATTTATTTTATTCCTTACTGTAACTTATACATTTGTAATAATATTTTGTGTCTTGTACTGTACTGCTACCACAAAACAACAAATATCATGACCTACTTCAGTGATAATAAACCTTATTCTGATTCTTATGCTCTGATTTAGTAATGGCGAGTGTGAACATAACCAGGCTGCTTTTTCCTGGATAGTGCCAATCTTCACGAGTTTTGTTAGAATTGCTGTTATCTGTGCAAGTGTAGAGGATTTGGTTTCATTACTGATTGCAGTTTGTTGATAGCCGAACAGCTTTGTGATGGCAAAAGGATATTCCACCCCTGACTTGTTATTATATTTATAGATAGGTCCAATTAAATTGATGAATCCATGAGGTTGATTGTGGTGAATTCATGTTGGTGAAGCCAAGGGAAGGTGATAAGATTCTTCCTTCTCAGAAAACACCATTGTTTGGCATTTGGGATACAGATGTTCCTGCCAGATGTTTGTTTTTTTTTAACTGAAACATAGATGTTTTACTTTTTTTGTTATTGACTGCTTAAATTGAGTATCAGTGGACAAACCCACAACTGCATTTATGACGCAAAGAAGGTCAGCATCAAAGCAGCTGAGAATGGTTGGATCTGGGATACTCCCCTGAAGAACCTGAGGTGAGACATTTTTCTCTGGTGGTAGTGGACAAAAGAGGGGTGGGTGAGTCCTGCTCACTGAAGGAAGGTGAAGTGTCTTTCATAGCTTCTCTTTTAAAGGTGAAGTGATCGCAACGCAGGAGGTCACTGGCATTTGGCCTCACCTACACTACCGTGCTCATGGCAACACTTTCACGTGGCATCCCTGTTCTCACTGGGTTTGCCCTATCATGGCGCGACCAGTGTCCAGTGCTATAACTGGGTGGTTAGGCCAGATCATCAGCCTTGGTTGGCAGCCAGCCTAGGAGAAGGACAACTCCAATTCCAGTCCTGGGTAGATGGGTCTCAAAGGCCTTACAGGCAGTCTGTCTAGTAGAAAGGAAACTTCAAAGTTCAAAATACTCTGCAGATATATTCCCCACCACCACTACCCTCCTCTGGTTGGTGGAACTGGTACTCACACTTAATAACTTCTCCTTTGGCTCTTCCCACTTTCTTCAGACCAAGTGTCGTAGCTATGGGCACTCACATGGGCCCCAGCTATGCCCGCCTCTTCGTTGGTTATGTGGAATGGTCTATGCTCCAAACCTCTACTGGTACTGTTCCCCAACTTTTCCTTCGTTACACTGATGATTACATTGGTGCTGCTTCCTGCACCCATGCTGACCTTGTCAATTTCATCGACGTTGCTTCTAACTTCCACCCAGCCCTCAAATTCACTTGGTCCATTTCGGGCACTTCTCTCTGCTTTCTCGATCTCTCAGTCTCCATCTCTGAAGACAGACTGTCCACTGACATCTTCTATAAGCCCACTGACTCTCATAACTACCTTGACTACACCTCTTCCTACCCTGCCACATGCAAAAATGCTATTCCCTCTTCCCAGTTCAACTCTGCTTCACATTCCCATTCGGATATTTCCATACATGCCCTCCTGTACTGCCATGATGAGGCCAAACTCAGGCTGGAGGAGCAACACCTCATCTACCGTCTGGGCAGTCTCCAGCCCCTTGGTATGAACATTGAATTCTCCAGCTTCCAGTAATTCTCTCCCCCTCCCTTCCCCTATCCCAGTTTCACTCTACCCCCTCCTCCAGCTGCCTATCACCTCCCTCATGGTTCCGCCTCCTTCTACTACCCATTGTTCTTTCCCCTTTTCCTTCTTCACCTTTCCTGCCTATCCTTTCCCTGCTTCCCTCCCCCACCCCTTGATCTTTCCCCTTACTGGTTTTTCACCTGACACCTACCAGCCTTCTCCTTCCCACCCTCCCCCCACCTTCTTTATAGGGCCCCTGCCCCCTCCCTCTTCAGTCCTGACGAAGGGTCTTGGTCTGAAACATTGACTGTTGGTTTCCACGGATGCTGCCCGACCTGCTGAGTTCCTCCAGCGTGTTGTGTGTATTGTTCAAAACTCAACCTATAGCCTTGCAGTTGCTGCAGTTATCACAGCTCACTGTACCATTGTGGAACGTCCCCTGGCCTAAAGAGTGGCATCGGTCCACGCGCACTGATCCTCACTATAAGTTTATGCAACTCTGGAAGGAAGAGAAAGATCCTACAGAGATGAAGAGGGGTGCCTATGCAGTCACCAACGATTGTGCCATCGCTCCTGCGGTCTCTTCTTCCCTCAAGTGAAGAACCAGTCATCAAAATCATCACTGGCTAAAAGAACAATCCTGTCCAGGACAACAAAACCCTTCATCATCTTTACATACTATTAATCTCCACATGAAGGGGAGATGAAGTTGCTGTTCATCACTGCATTATCGATATAGCTCTTCCACATGACTGTCTGTAATGTAAGCTGACTTTATTATCTTCAGGTTTGCTGAGAGCTGAAATTCTTAGTGCTTACACCCAGAAATAGGAGTGTTACAAACAAAACTCTATAACAGGGAACCTACTTCGAAATTGCAACTTCATCCAATCTTGCAATAACAATCTATTTTTATGTCTATGGTCTTTAGAGCTTGTCTTGAAATCCTGCAGCTAATTACAGAGCATTGTGGTCAAGATAAAATGTATCTTAGGCTTTTGCTATAAGCAAGGAGAAAATGGGACAGGTCCTAGTTGTTAACTATCCAATATTCTCTTTGGCTTTAGATAAAACTGAAAGGTTGCTGATGTGGGACAGGTTTTAAAAGATAGGAAGGGATGGATTAGGTCCACTGGACAGTGGAAACACAACATTACCATTAAATTAGTGGAATAGCAGCCAGAGGACTGAGCCATTGATTCAGAGATATGAGGTCTAATCAATGTTTCCTCTAAGGTATGCGTGTATGCGCCCACACTCATCTTTTCCTAGTAGTGCACAAAGGAATTTAAACTGCGCCCAAAAAGTTGTCACCCTCTACCTCATTGGCATGTTTAAACTAAGAATGTTTCATGATCGTGCACAATCATATTTCTTTTTCTGGTTTCTGATGCAGACAATGTTGACAACGTGGAGTTTGTTATGATTTGCCTGTAGATTTTAGAACTGGTTTATTTATACTGTTTTTATTGAAGACATTATTGATTCACTATGTTGAATGGCTTCAGGTTTAATTCCACTTAAAAATTTAGTGTGCACATGTTGTTCTCACTGGGCAAAAAATTGCACAGCACAAGACTTCTGCGCACACTGATCATTGCAAATTAGAGGGACCATTGTTTCACATCCCACCATTCTATCTGAAATTCAAATTATTAAATCAATCAGGAAATTGAAAAGAAGTTTTCTCAATTGTGTGAGCCATGGAAATACAGCTGGTGTGAAAATGCATCTACTTCACTCATGTGCTTCTGGGAAAGAGGTCACTAGTCCACCTATAAATGGAATAATGTGACGAGATCCTGATGCAGCATATTAGGAAATATCTGAAGGTTTCGGAGAAGGTCTTTTAGTCACACAGCATGGAAACAGGTTCTTCATGGCCCATGTTTTCAAGGATGACTCTGCTGTGGAGTCTGGGTGCCCTTGCAGGGGTAGGGTGGGGGCACAGCTGAACAGGGTCAACAACCATACTAGTAAGTATACATGTTCCGGCCAATTGGTGTTTCGTTGTAGTTGTATTTAACTCTCTTTTGTTTCAGTCTTGTTGAATCTTGACAAGAGCATAGCAATGACAATGTTCCCTGCTTACCTTAGTCCCCATTCCAGTAAAGAAGACTACAGTTTAGATTGACACTATAGGGGAGCATGGCTAAGTGGTTAAGGCGTTCGTCTAGTGATTTGAAGGTCGCTAGTCGAGCCTTGGCTGAGGTAGCATGTGTGTCCTTGAGCGAGGCACTTAACCACACATGGCACTGTGACGACACCGGTGCCAAGCTGTATGGGTCCTAATGCCCTTCCCTTGGACAACGTCAGTGGCGTGGAGAGGGGAGACTTGCAGCATGGGCAACTGTTAGTTTTCCATACAACCCTGCCCAGGCCTGTGCTCTGGAAACTTTTCAGGGCGAAAATCCATGGTTTCATGAGACTAACGGATGCCCATATAGGGGAGCAAAATTTATTTAGTATTAAATTACTGCTTCCAAACTGAAGTGCCACAATTAGCTTTCAGTTTGAGTTAATGGCCTATTGCCCTTGTGTTTATGATTATTCTTTTGTTCTGCATAGTATCTAATAAAATTCTGTGAACTGTTCAATCTGCTTCAGTGTCTCTCTTTCTGCACTTGGGCATAACTACATATCTGTGTAGGCAAGACTTGATCACCAAAAGGAGATCGAGCAGCTGATCATTGCTCTGATGTTTGTTGGTCAGGTAGGAGAGAAGTTACAGTCAGTGGAGGCTGCATTGGTAGAGGAGGCTCATGCAGTGCAACAGCATCTTGCACAGCATCAAGCTCAGCCCAACCCAAAGTTTGTGGAGGAGAAGTTAAAGTCAGTGGAAACTGGGTTGGTAGTCATGCCTCATGCCCCGCGACAAAAACACTCAGCGATAAGCACAGTCCAAGCAAGAACAGGTGTCAGCCCTCAAAGCGACAGTGCAGCAGCTGACCATGGACAGCTAGAATTTAATGGTGCGGTTCAACAGTTCACTATTACCAGCCTGAATCAGGTGGCAGCCATTACCGCTCTCACTGCTACAATCCAGCAGCCTTCAGCCAGGACAGTCCCACTCCCAAAATCTCCCAAATCCTCTTCTTTAATGTCTCACTAACGTTAGCCACTAATGCTCCGACTCCTATGACAGTGTCTGGACCAGAGATGAGTATTCCTCCACCAGGTAGATACTCCTGTGACCCTGGCAGCTACTGAAATTTTATCACCCAGTATGAACTAACTTTCCAAGTCCAGCCAGATCAGTTCAGTGATAATGTGCAAAAAAAAAATGGCTTAAATGGTGAATCTCTTAGACAGACCCCACTCAGCCAATTTAATGCTCTACAAGACCAAGGTCCCCTACCAGCCCAGTCTTTCCAGCAATTTATAGTCAAGTTTAAGAGAGTGTTTGATCTTCTAGTACAGGATTAGGAGGCTGTTCACTGGCTCCTGGACGCATGCCAAGGGAAACAGACAGTGAGGGACTATGCACTAAAGTTCCACACGCTTGTGGTTGACATGCAGTCCTCACTTTGCTTTCCAGAGTGGGCTGGCACAAAGGTCCAGCATAAGATAGCAATACAAGATGAACAAGATAGCCTGGATGATCTGATAACTCTGGCTATTTGAATTGACAACCAGGCAACTTGAGTGGTGCAGAGAAAGAATGACCAGAGCTTCCTGCTCTTTTGATCACCCTCTCCCTTATCACCGAGTGCACAGTTCGTGAAGAAGCTTATGCACCAGGGTCACATGCACCTATTTCAGAAGGAAAGAGATAGGCGCAGGGGAACAAGTTTCTGCCTCAACTCTGGCACCCCAAGACACTTCCAGGCATCAAATCCCACACCAATTAGAAAAGGATTCACATCTGCAGGAAAGGATGGTTGATGGGTCAACTCTTCCTGCTAGCATATTTCCCCAAGAGCGTATTTCCCCCAACTTCTTTGTCACGGGGATCCCTGACCCATGAACCAGGTATTTATTGACCCCAGGACAGCGGTAACCTCCTGGATATCTCTCTGGATCAAAGATGAAGAGTTCCAACTCAGCAAGTGAGAGAGAATATTGACGTTAAGGTTCTGAGTGGTTGGCCTCTGAGCCACCTATCTACAGAGCCCCTCCAGCTTGTGCTAGAAGGCAACCATAGAGAGCAACTCTCCTTTCCTCTTGTTGATTCACTTAAATTGCTGCTGGTGTTTAGCCTTCTCTGGCTATCTGAACACAACCCACTGATCAATTGGTCCCCAAAGGCGCTCTAGATGTAGGGACTGGCATGCCTGTCTACCTGTCTGGGTCCAACTCGAGCTCCTGTCAGTGTATCCCCTCCTGTGCCAACTGCTAGGGTGGACATGTCTTGTGTTCCAGTTGAATATGCTGACCCTCTTGAGGTCTTCAGTCAGAAGAAGGCCACTTCCCTGCCTCCGAACTGGTCATATGACTGCACCATCAACCTCTTCACTGGTACCAGTACTTCCCGGGGCCAACTCTTTTCCCTCTCTCATGCTGAAACTTTGGTCATGGAAGCATACTTTAAGGAAACATTGGCATTAGGATTTATCCACACATTAACCTCGGCAACAGGAGCAGGCCTCTTTTTTTGTGAACAAGAAGGGTGGCAACCTCTGTTCCTGCATTGATTATCACCATGTCAATATTGTTGTTCGTCCATCATGACGTCGATGAGGACCTCGACACCATTATGATGATGTCGAGACTAGTGTGTGATTTGGATTTAAGTGAGGGAGAGTTGCGCAGCGTCAGCCTCACTCTCTGTTCCCAATTCCCATCTGGATCCAGTGGCAAGACAGAGTCTAGACGGCTGCAGATGGGACTAGGCGCAGTGGATGACCAGGACGTCTTCTGTGTCTTGTCCTGCTCTACACGTTCCACGAGACTTGCAGAGACCGCCTTCTTGACCGTTGGACCTTCCACTGGTCTCGTCCGCTCAATCTGCCTTCACATGCTGGGATAGACAACTCCCTATCTCACTGAGGGTTTGAGACCCGTCGACTACCCTCACCTGGTTTAGCCGGCTTGTTGAGGCCGTTGCCCGGGGTGTGGCCGCTGTCGCATGCAAACAGCTACGGGGAGCCACAGGTGAGAGCTGAGTGCCAGGTGGGGACCAAAGGTGGACTAACCGCCCTGAAAAGGACGTGACATGTTCCCCCACCAGAGGTGCTACCCCTCCCTGACACCCCATACACCTGCCATGTCAATAACATTACAGTGAAGAACTGCTAACCTCTTCCCCTGCTTGTCTGAGTGTTTGAAAATCTCCATGAAGCAACCATATTCTCCAAGATAGATCTGTGCAATGCTTGTAACCTGATTCATATCTAAGAAGAGGATAAGTGGAAGGTAACATTCAACACCTCTACCGGCCATTATGAGCACTTTGCGTTGCCTTTTGGTCTGGCCTATGCCCTTGCTGTTTTCCAGGTTCTGATCAACGATGTGCAAATTGAATTTGTTTTTGTGGATTTTGATGACATTTTTCATCTATTCCTGATCTCCTCAGGAACACATCCAGCATGCCTGGAGGGTTCTCATACAGCTCCCAGAGAACAATGTTTCTGCCAAGCCAGAAAAGCATGAGCTCCGCAAAGAGCAGGTGTCATTCTTGTGCTTTATACTCACCCCTTCCAGTGGTCAAATGGACCCATTAAAGTTCAGGCAATTACAGAGTGTCCCAGACAAGGTGAGGTGCTTCATGGGTTTGCAAACTTTTATTGTTGCTTCATCAGAAACTTCAGTTCTATCACACCCACTATAATTGCTCTAACCAAGAAGACCTCTGCAGGATTCCAATGGACAAAGCATTCTCAGAACTAAAGCAATGCATCATTACTGCCAAAGTGCTGTAATATCCAGACCGGAAGTCATCGAGGTCAATGCGTTAGAAGTCAGATCCAGGCCCAGGAGGGTGACCTCCCAATTGGCTGTTTGTTCCTGCCACTGTGTACCCCAGACCCTAGAATTTATATATAAATTACTTTGATGGCCATCTATGTACTAGGATGTTTATGATCTTCACCTCTTCTTGTCCCACTGGTGCTCAGAACAAGACATCACATCAGTGCCCTGCAGGTCTATTGTTTTTGATTTGGTTTTTAAATCTACAGCACATTACAGGCCCTTCAGCTCACAATGTTGTGCTGATCATATAACCTATCTTAGAAACTGCCTGGAATTTCCTTGTGGAATAGCCCTCTATTCTTCTAAGCTCTATGTATCTATCTAAGCGTCTCTTAAAAGACCCTATTGTTGCAAGTCTACCACCATTGCCAGCAGTGCATTCCAAGCACCCACCACTCTCTGTGTGAAAAACTTACCTCTGATGTCCCCCCTCCCATATCTACTTCCAAACACGTTAAAACTATGCCCCCTCCTGTTATCCATTTCAGTCCTGGGAAAAAGCCTCTGGCTATCCACACAATCAATACCTCTCATCATCTTATACACCTCTAACAGGTGACCTCTCATCCCCCGTTGCTCCAAGGAGAAAAGACCAAGTTCATTCAACCTATTCTCAAAAGGCATGCTCTCTAATCCAGGCATAATCTTTGTAAGTCTCCTCTGCACTCTGTAGTATCCACATCTTTCCTGAAATGAGGCGACCAGAACTAAACACAGTACTCCAAATGGGGTCAAACTAAGGTCTTATATAGTTATAACATTACTTCACGGCTCTTGAACTCAATCCCATGGTTGATGAATGCCATCACGCTATACTCCTTCTTAACAACATTGCCAACCTGCGCTTCAGCTTTGAGTGTCCTGTGGACACCGACTCCAAGATCTCGCTGATCCTCCACACTGCCAAGAGCCTTAACGTTATATTCTGTCTTCAAATTTGACCTACAAAAATGAACCCAGTGCTGCATCTTATCAATGTCACGTTGTAACTTCTGACAACTCTCCAGACTACCCACAACACCCCCCAATATTTGTGTCTTCAGCAGACCCACCCTTCTACTTCTTCATCCAGGTAATTATAAAGAGGAAGTGTCCCAAAACAGAATTCTGCAGAACATCATTGGTCACCATCCTCCATGAAGAATACGAACCATGTACGAGTACCCTTTGCCTTCAGTTTGCAAGCCAGTTGCAAGGTTTCCTTGGATTCCTTGTCTCATTACTTTCTGAATGAGCCTCTGCTCTGCCCACTATCTGTGCCTCACCACCCTGTCTCAACTCCAGGTGGATTTCATCACTAGCCTGCCTCGGTCAGTTAGAAACATTGCCATTTTGGTAGTTGTAGAATGGTTCCCCAAGGCTGTTCACTTCATTGCTCTCCCCAAGCTCCGTTGACTCATAGGACTGCCACCTTCATGATTCAGGCTGAACGGCTTCCCTCAGGACATAGAGAATGATCGAGGACCACCGTTCACATCCTATTTTTGGAAGGCTTTCTGTTCACTTTTGTAAGGCATGAAAATGCCCGACGCAGGCCACTCATGGTCTGAGTCGACATTCCCCTCCCTTTGTGAGCCACAGTCAGCCTCACATTAGGTTTACATCCCCAATCTAATGGCCAAACTCAGAGGGTGAATCAAGAGCTGGAGACAACCCTGCACTGCCTCGTTTGTTCCAAGCTTAAGAGGATTAATGGTGCCCAACAGAGACTCCTTTGCTTGTATCTTCGGAAACAGCTCTATTTCCATCTTTAATATCTCTGTTTTTCCCTTTCAGGGTTCTTTTGAATAGCCTTACCTGGAGTTACAAGCTGACTTCGGTTCTTTGCGGGAATGGGACCCACTCTTGGGGTTTCACAAATGGCTGTTATTTGGCACGTCAAAGGCTCGGCCTAAGAGTTCGGCCTGCCTTTGGAGAGCTGAGACCTCATGGCTCTGGTCGGTGTCCAGGCAGGTCAGTGTGTCATGGGAGATGGACGATCTAGGGCTGTGTACCAAGAGGCCCCAGATCTCTGGGCACAGAGCTCGGAAAAAGCGATGCAACGAACTTTTAACATCGTAAAGCAGTGAGTTGTTTGTTATGTCTCCCCTCTCACTGTGAATCAGAGACACCTCTTTCTCCCTTATTAGGGAGAGAGAGAGCCTGTGGTATGTCGAATACCGGGTGAACAAGTAGTCTTTGGAGTTCTACAAGTCTGTGCTCACACTTGAGTGCTCGGTGGTGGGTGCCAATGCTTTTTTTTGCCGGTGGGAGAGGGGATTGTTGCTTGCTGCCGCTTCCACGCGGGAGGGAGGGGAGCTGGGGGTGACTGTGGGGTTCTAACATTTAACTGTCATTCATTCCCCTAATCTGAGGAAAGACATCCTTGCCATAGAGGGAGTACAGAGAAGGTTCACCAGATTGATCCCTGGGATGGCAGGACTTTCATATGAAGAAAGACTGGATGAACTAGGCTTGTACTTGTTGGAATTTAGAAGATTGAGGGGGGATCTGATTGAAACGTATAAGATCCTAAAGGGATTGGACAGGCTAGATGCAGGAAGATTGTTCCCGATGTTGGGGAAGTCCAGAACGAGGGGTCATAGTTTGAGGATAGAGGGGAAGCCTTTTAGGACCGAGATTAGGAAAAACTTCTTCACACAGAGAGTGGTGAATCTGTGGAATTCTCTGCCACAGGAAACAGTTGAGGCCAGTTCATTGGCTATATTTAAGAGGGAGTTAGATATGGCCCTTGTGGCTACGGGGGTCAGGGGGTATGGAGGGAAGGCTGGGGCGATGTTCTGAGTTGGATGATCAGCCATGATCATAATAAATGGCGGTGCAGGCTCGAAGGGCCGAATGGCCTACTCCTGCACCTATTTTCTATGTTTCTATGTTTCTATTCCTTGGAGGCACTCCTCTGTTTTCGTGGATGGTTGTGAAGAAAAAGTATTTCAGGTTGTACAGTATATTGTGTACATTTCTCTGACATTAAATGTACCTTTGAAACCTTTGAAAACCCATGATCTGAAGCTCCCAGCTCCCAAATGGTTTGGATAGAAGTTGTCTACAAAAACCTCCAGTCACCCTCCAGTGGCATCTTCTGCTTTGGATGACAGAAGGTATTCTAGCTACCACTCTTCCTTAACCAAGAGATTGACAAGGGCATTCCTGCTATTGAACACTTAGTCTAACGCAGCGAGTGTACATGGAGACAGACCAGGGCTTCTCTGTTGCACGATCAGAAACAATATGCCTGGCAGGTTGATTCAGCTCAGAAAGATTTCAAGGAAAGTGCTCCAAAGTGCATTTCAACAGTTGATATGTAATCAGTACTTAGCAACATGCTGGGTATGAAGGCTCACTGGGGAAGAACTTTTTAAATCATTAATTATCTCTACCTCCAGGGACGAACTGGCTTCATCAGTCTCTGTCTAATCAGAAGCCCCTCATTCTGTAAGTAGTTCCTTGCCAAAGTTGGCAGGAAGATTTATAATATTGATTATCCAAAGCACAACAAGAAGAGAGTCTCTATCACTCTACTTCAACGCAAGAATTGATGGAGAATAGTGACTTCTATACTAAGGAACCTAAACAGAATCTTTCCCAGGCAAGAGCTATTTGCAAAGCAATGCTGAGGGACAGATTCATTCAGGTCCAAAGAGAAAGCTTTAACAAACTACTGATCAGCATTGCTATAAATATGATCTATCGCATACAGTAGCAGATAGCAAGATTAGTTGAACGTTCATCCACAAAAGCATATCATTTTTTTGTTATACTCATTAATTATAGAACTTAAAATAAATGCACTGCTCTGAAATTAGGAAATGGAATTCTGTTTTTAACACGTAATCGGTAGAAAATCAAAGCTATATATCACATAGTGATTTCTAATACGTATATTTGCATGATTAAATTGTAAAGTTATTGTCATGATATGTGCTGGCAATGTTGGAACCCAAGTACAGAGGACAGACAGACTCCGATGTAAAGACAGCAACTAGACTTAATTTATAAGAATTCCAATAGAACATCAGTAGCTCAGCTGGGCGACATGGCGAGATGCAATATTCTCAAAACTAGGATCCCACAATCGGCGCTAAACAGGCATCTGCTTAAAAAAATACAAGTAACACGGAATACCCAAACCTAGCAAAATAAGCTCAATTTTCAACTGAAACTACTAGGAGACTGCATTACAAAGAGCAAGTTGCTTGAGAAAAGATGCAGGGAAATCAAAGAGATTAATAATTCTTATTAAACAACAATTAACCAGTTCAGGCACTCTTAAAAATATCGGAGCCCAAGCTCACCAGCTCTCTACAGAAGCCCAAAGAGCTCATTAAAATGATGGATATCAAGAATAAACTGTTGCTTATATCCTAAGCAAGTGATTCTAATTTATAATAAATTGGCACCTTTATAATATAGGCACCCTGACAATATTATGTTTGTATATAGTACAATGATAATATCTCCAGTTCAAGACAACCACAACTCACACAACTTTTCTCAACCAGGTTCAATATTATTATGGTTATTGATATTTCTCATATCACCATCATGGCTGCACTTACAAGCTATTTGCCATCAACTGTGAAGTTCACAGGAACATCCTGAAGTTGTGAGTGCTACTGTATAAATGCATAAATGCCAGCAAGTGTAATGGATGTCAATGCTGTATGATTGTGCAGACTACTGAGAGTTTTCCCTATTGTTTGCCACAGGGAGCGTCATCAGAAAAATCTTCAACCACCTCATTCTTGTGGACAGATCCCCAAATCGCTGTGTGGAATCCATAACCTGGAACAAATTAGACTTGGTTGTAGGAGGGGCGGGACTGGTAGCAACAGTAGACTCCAGTGCTCATTGCTTTAGACACGATAGAGCAGGAGGAATTAAAGGAGCCGGGGTGGCTTTATTACTCAGGGAAAATGTCACGGCATTGCTCAGTCAGGGCAGACTGGGGAACTCATCTGGTGAGGCGTTATGGGTGGAACTACGGAATTTCAAAGGTATGACCACGTTAAGAGGACTACATTACAGACGGCCCAACAGTCCGCAGGATTTAGAGGAGCAAGTTTGTAGAGAAATCACACACTGTTGCAAGAAGCATAAGGTTGTTATAAGGTTGTTGTGATTTTAACTTTCAACATATTGACAGGGACTCCCATACTGTAAGAGGACTAGCCGGGACAGAATTTGTCAAATGTGCTCAGGAGCATTTCCTTAATCAGTATGTAGAAGTCCCAACAAAAGAGTATGTGATACTTGATCTGCTGTTAGTGAATGAAACACGGCAGGTGACAGATGTTTGAGTAGGGGAACACTATGCATTTAGTGATCATAATGCCATTAATTTCAAAGCAAATATGCAAAAAGATAGATCTGGTCCATGGGTTGAGATTCTAAATTGGAGAAAGGCCAATTTTAATGCTATCAGAAAGGATCTGACAAGTGTAGCTGTTTTCTGGCGAAGATGTACTTGCTAAGTGGGAGGCCTTCAAAAGTGAAATTCTGAGAATACAAAACTTGCATGTGCCTGTCAAAATAAACGGAAACAATAACAGTTTAAGGAAACTTGGTTTTCAAGAGATATTGAGGCCCTGGTTAATAGAAAATTCTGAGAATACAAAACTTGCATGTGCCTGTCAAAATAAACGGAAACAATAACAGTTTAAGGAAACTTGGTTTTCAAGAGATATTGAGGCCCTGGTTAATAGAAAAAGGAGATGCGCAGCAGGTATAAGCAGGTAGGAATAAGTGAGGTGCTTATGAAGTATAAGAAATGCAAGAGAGCTCTTCAGAAAGAAATCAGAAGGGCTAAAAGTAGGCAAGAGGGTTGAGCAGGGTCCGCTGTTGTTTCTTATCCATATAAATGATCTGGATGACAATGTGGTTAACTGGGCAAGCAAATTTGCAGATGACACCAAGATTGGTTGTGTAGTGGACAGTGAGGAAGACTATCAGAGCTTGCAGCAGGATCTGGACCGGCTGGAAAAATGGGTTGACAATGGCTGATTGAATATAATTCAGACAAGTGTGAGGTGTTGCACTTTGGTAAGACCAGCCAGGGTAGGTCTTACATAGTGAAAGGTAGAGCACTGAAGTGTCTCGTAGAACAAAGGGATCTGGGTATTCAGGTCCATAATTAATTGAAAGTGGCATCACAGATAGATAGGGTCTTAATTAAAGTTTTAAACGTATTGGTCTTCATAAATCGAAGTATTGAACACAGGAGATTGGATGTTATGTTGAAGTTGTATAAGACATTGGTGATGTCTAATTTGAAGTATTGTATGTAGTTTTGGTCATCTACAGGAAAGATGTAAATAAGGTTGAAAGAGTACAGAGAAAACTTACAAGGATTTTGCCAGGACTGGAGGACCTGAGTTGTAAGGCAAGATTGAATAGGCTAGAACTTTATTCCCTGGAATGTAGAAGATTGGCTAAGGGAGAAAGGCGAAAAGATTAAAGGGAACATGAGGTTAAACACCTTCACTTAGAGTTCTACGAGAGTGTGGAATGAGCTGCCAGCACAAGTGGTGTATGCAAGCACTATTTCAATGTTTAAGGGAGGTTTGGATAGGTATATCGGACAAAGTCAGCATGGATTTGTGAAAGGAAAATCATGTCTGACGAATCTCATAGAATTTTTTGAGGATGTAACTAGTAGAGTGGATAGGGGAGAACCTGTGGATGTGGTATATTTGGATTTTCAGAAGGCTTTTGACAAGTCCCACACAGGAGATTAGTGTGCAAACTTAAAGCACATGGTATTGGGGGTAAGGTATTGGTGTGGGTGGAGAGTTGGTTAGCAGACAGGAAGCAAAGAGTGGGAATAAACGGGACCTTTTCAGAATGGCAGGCAGTGACTAGTGGGGTACCGCAAGGCTCAGTGCTGGGACCCCAGTTGTTTACAATATATATTAATGACTTAGATGAGGGAATTAAATGCAGCATCTCCAAGTTTGCGGATGACACGAAGCTGGGGGGCAGTGTTAGCTGTGAGGAGGATGCTAAGAGGGTGCAGGGTGACTTGGATAGGTTGGGTGAGTGGGCAAATTCATGGCAGATGCAATTTAATGTGGATAAATGTGAAGTTATCCACTTTGGTGGCAAAAATAGGAAAACAGATTATTATCTGAATGGTGGCCGATTAGGAAAAGGGGAGGTGCAACGAGACCTGGGTGTCATTATACACCAGTCATTGAAAGTGGGCATGCAGGTACAGCAGGCAGTGAAAAAGGCGAATGGTATGCTGGCATTTATAGCGAGAGGATTCGAGTACAGGAGCAGGGAGGTACTACTGCAGTTGTACAAGGCCTTGGTGAGACCACACCTGGAGTATTGTGTGCAGTTTTGGTCACCTAATCTGAGGAAAGACATCCTTGCCATAGAGGGAGTACAAAGAAGGTTCACTAGATTGATTCCTGGGATGGCAGGACTTTCATATGAAGAAAGACTGGATGAACTGGGCTTGTACTCATTGGAATTTAGAAGATTGAGGGGGGGATCTGATTGAAACGTATAAGATCCTAAAGGGATTGGACAGGCTAGATGCAGGAAGATTGTTCCCGATGTTGGGGAAGTCCAGAACGAGGGGCCACAGTTTGAGGATAGAGGGGAAGCCTTTTAGGACCGAGATTAGGAAAAACTTCTTCACACAAAGAGTGGTGAATCTGTGGAATTCTCTGCCACAGGAAGCAGTTGAGGCCAGTTCATTGGCTATATTTAAGAGGGAGTTCGATATGGCCCTTGTGGCTACGGGGGTCAGGGGGTATGGAGGGAAGGCTGGGGCGGGGTTCTGAGTTGGATGATCAGCCATGATCATAATAAATGGCGGTGCAGGCTCAAAGGGCCGAATGGCCTACTCCTGCACCTATTTTCTATGTTACTATGTTTCTATGTTTCTATATGGATGATAGGGGTATGGAGGGCTGTGGTCCCAGTGTAGGTTGATGGATCTAGGCAGTTTAAATGTTTCAGCACAGCTGGATGAGTGCAGGGACTGTTCCTGTTCTGTAGTTCTCTATGATTTTATTTCTCCAACAGTGGATCTCATCATCAATGAATGATCATAGCAAGAGAAATGCAAGGAACCACAGTACATGGTCTTTTTCTGTCCATGAAAACCTTTGATCTTGATCTGTCGTAAACGCCAGTAAAGCACCAGATCTTTTTCCTTTGAATTTGATTCCACATACTGGGCATGACAGTGGAGCAGTCTCTCCAACTTCAACTGCCCATGTGAAGCCATAAGAGATGGGGGAATATCTTAAATGGACTTTTTGCACCTGTATTTACTTAACAGATGGATACAGAGTCTACAGAAGCGAGGCAAAGCAATAGCGAGGTCATGAACCCTATACAGATTACAGAGGAGGAGGTACTTGCTGTTTTGAGGCAAATAAGGATGGAAAAATACCCAGGGCCTGACAAGGTGTTCCCTCAGACCCTGTGGGAGGCAAGTGAAGAAATTGCAGAGGCCCTAGCAGAGATATTTAAACCATCCTTGGCGACAGGTGAGATATTGGAAGATTACAGGATAGCCAATGTTGTTCCACTGTTTAACAAAGGCTCTAAAACTAAACCAGGAAATTATAGGCTGGTGAGCCTGACATCAGTAGTGGGAAAGTTATTAGAAGGTATTCTATGGGACCGGGTATATGAGTATTTTGATAGACAGGGATTGATTTAGAATAGTCAGCATGGCTTAATGCGTGTTAGGTCATGTCTAACCAATTTTATAGAGTTTTTCAAAGAAGTTACCTGGAAAGTTAATGCAGACAAGGCAGTGGATGTTGTCTACAAGGATTTCAGTTGATAAAGGCCCCCATGTGAGTTTGGTCAAGAAGGTTCATTCTCTTGGCATTCAAGATGGGATAGTAAATTGGATTAGACTTAGGCTCTGTGGGAGAAGGCAGAGAGTGGAAGTAGATCGTTGTCTCTCAAACTGGAGGTGTGTGACTCATGGAGTGCCGCAGGGATTGGTGCTGGGCTCGTTGTTGTTTGTCATCTGTATCAATGATTTGGATGATAATGTGGTTAACTGAATCTCAAAATTTGCAGATGATACCAAAATTGGGTCTGTTGTGGCCAGTGAGGAAGGCTATCAAAGATTACAAACTGAGCCAGGTGGAAAAAAAGGCTGAAAAATGGGAAATTGAGTTTAATGCACACAAATTTGAGGTGTTGCACTTCGGTGTAATGTATTGTGTGAGTATTTGTAGCGTCAGAGTGCGTATGACGTTAGGACATGGAGAAGTAAAAATGGAAGTCTGGTGAATAAACGTGGTTGTTCAATCTACAGCAGTGTCCGAGTCACATCAATATTACATTCGGGAGGATTAACCAGGGTGTGTCTTATACAGTGAGCAGTAGGGCACCGAGGAGTGCAGTAGAACAAAAGAATCTGGGAGTACAGGTCCATAATTCCATAAAAGCTGTGTCACACATAGATAGGGTCATAAAGAAAGCTTGGCACATTGGTTTTCATAAATCAAAATACTGAGGAAAGAAGCTGGAATGTTATATTGAAGTTGTATGAGATGTTGGAGAGATTGAAAGAGTACTGAGGACATTTACAAGGATGTTGCTGGGACTGGTGAACCTGAGTTATAAGGAAAGATAGAATGGGCTAAAATTTTATCCCCTAAGACTTAGAAGACTGAGGGGAAATTTTATAGAGGTATTCAGAATTATGAGGTCTATCGATACGATAAATGAAAGGAGGCTTTTTTCCACTGAGGTTGGTTGAGTCTACAATTGGAGGTCATGGGTTAAGGGCGAAAGGTGAAATGTTTAAGTGGATACTTCTTCACTCTGAGGGTTGCGAGAGTGTAGAATGAGCTGTCAGTGCAAGTGACGGATGAGGTTTTGATTTCAACTTAACATTTTGGATAGGTACATGGATAGAGGGGTACGGAAGACTATGGTCTGGTGAAGGTCAATGGGAGTAAGCAGCTTAACTGGTTCAGCATGGACTAGATGGGCTGAAGGGCCTGTTGCTGTACTGTAGTTTTCTATGGTTTTATATTTGCTTCATGATGGCAGGGACACCTTGATACTAACTAATTTGTCCATAACAGAGTGAATCCTTGAGAAGATCAGAGTCAAGCGATGTTTTGGGTAGAGTACCAAACACTTTGCTCAATCTTTCTCACTACATTGACACAGCTCAGCTCCAACTAACTCATCATAGTGGTAAAGCTCATACTCAGGACTAATGCAAAGTCATTCAGCATGCACTCTAGAGCAAGATTATATTTGAATAATCTGTCAATTAATATTCTGGATGCTTGTATATCCAGGGAGCCATCCTTCAACATTGTAATGAAAGATTATACTTGAGTGTCTGGTCTTTTATGCTCAGAAGATTTTAGATTACTTGTAGCTGCTTAAGTTATCAGTTGAGACATGCTCCTTTTGTAAGTATATAATACTACATAGTTACTTGTCTACACCCAAAGGTTGAAGTTAACATTGAAACATTTAATCAGCAATTGTCATCCTTGTGATTAAAGAGTATAAAATCTCATCACAATTTTGAGATTTTCCAAGAAAGTACATCTTCCAGAACACTTGTTTTTTTTTGTACTGGAGAAAGGCATTCTACATCTACAATTCCAGTCTCCGTGTGTCTCATTCACAATCACAACAGTCAGGACCAGATCTTGGCCTCTGGCACACTGAGACACCATGGGGCACTGGAGATGGCAAACGCCCCTTCTGCAAATTCTTCCAAATTCACTGAAAGGATGAATAAACCACCTTTAATATACCCTCCCAAGTTAACACTCCCTAACTGAGGCCATTATAAAAGAAACACAGCCAACTCTATTAGGCAAGCCACTTCATCTGCCTGCCTCACACCAGACTCCCGAAGAAGTACTCTGCTTCGAGATCTGTCACAGGTGATTATTTTAATAGACTTCAATAGGTTTCAATAGGTACATTTAATGTCAGAGAAATGTATACAATATATATCCTGAAATTCTTTTTCTTCGCAAATCTCCACAAAAATAGAGGAGTTCCCCAAAGGATGAATGACAGTTAAATGATAGAATCCAAAAGTCCTCCCCCAACTCCCCCACCTACGCACAAGCAGCAGCAAGGCAATGACCTCCCCCTCCTCCATCAGCATAAAAATATCGGCACCCCCCACCACTAAGATCTCAAGCTTGAAGCAAAATATCAGTAAAGATACAGACTTGCAGTACCCCAAAGACTACTCGGTCACCCGGTATTCGACATACCACAGGCCCTCTCTCTCCCTAATAAGAGAAAAAAAGGTGTCCCTGTTTCACAGCAAGAGGGGAGACATAACAAAACAACTCGCTGATTTTTGGTGTTAGAAGCCTGTTGCATCGCTTTTTCTGTACTCCATGTCACTGGGCACACTGCCAACAGCAAGCCACCTGCTCCCGATCTTCCTTGTTCTCCCATGACGCATCAGTCAGCGATGGCAGCAGTAGCCTTGAATACGCCCATCTCCACGAAAATCTGGCACCCTGAAGGCACACTAGTCTTCTAGGCCACGTCCTTAGCATACTGAAAAGTGGCCAGTCGTGAGGCCCATTCCTGCAAAGAACCGAAGTCAGAGTGTAACTCCAATTCAGGGTCTTCAAAAGAACCTTGAAAACGAAACAAAGAGATATCAAAGATAGAAATAAAGCTGTCCCCGAAGATACAAGCAATGGAGTCGCTAATTAGCGACATCTTCACTCAGTTCCGCCTTCAGATGCAATATTATTAAATATTCAATTTATAATAGCTTTCAAATGCCAGCGTAAGTCAGGGTGTTGACAGATTTTTCACATGGCAAAACAGGAGGCACAGCTTTTCCATCCATCAAAGATCTATTCCAGCTCTTTTATGTGTAGAGTACTGTATGCTCACTCTCTCCCAATTGACTCGATTATGTCACAGAAGCCCACACTCAGTCTTGTGAACTGAATCTTGAATACTTCCATCCAACAAGTTCAGGTTCCAGACTGAAATCAGAACATAACCAAAATACAGCCCCTACAGCTGGCGCTGGTAGGCAAAGTGGCTACAACGACTTTCAAACTGGGTCATGTGTTGATAATGATGTGCGGAATTAGGAGTCTCAGCAAAAAGTCAATGCTCACAAAAGAACAGAATTGCAAACGGGAAATAGAAATTGAAGGGGACCAACTGGCCCTGCAGTTCAACAAGACTGGTCCTCTATCTCAATGCCCCATTCTTGTTTTAGTGGATAATACAGGGAATGGTAAATTCTAGTGAATTCTTGGCTCTGCAGTGCAGTAGAGATGAGGAGGATCATGTAGCAGAGAGGTAAATGAAACTCCATAGGTTGGGTTCCAGGCAACAGAAGTTTGTAACAGGCTCAGACCGGTCCAAGACATAAACTAAAAGAAAAATGAAAACATTGAATCAGAGGGATTCATTCTGGGATGAGTGACTCGCCTGTTGATGTCAGCTTGTAATAAAGAGAAAAGTTTGTTTGAAATCAGAATCAGGATCTGAATCAGGTTTATTCTTAACAGCATCTGTCATGAAATTTGTTAACTTTGCAGCAGCAGTACAATGCAATACATGATAAATAGAGAGAAAAATCTGAATTACAGTAAATATATATATATATATATATGTATCTATGTATATTAAATAGTTAAATTAAGATAACTAGTTCATGGTTCATGGGTTCAATGTTCATTTAGAAATAAGATGGCAGAGGGGAAGAAGCTGTTCCTGAATCACTGAGTGTGCCTTCAGGCTTCTGTATCTCCTTCCTGATGGTAACAATGAGAAGAGGGCATGCCCTGGGTGGTGAGTGTCCTTGATGTTGGAAGCCACTTTCCTGAGACACGGCTCCTTGAAGATGTCTTGGATACTATGGAGGCTGGTACCCATGATGGAGCTGACTAATTTAATAACTCTCTGCAGCTTACTTTGATCCTGTGCAGTAGCCCAACCCGCACTCCCCCCCATACCAACTGATGTTGCGGCCTGACAGAATGGTCTCCACGGTATACTTGTAGAAGTCTTAGGTGACAAACTGCATCTCTTCAAACTCCTAATGAAATATAGCTGCTGTCTTGTCTTCTCTATATCTGCATCAATATATTAGGACCAGGTTAGGTCCTGTCCTCAGAGATCTTGACACCCAGGAACTTGAAACTGCTCAGTCTCTCCACTTCTGTTCCCTCTATGAGGATTAGTTTGTGTCTCCCTGTTTTACCCTTTCTGAAGTCCACAATCAGCTCTTTGGTCTTACTGATGTTGAGTGCCAGGTTGTTGCTGTGACACCACTCAGCTAGCTGATACATTTTGCTCCTGTACTCTCTCTCGGCACCATCTGAGATTCTACCAACAACAGTTGTATCAGCAGCAAATTATAATGGTATTTGAGCTATGCCTAGCCACAAAGACATGGGTATAGAGAGATCAGAGCAGTGAGCTAAGCACACACCCCTGAGGTGCGCTAGTGTTAATTATCAGCAAGGTGGAGATGTTATCACCAATCCACACAGATTGTGGTCTTCTGGTTAGGAAGTCAGGGATCTATCTCTAGACAGAGGTACAGAGGTACAGAGGTCCAGGTTCTGTGGCTTTTCAATCAGAACTGTAAGAATGATGGTGTTAAATACTGAGCTATAGCTATTGATAGCATCCAGACATAGGTTTTTGTATTGTCCAGATGATCCAAGACCACGTGGACAGTCATTGAGATCTCGTCCGCTGTAGACCTATTGTGGTGATAGGCAAACTGCAGTGGCTCCAGGTCCTTGCTGAGGCATGGGTTAATTCTAGCCAGGACCAACCTCTCAATGCATTTCATCACCATAGATGTGAGTGCTACTGGTTGATAGTGGTTGAGGAAGCTCACACTGCTCTCCTAGGGCACTGATATAATTGTTGCCCCTTTTGAAGAAGGTGGACACTTCCAGCTGTAGCAATGAGAGATCGAAAATGTCTTTGAATACTAGTTGGTTGGCATAAGTTTTCAGAGCCTTACTAGGGACTCCTTCATGGCCAGCTGCCTTGCTGGCACTCCTCAAAGACAGTCTAACATCAGCCTCCGTGACAGGTATCAGAGGGTCACCAGGTGCAGCTGGGATCCTCAAAGGTGTAGTTTTATTTTTCCTATTAAAGCGAGCATAAAAAGCATTGAACTTGTCTGGTAGTGTAGCATCACTGCTGTTGATGGTGTTGGGTTTCCCTTTGTGGGAAGTAATGTCCTGCAAATCCTGCCAGAGTTGGTGTGCATCCGATGTCACCTCTAGCCTCGCTCAGGATTATTTCTTAGCTCCTGAGATAGCCCTCCGCAAGGCGTACCTGGTTTTCTTGTACAGAACTGGGTCACCACATTTAAATGCCATAGATGTAGCCCTCAACAGACTATGATCCTTCTGGCTCATCCATGGCTTTTCGTTTGGGAATGTGCAGGTAAGTTTTCATAGGCACACACTCATCCACACAGGTCTTACTGAAGCCGATGACAACTGTGGCATGCTTATCTGGGTTTGAAGATGAATCGCTGAATACAGACCAATCAAAGTAGTTCTGTAAGTACTCTGGTGCTTCCCTTGTCCACACCTTCGGTCTCTGTCTATATTCAGGGAATAGAAGTACAGCCAGGTGATCAGACTTTCCAAAGTTTGTGTAAGGAAGAGCACAGTAAGTGCTCATGATGGTGTAACAATGGTCCAGTGTGTTGTTTCCTCTGGTACTACAAGTGATTTGTTAATAATGATTATTTAGTGACTTTTTCTATCTGGTCTGGTTAAAATACTCCAAAATGATGGGAAAGGTATCAGGGTGTGCTGTCTCATGCCTGTTGATTACATTGCTCAGTTCGTCTAGAGCCTGTTTGACATTGGCCTAAGGTGGAATGTACACCATTACCAAAAATATCACTGAAATCTCCTGTGGCAGGTAAAACGGCTGGCATTTGATCGTAAAGTGTTCCGGATCTGGTGAACAGGATTGGAACTGCACTGCCACGTTTGTACACGACGAGCAATTGATCATGAAGCAAACCTCCTCTGCCTTTGGCTTGAAAAGACTCAGCAGTTCTATCTAAAGGTAAACCTGGACTCCTTGTGAATTCTTTCTGGCTGCATTTTCTCTTCTCCTGTACTCATTGATGCCATTTGTGAAAAATCTAGCTCTTTGAGTTCATTCAACCATTTGGTCACACATCCTCTGTGGTGGAAAATTTTACATTCACCACCCTAGAAGTGAAAAAGAATTCTTCTCCTGTCCATTGTAATGCTTCATTCTGCATCCTGAGATGGTGATCCGTTGTTCAAGATTTCTCCAGCCAGGGAAACACTCTCCTCTCTTCGAATCTATCCAACTTGTCAGAATATTGTACAGGACATTCAAACTGTGTAAACAGACCAACAACATTCTTCTCCAGTATACAACCAATGATCAGACGTTAAAAATTAACTTACCAAAATTAAGGCAGACATCCTTTAGCCAAGCACAACACTTGAAAAAGGAAAAGTGAATGTGTATTTCACATTGGCTGCCTATTGAGTAAGGGATTCCAGCTGACTACATCAACTGCCTTTTCTTTGTCTCATTTGGTTCAATCTCCAGAGGTTCTGATTTCACTACAATTTACAACATTTGCAATTTTCTCTGCTTATCGATTTTTAAAAAAAATCAACCACTAATATATTTTCATTATCAGACTGAAACAGTGTAGGTGGAAAAAGGCTGACTTTAATACCCAATCTGTAACAAACAGAGGAGAGAGATTATCTTTGATTGCATTTGCACGGATATCAGTGAGTACTTTTAAATTGATGATCTACACATTTGTAATTGTTCCTCCAACTTTGATGCAGGATTCATTTCACAGAAAGGTGAACTTCAGTGAGCTCACACTTCCCATCATTAACTTACTGACAACAGTCACTAGAGACTGTAATTAAGGTTTGAACCCTCCTGAGGTCTACTATTAAACGTAGCCATCAGTATCTGTGATAGATCCCCGCTGAGTTCTTTGCGTGGAAATGGACCTATGTTAGTTAAGGGCACCACAGGAAGCAACGACAATTGAGTTTGAAGTAGGATCAGTTGAATCTAATTGAATGGCGGAACCGACTTGAGGAGCAGGGCTCTTATCCTGCTTCTATGATGCCAGAACAGAGTCCTAACTTCCATTAAGTAGGAATTCTTGAGATATCTACAATATACTCCAACACATGGCAAGAGAAGGTGACATGGGGAACAAAGGTGACTGAGAAATCAATTGCATTCAATATTTGGTCCAAAGACAAAGTTGAGTTCATTGCAACATGTATGCACAGGGGCAATGATAAAACTTGTTGCAGCATCATGGACACATAACATTGGAGACATAAACATTACAAGCAAAATATACATTAAATATAAGTTATACAAAATGATGCAAGAAAGAACAAATTTACAACACAAAACACAGCCCACTGTATTGCAAAGTGACCATAGTGCTGTTATGCCGAGGAAGTATTTAGGGTAGTGCAGACTGGTTAAAGACCATAAGAACATAAGACCATAAAGCATGAGAACAGAATTAGGCCATGTATAGGATTTCAGTCTTTACATTCTGTCTGATGGTAGCTGTGAGAAGATGGCATGGACTAGATGGCATCTTTGATGGCTATTGCCTTCTATGCAATTCTACATAGAGTGAGTATTCAAGGAGATAGGTTAGTTTGGGTGAAGATTGCCAATGGAATAGATTTTTTAATGTAACAAAAAATATACAGCCGAAAAGTGCCATGACCTCTGCAAAACAATCAGTTCTTTATGTTTTACACTTTTGGATGGTGTAAGCTGGTTTTGGAGCTCGTCCTTATTCAAGAGATGATAAATTTTATGGAACATTGGTGGCATAGCAGAAAGCTCAGTGACACCATGGGGTGACAAAAAACTACAGATGTGATAGGTTAGATTTAATATATTCCCAAATAGGAGCTGTATACAATGGGAATGTTGGAGAAGGAATACATTTGTTCACAAAAATTGGTGGTGTGCTGGTAGTGATGAGGTTGTAGAGCAACTTTGCTGAGTTCAAAGTTTAAAGTAAATTTATTAACAAAGTGCATATATGTCACCATTTTCAAACCTGTGATTCATTTTATTGAGGGTATTCACAGAAACATATTAGAATCAATGAACAACTGCACCAAACAGGACAGACTATCAATGTGCAAAAGGCAACAAACTGTGCAAATACAAAATGAAATTAAGAAAAAAATAAGCAATAAATATCAAGAACGTGAGATGAAGAGTCTAGAAAGTGTGTCCATAGGTTGTGGGAACAGTTCAGTGATGGGGCAAGTGAAGTTAAGTGAGGTTACCTCCTTTGGTTGAAGAGCCTGATGGTTGAGAGGTAATAACTACTCCTGAACCTGGTGGTGTGGGTCCTGAGGCTCCTGTACCTTCTTCCTGATGGCAGGATTGAGAAAGGAGCATGGTCTGGGTGATGGGGGTCCTCGATGATGGATACCGCTTTCCTGTGTAGGCACTCCATGTAGATGTGCTTAATGATGGGGAGGATTTACCCGTGATGGACTGGGCTGTATCCATGAGGAAATTGTCCAGTCTTTTTTGTCAGGATTTCCATTCAAGTGCTTTGGTATTTCTATACCAGGTTGTGATGTGACAGTCAATACACTCTCTACCACATACTTCTATAGAAGTTTGCCATGTTACACTGGTGATTGGAAGTTGGTATTGAATACATCAGCTGAGAACAGCTTGCAGGATGGATATTTTAGCTTTGAGGATTCACTGGATAGGATGGGTTTGTTTACCTTGTGGAGTGGAGGGGGGCTGGGAAACACCTTATTGTCTGCTTGTATTGCACTTTCTCTTTAACTGTAATCCCATTGTCTGCATTCATTCAGTGCTTTTCTTATACTGTACTACCTCAGTATACAGATGTGATGAAATCATCTGATCTCCGTGGATGACAAAGTTTTTCACTGTTCCTCAGTTTATGTGATAATAAAACAATTTACCAAATTAAGAACATGAAAGAGGTATTCAAAATTATAAGGGGAATAAGTAGGAAGAAAATATTCCCCATAGTCTAGCAATAAAGTGCATATAGTTAAAGTAAATGGTAGAAGGTTTAGAGGGGCCCTGAGGAAGATATTTTCACTGGAGTGTGGTTGTAATCTAGAACACACTGACTGAGTGGGAGATGGGAGATGGTACTCTCATAGTATTTGAAATTATGTAGCTGAATACTTGAAGCACCAAGGCATCGAAGGCTATGGGCCAATCTTGGAAAATGGGAGTTGTATGGCTAGGGACTCAATGGTCAGCATGAACATGGTGGGTCAAAGAGCGTGGTCTTGTGCTGAAAACAAAATACAGCAAATAGGAAGAGGATATGATGACTAATCTATACACATTCATATAACCATACACAGGAGGCTATTCAGCACACAGGGACCATGCTAGATTCCAGCATGGAAATCCCATCAGTCCCATGGCCACTGCTCTGCTATATTCTCTTTCTCACATACCAATTAATTCCCCGTTGATTCTTCTCTGCCATTAATATTCACTGGCGGTTGTTTTTTACAATTGTCAATTAATTTGCCAAGTCACACATAATTGGGATTTTGTAGGAAACTAGAGCACCTGGAGTTACAGGGAGAAAATAAAAACTCCACCCAGACACCAGTGGAGGTCAGTATTGAACCTGGGATCGCAACCATGACCCCTTACTGCCTTCTGTCTCTGAATTTCCCAACCTGACCTCTTATAGAACCTGAGTTCTATATCATCGACAATAACCATAATTCAAAATTAATATCATATGTTTGAGAATGGAAGCAGTAATAAGTAAGTGGCTTGGATTGAAGTGATTATGGCTTCTGGTGCTGATACTCTATTAACTTAATAAATACCCTCAAGTATTGCAACTCTGCTTGAAAACCAGGCTACCCAGTTAATGACCTACTCTGCCTAGCTTGTCTGAAGGAGTGGTCTTTTATCACGATACAACAAAAACAAATGCTGGAGGAACTCAGCAGGCGAGGCAGCATCTATGGATAGGAGTAAACAGTCAACGTTTCAGGCCGAGACCCTTAATCAGAACTGGTATAAGGTGGCATGTGATAGGTGAAACTGAGAGAGGGGGAGAGGTGGCAAAGAGCTGGGAAGCTGATTGGCGAAAGAGATAAAGGGCCGGAGAAGGGGAAATTTGAAAGGAAAGGGTAGAAAAGCATGGAAGAAATGGAAGGGGGAGGAGAACCAAAGGGAGGTGATAGGCAGGTAAGGAGATAAGGTGAGAGAGGGAAATGGGAATGGCAATGTTGAAGGCGGGGGGGGGGGTGGCAATTACTGGAAATTCGAGTTCTCGATGTTCATGCCATCCATTTGGAGGCTACCCACATGGAATATAACGTGATGCTCCTCTAACCTGAGTGTTGCCTCCTTGCAGTGAAGATCAGGAGACCGCTTTGCCTAGCACCTATATACTGTTCACCAGAAATAGTGGGATATCCGGGGTGGGGGTGGCACCCCCATCTCAATTTTACTTCCCATTCCCATTCTGTCATGTCAGCAAATGAGCTCTAATGCGATGGGGAGGCCATACTCAGGTTGGAGGACATACTCAGAGGCCACTTTATTATGTACACCTGTACACTGGTCGTTAATGCAGACATCTAAGCAGCCGTTCACATAGCAGAAACTCAATGCATAAAAACATGCAGACATGGTCAAGAGCTTCAGTTATTGATCAGACCAAACATCAGAACTGGAAGAAATGTGATCTCAGTGACTTTGACTGTGGAATGATTGTTACTGCCAGATGGAGTGGTTTCAGTATCTCAGAAAATGCTGATTTCCCCTCAAGTTCCCTTTAAACATTTCACCTTTCACCCTTATACCATAACATCTAGTTGCAGTCTCACCCACTCTCAGTGGAAAAAGCCTGCTTGCATTTACCCTCATAATTTTGAATACCCCTATCAAATCTCCACTCAATCTTCTAAATTCCAGAGAATAATGTTCTAAACCATTCAATCTTTCCTTATAACTCAGGTCCTCCAGTCCCAGCAACGTCCTTTCTCTGAACTCTTGCAGTCTTATATACATCTTCCCTGTAGGTAGGTGATCAAACCTGCACACAGGACTCCAAATTAGGCTTCACCAACATCTTTAACAACTTTAGTATAATGTCACGTCTCCTGTACTCAGTACTTTGATTTATGAAGGCCAATGTGCCAAAAGATTTCTTTACAGCACTATCTACCTGTGATATCACTTTCAATGACTTATGGATCTGTTTTCCCGGATCCCTTTGTTCCACCGCACTCTTAAGTGCTGTACTGCTCACTGTGTAAGACCTATCCTGGTTGGGTCTTCCAAAGTGCAACACCTTACACTAATCTGCATCAAATTCCATCCGTCATTTTTCTGTCCACTATTCCGGCAGGCCCCGATAGTCTTCTTTTATGCTTACTACACCCCAAATCTTGGTGTTATCTGCAGATTTGCTTATCCAGTTAACCACATCAGCATCTAGATCATTTACATAAATGGCAAGCAACAACAGATTCAGTACTGATCCCTGCGGCACTCCACTAGTCACAGGCTTCCAGTCAGAGAGGCAACCATCTACCTCCACTCTCTGGCTTGTCCCACAAAGCCAGTGTCTAATCCAATTTAAAGCTTCATGTTGAATGACAGTTGACTGAAACTTCTTGAACAACCTCCCATGTGGGACTTTGTCAGATGCCTTGTTTAAGTCCAATGTAGACAATATCCACTGCCTTACCTTCATCAACTTTTCTGGGAGCTTCCTAGAAAATCTCTATAATTTTGGTTAGACATGACCTACCACACACAGTTATGCTGACTATCCTTAACCAATCCCTGTTTATCCAAATACTCATATATCTGGTCTTTTATAATACTTTCCTGCAACTTTCCTGCTAGATATGTCAGGCTCAGTGGCCTAATATTTCCTGGCTTATTTTTAGAGCTTTTCTTGAAAAGTGGAACAATATTAGCTGTCCTGCAATCCTTTGGTACCTCACCTGTTGCTAAGGGTGATCTAAATATCTGTGCTAGGGCCCCTGAAATTTCTGCACTTGCCTCCCATACGGTCCGAGTGAACACATTGTCAGGCCCTGGAGATTTATCTATCCGAATTTGCCACAAGACAGAAACCACCTCCTCCTTTGTAATCTGTATATGGTCCATGACCTCACTGCTGTTTTGTATCACTTCTATTGACACTGTGTCCATCTTCTGAGTAAATAAAGATGCAAAAGTTCCATTTAAGATCCCCATCTCTTTTGGCTCTACACATAGCTTACCATTCTGATCTTCCAGGGGACCACTTTTGTCCCTTGCAATCCTTTTGCTCTTAACATACTGTATCTGTAGAATCCCTTAGCTTTCTCCTTCACCTTGTCTGCTACGATAACCTCATGTCTACTTTTAGCTGTCCTGATTTCTTTCTTAAGTGTTCTCTTGCATTTCCTATACTCCATAAGCACATCAATTATTCCTACCTGTCTATACCTGCTATAAACCTTTTTTTTTCTTATCCTGGGTCTCAATATCTATTGTAAACCAAGGTTCCCTAAACCTTTTATACTTGCCTTTTACTCTGACAGGCACATACAAGTTTTGTACACTCAAATTTTCACTTCTGAAGGCTTCCCACTTATCAAGTATACCTAGAAAACAACCTGCCCAATCCACACTTGCCAGATCCTTTCTGATGCCATCAAAATTGGTCTTTCTTCAATTTAGAATCTCAACCCATGGACCTTTACCATAAGTATCTTGAAACTAATGACAT
Organism: Mobula birostris; assembly: GCF_030028105.1. NCBI lineage: Eukaryota > Metazoa > Chordata > Chondrichthyes > Myliobatiformes > Myliobatidae > Mobula > Mobula birostris. The sequence goes on along the minus strand of NC_092371.1, from coordinate 21,522,860 downwards.
CAAGATCACTAGATCCAAAGGTTTCCCTACATACACTTCTGTCACCTGCACTGTCTCATTCCCTAATAGCAGATAAGTATCGCACATTCTCTCCTTGGGACTTCTACATTCTTATTAAGGGAGTGCTCCTGAACACATTTGACAAACTCTGTTCCATCTAGCCCTTTAACAATATTGGAGTCCCAGTCAATATGTGCAAAGTTAAATTTACCTACTATCACAACCTTATGTTTCTTACAATAGCCTGCGATCTCTCTTCAAGTACAGAAACATAGAAAACCTACAGCACAATACAGGCCCTTCGGCCCACAATGCTGTGTGAACATGTACCTACTTTAGAAATTACCTAGGGTTACCCATAGCCCTCTATTTTTCTAAGTTCCATGTATCTATCCAGGAGTCTCTTAAAAGACCCTATCGTATTCACTTCCGCCACCATCGCCGGCAGCCCATTTCACACACTCACCACTCTCTGTGTAAAATCTTATCCCTGACACCTCCTCTATACCTACAGTACTTCCAAGCACCTTAAAACTGTGCCCTCTCGTGTTAGCCATTTCAGCCCTGGGAAAAAACCTCTGACTATCCACATGATCAATGCCTCTCATCATCTTATACACTTCTGTCAGGTTATTTCTCATCCTCTGAACCCCACAGACTGTTGGGTGGTCTATAATATAGCCCCATAATATGGTCATACCTTTCCTATTCCTCAGTTCCACCCATAAAGCCTCAATAGACAAGCTCTCCAGTCTGTCCTGACTGAGTACTACTGTGACATTTTCCTTGACTAAAACAACAGAAATCTGAAATATTGATCTTCCAGTCCTGCCCCTCCTGCAACCAAGTCTCACCAATTTCTACAATGTCATAATTCCATGTGTTGATCCATGCGCTGAACTCATCTACTTTTCCTATAATACTTCTTGTATTGAAATATAAGCAACTTAGAACATTAGATTATGAGGACACTCAGTCCTCTTTTATTGTCATTTAGAAATGCATGCATGCATTAAGAAATGATACAATGTTCCTCCAGAGTGATATCACAAAAAAAAGGACAAACCAAAGACTAACACTGATAAGACCACATAATTATAACATATAGTTACAGCAGTGCAAAGCAATACCATAATTTGATAAAGAGCAGACCATGGGAACGGTAAAAAAAAGTCTCAAAGTTCTGATCGACTCCCGATAGTCCCCGATAGCAGGCGGCAGAGGGGAGAAACTCTCTCTGCCATAAACCCCCAGGCACCAACAACTGTCGATGCAGCACCCTGGAAGCACCCGACCATAGCCGACTCTGAGTCCGTCCGGAAACTTTGAGCCTCCGACCAGCCCTTCGACACCAAACACCGAGCACCATCTTTGCCAAGTGCTTCGACCCCGTTGAGGACTCAGGGCCTTCCCCTACGGAGATTTCAGATCACACAGTAACAGCGACAGCGAAAAAGACATCTCAGAAGTTTCTCCAGATGTTCCTCCATTCTCTCACGTCTGTCTCCATCAAATCAGGATTGTGCACGGTACCTACTTAACAAATACAATATCATTTTGGAGCGGCCGCGCATGCTGCATCGTGCCGCCATCTTCTCCTCCCCACTTAGTCCAATACCAGTGATTCACCCTGAGGCTGCCAATCCAAACAGAGAAGAAAGGGTGGGATTGAGTTACTTTCATATACCTTTTTTGATTATTTATATAAATATGATAGCCAGATGTCTGTCGGCTTGGCCAGTTCTGCTGCTCACAGCTGGAAAAATTGGGAAGTAGGTCTAGCAAATGGACAGCCTCCATGCAGTGCGCTAGGTCCAATATTGTTCAATGTGCACAGTATTCCTACCCTCACAACTTTTTTCTCAGACAGTCGATCGGGACTGAAAATGATTTATTTCTGTTTGTCCCCTGTATCACAGAGGTAATACAGAGGTGACCGATGAGGCCAATGTGGTTTCCTCAGACGGTTCCACAGTTCAGGCAGAAGGTGCCTACTGGGATGGGTGGGGCTTTGTTTCTGAGGTAGTTCTTTCATTCGTCCCTTTTCTCTAGGTCCCCTCATGCTTCCCATACCCTGAGTTCCAAGATTCACGATTGTTTAATGCCATTCCCTGTACACAATAGAACGGACGACAAAATATTTGTTACTCCAGATCTGATGCAGCACAAAAAAACCCAGAAAAGATAAAGAACACAATAATAGTAAAAAACACACACTATGAATAGACAAATTACATACATATATTGACTGTATGTCTATAAAGTGACATTAAGCTGTACACAGGGTGAATGACAGGTAATAATGAAGTTGTGGTGGAGTTAGTGGGTGGAGGTGCTGATCAGTCTGACTGCTTGGGGAACACAACTGCTTTTGAGTCTGTAAACCTGGTGAGTGAATACTACCTAGCCTTCTCCCTGATAGGAGTGGGACAAACAATCCAGGAGCAGGGTATGTGGAATACTACATTATGCTGCTGGACCTTTTCTGGCAGCTTCCTGTCCTTGAAGGAGGGAAGGTGTGTGTCCATGATGCGTTGCACAGTTTTGACTACCAGTTGTAGAGCCTTCCTGTCTGCCACAGTGCAGTTTCTGTACCAAGCAATGGTGCAGCTTGCTAGCACGCACTCTCCTGCGCATCTGTAGAGTATGAGCACTGATATGCAAAATCCAGCTCTCTTCAGCCTCCTCAGAAAATAGAAGCATTGGCAAGCTTTCTTATCTGTGTAGAGTATGAGTGTAGACTTCTGGAACTTTGGGCGGTTGTGTGTGATGTGCACTGCCAGGAGTTTGAAACTTCTTGTGGTTTCCATTGCGGTGTCGCCGATGTAAAGGCTAGTGTAAGTTCTCCTGAACCATTCCAGATTCTAGTGATTCGTGAACGATCATTACAAATACCTCCACCATCTCTCCAGCCACCTCTTTCAGAACCTTGGGGTGTACACCATCTGGTCCAGATGACTTACCTACCTTCAGACCTTTCAGTTTCCCAAGAACCATCTCCCTAGTAATGGTAATGTAACACACTTACAGCCCCTGAGACTCTAGAAATTCTACCTTACTGCTAGTGTCTTCAGCAGTGAAGACTGATGCAAAATACTTAATTTGTCTGCCATTTTCTTCTCCCCCATTACCACCTCTCTTGTATTGTTTTCCTGTTCATTACACCACATCCACTCCAGAATAGCTGATCCTTAGTGGGGTCGACCATGAGCTGCTCTAATAAACTATCTGATAGGCATTCTAGAAATTCCCTCTTTTGGGATCCAGCACCAACCTGATTTTCCCAATCTACCTGCAAATTGCAATCCCTCCTGACTGCTGTAACATTGCCCTTTTGGCATGCATTTTCTATCTCCCATTGTAACTTCTAGACCATATCTTTACTACTATTTGGGGTCTGTATATAATTCCCATCAGGGTCTCTTTACCCTTGCAGTTCCTCAGCTCTACCCACAACGATTCAGCACTATCCAACCCTATGTCACTTCTTTCTAATGATTTGACTTCATTTTACCAACAGAACCACAGCACCCACCCACCTCTCTACCTACCTGCCTGTCCTTTTGATAGAATGTGTATCCTTGGATATGAAGCTGCCAGCTATAATCTTCTTTCAGCCATGATTCAGTAGTGCCTACAACATCATACATGCCAATCTGTAACTGTGCTAGAAGTTCATCTACCTTGTTCTGCATACTGTGAGCATTCAAATATAACACGGTCCGTCCCGTGTTCTCCCTGTACGATTTTGTCCTCCTTTTACATTGCAACTCATCCTGTTAACTACAGTTTTGCCCTATCATAGGCCTCACTTTGATGGGAGTCTCACTACATATTGCCTCCATTTGTAAACCAACTACCTCATCCTCAGCTCTATCACTCCAGCATAACTTTGCTTTTAGCCATTGATTTAGGTTGGGTCCTGAGAGTACCTTTCTAGAGGTAACAATGTCACCTACACACTTACTGATCTCATTTGTCGTGTGCTGTACTGATGACAGATGAGGCATATTGCTTGAGATCTGTGTCTACTCAGTTTGTGGAGATCTCCTTGATCATCTGCCAGTTGGTCCGTTCAAAACAGTCCTGAAGCATAGAGATTGCCTCATTAGGCCATACAGTGATGGTCCTCTTAACTGTTTTCTCCATTTTCATCAGGAATTAAGAGTATGCTGGGATTAACATAATGGAGTTGTGGTCAGAGGGGCCAAGATGAGGGTGTAGGATGGCTTTGTATGTTACGTATCTGTTTGTATAAACATATAAGCAGATTCTTAATTGTGAATACTTCTTTTCCACATTAAGCAGCCATGGGCCAGCTACGTCCAGTTATCAGTGGGGATGCTGTATTCTTTCAAAGCCTTCAAGTAGACTTTGAGCCTTGAATCATTTCCTCTCATGGCATATCTTGGAACAGAGTACTTGTTTAGGACGACTGGATATTGGGCAAATAACGTAGCGCAAAGTGCTGGAGGAACTCAGCAGGCCAGGCAGCATCTATGGAAAAGAATAAACAGTCAACATTTCAGGCCGAGACCTTTCACTAAGACTGAATGAAGGGCCACGGCCCAGAATATCGACTACTTATTCTTTTCCATAGATGGTGCCTGTCCTGCTGAGTTCCTCCAGCATTTTGTGTGTTTCTTGGATTTCCAACATCTGCCAATTTCCTCTTGTTTGTTATTGGGGAAGTAAATACCATTGCTTGCCCGGCGTCTCTGTTTGAGAGTAACCCGTGCCTCAGAACTGGAATCATACAATCATGAGTTCACTACCACATGACAAAAGATAAATGAAACCCTTCATTACATTTATACAGAACATTTAAAATCATCTAATGACAATGAGTCAGTAAACTAAATCTGTTTCGTGGAAAACCTTCTGATAGATTGTATTACGGCATGGTTTGAAATCTCCAGAGTATAGCAATGCAAGGGACTACAGATCTGCCCGATCCATCATGAGTACAGCTTCCCCACCATCGAAGATACCTACAAGAAGCAATGTTTCAGGAATGTGACATCCATTGTCAGGTACTCACACCATCTGGGCCATGCCCTCTTTTCAATGCTGCCATTACACAGGAGGTGCAAGAACCCGAAAACCCACAACCCAATGTTCAACGACGACTTCTTCCCCACTGCCCTCAAGGTCTTGAACTATGAACTAATTTATTTAGAGATACAGAGCAGACAGGCCCTTCCAGCTCACCGAGCCACACTGTCCAGCAGCCCACTGATTTAACCCAACTCAACCCTAATCACAGGACTATTTATAATGACCAATTAGGCTACTTACTGGTACACCTTTGGACTGTGCAAGGAATTCAGAGGACCCAGAGGAAGCCTACACACACACACACACACACACACACACACACACACACACACACACACGCACGAAGAATGTACACAATAATTTACAGAGGATGCCAGAATTTGAATCCTGAATTCTGACACCCTGAGCTGTAATCACCACACTACTCAGACACCTGGAACTGAACTGAAAAACCCTCAGACTATATTTTCCTCAACATTCACTAATATTGTTATGTGTATTTTTTGTTTATTTTGTCCTGTAGTTATATAAAATTTATGATAAGTTTCTGTAATCTTTGTTTGTCATGTTCGTAATGTGCTGTTACAGCTGTACAAAGCTAATTGTCATGGTATGAGCATTCCTGGGTAGGTATGCCAATGAAAATAAACTTGAAACTTTAATTCTACAGGATCCTCACAATCTGGGTGAAGAAATTTCTCATGTATCTCGGTACTGTGACACTTGTTTCTGTCAAACCCAACCATCTGGGACATTCCCCCTGCATTGGCACTTTTCAGTTATGCTAACTATACATAGGTTTCCAGGAGATCTCTTGTCATTCTTATAAAATTCAGTTAAAAAAGGCATAAGATTTGCCCAGGAAACAATCTTGTAAATGTACGCTATCTCCCCGCCGCCCGCCCCCCCCCACAATTACCCCATTGCAAGAACATACATTCTCAGGTTAGGAGACCGAAACTGCACATGACACTTCAGATGAGGAGTCACCATGGCCCTGACCATGAGCAGTAAGACATCCTTGTTTTTGTACTCAGATCCTCTTGCAGTCAAGGCCGCACACCACTTATCTACCCGCTGCTTGCCGCACTTGAATGCTTGCTTTCAGGATCTTTTGTACAAAGATACCCAAGACTCGTTGCACCTTCCATCACCATTCAGATAATGTTTTTCTGTCTTAATCTCTGAAGTGGATAACTCACTGTTATCCACATTGACTCCTATGACCATGTAGTTGCCTGCTGACTTAATTTGTCTCAATCCCCCCTTTGATGAATTCTTTCACTCTTTCCCCACACCCACTCTTCTCTCTAGCTTTGTGTCATCTGCATACTTCAATATACTGCATATTTGGTGTCTCTTTTTCTCCCTTTTGAAGACCCTGACCTGGAGTTACACTCCGGCTTCAGTTCTTTGTGTGAATGGGACCCACTCTCAGGGTCTCATGACTGGCCGTGTTTTGATATCCCAAGGACACAGCCTAGAAGGCAAGTGCACCTTCAGGGGTCCAGATTTTTGTGGCTCTGGAGACGGGCTGATTCTAGGCTGCTGCCCCTGAATGAAGCATCGCAGGAAAACACGGAACATCGGGAGCAGCGGGTTAGCTGCCAGGGGTTGTGTGTCCGGAGAGCTGTGGCTTTCTGGAGCCGACTTTCTGGCCGCAGAGCTCAGAAAGAGTGACGCAACAACCTTCTAACATCGTAAATCAGTGAGTTGTTATGTATCCCCTCTCGCTGTGAAGTAGGGACATCTCTTATTCCCTTATTATGGAAGAAAGAGCCTATGGTTTGTTGAATGATTAGGTGAATAAGTAGTTTTTGGGGTAGTGCAAGTCTGTATCTGTATCTGTTGCTGATGACACTAAACTAAGTCGAAAAAGCAAATTGTACAGAGGATATGGAGAGCCTGCAGAGGGATGTAGATAGGTTAAGTGAGTGGGCCAAAATCTGGCAGATGGAATACAATGTTGGTAAATGTGAGATCATCCACTTTGGAAGAAATAATAGAAGAACAGATTATTATTTAAATGGTGAAAGATTGCAGCATGCTGTTGTGCAGAGTCCTTGTTCATGAATCGCAAAAAGTTGGTTTGCAGGTACAACAGGTTATTAAGAAGGCAAATGGAATGTTGACCTTCATTGCTCGAGGGGTTGAATTCAAGAACAGGGAGGTCATGCTGCAACTATACAGGGTACTGGTGAGGCCGCACCTTGAGTACCGTGTGCAGTTTTGGTCTCCATACTTGAGGAAGGATATACTGGCTTTGGAGGCAGTGCAGAGGAGATTCACCAGGTTGATTCCAGGGATGAAGGGGTTAACCTATGAGGAGAGATTGAGTCGCCTGGGACTATACTCGCTGGAGTTCAGAAGAATGAGAGGGGATCTTATAGAAACATACAAAATGTTGAAAGGGATAGATAAGTTAGAAGTAGAAAAGTTGTTTCCATTGGTAGGTGAGACTAGAACTAGGGGACATTGCCTCAAGTTTCAGGGGAGAAGATTTAGGGTGAAGATGAGGAGAAACTGTTTTTCCCAGAGAGTGCTGAATCTGTGGAATTCTCTGCCCAGGGAAGCAGTTGAGGTTTGTTCACTAAATATATATTTCAGGAACAGTTAGATAGGTTTTTACATAGTAAGAGAATTAAGGGCTATGGGGAAAAGGTAGGTAGATGGAACTGAGTTTACAGACAGATCAGCCATGATCTTATTGAATGGTGGGGCAGGCTCGATGGCCAGATGGCCTACTCCTGCTCCTATTTCTTATGTTTTTATTATGTTCTTATGATTACCACCATCAGAGAGAAGGTACAGGAGCCTGAAGATTCAACATTTTAGGAACGACTTCTTCCCCTCTTCCATCAGACTTATGAAAGGGCATGAACACTACATTAATACTTTTGCTCTCTTTTTGCACTAGCTATTATTTTTAATATAAATTTCTTACAGTTATTTATTGTATTTCTATGTACTGTAATGTACTGCTACACAAAACAACAAATTTCATCATATATCTAGTATTATCAAACCAGATTCTGATTCTGATTCCAATCTGTAGAAAGTTCTCCAGAGTCTAATGAACTTTGGAAGGTGATTTCCAATGCACTCCTTATTTCCATGAGCAACTTCCTCAAGTACTGTGGGATGTAGATTAACATTGAATTTCTGCCCCGGAACTCATCAATTCCTCTGCTGTTCAGCCTGCACCCCTTACTATCAATTACTTTGCATAGATTATCGCCTCCAAATTTCCAATCAAGATCGTGCTGGGCTGCAATATCTGTAGATGTCATGATTGTATGGATGGCTTTAGGGTAGAGTGTAGTGTTAGGGGTCAGGCTAGGGTTTATGCAGAGGGACACGGGGCAGTTTAGGGGTACTAAATAAAGTACTCAGGCAGGAGTTTCTGTCCAGGTTGAAGCACTGTGCTGCAGAACATCAGGAAGTCATGTCATAGGCATTGACAAGACTCTGACCTGAGAGACTTCCTCAGCTCAGAGTCCAGTCCCAGACTGGAAGTTCACAAGGGCAGCAACTCCCGGGTGATGCGGGTGTCAAGAGGGCTGGTGACGCACGCCCCAGGTCATCGGAGTTAAGGTCTGTGTGAGTCCGGAAGTCCAGGACCAAAGATCAAACTGGGCAATTCAGACAGCAAAGCAGGAAAGTCGAAGAATGAAGGTAGGGACCCAAAGGAGTCATAAGGGTCCCAAGAAAGCCTGTGTCACTGGGGTCTGAGGTCTGTGCGAGTCTGAGAATCAAGTCTCTAAGGACAAATTCATGATTAGCATCCTGGGTTGAAGTCTGAAGTTGGAGGCCCAGTGTCTATGAGTGTGACAACCTGGGGACAAGAACTGGAGGTGCAAAGGCAGCCTGTCCTAGGGTTAGAGGCCTCCGAATAGGTGGGTTGGTGGATGGGGGAGAGGAAGAGAAAAGTGGCTTATTTTGCTGTTGTTGTTTTGTTTTGTTGTGTTGCTGCTTGGGTATGCTGGTTATTAACACAAATGACATATTTCACTGCATGTTTGAATTTGTAAATGATAAATAAGTCTGAAACTAAATCTGATTCAAATGCAATAAATCGCAACCACTCTGGAATGAATTCCCCTTGAGACTTTTAACCCTACCATTGCTATCCTCTTGAGTTTGTTGGATTTCCTCCTCAGTATCAATCACCATCTGATAGCGAGTCATCGATTCAGGGTTATACAGCATAGAAACATGCTCTTCAGACCAACTGGTCTATGATAATCAAGATTCCCTGTATTTGTCCTATATCACTCTGAACCTTCCTTATCCATGTATCTGCCCGAGTATCTTTCAAAATTATGAAAGTACTGGCCTCAACCACTTCCTCAGGCAGCTCATTCGATATACTGACCATCCTCTGTGTGGAAAAAGTTGCCCCTCAAATTCCTGTTAAGTTTCTTCCCTTTCACACTAAACCTATACTCCCTATTTCTTGATTTTCCAAACCTGGGAAAAAGGTTGTGTGTACACCCTATCAAAGACCCTCATGATTTTATATACCTCTCTATCACCTGTAAACTTTTTCCTACATTTAATTTTAAATCATACTAAAATGAACCAAAGAATCAAACACTATGCCCTGTGAATCTCATTATAAACAGTGTAGCAGCCTCTCAGAATCCCTTTCCCTCTCTGTCACTCAGCAGATTTATATCCAAATTGCCATTTTGCTTGGACTTTAACTTTTTTTGATCAGTTTGCCATGAGGATTTGTCAAAATCCTTGCTAAAATTCTAATGGTCTAAACAAGACGCAATTATTTTTGCTTACTCAAAAATTCAATGTTTAGTCAAACAGGAGTTTCTTTTAACATATTCATGTACATTATCCCTGAAAAATCCATGGCAGTCTGAATAATGCTTTGTATCATCACACAAAACTTTTCCAACAATTTGTTCTCTTTTGAGAGTGTGCCAATCTGACTAGTAGTACTGCTTGTTCACTTTATCACAGAAATCTATCAGGTTGGAAAATTATGGTCCAATCCTCCATTACACACTGTGCAGAAGGAGGAATCAAAATCAGGTTTAATATCATGAACATCTGTCGTGAAATTTGTTGTTTCATGGCAGTAGTACAATGCAATATAGAAAAAAAAACTAATGTAATGTAAAAAGAGCGCAAAGCTCTTACTAGCACTTCCTTCAGTTAGTCTTGATGAAGGGTCTCGGCCGGAACGTCAACTGTACCTCTTCCTAGAGATGCTGCCTGGCCTGCTGCGTTCACCAGCAACTTTGATGTATGTTGCTTGAATTTCCAGCATCTGCAGAATTTCTCGTGGTTAAGATTTTATTTTATTTATTTGACATTGAACAGGCCCTTCTGGCCCAATGAACCTCGTCACCCAGCAACCCATATGATTAACCCTAGCCCAATCACAGGACAATTTATAATGACCAAATAACCTACCAACTGCTAAGTCCTATGGGAGGAAACTGGAGCACTTGGAGGAAACCTACACAGACACAAGCAGAATTTACAAACCTGAACTTGACCTGATGAAATTGTTCTACAATCACCCAACATGATTTCAATGTCGCCTTACTGTGATTCAAATTTTTCACTCCATCTTTAAATACTTACAGTGGTTGTTAATGTATGATGCTGATTAACAATTAATATCCCTGCAAGCGTGACAAGTTCTATACCTGCCCCTTCACCTCCTCCTGTACCACCATTCAGGGCCCCAAAGAGTTCTTCTAGTTGAGGCAACACCTCAGCTGTGACTCTGCCGGGGTCATCTACTGTATTCAGTTCTCTTGGTGTAACCTCCTCTATATTGGAGAGGCTTGATGTAGATTGAGGGACCACTTTGTCGAGCACCTTTGCTCCATCCACAGCAGGTGGGATTTCTGTGATCACCCATTTTAATCCTACTTCTAAATTACATTCTGATGTGTTGGTCCATGGTCTCTTCTACTGCCATGATGAGGCCACTCTCAGGTTGGTCCTTATGTTCTGCTTGGGTAGCCTCCAACCGGATGCATGAACATTGATTTCTCTAACTTCTGGTAATCTTCTCCCCTCCCTCTTTTCTCTTTTTCTATTCCCCATTCTAGCTCCCCTCTTACCTCATCCCTTCTCCTAATCTGCCCATCATCTCCCTCTGGTGCTCCTCCTCTTTCCCTTTGCCCCATGGTCCACTATCCTCACCTACCAGATTCTGTCTTCAGCCCCTTCTCCCCAACTTCTTATTCTGGATTCTTCCCACTTCCTTTCCAGTCCTGATGAAAGATTTCAGCCCAAAACAGCAACTGTTTATTCCCCTCCATAGATGCTGCCTGAACTACTAATTTCCTCCAACAGTTTGTGTGTTACTCTAAATCTGAGGAAGAGATTTTTGGAAGGATAAGAACATGTTCCACAGACACTCTGAAAGGCTCTTTGAAAAAGGATAACACCATTGTGATTCAAGGTAATCCCTGGTGCATGACTACTTATTCGGAAAATAAAGAATACCTTGCTGCATGAGCATGCAGAAGTAAGCACAGACAAAAGGAAGTAAAATAGTGCATCACACGCAACCCACCCAGCTGCCCCTGAAGGTCTCACAAAGGAATTTTCAACCACCTCAAAACCCTTATGACTGTAATCATTCTCAGACTCAAGAAACTGCCTAAAGGAGAAGAAAGTAATAACTTTATGTTTTACGACTTCACCGAAAGAACAAGGAGACACCTTCATAAACCTTCACAGCCTGAAATGACCTTGTGATTTTAGTCTCTGAAGCCAATGTGAATGTGAGGCGGCATATATTGGCCAGATGGGACACACAGTAGAAAATCACATCAAGGAGCAACAGGAGGTGTATCTGTTTGGGTTACCTGGAGAAATCAGCGGTAACAGAACATTGCGTTTGCAATGGCCGTAGGATTGACTTTAACAGCAGAAAACAACCGTGCCATGGCTTTTCGGGACTGCCTAGTAAAGAAAGCCATTGGAATAAAACTAGAGGAAAAGAATCTTAACAAAGGTGATGGTCTCACTCTAAGAAAGAACTGGAATTCAATTGTAAACAAGAAGGGACAAAGAAAAATTGAATGGACGAGACGGACGATGGGGTTATATATACCACCAGACTAGATATGCCCAGGAGTCATCCCTGATGGAGATGGTAGAGTTAGTCATGGAAATGTCAGTTCAAATCAAGAGTTCTACCCGGCTGGAAGCCCAAGAAGAATTTATTTGAAGAAAAAGTGAGGTGTCATATTTTGGATGAATGAAGATATGGTGGCTGAGAGATCAAAGCAATGCAGATACTGAAAATCTGAAGTAAATCTGAGGTAAATATTCTGCAGGTCAGGCAGCATCCTTGGGGGCTGAACACAGTTCATGTTACATGTTCAGCAACCTTCTCCAGGCATGGAAAAGTTACAAAATGTAAATTGAAACAGGAACCCTCATTCTATCTCCAAAGATTCTTTTGGCCTGCTGAATATTGCTCTTAATTTCAGACATTTGAGTCCATCTTTACCAGTGGGAGGAAGAAACCATAAGAAAAGGACAGTAGGTTTTATAAGCAGAGATATTATGGAAGTGAAATCAAGATAAACATGCTGGTCCGGTCAAGTACAACTAAAGCACAATGTTTATTTTTATTGTCTGTACTTCAGAGAGTTTGGGAAGATTTATTTTCAAAGAAGCACAGGCAAATCTACATCATGTGACATCCAGGAAATATATGTATGAGGAAAAGCTGGAGAAATCCAGGGTACTTTGAAAAGAATTCAGAAATGTAGAATAAATTCTAATAAGGGTATACACATTTATACTGATTTAATGAGCACATAGAAGAAACATAGAAGTATAGAAACATAGAAAACCTACAGCAGGATACATGTCCTTACCTTAGAACTACCTAGGCTTATCCATAGCCCTCTATTTTTCTAATCTCCATGTACCCATCCATGAGTCTCTTAAAAGACCCTATCGTTTTCACCTCCACCACCACTGCCGGCAGCCCATTCCACGCACTCGCCACTCTCTGTGAATAAAACTTACCCCTGACATCTCCTTTGTACCCACTTCCAAGCACCTTAAAACTATGCCTTCTTGTGCTAGCCACTTCAGCTCTGGGAAAAAGCCTCTGACTATCCACACGATCAATGCCTCTCATTATCTTGTACACCGCTATCAGGTCAGCTCTCATCTTCCATCACTCCAAGAAGAAAAGGCAGAGTTCACGCAACCTATTCTATAAGGCATGCTCCCCAATCCAGGCAACACCCTTATAGATCTCCTCTGCACCCTTCCCACGGTTTCCACGTTCTTCCTGCAGTGAGGCGACCAGAACTGAACACAGTACTCCAAGTGAGGTCTGACCAGCGTCCTATATAGCTGCAACATTACCTCTCAGCTCCTAAATTCAATTCCACGATTGATGAAGGCAAACACACCGTACGCCTTCTTCACCAGAGTCAACCTGCGCAGCAGCTTTGAGCGTCCTATGGATTCAGACCCCAAGATCCATCTGATCCTCCACACTGCCAAGAGTCTTACATTTAATACTATATCCTGCCATCATATTTGACCTACCAATATGAACCACCTCACACTTATCTGGGTTGAACTCCATGTCACTTCTCAGCCCAGTTTTGCATCCTATCACTGTTCCACTGTAACCTCTGACTGCCCTCCACACTATCCACAGCATCCCCAACCTTTGTGTCATCAGTAAATTTACTAAATCATCTCTCCACTTCCTCATCCAAGTCATTTATAAAACACATAGAGTATTGGGGTCCCAGAACAGATCCCTGAGGCACACCACTGGTCACCGACCTCCATGCAGAATTTGACCCATCTACAACCACTCTTTGCCTTTGTGGGCAAGTTAGTCCTGGATCCACAAAGTAATGTCCTCTTGGATCCTATGCCTCCTTACTTTCTCAATAAGCCTGGCATGGGGTACCTTTTCAAATGCCTTGCTAAAATCCACATACACTACATCTACAGCTCTACCTTCATCAATGTATTTAGTCACATCCTCAAAAAATTCAATCAGGATTGTAAGGCACGACCTGTCTTTGACAAAGCCACGTTGACTATTTCTAATCATATTGTGCCTCTCCAAATATTCATAAATCCTGCCTCTCAGGATCTTCTCCATCAACTTACCAACCACTGAAGTAAGACTCGCTGGTCTATAATTTCCTGGGCTATCCCTACTCCCTTTCTGGGTACATCCTGTCCGGCCCTGGTAACTTATCCAACTTGATGCTTTCCAAAAGCTCCAGCACATCCTCTTCCTTAATATCTACATGCTCAAGCTTTTCAGTCCGCTGCAAGTCATCCTTACAATCACCAAGATCCTTCTCTGTAGTGAATACTGAAGCAAAGTATTCATTAAGTACCCCTGCTATCTCTTCCGGTTCCATGAACACTTTTCCACTGCCACACTTGATTGGTCCTATTCTCTCATGTCTTATCCTCTTGCTCTTCACATACTTGTAGAATGCCTTGGGGTTTTCTTTAATCCTGCTTGCCAAGGCCTCCTCATGGCCCCTTCTGGCTTTCTTAATTTCATTCTTAAGCTCCATCCTGCTAGCCTTATAATCTTCTAGATCTCTATCATTACCTAGTTTTTTGAACCTTTCATAAGCTCTTCTTTTCTTCTTGACTAAATTTACAACAGCCTTTGTACACAATAGTTCCTGTACCCTACCATCCTTTCCATGTCCCATTGGAACGTATCTACGCAGAACCCCCACGCAAATATCACATTTGCCACATTTCTTCCGTACATTTCCCTGAGAATATCTGTTACCAGAATTATTTCTATTACTTAAATGGGAGCCAAGAACAAATAAAAAGATGGCATGTAGAGCTACTACCTCACAACCCCAGTGACTCAGGATCAATCCTGACCTGCGGTGTTCTGTGTGTGGAGTTTGCACTTTCTCCTGGGCTTTCCCCAGTGCTCCAGTTTCCTCCCGAATCCCAAAGAGAGGTAAATCGTTGATTCTATCTGGGCTGATAACTGGGAATGCAGGGAGAATAGGGAACAGGGAAAATTATTGGTGGAATAAGATTACTCTGTGATCCATCACAGACTCGTTGGGACTAACACTTCTCTTTTTTTAATTGAAATGTGAATTACACAACTATTAGGGGCATAGGTCATGAAGACACTTTACATCCATTACTACAAGTGTTGATGACCGGAAGGCTTGGTTAAAGGATAGGTTTCAGGGTGAATTGTTTTACCCAGAGGATGTTTGCGCCTGGTTTAGGCAAGTGCTCTCACAGTATTTATATAGTATTTATGTGGAACATCATGGCATAGTCACCTGTAGCTGAAGAGCCTGAAAATAGGATTAAAATATATAGACAATTGATATTGCGTGGATATTGTGAGCAGAAGAGACGGCTTCCATGCTACATGACCCAATGGCAAACAGACCATGTTATTATTTTTTTTTAATTTTATTTTTATTTGGATAAGGAATTCACAAATATCATGTACTTTTTTCACACATATAACCTTTTCCATTTTTTTATACGTATAAAACTACAATTATTTATACATTCTTAAGTACACATTGAGATGATATAAAAGGAAAATAAACATTTAAATAGATAATTATGTACTGTGGTAAATCTAACCTATTAGGCTAAGTAATGGAATTAGTTGTTAAGAAAAATGGTAATAATAGTTTCCATATAACCCTTCTGGACCATTTCCACTGGTCCAAGATGTTGTATATATAAGCCTATGTATCAACCATTGTAGGTGTTTATATCCTAATTTGTTCATGCTTGCTCCTGCCCGCAGACATAATTATCCAATCCCTATGTACTTATTTACTTAATTTTTTCATTTTTTTATCCCTTTCCCAAATCTTTCCCTTTACTTGTGTTAATTCTCTATTTTCCAAAAGAAAACAAAAAAACACAAACATTTAGACTAGGGGTGCTTACGTTAGCAATATTACTGTGTTGATGAGAAGAGCAGTATAAATCATTAGGAGAGTCATCTAAAGTCTGCTTGCATTGGGGTTATATATTCAATCCATTTATTCCAGATTTGATAAAATTTTTCTTTTTGAGTTCTCAGGGAGTAAGTCAACTTTTCCATTTTAAATATTTCCAAGGTAATTTCGTACCAATCTTCTAATGTAGGTGGTATTGGATTTAGCCATTTTCTAGTGATTGATTTCTTACTTGCCGCTAAGAGGGCCTGCAGCAACTTTATATCGTCCTTCTGTTCAAGAAACAATACATGCCCCAAATAGAGTGTGTCAAAGTTCAGAGGTATCTGGGACCTAAGTACCTTAACTAATGTTCTATGAATACCTTCCCAAAATAGACTTAATTTAGGGCAATCCCAAAAAATATGAAAATGATTTGCCTCCTTGGAGCCGCACCTTCTCCAACACATCACATTTGTATCTTTATATTTTTCCTGATATGGGGTCTTGAAGTATCTTATAATGTTTTTCCAACAAAGTTCTCTCCAAGTCAAAGAATTAGTCGAGGACCATTGAAAGCTGCAGATTTTCTCCCAAGCCTCCTCTGAAAGTACCAACCCCGCTTCTTTCTCCCACTTCTCTTTAATATACAGTGTATTTACATTTTTAGCATGGGAGAGTGCATTATATAATCGAGAAACTGATTTACTAGGTATTGAACTGCAAGCGGAATTCAGAATCTTGAAAAATTCTAATTCTACTGTTGATAGGTCTGTATATCTACAACTCTGGTTAACATAGTTTCGTACTTGAAGGTACCTAAAAAAGTCATTATGTTCTAGGCCATGTTTGTCCTGCAGGATTTGGAAACTTTGTAATATTCTTTTATCTATAAATGAGAGGTAGGTTGTAAGACCTTTCTTTATCCATAGCTCAAATCTTTTATCCAGACCATGTTATTAACTGATGAAAAGAATTGCCATAAGGGATCATGAAGATACCAAAAGAGTGCAATAAACAAATGCAAGTTCTTTTTTTATATATAAATAAATGTTACATTCCACAGGAGAATCAAGGATGATGTACTTTCAAGAACTGTTACAACTGTTCAATATCTTTAAAGAGACAAAGACTTTTCAAAATTGTAAGCAAATGAGTTCATGCAAGGTGAATGAATTATATGATTAAAAATGCATGATAATATGGGTTTAATGTAAAGCTTTCAAGAGACCAATGCATCCAGACAAGAGCGACTTAGGAGCAGACAAACAATGTCAATTAAAATATCCCAGCAGTTACTTTGTATGTCTGAATTTATTTAAACTAATCCGCATAGTCTAGAAAACAAGCTTTTAGACCAAGCTGAAGTGCTCAGAATAAACGCGCCTGTAAAGCTGTCAATCTCACCAAGATCAGAGGTCTGAAGAACTGAGTGTTGCAGTGGAGGGCAGCTGTGTGGGGTGAGCCTTAGTTTAAATGAAGCATTGAAGCCTTGTGAGTGATGACAGCTGCTGAATGTACACAATCGTACTAGCCACCTTTGAGATCTTGTTGGAGAATATCAAGAGATCAAAAAGCCAACAAAAAAGTCTTTAAACTATTTCCTTCATTAATCTTGGGATATTTAGGTATTTGTGGGATATTTGAAAAGTTGCTTAGATCACAAAAGAAGCCCTTCTCCTTCTTTCATTCATGTCATGCTTTGAATGAAATTTATTGGTTTGGAATGACTTAAGAAGTTATTGTTTGTTCTCGATTAATTCCCACTTAAACAGATCTCTTCTTGGGCTCCAAGAGTATACTATGAAATTGCTGTTGATCTGTTGACAAGACTAGCATGAAGAGCTAAACAGAAATGTGGCTTCATTCCAAAGTCACAGACTGGTAAGCAAGGAAATGTTGGAGGATACATGAGGAATGGCCACTGTTTCCTGCAAAATCCAGACTTGCAGGTTGATCTGATTGCTGATTGGTGAAAATCTTTTACTCTGCTATTGAAAATTAACAGATTTTCTCTGTTCATTATGATTTATTATCTACAAATCAGTGTCATCAATTAAAAATTAAAATATTGTGATTAGAGTTTAAGAGCAGAACAAGAAATCATCTGAATAGCTGAGTAACTAGTTTAATGTAATGCAGCTATTAATAATAAACTTTTGATACAAGCTCTCTGAGTTGTTTTCAATCTATCATTTACAAGCATATGGACTTAAGCAAGTTGATGTGATATTTAATTTTAAGAGTTGGAGAAAGGTCACAGTTAAGTATATTCAGGTGCCATAATAGTTTAGCATTTATATGAAATATTCAATGCTATTTTATTTAACACCTCAGATTTGACACCATCAGTGAGTTGGTTGATGGCAGTGCAGGTGAACTTATTGCATATTGTTGTTGTGTTATTGCCTGGACATGTGTTGTAGCATTATGCTGAAGCAGTGTGTGATCCAACAAACCAAGTGAGTGATTGTCTTGGACATTTTTCTTGTGATTGCAAGAGCATGTTCCATTGGTAATGTAGAGTACTGCAAGTCAGATTCACTGGTTCATAGATGAGATGGACAGCAGGGGAGCTGCATTGTCTTGGTTATGGTGTGGGCTAGACCTACCTGCTGTGGTGTTTCCTGTTGCATTGGCCCAGGGGAGGAGACGCTGAGGCGGAATGGGAGAGAGCAAAGGCCTCCATGGCCGTGCTGGAATCTGCACTGGGTTGGGGGCTGGCCCCTCCTGAGAGTGCTGCTCTCCAGTGTTTGCTCGGTGGAAGAGCAAGCAGGACCGGGACAACATAACATGTACTATCAATCTACAGGCCATGCCACTCAACGACTTGGACAATATCTTTTTTTGTGTGACTGTATGTTTTCTGCTATCATAACATTATGTGCTATGCGCTATGTACGGTTGGTAATGTGCTTTGCACCCTGGCTGCAGAGGAATGCTCTTTTGTTTGCCTATATACATGTATGGTTGAATGATAATTACACTTGAATTTGAACTTGAATTAGGTATTGGATTTCGTAATGGGGTAATTTGGCCTTGCTAATACATGTAGGTCACTGTTTGTCTCAACTGGTAAGAGATGAAGGGTTTCAAAGAAAAGCCATTAGGGTCAGAGTTTGTGTCCTTGCTTGCCCATTTATGTTTAGCGATATGGAAATCGCCGTATTATTGTCACATGTTCTGTACTACGAAAAACTTTCTTTGCATACAATCTATACATATAATTCAAAGTTGACAACCTGCTTACTTTGAATTTTGAATAGACCAATCATCCAGAAAAGTGATGGAACCTTCTTGATACAATTGAATTTCATCCTTGCAGCTACAATACCCAAAATCATTTTCAACCCTTCCCTCATCTTCCTCCCAGTTCCCAGAGGCAATGAGTTGAAGAGTTAGATATACTTTGAATCCGGCTCCTTGGCTTTACCCTAATCATGGCAAGCGTGGATACCACAATCCCACTAAATGTAATACATTCCGCAACCTCCATTAAAAATGCAGGAGTATCTAAGTGTATGTTCTCCATATCAGCATAATATTTTCAATGAATTTATAGTAGTTTAAGGCTGTAATAAATAGATATATTTTTAATAATTTGCATTAAAATTATGAAAATGTTTCTAATTTTTGAGAATTTTACATCAAGTTAAAAGTGACAACCTGTCATAAAGACATCTGATCACTCCTGCTCTGGTAATCAGGTTTAATGGGAGCAACAAACAACGTGCAGGAGGAACTCAGCAGGTCAAACTGCAGCTGTGGAAGGAAGGGCTTCAATTCGAAACATTGACAATTTCTATCCCCTCAAAAGATACAGTTTGAGCTACTGAAGCAGATTTTTGTTATGTCATATTTCATCATTTGCAGTCTCTTGGGTCTCCATAGCTTTAATTAGTGTTTGGATCAGTTGGGTTTTGAGAGATATCTATGGAATCTAGATCAATTTATACTTTAGAGCTGGAAGTGGTAAGTGTGGGCACTAGGAAAGGGCAGAGATGAGTGGGAATGGTGGGCTTCATGGAGCCTGTTGGGCTCATTCTTACTCAGCTGATGAGCAGTTAGCAGACATTTTTAGTGTCCAATAAAATGTTCCTCAGCAGCAACCTGGGGAGATCAAGTGTAGGTGGCTCCAAGTTTTCTGCTAGTTCCTTGTGGGTTTTGAGTCTTTAACAATTTCTCTCAGAGATGCTGCAAATCCTCTCTAACATGCTGCATCCTTCCTAATTCAACTCCCACAGAGTCATAGAATGGAAGCAGGTCCTTTGGCCCTGCTGGTTCAGGCCAACCAGATTGCCCATCCAAGCTCGTCCCGTTTACCAGCATGTGGCTGACGTCCACTGAACTTGGGGACGAGGAGGGGAGGGGAAGATGGCGGTGCGATGCAGCGCGCGTGGCCATTCCGAAATGATATCGTATTTGTTAAGTAGGGGCCATGCACAATCCTGATTTGATGGAGACAGACGTGAGAAGCACGGAGGAACATCTACAGAAACTTCTGAAATGCCTGCTTCACTGCCGCTGCTACTGTGCAATTGAGAATCTCCGGAGGAGAAGGCCCCAGATCCTTGGCTTTGCCTATTGCCGGGGCTGGGGTTGAAGCACTCGGCAGAGATAGTGCTTGGTGCTCGGTGTCAGAGGCTCAAAGTTTTCGGACGGACTCAAGAGTTGGCTGTGGTCGGGTGCTTCCTAGGTGCTGCATCAACAAGTTTGCAGAGCTGGAAGTTCATGGCAGGGAGAGTTTCTCCCTTCTATCGTCTGTGTGAGATGATGGGACTTTCGACAGGCTTTGAGACTTTTTTTTACCGTGCCCATGGTCTGGTCTTTATCAAATTACGTTATTGCTTTGCACTGTTTGAACTATATGTTATAATTATGTGGTTTTTGTCAGTTGTTTTAGTCTTGGTTTGTCTTGTGTTTCTGTGATATCATTCTGGAGGAACATTGTATCATTTCTTAATGCATGTATTACCAAATGACAATAAAAGAGGACTGCGTGTCCTCATAATCTAATCTACTCTAAAAAAAATTTCCTGTCTGATTTGCACATGAGACTGAGGATAAATCTCTGAGTACTTTTTGAATGGAAACTCCTCTTTTCCATCTTTGTCCTACATTGGCCAGTATACCCCGGTTCTAACAATAGATGTGACTGAAAAATCTGAAGATAACTGCTAGGATAACTGCTCTAAACTTTTACCTTCAATGTGTATTCCCTACACTGAAATTCATTTTCAAGAATCCTGGCCATCAAATACCATCAATCAGCCAACATTTTGCCAGTCACAATAAGGTACACATCTCCCATATTCTGTTTATTTGCTATCACTGTAGGCCCTCTAAGTTCATTTGAGTCAACTCCACAACTTGTTTCCAACATTACAATGGTGATGAGAACTTCAAGTGTTGTTTCTCATTGATTGTAAAGCAAGTACCAGTGTACATGTGAAAGGTGCTATACAAATGCAGAACCTCTCCTGTCCTTTACAAACATATATAGAATTAGAAATAGACATTGTTTAGCCAGTTACAGAATATCAGCTTCACCATATTGACCACGCGGTGGGGGGGGGGGGGCGCGGGGGTGGTGGTGAGGAATTGTGTGGTTGATTGTGGTCACATTTAGGCCTGTTGTCGAATAGAAAATTTCTCAGCCTTCAAGTATTGGCAGGAATAAATAGCTACACAAGATTTAGTTCCAAAACTCCTCACAACAGAGTCCAAATTTGCAGTGTGTCTTAAAGTGGACAGAATTCAAATCTTCTGAGACATAAATGACTTCATACAAAGCTCTGCTGTTCACAGCCTAACTCACATCTTGATTTGTTTTCCTAACACCAAAGACACTTATCTCCAGTGGCTCTTCAATTTTCTCATCCTAATGTTTGAATTCCTCCAAAAATTTTCCATTTCCTTTCTCTGTAGCCTTCTCTCGGCCTCCTGGCCTCTCTGCAGTCTTCCTGCTTGGGCTTGTGTGAAGTCCTGAGCTTTTTTGACTCTACCATTCATAGACTAGTATTGAGTTGCTTAGAGCTTAAACACCTTAACTTTTCTCCATTCAACCTTATTCACCTACTTTAAGACATTTCCTAAAACTTTTCTCCTAAACTTTTGGCTGCATCTGCTGACGTTGCTTAATACAGCACAGTATAACGCTCCAAGGAAGTGCCTGAGGATTTTTAACTATCTTAGAAGTGTTTCTGAATCCAGATTATTGCTTCATTTGCCAGTGTTTTGTTAAAAATGAATCTCTCTGACTGAAATATTGCAAGGTTAGCCAATAGAAAAGAACATTATCTAAGGTCATTTCTAAGGTAAGGACATGTTCGGCCCAGCTTTGTGGGCCGAAGGGCCTGTATTGTGCTGTCGGCTTTTCAATGTTAAACTTTTCAAATAAGCACACAGGATATCTTGACTGAAGATTGTTTAATATATTTTCCTGAAAACAAGTTTAAAAGGGAATGAAATAATTCTTAGTCTGTATCCAATGCAGCAAAAACACAATTATAATTAAAAAATAAATAAGCATAAATACATAATATAACATATATCTAGTAACATTAAGAAATGAATTGAAGCAGCAGAGATGTGGTTTTTGAGGAGGATGCAAAGAATATCATGGATGAAACGAATATCTAACGAGGATATCATGAACAGAACAAACACAAAAAGAGAAATAATGTATGAGATCATGAAACGGCAATGTGACTTCATTGGACATGTGATTAGGAAAGAGGAGTTAGAATGCACGGTAATTATGGGAAAGATTGAAGGGAAAAAAGCAAGAGGAAGACAAAGACAAATGATGATGGAGACAGCAGCCAGAGAACTGGAAATGAATACCAATGAATTGATCCACTTGACCCAAAACAGGAGTATGTGGGCCATGGCAGTCAAAGCTCAACTGGGCATGGCACCTGATGATGATGATGATGATATATAGATTAATTGCATGCCCATAAAGTGACACTAGGCTATATATAAGGTGACAGACAGGAAATAATGAAGTAGTGGTGGAGTTAGTGGGTTGTGGTGTTGACCAGTCTTACTGCTTAAGGGAAAGTAACTGTTTTTGAGTCTGGTAATCCTCACGTGGATGCTACATAGCCTCCTTCCTGATGGGAGTGGGACAAACACCCAACATCCTTCATGACGTTACTGGACTTTTTCCAGCACTTTTTCTGTATATATGTCCTTGATAGTGTATAAGCTAGTGCCAGTGATGCACTGGGGCTGTTGTAGAGCCTTCTTGTCTGCCACAGGGCAGTGTCCATACCAAGCAGTGATGCAGTTTGTCAGGATGCTTCCGACCGTGTAGCTGCAGAATGATGTTAGTACAGAAGTGCAAAGTCCAGCTCTCTTTATCCTCCACAGGAAACAGAGATGTTGAAGAGTTTTCCTCATTGTGTAGAATGTGCTTTGGGACCATGAGAGTTTGTGTGTGATGTGAACTCCTAGGAGTTTGAAACTGCTTGCAGTTTCCACTGCTGTACTGCTGATATAAAGGTGGTTGTGAGCAGTGCAAGTTCTCCTGAAGTCGATAACAATCTCCATTGTCTTGTTGACATTAAGGAAGAAGTTATTTGCCTGGCACCAGGCCTCAAGCTCTTCCACCTCCTCTCTATAGGCCTTCTCATTAATGTTGGAGGCAAACCACACTGCTGTCGTGTCATCAGTGAACTCGACGATGTGATTGTTCAGATGTTTGGCCAAGCAGGACAATATTCCAATAAGAAATCAATCTCGAGCAATTGCCTTTGCTCTCTTTTCACCCCTTGTACTTCACTTTGTTTCCTGAAGTATACATTGGTTATTGGACTGAACCAGATGACAATTCCACCCTCAGCCTCTCTGTAATGAATCGTGACATTCTGTCAGACATATTAATGCTGACAGATTCAAAGCATCTCGGCCTGTGTTATATTTGGTTACATCAAACGCAGAGCAGTTCATCACAGCCACAGGCCCTTAACCCACAATATCTGTAACAAGTATAATGCCAAATGAAACTAATCCCTTCTTCCTGCACATGATCCACATCCCTCCATTCACTGCATGGTTTTTACGCTTATTTGACTGGAATCATGGAAGTGGGGAAGCATGACCAAGCCCAGGAATAGTTTGAGAGGATACTGTAAATAGCCTCTACTGCTATTATTATGCCCCTAAGAAGCCAACACTTCATCTGCAAGTCTGTTGGGGTCATCTACTATATCTGGTGCTCAGGTGGTCCTTTTCTACATCGGTAAGACTCATCATAAATTGGGGGACTTTTGTGATGAGCACCTTTGCTTCGTCTGCAACAGGGAGGATTTACGATTTTAACTCCACTCTCTATTCCCATTCCAACATGTTGGTCCATGGCCTCCTCTGCTGTCATGATGTCACAAACATTGACATCTTCACCTTCTAGTAATTTCTGCCTCCTCTGCTTCTCTTCTTTTCCGCTCCCCTTTCTGGCTCACCTCTTACCTCTTCTCTTTTTCTCATCTCCCTACCTATCACCTTTCTCTGGTGTCCCTCCTCCTTAACTTTCTCCAATGATCCACTCTCCTCTCCGTCAGATTCCTTCTTCTTCAGCCCTGTAGCTTTTTCAACTATCACCTCATAACCACAGTTCATTCTACCTTCTCCACCCACCCATTTTCTCCCTCACCTGGCTTCACCTATCAGTTCTGAGCTACCTTCCTTCCACTCCCCACAACTTTTTATTGTGTATTCTTTTCCCTTTCTTTCCAGTACTGATGAAGGGTCTTCATCCAAAACCTTGACTCTTCATTCCTTTCCACAGATGCTGTCTGACCGGCAGAGCCCTCCAGCACTCTTATCTGTTTTATTCTGGATTTTCAGCATAGAAACATAGAAACATAGAAAATAGGTGCAGGAGTAGGCCATTCGGCCCTTCGAGCCTGCACCGCCATTTATTATGATCATGGCTGATCATCCAACTCAGAACCCCGCCCCAGCCTTCCCTCCATACCCCCTGACCCCCGTAGCCACAAGGGCCATATCCAACTCCCTCTTAAATATAGCCAATGAACTGGCCTCAACTGTTTCCTGTGGCAGAGAATTCCACAGATTCACCACTCTCTGTGTGAAGAAGTTTTTCCTAATCTCGGTCCTAAAAGGCTTCCCCTCTATCCTCAAACTGTGGCCCCTCGTTCTGGACTTCCCCAACATCGGGAACAATCTTCTTGCATCTAGCCTGTCCAATCCCATTAGGATTTTATATGTTTCAATCAGATCCCCCCTCAATATTCTAAATTCCAACGAGTACAAGCCCAGTTCATCCAGTCTTTCTTCATATGAAAGTCCTGCCATCCCAGGAATCAATCTGGTGAACCTTCTTTGTACTCCCTCTATGGCAAGGATGTCTTTCCTCAGATTAGGGGACCAAAACTGCACACAATACTCCAGGTGTGGTCTCACCAAGGCCTTGTACAACTGCGGTAGTACCTCCCTGCTCCTGTACTCGAATCCTCTCGCTATAAATGCCAGCATACCATTCGCCTTTTTTCACCGCCTGCTGTACCTGCATACCCACTTTCAATGACTGGTGTATAATGACACCCAGGTCTCGTTGCACCTCCCCTTTTCCTAATCGGCCACCATTCAGATAATAATCTGTTTTCCTATTTTTGCCACCAAAGTGGATAACTTCACATTTATCCACATTAAATTGCATCTGCCATGAATTTGCCCACTCACCCAACCTATCCAAGTCATCCTGCATCCTCTTAGCATCCTCCTCACAGCTAACACTGCCACCCAGCTTTGTGTCATCCGCAAACCTGGAGATGCTGCATTTAATTCCCTCATCCAAGTCATTAATATATATTGTAAACAACTGGGGTCCCAGCACTGAGCCTTGCGGTACCCCACTAGTCACCGCCTGCCATTCTGAAAAGGTCCTGTTTATTCCCACTCTTTGCTTTCTGTCTGCTAACCAATTCTCCACCCACACCAATACCTTACCCCCAATACTGTGTGCTTTAAGTTTGCACACTAATCTCCTGTGTGGGACCTTGTCAAAAGCCTTTTGAAAATCCAAATATACCACATCCACTGGTTCTCCCCTATCCACTCTACTAGTTACATCCTCAAAAAATTCTATGAAATTCGTCAGACATGATTTTCCTTTCACAAATCCATGCTGACTTTGTCCGATGATATCACCGCTTTCCAAATGTGCTGTTATCACATCCTTGATAACTGACTCCAGCAGTTTCCCCACCACTGACGTTAGGCTAACCGGTCTATAATTCCCCGGTTCCTCTCTCCCTCTTTTTTTAAAAAGTGGAGTTACATTATCCACCCTCCAATCCTCAGGAACTAGTCCAGAATCTAACGAGTTTTGAAAAATTATCACTAATGCATCCACTATTTCTTGGGCTACTTCCTTAAGCACTCTAGGATGCAGACCATCTGGCCCTGGGGATTTATCTGCCTTCAATCCCTTCAATTTACCTAACACCACTTCCCTACTAACATGTATTTCGCTCAGTTCCTCCATCTCACTGGACCCTCTGTCCCCTACTATTTCTGGAAGATTATTTATGTCCTCCTTAGTGAAGACAGAACCAAAGTAATTATTCAATTGGTCTGCCATGTCCTTGCTCCCCATAATCAGTTCACCTGCTTCTGTCTGCAGGGGACCTACATTTGTCTTTACCAGTCTTTTCCTTTTTACATATCTATAAAAGCTTTTACAGTCCGTTTTTATGTTCCCTGCCAGTTTTCTCTCATAATCTTTTTTCCCCTTCCTAATTAAGCCCTTTGTCCTCCTCTGCTGAACTCTGAATTTCTTCCAGTCCTCAGGTGAGCCACTTTCTCTGGCTAATTTGTATGCTTCTTCTTTGGAATTGATACTATCCCTAATTTCTCTTGTCAGCCACGGGTGCACTACCTTCCTTGATTTATTCTTTTGCCAAACTGGGATGAACAATTGTTGTAGTTCATCCATGCAACCTTTAAATGCTTGCCATTGCATATCCACCGTCAATCCTTTAAGTGTCATTTGCCAGTCTATCTTAGCTAATTCACGTCTCATACCTTCAAAGTTACCCCTCTTTAAGTTCAGAACCTTTGTTTCTGAATTAACTATGTCACTCTCCATCTTAATGAAGAATTCCACCATATTATGGTCACTCTTACCCAAGGGGCCTCTCACGACAAGATTGCTAATTAACCCTTCCTCATTGCTCAAAACCCAGTCCAGAATAGCCTGCTCTCTAGTTGGTTCCTCGACATGTTGGTTCAAAAAACCATCCCGTATACATTCCAAGAAATCCTCTTCCTCAGCACCTTTACCAATTTGGTTCACCTAATCTACATGTAGATTGAAGTCACCCATTATAACTGCTGTTCCTTTATTGCACACATTTCTAATTTCCTGTTTAATACCATCTCCGACCTCACTACTACTGTTAGGTAGCCTGTACACAACTCCCACCAGCGTCTTCTGCCCCTTAGTGTTACGTAACTCTACCCATATAGATTCCACATCCTCCCGGCTTATGTCCTTCCTTTCTATTGCATTAATCTCTTCTTTAACCAGCAACGCCACCCCACCTCCCCTTCCTTCATGTCTATCCCTCCTGAATATTGAATATCCCTGAACGTTGAGCTTCCATCTCTGGTCACCCTGGAGCCATGTCTCTGTGATCCCAACTATATCATAATCATTAATAACAATCTGCACTTTCAATTCATCCACCTTATTACGAATGCTCCTTGCATTGACACACAAAGCCTTCAGGCGCTCTTTTACAACTCTCTTAGCCCTTATACAATTATGCTGAAAAGTGGCCCTTTTTAATGCTTGCCCTGGATTTGTCGGCCTGCCACTTTTACTTTTCTCCTTAGTACTTTTTGCTTCTACCCTCACTTTACACCCCTCTGTCTCTCTGCACTGGTTCCCATCCCCCTGTTGTGAACTATCCTCCTCATGCCTAGCCTCTTTAATTTGATTCCCACCCCCCAACCATTCTAGTTTCAAGTCACCTCAGTAGCCCCCGCTAATCTCCCTGCCAGGATATTGGTCCCCCTAGGATTCAAGTGTAACCCGTCCTTTTTGTACAGGTCACACCTGCGCCAAAAGAGGTCCCAATGATCCAAAAACTTGAATCCCTGCCCCCTGCTCCAATCCCTCAGCCACGCATTTATCCTCCACCTCATCGCATTCCTACTCTCACTGTCGCGTGGCACAGGCAGTAATTCCGAGATTACTACCTTTGCGGTCCTTTTTCTCAACTCCCTTCCTAGCTCCCTATATTCTCCTTTCAGGACCTCATCCCTTTTCCTACCTATGTCATTGGTACCTATATGTACCACAACCTCTGGCTCCTCACCCTCCCACTTCAGGATATCTTGGACACGATCAGAAATATCCCGGACCCTGGCACCAGGGAGGCAAACTACCATCCGGGTCTCTGGACTGCGTCCACAGAATTGCCTATCTGACCCCCTTACTATCGAGTCCCCTATCACAACTGCCCTCCTCTTCCTTGCCCTACCCTTCTGAGCTACAGGGCCAGACTCTGTGCCGGAGGCACGGCCACTGTTGCTTCCCCCGGGTAAGCTGTCCCCCCTCAACAGTACTCAAACAGGAGTACCTGTTGTTAAGGACACAGCCACCGGGGTACTCCCTATTACCTGACTCTTCTCCTTCCCCCTCCTAACCGTGACCCACTTGTCTGCCTCCCGTGGCCCTGGCGTGACCACCTGCCTGCAACTCCTCTCTATCACCTCCTCACTCTCCCTGACCAGACGAAGGTCATCGAGCTGCAGCTCCAGTTCCGTAGCGCGGTCCCTTAGGAGCTGCATCTCGATGCACTTGGCGCAGATGTAGACGTCCGGGAGGCTTGGAGACTCCAGGGCCTCCCACATCCGACACCGAGAACAGCAAACTGCCCTCACACTCATACTGCCCCTCTCCTCAAATAACAACAGAAAATGAATGCCAAACCTTCCTCGCCTATTTCCGCCTAAGCCCGTTGAGCCGAAGCCCTTAAGTCTTCACTCTACTCCCGGCTCACTCCGCAGCCCGCAAACTACGCTGCCCGCTCTATGAGGCTCTGTTCCTTTTAAATCTGCCGCACTGCACAGCCCGACGTCACACGCCTGCGCAGTCCCACCTCTCAGAACGCCGTTGGAGAAAAAAAATAACGAAAATTTCAAAAATGTCTTTCTCGGCACTCCCACTCAGACTCTCAGACTCCTTCTTCTTCATCTGCAGAACCTCTTGTTTTCATGCCGTATTGCAAGGGAGCAATATTGAAACATTTTTAACGGTAAGTACTTTACAATGCTCTCTCCATATGTTAAAGTTCATACCATTAGCAACGAACTGAAGAAAAATAATTTTGAAGCTGATGTGAAAAACATAACAATTGAACTACACTAATTGGAAAAAAAAGTCCCCTCACTTCATTGGCTCCACTGGCAAGTCCCTAACCAAAAGAAGAGGAGTAAAAATTAGGATGGAAACAAATTAAAAGAGACAATAAGATGACTCAATAAGTAAAATGTTTTTCCTTTTATGCCTCTTGCAAATGATGTATGAACAGACAACTGGAACACATCCTGCTATCCTGGGAAGGCAGCAACATTCGCTCTAATATTTTTAACAGCTATGCGGACCAACCATTGATCTGAGGAGGAAAGTTTTACACAGCCTGAAAACTGTAGGGCACTTTTTATCATTATTGTAGTATGTGTACTATGAATATTTAGAATGAAAATTGCAAAATCACATACTTTTGGTTTTATCTATTAATTGAAGTGTATAATGAAATACCGTACAACAAAGAAAATCTTTCACGTTTGGCAAACTTTTTCTCGTCTGTCTTTACTACAAATCCATTGTTTATGAACACTGTCAAAATTAATATCACATCCAGATGAAGGATATGTCTTAGCCCTCATTAGATCATCCAAATGTTCCAGTTCTAGTCTGTTTCTGGATTTACATTTGATTCAATACATGACTGAATCCACGTTCACAGTCAGCACTAGAGGCTTGAAATGTTCCAACAGTGTCAACAAGAATTGAGAGTTCTTCAAGTTCTTCATTTCTACGCACATAGTTCAACATATCAGTGATCATCCGAATTGAACCATTCTTAACTTTCTCAGAAACATCAAATTTGGAATCACAGTATTGCTGTGGTATGTTTGAGACAACACTTTTGTCATACTTCGTAATAGTAGCTGAGTATAATTTTTGTCAGTCATGCAACATTCTCTTTTCCAAATTCACCATTGAGTCAGAAGTTTGCCATTCTCTTAACTCATTGTCCAGAAATCTATTATCCAAGTGATAACACACATGTTAAATGAATCAAATTATAGGCTCATTATCGATATCAGAACTTACAGATACAAGCAGATTTTTCACTTCCTTACTACAATAAATGGTATCGCCAAAATATTGTGAATATAACTTGTTAATTTCTGCAT
The DNA here is from genome assembly GCF_030028105.1 of Mobula birostris. Taxonomy (NCBI): domain Eukaryota; kingdom Metazoa; phylum Chordata; class Chondrichthyes; order Myliobatiformes; family Myliobatidae; genus Mobula; species Mobula birostris. The sequence goes on along the minus strand of NC_092371.1, from coordinate 21,492,405 downwards.
TTTACATACTGCAGTACTTTAATTGTATTCAAATAGGTTTTCTGAAGGGATTTACAAACAGGTGCCAGATCTTAACACTTAATGCTACTCAATATTGTTGGTCGGTCAAAATCTTCAGGCAGTAGTTGTTGATTGGAACGTTACATTCATTAACTTGCTCTTTGCAATACTGGATCAAAACTTCATGATTCCTGATTAAAGCAGGAATGGTAAAATGTCTTCGCAGTCATCTTACCATGTTTAGAATCAGAATCGGAATCAGAATTAGGTCTATAATCACTAGCATGTGACGTGAAATTTGTTAAAACGACACAATAGTGCATTCTGTGACATTAGCTAATTTCCAGCTGCATGGCAACAAAGGCTATGTACACAGGAGCATTTCAGTTACTGCACGGCCATGCATCTGTGTAGTTTGGATGGAACAATGGACAGCAGCCAACCTAATCAGGATCCCTCCCATGCCAGTCATCCTCTCTTCTCCCCTCTCAATTAAGAAGAGGACACAAAGGCTTGAGAACATGAGCCAACAGCCTCAAGGACAGCTCCATCTCACTGTTACTAGAATCTTGAATAGTCTTCTCATACATCAAGAGATAAACTCTTGATCTCCTGATCTACCTTGTCATGGACTTCACACCTTCTTTGTCTACCTCCACTGTACTCTCAGTGTGACTGCAACACTATATTTTGCATTCTGTTTTTTTTATTTTTGTATTACCTTGAAGTACTTATATATGGAATTATCAGCTTGAATGGCAAGCAAATGAAAGCTTTCCATGTTTTATTTGTACATATAACAATAATAAACCAGTACCAATTACCGAATTGAGGGAATGAGCCTGTATCACTACCCATTTCCCTAATATCTATTCAGATACTTACATATTTTCTAGAGAACATCAAGTGAACTGGGTAAGTCTGAGTTGGAACAACTGAAAGGGCTGCAATTCATCGCTGACAAAAAGCAATTTAGACGAAAGAAGGAAATTGAAAACAATAGCACAGTGCTCTCAAAGAAGTAAATGGGAGAAAGACAGGTATGTGAAGGCTTTGAGCTCACTGTTCACAAAGCCCTAAACTCAAAAGGAAATTTTAAGCCCTATCTGCTATAGGTATCTGCAAGTAACTTCACTATAGGGAGGTTATACTAGATCAATCTCCTCTTCAAAGGCTAGATTACTTCCCTGTCTAGTCTCTGTGGTAAGGTTTAACTGCCAATACCCACAATTTGAGTGGTGAGTGTCCACCGCTCCAGCTAACAAAGTACTGTAGTTTAAACACAGTTGTGAAGTAAGAGAAAATTTGCAGATGCTGGAAATCCAAATAACACACAACAAACGCTGGAGGAACTCAGCAGGCCAGGCAGTATCAACGTTTCGGGCCGAAACCCTTCAGCAGAACTGGGGAAAAAAAGATGAGGAGTCAGAGTTAGATGTGAGGGGAAGGGGGGAGAAACACAAGGTGATAGGTGAAACCAGGAGAGCGGGAGGGATGAAGTAAAGAGTTGGGAAGTTGATTGGTGAAAGAGATACAGGGCTGGGGAAGGGGGAATCTAATAGGAGAGTACAGAAGGCCATGGAAGAAAGAAAAGGGGGAGGAGCACCAGAGGGAGGTGATGGGCAAGCAAGGAGATAAGATGAGAAAGGAAAAGAGATGGAGAATAGAGAAAGGGTTGGTGGGGGCATTACCTGAAGTTTGAGAAATTTATGTTCATGCCATTAGGTTGGAGGCTATCCAGATGGAATATAAGGTGTTGCTTCTGAGTGCAGCCTTATCACAACAGTAGAGGAAGATATGGATGGACATGTTGGAATGTGAATATGTTATTAAAATGGGTGGCCACTGGGAGATCCAACATTTTCTAGCAGATATAGTTGATTTTATTTTAATGATACATGTTTAAATTTTGACCTAGTTCTTAACACACATTTAAAATCACAGGTTTCAGATTCATAAAAGATTTCTGCATTCCAAAAGATTTATAAACTACAAGGGATTTCCAAACACAGGTACAACTCTAATGAACTAAAAGATCATAATTGCAGACGAACTAGTCATCAGTTGCAGAAAATGCAAGTTGAGGAATTAATTTTAGTTCTTCTTTCTGTCACTTCATCTTTCCATCATCTCCCTGCCATTCCTAACAATCCCTAATGCTCAAGTATTTTATACTGTTTTGCTACTAATTGACATTATTTGAATGTGATGTTTTTCAGATACCTTTGCTGGGACAAAGTAATTCGGAATTACAAAATAATTAGTCTTCAAGCTGCTGAAGACAGAGATCCCAGAAACCCAAAAGTAATGCTGTAAGGGCTGACTCTCTGTGTATGTAAATATCCTAACTGTTATTGATCATATCTATGACCATGTGCTAGGTGACAAAATCTTCTGTCCTGCAAACTTCCTTGAACTCATTTACAATGGTGCAAAAAAAACACCAGCTAGCGCTGTTGGTTTGCAAAGCTGTCCTTTCAACTTCAGACTGATTATTGTTTGCACTTTAGATAGATAGATAGATAGATTCTTTATTGATCCCAAATGAAATTTGAGGCAGTGCGCACAGCCCCTCCGGTGAATGATATCTGTCAATTAGGGTACCGTGCACAATTTTGATTTGATGGAGACAGACGTGAGAGTACGGAGGAACATCTGGAGAAACTTCTGAAATGCCCTCTTCGCTGCCGCTGCTACTGTGTGGTAACCGGAATCTCCAGAGCAGAAGGCCCCGAATCCTCGGCTTTGCTTGTTTCAGCGGCCGGGGCGATGTCGAAGGCGCTCGGCAGAGGCTGGCGCTTGAGAGGCTGTATCGGAGAGGCTGGTCAGGGGCGAGAAGTTTTTGGATGGACGGACTCAGTGTTGGTTGTGGTCGGCTGCTTCCAAGGCATTGGCAAGTTGACAGTGCCGAGGTTTATGGCAGGGAGTTTCTCCCTCTTGTCGCCTGCTATCGGGGACTCGGGAGTTGATCGACTCAGGGACTTTGAGACTTTTTTTTTACCGTGCCCATGGTTTGCTCTTCATCAAATTATGGTATTGCTTTGCACTGCTGCAACTATATGTTATAATTATGTGGTTCTGTCAGTGTTAGTCTTTGGTTTGTCATGTTTTTCTGTGATATCACTCTGGAGAAACATTGTATCATTTCTTAATGCATGTATGCATTTCTAAATGACAATAAAAGAGGACTGAGTGTTCTCATAATCTAAACAATTGCAGTGTCACAGTAGCATTACAAGTGCACAGATATGCAAATATTAGAAGAGAAGTAAGAAAGAATAAAAAATGTTACCTCAAGCAGGCTAACAGGAGCGGGTCATCACTTCTCTGGCTGTAGGTTAACTCATTACAAAGCCTAATGGCCAAAGGTAAGAATAACCTCATGTAGCGCTCTTTAGAGCAGCACAGATGTCTTGGTCTATTACTAAAAATGCTCCTTTGTTAAGCCAAGGTGGCACAAAGAGGGTGGAGAAAAATTACATTATGAATCGAAGAGTGGTTATTGGTTACAACAAGAAGCTGAGCAAGGAATATTGATTAGAAGCTTAGCTTTGTCACAAGCAAAGCTGACCCTTTAGAAAGTTCATGCTGCTCTGCCAGAAAGCTGAAGTTAGCATTAAGCCTTTCAGGCCCTGGGCAATGAATATCCACCACAGTGAATATCCATCCGGAGAACAGTTACAATTACCTATGGATGAGGGAAGTGAGGTTAAATGGTGGGCCCCTGCTGTGCCGTCGTGATGTATGCTCTATCTCAGACGTGAGTAATAAAAGTTTAATTTTAAATCGAAATAGCAGTTTGAGCAGTATCCCTTTCCAGCTTGCAGGTGACTGAACATTGTTTGGGAAATGGTGTAGTAAAATGTAGCTGAAAGAATTCAGGCAGGCAGAAGAATACTTAAAATGGAAGATGAGTTTGTTTATTTTAAGCACAGGAACTTGTAGCTTTAGACTTCTAAGCCGTTAATATTATTGCATAACATAATCTGCAGAAGCAGAAATTATGTACTTCAGAACCAGAGTTAGCAAAATTGCACGTTTCTGTCCCTATTGTTGAATTATTAGGCAGGCTCAGCGAAATTATGATAAATCAAAAAGAGGCAAACCAATAAGGTCAAAGCTGAGAATACTCATGGCAACATTCCTGGTGCAAACTGCTGGAAGCTTTTAAATTTCCTCAGATCCCAGACTTTATAAATAACAGCACAAAGCACAAGAGTAAGGAAATCATGAAGTGTCTTTATAAAACCCTAACCAAAGTATTGTGTCCAATTCTGTATGTCACACTTTGGAAAAGATGCAAGTACTTTGGCGGGAGTGTAGGTTGATTCTATGGAATCAATTTCCCTTTTTTCACTAGTTAATTCAATTTTTAATATATATTTCTTATTGTAATTTACAGTTGGGCAGATGGGGCTCATCAGCCATGGTTGGCAGCTCATCTAGGAGAAGGAAGCCTCCACTGCCCTGTGGCTATACTCACTGATGAGCTAGACTTCAGGAGTAAACCCTGAGGAAGAATCTGAGCTGGATTTCCTAAGGCAGTCCTATGTTGAGTTCAATGCTGACTGGCAACTCCAGTGATGTCAGTGGTGGCCAAACTGTATCAGTCTCTGCTGTTCCTTTAGATTCATCGGTTGCATGGCGGGAGGCACTGCAGAAGCCTGCCACAAGGGCAATAGTTGGTCTCCATATAGTACTGCCACATGCATTGGCTTGCGTATCATATAGACATTTGGGAAACAACATCCATGGGTGATCTTGACCAATGGAGGGCCTCAATTTATAGTTTTTCTTTCGTTATTATGTATTGCAATATACTGCTGTTGCAAAACAACAAATTTCATGATTTACGCCAGTGATATTAATCCTAATTCTGATGTTGATAAGGATAAGGAAGGAGAGCTCCACTCAATGATAAAGAAGGGATTTTGCAAAAACATGTGGCTGAGGGGTTAATTCTTAGTAGGCAGCTGTTGATCCCAGGGGATCATGGGTTTGCACCTCTGGTGGACTGTGTCCTCTCCAGGGCATAAGCCTGGGTGAGAAGATTTGGAGAACTGGCTGTTGCCCATACAGTGGGCTCCTCCTCTCCACATCATAGATGTTGTCCAAGGGAAGGGCAGCGCCGATACAGCTAGGCACCTGTGTTGTTGCAGAGATTGCCAGAGTGAAGTTGTAAACAACATCAAACTGCCCTAGGGACCCCAGCACTAGATTTCTTCCTCAAGGTTACTCCTGAAGCCTTTCCCATGGGTGGGTATGGCCACAAGGCAGCGGAGATTTAAAATCAGAGTTTTCTTTCTCCTAGACGGCTGCTGTCCAAGGCTGACGAGTCCCACCTGCCCGAAGCAGCTGGTTTCGAGGTGCCAGTGGTCCATCTTTGTCCCTCCTCTTGTCAGTAGAAACAGTTCTGCCGGGCCTAGTAGCTAAACCACACGTGAAAGCCAAGAGTTGGACTTGGTTGTCAGAGGTTGTTAGAGATACACACCGTTTGGAGCACTTTATAGATAGTGGGAGCTTATCCCCACTACCACCCCCAGCTATGATAACCTTAGGAACCGAGGTGATAATTAAGTACTTTAAATCAATATTTACTGATGGAAGGAATTGGACAATAGTGAAAACAGTGGGGCATGTGAATGTGTTGGGACTTCTTGAGATTAAGAAGGAAGTGGTGGGTCTACATTTAGGTGAACGCATTCCAGGATTCCAGAATACATTGAGACCCTCAAGGCCTATATCCCAGGATATTGAAAGAAACAAGTGAGGAAATTGTAGGAGATTTGACAAAGTTCTTTGTGTCCTCATTGGCAACAGGCAAGAACCCAGAGGACTGGAGAGTAGGAAAAGGTGTCCCTTTGTTCATTTAGGAATTAACCAAATAATTTTAGGCTAGTAAACCTCATATCAGTGGTAGGAAAGCTACTGGAGATGATGGATAGGATTTATGTGTATTTAGACAGGCATGACTACTAAGGGACAGTGACCATGGCTTTGTGCACGGTAGTCCATGCATTACAAATTTTATTGAGTATGTTTGACGAAATGACACAGTTGTTTGTTAAGCATAGGGCAGTGGATATTATCTGCATGGACATTTGAGTAAGGTTCTTCATGGTAAGTTGATTCAGAAGATAAAGATTCATGGGATCCAAGGATAATTGCAAATTTAGAGTTAGCATTAGCTTGCCCATAGAAGAGGGAGAGTAGGTTGATGGCTGTTCTTCTGGCTAATGGTGCTTGGTCAGTGGTGTTCCACAAGGATCAGTGCTAGGACCTTTGTTGTTTGTGATATATAACAATGATTTTGATGGAAATGTAGATGGATAGATTAACACACTTCTAAATGACACTAAGATTGGTGGATTTGTGGACAGCATAAAGGACTATCAAAGAATACAACAGAATATTTATCAGTTAAAAATATGGCCTGAGAAAGATACTTATCAGGATGCCGCCTGGATTAGAAGGTACGGGCTATCAGGAAAGATTGGACGAATTAGTGTTGTTCTCCGTAGAGTGTTGGAGCCTGAGGGAAGACCTTGTGGAGATTTTTGCAATTATGAAAATATAAATAGGATCGATAGTCAGAATCATTTTTACCAGGTAGAGAACAAACACAAGAAAATCTGCAAATGCTGGAAGTCCAAAGCAACAGACACAGAATGCTGAAGGAACTCAGCAGGCCAGGTAGCATCTATTGAAAAGACTAAACTGTCAATCTTTTGGGCTGAGACCTTTCATCAGGACTGGAAAGAAAGAAGAGAAGTCAAAGTAAGATGGTGGAGGAGGAGAGGAAGACGTACAAGGTGGTAGGTGATAGGTGAAACTGGAAGAGTGGGAAGGATGAGGTAAAGAGCTGCGAAGTTGATTGGTGAAAGAGATAAAAGACTGGAAGAGGGGGAATTTAGTAGGAGAGGATAGAAGACCATCGAAGAAAGGGAAGGAGGAGGAACACCAGAGGGAAGTGATGGACAGGTAAGGAGATAAAGTGAGAGAGGGAAACAGGAGTGGAGAGTGGTGAAGGAGGGGGCTGGGGGGAAATTACTGGAAATTCAATAAATTGATGTTCATGCCATCAAGTTGGAGGCTACCCAGACGGAATATAAGTTGTTGCTTCTCTAACCTGAGTGTGGCCTCATTGCAGCACTAGACATGTCGGAAAGGGAGTGGGAAGTGGAATTGAAGTGGGTGGCTATTGGAAGATCCTGCTTTTCCTAGTGGTGGAGAGTAGGTGCTTGGCAAAGTGGTCTCCAAATCTACCTCGGGTCTCATCGGTATATAGTAGGCCATAGCGGAAGCAACAGACACAATCGCTGACCCCAACAAACTCACGGGAAGGACTGTTTGGGTCCTGAATGGTAGTGAGAGAGGAGATGCAGGGGCAGATATGGCACTTATTCAAAGACAAAGGAGTCAAGCAGGCAGCAATCCCGGTGAAAAGCAGAAAGTGGGGTGGGGGGAGGTCGGGAAGATACATTTGGTGGTGGGATCCCGTTGGAGATGGTGTGAGTTATGGAGTAAGGTAGGGGACATGTTTTTAAAGTCAGTGCGTGTTGTGGAGGGAGTTCAAAGGTGACATGAGGAGGAAACTTTTATGCAGCTACTTATAACTGCCTGGAATGGGTTACAAAAGATAGTGGTGGAAGGAAGTCATTTAGCTGGAAAGGGTGCAAAACTGTTACTGAGTCTCAACAGCTTCAGTTATAAGGAAAAACTGGATAATCTGGGATATTTTTGCCTGGTGCATAAGAGGCTGATGGATTAACTACATGCACAATTAGAGGTATATAAAATCGAGATGGGTATAAATAAGGTGAATCGTCAAAGTATTATTCACGGGATAGGAAAATTTAAAAATAAAGGGCATAAGTTCAAGTTGAGGGGAAAGAGGACCTGAGGAGCAACATTTTCACCCAGAGTGTCGTGCACATATGGAAAAAGTTGGCAGGATAATTTGGAGCAAAAGGTCTGTTGCCTAGATGTATAACTCTATGATTATTTAAGTCGATTTAATACTAACTTCATTCCTTCCTAATGAGCCTACCAAAATTACTTACGATGAAGTCTCAAAATATGGATGTATTAAATCCATATTAAACCAACACAATTATGCAGCACAATACCCTGAAAAACAGAGTCACAGCAAGCCAGTTTCATTCTTAGGATGAAACAATATGAACTGAGCCTCACCTCTTCCTGTACTATATTGTTTTAATGATGGTTACCCTGTCCACTTATGAGGAAAACCCATCATATGGAATCAAGCAAGAGAGGGGTGGTTGTTTACTGCTACTGAAATATTGAAACTGTGATTCAATGATTCTAGTTAATCTGACTATGCACTGTATTTTGCAGTAATCCCAGCTGCTGAGTTTCTTCAACCTGCTGTGGTTGTTCTGAGTTAATTTTGTACAGAGAACAGAGCAGAACATTTTCAAGCAACAATATTAATTTGCTCCATCAGTTAAGCATATTATTATTCTGCGTGTCTGGGGTTCAGGTTCCTGTACTTTCTGAGACAAGGCAGAGGACTGTGATTAAACAGATTGCTCTCTCTGAATCCTGACAAGAAGGCAGCCCACTTATCTTCCTGCAAACTGCATTTATTACAATTCTTATGCATTTTAATAGCACCTTTCACTGGAATTTCCGTAGAACTTCCCATCCAATTAATTACATTTAGAATGAAGTCATGACTGTAAGGTAGGACATGCAACAATCAATTTTTGCAGAACAAGCTTCAGTAAACAACGTGAATGATAAAGTTGTCCGTTTTCTCAGGACTGAGGGATGAATAATGACCACAACAGAGTAACTACATCTTCTCAAATGTATATCAGTTTCTTATTCTCTTCTCACATGCACACTATTCAATCACTCCATGACAGAATATGAGATACCCAACGTTTTTGATCATCTTAATGGTGCAATGCTGTGGCTAATGCACAGCTGCATTCAATAATTTGGGCAAAAGATTAATTGCCAACCTATCTGTGCATCCACTCAGTGAACACAGGCAGCCTGAATCTCAGAGTCCTGTGCGCAGGAAAATTATTGGCTTGCCTTGTATTTTATTTTAATTAATTAATTTATTCAGAGATGCAGCATGGAATTAGCCCTTCCAGCCTAACAAGCCATGCTACCATGCAACCTCAGCATTTAATATTTAATCCTAGTTTGATTACAGGACAATTTACAATGACCAATTAACCTATTAATCAGTAGGTCTTTGAACTGTGGGAGGAATCCCATATGGTCATGGCGAGAACATGCAAACTCCTTACAGAATGCAACAGAAATGATCTCTGAACTCTGATGCCCTGAGCTGTAATAATGTCAGACTAAATGCTAAACTACCATGCCTGAAGCAAGTACTTTGAAGCTCAAAGTGAAAACTTGTCTCCTTTGATCAGGCCTTACCTAAGCAGATTTTAATTACAGCCGTTTTACATTAATATACTGGTGTTCTACATTTACAAGGTCCCATGTATGTTTGTTTTCTGCTTTAAAATCAAGAACAGCAGATGGACCCGTCTGAACTAAAAATAATATTTTTTAAAAATCGTTGGAAACACCCAGAAGCACAGCAGCTTTCGATGAGAGAGAATCAGAGTTAATTTTTCATCAGAACCATGAAGCAGAGAAAAGAAGTTGTTTTTACGTAGAGTAAGGGCGTCAGAGGGATAGATAGGACAAAGACAAAGTCTTCTCGCAAACACGAGGAAATCTGCAGATGCTGGAATTTCAAGCAACACGCATAAAAGTTACTGGTGAACACAGCAGGCCAGGCAGTACCTATAGGAAGAGGTACAGTTGACATTTTGGGCCGAGACCCTTCGTCAGGACTAACTGAAAGAGGAGCTAGTAAGAGATTTGAAAGTGGGAGGGGAGGGGGAGATCCAAAATGATAGGAGAAGACAGGAGGGGGAGGGATGGAGCCAAAAGCTGGAAAGTTGATTGGCAAAAGGGATATGAGAGAATCATGGGACAGGAGGCCTAAAGAGAAAGAAAAGGGGGAGGGGGGAAGTCCAGAGGATGGGTAAGGAGTATAGTGAGAGGGACAGAGGGAGAAAAAGGAGAGAGGAAAAGAATATATATATATATATAAATAAACAAACAAACAAACAAACAAACAAACAAATAAATAAATACATAAATAAATAACAAATCGCGTACGGGGGGAGGTGGGGCATTAACGGAAGTTAGAGAAGTCAATGTTCATGCCATCAGGTTGGAGGCTACCCATACTGAATATAAGGTGTTGTTCCTTCACCTTGACAGTAGAGGAGGCCGTGGATAAACATATCAGAATGGGAATGGGACGTGGAATTAAAATGTGTGGCCACTGGGAGATCCCGCTTTCTCTGGTGGACAGAGCATAGGTGTTCAGTGAAACGGTCTCCCTGTCTGCGTCAGGTCTTGCCAATATATAGAAGGCCGCATCGGGAGCACCGAACGCAGTATATCACGCCAGCCGACTCACAGGTGAAATTTCGCCTCACCTGGAAGGACTATCTGGGCTCTAACAGAGTGAGACTGGGGTTGCCTGGAGTACTGATGAAGTTATCTGTTCAATAGCTCAATGGATGCTTTCAGAAAGGGAAGGCAAGCAAAGGGACAGTTATTAAATCCAGAATTGTAGAAAATGCCTGTGATAGTGTCGAGATAAAAACTGAGCTACAGATTATCTATAGCAGAATTGACTTGATCTGATACAGAAACATTAAACGAGTCACCCATAGTTATAGAATCTGGTACTGATTTTGGAAACCTCTAACATGAGTACAGGAAGTCACAAGCAGGTAGATCAGTGTGAAAAAGGGATGAAGCATTATAGTAGCTGATTATCAGAAGCTCAGAGTCACCTTTGTAGACTGAGCCTAGGTGTTCCATGTGGCGATACTGAATTTTCATTTAATTTCTCGAATGTAAAGGAGCTCACACTGTGAACACTGAATGTAGTGCTCTAGATTGGAAGAAGAGCAAATGGACCACCATCTTACTTAGAAATACTGCTTGGGACCATGGATATTTGCAAGGAAGAGGTGAATAGATAGCTGATGTATCTCCTGCAGTTGCATTGGACAATGTTGTGAGAAATTGGTGAGGAGGAGAGGTTGTTTCCTCTGGAGTGTTGGATGTTTGATACAAGTTTATATGAGTATGAGAGGCATAGACAATGTAGACAGCTGGTATCTTTTTTCCATTGTTATATAATGCATGCACTTAAGGTGAGAAAGAGCAAGTTCAAAGGAGATGTGCTGGCAGACTTCTTTTACACAGAGTATGGAAAGTGTTGCCAGGGAGTGGAGGAGGCATATGCAGAAGAGGTGGTTAAGAGGCTCTTAAGTGAGCACATGGATATGTGGAGAATGGAAGGATAGTGACCACGTGCAGGCAGAAGAGGTTTAGGTGTCATTAGCTTAATAAGTTCAGCATAACATTGTGGACTGAAGAGCCTGTGTTGTATTGTTCTAGATTCTATGTTCTAGAAAGGGACAGAAGTGTGGACAAGGGAGGCTTGAGGCTGGTCCCTTCTGAACATGGTAAGGTGTGAGTAAAGAAAATGTGCCTTGTGGTGGAATCTCCTTGAAGGTGAAAAAAAAGGCAAAGAAAGACTATTGAATGTGGAGATTGGTAGTTGGGAAGTGAAGGATCAGGGAAAACTCCATTCGAGATCTTGGTGGAAGCAGTTGGGGTGAGAGCAGAGGTATGGGAAATGGATGCCAAGCAAACTTTCCAAGTTTCCATCAAATAGTATAAAGGGAAAGTCACAGTTTAGGAAAAAAGGAAGTTGCCTCACTGGTACCAGTGCAGAATATCTCTTCATCAGAATGGGTGGGACATAGGATGCAAAGATATTCAGCCAAGATAGTCTTGGAAGTCTATAGGATTGTAATGGACTTTGGTGGCCAGCCTGTGCACTGCACTGTCAGGTAGACAGCAAGATCTGGAAAAGGAGGGAAGAGTCAAGGAAGGGCTATGCGAAGGTGAGAGCAGAGTTGAAATTCACTGCAAAAATAATGGAATATTTTGGTTCTGTTACATTACAGGAAGGAGTACCAGTACAGTCGTGAGTGTACTACAAAAAGTGCCTGAGTATTACTGAATCAATTACTGTACCACATATTTTACCAAATCGCCTACAGCTTGGACCCATACAAGTGCCCATAGCCACATCCCTGACACCTAGAAAGTGTGTAGAGTTAAGGAGAAGTTGTTCAATGTGAGGACGTGTTCCATCAAGGCAGTGAGTGTTTTGATGGAGAGGAACTGGTTGGGCCTCTACTGAAGGAAGATGTGGCTATCCTGATGTTGGATGGAGGTACAGAGTAACCGTATATCCATGTAAAAGATTAGCTGGTCAACACTGACGAATTGAAAACTATTAGAGTAGCACAGGGATTTGGGGCATCATTGATGTTACTGGGAAAGGGCTGGACTGGGGAGAAAGGATGGAAGGTAAATAGGAATATGGACAATGGGACAGGAACAAACCGAAGCAATATCTGGGTATAGGATAAAAGAGGGCTGTGTAGAGTTAGAGATGACGTAGCTGAAAGGAATGGAAGGAGGACTGCTGCTGAGCTGTAAGGTCATCATTCAAAGGGAGGTGTGAGGAGAGTCTAAGAGCTGACATTTGGCGTCTTTTAGATTTAGGCCATTCTGTCAGATGACAAGGGAGTGCTGTAAGTTCTGAAGGGGGTGAGAAAGAGCATTAAAGGGAAGTAGATAACCTAAGGAGACCCACAAGAGACTGCATTTGCTGGATACCTGGGACAAAGAGCACACAAAGTGTTGGGGCATCTCAGCAGATCAGGCAGCATCTACAGCAGGAAATGAACGGTAAATATTTAAGGCTAAAACCCTTCATCGGGCCTCATAAATTAATATGGTTAATGTTGCCCCAGCAATTAGTGTCATAACAGGCCAACCTGATACTGAGGAATAACATCTTCTGTCATGTCTCATGTTTATGTGGAGCCATTCAGAGCCTGCTTTATACTATTTACTTAAGGATTCCAACTGCAATGAAACCTATAATTAAGGATACTAGCATCATGGAGGTGGACTGAAGGGGGTTAACTTATGTACACAGAATGTGAATGTCATTATCATAGTAACAATTTTATAATTGTTATTGTTTTTGACTTGGATATTATTCATTTCATAGAGTAGGTCAGGGTCTGGGAATCCTCTGGTGAGCAAGTCACCTCCCAACTCCCTCAAGCCTATTCACCATCTACAAGGCAAAGTCAGGACTGTGATCCTCCTGACATGACATCCTCACATTAACTTCTCCTTAATTCAACACACTTTCTTAATATCAGAGGTGTGGCTATAAGCACTTGCATGAACCCAAGCTGTGTCAGCAGTTTGCTGAGATACATGGTAGGATCATTGATTCAATAATACTCAGGGTCCTGCATCTACTCTATTTCCAATACACTCATAACTGTACTGATGTTGTTTCCTGTATTCTCACAGAACCTAAACAGGAACATTCTCCACTTGCCTGCATGAGAGCAGCTTCAATAGCAGTCAAGAAAGTTGACCTTGTACGGGACAGAAAACCCCTCTTGATATTCATACCATCAGCAACTATTCATGTACGTCTACACCAATCAACAGGAGCAGCTGTTTCCACCGTTTACAGGATGCACTTGATAATTCACCAGTACTCCTCAGGCAGTATCTTTCAAACCTGCAATCTCTCTACCATCGAGAAAGACAAGGCAAGCAAAAGCATGAGAACACCACCACCTGGGATTTGTCTTCCAATTCTCTCAGCATTCTGGCTTGGAAATATATCATTATTCCTTCACCATCGCTGGCTCACAGTCCTAGAACTCCCTCCTGAAATAGTATTGTGGTTATACCCATACTCAAGGACTGCTGTTCCTGAATTCAAAAGGGCACCATCACCTTCACAAGGACAAATAGTGATGGGATGTCTTCTTCTTACTTGTTATACCAGCATATTAACCTTCTGAGCTTTGCATAAAAAGACATGCTGGTCTCACCAATCTCTCACTATTTAAAAATGACTTCTCATTCATCTTACCTATCCGCATTATAAAAAGCAAGCTCTCTGAGTGCATCACTGCTTGATATGGTAATTTCTCTGCTCAATACAGCAAGAAACTGCAGTGAATTATAGCACATCATGAAAACCAGCCTCCCATCCAAGAACTCTTATCTACACATCTTGCTGCCTCACTAAAGCAGTCAACATGATCAAAGACTCCTCCCACCAGGGCATTCTCTCTTCCCATCCAGCAGAGGATGCAAAAATCTGAATCCACTGTTGCAAGGACAGCTTCTATCCTGCTGTTATAAAACTTGACCAAACCTCTTTTACACTTCGTCTTTCAGTCTTCATTGTCAGTGCCTTACACCTGATTGTCTACCTGCACTGCACTTTCCCAGTAACATTATATTCTGTATTTTCTTATTGTGCTACCTTTGTGCCACCTGTATGTACTGATATGATGATGCATGGCATGGAAAACAAGTTTTTCATTATACCTTGGAACAGATGGCAGTAGTGAAACAATTACTAATTGTCACCCAGGTAGTCTATTCCACTCCAAACCAATCATAATGCAGCATTAAAGAGAAAATGTCGCAACTACTGTTTGCAATTAAACAAAAGCAACTCAATATCTGGGTGCTGCTGCAGAATCTCAGAATGCTGCCATTGAGTTGCAATCAGTAGTATAGCCAGACCTACAGAAGGACTGGCTGTAACAGAAAGGAAAGCAACAATAAATCCAGAGAGGAAAGCTCAAACACCACCAATATATTTGCTGATAACACCATTGCTGTTGGCAGAATCTCAGATGGTAACAAGGAGGTGTACAAGAACAAAACTGATTGGCGGATCGAGTGATGTTGCAATAACAATCCTGAACTCAACAATTGATTGTAGACATTTGGCAAAGGAAATGGGAAAATATGTACCAACCCTCATCGAGGGGTCAGCGGTGGAAAGGGTAACATGTTCAAGTTCCTAGGCATCAATATCTCAGAGTATCCATCCTGGGCCAACATATTGATGGAATCATAACAAAGACACATCAGTGGCTATATTTCATTTGGAGCTTGGAAGATTTAATGTATTACTATAGGCTCCAGCAAATTTCTACAGATGTACTGCACCCTAGAGAACATTCTGACTGGTTGCATCACTGTCTTGTCTGGAGGTGCCAATGCACAGGATCATAAGAGGCTGTAGAAGATTGTAGACTCAGTCAGCTCTATTATGGGTACAAGCCTCCCCTCCGTTGAAGACATCTCCAAAAGGTGGTGGCTCAAGGAGGTGGCATCATTAAGGATCATCACTAATTGTGACATTCCCTCTTTTTATTACTAGCATCAGCGAGGAAGTAAAGGAACATGAAGGTCCACAATAGCTTCATCTCCTCTGCATCAGATTTATGAAAGTCTGTGAACTTATGAACATTATAACATACCAGACAGTGATACAACCAGTCAGAATGCTATCCATTGAACATCTGCTGAAATTTGCTCTGCTTTGGCAGTATCTGACGTTGCTGGATTATATTTTCCCATCAAATATGTCACTGTGTCCTCTCCAGTTGTTGACCTGGGAGACCATTCGGAATTTCTTATGTCTTAAATGAGACATAAGAAGATGGACAGACTTGGGTTGTTTTCTCTGGAATGTTGGAGCTGAAGGGAAACCTGACTGAGGTTTTTAAGATTATGAGGGGCATAGGCAGATAGAATAGACAGTCAGAACTTTTGTTGATTGAATAGATCCTCCAACAATTGAATAAAAATGTCAATTACTAGAGAACATACACTTAAAATGTGAGGGGGGAAGTTCAAAGGAGATGTGTGGGCATAGTTTTTTACACAGATAGTGGTGAGTGCTTCCAGGTGTGCTCTGGAAGCAGATCTGAAAATAGTGTTAAAGACATACAAGAGCATGCAGAGAATGGGAGTGGGGCAGGGGGACAGGTACAGGCAAAAGAGGTTTAGTTTAACTTGGCATCACATTCAATGCAGACATCATGGTCCAAAGAGCCCATTCCTGTGCTGTGCTGTGCTGTTCTATTCTCTAGCTCCTATTAGCAACCACAATACCGCTGGCTTGTGTGTAGCTCTGTGTCCTCCTCCAGGAAAATGAGTACATTATTCTCCTTCAAGAATGGTTTGACTTTTTCCATTTATTGAACAAACAACCAAATCCACACATACTTTTTGAGATACCCAAAGTACCTGATACACCTGCTGTCTGCCATCATTACTGCTTTACCCCTTTTACACTAATCCTGCAACTCCTTCAAAATGCAGCACCCCAAATCCAATCACAGCGTCTATAATAGTCCTTCATGTCACTATTATTTATTGTAGCAATATGAACATAACATCTTTTATAGTCTAGTTATAACATCAAATCAAAACCATAATGCAAACAGCATTATTGGTTTTCAAAGATACACGCTGACAGTGCCTGAAAACTGAAGAGCAAGGAAGAGTTGCAAAGACAATGTTAAGAAACTTTTCACAAAAAGGGGCTCATTGACAAATATGGCCAGAGCTACCAACTGCAGAGAATGTAGTGACATCCTTGAAGGGAAAATTTAACTCAGCATCATCAGAGACTGGCAAACCACTGCAATTTCCAGTCCTTTTAGAATTGGGTATTCTGGGAATGCTTAATACAGAACAGTCAATACCAGCAACAATGCAGCACATTTGTTGTACCTACTGAGCATATAGATAAACAAATATATAGAAACATCGAAACATAGAAAATAGGTGCAGGACTAGGCCATTCGGCCCTTCGAGCCTGCACCGCCATTTATTATGATCATGACTGATCATCCAACGCAGAACCCCGCCCCAGCCTTCCCTCCATACCCCCTAACCCCCGTAGCCACAAGGGCCATATCTAACTCCCTCTTAAATATAGCCAATTAACTGGCCTCAACTGTTTCCTGTGGCAGAGAATTCCACAGATTCACCACTCTCTGTGTGAAGAAGTTTTTCCTAATCTCAGTCCTAAAAGGCTTCCCCTCTATCCTCAAACTGTGGCCCCTCGTTCTGGACTTCCCCAACATCGGGAACAATCTTCCTGCATCTAGCCTGTCCAATCCCTTTAGGATCTTATACGTTTCAATCAGATCCCCCCTCAATCTTCTAAATTCCAACGAGTACAAGCCCAGTTCATCCAGTCTTTCTTCATATAAAAGTCCTGCCATCCCAGGAATCAATCTGATGAACCTTCTTTGTACTCCCTCTATGGCAAGGATGTCTTTCCTCAGATTAGGGGACCAAAACTGCACACAATACTCCAGGTGTGGTCTCACCAAGGCCTTGTACAACTGCAGTAGTACCTCCCTGCTCCTGTATTCGAATTCTCATGCTATAAATGCCAGCATACCATTCGTCTTTTTCACCGCCTGCTGTACCTGCATGCCCACTTTCAATGACTGGTGTATAATGACACCCAGGTCTCGTTGCACCTCCCCTTTTCCTAATCGGCCACCATTCAGATAATAATCTGTTTTCCTATTTTTGCCACCAAAGTGGATAACTTCACATTTATCCACATTAAATTGCATCTGCCATGAACTTGCCCACTCACCCAACCTATCCAAGTCACCCTGCATCCTCTTAGCATCCTCCTCACAGCTAACACTGCCACCCAGCTTCGTGTCATCCGCAAACTTGGAGATGCTGCATTTAATTCCCTCATCCAATTCATTAATATATATTGTAAACAACTGGGGTCCCAGTACTGAGCCTTGCGGTACCCCACTAGTCACCGCCTGCCATTCTGAAAAGGTCCCGTTTATTCCCACTCTTTGCTTCCTGTCTGCTAACCAACTCTCCACCCACACCAATACCTTACCCCCAATACCGTGTGCTTTAAGTTTGCACACTAATCTCCTGTGTGGGACCTTGTCAAAAGCCTTTTGAAAATCCAAATATACCACATCCACTTGTTCTCCCCTATCCACTCTACTAGTTACATCCTCAAAAAATTCTATGAGATTCATCAGACATGATTTTCCTTTCACAAATCCATGCTGACTTTGTCCGATCATTTCACCGCTTTCCAAATGTGCTGTTATCACATCCTTGATAACTGACTCCAGCAGTTTCCCCACCAATGACGTTAGGCTAACCGGTCTATAATTCCCCGGTTTCTCTCTCCCTCTTTTTTTAAAAAGTGGAGTTACATTAGCCACCCTCCAATCAGGAACTAGTCCAGAATCTAACGAGTTTTGAAAAGTTATCACTAATGCATCCACTATTTCTTGGGCTACTTCCTTAAGCACTCTAGGATGCAGACCATCTGGCCCTGGGGATTTATCTGCCTTCAATCCCTTCAATTTACCTAACACCACTTCCCTACTAACATGTATTTCGCTCAGTTCCTCCATCTCACTGGACCTTCTGTCCCCTACAATTTCTGGAAGATTATTTATGTCCTCCTTAGTGAAGACAGAACCAAAGTAATTATTCAATTGGTCTGCCATGTCCTTGCTCCCCATAATCAATTCACCTGTTTCTGTCTGCAGGGGACGTACATTTGTCTTTACCAGTCTTTTCCTTTTTACATATCTATAAAAGCTTTTACGGTCCATTTTTATGCTCCCTGCCAGTTTCCTCTCATAATCTTTTTTCCCCTTCCTAATTAAGCCCTTTGTCCTCCTCTGCTGAACTCTGAATTTCTCCCAGTCCTCAGGTGAGCCACTTTCTCTGGCTAATTTGTATGCTTCTTCTTTGGAATTGATACTATACCTAATTTCTCTTGTCAGCCACGGGTGCACTACCTTCCTTGATTTATTCTTTTGCCAAACTGGGATGACCAATTGTTGTAGTTCATCCATGCAACCTTTAAATGCTTGCCATTGCATATCCACCGTCAATCCTTTAAGTGTCATTTGCCAGTCTATCTTAGCTAATTCACGTCTCATACCTTCAAAGTTACCCCTCTTTAAGTTCAGAACCTTTGTTTCTGAATTAACTATGTCACTCTCCATCTTAATGAAGAG
The DNA here is from genome assembly GCF_030028105.1 of Mobula birostris. Classification (NCBI taxonomy): domain Eukaryota; kingdom Metazoa; phylum Chordata; class Chondrichthyes; order Myliobatiformes; family Myliobatidae; genus Mobula; species Mobula birostris. The sequence continues at coordinate 21,473,362 of NC_092371.1, read as the reverse complement.
TTCCACCATATTATGGTCACTCTTACCCAAGGGGCCTCTCACGACAGGATTGCTAATTAACCCTTTCTCATTACTCAAAACCCAGTCCAGAGTAGCCTGCTCTCTAGTTGGTTCCTCGACATGTTGGTTCAAAAAACCATCCCGCATACATTCCAAGAAATCCTCTTCCTCAGCACCTTTACCAATTTGGTTCACCCAATCTACATGTAGATTGAAGTCACCCATTATAACTGCTGTTCCTTTATTGCACACATTTCTAATTTCCTGTTTAGTACCATCTCCGACCTCACTACTACTGTTAGGTGGCTTGTACACAACTCCCACCAGCATCTTCTGCCCCTTAGTGTTACGCAGCTCTACCCATATCGATTCCACATCCTCCCGGCTTATGTCCTTCCTTTCTTTTGCGTTAATCTCTTCTTTAACCAGCAACGCCACCCCACCTCCCCTTCCTTCATGTCTATCCCTCCTGAATATTGAATATCCCTGAACGTTGAGCTCCCATCCCCGGTGTCTGTGATCTCAACTATATCATAATCATTAATAACAATCTGCACTTTCAATTCATCCACCTTATTACGAATGCTCCTTGCATTGACACACAAAGCCTTCAGGCGCTCTTTTACAACTCTCTTAGCCCTTATACAATTATGCTGAAAAGCCTTCAGGCGCTCTTTTACAACTCTTTTAGCCCTTATACAATTATGCTGAAAAGTGGCCCTTTTTAATGCTTGCCCTGGATTTGTCGGCCTGCCACTTTTACTTTTCTCCTTAGTACTTTTTCTTCTACCCTCACTTTACACCCCTCTGTTTCTCTATGGTTATATCTATATTTGAACTGATGGGTATAATTTTAAAATTATTTTATTGGTATGTTGGTTGAAGTTTTGGTGGACATTGCTGTAATGTATTTTTCATTTAAATTTTACTTTCTCACAGATTATAGACAATTAATTCATAAAGCATAACCCATTTCCACCGTGCAGTACCCTAAACAGACATCATGTGCTATTCCCTTCTCTCAGTTCCTCCACCTCCTCCACATCTGTTCTTAAGATGAAGCTTTCCATTCTGGAAAATCTGAGATGTCCTCTCTGTCAAAAAACAGGTTTTTCCCTTTCACCACCATTGATACTGCCATCACCTGCATGTCCTCCATTTCCTGCATATCTGTCCTTACTCCTTCCACATCTCATTATGACAGGGTAGGGATCCTCACCTCCACCCCATGAGCCTCTGTATCCAGCATATCATTCACTATAACTTCTACCATCTTACTGCTTGTTCAGTTGCTCTGAGCTTTGTTGCTGCAGACTACAGACTTACATAGACTCAGATTCTGCTTCACTTTCTTCACTTACATGTATATATATTACGCCACAGGAAGATGCCATTCAGCCCATCTAGCCCATGCCATCCCCAGCGCTATCCCAATTCCTCTTATACTCCAGCAAATTTTCCTTTCTCAAGCATGGATACAAACTCCTCCCTTGATCCTTTTGCCACTTACCTACACTATGTGTCAAATAATCTGCTGATGTGGGAGGAAACCCAAGCATCTTGAGAAGCCCACACAGTCAGTGAAAGAATGTCCAAACACAACACAGACAGAGGTCAGGAACAAACTTAAACCACCGGAACTGTGAAGCAGTAATTCTACTGGCTGACCAAAATTAGAACTCAGTAACTGAAGGTTTTATTTTAACATCTCTTAAACCCATTCTCCATTCTTTCAATGACATTCTGTCATCACTGAAGACAGCTCATCAACCAACAGAAAAAATGGAACCTTCCTTTGTACTAACTTCCATGGTAAGAGCTTTTAAATTCAGTGGAGATATACTGAGATGTTTCTAGTTTTCATCATTCACTGGTGCTTTGCAAAGCCTTTTCCAATTCTCCTTTTCTCCAATCAAAAGGCAATTAAATTGGCCTGAAGCACTCTTGGCTAAAAATGTGCAGTAGGGAGCCGAATATGTACATCACTGGGAAAGAATTAAACTATTAATGTATTTTATCTCCTTTAATAGCCAGGGAATGTGTCCTTGATTCTTCATTATTGAGTAATTTTGTGAAAATTAACATGGCAGGACATTTCAGAAACAAGCATTTGGCAGCTTGAAATATTGAACGGCCAACATCAGCTGTAATGAACAGATTATATTAATTATTATTCTAAAAATGCTCAGATTGCTATTCTTCTCTCTTCAGTTTGAATTTATTAAGATATTCTGCTTCCCCCACTTACTTGTCAGTCTGTTGAATCTGCGTCATGCTGAACCTCTAAGTGGTTAGGTAGCAGACTGGGCTGAACTGAAAAAAGATGAAGGTTGAAGAGGAAGTATCTTCTCTATCAGCTGCAAGTGTTCAAGATGAAGTAAACCTTGGACCACCTCAACTCACTACTACAGAGCCTGGGACATTGTAGGCAACTGATTTTTATTGAGTATTAATTTTGGACTTGATTTAGAAATTGATGCAAGATGCCTCACATATATAAACATAGAAGTACACAACAGAAAGCTGAATTGGGGAACATAAATTGGTAAATTGGTTTATTATTGTCACACGTACCAAGGTTCAGTGAAAATTTTTGTTTGGGGCACCATCCACTCACATCATTTCACCACAACATTGCATTGAGGTGGTACAAAGGAAAACAATAACAGAATGCAGAATAAAGTGTGCAGATTAACAATAAGGTGTAATGGCATAACAAAATAGGCTGTGAGGTCAAGCTTTCATTCCAGGTAACTGTTCACCAGTCTGATAAAGGTGAGATAGAATCTGCCCTTGACCCGGCTGGACATTCAGGCTTGTGTATTTTCTACCTGATGAGATGATTAAGAAGAAAGAATGCCCAGAATGGGTGGAGTCATTGATTATACTGAAAGCCATACAGAGACAGCAAGAAGTGTAGAAAGAGTCCATAGAATGGATCTCGATCTCTTGGTCTCCATCTCTGGAGACAGACTATCCACTGACATCTTCTACAAGCCCACTGACTCTCATAACTACCTCGACTATACCTCTTCCCACCCCGCCACATGCAAAAATGCCATTCCCTATTCCCAGTTCCTCCGTCTCCACCACATCTGCTCCCAGGATGAGGCTTTCCGTTCCAGGACATCCCAAATGTCCTCTTTCTTTAAGGATCGTGGTTTCCCTTCTGCCGTCATCAATGATGCCCTCACCATTATCTCCTCCATTACCCACACTTCGGCCCTCACCCCATCCTCCCGCCACCACAACAGGGACAGAGTTCCCCTTGTCCTCACCTACCACCCCACCAGCCTCCAGATCCAGCACATTATCCTCTGCAACTTCTGCCACCTTCAACAGGACCCCACAACTAAGCACATCTTTCCCTCTCCACTCCTCTTCACTTTCTGCAGGGATCAGTCCCTCTGCAACTCCGTGATCCACACGTCCCTCCCCATGGATCTCCCACCCGGCACTTATCCCTGTAAGCGTAAGTGCTACACCTGTCCCTACACCTCCTCTCTTGCTACCATTCAGGGCCCCAAACAGTCCTTCCAAGTGAGGCAACACTTCACTTGTGAGTCTGTTGGGGTCATCTATTGCATCCGGTGCTCCCAGTGCGGCCTCCTCTACATCAGTGAAACCCGACGCAGATTGGGGGACTGCTTCATCGAGCACCTCCGCTCCATCTGCCACAACAGACAGGATCTTCCGGTTGCCACCCACTTCAAATCTGCTTCCCATTCCCATTCAGATATGTCCATACATGGTCTCCTCTACTGCCATGATGAGGCTAAACTCAGGTTGGAGGAGCAACACCTCATATACCATCTCGGTAGTCTCCAGCCCCTTGGTATGAACAGAGAATTCTCCAACTTCCCGTAACTCCCTCCCACTCCCTTCCCCTATCCCTATTTCACTCTGTCCCCTCCCTCAGCTACCTATCACCTCCCTCATGGTTCCGCTTCCTTCTACTATGCATTGTTGTTTTCCCCTATTCCTTCTTCACCTTTCCTGCCTATCACCTCCCTGCCTCCCCTCCCCCAACCCTTTATCTTTCCCCTTACTGGTTTTTCACCTGGAACCTACCAGCCTTCTCCTTCCCACCCTCCCCCCACCTTCCTTATAGGGCCTCTGCCCCTTCCCTCTTATGTCCTGATGAAGGGTTCCGACCCGAAATGTTGACTGATCGTTTCCATGGATGCTGCCTGACATGCTGAGTTCCTCCAGCATGTTGTGAGTGTTGTTTTGACCCCAGCATCTGCAGAGTATTTTATGTCCATAGAACGGAGGCTGGTTCCAATGGTGTGCTGGCCACAGACCTGATCCCAGTTTATATTGAGATCAGGCAAGGCTGTGCACACACCTCACAGCATAGTCACTCTCCTAGAGGCAGGAAAACTACAGGCAGTGAAATGGGAAGTAGTTTTGTTACCTGCTGATGAACACGTATAGATGATAAGGGATTGTCTGGTAGTCAGTTTGATAGATAGGATAGATCACCCCATGAGTGCATGGGGTTAAATCAAGGGCCTGAGGAGAAATACGCTTAGAGAGAAGTGATGTGTTGACGATGGAAGTACCATGATGGTAATCCACGAGGGGATAGGCTACTGTGGGCAGTTAGGGAACCTAATGTCACAAGGATACCTTGGGCAGGAATGATTGAATGATGCAAACATATTTCAGCTGGAACAATAAACATGGAAACCATCAATCTATGCTCAGAAGAACTTGGATAATTGAAGATGTCTTTTAAAGCAGAGCGGCCAGTTTTTGGAGTGGGACATTGTTAGAGTGATTTGCCTTTGGCTCAACACAGGCAAATGTTCTAAGTAAGTAAGAAAGTTTCCAGTTATTTGATCATTTTTTTCCTGTTACTACAGAGCTACTGCGTTGAGAATGGATCCCAGAAATGGTGATATGTTCTTTGAGTGAGAGATGGGAAACTTGGAGGACCTCCAGTCTCCCTAATAACTACATCTGCACACAGAGTATCGAGCTTCAGCTCCTTGTTAAGGAACTAGAGCTACAGCTGGATTGCTTTTGGCTCATAGGAGAATGAGGAGGAAATAGATAGGAGGTACAGGGAGATAGTTACCCCTGAGATGCAGAAGGAAGTTTCCTGGATAACGGTCAAGAGAGGGAAAGGGAATAGGCAGCCAGTGCTGAGTAGCTCTGTGACCATTCCTCTCAATAATAAGTAATGCTTTGGATACTATTGGGGGGAGAGGGAACAACCTACCGGGGGAAGCTACGGCAACTGGATTGGGTTTCTGGCACTGAATCTGGCTTTGTAGCCCAGAAGGGTTGTGGGGAGAAGAGGAGTGCTGCAGCCATAGGGAATTCAATATTTGAGAAGCAGAAAACAGATTTTGTGGGCGTGAAAGAGACATCTGGATGGTACAGTGCCTGCCAGGTACCAGAGTCAGAAATATCTCTGATCAGGTGCACGGCACTCTAAAGGGAGATGGTGAATATTTTGATGTCATGGTGCATATCAATTCCAATGGTAGAAAAAGGGAGGAGGTCTTGAAGACAGAATACAGGTAGGTAGGAAGAAATCTGAAAAGCAGGATTTCCGGGGTAATAAGCAAATATGATATATATACTGTGTTTTGCACCTTGGTTTCAGAGGAACATTGCTTCATTTAGCTGTATACATGTGTATGGTTGAATGACAATAAACATTAATTTCAACTTTAAATACTATAATCAAAATTTACAGATAACCAGCATAAATCCTGTCCTACAGATTGGTCACTCCTTTCACTGAGTGTCATTAAGATTGTCAGGGTATAAGTCTGGGTGTGAGATTCCTCACATTTTAATCCCTAATGACTTCCAGTCTTCTATTTATTGCCCTCCACATGATATTTTGTGGAACAAACTTGCAACCTTTTAAACTGAAGGTGTATGATAAACTTTAAAGTAGGCATTTCTCATTCCTTCTAAAACTATATTAGTTTTGCCCTGGTTTTACCTTTGTTAACACTGAGAATCACCAGAACTCATAAAGAATTATCTTGTCAGCCAGTTGTTGACTCCCAAACTATAGGAGCCACAGTATGCCCATACTGCCCTGTATCCATCATAGTTAGCACCCATTAAGAGCATCTTGTCTTCTGTAGTAGAAAGCACCACTGATTTAAGGTGGAGGAACAAGAGGAATTCTCAGGGGATGTAGGGACTAATTAAACATACATTAAAGTAAGACAGGCTTGGATTAGCACCTCCACCACACCTCAAGGTACATCTACAGGGTAACTGAAGACTGAGTTCCAATTCAGATAGGTTGAAAGTTCACTGAAGATCTGGTGCTGTGTTGGTAAGCATGAAAGGCACGGATTCATCAGTATACTTTAGGTCTTTGAGAAAATCTACAGCCCAAACAGCTAAGAATCTACCCCACTGAAGGTAAATAATGCAGCAGAGATTACCATGGGAACAAAAGAAGATAGCAACCACTGGAAGGAACACTGTGAAGACTTCTTGGTTGGGATTCTATCTTTGAATCACATGCTCTTGACTCTACCCTCCCTGCACCCCTGCCATAACATCATCTCCAGTCATGTTGCATCACTAGTCCAATGAGATGTTGAAAAGATTGTAGGTACCATCTAAAAAAATTAAGTCCCTAGAGCGGCTGATACAGTGAGTTTTAAAACATGGTAGGGAGGAGCTGGTAGCCTCTTTTCTGTCATCTAGGAAAAAATGGCTATTCTAAGGATCTTCAGAGATGTTTAATCATGACCATCTCTCAGGAATATGGAAAATCTAATTGCAATAAATACAGAGGGAATCTCCCCTACTGTCCTCCTCAGGGAAAGTCATTGCCAGTGTCCTCCTCAATCCTCTTCTCCCTTTTGTAGAACAGCTACTTCTCCAAGCAGTTGCGAGCAGTAACATCAATCGCTGTTCATGGCCTCTTTTGCTTTCACAAGAGAACCAATTAGAAGGGATGTTGGGGAACCATTCTCAAGTTTGACTGATATTATATTAACATCTCCCTTTTTCTCTGATACACAAAGACACAACATTTTTATCCAAAGGGTCCAGAAGAACCAATCTCCTTGAGGGCAAGGATCAAGTAAGACTGCTTTGGCTTCATCTATATTCTCAATCTTTTTCACTTCAGTTTTGTTTCTTTACTTCCCCATTGAATTGGAGCTAATCTACAGGTCGAGTGCGAATGTGATCAACCTTAGCTGCTTCCAAGGCACAGCCAAGGTCATTCTAACTTCAGTCTTCCACATGTAGTATGTAAACTAACAACACATATGGGGCCACTCAGAGACCAAAGTACAGGTCATTGTTGACCTGTTTGCTGATATATGAAATAAAATTGACCTTACTTCAAACATTCAAAAGACAAATCTGCCCCGTTACAAAATGATTATTTAATAGAACCCTTTGCTTCAGTGACCAACCTAACACAATATCTTCAATTAAATATAAACAAACTGCTGGAGAAACTCAGAGAGCTGAGCAGCATTTATGGAGGCAAAGATATAGTTAGTGTTTCAGGTTGAGACACTACATTAGAACTGAGTGAAAACAGCCAGTATAAAGAGGTCAGTTTCATTTCCTCCCTTATTGCTCTGCATGCAATACTTCACGTGTAGTCTGATTAAAGTTTTAGTGGCTGCTGCATGACTTCCTTACACTTATTCTCCATACCCTTACCAATCAAGACAAGCATGCCATACACCTTCTCTATCAGCTTATCCATGTCTGTAGGCACCTTCAGTATCTCTCTCTCTCTCTCTCCCTCTCTCTGGCTATCCATCCCATAGGATGATAATGGTTCCTTTCAGTCAGTTAGTGGGGTGGTACCCCACTCCTCAGAAAGGAGCAGCGTGTGCGTGAGTGGATCTTAGGTGGGTAGGGGGTTGCACAGGTCCAGACCCACCCTCTCGATGTCCCCTCCTGGATCCAGCTGCATGGTACCTGCAGTACACTGTGGACCTGGTCCCTAAGATCCCTCTGTACCTCAAAGTGATTAAGGAGTCTACCATTAGCTGGATACTTCACCTTTCATTTGACTTCCCAAAGGGCAACACCTCATATTTGTCCAAATTAAACTCCATCTGCTACTTCTCTGCCCATATCTGTAACTGACCAATATCCCATTTTTTCTTTGATAGCCTTATACATTGCCCAGAACTCCGTGAAACTTGGTGTCATCTGCAATCTTGTTAATCCACCCATCTATATTTTTGTCAAAGTCATTGTATATCACAAACAACAGGGGACCCAGCATCGAACCTTGCAGACTTCCAGCCAGAAAAACAGTCTTCCATTCCTACTCCCTGTCTTTTACAGGTCAGTCGAATCCAAAATTCTAATTTATCCTGACTTCCACATACATTTATATTCTCAATCAATGCACAGTGAGGGACATTATCAGATGCCTTACTAAAATCCATGTAGCTAAAGTCTATTGCCTTACCCATATCAAGCTCCTTTGTCACCTCCTCAAAACAACTTAACCAAGATGGTAAGGCATGGCCTGCCCTTCACAAAGCCATGCTGACTATCCCTAAGCAGGCCATACTTCCCCAAATGTGCATGAATTCTATATCTCAGCATTGTCTTCAATAGCTTCCTTAACACTGACCTGAGAGTCACTGGCCTTTAATTACCTGGATGATGTCTATTTTCCTTCTCGAAAAAAGGCAAAACAGTTGTAACTCTCCATTCTTCTAGGACCTCACCATTTGCTAGTGAGGACACACAGACTTTTGTTGACGTCCCAGCATTCTCCTTACTGGCCTCTTTCAATACACTAGCATATATGCCATCAGGCCCTGGGGACTTACCCACCTTACTGCTTTTTAGAAGAACCAGCATTACCTCTTCCTTAATCTCAAAATGTCCCAGCACATGAGCATGTCCCACACTGCTTTCATTACCCTCCAAATCCTTCTCCTGTGTAAATAGAGTGTGCTTACCCTCTCCTTAGCTATGCTCTTTTTCTGAATACAAGTATATAATATCTTGGGATTCTCCTTGATCTTGTTCACCAAGGACATTTCATGTGCTCATTTGGCCTTCTTAAATACTTGCTTGAGCACTTTCTTAATATCTTCATGTTCCATAAGGGTGCAGTCAGAATTAAGCTTCCTTTTTGATTTCTGACTAAATTTAGAAACATAGAAACATAGAAAACCTACAGCACAATACAGGCCCTTCAGCTCACAAAGCTGTGCCAAACATGTCCCTACAGTAGAAATTACCTAGAGTTACGCACAGCCCTCTATTGTTCTGAGATCCATGCATCCACCCAGGAGTCTCTTAAGAGACCCTATCGTATACACCTCCACCACCGTCACCGGTAGCCCATTCTATGCACTCACCACTCTCTGTGTAAAAAAAACTTACCCCTGACATTTCCTCTGTACCTACTTCCAAGCATCTTAGAACTGTGCCCTCTCGTGTTAGCCATTTCAGCCCTGGGAAAAAGCCTCTGACTATCCACATGATCAATGACTCTCATCATCTTATACACCTCTATCAGGTCACCTCTCATCTTCTGTTGCTCCAAGGAGAAAAGTCCGAGTTCACTCAATCTATTCTCATAAGGCATGCTCCTCAATCCAGGCAATATCCTTGTAAATCATCTCTGCACCCTTTCTATGGTTTCCACATCCTACCTATAGTGAGGTGAACAAAACTGAGCACAGTACTCCAAGTGGGGTCTGACCAGGGTCCTATATAGATGCAACAGTAGGTCTCGGCTCCTAAACTCAATCCCACGGTTGATGAAGGCCAATGCACTGTATGCTTTCTTAACCACAGAGTCAACCTGCGCAGCAGCTTTGAGTGTCCTATGGACTCGGGCCCCAAGATCCCTCTGATCCTCCACACTGCCAAGGGTCTTACCATTAATATTATATTCTGTCATCTCCGCTTATCCCTTCCTTGTCCTTAATCCCTACCAGGTCATACTGCTCCTGAACTCTGATCAGCAGGTCTTTAAACAACTCCCACGTGTCAGACATCGCATTGTCTGACAGCAGCTGTTCAATTAGCTCCTGTCTCATCCTGTTATAATGTTTTCTCCCCCAATTTAGTACCTTCCCAAAAGATCTATCCTTATCCTTACTTATAACCATCTTAAAACACAATGAATTTTGGTCATTATTTCTAAAATGCTCCCCTGCTATCAGCTCATTTCTTAAAACCAGTTTCAGTATCTTCTCTCCTGCAGTACCCCCCACCGAAGGCATTCAAGAAATCCTTCCCCAGCTAAGCCTTTTGTATTTAGAAAGTTCCGGTCAATACTGGGAATGTTAAAGTCCACTACTGTGACAATCCTATTGTTCCTTTACCTTTTCAAATTCTGTCTAGGTATCTGTTCCTACAACTCTCACCATATGGGCATTACCATCTAATCGCAGTAACATACTAAATTTATCCCAAGTATAAACCTGTCTGTCAATTACAAAAGTTTGATGAGAATTTCCTACTGATTATATTGTTAATTGTGCCTTAGTTGATTCACTATTAACTGTCTTGATCGTGGAATGATTATGTCTGAGACACTTCTTTTAATTCAACTCTTGACAGCACAGAAGATTATTTCTTAAACTACTATTAAATAGTAATGATAATTAATTGCTAATTAGTCATGACTGTTAGATTACTTCAGTTATTAATGCTGCTGTAAATCTATTTCTGGCAGCTATTAGAAGTTAAATAGCTGTCGTACTCTCCGCTGGAGCACCACCTCGATCAATTCTACACCAGGAAATTGCATTGTTGCAATGTTTTTTCCTGTGGTGAGTTTAATACATTTTCCATCTTATTCCTATGATTACTTAGCTTCTAACAGGGATGGGGAAATCACCCGAAAATTCCAACCTTTGTCATCAGTGTATTTTTCCTGCTGGTCCATGAGCCATTCAGGATGTTGGGTGAGAATTGTGCATGAAATATTGTGCATGATTTTGATGTTTTCTGTCCCCTAAACAGAACTTGCTCTCTTAACACAGCTTTAATAGAGCAAAATGGCCCTGATGATTATGCAGGAGCTTTGTGACAAGAAAGCCACTTCTGACAGAGGAGCACTCCATCAGGTATCAGACAGCCATGGAGACGTCATGCAGACTCCATGCAAACAGCACCCAAGTTCAGGATTGAAACCATGTCTCCAGAGCCGTGAGGCAGTGGTGTGAAAAATACGACAGTCTGGATTTGGTGCTCAATTGCAAGAATGGGATTTGAACCTTTTATTTTCTGTCTCATGGTGTGAGGAGGAGGGGCAATTGGCATTCATTAAGGCTTATATCAGAGTTGAAAATTGCGGGTTCAAACTTTACTCTTGAATCCTGCTGACAAAATTCTGGCATGAAAGTACATCGGAATGCTGACAGGTTGGACTGCAGAAATTGCCTTGCTGATCTGTAACGCCTGCTCACCCTCCTGTACCAATTTTGTCAGCATGCGAAAGGTCAGCCTCTCTTGCTCTCATTATCCTGGAGAGTAGCAATGCGGCTTGGGTACTCCTTTAATGTCTTTGGTACCTCCTAGGGCTGGGGAATTGAATTGAATTGACTTTATTACCTGTACTTCCTTCCTAGCGTGTCGCGCCAGACAGTCAGCCATCCTTATCTGGCGTGTAGTGGCAGGATTGGTCTCCTTTCAGATTAACTGGGTCACGATATGAACGATATGAACTTTATTACTTACATTCTGATCTTAAACCTCCGGTGCCTTGCGGCCATACCCACCCATGGGAAAGTCTTCGGGAGTAAACCCTGAGGAAGAAATCCGGAGCCAGCATCCCTAAGGCAGTTTGATGTTGGTTACAACTTCACTCTGGCAACCTCTGCGACAACACAGGTGTCAAGCTGTATCGGTGCTTGCCCTTCCCTTGGACTACATCAGTGACGTGGGGAGGGGGAACTTGCTGCATGGGCAACAGCCGGTTCTTTAAATCTTCCCACCCAGGCTAGAGCCCTGGAGAGGGCACAGTCCACCAGAGGTGCAAACCCATGATCCCCTGGGATCGACAGCTGCCTTCTACTAACATCCTTCACATACATGAGGAGTGAAAATCTTTACATTACATCTTCGTCTAGTTGTGCAATGTGCAATTTATAGTAATGTGTAATAAATAGTATGTACAACAGGACAGTCAATATAGCATAGAAATACAATTGTACCAGCATGAATTAATTAGTCTGATGGCCTGTTGGAAGAAGCTGTTCCAGAGGCTGTGGGTCTTGGATTTTGTGCTGTGGTACTGTTTCCTGGATGGTAGTAGCTGGACTGGTTTGTGATTGGGGTGACTTGGGTCCCCAATGATCTTTCGGGCCCTTCTTACACACCTGTCTCTGTAGATGTCCTGAATAGTGGGAGGTTCACATCTACAGATGCACTGGATTGTCCGCACCACTCTCTGCAGAGTCCTGCGATTGAGGGAGGTACAGTTCCCATACCAGGCAGTGATGCAGCCAGTCAGGATGCTCTCAATTGTGCCCCTGTAAAAAGTCCTTAGAATTTGCGGGGGGGGGGGGGGGGCGGGGGGGGAGCATACCAAACTTCTTCAACCATCTGAGGTGAAAGAGGTGCTGTTGTGCTTTTTCACCACACAGCTAGTATGTACTGACTGCATGAGATCCTCAGTGATGTGTATGCCAAGGAACATAAAGCTGTTCACCTTCTCAACCCCAGATCCATTACTGTCAATATGGGTTAGCCTGTCTCCATTCCTCCTGTAGTCCACAACCAGCTCCTTTGTTTTTGCGACATTGAGGGAGAAGTTGTTTTCTTGATACCATTGTGTCAGGGTGATGAATTTTTCTTTGTAGGCTACCTCATTATTATATGAGATTAGGCCAATCAATGTAGTATCGTCAGCAAATTTAATTAGCAGATTGGAGCTGTGGGTGGCGACAGAGAGAGTATAGGAGTGGGCTTCGGACACAGCCCTGAAAGGCACCTGTGTTGAGGGTCAGAGGGGCAAAGGTGAGGGACCCACTCTTACCACCTGTCGGCAATCTGACAGGAAGCCCAGGATCCAGCTGCACAAGGCAGGGTGAAGGCCAAGGTCTCTGAGTCTCTTGTCAAGCCTGGAGGAAATTATGGTGTTGAATGCTGAACTGTAGTCCAAGAACAGCATTCTCGCATAAGCATCCCTCTTCTCCAGGTCTGTAAGGATGGTGTGTAGAGGGGATTCATGGGCTTAAACACTTTGAAATGACTTGTAATATAAAATATCTCCAATAATTTGAGATTGTTAGGTATTTAAAATTTGAAGATAATTAAAGAAAAAAGTTAAATATATCTAAACATATAAAAAAGAATGTTTTAATAAAACACCAAAAGCACAAATAATTGAAAACAAAGGAAAAAAATAATTTGAAGTACAACTGAGTAAACAGAGTAAACTCTCATTTGTTTTCTAATCCTTTATCCTACTAGGAAGTCTAACCGGGGTATTCCAGCCAAACTGGGCACCAAAGGAGTTCAGCAGCAGCAAAATGAATGTACTGATTTAGAATTTATTTAAATCTTACATCCATCCCACAACGTGAGGGAGTATGAAATTATTTGCATTATGACTCCATCGCAATGTACAGACATGTAATTTTAAAAGTCTTGTAGAAAGAAGCTGTCCCCTAGCCCGTTGGTCCTGGCTTTAATGCTGTGGTACCGTTTGCCAGATGGAAGCAGTTGAAACAGTTTATGGTTGGGGTGACTGGTGTCCCTGATGACCTTCCAGGCCTTCTTTCTACACCTGTTACTATAAATGTCCTCAATGGAGGGGATTTCACATCCACAGATGTGCTGGGCTGTTTGTACCACTCTCCGCAGTGCCCAGGGATCAAGGTTGGTGCAGTCCCCATACCAGATGGTGATACAGCCAGTCAGTATGCTCTCAATGGTGCCCCTACCGAAGGTCTTGAGGATCTGGGGGCCCATACCAACTTCTTCAGTCACCTGAGGTGGAAGAGACGCTTTTGTGCTTTTTTTTTTTACCACACAGCTGGTGTGTACAGTCCAGTTGAGATCTTCAGTGATGTGCACACCGAGGAACTTGAAACAACTCACCCTCTCGACTGCAGACCCATTGATGTTGATTGGGCCAAGTCTGTCTCTGTTCCTCCTGTAATCTACAATCAGCTGTTTTGTTTTTTGGACATTCAGCGAGAGGTTGTTATCCTGGCAGCACTGTGTCAGGGTGTCAATCTTTCTTCTGTAGGCTGCCTCATAACTGCTAGTAATAAGGCCAATCAAAGGTGTGTCATCTGTGAATTTGATCAGCAGATTGGAGCTTTGTGTGGCAGTACAGTTTTGGGTGTAAGGGAATAGGGGTCTCAAAAAATAACCCTAGGGGCATCTGTGTTGAGGGTCAGAGGGGCAGAGGTGAGCGAGCCCATCCTTACCACCTGTCAGTGATCTTATAGGAAGTCTAGGATCCAGCTGCACATGATGGGGTGCAGACCAAGGTCTCTGAGCTTCCTATCAAGTCTGGAGAGAACTATGGTGTTGAATGCTTAACTGTAGTCCAGGAACAGCATTCTAATGTATGCATCCCTCTTCTCCAAATGAGCGAAGATGGAGTGTACAGCTGTGGCTACGGCATCATTGGTTGACCGGTTCCATTGGTAGGTGAATTGTAAGGGGTCCAGAGTGGGCAGTAGCATGCTGCAGATGTAGTCTATAACCAGTCTCTCAAAGCATTTGCTTAGAATTGGGGTGAGTGTGACAGGGTGCCAATCATTCCGGCATACTGCCTTGATTTTCTTAGGTACAAGGACAATGATGGCCTTAGAACAGAAAATCCTACAAAAGTAGAGGAATTGGACCAGTCCTTCACAGGTGACGTCCTCCCCACCCTTGAGCACATCTACACAAAGCATTGTTGCAGGAAAGCGGCATCCACCATCAGGGACTCACACCACCCAGGTCATTCTCTGTTCTCACTGCTGCCACTGGGAAGAAGGTAGAGGAGCCTCAGGACTCACACCACCAGGCTCAAAAACAGTGATTGCCTTCAACCATCAGGCTCTTGAGGCAAAGGGGATAACCACTCGACTTCATTTTCCCCATCATAGAAATGCTCCTATAACTATGGACTAAGTTTCAAGGACTCTTCACCTCATGTTCTTAATATCTATTGCCTATTTATTTATTATAATTATTTCCTTCCTTTAATATTTGCACAGTTTGTTGTCTTTTGCACACTGGTTGAATGCCCAGATTGGTGTGGTCTCTCATTGGTTATTATTTTATTACGGATTTATTGAGAATGCCCCCAAGAAAGTGAATCTCGCAGTCATATATGATGACACATATGCACTTTGATAATAAATTCACTTTGAACTTTAAGTTTTGATGTCTTCATCAGCAATGGATCTTCCTCATTAAATATCCACCAAACATCACAGTACTGTATCAAATTACTGCTGATTCAAGAGTAGCTTTTGCGGAGATCATGACCAAGGAATCAAACAACAGCAACAAGCATCATTAGCAAGACTTGTGAAGATCAGGCTAATTCTGTCCAGAAATCGATGCTCCAAGACTAACAGCCTGTTCCATGGCTGTCCTTGTACGAGCTCTGATCTCAATGTTACAGTAGTTCTCTGCAGTAAAGTGTCCTTTGGATGAGATCGGCTTCTTTTACTTGGGTAATAAATTTTAATTAATGGGTTCCTGTCAGTGTTGCACTATCAATTCCCTCCTGGTCTATTGTAATTTTATGATCATCCTAAATCATGTTTAGGTTTTCTGCTCCAATGAAAAGAGCTACAAGATATTGAGCACTTTGTTACAACTATAACTTCCCATCTGAGGCATCCGCTAATGGATCTACTGTCTGCTGCCAAGTGTTTTCACTTCCTCTGAATGGAGGATTCTGAACAGCACTGAGAACTCAAGATTGAGCCCTAACTAGCTCTATTCAAATAGATCAATGCCAACACAGTCCTCATTTTGAAACCAAATGTACCAGCCTTTCTATGTCAGTGGGGAATTATGCATAAGACATAAAGATCACTCCCCACATCACTGTCTAACTATTATGTACTTGTTTCTATGCCTTTTTAATACCTTCCTAGAAATATTCCTTTTGGTCAGGGGTTCCCAACGTGGGGACAACTGACCTCTCGGTTAATAGTAGGAATCCATGGCATAAAAAAACATTGGGAACCCCTGGTCTAGGTGTTACAGCTGCGGTGATCAGCACTTGCAATCAAAGATCAATTTTAAGATCATTTAGGCCCCATTTAACATTGAGTCTGTAAAGTTACTCAAACCTTGGTTTGGGCAAAATGTGGGGACACTAGCACAAGTACTGGAGTAGAAGAAAGCTGTTCCCTTGCGATGGGCTCCACCTGAACTCTTGCTGGGGGCAGTGTTTTGCTGCCTCACATAAATAGGGACGTAGATAGGGCTTTCAACTGGCTAGGAGGAGGGAGTTCTCCATGAACCGAACATTTAATAAATCAGGAGGGACTGAAAGTTGATGGATAGTGAGGGGGGGAAACAAAGGTTCAAAGGTTAATTTATTATCAAAGCATGATAAGTTGTATGATATACAACTCTGAAATTTGTATTTCTCCAGGTAGCCATGGAACAAATAAAGAACATGGAAATCATTCGGAGAGAAAAATCAAACCAACCCCCCCCTTACAAAAAAAAATGGCATCCTAATCATTAACCCCCATAAACCCCCACCCCGTGCACAAAATGGAACAGGAACATTGACCCCAAAAAACCCCTCCCCGGCACAAATAACTAACAGGACATCAACCCTCAAACACCCTCCTCTCACACAACAAAGCGGAAAAGGAACGAGTGATTAAAAAAAGCACAGAATATAAAACCCATAAGCCTGAAAAAGTCCACCATCCATAAGCACAATGTGCCAATTCATAAATGCAGAACCAAGAATCGATCCGACGATATCACCCGCCTGCCACAGTGAGCCACAAAGTAATAGTCTGCTCACAGACTGCTTCACCAGCAGCAGTCAGCAATGAAACTCTCGCTCACCTCCTGTATTTGCCTGGATGTCACAGTCTTTCTCCACACTTTAATCAGACAGCCATTGTGTGTTAGTCCATGATAGATGTAAATGAAAATACACACAATAGAGCAAATCTAGATTTAACTAACTAAAAAACATCAACGTTTAGTGATGTTTATTTGAATGCACGTAGAATTTGCATCAAGGTGGGTGAGTTGACAGCACAGTTAACAACATTGTGAGCATGAACTAATTGTTATAATGAAAGTGTGGCTGAGGGCTGACAGCACCGTGTACTCAATAATGTATTTTAGGTTAAACAGTGTTGCAAAAGAACCGACCAAAGAGGAAAGTATTATGTACGTGCAGGACAAGAACGACAACAGAGTGGTATGATTAAACATTTTTACTAAGTCATGTTAGTAATAGAACTCGCTGAGCAACTTGTGGAAGCTACGATCTGGGCCTACCATGACAAAAACTCAAGCGCATTAGAAAGCCATTTCCCGGTTCCAGTGTTGTCATCATTCAGAATGGCATCTTAAATGAATAGCACCTCTGGAAAAATGCATATTTTGCCCCGTTAATCCATCAAATATAAGATCTTTCAAAAATATCTGAATTGGTAAGGGGGGCAAGAATGGGGAAAAAGAATGGAGATAAAAAAGCACCACTGCGGAGCCTATGGAAGAGAGAGGTACAACACACGGCTCTCCTAACGTGCGCGTGGTGGCAAGGCTGACGCTGGGCCTTGTGCAGGAGAAGCAGCAAATATGATAAGGATTCTGGAAGAGATAAGGGAAGTCCAAAAAGATATAAAACAGCAACGAAGTGATATAAAGTCAGAGCTTGCCAACGTCAATCAGAAAATAGTGGTGGCAGAGACTCAAATTGAGAAGGTGGGAGATCACGTGCAAAATGTGGAACAGATACTAAGTAAGATGATAACAGTATTAAATCAACAGAAAAGTAAATTGCTTGACCAGGAGGAAATAAGAGGGTTAACATATGAGGAACGTTTGTCCACTCTTGGACTGTATTCCTTGGAGTTTAGAAGGATGAGGGGAGACCTCATAGAAACATTTTGAATGTTAAAAGGCATGGTTGTGGATGTGGATGTCGCAAAGTTGTTTCCCATGATGGGGGAGTCTAGTATGACTTCAGGATTGAAGGGCACCCTTTCAGAACAGAAATGCGAAGAAATTTTTTTAGTCAGAGGGTGGTGAATCTATGGAATTTGTTGCCACGGGCAGCAGTGGAGGCCAAGTCATTGGGTGTCTTTAAGGCAGAGATTGATAGGTATCTGAGTAGCCAGGGCATCAAAGGTTATGGTGAGAAGGCGGGGCAGTGGGACTAAATAGGATAAAATGGATCAGCTCATGATAAAATGGCGGAGCAGACTCGATGGGCCGAATGGTCTACTTCTGCTCCTTTGTCTTATGGTCTTATGGTCTTATGGAAAGATTGCGATGGAAAAATATCAGAATTTAAAATGTTCCCAAAGGAGCAGAGGGATTGTCGATGATAGACTTTGTAGAAAAGCTGCTGCAGGAAGCACTGGAGATTACCCCGACTATGGAGATAGAAATTGAGAGGGCTCATTGTTCACTCATCCCGCGGCCTCCCGGAGACAGAGGAAGTTAGCCACGCTCAATTGTACTTAGATTCCTTCAATTCAAGAGCAAGGTGGAGATTCTACGAAGGGCCTGGGGTAAGAAGAGGGATTTTTGGAATGGGAAGTTAATATTCTTTGATCATGATTACCCCCCGGCGGTCCTACAGAAATGGAAGGAATATTCTGAAGCAAAACGTATATTAAAGCAAGAAAAGATTAAATTCCAAACCCATACCCTGCTAAACTGAGGTTATTTTACCAAGAAGGGATATGACCATATCAGATGGTGGAAGAGGCGACTACAGACATGAAGAACAGAGGGCTGCCCTTGCAAATCATGGTCAAATCAAGGGAAAGTCCGGCTGGGCAGTTATCTCGATCTGCTTAAGAGAACCGAAAAAGCAGGGGATAGGAGCAGGACAAGAGAAGGATATTAGGAGGAGAATGTGAGTTCTCCGAGGACAGCCCTCACCTCCTCCAGAAGAGCCATAAGGTTTGGCTAACTTTAAAAGTGCTGATAAACTAAACGGAAGAAAAAAATAGACAGTGATATACCTATCGCAAGAAATACGTGTTATAATGTGGATTTTATATGACTCAATTTTTAAAAATTCATTCATTCATTCCTTTTTCCCCACCTAAATGAGAATATATACATGGGAGGAATACACAGGGAAATCATTTCTATGTAATGGACATAGATTTTTTTAACTTACTTTTATAGGTACTGCAGTGGGGGCCCTCAACTCACAGGTAGGAGGGACTATCCCCCACGGCTAGAAGTTTCTTCTAGCTCAACCCAGGGTCATCTAGAGACCCCAGCCTTGGAATCACCCCTTTGTTATCTTTTTTTTATTTTTCACATTTCCTGGCTTTTATTTGTTCAAGGAGTAGATCGATTACGTTATATTCCGCAAATTTCAATGATATACTAACTGATAAGTACACATGGCTAAGGACAAAGTAAAAGTCATTTCTTTTAACAAACAACACACATCAAAGTTGCTGGTGAACGCAGCAGGCCAGGCAGCATCTGTAGGAAGAGGTGCAGTCGACGTTTCAGGCCGAGACCCTTCGTCAGGACTAACTGAAGGAAGAGTGAGTAAGGGATTTGAAAGTTGGAGAGGGAGGGGGAGATACAAAATGATAGGAGAAGACAGGAGGGGGAGGGATGGAGCCAAGAGCTGGACAGGTGATTGGCAAAAGGGGATACGAGAGGATCATGGGACAGGAGGTCCGGGAAGAAAGACGGTGGGGGGGGACCCAGAGGATGGGCAAGAGGTATATTCAGAGGGACTGAGGGAGAAAAAGGAGAGTGAGAGAAAGAATGTGTGTATAAAAATAAGTAACAGATGGGGTACGGGGGGGAGGTGGGGCCTAGCGGAAGTTAGAGAAGTCAATGTTCATGCCATCAGGTTGGAGGCTACCCAGACGGAATATAAGGTGTTGTTCCTCCAACCTGAGTGTGGCTTCATCTTTACAGTAGAGGAGGCCGTGGACAGACATGTCAGAATGGGAATGGGATGTGGAATTAAAATGTGTGGCCACTGGGAGATCCTGCTTTCTCTTGCGGACAGAGCGTAGATGTTCAGCAAAGCGGTCTCCCAGTCTGCGTCGGGTCTCGCCAATATATAAAAGGCCACATCGGGAGCACCGGACGCAGTATATCACCCCAGTCGACTCACAGGTGAAGTGTTGCCTCACCTGGAAGGACTGTTTGGGGCCCTGAATGGTGGTAAGGGAGGAAGTGTAAGGGCATGTATAGCACTTGTTCCGCTTACACGGATAAGTGCCAGGAGGGAGATCAGTGGGGAGGGATGGGGGGGTCGAATGGACAAGGGAGTTGTGTAGGGAGCGATCCCTGCGGAAAGCAGAGACGGGAGGGGGGAGGGGGAGGGAAAGATGTGCTTAGTGGTGGGATCCCGTTGGAGGTGGCGGAAGTTACAGAGAATAATATGTTGGACCCGGAGGCTGGTGGGGTGGTAGGTGAGGACCAGGGGAACCCTATTCCTAGTGGGGTGGCGGGAGGATGGAGTGAGAGCAGATGTACATGAAATGGGGGAGATTTAGCTTGCTTGAGATTTCTTTTAATGTTAATGGGCTGTTGAATCCAGTCAAGTGCAGTAAAATTCTATCAAAAATGAAAAAAGAGTAAGCCCATGTAGTATATTTACAGGAAACTCACTTAAGTGATAATGAGCATTGAAAATTAAAGAGAATGGGCTTCACTAATTTGTTTTTCTCCTCATATAAATCAGGACACAGAAGAGGAATTGCTATTCTCATCTCAAGCAAGCTAAATTTTGAAAAAGTGTCTGAAATGAGAGATAAGGAGGACAGATATGTTCTGGTAAGGGGGAATATAGATGGAAATCCAGTTACTTTATTGAATATATACACACCCCTAGGAAGTGATACTAGTTTCTTCCAGAAAATTACTAATATTGTGGTAACAGAAACAGAAGGTCTCTTGATATGTGGGGGAGACTTAAATTTATAATTACAACCAAATTTCCACTCTTCCAATAGAAAAATTTATGAAACAAAGTCCTTACATAAGAAAGTTAACACTCTTTTTGAGGATGTTGGTCTAATTGATATATGGAGGGACCTTTTCCCCGACAGAAGGGATTACACTCATTATTCTGCCCCCCATTCCGTATATACAAGAATAGACTATTTCTTAACATTAGGAAAAGATAGAGATAAAATAATCACCTGTGGAATTGGGACAATAGATGTAAGTGACCATGCACCTATATATTTATCTGTTGATTTTGACCTACAGCCAAAGAATACTATTCGGAAACTAAATTCAAGTCTACTCAATGATCCCTATTTTATAGAACAAATTAAAAAAGAAATTGGTCTTTACTTAGAATTCAATGATAATGGAGAGGTTTCACCTCCCATTCTATGGGATACTTCGAAGGTTGTCTTCAGAGGGAAAATTATAGCGATATCTCCATATAAGAAAAAAATGAAATAAAACATGAGAGGAATTACAAAACAAGCTGAAGGAACTAGACTCTTAAAATATAGAAAACTATTATAAAAGAATATAAACTGGAGAGAGACATTGCAATTCTTAAATGGTGTGCATATGACTCAGATTTTACGCCAAATAAACTGGATGCTAGATTTAAGGACTGGACAGCTAAAGGAATAACAGCTATTTGCAATATAATGAAAGAAGGAACACTGTTCAGTTTCAAAATGCTCAAATAGAAACACTTATTAGAAAAACAAGACTTTAACCGGTATTTACAGATGCAACAGTATGTTAATAGGACGGTTAAAAATATAACCAAGGCAAGTACATGGCTGATAGAGCTAATTAGAAAAGCATATAATTCAGACAACGGTAGTAGAATAATTTCAAGTGTGTATAAGGGTTTGTCAGATGTTAAAACACATTCGACTTCATACATTAAAACAAAGTGGGAGAAGGAAGGAGGAATAATAATATCTGAGGAAGAATGGACAATAATATGGAGGTATCAATGGAAGGGTACCAGTTCACAGAAATGGAGGGAATTCGGGTGGAAAAACTTGATAAGATATTTTATTACACCCTCTCAGAAATCCCACTATGATAGTAACCCCCCTGTTTGCTGGAGAAATTGTGGAAATCAAAATGCAAACCATTATCATATTTTCTGGGAATGCCCCGTTATCAAAGACTATTGGAGCAGGATACATAATGCCCTACAAGACATCTTTAAATGTGAAATACCCTTAGGGAGTAAGACCATATATTTTGGGTATATATCTCAAGAATGGTTGAAAAAGACCCTTACCAGGAAATGGTTATCACAGGAGAGCCCAAATTTAAATGTATGGATGGAAATAGCAATGGACATTTACAAAATGGAGAAGATAACAGCATCTGTTAATCATAAGTTGGAACAATTTTATTCATACTGGAAAAAATGGTTTAACTACATAACACCTCATAGGCCTGATTTTATTCTCACAAATCAATGAATATGTTGTAAAAAAAAAGATCACTCCCTGCTCTGTACATAGTTTTCTTCTTTCAATTGTTCTTTCTTTCCTCTCCTTTCTATAAGTGTATACCTCAGATAAATATTATGTGGAGATTTGTGACAAATATGATTATATGATATATATGTACAGTATCTGAAATACATCTTATGGAAATATTTGTTCGATGATGAAATTCAATAAAAAAATAAATTAGAAATAAAAAAGAAAGCCAGTTCCCAAAAGAGAATGTTTCCCCCCCATCCCCCATAGGAGGCCCAGTCGATTCACCACGTGATCCATTGGTTGCGTGCACACATGCCACATTTTTACAATCATCTGATACAGCACATCCCTCAGCCCTCCACCCCAAGGATAGGAACCACAGAGGAGGTGAATAACTGAAGTAATCTAAGAAAAATATTGAAATGTCTATCCCGCTTGCTAGTGGTAACCTGGCTGGTGCACCATTGTGGACCGCTGCAGGGTTGGGGTTGGGGGTAGGGGGGCAGCTTCTCTCTCTCTGTCTTCCTGGTTAGCTGATATCAAGTGCAGTGAGCTATTAATCTCCTCTTCTTTTGATGTAGCGTCCATTGGTTCATCCACTGGGACACTGGCTTCATCATCAGAGAATGCCTCTGTAGCTTGTCTGGGATGCCCACCTCTTCACTGTGTACATTATCAAAAGGTTGTCTAACAATTCTTCCCTCTGTCAGTTGAAGTTCTGCTGCATGAACTTGACAATGCTAGATGACAGCTTTCTTCCTACGAGATGCACATGTCGACTTTGTCTCTGGCACCAAGTTCAAGTTTAATTATCAATCAACCATACATGACTATAGCTAAATGAAACAGCATTCCTTCGGGCCAAGATGAAAAACACATTACCAACAGCATAAAGCAAACTGTACATAGCACATGGCACAAGTAGCAAATAACATTACAATGTCAGAAAAAAAACATTGGCACAAAGAAATAAAAGGTAAAAATAAACCCCAAGTCCCTGAGTGGCATGAGTGGTCCTGAAGAAAAGTCCTGGCCGAAAACTTTGATTGTTTATTCACTTCCATAGTTGCTGCCTGACCTGCTGAGTTCCTCCACCATTTTGTATGTGTTGTTCTGCATTTCCAACATCTACTAAATCTCTTGTGTTTAAGAATTGATAGCAAGTTGTCCTGGTACAGCTTGTTCTTTCACCGAACGAACACTGGAGGGCAGCACCAAATGGAGGGTCAGCCCCCCAACCCATGTACGGATTCTACTGTGCCCCGCAGGGGCTCTCAGCTACTGCCTCAGTGTCTGCTCTCTTGGTCAGCTGCTACAGGCGACCTTGAGGCCTCGGCCTTTTCCTCCCCTCAACTGAGGCAACTCAGCTCCCCTGCCATCTGACTTGCCAATGAACAAGTGAACCATACTTACAGTATTCTATGTTACTGTTACTCCAATAGGGTCTTGAGAACACAATAAAAATGTCCAAGCCAATCACTCACACCATTTTTTGCACGTCACACCATCCAACGATACACAACAAGTCCAGGCAACAACACAATAATGGTACGCAATAGGTCCTGTGGATGGGATAGGCCTTCAGTACTTGATGTTCTTAGCATCCAGCAGAGATTTGGGGGGGTCATAAAAAAAGCATACAAGATGAACAAGTACACCATTCACGTGAACAAACATTCACAGACTAATGTGCGTATCATAATTTTGTTTCATGGCCTCTTGCTTGCCACAAATTTTCTCTGGATGACCAGCTGTAGGAGATCTGCTCTCTGTAGGTGATCAAGCTCTTCCACCTTTGGGCCCACCACATACGGCACCAAGTGGGTCTTGTAAAACTTGAGTTGGGAGTTGTCCTTAAACTTGAACTTAGCCGCCAGACCACGGTATTGATCCAAAGCCTCAGCTGGGGAACACTCACTGGTGCCTTTGTAATAGAGAATTCAATGCAAGGTTCTCCCCAATATGGTTGATGCAGGACAACACCGATGGCATCTTTTTAATCCAATTTCCGCCGAACAAATTAGTCTGTCGATCTCCCTTGATCACATGCACAAGTAAGTGAAGCATATCCTCTGCTAAACACTTCTGCCATGAAGACACCATGCACATCCACACTATCTCCAGTGTAACTGCGGGACACTTGAGTTCACCAGTCATTATCTTAGAATCTGCGGCAAGGATAATTTGCTTACTAAAATGACAGCTAATCCCAAATCCAGCTCAAATTTCACACGCTGGTTGTTGATTGTGAGTCTAACAAAGTAAGGTGGTTAGTTTCATGGATTTAGAAAATAGAGCCAATTGCTTCACACTGGCTGTCTCCTTGCATGGAGTTGATGGTTGAATTCTGACCTTTATTCTTGGGGTGTTGCTTAGTGAAGCTCATCTTCTCAATGCGTCCTACCTTCTGACAGAACTGGAATCCAATCTTTTGATGCTTGCAATTGGACCATTGGGCATGACGTTCCACACACTGGTGACATCTCTTTGTTGACTGCAGGTTGGTATCCACTGCCAAACAGTGAAGTTTTCGGGAGGGGGCTGAATCTGTGTAAGGCCTCTCTTGACTACTCCTGGTGGTGAGCAATGGAATGTGCTTTGTCCCAAGACAAATAATGCTTTTCGGACAGGAAGCTCTCCTGTGACCACCCGTCTTGGCCTCTAACAATCAATGCTTAGGTAAAGTATATCATCAGATATTGTGAGGGACAAATTTGTGGAATACATCAGGGACTGCTTTCTAGAGTAGTAAATGTGGAACCTATCTGGGAAAGAGCTATTTTAGATTTTGTCTTATGTCATCAGGAAGGATCATTTAGGGATCTTACAGGTTAAAGACATCTACGGGGCAGTGGCCACTATATGATAGGATTCCACATGCTGCTTCAGAATGATTAACAATGTAACTAAGGCAATATAATGATATATTAACATGAAGGTAAACAATCTAAGAGACAGGAATAACATGGGTCGAATTAAGATGGCACCAATGACTGCCTCTTTGAGCTCATCTGTGGAAACAGTTTAAGTTCCTCTCTCTTAATGTCTTTTTTTCCCTTTACAAGGTGGCTGGGGTTTTATTGAGGCCCTTGATTTGCAATGCCATTAGACTGATTTTCATGGCAGACGATCCCCCACTCCTGAAGCTCCCTGACGAGCTGTTTTCTGACATTCCCCAGGTGCGGCATGGGAAATGCACTTCTGGGGTGCAGCTCTGTGGACAGCCGCTTCCAGGCCAACGCTGTGGGAGAAGCAACATCAGGGTTTTGCGGTGGCGGGTGCTGCAGACTGGAGTCTCTATACTCGAGCCATCACTCCCTCTCTCTCACTTTCCCCTTGATGATGGGGAGTATTTGCTGCCCAATCTCAAGCCGGAAAATTTTGGAATGAAAAGCGATGTCATAGACTGCAACATCGTAACAGTCGCTATTGATAGTTTCCCCTTTTGTTATAAAATGGGTGACACCTCTCTGTCCCTTGTTAGCGAAAGAGAGAATGCATGTGGCGTGTCAAACTGTTGAGTAAACAATAGCTTTTCTTGACTGTAGATTGTGGTCTCTCGTTGGGTGCTTTGTTAATGCTTGCTTGGCGGATGGTGGACGCTGATGCTTTGTGCTGAAATGGGTGGTGGGGAGGGGGAGGGTTGATGCTTTGCTACTGCTTGGACGGGGGTGGGGAGAGGCAGCTTTGGGTTTCTAATTTTTTTTGTCATTCATTCTTTGGGGTTATTCTGCGAATTTCAGGTTGTATACTGAATACATTTTCTGATAATAAACCGAACCATTCATCTATATTAAATAATTAATAGATCAAGGCTCCAACTGAACCATGCTGGGACCAGGGTCCTGGTGAATCACATAATTAGGGTTGTGGATATGGCTTTAAACGGTATAGGGAAATGGAAGTGGAGGGAGGGGTTAGTAAGTTTGCTGATGACACCAAAGTTGGAGGTGTTGTGGATAGTGTGGAGGGCTGTCAGAGGTTACAGCAGGACATTGATAGGATGCAAAACTGGGCTGAGAAATAGCAGATGGAGTTCAACCCAGATAAGTGTGAAGTGGTTCAATTTGGTAGGTCAAATATGATGGCAGAATATAGTATTAATGGTACGACCCTTGGCAGTGTGGAGGATCAGAAGGATCTTGGGGTCCGAGTCCGTAGGTCGCTCAAAGCAGCTGCGCAGGTTGACTCTGTGGTTAAGAAGGTGTACGGTGCATTGGCCTTCATCAATCGTAGAATTGAATTTAGGAGCCGAGAGGTAATGTTGCAACTAGATAGGACTCTGGTCAGAGCCCACTTGGAGTGCTCAGTTCTGGTCGCCTCACTACAGGAAGGATATGGAAGCCATAGAAAGGATGCAGAGGAGATTTACAAGGATGTTTCCTGGATTAGGGAGCATGCCTTATGAGAATAGGTTGAGTGAACTCATCCTTTTCTCCTTGGAGTGATGGAGGATGAAAGGTGACCTGATAGAGGTGTATAAGATGATGAGATGATTGATTGTGTGGATAGTCAGAGGCTTTTTCCCAAGGCTGAAATGGTTGCCACAAGAGGACACAGGTTTAAGGTGCTGGGGAGTAGGTACAGAGGAGATGTCAGGGGTAAGTTTTTTACTCAGAGGGTGGTGAGTGTGTGGAATGGGCTGCTGGCAATGGTGAGAGAGGTGGATACGATAGGGTCTTTTAAGACATTTGGATAGGTATATGGAGCTTAGAAAAATAGAGGGCTATAGGTAAGCCTAGTAATTTCTAAGGTAGGGACATGTTTAGCACATCTTTGTGGGCCGAAGGGCCTGTATTGTGCTGTAGGTTTTCTATGTTTCTGTGTTTCTATGAAGTGTATGGTCATGTGCTTTGGTAGAAAGATGCCTCGTGCAGGAGAGGCAGAGGAGATTTCCACAGCATGTAAATGGACTCTAATCAAGATGAATGTTTCAAGGCCTAAAGAAGGTTAATGTAATAAAATAATTAAACAAGTTTACATACTTTAATCGTGTGTGTATGCTCATACTTTTACTTTGAGCGCTTCAGAAGTTTAAAATTTTAGTTAAATAAAAGGCAGTGTCAGGTGCCTGGAACATGTGTTGAAGGAAAGCAGGTATGATAGCAATGTGTGAGAATCATTCACACAGACACATGAACAGGCAGGGAATAGAGGTTACATGTAGATGGGATTAGTTTCAATTGTCATCATTGTTAGTACAAATGTAATGGGCCAAAAGGCCCGTTCCTGAACTGAACTGTTGTAAGTATTATGCTGTTTCATCCTGGGGTTCAGTCTGTGTGGTATTCATGTGATTAATTCTCAACCCCAGATACTGGAGTTAGGTGCCAGCAATCCCGTTGAACTGTATGCTTAACAGTAATCACCATCGAAATATGGAATGATTACACTGCTTGATCTTGTAGTCAATGAGCTATGAGGTCAAGACATTTTTTCTTCTCTATTGTCTTCTGCTTTGGTTAAACATTGAAGAAAATGTGATTATCAATAGCATGAACATAGATGCACAGGAGTGTAAGAAGCTGCGGAGAATATTGGACTCCTAGTTCAAGTTCATTGTAGATTTATTATCAAAATAGCTATACCATATCTAACCTTGAGATTTAGCACATAGAAATCTACAGCACATTCTTTCGACCTTTCGACCCACAATGGTGTGCTGACCATGTAACCTACTTTAGAAACTGCCTAGAATTTCCCTAGCACGTAGCCTTCTACTTTTCTAAGCTCCATATACCTATCTAAGAGTCTCTTAAAAGACCCTATTGTATCCGCCCCCACCACCGCCACCAGCAGTGCATTCCACACACCATCCACTCTCTGTGTGAAAAACATACCCCTGACATCCCCATTGTACCTACTTCCAAGCACCTTAAAACTATACCGTCATGTTAACCATTTCAACCCTGACAAAAAGCCTCTGGCTATCCACACAATCAATGACTCTCATCATCTTATATACCTCTGTCAGGTCACCTTTCATCTTCTGTCGCTCCAAGGAAAAAAGGCCAAATTCACTCAACCTATTCTCTTAAGGGATGCCCTCCAATCCAGGCAATGTCCTTGTATATCTCCACTACACTCTTTCTACAGTATCCACATCCTTCCTGTAGTGAGGTGACCAGAACTGAACATAGTACTCCAAGTGAGGTCTGACCAAGATCTTATATAGCTATAACATTACCTCACGACTCATGAACTCAGTCCCATGGTTAATGAATGCAAACACACTACACCTTCTTAACAACACAGTCAACCTGCGCAGCAGCTTTGTGTCCAATGGACACGGACTCCAAAATCTCTCTGATCCTTCACGCTGCCAATAGTCTTACCACTAATACTATATTCTGTCTTCAAATTTGACCTACTAAAATGAACCACTTTATCCTTTCTGGGTTGAGCTCCATCTGCCACTTCTCAGCCCAGTTCTACATCCTATCGATATCCCACTGCAACCTCTGACAACCCTCCAGACTATCCACAACACCCCCAACCTTTATGTCATCTGCGAACTTACTAACTCACCCTTCTATTTCCTCATCCAGGTCATTTATAAAAATCATAAGGAGGAGGTATCCCAAAACAGATCCCTGCAGAACACCACTGGTTACCAAACTCCATGCAGAATACGAACCACCCTTTGCCTTCTGTGGGCAAGCCAATTCTGGATCACAAAGCAAGGTCTCCTTGGATCCCATACCTCCTTACTTTCTTAATGAGCCTTGCATGGAAAACCTTATCAAATACCTTACCTAATCGATTTACACTACATCCACTGCTCTACCTTCATCACTGTATTTTGCTATATTGTCAAAGAATTCAATCAGGCTTGTAAGGCACGACCTACCCTTGACAAAGGAATGCTGACTATCCCTAATCAGATTATGTCTCTCCACATGCTCATAAATCCTGTTTCTCAGGATCTTCTCCAACAACTTGCCCACCACTGAAGTAAGACTCACTGGTCTATAATTTCCTGGGTTATCTCTACTCCCTTTCTTGAACAATGGAACAACATTTGCTACCCTCCAATCGTCCAGTACTTCTCCCATCCCCATTGATCGTGCAAAGATCATCGCCAGAGACTCAGCGATCTCCTTTCTTGCTTTCCACAGTAGCCTGGTATATATCTCATCCAGTCCGGGCAACTTTATCTAACTTAATACTTTTCAAATCTGCAGCACATACATTTTCTTAATGTCTATATGCTCAAGCATTTCATTACGCTGTAAGTCATCCCCACAATTGCCAAGGTCATTTTCTCTGGTGAATACTGAAGCAAAGTATTCATTAAGCGCCTCTGCTACCTCCTCCGACTCCGTGCACACTTTTCCACTATCGCACCCGATTGGTACTATTCTCACACAGCTCATCCTCTTGCTCTTCACATACTTGCAGAATTCCTTGGGGTTTTCTTGCAGCCATCAACAAAACAAAGAAACAAAATAAAATTCACGAAAAACTACACACAGCAAAGACGGACAAACATCCAGTGTGTGAAAAAAGAACGAATCATGCAAATGTAGCTGGGAAAATACCCTCAAATACTTTTTTGATCTTTAACTCCTTTATCTGTTTTAGATGTTTTAATGCAGAAAGAGAATATCAAAACAAAAGTAACAAAATGATTTTGAAAAAAAAACAGCTTAATTTTGGTCTTCACACTTGTGGATCAACCAGTTGCGTATGCAGTATGAAAATAAGTAAAATCAAATATACAAAAACAATACAGTAATGGCGTTCTAAAAGACAATACAAACAACATTAGAATCCCACCAACCCTGTACCTTATATACAACATCAAAAATATAAATACATCTAATCTTAACTAAGAGATATACTCACTTTGGTACACACGTGCCTAACTTCCAAACACGTATGGGCTAGACCCTGGCATGAATTCTCCTCACTCATTCTAAGTGAACAGAGATTAACACATTCACATTACTCTATTGCATTCACATTCGGTCATGAAACAATAAGTTAAGACAAAAGTAAACCTTTACATGAACATTTACAATATATTGCCTTGTAGTTAACTTACTAGAAAGACTAGGCCGCTAAGGAACTCGCACGACCATGCTATTGAGCGCCGATTCATTACTTGCAAAAATCTTTCCTCACCTTACGACCAGCACACTTAGGGGATCCAGCTCCCAGCAGTCCATGTTCGGGCTTTCTAGAACATTGTAGTTATTGCTTTCTACTCTGTACTTGCAGAATGACGTCACCATTTTCTCATAAAGGCACAGGCATCTATTTTAGCATTACCAGGGAGAATACATAAGTGCACTTCTAACACTAAAAAATAATAATCATTGGTTACCTGGTTATGCAAATAATAAAAAAAATGTAAACAAGTAATTCATAGCATATGAACTGCCGAGTCCCCAACAGTGAGTCTACAGGCTGCAGATTCAGTTCAGCGCTGAGGCTAGTGAAGCTAGTCCAGGAGCTTGATGGCTGTAGGGCTAGAACTCTCCCAAACCTGGTGGCATGGGTCCCTTGACTCCTGTACCTCTCACCAGTGGCAGTAGTAAGAAGAGAGGAAGACGAGTTCAGGAAGGGGATCTTGGTAAGGACAATATATCACAGGCACATTTCTCCCAACCACCAGTAGTGTGTACAGAAGGTGCTGCCTCAAAAAAAGGCAACACCGATCAACAAAGATTCCCATCATGTGGATCATACCATCTTCTCGCAACTGCCATTGGGCAAGAGCTACTGAAGCCTGAAGTCCCACACTACCAGATTCCCTGCAACCATTCAGTCCCTGAATCAACTGGCAAAAGCATATTCACACAGTTGAGAAACATTATGACTATTTCCATCGCCTTGCATTAAAATTAATCTTTTCTTTGTCTTAATCATGTTCATACTTGTAAAAGTATGCAAAATTCATGCTTGCGTTTTACTTGTGAATACTACTTAACTGATACTGTGTGCCTGTGAGGTTGTTGCCAAGTATTTTATCTCTGCACAAGTTCCTTCATGTATTTGTGAATATGACAATAAACTGAACGTTAATTTTGACTCTTTGCACAGCTAGTTCTCCACATTCCTGCACCCTCGCTTTCAGCTGGCCCCTTGCACCTCAGTATCACGATATAATGGCACAATGACAACTTATCTCTGAATGAACTGACCAGGATGCAACAGAACCGAGACTTCAGCGTGATGTTGAAGACGCTGACTTTCAACAACTGCTGCTGGTAGTGTAAAGTGTATGAGTTTGCTGTGATGAGATTAGAATTCAACTAATATGTACAATTCAGAGCATTTTCTCATTTTTTTGCTATGTCCTCTATTAGTGGCCACTTTTCTGAAATGGATCAGGATTATATGTATCAGAAGACCCTGCAGAACAATCATTTCCTTGCAAGAATACATCTGTATCCAATTCTACTTTTCTCAACTACAAATTTGTTGACAGGAATTTGTTGCGTTTAAGATGAAATCATGGAGATTCAGTGACACTCCAGCAGTGAGCAGTAGAGAGATATTTCAGATCTTAGATCTCTATATAATACCAAACTTTAAACATAAAACATTTGTCAATGTGAAAAAAAATAGCCAGACAGATAAAATTGAGGTCTCTTGTTGCAGCCTCATTAGATTGGAATCCTACTTAGAAAATTATTTTGAGTGTCTCATATCCAAGGGAGTGGAATGACTCAGTGGTATGGAAATAACAGCGAGAGTCAAAAATCGACAAACAATTCAGGAATATCTTTTCCCTGATCCAACTTTGGAGGGTCTCAATTGGGAATGTGAGGTCACAGCATGATGTTTTGATCAACAAAAACACTCCTGAAAGCCAGATAAAGTTGTTTGTTTGTGTCTGAATACCCAAATCATTATCGTGAGGTTTTGCTTGTTGGCACTGGCATCATCGAGCACAGTGCATTCTTAGCTATTCCAATTAGTCTACACCAATTTCATCATATTCTCTCTTTATATATTCTTCTGGGTTGGGGTGGGTGGGATAGGGCATCCCAGATGATTGTCACCCACCATGGGATGGTCCAGTATAGGGGTCTCCAAACCATTCCTGCTCATCAATATTCAAGTGACTCTGACTGAAATGTTTAACATCCATTTTGATGCAAGCAGCTTTCTCTGCGGCATTAGGCATTTTGTCACTGCAATGTGGTTGTGCCTCATGTGCCAACCCTACCAATTTCTCCCTGCTTTTGAGATATCAAATGGTGCTTCTCCAGTGCTTTACTGGCTTGTCTATTAATCCTGGTGTGCTGAAGATAGGCCTTAGTGGCTGCAGTTTTTCACACTGAGTCAATATTCTTTATGCCCAAGGACTGTGCTCACCCTAGGCAGGTGCATCTGGCACTGAGGCAGCACTGGGCAGCTGAAAAAGTCCTGAAAGTAGTTTTGTGCACACCACATTTTGAGTTTAAATGGCTGTAATGATGTTTTTCTGTATACTAGACTTGCAATATATTCTTAAAAGAGTGTGTGACCTGAAGTCTCTCCAAGTGAAAATTAATTTATGTAAGTAGTCATGTAGTGTGTGGAGGGAGTGTGGTGGGGTGGGGGGGAGGGGTGAGCAGGGATGGTATGGGGGAAGAAGTTGTGGGACAAATGGTGGGGGTGGTGTAGGACTTGTTACCGGAGAGGGAGCAGAAGAATCTGACTGAGGAGTGAGGGCCATTTAGTGAGGTCAAGGCTGATCTGACTTTCTAGAAATGAGAGAAAACTGTTCTTTCCCCCCTGTTAAATGCCTGAACCACTACTGTCTTATCACTTACTCCAAAATAAAGGTCATTTACACAATCAGAATCAGGTTTATTATCACTGGCATTTGTCATGGAATTTGTTGTTTTGTGACAGAGTACATTGCAATACACTGCTTTACGGCAGCGAGACCTGGAGCCTCTACTACAGACAAGAGTGGTGTCTCAACGCCTTCCACCTTCGCAGCCTGAGACTCATCCTGGACATCACGTGGACTGACTGAGTCACCAACAGTGAGGTCCTGGCCCGCGCCCAGATACCCAGCCTCTTCATCCTGCTCTAACAACGCCGTCTCCACTGGCTGGGCCACGTACGCCACATGTCAGATGGGAGGATCCCGAAAGACCTGCTGTACGGGGGACTGGCCTCCGGCAAGAGAGCACAAGGGCAGCCCCATCTTCATTTCAACGACGTTTGCAAGAGAGACATGAAGTCACTGAAAATGAACGTCGAGAGGTGGGAGGACATTGCAAGCGATCGCTCTCACTGGAGGCTGGAACTACGCAGAGGTCTAAAAAGAGAAGAGAAGCTGAGGCTTCCTGCTGAAGAAAAGCACACCGTCGGAAAAACAGCACCAAGACAACACTGGAGGACAGCGCCTTCAAGTGCAGTTGCTGCAGCCGAGACTGTCACTCCCGTGTGGGCCTCTACAGCCACAGCAGATGCTGCTCTAACACAGACTGAAGCAAGACTTTCCAGGTGCAAATCCATGGTCTCGCGGGACTAACGGATGCCACCACCACCACATTGCAATACATGATAATAAAAACTATAAATTACAATGAGAAGTATATATAAAAATAAATTAAATAATTAGTGCAGAAAGTGAGGAAAGAAGTAATAAGACACTTTTTATGGATTCATTGTCCATTCAGAAATTTGATGATGGAGGAGAAGAAGCTGTTCCTGCAACTTTGAGTCTTCAGGGACCTGTGCCTCCTTCTTGATGGTAGCAATGAAGAGAGGGCATGTCCTGGGTGCTGGGAGTCCTTAATAATTGACGCTACCTTTTTGAGGCATCGCCACTTGTAGGTGTCCTGGATGCCAGGAGGCTGATGGTCATGAAGGAGCTGGCTGCACTTACAACTTTCTGTAGCTTTTTTCCGATCCCTCATCCCAGATGGTGATGCGACAGTTAGAATGCTCTCCACAGAACTCCTGTGGAAATTTGTAAGAGTCTTTGGTGACGTACCAAATCTCCTCAAACTTGTAATGAAACATAGCCGCTGACATGCCTTCTTTGTAACTACACCAATATGTTGGGCCCAGTATAGATCCTCAGAGATGTTAGACATCCAGGAATTTGAAACTGTTCATCCTTTCCACTGCTAATCCTTTAATGAGGACTGATGTGTGTTCTCTTGACTTCCCCTTCCTAATGTCCACATTCAGTTCCTCGGTCTTACTGGAGTTACGTGCAAGTTTGTTGTTGCGTCACCACTCAACCAGCTGATCTATCTCGCTTCTGTACGCCTCCTCATCACCATCTGAAATTCTTCCAACAATAGTTGAGCCATCGGCAAATTTATAGATGCCATTCCAGCTGTGCCTAGCCACACAGTCATGCTTGTAGAGAGTAGAGCAGTGGGCTAAGCATACATCCTTGAGGTCACCATTGTTGATTATCAGCAAAGAGGAGATATTATTTCCGATCTGCACAGAGTGTGGTCTTCTGGTGAGGAAGTCAAGTATCCAATTGAAGAGGGATTACAGAGGCCCAGATTTTAGAGCTTGTTAATTAGAACTGAAGGTATGATTATGTTGAATGCTGAGCTGTAATCTATTAACAGCAGCCTGACACAACTATTGCACCCATATTGTACTGTCTCAGTACTTTTATACTTGTGTGTTGTAGCACTTACTTTTTATTCGCAGTTATTTTGTAAATAACACTATTCTTTGCATTTCTGGTTAGATGCTGACTGCACTTCATTGGTTTTGTATCTGTACTTGGTACAATGACAATAAAGTTGAATCTAATCTATTGCCCAGGTGATCTAATGCCAAGTGGCTAGCCAGTGAGAATGCAACTGCTTATTGTGGGAATCTCGGACTGCAGTAGTGACAGACTGAAGATGCCCTTGAACATTCCCGCCAATTAGTTTGCACAGGTTTTCAGTGCGCTACCAGGTACACCATCAGAGCCTGTCACCTTGCGAGGGTTCACACTCTTGAAAGACATTCTGATGTTGGTCTCCAAGACAGAGATCACAAGGTCACCAGATGTTGCAGGGATCCTCATGGTTGTAGTTTTATTCTCCCTTTCAATGTCTGCATAATAGGGGTTGAGCTCATCTGGGAGTAAAACATCACAGCCATTCATAATGTAAGCTTTCACTTTGTAGGGAGTAATGGCCTGAAAACCCTGCCAGAGCTGATGCACATCTAATTATGTCTCTAACCTCAATTGGAATTGCTTTTTTCACTCTTAAAATAGCCTTCTGTAATCCATAATGCTGAGGGAACAGTGTTATGTAATTGAATTTACAGGCAAAAGACTTACTGCTGTGTTTCATGTCCTCTAATTGCATTGCCTGTTTGTTTCTCTTTTCCATTGCTTTATGTTGTAATACTTTACTGATCTAACACCTGCCAAATCCTTTGCTTTTCAACTTGTTATGAACACCAGTGAAAGCATATTGTGCATTTTCTTTCTCTGTGCTTATACTGACCTGTACTTGTTAATTATCTGCACTGTATTTCCATGCAAATTATATTTCTGATAATGAAGTTACAGATGAATTAAGTGACTGACACTGTATAAAAGACTTCATGATCTACAGTGAGTTCGAAGCATTTGCTTTATGCCTGTAATGCCAGCTCCAGTGGAAGCACCCCCATCAGTCACTGGGATCACTAGGTGTCGTTGCATATACACCATCACAAAAACCCCTCTGCAGAATTTCACCCTTCCTCTCACGACAGAGCAGACTTTTTAGGAGCTACTATCTGACCAAGAAACAGTACCTATCAGAAATTCAGTACTCAAACTCAAAGAGGATAAAAATCCCTTAATGCTGGCCAATTACCGAATTTTAAGTACCCTACAACAGACAGCATCAATTTAATGCCCAAGGTTTAATTTCCAGGGGCTGGAATTTGAACACAATTACTCAAATTGCTGCACTAGCATTAAGGTTGTCTTTCAAAGAAAGCTTGACTAGTAAATGGTGACATGAGAGATTGCAGATACAAGAATTTGGAATAACACAAGACGTATTGGGGGAATCACACACCAAATGCTGGAGGAACTCAGCAGGCCAGGCAGCATCTATGGAAAAGAGTACAGTAGATGTTTCAGACTTAAACCCTTCAGCAGGACTGGAGAAAAAAGATGCTGAGGAGTAGATTTAAAAGGTTGGGGGAGGGAAGAGAGAAACATAAAGTGATAGGTGAAACCTGAAGGGGGAGGGATGAAGTAAAGAGCTGGGAAGTTGACTGTTGAAAGAGAGAGTTATCCCCTCTGGTTCAAGAGCCTGATGCTTGAGGGGCATTAACTGTTCCTGAACCTAGTGGCGTGGGACCTGAGGCTCCTGTACCATCTTCCTGATGGCCACAGCATGAAGAGAGCATGATGGGTCCTGCTTTCCTGTGACAGTGTTCCTTGCAGGTGTGCTCATTGACAGGCGGGGTTTTACCCACGATGGACTGGACTGTATCAGCTACTTTCTGTTGCATTTTCCATTCAAGGGCATTGGCACTTCCATACCAGGCTGTGATGCAACCAGTCAGGGGAGTCTCCATTTCTCATGTATAGAAGTTTGTCAAAGTTTTAGATGATATGCTGAATCTTTGCAAACTTCAAAGAAAGTAGAGGCACTAATGTGTTTTCCTTGTAATGGCAGTTACATGCTGGACCCAGGACAGATCCTCTGAAATAATAACAAAGGATTTATACTAATCCTCTACTAATCACATTTTGTTCTCCTTACGCTCATATGAATTTGTCCCCTTCAGATTCTGCCACTTACCTAAGTACTCAAGGTAATTTAAAGTCTCCATTTAACGTGCTAGCCTGCAAGTCTGTGGAATGCAGGAGAAAACTCAGAGGAAACCGTGCAAATTCTACACTGGCACAGGGAGAACATGCAAATGTGACTTGGTGTTAAATGTTATGCGTTCTAAAATTTGGGCTTGCACTATGCACCTAGTTTGTCTTTTAGAGGATCTTACCACCAAAGTGGATAACCTCACATTTATCCACATTAAACTGCATCTGCCATGCATCTGCCCTCTCACTCAGCCTGTCCAAGTCACCCTGCATTCTCATAACATCCTCCTCACATTTCACACTGCCACCCAGCTTTGTGTCATCGGCAAATTTGCTAATGTTACTTTTAATTCCCTCATCTAAGTCATTAATATATATTGTAAACAGCTGTGGTCCCAGCACTGAACCCTGCGGTACCCCACTGGTCACCGCCTGCCATTCCGAAAGGGTCCCATTAATCGCTACTCTTTGTTTTCTGTCAACCAGCCAATTTGCAATCCATGTCAGTACTCTGCCCCCAATACCATATGTCCTAATTTTGCCCACTAATCTCCTACGTGGGACTTTATCAAAGGCTTTCTGAAAGTCCAGGTACATTACATCCACTGGCTCTCCCTTGTCCATTTTCATAGTTACATCCTCAAAAAATTCCAGAAGATTAGTCAAGCACGATTTCCCCTTCGTAAATCCATGCTGACTCGGACAAATCCTGTTACTACGATCCAGATATATTGTAATTTCATCTTTTATAATTAACTCCAGTATCTTTCCCACCACTGACTTCAGACTAACCGGTCTATAATTCCCTGTTTTCTCTCTTCCTCCCTTCTTGAAGAAAGGGACAATATTAGCCACCCTCCAATCCACAGGAACTGATCCTGAATCTATAGAACACTGGAAAATGATTACCAATGCGTCCATGATTTCTAAAGCCACCTCCTTAAGTACCCTGGGATGCAGACCATCAGGTCCCGGGGACTTATCAGCCTTCAGACCCAACAGCCTATCCAACATCATTTCCTGCCTAATATAAATTTCCTTCAATTCATACATTACCTTAGGGCTTTTGGCCACTGTTACATCTGGGAGATTGCTTGTGTCTTCCCTAGTGAAGACAGATCCAAAGTACCTGTTCAACTTGTCTGCTATTTCCTTGTTCCCCATAATAAATTCACCCGCTTCTGTCTTCAAGTGCCCAATTTTGGTCTTAACTATTTTTTTCCTTTTCACATACCTAAAGAGGCTTTTACTATTCTCCTTTATATTCTTGGCTAGTTTACCTTCGTACCTCAGTTTTTCTCTGCGTATTACCTTTTTAGTTACCTTCTGTTGCTCATTAAAAGTTTCCCAATCCTCCTGTTTCCCACTTGTCTTTGCTATGTTATACTTCTTCTCTTTTATTTTTATACTGTCCTTTACTTCCCTTGTCAGCCACGGCCTCCCCTTGCTCCCCTTAGCATCTTTCTGCCTCTTTGGAATTAACTGATCCTGCACCTTCCTCATTATTCCCAGAAACACTTGCCATTGCTGTTCCACTGTCATCCCTGCTAGGGTATTGTTCCATTGAACTTTGGCCAGCTCCTCCCTCATAGCACCATAGTTCCCTTTGTTCAACTGTAATACTGACACTTCTGAGTTTCCCTTCTCCCTCTCAAATTGTAGATTAAAACTTACCATATTATGGTCAGTACCTCCTAATGGCTCCTTTACCTCGAGGTCCCTGATCAAATCCGGTTCATTGCACAACACTGAATCTAGAATTGCGTTCTCTCTGGTAGGCTCCAGTACAAGCTGTTCTAAGAATCCATCTCGGAGGGACTCCACAAACTCCCTTTCTTGAGGTCCAGTATCAACTTGATTCCTTCAGTCTACCTGCATGTTGAAGTCCCCCGTAACAACTGTAGCATTACCTTTGCAACATGCCAATTTTAACTCTTGATTCAACTTACATCCTACACCCAGACTACTGTTTGGGGGCCTGTAGATAACTCCCATTAGGGTCTTTCTACCCTTAGAATTTCTCAGTTCTATCCATACTGACTCTACGTCTCCTGATTCTATGTCCCCCCTCGCAAGGGACTGAATATCATTCCTCACCAACAGAGCCACCCCATCCTCTCTGCCCATCAGTCTGCCCTTTCAATAGGACGTATACCCTTGAATATTCATTTCCCAGGCCCTGTCCACTTGAAGCCATGTCTCTGTTATTCCCACAACATCATACTTACCAATTTCCAACTGTGCCTCAAGCCCATCTACTTTATTTCTTATACTCCGTGCATCCATATACAATACTTTAAATTCATTACTCCCATCACCTCCCAGATCAATTCCTATTTCACTTGGCCATACTGTACGATTCCTTCTTGAGCTTTCTGCTCTGTTGATTCTGCTGTCTTTCTTAACTTTTCTTATTCTCACTTTCCCTTTATCTCCATCCTCATGTTTCCAGTTCGTCCCCTCCCCCCACTACTTAGTTTAAACACACCCGTGTTGCAGAGGCAAACCTGGCTGCCAGAATGCTGGTGCCCGGCTTATTAAGGTGCAACCCGTCCCTTTTGTACAATTCATCCTTTCCCCGAAACATACCCCAGTGGTCCAAGAATGTAAATCCTTGCTTCCTACACCAGTTCCTCAGCCACACATTCAGATCCATTATCTCCCTGTTCTTGAGCACTCCAGCATGAGGAACTGGAAGCAAACCGGAGATAACCACCCTGGAAGTCCTGCTTTTCAGCCTTCTTCCGAGTTCTCTGAAGTCGCACTGTAGAATGTCTTTCCTCTTCTTCCCGACGTCATTTGTGCCGACATGCACCACCACTTCCGGATGTTCACCTTCACTCTTGAGGATTCCCTGCAATCGGTCCGTGACATCCTGGATCCCGACACCAGGGAGGCAACACACCATCTTTAAATCTCGCCTGTTGACACAGAAACCCCTTTCTGTACCTCTCACTATGGAGTCCCCTACTACCAAGGCTCTGCCTGACTTCTGTCTCCTTGGCTTTGCCTCAGCGCCAATTGTTGACTCGCAGACCCGTCCACCTCTCAGACTGGCACTGTCTTCTGTCCCGACAGCTTCCAAGAGGGTGAACCTGTTTATGAGAGACACATCTCCCGGGGTCTCCTGTACTTCAAGCATCCTTTCCTTGCTCATCGTCGTCCCCCTTCTCTCTTCCAGTATCCTGGGTATAACGACCTCACTGTAGGTCCTGTCCAGAAAACTCTCGTCCTCCCAGATTAACCTAATGTCATCCAGTTGTCTCTCCAGTGCTGCAACACGGTCCTTCAGAAGCTGAAACTGGACACATTTTCCGCAGGTGTAGGATCCAGAGGCCGCTACAGTGTCCCTGGCCTCCCACATCATGCACGCAGCACACTGAATCAGCCTAGCGGTCATCTCTTCTCCACTTCTCACCCTCTCCAACTGTGGCGTAGTCTCCACTCTCAGCCTGCTTGCCGAAGACTCCTGAGCCAAAGACTCACACTTTTCTCGCAAGGCACTTCCCTCGACAAGGCTGCTCCCTTAGAGCGAGCATTGCTTATATTAGCTGATAATTTGAGTTATCTCCTTCACCTGCCGTGCCTCCTCCGACCTTATTAATAAATAAATAAGTAAATCAATTATGTATATTGAATAGATTTTAAAAATATGCAAATATTGTATATTAAAAAATGTGGGTTAGTGTCCAAAGCTTCAATGCTCATTTAGGAATCAGATGGCAGAGGGGAAGAAGCTGTTCTTGAATTGCTGAGTATGTGCCTTCAGGCTTCTGTATCTCCTACCTGATGATAACAGTGAGAAAAGGGCATGCCCTGGGTTCTGGAGGTCTTTAATAATGGACGCTGTGTTTCTGAGACACCGCTCCCTAGAGGTGTCCTGGGTACTTTGTCGGCTAGTGTCCAAGATGCAGCTGACTAGATTTACAACTTTCTGCAGCTTCTTTTGGTCCTGTGCAGTAGACCCTCCCCCCATACCAGACAGTGATGCAGCCTGTCAGAATGCTCTCTATGGTACAACTATAGAAGTTTTTGAGTGTATTTGTTGACTTCCAAATCTCTTCAAACTCCTAATAAAGTACAGTCACTGTCTTGCCTGCTTTATGACTACATCAATATGTTGGGACCAGGTTGGATCCTCAGAGATCTTGACACCCCGGAACTTGAAACTGCTCACTCTCTCCACTTCTGATCCCTTTATGAGGATTGGTATGTGTTCCTTCGTCTTACCTTTCCTGAAGCCCAAAATCAGCTCTTTCGTCTTACTGACGTTGAGTGCCAGGTTGTTGCTGCAGCACCATTTCACTAGTTGGCATGTGTATACAGAGAGTAGAGCAGTGGGCTAAGCACACACCCGAGGTGCGCCAGTGTTGATCATCAACCAGGAGGATATGTTACCACTAATCCACAGAGACTTTGGTCTTCTGGGTAGGAAGTCAAGAATCCAATTGCAGAGAGAGCTACACAGGCCCAGGTTCTGCAGCTTCGCAATCAGGGTTGTGGGAATGATGGTATTAAATGCTGAGTTATAGTCGATGAACAGCATCGTGATGTAGGAGTTTGTGTTGTCTGGGTGGTCTAAAGCCATGTGGAGAGCCATTGAGATTGCATCTGTTGTTGACCTATTGTGGCAATAGGCAAATTGCAATGGGTCCAGCTGCTTGCTGAGGCAGGAGTTCAGTCTAGTCATAACCAACCTCTCAAAGCATTTCATCACTGTCGGTGTGAGAGCTACCGGGTGATTGTCATTAAGGCAGCCCACATTATGGTATAATAATTATAAAAACAATCTATTTATTCCTTCTCTCTCTGTGCCATCAATTAACTTATCTTCAACCTATTACCCTCAATCCTATATGCTCTAAATTTTAATGGCATTCAAGTCTTCTGAGACTGATAATAAACAATAATTGGTTTCCACCTTTTGCTAGTCTTAGAAACATATAACAGATTGATCAAACATGATTTCACATCAGTAATCCAATTTTGTTCTGCCCAATCCTATTATCATTTACCAAAAACTTTGTTACTACTTATGATATAAAGGTTTGAGATCATGTCCTCAATGAATACTTTTATTATCAGACTCTTGAATGACCTTATATCAGTTAAATAGCGATCTCTTGATCTTGCAATCCATCACAAAATTGCCCTTGCACTTCATTTGTCCACTTGCACTGTACTTTCTCTGTCAGTGCAACATTTTATTCTGCATTCTGTTTTCATTTTCACTACCTTGATGTACTTATGTATTGAATTGCCTGTCTGGATGGAAGGCAAACAAAAGCTTTTCACTGTATCTCAGTACCTGTGATAATAGTACACCAGTA
Organism: Mobula birostris; assembly: GCF_030028105.1. Classification (NCBI taxonomy): domain Eukaryota; kingdom Metazoa; phylum Chordata; class Chondrichthyes; order Myliobatiformes; family Myliobatidae; genus Mobula; species Mobula birostris. The sequence continues at coordinate 21,430,712 of NC_092371.1, read as the reverse complement.
CCGATAAAACCAATGTATTCGAGCTTTTCCCTTAATAGTGATGCAAAATAACTGGTTTGTAGTTTTTTTTTCCCATTCTATTTTCTTCAATTTACTACCTTCCAACGTGTGGACCTTTCCAGAATCCATGGGGAATCTTGCAAGGTAACAAGCCATGCACTTCTTTCAAATCCAGTTTAACAAATCCTGGTGATTTATTCACCTCAATTGCATTTAATCATCTATTTTCTTTAAAACAGAAGCTAATTTCTCTCAGCTTCTAATTTGTTCTCCAGAGTTTCTGGGAGGTTTTCAGTGTTTACTTCCCTGAAGATGGACACAAAATATTTGTTTGCTTTCTCTGCCATTTCCTCATTCCACAATCTGGTTTCTCTTGGAAGGGCTCAACTCTAATTTTTGATGATCTTTCCATCTTTTTCAGATTTATCTAATAAGTAGATACTTCTTTAATATGTTCCTCACTGGCTTAATCTCAATTTCTTGATTCTCCTTTGCTAATCTTTCTCATTTTTTTTTGTGTGCAGAGGTGGGAGATTTGGGGGGTCAATGTGACTTCTGTTTTTGTTTGTTCTTTTGTGTGGGGAAGGAGGATTTGGGGGCTGATGATTGTGCTGCCATTCTTTTCTTTCTTGGTTTTGTGACTATCTGGAGAAGAAGAATTTCAGAGTTGTATACTTTGATAATAAATAAACCTTTGAATTATGAAATTGACCTACTCCTCTGGTTTCTGTTTTATTTGTCAACATTAAAAAAAAGTTTCATTTGATCTTATACTTTCTACAAATTTATTTCATTTCTAAAATTGGACAGATTTTCCTTTGGGTTTTTGTGGCCTTCAGTTTTAAAAGTTTTCTGTTAATTCTTTGCAGTGTTTACTGTTAAACTTTTAAGATAGTTTACTAATTTACAAAAACTGGGTTATGCCTCATATCTTCAAAGTTTATATTTATAAGCAGTTGGTTGAATAAAGCTTACACTGAATTAAGCTCCTTTTAATCCATAAATATTATTATCATTCTTCCCTAAAATCTTCCCAAAGCATTAGTTAATCCTTCTATATTGTACAATACTAGAACTTAAAAGTACCTAATAACTGTGTAAACATGATAATGTTTGCTTGTGGTGCTTTCAAATATTGAAGGCATTTTTCATACTTGGAAAAGTTGAAAGGCTCCAAACGTATTCAACTTCTGAAAGCTGTTAAATTCTTTCCATAAGACTGCAAGACATAGCAGTAGAATTAGGTCATTTGGGCCCATTGTTTTTGCTCTGCTCTGATCACAGTTGCTTTATTTCACTCCCAGCTTTATTTTCCTGCCTTCTCCTCGTAACCTTTGATGACCTTACTAATCAAGATCCTGACAATCACCCCTTTAAATATACCAAAGAACTTACCTCTACAGCCATCTGTGGCAATGAATTCCAGAGATTCGCAACCTCTGCCTAAAAGAAATTCCTCCTCATCTCTGTTCCACAGCAACATCTTTCTATTCTGAAGCTCTGTCCTCTTGCCTACTATTGGAAACATCCTCTCCACATCCTCTTTTGCTAAGCCTGCCAATATTTGGTCTGTTTGAATTAGATGGAGCATCATTCTTTTCAGCTCAAGAGTACAGGCCCCGAGCCATCCAAACCTCCTCATACGTTAACTCTTTCATTCCCAGGATTATTCCTGAAAAACTCCTCTGGACGCTCTCCAATGCCATCACATCTTTTCTTAGAAAAGAGAGAATTTAAGGAGCTAGATAGAAAGCTGAAAAGCAGGATCTCCTGGATAATAATCTCTGGATTGCTGCCTGTGCCATGCACCAGTGAGATTAAGAATAGGATGATTTGGCAGGTGAATGCCCAGCAGAGAAACTGGTGCAAGAGGCAGGAGTTGAGATTTCTGGATCACTGGATTCTCCTCTGGGGAATGTAAGACCTTTACAAAAGGGACAAGTTCCACCTGAATGCAAGGGGGACCAATATCTTTGCAGGCAGGTTTGGTAGAGCTGTTGGAGAGGCTTAAACTAATTTGGCAGGGGAATGGGAACCAGAGTAATAAGGCTGTGGATAGGACTGTTGGTTTACAAGCACGGGTAGTGTGTAGTAAGGCTGTCAGGAAGGACAGACAGAAGATGGGGCAAAATTGCAGTCAGTGGGATGAGTGGCAGTGTAAAGGGGGTACAAAATCAAAAAGGGTGATGGTTACAGGATGAGGGTGTTATATTTGAATGCACGCAGTTAACGGAATAAAGTAGGTAATCGTGTAGGGCAGTTAGAGATTGGCAAATGTGACATTGTGGGCATCACTGACTTGTGGCTGAATGAAGATAATAGTTAGGAGCTTAACATCCTTGGATATATATTGTATAGAAAGGACAAGCAGGTAGACAGAGGGGCTGGGGTGTCTCTGTTGGTAAAGCATGAAATCAAATCTTTAGAAAGAGGTGACATAGACACTAAACACTAGAATACTACAGCACAGTACAGGCCCTTTGGCCCTCGATGTTGTGCTGATCCATATATTCCTTAAAAAAAAGTACTAAACCTACACTACCCTGTAACCCTCTATTTTTCTTTCATCCATGTGCCTGTCCAAGAGGCTGTTAAATACCCCTAATGTTTTAGCCTCCACCACCATCCCTGGCAAGTCATTCCAGGCACCCACAACCCTCTGTGTAAAAAACTTACCCCTGATGTCTCCCCCAAACTTCCCTCCCTTAACTTTGTACATATACCCTCTGGTGTTTGCTATTCATGCCCTGGGAAACAGGTACTGGCTATCCACCCTATCTACGCCTCTCATAATAGGGTCGGTTGATGTAGAATCCTTGTAGGTAGAATTGAGAAACTGTAAGGGTAAGAAGCCCCTGATGAGAGCTATACACAGGCCTCCTAACAGTAGTCAAGATGTGGGTTGCAAATTACAATACGAGATAGGAAAGACATATCAAAAGGGCAATGTTACGAAAGTCATGGCAGATTCCAATATGCAGGTAGAATGGGCAAATGACGTTCGTGCTAGATCCCAAGAGAAAGGATTTGTAGAATCAGGCTTAATATCATCAGCATATGTTGTGAAACTTGTTGTTTTTGCAGCAGTAGTACATTGCAATACATAATAATAAAAACTGAATTACAGTAGGTATATAAATATATATATGTGTGTGTGTGTGTGTGTGTGTGTATGAATGAGTGGGTTCTCACTGAGCGTTGGCACTCTGTCTGTTATTGTGCTTGTCACAATAAAACTGGCTGTTGAGATAAACAAGCTCTTCTCATCTGTCATCATGGACCAAATACTTGTCACAATATCTGGGGCCCAGGATAGATTCACAGTAATGCTGTCACCCAGGGACTTGAAATTGCTCACTCATTCTACTTCTGATCCTTCCATGAGGACTGGTGTGTTTCCTCTTGTCTTACCTTTTCCGAAGTCCATATTCAGTGATTTGGCCTTCCTAACGTTGACTGCAAGCTTGTTGCTGTCACACCACCCAACTAGCAGATACCTCTCGCTTCTGTACAGCCGCTCTTCGCCATCCAAATTCTGCCAACAACAGTTGTGTCTTCAGCAAATTTGTAGATGGCGTCACCAAGGTACGGATATGGCCCAACTGTGGAGTGAGAGACACTGAAGCAGATTCACAGTTCACAGACTATTTCCAAAAAGGGAAATTTAACAATAAACGCTAGGCCAAACAGGGCCATGAACTAAAACTTTCAAAAGGGAAACAAAGCCTACACTGCGGGCAAAAAGAATATCTAAACATTAAATGATTACTGCTAGTCTTCAGAGTCAGTTGATTTTGAAAGTGCAATGACTCAGGGAAAGCCGAATGCAAAACAGCAGCGAAGTTTTGCTATGCTGCGTCCAAGTCTGGACAAGCACTACGATGACAAGAATGTAGATAAATACTATCACAATTAAATAATAATTACCTGACACATGCAAATTCACAAGCGCAATTGCTGTATCCACTACACTTCCAAATCCGTCGTTGTGACAGGCCGCCACCCCCCCCCCCCACCCCCAGGGTCATCCCCTGAGGCGCCACAGACCTGTGTCCGCTGGAAGTTCCGGTTCAGTGACTTGTCCAAGATGTCCTTCGCTGGGATCCAAGTACGTTCTTTTGGGCCATACCCTTCCCAGTCCACAAGGTACTGGACCTTACCACGTACCCGGTGAGGTGCCAGAAGTCCCCGCACAGTATAGACAAGGCAGGGGTGCAGAGGTGCTGGAACAGCGCACTGGTGAGCTCCAGCAGCACTGCACCCCTGCTTTGTCTCTACTGTCCGGCAACTCCTGGCATCTCGCCAGGTATGTGGTGCGGTCCAATCTTAGTGCTGCCAGAGTTCACCAGAGTGCCACTCCGGCACCTCTGTAAAAAAAAGTCAAAATAAACAAGGGGGAAATTAACAGCAGCCGCATATTAAATAGAGGGAATTTTAAGGAAGCGGGGGTTGGGGAGAGGGGGTGGTGGCTGGTGGGGAAAATGCCACCAACAACATTAGGATACTTGATCATTTTTGGTGAAATCCTGCAGCTGTAACTGTTTTTTATTTAGGTATTTGTGAAATTGCTCCTCGCTCGACCCGTTGTCCCAGCATACCCTGCTGTACCCTCCCACCATTTCACAGATCCTCAGTCTCTCTCTCCAGCACTCGTTCAAGCATTGTTCACCGAGAAAATAAAAAAAGTCTTAGATCTTTTGAAAAGTGGCATGTCGCTTGCTGAAGTGGGCCGTAAGCTCGGTAAGAACGAATCGAGCATTCGCACAATAAAGCAGAAAGAAGCTGAAGTTCGTGGAAGTGTTAGTGCTACCCCTACAATGGCAAAAATGCTCTCTCTGGTTCGTGATAAAGTGCTTGCAAAGAGTAAGCATTAAGTGTGTGGCTAGAGGACACGTCACAGAAGCATATCCGTGTTGATGGCAAAATTATGTGTGAAAAAGCACTTAGCCTTTATGAGCACTACTGTGAGGGGTTGAGGAGAGCGAGAGGAAGGAGTTTAAGGCTAGTAGGGGATGGCTGGCTAGCTATGTAAAGCGCTACAGCCTCAAGAAGTTAAAGATCACGTGAGAATCAACATCGGCTAACACCGAGGCAGCATCAGTGTTCCCAGAATAGCTCAAGAAACTCGTCATTATTCCCTAAACAATACAGTATAACAACTATTTACATAGCATTTACATTGTACTGGGTAATATAATACAATGTTATTAAGGGAACCATCTACCAAGTGGGAAGGAAGGGGAGGTAGGGTGACTGGGGCCAGGGGAGAGATGGTAACCGGCTCTTGCTGGGAAACATGGAATACTGGGTGGATCTTCAGTGATGCTGGCAGACGCAATCTATAGGATACTTTGTTGACAGCGTTTTCCACTACAAGCGGTCCCACGTAGCGTGGTGCCAATTTCCGGTTCTTGACTTTCAAGGGAAGATCCCTTGATGCCAGCCAGACCTCCTCGCCTGGCTTGAATGGCCTTAACTATCAATGGAGTCAATCAGCCTGCCGGGAATGCTGTTTCTGGGCGCGCAGCAGAGAAGCCCTGGCTCGTCTCCAGGTGCGCTTGTAGCGCTGGATCAGCTGTTCAGCAGCAGGAACTCCCACGTTGATCTCATGATCAGGGAAATGTGGGGGCTGGAATCCCTTCTGGCACTCAAAGAGAGACATACCCGTGGAGGACGACTGGAGGTTATTATGGGTGATCCCTGCCCAAACCAACTGGGAGCTCCAGGATGTTGGGTTGGAAGAGGCAAGACAGCGCAGGGTTGTCTCCAACTCCAGGTTCACTCTCTCAGTCTGGCCATTAGATTGGGGGTGGAAGCCAAACGAGAGCCTGGTCGTGGCTCCTACAGGGAGAGCAGAAAGCCTTCCAAAAGCGGGAAGTGAACTGTGGTCCACAATCAGACACTACCGACCAAAATGGTGGTGTTTCCATTAGATGGGGGCAGACCAGGTGGGCTGCCGTGATGTCTTGTTCTGAACGCAGGTGGGACAGGCAGATACAAAGTGGTGGACATCTTGGGACTTACGTGGCCACCAAAATTGTCTCTTTATAAACTCCCAAGTCCTTTGAATTCCCAGATGTCCAGCCAGAAGGGAGGAGTGACCCCATTCCAACATTTTGGAATGCACTGCAGAAGGGACAAACAGTCGGTTGGGAGATCCCCCATCTGGGCCTGGATCTGATTGTTGGGTGGCTTTCACTTCTGCAGCTACACACAAGCGAGGGAGAATGGGCTCTGGATTGACATTATCCTCAGATCCATCGAACTGCCGGGAGAGAGTGTCGGCCTTTGTATTCTTTCTGTCGGGACGATAAATGAGGACGAAATTGAACCATGTGAAGAAGAGAACCCACCGGGCTTGATGAGAGTTGTCTCTTAGCATCCTGAATAAGAGAGGTTCTTGTGATCTGTCCAGATCAGGAATGGATGCTCTGCCCCCTCCAGCCAGTGTCACCGTTCCTCCAAGGCCTCCTTGACAGCCAGAAGCTCCCGGTTCCCAACATCATAATTCCTCTCGGCCGGAGTCAAGCGGTGGGAAAGAAAGGTACAAGGGTGCAGCTGGCTATCTGTAGACGAGTGCTGAGAGAGTTCAGCTCAAATGCCCACATCAGATGCATCCACCTCGACAATGAATGGCTGAAATGGGGCTGCGTGTTGCAGCAGCGGGGCAGTGGTGAAACGTTGCTTTAGTTTGGAAAATGCTTGGTCAGCATCATTCGTCCAATGGAATCCTGCTGAGATCTTCTTGGTGAGTGCATTAATTGGAGCCACGATGGAGCCGAAATTCCGGATGAAGCAGCGATAAAAGTTCGCAAACCCCATGAAGCGCCGTACCTGTTTGACTGTAGATGGTTTGGGCCACTCTGCAACTACCTGAACTTTACTAGGGTCCATTTGAACACTGGATGGGGTAAGTATATAGCCCAAAAATGACTCCTGGTCTTTATGGAAATCACATTTCTCAGGCTTGGTGTACAGGTTATTTTCAAGAAGGCGTCTAAGTACTCTCCGGACATGCTGGACGTGCTCCTGATGTGAGCGGGAATAGATAAGGATGTCATCTGAATGCCCAAGCACAAACTAGTTCAACATGTCCCTAAGCACATTGTTAACCAAGGCCTGGAATACAGTGGGGGTGTTGGCCAGACCAAAAGGCATCACCAGATATTCATAGTGGCCATTAGAGGTGCTGAAAGCCATTTTCCACTCATCCCCTTCTCTTATGCGAATCAGATTGTAAGCATTATGCAGCTCAATTCTGGAAAATATTGTTGCTCCCTGGAGATGTTCAAATGCAGACACGAGCAAGGGAAGAGGGTAACGGTTCTTCACAGTGATGTTGCTCAAGGGCCGATAATCAACGCAGGAACAGAGCTTGCCATCTTTCTTGCTCACAAAAAAGAAGCCTGCTCCTGCCGGCGAGGTTGACGGACGGATAAACCCTATGCTCAATGCCTCCTTAATATATTCCTCCATGATCACCGTTTCAGGATGAGAGGGGAGAAAGATCCGGCCCCAGGGAGGACTAGTGCCAGGTAGGAGGTCTATGGCACAGTTGTATGGCCGGTGTGGGGGCAGGGTGGTGGCCTTTCTTTTACTGAAAATATCAAAGAGATTTGCATATTCAGCCGGAATCCCAGAAAGGTCCACATCCTTAGCTGACACAGGAGGGGATTCATAGGATGGAGCTTGAGCTGGACCCAGACAGGTAGACAGGCAGACGGGCATAGCAGTTCCCATTCTTGGAGTACCTTCAGAGACCAATTGATCCGTGGGTTATGTCGGGATAACCAGGGGAGACCAAGTACTAGTGGCAGTTCAGGTGAATTAACCAGATAGAAAGATATCTCTTCATAGCGGTTGTCTTCAAGCACCAGTTGGAGGGGTTAGGTGGTAAGGTGGATCTGGCTGGTTCCCAGATGTCGACCGTCCAGTGCCTTGACGTTGATCTTTTCCCTTAATTCCTGAGTTGGAATTCCCCATCTTTGACCGAGAGAGATGTCCATAAAATTCCCAGCTGCACCAGAGTCAATAAACGCTTTAAATTCATGGGTCTGAGACCTCCAAGACAAGGAAGCTGCGAGCATTACAGAATTTGGGGAAGCTGAGAGAACCGACCTGTTAGAATTCCCCTCCCTGCTGACGGGTATTCTATTTTGCTGGACGCTTGGAACATGCCGCTCGGAAGTGTCCTGGATCACCACAGTAAAGGCAGGAACCTGTTCTCCAGTGCCGCTCCCGGTCTTTCTGAGACAGGCGCGTGCGCCCCACTTGCATAAGCTCCTCTGTGGGCTGGGTGGTGAGGGAGGGGGAGAGGCCGAGGAACGACGGTGATCAGCTGAGGGAGGGGGAAGGGCAAGGCAAGACAGTGATCTGGTGGTGCGTAGGAAATTTGAAACATTCTTTCCCTGCGCCACTCAGTTACCCAGTCGTCAACTCCAATAGCCAGATTAATCAGATCATCCAGGCCATCCTGCTCATCCTGGACAGTGATTTCATGCTGGACCCCTGCATTCAGTCCATGCTTGAAAGGCAGTGATGAGGGATCTCTCATTCCATCCCGTTTCTACTGCAAGGGTAGAGAATTTGACTGCATAGGCTCTCACCATTCCTCTGCCTTGGTGCAGGTCCAAGAGTCGGTGGGCTGCCTCCTGACCCCATACTGGAAGATCAAAAACCCTCCTTAACTCCGCCACGAAATGTCGGAACAACTGGGCTGCGGGGTATCCTTGCTCCCGTAAAGCGTTGAACGGGCTGAGTAGAGGTCCGTCAAGAAGACTGACCATGTATGCCAATTTTTATGCATCATCACCAAAACGACCAGGCTGGGCTTGGAATGTCATCTCGCATTGGGTAATAAAATTCCTGCAACCATCGGGATCACCAGAATATCCGCCTGGTGGTGGAATACTCAGTTCCTGAACGGTCATGGAAGTCGGCTCTGGTCCGGGAGCCGGAACAGAAGCATTAGTAGCAGAGATTGTCGGGGCAGCAGAAAAGGAGGACCTGTGGGATGCTGGGAGTGGGACTAAGGTGGCCTGAAGCTGCTGAATCGAGGTGGCCTAAATGATAATGGTTGTCAGCTGATGCTGTCTGTTCACAGAAGGTTCGTGAACAGCAGCCGTGAGTGCGGAAATCACAGACACCCGAGTCTGATTGTCTGTGGTGAGCTGTTGAACAGCTGCGGCTGGGGACGATACCAGTTCCTCCAACTGAGACTGGGCTTGTCGGTACGAGGTTATCTGCCTCATTGCCTCCATAACTTCACCGAGAACAGATTCCGTTGCCTGTAACCTATTGCTTACCTGACCAATGAACCTCACGGCCAAGTTCAGCTGCTCTCTCTGTGCTGGGTCCATTTTTGTTGTCCAGAATTGTGGTCACCACAGTTTGGATATGGCCCAAATGTGGAGGTCGATAGTTCACAGACTTTAATTCGAAAAAGGGAAAATTAAACTATAAACTCTAGGCCAAACAGGGCCGTTAACTAAACGCTCAAAAAGAAAACAAAGCTTACACTGCAGCCGAAAAGAATCTTTAATCATTAAACGAATACCACTAGTCTTCAGGGTCAATTGATTTTGAAAGTCCAATAGCTCAGGGAAGGCCAAATGCAAAAAAAAGGCTGGGAATATCAATAATCGCAGCGTTTCTCTTCCTGACGAGCTTAATGTATTCTATGCAAGATTCGAACAGAAGAGGAGCGTCCTGCTCCCTCCGGATGAACCGGACCTGGTGGCATCGAGATTCATCATCACCGAGGAGGACATTAGAAGGGCCTTCCTGAAGATAAATCCAAGGAAGTCGGCAGGCCCAGATGGCGTCCCGGGACGGGTTCTCCGGGCCTGGGCAAGCGAGCTAGCTGGAGTGTTTGCTGACATCTTCAACTGCTCCTTGCTTCAGTCTAAGATCCCCTTGTGTTTTAAGAAGGCAACGATAATCCCGGTGCTGAAGAAGAGCAAGGTGGCATGCCTGAATGACTATCGACCTGTGGCTCTGGCATCAATTGCTATGAAGTGCTTTGAGCGATTGGTTATGGCACACATCAATCACAGCCTACCAGTCAACCTCAACGCTTTGCAATTTGCCTACCGGAGCAACAGGTCAACAGGAGATGCCATCTCTCTGGCCCTACATTCATCCTTAGAACACCTGGAGAATAAAGATGCATATGTAAGGCTCCTTTTCATTGACTACAGCTCTGCCGTTAATATCATCATTCCAAATAAACTGATTCCTAAGCTCTGGAACCTGGGCCTTAGCACACAAATCTGCAGCTGGATCTTCAACTTCCTCACAGACAGGACCCAGGCTGTAAAAATAGGGGACAAGCTCTCCTCTACAATCACTCTGAGCACCGGTGCCCCACAAGGATGTGTACTCAGCCCCCTGCTGTACTCACTGACCGCACGACCCCATTTACATCGGTGAGGTGCAAGTGGAACAGGTCAAAAGCTTTAAGTTCCTCAGGGTCAATATCACAAATGACCTGACTTGGTCCAACCAAGCAGAGTCCACTGCTAAGAAGGCCCACCAGTGATTTTACTTCCCGAGAAAGCTAAAGAAATTTGGCCTGTCCACTAAAACCTCACGAATTTTTTTAGATGCACCGTAGAAAGCATTCTTCTAGGGTGCATCACAACCTGGTATGGAAGTTGTCCTGTCTAAGATCGGAAGAAGCTGCAGAAGATCATGAACATAGCCCAGCACATCACATAAACCAATCTTCCGTCCTTGGACTCACTTTACACCGCACACTGTCGGAGCAGTGCTGCCAGGATAATCAAGGACATGACCCGCCCAGCCAACATACTTTTTGTCCCTCTTCCCTCCGGGAGAAGGCTCAGGAGCTTGAAAACTCATACGGCCAGATTTGGGAACAGCTTCTTTCCAACTGTGATAAGACTGCTGAACGATCCTGACCCGGATCTGGGCCGTACCCTCCAAATATCCGGACCTGCCTCTTGGTTTTTTTGCACTACCTTACTTCCCCTTTTCTATTTTCTATTTATGATTTATAATTTAAATTTTTACTATTTACTATCGATTTGTAATCCAAGGAGCGCGAAGCGCAGAATCAAATATCGCTATGATGATTGTACGCTCTAGTGTCAATTGTTTGGCAACAATAAAGTATAAAACAGCAGCAAAGCTTTGCTGTGCTCTGTCCAAGTCTCGACAAGCACTACGAAGTCAAGTAGTTAAATAAGACCATAAGACAATAAGACAAAGGAGCAGAAGTAGGCCATTCGGCCCATCGAGTCTGCTCTGCCATTTTATCATGAGCTGATCCATCCTCCTATTTAGTCCCACTCCCCTGCCTTCTCACCATAACCTTTGATGCCCTGGCTACTCAGATACCTATCAATCTCTGCCTTAAATACACCCAATGACTTGGCCTCCACTGCTGCCCGTGGCAACAAATTCCATAGGTTCACCACCCTCTGACTAAAAAACTTTTTCGCATTTCTGTTCTGAATGGGTGTCCTTCAATCCTTAAGTCATGCCCTCTCATACTAGACTCCCCCATCATGGGAAACAACTTTGCCACATCCACTCTGTCCATGCCTTTCAACATTCGAAATGTTTCCATGAGGTCTCCCCTCATTCTTCTAAACTCCAAGGAATACAGTCCAAGAGCGGAGAAACATTCCTTATAAGTTAACCCTCTCATTCCCGGAATCATTCTAGTGAATCTTCTCTGTACCCTCTCCAATGTCAGCACATCCTTTCTTAAATAAGGAGACCAAAATTGCCCGCAGTACTCCAGGTGAGGTCTCACCAGCACCTTATAGAGCCTCAACATCGCATCCCTGCTCCTATACTCTATTCTTCTAGAAATGAATGCCAACATTGCATTCGCCTTCTTCACTACTGACTCAACCTGGAGGTTAACTTTAAGGGTATCCTGTACGAGGACTCCCAAGTCCTGTTGCATCTCAGATCTTTGAATTCTTTCCCCATTTAAATAATAGTCTGCCCGTTTATTTTTTCTGCCAAAGTGCATAACCATACATTTTCCAACATTGTACTTCATTTGCCACTTCTCTGCCCATTCTTCCAATCTATCCAAGTCTCTCTGCAGACTCTCCGTTTCCTCAGCACTACCGGCCCCTCCACCCATCTTCGTATCGTCAGCAAATTTAGCCACAAAGCCATCTATTCCATAATCCAAATCGTTGATGTACAATGTAAAAAGAAATGGCCCCAGCACTGACCCCTGTGGAACACCACTGGTAACCGGCAGCCAACCAGAATAGGATCCCTTTATTCCCACTCTGTTTCTTGCCAATCAGCCAACGCTCTATCCACATATGTAACTTTCCTGTAATTCCATGGGCTCTTATCTTGTTAAGTAGCCTCATGTGTGGCACCTTGTCAAAGGCCTTCTGAAAATCCAAATATACAACATCCACTGCATCTCCTTTACTATCATGATTAAATAATGAATACCTGACACGTGCAAATTCGCAAGCGCAATTGTTGTATCTACTGCGCTGCCGAATCCGTGGTTGTGACAGATGGCACTTCAGCTCTGCCTAGCCACACAGTCATGGGTGTGGAAAGAGTAGAGCAGTGGGCTAAGCACAAATTATTGAGGAGCACCAATGTTGACTGTCAGTGAGGTGGAGAAGTTACTTCTATGCCGCAGATTGTGGTCTTCTGGAGAGGAAGTTGAAGATCCAGTTACAGAGGAAGGTACAAAGGCCCAGGTTTTGGAACTTTTCATTCGGAACTGTAGGAATGTTTGTGTTAAGTGTTAATTTGCATTCATAAGCAGCATTCTGATATAAGTATTAGCATTTTCCAGGTGATCAAAGCCCACGTGAAGATCCAATGAGATTGCATCCGCATAGGCCTATGGTGGTGACAGGCAAATTGCAATGGGTTCAGGTCCTTGCTGAGATAGGAGTTGATTCCAGCCATAACCAACCTGTCAAAGCACTTCATCACAGTCACCCTGCTCTTCTTGAGCACTGGTATGACTGTTGCCCTTTTGAAGCAGGTGGGGACTTCTATTTGTAGCAATGCCGACAAGATGGCTTTTTAGAGCAACTTGTGGTTGAGCCCACTTGGGGATCAGCTATTCTAAATTGGAATTGTGTAATAAATGAGGGAGCTAAAGGTAAATGAATCCTTAGAGGCAGGAGACAGGTGCGGGTCAAAATTGATTGCAAGGGGAGACCAACACAATGACAGCAGAACAGCAATGGCTCAAGTTTCTACAAGCTATTTGGAAGGTACAAGATAGATACATTCCAAAGAGGAATAAGTATTCTAAAGGCAGGATGACACAACTGTTGCTGACGAGGGAAATCAAAGTCAACATAAAAGCAAAAGAGAGGGCATATAATAGAGCAAAAATTAGTGGGAAGTTAGAGGATTAGGTAGCTTTTAAAAGCCAACAGAAGGCAACTAAAAATACCATAAGGGGGAAAGAGATGAAATACTAAGGTAAGCTAGCAAAGATATCTAAGAGGATAACAGAGGTATTTTCAGATATATAAAGAGTACAAGAAAGATGAGAGGAGATAATGAACCACTTAAAAAAAGAGCTGGAGAGGTACTATTGGAGTCAGGGAAACAGCAGACGAACTAAATAAGTATTTTGCATCAGTCTTAACTGTGGAAGACACTAGCAGTATGCTGGAGGTATGAGAGCGTCAGGAAGCAGAAGTGAGTGCAGTTGCTATCATTAGGGAGAAGGGGTTTAAAAACTGAGAGGTCTGAAATTAGATAAGTCATCTGGACCAGATAACCTACACCCCAGGGTTCTGAAGGAGGAAGCTGAAGAGATTGATGTGGCATTTGTAATAATCATTCAAGAATCAATAAATTCTGGCATGGTTCTGGAGAAGTGGAAAATTGCAAATATCCCTCCACTCTTCAAGAAGGGAGAGAGGTAGAAGAAAAGAAATTATAGGCCATTTCGCCTGATCTTAGTGGTGGGAATGATGTTTGGAGTCAGTTGTTAAGGATGTGGTTTCAGGTTACCTGGAGGCACTTGATAAAATAGACCATAGTCAGCATGGTTTCCTTAAGGGAAATTCTTGCATGACAAATCTGTTGTAATTCTTTGAAGTAAGTTTTTTATGCAGAGAGTGGTGAGTGCCTGGAATGGGCTGCTGGCGGTGGTGGTGGAGACGGAAACGATAGGGTCCTTTAAGAGACTCCTGGATAGGTACATGGAGCTTAGAAAAATAGGGGGCTATGTATAGGTAATTTCTAAGGTAAGGACATGTTCGGCACAGCTTTGTGGGCCGAGGGGCCTGGATTGTGCTGTAGGTTTTCTATGTTTCTATGTAAATAACAAGCAGGATAGACAAAGGAGAATCAGCTGATGTTGTGCACTTGGATTTTCAGAGGACATTTCACAAGGTGCTGCACAAGAGGCTCCTTAACAAGATAAGAGCCCATGATATTACTGAGAAGATAGTAGCCTGGATAAAGCATTGGCTGATTGGCAGGAGACTGAGAGTGGAAATAAAGGGAGCCTTTCTGATTGGCTGCTGGTGACACATGGTCTGGGGGTTAGTGTTGGGACTGATTCCTTTTATGCTGTATGTCAATAGTTTGATTGACAAAATTAATGACTTTGTGGCCAGGTTTGTGGATGATACAAAGACAGATGTATGGACAGCTGGTGTTGCAGAAGCAAGGAAGCTACAGAAGGACTTAGACTGATTAGAATAATGGGCAAAGAAGTGGCACATGGAATATAGTGTCAAGCTGTGTATGGTCTTGCATTTTGGTAGTAGGAATAAAATCACAGTCTATTTTACAAATGGAGAAAATTCAAAAATCCAAGGTGCAAAGGGACTTAGGAGTCCTCTTGCAGGATTCCCTAAATGTTAATTGGCATCACACATAAAAGTTGCTGGTGAACGCAGCAGGCCAGGCAGCATCTCTAGGAAGAGGTGCAGTCGACGTTTCAGGCCGAGACCCTTTGTCAGGACTAATTGGCATGTTCAGTTCGTGGAGAGGAAGGAAATGCAATGTTAGCATTCATTTCAAGAGGACGAGAGTATAAAATAAAGGATGTAATGCTGAGGTTTTATAAGCCACTTGGAGTATTGTGAGCAGTTTTGACCAATGTGCTAATATCGGAGGGGGTTCAGAGGAGATTCACAGGAATGACTCTGGGAATGAAAAGTTTTTCGTATGAGGGGTGATTGTTGGCTCGGAGTCATTACTTGTTGGAATTTAGAAGAATGAGGGAGGGATCTCATTGAAAGCTATTGAATGTTGATAGACCTGGATAGGGTGGATTTGGAGAGAATGTTTCCTATGATGGGGGAAGTCTAAAATTAGAGGGCACTGCCTCAGAATAGAGGGATGTCCATTCAAATTGGAGATGAGGAGGGAGTTCTATAGGCAAAGGGTGGTGAATCTGTGTAATTAGTTGCCCAAGAGGGTGTGGAGTCCACATCGCTGGGTGTATTTAAGGTGGAGATTGATGAGTTCTTGATTAGTCAGGCATGAAAGGCTATGGAGAGAATGCAAGAGAATAATGTTGAGAAGGAAATGGATCAGCCATGATGAAATGGCAAGCAGGCTCAGTGGGTTGAATGACCTAATTCTGTCCCTGTGTCTTAAAATCTTATGGTCTTATAAGGGGCCCATAACTGCTCACAGTACCCCAACTGTGGACTACTCAGCATTACATCCATGTGTTTATATTCTAGTCCTCTTGTAATGAATGCTTCCTTGCTACCAACTCGACCTGCAAGGTAACCTTTAGGGATTTCTGCAGAAAGGGCTCGCAAATCCCTTTGCACCTCTGATTTCTGAATTTGCTCCCCATTCAGTAATTAATCTACACCTTTATGTCTTCTACCAAAGTTCATGACCAGACATTTCTCTACACTGTGTTCTATGTACCATTTCTTTACTCATTCTCTTAATCTGTTCAAGTCCTTCTGCAGACTTCCTGCTTTCTCGGTCCTTCCTGACCCTCCATCTATCTTTGAATCATCCGCAAACTTAGCCTTAAGACATCAATTCTGTCATCTGGTTCATCAACAGATAATGTAAAATGTAATGTTCAAAATACCAAACCTTGCAGAACACCACAAATCACTGGCAGTCAAACAATATAGCCTCCTTTCTTTGTCTTCTACTGCAAGTCAGCTTTTTATCCACGCTAGAATCTTCCTTGTAATATCTTGGGCTCTGTTCTTGTTTAGCAGTCTCATGCATAGTACCTTGCCAAAGGCCTTCTAAACATCCAAGTAAGCAACATCCATTGACTCTCCTTTATCTTTCCTGCCTGTTATTTTCCAAAAGAATTCCAAAAGATTTGTCAGGCAAAATTTCTCCTTAAGTAAATCATTCTGGCCTCCGGCTATTTTTATCCCAAGTCTCCAAGTACTTCATTGGTAAGTTTATAATGATCTCATTCAATAATTTTTTTTGTCTTTGTTTGCACTGTTATTCTGCAGCAGCTATAAAGTACACTGTGCAATATTTTCCTTCCTAGATTATAGGTACATTTCTAATATGGTACCCAGGTTATGCATCTCACTTCCTCCATAAGTATTTGTAACTACAGAAGTTACTCACTTGGATATTGTAAAGTAACACATCTCAATTTTCCAGTGCAGCATTTTTGCTCTTTCATTATCGTTAGGTCTATGGTAAAGAATGTTTGAAATATCTTGCAGTTTAATGTTGTTGCTGTTCATTTCTAAGTTGTAATGGTCTGGACACCCACAGTCATAGTTGTGGACAAGTGCAGCAGTCACAGCTGTTTGAGATTCCTCTTATTTCCACATTAGGAGCTCATACCCCTTTACAGAACCCAAGCACATAACCTTTGTAGACATAACACTATAGAGCTGGAGGGAAATATTGTACTGGTAGAAGTGAATGAGATCTTCAATCAAGATATTTGTTTGGGTTGATATAAAATATCCCATTTGACGAACAAAGGTAAATTGTTCTGCCAATGCACTGATTACTATTTATTCGCCTGCTAACACTGCAAAAAGGGACTGACTGGTTATTTATGCTTTTCTGTGGGACAATGGAGAGAGTACATAAGCAGGTATATTTACTTCTGTAACAATGAGAGCTAACTCATTGGCCTTGAGGCATTATGAAGAAGTAATTAGGTGCTATGCAAATCAAGGGGACTCTTTAACTGAGGGTACGTCCACACTGCGCCGGATAATTTTGAAAACGAAGCTTTTTCTCTTCGTTTTGCCCTCCTGTCCACACTGAGCTGGTGTTTTCAGCCCCCAAAAACGGAGATTTTCAAAAACACTCTCCAGAGTGAATAAATCTGAAAACGCTTAATATCCGGCATAGTGTGTACGGGGTAACCGGAGAGATTTGAAAATGCTGTCATGACAGCACCACAACAACAATGCTTTTTTCTGCTTCTGCTTGGTACTGCGCAAGCTGTTATAATGCGCAGTTGGTGTGAACGGCGTGAGAGTTAAATAAAGTGAGTTTTTTTGACTATTTAAAAACGCTGTCATGATGTGCTGGAACAGATGTTCGTTGTTTTCTTGAACGCCACCACCTAACAATTTCAGAACAGACGGACGAGACTGAAGCCAGTTGACCCATAGCTTACTGAATAAATAAGCATACTCACTTCGCCCTGTTTTCTGTCCTTGCTTGTATGAAGGTGGTTTACCTATTTATGCAAGTACTTCTCTGACAATAGATGTGTAACAGCCTAATGTAACATTGTATGGAAATACAAGATAACGCTGATGCAGACGTTTTATACATTTAACAAGGTGCTTTATTAATGTAACAGAGTTAGTTTTACAATGTTCGTCGTCAGCTGGGTCATACTGTCCGTGAACTCCCTGTCGGTTGCCTCCATACGCTCCAGTATTTGTTTTTTTTTAGTTTTAAGTCCTCCTGTGCGAGAGCCAAGAGCAATTCCTTTTAAGTTTTTCTACTCTGTAACTGGACAAACGCACACGAAGTATATCGTTTCCTCTTCGCTTGTTTTCTGTGTGTGTCCTGCGCATGCCCAGTAGGAGGAGATTTTCCCAAATATCCGCCTAATGTGGACGGAGATATTTTGAAAAACGCTTAGTGTGGACGCCTGTCATTTTTACTCGAAACCGGCGTTTTCAAAATTATCTGGCGTAGTGTGGACGTAGCCTGAGTTGTCATTAGAATGATTGAAACAAAGGAAAGTGATGAGTGAACATAAGAACAAAAGATGTTAAACTTGACAGAAAATGCTGAAAAAAGCACTGCTGGTCACGAATGTCTGTGGAAAGTGAAACAGGAATATTTCCACTTTTCTCCTGACCGCATGTATGATGATAAAGGGTGATGCTAACAGCATGATGATAAAGGGCAATCCAAGGCAGGTAGAATATTATTGACTCGCACCCTTAAAACACCAGATTGAAAACTGTACTACTGCATTAGGTGGTATGTATTCCAGCACACATAATATATTAATATTGATTCCAAAGTGTCTGCATTTCAATATTCAAGACAAAAGATATTGCAAATGTTGGAAATTTAGAGCAACAGTCGCAAAATAGTGCAGGAACTCAGCAGGTCAGTCAGCATCAGTGAAGGGAAATAAACAGTTGGTGTTTTGGGCCCAAAATGTAGACAGTTTATTTTCCTCCATAGATACTGCTTGACCTTCTGAGTCTCTCCAGCAATCTGTGTGTGTGGTGCTCCATTTCAATATCTATCTCTTCTGGGCTCAGGATTTCAAAGACTAATCCAATGTTCTGTTGTGAGCTATTGGTGTTTGGATCTTCACTGTAAAATATTCCAGCATAGAATTGCTCTCACCTAATATTCTGCTCAAGGCTCTCACTCCCCATTTTCTTGTTATCATGATCTATTTTGTGATATAAACCTCAATCCTGTTTGTCAGTCTTTGACGGTTTCTGTTTCCATAGATGCTGTCTAACAATCTGGGCATTCACAGCATTTCTTATGGTTATTCTGTGAACAGCTTGTAGCAAAGTCTCGTAGCCGATCAGTGCAGTTTAATTTTCAAGCTGGGAAGCAAAAACTTCCCAAACATCTGACGTATTTCTAAGGAGTTAATCCAATAACTGCAGGTAAATGCATTGTGTTCTGGGCACAATCTTTCATCATTACAGACAGAGAACTCCAAAGCTCTATCAGGCACATAGCAGCAGTTGTAAATTCTCTGAACAAATTAGTTAGGTTAAGATGGAGTTGACAGTGGGGAGATGACATGATCCACTCTTCACTTTCAAAAGTTGCCCAGAATGCCCAGGTGAATTTTTCACAGGTAAGAAAACAAAGCTGATCTTAACTGTACAATTTGTATTTAAATGGTCTGCTAATATGGAACAAGTACAATGACTCGAAGCAGTGTCTCAGAGAGCAGTTCAAGTCCCTGGATTGTTTTGCAGTTACAGTTAGTGTTCTCAGCAGAAAAACAGTGAGGGAATGAAACACTATGAAAGTAATTTTTCAACAGAAATGGCAGCAAGGCTCCCAAATGGCTGCTTTTTAATTTACCAACAATCCCACACAATGAATGTTGCAACATACTGCTGTGAAGGACAAGGACAGCTACTACAGAATATATCTAAAATGGAAGGCTGTCTCTCTCTGTCTCTCCCTCAGAAGGAGACTTTGGTGATCTTTGTTCCAATTAGCTTTAGGAATATTAGATCTACTGAGATCACCAGTGTACTACTGACACAGAAAGCATTTCTGTAAAACAACAATGAGTTCTGCCTGGGCTTTACTTGTAACAAAGTCTTTTCATATGTCGTCGCCAAGCAGAGGACATTATTTCTCAGGGGATGAAATGTGAGTAGGACAAAACATGGAAGGAAATAAAACTCCAGGATGAGGGAAAGTTATGAGGAGGCTTTGAAAATAAGGGAGATAGCAGGGAATAGATAACTTTAAAGAGCAAGGTTCCCAGGACCAAAAGTCGATGACAGATCCATTACATTCCGTATTTCACAAATATGCTCAGAGATTACTTGGAGTAAGTCCAGTCCAACCCCATGGAAATGACTGTATAAGTTTATTTCAGACACGAATGTTTCAAACAATGGGCACACATTAATCAAACAGAAGCTTATTTGTCTCCCTCAGGTAATGGTTCAGAAGTAGAGTTTCAATGTTTAGCCATGTTAAGTAAAATGGTTTTATAGTCATAGTCATAGTCACACTTTATTGATCCTGGGGGAAATTGGTTTTCGTTACAGTTGCACCATAAATAATAAATAATAATAGAACCACAATAGTTAAATAGTAATGTGTAAATTATGCCAGTAAATTATGAAGTAAGTCCAAGACCAGCCTATTGGCTCAGGGTGTCTGACCCTCCAAGGGAAGAGTTGTAAAATTTGATGGCCACAAGCAGGAATGACTTCCTATGACGCTCTGTGCTGCATCTCAGTGGAATGAGTCTCTGGCTGAATGTACTCCTGTGCCCACCCAGTACATTATGTAGTGGATGGGAGACATTGACCAAGATTGCATGCAAGTTAGACAGCATCCTCTTTTCAGACACCACCGTGAGAGAGTCCAGTTCCATCCACACAACATCACTGGCCTTATGAATGAGTTTATTGATTCTGTTGGTGTCTGCTACCCTCAGCCTGCTGCCCCAGCACACAACAGCAAACATGATAGCGCTGGCCACCACAGACTCATAGAACATCCTCAGCATTGTCCGGCAGATGTTAAAGGACCTCAGTCTCCTCAGGAAATAGAGACGGCTCTGACCCTTCTTGTAAACGGCCTCAGTGTTCTTTGACTAGTCCAGTTTATTGTCAATTCGTATCCCTGGGTATTTGTAATCCTCCACCATGTCCACACTGACCCCCTGGATGGAAACAGGGGTCACCGGTACCTTAGCTCTCCTCAGGTTTACCACCAGCTCCTTAGCCTTTTTCACATTAAGCTGCAGATAATTCTGCTCATACCATGTGACAAAGTTTCCTACTGTAGCCCTGTACTCAGCTTCATCTCCCTTGCTGATGCATCCAACTATGGCAGAGTCATCCGAAAACTTCTGAAAATGACAAGACTCTGTGCAGTAGTTGAAGTCCGAGGTGTAAATGGTGAAGAGAAAAGGAGACAAGACAGTCCCCTGTGGAGCCCCAGTGCTGCTGATCACTCTGTCGGACACACAGTGTTGCAAGCACACGTACTGTGGTCTGCCAGTCAGGTAATCAAGAATCCATGATACCAGGGAAGCATCCACCTGCATCGCTGTCAGCTTCTCCCCCAGCAGAGCAGGGCGGATGGTGTTGAACGCACTGGAGAAGTCAAAAAACCTGACCCTCACAGTGCTCGCTGGCTTGTCCAGGTGGGCATAGACACGGTTCAGCAGGTAGACGGTGGTATCCTCAACTCCTAGTCGGGGCTGGTAGGCGAACTGGAGGGGATCTAAGTGTGGCCTGACCATAGGCCGGAGCAGATCCAGAACAAGACTCTCCAGGGTCTTCATGATGTGGGAGGTCAATGTCACCGGTCTGTAGTCATTGAGGCCTCTGGGGAGCAGCATCTTCGGCACAGGGACGAGGCAGGACGTCTTCCACAGTACAGAAACCCTCCGGAGCCTCAGGCTCAGGTTGAATACATGGCGAAGTACTCCACATAGCTGAGGGGCACAGACTTTGAGCACCCTGGTACTGACACCATCTGGTCCTGCAGCTGTCTTCTCACCTGTTCAGCTGTGAAGCCCACCATGGTGGTTTCGTATAAACACTAGAATATTGACTGTGTCACATCAAAAAATCCAGTGATCCCTATTATTGTTGAAGCAGTACAACTGCCAAACTCAATCCACCACTGGAGGCTCGGTTCAGTGTGACACCCCTGAGAAAGGAGAAGAAATGAGAGTGATGTGGGGAGGAAAGAACTTTCACTTGAAGCAGTTTTTGAATTTGACCAGTCTTTATAAACTTAGAGTCAACATATTTTTTAAAACAAATAAAACATTCCACAAAAGTAGCTCTCTGATATTCTAATGTGGCCTCAGGAAAACTGTAGATTCTGAGTTCAATTTCTGATTTGAAGTTAAGAAAACACTGTAAAGACAAATCAACAAATCAAAGACTAGGGTTGGGGCACACAATGACATAAGATATAGATACAGGAGCAAGATTATGCCATTTGGCCCATTGAGTTCGATCCATTCTCAGACCCAATCTTCAGCCTTCTTCCCATGTCCTTTCATGCCCTGACCAATCAAGAATATATCAACCTCTGCCTTAAATATACATAAAGACTTGGCCTCCACAGCTGCCTGTGGCAAAGGATTCCATAGGGTCACCACTCCCTGGCTAATCTCCTCTTCTCCACTCCAAAAAGACACCTTCTGTCCTCTGAGACTCTCCCACCATAGGATACATCCTCTCCACACCCACTCTATCAAGACCTTTCACCATTCGATAGGTTTTAATGAGATCACCCCTCATTCTTCTGAATTTGTCTAAATTCTGGCCCAGAGCCATCAAATGCTCTTCATGTGACAAGCCATTCAATCCTGAAATAATTTTTCATGAATCTCCTTTGAATTCTCTCCGGTTTCAGCACATCCTTTCTAAGATAAGTAGCCCAGATCTGCTCACAATACACCAAGTGAGATTTCACCAGTGCTTTATAAAGTTGCAACATTACATCCTTGCTTTTACATTCTAGTCCTTTTGAAATGAAAGCTATCATTGCATTTGCCTTCCTCAGCACAGTCTCAACCTGAAAATTAACCTTTAGGGAATCCTGCACAAGCACTCCCAAGGCTCTTTACACCTCAGTTTTATTTCGTATTTTCTCTCCATTTAGAAAATAGTCAACCGTTTCATTTCTTCTACCAAAGTGCATGACCATATACTTGTTGACACATTATTCCATCTGCCTCTTCTTTGCCCATTCTCCTATTCAGTCTCAGTCTTTCTGTAGCCTCTCTACTTCCTCAAAACGACCTGCCCCTTCACCTATCTTGATATTGTCTGCAAACTTGGCAACAAAGCCATCAATTCTATCATCCAAATCATTGACAAGTAACGTAAAAAGAATTGGTCCTAACCCAGACCCCTGTGGAACACCACTAGTCACCAGCAGCCAGCCAGAAAAGGTTCCCTTTATTCCCACTCTTTTCCTTATGCCTACCAGCCACTGCTTTAGCCATGCTAGAATCTTTCCTGTAATACCATGGGCTTGCTAAGCAGCCTCATATATGGCAAACACGAGGAAATCTGCAGATGCTGTAATTTCAAGCAACACACATAAAAGTTGCTGGTGAACACAGCAGGTCAGGCAGCATCTCTAGGAAGAGGTACAGTCGACATTTCGGGCCAAGACCCTTTGTTCGTCCTGACGAAGGGTCTTGGCCCGAAACGTCGACCATACCTCTTCCTAGAGATGCTGCCTGACCTGCTGTGTTCACCGGCAACTTTTATGTGTGTTGCTCATATGTGGCACTTTGTCAAAGGCTTTCTGAAAATCCATGTACACAATATCAACTGATTCTCCTTTGTTTTTCCTGCTTGTTATTTCTTCAAAGAATTCCAATAGATTTGTCAGGCAAGATTTTTCCTTGAGGAAAGCATGCTGACTATAGCCTGTTTTATCATGATCCTCTAAGTACTCTGAAACCACATCCTTAACAACTGACTCAAACCTCTTCTCAACCACTGAGGTTAGACTAGCTGGCCTATAATTTCCTTTCTTCTGTCTCTCTCCCCTCTTGAAGAGTGGAGTGATATTTTCAATTTTCCAGTCTTCTGGAACCATTCCAGAATTTAGTGATTCTTGAATGATCATTACCAATGCTTCCAAAATCTCTTCAGCCACCTATTTCAGAATTCTTGGGTGTATACCACCTGGTCCAGGTGACTTATTTACCTTCAGACTTTTCAGTTTTCCAAGAAGCTTCTCCCTAGTTGTCGTAACTTCACACACTTCATGGCCCTTGACACCTGGAACTTCCACCATCCTGCTAATGTCTTGCACAGGGAAGACTGATGCAAAATATTTATTCAGTTTGTCCACCATTTCATTGCCCCCAATTACTATCTCTTCAGCATCGTTTTCCAGTGGCCTGATATCCACTCTCACTTCTTTTTTACACTTTACGTATCTGAAGAAACTTCTAGTATCCTCTTTAATACTAATGACTAGCTTATTTTTGTGTTCCATCTTTACCTTCTTAATGACTTTTTTAGTTGCCTTCTGTCGATTTTTAAGAACTTCCTAATCCACTAACTTCCCATTAATCTTTGCCTTCTCCTTGGTTTTAATGTTGGATTTGACTTCCCTTGTTTGTCATGGTTGTTTCATCTCTCCTTTAGAACATTTCTTCCTATTTAGGATGTACACGACCATCTTCATTTTTTCTAGAAATTCCAGCCATTGCTGCTCTGCTGAAGTTTTCTTTTCCAGTCAATTCTGGCCAACTCCTCTCTCATGTCTCTGTAATTCCCTTTACTCCACTGTAATACTGATACGTCAGACTTTAGCTTCTCCTTCTCAAATTTCAGGGTGAATTCAATCATATTATGATCACTTTCTCTTAAGGGTTCTTTTACCTTAAGATCTCAAATCATTTCTGGTTCATTGCACAACACAGAATAGCTGATCCTCTAGTGAGGTCAGCCACAAGCTGCTCTAAAAAGCCATCTCGTAGGCACTCTAGAACTTCTCCCTCTCGTAATCCAGTACTCACCTGATTTTCCCAATCTACCTGCATATTGAAGTCCTCCATGACTATTGTAACATTGTCCTTTTGGCATGCATCTTCTATCACTGGTTGTTATTTGTAGGCTACGTCCTTACTATCGTTTGGGGATCTGTATACAACTCGCATCAGGGTATTTTTACCCTTGCAGTTCCTTAGTTCTATCCATAATGACTCAGATTCTTCTGACCCATTGTCACCCCTTTCTAATGGCTTGATTTCATTTTTTACCAACAGAGCAATGCTGCCCAAAAGCCTTCCTACCTAAGCTTTTGATACAATGTGTATCCTTGGACATTAAGCTCCTAGCTATAATCTTTCATCTATGATTCAGTGATGCCTACAACATCATACCTGCCAATTTGCAACTATGCTGCAAGTTCATCTACCTTATTCCTTATACTGTATGCATTCAACTACACCATCAGTCCTGTATTCATCCTTTTTGATTTTGTCTGCCTTTTACATTGTAACTCATCTTGTTGACTTCAATTTTGCCCTATCAACAGCCTCTCCTCACTGCACATTGCCTCTATTTTTGGGAAAACCAGGCCAGTACTAGACCTCAAGAGAGAAAATTTGTCAGATGTCTGAGGGATAGCTTTTTAGGACAGCTTCTTGTTGAACCCTCTAGGGGATCAGCTGTGCTGGATTGGGTGTTGTGCAATGATCCGGAGGTGATAAGAGAGCTTAACGTTAAGGAACCGTTAGGCAACAGTGATCACAATATGATCGAGTTCACTTTGAAATTTGAGAAGGAGAAACTAAATTCCAATGTGTCCGTATTTCAGTGGAATAAAGGAAATTAGAATGGCATGAGAGGGGAACTGACCAAGGTTGAATGGAAAGGGACACTAGCAGGAAGGTTAGCAGATTAGCAATGGCTGGAGTTTCTGCAAAAAATGAGGAAAGTGCAAGACAGATATATTCTAAATAAGAAGAAATTTTCAAATAGGAGAAGGACATTACCATGGCTGACAAGTGAAGACAGAGCCAAAGTAAAAGCAAAAGAGAGGGCATACAAGGAAAGCAAAGTTTGTAGGAAGATAAAGGATTGGGAAGCTTTTAAAAATTTGCAGAAGGAAACTAAGGAGGTCATTAGGAAGGAAAAGATGAATTATGAAAGGAAGCTGGAGACTAATATCAAAGAAGATACGAAAAGCTTTTTTAAGTATATAAAGGGTAAAAGAGCGTTGAGGGTAGATATGGGAACAATAGAAAATGATTCTGGAGATATTGTAATGAGAGACACAGAGATTGCAGAGGAAGTGAATGTGTATTTTGCATCAGTCTTCACAGTGGAAGACATTTGCAGTATGCCGGACATTCAAGAGTGTGGGGGAAGTGAAGTATGTGTAGTGAAAATTGCGGCTGAGAAGGTGCTTGGAAAGCTTAATGGCCTGAGGGTGGATGAATCTCCTGGACCTGGTGGAAAACACCCTTGGTTTCTGAAGGAAGTAGCTGGAGAGATTGTGGAGGCATTAACAATGATCTTTCAAGAATTGATAGATTCTGGCATTGTATTGGATGACTGGAAAATTGCAAATGTTACTGTGCTATTTAAGAAGGGTAGGAGGCAGCAGAAAGGAAACTATTGACCTGTTACTCTGACATCAGTGGTTGGGAAGTTGTTCGAATCGATTGTTAGGGATGAGATTATGGAGTACCTGGAGGCACATGACAAGATAGGCCAAAACCAGCATGGTTTCCTGGGAGGAAAATCCTGCCTGACTAACCTACTGCAAATTTTTGAGGAAATTACAAGCAGGGTAGACAAAGGAGATACGGTAGATGTGGTGTACTTGGATTTTCAGAAGGTTTTTGACAAGATGCCACACATGAGGGGGCTTAGCAAGATAAGATCCCATGGAATTACAGGGGAGTTACTAGTATGGGTGGAGCATTGGCTGATCAGAGAAAACAGAGAGTGGGAATAAAGGGATCCTATTCTGGCTGTCTGACAATTAACAGTGGAGTTCCACAGGGGTTGGGACCGCTGCTTTTTACGATGTATGTCAATGATTTGAACTATGGGTTTAATGGATTTATGGCTAAATTTGCTGATGATACAAAGATGGGTGGAGGAGCAGGTAATGCTGAGGAAACAGAGAGCCTGCAGATAGACTTAGATAGTTTAGGTGAATGTGCAAAAAAGTGGCAAATGAAATACAATGTTGGAAAGTGTATGGTCATGCACTTTGGTGGAAGAAATAAACGGGTGGACTATTAGATTGGGAGAGAATTCAAAATGCTGAGATGTAAAGGGACTTAGGAGTCCTTGTGCAGGATACCCTAAAGGTTAACCTCCAGGTTGAGTCGGTGGTGAAGAAGGAGAATGCAATGTTCACATTTATTTCTAGAGGTATAGAATATAAAAGCAGGGATGTGATTTTGAGGCTCTATAAGGCACTTGTGAGACCACACTTGAGTACTGTGTGCAGTTTTGGGCTCCTTATTTTAGAAAAGACATACTGACATTGGAGAGGGTTCAGAGAAGATTCACAAGAATGATTCCAGGAATGAAAGGGTTACTGTATGAAGAACGTCTGGCAGCTCTTGGGCTGTATTCCCTGGAGTTCAGGAGAATGAGTGGAGTTCTCATCAAAACATTCTGAATGTTAAGAGGCCTGAACAGATTAGACATGGCAAAGTTATTTCCCACGATAGGGGATTCTAAGACAAGAGGGCACAACTTCATTTGGAACAGAGATGCAGGGAAATTACTTTAGTCAGCCGGTGGTAAATCTGTGGAATTTGTTGTGTTGAGTGTCTGTGGAGGCCAAGTTACTGAGTACATTTAAAACAGAGATAGATAGGTCTTAATTAGCCAGGGATTCAAAGGGTAT
Organism: Mobula birostris; assembly: GCF_030028105.1. Taxonomy (NCBI): domain Eukaryota; kingdom Metazoa; phylum Chordata; class Chondrichthyes; order Myliobatiformes; family Myliobatidae; genus Mobula; species Mobula birostris. Next base: position 21,403,193 of record NC_092371.1, on the reverse strand, counting down.
GGAGAGAAGGCAGGAGAGTGGGGATGACTGGAAGAGTTGGATCAGTCTATGATTGAATGGCAGAGCAGACTCGATGGGCCAAATGGCCAACTTCTGCTCCTATATCTTATGGTCTTATGGTCTTATTTGCAAACCAGCTACCTCATCTTCAGCACTATCATTCGCTTTTCCCACAATGAGTCTTGTATTTAAATATATGCAGCTCCGGACCATGCTCAACTTGAAGATTCCTAACTTTGTCTGAGGGCTTATCAACATCTGCCTCCACAACCTCTCCACTAACTATTATGGCACTCTGGTTCCTTTCCCCCGAACTCTAATTAAAACTCCACCATGCAGCATTAACAAACTTCTTGTTAGGATTTTAGCCCTCCTCCAGTTCAGGTGCAAACTGTCCCTTCTGTACAGGTCCCACCTTCCCTGGAAGACAGCCCAATGATCCGAAAATCTTATGCCCTCCCTCCTATGCCAACTCATTAGCCATGTATTAAACTGTATAATCTTCCTAGTTCTAGCCTCACTAGCATGTGGCATGGGTAGATATCCTGAGATCTCAACCCTGGAGTCCTGCCCTTTAATGTAGCACCTAACTTCCTGAACTCCGTATGCAGAACCTCGTCACTCGCCTTTTCCATGTCATTGGCACATAGACCATGACTTTTGGCTGTTCACCCATCCACTTAAGAATATTGAGGACTTGATCTGAGATATCCCGGAACCTGGCACCCAGGAGGCAACATGCCATCCGGGAATCTCATTCTGGCTCACAGAACTTCCTGTTCATTTCCCAACTAACGAATCCCTTATCACCACAGTGTGCCTCTTCTCCCTCCTTCCTTTCTGAATCATAGAAGACTCAGTGCCAGAGAAGACCCGACCACTGGGACTTTCCTGTGTTAGGTCATCCCTGCTGAGAGAATCCAATGTGATATACCTGTTGTTGCGATGTACGCTGAACTGGCTCCTTCACCCTTTTCCCCTTCCTGACTGTCACCCAGTTTCCTATATCCTGCACCTTGGGTGTAACTACCTCTCTGTAAGTCCTATCTATCATCCCTTCAGCTTATGAATGATCTGGAGTTCATCCAGTTCCAGCTCCAAATCCTTAACGTGGCTTGTTAGAAGCTGCAGTGGGTCGCACTTCTCACAGCCGCATTCGTCATGGACACTGAAGGTCTCCCAGCCTTCCCATATCCCGCAAGTGGAACATTTCACTATCCTGCCTGGTATCTCTACTGTCCTAGCTGAGCCGATATAAAGAACAGAAGGATAAAACTTGAGCTTCTCTTTTTGTTTGGCTTTATCAGAGAGAAGCCTCTCATGGCTGAAGCCTCGAAGAGCTAAGCCTCAAGATCACCACTCTGACTCTGTCCACTCAGACGACTGCCACTGCACTTGCCTCTGCCTTCCTTTACCTTACTCTTGCTAATCAATCCTGGATGCCAACTGGTCGCTGGACAAAGCTCCATTTTGCTGCCGTGACCTGCTGATCTATTACATGATGAACCAAGTCAACTTCTTTCTGGTCGTCCACCTTAGGGAAGGATCTTGATATGTTTCATTATGTAAAATATATTTTGTGAGCACAAGATTTTTGTTACTCATTTATCAAATAAGGGTAATGCTGGCAAGATCAGAATCTACAGCCATCCTTAACTGCTCTTGAGAAGGTGGAGTTGATATTGCTTCAGTGTTGTTATGTAAGGAGGTTCAGAATCTAATTCCAGCTGCATTGGATAATGTTATTGAGTGCTGAGGAACAAGATTGCCTTGAAAATACTGATCTTTGGCTATGAATTGTAGAGCTATTTTACCTCATCTTAAAAAAGAATAAGTTTTTGACAGCAATGATGGACACCTGATTGCACCAAACATACCACTTCAAGAAGAAAATACTTTTAAAGTATCCATTTTCTTTTCTGTTGCAACCAGGAATTGTTAAGAATTGAAGAAAGTAGTGTGCAGACTCTACCACAGTAAATGCTTCTGTTTATGTAGATACTTAACAATCTACAGGAGTCAAATCCATTAATTATTTGGCATTCCATATTGACAGTAATTATGATGTGTACTGAAAGCACAATCATTTTGCACTGTGAGGTTGGCGCCGTGCGGTGTCATGCAGAGCAATTATAAAGCCATGAATCAATACAACATGTATACAGGCCCTTCATCCCACCTGGTCTGTGCCAACCATCAAACACCAACCTATATTGATCCCGCTTAAATCAAATGCTTTAGTTCAATGAAACAGCTCTCCAGGTGTGGCAGACAACTTGTCCTTCAATTGGTACGCTGAAGTAGCATTGAGCTCAATAACTTCACATTGTACCCACAGTCACAATTAGGTTATAGCACAACAGAGGGCCACTCAGCACTTTCAGTCTCTGCTAGAGTTAACTTCGCTATTGCAGATGCAGGTCATAACTTTCCCATTGACTTCACCTCCCTGCTTCATTTTCTCATCAATGCTGTCTTCGGCCTGCATCATCACAACTCCTTTTGCCAATGATCACAATTCTTCTTCACTTTATTACCTTCCCCTCACTCTACTCCATCTTCATCTCAGCTTCAACTTCTTTCATTTTTGCTGGAGTGTTTCTGGACTGAACTACCTCTCTTTCACTGATTCTACCTGATAAATGTTCCTAGGATTACAAATACTGACACTTGTTGAAATCTTGCATCACTGATCATGCTGGGGAAAGAGGACAAAATGATTGTGATAAAAATAATTGCAATGTTAGTATTGTTGGGATAGCAACATTACAACTCACTTACCTCCTGCTAAGTAGTACTTATCAGAATGCAGAACATTTTGAGAGATTGATAATGTTATATTCACTGTCTCTTTCCTCTGATGCAAGTTACAAGATCCAGAATGTTTCTCAGCTGAATTTACTGTATTGAGAGAATTATTATATCATGGCGATAAGTGAATTGTTTACTATCATTCCAATTTATAGTAATTTGTTAACTATCATGGGGCTATTAAGGAGATATTTTCATTCTATCTTCTGGAATGGACTGAGGTACTGGGATAAAAAATGTATTTGAAATCTTCTCTGTGGAATTTTTAATAACTCTGCACTTGAGAAATTTGGGAAGCTCAGTGAGCCTTTCACTCCAATGCCCAATGCTCTTAAAAAAAAACTGAAGATGTTGCAAGTAGATGCAGAAGTCTACAATTGCAACGGTGAGCTTCCAGTCTCATGTCACTTTATTTATCTGCTCCATTTTGACCTCTGTCTTTGAACTGAAATCGATAGAGTTTTGTTTTGTCAAAGGGCTTAACATACAGTATTAGAATGGAGGAGCAGGTGAATGGTTCCTAAAGGACTACTATTCCCTCGATTTCTCCTGCTATAAGAACAGCAGCCTCATAGAGGGTGAATAGAGTTCAGAGCAGGTCACTCGTGGCCTAAACAAAAGGCACAAGACCAAAGATATATTCTAGATTGTTTGTTCATGATCAAAAAGGAAGACAGCGGAATTGTAGGAAGATGCAGTGGTGTGTATTCCATATCACAGGGGAGAGTTATAATTAAGAAAATGCTTTTCTTTTTAGCAAATGTTGACAAAATATAAAATAACAGCTCTGTTTCTTACAGACCAAAGTGCAAGTATAGTTTCACAATAAGACAACCCTTACATTGCTTAATGGTTTTATCTTGCTTTTGTTCTGTTCATTCATTCCTATATGCCTCTGTCTTCATTCATCCAGCTATCTGGTGCAGTCGGGGTGTGAATAAGGCAGAAGGCAGCCCATTAGACTGGAAAATCAGTCACAGAACACCAGGTTCTAAAGAAGATAATCAAATTTAGAGCAGTGGATTGATTGATTATGTGATCTATTTTACTGAAGAACCATGTTTATTCCTTTGCAAAATTACTATCTTGATATTGATTGGCAAATACTTAATGTCCTTAAGAGATTTCCCCTGTCCATTGTTTCAATTTTGAGCTAATCTGCTTTGTATAAGAAGATCAATTTTTCCCTTAAATTAACAAAGGAAAAACATTGTATAAATTTGTATTTATTCACTAACATTCTAACATTGGATTTCTTGACTGTAATCTCTCCAGCTTTACCTTAAATTCTCTTCCTCTGCCTTTTCATTCTTGGTTACTGTTCCCTTTGCACAGACAGTAATTCTTCTCTTCCAAAACAATAGGAGTCATGTATCCTCAACTCCCTCAGCTTTTCCTTTTTTTTCACACCACCATCCTTCCTTTCCCCTCACCTTTTGAACATTTTTCTTTAGCCTTTATATTCTGCACCTTGACCAATGCTGTCCCTCAATCTAGATATTAGATTGAGAAACTACAGGTATATTTTATTGAATTTAATATAAAACTCATTTCATCTCACATGATTTCTTCTGGAATCAAGCTGCCAATTAAATGATTATAAACTCCGTTATAGTCTGCTTGCACTGGTGTCATTAGATACCCCTATTTCCATTATTGTGGTTGAGCTGTAAATCTATTTAATATCTGTCATAAAATAGGTCACTGAGATTTGTCTCTGATAAATAATTCCTGAATTTGGTTAATATTTAATTGAATGTTTGACCTTTAATACATTCTTAGTAACAGAGATTTTCTAACTCTGCTTGACTACGAGCTCAATATTATTAGACAAATGTCCACAAAGAATAGAAGAAACATTAGCTATTATGACAAATATTCAAAGCACTGCTTAACTCAGTGCTAAGCTGTTCATTTATATTAGACATGGAAAAGGATTTGGATTTTTTTAGAGATCCAGTGCGGCCTTTTGAGTCGTATCACCCCAACAATCGCCTGATTCAACCCTGGCCTAATCAACAAGGCAATTTTCAATGATCAATTAATTAACCTACCAACAGGTATGTCTTTGGACTGTGGAGGAAGCTGGAACACCTGGAGAAAACCCACGCATTCCATGGAGAGGACATACAGACTCCCTACAGATAAGGTTGGAATTGTGCTCTAAGCTGCGACGCCCCGAGCTGCGATAGTGTCATGCTAACCACTACTGTGCCACACACCTTTTGTCTTCCTCAGTGAGTTCAAGATGACAACCCAAAGCAAATCGACATTGCAAGCAGGAGGAACCAGCAGACCCGAAGTGAATAATAATAGTGGATAATTCCTTGGGGGCCTGACCAGTTTCATCTTAGGATATTACGGGGGATAACTCGGGGCTTAAATTCCCATAAAATATCACTCTATGCTGATGACTTATTTTTATATATCTCTAATCCTCAAAAATCTATCCCTGCTGCTTTAGATTTATTAGCACAATTTAGTCTTTTTTCAGGTTATAAATTAAACCTTAGTAAGAGTGAACTTTTTCTAATTAATAAACAACTTCCCTTGTATCATAACTTTCTGTTTAAATTGATTAATAATTATTTCTCATATCTTGGGATTAAAATTACTTGTAAATACAAAGATTTATTTAAGGCTAATTTTTTACCCTTAATTGATCATATTACTCAACTTTCATCTAAATTGTTTCCATTATGTTTAACTTTGACTGGTCATATTAATGCAGTTAATGTGTTTATTCTGCCGAAATTTTTATATATATTTCAGGCATTACCGATTTTTGTTCCAAAATCTTTTTTTGATAAAGTTGATTCTAAAATTTCTTCATTTATTTGGCGAAATAAAAACCCAAGATTGGGTAAAATACATTTACAGAAAGCCAAGAGAGATGGAGGTCTAGCATTACCTAACTTTAGATTCTATTATTGGGCAATTAATATTCAACATATGAAATTTTGGTTACTTGACCAAGATACACTATCCATTCCTAAATGGGTAGTATTGGAATTACAATCTGCTCAAGGCTATACGCTTGGCTCTATTTTAGGTTCCTCTCTTCCTTTTGATTTGAAACGCCTCAAACTGGTCTCTAACCCGATAGTTAAGTATACCTTGCGTATTTGGTTTCAATTCAGAAAATTTTTTGATCTCAACCAATTTGGGCTAGCGATCCCTATTTTAGGTAACATATTTTTTCCTCCCTCTTTCACGGATCGTGCATTTCAAATTTGGAAGACTAAGGGTATTTCACGGTTTTTGGATTTATTTTTAGATGGTTCCCTTATGTCTTTTAAACAATTATCTAATAAATATAATTTACCAAGAATACATTTTTTTAGATATCTCCAAGTTAGAAATTTCCTAAGTACTATACTCCCTTCCTTTCCGACGCTACCTCCTACATATATTTTAGATACTATAATTAACCTTAATCCATGTCAGAAAGGTGTAATGGCTATTATTTATAATATTATTATGAAACTTAGGAAAGCTCCATTGGATAAGATTAGGTCAGATTGGGAACAAGAATTGGGTTCTATTATTTCCATGGATGACTGGGGGCAGATTTTACAATTAGTCAATACTTCCTCTATCTGTGCTAAACATTCCCTAATTCAATTTAAAGTTGTTCATAGAGCACATATGTCCAAAGATAAATTAGCTCATTTCTATTCTCATATTAATCCTTTTTGTGATAGATGTCTGGGGCAGATACCCTCTTTAATTCATATGTTTTGGTCTTGTCCTACTCTGGAAACTTTTTGGAGAGACATTTTTAATATTATCTCAAAGGTATTGAATATAGATATTTCTCCTCATCCTATTACTGCTATCTTTGGATTACCTAAAATTTCCAGTAATCTTTCCCCTTCAGCCTGTAGAATGATTGCATTTCTTACTTTAATGGCGAAAAGATGTATCTTACAACATTGGAAAGAGCCTAATACTCCAACTACCTTTTTTTGCTTTTCCCAGATGATATTATGCTTAAATTTGGAGAAAATTAGAAGCATTCTTTATGATTCCTCACTTAAATTTGAACAGACCTGGAGATTTTTTATTCAATATTTTCATTTAATGTAATTTTTTTCTCTTTTGTTCCATATTTATATTCCCTTCTTGCCTTTTTTTTTAACTGTTTTTAATGGAGGTCGGGTTTGAGGACGTGATTTTAAGTTCTTTAACTCTACCTGTTTCCAAGTTAGCCCATTGCTTTGCTTTGCTTTTAGTTTAGTTGCACGGTGGGTTTTTTTTGGGGGTCTTTTTTTGGGTTTTTTTTTTTCCTTTTCTCTATTGAGATATATATATATATATATATATATATATATATATATAAATCAGTATACTATTATTTTACCATATTATTTTATGTTTAAATTGCACTGTTTGTATCATTTTTTTCTTCTGTATTAATATCTCCTGTAATTTCTAACAGTGTATTAGTGCCTTTATGGTTTACCCTTTGTATACTTATTCAATAAAAAGATTTAAAAAGAAAGGAAAGAAAAGGATATTATGGGAAGCAAGGGAGAAGATTCCTGGAAAGCTGATAGAGATTCTTGAATCTTCCTGAATTACCAAATACTGGAAGATGGCCAAAGCTGTGCCTTTTTTACAGAAGTACTCTAAGATCAAGGCAGGGAAATAAAGGCCAGTAAACCTTACATTAATGTGTGTAAATTACAGGAAAAGATTCAGAGAGATGTGCTTTAACTACATTCGGAAAGGCAAGGACTAGTTAGGAATACACAACACTGCTTTGTGTATGGGAGATCATGACTCACAAAATTAATTGAGGATTTCAGGAGGTGACCCTAAAGACTGACTAGATCAGGGTGCTGGACGTTATCTACAGGAACTTCAAGAAGGCCTTGGTAAAGTACCACATAAGATTAGAGCACATGAGATCCTCAATGAGATGAGACAGCAAACAAGATAGAAATTGGTATGGTTGCAGAAGGCTGAGGGTGGTAACAGAGAGTTGATATTCAGGTTGGAAACCTGAAACCGGTGGTGTGACACAGGGATTATTAGTGTTGTGTGCTTTAATGTTCATCATATATACTAATGACTTGGAAGAGACTGTAGATGGCAGAATGAGTATGTTTGCAGATGGCACCAGTCTTTTAAATATTCATTGAAAGGATGTGGGTTTTTCATGCCAAGCAAGCATTATAATTGTATGTGATGGCTCACTACACCATCTCCAGTCTTCTTGAGTCATTGCAGTTCTCAAGGTGTGGTCTGCCCACAATGTTGAATGGAGGATTTTTGACCCAGTCACAGCGAAGGAACAAGGATATATTTGCAAATCAGGATAGTATATGTCTTAGAGTGCAGCACCCAGGTGATGGTGTTCCTCATGTTTTTGCTGCCCTTGCATGTTTAGCTAGTGGAGGTCATAGAAAACATAGAAAATAGGTGCAGGAGTAGGCCATTCGGCCCTTCGAGCCTGCACCGCCATTTATTATGATCATGGCTGATCATCCAACTCAGAACCCTGCACCAGCCTTCCCTCCATACCCTCTGATCCCCCTAGCCACAAGGGCCATATCTAACTCCCTCTTAAATATAGCCAATTAACTGGCCTCAACTGTTTCCTGTGGCAGAGAATTCCACAGATTCACCACTCTCTGTGTGAAGAAGTTTTTCCTAATCTCAGTCCTAAAAGGCTTCGCCTTTATCCTCAAACTGTGACCCCTTGTGCTGGACTTCCCCAACATTGGGAACAATCTTCCTGCATCTAGCCTGTCCAATCCCTTTAGGATTTTATACGTTTCAATCAGATCCCCCCTCAATCTTCTAAATTCCAACGAGTACAAGCCTAGTTCATCCAGTCTTTCTTCATATGAAAGTCCTGCCATCCCAGGAATCAATCTGGTGAACCTTCTTTGTACTCCCTCTATGGCAAGGATGTCTTTCCTCAGATTAGGGGACCAAAACTGCACACAATACTCCAGGTGTGGTCTCACCAAGGCCTTGTACAACTGCAGTAGTACCTCCCTGCTCCTGTACTCAAATCCTCTCGCTATAAATGCCAGCATACCATTCGCCTTTTTCACCGCCTGCTGTACCTGCATGCCCACTTTCAATGACTGATGTATACCCAGGTCTCGTTGCACCTCCCCTTTTCCTAATCGGCCACCATTCAGATAATAATCTGTTTTCCTATTTTTACCACCAAAGTGGATAACTTCACATTTATCCACATTAAATTGCATCTGCCATGAATTTGCCCACTCACCCAACCTATCCAAGTCACCCTGCATCCTCTTAGCATCCTCCTCACAGCTAACACTGCCGCCCAGCTTCGTGTCATCCGCAAACTTGGAGTTGCTGCATTTAATTCCCTCATCCAAGTCATTAGTATATATTGTAAACAACTGGGGTCCCAGCACTGAGCCTTGCAGTACCCCACTAGTCACTGCCTGCCATTCTGAAAAGGTCCCGTTTATTCCCACTCTTTGCTTCCTGTCTGCTAACCAATTCTCTATCCGCATCAATACCTTAACCCCAATACCGTGTGCTTTAAGTTTGCACACTAATCTCCTGTGTGGGACCTTGTCAAAAGCCTTTTGAAAATCCAAATATACCACATCCACTGGTTCTCCCCTATCCACTCTACTAGTTACATCCTCAAAAAATTCTATGAGATTCGTCAGACATGATTTTCCTTTCACAAATCCATGCTGACTTTGTCCGATGATTTCACCGCTTTCCAAATGTGCTGTTATCACATCTTTGATAACTGACTCCAGCAGTTTACCCACCACCGACGTTAGGCTAACGTCATGGGCTTGGAAAGGGATATGGTAAATGGCCAAAGGTTACACTGGGGTCCGTATCAACTGGGGAGGTGAGCAAGGAAATGGCTGATAGAAATGAACTTAGATAAGTGCAAAGAGATGCAATCTGGGAAGTTAAACCAGAGCAGAACATAATGGCACAGCCCTGGGGAGCTGGAGAAGGATGGAAAAGATTCATGAGAATGTTGCTTGGACTGGAGGGATTGAGAATGACCTTAGATAGTGATTTTAAATTGAGAGAGGCATAGATAGTGTAGATAGTCACTATTATTTCTCCAGGGTAAGGGGATCTAAAAATCAAGGGCATAGGTCTAAGGTGAAAGGGGAAATATAGGTGACTTAAGGGGTAAGTTTTTCCCATAGAGTGGTGGGTGCAAACAAAGACGTCCGTTAGTCTTGTGAGGCCATGGATCTGCGCCTGGAAAGTCTTCACTCTCCAGGGCACAGGCCTAGGCAAGGTTGTATGGAAGACCAGCAGTTGCCCTTGCTACAAGTCTCCCCTCTCCACGCCACCGATGTTGTCCAAGGGAAGGGCATTAGGACCCATACAGCTTGACACCAGTGTCGTCGCAGAGCAATGTGTGATTAAGTGCCTTGCTCAAGGACACAACACGTTCCCTCGGCTGGGGCTCGAACTCTCAACCTTCAGGTGGCTAGTCCAATGCCTTAACCACTTGGCCACGTGCCCACACGTGGTGGGTGTATGGAATAAACTTCCAGACTAGGTGACACAACACTGGGAGCTGAAGAAGGATGGAAAAGCTCCATGAGAATGTTCCCAGGACTGGAGAGATTGAGAGTAACCTTACAGAGGGGCATAGATAATGTAGATAATCACAGTTATTTTCCTATGGTAGAGGAATATAAAAGTCAAGGACATAGATTTAAGGAGAAGGGGGAAAGATTTACTATGCATTTACCCTATTTGGAAGACAGTTGGACAGGTACATGGATAGAAAAGGTTTATAGGTTATGGGTTAAATGCAGGCGAACAGTATTAGCTTGGCATGGACAAGATGGGAAGAATGGTCTGTTTCCATCCTGCATAAATCAATGACTCTAAGCAATCTGCTCAGATAGGTTCTCAGTTTCTGTGGATTGTGCTTCGGTATCTGGTCTCAATCAGAACACCCAAAAGGCATCAGCTGAGAAGAAACTGGGTTGCAACATCCTCTGTGGGCACAACTGTGTTCATGTTGCAGACCTGTGTAAAATGGAAGCAACACTTGTGGAATAGGACCTAGGACAGTACGGCACAGATGTTGGCCCTTCACTCTTAATGTCTGCACTAACTATGATGCCTAACTAAATAATCATATCTTCCCAAATATGATCTAAATTCTTCTATTTCCTGATATTCATGTAACAGTCTAAATGTCTGTAAATGTTTCTATAATGCCAATATTTGAAATGGAATGTGGGAAACTATAAGGCAGTTACCTTCATTTCAGTTCTTAAAGGGATCCACTTCATTTTTTAAAGGGATAATAACTATACATTTATAAAGTTCTACATTCAGAGAGTTACATAGTACAGAAAGAGGCGCTTCAACCCAACTCATCCATGCTGAACAAGTTGCCTTGCTGAGCTAGTCTCATCTGAGTACGTTGGCCCATTGCACATAAAGCAATCAGTCAACATACTTTTATTTGAGGTAAATCCTGCTTGACAAATGTGTTGAAGCTCTTTGAGGATGCAAAAAACTGGGAGGATAAGTGGAAACCAGTAGATATAAAGGGGTTTTCCGGAAGAATTCTGAGGGGAATTCTGAAAAACATGGGAGCTGAGGGTGGTTTCCTCTATTGGGGTTTATAGAACTAGTTTCAGAATAGGAGGTTTCCCTTTTCATATGGAGATGAGAAGGAATTTCCACTCGAAGAAGATAGTGAATCTTTGGAATTCTCCATCCAAATCTGTGGAGAAGGAAGTGTTGAATATATTGGCGTTAAAGGGTAGGGAAGAACATGGGAAAGTGTCGCTGAGCCAAGGACTAGGTTAAGAATTTTTTTTTGAATAGTGAAACATGTTCATGAGTCTGCTTGGGTAAATCCTGCTCTACTTTCTCACATTCTTATACACTGGTGGAGTGGAAATTAGACCTAAAATCTTCACAACTCCTTCCATTACGCTTAGCTTTGCATATCTCTATCACTGGAAATGGGCCCTTCTTAATCACAGGAAGTGGGCCTCAGAATTCTTCACCCCTTGAATACATTTCTTCTCAGCCTACTCTGTTCAAAAGAAAATTAGTTTCATTCAAAAATGGCAAGGTATTAGGGCAAACACGAGGAAATCTGCGGATGCTGGAATTTCAAGCAACACACATCAAAGTTGCTGGTGAACGCAGCAGGCCAGGCAGCATCTCTAGGAAGAGGTACAGTCGATGTCTCAGGCCGAGACCCTTCATCAGGACTAACTGAAGGAAGAGCTAGTAAGAGATTTGAAAGTGGGAGGTGAAGGGGGAGATCTGAAATGATAGGAGAAGACAGGAGGGGGAGGGATGGAGCCAAGAGCTGGACAGGTGATTGGCAAAAGGGATATGAGAGGATCATGGGACGGGAGGCCTAGGGAGAAAGAAAAGGGGGAGGGGGGAAGCTCAGAGGATGGGCAAGGGGTATAGTGAGAGGGACAGAGGGAGAAAAAGGAGAGAGAGAAAAAGAATGTGTGTATATAAATAAATAAATAATGGATGGGGTAGGAGGTCCCTCCCTACCGATCTCCCTCCTGGCACTTATCCTTGTAAGTGGAACAAGTGCTACACATGCCCTTACACTTCCTCCCTCACCACCATTCAGGGCCCCAGACAGTCCTTCCAGGTGAGGCGACACTTCACCTGTGAGTCGGCTGGGGTGATATACTGCGTCCAGTGCTCCCGATGCGGCCTTCTATATATTGGTGAGACTCGACGCAGACGGGGAGATCGTTTTGCTGAACATTACGCTCTGTCTGCCAGAGAAAGCAGGATCTCCCAGTGGCCACACATTTTAATTCCACGTCCCATTCCCATTCTGATATGTCTATCCACGGCCTCCTCTACTGTAAAGATGAAGCCAAACTCAAGTTAGAGGATGAACACATTATATTCCATCTGGGTAGCCTCCAACATGGTGGCATGAACGTTGACTTCTCAAACTTCCACTAATGCCCCACCTCCCCCTCATACCCCATCTGTTATTTATTTATTATATATATACACACATTCTTTTTATCTCTCTCCTTTTTCTCCCTCTGTCCCTCTGACTATACTCCTTGCCCATCCTCTGGGCTCCCCCACCCCTTTTCCTTCCCGCTGGGCCTCCTGTCCCATGATCTTCTCATATCCCTTTTGCCAATCACCCGTCCAACTCTTGGCTTTATTCCTCATCCTCCTGTCTTCTCCTCTCATTTCGGATCTCCCCCTCCCCCTCCCACTTTCAAATCTCTTACTAGCTCTTCCTTCAGTTAGTCCTGACGAAGGGTCTCGGCCTGAAACATCGACTGTACCTCTTCCTACAGATGCTGCCTGGCCTGCTGCGTTCACCAGCAACTTTTATGTGTGTTGCAGGGCATTAGGGAATGTAATTGAACAGAGGGTTCAGGAGTACATGTGCAAAGTTAGATGAAAGTAGCATCACAGTTATTCAGGGCAGTGAAAAATGTATTTAGCACACTGGTCTTCATGAATCAAAACATTGAGTACAGGCACTGGGACATCATATTGCAATTGTATAAATTTTTGTGATGCCACGCTTGCAACACTGTGTTTAGTTTTGGCCACCCTTTTACAGGAAAGATGTGGTTCAATTGGAAATAATTCAGAAAAGAGAGAGGTTGTCTTTATTCCTTGAAAAACAAAAGAATGGGGGTGATTTTATGAAATAATTTAAAATTATGAGAGATATAGATAAGGTGGGTGATAACAGTCTTTATCACCTAACGGGCATAAATGGGGAAAGGTTTAAAAGGAACCTGAGTAGCTCTTTTTTCATGCAGAGGGTGGTGAGTATGTGGAACAAGCTACCAGAAATAATTGAGGCAGGTACAGTAGTGTCACTTAAGAAGTACTTGGATAGATACATGGAGGGCGTGGTCTGGAGGGCTATAGGCCCAACATAAGAAATTGTGACTAGCTAGATAGGTGTCATGGTCAGTACAGACTGGTTGGGCGGAAGGGCCTGTAACCATGCTATATTACTTTATCATGCCATGACTCTAGTCAATGCTTCCTCAGCTAAATGTTACTGTTCACAGGAAAATCCTCATAAATATCCCTTGACTCTCTTTTAATGTTTTATTTTTAGTATCATCAGCAAAGTATTTCACAGCTGGGGAATGATTTAGGAAATTCAGCTTTGGATAGAGCTGAACCATCTGATTTTTTACAGTGGTATCCAACTCATGAAGCATCTTGTAATTAATTCAGTCTCATACTGAGTGTTTATTTCAAATTAAATTACACAATTGTAGATAATGGTAATAAACATTTGCATGCTTTTTGCCATTTGGATGATTGTTCTTTCTTGTGCTTGGGTGTTTGATATTTTCTTTGAACAGGTTCCATGGTGTTTTCTTTGTTTCATGGTTGCCTGTGGGAGGACGAATGTCAGGTTTGTACGCTGTATAATATACACATTGTTAGTAAATGGACTTAGAACCTTTGAATCTTTGACATTTGTACATTTTTTGAATGAGCAGTAGCTTGTGTCTGATAGAGACAGTAGTACATAGTTCTGCTAATTATCCAATAGTTATTTATAGGCAAGAATTATTTAAGCTTATGTAAGTCAGCCAGAAAGCTCAAGCAAATAAAAAGCAAGGCAGTCCTGATAGTACCCTTCATAATTTCAACATATTCTACAGTGATTTATAGCCAACCTATCCTAGTGCACTCTTAGGTAACATAACAGCCGAAAGATACATCAGGAGCTTTCAATAACGTATGAAAGTACAAATGGGCAGGATGAATATTATATTTGCTAGCTGAGAACTAATTTTTGAGGCACCAGAGAAGATCTTTGAATGGTGTGTAAGGACTTATGGAGTAAATGGCACCTCAGTTACACATCTCACAAAAAAAAGTCACACCAGATTGTGTAGACTGTCTGTGTACCAGACTGAGACCACAACCCTGGATTGTGTATCTGTTCTAGAAGCAAATCTTGAACCCCATCCATCCACCCACCCATCTGTGGGTTATCCATTTCTTTCCCCAATGGCTTGCAATATCTTTTTCAAATATTTATCCCACTCCCTTTTTGGAAGCTTCTATTTAATGTTTAGAAACCGGTTACATGTATAACTTTGGCTCCTTAACCAGTAACTGCAAACTTATCTAATTCAGATGTATAAGGTAAAACTTTCTGAGCTGAAACATCCCAGAACCCAGTGACCAGGCTGAAGCAGGGACATAATGAGACAATACAGTGGGGTGGGGATGAGTGTGTCTTCAATTCTCACCCACCAATGTCTCACTCACTCAATTCTCCCCTCTCCCCACCAGATTCAGGGACAGTTTCTATTATGCTGTTATAATAGACTATTGAATGGATGAATGGACCTTGCATAATAAAGAAGAACTTTTGATCTCAAAGTCTCCCTCAATGTTGCCCTTACATTTTATTTGTTTACCTGCACTACACTCCCTATGTAGCTGCTGTACCATTTTCTTACGACCTCAATATACTTATGTATGGCATGATCTGCCTGGATGGTACACAGCGAAAAGCTTTGCACTCTATTGTGGTACATGTGACTACAACTACATATTTTCCAGAGAAGTTTGATAAGCAACTGATGGCAAATGGGACGAGCTCAGATAGGAATCTTTATCAACATGGACCAGTCGTGCCAAAGGGCTTGTTTCCATGCTGTATGACTTTATCACTCTGAGTACAGCAAATTCATATGGGACTAGCAACACCCACAAAAATTGCTGGTGAACGCAGCAGTCCAGGCAGCATTGATAGGAAGAGGTACAGTCGATGTTTCGGGCCGAGACACTTCGTCAGGACTAACTGAAAGAAGAGATAATAAGAGATTTGAAAGTGGGAGGGGGAGGGGGAGATCCGAAGTGATAGGAGAAGACAGGAGGGGGAGGAATGGAGCTAAGAGCTGGAAAGTTGATTAGCAAAAGGGATACGAGGCTGGAGGAGGGAGAGGATCATGCGACGGGAGGCCTAGGAATTAAGAAAGGGGGAGGGGGGAAGCCCAGAGGATGGGCAAGGAGTTATAGTGAGAGGGACAGAGGGAGAAAAAAAAGGGGGGGGAAATAAATAAATAAATAAATAAGGGATGGGGTATGAAGGGGAGGTGCGATATTAACGGAAGTTAGAGAAGTTAATGTTCATGCCATCAGGTTAGAGGCTACCCAGACGGAATATGAGATGTTGTTCCTCCAACCTGAGTGTGGCTTCATCGGAGGCCGTGGATAGACATATCAGAATGGGAATGGGACATGGAATTAAAATGTATGGCCACTGGGAGATCCTGCTTTCTCTGGCGGACAGAATGTAGGTGTTCAGCGAAATGGTCTCCCAGCCTGCGTCGGGTCTCGCCAATATATTGAAGGCCGCATCGGGAGAACTGGACGCAGTATATCACCCCAGCCGACTCACAGGTGAAGTGTCGCCTCACCTGGAAGGACTGTCTGGGGCCCTGACTGTTAACGAAGGAGGAAGTGTAAGGGCATGTGTAGTACTTGTTCCGCTTACAAGGATAAGTGCTGGGAGGGAGATCAGTGGGAAGGGACGGGGAGGACGAATGGACAAGGGAGTTGCGTAGGGAAGGAGTTTCAAACAGAGTCTGAAGGGAAAGTGTTTTTTATCCACAGGTTCTGGTTGATATCTAGAATTTCAGGGTCCCAAACAGTCCTACCAGGTGAGTCAACACTTCACCTGTGAGTCTGTTGGGATCATCTACTGTATCCAGTGCTCCCCGATGTGTCTTCCTGTGTATCGAGGAGACCCCACGCAGATTGGGAGCCCACTTCGCCAAGCTCTATCTGCCATAAAAATCAGGATCTTCCAGTGGCCACCCATTTTTATCGCACTTCCCATTCCCATTCTGACATATCAATCTATGGCCTCCTCTACTGCTGCGATAAGGCCACACATGGGTCGGGGGAGCAACAGCTTATATTCCTTCTGGGTGGCCTCCAAACTGATGGCATGAACGTCGATTTCTTCTGGTAATTTCCCCCACCCTTCTTCATTCCACATTCCCTTTCCCGTCTCTCGCTTTATCTGCCAATCACCTCCCTCTGGTGCTCCTCCCCCTTTTCTTTCTCCCATGGTCTTCTGCCCTCTCCTATCAGATTCCCCCTTCTCCAGCCCTCTATCTCTTTCATCAATCAAATTCCTAGCTCTTTACTTCACCCCCTACCCTTCCCTGTTTCACCTACTATCTAATGACTCTTTCTCCCCTTCCCCCACCTTCTTACTCTGATTTCTCAACCTTTTTCCAGTCCCGATGAAGGGTCTCAGCCTGAAACATTGGCAGTACTATTTTCCATAGATATTGCCTGGCCTGCTGAGTTCCTCCAGCATATTGTGTGTGTAGCTTGGATTTTCAGCATCTGCAGATTTTCTCTTGTTCGTGATATCTAAGATGTGTTGCCAGAGGATATGGTGAAATCAGAAACAATCACTATCTTTAAAGAGATTTGATACAAGTACTTGGATAGGCAAGGCACAGAAAGATACAGTCCTAGTGTACGCAAAGAGATTAGTATAGACAAGAAAAAAAGGTTAGCGGAAATGTGTTGGGCAGAAGGGCCTGCGTCTGTGGTGTACAGCTGCGTAATACTATAACTCTGACTCAGTTTAGCTGACTGTCAAACCAATAAGGTCATTTTTATTTCTGGATGTTGTAAACATTCAGAAACATTTAAAAACTGCTAACATTTAATAATTTAATACATTCTATGTTTAAACAAAATAATTCAGACATTTTACATTTTAAGTGATTAAAGGCATTATTTTTGGCCACAATTAATGATATAAAATGGAGCCTACTTCCTTTGTTTTCATTCCCATGGCTTTGAAGTGAATTCAGTGGTTTGTGGATTCTACGCCTGACCTAACCAGAGGCACAGCCACAACTTGACCAGGAGTTTCAAGGGTTTCCTTTTTTGCTCGGGAATACTAACACTCATAGCATCGTGCTTAAGGTGAGCAATACTGGACATTGATGAAGAACTGATGGAGAGAGATAGCTGCATGCAGGGAAGAAGTCATTACTGGACTGAAGAAGGATAACCAACTGGCATATGGAGATACGTTTCAACTGTATAACAGGGCATCACTTGTTTTTGTCCACTTTTATTGAAGTTTTCCTTTGTGTGCTTTTTTTTATTGTGAAGTTATAAATTTCTGCTGCTTGTTTCTGCATTTTGGTGTATTTACAGAAAAACTGTAACAACAGCCTCTGTTACCATAACTACAGCCTTGCTTTCCGAGGTGGAGCTGAATATATCAAATGGCTAAGACCTAGCAAAATCAATATTGGAATCTGGTTATGCATTCTGCTGCAAGGCAATTTTTCAAACCAGATGTTTATGAAATAAGAAAGTTATGAAAATCTGTTGAAGCCACAGAGATGCAGAGAGAGAGAGAGGGAGCAGCTTCAGAGCAAGTTTGACAAGGATTACCAAAAATAGCATTAAATGTATTCAGATGGGCTCCCTAAATCTTCCATCATAGACACAAAGGACATACAGCTCAAAGGGATAAACAACATGAGAATGGTTTGTATCGATCATGATCTCCCTGCTTATTGTTGTGTTCTGAGAATTTGTGCATGCTCTCCAAGGCCATTTATATCCAGTCTACTTATGTTACTTTCTTCAATACATCACCATGGATCAAGCTAGCATTACCTGCGAAGGGGGCCACAACTGGAAGATTTTGTGGAGAGCTGTAACATTTTGACATCCAAATGCAAAGAAAAGCAAAATAAGGTTCTCCTTCATTATAAAGCCCTGCGTTATTCACCAGCTCAAGTGAGATTGGTGTTGAAAATGAGAAAACCCTAGCTTGCTCAGTCTATCTTCACCAGACATACCCTCCAGTCAAAGCAGCATCGGGACTCACGTGAATGCACATAGGGCCACCATCATAGCCATTGTTGAGGCAGAAAGCCTTGGGCTCCCTGATTAGAATGCCAGGGCCCGAGAGCAAGAAGTGAAGTGACAGTTCGTTGATTTAAGCGACGAGCCAAAATGAAAAAATAAAGGAGTCAAGACGGAAGGCAGAGGTTCAACCGGTATTCAGTTCACGTCTCTGTGTCAGCCAGGATTCCCCTCCACCTCAGCCCATATCCTCTGCCTGAGTTTGATCTCTCTCTCTCTCTCTCTCTCTCTCTCTCTCTCTTTCTCTCTCTCTTTCTCTTTCTCTCTCTCTTTCTCTCTCTCTTTCTCTCTCTCTTTCTCTCTCTCTATTACCATTGGGTGGGTGATGCAGGAGTCCTGGGTCCACAGTAGCAGCTTTGGGAGTATTGTTGCCCAGCTGTTCTCGGGCTCCTGGGCTGACTTTATTCACGCTAGCGCTAAAAGTATGGACTCCGCAGCTGTGAACCGTAGCCGTCAGGCTCCTGGACCGGGTTCTCTTGTCTTAGCGCTGAGCTGGCTCTGAGCAGTGGCCTGCAGGCATTGTGCTCCTGGGCCTGTTTTACATGCCTCAGTGCTGAACAGGCTCTGTGGCTGCGCATTAACTTTCGGGGTTTCAGTGGTTCATTTTTTGAGAATTATTTATTTACCTTTTTTATAGTTTGCACTATTTGTTCTTTTTTTACACATTGAACATTTGCTGGTTGTATATGGTACACATACTTTGATATTAAATTTACTTTGAACTTTGATAAATCTCCTCTGCACCTTCATAGTCATAGTCATAGTCATTGTCATATTTTATTGATCCCGGGGGAAATTGGTTTTCATTACAGTTGCACCATAAATAATTAAATAGTAATAGAACCATAAATAGTTAAATAGTAATATGTAAATTATGCCAGGAAATTATGAAATAAGTCCAGGACGAGCCTATTGGCTCAGGGTGTCTGACCTTCCAAGGGAGGAGTTGTAAAGTTTGATGGCCACAGGCAGGAATGACTTCCTATGACGCTTTGTGTTGCATCTCGGTGGAATGAGTCTCTGGCTGAATGTACTCCTGTGCCCAACCAGTACATCATGTAGTGGATGGGAGACATTGACCAAGATGGCATGCAACTTAGACAGCATTCTCTTTTCAGACACCACCGTGAGAGAGTCCAACTCCATCCCCACAACATCACTGGCCTTACGAATGATTTTGTTGATTCTGTTTGTGTCTGCTACCCTCAGCCTGCTGCCCCAGCACACAACAGCAAACATGATAGCACTGGCCACCACAGACTCATAGAACATCCTCAGCATCGTCCGGCAGATGTTAAAGGACCTCAGTCTCATCAGGAAATAGAGACGGCTCTGATCCTTCTTCTAGACAGCCTCAGTATTCTTTGACCAGTTCAGTTTATTGTCAATTTGTATCCCCAGGTATTTGTAATCCTCCACCACGTCCACACTGACCCCCTGGATGGAAACAGGGGTCGCCGGTACCTTAGCTCTCCTCAGGTCTACTGCCAGCTCCTTAGTCTTTTTCACATTAAGCTGCAGATAATTCTGCTCACACCATGTGACAAAGTTTCCTACCATAGCCCTGTACTCAGCCTCATCTCCCTTGCTGATGCATCCAACTATGGCAGAGTCATCAGTAAACTTCTGAAGATGACAAGACTCTGTGCAGTAGTTGAAGTCTGAGGTGTAAATGGTGAAGAGAAAGGGAGACAAGACAGTCCCCTGTGGAGCCCCAGTGCTGCTGATCACTCTGTCAGACACACAGTGTTGCAAGCACATGTACTGTGGTCTGCCAGTCAGGTAATCAAGAATCCATGACTCCAGGAAAGTATCCACCTGAATCGCTGTCAGCTTCTCCCCCAGCAGAGCAGGGCAGATGGTGTTGAACGCACTGGAGAAGTCAAAAAACATGATCCTCACAGTGCTCGCTGGCTTGTCCAGGTGGGCGTAGACACGGAAGCTCTTTAAAGCTTCCACAGCTTTCCCATAATAAGGTGACCAGAACTGAGTATAATATTCCATGTGTGGTCTAACCAGGGTTTCATAGAGATTCAACATTGGTTTGCAGTTCTTGAACTGAATCCCCTGACTAATGAAGGTCAAAACACTATAGGCCTTCTTAACAACACTATCAGCTTGCACGGCAACTTTGAGTGATCTATGGACATAGACCACAAGGTCCCTCTCTTCCTCAGCACTGCCAAGAATCCTGCCATTAACCCTATATTCCACCTTCAAATTCAACCTTCCAACATGAATCCCTTCACATTTTTCCAGGTCAAACTCCATCTACCACTCCTCAGCCCAGATCTACATTTTGTCAATGTCCAGTTGCAAGCTACAACATTCCCCACACATCCACAACTCCACCAACCTTTGTGTCATCTGCAAATTTACTAACCTACCTTTTCACTTCCTCGTCCAAGTTATTTATAAAGATCACGTTTAAAAGCCCCAGAACAGATCCTGCAGAACCAAGTTTCCCTGGACTTTCTGAAAGACCCTACATGGGGAACCACATGAAACACCTTGCTAAAATTCATATACGCCACATCTACTGTTGTACCTTCATCAATGTGCTTTGTCACATCCTCAATCAGGTTCGTGCCTTTCACTAATCAGACTATGCTTCTCCAAATACTCATAAATTCTGTCTCTAAGAATCCTCTCAAATCATTTGCCCACCACTCTTGTGGGAGTACACGGAAGATAGAAAGCAACGAGCTGGCTGCTGGCTGTGTGCCCAGAGACCCGAGTTCTTTAGGCACAGAGCTTGGAAAAAGCAATGCAATAGACTTTTAACATTGTACATCAGTGAGTTGCTTGTTATGTTTCCCCTCTCACTGTGAAACGGGACACCTCCTTTTCCCTTATTAGAGAGAGAGAGAGCTTGTGGTATATTGAATTAGCCTTTGGGGTACTGCAAGTCTCTGTCTTTATTGATGCTTTGCTGCACTCTTGAGTGCTCAGGTGGACGGTGCAGACGCTTTTTTGCTGGTGGAGGAGGGGAGATCGTCGCTTTGCTGCTGCTTATGCATGAAAGGGGGAGCTGAGGGTGTAGTTTTGGGGTTCTAACACTTAACTGTCATTCATTCTTTGGAGCACACCTCTGTTTTTGTTGATGTTTGCGAAGAAAAAGAATTTCAGGATGTATATTGTATACATTTCTCTGACATTAAACCTATTGAAACCTATTGAAATAAGACTGAACTGTAATTCCCAGAGCTACCCTTACTCCTTTCCTTGAACAAAGGAATTTTTTTTGCCATCCTCTAGTCACCTGGTACTAATCCTGTGGCAAGTGAGGATGCAAAGATTATCGCCAAAGATGTAGCAACGTTCTTCCTTGCTTTCCGTATAATCATCTGGCCTATTCTCCTATGTCTTATGGTCTAAGATATACATGGATAAGCTAGCTAAACATAGATTAGTTCATTTATTGCTCTCCTCTCACTGCTGCCATCAGTTAGAAGGTACAGGTGCCTCAGGACTCACACCACCAGGTTCAGAAGACTACAAGATATTGGAGCAGAAGTAGACCATTTGGGCTACCGAGTCTGCTCCACCATTCAATCATGGGCTGATCCAATTCTTCCAGTCATCCCCACTCACCTGCCTTATCCCCATACCCTTTGATGCCCTGGCTAATCAAGAATCTATCTATCTCCGCCTTAAACGCACTCAGTGACTTGGCCTCCACAGCCCTTCATGGCAGCAAATTCCATAGACTTGCCACCCTCTGACTAAAGTAATTTCTCCACATCTCTGTATTAAATGGATGTCCTTCAATCCTGAAGTCGTGCCCTCTTGTCCTGGACTCCCCTATCATGGGAAATAACTTTGCTATTTCTAATCTGTTCAGGCCTTTTAATATTCGGAATGCTTCTATGAGATCCCCCGTCATTCTCCTGAACTCCAGGGAATACAGCCCAAGAGCTGCCAGACTCTCCTCAAGAACAGTTACTACCCCTCAACCATCAGGCTCTCGAACAAAAGAGGAAAACTACACTCATCCTACTTCTGATGATCTTACTTTAAGGATTCTTTATTTTGTTATTTCATGCTCTTGTTACTTATTGCTATCTGCATTTGCACAGTTTGTTGTCAATTTACTCTTTACAGATTCTGTTCGATAGATTTGCTATGTATGTCCACAGAAAAAAGACTTTCAGGCTTGCATCTGGTGACACGTACGTACTCTGATAATAAAACTTACTTTAAACTTTAAATGTCAGTGACGGGAAAGTAATTGGAAAAAATTCTGAGTGTCAGGATTAGACTGACCTTGGAAAGGTAATGAATTTCCGGGTCCTGTCTGACTCATTTAACTGGATTTTTGAGGAGTTAACATTATGTTGGTAAGTGCAGTGTGGTTGTGCTTTACGTGGTCTTCACTAAGGTCTTTGAAAAGGGTAACATGGAAGATTGGTTGACAAAGTTAGTGTCTGAGAGAATATTGTTTTGTTAATAGGACACAGATGGTGGAGGACTGCTTTTAAGTTTGAAAGATCTTGACCAGTGGAGTTCCACAGATACACTCTCATCCTTGTCGGGTCCCTTTTCATCTTTTATTGCTGCTGTTTTGCATATTGATATGACTGCTTGTTTTATTATAAGCATTATAATAACAGTGGCAGGAATATTATACTGTCTTCCACAAACATGTACCTCACACTTAATGACAACCTGCCAATATTCAGGCCATAACACTCATGGACTTGAGCTAATATTATTTTGTGACTGCAAACAACAGGAATTCTGCAGATGCTGGAAATTGAAGCAACACACATCAAAAATCGTCACATCGTTAGTCCTGACGAAGGGTCTCGGCCTGAAACGTCGACTGTACCTCTTCCTAGAGATGCTGCCTGGCCTTCTGCGTCCACCAGCAACTATGATGTGTGTTGCTTATTTTGTCACTGTATGTGTTGGATCATAACTTTTCTATATGTGCTGTGTTTGTACTTTGGCCTCAGAAAAACAATGTTTCATTTAGCTGTATACACGTGAATGGTTGAATGACAATAAACTACATTTTATTTACTCAGAGAAATAGTGTGGAACAGGCTCTTCCAGCCAAATGAGCTGCAGCGCCCAACAACCCATCTATTTAACCCTAGCCTAATCACAAAACAATTTGCAATGACCGAGTAACCTACTAACCAATACGTCTTTGGACTGCACTTGCTGGATCATAACTATATGTGACTATATATAGTGGGTTTTGCACCTTGGCCGCAGCGGAAAGATGTTTTGTTTAGCTGCGTGTGTGTGTGCAGCTGAGTGACAATAATCCTTAACTTGAACTTGATTAGCTGTTACAGAGCGAGGTGCTGCTACAATGTTACAAAAGTTTGGTTTCCTCACAGTTGAAATTCTATGTGCAGTGCTGTTCACTGCATTATAGGAAGAGCATGATGATCTGAAGAAGGTAACCTTCAGTCAGAGGATAACTGCCTAATAGGCAACGGACAATACGTGCAGGAGTAGGCCATTCAGCCCTTTGAGCCAGCACCGCCATTCACTGTGATCATGGATGATCATCCACAATCAGTACCCTTTTCCTGCCTTCTCCCCATATCCCTTGACTCCACTATTTTTAAGAGCTCTGTCTAACTCCTTCTTGAAAGAATCCAGAGAATTGGCCTCCACTACCTTCTGAGGCAGAGCATTCCACAGAACCACAAACCTCTGTGTGAAAAAGTTTTTCCTCAACTCCGTTCTAAATGGTCTACCCCTTATTCTTAAACTGTGGCCTCTGGTTCTGGACTCCCCCAACATCGGGAGCATGTTTCCTGCCTCTAGCGTGTACAATCCCTTAATAATCTTATATGTTTCAATCAGATCCTCTCTCATCCTTCTAAATTCCAGTGTATACAAGCCCATTCGCTCCAATCTTTCAACATATGACAGTCCCGCCATCCCGGGAATTAACCTCGTGAACCTACGCTGCACTCCCTCAATAGCTAGAACGTCCTTCCTCAAATTTGGAGACCAGTGGAAATGGAACACAGTGCCTGATAAGATGAGGGAGAACAATAATCATTGAACATTGAAGAAGCACATTTGTCAAGGAGAAAGATTACAGGATGCAGTGAGTGCTGGTGCAGAGGTTTAGTGCAGGTAGGTACTGGATGATCAGCATACACAAGACAGGTTGAAAGGCTTATTCCTACACTGCATGAATTTATGGCTACAGATAGAGCAACTAATACAAGGTTGGCTAATTATCTCCTCTGATTACTGCTATTAATTGAAACATCATTTTGTGTTCTGTCAAGCTTCCCTATCACCACTTGTGTCTTCAGAGCCTTCAACTTCCTCCCACCCTGTCTTCCCTGACCATCCTCTGATACTACCAACTCTCCTTCCCCCTCTGATCCCAGCCTTTATCCCTGCTGTGCTTCACCATTCCCTTTGACCTTCCCTTCTCTGAGGTGGTGCGTCCTGTCCTCACCTTACCTTTTCCTACTTCGCCCGCACCTCAGTGAGTCCCATCCCTGCCATGACGCCAAGCTCTTTTTCCTTCACCTCCATCTCCGAGTCCACTTCTTTGGCAAGAATTCCCTACTCCGCACTGATATCCCCTTCTCCAGTCTCCAACAGTCCTCCTCTTCTTAGACATCCTACTCTGGTTCTCTGCCTGCTCTGGATCTTTGCATTTCTAATTGCCAACATGACATCAGCCAGCTTGACTTTTGCATTCCTCGCTCCTCTTTAAACCTTACCCCCTATGAATGCACTGTCTACTGTCTCTGCACCAATCCCAACCTTACCATCAACCTCACAGACAAAGGGGTGCTGTTGTAGTGAAGTGGACTGACCTCTATCTTACTGAGGACAGGTGGTAACTCTCAGACTCTTCCCCTTACTTAACCCTTGAGAAGGACCCCGCTCCAGGGCCATCAGAATATTGTCTCTGACACTATCAGCAACCTCATCGACTCTCGAGAACTCCCTACCACTGCCATCAAACTCAGCGTTCCCTTACCGTACACTGCTCATTTCTCCCTTCCACCCAAGATCCACAAACCTGACTGTCCGGGTAGGTCCATTGGTTCTGCCTGCTCCTGCCCCACTGAACTCGTGTCTGCATACCACAACACCATTCTATCTCCCTTGGTTCAGTCCCGTCCCACCTACATCTGCAACACTTCGCATGCTCTTGATCTCCTCAATAGCTTTCAATTTCCTGCCCATAACTGTCTCATTCACCCTATCTATGCCTTTCATAAAATTTTTATAGTTTATGTATTATATCTCAATCTCTAACAAAAAGATGTCCTAAGCTATACAACCTCTCTCTATAACTCAGTCCATCTTCATTTTGCTAAAGGTGACACAATGCAACACTTCTCTGTGTGCTTGTCCCAGGTACATGCAGTAAATGGTATGGTGGGAATAGTGCTCAATACACTCAGGTCAACAGCATCTGAACATTGCTAATAGTGCTTTCATGCTGAAAATGGTGGAGTTTGTTGCTAATGTTGAGGGATTGATCTTCACTTTCCACTTGGTTTCAGTGTACCCGTCACACTGTTCTCCGTCAAGGGAATCAAAACAAGGTGCAGAGTAAAACTACCCATGGCCTTCTGTGTCACTGAGCCCAAGGGCAGCCACCTCCCACTGTCCTAGTCTGGCATATCCCAATTCCTCACACTGTTTTGATCTGGCCTCTCGGGCATTAATGTAGTGGGGTAACAAAGTCAAGGGTCCTTGCTGTTAAAAGATGAAATTTTCAGTAGCTGCAGATTTGATTCTCATTTCTTATTCCTTGACCTATTTGGTAACTAATGTTTGTGAAGAATTATAAAACTTATAATGTTTCAACTGGAAAGCAGACTGTTACCAAAATTAAATATGGTAAATCAATTCTAATCTCTTCTCGATAAATAACTGACATTTTTCAAATGAGACTTGGGAACACCAAACTGCCTGCAGGTTTCCCTTAATCTTCTTGCAAATTGAGAAGACATTATTCTTATCCTAATCAATCCTCTGAATTGCCTGATGGTTTGGTTTGTTAGCCCATTTCAAAGGCAGGTTGAAACTGATCACAATGAAAGAACGCAAGCCAGGTTGTATAAGAATTGCAAATTCTCTGTGGTTTAATAACCATCCACTCGTGCTTAGTTACCATTAGTAATACCACTTGTTTTAGTTTTATTTTCACTTGGCTTTAAATTACCTCATTATCATGGTTGACTCTGAATTCACATTTCTAAAGCAATAATCTCAGGCTCTGGATAGAATTCTAGTACTTTAACCACTCTACACCCATGGCAATTTTGTGTATGGAACTCTCCATTATCTGGATCAAAGTCAAAGGAAAGTCTGACATTGTATCTTGCTTCTCCTGCACCAGATGAAGCAAGCTCAGAATAGAACTGGATCAGCCTCTAGGTTAGAGGTCCTCGTTGGCAAGCACTCACCTTCTTGAGAATGATTATCCCTCCCTGTGCATCTGGGTCTGTGATGACACTGAACCTATCAGAGCTCTCTTCCACTTTGACCGTGTAGGTCATCTCAGAGTTTTGTCCCAGGTCAGTCTCCTCAGCCTTCACCCTGCCCACTGTTGTTCTGATGGCTGCCATTTCCAGCACGCTTAGCTGGTACAACTCTGTAAAAGACAGCAGAATGTGGCTCACAGTTCACTCAGAGCTCCTCACCTTTCCCTCACCCAGTCTTAATTAAGTGGGCTGGCACATGGCACGTTCTTCAGCATTTCGCAAAGAGTATTAACAGTAACTTACATTGATGTTGCTACCTGGCATCTGGTTTATTATTTTCACATTTACTGAGGTACAGTGAAAAACTTTGTTTGACGTGTCACCTTGTGAGGAGAAAACTAGACAAGTGGGATTGATCTTGAGGTTCTAGGGGAGCTGCAAAGTGTAAGCCACCGGGTTTACTTTCCTGGAACCTTGAAGAGTCCAATGAACCTGGGTGTCAAATTTCTAGATTCCATCCGGAAAGGCAAATCCTGAGTAGATAGGCAGACCTGTTGCTCAGGCTGCAAAGTGGGTCTCTGTCTTCTCCTTCGGCTTGCCTTGTCTTCAACCTTTCAGATAGAAGCCATCAAATTCTCCCTTGCTCTCCATTTCTCTTTGCAGCACTGGATGAAATCTTTGGCACAGGAACCCCAGCCATGTCTTCCTGCTCAGGAAAGAGTGGCAGAGAATACCCAATTTGGCATTTGAATGGGGACATCCCTTGCAGAGAATGTTGTAAAATGCTGTGGGCAACCTCTGTCTACATCAAATGGTTGCACCACTCATCAGGTCTTTTTGAGGTCAGGTATCTAAGGGTTTCTTCCAAATCTTGGCTCATCTGCTCCATCTGACCATTGGACTGTGGATGAAATCCAGAGGAAAGACGCAGCCTACAGAGCACCTTACAGGAACACAAGTTGTGTTCTGACACAATGTCCACCTGAAATCCATGGATCTGGAAGACTTGGTGCAGTACAACCTTGGCCGAATCCGCCACAAATTGTAGCTTGTCCAAAGCAATGAATTTGCATGCTTTTTAAAAGTGACTGACAATTACCATGCCGATGTTCTTCCCCTTGAAAGAAGGAAGACTTGTGACAAAGTCCATATTGATATCCATGGTCTGTCCGGAATAGGCTCGGGGTGAAGGAGCCCTTGAAGTTGGGTTCAGGGCTTTTTATACAGGGTGAACCTCGCAGGCCTGCACACATTGTCGGACTTCTCTCACCATTCCAGGCCACCTTATCTTCTCTTGATGAACTCGAGGGTCCTGGCAATCGCTGGGTGAGCGGCCATTCTTGATGCATGTCCACATTGAAGTACCTGAGACCGGATGGAACTTGGGATGAACAGCCAACCCAGGATACCATTCTTAGAAACCTCTCCTTGTGCTTGGGCCATGTGAACAAGAGCATCAATTTCCCTAACAAATTGGCGCTACACTTTAGCATGGGGCAAAACTGTGGAAGGCTGCTCCTCTTGCCCATGATTTGTTGAACTGACAGGACAAAGCATCTGTTTCCTGTTTTTTTAAACTCTGTCAATAGGTCAAAATTTAAAATGGCTAAAGAAAAGAGACCGCCTGGACTGACTGGAATTCAGTCTCTTGGCATCTTGAATGTAAGCTAGGTTCTTATGGTCTGTTCAAACCATAAAAATGGCCCCATCAAGTCAGTGACGCCATTCTTCCAACACCAGCAGCTCTCTATTCCCAATGTCGTAGTTCACCTCTGCTGGGGACAGGTACCTGGAGAAGAATGCACATGGGAGCAGTTTACCATCCGAAGGTGACCTTTGAGACATCACTCCACCCACTCCTACATCTGAGGCGTCCACCTCCATGATGAAAGGAAGGTCCAGGTTACGTGAAACCAAAATGGGAACTGTTGTGAACTACTGTTTACGCTATGCAAAAGCAGCCACTTTGGTAGTCCAAACAAAAGGCCCTGTGGATTTCTTAGCTAGGGTCGTCAGCGGGGCCGCCACTGACCTCAGAATCAGGTTTATTATCACCTGCATGGTCATGAAGTCTGTTAACTTCACAGGAGCAGTTCAATGCAATACATAATATAGAAGGAGAAGAAGAAAAAAATAATTAAATAAGTAAATCAATTACAGTATACTTATATTAAATAGACTAAAAATTGTGCAAAAAACAGAAATAATATAAATTAGAAAGTGAGATAGTGTTCATGGGTTGAATGTCCATTTAGGAATCAGATGGCAGAGGAGAAGAAGCTGTTCCTGAATTGCCAAGTGTGTGCCTGCAGGTCTCTGCACCTCTCACTGACCTGTTGGTAACAGCGAGAAAAGCACCTGGTAAAAGCTGGCAAATCCCAGGAAATGTTGGACTTGTTTCTCATTGGATTGTGGTGGCCAGTCTCTGACTGCCTGGGTCTTAGTGGAGACCATCTTGAAATTACCATTGGAGATGATAAAACCCAAGAATGAAACAGTGTTCACATGGAATTCGGACTTCTCCAGCTTGACATAAAACCCATGATCTAGAAGCCTCTTTGAAATGTCCCTGAGGTGAGTGATGTGCTCTTCCATGGACTTCGAGAAGATTAGGATATCATCTAAGTAGATGAAGGCATACTTACGGAGAGTATGACAGAGTCTATGGAGGGGAGGCTGGTTTTCATGAGGTGTTGAACTGTGACCATGACTTTCTGCAGATTCTTGTGGTGTTAGGCAGTTGCTGTATCAAGATTTAATGTACTACAACATACCTGCATTCATCACAAAAGCATTATCAGACTAAAATTGTCACTGAGTCGCCCATGGAGATTTTGGGACAGGTGACAAAACCCTCAGGAACATTTGACACAGTGTTGGAGACCTGGATTCAATCCCGGCCTCTGGTGCCATCCATGTGGAATTTCCACGTCCTACCTGTGATTACGTGGGTCTCCTTCAGGTCCTCTGTTTCTTCCTGCATCCCAAAGTGGTGCAAGTTGGTAGGTTGATAGACCACTATAAATTGCCGCTCTTGTGTAGGTGAGTAGGGGAACCTGGGGCAAGTTAATGGGAATGAGGGGAGATTAAAATGGGATTAACACAAGATTAGTGAAAATAGGTGGAAGATTTGGTGGGCTACAGGTCCTCTTTCTGTGCTGTATCTCTCTGTGACTTCTTCAAGGAGCGGTGCCTCAGAAAGGCGGCGTCCATTATTAAGGACCTCCATCATCTAGGTCATGCCCCTTCTCATTGTTACCATCAGGAAGGAGGTACAGAAGCCTGATGGCACAGACTCAGTGATTCAGGAACAGCTTCCTCCCCTCTGCCATCTGATTCTTAAATGGACATTGAACCCATGAACACAACCTCACTTTTTATAAATATATATTGTTTCTGTTTTTGCACTATTTTAATGTATTTAATATGCACATATATATATTTTCTGTAATTGATTTACTTATTCTTTTCTCTTTTTATGTTATCTTGTCTTTCATTATACTGCTGCTGCTAAGTTAACAAATTCAACGACAGATTCCAGTGATAATAATCCTGATTCTGATTTGATGATAAATTTAAAAGGTGTGGATGAAGAAATCAGAATGGTTTGGAGATGCATTTCCGCAACTGAGGAATCCATCAGATGATACATGCTCACTAATGATGGGCTAGGGAGTGGGGTTGGGCAGGTTGTGGAGGGAGGGAGGGACATTTTACAAAAATTAAGATACACAGACATCTTGGGGATTGGTAAGGTTTGAGGAGATGAGTGCAGAGGGGGTGTGAACGGAGTGAGATTCTTGATTAGTACTGTGCAGGAATTTGGAATTGTAGTGACATTAGATAGCTTCACTTGCCAGCATTTAGCTCAGTTCCCTTTAAACCTTTCCTATCCATGTCCCTGTACAAGCACCATTTAAATTTTGTTTCTGCCTCAGCCATTTCTTCTGACAGTTCCATCCTTATACTGACCACTCACTGAGTGAAAAGGTTTACCCTCAGGTTTCTAGTAAATCTCTCCCATATCTTCTTAAACCTATTCCCTCTTGTTCTTCATTCCCAGCCCTGGGAAAAAGACTATCTATCTGTACATTCCCACTATCTATGTCCCTCATAGCAACTTTAACAGCAAAAGATCTACAGGCCATTATCTTTGTACAACAAGTGATCAACAATCTGAACTATTAGTCCAAGCCAGGACAATTCTTTGGACAAAACAGTTAGATGTTTTAAGACGTAGATATATTGAGGGGTGGCCAAGAAGCTTCAGATCATCTGAATGTAATATGCTGCATCATTTATCATTTTATTATGACCTATCCAGAGTAAAATACCACTGTTTGTCTCCAGTTGTGTGATTAATTATACAGGCTGACTGCTGAGCACAATGTAGGAAATGGCTGATTTTTATTACCCTGCATAAGATACTGGGCATTCTCAAACATTTCTCACATTACCTTGAAAAAGAACAGCATTACAATAAATAATAAACCAGGGATCACACAAAGAGCCTCATTCTTCAAGCTGCTAAATGCACCATTCATTGTTGTTGAATCAAAGACCGTATTCCTCTCTTGTTAAGTAAAATAAATAGCTGACTTTGGCAAATTGGTACAGTGTTTTTCATATCATCCTTAAAGATCATTTCATCATGTCAGCACAGCAAGGTCATAGGAGAGAAAGAAAATAACAATACAGAATATAGCGCTACTGTTAAACAGAACGAGTAGTGCAAATTAATTGCAAGGCCATGATAAGATAGATTGTGAGGTCAGAATTCATCCTATTGTACTAGAAGTCCATTCAATACTTATGACGGTGGGGAAGACACTATCTTCCCACTTCCTGAAGAGAAATTTCCTTTCACTTTATGTCACTGTATCACTCTGTCCGTTACGTGAGAGAGGCTTCTGTCTGTCCAATGGGTAGTGTTTTCATGACTTCCATAGGAGACAGTGATAGCTGTTATAGCAACTGTGTCGTCCTGTTTCAATTTCAGTTCCAGCCTTGGGTTCTGGATTCTTTAACACTGAATGTTTTTCTTCAGAGACTTTGAAGACCGATGCATTCATTCCAAGACTTGCAATACGTGTGACGCTGTGGGCATTGGGACTTTCACAGCATGTCATTTCAAGAGGCTGCATGTTACACAGAGTAGTTTGCTTGCTTCTGTAATTAACTGACTTTCTCAACAAATTTATCCCAGGACTGTAATAGTATAAAACTAAATTTGATTGCTTGCTTAAACTTTCAGCCCTCCTCTTAGGTTTACCTTCTCCATGTAACTATGGGCATCTATTTCATGAAATGTCTTGGAATCAGAATCAAGTTTATTATCATCTGCATGTGTCCTGAAATTTGTTAGCAGCAGCAGTTCCATGCAATAAATGATAATATAGAAAGAAAAATGAATAAATAAATAACCAAGTAAATAAATTACTTATATGTGCAAAAACAGAATAATACAAATTAAAAGAAAGAAAAAAATGAGTTTTCATTCATGGGTTCAATATCTATTTAGGAATCGGATGGCAGAGGGGAAGAATCTGTTGCTGAATCACTGAATGTGTGCCTTCAGGTTTCTATACCGCCTTCCTAATGGGAACAATGAGAAGAGGGCTTGTCCTGGGTCTTGGAGTTCCTCAGTAATGGACATCGCCTTTCTGAGGCACTGCTCCTTGAAGATGTCTTCCACATCTCAGAAAGATAGGTTGTGAAAACGTAATTGTGGCTGGAGGTATTCCTGTTGCTGAATGTAGCAATGCTCAGCAATAACATTCTTCCTTCCCTGATTTTTCCCTTGACAATAGCAGTAATGATGAATTTCCCAGTCATTTATATAAATCAATGTACTTCACTATGGCCTTGCCAGTGAGTTTCATTGTACAATGTATGAAGAAAATATGCAAACTTCCTGAAATGTTGAAAAAGGCTCCAGTACTTTCCCAGTGTATATGATACATAAACTCTTCTTGTGCTTCCAGCCGGGTACAAGTGTTGATTTTAACCAACATCCGATGACAAACTCTGCCATCTTCATCAGGCATAATGCCTAGGCATAGCTAGTCTGTTGCCCGTCCCTCCTGATTGGTTAGTACTCAATCAGTCAGGTTTCTGCTGTCCCACCTTGTTTAAAATCGTATTCCCGCTCTTACTTAGAGTGAGACCTTTGTCCTTGTTAAAATTCTTATTCTCTATTCTTATTTCGGTGGCTTCCTTAACCAGGCTTCCAGAAACCATGTAAAATCACCAGCATCCTGAAGAAATACCAGATTAATCCCATCCACAAACTCTAAAGAATCTCAAATCCCAGTTTATACGGGTCAAAGATGACTTGGGTCTCAGGATGGCTGGCACTTACGGAATTCTCTGTGAATGCAGAGCAGCGTATATCAGCCAGACAGGATGCACGGTGGAAACTTGCATCAAGGAGTGCAAGACGTGTCTCCATTTCCGCTACCAGCAAAATCGACAGTAGCAGTACATTGCAAACGCAGTGACTACAGGATTGACTTTGATGGCACAAAGGTACTATGCTGCGCCAATGGCTTTTGGAATTGCCTGGCAAAGGAAAACATTGAAATAAGAATTTTAACAAAGATGAAGGTCTCTCTTTGAGTAAGAACTGGAATATGAGTTTAAACAAGGTGGGACATTGGAAACCTGATTGATTGAGGACTAACCAGTCAGGAGGGATGGACGACGGGAGTTGAGTACATACAGTGGTATGCAAACGTTTGGGCACCCCGGTCAAAATTTCTGTTACTGTGAATAGCTAAGCGAGTAAAAGATGACCTAATTTCCAAAAGGCATAAAGTTAAAGTTTTAACATTAATATTTTAAGCAAGATTACTTTTTTATTTCCATCTTGTACAGTTTCAAAATAACAAAAAAGGAAAAGGACCCGAAGCAAAAGTTTGGGCACCCTGCATGGTCAGTACTTAGTCATACCCCCTTTGGCAAGTATCACAGCTTGTAAATGCTTTCTGTAGCCAGCTAAGGGTCTTTCAATTCTCGTTTGGGGGATTTTCGCCCATTCTTCCTTGCAAAAGGCTTCTAGTTCTGTGAGATTCTTGGGCCATCTTGCATGCACTGCTCTTTTGAGGTCTATCCACAGATTTTTGATGATGTTTAGGTCAGGGGACTGTGAGGGCCATGGCAAAACCTTCAGCTTGGGCCTCTTGAGGTAGTCCATTGTGGATTTTGAGGTGTGTTTCGGATCATTATCCTGTTGTAGAAGCCATCCACTTTTCATCTTCAGCTTTTTGCAGATGGTGTGATGTTTGCTTCCAGAATTTTCTGGTATTTAATTGAATTCATTCTTCCCTCTACCAGTGAAATTTTCCCCGTGCCACTGGCTGCAACACAAGCCCAAAGTATGATCAATCCACCCCCATGCTTAACAGTTGGAGAGGCATTCTTTTCATGAAATTCTGCACCCTTTTCCGCCAAACATACCTTTGCTCATTGCAGCCAAAAAGTTCTATTTTAACTTCATCAGTCCACAGGACTTGTTTCCAAAATGCATCAGGCTTGTTGAGATGTTCCTTTACAAATTCCTGACGCTGAATTTTGTGGTGAGGATGCAGGAAAGGTTTTCTTCTGATGACTCTTCCATGAAGGTCATATTTGTATAGGTGTTGCTGCATAGTAGAACAGTGTACCACCACTCCAGTGTCTGCTAAATCTTCCTGAACGTCTTTTGCGGTCAAACAGGGGTTTTGATTTGCCTTTCTAGTAATTCCATGAGCAGTTCTCTTGGAAAGTTTTCTTGGTCTTCCAGACCTCAACTTGACCTCCACCATTCCTGTTAACTGCCATTTCTTAATTACATTACGAACTGAGGATACGGCTACCTGAAAATGCTTTGCTATCTTTTCATAGCCTTCACCTGCTTTGCGGGCATCATTTATTTTAATTTTCAGAGTGCTAGGCAGTTGCTTAGAGGAACCCATGGCTGCTGATTGTTGGGACAAGGTTTGAGGAGTCAGGATATTTATAAAGCTTGAAATTTGCATCACCTGGCCTTTCCTAACGATGACTGTGAACAAGCCATAGCCCTAGCAAGCTAATTAAGGTCTGAGACCTTGGTAAAAGTTATCTGAGAGCTCAAATCTCTTGGGGTGCCCAAACTTTTACATAGTTCTCATTTCTTATTTTCACTCTAAAATTGAACAAAACAAAGTAATACACTAATCTTGCTTGAAATATTGAAAAGAATGTTTCGCCTTTCACTTTATGACTTTTGAAGATCAGTTTATCTTCTACTCAACTATTCACAGTAACAGAAATTTTGACCAGGGGTGCCCAAACTTTTGCATGCCACTGTATACCATTGGACTAGACGTGCCAAAGCATCATTCCTGATGAAGATGGCAGAGCTTGTCATCAAAATGTTGGTTAAAATTGACACCTGTACCTGGCTAGAAGCCTGAGAAGAATTTATTCCTGAAATGATCACTGTTGAACAGTGGGCCATTATCTGTCCTCACTATTTGGAGAGTAGCATATACAGCAGAGCTGTAATCAAGCTGCAGGTTGTAGCTTTCATAGTTTGAGAATTGACAATTTCTACAAAAAAAAATCCACTGAAGTCATTGACAACTGTAGGCTAATGTGTAGATCTGAAAAAGCAACAGCAACATTAACCCATGGGGTGCTAGGTAATTCAGACACACGGAGACATCCCTCCATCCCTGATGCTGCCTCACAGTTCCAGCTTGGTTCTGGGTTCAATCCCGTCCTCCACTGCTGTATGCATGTGGATTTTGTACATTCATCCTGTGACTGCGCATACGTTCATTTCTGACGCTTCTGCTTTCTTCCACAGTTATGCTGGTCAGTCGTCTAATTGACCTCTGTAAATTGTCCCCAGTGCAAGCCAATGTTAGAATGTTGAAGGAGAATTCTGTAGATTCGACAGACTACAAGTGCTGGACCAACACACAAAATGCTCAAGGAACTTAACAGGCCAGGAATCATCTGTGGAGAAAAATGAACAGTCAACGTTTCAGGTTGAGACCTTTCATCTATCCTGGGTTTCTGGGTTTGTGATCGGAAGTAGACTACAGGAATGTACATGGACTGATAGAATTGCTGTAAGAGTTGCCATGGGTCGGACATAATAAAAAATATGAAGTCTTAAAATGTGCTTGTTTTCTAACCGCTAATTCTGATGAAGGCTTTTTAGTTAAAACAAATTCTCTCTGATGCTGCCTGACCTGCTGAGTACTGCCAGCATTTTTCTAATTTCACTTCAATCATTTCATCAGTTCTTGTAAAGCTGACATTGGATTTGCTGGGGAACCTGGACAATTGCTGATTTTATGTTGAACTAACAGATCTATTGCTGCACAAGATATCCTTCTTTTTATGTTTGTTCGATGGCCTTCATTAACAATGTCTATGGCATATTCTGTTGGTGGCTTTAGAATGATGATGTAATTAGGTCCGACACAAGTCCAAATGAGTTTGTCACAAGCTTTGTGCAATCTTGCAGTAAAAGTATGGCATCATGAAAGAGTGTACTTTCCATGTTTCCAGCTTTGTAATTAAATTGCTGCCATACATAGTAACAGTGAAAATATTTGCTTCTTGTTGCCTTGATTTCTTTATCATTAATGCAATTGATGGAAAACATTATGCCTGTGATCTCTATGAGCTGATGGTTTACCAAAGTTAGACAAGTTCATGGTAATCTAATATTAGAGAGAAAATCAAATTAACACTCTATGATTTGAAAGTAAATTGAAATTAAAGAAAACCAGATCTGTTGGTGGAGTGCTGTTGTAAGAAATATTTCCTTGCGGAGTGTTTGGAGCATGCCAGCGAAGACATGAAAGCTTGTTCAGTCATTACATTTACAGACATACCTGTATCAGCTTGTACATCAGTTCACAAGTTGTAAATGATGAATTCTAACTTTACCTGAGTGTTCTAATGAGTAATTGTATAACTGATGTATATCAAGAATCATCATAATTTTTGTACTGGTTTCAACACTCATTACACATTTTAATGAGGTTTGACTCATTAAAATTGTTGAATGACAAACTTTGTCCTCACAGATTTCTCTCATCACAGCCTTGCAATGTTACCTCTTGGCATGATGCTCTACCTGGGGGAGTTGCTACTGTGATAAAAGTACTGTTTTGCCTTCTGTTTAATTCACTGCTAATTGCAATTTTTTTTCCGTTGATTCCTTTTGACCTGACTTTGATTTTCAGCTCTGATGCTCTACATAACCATCTTTTGAGATCTTCCTAACTCATCTGCAATTGATTTTGACAAGTTAAGCTTTCTCCAGAGTTGTTTTAATGCGTACCTTTGAAAGACTTGCATTTTCAGTTAAAGACCAGAATATGCATGTTTTGTCTCAAACATATATGAAATGAATCAATGTTTTCTTTTGTTTCTTGCCCTGTGAAACGTAACATGATAGTCCTATGAACCGCACTGTGCGGTCATACAGTCTTTGCTTCCATTTGGTTGGAAGTTTTTTATGTTTTGTAACTCCAAAATGTCAAACTAGTTGAAAGGGAAAGATGTGAGTCTGAAATGTGAATCTAACTTTGTTTTTACTTTAAGCAAGTCACACACATATGATGTGATAGTGTTATGATGTATGCAATTCACTTATTTTTATATATAACCCGTGATGTGATGTGAGGTCTCTGTCAGCCAGAGTTGACCATGTTTATTGCATCCTTGCTGTCTAGATATGCAAGCCTGAGCAGTATGATATGGAGAGAATGCAAAAGCTCCCCCCGCCCACTCATTTGATGAACCCAAAGGAACGGCAGAGACCGATTCAGTTTGGTACCAGCAGTGTCTCAGGAGTTGCCATTCAACATTGAACCCATTGGACTGCCTTAGGGACTCCAGCTCTGGATTTTTCATTTGGGGTTTACTCCTGAAGCCTTCCCCATGAGTGGGTATAGCCACAAGGCAGCAGAGGTTTGAGATAAGAGTTTTCTTTCTCCCAGATGAGCTGTCAACCATGGCTGATTAGCCTCATCTGCCCAAAGCGACTGGTTCTAAGACACCAGTAACCTGTCTTTGACCCTTCTCCTGTTAGTAAAGATGGTTCCACTCACCTTAGTAGCTAAGTCACAATTGACAGTCAGGAGTAGAACTTGGTTGTCAGAGGCTATTTGAGGCTCACACCATTAGAAGAATAAATAGGTAGTGGGAGTTTGTCCCCATTACCACCCATGGTTATAACAACACTAAGGAACCAAACAACTTTAAGGAACCCAATTCATAACCTGTAATGAATCATTTAAATGAACAAGAATGCTTAATTAAAATATGTTTTTACAATATTACTCAAATGCATCTAAAATATTAAATACACAACACCCCTCCTTGGTTAGCAACAGTATAAACTCCAACTCAATATAGGATACATCTCAATTTATATGCATTTATATATATTTATATATGGTACACTATGCAATGCAAATACAATATAGACATCCACAGCATACTAAAATTTAAATTCTCCCATTCAGGCCAAAAGACTTCATTACTATGGTTGCTTTCTTACTCTTGTGGGACTCTGCTTGGAAGGACAGACTTGTGGCTGAGAAACAATCTCAGGTTCTGGGGCTTCCTCCGTGGTGGTTGTAGGAGTTGACTCTGGGACTGCAGAACTGTTGACATCTCGAACAGTGCATGGCAAGCTTCACTGGATGATGTGGAACGTGATGTTTCTGACGTCACCATTTCCTTTACCTTTTGGAAAGCCACCTCACACTGCTTTGTCCATTGCTATTTCTTCCCAATCTGTAGTAATGAGTTCAAGGTGTGGAGCACAGTAGCCAGGTTTGGCAGGAACCTGTTATAGTAGTTGACAAGTCCTAAATTAGACTGCAACTGTTACATATCCTTTGGCCTTGGGATTTAACCCAATTTAAGATGGCGCTGGTGAAACACTGGCAGCAAGCAGAACAATTAACTACTTTATTACTCACACTTTTTCTCAAAAATGGTCACTGCAATCAATAGCTTGTAACTCAGAGTTGAACTTTTGAACTGCTTGTATAACCTGGCATTTTTGTGGTGTGAACTGAAGTCTTGGAGGTGCAGGATGGTTGCAGGGTGGCATGTACGGGACGAATCAAGGCAGTGGGCCCCGGGTCCAAGAGCAGGGAATGAGGGCAATGCTTGCCTGCTAGAGTGGACTTGGCGCTGATTTAAAGTGGCAGAACTGAGGTAAGGCGTAGTCGAGGGGTCTGACAATGATGAACAAGCTGATGTCTGACCAATTTAAGCAATGGGCCAGATTGAAAAGGTGGTGTCCAGGGTGAATTGAGGCAGTGGGGCCCAGGCCAGAGAGCGGTATCAAAGCAGCGGGACGCAGGTCCAGGTGTGAGGTGCGTCCTGCTGTTTGGCCAATATAAGTGCCAGGCCAGATTGAAAAGGTCAGGCTATCGGGCCAGAGGAGAGGAATCGGCTTGCTGCTCTATGAGGTTTACTCATCGCTGCATAGAACTGAGGCTATGGGATATGACACGATTTGAGGCTGTGGATTTACTTTCGTGAACTTCAGTTCTTAATGTTATTTGCACAACTGTTTTTTTTTCCCTGCTGATTGTGGTGATCTCTCTGGGAAGGTGACTGAAGAACTGACCATTGGTGCAAGCCCTCTAATATGACATGGTTGCTCAACAGAGGGTGAAATCAAAACAGCAGACCAGGATAGGAACCAGCTTCCTTTCATGCTTCACACCAGATTTTTACCCAGTCCTCCTCCTGAACCTGCATCCTCTGCTTCAGATTCAAACCCAAAGAAGGATGAACCCTCATTTAGGGTTGAAATTGAGAAGTGTCCAAGGTCTCAACTTGGAAACATATGGATATGGCCCAAGAGACACTGAAGTGGGTCAATAGATCACAGACTTCAATACAGACAGAGTTAGAGGGAAAAGAAAACAATAAATGCTAGGCCAAGCCGGGCTGCTAACTAAAACTCTCAAATCTAAAATAAAGCCCACACTGCGGCTGAAAGGAATAACTAAATATAAAATAAATGCCGTTAGTCTTCAGAGTCAGTTGACTCGACAGTCTAGTTTTTCAAGTGGGACCAATGCAAGCTGGCAACAAAATATTGTTGTGCTTTGCTCAAGTCTTGTCAAGTACTATGACAAAAAGAATGGAGTTAAATACTATCACTGTGAAATAATAGTTAGCTGACACATGCATATTCACGGGCACAATTGTCGTATCTGCTGCACTGCCGAATCTGTTGTTGTGACAGAAACTGATGAACCAAGAATCTATTGACACTTCAGAAGAACTAGACCCAGATACAACTGTAAATTCAGGGCCAGCCCCTTGGGCTATTATTCTAGCAGACAGACAGCAGAGCACTGCAGCGGGCTGGCTGAGATTCCATCAGATGAAGCTACTTCCCCACACATGCTAAAGACATGTTCTGGAACATCAGAAGTTGCCAGAAGCAGAGACAGTGAATTCATCATGGAGTCAGTAGGAGGGGAGGTTTGCTTACCCCTGCCAGCCCTCATTGAGTGCGACCATATTCCCAGCAACAAGGATGAAATCCCAGTACCTGAATCTACATGTGGACATTCACACCATGATGACATAGCTGACAAGATCCCCGAATTTGACCCTTCTGCTGAGATTCTCCTGTTGCTTGGCAAGGACACAATCCATACACATACTAAAAGACCATAAGACCATATATATAGGAGCAGAATTAGGCCATTTGGCCCATCAAATCTGCTCCACCATTTCATCATGGCTGAATCAATTTTGCTCTCAGCTCCAATCTCCTGCCTCCTCATCGTATCCCTTCAAACCCTGACTGATCAAGAATCTATTAACCTCTGCCTTAAGTACACATGAAGACTTGGCCTCCACAGCTGCCTGTGGCAAAGAATTCCACAGATTCACCGCCATGTCGCGAAAGAAATTCCTCCTCATCTCCATTCTAAAAGGACGTCCCTCTATTCTGAGGCTGTGTCCTCTGGTCTCCCATCATAGGGAACATCCTTTCCATATCCAATCTATCAAGGCCTTTCACCATTCGATAGGTATCAACGAGGATTCATTCTTCTGAATTCTACTTAATACAACCCCAGAGCCATCAGTCACTCTTCAAATGAAAAGCCATTCAATCCTGGAATCATCAGAATCAAGTTTATTATCATCGGCATGTGACGTGAATTTTGTTAACTTAGCAGCAGCAGTTCAATGCAATACATAATATAGAAGAAAAATAATAATAATAATATATAAATCTCATTCAGTATACTTTATACAGTATTCGTACGTTGAATAGATTAAAAATCATGCAAAAAACAGAAATACTAAATACTTAAAAAAGCAAAGTAGTGTCCAAGGGTTCAATGTCCATTTAGGAATCAGATGGCAGAGGGGAAGAAGCTGTTCCTGAATCACTGAGTGTGTGCCTTAGGGCTTCTGTACGTCCTACCTGATGGTAACAGTGAGAGAAGGGCATGCCCTGGGTGCTGGAGGTCCTTAGTATTGGATGCTGCCTTTCTGAGATACCACTCCTTGAAGATGTCCTGGGTACTTTGTAGGCTAGTACACAAGATGGAGCTGACTAAATTTATAACCCTCTGCAGCTTCTTTCTGTCCCGTGCAGTAGCCCCCTATACCAGACAGTGATGCAGCCTGTCAGAATGCTCTTCATGATACACCTGTAGAAGTTTTAGAGTGTATTTGTTGACATACCAAATCTCTTCAAAACCCTAATAAAGTATAGCCGCTGTCTTGCCTTCTTTGTAACTGCATTGATATGTTGAGACCAGGTTAGATCCTCAGAGATCTTGACACCCAGGAACTTGAAACTGCTCCCTCTCTCCACTTGTGATCCCTCCATGAGGATTGGTATGTGTTCCTTCGTCTTACCCTTCCAGAAGTCCAGAATCAGCTCTTTTGTCTTACTGATGTTGAGTGCCAGGTTGTTGCTGTGGCACCACTCCACTAGTTGGCATATCTCACTCCTGTACACCCACTCATCAGAAGCTGAGATTTTACCAGCAATGGTTGTATCGTCAACAAATTTATATGGTATTTGAGCTATGCCTCAGCACACAGTCATGTGTATATAGAGAGTAGAACAGTGGGCTAAGCACACACCCCTGAGGCACACCAGTGTTGATCGTCAGTGCGGAGGAGATATTATCAGCAATCCACACAGATTGTGGTCTTCCAGTTAAGAGGTCAATGATCCAATTGCAGAGGGAGGTACAGAGGCCTAGGTTCTGTATCTTCTCAATCAGGATTGTGGGAATGATGGTATTAAATACTAAGCTATAGTCAATGAACAGCATCCTGACATAGATGTTTGGGTTGTCCAGGTAGTCTAAAGCCACATGGAGAGCCATTGAAATTGCATCTGCCATTGACCTATTGTGGTGGTAGGCAAATTGCAATGTGTCCATGTCCTTGCTGAGGCAGGAGTTCAGTCTAGTCATGACCAACCTCTCAAAGCATTTCATCACTCCAGATGTGAGTACTACCGGGAGATAGTCATTAAGGCAGCTCACGTTATTCTTCTTCGGCACTGGTATAATTTTGCCTTTTAAAGCAAGTGGGAACTTCTGCTCATAGCAATGAGAGGTTGAAAATATCCTTGAATACTCCCGCCAGTTGGTTGGCACAGGTTTTCAGAGCCTTGCCAGGTACTCCAGGTTTGAAGATGAATCCCTGAAAACAGTCCAGTCCACCAATTCAAAGCAGTCCTGCAGAAGCTCCTGTGCTTCCCTTGTCCATACCTTCTTGGTCCTCACTACTGGTGCTGCAGTCTGCAGTCTCTGCCTATACTCAGAGAGTAGAAGTACAGCCAGATGATTAGATTTCTCGAAGTGGGATAGCAGGTAGGGATTCTTGATGGTGGTGTAGCAAAGATCCAGTGGGTTTTTACCTCTGGTATTGCAAGTGATCTGTTGATGGTAATTGCTTAGTGATTTTTTTTAGACTGGCCTGGTTAAAATCTCCCAAAACAATGGTGAAGGCATTAGGATGCACTGTTTCATGCATGTTGATCCCATTGCTCAGATCATCCAAAGCCTGGTTGACATTGTCCTGAGGAGGAATGCATACTGCTACCAAAATGACCCTGGAGAACTCCCATGGCAGGTAAAAAGGATGACACAAATCATATTTGTGAACCTCCATCGAACCCCCTCCGGATTCAGCAATCCTTTCTAGGATAAGGGGACCATACCTGCCCAAAAATACTCCAAGTGAAGCCTCATCAGTGCTTTATAAAATTTCAACATTATATCCTTGTTTTTATATTCTAGCCCTTTTAGAATGAATGCTAACTTTGCATTTGCCTTCTTCACCAAAGACTCAACCTGTACCGATATGTGAACCACACGCTTAGAAATGAAGAATTTGAAGAACTGTCCAAGTTGCATGCCATCTTGGACAATGTCTCCCATCCACTACATAATGTACTGGGTGGGCACAGGAGTACATTCAGCCAGAGACTCATTCCACCGAGATGCAACACTGAGCATCATAGGAACTCATTCCTGCCTGTGGCCATCAAACTTTACAACTCCTCCCTTGGAGGGTCAGACATCCTGAGCCAATAGGCTGGTCCTGGACTTATTTCCTGGCATAATTTATATATTACTATTTAACTATTTATGGTTTTATTACTATTTAATTATTTATGGTGCAACTGTAACGAAAACCAATTTCCCCCGGGATCAATAAAGTATGACTGTGACTATGACTATGACTATGACTAATTTGTAGGCTACATCCTTATTACTTTTTAGGATTCTGTATACATCTCCTATCTGGGTCGTTTTACCGTTTCAGTTCTTTAGCTCTAACCACAATGATTCAACATCTTCTGACCCTTTGTTCTAATGATTTGATTTCATTTTTTTACAACGGAATAATGTCGCCACCTCTGTGTCCCTGTCTATCCTTTCAATACAATGTGTACCCTTGGACATTAAGCTCACAGCTATAATCTTTCAGCCATGATTCTGTCATGCTGAAGGTACAGCAAGGGCGCAAAGATCGGCATTATGCACCAAATGCCCAATGACTGGACCTGGGTTGGATCATAGTGGGTGGGTCTGCCTCGATAGTGCTCATCAGTCCACTGTCATTGCACTTAAGATTAACGTACTTAAGAATGTGCACCCAAGTAATTTCAGACCATCTGAGAGTAGTATCTGTATGAAAGATAAGATTGTAAGAAAAGCAAAAAACAGCCTTTGCAGTGGGTGGCACATTTGTAATCAA
This sequence comes from Mobula birostris, assembly GCF_030028105.1. Classification (NCBI taxonomy): domain Eukaryota; kingdom Metazoa; phylum Chordata; class Chondrichthyes; order Myliobatiformes; family Myliobatidae; genus Mobula; species Mobula birostris. The sequence continues at coordinate 21,358,767 of NC_092371.1, read as the reverse complement.
CCTCTCAGTGAAAATGTATCGGGCAAAGGCTAGAATCCTTCCTGTTGTTCAAAGACAAGTATAAGCAAGCAGAGGACATGCAGTGCATCACAAAGCAAAGACCTTGCCTAATCCAAAGTTATCTCAGTGAATCCTGTCCCTTTCTTGGCTCTGAGCGGTAACAGTTAGGTGGAGGATACAATAAGAGAGCGCAATCTACTTCATAGGTACCTCAGCCAATCATCATTCTGGGTGAGCACCATGTTACCGGCCTGCTCATCAGACATTACCATGAGCAAGTATGTCATCGAGGATGACATTTGCAAAGCAAGAACAGTTATGGCCTGTGCGATAGAACTATTTTCAAGACCACTCTTTGAGACTGTCCTTCTTTTGCCAAAGACTTAATGAAAGTCTTTTGTTTTCAATAGTTAAGTTTTAGTTTCAGTAGTTAAGTTTAACATCATGGATGTCAAGAGGGAAATGCTCTGTCTCTAGAGGCACTGTTCATTTAGTATGCAGCTCGTTTTGCACAAACATCGCTTCCTGTTTGTAAGCTTTTTTTTACATCATTGTCCCGCGTGGGTCAATTTGGATTTCAACTTGTAGAACTCACATTTGAAAGACAGTCAACTCATCCACTCTTAGTTGCCCTAGAAACAGCAAAATCTTTTTGAAAATTTTCTCATCAAAAACCCTGAAGAAAGCTTCTGGCTTGGGTGATTTTTGAGAAGGTGTTTAACTCCCTTCATAGTTTTGTACGCAATGTACTGTGAGGGCAGTAGAGTTATCGTTGATGTCTGTGATGGTGATGATTACAGTAATTGATCCAGACAATCCACCCACCTGCCCTGCCATGTCTTTCGCTTGGATTACCAAAACATAATGATCCTTCTTCTCACGGTCCAGGTTGACAATAGCAGTTCGGATCACTCCTGATTTCAGTATACAGAAAGAGCAAAAACATAAGTTATTTGCTTGGAATCATCTTCATTCTTTCATTAATAAGAATCCTTTTGCACAATATACTAGCAGCAGTTAACTTTGTTCTGAGCAGCATCAATATGTCTTTGTTATCAACTAGTTATTAAATTATTCTGGTTGAATCACTTAAATACTTCTGGTGTACTGTGCTAAGCAGCAGGACCGGAAAATCTGTCTAACACATCCAGAAGAATATCCTTTAAAAACTGTGGGTTAAAATTCAAAGTGGCCTGAGATCTCTGAAGAGCAAACCTCATGTCAAGGAGATTCAAATCAGGAGAAATCTGCTTTGTTATTTGGCTAAACCCAAACAGAATTCTTCTGCAAACACTGGCAATCTGAATATGGATTAGTGATGTTCAGCAAGTGTCTGTGGAGTGAGTGTAATGATCCCAGGCTGTTCTAGCAGTTCTGCCGTCAAGCAGGCTGTGGCAATAAACAACATGTGTCTCCAATGTCATGCTAATCTACACAGATAAGTTGTAGACTTTTTTTTACCATGATGCAGAAATGGCCACAGAGGGTATCGAGACTCTTGGACTTTGTAAACTTCAAAGGCAGAACACAGCATAATGAAACTTATGCTACAACTTCTTTCACAAATGAAAGAACATAAGCAAATAGGGGCAAGAATATAGATTCAGGATCACCGGAACATGACGAGAAACTTGTTAACTTAGTAGCAGCAGTTCAATGCAATACATAATATAGAAAAGAAAAAAAAATAATAAGTAAATAAGTGAATCAATTACAGAAACCACTTGGTCCTTCAAGCCTGCCCTACCATTGAATAAGTTTAATTCAGAGGAGCAGAAGTAACACTTTGGTTTAAGACAGTGCATTTATGCTGTTGGGCACTTTATTTTCTCCCGATCTTCTTAAAAAGCAAATCTATATATAAAATCTTTATATATATAGATTAGATTAGATTAGATTATGAGGACACGCAGTCCTCTTTTATTGTCATTTAGTAATGCATGCATTAAGAAATGATACAATGTTCCTCCAGTATGATATCACAGAAACACAAGACAAACCAAGACCAAAAAACGGACAAAAACCACATAATTATAACATATAGTTACAATAGTGCAAAGCAATACCATAATTTGATAAAGAACAGACCATGGGCATGGTAAAAAAAAGTCTCAAAGTCTCTTGAAAGTCCTATCATCTCATGCAGACGGTAGAAGGAAGAAAAACTCTTCCTGCCATGAACCTCCAGCGCCGCAAACTTGCCGATGCAGCACCCTTGAAACACCCGACCACAGCCGACTCTTGAGTCCATCCGAAAACTTCGAGCCTCCGACCAGCCCTCCGACACCGAGCACCGAGCACCATCTCTGCCGAGTGCTTCGACCCCAGCCCCGGCCACCAAGCAATTGGCAAAGTTGAGGATTTGGGGCCTTCCCCTCCGGAGGGTCTCAATCGCATAGTAGCAGTGATATTCCAGAAGTTTCTCCAGATGTTCCTCCATGCTTCTCACGTCTGTCTCCATCAAATCAGGATTGTGCACGGTACCTACTTAACAAATACCGATATCATTCCAGAGCTGCCGCACAAACTGCGTCGCGCCACCATCTTCTCCTCCCCTCCTGATAAAAGTGTACATTAATTACATTAAACACTTAATAATATACAATTTCAAGTGAGTATTCTATTTTTGCTTGATTAATAATTTAGTCTTGTTAAATTAGCCAAAAGGATTTGTCTTGCTAACATTTTGCCCAGTAAGATGCCTGAGGGAAAGAAACAGACAACAGCAGGTAACCATTCTAGAGAGAGCGCGGAATCAAAGAAGTTTCAAGAAAGAAGGAGAAAAAAAGATGAACAGCAACTGGGCAGAAGAACACAGTGAAATGCACACAGAACCCAGTTTGGAAGGACAGATACGCTTTTCAGGAAGTACCCACACAGTCTGTAGTTTCATGGAGAAAGTGCAGATAACCTTCAGTAAGCCAGTTACTACATGACATTGGAGATAGGGTAAGAGGAGTCAGTTTGACACCTTCCTTGGATGTTGTGTGGATTTCTATTTTTATAATTTTTACTTGGACTAGCTCTTCAGCACAGAATCACTTTGGTACTGTGACCAAGCGAAGCAAAGCAAACTGGATTGATTGCATTGCATGAGTTCCAACAATTGTGTGCATATATATGATGAGCCCTTTTCTTTATTTTGTTGGTTATAGCTATAAAATATTTTGTTAATACAATTTCAGTCTCTGTTTATACTGGCGAGGCATTAAATTTTCATGGTGCCCATCAGTAATCATACAGGTAATGGTCTTATGTTCCCTTGAAAGAAATGTTCAAATTTTTATGTTTTTTGGTTGCGCAAATCATAATCATTCTAGACCCACTTGTTTACTGGTAAAGGCCTTTTCATTGTAGCGTTATGTTGCTGTTAACATACACAAAATGCTGGGGAACACAGCAGGCTAGGCGGCTTCTATGGAATAGAGTAACCAGTCAACATTTCAGGCCGAGACCCATTCTGATAAATCACCACACTCAGTCGCTACCGAGTGACAGAGGCCACACCTTTCCGAGAGAGTTCTTGCTGGTTAGCACCAGTGCAGATTAAAGATGTTAGGCAGCATCTGCTAAAACATAAGGAAGGTGAATTATCACTGAGCCGAGGAGTCCCTATGCATCACCTGTAGTGATTGTGAGGAAAAAGAAAGGGAAAATATGGATGTGTATTGATTATACAACACTGAAGAGATGTACAATCCGAGACCAATACACAGTTCCACAGATTGAGGATGCTCTGCCCTATTTAAGTGAAAGCAGATGGTTCAGTGTGTTGCACCCAAGAAGAGGGCTTTACTATATACCAATGAGTGAATCTAATAAAGAAAAGACAGCACTCATATGTCCTCCTGAAATTTTTAGTTTTTCTTTTATTCTCATAGTTATCCTAGGCTGCTTCTCTCCACCCATACTGTCCTTGCCTGGAAAACAGTTTGGTTGAACACCGTGAAAAACTTCTTTGGAAGTTTTTGAGTACTTAGGCTTATTTTCCAGCTGCCAAACATTTTCTAGGCCCCTTGCCTTTGTGTTCTAATTTTGTAGTAATAAAAAAGTGACTACCATTTACGTGCTATACCAGCATGTTAACTTCCTGTGACTCATGTAAATGAGTACTTACATTTCTTTCCTCATCAAGATTTAATGGCTCCTCTCCTTTAAAATTAACTCCTAATTTTCTGTTTCATTTTATAACAACGGGTAGGTCGATACTTCCTCCGCTGCACTCCAGTTCCCTCTACCTCCATAAGCACCTGTTTTAAAAACCTGCGGTGCAGACTATTTGAAACCAGATTTATCAGGGTTTGGCCCACTATTTATTCCAGGACTTTTTCTTTTCCAATTCTTAATTCTTATCAGAACACATTTTCTAACATATTCTTTGAGATTTGGCCTGTGGATCTCGATGCAGGATGCTTTTTTACAGATCAGCTATTTTACCCTCTGTCCTGTTATAGTTTATTGCTATCTGTTTCTTAAGGACCCACATTACTTTATTAATCTCACCATTTCCACTATGTTGCAAAAGTTCATAAAACATTTTTATGCTTCTTTCCAGGTTACTCACATAATTTATTATACATTGATCAAAATCTTCACTATGTCTTTATGTTTTTCAATGAGATTATTCACTCAAACTCCACTTCTAGTGGTAGCTAAAAGGTTATTCCCATTCCACTCAGTTAGCCACTCCCACATGGGAGAAGTTCACATATTGTACAAAAGTGTTATCAATAAAGTTCAGTTGAATATCCTGCAATGCTTGTGGCTGGTGTGCTCTGCACAATCCCTCAATATTGAACACAACATAGCATCAGAAGTGGTTGATCATCAATGAATTGGTGGTACAAACCAAGTGAGATCCCCAACAAGAAAGGATCTTGTGTAAGTCTGTTCCTGTTTGCATATATCTATGAAAAATATCCAGAGGGTTATCAACTTAAATTGGTCAAAGAACACTGAGGCTGTCTACAAGAAGGGTCAGAGCCATCTCTATTTCCTGAGGAGACTGAGGTCCTTTAACATCTGCCGGACGATGCTGAGGATGTTCTATGAGTCTGTGGTGGCCAGTGCTATCATGTTTGCTGTTGTGTGCTGGGGCAGCAGGCTGAGGGTAGCAGACACCAACAGAATCAACAAATTCATTCGTAAGGCCAGTGATGTTGTGGGGATGGAACTGGACTCTCTCACAGTGGTGTCTGAAAAGAGAATGCTGTCCAAGTTGCATGCCATCTTGGACAATGTCTCCCATTCACTACATAATGTACTGGGTGGGCACAGGAGTACATTCAGCCAGAGATTCATTCCTCCGAGATGCAACACAAAGCATCATAGGAAGTCATTCCTGTCTGTGGCCTTCAAACTTTACAACTCCTCCCTTGGAGGGTCAGACACCCTGAGCCAATAGGCGGGTCCTGGACTTATTTCCTGGCATAATTTACGTATTACTATTTAACTATTTATGATTTTATTACTATTTATTATTTATGGTGCAACTGTAATGAAAACCAATTTCCCCGGGATCAATAAAGTATGACTATGACTATGACTAAACTGCCTATGCTGGTTGCTGACTATATACACTTTGAGGCTGAGCTGAGAACTGGCCAGGGTTGCTAGGCAACACCTTCAGACTGCACCTAAAAGTGGATACATTGTAGTAATCTGTGGACACTAGCCTGGGGAAGTGCACAGAGACACAGACACAGCAGGGAAGCCAGTCAAAATCACAGGGAGCGAAAAGAAGACTTTTGTACCAAATCAATACAATAATAAATAAACAAAAAAACAGGAAAATGGAGCAAATACTGACATAACTTATATCTACTTACATAATAAAGCTCCCTGCCCTCTGTGACATTTAATTTCTCTATACTTGGTGATCTTGAGAGATGGCTCAGACATTTTGAAAGATTTAAGTTGCAAGCAATCTCACTCAGGCTTCACAAGAGCATCAGCTAAACACACTGATATAGTAGGCAGCCATCGATCCCAGGGCTTTAGTGAGTGCATTGTTCCTGTTCCCAAGGCAGATGGCACGCTGAGGATCTGTATTGATCTAACAACATCAAATAATGCAGTGCCGTGAGAGAAGTTTATTCTGTCCTCTGCTGAGCACCTATTGGGTTTGCTAGGTGGAGCAAAGTTCTTCACTAAACTATATGCAAATCAGGGTTCTGGCAGATCCGTTTAGCTCCTGAGTCACAACAGCTCACAAACTTTATCACACCATATGAACGCTATGCCTTCAAGAGACTCCCCTTTTGCATCTCATCAGCCCCTGAACTCTTTCAGATGAGGAGGAACCAAATTTTGGATGGACTAAAGGAGTATTCTGCCACATGGTCAATATATTCATCTTTGGGGGCTCAAGTAGGAAACATGACAAAAGAGTGGAAGCTGTCTTGGAAAAACTGAAAGAGGCTGGAATCACCATTCAGAAAATGAGGGAGTACAACCAGATTCAGACAAACTGGCAGGAGTTCGGAGCATGAAACAAATTACAAAATTATCAGAGTTCCACAGTTTCCTTTACATGGTGAACCTGATGAGAAAGTTCATTCCAGATTTGGCAGAGAAAGCAAAGCCACTACATGATCTCCTCTCTCGGACAAATGTTTGGACCTGGGACACGCCACAGTAGAAGTCATTCTCATCACTTAAAGCAAAGCTTATCTCTCTGCCAGCATTGGCGTTCTTTGATCTGAACAAAACAAATGAGGTCTCACAGATGCCTCTTCCTTTGGCCTAGGGGGAGTGCTCATGCAACACTGCAGTGGTGTGTAAAAACTGGTGGCACATGCATCAAGAGCACTGACTCCGACTGAACAGAGTTACACCCAAATTGAAAGGGAGACACTGGCTCTCGTACACTTGCAAGTGCTTCAGCCTCTACTTGATAGGCACTAAATTCCTACTTGGAAAAAGCCACAAGCCATCAACTCAAAACATTTGGATGACTCACCTCCACATCCGCAAAGATTCAGAATGAGGCTTATGTAATACCGTTATGACATTGAGCATGTCCCCGGCAAATCTTTCACAACACCAGACACTCTGTCGAGGATGCCATGCAATTCTCCAGATGGCGCTCACGCAGTGAGGTCACCTCTCAACTTCGCTCTGTTACTTTTTCATTTTATATCTATGATCACCTTTATTTAACTTACTTTTAAGTTTGGATCTTGAACTTTGAAGAGATTAGCAGACAGCTATAAAACCTAAAGTTCGAGACACTAAACTTGCAAAAGATGCCGATGGCGATGGAAAAAAGAAACCTGATCCTAAACATCCTGAGATAACTTACAAATTGTTGATGAATTTGCTTCGTGATCAAGCTGAGGAAATACGCTGAGGCGTTAAAGAAGAGATTATGGCAACTATGCAAGCTTACGCTGTGCTTGACCATCAAGTCAAACAGCAACAAAATACTATCACCGAACTGAAGGAAGATGCACGAAAGAAAGATGAAAAAATCGAGAGTTTGGAACAAAAAGTTTCTTCAACAGATAAACAGCTGGAGAGTCTTAAATTTAAGATTACTGATCTGGAAAACCAAACCAGAAGAAAGAAATTACGTTTAATTGGTCTCCCCGAGGGAGCTGAGACAGGAGACCCTTCAGTTTTCTTCTCTAGACTTTTAAAGACTGCACTTAGCTCTGAATTCCCAGATGATCCTCCATTGCTCGATCGCGCACATAGTATTTTTCAAAATAAATCAGATTCTCAATCTAAACCGAGACCAGTAATTATTTGATTTCATTATGTTCACGTTAAAGAACAACTCATACGAGTAGCTCAATGGCAGGGAATGATTACATTTGAAAACTATCAATTCCGACTGTATGAGGACTTTAGCCCTGAATTAATGAGAGCTCGATTGGCTTACAAACCTCTGATGATGGAATGCTACTAAAAAGATCTTAAACCAGCGTTACTGTATCCTGCTCACTTAAGAATTTCTCCTCCAAACAGCCTGCGACTTTTTTTCAACTCCACAAGTGCTGCTCGGAGCTTTCTGAAAGAACTTGAATCAGCTGCCACGGTTTAATTAATATACGATCCTTGCAATATTGGCTTTGGTTTTTTGGCTTTTTTTTCAAATTTTATTAATCATACGATTCATTTTCGAAAATTGACTTTTATAAGTATAAAACTTTTAGTTTTGATCAGTAGTGTTGGTATTCTTTATACTTAATTTTACAGTTGTTATTGGTTATTTTCTATATTTTTTTTAATATTGTATGTGCGGGAATACTATGTCTTTTCTCCCTGTGGCAAAATCATGATGGTGTTTTGTTTTCTTCTTTCCATTATCCTTTTGTTATTTTTACAGCGCCATCTTTTTGGGTTCTTCTCCCCATAATCCTTTTCTTGCCGGATACACCTTTTTGTCACACTTAACTGTTTTCCCTTGCAAATATTTTACATTGAATAATATGCATTGGCATCCCTTCTGTTCTTTTTATTTTATTAGCATGTTAGCAATTATAATGCTAAGGTATTTTATTTTATTGTATTTGTTAAGTTTATTGTTTTTTTCCACTGTTATAGTGTAGTTTTTTTTAGGTGGTCTTTTTATCAGCATATATTTGGGAGCCGCCTTCTGGAGAAATGGGGGTAGATTTAGTCTCAGTTAGCTTTCGGGCCATTCTTGGCCTAGTTTTAGGGTTCTTGGGTGCTGGGTGGGGGGGCTTTCTCTTTTTTTCATTAAGCTAATTCTGAACTACAACAATGTCTGCATTGTCGCAACTTCCATCTCCTTTCCGAATGCTGGTTCCTCTTCCAGTTACATGGGTTTTACTCTGGTTAACCCTTTATATAGCAAAAGATTGATTCATGGCTAACATGGCTCAGAGGATTAATTTTGTTTCTTGGAATACAAATGGACTAAACCATCCGATTAAAAGGAAAAAGATTTTTAAAGTATTCCATAGAATGAATGCCCATATTATTTTTGCCCAAGAAACTCATGTGAGGAAAGAGGATAATCAGCATTTTTTAAGTTTTGGAAGGATGAACAGTATCACTCAAATTCCAAAGCTAAAGTGAGAGGAGTCTCAATCTTCATAGATTCTTCAATTGCATTTGTGCATTTCACCACCTTTTCTGACCCAAATGGTAGATAATGTAATAATGTAACTTCCTTTTAATTTTATACTAGTTTTAACTTGTTCACTAATTATGGGATGTACTGTTCATGCAGTGATATTTTATTTTTTTATTCAGCAAGAGAAGGTACATTTGTTGAAAATGATTATTTCTTTAAAAACTATTTTCCATTGCTTAACTACCATCTTCTCTGCTAATATCATTTCTCAATGACCTTCAAACAACTTGCTGCACAGACTTCAATCGGCTTTCCTTAATTTAGTTTTAATCTTAGTCAGATCACCCTTGATCTGTAATTGAAGTTCTATTATGTTATCACTCTTCTCCAGGGATTTTTTTTTTACTAATTACAGTATCTCAGCCTCATTTTGCAGCTGATCTATATAATCTTATTCTTATTTGGTTCTTTGGTGGATTATTCCTGCCATGAATGCGTTTCATGAGTATTTTTTCCTCACACCACTTTTGGTTAAATTGGTTTAGCCTATGAAGATTTAAGATCCCCAAGACAACTGTATTACTCTGCAAGCTCATTCATGGATTTAGACTCAGCCCAGCCTCATGGTTACTGGTCTAGAGCCAGTAAACCATTTCTATTAACTCTTTTCTCCTCTTTCTTACTTCTTGGCTTCATTGCCCCTGATTCTCTCAGGGCATACACGTCATGGGCCTGACTGAACAGCAGCAGGCATCCAAGCTGGGGGGGTTCCAATTTCTCAGAGAATAGTTAGCTGCTGCTGTCCCTTTAACACTCAGACTGCCAATTATTGCCTGCAGCATTCCTTCAAAGAAAGTCTGTACTTAAAAGCCTTGAGCGGGACACTCAGTACTCAATTGGAAGATTTTCTTTTCTAGTACTGTTCGTGATTTTGCCTTTGGATTTGTTTGTGACGTCTGCTAATTTTGAGTCTGAATGTATTCTAGACCTTACTGGTGCAATTGAGTTCACCACCATCCACAGCTCTCTTGTTACAATAGGATCCAGACTTATTTCATAATTTACTGGCATAATTTACATATTACTATTTAACTATTTATGGTTCTATTACTAGTTATTAATTATGGAGCAACTGTAATAAAAAACAATTTCCCCCGGGATTAATAAAGTATGACTATGACTATGACTATGACTATTTACCAATAAATTTATCTTTATCAGTGTTTCCCTGGTGATCTCTGTTGTTAGTGTTCTATTACTATTAATAAATACTCTGACCCCTCTGACACAAACTGCTGAGGTTTAGCTAATCACTATTGTCTTCTATGGCATGGAATTTTCTTTTCTGATTTATAAGCATTCACTGAATAAACACTCCAGCATTCTCCCCCGCCCCCCAGCCCACCCCTACCCCTTTTATTAGCACACTGCAAAGCCTATTAATATTATCAACTAGTACCCATCGTCTGTGAGTCAAGGGTTGTTAATTGAAGTCTTGTCAGTCAGTCAACATGATGCTGCAGCGCAGCACGATTGGAAGCAATTTCTGTGGGGTATTTAAGAAAGACTCACCTGCTCTCACAGGTAGGGGTAAGGGATCCCATGAAACCACACTGATAAACAATTGGGAAGATATTTCCAGTGCCCTGCTCAATAGTTCTCCCCCCCGACACCATCACTAAACCAATACGCAGTGATTGTCACATTGTGGTTTGTGGGAGCTCGTCATGTACAGCTATTAGTTTTCACAAATTCTAGCATTACAACACCAACCACACTCTTAACCGTACTTGATTAACTGGGCAATGTGCTTCTGGACATTGTGGAGGAGGCTTTGTTTATTAGGAAATGTATGTGCTCATGTTCACTATTAGTCATTAGTCATGGAATGTGTTCATTTGTAGCTGCAGTCCAGACCAGGCAAAACAAATCACAGTAAGGTACAATATAAAAATAAATAAATAGTGCAAAAGATGGTGTTCGTGGGTTCATAGACCATTCAGAAATCTGGTGGCACAGGGGAAGAAGCTGTTGCACAATGATAAGTCAGATTCTCCAAGCTCCTATACCTCCTCCCTGATGCCAGATGAGAATTGGGCATGTCCCAGATGTTGCCTTTTTGAGGTATCATCTTTGAAAGATGTCCTCAATGGCGAGGAGGTATGTGTGGTGATTCAGGAACAGCTTCTTCCCCTCTGCCATCCAATTCCTAAATGGACATTGAACTTGTAAATACCACCTCACTTTTTAAATATGTATTATTTCTGATTTTTGCACAATTTTTAATCTATTCAGTATAAGTATACTGTAATTGATTTACTTATTTATTTATATATATATATATTTTTTTCTTCTTCTATATTATGTATTGCATTGAACTACTGCTGCTGCTAAGTTAACAAATTTCATGACACATGCCAGTGATAATAAACCTGATTCTGATGGAGATGGTTGAAGCCTCTAAAAATCCTGTGTATTGATGTTTCCATACCAGGTTGTGATGCAACCAGGCAGAATACTCTCTATAGTACATCTGTCAAAATTTGCTAGACTCTTTGGTGAGGTATCTCCTCAAACTCCTGAAGGATGACCATGTCTTGATCAGGGCAGGGATAATAGAGTATTTGTAAATTAGTTTGATTGCTGATGTGGTTAAATATTGTGCTTTTTAGTTGTTTAAAGCTTTATTTACTGCTGTAATTATTTGTTACAGGACATTAGTCTAAGCTGAGTGAAGTTCATTCAGTAGAACAAGTTTGTGTTTCTCTAGTATAACGTGAAATGAAACCGGCATCTCACATGCCACATATCCAGCTGTCCATTTAATGTGCTAGTACCAAAACCATGTGAATTTTTTGCATACAACAGGAATTCTGCAGATGCTGGAAATTCAAGCAACACACATCAAAGTTGCTGGTGAACGCAGCAGGCCAGGCAGCATCTCTAGGAAGAGGTGCAGTCGACGTTTCAGGCCGAGACCCTTCGTCAGGACAGAATTTTTTGCAGAACTTCTAAAAGAACCCTCCAATTAAGTTCAAAGTTCAAAGTAAATTTATTATTGAAATACGTACGTACATGTCACCAAGTACCAGCCTAGGATTACTTTTTTTGTAGGCAATCCCAGTAGAAAAAAGACATATGATAGGATCAATGGAAAACTACACAAAAACAGAGACTGACAAGCAACCAATGTGCAAAAGAAGACAAATTGTGCAAATACAAAAAAAAACACATAACAAAACAAACAAACAAACAAATAATGCCAAGAACATGTGTTCAAGAGTCATTGGACGTGAGTCTATAGGTTATGTTCAATGATCATTTCTGGGCTGTGATGAGTGAAGAAGTCCGTGCTGGTTCAGGAGCCTAATGGTTGAAGGGTAAATAGCTGTCCCTAAACCTGGTGATGTGGGACCTACAGTTCCTGTAATTCTTTCCTGATTGTGCCAATGGGAAGAGAGCATGGCCTGGATGGTGGTGTGGTTGAGGGTGGGGTCCTTAATGATAGATGCTGCTTTCTTTTGGCAATACTTTTTTGTAGAGAGGCTCAATAGTGTAGAGGGTTTTTATTAGGATGAACTAGACCTCTTTTTGTAGGCTTTTATAAACATGGGTTTTTCATTCCAGGCCATGATGCAGTCAGGACACACTCCACTATGCATCAATGCAAATTTGTCAAAGTTTTAGGTAACATGCTGAATCTGCACAAGCTCCTAAGAAAGCAGAGGCACATCAGTGGATTGCAATTCCCTGACTCCACTGAAGAGAGCTGTTTTGGAATTTGTGCAAATGTATCTATCAGTTCAGAGGTTCGTGAAGCTTGGTGATATTTATACTTGATCAGTTTTGAAAGACAACTCAAATGTTAGATGATTTCTGTGGTTTTGTAATTGAAGACCAACTTCTATTTCCTCTGTGCTGACAGTGATTGGATTTCTCACATAAATATTCCAAAACCTTCATTGGCTCTTGAAAGGGGTGTGTGATAATGTCCTGTGTCTGTATACTGTATGTCTGATTTGTTCAATAAAAGGGACTGTTATGTTTTACTTGGGTCAATGATGATGCAGTTCAGCAGATAGTTAACCAGACTAACAACTTCTCTGGTCACATAACCTCAGTAACATCCATTTGTTTCCATTCACACACACACATGCCATACATAAAACTTCACTAACCATACATATTGCACATCAGATACTCTGTGGAAACCCACATCCTCCATTTTCCAGACACCTTATCTCATTTGGTCTTGCAAATAATGTTATTGAGTTCAGAAATCTTATGGTTTTATTGGAAGGATAATTGACATTTGGATTAAGCTGCTCATATGGTGGGAATTTCTTATGGAGAAAGATTGGTATTTTTACCCCAAAATTCTCTGGAGTTTAGAGGAATGAGAGGGGATCTCATTGAAGTGAATAACTTTCTTACAGGGTCTGACAGGCTAGACACAGGGCAGATGTTTCTTCAAACTTGGAGAAGGGAGGCTGGGGTTGCTAGGGCTAGATGTTGCAGTCTTGAGGTAGAGAGTAAGGCTCTGAAGACTGAGATGAAGAGACTTTTCTTCAATGGGAGTAGTGAACCTGTGGATTGCTCTTCCACGGAAGGCTGTGAAGGACAGCAGACTATCTTTTCTCCCAGTTTTCCATTAGGGCATCACGCAGCATGGAAACAGCCTACCTTGTCCCATGCCAGCCATCAAGGACCCATACACACTCATCCCACTAACCAGTAGTTGCTTTATAGTCTTATGATAATGTAATTATCATCTGATATCAGAAACAGATTAACTAGTTATAACATTTGTGTTTGTCCATCGTCGATGTCAATGAGGACCTCGACACCATTATGATGGTGTCGAGGCTAGTGTGTGATTTGGATTTAAGTGAGGGAGAGTTGCGCAGCGTCAGCCTCACTCTCTCTTCCCAATTCCCATCTGGATCCAGTGGCAAGACAGAGTCGAGACGGCTGGAGATGGGACTAGGTGCAGTGGATGACCAGGACGTCTTCTGTTTCTTGTCCTGCTCTACACGTTCCACGACACTTGCACAGATCTCCTTCTTGACTGTTGAACCTTCCATAGGTCTCGTCCGCTCAATCCACCGGAGTTTCTCTTCACATGCTGGGATAGACAACTCCCTATCTCACAGAGGGTTTGAGACCCATCAGCTACTGTCACCTGGTTTAGCCGGCTTGTCGAAGCCATTGCCCGGGGTGTGGCCGCTGTTGCATGCAAACAGCTACGAGGAGCCACAGGTGAGAGCTGAGTGCCAGGTAGGGACCAAAGGTGGACTAACCACCTTGAAAAGGACGTGACATGTTTCTCTACCAGAGGCGCTACCCCTCTCTGACACCCCATACATCCCTAACATAACATAAAAATCAAAGAGATGGCACATAACAGGAAAAATTAGTGGGAACTTAGAGGATTAGGAGGCTTTTAAAAACTAATAGAAGGCAACCAAAAAAACATCATTAAGAAGGTAAGACCCTAGTCCTGACGAAGGGTCTCGGCCTGAAACGTCAACTGCACCTCTTCCTACAGATGCTGCTTGGCCTGCTGCGTTCACCAGCAACTTTGATGTGTGTTGATTAAGAAAGTTAACATGGAATATGAAAGTAAGCTGGCCAATAATATTAAAGAAGATACCAAAACTTTCTTCATTTACATAAAGTGTAAAAGAGAGGTGAGAGTGGATATAGAACCACTGGAAAATGATGCTGGAGAGGTAGCAACAGGGGACAATGAAATGGCGGATGGACCGAATAAGTATTTTGCAACGGTCTTCACTGTGGAAGACACTAGCAGTATGGTGGAAGTTCTAGGTGTCCGGGGTCATGAAGTGTGTAAAGTTACCATTACTGGAGAGAAGATTCTTGGGAAACAGAAAGGTCTGAAGGTAGATAGGTCATCTGGACCAGATGGTGTATCCCAGAGTTCTGAAAGAGGTGACTGAAGAGATTCTGGAGGCGTTAGTAATTATCTTTCAAGAATCACTGGATTCTGGAATGATTCTGGAAGACTGGAAAATTGCAAATGTCACTCCACTTTTGAAAAGGGAAAGAGGTAGAAGAAAGGAAACTATAGGCCAATTGGTCTGACCTAATGGTTGGGAAGATATTGGAGGCGATTATTAAGGATGAGGTCTCAGGGCACTTGGAGACACATGATAAAATAGGCCATAATCAGTATGGTTTCGTCAAGGGAAAATCTTGTTGGACAAATCTGTTGGAATTATTTGAAGAAATAACAAACAGGATAGACAAAGGTGAATCGGTTGATGTGTACTTGGACGTTTAGAAGGCCTTTAACAAGGTGCCATACATGTAGATGCTTAACAAGCTATGAGTCCATGGTATTACAGGAAATAGTCTAGTATGGATGAAACAATGGCTGACTGGCAAGAGGCAACTAGTGGGAATAAAGAGAGCCTTTTCTGACTGGCTGCTGGTGACTAGTGATGTTCCACAAGGGTCTGTGTTGGAACCGATTCTTTAATTGTCAATGATTTGGATGATGGAATTGATGGCTTTGTTGCAAAGTTTGCAGATGATATGAAGTTAGGAGGAGGGGCAAGTAGTTTTGAGGAAGTAGAGGGGCTCCAGAAGGACTTAGACAGATTAGAAGAATGGCCAAAGAAATGACAGATGGAGTAAAGTGTTGGGAAGTGTATGATCATGCACTTTAGTAGAAGAAATGAAAGGGTTGACTATTTTCTAAATGGAGAGAAAACACTCTAAAAAATCTGAGGTGTAAAGGGACTTAGGAGTACTTATGCAGAATTCCCTAATGGTTAATTTGCAGGTTGCTCTGTGGTAAGGAAGGCATTCATTTCAAGAGGACCAGAATATAAAAGCAAGGATGTAATGTTGAGACTTTATAAATAACTGGTGAAGCATCACTTGGAGTATTATGAGCAGTTTTGGGCCCCTTATCTTAAGAAGGATGTGCTGAAACTGGAGAGGGTTCAAAAGAGGTTCACGAAAAGGATTCCAGGATTGAATGGTTTGTCACATGAGGAGCGTTTGATGGCTCTGGGCTCATTCAGAAGAATGAGGGATGATCTCGTTGAAACCTATAGAAAGGTGAAAAGCCTTGATGGATTGGATGGATGTTTCCTGTGGTGGGAGAGTCTAAGAGCAGAGGACACAGCCTCAGAATACAGGGGCGTCATTTTAGAACAGAGATGTGGAGGAATTTCTTTTGCGAGGGAGTGGTGGATCTTTGGAATTCTTTGCCACAGGCAGCTGTGGGGGGGTCAAGTCTTTATGTATATTTAATGCACAGGTTGATAGATTCTTGATTGCACAGGACATGAAGGGATACGGGAAGAAGGCAAGAGACTTGCTTTGAGAGAAAAATTGGATCAGGCATGATGAAATGGTGGAACAGACTCGATGGGCTAAATGGCCTAATTCTGTACCTATATTGTATGGTCTTATGGTAATATGACTGATTGTGGTATCATTCTTTGCTAAGAATGTTGCTACCATATTGAAAACACACTGAAAAAGCAGCAGAGAATTTCAGGATGCACTGACTGCCATACAGTCCAAATTGCTCTGTAAACCCTTTTTTCTTCTGTTCGAAAGTAGTCAAATTGTGATCTGTAAAAAAGGGAGTTAAATTGTTCACATCAAAAGTCTGTGGTCACGGATTCCAGTTCTAACATTCCGTAATTGAGTGTCAATGCACTAATTGAATGTGCAACACGAGGAATTCTGCAGATGCTGGAAATTCAAGCAACACACATCAAAGTTGTTGGTGAACGCAGCAGGTCAGGCAGCGTCTCTAGGAAGAGGTACAGTCAACGTTTCGGGCGAAGGGCCTCGGCTGGAAACGTTGACTGTACCTCTTCCTAGAGATGCTGCCTGGCCTGCTGCGTTCACCAGCAACTTTGATGTGTGTTAATTGAATGTGCAAATGTTGTTTTAACAAAGGGACTTGTTTTGTGTTTTGGACTTGCTGCCCCAGTGCATGCATTATATGTACATCTCTCTGCCAGGTATGTGACTGCAGATGTGAGCAGCAGGGAAGTTCTCTGATATGATCTTTAACAGAATTGTAGAGCTGGTGTAGGATTTGTATGGAATTAGAAAATATTACAACACTGCTGTGAATAGAGAAAGCAGGAGTTTTTGACTTGTGAACCCACCCGCTGTGACCTTGGTGCATTTCCAATCATGTTCAGGCCAATGCATAGAGCTGACAGTAGAACAAAATGTAATATTTAACTTGCTCTCTCACTGACATGTTTAGTGGCCACTGGTTCAAGTTTCTCCCCAGGTGTTTGAACGCAAAAACAAATGAATAGGTGGTACCTCTGTCAGTTGTAATGAACCAACATCCTCCCTAAGTGGTGTTCAACTTGTCACGTACCCCGTAACTGGGTTGCCAAACCAGCAGAAATGGACCACTCGTTGGAGTCTGGATTACTGGGAACTAAGTTTTATTAAAGAAATAAGTAACACAGTACTCTAATCGTAAGGATATAAATGCAACAGGTTAGCAATGATAATACACACATGTACACAGAACTAGGGTAATAGGAATCAAACCAAGCTCTATTGCAGTCTAGGGGTAAGATGATCAGTCTTAAGTGACACAGAGTTCAGTTCAGCTTAGTACAGTTCGCAGTAATTGCTGTTGTGCCGTTGGGGGGGGAGAGAGAGAGAGAGAGAGAGGAGGGGATTGCAGTTTGTTTCAGGCAGACCTTAGATGTTCTTCGCAGTTGGTTTTGGGCGGACCCTTTTATGTCTTCTATCCCGCTGTGGTCACCGAATGTGACCCCTCCGTTCCCAATACAACCGTTATTCCGCGGTGAACCCGGCACTCAGGCAAGGGCGGACACACACACCAGGTTCCCACCGATCGTACCTTTATACCCTGTGAGTCTATGGTCGGTTCTCATGAACCAGACTTCTAAACTCTCACCAACTTGTGGGGGCACACTGCTCTTCCAGGGTCTCGTTATCTCGTGATCTCGTGGTGTCCCATGCCTTAGTGAACCTGTTCTTTATATCCCCCTGCTGGGGTATTGCCTGTCCATCAAACTTCAAACAGTTCAGGTTCAAAGCAACCAGTCTGTCAATATTCTGAATCGTGTCTCTTTTCCGTTAATCGCTCTCTCCTCTCTCATTAACATTTTGAATGTTTCTTCATTGTCTCTCTTATCTCTCTCATTAGCATCAATCGTCTGATAACTTGGTTTGGCGTCACAAACTTGACAGACCTTTTAGATGTGCAAAAAGCTTTCAAAGTTCAAAGTAAATTTGTTGTCAAAGTATGTACAGTGTAAGTCACCATATACTACCCTGCCATTCATTTTCTTGCTGGCATTCACAGTAGAACAAAGAAATAGGATAGAATCAATACAAAGTGACACACAAAGACCAGCAACCAATATGCAAATGAAGACAAACTACGCAAATACAAAAAAAAAGAAACAAATTATAAATATAAATAAAAAAATAACACTGAGGTCATGAGTAGCAGAGTCCTTGAAAGTGAGTCCATAGGTTGTGGAATCATTTTGGTGCTTAGGTGAGTGAAGTTATCCATGCTGGTTCAGAAACCTGATGGTTGAAGGGTAATAACTGTTCCTAAACATGGAGGAGTGAGACCTAAGACTTGTACACTTCCTTCCCAATGGTAGCAGCAAGGAGAGCAGCAAGGCCTGGATGGTGGGGGCTCTTGCTGATGGATGCTGCTTTCTTGTAGCAGCACTCCTTGTAGATGTGCTCAATGGTGGGGAGGGCTTTTCCTGTGATGGATGATATTTTGTAGGCTTTTCTCTTCTTGGGCATTGGTGTTTCCATACCAGGCCATGACGCATCCAGTCGGGGTTTTCTCCACTGTGTATCTAAAGAAATTTGTCTAAGTTTTAGATGACATGCTGAATCTGCACAAACTTCAAAGAAAGCAGATGCACTACAGTTCCATCTTTGTAATGGCAATGTGTTGATTATTCAATTCCAGATGAGATCTGGCCAAACTCTATTCCTTTGCCAACAGCTTGTGAAAATTCCTCAGCAGGCGAAAGAAAATTGGCATGTCCACATTGAGCCTTAAGAATTTTTATTAATGCACCACCGTATTTGAATACATAACAGATTGGTATGACAACTGCTCTGTGCATAACCTCAATAAATTGCAGAGCGCTGTGGACAGTGCTCAGTACATCATGGAAACCAGTCTGCCTTCCATGGACTCTGCTGTACTTCTCGAGGCCTCAATAAAGCAACATGCATAATCTAAGATCCACCACAGATGTTTTCTTTTCTCCTCTCTTCCATTAAGCAGAAGATTAAAAACAACTTGACACCAAGATCAAGGACAGCCTCTGTCCCACTGTTATATAACTACTGCCCAGTACAATCAGATAGACTTTTGACCCCGCTGTGATCTTGCATCCTATTGTCTATCTCCACCTGCCATTTCTCTACAGCTATCGTACTGTATTCAGCTTTCTGTTGTTGTTTGATCTTCAATGCAGCAGGGATGGCTCTTCTAGCATGGAGGATAGATATATACACAGTACTGTATACTGTACTGTATACTTTACACCGCATGCTGTCGGAGCAGTGCTGCCAGGATAATCAAGGACACAACCCACCCAGCCAACACACTTTTTATCCCTCTTCTGTGACAAAAGACCAAGTTATCAGAAGATTGATGCTGATAAGAGAGACAAAGAGAGAAACATTCCAAATGTTAATGAGAGACGAGAGAGATTAACGAAAAGAGACACAGTTCCGAGTATTGTCAGACCGTTTGCTTTGAACCTGAACTGTTTGAAGTTTGATGGACAGGCGATTCCCCAGCAGGGGGATAAAAGGAACAAGTTCGCTAAGGCAAGAGACACACCACGACACCACGAGATAACGAGACCCTGGAAGTGCGATGTGCCCCCCCACAAGGTGGTGGGAGTTTTGGAGGTCTAGTTGCGGGACCGACCATAGACGCACAGGGTCAAAAGGTACGATCGGCAGGAACCTGGTGTGTGTGTCCGCCCTTGCCTGGGTGCCGAGTTCACCGCAGAAGAACGATCGTATCCGGAACGGAGGGGTCACAGTTGGTGACCTCAGAAGATATTAAAAGGGCTCACGCCGAAAGCTAACTGCGAAGAACAAAGGTCTGTCTGAATCCGATTTGCATATTCTCTCTCCAAACGGCACAACAGCGATTGCTGCGAACTATACTAAACTGAACTGAACTCTGCGTCACTTGAGACTGATCATTTTACCCCTAGACTGCGATAGAGCTTGATTGATTCCTATTATCCTAGTCCTGTGTACATGTGTGTTTTATCATTGCTAACCTGTTGCATTTATATCCTTATGATTAGAGTACTGTGTTACTTATTTCTTTAACAAAACTTTCTTAGTTCCAGTAATCCAGACTCCAACTAAGTGGTCCATTTCTGCTGGTTTGGCAACCCAGTTACGGGGTACATAACACTTCCCTCCGGGAGAAGACTCAGGAGCTTCAAGACTCGTACAGCCAGATTTGGGAACAGCTTCTTTCCAACTGTGATAAGACTGCTGAACGGATCCTGACCCGGATCTGGACCGTACCCTCCAAATATCGGGACCTGCCTCTCGGTTTTTTTGCACTACCATACTTTCCTTTTTCTATTTTCTATTTGTGATTTATAATTTAAAATTTTAATGTTTACTATCGATTTGTACTCCAGGGAGCGCAAAACGCAGAATCAAATATCGCTGTGATGATTGTACGCTCTGGTATTAATTGTTTGGCGACAATAAAGTAAAGTATGCGTGAACTGTTGCATCTTGGGAGATCAAATTTAGAAGGGCCCTTAACAGTGCTGATGGACAGAAGGTCCTTGGGGTTCAAGACCATAGTTCCCCGAAATTGGTTGAACAAGCTGATAGGATAATAAAGAAGGTGTGTAAGAAATTTGTCTTTAATAGTTGAGGTGTTGTGTCAAGAGTCAAAAAGTTATGCTGTAGCATCATAAAACTTGTGGTTAGACCACATCTGGAGAATTGCATTCAATTCTGGTCACCCCATTATAGAAAGGATGTAGAGGCTATTACGTTTTGTAACTTCAAAACATTAAACTAATTCAAAGGAAGGCACAGGTGTCCAAATGTGAGCCTAAATTCATGTTTTACTTTAAGCAAGGCACGTACAGTACATATCATGTGGTAGCGTAATGATGTATGCAATTCATGTACTTATACATATAACCCACAATGAATTATTTAAACAAACAAGAATACTCAACCAAACTATACATAGACAAGATTACTCAAATGTTGTTTGAATAATAAACACACAACACTCCTCCTTGCTTAAGTATAAACTCCAACTCAATATAGAATGTATCTCAACCACTTACACAATTTATTATATAACTACTATATACGGACATCCATAGCAAGGTGAATTTTAAATTATCCTATTCAACCCTGAAGATTGAATTGCTGTGGAGGATTTTTTTTACTCTTGTGGTATAATGTCCTTCCTGACAAGGGGTATTACTCTGCTTTCCATTTTGAACTTCTTGTCTTTCTTTTTCTTTTCCCTTTTCTTCTTTCCAGAATGAGAATCTTGGTCCTGGGAACACACATCAAAGTTGCTGGCGAATGCAGCAGGCCAGGCAGCATCTCTAGGAAGAAGTACAGTCGACGTTTCGGGCCGAGACCCTTCGTCAGGACTAACTGACTAATTGAATTCCTTGTGTTTTGGTCCTGGGAAGTTGTATTTAGTTCACTGATGTATTCTCCTATTAATACTTCTCTTGCTCCCTTTACTATCTGATCTCTCTTCTTGGTTTCCTCATTCACAACATCATTTGATGAATCCTCTCTTTTTGTATCTTCATTGAATCCTTTTTTTTTGCCTTCCACTCATCCAGCTGGGCTTTGGTCTTTTCAATTCCTTTTACAAGCAGCTTTTTGTCACCCACTTGAAGTCTGTGCAATAACCTTACTGCACACAGAGTAGATTCTGGTTCATTATACAGTACTCAAAAAAACAAATGCTTGAAATTTTCCTGAAGCTCCTTGAACTTTCTTCAGCTTAAAACAAAGCCACATTTTGCAAGTAATTACCTGATTAACATATCAGAAACTTTCGCAGAGATTTTGCCTACAAAAACTATTGTAGTCAGCTTTTATCACTTTCACAGTCCCACTGAGCTGCATGGTCCTTCATTGATATGTTGAACCGTGTGCTTAGAAATTAAGAATTTGAAGAAATGTCAATTCTTGTTGACCTCATTAGAACTTTTCAAGCTTCTAGTGCTAACTGCGAGCGTAGATTTAGTGTTATGAATTCAATCAAATGTAAACCCAGACTAGAAGTGGAACATTTGGATGATCTCATGAGGATTAAGACATATTTTTCATCTGGATGTGAAATTAATCTGGACAGTGTTTGCCAACAATGGATTTGTAATAAAGACAGACAAGAAAAAGTTTACAAAATGTGAAATATTTTCTTTGTTGTACATTAAAGCATTATGCTCTTCAATTAATAAATAATATCAAAAGTATGTGATTTTTCAAAATTTATTCTAAATATTTATAGTATGCATATTGCAAAAAACACCTAAAGTGCTGTGTAGTTTTTAGGCCATGTAATGAATTTCTGCTCAGTCAGAGCAATGGTTGGTCTGTATAGCTGCAAAAAAATACTGTACAGGGAATATTGGTTACAGCGTTATCAAGTGGACGCCTCATTGTTATATTTGTCTGATGCTGTACCCAGCAAGCACTTCTCCATTTGCCAATGAACCCAAGCTGATTGCCCGGCCCTACTGTTCCATTACTTTCATGTCCCCTTTGCCGTGAGGTTACTGGGTAAGGAGATTGAGACTTGATCTTCTTCCCAAGCACTCTCCTGCCTTCTCTGTGTATAGGCAGCCAGCAACCAATTAAATTGAATAAGACAACAAATGCAGATCATTTACGTAGTACAAATTAAACTGCCTCTAGTCTGGTACCTCACTCAATTGATGAAACAATATACTAAAATCTAAAGTATAAGCAAATAGACACACACGCACATAAATAAATACCACATTGCTATTGAAAAGCTATCTTACTGCCAGCTGCTTCATAAACAAATCAATCTTCCCTTCCAGATGTAAGTACAGTTTCTGGCAAAAGGGGCGTGATTAATTGCTGTTAAGCAGTCTATCCACGGTCCTGCTCTGCTGAATCCCAATATTTTCAGGCCTTAAGTATATATACTCCTTGCTTTGAAGTGGAAATATCCAACTCCCTGATGATTATTCTTATTTCCTACAAATATTGTTGCTGATAGGATTTGCATAACCTGCTGTGAAACTCCTTTGCCTTACTAATTTGACAGTCTGGTTGCAGTAAATCCTAACTGCTCAAGTGGAGACATATGTGGGCTTCAATGGATTTCAAAGTAATGCAGCAAGATGTATCTTCACCCAATAACATCGAACATGGGGCTGTCACAATTGATTTAGAAACAGCTACGGCTTGTCTATTAACATCACTATCATCTTTCCCCATTCCAACTATGGTACGAGTTTAACTCGTAAGTTAAAAGAGTAGTGCATTCTACTGCATCTCCATTAATTCAAAACCAATTTTATATCATGTCATGTCAAGGCTTAGAGAGCATGTTAGAAGGTATCAATGCATGTAAACGACCCTATTATGGAAAATTTATGGTTAAACTGAAAAAGTGCTGATGATGAGGATGTTACCAGGACTAGAGAGCCTGAATTATAGGGAGGAGTTGGCCAGGCTAAGTTTTTATTCTATGAGGAGTGATCTTATAGAAGTGTTTAAAATTATGAGAGGCATGGATAAGTTGGGTAGTAACAGTCTTTTTGCCCAGGTGAGGAGTCCAAACTAAGTGTAGGGTTAAAGGAGAAAGATTTAAAATGGACCTGAGAGACACCACTTTCTGTAAATGGAATGAGCTGTGAGAGGAAGTGGATGAAGCAGGTAGAATAGTATGATGTAAGAAACACTTGGACAGGTATGTGGAGGGGCTTAGAGGGATATGATCCAAAAACAAAAAATGGAGACTTTTGGGTGGGGTCCATGTTCAACGTTAACCTGTTGGGCTGAATGGCCTGTATTCTCTATGACTGTAATAGTGTGTGCTAACTGGCCTTAGAATAATGCGGCAAACACGCAGTATGCCTTCAATAGCAGCTACAGTGCCATACATGAGGCCACAATACCATCAGTTCTTCTTGCCTTAAATATCCTTCAAGATACAAAATAGTGCTATTATTGTGTTAATTACTTCTTCTGACACAGATGAAGGCCATGTGTTCTAACTGTCTGCTAGCAGCACGCTCCCATCAGTTTCAATCTCTCTTTCCTTATTTTCCAGTACTCTTCTCTCTCATATCTCATCAAATTAATTATTTTGCCACTCACCTACACAAAGGGTTAATTTGCAGCCATTAACCTAGTGGCTTTTCTCGGGGATGTTGGAGAAAAGCAGGAGGATTCCCATTTTATCACAGGGAGAACATGCGAACTCCATGCGTATCAGGATCTAATCTGGGATGATGGAGCTGTACGGAAGCATGTCCAACTGTTGCGCTACAATAACTTATCGGTGCGGACCAGGAAATTAACAACAGAATCTACTTGTAAAGTGAACAATGTAGACATCTGTTTTGTCAGTCCCTAAGCATTGACTGAGTTACTGTCGGACCAGATACTAATTATGCTGCTTTATTTCTCAACGTGTGGCTTTATAGCTGCAGTACTCTCAGCTAAGAAGCTTGTGGATTCCAGTCCCACTCCAGATGACCAAGCTCAGAGAATGGTCTTGTTCTGAGAGATCCATAGGCAATGTGGACAGAAAGGCAGAGCTGGCATTCAAGCCCCTGATAATCGAGTGTCAGTAAGACTAATGAATTGGTCATTTCTCTCATTATTGTTTGTCCTTCTCCATAAAAAACCTTAAGAGTTACATTTCTTTGCAAAGGTGCCTATGCTTTTGAAAAACTTCCTAGCCTGTAAAACATGTTCTGTCCTTACACTGTGATAAAGACTTTTCTGTGCATAATTTTGAAACTAAGGCTGAAATGAATAAAACACAAACACCAAGTTCTCTCCTCCATGTTACTTGTGAATTCTTGTGACTTTACATTTGGAAACGTGACTATGTGATATTCCCCTATATGGTTTGCCTCAGGGAGTAACATTGACTTCAGAGTATGATTGTCTCTCTACATAACCAAGTTACTTGCGATAATTTACTGGCCCAGGATACGGTAACCGGGGTATGAATTCCACAAAGTCAACCGTGGGATTCCAAATTCTGTTAAATATAACCTTAAATTTTAAAAAAAAGACTTTTCTCAATAATGGTGACAATGAATCCAGCAGATTGTTATAAAATCCATTTGATTCTCTAACGCTCAACAGGGAATGAAATCTGACAATGTCACCAGTTTTGACGTTACATGGCTCCATAGTGCAGTGGGATTGACTGCAACAAAGTTGCTGCCAGCCGAGTTGGACTTGCATCCAGGGACCGATGGCTAAATCATGATGGCTAATCTCCCAATGCAATATGATACAGGCAGTCCCCGGGTCTGGTGAGGGTTCCATTCCTGAGAACCGTCTACAAGCTGATTTCTTTGCAAGTCCCATCTACAACACTTTACATGAACTTGCAATTATCCTTTCATTTCAGTGAATGTACTCCCTAACACTATCTATAACTAAACTTAGTGAGTACGCCTTTATTGACTCTGCCTCCCGTTGCTTCTCCCGTCAAGCTCTGAAGGCGACCCTCTCCGCCATGAGGAGGTACTTGGCATCCCCATCCCAGACCCTTCCACACCTCAGGGACACTTCCTTCGCCATTTTTAATGGACCTGCCCATTATTTCATCCTCCATCGGATCCATGCCCGCAATCGCCGTTTCTTTGACTTTATCATGTTAGGCAAGGATCGCAAGACCTTCCATCTGCAGACCCCAGAGCCTGCTGGCTCCGACGCTAGCAGGCATGAACTTCCGATTGTGGCCCCCGCTATTGATCTCAGCGGCTCCAGAAACCCAGGGCATACTCAAAACCCGGACTCCAGCACCATCAATGCGGGCTCCAACAACTATGGACACCTTCAAAGCGATTGCGCAATCACCAACTGCGACTCCAGCCTTGAACTCCAGGCCGGGTCTTCACGTGCTGCTATTGTGACTTCCGCCTCCTCTTCCCCCACCACCACTCTACAACTCCATCTCCCTCAGATCCCACCGTCAACTCCTGGACCCTCAGAGGCTCCATCATCCTCTTACCCTAACCCTCCCTTCTCCACTGACACCACCAGCCTCCCTCTCCCTCCCCCTGCTAATCCCACTTCTCATCCGCGCCGGGTCTTTACCACCCCCTCTGACCTTCAACTCCCTGAGGCAGAGCGCTCAGTCCCCAGTAAGGGCCTTACCTTTGTCCCCCTTCGCCCACACCTCAGCGAGTTCCGCATTCACCATGACTCTGAACTCTTCTTCCGCCGGCTCCGTCTTCGAGCCTATTTCTTCGGCAAGGACTCTCCCATCCCCACTGATGACCCCTTCTCCCGTCTTCAACCCTCCTCTTCTTCATGGACACCCCGCTCTGGTCTTCTGCCTGCGCTGGATCTCTTCATTGCTAACTGCCGACGGGACGTCAACTGTCTCGACCTCACCACATCTTGTTCCCATTCTAATCTCATTCCTTCTGAACGCTCTGCTCTCCACTCCCTCTGCACTAATCCTAACCTTACTATAAAACCCGCTGATAAGGGGGGTGCTGTTGTAGTCTGGCATACTGACCTCTACCTTGCCAAGGTACAGCGACAACTCGTGGATACCTCCTCTTATTTACCCCTCGATCGTGACCCCACTAAGGAGCACCAGGCCATTGTCTCCCACACCATCACCGACTTCATCCGCTCAGGCGATCTTCCATCTACTGCTACCAATCTTATAGTTCCCACACCCCGCACTTCCCGTTTCTACCTTCTACCCAAGATCCTCAAACCTGCCTGTCCAGGTAGACCCATGGTCTCAGTTTGCTCCTGCCCCACTGAACTCATTTCTGCATACCTCGACATTGTTTTATCCCCTCTTGTTCAATCCCTTCCCACCTATGTTCGTGACACTTCTCACGCTCTGAATTTTTTCAATGATTTTAAGTTCTCTGGCCCCTACCGCTTTATTTTCACCATGGATGTCCCCAGTCCCTATATACCTCCATCCCCCACCAGAAGGTCCTTATATTCCGTTTGGGTAGCCTCCAACCTGATGGCATGGACACTGACTTCTCTACCTTCCGTTAATGCCCTACTATCGCTTCGTACCCCATCCTTTATATATATATTTATTTTTTTTTCCTCTTTTTTCTCCCTCTGTCCCTCTCACTATATCTCCTTGCCCATCCTCTGGGTTTTCCCCCCTCCCCCCTTCTTTTTCCCGAGGCCTCCCGTCCCATGATCCTCTCCCTTCTCCAGCCCCTTTTGCCAATCAACTTTCCAGCTCTTAGCTCCACCCCTCCCCCTCCTGTCTTCTCCAGTCATTTCAGATCTCCCTCTCCCCCTCCCACTTTCAAATCTCTTACTATCTTTTCTTTCAGTTAGTCCTGATGAAGGGTCTCGGCCCGAAACGTTGTCTGTTCCTCTTCCCATAGATGCTGCCTGGCCTGCTGTGTTCACCAGCACTTTTTGTGTGTGTTGCTTGAATTTCCAGCATCTGCAGATTTCCTTGTGTCACTTCTCATCTGCGCCGGGTCTTTATCACCCCCTCTGACCTTCAACTCTTTGATGCAATTTTTGTTTAGAACACTGCCTATCTCCTTCTTAAACTTTCAGTTACTTGACCCACCACCCCATTCTATGACAGTGAACTTAAAAGTTCTGCCATCATCTAAATCAAGGAATTTATCCTCATCCTAGTCCTAAATGTCTTAAACCCATATCATGTCTGTGACCTTTCATTCTAGAACACTCTTTCCAAACCAGAGGACACTTCTTTTCTGCTTTGAAACTGTCAGTCTCTTACACATTTCAGCCAGATCGCCTTTCATTTTTCTAAACTCTCATGAACTTAGATGTAATTGACCTAATCTTTCTTCACATTATAGTTCTGACATGGGTACCCACAGAATTGAAGAATCGCAGAATTGTATACTTTGATAATAAATGAACCTTTGAACTTTTGACATCCGTAGGAATCATCTGATGTACTGTGCAAAACCCTTTCAGTGGTGTGTATATTCTTCTGTTGGTAAGGAGTACTTCAGGACATGGTTTCATTGAGCTCCTGTATCTTAGTTGTAGGGCATCCTTGCTCCTGAACTCAAAATCCTCTTTTAATAAACACCAACATACTATTTGTCTACTTGACCACTCACCATACCTACCAATTCAGTGATAAATTAGGGCCCGACCGTTAATTCCCCATTTTCTCCTAATTCCCTTTGATGGCGACACAGCTGGTTCTCATCAAGACCTACAGCATAAAAACCTCGGCTTTGCATCTGCTCGTTGCCAGATCGTTGTCTTAGCCAGTGTGGTAATAAACGTTCCTGGCAGTTTAGGATTGTGAATTCTAAGTTTACTTCAGTACCGAGGATTACCTGGGCAACTCTGTCTCTCCTTGTCAAGATAAGTATTCTAAGTTTTACTTCAGTACCGAGGATTACCTGTGTAACTCCGTCTTTCTGTGTAAAGACGAGTATTGTCTACCGCTTGCCTTTCTACGCTCCATGTCAAGATAAGTTCTGCCTGCCTCCTGTTTTCCTGCTCACCCTCCTGTTTGCCGTTCAGCTCCAGCCACTCTCACACCCTCATCTGCACTCTATCTCAATCTCTGTGCCAGTGTCCTGCGTTTGGGTTCGCCCCGTTCTTTGCAACATTGTGGGCCTCTGTACAGAAGGACTGGATTGAGCTCGGACAACTGGTATACACGTCTTTTTGTCCATCAGCATTCCCAATCTATTACCATTTTAAACATTTTCTTCCGTCCTGCTCTTCCTACCAAAATCCATGTTATACTGTACTTCATCCAGTTTGGCTTTGCTCACTCACTAAACTTGTCTATATCACCACTAAGCCTCTTTACAACCCCCTCATAACTCATATTAGCACTCTGTTTGGAGTCAACAGCATCCTTCAAAATACTAGTTCAAACATTATTTCAAAATATTCTTTGAAGTACAAGTCTGAAGTACAAGTACCTGACGAGTACAAATCAAGTACTTGTACTTGAAGTACAAGTGGGAAGTACAAGTCTGGGAGTCCACTGGGGAAGTCAAAGGCCTGCTGCCTGCGTGTCCACTGGAGTCCTTGGGTTGGAGGACCAGAAGACCATAAGATATAGGAGCAGAAGTAGGCCATTCGAACATCGAGTCAGCTCCGCTGTCTGGGTGAGTGAGTGGATGTGCGTCTGGCTGGGAAGGAGGAAAGTGGCTTGTTTTGTTGTCTGTTGTGTTCGGTGTGGTTCTGCTGAGAATAATGGGTATGCTACAGTTGGCACTGGGATGCGTGGCGACTTTTGGGGGTTGCCCCCATCATATCCTTAGATGGCATCGGTTGTTCACGCAAATGGCACATTTCACTGTACTGTATGCTTCTATGTACATCTAATAAATAAATGAAAGTGGATCTGAATATTACATTTGTTTCCTTCATTCAAATCATTGATAAATATTGTCCAGTACTTGTCTCTGTAGTATCCTAATTTCTTCCTTGTCAATCAATTTTCTATTCATATCAATATGTTATCCTGAATTGTATAAATACAATTTCCCCTTCAATAAATCCACATTGACTTAAAAACTATCAACATGTTTAATCAAATTAACCAGGCACAATGAAAGTTACACACAAATTTATGTGTGGAATCAACATTTTTAAAAATCCATGTTTTTTTTATTTGCTTTTTAAATAGTATTAATGTTGGTTTTATTCCTCTAGATTCTTTCTTTGGAAGCCTTATTGAATTGGTCTTGAAAATAAAGCAAATTACATGACAGCATTGGAGATGTTCAAACGAGAATGTCACGTCATATTGGATATCTAATCATCATTTGTCATATTTTGATATCTAATAATCATTTGTAAGAGAGGAGTTCTGGCCCCTGCACCCATAGCATGCAGGCCCACCAACATGTGGATACACCCTTGTGCTCAAGAACCAGATCCCTAGCTATGGGTAAATAGCCCCACTGTCCTCTGGGCAGCCTCATGAGTGACAAAGGATATGGGATTAAACCCAAACAGAAAAGTGGGGTGGACTCCCTAAGCACTGAACATCCTACCGGCATCTCCTGAAACCAAGCTGGTGCCAACTATTTGCTTCGCTTTCCTTTGGACTACACTGGTGAGGCCAAGGGGTGGATCTTGACGACTGGGCATCCCAGGATCTACACACGTTCCATCCAGGTTTGAGCCCTACAGAGGCCACTCCAATGCCACTGACCATTGTCCTTCAAGACAGAGCAATGCCACCACCATCATCAAGCACTCCCTTCCATTTTTTGATTGCCCTAACTCAATCCATTTCTTGACGATACAGACCACAAAGTGTTTGCTCCTAATTTATCACTGCACTGGCGATCTTAATACAGAGTCCAAATTATCCTCAGCAAACAGATGTGAAGCAGCCACAACTTTGCAAGCTGACTGGAAGCTCAGTTTTGTTCAATTTAATGTGCAGCTGAGCAGATGATGGCACCTGCTGTTAACAACATAAAAATGTCTCTCATCTGCTGTCCAGCGTACTTTAGAGGTTAGGGTCTGTTCAGATGGTGTCAGTGAAATGCTGTGTGTGTTGGAGAGCCGCAGCCCAAAAGTAATCAAAATGTCAAGCTGGAGTGGAAGCTGTCACATTGGCCAAAGATCCAGAGGAGCAGGAGGCATCTTTGGGATGAATGCAAAAAGATAAAAATCACATGAATACTGCCAAGAAAATAATAGACTCCCGCAGTGGCTCTGATTGGCTGAGGATATTTAACTAGCCTGCTGAAATTGCAATACTAAGAAACTGTGAAAAGAAAGGTGAGTATTTCGGAAACCAGTAAGTATGCCACTGAGCATCATGGAAAGGAGGCTATTATCATTC
Organism: Mobula birostris; assembly: GCF_030028105.1. Classification (NCBI taxonomy): domain Eukaryota; kingdom Metazoa; phylum Chordata; class Chondrichthyes; order Myliobatiformes; family Myliobatidae; genus Mobula; species Mobula birostris. The sequence continues at coordinate 21,327,634 of NC_092371.1, read as the reverse complement.
TCACAACTTGAAGCTGCTTAAAGCACCTGGTTCTGTGGTTTTTAAAAAGAAATGGATTGAACTTTGCTAAATAGTGTCTGAAAGACGGTGTGTGGTGCCTTGCTGGATCTGTGCTTAAGCTTTCCAATCATTTCCATTCCCTAACCTTCCTCTGTTCATTCTGCAAAATGTTCTATTCCTCTCTTTTAAGAGGTACTGCTGAATTTACTGCCAACAACGTTTCAGGAAGAGCAAACTTATTTACTGCATTCATAATTGTTTCCTTACCTTAGCTTATTTTCAATTACTTTAAATGCATTCCCTCTGATGTCATACCTTCTTCCATTAGCAAAAGATTGATCTTTTTTTCTAAAGGCCTTCATCCTCCTCAGCCGCTTCTGCAAGTTTCCTGTCATGGCTGAACTTGACCAATGGGCAGATCTAGTCCTGGGACTGTTGAATCTTGGAGTGTTCTGGGTTTTTTTTGGCAAGGTGTAAACTTCATACTTTCAGATGCGTAGAGGTTAGATCTCTTTGTGCTCTGCCTGCTATTCTGCATCAAGTGTCCTTTATCTGTTCACCCTTCCTATTCCATTGCTCCTCATTGTCTCCACCAGCTTCTCTACTAAAGCATCTGCAAAGTCTCCTGAATCACTGGATGGTTGAAAACGGTGTGGCCGCTCTGTATCACTGTCGATTTCAATGAAGTGGTCATTTCTCTCCACTGACATATCCCTGCTATATTAATATTATGAATATCAATTTTGGACTGTCTAGTGGGAATGAGAAAATAGGATCTTCACCTTTAAATGGTGATCAACAAGCCAGAAATGGGCATTAATAATGTGTCCAAAGTAAACAGCATAATTTGTTTTTAGGAGAATATTAAACGGGCAAACAAAATTTCAGATCAGGTTTCCTATTGATGTTGAGATTTTCTGAACACTTAGTAATCATTATTACATTGCAGACATGGAGGCATCTCCACCTGAGCAGTGATGTGCAGGATACTGACCACGGAGGTTAGGTGTAATTTTGCTTCATTACCTGCCATTCATTTTATTTACTAATAATATTACACTCTTCATTAGCCACACAATTAAGTGCCTTTGACCATAAAATAATGACTGCTGGTGCCAGACAGGGTGGTTTGAATATCTCAGAAACTGCTGACTTTCTGGGATTTTCATGTACAGTAGTCTCTAGAGTTTACAGGGAATGGGGTGAGAAACCAAAAAATAAAATCCAGTGAGCGCAGTTCTGTGGGCAAAAGCTCCCTATTAATGAGAGAGGTCGGAGAAAAATAGCCCGACTGGTTCAAGCTGACAGGAAGGTGACAGTAGTTCAAATAACCACACATTACAACAGTAGTGAGCAGAAGAACATCTCTGAACATGACAGACTTTGAAGTGGATGGGCTACAGCAGCAGAAGACCACAGACATACACTCAGAGATCAGGAGGTACCTAATAAAGTGGCCACTGAGTGCACTCCTTGTTGAAATAGAATGGCTTACGGCAAATTAGGGAATATAGTCGATAGGAACAGATAATTACTTTGCTTATCTGCCGAAGCATGTGCGAGACTTAAAGTGGATAGACTACAGCATCAGTATTAGTAGGAAGCTCTGTTCGCAAGGGTGAATATGCTGATTTCCATTAAAACTCTGAGCATAGTAATTTATGTAATATGTTGAGTTAAAGTTTGTCATCCGTCGTTGAACAAAGTCTATATGCAGAAGTGAATTTCTAATTCATCCAGCATGTTGAAATAGAAAATGTTCCACCTTTTGACGTAATAGCCACTGATAGTGACATTTATACGTAAGCCTATAATTTGTTGAGAAATAAGGCAGCTTTTATTCAAATCAAGTAGAAGCAGAAGTAATTCAGGTGGTTTTATGTAGTTTGCAAGAGTAGCTTACTGGGTAAAAAGCATCTAAAGGGATTCTGGTAACGTTTCTCTCAGAATAATAGATGGCCAGACACACTGTTGTTGTCGTAGGCAGGCACATAGAAACAGACCCTCCAGCACAGAGGATCTACACTGCTAATCAAACATCCATTTGACAATTTAACAACTGAAGGAAAACCTTAAATTTCTGTAGTTTCAGGGATTACCTTTCAAACCACAGTAATTCTCCTCCTGTAAGCTATTCATAGTCATAGTCATAGCCATACTTTATTGATCCTGGGGGAAATTGGTTTTCGTGACAGTTGCACCATAAATAATTAAATAGTAATAAAACCATAAATAGTTAAATAGTAATATGTAAATTATGCCAGGAAATAAGTCCAGGACCAGCCTATTGGCTCAGGGTGTCTGACCCTCCAAGGGAGGAGTTGTAAAGTTTGATGGCCACAGGCAGGAATGACTTCCTATGACGCTCTGTGTTGCATCTCGGTGGAATGAGTCTCTGGCTGAATGTACTCCTGTGCCCACCCAGTACATTATGTAGTGGATGGGAGACATTGGCCAAGATGGCATGCAACTTAGACAGCATCCTCTTTTCAGACACCACCGTCAGAGAGTCCAGTTCCATCCCCACAACATCACTGGCCTTACAAATGAGTTTGTCGATTCTGTTGGTGTCTGCTACCCTCAGCCTGCTGCCCCAGCACACAACAGCAAACATGATCACACTGGCCACCACAGACTCGTAGATTCCATATTGCTTTCATACTTTCACATCTGCACAGCATCCCTGGGGACAAGCCGAACTTTACTGAGTGTAACATTAGAGTATCCGAACTCCAAGTTGTCTCCAGCAAATTGAACCAATGTAATAACCTGCCAACACCAGTAGTGTTCCCCCTTTGCAAGCTGAACCCTCACCCAGCGCCTTGCCTGAACAATGCTACCCAATACTGTGCCAGTGTGTGTGTGTCAGATGATAGCTGATACCCTCTGGGTTCCTCTGCTGCTATTCTCCTCCAGAGGCCTCCTCACTCCTCTGTGCTGTAACAGGGCGAACAATTGTGTCCCCTCTGGCTACTGTCTGACCCAGCTTTGACCAAGAGTCTTTGACAACAAACATGAGCTCCTCTTTCACCTTTCAAAGTTCCTTGATTATGATTCCTCCTCTGAGTGGGGCACCTAACTGTGGCAATAACAACACAATGGAGACTTGGATTGGAAAATTACCAGGTGCAGAAATGGCAGTGGTAGGCTACTTGTGGGGGTTGGGGGGGAGGGTGGTTGGTTAACAAAGGAGAGGAAAGAACTGAAAGAGGCAAATTGTGGCAGCAGGCAACTCTGGAATCAAGGTACCACCCTAAAGGAAGATGGAATAAAACCTCTAAATGCATGCACACACGTGTTTGCACACACACACATCTGCTTGTGTGTGTGTGTGTGTGTGTGTGCGCACGCGCACGTGCATATCAGTGCCTCTCTATGTGCACGAGAGTGTGTCTACACTCCCTGCTTACTATTTTCCTTGTCCATGAAAGAATCCTACCATTTCAAATAACACTGTAAAGGAGCTGTATCCATTTATTATTCAGTTAATGCTTCCATCCACAGAGTTGGCATTAACTTTCAGTTTGAGAGTTTTAGTTAATCGCCCTGATGGCCTAACATTTATTGATTTTTTTTTTTCTTTTCCTTCAACTTCTGTAACAGCTCCCATTAAAATCAATGAACTGTTCGACCCGCTTCAGTGTCCCTCTCTCTCTCTCTCTCTCTCTCTCTCTCTGCACTTGGATCATACTCACTCAACCTGTCAGGAGTTCCCTCCAATACGGTCGATGCAGGACAGCACCAATAGTATCTTTTCAATTCAATTTCTGCCCAGCAAACTGTGCCATTGGCCTGCCCTGACCACATGTACAGGTCCTCCCGATGAACCACTTCTACCGTAAAGACACCACGTACCTCCACGCTATTTCCAGCGCATCTGCCAAACATCGAGGTCAGCAATCATCATTTTGGAATCAGGGTTAAGAGTAATTCACTTACCAAGGTGATGGTATCCAGCCCAAATTTCCAGGGCTTATGCGATCACTGTGGAGACTATAGGAAATGCGTCAGTACACCTTGGCAAATATGGACATTTTCTGGAGGGGACTGACTCTGTGTGCAATGCCCTGGTTCATATCTTTACTGTTATGCTGTAGGTATTCCACTTAGCAGCTCTGCAAGAACTGTTGTTTTGCTTTTAGCCTGTTTGGGTCATTGTTGAAGATAAGGGATAATATGGAATGTGTGCCATCCGATTAGCAGCAGATGTTCTTGGTGAGGGACAATAAGGTTAGGCCTCGGCTTGTGTTTGGCGAGAAATGGAGAGAGAAGACACTGGGGAGAACTAGTCGTGGCATACGATGGGAGACTCGTTTGTTCGAGATGGATTGTGAGTGACACTTGGAAGGTGGTGTGGGCATTCACAGTGACCGAGGGCCCAGTGCGTGAGTATCAGAGTAGTTCAAGATTAGTTCTAACTTGTGCGCATTTGACTGTTTAATTAGAATGTGGCCCTTTTCTTTTTGTTATTCTTAACTAACCTTTTCTTTAAGTTAAGATTAATAAATTTAATTCCTTTAATTGAATGCAGTATACTGTATGTTATTTTGTGGAACTAATTTGTAACAGGGTAGCAAATGACACAGCATCCACACAAACCGGGGTTTGGGGTGGGACGAGCTGTCTCAATTTCATGAGCTTGGCGGGACTTGAGAGTGTCTTCCCCAGACTTATGCAGCCAAGGTAACCTGGATGTTTCATGTGTAAGGCCTCTCTTGAATGCCTCCTTGGGGTGAGCTGCAGAGCGTGCTTTGTCCCAGGACAAACCACGCTTTTCAGACAGGAGGCTCTCCCGTGTCCTCCCATCTTGGACTCCAAGAATCAGTGTTTGGATAAGCATACAGAAACTCCAATGATTCACTGTGTGATCAATCGTCCACGTATGCTCTCGCCAGATGTATGTGTGTCCTTGTATGAGCATGTATGTGTGTGTGTGTGTGTGTGTGTGTGTGTCTGCATCAGTGCGTATGTGCTTGTTCAGTGTGTGTGCATGTCAGTATCTGTGTACATCTGCGTGTATTTGCATTAGTGCCTCTGTGTTTGCGTGTGTGTGCATGTGCACACGTCAGCAGCAGTCTGTGTGTGTGTGTCTATGTTGCATGTAAGGGAATCAGTGCATGTATCTGTGAGTGGATTTGCATGTGTGTGGGTGCATGTGTGACTTAATCAGTGAGTGTGTCTGTTCAGTGTGTGAGTGTGTGTGTGTGTGTGTTTGAATTAGTGCTGTGTTTGTGCATGTGTGGGTGTGTATGTGCATGAGTGTGTCTGGCTGTAGAGTGGAGTGTATTTGTGTTTGTATGTGTATGTGGATAAGTGCCTGTATATGCATATGTCTCTGCATTAGTGTAGTGCTCGTGTGTGTGTGTGTGTGTGTTTGTGTCTGCATCAGTGTTTGGGTGAGTGTGTGTGTGTGTGTGTATGCCTGTGCATATATCTGCACAGTGTTCACAAACTTATAGCTTTTTTCTGGTGGTCCATTCAAATTGCGATCTATTAGCAAGAGCAAATAAAAATAAGTTAGGACAAGCAGAATGACTATTGTTGGAGTGGACCAGTGTTAGAGTGGAGAGATTTTGGCTCAACAAGCTTGGGTGAGGTAATTTTCTGGTAAGTTTCTTCTTATTTACCCTTCTTCTGTTATTACATTTATTGCAGTGAGAATGGCTCCGGGGTTGTGTTGTATTCTTTGTGTGAGATGTGGGAATTCTGGGAGACCTCAAACCTCCTGGTTACCACATCTGCACCGGGTGCACTGAGCTGCAGCTCCTCAAAGACTGTGTTAAGTCACTGGAGTTGCAGCTCAATAATCTTTAGCTCATGTGGGAAGATGAGAAGGTGATAGATAGGAGTTACAAGGAGGTAGTCACCCCTAAGTTACAGGAAGTAGGTACAAGCACTACATTAATGCAGGTGCAAATGCATATCATTTGCTAGATTGCTTTCAAATTTCATCTTTTCCCTCCTGATGATTCTTTTAGTTGTTCTCTGTAGGTTTTTAAAAGCTTCTCAATCTTCTATCTTCCCACCAATTTTTGTTTTGTTGTATGCCCTCTCTTTTGCTTTTACATTAACTTTGACTTCCTTTGTCATCCACGTTTGTACTACTTTACTATTTGAGTATTTCTTCGTTTTTGGAATACATCTATCCTGACCTTCCTGATTTTCCTCAGAAACTCACAAAATTGCTGCTCTGCTGACATCCCTGCCAGCAGCTCCTTCCAATTTACTTTGGCCAACTCCTCTCTCATACCACTGTAATTTCCTTTACTCCACTGAAATATTGCTATGTTAGACTTTACTTTCTCCCTATCAAACTTCAAGTTCAACTCAATCATATTGTGATCATTGCTTCCTAAGGGTTCTTTTACCTAATCACCTCTGGTTCATTACATTACTACTTGCTTCCTGCAACTTAGGGGGGACTACTTCCCTGTAACTCTGATCGATGATCTCCTGACTCTCCTGTACAAGCTGAAGGTCATCCAGCTGCAGCTCTAGACCTCTAACATGGTCTTCGAGGAGCTGCAGCTGGATGGACTTCATGCAGATATATTTCCGTGGGAGACTTTGGGACACCCAGGGCTCCCACATCTGGAATGAAGAACACACAATGGCCATTTACTACATTAAGTACAGTATGAGAACAAAAAAGGGAACCTTAACAGAAACTTACCCAGAGCCAATACCTCTTTCGAGCTGAAGCCTTCTTTGAGCCAAAGCCTGACAATCCCACACTCACCGCTGGCCTCATCCCAACAGTGGCTGCCCCACTTGTTGCTTCTGTACTTTTATTTAATGTGCTGTGCTCTGCTCCCGCCACAGATTGGGCCGCCAGAAAGAGCCCAAATGCACGCGAAGCTCTCCCTTTTAAACACGCGCCGCCAACCAATGAGAAACCTCCTTGCTGTGCTCTGTTCCTGTCGGTGATTGGGCCACTGGATTGAAGGCTTTGTGGCCAATTTGCAGATGATATGAAGATAGGTGGAAGAGCAGGTAGTGTGAGGAAGGCAAATGCAATGTTCGCATTCATTTCAAAAGGACGCAAGTGTAGGAGCAAGGATGTAATGCTGAGACTTTATAAGGCACTAGTGAGGCCTCACTTGCAGTATTATGAGCAATTTTGGACACCTTATGCAAAAAGTATACTGACATTAACGAGGGTTCAGAGGAGTTTCACGACAATGATTCTGGGAAGTAAAGTGTTATCACATGAGATGTGTTTGATGGCTCTGGGGCTGTACTTGCAGAAATTTAGAAGAATGAGGATTTTATTGAAACCAATTGAATTTTGAAAGGTGTGGATAGAGTTGAATGGAGGAGGGTGTGTACTATAGTGGGGGGCGGTCTAGAACCAGAGGATACAGCCTCAGAGTAGAAGGATATCCAATTAGGATGGAGATGAGGAAGAATTTCGTTAGCCAAAGGGTGATGAATCTGTGGAATTTGTTTCCACAGGTGGCTGTGGAGGACAGGTCATTGGGTGTATTTAGGGTAGAGTCTGGTAGTTTCTTGATTTGTCAGGGCATGAAAGGTTATGGAGAAAAAGCAGGAGAATGAGGTTGAGGGGGAAAATGGATCAGTAATCATGAAATGGTGGAACAGACTTGATGAGCTGAGTGTCCTAATTCTGCTAATTCTGAAGCTAGGGCGTGGTGATGAAATATCCTGCATTCAGGTTGATTTCAGGGAATGGTAAAGGGAATAAAGAGAACAGAAGTAAGTAAGAATGGATGTAGGGGAAGATTACAGTTTGTGGTTAGTTCAGAATGGGAGCAGTACTTGAATGAAATGAGTCTACTGAGTCAAAAGAAAAAAAATCTCCAGATATTTGACAGGGAGAGGATATTCTAACACTCACTCTAAAATTCCATCACTCGTGAAATATATTCAAGGTTTTAGTCAAACCAGAATTCCTTATTCTTAGTGCAGTTACAGAATCTTATGACACAGAAGAATATGCTTGCCTCTTTGTGCCAGTCACCTTTAAGGAACTGTGTACCAAATTGATCATCAATATGGTAAAATGAGTTCAACTAGCACTGAGGAAAATTGGTTGGACACTGGAATGGGTTATTTTGTGTTCAAAGTTCAAAGTAAAACTCATTACAGGTTTCCCCCGCCATCCGAAAGTAGAGCATTCCTATGAAACGGTTCGTAAGCCGAAATGGCGTGAAGCGAAGAAGCAATTACCATTTATTTATATGGGAAAATTTTGTGAGCGTTCACAGACCCAAAAATAACCTAACAAATCATGCCAGGTAACACATAAAACCTAAAATAACAGTAACATTTCGTAAAGGCAGGAATGATATGATAAATACACAGCCTATATAAAGTAGAAATACTTTTTCACAATCATTACTGAACCGTTCTCCGTAGCGGAAATCTCACACAAGCGCCATCGGCAGAAAATCTCACGCAAGCGCTGTCAGCAAAAACACTCTCTCCAGTAACTTTTAAGCTATGAAGCTGCCAAATCATACCAAATAACACGTAAAAATGCACAGCATATATAAAGTAGAAATAATGTATGTACAGTGTAGTATCACTTATGGGAATTGGGAAGGCAGCTTGCCGAGCACACTGATGATGGTGTGTTCGACTGAGTTGTCGCAGGTTGGGTGGTGCAGTGGCCCCCACCCTCCAGGCCGCCAAGTGATACATTGTCGCGAAGCATGCAGGGGTGCGGTGGTAGCTGGGAGGTACACAGCACATCTTTAAGAAAAAAGCCGAAACAAACAAGCTAATTAATTAGGTGCCGCCCGACACGTAATTAATTAGCATGTTTATTTCGGCTTTTTTCTTAAAGATGTGCTGTGTGCCTCCCGGTTACCGTTGCAATCTCCGCGGATCGGTATCTGTCCGTGGCCTGGGGGTTGGGGTGGTGGGACACTGGGGTGTCATCTCGTCGTCTGTTTCCATTAGAGCAGGCAGCTCATCTTCTTCTATCTCTGCCCACCTCAATATCGAAGGTCGAGGTTCGTCGTCTGCCGTGGCTGATGTGGAAGGCTTGCTTGACTGCTGAGCCTCACGCATTTTTCTATCACACAGTTCTTTAATAAGGACTCAAACCATCCCGCAAATATCTCCTAAATTGACATACCCCTTCAAAATTAAAGTTGTACTTTATCGTTACTCATTTGGTTTCGATTGTTATCCTTTTTTCTTCCAATTGCATCAGCTCTTCATCTGTCAGTTCTTGGTCATGGGATGCCAAAACCTCTTCAACATCATGTTCGTCAGCTTCCACAAGCCAAACTCACATTATCCTTACTTCGTTCACCATGATCAAAAGGCTTAATTATGTCTAGTTTTACCGTAAGTGTAATACCCTTACGAGCTCTTTCAGGCTTTTCTGATACCATAGGACTCATCTTGCAAATGGCTGCTCACGGGCACGTGTTAAAGCAAAGCAGTTCTGAATCTGGGAGAGAGCGGCTGCTCGGGGCGCGCGCTGCTTTTTATCGCAGGCTGATTTTTTCGCGCACTGAATTTTTTTTCGTAACAGTGAAAGCACCTTCTGAAAGCGAAAATAGGGTACTAATGTAGGTCTTTCGTAACAGTGAGGTTTCGTAAAGCTAACGTTCGAAAAGCAGGGGACACCTGTATCAGAATACATACCCGTCACCACATACAACCCTGAGATTCTTTTTCTGCAGGCAAATCTATATAGCACAGTAAATAATCAGGATCAATGGACAATAAATTGTGCAAATGCAGATATAAATAAATAGCAATAAATAACAAGATAAAAGGTTCCTTAAGTGAGTGTAGCTATCTCCTTTTGTTCAAAAACCTTATGGTTGAGGCATTGTAACTGTTCTCAAACCTGTTGGTGTGAGTCCTGAGGCACCTGTACCTTCTACCTGATGGCAGCAGCAAGAAAAGAGCATGGTAGGGGTGGTGAGGATCTTTGGCAATGGATGCTGCTTTTCTACAGCAACATTTTTACCCATGATGTCCTAGGCCAAATCCACTACCCTTTGTAGGATTTTCTGCTCAGAGGCGTTGGTGTTCCCGTACCAAGCCATAATGCAGCCGGTCAGCCCACTTTCCACAACACACCTACAGAAACTTGCCAAGGTTTTTGAAGACATGCTGAATCTCCACAGCCTCCTGAGGAAGTAACGGTGCTCTCCTGTATTTTTCCTAATGATATTTATATGATGGCTCCAGGACAGGTCTTCTGAGATAGTGACATCCAGGAATTTAAAGTTACTGACCCTCTCCACTTCTGATCTTCCAGTGAGTGCTGAATCATAGACCTCTGCTTTCTCTCTCCTGAAGTCTGCAATCATTTCCTTGGTCTTATTGACATTGACTGAGAGGTTGCTGTTATTAAACCACTAGGCCAAATGTTCATTCTCCCTCCTGTATGTTAATTCATCATGACCTTTGATACAGCCTACGACTGTGGTGTCGTCAGCAAATTTGTATAGGGTGTTGGAGCTGTACTTAGCCACCAAGTCATAGGTGTAAAACGAGTAGAGCAGGGGGCTAAGTACACATCTCTGCAGTGCTCCTGTGCTGCTGGAGATCGAGGAGGAGATGCTTTTGCCAATCCTAACTGACTGGGATGTACAAGTGAGGAAATCACTTTGCACAAGGGGGTGTCAAGGGGGTGTTAAGGTGAAATACATTTCAAAGGACACGTTTAAACGTTGCTCCTGCATCTTGAGAAAAACAGACATTCCAATTCAATGTTCAAAACCTAGGTAAGCACTGGGATGAAAGCAAACCCTGTCAGTGTCAACCAGTCAAGGGTGTCCTGTGCTAAGAGCTTTATAAGTTCAAATTTAATTACCATTCAACCATAAATGAACATAGCCAAATGAAACAGTGTTTCGCCTTGGCCAAGGTAAAAAAAAACACAGTATCAACAGCATACAGCACGTAGCAAACACTGGCGGGCAGCTCCAAGCGAACACTGGAGGGCAGCATTGATGGAAGTCGCCAGGCCCCAACCCATTATGGATCCCAGTGTGCCCATGGAGGGCTCTGCTCCCTCCCACGCCACTTCAGCGTCTCCTCTCCTGGGCGGCGGCAACAGGCGATCCCGTGGCAAGAGGACCCGGTCCGCTCGACAACTGAAAAACAATGCAGCTCCCCACTGACAATCTCACCAATGAAGTAGTGAACTAGACTTGCAATATTGTACATTATCAATGCCCAACAGGGTCTTGAGATCACAAGAAAATTGTCCAAGACAATCTCTCGCACTGTTTGTTGGTCCATGCACTGCCTCGGCACAACAATGGTACGCAACCAGGTGACAGCACAGCGCTACACAATAAGTCCAGCTTCATCGCTGTTGTGCATTTTATTGATGTGGTAGATCTGCAGTACCTGATGTTCCTAATATCCTGCAGAGTGAAAAAAGATGTAAGAGATGAGCAATTACATCTTTGGCTGGATTCGCAGTAGCCACTGAGGCCGAGCAGCAGCAGAGCAAAATCTGACATACAGAAGTCTGGGATCGTCTCTTCTAAGGCTGAGGTGTCATTGGCAAAGCCAACAGTTATTGTCCATCTCTAATTGGGGAACAGTGGAGAGCTCATCAGCTAACTCATTGTCACACTGAGGCAAAACCAGGGAAGCATGGCAGATTTACTCCACTGAAGATCAACAGTGAAACAGTTGCTTTTTTTTTGTTGCAATCAAGTAGCGTTTCTGGTACTATTACTGGGAATAGCATTAATGGCAGAGTTATTGAAATAATCCCAAGATGTTATACTGGTATACAAATTCCTTCCTCTGGATTAGTAGTCCTTAACCAATAATCCTGGAATTTAACCGTCACTTCCTCAATGTGGCACCAAAATCAGATGGTGTACAAGACTAATGCTCATAATGTAATTGTTAATCAAGTTCCTGAATGGCACTTAACTAAGACGTGACCAAGTGCAGAGGATTGAAACATTATTTTGAGAAGCTCACCTGTCAAATACCTACTTTTTAGAATTTGTGAAGGAGTAGGAGTAATCTTTGATTACCAATACACATTAAGATAATTTGCAGTTCAAGTAGACTGTCATCTGTAGTCTCATCACCACTCACAGCCTGAGAATATTTCAGAGTATGATAAACCAAACATTGAATGGGTTCAAAGGGCCTGAGTGTTACTTCGATGATTTCATATCTCGGCAGGCTGACCCACACTGTCTGGCTGAAAAGAAGAGCTCCAATGTTTTGAGAAGCATGAAGTACATGTTAAAGCAAGCGATGTTGAGGTTACCTCCATTATGACAAGTTACATCCAAACGGAAATACACATTTTGTTTTTCAATGTGGTTTGGTAGCTCGGAAGCTAAGTTGCCAATGGAGCATCAAAGGTTCCAGTCAGGAATAACTGGAGTTTTTGAAATCCACAGGTGAGGAAGTTAAATTCAAGTAAGTCAACAATTGTGGAATTTAACAAAAAGCCAATGAGTGTAACTGATATTCTGGGTTGTTACCACACTTTGGGTCACTCATGCCTTCAAGGAAGGAAGCTTACAGGCCTTACCTGGTCTGTCTGCATGGAGCACCTGTCCCTTCAGTATAGCTGATGTTTAACTGCTTTCTCCTTATCAGCTGATGGACAGCCAATTAATTCAGGCACTGACGGAAACATTCACATCATCTGAACAAACAGATGGACAAAAGGTTGGATGAGTCACCTGACACTGCAGATGAGAGGACAACCATGCAATTTTATATTTTAATCATAAATAGAAAATGACATTTAAAGTGATTGGCCAGATCTCTCAACAGATTCTGATGAAAATATTCTCGCTTTGTTTGTAAGAGTGCATTGCTCATTGATAAATAATGTGTTGCATGGGGACAGATGGTATTGTGATTCATAAGAAATAAGGATTTGAGATATTAAGAAATTTACATGATCAATGTCATAGGGTCCACTAAGATTGCAAGTTAAATAAGGCCAAAGAATTGGATTGAATTGATTTTATTACTTACATCTTTCAAATATATGAGAAGTAAAATATTTATGTTATGCCTCTATTCAAAATGTGCAATGTGCAATTATAGTCATTTATAATAAATTTAAAGTACAACAGGATAGAATGCAGTAGCGTCAGCATGAATGAATCAGTCTGATGCCTGGTGGAAGAAGCTGTCTTGGAGCCTGTTGGTCCTGGCTTGTTCACACTGACAAAACTGTTCAGTTGTAACTACAGTGCTAACCTAATTGACTATGGCAACAACTCCCCATAGATTTTGCAGAGTTAGAAGCGTATATACAATTCATTATGAATGGCATAAATGATCAATTAAAGAATCACAAATGTTTTTGTGATATTTTGCGTAGTTTCCCTGATGTGAGTTGCAGAAGAATATATCAGACAATGGATCCCATTGATGAATTTGCACAACGTATGCCTAAATTGATGTCAAACATATCAGGTTTCTATTGTCTAACCCAGGGCAGCTGAAAGTACAGAGAAAATTACTAAATATATCTTCATCAAACAAATACTGGAACCAAGCTCAGAGAAACTTTAGTTGACCCTGGCAGGTTTTCTAATAGACTATCAAAATATTTTTCTTGTAAAACACCAGCTGAGCTGTTTCTCAAAAGGCAGTCACAAAGAAAATTCCTATTACTGAAAGGAAATTTCGCACTTTACCAGTGGAAAAGCAACAGATAAACAAAAAGAGGATTATAGCAGGAAGAAAGATAAAGGGCTTGAAGATAAACCAAAAGTTTATAATGAAAAACTACCAATACATGGTGGAAGTAGTTTTCTGGAAAATTTGTGAAGATGTGGCTCCAGGTCACCTGAAGTATCTTCCAGTTGATGGGACATTACTGAAATCTCACTCACTGACATAATTCTACCAACGTCATTGCATTATCTTGAGAGAACAGCAGGGAAATGGCCACCAACTACAACAGCATATTCTCAAGGACATCTTTTATAAAGTAGATGCCATTTAATTGGCTTGTCACTCAATCCTGGAACATCTGGATAGCAAAGATGTATACATCAGGATGCTCTTTATCGACCACAGCCCAGCATTTAATGCCATCATCCCCTCAGAACTAATCAATAGGCTCTAAGACTTTGACCTTAATACCTCATTTTGCAATTGGATCCTGGATGGCCTCACTTGTGGACCTCAATAAGTTTGGATTGGCAACAACATCTGCTCCACAAACTCCATCAGCACAGGTGTACCACAGGGTTATGTGCTTACCTCCCTGCTCTATTCGCTTTATACCCATGACTATGTGTCTAAGCACAGCTCCAATGCTATACTCAAGTTTGCTGATAACACCACTGTTGTGGACCAAATCAGAGGTGATGAGGAGGAAGACTGAAGGTTTGGCTGAATTGTTTCATAACAATAAACTCTAACTCAAAGTCAGCAAGATCAAGGAACTGATTGTAGACTTCAGGAGAGGAAAACAAGAGCCAGTCCTGATCAAAGGATCAGAGGTGGAGAGGATCATCAACTTTAAATTCCTGGGTGTAAGTATTTCAGAGGATCTGCCCTGGACCCAGCATGGAAATGCAATTGTGAACAAAGCACGGCAGCACCTCCACTTCTGTAGGAATCTTCGGAGATTCAGCTGACAGCTAAAACTTTGACAATTTCTATAGAAGTATTGTGGAGAGTGTATTGACTGGCTGCTTCACAGCCTGGTATAGAAGCACCAATGCCTTCGAATGAAAAATTGTACAAAATGTAAAGGATTTGGTTCAGTACAAATCCTTCCCAAACATTCAGCACTTTTACATGAAACACTGTCGAAAGAAAGCAGTATCTATCATCAGCATCTGCCACTAAACGATGCATGCTCTTTTCTCACTACTGCCGTCAGGCAGAAGGTACAAGAGTCTTAGGACTCACACCACCAGTTTCAGGAACAGTTACTACCCTTCAACCATTAAGCTCTTGGGTAAAAGGGGATAACTTAACTCACACCCATCCATTGAGATGTTCCCACAACCTCCCTTTAAAGACTCTTTATCTCATGTTCTTGTTATTTATTGCTATTTCTTTATGTTTGCATTTGCACAGTTTGTTGTCTTCAGCACTCTGGTTGATCTTTCATTGATCCTGTTCTAGTCACTATTCTGTAGATTTGCTGAGTATGCCCACAGGAAAATGAACCTCAGTGTTGATAATGGTAAAATACTATTATCATGATAATGGTACTTGGATAAAAAAATACTTTGAAGTTTGAACTTTAAATCCAATGAAATATTTAGAGGCAGTATCAGACAAGTAGGGACATGATCCCAGGAAAGAGGTAGAAGGAAATGGACCAAAAGTTTGGTCAATGAAGTTCCTTTGGGAAGGCTGAAGTGGGAGTTGTACCCTGTGATGAATGGGAATATTGACAGTGTAGCTGACCATTGCTGAAAGTCTAGAATTCGAGGAGAAGTAAATTGTGGCTTTACAAGTTGGGTTGGTGGAAATTACAGATGTGGGTGCATTTGCCCACCAGTTTGGCAACAGGTTGAACACTGTACACAGTTCCAATCACTACATCAGGGAGAGTGCAGAGGAGGTTGATGGAGATTGATGAGGAAAAGTAAATTCATTCACTGGATTGTATCACAACTCTGACTTCTGCCTGACATTGCCTTTGGGTAGTGAGGAGATAAAGCACACACCCAAGAATTCCACGTTTCAGACCTACTTTAATAGAAAGAGCTGCAGAGCTTTGCAGAACAGAAATGGATACTTGAGCCCAACTTGGCCTTTACGAATGAGGTACCCATTTATGGTAACCCCATTTGCCTTCATTAGGCCTATCTCTTCTGTTTCTTTCCAAAACAGCATCTCGATAAATGTGTCTTAAAAGTTGTAATCTTCCTCCACCACCTCCTCTTGCAGCTCATTCCAAATATTCACTGCCCTCTATGTGAAACTTACTGCTTAGATCTTCTTCAAATTTCTCCACTCTCACATTTTGCCCATGCCAGCTAGTTTTAAACTCCCCTAACCTAGGAAAAAACCTGAATATCTATGCCAATTATAATTTTATAAGCCTCTATAATATCACCTTTCAGACTCCTATGTTGCAGTAGGAACAAACCCAGTCTCTCCAATTTCTCCTTGTAACTACATCTTTCCATTCCTACAAACGTCTAGTAAGTCTCTTCTGCACTCTTCCTAATGCTACCACATCCTTCTTCACCGATGGGCAATTATCTTACAATTTTTTAAAAAAATTGGAATCTAATTTTCAAAATGGTTGTGGTGTTGTTACCAATAAGCATGTCAGGTTCAGGTATGAGCCCAGGCAATGTGCTTCCAGCTTTGCCTCCTGCTCCATTTTGCATTGTGGCAAACAGTTAGTTGGTGGGCCATGCCTTTAAGTGGTATCACCAGGGAGCAGCTTGTGGATAAGGCAGAGGACAAAGGATCAAAACCAGGGGAGTACCATAGAGGCAGTGAAATGGTAAAGTTGCGATGGGAGCTGTTGTTGAAGATGCTCTGGCTATAGTTGATGGGATAAGAATGCAGCAACCAATTCAGAGTTAGGGGTAGTACAGCACAGAAACTGGAACACCAAGTATACCCCAATATCCAAGTAGCCATTTACGAGCCTGTTGTGGTACAATATGAGATGGTTCCACTTTGCTGGATATTTGATAATTGGTTTATTATGTTTACATACATATGCTGAGGTACAATGAAAAGCTTTGTTTTGTATGCTATCCAGATTGATCACATCAGTAGATCAATATGTTGAAGTAGGACAAGGTAAGAGCAATAATACAATACAGAGTATAGTGTCACAGTTACAGGGAATGTGCAGTGCAAGCAAACAATAAAGAACAAGGATATGACAAGGTTTTATCATACTAGAGGATTGTTCAATTGCCTTCTAACAGCAGGATAGAAGCTGTCCTTGAGCCTGGTGGTATGTGCTTTCAGACTTTTGCATCTTACACCCAGTGGGTTGGAAGAGAAGAGAGAATGTTCAGGGTTGGAGGAGATTTTGATTAAGGAGGGCCTTGAGGAGGAAAATAGCTGCCATGTGAATGGAACCATCATCATCCTTTTGTGCCATGTCGTATGATGCGGGTTATCATGGTCTTCCATCTGTTGGTCTTATTCTTTCCTCCATCGATGGCCATAATTGTTCTTGATTTTACAAGATGGGTGGTCCCAGCCATTATCAATACTCCTCATAGACTGTCTGCCTGGCGTCAGTGGTCACATAACCAGGACTTGTGATATACCCCAGATGCTCGTATGACCATCCACCATCTGCTCCCATGGTTCCATGTGACCTTGCTCGAGGTGGCTAAGCAGGTGCTCCACCTTGCTCAAGGGTGGCCTGCAGGCTAGTGAAGGGAAGAGGCACCTTACACCTCCTTTGGTAGAGGCGTATCGCCACTCCGCCACCCAGTGAAAGGAACCATCGAAGGGAAATGAAACTCATCTGGAGGACACCATTTATTACTTTCCTTTGAGCTTCAGTGCCATGGCAGGATTAGAAATCTGACTGTAGATAAGGAACTGAGAATTTATCTGCCCTTATAAATCTTGTGTTTTCAAAGCAAACTAGTGGAAAGTCTGTTCCATATTCTGTTGTCCCCACTAGAGATACTGATAATTCGTCAAATAGTGGGGTCATTTCACCAGAATGCTATTCTGCTGATAACAGCCACATTTTAACTTTGAAGCTGCCTTTATTTGTGAACTAAATATTTTGTTTAAATAGCACTGAGCTCGGAATTACCCACGATGCATCCTGACTGCACACAAGAAAATGAATGCTTTACTTAAAACTGCCATGACAGCCAAGAGGCAGAGAAAACAAGCACATCAGAACAAAAAAAATGGCTAATTTAACTGTCTATCAAATGCAAGATTAAAAGCTAAATGCAAAATAATTTCTGTAATGTAGGTGAGATGCCCCTACAATAGCTAAATTATTCAGTGTCTTATTTGTTGTGATTGACTTGTAGTAAAAGGGCTTCCCAAGTTACAAAATGAGATGTTTGGCCCAATTCTCAACAAAAAAAAAACACTTTATTAAGGACACAATCCATAATTAAAACTCTTGAGTTTTCATTGTAGGGAGAAAGAAACATAATCCTCATTGGTTACCAGAAGTATTCAAGGAAATACTTCAGTTTTAAATCTAGTTCATTCTGAAACTACAAATTGAAGATCAGGGATTCAAGCTTCAGGAAACTACTGCTGATCCTTCAGCGAGCCTTTCATTTTATATATCAGACCTCAGTCCTACATAGGATGAAGAGCTCACTGAAGGACCAGCTGTAGTTTCCTAAATCTTCATTCTTTGAATCTATCATTATGTGGTTTCAGAACGAACTAGATTTAAAAACCAGACCCGTTCATAGCCATCCTTGGAGCAACAAGCTCCCTATCTTCAGCCAATATGTATGAAAAAATTGCTGTATTATTTGGAATGGTGATTGTTAAGAAGTTAATCCTGCAAATGTGGGAAATGGACTCTGTGCCTATGTACGATCTGTGGCTGAGAGAACTGGCAAGTATTTTACATTTGGAGAGATTGAGGAGGAGGAGGAGGAGGAGGAGAAGATGGTGGCGCGACGGCAGCGCGCGTGGCCTCTCCAGTGAATGATATCTGTAATCTCTCAAGTAAGGTACCATGCACAATTCTGATTTGATGGAGACAGATGTGAAAGTACGGAGGAACTTCTGGAGAAACTTCTGAAATGTCCGCTTCACTGCCGCTGCTACTGTGTGGTAAGCAGAATCTGTGGAGCAGAAGGCCCTGAATCCTCGGCTTTGCTTGTTTCGGCAGCCGGGACTAGGTCGAAGGCACTCGACAGAGGATGGCGCTCGGGAAGCTGTATCGGAGGGGCTGGTTGGAGGCTCGAAATTTTTGGATGGACGGACTCAATGTCAGCTGTAGTCGGCTGCTTCCAAGGCATCAGCAGTTGTCGGTGCTTTGGAGGTTTATGGCAGGGAGTTTCTCCCTTTTGCCGCCTACTATCCAGGACTCAGGAGTCGGTCGGGACTTGAGACTTTTTTTTTACCGTGCCCATGGTTTGTTCTTTATCAAATTATGGTATTGTTTTGCACTGCTGTAACTATATGTTATAATTATGTGGTTCTGCCAGTGTTAGACTTTGGTTTGTCCTGTTTTCTGTGATATCGCTCTGGAGGAACATTGTATCATTTCTTAATGCATGTATGCATTTCTAAGTGACAATAAAAGATGACTGAGTGTTCTCATAATCTTATATAACGAGGACAGAGGGGACATCTTTGAAAGGATATGGGGCCCTGTATTGGACTTTCTCACGGGGTGAGGACTGAGGTTTTTTGGCGCGGTGCACCTCTGCTGTGTATGTTTACTTTTGCCTCTATATTTTTCTCCATTTTGCTGCTCAATATTTAATTTGATTTTGTTATGGTTGTGGTTTTTGTGGATGTGCTGTTTTTTTGTATTTTTTTGTTTGTAATAAGTAAAAATAAATATAAATAATTGAAAAAAACTGAAATAGTTCCTTGAATATATTTTAATAAAGTGTAAAAACAAGCTTCATTACACTAAGCTGCAAGTAAAGAAGGACATAAAAGAACAGGTTTGACGCTTTCCTCGGGCTGAACTAGATTTAAAAACTGAAATATTTCCTTGAATATATTCTAACAAAGTATATAGCTAACTATTTAGAAAATACAAATATGACTAACTTTGTAAAACGTGGGTGTGGCATTTTCATTTAACACTATTTTACACGACGTCTGAGTTTTCCAATGCCATCCTTGAACACTGCTGAGGCATCATCCAGTACCTTTCTTAATTCGCTTTCAGTTGACTCTATTGCAGGGATGTGGCATGCAAGCAGTGGCTGAACCTCCAATCAAGTTGTAGTTGTCTCAGCCAATCACAGACCACAATGCTGGCCCTCTTGTTTTTACTACATAGAAACCCAATGTGGGTGCTTGGCTGTTGTATTTTACCATAATGAATGTTATTGCCACAAGACTTATCTTTTCTCCTGTATAGTTCTTAGTTGGATATCTGTGGGCATCAGTTCAGTATAGAAACATAGAAAACCTACAGCACAATACAGACCCTTCAGCCCACGATGCTGTGCTGAACATGTACTTACTTTAGTAATTACCTAGGGTTACCAATAGCCCTCTATTTTTCTACTTCTCTTTAATATTGCAACTGAACTCATATCTACCACTTCTGCTGGCAGCTCATTCCACATCCTTACCACCCTCTGAGTGAAGAAGCTCCCCCTCATATTCCCCTTAAACTTTTCACCTTTCACCCTTAACCCATGATATCTCGTTCTAGTCCCACCCAACCTCAATGGATAAAGCCTGTTTGCATTTAGCCTATCTATTCCCCTCATAATTTTGTATATCTTTATGAAATCTCCTCTCAGCCTCCTACATTCCAGAGAATAAAGTCCAAACCTATTCCCTATAACTCAGGTCCTCAAGTCCCAGTAACTTCTTTGCAAAGTTTCTCTGTACTTTTTCAATTTATTGATATTGTACAATATCTTCTTCTGATTTCCCCATGGATCAACAAATTCATCTCCATTAAACCCTTAGCCAATTCCCTTTTGAAAAGTATTCTTGAAACTTTTCAGGAGACGATATCCAGATCCTTTCCAGACACACTTTCCAGAGCTGTGGATCCAGCAACAGAAGACAGTCACAGGGACGCTGTTGATGTTCAGGTATTTGTTGATATGATCATAGAGACTGTACCTGTTTCTGCTGAAAAGTTGGAACTGCTGTGTCTTGAGATAGAGAAGGACAAAATTCTCAGTCAAGTAATACAAGTGGTGATGGGTGAATGGCCAGAAAATAAGCATGACTCTACCTCAGAAGTACAAGAGTATTGGAACCACGGATCAGAACTTTCTGTTGTGGATGGGATATTGTACAAAGGCAGCAGAATTGTGATTCCTAAGAGTCTCCGAAAAGAAATGCTGGGGAAAATTCATGAAGGCCACCTAGGTATTGAAAAATGTAAGAGAAGGGTGCGGGAAGTGATGTTTTGGCTCAGGGTGAATCAAGAAATTGCAGAATTGGTGTCTTCTTGTCAAATATGCCTTAAATACCAAACTAGCGATCCTAAGGAGCCATTGCATCCACATCCTAGTCCTCAGAGACCTTATCATATAGCCATATAACTATTACAGCACGGAAACAGGCCATCTCGGCCCTTCTAGTCTATGTCGAGCTCTTACTCTCACCTAGTCCCAAGGTAGGCGTTAATCTTTTTGTAACTGACAACAAAGATTATTAGTAACAGATTACTACTCATTGTATCCTGAAATGTGTGGTTTGAGCAGAACAACAGCAGAGAATGTAATTGCTTGCATGAAATCAGTTTTTTCCAGACATGGTGTACCTGATGAAGTTTTCACAGACAATGATCCACAATTCGATGGTGAATGCATGAGATATTTTGCTTATGAACAGGGCTTTGTTCATACAGCATCCAGTCCATTTTTCCCTCAGTCCAATGGATTAGTTGAGAAGTCGGTAGGAATTACCAAGAAACTGATGCACAAAGCAAAAGATAGTGGAGGTGATTTTTATAAAGCTTTGTAGCCTGTCACAGTACTCCACTTGAATATGGATTTTCACCTGCTCAGCTCTTACTAGGATGCCGTTTGAGATCCAATCTGCCAATATATAAGAGCCTTCTGAGAACAGAGGCAGGTGAACAAGTGAAAAGATGGAAAAATGAACACTAAGCAAAGCAGAAAACACACTTTGACAGATATTCTCATCCATTACCTGAACTGCACCAAGGAGATGAAGAAAAGATACAAGACAAAATGAACACAAGACATAGAAAGCTACAGTACATTTTAGATTAGATTAGATTATGAGGACACTCAGTCCTCGTTTATTGTCATTTAGAAACACATGCATTAAAAATGATACAATGTTCCTTGAGAAAGATATCACCGAAACACAGGACAAACCAAGACTAAAACTGAAAAAAAACACATAATTATAACATATAGTTACAACAGTGCAAAGCAATACCGTAATTTGATAAAGAGCAGACCATGGGCACAGTAAAAGAAAAGTCTCAAGTCCCGATAGCCCCATCATCTCACGCAGACGGTGGATGATGGGGAAGACTTGAAGAGGTACAACCCAGGTCATACATGTTCAAAACAGAAGAAGGAGCAGTGCTAAGAAGAAGTCGCAAAGACCTCAAGAAAGAGCCAACTTCAGAATTTCAGTTAACTGATGCAGACCAGACAAAACATGGAAATAACAACAAAACACAAGAACTGTGTGAACCACTTAGAAAATCTGCTCCTGTTCATAAATTCCCTAGATAGACTGATAGAGACATGTTAAATTATGCATTTGCTCTGGTCAATGTTGCTAATTGTTTTTCTTTTTAAGGAAAGGAAGATGTGGTGATATGATGTATAAGCACGTGATTGGAGAGAGTTCTGAGCATGCGCAGGAATGATAGAAAGATGGAGAAACATAGCATTGTAAAAATATTGTGGTTATTGTTAAATAAAAATTCTATTTCTTCCAGAAGATGGTTCTTTATTAGTAACCCATGGTACGTATGAATATAAAGAACACAGCACAACCCATCAAGTCAGCTCTATAATCGAGCCCTTCAGACCTAATCACCCAAAGAAGAGATGCTGAGATACTTCGGGCAGACCATAAATTTGCCACCCTCTCCTAGATCAGTTGAAACCTCCTGCACTGAGGGTTGCTGTTCAAACTCATTTTGAGGAATGACTGAAACAGTCAAGCCAGTGTCCAATTCCATTTTAATTAATTTGCCATTCTGTACTCTTGTAACCCATATTGCTTGTCTTTTGTCAGGGTTCACATTGTAAATCTCGAGGCTACTCAGTCCTGTGTCACTCTAACCAGTACCATATTTTTCATCAACAGCATGCGGATTACTGCTCATTTTGAAACTGCAACTTGACTTTTTATCTTTAACTCTTCACTGTGCGGATAATTTATTTTTGTCTGCCCAAATCTTTGTATGTGTCCTACTTTTTGCATTCTCTGCAAGTCTTACCTTTAAGTCCACAATGGTCTGGTGTATTTGAGCCCCACCACAACAGTAACACAATTTGTTTGGCCAGGCCAGTTTCTGTCTAGATGTTGCATTTGTCTACACTCACTTTCATTCCTGACTGCAACTCTATTGATCCAGCAATTTTAAATGCTCTTTTAAATGTGAGTTATGCCGCATTTTGAATGCATTCTTGTAAGATTCAACAAACTTAATGACCTCATTTAGATCATCACTGATCTGACAATGCCCACACAAACTCATCAATTCAGCCACATACACTGAAATTGACTTCCCTTCCTTTTGATTCTGCTTATGAACTCTAAAGTGTTCTGCAATCAACAATGGTTTTGGTTCTGTGTGTTCCTGTATTACTTTCATGATATCAGAAAAGCTCGGTTCAGCTGGTTTGGTTGGTGCAGTTAAACATCTAAGCAAACCAAATGCTTTTCCACCCAATGCACTCAGCAAAATTGGCTTCTCCATGGTGGATTGGCCATTTAGATTCAGAACGGGATTGTCCTTAAAGACAGTAGAGGTGGAAGGGACTTATTCCAACTGGGGGCCTGTGATTAGTGGTGTTCTGCAGAGTTCTGAACGGGGACCTCTGCTGCATGTGATTTATATAAATGACCTGAATAAAAATGTAGATAGGTGGGTTAGTAAGTTTTCAGATAATACAAAGATTGGTTGTGTTGTAGCTAGCATAGAAGGCTGGCAAAGAATACAGTGGGATATAGATCAGTTACAGATATGGGCAGAAAAATGGCAGATGGAGTTTAACCTGCCCAAGTGTGAAGTGTTGCACTTTGGTAGGTAAAATGTAAAAAAGAACCTTAACAGTGTTGATGAGCCATGTTGATGGCTACACAGGTTGATAGAGTTATTAAAGAGGCATTTGGCATGCTTGCATCTGTTAGACAAGGCACTGAGTTCGAAATTCAGGAACTTATGCTTCAGCTTTATAAAACCCTAGTTAGACCACATCTGGAGTATGGCATACAGTTCTGCTCGCTTCAATATAGGAAGGATGTCGAGGCTTTAGGGAGGGTGCGGAAGAGGTTTACCAGGACACTGCCTGGATTAGAGG
Organism: Mobula birostris; assembly: GCF_030028105.1. NCBI lineage: Eukaryota > Metazoa > Chordata > Chondrichthyes > Myliobatiformes > Myliobatidae > Mobula > Mobula birostris. The sequence continues at coordinate 21,303,530 of NC_092371.1, read as the reverse complement.
GCAGGTGCTATTGTGAGAGATTGGACAAACTTGGGTTGTTTTCTATGGAGCAGCAGAGGCTGAGGAGAGATCTGACAGATAGAGGTTTATAAGCTTAGGAGAAGCATAGGTGAAGTAGACAGAGAGTAGATTTATCCCAGGGTTGAAATGCCTAATACTAGAGGACATACACATAAGGTGAGAGGGGGTAATTTCAACAGAGATTTGAGAGGCAATTTTTTTTTTTTTACACAGAGAATTATGGGTGCCTGGAAAGCACTGCCTGGGGTGCTGGTAGAAATAGGTGCTTAGTGACTTTTAAGGGATGTTTAGATGGGCACATGAATGCAAGGGATATAGAAAGATATGGACATTGCATAGGCAGAGGGGACTAGTTTATTTGGCTATTTAATTGGAAACTGTTTCACCACAATATTGAGGGCCGAAAGACTAGTTTACCACAATATTGATTCATCTTAATATTGTTTCACTACAATATTGGTTCACCACAGTAATGTGGGCTGAATGACTAGCTCCCATGTTGTATGCTCTATGTTCTCAGGAGTCTCCATGCCTTTGCTTTCATTTTACTCTCATAAGAACATGGCTGGGAACAGACCCAAGTGCAAGACACAGACACTGAAGTACTAGAGACAGGACTAGGATACAGGACAATGGCAAGGACATGGACAGGAAAACCAGGAACCTGGAACAGGACTCAACTAGAGAGCTAGGAGCCCCTGCTTGGACTCCAAACCAAAGACTGGACAAGGACCCAGTACTCGGGTCTTGCCTCTGGCTCGGACCCAAGAACTAGGCAAGGACGAGGCTTGAGTCTTCAGGCTTGAGGCTAGAGATTAGAGGCAAGGCTTGGCAGGAGGCAGGAGGCAGGAGGCTGGAGTCTTCAGGCTGGAACTAGAGGCTAGAGACTTGGCTTGGCAAGAGGCTAGAGGCTAGAGACTTGGCTTGGCTTGGCTTGGCAAGAGGCTAGAGGCTAGAGGCCAGAGGCTAGAGGCTAGTGGCTAGAGACTTGGCTTGGCAAGAGGCTAGAGGCTAGAGCATTGGCTTGGCAGGAGGCAGAAGGCTGGAGTCTTCAGGCTTGAAGCTAGAGGCTAGAGACTTGGCTTGGCAAGAGGATAGAGGCTAGAGACTTGGCTTGGCATGGCAAGAGACTAGAAGCTAGAGACTTGGCTTGGCTTAGCAAGAGGCTAGAGGCTAGAGGCTGGAGTCTTCAGGCTCGAGGCTAGGCAAGAGATGAGGCGAGGCTTGGCAGGAGGCTGGAGATTGAGGCTTGAGACTTGAGGCGAGGCTGGAGGTTGGAGGCTGGAGGCTGGAGGCTTGAGACAAGACTTGAGACTTGAGGCGAGGCGAGGATGGAGGCTGGAGGCAGGAGACGAGGCAAGGCTGTAGGCTGGAGGATGGAGGCAGGAGACTTGAGGCGAGGCTGGAGGCTGGAGGCAGGAGACTTGAGGCGAAGCTGGAGGCTGGAGGCTGGAGACTTGAGGTGAAGCTGGAGGCTGGAGGCAAGAGACTTGAGGCAAGGCGAGGCTGGAGGTAGGAGACTTGAGGCTTGAGGCGAGGCTGAGCTGCTCCTGGACAGGGCGCGGTTCACCAGGGCAAGGTGTGGTACTCTTGGGCAGGGCATGGTACTCCTGGGCAGGGTGCGGTACCCCTGGGCAGGGCGCCGATCACCACCCGACAGAGACAAGGGACAGGAAGGGACAGAACCAACCCCAGGTAACGGCAAGACGGCCTGGCTTACCTGGGTGGAGGCAAGGGACAGGAAGGGAGCTAGGTACAGGGTGGTTCCAGGACCAGACAGCAAGACAAGGCAAAGCTACTGGCAAAGTAAGGCAAGACGAGAACTTCAGGTGAGGCGAGAGTTACTGGCAAGACTAGGCAGGGCTTCAGGCGAGGAAACAGAAGGCAGGGGAAGGGATACAAGCAGTAAGGACAAGAACAATCCAGCAGCCACACCCTGGTCTCTGAAGGTATTTATGCAGCCAGCCCCAACGAGCATCAGCTGCCTCAATTAGCTCAACAAGAACAGAAAGAGGGTAGATAGGAAAACCTGGAGCAAGGGTCACTGGACTGGACCGTGAACCAGAATGCGGACTTCACGGACCAGACTATGACAGTTACCTTCTATCCCAACTCCTACTTTGACATTTTCCTTCCTACTGTCCTATCTGTTGTATATGAATACATATTTTGATAATAAACGTATGCTGAACTTTGAACTGTTGAACTTTGATGTTCCCTCTGACTAATACTCTGAGAATTATCAACAAGGCTCCACGTCTCCAAGTGTGCATGACCTTTTCTTGTCTGGCTTGCTGTCCTTTATTTGGGCTGATGTTAAAAAATCCACATCTGCTGTGACATCTTACAGGTCTGTCAGAGCTTTTTAACCTCCTCCAGATTGCAAAGTAGCAGCACAATCAGTGCTCAATTTACATTATATATCAATGCTGTAAGCAGCCTGAATCTTTTAGACTCTGAGCTCTTTCCAGAACATCTACAGTCTCATTGTCTCCATCAGGAGAGTTCTGTAATATCCCTTTACCAGTGCAGCTCTTGTTGACCATTTGACTTTTCACATTGTTTGTGAACCTGTGTAAAAGCATTGACTGTGAGGGTTATACTTTTGTGAACTAATTCACTTTTGCTATTCAAATACATTACAAACTCTTCCTCTGAATTGCTAGCTATTAGGGGTGGTGAACAATCACACTTTTTGGAGATGACCAAGTCATTGTCCAATCAATGTCTCCAACTTGGACTATTCGCAATGAGACAACTTGAAAGCAAATACCTGCACATGCTTGAAATCTGAAATAAACAGTTCTGGAAACTCTCAACAAGTCAGGAAGCATCTGGGGAGGAAGAAACAAAGTTAACATTTAAGGTTGATTACCTTCCATCAGAACTGGAAAAGTTCTGATGAAAATTCATCACCCTGAGCTATTAACTCTTTCTCTCTCCACAGATGCTGCCTGACTCCAGCTGAGTGCCCCAGCATTTTCTCTTGGTTCATTGACCCAACTGGAGAATGCCTCCCCCATTCTCAACCTGGTCCAGCCTTCTGGCCAGTCCTTTCCTTTGATTTGCATATCTACATCTCATTTGGCTTCTGCACTCCTTTGTAATCAATGCCTTCTGCCTTGATATTTTACTTTGCTTGCTTGCCCATCTCTTACAGACGTGTATCCTAACAGTAAGCACTGCAAATCCACACCTCTCAAATAATATCCTCAACGTTCCCTATGACCCTAATGATATATTGTTTGCTAATATTCCCCACTGTCAGTATAAAACCACTCCTGGGAGATATAATTTTCCACTCACTGGCGAGTAATTTCACACAATAAGGTATTGATTTTGTTAGCAAGCAGCATCTACTTTGTTGAAGTGAATAGTCTACTGGAGGATCTTAGTGGGTTGAGTAGCACAGTGAGGGAAAGAAATTGTCAATGCTTTGCTTTGAAACTCTGCACCAGGACTATTACTGCACTGTAACTTTCTATGCTCTATGATTCTTCCAAAATGGTCGTCTCTTAATCCAAGTGATTACTCAAACCATAATCCAGTCAATTTATATGGTTATTGGTATCCCCTCTGATAGGGCCACTGTAACAAGCAAGTGGACTGACTTGTCTCTTTGGAGACAGAACACAAATCTCTCCATCACTGAGAAAGTCTCCCCTGTGTTCATGTTCAGTGCTGCCTCACTTCATTTCTGCAGTTGGTGATTGAGGTATCTCCTAACCTAGGACAGGCTGTTTTGCTGTAGTGCCAATGTACATATTAACAGGCAGTGTCTTAGCCAACCGACTTCAGCTGCTTTCCTCCATAATAAAGCCAGAAGTGGGGACGTTTACTAACAAATGCACAGCAGGAAGGAAATCAAACCATTGTTTACCCGTTCATACTTGTCCTTGTGTCACTTACTGCATGATAAACACTCCTGTGAAGCACATTGAGAAGGTTTACAATGTTAAGGATGCTATTAATGCCTCGACGTTCAGCTTATATTTTGAAAATTGTAATTAATAGCACGACATAAACATCTAGTTCCTTGCACAAACTTTGATTGTGGACCACGTAGTCTGTTGAAATACCTTAATGTAAATCTAATCTTTCTCTCATTCACAATCTATCCCACACAAATAAATGGAGTGACACAGTTCTTCAGTTCTTCAAGTCTTTTGAAAGCATCTTCTGTGTTGCCAGAATAAAGGCTTTCTCACACTGCTAAAGGTCACTGCTGATTTTGAATGTTTGACTAAGACACCTGTTTAATAGATTTATGATATGAAGAATAATTACAGAAGAAGGCATAGAGCTCGGTTTATTGAGGTGGAAAGCTTTGTTAGGAGTATTTGACTATTTGGGATGAGGGCACAGGTTCAAAATATATATCTCACAATACAGATAATTGTTTTATTAAAATCTAAGCTGGCATTAAGGAATAGGGATAATGAATAATTTATTATGTCACATGGATCAGCTTCTTTTCAAAGGAAGCAGACCAGAATCAGAATCAAAACTTTTGGCAGCAGTATAAAATATAAAGATGTAAAAAACCACAAGCGGCGATAAAAATAGATAGATAGATAGTTTAAAAAGATAACAAGGAAGCATTCCTGGGTTCATGAACCATTCACAAATCTGATGCCAGAGGGAAAGAAACTGTTCCTAAAACATTGCTTGTGGGGCTTCAGTCTCCTGGACGTCCTCCATGATGTTAGTAATGAGAAGAGAGCATATCGCAGATGGTGAGGATCCTTAATGATGGATGCCACCGCCTTGAGGATGGAAGGTGGGTTTGTATCTGTGATGGAGTTGGCTGTGTTTACAACCCTCTGTAGCATCTTTCACTTAATCAAGGCACTTAATCACACATTGCTCTAGTCTGTGCGAGGAGTGGCGCCCCACATAGACTTCCAATATGCGCCTTGTAAGGCATGAAAATGCCCGACGCAGGCCTCTCATGGTCTGAGTCAACGTTCCCCCCGTAGCATCTTTCAATCCAGTACATTGGAGCATCCATTTCAGGTGGTGATGCATCCAGTCAGAATGCTCTTCACCGTAAACCTGTAACCATTTGCTAGATTCTTTGGCGATATACCAAATCTCCTCATACTCCTGATTAAGTGTAACCCATCCATAATGTAATAAAATAAGAGGATGCTAGAAATATTATGCTCAAAGATGTTATCTCTAATTATCTCTGCACAGATACTACCTGACCTGCCAAATGTTTCCAGCAATTTCTGTTTCTAATTCAGATTTGCAGCATCTGCAGTTTTCTTATGTCAATTAAATTAGGTCTTCTGTTCTTTTTTTAATCCCTCAAGGGATCCATTTGTATAGCATTTCCATAACGATCTAGGTTTATCCAGCTTTCAGAATCCCTTGTACTTGTCATCCTGCCTGCAATAGTTTTTTGGCCATTGATGCAGTAAGTTATAGGACTCGCGGAAGTACTTCAGCAAATACATTGTAAAATCAAATCCAAGTACTGATCTTGCTGGTCCCTCTGGAACATAATTCTAATCAGGAGGCAAATTCGGCAAGGTTATGTGTTGACAGATGGGAAAGCAGAATGCGCAATTGGAAATCAAGGTATCTCTGATGTTCTTGCAATAGATACTAATCCTGGAAAATCACAGCGGTGCTGACCTCTGAATTCAGTTCTCCACAGCATTAGTGAGTTATCCAATCGCTACACTAGATGTCTTGAATTTATCCTCATATAGCAGGTACTCAAGGCCAGGGCAAAGATGATAATATCAAGGTAATAATAATAATAAACAAGGTTATAAACTGCACTGGCAAGACAGTGAGAAAGAGAATGAAGGCAGATTACTAATGGACTAAAATAAAGAGTAAACTAGAAAGAAGCAATGAAAATGAAATAAGCTATAAAGGAGTCAACAGGAATTCTGCAGATGCTGGAAATTCAAGCAACACACATCAAAGTTGCTGGTGAACGCAGCAGGCCAGGCAGCATCTCTAGGAAGAGGTGCAGTCGACATTTCAGGCCGAGACCCTTCATCAGCTATAAAGGAGTATGGCTTTAAACAGACAGAAACTGGTAAGCAATTGAGGAATAATGAAAATTTTATTGCTAAATCTGTCAGAAAGTATGGCTGTTATCTGTAGACATATGCTCTGTTGTGGTCTGTCAGGATACCAAGCTGTTCGGTGTACTGGTTGACAAGATATAAATTTCTGAAGAAGGTCAAGTACTCAGTTCCAATAATATAGCCTTTTTCTACTTCACAACTGAATTTTCTTCCCTCAGTGAAGAAATCCCACAGTCAAACTGCGGTAGAAAATGAAGATTTCCACAAAGTAAATAGTGGTTTGAACGCAACAGAAAGGTACTTCGACCTACAATGAAACTTACAACAGACACAAAATGCTACAGGAACTCAGTAGGTCAGGCAGCATCTATGGAGAAGAGCTCAGACCCTTCATCAGGAATGGTACTGAAGAAACGTCTTGGCCGAAAACATTGGTTCTTTATTCATTGCAATAGATGCTGCCTGACCTGTTGAGTTCCTCCAGCACTTTGTGCTTGTGTAATTCTGGATTTCCAGCATTTGGAGAATATCTTGTGTTCAAGAAACTTAAAACCCAAGTCAGCAGGTGCAGACTGCACTAATTTACTAAAATTGTTTCTCTTAATAAATATCAGAAAGTTGGAAGTTTTGAACAAATTTTTGAGCCAGCTGATAGATGATAATTCATTTTTCAGGAGGAACAATATTTAATGGAAAAGGAAAGAACATCTACAAAATGTGCCAAGGACAATAAGAACCTCTTATTTTAAACATACTCCTGCTGCCTTTATCTTTTTCACAAACCCTAGTAGCTCTGCCTTATCAACACACACAAAATGCTGAAGGAACTCAGCAGGCCAGGCACCATCTATGGAAAAGAGTACAGTCGCTGTTTCGGGTTGGGACCCTTCAGCAGGATTGCTGAAGGAACTCAGCCCCAAAATGTGGTCTGTACTCTTTTCCATTGATGCTGCCTGGCCTGCTGAGTTCTTCCATCATTTTGTGTGTGTTGCTTAGATTTCCAGCATCTGCAGATTTTCTCTTGTTTGCAGCCATACCTTATCATTGCTCAGGGTGCATTCAACTATAATCTTCCAATGAAGGATACAGCGACTGAGAAAGTTGTGTTCATTGGAGGGAGCTAGCAAAGGTTTATAAAGGATAGGTCATGCCTACGATGTTATAGATAATTACAATGTATATTATGTACTCATAAGATAAGTATCATAAGTTTCTGCATGAGTAAGTTTTAGCTATAAATGAATTTCATGAAATTTAAAAATATACATTATTGATCTGATTACTAGACTGGTTAGACAGTAAGGTACAGAGTAGAAGATTAATAGGTACAGGTAAAGGTGGTATTCTACAAGGAGCTCATTCAGGGATCAGCTACTACTATTGATGACGTACTGTATAAAGCACAATTGTCTGGTGCCGGAAAATGCTTCCAGGGTGGTGATGGAGGCAGATAGATGGAGAACTGCCATGGCCATGTCTTTAGATTCTGTGCAGATCAGCCACAGGGCTTCAATCTGAGGTTCCTACTTGCTTTCAGAAAGCCAATATCATCCAAACACCTAAGAAAAACAAGATAATATAAATTAATGACTATCACCCAGTGGTTCAGACATCCATCACTGTGTAGTGGTTTAGAAGTTTGATCACATACACATATCACACCAGCCTCACGTTCAACAGTGAACCACTACAGTTCACCTACTACTGAAATTAGTCAAAGGCAGATGCAATCTACCTGGCCATACACTCATCTCTGGAACATCTTAAAAACCTTTTTTCTGTTCCAACTTATTACTCTCCCACAAGGTCTGCATTTATCCTTAGCTATAGCGATCACTAAATTTAAGGAATTGTAATCTCCATTCCCATTCCAAGGTCAGTCACTTGCCAAGTATATTACCCAACACAAAGTCCTTTCTCTTGTTGGACTATTTACATGTACGGGGTTTTCTTTTGTATGTTAAATTTAAAATGGCTTCTTTATTATGTTATACTTGGGAATGCTTCTTTGTTATGTTAGATGCTGAGAAAGTCTCTAGCTAGACAGTTGCTTGGGTTGATACAGATAGCAGGGTGCTATTAGCCAATGGGTATTCATGTTATCGTTTTTTTCAGATGATAATGCTGTCTCATATGACTGGGGACGGGGGTTTTTGGTGGGGAGTCGGAAGAGAGACGGGGAGGACGGCGGACGTGCGAAAAAGCTCCGGTCGATCACTCCAGATGGTCCCGAGCCGTGAGTCGACAGGATCCGGGTGGTCATCAGGAACCGATTGAGCTCCAACGGTTGTGCACGAAGAACTTGGACTTTGATAAGTCTGGCACCTTTTTTTTCATTACTTCCTTTTCTGTATCGAATTTATATTAATTTCATAGACTTAGTAATATCTATAAAGTGTACTTGGTAAAACGTACTGTGTGTGCTGGCTGATGATTGATGTTTGGGATTGATTCAGGCGGCAGTGGTGCAGCGACCGACTCCGTGGGAAGCATTCAGGCAGGTGCTGGGCGGGATTTCCCCTAGACATATACGAGCCAATATAACTGAGCGTTACATACATATTAAAGAAACCCTCTTGGATGCAATTAACAAATTCTGCCCCATCTAAACCTACTGCACTAAGGAGGTCCCAATCTTTATTAGAGAAGTTGAAGTCATGTATTACAATAACCCTGTTATTTTTATAACTGTCCCTGAGTTACCTGCATGTCTGTTCCCCAATATCCCAGTAGCTTTTGGGAAGTCTGTTGAATACTCCAACCACAGTGACTGCACTCTTATTTTTTGATTTCTACCCATGTAGAATCAACGAATGAACTCTCCATTATTTCCCTCTGTTGCAAGGATGAGGCTGAGTATGACCCCAAGTGCAGGACACATGCGTGGAGGAAGAGTCATGAGGCGTTAGCACCGCCGCAAATGGGGAGGCGGTATCCAGGAGCGTCTTTACACGGAGACGAAGTTTACCTAGAGTATCCAGGAAATGATGCGGAGCTTAGACAGTCCCAAGGAATCAGAAAACAAGGTTTACTCACACTAGAGTCAACCAACAAACTGGCAGAGCATGGCTGTGCCGCCTGAGTTTTATCCTATGTTCACTAATGGGAACCAGGTGTGTTGTAATTAGTGGAAATGGGAATGACTGGAAATCAGACGAAGAGATTAAGGCCCTATTAAGGAGGTAATAACAAGATGGAGAATAGCCAGACGGGACCATGACAGTACCCCGCCCCCCAATGGGATTCTCCAGGCGAGCCTCCAGGCTTATCTGGATGGTGCCGATGGAAGTCTTGGATGAGGGAAGGGTCCAGGATGAAGGAGCAGGGAAACCAGGAATGCTCCTCTGGGTTATACCCTTCCCATCCCAGTCGACCAGGTGTTGGAGGCCCCTGCCCCGACGGTGCACATCTAGTAGCCGCCGGACGGTGTATGCAGGATGGTTGTCGATGATTCGGGCGAGTGGAGGGGTTTCAGTTGGAGTACACAAGGGGCTGACAGAAAGTGGCTTTAATTGGGAAACATGAAGAGTGGGGTGGATGTGCACAGATCTTGGTAGTATAAGTCGGACTGCTGTGGGGTTGATGACACTATCGACATTGAAATGTCCGAGGAAGTGAGGGGCGAGTTTCTTAGGCTCGTTTTTGAGAGGGATGTCTTCAGATGAAAGCCACACCATCTGCCCAGGTCAATACTCAGGCACAGGAGTCCGGTGTCGATTGGCAATCTTCCATTGCGATTGGCTGATCTGAGCAGGGCCGTGCGTGTGCCCTCCCAAACCTTGCAGCATCGATCGATATGGGCCTGAACAGACGACACCACAGTCTCCTCTTCTTGCGTGGGGAACAGCTGGGGTTGGTATCTAAGGGAGCACTCGAAGGGAGGCCTTCCGATGGCAGTATTAACCAGAGAGTTGTGGGCATACTCAACCCACGCGAGGTGGTCACTCCAGGTAGATGGGTTGTTGGTTGTAATATAACGTAGCGTCGCCTCCAAGTCCTGGTTGACCCGTTCCGTTTGCCCGTTCGTCTGTGGGTGGAAGCCAGATGACAGGCTGACCGAGGCACCTAAGGCTTGACAGAAGGCCTTCCATACCTGCAAGATGAATTGGGGACCTCAACTGGAGATGATGTCCACAGGGATTCTATAGAGGTGGAAGACATGGCGGATGAGAAGGTTTGCAGGTCCTGAGCAGAAGGGAGTTTGGGGAGGGCTACAAAGTGCACCGTCTTGGAGAACCGGTCCACCACGGTGAGTATAGTGGTGTTTTCGTGTGAAGGGGGTAGACCGGTGATGAAGGACCGGTGTGTGACTACGGACGACCAGGGACAGGTAGGGGACAAAGTAATCCCACAGGTGGCTGATGGGAGGCTTTTCCACGGGCGCAGATGGAACATGCAGAAACATAGGAATGGGTATCCGCCTCCATGGAAAGCCACCAAAAGTGTCCTTTCGGGAGAGCCTGGGTCTGATCACTCCCAGGGTGGCAGGCAAACTAAGATGTGTGCCCCCACTGGAGAAGCTGAGATCTGATGAAATCAGGCACAAAAAGGTGATCGGCGGGTCCATTGCCGGGGTCAGGGTCATCCCGTTGGGCTTCCTTTACTATGGACTCAATCTCCCACGTGAGGATTGCGACCACACAGGATGGTGGGAGGATAGTCTCTGGGCTGGAAATGTCCTCCTTGGAGTTGTATTGGCGGGAGAGTGTGTCCGGCTTCCCATTCTTGGACCCTGGATGGTATGTGAGGGAAAACTTGAACCGTCCAGAAAATAATGTCCAACGGTCCTGGGAGGTGTTCAAACATTTGGTGGTCTGAATATATCCCAGGTTCTTCTGATCAGTCCAAACAACAAACGGGTGTTCCGCCCCCTCCAGCCAGTGCCTCCGCTCCTCCAATGCTAGCTTGACCGCCAGTAGTTCCCGATTCCCCACGTCGTAATTCTGCTCGACGGGAGACAGTTGGTGAGAAAAGGCGGCACAAGGATGAAGCTTTTCGTCTGGACTTGATTGTTGGGACAGGACTGCTCCTACCCTGGAGTCGGTGAAATTTTGAGGGTACAGGATCTTTATGTTCTTGTTAGGTTGAAAAGGAAGGTTAAGAGTTTGAGAAAGTCATGGTTTTCAAGGGATATTGGAAACTTGGTTCAGAAAAAGAGAGGGATCTACAATAAATATAGGCAGCTTGGAGTAAATGAGGTGGTCGAGGAATATAAAGAATGTAAAAAGAATCTTAAGAAAGAAAATTAGAAAAGCTAAAAGAAGATATGAGGCTGCTTTGGCAAGTAAGGTGAAAATAAATCCAAAGGGTTTCTACAGTTATATTAATAACAAAAGGATAACGAGGGATAAAATTGGTCCCTTAGAGAATAAGAGTGAACGGCTATGTGCAGAGCCAAAAGAGATGGAGGAGATTTTGAACAATTTCTTTTATGCGGCATTCACTAAGGAGAAGGATATTGAAATGTGTAAAGTAGGGTAGCTATGGAAAGGGTAGTTATGGAAAGTATGATGATTAAAGAAGAGGAAGTACTGGCGCTTTTAAGGAATATAAAAGTGGATAAGTCTCCGGGTTCGGACAGGATATTCCCTAGGACCTTGAGGGAAGTTAGTGTTGAAATAGCAGGGGCTCTGACAGAAATATTTCAAATATCATTAGAAACAGGGATGGTGCCGGAGGATTGGCGTATTGCTCATGTTGTTCCATTGTTTAAAAAGGGTTCTAAGAGTAAACCTAGCAATTATCGGCCTGTGAGTTTGACGTCAGTGGTGGGTAAATTGATGGAAAGTATTCTTAGAGATGGTATATATAATTATCTGGATAGACAGGGTCTGATTAGGAACAGTCAACATGGATTTGTGCGTGGAAGGTCATGTTTGACAAATCTTATTGAATTTTTTGATGAGATTACTAGGAAAGTTGACGAGGGTAAAACGGTGGATGTTGTCTATATGGACTTCAGTAAGGCCTTTGACAAGGTTCTACATGGAAGGTTAGTTAGGAAAGTTCAATCGTTAGGTATCAATATTGAAGTAGTAAAATGGATTCAGCAGTGGCTGGATGGGAGACGCCAGAGAGAGGTGGTGGATAACTGTGTGTCAGATTGGAGGACGGTGTCTAGTGGTGAGCCTCAGGGATCTGTACTGGGTCCAATGTTGTTTGTCATATATATTAATGATCTGGATGATGGGGTGGTAAATTGGATTAATAAGTATGCAGATGATACTAAGATAGGTGGAGTTGTGGATAATGAAGTAGGTTTTCAAAGCTTGCATAGAGATTTAGACCACTTAGAAGAGTGGGCTGAAATATGACAGATGGAGTTTAATGCTGATAAGTGTGAGGTACTACATTTTGGTGGGACTAATCAAAACAGGACATACATGGTAAATGGTAGGGCATTGAAGAATGCAGTAGAACAGAGGGATCTAGGAATAATGGTGCATGGTTCCCCGAAGGTGGAATCTCATGTGGATATGGTGGTGAAGAAAGCTTTTGGTATGCTGGCCTTTATAAATCAGAGCATTGAGTATAGGACTTGGGATGTAATGCGGAAATTGTACAAGGCATTGGTAAGGCCAAAGTTGGAGTATTGTGTACAGTTCTGGTCACCGAATTATAGGAAAGATGTCAACAAAATTGAGAGAGTACAGAGGAGATTTACAAGAATCTTGCCTGGGTTTCATCCCCTAAGTTACAGAGAAAGGTTGAACAAGTTGGGTCTTTATTCTTTGGAGCATAGGTTGAGTGGGGACTTGATAGAGGTGTTTAAAGTTATGAGGGGGATAGATAGAGTTGACGCGGATAGGCTTTTTCCATTGAGAGTGGGGGAGATTCAAACAGGAGGACATGAGTTGAGAGTTAAAGGGCAAAAGTTTAGGGGTAACATGAGGGGGAACTTCTTTACTCAGAGAGTGGTAGCTGTGGGGAATGAGTTTCCAGCAGAAGTGGTTGAGGCAGGTTCGCTGTTGTCATTTAAACTTAAATTGGATAGACATATGGACAGGAAAGGAATGGGGAGTTTATGGGCTGAGTGCAGGTTGGTGGGACTAGGTGAGAATAAGGGTTCGGCACGTACTAGAAAGGCCGAGATGGCCTGTTTCCGTGCTGTAATTGTTATATGGTTATATGTTATATATATTGATCCATGCTCGAACCTCATCGCTCTTACCCAAAATACACCTCGCATTAACTACCACGAACATGGATCCCATTCTCTCTCTTGTCACAGCCTTGCTCACAATATGATTGTAAAATGCTTGGGATTTCCGTTAGTTAATTGTTAATGATATTTCATGCACTCTGTTTGCCCTCGTAATCTCTTTACACCCCTTACAGTCTCTATACTCCTGAAGCACCAGTACTTTGTAAGTACTATATGGATCTTCTTTTCCTTCATGAGCATCTCTTCATCTTGCGCTTTTTTGACATTCTGACTTGCTCTCCTTATCCTTATCCTTACGGCAACATGTTGATTCTGAACTCTCACTACTTCGCTGAGAAATAATAACTCCCACACCTTGAATGTAGATTTACTGGCAAATAGCAAGTCCTAGTCTATTTTTATTGAAAATCGCCAGCTTCCAATTCAGAAATTTAATTTCTGAACTCTCTGTAACTATGATGAAACTTAACGATTTATGGCCACTATTCCCAAAGTTCTCACTCACTGAATTTTATTCAATTGCCTGGCTTCATTCCCTGGGATCTCGTACAGTGCTGTTCCAACAATTGTTGAATTATCTATCTAGTGCATGAAAAGATCTCCTGGATGTACTTTAAAAATTTCACCACATACAGTATAATTCTCTCACACTAAAGTGATCCCAGCATTATTTCCAAGATCTCCCCATACAGCCTCATCTGAAAAGCCTACTATGATAAGCTCCATCATTTCTGCAGTGGTGGCCCCCTTCATCAAACATGTAATTGCCCCCACCTCTTATATTCTCCCCCCCTTCACATCTGAAACTTCAAAATCTTAAAATGTTGAGTTGTCAGCTCTGTTTGTAATCGCAACATTATCATTTTTCCACATGCTGATCGAAACTCATCACAACTCAAAGTTCATTTGTCTTACTAATCAGGGCCGTTGCATTAAAATAGATTAAATTTAGCCTTCCAATCCTCTCGCGTGCAACTTTAGATTTTATATTTGGAGAGAATACAAGGAGGAAGTATCGGGACATTTCTACAAATATCCCATCAAATTTTAGCTGCAATACTAGTTTGCACTTCATAAAAATGATCACAAGAAACAAATCAACAACATATCAGTATGTTACCTTGTCTCTAAGGGTTAGATTCTTAGCAAAGTTCTTAAAGCAGGATTGTAGTGAATGACTGATTCAGCGGTTTTTGAACTGAAACCGGGAATTCAAAGAAAACTCAGAAAAACTCTGCACATTTCAGCTTACAATGGAGAGCGAGAGTGAGAGTGAGAGTTACGAGCCTGCTCTGGCAACCTCCAGGAGATTGCTGAGGGAAAAGTAGAAAGCAGCCATGGCTAGGGATGGCTTGCACATGGATAACAACCTGCATTCGCACCGGATTCTGAAGTTCAATTACATCGACTGAAATGCAAATACAATTTTAAAGCTAAGCATAATGCTACCATAACTTAATTCAGTTCCAGCAATTGATGTATTTACTTAACACGTGAGAGTGTGATGGATATTCTCTGCCCAGGGCTGGAGAGCCTTTTTGCCAAGCTCATTATTCGAACACAGTTCAAAGAGATCATAGATCAAAGAGTTTTTTTTGAGGTAAGTTACAATTCCAACCAATATTCATTGCCCAGGTTTTTGTCGTAAACGAGAGCTATTCCTCAGTTCTTAATATAAATTATAAGCAAGTTAAAAGGACAGCATTACAAACAATGGGGACTGTTTCCAGAGCACAGTTTTTTGGCCCACAGCATGAGACTGGCTGCTCAAGATATGCAGTGTAAGGCAATGAGGTTAATTTAATTGGGCCTGCATCATACCAGAAAACATTGGCCAAGTTATTTAATAGACAATAAACAATAGGTGCAGAAGTGGGCCATTCAGCCCTTTTAGCCAGCACCGCCATTCACTGTGATCATGGCTGATCATCCACAATCAGTACACCGTTCCTGCCTTCTCCTCATATCCCTTGACTCCACTATCTTTAAGAGCTCTATCTAACTCTTTCTTGAAAGCATCCAGAGAATTGGCCTCCACTGACTTCTGAGGCAGAGCATTCCACAGATCCACAACACTCTGGGTGAAAAAGTTTTTCCTCAACTCCATTCTAAGTGGCCTACCCCTTATTCTTAAACTGTGGCCTCTGGTTCTTTAGTTCAAAGAAACTTGTAAACCTGCCTGATATTATCACTTAGCACATCAAATAGCTGATCTATCAATAGACGGGAGATTTGGCCTTCATTTTGGTGTCTGGGATCTCTGTCTTCAGAAGCTTCTGACCATCTGTGTGAAGTCATGAAGTAGCAAAAAAAAAGTTAACTGCTAGGAAGCAGTTAGGTTCATTAAGAGTGGTCAAGAAAGAACAGGAAGAATGACAGAAAGACAGTGACTAGAATCCATTTCTCCGCCTTCATTTTCTGTGACAGACAACTTGTCCAACTGCAGCGCATTGGTATGTCTTTTTATCTTAAAGAAATTGCACCTGTACTTTAGAAATCATTTGTAATTTTGGAAATCTTTTATAACATAGAATTCCTTTGTGAGTTTTAAACGTTGTCAAACTTTTATCTAAATTTAAATGTGTATCATTAAAAATAAATGATCAATGTTTAAACTACTTAGCTAGCAGGAAGTGTCTCCTCCTTGGCAGGATGGGGACTCACCACTCAAACTTTTAGTATAGGCAGCTAAACTCAGCATGGAGGATAAACAGGGAAGTGATCTAGCCTTTGAAGAGTAGGTGGCTAGAGGATAATCTCCCATTAGTGTGGATATCCATAGCTATCTATAATGTATGGGGCTTAAGACCTTCATTCGAGTTCAGAACTTCACGGACAGCAAACCCAATATCATCATGATTAGTGAAGAAACAGATTGGAATGCAATCATCCCCAACTCTTTCAGTGATATATTCTTACAAAACTGCTCAAATCAATTCTTCTAAAAATATTTCAATTTGACATTGCTAATCTAGAGATAAACAATGTTCTTTCATTTCATGGTGGCATTCTGTGAATAAAACAAAAGCTAACTAGATACTATTTAACCAGAAGCTGGAACTTAAAAAGATCATAAACTTACATCCATAATTAACAGAGGCTGGACAGGTTTTGGAGGCATGGTAATTACAGTGGGATAAATCTGTGTATGTTATAGAAAATTAAAGCACAGAAACAGGCCCTTCAGCCCATCTAGTCCATGCTGAACCATTTAAACTGCCTACAGCCATCGACCTGCTCTGGGACCAAAGCCCTCCATACCACTACCATCTATGTATCTATTCAACTTCTCTTAAAGTGGTGATTACATGCATAACTTGTGCTGGCAGCTCACACCCTCATGACCCCCTGAGTAAAGAAGTTTCCCTCCATGTTCCCGTTAAACTTTTCACCTTTCACCCTTAACCCATGACCTCTGGTTATAGTTCCACCCATATACTGTGGAAAAAGCCTGCTTGCATTTCTCGAATCGTTCGGACAGAGATGGCGCTCAGTATTCAATGTTGGAGAGCTGATCAGAGCTCGAAGTTTTCGGATGACTCAGAGTCAGACCGTGGTCGGCATGGCAGGGAGAGTTCTTCCTTCTCCTGTCTGTGTGAGATGTGGGACATTTGAGAGACTTTGAACTTTTACTGTGCTCATGGACTTCTTCATCAAATTATGGTATTGTTGCACTGTTGTAACTATATGTTATAATTATCTGGTTTTGTCAGTTTTTTTCAGTCTTGGTCTGTCCTGTGTTTTGTGATATCACACTGGAGGAAATATTGTATCATTTCTTAATGCATGCATTACTAAACGACAATAAGAGAGAACTACATGTCTTCATAATCTAAATAAAATCTTCTACATTCCAAGAAATAAAGTCCTTACATATCCTTCCATATAACTTAGGTCCCCCAGGCTTGGCAACATCCTTGGAAGTTTTTTTCTGTGCTCTTTCAAACTTATTTACATCTTTCCTGTAGGTAGGAGACCAAAGCTGTGCACAGTACTCCAAATTAGGTCTTGCCAATGTCTTATACAACTTCAACATAACATCCCATCTCTTATACTCAATGATTTGATATATAAAGTAGGACCATGTTTGTTCCTACCAAAATGCAACACCTCCACTTGTCTGCATTAAATTCCATCTGCTATTTTTCATCCCATTTTCCAAATCCCACTACAAGTCATGATAGCCTTCCTCACCGTCCACTACACCCCCTTTCATCATGTCTTCTGCAAATTTACTGATCCAGTTAATCACATTATCATCCACATTGTTGATATAGATGACAAACAACAAAGGACCCAACACCGATCCCTGCTGTACTCAACCAGACACAGCCCTGCAATCAGAGAGGCAACCATTTACTGCTACTCTCTGGTTTCTCCCAAAAAGCAATGTCTAATCCAATTTACTACTTCATCTTGAATGCTGAGCAACTAAACCTTCTTGCCCAATGTCCCATGCGGGACCTTGACAAATGCATTACGAAAGTCCATGTAGACAACATCCACTGTCTTTTTTTCATCAACTTTTTTGATAGCTTCCTTGAAAAACTCTAAAAGATTGGTTAGACATGACCTACAATGCACAAAGCCCTGCTGACTATTCTTAATCAGGCCATGTCTATCCAAATACTTAACTATCCAGTCCCTCAGAATACCTTCTAATAACTTTTCCACTGCTTATGTCAGGCTCACCATTTCCTCATTTATTTTTAGAGCCTTTCTTGAACAGCGGAACAACATTGGCTATTCTCCATTCCTTTGGTATCTCACCTGTCACTAAGGATGATTTAAATATCGCTACTAGGGCCCCTGCAATTTCTGCACTTGCCTCCCGCAAGGTCTGAGGGAACACCTTGTCAGGCTCTGGGGATTTATTCACCCCGATTTGCCTCAAGACAGTAAATACCTCCTCTTCAGTAATCTGTATAGGGCCCATGAAATTAATGTCACTTTGCATCACTTCTATATACTCTATGTGTTTTCTTGAGTAAATACAGATGAAAAAAAAATCTCCACTGTCTTTTATGGCTTCACACATGGATTGCCATTCTGTTTTTCCAGAGAACCAATTTTATCCCTTGCAATCCTTTTGCTCTTAACAAATCTGTAGAATCCTTTATGATTTCTCCTTCCCCTTGTCTGCTAGGGCAACCTCATGCCTTCTTTTAGTCCTCCTGATTTCTTTCTCCTGTTTTCTCTTGCATTTCTTATACAGTACTCCATAAGCACCCCATTTATTCCTATGTGCCTATACCTGCTATTCACCTTTTCTTTCTTTGCTTAACCAAGTCCTCAAAATCTTCTGAAAACTGATGTTCCCTAGACCTGTTATCTTTACTTTTTATTCTGGCAGACATATATGAGCTTTTAACTCTCAAAATTTTGTTTTTGAAGGGCTCTCACTTACCAAGTACACTTTTGCCAGAAGACATCTTGTCCCAATCCACACTTGCCAGACCCTTTCTCCAATTTAGAATCTCATCCGACTGACTAGATCTATCTTTTTGTATATTTACTTTGAAACTAGTGGCATTCTGATCACCAGATACCAAGTGTTCCCTTGCATTAAATTCTTGTCATCAGCCCTGTTTCATTCCTTAATAACAGATCAAGTATCACACATTCTTTTCTTGGGGCTTCTATGTACTGATTAAGGAAATTTTTCTGAACACATTTGACATATGGAATTGTGCAAGGAGCTAAGACGATTAATATAGAACATAGAACAATATGCCCTTGGTCTATCCTGTCTCTGTTGAGCATGATGCCAATCCGAGATGATCCCATGGTCTGTATTCTTCCATCCCTGCCTGCCTATGTGCTTAAAGACTTCCTAAATGTTGCTATCATATCTGCTTTGCCCATTTTCTCTGGCACTGTGTTTCAAGCACCTATGTCTCCCTGTTTAAAATACCTCCTTCATGAAATTACTTCAAACTTTTCTCCGTTCACCTTAAATGCATGCCCTTTATTCTTTGACATTTGCTCCCTGGGGGAAAAAGTTCTATGTGTTCAGTCTTTGTGTCTCATAATCTTATAAATTTCCATTATGTCACTCCTCAGACTTCGGTGCTCCAGAGAAAACAGTCCACTTTTGTCCAACATCAACCCTCAGCTAATACTCTCCAATCCAAGCAACATCCTATTGAATCTCTTCCGTATCCTTTCTGTAATGTAGTGATCAGAAGTGCACACAGTACTCCAAATGTGATCTAACAAAACTTATATAACATGGTTTCCTGAATCTTATGATCAACACAGACTAATGAAAGCAAGTACATCATATGCCTTCTTACCACCCTATCTACTTGGTGTGCGGCAGTCAGGGAAACATGGACTTGTACCCCAAAGTCCTTCTGTGCATCAATACTCTTAAGGGTCTTGCCATTTACTTCATACTTTGCTTTGCAACTGACTTCTCAAAGTACAATTTCCAACTGTATCCAATCTGCTTGGAACACCACTGAACAGAGACGTCCATTCAGATTAACATCCTTCCATCATCATCTACTGTCCTCCATGACAGAACCAATTTTGAATTCAACTGAGATAAAACTCATAACAACTTAGTAATTGAGTAGCTTAATAACTGACAAATAGAGCTGTGGCTGTGGGCTGGCCTTGAAGGGGATAGAGTCAAAATGATTCTGTGTTAAGAATATTTAAGGGAGCATGTGGTAAATCCCTCAAGCAGGATTCTCAGAGATTCAGTGAAAGTAATTAGTGTCAGTTTACTCAAATACAAATTAATGCAGAAAGGCACCAATGGTTGGCATGGATTTGGTGGGCGAAAAGATCTTTTCCCTTGTCTTAATATTGTCTGACACTATTGCATTGATATATAAACTATAATAACACAACTTCTCATCAAAGCCAAACTCATTATTTTGCTTTCCTCTTCAAAACACTTTTCTGTCAATTGTTCTCTTGTCCTCTTTTCCTTTTCCATGAATTCAAAGCTTCCTTCTTATCTGCTTTCTCTCATTTCCTCTCCCTCTTTTTTCATCTTTTCATAACTTCATAGTGTTCTTCCACCCATCCTTTGCGCAATTCTTAATTCTGATTTCATTTTACAATTATGAATTTTCACTTACATTTAACAATATCAGTCTTCATTAGCTCTGCTCCTCTGGCGCATTAGAAAATAAACTGTTATACCCACTGTGACCTTCATCTTTTCAAACGAGTGAGTGAATTTCCTGTTAATGCTTCAACAACAGTTTCTTCATCTCTCAACAGTTTAATGAAAGCCTCTCTAGGTTATCTTTTATTCCACCTGCTCTGAATCTACCTCTGACAGCTTTCCTGATATAGATATCCTGTATCTATTACTGAACAAGCTTACATCAAGAAGTGAAGAATTTGTTCTGATGCGGCATTGTTCACAAATTTTGAAATTTCACAGGCATTAAGTGTAATGAGCTCTTCAGACTTGTGCAGGGAGACGGAGACCGATGGTTCTGAAGTTTTTAAGAACACCTGAATAGGTTAATTGTTGATTAACAAGAGCGTTAATCACTTAGAGCACCTTATGTTTTTGTCTCGAGCAATTCACTCTTAATGATATGGTGTCCTGGTGCTTTCTATGTAAATTTGTTTAGTTTATTTTGATTGGCTCAGGGACTCATTGTTACTTGTATTACTTAAACAGATGTCTGACTAGCGTTAATCGCGGGGTCCTAGTTTTCGGAATGTTACATCTCATGATGTTACTCAGCCGAGCCACAGATGTTCTGTTGGAATTGTTTTGAAGAAACTCTGGTTACTGTTTCTACATTGGAGTTTGACTATCCTCCACACCCGGGTTTCAACATTGCCAGCACACATCATGACAGAAGGATCCCGTCAAATAATGGACTCAACAAAGGTTAAACATCAGCGTTTTAACATCAGTCAGCTTTGGGTGCAAATGTCAAGTCCATGTTCTGAGTTTTTCAAGTTTGCATTTAATGTATCTCTAGTCTACATTCCAAGTTTCTGAAGTTCATGTTCTGCGTTTCACTAATCTACGTCAAGGCTTTTACCAGGACTCAAGGCTTCTTCTGGGCCTAAGTATCCCTGGTTCCCAAGGTCATCAAGATTCTTAAGGTCCTCAAGGTTTTCCAGCTGTCCCACATTTATTCAATGTTTCTGAGATTGATTCAATGTTTCCAATTTATTTTTTCAATATTCTCCCTGTCTCAAAGTTCCCAGGTCTGTCCCAAGCATTCCCAATCTGTTTTGAGGTTTCTAAGTCCCTCTCAAGATTCCACGGGTCCCTCTTGAGTCTCCCCAGGTCCATCTTGAGTCATCTCTGGATCTCAAGTTTTCTGGTCTCCCTTGAGAAACCCCTGGATCTCGAGTTTCAGGACTCCATGGGCCATCAGATCCCAGCTATCGGGGGGGGGGGGGGGGGGGTGGTACTGTAATGAGCTCTTTGGGCTTGTGTGTGGAGCCAGAAAGCATTGGGCTCTGAGGTTTTTAAGAGCAAGTGCATTGGTTAATTGTTGTTTACTGAGAGTCGTTAATTGTTTACGGTTCCCTGTGTTTATTTCTCGAGTGCCTCACTCTTTGTAATGCAGTCTCCTGGTGCTTTCTGTTTAAACTTGTTAAGTTTATTTTGAAATGTTTGGGGATTCCGTGTTACTTGAATTATTTAAGCGGATGCCTGATTAGCACTAAGCGTGGGGTCCTAGTTTTGAGAATACTACATTTCGTGGTTTTGCTCGTCCGAGGTACTGATGTTCTGTTGGAATTCTTATGAATAAACTCTGTTGGCTGTCTCTACACTGGAGTCTGTCTTTCCAACGCACCTGGGGGCCAACATTGCCAGTACACATTGTGACATTAAAGTACTTTGAAAAATGGAAGAAAGCTAACTTCTGCTGGCAAGATCTTGTTAAGTGGTTAAAACAGAAGCTGCTGGAAACACACAGCAGACCTGCAGTAACCTGTGAAAGAAGGGGCTTTGACTGAAAGAGAAACTCTGTTTCCCTTTCTCTAGATAATGCCAGTCTTGCACTGGTAGTTAGTTAACGTGAAACGGTCAGTGTATATGCAAAGTTTAACAGCTATAGGTTAGTGACACAGTGAAGAACTGGCGTGATAGCAGCTAGAGTAAGTTTACAGGACCCCTTGTTTTGTTATCCTCATGGAAAGTACCTTAAGAAGGTCTGTGACTGCAGGAGCAGTAAATTGGAAATAAACAATTTTTTTTTGTTTCTCAAGCAAACTGTCTGTATCATTCACAAACATGAGAAAGTCTTCAGATGCTAGAAATCCAAGCAGTACCAACAAAATACTGGAGGAACTCAGCAGGCCAGTCAGCATCTATGGAAAAAAATAAACTGTTGACATTGCAGGCTGAGAGCCTTCATACGTACTGATGAAGGGTCTTTGCCTGCAATGTCCACTGTTTACTCTTTTCCTTCGATGCTGCCTGGCCTGCTGAGTTCCTCCAGTATATTGTGTGTGTTGTATGTATCAATGGTGTTGAGGTATCCAAGGACTTCAAGGTCTCAGGTGTAAATTCGCCAATAGCTTATCTTAGTCAAGGCGTTTGGTTGCTGCAGGTAAGAGAGCACACTAATGCCTCTGCATCCTCAGATCCCTAAAGGAATTTAGCATGTCTATGATGTCCCTACAGATGCACCACAGAAAGCATCTTATCTAGATACATCACACAACTGCTCTGCCCGAGATGGCAAGAAGTTACAGAGTTATGAACACTGCCAAGCCCATCACACAGACCACCCTCCCCTCTGTGAACTCTGACTACACATTCCACCACTTGAGGAAAATAGCCAGCATCATCAAGGACCCGTCCCACATTCATCAATTTTTCTTCCCGCCTCTCCCATCAGGTAGAAGATACAAAAGATTGCAAGCATGAATGAATGCAAGGACAGCTTCTATCCTGTTATTCTCAAACATTTGAGTGGACAGAAGTACTTTAAAAGATAAACTCTTGATCTACCTCATCAAGGTCCCTGCACTTCATTTGTTTACCTGCTCTGCACTTTCTCCATGTCTGTAACGATATAGTCTGCATTTTGTTTTCTTTTTATTCCCTCAATATACTTATGTATTGAATCATCTGTCTGGATGACACAGAAACAAAAGTTTTTCACTATGTCTCAGTACACATAATAATAATAAACTAATACTAATACTTCGTGATTAGTTGAGGCATAAATGCTAAGTAGTTATGGTGCCCAACAGCGAATCCTTTGCTTGTATCTTAGAAAACAGTTCTATTTCCATCTTTAATATCTCTAGTTTTCCTTTTAAGGGTTCTTTTGAAGACCCTGACCTGGAGTTACACGCTGACTATGGTTCTTTGCGGCGATGGGACCCACTCTCGGAGTTCCACAATCGGCCATTATTCGGCATGCCAAAGTCTCGGCCTAAGATTTTGGCTTGGATTCAGAAGCCTGGGATCTCGAGGAACTGGACATGGTCGGATCAAGGGTCGACGTTGCCACAGGAGACCCGCGCGTCATTGGGGGAGTTGGAACATCTGCTGTGGGCCTGGGGACCCGGGATCTTTGCAATCTTCAGGCACAGAGCTCGAGAAAAGCGATGTAATGGACTTTGAATATCGTAAACCAGCGAGTTGTTTGTTATGTCTCCCCGCTCGTTGGAAAATTGAGTCATCTCTTTCTCCCTTATTAGGGGAGAGAGAGCCTGCAGCGTGTCGAATTATCGGGTGAACCATGTGGTCTTTGGGGTAACTGCAAGTCTGCGTCTTTGCTATTGCTTTGCTCATGCTTGAGTGCTGATAGCAGGGCCGCTTTATTTTTGTTGATGGGGGAGGGGGATTGTTGCTCACTGCCGCTTATGCGCAGGAGGGAGGGGAGCTGGGGGGGATGACTTTGGGGTTCTAACATTTAATTGTCGTTTATTCTTGGGGCACTCCTCTGTTCTTTTGTGGATGGTTGCAAAGAAAAAGCATTTCAGGATGTATATTGTATACATTTCTTTGATATTAAATCATACCTTCGAACCTTTGAAATGCTGATCAGATATTGCAGTGATAAATCTTCGAGTCTTTGGTTTACAAGGGAGCCTAAGATTCAGTAAAGGGAAACTAGAACCAAAATCAGATCAAAGCACAACCATGATTCTACGTTCCTCCAATCCAGCTCCTATACACAGTTTTTTAAACATTTTTTCTGTAATTTTAGAAACATAGAAACATAGAAAAGGTACAATACAGGCCCTTTGGCCCACAGTGTTGTACCGAACATGTACTTTAGAAATTACCTCTATTTTTCAAGCTCCATGTATCTATCCAGGAGTTTCATACCCGCCTCCACCACCGTCGCCGGCAGCCCATTCCACGCACTCACCACCCTCTGTAAAAATCTTACCCCTGACATCTCCTCTGTACCTACTTCCAAGCACTTTTAAACTGCGTCTTCTTGTGTTAGCCATTTCAGCCCTGGAAAAAGGCCTCTGACTATCCACACAATCAATGCCTCTCATCATCTTATACACCTCTATCAGGTCACCTCTCATCCTCCGTCGCTCCAAGGAGAAAAGACCGAGTTCACACAACCTATTCTCATAAGGCATGCTCCCTAATCCAAGTCTTGGCCTTCTAATCATTCCATATTCTTCTTTTTTTCTGGCAGCATCTTCGCTAACACGGGACATATGGGTATTGTGCTTGAGTTGTAAAGGGACAACCTGCAGGTGAGAGGGATTTAGTTTAATGGAGACAAGGGATTGTAGATGTCGGAATCTGTGTCTGTCTCCAAATTCCACTCTAAATAACACACCCATCCCCCAGCTCCTTCTGCCCCTTATCATTAACCCGTCCCACCAGCCCCTGTGTCACCACTCCTCAACCCATGAATTCCATCTGACTTACTGACTTACTCAGACAGATTGCATTTTGCTTAAGCTTCATGCTTTGCCCAAGAGACAAAACAATCAGTATTCCCTGAAATACACATCAGGAGTGACAATGCGGTTCATGTTCTCTAAAGGAAATGCTTGTCCCCATAGGTTTCTGATTTGTCTGCAAGTCCTACCACCAAGCACCTGGCTGACTTCCTTCTTTAAAACTTTTTAATTACAAAATCGGCTTCAGATTTTTATCACTGCTCTCATATCTTTTCTGGTCCCCGACATTTCTGAACAAAGATTGCAGCTGGTAAGGTCACAGTCTCACAGCTCCCGTCCTGACCTCGGGTGCTGTCTGTGAGGCACTTGCATGTTCTCCCCGCGATTGGGTGGGTTTCCAACAGATGCTCCAGTTTCCTCCCAAATCCCAAAGACGTGTGGGATGTTCAGTTAACTGGCCACTGCATGTTACCTTCAATGTGCAGGTGAAAGGTGGAATTTCTGAGGGAGTTGAGGAGAAAGTGGGAGAATAAAGAAGGATGAGTGTAACTGAGAGCACGGGATGCCAGATGCTGGAATCTGAAACAAGCTCAGTGCAAGTAGATGCATCATGTCCATTACTGAACAGGAATGGACCCTTACAGCCCGCTTCATCCATGCCAACCCTGATGCTCATTTACCCTAATCTCACTTGCCTGCATTTGGACCATTCCGCTCTAACCCGTCCCTACGTAAGTGCCTCTCCAAATCACTCTTAAACATTGTAACTCTGTTTGCCTCATTCTTCTCCTCTGGCAGTGCATTTCTGTTAACAACCACTCTGTGTGGAAAAACTTACCTCTCTGATCTCCTTTTCATTTCTCCCCTCTCACCCTAAACTTGCGCCTTCTCCTTCTGCCTCCTCTGCCCTGGGGAAAATATTTATCCAATCTACGCCTTAAGTAGCTTTATAGAGCTCTTCTACGTCACTATTCAGCCAATCCAATCGTTCTTTATATTAATTCCAAGCAGCATCCTGCAGAAATATATAAGCTGCTGGAAGAATTTAGCAGGTTGAGCAGCATCTGCGGGGGGAAAATGGATGTTTTGGGTCAAGATCCTGTACCAGGTTTGATGAAAACAGATTTAATGGGCAATAATCCTTCATCAGAACAGTCTCATTTCCAATTCCTGACCTACTGAGTGTTTCCAGTATATTCTGCTCCTATTTTAGATGTATAGGAGCTGCAGTTTTTGTTCATTTCTCTGTTGGCTGAATGCCTCCTGATTTGACTGATCCTATCCATAATCTTTATGAATCTTGGGCATTATCCTACAAGGTGTCCTTTGGATTTTCAACAGAAATTTGCTGACAAAAGTTCAATCGTTTGAATTTTCATCACTCCTTTTACACTCCACAAGGGTGTCCATTGACCAGTTTAAAGCCAACGTCTGTGATCATTCAGTGTTGTGGGTAGACTGATAATGATTTTCATTTTAGAGCACTCTGCATTGTGGAATCAATCAAATTTATTCTTTAATCACCAATGAATTCAACTGGTACAAATAGTATTCAATTTGCCGTTTGCAAAGATTTATCCTGGGACATGGATTTACACATAATTGGAACCATGGGGATCCAAGGGAGCAATTGGATGCTTGAATCAGGCAGAAATTGATGTTTAGTTCTATACTAAGATCTGATCATTTCACAGTTACACATTGGTCATTAGGTAGCTATTTCTCACAGACCATCTATTATCTATTTATCACACAGTAACAGTGGGTCTGTGTCCATTGCACTGGTAATTAGTTTCTGTGAAATCTTTAGTATATCTGCAAGGTTTAACAATTATAGGTTAGTGACATTTTGAAGAATTGCTCTGTTAGAAACTGAAATAGTTTTACAGGATCCCTTATTTTTTTATCTTCATAGAAACAAATTGGTGGGAATATGCTCCAGCGATGAAGGTCAGATTATTTAAATATGACATTTTCCTATTCATATCGTAAGTGACATCAAAAGTCATTTTAAACAAAATAATTAAGGTGACAAGAACATGTCACATCCATACAGACTTTATCAGAGTCACATTTCAGGAAATAACTAACTATCTTGGTGCACTAATTCATTTATGTATGAACAGATATTAAAGGCCTAGACAGATACTGATGATAATAATGGAAATTCAAACAGTGATGCCTTGGTGATTTCAATGACAATTCAGCAGGGGCAAGAGGGCCAAGTTAATTCTGCTACATCAGTATTAGATTTATTACCACCAACATATGTCATGAAATTTGTTGTTTTGTGGCAATAGTATAGTGTAAGACATAACAATTATTATAAATTACAAAATAAAATTTGCAAAAGACAAATAGCTAGGCATTCATTAACTGTTCAGAAGTCTGAGGGCAGAAGCTGTTCCTAAAACACAGAGTGTGCATCTTCACACTCCTGTACCTCCTCCCTGATAAGACCATAAATCATAGGAGCAGAATTAGGCCATTCAGCCCACTGAGTCTGTTTCACTATTTGATCATAGTTGGTTAATTTTCCCTCTCATGCCTATTCTCCTGCCGTCTCCCTGTTAGCTTTAGTACCCTTAGTAATCACAAACTCATCAACCTAAGCTCTAAATGTAGTCAACAACTTGCCCTCCACAGCTGTCTGTGGCAATGAATTCCACAGATTCACCAGCCTCTGCCTAGAACAATTCTTCCTCATCTCTGTTCTAAAGGGACATCCTTCTATTCTGAAGCTGTGCCAGGCACTCCAAGACCTTCCCACTATTGGAAACATCCTTTCCACATCCTTGCTGTCTAGGGCTTTCAATATTCAGTAGGTTTCAATGAGCTCAAAACTCAGGAGCCATCAAATGCTTCTTGTATGTTAACTCTTTCACTCCTGGGATCATTCTCATAAACCTCCTCTGGACCCTCTCCGATGCAAGCACATCCTTTCGTAGCAATAATGCAAGAAGGGCATGTTCTGGATAGTGAGGGTAATTAATGATGGTGCTGCCCTCCTGCCCCACCACGTTCTGGGATTGTCTTGGTGGCAGCGAAGGTTGTGCATGCCTCTTATCTAACTGCATTATGTAGCCGTTGCAAAAGCTGGTGTACAACAACTCCACATTAAAAGAGACGAGGCATAATGTGAAGTTCAGGACCTGATAGCCTGCATCCTCCTGAAAAATCCCAAGAACAACAGAACTATTATCAATGAGCAATCAAAACTTGGAACTCAGATACTTTGATGTTGTCATCACTGGACAAGACATACTGGGCAGGAGATGACTGGGTTAAGAAACATGCCGGTGGGTAGACCATACATTCTTACAGCATGGAATCAGGCCTTTTGCCCCTAAGGTACTTCAAACTTTCTGCATCATCACTCAAAGAGTTGAGCTGCATATGCATGTAACGAGAGCCGTATAACTCATCTCCTTCTACCTTAGACCACGAACTTATCAATCACCCCTACTGTGGATACTTTCTGGATGTCCAAGATCCATATACTCCACGACTGCTGGACTAAGTGTGCAAATGTAGGAGGGGACTATGTTGAAAAATAAATGTGTTAGGTTTTCTAAAATTGACTCCTTCTACCTTAGGCCACAAACTTATTAATCACCCCTCGTATCTCAATGCACTATGCAATAATCTAATCTGTATGCGCAGTGTGCAAGAAATGCTTTTTACTGTATCTTAGACATGTGACAATAATAAACCAAATTCCAATTCTACAGTCATGGCAGATTCTGTCATAGGTCCAATTAAGACTCCTTTCTTAGCCATCCCATATTGCTTGGCAGTTTAGAGTAAAACTCCACAGCAATTAACTGAACCAGCAATAAAACCATGGTCATGAAACAGTCAGCTATAAATTTGTTGATTTATTTTTATTTATTGAGTTACAGCACAAATAGGTCCTTCCAGCCCTTCAAGCCACACTGCCCAGCAATCCACATATTTAACCCTTGCCTAATCATGGGAATTTACAACGACCACCTAACCTACCCACTGGTACATCTTTGGGCTGTCGGAGGAAACCAGAGCACCTGGAGGAAACCCAAGTGGTCATGGGGCAAACGTACAAATTCCTTGCAAGACAGCGGCAGGAAATAATATTCAATTGTAAAGTGGTTAACAGTCTTTTTTTCAAAATCTGCAGATGCTGGAAATGCAAGCAACACACACAAAATGCTGGAGGAACTCAGAAGGCCAGGCAGCATCTATGGAAGATAGTACAGCTGACATTTTGGGCCAAGACCCTGCAACAGGACCTCCTCCAGTCCTGCAAAGGGTCTAGGCCCACATTGGTGCTATCTGGCCTGCTGAGTTCCTCCAGCATTTTGTGTGTGTAGCGGTCTTTTTTTTATTTGCATTAGTGATATGGCAATATTTTTATCCAAAGAATTGTACAAAAAGCACTGAAAGGTAGGTGTTTATTCTAATTTCTTGAGCATGGATAATAAATGTTTGCAAATTACATGAAAAGTCTAGTACACTAGAATTTGAATCAGAATTGTGATTGTGGAGTCACAAAGGTCATAGAGTCATATACCATGGAGACAGACCCTTCAGCCAGCAATACGTGTTTACAATCAAACACCCAATTACACACCCCATTTTATTCCGATCAACCACCCCCTCCAGAATATGTGACGCACCTACACACTGGCAGGCAATTTACCAATGCCAATTAACCTTCCAACCTGTATGTAGTTTGGATAATGGAAGGAAAATAGAGCACCCAGAGGTGAAGCTTTCAATTTCCACACAGACACCACTAAAGGTCAGAAGTGAAACTGGAACTGAGAGGCAGCAGCTCTGACAACTGCACCACTGTGGATCATCTGTAAGCTGTTGGAAACTACTGGTCTATGTGGAAAAATGTAAAGTATTAGTGTGGTAGCTAAATAGAAAATATGTAATAAATGAACTTATTCTTTCAGGAATTAGTATGAATCAATCATTGATACTTCCAGCAGGATCATTCCTATGAAAAAGACAAGAAATCAAAACCAGCAGAAGAGCTATTGTTATACAACTGTTCTGTTTAATCCATCTGTAATATTTTACGTGGCACTAGTAACCATAACAACAGGAAGGCAGTAATTACTTTGAGAGAGCATGTGTTGTTTAACAAAGATAATATCAGGGCTCAGGAGCTTTGCATAGTTAAGAAATGTGAGAGAACTAGTGAAGTGATCAAATTTATTCAGAACATGATATCACCATATACATAAAGTTTGTAAAGATATTTATAGGCAATGATTTTATTCATGGTTATACAGGTAAATAAAGTATAAAGGACAACCAGTGTGGAAAGATCAGGAAGTCTGTTTTGGTGCCTTTAGAAATCTCTGCGCTTAAGGAATTGCGGCTTAGCACCTTTCATGTTAACCAAAGCAAACAGGCAAGATGGCATGGTGCTGCCCCTTCCATGGGAATGGGCCCCTTCCACCATCCTACAATGTCTGAGTATTCCACTCTGACTGACACTAACACATTGAAACCACACCATCAGGTGCAGGATTAAGGAACCAAATAAAATGGGCACTTAAGGACAAGAGAAGTAGTACAAATAAATTAATAATGTAACACACTCTTTTCCTTGTAAGATCTGGAATGAAACAGAACACAATAATCACTTAGAAGCTACCAAATATCCTTCTTATTTCCCAATGCTCATTAAATGAGTCTGAAAATTGTGGCAAAGAGGAAAACCCAAAGTTGTGATTGTTGAAAAGCTGAGGATTCGGAGGAAAGTTCTGTGACACTCAGCAGGTCACGTAGCATCTGCGGAGAAAGAAACTCAGAAAACATTTCAGGCCATTAGAGATCTTGATGAGAAGTTGTCAACCTGAAATATTACTGAATTTCTCTCATCACAGATGCTGCCTGGTCTGCTGAGTGTTCCTGATATTTTCTGTTTTCCTGTGAAATCAAAATCACTTTAAATTGCTGATTAAGTTGTGGCCAAGGCTGAGTTTGTTCTCACTGCAGTGTAGGAGACACAGGACTGACTCTATAGAGGTTTACAAAATTATCAGGCTTACAGATAGGATCGAAAGTTAGAGCCTTTTTTTTCCAGAATCAAAGTCTAAAACTAGAAGGCTACAGAGGAGATATGTAAAGATGATCAGAGGGGCAAGTTCTTTACACACCAGTGTGGGAATATGGAGTGAGATGCAGGAGGATGACAGGTAAAATTGTAATGTTTAAAAATGTTTAGAACAGGTACATGGATAGAAACATTTAGAGCAGTAGTTCCCAAAATCTTTTGGGCTACTGCCCCCTTGGCTCCCACCACAGTCCCAGTGACTCCCTCCTACATTAAAACTATAAAGAATTTTTGTTTTACAATACACAGTGAAAGAAAATAGGAACTGGAAATTCAAATCAGTGATGAAGAATTTCAAGTCCATTTAAAACTACGAATCAAATTATTTCTTTATTTAATTACAGTAAAACTATTTTCATCAACAACTTTAAAGCATACATTAGTAGTACAACACAACTTCATTGCTTTTTCACCTTTCATTGAGATGGATGGGTTTGGTGCAATGACATCAGCTTCTCAACACCAGGCTGAAAGTCACTCAGAAGGAGTCTCAGATCCCCACGTTCAGTAATATGCAGTCTTTTCATTGCTTTAAAGAAAGCTGGGCAACTGCACTGAAACTATGCTCAACTAAATATGATGTTGGAAAGACATTAAAGAGCGTCTTGACCTTTCACACAGTGCAGGATAGCATTCGGGGATTTCTTTCTGCAAGCAGAACTCTTTGTGTGATTTTTTGAGGCCTGCCTTCAGCACAAAGTTACTTTATAGTGAGATCCATTCTTCTTCCATTCTTCCTGTCAATTTCTCATTATAAGTTTTCAGGAATGAATTTCTTACCCAATCTGGAATTTGGATCTAGAGAAAGGAAGTACAGACGCATGAAGGCACGCACTTAAAGATTCAGTGACAGCTTCTTCCCCTGTACCATCCATTTTCTGAATGGATATTGAACCCATGAACACTATATCACTACATTTTATTTCCATCTTTGCACTACTTATTTAATTTAACTATTATATATGTATAATATGTGCATGTGTATATATATATATAGGCATCCATTCCATTAGTATCGTGAGACCATGGATTTGTGCCTTGGGCAAGGTTGTATGGAAGACCGGCAGTTGCCCATGATGCAAGTCTCCTCTCCCCACGCCACCGATGTTGTCCAAGGGAAGGGCACTAGGGCCAGTACAGCTTGACACCAGTGTCGTCGCAGAGCAATGTGTGGTTAAGTGCCTTGCTCAAGGACACAACACGCTGCCTCAGCTGAGGCTTGAACTAGTGATCTTCGGATCACTAGACCAACGCCTTAACCACTTGGCCATGGGCCAACACAGTATGAATTACTGTAATTCATATTTTTTTCCCATTATTATGTATTGTATTGTTTTGCTGCTACAAAGTTAACAAATTTCAGTGCCGAGTGACACTGAGGCTGGCCGGGGGGGCGGGGGGGGGGCTACATTATCAAAGTGTATACTGTATATATCACCATATACAACCCTGAGGTTGTTTCTTTGCGGGCACAATCAATAGATTCAATAGCCATGATAGAATCAATAAAAGATTGCACTCAAGAGCGCAGACAAGCAGTGTGCAAAAGACAATGAACTCTGCAAGTACAAATGAAAAAAAAAGAAATAATTATTAATAAATAAACAGTAAGTATCAAGAACATGAAATACAGAATCTTTGAAATTGAGTCCATAGGTTGTGGAAACAGTTCAGTGATGGGGCAAGTGAAGTTGAGTGAAGTTATCCCCCCGGTTCAAGGGCCTGATGGTTGAGTTGTCTGTAAGAAGTCTGTACGTCCTTCCTATGAGTGTCTGGGTTTCCTCTGGTTGCTCCAGTTTCCTCCCACAGTCTAAGACAAAGAAGGCATTTGTCATTTTTGAATTTCACACATTAGTTATTTGAGAGCTGATGGAATAATTTTACAGTGAGAGTTTTTAACCACCTAAGTGCTCATGACCACCGATGCAGAAGCCACTTTTCAGTGAGACAACCCTTCCCACTGGAGATCCTAAAGGTGGTTTCTGCCTCAGCAAGCTTCATGTTGGTGCGGGCTACCTGGTTCAACATAATTACAATAACATAAAAACCTGGCTTCCCTGTGCCCCTGTGGCCCACATGAAAACAAGACATCCCTTATGAACTTAATTACCACTTGCCAGATGAAAACTTAACCCCCAGTTCCTCCACCATGATCACACTAATTCACCAAAGACACAAGACACTGCAGATCCTGGAATCCAGAGCAATAGATTTGGAACAATCCTTTGAAGCAGTTTAAGGGATTGAGCAGCGTCTGTGGGAGATGCTGGAAGGAGTGAGCCCTAGAGCAGAATTTTGATTCAAAACATTGATAATTCTGTTCGTCCCAGAGATGCTGCTCAACCTGAGTTCCCCTGCAGATTATAACACCAGATCACTGTCCCCACAATCACTTAACGCTTAACCACCAATCACACACCACCCTGACTACTCACCTCATCTTCCCTGCAATTAAACTTATCCTTCCCACTGATATCTCTCAACATTGACTCTTTCCATTTATCCTATACTGCAGGACCTTGACCCAAAATGTCAACTTACACATTTAACAAATGCTGTTTGACCTGCTGAGTTTTACCAGCATATTATTTTTTGTTCCAGATTACAGCATCTGTGGTCGTTTTTGTCCACCCTTCCTCCTCCACTTGTGTAAGTCTAACCTAGTCCCTGATTACCAAACCATATTCTGACTACTACCAAATCGAACCTCACTAATTCCTGTCAGCTGCAACAATGATTGGGCCCATATGCCCTCACAACCACTTCAATGTTGTTTTAACCAGTTTTCTCTGCACTTGAGTCTTGCACTACTTTATGTAATTTCTCTTGTGAATGTTGTGTATCTGAAACAATGTGCCTGTGATGCTGCTGCATGTTTTTCATTGCATGAATGCATACTTGTGCATGTGACATCGCTAGTAAATGACTTTGTCTATTGAATCTCCTCATGGTGAATGCATAAGCCAGGCATTTGTTCCACCTTGAAGCTTTTGACTAACATGCCTTTTAAGACATCAACATGCTTCAGCAGCCTCAAAGTATTTTCAAGAAGGGAATATGTACAGCAGGAAAAGTACAGATTTTTGCTGTTATCCTTGCCCCATTACGCACAGTAATAGATATTCCAGGAACCTGCATTGAAAGCAATAAATCATGTCTTGCTATTGCTGCTTCACATCCATTTGGTGCATAATTACATGGGAATCGATTATGCTTTGATTGACACAGTGGTGCCTAAATGGCCAGTACTATCAACAATGGTATTGAGATAAGTTTTCACTGCATGGCCTGACCTAGTGCTTAATTAAAACTATAACTCCCATAGAGAGCAGAGTATAATTATCGTCAAATTACAATCATGCGCTTTTGAATCCACTTAGGGTAGGAGGCACTCAGTTTATGTAAGAGGTCAACCCAAGGTAGTCTTGGTTTACAAGTTTGCGGAGAAGGATTCCACTCTCTCTCTCTTTTTGATAGACAGGAAAAGAAAGAGAAGTAAAGAGAAGCATGCTTCCAGTTCCTTCCTTTGATCACCGGCGTCAATTTTTTAACAGGTGGTGGGAGTGACAGGACAGTTAACAGGTCGGAACCATCAGCTTACTAGTGCATGTCAAAAGAACTGATTGGGATCATAATGAGGTGCTGCATCTTTAGCCTCCAATATTTATAGTTTTAATACCAGAATTTAAAATATTTGTCAGCTGCACAGCTACAGTAGCTAGTGGTAATGAACTGCTGTGGACAGTTATGCTAAATTAAAATAA
This sequence comes from Mobula birostris, assembly GCF_030028105.1. Taxonomy (NCBI): domain Eukaryota; kingdom Metazoa; phylum Chordata; class Chondrichthyes; order Myliobatiformes; family Myliobatidae; genus Mobula; species Mobula birostris. The sequence continues at coordinate 21,268,589 of NC_092371.1, read as the reverse complement.
TCTGTTAGTCACCCAAATCTGCCACAGAAGATGCAAAAAGTAAGTCAAAAGTGAAAAACAGGGGTTACTGAAGATATGCAATGAAAAATGGAAATATTTTACATTATATGGTAATTGACAAGTTGAAATTCAACTATAGTGAAATGTTTGGGGTCAGCACCAACACTAATGTTGTCACTTTCATGATAGACTGGAATCCATTATTGGAAAAATTGGAATAACCGCTTGTCAATTACAAGGCATCCTTTAATACAAATTGAGCACATCAGCTGCTATACACAATTCACCCTCTATATCTTAGTCACGATGTTTCCCTCACATATTTGTATTGATGATTCCAGCTCACTGCCATTAGCTCGCCTTTGCGGATGCCATAATGATAGGCGTACACTATAATGCCATTCTACACTAAAGTTCTCAAGCAGCAGTCAAATTTCACCACTATAATGCAGTAGATGACTGAAGGAAAGAGTAAATGGAGGAAATAGTATTTTCTGTTGCTCCTTAGCATGAAGCAAATAACAATTTAACACCTGGAATATGTAGCAGCACTGTTGGTGCTTGGTTTGTGCAGGGAGTAAAGAAATATTGACAATATAGAGGAAAACTATCAAATTATGGATCTTATAACAGGTGAGTGGAATTTTTTTGCAGAAATGAACAGATATGGGATCAAAATAAATTTGAAAATATTAGGGGAAAATTGGACATTCTCTGAAGGATTGAAGAATTGTTAGTCAATATCAAAAGGGTAAACCTTTTATGGAGATAAGAAGTGTGTGCATCTGTGTTACAGGATAACAAACTGAATAACAAGATGGTAAGATGAGTTTGTGAACTCAGTTACACAGAAGTGAGCTTTTGAAAATTCAAAGTTCCAAGTAAGTTTATTATCAAAGTACGTATACGTCACCATATATAACCATGAGATTCATTTTCTTGTAGGCATACTCAATAAATCCATAATAGAGTAATAACCCTAATAGAATCAATGAAAGACCATTTGTCTTTTGTTCAACTAGTGTGCAAGAAATAACAAACTATCTAAAGATTTTGCAAAACTTATTCAAATGATAACCTATTAATCAGGATTTGATGCTTAGCAGGATTCACCCACTCCTGCGACCTTGTTTACTCACAAATAAATAAGAACCAAGTAAGGAAATTGAGCTGTACTCAATGAAGAGCATGCTGATGTATGCATCTTCACTGTCCAGATGTTCCAGGGCTGGGTGAAGAGCCAATGAAATAGCATCTACTGTGGACTTGTTCTGGTGGTAGGCAAATTGCAGACGATCCTAGTCATTTCCCAGGCAGGTGTTGATATGTTTCATCGCCAGTCTCTCAAAGCACTTCATCACGGTTGATAATCGCTGAGGCAGGTTACCGCACTCTTCTTAGGCACTGGTATAATTGAAGCCTGCTTAAAGCTGGTGGGTACCTCAGACTGCCACAGTGAGAGTTGAAAGATCTCAATGAACTCTCTAGACAGTTGATCAGCACAGATCTTTAGTACTTGGCCTGGTACCCTGTCTGGGCTGCATTCTTTTTGCATGTTCACCCACCTGAAGGACGCTCTCACGTCAGCCTCAGCGGCTGAAATCACACGTTCATCAGTGACTGTGGGAATCTGAGAAGGTGCCTCCATGTTTGGATGATTAAAGGGAGCATGAAAGATATTGAGCTAGTCGAGGAGTCAGACCCTTTTGTCGCCTATGTCACCTGTATTCATTTTGTAGGAGATGATTGCATTCAGGCTCTGCCACAGCTGTCGAGCATCCTTCAGTGATTCAAGTTTGGTTTGGAAATGCCACTTTGCATGGGAAATGGCTTTCTGAAGGTCGTACTTGGACTTCTTGTATTTTATTTGGTCACCAGAGCTGAACGCCTCTGATCTGGCCCTCAGCAGATTGTGAGTCTCACAGGATATCCAGGGCTTCTCATTGGGGAAGACTCTGAATGATTTTTTTGGGGACACATTCATCTATGACTGCTTTTAAAAAGCTGTGACAAATGTAGTGTATTCGTTCAGACCCTCTGATGGGTCCTTGAACACGGTCCAGACCACCAACTTGAGGCAATCCTGTAGCCTCCCATTACCACCTTTTTAGTCATCTTGCTCGTTAGCCTCTGCCTGTATGCAAGTAGGTGGAGGGTAGCCAGACGATCAGATTTCCCAAATTGCAGTCTAAGGGTTAAACAGTTGGCAGTCCTAATGGCAGTATCGCAGTGGTTGGGTGTGCTTGGACCCCTGGTGCTGCGGGTTATATGCTGATGATAACTGGACAGAGATTTCTTAAAACAAGCCTGTTAGAAATCCCCAGCAATGATTTGAAATGTGTCATGGTAGTTTATTCCTTGTTTGCTGATGGCGATATTCAGTATCTTGAGTGCTTGTATAGCATTGACCTTTGGCATGATGTAAACTCTGGTCAGGATCATGGAGGAAAACTCTCTTGGTAAGTAGATATTAAGTTCAATATACGGGAATGGCTGTAAGGAATTAAAAGAGGGGTTTTAATTGTTTGAGAACTTTAGGTGTTTTTTAAAGTATTTTGATTTTTTCTTTTTTTAAAAATATATTTTTGAATTGTTCTAAATGTCAGAATCTCAGAATTCCTGAATGATATGTTTTAATCTTTATAAAACACGTACCTGTACACATTGGATGAGATCAAGTCAAATGTCATCTCTGTTTCCTTATTCCCCCAAGACCCAATGATCATTGTCGCTGCAAATACTCACACATAAAGCATGGAGACCTACCCGAGGGAGACTCTGGAGAAGTAGATGGGCCTTTGTGCTTGGAATCCAGCCGCATTAGGAATAAGAATCAGAGAGGAGAAGCATTCACCCTCTAGGTTACTTAATCTCGATATGTCTTGTTTCAAGACAGTACAATTTCACCTTTCTACCTACTGATTGAGTTGTTATCAGTATCACATTGCTGGCTGGGGTCTATGCTGAGCACCGACTGGCTGTTGCCTTTCCTCCACTGCATGAGTGACTGTACGTCATTGAGATCCTCATGCTTTGAGGTGTCTCAATATGAAGAGTGCTAAATAAATGCAAGCCTCTGTTGCATTCTTTTTATTTACCTAGTACAAATAATTGGATGATTTGTGTGCTTTTTTGCTGTGTGACAAGATTTGTAATTATCTGGAATAAACACTAGTTCATGCAGTTTAACATACTGCTGTGACATAACCATAAATTTCACACCTGAGAGAAGAACAATGTCAATACACTGGGTGCCAATTTAGATAATTTATTTTATCATTTATTCATTCATACTCTCCATATATGTATGTTCCTTCCACCAGTGACATATTTTAATATATTTTGCTTGTCATCTATTATTGCATTTTTGTCACATATTATTTCAAAGGTAATAGACTCAAAATCTTTCATTCTTCAAACACCATTGCTGATCATTTCAGTTTGATGATACACAATGTTACTCAATATGGACCAAATATCTTCTTCAAAGGATGTTGATGGACGTTCTAATTTAATTGTCAGCCTGACCTCATATTCATCAAGAACAGTTCACACATTAAGTATCTTTTAATGTCAAAAACATTTTCCGAACATTCATGAACCGTAAACCAAAGTAGAATGAATTAGGAGGGATATCTAAAGTTTGTTCAAGGAGGTTTGTCTTACACTACATTAGATGTGATGCCAATTCAGCAATGAGGCTGCCGCCTTAGGTTTTTAAGCATTCAATACAAAAACATCTCTAGCTCACAGACAAACACATAGCCTTGATAGACTGAAACAAAACTCAGTTTTTCTCCCTCTGTTAGGAAAAACAGACACTGAAGTATAATCAACTCTAATTGTTGCATTAAACTATCTGACTTGGTATCACTCTATCACAGGTCTTTCCTTGATCCAATCCCTTCTTCCCACCTTCTCTACAACTTAGAGCTATCTATTATTTAAATCTTCCTTTTAAATAATAGACAGCTTTAAGTTGTTTACAAGAAGAGTCTTTGGCCTGGAACATTTTCTGTACATCTACTCCTACAGCTACTGTCTGATTTGCTGAGTCTTTCCAACATCTTATTGTTAATTGAAAAAGTATTTTATGTATCTCAGGAATAACAAGAGTGAAATTGGAACTACTGATCAACTTGTCCTGCAAAGTATGGTTAACATTTAGAAATATGAGATAACACCCGGTGTTTCAGGGTACACAAGGCAGTGCAGAATATGGAATCTGGAGTAACACACAAACTCTGGAAGAATTCAACGGGTCAAGCAGTATCTATGCAGGAGAAATGGACCGATGATACTTTGGGTTGAGATCTTTCACCTGGACTCAGAAATATTGACTTTTCATTCCCCTTCATTGATGCTACCTGATTTACTGAGCTCCTCCAACACTTTGTGTGTTGCTAATAATCCTGTCTGCCAGTCTTTAAAAAGTTGTGTTATGATTTCACCACATGTTAGTGCAAGGTAAGCTTTCCCAGAGCGTTGATAAATAAGATGACTTCTCAGTTGAAATAGCGAATGGCATGTCAAATATCAGTTAGGAGGAGCATTTAGAACACAGTGCCAAAAATCAATCAGTTTGAATAATTTCAATTGTTGATTATAGACTAATGAGGTCATGCTGTCCATTGATGAAAAGAAATAGCTTAATCAATTCTTTTATAAAAGAGGATGATCCTGCTGCCTGTATTATTCCAATGTTCCAAGTCCTAATAATGGACCGCATGACATGAATGGAAGGACACGGGGAAGGAGCAACAAAAGGACGGCAAGAGAAGCGAGAGAAGAAAATTAAATGAATCAAATCCTCAATTCCTGCCAAATGTCCATTCACTGTAAAACCTCATGCTTAACCATGTCAGTATTCAAAATCTGTTGTAGTACAAGATTTCAGAAAAGATGTACACAATGTCTTCTTTCAAGATTAAGCCGTGTTGAGGCAATATTGTTTCTGAGTTATTTATCTTTGACAAGTTTGAAAGAGAGTAGTCAAAAGTTCCTTAAGGTTGTTATAGCTGGAGGTGGTAATGGGGACAAGCTCCCACTGCCTATTAAATGTTCCCAATGGTGTGCGTTTCAAATAGCCTCTGACAGCTTAATCCAGCTCCTGGGCTTCGCGTGTGGCTTAGCTACTAAGCCTGGTGGAACCATTTCTACTTACAGGAGAAGGGGCAAAGGAAGGTTACTGGCACCTTAAAACCAGTCGTTTTGGGCAAATGGAGTTCATTATCTGTGGTTGGCAGCTCAGCGAGAAGGAAAACTCTGATCTCAAATCTCCTCTGTCTTGCGGCTATACCCACTCATGGGCAAGGCTTTGGAAGTAAACCCCGAGCAAAAAGTCTGGAGCTGGAGTCCCTAAGGCAGTCTTACATTGAGTTCAACGCTGACTGGTAACTGCTGCCACACCGCTGGTGTCAAACTGATCTGGTCTCTGTCGTTCCTTTGGGTTCATCAGATGTGTGGAGAGGGGGAGCTTGCTACATGACAACAGCTTTCTCTCCATATTGCATTGCTCAGGCTTGCATATCTAGACAGCTAGGATGCAACAACCATGGTCAACTCTGACCAACAGAGGCCTCACAGAAAATGCAAATGTTTAGTAGACCATCAGAACACCTGACACAGGTATCCTGAGGCCTGGAGTGTGCTTTCCAATCATATTTATTACTAGTTATCTTTTTATACAGTGATGCTGGAAAGTTTATGAACCTTGCAGAATTTTCTCTATTTCTGCATAAATATGACCTAAAATGTGATCAAATCATCATGTAAGTTCTAAAGCTAGATGAAGAGAACTCAATTAAATAAATAACACAAAAACATTATACTTGTTCATTTAGTTATTGCGAAAAATGATCCAATATTGCATGCATTTGTTAGGAAAAGTTTATAAACCACTTGGGGTTATGCCTTCTAAAGAAGCTATTTGGAGTTAGTCATTACAATCAATGAGATGACATTGGAGGTGTGGGTCGGACAGGTGCCCTGCCCTATAAAAATGACACATGAAGTCAGGTTACTGACAGAGCCTGCTCTTCTCAAGAAAGATCTATTTATGTGCATCATACCTCGATCAAAACAACATTTAGCGGACTTTAGAAGATGAATTGCGGTGATGCACCAAGCTGGAAAAGGCTATAAAATAATCTCTAAAGACCTGAGTGTTCGTCGGTCCACAGTAAGAGAAATGTCTACTAATGGACGAAACTCTGTACTGTTGCTACTCTCCCTAAGAGTGGCCGTCTTGCAAAGATCACACCAAGAGTGGAATGTGTAATGCTAAAGGAGGTGCAAAAGAATGCAAGAGTAACAGCAAAAGACCTACAGAAATCTCTAGAACATGCTAAAGCCTCTGTTTATGCATCCACTGCAAGAAAAACACCGAACAAGAATGGTGTTCATGGAAGGACACCATGGAAGAAACCACTGCTCTCCAAAAAATACATTGCTACACGTCTCAACTTCACAAAAGACTACCTGGATGTTATACAATGCTTCTGGGACAACGTTCTGTGGACAGTTGAGACAAAAGTTGAACTTTTTGGCAGAAATGCACATTCTTATGTTTGGAGGAAAAAAGGCACTGCACACTGTTAGAGTGAGTTTTTGGGTAGATGATTCATTTGTACTTAAATGACTTTGGCCACTAGTCTTCTGTTCTTTGACAAAGTACTGTGGATTGAGTTCATAACAATGCATTTCCTAAAAGCTGTGAACCCAGTTCATGTGTAACAATGCTGTTCCTAAAAGCTGTGAATACCAGAATACTAGCCCAGACTCTGCAGATGGAAGTGTGAAGTTTACAAGTAGTTTCGAAGACAACCTTATCTATATTTTGTAAATATAAATTGCCCTCTATGTTAGCACGTGTAAGGGGTTTCTTTTTTTTATGTCACTGCGTAGTCTAGTTAAAATGGCTTCTTTGTATGTTATAATTGAAAGGGTTTCTTTGTTATGTTAACTGCTGAGAAAGTCCTCCCGCTAGCAGTTTGTTTGGATCACGTTACTGATAAGAAGATGTTATGAACCAATTGGGATAGCTGTTATGCTTTTGGTGTGTCTGTAAGATATTGTATGCGCGGGGTTTGGGGGGGGGGGAAGGTGGCAGAGAGAGACAGAGGATGGACCAGGTGCTGTGAGTCCGCTAACGGGGTCAGACCCCGAGCGGGGCGTTCGGCGAGGAGAGGAGACGGAGACGGACTCGTGTGGAGTGTCTGGTCGATCACCATTGTTGGAAACCAGGCGGCCGGTCGAGGTAGTCCGAGGGGTCGCAGGGTGAAGAAGGAGGGTCCTGAGCTCCAACTGTCTGTGCATGAAGAGATTGAACTTTGATAAGTGTAGCGCCTTTTATTTTCCTTTTATATTTTATTCTCTATTAATTATATAGTTCCAGTAATATCTATAAACTGTAAATCATTTAATCGTATCTGGTGTATTGTCTGTTATTTGGGCGGGGTGGGGTACATCACACAGCATCCACACAAACTAATTACCCAGTTTGGTGGGGCCGAGGGCTGTTTCCCTGGACTACAGTGAGCCGAGCGACCCTGAGGCTGGCCGGGGGGCTACACACGTAAAATACCAAATAAATCTATTGTGGATTTAACTTGAACTCCTAAAGGCTGTGAGTACCAGCCCAGACATGTTGGCATAGGGAGGAATGGATGAAGTCAGAAGGTGTGATATTTTGTATGTAGCTTCAAAAAGAAGCATTGTCTATACTTGTAAATAGGGATTGCCCCTTGTGTTTAGCAAATAAATATCGAGCCCACATTGGGTTAGCAGACCTTTCCACCGAAAGCATCTCCGTCCGTATGATGCCTGCTGTACCTTGTTGTGTCAAATAAAGAAGCTGCTTTATATCTACCAGTAACTCTGTCTCTCTGGTGATTTCATCCATGCCACAACACACACCAACACCAAAATCTCATCCCAACTGTGAAGCATGGTGGAAGAAGCATCATGGTTTGGGGCTGCCTTGCTGCCTCTAGGCCTGAAGAGCTTGCAATCATTAAGGGAACAATTAATTCAAAACTGTTTCAAGACATTTTACAGGAGAATGTCAGGGTAGCAGTCTAAAGCTTAACAGAAGCTGGATAATGCAACAAGACAATGATACAAAAGGCAAGAGTAAATCAGCAACAGAATGGTTTAAAAAGAAGAAAATTAATGTTTCGGAATGGCCGAGTCAAAGTCTTGACCTTAATCCTATAGAAATGTTGTGGAAATACCTGAAGCAAGCAGCTCATGCAAGAAAGCCCACCAACATATCAGAGTTGAAGCGCTTTTGTAAGGAGAAATGGCCTAAAATTCCTCTAAGCCGATGTGCACCAGTGATCAACAGTTACCAGAAAAATTTGGATGAAATTATTGCGCCACAAGGGGGTCACACCAGTTACTGAAAGCAAAGGTTCGTACACTTTTTCCAACAAATACATGTGATCATTTTTCTCAATAAATAATTGAACAAGTATAATGTTTTTGTGTTATTTATTTAATTGTTTCTCTTTCTCTAGTTTTAGGACATGTGAAGATCTGATTACATTTTAGGTCATATTTGCGCAGAAATAGCGAACATTTTACAGAGTGCACAAACTTTCTAGCACCACTGTAATTGTTTTAGGGCTCACGGCTGAAAGTTTTTCAATTCTCCCTTCTCTGTCCTCAAGGCCATCCTGCTGTATGTTAGTCATTGACTACATTAGGTGGCAACCTCTTTGACATCAGGAGGCTCCACGCAACCACCAAACTCTGTAGACAGCGGGTCCTGGAGCTGCAGTATGCAGACGACTGTGCTCTTGTGGCCCATACTCCAGAGGATCTTCAGACTGTCCTTGCTGTGGCGGTGGGAGCGTACAGCAGGACGGGGCTGACTGTCAATACCACCAAGACAGAAGTGGTTTGCCAGTGGAGTACCAGTGTCCCACCCACTCTACCTGCCTTCACTGTTGGTGATGAAAAGCTGTCAGTAGTGCCATCTTTCAAATATCTGGGGAGCATTCTCTCTGAGGATGGCGGCATTGACAACGACATCCAGAGCTGCATTAAACAGGCATCAGCTGCCTTTGGGAGACTTCAGCAAAGAGTCTTTCAGAACAGGAGCCTTCGTCCCTCCACAAAGGTCGCCATATACCAAGCGGTCTGTGTCACCACCTTTCTTTATAGCTGTGAAGCTTGGGTAACCTACAGCCGTCACATCAAGTCCTTGGAGCACTTCCACATAAGCTGTCTCCAGCGCATCCTGGGAATTGCCTGGCGTGAGCAGGTGCCTCACACTGAAATACTTGTAAAGACCAACTGCGAAGTATTAAGACCATGATCACCCAGCGTCAGCTGCAGTGGCTGGGGCACGTGGTAAGGATGCCCCCATGTCGGCTACCCCGCAGAGTGTTATACGGCCAGCTACATCATGATCAACGCTCAGCTGGAGGGTCAAAAAAGCGCTATAAGGATCAGATGAAGAATGCTTTAAGGAAGTGCAATATCAGACCCAAGGACCTGGAGGAGGTTGCTGCTGACCGTACCACTTGGCGACAGCTGTGTAGGGACGGGGTTCATATTCTGGAGATGGAAAGAATGACCAGAAGACAGCAGAAGAGAGCCAGGAGAAATGCAGCCATGGTTACCACCACTACCACCACTACCACATATACATGTCCCACCTGCAATAGAGCTTGTGGGTCCAGGATAGGACTGTATAGTCATTAAAGATCCACCGTTAAAAGAGTGGATGTCGTCATTGGGTTTCGATGGACAACTGAAGAGAGAGAAGAGAGATATTATATAAATTTTTGTTTCCTTCACCTTTATTTGCTGTTGACATCATTGATGCAGCGTTGAAATTGGGAACCTACTTGACCTCCATGTAATTAGCTCTTTAAACAGGAGAAATGTATTGGCTTGGCATTGCTATTTGTCTGTATATTAAGAATCATGTACAAATTCACCTTCTCCCTCAGAATAAAGACAAAAGCTGATGCTGAAAAGCCCACACTGTGTACCAGTTTATCACTGTGTAATAGCTAAAATATCCAAGAGCTACACGGGGAAAACATGCCTAATAAGCCAAAATAATACTGGCTTAAGTTAGTACTGGACAGAACGACTGCTGATTTATGTGCTTTTGAAGCTTTTCTCTAACTTGTTAGGTGGATTCATATGGATTATTGTGCTTTGATTGGCTTTCTTTGTTTTGCTGTCAATAACTTCCCTTCTGGTCTTTAATTGAGGAAATTAGCAGTGTTAAGGGAACACTTATCATTGTGCAAATCACTGAAGTGCTATTTTGATGGGTTTTTTAACTCATGGATAAATTTCCCAAACACTACATTTTTATAATGAAAATGATTTAATCCTACAGATGGTCAAACATAATGTAGTAATGTAAAAGCGCCTGCTTGCTGACACAGTAAGCCCCTTTGACATCTTAATATCTAATATTGCTACCATTTTGTAAGGTCTTAAGCTCACAAAGCCTGCAAACTATTAGCATGAAATTGGTCATGACTCAAGAGTAGCCATTGCACATACACCATAGGCAATATGGGTTCTCAATAGAAAAAACATATTTTACAGAGGCTATGCAGGGAGATTCTTATACCACCATTAAAGCATAGAGGGAGATTTATGGTCTGTGTGTAGAGAGTGTGTGATACTTAGCCTGGGACCACTTGGTTGATAAAATGGAAAAGCACACCAATGAGCATGAGAAATAGAACAAGGAACTCTTTATCCAGTGAAGCCCCATACGCATTCTACCTATTTTGATAAGATCAACTCAAGAATGTATAAGCTTAGTCTGTTTAAACTTCTTTTGTTTAATAAACCAACCATCCTTGGAATCAATCTGATGAACCTTCACTGCGCAACTTTGATCACAAGTATATCTTTAGATGTTGGGGTTAGAACTTATACAATCTTCCAAATGCAGTTTCAGCAGAGATCAATATTACAGGATCAAGTTACCTTAACACTTACATTCAAGCTCCCCTGAGTCTATCTCATGCATGTATTCAGTACGCAATATACTGTATTGATTTATACGCACTGAACATAACTTCTAAAATTTGATTCCTTTGCATGCATATTCAGTCCAGCTAAATATTTTTCAAAGAAAAAGAATCATCTCGCATTTTCACCTTCATGATTCTGCTGTTGCACTTACAATATACAAGGGGCTACAAGTCTTGCAAGTTCTGCAAAAATATAGATGAAAGAACTTAGACTAGAATAGCTCAGTTGTCAGATGTACATCAAAACTTAGAGTAAAATGAGTCATTTTATGTCAATGACCAATACGGTCCGAGCATGAGCTTGGGACAGCCCGCAAGTGTTGTTGTGCTTCCGGTGTCAATGTAGCATTTACTCCCAGAAGATCTTGTGCTAGCCACCATTGGATTCAGAAACCCCAATGTATTATACAGTCACACATTTTCATAACCAACAATGAACTTCCTGAGACAAAGGCTATGTTGTGGCTGAGACAGGGGAAGTGGAACAGCCATGGCCAAGATGATGATTCAGACTTGAATTGTCAGAACATAAGAAATAGGAGCAGGAGTAGGCCATCGAGTCTGCCCTGCCATTCAATAAGGTAATGGCTGATCTGTCTGTAAACTCAACTTCATTTACCTGCCTTTCCCCCATAACCCTTAATTCCCTTACTATGTAAAAACCTATCTGACTGTATCTTAAATTTATTTAGTGAGGAAGCCTTAACTGCTTACCTGGGAAGAGATTTCCACAGATTCATCGCTCTCTGGGAAAAACAATTTCTCCTCATGTCCATCCTAAATCTTCTCCCCTGAATCTTGAGGCAAAGTCCCAAAATTCCTGTCTCACCTACCAATGGAAACAATTTTCTTACTTCTATCTTATCTATCCCTTTCAAAATTTTGTATGTTTCTATAAGATCCCCTCTCATTCTTCTGAACTCCAGCGAGTATAGTCCCAGGCAACTCAATCTCTCCTCATAGGTTAACCCCTTCATCTCTGGAATCAACCTGGTGAACCTCCTCTGCACTGCCTCCAAAGCCAGTATATCCTTCCTCAAGTAAGGAGACCAGAACTGCACACAGTCACAGAAAGTCAATCCACAAAGGGAAAAGAAGATCCCTTGGAAAGAATAGGACTCATGGTCAATAGGAGGATTTCTTCAGGAAAGAGTGGGGGCTGGAGTTTTGCTGGGGAGAAAAAATCAGGAAGAATAGGAATCTGGAGTCATTTTGGAAAGATAAGTGGTTATGTTATCATTTTTTGAAGTATTAAGCCTACTTTTGCCTGCCCTGGGGTGTGGATTAAATCTTTTCCCATCCTACCTGTCAACTGGACCAAAAGGCATAGCTCATGACAATATTTGTTAATATGCACATCGACTTAGTAGCTACTTTATTAGGCAAATCCTGTACTCAATACAGTGGCCACTGAATTTATGTCAGTGGTCTTCTGCTGCCGTAACCCATCCATTTCAAGGTTCGACGTGTTGTGCATTCAGAGATACTCTTCTGTGCACCACTGTTCCATTGTGTGGTTATTTGAATTACTGTCACCTTCCTGTCAGCTTGAAACAGTCTGGTCATTCTCCTCTGACTTCTCTCATTTTTACCCACAGAACTGCTGCTCACTGGATTTTTTTTGTTTTCACACCATTCTCTGTAAACTCTAGTGACTGTTGTGCATAAAAGTCCCAGGAGATCAACAGTTTCTGAGATACTCAATCCATCCTGTCTGACACCAGCAATCATTCCACAAAGTCACTTAGATCACGTTTCTTTCCCATTCTGATATTTAGTCTGAAAAACAACCAAACCTCTTAACCACGCAAACACGAGAAAATCTGCAGATGCTGGAATTTCAAGCAACACACACAAAAAATGCTGGTGAACGCAGCAGGCCAGGCAGCATCTACAGGAAGAGGTACAGCTGACATTTTGGGCCGAGGCCCTTCGTTAGGACTAACTGAAAGAAGAGACAGTAAGAGATTTGAAAGTGGGAGGGGGAGGGGGAGATCCGAAATGACAGGAGAAGACAGGAGGGGGAGAGATGGAGCTAAGAGCTGGAAAGTTGATTGGCAAAAGGGAAATGAGACTGGAAAAGGGAGAGGATCATGGGACAGGAGGCCTAGGGAGAAATAAAGGGGGAGAGGAGAAGCCCAATGAATAGGCAAGGAGTATAGTGAGAGGGGCAGAGGAAGAAAAAGGAGAGAGAGAGAAGAAAAAAATAATAATTAATAATAATAATAATAACTAGATAAATAACGGATGGGGTACGAAGGAGAGGTAGGGCATTAATGGAAGTTAGAGAATGTCCATGCCATCAGGTTGGAGGCTACCCAGGCGGAACATAAGGTGTTTTTCCTCCAACCTGAGTGTGGCTTCATCTTGACAGTACAGGAGGCCATGGATAGACATATCGGAATGGTAATGGGACGTGGATTAACCATGTCTCGATGCTATTATGCATTGAGTTGCTGTCACATGATTGGCTGATTAGATATTTACATTAACGAGCGAGTGTACAGGTGTACCTAATAAAGTGGCAAATGAGTGTATTTAACCAGGTAAATGCATTTGATATTTTGTATGCTACATGTCAAGGAGGGTCAGTGATGGATGAACGTTGGAATATAAAATAACTTGCTGTAACTGAGTTTTTAGATAAAGGATGACAAATAAGCAATACTTTATATTGATATAGACTTCTTTTCCTTTCTCCTTCAGCATTCCTCTTGAAATGGTTATGTTCATTTCATCTCAGCCACCCACTGGCTATTGGCTGGGAAAGTGACTGCGGTCAGCCACCCCAAAATACATTTTTATATAATGTATTTTGGCATTTTACTTCCTGGCTTCTAGGTCTGAGTTTTTATGTCCATAGATTCCACTACGAAGTATCTAAAATGAGTGTATGTGTCAAATCTTGAGCCAGAGAGTGAAGTACATACCACATGCAGGCTGAGGGGAAATCTGATAGAAATTTATAAAATTACGAATGGCATAGATAGAGTTGACAGTGAGTACTTTTTCCCCACAGTCAGAATGCATTTATTATGGGCGGTAGTGGGGGGAGACAGGAAGTTCAAAAGAAATTTGTGGGACAAACTTTTTTAATTTGCACAAAGTGGTGGGTGTCTGGAAGGCACTGCCAGGGCGGAGACATTGAAGAGGCTCTTTCAATATGAAGAGAGTGTGTGAATATGGACTGTATTCGTGAGAAAGGATTTTGTGTCATTGGTTTAATAGTTCGGGGCTACATTGTGTATCACAGGGCCTGCTCCTGTATCGTACTGTTGTATGTTCTATGCTCATGTGCCAAGTATCTAACCTTAGACATTTATTTCATCTCCGCAGTATGTCAGTAGTTTATGATCTCTCCCTTCACTCCCACCTCTCTGGATGGTCATCGACTATGGATTTGAACAGAGGACAGGCTTAAAGATGAATTTGTAATCAGAAGATACAGCACTATAAATAGCAGATTTTATCCTGCCTTCGGCAAGCATCTCCCAGAAGTGGAACGACTACTTCTTAGCCAGTACCTGAAGGTAATTGAGATGCAGCTAATGAATAAACTTGCACTGAGCAAATCAATACAGGGAGTTAGAACATAGCGACATGCATATGCCAGCTCCAGCTATCCCTTGCATGATTGACAGAAGACTTGAGGCTCATTGATGGATGTTCTACAACGCAAAGATGTGCACAGGGTTTTGTGATGCTAAATGCCCAATAGCATCACTTACTTCTGCTGAAAGCTAGCCTGCGCAGTTGTCAAATAGTTTTATGTTTTGACTGGAAAGTCATCTTCTCGCTTTGAAACACAGAGTGTAAAAAGTTTAACCCATGACTACACAAGTGGATATGATGTTAAAGAAGGAATTCAGCATGCTTGTCTTCATCAGCTGAGTACAGAAGTTGGGATATCATATCACAGTATATGAATTTTTATGTAGGCCATATTTGGAGTGTTGTGTGCGGTTCTGTTCATCAAAATAGTATGGACGTGGAGTTTTTGAGAGGGTGCAAAAGAGGGTTACTAGAATATTGGCTAGATCAGAATCTGAATCAGGCTTAATATTACTGGTATATGTCCTGAGATTTGTTCTTTTGCGGCAATGGTATATTGTAATACATAGTAATAAAAGCTATAAATTACAATAAGTACTGTATATTAAAGTAAGTACTGTAGTGCAAAAAAATAGAGGAAGAAAAGTAACGAGGTAGTGTTCATGGGTTCATTGGCCTTCAGAAATCCGATGCTGTTCCTGAGACTTTCAGTTTGTGTCTTCAGGCTCCTGTACCTCTTCCTTGATGGTAGCAATGCGAAGATGACATCCTGGTTGACGGGGTTCCTTAATGATGGATGTTGCCTTTTTCAGGAATCGCCTTTTGAAGATATCCTGGATGCCGGGGAGGCTAGTTCCCGTAATGGAGCTGGCCGAGTTTACAAGCTCAGCAGCTTTTTCCAATCCTGTGCAGTGGCCCCTCCATACCAGACTGATGTAACCAGTTAGAATGCTCTGCATGGTAGATCTGTAGAGATTTGCGGTTATCTTTGGTGACATACCAAGTCTCCTCAAACTCCTAATGAAACATAACCAATGTTGAGCCTTCTTCATAATTGCTTTGATATGTTGGGCACAAGATAGGTTTTCAGAAATGTTGACATTCAGTAACATGAAAGTGCTCACCCTTTCCATTTCTGATCCCTTGATGAAGACTACTGAGTGTTCCCTCGACCTCCCCTTCCCGAAGTCCACAATTAATTTCTTGATCTTCCTGAGGTTGAATGCAAAGTTGCTGTTGTGGCACCACTCATTTAGCTGATGAATCTGGCTCCTGTATGCCTCCTCATCATCATCTGAACTTCGGCCAAAAGTAGTTGTGTTAGTGTTTTTGCTATACCAAGCCACACAATCATGAGTATAGATAGTAGAACAGTGGGCTAAACACACATCCTTGAGGTGTGCCTGTGTTGATTGTCAGTGAGGAGGAGGGATTATTTCTGATCTGCACTGACTGTGGTCTCCAGGTGAGGAAGTCAAGGACCCAGTTGCAGAAGAAGGTACAGAGGCCCAGGTTTTGGAACTTGTTGATTAGATCTGTGGAGGGTGGGGTTGTGTTGAACACTGAACTATAGTTAATAAACAGCAACCTGATTTAGGTATTACTATTGTCCAGAGGCTGAGTGGAGAGCCAGTGAGATTACATTCACAGTAGACCTATTGTGTCAACAGACAAATTGCAGCAGGTCCTGGCAGGAGTTGATTCCAGGCATGAACAACCTCTCGGAGCACTTCATCACAGTAGATGTGAGTACCACCGGAGGCTGGAGGAGGGTGTTAGTCACTGAGACAGCTCACCCTGCTCTTCTTGGGCACTGGTATGATTGTTGCCCTTCTGAAGCAGGTAGGAGCCTTCGACTGCAACAGTTAAAGATTAAAGATATCTTTGAACTCTCCCACCAGTTGGTTTGCATTGGGTTTTAGAGCTTGACGAGGTACATCATTGGGGCTTGATGCCTTGCAAGGGTTCACCACGTCGAACGATGTTCCGACGTCAGCCTCCAAGATAGAGGTCACAAGGTCACCAGATGCTGCAGGGATCCGCACAGTTGTAGTTTTATTCCCCCTTTCAAAGTGTACATAAAAGGCATTGAGCTAGGTCGGGAGTGAAGCACCACATCCGTTCATGATGTTAGGTTTCACTTTGTAGGAAGTAATGGTCTGCAAACCCTGCCAGAGCTGATTCCATCTCTAACTTCAATCAGAATTGTTTTCCCACTCTTGCAATAAACTTCTGTAGGTTGCAGCTCCAATTCTCAATTATTTTTGGATCACAAGCCTTGATTGCCGCAAACCTAGCCTGGCTTTTGTTTTGGGTATGTCTGGTATGTTCTTGAAGGTAACCTACTCATCCACATGGGTGTTGATGAAGTCAATGGCAACTATGCAGTAGTGTGCTGGGGCAATGGCATCAACACAGGTGATGCCAACAGGCTCAATAAACTGATTAGAAGGGTTGGCTTTGTTATAGGAGTCAAACTGGACACAGTGGAGGCTGTGGTAGAATAAAGGACCCTACAGAAAATCCTGGAAATTCTGGACAATGTTTCTCACCCTTTGCATGCCACCTTGACTGAACAGCGGAGCACTTTCAGTAATAGACTAAGACAACTGCACTGTTCCAAAGAGCTCTACCCTTGGCCATTAGGTTCTATAATGAGTCAACCTCTAGCCAGGGAAGTGAGGTCTCCCTCCTGTAAGAGTGTTGTTAATCTCTGTTTACCTTACCCTGTTATCGAGGACACCCTGTATAACACAGTGCAATACCAGTATCACTTCTTATCTGAACAGTGTGAAATGTGAACCATTACTGTATAATATTATGGTAATTCTTACACTACCATCTTATCTGTGTGTATTTGGAAATCTTGTAAATCTTGTAATCTTTGACTTGTAAATCTTGAACATCTTATTTTTAAGGTAACTTATTTTTTATTCTTTCTTACTTCTCTTCTAATATGTGTATATCTGTGCATTTGTAATGCTACAGTGACAATAAAGTATCTGTCAATCTGTCTGTAGCATATTCATTCAGACTCAAAGTTGAATATTGTCCAATCCACTGACTCAAAGTGGTCCTGTAAGCTCTCCTCCGCCTCCCTTGACTAGTACTACAGTCCTTAGTCTCTGTCTGTATGCTGGGTGTAGAAATACAGCACCACGTATGTGCACCACGCTGAGTTAATCATAAAGCATACTCCACTTTCTTTGCCTTTAAAGGATTGAGCTGTCCTGTGTTTGTGGACAGCAGTGAAGCAAAAGAAAGCAAAGTCGTCAGCAGTCCCTGATTAAAGGGCATTGGCTGTAAGGATTGTTTTCTCTGGAGAGTCACAGGCTGAAGGGCAGCCTGATAGAAGTTTCCCTTCCGGATAACTGTAGAGAGTTTGTGGTTGCAGCTCACCCTCTCCTCCGTGAACTCTGTCTATATGCTCACTATCTTGCTACACCCGTTTGCATCATCAGATACCTCACCCATTCCAGTCCTTCTCTCCTCTTCCCACGTCTATCGGGCAAAAGATACATACTATCAAGCTCAAAGACAGCTTCTGTCCTACTGTAATCAGACTATTTAACAGTCTCCTAGCGCGGTAAGAATGGACTTTTGATCTCACAACCTCCCTCATTGTGACCTTGCACCTTATTGTCTGCCTGCCCCACACTGTCTCTGTAATGTTATATTCTACTTTCTAAGATTGTTTTCCCTTGTACTACATCAATGCACTGTGAGGAAATAATCTATATGAATAGCATACAGTTTTCTACTGTACCTCAGTACATGTGACAGTAATAAACCAATTTGCCATTCAATGTTGAGTTGAACAATTTCAGAAAACCAGTATAGGTTCTGAGGAAAGGCCATTCAATATGAAATGATTCTTCTGTCTGCTCACTTGCATGTCTAAATGTCTCTTTAACACATCCCTTGGTAGTTCCAGGTATCTATGACTCTTTATAAAATAAACATAGAGCTTAGAAAAATAGGGCTATGGGTAACCCTAGGTAATTTCTAAAGTAAGTACATGTTCGGCAAAGCATGGTGGGCTGAAGGGCCTGTATTGTGCTGTAGGTTTACTATGTTTCTAAACCTTGACTATTAGTCTATAAATGTGTTTGGCTCAAAAATAAATCACTTATTCCCATGAAACCCACTCCATCAAAGGTACACATAATTTTCCTGACCCTTCCTGTGATGTGTTAACAACAACGATCATTTCTAGTTTTCCAGAGAAAATTCCGCTATAAATCCCCCATCTCATATTGAACTAGCTCCTTTGAAAAGCAGTCAATAGGAGCTGCATGGATTGCCTTTCCTATATATCTAGAAACATTTATTTCCTTGGCAACAAATAAGACTCTCAAGGAATTCCGCAGGTTGGGCTCCACTTATGAGGAAAATGGACAGTCAGCATTTTCGGTTAAGATCCCTCATCTGGACTGAAAGACCATAGCTATCATCGAGAGGAGAGGAGACTCAAAGGATTCAAAGTATGTATAAATTATACAACCTTAGATTTGTCTGCTTGCAGGCAGCCACAAAGCAAGAAACTCAAAAGAACCCAATTAAAAGCAAGTCCAACACCCAATGCGCAGAGAAAGGGAAGAAACACAAGTTATGCGCACAATAGAAACAAGCAATAGTGTTCCGAATCAAATTGAGTCCTTAGATCCCAATCACCAGAGCAGCTGAAGTAGGCCCAGAGCCTCGGTTTCAGTTCACCATATAGCAGGCCAAATTGCTGCAAAGTTCGCAGACATGAAGCACCTCAGCTGGAGCAGACTTACAGCCTCAGCACCACTAAAAGAGTGTTTAAATTGTCCGAACACTAGATCATGCTTCACATTAGGATACGAGTGCCACCGCAGCGATACGCTTTGGACCTAAACCTCACTGCCCATCCCAAAGCCGTTCTCGATATCTTAGAGCAATCCAACCTCGCACCCAGTTTAGGTGGATTAGATTAGATTAGATTATCAGGACACTCAGTCCTCGTTTATTGTCATTTAGTAATACATGCATTAAGAAATGATACAATGTTCCTCCAGTATGATATCACAGAAACACAAGACAGACCAAGACTAAAACTGACAAAAACCACAAAATTATAACATATAGTCACAACAGTGCAAAGCAATACTGTAATTTGATAAAGAACAGACCATGGGCACAGTAAAAAAAAGTCTCAAAGTCCCGATAGCCCCAACATCTCACGCAGACGTTAGAAGGAAGAAGTCTCCCTGCCATGAACCTCCAGCGCCGCAAACTTGCCGCTGCAGCACCCTGGAAGCACCCGACCACAGCCAACTCTGAGTCCATCCGAAAACTTTGAGCCTCCAACCAGCCCTCCGACACCAAGCACCATCTCTGCCAAGCGCTTCAACCTCGGCCCCGGCCTCCAAGCAACAGGTAAAGTCAAGGATTCGGGGCCTTCCCCTCCGGAGATTCTGGATCACATAGTAGCAGCAGCAGCGAAACAGGCATTTCAGAAATTTCACCAGATGTTCCTCTGTGCTTCTCACGTCCGTCTGCATCAAATCAGGATTGTGCATGGCATCCTACTTGACAGATAACCAATATTCATTCCGGAGTGGCCGCTGCACAGATTCGCGCCACCATCTTCTCTTGATGGGCACCAAAACTCCTCCACTTCGACCCCTCTCCAAACAGCTTAGTCTCCGACATCAGCACCATCTGCATTTGTGGCCTCGTCTCGAACGTGTCATGCTCTGACTTTGCAACGCAGCAGCACAGCTCATCCCTTGAGTCAGCTTTGCCCCGCTCGCCTCTTCGCTGTTCGCAGTGATAGTTTACCACAATGTGCCTCAAAATACGTTTGTAGGTGTTGTTAATCATGTTTTTTTTGATGTATTTCTTGCCTTTTGAACTATGAGTAAGCTGTCACGCAACTTCAGTAGTTCCATTTTAAACCGGAAGGAATGAAGCTGGAGCTGTCAGGTGCTGGGCGGATCCAAGTGAAGGGAATGACAGGCAGATGAGGGAGAGGAAGAGTGGAAATGATGCTGGAAGCTGGAAGATCACAGGTAGAAGTGAAAGAGGGCTGAAAATGCAAGGCTGTGATATCATATACCTATGACTTTTCTGGTCATTTCTCAGTATCCATGCATTATTTTATTATCATACCATTTTTAAACCTGACTGTGTTCAAAAGCTCTCCTTTTAAAACTCCAAAGATCCAAACTCATGACCTGTACTTATCCCAGACAAATCTAATGCAATGATTCCCACCAGATGAAATTTACACTACACTCTCGATGAGAACAGATTGTTAGTTGAGTCAATTAGTTCAAGAGTCGGGAAATTATGTTGCAGCTTTACAGTGTAAGCCTCTGGAATATTGCATTTATTTCTGGTGGTCCTATTACAAGAATGTTGTGGAACATGCAGAACAGGTTTATGAGGAAGTTACTTGGTTTAGACAGCACTTATGGCCTTTAAGGAGAGGCTGAACAATCTGGAGCCAGAGACTGAGGTGGGACTCAATAGAAAATTCTTTAATATTGTACTAAAGTTCTCTGCTATTAAATCATTTTCTATAGGCTTCCAATTATTCATATTGAAAAGGAAAACCTGGAACAGGGAAATATAATGCCTCCACAGCCTGTACTGAGATCAGAAAACACCAGAAGAGGAGTGGTACTGAGCGGCTTCCTGTACAGCCCATTTCACTCTGTGTTGGGTTGGTATACACAGCTTAGGAAACATAACCTGCCAATCCTGCAATGGCAAACAAAAACTTGGGATGCTTTCTGTGAAGCGGCAGAGGCTGAGGGAAGACTTAATGTAAATTTAGCGTGACCCGGTACATACAAGACTATGAGAGGCATAGATGGCATTGAAAACCAGTATCATTTTTTCCCAGGGTCGAAATGTCTGATACTAGGGATGAGAGGGGTTGTTCAAAAGAAATGTGTGGGGCAAGCTTATATTTTACACAGAGTGGCGGGTGGCTGGAATGTTCTGCTAAGCATGGGTGTGGGGGAAAATACAACAGAAACATTTTAGAGGCTCTTTGATAGGCACATGGAGATTCAGAAAATGGAGGGATGTGCACCTGTGTTGGCAAAAAAGAACTCTTTACTTAGGCATTTAGATTAGATTCAACTTTATTGTCATTGTGCTGAGTACAGATACAAAGCCAATGAAATGCAGTTAGCATCTGACCAGAAATGCAAAGAATAGTGTTATTTAATTACCAATTTAATTAGTTTGTTACAACATTGTGAGTTGAATGACCTGTTCATGTGCCATACTGTTCTATGGTCATGAAGAACAGGTTTCAACTAGGTAAAATAAGATAACCCCAGGGATAACTCATCTGAACTCTGTTAGCGACCTAAGGAAGAGTAGCGGGGCATTAATGTTTGACATGTCTAAACAATTGTTGAGAAAGCAGCCACATCAATCTGAAGAGACAGAGAGACAAATCACTGAAAACTTGTCTGAGATATTGGCATACCAGAAGAGGAAATTTAACATTTGAGACTAGCCAGAAGGTGTAGATTTACCTATCAGTAACTGAGAGCCAGAAGGGCTTTGTTCTTTGTTAGATCTCTTTGCCTTGCTATCCCCTTTCCCTTCTAAAGCTCTTTAGCCACACCACAGCTGCCCCTTTCAACACTGCATTACATTTCACCACATTCTATTTTCTATTGAACAAGGTTGAAATCCCGAGAGATAAATGATGAGAAGAAGCAAAGAGGTGTCCGTGTGCAGGGAGACCACAGCTCGTGTTAACTAGAAACCACATTGCATGAATTGTTTATAGAAACATACGTCTTCTTTTAGCACATTGTGCATCAGTGCTCACCACCTGTACCTGTTTCACACAATGGACAAATAAATAATAACTTTTTCACAGTTTGTTTAGCTGTCATGAGAATCCATCATTTATAGGTTAACGTGCAACATAACCAGTTTACTTCTTATATTTGTGTAAAGTGGCTCTGCTGTGACTGGGCAGATGGCACCTGGTGTAGGAATACCTAGGCTTCCAACTTGTTTGTCTCATTCACTAAATCATTGCACACTAACTCAGCCCAGCCAGTTGATGGAAGTGTCAAATGACTGGAAAACTGCATGTGGTGCAAGAGCCTATAGACGTTAGCTGTTGGCTTAGACAACTCTCCTCATTCACCACAAGTGTAAAGGAGTAGTACTGCTGTGGTGTTGTACACAAAACAGAATCATATAATGAAAAGCTGGAAACAAGATTTGAATAAATCTTTACCACACCTACAAGTGTCAAGTGAGGTAATGTTACAGTTATATATGACCTTAGTTAGGCCCCACTTGGAGAATTATGTTCAGTTCTGGTCACCTCACAATAGGAAAGATGTGGATACTATAGAGAGAGTGCAGAGGAGATTTACAAGGATGTTGCCTGGATCAGAGAGCCTGCCTTATGAGAATAAGTTGAGTGAACTTGGCCTTTTCGCCTTAGAACAACGGAGAATGAGAGGTGACCTGACTGAGATGTATAAGATGATGAGAGGCTTTGATCCTGTGGATAGTCAGAGGCTTTGTCCAGGGCTGAAATGTCTAACACGAGGGGGTATAGTTTTAAGGTGCTTGGAAGTAGGTACAAGGGGGATGTCAGGGGTAGGTTTGTCCCACAGAGAGCGGTGGGTGCGTGGAATGTACTGCCAGTGAAGGCAGCAGAAGTGAATACAGTCAGGTCTTTTAAGAGACCCTTAGATAGGTACATGGAGCTTAGATAAATAGAGGGCTATGCGGTATGGAAATTCTAGGCAGTTTCTAGATTAGGTTAGATGTTTTGCACAGCATTGTGGGCCGAAGGGCCTGTAATGTGCTATAGATTTCTATGTTCTAATCTTAAGTATAGGTTGTTGATAAGGAAAGTAACAGGAAGTATGTATATTACTGCTACATTATTGGTCTGTTGTAGACCTTGGTCAGTTTCTGATTGGTTTGTTATTACCACATGTACTGAAATACAGTGAAAAGCTTGTTTTGCATAATGTTCATACAGATCAAAATCATTACACAGTATAAGAAAGTAAAGCAAGGCTAAGGAATAACAATGCAGGATAAAGTGTAAAAGCTACAAAGAAAGTGCAGTAAGCAATAAAATGTAAAGTCATAATGAAGTAAATTGTGAGCTCAACTTCTCCTTATCGTACAAGTGGAACACTGAATAATCTTTTACCAGAGGTATAGAAGGTATCCTTGAGTGTGGTGGTATGTGTTTGCAGGCTTTATTTTACCTTCTGCTCAGTGGCAGGGGGAGGACAAAATGTTTGGAGTGCACTCATTGATTATGCCGGCTACTTTACTGAGGCAGAGAAAAGTATATACAGAGTTTATGGAGGATAAACTGCTTTCTGTGATATTATTGGTAATTCTTCAGTACTTTTTCATTGTGGAAGAGCAGGATGATGTTGGGCATCAATGCAGGAGATACCGTCAGTTACAAGGGAAGAAACCTATTGGTTGCCTGTGGAGCTTTACAAGTCAATTTGCCCTGTTGTGGTAGTGGGTCAGGAGCTTGCATGAGCACTCGCAGGCATAGACTGGGACTGCCTGTTTTACAGAATCACAGATCTTGGCAGTGATATGAGAGCGCTGTTGGGGAAAGTTTAAGTTACTCTGGCAGGGGGATAGGAACCAACGTGTTGGCTTGAGGATGGGGCAGTTGGTTTGAAAGTCCAAGCAGTGTATACTGAGACTGAGGAAAGACAGGCAGAGGAAAGGGCAAAATTGCAATTTCTGGGATGAGCTAAAGTGTAATATGGGGACATCAAAAAGGGAGATGAATATGGGACTAAAGATGTTAAGTTTGAATGCACACAGTATACGGAATGAGGTAGGTAACCTCGTAGCGTAGTTAGAGATTGACAGGTGTGATCATGTGGGTATTACTGAGTTGTGGATGAAAGAAGATCATAGGTGGGAGCTTAACATCCAAGAGTACACATTGCCAGAATGAGAATCAGGTTTAACATCACCAGTAAATATTGTGAAATTTGTTGACTTATCGGTAGTAGTACAATGCAATACATGACAAACAGAAAAGAGAATTAAAATATATATGTATAAAATAGTCACTGAGTGTGTGCCTTCAGGCTTCTGTACCTCCTTCCTGATAGTAACAATGAGAAGAGGGCACATCCTGGATGATGGTGGTACTCAATAATGGATGCCACCTTCTGAAGCACAGCTCCTTGAAGTTGTCTTGGATATTATGGAGGCAGTATCCATAATGCAGCTAACTAGTTTTATAACTTTGTGTAGCATCTTCAGATCCTGTGCAGTAGCACACCACCCCCACCTCCCCCCCACCATACCAGATGGCGATGCAGCCTGTCAGAATGTTCTCTATGGTACATCTAGTGAAGTTTTGAGGGTTTTAGGTGACAAACCAAATCTCTTCAAACTCCTTAAGAAATATAGCCACTCTCTGGTTTCTTTATAGCTGCATTGATATCTTGAGACCAGGTTAGATCCTTAGAGGTATTGACACCAAGGAACTTGTAATTGTACACTCTCTCCACTTCTGATCCCTCTTTGAGGATTAGTTCTTGTTCTCTCGTCTTACCCTTCCAGAAGTCCACAATCAGCTCTTTCGTCTTACCGACATTGAGTGCAAGGTTGTTGCTATGACACCACTCAACTAGCTGGTATATCTCACTCCTGTACACCCCATCGTCTCCATCTGAGATTCTGCCAACAATGATTGTCTCATTAGCAAATTTATAGATGACATTTGAGCTATGCCAACCACACAGTATTGAGAGAGTAGAGCAGTGGGCTGAGCACACATCCCTGAGCTGCACCAGTGTTGGTTGTCACTGAGGAGGAGTTGTTATTACCAATCTGCACAGTTTCTGGTCTTAGGAAGTCACGGTTCCAATTGCAGTGGGAGGCACAGATTCTGCAGCTTTTTGATCAGGACTGTAGGAATGATGGTGTTAAACGCTGAGCTGGAGTCAATGAATGGCAGCCTGACATAGGTATTTGTCCTGTCCAGGAGAGATTGCATCAGCTGTAGACCTGTTGTCATGATAGGTAAATTATTGTGGGTCCAGCTCCTCCTGAGGCAGGAGCTGATCCTAGCCATGACCAAACTCTCAAAGCATTTCATCCCCATAGATGTGACTGCCACAGGACCATAGTTGTTAAAGCAGCATACAGTAATCTTCTTGGGCACTTGTATAATTGTTGCCCTTTTGAAGCAGGTGGGAACTTCTGACCATAGCAGTAGGAGATTGAAAATATCTTTGAATACACCCACCAGTTGGTTGGCACAAGTTTTAAGAGCCATACCAGGTACTCCATCAGGGATTGTAGTGAAAGGACAGGCAGGTAGGTGGGGGGTGGGGGGGGGGGGGAGGCTCTATTGGCTAAAAATGAAATTAGGTACTTAGGAGATAGCATAGAGTCAGAAGATGTAGAATCCTGGTGGATAGAGTTAAGAAAGTACAAGGATAAATATACACTGATGGGAATTATATACAGGCCTCCGAATGGTAA
Organism: Mobula birostris; assembly: GCF_030028105.1. Taxonomy (NCBI): domain Eukaryota; kingdom Metazoa; phylum Chordata; class Chondrichthyes; order Myliobatiformes; family Myliobatidae; genus Mobula; species Mobula birostris. The sequence goes on along the minus strand of NC_092371.1, from coordinate 21,242,514 downwards.
CCAGTATGTGGGATACAAATTATAAAAGGAGATAGAAAAGGTATGTAAAAAAGGTAATGTTACGATAGTCATCGGGGATTTCAATGTGCAGGTAAATTTGGAAAATGAGGTTGGTGCTGGGTCCCTAGAGAGTGAATCTGGACAATGCATACGAGATAGCTTGTTAGAGTAGCTTGTGGTTGAGCCCACTAAGGGAAAGGCAATTCTGAATTGACTGCTGTGTGATAAACAAGGTAAAGGAAAACACGAGGAATTCTGCAGATGCTGGAAATTCAAGCAACACACATCAAAGTTGCCGGTGAACGCAGCAGGCCAGGCAGCATCTCTAGGAAGAGGTACAGTCGATGTTTCAGGCCGAGACCCTTCGTCAGGACTAACTGAAGGAAGAGCTAGTAAGAGATTTGAAAGTGGGAGGGGGAGGGGGAGATCCAAAATGATAGGAGAAGACAGGAGGGGGAGGGATGGAGTCAAGAGCTGGACAGTTGATTGGCAAAGGGGATATGAGAGGATCATGGGACAGGAGGCCCAGGGAGAAGGAAAAGGGGGAGGGGGGAACCCAGAGGATGGGCAAAGGGTATAGTCAGAGGGACAGAGGGAGAAAAAGGAGAGTGAGAGAAAGAATGTGTGTATATAAATAATGGATGGGGTACGAGGGGGAGGTGGGGCATTAGCGGAAGTTAGAGAAGTCAGTGTTCACACCATCAGGTTGGAGGCTACCCAAACGGAATATAAGGTGTTGTTCCTCCAACCTGAGTGTGGCTTCATCTTTACAGTAGAGGAGACCATAGATAGACATGTCAGAATGGGAATGGAATGTGGAATTAAAATGTGGCCACTGGGAGATCCTGCTTTCTCTGGCGGACAGAGCGTAGGTGTTCAGCAAAACAATCTCCCAGTCTGTGTCGGGTCTTGCCAATATATAGAAGGCCACATCGGTACCACCGGACGCAGTACATCACCCCAGCTGACTCACAGGTGAAGTGTCGCCTCACCTGGAAGCACTGTCTGGGTCCCTGAATGGTGGTAAGGGAGGAAGTGTAAGGGCATGTCTAGCACTTGCTCCGCTTACAAGGATAAGTGCCAGGAGGGAGATGAATGGGGAGGGATAGGGGGGACGAATTGACAAGGGAGTCGTGTAGGGGGCGATCCCTGCGGAAAGCAGGGTGGTGGGGAGGGAAAGATGTGTTCAGTGGTTGGATCCTGTTGGAGGTGGCGGAAGTTACAGAGAATAATATGTTGGACCCGGAGGCTGGTGGGGTGGTAGGTGAGGACCAAGGGAACCCTATTCCTAGTGTGGTGGCGGGAGGATGGAGTGAGAGCAGATGTGAGTGAAGTGGGGGAGATGCGTTTAGGAGATGGGAGAAGGTAAAGGAACCCTTGGAAGGAAGTGATCATAATATAATAGAGTTCACCTTATAGTTTGAAAGAAGATAATATTAGATGTATCAGTCTTACAGGAAAGTAAAGGGAATCAGAGAGGCATGACGGAATAGCTGGCCAAAGTTGATTGGAAGGAGATACTAGGAGATGCAGGATAGATACTGTACATCCTAAAGATGAAGTATTCTAAAGAAAGGATGTGGCAACCGTGGCTGACAAGGGAAGTCAAAGACAGACTGCATAAAAGAAAATGACAGCAAGAATTAATGGGAAGTTAGAGGATAGGAAAACTTTTCAAAACCAACAAAAAGCAACTAAAAAAGCAATAAAGAGAGAAAAAGATAGAAAACTGAAGTAAGCTAGCCAATAACGTGATACCAACATTTTTTTTATATATATAAAAAAAAGAGTAAAGGGGAGACGAGTGGACACCAGACAATTGGAAAATTATGCTGGAGAGATACCAATAGGGGACAAAGAAATGGTAGATGAACTTAAGTATTTTGTGTCAGTCTTCACTGTGGAGGACACTAGTAGTATGCCAGAAATTCAGGCGTCTCATGGGGCAGAAGTGTGTCTATTTGCTATTTCTAAGGAGAAGGTGCTTGGGAAACTGAAAGGTCTGAAGATAGCTATATCACCTGGACCAGATGGACTACACCCCAGCAGTCTGAAAGAGGGAGCTGAAGAGATTGTGGAGTCATTAGTAATGATCTTTCAAGAATCAGTACATTCTGTAATGGTTCCTGAGGACTGGAAAATTGCAAATGTCACTCCACTCTTTAAGAGAGGGAGTCAGAAGAAAGGAAATATAGGCTGGTTACCCTAACTTCAGTGGTTGGGAAGAGGATGAAATCAATTATTAAGGATGAGGCTTTGGGATACTTGGAGGCACATGATAGAATAGACCAAAGTCTGTACGGTTCCTTCAAGGGAAATCTTGCCTGAAAATCTGTTGGAATTCTTTGAGGAAATAACAGGCAGGGTAGACAAAGAAGAGTCAGTGGATGTTGTTTACTTAGATTTTTAGAAGGTGCCACACAAGAGGATGCTTAACATATTTAAGCACAAAAACAGGCCCTTCAGCTCATTTACTCTATTTCAAACTATTATGATGCCTAGTCCCATTGACCTAGACCACAGCCCTCCATTGCCTTCCAAAATGTTAAAAGGGAACACATATCTACCATCTCTGCGAGCACTTCATTCCACACTCTCAATCTCTGAATGAAGTTACCCCTCATGTTCCCCTTAAACTTTTCATTTTTCACCCTTAACCCACAACCTCCAGTTCTCGTCTCACCCAACATCAGTGGAAAATGCCTGCTTGCATTTATGTTATCTATACCCCTCATAATTGTGCATACCTCTATCAAAGCTCTGGTAATTCTCTTTACCCTCCATGACATATAGTCCTAACCTATGCAACCTTTCCCTTTAACTTGAGAAAGTAAGCCCTGGTAACATCCTTGTAAATTTTCTCTGCACTCTTTCAATCTTATTGACATCTTTCGAGTAGGTAGGTGATCTCATCTCATCTTACAAGGATATTCAGCTTGTCTTCTCCATCACTCTCTCACCATCTCTGAAAACTAAACTTTCCTTTATTCCTCAGATCTGATGGAGGATCTCAAACAAGAAATGTTATGTTTCTCATTGCTCAGATGCTGCCTGACCTAAGAATTTTCAGCATTTTCTATTTCTGTTTGGGATTTCCGGTGTCTGCGATTGTTTTTTAATTCACTTACTGGTCCAGTGTGCTTGAGAGGCACCAAGCCTGTAGCTCACAAAGACAGTCAAACTAAAGCCATGGGCAGTAGCTCCAAATAAGTTGCCATAGAAACTAGAAATCACTCTTCTCTTTCTTCAAAAGCCAGAAATACACTGATCAGGATGAGAGCATAATAAAGATAGCCCTTTCCACCAATGGACTAACTGAAGACACTTAAATAATGTACAGTATATCTGTAATTAATTAGCTGGTTGCAGGATTTTATATCTACAAATAGTTGACAGATGTTACTGTCATGGTCCTGATCAGTTATTCCCTGGGTCCCTTTAAATTTACTTTGTGCCACAATCAGGACCGTTGACTCATTGTTTCCCCATGTTTCTTAGGCTCTGTAATTAAAGACACTTGAGTCTCAGCTGAATGAGCAGTATTTAGTGTTGGTCTTACAGCTAGTCAGCGCTAGATCGTCATTGGATGTCACTGAAGCAAGTGCGAGCAGGTCACACTGCCAGAACGAGATAAGTTACATCGCTGGAGCTACTCAAGTCTTCTCCCCGAAGTGAGTGCCAGTAAGTCACCTCTCCTCACTGCAGCCAGCCTGTTAAGTTACCGCGCCTGATCGAGCCGCTAAGCTACCTTGCCAGAGCGGGTCCATTAAGTTAACCCGCTGGAGTGAGACTAGAGCCGCTGTCTGTAGTTCCTGGGCCACGTCTAGAGCCACTTTGTGTCAAGATATGAACTGTCTATCGTTGTGTGGTACCATCTCTTTATGTCCTCCTCTCTGCTGAGTAGGTCCGGCCATTTGCCGGTACCCTGAATGGAGAAATGTCTCTTCATGTCTCATCTCTGCTAAGCAGGTCCGGCCGTTTGCTGCTACTCTGAGTTGGGGAATCCTGTCTCAGTGTTCTGCATCCTGTGATTAAAAGAAGAGTTCTGGCTCTATGTCCTGTATGCAAGGAGTCCTGACTCAGTATTTCGTGTCCTGTGTCCAAGAGAAGAGTCCTGGTTCTATGTCCTGTATCAGAGCAGGAACCCCGGCTCAGTGTTCCGTATCTAATGTCTAAGAAAGGTCCAGGCTTTGATGTTCCAAGTTCCAAGTCCAGATTTCTGATGTTCCGAGTTCCAAGTCCAGACTCTGAGGTTCTGAGTTCCAAGTCTGGGTCCCGAGTTCCACATTCTGAGTTCTAAGTTCTGAGTTCCAAGTCCGGATCCTGAGTTCCATGTTCCGAGTTCCAAGTCTAGCCACGCTTAATCCTGTTTCTGCTTTGCTCACTCCTTGATCTCCCTCTGAGCAATCCTTGCTTCCCAGTTTTCCTAGTAACAATTAATAAACTCTACTCTTGTTAATGCTACAAAACGTGTTTGTGTCCTGCGTTTGTGACAGTTACAGTAGTGTGAATATAGAAATTTAATGTTTGATTGTATATTTTCACACCCCTAGGTAGTCTACTGAGGGTATGGATTTACAGTTAATAGTCTTGTTGGTCACCGGGAAACCCTGGTTTTTGTGGATGGAGAGATGATGATACATATGAGAACAATAAAGCCAATATTACTGAAACTAATTTTACTTGGTTTTGTTTCAGAAGAAAGGGGAAGAAGTGTTGTATAAATAAGGGTTTGTGGATGTTTAAGGCTGGCATACACTCAGTACAGCATTGCTATATCAGCCTTTGATCTTGGTTGGGAGCTCACTGCCTTGAATAAAAGAAGTTTTGTTGGTTCTTGTACATGTGCCTTCATAAACAGCAAGATCAAAGCCCGTAGATATGGCAGTTTCTGTGAGCAACACACACAAAATGCTGGAAAAACTCATCAGATCAGAGAAAATCTGTGGGAATGAATATAGTCAATATTTTGTGCTGAGACCCTTCATCCAGACAGGAAAGGAAGGGGGAAAGATGCCAGAATAAGAAGATAGGGGGAGGGGAAAGAGTACAAGCTAGTACATGACAGGTGAAGCCAAATGGGTAGGAGGAGCAGGAATGAAGTAGGAAGCTAGGCAGTGATAGGTAAAAAAGCTAAATGCTGTAGAAAATGAAATCTGATAAGAGAGGAGAGTGAACCATTGGAGAAAGGGAAGGAGGGATACCAGGGGAAAGATAATAAGTAGGTAAGGAAGAAGAGTAGAGAAGAGAAGAGGCTAAAGGGGAGACAAAATAAGGAATTAAAGAAGAGGGAAGGGGAGGGTGAAACTTACCAAAAGTTAGATAATTCAATGTTCATACCATCAGGTTGGAGGGTACCAATGTGGAATATGATGAGTTGCTTCTCTAAACTGAGAGTGGCCTCATTGTCTCATTAGAGGAGACCATGGACCAACATGTTGGAATGAGAATGGGGATTGGAATTGAAATGGTTGGTTACTGGGAAATCTAGCTTTTTGCAGATGGAGCAAAAATGCTGTACAAAGTGGCCCCCCAATCTATGTCAGGTCTCATCATTTTTGGGAGCACTGTATACAGTAGACAACCCCAGCAGTTTCACAGGTGAAGGACTGTTTGGGGTCCTGAATGAAGGTGAGGGTGGATGGGTAGGTGTAGCATTCTGCTGATTACAGGGTTAAGTACCAGGAGGGAGATTAGTGGGGAAGGGTGAATGGAGAAGGGAATCATGGAGAGAATAATCCCTGTGGAAAGCAGAGAGTTGTGAAGGGGAGGTGAAGATCTGATTGTGGTAGGATCCAGTTGAAAAAGAGAATGATGTTCTGGATGCAGAGGCTCACAGGGTGGCAGGTATGGACGAGAGGAACTCTATCACTGTTAAGGTGGAGGGAAGATGAGGTGAGGGTGTATCTCCAGGAAATGGAGGAGATGCAGGTAAGGACAGCCTGGGATGAGAGGTGTGTGGAATATGAGGTGCATTCGACAGGGATTACTCTCTCCATGATTCCCCTGTCCATTCATCCTCTAGTTTGCATTTAGTCCATCCTGGCATTGGAGGAGGCTTAGTGTTCAAATGGAACGGGGAACTAAAGTGCATGGGAAATCCCATTCCCACACCAACGTGCAACCATAGAGTCATGGATACAGGCTCTTTGTTCAACGTTGGGCTGAAAAACTTGTATCTGTGCTGTGTTGCTCTGCCACTATGACTGACATTTTGCTGTGGGTATAGGATTTCGTACAATTGTTTATCATTGTAACCTTGAATGCAGGATGGTCAATGACATTGGCTTTAACAATCAGTAATCATTTGTCTGTTATACTGAACAAATTATACACTAAGTGACTGTCCAACATGCCCAACACTCAGTCTTCAATCCCACTGGCTTCATTAAAGTGAAGAATCAGGAATGCACTGAGTGCCTGACACAATGGTAACCACCTATTGAAGGCAACCGAAGAAGACTTTTTATTTAGACTTCAGTAAAGAGTAAGAATGCTTATCATTGCCACTGGGTTACTGGGTAATTATCTTCATTGGACAATGGTTCAGAAGGAATAAGAAACTGCCCATTGTAACAAATGCCTCTTGTTAGTTAGAGCACCAGTAGGGGATTCCTCTAAAGTATACATAGAAAGAAATGTGAAATTGATAGTTATTTATTAATTAATTAGAGTGCCAAATCAAAACTTCCATTTTGCAGTATTCTTGCTTACACTTGTGGAATATTAAAAGCTCAAGAAGATGCTACTTAAAGGGATCTGGCAACTCCAAAACTGAATAGTGAACTGAATGAAGAAAAGACAACAGTTGGTAGAAGGTGTCCAGGAGGTATAGTTATTAACACTAATAACATGAAGAAATATTCTTTGTTTTGTCAAAAGCAAAGAAATGAATTGAGGAAATACTGTATAACCTGAGTTATAGGGAAGGGTTGTATAGTATAGAACCTTATTCCCTAAAGCACAGGCAAATGAGGAGAGATTTGATAGAGGTACTGTATAAAAACTTAGAAGGGGTATAGATGGGGTAAATGCAAGCAGGCATTTTCCACTGGGTGAGACTTGAACTAGAGGTTGTGGGTTAAGAGTGAAAGGTGAAGTGTTTAAGGGGAACATGAGGGAGAATTTTTTCACTGGGAGGGTGGTGAGAATATGGAATGGGCTATCAGTGAAGTGGTGGATGTGGGTTTGATTTCACAATGAAGGGAAATTTGGATAGGTGCAGAACATGGATGGAAGGGTTATGGAGGGCTGTGGTCTGGGTGCACATCAATGGGACAAGGCAGATTAATAGTTGAGCATGGACTAGATGAGCTGAAGGTACTGTTTTTGTGCTGTAACATTCTATGACCCTTGGCAGTGTGGAGGATCAGAGGGATCTTGGGGTCCAAGTCAATAGGACACTCAAAGCTGCTGCGCAGGTTGACTGTGGCTAAGGAAGCATACAGTGCATTGGCCTTCATCAATCGTGGGATTGAGTTTAGGAGCCAAGAGGTAATGTTGCAGCTACATAGGACGCTGCTCAGACCCCACTTGGAGTACTGTGCTCATTTCTGGTCACCTCACTATAGAATTGTTGTGGAACTATAGAAAGGGTGCAGAGGAGGTTTACAAGGATGTTGCCTGGATTGGGGAGAAGGCCTTATGAGAATAGGTTGAGTGAAGTTGGCCTTTTTTCTCCTTGGAATGACGGAGGATGAGAGGTGACCTGATAGAGGTGTATAAGATGATGAGAGGCATTGATCGTGTGGGTAGTCAGAGGCTTTTTGCCAGGGCTGAAATGGCTAGCACATGTGGGCGCAGTTTTGGTGCTTGGATGTAGGTACAAAGGAGATGTCAGGGGTAAGTTTAAAAAAAAACACAAGTTGTGAGTGTGTGGAATGGGCTGCCAGCGATGGTGGTGGAGGCGGATACAATAGGGTCTTTTAAGAGACTCCTGGGACAGGTACATGAAGCTCAAAAATAGAGGGCTATGGGTAACCCTAGGTAATTTCTAAGGTAAGGACATGTTCAGCACAACTTTGTGGGCCGAAGGGCCTGTATTGTGCTGGAGGCTTTCTGTTTCTATGACCCAATGATTATGAAACCACACTAGCTTATGTACTGACCAATAAGTCCAAAAAACACAAGTTCAAATCACAAAGTGTAAGTGGAGCATGGATGTACTGATGAAAATGTCTTAAAATCCAGCTGAATCACTATTGTTCTCTCAGATAGGAACCCTGCCGTTCTTATTGAGCGTAGCATGCCTGGCCTCCAGTTCCATACCAAATAGTTAGCTTTTGACTGAAGTCGTATTAAATGCCCTTTTGGACGGGGGAAGAAAATTAACCAATTTTTTATGATATCCATGAAAGAACAACAGACCCAACTTGTTTGGTAGCAGCCAAAGCTGTAAAACAAGCAGCGTCAAACTTGAGATTGATGATTTGTTTTTGCTGCAGCAAAAAATGGTCCACAGGCTGGTCATTCAACTCCAACTGGTCTTCAGAGTTTCTCAGAGCTGCTGCCTGAACATTACTCTTGTTTGACAACCTAACGGTGTTGTTCAGTCCACAGTGTTGTTCAGAGCAACAATATGCTGTTCCTAAACTAGGCTGAAAAATTGCCCATGAGTAGCAAGTAAAGAAATTCCAAGTAGCAATTATGTTTTCAGTCCATATGAGACTATTGGTATTGAGAATGCAGTGGCATTAAAAGTCTACTTGAACCACATCTTTTGGCTCATTTAATGTGCATATTTTCAACAAATACAGGAATTTCAAAATCTGCCATTATATGTTGTTCTTGTACAGCCTTTGCAATGTCTGTAATCTCAGAGACAGTAATTTCCAAATTTGGTATTTCACAGCTTTTGTGCAGCCACTGCAAGATACTGTTCAATTGATGTATTAGTAACAGTGATCTAATACTTCTCAATCACAGAATGTGTGATAAAGTCATGGAGTGTCATACAGCATGGAAACAGGCATATAAGACCATAAGATACAGGAGCAGAGGTAGGCCATTTGGCCCATTGAATGGCAGAGCAGACAATCATGGGCTGATCCAATTCTTTCAGTCATCCTCACTCCCCTGGCTTCACACCATACTCTGATGCCCTGGCTAATCAAGAACTTATCTCTGCCTTAAATACACCCAGTGACTTGGCCTCCACAGCCACTCAGTGGCAACAAATTCCACAGATATACCACCTTCTGACTAAAGTAATTTCTCCAATTCTCTGTTCTAAATGGACGTCCTTCAATCCTGAAGTTGTTCCCTCTTGTCCTAGAATCCCCTACAATGGAAAATAACTTTGCCATATCTAATCTGTTCAGGCCTTTCAACATTCAGAATGTTTCTATGAGATCACCCCTCATTCTCCTAAGCTCCAGGGCACACAGCCCAAGAGCTGCCAGACGTTCCTCATACGGTAACCCTTTCATTCCAGGAATCATTCTTGTGAATCTTCTCTGAACCCTCTCCAATGTCAGTATATCCTTTCTAAAATAAGGAACCCAAAACTGCACAGAATACTCCAAGTGTGGTCTCACAAGTGCCTTATAGAGCCTCAATATCACATCCTTGCTCTTATATTCTATACCTGTAGGAATGAATGCCAACATTCCATTTGCCTTCTTCACCACTGACTCAAACTGGAGGTTAACCTTTAGGGTATCCTGCACAAGGACCCCCTAGTCCCTTTGCACATCTGCATTTTGAATTCTCAATCCATCTAAATAACAGTCTGCTCATTTATATCTTCCACCAAAGTGCATGACCATACACTTTCCCAGTGTTGTATTTCATTTGCTACTTCTTTGCCCATTCCCCTAAACCATCTAAGTCTCTTTGCAGGCTCTGTTTTCTCAACAGTACCCGCTCCTCCATCTATCTTTGTATTATCGGCAAATTTAGCCACAAATCCATTAATACCATTGTCCAAATCATCAACATACATCGTAAAAAGTAGCAGTCCCAACACCGACCCCTGTGAAACTCCACTGGTACCCAGCAGCCAGCCAGAATAGGATCCCTTTATTTCCTCTGTTTTCTGCCAACCAGCCAATGCTCCACCCATGCTAGTAACTTCCCTGTAATTCCATGGGCTCTTATCTTGCTGAGCAGCCTCATGTGTGGCACCTTGTCAAAGACATTCTAAAAATCCAAGTACACCACATCTACTGCATCTCCTTTGTCTACCCTGCTTGTAATTTCCTCAAATAATTGAAGTAGGTTTGTCAGGTAGGATTTTCCTTTCAGGAAACCATGCTAGCTTGGGCCTATCTTGTTATGTGTTTCCAGGTACTCCGTAATCTCATCCTTAACAATCGATTCCAACAAACTTCCCAACCACTGATGTCAGGTTAACAGTTCTATAGTTTCCTTTCTGCTGCCTCCTACCCTTCTTAAATAGCAGAGTAACAGTGCAATTTTCCAGTCATCCAATACACTGCCAGAACCTATTGATTCTTGAAAGATTATCGTTAATGCCTCCACAATCTCTCCAGCTACTTCCTTCAGAAATCGAGGGTGCATTTCATCAGGTCCAGGAGACTTATTCACCCTCAGACCATTAAGCTTTTTGAGCACCTTCTCAGCTTTAATTTTCACTGCACAAACTTCACTTCCCTGACACTCTTGAATATCCGGCATACTGCAGGTGTCTTCCACTGTGAAGACTGATGCAAAATACGCATTCAGTTCCTATGCCATCTCTGCATCACTCATTACAATATCTCCAGCGTCATTTTGTATTGGTCCCATATCTATCCCCAACACTCTTTTACCCTTTATATACTTAAAGCTTTTAGTATCTTCTTTGATATTAGTCACCAGCTTCCTTTCATAATTCATCTTCTCCTTCCTAATGACCTTCTTAGCTTCCTTCAAGTTTTTAAAAGCTCCCCAATCCTCTCTCTTCCACTATCTCTGGCTTCTTTGTATGCCCTCTCTTTTGCTTTTACTTTGGCTGTGACTTCACTTGTCAACCATAGTAGTGTCCTTCTTCCCTTTGAAAATTTCTAATTTGGAATATATCTGTCTGGCACTTCTCATTTTTCGCAGAAATTCTAGCCTTTGCTGCTCTGCTGTCCTTCCTGCTAGTGTCCCTTTCCAGTCAACTTCAGCCAGTATCTCTCATGCCATTGTAATTTCCTTTATTCTACTGAAATACTGACACATTGGATTTTATTTTCTCCTTCTCAAATTTCAAAGTGAACTCAATCATATTGTGATCACTGTTCCCTAAGGGTACCTTAACCTTAAGCTCTCGTCTCACCTCCAGATCATTGCACAACATCCAATCCAGTACAGCCAATCCCCTAGTGGGCTCAACAGCAAGCTGTTCTAAAAAGCCATCCCTTGGACATTCTACAAATTCTCTCTTGAATTCCAGTACAACCTGGTTTTCCCAATCCACTTTCATGTTAAAATCCCCAATGATTATCATAACACTGCCTTTCTGACACACCTTTTCTATCTCCTACCGTAATTTATAATCCACATCCTGGCTGCTGTTTGGAGACTTGTATACAACTGCCATTAGGGTCCTTTCACCCTTGCCATTTCTTAACTCGACCCATAGAGACTCTACACCTTCCAATCCTATGTCATCTCTTTCTACTGATTCAATATTATTTCTTATACACAGAGCCACACCACCCCCACTGCCTACTAACCTATCTTTCCGATACACCATATCCCCTTGGACGTTCAGCTCCCAGTGGCAGCCATCCTTTAGCCAAGTTTCAGAGATGGCCACAACGTCATATTTGCTAATCTGCAGCTGAATTTCAAGATCATCCATTTTATTCCTTCTGCTGCATGCTTTCAAAAATAGCACTTTCTGTCCAGTATTTGTTGCTCTGTTTTAACTGTACCACACCTCCATTGCCCTGTAACTCATGCCACTGGCTGTGATTAAGTCTCACCTCCTGCCTGTTCTTTCTATAATCTGTTGCATGATATCTTTGATTCACTTCTGTTTTCCCCTTCCTCATCCCTATCACTCTGGTTCCCATCCCCCTGCCAAATTAATTTAAACCCACCCTAACAGCTCTATTAACTGTGCCCGTTAAGATATTGGACTCCTTTGGGTTCAGGTGTAACCAATTCTTTTTGTACAGGTTGTACCTTCCCCAAAAGAGGCCCCAGTGATCCAGGAATCTGAAGCCGTCCCCTACACCAGTCCCTCAGCCACACATTAATACGCCTGATCATGCTATTCTTGCACTCGCTAGCATGTGGCACAGGCAGCAATCCTGAGATTACTATCCTGGAGGTCCTGCTTTTCAGCTTCCTGCCTAACCCCCTGGATTGCCTCTTCAGGACATCATCCTCTTTTCTACCTATGTCACCGGTACCAAAGTGTATCAAGACTACTGGCTGTTCACCCTCTTCCTTCAGAATACTCTGCACCCGATCCAAGACACCCCATACCCTGGCACCTGGGAGGCAACAAACCATGCTAGTTCTCTATCAGGCTGACAGAACCTTCTGTCTGTTCCCTTCACTATGGAATCCCCTATGACTACCTCATTCTTCATCTTCCTTTTTCCCTTCTGCACCACAGAACCAGGCTCAGGGCCAGAGACCCAATTGCCGTGGTCATCCTCTGTCGGGTTATCCTCCTCATCCGTATCCAAAACGAGATAAAAATTATTGAGGGGGATGGCCACAGGGGTGCTCTCTACTATCTGAGCTCTTCCTTTTGCTTCCCTGACCATCACTCACTTATCTAACTCCTGCAGCCTTGGGGTGACGAACTCCCTGTAGCTCTTCTCCATCTCCTGTTCACTCTCATAAGCTGTAGGTCATTGAGCGGCAGCTCCTGATCCCTAACAGTCTCTCAGGAGCTGCATCTCGGAGCACCTAGCACAGAAGTGGCCATCTGGGAGACCAGAAGATTCCCAGGGTTCCCATATCCGACACGCAGAGAAAAATACTAACCCTATCGACATGCTCTATATTCCTCCAAAAAATGCAAAGAAAAGCCAAAAATGAAGCCCACTTTCACCGAAGCCTAAATGATAGCTTAATGTCTATCATAACTCATTACAGTGCCAACAATCAGATTTCAACACCTGCTGTTGTCTCTAAGGAGTTTGTCCGTTCTCCCTGTGAACACATGGTTTCCTCCAGGTGCTCCACTTTCCTCCCACGTTCTAAAGACAAGTTAATAAGTTTGCTTATTAGGGTTAGTCAGGTTTTAGTTGGGTTAGTAGGGTTTTTCACCTACATTTTTTAACCCTACTGCTTAGTAGGGTTTTTACTATCACCAAAAATGTTTCAATTCTTAAAATGTTCTTTTTTTCCTTGAGACATTGTAAGTATTGTTTACTTTGATGTACTTGTGTTATTATTGAATAATATAATAATAAGATTTGAAAAGAAAAAAGTTGTGGGCATACTGCATTGGCACTGGAAGAAAGGCAATAGTTGCACTGATACAGATGAGACAATTCCATGTGTATTTTGATGTTTTGATGTGCATGTGACAAATAAAGCTTCTTTAAATCTCTAATCCCTTATCCTAAATCTATGTCCTCCAGTTTCACCTACCATTGATATGGTAAAGGTTTCCTACTACCTGCACTATCTATACTCCTCATAATGTAAAATCTATGCCTGGCTGGGCCCCTCATTAAATTCCAGGCTAAACTTTTCATATACCTCAGCCATGTCTCATCTTAACCTCTGCTCCAGGGAAAACAAAACTAGCCTCTCCAGTCTCTCCTAATAACTGAACACTTCATTCCAGGCACCATGATGACATCTGGAGTAAATCTCCTCTGTACCATCTCCAGATGTATTATGTCTTTCCTGACTGAGGTGACAGACAATTGAATAGCACCTGCCATTTCTCAGACATTTTCAGTAACACATCTATCACACTGTAGCCCAAGGCTACCCTCCACTCTGCGCCACCTCAACTTACTGATCACGATCAACAATAATGAGACAGATTACAGGAAAGAGAATGTGAACCATATGTCATGGTGTCAGAACAACAAATGAAGCTTTACACATGATCAACATGGAAGAGCTGACTGTTGACTGAAGAAAATGGGTGGGAAGGGTAGGAGTACTTTACATTCCTGGATATCTATATCACCAGCAACCTCACTTTATTCCTTCACAATGTTGCATTGATCAAAAAGGTACATCAGTCAATTTACTTTCTTTAGTAGCTGATAAGATTTAGCTGTTATCTAAATGGTTATCTAAAAGTTCAACAGATATGCTATAGAAAGTATGCTGATGGGTTGCATCTCAGCCTTGTATGGCAACTGTTCTGCTCTTGATCAATAGAACCTGAAGAGCAGTAAATTTAGATTTAGATTTTTAGATTTGGATTCAACTTTGTCATTGTGCTGAGTACAGATACAAAGCCAATGAAATGCATTTAGCATCTGACCAGAAATGCAAAAAAGTGTTATTTACAAAATAACTGCGAATAAAAAAGTGCTGCAGCACACAAATATAAAAGTGCTGAGACAGTACAATATGGGTGCAATACTGCTTAGTGCCGTGATGAGAGGTTCAGCAGTGTCACAGCCTCAGGGAAGAAGCTCTTCCTGTGCCTGCTGGTGCAGGTGCAGAGGCCCCTGTAGCGCCTACTGGATGGGAGGAGAGTAAAAAGTCCATGGTTAGGGTGAGATGTATCCCTGATAATACTTCTCTCCTTGCCCAGGCAGCATTTATGGTAGATGTTCTCAATGGTGGGCAATTGGGGTGCTGATAATCCACTGGGCGGTTTTCACCACAAGCAGGAGTGCTTTGCAGTCTGATACGGGACAATTGCCATACCACACTGAGGTGCAGTTGGTGAGTATGCTCTCAATGGTACAGTGGTAAAAGTCTGTCAGTATCTTGGGACAGAGGTGAGCTTTCTATTGATCAAGAGCAGAACAGTTGCCATACAAGGCTGAGATGCAACCCATCAGCATATTTTCTATAGCATATCTGTTGAACTTTTAGATAACCATTTAGGTAACAGCTAAATCTTATCAGCTACTAAAGAAAGTAAATTGACTGATGTACCTTTTTGATCAATGCAACATTGTGAAGGAATAAAGTGAGGTTGCTGGTGATATAGATATCCAGGAAATAAGAGTGCTGTTGCACCTTTTTGATCAGGATGGAGGTGTTCAGGGACCAGGTGAGATCCTCGGAAATGTGGACACCAAGGAATTTGAAGCTTGATACACGTTCCACTACGAATACTGCCCAGTCCATCATAACTTCTTCTATTGACTCCATCTTCATGGTCTGTGGTTGTTTCAACAAGGATGTGTGCCTGACTGATCAATCCCTTCTTTTCCTTCCTATCTTCTGGGAGAAGATATAGCAGTTTGAAAGCCAAGACATCCAGAATCAAGAACAGCTTCTTCCACATTGGTATCAGACTTCTTTCGTGTCCTCTTCCCAGTGGTGCTGCCAAGTTCTCATAATTCTATCTCCTGTCACTTTAGCATTCCTTTTTGCACCATTTCAATGTGTTGTGTTCATTGTTAAATTTATTGCTGTATTATTGCCATGTACTGTACATTGATTAACCTGTGAGCTTCAAGCAAATGAGGAATTTCATTGCATCCCAGGGTGTATATGACAATAAGCTGATCTAATCTCATTTCTATCCACACCAAAATCGTTCATGTACTTTACCAACAGCAAAGATGCAGGCGCCAGTTTCTTTGAAGCAATACTAGAAACAGGCAACCAAACTACAGAAACAAACTTCGACCAGCATTGTTTGAATTGAAGTAACCACTGAGTTATCGCATCCTGTGTCTCCCATTGGCAGGTCAAATTTGGATCCAATTTCTCAATTTGCCCTTGAATGCATACATTCTAAACTTTTGGACCAATCTCCAATGTGGAACATTTTCAAAAGACTTAATGAAGTCTATATAAACCATGTGTACTGCAATGCTCTCATAATTCATCAGAGTCTTGTTTGATTGGTAAGGCAAGAACTGCCCCTGATAAAGCCCCATACTGGGCTCACTCTGATCAATCTCTGCCATTCCAAGTAATCTTAATTCCTGTTCCTGGGGACCTTTCCTAATAACTTCCCTGCCTGTGATGTTAGGCTGACAGACAGGTTGTTAATTAAAAAAACTTTTCAAGTGATCAACTTTTTTTTTTTTTAAAAAAAAACAGAATCTTGTTTCTCTGTTTTCCTTCTGCAATGTGTATTTTTTTTTCTTTTGAAGAATTGCCTGAGTCAACTTCCTCAACATTGTTTCAGTGCACTGGTGATGGCTTGGATACAGAACTCAAAAAAGTCCTTACTTTTGTTGCCAAATTCCACTTTGCTTTCATCTTCACTTGATCCATTTCTGATTCTTCCCTTTATTTTTTTGGATCTTTCTAGCTCTGTTCAGGTAACAAAAATATATTGCAATCTCACAGATTCCCATAGGTATCTTCATGGTTCTTCTGCCTAATTTTCATTTCCTCTGTTGCATTTCTCCGACAATGAGACTTCCCACAGAGTTCTGAAATTTCTTCCTGCCTCCTGAACAACAGCTTCTATTCTACTGGTGGACACAACCACAACTCATCTACATCCTACATTCCTGTTCTCACACCTTCTCCTCTTCCACACAGGAGAAATGGGGTTCCCCTGTCCCACCTTTCTGTCCCAATTGTCTTTGCATTTAATGGAGCATCCTTCATAATATAGTTACATAGACACATAGGACAGACATAGAATTGATACATAGACATCATAGGAACTGACCCAATGTCCATGATGCTATGCTGAACTAAATAAACTGGTAATTAAACACCAAACTAAATTAATTCCTTCTGTCGATACATTGGTCCATTCCCACCATTGCCTATCATATCTGCCTCCAACATCCCCGGCAATTAATTCAGGCACCCATAACAGTGTATAAACAAACTTAACATGCACATCTTCTTGGAAATGAACCAAAGACCGTGTGGCTAAGCACAGTTCAAATGCCGTCTATAAATTTGCTAATGGCACAATTATGGTTGGCAGAATTTGAGATGGTAATGAGAAAGTGTACAGGAGCCAGACAGATCAGCTGGCTGAGTGGTGTTGCAGCAAAAAACTTGCACTCAGTGTCAGTAAGACCAAGGAATTGATTGTGGACTGCAGGAAGGAGGCTGAAGGAAAATGCATCGGTCCTCAACGAGGGATCAGAAGTGGAAAGAGTGAGCAGTTTCAAGTTCTTATGTGTCAACAATTCTGAGGATCTATCCTGGGCCAAATATATTGATGCAGTTACAAAGAAGGCATAACAGCAGCTATATTTCATTAGGAGTTTCAGGAGACTTGGTATGTTACCAAAGACGCTTGTAAATGTCTACAATGTACATGTGGTAGTTAATGAGTTAATCCTGTGCCACTCAATTAGCCACCCCCACATGGGGGAAGTTCACATATTGTCCAAGCACCATCATCAATAAAATTTAGTTTGTAGCCTACATGCTGGCCTCTGGGTGTGTCTCAGCTCTATCCCTTGATATTTAACACAGGATGGTGTCAGAACTGGTTGATCATCGATGAATTTCTGCTACAGACAAAGTGAAATCTTCAACAAGAAAGAATTTGCAGTAAGTCTGTACTTGTTTGCATATATCTGTGGGAGGTGTCCAGGGACTTGTCAGCCTGGACTGCCTATGCAAGTTGCTAATTGTATGCACCATGAGGCAGAGCTGAGACCTGGCCAGGTTGCTAGGCAATACGTTTGAGCTGCACCCACTAGTGGATATATTGTAATAATCTGTGGGCCACTAACCTGAGGAAATGCACAGAGACACAGACACAGCAGAGAAGTCAGTCAACTCTCAGTGAAAGAGAAATAAAACATTCTTTGCATCCAAATTAATAAAATAATAAAACAAAAACAGGAAAACAGTGCAAATACCCACAGCCCCTTCATCTATTTACCTAGTAACATGCCCCCCCCCCCACAATATTTGATTTCTCTAAACCAGGGCACTTTGCAAGATGAATCTGATGCTTTGCGAGATTTAGGGTTGCAAGCGATTTCACTCAGGCTTCAGAAGAGTATAAAGCAGGCACACTGATATACCACAGGGGAGATAAAGTAGATGACTTCATGGGTGAATTAGGATTGCTGAACAGTCAGAAAAAAGGAGTACAAAATAATGCAGTACAAATTCAAAATACATTTCAGAGGAAAGCAAGATCTGATATACAAGATGACAAAGTTCAACTCCAGAAAACAGGAGCCAGATGAAAGTGTGAATGACTTCATCAGAGCATTGTATGTCCTGTCAGACAACCTTGCATATAGAAATCTGAGAGATGACCTAATTAGAGGCAGGATTGTCATCGGGCTACTAAATACCAGATTGTCAGAGATATTTCAGAGAGTTGCAGGCAAATCTCACACTAGAGAAAGCTATTACTTTGGTCACACAGAGTGAGAATGTTTATCAGCAAAAGGCAGAACTCAGGCATGAAAACACTGCTGAGGTAGTGCTCAAAGCTGTACAAAAAGAATGGTACAAACAAGGTGCAATCAGAAAGTCTGCAGAAAGATAGTAGAGTGCATCTCAAACAAAACAGGTAAGTAAACACAGTAGGTAAAATGTCTAACAGCAAGAGGCAAGTCTTCATTCCATGTTAAAGAGTTCTGTCCAGCAAAAGGAATGAAATGCCACCAATGCAATAGAGTTGGTCATTATAAAAGCCAGAATCACTCAAAAGCTGTTCTTCAGGAGGTCAGAGAGGAAATTGTTTCATACTGTGACCGGATCCTGAATTATCCCTTATGGACTGTGCCTTTAAAAAGAGAGCGAAGACTGCTCACAGTTTTCTTGGAGATGGTGTTATGGTTTCTCTGCAGCGTGTTTACACTTTTGCAAGGACACTGCTAGCTTCAAAGATCCTACAGAGAGAGAAGGGAGGAGCTACTTGATGGACAGCTGGTGCTCAGCACAACAGTATTTAAACCAGCATAATTGCTTGTTTCATAGGACACGCAGACGCTCAAAGGTGTGGTAAAATTACCACTATCCTCGTCAGGTGCCCATGAGTGCGGGACTGAGGATCAATTCTGAGGGATCGATCTGTGATTATTAGTGCATGAAAGAGTGACCTTGTGGAGTCTACTAATGTGTCTAACCTAGTTGGGTTAGTAGACTATCACTTGAAGGCAGTGTTCTTAAGTTGGTCAAATTTGGCTAACTTGGAAGTTTCAGAGGACAACGGGAAGATCAATAGCATCAGCTCATCTGAAGAACTAAACACCTCTCTCTCCATCACTACTCAAATCAATACCATGAACTGAACTTTACTCATCACCGTAAGACTGTATCCACTTACCCCTAGGCTTGAAGAAGCCTGGTTTTTATATTTCCACACATTTTTATAATGTATATATATATATAAAATCTTTGCTAACATGTTTAATATATCTGAATTTATATTACTGTATTGCATAGTTACTAATAAATACTATTAGTTAATAGCAATACCAGACTCCAAAATGTTTTCCATTTCTGCTGGTTCTTTAACCCGTCACAGGGTACATGACACATACAAAGACAAAGCTTTCCTTGGGTCTCCACATTCAAATTGACAAAGCTGGTATGCTATGGTCCAGTTGCAAAATGAGGCAATGACATTCAAAATGTTCACTGAGGTAGATGTCACAGCCATTCCCAAATGTCTGTTCAGAAAAATGGTGAAGAAAACTGGTGTTACACTAAACCCAAAAGAACTGCTCATGGGGCCAGGCAAACATCAGCTCAGTGTGAAAGGAATGCTTACTACTTCCCACTGTAAAAACAAGCAGTTAAAAGAGGACGTCTATGTCTGCCCACCACTGCTGGGATGACATGCCATCAAGAAACTGAACCTCACTGCAAGGTGGGATTCACTGGACAATGTTCAGTGGCAGGAGAATTACCCAGAGTGTCATACAGGGGCACTGGTGGCAGACCCAAATGCAGGAAACAGACACTGAAGTACTGGGAACTGGACTGGACTAGAGTTAGGGATGGGACTGGACACAGACTAGAAGCTGTGACAGGAACACAGACTTGGGGCAGGACTTTGGCTAGGAAAGCGGGACCAGGACAAGGAACTGGGAACTAGGAGCCTGGGTTTAGACTCTGAGCCACAGACTGGACAGGGACCCAGACCCTGGGTCTTGACTGGGGCTCAGACCCCAGAACTAGGCAAGGACATGACGTGGCTACAGGACTGGACACGGCTTAGGTTCTTCGAGGCTTGGCTACAGGACTAGGCGAGGCTTAGGTATGTACTCTGAGCCAGAGACTGGGCAAGCACCCAGAACTTGGGTCTAGAATTGGACTCAGACTCCAGAACTAGGCGAAGACATGACATGGCTACAGGACTGGATGAGGCTTGGATTCTTCAAGGCTTTATTGGGCAGGATGAGGAAATCCTCCTTAGAGTACAGGGCTAGAACCCTTCCTAGGGCACAGGGCCAGGATGCTTTCGCAGGGCCAGGCCCCTTCCTTGAACACTGGGCCAGGATGACTGCCGAGGAAACTGTCAGGGATTCAGATAGGGAGGGGAAGAGAACAGTCCTGCCTCAGGGTAACAGCAAAGACAGCCTGGCTTCCCCAATGGAAGCAAGGACAGGAAGGGACAGATCCCACCACAGGGTAACAGCAAAGACATCCTGACTTACCCAACAGAGGCAAGGTCAGGAAGGGACAGATCCAACCACAGGGTAACAGTAAGAATGACCTGACTTACCCCAGAGGCAAGGGCAGGAAGGGAGCTCACTCCAGGGTGGCTCCCAGCCTCAGGGCAGCCAGCAACCTTGGCTGGCCCCAGAAATAGCCAAATCCATACCACAATGACTGCTTCAACTAGAGACAACAAGGCTCCATGAAGCAGTAGTCCTCCAACCAGGCCTAGAGATCACAAATGGCTGCTCAAGCCTTCCACCAGCAGGTTGCTCCAAGGGGATACTAACAAGACAAACCAGCACCCACACTCAATCCCAGGGCCACTTATATTCCCAGCCCCAGATGAGCATCAGGTGCCTATGATTAAGCCCAGCTGAAACAAGGGACAGCCAGAAGACCTGGAGTCCGGAGTCCACGGACCGGACCGTGAACTGGAACGCAAACTTCATGGACCGGACCATGACACAGAGTTGTTCACAGGCTTGGGGGCTACTGAAAGGAGAGTATTTTATCCAACTGAGGCCTGGAGTGACGCCTTGCTCTGACCACAGTGAGGCATATAGCAGTCACATTGGTGGACAAAGTCAAAGCTGTACTTGAGAGAATGGAGATGCTTGACATCATAATTAGAGTGGATGGACCTACTGACTGCTGTGCGGGATTTGTGCCTGTTCCCAAGCCAGATGGTGCAGTAAGGTTCTGTGTTGATCTAACAAAGTTGAACAATGCAGTGAGGAGGGAAAAGTTTATTCTACCCTTGTTGAGCACATATTGGGTATGCTGAGTGGAGAAAGTTCTTTAGCAAACAGATGGCAGACCTGCTTAGCTCCTGAGTCAAGGAAGTCCAGAACCTTTATCACACCAGATAGATGCTGTACCTTCAAGAGACTCCCTTTTGGCATCTCATCAGCCCTAAAATCTCTCAGATGAGGATGAACCAAATTTAGGAGGGACAGGAAGGAGTAGTCTGCCACACTCATCTTTGCAGGCTCAAGTGAGGAACATGACATAAGAGAAAAATAGGCTGAAGTCACCCTGAACAAAAAGAAATGTAAGTTTGAAAAGTTGGGGGTGAAGTTCTTGGGCCACCAACTGTCCTCAGAGGTAGGGCAAACAGCTTCAGACAAACTGGCTGTAGTTCAAAACAAGGAACAATCTACGAATATATTGGAAATTAGCATTTTCCTTGGCATGGTAACCAGCTGGGAAAAATCATTCCAAATTTGACTAGGAAAACAAAGCCACCACATGACCTTCTCTCTCAAGAGAAACATTTGGACATGGGTTGCACCACAGTCATTCTCATCACTTAAAGCAAAGATTACCTCTGCACCAACATTGGCATTCTTTGTCCGATTGAAGTGACCAAGGATTCTGCAGCCTCCTCTTTCGTTGGCCTTGGGGAGTGCTCATGAAAAACTGCAGTGGTGTATGCTTCAAGAGCATTGACTCCGACTGAACAATACTAAGCCCAAATTGAGAAGGAGACATAGGCACTCGTGTGGGCTTGTGAACACTTCTGCTGTAACTTGATAGGCACAAAAACAGACCACAAGACACTTGTCAACCTTATCAGGTTGAAACACTTCGATGACTTACCTCCATGTCTGTAAAGATTCAGAATGAGGATTATGTGATACTGTTGTGACATTGGATATGTCCCCAGCAAATCCTTCATAATGCCAAATACTCTGTTGAGGTGGCCATGCAAAAGTGAGTGGATGGAAGCTGACTCTACCCTCATGGAAGATACTAACATCTACATAGCTCAGGTAAGTGAAACATTTCCTGCATTACAGAGTAAACTGGATGAAATTTACACTGAATTGAAAAAGTACCAAATCTGCAGCAAGGTCGTGCAATACTGTGAGCATGGTTGGCCAGCGGTTCCATAAGGGGCTCAGAAAGTCAGAACTTACTGGCTTGAAAGAGACACACTCACCATTCTTGACAGTTTGCCGCTAAAGGGCTCCAGACTCATCATTCCTGCTTCCATGCATTCAAGAATCATCTGCAAATCCACCAAGGACAAATTTCGCCTAAGAGCAAGGCAATCCACATGGTGATCTGGTCTGAGCTCACAGCTGGAAGATTATGTAAAGCAATGTGAAGCATGCAGAAAACTGCACAAAAGTCGTATTGAACCTCTCTGTTACACAGACTTTTCAGACTTTCCATGGCAAGTTGCAGGCACAGACGTTTTTGAGCTGAAAAGAGACAGATATCTTCTCACTGTGGATTACTGCTCACAGAATGCTGAGGTGCTCAAGCTGTCCTCTACATGCTCACCATCAGTTATTCAGCAGCTGAAAGCTGTATTCGCTCACCATGGGATACCAGAGACACTTGTGTCAGACAATGGTCCACAATTCAGCTGCTCTGAATCCAAAACATTTGCTAGGGACTATCAGCTCAAACACCAGACAAACATGGTACCCACAGGCAAACAGAGAAGCAGAAAGAGCAGTGCAAACTGTTAAAAATCTGCCACTGAAGACAAAAGACCCCAACAATGCACTGCTAGCTTATCACTGCACACCTCTTGTGAATGGCTACAGTCCATCAGTGGGCCAGAGACTGAGAACAAGTTTGCCCATTCTTCCTTTCCTTCTCAGCTTCACTTACCTGACTTACACAAAGTGAGAAATTTTGACACAACACTGCACGAGAAAATGAAGAGCGCATATGATCTCAGACACAGAGCAACATCTTTATCGCCACTCAGGAGTGGTGAAGCCGCTTGGGTTTCAGACCAATTAACCAAAGGAACAATAGTCCAGCAGTATGCACCATAATCATTTGTGATCAGAACATCACAAGGTGAAATCAGGTGGAACAGGCATGCCCTCTTTCACCTTCAAAGTCCACAAGAGGTAGAGGAAGAAATAGAGTGCTCTGATCCTTATGATGAGGATCACATAGCTGAGGTGCACACACCTGTTCAAGAATCTTCATCCACTCCAACTCTTCCAGGAGCCTTTACCAGATCGGGACATTTATCTGTCCCACCACAGAGATATACTCTATAGCTTAATAGCGTTGGGCAAGTGACTAAAGAGGCAGAATAATCCATTCACTTTACTGGAGTGTTCAGGTACTTTACCCTAACCTCCATTACATTTAGTGTTTTTTAAAACGAGTTGTAAAGTTGAAAGCATTTCACAAAATGAGCCAGTTTAAAAAATTGCTTAAAAATGGAAGAAAACAGACAGAGAGAGCGACCATTAAAAATAAAGAGAAAGACAGTTATAATGTTGGCAATTTTTTTATGTTTATGTAAGGAGCATAAGTTACATGCTATGGATAAAGTGAACTGAAACGCTTAATTTCCGTGACTAAAATTTCAATGCGGTTCTATAGACAAGAAGTACAAACCTAGTTTTCCTTTTATCACGACAGGGAGATGTCGTGGTAGTTAATGGGTTAATCCTATGCTGCTCCCACATGGAAGTAATCCGCATATTGTACAAGCAGCATTATCAATAAAGTTTAGTTGAATATCCTGAGTGCTGGCCACTGGGTGTGTCTCTACTCTATCCCTCGATATCGAACACTGTAATATGGTGGTGAGCTTTCTAATTGGTTGCATTACCAGTTTGTATGGAGAGTCCACTGCACAGGATCATAAAAAGCTGCAGAAAGTTGTAAACTCAACCAACTCCACCATAGGCACTAGCCTCACCAGAATACAGGACACCCTCAAAAGGAGATGCCTCAAAAAAGCAGCATCCATCATTAAGTGCCCCCCTCACCCCATCATCCACGACATGCCTCTTTCATTGCTACCATCAAGGAGAAGGTACAGGAGCCTGAAGACACACAATGAATATTTCAGGAACAGCTTCTTCCCCTCTACTACTAGATTTCTGAATGGACAATAAACCCATGAACACTACCTCAGTGTTTGTTTCTCTCTTTTTGCACTATTTATTTAACCTAATTTTCTTTTTTTATATATTTTCTTATTGTAATTTATTCTTTTTATTATTATGTAGTGCAATGTTCTGCTGACAGAAAACAACAAATTTCATGACATATGCCAGTGATATTAAACCTGATTCGGATTCCGAACACCCTCCTTCACCTCTAAATGCATGCCTTCTGTTATTAGAAATCCTGCCACATTCAACAAGAATCCATCAGAAGACACATCTTAAACGTAAGTGATTCTGCAGATGCTGGAAATTTAGAGCAACATACAAAATAAATACTGGAGGAACGAGGAACTCAGCAAGTCTGCCAGCATCTATACAGGGGAATGAATAGTCAACATTTTGGGGCAAGACCCTTCATCAGGGCCGGAAAGGAAGGGGGCAAAAGCCAGTATGAGAATGTGGATACATTTTTTTTCCTTTCATCATTTTGTTCCCTTTGCATTCCCTGGTTGACTCTTCCAGATTCAGGAATTAATTCCTTCCAGAACTTTCACCTTTCACATTCACTTTCCCACCATCCATGGGTCCAAATAGTTTTTCCAGGTGAAGCAGTGACCTAGTTGTACTACTTCCAACATTACTGCATTTGGTGCAGATACTGCGGTCCCCTCTAACCAGGAGGAAGCAAACAGCTTGGGAGATTGTTTAGCGGAGCACATACATTCAGTCTGATCAGTCTGCAAGAGGACCATTAGGGTCCTCAGTGCCTGCTACCTTAATTTTCAATCTCACGCTGACATGCATGTCTGTAATTCCTGACATTGTTATAGCCAGGCACCTATTAAGCTTGAGGAACTTCCATCTGGGAATGTTACAGTTTTCTGACGCGACATTGAATTCTATAACTTTAGTTTTGGCTAAGTTGCTTTCTGTAAAGTATGGACTAGTCCACCTGTGATACCGGATCAGTTTCTCCTCTCTCCATTAGCAAATCTTGTTGTGCATGTTCTTACAGATCCACAGTGTGCAACTTTCCATCCTATTGCTACCCTCAATAACTCATATGTCGGATGTCCCATTTGCAGATTATCCCTATGGCAACCCTGGGCTCAGCAATATTTACTCTCCCCCATATCCGCCCTTTGCCACTTTCCCTATAATTTCAGCTCAACCTACTTTTCTCTCATTTCAGTTCTGACAAAAGATTTTTATCTGAAATTTTAACTCTGATTCCCTACCCACAGATGCTGACCGGCCTGCTGAGTGTTTACAACATTTTCTGCTTTTATTGTGGCATTGAGGACAGGTGTTACACCTCTTTCTTTGACTTGTACAAACAGTCAAATGTGAAGTGAAGAAGAGAAATGAGGTAGAAGTCCATACTGGGGTTATTACAGTGACATCAGAGCAATTATGTCATTTTGGGATGTAATGAGTGTTTTTCACAGATTCACGTTAATCTGTAATACAGGACAGGACCTACATAGTAAATGGTAGGGCTATCGAGTGTTGTAGAAATGAGAGTCCTAGGGGTACACATTCAATGTTTCCATGAAGGTGACTGAGGTAAACAGGGGATAAAGAAGGTGTTTGACACTGTTAACTTCATCGGAAGAGCCACTGAGTGCAGGAGTGCTGATGTCATATTACAGATGCACAGTTTATGGCAAGATCACATTTTGGAGTATTGTGTGCAGATTTGGTCAGCCTGCTTATAGGCAGAATGTGTAGAACAGATTCACCAGGATGTTGATGGAATTAGCTTTAGTTATGGGTGAGGCTGAACAGGTTCAGCTAGATTTCACTTTTCCAAGGATAGGGGAATCTAAAACCAGAGGCATTGAGAGGTAAAGCATTTGAAAAAGACCTATGAGCAACTGTTTGAAACAGAGGGAGGTGAGTATATGAAATAAGCTGCCAGAGGAAGCTATAGAGGCTGGTACAATAATAGCATTTGGACAGGTACTTGGATATATCCATCATGATAAAGAACTTTGAGAGACTGCTCATGGCACACATTTACTCCAGCCTCCCAGGGAACCTCAACCCATTGCAATTTGCCTACTGCTGAAACACATCTATGGCAGATGTCATCTCCCTGACCCACACTTATCCTTGAAGTATATGGACAGTAAAAAAAAATACACCGTTGTTTATTGACTATAGTTCCACCTCCAATTCTATAATTCCAATTCATCTCAAAGCTGCTAAACCAGCAACTCAACAGCTCCATTTGGAACTTGGGTTCATAAGACCATAAGATATAGGAGCAGAATTAGGCCATTTGGCCCATCGAGTCTGTTCCGCCATTTCATCATGGCTGATCCATTTTTCCTCTCAGCCCCAATCTCCTGCTTTCCTCCCAAATCCCTTCATGCCCGGACCAATCAAGAATCTATCAGACTGTCCCTTAAATGTAAATAAAGACTTGGTCTCCACAGCTGCCTGTGGCAATGAATTCCACAGATTCACCACTCTCTGGCTAAATTCCTCCTCACCTCCGTTCTAAAAGGATGTCCCTCTAATCCGATTCTGCATTCTCTGGTCTTAGACTCTGCCACCATAGGAAACACTCTCTCCACCTCCACTCTATCAAGTTCTTTCACTGTATTTGATAGGTTTCAATGAGGTCAGCCCTCATTCTTCTGAATTCCAGTGAATATAGCCCCAGAGCCATTAAACACTCTTCATATGACAATCCATTCCATTCTGGAATCATTTTTGTGAACCTCCATTGCACCCTCTCCACTTTCAGCACATCTTATTCTAATTCTAATTCTATTCTTAGTCTAAAATAAGGGGCCCAAAACTGCTCACAATACTCCGTGAGGCCTCATCAGTGCTTTATAAAGTGTCAACATTACATCCTTGCTTTCATGTTCTAGTCCTTTTGAAATGAATGCTAACATCGCATTTGCCTTCCTTACCACAGACTCAACCTGCAAATTAACCTTTAGGGAATCCTGCACAAGGATTCCCAAGTCCCTTTGTTCCTCAGTTTTTTGTATTTTCGCTCCATTTAGCAAATATTCAACCATTTAAATTTTTCTACCATTGTGCATGACTGTATGATTTTCGACATTGTATTTATCTGCCGTTTCTTTGCTCATTGTCCTAATCTGTTTCGTCCTTCTGCAGCCTCTCTACTTCCTCAAAACCACCTGCCACTCCACCTATCTTCGTTTCATCTGTAAACTTTACAACAGAGTCATTAATTCCTTCATCCAAATAATTGATAGATAACATAAAAAGAATCAGTTCCAACACAGACCCCTGTGCAACACCACTAGTCACTTACAATCAACCAGAAAAGGTTCCCTTTATTCCCACTCTTTGCCTCCTGCCAATTAGCCACTGCTTTATCCATGATAGATTTTCTCCTCTAATACCATGGGTTTGTAGCTTGTTCGGCAGCTTCATGCGTGGCACCTTGTTAAATGCCTTCTGAAAATCCAAGTATACAACATCAACCAATTCTCCTTGGTCTATCCTGCTTGTTATTTCTTCAAAGAATTCCAACAGATTTGTCAAGCAAGATTTTCCCTTGAGGAAACTATGCTGAATACGACCTTTTTTATCATGTGCCTCCAAGTACCCCAAAATCACATCCCTAAACAATAAAATCCAACATCTTCCCAATCACTCAGGTCAGACTAACTGGCCTATAATTTCCTTTCTTCTGCCTCTCTTCCTTCTCAAAGAGTAGAGTGTCATTTGCAATTTTCCAGTCTTCTGGAATGATTCAAGAATCTAGTGTCCTTTCTTTGGCTCTTATGTTGGCTTTAACTTCCCCTGTTAGCCATGGTTGTGTCATCTTGCCTTCAGAATACTACTTCTTCTTTGGGATGTAGATTTCCAGTTCCTCCTGCATTTGCTTTCAGAAATTCCAGCCATTGCTGCTCTGCTGTCATCACTGCCTATGCTCTTTTCCAATCTATTCTAGCCAACTCCCTTTTCATGCCTCTGTAATTCCCTTTACCCCACTTTAATACTGATACATCTGGCTTTAGCTTCGCCTCTCAAATTTCAGAGTGAATTCAATCATATTATAGTCACTTGACCCTCCGGGTTCCTTTACCTTAAGCTCTTTAATCAATTCCAGTTCATTGCACAACACCCAATCCAGAATAGCTGATCTTTTAGTGGGTTCAACCATGAGCTGCTCTAAAAAGTAATCTAGTAGACATTCTAGAAATTGCCCCTTTTGGAATCCCACATCAACCTGACTTTCCAATCAACCTGTATATTGAAATCCCCCATGACTGTTGCAATATTGTCCACTTGGTGTGCATTTTCCATCTCCCATTGAAACTTGTAGACCACACCTTTACTACCGATTGGGGATCTGTATATAACTCCCATCTGGGTCTTTTCACCCTTGCAGCTCCTTAGCTCTATCCACAACGATTCAACAGCTTCTGGCCCTATGTCACCTCTTTCTAAAATATATCTCTTATCAACAGAGCCACACCAACCCCTCTGCCTTCCTGCCTATCATTTTGATACAATGAGTAACCTTGGACATTAAGCTCCCAGCTATAATATTCTTTCAACCATGATTCAGTAAAGTCTACAACATCATACCTGCCGGGTTGTAACTATGCAATAAGTTCATTGATCTTATTCCATATACTGCGAACATTCAGATATAATACCTCTATTCCTTTATTCACCTTTTTTGGTTTTGTCCCCCTTTTTCTTTGCAACTCATATAGTTGACAGTAATTTTGCCCTCTGATCAGCCTCTCCTTGCTAGGCGTCTCACTACACATTCTTTCTGTTTGTAAGCCAACTACCTCATCTTCATCACTATCACTCCAGTTCCCATCCCACTGCCAAATTAGTTTAAACCCACTCAAACAACTCTAGCCAACCTGCCTGCAAAGATATTGGACTCCATCAGGTTGAAGTGTAACATATTACTTTTTGTACAGATTATACCTTCCGCAGAAGAAACCCCAATGATCTATAAATCTGAGTCTTTGACCCCTGCATCAGTTCCTCAGCAATGCATTCACCTGCCAGATCATCCTAGTCTAATCCTCACTGGCATGTGGAACAGGCAGCAATCCAGAAATTACTGCCCTGGAGTTTCTGTTGCTCAGCTTTCGACCTAGCTCCCTAAAATCTCCCTCGAGGACCTGCTCACCTTATCTACCTATGTCACTGGTGCCAATACGTACCAAGACTTCTGTCTGCTCACCCTCACCCTTGAAGATACCATGTTCACAATCTAAGGCATTCCTGATGGCACCAAGGAGGCAACATACCAACCAGATGTCTCTATTGCGCCCACAGAACATCGTCTCTGTTCCTCTGACTAAGGAATCTCTTATCAATACTGCAGCCCTCTTCACCTTTCTGCTTTTCTGAGCCACAGCACCAGACTCAGTGCCAGAGACCCGGTCACTGTGGCTCCCCCCAGTAGGTCACCCCCCCTCAACAGTATCTAAAGTTATATACTTATTATTGAGGGGAATGGCCACACATGTACTCTGCACTTGCTGTTCATTTCTACTCTTCCTCCTGACAGTCACCCACTTACCTGTCTCTTGCAAGCTAGAGGAAACCACCTCCCTGTAGTTCCTTCTATTACCTCCTCATTCTCCCATAGGAGGCAAAGGTCATTAAGCTGCAGTTCTAGTTCCTTAATACATCTTCTCAGGAGCTGCACCTTGTTGCACCTGGCACATATGTGGTTATTTGGGAGTCTAAAGACATCCCAGACATCCCATATCCCACACACAGAACAAAACACTGCCCCGGAGCCATTCTCATTATACTGTGCACTAATAGATGAGGAATGAACAAACAAGAACAGAGAGATAGTAACTTACAAGACAATCTACCTCATCCAAGCCTATGCCTGATGAGCCAAAGCCACTCTACACACTGGCACACGCAAAAGCCATGGCCGCTCCACCTGCACTTGAATTATTCCAATTGGCCCTTACTGATGAATCTCTCTTTCTGATCGGTCACTCCTCCATTCAGAAACCTGCCGCAAAACTCTGCCTTCAGAATCTCGATCACCGTCCTGATTAAAAGGTAGCTCTTCTCACGCACCCCCAGCGTGGATCGTCCAACTCAGAGAAAACTGGCTTGAGGCTCTGCTTTTCAAATTGTGAACATGGCCTGACTGAAAGGTAGCTCTATTAACACACTGCTGCTTGCTGATTGGTCAATGCTCAAATCTGAAAAAACTGTTGCAAAGCTCTGCCTTCAAAATCTTGATCATTGTCCTGATTAAAAAGTAGCTCTTTTCATGCACCCCTGGTGTGGATTGTCCAACTCACAGAAAACTGGCTAGAAGTTCTGCTTTTTAAATCTTAAACGCTCTTTTCATGCGCTGCTGGTGGTGGATCTTTGACTTCCTGTCCAAAAGAACTCAATCAGTAAGGATTGGCAACAATATCTCAACCACAATTATTCTCTACACTTGTGCCCTACAAACCCCCTACTCTACAACCTGTGGACTCACAACTGCCTGGTTATATTCTGCTCGAATTCCATCTACAAGTTTACAGATAACGCCTCCATAGTGGGCCACATCTCAAATAATGATGAGTCAGAGTACTGGATGGAGATAAAGAGCCTAGTGACATTGTGTCTTGGCAACAGTCTTTCCCTCACTGTCAGCAAAATAAAAAAGCTGGCTTTTGAAATGCTCCTGTCTACATGAATGGTGTTGAGTGTTTCAAGTTCCTGGAATACCAACTGGAATCACCAATAGTCTGTCCTGGTACAACCACTTTGACTCTATGGTCAAGAAAAGTCAACAATGCCTTTACTTCCTCAGGAAGCTGAAGTCATTTCTCATGTCTCCTTGTCCTTCACTGTTTCCTTTTATTACTGCAACATAGAAAGCATCTGGTTGAGATGCATCATGGCTTGGTATGGTTGAAAGGAACTGCAGAGAGCTGTGGACACAGCTTAGTACATCACTGAATCCAGCCTTCTCTCCGTATAGTTCTTACAGCTTCAGTAAAGCAGACAGCATAACTGAAGATCACATCCACCTTGGTGACTGTCTCTTTCCCCCTGTAATCAGGCAGGAGATATAAAAGTTTCCAATCACTCACCATAGGCTCAAGGACAGCTGCTGTGCTACAATCATGCAACTAATGAATTGTTTCCTATTACAATAAGCTGAAATCTTGACCTTACAATTTACCGTACTGAATGGCTTGTCATACGAAGAGTGTTTGATGGCTCTGGGGCTGTATTCACTAGAATTCAGAAGAATAAGGAGTGACCTCATTGAAATCTACCAAATGGTGAAAGGCCTTGACAGAGTGGATGTGGAGAGGATGTTTCCTGTGGTGGGGGAGTCTAAGACCAGAGGACACAGCCTCAGTATAGAGAATCATCCTTTTAGAATAAAGATGAGGACGGATTTCTTTAGCCAGAGAGTGGTGAATCTGTGGAATTCATTGCCTCAGACAGCTGTGGAGCCAAGCCTTTATGAATATTTAAGGCAGAGGTTGATAGATTCTTGATTGGTCAGGGCATGAAGGGATACAGGAGGAAGGCAGGAGACTGGGGCTGAGAGGAAAACTGAATCAGCCATGAAATGGTGGAGCATACTTGATGGGCCAAATGGCCTAATTCTGCTCTTATGTCTTATTGTCTTATGGCCTTATTGTCCACCTGGACTGTATTTTCTCTGTGCTGTAACACTTCACAAAGTTAGCATTTTACCTTGTATATCTCAAGGCACTGCTGTAATGAATTGATTGTTATGGACAGTATACAATACAATCTTACCAATTTATCAATTTTACCGCATAAAGGTTCAGACAGATAGGAGCCAAATGCAGGCAATAGGACTAGCTTGTTAGTCAGTATGGACAAGTTTAGCTCAGGGACCTGTTTCCATGTTATATAACTCTTTAACAATCAGAGTATGGTGAAGGCATTTTTTAATGTTTGATTCATTTATTGCTGACCACATGAAGAGTGAAGATGTCTTGCATTTCAACACCACATAACTCCATTTAACTTTTTTGTGTTTGTGGTTAATTAATTTTGAAGAAGAATAGACAGACATCACTGGCCAAGCTACATACATGGTCATCGAATAATGATAACTTCACTGAAAGATAAATTACTGCAATGTAATTGATGCAAATTTAATGAACAGGTAATTACCAGGAAATAAGAGTAGCTATTAGTAGCCACTAAATATTGGAACATTTGATTGCCTCTTTAATTGCTTCATTTTCTTTTTGCTCTGACTGTTATTCACTGTTCTTTTGCCAGTTGTTTCAATTTCTTCTGCTTCTGTTTATTTGTTATCTTTCACAGCAGAAGCGCGTCATCTCACACACTACCCACCCATCTGAGGAAAGGTCTGTGCTTCCTACACTGCCCTAATCAGTCATGTGGAACCCATAGACAAAGGATATTTCCCTCCTCAACCTTGCAGTTTTATCATGGGATAGGCACTGTAGGAACAAAGACACAGGGAGGACATCCCAAAACTGATCAAATTCTACTTCAAGCTGTTCTGTTGCATGGAGCCATCTAATCAATTTCTCAGTGGAAAAATCACATGTCTGAAAGTGGAGTTCACTATAGCAACAATAACTATTTGGGTGCAAAGGGACCTTATTGACAAAGGGTCTCGGCCCGAAACATCGACTGTACCTCTTCCTAGAGATGCTGCCTGGCCTGCTGCGTTCACCAGCAACTTTTACGTGACCTTTTTTTATTTTTCTCTTTCTGTCTCTGGTTATGATTTATCATTTTTCCTTGACTTTTTGCTACTATACCTTTGCTTTGTTTCTTTACTTTTTGTTTTTATCTTTGTGTTGGTAAAATTGGAGCTTGTCTCAGGCCTGGTGAAGCTAACTATCAATCAAGCACAGGCTGCATAATGAAAATGAAAGGAAAAAAAACTTACTTGAAATAAAAATAGAAAATGCTGGAGATACTCATTAAGAGAGGCAATATCTATTGAAGGAGGAATGGAATTAACATTGTAGTTCAAAGAACCTTCATCAAACAAAGTCCTCATTCCACAGATGCTTCTAATTGGCATACTGGAGGGAGATTGAAAATATGATTCAATGGTGCCATAACCACTACCTCTGACTCACTGTAAGCAAAACTAAAGAGCTGTTTATTGAGTACAAGAGGAGGAAATCAGAGATCCATGAGCCAGTCCTCATCAGAGAAATCAGAGGTGGAGAGGGACAGTAACTTTAAATTCCTTGGCATTATCATTTCAGAGGATCTCTCCTGGGCCCAGCAGGTAAGTGCCATTACAAAGAAGGCATGGCAGTTTGCTCAGATTCACCCTGTCCTCTAAAATGTTAACAAATTTCTTTAGATGTGCAGAGGAGTGTATTCTGGCTGCTTGCATCATGAACTGGCATGGAAACACCAATGCCTAAGAATAGAAAAGCCACAAAAAGTGGTGGTGAAGTCCAGCCCCTTCCCACCATTAAGCCATCTACAAGGAGTGCTGCCAGAAGAAAGCAGCATCCATCATCAAGGAGCCACACCATCCAGGCCATGCTTTGTTTTCACTACCGCCATCAAGGAAGAGGTACAAGAGCCTTAGGTCCCACACCAGGTTGAGGAACAGTTATTACTCTTCAACCATCAGGCTCCTGAACCACTGTGGATAACTTCACTCACTTCAAAACTGAACTGATTCTGCAGCCTATGGACTGACTTTCAAGGATTTTACAACTCTTGTTCTTAATGTTATTTATTTATGTACATATGTATTTATATTATTACTATTATTTGATATTTTTGTATTGCACAGTTTGTCTTCTTTTTCACATTTGTTCTTCATCTTTGTAGTTTTTCATTGATTCTATTGTGTTTCTTTGTATCTACATACTGTGAATGCCCACAAGTAAATTAATCTTGCAAAAATATATGTTGACATATACGTACATTGATAATGAATTGATTTTCAACTTTGAACATGTTTCACTTGCTGACTGTTTGTATTATATAGTGTTTCTGTGGGATAGGGCAGAGAACAGAGAGCACAGAACAGGAACAGGCCATTCGGCCCACAATGCTTTGGCAAATTATTTAAATTAGTAAGTAAATGTATAACCAAGCTCATCTCTTCCTCCTACGCAATGCCTATGTCCCTACTTTCTCTTTCCATTCACATGCCTATCTAAGAACCTCTTAAACATGTCAATCATATTTGCCTGCACCATCACCCTCCATGCACTCACCATTCTCTGTGTAAAAAAACTTGCCCCTCACCCCATCTCCTCTGAATTTAATCTCTCACCTTAATTGCATGCCCTCTAGTAGTAGACATCTGAAATTTGGGAAAAAAAGATACAGGCTAGCTATATATGCTTTTTGTAATCTTATAAACTTCTATCATGTCTTCCTTCAGCTTCCACCATTCCAGAGAAAGCAACCCAAGTTTTTGTTTGTCATTGTCAGGAGTTGACAGTTAATGTTCCCTGAGCTGTGTACACCACTCCTCATTGGCGTGAAATGGGCTGCACAGAAAGTCCTTCAGTTCCATCCCTCCTCTGGTGATTGTAGATCTCAATGCATGCAGTGGTGTCCTGATGTTTTCCTAGTCCAGGTTTTCTTTTCCAGTTAAATGTTCAGATATCCATAGATAATAATTTAATAGCACAGGACTTCAGTAAAGCATTAGGAAAAGTTTCCAAAAGGACATTGGAGGGCCGAGAGCCAGAAATAACATGAATCTGGACAACAGAGTTATCCTTCCAGGTAAATACAGCTAATGGAACAATCCGAGGTGAACAGGGTGTGGCTGCG
The DNA here is from genome assembly GCF_030028105.1 of Mobula birostris. NCBI lineage: Eukaryota > Metazoa > Chordata > Chondrichthyes > Myliobatiformes > Myliobatidae > Mobula > Mobula birostris. The sequence goes on along the minus strand of NC_092371.1, from coordinate 21,207,205 downwards.
TTACACTGTGGCTGTTTTCTGAAATCAATACAGTCACACTGGAAATGCCCACCATGTCAGGCAGCCACAGTAGATGGGGTTAATATTTCTGGTCAATAACCTCTCATTGGATATAAGTTGCAGAGAATGACGTGAGGAGAACTCAAAGGATTCTCTGTGATAAGGTGTAAACAAGGAAGAAAGAATGACACAGTTTCTGTGGGAGAGGGGTAAAACTTTATAATCACAGCAGATGTGTTTGGGGAGATGAAAACAGATGGCAATGAATAAGGATAAGTGGAGAAGTAATGGATATTCACTGTCCAGGGCCAAGATGGAAATCTTTAAACTCAGGTTTTAAGCACGGCAAAAATGAAATTATCCAAGGTCCAAAATGATTGCTACTAAACTCAGTACTTTTAAACACAGCAGAAAAAAAAGTTTAAAACTCTAATCCATTACAAGTTGATGCTAGCTATGACTGACCTCTCAAAGCACTTCAGCACAGTAGATGTGAGTGCAACTGGGTAATAGTCATTGAGGCAGCTCACACTGCACCTTCCGGGCAATGGTACGATTGTTGTTCCTTGAAGTAGGTGGGAACCTCGACCACAGTAGTGAGAGATTGAAGATGTCCTTAGGCATTCCCGCAAACTGGTTGGCACAGGTTTTCGAAGCCCTAACAGGGTCTGGTGCTATCCGAGGGTTCACCTTCTTGAAAGATGTTCTGAAGCCAGCCTCCAAGACAGAGATCTCAGGGTCAACAGATGCTGCAGAGATTCACGCAGCTGTAATCTTATTCTCCTTTACAAAGCATGCCCACATGGCATTGAGCTCATTTTGGAGAGAAGTATCACAACAATTCATGATATTAGATTTCATTTTTTAAGAAGTAATGGCTTGCAAACCCTGCCAGAACTGACATGAATCCAATTGTATCCCGAACCTCAGTCAGACCTCAAAATAGCCTTCCATAGGTTGTATCTGGACTTCATACACTGTAGTTCTGGATCTCCAGACTTGAATCCCACAGATCCAGCCTTCTGCAGACTATGAAACTCCTGGTTCATCCATAGCCTTTGGTTTGGGTATGTCAGGTATGTTCTCAAAGGCACACCCTCACCCATTCAGGTCTTGATGCAGTCAGTGACAACTGTGGCATATTCATTCAGAGCATGACGAATCCCCGAATACTGTTGAGTACACAGACTCAGAGCAGTCCCATAGGCATTCCTCCGCCTCCCTTGACCATACCTTCTTGGTCCTCATCACTGGTGCCTCGGACGTTGGTCCCTGCCTATATACACCGAGTAGAAGTACAGCTAGGTGATCGGACTTTCCAAAGTGTGGACTTGCAATGGCACGTAAGTGTTCTTGATGTGGTATAACAGTGGTCAAGTGTGCTTGCTCCTCTGAACCCACAGGTGATATGGTGGTGGTTGTCTGTGGTGGCCAGTGCTATCATGTTTACTGTTGTGTGCTGGGGCAGCGGGCTGAGGGTAACAGACACCAACAGAATCAGCAAACTCATTTGTAAGGCCAGTGATGTTCTGGGGATGGAACTGGACTCTCTGAAGATGGTGTATGAAAAGAGGATGCTGTCTAAGTTGCATGCCATCTTGGACAATGTCTCCCATCCACTACATAATGTACTGGATAGGTACAGGAGTACATTCAGCCAGAGACTCATTCCACCGAGATGCAACACAGAGTGTCATAGGAAGTCATTCCTGTCTGTGGCCATCAAACTTTGCAACTCCTCCCTTGGAGAGTCAGACACCCTGAGCCGATAGGCTGGTCCTGGACTTATTTCCATCTGGCATAATTTGCATATTATTATTTAATTATTTATGGTTTTATATTGCTATATTTATACTCTATTCTTGGTTAGTGCAACTGTACTGAAACCCAGTTTCCCTCGGGATCAATAAAGTATGTCTATCTATCATCTATCTAATTGTTCAGAGACTTCTTCAAGCTGGCCTGGTTGAAATCTCCCGCAATGTTAGGGAGAGCATCAGCGTGCGCAGTTTCATTCCTGCTGATTATGTTGCTCAGCTCCTCCAGTGCCTGCCTGATGATGGCCTGAGGTGAAATGTACACCGCTGCCAGGATGATGGTGGAAAAATCTCTTGGTAGATAAAATGGACACTTGACCGCTAGATGTTCCAGGTCCGGTGAGCAGGATGGAGACAGAACCGTTACATTTGTGTACTATGATGAGATAATCATAAAGTATACTCCATCTCCTCTATTTTTATCAGACTGAGATGTCCTGTCTTTGCAGAGAATGGTGAAGCCATCAGGCTGTAGTTCTGCATTCAAGAGTCTAAGGCCTTTGTGTTTCAATCTTACCTGTACACCGGTGGGGCATCATTTATTCCATTTTCTCGAAGAGTTTGCCATCCATGGTTTACTGATTAAGAGTATCGATAGGTTCTTTGTGTCTTAAAACAATGCTGCTTACAGAAGTACCCACGGCTATGATTGTGAATTTCAGCTGAGGTAGTCCTAAATGGGAATATTTGATGTTTCCCATTGGAGCTGCACGCAAACAGTCACTGAAATGGCCATTGGTCTAACAGGTTCAGTTCCAAGTGAAAAGGGGCACAGAGTCAGTGCAAGAATTTCATTTTAAACCTTCAATCTCAGTAAAGTAATTTCATTAGAAAATGGAGAATTCTGGTCTGTTCTCATTGATTTGAGAATCACTGTCAAGGGCCCTGTAGAGGTGAGGCACAGTATGTTCATACAGTTTATGAAAACTAATAAACCATGTCTTTAGTAGAAGATGATAATGACTACTGGAAAATGAAATTACATGCAATCTAACCTTGTCAGCAACGCATACAAAGATTTATAAGCTGCCCTGGAATTTAGATCTCTATGAAGTGATCTAAATTAATTACAAATATAAATCACAAAATAATTGTTTGCATAAGTATTTACCCCCCTTTAATATGATACTCCAAATCTGTTTTTGGGGACCTGTGTGCAGTCAAGGTATTACAATTAATTATAGTTAAAAATACACCTGTATCTGAGAGGTCCAAATGCTGATGTGTCGGTAACCTGGCAAAACTACACATGAAAACAAAAGAACACTCCAAGCAACTCTGTGGAAAGGTTATTCAAAAACACAAGTTGGAATGATAAAATAAAATATCCGAGTCACTGAATATCATTTGGAGAACAGCTAAGTCAATCATCAAGAAATGAAAAGAATATAGCACAGCTGTAAATCTGCCTAGAGCAGGCCATCTTCAAAATCTGAGTGACCGTGCAAGAAAAGGACACGTGAGGGGGACCACCAAGGGACCTAAAACAACTCTGGAGAACTTACAGGCATCAGTGGCTGAGATGGGAGAGTGGCGCATATAACAACCATTGCCTGGGTGCTTCAACAGTCACAGCTTTATGGGAGAGTGGCAAAGAGAAAGCCACTATTGAAATAAAAACTCACATGAAATCTCGGCTAGAGTTTGCCAGAAGATATGTGGGAGACTCTGAAGTCTGCTGGAAAAATTCTATGGTCTGATGAAAGCATAATTGAGCTTTTCGGCCATCAGACTAAACACTATGTTTGGCGTCAGCCAAACATTGCACATCATCAAAAACACATTATCCCGACTGTGAACCATGGTGGTAGCTGCATCATGCTGTGGGGATGCTTCACTGCAGCAGGTCCTAGAAGGCTTATGAAAGTAGAGGGTAAAATGAATGCAGCAAAATACAGGGAAATCCTGGTGCAGTCTGCAAGAGAACTGCAATTTAGGAGAAGATTGGTTTTCCAGCAAGACAATGACCCCAAACATAAAGCTAAAGTTACACAGGAATAGCTTAAAAACAACAAAGTTAATGTCCTGGAGTGTCAGTCAGACTCCAGTCCTCAATCCAGTTGAGAATTTGTGGCTGGTCTTGAAAAAGAGCTGTTCACTCACAATCCCCATGCAATCTGAAAGAGCTTGAGCAATTTTGTAAAGAGGAATGGAGAAAAATGCAGGGTCCTGATGTGCAAAGCTGTTAGAGACCTATCCACATAGACTCAAGGCTCTACTAAATACTGACTTGACGGGGATGGGGTGGGAGGGGGGGTAGTGAGTAATTATGCAATGAATTATTTGTTGTTTTACATTTGTAATTTAGATGACTTTGTGGAGATCTGTTTTCACTTTGACACAAAATTTTCTTTTTCTGTTGATCAGTATCAAAAAAGTCAAATCAACGCTGTGATTCTATGTTGTAAAACAACAAACATTAAAACTTCCAAAGGGAATGAGTACTTTTTATAGGCACTATATCGCAGAACTGGAGGTTCAGGCCTCCCATCTATGGAGAGCACTGTCTATATGTGTGTGAGTGGCTGGTGCAGGTGGTGCTTTGAATCATCAATCTATAATCAGGATCTGCTCTGAGTATACATCACTGCCGTTGTGCACCTTGTCTCCAGACTTGGGCAGCAAAGTTATCCTTACCAAAACAGTCACTCTAGAACAGGTGTGAAATGTTGTTGTGGGATCAGCTGAAGAGATTCAGCAGTGTGCCTCTCTGGCTCACTTTCACACGAGCAGAACCTGGCCTAGAAATTCCTAGAAATAAATGGTGCAGCTGCACAGCCTAACCCTAAAGAAATTTGCTTCTCCTAGCTAAAGAAATTTGTCATGGCCTTGTTGATCCTCACCATTTTTTATTGATGCACCATCGCTGCTCTGTCTGAGATTGCAAGAAACTGCAGAGAATTACCGACATAGATCAGCACATCACAGAATCCAACTTTCTCTCTGTGGACTCTGTCTACATTTCTTGTTCCCTCACTTAAGAAGCCAACATAATCAAAGACCCCTCTCACCCATCTCGGACATTCCCTTTTCTGTCCCCTTCCAACAGGCGGAAGATGCAAAAGGCTGAAAAACACTTATCAGCAGACTCAATGAAAGCTTCTGTATCACTCCTGTAAGACTATTGAATGAAGATCTTGTAGGTTAGCATGGACTCTTGACCTCAAAGTCTGTCTTGTCATGGCCTTACCCCTCATTTCTGCCTGCACTGCACTTTCTCTATAACTGTAACACTATATTCTGCATTCTGTTATTACTTTTCCATTGTACTACCATGATGTGCTGATATGATGCAATGATCTGTATCGAAGGGGCTCAAAACAAAGTTTGTTTGTGACAATAAGAAACCAATGTAACTGTAATGGCCTGGTTCATATTTTTACTGCTATGTTGTATATATTTCATTTTGTGCTGTTCTGTATTTCATTTAGACAGTTCTGTGACAGCTGATTGTTTTCAGCTTATGTTTGGGTTATTGTTGAAGTTAAGGGATGAGGAGAAATGTGTGCCACTCAATTAGGATGGTCAAATTGAAGGGGAGGTTTCTCTGGTGAGGGGCACTAAGGTTGGGCTTTGGGTTTTTTTTTTGCTCGAGAGGAGATGAAGAGGGAAGACGCCGGAGAGAAGAGGTTGTGGGATTCAACCCGGAGCTGGACCTTGATTAGATAAATCCCGGGGTGAGATCGATTGAGGATCGGTGACTTGGGGAAACTGAGCTCCAACTTGTGCACATTAAACTGTTTCATTAAAATGGGCCCTTTTCCTTTTTGTTCTTTTCTTTACTAACCTGCTAGTCAAATTAAGAATTATAAAGATAAATCTTTTAATCACATGCGGTGTACTGTCTGTTTTTCCGTGGCAGTAATTTGCAAGAGGGTAGCGAATTACGCAGCTCTCACACAAACAGCAGGCTTGGGGTGGGATCACGCCTCAATCGCACAAGCTTGGTGGGTCCAGAGATTGTCTTCCCTAGACCTACGCAGCTGAGGAAACCAGTATGTTTCATAACAATTTACCAAGTTACCCAGGTGAAGCAATGTTGCACCCATTTCCAGCTCCCCGAGTTCCAAGTAAGTAATTTAATCTTAGAACTTTTGGCAGGAGTTTCATTAACACAGAGAACTCTTTGGAATTCAAAGAACCTCACAATAGCACAACATTCAATATTTACTCCCAGCCTGATTTCCATCCATGCTCTTTAAACAACTGGCATTCATTGAACTTTCTGATTGACTACATACAGCCTCAAGCACAGCCTCACTCGCACCTGGAGGTCAAGTTTATATTCAGGTTCAGGACCCATTGCCTCCTTTTCCCTCCCATCCACCAGACGAGACAGAAGGTCCCTGATGATTACAATGCCAATTTCTCTAAAGCATAGTCATTCAGATATTGTGCTGTGGCATTAAGCACTGCGACCTCCTTGCAACGTCCTGCCAGTGACATGTATCTGTAGTTCCAGAGTTTGCCTAATGTGCAAATGGATCTCCTTAAGCCTGTCCAGGTCCCAATTACCTCCTGCCAGCACAGTCGCATCTCTGTCAACATTACAGCATCCGTGCTTGACAAAGCTGTCAGTCCTTTAAAAGTTGCTTACTAAGTTTTATCTACTATGCTGTGGTGTGAACTATGAAACTTAGACCATCAGGGCACAAGACAGCATTAGGCTCTTCAGCCCATCGAGCCTGCTCCACAATTCAATCATGGTTAAGTTATTTTCCCTCTCAATGCCATTCTCCTGCCTTCTCCCTGTAATCTTTGACACCCTTAGTAATAAAGACATTTTTATCCTCTGCTTTATATGTACCCAGTGACATGGCATAGCAGCTGTCTGTGGCAATGAATTCCACAATTTACCACCCACTGCTAACATTGCATTTACCTCCTTGCAATACATTGCAAGATGCAGTACATTGCATCTAACTAGTAGTAGATTTGCGGACCAGCGTGTGTTGTGAAAGACAGAGTGGTTTTACTTGGGGATAGTTGGCAATGTTCTACAAAGAACTTTGTGTCTGAAAATCACAGTGCCTGAGTCAGTTTAAAAACAGCTTTGGGTAATGCACAACACTAATTGAATGCTATTAAGATACAAGAACGTAATTCGTAAGTAATTTGTTCAAGAGATTTTAATAAGCAATGACAGCAACTAGTCAGAAATTTGGATCAATGGGAATTGTATCCAAACACTGGGTATCATACTACTACTACTACATCTACATCGACTCAGGCCTAGGGGGCCGGAATCGGGCACGATGACGGACTCTCCACTTCTCCCTCTCCCTCATCAGTGTGTTCAGTTCATTTACATTAGCCGCACCGCTGTCTTCTAGGAGCGTGTTGACCATAGTCTTGGGAGGGCGCCCAGGGTTCATCCTCCCTGCTTGGGCCCCCATATGATGACTAGGCTGGCAGGTAGCTCGGGGTGGCGTAGACAGTGCCCCTCTAGCTGCAGTCTTCTCGCCTCGATTTTAGTGGAGAGCGTTGGTAGGTTGTTATAGAGCTCAACATTCGTCATGTGCTGTTACCAACTCATGTCAAGAGCCATCCGGAAAATTTGTGTATAGCAACCATCTTGAGACTTTCGCATAGTCTTGGTGAGTGTCCACGTCTCGCATCCGTACGTGACAATGGACTCTGTGACTGCTATGAAAATCCTCTTCTTAAGCCCTCTGGTCAGGTTCAACTTCCAGATTTCCTTCGTGTCGTTCATAGCCCTCCAAGCCAGCGCCTTCTGTATCCTTATGTCCTTCTCCGAACTCATCATTCTTGACCCGAGGTACTTGTAGTGAAAGACTTTCTTAATGGTATCATTCTCTACCGTCCTGAGAGTACCTTCATCGCACTTAAATGCCATGTACTCTGTCTTTTTAGCGTTTAGGTGAAGTCCAACTTTATTGCACTCTATTTCCATTTTTGTCAGTAACTGCTGTGCTTCGTCCATCTGGTCAGAGAGCAAAATCGAGATACTGGGTATCATACACTGCCATAAACTCTCACAATGCATTTTAGTATCTAACAGAAAATAACATTATGTTGTTCTCAGTTCCAGGAATATCACTGCAATGCACTACATGGTATTACTTGGTCATCATAGTTCAAATTTACAGAACACTTATCCTTCATGCATCTTTGATGCTCTTCTCATAATTCCCCTTTCTCAGGAGCTGGTCTTCTAAGAGGCATTTTATGGCTTCAACAAAATTGAATAGTACAAAAGCAGCTTATTCATGTGAAGAAACAATAGATTTAGAGGTACATGGCTCTAACATAAAACCACATTGACTCTTAATATTTTACATTCCTTCATTGCCCATCATTTAAACTTTTCTAAATAAATAAACCACATGAACAGAACACCACCAGCAGAGTATGACATGCAGTGTTTGGATACAATTCCCATTGATCCAAAGTTCTGACTAGTTGTTGTCATTGCATATTAAAATCTCTTGAACAAATTGCTTACAAATTACTTTGTTGTATCCTAATAGCTTTAAACTAGTGTTGTGTATTACCCAAAGCTGTTTTTAGACTGACACAGGCACTGTGATCTTCAAGTGTAAAATACATTGAAGAACATTGCCAGCTATCTCACATAAAACCATCCTCTCTATCACAACACATGCTGGTCCGTAAATCTATTACAAGTTGGATTCAATGTATTGCATCTTGCAATCTATTGCAAGGCGACAAATGCAATGTTAGCATTAATTTCAAGAGTACTGTAAGATAAAAGCAAGGGTAGAATGCTGTGGCTTTATAAGGCATTGGACAGATCACATCTGGAGTATTGTGAACAGTTTTGGTTCTCTTATCTAAGAAAGGATGTACTGGCACTGGAGAGCGTCTAGAGGAGGTTCATGAAAATGATTCTGGGAATGAAAGGGTTAACATGAGGAGCATTTAATGTCTGGCTCTGTTCTTAATGGCAATTAGAAGAATTGGGGGGCAGGGGTGGAATCACTTTGAGACCTACCGAATACTGAAAGGTCAAGTGGAGAGACTGATTCCATTAGTGGGAAAGACTGGAAAAAGAGGGCACTGTCTCAGAATACAGGGACATCTCTTTAGAACAGAGCTCAGGGGGAAGTTCTTTAGCCAGAGGGTGATAAATTTGTGGAATTCATTGCCATAGACAGCTGTGTCGCTAAGTCATTGGTATATATAAAGTGGAGGATAATAATGCCTTTATTACTAAGGGTGTCAAAGTTTACGGGGAGAAGAAAGGGGAATGGGATTGAGAGCAAACATAAATTAGCCATGATCGAATGGTGGAACAGACCTGATGGGCTGAATAGCCTAATCTGTTTTATGTCCCCATAGTCTAATTTTCGCAATACAGCATGGTAGATATGACTTTATAAGCAACTTTTAAAGGGACTGACAGTATTATCAAGCACGGATGCTGTAATATTGACATGATGTGACAGTGCTGGCCAGAGGTAAGAGAGACTTGGACAGGCTTAAGGAGGTCCATGTCCATATTAGGCAAACTCTGGGACTACAGTCACATGCCATTAGTGGAACGTTGCAAGGAGATCTCAGTGATGAGTGCCACAGTACAATATCTGAATGACTCTACTTTGGAGAAATTGGCATTGTAATCCTCAGGACCATTCTGTCTGGCCTGGTGGACTGAAGGAATGAGTGGGCAATGTGTCCTGAACCTGAATATAATCTTGACCACCAAGACAAAGCAGTCCAGGTGCGAGTGAGGGTGTGCTTGAAGGAGCATGGATGGAAATCAGACTGGAGGTGAAGACCGAGTGTTGTGCTATTACGAAGGGTCTTTGAATTCTAAAAAGTTTCAGTCAACTTTTGACCTCTTAAAAAACAGCACAACACAACCTCTCTAATTATAACACAATTTTGCATCTTCAGGATGTCCAAGCAGTTATTTATATCATGAATTATCTCTGAAAATTCATTGCCTTTGCTATGTAGAAAAATTAGGCCATATAAACAACACACAAGTTCAATGAAGAGATTGAAGAAGAAAAATGAATCATCAATGTGAAAAAGAAATAAGCTTGTACTCATGCACTATCTCTCAGAACAGTGTTTTCAGAAGCACTTTTAAACTAATAAAGGGTTTTCTAAAAATGGTCAAGGTGATCATTAATGCAAATGTGGCTGGCCAACTCTACACAGGCGTACAGTTGAACAGCCACATCTACAAAGATGATCACAGGGTAGAAGGAATGGTCAGATAATAGGGATTTGCTGAAGCTGGTTCCACAATCCCACATTGAGCCTGTTTTTGTGTTGATTCAAGGACCTTGCAGATCTTTGAATAATTCCTTGAGATCTATCATGTTGACCTAATGAAGGTAGGCAGGACTTTGATTCAGCATGCATAAAAGACAGAAAAGTAGAGTAATCCATTATGTATTATTAATTACCAGAGTGCCTTGTGTTTCATCTCATGTTAAATCAGCCGAAGGACGCCTGTAAAAACTTGACTTCAGCCAACTGCATGACTGTGAACATCCCAGAATAACTGGACAACATTAAGGAATACATACAGAGGGTAAAATAGACAAAGAAATGAGTTATTGACAGTGGGACTGCAAAATCTCACTGGCATATCTTTTTCAAAAAACTTAAATTAATCTAAAAAAATAAATTTGAAACAGAAGAGTGAAAATAATTTGGAGTCAACTATTGTAAATAGGCAATCTCATGAGGGTATGGAGCAGAGTAATTAAAATGCACAGGAGGTGGATAGCACAAACATTTTGATGAAGAATTTCAAAGGATGAGGAAGTGAAAAATATGCCGAATTTCACAATTTTTAATGATGGAGACTAGGGTGTAACACTTAAAGTTTTGCACAATGTCATATTCCAATCAGAAGAAAATGCATTTTGGTCTACAGCTGTAGTGTTGAGACAGATTTTACTGGGAAATAAAGCTTAAAGGGATTGACCAAAAACAAAATTCCATTACTTGTGATGCCCAAGGTGCTGGGCATGGCAGACAAGCTTTTCCATGTTTTGCATTGGTGAGGGCAATAAAAGTGAATTGTGTTGCAGGCTCTGGAGGGGTGGGGAAGGAAAGTTTGGTGTTATAAAGGATCAGGTCTGGAACTGTAGGAGCAACAGAAACATCAATGATAAGAAATAATACTAGAAGGAAGCTCTGGGTAGGGTGTCATAAGCAGTGGGTTATTGGGGGGGAGAAGAGGCAAAGGATTTATTAGACATGGTCGAAGAACCTTAGATATTGGCACCAGTGACATAATGGCATGAAGGGAATAAACATTACTCAACAGAGATCAGCTGTGAAAATGGTGGACACGTTGTATGTCACCACAATAGAACATGCAAGGGAAGTTGTTAGCAGTACAGTTCAATGTAAAATCTACTTTATTATGACCAGCCATTGCTACTTTAGACCCTTCAAAATGCACACAGAAATTCTGAATAAAGAGCATCAGTGTGCACCTTGATGGTGTCAGTCCTACACAAGTAGGCACCTCCCAGTCTCCGCCCAGCTAACAGGGGTCACCTGCCACTTGTTTCCAACTCATCACCTGCTCTCATCCATAGTCCTTGTTCATCCATTGAACCAGCCAGCCTCTACCAGTTGCTCCTAGCTTTTAGATACCTTGCTATCTGTTCACTCTGTTGTTTTGTGGCCCTTTGTGGCTTGTTATTTGCAATTTATTAGTAAATTATCATTTACTGTTACCCTGCTTTTGGGTCAAGCCTCCTCTACATTTCCTGACAGGATGGGTGAACCAGTGATTGACTAGGAGAGCTTGTTTGCCTAAAGGAAGTCATCTGTCAACATGATCACATAGTCCAGAAGCAGCAAGAAACTACTGATCACTTGCACACCACTCTCAACCAACTCTTTGTCTTGATACAGCAATGTTGTGCCAATCAATTCTCCCCCTCAAAGCCTCGGATGCTTGTGCCTGAACACTTTGAAGGATTTCCAATCCGAGGCTGTAACTTCCTGTTCCTGTGGGTCCTGTACTTTACCAATTGAGCCAAGATTGCTTTCATTGTCTTTCTCTTCCCTGGGCGAGCTTTGACATGGGCCGCTGCTAATTGGGACAATAGGACACCAATTTGCAACAGATTTGAAGATGTCACCGCAGAGATGTGCCAGGAGTTTGACCTTTGAAGAAGTAGAAAGGAGGCATTGGATCAGATAATTCACCCGGGCCAAGGCTCCTCTTGGTGCTGGATTACACTGTGGAATTCAGGTAACTCACAGCAGGGTGTAGCTGAGATGCTGAAAAACACTGCTGGACCAGTACCATCATGGCCTTTTGGGCTGCATGAAGGATGAGCTGTATACCTAGAAAATGCACACGGACTTCAAAAGCCTCATCATTCTGGACCTCTGTATTGACAAGCGTGTTATGGAACAACCTAGCTAGATCATCAGCCAGAACCCTAGTGTCCTTCCTAGGACCATTTCAGGCTGCTGGATCCTCATCAGCAATGCCTGCAGAGCCCACCCAGTTAGGAAGAACTTCCTTAACCCTCCGAGAGCGTGACTGTCTGTGCAGAAACAACTTCTATGCTCCTGCAGAGTAGCTGATCACCCATACATCAAATGTCCACCGCATCTGGGAATGGTTGAGACGAAGGGCCCTCTTTCTGGTAAGATCCCCAGCCCTTTGTTCCATCACCATTGCCAGACTCACTGTCTCTGTCCTCTTCCACACCCTGACAGTGCTATATGGACAGGAGGCTCTGGTGGATTCTGGTGCAGCAGGCAACTATCTGGATTGTATTCTGTGTGTAGACTCCCTACCAAACCGACCTCTCACCCCTTCTGCATCATGGTCTTTAATCAATTCCTGGGGGTTGGGATGGCCAGAGCATGCACGGGGACTGTGCACATGAGCATTGGAGAGCACTGCAAGTCCACCCAATTCCTCCTTATCAACTTACCCAACACTCCTCTCATCCTCCGTTACCCTGGCTCTCCACTAGTGACTCTCACCTCGTCTGATCACCAGTACACTGCTGAGTAGGGGGCCCATTTGCTGGACCAGCTGCCCACAACCTCAGCTGACTTCCCCCCACATATCCTTGGAAATGGACAGAGGAAACCCTCTACCTAAAACACCTACAGGAATACCATGACTTAGCCATCATAATTTGTAAAAGGGAAGCCAAAAACCCCGCTGCCTCACAGACCACACAACTGCGTGATGGGCCTCTTCCTGGGCACTACCACTCCTCCAAGTCATCTGTACTCCTTCTCCCCTCCTGAGATCCAAGACGTAAATGTCTACATAGTCGAAGAGGTATAGCACGGTTTCATTCGACCATTCCAGTCCAGGGCTGGTGCAGGATTTTTCATTGTCAAAAAGAAAGCTGGGGGTCTCTGCCCTGCATAGACTAACATGGACTCAAGAAAATCACCAATCAGGGTTAGTTTACTGGTAAAGTATCACTTACTGATAAATTAACTCGGCTGCACTGCTTTTGAGTCAAGTCTCCTCTACATTTCCTGACAGATGGTTTCTATGCAGTTGTATCCTATACACACAGGGGACCTGCACCAGATTTGATGATGACTGAAGAGCAAGTGAAATCGATGTAAAATTCACCTGTGTGGCAGATATTGTGCTTCATGATTTTTAATTCTGACCCAAAGAGCCGGAAGGAAGATAGCTGGATACCACAGGGCAAGTAAATGAAAGAACATGACTGACAGTAACATCTGTAAAATAGAGATAAAGGACTGTACATAGGTACAATGTTTGAAACTTAATGAAGCTAAGTCAATTGGTGGTGTAGGTTTCAGATTCTGTACCTACTGCATGATGGTAGCTGTAGAAAGATGGCATGGCCTGGATGGTAGGAATATTGCCTTCTTGAGCCTACACTTCATGCAGGTACTTCCAACGGTGGAGAGTGATGTGTCTGTGATGTGTTTGGCTAAGACCACTACTTTCTGTAGCTCCTTATGTTCTGATTGTTTGAAATGAAGTATCAAGCCATGATGCAAACTCTCAGGATACTTTCAATGATTCATTCATAGAAGATTGCTAGAGTGTTTGATGACAAGCTGAACATCCTTAACCTTCTCCAAAAGCAAAGATACTGGAGTCACTTACTTGACATGTTATAATGAGTGTGGAGGTAGAGAACGCTTGTCTGTCACCACCACAATCTTAAGTAGGCTCTACGCTCTCCTTCATTAAATCTATTCTATCCCAACAGCGGCTTGGACTTCTATAAGTGTATACTGAAGGATGTTGAACACAATGACAGACAATGACAGTGACCATTCTGTCCACCCTCAATTCATTCAGAAGCACATTACTCAGCTATAGACCAGTACAAACACAAGCACCCAGTCTACATCCATGTGCATGAAGATGCTGAAAGGGGAGGACAGTTCTTGGATCATTAACTCTGCCAGCATTTTCTTGTACAAATGAGTACCAAAATCTTGAGATGCTGGAAGTCTGAAATAAAAAGAGAACATACTGAAAAGCAAGCCAGAGAGGCTCTGCAATGAGAGAAACAGTGTTAATATTTCTGGTTCAAACATATTCTGTTTTTGCACATAGGTCAACTCCTGGAATTATGACATTTTAGCTATTCATGACTTAGTTGCAGAAGAGGCAAGACTGGCAGCTCAATATTCTGGGGTTCTGTTGCACTAGGTGTGACAGAGTGGGAGGGATGGTGTTAGTAACGGGGAAAATGACACAGTAGTCATCCCTCAGAACAGATTGGAGAACTCGTCTAGTGAGGCTTTATGGGTGGAAAAGAGGAATAAGAATGGTATGGCCATGTTAATGGGGCTATATTACAGACCACAAAACAGTCCGTGGGATTTAAAGGAACAAATTTGTCGCGAGATTGCCGACCTTTGAAAGAAACATAAGGTTGTTATTGTAGGTGATTTTAACTTTCCACATAATGACTGGGAATCTCATACTGTAAAAGGACTAGACAAGATAGAGTTTGTCAAATGTGTTCAGGAACATTTCCATAATCAGTACATACAAGTCCCAATGAGAGAGTGTGGTGATACTTGATCTGCAATTAGGAATGAGAGAGGGCAGGTGATAACAGTTTGTGTCGGAGAATATTTAGCATTTAGTGATCATAATGCCATTAGCTTCAAAGTAAGTATGAAAAAAGATATGTCTAATCCTCAGGTTGAGATTCTAAATTGGTGAAAGGCCTATTTTGATTGTATCAGAAAGGATCTAGCAAGCGTGGATTGGGGCAGGCTATTTTCTGGCAAAGGTGTACATGGTAAGTGGGTGGTGTTGAAAAGTGAAGTTTTGAGAGTACAAGGTTTCTATGTGCTTGTCAGGATAAAAGGTAAAGATAACTGGTTTAGGAAACCTTGGTTTTCAAGAAATATTGAGGCCCTGCTTAAGAAAGAAAAGAAATGCATAGCCGGTGTAAGTAGGTAAGAAGAAATTAGGTACTTATGAAGTATAAGAAATGCAAGAAAGCTCTTAAGAAAGAAATCAGGAGTGCTAAAAGAAGGCATGAGATTGCCCTAACAGGCAAGTTGAAGGAGAATCCTAAGGGATTCTACGGATGTGTTAAGAGCAAAAGCATTGCAATGGACAGTGATGTATGATGTGTGGGGTCAAAAGAGATGGGGGAGATCTTAAATGGATTTTTGGCATCTATATTGACTTGGGAGGTGGACACAGAGGCTATAGAAGTGAGACAAAATGGCCAAAAACTTCATGGACCCTAAACAGTTTAGAGGAGGAGCTGTTTGCTGTCTTGATGCAAATTAGGGTGGACAAATCTCTTGGGCCTGACAAGGTGTTCCCTCGGATGCTATGGGAGGCACATCCACAAGTGGGAGGACAGACTGAGTGTCCATCATGGGCACTATTCTCCCCAGTATCAAGGATACCTTCGAAACACGATGTCTTAAAAGGCTGCATCCATCATTACTTACCACATCACCCAGGATATGCACTCTTCTCAATGATACCCTCGAGGGGGTGGTACAGGAGCCTGAAGACATACACTCAACATTTCAGGAACAGCTTCTTCCTTTCCACTATCAGATTTCTGAATGGGCAATGAACCTCTGAACACTTCCTCACTATATTTCCTATTTTTCCCTCTTTTTTCATTACTTATTTAATTATTTTTTTAAAAATATATTTCTTATTGTATTTTATAGCTTTTTATTATGTATTGCAATGTACTGCTGCTGCAAAAGAACAAATTTCACAACATATGCCAGTGATATTAAACCTGATTTTGAAGTATCTGTCTAAAATATGTAATGATTGACCCAGGAAAATGATAATTATGTCTCAATTGACAGTAGCCAATAATTATGAAGGAAGGTAAAATATAGGAAAGAGAACAGATTTAATTTGCTATTAAGGGGTTTATCTTCACAAAGAGATTGATTAATGTTTGAAATGTTTTGTGGTGAATTTGCTGGTATATGGATGAATGATTCTATGTACTCAGGTCAGGGTCAACTGACCCTTCACTCAATGTAGAATGGAATGATTCATGCTCAGAGACTGGATGCTCCAGGCTATCTTCTGTTCACCACTGTGAAGACTGAGAATACTGCCATTTTCCAAGCTCTTGTGAGGAATGGGGGGATTTTTTGCATTGATGAAAACTTTGGAGATCTTCTTTTAAAGACTTAATTCAAGCAGGATACAGCAAATACTTATGTTGCCCAAATCTGGAGCAGTTTCCCTCAAGCAGTTAATGTAACTCCCTGACTGAGTAGCAGCACAAGAGACAGTACCCATCAGCTGTACTTTGGAAAACTCATTTAGTGATTTCAGCTGGTTTTTAAAAGTATGGCAATAGTCTATGAATATATTTATTCAGTTAAAGGAACTGAATCAGCCATTGATTAAATTTGAGGTGACAAACTTCAACAAGAGTTCTCCCTCATCCCCTGAGGCACTCTAAAGAAAACCAACATATTAAGCAGTCTTACACCCTGCATTTTACTGCAATGACCAGTCTTTATCCATTCATATTTCATAAGAATTACACTCTGTGTCTGTAGATTATAGTATATGACTGTGAGGACATTAATTGCTTCAGCAGTAAGTAACTTTTTACAGAGGTTTGCGTTTTTACAGAGTTTCGTTGATTTAGCCATTAGCTTGTTGGTGATGATGAAGAGAGTGTGGGTGGGGAAGCTTTGTGCTGGAGAAGATGTGCTTTAATATTTACCATCCATTCTGCACTTGATTCTACAACCTTTAAGATCATTGTTTGGACATACAGAGATTAATAAGACAGAGAATAAGAAAACAATAGTTGTTCAGGTTGAGTACTGCTTGCTCAACTTTTGCATCTTTGCTAAACTCTTCTAGTGCTGACATACCACCCTTCCCAATTAAGTGGATCATAAATCAAAGAATGAAAGTAAACTATTTCACTTTACAAGCCTATATAAAAGTCTCACAAGCAACTTAATTGCCTTGCTGGAAATTAATTCATTTGTCACTTGGATTTTGCTGAGTTTCCAAGCTGCTTCTCCCTGCTCTCTGTCAGCAGCAAACTTCGGGTGGATCACATGTAAGCAGCTGAAAATTTAACAGCATCAAGATCATCTTAATCAACTCTGAACTGCATCCATCATAGACATAAATTTTCCCTTTCTTCAATCTACAAGTTACAACCCACCACCCTGTGTAATTATCATCATCTGTTACATGTTAAAGGATCAGAAAGAGGCTATGAAATGTGAGGTCTAATTATCATCTTCTGATATGTGTTAAAAGATCAGAGAGAGGATCCCGGAGGTTGAGAGTCAGTAATTTAACATCAGCTTCTGAAGGAGATGTGAAGCCTGGTAATTGCATGATGTAGTCAATTTTACACTGTGAAGAAAGGCAGTGCTCTAAATGAAGTATTAGGAGCTTTTATTCTGACCAGCCCAGATAATGTCTTAATTCTGAACATTAGTGGCGCTGCAATTGGAGAAGGGACTATTTGCAATCTTGCAATAGGCCAGAGCTGAGATAAGGAAACTGCTCATAAAAGTACAATGTCAAAATCAAAGTTGAGTTCATTGTCGTAAGTAAAAGTAAATGTAATGAAACACATACTTGCAGCAGCATCATTGGCACACAGCCCCAGATAGGTACCATTCACAAGCGAAACATGAACTGGCCATAAATATTTTTAACAAAAAGAGCAAAAGTAAAACAGAAGAAAATATTCATTTTAGTACAGAATGATCAAAGTTGTTAAGTTTGCTAAACTCTAGTGATTAGGCCAGATGGTTCAAGAGCCAAATGGTGAACCGTTGAAGGGAAGTAGCTGTTCTTGAACCTGATGGTGAAGAGACAACAGGTGTACAGAAAAGTTAGGTAATACCCAGTCTTTAAGTTGAAATACTTCAGGACTGGTTAGTCAAGGAGTAATGAAATTCTTCAGGAGTAGTTAGTCATCATAAATTTCTCTAGCTTTGATTTAAAATGTCATAATATTTGAGCACAGTAAGCAACATCTGATTCAGGTTATTATGTAAACCTTTGTCACATTATTCCACACTAAATAGAGTTTAAAAATACGGGGTTGCAGCAATAACCTTGTATTTATTTAAGTACCTGGTGGTTTGCTACTTTACTTCCCAACATTATCAGATAGAGTGGGAAAACTGAAGAAAGCTGAGTGATGTCATCAATAGGAGCCTTTTTGAGCTTTTTTACTTCAGAACAAATTCAAAGTCCTACAGCTACTTTGAATTTGAGGGAGTTAAGTAAAAGAGAATATATTAAGGGTTTATTGTCTTTGAAAGTGGCTTAATCATTGGATTTGGATGAAATACTGTGAACCTCAAGCTGTTAAAGAAAACAAAGGGAATAGGTGGGGATCTGACAATATTGGAATTCTTCCAGATGACAGAAGTGTCAGAGGATTGGAAATGAAGGCCAGTTAGTTTAACTTCAGTGGCGGGCAAATTATTGGAATCTATTCAAAGGACCTGTATTAACCTTCAAGGAAAAGCACACAAATTATTCACATACAGTCAGCAAGAGAAGGTCTCATCTGACTAATGAAAGAATTATTTGTGCAGGCGTTGAAGACTGTCAAGAAGAACACTGTGCATGGTACATTCCAACAAGGTGTTTGACAGAATTGCTTAAGACAAGCTTGTCTCAAAAAAAGCCAGGAAGAAAGAAAAAATGACTTGAAAATTCTCAAGAAGCAAAGAGGGAGTTTGGCAGGTGTTTTTGAGGTGTGTTCACCACTGCTGTGCAGGAACTGCAGCAGCAATTACTGTGCAATAGAGAGCAATGTGATCTGTTCCAGTGATACCCAGTGAAGGGTCAGTATCTGTCAGTATACCAGGGAGAGCTCCCTTGGTGATACTGAGAAAGTGAAAGTGAAAAATAAATTCTCCTTCTGACATGTTTTTGGTGTGAAACAATGCCTCTATTTCTCTCTCCTCAGATGCTTTCTAACCTGATGAGTCTTCCAGCTTTTCCTGTTTTCGTTATTTATGACAAGTGTCAGGTTGTAAATTCCAATGAGAATTAGTCTGATTACAAAAGAATCAGAGGGGAAATGAAAATTCTAACCGGAGATGAAGAGATATTGAATGAGAATAGATTAGCTGTCAGTCAATGGGAATCCAAGGTGTCCTCTAAGCATATAATAAAAGGGTAGACATGAGTGAGTGGGGCCCATTAAGAATAAACACATGAATTGCACATGGATAATTAGAACAATATTAAAGTATAAAATAAGTATGCTGCATCTGTTTTCGAAAGACACAATGAAGGAGAAGATAGTTGGGATACACAGTATGTTAACATTGGTAGCACAAATGAATTACAAAAGTGGGTTGATCTGAAGGGAGTTACCTCACCTGGACCAAGTTAGATGCAACGTAGAATTTTGAAGGAAGTAGGAGCAGAAATTGCAGGGACACAGATTATACACTTCTGGTATTGTTTGGGTATTGGAGTGGCACCAGGAGACAGAAGAGTGACACATGTTACTCATGTTTAAAAAAGACAAGAAGGATAAATCTAGCATCTGCAGGTTAGCATGACTGAAGGTTTTAGAAACATTGATCCAGAACAGGGTTTATGTTCACTTAGAGCCCAACAGATTAAGTAAAGCAAGTCAGCATGCATTTGTTGATAACAGGATGTATTTAACAATAGAGTTTCATGATGTGATAATAGATATGGTTGACAAGGCCATGCAATTGTGGAGAGCTTTTGATAAGGTGCCATACAATAGGCAAAGCTGTACTGCATGGTATAGGAGGAAAGCTCCATGGACGCAGAGTTGGCAAAGTAAAAGAAACAGGGAGTAAATGGGGAATGGTTGTCTTTCAGAATGAAGGAAGGTAACCAATAATTTTCTCCAGGGGAGGCATTTGGGTCTTTTCTTTCTGTGACCCAAATGAATGACATAAACCTGTAAGTGTCAATCAGTTTCTAAGTTTTCCATTGACACAGAATTTGGCGGTAAGTTATAAATGGGCTGGAGGAATGGGTAAATGCATGGCAGATGAATTTAATGAGGATAAATGGAAAGCAGTGTATTTTATTAAAAAGAATAAGAGAGGCAATGCAGAATAAAGTGACAGTTCTAAAAAGAGCAAAGGGACCCAGAATATGGGGGTACAAATCATCCGCCGGATCAGAGGGCGTTTGTAAAGGTATACAGAGTGCTGTGCTTGAGCTGTGGAGCCAATGGATATAACAGCAAGGAAGTTACACTGAACCTTTATAAAGTACTGGTCTGGCCTCAGCTAGAATATTGTGTTCAATTCTGGTTGTCCCAACACCATAAGATCATTAGATACAGGAACAGAATTAGAGTGCTTAGTCCATCAGGTCTGCTTTGCCTTTCAATCATGGTTGATACCTTTTTCACCCCCATTCTCCACCTTCTCTCCATAACCCTTAGCCTCCTTACCAATCAAGAAACTATTGATTTCTGCTGAAGTACACACAATGATATTAGCTGAAATACACATTGTGTTAAAAATCGGTGGCACAGACGCATCAGAAGAGTTGGTTGACCTTAAGCATGTTACCTCACTGGAACCAGATTGGAGGAAACATAAAATTTCGAGGCAAGTAGGAGCAGAAATTGCAGGGCACAGATTATACCCTTCCAGTGATCTTTGGGTTTTGGAGGACTGAAGAGCAGCACGTATTATTCTCATGTTTAAAAAACAGTATTTTTGTGCAGTGAATTCCACATATTCTGTATCCTCTAACTGAAGAAATTCTTTATCTCAGTTTTAAATGGATATCGCTTTATTCTGAGGCTGTGCCTCAGATCCTGGAGTCTTCCACTAATGGAAACATCCTCTCCACATGCAATATAGGAAGAATATTAAGATATTAGAGAAGGACCAGAAAAGATTCATGAAGATGGCCCCAGAGTTTATCGGCTACAAGGATAGATTAGAGATGCTGGGCTGTTTTTTTTCTGGAGAAGTGATGGTTGATACAAGCATACAAGATGATGAGGTTTTTCAGCAGTTTGTTACAGGAATCAAAGGTTAGTGTGAGGGTTTAAGGTAAGGAGGAAGAAGAAGATAAAGAGGACGCAAATTAAGAGTGACATGAGAAAAATCTTCATAACACAACAGGTGGATATAATTTGGAATGTACTTCCTGATGATACATAGGAGGAAGATTCCAAGGAGGAAATGGATAAATGAATGTCTGTCAAACAATTTGCAAATATACAGGGAAAGGGGTTGTGGCTGAACAAGAGTTTCTCTGGTAGAACTAGCCACTGATATCATGAGATGTCTGTGCTATAACCATTCTCTGAACCCATGTCCAAACATCTCCATCGTGCATTGAAGACTATGTCTCAAGTATCTGGAGTGAGAGAATTTAGCCCAACTGATGACTGAAATGAAAGTATTGCGAGTTAGACTAACCCTTACTTATGCAGTTAAGCAAACATTAGTTACTAAAAATTATTTTGGTTACTTTCATCAGAAGACTCAAACTCATCTTGCAGTAGAAGACATTTCCTGCAAACTGATCACTTTTAGCATGGCTGTGATGTAAACTGTTTGTTTGTTTGTTTGTTTGTTTATTTATGGGGCCAAAACGTACTGGTCCTGATGTTGCCCAATTAACTGGAATCCACTACATTATGATCAACATCTGGCTCTGTGTCTAAGAAAGTATATGCTGATCCTGGAAAGGGTCCAGAGGAGGTTCACAAAAATAATATAAAGGACTTTGATGTCCTTGGGCCTGTACTCAGAATCAGAATCAGGTATTATCACTGGCATGTGTCGTGAAATTTGTTAACTTAGCAGCAGCAGTTCAATGCAATACATAATATAGAAGAAAATAATAATAATAATTATAAAAAAAATAAATTCACAGTTTTCATATATTGAATAGATTAAAATTGTGCAAAAACAGAAATAATTGTATATTAAAAAAGTGAGGTAGTGTTCATGGGTTCAATGTCCATTTAGGAAACAGATGACAGAGGGGAAGAAGCTGTTCCTGAATCACTGAGTGTGTCCCTTCAGGCTTCTGTAGCTCCTTCCTGATGGTAACAATGAGAAAAGGGCATGCCCTGGTGCTGGAGGAGATAATTGATCAAAGTTACAGGGAAGTAATCACTCTGAAGTTGCAGGAGGCAAGTACCTGGGTGACTGTCAGGAGAAATGGAAATAGGCAGTTAGAGCAGAGCACCCCTGTGGCAATTCCCCTCAAAAACAAGGACACCGGTTTGGGTACTTTTATGGAGCATGACCTCCCAGGAGAATGCCACGGCGACTAGGTTACAGGCACTGAGCATGAGTCCGTGGTGCAGAAGGGAAAGAGAGAGAAGAAGGGAGCGGTAGTGATAGGGGACTCAATAGTGAGGGGAACAGACAGGAGACTCTGTGGATGTGAACAGGATACCCAGATGGCATGTTGCCTCCCAGGTGACAGGGTCAGGGAAGTCTCAGATTGCATCCACAACATTTTGGAGAGGGAACGGGACCAATATGATGGAGTACATATTGGTGCCAATGACATAGTTAGGAAAAGCAAAGAGGTCCTGAGAAGCAACCTTAGAGAGCTAGGTAGAAAGCTGAGAAGCAGGACTTCCTGGGTGATAATTTCTGGATTACTGCCTGTGCCACGTGCCAGTGAGGGTAGAAACAGGATGATTTGGCAAATAAATGCGTGGCTGAGAAGCTGGTGCAGGGGGCAGGGCTTCAGGTTCTTGGATCATTGGGATCTCTTCTGAGGAGGGTATGATCTGCTCAAAAGTGATGCGTTGCACCTGAACCTAAGGGGAAACCAATATTCTTGTGGGCAGGTTTGTTAGAGCTGTTGGGGAGGGCTTAAACTAACTTGACTTTAAACCCGTTAAACTAACTAAATTTCTTTCGCCAAAGGGTGGTGAATTTGTGAAATTTATTGCCACATGCAGCTGTGGAGGCCAGGTCATTGGATGTATTTAAGGCAGAGATTGATAGGTTCTTGTTTGGACATGGCATCAAAGGTTATGGGGAGAAGGCTGGGAACTGGGGTTGAGGAGGAGAAAAAAAAGGATCAGCCATGATTGAATGGCGGAGCAGACTCGATGGGCCAGATGGCCTAATTCTGCTTCTATGTCATATGGTCTTATGGTCTTAGTAATGGACATTGCTTTTCTGAGACACCGCTACTTGAAGATATCCTGGGTACTTTGTAGTCTAGTACCCAAGATGGAGCTGACTAAATTTACAACCCTTTGCAGTTTCTTTCGGTCCTGTGCAGTAGACCTCCCTGCACCCCCCCCCCGCCTCCCATACCAGACAGTGATGCAGCCTGTCAGGATGCTCTCCTTGGCACACCTGTAGAAGTTTTTAAGGGTATTCGTTGACATACCAAATCTCTTCAAACTCCCAATGTACTATAGTCACTGTCTTTCCTTCTTTATAACTGCATTGATATGTTGCGACCAGGTTTGGTCCTGAGAGATCTTTACACCCAGGAACTTGAAACTGCTCACTCTCTCCACTTCTGATCTCTCTATGAGGATTGATATGTGTTCCTTCGTTTTATCTTTCCTGAAGTCCACAATCCGCTCTTTCGTCTTACTGACATTGAGTGCAAGGTTGTTTCTGTGACACCATAGTTGGTATATCTCGCTCTTGTGTGTCCTTTCGTCTCCTTCTGAGATTCTACCAACAAAGGTTGTATCATCAGCAAATTTATAGATGTATTTCAGCTATGCCTAGCCACACAGTCATGGGAATAGAGAGAATAGAGCAATGGGCTAAGCACATGCCACTGAGGTGCACCAATGTTGATCATCAGAAAGGACGAGATGTTATCACCAATCCGCACAGGTTGTAGTCTTCCACTTAGGAAGTCGACAATCCAACTGCAGAGGGATGTACAGAGGTCTGGGTTCTGTAACTTCTCAATCAGGATTGTGGGAATGATGGTGTTAAATGCTGAGCTATAGTCAATAAACAACATAGGTGTTTGTATTGTCCAGGTGGTCCAAGGCCGTATGAAGAGCCATTGAGATTGCATCTGCCATTGACCTGTTGTGATGATAGACAAACTGCAGTGGGTCCATGTCCTTCCTGAGGCAGGAGTTCAGTCTAGTTATGACCAACCTCTCAAAGCATTTCATCACTGTAGACGTGAGTGCTACTGTACGACAGTCATTGAGGCAGCTCACATTGTTCTTCTTAGGCACTGGTATCATTGTTACCTTTTTGAAGCAAGTGGGAACTTCTGCCCATAGCAGTGAGAGGGCGGACTTGCTGGTGTTCAGAAGGATGATGGAGAATCGCATTGAGACTTATTGATTATTGAAAGACCTTCATATAGTGAGCATGGTGCTGGTGGGTAAACTGTCCACGCTGGGCTTCAACACCTCTCTCTGTAATTGGTTCATGGACTCCTTGACAGAAAGACCACAGTCAGTTCATACAGACAGCAACATTTTTAGTCACGTCACTCTGAGCACGAGTGCCCCCCACTGCTTTATAAGTCTCTAGTCAGGCTGCACTGGGAACATTGTCAACAGTTTTGGGCCCCATTTTTTAGAAAGGATGTGTTGTCATTGGAGAGAGTACAAAGGAGGTTCACAAAGATGATTCTGGGAATGAAATGGTTAACATTTGAGGTGTGTTTGGCAGCTTTGGGTCTGTTTCTTCTGGAATTTAGAAGAATGCGGAGCTATCTCATTGAAACCAACCGAATGTTGAAAGGACTAGATAAATTGCATGCGGAGAGGATGCATCCTTGGGTGGATGTATCCAGAACTAGAGGACACTGCCACACAATTCAGGGGCAACCCTTTAGAACAAAGGTAAGGAGGATGTTTGTGTTATATGCACTTCCAGAAACTTGGTGCTCCTCTCTCTATGGAGGAGCCATTTATGTGCAGTCTAGTGTGGTCAGCCTGCACCTTCCTAAAATCCACCATGCCCACTATATGAAGGTCACCTAATAATGTGGCCACTGAGTTTATTTTCTAATGGCTCTGTTAGCATATAGAAAATGAACAGAATTAACCATCTTCAGTCTAATTAGAGCATTCTTTTCATCACATCACCATTCCCCCGCATAAATATTAAGCCTACATTCAATATTGCAGTCTTTCCTTCCCTCTTTACCTCAATACTGCACACCCACACTCCAACCCGCCGCCACCTTCCTGTACCTGGATATTGTTATCCATGCTCATCGCCCTGGAAATTAATGTTTGCACTTTATCTCGTCCTCCTAGCCCAAAGTGCTACTCCAGGTTTGGTGCTCTTCCAAAAAACAATGACATAATATGTCACCATTCTCCCTTCCACCTATATCTTTATTTTAGAGCTTTCAATTATTGATCATAGGGTTTTCTCTGTTCCTTATCTCTATTTATATTTCTTTTTTTCCTCTCAATTGTCCACTCCCTTACCTCCCTGTGCATTAACAACCCTCACTGCACACTGTCCTTGGTTCCTCAGGTGACTCCTCCTATTGTATGTATGCTTCCGGGTTGGAGTGCCATTTTTATATATAGTACTGTATAAGTATGTATTCCTTCCTATTAATTTTCAGATATTCCACCACCATAAAGGCTAAAGCCAATCTCAGAGACTAGTGCTAGAAGCACAACTGAGAGGTTGAGATTACCTTATCTGTGTTTTAGACAATGGATTTGGGAAAAAAATAGGAGATCCCTTTTCTATTGATCGAGACACAAGAGATTATTGATGCTGGAATCTGGAGCAGGTAGGGAGATCCCTTTTGTATTGATGGAGACACAAGGAATTACTAATGCTACAATCTGGAGCAAGTATGGAGATTCCCTTTGTACTGATGGAGATACAAGAGATTACTGAGGCTGTAATCTAGAGCAAGAAACCTGTGATGCTGACTCATGTCAGCAAGCTCTCAAAATAGTGACATCATTGTCTGAATATGAGCCATTAAAATCAATAAAAAGGCCTGGGGAGTAGCCCAAGGGTATACTAATTAATTTCACATCTGTCAGGGTAACAGATTAAAATATCAACTGAAGTTCTTGTTTCTGAATGTATTGCAGTGATTCCTTTTAAGGGTCATAAAGATCAGAGAATTCAATGTCCAATTTGCAGATTGTAGAAGGTGAACTTTGAAAAAGGATTCCAAAACACATTTCTCAGCCCTCCTGTTGATATGAAGTCTTTCTGAGAGAAAGCTCAGGAATCCTGTTATTACCCTGCCACCACTGTTTTATTTGTTTAGAGGTATGACATGGTCACAGGTGCTTTCAGCCCATTGTGCCTGTGCTACCCAATTTCACCTATGTGAGTATACAATATACTAACCCAATTATCTTTGGAATATGGGAGGAAACGAGAGCACATAGAGGAAATGGGAAGAACATACAATCTCCTTACAGACTGATGGAATTGACCAAGGGTTGCTGGCACTGTTTAGCATTATGCTGACCACTAAATTGTGCCACCCCTGTGTTGTTTTGCTCCTGTGCTCCAGCACACCTCTGTTTCAGTAGGCCTGTGTGGGTTTATAAATCTATAATGGTTATAAATTCTAGCCTGAAGTGTCTCCATTATTGAAGGAGAAGAACCCTGCTCAGTCTTCACCTCATCCTGAGTCCGGAGGTCACTGCTTCAAAAATCAGAATCTGCAATCCCATGCAATGCAGGAGATGCTTCTTTGTTTCGGGTACCCTTTACAGCTATGTGATCTTACTGTTTCCAAACTGTCCTACAGTAGCATTCAAAAGTACTTCAGTGCTTGTCTGCCATTATGAGATGCCCTTAGGTTGAGAATAGTGGAAGTACGTAAAATGCAAGTACTTTCCTTTACTGGGCTTGGAGATACTATAGAAACAAGAAAGGACAAATATTTAGATAATGTTCCAAATCACTTTACAACCTGTGAGCTGTTTAAAGCCTTATGTGGAAAACAGAAGTCCTCTTGCCACAGCATGCTTACACCGATGAAGGTATGATGCCTGAATAATCATGGTATTCACTGAAGAACACATATTACCTAAAGGTTCCAAGTATCCCATGCTCATTGTTGTTCGGAATGATACTATACGGTCTGTGTGTGTCCATCAGGGAGAGCAGATGGGCTTGGTTTTACACCTCAACTGAAAGGCAGCATCAGCAATAGAGCAGCAACCCCTCAGCTAGATACTTCTGCTCAATACTCTGGTGAGACTTACATCTTTAACTTCCTGCTACAGAGGTGAGAATGTTCTGCTTTGCATTGTCAGTGAAACAATGTTAACAAATGCTCTCTGTTGCTATATTCTAATATTGCAAGGGCACAATTGGCTAATTAATGCCTTTATTCTATACCACTTCTTGTTCGAATATTTTAATATCAAAATTCTGAAATAACTTTTTTTCCTAGATACAGCAGAGAAAAAAATGTATTTTGAAAACTTAATACCAGCACAATATAGTTCCTAAAGGTTTTAAAGATTTGTGTATAATAATTCAGTTAGATTTATGGACTATTACAAACATTTAAAACTATAAATGAGAACTATAAAGGGGAGAAAAAAAAGAGGACATGGGTTAGGGGTGAGGGGGGAAAAGTTTAAAGGGAACATTAGGGGGGGCTTCTTCACACAGCGAGTGGTGGGAGTATGGAATGAGTTGCCAGAGGAGGTGGGAAATGCGGGTTCTTTTTTAACATTTAAGAATAAATTGGACAGATACATGGATGGGAGGTGTATGGGGGGATATGGTCCATGTGCAGGTCAGTGGGACTAGGCAGAAAATAGTTTGGCACAGCCAAGAAGGGCCAAAAGGCCTGTTTCTGTGCTGTAGTTTTTCTATGGTTTCTATGGTTTCTAACCATTAAAAATCAATGCTCTAGCATTCAAGGAATAAGATATTTTGGCTTTGGTAATATGATATATTCTATTCTGCCAAATGAGCTCAAGGTATGTCCTTTGAAATTTTGTGTGAGGAGTAAATAAAAACTGGAGAACATTTTTTTAGTAAACTGCTGACACAGGATGAGGATGAACTTCTGCTGCTGTGAACTGTGCATTCACATTTGAAAAATCATTGATTCAATTTCGGTCAGCTCAGCTCAGTCAAGAGGGCACTTGACATCTGATAAGATGGTGCTGATCAGTGGCGACTTTTTTGTGTGAAACTCCAATGGGAACTATCAAATATTCCCATTTAAGATTTCTACAGGAGAAATCCACAGTCACGGCCATGGGTGCTGCACTAAGCAACGTTGTTTTAAGACATTTAAAGAAATCTATCGATCCTCAAAGTGAGGGGACCCCATTTAGCAGACTCCGGGTGTGAATGCAGTTCTCCTTCAAGAAAATGGAAGCGTGGAAGGTGTGCTCGGTTACAGGTGTGACTGAAACGCAGAAGCATTAAACCCCTACTCAAACCTACCCTGTTGGTGAATGTAAAGTCTCTAGAAACTAAAATTGAATTATGCAGTAGCAGAAAGACATAAGAACATAAGAAATAGGAGCAGGAGTAGGCCATCCAGCCCATCGAGCCTGCCCTGCCATTCAATAAGATCGTGACTGATCTGTCCATAAACTCAGCTCCATCTACTTGCCTTTTCCCCATAACCGTTAATTCCTATCGAAAAATATATTAACTGTATCTTAAATATATTTAGTGTAGAAGCCTCAACTGCTTCCCTGGGCAGGGAATTCCACATATTCACCACCCTCTGAGGAAAAACAGTTTCTCCTCATCTCTGTCCTAAATCTTCTCCCCTGAATCTTGAGGCAATGTCTCCTAGTTCTAGTCTCACCTACCAATGGAAACAACTTTTCTACTTCTATCTTATCTACCCCTTTCAAAATTTTGTATGTTTCTATAAGATCCCCTCTCATTCTTCTGAATTCCAGAGAGTACAATCCCAGGCAACTCAATCTCTTCTCGTAGGTTAACCCCTTCATCTCTGGAATCAACCTGGTGAACCTCCTCTGCACTGCCTTCAAAGCCAGTATATCCTTCCTCAAGTATGGAGACCAGAACTGCACACAGTACTCCAGGTGCGGCCTCACCAGTACCTGTATAGTTGCAGCATGACCTCCCTGCTCTTGAATTCAATCCTTCTAGCAATAAAGGCCAACACTCCGTTTGCCTTCTTAATAACCTGTTGTACCTGCAAGCCAACTTTTTGCGTTTCATGAACAAGCACTCTCAAATCCCGCGGCACAACAGCATGCTGCAATCTTTCACCAATAAACAATAATCTGCTCTTCTATTATTCTTTCCAAAGTGGATGATCTCGCATTTACCAACATTGTATTCCATCTGCCAGACCTTGGTCCATTCACTTAACCCATCTGTATCCCTCTGCAGACTCTCTACATCCTCTGTACAATTTGCTTTTCCACTCAGTTTAGTGTCATCAGCAAATTTTGCTACGCTACACTCAGTTCCCTCTTCCAAATCATCAATGTAAATGGTAAACAACTGCGGGCCCAGCACCGATCCCTGCGGCACCCCACTCACCACTGACTGTCAACCGGAGAAACACCCATTTATACCAACTCTCTGTCTTCTATTGGTTAACCAATCCACTATCCATGCCAATATATTTCCTCAAACTCCATGCATCCGTATCTTATTTATAAGTCTCTTGTGCGGCACCTTATTGAACGCCTTCTGGAAATCCAAGTATACGACATCCACCTGTTCCCCTCTATCCACTGCACTCGTTATATCCTCAAAGAACTCCAGTAAGTTTGTCAACAGGACCTGCCCTTTTTGAATCCATGCTGCGTCTGTCTAATGGAACCACTCCTTACTAAATGTTTCGCTATATCTTCCTTAATGACAGCTTCAAGCACTTTCCTGACTACAGATGTTAAGCTAACTGGTCTATAGTTGCCCGTCTTTTGCCTACATCCTTTTTTAAAAAGTGGCGTGACATTTGCTGTCTTCCAATCCACCAGGACCTGCCCAGAGTCTAGAGCGTTTTGGTAAATGATTACTAATGCGTTAACTATAACCTCCGCCAATTTCCTCAGCACCCTGGGATGCATCCCATCAGGACCAGGGGACTTATCTACCTTCAGTCCCTCTAGTTTGCTCATCACCATCTCTTTAGTGACAGTGATTTTATCTAGGTCCTCACCTCCCATTTCATCCATAACATCATTCTTTGGCATATTAGGCGTGTCCTCCACTGTGAAAACTGGCATAAAATAGTTGTTTAATGCCTCAGCCATTTCTTTATCACCCAATATCAATTTCCCCTTCTCGTCTTCCAAGGGACTTACATTGACTTTAGCCACCCTCTTCTGCTTTATATATTTATAAAAACTTTTGCTTTCTGTTTTTATATTTCGTGCTAATTTACTTTCATATTCTATATTCCCTTTCCTTATTTCTTGTTTAGTTGTTCTTTGTTGCTTTTTAAAGTTTTCCCAATCCTCCAGTCTCCCACTACTCTTTGCAACTTTGTTCAAATAAGTTTTTAATTGGATACTGTCTTTTATTTCCTTAGTATCTAAGGCTGGCTTTCCCCACACCTACTGTCCTTACTTTTGACTGGAATATACTGTGAAAAATCTCTTTGAAAGTATTCCACTGTTCCTCAACTGTCCTACCAAATAGTTTGTGCTCCCAATCCACATTAGCCAACTCCTCCCTCATCCCGTTGTAGTCTCCCTTGTTCAAGCATAATACATGAGTTTTAGATCTAACTATTTCATCCATCATCTGTATGCGAAATTCAATCATACTATGATCACTCTTTCCAAGAAGATCCCTGACTACAAGATCATTAATCTTACCTGTCTCATTGCATAGGACAAGATTTAAGATAGCAAGTACGTAAGGGACTGTTGAATACTTTGTTTCATGATAATGTGACACCACCCCCCCCCCCCACAATTTTGGACACGGTACTTTCTCCCAGTGGCCACACATTTTAATTCCACGTCCCATTCACATTCTGATATGTCAATCCACGGCCTCCTCTACTGTCAAAATGAAGCCACACTCAAGTTGGAATAACAACACCTTATATTCCGTCTGGGTAGCCTCCAACCTGATGGCATGAACATTGACTTCTCTAACTTTCGTTAATGCCCCACCTCCCCTTCATACCCCATCCATTATTTATTTATTTTCTCTCACTCTCGCTCTCCTTTTTCTCCCTCTGTCCCTCTCACCATACTCCTTGCCCATCCTCTGGGCTTCCCCCCTTCCCCTTTTCTTTCTCCTTAGGCCTCATGTCCCATGATCCTCTCATATCCCTTTTGCCAATCAACTTTCCAGCTCTTAGCTCCATACCTCCCCCTCCTGTCTTCTCCTATCATTTCGGATCTCCCTCTCCCCCTCCCACTTTCAAATCTCTTACTATCTCTTCTTTCAGTTATTCCTGACGAAGGGTCTCAGCTCGATACATCGACTGTACCTTTTCCTATAGATGCTGCCTGGCCTGCTGTGTTCACCAGCATTTTTTATGTGTGTTGCTTGAAATTCCAGCATCTGCAGATTTCCTCGTGCTGGCCAACATCAGGCAGGCAATGGAGGAGCTGAGCACACTGAACAGCCCTTATGAAACAGCACAGTCCAATGCCTTCTCCATCACTGCGGGGAATTTTAGCCAGCTTTAAGAAGTCTCTGAACATCTACCACCAACATATCACCTGTGGAACCAGAACAGGCAACACACTTGATCATTGTTGTAACACCATCAAGGATGTTTATCATGCCATCCCATGCCCACAATCGGAAAATCCAATTACCTGGCTGTACCTCTGCTCCAAACGTATCGTCAGAGACGAAAGACTGAAACACCAGTGGTGAGGACAAAGTATGGACAAGTGGGGTGGAGAAGTGCTTACAGAACTGCTTCAAGTTGGTGGACTGGAAAATATTCAGGGATTCATCTCTGACTTCACTGAGACCTGGGTGAATGAGTATGTGCCTTCAAGAACATACCAGGTATACCCAAGCCAAAAGCCAAGGAGATTTGTGGTGCAGAGGGCTAGATCCGTGGCATTCAAGAATGGTGATCTAGAACTATACAGGAAGTCCAGGGATAATGTACGGAAGGCTACTTTAAGAGAAAAAAAATTCTGATTTAATTTTGAGATGGACTCAGATGCACACCACCTCTGGCAGGGTTTGTAGGCCATTACTTTCTACAAGATGAAGCCTAACACCATGAATGGCTGTGATGCTTCACTCCCACATGAGCTGAATGCCTTTTATGCACACTTTGAAAGGGAGAATATAACTATATACATGCAAATCCTTACAGAATCTGGTAACCCTGTGATCTCTGTATCAGAGGCCGATGTCAGAACATCTTTCAAGAGGATGAACCCTTGCAAGGCATCAGCCCTGATGGTGTATCTAGTAGGGCACTGAAAACCTGAGCCAATCAAATGGCAGGCATTCTCAAGGGCATCGTCAATCTCTTATTGCTGCTGTCAGAGTTTCCCACCAGCTTCAAACTGGGCGGCAATCATAACAATGCCCAAGAACAGCAGGGTGAGCTGCCTCATTGACTATCACTCATTGTACTCACATCTACTGTGAAAAAGTGCTTTGAGAGGTTGGTCATGGCTGGACTCAACTGCTGCCTAAGCAAGAACCTGGAGCCACTACAATTTGCCTATTGCCACAATAGGTCTATGGCGGATGCAACCTCACCGGCTATCTTCTCGGCCTCGGTGATCCAGACAACAGCAATACCCATGTCAAGTTGTTTGTTCATTACACTCAGCATTCAACAACATTGTACCCGCAGTACTAATCAACATGCTCCAATACCAGATTCTTTGTACCTCCCTCTGCAACTGGATCCTTAACTTCCTCCTTGGGAGATCATAGTCTGTGCAGATCAGATAAAACATTTCCTCTTTGCTGCAATCAACAATGACAAAGTCAAAGAGGTCCTTAGCCCACAGCTCTACTCTCTCTACACCTAGATAGATTAGCTGGTTGAATAGTGTTGCAACAACAATCTTATATTCAATGTTAGTAAGACCAAGGAACTGATTGTGGAGTTCAGGAAGGGAAATTGAGGAAACATAGCCCAGTCATCACTGAGGGGTCAGCAATGGAAATAATGAGAAGTTTCAAGTTCCTGGCTGCCAACGTTCCTGGGCCCAACCTATTGAATGCAATTACAAAGAAGGTGTGATAGCTCCTATGTTTCATTAGGAGTTTAAGGAGACTTGTTCTGACTCTAAAGGCTATTGCTAACTTCTACAGGTGAACTACAGAGGGCGTTCTAACTGATTGCATCACCATCTGGTATGGACAGCCCATGACATAGGATCGGAAGAAGCTGCAGTAATTTGTAAACTCAGCCAGCTCCATCATGGGCACTAGCCTCTGCAGCATCAAGGACACCTTCAAAAGGTTATGTCTCATAAAGATGGCATCCATCATTAAGGACTCCATCATCCAGGACATGTCCTCTTCTCATTGGCACCATCAAAGTTGTGGTACAGGAGCCCAAAGGCACACACTCAAGGTTTTAGGAACAGTTTCTTCCCCTCCGCTATCAGATTTCTGAATGGACATATACCCATCTTCACTATCTTATCATTTTTCTATTTTTGCTCTCTTTTGCACTACTTACTTAATTTAGTTTAAAATACATTTCTTATTGTAACTCACACTGCTACCGAAAAACTACTTCATGACATAAGCCAGTGATATTAAGCCTGATTTTGATTCTGGTTCTGATTCATGTCTCGGAACTGAGAAGGATAAATTCATGAGTATTGTCAATTGAAACCCTGCAAACTCTTCAACAATCTCTGCAGGCGTGCAGACTTTGGCCCAAGGAAAGTGGACTAAAGTTGAGCTTGGCTTTGATATCCATATTGTTTGGGGAATCTACCATTGATTGGGTTTACATTGGCAATTCGAATTAAAATTTGGTAGGTATCTCTGCAACAAACTCACAAAAAATAATTATAAAATAATATACATTTTATGAGATAGTGCTACTTGGCACACTTCTCCATGGATTGTCACCTTGTCGTGGTGGAGAAGGTTGTGTGGTCCTGTGATCCCGAGAGCGATGCCGTCTGGAGCTACGCTCCTGGTAGGGTCGCCCATGGCGGTAAGGTCGAGGGTGAGGTCCCTGACAAAGAACAATCCAACCAAGACCTCAACGGTGGAACAGGTGGACAAAGTTACTTCGAACTCAACGGCTGTGAAGGCGGATAAAGGCTGCAACAAATCCATCAGCTCCAACTGTCATGGTTTCCATGCCATTGGAATCAGTTGATTGATTTATGAAGTATCATGTGCTTCTTGGAGTGCAACAACAAGTACGTGTTAAACAAATACACGCACAGGCGTCTTCGCTCTGTGGGCCACAACGAAAACCATCATCCTCGACCTCGAGGGATAGCCACGACGACGACTTGGCAGAGAATGGTTAAAATATAGGACTGTTCACAGCCTCCATGGAAAATGTGGAACAATCTCTTCTGGAACAAAGGAGACTCGAACTCCATTAGGAATCTAAATGTGAGTTTGCCGTAAATGTTCAAAGATGCAAGTCCATATCAGCAACCTGACAGCTTAAAAAAACCTCACTCAACCTCTTCCCTTAATGGTTCTCTGGGTCCTTTAACTGTGTTCACACACAATTATAGGATTGCAATTTGCAGAATTAATAATTTCAGTATATCTATTGTTAATGATTGTGATACTGGCACTTAAGTGTTGGATGAACATTTGCAATGTTGCACATAATATGAACCTAAAATGGCATGAAAGAAGGGATTTTGCTGAACAAGCATTTTTAAAATAAACACTATAAATTTTTCAGAAACTACCTTGTGCAAAGACCTTGGCAGCAAGACCACATCCGATACGCATCTATCATTTTTTTAAATTAACAGCAGAGCAAGAGCCATTAATTTTACTTTAACAGTTTGTATTAAATGAATTATTAGAGCTATTATCTATAGTTACGCAACATATTTCCACTGGCTGTCTCCAAGAATGCCATTTCCAGTAATTTTCCTTAAAGTGACCATCATTTTCATCAGCGCAAGACTAAAAATTTCACTTTCAGGTGGACAGCAGTTGTCCTGTATTGTAGCCAGTTGCATATTTGTAAGGATATAAACTGGAAATAAACATTAATATGTTAATAGAATGTTTATCTTTTTAAAAAAATCACTGCTGTTAAGATAATTCTTTTTTACGCTCGGTTCGATATTGCCAACGCCGAGCCCCTGCGGAGAGCTGCCAAAGCGACCTGCACTGTGGTCATCTCTGAGGCTGAAGTATGTAGATGCCTCCAGTGAGTGGACAGTCACAAGGCTGCGGGACAGCACGGCATCCCAGGGCGGGTACTCAGGATGTGTGCAGTACTACTGGCGGGTGTGTTTACAGACATTTTCAATCTCTCCCTCTCCCAGTGTAGAGTGCCCTCCTGCTTCAAAACATCCACCATTGTCCCTGTACCTAAAAAGACCAAGGTAACATTCCTGAATGACTGGAGTCCCGTCGCGCTCACCTCAATACTAAGCAAATGCTTTGAGAGGCTGGTCAAGGACTACATCTGCAGCTTGGTACCACCCACACTGGACCCCTACAATTTGCCTACCGATACGACCGATCGACAGATGATGCAATAACCACAGCTCTACACATCGTCCTTACACATCTGGAGAAGAAGAATACTTGTGTGAGGATGCTGCTCCTGGACTACAGTTCAGCATTCAACACCATAATTCCCTCCAGGCTTGACAAGAAGCTGAGAGACCTCACTCAGAAAAGCTTTTGCAGCTTGGACTCTTCTCCTGAGTTGACTCACCCAAACTCCTGAGCACCCTCTCTCCCACAGGACCATGGAAACACTTTACCCCGGTAAAGAATGGGTGCGTGGCTCCACATTGGAGATAGTGGAAAACATCAAGTTCCTTGGGGTGCAGATCTCGGACAATCTCATCTGGTCCAGGAACACCACTGGGATTGTGAAACGGGCCCAGCAGAGATTGCACTTTCTGAGGAAGCTTAAACAAGCATCACTCCCCATTAACATCTTAACTACATTCTACAGAGGCTGGTTGAGAGTGTGCTGACCTTTTGCATCACAACCTGGTACTCCAGCTGCAGTGCTGTTGACAAAAAAGCCTTGCAGAGGGTGGTTAGGGGAGCAGAGAAGGTTATTGGGGTCTCCCTACCTTCTGTCCAAGACCTCTTTCAGAGTCAATGCTTCCAGAAGACATGGTACATTATTAAAGACCCCTCACACCCTCTCCATGAACTGTTTGTTCTTCTGCCATCAGGCAACCGTTACAGGAGCATCAAAACTAAAACCACAAGGCTACTGAACAGTTTCCTCCCACAGGCAGTCAGACTGCTAAATAGCTGCTCTACCTGACACTTTTAACTTGCACTGGACACTTATAACTTGATTTTAATTGACATGTGGCTGTTGTGTTTAACTATTTATTGTTATGTTTATTATTTAGTGTTGTGTTTGTTATGTTATGATTGTACTGCTCCTGGGAAACGCTGTCTCATTCTGCCCTGCAGAGCTGATGTACGGTTGGAATGACAATAAAGTTTTTTGAATCTTGAATCTTGAATCTTCACAAGAGTAATCTGGAATGAGCAGTAAATGCTCATCTGGCCAAAAATGCTTCAGCCCAAGAATGAGTAACTCAAATGTGAATGGACCCACCAGCAAACACCACAGTGGTTGTGAGGGAGATGTCTTGTAAAGCAAACTCCTTGTGCAATATTCCCTGTGACAAAGTGTCTTATGGTGTTACATGATCAGGCCAATGTGATCCAGTTTCAGCAGGGGTGCTCTGAGTGATTGCATGATTGATTTTGTCCAAGAAAACCCTAGCCAGAGGTGCCAGAGATAATTTTGTGGATTGGGTGATTTGTTCAAGTGTACTTATGTAACAAATAAGTGTAAATAAATGAACCTAAATGATGCAACATAGAAGTTGTTGTAAACTACTAGTGCCCTTTATTTTCTCAACCTGTTGATGTATTAATAAGTATCCATCCAACCCAATTGTAGGTTGTTGACCTAGAAGATTAACACCTGGCAGTGACTCTACAGTGCATAGCTTCTAAAAGGTGTCTATTTTTCCAGTGTTGAATGGAATTGCAAACATTTCTAAGTCTGAAAACATTCTCCCAGAAGCGCAAGTGTGCTGCTGAGATTCACCTTGTGGGCCTGACATACCTCCACGTCATTTGTGCACAGAATGAGTCAGTCACCTGCAGCACGCTTTAGGACCATGGCAGATCACGTTGTTCCAGAGGTCACCATTTGCTACTTCCAGGACAAGTTGCTCTTCATAGTGGTAGAGGGACCCTAACAAGACCCAATAAATACTCTTTATCCTTCAGGTCCACACTTCCAGCCAGCTTAACCATCCTCCTTCCCCAACCCTCCAATCTTCTATCCTGACATTCCAAATAAACAATCACATCACAGAAGTCCTAATTCTCACACCTCACTCGTTTTTCCTGGGTCTTATCTGCAAATATCATTCCCCACCCTGGAATCCCATGCTACCTGTTAACATCACAATTCTACCACCAGAGGTCATATCCCTGATTAGAAACCTCCTCCTCAGGCTCTACTGCACATGCCAACCATCCTCACCAACAGCCCCTGACCACCCACTCCAGGATCCTTTCCCAAACTGCTGATCCAATGATATACACTGTGCTTTTGTTCCAAATGTTTCTTTTGATTTGTTTCAATGTTTGCTTTAAGAAATTGCAAAGAGTGGTGAACACAGCTCTGTCTATCCACACAAACCAATTTCAGCTCCATGGACTCTGTCTACACTTCTCACCATCTCAGGTAAATAGCCAACACAATGAAAGACCCCTCTCATGAGATATTTTCTCTTCTCCTCTCTCCTACCATGCAGAAGGTACAAAAGCCTGAGAGCATGTACCTTCAGTCTCAAGGACAACTTCTATCCCACTGTTGAATGGACTAAGCTAAAAGATGAAGTCTTGATTTCTCATTCCACCTTGTCATAGCCCTTGAAATTCGTTTCTCCACCTGCACTGCACTTTCCCTGTAACTGCAACACCATACGCTGTATCACCCTGACACAGTGGTGTCAAGAAAATAACCTCTCCCTCAGTGTCCCGAGAACAAAGGTGCTGGTTGTGGACTACAGGAGGAATGGAGACAGGATAACCCCTATTGACATCAATCGATCTGGGGTTGAGTGGGCGGAACAGCTTTAAATTCCTTGGCCTTCACGTCACCGAGGACCTCACAGTCTGTACATACCGGTTGTGTGGTGAAAAAGGCACAACAGCATCTCTTTCACCTCAGATGGTTGAAGAAGTTTGGTATGGGCCCCAAAATC
Organism: Mobula birostris; assembly: GCF_030028105.1. NCBI lineage: Eukaryota > Metazoa > Chordata > Chondrichthyes > Myliobatiformes > Myliobatidae > Mobula > Mobula birostris. The sequence continues at coordinate 21,168,633 of NC_092371.1, read as the reverse complement.
CTAATAACCTTCTACAGGGGTGCAATTGAGAGCATCCTGACTGGCTGCATAGGAACTGTATTTCCCTCAATCGCAGCACTCTCCAGAGAATGGTGCGGACAGCCCAGCGCGTCTGTAGATGTGAACGTCCCGCTATTCAGGACATTTACAAAGACAGGTGTGTAAAAAGGATCATTGGTGACCTGAGTCACCCCAACCACAAACTGTTCCAGCTGCTACCATCTGGGAAACGGTACCGCAGCATAATAGCCAGGACCACCAGGCTTCGGGACAGCTTCTTCCACCAGGCCATCAGACTACTTAATTCATGCTGACACAACTGTATTTCTATATTATATTGACTGTCCTGTTCATACTATTTATTATAAATTACTAGAAATTGCACATTGCACATTTAGACGGAGACGTAACATAAAGATTTTTACTCCTCATGTATATGAAGGATGCAAGTCATAAATTCAATTCAATTCTGTCTTCTTTTTACTACCTCAGTGTAATATATATGGCATGATCTATCTTGGATGGCTCACAAAACGAAACCTTTTCACTGTATGTCAGTACATGTGACAATAATAAATCGAAAATAAACCAAATCGATGCCTATGTCCCACTGCAGGCCTATTTGCGCTAACACTAATGCAGAGACTGCACCTTGGAAGCATCACACTGCATGTAAAACACTTTGAATACCCTGAAATCATTCATCTCTGTCTCTTTATTTTACTCTCTTATTATTCTCTCCTTTCATTCCTTCCAAGGGACTTGTTTGCTCACAATGATCAGACATTTCTGCTTCTCCGGTGATGTCTTCAATGCCTGTTGCCCAACATTTAATCATATGTTAAATCATATGATAGCTGCTAGAATCTCCTTTCAGTGGGAAACAAAGGAATGTAATATTTTGTGCTTCATGGAGACCTGGCTGACGAAAGAGACACTGGATCACGCCATCGAGCCAACTGGGTTCTCTCTGTTCCTGGCGGGCAGGTCAAAGGACCTCCCTGGGAAGAGTAAGGGAGGTAGGGTGGGCTTCATGGTCAATAATGCTCGGTGTGACCCCTGGAATGTACATGCCCTCAAATCATTTTGTTCTCCAGATCTGGAGTACCTTGTGCTGCTGTATAGACTTTTTTGGCTGCCTAGGGACTTCACGGCTGTTATTATCACTGCTGCGTATATTCCACTGCAGACTGATACTGACCTGGCTCTCAAGGAACTGCATGAGACCATCGGTACCTGGAAGACTGCACACCCAGAGGCTGGCTTCATCATCGCCGGAGACTTTAACGGAGCGTTGCTGACTAAAGTCTCTATGAAATTTTGTCAATACATCCAGGTGAGCACACGAGGAGATAGAATACTTGACTACTCCTACTCTCCCTTCTGTATCACTTACAAAGCGCTCCTACGCAAACCATTTGGAAATTCGTATCACTCCTCCATCTTGCTGCTGCCAACGTACAGGCAGAAGCTGACCCAAGAGCCGGCCCTGGTTAAAACCATCCACTGTTGGTCTTTCATGAGAAGGATGTCTCCGAGTTCACAGAAGGGGTCACAAGCTTCATCCGCAAGTGCATCAAGGATGTTGTCCCCCAGAAACCCTGGATCAACAGTTCCGTGCGAACAGCACTCACCGTGCGAGACAGAGCTTACATTGCCGGTAATCAGCAGGAGCTCAAGAAATGCAGCTACTATCTGTGCAAAACCATCAAGGCAGCAAAACAACAATGCAGCGACAAGATCCAGGCACAACTCTCTACCAACAACACACGCAGTTTATGGCAAGGTCTGCACACCCTCGTGGACTTGAAAGCTAAATGCAGTGGAACTTCTAACATCACTGTCGTTATCCCAGATGAGCTAAATCTTTTTTACGCTTGGTTCGATATCGCCATCACTGAGCCGCTAAAGCGACCTGCACCTTGGTCATCTCTGAGGCTGAAGCACGCAGGTGTTTCCAACGAATGGACAGCCACAAGGCTGTGGGACTGGATGGCATCCCAGGGCAAGTACTCAGAATGTGCGTGGCACAACTGGCAGGTGTGTTTACAGAGATTTTTAATCCTCCCTCTCCCAGTGTAGAGTTCCCTGCTGCTTCAAAACATCCACCATTAATCTTATACCTAAAAAGACCAAGGTAGCATGCCTGAGCGACTGGCATACCATCACACTCTCAGCTCAATAATAAGTAAATGCTTTGAGAGGCTGGTCAAGGACTACATCTGCAGCATGGGCCACCCACACTGGACCCCTACAATTCGCCTACCGACACAACTGATTGACAGATGACACAATAGCCACAGCTCTACACACCATCCTTAGACATCTGGAGAAGAAGGATTCTTATGTGAGAATGTTGTCCTTGGACTACAGTTCAGCATTCAACACCATAATTCCCTCCAGGCTCAACAAAAAACTCAGAGACCTTGGCCTTACCCTGCCTGGTGTAGCTGGATCCTGGACTTCCTGTCAGATCGCTGGCAGGTGTTAAGAGTAGACACTCTCACCTCTGCCCCTCTGACCCTCAACACCGGTGCCCCTCAGGGCTGTGTCCTAAGCCTCCTTCTTTACTCTCTGTATACCCATGACTGTGTCGCCACCCACAGATCCAATCTGCTAATTAAATTTGCTAATGATACCGCATTGATTGGCCTAATCTCAAATAGTAATGAGGCAGCCTACACAGAAGAAGTCATCACCCCGACACAGTGGTGTCAAGAGAACAACCTCTCCCTCAATGTCGCAAAAACAAAGGAAACAGTACTGCAGCATTAAAGTCAGAACCAATAGGCTCCGGGACAGCTTCTTCCACCAGGCCATCAGACTGCTTAATTCATAATGATACAATTGTATTTCTATGTTATATTAACTGTCCTATTGTGCATACTATTTATTATAAATTACTATAAATTGTACATTGTACATATAGACAGAGATGTAATGTAAAGATTTTTTCTCCTCATGTATGTGTAGGATGTAGGTAATAAAGTCAATTCAATTAAATATAATTTTATCAATCCCTTAATCAAGCTGTTTATCCTGGTGACTCAATTGAATCAAGCACATCTCTATGAATAGAATATAAATCAATCAGGAGGTCCCAACCAGCTCATCTTCACCATAGATGTTCAGTACATCTACACCTTCATCCCACTTCAGAATGATCTGAGGGTTTCTCACTTCTTCCTTGAACAGTTGCCCTCTAGCACCCTCCTTTGCCTGGGGAAATTTGCTCTGTCATTGCACAATTTCTCCTTTGAATCCAGTTGATTTCTCTAAATCATAAGTGTGACTATGAGAATTTGGGAGCACTTCACAAAAACACGTCTCCTCTCACTAGACTCAATCAACCTTTCTCTCCAGTTCACAGATCAGAGACTCCTCCATTCTCTCTTCTCCCTCCTCCCACTGGGCACAAGGCACCAAAGCATGTCTTGCTGGGCTCAGAGACAGCTTCTACCCTGCTGTTTTATTGAATGGCCCTCTTGGATGATAATGTGACCTCTTGACCTCACAATCTACTTTGTCATAGCCTTGGACCTTATCGTCTGTCTGCACTGCGTTCTCCCTGTAATTATAATACTATAATCTCCATTCTGTTCAACACTCACAAAATGCCGGGGGTGAAGTAAAGAGCTAGGAATTTGATTGATGAAAGAAATAAAGGTCTGGATGAAGAAGAACCTGATAGGAGAGGACAAAAAAACATGGAAGAAAGGGAAAGGGGTGGAGAACAGGAGGGATGTGATGGGCAGCTAAGGGGATAATTTGAGAGTGTGAAACGGTAATGGGGAAAGGGGGAGTGTTTGTGATTCTGCATTCTGTTATTGTTTTCCCTTGTACTACCTTGATGTACCACTGTGATGCAATGCTCTGTATGGATGGTAAAACAATACCTTTCACCTCATCTCGGTACATGTGACAATAATATGCCAATATTACCAATTTTTGTTTGCACAATCTCAAACCACACTTCCATCGTTCGTGGGTTATGTGTTTCCGTCTTATTTGGAATTGCATTTTAAATGTTGTTTACCAGCTGCTAAGTACTTGCGATTCCAGTCCCACCTGCCTAAACAGCAGAAAGGAGGAGCCAGTGACATTGTACAAGTTGTATTTCAGGTGTAGAAAGGAGGCAGGCTCTAGCCTTTGGGAGTTGCCATATTTCAGCTGTGAGTGCTGCAGTAAGTGCTGCGGCTTTGGTAAGAGGATGAGGAGCAGCAGAAACAGGTACATGTAGGTAAGGTTTCCATTAGAATATTCTGTTAGAGCAGGTGGGATGATATTGTTAGTACTTTCAGTTGAACTCTGACTTTTTGTGTGTTTTCCCCCTAGCTGTCAGTCTGTGGTTTATATTGCCATGTGCTCCTGTCCCCGCTCCTGCTCTACTCTGGCCCCTGTATGACTAAATACTCCGTCTCTCATCTGTTTCTCATTATTACCTGTATTGCTGCCACCTGTGTCTCATTGTGCTCCACCTATCATCTGCCTCTCTGTTCATTGCTCAGTGTATTTCAGTCCTGTGTTTTCAGCAGTTTGTTGTCTGATTGTGCCAGTGAATTTTGCTGAGCCTGTCCAGCATTTGTCCCTGAACTCTGTCTGTCTGAATACTAACTCTGTCTGTCTGAATACTGACTCTGCCTGTTATCCAATTCTGGTTTTTGGATTTCTCTGGATGTTTTCATCTCTGCCTGATATTTGATGTTGACTTTGTTTGCACCTCAGGATTTGTTACTCAATGAATATCACTGTGTGCACAGTACTGGGTCTGTGATTGGATCCCCGCTCCTGTGTCCTGACAGGTAGTTTAAGCAGTGGTCCGATCTTACTGCAGGATGTGAGAAATCTGGGAGACTGAAAATGTCCCTCATGATTTCATCTGTGTGAAATGCACCTAGCTGCAGCTCTTGGCATTAAGGAGCTGAAGCTGGTGATGGAAGTACTTAGAATCAACTAGGATGCTGAGAGCATTGTAGACAAGAGTCTTAGCAAAATGGCTACACCTAAGGGGCCCGACATTTGATAGTTAGATGACCACCAGGAAAAGTAGAGTGAATAGGCAAACAACATAGTGAAAAATCTGGTGTAGAAAAATAGGAAAGCAAATGCAACCTAACCATGATTAGTAGAAGAAGTTAAGAATAGTTTCAGATACAAAGATCAATCACATAGATTTTCAAACAAAATAGCAACTCAGAGAATAGGGTTCAATTTAGGTCTGAGCAAAATAGGCCAATGAAATCAATAAGGAATGCAGAAATAATTTATAGAGGTAAACTTGCAGGGAACATTACAGTGCCCTGTTCATCTTTTATATTCCCTGCATAAGATCTGTGAAGATAAGGTTCTTGGCAATTATAGGGATGACTTACAGCAGACTGAAAAGCTTGAGCATGTAGACATTAAGAAAGAGGATGTGCTGGAGCTTTTGGAAGGCATCAAGTTGGATAGGTCACCAGGACTGGACGAGATGTACCCCAGCCTACTGTAGAAAGTGAGGGAGGAGATTGCTGCACCTTTGGCGATGATCTTTGCATCATCAATGGGATGGGAGAGGTACCAGAGGATTGGAGGGTTGCGGAGTTGTTCCCTTATTCATGAAAGAGAGTAGAGATAGCCCAGGAAATTATAGACCAATAAGGAAGGATGAGTCAGGTGATTTTTATAAATGACCTGGATGAGGAAGTGGAGGGATGGGTGAGTAAATTTGCTTATGACACAAAGGTTGGGGGTGTTGTGGATAGTGTGGAAGGCTGTCAGAAATTACAGCAGGACATTAATAGGATGCAAATCTGGGCTGAGAAGTGGCAGATGGAGTTCAACCCAAGTAAGTGTGAGGTAGTTCATTTTGGTAGGTCAAATAAGATGGCAGAATATAATATTAATGGTAAAACTCTTGGCAGTGTAGAGAATCAGAGGGATCTTGGGGTCCGAGTCCATAGGACACTCAAAGCTGCTACACAGGTTGACTCTGTGGTTAAGAAAGCATACGGTGCATTGGCCTTCATCAATTATGGGATTGAGTTTAGGAGCTGAGAGGTACTGTTGCATCTAGATAGGACCCTGGTCAGACCCCACTTGGAGTACTGTGCTTAGTTCTGGTCACCTCGCTACGGGAATGATGTGGAAGAACCATAGAAAGGGTGCAGAGGAGATTTACAAGGACGTTGCCTGGATTGGGGAGCATGCCTTATGAGAATAGGTTGAGTGAACTTGGCCTTTTTTCCTTGGAGCAACGGAGGATGAGAGCTGATCTGATTGAAGTGTATAAGTTGATGAGAGGCATTGATCATATGGATAGTCAGAGGCTTTTTTCCCAGGGCTGAAATGGCTAGTATGAGAGGGCACAGTTTTAAGGTGCTTGGTAGTAGGTACAGAGATGTCAGGGGTAAATTTTTTATGCAGAGAGTGGTAAGTGCATGGATTGGGCTGCCAGCAACGGTGGTGGAGATGGATATGATAGGGTCTTTTAAGAGATTCCTGGACAGATACATGGAGCTCATAAAAATAGAGGCTATGGGTAACCCTAGGTAATTTCTAAGGTAAGGACATGTTCGGCACAGTTTTGTGGGCCAAAGGGCCTGTATTTTGCTGTAGGTTTCTATGTTTCTGTGTACAAGTTTCTATATACAGTATAAATAAAAATAAAATGATTAGTGGAGTCACTTATGAAGTCTTCTACATCCAGAAACAGAATAATTCATAATGGGGAACAGGGGCATGTAAGCCCAATTAAACATATGTTGGCTCTGTTTCCGTGGAAGAGGATATATATGTAACTTTGCAGAAATATTGGAAAACTATAATCTAAAAAAGCTGAGGACATAATATAAATTAGAGATAATAAGCAAACAGTCACTGAAAACATCTCATCTAAGAGGATCCTGAGACTGTCATAACCTGCATTCCTGTATACCGAAGGATGAAGTTTGCACTGAAGAACCGCAGACCTCAAACATTAACTGTTTCTCCCTTGACAGATCCTGCATATCCGGCTGAGTATTTGAGGACTTTCCATATTTATTTTGATGTCCGACATCTGTGGTATTTTTGATTGTCATTTGCTACCTAATGTTTCAGAAATAATTCTTCAGCATTCTGTGAAGTAAGGAATTGTCTGCACGAATTCAAGTACGACAAATGTACTCCCACTCTATCAAGCAGGAGGGAGAGAGAATGATGCACATCAGTGAGTGCTAAGTGTTAGAGGTCATTGTAAAGAATGAGAAAACAGGATGTTTAGAAAGTAGCTGTGACATAAGCAAAGTGAGCATGAATTCTTGGAAGGGAAGTAATGCTTTGTAAACCTACTGGCCTTTTTTGTTTGAAACTATAACTAAAAGAGATAAAAGAAAACAAATGGATGTGGTGTATTTTCAAAACAAAACCTTCTTTTACAAAATCTCAAATAAAAGGCTAGTATGTCAAATTAAACCCAAGATTCTGTGGTAATGTATTTACACAGATTGATATTTAGCTAATAGAAAGGGAATAAGGAGTCAGAAGAAATGGGTCATTTTCAGGATCACAGAGGGTAAATAGTGGGGGACACAGTGTTTGATCATTGTATTTTAGCTGTTCATGATATATTTAATGATTTAGATAAGTGAGGCAAATGTAATATCTTAAAGTTTTCCAATGACACTAAGCTGAATGGGACCATGAATTCTCAGGAAGACATAATTTATTCAGCTCAAGCTGAAGCCTTTTTAAGTAAATGGTTAAATACAATCAATATATTATGGATAAATATCAAGTATATGTTTCCAGAGTGGTATAAGTAACACATTATCTACGTAGTGTTAGATTGGGAAATCTTGACTGTGGCTTCCTCTTCCTGAGACCTTTAGCTCTTATTTACATCTCATTCCACTGCTTTTATTCCATGACAGAGCCCCATCACAGCCTGATCTTGTCTCTTCAACACTTCTCCTACAAGAAACTTTCTTCTTAAAAAGTTGTACAGCATGCAAACCCATTGAGTCCATGCTGACCATCAAACAACCATTTGCCACAATCAGTCCCCCTATCCATTCATCACTCCCCACTGATCTCCCTTCTGGCACTTATCTCTGTGACTGTGACAAGTGATGCACCTGCCCCTACAGCTGTTCCCTCACCACCATTCAGGGCCCCAAATATTTCTTCCAGGTGAGGCGATGATTCATCTGTGAGTCTGTCAGCGTCATTTATTGTGCTCCTGGTGTGGCCTCTTCTATATTGGCGAGATCTGATGCAGATTAGCAACTGCTTTTTCAAGCACCTTTGTTCTGGCTACCTCAAAAGGCAGAATCTACAGGTAGCCACCCATTTCCATTCAAATTCACAAATTGAGATGACTGTCGATGACTTCCTCTACTGCCAGAATGATGCCAAACTCAGGTTGGAGGAGCAAGTTATATTCCAACAGGGTAGCCTCCAACCTGATGGCACGAATATTGATTTATCTGTCTTCCAGTATTATTCCCCTTTTTTTCTCCTCTCTCCTTGCTCTTTTCTGTTTTTTTCCATTCCCCTTTCTTGTTTCCCTCTCACCTCTTCTCTATTTTTCGCGCACTATTATGATGTGCCTATCACTTCCTTCTGGTTCCCACCTCCTTCCTCTTAGACTATGGTCCCTTGTCCTCTCCTATTAGATTCCTCCTTCTTCAGCACTTTACCTCTTCCACCTATCATTGTCCAGCTTCTTACATCATCCTCCCCATCTCACCCACCTTCCCCCTCACCTACCAGCTGACAGCTTGTTCTCCTCCCCCTCTCCCCACCTTTATATTCTGGCATCTGCCCCCTTCCTTTTCCAGTCATGAAAAAAGATCTCAGCCCAAAACATCGACTGTTGGTTGCCCTTCATGGATGCTGCCTGACCCGCTGAGTTCTTCTGGCATTTGGTGTGTATTACTCAAGATTTCCAGCATTTGTTGAATCTTTTGTGCCTACACTAATCTCATTCTATTCCCTTCACATTCCTATCAACTCTCCTCAGGCTCGCCCACTCATCCACACACAAGGAACAATTGACAGTGTCCAACTTGTTACCAATCCACACGTCTTTAGGATGTTGAACAAATCAAGATCTCTCAAAGGAAACTCCACGCAGACAGCACAGGAGGTTGGGATTGAACTCAGTTTGTCAGAGGTGTGAAGCAAAAGCTGTCCAGTCTGTGTCACTCTACACCCTGTCCTCAAAGATGGCTGAATTATCAAAATGTTCTGTTCATGTTGTGCTTGAGTACAGTACACTTGAACACAGACGGAGGAATCTTGGAGTCCAAGTCTGTAGTTATTTGAAAGTTATCTATGCAAGTAGAAAGGGTGGTAAGGAAAACTTAGTGCAAGCTTGGATCCATTGGTTGAAGCACTGAGTATAAAGCTAAGGAAGTCATATTACAGCTGCATAAAATTTTGGTTTACAGTGTTGAAATAATAGTTGGTCCATTTCAGGAAGGATTTGAAGTCTTTGGAGAAGGTGCAGAAAAGGTTTATCAAGATGCTGTCTGGATTAAAGTGTATAAGCTACAAGGAGTGGTTGGACGAACTTGGGCCGTCTTCTGTGAAGTGTCAAATGCTAAGGGGTGACCTAATAGAAGTTTATAAAATTAAGAGAGGCATATATAGGTAAAGGTGGAAGACAAAATGACTTTCCAAGTATCAAATGTGCATGCATTTAGGGCGGGAGAAGAAATGTGTAAAGGAGATGTGCACAGCAAGATTTTTTTATAGAGAGAGTAATGTGCCTTAAATGCGCTGCCTTTATGAGATGGAGGTAGATATCTTAGTGCTGTTTAAGAGGATGTTAGACATATTAATATGCAGAGAACTGAGGGATTATTAATCACATGCAGGCAGTGATTTCGCATAATTTGGCATTGTGTTCGGCACAGACATCGTGGGCTACAAGGCCTGTTCCTGAGCTGTATTGTTTGAAAGTTCCAACCCAGAGTCAAGTTCAAGAAATTCAGCTTATGTTCTCTTTATCTGCCTGGTGTGATCATAGATTGTGGTTTTACCCTGTTATCTGATTGTGCCTGCTGAGTCGTGGACAAACCAAGAACTTTTGCAATTAAATGTCAGGCAAAACCCAACAGTGCACAGAAGAGGGGAATGTTCAACAGGTAAGGCACATGCAGAGATCACAAATCGAATAAATCATTTCTCAGATATCTTTTTTTCTCAAATTTCTTACTTAATTCCCTTGTCAGCTCCATAGCATTGCCAGGACAATTGGTCTGCATGTTTAACAGTCCTTGCTCACCTCTCATGTTGGGTTCAAAACTTAACCTGCTTATTTCCTGAAGACTATCCAGTTTCCTCAATGCCTGTCTGTCTGTTGCAGATGGCAGGCATTCAGTTCTTTGCACATTCTTTGGTGACATGATGATTATCGTTTTATTCCATGTGTCTCATTTGTGGATTCCAGTTGATAACGTTTTTATTATATTGTGGCGAGCATTTGGTCCATAATGACAGATGAGGAAGCTCTTTAACTTAACAACAGTTTTATTGTGATAGACACAGACAGACTAGGCACCATGACCCAGAGAGTGAACCCAACCAGTCTCATACAGATGGGGAGGTGACCATCGCACACCCTGGTTACAGTTAGGGTGACCCACAAATACACAAGTGAATAACTGTATAACCCAAGCTAAAATGTAACAATAAACGAACTGGAACTTCCCACCATAATCCCACAAATGCATTTTAACACAAGAACAGTAAACAGTACTGGTCATTAGAAATGCAGGGGCAGGCTGTTGACCACACCCCCACCCGGAACATCATACTGCCCCCACCCAAGGGATCAGCCATCCCCGGCAACCCCGGAGTTCATAGCAAGGCCCAAAATTCCGGTGGATGTTGACACTGCCACCTGATTTTGTGATGCAAGAGGTAGGGCACCCAGAGGGTCACGTCCTTCCTGCAGCCTCGCTGGGTTAGTGATGGTCAAGGGCTGACATGGTGTCAGCTGGTCCTGGTGTAGCACGACTGCCTTCCACCGCTCAGGCATCTGCACCCGGTAAACCACATCAGAGATGCAGTCTCCCAGCCCCTTCCAGTAGATTCCAAGCCTGTGGGATAGTCCCTTCTTCGGGGAGGGGCTGTAGACCCTTACTGGGGTCCCCACCATGTACTGCTGCATTGGCACCCTAGACTGGCGGCCCATTTCCTGCTGGGATATGCAAGCATTGCAGCCGTGCATGAACAATTCCACATCCTGCCTGTACCCAGGCCAATAGAAGCGTTCACGCAGCCTGCCCAATGTCTTTGCCACTCCGAGATGGCCAGCCCGTGCACCGACCGCAGCACCGTGGCACGGGGGTCATGGGGGACCACAAACTGCAAGAGTCTGTCACCATCGGACAGCTGCCACTGCCTGAACAGCAACCTGTCGTGGACCTCCAGCGTTCCCCACTGCGAGTTCAGGGATTTGGTCTGTCGGTCCAGGGTGGAGACCTCTGCCCACTCCAGCCGTCGTCCCACCGTCAGTCATTCCCTCACCCGGGCCAACACGGGGCCGCTCACCTGTTCGCTGCGCAGCTGCTGGTCCATGGTGGGGAGGTGGTTGCTGGTTGTCACCTAAAGTGTCGTCACTGTTGCTGCTGCATTGGGCCGCTGCCGGGTGTGCTGCACTGCCGTGGGCTGCTGTGAAACCGGTGGTGGTTGCCACTCCTGCTGGGACCGCTTCCTGGAGCAGCCCTGCCAGAGAGCCACGCCTACAACACCGAAGTAGAGCGTTGCCCCCGACACATCCACGCGGGCCCACCAGCCGGACAGCAGGTCCAGGCTAAGGATGCAGGACTCTCGGATGTCGGCGAGCCACACCTCGTGCTCCATGTGTTTCTCCCCACTGTGATGTGCAGCCTCCTCTTCCCTCGCATCACCGCAAGGTCACCGGTGACCGTCGCCAGATGGACTGCCGTTGTCACCCAGGTGAGGATGGCTGGTCCGTGTTGGGGAGAACACCAGGACAGATGATAGTTATGGTTGACCCCGTGTCCACCAACACACGGCATCTGATGCCCTCCACCACGCAGTCCACATATAAACCTTGCTCTTCCCCTAAACGGCCCACCCAGAGGGGTTCTGCTGGAGGTCTCGGGTGGTGCTGCCCGCTCGGCGTTTCCCAACAGCTGCGCTGAGCAGTGGCGTGGTGCTGGTGTGGGGCAGTCCCGGGCCAAATGACCTGCCTCACCACACTGGTAGCAGAGGTTGTTATGTGGCTGGCAGCGGGGTCGGCGTGGCACTGGTCAGACCCATCTCATGGGCTCCTCCTCATCAGTTTCCTCCTCTGCCTCGGTGACACAAGCCCGGGCTCACTGCATGCGGGGCGATGCTGGAAGACTTTGGGGGGCTAAGATCGCTTCTGCTCTCTCCGTCTCGGCCAGCGATGATGGCATCATCAGGCAAACATGCTGCCAAAGGCACTCCGGCATCTGCGCCTTTAAAAAGGCATAGAGGGCAAGCTCTTCCTGGGCCACAGGAGGGAACTGGGGGTAGCCACGCCGAGCACAGTGGTAGAGATCTGCTGCAAGTGCCCCCAAGTTTTCTCCCATACGGTGCCGCCTGCTGCATAGTTCTTCCCTCATTGCTTCTGCCCACGGCCTCTGCTGGAAACGCCGCTACGAGCGTCCTATAGTCTCGCTGCTCCGCCGGTGTTCAGTTGAGGAGGGCCCACAGGGCACCTCCCTCCAGTGTCAGGGCAATGTCCACCGCCGTTTCGGTGGGACTCCACCCATTGTGCCATGCGGCAAGTTTGACTTGCACCAAGGACGGCTCCAGGTGGCTGGTATCATCGTATCTGGGGAGCTTTCGGGTAGACCTTGAGGCAAAAATCATCGAGGCCCTTTGATCTTCCTGTTGCTCCGGTAGTGTCTGCCATGGTGTCTATCCTCCCATGGCTATGGCGTCTTGGGTTCTCCGGTGCAGTTAGTTATGGAGGTGAGTGATACACTCCGTTCTGTCCCCCGGGTTGGGGAGCCTGGGTACGCTCGCTCCATCAGGGCTCTCTGGGAATGTCATGATCCAGTCTGTGAGGTCCGGATTCCTGTTCACGGTCCGGTCCATCGTTCCTTATTCCAGGTTTTCTGGTTTTCCCTTTATCTGTTGGGTGCTCAAACTGAGGCAGCTGATTCACATTTTGGGCTGGCTACATAAATAGCTCCTTGGTTCAGCTTCAGTTGCTGGATTGTTCCTGTTCATACCCCTTGTCTGAATCACTTCTCTGCCCCTTCCTCCTGAAGACTTGCCCCGCGGCCAGTGTCTGAAGCCTTGCTTCGTCTGGAGCCTTGGCTCACCTTGCCTCACCTGTAGCCTTGCCTTGCCTGCAACCTGCGCCTGCACCACTGTCAAGTTCAACTGTCGGAGCAAGACCGGAGCCTTGCTGTGTCAGGATAAGAAACTGTCTGTTGTTGTTTGGAACTGTCTCTCTGTGTCCATGCCTTCGCTAGGTAGGTCTGGCTGTTTGCTGTTACCTTGTGTTGAGAACCGTCTCTGTGTCCATGCCTTCACTAGGTAGGTCTGGCCATTTGCTGCTACCTTGTGTTGGGAACTGTCTCTCTGTGTTCTGTGTATGAGTCCCGGTCCTACATCCTGCTCCCTAGGAGGGGTCCTGACTCTGTGTTCCATGTCCCTGTTTTCCTGTCTCTCAAGTCCAGGGCTCCATGTTCCTGTGCTCTAGACCAAGGCTCTGTGTTCCTGTCCTGTCTCCCAAGACCACGTCATGTCTTCGCCTAGTTCTGGAGTCCAAGCCCAAGTCAAGACCCAGGTTCTGGATCCTTGTCCAGTCTCTGGCTCCGAGTCTGAACCCAAGCCTCGTTACGTCCTCGCCTCAGAGAACCCAAGCCTCGTCACGTCCTCGCCTCAGAGAACCCAAGCCTCGTCACGTCCTCGTCTCGAAGAACCCAAGCCTCGTCACGTCCTCGTCTCGAAGAACCCAAGCCTCGTCACGTCCTCGTCTCGAAGAACCCAAGCCTCGTCACGTCCTCGCCTCAAAGAACCCAAGCCTCGTCACGTCCTTGCCTCAAAGAACCCAAGCCTCGTCACGTCCTCACCTCAAAGAACCCAAACCTCGTCATGTCCTCGCCTAGTTCCGGGGTCCAAGCCCGAGTCAAGACCCAGGTTCTGGGTCCTTGTCCAGTCTCCGGCTCGGAGTCAAAGCCCAGGCTCCTAGCTCCCAGTTTCCTGTCCTGGTCCCGCTTGCCTAGCCGATGTCCTGGCCCAAGTCTATGTTCTTGTCCCAGCTCCTAGTCTGCATCCAGTCATGTCACTATCTCTAGTCTCTAGTCCTGTCCTGTTCCTAGTACTTCTGTGTCTGTGTCTTGCATTTGGGTCCGCTCCCAGCCTCCCCATTATGACAGGGAAAGCACAATGCTCTGTTCCCAGGTCCTCCCTCCGGGTTTCGTCTTCTCGAGCCCTGCCCGTGGGTGCAGGGGAGGCATACTGCTCGTTCCCTCGTATTATTCTCCGGGTCTTAAGGCACTCTATCCAACGTCATAGTTCTTCAATCTCCTCATCAATCTCGCATCCCACTCCTGACACCAATGTGGCGAGCATTTGGTCCATAATGACAGACAAGGAAGCTCTTTGACTCAACAAGAGATTTATGTGATAGGCACAAACAAACCAAGCATCATGACCCGGAGAGTGAATGCAACCAGTCTCATACAGACGGGGTGGTGACCATCACACACCCCGGTAACAGTTAGGGTGACCCACAAATACACAAGCAAATATCTGTATAATCCAAGCTAAAATGTAACGATGAACAAACTGGAACTTCCCACCATAATCCCACAAAAGCATTTTAACACAAGAACAGTAAATAGTACTGGTCATTAGAAATACAGGGGCAATCTGTCGATCATGCCCTCGCCCAGAACGTCACAATATCAAAACCCCACCCCACCCCAGACATGGTCTCTTCTCTACCTACTTCCCAATCAGGCAGATGGTAAAAAATGCCTGAAAGGTTATACCACTAGGCTCAAGGACAGCTTCTGTCTTGCTGTTATAAGACTATTGAATACACCTCTGGTGCAGTACGATGAACTCTTGACTTAATGATCCACCTTGTCATAATCTCAAACATTAGTATCTGCACTGCACTCTCTTTGTAACTGTAGTAATTTATTCTGTTACTGCTTTTCCTTGTACCACCTCAATATTATGAAATTTGTATGGTGGCCTGCAAAACAGTGTTTTCATTGTAAATCAATACATTTAACAACAATAAATCAATTACCAGTTACCAATTTAAATATTTCTTTTATGACATCACTTTATTTTGAAGTTAAGATTTTTTGCTAAGTGCAATGAAATAGGACATTTACAGAACATTATTAAATTAGTTCAATTTTCCATCACTATCCCTTCTTCCTCTTCCTCTTGGGGAAAATAAAAACCCTTTGGATTGCTCCCAAGCTGGTTTAGTGGATTTTGAGATGTGATTGGACTAATTGAGAACCACGAACTCTCACACAGATGTGGCAGTAGTGGCTCAGGGGACAGGGAGCTGTCTGCACTTAAGGGGTTCTCATTTCCATTTTAAATATCTCTAGTTCAATTTGACTGACCCTGGGTGAGGAAGTCCAAAGATTCACTGGATGGGTTGCACCTCTTCCAGGAGTGTTTGAGCACACACTTGAATCCCCTCCTCTGCCCACCTGCTAATCTTTTCCCATGGTGGCAGACAGAGTAGAATGTCTGTTTTGGATGTGGAGTGCTGGGAAAGTGAATGGCATATCCTGTAGCAGAGAGATAGTAGAGCTACAGTAGGAGACAAAGACCCTGGCCTGATCTTGCTTGTGGACTAGGAAGATTATGTGGAGATGGTATTGGTAGCGTTTTTGGTGCCTCAGAAACATAGAAAAGCAGGATCAATGCAACTGTGAGTATTGTTCCATTACTGTTGTCTTGATATTGTGACAAGAATACACATAGATTAAGATGTAGCTGTCCTGGGCTGGCACCAGTGGAATCAGCAGTTGGTCTGCCACCTGTCTTCAGGAGAGAGAGAGATAAGGAAAACAATGGAGCAGCATTTGGAGATGTTAATGAAGGGGGAAGGAGAGCTGTCAAGAGCGGCTCCCCCTTTGAACCCTGAACTGTTTGGGTGACACACACACGACACCCGAGGTAACAAGACCCTGGAAGCGGTGCGTCTCTCACAAGTCAGTGGGAAGTACCGGCCATAAACGCACAGGGTGGAAAGGCACGATCGGCGGGAACCTGGTGTGTGTCCACCCTTGCCTGGGTGCCAGGTTCAGCGCAGGGAAACGATCGTATCTGGAATGGAGGGGTCACGGTCGGTGACCTCAGATGATATCACAAAGGACTCGTCCGAAAGCTGACTGCGAAGGTGTGTGTCTGGAACCCTGAATATTCATTCGTTTTTGCTCTCTCTCTCCTTCCCCTCCACTGTCCATCGCCATGGCAGCGATTACTGTGAACTGAACTGAACTAACTTGAACTGAACTTTGCGTTACTTTGAAACTGGTCATTTACCCCTAGACAAAGATAGAGCTTGATTGATCCTGTTATCTTAATTCTGTGTGCATGTATGTTTATCATTGCTGAACTGTTGCATTCATTATCCTTTTGATTAGAGTACTGTGTTGCTTGTTTCTTTAATAAAACTTTCTTAGTTCTAGTAATCCAGACTCCAACTGAGTGATCCATTTCTGCTGGTTTGGCAACCCAGTTATGGGGTACGTAACAATATCTTCATCAAGGGATTGAGTATAAAATCTGGCATGTGTTGTTATAAGACCGCATTTGGAATATTGTGTTCGGTTCTGGTCACCTTACTGTAGGGAAGATGCCAGTAAGCTGGAGTGCAGAGGAGATGTTTGAGGATGCTGGCAGGATGTGAGAAAGCAAGTTATGGAGAGAGTTTGAGTAGGTTAGGACTATTTTCATTCCGGTGAATACATTCAGTCTTTTACCAAGAGTTGCAGAATAAAGAGCCAGAGGACATTGGTATAAGGTGAGAGGGAAAAGATTTAACCACAACTTGAGAAGCATTTTTTTTATACAGTATATGCATGGAATAAGTAGCCTGAGGAAGTGGTTGAGATTGATACAATAACAACTTTTAAAAGACAGATGCACAAATAAATGAATAGGAAAGATTTCAAGCAGAGCTACAACCCTCGGTTAATGCTAGGGGTCTATGGCATTAAAAAATGCTGGGAACTTCTTGCTTAGAGGGATATGGGTCAAAGACTGGCATAGGAGACTACACTGGATGGGGCACCTTGGTTGGGATAGACCAGCTGGGCAAAAAGAACCTACATCTTTGGTATATAACACTATGACTTTTTTATTGAAAGGTGCACACAGGTGGTGGCGAACTTCATTGTTGGTGTCTACCTTTTCCGAGGGGTGGCTCCCTAGTTCTAGAAAATGGTTCAGGCAAATATCAAGGGGGCCAAATTCATCCTTCTAGGTTATGAATATTGACCTTTATTGTTAGAAGGCAGTGAACTACAGTCAGGACAGAAGGATGAACTTTGCTTTCTTGACATTGTATGCAAAGCCAATGGAGCTTATAAGCTCCATTATGATGATGCAATATCTTGGCTACATTAACTATTGTTCTTAGTCAGAAAACTTAAAAGCAATGTTTGAAGAGATGGTCCCGGGGAAAGTGGGAAGAGAGTGTGGACTCCAGTGGATTGATCTGAAGGAGAGGAATTGTCAATGTTTTGGATTGAAACATTGTTTCAGGAGTGAGAATGGAGAGGTGAGATGGCCAGTTTAAAGTTAAGCTTGGATACAAGTAGGGTAGAGTTTCTTGGTAAAATCATGGTCAAAGAGCCAGACAGCTGTAGAAACCAATGGTGGGCATGGGGGGAGGGAGAGCACAGAGCAGTGAGAGAGGCTTTCCCACTGGAGAATAAGTTATTTAAAGCTGGAAAAATAATAAGTAAGTTCCTTTGACCTTAGGACCATTGGTTCTGCTGGATGAAGAAGTTGGCTGGGTTTCAGTTTCAGTTCTGCAAAATGAACCCACCTGAGTTCCAGTGGGCTCTACTGGTAGCTCTCAGGTAGCGTGAGGAGAGCAGGTGAAGGTTCACTGGGAGAGGCCCGAGAAGCTGGTGACTGGTGGTACAGCAGGTGGGAGTGATGTTGAGGGGGAAAGGCAATTAGGAAATAACCTCTGAAGAGGGAGAGCTACCGCAATCAGTGAGCAGCTTCATTCTGAGAGAGAGTGAAGAGCTGGTATCTGGAGACCAGGGAGCCACAATGACAGAAAGGTTGTGTCGGAGCCTAAGGGCATAAAGCATTCAAACGGGTGATTCACCCATTCCAGCACTTGATCCAAAAACTTCTCTGTCTTGGTGATTCTGATGCTCATCCAAACACTCTGAAAAGCTGGGAGTGCTTCTGCATCCACTACTCTCCTGGGCAGTATTTTCCAGGTACAGCCACTATTTGGATAATAAAGATCCTTCTCTGATCCCCTCTGAATCCCTTCTGAGGAATAGATTTAAAAGATGGGGGAGGGGAGAGAGAACCACCAGGTGATAGATGAAACCTGTAGGGGAAGGGATAAAGTAAAGAGCTGGGAAATTGATTGCTGAAATGAGGTGAGAGAAGAGAAAGGAGATGGGAAATAGGGAGTGGTGGTGGTTTGGGGGGAATTACCAGGAGCTTGTGAAATTGATGTTCATGCCATATGTTTCGAGGCTACCCAAATGGAATATAAGGTGTTGTTCTCCAACCCAAGTGTGGTCTCATCACAACAGTAGAGGAGTCCATGGATGGACATATCAGAATGGGAATGGGAAGTGGAATTAAAATGGATGGCCACTGGGAGATCCCGCTTGTCCTGGTGGACAGAGCGTAGATGCTCGGCAAATCGGTCTCCCAATCTACGTTAGGCCTCACTGATGTACAGGAGGCCACACCAAGAGCACCAAACACAGTTAATGACTCCAACAGGTTCACAGGTGAAGTGTTGTCTCACCTGGAAGGACTGTTTAGGGCTCTGGATGATAGTGAGGGAAGATGTGTAGGGGCAGGTGAAGCACTTGTTCTGCTTGCAAGGATGTGTGCCAGGAAGGAGATCAGTGGGAAGGGATGAATGGACAAGGGAGTCACATAGGGAAAGCAGAAAGTGGAGGGGGGAATGGAAAGATGTGCTTGGTGGTGGGATCCAGTTGGAGGTAGCAGTAGTTTCAGTGAATTGTGTGCTGGTCGTGGAGGCTGGTGGGGTGGTAGGTGAGGATGAGGAACCCTATCCCTGGTAGGTGGCAGGAGGATGGGGTAAGAGTAGACATGCGTGAAATGGAAGAGATGCGGTTGAGGGCAGCGTTGAAAGTGGAGGAAGGGAAGCCCCTTTCTTTGAAAGAGGAGGACATCTTCATTCTAGAATGAAAAGCCTCATCCTGACAGTGGATGCAGCAGAGGTAGAGGAATTGAGAAAAGGGGATGGCATTTTTTCAAGCAGTAGGGTGGGACGAGGTGTGAAAGTCCGTGGGTTTTTAATAGACATTGGTGGATAAGCTGTCTCCAGAGATATAGACAGTGAGATCAAGAAAGGGAAGGGAGGTGTTGGAAATGGACAGCTGATTTTGAGGGTAGGGTGGAAGTTGGAGGCAAAGAGGATGAAGTTGACGAGTTTTTTTGGATTTTTATTTTTAGATTATGAGGACACTCAGTTCTCATTTATTGCCATTTAGAAATGTATGCATTAAGAAATGATACAATGTTCCTCCAGAGTGATATCACAGAAAAACGGGACAAACCAAAGACTAACACTGACAGAACCACATAATTATAACATATAGTTACAGCAGTGCAAAGCAATACCATAATTTGATAAAGAGCAGACCATGGGCATGGTTAAAAAAAAAAGGCTCAAAGTCCTGATTGACTTCCGATGGTCCCTGATCGCAGGCGGCAAAAGGGAGAAACTCCTTGCCATAAATCTCCAGGCACCGACAACTGCTGATGCATTGGAAGCACCTGACCACAGTCAACTCTGAGTCCATCCGTTTGAAAATTTCGAGCCTCTGACCGGCCCCTCCGATACAGCCTCCCGAGCACCATCCTCTGCCAAGCACCTTCGACCTTGCCCCGGCTGCTAAAATAAGCAAAGCCGAGGATTCGGGGCCTTCTGCTCCGGAGATTCTGGTTACCACACAGTAGCAGCGGCAGAGAAGTGGCCATGCGCGCTGCGTTGCAGCGCCATCTTCTCCTCCTCCTCCCCCCACAAGAGTTCAGAAAGGGTGCAGGAAGCAGCACCAATGCAGTTGTCGACATAGTGTAGGAAAAGTGCAGGACGGTCACCAGTGCAGGCTTGGAACATAGAATGTTCCACGGTAGCTGATAAACAGGCGGGCATAGCTGGGACCCATGTGTGTGCCCGTGGTTAACACATTATTTGAAGGAAGTGGGAGGAGTCAAAGGAGAAATTATCCTCTCCGATCTCTCTTTATGACTGAAACACTCCATTCTGGTGAATCTCTTCTACGCTCTCTCCATCAAAGGAAAAGAGAATGGGCTTAGCAGTAGGAAAGGATCAGGGTGGAAGGTAAATGAGAGGGGAGCTAAATAAAAATGCAAGAGAATGAATGGTCAGATTGTGTGTGTCAGGGAGAAAGAGACAGAGAGACAGAGTGAGAGAGAGAGTCACAGTCAGAGAGAGAGTCATAGACAGAGATAGAGACAGAGAAGTCTTTCCTTTAGCTTTGTCACCAACACCTTGCTCCATATTGACCTCTGTGCTAGCTCATCTGCAGCTGCTCCTGCACCTTAAAAGAATCAACTTGCAGGTAGCTTTCATTCTTAATGGAAGCAAGTCATCTTTGATGATACCTAAGCAGAAGGTGCAGTCTTGAAATAATTGTGCACAGTCCTTTCCCCGTGGTTGTGGAATCAAGGGCATAGAAGCGAAAGATTTAATAGGAACCTGAGGGGGCAACTTTTTCATCCACGGGCTGGTCAGCATATGGAATGAGCTGTGAAAGGAAATGGCTGAAGTTGGTATATTAACAACATTTAAAAGGCAATTGAAGAAATACATGGATAGGAGAGATTTTCAGAGATATTAGACAAATGCAGACAAGTTTGGCATTCAATACGATCATGCCCTAGAAGCTGGTGGGTAACCTGTCCTAGTCGGGTTTCCATAAGAGCTGCATTTGCAGATCCCTCAGTATTGTGAAGGACCCGTCCCATCTATACCACAATCTTTGATCTCCTACCATAAGGCAGAATGTACCACAGTATAAGAACAAGGACTATTAGGCTGGATAACAGCTTTTTCCCCAGTCTGTGAGACTTCTAAACATCCTGTTACTAAACAAAAGACATTATTTAAGACAGCAGCAAAAGCATTATACTGTTGTAAATTTAACCATCTGTTGAAAATGCACTTTACCTCAACTTGTATATCTACAAAATATTTTCTTCATTATCTGTTAATATTATTATGTGCTGTATGTGATATATCTGCTGTGTTTTGCACTACTGTCCTAAAGAAACTTTGTTTCATTCAGCTGTATATGCGTCTATAGTTGAATAACAATAAGTTTGAACTTGAACAAATCGGACTGGTCTGGTAGGCAGTCTGGTTAGCATGAACAAGTTAAACTGGACACCCTGTTTTGTTCTGTTTGACTTGATGACTCTATGATAAGTTTATTTGTTGACTAGTTGAAAAGTTATCATTATCGTACCTGACCCACACTGAATCTGTGCGACTAGAGTAGAACTGCAGTGAAGGTTGTGGAGGGGTGGCAATACAATGGCCTGAAATTGAGATCAAAATTACCTGACCCTCCAAGGACACAGAGGTCTGGCTTTTCTGTGACCAAACTCAGATATTGTGATGAAATGTTCCCCACATGCTCTGTTTTGCTGTGTATTTTGTCTGTGTGTACATATTCCTACAATAAAATCAGTGTGCTTTGTTCTCTGAACCCAAATTCCTTGCAGAGAGACAACAATACCGAGCTGATTTCTCCAGCATTTTTAATCGAGACATGACAACCTCGGGCCCACTTTGCCTTATTTACTGCTGCAGACACTGATAATTGCAGACACTTTCAACAATCTTTTCTCCAATGCCCATCAATCCTCTGCTGATGCTGCATCTGGTGCAGTAATACATTTCAGTTTACAATCCCCGTATTTTTTCTCCCTCTTTAGCCTCATCAGCTTGGTCTCATTGACATTGAATTTCATTTGTTATTTATCAGCCAAACTGCCCCATTTAATTCAATCTCCCTGCTCTGACTGGCATGCTCCTCATTATCAACCCTTCTTCCTCTCACATATCTATATCCTCAGGAAATATGGAAAGAGATCTCTATCCATTCTCATTTCCAAAGTACTGATGCTCTGCTTGCTGAGTACTGATCCATGGGTCACCGAATGGTCACTTCGCAGATCCACTACACCACTCCGTGAATCTTCCCGCACTTCCTTTATTATAATTAATTATCAAACCTCCTTAGTTACCGCCTGCTTCCAGCCTTGCTCCAGAGCTGCTTTGAAATATCAGTTATGTTCCATGATGGCAGGGCTTCAAATGAATCCTTTCATTTGAACAACAACTTGTGTATGCTTTAGTATCATTAACCAGTTAAAAGGCCCACAGGAGTTTTAGAAGAGAATTCCAAAGTGTGCAGGCTGCAGAAGCCATTGCCAATAGTGCAACAATTAGAATCAGACCCAAAGGTAGAGAAGCGGGGAAATCACAAACACTTATAAAACCCAAGAAGGCTGCCACAAATGAATAATTTATTGTTGGTTTGTTGCTCTCACGTGCTCAAAGGTAAATGAAAAAAGCTTCTGTCATATCAGTAAATGTAGGATGTAGTGTTACTGTTACAGAGGAAATGAGTGCAGTGGCAAGTAGACAAAAAGATGCAAGGTCATGTCAATCACAAACAAGAGAAAATCTGAGGATGCTGGAATTCAGAGCAACACACACAAAATGCCGGAGGAACTCAACAGGCCAGGGAGCATCTAGGAAAAGAGTATAGTCGACGTTTCAGGGAACTTTTCTCAATGATCCGCCTAATCTATGAGATATTTTTCCAGTCCTGATGAAGGGTCTCGGCCCGAAACGTTGACTGCTTACTTTTTTCCATAGATGCTGCCTGGCCTGTTGAGTTTCTCCAGCATTTTGCGTATGTTGCTTGGATTTCCAGTATCTGCAGATTTTCTCGTCTTAATGATGGAAACTGTCTTTTTGAGATTTGGAGGTACAGCACGGAATAGGTACTTCAGGCCCAAAGAGCCCCATCACCCAGCAACCCACTTATTAACCCTTGCCTAATCACAGAAGAATTTACAGGGACAAATTAACCTACTAACCGGTACATTGTTGGACTGTGGGAGGAAACTAAAACACCTGGAGGAAATTCACGCTCTCACGGAAGAATGTACAAACTTTTTTACAATAGACACTGGAATTGAACTCTGAACTCCAAAGCCCCAAACTCTAATAGTGTCTTACTAACCTCTATGATATACTCGGTGCAGGGAAGGCTAGTGTCCATGATGGAGCTGGTTACATCTGCAACTTTCTGCAGCTTTTTCTGATCCTGTGCCATAGCTTTCCATACCAGATGGTGATGCAACAGGTTAGAATGCTCTCTGCACTACATCTGCAGCATACCAAATCTCCTCAAAAGCCTAATGAAATACAGCTGCTGTCATGCCTTCTTTGTCATTGCATTAATATGTTGGGCCCAGGATAGATCTTCAGAGATTTTGACATCAAGGAACTTAAAACTGCTCCCTCTTTCCACCGTTGATCTCTCGATGATGGGTGCTGTGTGTTCCCTGAACTTCACGTTCCTGAAGTCCACAATCAATTCTTTTGTCTTACTGACATTGAGTGCAAGGTTGTTATTGCGATACCACTCCCTAGCTGATCTATCTTACTCCTGTATGCCTCCTCATCACCATCTGAAATTTTGCCAAATACAGTGTGTCTTCGGCAAATTTATAGATTGTGCTTGAGCTGTACCGGGTCACACAGTCATGGGTGTAGAGAGAATAGAGCAGTGGGCTAAGCACACATCCCTGAGCTGTGCCTGTGTTGATTGTCAGTGAGGAGGAGAGTGAACAAACTGTGCAAATACAAAAAAAAGTTTAAGAATATAATAATAAATATCAAGGACACGAGTTAAAGAGTCCTTAAGAGTGAGTCTATATTTTGTGGAATCAGTTCAGTGTTGGAGTGAGTGAAGTTATGGCCTCTGATACAGGAGCCTTATGATTAAGGGGTAATAACTGTTCCTGAAACTGGTGGTGTGCGAATTGTAGCACCTTAGAATGAAGCATTACAGCCATTCAAGATGTTAGGTTTTGCTTTAGGAAGTATTGGCCAGCAAACCATGCCAGAACTACTGTGTATCTGATTCTGATTCTAAGCTCAATAGGAATTGTTTTTTTTCACTCTTACAATAGCCTTCCAAAGGTTGTACCCACATCTCTTGTATAGCACTTGATTACTGGTCTCCAATGCCACAGATCTAACCCTCAGCAGACTTTGAACCTCCTGGATCATCTATGACTTTTGGTCTGGGTGAGTCTGATATATTCTTGAAGGCACATACCCATCTAAACAGGTCTTGATGAAGTCGACGAAAACTGTGGTATATTCATTCAGTTTTGAATATTGCCTAGTCCACCAACTCAAAGCAGTCCTTTAAGCACTCCTCTGCCTCCCTTGACCATATCTTCCTAATCCTCACCACTGGTTCTCCGATCCTTTGTCTGCCTGTATGCCGAGATTAGAAGCACAACCAGGTGACTGGACTTTCCAAAGTGCAGGTGTCGGATGACACAATAAGCATTCTTGATTTTGGAATAACAGTGCTAAATGTGTTTCCTCCTCTGATTCCACAGGTGCTGTGTTGGTGGTAGTTGTTCAGAGACTTTATCAAGCTGGCTGAAGTTTCCCACAATGATCAGGAAGGCATCAGGGCGTGCTGATTCATGGCTGCTGATAACGGTGTTCAACTCTTTCATTGCCTGCCTGATGTTGGCCGGGGTGGGATGTATACCACTATCAGGGTGATAGCGGAAAACTCCCTCAGTAGATAAAATGATCAACACTTGACCACTTGATGTTCCAGGTCAGGTGAGCAGCAGACTGCGGCTGGATCTATAGCTTGGGAAGTACAGAGAGGAGAAATAAATGACTTTCCAATTTTGCTTTCCAGTCCCTAATTTAGTTTTTGACAGAGAGGTGATAACACATGGAGTGTTTGCCTCAAATTATGTTTTATCGGTGGGTTTCAGTGACTGGGGAAATAAAATGAAATATCAAGGTTCTTTGAAACTTTTCTTTCAATCTTGTATCAAAGTTTACATATGCTTAAGACATTCTTCATATGAGAAGTGATGTATTCTCAGCAGAGAGCATTGTTCTATGTTCACTGGTGCCAATCTCAGTAAGGACAGTAAATATCAAGGTTAGTATACATCATTGCCATGTGTTTGAAAAACTGAAATAATATTCATTTATCCCCACCCCAACACTCACCTTGAAACTGGCTAACGATTACTGGAGACTATAGAGTCATAAAGCCAGAGACCACCATGTCCACTCTGACTATGTGCACATCGATACTAATCCCTTGTATCAGAAATTGACCTTTGACCAGCCATGCCTTGGCGATTCAAGTGCTTGTACAGATACTTCTCAAGTGTTATTGGTGCCTCTGCTTCCACTAGCCCCTCAGATGTTGCATTTCAGTTTCCAGCTGCTCACTTGGCAAAATGAAAACACCTACTCTGATCTCCCCAACCCTCTTCTCCCTAACATGAGTCCATGTATTCTAGTTTTGGATATACAGTGCCTATAAAAAGTATTCACCCCCCCCCCCCCGAAAGTTCTCAGGTTTTATTGTTTTACAACACTGAATCAGAGAGGCTTTAATTTGTTTTGTTTTTGACACTGTACAACAGAAGCTACTCTTTTGTGTCAAAGTGAAAACAGATCCTACAAAGTGATCTAAATTAATTACAAATATAAAACACAAAATAATTGATCGTATAAGTATCCACCCTCCTTTAATTAAGGCATCCATTAGTCTTGCGAGACCATGGATCTGCGCCTGGAAAGTCTTCACTCTCCAGGGCGCAGGCCTGGGCAAGGTTGTATGGAAGACTAGCAGTTGCCCATGCTGCAAGTCTCCCCTCTCCACGACACCAATGTTGTCCAAGGGAAGGGCATTAGGACCCATACAGCTTGGCACCAGTGTCATTGCAGAGCAATGTGTGACTAAGTGCCTTGCTCAAGGATACAACATGTCCTTTAATATGACACACCAAATCATCACTGGTGCAGCTAATTTGTTTCAGAAGTCACATAATTAGTTAAGGTGTCCTACCTATATATAAACCTATGTGCAACCAAGGTGTTTCAATTGATTGTGGTACAAATACACCTGTATCTAGAAGGTCCAGCTGCTGGTGGGTCAGTATCCTGGCAAAAACTACATCACAAAAACAAAAGAACACTCCAAGCAACTCCACAAAAAGATTATTGAAAAGCACAAGTCTGAAGATAGATACAAGCAAATTTACAAGTCACTGACTAGTCCTTGGAGTACAGTTAATTCAAATATCAAGAAATGAAAAGAATATGAGCAGGCCATCCTCAAAAACTGAGTGACCATGCAAGAAAGGGACAAGTGAGGGAGGCCACCAAGAGACCTATGGAAGAGTTATAGCTTTATTGGCTGAGATGGGGGAGACTGCGCATACACAACTGTTTCCCAGGTGCTTCACCAATCGCAGCTTTACGGGACAGTGGCAAAGAGAAAGCCACTTTTGAGAAAAACACACATGAAATCTCAGCTGGAGTTTGTCAGAAAGCATGTGGTAGACCCTGAAGTCAGCTGGAAGAAGGTTCTATAGTCTAATGAAACCAAAATTGAGTTTTATGGCTATCAGACTAAACACTATGTTTGGTGTAAGCCAAACACTGGACATCATTAAAAACATACCATCGCTGTTGTGAAGCATCATGCTATGAGGATGCTTCATTGCAGCAGGCCCTGGAAGGCTTGTGAAGGTAGAGGGTAGAATTAATCCAGCAAAATACAGCAGGGAATCCTGGCAGAAAACCTGATATAGTCTGCAAAAGAACTGTGACTTGAGAGAAGATTTGTTTCAAGCATAAAGCCAAAGCTACACAGGAATGGCTTAATAACAACAAGGTTAATTCCTGGACTGGTCATCTCAGAGTCCAGACCTCAATACAATTGAGAATTTGTGGCTGGACTTGAAGAGAACTATTCATTCACACTTCCCATGAAATTTGACACAGCTTGAGTACTTTGCAAATAAGAGTGGGAAAAAAATTGCAGTGTCCAGATGTACAAAGCTGATAGAGACGTATTCACACAAATCCAAGGCTGTAATTGCTGCCAAAGGTGCATCTACTAAATATTGACTAAAAGAGGGTGAGTAATTATGCAATCAATTATTTTGTGTTTAATAATTGGAATAAATTTAGACCAATTTGAAGAAATCTCTTTTCACTTTGACATAGAAGAGTCTTTTCTGTTGATCAGTGTCAAAAAAGCCAAATTAAATCCATTGTGATTCAATGTTGTAAAACAATAAAACATGAAAACTTCCAAGGGGTGGGGGAGAGATGGTGGTAAATACTTTTTATAGGCATTGTATCTATAAGGAGGAAATGTTTCTTCCCATTTATTCTGTCTATGTCCCTCATAATTTTGTGTATCTCGATCAGTTCCCTCCTCCACCTTCTCTGTATCCAATGCTCCATCCCAGGCAACATCCTAGTGATTTTCCTCCACACTTTCCCAGTAAATCATGCGTTTATCATTATGAAGTGACCAGAGCTTAATACAATGCTCCATCTATGTTATAAAGTTATACCTTAACCTCCCTGCTCTTACACTGCGTGCCTCAGCTGATGAAGGCAGGTATCCTACATGCCTTAAACACCACCTTGTCTATCTGTGCTATCATCTTCAAAGGAAGTTGGACCTGTACACTTGGATGTTTGTATGTTTCTATATCTCAATACAGAGAATGGAAGGATGAAAACCCAAGCACCAATGGGATCTTATCTTGTTTAGCAGCACCTTGTCAAAGGCCTTCTGAAAATCCAAGTAAACAACATCTACTGACTCTCCTTTATATATCCTGCCTTTTATTTCCTCAAAGAATTCAAACAGATTTGTCAGGCAAGATTTCTCCTTAAGAAAACCATGCTGACTTTGGCCTATTTTATCATGTGCCTCCAAATACCCTTAAATCTCATCCTCACAACATCTGTAACATCTTGACAAGCACTGAATTTTGGCTAACTGGCCTATAATTTCCTATCTTTTCTCTCCCTCTTTTCTTAAAGAGTAGAGTGACATTTGTAGTTTTCCAATCCTTTGGAACCATGCCAGAATATATTGATTCTTGAAAGACCATTACTAATGCCTCCATCATCTCTTCAGCCAGCTCCCTCAGACCCCTGGGGTGTAGTCAATCTGGGGGAGGTATGACTTGCCTACCTTCAGACCTTTCAGCTTCCCAGCCACATTCTCTATAGTGTTATGTAGCAACTACGTTCACTTCTGCCCCTGGTGAAAAAAAAATATTAAAATGCTGGCCATGAAGTCTGAGAAATAGAAACATAGAAATATAGAAAATAGGTGCAGGAGTAGGCCATTCGGCCCTTCGAGCCTGCACCGCCATTTATTATGATCATGGCTGATCATCCAACTCAGAACACCGCCCCAGCCTTCCCTCCATACCCCCAGACCCCTGTAGCCACAAGGGACATATCTAACTCCCTCTTAAATATAGCCAATGAACTGGCCTCAACTGTTTCCTGTGGCAGAGAATTCCACAGATTCACCACTCTCTGTGTGAAGAAGTTTTTCCTAATCTCGGTCCTAAAAGGCTTCCCCTCTATCCTCAAACTGTGACCCCTCGTTCTGGACTTCCCCAACACCGGGAACAATCTTCCTGCATCTAGCCTGTCCAATCCCTTTAGGATCTTATACGTTTCAATCAGATCCCCCCTCAATCTTCTAAATTCCAACGAGTAAAAGCCCAGTTCATCCAGTCTTTCTTCATATGAAAGTCCTGCCATCCCAGGAATCAATCTGGTGAACCTTCTCTGTACTCCCTCTATGGCAAGGATGTCTTTCCTCAGATTACGGGACCAAAACTGCACACAATACTCCAGGTGTGTTCTCACCAAGGCCTTGTACAACTGCAGTAGTACCTCCCTGCTCCTGTACTCGAATCCTCTCGCTATAAATGCCAGCATACCGTTCGCCTTTTTCACCGCCTGCTGTACCTGCATGCCCACTTTCAATGACTGGTGTATAATGACACCCAGGTCTCGTTGCACCTCCCCTTTTCCTAATCGGCCACCATTCAGATAATAATCTGTTTTCCTATTTTTTCCACCAAAGTGGATAACTTCACATTTATCCACATTAAATTGCATCTGCCATGAATTTGCCCACTCACCCAACCTATCCAAGTCACCCTGCATCCTCTTAGCATCCTCCTCACAGCTAACACTGCCACCCAGCTTCGTGTCATCCGCAAACTTGGAGATGCT
Organism: Mobula birostris; assembly: GCF_030028105.1. Lineage (NCBI taxonomy): Eukaryota > Metazoa > Chordata > Chondrichthyes > Myliobatiformes > Myliobatidae > Mobula > Mobula birostris. The sequence continues at coordinate 21,139,052 of NC_092371.1, read as the reverse complement.
GCATTTAATTCCCTCATCCAAGTCATTAATATATATTGTAAACAACTGGGGTCCCAGCACTGAGCCTTGCGGTACCCCACTAGTCACCGCCTGCCATTCTGAAAAGGTCCCGTTTATTCCCACTCTTTGCTTCCTGTCTGCTAACCAACTCTCCTCCCACACCAATACCTTACACCCAAATGAACTGCGACAGGTTGAAAATAGCAGTGTTTAAAGCCCAGATTTCTCCATACTGTGAGCCCTTCTGGGCAAAAGCCCCTACCTCTTGTTGATTACATAAGAGAATATTATTTGATGCCAAGGGATAAACAATGAGATTACACTCCTAGGGTTATATCCTGAAATATTGAAGGTTAACCAGAATATGGTAAGGTTTTTAAGAACTTCATGGGAATTGAAAGTATGGATAGTGGGAAGCCTCTTCTGCTGACTGGAAATTGTATACCCCTAAAATTACAAACAGGTCTTTTTGGAATTGTTTGGAGACTGTCCGCAAACAAATGGTAAACATTTGGAATTCCCTTTGATAATTAAGAAGGACAATTGATCAGAAGTTAAGTTTGAAATTTGATTTAGTAACCAACTGAAAGAATTTACTAACACTGCCGGGGGAAATGCTCCATCAATGCAGGTTGGTACTTTCATTGTATCCTATAATGGAAAACCTGACTGGTAGACCACAGTTTGTGTGGCTGCAGAGCTGTGTGTCAGACATGGCTATAAGCAGCACTGGTGTCCTCAAGGAGGATGAATACAGGACCCTAGTGGAGGACTTTGTTAAATGTTGCAAGCTGAATCACCTGCAGCTCAACATCAGTAGGACAAGAGAGATGGTAATGGACTTCAGGAAGGCTAATCCTGCACTGCTCCATGTTACTATTGATGGTGAGGACCTACAAGTACCTGGGGATGCACCTGGATGGCAGACTTGAGTGGAGCACCATCACAGAAGCTGTGTACAAGAACAGACAGAGTCGTCTCTACTTGCTAAGGAGACTGAGATCCTTTGGAGTATGCGGACCTCTCCTTCACAAGTTCTATCAGTCTGTTATCACCAGTACAACCTTCTATGCAGTGGTGTGCTGGGGCAATGGCATCAACATGGGTGATGCCAACAGGCTCAATAAACTGATTAGAAAGGCTGGCTCTGTTAAAGGAGTCAAACTGGACATACTGGAGGCTGTGGTAGAACAAAGGACCCTACAGAAAATCCTGGCAATTCTGGACAATGTTTCTCACCCTCTGAATGCCAGCTTGGCTGGACAGAAGAGCAATTTTAGTAATAGACTAAGACAACTGCGTTGCTCCAAAGAGCACAAAATGAGGTCATTTTTACCCTCGGCCATTAGGTTCTATAATGAGTCAACCTATAGCCCAGAAAGTGATGACTCCCTCTTGTTAGACAGCTGAGGGTAACTTTTTTAAAATTCTTTCTTACTTTTCTTCTAATATTCCTATATTTGTATATCTGTGTACTTGTAATGCTACAGTGAAATTGTAATTTCCTTTGGGGTCAATAAAGTATCTATCTATCTAGGGATATAGGGAGATCTGGGTATATAGAAATAGGTCTTTGTACAGCCATATCTCAATGGACAAAGAACAGGGTCAAGAAACTAAATAACGTCATTTGTCTTTATGCTCCCAATTTCCTTTTTGTACCTGGTGCACTAATGATTAGAGATGAAATGCCCATCTGATGTTAGCTTAATTGATCTTTCTCATAGTATGGTACTACATTGACACGCAAGAATTAGCAGATGAGTTGGACTGACACAGTTCATGGCCTTATGCCCTCTGCATGCCCGCTCTACTTCTGCTGGAACAGAGCGTGCATTCTAAACCTGTCAAACATGCCACTCTCTCATGAGACTTCCAAATGCATAATAGCCTTCAGTTGGATAAGCTTCAGGCAGAGCAATTATTAGCACTATTAATGTTGGAGCAATTTCCATAATTTTAAATAGTTCATCTTTTATTGAGAACTTACAGTTGAGATACAGAAATTGAGATTGGTTTCAAGATTATGACTCACATTACACGACCTAACTAATTGTTAAAGGTCAAAGAGGTGGTGAGGCAGATGAGCTTTGGGAATGGAAATCTGATACTTAGAGCTTAAATTATAAAAACCACATCCACAAGTCATGGAGCAAAGCCACTAGGAACTGCACAGGATTTGTTGTACTGAAAAAATGTTGTGCTCTCTGACCTCTCTCGGGCTAAAGGAGGGCGGCTGTTAAGGTAGATGAAGATACGTATAGAACTGAACACCTTGTATTCCGTCTGGGTAGCCTCCAACCTGATGGCATGAACATTGTCTTCTCTAACTTCCGTTAATGTCCCACCTCCCCCTCGTACACCATCCGTTATTTATTTTATATGGATATAAAAGATTTTTTTTCTCTCTCTCCTTGTTCTCCCTCTGTCCCTCTCACTATACTCCTTGCCCATCCTCTGGGCTTCCCCCCTCCCCCATTCTTTCTCCCTCGGCCTCCCATCCCATGATCCTCTCATATCCCTTTTGCCAATCAACTGTCCAGCTCTTGGCTCCATCCCACCCCCTCCTGTCTTCTCCTATCATTTTGGATCTCCCCATCCCCCTCCCATTTTCAAATCTCTTACTAGCTCTTCTTTCAGTTCATCCTGACGAAGGGTCTCAGCCCGAAATGTCGACTGTACCTCTTCCTGGAGATGCTGCCTGGCCTGCTGCATTCACCAGCAACTTTTATGTGTGTTGTCAGAGTATTAAAGCCAGGTTTTTTATGCTTTTTAAACTGTAACAGGTGAAGTAACAATAAAATCTACCTTAATGTCACTGCTGTAAATTTTGGATGTCAGTCACAGACTCTCATCTCAAAGCTATTCATCTCAAAGGGGTCAGGGTTTTGTAGTTAGTCGTACACAGTGCATTGATTATAGAATTTAGATCAGTAAAGGACCATACCTTTCACCCCATGATATAGCCATGCCAATGCATACTTTGGATCGGTCCGCTATGTCTCATCTACCTTCTAACTCTGTGTCAGAACTGGCCATCAACTTATAAGGTTTACCCAGTGTATCTCTCTCTACAGATGCTGCCTGACCTACTGGGTGTTTCTAGTATACTCTCTTTGAAATTTTCATCTTTTGCTCTGTTCTGCATCTCAAAGTTCCAACATTGTTTCTTCTGCCTTTGACCTTGTTCAGCTTCATCCACTTAACCCTCCTCCCCTCAGATCAATGTTCAAAGTAAGTTTATTATCGAAGTACACATATGTCACCATATGCAACCCTGAGATTCATTTCATCCTTTGAACAAAAGTTCAATATCAGCTGTGAATGAGTCCACTCCACCTCCTCCCTCAATGGCACCACCACAATTGTCATCAGTCAGTCTGTCTAGCCCGCACCCCATCATTGGTATTCCTTTTATTCCCTCCAACTCTTCTGCACCTTAAGTCGGCTGTAATAGAAACATAGAAACGTAGAAAAACTGCAGCACAGTACAGGGCCTTCGGCCCACAAAGCCATGCTGAACATGTATTTACTTTAGAAATTACCTCGGGTTACCCATAATCCTCTATTTTTATAAGCTCCATGTACCCATCTAGGAGTCTCTTAAAAGACCCAACTGTATCCGCTTCCACCACCATCACTGGCAGCCCATTCCACGCATTCACCACCCTCTGTGTAAAAAAAATTTACCCCTGACATCTCCTCTGTACCTTCTTCCAAGCACCTTAAAACTGTGCCCTCTCGTGCTAACCAATTCAGCCCTGGGAAAAAGCCTCTGACTACCCACACGATCAATGCCTCTCATCAGCTCTATCAGGTTACCTCTCATCCTCCATCGCTCCAAGGAGAAGAGGTCAAGTTCACTCAACCTATTCTCATAAGACATGCTCCCCAATCCAGGCAACATCCTTGTAAGTATCCCCTGTGCCCTTTCTACATTTTCCAAATCCTTCCTGTAGTGAGGTGACCAGAACTGAGCACAGTACTCCAAGTGGGCACTGACCAGGGTCCTATATAGCTGTAACGTTATCTCTCGGCTCTTGAACTCAATTCACGGTTAATGATGGCCAATACACCGTATGCCTTCTTAACCACACAGTCAACTTGAGCAGCAGCTTTGAGTGTTTTATGGACTCGAACCCCAAGATCCCTCTGACCCTCCACATTGCAAAATAATCTTACCATTAATATTATATTCTGCCATCATATTTGACCTACCAGAATGAACCCCCTCACACTTACCTGGGTTTAACTCCATCTGCCACTTCTCAGCCCAGTTTTGCATCCTATCGATGTCCCACTGTAACCTCTGATGGCCCTCCACACTATTCACAACACTCCCAACTTTTGTGTCATCGGCAAATTTACTAACCCATCCCTCCATTTCCCCATCCAGGTTATTTATAAAAATCACAAAGAGAAGGGGTCCCAGAGCAGATCCCTGAGGCACACCATTGGTCACCAACCTCCATGCAAAATATAACCCATCTACAACCACTCTTTGCCTTCTGTGGCCAAGCCATTTCTGGATCCACAAAGCAAGGTCCCTTCGGATCCCATGCCTCCTTACTTTCTCAATAAGCCTTGCATGTGGTACCTTATCAAATGCCTTGCTGAAATCCATGTACACTACATTTACTACTCTACCTTCATCAATGTGTTTAATACCATCCTCAAAAAATTCAATAAAGCTTGTCAGGCCCAACCTGCCTTTGACAAAGCCATGTTGACCATTCCTAATCATGTAATGCCTCCACAAACGTTCATAAACCCTGCGTCTCAGGATCTTATCCATTAACTTACCAACAACTAAAGTAAGACTCACTGGTCTATAATTTCCTGGGCTGTCTCTACTCCATTTCTTGAATAAGGGAACAACATCTGCAACCCTCCAATCCTCCGGAACCTCCCCCAGCCCCATTGATGATGCAAAGATCATTGCCAAAGGCTTACCAATCTCCTTCCTTGCCTCCCACAGTCACCTGGGGTGCATTTTGTTCGGTCCCGGAGACTTATCCAACTTGATGCTTTCTAAAAGCTCCAGCACATCCTCTTTCTTAATGTCTATATGCTCAAACGTTTTAATCCACTGTAAGTCATCCCTACACTCAGCAAGATCCTTTTCTGCAGTGAATACTAAAGCAAAGTATTCATTAAGTACCTCAGCTATCTCCTCCAGTTCCATACACAGTTTTCCACTGTTACACTTGATTGGTCCTATTCTCTCACGTCTTATCATCTTGCCCTTCATATGCTTAAAGAATGCTTTGCAGTTTTCTTTAATCCTGCTCGCCAAGGCCTTCTCCTGGCCCCTTCTGATTTTGCTACTTTCATTCTTAAGCTGCTTCCTGCTAGCTTTATAATTTTTTAGATCTCTATTATTACAGAGTTTTTTGAACCTTTCGTAAGCTCTTCTTTTCTGCTTGACTAGATTTTCAAAAGCCTTTGTACACCACGGTTCCTGTACCCTACCATCCTTTCCCTGTTTCATTGGAATGTACCTATGCAGAATGCCACGCAAATATCCCCTGAACATTTGCCACATTTGAGCCATACATTTCTCTGAGAACATTGGTTCCCAATTTATGTTTCCAAGTTCCTGCCTGATAGCTTCATATTTCCCCTTATCTGTCTGTTCCTATCCCTCTCCAATGCTATGGTAAAAGAGATAGAATTGTGATCACTATCTCCAAAATGCTCTCCCACTGAGAGACCTGATACCTGACGAGGTTCATTTCCCAGTACCAAGTCAAGTACAGCCTCTCCTCTTGTAGGCTTATCTACATATTGTGTCAGGGAACCTTCCTGAACACATCTAACAAACTCCACTCCATCTAAACCCCTTGCTCTACGGAGGTGCCAATCAATAATTGGGAAATTAAAATCTCCCACCATGACAATCCTGTTATTATTACATCTTTCCAGAATCTGTCTCTCTATCTGCTCCTCGATGTCCCTGTACTATTAGGTGGTTTATAAAAAACACCCAGTAGAGTTATTGACCCCTTCCTGTTTCTAACTTCCACCCACAGAGACTCAGTAGACAATCCCTCCATGACTTCCTCCTCTTCTGCTGCTGTGACACTATCTCTGATCAGCAGTGCCACGCCCCCACCTCTTTTGCCTCCCTCCCTGTCCTTTCTGAAACATCTAAAGCCTGGCATTCTAAGTAGCCATTCCTGCCCCTGAGCCATCCAAATCTCTGTAATGGCCACAATATCATAGCTCCAAGTACTGATCCATGCTTTAAGCTCATCCGCTTTGTTCATGATGCTTCTTGCATTAATTTCCAATTCCTCCAGTTGAGATCAAAGTTCTTCAAAGTGAAATATTAACTCTGCTTCCTTGTTCATAGATGTCACCTCATCTGCTGAGTACTTCTAGCATTCTCTGTTTTTATTTCTTAGTAAAACAAAACATTTCAAGTTCATGGTAGCGTAAGGAAGTATTATTAGCTTTCAAAATTCTACTGAGGTGAGGTCACATGAAAATTACAAAGTTGAGTCTGCCTGGCCTTTTTCTGGTAAGAACAGAAAAAATGAACTCAGGTGGCAGATAAAATTTAAATACAGATTGATCCTGGACTGTTTGTCCCACTTCCATCAGGGAGGAGGCTATGTAACATCCACACCAGGACCACCAGACTCAAATATAGTTACTTTTCCCAAGCAGTAAGGTTGATCAACACTCCACTCACTAATTCCACAACTCCATGTCCCCAAATTTATTATTTCCTGTCCATCATCTTTTTTGATGCCTAGCGTCACTTGATGGACATAATATTAATCTATGTATATAAGCTATCTTATGTATTTATATTTATTGTGTTTGTATTATTATTGTGTTCTTTATCTTTTGCATTTTTCATGCTGCATTGGATCCGGATTAACAATTATTTTGTTCTGCTTTACACTAGCGTACTGGAAATGACATTAAACAACCTTGATTCGAATCGAGTAGTTTCAAGCCTGATAGACCTCTTTCAGTTCCTTTGTGGTTAATACAGAGTTGCTGTCACAAGCTGAATTAGACAATGTGCCTGTAAGATAGTCGATCAATGGATAATATCACTAATCAAGCCTCATTCAATAACTTTATTTTGTTTTAAAAGAGGTACACAGTCGAAGCTTTAAGGTTCATTTCCTTGTCTGACCAGGTTAGTTCACTTCCAGCATAATTGTCCCTGGGTCTGGTGGAGAATTGTAATTATCTCAGCCATGTTGAAATTGGCATAGTATTACTAGCATAAGAGCGTTAGATACATGGCTCAAAGATAGCAACACCAATAAAAGTTGCTGGTGAACGCAGCAGGCCAGGCAGCATCTCTAGGAAGAGGTACAGTCGATGTTTCGGGCCGAGACCCTTCATCAGGACTAACTGAAAGAAGAGCTAGTAAGAGATTTGAAAGTGGGGGGGGATGGGGAGATCCGAAATGATAAGAGAAGACAAGATGGGGAAGGAATGGAGCCAAGAGCTGGAAAGTTGATTGGCAAAAGGGATATGAGAGGATCATGGGACAGGAGGCCTAAGGAGAAAGAAAAGGGGGAGGGGGGAAGCCCAGAGGATGGGCAAGGAGTATAGTGAGAGGGGCAGAGGGAGAAAAAGGAGAGAGAGAAAAAGAATGTGTGTATATAAATAGATAAATAATGGATGGGGTATGAGGGGGAGGTGGGGCATTAGCAGAAGTTAGAGAAGTCAATGTTCATGCCATCAGGTTGGAAGCTACCCAGATGGAATATAAGGTGTTGTTCCTCCAACCTGAGTGTGGCTTCATCTTTACAGTAGAGGAGGCCGTGGATGGAGGTGGGGCATTAGCGGAAGTTTGAGGAGGTGGGGCATTAGTGGAAGTTTGGGGGGAAGCAGGTTTTGAATTTGTGAGATATTGGCATCAGTATTGGGGAAGGAAGGAGCAGTTCTGATGGGAAAGCCTCCACCTGAATGATACTGAGACCAGGTTCCTGGGGAATCATGGTAACTAGGGCTGTGGAAAGGCTTTAAACTAAATAGTAGGGTTCAACATCTTGAAAGAGTATGGATAAAATAAAACAGAAAGAGAGTGTAGGAGAGGCTACCAATGTTTCCTGAATAAAGAACAAGACAAAAAAAATTCAGGAAAGGATAAGAATTTAACTTCAGGAAACATGGAGACAAAGTTGAAAAGCAGGCTCGTAAATAAAGGACTGAAGGTGTTATACTGTAAATAAGTACTTTGTGGCAGTCTTCACTGTGGAAATCACCAGCAGTATGACAGAAATTCAAGGGTTCCGGGGGTAGAAGTGAGTGTAGTCGCTATTACTAATGAGAAGGTAGGTACTTGGGAAGCTGAAAGGACTGAAGGTAGGTAAATCATCAAGACCAAATGGACTGCGCTCCATAGTTCTCAAAGAGTTAGCTGAAGATATTGTCGAGGCATCAGTAGTGATCTTTCAAGAATCACTAATTTGTGGAATGGTTCCGGAGGACTGGTAATTTACGAGTGTCACTCCACCCTTTAAGAAGGCATGGAGGCAAAAGGCAGGCAATTATAGGCCAGTTAGCCTGACTTTAGTGATTGGAAAGATGAAGTCTATTTAGGATGAGGTTTTGGGGTATTTGGAGGCACAGGTTAAGTAAGGCTGAAGTCAGCATGGTTTCCTTAAGTGGAAATCCCATGTTAGTATAGGAAAGATACTAACAACAACAAAAGATTGGCCTACTGGGAGAAGGTAAAAAATGGGAATAGAAGGGGCCTTTTCTGGTTGGTTGCTGAAAACTAGTAGTGTAGAGTTTGGTGTTAGATTGCTATTTTTCATGGTATATTTTAATGATCTGGATGACAGAATTAATGGCTTTCTAGCTAAGTTTGCAGATAATATGTTGTGGGGTAGGTAAAGTTGTGGAAACAGTGAGTCTGCAGAAGGACTTGGACTGATTGGGAAATTGGGTAAAGAAGTGGAAGACGGAATGTTGTGTATGGTCATGCAATTTAGTAGAAAGAATAAACATGTAGATTATTTTCTGAATGAGAAGAACATTCAGAACTCAAAGGGACAAAGAGGCTTGGGAGTCCTAGTGCAGAATTTCCTAAAAGTTAACCTATAGGTTCAGTCTGTCAAGAAGGCAAATGCGATATTAGCATTCATTACAAAAGGACTAGAACATAAAAACAAGGATGTAACACTGACACTTTATAAGTCATTGGTGAGAACATATTTGGAGTATTAAGAGCAGTACTACTCTAAAAAAGGATGAACTGGCATTGAAGAGGGACAGGGGAAGGTAATAATGAATCTGTGGTTGCACTTACTGGAGTTTAAAAAAAATGAGGGGGATCTCATTGAAATCTATAATATATTGAAATGCATAGTTAGAATGGACGTGGAAAAGATGTTTCTCTTAGTTGGAACATCTAGTACCAGAGGGCAGAAAGGACATCCATTGAGAACGGAGATGAAGAGGTACTTCTTCAGCCAGAAGGTGGTGAATCTGTGGAATCTATTGCCATAGGCGGCTGGATAGACGAAGTCATTGGGTATATTGAACGTGGAGGTTGATAGGTTTCTGATTAGTCAAAGCTTACAAAGAAAAGGCAGGATAATGGGGCTGAGAAAAAAAAAATGATCAGCCAGAATCAAATAATGGGCAGATTTGATGGGCAAATGTTCTAATTCTGCTCTTGTGTCTTAAAATTTCCCCTCAACCGGTATTGGGTATTTGAAAAATATTCCGATATATTAGAAATAATGGAGAACTTGATCACATTTTATTAATTATTAAGCAGAATGTGTTGTGCAGAAATTCTACAATCAGAACTCATCCCCATTTTGTTAATTAATTGCAATGCTAAAATGCTGAGTTGTCAGTTTAATTTCATGCTGGTATCCGCAGATCATCTCATTGACTTGGAATGAAACACAACATTTTCACGGTTAATTGGCGTATGCCATAAAACAACTTCTATTCATTTTATGGTCAATTAAAAGCAATATATATATTTTTTCTAATTTCAAATCTAGTGATATTGTGAATGGACAATTGATTCCAGACACTACCCATCCATTCGCAATTATTGCTATTCCTGTTATTGAGTAAAGCTTGTCATCTATAATGATATTGACTGGCATGACACATCCACTATGCAGCTACACTGTATGTTTATATCAGCAGAAGTTACAATGATGTTTATGTTTGAGGGTGGCACTGTAGGGTCATGGTTAACACAATGCTTTATAGGATCTGTGATCACTGACAGGGGCTCAATTTCCACTGCTGCCTGTAAGGAGTCTGGACATTCTCCCCATAACCACTTTGGTTTCCTCTGGGTTCTCCAGCATTTTACCTCATTCCAAAGACATAGGAGTTAGGGTTAGTAAGTTGTGGATATATTATGTTGGCGACAGAAACATGGCGACACTTGTGCCTGCCCTCAGAACATCCTCAGGATGTGTTGGTCGTTGATGCAGATGATGCAGTTCACTCATGTTTCGCTGTACATGTTGCAAATAAAGCTAATGTAAAGTAAGCAAATCAGATTCCAGTGTTGTTCTAAACCATTATTTACCTGCTCACTGGAAGCTTACAAGTGATACGATTCTGATTACTGGAGTTCATTGTGAGTTCATTGGCATCCAACTTTAACGCTTCATGGCTCCAATATGAACACTGACTGTTGTCCTATATTTATGGATTTTGTTTCATTGTAAGCTGATTCCAGTACACAGTGCTGTTTCTGCTCCCTAGACTCCATGGTACTGTGCAGATTGTATCCTTCTGCTGTTACATGAACCATGGAATCGGAGAATTGTAAAGTGCAGAAAGAAGACACTCAAACCATCGTGTGCTTGAATGGACAATTCAGTTGTATCTGTTCCTTCCCTATAAGAGGGAGGAGAAGATGGCAGCGCGATGTAGCGCGCGCAGCCATTCTGAATGATATCGTATTGTGTAACAAGGGGGGCTGTGCACAATCCGGATTTGATGGAGACAGCCGTGAGAGTATGGAGGAACACCTGGAGTAACTTCTGAAATGCCTGCTTCGCTGTTGCTGCTACTGTGCAATCGAGATTCTCCAGAAACGAAGGCTCCAAATCCTCGGCTTAGCCTATTGCTTGTTGCCAGGGCCGGGGTTAAAGCGCTCGGCAGAGATGGTGCTCGGTATCGAAGGGGTGGTCGGAGGCTCGGAGTTTTCGGACGGACTCGGAGTCGGACTATGGTCGTATGCTTCCAGGATGCTGCATTGGCAAGTTGGCAGCGCTGGAGGTTTACAGTCTGTGTGAGATGATGGGACTTTTGAGAGACTTTGAGACTGTACCGTGCCTATGGTCTGTTCTTATCAAATTACGGTATTGCTTTACATTGTTGTAACTGTATGTTATAATAATGTGGTTTTTGTTAGTATTTAAGTCGGTTTGTCATGTGTTTTTGTGATATCATTCTGGAAAAACATTGTATCATTTCTTAATGCATGCATTAATAAATGACAATAAAAGAGGACTGTGTGTCCTCATAATCTAATCTAATTTAATATCTCTACAATATTTTTTCTTGAGTATTTATTTAATTCTGTTCTGAAGATACCATGCTTCCTGTATTGTATTACTGATCATTGGTTGTTAAATCATAAGGTCTGTCATCTTGCTTCTGGTTGTTTTGTTTTTGGTTACTCCAATCTCTGTCTTTTGCTGCTGATCTTTTCGGCGCAGGGAACAGGTTCTTGCTTTTTACTCAGGAAAATCCTGTGTGATGTTGTTGCCTATGTCTCATTTTCCCTTATTCTTTTATCTGCTCTAAGAAGAATAAAACCATTTTCTCCACCAGACAGAAGTCCCACAGCTATGGCACTGTCTTGATATTCTTTGTAAACAGTCATGCCCAGAATTGCCCACAATCTTGAGATTGTGACGAACTTGAGACTAACTAGTGTTTTATAAGGCTTTGGAATAACCTACAAAACTTTTACCAAGAATTAATCATATAACTCTTCATAGTATTAAGTTTCATCTGCTGTGATTAGTCAACGTCATCTTGCTCTGTTTTAAACTTCTTCATTGCTTATTATACTTTGCATTATCTCACAGATCTTGAAATTTGCTGTGTGTACATAACACAGCTGGAGTTTGGTAGCCACACTATATAGGAAGGACTTGATTGCAGGACAGAGAGTACAGAGGAGGAAGCACCTGACTGAGATGTACAAATTATGAGAGACTTAGACTGGAAATGTAATGAATATTTTCCCATTGAAGAACTGTCTAAGGCTAGAAGGCATGGATTTATTGTAAAAGACAGAAGATTCAAAGGGAATTTAAGGAAGAGTTTTCTATCCTGTGTTGGTTAAAATCTAGAGCACTCTATCTGGGAGAGTTGTGAAGGCATATTTTGGAAATTTTGAGGCAAAATACCTATCTTGACATGTCAAGGGGTAGAAAATGAAGATCCAAGTGCTGGAAACTGTAATTAGTGGAGGTAGCAATGACATGGTGGCAGAAGGAATTGTTTCTATACTGTATAACCTGTAACTCTATTACTTTAATAATTGTTATCAACAATTGAAAGGTCCAAATACTGATCTCTGGCATCAGGACCATAAACTTCCCTCAAAACAATCTGAAAACTATTATGTATTTTAAGTGTTTTCTCACCTTTCAGAAAATCTATGATCTCCCCAATCAGTTAACTATCATACATTATTTTAGCAAATGTATTTTGAATGTTTATATCTATAAAATCAAATATATTACCATTGACAAACTTTTCTGATGCTTCCTTCAAACATTAAACCAAGTTGGTAACTCCTTTTCTTTTTGCAGTTCAATCCTGACATCACATATTGATTCTCACTCCAGTCAATTTTGAACCAAAGGTCAGCTCACTACATGCATATGGCCCTTGTGGCTAAAGGGGTCTTAGATATGGCCCTTGTGGCTAAAGGGATCAGGGGGTATGGAGGGAAGTCTGGTACAGGGTTCTGAGTTGGATGATCAGCCATGATCATACTGAATGGCAGTGCAGGCTTGAAGGGCCGAATGGCCTACTCCTGCACCTTTTTTCTATGTTTCTATATTTTTATGCATCAGGTGACAGGCCAGTAGGTTTGAGATTATAACTCACCTTTCCTTTGAAAAATAACTTGAGGTACTTATTATTGAGGTACTTATTATACTTATCACATCAAGGATGTGATAACAGCACATTTGGAAAGCGGTGAAATGATCGGACAAAGTCAGCATGGATTTGTGAAAGGAAAATCATGTCTGACGAATCTCATAGAATTTTTTGTGGATGTAACTAGTAGAGTGGATAGGGGAGAACCAGTGGATGTGGTATATTTGGATTTTCAGAAGGCTTTTGACAAGGTCCCACACAGGAGATTAGTGTGCAAACTTAAAGCACACGGTATTGGGGGTAAGGTATTGGTGTGGGTGGAGAGTTGGTTAGCAGACAGGAAGCAAAGAGTGGGAATAAACGGGACCTTTTCAGAATGGCAGGCGGTGACTAGTGGGGTACCGCAAGACTCAGTGCTGGGACCCCAGTTGTTTACAATATATATTAATGACTTGGATGAAGGAATTAAATGCAGCATCTCCAAGTTTGCGGATGACACGAAGCTGGGTGGCAGTGTTAGCTGTGAGGAGGATGCTAAGAGGATGCAGGGTGACTTGGATAGGTTGGGTGAGTGGGCAAATTCATGGCAGATGCAATTTAATGTGGATAAATGTGAAGTTATCCACTTTGGCGGCAAAAATAGGAGAACAGATTATTATCTGAATGGTGGCCGATTAGGAAAAGGGGAGGTGCAACGAGACCTGGGTGTCATTATACACCAGTCATTGAAAGTGGGCATGCAGGTACAGCAGGCGGTGAAAAAGGCGATCGGTATGCTGGCATTTATAGCGAGAGGATTTGAGTACAGGAGCAGGGAGGTACTACTGCAGTTGTACAAGGCCTTGGTGAGACCACACCTGGAGTATTGTGTGCAGTTTTGGTCCCCTAATCTGAGGAAAGACATCCTTGCCATAGAGGGAGCACAGAGAAGGTTCACCAGATTGACTCCTGGGATGGTAGGACTTTCATATGAAGAAAGACTGGATGAACTGGGCTTGTACTCGTTGGAATTTAGAAGATTGAGGGGGGATCTGATTGAAACGTATAAGATCCTAAAGGGATTGGACAGGCTAGATGCAGGAAGATTGTTCCTGATGTTGGGGAAGTCCAGAACGAGGGGTCACAGTTTGAGGATAAAGGGGAAGCCTTTTAGGACCGAGATTAGGAAAAACTTCTTCACACAGAGAGTGGTGAATCTGTGGAATTCTCTGCCACAGGAAACAGTTGAGGCCAGTTCATTGGCTGTATTTAAGAGGGAGTTTGATATGGCCCTTGTGGCTATGGGGGTCAGGGGGTATGGAGGGAAGGCTGGGGCGGTGTTCTGAGTTGGATGATCAGCCATAATCATAATAAATGGCAGTGCAGGCTCGAAGGGCCGAATGGCCTACTCCTGCACCTATTTTCTATGTTTCTATTCTTCAGTCCTTGGCAACCTCTCTGTTACTCAGGAAAGATTAAGTTATATCCTCCACAATTTTCAGCTTCCTTCCCTCAGTATTTGGGAAATTTGTCTTAAACAATACAACCATTTATTTTAATGCCTAGTTCCTTTATTGTGTCTTCTGTTACTATGACCCTTGTTTTGCAAGTATCCACTGAATATCTCAACAATGTCTTTATCTCTATAAGAGATATTCTTTATAATCCCTATTTCATGTTTCACTTGATTAAACATTTAAGATGCACTTCTTTATATAAAACATTTCTTGTTTTATTTCATTAATTCCTTCTGTCACTACTTTTCCTCCCTATCACATTTATTTTCTTCAGTCATGGGGTTATACAGAATGGAAGCAGGTTCTTTAGCCCAACTTGACCAAGATGACTTTCCAAGCTGGTCCTATACAGTTTCCTGTCCATGCACCTACCTAAATGTCTTTTAAACATTGTCATTGTTCCCATCTTTAAATTTCCTCTTACAGTTTGTTCCATATCCCACCACTTTCTGTGTCGAAACGTTTCCTCCCAAGTTACATCTAAAATTTCCCCTCCCATAGACAACAATTGTAACCATTCCCCTTATTTATATCTCTCATGATGTTATAAACCTTTTTTTATTGTTCCCCACTGGACAATGAATCTAAATTTGGTAGGAGGCTCCTTCCATATTTTTTTTAAATCTGCAAACATTTAGTCACCTGAAAGTTCAAGCTTTAGAAGCCCTCATTTGAACATACTTGTTCTCAAGTCAGACTATCATAATTTGGATGTTTATTGACCATTTCAATGCGTATCTTTAATTTTGATTCTGCTGTTCCAGATCTTGCTCAAAAGTCTGAAACTATTTCTGCTCTGGTTGACTCTTAATTGCTCCAAGCACAGGTACTGCTCTATATATTATTCCCCAGATGCACGTCAGCGGTTACCCTATTTCAGTCACCAGAGACTAATTCAGCTGTGCATATTTCATTATAGATCTGGAGACATTATGATCAGAACATCTCCTCTTTATATTTTACAAAATAATGTGAGAGAATTCCTTCTTAACCTTGACACAGTTATTTTTCCAGTCTGTATTAGAATAGCTAGTGTGTTTCATTATCATTACTCTAAATTCCTGTTGTTAGGACAATGCAGCAATCGTCAAATGTAAAGTTTAATATATAGTAGCCATCAATACCAATGAGAACCAGTCTTCATGAACTATTTCAAATTACACAAGCAATCAGTTTGAAATCCAAAACACAACTGCACAAATAAACTCTACTCTCTCAAGAGGATTCTCAGCAGGAAGCTGCTTAAGGAATGCCTTTCGTAAACCAACATGGCCATGAAATGTTGTCATATGCATCTCATTTAAGGCAATGGGATTGTGTTAATCGACCTACATCAAACCAGGCATCAGACCTCTTTACCAAGTTATTTTGCACCATCGTGATAGAGATCAAGAAGGTTACTTGGTCACATAGTACATTGAACATGGTCAAGGGCATAACTGTTCTGTCAATCAACAACTGTTATTTGTGTACACCAAGAGTCAACCTCCACACTAATGCTGGGTATCTGTAGCCTCTGTCTTCAGAAGGAATTTCTTTCTCCCAGCAAAGGTATTTGAACACTCAGAGGTATCTTGTCATATGAAATTTGCCCCCTCTGTAAATATTTAGTTCAGTGCAACCATTTGCCTACATCCGTATTACTGAGGTAAACTGGGTTATTGTAACTGCTGAACCTGCATTCAATCACTTGCTGCTATTCTCTTTGCTCTTTTCAGTATAAGATATTTGATGTTCTTTCAACTCAGTGAGATTCTAATGATAAGTTTTCTCTGGATGAAGTTTTCTACCAGGTCTCCTCCAGAATGTTTGCTTGAGCTGGATAAAGTCCCCTTACATCTACACTTCTGCTCCATGTGGCTCACTCACAATTACAACACTTGTAATACATTCTGACAAACTGTTCTACAACAAAAACATAAACTGTTTATTTTTCCACAGATGCCCACCTGACCTGCTGAGTGTTTCCAGTATCTTCTGATTTTACTCCTACTTCATTCCCTTTGTTACATTAACTCTCTATTCAGTGTTCTGTACCTATGGCCTACATTAGTCTCCAATTCATCTTTTGCTTGAACCAGTTCTCTATTATTACCACTGACATAACTTCTCAAGCCAAGTTGTTATTATACAGTTATCTTACTTTCTGTATGCTGCACATTGCTACAGACGTACTCCAGTCCATTTTAGTCAGTCAGAATACTCTCCACAGTACATGTTCAGAAATTTGCAAGAGACTTCGGTGACATACCAAATTTCCTCAAACTCCCAGTGAAGTAGAGCTGCTGGTGCGCCTTCTTTGAGATTGTGTCAATATGTTGGCCCCAGGATAAATCCTCTGAGATGCTGATGCCCAGGAACTTGAAGCTGCTCACCTTTTCTACCACTGACCCTCAGTGCAGACTGGTGTGTTCACCCAAAATCCCCTTCCTGAAGTTCACAATCAATTCTTGGTCGTACTGACATTGAGTGTAAGATTATTATACCACTGAACCAGGTAATCCATCTCTCTTCTGTATGCTTCCTTGTCATCACCTGATATTCAGCCAAGAATATCAGGAGGAGGAAAAGATGGCGGCGCGATGGCAGCACGCGCAGCCTCTCCAGTGATGATGTCTGTTATCTGTCAGGTAGGGGACCATGCACAATTCTGATTTGATGGTGACAGACGTGAGAATACAGAGGAACATCTGGAAAACTGCTGAAATGCCCGCTTCGCTGCCGCTGCTACTGTGTGGTAACCGGAATCTCCGGAGCAGAAAGCCCTGAAATCCTTGGCTTTGCTTGTTTCAGCGGCAGGGGCAAGCTCGAAGGCGCTCGGCAGAGAATGGCACTCGGGAGGCTGTATCGGAGGGCTGGTCGGAGGCTTGAAGTTTTCAGACGGATGGACTTAGTGTCTGCTGTGGTCAGCTGCTTCCAAGGCATCAGCAAGTTGACGGTGCCTGGAGGTTTATGGCAGGGAGTTTCTCCCTTTTGCCGCCTGCTATCGAGGACTCGGGAGTCCATCGACTCGGGAACTTTTGAGACATTTTTTTACCGTGCCCATGGTTTGTTCTTCATCAAATTATGGTATTGCTTTGCACTGCTGTAATTATATGTTATAATTATGTGGTTCTGTCAGTGTTAGTCTTTGGTTTGTCCTGTTTTCTGTGATATCACTCCGGAGAAACATTGTATCATTTCTTAATGCATGTATGCATTTCTAAATGATGATAAAAGAGGACTGAGTGTTCTCATAATCTAGAATAGAGGTATTATCAGTGAATTTATAGATAGCATTTGAACTGCACCTAGCCACACAGTCATAATTGTCGAGAGAGTAGAACGTGTATCCTTGATATGCGTCTGTGTTCATTGTCAGTGAAGAAGACATATTGTTACTAATCAGACTGACTATGGTCTCTTGATGAAGTCAAGGATTCAATTGCAGAGGGAGATGAGTTTGACTACAGAGAGGAAATTAAGAACCTGGTGGCATGGTGCAAAGACAATAACCTATCCCTCAACGTCAGCAAGACGAAGGAATTGGTTGTTGACTTCAGAAGGAGTAGCGGACCGCACGACCCAATTTACATCGGTGGTGCGCAAGTGGAACAGGTCAAAAGCTTTAAATTCCTCGGGGTCAATATCACAAATGACCTGACTTGGTCCAACCAAGCAGAGTTCACTGCCAAGAAGGCCCACCAGCGCCTTTACTTCCTGAGGAAACTAAAGAAATTTGGCTTGTCCCCTAAACCCCTCACTAATTTTTATAGATGCACCGTAGAAAGCATTCTTCTAGGATGCATCAAAACCTGGTATGGAAGTTGTCCTGTCCAAGACTGAAAGAAGCTGCAGAAGATCGTGAACACATCGCAGCACATCACATAAACCAATCTTCCGTCCGTGGACTCACTTTACACCGCACGCTGTCGGAGCAGTGCTGCCAGGATAATCAAGGACACGGCCCACCCAGCCAACAGACTTTTCGTCCCTCTTCCCTCCGGGAGAAGGCTCAGGAGCTTGAAGACTCGTACGGCCAGATTTGGGAACAGCTTTTTTCCAACTGTGATAAGACTGCTGAATGGATCCTGACCCAGATCTGGGCCGTACCCTCCAAATATCCGTACTTGCCTCTCGTTTTTTTTTTGCACTACCTTACTTCCCATTTTTCTATTTTCTATTTATGATTTGTAATTTAAATTTTTAATATTTACTAATTTTAACTATTTTTAATATCTTTGATATTTAATATTTGTAATCCAGGGAGTGTGAAGCGCAGAATCAAATATTGCTGTGATGATTGTACGTTCTAGTACCAATTGTTTGGCAACTATAAAGTATAAATTAATTAAAGATACAGAGGCCCACCACTTAAAGCTTGTTGATTAGTACTGTGGGGATGGTGTTGAAGGCCAAACTGTGATTGGTAAACAGCTGCCTAACATAGAGTACTGTGCAAAAGTCTTAGACGCATATATATATATATATATATATAAGCTAAGGTGTCAAGTACAGGACTGTATTTGTCAACTGGAGTGGAGAACTAGTTTGTAAACCTGGCGGGAGCAAAGGAAGTTGGGAATGGTGAGGGTGGAGTGTTGTAGGGGGGGTTTGGGACAGAGAACGAGTGCCAGTGGTGGGGGGTGACACAGGTGCTGACACATCCAGCCCTGAGACAACAGGCAAGGTATTTTGATTCCAAACAATTGGTTTATTGAACATTATAGGATGTATTTCTGGTGCTTCCTGCTCCCTCCCCTTTCTCTTTCTCTTTTCCCAACCAGGATTCCCCTCTCTTTGCCTCCTTCCCTCTCTCAGTTCACAGCAGAGACCCAAATCAGAATCAGGTTTATCATCACTCACATTTGTCATCTAATTACCTTTTTGTACAGTGCAATACATAACATTACTAAAAGTCTTAGGATCCCCAGCAAAACATGTGCCTAAGACCTCTGTTGACCAGCTACTGCAAGGCTGAGTAAGATCACATCTCCTGTAGTTTAACACACTGATGAGGGTGAGGGAGAGGGAGAAGTGGAGAGTCTGTCATCATTTCCGACGCCGGCCCCCTAGGCTTGAGTCAACATAGCAGTAGCAGTCCTATAGACCTGTTGCGGTGGTAGGCAAACTGCAGTGAGTTCAGGTACTTGCACAGGCAGGGGATAACTCTAACCTTGATCAACCTCTCAAAGCATTTCTACACAGTATGTGAGGGTTACCAGGCAAAAAACTGAGCCAGTTCACATTGCACTTTTGGGGCACTCGTATGATTGATGCCCTTTTGAAGCAGTTGGGAACCTATGACTAGAGCAGTGAAAGGTTGAACATGCCTTTGAACACTCCAGGCAGTAGGTCGGCACCGGTCTTCGGTACCTTGGCAGTGTTATCTAAGTGCTCAGTAATAATCTAAATAGGGAATTGCTTTTTGAGGAAACCATGCACCCACTGGAGTTTAAAAGAGATGATGTAATTAAAACTTAAGCTCCTGAAGCATCTTTACAAGGTGGATGTTGTGGAGGGGGCGGTTGAATGCTTCCTCTTCTGGCAGAATATTAAATTAGGAAGTATTGTTAAAAATGTGGGTGAAGGATTCAGAAACAACTCTTGAGAAGGTGCTGGTAGTGATAGTGGTGAGCTTCTTGACTGTAGCTTTCCATGTGGAAAATGTGACTTCACAGACTTGGGTAGGTAGTTGAGAATGTGCAAGGAACAGCCCTTTGAATATGAATAGTTAGTATGTTGATGAATTTGATTGGTTTGCGTTGTTCCCATGTCCTGCCAGATATTGGAGTTTGTCAGTTTAGTAGGTGCCTAATTAGAAGGCTTGGAAGTGTGTCATGTGGAGACTGCACAGTAGTCAGTAGTGTACATTCTGGGAGAAGACAGTCTGCCACTAAGGGACGATTTTCTCCCTGTTGGCTGGAATAATTTCTGGAAGCCTATTATTGATTTTTTGAAGTATAATATTTAACAATTTTGAATGATCACCTCAATCAGCCTGGAAGCATGAAAGAAACAAGGATATATTACCAGGGCTAGAACAATCATTTTATTAACGGATGGAAGTTATACATCTTGCTGGCAATCTCTATGGCAGCAACGTTCTTTACTGAACTCAAACGAAGATCTCAGTTTCATGATTCTTGACCTACAACTAGACCTTCATAGCGGAATTTTGAGATTTGTTTGTTTAATGATGTTCGATTCTGATGAAATAGTAATTGTCATTCATCACTGATAACATCAAATGGCCTCTTTAGAAAGGGGCAAATTTAGCTTCTCCAGCAATAGCAAAACATTAGTGAACTTGATGGCAAATCTGATCAATTTGCTGTTAAATCACCTCAGTAATGACTGCTGCTTGCGTTAATTCAGACAATCTTACAACCATATAAAGAGTCAGATTTCAACTAAATGCATCTCACCTGATGAAATATAACACAATTGTAAAATTAATGAGATTGGACAACAGACATTGAATTAATTAAAAGCTTCTTTGAAGTTGTTTCAATTAGATTATTGATCTCAAGAAATTTAAAATTAAGGTGAGACAGTAAATTAACATGACATTGCCTGTAATGTCTAACCTTCCGCTGTTCAAACATTGGGTTTATGAATTATTTTTATAAGGTTGGTATACTCAGTTGGTGAATTTTGGGCATTGAACTTATATCATTTTCAGAGATTCATTTTATTGTATTGATCTTTCTGTCAGTCTCTCCGTACTTCCAATCATGGCCATTAACCTCTGTGGATCATATTATCTGCGGGGTCTGGCTAATAGCCTTTCAGTATGTTGACTTTACAACCAATGTCAGTTTCTCTGGCAACAGACGGTGCAAGTATAACACAGCAAGAGGATCAAAGCAGCACTAGTTAATTAACAAAAAATTAAAATGGAACAACAATTGTTAAAAAAATTAATCTATTATGCAATTCTTCAGGCTCAAGGGCAACCGGGTGGATCGGTACAGCAAATCAGGCTAGATTCCTTCTCTGTAAAAGGCTGCAATGTGAGCGTGATACAGGGAAAATATTTCATCTAAGATTACAGACTCAGTCTCCAGCCTATAGTGAGCTGACCAAAATGTGCCAGACCTATCTCACGGGACTGGGACTCATTGGACTCCAGTGGTGAGGTCTGTGAGTATCAGAGTCCTATCCAGACTGATGCGAAGGCCCTACCCAGAATTTTCAGCAATAGAAGCATGATTTCTATCATTTTTACATTCAATTAAAATTGAAGTAAAATCTCTAATTCAAAATTATTTGCAAGATTTTTAGTTTATAAACCTCTTGAATGTAACTAAGTACTTAAAACTTTGAATTACTTTGTTCATAAAGTGAAGCCCTGCAACTCCTATAATAATTAAAGTAATCTCAATTTCTGCAGTGCTTAATCTGGCCCACGGTGACAGAGACTGTCTCCAGTGAGAGCTAGCCTGCGCAACTTGGCCTCATGGGGAGTAACATTCGGCCTTTCAGAAATACAAACTTTCCTGGGGACACGATATACATCTTGCTGTCTAAGGATATTTACCCTACCACGGTTCAGCAACTGTCTGATCTTTGCTTCCATTGAAGCAAGACTAAGGCAGGAAAAATCTTCATGCCTTTACACAGTCTCAACCCACTCTATTCAGAGCACTGCTCGCTGACAACGGTAAACAAATGGCTGCTCCCCAGCAGCAGAAACACAGCACGATATGGAGACACGGGACAGTGCAGATGCTAGAACCTGGAGCAACAAGCAATCTGCTGGAGAAGTTCAGCAGGTTGAACTGAACTGTGGAGGCAAAATTAATTTGACATTTCAGATTACAAACCTGCAGGTTTGTAGGTTCCTAGGTGTCGATTTGAAACATTGATAATTCATTTCCTCCTCCAGATGCTGCTCAACTCCGAGTTCTTCCAACAGATTGTTTTATGCCCCAATAATATTATCATTGGGGAGTTGATGATCCAGAGGCGGTGATGACTGCAGCCCTTTGTGACTCACCCTCTGAATATATGATTTTGGGAGAATACCAGTGCTAGAGATCTTGTTCATTCTCAGGATATGAGAATTGTTTTTTCCAGTCTAAGTCTGCCCACAATACTTCTACATATTGTCCGCATGCAGCTGCCCCAAACTGTTGATGCCCATTTCTCCAGGTGTCTCATTCGGGTTGGGAGCTGCTCCTGGATATCTGACAAGGTCAGCCGGTCACTGCCACTGTAAGTGAACAGTCCTTCATCATTCTGGCTGTTGCCAAGGTAGGTGGCAGCAGGAGGCAAGCGCTTAGTAACAGTACGAGGATGCTCAGCAAGCCATGTTTGGTGTTACCACTCAGAGAAAGCACAGAAGTGATAGTTCCAGTCACTGTGGATTTCAGAACTTAATTTGGTGTAATGGTCAAAGATTTATATTAATTGAGATGTTTCAGAAATATTATTCCAGCCTAAACCTTCAGTTGCATGGATGGGCTGACTTGTAACACATTGATAAGATGGAACGTTAGATGATGAAGTGGACACTGTGCATGATCTTTAATCTGTATATTGGTGTAAGACAGGAGTCATTGCAACATGTACTTTACACCAAGGCCCTAGGAATTATACTTCCACAGTGAGAGAGATGCAGTGCAGGGGTCAAGTTGTATTCTGACAGGCGTGATTTGGAAACTGGTGTCTCGTGGGAGACAGAAGATCAAAAGCTGCGAGCTGGCTGTGCGCCCAGAAACCTGAGTTCTTTGGGCACACAGCTTGGAAGAAGCGACGCAACAGAGTTTTAACATCGCAAATCAGTGAGTTGTTTTGTTATGTCTCCCCTCTCGCTGTGAAACGGGGACACCTCTTTTTCCCTTATTAGGGAGAGAGAGCCTGTGGTATGTCAAATTACTGGGTGAACAAGTAGTCTTTGGGGCACTGCAAGTCTCTGTCTTTATTGATGCTTTGCTGCATGCTTAAGTGCTCGGTGGGGGAGGCACAGATGCTTTTTTGCTGGTGGGGGGGGTGGGCATTGCTTTGCTGCTGCCTATGCATGAGAGGGGGGAGCTGGGGGGACTTTGGGGTTCTAACATTTAACTGTTATTCATTCTTTGGGGCTCTCGTCTGTTTCTCGTGGATGTTTGCGAAGAAAAAGAATGTCAGGATGTATATTGTATATATTTCTCTGACAATAAATGTACCTTTGAAACCTATGTCTTGCGGGTGTGGTACTTAAACCTTATCATCTAAGGATGTTAATGCTTCAGAGCTCTCCCATAGATCTACATTGCCAGGGGAGTATTATTGGTCACATGCAGACAACAATATCGTGGAGTGCTTGAAATAAAAGTTTACTTGTGGCAGCTTCATTCACTACTTCCAGATCAGATCATTGAGGCAGTGTAGGTAGGAAATCTGCCCTTGTTTCAAAGGTCCATTTCATTAAGTTCGGTGTAAATTATAACATGGCTGGGAGATGCAACAATTAAATGCAATTCTCAGGATTCTTGAGAGTTGTAGTTGTTGGTATTGTGGTGGTAGCGCAGAGTTGGCAATTCAATGAGACCATGATGAAAGACAACAAGCTCCCTTAATGAGGCTATTGCAATGTTCATGGCCTGTACTCATTGCAAAACTGAGGCTTGACGCATTGACCATTCAGAACACAGTTGTACGTATAGGGACTCCTTAAGTTTGAGTACTGCCCACATGCGGAAGGAGAACAGTATATCTTGGCAGCCGCTGAGTGTGAGGTAATGACTAATGTCACTTGCCAGTGCTGATGTTGCTACTCTGTTTGTTGAAATTCTCTCCAGGAAACTGGTCGATTGTGCTTGATGATCCCTTAGGAATTACTGAGAAATTCCTTGGGTGTAGTTATTGCTGATGAAGGTAGTTTCCTATTACCATTCATAAATCCAGAACCCCAGTTTTGTTTGGACCTTTAACAAAAGAAATCTTCTGCAAAGTAAGAAAGACATTATCTCACAGCTTTTCGGTCTCTGTTCCAAAGGTACTTAAAGAAGGGTATTGGACTTCTGTGATCAGCTTAGTTCAAGTTGGTCACACATTTTCCCTAGATGTGCGTAATTTCTCCAGTGAG
Organism: Mobula birostris; assembly: GCF_030028105.1. Taxonomy (NCBI): domain Eukaryota; kingdom Metazoa; phylum Chordata; class Chondrichthyes; order Myliobatiformes; family Myliobatidae; genus Mobula; species Mobula birostris. The sequence goes on along the minus strand of NC_092371.1, from coordinate 21,114,419 downwards.
TGCTATATGTGGATGAAGTGCATAATCCAAGTCAAATAGTAAACTTTTCTCATGGGCCTCTGCTGAGATGGGGGTCAAGGTGGAACAACAGTCATTTTCTCCCAGTCTGGCCTTCTCATCAAGCTCAGGGCCTTCCATGGGTCCTGGTTGCCTGCCTTTCGTTGCTGTTTAGGCTCTTTCTTTAGCCTCTGTATCCTGCACCCCACCTTCCTTCTCAGTGGAGGACATTAGCTGAGGTTACAGCAGATGACAGTAGAGTACATAGTCCTTTCTGGAGAAAGGAGCAAGGACTTTCAAGACTGACATAAAAGCAGGAATCTTGAGCACCAGATTCCTGAAGATACTTGACAATGCCGTGCTATTATTCAACCTTCTGCTCAGGATTAGTTCCCCTGAATTGTGAACAATGATATGTTTCATTGATGGTTTTGCATTTTCAGGCTCCTTCCTTCTGTTTCCTTTTACTCTCTCACACAAGCATGATACTAGGACCGTTCCTTTAACAAACAATAACCTTTTTCCCCTCTGCAACACCAAATCTATGTCTTTTTCTTTGCCTGTTGTTCTGAATCCCATTTCAATCATTCCTTCCTTCTTACAAGATGTATGATTTTGCCTGATTATTTATAAGGTTAAGTATTCTACATTGGATCTGATTTTAATCACAATACAGCTGACTGTATGTTTGCCTCAATTACTATTAAAAGCAGGTGACTGAGGGCAATTGCAAACAGATTAGAAATGTAATACTAATGTGCTCAAATGTTTGGACTGCCATTCACAGACTGGCTGGCAATGACCTATGACACCAATTTGCTGATGTAGAAAGTTGCTAAATAACACTCAGCCATCTGGATCAATTTCTGATGTGTGCATTGCTATAATTTCATATCTAGAGTGTCAATGTCTGAAATCTTTCTCCTATTTCAATTCACAATCAGGCTTCTTTTCCATGTCCCAGAGCTAAATAAGTAATGTTCTTTTCTACAGCATCACTTCAGACCCTCATGGACTTGGACATGAGAAATCGAACGTAATGTGGTCTTAGATTTGCACTGATTGTGAAAGACAGACAGTTCCTATTAATCACAATGATAAGTGAAATTCAAGAATGTGCTGTTCAGGATCAATATCAGAATAAAAATCTGGTTTATTACCATTGACATATGTTGTGAAATTTGTTGTTTTGTGGCAGCAATATAGTACAAGACGTAAAGTTACTATAAAAATAAATAAATAGTTGAAAAGAGGAATAGTGAGGTGGTGTTCATGGGGCCATGGATTGTTCGAAAATCTGATGACAACGGTGAAGAGGCTGTTCCTAAAACATTGAGTGTGGGTCTTCACCATTGGAGATTTCAGACTTGAAAAGCAATGGCCCAAGTACTAACAAGAGCACAACATGTTGGGTGAATGCGGGGCAGTGGACACTTGTATGGGAAACTCGGAGGACTGTATTTATTCATAGCATTTCACCTTTGTGTAGGCTAGCATGTGGGTGGGGATTATAAGTGATGGGATCTGTCTCTCTCGCCAATGGATAAAAACAACTCCAGGGCATACTCATCCATAATCTAGGGAGAATGACATCTGACCACAGTGTGGGTGGAGCAGACATGTATGTTGGCGGGCGATGATCCAACCTACAACCCTGATCCAGGGATTGAATCCAGTTATCTTTACTTAAAGGGGAGTTAGTTCATAAGGCTGGAGTGTGAGGAGGTAAGGTAGACAATAGTTGTGGAGGCTCAGAAGTACTTTTGTTATCTAACCTTTCAAGAGTGAAAACGAATCAAACTTCTTCCCTAAGCTTTCCTTCAGGTGTTGGGCACATCAAGGACTAGGGACTATGGCTAGCTGTAATGCTGGGCTAATACAGAATGCACACTGAACTAATACACGACCACAGGGGCATGGAGACATTGTGAAAAGAAGCTCTGAACACCTCTGCCTTGATCACAACAAGCTAATCCACATGTCTAAACCTCTGGTTCTTTCATTGCATCTGATGCTCTGAACAGCATGAGATTTATTGCAAAACGTGGGGAGAATATCAGCCTTATTACATTCCATAGGTTCACAAGGCAACTAGATAGCTGTGAAGCCCAGTCCACCGGCTTGATAGAACTCAGTAAGATGTTCCTTAAAAGGTTTCCAATGTATAAAATTACTTTGCTGGGCACAGTTCTGGCTATTTTCTTTTTAAATTTACATTGTAAAATCCTCCCATTAGCCACATTCTTTCATTGCGTCCAAGCTTCTCATGAATAAATGATATTGAATAAATACCTGTGTGATAACATAGAACATAGAGACTTACAGCACTTTACAGGCCCTTCGGCCCACAACGTTGTGCCGACCTTGTAACCTGCTCTAGAAACAGCCTAGAATTTCCAGTGCACATAGGCGGTCTTTTTTCCCTCACACTTGCTCTTGATTGTTGCAATTGATGAGGATTGATTCTGTAGTTAGTCAGTAATTCCCTCTGATAGCATCATTAGACCATGGCGGGAGGCAAATGATATAACTTCCCAGGTTCTAAAGCATCTGAGGCTTTGCTTTTTGGGAGTACCAATGAGGCTAGGATACGTGCCATAATTGGCACATATTGAAGCACAAGGCAGACTTTGGAGAACAAGCCCAGTGATCCTAGAAGATGACAGCGGAGGGAGATCATGTATTAAAAGGCTGGCCTTCATCAGTCAGAGCGTAGAATACTAGAGCAGAGAGGTTTGATGTTTTCTGTTCTTGGTTCTATGTCCTATGCTTTAACTTGAATTGCTTTCTCTGGAGCAGAGGAGGCTGAGGGGAGACATGAATCAGAATCAGGTTTAATATCACTGAAATATGTTGTGAAGTATTTTGTTATGTGGAATAGTACATTGCAAAACATAATGTGAAAAACTGTAAATTACAGTAAGTATGTATATTCAAAGAGTTAAATAAGTAATGCAAAAAGGAAAAAAAATAATAGTGAGATAGTGAAAAGGGATCTAGTGCTTGCCTGGCAGATATGACAATAAACTCTTACAGGTTGTAATAACACCTTACAGGTTATAATCGACACCTGTACCCGGCTGGTAGCCCGAGAAAGGTTTATTCGTAGTGAGGTAGTGTTGATGGGTTCAATGTCCATTCAAACATCTGATGGCAGAAGGGAAGAAGTTATTCCTGAATCATTGAGTGTGTGCCTTTAGGCTCCTGTACTTCCTCCCTGATGGCAGCAATGAGAAGAGGGCATGTCATAGGTAATGGGAGTCCTTAATAATGGATGCAGCCTCTTTGAGGCATTGCTCCTTGAAGGTGTCTTGGCTCCTGGGGAGGCTAGTGTCACTGAGGGAGCAGACTGAGATTACAAATTTCTGCAGCTTATTTTGATCCTGTACAGTAGTACTCTCTCCCAAACCAGACTGTGATGTATCCTGTTAGAAAGCTCTCCACAAGATATCTGTAGAAATTTTGAGTGTCTATGGTGTCACGCCAAATCTTGACAAACTCCTAATGAAATATAGCTGCCGTCATGCCTTCTTTGTGTAGCATGCTGTAAGGCTTCACTGCTAATGTAATGGCCTCTCTGTAATGTTTTACTGCTAATGTAATGGTTTCTCTGTAGCAGCAATGTTCGGGTTATGACTGGAGATAATGGGGCTTGGAATGTGGGAGCTATCGAATGAGAGAAATGTTGTTCTTTCTCGAGAGTCTGGAAGAGAGATTTTTGTAGTCTTTTGTCGGTGAGAGAAGAAGAAGGAAGATGTGTGTGGAGAGAGCTGGTAGACCACTGGCCGGAGTGAACGGGGAGCGAGGGTCCGAAGGTCGGTGACGCTCGGAGGAGGTCAATGGTTGATGAATGGTCGTTTTTGTGAGCTCCAACGTGCACTTTTCACTTAAAATGGGCTCTTTTTCTTTTTATTTTCTTTACTAACCCTATATTCAGATTACGATTTATATTTAATTGCATATGGTGTACTGTCTGATATTTTGCAGCGCGGATTGTAACCGGGCAACACATCACGCAGCATCCACGCAAACGAGATTTCTCAGTTTGGCGGGGTCAGAAGTTGTCTTCCCCTAGATGAACACATGCTGACCGAGCCTGAGGGTTACATTTGTAATTGCATTGACTTAATGGGCCCAGGATAGATCCTCAGATGTGTCGACACCCAGGAACTTGAAACTGCTCAGCCCTTCTACTGCTGATCCCTCAATGAGGACTGGTGTGGGTTCCTTCAGTTTACCCTTTCTGAAGCGCACGACCAATTCTTTGGTCTTATTGACATTAGGTGCATGGTTGTTGTTGTGACACCACTCTACCAGCTGATTTATCTTGTCCCTGTACGCCTCCTCATCACCAACTGAAATTCGGCCAACAATAGTGATGTCATCTGCAAATTCATAGATGGAATTTCAGCTGTGACTAGCCACGCAGTCATGGATGTAGAGAGAGTAGAGCAGTGGCCTTTGCACACATCCTTGAAGAACACCAGTGTTGATTATCAGCGAGGTGGAGACGTTATTTCTAATCTGCACAGACTGGTCATCTGGTGGCAAAATCAAGGATACAATTGTAGAGGGAGGTACGGAGGTCCTGGTTTTGGAGCCTGAGGTCCCACAGCACCATGTTCAAGAAGAGTTTTTACCCTTCAGCTATCAGGCTCCTGAACCAGCGTGAATAACTACACTCACCCCAAAAAAAATTGTTCCACAATTTCTCAACTCACTTACAACGCACGTTCTCAATATTATTTATTTATTTATTATCAACTTTTTTAATTGCACAATTCATCATCTTATGCATATTAGTTATTGCTTGTCTTTGTGTGTAGTTTTTCATTGATTCTGTTATTTCTTTATATTCACACTGAACGCCCACAAGAAAATTGATCTCAGGGTATTACTCAGTGATGTTTATATATTTCGATAATACATTTACTTTGAACTTTGCACTTGCTCTACAGTGACAGGACTTACTGCAGAAATGCCTTGCGCACAATAAGGCTTCAGTGCCGTGTGCGATGGCTGGGAGTGTGCTCACACAGAATTGGTGCAGCCCCTTCTTCACTCAGCAAACCTGTGTCTCACTTCTGTCACAGGTTTATTACTCCTGTAGAATAGTTCTCTGCTGCAGTTCTTAAGTAAAAAAAAAGGTAAATTTATATGGAAGGCAAAGTAACTGCATCCAAGTGAGGCCTTTGGATTCAGATGGGATTTGAAGTATATTTTAATGATTGCAAAGCTGCCTTTGGTCTTTTCCCACAGACCTGAGAGAGACGTCCTGCTTCAGGTGAACGTGCAACAAATGAAAGAGATTGAAGTTTGGCAATATGACTTCTGACAAGAAGCTACAAAGCCAACGCATCCACAGTGTACTTGGGAATACAGATCAGTTCATCTGCAAGCCACCATGCTGATTAGCAAAGTGTGGAGCATGAAGAGCAGGATAAAATGCATCTGCAGTTCCTCATCTCTCCTCCTTCATAATCACAGAACTTCACTCACAATGGCACAGGAACCATCCCCCATTTGTATAGTGTTCCACATTTCCCATATGCCACCTTAAAACTTTAGTCCGTCTCCTGATCAACAGATTGACAAAGAGTAAACACAGACTAGAGGAACAGCATTCCTTATTCCCATGTGTCTTCTACAGTCCGCCAGCACGAACATTAAATTCTCATTTCAGATAACCCACACTCCTGTCCTTCTTCCCTCTCCTCCTGATCTACTCAGTTCCTCCTCCCCACACCCACTGCCCCAGTCCCCATCACCTTGTCTCTTTTCCCTCCTCCACCCTCTTCACCTGTCCCTCACTCACACACACTCTACTGGGTCAACTCCACTTTCATTCCCACCTGCCCAGCCCACGTCCTTTATTTGGTTCCAAGCCCCACGTTCTATCATACTCCATCACCTGCAGACCTTTGTTACCATCTCCTATCACTATCCAATCCTTGACACTACTTCCCCTCTTCTTTCCTCCATTTGCTCCTCACTTCTTCTCATCTGGATCCACCTATCACCTGCCAGGTCTCGCAACACTTCCTCCTCAGCTCTAAACCAGCTGTCTCCTCTATATCTTGCAGCCCAGATGAAGGATCACAACCATATTCCTCCAGATGCTACACAACCCACTCAGTTCCACCAACAGTTTAATTTTTGTTTTGCTCCAGGCTCCAGCATCTGCAGACATGTGTCTCTGATGAATGAGGATGGAATACTGATGAATTTAATTCTGTGAACACAAGGTTGTATGTAAGCCACATCACCTTCATGATACTGTGAATGAAGTCACAGAACTGACTGAGTGAAAACTATGAATGCTATTACATTATCCAGGTGATTTGCTTTCAGTCATTGTTTCACATTTTAAACTAGGTGATCAGCAGTTGTAATCTGAAAATCTGAAATCATTTTCTATTCAATTTCTTTGCACTAAAAATGATTTTATGACCCAGTCATATTGCAGATGATGTACTGATGCCCAAAACTAATAACTTATACAGCTGGGAAGCACATTTTATAAAGAGATATTTAATGACGCTTTGGCAATCAGCTTGATAATGTTCACCTTTTCAGTTCTCACCTGTTGCTGTGTACACAGTGAGCTTACATCATGGAGATTGCTAACAGTTACACATTACTCAGCAGACTGTGAAGCGCATCTCCGTACAAGTGCACAAGGCCCAAGGGCTTCCACGAAAAGGCAGCTGAGCCAGCAGCACACACACTAATGTAACAGCATTCAGGACAGAATATCACAGACCTCAATAACATGTGATGTAATGGCCTATAATTTCAGGAAACACCACAGCCAATGAGATTGCAATAAGTCCCTGTAACCAGCAATGTGGAAATGATGATATTGTTGTGTTGTTTCAGGAACAAAATACTTGTCAGTGTAAAATGAAAATAACTGAGTTCTGATAAAGGGGTTTTGGACTTTAAATGTTAAATCTGATTCTCTCTCCGTGGATGATGTATGGCCTGTTGAGTTCACACATTTTGTTTAATGTCAAAGTTATAGAACTTGTTTTTGCTTTTCTCGAAAGCTCATTGGATCTTCTCTGACAGAGAGTTCATCATTCATCTCAGGTCAGCCAACTCGAAATGCATTCTGCTGGGCAATGCAGAGCTCTATCAATTTCACAGGTAGGAATGCTAACGTCACCAAGCTCCGGATGATGGGAGAAGGTGGTTATTAAATACTGATCCCAGAAAGCACAGGTCTAAAACCAATACATGCACCCTGCTTTCTCTCCTAAATGGCTCCTCTTCATTCTTTTGCCCAGAATGCAGTCATGTTCAACTGTTGTTTTTCCGCATCAATATAAACAGATCTTTCATACCTCATCATTATTTTCCACTGCCTCCCTCTCCGTCTCCCTCTCCGTCTCTTTCTCTTCCCCTCCGCACCAAAAGATCCCTTTTAATTCCATTTGCCATTCACTAGTGTTAAGGGCCAAGTTACAGTAGCCAAATAATATCCCAAAGCCTGAATTTTTTTGTGATGTGGGAGGAAATTGGATCACCTGAGGAATGCACACATTCGTAGGGAACCATCACATGGACTGTACCCAAGGTCAGGATTGAACCAGAGTCACTGGAACTGTAAGGAAGAAGCACTACATTCATGTCTCAACTCTTCAGCTTGTCAAGTACATTGGGTGCAGAACTCAGGAGAGTGCTCTGCATTTCCCTGGCTCTACAGGAGCTGTCATACTAGAGTGAAGCCCCTGCAAGTCTGCCAGGGATCTAGGTTGTGAGCTACTGTCTACTATGGATTGTCTCCCATAAATTCAGCACAGCTGCATTCCCATGAATCATCTGGTTAACTTGATACTTGCTTCCTTTACCTTTCAGTGGCTAGGTGGACAATGAGGATTTTCTTGGAGCCTCCTCTTCTGGTGAGCTATTTAGTCATCACAAATCACACCCAGTTTTGTCCCAAACCCTAGGAGTAGCTGGATTGCCAAAGCTTTGATTGATTCCTATGTCTCTCCAATGCAGCATTGGCACCTACCGTGCATCTTTCTGATTATGCTGCTTTTTTCAGTGAGCTTTCATCTCAATACTGTTCACAAGGAGTTCCAAAGTGGTTGCTACATTAATATTATTCAAGTACCTCTGTTTTGTTTTTATAATATTTCCTGATAGTTCTTTTCAACACTAATAGCTGCCGCATTATCATTCTGTTAGATGAGATTTTAATCCCAGGCAAGTTTACCCACTCAAGCACACTTTAGAAGAGCAACATCTCATATTCCATCTGGAATCCAATGGTATAAAAATGGATTTTTTAAAAAATCTCATGCAGGACACACTCATTGTGCACCTACCTCTTTCTGGTCTCTAAACTCCATCTCCCCCACATGGCTTCATAATCCTCTCTCATCCACCAGCCACTGCCCCCTAACTCCATCACTCCTCCCTTCCCCTTGTTGGCCAGAAGAAACTACAGTCTCTTCAAGGACAGCAGAAGCTGACAAGCCAGTTGTCTTTGTTCCCTTCCATTTTGTAGACTCTAAGCTGAGTCTTGCTCTTGGCTAATCTAATCAGAGCAATAAACCTGAGACCATTCTCAGAGGAGTAGCTACTTGTTATGTAAAATGCCAGACCTACGAAAGAAGCGATCTGTAATCTCGTTAGACTCTGTGTTAACTGATTTGGACCATTCGGAGTGTAAAGGCACAAATGCACAAAGCTGGGGGAGAGGCAGAACCCTGAAACAATGTTGGTTGTAACCCTGCACAATGACCTGTAAGAAGGTGACCCAGGTAGGTCAGGTGACCTTGAGACAATGGAGAGCAAATGGTCCAATTGATGAAGAACAGTACAAGACTCAGGAGCTCCAAATACGCAGGGGTGGTAACTCCCCAGCAGCCACAGACCAACCATCATGGATAAGGAGGACCCCACTGACACATGGAGATCAGGACCATGAGGAACACCTGGCCAGTGTAGTCTCCTTCCCCAGGTAATATCTTTTCTCTTCATTGACTGTTCCTTGAGCGTCAGGGGTTCTAGTGGGGTGCACACAGGTAGATAGAGTATGAACACACGTGCTTTTTAGTTGAAACAATAAAGCTTACTTGTTGGTAAATACAGATTCCCTGTACCTCGCTGATCATTATTACAAAGGGCGATTCATGTAACACCCTCACTATTCATCTCTTCCTTCAGTTTTTTCCACTACACCTGCCAGACCCTGCCACAGCCTTCCCTGTCACCCTTTTTTTTACTGGGTACTTTCCCCTCTGCACTCTTATTCCTGGTGCAGGGTCTGGACCCTAAATATAAACTAGCCCTGTGCCTCCATAGATGCTGTCTGAATGGCTAGTTTCCTTTTCTAGTGTTTTTTTTCTCTCTTTTTTCTCTCCAGATCTTCATCCCTTTGGTGTCCATAGCATAAGAGACAATAAATCCATAAAATATAGGAGCAGATTTAGACCATTCACCCCATTGAATCTGCTCCACTATCCAATCATGGCTGAATTTTCTTTTAGTCCAATTCTTCCACCCAGTACACTAAATCCCTTTTACCAATCAAAAACCTACCAATCTCTGCCTTTAATAAACTCAATTACTTGGCTTTCACAGCCTTCTGTGGCAAAGAATTCCACAGATTCTTCACCCCCTGGCTGAAGAAATTCCTCCTCACCCCAATTCTAAAGGGGCTTCTTTATTCTGAGACCACCCCTGGGATCCTAGGCACTCCTAGTAATGCAAACATCCTCTCCACATCCACTCTATCAAAGCCTTTCAGTATCAAGTAGCTCTTTATTGGATTCCTCCACCCAAATACTGAACTGCAAGTACAGAGCCGGAGACATCAAATACTTCAGACATGATATACCTTATCTGTTAAAAGATAAGAGTGGGTTCTCCAGGTGTTATAAGAATACAAGCAGAAGCTGTCATGATCCGGTCCATGAAGTCCGTATTCCAGTTCACGGTCCAGTCCATCGACCCTTGCTCCAGGTTTTCCTATCTACCCTGTTTCTGTTCTTGTTGAGCTCTAATTGAGGCAGCTGATGCTCGTTGGGGCTGGCGGCATAAATACCTTCTGAGACCAGGGTGTGGCTGTTGGATTGTTCTTGTCCTTACTCCTTGTATCCCTTCCTCTGCCTTTTGTTTCCTTGCCTGAAGCCTTGCCGGTAACTCTCGCCTTGCCTGAAGTTCTCGTTTCACCTTGCGATGCCTGAAGCCCTGCCTTGTCTAGCCGGTAACTCTCGCCTCACCTGAAATTCTGTCTTGCCTTGCATTGCCTGAAGCCTTGCCTTGTTTTGCTGTCTTGTTCTGGAGCCACCCTGTACCTAGCTCCCTTCCTGTCCCTTACCTCCGTCGGTAAGCCAGGCTGTCTTGCTGTTACCTGCGGTTGTTTCTGTCCCTTGCCTCCATCAGGTAAGCCAGGCCGTATTGCCGTTACCTGCGGTTGGTTCGGTCCCTTCCTGTCCCATGCCTCCGTTGAGTGGTGATCCGCGCCCTGCCCAGGAGGAGCCTGCCTAGCCTCAAGCCCGAAGACTCCAGCCTCCCGCCTAGCCTCAAGCCTGAAGACTCCAGCCTCCCGCCTAGCCTCAGGCCCGAAGACTCCAGCCTCCCGCCTAGCCTCAGGCCCGAAGACTCCAGCCTCCTGCCTAGCCTCAGGCCCGAAGACTCCAGCCTCCTGCCTAGCCTCAGGCCCGAAGACTCCAGCCTCCTGCCTAGCCTCAGGCCCGAAGACTCCAGCCTCCTGCCTAGCCTCAGGCCCGAAGACTCCAGCCTCCTGCCTAGCCTCAGGCCCGAAGACTCCAGCCTCCTGCCTAGCCTCAGGCCCGAAGACTCCAGCCTCCTGCCTAGCCTCAGGCCCGAAGACTCCAGCCTCCTGCCTAGCCTCAGGCCCGAAGACTCCAGCCTCCTGCCTAGCCTCAGGCCTGAAGACTCCAGCCTCCTGCTTCCTGCCAAGCCTCGCCTCTAGCCTCAAGCCTGAAGACTCCAGCCTCCTGCCTCCTGCCAAGCCTCAACTCAAGTCTCTAGTCTCTAGCCTCAAGCCTGAAGACTTCAGCCTCCTGCCTCCTGCCAAGCCTCGCTTGTAGCCTCAAGCCTGAAGACTCCAGCCTCGTCCTGCCTGCCTGCCAAGCCTCGTCCTTGCCTAGTTCTGGGGTCCAAGCCAGAGGCAAGACCCAGGTACTAGGTCCTTGTCCAGTCACTGGCTCGGAGTCCAAGCCCGGGCTCCTAGTTCTCTTGTCCAGTCCTGTTCTGGATTCCCGGTTTTCGTGTCCATGTCCTTGCCCTCACCTTGTATCCTAGTCCTGTTCCTAGTCCTTCAGTGTCTGTGTCTTGCACTTGGTCCGTTCCCAGCCACCACCGTATGACAGAAGCAGGAAGACCCAGGTACCTCTTGCATTCCATAACACCACAGTAGATCCACCTCAGCATCTCTTTCCTGTACCAACTTCATACCTCTTAATTTCATTAATATCTAAAAGTCTATCATTACCTGCCTTGAATTAACTCACTAACTTAACCCCCATAACCCTCTGCAGTTGTAAATTCCAACCAGCATGTGAAAAATTATCTCATTACTGAATAGCCCACTCCTTATTTGGGAATTGTACAACCTGGTTCCAGACATCTCAGTGAAGAGAAACATCAAAACTATGTACTCTGTCAAATTAAAACAGGTTAATAAATAAATAATAACAAACTCACCTCTTTAAGGTACATAAGACTATGAAGAATACAGCACAGTATAGGCCATTCAGACTTTGATTTGTCAACTTTTTTGTTTTTTCCAAAGTCAGTCTAATGCTCCTCTCCCTCTTTGCCCTCCTTTTTCCTTTCATCTATGTGCCTATGAAAGAGTGAAGGTTGGTCTGCTTGTTTTCTTCTCATTGCACAGACTACTGCACCAATTATTAATAATTGTTACTCTTCCTGTAAGTCAGCTGTATTTGGATAAAGAGAGTAGGCAATTGACTGGATGCAGTCTTAACAGGGGTCTGTACACCTCCAGGTTTGATGAGAGCTTCTAACCTGGTTTTATAGGATTATTAATATGATCTCATGTACAGCGAGATGGATTATTGACATCATAACTACATAGATGTTGTGGTCAAGTAAGTTCACCAGACAATTGGCAGTCAGCTTCGCTCTGAGAGAAAGCGAAGAACTGTTATCTGGAGATTGAGTTGCAGCGGTGATGAGTAAAGGTGTTTAAACCTCGAGAGGAAGGGAAACAGAATGGGCTGACTGTGAAGAAGGGGAGCAAAGGGCAAGGAGGATGAAAGGGACACGACCAAGGGATTGGGGAAACAGAGGGAAGCAATGATAGGGAGAACTGGGAAGCTGAAGATGGATGAGACAGAGTGGGCTGGATAACTAAAATGGCAATTACCCATAAACTTTGGTGACACATGTGGACTGAGTATCAGTATTTCGGAAGGCATCAGCAAGATTGGATTTGACTTCTCCGACGTAGCATTAACCACACTGAGTGCACCAAGTGCTCACAATGCCTCTGGAAGTGAAACATTACTCTGCTTGAAAGTAATTTTGATCTCTGGACAAAAGGAGAACAGATAATTAAGGGAAGAGGCTGCATCTCCTGCACTTCTGCAAAATGTGCTACGGAAAGGGGAGTGAGTGTTTCATGGAAAGTACCCCGGGGGGGGGGGGGGAACAACCCTTTCAGACAAGCAAGGAAGAGATGATGTACACATGATGTGCCTGGCGTCACATTAAATAGGAAGAGTCTGAAGTTATAGAAGACAAACTGTAGCAAATGGAGACCATGGGGTCATCTGTGTGATTGAGGTAACGGGGGGAATCTGTGTGGCTGTAGTTGAGACAGATAGCATATTTATCTCCTAGAATGGAACTAGAGAAAGAATGAGGCTAGGATGGACCAGGTGAAAGTGAGAAATGACAGGAAACGTGATGACACTCTCCATTCTTAGTGAGAGGAGGAAAACTATAAAGGTTATTTTCCCTGTGAAAGGTCATTAACCTGAAACATTAATTCTATTCCTGTCATATCTGCAGACTGGATACTCCTGCGAAGTCTGGGTGCTCTCGCAGGCAGGCAGCTGAAAGAAGATGGCAATCATGCTCGTGAGAATGCACACACTCCAACCAATTAGGGCTTCTTTGTAATGGAATTTTACTCCTTGTTCAGTTTTGTCAAGTCTTGATTGAAGCACAGTGACAACTGCTTAACTTAGTCCATGTACTGGTAAAGAAGATTAGTGATTTTGATAGACGCTGTTAAAGGAGTGGTATTTAATTCTATGTTATTGCTTTTGAGCCACAGTGATGGCATTAATATTCAGTTAATTTGAGAACTTTAGTTAGTGGCCCTGTTGGCCTAGCATTTATCCTTTTCCCTTTGCTCAGTATAGTTCTCATTAAAACCTAGTGAACTGGTCATTCCTTGTCTTCGTCTCTCTCTCTCAACTTGGTCCATCACTGAAATCCTGTCAATTCCTGCCTCTATAGATGCTGCTATTTCTGTTGTGTTCCAGGTTTCCAACAGATGCATCATTTTGTTTTGAATTACTTTGTAGTTTTGTGTTACTTTACATAATAAATATAATTTTTAATACTTGATCATTCAAAGATTGTTCTCAAAGGGTGACGCTGCACAGCAGTTACAGTGCAACATGCACAAAATGTTGGAGGAACTCAGAAGGTCAGGCAACATCTATGGAAAAGAGTACAGTTGATGTTTCAGGCCGAAATGTCGACTGTACTTTTTTCCATAAATGCTGCCTGGCCTGTTGAGTTCCTCCAGCATTTTGTGTATGTTGCTTGCATATCCACCATCTGCAGATTCTCTCTTGTCAGCAGTTACAGTGACTGAGGGTCAATCCTGGCTTCAGGTACTGTTTGTGTAGAGTTTGCATTTTCTCAATGTTGACAATGTGAATTTCCCCAGGCCTCTGATTACTTCCCACATCCCAGATATTCTGTTATATTAATCTCGCACTATAAATTAACCTTCAGTGCAAGTTAATGGCAAACAACTACCCAAGGAGAGTTGATGAGCATTTGTGGGGAGAGGGAATAAGATGCAGTATTTCAGAGAATTAAGGAAAAGGGAGGGGGAATTGGGATAAATGAGACAGCTCATCCAATAAGCCAAATGGCTTCCTACTGTTTCATTCTTAGATGCAATAGTTCTGACAGCAGAATCTCCAGGAAGGACTTACTGTTTGTTGAATTTGTGGTTGTTTTCCCTCTCCAAACAGTGTGTGCATACAATCCCCGAAATAGCCAAGCAGACTGATGAGGTTATCAATCAGGACAAGGCACTGATCAGAATCAGATATTTGCAAACCCAAGAGAGACAAAGCAGAAAGAACATAACAGGATTGCACAGTAGGTATAGAAGCCTGATACCCCACACTGCCAGGTTCTGTAAGTCTTACAATTTGTTGAACAATTTGGCGCTTGAACTAACCAAAATAATCCTGGTCGTTGCAGTTTAACAACACTATGACCATTTGAATTTCTTTGGCCTAAAGTTGATGCTTTCTGTTCTGTTCTTTCTTGTAAAAATTGTATTTAATTTATATTTATGATTTGCAACTGATGTGATGCACCTCTGATGCTGCTGTAAATAAGCTTTTCATTGCTCCTGTGCTTACATGCACTTGTGCACATGACAATAAACTCAACTTTGACTTTGATCTGCTGTGGGTGGTTCAAATAGTGGGATGTGGTTAAGCAGTTTGACAATTCACATTCATTTCAAAATGCTGCTTCTCCTGCATCTGTAACTGACGTTAAAAGAAGTGACATCTAATAGTGCCTGTTGCAGTGTAGGGCTACGTGAGGCAGGTCTAACAATAAGATCATAGGATATAGGAGCAGTATTTGGTCATTCACCCCATTAAATCTGCTCCACAATTCCATCATAGCTAATCCCAGATCCCATTCAACCCTATACACCATATACGATGGAGTATAAACATCCATTGGAATGGATGTACTTCCCTTCTCTGCAAGCCTCACACAGAACTTCCATCACCATGCCAACACCTGCGCTTATACAACCTCTGTCCCCAACCCAAACCAATTATAGCATCATCCTGCAATGTTATAATTCAATCCTCAGTCCTCATTTTCCTTGTTTTCCAACTTTGCCAATACTCTCCGAAATTCACAACACCCACACTGCACTATCATCTGAAGCCTACCTCAATAAGTGCATCACACACAGAGGACCTTAAATCAGATATCCAATCACATGCAGCAATTATTCTGGTGTTGAAATTCAACAGCATGGTGTGCATAATTGTTGCGTAATAGAATTGCAGTGTCTACTTCTATTTTCAGAAAGTACAGCATAAACAATTAAATTTTAAATAAGACTATTCTCTTAATTTGTTCTAATTTTCAGCTCCAATAACTGCAAACTATAGAATGACTTTGGAGCTGAGATCTTGCAATTGTTTTCCATGTGCCAGATGTATTTGTTTATGGAAGACTTCATTACATCTGTGTTAATTTGGGTTACGTTCTTTAAATTACTCCACAGAGGAAAAGAGCCCAGTGAAATCATCTCAATCAGCATCGACTTGCCAACAAGAGTTCACCTTGAGTAGAAAGCAATGCTCCTGGGGACTGGAAACATCTGATTAATTTGCGAATATCAATTATGGTCACAGGATTTGACCTAACATTGTTGCTGTTTCTCTTTACACGCCTGATTTGAAAATCACAATGTTGAAGATGTCATCAGTGACATTTCAATCCTGCAAGCAGCCTAAAGACATTTGCAACATATGAAATAAGCACAATCCCCATCTGCCCCTCAAATCCGTTCTGTTCTTCTGCCTCTACCCTTGATTCTGATCCCTTTCCATGTTCAAAAATCAGTTTCTAATCTGAGTGAACTCAACAACTGAGCCTCCTCAATCCCCCAAGTGTTCATCACTCTCAGAGTGAAAAGAGGTCACATTTTGTCAGTCATCACAGTGGTCTCAACCATGTATGATGCCAGATCCAGCAATTTGTACAGCTGAACAAATTGAGGTGGTTCAACAATGCACAGGATACAAGGGCAATAAATACTGCTCTTGCCAGCAAGAAACACGTGGTGCATATGAAGATAAAACACGTTAATTTACATCAGGCATCTCCAATGGTGATTTTCTCAGCTGGTTCCCAAAACTAACAAATCTACTCAGCATTATTGGTTGCCCTACCCTGTACTAAACTATACCCAACTATCCACAAGACAATGGGATATAAAGATGAGTTTGATCCATAGAGACTGCTCAAACAAGACTGTTTTTTCTTCAAACCCATTCTCCTATCTTTTTTTCCCATAACTCTTCACCTCCTACCAATTAAGAAACATTCAATCTCTGCCTTAAATACACCCAAGGACTTGTTCTCCGCCACCCTTCTGACAAGAAATTCCACAGACTCACCTCCCGGCTGAAGAAATCCGTTCTCATTTCAGTTTTAAAGTGACATCCCTTTATTCTGAAGCTGTGCCCTCAGATCCAAAACTCTTCTACCAAATGAAACACCCTGTCCATGTCTACTCTATCAGAACCTTTCAGAATTTGGCAGGTTTCAAATTCAAGTTTAATTATCATTCAACTATACATGAATATAGCCAAGCGAAACAGCGTTCCTCCTTGGCCAAAGCTCAAAACATATTACCAACAGCACATTGAATATAGCATAAATAGTGCATACTGTATGGTTACAATTTCAGAAAAACATGTTGTCACAAAGAAAAAAATAGTAATATAACCCAAGTCCCTGAGTCCAGCTTGTTCTTCCACCGAGCGAACACCAGAGAGCAGCATCAACAAGAGGGGGTCAGCCCCCGACTAGTACGGGTCCCAACACACCCAACGTAGACCTCTGCACTCTCTCACGCCACCTCGGCTCTCCTTCCTGGGCAGCAGCCAGAGGCGACACTGCAGCCTCAGCCTACTCCTCGTCATAACTGAGGCAACACAGTGCCCCTGCTGGTTTCAATGAAACAGCCTTGCAGTGTCCTACATTACCAATGTCCAAGAAGGTATTGTGATCAAGACAATCACTCATTCTGTTTGTTGGATTGCGCACCCACTTTTCAATAATATCCCCCATTGAGTACTGGCTTCATACGTAAAGCCTTTAAATTCTGGGCTCATTCAAGTGAACCTCCTCAGGACTCTGTCAAGGGCCAGCAGAGCTTTCCTTAGGTAAGGGGCACAAAATTGTTCACAATACTCCAAATGTGGTCTGACCTTTGCATCATGCAGCCTCAGCAGTACATCCTTGCTTTTATATTCCAGTCTTCTCAAAAGGAATATTATCCTTGAAGATCTGGATGCACTTCAACTATCTCCCACCATTCATGACTGAATGTGGTAGTTGGCCCATCACAGTTGTCTATTGCCGGCTTCTCTTCTAGGGTACTCCCAGAATTCCTTACACCTTTGCAAAATGGAGTTTCAAGTCCCATTTTATAGGGTAAGTGTCACAAATTCAACAGAATCTCAATGGATGCACGATTACTGCTTGGTGTAGTTGTGGATTCCACCTCCAGCAACTGTCACATGCAATTACATTTTGTAATTTGGGAAAAACAGGCTAATCAATCTTTTGCAGACTCTTGGAACCGCGATGTCTTTTAATGTTCAATTAATATGATGAGTAAATCATGTTAACAGCAACCATCCCTCTCTACATGGTGTGAACTGCAATTCATTTATACGATGTACTTTTCACCTTGCAGCGTGAAACTAAGCATCATGTAAAAACAGGTTTATGCTTCTGAACATTGACATTGCAAAGAGTCCTTGAAAGAAGAAATGACCATTTTAGAAATAGCAAAGCACGACTGAGTCTGCACTGTGTGTTGATCATCAAACTAGGAGAATAAAGTACAAAATCCAATTGTTTTTGTATGATTGAGTCTCAATGGGATGATGAGAAAATTGTTAACTTCCAAACTAGCTGTTTCTATTTCCTATCCCCAAACACCCTGATTGCACATTTATAAACCTGAACAAATGAAATGATTGGTGTGAAATAATTACTCTGATATAGCTTTGGGTTGTTGCCAACAGTGGATCATACAGATTACCTACAAGAGCAAAAGAAGTTTGGAGCACAGAGGAAAATACAAAGGTTTGCAAAGACACCCAAGTTGTCCAATTTGCATCCAAACATTCTGTGCCGTCCAATAACACTAATTTGTAAAATTTACTCTTTGAGCTTTCATAAATTATACAGCAACTACAGTTTTAAGGATGGTTCTGTTTGCATAATTCTTAAGGGGGCAAGCACATCTCTTGTGCAATAATAATAAATGTTCTCAGCAAATTCTCCTCCCTTTTACTATAGTCCATCCTTTTTACAGAGTTGTCTTGCTTTGTATCTTTTTTCAAATTTTGAAACTTTCCTGCAACCAAGAATAAATCAGAATAAAGCCTATTATCACTGGCATATATTGTGGCATATATATTTACTGTATATTTCCACTGGAATCCATCATATCCTTGAAGTTTTCCTTCCCCTTTCTGTCCTCTTTTATCTCAGTTTCTGTTGCTTTGAATGTACCATGCCCATCAATACAACTGGGGAACTTAAGTTCCAGATCATGACATAAACCTGGAGCATTTTAAAAGCTAATCTCGGAGCCAGTATGTACCAAATCTACTGTCGTTAGAATCATAATTGGTTCACTGATGTCCTTCGGGGAAGGGAATCTGCTGTTCTGACCTGTATTTGACTCTGGGCTCATCAATCTGAAAAGCCTTCTCAGCTCAAGGGCAACTAGTCATAGAGCTTTACAGTACAGAAACAGGACCTCCGGCCCACTGAATCCATGCTAATCACCACCTGCCCATTTACACTAATCATGATTAGAGATGGACATTTCAGAATAAATGTCAACATTGCTGGTAATAACCATGTATCATAAACAAAAAATAAAAATTAACACCCTGAACTCCAAATCAGCTTTACAGCCACTAAAATAGACATTTTAACACTCCGCTAATCAGCTTTTGCTTTTTATTTCATCAACCTAATTTATGGCTCCATCTGTGATGTTCATTTGATCTACTACTGTTGCTGCCATTATCTTTCTATGCACCTTGTCTCTCTCTGCTAGTCTGTGCTACTGCTTGGTCTCCTAGCAATTGTGGCATCCGCTCCTTCACATTTTTTCGCTGAAATTCTTTTCAGTATGGAGACAGTACTGTATGTTCAGTGTGTGGTACCTTTAATTTGGTCGAACTAATGTTCTTTGCCATTTTTGACAAGACTTATCTGAATAGAAATTCAATATATGGCATAAGTTTTCAAGTTACAACTGCATATTATTTTTAAATAGCACACTATTTTTCAACTACTGCAGACCTAGTGCGGTATTTTATAGCAACCTTATTATTCATTGCTTCATTCTGTTGCCGAGGTGTAGAGTGCACCTGTACTGACACAGTCTAATTACTTCCTGCCAGGTGAGAGATGAGGTCAATAAGAATTTAACTGAAGCTTGGCAGGAGAATTTCATGGACTAGAATTTATTATATCTTTAGTCTAAATATCAGATCTCTGATGAAATGACTCTTGCCAGTTTTGTACCTGGATGTTGACAGTTGCTCATTACATGCAAGGCTGTTCTTGCTGATGAGTGGTTTAAACATATCATGGAAACAAAATCAAGAGCAATCTTGTCAACATTAGTATTTAGTAATTAGTACTGGGATTCCATAAAGTATTGTGTTACTCACAGTTATAGGATTGGGAGAAGTGTGCCTTACATACAAATACATAGACTGAGAAATTCTTTCAAGCAACACACACAAAATGCAGGAAGAATTCAGCAGGCCAAGCAGCAGTATGGAAAAGAGTACAGTTGATGTTTTGGGAACATTCACCAGGACTAACAGCAGGACAGATGCTGGAGAAACACAATGTGTCAAGCAACATCTGCTTCAGATGCTTCCTGACCCACTGTGTTGCTTGATTCTAAACATCAAACATCCAGTTCCCTGATCTGCTGAGTTCCTCCACGATGTTTTGTGCTGTTCCATGCCTCTGAAAATTGCTTTACTTCAGCATACAGTATGCTTACAATAGTGAGCATGGACAGCTCACTACTTCAAGTAACTTCTGCTCCCATAGTGTCAAAGTTATAACTGTTCATTAACTTGACAGCTGAACACAAATGTAGGCTAGAAATTGTTCCTGTCAATATTAGTGAACAGAGCTACTGCATCTGTTTTATCTTTGACTTTCAGTAAGTTAGTGCATCCACTAAAAAAAAAACAAATAAAGGAAATTCAGCTGAAAGGGTTAAATTTCTATGTTAACTTTGAACGGACTGCTATTGGGACGATTATATGCTGTAAACCAGAGATTTATTGTCTGTCTCCAAATCCAAGGTGGAGATTATAGGATCTTTTACCTTGCATGCTCACTAAAAATAGATCCCTTAATATACAAGATGGAAAAGTGAAAAAGAGAATGAACACTCAACAGTGATTTCAACAAAGATGTTTACACTATCTCAAGAGGGGCTACCTCTTCTACAGAAATCTACCTCACACTGAGGCTGTTTTCTGTGATGGCCTGGTGTGTGTGCACTGTACTCTGTGCTGTGAAGAATGATAACAATCACAGAAGCATTGAAGCAGCCATTTCATCCATCGTTTTTGTGCATTAGTCTTGTATTTTTCCCCCATAGTTCAGCAAACTTCTAGCTATTGTGCAGTTTTCTTTTCTGTTTTGAGAGTCACTACTAAGTCCATTATATCCCCTTCCAGGGTCTGCCACCAGCTCATAGCAATTTGTTATATCACAGAAAAAAATCCTGTCTCACCCTTGCTTTGGTCATTAATTTCTTAGAGAAGATTACATACCGTGAAAGTGAATGTTCACTGAAATCAGATGTCACACTGTGCAAGATATAAGCTCATGGCTAAAACATGGGCTCAGATTCAGAGTAAAGAGTATCATTGTCACCATGGATCAATGTCTAATACAATTCAAAGGTTCAAAGGTTCAAAGGTACAATTTCATGTCAGAGAAATGTATACAATATACATCCTGAAATGCTTTTTCTTTGCAATCATACACAAAAAAACAGAGGAGTGCCCCAAGAATAAACAACAGTTAAATGTTAGAACCCCAAAGTACTCCCTTAGCTCTCCTGATGATGAAGAAGTTACAAATGCAACTCATGTCCCCTTCCCTACAGATGACAACTCAGGGACACTGCCAACATATGGTCCTTTGAGGAACTGCCATTGATATCCTGAACCTTAATCAGAAATTCAGATTCAGATTTCCCTGAGCACCAAGAGTGTATTAAGTCTACTTTTCACAATACAGTCACTCTGTGGCATGGATATTCCTGGTAATTCCATCAGTAAATAAAACTGTCCCAGCACCTTCCCTTTATAAGGTATATTTATGGTCAGAATCTAGAAAAAAGAAGAAATACTTGTAGTTGGTTTGCTACATTAGACACTGGAGAGCTGCTTGTGTTTGTATTTATATACAGACTGAAACTCAATCCAAAGGCAGATTCTGAACTTTAGACAAGTCATGGTCACAGAACAATGTCACATGGATACAAGCCCTTCAGCCCAATTCATCCTTTTCGACCAAGATTTGAAATAAGCTAGATCCATTTGCTCAAATTTGGCCCGCTAACCCTCTAAAACTTGCCTATCCATGTACTTATCTGAATGATATTTCAGTATTATTATCATTGCTTCCTCAACCACTTCCTCCGGTGGCTCTTTCTGTATACTCACCATCTTCTGTGTGATGAAGTTGCTCCCCAGGATTTCTTTAAATCATACCCCTCTCACCTTAAACCTATGCCCTGTAGCTGCAGGAAACTTATAGGAGGCTTGATCCAAAAGCAGAGCAGTGGAGACAGCTTATCAGTGCAAGATAACTTTGATAATAACAAGCCATGAGGGGCCAAAAAACAAAAGAGAACAGATACTAAACTCACAAGCAACAAGCAAACTGCAGGCTAGGAAAAAGTGGTTGAGGCTGAAGTGTTCATATGAGGGAACAGATGAGAGCTGGTTTTAAACAGGCCACGGTTGATGAGTTGGAAATGACTGGAAGGTGACTCCTGTTAGCTACTGTCCAGACCTAACGGTAGCTTTTGGCTCTCTTTTCCTGAGGGAAAGTGTGTGCATTCATCCTAACTCTGTCCCTCATGATTTTATATACCCACTATTATATCACTCTAGTTGCCAAGGAATTATACTTTATACTTTATTGTCGCCAAACAATTGATACTAGAATGTACAATCATCACAGCGATATTTGATTCTGTGCTTCCCGCTCCCTGGATTACAAATCGATAGTAAATATTAAAAATTTAAATTATAAATCATAAATAGAAAATAGAAAAATTGGAAGTAAGGTAGTGCAAAAAAACCAAGAGGCAGGTCCAGATATTTAGAGGGTACGACCCAGATCCAGGTCAGGATCTGTTCAGCAGTCTTATCACAGTTGGAAAGAAGCTGTTCCCAAATCTGGCTGTATGAGCCTTCAAGCTCCTGAGCCTTCTCCCGGAGGGAAGAGGGACGAAAAGTCCGTTGGCTGGATGGGTCGTGTCCTTGATTATCTTGGCAGCACTGGTAGAATTATGTCCTATCCTGCCATCCTCTCCCTGTAATTCAGGACCTTGAGTCCAGTAACTTGAGTTTTCCAGTGACTTCTAGAATGTTTGCAGTCCTTCCAACAGAAGTGCTCCCATGGTGCTGTTGGAGAGGGAGTCCAGGATTTAGATCGCGATGATATATTATGCAGTGGTAGTTGATAGTGTTATTCCCATGCCAGCCAGTTGTCCACTCCCACATGGGAGGAGTTCACATACTGTACAAACAGAGTTATCAATAAAGTGCAGAGGAGTGTCCTGCATGCTGGCACCCTGGTGTGCTCTGCACTGTCCCTCGATAACCAACACAGTATTGTGTCACAAATGGTTGATCATCAGTTAATTGGTGCTACAGACCAGGTGAGGCAACAGCAAGAAAGAATATACATATACAGTAAGACTTTTCTTGTTCATTTATACCTATGAAAAATTATCCAAAGACCTAACCTGCCTGTGCTGGTTTGCTAAATGTATGCACTATGAAGCATGAGCTGAGAAGGGGCCAGGGTAACCAGGCAATGCCTTCAAACTGTACCCAAATGGGATATATTGTAATAATCTGTGGGCTACTAGCTTGGGGAAGTGCACAGAGACAGAGACACAGCAGATAAGTCAGTCAAACTCTCAGGGAGAGAAAAGAAAACTTTTGTAGTCCAAAAAAGTAAACTAATAAATAAACAAGCAAACAGGAAAATGGAGAAAATACCTGCAGTGCCTTCATCTACTTACCTAATAAAGTCCTCCTTATATCTTTGATTTCTCAAAGCCAGGGGACTTTGAGAGATGGCTCAGATGCTTTGAGAGATTTAGGGTTGCAAGTGACCCATTCTGGATTCAGAAGAGCATCAGGTAATGTAGATGACATCATGAGTAGATTAGGAGTGACAGATAATCAAAAAATAAGTACAAAAATGTGCACGACAAATTCAAAGAATATTTCACAGGAAAGCGAAATGAGATATACAAAAGGGCATGGTTCAACTCCAGAAAACAGAAGCCAGATGAATGTGTGAATGACTTTATCAGAGCACTGTATGCCCTGTCAGACAACTGTGCATATGGAAATCTGAGAGATAAACTCAGTAGAGACAGGATTGCTGTTGGGTTACTGGACACCGAAACGTCAGAGAGAATTCAGTCTCAGGTAAACCTTACACTGGAGGAAGCAACTACTGTGGTCAGACAGGGTGAAAATGTTTGTCAGCGACAGACGAAACTCAGACATGGAAAAAATGCTGAGGTAAAGCTAGAAGCTGTACAAAAAGAAGGGTACCAACAAGGTGCAGTCAGAAAGACAACAGAAAGAGGAGACAGTAGAGCTCAGCTAAAACAAAACAGACAATCAAAAGAAAGAGCAGGTAAAATGTCCAGCTGCAGGAGATGCAGCAAGTTTCCATTCTACATCAAAGAGTTCGATCCAGCAAAAGAAGTGAAATGCCACCAATGCAGTAGAGTTGGCCTTTATAAAAGCCAGTGTCTCTCAAAAACAGTTCTTCAGGAGGTCAAAGAAGTCCATGAGTCAGACGAAGAGAGAGTTTTCCTTGGTGTTCTCGATTCAAATCTGCAAGATTGGTGTGGTATGGTTCAGTTGAAAAGTGAGGCAGTGACCATTAAAATGGACACTGGGGCAGATGTCACAGCCAACTACTTCCATGTGTAAAAAACAGAGAAACAGTTAAAAGAGGGTGTCTATATTGTTCAGAATCTCCTCTCACCAATACTGGGATGACAAGTCATTGAGAAGCTGAACCTCATTGCGAGGTTGGATTCACTAAATAATGTTCAGAGGCAGGAGAATTATCCAGAATTTTTAACAGGCCTGAGGGTAATGAAAGAAGACTACCTTATCCAACTGAGGCCAGGAGTGACAGCCTACTGTCTGACTGCAGCGAGGCATATACCAGTACCATTAACGAACCAAGTCAAAGCTGAACTTGAGAATGAAGGCACTTCACATCATAACAATAGTGAATGGACTTACTGACTAGTGTGGGGGCATTGTTCTCAAGCGAAGTGGCACAGTGGGGATCTGTGTTGATCCAACAAAATTGAATAATGCTGTGAAGTGGGATAAGTTTATTCTACCCTCTGTTGAGCATGCATTGGGTATACTGGATGGAGCAAAGTTTTTCACCAATCTAGATGCAAACTCAATGCTCTGGCAAATCAGTTTAGCTCCTGAAATATAGAAGCTCACAACCTTTATCACACCATATGGATACTGTGCCTTCCAGACACTCTCTTTTGGCATCTCATCAGCCCCTGAACTCTTTCAGTTGGGAATGAACCAAATTTTGGAGATACTGGAAGTAGAAGTCTGCCTCAGTTCAGCACATAGCATAGTAAATGTTGGAGAATATGACACAGGACCTGATACTGACACCCTGCCTTTTCAATCCATCTTGGCGGGAGTTTAAATCGTCCAAATATCGGGTCGTTCTTTTCTCTAATTCCGGGCCCTGTCACTTTGATACACTGTGAACCTGGACATCAGAGTCATGTTTCAGCCCATACCCAACCTTTCCAAATTAGCCCGGCACTTAGATTGATCAAACCTCTGTCATGGTCTGGATCAGGGTCCGTTTAAATTTAGCTTGTTTATGTTACGATTCGGACCGTTGATTCCCTGTTTTCCTGTGTCCCTCGACTTTGGTGATTAGAGGCAATTAACACTCAGCTGAACCGGTGGTTTATAGTCTCCAGCTTTCAGCCATTCGGTGCGGGAGCGTCTGCAAAGTCACGGGGTGCCGATGTCAACTGGCCGGAGCAAGCCTAGTCTCTGCCAAAGCGAGTGCCGGTAATTCACCTCTCCTCACCGGAGCAACCCTGTCCAGTTACTTGGCCGAAGTGAGCCTGCAAAGTTTCCTCATCAAGATGGGTCCGTCAGTTAACCCGCCGGAGGGAATCTAGAACCGCTGTCTACTGTTCCCGGGCAGAGTCGAGAGATTGTCACTACCCAGAGGCTCCAAGTCAAGTCCTGGCTCTGGCGGCATCCAAGTTCCACGTCCACGTCCTGGCTCCGGCGGCATCCAAGTTCCACGTCCATGTCCTGGTCCTGGCAGCATTCAAGTACCACGTCCAAGTCCTGGCCCTAGCAGCATTCAAGTACTACATCAGTCCTGGCCCTGGTGGCTTCCCAGTTCCGAGTCAAGTCCTGGCCCTGTCGGTCTATGATTCCTGTCCTACGCCCCCTGTCTGAATCCCTTCTCTGCCCCTCTTGCTTCTAGCCCTTGTCTGAAACCCCTGCCTGCACTTTGGTCTAGTTCCATCACCGGATCTAGATAGGTACTGTCTGGTGTTTATTCGTGTTGGTCTTGTCTTGTCTTGTCCTGGCCTCCATGGGGTAAGTCAGGCCGTCTTGCCGTTGCCCCGCGGGGAGTCGTGTCTTGTCTTGTCTTGTCCTCGCCTCTGTGGGGTAAGTCAGGCCATCTTGCCGTTGCCCCGCGGAGGGTCATGAGTCCCGGCCCTATGTCCTGTACCCAAGGAGGGGTCCCAGCTCTCTGTTCTGTGTGTGAGTCCCGGCCCTATGTCCTGTACCCAAGGAGGGGTCCCGACTCTGTGTTCTATATATGTGTCCATGGTTCCGTGTACCTGCTCTCCCGAGACCAAGGCTCTGTTTTCCATGTTCCTCCTCTCCCTAGCCCACGTCATGTCCATGCCTGGTTCTGGGGTCTGAGCTCGAGGCAAGACCCAGGTACTAGGTCCTTGCCCAGTCTCTGGCTTGGAGTCCATACCCTAGCCTCTTCATGTCTCCTCTAGTTCTGGGAGCCGATTCCGAATCCAAGCCCAGACCCTTGGTCCCAGTCTAGTCGTAGTCCTGAGTCCGTATCCTGTTCGCTATTCCTGCTTCTGTCTTGCTCTCCTGGTATCATCCAATAAACTAAATCTAAGTAACCTCACAAGGCGTGTCTTGCATTTGGGTCCACTTTTGCTCCCATGCCCCCGCCATTGTGACAACCTCACTCTTGCTTTAGGTGGAGGAGCCTTGAATCTCTCTCTAAACAGCATTCCTCCCTTCTCAGTATGTTCAATTCCTTTTCAACTATTCCTACCTCCCATCATAGCGTACAGCACTCTTGGATTCCTGTTGACCTACATTCCACCCTGTTGACTTTCATCCACCACAACGCACGCCAACATCCCTTTAAGCCCCCTTAGCCTGGCCCATTCTGAGTTCTCAAGTGGGGAGAAGAGACTTTTATCATAGATAAGAGGGATAAATCTGGACATATTTTGGTAGATCACCTAGAAACAGCCCACCAAGATTTGGAGTATTCCGCTGTCATGCCCCTGCTATCACAACATGACCATGTGCGTGTCAACACACCTCTGCACAAGCCAGAGACTCCTGCTGTTTCTCCACCCATGGAACACAGGACCCAAGCTGGGCAGCTCCTCCAAGCTCCAGACAGGCTCACAGTGCCGTTTTTCATTCATTCTTGGGGGGAGGGGTTCTGTACAGGATAATGTAATTAGGAGAAATGCACATAATTCACATTCACCAATATTGAGTTGGGGTTTCACTCTAACATGCTGGTCTGATGTGATAACTTTATATAACGCTCAGCTATATTGGCTTGTATATGTCGAGGGGAAATCCCGCCCAGCACCTGCCTGAACGCTTCCCACTGAGTCGGTTGCTGCACCACTGCCACCCGAATCAATCCCAAACATCAATCATCAGCCAGCACACACAGTATGTTTTACCAAGCACACTTTATAGATATTACTAAGTCTATGAAATTAATATAAAGTCGATACAGAAAAGGAAGTAATGAAGAAAAAGGTGCCAGACTTATCAAAATCCAAGTTCTTCGTGCACAACCGTTGGAGCTCAATCGATTCCTGACGACCACCCGGATCCTGTCGACTCACGGCTCGGGACCACCCGGAGTGATCGACCGGAGCCTTTCGCACGTCTGCCGTCCTCCCCGTCTCTCCTCCGACTCCCAGCCAAAAAACCCCGTTCCCAGTCATATGAGACAGCATTATCACCCAAAAAAAACAATAACATGACCACCCATTGGTTAACAGCACCCTGCTATCTGTATCAACCCAAGCAACTGTCTAGCTAGAGACTTTCTCAGCATTTAACATAACAAAGAAGCATTCCCAAGGATAACATAACAAAGAAGCCATTTTAATTAGCCTAAGAGACGAAACCTCCTACATTTATTATGTAAAGTTTTTAGCACGCTTTTATGTTTGGGTTATAGAGTTCAATAAAATGTGATCTGGGTTTCATTAAACATAAAACAAATCACTTGTTTTATTTGTGTAAACTTACAGATAGAACTGATGCATCATGGGGTTATACAGCACATTAATTGGTCCACATGAAATGCTGGCGAATCTCAGCAGGACAGACAGTATCAATGGAGAGGAATAAATAATCTTTACAATTTTGTATTTCTTGATGAAGGGACCCGGTTCAAAACATCAACTATTTATTCCCCTTAACAGATTCTGCATGACCTCCTTAAGTTCCTCCAGCATTTTGTGTTTGTTCCAGCATCTGCAGAATCTCTTGAGCTTACATTGATAGGTCCATTGGCCCACCATGTCTGTGTGGACCATCACGTACCCAAACACACTATTCCCATTTAATTCTCCCCATCAAATCTCTCCAGATCTTGTAACTCACCCATATAGTAGGGATGATTTACAGTGGATAATTAACCCACCAACCCACATGTTGTCAGAGGGAAACCAGCACACCCACAGGAAAACAAGCCTGTCATAGGGAGAACATACAAACATCTCACAGACAGGACTGGAGGTCCAGACTGAACCCGGGCTGCTGGAATTGTAGACCCAGCTACTACACTTGAGGATGAATGGGAGAAGATAAGAATAGAGGAGCTTGTGAAGGGATCTAGCAGATATATAAAATCATGTAAGCTCAAAACAAAAGGCAGAGAACATGTATTTCTAATGGTAAATGTTGCAAAGGGGCCGTTGAATGGAGTTGGGATTGGCCAAAGAACCAAAGTAGCCATAAAGGAAATGTGTTACATGCAGAATGATTTGGGTGTGGATGTAGATGCAACTGTGGAGTTCAAAGGGGGATGTTTAAGTATCCGAAAAGGAAAGAATGTGCGGATCTCAGGAGAGAAGGTAAGGGGATGTGACTGGCTGGGTCATTGCAATGAACTAGACTTGCTAAATATCCTTCTTCCGTAGTGTAAGCACAATGAATCTGATTCATCAGAATGAGAGGTCTTCAGTCTTAAACGTTAACTCTTTTCCTCTCTGCTCTGAATGTTACCTGACTTGCTGAGCACTTCCAATATTTTCTGTTTTTATTTCAGTATTTCCACATTTGTAATATTTTAATTTTGTAAAAAGGGTCATAATTTTCTTCTGTCACATTTTCGGAATTGGCAGTACCAGCAATATAAACTCAGCTGCTCCCAAATTACATCGGTGATTTCAGCTACTAATGACTGAGAAATATACATTTAAATCATTTCACTTTCAGGTCATTAACTTTTACCTTGTACAAAGAGACCTGGTTTCATGATATACAGTCTGTGGTGTTTGAGATTTGCCTTCATATTATATAAATTATAGCTCATGTAATGATACAGAAAAGCATGAGATCCATTTGTAAAGGTCATTCAGACTTTTAGCAAGATTGGAGAAATATACCAGATACACTACCGCTTGTGGACACTCACCTCCACCGGTGGTGCATTTCTTCCATCTCTGTCAATGATGTCATTGTAAGATCAACACGTCCAGGCTGTTCAGTGAGGCCTTTGCAAGAGTCATTTTTTTTTCATCTGAGGAAAGAACTGTTGAACATTTTTAAAGCCGTTTTCCTTCCTGTTATTGGATAAAGGGACAGTGTGGATTTAATATTTAAAATTCTTTCAGATTCGGGTTTGTACATTAAAACACACAGTGAAATATGTTGTTTGTGTTAACAATCAACACAACCCAAGGATATTCTCTTTCATCTCCACACAGATTTCTGCCACAGACTAGACAATTCCAAACTTAGCTGCAGAGAACCACCTTCTTTAAACTAAAACCAGTTTTCAAACTCCAATTGTGTTATGGGTGTGATGGCAGCACAGAAGCACCAAAAGCTGAAAACCTGACCAGCCACCATGCAAGGGAAATCCAAATGGAAAGAGTTAAACTGTAACAAGTGCTCCCAGTTACAGCTTTCAGTGCGTGAGACATTTGCACGTGATTAATATGGAGACATGAAGTCACACTGCACATACAGAGGCTCGCTGGCCACCATGTCCATGCTCACCATTAAATATCCATTGACCTGTTGCTGTGCTGCGTGACTGTATCTGATTCCAAAACTGAAGTGAGAGGATAGACTCATACAGCATGGAAATGGGCTCTTGGGTCCATCTGGTCCAAACCAACCAAAGTGCAATCTAAAATATTCTCATTTCCTCACATTTGGCCCATATCCCATTTCCTAAACTTTTTCTACCCATGTACCTGTCCAAGTGCATTTTAATTGCTGTTGATAAACCTTTCTCATCGGTTTCCTCTGGCCACACATTCCACATACTGACCACTCTCTGAGTTAAATAATTGCCTCTCGGGTTCATATTAAAGCTCTTCCCTCTCACTTTAAACCTGTTCCCAAACACTGGGAAAAGGTGATGCACATTGGTCGTGTATGTGCCCTGTATAATTTTATACACCACAAGAAGTTCAACTCTTTTTGTCCTACACTCCAAGAAAAAGAAGATTGGATCGGCTGGACTTGTTTTCACTGAAGTGAAGAATGCTAAGGCTATGGGCTATATAGATTTGGTCGGCAGCCAAATCTTTAACCCATAGTATCTATTATTTATTTTTTTTTACAGATACAGCATGTTAACAGGCCCTTCTGGCCTAACGAACACATATTATCTATTTGCACCAAGCTGTTATTTCCATAAGTAAAGTGAAATAAAATGTGCTCGGAGCAGACTGCCTCCATCATCTATGCATGAGGCACAGTAACTGAACAGTGGATAAAGTATCTGGTACACCAGAGAAAAGAACCAAACGTTGCTGTGAGTATAAATTACAGTCCATTCATATTTCATGTGATGTTAACTGCTGGTTTAAAGAAGCCTTCTCCCCAGATCGTCTCTCTCCTCAGCTTTCCCAACCATCATATTATAGACTTATGCCAACTGTCCTTACCCCCCACTCCCCCTCCCACGGACCCTGGTCACAGGATAGGCTGTTAATTGAATGTCGACTGCAACCCTATTTTCAAGCTAGAAACTACATGGACAATTTCCAGCAGGATCACCTCCCAGCAACTGGGAACAGAAAAAATGATCATTTGTTGTCCTAACCCATTGCTGCTGAGAGTCAAAGCAAGGAGATTGAAGGCTACGCAGGAGGGAAGAGATAGATTGATCTTGGAATAGATTAAAAGGTCAGCACAACATCATGGGCCGAAAGTCCCATGCGGTGCTGTACAGTTCTATGGTCTGCACCTATGTGAGCAATGAACCTATTAGTTCATACAACTTTGTAATGTGGGAGAAAACTGGAGCAGCAGAGGAAACCCATGTGGTCACAGGGAGAACATCCAAAATTCTTACAGACAGCCATCAGATTGAACCCCATTCACTGGGACTGTAATAGCATTACACTCACTGATACACTACCATGCCGCCCACTGCCAGGCATGTAGACAGACATGAACATAGGCGAGGCCAATTAGCATACTGACTTGATGGGAGAGAATGGGATTAGTATAGATGCACAAAAATGTCGGTATGAACATGGTGGCCTGAAAGACCTCGTTTCTGTGTCGAATGACTCCATGACTCTGTAAACTGTTGGCATTGCTCCTAATGATGATGTGCAAGGAAATGTCAGGACTAGAGCATGAAAAACAGTTATGGAATAGGGAGATTGGAATAATTTTGTAGAGCGGTTGAGATAACGTCACCATGATTCATTCAAGGCCTGAACAATTTTAAATTTAAGTCACTCTGGAACCAGCCGATGAAGATTGAGTGGTCGATGAGAAGCTTGTAGATGGTGAAATGAAACAACAATCAAATGTGTATAAATCATTCTGAACATTCTTTATAACTTGTAGTAGCTCATAAATAAAACAAGAAGCTATGGAATGGAAGTAAACACAAGCCCTTTCTGTGTTACAATTTCAAGGCGTTGTCATAATCCTAAAATTGCCAAACAAAATTAATCATTGAATGTAGTAAGACTTGCATAAAGCTAAGATGATGAAGATAGTTAAGGTGTTTTTCCACGTACTGGGTAACTTAAAACATAAATTATGTTACGTAAAGTATTCAGTCATCTTGGCCAAAATGTGTCCCTGTACCCTACACCTGCACTTCAGTCAGTCAGTGGTTCCCTTTGAAGGAGCTGGGTGAGTTTGTGATTCATCAATCTTTCAAAAATGGATTTCAGCCTCTCAAGAGGTACGACTCATTTGATTCAATAATTTTTAGTCTCATATGCAATAGTCTGATAGTCATGTAGCCTCATCATTTATTGTCTCTTAGGCATATATGAAACTTGTGAATAAAATTCCTTTATGCCCTCTGCCTTAATGAATTTCATTTACTGGACTTGAACTCAAATGGTTTTATTATCACTAAATGGCCTCCTGAGCCATCTGAGAGGGAAGTTAATCATCAATTGTGCTGTTGTAGGTCTGGTGTCAGCTAATATCTGGTGAATGTCCTCCGCTTCAGAACGCTAGTCAATCAGATGGCTGTTCAGAACAATCAGACATGGTCATCATTTGATTTTTGGATTCCAAAATTCAAAATTGAATTTATCACTGTCTGTGGTGGTGGGATTTGAACCTGCATCCTCAGGACTTTGCACAGATTATTTATCCAGCGATAATACCATTGCACCATTGCCTTTCCTAAAATAGACAGACAAAGAAAGCAGGTGGAAAAGAGCTTTCCCAGTACATCACACATCATCCTGCAGTGTTCTCCCAAACCAATGGCATTATCAGCTACATGAAGATGATGACCAGAACAGTTAGTTTTTATTAAACTAAAACTCCATGATGGTAGATTAAATCTCATGGAACAGAGAACAGAATTTTACAGCACAGTACATGCCCTTCGGCTCATGATGTTGCGTGACCTTTGAACCTAAAATGAACCTATCCCTTCCCTTCTAAATAAACTTTCATTTTTCTATCATCTGTGTGGCTATTTAAGAGTTTCTTAAATGTCCCTAATGTATCTGCCTCTACCCATCACCTCTGCCTCGATGTTCCATGCACCCACAATTCTCTGCGTAAAGAACTTAGGACAGACTTCTCCCTTACCACACTATGCTCCAATCACTGCAAGATTATGTTCCTTGTGTTAGACATTTCTGCTCTGGGAAAAAGTTTCTGGCTATTCACTCAGTCTATACCTCTTATCATCTTGTACACCTCTATATTTTCCTTGAGAAATTATCTCCGTTGTTGGTAGGTGGTGGGAGAATCAAGGTAGGGATGGATGAACATGTGAGAAAGGAAAATAAATGGGGTAATGGGATTGATCGGATCATTCTGAGTGCTGGAATGAGCTGAATGGCTTGTATGTCAAAAGAAAATGTAAAATACAGATTCAAAGTTGTCAGTCTACTTTGTTGAGTCTCAAGAGATCTGACTGAGCTCCTCTTTCAGGAAGAGGTAAAGTGATTTCTTGTTTGTGTCCAATATACACTCAATGTACAGTAAGTGTATGCTCATGGTCTTCTGCTGCTGTAGCCCATCTACTTCAAAGTTCAACATGGTGTGCAATCAGAGACGCTCTTCTGCACATCTGAGGTAATGGCGTCTTCCTGTCAGCTTGAACCAGTCTGGCAATTTTCCCTGACCTCTCTCATCAGCAAGCCATTTTTTCACAGAGACTGCTGCTCATTGGATGTTTTTTTGTTGGTTTTTCGCTATTCTGTTGCACTTGAAAATCCCAGGAAATCAGCAGTTTCTGAGATGCTCAAACCACCCAGTTCGGCACCAACAGTCAGTCCGCGGTCAAAGTTTCTTAGATGACATTTCTTCTCCATTCTGATATTTGGTCTCAACAACTGTACCTCTTGACCATGTCTACATGCTTTTATGTATTGAGTTGCTGCTACGTGATTGGCTGATTAGATATTTGCATTAGTGAGCAGGTGTACCTCATAAAGTGGCCGCTGAGTATATTTTCCACAGTTAGTCCACTTCATACCAGTAGTGATCCTGTCTCTGAAGGTGGGAGCTCAATGGCAGCTCATCAAGCCCTCATTATCAAGTAAGTTTGCCTTCCTCAGCAATCCTTCAGAAACCTCCAGTGTCCCTGATGACAAAAGCTGCAGATAATGTATCTAGCTGCAGCTTCATACAGATCTTGTTAAGGAATTAGAGCTGGAGCTGGATGAACTCTGGATCATTCAAGAGGCTGAGGGGGTTGGTTACCATCAACCTAGTACAGGGTACCCCTGTGGCTGTACCTATCAATAATATAGCAGAGGAAAGCCACAGTGGTCAGGTCTCTGGCACTGAGTCTGGCTATGTGGCTCAGAAGGGAAGGGAGGGTGGAGAAGAGGGGAGCTGTGGTAACGTTGGTTAGGGGAACATACGGGAGGTTATTTGGACGAGAGTGAGATTCCCGGATGTTAAGTTGCTTCACAGGTTCTAGGGTCAGGGCCATCTCGGATCAAGTCCACAGCATTATTAAGTTGGAGAATGAACAGCCATAGGTCATTGTCCAAGTCGGTACCCATGACACAGGCAGGAAGGGTGACAAGGTCCTACAAAGTGAGTTCAGGTAGTTAGCTGCTAAAATTAAAGGACAGTACCCCTGGGTTGTGATCTCAGGATTCCTACCTGTGCCATGTGCTATTAAAGCAAGAAATGGGAAGATCATACAGTTTAACAAGTGGCTAAGGAGATGGTGCGGGAGTTGGTCTGTGACCAATCACTGAGCGGGATTCATTAGAAAGAGCTAATAAAAATAAAATGTTTGGAGTAGTTTTGGCTGATCCGGCTTAGGTGATTAAGTATCTGGTGAGTTTCTCATTTTCTTCATAATTCTTCATTCCTTGTCAGTTAGGGCACAGATAGCGCAGTGTTTTGTTCTGTGTGTGAGATGTGGGAATTCTGTGAGACCACTGAGCTGCAGCTACTTGGAGAACAAATTAAGGAACAGGAGCTGCAGCTTGATTGTGGTGACTTCTACTTTGAAAAGGCACACTCGACAACTTCATGCCCAAAGAAACAACTTTACCTGGAACGTCAAAACCGATATGTATATACAGCGACTTTCACAACCCATACGGCATGACAGGAACACTATATACAAAGCACCGGAAGTAAAAAGAACGGAAATAAACACCCCCCACCACCACCACCATTATTCTAATTAGTATTAACTTACTTTTAATAATGCTCACATTACAACATTGATGACTTCAGCTCCTATCGGAGAATGAGGAAGAGATGGATAGGAGCTACAGCATAGAAGTCACCCCAATGTTGCAGGAGGCAAGTAACTTGGTGATTGTAAGGAAAAGGAAGTGAAATGGACAGCCAGTGTAGAGTACCCCTGTGGCTGATCATCTCAATAATATGTATACCACTTTGGACAAAAAGAGGAGGACGACTTACCAGGGGATAGCCTTAGAAGAGAAGGAAGGTGAAGAGGACTGCAGTGGTGATAGGAGATTCCATAATCAGAGGAACAGAATGAGATTCTGGGGGCATGATAGAGACACAGTTACAAAATACACATGGACTAAGATGTTAACTGTCCTGTGCTATCACCAGTGGGATCATCAGTTGATCTGCCACCTGTCCTCAGGAGTTTCGGCCCACTTATGATCAAGACTCATTCGAGGTGGTGGGCCAGCAGTGCTAAAGCACCACCTCCCACTGGTGAGCTTAAAAACTTGGCATCTGCCTCTATCAGAGTTGTTGGTCATTTCCATCAAACAGATAGTCTACTCTTCAGGTGTCTATGCAACTACTGAAGGGTTTGCAAGATATGTATACACTGTCTGACTATCTGCCCCTCTGGACATACTTGGTCCACACCCATGCTGATCCTTTCTCTGCTGCCTCAGCTACAGCCCTGCTAGTTGACTTGATCTCTCGTCTAGTGAAGCCAAGGTCACGCAGCCACTTCTGGAGAGTGAACACAATAAACCCACAGCAGCCTACTTCAAATGGATAGCATGAGACCTTCCACCCTCTGCCTCTGCACTCTGATCTTAATTCTGCATACTTGGTTAACCTGTGTTCATTGACTTCATTGATGTTGTCTTCCCAGGGGACTGTGAGTTCACCAATAAGCGTTTCTCTATTGGTGTCAGACCATACGATTATATCTGGACACAATGTTGTAAAAGCTATTTGCTCCGGGAAACTGCCTTTCCCGTCCAAGTCAGCCTTGACACACCAATCATTGGCTGAAGAAAGTATGCTTGATCGTGAGCCTGTGCTGTACACCCTTGACTTGGAGCCTTCTTTCACAAATGATATGCGATGTTCTGTGCAGCATGGGGCATGAGATAAGTTGTGCTGCAGTACTCTCTGCTCAACCGCTTCTGTCACAACTTTGAGAACGTTGTTATGTCTCCACGTGTACATGCCACTGAAAAGATTGACTCGGCATGCACTCAAGATATGTTGAAGTGTGTTCCCTTCTCACCACAAGCAGCACACCTGTCTGTCTTATCTTCATACCAGGTGCTGAGGTTGGCAGGTGTTGGGAGCAGATCGTATGCTTCTGGGGGCATGATAGAAACACACAGATGGTATGTTGCCTTCCAGATGCCAGGTTCAGGCATATCATGCTTTGTGTCCACAGATTTCCAAAGGGGGAGGATGAGCATCCATATGTAGCTAGACAAGGTGAGGACGTCCTGGAGAAATTTTAGGAAGCTTGCTAGAAAGATGAAAAACAGGACCACCATGGTAGTAATCTTTGGATTGATGCCCATGCCACATGCCAGTGAGTTAGCTTCTAAAATTAGAATAGGATGATTTGGAAGATAAATGTGTGGCTGAGGAACTGGTGCAGGGCACAGGGGTTCATATCTATGGATCATTGGGATCCCTTCTGGGGAAGGTACAACCCATACAGAAGGGATGGGTCACAAATGGAACCTGAGGTGGTCTGATATCCTTGCAGGTAGGTTTGCCAGAGTAATTTGGGAGATTTTAAACCAATTTGGCAGAGGAAATAGAACTAGAGTGATGGTTCTGAAGATGAGGTAGTTGGTTTACAAGTGGAGGCAATGTATAGTGAGACTGCTAGCAATGAGAGGCTGATGATAGAGAAAAATTGCAGTCAACTGGATGAGATGCATTGTGAAAGGTGGATAAGATCAAAAATGATGAATACAGGACTGAAGATGTTAAATTTGAATGTGCACAGTGTATGAAATAAAGTAGATAAACTTGTAGCACAGTTTCACTTTGGAATCACTGAATCATGGTTGAAAGAAGATTATAGCTGGGAGCTTAATGTCAAGGATACATAGTGTATTACAAGGACAGGCAGGGAGACAGAGAGAGTGGCATTGCTGTGTTGGTAAACAATAAAATCAAGCCATTAGAAAAAAGTGACATGGAGTCGGAAGGTGTTGAATCGTTGTGGGTAGAGCTAAGGAACTGCAAGGGTATAAAGACCCTGAAGAGAGTTATGTACAGACCCCCAAACAGTATTAAAGACGTGGTCTACAAATTATAACAGGAGATAGAAAATGCATGCCAAAACGGCAATGTAACAATAGTCATGGGGGATTTCAATCTGTAGGTAGATTGGGAAAATCAGGTTGATGCTGGATCACAAGAGGGGGAATTTTTAGAATGCCTACAAGATGGCTTTTTAGAGCAGCTCATCGTTGAGTCCACAAGAGGATCAGCTATTCTCGACTGGATGTTGTGCAATAAATCAGGATTGATTAGAGAGCATAAGGTAAGGAATTCTAATGGGAAGTAATTATAATATGATAGAATTCACCCTGCAATTTGAGAAGGAAACGCTAAAGTCAGATGCATCAGTACAGTGGAATAAAGGGAATTACTGATGCATGAGGGAGGAGCTGACCAAGATTGATTGGAAAAAAGCACTGACAGGGATGATGGCAGGACAACAATGGTGGAATTTCTGGGAATACTTCGGAAGGCACAAGATATATACATCCCAAAGAGGAAGATGTATTCTAAAGGCAAGATGACACAACTGTGGCTGACAAGAGAAGTCAAAGCCAATATAAAAGACTATAATAGAGCAAAAGTTAGAGCATTGAGAAGCTTTTAAAACCCAACAAAAGGCAACTAAAAGTCATAAAGAAGGAAAAGATGGAATAGGATGGAAAGCTAGCCAATAATATTGAAGGAAAACCCAAAAGTTTCTTCAGATGCATAAAGTGTACAGGAAAGGTGAGAGAAGATATTGGACTGCTGGAAAATGATACTAGAGAGGTAGTAATGGGGAACAAGAGATGGCAACAAACAGAATAAGTATTTTGCATCAGTCTTCACTGTGAAAGGCACTAGCAATACGTCAGAAACTCGAGAGTGTCAAGGAGCAGAAGTATGTGAAGTTACCATTACTAGAAAAAGGTAATTGGGAAATTGAAAGATCAAAAGATAGATAAGTTACCTGGACCAGTGTTCTGAAAGAGGTAGCTGAAGAGATCATGGGGGCATTAGTAATGGTCTTTCAAGAATGAATTGATTCTGGTTTAGTTCCAGAGAAATGAAAAATTACAAATATCACTCCACTCTTCAAGAAGGGAGAGAGGTAGAAGAAAGAAAATTATAGGTCAGTTAGTCTGTCCTCAGTGGTTGGGAAGATATTGGAGTTGATTGTTAATGATATGGTTTCAGGATACTTAGAGGCACATGAAAAAATAGGCCATAGTTAGCATGGTTTCCTTAAGGGAAAACCTTGCTTGACAAATCTATTGGAATTCTTTGAAGAAATAACAAGCTGGATAGACAAAGAAGAATCGATTGATGCTGTGTACTTGGATTTTCAGAAGGCCTTTGACAAGGTGCCACACATGTGACTGCTTAACAAGTTAAGAGCCCATGGAGTTACAGGAAAGATACTAGCATGGATAGAGCATTGGGTGATTAGCAGGAGACAGAGTGTTGAGGAAGCAGGGAGGCTACAGAAGGACTTAGACATAATAGGAGAATGGGCAAAGAAGCGGCAGATGGAATACAGTGTAGGGAAGTGTATGGTTATGCACTTTAGTAGAAGAAATAAAAGTGTAAACTATTTTCCAAATGCAGAAAACATTCAAAAATCTGAGGTGCAAAGGGACTTGGGAGTCCTCTTGCAGGATTCCCTATGGGTTAATTTGCAGGTTGAGTTGGTGGTAAGGAAGGCAAATGCAATGTTAGCATTAATTTCAAGAGGATTAGAATATAATAACAAAAGTGTAACATTAAGGCTTTTAAGGTAGTGGTGTAGCCTCAACTGGAGTACTGTGAACACAAGGAAATCTGCAGATGCTGGAATTTCAAGCAACACACATAAAAATTACTGGTGAACGCAGCAGGCCAGGCAGCATCTATAGGAAGAGGTACAGTCAACGTTTTGGGCCGAGACCCTTCATCAGGACTAACTGAAAGAAGGGATAGTAAGAGATTTGAAAGTGGGAGGGGGAGGGGGAGATCCGAAATGATAGGAGAAGACAGGAGGGGGAGGGATGGAGCTAAGAGCTGGAAAGTTGATTTGCAAAAGGGGTATGAGAGGATCATGGGACAGGAGGCCTAGGGAGAAGGAAAGGGGGGGGGAAGCCCAGAGGATGGGCAAGGAGTATAGTAAGAGGGGCAGAGGGAGAAAAAGGAGAGAGCGAGAAAAAAATTAATAATAAATAAAAAAATAAATAATGGATAGGGTATGAAGGGGAGGTGGGGCATTAACGGAAGTTAGAGAAGTCAATGTTCATGCCATCAGGTTGGAGGCTGCTCAGACGGAATATAAGGCGTTGTTCCTCCAGCCTGCGTGTGGCTTCATCTTTACAGTAGAGGAGGCCGTGGATAGACTTATCCTTGTAAGTGGAACAAGTGCTACACATGCCCTTACACTTCCTCCCTCACCACCATTCAGGGCCCCAGACAGTCCTTCCAAGTGAGGCGAAACTTCACCTGTGAGTCGGCTGGGGTGATATACTGCGTCCGGTGCTCCCGATGCGGCCTTCTATATATTGGCGAGATCCAACGCAGGCTGGGAGACCATTTCACTGAAAACCTACGCTCTGTCCGCCAGAGAAAGCAAGATCTCCCAGTGGCCACACATTTTAATTCCACATCCCATTCTCATTCTGATACGTCTATCCACAGCCTCCTACAGATGTAATAACCGGTTGATTCTTAACTGCAAGTTTGAACAGAACGTTTCTTTTCTATGGCATTAAAAAGAACTGAACATTCTACCCTGCCATTTTTTTTTAGTCTCTCCTGTTCTTTCTTCTTAGCTACTTGACTTTGCTCGATGAGCACATGATAAGACTATTGTGAAGCAAGAGGTTTAATGCCCTTTCCTTGACTTTTAAAAGAATCTTGGATCAAATCATCAGAATCAAACAATAGGAAACAAAATGAGGAAATAAACTGATCCGTCTCAGGTCGGCATTAGTGGTGTTTGGCAGGAATCCCAGCCATTCACAGGCTGGTTGAAATGATTTATAATCCAGAATTTGCTGTTGGTACCTATTGATTGGATTGGCTTATTGTTGTTACACATACTGAGGAACAACGAAAATCTTCTGTTTGCATGCCATCCAGATAGATCATGCCATACATAAATGGATCAAGGGAGAGAAAAGGAAGAATATGGTGTTGCAGTTACAGGAGAAGTGCAATGCAGGTAGACAATCGGCCCCAAGATATATTAGTAGATCAAAAGTACAAGATCTGAGTGGAATGTGAGTTAAGAGAAGAATGAAAAAGGCAAGTTGGAAAGTTGGCTGAATGATCAAGAACATGGCAGATGCATGTGACGTTATTAACTCTGGTCCATGTAACAAGTAGTCGTAGTAGTACAGTAGTAGAGTGATCACTCAAGTCGAATATCATGTCCTCTTAACCAGTTGTCTTCTGGATGTTAGGGTGGATGTAATGGAGAATACCTTTGTATAATGTGGGGAAGTCTAGCGGCATGCAATGCCAGGTGAATGGAGCCCTTTACTGCTGCAACCTTCCTCCACCTTCACTACCATTGAATTGAATTGCATTGAATTGATTTTATTTCTTACATCCTTCACATACATGAGGAGTAAAAATCTTTATGTTATGTCTCCATCTAAATGTGCCATGTGCAATCATGGTAATCTATAATAATTTATAGTAAACAGAACAGTCAATGTAATATAGAGTACACTCAAATCAGTGTGAGTTCATCAGTCTGATGGCCTGGTGGAAGAAGCTGTCCCGGAGCCTTTTGCTCCTGGCTTTAGCGCTTTGGTACCGCTTCCCGGATGGTAGCAGCTAGAATAGATTGTGGTTGGGATTGCTTGGGTTCCCAATGGTCCTACGGGCCATTTTTACACACCTGTCCTTGTAAGTGTCCTGAAACATGGAAAATTCACTACTACGGATGCGCTGGGCTGTCCACACCACTCTCTGCAGAGTCCTGGAATTAAGGGAGGTACAGTTCCCATACCAGGCAGTGATGCAGCCAGTCAGGATGCTCTTAATTGTGCCCCTGTAGAAAGTTCTTAGGATTTGAGGCCCATACCAAACCTCCTCAACCGTCTGAAGTGAAGGAGGCGCTGCTGTGCCTCTTGTGATGTGCCATCATCTTCCGACAGCTCTACCATTGAGGTCTTGTTTGGATCTCGCTCTCTTTGGAACTTTCTTTGACCTTACCACCATGGGTGACCCTCCCAGGAGCTAAGCGCTCAATAGCTAAACTCTGAACAGCATTGCTCTTGGGACAACAGGATCTCACACGTCTTGCCACAAAGACAATGTGACAATCCTTGGAGAAGGCAGCTATATGTACTGCCATAGGAACTCTGTATGTACTACTTAAAAAAAAACTTCCTGGCTGCAGTTAACAAATTTCTCCCCATCTATCCTCTTTGCACTAAAGCAATCACAATCAATTTGGAAGGTTAGAATCACCCAAGACTACAATCCTATTTCTTTTACATCCAACTGCTGTTGGCTTACATAACTGTTCCTCTAAATCCCACTGCTTATTTGTGGGCATATAGTTTAATCTCATTAAAGTGATTGTGTCTTTCTTAATACTAAATTCTACCCCTATAGCTTCATTGGCTGATCCTTCCAGGATATCTTTTGTGAATAATGCTGTAATGTTCTCCTTGATCATCAAAGCACCACCTTCTCCCCTTTTGGAACTCTGCCATCACACCTGAAAATACTGCACCTTGGAACAATGAGCTGTCATTTCTGCCCTTCCTTCAGCCATGTTTCTGTGTTGCCGCACTAACTAATCATGTTGATCCATGCTCTCAGCTAACCTTACTAGCCTTCTTATTCTCCCCCACCCATCTCTGCCTGCTCTTCTCAGTAGACTTGCCGGCTCCACTCACCGTATATGCCCACCTACTGCACTGTAATTTGGGGTCCCACTTTCACTAGCTTAAATCCTCCTGAGTAACACTTGCAAGCCATCCTGTCAAGGTAAGGTACTTCCCCCCCCCCCCCCCCCACCACGTTTTAGATTCAACTCATGCTTCTTGTCATAGATGAGATTCCTATTATCCAAATTTTGGAAACTCTGCACCCTGCATCAGTTTCTGAGTCATACATTTCGCTGTCCTTCCTTCCTATTTGTAAACTCACTAGCCTCTGGCACAGAGAGTTTAATACCCCAGAGCTTCTGCCTTCAACTTTCTACTTAACTCCCTGAACAATTTCTTCCAAATGCAGCTTCCAGCAATAGTTGACTTCTCACTGATGTTGCTCATCCCACAGGAAGAACAAGCTACTCCAGTGACTGCCATTCCTACCTATCTACTAAATACTGAGCTAAAGAAAAAGTAGGAAAAACCTCAGCATGACATACCATATGGTAAAAAAACTGAGCAGTTTTTTTTTTGTTCAAGTTCAATAAAACATTTGTGCTGGCATATTTCTTGTTCCGATGTATGGATTGCAGGATCCTGTGATCCTACTGGCCTTACCAAACTGTATCTCAACATATCCATCCACCTTATAGGGCTAATGTAGAAGGACACTCAAGCACCTTTGTTCATGCATACTATTTAGAACTGTACCATTAATTCTGCATTGTCTTTTTGTTCTTTCTGACAAATCTCTCACATCACACTTCTCAACATTGCATCTCATCTGCCAGCTGTTTGCCCACTCATTCAGATATTACCATCTTCCTCACTGGATCCTGACATACTGTATGTCAGTAATATTAAAGCAGATTCTGATTCTGGTTAACAGATCTCCAATTTTTGCTTCATCTGCAAATTTGGAAATTTTGCATATACATCTAGGTCAAACTCAATATCATGTATTAAGTAAAGCACTGTTCCCTGCGGCCACCACAATCTACCTTACTCTGGTCTGAGAAACTACAATTTATCAAAATTCTCTGCTTTTTCCCATCAACCTGCTATCAACTCTTCAACGCCAAAGACCTCACCTTCACAAGCCAGTATTTTTTTGTGTGGCTGTTGTCAAACACCTAATGAAAATCCATCCAAGCAACATCTATTGTATTCCCTTGGAAAACATCTCCAGTAACTCACCAAAAATTCAATTAGGGAAAATAAAGCATGATTCACTATCAACAAATCCATCTTGGTGCTCCTTTATGGATTTAAAGCTCCTGGTGTTCATTACTGTAGTGATTAACTATTGATTCTGAAAGCATCCTCACAATTGAAGATAAATCTCTCACACCATTTTTTGCTCTAGAGTGTAAGACATTTGCTACCTTCCAGATTTCAGTCACCTCCCTTGCATCGAGGGAAGCTTGGAAGATTTGATATTGGACAGCAAATTGGAAGCAAAAGTACATCTAAAACATTGAAACAAAGCTTTTTGCCAAATTCTCCTTGGCATTATGCAACATAATTAATCCGTAGGAGTATAGCCATGGATAAGGATTGATTTTCAGTTATGTGATCAGTGCAGTCATAATTCAAAGGGTGCAGTTCAAAGAAATATAAGAGGTTTTGTAAGTTCAAATCCTTGCATTATGTGGTGATGAAAGCTAGGCACTAAATTGACTCTAATGCATCTGAAAGACAGGACTAGCAAAGGATCTTTGAATTATTTGCTGACTTAAGTAGGTGGTGAATTTGTGGGATTTATTACCACAGGCAGCTGTGGGGATGAGGTCATTGGGTGTATTTAAGGCAGAGCTTGACAGGTTCTTGATTGGACATGACATAAAAGGTTATGGGGAGAAGGTCAGGGAGTGGGGCTAAGGAGGGAAAAAAAAGGGCCAGCCAAGATTGGATGATCGATGGGCCAAATAACCTACGAAGGGTGATTGATAAGTTTGTAGCCTACAGTAGAAGGAGTCAATTTTAGAAAATCTATCACATTTATTTTTCAACATAGTCCCCTCCTACATGTACACACTTAGTCCAGCGGTCGTGGAGCATACAGATCCCTTCTTTGTAGAAGTGGTCCACAGCCAGGGTGATTGATGCGTTCATGGCCTAAGGTAGAAGAGGATGAGTTATACAGCTCTCGTTACATGCACGTGCAGTTCAACTCTTTGAGTGAAAATGTAGAAAGTTTGAAGTTAATAACTCATCTCCTTCTACCTTAGGCTACAAACTTATCAATCACCCCTGCTGTGGACCACTTCTACAAAGAAGGGATCCGTATGCTCCACGACCGCTGGACTAAGTGTGTAAATGTGGG
The DNA here is from genome assembly GCF_030028105.1 of Mobula birostris. NCBI lineage: Eukaryota > Metazoa > Chordata > Chondrichthyes > Myliobatiformes > Myliobatidae > Mobula > Mobula birostris. Next base: position 21,069,966 of record NC_092371.1, on the reverse strand, counting down.
AAAAGTAATAGTGCTAGGTTTTCTAAAATTGACTCCTTCTACTTTAGGCCACGAACTTATCAATCACCCCTCATAAATCTGCTCCTACATCTTATGGTTACTCAGTGGACACACCGCACAGTGGAGCATAGATAGCCACAGGTAAACAAAAAGAATAAATTGAGGTGGTTTCAGATCGTTTATCATTGGCACACATTAGAAGAAGAAACACAAGCATCAGTTAATCAGTGGAGGGTGGTATTTCTTGCAACGTATGTCTCTTGACTAAAGTTCTTTTAAAGTTCAATTTCTTATTCCAACCTCTCAATTAGTATCTTCATGACTGTTTGCTGTTCACCTCCTTCATAAGCTCAAGTCAAGTGCCTTTCAATATAGGGTTATTCCAAGACAGAAATATGATTTCTAATGAAAATGCGTTTTAGAAATTTAGAAGATGGCAGTACATTATTAAAGTTATTCTAACTTGCATATAAGGCCAAGATATTGTTTAAGTTCTCATTAAATATTTCTAATATATTGATAAATTATTTTCCACATTACAAAGACATGATAAGTATCAAGTGTTTCCTTTGAGAAAAGAAGGAACACCTTATGTCACAAGCATAATCTCGTCACAAAGATGCAAAATATTGACTTAAAATACAGTGTGACATCATTGTAGTTTTTGACCGGGAAGTGTTCCTACGAAATCCCTACTAAACGAAAGGACAGGAGAAAAAAAAACACATTGAATTAAAAGTGACATCCATAATGCAGATGAAATTTCCCATTAGCCTTTCATTGAGGTTTAATACAAAAAAAAGTGATTGATTTAGGCACTACACTTCGATGCCTCCAAAACTCCACAATGGATTTTTATCAGTGCAGATGTGAATTGACATTTTCTGTCATTCATTCTTTTCCCGAAGGAAGTATACTACTATCATATTCTGTCAACCAAACACTCTGCTGCATTTTTGCCGTACATTAGCTACCTAATGAAATGCAAAAATTTCTAATGGATATTGCATTATTAAAAGCTGCTTGCATCTTGATGGATAATAGTTAGCGTGCTGTCAACCATTTCAGTGTGCTCCATCATCGAACAGGTCATGAAATGGAGCAGTGGACACTGGAATGAAAGCATGACAGAAAAATGAAATATCCTACTGTTTCATCATCACGTTCCTCATCTCCAGTTATTTGAATTGTACTCGTGCCAAGTGCCGCAAACAATTCAGTTGTAATGGCTTCTTTGTAATGTTCACTGTTGAGGTAACGGTTTCTCTGTAGCAGCAATGTTTGGGTTATGGCTGGAGATAACAGGACTGTAGTTAGGCATGTTAGCCAATCGGAGATTGTTGTTTTGCCTTGTGTATCCGGAAGGAAGTTGTGTTTGCTGTCTTTTGTCGAGGAGAGATGAAGAGGGAAGACGTGTGTGGTGAGAGCTGGTAGACCACTGGACGAAGTGGACCGGGATCTAAGGGTCCAAAGGTCGGCGACGCTTGAAGGAGACCGATGGTGGAAGAATGACTACTGAGTGAGCTCCAACGTGACTTTGACTTGACCTGGGTCCTTTTTTTATTTTTATTACTAACCCTATATTCTGATTAAGATTCATAAAGTTCAATCATTTAATTGCATATGGTGTACTGTCTGATATTTTGCATTGTGGGTCTGTAACTGAGGGTATATTACGCAGCATCCACCCAAATGTGATTACCAAGTTTGGCGGGGCTGAAGGCTGTTTCCCTAGACAAACACGAGCTGGGCGAGACTGAGAGTTACACCGTTTTCTGACTGGCACAGCCATTCGTCCCACATTTTAGGTTGTTTAACAGCAGGGAGCAATGGCTACCAGACAGTGTTGCTTTTCTTGATTTTTTTGTTGGTTTTGCTTTATTATTGTTACATGTACTGAGATTCAGTGAAAAGCTTCTCTTGCATGTTCTTCATAGAGACCAAATCATTACACAGTGCATCAAGGTAGATCAGGGTAAAACAAGAACAATACAGAATAAAGTGTAACAGCTACAGAGAAAGTGAAGTGCAAGTAAACAATAAAGTTCAAGATTACAAAAGTGTAGGTTGTGAGGTCAAGAATCCATTTTATTTAATAGTCTAATAGTGTAATAGTGGGGGTTAGGCACCTGCTTTCAGGGTTTGTACAATCTTCTGCCCAATAGGAGAGAGGAGAAGGAAGAATGTCTGAGACGAGCAGGTCTTTGATTATGCTGGCTGCTTTAAGGAGGCACCAAAAAGTATAGACAGAGTTCATAGAGGGGAACAACTTGGCACTTAACCCTTGTCTAGAGCTATCTGCTGAGCCCCAAGGATTCCTATTGCCAAACCTAATAGAAGCAGATCGACTCATAGCCTTGCAGCCATGTTTGATTAACCAGGAACTGTTATTCATGCCTCCAGACATCCCGACCTCTACTCTATACCTAAAGTGACGAAAGACATCTGGAATCTATGCCTCTGCTCCGTGCCTGAAGGCCAGCAACATGGACTTATGACAAAGGACAACCATGGATGTCGGTCTGTCACAGGTCAGTAGTTCCTGGGATCAGATGTCGATGATCAGTGAGGCTGGAGTTTGAGTCTGGAGTTCGGGGTCCTGTCATCAGCTAGTCTGGGAGTCAGAACAGAACGTTGAAGCCCAAAGGTCAATCGGAATTTCAGAAGCTGAAGCCTGGAAATTGGAGACTGGAGGCCCAGAGGCCTGTTCTGTCCTGGGATTGGAAGACTGTCCAGGAATGGGGGTAGATGAAGTGAGGAAAGGGGCTTGCTCTGCTCCTGGTGTTTTGTTGCTTGTTGTGTTCTGTTTTGTTTTTGTGTTGTGTGTTGTTCTGCTGAGCATTGTGGGCATGTTATGTTGGAGCAAGAATGTGTGGCGACACTGGTGGGCTGCTGCTAACTGATTAAACTAATCCTGTCTCTTTGCACATGGCCCAACTCCCTTCCTTCTCTGCATATTCATGGGCCCATCGAAGACCTTCTAATACTCATCTATCCTATCTGCTTTCCATTACCACCTCTGGTAGTGCATTCCAAGGACCTACCATTCTCTGTATAAAAGAAATTTTTCTTGGCATATCTCCTTTGGACTTTCTGCTGTCATCTTTAATGTTTGTTTTCCAGGATTAAACGTTATGACACTGGCAAAATAAACACTATCTATCTACCCTATATATGTCTCATGATTTTATAAACTTCTAGCAGGTATCCTCTCCGTCTCTGTTGCTCCAGCAAAAACAACCCAAGTTTGTCTAACCTCTCCTTATAGCTCATACGCTCAAATCCAGGCAATCTGTTGGCAGCTACAGCCACACTTATCAGACATTCTTAAAGCACAAAAACTATCCAATTCCCCAATGAAATTTGCTAACATGCTCAAACCTCACTGTGCATTCTGCTTTATCTTTGGTATATATCCAGGGCATACATAGATATTTCTATTTGATCACATTTGGATGGGAACTTAAACACACAGACATTGTATATGTGCTCATGCGCGCACATCCTGAGGAAAACTAATTATTATGGGGTAAACCTTTGCCCTGGCACTAAACTCCTTATGCATCTCAGTTAAGTCTAAATCAGCAGCTTACCTACCAAGCTGTATTCACGGCCCTTGTAAATCATAAATCTGAAGACAAGGAGAATTATTCGAAGCATAAACAAGTGAACACAAATTGAACATTAATCATAACATAAAATATAACAGAAAGAAATTTTAAAAGAATGTTAATATAAATGATTGTATGGAAATTTAAAAATAATATTAAAATGAATGATTATATGAACTTCAGCTATGTGAAAAATAAAAGACATCAAATGTTTGCAAGAGGGTTTTTCAAGCTGGAAGAATTTTGACTGGAGAATAAGGGGCACAGTCTAAGAATAAGGGGTGGGACCCCAAGAACAGAGATGCATTGGTGTAGGGAAATGGCACTAAGATGAAAGGTCTTATTGAAGGGTGCAGCCCTGATGGAGTGGATGCTCATTAACCGAGGACTGCACATTCAAGATAGGGATTGAGAGCAATTTCATACCAGAGGGAATTAAGTAATATAAAGCCAAGAAAAAAAGTGAACAACACACAAGGATCTGCCTGATATTAAGTGGTAGGGTAGACCTGAAGAACTGAATTGCCTTCCCCAGCTTGTGTTTCTTCTATTGTCAAGTAATCAATGGATAGACCAGAGATCTAAAGTTCCAGTGGTCTTGAGTAAATTAAAGTAATTGATATTAACATTAGAGCCAATTGGTAGGTGTAGCTGATATATACAAACTTTGTAGAATCTCAAAACATTTGATGTTTCATTCCTAATGTAAACCCTCATAGGGCTGTGGTAATATTTATAAGCATATAAGCATCTTATATTTATAAGACTGATGAAAGACATTGAGAATAAACTAATATTTACAAGATGACAGACCGTTTCCTATGTTTTCCATTCGTCCCATCCGGTCTCAAAGTAATTTCATCAATCACAGTCTCCCAAAAACTACTCACTCAAACTTCCCATCAACTTCCTCAATTCTCCAATACATACCTACACGAGAGGCAATAAGCAGTTGAAAATTAGCCTACTAACCTGTACATTTTTTGGACATGGAAGGAAACCCCAGAGTACCTGGAGAAACCAAGACAATCACAGGGAGAACATAGAAACTCCATACAGAGAGCACCAGAGGTCAGGATTGGACCGTGTCTGCTGGAGCTATAAAGCAAAAGCACTAACTACTGCATTCTTTTGTTTGACATGCTAATGGTTTTCTGCAAGAACTACTACTGGGTCCTCAGCTAATAATCCGTAATGGTTCCCATGTATAAGCAACATTTAATGGTTCTGTGTTTGCTAAACACACAATGCCAGGAGGGAAAATGAATTATGAGTTGCACAAAGAGTTTGCTAAAGAATGTTGGTATATTAAAGAACAAAACAAGAACGGTAGCAGACAGAATATAATTTAAGAATCCATGAAATCATTCACTTTCTTAGAAATAATACAATACTTTAGCTAATTTAGTGATACAAAATTAGAATATTGATGTACAGAAAAATCCTGCTTTTTTAAAGGAAGTTAAATGTAATGTGCAAACACTAGGATGGCCTTTTATTGCAAAGGGCTTGAAGTAGTAACGTATGGAAGTTTTGCTGCAATTGTGCAGACTAAAACCACACCCATGCTTTTGTAAGGCTCGATCTGTTTACCTAAGGAATAACATGTTTTTTCTTCATAGATGCTGCCTGGCCTACTAAGTTCCTTCAGTATTGTGTGTGTGTTGCTCAGATGTTTGACTTAAGTAGTATTCCATGTTATAATAGGTTACAAAATGAGTTTTGGCAGGATTGCTGACAACAGCACAACCCTTCCCAATGAGCTTAAGGCACTCTACGGATATTTTGAACAAAATGCTGCTACCCATCCCGGCAGCCTCCATGAGCCTTATTGACTCTTGCCCAACGTCTCTGGCATCCACCAACATGAACTGTGTTTTATAAGCTGGTCATGAGATGCATTCACTCCAGCCTCACAGACAAACTTGGCCAACTGCAATTTGCCCACCACCAAAACAGGTCTATGACTGATACTATCTCCCTGGCCCTACATTCATTTCTGATGCACCTGGACAGTAAGTATACTTATGGTAATCTATTGTTTATTGTTGCACCTCCAAGCACTATAGTACCAAGCAGACTCGCCTCCAAACTCTTAGACCTGGGACCCAACAGGATCTGTGACATCCTGACCAACATATAGCAGGCAGTAAAAACAGGCAACAATACACCTGTCATGATTAATCTCAATGCCAAAGCCCCACAAGTCTGCGTTTTCGGTGCCTTACTCTACTCCCTATACACTCACAACTGCACGGTCACTTTCTCCTCTAGCTCCATCTACATGTTTGCAGATTATACCACCATAGGGGGCTGTATCTCAAATAACAATGAGCCAGAGTACAGAAAGGAGATAGAGCGCCTAGTGACATGGTGCAATTAACAAGATGGAAGAACAAAAATTACAAGATTAAAACAAGAGCAGACCATGAAATGGATAAAGGTTTTTTTGGTTATCTAAACACTCACATGTATTCATTTGATTGTTATTATTCATATACTGTATATGCATTTAAAATTGCATAATAATATATGATGTCTAATTTTTTTACATATTTTATATAATTCATTATAAATATGTTTCAGAATCTATAGAGAATGCAATTTAGTAATCAACAAATATGTCTTAGTTCAGTTCCCAGTAGAAAAAGCCTATTCTCCTGAACAAAGTGGATCTTTGCAGAGCTTGTTAATTGGGAAATCTATTGCATGAAAGACCACCAGAGGTGATAGCTCATAATGGCTGGCAGGAAAGTAAACACTTACAATCAGCACAACAGCTTAAAAACACTGAAGAGTGGTTGCATTATTGGATGTTCTCACATAAATCTCTCTAATTCCAGCATAGATCCAGAGATCAAATCACCTACAAGCCAAGCTTCAGCCAGTGAATGATATGTTTTGCTGATAAGGTTGCAGTCTGCATAAAAGGTGAGGAGAAATGATACAGTACCTTGTGAGCCTGGCAGCAATCAATACACTGAGTAGATGAATTGTGGAGCAGTAGAGATAGAACACACTGGTTAGAAAGCTGGAAGAGGTTAAAAGGAATGTCAGGATACAAAAATAAGAGAATCAGTTATTTTTAAAGTAATTAATTTTGTGTAATATTGGGAGGAGCCAATATTGTTGACAGCAAATTTAAACTAAATTAGTTAAATTATATGCACGTGGAAATTATATTTTTACTTCACATGTAAAGAAGAATGTGATAATCAAGGACAAATCTGTAGTGGTGTAATAATGTGTTTTGCTGAGCAACAGTTAACATCTCTGAGACGGACAAAAAGAAGGATGGCTTTCCTCTCTCACATCTCTTCCCTTCCCTCCACTCGGGCTCCATGCTGGCCTTACACTGTTCAGGTGTGTTACCAGAGATCAACCTGTGAGAGTCTGGAACCAAATAAAAGAGAAATTCAATACAGGATTCTAATTTTATTGAAAGGTAAGAGAAGGATGCTTTAGAATGTTGGAATTAGATGTGATCTCTCAATCACCTTATCCTGAACTCCAGGTTCCTTGAGTAATCCATTACCATCAGGACGTGTCAAATTCAAGAGTCAAAAGTTACCACTTAATATTAATCACCATGAGAATATTTTGATTAAAAGCATCTATGAATGAACTCTAGCCTAGAGTTTAGTAGACAATAAATCTAGCTGATTGAACATCCGAAGATTGTTCCTGCTAGTCTATGTATTCCATTGTACTGAAACTTACTAGTGAGCATTTAGAGCAAATTTAGATCAGCAATGGAAACTAGTTAAAGTCATCCTAGTAACAATGTGGTTTGAAAATTATTTTAATTTTCAGCATAGAATATTGAACTCAGATGTAACCACATCTAATCATACCAAATCTTTACAGTTTCCGGCTTTAAAGAATATATGCTGAAATTGCTTTGTAACTTACAGCCTTGCACATTTGTGCAAGCTCTTCATGATATCATGCTCAATAAAGGTATCACTATTAATATTGTTGTGTGATCCACTTTCAGCCACCCTGATCCTGTTCTTAGGAGTAGGACAGATGGGACAGGGAAGACCAAGTAGGAAAGACCACAACTAAAGAAAATATTGTTGTATGATCCACTTTGAACCACCCAGATCCTGATTCATAGCGGTGAGAGAGATAGGACAAATAATACCAAATAGGAAAGACCACACTAGAGAAATTCAAAGGTTCATTTTTCTTTTACTTTTTCAATATTTTTATTGATTTCTTACATAAAAGAATACAGAGTACAGTAAGGTATATAATATATATCGATTACAATATATTGGAATCACAAATATAGTTTCATAACCCCATATCCGTATACATTAAATTTAAACATAATATTGAAAAGGTATACATTGTTATGCAAAAAAAACACTAAACCCACTACCAGAGAAAAAAACAGCTGTTTGGTTAAAAAAAAAGAAAAGGAAAAAATCCTTATCATATAATAAAACATATTGTTAGCCAACATCTGTGCTTAATAGCAAATCAAAGATTTTGAAAGTAATTCAGGGAAGGTCCCGAAAATGTTAACAAGTCTTGTCTAGGTTCAGAAATTGAACAACAAATCTTCTCAAAATTTAAACATGACGTAACATCATTTAACCAATGAGTATGAGTGGGCGGAGTGGCATCTTTCCACTTAAACAACAATGCCCTCCTGGCTATAAGAGACCTAAAGGCCAAAATATGCAAATCATGTGACTCCAAAAAAGTCTCTGGGAACAAGATTTACTGATTCCAATTTCTGAGGATACTTGGAATGAAATTTTTAAATTGGTTCATACCTCAACACTATGTGCCCATCATTCCCTTCTACAATTTAAAGTGGTTCATAGGTCCCACATGGCTCTCTCGTTTTTATTTGGATATATCTCCCTATTGTGATAGATGTAACAATGGAGAAGCTTCACTAATTCATATGTTTTGGACTTGTCCGAGTCTTGAAAAATATTGGAAAGAAGTGTTCCAAGCTTTTTCGGTGCTTTTTAAAGTAAATTTTAAACCTAATCCTTTGACTGCCTTATTTAGTATTGTTGGAGGAAAGGCTCATTTTAATGTCAAAGTATGCATATACAATATAACTCTGATATTTGTTTACCTCAGATAGCTACTAAATACAGTAAGACCACGGGTGGTGATGAAGGAAAAGACATCAATTCCGCCACCCCCCACCAGCATAAAAACGTTAAGAAACAAAACTCACAGACTCTAAATTCCCCCTCAGCCGCAGCAAAAACAACAGCCACAATAACAATCAATGAACGCCTACACAAAACAATCCCCGGTGCCTTCACTCACAGAAAAGAAACGCCACACGCAAAAAATTAACAGATTACCCTCCTGCCAATCATCCATAAGAAAGAAAACAATGAAAATCTGAAGGAAATTAGTGTAAAGTAATGTCCAATAATCACATAAATCTCAGAATATGGAAGATGTCTTTTTATCTGCTAACGAGGATAGCAACCATACAAACTCCGACCTTCTATAAAAAGTGTCTGCTGCCCTAGGTCTGAATGATGAACACGCCAATCCATTTGCTGACCGTCACTGACCTGCTCTGCATTCACCTCGATGCTTCAATCTTTTTTGCCGCTTCGAGATAGAGTCATTCATGACCCTGTGCCTTGTCTCTGGACTTTTCCATGAGTCCACTTGTGTTCTTGGACCTTTTCGGCTCCCCCTCTCTGATCTCAATGAGGCAGCTCCCTGGACACAGCACAGTGCTGGAAACTTTGATCGAGGTTCAAACTGTATGTCACAGGCTCCAACAGCTTTCATAACACAAAAAAGACAAAAAGATCAAGCAGAAGGCGTAGAAAAAATGCAGTATTTGGAAAAATTTGCTATCTGAAAGATATCACCCAAGGAATTGCTGTTCACTGGCATCATCTTGACCGAAAGTCTTGACCAGAATTAGAATTAGAACTAGAATTTTATTTCTTACATCCATCTTACAACGAGGGGGTAAAAATCATTATATTGTGTCTCCATCGCTATGTACAAACAATAAGGAAAGGAAATGTGGGAGGATAATGCCCAAACACTAAGATTGTATACATATTTGTTTTGCATACATGTAAGTATAGTCAGAAAAAATGTACGGTCAAATATGCATTCAGATCAGTGTGTATTGATAAATCTGCTGGCCTGGTGAAAGAAGCTGTCCCAAAGCCTGTTAGTCCTGGCTTTAATACTGCAGATGAAGCCAGATGAAGCAGCTGAAACAGTTTGTGGTTCGAGTGTCAGGAGTCCCTGATGATCCTCCGGGCCCCTTTTATGCACCTGCTGCTGTAAATGTCCTGAACAGAAGAAAGTTTGCATCCACAGATTCACTGGGCTGTTGTTGTGTGATCCACTTTCAGCCACCCTGGTCCTGCTCTTTAGGACTGGGAGGGTCGGAACAGGCAAGACCAACTAGGAAAGACAGAAATGAGAACCAAGACGCTGCTAGTTGAGTAAAAAAAACTCACAGAATAAAACTTCAAGGGTGAACAGAGTTCTGTTCAATAGTACACATTACTAAAATATCAAATTATAGGACACAGGTAAGTACAGAATGGGAAGCAGTACCAGCAAATCTAAGAAGAAAGAAGGAAAGTGATTCCCTGTCAAGCTGAAGAAAAAGATGAGAAAGACGCAGGAGAAACATGAGTGGATGAAAAGACGCTGGGTGAGCTTTTAATTCAGTCAGGCTCCCTGGCTGATAAGGTACAGTTGGAAACTGGAGATAGCAGGTATATGATTCCTTTTACTTGTGATTTTAGTGTGGTTGCAAGGGCAATGGCCCTATGGAGGATCATCTGATTTAAAGAAAATAGAGTTTTGAAAAGAAGAAACTCAGAGTGGGGGGGAGATCCAACATGGGATTATGATTATATGATAATATGTTTCAATAAATGATTGAAGGTTTCTAAGTGGCATCAACCCCACAAAAGAAAGAATTCTGGAAAAGCGCCAACCCAGCCCTCGACACCTCAGCCACCATCTGAAGCATCAGGCCTGCAGGGTCTGTACCCGTGGTTGAAAGACTCTAAAAATATATAAAAATATAGAGTCAAAACCTTGAATCAGATATAGAAGATTTATTGTTAATGCCTGTAGCAAAGAGACAGAATCAGGGACGGCCCCGCTGTATCACCACGATGGTGGGGCAGTTGTGGAAGCCCCGCCGGAAATCCACCTGCCAGAGACTTGCCGGCTCAACAAAGTGAAGTAAGAAGCACAACTAGTGGAGTTTGTACTCCGGCACAGCCACAAGCAGAACTCTCAAGTTTAAAGGTATGAATTTAAAGAGCAAACGAGAAAAAGAAACAGCAGGCTAAATACTACGATGATGCAAAAGATTGCAACACCACGCGATGCTGCTCTGTATATCTGGCAGTTGCCTATTAACCCCTTGTTGAAAACCTAAAGCCTTGCCTTCCCACTACCGCTCGTTATTTTCACCATATCCTCCTGACTGGTAAGTTTTAGCTCAAGTGCATCGTAAAGATCTATTCACTGAAAAGCTAAAGTCGGAGTTTAGTGAAAGAGTCTATCTTGTGTTGGAACAGGCAGAGAACATTTCATTGACTGGGTGTATTTATTATGACTGTGAGGGAATGGCCGCAGAAGTATTATTGACAGAAGCCCAGAAAGAACGATTTGAAATTGGTGAATCAGCATCTCGTATCACTATTGCAGTAAAGCCACCCATTACCCTCAAGTTGCTTGGAAATATAGTAAAGGCTTAGCAAGCTAAAAAATACCCATGCAGTATATTCCACTACCTAATGGTAAATGGTTTGACAGTTTTTTTCAGACCTGACAATCTGTTTGTTTGTACCCCATTTTTTAGTTCAGCTCAATATATGCTCCTCCTCCTTACCCAGAATACTCAATTTCACTTTTATTGACTCTTGTACCTTCTTCCCTCTGGGCATTGCATAAGAATCATGTCAGCCTTGCTCACCTAAAAAATAATGTGGTGTTACCATCCATAAGGCAATGTGTCACCTGAGGTTATGAAGGGTATCTAGCCAGTTACAGAAGTCCTCTTAGAACAAGGAGCTCTGATTGCTACCAGCAGCCCCAGTAACAGACCTATATTACCAATTCCGAAACCAAAAAGGAGTAATGAATGGAAATTTCTGCAGAATATCTGAGCCATCAATAAGATAGTTGTGAAAACACGAGGAAATCTGCAGATGCTGGAATTTCAATCAACCATGCCCGAGAAGGATAACATTTCGGTTCACGTCTGTGACGGGGGAGCATTGAGGATGGCCGTAATCCTGTCCTGGTCTAACTTCCGAGTCCCTCATGAAAGTACGAGCCCCAAATACTGCACTGTAAATTGGCAAAGCTGGAATTTGTTAAGGGACTCTTCATGTCCTTTTTTGGCCAGGTATATCAGCAGAACAACAGTGTCTTTTTCACAGCCAAGGACTATGGGAGATGCCATGAGCAGATCTGCATATTGCAGGATCTGGCTGCATCCTGATAGCTGGAGCGCATTCAAATTCTTTCTCACAGCGTTGGTATATACTGAAGGGTTCTCAGTGTAGCCTTGCGGCAGCCTGGTCCAGGTAAATTATCTGCCACGTACATGAATGCAAACAAGTACTGACTATCTTCATACAAGGGAATAGAGAATGCAGAACAGAGGTCTATTAGAGAATAGCATTTGGAGGGGGAGGCAGGCAGGAAAGGATAACATTGGTATTAGGAACCATGGAGGAAACAGGAACAACTATCATATTGCAACGCACATAAAAGTTGCTGGTGAACGCAGCAGGCCAGGCAGCATCTCTAGGAAGAAATACAGTTGACGTTTCAGGCTGAGACCCTTCGTCAGGACTAACTGAAAGAAGAGCTAGTAAGAGATTTGAAAGTGGGAGGGGGAAGGGGAGATCCAAAATGATAGGAGAAGACAGGAGGGGGAGGGAAGGAGCCAAGAGCTGGACAGGTGATTGGCAAAAGGGATATGAGAGGATCATGGGACAGGAGGCCTAGGGAGAAAGAAAAGGTTGGGCGGGGGGGTGGAAAAAAACAGAGGATGGGCAAGTGGTATAGTGAGGGGGACAGAGGGAGAAAAAGGAGAGAGAGAGAAAAAGAATGTGTGTACATAAATAAATAACGGATGGGGTACGAGGGGGAGGTGGGGCATTAGCGGAAGTTTGAGAAGTCAATGCTCATGCCATCAGGTCCTTGGTTGTGAAGTGTCCCTTAACAAATTCCAGCTTTCTCAATTTACAGTGCAGTATTTGGGGCGCGTACTTTCTTGAGGAACCTAGAAGTTAGACCAGGACAGGATTACGGCCATCCTCAATGCTCCCCGTCACGGACATGAACTGAAATGTTATCGTTCTCGGGCATGGTTAGTTATTGAAGACATTGGATCCCTGAATGTCAAATGCTGCTAAGACGAGTATGTCTAATGAGGTACATCAGACACAAGAAATGAAGACTGCTTTTGCTGATCTGAAAACTACTCTATCTACTGCTTCTATATTGGGCATACAAGACTATTCAGTACCTTTGCAGCTCTTTGTGAATGAAAAACAGGGAATTGCATGTGGAATCTTGACTCAAAAGCATAGGGGTCTCAGGAGACCCCACCAGTTGCAAGGGGTAAGCCCAGATGCCTATGATCTGTTGTCGCCACTGCAAATTATGGCAGAAAAATCCAATCCTATAGTGTTAGATCACCCTTGTACCATTTTGGATCTCCATGCAGTCTTCCTCCTTCTAAATTCAGCGGCCACACAGCATTTTACGGCAGCCAGAAGGACAGGATATGAGGTCATGTTACAACCTAAGCCCAATCTCTCTTTCCAGAGAACCCCTGCCTTAAATCCTGTCTCCCTTATGCCCCTTACAGACCCTGATGGTATTTCTATTCGTGATTGTGTGGCTGTAGTACAGGTTACTATGTCACCTCACCTTGATCTTCCGGATACCCCTTTCGATAACCCTGACTGATGGTTCCTCCTTATGTCCGTCAGATGCTCAGACGCTTTCTGGTTATGCTGTTGTATCTCCATTTGAAACTTTGGAAGTTTATGCACTCGTTCTTGGGACATCTGGATAGGCAGCAGAGCTTTTTTTGCGCATGCACAGGCTTGTACTTTAGCTACACATAAATCGGTCATGATTTATACCAATACTCGTTACGCATTTGGGGTAACCCATGATTTCCGTACCCTTTGGAAGCATAGAGGTTTTATTATTTCTTCTGAAAAACCTATTCAGCACTCCCAATTGATTATTAACCTGTTACTGGCTATATTTTTGCCCGCTCTCTTTGCTACTGTCAGTGGCTGTCCAGGTGGTGTGTGAAACTTGTATGATTTGTTTTGTAGAACAATGGAGGCAAAACACCAGCGAATTTTAGCCACTTATCCACACCTGAGGGGCCTTTTGCTAGTTTTCAAACTGATTATGTGCACATGTCTGCACAAAATGTGTATAGGTATATGTTGGAAATTGTAGATATATTCTTCAATGGGCTGAGGCATTTGCTGCTGGAAAGGAAGATACCTGCACTGTAGCAAAATGTCTTATGAAAAATATCATCCCCAGATTGGAGTCCCTACAAACATCAACAGTGAAAAAGGAAATCATTTCAGCCCAAATCAATAAAGCACTTAGTCAGGCATTAGGATTCACTTGGCAATTACATATCCCTTACCAGCTTCAGTCTTCTGGATTGGTGGAGTGCATGAATGGAGTATTGAAAACACACTTATGAAGGTCTGCCAGGAGACAGGATTGAAATGAGCTGTAGCACTATGTACTCTACGAAATCAAGTTAGCCATACAACTAAGCTGACTTCTTTTGACATATTAATGGGAAGACCTATGCCAACGGGAATATTGGCACCCACTCAGAGTGATCACATCTGAACTGATGAGAATATTTTACAGTACACCCAAGCTGGGCAATACTGCAAATCATGGGAAGATGGTACAGGTGCTGCCCAGACCAGGGGAAAGCTATACTTGCCGCTCTAAACCAGGAGATTATTTGTTCTTCAGATCACTAGAAAAAGAATCTTTCTCCTAGGTGATTCATGGAACTCAGTGTAAACTGGGAACACCGCCCTCACTAAAGGCTAAACAGAAGAGCAAAAAGTTAAAAAGCTACAGGAAGAAGAATTAAGTGACTGTTATGATGGGACGAATTCTTATCCTCTCTTTAGTGAGAGAAGGGAAACACATAAATACCTTCTTGAAAATGGCTTATGAGTATGCTAATCATGCTAACGTGTGTGTCTAGTTGCTGGATATGCTTAGACATTCCCTATCCTAGAGAAGGAGAAATCTCTTTGATGGCCGTACCCTTTAATAGAACTGAATTTACCTACTGGAGAAACTTCACATATCCAGGGTCAGTAAGAAATGGAACAGTAATATTTTACAGGGTGGTATTTCCCCAATTACAACAGATCTCACTTAATTAGTCCCAAATTGGAAGTTAGAGGGCAATTAGATAGATCCTCTGAATATTGGGGAAGAATAAGAGCTTACAGAAAAGGCACCCCTGCAGGACAGAGCATCAGCAGTCAGACGTTAACCAGCATGGTATAAGGGATTAAATGAAACCAACCTCAATGTTGCTTACCGGATTTACAAGAACTGGTCACATCCATGGTTGCCAAAGATTGGATTGGGGATTGCTATTTGGGTTAGGTAATATTATTTATGCATCATACTTACAATTTGGATCATTAGCTTCATTGTGAAAGGAAATAGGCAATCACAGAGAGTGAAAGACTTTGGATGATAGCCTATCTAATGTATGGGGTGGGATGAATGATGAAAGAACTGATTATAATGGATTCTGTATTAGAAAAATTAACAAATGAAAAATCATATGATTTTGGTGAAACAAGAGAAGCCTTTTCCAAAATATCGGCTGAGATAGGAACAGTAAAATCTGTGGTATTACATAACAGAATGGCGCTAGACTCTAAAAAAGGAAGCACTTGTGCCCTAATAGGACAAGAATGTTGTACTTACATCTCTGCGGAATCAGAAAATATAACCCATCTAACTGATTACATTAGACAAGCCGAAGAGAAAGTAGGGACCATTTTCATAATTTGCAATCTTCCCGGAGGATGGTGGCCATTTAGAAGTCTGACTGGTTAGTGGGCTGTAATGGTTCACCATGGGTGCAATAATTATAGTTGTATTCGTACTGCAATGCATTTGTAGAGCGATACCATCCAGGGAAGCAATCAGCCTCTTATTATTGAGGAAGGAAAGCTCCAGAGGATGTGTCAAACAAAGAGGAGGATTATTTATCTATGAGACCTTTACATCCGGGGTATGAAGCCCCTCTTGTTGAAACTTGTCTTTAAAGTTGATCATAAGAGGGAGGGAATTGTGAAAGAAGGGCCATCGAAATTGTTCATGAATTATGTAGCTAACTTGAATTTTTCTTCTATTTGAACTTTGTAACCCAATAAAATGTTGTAAAGCAATGTCCTAAGCTAAGACCTGCAGACAGCAGTCTTTCATAATCAGGATGCAGCACATTTCTGCAAGCTCTCCATGATATCATGCTGAATACAGGTATTACCACTTGAAGTCTGGTCTCTAAAGTCATTTTTCTTCCACTGCTATCCTCTCTGCTTTGAAGAACCTAGACAGCAGCAAAACTTACATCAAGCTGCTGTTTATTCATTGCAGCTTGGCACTCAACACCTTCAACCTCTCAGTACTAATCAATGAGCTACAAAACCTGGGCTTCAGTACCTCCCTCTGCTACTGGATTCTTGACTTCCTTTTTGGGAGAACACATTCAGTGCAGATTGTTGATAATATCACCTCATTGACAAACAATATAAGTGCACCTCAAAGATGTTTGCTTAGCCACTATTTTACTCTCTCTGTACTCTACTCAGGACTATAGGACTAAGTGCAGCTCAAACCACTGATGTTGGTAGAATATCAGATGGTGATGAGGAGGCATATAGAATGGGCTCAACACATCAATGCAGTCAGTAAGAAGACTTCTAATACATGGCTCCTAATACATTGAGAAGTGAGGAGATTCAATATATCACCAAAGACTTAGAAATTTTATGTACACTGGTGTTTCAAGCATTAAATTCAAAAATAAAGCATAACTCTTTATTGATATCCCTTCTTTCCTTTATCCCTATCTCCTTCTCTCCCTCTTAATATTTTCTTTTCCTTTTGTCTCCTTTCATAACCTTTTCCTTCCCTCTTATTTCTTTCTCTTTCCTTCCTTTATTTGCTCCAGCCTTCTGACTCCGGCCATCCTTCCCATTCAATCAATCATCCCTTCTCTGCTCTCTTTCTTCCCTTTTATCCTTTCTTCCATTCCTCTTTCTTCCTCCTGTTCCTACTGCTCCACTAAGGCCATTGAGAATGCACCTGCCTTAGACCCACTGTGGCGATAGGCAAATTGCAGTGGGTCCAGGTCCTTGCTGAGGCAGGAGCTGATTCTGGCTACGACCAACCTCCCAGAGCATTTCATCACCGTAGATATGAGTTCTACTGGACCTGTGGTCCACCCAAAATCACACCTCATTGGTCACAATGAGAGTGAAAATGGGTCTAAATTAAAAATGTTCTCCTATTCTATCAATTTCTGCCATCAGATGTGAAGTTAAAGGACACCCTGTATCCACATACTGCTTCAAGCCCAAAGTTGGTATTATCTCAGCAGCTTCAGAAGGGAAGAATGACTTTTCGTACCTGAGAAAGTCAGTAGCTGAATGCAGAAATGATGCTCTTGGTAATCATTATCAAACTAACGGGCAGCGTACTTCACTATGCACTGATAATGTCTTGATTGTCTGCACACATGTGATTTTCTCAGTTCACATAAAGATAGAAGATTGCAGAGAATTTAACTGGACCAGTATTAGCTAGCCTGTTATCAGCAAACCTTCCCATACCTTCAAGAGGCAGTGCCTCAAGGAGGTGACATCCATCCCTAAGGATAACACCTTCCACTTACTGTCCTCACGATGTGTGTCAGCACAGCTAAACATCTCTAAAATCACCCAGTGTGGAAGCTTTCTTTCTGGGTTTACTAATGAAATCAATTTTGTATAACTGCAGAGGGAGATAAAACTTATACTAAATTCAATACAGAATTGTCACATGCCTGATTATACTAATACTGTTAATTATTCTCACAATAGTTGTTAACCAAGATGTCACCAAACTCTCTAACAGTCCAAAACATTCCTTCTTCTCCTTACTACCATCAGGGAAGAGGTATAGGAGCCTGAAGACCCGCACTCTATTATTTGAGGAACAGCTTCTTCCCTTCTGCCACCAGATTTCTAAATGGTCCAAGATCCCATGAACACTAACTATTATACTTTTTTTATTTTGCTCTGTTTATTTGTTTTTGTAATTTATAGTAATCTTATGTCTTTTCACTGTACTGCTGTTGCAAAGTAATAAATTTCATATTTAAGTCAGTGATAAAAACTGATTCTGATGGAATAATATGGTCTCTGTGGAACAAAACACTTCAAGGATGTCATCTGGAAAGAAATTTTATATCTCCCCATTAGCTACGATGTGAAGGTGAGGGATGTTGGGTAATCACAAACCTGTGAGTTTTGGAGCAGTGAATATGTTGCAAGCATTAAATTTCAAAACTAAAGTATAGTTCGTTGTTGATACTCCTTCTTCTTTCCCTTCTCCCTATCTCCTTCTCTCCCTCTTACCATTTTCCTTTCTTTTTATCTCCTTCTATACCCCTATTCTTTCCTCTTACTTCTTTCCCTCCCTCCTTTCTCCTTCCTTCTTTTTTGCTCCAGCTTTCCGACTTCTGCCATAATTCTCCAATCTCCTATCTTCAATCCATCTTCCTTTCTCTCCTTCTCTTTGTCTCTCCTTCCCTCCTTTCTGAGTACCTACAAAAAACAAGAAACATAATTGTGAGACAGTGTAACTTGATCCATAGCAGTGACATCATTTCCAGAGAGCATGTTAGTTATCAGACATTCCAAGATTGTGTACGTGTGATTAAAATTACTTTTAATAGCAGAATGTAATGGTGCTGTGTGCAACGCTTGAATGCAGAAGGTGAGGAAATGTTTGCGAATATCTAACCTTATGGAGTGGTGTTGCTTCTTATGAAATTAGGTCTGATTTCTCTGTTCAGCACAGTGACACCAAACAGTGAATGGTCCTCATTTCCACACAGCGTCTGTAAAGGAACGTAGGCTCTTGGAGACACACAACTACCTAAGAGTCTAATCAGAGAGGATGGGACTGCAACACATTTATTTAAGGACTCAACCTTAAATTCTGTAGAACTTAGTACCACCGTCTTTCTCCAGGGAGCTTCCACTCTTAAATTTTCACAGTTGCTCAAAGCCACCACCCCCAGCCTTCCTATATCAGCATGTTTCAGCTGATACCTTTCATCTCCCAATCTTCTAAATTTAAATTCTGTACTTTCCCCCCAAGCTTACTCATTTCCAGAGCTGAACACCCAACAATCTTAAAGCTTCCATATCCTGATGTGCCATAACCTCTCCTTCCATCCCTGTTCTCCTATTCTAATAATTTACCATCTCCAGCCCATCAGCAATCTGACGCCCGATGATATCCTTCCTTAATGAAGTCACCACCATAACTAGTGGTTTACTCCAGGTATCAGAGCTAGGCTCATTGCTATTACCAACAACTTCTGTGTTTAGTAAGTCTAAAAATGCCACTAAAATAGGTGGTGTTATTGACAATGAAGGTCATTGTTAGGAGTCACTGAGGAATCTTGATCAGCTGGGTAAGTGGGCTGAGGAATGACAAGTGGAATTTATTTCAGATAAGTGTGGTATTAGTGTGAGACACTGAACTTAGGAATTTCACAGTGAATGGTAGAGCCCTGGGGAGTGCTGGAGAGCAAAGGGACTGAAATGTACAAGTATATGGTTCCTTGAAAGTAGCACCGCATGTAGATAGGATGATGAAGGTGACCTTTTGACCACAGCCCTTCATCAGTCATGACATTAAGTATAGAATTTAGGATGTTCTGTTGCAGTTGTAGAAGATAATAGCGAGGGCACATTATCAAAATATAACTCAAGTTTGGTCGGCTTACCAGAGGAAAGATGTTGGAAAGAGTGCAAAGGAAATTTATAAGGATGTTGCAGGAACTTCAGGGACTGAGTTATGGACAAAGGTTGGGCAGGTTGGAACTACTTTTCATTGGAACGAGAGGTGATGTTACAGAGGTGTATAAGATAATGAGGTATAGATAGGTACATACACTAAACTGGACATGACAATCCGCCTCAGAATACTGAAATGTTACGTTTATCTAGTTATGTTATATGGATCAGAATGTTGGACAATATCTAGTAACATGAGGAAACAAATTGAAGTAGCAGGGATGTGGTTTTTCAGGAGGATGCAAAGAATATCATGGACAAAATGGATATGTAACGAGGATGTCATGAACAGAGCAAGTACAAAAAGAGAAATAATGTATGAAATCATGAAACGGCAACGTAACTTCATTGGACATGTGATTAAGAAAGAGGAGTTAGAATACACGGTAATTATGGGAAAGATTGAAGGGAAGAAAGCAAGAGGAAGACAAAGACAAATGATGATGGAGACAGCAACCAGAGAAATGGAAATGAATACCAATGAATTGATCCACTTGACCCGAAACAGGAGTGTGTGGGCCACAGCAGTCAAAGCCCAAACTGGGCATGGCACCTGATGATGATGATGATGATGTAGATGGGTGAATGCATTCAGTTTCTTTCCCAGGGTTGGGGAATCAAGAACCAGAGGCACAGTTTAAAGGTGAGAAAGGAGGGATTTAATCAGGGTTGTCCACTTTTTCATTCTGAGACTGGTCATTACATACAGGTACAATGAAGCGTCAGAAATATGATGCCAGTAAATTAAAACATTTAGAAGATTGGACAGATACATGGATAGACAGGGTTTGGAGGGAGATGGGCCAAATGCAAGCAAATGGGATGAGCTGAGATGGGAATCTGGGTCAGCGTGGACCAGTTGAACTGAACAGCTTGCTTCTATATTGTACGACGCTGACTTTGTGACGCTATTATGTCCATTATTCACAATGGCAGGAGCTTGTAGAGGGAAGACCTTTATCTAATTAATGGTTCACAGGAGTTAAGCCATGCATAAAGTGCTAAGTTTTGTGTGTGGAAGCCTGTAGCTCTGCTTCAATGCATGGTTTCAACTACATCGAATGATTTGTTCACTTTAGAAATAGTGGAAGAAATCAGTGAACCCTAACAATATTTTGTCTTGTAGATTTGGTTTCTGACCATGTCATTCAGACCTGTTAACTTTTCTTTCAGAGTCATGCTCCACTGCCCCTCCTATTAGATTCCTTCTTCTTTAGCCTTTACATTCATTTACCACCTATCCCTTTCCAGCTGCTTAATTCATCCCACCTACCTTCCCCCTCACCTGACCTGACCTATCACCTGCCAGCTTTTACTCCTTCCCCTGGCCCCACACTTTCTTATTCTGGCTTCTGCCCCCTTCCTTTCCAGTCTTGATTAAGGGTCTCGGCCCAAAGCATTCACAGTTCATTTCCATCCATATATGCTGCCTGAGCTGCTTATTTCCTCCAGCATCTTATGTGTGTTTCTCAAGAATTCCAGCATCTACAGAATCTCTTGTGTCTTTAATTCAATAATTGCATTCGCTGGCCCATCTTCCTTCAGTACCCCCGCGTTGAAAAAAAATTCCTAATTACTAAATTGTGCCCTTACTCATTGATCACATTTCCATGGCAACTGGCACCCAAATTTCTACTTACAGAATAATTATATAATATGTTGTGATTTTAAGTATTTTCACACCTATGATAATTTCCATTAAATAAAATTGTTGGAACAAATATAATCCCTATCTAATGTAAATCTCCACTTCATGCAGTCTTGTACAAGTCATCTGACTTCACCAATCTCTCTGCTATCACATGACAGACCTCGGCAGAGATTCAAAACTAAGGACACGAGGCTGTTATTTTCCTTATATTTAGGTTTTGTACAGTAGAACTGAAAATTTATTATGCAGCCAGAATTTAATTTTACTTAGTGAGAACTAGTTGTGATAAGTGATAATAATCCTTTTAGACATGTTCTCAAACTGTGGTTTATAAATAAGAATGCTCAATCTTATTGGCTTTCCCTATGATTCAGTCCTGTTAAGATTCATAAGCTGATTAAGAAATGACCACTGGTCACTGCTGACTGGTCTATTAAAACCAACTGGGTGCAGAGTACTGCCTATAAGGTTACAGGTTATATCAGAAGGATAAGAAGGTAGGCAGAGGGCTTGGTGCTGCTCTACTGGTAAAAAATGGCATGAAATCAGTAGAAAGATGTGACATAAGATCAGATGTTGAATCCTTGTGGCTTGAATTAAAAAACTGCAAGGGTAAAGGGACGTTGATAGCAGTTATATACAGTCTTCCCAACAGTGGCTGGGAGGTGGACCACAGGTTACAACAGGAAATAGAAAAGGCAAGTCAAAAGGGCAATGTTATGGTAGTCATGAGAAATTTTAACATGTTGGTCAATTAGGAAATTCAGGTTGATAATGGATCTCAAGAGAGTGAGTTTGTTGAATGCCTAAGAGATAGCTTTATAGGCAGCTTGTTGTTGAGCCTACTAGGGGATCAGCTATTCTGGATTGGGTGTTATGTAATGAACCAAAGGCAATTACGGAGCTTAAGGTAAAAGAACCCTTGGGAACTAGTGATCATGATATGATTGAGTTCAACTTGAAATTTGAAAGGGAGAAAGTAACGTCTGATGTAGCATTATTTCAATGAAGTAAGAGAAATTACAGTGGTATGAGAGAGGAGTTGGCCAAAGTACATTGGAAGGAGCTGCTGGCAGGGATATCAGCAGAGCAGCAATGGCGTGCATTTCTGGGAAATGCCAAATTAGCATTCATTTCAAGAGTTCTAGAATACAAGAGCAAAGATGTGATGCTGAGGCTTTATAAAGCACTGGTGAGGCCTCACCTTGAGAATTGCGAACAGTTTTGAGCCCCCTCATCTTAGAAAAGATGTGCTGGCATTGGAAAGGGTCTAGAGCAGGTTCCCAAGGATGATTCCAGGAATGTAAGGGTTAGCATACGAGGAATGTTTGATGGCTGTAGGTCTGTACTCGTTGGAATTCAGAAGGATGAAGGGAGGATCTCATTGAAACCTCTCAAATGTTGAAAGGCCTGGACAGAATAGATGTGGCAGAGATATTTCCCATGGTGGGAGAGTCTAGGACAAGAGAGTACAGCCTCAGGATAGAAGGGCGCCCATTCAAAACAGAGATGC
This sequence comes from Mobula birostris, assembly GCF_030028105.1. Lineage (NCBI taxonomy): Eukaryota > Metazoa > Chordata > Chondrichthyes > Myliobatiformes > Myliobatidae > Mobula > Mobula birostris. Next base: position 21,047,031 of record NC_092371.1, on the reverse strand, counting down.
AAAGAAACTTCTTTAGCCAAAGGGTGGTGAACTTAAGGAATTTGTTGCCACATGCAGCTGTGGAGGCCAGGTCGTTGAGCGTATTTAAGGCAGAGATTGATAGGTTTTTGATTGAACATGGCATCAAAGGTTACAGGGAGAAGATTGGGAACTGGAGTTGAGGAGGAGAAAATAAAAAGGGTTAGCCATGATTGAATGGTGGAGCAGACTTGATGGGCCAGATGGTCTAATTCCGCTCCTATATCTCATGGTCTATAAACAACACCAGTGAAGGGAATAGAGAATTCCATTCCATTGCTTTGCCTAGTATGGGCAAACATGAAGGAAATCTTGCCATAGTCAATCCTTTTGGATTGTGTAGCAATTGCAGACCGGGTTGTCTGCCTTACACAAGATGCCGAAGGAACTCAACAGCATCTATGAGGGGATATGGATCAAGGTCATTAATCTGGACTAAATGGTAGAGGGGAGACAGCCAGTATAAAGAGGTGGAGGGAAAGGAGTGGAACAAGAACTGGAAAGCATTCTGTGAATCGAGCTGAAGAGGAGTGACTGGCAGAAAAGGAGGGGAGAGTGGGAATGGTGACAAAAGCTGCAAGATAATTGGTGGAAGCAACAAGTGCTGAAGATGAGGCAGTCTGATAGCAGGGGAAGGTGGAGCATGGAATCCAGTGAAGGAGGTGGGGAGGGAAAATGAGAATAATAAGAGAGGGGGCCCAGTGAGAGGAGTATCTAGTTGATGGGCAATGGAGGAGGGGAAAGAGACATGGTGATGGGGGCTAGGATGTGTGTAATGGAACTGGGTAGATCAGGAGGAGAGAAGTAAAAGGAAAGGGGAAGCAATTTACTGGAAGTTGGGGAGTGGGGAGGGTTACTGTTCTGACACCTGGCTCAAGCTTAGAGAAGAGGAATGACGGGGAGTTGAGCCTCTTCACTGATTTCTGACTTTTGGCCTGAGGGTTACTTGACTGGAATTTTTCAGCACACTTGCCTGTACATGTATAAAGTAAATATAATAATTTAGAAGAGAATTTGATAAATATTTGAAATGGATGAATATAGAACAGTCTGAGGGGAATATGGCTACAGCTGTGAGTATTTGCAAGAATATAGGGATCAGCAGCAAAACACTCTCGTCCAATTCTGTCATTTGTATTATATTTGACAACTCAGCCTTATTAAGTTAGTTTTCACCCCAAGTGGATGAGAAAGGCTAGTGCTAAGCTGGGCTTTTGCTTTACTAGGAGAGTGCACAGCACGGTGGGCAATCTCCTGGTCTAGTTCAAGTTGGTCTGCAGATATGTTTGACAAGTGAAATATAAAGTTCCCAGTCAGAGCTGTCCCCACATAGAATTTGAATCTGAACCAGAATCCATGTAGCCAGGGGGAAGAAATGGGGCCCACCAAAATGGCGTGAACTGGGGAAAGAATTGCAATTCTGTTGACGTAAAGTAATATTGATACAGCTTCTGGATGATTGCAATTTATAAAATGATTATTTGTTATAAGACAGATATTTGATTTGGTACATCAATTAATCCAAGTTACAGACAGACCATCAGTGAGTTGGTATGTTGCTGCTGGCCAGCTGGAGGGTTTTCTGAGTTTTACTGATGGTAAAATTACTTTTAATTCTGATCCCACCTCTATTTACTTCCAAGTCATGTCTCTGCCACAAGAAAAAAATAAATTATTTTGTGCTATTATTCTGTGTCTTTATCTAATTGTCATTTCTAAAGCTGTCAGATTTTACTCGTAGTATTATTTCTTTTCCTTTGTGAAGTCAGCATCTGTGGAGGGAAATAAGCAATTCATGGACTTAGGGGTTTGTGAAGAATTGGCACAACATCTAAAACTTTGACAAACTTCTATAGAAATGTAGTTGATAATATATTGGCTGGTTGCATCACAGCCTGGTATGGAAACACCTTTGAATGCCCTTGAACAGAAAGTCCTACAATGACTAGTAGATGCAGCCAGGTCATCATGGGTAAACACTCCCCACTATTAAGCACATTTACACAAAGCGTTGTCGCAGGAAAGCAGCATGCATCGTCGCGTTATCAGGCACATCCACCACCCAGGACATGCACTCTTCTCGCTGTTGCTGTCAGGAAAAATGTGCATGAGTCGCAGGACTCATAGCACCAGGTTCATAAATAGTTATTACCCCTCAATCATCAGGCTCCTGAAGCAAAGGGGATAGTTTCACTCAACATCACTTGTGCCATCATTGAAACGTTCCCACAACCTATGGACTCACTTTCAAGGACTCTTCATCTCATGTTCTCGATATTTATTGCTTACTTAGTTATTGTTATTATTTATTTCTTTTTGTATTTGCAGTTTAATGTCTTTTGCACATTATTGAACACCCATGTTGGTGCGGTCTTTTATTGATTCTGTCATGGTTATTATTCCATTATGGACTTGTTGAGTATGCCTGTAAAAAAGAAATCACAGGGTTTTATATGGTAACATATATATACATTGATAATAAGTTTACTTTGAACTTTGATGATTTGGATCAAGACCTTTTATCATTCTGATCAGTGCAGATGAAAGGTCCAAACCTGAGACTAAGACCGTCCACTTCTCTCCATAAATGTTACCTGACTCATTGAGTCCTCTTGCATCTTGTTTACAAATCCCACCAAGTATCTGTTTTTTGCCAAGGATATACTTTTGTCATGGTTCCGTTTGGCTGTTCCCCTTTAACGTTCCTTTCTCCCTGATTATGCCCTAATTTCAGTCATTAGATTTCCAGTTGCTGCTAGTTTACCTAATTACAGTATATCTGATTTTCCTCAGAGACTGTGAAATAAGTACGATGGTTTTTCTACCTCAGGTTGCCAGTTTGTTGGTTTATTCTCGGGTGATACCTCGTTCTCTTGTCTGCTTAGAACCGTTAGTTCTAAGTTTAGTTCCAAGTCCTGTTCTAGTTTCAAGGTAGTCCCTGTAGATCCCGTCTCCTTGTCAAGATTCCTCCGGTTTGCTGTTCTACATTCACGTCTACACCAGCATCCCCAACTCAGTCGACGTGCCTGTGTCCTGCACTTGGGTTCTCCTCAGTCGCCCCGTGCAATAACTTTATTGATAAATTCATGACATGCCTTTCCATTGACGTTCTAAATTTGTCTTCAATCCACAAGATTTTAGAACGTTAGAACACTAGAAATTTTTTGACAAAAACAGGCCATTTGGCCCAACAAAGTTTGCCAAATTCCTAATTACATAGTGTGTTGAAATAACTATTGAGTTTAGATTTGAAAGTCTCTAAGGTACTACTTTTAACTACACAACGAGGCAGTTTATTCCATGTATCCACAACTCGCTGTGTAAAAAAATGTTTCCTGATGTTAGTCTGAAATCTCTCCTTAACCAGTCTCTATCTATGCTCCCATGCCCTTGATGATAGATTAATTCTGAAGTAGCAGTTGACATCAATTTTACTTTAATGATTTTGAAGACTCCTCTCTATGTCTACATAGGCTAAGAGTATTTAATTCGTTCAATCTTTCTTCATAGCTGCAGCCCAAAATTCTTTTAACCTTCGTAATTGCTTCAGTGCATTGTCTGGATATTGATAGTGGTGAGTCAACCAGGACACTCAATGCCTTCTCATACAGTGCACTGGAATGTTATCAAGTCTTTTCCTGTACAATCTGCAATTGAAAGGTCCAAGCAGGTTTTGCAAAGGTTCCAGCCCCACAGAGTGCAATAGTGGGAGGGTTTTACACTGTCCCCTTTCCATAGAAAGTTTCCCTGCCATCTCAAGTGGCCCTAGGTCTTGAGAAATCTCAATCCATAATTTTAAGTTGTGAAAATCTTCCTGAAGTCCGGGTAATTATAGACCAGTGAGCCTTACGTCTGTGGTGGGAAAGCTGTTGGAAGAGATTCTTAGAGATAGGATCTATAGGCATTTAGAGATTCATGGTCTGATCAGGAACAGTCAGCATGGCTTTGTGAAGGGCAGATCGTGTCTAACAAGCCTGATAGAGTTCTTTGAGGAGGTGACCAGGCATATAGATGAGGGTAGTGCAGTGGATGTGATCTATATGGATTTTAGTAAGGCATTTGACAAGGTTCCACATGGTAGGCTTATTCAGAAAGTCAGAAGGCATGGGATCCAGGGAAGTTTGACTAGGTGGGTTCAGAATTGGCTTGCCTGCAGAAGGCAGAGGGTCGTGGTGGAGGGAGTACATTCAGATTGGAGGGTTGTGACTAGTAGTGTCCCACAAGGATCCGTTCTGGGACCTCGACTTTTCGTGATTTTTATTAACTACCTGGATGTGGGGGTAGAAGGGTGGGTTGGCAAGTTTGCAGATGACACAAAGGTTGGTGGTGTTGTAGATAGTGTAGAAGATTGTCAAAGATTGCAGAGAGACATTGGTAGGATGCAGAAGTGGGCTGAGAAGTGGCAGGTGGAGTTCAACCCGGAGAAGTGTGAGGTGGTACACTTTGGAAGGACAAACTCCAAGGCAGAGTACAAACTAAATGGCAAGATACTTGGTAGTGTGGAAGAGCAGAGGGATCTGGGGGTACATGTCCACAGATCCCTGAAAGTTGCCTCACAGGTGGATAGGGTAGTTAAGAAAGATTATGGGGTGTTAGCTTTCATAAGTCGAGGGATAGAGTTTAAGAGTTGCGATGTAATGATGCAGCTCTATAAAACTCTGGTTAGGCCACACTTGGAGTACTGTGTCCAGTTCTGGTCGCCTCACTATGGGAAGGATGTGGAAGCATTGGAAAGGGTACAGAGGAGATTTACCAGGATGCTGCCTGGTTTAGAGGGTATGGATTATGATCAGAAATTAAGGGAGCTAGGGCTTTACTCTTTGGAGAGAAGATGAGGCATGATAGAGGTGCATAATAAGAGGAATAGATAGAGTGGATAGCCAGCGCCTCTTCCCCAGGGCACCACTGCTCAATACAAGAGGACATGGCTTTAAGGTAAGGGGTGGGAAGTTCAAGGGGATATTAGAGGAAGGTTTTTCACTCAGAGAGTGGTTGGTGCGTGGAATACACTGCCTGAGTCAGTGGTGGAAGCAGATACACTAGTGAAGTTTAAGAGACTACTAGACAGGTATATGGAGGAATTTAAATTGGGGGCTTATATGGGAGGCACAACATTGTGGGCTGAAGGACCTGTACTGTGCTGTACTATTCTATGTCTATGTCTAAGTTTCTATGCAGACCAATCACACATCTTTTGCCAAGCTGATCATCTTCCAGCAGTAGGTGGTGTTTGTTTCTGCAGACAACCACAATGAGTTTCTCTTTCTCCAGATACTTACAGATTAGGTCACTGGCGACACTATTCAATTCGATCGCCATGGGAATAGATGTGACGGTTCAAAAGGCACAGGATAGATACATCCTGAACATGAAGAAGTATTCTAAAGGGAAGGATGGGGCAAACATGGCTGACAAGGGAATTCAAAGACAGCATAAAAGCAAAAGAGAAAGCATATAATAAAACAAATTTAGTAGGAAGTTAGAGGATTTGGAGGCTTTTAAAACCAACAGAAGGGAACTGAAAAACCATAAAGAGAGTAAAGATAAAATGTGAAGGTTAGCTAGCCAATAATATCAACGAGGATACCAAAAGATTTTTCAGAGATATAAAGAGTGAAAGAGGGGAAAGAATAGATATTAGACTGCTGGAAAATGATGCTGGAGAGGTAGTAATGGGGGAAAAAACTTAGTTAGTATTTTGCTTCAGTTTTCACTGTAGAAGACACAAGGAGTATGCCAGAAATTCAAGTTTGTTAGGGGGAAAAGGCGAATGCAGTTGCTATTACTAAAGAGAAGGTGCTTGGGAAGCTGAAAGTTCTGAAGGTAGATAATTTACCTGGGCCAGATGCATTACACCCCAGGGTTCTGAAAGAGGTAGCTGAAGACATTGTGGAGACATTAGTAGTGATCTTTCAAGAATCTCTAGATTCTGGAATGGTTCCAGAAAACTGGAAAATTGCAAATGCCACTCTACTCTTCAAGAAGGGAGGGAGGCAGAAGAAAGGAAAACTGTGACCAGTTAGCCTGATTTAAGTGGTTGGGAAGATGTTGTAGTCCATTATTAAAGGTGAGGTTTTGGGGTACTTGGAGGCACACGATAAGTTCGGCCAAAATCAGCATGGTTTCCTTAAGGAGAAATCTTGCCTAACAAATCTGTTGGACTTCTTTTAGGATAGACAAAGGAGAGTTGGTAGATGTTGTTTACTTTGATTTTTAGAAGTCGTTTTACAAAGTGCCACACCTGAGGTTGCATAGAAAGAGCCAAGGGTAATACAGGAAAGATATTAGTATATATAGAAGATTGGCTGAATGGCAGGAGACAAAGAGTTGGAATAAACAGAGCTTAATCTGATTGTCTGCTGGTGACAAGTGGTGCTCTGCAGGGGTTAGTATTGGGACAGCTTATTTTCACATTGTATGTCCACAAATTGGATGACAGAATTGATGGCTTTGTGGCCATGTTTGCAGATGTTACAAAGGTAGGTGGGAGGGGGCAGGTAGTGTTGAGGAGACAGGGAAGCTGTAGAAAGACTTGGACAGATTGGAGAATGAGCAAAGAAATTGCAGGTGGAATACAGTACAAGGAAGTGTAGGCTATTTTCTAAACTGGGAGGAAATGCAAAAAGCAGATGTGCAAAGGGACTTGTGAGTCCTCATGCAATATTTCCTGAAGGTTAACTTGCAGGCTGAGTCAGTGGTAAGAAAGACAAATACTTTGTGCAGTCTGCATTTGGACTTTTGGACCCTTAATCTAAGAAAAGATGAACTGGCACTGGAGAGGGTACAGAGAAGGCTCTTGAGAATGATTCTGTGAATGGAAGCGCTAACATATGAGGAGCATTTGATGGTCCTGGACCTGTACTCATTGGAGCTTAGAAGAATGAGGGGGGATCTCATTGAAACCTATCAAAAATTGGAAGGCCTGGACAGAGTGGATATGGGGAGGATGCTTCTTATAGTGGTGATTCTAGGATCGGAGGGCACAGCCTCAGAATAGAACAACATCCATTTAGAAACAGAGATAAGGAGGAACTTCTTTAACCACATGGTGGTGAATCCGTGGAATTCATTGCCTCAGATGGCTCTGGATGCCAAGACCTTGAGTCTATTTAAAACAGAGGTTGCCAAGTTCTTGGTTAGTCGGGGCATCAAAGGTTATGGGGAGAAGGCAGGAACAGGGGGTTGAGAGAGATAATAAAGCCGACTTTATGGAATGCGAAGCAGACTGGCTGGGCTGAGTGGACTAAATTTGCTCCTATGTTTTATGCCCTGTGTGAGGATTGATTGTTGGACTAAAAGGTTTGCTGTGGTTGGGAGAACAGGGCATTGTGAATGGTGCTGCTTATTGCATTTTACAGGGAATTGCTACACAGTGGGAACACTGAGGTTTGGAGAGCTGTTCCATGCCACTGGAAGGAGGCAGGGAAGGTGGGGGGTGCGGGTGGAGGATGGACCAAGTAATCATTACTCTCTGTAGTTGGACTATGCTTATTTCTTGGTTATTGTTGTGATGATGGCATCGCTGATGTCCCCTGTTGTGTCCTCCTTTTCTAGGCTGTGGAATTGTTGCTGATGCTCTTCCTTACCCAGTTTTATCATTTACCACCTCCTGTCAGGGTTATTTTACTTTCTGAGATGGGATTCAGACTCCTTATCAATCAGGATTGTCATCAAGAATGGCCCTGATGGACTTCTGACAGATGGAGTAAAGAGTGTTCAGTTGAGAACAGAGTCACAATGAAGGGGGACTTCAAAATGTCCTTTCTGTTGATGCCCTCTGTATCCCTGATACATCCCATTGCTTTTCCCCCTCTTGATGACCAGGCCTTGTGTTTTGGTCTTTGAAAGACTTTGACAGTGCTGAAGAACGTGTGCATGTCATGATTGTCAGTGAGTTTCCTAAGCCTCCTGTATCCTATTCACCTATAGCTGTATTTTAGATCCTGGGTTTTCCTCTGGACCTCAGACTTCATGGGCCTATAGTTGTGCATTTTTTCACCCATAATACGTCAGATAAATGGCTTCCTGTCATTCACATCAAATCAGCCCTAGTTTTTAGTGTTAGAGAACCCTGGGCGCACAGCTGACTGAACCAGTGTTGCTGCCCAACAACTCCAGAATCCCGACCTTGGGTGCTACCTATGTGAAATTTGCATGGGATTCTCCCAAGTGCTCCAGTTTCTTCCCACATCCCAAAGATATGTGGGTCGGTAGGTTAAGTGGATCCTGCAAAATTTCCCTGGTATAGATGGATAGGAGGAAAACTGGAGGTGGGGACTATTTGTTGTGGATGCAAGAGGAATAATTAAATTGTTATAGATGGATGTTCCATGGTAGGCACAGACACAGTGGGCCAAAGAACCTTTCTCCATGCTGTTAGGGTCTATGATTCAACAAGCTGCAGTCAACAGTGCGTATCCCCCAATTCTAAAGTTTCACAAGAGATCAAGGAGGACTTCTTCTCTAAACCTTAAACGATCATGGTCGACTGATCATCCTGCATGTGATCACCATGGAAAAAGAAAACTAACTTTTTTGGGTCCTTCTTTTGACATATGATTTTCTCATCAAGTGTGCCATGGCAACCACTCGTGACTGCTGAATTGACCACTGTCAAAATCATTGTGTTAGCTTCATTAACTGTGCCCCAAAATATGAACATTGAAAGAAGTGTTGCAAGAAGATAGACATCAAAGCTCTCTTGCTTACCTTCATAGATCGGGGGTAAGTGTTGAGAGATTTTTTTTGACATACAGCGCAAAGTAGACCCTTCTGGCCCTTCAAGCCGTGCTGCCCAGCAATCCCCTGATTTAATTAGATTATTAGATTAGATTAGATTAATCCTGGCCTAATCACGGGACAATTCACAATGATCAATTAACCTACCAATTGATACATCTTTGGACAGTGGGAGGAAACTAGAGCACCCAGAGGAAACTCATGTGGTCAAGCCGATAACATACAAACTCCTTACAGGCAGTGATGGGAACTGAACTTGGTCCGTTGGTACTGTAAAGCATTGTGCTAACCACTATGCTACCAATGTTATGTTGCAGCATAACAAAACAACGGTTCATCTGCACTTAGAGCATGGTGTGCGATTCTGGTCACCACACAATGGAAAGAATGTGTTTGCACTGGAGTTAGTGCAGAGAATCTCCTTGGAGCACAGGAGAATAAGAGGTGATCTTATTGAGGTGTATAAAATCATGGGGTTTAGAAATGGTGAAACCATACAATCCTTTTCTCATGGTTGAGGAATTAAGAACTAGAGGGCAGAGGTTTAAGGTGAGAGGTAAAAGATCTAATAGGGACTCAAGGGCCAAATTTTCCGCCAAGAGGGTGATCAGTCTATGGAATGGACTGCCAGTGGAATGGTAGAGGAGAGAACATTAACAACATTTAATCAATTCTTAGACAGGTACATGGATAGGAAGGTTTAGAGGGATAAACTTGCATGCCAAATGCAAGGAAATAGGACTATCTTACCTGGGTATATTGGTTGGCAAGAATCAGTTAGGCTGAAGGGCCTGGTTCCGTGGTATGACTACGCCCAGGGTCTTGCCAGGATTCCAGTTGTGAGGAGAGATTAGTTAAACTGGGCTTGATTTCCTTGGAAATAAGGAGGCTGAGAGGGAACTTGGTTGAGGTAAATAAAATTATAAGAGGTATAGATCAGGCAGAGGGTCAGAATATTTTCCTATTGTAGGGGTATCAAAAGCAAAGACATAGGTTTTTGCTAAGGGGAAGGAGATTTAAATGGCATCTGAAGGATATGTATTTTTACAGAGTGGCTGATCTCTGGCATGCACTGCCAGAGGAGCTGGTCACATCGGATGCAGTCACTACACTTAAGAGGATATATAAATAGGCAAGTCATGGAAGGATCTTAATGAAGGTAAATAGAATTAATGTAGATGGGTAAAAATGTGAATATCAATATGATGGGCTGAAGGGTCATTTCTGTGTTGTCTGACACTGTGACATTTCTTCTCAGTCAGCTCCTCACAGACAAATTAATCACTAGCCTTTAGGGAGCTGCAGGGTCATCTAAATGGATTAGTTTCTCATTATGAGCACAGGAGATTCTGCAGGTGCTGAAAATGCAAGAGTAACACACATATAATGCTGGACAAACTCTGCAGGTCAGGCAGCTTCTATGGAAAGGAATGAAGAGTTGACATTTTAGGTCGGACTGGAGAGGAAGGAGGAAAATAAGAAGGTCAGGGAGAGCAAGCAGTATGAGCTAGAAGGTGATAGGTGAAGCTAGTCTAGGAGGAAGGTAGGAGGGTGGAAGGGGGTGGGATGAAGTGGGAAGCTGGGAGGAAATAGGGGGAAAAGGTAAAGGCCTGAAGAAGAAGAATTCTGATAGGAGAAGAGAGAAAGGAGGAAGGGCACCTGAAAGAGGTGATAGGCAGGTGAGAGGAGAATGTGTATGAGGGAGCCAGTATGAGGAATGGATGAAGAGAGAGGAGGAGGAGGAGGAGGAGGGAAGAGAAATTACCAGGGCGTACAGAAATCAATGTTCATGCCGTCAAGTTGGAGACTACCAGATAGAATATGAGTTGTTGCTCTTCCAACCTGAGAGTGGCTGCTCATTGTCAACGTGCAGGAGTTTGCTGTGTAGATCTGGACAGCTTTGTATACTAAGCTGGGATAGGCACAAAGGGGTGCTTGCTTTGAAAGCAAAGCATTGGGAACATTCCCATTCATTAAAGGATCTGAACAAATGTTCTTTTTTCTGTCAAATATGTTATTTAAATATTCTTCCTTGCTGTATTGAATGCACATAAAATTCCTGATTCAATCCTTACTGCGAATTTTTAGATTAGATTAGGTTAGATACAACTTTATTGTCATTGTGCTGAATACAGATACAAAGCCAATAAAATGCGGTTAGCATCTGACCAGAAATGCAAAGAATAGTGTTATTTACAGAATAACTGCGAATTAAAAAGTAAGTACTACAGCACACAAATATAAAACTACTGAGAAGTACAATATGGGTGCAATACTGCTTAGCGCTGTGATGTGAAGTTCAGCAGGGTCACAGCCTCAGGGAACAAGCTCTTCCTGTGCCTGCTGGTACGGGAGTAGAGGCTCCTGTAGTGCCTTCCGGATGGGCGGAGAGTAAAAAGTCCATGGTTAGAGTGAGATGCATCCTTGATAATACTTATCACCCTGCCCAGGCAGCATTTATGGTAGATATTCTCAATGGTGGGCAATTGGGTGCCGATAATCCGCTGGGCAGTTTTTACCACATGCTGGAGTGCTTTGCGGTCTGATATGGGACAATTGCCATACCACACTGAGATACAGTTGGTGAGTATGCTCTCAATGGTACAGCGGTAAAAGTCCGTCAGTATCCTGGGACAGAGGTGAGCTTCCTTGATGTTCAGCAGGAAATAAAGGCACTGTTGCGCCTTTTTGATCTGGATAGAGGAGTTCAGGGACCAGGTGAGATCCTCAGAAGTGTGGACACCAAGGAATTTGATGCTTGATACACGCTCCACTACAGCTCCGTTGATGTAGATGGGGACGTGAGTGTGGCTCCTAGCATGCCTGAAGTCCACAATGATCTCCTTGGTCTTCTGGGTGTTAAGGGCCAGATTGTTGTTGGCACACCACGCGGCTAGGTGCTGGACCTCATCCCTGTAGGCCTTCTCGTCATCCCCTCTAATCAGGCCAACCACCGTGGTGTCATCTGCGAACTTGATTATGGAGTTAGAACCACGTACAGGAACGCAGTCATAGGTGAAAAGGGAGTACAGAAGAGGGCTCAGCACACAGCCTTAAGGCACGCCGGTGTTCACAGTGAGAGTGGAGGAGGAGAGGTTGTCTAACTTAACTGATTGGGGTCTGTTAATCAGAAAGTCCAAGGTCCAATTGCAGAGGGATGAGCTGATACCAAGCTGGCGAAGTTTGGCGATCAGCTTGGAGGGGATCACAGTATTGAATGCTGAACTAAAGTCAATGAACAGCATTCTGACATAAGAGTTGGGGCTGTCCAGGTGGGTCTGGGCAGAGTGAAGTGCCGTGGAGATGGTGTCCTCCGTTGACCTGTTGGTGCGATAGGCAAATTGATGGGGGTCCAGAGTAGTGGGCAGACAGGATTTCAGATGTGATAGAACCAGTCTCTCAAAGCACTTTGCGATGACGGGGGTGAGTGCAACTGGGCGGAAGTCATTCAGGCCCATGGCAGTGGAATGCTTTGGCACTGGCACCATGGTGGCGATCTTGAAGCTTGTGGGGACAACTGCCTGCACCAGGGACAGATTAAAAATGCCCGTGAAGACCCCGGCCAAGTGCCCTGCACAGACTCTGAGCACATGGCCAGGTATTCCATCCGGACCAGCTGCCTTCTGTACATTCACCCTGCTCAGGGTGACACAAACATCAGAGGTGGAAAGTGAGAGAGGCAGTTCACCAGGTGGGAGATTCGCTTTGAGGGTGACCTCCTTGTTCTCTCGGTCAAATCGAGCGTAGAAGTAATTGAGCTCATCAGGGAGGGAAGCAGAGCTGGTAGGGGGCACAGTATTAGGTGGTTTGAAGTCTCTAATGACTTGTATGCCATGCCACATGCGCTGGGGGTCCGAATTGAAATGCTCCTCGATCCTCTGTTTGTATATGTGTTTAGCCTGATAGATTCCCCTCCTCAGGTTGGCCCTGGCTGAGCTGTAAACCTCCCGGTCTCCAGACCTGAAGGCTGAATCTCTGGGTTTGAGCAGGAGTCAAACTTTTCTGTTCATCCACGGTTTCTGATTGGGGAGAACTTTTATTTGTTTTTGTGATGTCACTTGTTGATGTGCTCAAGGACAGAGTTGGTATATAAGTCAATGTTAATCTGAGAGTCTGTGATGGCATGGGCAGCAAACGCGCTCCAGTCTGTGTGCTGGCATTGGTGCTGAAGAGCAGAGTCAGCCCCCTCCAGCCAGATCTTAATAGTCTTCATTGTGGGTTTCACACGCTTAATGACCAGGCTATACTTCAGAAGCAGAAACAATGAAAGATGGTCGGACTGTCCCAGGTGAGGGAGGGTAGTGGCTTTGTAAGCTCTCGAGGTTGATAAAAAGGTCTGCACTTAATAATCAGGTATTCCAGATCAGCAGAGCAATAATTATTAGCAATGGTAGAGTTAGTACACCATGATTGATTCATGTATATGCATAAACCACCTCCCCTACTTTTACTTGTTGCTGTGGCAGCTCTGACAGCCCTGAAAACCGTGCGCCATTCCAGTTCCACCACATTGTTTGGGACATCACTGCTTAGCCACGTCTCCGTAAGAAGCATGACATTGCTATCCATAAGCCTTCTTTGTGCGAGGGTCCAAGTCCTTAGTTCCTCCAGCTTGTTCGTCAGAGACCGAACATTGGCGAGAAAGATGCTAGATTACGCTGGCCAGTGTGGATTTAGCCTTAGCCTAGCACGCAAACCTCCATGCTTCCCGTCTTTGTTTACGGTCTCGACGCCAGCACCGGGCCCTTCCAGTCGAAGCCAGTTGAATGCAGGTCCGCAGTGTCCTTACTAACTCCAGAGGTAGTTGGTTGAAGTTGAATGGATACTCCAAAACTGTGTTGGTGCATCGATAGTTAATGTCCAAAAGTGACTGTTTGCTGTAAGGGTAGTTCGCATAGCTGAATCAAGCGAACATGCAGGAAACAAGCTGATAAATTAACACTATTTTTTGAAATCTGGTAAAACACTGAGCCTCGTGATACACACGTGCCACCGCCATTTGTGAAAGAATTAAGTCTGACTAAAAGGTTATTGTTCTAAAGTGCTTTCTCCGCATCAAAGCAAGAAGTTCATGAATTGAATTTGATTGAAACAAATTATAATTAACATTAATAAATCTCCTAATTTATCCTATGCTTGTACAAACATTCATGACAACCTCTCCTTCACAATCTGTCCAACACATTCAGGCAGGGCAATAGTGATGGATTTCTGCCTTCGATAACTGTCCAAAAAACTCCCAATAATGAGCAAGTTCTGTCTCACTGATTTTGGACATCAGCTATTTTAATCCCACAATCCAATGGCATTTAAACCAGAAAATAAATACTCTGAGTAGACCCATATTGTAATTGTTTGGAAGGAAGAAAACACGTTCTGCCTGTATTGATCAAGCAAATTAAGATTGCAACGATATATCCTGATAAAGAAATGCAAAGTATTTGTTTATGGTGAATTTGTAGCCAATTCTGGGGTTTGGTCAAGGACTTCCTATCCATTACAAATAAAACATACAAATATGGGATGCTGCATCAAAATATGGAAACAAGTGGTGAAAATCAGATGCATTTGGTGAAACCGTTGGAAGTATCACTCATTGGATGCAGTTCAATACGCGCTATAGATCCTATTAATCTCCAGCAGGGGTGAAGCGATTATAAGCCTGTTATCATCTCATTAAGTCTAAGAGGGAAGTGAAGTGTTATAATTCTTAATGCACAGTAATAATAATCAATTAAGCACAGAGTGAATCTCTGTTTACTGACAAGTACTTTTATTGGCTCAGTTCACAAGCATGTGAATCTATACAACTGAATACCTGCGTGTACACCCACTAGATTTCCCAGACCCACCATGAGCAGGCAAAGAAGAGAAAAGGTAATACCCAGGAAAAGGAGTCTATGCACCTCAGGCGTTCCTCTTGATCCTGTTGTAATCTTCACATTTCCGACGTGGGGTTATTCATTTCTATGATTGTTGGTCTCCACAGTGTTGTCGCTGCCTATGCTCAGAAAATCCTCCATTCTTATATTTTCCTTATCAGATCAATCTATGATGTTTCAACTTCATTGGCTCTAGGTCATCTGACTGACCTGTGATAGTTTCTCATTGGATGTGGTCAAAACTACAAGTAGTATTACTTTAAGGCTGTTTCCTCCAGCCTTGTGATGTAGGTAATTTTTTTTGTTCTGTCCAACCAGTTCAGCCTAATACTGGACCTATTGGCTCTGCATGCCTGCTGCTTTACATAATAAACCACTCTGATCTGAGAATGGTCTCAGGATTTGCAGATCCTCAGCAGAAACTCTTTATGTTGACATTCAACTTGCTCTGATTAAGTTCTCGCTGAGCAGGGACCAGTTCACCAAGCAGTTCACAAAATGGTGGCTGGAAGGACAGTCTCATAAAATGGTCACATCCATTCCTGCCACCAGATAGCAAGAACAAAGACTTTTCTTTTCCCTCTGTTTCCACCGCCCTAGTTGCAATCCTGTTCACTGATGTAGTTCTCGCTGGCTAACAGAAGCGATTGTTGTGCTTAACTAATTGTGTTCCAATTACATTTGTATGCTTTGAATAGAGATGCTTCATTCACCTGCCATAAGGAACCCATTATTCAAGAATCTTGATGAATATCAATCACAAATTCAAGTAGTTTTCTTTTCTTATTTCAGATTTTTATTTTGCAGGAAGTTCATTTTTAACTGATAAATCAAACTTATTTCTTGCATTTTCTGGTCAAAAGTGATTTGATCATACTGGAGATGTTCATACTTGGTAAGAGTGTGCAAATCATGGGTAGAGCAGGTGACCACCAACTGGACAAGAAGGAGCAGAGAGCAAGAGCAGGAGTCCTCTAGATTTCTCTTACTCATTGGGATGATTGTACCCAAATATGCAGGAGGGCAGGATAAAGTGAAAATGTGAAGAAGGGAACAGGGGTTTAGTAGCTCGAGCAACAGGTGGCCTGTTCCTGTGATTGATGCTGTGAGTCTAGTATGATATGTTGCTTCCCTGGTCCCTGAGTCACTGAGATCACTGTACAGTTGCAGGACATCCTAAAGGTGATGAACTGGAAGCTCTGATTCACATCAGTGCTGACAATTTTTAGAAAGAAAGGATGAGGTCCTGAAGAGCTTAATGAGCTATGAAAGAAATTAAGCAGCAAGGGCTTGAAAGGTAGCAATCTGAGGATTGTACTGCATGTCACATGCAGCAATTATTACATTTTCAACAAAACTTGTGTAGGGTTTATCACTTCACTCTGCTGCATCCGTCGAGGCCAAAGTGAGACATCTAATTATATTCACGTGACTTCCTCATTTCCCTTACTGACTTTATATTGTGTTAAATAACAGATCTTAGAATAGAGGAACTAGGGGCTGGCTGGTGGCACAACGACATCGGTGCCGGACCCAGGAGTGGAGGTTCCCGGGTTCGAAACTAGTCAGGTCCTCTCCCGAGTACGCTTTCCATCTGTGCCAGGTTGAATGTCAAGATCACAATTCGACCTCGTAAAATGAAGGGAAAATCCTGCGAAAGTGTCTGTGTGAGGAATGGCGCGCCACACAGTCTCTCTCTCGCTCCGCGCCTTGTAAAATCCATGTAAAAGACATCATCACGGACACACGCACGGACGCGCAGACACACACGCACAGACGCGCACGCATGCAGGCACACGGCAAAAAAAAAGAATAGAGGAACTAGCACAAAAACTTAAGGAAATTAGGGTAGAATAAGAGGGATACATTTTCTCACCATAATATGTGCAATCAAAGTACTGAAAGATTAAATAATAGATAATATTCAACATTTTTAAGAAGGTCAGGTATTACTTTTTGGGAACTATACAGGTTCCATTGTTTGACATCCTTCAAACAAGAAGGATTAAGGACCAACATGAGAAGAATTAAGGACCAACATGTAATTCTATGTTGAATAATTTCACATTTTCTATAATTACATAAAAGATGAGTGAGTGAGAGTGACCGATCACTGAATCTGAAATGTGTTGACGGACTGCAGTACGAACAGTGTAAATAGAGCAACGTCTGGGCCAAACAAATCAGCCCGTACCCCCGGTCCAATAGTTGTCATTTCTTTCAAAGACATGATAGATAGTGGGTATCATAGTTACACAAGAGGAGCACAATGAATCTCCAAAGGGGGTAGATATTGTACTAGCCATCCAATTTCTGATAAGAGGGTTCTTTGGAAGAAGACAAAATTAGTAATGGAATAAAGAAGTATTCAGCTATAATTGGCAGCACAATGACTTTTATGACCTTGGGACATCTCAAAGCAATTTACATGCAATTAAATAATTCCAGTGTTTAATAATTCTCTTTTGGCAAGAACCTCAAAACCAATTTGCATCCAGTAAGATTTCTCAAACAGAAATGAGAAAATGTAGATTGAGTTAATAAAGTCATACAGTACAGAAGCAGGCCTTTTGGCCTATCATGTCCATGCTCGCGAGTAAACATCCATACTTAACCCTCCTACCAGCACTTTAGCCATAGCCTTCTTTGCCTTGGCGCTCAGCCAAGAACTTCATAAATGCTGTGAGGTTTTCTGCTCCCACCACCTTCTCAGGCTCTTTGTTCTAGATTGCAACCAGCCTCTGGATGCAAGAATTCTTCCTCCGATCCACTGTCACCCTCTTGCTCCTCACCTTAAATCCATATCATCTGGTTTCAGGTGCCTCTATTCCAGGAAGAAGTTTCTCAGTGTATTGACTCCTTCCTATGATGTGGCAACCAGAACTACAGTATCAAACTTTTATAAATTTGGACCATGACCTACAGACGCTTGTACTCTATGAAGTGCAGCATTCTATAAGCCTTCTCCACTACCTTCAGGGATTTAAGGACTTGTAAACTAAGATGTTTTGCATTTTTATAGTCCCTATGCCTGCAATTATGGTGAATATACCACCCTTATTAAACCTTGGAAAACGTACGACCTCTCACTTGTCAGAATTTTCCATTCAGCATTGCTCTGCACAACATACCGGCTGATCAACATTGTTCTCTAACCTGAAATTATTCTCAGTTAAGTATTGCCCAGGACACTGCCAAGTACTCCCTGATTCTCCTGCAGAATTATGCCGCTTAACTATTTATGCACAGTTCAGAGAACATACTCTGTATATTGTACACGCAGTATTGTAGGTTGTAGGTGGAGCACACGATATCCCAACAAAGCAATGTCATCATTTCTGATTGATCAACACTGAGCACAGTCTTGTGGTCCATTATGGGCACACCTCTATGTCAAGAAAAGGCTTAATACCCCCCAAAGAAAATTTATGACATTCTTCTGGATTGTAAGGAAGATTTGCCTAGAAAGGCTTCACTCTTAGCTAAGAATCATGTTCAGGTTTCTAGGTAGCCTTTCATAAATAGAGCCAAGCTTTACTGAAGTAATCTTATGCCAGTTCTGATGAGAAGCTATGGGGAAGAGGCAGTTGGCCGCATTCCCAACCCTGTTCAAACAATGAAGCAATAAGTGTTTGCTTAATGGTGCCAGAATGATATTTTATCCTGAGGGCAGCATCTTACGAGAGGAACAGTGTTCACATTAATGGTCAGTGATTGCAGATAAAGCTCTGATGAAAGGCCATTCAGTAGAAACACTTGCCTCTCCAAATGCTGACTGGACAGGTGAGCACTTCCAGCATTTTCTGGTGGTTTCATGTCTCAACTTCACTATTTCGAATATTTTACATGTGGATAATTTCTGGGCCCTTGTTTGTGATCAATACCTTCCTGTAACTGAGCAACAACAAAGGATTTGTAATAAATGTTTACTTTTTATGAGATTTAACACAGGAAAGAGGGGCAGGGTAACAGCTTCAATCATCAAGACTAAAGATTTTGAATCTATCTCAAATGGGTGGCCACCTTTTCATAAAACTGTGATCCACAGTTTTAGATTCTCCCTCAAGGGAAAACACTCCATCTTAACATCCACCCTGCCAGTACAACTCAGGATCTTCTGTGTGTTAACCATGCCTTGGCCATCGAGAAATCTGTGTTGCAAGCCACTTTAATCTCCACACTGACCTGTTTGCCCTCTGCTTCCTCCAATGCAGAACACAAACTAGAGAAACAGCACCTCTTATTCTACAACCAATAACATGAAACCTAAATTCTCTAATTTCAGGTAATCAACTCCCCCTCATGAATTTACTCTCTCCTCCTAATGTATCCGGTGTTTTCTACTCATACCAAACTCCCTTACCAGTCCCAGAGTACACTGTATTTTCCATCCTCCATGTATTCTGTCTCACACACACACACATTCCTTCAGCTGGGTCTCCTCCCCACACTGTTCCCATCGGTTTCCCTGCTGTTTCCCATATTTGTTTCCCTGCCCCACTTTCCTTTCCTATCAGACTCCATCATCTCCGACCTTTTGTTGCTGCCTGATTTTACTTTTCTGGTGCTAACTGATATAAGCCGAGAGGCTGCAAATGATAGAATATGGATCATAAAACTAACTGCAGAAGGTACTCTGTTGGTCAAGCAACATCTGTGGAGGTGGAGAGGTGGTTGATTGTTTTGGGGTTCAAGACCCGCATCAATACTGATAGAAGCATCAGATACGAGCTTGACCTGTCCAGTCATTATTCATAAGAGAGATTAAAATATTAGTCCAGTGCATCTATCAACTCCAAGGCTTTGATTCTCACCAAATGCAAACTGATCACCAGTGCACTTTTATTGCCTACCCAGGCTAAAGCTGATAGCTCTGGCATAGGCTCCTGGTGAGGAATATTGGAATCCACCTTGTCAGTAACACCATATGGGGTACTTATTTGGAACTTATACTGTGAACAGCATTGTACATCAGCTTAAAGAAAGCACAAAATGAACCAGGAAGGGAGGGATTTGGAAGTGATGAGTCATAACCATCACTGTTCAGATGTTTAACTGTGTTCCAGAGTGTGCTGAGGGCTGGCTTTCACAGTGAGGTTGAAAATAAGTCCAATTATATTCCTTGACTCTTGATGTAAAATTCTTATTAGTTAGTGTTTCTTTGTAAAAGCACACAAAGTTCAAAAGAGGAATCACTACATGGTGGCAGCGAATGGAAACCAATGATTAAGGCAGCTAATGCTTTATTTTGTTGGCCTTGTCAGAGCATGATGAACCCTCATTACAAGGTAGCTAGTCCTCACCAACAATTGTGATGGAAAGTCTCAAACCAACATCCCCGTCAGCTGATCAAATAGAAAGTCTTAGACAGTACATTTAAATCCACTTGCTGCAAGCCAGAGCCTGGGTAAAAGTCCCCTTTCACAGGCAAAAGCTTGTCAGATGATCCACTTAGGTACGGTTCAAAGTGAAGAAAAGTATTGGCCTTCACTCAGGATTTGAATCACTGAGGGAATCAAGCAAGTATGAACAAAATGAACTTTGCCATGGAGTGGTGATATAATGAAGAGATTCCCAGAGGAGCTGCAATGAGATGTCATCGCTGATAACTGGAATCAGAACACACAAACATTTATGACTCAAATATATTATATTTTACAAAGGGAACAGCATGGCCCCTGTCATCATGTTGCTCTGAAAGCAGGACAGAAAAAATGCTATTTTTGTATATAATTTTTTCATTAATTATGGGTATTGACCATTTGGTAAATTGTGTATATTTGAATTCCTTGCTTGCATGATCAATCGCCATTCACAAAGGTGTTAAAATTCAATAAAAACCATAAGCTGACAATGGAGTCTCCAGCCCCTTGGTATGAACATAAGAATTATCCAACTTCCGGTAATTCCCTCCCTCTCCCTTCCTCTATCCCTATTTCACTCTGCCCCCTCCCCCAGCTGCCTATCACCTCCCTCATGGTTCCGCCTCCTTCTACTACCCATTGTGTTTTCCACTATTCCTTCTTCACCTTTCCTGCCTATCACCTCCCTGCTTCCCCTCCCCCATCCCTTTATCTTTCAAATTATTGTTTTTACAACTGAACCTACCAGCCTTCTCCTTCCAACCCTTCCCCACCTTCTTTATAGGGCCTCTGCCCCTTCCCTCTACAGTCCTGACAAAGTGTTCCGGCCCGAAAAGTTGACTCATCGTTTCCACGGATGCTGCCCGACCTGCTGAGTTCCTCCAGCGTGTTGTGAGTGTTGCTTTGATCCCAGCATCTGCAGATTATTTTGTGTAGCTGACAATGGATGATACACTGAAGTTAATAAATCAATTAACCCTTAGTGGTTGGGTGTGTTTTATATCCTTCCACTAAGTTCCAATCTCATCTGCCTCCAGCACCTCCTACTGTATAAAGAGAACTATGTTCTTCAAATATTTTTCCAGAAAAGGTCTCACATTGGAGTCCCCACTTGTCAGCTTGATTTCATACGGCCACAGCTATCCTCACTCATCCCACCTGTAGTAAACGGGAATGGCTCCGGCAGACTCACTTCAAATCCTCCCTTCTCTGGGGTGACAACATGCTGTCAGTCAACCTGGCCTGCATTTTGCCTTTAATCCTTACTTTACCACAGCTCCCACAGGAATTATGTTGGATTATATTCAAAATACCAAAACTCAGCAAAGTCATAATCTCACTATTCCATAATCTTCTTTTACTTCTTGTGATAGGCAGTTTTAAACATAGCTCTGTGAACAACTAGTGATCTGAAGACTAGTTTCCCACCTCTTTTCTATTTTCTGTTGTGACAATGGCTGTGACATTGAGTAATTGTCTCAGGACCCAACTACATTTGCTGCTTTCTGTTTGATTGGTGTGCCTGATAGAACAGATTCATCGAACATTGATTTCTCAAACTTCGGGTAATGACTCCACACCCCCTCCTTCACCATTTCCCACTCCCTTTTCCCTCTCTCACCTTATCTCCTTGCCCACCCATTGCCTCCTGTGGTGCTCTTCCTCCCTTTTCTTTCTTCCATGCCCTTCTGTCTCTTTCACCAGTCAACTTTCCAGTTCTTTACTTCATCCTTCCCCCTCCAGGTTCCAGCTTGTGTTTCTCTCTCCCCTCCCTTCATCTTTTAAATATACTCCTTAGCTGCTTTCTCCAGTTCTTCTGAAGGGTTTCGGCCTGAAACATTGACTGTACTCTTTTTCTCGATGCTTCCTGTCTTGCTAAGTTCCTCTAGCATTTTGTGTGTGTTTCAACAGATTCACTATTGGTTTTGCAACTACCACTGATACGTGCAGCTAATTAATCTTGATTGGAGCTAACAAGCCAGTCCACAAGGAAGGAGGAAGATGTGACATGAAGAACCTAAGCAAACATGGCCCATTTTTTCAGCTTGTAAGTGAAATAAAAACCCATTTGGGAGAGCGAGTTACTAACAATGATCCAAATGACCATTTCTTTAGATGATAAATTGACCATCATTTGGTCTCCTAATGAAGGAAATCCAGTCTTCAACATTCTCTGACTGAGTGTTCAACCATTTTATATACACTGAAAAGAGCTTCAATCTGACAATAGTGATACATTTTGCTTCAGGGATGGAAATGATCTGTTGGGTGAGCTCAGTGTGATGTAGACAATAGAAAAAAGACAATAGGTGCAGGAGTAGGCCATTCAGCCCTTCGAGCCAGTACAACCATTCACTGTGATCATGGCTGATCATCCACAATCAGTACCCTTTTCCTGCCTTCTCCCCAAAACCCTTCACTCCGCTATCTTTAAGAGCTCTATCTAACTCTTTTTTGAAAGAATCTAGAGAATTGGCCTCCACTGCCTTCTGAGGCAGAGCATTCCACAGAACCACAACCCTCTGTGTGAAAAAAAAGTTTTTTCTCAACTCCTTTCTAAATTGTGCACCCCTTATTCTTAAACTGTGGCCTTTGGTTCTGGACTCACCCAACATCGGGAACATGTTTCCTGCCTCTAGCGTGTCCAATCCCTTAATAATCTTATATGTTTCAATCAGATCCCCTCTCATCCTTCTAAATTCCAGTATATACAACCCAGTTGTGCACCAGCTGTGGGGTGGGGAGGGTTTAGGCAAGGGATGAAATTGTAGAAATTTCAGGTCACACTGCATGAGCTCTCTAGTGACTTCAATACATTTTGTTCTTTTCTCACAGCAACAAATGCATACAGTATGGAGCATATTCACATTAATCATTAGTTCTCAGGAGACTGAGGTATCATCTGCTGGGATTCTATCTGTGGATTTTCCTTTCCAACGGTTGAATTTTCAAGATGAAAATCAAAGTAGAGAATCTAATTCTGTCCCTCTATGAAAAATGAGTCAGTAACCATATTACTGATGTACATCCAATAAAGACAAATATATCTGACGCTGAGCCTCCAATTATCCTCTCAATTTTACAGCAACCACATTCCAGGACTCTTCGTACTCTGCTAGAAGTGATACTGCAGGGCTGAGGAAATCATTTTGAGTTTTGTTCAACCCTCTCCACTAGATGAATTTATTTAAAAGACTGGTCACAGGCCAAGAGCCCATACATGATCATTTCTGAGGCTGGCCATGGACGAAAGGCCAGGATTTGTAGGCCAAGATAAGGACAGCAGAATAGTTATTCATCTGTATCTCTCTATCTATCTGTGTATTTACCTATCTATCTACCCATGTATATCTATGTATGTGAGTTTATCTATATGTATACAGTGGATTTCGGTTAATTGGGGCACGTCAGGACCAGTTCATTTTTACCCGATTAAGCAGTTGCTGCAAATAGCTGCTTTCATGGAAGTAGTTAAAATGTTATAAAAATACAAACTATCGCTTAACTAAGTAAAAAATTATGTACTTAAAAGAACTACAGTACAAATTCTAGCATCTCCAAGCCTGAATGCTTGAAACTGCAGTGAGCAAAACGGCTTGCTGCTTGTTTCTCGTCTAGCAATGGGAAAATCACTTTAAACCAAAACACACGCATCTGCCACTATTTACGCTCTAGGAGTCTAGTGTCTAACGGCCATGCAAGTGCATGCAACTGGGGCAAGTTAGAACCTATTCAGCTGCAGTCTCCTGTCCCAATCAAGTGACTTGGTATCCTAAATGAACAAAGGGAATCCCAACTGTTTCCTTGGTTAGTTTTATATATTCTGGTCTTTGCCATGATCTCTTCTGCCATCACAGAGCATGCATTTGGAATGGAATTTGATCTTACAGAGCATACAATAAGATTACACTGCAAGAAAGTGGAAGTTTGAGGGGCAGAATCCTTGCCACATTTTATAAATCTACAAGTAGATTGGCAAATGACTTTCAATCCAGATAAATGTGAGATCAAACAAGAGTAGGACTTGTACAGAGAATGGTAGGAGTGTTATGGAACAGAGGGACATAGGAGTACAAGTGCATGGTCTGCTGAAAGTAGCAACATATGTAGATAGGGTGGTGAAGACAGCACTGGACATAAAAGTCTAGCTGTTGCAGTTATATAAGATATTGGTGTGATGGATATTCACTTTCCAGGGCCTGAGAGACTTATTACTAATCTCAGATTTCTAGGACCGCAGCATGACCTTTCCAAAGGGTCAGAATTGTTTGTGACGTAGTTGCCTTCTAAGAAATATTCTTTGCACAGCTTCTTTTTGTAAACAAGAACCAGTCTTCAGTTCTTTATGTAAATTTCAAACAGCAATCAGTTTGAAGTTAAAAACATACCTTTGCCAAGCACAGGTTGTTGGCTCACATCCATCATAGCAAGGTAGGCATAACCCAAGGAGAAGGTACTACACTTTCAAGCAGGCAACGGAAAATATGTATGTGCATAATTCGTAAGTTATTCTTCAGAGATAAAATTATGAAAGGTACACAATACATAAATGAGGAATTTCTTTCATCGGGCGATTCGATTAGGAGAAGCGCACAGATGCAGTAGCTCGTCATCATGCAAGGCTGCTGAGAAGATAAAAGGGAGACACGGCCTAGCAGAGCGGTCGTTGGTGTAGCTTGAGTCAGTGTAGTAGGACTTTGTCTCATTGGGGCTTTGGCAAGGATGGGCTTAGGTGAGGGAAGGAGGTAAGTTACTTTCATATTTCTTTTTTTCTCTAACTTAAGAATAGTGGGTTTGACTGCAAGGCCAGTGTCCTGCTCTGGGTGTCAGATGTGGGATATTCCGGGAGACTTCCAGCCTCCCGGATGGCCACATTTGCACCAGGTGCATTGAGTTGCTGCTCCTTAGAGACCGAGTTAGGAACTGGAGCTGCAGTTCCATAAACTTCAGCTTGTTAGGGAGAATGAGCTTGATAGGAGCTACAGGCAGGTAGTCACACCAGGATCACAGGAGACAGATCAGTGGGTGACTGTCAGGAGAGGTAAGGGAGAGCGTCATGTAGTGGAGAACACCACTGAGGAGATGCCCCTTAACAATAAGTATTCCATTTTGAGTACTGTTGGTTGGTGGGGCGGGGTTGTAATTACCTACCTGGGGGAAGCAACAGTGGCCATGTGTCTTGTACTGAGTTTGGCCCTGTGGCTCAGAAGGATAGTGAACGGAAGAGGATGGCAGCAGTAATAGGGGATTCTATAGTTAGGGGGACAGACAGATGATACTATAGGTACAAAAAAGAAACAAGAATGGTAGTTTGCCTCCCAGGTGCCAGGGTTAATGATGTTTCTGAATGCATCCACAATTCCTGAAATGGGATGGGGAGCAGCCAGAGGTCATGGTACATATCGGTACCAATGACATAGGTAGAAAAAGGGATGAGGTCCAGAAAGCAGAATACAGGGAGTTAAAAAGGAAACTGAGAAGCAGTAACTCAAGGACAGTAATCTTGGGATTGCTGTCTGTGCCACCTGACAGTGAGTATAGGAATAGAGTGAGGTGGAGGATAAATGTGTGGCTGAAGGATTGGAGCAGGGGGCAGGAAATCAAATTTCTGGATCCTTGGGCCCTCTTCTGGGGCAGGTGTGCCCTGTACAAAAAGTGAAGAGGCAATGGATGGGGCTGTTGGCCCACAAGTTGAGACAGCTTGTAGGGAGTTTGTGAGGAAGGATAGGCAGATGATAGAGAAACATGAACTCAGCTGATGGTTTGAGATATGTCTATTTTAGTATAAGGAGTATCACAAAAAAAGCGGATGAGCTTAGAACATGGATCAATACGTAGAAATATGATATTGTGGACATTGTAGAGATTTAGATGTCACGGGGGCAGGAATGGCTACTGAGTGTGCCAGGCTTTAGATGTTTCAAAAAAGATAGGGAGGGAAGCAAAAGAGGTGGAGGTGTGGCATTGCTAATTAACGATAGAGTCGTGGCTGCAGAAAAGGAGAAAATCATGGAGGGATTATCTACTAAGTCAGTGTGGGTGGAAGTCAGAAACAGGAAGGGGGCAATAACTCTACTGGGTGTAATTTATAGACCCCCAATAGTAACCGGGACATCGAGGAGCAGATATGGAGGCAGATTCTGGAATGGTGCAATAATAATAAGGTTGTTGTGATGGGAGATTTTAACTTTCTGAATATTGACTGGCATCTCCTTAGAGCAAAGGGTTTAGATGGGGTGGAATTTGTTAGGTGTGTTCAGGAAGGTTTCCTGATGTAATATGTAGATAAGTCAACTAGAAGAGAGGCGGTATTTGATCTGGTAATGGGAAGCGAACCTGGCCAGGTGTCAGATCTCTCGGAGGGAGAGCATTTTGGAGGTAGTGATCACAAGTCTATCTCCTTTAACATAGTGCTGGTGAGGGATAAGAGCAGACAATTTGGGAAAACATTGAATTGAGGTAGGGGAAATATGATGCTATTAGACAGGAACTTTGGAGTATAAATTGGAAGCAGATTTTCTCAGGGGAATGCATGGCAAAAATGTGGCAAATGTTCAGGGAACATTTGCAGGGAGTTCTGCACAATTATGTTCCATTAAGGCAGGGAAAGGATGCTAGGGTAAAGGAACCATGGTGTACAAAGGACGTAGAAAATCTAGTTAAGAAGAAAAGAAAAGCTTACGAAAGGTTTAAGAAACCAGGTACTGATAGTGTACTAGAAAATTGCAAGTTTGCCAGGAAGGAGCATAAGATTAAAGTTAAGAGAGCTAGAAAGGCCTTGGCGAGCAGCATTAAGGAAAACCCCAAGGCACTCTACAAGTATGTGAAGAGCAAGAGGATAAGCCATGTGAAAATAGGACCAATCATTTGTGATTGTGGAAATGTGCATGGAGTTGGAAGAGGTAGCAGAGGTACTTAATGAATACTTTGCTTCAGTATTCACTAGGGAAAAGGATCTTGGCAACTGTGGGGGTGACTTAGAGTGGATTGAAATGCTTGAGCATATAGACATTAAGAAAGAGGATGAGCAGGAGCTTTTGAAAAGTATGAAGTTAGATAAGTCACCGGAACCAGATGAAATATACGTTAGGCTACTGTCGTAAGCAAGGGAGAAGATTGCTGAGCCTCTGACGATGATCTTTGCATCATCAATAGGGGCAGGAGAAGTACCGGAGAATTGGACGGTTGCAAATGTTATTCCCTTGTTCAAGAAAGGGAGTAAAGATAACCCAGGAAATTATGGACCAGTGAGTCTCTCTTCAATAGTGGGCAAGTTGTTGGAGAAGATCCTGTGAGACAGGATTTAAGAATATTTGGAGAGACATAATCTGATTAGGAATATTTGGCATGGTCTTGTCAAGGGCAGGTCATGCCTTATGAGCTTGATTGAATTCTTTGAGGATGTAACAAAACACATTGATGAAGGTAGTGGTAGAGTAGTGGATATAGTGCATATGGATTTCAGAAAAAAACATTTAATAAGCTTCCCTATGCAAGGCTTATTAAGAAAGAAAGGTGACATGGGATCCAAGGAGGCCTTGCTTTGTGGAACCAGAATTGGCTTGACCACAGAAGCGCAAAGGGTAGTTATAGATGGTTTGGATTTTACAGGGAGATTGGTAAACAGTGGTGTTCCACAGGGATCTGTTCTGGGACCCTACTCTGTGATTTTTAGAAATGACCTGGATGAAGAAGTTTAGAGATGGGTTAGTAAGCTTATTGATCCCAGAAAGGTTGGGGGTGTTGTGGGTAGTCTGTAGCGTTGTGAGAGTTTACAGCAGGACATCGATAGGATGCAGAACTGGGCTGAGAAGAGACAGATGGATTTCAACCCAGATAAGTGTGAAGTTGTTCATTTTAGTAGGTGAAATCTGAAGACAGAATATAGTATTAATGCTAAGACTCTTGGCAGTGTGGCGGATCAAAGAGATCTTGGGGTCCATGTCCATAGGACAATCAAAGCTGCTGCGCAGATTGACAGTGTTGTTAAGGAGGTGTATGGTGTCTTGGCCTTCATCAACTATGGGATTGAGTTCAAGAGCCGTGAGGTAATGTTACAGCTATATAGGACCCTGGTTGGACCCCACTTGGAGCAATGTGTACAGTTCTGGTTACCTCACTACAGGAAGGATGTGGATACTATAGAGAGAGTGCAAAGGAGATTTACGAGGATGTTGCCTAGATTGGAGAGCTTGTCTTATGAGAATAGGTTGAGTAAACTTGGCCTTTTTTCCTTAGAACGACAGAGGATGAGAAGTGACCCGATAGAGGTGTATAAGATGATGAGAGACATTGATCATGTGGATAGCAGAGGCTTTTTCCCAGGGCTGAAATGGCTAACACGAGAAGGCATAGTTTTAAAGTGCTTGGAAGTAGGTACAGAGGGGATGGATGTCAGGGGTAAATTTTTCACACAAAGAGTGTTGGGTGCATGGAATGCACTGCCGGTGATGGTGATAAAAGTGGATACAATAGGGTCTTCTAAGAGACTCTTAGGTAGGTACATGGAGCTTAGGAAAATAGAAAGCTATGCAGTAGGGAAAGTCTGGGCAGTTTCTAGAGTAGGTACATGGTCGGCACAACATTGTGAGCCAAAGGGCCTGTAATATGTTATAGGTTTCTAAAACAAAATCAAAGCGGCCTGTATAATCAACTACCCTTCCAACTCCAGCCATTCTCCTCTCCCCCCTCCCCTTGGACAGAACACATGAAATCATGAAAGTTTGACCTTGTGACAGCCTTGCACCTTTTTGTTTATCTGCACTGTACTTTTTCCCTAATTGTAGCACTTCATTCTGTTATAGCTTTTCCCTTGTGCTACCTTCAAGCGATGAAGTGACTGTATCTCAATACATTTGATAATAACTAACCAATTACCAATGTTTATACTTCTATTATTTGTGGCACTTGCTCAATTTTCATAAATTCTTTAAAGTCTTCTGTGTTGTGCTGGCCTGTGGCCTTTAACAAGTCTTACCCCATCCAGACAGGGTCAGGCTGACTACTTGGGAGAGGTGTAAGAGACAACTATCTCTTCATGGAAAAATGGCAAAAAGATTCATCAAATGTTCCTAGTCCCATGCACCACTCTGATATGAACAAGCCTGCTTGCAGCTCCAGTGCTACACCATATGATTGGCTGGAAGTGTGCTCAGGGCAATAAATATCACCTTTGATGTTGGTGTCCATTCCTTAAGAACTTTTGCAATTTGTGGGCCACTAAATGATTACCTTCCAATTTGAAGAACAAATGGTTTTAATAGAGTATGAGCAAATTTGTGGCCGCTACAAAGATATCCTAAGGTGAACTATATTAGACAAATAGCAGAAGAAACTTCGTCATGCTTTATTCACATCGTTTATCTAGTTAGCTGCTGCACCATAGATCAGCTCCATCTTAGGTACTAGCTTACAAAGTACCCAGGGCATCTTTAGGGAGTGGTGTCTCAGAAAGGCAGCATCCATTATTAAGGACGTCCAGCACCCAGGGCATGCCCTTTTCTCACTGTTACCATCAGGCAGGAGGTATAGGAGCCTGAAAGCACACACTCAGCAATTCAGGAACAGCTTCTTTCCTGCTATCTGATTCCTAAGTGGACATTAAACCCTTGGACATGACCTCACTTTTTTAATATACAGTATTTCTGTTTTTTGCACATTTTTTAATCTATTCAGTATACATATACTGTAATTGATTTACTTAGCTATTTATTATTATTATTATTTTATCTTTTTTTTCTCTCTTCTGTATTGTGTATTGCATTGAACTGCTGTTGCTAAGTTAACAATTTTCACGTCACATGCCGATGATAATAAACCTGATTCTGATTCTGACTTCATCTCCTGAAGGCAAATATAGAGGACTGATTTTCTTCTGTTTTGAGCTCCCTCCTCAAAGTTCAAAGTTCAAATTTCAAAGTACATTTATTATCAAAGTGGGTATACAGTATACAACCCTGAGATTTGTCTTTTCACAGATAGCCATGAAACAAAGAAAAACATCAACCACACTACCCCCAACAGGCAAAAAAAAAACCCAAATCACACAGGCAGTAAAAAAATGAACAAGAAACACAGAATATAAAACACAAAATGACCAGGGTCCTACATAACTGCAACATTACCTCTTGGCTCTTAAACTCAATCCCACAATTGATGAAGGCCAATGCACCGTAGGCCTTCTTAACCGCAAAGTCAACTTGTGTAGCAGCTTTAAGTGCCTTATGGACTCAGACCCGAAGATCCCTCTGATCCTCCACACTGTCAAGAGTCTTACCATTAATGCTATATTCTGCCATCATATTTAACCTACCAATATGAGCCACATCACACTTATCTGGGTTGAACTCCATCTGCCACTTCTCAGCCCAGTTTTGCATCCTATCAATGTCCCATTGTAACCTCTGCCAGCCCTCCACACTATCCACAACACCCCCAACCCTTGTGTCATCAGCAAATTTACTAACCCATCCCTCCACTTCTTCATCCAGGTCATTTATGAAATCACAAAGAGTAGGGGTCTTAGAACAGATCCCTGAGGCACACCACTGGTCGCCAACCTCCATGCAGAGTATGACCCGTCTACAACTACACCTTGCCCTCTGTGGGCAAGCCAGTTCTGGATCCACAAAGCAATGTCCGCTTGGATCCCATGCCTCCTTACTTTCTCAATAAACCTTGCATGGGGTACCTTACCAAATGCCTCGCTAAAATCCATATACACTACATCTATGGCTCTACCTTCATCAATGTGCTTAGTCACATCCTCAAAAACTTCAATCAGGCTCGTAAGGCACGACCTGCCTTTGACAAAGCCATGCTGACTATTCCTAATCATATTATGCCTCTCCAAATGTTCATAAATCCTGCCTTTCAGGATCTTCTCTATCAACTTACAAACCACTGAAGTACGACTCACTGGCCTATAATTTCCTGGGCTATTGTTAATCCTTTTCTTGAAAAAGGAAACAACATCCGCAACCCTCTAATCCTCCCGAACCTCTCCCATCCTCATTGATGATGCAAAGATCATTGCTAGAGGCTCAGCAATCTCCTCCCTCGCTTCCCACAGTAGCCTGTGGTCCTTCCCTTCTGGTCCCGGTGACTTATCCAACTTGATGCTTTCCAAAAGCTCCAGCACATCCCCTTTCTCAATGTCTACATTCTCAAGCTTTTCAGTCTACTGCAAGTCATCCCTACAATTGTCAAGATCCATAGTGAATACTGAAGCAAAGTATTCATTAAGTACCTCCGCTATTTCCTCCAGTTCCATACACACTTTTCCATTGTCACACTTGATTGGTCCTATTCTCTCACGTCTTAACGTCTTGCTCTTCATATACTTGTAGAATGCCTTGGGGTTTTCCTTAATCCTGTCCGCCAAGGCCTTCTCATGGCCTCTTTTGGCTCTCCTAATCTCGTTCTTAAATTCTTTCCGATTAATCTTATAATCTTCTAGATTCATATCATTACCTAGTTTTTGAACCTTTCGTAAGCTTTTCTTTTCTGCTTGACCAGATTTACAACAACATTTGTACACCACGGATCTTGTAACTTACCATCCTTTCCATGTCTCATTGGAACCTACCTACTCAGAACCCCGCACAAATATCCCCAGAACATTTGCCACACTTCCGCCATACGTTACGTTGAGAACATCTGTTTCCAATTTATGCTTCCAAGTTCCTGCCTGATAGCCTCGTATTTCTCCTTAACCCAATTAAATGTTTCCCTAACTTATCTGTTCCTATCCCTCTCCAATGTCATGGTGAAGGAGATAGAATTGTGATCACTATCTCCAAAATGCTCTCCCACTGAGAGACCTGACACCAGACCAGGTTCATTTCTCAATACTAGATCATGTACAGCCTCTCCTCTTGTAGGCTTATCTACATATTGTGTCAAGAAACCTTCCTGAATACACCTAACAAACTCTACCCCATCTAAACCCTCCTCACTCTGGGGAGATGTCAATCAATATTTGGGAAATTAAAATCTGCCACCACAACAACCCTGTTATTATTACTCCTTTCCAGAATCTGTCTCCCTGTCTGCTCCTCGATGTCCCTGTTACTTCTGGGTGGTCAATAAAAACACCCAATAGAGTTATTGACCCTTTCCTATTCCTAACTTCCACCCACAGAGAACTCGTAGACAACCCCTCCATGACTTCTTCCTTTTCTGCAGCCGTGACACTATCGCTGATCAACAGTGCCACGCCCCCAACCCTTTTGCCTCCCTCACTGCCCTTTCTGAAACATCTAAAGCCTGGCACTTGAAGTAGCCATTCCTGCCCCTGCACCATCCAAGTATCTGTAATGGCCACAACAGCGTAGCTCCACGTGCTGATCCATGCTCTAAGCTCATCCGCTTTATTCATGATACTCCTTGCATTAAAATAGACAGATCTCAAACCATCGGACTGAGCACGTCCATTCTCTATCATCTGCCTATCCTCCCTTTCGCACTGTCTCCAAGCTTTCTCGATTTGTGAGCCAACCTCCCTTTCCCCTGTCACTTCAGTTTTGTTCCCACCCCCCAGCAATTCTAGTTTAAACCCTCCCCAATAGCCCTAGCAAACCTTCCCGCCAGGATATTGGTCCTTCTCGGATTCAAGTGTAACCCATCATTTTTGTACAGGTCACACCTGCTCCAATGATCCAGAAATATGAATACCTGCCTCCTGCTCCAATCCCTCAGGCATGCATTTGTCCTCCACCTCATTCTATTCCTATATTCACTGCCACGTGGCACAGGCAGTAATCCTGAGATTACTACCTTTGAGGTCCTGCTTCTCAACTTCTTTCCTAACTCTCTGTAGTCTTTTTTCAGGACCTCCTCCCTTTTCCTACCTATGTCGTTGATACCAATATGTACCACGGCCTCTGGCTGTTCTCCTTCCCACTTCAAGATATCGTGGAAACATCCTGGACCCTGGCACCTGGGAGGAAAACTACCATCCGTGTTTCTTTCCTGCATCCACAGAATCACCTGTCTGAACCCCTAACTATAGAGTCCCCTGTAACTGCTGCCATCCTCTTCCTTTCCCTACCCATCTGAACCACAGGGTCAGACTCAGTGCCAGAGGTGCGACTACTGTTGCTTCCCCCAGGTAGGCCGTCTGGGAAAGACATGAGAGACAGGTGTGCATCAAAATGAAGAGAAGGGGGGTTCTGTCACCAACACCGAGAAAGACACGAGGTTCGATCAACTTAAGCATCAGGCTGAATCAGAAAAGTCAGGTACAGGCCGAGTCAAGGAAGGAGTGTCCAGGCCCAGTACATAACAAAGCTACTGAACCCAGTGTTTGGATGACAATTTAGGCACCAGGCGAGATTGAAACGATCAGGGTGTTGGGGCCCAAGGTGTGGGATGGGCTGCTTCAGCTCGCTGCTCTGCTCTGCACTGAACTAAGGATCTAGAGACAACTCTCTGTAGACATCAGAATGCTATTAGCTTGTGTTTATTGTTTGTGTGATTTTTTTTTCTCTCTGGACATTCGGTGTCTGATAGTCTCTTTTATGGGTTCTTTTGCGTTACTTTGTTTCATGGCTGCATATTAGGAAATGAATCTCAAGGTTTTAAATTGTATACATACTTTGATAATCAGTATACTATAATGTTGAACAATTGAATAGATAGACACGTCTTCAAAATCTACCTCTTCATGGCCTTCTACCTTCGTCTTTGCAACCATAACATTATATCTTGCATTCTGTAATTGATTTTCCTTGGTACTGTTGTTACATAGTGTGAGCAGAATTATCTGCAGCTTAATGTGAAAAAGACTAAGGAGCTGATGGTAGACCTGAGGAGAGCTAAGGTACCGGTGACAAATTTCCATTCAGGTGGTCAGTATGGACACGGTGGAGGATTACAAATACCTGGGGATACGAATTGACAATGAACTGAACTGGTCAAAGAACACTGAGGCTGTTTACAAGAAGGGTCAGAGCCATCTCTATTTCCTGAGGAGACTGAGGTCCTTTAACATCTGCCGGACGGTGCTGAGGATGTTCTACGAGTCTGTGGTGGCCAGGGCTGTCATGTTTGCTGTTGTGTGCTGGGGCAGCAGGCTGAGGGTAGCAGACACCAACAGAATCAACAAACTCATTCGTAAGGCCAGTGATGCTGTGGGGATGGAACTGAACTCTCTGATGGTGGTGTCTGAAAAGAGGATGCAGTCCAAGTTGCATGCCATCTTGGTCAATGTCTCCCATCCACTACATAATGTATTGGGTGGGCACAGGAGTACATTCAGCCGGAGACTCATCCCACCGAGATGTAGCACAGAGCGTCATAGGAAGTCATTCCTGCTTGTGACCATCAAACTTTACAACTCCTCCCTTGGAGGGTCAGACACCCTGAGACAATAGGCTGGTCCTGGACTTATTTCATAATTTACTGGATAAATTACATATTACTATTTAACTATTTATGGTTCGATTACTATTTATTATTTATGGTGCAACTGTAACAAAAACCAATTTCCCCCGGGATCAATAAAGTATGACTATGACTATGTTATGTTTGTTCTTAATAAAGACAAACTTGTGTGGGAAAAAAACTAGCACATAATTTATTTACAGAATGACTTCAGCTCGACCACATTTTAATTGGGGGACTCCAGACCATCAAGAGCATATGTGACCTGTTCAATAATGTCACTTTCAGTTCTGGGTGAACTGCCCACATTGCACACATTGAAGTTCTTTATTATGAACACACATAAAAACACATCTCCCTTCAACACAGCAGTATGTCCTCATAAACCTGCAAGACATGTTATGTTTTCCAAGAAAGATATTTACATTAACTTCAATTGTAATAAGCAAATTGTCCCTTATTCACTCATCTTTATACTTTATTGTACTTTATTGTTGCCATACAGTTGATACTAGAACGTACAATCATCACAGTAATATTTGATTCTGTGCTTCGCGCTCCCTGGAGTACAAATCGGAAGTAAATATTATAAATTTAAATTATAAATCATAAATAGAAAATAGAAAAGGGAAAGTAAGGTAGTGCAAAAAAAACCGAGAGGCAGGTCCGGATATTTGGAGGGTACGGCCCAGATCCGAGTCAGGATCCGTTCAGTAGTCTTATCACAGTTGGAAAGAAGCTGTTCCCAAATCTGGCCATATGAATCTTCAAGCTCCTGAGCCTTCTCCTGGGGGGAAGAGGGATGAAAAGTGTGTTGGCTGGGTGTGTCGTTTCCTTGATTATCCTGGCAGCACTGCTCCGACAGCGTGCAGTTTAAAGAGAGTCCAAGGACGGAAGACTGGTTTGCGTGATGTGTTGCGCTGTGTTCATGATCTTCTGCAGCTTCTTCCCGTCTTGGACAGGACAACTTCCATACCAGATTGTGATGCACCCTATAAGAATGCTTTCTACGGTGCATCTATAAAAATTACAATCCACCTCTGTGGTGCTTTAATGATCTCTTTCAGTCTGCTATTTGTTTCCACAGATTTATAACTTTCATTTGCTGTGTTCAATCTCTGTTCTTGTTCTTGCTGTGCAGCCATTATTTGCTCCACATGCCTGGGAATGGAGCGCTGGACTATCTCAATGTGATTAATGAGTCTTTGCACAAGTTCCAAATGATTCCATCTCAATTCACAGAGCTCCTTCTCTTGGCAACTCCTCTTGGTGGTTTGTGCTAACCTATTGTTGTTGTTCTGACCTTAGGGACAATCTGTTCACCCCATCTTCCTTTATATTTTTCCTCTTCAACATCAGAGAAGATTGTGGAGATATTTTTGACTTTCAGTCTTTAACTGGAAGTTGATGACAGACAAATTTTGAACTAAAGCTGCATGACGTGGAAGCAAGTCTGGTAACTTCATAATGATCACTCTGTTCAGCACTAGCACCCTTACTGTCAAGCTGGTGTAGCTGGTATGGAAGTCAATGGAAGGTGCAGTTCTTGTGCTTCTCTTGCGTAACCTCTCTGGAGCTCTCATTGATGCTGTTCTGAGTTTGTCGAGTTGCATCAAGTAGGCACCCGAGGCACTCAGAGACATCTGCGCACTCTTTCATGTATGTTACATAGTCATATTTGCTCTGTGAAGCCACTACGAACACTCTTTCAACTAGGTTGAACTTTTCACATGCAGTTAGAACTGATATTGACTGTACTCACTTTTCAATAATCAGGAGCTGTGCCTTTAGGTGCTGCCCCTTGTTCTTGAAGGTCACTATGCAGCCTCCTTTTACTGGAACGTTCTCTCCTGTATAGACTGTCAGTTTAAACTTCACTGGGTACATCTTGCTCTTTAGTTTGACAGTCTTGTAACCATCCATGGATAACAGATTTACCTGGGCTCCGATGTCAAGCTTGAATGGAATTACTCACTCATTCACAGTCACTGGAACAATCAGTTCTGTCTTACCAGCACTAGTAGTTTGCAAAGAATCTACAAAGACTTCCTCCATTTCCTCAGCAACTGTGTGCACCTTTCCCTTGGTAGCTTTGCAGCACCTTGTGAGTCTCATGGTAGGGGATTCTAGGACAAGAGGGCACAATTTCAGGATTGAAGGACTTCCATTTAGAACTGAGATGCGGAGAAATTACTTTAATCAGAGGGTGGTAAATCTATGGAATGTGTTGCCACGAGTGGCTGTGGAGGTCAAGTCATTGGGTGTATTTAAGGCAGAGATAGATAGGTTCTTGATTAGACAGGGCATCAAAGGGTATGGGGTGAAGGCAGGGTAGTGGGGATGACTGGAAGGATTGGATCAGCCCATGATTGAATGGCAGAGCAGACTCGATGATCCTATATTTTATGGTCTTATGCTTCCTTTTCCTACAATTGTTGCAGAACTTCCAATAAGCAGGACACTTCTTTGGAATGTGCCTACCTCTTTGCTTTGCTTTTGCTTGGAAATGTCTTGTGCTCTGCCCCTCTGTTTTCACAGCATGTACTGTAATTTCTGCTCTGTGCAGCTCTCTAGCTTGTACTCATGTGGTCTATCTGCCCTACACATATTCACAGCCTTTTCTGACATCAAATCTTTTTCACAGAGCAAGCTTTCTCAGAGCCCATTATCTGGGGTTCCACAAGCTATTTTGTTTGGAGTCTCTCATATCTTTAAACATGTAGGACATACTCAGTGCGTGAAGCTCAGCTAGGTTCAGTTCAGCTCAGCTCAGTCAAAGATCCACAAACCTGCCTGTCCTGGCCGACCTATTGTCTCAGCTTGCTCCTGCCCCACCGAACTCATTTCTGCATACCTCGACACTGTTTTAACACCCCTTGTTCAATCCCTTCTGACCTATGTTCGTGACACTTCCCACGCTCTTAAACTTTTCGATGATTTTAAGTTCCCTGGCCCTCACCGCTTTATTTTCACCATGGATGTCCAGTCCTTATATACTTCCATCCCCCATCAGGAAGGTCTCAAAGCTCTACGCTTCTTTTTGGATTCCAGACCTAATCAGTTCCCCTCTACCACCACTCTGCTCTGTCTAGCGGAATTAGTCCTTACTCTTAATAATTTCTCCTTTGGCTCCTCCCACTTCCTCCAAACTAAAGGTGTAGCTATGGGCACCCGTATGGGTCCTAGCTATGCCTGCCTTTTTGTTGGGTTTGTGGAACAATCTATGTTCCGTGCCTATTCTGGTATCTGTCCCCCACTTTTCCTTCGCTACATCGACGACTGCATTGGCGCTGCTTCCTGCACACATGCAGAACTCGTTGACTTTATTAACTTTGCCTCCAACTTTCACCCTGCCCTCAAGTTTACCTGGTCCATTTCCGACACCTCCCTCCCCTTTCTAGCTCTTTCTGTCTTTGTCTCTGGAGACAGCTTATCCACTGATGTCTACTATAAGCCTACAGACTCTCACAGCTATCTGGACTATTCCTCTTCTCACCCTGTCTCTTGCAAAAATGCCATCCCCTTCTCGCAATTCCTCCGTCTCCGCCTCATCTGCTCTCAGGATGAGGCTTTTCATTCTAGGACGAGGGAGATGTCTTCATTTTTTAAAGAAAGGGGCTTCCCTTCCTCCACTATCAACTCTGCTTTTAAACGCATCTCCCCCATTTCATGTACATCTGCTCTCACTCCATCCTCCCGCCACCCCACTAGGAATAGGGTTCCCCTGGTCCTCACCTACCACCCCACCAGCCTCCGGGTCCAACATATTATTCTCCGTAACTTCCGCCACTTCCAATGGGATCCCACCACTAAGCACATCTTTCCCTCCCCGCCTCTCTCTGCATTCCGCAGGGATCGCTCCCTACACAACTCCCTTGTCCATTTGTCCCCCCCATCCCTCCCCACTGATCTCCCTCCTGGCACTTATCCGTGTAAGCGGAACAAGTGCTACACATGCCCTTACACTTCCTCCCTTACCACCATTCAGGGTCCCAAACAGTCCTTCCAGGTGAGGCAACACTTCACCTGTGAGTCGACTGGGGTGATATACTGCGTCTGGTGCTCCCGATGTGGCCTTTTATATATTGGTGAGACCCGACACAGACTGGGAGACCGCTTTGCTGAACATCTACGCTCTGTCCGCCAGAGAAAGCAGGATCTCCCAGTGGCCACACATTTTAATTCCACATCCCATTCCCATTCTGACATGTCCATCCACGGCCTCCTCCACTGTAAAGATGAAGCCACACTCAGGTTGGAGGAACAACACCTTATATTCCGTCTGGGTAGCCTCCAACCTGATGGCATGAACATCGACTTCTCTAACTTCCGCTAGGCCCCACCTCCCCCTCGTACCCCATCTGTTACTTATTTTTATACACACATTCTTTCTCTCACTCTCCTTTTTCTCCCTCTGTCCCTCTGAATATACCTCTTGCCCATCCTCTGGGTCCCCCCCCCCGTCTTTCTTCCCGGACCTCCTGTCCCATGATCCTCTCATATCCCCTTTTGCCAATCACCTGTCCAGCTCTTGGCTCCATCCCTCCCCCTCCTGTCTTCTCCTATCATTTTGGATTTCCCCCTCCCCCTCCCCCTCCAACTTTCAAATCTCTTACTCACTCTTCCTTCAGTTAGTCCTGACGAAGGGTCTCGGCCTGAAACGTCGACTGCACCTCTTCCTAGAGATGCTGCCTGGCCTGCTGCGTTCACCAGCAACTTTGATGTGTGTTGCTCAAAGCTAACATGTTGTTTCTGGTCACAGGAGAACTTATACCTCTCATATGTGATATTTTCACTTGGGACAAAATATTCAAATTTTGTCATCAGAATGTCCAACCC
The DNA here is from genome assembly GCF_030028105.1 of Mobula birostris. Lineage (NCBI taxonomy): Eukaryota > Metazoa > Chordata > Chondrichthyes > Myliobatiformes > Myliobatidae > Mobula > Mobula birostris. The sequence continues at coordinate 21,007,805 of NC_092371.1, read as the reverse complement.
TGTCTCATCAATTTGAAAGCTCTTGTAGATGTCCAAAGCATCTTTGCCAATTACCTGTAGAATGATAGGCACTTTCAATTTTTCCTCTGCCCTGCTGGTTCTGCTCACTGCTAAATATACATTGAATCGATGTTTGAAGTCTTTCGAGTCATCCATTTGATTGGTGGGAAACTGAATAGCTGTGGGAGGACCTAGCTAACCCATTGAGGGGATTTTTTGGGCTCTCAACTCAATCTCTTGGTGAACATCAAGGCAGCGTGTTCTTTTTCTGGCAGCTTTTTTCCATTGGAGACTCGCAACTCTTTCTTAATCACTCGCGGTACTTAGTTACGCTTCATATTTGGACCTCATTCCACTTCTGACACCACCCTATGTTTGTCCTTAATGAAGACAAACTTGCACGGGTAGAAAACCAGCACATTCTTCTGAATATTACGTTTTGTAAGTTTATTTACGGAACGGCTTCAGCTCGACCACATTTAGTTGGGACATTCCAGCTGCTAAGAGCGTTGTTCACCAATGTTGCTGCCAGTTCCGGATGAACCACCTTCATTGCACGCAGGGAGCTGAAGTTCTCTATCATGTGCACATATAATAACACAGGTATTACTTCAATGTATAGATGTGTTGAAATGATCAGTGTGAATGGCTTGCAAAATGAAGTTTTTCACTGTACTTCAGTGCATGTGATAATAATAAACCAATTTATCAATGATGTCCTGCACCCTGCACCAGTGGCAATTCAAATATCTTAATTCACTGGAATGACCACAGCCTGGATAAGAAATGCTACCAACTGTGATAATGCCCAGAGGACAATATCGTATCAACAGTGAAAATTAACCATTCGTTCAAGAGACAACATCATGGTCAGCTACAATGTTGGCTCTAAGTAACTGCTCAGTGGATATACTTATAGAACATAATATTCAGAAGAATGATTCAAAACTGAGTGTTCAGTAAGGAGCTAATTGACCACTAAGGGGCTTACTGGGGTGACATGAGACCTTCCCAAGAGATGTCAGCTCTGCAGTGGAAATCTTAAATAAAAGGCATCGTGTGAAATAGGAATGTAAGTAAGAGGCTGGTTTCTATAATGGTGAGATAGGGTGCAGAGGCTTATTTTAAATCTTTTTATTTATTTCATCATTCTATTCATTATTAAAAAACATCTCGCAGGTATTATTGATGGTAGAATAATGATATAATAGTATTCCCACAGCACTTTCTAAGTGCACACAGCCATGTACGAAGAATAGTTAACCACACTGTTAGTCCTAGCCATTTAAACACTGAAGGCTTTGTACAATGTTGAAAACAATTCTTGGTACATGGAAGTCTGCACCACCGGTGGCATAGTCTGCTTTGTTGCAGAAACTATTTTTAAAACCCTGCAGATCAAAGTAAATTTATTATCAAAATTCATTATTAATGGTAACATTTATCATTGTATAGTTCTTGGATGCTGTACAGCTCTGAGATTTGTGTTCTTGCGGGCATGCACAATATATCCAAGAGCACAATAGAATCAATGAAAGACTGCACCCAACAGGAAGAACATTCTGGACAGATGAGTAAATTAGACCTGGGAGTGAGATGAAGATTCAATGCTTACAAAATAGTGAGGAAGGTCACACAACCAGAGGTACAACCAAGGTAATTCCACGTCAGCTCTCTCAAATTCTAGGCTGACTCTAACTGAGGTGGTGTAGCTCTGTCACAGATATTGACAGACTACCTCTGCCATCTCTGGTGGGCCTCAAAAATCCCAAAGCAATATTTCAATATGTCACTTCTACCCGGTCAATATTTGTCTCTCAATTTATCTCCGAAAGCAAAGTGTCATATCCTATCAATGGGAAACTAATGTGAGCTAGCTGGCTTCCAACATTTCTGTACTGCAGAATTAGCTTATTGGCTGTGAAGGCCTTTGAGACATTCTGAGATCATGAAATACATTTATCTATGAAACTTCATTTCTGAATTATCTTCAATTAAAACATAAAACACCATGTTTATGGAATATTCATTGAATGGTTAATAAATGCGTTTATTTCTTATCTCTAGTAATGCTTCAAATTCAAGTCAGCTAAGTGGCGTATAGAAAAGAAAACAAAGAGCAGTATAACAAAGTGCAGGCTCTTAAGCCCATAATATTTTGTCAACTTTTTAACATACTCCACAATCGATCTAACCCTTATTTTGTGTATAGTCCTTAACCCATCATTTTCCTTCCATTCAAGTGCTTATCTAAGATTCCCTAATGTATCAGTCCCTGTCACCACACCCAGAAGAGTATTCCAGGCACTTACCATTCTCTGTATAAATAAAACTACCCCTAACATCTCTCCTCAACTGTGTTCCAGTCATTGTAAACAGATGCCCTCTGATATGAGACATTGCCACTCCAGTAAAGAGGTTCTGGTTGCCCACTCCATCTAAGCCTCTTATCATCTTATACACTCTCATCTCTCCCTCACTCCAAGGAGAAAAGCCCTAACTCACTTAAACTTTCCTCATAATACATGCCCTCTAATCCAGCCAGCAGCATGATAAATCTAAGGAAAAAATTACAGTCAACGTTTCTGGCCAAGGCTGAGTCCTGCTGAAGGGACTTAGCCCAAAACATTGACTGTACTTTTTTCCATAGATGTTGCCTAGCCTGTTGAGTTTCTTCGGTATTTTGTGTGTTATTAGCCAGAAGAAACTTCAGTCTGATCAAGGACAGGGGAAGCAGACAAGCCAGTTGCCTTTGTTCTCCCGCCCCCCGCCCGACCATTTTGTGGACTCTGAACAGCTTTTTGCTCTTGGATAATGTAATTATAGCAACTGAATGTGGACACGGGAAGCTTCAGGTAATGATCTGCTAAACCTGAGACCATTCTCAAATAGGTAGCCATTTGTTATGTAAAGGGAGTGGACTCTGAGCTGATTCTTGACTCTGGAGCAATCTAATCAGAGCAATTCTTGGAGACCATTCTCGGAGGAGTAGCTACTTGTTATGTAAAATGCCTACCAAAGAAACAATCTGTAATCTCATTTGCCTCTGTCTAGGTTGTCTCATTTAATTGGTTTGGACTAGTCAGAGTGTAAAGAAACAAATACACAAGGCTGGGGTGGGCAGAGCCATGAAAGACTGTTGGCTGTAGCCCTGTACAATGACCAGTGAAAAGTTGACCCAGGTAGGTCAGGTGACCTTGAGCCAAAGGGATGGCGATCCAATGGTTCAAATGATGAGAAACATTATGAGACTCAAGAGCTCCAAGTACGCAGGAGCGATAACTCTTCAGCAGCCAGAGACCAACCTTCATGGATAAGGAGGACCCCACGGACACGTGGAGATTGGGTCCATGAGGAACGCCTGGCCAGCGTAGTCTCCTTCCCCAGGGAATACCTTTTCTCTTAATTGACCATTCATGGAGTGCCAGGGGTTCTAGTAGGGAGAACACAGGTAGAAAAGAGTGTGAACCCATGTGTGTTTTAGTTGAAATAATAAAAGTTACTTGTCAGTAAATACAGATTCTCCGTGCCTCACTGATCATTATTACGAGGGGTGATTCTTGTAACAGTGTGTTGCTTGGATTTCCAGCATCTGGAGATTTTCTCTTGTTTGTAGCTTGTTAAGTATTCTCTGTACCTTCTGTAAATCTTCCTAATCCTTCCTCTAATGAGGCGACCAGAACTGAACTCAAAACTCCCAGTCTGATCTAACCAGAGTATCACAGAGCTTGCTATGTAACTTCAGATAGATAGGCACACGGATTAAGAAAAATTGAGTGTTATGGGCTGTGCGTGAGAGAATGGTTATATTGATTGTGATGTAGATTAAGAAGCTGACATAATATCATGCGCTGTAAAGATGGGTCTGCAGTCACAAGTAGGCTCAGCCAGGTAAAGTCAGCAGAATTCCCTCCTGAGGCTGATTAAGGTGACAGAGGAAAGACCTAAAAAGGACCTGAGGGCAATTTCTTCACACAAAGGGTGGTGAGTATGTGGAATGAGCTGCCAAGAGAGGTAGCTAAAACTGATATAATAACAACATTTAGGTAGGTACGTAGATAGGAAATGTTTGGAGTGATATGAGCCAAACATAAGGAAATAGGACGAGCTTAGAAGGGTATCTTGTTTAGGCTAAAGGGCTTGTTTCTGTGCTGTATGATACAATGGTATCAATGAACTACATGGCTTTTAATTCATGGTCACCCCAACTGTTACAATCATTACATCCAGACTTAATTCAGATCTTGAAATAAAATTTCACAGCTGCCTTGGATGGACTTGAACTTGTGTCTTTGAATTCCAGTCTAATAGCTAAAGCCCTATACAGCTCAGTGATTTTCAACTAGTTTCTAATATATGACAATGACAGTGAAGTATTATAATTATCATTGTGAAAACCATTTGAAAATTAATAGAAAACAATTTGCAGGGAACATTCAACAGGTCAGTGAACATCTGTGGAAAGAGTAAGGGTGAACATTTCAGCTCAAACATTTAACAAAGGGTCAGCATATGCTGGCTAACCTGCTGTGTATTTTTAGCACATTCTTGTTTTATTTCAGGTTTTTATTTGCACCAACACACTTTTATAGTCATAGTCATAGTCATACTTTATTGATCCCGGGGGAAATTGGTTTTCGTTACAGTTGCACCATAAATAATAAATAGTAATAGAACCATAAATAGTTAAATAGTAATATGTAATTTATGCCAGTAAATTATGAAATAAGTCCAGGACCAGCCTATTGGCTCAGGGTGTCTGACCCTCCAAGGGAGGAGTTGTAAAGTTTGATGGCCACAGGCAGGAATGACTTCCTATGACGCTCTGTGTTGCATCTCGGTGGAATGAGTCTCTGGCTGAATGTACTCCTGTGCCCACCCAGTACATTATGTAGTGGATGGCAGACATTGACCAAGATGGCATGCAACTTAGACTTATTTTCACATAGACACAATCACAAGGAAGGCACACTAGTGCCACTATTTTCTTAGAAGTTTGAGATGTTCGGCATGTCACTGAAAGCCCACATTTCTACAGATAGTACTGTTGAAAACTCCCTGATTAGTTGATCATGTTCTGCTATAGCAATTTGAGTGTGTAGGAAAATAAGAAGCTGCAAAGTGTTGTGGATTCAGCCTAATAGACCACGCCATCAATAGTATCCACCTGAAGTATTGCTTCATGAAGGCAATATCTATCTGCAAAGATCCCCACCTCCTGGGCCACATTATCTTCTTGCAACATACATAGGGCAGGAGGTACAGAAACCTGAAGTCCCCACACCATCAGGATCAAGAACAGCTACTTCCTTTCAACCAATCAGTTTTTGAATGAACCTCTACAACCTTAGTCACTACCTCAAAATAGCAACACTATGTTCACCATGATCATTTTATCCATGGAATTTGTTATTTGTTCAGATTGTGTGGTTTCTTGTAAAAAAGTGTATAATTTATGTTTTCTTTGTGAATCTGATGTTGTGGACCTGTAATGCTGCTGCAAACAAGTTTTTCATTGCACCTGTGCATACATGTATTTGAGCATCTGACAGTAAACTTGACTTTGATTTTATTTGTGTTCAGAACTGTAGAATGCTGTGTCACAGGAAAGGCAGACATCTATCTCAAGTTCATATTCAGGGCTCTTCACAACCCGAAGTACCTTTATCAAATTCCCCCTTGTTCACTGTGCCAATAATCAAAACTAATACCTTTCACTTCTGTACATGGCAAAGGTCTTTCAGTCCTGTGCATTCCAGTAAATATCATTTGCTTCTTTTCTAGGACTCTTCAAAGCATGATGTGGAGCTTAGTTTAAAAAAAAAGCATTAGAGCCCAACCAATGTGATTTTTCTGGTTTAATATAACCACCTTTGTAATCTGTCTCTGTGCAAATCTACAGATTATACATATGGTTTTTCAGTATTCTGAAATTTTCCTGCTGGAATCAAAGCTTCATGTAGAAACCCCATGGTTCCTGTACTATCATTAAATTGTACCGAGCGGTTACTATTGCTTCTCCACACTCTTCTTACCAAACTTCAAACTTCATTATATAAAAGTTTTTCTGCTAAGTAAGCTTCATTACTGCCACCATTGACTACTTACAAGTTTCGGACCAATAGTAATTCTGAAATTGATCCCGCCATTGTAACTCATGAATTCACTGAAGAAATTGCAATTCTACACTTCCCTCCAATTAAAAAAAAAGTGCTTGCCACAATTTTCCCATTGTCATCCTTTACTCAGTTAAATATTGTGAAATAATATCCCCCTTTCTTCTTCAAACACACCCAGCAGACTCCATCAACTGTGTTGAATTCAGTTTTGGCCACCAACACATAGATGAGATATTCAACCTTTTGAAGCAACACAGATGGGATTGTTTCCAATATCACATCTTGGAGACACTTGAAGAGGTTGGATCATTCTTGGCATTGGTTTATTATTAAGATACAGTGAAAAGCTTCTCTTGCATACTGTTCATACAGATCAGATCATTGCAGAGTGCGATGAGGCAGCGCAAGTAAAACAAACCTGTGGCTCCATCAGTTTATTCAGATTTCATCTGAGGTTTCCACACATACACATCAACAAAGCTTCCTTCACTCTTAACCCCTTCAGTTCTTAGAACTGACACAAATTATCATAAGGTACATCAGGTATTGGAAATGACCCCATCTGTACAAGTTTGTGAGCCCTATGTCCTCCACTCATCTCCCCATGCATTGATGTATACATAAAGGCATCCGTTAGTCTTGCGAGACCATGGATCTGCGCCTGGAAAGTCTTCACTCTCCAGGGCGCAGGCCTGGGCAAGCTTGTATGAAAGACCAGTAGTTGCCCATGCTGCAAGTCTCCCCTCTCCACGACACCGATGTTGTCCAAGGGAAGGGCATTAGGACCCATACAGCTTGGCACCAGTGTCATCGCAGAGCACTGTGTGATTAAGTGCCTTGCTCAAGGACACAACACACTGCCTCGGCTGGGGCTCGAACTCACGACCTTCAGATCGCTAGTCCAATGCCTTAACCACTTGGCCACATGCATAGCTTACATAGTAGATGGTAGAGGCCTGGAGAGTGCAGAAGACATGGAAGACCTTGTTTCCCAGAAATGGAAGCACAGATAGTCAGTGTGGTAAAGGAGGCGTTTGGCACATTTTTCTTTTCAGACAGGGCATCAGGTACGGGAGTTGAGACATCAGGTTCCATGATGTGTCACTCTATGATTCTATTACTAACTCAGTGTACAATTTGTTGCTGATACCACACTTTCAGCCCTGTGTGCCCAGCTAAAGGAAATATGCAGAGAAAATTCACCTGGATGTTGGCAGGATTGGACTTTAACTAAGTATGACTATGACTAACTATGGGGAGAAATTGGATAGGCTGGGACAGCCTTCGCCAGAGTACGCAAGGTGGGATGGCAGAAACCTGATTGGATGTAGACTAACCAGTCAGGAGGGATAGACTACGAGGGTATAAATCCGACTGCACTAGACATACCCAGGCATCACCCCTGAAGAAGATGGCAGAGTTTGTCATCAAAATGTCGGTTATAATCGATACTTGTACCCAGCTGGAAGCGCGAGAAGAATTTAATCATCATATACGCCAGGAAAACACTAGACATCCTCAAACCAGAAGCTATGTATAAACCAAGAGGTTTGCATTCTGCTGAAGGTTAGATCTGAGGTTTTCAAGACCAATGATCCGGAACTCTACAAAAAGTCTAGGTACGGCCTACAGAAGGCTATTTTAAGAATGAAAAAGCAATTCCAATTGAAATTAGAGATGGAATTGGACTCACGTCAGCACTGACAGGGTTAGCAGACTATTAGTTCCTAAAAGGCAAAACAGCATGAATGGTTGGGATGCTTCACTCCCAGATGAGCTCAAAACATTTTATACAGGCTTTGAAAGGTAGAATAAAACTACACCTGTGCAAATCCCTGCAGCATATGGCAGACCTGTGCTCTCTGTTTCATAGTCTGATGTAAGAATATCTTCCAAGATGGTGAATCATCGCAAGGCGTCAGGCCCCCATTGTGTACTTGGTAGGAGAATAAAAACCTGTACCAGCCAACTGGCAGGTGCCTTCAAGGACATTTTCAATCTCTAGGTAGAGTTTCCCAAAAGGGCATTAATCATGCCGGTGCCCAATATGTGCAGGATGAACTGCCTCAACAACTGTCACCCAATTGCAACAACACCTATGTCATGCTGCTGTATATGATTATAGCTCAGCGTTCTACATCATCATCCCCACATTACTAATAATAAAACTTGGGCCTTTGTATCTCCCTCTGCAACTGGATCCTTGACTTCCTTGTCAGGAGATTGCAGTCAGCATGGATCAGAAATAACATCTCCTCACTGACAATCAGAATCAGGTTTATTATCACTGGCATGTAATGTGAAATTATTAACTTAGCAGCAGCAGTTCAATACAATGCATAATATAGAAGAGAAAAAAAAAAAAAAATTTAAATAAATAAATAAATAAATCAATCAATTACAGTATACGTATATTGAATAGATTTAAAAAGTGCAAAAATCAGAAATATGTATATTTTAAAAAGTGAGGTAGTGTCCAAGGGTTCATTGTCCATTTAGGAATCCGATGGCAGAGGGGAAGAAGCTGCTCCTGAATCGCTAAGTGTGTGTCTTCAGGCTTCTGTTCCTCCGTCCTGATGGTAACAGTGAGAAAAGGGCATGTCCTGGGTGCTGGAGGTCCTTAAGGATCTTAAGGATCTGTACTTGTTCCACTGCTGTACTCACTCTATGTTCATGACTGTGTGGTTAGGCACAGCTCAAACGCCATCTATAAATTTCTGATGACATAAATTATTGTTTGCAGAATCTTGGATTGTGACGAGGAGGCATACAAAAGTGAAATTTATTGACTGGTTGAGTGGTGTTGCAACAGCAACCTTGAACTCAACATCAGCATGAGCAACGAAATGATTGCTGACTCCAGGAAGGGGACAAACACCTATATAAGGATGCTGATTATTGACTGTAGCTCAGCATTAAACACCATCATTCTTACCATCCTGATCAAAAAGCTACAGAACCTGGCACTCTGTACCTCCTTCTGCAATTGGATCCTCGACTTCCTAACCAGAAGATAACAATCTGTGCAGATCGGTAAGAAAATCTTCTCCTTGCTGACGATCACCTCTGGCACAGCTCAGGGATATATGCTTCGCCCACAGTTCTGATCTCTCTATACCATCTACGGTATAGGTTAGGAATAGCTCAAATACCATCTATAAATTTGCTGATGATACAAACATTGTTGCCAGAATCTCAGATAGAGACATGAGGGTGTATTGGAGCAAGATATACCAGCGAGTTGAGTGGTGTCACTGCAAGAACATTGCACTCAACATCATTAAGACCAAAGAGCTGACTGTGGACTTCAGAAAGGGTGCGACGAGAGAACACAAACCAATCCTTATTGAGGGATCAAAAGTGGAGAGAGCGAGCAGTTTCAAGTTCCTGAGCTTCAAGATCTCTAAGGATCTAACCTGATCCAAGCATATCAATGTAGCTTATAAAGAAGGGAAGACAGCTGCTATATTTCATTAGGAGTTTAAGGGTATTTTGTTTCTCACCTAAAACACTCAAAAACTTTTACAGATATACCATGGAGAGCATTCTTACAGGCTGCATCACCCATCCCATCTGGAAGGTGTGGCTACTGCACAGAATCGAAAGAAGCTACAGAAAGTTGTAAAATTAGTCAGCTCCATCATGGATACTAGCCTCTGTAGTATCCAAGACATCATCAAGGAGCACTGCCCCAGAAAGGCAGCATCCATTATTAAGGAACTCCAACACCCAGGACATGCCCTTCTCACTGTTACCATCAGGAAGGAGGTACAGAAGCCTGAAGACACTCACTCAGCGATTCAGGAACAGCTTCTTCTCCTCTGCCATCCAATTCCTAAATGGACATTCAACCCATGAGCATTATCCCACTTTTATATTATTATTTTTGTTTTTGCATGATTATTTTAAAATTTAACGATTTAATATACATACATGTTTACAGTAATTATTTTTTTTCCTATATTTATCATGAACAGTGTGACGCTGCTTAACCCTGAGGATGCTTTCCTCAGAGTTGGAGCGTTATGTAAATCAGTGTATGCGGGGTCGTTATAACATTACGTTAATCGACATGTGTGCCTGATAAAAAAAATCAAACAGAGATATCTGATGTATTATTTTGTGCTTACACAGTAATTTGAGGAGTAACAAGCACACAAATAGGCCTAACCTGTACATCACTGGAGCAGCAACACATCGCAGCAGCAGTGGAGGTAAGTGGGTGTTGGTTACGTTGCAGAGGGGGGACTGGGTTGTGGGTCCTCCTCTGACTTCAGCTTCTTCTTCAAGCGGGCAGTGAGATTTCACTGCATTTTCTTAAATTCCCTTCATGAAGAAGTTCTCGGAAGCAGGAAATCATGTCAAGAACACCTCTCTTTGCCTTATTGCTTCACCCCCAGTCAGGGTAATTATCGATGAACTGGTCCATGATTTGTGTGATCGTGGTGATGCTAGTGCTGAGGAATTTTGTGGTGAGGTTTCTTGCTGGTGTTTCCTCTTCTCCTTCCGTGCCCTTCACCCAGGATGCATTGCTCTGCCAATTCTTGAAGCTCTTTGCTATTAAGGCTCTCACCATTAGAATCCAGTAACTCTTCAACGTCGCCATCATTAACATCCTCACACCATATCACTTGCAGTTTCACATCCATGCTAGTACTTTTCCCAGACATCTTAGGTGTGCTACCCTCACTGAAAGTTGCAGGCCAATTTCCAGACCTTATGGACGAGAAAAAAATGGAATAAATTGACGAGGGAGCAAGAACGTTTACACGCGCGGGGGAGGCAGAGTGTGAACTAATACCTGATTGGCTGTGAGTGGCTCAGTGCTTATGTAAAGTGCCCTCAAAGACAGATTGTTTACTGTTTTGGTGGCCACTCTGGGAAAGCTTTAAGTGTTGTTTAGAGTGAAATTTGTCATTGAAAGAATTGTCAATAAGGAATTGAATAGCTACTGAGTAACAAATCAGCGCTATGTGGGGCAGCATTAGGCAGGGTCTGAGTGTATTACATTGTACTCCTGCCACTAAGTTAGCAAATTTCAAATTTAACAAATTTGCCAGCGACATTAAACCTGATTCTGATTCTGATTCTGATTCGGAAGCTGAGGGAACACACATCAGCCTTCATCAAGGGGTCAGCAGTATAAAAGTTGAGCAGTTTCAAGTTTCTTGGTGTCAGCACCTTTGATAATCTATCCTGAGCCCAACATATTGATGCAATTACAAAGAAGGCACATCAGTGGCTACGTATCATTTGTAGTTTGAAGAGATCTGGTACACCACTAAATACTCTAGCAAGTTTCTACAGATGCACTGTACGATGGGGAGCATTTTAACTGGTTGCATCACTGTCTGGTATGGAGGGGCCACTGCACAGGATTGAAAAAAGCTACAGAGGGTTGCGAGCTCAGCCTGCTCCATCATTACTTCTAGCCTCCGCAGTGCTGTGGGTATCATCAAAAAGCAATGCCTCAAAAGATGGCATCCATCGTTAAAGATCCCATCACTCAGGACATGCTTTTTTCTTATTACCACCACCAATGCTGAGGAGGTACAGAAGCCTGAAGACACACACTCAATTTTCAGGAACAGCTTCTTCCCTTCTGCCATCAGATTTCTGAATGGTCAATGAACCAACCCAGTAAAACTACCTCTCTATTTTTGCTCTCATTTGGAACTACTTACTTTATTTATATATATATCCAGCATACATATAGTGTCATGCATAATTGTTGCTTTTGTTTTGCTGCTGCAAAACAACAAATTTCATGACACGCGTCATTGATATTAATTCTGGTTCTGATCTGATGCTAAAAATGGAATTTTGAACTAAGATTGCTGCAATCCTCAGTCTGTTATTTCCATTTAAGAAAAGTACGTTTGAACCATCTAAATGAACTAGCAATTTTACATTTTTTAAAAGGATTCAGCAAAGTTGGCTCTTGGGAATGCAAGTATGACACCTTGTAGACAAAGATCAGCCATCACTGGGGTGGATTTCAAAAGCAGATAATAGTGTTGAGGCCCAAGAGTGGAAACAAACTGTTATTCAGCCCCACTGCTTCATGCCTTCCAAGATCCCTCGCTGAGCCTGTTCCATCTGCCTGTGTTTGACAATTTCCCTCTCTTCTTACTACTACCATTGAGCAGGAATTGAAGCTGACTTGAGTCCCACGCCGCCAGATTCAGGAACAGTTGTTGCTCTGGCAGCAGTCGGTCTCCTTGTCCAGCTTCACTCACCTCAGAACTGCACTGACCTGGGGCAGCCTGGGGACTCTGCAGTTCATGTTCTACGTATTATTTGTTTACATTGCGTGTTTTGGTCCCCTTCTGCAAATGGGATACTTGTCGGTCTTTGTTGTTGGTGATTTTTTATGGATTCTATTGTATTTCCTTGTTTTACTGTGGGTGCCTGCAGGAAAATGAATCTCAAGGTTCTATATGGTATGCACACTTTGATAAATAGTTTACTTCCAGCTTTGAACTTTTAACTTTTAAATATCTCATCTTTCACCCTAAAGCCTGTGACCTCTAGTTGTAGTCTCATCTAACCTGAGGGAAAAAGCCTGCAAGAATTCACTGTTACACTTATAATGTTGTCTACCTGTATAAGATCCCCTCTCATTCTTTTGTGCTTCAGGGGGAAAAAATAAGTCCTAACCTATCCAATCTTTCTCTCTAATTCAGTTTCTCCAGATACCAGATAATTCAGATACCAGTATACTCAGGGATCATTGTGGTACTGCAGTGCCTCGATAACCAGCAGAGGCAGTCACAGACCATGATCAAAATGTTCCAGTCATAAATGAATCACAGCCTCTTGGATGGTGTGTGCTTGGGACAGCTGCATCTGCATTTCTGGGTTTGCACTGGACATGCTCACCACACAAGGCAATTATTCCCTGAAGATGCAGGAGGAACATTCTGAGACAATAGGAAGTAGTTTGACTTTGGACACATCATTTGCATGCTATACTAGCAGGCTCTCTGTAACTTGATCTTGAAATTTCATTGCTGATCTTTCACTTTTCCAGCTAATCTATGATCCTGTTGTAATATTAGATGGCCTTCTTCTGTATCCATTACACTACCCATTTTGGGTCTTACTAGTATATGTCAGCTCCATTCTCATCGAAATTGGTAATATAGATGACAAACAACAGTGGGCCCAGCACCGATTCCCACAGCCTCCATTGGTCATAGGCCTCCAAGTCTGAAAAACAATCAAAGAAAGTATCTCTAACTGATGTTTTGTGCATTCTGCTGTTTCTAAACTCCACTCCTGATTCTGGTTTTATATAATGATCTGCCAAGCCAATATCACTTTTCACTACTGCACTGACATTATCTTTATGAGGAGTGTTAGCCTACCTCTTTATAATTTTTTGCTTTTCCTGCTCTTGTTCAATGCCCTTTAATATTCATCTCCCTGCTGTGATCAACTGCAGCCTCATTTCCAAATGACATTTAGAGCACAGGCATTCGTTCTGCTTGTTCCAATAATTCGCCAATCTTGTTGTGAATGCTGTTTGCAGTGAGAAATCACAGACACTACTCTACTCTGTCTACACACATGACTGTGTGGCCAGGCACGACTCAAACACCATCTCTAAACCTGCCACTACTCTACTCTGTCTACACACATGACTGTGTGGCTAGGCACAGCTGAATCACTGTCTCTAAACCTGCCAGTGACACTGCTGTGGTTGGCAGAGGCTCCAATGGTGACCAGGAGGCTTACCATTGTAAGACAGGTCAGCTTGTTAGGTGGCATTGCAACAACAGCCTTGCATTCAATGTCAGCAAGACCAAGGAATTGATTATGGACTTCAGGAAGTCAAAAGAACACACAACAATCCTTACTGAAAGGTCGGCAATGGAAATGATGAGAATTTTCAAATTCCATGGTGACAACATCTCAGAAAATATCTATTCTGGGCCCAACACATTGATATGGTCATGAAGAAGGCATGCCAGTGGGCATCACTGACTGATGCACCACCTTTAGTTTGTCACCAGGTTGTTGACCTTTCCCAACTGATGGAAGAAGATAGGAACATCACTGGAACCAGCCTTCCCTCTCTTTCCTTTGTCTGTAGTTCTTAATACCTTGGTGAAGCAGCCAGCATAATCAAATCCCCTACCTACCACAGTCATTCTGTCTTCCCCCCCACCCTTCCATTGGACAAAAGATTAAAAAAAAGTATGAAAGCACATTCCACCAGGCTCAAGGATAGCGTGCATCCCACTGGCGACTCTTGAACAGAGCTCTTGTATGTAAGTTATACTCTGGCCTTACAATCTATCTCGTTATGATCTTGCACTTTATTGTTTACTTGCACTGCTCTTTTTCAGTAGCTTTTGCACTTCAGTCTACACTGTTCTTGTCTTAACTTATTCTAGTTCAATGCACTGTGTAATGATTTGATCTATATAACCAGTATGCAGGATAAGTTTTTCACTGTATCTTAGTACATGTGACGATAGTAACCATAAACAGGTAAACTTCAGAAAGGAGGATTTGTGTAGCTCTGCTTGTGTGCTCTGTTAATTGGGCTTTACTGGGTGACACATGACCTTCATTCTCTTCCTGGTACTGCCCCATTCCAGGTTGTCACCCTTTGAGGTCGAGTGGGAGAAGATGGGAGGTTTGTTTGGAAATAAGGATGGTTTATGAGAATGCAGTTGACGTATCTCAGGAGGGACCAATGTCTCTGATTAAGGAGGAGGCATACATGCTTTTGGACTGAAACTTCACACTGATCTGTAAAATGCTTGAGGTGATGCATTTTGGGAAGTTAAACCAGGGCAGGAAATACACAGTGGGGAGTGTTGTAGGTCATGGAGACCGATGAGGCACCATTCGTTTCCTGAAAGAGATACCACAGGCTGAAAGGATAGAGAAGAAGGCCTGCACGACTCCATTAGCTGTAGCACTGAGAACAGGAGTTGGGCTATCATGTTACAGCTGTACAAAATATAGGTAAGACTGCAACTAGAATATTGTGTGCTGTTCTGGTTCTATCCTAAAGGAAGGATGTGTTTAAGCTAGAGAGGGTCCAGAAAAATTTCACAAGGATGTTGCCTAGATTGGAGGGCTTCAGTTCTAAGGAGCAATTGGATAGCCTGTGACTTTCTTCACTGGTATGAAGTGTGGGTGCTCACAGTCCTTTTCCCAGGGCAGGGGAGTCTACAACTGGAGAGCATCCATTTATGTTGACAAGGGAAAGATCCAAGGGTATCTAAAGATTAAGATTTTCCACACAAGGGATAGTGGGTGTATAGAATGAGCTGCTAGAGGCACCTGCAGAGGTGGATGCAAGTACAACATTGGCCGTTGGGCATCGGTAAGAAAGTTTTTGAAGGTTATAGGCCAAATGCAGGCAAGAGCTTAGACAGACAACGGCTGAAGTGCCTGTTTCTGAGCTGTAAATGGGCTGATTACAAGTTAATTTGGTAGGGGGGATGGAACAGACAGAAATTGACCTGTGAGGTGGAGGCTGACTAATCTTTTTCACTGCTGTGTCATTCCTAGCTTTAAACTTACTCCCTTCACCCAGCCTCATTCTGCATTCCATGTCAGCTTTCCTTCTGACTTGACACCTTTCTCCAATCCATCCTCTTTTGCAGAAAACACTGCCCACTGCCCATCATTGCCTCAATGGAGTGACAGTGCCGGCTTCCTCCTCCCTCGGCTGTAGATGCCGAGCCACACTGGGTGTAACATGGAGACCTAAGGCCAATCTCTGGTCTGATACTTCAGTCCAATACTACGGGCCCACTACACAGTTCAAGACATGTGAGGTATTGAAGGTGGCCACATTTTAACAAATGCTTCACAAGAATGACTGCGCTTCTAAAGTAACTCACCGGCTCCAAAGCACCTCAGGTTGAGAGAGATATTTTCCAAAGTCTTCTTCCATCCCAGTCTCTCAAACTATATATTGTTAGGAAAATAATAATTATTATAATAATTAAACAATTATAATTACAATCATAATTTTTACAATAACTTTGAATTCTGGTGGCAAAAGGTCCTTTGCCTGAGCTGCAAGGCCAGTTTCACCTTGCATCCTCCGGCTAAGTTAACAAGAGCCTAACTGGTGTGTCGGATCAAGAATGTTTATCAAGACACAGAGGACTACAGATGCTGGAGTCTGGAGCAACACACAAATAGCTGGAGGCTTTCGGCTGGTCAGGCAGCATCTATTGAGGGAAATGAACAGCTGATGTTCTGGGTCATGACTGTCTGCTGAGGATAAACACAAGTTTGGAGGAGCGTGCTGAGGGAGGGGGACTGGTTGGGTCTGCATTCCTGAAAGAAGTGGAAAGACCTGAGGCCTTCCTGGTGGGAAATAAAAGAGTAATGAGCCAGTGA
This sequence comes from Mobula birostris, assembly GCF_030028105.1. Taxonomy (NCBI): domain Eukaryota; kingdom Metazoa; phylum Chordata; class Chondrichthyes; order Myliobatiformes; family Myliobatidae; genus Mobula; species Mobula birostris. The sequence continues at coordinate 20,991,309 of NC_092371.1, read as the reverse complement.
GGCCAGAGAATTGAAAATTGAAACAGGAGTGGGGAGCAAGCAGGGTGTCACGTGTGTAGACTGGAAGTTACTGAACCAAGATGGAGTTGAGATACGATGATATGAATTGGGTAGTACAAGAAAAGGAAGAAACAATTGGCCTTTTGTGGCAGTTAGATCTGTGCATCTTGGGTAGAGAGTAGAAATATGCATTGCCGGGTTGGGGAACTATCAGGTTGGAGACTGTGGAGGGGAGATCTCCAGAAGTGATGAGGTACACTGTGGTGCATAAGACAATGGCCTGGCAGTATTTTGTGGGTTCCTAGTTTGTGATAGGTGTGAGGAGGTGTCTGAGAGCAGCTTTCTAGCTGCTGCATGGAGAGGTTAGTCTGTCAGACCAAATCACCACCAGCCTTGTCCGTAGGTTTGAAAGTGAGGTTGGGATCGGTACAGACAAAGGGCAGTGAGTTTGGAGTGGTTGAAGTTGGAAAGGGGAGTGGAGAATTCAAGTATGTTGGTCACCCCATCAATGTGTGCTGTCCACTGAAGTAAGTTCCAAATTGGATCATTATGTATGGGTTTCTTATATCAAAAATATTGAAATACTAGGCACCTTTAACATAAAAAAAGCATCCCAAAGCAGATTTGCAATCAAGCACAGATTCAGACCTGGCTGGAGATAGACATATTAAAGCAAGTTATCAATGAGGTTTTGAAAAGAAAGACAGGGAGAGAGGCCGGGAGATGTTTCGAGAAAGAACCTGAGAGAGTAAGCATCCATAGTGGCAAGCATGACCTTCACAGTGAGGCAAAGTAAGTAGGAAATGGGCAGAATGGTTTTCTCCAAGAATGCAGGATAGTAGGACTGGAGGAGGTTACAGGATGAGGCCTGAAGTCCTGGAGGGCTTTGAATGCAAAGGTGGTGATTTTGAATTTGCGTGGACATCAATAACCGATCTATTAATCAGTTAGAATTTTTATGTACTCGGGGAAAACTAACTTCTCAGCTTTAATTGTAAGTATCTGAGATCTGTGTCCCCAAGATGGTTTTAGAAATTTTGTGTAAACATGTACCAGAAAGAATATCAGATGTGTGTCAAGTCACCCAAATGACAAAGAAAGTGTATAAATGAGGAGAGCAATTCAAGTTTATTGGGAACATGGAACATCGAGAAACATGAAAGAAGTACAGGGTAAATTAGAGTCCATCCTCTGCCTTTGATTTCTACAATGGATGACTGGTTTGTGAGCAACTTTGGGGTATGTCTTTTAATTTTATAGGAATTATACCAATGTTTCGGAAATTCTTTGTGTTTTGGAAATGGTTTATAATTTGAAAATGCTTAAGACAGGAATACTCTGTGAGTTTTAATGTGTTTTAATAGTGTTATTTGCATTTAAATGTGTATCACTGAAAATAAATTAATCGTGTTTTAAACTACTTTGTTAGTTGGAAGCATCTTCTCTTTGGTAGGGGGACCCAGAGCTCAAATAGTGGATATTGGCAGCTGAACCCAACATGGAGAATATACAGGGAAGGGAACTAGTCTTTGAAAATTAGATAATTATAGAATAACCCTTCTTTAGTGAGAGTACTCATGGCTATTTATATCGGATAGAGCCTTCATCTAAATTTAAAATCTCAGGGTCAGCAAACCCAGTACCTTCACACGGCAATTGTACAGCCATTCCCGCCTTCCACCAATGATGGATGTAAATAGAATCATACTGAGCAGCCTGGATTTCCTGCAGTAGAGAATGCCAAATATTCACAAGGTCTGAGTGCAGTAATTTCTAGTGCTACTGACCAGCAACAGGACTGAAGTTAACAGATCATATGCATGGCTGAACTCTGCACTAATGTATTTAAACTGGACCCAGATACTTAGCAACAGGAACTATTGAGGGACAGATGGGATCCCTGATTGATATTTCACAAATTTCACAACATAAGGCCAAAAGAACTAGGAGCAGAATCTGGCCATTCAGTCCATCAAGTCTACTCAACCACGTGATCATGGCTGAACTATTTCCCCTCTCAGCCCCATTCTCTGGCCTTCTCCCCATAACCTTTGACACCATTATTAATCAAGAGCCTATCAACATTTGCTTTAAATAGAACCAATGAATTGATCTCCACAGCTGTCTGTGACAATGAATTCCATAGACTTGCCACACTCTAGCTAAAGAAATTCTTTTTCATCTCTATTCTAAAGAGACATTCTTGGATTCTGAGGCTGTGCCCTCTAGTCCTAGGCTCTCCCACTAGAAGCATCCTCTCCACATCCACTCTATTAAGCCTTTCATTATTCAATTTCAATTTATTCAAATTATTCAATTCCCCCTCTCATTCTTCTGAACTCCAGCATGTACAGCCACAGAGCCTTGATGTACCTCTTATGTTAACCCTATCATTTCCAGGATAATTCTCATGAGCCTCCTCTGGACCCTCCCAAATTCAGGTACATCCTTTCTTAGATATTGAAAAGATGTGGAGGATAGGGAGATCAGTGCTGCAAGTACTAATATGCTAGGATATTTTTATAAGTAAAGAAGGAGGAATTTTGGGTCTCAGGGCAAAACCCAGGGCCTGATGGGATATGCCCAGGTTATTGAGAGGATCAAGTGAAGAGACTGATGGCGTCCTAACCAATATCTTGGTATCCTCTCTAGCCACAAATGAAGTCATGGATGACTGGCGAGTGGTTAATCTTTTTCCATTGTTCAGAAATGGAACCAGAGATAATCTTGGAAATTATAGAACAGTGAGTTTCACATCAGTGGTAGGGAAGTTACTGAAGAGAATTTTTAGGGATAGGATTTATGAGCATTTGCAAAACTATGGGCTAATTCAGGAGTGCCAACATGGTATTGTATGGGGTAAGTAATTTCTTGATTGAGTTATTTGAGAGAGATGACAAGGGTAGTTGATGAAGGTATTCCTCGGAATGGCTTGGCCAGAGTTCACTTCTTCATTCCAGGATGCTGAATGAAAGCTCCTTGTATGGGATTTCAAACATCAACCTCTGCCTCTCTTCTCTGCACGTCCTTCATACCTTGTGCAATGTCAGTTCTGTGCCACAAACACGAGAAAATCTGTAGATTCTGGAAATCCAAGCAACACACACAAAATGTTGGAGGAACTCTGATGCCAGGCTCTTTTATGGAAAAGAGTAAACAGACAACGTTTTGGGCTGCGACTCTTCAGCAGGACTGCATTTGTTCTGTGCACCGGCACTTTTTGCATCTTCACACCCCACTGATTCTCCAACCACAAGGCTTATTACCTACTCCCGCACTGGCTCAGTACCATAGTAGGGGGGAGGTTAAAGGTCGTGGCCCTTGTCACTCTTCAACCTGTGCTCTATCTGGGAACACCTGACCAGGAATCAAAACCTCTCCTGTCTCAAAGAGAAACCTCCTCCTCTCTTCATTTGTTTCAACTGCTCTGCACCAAATTTCATACTTCTTCCAATGTTATATCATCTAACCCTGCATAATCAATTCCCCACACAAGAAATTCACTTTGACCTCTCCATACTTTCCAAATAGCCACTAATTATGAGATGAAATTTTTCTCGAAATTCCCCAATCCAAGTTATTTGTGACCACCTCAGTTGTACGGTCACTGCTCCAGAATTCCACTGTGTGTGACCCAGGCAGAGAGCATTGTGTGAGGCAGGGTTTGACCGCAGGGCTCCCTCACACTGTGGCGTAACACATCAACATCGTCATTTACTTTCACACATGTGCAATAATTGCCAGCTTAGTGTCAAACAGTACAGAACAGTTCCTTCGGCCCACAAAAGATGGCACCAGAGATAAAATGAGATGATCAGGGCCAGGGAATTTAAACTCCTTCTGAAAGCGCAGCTCTTCGCTATCTCCCCACTAATCTCAACCTCACCATCAAACCCGCAGATAAAGGGGCTGTTGTAATAGTCTGGTGAACGGATCTCCACCTTGCTGAGACCAGGCGGCAACTCTCAGAAACCTGCTCTTACGTACCCATTGAACAGTACCACACTAAGGAGCATCAAGCCATTGTCTCCTGCACCATCACTGACACAATTTGCTCTGGGGATCTCCCATCCACTGCCATCAACCTCATAGTACCCTCACTCTGCACCTCCTATTTCTACCTTCTACCCAAGATCCATAAACCTGCCTGTCCAGGTAGACCCATTGTTCCTACCTTGTGTTTGCATACCTTGACTCTGTTTTATCCCCCCTGGTTTAGTCCCTTCCTCCCTACATCCATGACATTTCTCACACTCTTGATCTTTTCAATGTCTTTATGTTCCCTGGCCACGATTGTCTCATTTTCACTATGGACGTCCAGTCCCTATAATCCATCGCTTATCGGGAGGGCCTTAAAGTTCTCCGCTTCCTTCTGGATAACAAATCTAACCTGCTCCCCTCCACCACCATTCTTCTCTGTCTTGTAGAACTTGTCTTCACCCGCAACAATTTCTCCTTCAGCTCTTCCCGCTTTTTTTAAACTAAAAGTATAGCCAATAGGCACTCACCTGCATCCCAGCCATGCCTGCCTTTTTGTAGCTGTGACAAAAAAGCAAGTTATCAGAAGATTGATGCAAATGAGAGAGATAAGTGAGACAATGGAGAAACAGTCCAAATGTTAATGAGAGAGGAGAAGAGAGGTTAACGAAAAGAGACACAGTTCCGAGTATTGACAGACCGGTTGCTTTGAACCTGAACTGTTTGATGTTTGATGGACAGGCAATACCCCAGCAGGGGGATAAAAGGAACAGGTTCGTTAAGGCAAGACACACCACAAGATCATGAGATAACGAGACCCTGGAAGTGCGGTGTGCCCCAACAAGTTGGTGGAAGTTTGGAGGTCTGGTCACGGGACCAACCATAGACGCATAGGGTGAAAAGGTACGATCGGTGGAAACCTGGTGTGTGTGTCCACCCTTGCCTGGGTGGCGATTTCACCGCGGAAGAACGATCATATCCGGAACGGAGGGGTCACAGTCGGTGACCTCAGAAGACATTAAAATGGCTCGCCCAAAAGCTAACTGTGAGGAACATCAAAGGTCTATTTGAATCGAAAATTTGCATATTTGCTCTCTCTGTCTCCAACGGCACAACAGCGATTGCTGTGAACTGTACTAAGCTGAACTGAACTCTGCGTCACTTGAGACTGATCATTTTACCCCTAGACTGCAATAGAGCTTGATTGATTCCTATTATCCTAATTCTGTGTACGTGTGTTTTATCATTGCTAACCTGTTGCATTTATAACCTTACGATTAGAGTACTGTGTTACCTATTTCTTTAATAAAACTTTCTTAGTTCCAATAATCCAGACTCCAACTAAGTGGTCCATTTCTGCTGGTTTGGCAACCCAGTTACGGGGTACGTAACATAGGCTACATGGAACCGTTCATGTTCCAAGCCTACATTGGCATCGCTCTACAAATATTTCTATAGTACAGCAACAACCACATTCTGCTTCTTGCATCCATTCTGAGCTCACTGACTTCATAATCTTTGCTTCCAGCTACCAGTCTGCCCACAAGCTTACATGGTCCATTTCCAACACCTCCCTCCCCTTGCTCGATCTGCCTCCATCTCTGGAGACAGTCTATCCACTAATTTTTTTTTTAAACCCACTGATTCTCACAGCTACCTGAACTATACCTCTTCTCACCCTGTCACTTGTAAAATTGCCATCCCCTTCTTTCAGTTCCTTCATCTGCATTGCATCAGCTCTCAGGATCGGGCTTTTCATTGCAGAACAGCTAAGATGTCGTACTTCTTCAAAGAAAAGTGCTTCCCTTCTTCCACCATCAATGCCGCCCTCACCTGCATCTTCTTCATTTCGCTCACATCTATCCCCCATCTCATACTCCCACTGCCATAGCAGGGATAGGGTTCCTCTTGTCCACCCCGCTAGACTCCACGTCCACCACATAATTCTCTGGAACTTTTGCCTTCTCCAATGAAATCCTACCACCAAGCTCATTTTTTCCTCACCCCACTTTCCATTTTCCACAGGGATTGCTCCCTATACAACTCCTTTCTCCATTTATCCCTCCCCATTGATCTCCCTCCTGGTACTTATAACCATATAACAATTACAACACGGAAACAGGCCATCTCAGCCCTGCTAGTCCGTGCCGAACTCTTACTCTCACCTAGTCCACTGACCTGCATTCAGCCCATAACCCTCCATTCCTTTCCTGTACATATATCTATCCAATTTAACTTTAAACAACAACATCGAACATGCCCCAAACACTTCTGCTGGAAGCTCGTTCCACACAGCTATCACTCCCTGAGTAAAGAAGTTCCCCCTCATGTTACCCCTAAACTTTTGTCCTTGAACTCTCAACTCATGTCCTCCTGTTTGAATCTTCCCCATTCTCAATGGGAAAAAAGCCTTTCCACGTCAACTCTATCAATCCCCTTCATAATTTTAAACACCTCTATCAAGACCCCCCTCAACCTTCTATGCTCCAAAGAATGAAGATCTAACTTGTTCAACCTTTCTATGTAACTTTGGAGATGAAACCCAGGCAACATTTTAGTAAACCTCTTCTGTACTCTCTCAATTTTATTGACATCTTTCCCATAATTTGGTGACCAGAACTGTGCACAATACTCCAAATTTAGCCTTACCAATGCCTTATACAATTTCAACATTACATCCCAACTCCTATACTCAATGCTCTGATTTATAAAGGCCAGCATACCAAAAGCTTTCTTCACCACCTTATCCACATGAGATTCCACCTTCAGGGAACTATGCACCATTATTCCTAAATCCCTCTGTTCTACAGCATTCTTCAATGCCCTACCATTTACCATATATGTCCTATTTTGATTAGTCCTACCAAAATGTAGCACCTCACATTTTTCAGCATTAAACTCCATCTGCCATCTTTCAGCCCACTCTTCTAATTGGCCTAAATCTCTCTGCAAGCTTTGAAAATCTACCTCATCATCCACAATGCCACCTATCTTAGTATCATCTGCATACTTACTAATCCAATTTACCACCCCATCATCCAGATCATTAATATATATGACAAACAACATTGGACCCAGTACAGATCCCTGAGGCTCACCACTAGACACCGTCCTCCAATCTGACACACAGTTATCCACCACCTCTCTCTGGCGTCTCCCATCCAGCCACTGCTGAATCCATTTTACTACTTCCATATTAATGCCTAACGATTGAATCTTCCGAGCTAACCTTCCATGTGGAATCGTGTCAAAGGCCTTACTGAAGTCCATATAGACAACATCCACCATTTTACCCCCGTCAACTTTTTTAGTAACCTCATCAAAAAAATCAATAAGATTTGTCAAACATGACCTTCCACGCACAAATCCATGTTGACTGCTCCTAATCAGACTCTGTCTATCCAGATAATTATATATACCATCTCTAAGAATACTTTCCATCAATTTACCCACCACTGACGTCAAACTCACAGGCCGATAATTGCCAGGTTTACTCTTAGAACCCTTTTTAAACAATGGAGCCACATGAGCAATATGCCAATCCTCCAGCACCATCCCCATTTCTAAAGACATTTGAAATGTTTCTGTCAGAGCCCCTGCTATTTCTACACTAACTTCCCTCAAGGTCCTAGGGAATATCTTGTCCGGACCCGGAGACTTATCCACTTTTATATTCCTTAAAAGCGCCTTACTTATCCTTGCAAGTACCACAGCTGCCCTTACATCTCCTCCCTGACTACCGTTCATGGCCCCAAACAGTTCTTCCTGGTGAGGCAACACTTCACCTGTGAGTCTGTTGGGGTCAGCTATTGCATCTGGTACTCCCGCTGTGGCTTCCTGGTGAGACCCAGCGTAGATTGGGGAACCTGCTTCACTGAGCACCTTCACTCTATCTTCCCCAAAAATCAGATTCTCCTGGTGACCACTTCTAGCTTCCTATTGCCATTCTGATATGTTAGTCGATGGCCTCCTTTACTGTCATGATGAGGCTACACTCAGGTGGAGAAGCAACACTTTATATTCCATTGGAGTAGCTTCCAACCTGATGGCATGATCATTTTGTTGAACTTCTCTTTCGCCAATCAATTTTGCAGCTCTCTACTTCATTACCTTCCCCTTTCCCAGTTTCACCTATCACCTACCATCTTGTACGTCTTCCTCCCCTCCCCCAACCTTTGTGACCTGTGTCCTCTGCTCTTCCAGCCGTTTATCACAGCATTGTTTTAAAAATCACCACAGCTGATCGTCGTCTTTTTAGGAATGTGGAAATATGCATTGACAAAGAGATTATATTTGCACTGAATTCAAGCACTTCGTTGTAGGTTTGTTTTCAGCATGGAAACAGGCTGTTGAACTCACAATTTCCATAGCAGCCATGTTACTGGCAAGTGGAAGGAATGAAGCTGCAGGGAGATAAGTGAGGGGGAGCGCATATCAGAATCTGGCAGCAGTGAACCTATCGGGGCGATTAATGATGATGGAAACCTGTTCCTGGTACCTAATCGTGACATGTTAATGGAATAAGGAGGCAGCTGTGGGAAATCTTGATTGCCAGGCCTGAAGGAAGATCATAGATAACTCAAGGCAGAGCTTGCTGTGAACCAATGGGCAGCAAACACAGGAAAAAAAATCGCTGAAAGATTGGAGCAACACCGGAATGCAGCTTTAATGGATCCTTTCCACATTAGGCCATCAGGTAAATCTGCCACCAGCAACCTGGAAGGCAGCTATGATAAATAAATGAACAATTTAGTCTTGTTTTTGATTTAGATAAGGAAGGCATCGTGACTGAGATAAACAGGCAGATGTGATCTTTTCAACTACCTGAAAGTGACTGTGGAAATAATAAAATGCAAAGACTCGACTGCAAAAAACATGCGCCTAGATATTCAACTGGCTTTTGCTACTCCAGCATGAGGCAACAAGAAATTTTGACATGGTGCTTAGGGGAGGCATGGCATGTAGCATTTGGTGTAACACTATCACAGTGCCTGTGACCTTGGCTCAGTTCTATTGCTGCCTGTAAGGAGTTTGTATGTTCTCTCTGTAACTGCATGGATTTCCTCTGTGTACTCTGGTTTCCTCCTATATTCCAAAGCAGTGCTGCAGTGCGCATGTGCCGGTCATGCATGCAGCCTGGTACAGCTGTTCCAATCTATTTTTACTTTCTTCTTCTTACTTTTTAATTTATGTTATTTTTTGTTTTTTTTTCACGGTAACACGTTGAAGCTGCGCCCTCTCTAACATGCTGGTAGAGAGAGTTTTATTTGGGTTTTCTTTAGCGCTGGAAATGGTTACATCCCGACACGTGGGACAGAAGCAAGGTCGCATTGTGTATTCCACAGACCAGCAAAGACCAGCTAAGCAGCCGGCTTAGCGAACAGAGCGGTGGACACCCCTGCTGAAATCCAGAGGAAATCACACAGAGGGGGATCACAAAGCCGAGGAAAGAGGACGGGCCGAGACAACAGAGACTTTTGGAGAAGAGGAGTTCGGTGGGTAATACCGTTCCGGCTGACCGGAAGTGCACTGAGAGCAGTAAGCATAAAGGAGTTGGGTGCTTACTGTTCTGGTTAACAACGGATGGTGCAATCCGGGGTATATTATGATCGAGGAACGTGTTTGCAGACTGGATATTGAACTTTTTACTGTTGGACTTCAGCCACATTCCACCGAGATACAACACTGGGCGGCACGGGAGGTCATTTCTGCTTGTGGCCATCGAACGTGCAGCTCCTCCCGTGGAGGGTCAGACACTCTGAGCCAATAGACTGGTCCTGGACTTATTTTCCATCTGGCATGGTTTGCATTTTGCTGTTTGATTGTTGGGGTTTTTTGTATTGCTATATTTACGCTCTATTCTTGGTTGGTGCGGCTGTAACAAAACCAAATTTCCCTCGGGATTAATAAAGTATATCTATCTATCTATCAAAGACATAGAGGCTAGCAGGTTAATTGGTCACACGGGTGAAATTGGGTGGCATGAACTTGTTGGACTGGGAGTGCCTGTTACTGTGCTGTATCTAAATAGATAGAATAATGTAACTAATAATAAATAAACAAATAAATTAATATTTGATACTATTTTTCTGGGAAAGGAGTTCAGGAAAGATCATATCATTTGTTTGCATCACTCTGGAATTACGATAGTCCATTGCACCGTTATCCTCATTAGCTCTTCATCCCCATCCCAAAATTCCTGTCTCTACCATGACGTGTTGGTAGTTCCAGCTTCAATCTTTCCGCTCATATCTGTGTCTTCTTTCCCTAGGCATTCTTCTTGTCTGGTACTCCTTCAAAGATTGAGGAGTTATTGCTTCCACTCTTGATATGCATGTTCTGACATGGTGAGTGAGGCCATATGCGGACTGCAGGCTCTTCCATGTGTAGGGCAAGATGTAGCAGAAGGGGTGGGTGTTTGTGGGGCTGGGCTGCTCTTGTCTTCTCTGGAGGTTCTCAGCACTACCGTTGATGCTCTGTCGCCACTCTGGGCAGTCACTAGTCATGGGTTTCCAGGAAAGGGGTGGAATCTTGTGCTTTGTGCACACCCTTTTTTATACCTCTGTCCACCGGGGAATCTCTTTCCTATCTCTGAACTGGGAGCAGCCTGTCTGTCTGGGGAGCCTTGGGTTGGGTACATGATCATCGTGGTGAGCTCAGCAGGACTAGGGTCTCGGTACTGGGAGAGGACATTAATACTGGATTGTTTATACTTTGACTCAGCTTTCAGGATTCCTCACATACGATGGAGTTGGTGTTGTTCCAGTGCCTTGACGTTGTCACAACCGTGGACTCTGCCGTGGAGTATGGGCACCCTCATGGGCCAGGCTGGTGAACAGGAGCTGCAACACGCCAAACCCATCCTGTCCATTCAACGTTGAGGTTGACCACATCAAATGTCAGCATTGGAGATGTAATCTCCCAGCGCTCCTCTGTTGATAATTGGCTGCACTTTTTTTGTTTTTGTTTCCCATATCTTGACTCCTGCTGATTGTAACTATGCTGCGGGGAACCGAGAACTTCTGGCTGGCTAGGAGGTCCAGGAAGCCTGATGACATTGGCAGAAGGGGGAAAATCACCCTTTTCTGGTATGGACAGATCACAAGACAATCACAAGACAATCCAGCGCCTATCCTTCCTCGCTTGAACATTGCTGCTCCGGTGATTTGGGTAATAGAGGCAGAGGTGAGGGCTGCCCAACAGTTGAATCCAGGCCCAGGTCGGGAACTTCTTAACTGTCTGTTCCTTCCATTCTGCACCCCAGTGTTGGAGTGGGGTCACTCTACCTATCACATTGGCCATCCAGGAATTCAACCGACCAAGAGGTTTATCAAGGGATGATTTTGGTGGCCAACAAAGTCCCAACATGTCCATGACTTTGTCTCTGCCTGTCCCACTTGCACCCAGAACAAAATGTCATGTCAGCTCCCTGTGGGACTGCTCTACCCACTGCTTGTGCCTTAACATCCCCTAGTCCCACCTTTTGGCCGATTTCATCACTGGTCGGGCTCCATCAGACAGAAACACTACCATTCTAGTGGTTGTGGACCAGTCCCAAAAATGCCTCTTCATTGCTCTCTCCTAGCTCCTATAAGCTCAGGAGACTGCTACCCTCATAGTCAATTTGTGGTCAGGCTGTACGGCTTCCCTCAGAACACAGAGTTTGATTAGTGATCACACTTCATGTCCTGCCTTTGGAAGTTTTTCTGTTCTCTTATAGAAGCCACAACCAGCCTCTTGTCAGATTTTTACCCCCAAGCTAACAGCCAGACTGAGAGTGTGAATCAGGAGCTAGAGACAACCATACGTTGCCTTGTCTTTTCCACCCTATGAACTGGAGCTCCCAATTGGTTTGGGCAATGTTATTCCCCACTGGCAAATCCACCTTTGAATGTCAGAAGGGATTACAATCAACACTTCCCTGACCAAGTGGTGATGTGGGATTTCTCTCTGCAGAGCAGCTGGTCTAATGCCACAAGCTCACGTGATGATGGGCCAGGTCTTCTCTGTTGCGCACTTTAGGCTGGTCGGCTCTGTCAACAGGTGAGGCTTTTCAAGCCAAGGGAAAATATCTGGTCAGCACGTCTAGAGATCTTCCTTTGAATGCTTGAGCCACAAGTTGGCCCCTTGCTATCTGGAACCATTCCTTATGGAGAATACTATCAACTGAGCCTCACGTAGATTGCACCTGTCAAAATTGATGAAGGTTTATCCAGTGCTCCATTTTCCCCCAGCTCAAACCGATGATTTCCTCCTCCCTTGCTCCTGTCACAAACCCTAGTCCTCCCTACTTGAAGGATGGATCTCAGGTATATTCTGGTTATTAACTTTAAACTTGCTGCATAATCACTCAAAGAGTTGAAATGCACATGCATGTAACAAGAGCTGTATAACTCATTTCTTTCTACCTTCGGCCACAAACTTATCAATTACCCCTGCTGTGGACCACTTTCTGGAGGTCCAAGATGCCGACTTCTAGAAAGAAGGGATCCATATACTCCACGACCACTGGACTAAGTGTGTAAATGTATGAGGGGACTATGTTGAAAAATAAATGTGCTAGGTTTTCTAAAATTGACTCTTTCTGCCTTAGGACACGAACTTATCAATCACCCCTCATACAATCTCAGTGCTCCCTGTTTATATTGTCCTTGTTCTGGGAAAGAAGACGATCATTTTGAATTATGCTCTATAGGAGCAGTATTTAATCAGGATTAGATAGTGCTTCCAAACCACAATGCTGGCGTTAGCTTTCAGTTTTAGATTTTTAGTTAATTGCCCTGTTAGCCTAATATTTATTATGCTTTTACTTTTATTCTGCAAAGTTTTTTTTTAAAAGTCAGTGAATTGTTCATAAAATTCAATGTCTCTCCCTCTGCATTTGGGCCATAACTGCACAATTCTGTCAGATGTTACTGTTTTGGCTAGTCTAGTTCTCAAAAGCAAACAGGAAGTCAAGGATCTGTAGACTTCTGAGCTTCCTGTCCCAATCCCATTCTCCCCCTCTCCCATAAAGTATAGGCAATCCCCATTCCTCCTTTCTCCAACACCACCAGTACCAAGTGTGGATCTTCTAAAGCTTACATCATGTAAATTTATCTCCCCTCGGTGGACTTTGTCTTGAATTTTTCACCACTTCAGTAAAACAGCAGCATATTCAAAGATCCCACCCATTGTAATCATCCTTTCTTCTTACTTCTTCCAAGGGGAAAAGCTAGGAAAGCCTTAAAACTTGTATCACCAAGCTCACGGATGGTTTCTGTGCTGTTCGGAGACTATTAAATGGTTCCCTGATATGATAAGATGAACTTTTGGCCTCATAATCTACCTTGTTATGGCCCTGCATCTTTTGTTAATCTGCACTGCACGTTCTCTGCAGCTGTTACACTTTATTCTACATTTTGTTGTTGCTTTACCTTGTTCTAGCTCAATGCACTGTGCAATATTCTGATCTGTAGGAACAGTATGCAGGACAACCTTTTCACTTCAACTTGGCGTTTCTTCTTCTTCTTCTTAAGCCTATCACCCCTGCTGCGGTATTGACTATCAACAGCAGTTCACCAGTCCTCAGTCCTGGGCCAATAGAAGGTTATTCTTGCATTAGACTGGGTTCAAATTCAGGTCTCCTCCCCTTGAAACTCTGGGCCAGAGACAAAGGAACTTCTCAGAAGAAGAGGGTGAATGATGAAAAGTCGTCATTAATATCTCATAGTTGTCCATCTGACTCTCTCCCCTTAGGATGCACTAGAATGTGTGAACCATTTTGTTCTGCAGCAACTGCATGGAACAGGAGAGAGCAATACGTCCTTGTAAACCCTACACATTCTGGTGTAGTATGGAGGTGTTTTGAGAGCCTAATGTAGTAAGGTTACAAAATAAGAAACAGTGGAAAGAAATTTGAGAGAGGGCGGCTCTTCACTTCATGTATGTGGCACCTTTTCACATCAGGACGTGCTGAAATATTTTACAGGCTCTGAAGTTAGTTTTGGAGCAATTGAATTGAAAGAAAAAGCAGAAGCCAATTTGATTCCACCCGACATTGTGAAGAATATTAAAGATTCAGGGAAGGTCAGGGGGGTTCTCAGAACATGGCCAGAGAGGATAGTGAGCAATCATAAAGAGAGGCTGAGGTCATTTCTCACCCATTTTGGTGCCTATTTCACCCTCACTCCTTCTCTTGGCCATTAAGAACACACTGATGCTCAAGTGCCCAAGCTGACTGACTGCATACAGAATCTCTCAAGGAGACTGAAGAGGCTGCAGACTCTGGAACCTGGACCAACATAAAAGGAAGAACAAGGTGGGCCAATCAGTATTATATTGCATGACCTGATGAGATCCTCCAGCTTCTTGTATATTGTTGAGAAAATTCTCACATCTGTCAATCCACATCCCTTTTTTTTCTCCAACACTGCGGATTATCCCAGGGATTCTCCACCTCTGTGGCTGTCAGAGGAGGGCTGATAATGAGACCTGCTGGCGAGGTTTGTGCTGAAGTTGTGCAACATAGAGAAATCCCACTGTGTTCACCGCACTCTCTCCCTCCTGCTCTCAATCAAACAGTGCCTTCCTCATCAGCTGTTTGATTACCCATTGCTGTAAGATCTCATCAAAGCCAGCATGCTTTGAAAGATTGGAACAGTTTCCACAGGTCACTCAAGGTCGCAAACATTCATGCAGTGTTACAGCTATATAATAAAGGTCTTAAATTATGCATACAGATTGTATGGAATCTTCAGGACCCTGTTGGTTTCCCCTGAGTCGACTTTGTTGCTGACTCCATCTCTGAAGTTCTGATACAGTGATCTGCATTATTATTCATGAGGAGGCTAACTAACTTAAAAGCCTTCAAAATAGGAGCCATATTATCTACTAATTTGGAACAGCAATGTTTGATGCTAGAGGATATAGCTTTACGGTGAGTGGGGGGAATGTTTAAAGGGGCAATATTTTAGTTTTGCACAAGAAAGTGGTAGGTGCCTGGAATGAGCTGCCAGAGGTGGTGGTGAAAGCAGATATGAGAGCAACATTTAAGAGGCATTTAGACTGACTCATGATTATGAAGGGACAGAAGGGATATGGATCATGTGCAGGATAGATAGGACTTGTTTCATTTAGCAGTTCAGGTCAGCACAGTTATCACTGGCAGAAGGGTCTGTTCCTCTGCTGTACTGCTCTATGTTCTATTTTCTAAAGCAGCTACTCTTTACTGGGCATATGGTACCATCAGCTAGTACATGGTCTTAGTCTGGGTGTGCTTGTCCCACAATTTCCCCTTGCTTTCCACTTCCCATACCCACTCTTCCTTTGATGCCCCACCAGAACTCCTCATTCCTTTCCTCCTCCTTCTTAGTTTCCCTCCTTATCCTGCACCCCTCCCTCATATCTGCCTGCAACGGAGGCTGCTGCTGTCCCTGTCTGAGCCTCACAAAGGGAAGGGAGGAGCCACCAGCAGCTCATGGGCCTCATGATGACAAATGCTGATCCTAGGTGGCTCTCGATGCACCTGAAATGAAACTATTGTCCTGACAAATGCTTACAAAACAGATTAATTGACAAATTGTAAATATAAGAGATTCTGCAGATGCTGGAAATCCAGAGCAACTCACACAAAACACTAGAACTCAGAGAGTCAGGCAACATCTATGAAAATGAATAAACAGTCAATGTTTTGGGCCGAGACCCTTCATCAAGATTGGAAAGGGAGGGGGAGGATGCCAGGATAAAACATTGAACAGAGGAGATAGATGGAAAAGGCAAAGGGCTAGAGAATAAATGATCTGATGGCATGGAGAGTGGACCATGGGAGAAAAGGAAGAAGAAGGGGCATAGAGAGAGATGATAGGCAGGTGAAGAGAAGAGGTAAGAGGCCCACGAGGAATGGAAGAAGAAGGAAGAGAGAGGGGAAATAAATTACTGGAAGGTGGAGAAATCAATGTTCATGTCATCAGGTTGGAGGCTACCTAGGCAGAATATGAGGTGTTGCTCCTCCAACCTGAGAGTGGCCACATCACAGTAGAAAAGGAGGTCAAGAACTGACATGCTGGATAGGGAATGGGGATAGGAATTAAAGTGGTTGGCCACAAGGAAATTCTGCTTTTTGTGGATGGAGCGGAGGTGTTCGACAAAGCGGTCCCCAGATTTACGTCAGGTTTACCAATATAGAGGAGGCAGTATCAACTACTACTACTACGTCGACTCAGGCCTAGGGCACCAGCTTCGGGCACGATGACGAACTCTCCATTTCTCCCTCTCCCTCATCAGTGTGTTCAGTTCATCTACATTAGCCGCGCCGCTGTCTTCTAGGAGCGTGTTGACCATAGTCTCGGGAGGATGCCCAGGGTTCATCCTCCCATGCTTGAGCTCCCATATGATGACTAGGCTGGCAGGTAGCTCAGGGTGGCGTAGACAGTGCCCCGCTAGCTGCAGTCTTCTTGCCTCGATTTTAGTGGTGACCATCGGTAGGTGGTCATAGAGCTCGACGTTCGTCATGTGCTGTTGCCAACTCACGTCAAGAGCCATCCGGAGCATTCGTGTATAGCAACCATCTAGAGACTTTTGCATAGTCTTGGTGAGTGTCCACGTCTTGCACCCGTACATGAGAATGGACTCTATGACTGCTATGAAAATCCTCTTTTTAAGCCCTCTGGCCAGGTTCGACTTCCAGATTTCCTTCATAGCTCCCCACGCCAGGCCTTCCGTATCTGTATGTCCTTCTCCGAACTCATCATTCTTGACCCAAGGTACTTGTAGTCAAAGACTTTCTTAATGGTATCATTCTTTACGGTCTTGAGAGTACCCTCGTCGCAGTGAAACGCCATCTACTCTGTCTTTTTAGTGTTCAGGTGAAGACCAACTTCAAGAGCATTGGATACAGTAGACGACCCCAACAGATTGAACCAACTATGTATGAACAACAAATTTCAGAACATATGTCACTGTAATAAACCTGATTTTGATTCTGATTAAGGCTTCATTGTGACTGTACAGGATGTTACTGGTTGTCTGAGAGGAACTGTTAGGATGTTCTTGTAACCTGTGACTTAGACTGCTGGTCCACAATGCTCGCTGCTGTTGGCTAATCTGCTTGAAATGCACTGGTTTTGCCACATGAAATCTCTTGATAGTTTCTGTTGAAACTCAGTAACATAATGTTACTCTGCAATAACCAAGAGAGATAATACGACAAAATCATTTATTTGTCCATGGAATCGGAATCTGGAGGGTTCTGGAAAGGTAAAAGTAAAAGCTTCTCCATTTGTATTTGAACACCATTAAGGCAAGGTACATTTCACACCACAATTCAATTTTAGGCTGGTCCAGTGGAATATTCCTGCTCTTCAGTTCTATAAAGAACTGGATAAGTTGGGAATCCTGTCCTGACTTCCAGAATTAGTAGTTTTGCTCATTATGCACAGTGTTGCAGACTATAGAGAGGCCGCCTCCCTGAACCAGTTGCCAAGGCAACACTCTTCATCTAGTCATAGTCATAGTCATACTTTATTGATCCTGGGGGAAATTGGTGTGTGTGTGTGTGTGTGTGTGTGTGTGTGTGTGTGTGTGTGTGTGTGTGTGTGTGTGTAGAGTTTGCACCTTCTCCCTGTGACCACATAGGTTTCCCCCTGCTACTCCGGTTTCTTCCCACATCCCAAAGTCATGTGGGCTGGAAGGTAAACTGGCCCCTGTAAGTTACCCCTGGTGTGTAGGTGAGCTGCAGAATCTGCAGACAGTTGAAAGGAATGCGCGATATAGGAAATTTAATAGTGCAATGAGACTGCTCTCTGTGCTGGCATAAATTTGCTGAGCTAGGTAGCCTCCTACGTTGTAGAAAATTGCAAAGCTAAATTGTAATTAACCTTCCCTGGTGTTCAAGAACTGTTACAGTTCAAGCTCTGATGATCAAAGCAATTTTGAAACACAAGATCAAAAAACCTCTGTTTCATTACACAGGTGCACAATAAAACAAAAATAAAAGTGCCTTTGTCCGGAGACTGTTTTGAATGTAAGCTTAATATACTCAGTCGGCTGTCTGTTCAAGAGCACCCCTTTGTGCTCTAAAAATAGATCTGCCTCGGGAAGAGTGCAATGTCATATTAAATGTGGAACAAGGCCACTGTTAAGTTCTTGATCCCAATCTCACTTGCAAGATAACTGTACAAAATGA
The DNA here is from genome assembly GCF_030028105.1 of Mobula birostris. Taxonomy (NCBI): domain Eukaryota; kingdom Metazoa; phylum Chordata; class Chondrichthyes; order Myliobatiformes; family Myliobatidae; genus Mobula; species Mobula birostris. The sequence continues at coordinate 20,973,167 of NC_092371.1, read as the reverse complement.
TGACTTGAATATGTATCAAGTATATTGAGTAGTTCTGGCCCCCTATCAAAAGGAAGGATGTGGTAGCAATAAAGTGAGTGAGGAGGAGATTTATCAGGATGTTGCTTAAAATGAAGTTATAAGGAGAGACTGGATAGACTGGGTTTTATCCCCATTCCAATGTAGGAGATGGAAGGGTGACCTTATGGTGGTTTACAAAATTATGAGGAACATCAATTGGATAGAAAGTCGTAATCATTTTCCCAGGGCAGGGGACACTAGAACTAGAGGGCAGAGGCTTCCTCAGGCTCTGTACATCTAGGGTGTAAATGACTTTGGTCACACCATACCGTGAGGCTGGGATATCTCGCCCACCCAAACCCTGGTTTGTGTGAAAGCTATGTGACTTACCATCTGTTGGCAAGAAGTAACAGATCGTGCACTGCATACAATTATAAAGAAAGTATATTTATAAATGTTAACTTAACCAAAGAGTTATTAAAGAAAAGAAAGAAAAAAAAAACAAAAAGGGCCCATTTTAATTAAGTGTGCACATAAATTGGAGCTCATCTTGAAGTAGTCTGTAACTCACACGCTGAACACTCAGTCTGTGTGAAAGCACACACCACCTTCCAAATGTTGCTCAAAATCTATCTCGAACAAGCAGGCTCTCCCACGAGAGCATTGGTCCTTCCTCTTTGAAGCCATTCATCTGCACAAAGCACCTTGTGCAACAGGATGGCATCCTCAGCCATCTTCCTGCCTGTCTCCTCTCAGCTTCCGCCAAAAGAGACCTTGACCTACACAAGTGTCCCTCACAAAACCTCTCTCGAACTTTCTCCCAATTCTACCATCCTGATTGGCTGACACCACATCCCTAAGTTGAACAACAAAGCTCCTTTTCTCAGCTCAAACCCAACAGCTGAAAGCAGAACAGACTGCTCTTATAGAACTGCTAAAATGAAATACCTACAACATAGCAGTAAAAATCTTAACCAGGGTGTTACACTATAATTATGGTTCATAAATGATTGTCGGATTTTGTCAACCAAGCATGCAAAAATTGCATTATGTGCTTAAAAAAAGCTGCAGCCCTTTTTGAACAAACCAAAAACAGACACCTTACACTGGCACCATTACGTCAGACACCATCTCTTAAAGTGAGCACAGTAACTCAATGCCAGTGTTTGTGAATCATGTAGGACATTTTCTGTTGTGAACAGTATGTGTTATCTGTCATCTGTTATATTGCCCTACATTACCAAGAAGATGTGTATGTTGTTAGTTAAATATACATGGTGTGAATAACTGATACTTATTTACACAAGGTCATTAGAAGGTTAATTTGAATATATTTTAAGAAAATATTGCAAAATCTATTCTTCCTGTTTACTTTGGTTGTTGGGAGAAGCTAAAGTCTCAGGTCTATCTGGGAGATGTTCCAATAAAGACACATCATGAACCCAGCGCATTCAGAAACCCTGCTATTGAATTGTGTATCTTAATTTGCAACACCAAACTCAGTGATACCTCCCAGACTGAACCTATTGTTTAAAACTGAGGATTTGAAGGTTCACACCACATGTCAATCAATCAAAAACAAAAGGAAAACAGAAGATAAAGGAATTTGAAACTTTTTATTCAAAGTGAAATGTCTGGTTAACATGCTGTAAAGAATTAATGGGTGGCTGGACTCTTTTCCAACTTGTCTGTGACATACAGTGAGTACTAGAACAACACATTGATGGAATCATGAAATTAATAAATTTTCTGGTCCATTAAATTATACTCTATTTCATTTTGAAAGTGAGGAGATTCAGTATGGCATTCAGAAAGACTCTTACAAATTTCTGACTGGTTAGTTCCATCATGGGAACACCATCAAGGATATCTTCAAGAGATGGTGCCTCAAATGGGTAGCATCCACTATTAAGAACCTTCACCATCTGGGAGATGGCCTTTTACCAGAGATGAGGTACAAGATCCTGAAGACACACACTTAATGATTTAAGTACAGCTTCTTCTCCACCACCATCAGATTCCTGTATGGTCCATGGACTCATGAACACCAAGTCACTATTTTTCTTTGCGCTATTTACTTTTGTAACTTACAGTAAGGTTTATGCTTCCACTGTACTATTGCTACAAAACAACAAATGTCATGGCTTGTCCCAGTGACAACAACCCTGATTCTGATTCTGCTGTAGAAAACTGGTGGCCTCATTTAGCCTGAAGAGAATCTCTGTAGGAGCTTATGACCCCCTTTTGCTACCTAATTTTTGTTCTGTCCCTCTATTCAAGAGGATAGTGACAATCTCGGGGGCCTGGACTCTCACCAGGTTCCAAATAACAGAGAACTCAGCTGGTATTTACACCTTTTTCAGCCCCTTCTTGATCACAATGAGAACAATATCTTTTTCAATCATTATTATCGATTCCTGGAATGAATGATTTTTAATTACATTCTCTAGTTTGCAGCCCAGATAGAAAGGGAGGGAACTTTTCTTATGAAAAGGACATATTTCTATCTTTCAATACGTTTAGATCAATGTCATTTACAAGACACTCTGCTTCCCATAATGCGGAATACGATGGCATCAACCTCTCAACTAATGACTGCTGGAGTTACCACCTCTAGTTTAATCTGTAATTCTAATAGCTCGGACTGTGAATTTAAAGAACATGTACTCTAAGGAAATTCCATCAACAGAACAATAATTTGGGAAGAGTATTGAGATCCTAGGATCTGCAACAAGGGCTGGTGTGCCCAAATTGTTGATTATTTTCTAAAAAGAATATCTCACATGTCATGGTAATTTTGAGAAGAGATTATGATTGATTACTGAATTACTAACAATAGTTATGGACTTTTGTTTTAAGGAAAAGTGTTGAGCCCTGTTGCTTAGGTTAAGAGGAAGCACACTGAAGGAGGGCTGTTCTAGATATCTTTATTAGGTGCCTCCTGTACCTAATAAAGTTCCCACTGAGTGCATGTTCATGGTCTTCTGCTGATGTAACCCATCCATTCAAATATGCTCTTCCGCACACCACTGTTGCAATGCATGGTTACTTTAGTTGCTATCACCTTCCTGTCAGATTGAACTAGTTATTCACTTCCAAGGCCACTTTCTTATGTTTTGTAAAGCTTATTTTATAAACACAGCAGCTGCCACTTCTAAGATCATAAACAATTGTAATTAAACTTCCAACTAATTGTTGTTTGACATCTGATCATAAATGGGAGACAGTCTTTAGTTCTGAAAACGTAAGTAGCCAGCAGTGATCAGTCTGAAGTTAAAACAAGTACAGTCTATAGAACAGCTTTGTAAACAACCTCTGTTTATAGGAGATGCGCTGTCTGTGAGAGATAAAATGCAGCTGATTGCATCTGGTTTATTGCTGCTTGACAGTGCAGTATAAGACAATGGGTTGCTAATTTGACTTGTTTCAAACAGACAACCTGACTCTAAGTTGGTTAGTTCAAGGAAGCTTGCAGACCAGATGGATAATATCATTTGACATATCAAATAACTGATGTGTTTATCGTTGTGAGGTTTATATACTCAAGGAAGTTAGCTTTGCAGCATTAGTTGTGAACTGTGAACATTAAGGTAAGATCTTAATATATCTCAAAGATGCTTTGAGACCAGATGTATAAAAAGGGCAGCTGAGGAAATATTATATACATGTAAAGTTACCCATGTGGTTGAAAAGGGTATAAGTGCATGTAGACAGCAGTTCAGGCTTATTGGGAGTGGTTGATGATCATTAAGAAAAATGATATGAAACCAGAGTAATTAGGGTGCATTCCTCTTGCTTTGGTTTCTGCAACAGATGATTCATTTGTCTGCATCATTGGTATGTCTTTTTTAGTTTATAAGAACAGTACCTGTATTTTGGAAATCCTTTGTGTTTTAGAAATGCTTTGAAATTTGAAAATGTTTAAGATAGAAATCCTCTGTGAGTTTTAAATGAGTTTAAAGAATATTGTGTAGGTTTAAACATGTATCACCAAGATTGAATGAACCATGTTTAAACTATTTTGTTAGATGGAAGCATCTTCTCGTTCATGCGGAGTGGGGACCCACCACTCAAATAATAGATACCGGCAGCTAAAACGTGCTGTGGAGAATAAACAGGGAAGTAAAGTAGTTTTTGAAGATTAGGTAGTTACAGTATAATCTCTCTTTAGTGAAGATACTCATGACTATTTATATCTGATGGGGCTTACGTTTTTGTTTGAGTTTAGAAATTTGCAGAGAGCAAGTTTGGTCATTGTTCTCTGACCTCTCTCATTAACAAGCCATTTTTGCCCACAGAACTGCTGATCACTGGATTTTTTTTTGGGTTTTTCATAACATTCTCTGTAAACTCTAGAGACTCGTGTTTGTGAAAATCCCAGTAGATCGGTAGATTCTGAGATACTCCAACCAGCCCATCAGGCACAAACAATCAATCCACAGTCAAAGTTGCTTAGATTACATTTCTTTCCCTTTCTGATGTTTAGGTCTGAATGACAACTGAACCTCGTCCATGTCTGTAGGTTTTCATGTATTGAGTTGCTGCTACATGATTAGCTGGTTAGATATTTGTATTAGCAATCAAGTGTACAGGTGTACCTAATAAAGTAGCCACTAAGTGTCTGTGAGACATCTTCGACCTCCTTTCATTTGGACCAAACCTCATGATTTTACCCCAGGGTAAAAGAATTCATGCACAGCCACACAAAACTGGAGTGGAAGCAAATGGTCATTGAAAACAGTCTGCCTGAGAAGGAGAAGAGATCCCAGGAAAGAAATACTTACTTTGGAGAGGGTACGGTACGTAGGGTTCAAGGGTTAAGTTATGAGAACAGACCGAATATTTAGTCCTGTTCTCCATTGTTCGTTGAGGAATGTAACATGAATAAAGAAGTTAATCCTTTATCTCTTGAGTCTCCACATTGAAAATATCATCCTCCTCAACTTCTGTCACCCCTAAAGGGATCCTACCAGCAGGCATATCTTTACCTTCCCCCTCTCTCTGCTTTCCACAGGGATTCATCCCTCTGTAATTTCCTTGTCCATTTGTCCATCCTGGTACATATTTTTGTAAGTTCACCTCCTCCCTCACCTCTGTTCAGGGCCCCAAGCAGTCCTTTCGAGTGAGGCAACACTTCTTCTGCAAATCTGCTGGGGCCGTCTATTGTGTCAGGTGCTCCCGATGCGCCTCCTCTACACTGGTGAGACTCATCGTAAATTGGGGCAACGGCTTTGTCGAGTACCTCCACTCTACCTGCCAAAAGCGGAACTTATCGGTGGCCAAACATTTTATTTCCAATTCCCAATCCCATTCCGACAGGACAATCAGTGGGCTCCTCTTTTGCCAAAATGAGGCCACCTTCAGAGTGGAGGATCAATACCATATATTCCATTTGAGTAGCCTTCAACCTGATGGCATGAATATTGATTTCTCTTTCCATTAAAAAAAAATTCCCTTCCCCACCCCTTTTTTTCTATTCCCCCTCTGGCCTTTTACTTCTTCTTACCTGCCCATCACTTCCTCTTGGGTCCCCTTCTGCTTTCCTCTCTCCTATAGTCCACTATCCTGTCCTATCAGATTCCTTCATCTCCAGCCGTTTATTTTTCCTAACCGCTTGGCTTCACCTACCACAATCACAAGAAGATCTACAGAAAATGGAAATCCAAAGGAACATAAACAAAACGCTGCAGAAACTTAGCAGGCGAGACAGCATCTATACAAAATGTAAGAAGTTGATGTTTCAGGGCAAGACCCGTTATCAGGACTGGAAAGAAAGATGTAAAGTCAGAGTAAGAAGGGAAGGGGAGAGGTTCCACCTTCTTACTCTGACTTCTCATCTTTCTTTCCAGTCCTGATGAAGTGTCTTGGACTGAAACGTCAACTGTTTACTCTGTTGCATAGATGCTTGCTAATCTGCTGAGTTTCGCCAGCAGTTTGTGTGTGTTGCTTTGGATTTACAGAATCTGCAGACCTTCTCGTGTTTACAATTTGATAATGTTGATGGCTCAGACTAGAAACTCAACCACAAATCCCAGTATTGATTCACTGCCTGTGGTTTGTTGCAGCTGCCAACAGGGGCGTGGACAAGGAGGGCTACATCAGAGAAATTGAACCATAAAGCCCAGTATTGATTCATTGCCTGTGGCTTGTGTTCCTTGGCATTGATGTTTCCACATCAGTCCGTGATTTTTTTCGCAAGTATGATGGTCTTGTTGTGTGTGTGGGGAGGGTGGGTTTCGTTAAATGGGTTCAACGGTGTTTCTTTGTTTTGTGGCTGTCGTTTACACTGTATACACACCTTGATAATGCATGTACTTTGAACTTTGATGCAACCAGTCAAGATATTTTCCACTGCACATCTATAGAAGTTTGTCAAGATTTGGATGACATGCCAAATCTATGCAAACTTCAGAGAACGTAAAGTCGCTGTCATGCCTTCTTTGTGATGCCACCTGTGTATTGGTGCCAGGATAGATCCTCTGATATGGAAATGCCAAATAGTTTTAAGTTACTGACCCTCTCCAATATGATCCCCTAATGAGAACTGGCTTATGGAGCTCTGGTTTCTTCCTCCCATAATCAATTGATTTTGCTAATGTTGATTGAGAGATTGTTGTGGCTTCATTCAACCAGATTTTCAGTCTCCCTCCAATATGCCAATTCAGGTGCAGATCAACCGTAATCCAGCCGAGTGGTGGACAGGAGCTGATGTACTGAAAGGTCTCATCCTCTACTTGGTCAATAGAGTCGCTGAGATTCAATAGTTTGGTTCCACAGGAAGTCTAATAGAGTTGTAGAGTCATACAGCCTGGAAACAGACCCTTTGGCCCACCCGGTCCATGCCAACCAAAGGGCCTGTTCCCATGTCAGCTTGTCCCATTTGCCCACGTTTGGCCCGTTTCATACAACATAGAACTGTACAGCACAGCCCAGGAACAGGCCATTTAGCCCATGATATTGTGCTGACCTAATTAAGCTAATGACATCTAAACTCTTCTGCCTGCACATGGTCCATATCCCTTCATTCCCTGCACATTGTGTGTGTCCATCTAGGAGCCTCTTATCGTCCTCTATTGTACCTGTGTCCAGCGTCATTCCTGGCAGCACATTCCTAGCACCTGTCTTTCTCAGTGTGAAAACTCTTTGAATGTACCCCCCTCTCCTTAAATGCATGCCCTCTAGTATTAGACATTTCAACCCTGGGAAAAATGATTCCAGCTGTCTACTCTATGAATATCTCTCTAACCTTTTCTATTCATGTTCCTGTCCAAGTGCCTTTTAAATGTTGTCAATGTACCTTCTTCTGACAGTTTGTTCTGTAGATTTCTCTAGGTGAAAATCTTGCCCCTCAGGTTCCTGTTAAATCTTACCCCACTCACCATAAACCTATAAGCGGAGGGCTAGTAGGAGTACAGAACTGGGTAATCCCTAGGAAAGCACCACAGAACCTTAAGGAAAGACTCAACTTAAATGTGGGGTGTCAAGAGCATCTTCAACCCCATTGTTAGAATATTATTGAATATTTCCCTTGCACATATGTAATTTCTTGACCTCAAAATGTACCTTATTATGATCTTGCCTCGTTTTCACCTGTGTCGAAGTAACATGCAAGACAAATATTCATGCCAGCTTTCCTTGGATCTTTAAAGTAGTAGATGTGGTCCAAGCACTTGGAATGGACCTTCCCAGTGGAGCTCCAGGCAGTTTTTTGATCGATAGGCCCTCACCAGTACCCAATCTCCCGGTTGGTAGGTATGGTATACTGCAGTTGTCACGCCATTTTGGACTTCTGATACCTGGTGATGGAAACCTTCAAGGGTTTGTATTAATAACACACAACACTGTAGCATATTTTCACTTACAGTTTGGATGACCATCTGCTTGACTGAAAAGGAGGAGTAACTAGCAGGCGCATGGGACATCTCAATACTACCTCATGTGGAGATAGTCCCGTTACACCGTTTGGAATACAGCACAATATGATGGTGGCCAGTGGAAGCCCCTCTGGTCATCTTAGTCCACTTTCCGCACACGATTTAGCTAGCTTACTTTTCAGGACTTACATTTCAACTGCCCCAGGAGATGGAGGGTGGTTAGAACAGCTGAAAATAGTGCTTACACTGTAAGGCCTTCATTAGATCCTGTCTCACCTTGCCTGTGCAGTGTGGGCCGTTATCACTCGAGATCTTTGTGGGGATTACAAACCTAGGAATAAATTCTCAGAATAAGAGTATAGCGACAGTTATATAACATCATTTCTACGAGTTGGAGACACCTCTACTCACCGAGGAAACAAACATGCAATGACGAGCATACATTTGGGTAATGGCATAAAGTCCATTTGGAGAAGCATGAATGGTCCCCAGGGAGGGGGTCCACTAGCATCTGGTACCTGTGGTGTTTTCCCAGGATTGTGTCTCTGACAAATCACACAATTCACCACTACTTTCCTTGCTAAGGCTGGAAATTGTGACGCATGCCACTCATTTTCGATCACACCCATTATTCCCTCTTTTCCCGCACGTGATAAATCATGTACTATTTGGAAGAGCCAAGGGAGGAGAGCAAAAGGTGCTGTAGGGTGACAATCAGAGTGATGCCAGAGGCCCTGAGAGTCTCATACACAGTGTGTTTTAGTCCATTAAACCATTTCAAAATCAGGTGCTTCAGGTGCATCACACTGAAAGTAACTAAGTTCATCATTAGAGTTTGAAAAAGAATTGGGGTACTACGTGCCAAAAAGATCCATCACTGCTCTCCTGGCTGTGGAATCAGCCCATTTATTACCTTCTGATATTTCACCTCTTCTGTTAGCGTGAGCCATACACTTAATACTGCGATAGCAAAAGGTAATTGAATAGCGGAGAGAAGATCAGCAATCAACCTGCTGTGTTCTATTAGTGTTTCTGAAGAGTTGAGTAGCTTCCATAATGCACAGTCATGTGTCACTCCAAAAGTACAATGAGAGTCTTTATAAATGTTCACAATAACACAGGCTGCAAGGGTGGAGGAAGGGAGTTGACTGCTTCAGCTGTTGCATGGGGTGTATATACTGCATATCCGCTAACATTTCTTCCTGTATCAAATCGAAAGGAAGAGCCGATCACAAAGAAAATTAAATCTGGGTTTTGCAATGGCATATCTTGTAGGTCTAGTCATGGAAGGGTGATAGTTTGAACCACTGGTTCAAAATCGTAAAGTTCCTCATCATCTTCAGTGGGTAAGAGTGTGCCAGGATTCAACCCAGCGGACAATAGTACTAGATGGGTCAGAAAGCAAAGCAGTCTCATAATGAGTCACTCAGGCACTGTTTAATATTGGGTGTCTGAATGATTAAATGAAGCCGAGACAGAATGAGGCACATGTCAAGCGCTTAGTTGTTTCATGATCCCTTGCCCGGAATCGACTTAGGGCATGACGTTCAAACTCTGCAGAATGGTAAGCTATCGTATATAAAAACAATTGACTGGGCATCTCCTGAAAGAATTCCCTCCGAAAGGGCACAGTTAACCTCTGATGACTTGCGCAGGAGATAATTAACCATGGGTCCCAAGTCCCTTGAGCGCTTCTATAGTGCAACTTAAAAGGTCTGCATCAGGCAGCATAAAAAAAAAAGCATTTCAACCTCGGGTGGCAGCATTACAGCAGCAGCACCTTCGGGACCCAAGCAGAGGCAAAAATAACAAGAAAGGAAGACTTACTGTTATGATTTTGGTGCAATGTTTTGCTGTTTACTTGTATGGGTGGTCTAGGCCCTTTGCAGAACAATGTGCCAAACAGTGGACATTCATGCATCATTTAGATGTCATGTGTGGATATTTCCCTAGCACTGCACAGGCCTCTTAAACTTCCAACAGTTACTTAACCACAGTGAATATATTAGCAGAAAAAGATTCCACCACCAGACCTCTGGTCATATTCAGAGTCTTCAAATAAAGCACAGGCAATTGACCGTCTCAGGACCCTCAAGTTGTCCACCTTCTGTACAGCATGCTAATATACATTCCAACTTACAAAGAAGCCCCCGGTGATCAGTGAACAGAATCAGGTTTAATATCACCGGCATATGTAGTGAAATTGTTGTGTTTGTGGCAGCAGTACAATGCAGTAAATAATAGAGAAAAACATGAATTACAGTAAGTGTATATCTATACATTTAATAGTTACATTGAATAAGTAGTGCCAAAATTATAAAAATAGTGAGGGAGTGTTCATGGATTCAATGTCCATTCAAAAATCTGAAGGCAGAGGGGAAGAAACCTTTCCCAAATTGTTGAATTGTGTGATTTCAGGCTCTGGTAGCTCCTCCCTGATGGTAGCAATGAGAACAAGGCATGTCCTGCGTGATGGGGGTCCTTAATGTTGGATGGCACCTTTTTGAGGCATCGCTCCTGGATACTGTGGAGGCCAGTGACAATGATGGAGCTGATTATGTTTACAGGTCTCTGTAGCTTATTTGGATCCTGTGCAGTAGCACCCCCACCCCCCATACCACATGGAGATGCTGTCAGTTAGAATGCTCTCCACAGTACGCCTGTAGAGATTCGCGAGTGCCTTTGGCAACATACCAAATCTCCTCAAACTCCCAATAAAACATAGCTTCTGCATTGCCTTCTTTGCAGCTGTATCAATATGATGGGCTCAGGTTAGATCCTTAGAGATGTTGACACCCAGGAACTTAAAATTGCTCACTCTTTCTCCTTCTGATAACTCTATAAGGACTGGTATGCATTCCCTCATCTTACCCTTTCTGAAGTCCACAATCAGTTCTTTGGTCTTACTGATGCTGAGTGCAAAGTTGTTGCCGTGGCACTATTCAACTACCTGATATATCCCGCTCCTGTATGCCCTCCCATTCCCATCTGAAATTCTGCCAACAATAGTTGTGTTGTCAGGTAGATGGCATCTGAGCTGTGCCTAGCCATACTGTTATGGTGTAGAGAGATTAGGACAGTGGGCTAAGCACACATCCCTGACGTGCACCAGTGTTGATTGGCAGCGAGATGGAGGTGTTATTTCTGATCCACACAGGTGCTGTTCTTCCAGTTAGGTAGTCAAGGATCCAGTTGCAAAGCGAGGTACAGAGACCCAGTTTTTGGAGCTTTTTGATCAGAACTGTAAGACTGAAATGCTGAGTTATAGTAAATAAACAGCATCCTGACAGGCATTTCAGGTGATCCAACCCTGTATGAAGAGCCAATGAGATTGCATCCGCCATAGTCCTATTGTGGCGATAGGCAAATTGCAGTGTGTCAGGTCCTTGTTGGGACAGAAGTTAATTCTAGTCATAACCAGCCTCTCAAAGCACTTTATTACCATGGATGTGAGTGCTACTGGACAACAGTTGTTAAGGCAACACCCTATTCTTCTTAGGCACTGGTTTGATTGTTGCTCTTTTGAAGCAGGTGGGAACTTCCAACAGTGGCAATAAGCGATTGAAAATGTCTTTGACCACATCTGCCAGTTGGTTAATACAGGTTTTCAGAGCCCGACCAGAAACTCCATTGGAACCTGTCACCTTGTGAGGGTTCACTCTCTTAAAAGACAGTCTGACATCAGCCCCCGATATAGAGATCATAGGGTCACCGGGTGCTGCAGAGATCCTCATAACTGTAGTTTCATTCTCCTTTTCAAAGCGAGCATAAAAGGCATTGAACTTATATGGGAGTGGAACATCACTGCCATTCATGATGTCAAGTTTCGCTTAGTAGGTAGCAATGGCCTGCAAACCCTGCCAGAGCTGATATGCATCCAACACCGCCTCTAACCTCATTTGCCTTTGCTCGAGATAACCTTCTGTAAGTTGTACCTGATTTTCTTGTATGGTCCTGGGTCTCCAGACTTGACTGCCACAGATCTAGCCCTCAGCTGACTATGAAACTCCAGATTAATTCATAGCTTTTGTTGTGGGTATGTACGGTATGTTCTCATAGGCACACAGTCATCCACCAGTTTTTAATGAATTCAATGACGACTGTGGTCTACCCATTCAGAATTGACAATGAATCCCCTGAATACAGTCCAGTCCACCAATTCAAAGCAGGCCTGTAAGCACCCCTGCGTCTCCCTTGTCCGTCCTCATTGCTGGTGCTGCAATCTTCTGCCTCTGCCGATACTCAGGGAGTAGAGGTACTCCCAGGTGATCACAGTTTCCAAACTGCTGGTGTGGGACAGCACCATAAGAGCTCTTGATGTGGTGTAGCAGTGGTCCAGTGCGTTGGCTCCTCTGGCACTACATGTGATTTGTTGGTAATAATTATTTACAGATGTTTTTCAAGCTGGCCTTGTTAAAATCCCCCAAAATGATAGGGAAAGCATCAAGGTGTGCTGTTTCTTGCCTGTTTATTATGTCGCTTGGTTCATCTGGAGCCTGTTTGACACTGGCCTGAGGTGGGATGTACACTGCTACCAAGATGATCCCTGATTCTGGTGCTATTAGAAACTCATGTTCCCCTTCATGTCCCAAACAGACTGATAAGTGACCTTACAGGAAAAGGGGAGAGAAAGTTGCTGCCCCATGAGTCTAATGGCGTTCATCAGCTAGAAATGCTTGTGGCCAATCGAAAGCACGGATTGTCGAAGAAGTGGTTCCAGCATCAATCAAGTAGTCTAATTGTTGTTCATTTACAGTCAAAGGAGTAACAGGCTCAGAGGACTTTACAGTGGGCAGGATTTGGGGAGTCACCCCTATGGTAGAGACTGGAGATGTTGTTCAAATCAGTAATTTTCAGAAAACTGTGTAGTCCACTGCACAGACGGTGGTGGAGGCAGAACCCGACTGTTTTCAAAGTTGCCTTGGCACCAGTAGCAGCTTTGAGCCCAGTGCCCAGGCTGCCTGCAAACAAAACACAGCCCGGTGGAGGGGGGGGTGGGTGGGGGGGGCCTTCTCAGCTCTCTGCCACATCCACTGCCTTAATCCTGCAAGGTGGCTTTTGGTGTGAATATAAGTATTTTATCCTCAGTTCCTTTAACAATGCTAGCCTTTTGATACCGTAGATGCCTCTGGCAATGTTGTTAAATATTTACTACATTGCTTAACTCTTCCTCCTCCCATCCCACCCACATTGTAGTGAACATTCCTTTTAACCTGGGCTGCAGCTCTCTCACAATAACACTTACCTAGGTGGCTTTTTCGGGTAATCCTGAAATTTTTTTTTGAAATGCATTATGCACATGTTCCATGTATTCATCAACATTATTTCTGCACGACATTCTGTACCTCTTGCCTGTCTATGATGTGAGGGAAACATTTCCACAATACTTCTAGTACATTAGCCCACAGTGTATTCAGATCAACATCATGGCCGTCTCAGCTATTCAATATATTCTCTAGATTGTTTCCACTTAACTCTCCCAATACAGGCATCCATTACTATATATGTATATATCATCAACATTTGGAGTATGACATTACAGAGGATTTCCATCTGATAGATAAACCTTTCTACATCCTCCTTAGGATCAGAAGTTGACTCTGTTATAGTCCTTAATTCAGAGCTAGACCTTAGCCTGTAAACTTTAACCGGGTGCCTGTCCAGTCCTGGAAATGCGCACTCGGTGTATAGACCTGTACTAGAGTCATGAGATCTAGTACATTCTGCCACCTAGAACATTCACCTAGTGAACTTCCTGCACTCCGTGTTGTTCTGTACCTTTCAAAATGGTAGTTGAAACCTTAGTCAGTGCTGGAGCACTGGCTGGTGCTGACAGTCCTGGGTAATCGAGAGGCAGAACTTGGTGTGGGTTCTGTGGTAATGGTAATTGGGGATACAGAGGATTATAGTCATCTAATTCATCTTCAGACTCTGGTGCTGTTTGTTTAAGTTGCTTGCTTTTTCACCTTAAAGCAGACACCATCATCTTTGCCTGTCCTTCTTGTATCTTTTCCATCTCTAGCTTTTGTTCAGTTTCTCTACTTTTTCTATGGGATTCATCTACCGTTTCTGCATTTCACAGCTAAATTAAACAAACTCAGAATACTCTGTAGTCTTACATCTTCCTTTTTCTTACACTCGTCTGCAGACATCCACATAGTTCCTTCCACACACTTCAACATACTTAGTACTTTTTGGTACATACACACAGGCTACTAGAGTCCTTTAGAGATCCAGGACGGGGGATTGGGGGATTTCAACTCAAACTCAAACTCAAACTCTTCAGAATTCCTTTTACTTACAACACAGTTAACAAATTTTCCCGAGCTTCGTGTGGGACTCCAATCAGGCCCACAGCAAAACTTCATGCAGAACTCAAACTTGGCCCACAGCAACACTTCTTGTGGGACTCTAACCTGATTCACAGTGACACCTCATAAAGGACTCCAATTCAGCCCACAGCAACCCTGTCTTTTCTTTTAACGCTAAAGCTTTTCTATTTCGGCAACTAAGGTGACATACCTTGAGGACTCCGTACAAGAGGAAATCTGCATTCCAGCAGCAGGCTCAATCCCTTGTTCAAATATGAGCAGCCTAGGATTTAGGACTAATCGGATACCAGGGTTGAATTACTTTCTCCCATATAACAAGGCCAAGGGTTAGCCATTTCAGTGGAACCTCCAAGTAACTGTTGTCACCATTAATAAAATAAATAAATAAATAACTAAAATAACAGCCCAGAAAGCACACAGTCGTACGACTCAAGCGTTATTTTATTTTACTTGTGCACAAGGAGAACAGTGCAGGCCCAGATCACCCACACTGTTCTGAAGTCTAAACTGAAAACTACTTTTATATATCAGTTCTAGATATTTATTGTTGTACATTGCATACATTTGAATTCCTTACTCACAATGTCAATCACCATTCACAGTTAAGGTGTAAAACTCAATTGAAACTTCGAGCAGACAGCCGATGATATGCTGAAGTTAGTAAAAACAATAGATCTTTAGGTGTTGGGTATGTTTCACATCCTTCTGTTATCTCATCTGTCTCTGCATAAGCGGCTGCTATATTTTAGGAAGACCTTTCTAGAAAGTCTCATAACAGAGGACCCACTCATTTGTGTTGAGTACACACTGTTGCCATCCATCTCATCTGTAGTAAGCAATGATGTCTCCAGCAGTCTCACTTCAAAAGTTTTGCTTGACTACAAATGCCCCAGGCTACTTTTGCCTTACCGCAACTTCCACACTGGCACTGCTCTTTCTCTCTAGCTGTTGCACTTTATTTTACATTCTGTTATTGTTTTATCTTGTTTTATGGTACCTTGATGCACCATGTAATGAATTGATCTATATAAACAGTATGTAAGACAAGTTTTCCACTATACCCCTGTACATGTGCGAAAAATAAACCAATCGCAATTCCAATTCAAATTCAAATTCCAGATGCCAGGGAAGAGTAAGAGGTGGAGGTATGTTTGCAGGGACATGCACAAAGAGCAATGCACACTCACTATGTTGGCAGGGAATGCTCTTCACTTACTCATTTTCAGAACAACTCCAAAATGTGAATGATTCCCATCAGATTTGGGACAGGTTGGACGGGTTGTCCGAGTCTGCTGTGAATGGAAGTACCTCTGCCACTTCTCATAATCCCGGCTAGTGGAAGAAGAATATCTAACCCACCAGAATTTGAGGCCATACCAAAGTCTAGCTGAAGTTTACTGACAGTTTTAACAAACTAGTCACACCTTCTTTGTGCAACAGATTAAAAACACGTAGCAAACTGACAATGGCGCTTTTGAGAAACCAAATATGTAAAAAAAAAGAATATGCTAATGAAATAATATTTTCTTCTGCAAGAAGTCACCTAGGGCTATGAGCTGTAGTTTGTTATTTAATCTTTTTTTTGCCTGTCAAGAATGTTTAATGTTTTAAAGGAGAATATTATTAGCCTAGGATTCCTTCAGAGCCTGTCACCTCATTATAATGGAAAAATAATGCAAGCCTCTCCACATTCATCATGATTTATTTATTATGATTAGTGCAGTTGAGTAATGAATCTTACCTCTCCCGTAAAAACTGTTGTGGTGCTGAAGTATTCCTGTATTAAAATTTCTATAAATATTCCTATGCAAATAAAGAAAGCCTCACTTTGTTCTGTACAGAGGCCCAAGTTCTGTAACTTCTCAGTCAGGATTGTGGGAATGATGGTATTAAATGCTGAGCTATAGTCGATGAACAGCATCCTGCCATAGGTAATGGTATTGTCCAGGTAGTCTAAGGCTGTGTCAAGAGCCATTGAGGTTGCATCTGTCGTTGACCTATTGTGGCGATAGGCAAATTGCAGTGGGTCCAGATCCTTGCTGAGGCAGGAATTCAGTCTAGTCATGACCAACCTCTCAAAGCATTTCATCACTGTGGATGTGAGTCCTACAGGGCAACAGTCATTAAGGCAGCTCATGTTATTCTTCTTAGGCAATGGTATAATTGGAGCCTTTTTGAAGCAAGTAGGAACTTCCACTCATGACAGTGAGAGGTTGAAAATGTCCTTGAATTTAGAGCATTCCCCAACTAGAAGCCCTGGTTGAACTGGATGAACCGAGAAATTGATGGAGTTCAGGTCTGGTAACCAAGGAAAGTACACGATGTCCAGTTATGACCTCCAGAAAACCATCTCACATGCAACATGGCAATTCCAGAGAAAATTTGAATCACAAAAGTATACTCGACTGCTGTGGCAGGGCTTGAATGCTATGACATTCTACCAAGTAAAACCAAGCGGCGCCGACTGTACCTCTTCCTAGAGATGCTGCCTGGCCTACTGCGCTCACCAGCAACTTTGATGTGTGTTGCTTGACATATGTGACAATAAGGTTTCACCATCTTACAGGAAGTTCCGGATTGAAAATCTGGCTGAATGGTGCCACAACAACAACTTCTCATTGAATGTCAACAAAAGCAAAAAGCAGATCATTGACTATAGGAGATGTGCCTATCTAAGCATCTCATAAAAGTCCCTAATGTTTCTACCTCTACCACCACTCTAGGCAGCACATTTCAGTCACCCACCACTCTTTGTGTGTAAAACTTGCCTCTCACACCTCCTTTAAAATTACCCCGTCTCACTTTAAATACATGCCCACTGATACTGGACGCAACAACCCTGGGAAAAAGATACTGTCTGCCTGCTCTATCTATGCCTTTCAAAATCTTATAAACCTCTATCAGGTCTCCCTTCAGCCTGCATCGCTCCAGAGGAAACAACCCAAGTTTGTCCAGCCTCTTTTTGTGGTAGGTGCCCTCTAAAGCAGGGAACATCCTGGTAAAATTCTTCTGCACTCTCTCCAATGACTCAACATCCTTCCTATAATAGGGTGACCAAAACTGTATGCAATACTCCAGATGTTGCCTAACTAGAGTTTGATAAAGCTCCAATATAACTTCCTGACTTTTGAAAGTGAAGGTAAGCATGACAAATGCCTTCTTAACTACCTTATCAACCTGTGCAGTCACTTTCAGGGAGCAATGAACTCAAACCCTAAAGTCCCTCTGCTCATCAACATTGTTAAGGGTCTTTCCTTGACAGTGCACTGTCATTTTACATTTGACCCACCAAGTTCAAAAGTACTTCACATTTGGCTGGATTTAGCTCCATCTGCCATTTTTCCACCTGTATCCTATAGTATTCTCTGCCATCTTCTAAGGTATCCATCAGACCACCAATCTTTGTATCTTCTGCAAGCTTACTAACCCGTACATCTACATTTTTATCCAGGTAACTTATAGTAAATACAACAGCAGAGGTCCCAGGAGAGATCCCTACAGAACCGCACTGATCACAGGCCTCCAGCTAGAATAAGTCCCTTCGACCACTACCTTCTGTCTTCTATCTACAAGGCAGTTCTGAATCCAAACAGTCAATTCACCATGGATCCCAAACACCTTAATCTCCTGAACAAGCCTTCCATGTCAAACACCTTAGTAAAATCCACAATTCTATCTTTATCAATCACCCTTGTCACCTCATCAAAAAAACTCAATCAGCTTGGAACAGAAGGTTCAGGTGGACACAGTGGTTGTTGGGAAACCGCCTCAGGAAGACAGAGGAAGCAGCTGATGCACGTCTAATGTTGCGACCAGTTAGGTCACCACTCGTGGCAGGAGATGAAAGTTGCAAACAAGAACAAGGTTGCAACAATCGGTTTAATCACACACACAAACTGATGGAGGAATTCAGCAGGTCAGACTTGTGCCTCTTGCTTTCCTGTCTGGATGAAGGGTCTTAGCCCAAAACAGCGACCGTTTATTCTCTTCTACAGATGCTGACTGACTTGCTGAATCCCTCCAGTATTTTGTGTGCGTTACTCAAAACTTCAAGCATATGCAGAATCTCTTGTGACTCTGAATTGTTACATGCAACTGATTTTAACAGGAATTACTGCATTTTTCAACTCTTCAGTGTCTTAACGAGGGATGTAAACATAACCTTTAAGACATAGAAACATAGAAACATAGAAAATAGGTGCAGGAGTAGGCCATTCGGCCCTTCGAGCCTGCACCGCCATTTATTATGATCATGGCTGATCATCCAACTCAGAACCCTGCACCAGCCTTCCCTCCATACCCCCTGATCCCCGTAGCCACAAGGGCCATATCTAACTCCCTCTTAAATATAGCCAATGAACTGGCCTCAACTGTTTCCTGTGGCAGAGAATTCCACAGATTCACCACTCTCTGTGTAAAGAAGTTTTTCCTAATCTCAGTCCTAAAAGGCTTCCCCTTTATCCTCAAACTGTGACCCCTCGTTCTGGACTTCCCCAACATCGGGAACAATCTTCCTGCATCTAGCCTGTCCAATCCCTTTAGGATTTTATACGTTTCAATCAGATCCCCCCCAATCTTCTAAATTCCAATGAGTACAAGCCCAGTTATCCACTTTGGTGGCAAAAATAGGAAAACAGATTATTATCTGAATGGGGTCCCAGCACTGAGCCTTGCGGTACCCCACTAGTCACTGCCTGCCATTCTGAAAAGGTTCCGTTTATTCCCACTCCTTGCTTCCTGTTTGCTAACCAATTCTCTATCCACATCAATACCTTACCCCCAATACCGTGTGCTTTAAGTTTGCACACTAATCTCCTGTGTGGGACCTTGTCAAAAGCCTTTTGAAAATCCAAATATACCACATCCACTGGTTCTCCCCTATCCACTCTACTAGTTACATCCTCAAAAAATTCTATGAGATTCGTCAGACATGATTTTCCTTTCACAAATCCATGATGAGATACATTGCATTTTGTTTTTTGGCAAAGGAAATATCGCAAATGTCTTATGCCATAATATTTTAAGTAAACCAGGCACCAAGATGGAGAGACTTAGCAGAGCAGGCAGCATCTGTGGAGGGAAATGTACAGTTGATGTTTTGAGTCGAAACCCTTCACCTGGACTGAAAAAGCCAGTATAAAAATGGTGAAGTGTAGATGTGGAGGAAGAACTGACAGGTGGAATCAGGGGATGGTGGAGGGTGGGGATGTGGGAAGGGTGGGTTAGAGGGAGATAGCGGGAGAGTGGTAAAGATTTCCACTGCATCTGGGTAAGCTGAGGCATACAGGATAGGCAGGGTATCTGTGCAGGCTGGGGAAACTAGGAAAGGCAGGTATATTCGGGGAATTGAGGACATCATGGTAGACAGCGGTATCTGAGGTAGTAGAGAGTGATATCAGTGATTGGTGAGGTATGTAAGGTAGGCAGGCACACATGGGAAGGGTCGTCAATGATAGGCAGGAATATCTGGGATTAGAAGGGATGTGTGAGTGGGCAGGGCACTGAATAGGTTCACCACTCCTTTGAGTTCAGAAACTCACGTAAATCCTCCTCAGAAACAATGTAATTCTGAGGGGTATGGGGACGAAGGACACAGGTTCAGCTGGGTGACAGCGGGATACTCAGTTCCTGTGAGATGGATTGTCCTCAACAGTCAGTGCCTGTTGTCCCATTGACTGGAACAGCCAAAAAGTTGCTGCAGAACCTCTCCCTTCTCCACAGGTCTGTGGGACAGATACATGGGACTGAAGTTAACATGGGCCATTGGGACTGGGGAATGAAGAGGAATGCAGTATAACTGAGAAAAAGGGTGAGTAGCTGGAGGGAGAAGCCAGGGATCAGAGTGTTGAGGACAAGTACGTCAGGAAATCCAGAGACAAAGACAAAGGAAGGGACTAGGAAGAAAGGCGAGCGATGGGGAGAGCGATGAAGGGAGGGTCATGAAGGAGGAAGGCCTGATGGGGAAGCGAGCAGTGACTGAGAAATGGAGGGAATAGGGAATAAGGAAGGGAGGGTATCAGGATGGTGGATGAGGAAAAAAGTAAAATCATACGTGCGTGGACATAACATGTTGGTGTGTAGGAATATGTGTGCACATACGTAAATGTGTATGCAAATCATGATACATCTGCATCTGTATGTGTAACTGCATGTATATGCATGTGCAAACAGGCATGTATGTGTATGAGTGAGAGAGAGAGTGTGTGTGTGTGCGTGTGTGTGTGTCCATCCGTATCTGTTTTAGTGTGCGGTCTTAGATTGTGTAGCAGGCCCTGATCTGATTTG
This sequence comes from Mobula birostris, assembly GCF_030028105.1. Classification (NCBI taxonomy): domain Eukaryota; kingdom Metazoa; phylum Chordata; class Chondrichthyes; order Myliobatiformes; family Myliobatidae; genus Mobula; species Mobula birostris. Next base: position 20,952,676 of record NC_092371.1, on the reverse strand, counting down.
GGTAACTTTCCGAACTGTCATTCAGGCCAAAGGTGGCAAAGTCTTTCATATCCATCTCCTCAACTCACAATGCCAGATCCAATCAGCAGCACAGTGTTGGGGTGCTGAAAATAGATACTTGCTTGTCCCTGTGCCACGTTCCTCTGCAAGACATACTTAAAGGTCTAAGGGTAACTGATGCTACGAAAGGTGATCTTTGTCAAAATACCTTGATGTGCAGAAACTAAAAAGATTTTTAAAAATGTTTCTTTGTGAAAGAATGTAATAGGTTTGCATTCCTTCTGGGTTAATTTATTAAGTCACATTGAATTTCCTGAGGATAAGATCTCTTGCCAGCCACAGGCTCCATGACACATTATGTGTTGTCAAACTGGAATATAATTCTAGACAAGGTGGTAGTAGATGTTCCATGGTACATGAAATGTATCTCATTGATGGTGCTGAGCTGCTTTTTATTATCTCACTCACCATACCTTAGGTTGTGTTTTTATACAATCTCAAATACCATGTTGTTAAGATTTGAGCTTTCTCCTGACATGACTTGTGTTCATTGCTTGACACAGTGTATATGGACTTGAAGAAGATTTTTGACAAGTTCCCACATGGCAGATTAGTCTGACAGATAAAAGCCCAAGGGGAAATGACAAGTTAAAATCAAGAATAGCTCTCTGCCACCAGGCAACAAATAATAGACAACAGGTGCTTTAGAGAGAGGAAGAGTATTTACTGCGGGGTTTTTGTAATAGTTCTCTTGTTTCTGTGGGTTTTCTATATCAATAACTCACACTTTAAGTGTAGAATTCATAAAGAAGAAGTTTAAAGATAACAGAAAAAATGGCATTTTGGTTGATAGCAAGAAAGAAAGCAGGGAGGTATGAATGGGCAATGTGAAGACAATGGTAAATAGGGAATTATATTAGGTGGGGCAACAATACAAACAGAGCTGCAATAAATTAGCCATTTCAGCCCTGAAAAAAGGCCTCTGACTATCCACATAATCAATGCCTCTCATCATCTTATACACCTCTATCAGGTCACCTCTCATCCTCCGTCACTCCAAGGAGAAAAAGCTGAGTTCACTCAACCTATTCTTATAAGGCATGCTCCCCAATGCAGGCAACATCCTTGTAAATCTCCTCTGCATCCTTTCTATAGTTTCCACATCCTTCCTGTAGTGAGGTGATCAGAACTGAACAAAGTACTCCAAGTGGGGTCTGAGCAGGGTCTTATATAGCTGTAACATTACCTCTCAGCTTTTGAACTCAATCCTACAGCTGATGAAGGCCAATACACCGTATGCCTTCCTAACCACAGAGTCAACCTGCGCAACAGCTTTGAGTGTCTTATGGACTTGGACCCCAAGATCCCTCTGATCCTCCACACTGCCAAGAGTCTTACCATTAATACTATATTCTGCCATCATATTTGACCTACCAAAATGAGCCACCTCACACTTACCTGGGTTGAACTCCATCTGCCACTTCTCAGCCCAGTTTTGCATCCTATCGATGTCCTGCTGTAATCCTTGACAGCCCTCCTCACTATCCACAACACCCCCAACCTTCGTGTCATCAGCAAATTTACTAACCCAACCCTCCACTTCCTCATCCACGTCACTTATAAAAATCACGAAGAGAAGGGGTCCCAGAACAGATCCCTGAAGCACACCACTGGTCACTGACCTCTATGCAAAATATGACCCGTCTACAACCATACTCTTCCTTCTGTGGGCAAGCTAACTCTGGATCCACAAAGCAAGGTCCCCTTGGATCCCATGCCTCCTTACTTTTTCAAAAAGCCTTGTATGGGGTACCTTATCAAATGCCTTGCTGAAATCCATATACTCTACATCTACTGCTCTACCTTCATCAACATGTTTAGTCACATCCTCAAAAAATTCAATTAGGCTCATCAGGCACAACCTGCCTTTGACAAAGCCATGCTAACTATTCCTAGGCATATTATGCCTCTCCAAATATTCATAAATCCTGCCTCCCAGGATATTCTCCATCAATTTACCAAACACTAAAGTAAGACACACTGGTCTATAATTTCCTGGGCTATCTCTACTCACTTTTTTGAATATGGGAACAACATCTACAACCCTCCAATCCTTCAGAACTTCTCCCATCACCATTGATGATGCAAAGATCTTTGGCAGAGGATCAGCAATCTCCTCCCTTGCTTCCCACAGTAGCCTGGGGTACATCTCATCGGGTCCCGGTGACTTATCCAAGTTGATGCTTTCTAAAAGCTCCAGCACATCCTCTTTCTTAATGTCTATATGCTCAAGCTTTTCAGTCCACTTTAAGTCATCCCTACAATTGCCATGGTCCTTTTCTGTAGTGAATACTGAAGCAAAGTATTCATTATGTACCTCTGCTTCAATACAAACTTTTCCACTGTCACATTTGATTGATCCTATTTTCTCATGCCTTATCCTTTTGCTCTTCACATAGATGTAGAATGCCTTGGGTTTTTCCTTAATTCTGCTCGCCAAGACCATCTCATGGCCCCTTCTGGCTCTCCTAATTTTATTCTTAAGCTGCTTCCTGCAAGCCTTATAATTTTCTAGATCTCTATCATTACCAAGTTTTTTGAACCTTTTGTAAGCTTTCCTTTTCTTCTTGACTAGATTTTCAATGGCCTTTGTACACCATGGTTCCTGTACTCTACTATTTTCTCCCTGTCTTATTGGAGCATACCTATGTAGAGCGCCACACAAATATTCCCCGAACATTTGCCACATTTCTGCTGTACATTTCCCTGAGAGCATCTGTTCCCAATTTATGCTTCCAAGTTCCTGCCTGATAGCTTCATGTTTCCCCTCACTCCAATTAAATACTTTCCTAACTTGTCTGTTCCTATCCCTCTCCAATGCTATGTTAAAGGAAATAGAATTGTGATCATTATCTCCAAAATGCTCTCCCACTGAAAGAACTGACACCTGACCAGGTTGATTTCCCAATACCAGATCAAGTACAGCCTCTCCTCCTGTAGGCTTATCTACATATTGTGTCAAGAAACCTTCCTGAACACACCTAACACTCCACCCCATCTAAACCCCTTGCTCTAGGGAGATGCCAATCGATATTGGGGAAATTAAAATCTCCCATCACGACAATCCTGTAATTTTTATACCAACCCTGTTATTATTGCACCAACCTTGTTATTATTGCACCAAAATATATTAAATGATCTGACTGTTGAAGGCTAAGGGTTCCAGAGGTCCATTATGCATTGAGAGAAGAAATGTCAGCGCCCACATGTCTAAAGATAAACTAGCACATTTTTACTCCCATTTAAAACCTATTTGTGACAGATATCACTCTGAGGTGGCTTCTTTGACTCATATGTTCTGGTCCTGCCCTCTCTTGGAAAAATTTTGGAAAGATGTCTTTGATATAATTTCAGCAGTTTTGCATTTTGATTTACAACCCCATCCTATTATGGCAGTTTTTGGTTTGCCAATGATGGAACATAGCTCTTTATCCTCTTCAGCCTGTCATATGATCAGATTTGTTACATTAATGGCCAGAAGCTCCATTTTATTGAATTGGAAAGAGACCAATCCTCCTACTACATTTGAATGGTTTTCTCAAACTATATCATGTTTAAATTTAGAAAAAAATCAGAAGTGTCAGTTTTGATCCTTCGGTTAAATTTGAAGAAACTTGGAAGCCATTTATTCAACATTTTCATATGATGTAGTTTGACCTTTTCCGAATCCTTTTTATTAACTTAGGATATATGAATAGAGGAGCAGAGTTGACGACATTAATGAATGTATTCGATCTAATATATTGGTTCAGCCCTGTTTTGCTCTTTTTGGGTTTTTTTTTGTTTTTGGGCTTTTTCTTTGTGATATCCTTTTCTTTTTGTTTCTTTTCTCTTCATGATTAATTATATTAAGAGTTTGGAAGTCTAATACACTTGTACTATTTGTAGTTTCTCTTGTATATGTTTATTACCAATAATGTAATTCCCATCTCTTTATATCACTATTGTTATTATGTTTATGAACTTGAAAACTAATAAAAAGATTAAAAAACAAAAAAAAGAAAGAAATTTCAAAGTACTTTTGGTTTATATGAGTGATCCCTCATTTTGTCCCCTTTTTCCTGCTAGTAAAAACACCTCAAATCTACTGTGATATTTCCCCTTGGGAACTTACAAGTTTGAATAAGGTTACCTTAAATTTCCTGCAGTCCAAGCAATGCTAACCAAACTGTTCTGCTTCTCTTGACAGGGCAATCCTCTCATCCCCAGAATTAGCCTAGCAAATTCCTTTGTATTTCCTCTATTGCTAATATATATATTTTTTTAAGATAAGGGAACCAAAACAGAGCACACTATTCTACGTGAGGCCTCATCATCGCTCTGTACAAGCATAATGAAATCTCCTTAATCTTCATATCCAACACCTTTGAAATAAAGGCCAGCATGCCACTTGCCTTCCAAACTATTTGTTGGACCTTCGGCTAAACTTTTTAAATTCATGTACGAGAATATTGACATCTGACTGAACTTAATTCATTTCCAGTCTCTCTCACTTGAGATACTCATCTGCCTTTGATTCTTCACATCAAAATTCACAGCTTCACACTTCCCGACACTTACTCTGTTTGCTAGATTTTCTTCCAGTCACTCAATATTTATATACCCTGTTGCAGTACTCTGTTCACAACATGCTTTTCCACTTACTTTTGTGTTATGGGTAAACGTGGAAACCATACATTTCATTGGTTACATCCTTCAATAGTAACAAATATCCTCCAATACCCTGAGCTCATACTGTACACACCAGCCTCTTATGTGTCACCGTGTCAAATGCCATTTTGAAATATAAATATACCAAATCTATAGGTTCTCCTCTATCAACTCTTGGTATCACATCATCAAAGAATTTGAACAAATTTGTCAAGCATGATTTACCTTTCATAATAACCGGTTAATTAGTTCAATTATTTTTAGCTTTCCTTGATATTGGATATTTCCTCTGATTTTTGACTTTAGCATCTCGGCAACAATAAATGTTGAACTGACTGCCTTATAACCATATATACCAGTGGATATATTTAAAACAGAGGCTGATAGGTTCTTGTTTAGTAATGGTTTCGAAGCTTACCAGAAGAAGGCTGGAAAATAGAGTTGATAGGGATAGTGAATCAGCCATGATGGAATGGCAGAGCAGACTTAATGAGCCAAATGGCCTTATTCTGATCCTCTGTCAAATGCTCTTCTAGTCTTATGATTCTCTGTCCTGTGCCTCCCTCCCACTTTGAACAAGTGATTCACATTGGCTGTTTTCCAATTTTCTGGTACCATCCTGGAGCTTAATGAGCTTTGTAAAGATCCATCCAAAGGGCCCATTACCTCTGAAGCTACCTCCTTCAAAACCATTGGGTGCAACCCATTGGGACCCAGTGATCTGGCCACTTTTAGGCCAGTGAGTTCCTCTAATACTTTCCACTTTGTGATTGGAATTTCAACAAGTTCTATCCTATTATTTGAAATTAACCAATTTGTTACCCCAGGGATGTTTGCAGTGTCTTCCAAGGTGAATATTGTTGCAAAAAAAAATCAGAATCAAGATCAGGTATAATATCGCAGGCATACCATATGTTGTGAAATGTGTTGTTATGTGGCAGTATAACAGTGCAATACATAATAAAGACACTATAAATTACAATAGAAATACATGTGTAATATAAATATAATACAAGTTAAACTAAATAAGTGGTGCAAAAAGAGAGGGTAAAATAGTGAGATAGTAATGAGTTCATTGCCCATTGAGAATTCTAATGGCAGGGGGAAGAGGATGATCCTGAAATGCTGAGTGTGTGTCTTCATGCTCTTGTACCTCCTCCTGATGGTAGCAATGAGAAGAGGGCATGTCCTAGATGATGGAGGTCATTAATGATGGATGCCACCTTTTTGAGGCATTCTCTTTTGAACATATCCTCATTGTTGGGGAAGCTAGTGCCCATGACGGAGCTGTCCAAGTTTGCAACTTTCTGCTGATTTTTCATATCAGACAGTGATGCAACCAATTAGAATGCTCTCTGTGGTACAATTGTAGAAATTTGCTGGAGTCTTTGACAACATACCAAATGTCCTCAGACTCCAAATTCAATATAGCTATTGTAGTTCCTTCTTTTTAACAGCTTCAGTAAATTGCATCCAAGATAGATCTTCAGAGATGTTGACACTCAGGAACTGGAAACTGCTGGCCCTTTCCACTGCTGATCCCTCAATGAGGACTGGTGTGTGTTTCCCTGACTCCCCCTTCCTTAAACTCCCAATTAATTCCTTGGTCTTACTGACATTGAGTGCAAGATTGCTGTTGCTACACCGCTCAACCAGCTGATCTATCTTGCTCCAGTACTCCTCCATCTGGAATTGTACCAACAATAGTGAAGTCATTCGTAAACTTATAGATACTGGACAGGATCCTGCTGGTTCTGTAGCATCCAAAGATATGAATAGCAACTTATTGCCCAGCATTCCCATGGGGTTGGAAATGATTATTGTTTAAAAGTGGTCAGAAGAGCAAGGGAAGTGGCAGAGGGAGGCAAAGGAACAGCGAGGCAGCAGGTTATGTCCATTTTGTAGAATACTGGACCTACTCAGCATCTGGGGAGAGAGAAAAATGAATTACAAGTTGATCTTTTCATCAGAACTGCTAAATTCCACCTCAGACAGGAAGGATGGCTATCTAAAATCGTTAATTAGTATTGCTATTTTTTATTATTTTCATATATAGTGAGATACAAGAGAAAACCTTATCTTGCATCGTGTTCACACAGATCAAATCATTACACAGTGTACTGAGATAGAACAAGGTGAAACAATAGCAGAATAAAGTGTAACGGCTACAGAGAATAAAATAGACAGTAAGATGCAAGATCATAATGAGGTGGATGGTGAGGTCAAGAAACCATCTTAATATACAGGAGAAGAGAGAGGTAAGGAAGCAAAGACTGAGAAATGGGCCACAGCAGATAAAAACCTGCAGCCAATGGCAGAGCAGGAAGGCGTTCTGTTCTGTAACCCCAGAAACTGACCGGAAGATAAAAACACAGGAGCAAGGGATACTCATTTGCCCTTAGTTTCCCTTTAGTAAAACACTCACGTATGACCTGGTGACATAACGACGTATGCCATTCACAAAATTCTTATGTATAACCCATAACGAATTACAACATATTACATAAACAACAAAGAATGCTTAATCAAACAATATATTTACAATATTTCTGAAATATTGAATACACTCCTCCCTGCTTAGTTTTAAACTAAGACTTTTGATTTGCATTAGGGAGAATACTTTAAGAAAAGTGTCCTCTTTTGTGTAAATTTTTCAGTTATTTTCTTTCCCAGGGGTAAACAGGACAATCCATCAGATCACTTGGTCCAGGTGGTCAACACCTCAGGATTCGAAAAGAAGTGGCTAAAGAGACTGTGCAGGCAATAGTAATGATCTTTCAGAAATCAATTGATTCTGGCATGGTTACAGAGGACTGGAAAATTGAAAATATTATTCCACTCTTCAAGAAGGGAAAGAGGTAGTAGAAAGGAAATTATAGGCCAGTTAATCTGATCTCAGTGGTTGAAAAGATGTTGAAGTACTTGGAGGCACATGTTGAAATAAGCCATATTCAGCATGGTTCTTTAAGGGAAAATCTTGCCTGACAAATCAGTTGGGATTCTTTGAAGAAATAATTAGCAGGACACACAAAGGAGAATCAGTGGATGTTGTGTTCTCGGATTTTCACAAGGCCTTTGGCAAGGTGCCTCACATGAGGCTGCTTAGCAAGTTAAGAGCCCATATTATTACAGAATGGATATTAGCATAGATAGAGCATTGGCTGATTGGCAGGAGAGAAAGAGGAATAACAAAGGAAGTCTTTTCCGGTTGGCAGCTGTTGGCTAGTGGTGTTCTGCAGCGATCAGTGTTGGGACCACTTCTTTTTACATTATATATTAATAATTTGGATAACGGAACTGATGGTTTTGTGGCCTAGATTGCAAAGCAGAGAAGGATGGGTGGAGAGGCTGGTAGTTTTGAGGAAGCAGAGAGGCTGCAGAAGGACTAGAACAGAATTAGAATGGACAATGAGGTGGCAAATGGAATACAGTGTCGGCTAGTGTATGGTCATGCAGTTTGGTAGGAGAAATAAAAGCATTGATTATTTTATAAACAGAGAGAAATTTTTTAAAAATCTGAGATGCAAAGGGACTTGGGAGTCCATGTGCAGGATTCCTTAAAGTTTGAAATAGTGGTGAAGAGGCAAATGTGATGTTAACATTCAGTTCGAGAGGACTAGAATATATTTTCAAAGATGTAATGTTGAGGCTTTATAAAGCATTGGTGAGACCTCACTTGGAGTATTGTGAGTAGTTTTGGGACCACAGTCTAAGAAAGGATGTGCTGACGTTGGAGAGGGTTCAAAGGAGGTTCATGAAAATTATAATATGAGGAGCATTTCCTCACTGGAATTTAGAAGAGTGAGGGGTGACCTCGTTGAAAACTATCAAATGTTGAATGGCTTTGACAGAGTGGATGCAGAGAGGATGTTTCCTCACAGTGTTTCCTATGATGAGGGAGTCTAAGTCCAGAGGATGCATCTTCAGAATAGAGAGACATCCTTTTAGAATGGAGATGAGGAGGAATTTCTTTAGCTGGAGAGTGGTGAATCTATGGAATTCGTTGCCACAGGCAGCTGTGAAGTCCAAGTCACTGGGTATATTTAAAGCAGAGGTTGATAGTTTCTTGATTAGTTGGGGCATGAAGGGATTTGGGAGGAATGCAAGACATTGGGGCTGAGAGAGAAAGTGGATCAGATATAATGAAATGGAGCAGACTCGATGGGCCAAATGGCCTAATTCTGCTCCTATATCTTATGCTCTTATGGTTTTATTTCCATGATTAGTTATCCTTTTGAATTCTATCTTGTAATTGTGTCCTCCAAGACACAGAGTCCATCTTTGCACTCATGCTGTTATGGGAACACCCTTCTGCGGATTAAAATTGGACACAAGTGGTTAATGATCAGTAATGAGTGTAAACACTCTCCCATACAGTACCGGTTGAAACATTTTACACTCCAAACCAGACTCAAGTCCTCTCAGTCAATCTGTGTGCAATTCTTCTCTGTAGCAGTAAGGAAACATGATGCAAATGCTAGGGGGCATTCAATTCCATCACTCATAACATGTGACATGACTGCACCTGTACCATAAAGCAGTGCATCACAGGCAAGTATCACTGGATCATGTTGATCATAATGTGTGAGTATAATGTCTGATATCACTTTTCCTTTGCTTTTTGGAAAGCCATTTCATACTGCTCTGTCCATTGCTATTTCTTCCAAATCAGCAGTAATTATTTCAAGGGGTGGAGCACTGTTGTCAGGTTTGGTAGGAATCTGTTACAGCAATTGAAAATTCCTAAAGATGACTGCAACTGTGACACATCCTTTGACCTTGGGACATCCACCACTGCTTGAATTTTCTCAATGCACTTGTATAATCCTTGTACATCAATGGTGTGACCATAGGAAGTGCTGCTTGGCTTTAAAAAATCACATTTGTTACATCATGCTGGGCGAATATAATATTCTTATCTTTTTAACACTGTCTTGAGATTTTGGAGATGTTCCTTGTCACCCTCACCAGGAACAATAATGTCATCCAGGTAACTTCGAGTGACTGGACAGCCTTGTAGCACTTGGTCCATGGCTTTCTGCCAGAGCGCAGGTGCAGATGCTACTCCAAAAATAAGCCTATTATAGTGATAAAGCCCTTTGCTAGTGTTTATGATGAGAAACACTTTGGACTCTTCTTCCATCTCCATTTATAGGTAGAACTCAGTTAAGTCCACTTTGCAAAAGTGTTTCCATTCAAACACAGATATCCTCTATCCCAGGCAGAAGGTATTGATCTACTCTCTGTACTGGGTTGATGGGGACCTTAAAATCACCACAGATCCTGACAGACCCGTCCTTCTTGGCTACTGGGATGACTGGCATTGCCCAACAGCTCCACTCAACCTTGGAAAACATTTGTTCAACCACCATGCAACCTAGGACACTGGCTACTTTATTGCAGATGGCATAAGGACCCAGACAGGCTTTGTAAAATTTTGATATGTCATTTTCATTTAAAACAATTTTACTCTTGATATGTTTGAAATTTCCGATGCCATCATTGAAAACTGCTGTGGCATCCTCCAGTACGTTTTAACTTCACTTTCAGTTGACTCTTTTGCAGTTTGATTTTTTTAATCTTTTTCTCTTCCCTGTGCAGTTCATTCACTTTTATCTGCCTAACATGCACTTTGTATTTGTCCTACTTTGTTGCATTTTCTGCAAGTTTCAACTTTAAGCCTGCATTGGTCTGCTGTATGTGAGCTCTTGCCACAACAGTAACACAATTTGATCAGCTAGGCAGGTTTCTGTTTTAGACATTGCAACTTCATTCACACTCACTTTTATTCCACGCCATTTTATCATGAGCTGATCCATTCTCCCATTTAGTCCCACTCCCCGGCCTTCGCACCATAACCATTGATGCCCTGGCTACTCGGATACATATCAATCTCTGCCTTAAATACGCCCAATGACTTGGCATCCACTGCTGCCCGTGGCAACAAATTCCATAGATTCACCACACTCTGACTAAAAAAAATTTCTTCGCATTTCTGTTCTGAATGGGCGGCCTTCAATCCTTAAGTCATGCCCTCTCATACTAGACTCCCCCATCATGGGAAACAACTTTGCCACATCCACTCTGTCCATGCCTTTCAACATTCGAAATGTTTCTATGAGGTCTCCCCTCATTCTTCTAAACTCCAAGGAATACAGTCCAAGAGCAGACAAATGTTCCTCATATGTTAACCTTCTCCTTCTCAGAATCATTCTAGTGAATCTTCTCTGTACCCTCTCCAACGTCAGCACATCCTTTCTTAAATGAGGAGACCAAAACTGCCCACAGTACTCCAAGTGAGGTCTCACCAGCACCTTATAGAGCCTCAACATTACATCCCTGCTCCTATATTCTATTCCTCTAGAAATGAATGCCAACATTGCATTCACCTTCTTCACTACTGACTCAACCTGGAGGTTAACCTTAAGGGTATCCTGTACAAGGACTCCCAAGTCCCGTTGCATCTCAGAACTTTGAATTCTTTCCCCATTTAAATAATAGTCTGCCCATTTATTTCTTCTGCCAAAGTGCATAACCATACACTTCCAACATTGTATTTCATTTGTCACTTCTTCGCCCATTCTTCCAATCTATCCAAGTCTTTCTGCAGACTCTCTGTTTCCTCAGCACTACCGCCCCCTCCACCTATCTTCATATCATCAGCAAACTTAGCCACAAAGCCATCTATTCCATAATCCAAATTGTTGATGTACAATGTAAAAAGAAGCGGCCCCAACACGGACCCCTGTGGAACACCACTGGTAACCGGCAGCAACCAGAATAGGATCCCTTTATTCCCACTCTCTGTTTCCTGCCAATCAGCCAATGCTCTATCCACGTATGTAACTTTCCTGTAATTCCATGGGCTCTTATCTTGTTAAGTAGGCTCATGTGTGGCACCTTGTCAAAGGCCTTCTGAAAATCATGATGTCTGGAAAATAGACACAAACATCCAGTGAGGGTAGCACACCTAAGATGTCTGGGAAAAGCATTAGCATGGATGTGAAACTGCAGGTGATGTGGTGTGAGGATGTTAATGATGGCAGTGTTGAAAAGGTACTGCATTCTCATGGTGAGAGCTTTAATAACAAAGAGCTTCGAGAACTGGCAGAGCAAGGCATCCTGGGTGAATCTAAGGGCAGGGAAGGAGAAGAGGAAACACCAGCAAGAAAGCTCACCACAAAATTCCTCAGCACTAGCATCACCACGATCACACAAATCATGGACCAGTTCATCAATAATTACCCTGACTGGCAGCGAAGCAATAAGGCAAAAAGAGATGTTCTCGACATGATTTCCTGCTACCGAGAACTGCTTCATGAGGGGAAACTTAAGAAAAGGCAGTCAAATCTCGACGTCTACTTGAAGAAGAGGCCAAATTTAGAGGAGGACCCACAGCCTGGTCCCTCCTTTATGATGTAACTAATACCCATTTCCCTCCACTGCCGCTGCAATGTGTTCTTGCTCCAGTGATGTACAGGTTAGGCCTATTTGCGTATTTGTTACTCCGCAAATGATTCTGTATACATAAAATAATATATCAGATATCTCGGGTTAGATATTTTTATCAGGTACACATGTCCATTTACCTGATGTTATAATGACCCCACAGAACACTAATTTACATTGCGCTCCATCTCTGAGGAACGCATCCTCAGTGTTGAGTGGGGTCTGCATGCATAATGTTTAAATTATAGTTGGACAGGTACCTGGATAGGAAAGGGTTAGTGAGACATTGAACAAATGCAGGTAAATTGACTAGATTAGGTGGGCATCTTAGTCGGAATGGACAAGATGCTTTACTGTATAATGCTATGACTCTACTAAGGCAAAAGTAACCTATTTATTTAGGTATTCATATAATTCTAGGAAAACTTAAAAATTCATAATACATTATCTTTCTCCATTTGCTATTTCGACAGAGCTTTTTGGCTACCTAGTGATCTGTGCAGTAATAATGCATGTTGCAGAAGTGATCACTAGAGTGATGGATCCTGCACAGGTGATGGATCCTGTACAAGCCAGTACATTTCAGCCCACGGTTCAACAGAGAGAGCTCCTCACCTTTCAAACTATGAAGTCTGCGTCCAGAACAATAGTTCTCAGGAGACTATTGGATTAGAGTCTCGATTGCTATTTTTTCTTGTAGTTTAATTTTATTAATGCCTGCTTATATAATCATGTTTATATAATTACCAATTTGTCTGTGACTTTTCAGTGTATTTTCAGTAATTGTAGTATAGCTGGTTCAGTGTTATTTTCTGTAGTTTCTCTGCAGTCTGTCTCATGCCATTGAACCTGACTTTTTCATAGGCACCCTTAACTTCTCCTGTCTGTCTAGTTCAGGGGTTTCCAACCTGGCATCCTGGACCCCTCGGTTAATTAAAACCATAAGACAAGGAGCAGAATTAGGCCATCTGGCCCATCAGGTCTGCTCTGCCACTCAATGATGGCTGATTATTTTTTCTATCCTTTCCTCAACCCCAGTTCCCGGCTTCTCTCCAGAACCTTTGATGCCATGTCCAATCAAGAACCTATCAATCTCTGCTTTAAATACACCCAACGACCTGGCCTCCACAGCTGCATGTGGCAACAAATTCCACAAATTCACTACCCTTTGGCTAAAGAAATTTCTCCGTATATCTGTTTTGAAAGGGCACCCCTCTATCATGAGGCTGTGTCCTCTTGTCTTAGATTCTCCCACCATGGGAAACATCCTTTCCACATCTACTCTGTCTTGGTCTTTCAACATTTGAAAGGTTTCAATGAGATCCCCCCCTCATCCTTCTGAATTCCAGCAAGTACAGGCCCAGAGCCATCAAATGTTCCTCATATGATAACCCTTTCATTCCTGGAATCATCCTTGTGAGCCTCCTCTGGACCCTCTCCAATTGTAGGTGTCCTTGGCATAGAAAGGGTTAGGAATGCCTGGTCTAGTTTGAGTTTGTATAAGACAACCACAACTTTTTTTTTATTGTCCTTCTCTTCTCCCTTTGTTCTCTTCCTTTCTTTTCTCCCACCATTACAATAGAGAGAGTTTGTTACTGTTTCATTTCTTTGTTATGAGCATCTCATAAAATGGCTGTAATCACAAGATTTCTGCTTCATTCTCGACTTCTGAAGAACCTTTTAGATCAGAAAATCTTCAGATTCAAAACTATAACAGGAGCATGCTGTGATCGTGCCTGACTGCATTCAGATTTGACTGTTTTAAATAAATCCATTGTTCCAGGCACTGGTATGTATCACAAAGTATTTCTTTAAACATACTGCAAGGTGAATAAAGCAGCAAGCCTGCTGATCCAACATCAAAGCAACAAAGCAACAAGATATCCTGTACCCCTCCCAGCTTTAAGTTCCTATGAAAGTTTTAGCACTGTGTTTAAAAATAAAAACAGCTTGGGGTGGGGAATAAAGACAGTGACAGTTAGGGGAATCTACTGTACTCAGCTACTGGTATAGAGGGCAAGGAACTCATTCTGCTCCTGTTGAAACCATTACAAATGTACATTAATCACAAGAAACAGTGACACGTTACAAGTTCTAATGATTCTCTGTGAAAGTAAATCATTTTACAGTTAATTTATTGCCATGATTTTATACCTTATAAACATAACCTCTCATTCTTCGTAACCAGCCAGTAGTCTATCCACATTGTGATGTGGTCCTGAATTACCCCTATGAACTGTGCTTTTGAAAAGAGAGAGAGAGAGTTATTTACCACTGACATTTTGTTTTGAAAGAGAGAGAGAGAGAGACGAAGACTAACAGTTGAACTGTCACTTTAAGGCACTGGAAGTAACTTTGGATTTCTACTGAGTTGGAGTTGGAGACAGCACTGAGCAGCTCGTAAGTTGCTATGGTGACCGAAGGTGGTGTTATTTAATGGATACTCGATGTTAATGATTTTCAGCAGGTTATTGACACTTTCTTCAAGGATTTTTGCCTGCTTGCATTTCTTCACAGAGGGAGGGAGGAGGAGTTATTTGAATGACAGTTGATGCTCAGCACGAGAAGATAAAATAGGAGGTTAGAAGACAGACCTCAGACACATGTTCTGGACACTGAATGAGCATTATTGTGCCCGCAGGAAAAGTGGGTTTTGGTGGATTGATCAGGTAGATCAATCCATCGCTTTTGCAGTGGAAAGAAGGGAAAGGGGTTGACTGGTGGGGAATTGTCCATGTGTCCACCCTCACCTGGGGGATAGCTCCACCACAGAAAACCGGTCCGCTTTGTTAAAGTCACAGTCGGTGACTTTTAAAGGATTTCGAAGGACAACGAAGAGATCGACGGTGTCAGCTCACCTGAAGACTCAAATCTCTCCCTCTCTCTCTCTCCCTCCATCACGACTCAACTCAATACCACAAACCTAACTGAAATGAACTTTACTCATCATCGTAAGACTGTATCTTTTTACCCCTAGACTTAAAAGAAGCTTGGTTATTCATACATATATTTCCACACTTACTGATATACTTACTTATATATAGAATCATTGCTAACCTGTTTGATTTATCTACATTTATATTACTGTATTGCGTAGTTACTAATAAATATTATTAGTTTATAGCAATACTGGACTCCAAAGTGTTTTCCATCTCTGCTGGTTCTTTATTCCCGTCATGGGGTTGGTGACAACACACAAACTGCCTAACCTATAATGGTACATAATTGGATTAAATCCCATCAGAACATCAACTTTTCAGAGGTACAAAGGTCCAGTTCTCTACTCTTGATATAAAATTCAGTCTTTATTTTAATGACACATGATTATCAAGGCCCTCATTGAATGTTTTCCAGAACTTTCAATAATGTGAGGGTACCAAGCTGAGTACAATATTCCAATTGTAACATCCTCATTTTTCACAATCCCTTGAGCTCGCTTTTCCTTATGCTGGTCATGGTTATCTCTCAGGGCTCAGTATCCCAGGTGTGCATGGCGAGATGGTGGATTTGTGACTGAATTTCTTCATTGCCAGGTTTAGTCCCTCAGTGAAAATCCCATCTTCTCTGAAAGACTTGTTTCTTTTGTTCAAAGTTCAAAATAAATTTATTTTTCAACTATGTTTATGTCACCATTTCATGGTACTTTGTTGCCATGGTGTTGGGCCAGCTGTCTTGCAAGCATTCACAGAAAAACAAAGGAAAACAATAGAATCAATGAAAAACTACATACAAAGACTGACAAACAACCAATGTGCAAAAGGAAGAGAATTTGTGCAATTTTTTAAAATAAATAAATAAATAATACTGGAAACGTGGGTTATACAAAGTCAATCTCCTTTCTATCTTTATTAGTCTTTTTATTGATTTAAAAAAAACATAGATACAATCAAACACAATCAAGAAGAGAATGAGTTCAAATATATATATCAGTAACCAAAATTAAAATTGACACCGTCAAAATCACAGATATTGTTAAACGAGTATAAAATATATAATAAAAAGGAGAAAATAACAATTCTCCTCTTACCAGTTAAAAGGAGAAAGGGAAAAAAAATTGGGTTTTAAATAGAGAGGAAGAAAACCCACTACACTATAAAAAAAACAGAACAAACAAAACAAAAAAAAAGGGACTGGGCAGTCCATTTTGAGGGTACAACCAAAAAAAAGAGGAAAGAACAACTTTCTGATCAAATCTAAAACCTCGAAAAAAACGAAAGAATAAAAAATCAAATTAAATGAAAATATTGGATAAAAAGTCGCCATATTTATTCAAATTTAAAGAATGTATCAAATGTCCAACTTCTTATTTTCTCTAAACTTAAACAGAACATGATGGAAGAGAGCCAATAAAAGACCATAGGTGCATTAGAATCCTTCCACTTCAATAAAATGGCCCTCCTAGCCAGTAAGGTCGAAAAGGCTACCATACGTTGTGCGGAGACAGGAATATTTCCTGCTTCCGATGGGATAATCCCGAAAATTGCAGTAAGCAAGTGAGGCTGTAGATCCAAATCCAAAACTCTTGATAGAGCTTTAAAAACATCTCTCCAAAAGTTATCTAGCTTTATACAAGACCAATACATATGAGTTAAAGTGGCCAGCTCAGTATTACATCTGTCACAACTAGGATTAATATTGGAGAAAATATGCACTAGTTTATCCGTTGACATATGGGCTCAGTGCACTACCTTGAACTGTATCAAGGAATGACGGGCACAAATAGATGAGTTGTTAACCAAATGAGAAATTTTACTCCATTGATTATCTGAAATTGATTCTTGAAGTTCCAATTCCCAAACGCGTTTAATTTTATCGTTAGATATCATTCATAAACTCTATGACCGTTTATAGATTATAGCTATCAACCCTATATGAAATGTTTTAAACTGAAAGCAAACATCTATCATGTTAGGTGGATAAGCAGAAGGGTAATTTGGTAACAACTATTCTCATAAGGCATGCTCCCCAAACCAGGCAACATCTTTGTAAATCTCCTCTCCATTCTTTCTATGGTTTCCACATCCTTCCTGTAGTGAGGCGACCAGAACTGAGCACAGTGCTCCAAGTGGGGTCTGACCAGGGTCCTACATAGCTGCAACATTACCTCTCAGCTCCTAAACCCAATCCCACGATTGATGAAGGCCAATGCACCATATGCCTACTTAACCACAGAGTCTACTTGCGTTGCAGCTTTGAGTGTCCTATGGACTGGGACCTCAAGATCCCTCTGATCCTCCACACTGCCAAGAGACTTACCATTAATGCTATATCCTGCCATCATATTTAACCTACCAAAATGAACTACTTCACACTTACCCGGGTTAAACTCCATCTGCCACTTCTCAGCCCACTTTTGCATACTAGCAATTTTATGGCTAAAGCATATTTTGAAGATAAATAATCCTGTAAGTGAGTATTCACCAATGAGAGGGAACTTGATGATGGTGAGGACAGTATGAGTGAGGTTGATGTTCTGGTGCATGCTGATATTAAGGGAGAGAAGGTGTTGGAGTTGTTAAAATACATTAGGACAGATAAGTCCCCGGGGCCTTACGGAATATTCCCCAGGCTGCTCCACGAGGCGAGAGAAGAGAGTGCTGAGCCTCTGGCTAGGATCTTTATGTCCTCGTTGTCCACGGGAATGGTACCAGAGGATTGGAGGGAAGCGAAGTTGTTCCCTTGTTCAAAAAAGGTAGTAGGGATAGTCCGGGTAATTATAGACCAGTGAGCCTTACGTCTGTGGTGGGAATGCTGTTGGAAAAGATTCTTAGAGATAGGATCTATAGGCATTTAGAGAATCATGGTCTGATCAGGGACAGTCAGCATGGCTTTGTGAAGGGCAGATCGTGTCTAACAAGCCTGATAGAGTTCTTTGAGGAGGTGACCAGGCATATAGATGAGGGTAGTGCAGTGGATGTGATCTATATGGATTTTAGTAAGGCATTTGACAAGGTTCCACACGGTAGGCTTATTCAGAAAGTTAGAAGGCATGGGATCCAGGGAAGTTTGGCCAAGTGGATTCAGAATTGGCTTGCCTGCAGAAGGCAGAGGGTGGTGGTGGAGGGAGTACATTCAGATTGGAGGATTGTGATTAGTGCTGTCCCACAAGGATCTGTTCTGGGACCTCTACTTTTCGTGATTTTTATTAACGACCTGGATGTGGGGGTAGAAGGTTGGGTTGGCAAGTTTGCAGATGACACAAAGGTTGGTGGTGTTGTAGATAGTGCAGAGGATTGTCAAAGATTGCAGAGAGACATTGATAGGATGCAGAAGTGGGCTGAGAAGTGGCAGATGGAGTTCAACCCGGAGAAGTGTGAGGTGGTACACATTGGAAGGACAAACTCCAAGGCAGAGTACAAAGTAAATGGCAGGATACTTGGTAGTGTGGAGGAGCAGGGGGATCTCGGGGTACATGTCCACAGATCCCTGAAAGTTGCCTCACAGGTGGATAGGGTAGTTAAGAAAGCTTATGGGGTGTTAGCTTTCATAAGTCGAGGGATAGAGTTTAAGAGTTGCGATGTAATGATGCAGCTCTATAAAACACTGGTTAGGCCACACTTGGAGTATTGTGTCCAGTTCTGGTCACCTCACTATAGGAAGGATGTGGAAGCATTGGAAAGGGTACAGAGGAGATTTACCAGGATGCTGCCTGGTTTAGAAAGTATGCATTATGATCAGAGATTAAGGGAGCTAGGGCTTTACTCTTTGGAGAGAAGGAGGATGAGAGGAGACATGATAGAGGTGTACAAGATAATAAGAGGAATAGATAGAGTGGACAGCCAGCGCCTCTTCCCCAGGGCACCACTGCTCAATACAAGAGGACATGGCTTTAAGGTAAGGGGTGGGAAGTTCAAGGGGGATATTAGAGGAAGGTTTTTTACTCAGAGAGTGGTTGGTGCGTGGAATGCACTGCCTGAGTCAGTGGTGGAGGCAGATACACTAGTGAAATTTAAGAGACTACTAGACAGGCATATGGAGGAATCTAAGGTGGGGGCTTATATGGGAGGCAGGGTTTGGGGGTCGGCACAACATTGTGGGCCGAAGGGCCTGTACTGTGCTGTACTATTCTATGCTCTATGTTCTATGAGTAAGTAAAATGATCTCAAAAAGTATGAAAAGCTGATGATAATGCACTTCAAAAATCTGTTGAGGCTAAAGGTCATTTGATAGATTTGATTTTTAGGTAAGAGGTTTAACCAAAGTTATTAGAGGTGGAAAGAATTAAGAGACTAAACAGCCCTAGTCATAATACAACTGTGCAACAAATTCAAAAGGGCTGAAAAGCAACTGTGTCCTTCCAATCACATAACACTGTTGTTCTTTTATCATTGAATTGTTCAATCTGTACAACTGAGTGCTCTATAAGTGCCTTTGTAATAGCTTCAAGACACACCATCAAAGACTCACACAGTGACAGAAATTAGTTCGGCAGCTGAAATGATTGATGTGCTTGATATTCACCCTATCCTTGTGCATTATGTCACATTTCTACTTGTGACACACCGTTTACCAGATGCAGACTGTCCTTTTGTACTTACTTAGATTATGATATTTACTTCTTTCTGTATCAATATTCCAGTTCTCACACAAAAGTGTGAATTCTCTGCAAACCTGCGAATATAAAGTGTTACATCATGTCTGTCTTGATAATTAATATAGATGACAAAACCCAGTGGCCCCAGCATGGCTGTTTGTGGATGTCCAGTACTTCTCAGTCCTCAGGCTGAAACAGTCGCACTGCTAACAAACCGCCTTTACAAAAACTCAATAAGTAGGTAAGTTTTAAACGGTAAATTTAATGTCAGAGAAATGCATACAAATACATCCTGAAATTCTTTTTCTTTACAGTGATCCACAAAACCAGAGGAATGCCCCAAAGAGTGAATGACAGTTAAACTTTAGAAATCAAAGGCTCCCCCTCCCAGCTCCCCACTCCCACGCACAAGCAGAGCAAGGCAACGACCACACCGCTGCAGCAAAAAGCATTGGCACCCCCCCACCAATCACTCAAGCATGCAGCAAAGCATCAGTAAAGACGCAGACTTGCAGTATCCCAAAGACTGCTTGTTCACCTGCTAATTCGACATACCACAGGCTCTCTCTCTCCCTAATAGGGAAATAGAGGTGTCTCCGTTTCACAACGAGAGGAGAGATATAACAAATAACTCACTGATTTACGATGTTAAAGGTCTGTTGTGTCACTTTTTCTGAGCTCTGCGCACAGAGAGTTGGCCCCAGAGCTCAGATCTCTGGATATGCAGCCCAGAGCAGCTAACCTTCTGCTTCCGATGTTCCGTGTTCTCCCGCGACGCTTCAGTTAGGGACACCAGCCTAGAATCAGCACGTTTCCAGAGCCAGAGAAATCTGGAACCCCGAAGGTGCACTAGTCTTCCAGGCCGCGTCCTTGGGATAACAAAAAGTGACCGGTCATGAGGCCCTGAGAGAAGGTCCCATTCCTGCAAAGAGCTAAAGTCGGAGTGTAACTCCAGGTCAGGGTCTTCAAAAGGAAAAAGAAGAGATACCAAAGATAGAAATAGAGCTATTTCTGAAGATGCAAGCAAAAGAGTCACCTTTTACTGCCATCATGACTTCGCTCTGCCTCACCAAAAAAACTCAGCCAATTCCCTTCCAATCCGAGCTCTTCCTTTCTGAGTATAATCTGGAAAGCAGCTTATGGTTTGACATCTAACCAAAAATTTCCCGAACAAATAATCTTACCTTATTCTGGTAAGCTGGCTACTTCTTGAGAGAATTCACAATCATGTTGGTCAGGTGAGGTTTTCATTTCCAAAGCCAATATTTGGAATTTTTAATTATGATCTTCCCTCTCCAGGTCATCATATTAATGATCCAGTAGACTTTTCATTGTCAAAAGTTAAACTAAATGCCTATCACTTCTAAGTTCTGACACACTGACTTTTTTAGAATGAGTACTGCATGCCTCTCTGCAATCACCAGCAACAATTTCTGCCTTTGCTTATCTATTCAATATGCAGCAGGGGCTCACTTAATACAACTAGGGATGATGTTACTGGAGAGGTAGTACCTTCCAATTTTTATCTTCCAACGCATTCACTGTAATATTCTTCAATTTACATGTAACACTCTCACTGTAGACTTGCAATCAGTTATGTATTACTGTGAATATGAACTAACAACAATTTAACTCTACAACGCGTGGAATAGCAATGAAAGAACTATTCCAGTAAATAAAATAATATTCCAGTAAATAATTCATGCAGCTGGATAACCATGCTGAGGAACTTTGGGGGGGGGGGGGTGCCCCAGTTATTCAATTTCTTTGTTCTTTGTCCAAGATCGACAAAGAGATTGACAGCAGACTGGCAAAGGCAAACAGCACATTCGGCAGGTTGTACAAAAGAGACTGGAACAACAAGCATTTGAAGAAAGGCATAAAGATCAGCGTGTGCCGAGCCATTGTACTGACCACCCTCCTGTACGGCTCCGAGTCGTGGGTCACCTACCATCACCACCTACGACTCCTTGAGCGTTTCCACCAGCGCTGCCTCCGCACCACCCTCAACATCCACTGGGGTGACTTCGTCACCAACATCGAAGTCCTCAAACAGGCGGCGGTCACCAGCATCGAGGCCATGCTGTTAAAGACGCAGCTGCACTGGGCAGGACATGTCCCCAGGATAGAGAATCATCTAGAACAGAACAGAATAACGAAAGCATCTTTGAGCTCCAGGTGGTCCACAGCAGGGGCGATTGAAGTTCGTGGCCTCAGGTTGAAGGAGATGAGTTATACAGCTCTTGTTACATGCACGTGCAGTTCAACTCTTTGAGTGATAATGCAGAAAGTTTGAAGTTAATAACTCATCTCCTTCTACCTAGTCTACAAACTTATCAATCACCCCTGCTGTGGACCACTTCTACAAAGAAGGGATCCGTATGCTCCACGACCGCTGAACTAAGTGTGTAAATGTAGGAAAAATAAATGTGCTAGGTTTTCTAAAATTGACCCCTTCTACATTAGGTCATAAACTTATCAATCACCCCTCGTACATATTAAACAAAATAGGGCTCTATTTTATGAAGCTTAGATCAGCTTAACAAACACAAAAATGATCAAAACAACAACAAAAAAAAATGTCATCTCAATTGAAATTGGAGTATGAAGCTTCTGGAAAGAAGTACAGTAGCTGATTTATGCTGGTGTGATTATGGTTGAATCAAGAACTATTCCGCTAGCTGAGGAAATGTGAGACCAAATGATTATATAGAAAGAGCAGTCCTTGGCTGAATGTGTCACCTGATGCCCTGTGAGTCACAAAACATTCTGCAATATTTCTAATTCAAAGGAATACTGATCATTCCTGTGAAAGGCAGTCATCCCAATTATATGAGAAATGAATTGGAGATGAGTCCAAGGCTATTGTCATCAACAATGGTGGAAAATGTATTATCCTTATAATTTCAGGGCCACAGAGAGTGAAAGGCAGCTAGTATTTCACTCACAACACAATGAAATGGCAGTACTATTTTTGAGAATTTCTCCTCAGGACTTGAAAATGCCAGTGACAAGAATCTGATCAGGTCTAGTTCTATCCTATGACCCTGTCTCTGATAACTTACAGCAGGAATAATAAGAAGGGTAATTATGACTGGGTGTGTGGATGGGTCTATGGTCTATTGTGTATAAATATTTCCTTTTCACATGGAAGGAGACCTCTTAAGACCAGAATATCATAAGATATAGAAGTAGAATTAGACCATCTGGCCCAATGAATCTGCTCAACCATTTCATTATGCTGACCCAATTTCTTCTCTGCCCCAGTCTCCTATCTTCTCCCTATATCCCTTCATACTCTGACCAGTCAAGGATCTATCAATCTCTGCCCTATATATACATAAAGACTTGACCTCCACAGCTGCCTGTGGCAAAGAAATTCCTCCTCATCTCTGTTCTAAAAGGACACCACTCTATTCTGAGGCTGTGACCTCTGGTTTTAGACTGTCTCACTATGAGAAACATCCTTTCCACATCCACTCTGTCAAGGACATTCACCATTCGATAGGTTTCAATGAGGTCTCCCCTCATTCTTCTGAATTCTAGTGAATACAGGCCCAGAGCCATCAAACACAATTCATATGACAGGCTATTCAATCCTAGAATCATTTTCGTGAACCCCCTTTGAACGCTTTCCAGTTTCAGCACATCCTAAGTGGCCCAAAGCTGCTCAAGTGAGACCTCGCCAGTGCTTTATAACGTCTTAACATTACATCCTTGTTTTTATATTCGTTTTTTTGCATGAAATCCTAACATCACATTTACCTTCCTCACCACAGACTCAAGCTGAAACTTAAACTTGAGTGAATCCTACACAAGGCCACCTAAGTCCCCTTGCACCTCATGTTTGTGTATTTTCTCTCTATTTAGGAAATAGTCAGCCACCTCATTTCTTCTATCACAGTGCATGACCGTACACTTCCCAACACTATATTCCACCTGCTATTTCTTTGCACATTCACCAAATCTAAGTCCTTCTCTAGCCTCTCTACTTCCACAAACTACCTCCCCTTCCACCTATCTTCAGATCATCTGCAAATATCATAACAAGGCCATCAATTCCATCATCCAAATTATTGACATGTAAAAGACATCAGCCCCAACATAGACCCTATGGAGCACCTCTAGTCATCGGCCACCAGCCAGTAAAGGCTCCCTCTATTCCCTCTCTTTGCCTCCTGCAAATCAGCCACTGCTTTATCCATGCTAGAATCTTTCCTGCAATACCATGGGCTCGTAGATTGTTCAGCAGCCTCATGAGTGACACCTGTCAAAGGCCTTCTGAAAATCCAAGTACACAACATCAACCAATTCTCCTTTGTCTATCCTGCTTGTTATTTCTTCAAAGAATTCCAAAAGATTTGTTAGACAAGATTTTCACTTGAGGAAACCATGCTGACTACAACCTGTTTTATCATGTGCCTCAAAGTACCCCAAAACCACACCCTTAACAATCAACTCCAACAGCTTGCCAACCAATGAGGTCAGGCTAACTGGTCTAAACAGTAGTTCCCCTTGTAGTGCTTCAATCTCTTCTTGAAGAGTGATGTGGCATTTGCAATTTTCCAGTTTTCCAGAGTCATTCCAGAATCTAGTAATTCTTGAAAGATCATTACTAATGCCTCCACAATCGATTCAGCCTCCTCTTTCAGTATCCTGGGGTGTACACCATCCATTCCAGGTGACGTAAGTACTTTCAGACCTTTCAGTTTCCTAAGAACCTTCTCTCTAGTAATGGTAACTTTACACACAACATGACCCCTAACATCTGGAACTTACACTATACTGCTTGTGTCTTCCACAGCCAGGACTGATGCAAAATACTTATTCAGTTCATGTGCCATTTCCTTGTCCCCCATTACTACCTCTCTAGCATCGTTTTCCAGCAGTCAGATATTCACTGTGACCTCTCTTTTACATTTTATGTTTCTGAAGATACTTTTGATATTATTTTATATATTTTATTATTTGCTATCTTATTTTTGTATTCCTTCTTTTCCTGCTTAGTGACTTTTTAGTTGCCTCTTGTTAGTTTTTAGAAGCTTCACAATCCTGTAACTTCCCACTTATTTTTGCAGTATTATATATCCTCTCTTTGTCTTTTATGTTGGCTTTGACTTCTCTTGTTAGCCACGGTTGTGACATTTTGCCTTTAGAATACTTCTTCCTCTTTGGGGTGTATTCCAAATTGCTTTCAGAAATTCCAGCCATTGCTTCTCTGCCGTCATCTCTGCCACTGTTCTTTTCCAATCAATTCTGGCCAACTTCTCTCTCATGCCTCTGTAATTCCCTTTATTTCACTGTCATACTGATACATCTGACTTTAGCTTCTCCTTCTCAAATTTCAGTGTGAATTCGATCATATTATGACCACTTCCCTAAGGGTTCCTTTATCTTAAGCTCTCTAATCAATTCTGGTTCATTGCACAACACCCAATCCAGAATAGCTGTTCTCCTAGTGGGCTCAACCATGAGCTGCTCTGAAAAGCCATCTCGTAGGCATTCTAGAAACTCCCTCCTCTAAGAACCCAGCAACAACCTGGTTTTCTAAATCTATCTGCATATTGCAATCCCTCATGACTATTGTTCTATTGCCCTTTTGCCATGCCATTTCTATCTTCCACTGTAATTTGTAGACCACACCCTTTGTACTGTTTGAGAGTATGTATACAACTCCCATCGGAGTCTTTTCACCCTTGCATTTCCTTAGCTCTATCCACTATGATTCAACACCTTCTATGTCATCTCATTCTAATGATTAGATTTCATTTTTTACCAACAGAGCAATGCAGTTCCCTCTGCCTTTTGATATAATATTTATCCTTGGACATTAAGCTCCCAGCTATAATCTTCTTTCACCCATGATTCATTGATGCCTAAAGCATGATACTTGCCAATCTGCAACTGTGCTACAAGTTCATCTACCTTATCTTGTTATTGCGCGCATTCAAATATAACACCTTCAGTCCTGTATTCGTCCTTTTTGATATTGTCTGCCTTTTACATTGCTGCTCATCCTGTTGACTGCAATGTTGCCTTATCAACAGCCTCTCCTCGCTACACATTGCCTCTGTTTGTAAACCAGCTACCTCATCTTCAGTGCTGCCATCTACCTTTTCTACAATACTTCTTGCATTGCAATATACGCAGCTCAAGACACAAGTGTATCTTTGTCTGAGGTCTTACCTCTTCGATAACTGTTCCGGCACTCTGGTTCCTATCCCCCTGCAACTCTAGTTTAAACCCCACCATGCAGACCTTAACAAACCTTCCTGCTAGGATATTCATCCCCATCTAGTTCAGGTGCAAACTGGCCTTTCTCTACAAGTTCTACCTTCCCTGGGAGAAAGCCCAATAATCCAGTAATCTTATGCCCCTAATACAGGAATTCCACTTCCCAGCTACTTATCCCTGTTCCACCAGTATTTGGTGTGTGTTTCTTAAGATGTCCAGCATCTGCTGGACGTCTTATTTGAAGCCACTTACCAGCATATTTTTTTTTTATTTTATTGAGATACAGCATGGAGTAAACCCTTTCAGTCCTTCAAGCCATGCCACCAGCAACCACTGATTTAACTCTACCCTAATTATGGCACAATTTACAATGACCAATTAACCTACCAACCTGTAACAAACAAGAGAAAACCTGCAGATGTTGGAAATCCGAGCAACACACACAAAATGCTGGAGGAAATCAGCAGGCTAGGCTGCATCTATGGAAAAAGGTACAGTCAGCATTTCAGCTG
The DNA here is from genome assembly GCF_030028105.1 of Mobula birostris. NCBI lineage: Eukaryota > Metazoa > Chordata > Chondrichthyes > Myliobatiformes > Myliobatidae > Mobula > Mobula birostris. The sequence goes on along the minus strand of NC_092371.1, from coordinate 20,926,237 downwards.
GAAACACTTTGGCAGGATGCTACAGTCGATGTTTTGGGCTGAAACACTTTGGCAGGATGAAGACAACCCTCCCACGGTCCTGCCGAAGGGTTTTGGCCCAAAACGTCGACTGTTCTTTTTTCCATAGATGCTGCCTGTTCTGCTGATCTCCTCCAGCATTTTGTGTGTGTTGCTACCAACTGGTACATCTTTGGATTGTGGGAGGAAACTGGAGAACCCAGAGAAAACCCATGCAATCACGGGGTGAAAGTACAAACTCTTTACAGGCAGCAGTGAGGAATGTACCGAGGTTGCTGGTACAGTAAAGCATCACGCTAACCACTACGCTACCATGCAGCCTACATCTTTGGAATGTAGGAGGAAACCTGAGTAGGGAGCGAGGCTGGTGAGGAGAGGATGAGAAATTCAATAGGATGGACATAATGGCAATGAGCAGGACTGGAAATACAATCATGAAAAGGCTCAAGCAAGCAACACTGAGCGGGGACGCTCACTGCGAAATGCCATTGCAGTAAAATCTGCAAAAACATCACAGGTCTCAAAGCAGGTCCAGCTGGAACAGAGGCAACTCAAATGCGATGCACGGACACAACATCTGATGAGATGATTGAAAACTCCAGCCAGAAAGCATCCCACAGAGCTGATGAGTTTTCCGCACCCCAGTGCCAAAGCAGAGACTGAGTGAGTGCCCTCTCTGACACACTAATCCATACATCAAGGAAAGAGAGGATCAGATGGCCCAGCTCATCAGACAATGTATCCTGGAAACAGTTGATGACAAAGTGAATTGCATTTTGGGAGCTATATTGGTAGAACCTGTGGACAGGAAAATTGACTCACTCACAGCCACTGTGTTCAACTTTTCCTGGCAACCAAACAGGAGGGAAAGGGAGATTTGCCACCTGAGAAGTGAGATGAAGACTCTGAACAAACAATTGCAAAACAGTTCACCTGATGAAAAAGGTGTCAGAGATCTGACCAGCAAGCTGCGGGAACAGCTGCGCAAGCTCTGGAGGGTGGAGCAGCTGCGAAAGCGAAGAAGGGAGAAAGGGAGAAGGAGAGCACAGTTTGTTAAAAACCCATTCAGGTTCACCAGGGCACTTCTCAGCCAATGAAAATCTGGTGCCCTAACTAGCTCACAGCAGGAAATGGAAGAATTTCTGCAGGAATCACACAGTGATCCCCATAGGAATTGGGGACTAGAAGTCAATCCAAAATTCTTCCAACCAAAAATCCCAGCAACTAAGCTGAACATGGTAGAGCCCACATGGCAGGAGGTCCAGGATATTAGCAAGAGAGCAAAGTCATCTGCTGCCCTTGGACCAGCTGGTATACCCTACAAGGTATATAAGAAATGCCCAAAACTCCTCTGGAGGTTGTGGAAGATAGTGAGGAATATTTGGACCAAAACTGGAAAATGGCTAAAGGATGCTTTGTTCCCAGGGAAGAAGATTCCTCCACAATCACCCAGTTTAGGACAATCTCCCTCCTTAGTGTGGAGTGGATATTTTTCTCTGTGCTTGCAAGAAGGCAGACCTCTTACTTAATGGAGAACCACTATATCAACACATTCATCCAGAAAGGAGGCATCCTGGGCTTTTCTAGGTGTCTTGAACACACCTCAATAATTAGCTAATTGATCTGTGAGGCCAGGCAGAAGAAAGGAGATCTAATAGCTGTCTGGTTAGACCTAGCCAATGCTTAAAGATCAATTCCACACATCCTCAACCAGGTTGGTCTGGACCACTTCTGTATCCTGCCAGTAACGCAAGACATGATCACCAGCCACCTAGGAGAAATCAAGCTATGCTTCACTTCACCACCAAAATGGGATTCCAACTGGCTGTGCCATCTCCCCCATCTTGTTTGTCATGGGTATGAATCTCTTCATATCAGCAGCAGCAGACGTAACTCAAGGTCCAATGTTGGAGCCCGGATCCGACAACCTGCAATACTGGATGACATCACAGTAACCACTGTAACCCAGTCCAAGGTATTGGTGCCCTGGACAGCATAGATAACTGAGCTAGGATGACCTTCAAGGCCAGGAAGTCCAGGTTCATGATGAACAAAAGGAGCAAGCTTACCAGCAAGTTCAGTCTTCAAGTACGGGGAGAAGTCATTCCATCCATAGAGGACAACCCAGTAAAGAGTCTTGGGAAGTGGTTTAATGCAGCAATGACGGACAGCGCCAACATCACCGACTCTATAAAACAGACTGAAGAGTGGCTGAAGAAAATTGACAAAACTGGACTCCCTGGTAAATTTAAGACATGGCTGTTCCAACATGATCTTCTACCAAGGCTACTCTGGCTTTTCATGGTGTACCATTTCCCCATGACCACTGAGAGGAAAGAGAAGAAAGTCAACAAGCAACACACACAAAAAATGCTGGTGAACGCAGCAGGCCAGGCAGCATCTATAGGAAGAGGTACAGTCGACGTTTCTTTCTTTCAGTTAGTCCTGACGAAGGGTCTCAGCCCGAAAAGTCAACTGTACCTCTTCCTATAGATGCTGCCTGGTCTGCAGCGTTCACCAGCATTTTTTGTGTGTGTTGCTTGAATTTCCAGAATCTGCATATTTCCTCGTGTTTGCGCTTTTAAAGTCAACAAACACCTGTGGAGGTGGCTGGGGATCCCCAGTCACCCCCCCCCCCCCACCAAGTTTTTCTTCAGTGGGGCTCTACATAGATCAGGCCAGCTACAGCTCCAATTGTCATCAGCAGTGGAGGAGTTTAGGGCAGCAAAATGTAAAGTTGTGTTAACTCTGAGGAGCTCTGATGAGAAGCTAATGAAGCAAGCAGCAGTCACAAGAAGATCAGGCCGATAGTGGGCCGACAACTTGGCCACAGACCAAGCAGTGAGCTCCCTGCAATTGAGAAGCAATGCTTGGGATGGCAAGGCCCCGGCTCTGCACACTTCCAATGATGGGGGAGTGAAAGTGCAAGGAATAGGCGTGACATGGTCCAGGCAGAGTTGTGGAACCAGGAGGACAAAAGGCGAGTGTCAAAGACAGTGCAGTTGGGGTTACAGGGCACCTGGATGAAATGGGATCTTCAGAAGCTTAAGATCACTTGTGCAGAGCTTTGGAGACCGGAACCCTTCCACATTTCTTTCCTCCTCCAGTCCGTGTATGACACTATCCCTACACCATCACAGCTGTGCACATGGGGGCTGAGGGAGGACCCTAAAAGCACGCTTGTGGTCACTAGGGTTCACTGACACACATACTGTCAGGATGCAAAACAGCTTCAATACAAGAATGGTATACGTGGTGCCAGAACAAGGTCCTGCTGTCTCTTGCTGACACACTGGAGCGGGAGAGGTGTAAAAAGAAACCAGCTGGCAGAAAGGCTAACAGGGCCATCATTTTCATCAAGGAGAGAGCCACGTCAGTCATATCAAAGAGACCTAAATCCAGTCTGCTGTTAACTGCCAAAGATGGGAGTTGATGTGGGGTGGAAGCTACAGTTTCTGGAGGAGGTGCAAACCATGTTTCACCCAGACACACCGAAGACAAAAAAATCATCCTGGTGGAGCTCACAGTACCATGGGAGGAAGGATGTGAGGAGGCTCATGAGAGGAAGGCCCTAAAGTACCAGTCCTTAGTCCAGGAAGGAAGGGACAAAGGATGGCCGACGTGCCTATTCCCCATGGAGATCGGTTGTAGAGGGTTCCAGGCAAGGTCATCATGGAGATTACTGTCTGCGTTGGGCCTTGATGAAAAGAGCAAGAAACAAGCAGCTCACAGGATGGGGGTGCGGGGGGAAGCAGAAAGAGCTTCTTGCTGGATATGGAGCAGACGAGAGGAGTTGAGCTGGAAGTCAGGAGCAGATGGGCAGTGACTTAGCCACCACTGCAGACCCGTCGACTGGTGAGTGTAGTGGTTAAGGGTTGAAACACTCTATGAAGGATGGCCACCACCTGACGACATCTGCTCCTGGCCAAAACTACGGTTACTTCATTAGATAACTGTAAAGAGCACCCCAGTGTATGATGCAAGAGGTGTTTTTACTTGGACTATTTGTTATACAGATAAACTTCCACGAGTATTGAAGCTCAGTCCTTGGCTGTGCACTTTCAGTTGTCCCTGCCCACTGTCTCCTCCTCTGTGTGTGTGGAATCTTATTATGCTCTCTCGACCTCAGAGAAAATAAACAGTAAATAAGGGATTCAAACTTTACTCTTGTTGCCAGACTAATAATAAAGATTTACATAATGACTGTAACAAAATGCCTCAAGGTGTTTCACAGATATTAGAACATGTACACAGTCAAAGAAAGAGTTGCTTAAGTGAGCAGAGGGGGATTTTCAGAGATTACCATCCTTGGGCTATGAGCTCTATTTTTGAGCCACTGTCAGTCAGCCACACTCGATCACTGTTCATACTGGTCAAGAGCAGGCTTTGTGTGTCAGTCAAGGAAGATTGTTTAAGTACTTAACTTCAGGTCCCTGCTTTAGAGCTTATGGGTACATTCAATTCATGGGAATTAACCACAAAGCTATAGGATCAAACAACACTCTTAAACATTTTATTAGCACGGAAGCTGATTGGCTGCTGTTTTCACTCTTTTCCAAAATGTGCCTTGGTGTTTTAAGTTCAAAGTTCAAAGTAATTTTCATTATCAACGTGTGTATAAGTTACCATATGGTATCTTGAGATTCATTTCTTACAGGCATTTACATGATGAAAGAAACAGTATAGAATTTTATAAAAAACTATATATTAACAAAGACTGACAGAGAACTGGTGTGTGATAGAAAACAATAAAGAGAAATAAAGAATATGCCTTGTAAAGAGTCCTTGAAAGTGAGTTGGTAAGTCATTAAATCAGTGCAGAGTTGTGGTGAGTGAAGTTATCCATGCCGGTTCCAAAGCCTGATAGTTGTTCGGTTAATATCTGTTCCTGATCCTGATGGTGCGGGAACTAAGACTTTTGTATCTCCTTCACGATGATAATAGCAAGGAGTGGGTATGGCCTGGATGGATGCTGCTTTCATGTGGCAGCACTCCTTGTAAGTGTGCTCATTGATGGGGAGGGAATTGCTTGTGATAGACTTGGCTGTATCCACTGCCTTTTGCATTCCTGGGCATTGGTGTTTCCACACTAGGTTGTGGTGCAATGAGTTAGGATCTTCTCCATTGTGCATCTTTCAAAGTCTGTCAAATTTTTTTGGTGACATACTGAATATACACAGACTTCTAAGAAAGTAGGGGTACTGTTGTCCGTTCTTTGTGATGTCAATTATGTGTAGGTCGCAGGACAGATCCTCTGATATGTTAATACCAGGAAATTTAAAGCTACCGACTCTCTCTGCTTCTGTTCCCCTAATGAAGACTGGCTCATTGACCTGGCTTCTTCCTCCTGTAGTTGATAATCAGCTCTACTTTTTGCTGGTGTTGTGGCACCACTTAAGTAGATTTTCAATCTCCCTTCGATATGGGACCAGCTTCTGTGTGAAATACTGGCTGTCAGAGCAACAAACTACACTAAATATTTTAGAAATGGAAGAGTATTTTATTCATTTTGATCTAATTCTAATGTTGTCACTTTGGTTTGAATTTCTGTGTTCCAGAGTCTTGCCGCTGCCTTTCCCCATTCCTCCCCATAGCCCAGCAATCCTCCACAGTATCAGCAATTTGTTCAGTTCCTGTGCATTTCAATTTTCCTGTGCACCATGTCAGGCAGCATTACTTTCAGCTGTTTGGATGGTGAGTGCTGGAAACCCCTCTCAGCATCTCTCCAGAGGGTTGTGAACACAGCCCAGTCCATCATTAAAACAGACCTCCCTTCCATGGACTCTGTCTGCATGCACCTCCTGCTGCCTTGGGAAAACATATTCAAGGATCAATATCCAAGCGTATTCAAGGATCTCTCCCACTCATGTCATTTCCTAATCTCCCCCCTTGCATTAGGCAGAAGATGCAAAAACCTGAGAATACGTACCACCACACTCAAGGACAGAGTCTGTCCATAGTTATAAACTCCTGAATGGAGCTCTTGTGCGATAAAGATGAACTGTTCTACCTCATCATTGCTTTTCTCTTTGTCTACGTGCACTGCATGTTCTCTGGAAATTGCAACAGGATAACCTCCATTCTGTTTTCTTTTCACTGCCTCCATACACACTCAGTGGCTACTTTAGCTCCTGTGCCTAATAATTGGCCACTGAATGCATTTCTGTGTTTGTGGTTATCTGCTGCTGTGCAGCTGTAGCCCATCCATTTCAGGGTTCGACATGTTGTGTACTAAGGGATGCTCTTCTGTGTTGTAATGCGTGATCATCTGAGATACTTTGCCTTCCAGCCAGCTTCATCCGGTCTGTCTATTCTCTTCTAAGCTCTCTCATTAACTTCAGCCACACTCTCCGGCTTCTTTGTTTTTCATGGAGTTTTCTCTATAAACTTTAAAATCTGTTGTGCAAGAAAATCCCAAGAGATAAGCAGTTTCTGAGATACTTACCTCCTGTCGCACTTACCTCAATAATAAGCAAATGCTTTGAGAGACCGGTCAAGGACTATATCGGCAGTATGCTACCACCCAAACTGGACCCACTACAAATTGGCTACTGATACAACCAATGGACAGATGATGCAATAGCCAATGCTCTACATACTGTCCTTACACATCTGGAGAAGAAGGATGCTTATGTGAGATTGCTGTTCTTGGACTACAGTTCAGCATTCAACGCCAGAATTCCATCCAGGCTCGATAGGAAGCTCAGAACCCTCAGCCTTGACCCTGTCTTGGGCAGCTGGATCCTGGACTTCCTGTCAGATCATTGGCAGGTGGTAAGAGTGGGCCCCCTCACCTCCACCCCTCTGACTCTCAACACAGGAGCCCTTCAGGGTCGTGTACTAAGTCCCTTCCTTTACTCCCTGTCACGACTCACAGCTCTAATCTGCTAATTAAATTTGAGAACAACATTACATTGATTGACCTAATTTCAAACAATAGTAAAGTGGTCTGCAGGAACAAAGTCATCTCTCTGACACAGTGGTGTCAAGAAACCAACCTCTCCCTCAATGTCGCAAAAATAAAGGAGCTGGTTGTGGACTACAGGAGGAATGGAGACAGGCTCACCCCTATTGACATCAATAGATCTGGGGTTGAGAGGGTAAATGGCTCTAAGTTCCTCGGCATCCACATTACCGAGGACCTCACGTGGTCTGTACACACTAGGTGTATGGTGAAAAAAGCACAACAGCATCTCCTTCACCTTAAATGGTTGAGGAAGTTTGGTATGGACCCCCAAATCCTAAGCACTTTCTACAGAGGCACAATTGAGAATATCCCAACTGGCTGCATGACTGTCTGCTATGGGAACTGTACCTCCCCTGATCGCAGGATTCTGCAGAGAGTGGTGCAGACAGCCCAGTGCATCTGTAGTTGTGAACTTCCCATGATTGAGGACATTTATAAAGACAGGTGTGAGAAAAGGGCCTAAAGGATCATTGGGGACCCGAGTCACCCCAACCACAATCTATTCCAGCTGCTACCATCTGGGAAACGGTACCGCATTGAAAAAGCCGGGACCAACAGCCTCCGGGACAGCTTCTTCCACCAAGCCATCAAACTGATTAAGTCACACTGATTTAAGTGTATTTCTATGTCACATTGACTGTTCGATTTATTATAAATTATTATAAAGTACTATGATTGCACATTTCACATTCTGATGGAGACGTAAAGTAAAAATTTTTACTCTTCATGTATGTGAAGGATGTAAGAAATAAAGTCAATTCAATTCAAACTACCCCATCTGGCACTAATAATCATTCCATGTTTAAATTCACTTAGATCATATTTCTTACCCATTCTGATGATAGGTCTGAACAACAAATGGACCTGTTGAGCATGTCTGCATGCTTTTATGCATAATGTTGCTGCCACATGATTGACTGATTAAATATGATCAGGTGTAACTAATAAAGTGGCCACTGAGTGCAGTTATGGATGGAATGATCTGACTGGATGGAACACAAACAAACTTTTTTTGCTGTAGCTCAGTGCATATGACAATGGTAAACCAACAGAATCTCTGTTCATGTAAGCCACTCATTGAACATATTTTGGGCATCTGTTTCAATATCTGTGATGCATCTTGCTTTAGCTTTCTTGCAATATATATTATATAAATCCTTTTCATTAATCTGGTAATTCAAGTAAAGTTTGAATTCTCTATTTACTGTTAATCTTCTCATTTTAATATTATCTGACTCTTTGAACCATTCATCGTTGTAAGTTAATCTGTTTGATCACAATCACTCTTGAGTTACAAGCTGATTTTTAGATTAGCACAAGCGTTTTATAATACAGTGTTTCTTCTGCAGATCCCTGAGAACCTCTCATCTTGTCAGGTATATCTTGTCCTCTACTTAGGTGGAGATCCAGAAAGGTGTCCAGTACATGACAGAGGTTTGTATTCACCCAATAGCTCTGCTTGTCTTAGTAAGATGAGTACTGTGCAGAGTTGAAAAATTGGCAGTTTGGTGGATTCTTTGTTAAAGCTTTTCAAGAATGGTTTCTTTTGAGTAATTATGCCCTAAGACCCAAATGAATACAGTGGTGAGATACATTTCATTGTTTCTATTAACCTGCACAGTACCTTCCTGAGTTAGATATAGGTTCTTGGACATATTTGCCTATGTTCGACCAGTTTAGAACCTAGTTTGGAAGCCAGAAAAAAGGCTTGATAATAGGAAGCCGAAGGTGGTAGTCGAGGGTTGCTTTTCTGATCAGACGCCTGTGGTCAGAGGTGTATTACATGGATCAGTACTGGGACCTTTGATATCTGCAATGTATGTTTAAGGCTTGATACGAATGTTGAAGGTATAAGCAATTTGTCTGAAGATGAAATGAAAATTGGCGGTGTTGCAGATGATAGGAAATGTAGTCTAAAGCTACAGCAGGATTTTCATACAGATTGAAAGTTGGGCAAAGCAACACACATAGAATTTATTGCTGACAATATCATGACCTTGAATGCTAACTGTTTTGCCCAAGACTGCAAGAAACTGCAAAGAGTTATGGACACAGTTCAGCACATTATGAAAATCAGTTTTCCTTACACAGATTGTGTCGAGATTTTTCACTTCCTTGATAAAAAGCAGCCAACATAATCACACAGTCCACCAAGCCAGGACATTATCTCTTGTCACTTCTCCCATTGGTCAGAAATATAAAAGCCCAAAAGTTATTACCATTTGTGTTTGGAAAATCTCATCTGCCCTGCAAAAGAATTCGGGTGGAAGGGGAAAGATCCAGTTGTAGTGTTCCATGATGGTACAAAGAAGTAGGTAGATAAAGGTAAGAGGTTCTGCTGAGGGAACTTGAGCAGTCAGGGACTAAATTGAAATGCAGAACCAGAAAGTTAATGTCCGGATTATTAGCTGAACCGCAAGCAAACCGGTACGTAGTCAGTAAGATCGGGGTTTCAGGTTTGGTTTGGAATTGCCACTTTAGCTGAGAGATGGATTTCTGGAGATCAGACCTGGACCTCTTGCATCTTACTTAGCTGTCAATTCTGAATGCCATTGATCTGGCCCTCAGCAGATTGAAGATGTCATGGTTCATCTGTTGGCTTCTGGTTGGGCAAAACTGCAAATGACTTTGTGGAGACACACTCACCTATGACGGTTTTTATAAAGTCCATGACAACTGTAGTGTATTCATTCAGATCCTCTGCCGAGACCTTGAACATGGCCAGTCCACCAACTCAAGGGAATCCCATAGCCACTCCTCTGCCTCCCACGACTACCTCTTTGTTGTCCTTATCTCTGGAGCTTTGCTCTTTCGCATCTGACTGTTTGTAGGTAGGAGAAGGGCAGCCGAATGATCAGATTTCCTGAAATGTGGTTTGGGCATGGAATGGTAGGCATTTCTTTTCATAGTAAAGCAATGGTCTAGTGTGTTGGGATTCCTGTTGCTGCAGGTTATATGCTGAAGATAATTGGTCAGAGATTTCTTCAAACAAGCCTGATTGAATTCCCTGACTATGATTTGAAATGTGTCAGGGTGTAATGTTTTTTGTTTGGTGATGGCAGCATTCAATATCTTGAGTTTTTGATTAATATCTGCTCTTGGTGGTATGCAAACTGCAGTCAGAATCACAGAGAAAACTCTCTTGGTAAATAGAACAGTTGGCACTTAATTGTTAGATGTTCCAGGTTGGGGGAGACAAGAGTACAACAAAATCACCACATCCGAGCACCACAAAGAGTTGATCATGAAACACAGATCCCTACTTTTTAACCTTCTTCAAATCAGTCCATCCTGTGTATCAAGAAGAGTTTGGGACATATCATTGCATTCCATTTGTCCGAAATGAGCCATGTCTCTATGAAACACTGAAGGCAGCAATTCCACATTTCCCTCCATTACAGAAATCATGCCCTTAGGTCCTCGATCTTGTTCTCCAGCAACTTTACATTTGCTATCAAGATGCTGGCTATAGGAATGTTCATTGTTTGGCATTTTAACTTGGCTTGGGTCCTCTCCTACACCTTCTTTTCTAGCATGATGTTGTACCTCAATTGGCTTAAAGGTACCATACCTGCATGCTTGAGTGTTAAGTCCACTGAGTCCTTCAAAAGATTGTGAAATCACTCGTACATAAAAATGATTCAAAAGTACATTGACTGTAGATTTCAGTGAGAGTAATTCAAAAGAAGTTTTCTAAGTAGCCCTCATCATGTTGTTGTGGTTCACCCTCGCCATCTTGCTAATGTTAGCATTCATCTCCAGAGGACTAGAATATAAAAGCAAGGATGTAATGCTGAGGCTTTATAAGTTATTGGTCAGACCACACTTGAGTATTGAGAGCAGTACAAGTCTAGGACTAATTTATGAGAATGATCATGGAAATAAATGGGTTATGGGTTATTCTATGAGAACTGTTTAATGGGTCTAGGCCTGTACTCACTTCAGTTGTAAAAGAATGGGGGGGGGGGTGGAGTCTTATTGAAACCTACCAAATATTGGAAGGACTGAATAGAATGGATGTGGAGAGGATGTTTCCAATATGAAAGAATTTAGGACCAAATGCCATAGACTCAGAATAGAAGGACATTCTTTAGAACAGAGATGAGGAGGAATTTCTCTGTCCATAGGTTAGTGAATCTGTAGAATTAGCTTCCATAGTTGGCTACGGAGGCCAAGACATTGGATGTATTTGAAGTAGAGATTAATAGATTTTTGATTAGTAAGGATGTGAAAGGTTATGTGGAGAAGGCAAGGGAATGAGGTTGAGAGGGAAAATAAATTAGCCATGATGGAATGGCGTACTTCTGTTTCTATATTTATGGTCTTAGGTAATATGATCACACAATCTACCTTGTCATGTCATTACTCTTTTTTTGCCTGCCTGGATTTTCTCTGTAAATATAACACTTTATTTTGAACTCTGTTGTTGTTTTCCTCTTGTCCCGATGTGATGAAGTGTTCTGTATGTATGGCACACAAAACAAAGATTTTCACTGTACCTCGTTACTTGTGACAATAGTAAAGCAATTACCAATTATACATTTATTAGGCTACACCGAGAACACCGTGTGCAGTTCTGGGTGCCACATTATAGGAAAAATGTGTTTGCATGAGTGAATGCAGAGGAGATTCACCATTCAGCTGGATTTGTGCATTTCATTTACAAGGAGAGACTGCATATGCTGGATTTGGTTTCTCTGGAGCTAAGTAGACTGAGCGGTGAACTGATAGAACGATACATAATTATGAGTGGGAGTGATAGATAGTAAAAATATTTTTCCATGGTGAAGATATCAAAGACAAGGACATATAGGGTTATGGTGAGAGAGAGAGAGAGAAGGTTTAGAAGGGATCTGAAAGAGAAATGTTTCTCATTTACACAACAGGGAGTTAGAGTTTGGAAAATTCTGCCTGAAGATGTGGTGGAGGCAGATATTGCCACCACATTTAAGAAGCATCAAGACAGAGATTTAAAGATTGAAGATAAAGGTCATTTTTATTTGTCACATGAACCTTGAAACGTACAGTAAAATGTATCATTTGTGGCAATAAGTAACACAGTCCGAGGCTGTGCTGGGAGCAGCCCATAAGTGTTGCCATGCTAGCTAGCTAGCATGTCCACAACTTACCGACCCTTACACTAATTTGTATGTCTTTGTAATGTAGGGGGGAACTGGAACACCTGGAGGAAAAGCTCATGGTCACAGGCAGAGCATACGAATTCCTTACAGATCACGGAGGGAATTGAAACTCAGTTGGTGTTCGCTGGCACCGTAAGGCATTGCACTGTCTGCTTCAATACAGTGCCAAGCCATCGAAGTCTCCAGGTAAAGCAGATCTGTGTAAGTAGTTTCAAATGGCGGCATAGTCATGGTAGGTAGCTAAGGGTACAGGAGGTACCTAATAAAGTGGCCACTAAATGTATGTGACAGAGCATCCTGTGAACTGGTGTAAAGGTAATAGAATTATAGAGTCACATGTTTTCAGAGATGGACATGTTTTCAGTTTCCAGAACACCTCAATTACATTACATATAAATTCTAAATTCCTAAAATATACTGACTGCTGAATGCGTTCATTCTGCAATTGGATGTGCTGATAAGCCCAGGGGTTAGTGTTGTACTGTGAAGCCTGGCAACATAAGTAAGAGGTAGTGACTATGAATCTCTTAAGTCTGTTCCAATTTTCATTTGGATCTGAGCTTCAACTCCATTAACCTGCATTGATTCTTTCCCATTTATTCCCTTGCATAAAGAAAAATCTAACAAGATCAGTTTTGAAATTTTAAATTGATTCCAAAGGATTTTGGGTTCCATATTCCATAGTTAAGGACTTCTGCAACCCTTTGCTTCCCAACACCTCCTTAGTTCAGTTTGAAGATTTTGAGAGTCGGATTAGAAGTCTTCAGCTGAACAATATTTTTGCTTTCAGTCATCTTATCAAAGCCATTAACCAGATTAAAGATCTTAATTAGAACCTCTTGTAAAAACATAAGAAATTTGAAATCTCAATTCAGCCAATTGTCAGCCGCCTTTCCCTCCTTGGAACAATAATTATGTAGCATTATCTAAAGTCTTCTAATTCACATAAAACAATTGTAAGCTTCAAGACTTCCAAAGCTTGCTGGATGCTGTATTCCTGATGAAAAAAGTAAGGACAACCACTCAGATTGCTTTAGAGGAGTTTGCAAAGTTTGCATCTCTATGGGTATTCAATCCTGGAATATCACTAACACAATAACTACTAACCAGTGAATGTCACTGAAATAACATCAAGCAACTTCTGAAAAGAAGATCATATTGATCATCTCTTTTCTCCGGGAAACAAGTACAAGTCCCTTGCACCCAGGTGTGGTTTAAATTACATGCACTCTAATACATGTAAATTATATTGGAAATATAGCCATATGACTCTCCAAAGTGTTAGATATGGAAATCAAAACACTCCTAAAGAATTTTTTAAAAATTATGTAGCACTATCTGAAGTCTTCTAATTCACATAAAACAATTGCAAGCACCAAAACTTCCGAAGTATTTGTCAAGTTGGAGAACAGCCACATTACAGGCTAGTGGGTATCTTAAAAAGGCATCTGTTAGTCTTGCGAGACCATGGATCTGCACCTGGAAAGTCTTCACTCTCCAGGGCGCAGGCCTGGGCAAGGTTGTACAGAAGACCAGCAGTTGCCCATGCTGCAAGTCTCCCCTCTCCACGACACCAATGTTGTCCAAGGGAAGGGCATTAGGACCCATACAGCTTGACACCAGTGTCGTCGCAGAGCAATGTGTGATTAAGTGCCTTGCTCAAGGACACGACATGCTGCCTCGGCTGGGGCTCGAACTCACGACCTTCAGGTTGCTAGTCCAAAGCCTTAACCACTTGGCCACGTAAATAGCTTAGAAGTTTTCTTATATATATGACTCATGAATAAAAGCACAGAATGTAACAAGGAGCATATTATCTAATGATAAGACAGGTTCTGCAAGATATCACGTCACCTCAAGAACCTTAAAAGGTATAGGCCTCAGATACTATAGGTCTCTTTGGGTTACCTGCTCTGTCTTCCTCAGTCCTCTAAATCTGGATGTTTGATGTGGTTCACCTCCCAGTTTTCTAACCCTGCTAAGTGCAGGAATCTCAGTCTGAAAACCAAGACCCCCAGATTTAAATGTCTGAGAGACAGTGTTCTTGAGTCTATTCTATCATGTGGACATTGGATTATGCAGAACTGGAGGACTCCTGCATTAATACACCTGTCCACTGTTGGATTGGGCTGCAGAATTGTTATTTTTTGTGCCTAGATAATGCAATTGTTCAGTAAGATTTTCACTGGCGAAAATTGCATATATTTTTCTGGAAAACTCTTGGTTTCAGTGGCAGGTGTCACGTTACTAGAATCTGTCTATTTCATTGGCTAACGTTTTGAATGGAATTTACTGTTATCAGCAGTCTGATATAAGAAGACCACACCACCTTTGTCGTTTCTCTTTCCTATCTCTTGCCGTGCATGTTCTCTTTTATTCTTTGTTCTTGTAACACTTAGTAAAATGGTCAGAAGCAACAAGTTTAATGCCGTATGACACAAAGAAATCTGCAGATGCTGGAAATTCAAGCAACACACACAAAAAATGCTGGTGAATGCAGCAGGCCAGGCAGCATCTATAGGAAGAGGTACAGTCGACGTTTCGGGCCAGGACCCTTCATCAGGACTAACTGAAAGAAGAGATAGTAAGGGATTTGAAAGTGGGAGTGAGAGGGGGAGATCCGAAATGATAGGCCAAGACAAGAGCTGGAAAGTTGATTGGCAAAAGGGATACCAGGCTGGAGAAGGGAGAGGATCATGAGACAGGAAGCCTAGGGAGAAAGAGAAGGGGGGAGGGGAGCCTGAAGGGTGGAGAGCAAGCAAGGAGTTATAGTGAGAGGGACAGAGGGAGAAAAAAGAGAGACAGAGAGAAAAAAGAGGAGAAAATAAAAAATATATAAATATATATTAAATAAATAATTAAGGGATGGGGTGTGAAGGGGAGGAGGGGCATTAATGGAAGTTAGAGAAGTCAATATTCATGCCATCAGGTTGGAGGCTACCCTGACGGAATATAAAGTGTTGTTCCTCCAACCTGAGTGTGGCTTCATCTTGACAGTAGAGGAGGCTGTGGATAGACATATCAGAAAGGGAATGGGACGTGGAATTAAAATGTGTGGCCACTGGGAGATCTTGCTTTCTCTGGCAGACAGGGTGCAGGTGTTCAGCAAAAAGGTCACCCAGCCTGCGTTGGGTCTCGCCAATACATAGAAGGCCACACCGGGAGCACCGGACGCAGTATATCACCCCAGCTGACTCACAGGTGAAGTGTCGCCTCACCTGGAAGGACTGTCTGGGGCCCTGAATGGTGGTGAGGGAGGAAGTGTAAGGGCATGTGTAGCACTTGTTCCGCTTCCAAGGATAAGTGCCAGGAGGGAGATCAGTGGGAAGGGATGGTGGGGACGAATGGACAATGGAGTCGAATAGGGAGCAATCGCTGCGGAAAGCAGAAAGGTGGGGGGAGGGAAAGATGTGCTTGGTGGTGGCGGAAGTTGTGGAGAATTATATGTTGGACTCAGAGTATGATGGGGTGGTAGGTGAAGACAAGGGGAACATTATCCCTAGTCTGGTGGTAGGAGGATGGGGTGAGAGCAGATGTGCATGAAATGGGGGAGATGCGTTTGAGAGCAGAGTTGATGGTGGAGGAAGGGAAGCCCCTTTCTTTAAAAAAGGAAGACATCCCCTTCATCCTGGAATGAAAAACCTCATCCTGGGAGCAGATGCGGCAGAGACGGAGGAATTGCAAGAAGGGGATGGCCTTGCATTATATAGACTCTGGTGTCTATTCCCTGCTTTGCATTGAGGATAATACACTTTACTTATAATGTTTGCATGACTGAATAATACAATTGCGTTGATATTGACAGAGTATTGTGATTGATGGAAACTAAAGCTTTCTGTATCTTTGCTCCTCTTGTTATTCTGCAATTAGATTAAATTGATTCAATTGAGACTTTTTCCGGACATTGATACTGTTCTTTGATTAATGTGATTACTGCAGTGGTGTCTTTGAAATTATGTAGTGTGGATGTTTATTCTGGTATTCACCTGTTCAAACAAAGTCTTTCCCATGAAATTAGCTTCTAATGCTTCTGAAACCTCTTGAAAGAATTACTTGCTGGAATACTGGTGCACTATTTTCCCTGGAGGGTGTGCTTGTCATTGCTAGATCTCATTGCAGAATTTCTTTTGAAATCCCTATTTGATTTATATTGGCTTTCTAATATTTATTCTACCTAGTCTGAACAGGTGGTTTATCCTTCTTACTTCTATCATATCCTGTGCCTCAAAGTATCTGAAGAATTCTACTGAGTCATGTTTGAACATCTTGTTTCCTAGAGATGCAGCCCAGCTGGCTTTAAATAGAAGGATCAGTGTTGATAATGTGGACGTCACTGAAATCTCTTTGGCAACACTCAGTAAAATGTTTCATTGCCACCTTTAACCTCTCTCAAACATTCAAAGAAAGGCAGTCCTGCAGAGATTTAAAGCCATTAACTTGGTGACATCAGTCCTTAGGCAAGATACATGAGCACTTATAGAATGAGGCTAGACCTTTCACATCTGTGACCCTATTCATAGAGAAACCTTCCTCTGTAAATGAGATTTACCAGATCACCATTCTAATTTTACAACTGGTGGAGGTCAACAGTTGTCCTTTCTATCACTACAGGTCTTCTGCTCCTGTATGTCAAAACCAGAATCAGAATCAGGTTTATTATCACAGGCATATGTCATGAAATGTTCTGTGTTATGGCAGCAGTACAGTGCAAGACATAAAAATTACCATAGTGGAAATAAAGAGAATCACTTAGTGGCCACATTATTAGGTATACTTGTACAAGTGCTCATTAATGCAAATATCTAATCAGCCAATCATGTGGCAACAACTCAACCCAAAAAAAAACATGCAGACGTGATCAAGTGGTTCAGTTATTGTTCAGACTAAACCTCATGATGGGGATGAAATCTGATTTTAGTGACTTTGACCATGGAACAATTACTGGTGCCAGACAGGATAGTTTGAGTAACTCCTAGGCTACAGATCTTTTGAGATTTTCATGCACAGCAGTCTCTAGTTTACAGAGAATGGTCCAATAAATGAAAAGAAAATCCAGTATGCAACATTTCTGTGGATAGAAATGCCTTCTTAATGAAGAGGTCAGAGGAGATTGGTCAGACTGGTTCAAATTGGCTGGAAGGCAACAATAACAGGAGATACCTAATAAAGTAGCCACTGAGTGTAGATGAATAGATGGATCAATAAACAGTGTAAAAGAGGAATAGCAATGTAATCACCCTTCCTCTTTAACACTGTTTATTTATTTATTCATGATTTCATGGACTATTCAGAAACCTACTGGGAGAGAGAAAGGAAGCATCCAAATTGTTGAGTGTAGATCTTCAGACCCCCGTATTTCCTTTCTGATAGTAGTAATGAGAAGAGGGCACATTCCTGATGGTGAGGGTCCTTAATGCTAGATGGCGCCTTCTTGAGGTGCTGCCTTTTGAAGATGTCCTCAATGATGGGGAGTGCAGTGCCCATGATGGAGCTGATTGAATCTTCAACCCTCTGCGTCCTCATTTGGTTTCCTTTAATTTTGAAGAGGTGTTTTGTTCGGTAGTTCATGGGATTCTTCTGATTTTTAAGAACCATTACTGATCAAGTGAGGAATGAAAGCAATTTGCAGCATTTTAGGAACTTCCTTCCTCTTTCCCATCAGATTTCTGGGGTGACAGGCTGTGGCGGAGTTGGGTTTACCGACCATGGTTTTCTAACGTCACATAAAGCTTTTAAGCCATATTGTATATAAATAGCCACAAATATTCTTACTAAAGGAAGACTATACTGCAATTACACAGTCTTCAAAAATTAGTTCACTTTTCTGTTTATTCTCCATGGCAAGTTTAGCTGTCAATAACCACTATTTGAGTGGTGAATCCCCCTCCTTACCAAGGAGAAGATACCTCCATCTAACAACATAGTTTAAAATACTGTTCATTTATTTTAGGTGATGCACATTTAAATCCAAAAAAAAATTCTTAAAATACATTTTAAACTTACAGGGGATTTCTGTCTCAAGCACTTCCAAATTACTAACTATTTCTAAGACACAAAGGACAAAGAATTTTCAAAACACATGTATAATTCCTACAAACTAAGAAGACATCCCAATAAATCATCCATCACCAAAACTGAGATCAGAAGAATGGATTCTATTTCATCCTGTGTTTCTTCTATTTTTCTTGATGTTCTTTTACCCCATTCCAAACAAGCTCTATATTTACGACCTCATACTCTACTTGGGTGATTTCACAGATATATGATATTATTTCAGACACCCTTTAAACATAATAGGTCTAAAAGCATCTCAAAGACAATACTCAACCATCTTCATTAATACTGTGAAACTAACTTCGAGTACATAAAATTCCAAACCATAAACTCATCAGTTATTAATATGCTAAATGGTATTATCCATCTGTTCTGTAAGCTTTCTTGAGCTAAGCAACTTAGAGTCAGATTGTCTAATTGAAACAAACCAAATTAAATAACCCTTTTTCTATTTCTGTATTTATTTCAGCAGCCAGATAGGATTCTATAAACAGAACTATGTTTTTAACTTCAAGCTGATTACTGCTTTCCTTTTATATTTTAAGAACTGAAGACTGACTCATGTTTTAAGACCAGAGTGTAAACAAAACATAGTTGGAAATGGCAGAAGTTATGGAGAATTATATGTTGGACCCCAAGGCTGGTGGGGTGGTAGGTGAGGACCAGGAGAACCCTATTTCTAGTGGGGTGGCGGGAGGGAGGGGTGAGAGCAGATGTGCGTGAAATGGGAGAGGTGCGTTTGAGAGCAGAGTTGATGGTGGAGGAAGGGAAGCCCCTTTCTTTAAAAAATGAGGACATCTCCTTCGTCCTGGAATGAAAAGCCTCATCCTGAGAGCAGATGCGGCAGAGACGGAGCAATTGCGAGAAGGGGATGGCATTTTTGCAAGAGACAGGGTGAGAAGAGGAATAGTCCAGATAGCTGTGAGAATCTACCTCCAATGGGATCCCACCACTAAGCACATCTTTCCCTCACCAACCCCCCCCCCACCACTTTCCGCAGGGATCGATCCATAGGCGACTCCCTTGTCCATTCGTTCCCCCCCCCCATCCGTCCCCACTTATTTCCCTCCTGGCACTCATCCTTGTAAGCGGAACAAGTGCTATACATGCCCTTACACTTCTTCCCTCATTACCATTCAGGGCCCCAGACAGTCCTTCCAGGTGAGGCGACACTTCACCTGTGAGTCGGCTGGGGTGATATACTGCGTCTGGTGCTCCCGATGTGGCCTTCTATATATTGGCGAGACCCGGCGCAGACTGGGACACCGTTTCGCTGAACACCCAAGCTCTGTCTGCCAGAGAAAGCAGGATCTCCCAGTGGCCACACATTTTAATTCCACGTCCTATTCCCATTCTGATATGTCTATCCATGGCCTCCTCTACTGTCAAGATGAAGCCACACCCAGGTTGGAGGAACAACACCTTATATTCCGTCTCAGTAGCCTCCAACCTGATGGCATGAACATTGACTTCTCTAACTTCCGTTAATGCCCCTCCTCCCCCTCATACCCCATCCGTTATTTATTTATTTATATATATATATTTTTCTCACTCTCCTTTTTCTCCCTCTGTCTCTTTCACTATACTCCTTGCCCATCATCTGGGCTTCACCCCTCCCCCTTTCTTTCTCCCTAGGCCTCCCGTCCCATGATCCTCTCATATCCCTTCTGTCAATCAACTGTCCGGTTCTTGGCTCCATCCCTCCCCCTCCTGTCTTCTCCTATCATTTTGGATCTCCCCGTCCCCTCCCACTTTCAAATCTCTTACTAACTCTTCTTTTGGTTAGTCCTGATGAAGGGTCTTGGCTCGAAACGTCGACTGTACCTCTTCCTATAGATGCTGCCTGGCCTGTTGCGTTCACCAGCAACTTTTCTGTGTGTTGTTTGAAATTCCAGCATCTGCAGAGTTCCTCATGTTTGCGTTTCCAAGAGTTAGGGCTGATTTATACTTCTGCGTCAACTCGATGCCGTAACCTACGCAAGTGACCTATGCACGTTGCGAGCATTTATATTTTTGCGTTGGTGTGTCTGCGTCGCTCTGCAATTCGCACACGTCACCTACCGGTGCAAGGCTTCATGGTCATGGTAGTCTTTCTCGCGGTAAGCAAGAAGCGAGTGTCTTTTTTCGTAAAAGTGCAATGTGTCCTCCATAATGTGGGAGGTCTGTAAAGCTTTATGGAAAGCATTGCAACCAGAGTTCCTTCCCTGCCCTTCAGTCGCCCAATGGGAAGCTATTGCAGCGTAGGAGGAAATACGATGCTACCAAGCAGACTAATCACAGCTGTCGCGTTCTGTGTTGTCGCGACGCGTAGTTACATTTTGGGAGAGGAGCACATCAGGCTACGGTGTAGGGAGCCATGTAGGCTCTGCGTAAGGTTCGCGGCAACGCCATACCTACGGCGTGGAGTTGACACAGAAGTATAAATCAGCCTTTAGGAGAATAGTACATTGTGAAAGTAGGTTTGTCACTTGACTGATTGTGTCAGTTCAGTTACTCTTGTATTGACAAAAGTTGTTTAAAATTTGACTGAGTTTCATCTAGCCATTATTGACAGATATCAAATTCTTCTAGAATATTCTTTGTCGCATCTATCATAAATCATTCCTTGAAACCTTAAAATGCAAGTCCTTAAAATTGGACTTGCATTTCTGTCTTGAAATACACAACATAGATTAAATCATCAAATTACTTTGTGTTATTTCTTTTATAAACTTTAAAAAGTGGGTGATCCTCTAACAGCAGTATGTCTGAACAAATTTTGTCATTAGAAACATTTATGTTCCAAGTGAACCGAAGGATCACATCAGCGTTATTATGTTAGTGAGCATTGTCAAGGCATGGCTGTACAGTCAGTATTACTCTGACATACTGTATTTAAAAAAACCATGAAAATGGTTAACTCTGACCAAGGAACACATTTTACTGGAAATGTTTATCAAGCATTATGTTGACTTATGAACTTTGAATGGTCTTTTCATTGCCCACATCATCGAGAGTCATCAGGACAAGTAGAAAGATCGAATAACATCATCAAACAATGACTGACTAAGCATCTCGAGGAAGGTGTACCATGACCTACAGCTCTTCCTTTGGTTTGATGCAGCAACAGAGCAACCCCAAACAAGAAAACAAAATTGGGTCCATTTGAAGTTGTGACGGGGCAACCAATGCCACTACTGGGAGCTCTCAATCTCAGACAGTTATGTTTGATAGTTTAATTGATTATTGTGCAAAACTAACACAAGCTGTTCAATCTACTTCTCAACAGGTTTCTGCTGCTTGGAGTGGTCCATTGGAAAGGGGGCACACCTTGATTCCTGGTAAGTGGTTCCTGGTCAAGAAACTGCGTAAAGAACTCTTGGGAACTCAGTGGGATGGTCCTTATCAAGTACTGCTAATTACCAATTCAACAGTTAATGCAGTAGGTAAATGTAAGTGGATACATGCCAGCCACGCAAGTGAGCTAAAGAGACTCAGGATTAAGACAAGTAGCATGGGAAGAGTTCAAGCACAAATATAATTATTGGATATTATTATCATGATCTACATTTTTTATGTTTGTTTAAAAGTCATTACTCTTAATTTTCAGATGATATTCTGCCAGTATCTTATAGAATCAAAAGCGGGAATCATTGGAAACCACTTTTTTTAAATAATACAAGATTTATGCTTTGGGCTTTTTAACAAACTCATGCATTTTTTGCACTCATTGGCAGAAAGTAGTAGAGCAAGTTTATCACCTTTCTCATTTTTCATTGGCTGAGTACTAGCACAGTACCCCTGTGATGTAATTGTTTTAATTATGTAGCTTATTAATTAATTCATCACTATCTACGGAATTTTCTTTATCTTATCTATGAATGAGTTTTACAGAAGTGCCATTTTTATATCTTTATTCCTTTGTCTTAAATCCAATAGCATTAATTCCCCTTTTAGCATCATTTCTCATCTCTTTATTTAGTTTGCTTAGAATTTGTATGTTTGTTTGTTCTCTAAAATTAACTGAAATCTTGGAACTAAGACTGCTGACCATTCTAGACTCCTGGGAAAACCTCTGAGGATCAGAAATTAAACAGAGATCCTACATAAGGTATAATTCACACCACAGCAGAAACTACTCACATCTGTTTGATTAAGGGCCCAAATAGTAGTTCTGAGTAGAGACAACAGTCTATGGGACTAAAATCTTTAAAAAGCTTATTGGTCTTATCAATTTCCATTGACCAGGGAGGAAAATACTTTTGTTTTATCTTTATCTTCTGCTTCTGTGTAGCTTTCCATCTTATCTTCCCATACAATGTATCCAAACCTGGATCAAAGGCTTTTCTGAATCATTTAGAATATATCCCAGAAATGCAGAAAATTGTCATGTTACCTTGACATTTAACGATGTAGTAGAACAGTGGCCATAATTTGAAAAATGGAAACATCTAAAATCTTTGTAATAAGTATGTTCATATACTTCTTGGGCATAAAGAAAAAGTGCAATAAGGTATCTGTTACTGTAGAAGCATGTAAAAGCTATACAACCTTGAGATTCATCTCCTTAGAGGCAGCACAAAACAAGAAACCTGAAAGAACCAACAAACACCCAATGCGCAGAGAGAGGGGAAAAAAAACACAAATCGCGCAAACAATGAAAGCAAGCAACAGCGTTCGGAATGGAAGTGAGTCCATAGACGCAAAGCCGAGAGCAGCAGGAACAGGCCTTCAGCCTCAGCTCATCACACAATGGAGAAAATCATCATGGAGCTCGTAACCAAGCAACTCGGAGCAACTGGAGCAGGTTCACAACCTCAGCCCCAGTGCCATGGAAAGCTTTGAACGTTGAAATGTCTTGAAGCAATGAGCAGGACCAGCCCGACCCTTGCCTCAGGTCATCTTACCCTACCTTTTTAATCCATCCAGCCCAGTCATTAAATTATCTTGTGCGCTAAGATCATCGATAGGCTCTGGGCCTGGACTTGAACCCCGTTACCTCGTTCCAGCCCATTCCCAACCTTTCCAGGTAGGCCTGGTGCTTAGATCAATGAGATCTTGCTCTTGGTTAAGGAGGATGGGCATCGCTCTGCTTCGACTTTTCAACGGTTTGCAGGCCCCGACTTCGTCCCAACCTCATTCCAACCACTTCTTCTCGAACATGCCTTGACCTTGCTCTAACATTGCATCACACCTGCACGCCTCGATCCTCAAGTCAGCCTCGCCTTTGCCTTTTTCATTGCTTGCCGTGGTCATTTACTACAATTTTCTACAGAAAAGGTGTTTAGTGTATTTCTTGCTTTATGAACCACCAGTCATTTGTCGCTCATCTTCAGTAAACCAATATCTGGGCCGGAATCTTTCAGTTTTGTTAATTTTATGAATCATTTCTGCAAGTGATTCTTTGCCTTCCCATGTAGCTAATTTTATTTCATCTCCAAATGCAGTCAGGGTAATTTTAAAGTGGACAGGAGCAATCACTTTGCCAGAAGCAAGTTAAGATTTCCAGTGTATTAGTTCACATATGACCACAAGGTAAGGTCCATTTAGTTATATTTAAATTAGAATCATCAGTGCTCACAGATCCCCTTAATCTGAGTGAGTGAGGCCTCCGTCAGTCAGGGTTGGCCGTGGATGTTGCGTTCTACCTGTCTAGATATGCAAACCTGTGCTGTTCAATGTGGAGAGCAAGCTGTTGCCCACGTAATAAGTTCCCCCTCCCCATGCATCTGATGAATCCAGAAGAACAGCAGAGACCGATATGGTTTGGTACCAGCAGTGATGGCAGTCAGTGTTGAACTCAATGAAGGATTGCCTCAGGGATCCCAGATATTTCCCTCAGGCTTTCCTCCCAAAGCCTTCCCCATGAGTTGGTATAGCCTTAAAGCAGCAGAGGCTTGAGACTGGAGTTCTCTTTGTCCAAAACGAGCTGCCAATTGTGGGTGACTAGTCCCAGCTGCCCCTTAATCTAATGTTCTCGGAGTCATTAAGTTTTAGGAGTGTCTGAGCTAGATGAGGCAATTTCCGTAGTAAATGTACTTTGTTTGTGAAAATACAAGTAATAAGTGAGGCAACACTGAACAATATTATTATAAGCACAAACATTAAAAGTAAAAGCAACATTTCTACCTGGAGTTTGAGTCTTTCTTGTTGCTGAAAACAACAACACTTTCTTGCTGTATTATCCCTGGGCAATGCTACTATGAGATCTTCCTCAACTGAGCGGGATTTTTTTCATTTCTATTCAGATCTAAGCATGTGTTTTATCTCTTCAATATATCTCACCCCCATCCCTCCGCTCATCAGGGTGTAGGGGTGTTATGGTGGACCCATATATTGCTCTAGCATAAACATTCCACTCATTATGGGGGGTAAATTCTGCTCAAGCAGATTTGATATTATCAATGGAGACAGTTTTACTTGCAGTCTTGTTTCACCTTCCAATTTCAATTACCGCAGTTAGAACCAGTCCTATTAGAAACTAGAGTTATTTTTATAGGATTTCTTTTCTTCAACCCAGTACCTTTTTTGTGATCGCCAAAGATTCTGGTCAGGTTCTTTTGTTTTTTCTTGAATTCCCATAAACTCTGTCAGTTGTTTGAGGAGAATTGTATTGGGTGTAGGCAACGGTTGACCTGAGTTAGCGATCAGGGATGTATTTAGGTGGACATTGTAAATTAAGAAATAAAGTGTAACATTCTAGCGTACTCCTGTTTTCACAATTGGCACTTTGTGGACAGTTGCACTTTTGGAACAAGTGTAGCCTTTGTTGCTCTGGACCAGTTTTGCCAGGCCTCCAAACAATCTCTTGATTCCCTTAATCAGCCATGCCATTCAATTGAGCTGGAATGGAGTGCTGTACAACACTTGTATGCCTGTTTGTTCCTACATGGCTTGAAAGCTTTTACCAATGAAGGAAGACCTTCGATCAGCATGCTTGCAGGTGGGGAGCCAGCATATGGGAATCTGGAGCTGTGACCGTCGCAGTCTTACTACAAGAAGTTGAAGAGACTTACCAGTTATATCCCATACAAAGATCAGTAATTACAAGAACATTCTTATTAGGTTTCTGGTGAGGAAGGCTGCCTTGGGATGCCAGAAACAGGCCTATATAATTAATTGCCACACCTGCATTGGTGCAGTTGGTTTTGTTTCTCTTATGGAAATTGATCTTGTGACTACTCCTTTATTATAGGCCAGACATTCTTCATAATTAGCCACAAATTGCTTGCAATCATCACGTAAGGTCACCAGTATAACGTGGCTAATTTTGCATGGTTTGCTTCGCCGCCATGAGTATATCCAAATCCTTGAAGTACTTCTCGAATCAGTGCTTCACACCTGTGGGCAGCAGATGTTTGCCTCTTATCTTTTTTAGTGAGGCATACCTAAATCTTACTTTCATATTTGTAGCATGTTGGAAGTCCTTTGGGATTGGGTTCAGTAATTTCTAGGAGAGTTCTAAAACATCATCCTGGTTAATTTCTAGTTCTTTATTAACTAGCAAAACCCGTGCCTCCCTCACCATGGTAAGATCCATCCCAACAGCTTATTATACTTATTTATTATCTAGTTATTACCATAAGTGAGTAAGAGGTGTATAGTATGTCCCCGGATGTGTAACATCTGTACTAATAGTCTAATTAATATAATAATTAATAAACATTCTTCTATGTGGATAAATGTGGAAACGGTTTACTTCTTGGTGTTCTCCATCCAGCAGCTGACCATTTGGGGAGATCTCTTTCTACCACGTTCATTCACACATAATTAGAGTTAGCAGTGGTTATGTTTTATTTACTTGTTTCAGACATAATTCTAGGGTTTTATCCTCTACAAACTGAGCTGTGTGATTGCCTAAAGGATTCGCGTACAACTAATGTAATTCAGTTTCCAATAAATTTTCCTTTTATAATCAAGAGCAGGGATTATAATCGAGTGGGTTTATCTTTCTGGATTTTCATTGCTCTTCCATCATGGTACGATATTTGAGTGAGTTTATCTTTCTGGATTTTCATTGCTCTTCCATCAGGGTACGATATTTGAGTGAGTTTATCTTTCTGGACTTCTAGTACCAATTCATCACAGTATCATATGTGAGAAGAGTGCTCCAAAGGATATTATGCTATAGTATATTAAGTCATGGAGAAGATGATTCCACATCTTCCATGAAAGGTAAGCATTATAAGTCTAGCTCTCAGGATCATATTCCTACTTTAAGTTGTCATCCTGTAAGAGCATTCGCCATTCCCATATCTAGTTATGGTAGTTCCCTGTTCATTTGTTAGTAATTTGCGATCATTTTTTCAAAAGCTGCAATCTTTGAATAATAATTGGATTGACTCCTTGCAGTGGTCCCACTACAATAAGTTTATGGAATACTCATTTAAGACTCATTCTAAGGCAGTAAATTTCTGATCTGTTGGAGTGAAATTAATAGTGTCTGGGAGCTTGTGTTTGTTCTCCCTCATTATTACAGATGGCTACAGTGGTTTTTGGAGGAACACAAATTCACAGAACAAGTCACTTTGTTAGGTCTCAATCAAGAGAAAATCTGCAGAGGCTGGAAATCCAATTAACACACACAAAATGCCGGATGCACTCAGCATGTCAGGCAGCACCTATGGAAAAAAAGTCAACATTTCAGGCCTAGACCCTTTGGCAGGAGAAAAAAAGATGAGTAGATTTAAAAGGTGGGGGAGGAAAAAGAAACACAAGGTGATGGGTGAAACTGGGAGGGGGAGGGATGAAATAAAGAGCTGGGAAATTGATTGATGAAAGAGATACAGGGCTGGAGAAGGTGAAGTCCAATAGGAGAGAACAGAAGGCCAAGGAAGAAAGCAAAGGGAGGAGGAGCATCGGGGGAGGCGCTGGGCAGGTGAGGAGATAAGGTGAAAGAGAGAAAAGGGGATAGGGAATAGTGAAGTGGGGCGAGATGTTTACTGGAAGTCCGAGAAATTGGTGCTCATGCCATCAGGTTGAAGCTACCCAAACAGAATATAAACCATTGTTCCTCCAACCTGAGTGTGGCCTCATCATGACCGGAGGCCATGGATTGACATATCAGAATGGGAATGAGAAGTGTAATTAAAACGGATGGCCACTGGGAGATGCCTCTTCTTCTGGCGAATGGAGAGGCGGGAGTGTTCAGCGAAATGGTGTCCTGAGCTAGGTCAGGTCTCACTGGCATACAAGAGGCAACACTGGGAGCACCGGACATAGTATATGACCCCAACAGACTCACAGGTGAACTGTCGCCTCACCTGGGAGGACTGTTTGGAGTCCTGAATGGTAGAGGGGGAGTAGGTGTAGGGGCAGGTGTAGCATTTGTTCCGCTTGCAAACATAAGTGCCAGGAGAGGGATCAGTGGGGATGGATGAATGGACAACGGAGTCGCGTAGGGAGTGATCCCTGTAGAAAGCAGAAAGTGGTGTGGGGAAGGGGGAGAGGGAAAGATGAGTTTGTTGGTGGGATCCCGCTGGAGATGGCGGAATTTGCAGAGAATTATGTGCTGGACGTGAAGGCTGGTGGGGTGGTAAGTGAGGACGAGAGGAACCCTATCACTGGTAACGTGACGGGAGGAAGGGATAAAAGCAGACGTGTGAAATGGAAGAGATGCGGTTGAGGGCAGTGTTGATGGTGGTGTAAGGGAAGCCCCTTTCTTTGAAAAAAGATCACATTTCTTTCATTCTAGAATGAAAAGCCCCATCCTGAGAGCAGATTCGGAGGAGACGCAGGAATTGAGAGAAGGGAATGGAGTTTTTACAAGTACCAGGATGGGAGGAGGTATAGTCCAGGTAGCTGTGAGAGTCTGTGGGTTTATAATAGACATCAGTAGATAAACTGTCTCCAGAGAGAGCGAGAGAGTGAGATCGAGAAAGGGGAGGGAGGTGTCAGAAATGGATCAGTTAAATTTGAAGGCAGGGTGGAAGTTGGAGGCACAGTGGATGAAGTCGATGAGCTCTGCATGGGTGCAGGAAGCAGCATCAATGCAGTCGTCAATGTAGCATAGAAGAGGAAGACTGACGCTACTGTAAGCTTGGAACATAGACTGTTCCACGTAGCCGACAAAAAGGCTGGGACCCATGCGAGTGCCTATGGCTACACCTTTTGTTTGAAGGAGGTGGGAGGAGCCAAAGGAGTGAGGACAAGTTCCGCTAGGCCGAGGAGAGTGGTGGTGGAGGGGAACTGGTTGGGTCTGGTGTCCAGAAAGAAATGCATTTGAGTCTTTCCTGGTGGGGGATGAAGATGTATAGGGACTGGACATACATAGTAAAAATCAGATCATGGGGGGCAGGGAACTTCAAAATCAGTGAAAAGATCCAGACAGTGCGAGGTGTCATGGATGTAGGTAGGAAGGGACTAAACTGAGGGGATAAGACAGTGTTGAGGTATCCAGATATGAGTTCAGAGGTGCAGGAACAAGCTGAAACAATGGATCTACCTGGACAAGCGGGTTTGTGGATCTAGGCTGGGAGAAAGAAACGGGAGGTGTAAGGTTTGGGAACTATGGCGGCAGTGGATAGGAGGTCCCCAGAGCTGGCAAGGTCAGTGATGGTGTGGGAGCCAATGGCCTGGTGATCCTTAGTGGGATTCTGTTCAATGCGTAAGTAAGAGGAAGTGTCTGAGTTGTTGCTGGGTCTCAGAAAGGTAGAGGTCAGTTTGCCAGACTACAACAGCACCCCTTTTATCTGCAGGTTTGAAGGTGAGGTTAGGATTAGTGCAGAGGAAATGGAGATCCCTTGTCTGGAGATCTATTGTTTGCAGAACTGAATTCCTCAATTTCTCTAGTGCCTCATAATGTGGTTTAAAAATAAAAGGCTTGTCATTTTTCTGGCTATTTCTGTTGTATAATCCCTTTAAAAACTGAGCATGCTCTGATAAAAAAAATGCTCTAACATAATTCAACAGGTCTAGGGATGATTGTAAGACTTTTAAGTCTTTGGATATCATGCTTGAGTGAATTTTCATCTAAATTCAGGAATAAAGCACATCTCTGATTGATAATTGTCATACCTAGGAAACTTACTTTTGTACAACAGAGCGAGATTTGTTAATGTTAATTACATAGCCTCTGCCTTTCAGCTTCAGGAAGTAGGTGTGACCAGAAATCATTCGCCAGATCTATGCAAGATTTATATCTTTCACAAGTCAATCTTGGCAGCAGTTGTTGTAATGACTATTGCTGTATCAAAATGGCTGAATCAAATTCTACCGAAACTCGAGCCTCAGCATATGGAAAGTCGAAAATGGGTTTGCCTGTATCCTCTTCGTCAGATGGAACACTTGATTAGAATTGTTGCTGAAATTCTCTTGTGTAATTTTTATTACATTAATATTGGTTTTCCCTACTTTACATTTTGTTTTCTCTGAGCTACAGGGAAGGGAGTGGATACTTGGGATAGGCCATGTCCCTTTGAAAAAAGTATCTTTTTTCTGCAAAGAAATGGAGTGCAGCTAAAGGTCATGGCCTATACCTAGTGCCTAGCCATTGAGGTTGTTGGTGGATATCTCTCCCTCAGGCAGGCTGTCTCTAGTGAACCTGTTTGGTTTGTTGATTATGTCTTCCTTGCTGAGGGGCTGATGCAGGAGAACACTGCGCATATCAACGGCCCAAGGGATGAGTTTGTTCATGTATCTGGTAGTGATTTAGGGCTAATCCCCCTATAGTGCAGAGATTTTCACTAACATAAAGGGGTAATATTATAGAATGAAGTGGGTCCCAATCTGAAACAAGTGAAGATCTGCAGATGCTGGAAATCCGAGCAACACACACAAAGGCCGGAGGAACTCAGCAGGCCAGGCAGCATCTGTGGAAAAAAGTACAGTTGACATTTCGGGCTGAAACCCTTCGGCAGGACTGGTCCCAATCTGCCCTTGCCAGTTATTCTCTGATCTTATAAGATGTTATTAAGCCCTGTCTTTTGACTATTTTACTCAATACTGTATACATACATCTCCACCATTTATTTGTCTATAAATCCACACATACATTTGGAATGGATTTCCACACTCAGGTGCGGATGCTACCAAAGCTTTGGGAAATACCATTAATAAGAGCTGGTGAATACCTTAGGGAGTATGACTGGTCTAGAAGCCCTGATCCCTCCCAGCATTCTGAAGTAGCCACTGCCTGAAAACTCTGAATAGTCAAAGGTCCAAAAGCTTAATGGGAAGTCTATGATGGGGAAGCCTCAGCAGATACTATACAGCAGGGGTTCCCAACCATTTTCACCATTAACAAAGGGGTTCATCGATCCCAGGTTAGGAACCACTGCTGTACAGGAGCCTATCCCAGTATTCTTCTTAGAGTGGCTATAATCAATCTTTTTAGTAGCTCTAGTGCATGTTCCAAGCATCTTTTCTCCAGGATTCATTAGTATTCCTTAAGGTTTAATGATGTGGTTGCTACCTTATGTGACCATAAGGAATAAAGACTATCCACATGAGTCATTACAAAGAATTGGGTCACCAGGTTCTGTCACATAAGCATGTGTTCCCCACCCAGGTGCTTGGTTTCTACCTAAAAAGTGGCCAGATAAAAATTATTACTTATTGTTGGGATCTGGTACAAATTGTGATGGTCTGAGTGCAGTAGGTCGTACAGTGGGGTTCGGCCTGTGTAAGCTGAATCCTACTCTATATTCTATCTCTTCATTATACCAGTCTCTGACTTGAAGAATAAAATATTTATCATGTTCAGTTTAAGGAGCAGTCAGGGTATTATCTCAGATCTCTGATATGTATATTATTAACACGTTCATAGTATTGACCAGCAGTTGCTGAATATTTTATAGTGCTAGCTTGGGTGTTGTAGCTCTTATTGAGAGCTTTCGGAGGTACACGACTGTTAAATAATAATTCTTTCTAAGATAATCCTTTTGGTATAACTGAACAGTTTGGACACCAACTGTGATGGTATTGGGTTTGCTGACTGCAAAGTCAATCAAAGGCTTTAAGCCTTATTGGATACAAATAACAACGAGTACATTCACTAAAGGGAGATTATACTGTACCATCCAATCTTCATTGACTAGCTTACTTCCTTTTTTATTCTCTACATTAGGCTTAGCTGCCAATACTCACTATCTGAGTCGTGGGTCCTTCCTCTCTACCAAACATACTCCCAGCTAACAGAAGTACATAAACCCACAACAATAAACACATCAGGTACTTGAAATGCTAAATAATATTATCTATCTGGTCTGCAAGCTTCCTTGAACTAAGCAACTTAGAGTTAGCTTATCAACTGGAAACAAACTGAACTAATTAAATCAGTGACTTATTCTGCATCTCTTTGAGCATACGAGATAGAATGCTATAAACAGAGCTCCTTTACAAGACTTTGTTTTCTTCTTCAAACTGATTACTGCTTTCCATTTACAATTTAAGAACTTAAGACTGACTCCTGTTTTATGACCAGAAGCTAAACAAAGCATAATTGGAAGTTTATTTACAGCTGTTTGTGATCTTAGAAGTGGCAGCTGGTGTATTTAGAAAGCGAGATTAGCAAGCACCAAGGGGCTTTCTGGCCCAGGAAGGGAATATCCATCACATCCACTTCTTGCTAAGCGAAAATTTCTAATCCAGCTTCTTCCTTCGGACTTCAGCTTCAAGATCAACGTTCCAACTGCTAGAAAGACTCTTTTGCGATGCTCAAAGAACTTACTGAGCAACTCCAATGTAGGGGTCTCTGCCTGTCTTTGGGTATAATTGTTCAATGTTTTCCCCCTTTACTTTGTTAAAGATTAGGTCTAACTGACAAGAATTAACACTCTTTTTCTACTTTATCTTTGAGAATGTAGACTGAAGTGTAGTGTGGGAGGACCCAGAGGATACATTGTCTATAAGAGCAAGAGACATGGGAACAGAATTAGGCTATTCGGCCCATTGAGACTGCTCCACCATTTGATCATGGCTGATCCATTTCCCTATCAACCCCATTCTCCTGCCTTCTTCCTGTAACCTTTGACACCCTGACTTATCAAGAATCGATCAACCTCTGCCTTAACTACACACAATGGCCTGGCTCCACAGCCACCTGTGTCAATGAGTTTCACAGATTCACCATTCTCTGGCTAAAGAAATTTCTCCTTATCTCTGTTCCAAATGGACATCATTTGCTTCTGAGGTTGTGCCCTCTGGTCCTAGACTTCATCCACAAAAGGAAAAATCCTCCCCATATCCATTCTTTCAAGGTCTTTCAACATTCGATAGGTTTTAATGAGATTCCCCCTCATTCTTCTAAATTTCAATGATCACTTACCCAGAGCCATCAAAACCTCCTCATATGATAAGCTTTTCATTCCTGGAATCATTCTTGTGAATTTCTATTGAACCATTTCCAAAGTCAGCACAGCCTTCCTTAAATGGGGGGCCTAAAACTGCTCACAATACTCCAAGTGAATCCTTAGCTTGCTTTTATATTCTGGAATGCTCAAAATGATTGCTAACATTGCTTTTGCCTTTTTCACCATCAACACAACCTGCAAGATAAGTTTTAGTGAATCCTGCACAAGGACTCCCAAATCCCTTTGCATCTCAGATTAGAAAATAGTCTATGTTCTATTCCTTCCACAAAAGTGGATGATCATACATTTCCTGACATATGCCACTTTTTTGTTCATTCTCATAATTATTTCAGTCCTTTTGCAGCTTATCTGCTTTCTCAGAACTACTTGCCCCTCCACCTATTTTTGTATTGATGCAAACTTGGCCACAAAGCCATTAATTCTATCAACCAGATCATTGACATGCAACGTACAAAGAAACAGTCCTAACACTAAAACCCCTGGGGAACACCACTGGTCCCAACCACAATCTATTCCAGCTGCTACCAGCCGGAAAGTGGTACCGTAACATAAAAGCCAGGACCAACAGGCTCCAGGACAGCTTCTTCCACCAGGCCATCAGACTGATGAACTCATGCTGACTTTGAGTATATTCTATATTACATTGACTGTTCTATGTATTATAAATTACTATGATTGCACATATCACATTTAGATGGAGACATAACGTAAAGATTTTTACTTCTCATGTATGTGAAGGATGTAAGAAATAATGTCAATTCAATTCAATTCAATTTAAAATACAATTCTTTTCCCCTTGCCAATCAGCCACTGTTCTGTCCATGCTGGTATCTTTCCTGTAACACTTTGGGCTCTTGTTAAGCAGCATCATATGCAAAGCCTTCTGAAAATTCAAGTACACAACATCCACTGATTCTCCTTTGTCCATCCTGCTTGTTATTTCTTCAAATTCCAACAGGTTAGTTAGGCAAGGTTTTCCAGAACCATTCCAGAATCTAATTTCCTTGAATTTTAAAGGCATTTGATAAGGTACCTCACAAGACAGTCACATAAAACAAGAACCTAAGATCCCTTATGAAATTGGTCTGTTTCTCTCTGCTCACTGGATTTCCATCTTATTCTCTCCTTGCTTCAGATTCACAGCATCCGCAGCATTTATGTTAAGAACTCAAGGGAGTTGTATGTGAAGTGGAGTGCACTTGTTTATACATCTGTCTGATGTTTTTCAGTGCTGTCAATAGTTTAAGATAGTATCAGTGACTTGGTCATAAAGGCAGGAAGTCAGCAGATGATGCCAAACTTGGTGATGTGGTTGCTGGTGAGGAAGCTTCCAGATGGTCGATGTTACAGATTTGAGAATATCAGCGGAAGAAGTTTTGGCAAGTTGCTGTTGTCATTTTGTTGATAAGCATTGTAGACATGATATGTCAATGGTGGATGATTAGTAATATTTGGTTGATGGTTGGTGCCTCCCAACTCTTTCATGGAGTTGTATGGAGTGAACTAAATTGATAAAGTGCTGGATGAACTCACCAGCATCTGTGGAGGGAAATGGATATTCGATGCTTCGGGTTGAGATCCTTCATCTGGACTGTTACTCTAAATGCTGGTCTAGTGCTAAAGACTAATTGGTGTGATAATGGAAATCTAAAGGGGATGCCAAGATGGATCATCTGCTCAGCACTTCCTACTGAGGTTGGATGCAAGTGCTTCAGACCCATCTGGGGCTTGTCATTCTGGAAGCTGCTACTTCCTCTAAGCTATTAATTGTCATATACTGCTTATGGTAGAACTTTGATCTGTTAACATAGTCTGTTTCTTGCAGTTTTCATTATTTAGCATGAATGTGGCTGTTTCACCAGGCTGGTACATCAGCCTCCTGCTGCTCTGGGCTGGCCACAGTAGGTGCCAAAATTTTCACAACTTAAAATTTAAATTATTAGTAACTCAACGAATGTTTGTTGTTGAAGATCACAAGAAAATAAACATCCTTTAATGAACATGATTTCTTACCATCTGGGACCAGCTCTCTTCTGGTTACTACCATCACAGAGAAGTACAAAGGTCAAAAGATGAACATTCAATGTTTTATGAACAGCTTCTTCCCCTCCACCACCAGATTTCTGAATGGTCCACAAAACCATGAACATGACCTCAGTATTTCAGTTCTGCACCAGTTATTTATTTTATGTTATTGTAGTTACAATAATTTTTATGTCTTGT
The DNA here is from genome assembly GCF_030028105.1 of Mobula birostris. Classification (NCBI taxonomy): domain Eukaryota; kingdom Metazoa; phylum Chordata; class Chondrichthyes; order Myliobatiformes; family Myliobatidae; genus Mobula; species Mobula birostris. The sequence continues at coordinate 20,891,543 of NC_092371.1, read as the reverse complement.
ACTGCATTGCTGCCACAAACATAACAAACTCTGTGACATTTATTCGAATGTGCATGAAGAACAGAAAAGGGAAATGTGTTCAAAGTATATTTATTATCAAAGTTCATATATGTCACCATATAGAAGCCTGAGATTCATTCATTTCAGGCAGAAGAAGCAAAAGCTTGGAAACATACATTAGCAGGCTCAGGACAGCTTCTAGACCATTGTTGAACTCTCAACTTCACAATCTAACTTGTAATGGCCCTTGCGCGTTATTGCCTGCCTGCCCTGTGCTTTCTGCTCTGTGTAGCTCTAACACCATTTTCTGCATTCTGTATTGCTTTTCTCTTTGTACTACCTTGAAGTACATATGCTGTGAAATGATCTGAATGGATGGTATGCAACACACAGATTTTCACTGTAGCATTGCACATGTGACAACAATAATCCAATTTCCAATTACCTTGGAGCCAGGGGGTTATTGGTTCAAGTCCCACTTTGGACATTTGATCATTAAATCCAAGTTGATATTTCTCTGCAGTGTAGTACAGAGTTAGTAGAGATGCTTTGAGCAGAAGCATTAAGCAAAAACTCTGTCCTCCTAAGTGAATAATAAAGTTAAAGCCAAGTAACAAAGTTCTCCCCCAATTTTCTGATCAACATTGATCTTTCAAATGAACACTGCAGATTGTCTGGCCTTTATCACATTGCTATTAGTTTGAGTTTACAGCATGCGTTTGACAATCACATTCCTTATCACAAGTCCTTGGTAATAAATTGGTGCACTGATTTTAGTAAATGCCACCTCTAATTGCCTGTTTTATGATCCGCAGAGGCTCCCTTTATTTCCACATAACATTAGTGGGATTGCTGCACACGTGAAATGCCATGGGATGTTGTCAGGTTGTGAAAGGTGCTGTAAAAATACAAGTCTGTCTCTTTTCAAGTGTGAAAAAAAGAACAGAACAAAAAGCAGTCAACATCCTGAATTCAACACAAAAAGGACAAATTTTCATCTGAATAAAGTTGTTTTGCTTCACCCATAATCCAGCTTTGTTTAAATGCTGTTTAAACTCACATTCTCATTGGGTGTTTGATTGACAAATTTGAGATGACCCTTCTATTTCATGCACTTTGATTAACCATCATTTCCTTATGGATTTCCACCTCTGCGTCTTGCATGATATTTGCTGTGTGAAATGTGACTTTAATTTAAGGTTTGCGAATGATATTTAAGCCTGGAAAGAGAGTATTGACAAAAGGAGGTGCACTTCATTTAATATTGAACAAATGATGAACTAACATCAAACATCCATCTTCAGTCTGAGCAGAACTAATGAGGCGACATTTAGATCAGATATGTTGTGTTTGTTATTACACATTAATCTGTTTTGTTTAAATTTGCAAGCTTTCAGGAGCTTTCTTTGCTCCTCTGAGCTGCTTATACAGTTGGTTGGAGTATTATTTAATAAAAAGCAGACTCCAGGGAAACTTTTCCAAATTTGACTTTATACTCAGGGCTTCAAACAGGGAAACCATCGGTTATTGAAATTTAAGAAGAATCAAAATTGCTGGATCTACTTTCGTAATTTTGTTCTGTATCTGGCCTGTTTCTGTGTTCTATTCTACTTTGTAATATATTGAATGAACTGCTGAACAGTTCAAAATAACAATTTAACTCTTTTTTAACCCTTAGCATGTGAGGTCTGCATGTCTGTTGGTGGCTAATAATTGTAAAGTGTCTGTACAGATTAAACACTGTAAATCTATTATGGTCTAATGTTTGTTGATAGTAGCTGGATTCTTTCTTAGTGTGGTAAACCATATATATATATATATATATATATATATATGTTGTAACTGGGTTAACTGTCTGGACACTCCCCTCTGCTGACTGCCACTATGGCTCCTCCCACAGAGTCCTGTATAAAGGTGTTTTGCCTTGCCCCTCCCCCTCAGTCCGGGGGCAGACACTCACCGTGGAGGTCATATTGTACAGCGAATAAAAGCCTTTCAGTATTTTACCAAACCTCAGTCTTTTGGAGTTATTGAAGGTGCTTCAATTTTATTCGCTGTACATTTTAAAGCATGGAACATGTACTGAGACCTGACAAATTAGATTTCGATCCACAAACACCTGAAGCTGGGAATGCTTTCAAACTCTGGCTGGCCTGCTTCGAAGCATACCTAGAGGAGAATAAAGCGACCGACCCTGTAGCGAAGCGCAGAGTTCTACTCTCCAGGGTCAGTCCACGGGTCCATTCGCTGATCAGAGACCAGCCGAACTACGACGGCGCGATGAGTGCCCTCAAAGGACAATACCTGCAACTGATAAACATCGTCTATGCTCAGCACTGCTTAGCGACTCGGGAACAATACCCTGGGGAATCGAGTGCTGAGTTCGTCCAAGCCCTATGGACGCTCGTGCGGGCCTGCAATTTCCAGGAGTTGATGGCAGCACAGGATGCAGAGCTCCTAGTGAGAGACGCCTTCGTCATGGGGACCAGGTCAGTGTATGTGCGCCAGCGGCTGCTGGAAAAAGCTGATCTTACCTTAAGTTCAGCGATCGAGCTGGCCGATATGCTGGAGGCCGCTTTACACAACTCTGAGGCTCTCCAGGCACACGATCCCCCGATGGCCTCGTGGGCACCTCAGTCCCTGCAACCCGCTGGCGAATCGACCTCGGCTGCCACCAGTCGCGAGTCCGCGAAGTGCTACTTCGGCGGACTGGAGAAGCACACCTGGAAACGCTGCCTGGCCCAACAAGCTACCTGCTCCAGCTGCAGAAAGAAGGGCCACTTCGCCAAGGTCTGTAAGTCCAAACCATGAGCGGGATCGAGCAACACAGCGTGCGAGACGTGGGGATCACCATCTTGCCTGCTACCATCTTCCCTGCACGCCGCCACCACGTGCAAGACATGGGGGCCTCCATCTTCCCTGAACGCCGCCACCACATGCGAGACATGGGGGCGGCCATCTTGGTCGGCACCACCACCCACCGCCTACGACCAACAGGTGCTCATGGGGCACCCCACCGAGCCGAACCAAGACAGCGACCCAACCCTGGCTTCTGTGACCCTCGACCAAAGTGCTCCCCACCAGCTCGCAAGGTCAATGATGGACCTCCTGGTGGAGGGGCACAGGACAAGCTGCCTGTTTGATACAGGCAGCACGGAGAGTTTTATCCACCCAGACACGGTGCAGCCTTGTGGACTCGTGATACGGCCGGTAAGTCAGATAGTCACCATGGCTTCCAGGTCACATACAACAGACATCCGGGGGGGTTGTGTAGTGACACTAGTGGTGCAGGGCACAGAATATCGGGACTTTACGTTACTGGTCTTGCCTCAACTGTGTGCCCCTGTGCTATTGGGGCTAGATTTCCAGAGCCACCTGAAGAGCGTGACAATGAAGTGTGATGGGCCCCTCCCGCCAATTACTGTCATAAATCCCGTTTTGTAGAGATATGTCACGTACCCCACTACTGACCACACACACACACCGACCCGCGCATCCCACCCAACATCATGCCAACTGCCACACTACTGACACCACTTGCGGCCTCTCCACCCTCAGGATCCCTCCCCCACCGCTGTTCGCCAACCTGACCCCCGACTGTAAACCTGTGGCAACTAAAAGCAGGAGGTACAGCGCGGGGGACAGAGCTTTCATTAAGTCGGAGGTGCAGCGGCTGCTCAGGGAGGGGGTCATTGAGGCAAGCACAAGTCCTTGGAGGGCGCAGGTGGTGGTTGTTCGGAACGGGGAGAAAAATAGGATGGTCGTGGACTATAGCCAGACCATCAATAGGTTCACGCAGCTCAACACGTACCCTCTACCCCGCATCACAGATATGGTCAATCAGATAGCACAGTACAAGGTTTACTCGACCATAGACCTAAAAATCCACTTACCATCAGCTCCCCATCCGCCGGGAGGACCGCCCTTACACCGCCTTCGAGGCGGACGGCAGGCTTTATCAATTCCTGCGCGTCCCCTTCAGTGTCACGAATGGTGTATCTGTCTTCCAGAGGACAATGGACCGGATGGTGGACCAGGGCCAACTGAAGGCCACGTTCCCATATCTGGATAACATCACCATCTGCGGTCACGACCGGCAGGATCATGACAACAATTTCCAAAAATTTCTCCAAGCGACCAAGGCTTTCAACCTCACCTATAACAAGGACAAGTGTATATTCGGGACCACCCGACTTGCTATCCTTGGGTGTGTCGTGGAGAATGGAGTCATTGGCCCTGACCCCGACCGTATGCGCCCCTTGTTGGAACTCCTCCTTCCCAACACCCTCAGAGCCCTCAAAAGGTGCCTGGGCTTCTTTTCACATTACGCCCAACGGGTCTCTAACTATGCAGACAAGGCCTGCTCCCAGTCAAGTCCACCACATTCCCCCTCTCTGCCGAGGCCCGCGCGGCCTTCAGCCACATAAAAAGGGACATTGCCAAAGCAGCATGCGGTGGATGAGGCTATTCCCTTCCAAGTAGAGAGTGACGCCTCCGACTTTGCGCTGGCTGCTACCCTCAACCAGGCGGGAAGACCAGTGGCGTTCTTCTCCCGTACCCTTCAAGGCCCTGAAATTCGGCACTCCACGGTAGAAAAAGAGGCCCAGGTCATAGTGGAAGCTATTTGGCACTGGAGGCACTATCTTGCTGGCAAAAGGTTCACCCTGCTGACTGACCAGCGCTCAGTCGCGTTCATGTTTAATAATCAGCAGCGGAGCAAAATCAAAAATGATAAAATTCTGAGGTGGAGAATCAAACTATCCACCTACAACTATGACACCATGTACAGGCCTGGGAAGCTCAATGAGCCCTCCGATGCCCTATCCCGGGGAACGTGCGCCAGCGCACAGATCAACTGGCTATACGCTGTACATGTAGATCTTTGCCACCCGGGGGTCACCCAGCTTTTCCACATCGTGAAAGCCCGGAACCTGCTTTACTCCCTTGAGGAGATCAGGACGATGATCAGGGACTGCCAAGTCTGCGCAGAGTGCAAACTGTACTTCTACTGACCCGAAAAGGCACAACTCATCAAGGCCACCCGCCCTTTTGAGCGACTGAGTGTGACTTTAAGGGCCCCCTTCCCTCCACCAACTGCAATGTGTACTTTCTTAATGTTACCGGTGAGTAGTCGCGGTTCCCCTTCTCCATCCCCTGCCCCGACACCACTACCACGTCGGTTATAAAAGCCCTGCGCAAGCTCTTCACTCTGTTCGGATACCCATGCTATATCCACAGTGACAGAGGGTCCTCGTTTATGAGTGACGAGCTGCGCCAATATCTACTGGCTAGGGGAATTGCAACCAGTAGGACCATGAGCTATAATCCCCGGGGGAATGGACAGGTAGAGAAGGAGAATGGCACAGTGTGGAAAACCACACTCTTAGCCCTCAGGTCAAAGGGACTGCCGGTCTCCCGTTGGCAGGAGGTCCTTGCCGAGACACTCCACTCCATCCGCTCTGTGTTACGCACGGCCACCAATGCCACCCCTCATGAGCGGCTCGTTTCTTTTCCCAGAAAGTCGACCACTGGAACCACCCTACCAACTTGGCTGACGTTCCCGGGGCCAGTGCTGCTCCGGAAACATGCGAGGAGCAATAAATACTCCCCGATGGTCGAGATGGTTCACTTACTTCACGCGAACCCCCAGTACGCCTATGTGGTTTTATCTGATGGGCGGGAGGACACGGTCTCCATCCGCGACCTGGCGCCCGCAGCAGCACCAGGCCCCTACCCTGAACACTCCGTGGTGACTATTGACCCCGTACCCAGCGATGTATGTACCCACGGGACACCGCGCACTCCAAACCCTACACAGACATCACACGACACTCCCATACCAGGTGCGACGCACACGCACGAGGGATTAACAACGCCTAACATGCTGGCACCTCAAGTCAGGCCGGAGCCAGCACAACAACCGTTGCCGATGCAATCACCACCGGTGCTACGTAGATCACAGCGACGGACTCGACCGCCTGATAGACTTGACCTGTAAATATACTTCTTGTAAATATTGTCAGTCACTTCACTGCGCAGGACTCTTTTTTGTTAAAAAAAGGAGGGGTGAATGTGGTAAACCATGTATATATGTTGTAACTGGGTTAACTGTCTGGACACACCCCTCTGCTGACTGCCCCTGTGGCTCCTCCCACAGAGTCCTGTATAAAGGTGATTTCGCCTTGCCGCTCCCCCTCAGTCCGGGGGAAGACACTCACCATGGAGGTCGTATTGTACAGCAAATAAAAGCCTTTCAGTATTTTACCAAACCTCAGTCTTTTGGAGCTATTGAAGGTGCTTCACTTAGTGTCTGTCAAATTGGCTTGATGGATTCTTTTTTTGTTTTCAGGCTTATCGATGATGTAAAATTAATGCCCTTCTATAAATCCAAGGAATGTTGTGTTCAAAACATTGGTGGATTAATGAATAAGGAGTGACCATTACAAAGTCTAATTGATGTATAAGGGTTTGCTGAACACTGTTGCTTGAATGAAAGAAACCATGCTGAGTTAATGGCATGAGAACGTAAGATCAAAGAATTTATCCATTATTGAGTGTCTCACTATGCTTGCAGAGCTCCCTATCTATTGGGGTGCCTTCCCTGGGTTCATCAGAGTTCAATCGAGGACCAGAAATTGTAATTGGTGCCTGGAATCTAGGGGTGTCTGAATTCAGTGTTTCCCTGACACAGCAACAAACAAGTGCCGACAAAGAATTGAGAGCCCTGAAATCTTTGTAACTTACTAAGTAGCATTTAGTGTGGTTTATTTGTGCTTCCTATTTTATGATAATAAATTAGACTTCAGTTACATTGTTGTGCTGGACACTCGAATTGCTTGGGTCTGATCAATCTAATGCATTACGGTTTCTACTTAAACAGAGTTAAACTCCCTTCTAAACTTACGATTTTCACACTTTTATTTTTCACCTTTGCAACAGTCTAATCCCCTCCCTTTTGTTGTCTCTTTAAAGTTCTTTTGTCCCAACTCCAACACATATTCCCTTAGATATAGCACAGCCTTGGAAAAAATCAGCAGCCTCATTCTCCTGTCTGCATTGCATTCATCACAGAATTCTGCTTTCAAAAAAAAAATTACCGTAACAGCCTTCTATTCTTCCAAAAATGATGAAACAGCTGACAGAGAGCAGGTGAAAGAGCTTGAGGACTGGTGCCAGGCAAATAACCTCTTCCTCAATGTCAACAGGACAAAGGAGATAGTTATCGACTTCAGGAGAACTCGTACCACTCACACGGCTCTTTAATATCATTGGCACAGCAGTGGAAATTGCAAACAGTTTCAAACTCCCGGTACCTAACTACATCCCACACAATCAAGAAAACTCACCAATCCCTCTGAAGAGGCTAAGAGAGTTAGACTAAGCACATCTATTCTCATATTCTTCTACAGATATGCAGTACAGAGCATGCTAACATGCTACATCACCACATTGTACAGAAACTGCACTGTTGTAGACAGGAAGGCTCTATGATGGATAATCAATACTGTCCAATATATTACCAGCACCAGCCTACCTGTAATCAAGGACTTATATACAGATATATGCAGGGAAAGGGCCATAACATCATGAAGGATCCCACTACTCTCTTCATGGACTGTTTGTCCCTCTCTCATCAGGAAAGAGGCTACGTAACATCCACACCAGGACCACCAGACTCATAAACAGTTACAATCTCCAAGCAGTAAGGCTGATCAACACCTCCACCCACTAACCCACCCCGCCACACCCCTCACCACCATTACTTTATTACTTCCTGTCAGAATCGCCTTAAGTATGCACATTCCTATGTCCAGCATCATCTTATGGACATACAAATAATCAATGTATATAAGGTATCTTATATTTATATTTATTGTGTTTTTTTATTACTGTGTTCTTTATCTTAATTTTTTTCATTGTTGTGCTGATCAGATTCGGAGTAACAATTATTTCATTCTCCTTTACACTTGCATACTGGAAATGACATTAAACAATCTTGAATCTTGAATCTTCCATCACAAATTTCTCCAGTTTATTTTATTTTTTATTTTATTTATTTATGTATTTATCTTAGGCCTTCCAGCCCACCTAGTCACACTGCCCAACAACCCTCATATTTAACCCTAGCCTAATCACAAGACAACTTACAATGACAAATTAACTTTCTTACCAGTACGTCTATGGATGGTGGGAGGAAACCAGAGCACCCGGAGGAAATCCACACACATACACAGTGAACGTACAAAGTTTCTTACTGGGGACACTGAAAATGAACTCTGAACTCCAACATCTTGAACTGTAGTAGCATCACACCAACCACTGCACTACTGTGGCCTTTGAACTGTTACTCGGAGAGTGTGTATGTGTTTTACGGTGTGAGTTTGTTGAATTTACATCTATTCCCTTGTCAGCCACGGTTTTCCCATTCTCCCTTTAGAACCTTCTTCATCTTTGTGATGATTCTATCCTGCGTCTTCCTACTTGCTCCCAGAAACCCCAACCATTGCTGTTCTGCGGTCATCCCTGCTCGTGGCCCATTCCAATCAACTTTGGCCAACACCTATCTATGCCTCTGTAATTCGCTTTATTCTGCTGCAATACTGCTACATCTGACTTTATTTATGGACTCAATCTGGTTTCTAACGCTGTTGCTTGCTTCTATTATTTATGTGATTTGTAACATTGCATGATTTTTTCCCTCTGTCTCTCCACATTCGGTGTTGGTCTTTCTTTTTTTAATTGTGTTCTTTCAGGTTTCTTGTTTTGTGGCCGCCTGTAAGCAGACAAATCTTAAGTTTATATAATTTATATATACTTTGATAAAAAAAATGTGCTTTGAATCCTTGAATCTTTGAAATTTCTCTCTCTCAAACTGCAATGTGAATTCTATCATATTAGGCTTACTGGATCCTAAGGGTTCCTTTACCTTAAGATCTGTAATTAAATCTTGTTCATTACACAACACCCAATCCAAAGTTGCCTTTCCCCTTGTGAGGTCAACCACAAGCTGCTCTGAAAAAACTTGTCATAGGCATTCTACAAATTCCCTCCTTTGGGATCCAACGCCAACCTGATTTTGCTAATCGACTTGTATAATGAAATACCCCATCACTATCATAACATTGCCCTTTTAACATGACTTTTCCATCTTCCATTGTAACTTGTATCCCACATCCTGGTTACTGTTCAGAGGCATGTATATAACTCCTTTGTACCACTGCAGTTTCTTAACACTACCCACAAGGATTCTACATCTTCCAATCTTATTTCAACAATTTCTAAGGACTTTATTTCATCTTTTACCAACAGAGCCACCCCACCCTCTATGTCTGTCCTGTAGATACATTGTGTATTCTTTGATTTAAAGCTCCCAACTATGATCTTCTTTGGGCCGTGACTCAGTGATGCCCACAACATCATACCTGCCAATCTCTAACTGTGCTGCAAGTTCATCTACCTCATTCTGTATATGGCATGCATTCAATTATAACACCTTCAGTCCTATATTCCTTACCCTGTTTGATTCTATCCCTATGTTATACTTTAAATCATCCCACTGACTGCAATTTTACCCTATTATCAGCGTGTCCTTCCTCACAGTCTCACTGCACACATGTATACCAACTGCCCCATCCTCAGCCATATCATTCTGGTCCCCACCACCCTGCCAAATTAAATTAAACCCTCCATGGCAGGTCCCCATTGGGCTCAGGTGTAACCCATCATTTCTGTACAGGTCATAACCTTTCCCAGAAGGGCTAACAATGTCCAGAATTCTGAAACCCTGCTCCTGCACCAATTCCTCAGCCACACATTCATCGGCTAAATCATCCTATCTTACTCGAACTGGCACTTGGCACAGGCAGCAATCCAAAGATTTCTACTCTTGAGGTCCTGCTCTTTGGCTTTCTACCTAACTTCCTATATTCTATTTATTTTGGATTTGCTTTCTTATTTGAATCTAAGTTCTCCAGCTGCCGCTGGGATCTCATTTCTGACCCAAGATTGATTATCCAATTTATGGGTACTAGCTTAGTAATTTAAATGCTAATCTACTGACCCCAGAGAAGATCAGGCAAAGGTGGTTAGATGTCTTTTTCTTTTTTTCCTTTCTCACAGGGCAGTAAGAACAAATGCAGAGGTCTCAGTGCCAATATAGCTGAGAACATTTCATTCAATTCAGAATGGGGTCACCTTTGCTGGAAATTACAATGCAACTAGTGGCCATATACTGTGAGCACTAAGATAACACACATGGAAAAAGGTACACTTAGCAGTCACCAGTGGACAGTGCTGCCTGGATGATTACAATTCTTTCCTCTGGTTTCTCACTGATATGGTTGAAATTGAAACACAGGACCAATTAATATTTTTGCACAGATTGTTTCTTTGTGCAATTAAATTCAATTTTTCAAGCGTTTATATATTTATTGATATAACATTGTCTTAGATAACCATGGAAACAACCAGATCAACCTATCACATTGACTTATTAATGGGCGGCAATTGGGATCCAAATGCTGTCCCGAGACAGGAGAGGAGGAAGTGGGGACAAGGATGAACCCATGTGTTCTTGCTTCACATTTTTATTCATTGTAGCACTCCACTGCCCATTCTCCTTCAGCAATAATTAATAGCAGACTTCGGCAAACCATCTGCCTCCTGCAGGGTAGTAGAGAAAGCTAATTTATCAGATATTAACACTTGTACGGACCGCAGGAGCACCTATGCATACAATGTGATCACAGGTCTCCCTCATATCTGCACAAACTAATTGAAAAAGTAATGACTTTATCTGAGGTGGCATGAGTCACTGCAATTTGTCTATACTGTTTCTTTTCTGTCTAATGTATTCTCAATGTATATTTAGGTTGTTAGAGAGTGATGAATGGGGTTTACCTTGCTGGCACTAGGTTAAAACAAACTTACCTCAGGAAAGTTTTATCAGAAAATGCAGATGCTCTTGTCTGTTTCAGTTTGAAGTTGACTCAGTGTCTCAGAGGTGTTATACGTGGACATTTTTATTAACCTCAATCCTACAGATGCTGTGAATTTTTTAAAGGGAAATATAACTGTTCACTGGATTATAATGACACAAGGTGCATTGAAATAATTTCTAGGCAGCGTCCTCAAACACATCTGGTATATCACTTGCTGCTGCTTATCTATCAGGCACTTGGAAAGCACATTTATTAAGGTGTTCCTCATTTTAAAAAATTGGATGTGACTTCCATTCTGTGCAGTTAATTTTTCCCATGCTCTGCCTCCTGACACCACCCCCCACCCCTACAGGAAAACTTCAAGGAACTAGACAGAAGAGAATACTTGAGTTTTGGAGGAAATTACTGCACGAGCTGAGAATAGTCATTCTGCAGTGCTCCACCCAGGAAATTTGACTTGACTGTTGACTGTCACTTTTTTTCCACCCACTAATTTCTCAAATGCTCTCTTAAAAAGTTGATGCTTATCTGCTAGCAAGCCAGAATTTATTAAGCAGTTCCATTTAAAACAGCTTCCATCCTGCAGAGTTAATTTTTTCATCTACAAAAATGACCAAGTTGCTAGTTTCAAGAGATGATTCTCTTCCACGGATCAATGGACACCAGTGGTTAAATTACTCACATTGGTCATACCTTTCTTCATAGCTCTGGCCTCAGGGCGTGTTTTTGAAGGATCCCACCACAATACAAGTTGTGCTCTTTCTGCTACTCGTGCTGCAGGGAGACTTCATGAGCTTCTTTCTCAGGGAGAAAATAAGGGTCTTTGGGTGAATCTGATGTGTGAATGTGAGGTGCAGTTGAAACCTCCATAGGTGAACTGTTGCTTCACCGGGGAAAAGTTCAGGGCCCAGGGCTGTGGGGAGAGAAGATGAGACAAGGCAGGTGTGGCAATCCAGTGGATGAGAAAGTACCAGAGCAAGGACTGAACCCAGGGAGACTTTTTCCACCTGATATAAGTACTGATTTTTTGAGGGTCCCTTTATATGGTTTGCTTATTTTTGTGTGTGTGTGTGTGTGTGTGTGTGTGTGTGTGTGTGTGTGTGTGTCATACTCTGCCAAAACCTCAGCGACCACTTTTTCAAGTGGTTGTCTTGGAGGAAAGATTCTGTGAGTGGACCCACACGTCCTTCTCAAAGTGCAGTTTTTTTTACAAGGCCAAGTTGTGAGCTTGACACTCTACCCGGCATGGGTGGAAAGCATGCCCGGGAGTGGCCCGACTGGATTCGAACTCGGAAACCTTCGCTCTGGAGTCCGGCGCTGATGTCACTGCGCCACCAGCCGGCTTGGTTTCCTTGTACCTGATGCAAAAGATGGCCTGTTCTAAAATATTTATATTCAAATTACAATAGAAATGTAAAAGAATGAAGTTAAATTGCAAGGTTTGTACGTGTTAAATTATAAATGAGCGGCTGGTCTGCAGCTGACCAATGTGTAACGTTAGGAGGTGACTGGTCTCAAAGACTCTCCAAGTCCACTGTGAGATCACAAATTAAACTCTACCCGGTTATTTTGCAACATTTAAAGGTTGAAGGCAAATTATTTCCTCTCCTTTTCTGAAGAATGGATGATGTCTGTGCATGGTTTGTTTTAGTGAGGAGAGGCCATTGCACAATAGCCATGTATAGAGCTATCAGAGGGAGGTTTCGATCAAACAGCAAGAAGGTGCAAAATGGCAGGAGTCAGGGTGTGCTGCACATTCTGAACACACACACACACACAGGCATACTCTCACCCTAGACACAGACACAGGCACACTCGCAATCTACACACCGACACAGACACATATACATAGGCACACTTACACACACATGCACACAGACACAGGCACGCTCACAGCCTACAGACGCAGACACATTTACAACCTACACACAGACACAGGTACACTCACAACCTACGCTAAGACATATTCATACTCTGATCGCACACACACAGACATACTCACAACTTACACATATACACACACACACACACACACACACACACAGAGTCACACTCTCCACACACATATGGACACACTTGCACCCTACACGCAGACACCATCATACTCTGATCACAGACATACGAACACACATGCACATACACCCAGAGTCATTCTCTGACTACACACATACTGTCATTCACAACCTAAGCACTCACAGTCATACACTGACCACTGACTGCATACATAGAGGCACACAACCTAAACACTCTGACCACACACATACAGACACATTCATTGAGTAAACACACACAGTGATATATCACATAAAGGCATGGGCATGCAATCTTATACAATCCTGACCCCTCCCCCCCACCATCTCCATCCTCCTTTACAGTCTTCCCTCCCTCAAACTTCAGGCCTCTGTCTCTTTTCCCTGAATTGTGTCTCTTGATTTCTCCTTTCCTTCTGTTTCCCTCCAACTCAGCTCTCTTCCCCCTCTCTTATTGTCTTCCCTCTTATCTCCTTCCCTCAGCTGGGTTCTGCTTGTTTACAATAAACACACAACTGAAAAGGCATTCCATAAATAACATGCCTTGTCTCTTGCTAAGGAAACAACCCATGCCGATGAGCTGGAGACCAATCTTTAAATAAAGATAACACAAAATGCTTGGGTGCCTCCTAAATGGTTCAAAGACATCTTTGACTGAGCAAGGTTTCAATCTTTAGTAGTTTAATTAAGCTGCAATGTTTATCTCGAAAGCTGTAAACTAAAATTTATTTCAGAATGAAAATTTTAACTTTACAATGACTTTCTGGTGTGGAAATTTCCAAACCACTTTACTTACAACTGGGCTGCAGATTCGTGAAATCAACCCCAAAATTGGCACAAACACTTGCACTCCAACCAAATTTATTTTCCCTTCTTGGTTTTCTGTGGTGGATGGAAATGCAATTTTATAGAGTCATTGAGTAAATCAGCACAGATACAGGTTCTTTAGCCCATTGAGACTATGCTGACTGCAGTCTTGAGGGTCTCAATTTTCTGCATTTAGCCCATCTCTCAAGATCTACCCTGGGCCCAACCTATCAACGCAAGTATGAAGAAGGACATGCCACTGGTTATATTTCCTTAGGAATTTGAGGAGATTTGGTATATCACCAAAGACACTGGGAAATTTCTACAGATGTGCTGTGGAGAGTATTCCAATTGGTTGGATTACTGTCTAGTATGGAAGGGCCACTGCACAAGATGGAGAGAGCTACAGGAAGTTGTAAGCTCAGCCAGCTCCAACACTGGCACTAGTATTGGGGACATTTTCAAAAGGCGATTCCTGAAGAAGGCAACATCTGTCATTAGAACCCCCACTGCCCAGGACATGCCCTCTCCTCATTACTATGACCAGAGAGGATGCACAGGAGCTGAACACACAGACAGACAGACACACACACACACACGCACACACACACACACACACGCACATACACACACACACATACTCAATGCAATGAATCCAAGAATGATACCGGATTGAAATCAAGAATGATCCAGCACCTGCAGATGATCTCTTGTCTGTGATACTACCACTACTGCAAAATCTCTTCAAGGGATGCCTACCCTGAAAAAGTTTAAATCCTCCCTTCGATGGAAGCTCTGAGAAACCCCCTCTCACTGCTCCCCCTCTGTGATCTCTGCTGCCCTCCAAATATTCGATCACGTGCTCACCCAGTCTTGCTACCATAGCCACTTATCCTTCCTGGGAACATGTCTTCGCTGCCATCCTGTGCAACTTGGTATGAGCAGGGTTCAGAAAATCACCTATCTACAGACCACAGAAACTACCATCTCCAATGACGGCGGCTCTAGGCATGATCTCTGCTGCTTCACCCTTGGACCTCGATACCATCGCACACCCCCAGACAACATGATCTCTGAATCCATCTCCGACCCCAATGGCTTTGGACACCTGTGTACCGGTGACACTAACATTGTCAACACAGATTTCAATGATCCTGAGTGTATTCAGAACCCCAATTCCACTGCTGTCAGTGCTGGTTCTAACAACTTCAGACGCCTTGAAACTGTGAATTGCGCAACCTCTAAATCCAAACTTGACCGACAGCACTTCCAGGATGAGACTTCACACGCTGCTGCTGGAAGCCCAGTCTCCCCATCTCCATGACCACTCTTCAATCTCGTGTCTCTCAGGCCTCACCGTTAGCTCTTGGGTGCACGGAGCCTCAATCTTCCTCCCACTGCACATTCCACGAACACCCCTACCCTCCTCTCTCCTCAGACACTGCCAACCCTCTTTCCTCCTATGATCCCAGTTCTCGTTCATGCCAGATCCTCACAATTCCCTCCGACCTTCTCCTCTCTGAGTCAGAATGTTCTGTCCTGAATAAAGGCTTCACCTTTCTCGCCATGCACCCACATTTCAGTGAGTTCTTTGCCGCCATGACGCTAAGCGCTTCTTCCACCCCCTCTGTCTCCATGCCTAATTCTTTGGCAAGGACTCTCCAGGCCACCCTGATGACCCTTTCTCCTCTCTTTAACCCTCCTCCTTTTCTAGAACACCCACTCTGATTTTCTGACTTGTCTGGATCTTCTTATTTCTAACTGCTGACAAAACATCAATCATCTCAACTTTAACACTCCTCTCTTAGATTTAAACCTCACTCGCTGTTCTTCACTCTTTCCACACTAATCACAAATTTACCAACAAACCTAAAGATAATGGAGGTGCTGTAGACTGGCAGATGATCTCTACCTTATTGAGGCCAAGCAGCAACTCTGAGACACCTCCGCTTACTTACCTCTTGAAAAGGGCCCCACTAAGGAGCACCAGGTCATTGTCTCCCACACCATCACTGACCTTATCAACTCTGAAGGATCTCTCATCCCCTGCCACCAACCTCATAGTTCTTGCATCCCACACCTCCTCTTTCTACCTCCTGCCCGAGATCCATAAGCATGACTGTCCAGGTTTCTGCCTTCTCCAGCCCCATTGAACATGTCTGGATACCTCAACTCTGTTTTATCCCCCCAGATCCGTCCCTTCCAACATGTATCCATGAAACTTCACATGCTCTTGATCCTTTTATTGACTTTAAGTTCTCTGGCCCCAATTGTCTCATTTTCATTATGGATGTCCAGTCCCTATACACTTCTATCCCCCCATCAGGAGGGCCTTAAAGCTTGCTTCTTCTTTCTGGACAACAGACCCAACCAGTTCCCCTCTACTACCGCTCTTCCTCATCTGGTGGAACCGGTCTTCACTCTTAACAATTTCTCCTTTGTCTCCTCCCACTTCCTTCAAACCAAAGGTGTAGCCATGGGAACTCGCATGGGTCCCAGGTACACCAGTCTTTTCATCAGCTACATGGAACCGTCCATGTTCCAAGCCTACACTGGTATCAGTTCCCAACTCCTTTTATGCTACATCATTGATTGCATTGGTGCTGCTTCCTGTACCCATGCTGAGCTCATCGATTTCATCAACTTTGCCTCCAACTTTCACCCTGCCCTCAAATTTACTTGGCTCATTTCCATCACCTTTCTCCCCTTTCTTGATCTCTCTGTCTCAATCTCGGGAGACAGTATATCTACTGATGTCTTTTACAAACCCACTGAATCTCACAGCAATCTAGACTATACAGTACCTCTTCCCACCCTGTCACTTGTAAAAATGCCACTCATGTTTGTTCTTTGTAAAGACAAACAGAATGGGTAAAAATGCTCAGACTATTTCATTTACAGATTACAGCAATGGCTTTTGCTCTAGCTTGAGCACATGTGACGCGTTCACCTGTGTCATTTGCAGTCCAGGTGAACCACCTGCATTGCCCTCTGGGAATTGAAGTACTTTAATATATACACACATAATAACACAAACACAAAGCAAACAAAATACTATGTCCCCATAAACCTGCAAGAAACAATAATCCTTTGCAACAAAGACATTTACATTCTGTAGCCAGTCCCTTTCTCACTTTTCAACTTTCAATTAGTCTCTGAGGTGGTTTAATGATTCTTTTTAGTCTGCTCCATATTTCCACAGGTGTATTACTTGCATTTAGTGCATTCATATTTTGTATTTCTGAGAATTCTGATCAACAAGTTTATAGTTTGCATCATCTGGCCCCTCGGGTGTACTGATAGGTTATGTGTCACAGCGATGGGTTGGAGATTGTGGTTGTAAATCTACATGGTTCCTTCTCAAAAGTGTTCCTTGCTCCACCTGGATCTAGTAGGAATGTGGAGAAACTTCCTCTTAGATTATGAGGGCATGCAGTCCTCTTTTATTGTCATTTAGTAATGCATGCATTAAGAAATGATACAATGTTCCTCCAATATGATATCACAGAAACACAAGACAAACCAAGACTAAAACAACTGACAAAAACCACATAGTTATAACATATAGTTACAACAGTGCAAAGCAATACTGTAATTTGATAAAGAACAGACCATGAACACGGTAAAAAAAAGTCTCAAATTCTCTCGAAAGTCCCATCATCTCACGCAGACAGTAGAAGGGAGAAACTCTCCCTGCCATGACCTCTAGCGCCGCAAACTTGCCGATGCAGCACCCTGGAAGCACCCGACTGCAGCTGACCCTTGAGACCATCTGAGAATTTTGAGCCTCCGACCAGCCCTCCGACACAGAGCACCGAGCACCTTCTCTGCCGAGTGCTTCGACCCTGGCCCCAGCAACAGGCAATAGGCAAAGCCAAGGATTTGGGGCCTTCCCCTCCAGAGATTCTTGATTGCACAGTAGCAGTGGCAGCGAAGCAAGCATTTCAGAAGTTTTTCCAGATGTTCCTCCATGCTTCTCACATCTGTCTCCGTCAAATCAGGATTGTGCACGGTACCTACTTGCAAATACTGATATCATGCACATTCCTGCATGGGCCATGTGCTAGAATCGTGTCTTGGGATTTGCAGTTGTGGTCCAGGCTTAAGGACTGCTAGGCTTTTGGGGGTCTTGTTGAGATATTGTTTTGTTTCTCATTCTCTTTTAATTTAGCTAATTTGACCTTGTATGCTCCTTTAGGTGTCAACAGAGTTTTATGCACTGGAAGGTGAATGCATATGCATCAGCCCCTCAGCATTTGGGCTGGTTAAAGAACATTTTGTCGTGGCGCACTTTTGTAAATCATCAGCCTTTTGTGGAAGACTTCTATTCACCTTGCACATTCTTCATGAGGCCCTTCACTCACTTGACAGAACTCTCTGCTGGACCATTAGATTTTGGGTGATATGGACTTGAAGTTATATGTCAAAATGCTCAATCATTGGCAAAGGAATCAAATTTACAGTTCAAAAGTTATGGACCATTGTCTGATACAACTTCACATGGAACTCCATACCTCATAAATACATCTTTCAGGAAGGTGATGACCACTTTGCTGGATGTTGATTGTGCTGTTGCAACCGCTGGGTAATTACAAAAGTAATGTATTACAACAATGTGACTTTCCCATTACAATCAAACAAATCCATTCCTGCTTTGAAGTACGGCCTGTCTGGAACAGAGTGTGGTGTAAATGGTTCAACTTGCTGCTTTACTGTGTAGGTAAGATATATTCCTCATGAAGAAATGCCCTGGCTGATGTCTTGGTTCTTTCTTGGCCAGTACATCACATTGCAAGCTCTTTATTTACATTTTTCCTCATCAAGATGCTTTTCATACATCTCCTGCAGCACTTCCTTGTATAGCGACACCAGAATCACAAACCTGTTCTCTTTAAAGACCATATCTTCCACTGCTGACAGTTCAGCTCTGCATGCCCAATAATCCCAAATACATTTTTGAACAGTCTTTCATAGATGTTGCCATCCTTTCTATATTGTCTCTTCGAGTACTTTCATTGTTTCATCTGTCCCCGCTGCTGTCCTAATCTATTGGGAGATATTGGGATGGAAGCGACAATCATGTCAGCATAGGCCTGTACATCTACATTAATCTCTTGGTCACTATTTTCTTTCTTGTGGACTGTTTCAGACAGTGCATCAGCAGCAAACGTATATTTTCTCAGTCTGCAGATCATCTTCATGTCATATTTCTGCAGCCTTATCAACATGCACTGTATCCTCATGGGAAAGCCGTTCAGTGGTTTGGACATAATTGAGACCAATGGTTTGTAGTCTGTCTCCACTTCAAAAGTTTGTCCTTTGATGTACTGATGGAACCCTTCACATGCGTATGTGCTGATGAGAAGCTCCTTCTCTTTCTGGGCATAGTTAGCTTCCACACTTGTTAAAGCCCTTGATGCACAGACCACAGGCTGCCATGTGTTGTTATGCTGCTGCAGTAGTACTGCTCCAAGGTTGTACCGGGACGCGTCAGCTGAGATCCTAGTCCACCTTTCCGGATCATAAAACTTCAGCATGGGCTCTTCAGTTCCGACATTTTTCAGCACCTGGAAACACTCTTCTTGTTCTTGAGATGAAATCCACTCATTTCACCGCTCAAGGAGTGACCTAAATGGTACTGACACAGTAAACACTCGTGTAATGTACTTAGCCAGGTAAATTACCATTCCCAAAAAACAGCTCACCTCTTCCTTGTTTTGGGTGCCTCTCCATGTTTTCAATTTCTGACATCTTTCTTTGGTCAGGCTTCACTCCCTCTTCAGATATGACATCTCCTATGAAGATCAGTGTCTTAACATGTTTCTCTTTATTTAACTTCAAATTAACATTCCACATCATGTCAAGCACCTCTCTCAGTCATGCATCATGTTCATCCTCGGTGAATCCAGACGATGATGTCATCATGGTCGCAACACCAGTTATGCCCTCAAAGATCATAAGGGGGTTTAATGGTAGACTTTTGGCGCAGACAGAATCCCACATGGTAGCCAAAGAAAGTAATATCTTCCCTGTTGTGTGTGAAAAGAAAACAGTCTCGAACTTGCCTCATCAAGTTTCTTCTGCCAAAACCCAGAGGATGTGTCGAGATTGCTAAACCACTTGGCACCTGCAAACCAGGACATGATCTCCTCCCACACTAGCAGGTTAAAGTGCTCTCTCTTGATGGCTTTTTTGAGATTCCTTGGTTCTACACATATCCACAATGTTCCATTTTCCTTTTGCACAAATACCAGAGAACTCACCCATTCTGATGTTTCTTTAACTGTCTGTATGACATTTATCCATTCCATGTTTAAGTTTCTCTCTAAGTGCAAATGGAACTTTCCTCTATGCATGGACAACAGGAGCTACTCTCTCATCTATGAGGATTTTGTGTACACCAAGCAAGCATCTGAGCCCCTCTGGGATTCTACAAACTATTTTGTCTTTGTCTAGCGAGTCTCTCAAATCTTCAAACTGACAGGACTTGCTCGGTGTGAGAAACTCAGCTAAGTATTGGGCAAAGCTAACACTTTATTTCTGGTCACAGAAGAAGAACTCATATCTCTCAAACATGACATTTTTACTTGGAAAAAAAAAAGTCCTCAAATTTTGCCATCACAGTGTCCAATTTAAAGTCTGTCTCAACAATTTGAAAGCTGTTGTAGATGTCCAAAACGTCTTCGCCAGTTTCATGTAGAAAGACAGATGCTTTCAATTTTTCCTCTGTCCCTCTGGTGCTGCTCAGCACAAAATGTCTATTGAATTGCTGTTTGAAGCATTTCCAATTATCAGTTAAATTACTGCTAAACTGCATAGGTGCGGGGGGACTTAAGTTATCCATTACGGGGATTTTCAGCATCTCTCACCTTAATCTCCTGGTGAACTTCTGGACACAATATGCTCTATTGTCACATGGGCCATCGATCTCACTCGCTTCTAGCGCCGTCTTTATTTTCCTGTCGGAACTAGGGTCTCTTTTTCAGGTCACTCGCGGTATTCACACACTGTAGGCTTATTCAGAAAGTCAGAAGGCATGGGTCCAGGGAAGTTTGGGCAGGTGGATTCAGAATTGGCTTGCCTGCAGAAGGCAGAGGGTCATGGTGGAGGGAGTACATTCAGATTGGAGGATTGTGACTAGTGGTGTCCCACAAGTATCTGTTCTGGGACCTCTACTTTTCGTGATTTTTATTAACGACCTGGATGTCAGGGTAGAAGGGTAGGTTGGCAAGTTTGCAGATGACACAAAGGTTGGTGGTGTCGTAGATAGTGTAGAGGATTGTCAAAGATTGCAGATAGACATTGATAGGATGCAGAATTGGGCTGAGAAGTGGCAGATGGAGTTCAACCTGGAGAAGTGTGAGGTGGTACACTTTGGAAGGACAAACTCCAAGGCAGAGTACAAAGTAAATGGCAGGATACTTGGTAGTGTGGAGAAGCAGAGGGATCTCGGGGTACATGTCCACAGATCCCTGAAAGTTGCCTCACAGGTGGATAGGGTAGTTAAGAAAGCTTATGGGGTGTTAGCTTTCATAAGTCGAGGGATAGAGTTTAAGAGTCGCGATGTAATGATGCAGCTCTATAAAACGCAAACAACAGGAATTCTGCAGATGCTGGAAATTCAAGCAACACACATCAAAGTTGCTGGTGAACGCAGCAGGCCAGGCAGCATCTCTAGGAAGAGGTGCAGTCGATGTTTCAGTCCGAGACCCTTCGTCAGGACTAACTAAAGGAAGAGTGAGTAAGAGATTTGAAAGTTGGAGGGGGAGGGGGAGATCCAAAATGATAGGAGAAGACAGGAGGGGGAGGGATGGAGCCAAGAGCTGGACAGGTGATTGGCAAAAGGGATACGAGAGGATCATGGGACAGGAGGTCCGGAAAGAAAGACGGGGGGGGGGAACCCAGAGGATGGGCAAGGGGTATATTCAGAGGGACAGAGGGAGAAAAAGGAGAGTGGAAGAATGTGTGTATAAAAATAAGTAACAGATGGGGTACGAGGGGTCGGTGGGGCATTAGCGGAAGTTAGAGAAGTCGATGTTCATGCCATCAGGTTGGAGGCTACCCAGACGGAATATAAGGTGTTGTTCCTCCAACCTGAGTGTGGCTTCATCTTGACAGTAGAGGAGGCCGTGGATGACATATCAGAATGGGAATGGGATGTGGAATTAAAATGTGTGGCCACTGGGAGATCCTGCTTTCTCTGGCGGACAGAGCGTAGGTGTTCAGCAAAGCGGTCTCCCAGTCTGCGTTGGATCTCTTCCTAGAGCTGCCGCCTGGCCTGCTGCGTTCACCAGCAACTTTGATGTGTGCAGCTCTATAAAACTCTGGTTAGGCCACACTTGGAGTACTGTGTCCAGTTCTGGTCGCCTCACTATAGGAAGGATGTGGAAGCATTGGAAAAGGTACAGAGGAGATTTACCAGGATGCTGCCTGGTTTAGAGAGTATGCATTATGATCAGAGATTAAAGGAGCTAGGGCTTTACTCTTTGAAGAGAAGGAGGATGAGATGAGACATGATAGAGGTGTACAAGATAATAAGAGGAATGGATAGAGTGGGTAGCCAGCGCCTCTTCCCCAGGGCACCACTGCTCAATACAAGAGGACATGGCTTTAAGGTAAGGGGTGGGAAGTTCAAGGGGGATATTAGAGGAAGGATTTTTTCTCAGAGAGTGGTTGGTGCATGGAATGCACTGCCTGAGTCAGTGGTGGAGGCAGATACACTACTGAAGTTTAAGAGACTACTAGACAGGTATATGGAGGAATTTAAGGTGGGGGCTTATATGGGAGGCAGGGTTTGAGGGTCGGCACAACATTGTGGGCCAAAGGGCCTGTACTGTGCTGTACTATTCTATGTTCTATCCATTTATGTTTTGCAATTAGATCTCACACCAACTTCTTACATCATGTTATGTTTGTTCTTTGTAAAGACAAACAGCATGGGTAAAAAGACATACTTACAGATAAACAGCAATGTCTTTTTCTCCATCCCGAACACATGTGACGAGCACGCCTGCATCATTTCCATTTCCGGGTGAATCACCCTCGTTGCCCATTGGGATCTGAAGTTCTTTATTATGTACACACATAATAACACAAGTCCCTTTTCTTGGTTCCTCCATCTTAGCTGTATCTGCTCTCAGGATGAGGCTTTTCATTCCGGAATAACTGAGAAAGAGGGTTCCCTTCCTGCACCCTCACCTATATCTCTTCCATTTCGAGCAATTCTGTCCTCACATCATCCTTCCACCATCACACCAGGGATACAGTTATTCTTGTCCTCACCTACCACCCCACTAGTCTCCCGCCATTTACAATGGGATCCCACAACCAAGCGCATATTTTCCTCCCCCCATTTTCTGCTTTCCACAGGAATCACTCCCTACACAACTCACTTCTCCACTCGTCCCTCCCCAGTGATCTCCCTCCTGGCACTTATCCTTGCAACCTGTACAAGTGCTACACCTGTGCCTACACTTCCTCCCTTACTACCATTCAGGGCCCCAAACAGTCCTTCCAGGTGAGGCAATACTTCATTTGCTAGTCCCTTGGGGTCATCTACTATATCTGATGCTCTCAGGGTGGCCTCCAGTATATCGGTGAAACCTGACCTGACTTCATCATGCACCTTCTCTCTGTCCACCACAACAAGTGGGATTTCCCAGTGGCCAACCATTTAAATTCTGCTTTCCATTCTGACATGTCAGTCCATGACCCCCTGTACTGCAACAATGAAGCTACCTTCAGGTTGGAGGAGCAACATCTTATATTCTGTCTGGGTAGCCTCCAACCTGGTGACACGGCCATCAATTTCTTGATCTTCCGGTAATTGATACCCCTTCTCTTTCACCATTCCTCATTCCTGTTTCCCTCTCTCACCTTATCTCCTAATCTAACCATCAGCTCCCTCTGATGTTCCTCCCCCTTCCCTTTCTTCCATGGTCTTCTGTCCTCTCTTATCAGATTCCCCCATCTCCAGCCCTTTATCTCTTTCACCAATCAACTTTCCAGCTATTTACTTCACCACTCACCCTCTCCCAGTTTCACCTATCACCTGCCACCTTGTATTTCTTCCTCCCCTTCCCACCACCTTCCTAGCCTGACTTCTTCCCCCTTCCTTTCCCGTCCTGATGAAGGGTCTCGGCCTGAAACATCGACTGTTTACACTTTTCCTGGGATGATGCTTGGCCTGCTGAGTTCCTCCAGAATTCTGTGAGTGCTGCAGCGAATGATAGCTTATTTTTTTTATACTGTGTGTGTGTGTGTGTGTGTGTGTGTGTGTGTGTGTGTGTGTGTATGTGTACGTGTGTGTGTGTGTGTGTGTGTGTGTGTGTGTGTGTGTGTGTGTGTGTGTGTGGCTTCTGTCGGTCATGGTCGACCATGGGTACCGCGGCTCTGGTAGTCACTGGTTTGTCGAGCAGCGTCGACTGTGGCTATTGAGGCTGATCCTGGAACAGTAGGCTCTGCCACAGTTGCTGCATGTGTTGGGCGTTGTAGAATTGCTGTCCGCTGTCTGCTGTGCTCTCCATTTAGCTCTCCGCTCTTCAAACTGACTCAGGGTCACTCTTTTGCCTTGCTCTAGGTGTTGCTGAAGAGTACCTCACCATTTGTTGTGATCATCTGCTGTATCCTCCCAGCACTCTGGGTTGATTTTTAAGGCTTTCATGTCGCGCTTACAGAGGTCCTTGAAGCAAAGCTGGGGTCTACCAATGTTCCTCTTGTCTGTTGCTAGTTCTTTGTAGAGGATGTCCTTTCATGGACCATTTCTCTAAGGCATGCAAGGACTTCGGGCTTACTATCAGCCTAAAGAAAACAAATGTCCTTGCCCAGAACGTAGTGGAGACACTAGTCATTACCATCGACAATTACGATCCAGAAGTGGTCCACGTGTTCGCATACTTGGGGTTGACCATTAGCAACACTTTCTCCCTCGATGCTGAAATCAATAGGTGTATCGGCAAAGCAGCATCGATCCTTTCTCAACTCTCCTCGCGGGTGTGGGAGAACCCAAAACTCGCTACAAAGACCAAGACTGCTGTGTACAATGCATGTGTTCTCAACACCCTCCTGTATGGTAATGAGACTTGGACCATCTACTCCACACCGGAGAGGAAACTCAATAGTTTTCACCTGCGTAGCCTTCGCCACATCTTCGGTATCACCTAGAGAGACAAAGTCCCAAACTCTGAGGTCCTCTCCCGCGCTGGACTTCCCACAATGTTCACGCTTTTATGACAACGCAGACTGCGCTGGCTGGGCCATGTCCATCGAATACTGTATGTATGTTTCTTGTTATTGAAACCCATTTTTACCCGTGTCTCTAGGGACACAGCTCGTTAGCCCCTTGCTGACAGCCACTGGACTCAGTGATGAGAAAACCACCTTTCTCAAGCTCCAACAACAGGAATTCTGCAGATGTTGGAAATTCAAGCAACACACATCAAAGTTGCTGGTGAACACAGCAGGCCAGGCAGCATCTCTAGGAAGAGGTACAGTCGACGTTTCAGGCCGAGACCCTTAGTCAGGACTCATGGTCTCGGCCTGATACGTCGACTGTACCTCTCCCTAGAGATGCTGCCTGGCCTGCTGCGTTCACCAGCAACTTTGATGTGTGTTTCTCAAGCTCCATACATCCCGGGTCAGTATGAATTGGGTAACAGCAAAACAGGGAAGCTGAGATGTCTCAACCAGCCGATCTGCACAAATACTGTGTAAATACTGCCTCCACACAATTAGCCATTGGTAAGAAATAGCAAATTGTACACAGCATAGAATTATAAAAAAAAGTATATTTACAAATTTCAGCTTTATTGAACAGTTAGTAGGGAAAAAAAATAAAAAGGGCCCATTACAGTTAACCCAGTCCAAATGTACAGATAACTCGGAGCTCATCTTGAAGTTGTCTTTAACTGACGCGCTGGGCCCATGGTCTGTGAGAAAGCACACAGAACCCTACTGATGTTACTCAGAATCCATCTCGAACAAAAGGGCTCCCTGTGGGAGTATTGGTCCTTCCTCCTTGAAGCCATCTTGTGCAACAGGGACGGCATCCTCAGCCATCTTCCCTCCTGTCTTCTCCCAGCTCCCGTCAGAAAGACCCTGAGCCACACCAGTGTCTGTCCCACAAAAAACCTCTCCACCCAGCATTCTCTAGAAACTTCTCCCAATTCCATCATCCTGATTGGCTGATGCAACATTCCTAATTTGAACAACATAGCCCGTTATCTTTAACTCAAACACAAACAGACTGTGAAGGCAGAACAGGCTGTTCATACAGAACCGTTAAAACGAAATACTTACAACATAATGGTAAAAATCTTAGCCAGGGTGTTGCAAATTAATTTATAGTATATTTTATATATTTTACTGTACTGCTGCCACAAAACAACATATTTCATCACATACAGTATGCCAGTGTTAATAAGCCTGATTCTGATTCTGAGTTTGAGACTAATGGGCAAGACAAGAGCTCAGTAAGCAGACGGCAAGAAGTAGCACCAAGCCATTACCGTCAAGCTGCCTCTTCTTTCTAATTTTATTTTACTCTCTGCATTTCACTTTTCTCCAGAAAATTTGTTACAGATGGTGAGTTGCGTTTGCACAGCAGCTAATAAATAAATCCCAGAAGGGTTGGTTACGTGCGAGATGTTCTCCGCCTGACTGAAAAGTTAATTATGATGAGCACAATGCGGCCAGTCTAAGTATAAGGCGTTAAGGCAAAATATTCATGCAAACAATTTGAAAGACATGAAAATAAAGTGAAGGTTAAATCTGGGATTATTCTCAAATAAGCATTATCATTCAAATTACTTTTAAATGCATAAAACAAAGCTTTTGTTGCCTTTGTAATTTGCATATGCATGTTGTGGGTTTTAATTCTGGAAAGGGCAAACATTTCAACTGGCGTTGAAAGGAAGCAAAAGAGTCATTGTCTCCAACAAGCCACTTTGTTCTGATGAGCTAATTACCCGCTGTGACTTTTAAGTAGCAAATACTACTGTGATATCAAGGTGGCTGTCAAGACCACAGTGAGCACTGGTGAGGTTAGAAGGCAGTAAAGGGAGACTGTGATTAAACAGTAAAATCAAACACAGTTCTAATGTTAGTTAACCACTTCTGTGCATAAAAAATTTCAGACTGGAAATGGAAGGAAAATAGATCATACTGGATCAAATTTGAGTGGCAGAAGAGAAAGGAGATGTGACAGTTGTTTAAGTTATGAGGAGAATAGAATAGAAGGTTAGAAAGATTAAAAAACGGGTAAATAGACACAAGAGATTTTACAGATGCTGGAAATATTGAGCAACACCCACAAAATGCTGGAGGAACTCAGCAAGTCAGGCACCATCTACTGAGTGGAACAAACAGTCAATGTTTTGGGCTGAAACGCTTCATCAGAATCTAATGAAGGGTCTAGGCCAGCAGCAATAAAAGGTAAATAGAGATGACAGGTATTCGTGTATGGTGTTTTGGTTGTGCATATAATATAGTAGGACTTCTGATGTGCTGTTATTCCAGCTACTGCAGTTAGTTGGGTGTTCTTCTCTGTCTTTAATGTGAATTCTTGACGCTAGCCCACTACAGCCCACCTCTTGGCCACATTTAACCAACAGACGCTTCCCAGGTGGAAAACAGCAGTGTATCCCTGCTGAAATTCCCAAACTTGGTGAAGGGTAATGTCAAATGCAGGTTCACAGCCTCATCTCCCACACCCGGGAAGAGAAGCTTAATCATAACCCTCTTCGATAAAACAATCAGAATCATGATTATTATTAATGACATGTCCTGAAATTTGTTGTTTTGTGGCAGCAATAAGTTATAAATTAATTAGTGCAAAAGATAAATAACAAGGTACTGTTTATGGATTCATGGACCATTCAGAAATCACATGATGGAGGGGAAGTTGAAGTTCAAGTTTATTGTCATTCAGCTGTAGACATGTATGCCCCCAAATGAAACAACGTTCCTCCGGGCCAAGGTGTACAACACAGTATGTATAACTCACAAACAGCACATTATATGGTGCATTTACATCACAAGTTAAAAGTAAACAGTATAACACTCCTGGTGCTTCATACCTGGTGGGACTTGAACGATGGCAGGGAGTTCAGTAGTCTCATAACCAGGGGAAAGAGCCGTTGCTCATCCTAACAGCACTTGTCCTAATGCTATGGTATTGCCTGCCTGATGGTAGGGGGTGAAAGAGATTTTTGGGAGGATGGGAGGGATCATTGAAAATGCTAAAGGCCCTGCATATGCAGCTGTCCTGGGAACTATCTCAGATGGGTGGAAGAGAGACTGAGACCCCAGTGATCCTCTTCGGTCCTAGCAATCCTTTTCAGGGTCTTGCAGTCAGATACCTTGCAATTCCCACACCAGATGGTGATGCATCTGGGCAGAATACTCTCAATGGTGCTCCTGGAAAAAATGGTTAGAATGGGGGTGGGGAGCCTCACTCATCTCAATTTCCTCAGGAAGTAGATACACTGCTTGACTGAAGAGGTGGTGTTGAGGGACCGGGTGAGATCAGCAAAGTGAATAGTCATACTTTATTGATCCCAGGGGGAAACTGGTTTTTGTTACTGTTGCACCATAAATAATAAATAGTAATAGAACCCATAAATAGTTAAATAGTAATATGTAAATTATGCCAGTCAATTATGAAATAAGTCCAGGACCAGCCTATCGGCACAGGGTGTCTGACCCTCCAAGGGAGGAATTGTAAAGTTTGATGGCCACAGGCAGGAATGACTTCCTATGACGTTCTGTGCTGCATCTTGGAGGAATGAGTCTCTGGCTGAATGTACTCCTGTACCCACCCAGTACATTATGTAGTGGATTGGAGACATTGACCAAGATGGCATGCAACTTAGACAGCATCCTCTTTTCAGACACCACCGTCAGAGAGTCCAGTTCCATCCCCACAACATCACTGGCCTTACGAATGAGTTTGTTGATTCTGTTGGTGTCTGCTACCCTCAGCCTGCTGCCCCAGCACACAACAGCAAACATGATAGCACTGGCCACCACAGACTCGTAGAACATCCTCAGCATCGTCTGGCAGATGTTAAAGGACCTCAGTCTCCTCAGGAAATAGAGACGGCTCTGACGCAGTGGGTCAGAACAACAGTGGGTTGAGCACATAACCCTAGCGCTTAATGTGATGGAACTAAAGATGTTGCAGCCAACATGGATGGACTGCGGTCATTCCGTACCAAGAAATCCAAGATCTAGCTACAGAGCTAGGTGTTGAGAACCATCAGGGACAGTTTACCCACCAGCTACTGTGGGATGATCATATTAAACACTGAGCAGAGGTTGAGAAGTAGTATCCTGATGTGCGAGACACCATTTTCCAGGTGGGACAGGATGGAATAAAGGACAAAGTCTATGGTGTCATCAGTGGACCAAGTTGAGTGTAATCTGAACTGTCTCAATGTAGCAGGAAGGTGAGATTTGATTTAACGCAATCCATAACCAATCACTCAAAATGCATTATTATTGTTGAGTTCTTTGAAACTGGCTGGTATCATCAAGGAAGGTTACTGTTGCCCTCTTGGGCACTGGAATGTCAGTGGCTGGCTTGAAACCTACAGGGGCCACGGACTGTTGTAGAGTGTTTCTGAAGAAGCTGGTCTTAAAACCAATGGGTATTCAGGCTTATATACCTCCTCCACAATGGTAGAGAGCCAAAGAGGGCATGTCCTGGTAAGGGTCTTTAAAGATAGATGTCACCTTCTTGAGGTACTGCCTTTTGAAGATGTCCAGGGTTCTGCCCATAATTGAACATGGCTCAGTCTATAACCCTCTGCATCCTCTAATGATCCTGTGCATTAGAGGCTCCATACTAGGATGTGAGGCAACCCGTCGAAATGATCTCGACCGTACAACAATAAAAATTTACATTTACACAACAAATCTCCTTAAATTCCAATGAAGTAGAGTCATATCTGTGCCTTCTTTGTGATTTTATCAATAAATTGATGCCCAGTAACTTGAAGCTACTCACACTTTCCACCACTGACCCCTCAATGTGGACCCATGTGTGTTCTCCCAGCTTCTCTTTCTCAATGTTCACTGACAATTCCTTGGACTTGCTGATGGTGAGTGCAAAGCTATTGTTCCGACACCACTCTAACAGCTGAGCTATCTCTATTCTGTACTGTTGCCATCCGAGATTCTGCCAACAATAAATTAAACTGTGGTGTCAACAAAACTCCAGGAAATATGGACCACTTCCCAGAACTTGGAAACCAATGAGGCAGTCATCAGTTATTATCAATCACTGACACTGCCTTTGAGCAACTCTGAAAAAGGGTAATTCAGCCCTTTGCGTCCATTCGAGGTACTGGTTCAGCACTCCTGTCAGTCCATTCTTTTTCATTATCCGGCATGTATATCTCGAACACCTGTCCGGCTTCCCTTTGAAGGTGTTGATTAATTCTGTTGCATTATCCCTTCAGAGTCTGAATTCTAGATCATATCTACTTTCTGAATAAAACATGCCTCTCCTTACATTCCTGCCTAAAATTTTAATCCCGTGCCTCCCGGTCCTTAGAGAATCAGTGAATGGGAGCAGGTTCAATTTATTGTAATCAATCATGATTCTCGACTACATTTTTTCCCCTAATTGAATTGTAAAATATCTTGCATTGAATTGGAAATTCCCTGTAACTTCTTTTACGTACGTCCTCTTTGAAGTTCTCAATAGTGTTTTGTCATGTTTTACTCTTGACTCCCTTTCTCTCTCTGTCTCTGTCACCGACCAGGACCTGCATTATTTTTGCATCTTCTGATGTCTGATTTGCCATGGCCTTTCTACATGTGCTTTTTCATTAGAAAGCTAATACCAGTATTGATAATTGGTTTATTAGTTTGGCATATATCAAAATAGTTTGCCCTGCAAACTGTTCAGACAGATCAAAGCATTGTGATGGGAGGCAAATTACTGTGGAGACAAACTGGAGAGGACATTTCTCCTTTTGTCTTTAGACTAACTAGATTATTGCAAATAAAACATTTAATTTATTAACGCCCTGGGTAAGGATGGCACATTTCCATGAATGAAATATGCCGTCGTTACTCAGGCCTAGCCTACATGAGACCTCAGACTCAACAATACATTGGAATCAGGCTCTAAGAATTTATGATCTGCCAAATTTTCTATGAAATCCTACTGTTTATATTCCACCAAATTCATTGAAAGCTACTTAACCTTTTCATCGCAAACAACAGGAATTCTGCAGATGCTGGAAATTCAAGCAACACACATCAAAGTTGCTGGCGAATGCAGCAGGCCAGGCAGCATCTCTAGGAAGAGGTGCAGTCGACGTTTCAGGCCGAGACCCTTCGTCAGGGGGTCTCGGCCTGAAACATCGACTGCACCTCTTCCTAGAGATGCTGCCTGGCCTGCTGCATTCACCAGCAACTTTGATGTGTGTTGCTAACCTTTTCTTCAGTGTGATACTGAGTGGTTTCTTTGCGTTTTGACAAAGGTTACTATTTTTAAAGTGATCCATTGAAGCTGACTGATGGAAGCAGATGTGATGTTTTTAATCTTTTTACCACATTTAACTCTGCATTCTGATGCTAATTAGATGGAAATTTTACATGGAGATACCCACCAATATTTGAGACAGGGCACAAGCAAGTACACTTCAGGGAGCGAAATACAACCTGTTGCATTCTGTATTGCAGACACAGAAAATACTGGAGACATTCAACAGGGCCATCAATATGTGTCTGGTAAGCAGAATTCCTAACGTTTCAACTGAATCCCCTAGCGGAGGTGTTGAAATTCAGCCATGGCAGATTTCTATTCATTCTTTCAAGGATATAGATATTATTGACAAACCCAACATTTTTACTGCCTCCCTAATAGTCCCTGTGCTGAGCAGCTTACTGTACTAATGCAGCGGTATCTTGTAATTGATAGTTGGATTATTATTGCACCAACAGTGAAAAAATTTGGTTTGTATGCCATCCATTCAGATAATTTCCAAGCATAAATAGAAAGGGGAAAACAGTAACAGAATGCAAAATATATTGCTACGGGTACAGCTACAGAGAAAGCACTGCTCAGGCAGACAATAAGATGTCAGAGCCATGACAAGATAGATTGTGAGGTCAAGATTGTGAAGTCCAAAACAAAGTAACACCAGAATATTGAGCGGCCAGATATGCCCCTCCTGCAACCAAGTCTCATTAATAACTACAATATCATAATTCCAGGTGTTGATCCATGAGCTCATCTGTCTTTCCTACAATACTCCTTGCTTTGAAATATCCACAACTCAGAACATTAATCACATCATGCACAACCTTTTGCTTCTTAACTTTGTCTGAGGTCTTAACAACATCTGTCTTCACAAACTCTCTATTATCTGTTCTGGCACTCTGGTTCTCATCCCCTGCAACTCTGGTGTAAGCCCCCCCCACACCTCCCAATGCAGTACTAGCAAACCCTCCCACATTAGGATGTTAGTCCCCCTCCAGTTCAGGTGCAAACTATCTCTTCTGTACAGGTCCCACCTTCCCTGGAAGAGAGCCCAATAATGCAAAATTCTGATGCCTTCCCTCCTGCGCCAAATCATTAGCTATGTGCTAAACTGTATAATTTTCCTATTGCTAGCCTCAGTAGCTCGTGGTATGGGTAGTAATCTTGAGATCACAACCCTGAAGGATAATTGTTATCACTGGAATGTTGTTATCTCCAGTCTATGTATGAAACAGTCATGACTTCTTTCCCTTTGTCTTCTTTGTTCATTGTTTGTTCTTGTAGCACTTAATAAAATCATCATAACCATCACGTTCTATGCTTCATTCTTGCTTTCCAAAGAACTTCTAGATCAATATCAGCAGATTCAATAACAGTTATCTTTGCTCGGCCCATGCCTTCAACTGTTGATGTGTTGTGAATAGAATTCAAAATTGTGCAGTCATCAGTGAACGCTCCCACTGATGATTTTATGATGGAAGGAAGGCCACTGATGGATCAGCTCAAGATGACTGGGCCAGGCATGTGGCCCTGAACTTCTCCTGCAGGCAGTCCTGGGGCTGAGACATCCACAACCAAGGTCCATTGTGCCAGGATGAGTCCAACCAGTTGGGTGTTTTCTTCTTGATGTCCACTAACATTAGGTTGACCAGTGTGCCTTGATGGCAGAGACATTCACATCTCACCAATAAAATTCTGCTCTTTGATCCACGTGTGGACAAAGGCTGTGTTAACATCAGAAGCTGAGCAGCCAAAACAAGGAAACCGGAGGTCCATGCGCCAGTCCTCATTGGGGGATCAGAACTGAAGAGGGTTAGAAAATTTAAATGCCTCTATGTTATCATTTCAGACAATCTGTCCTAGGCTTAGCACATGTGTGCGATAATGAAGAAAGCACGGCAGCGCCTCTACTTCCTGAGAAGTTTGCAAAGATTCGCATGTCGTCTAGCCTAGACCAGCATCTCAGAGTACTTCATCACCGTAGATGTGAGTGCTACTGGTGCACAACTCTTCAATACTACAGCCGGAAAGCTGTCTGGTTCCATAGACCTTATTGCATTGAACATTCTCAATTGCTTCTTGATATATGAGTGAATCAAGATAGCTGAAGACCAGTGCATGTGACAGTGCGACTCCCCGGAGGAAGCAGACAATATTGTAGGAATCGTTAAAATCTGCCGCTTGGAGACTGAGGTATGAGCAAACATGGTTCTGAAGTACAGTTGCCACAGCTTGAATAGTTCTTAATTAGTTCTGAAAATCAGCTCCCTTCCCACAGGAAGTTTATTGGAGGTGAGGTGCAATGTTGTTTCAAAAAAGATAGACGAAAGTTTTGGGGGAATGACGCAGACTCATTTAATGCTGCTCTTCAGTGAGGATAGTTTGCTTTTATGTTTGCATCATCTGCAAATTTGGCCACAAAGTCATCAAATTCTGTTATCCAAAACTTGAGCATATAATGTGAAAAAAAGCAGTACCAACACTGACCCCTGCAGAATACCACTAGCAGCCAACCAGAAAAGATCCCCTTTATTCCCATTCTTTGCCTGGTGCCAGTCAGCCAATCTTCTATCCATACTGATATATTTCCTGTAATAGCATGGGCTTTTATCTTGTTAAGCAACCCCATGTACAGCACCTGGTCAAAGGCCTTCTGAAAATCTAAGTAAACAACATCCACTCCTTTGTCTATCCTGACTGTAATTTTCTCAAAGAAATCTAACAGATTTGTCAGGCAGGATACACCCTTCAGGAAACCATGTTAACTTTTGCCTATTTTATCATGTAGCCTGAAAGCTCATCCTTTATAATGAACTTCAACATCTTCTCAACCACTGAAGTCAGACTAAGTGGCCTATAATTCCCTTTTATCTGCCTTCCTGACTTCTTAAAGAGTGGAGTGACATTTGCAATTCTCCACTATTCCCAAACCATTCCAGAATCAAGTGATCCTTACCGATAAAGCTTACTTCAAGCAACGAATTCAGTTCAGTTTAGTTCTAATTCACTCCCTGCCTTTGTCATATTTGCCTGAATGTGGCGTTGTGATAACTTCAATTTGTATTTTAAGCAGATTTGCTGTCAATTCGGTATTTTGGTCTGCAATTGCTATATCCTCAATCACACAGATATACAACAGAGGTGATGTTAATGTTAAAATCTGCAATGTTACATTACTTAATGTTATTTTAATGTGAAATAGCAAAATACTTTGCAATGCCGTCCTATGGTAGGTTTCAGGATTCTATTGCAAATGCAGTTTAATTATGTCCTGTATTAGATTTCTGATACATTCCACAGTAACAAACTGAATGAATTCTTAATGGGAATATTGTTACAGAGTTTTTCTTCCTGGTTAAGAGAAGAGAACAGGCTTCCATTATCGGCAGTCAAGTAAATCTTGTGAAATTACACCTGAGGGAAAACGTTTTCTTATGACTGATCAATAAGCCACCGAACAGTAATTTCTCACTTGCTCTATAGCTGAGTTCTTGTCAATAATGTGAGTGGATTATAAATTATATTTCCTTTTTATTTAGTTTAGGCCAAAGGTTGCCAATGGATCGAGTAAATAATTGGGTAATTGAAACTTGATACTGAGATTAAAATAATACATAATATTCTTTTGGGGTTTATTATCAGTTTGATTTATGAAAATTTGGAACTCTCTCACAAATGATGTCAATTGAGTCTGATGCCTTTATTATCTCCAGCTAAGGCTCTCATGTTACCCCAGACAGCCTCCTTCTCAACTGCTTTTCAAATGACTAGTTCAGTGCAATGAAACCCAACATCTATTGCTAGCAGCTTGCATTCCCACTAGCAGACTCTGCTTGACTCTGACATTAACAGAATAGTGCATTTTCTGTCCAATTCCTTCTTAGTCTAACACCACTATATGGATTCTCAGGAGCTAGCTTCAGCTGCATCTAAGTTGTCTGTGCTCAGGGAGGGGGTTCATTCGGGGAAGAGTGTGAATTCAGAGCCATAATTGAATACATGCCAGCTGTGGCAGGGTTTGTATACCAATGCATCCTATAAGGTGAAAACTGACAGCATAAACAGCAGTGATGCTCCAGTCCCCGATGAGCTCAAAGTCTTTTATGCAAGCTTTGAAAGGGAGAATAAAACTACGCCCATGCAAATCTCCACAGCATCTGTTGAACCTGTGATCTCTTTTCTCAGAGGTCAGCATCAGAACAACATTGGACCTCGATGGTCATTTACCTGGCAGCATACAGAAAATCTGTGCTAACCGGCTGGCTGGAGTGTTCAAGGATATCTTCAATCTCTCACTCCAGCAGTCTTAGGTTCCCATCTGCTTCAAAAGGTCATCAGTCATACCAATACGCAACAAGAGTAGGGTAAGCTGACTGAACAACTATCAGCTGGTAGCACTCACATCTACTATGATGAAGTGCTTTGAGAGAGTGCACTGATCTACACTGAATTAACTTGTTCCGGTAGAAGAATCTGGACCCACTGCAAACTGCCTACCACCACAACAGGTCTACAGAGCATACAATCTCATGGACTCTCCACAATATAGACAACAGTATTCAACTCCTCAGTACTAAATCAAAAAAATCCAAAACCTGGACCTCTGTATCTCCCTCTGCAAATGGATCCTTCTCTTCCTCATTAGGAGACCACAGTCAGTGCAGATCAGTAATAACATCTCCTCACGGACTAACAACACCGCTACACCTCAAGGACGCAAGCTTAGCCCACTGCTCTACACTCTCTAAACTCTTGACTGTGTGGCTGTCACAGTTCAAATGCCATTATTAAGTTTGCTGATATTGGCAGAAACTCCGATGATAACATGGAGGTTTAGAGCGGTAAGATGGATCTCCTGGTAGAGTGGTGTCGCAACAACAAACTTGCACTCAATGTCAGTAAGACCAAGGAATCAACTGCAGACTTCAGGAGGGAGAAGGTGTGAGAGTACACCCTGGTCCTCATTGAGGAGTCAGCAGTAGAAAGGTTGAGCAGCTTCAGGTTGTCAGACATCAAGATCTATCCTGAAAAACCACCTGGAACCTACCAGCCTTCTCCTTCCCACCCTCCCCCCACCTTCTTTATAGGGCCTCTGCCCCTTCCCCCTACAGTCCTGACGAAGGGTTCCAGCCCGAAACGTCGACCGATCTTTTCCACAGATGCTGCCCGACCTGCTGAGTTCCTCCAGGGTGTTGTGAGTGTTGCTTTGATCCCAACATCTGCAGACTATTTTGTGTCTTCACCACATATATCAGTGATAATAATTCTGATTCTGATTGTCTGGAGAAAGAGCATTACTGTATTGGCAATCTCTGCCTGGATAAATTACCCTGTGGTTTGGACTCATATGATGAGATGCTGTGAGTGCCACATCAGAGAGTTGCAACACAATTCAAGAGGTTTAATATTATCCAGGACAAAGCATTTAACTGGCAGCTTGTCTGCTATCCGTAGTGCCTGCCTCCGCCATGACTGACATCTGTGTGTGGGCTGCAGGATGCATTGTGTTGATGCCAGGAAGATTCTGCACCAACACTGCTCACACATCACCTCCACCACTGAGATGCACAAAGACAATGAATCTGTTGGAAACTTATCACCTACAAATCGGACACTGTCCCAACTTGAAAATATATCATCATCTTTCATTGGTTCTGTGACTAACCCATTTTTTATCCTGTCTATTCTAAGTCCATGAGTGGATTATTTGGTGAGCCAGTATCTGTCATTAAGCATAGGCATTTTGTTTGATGTTTGACCATTATCCTAGAAATATGACTTGATGGGAAATATTTATCAGGATTTTGAAGGGCTGATGAATGGAATTCGATTGATGAATTTTCACAGAAATTCCATAAGATATATAATACCCTGTGATCTAGCCCTCATACAAGATACAATCTCATGATAAGTTTAACAGTCTGTTTCATTTTCAGAACCTCTTGGTTAAAGAATAAGATACAATTCCACTGAAAAGTAGAATTTGAAAATCATCACACTAATCCGCAGGGCCTTTGTCTTACACAAGTTAAAGGAACATCCTGCTACTCTGAGGAAACTAGCCTGGCACCTTCGTAAATAAACACAATTTGCTCAAGTGTGTTCTAACGACTTCAGACTGTGCTATAATTTCTCCAGCACTTAGCTGCTGAGATACTCATCCAATGTGCACCTTAGTGGTAATTCCATTGGCAACATTCCAGTTAACCATGAATAGATTCATTCTTCAAAGCCTTTTAAATTAAAGCATCAATAAAAATCCTTCCATCGGTCCTTGAGATTGCTGATGAAGTGTTTCCCATTAAATTATATTTCTAGATTAATGGTCAAACATCAAACAAAAAAGCATTTGCTTAATGATAAACACTTGCTCACCAAATGATTCATTCACAGACTTAAAATAGGCAGGATAAAGATGATACAGTAAAGGGGAGATAGACTGCAAAATCAGTGTACAGCAAAATGTACGGTGTCACCTGATATCAGATATCACTGTGTCAAACTTTGGGAACTTTCTATCAAACAGCACCACTGGAAGGTAATACATGTCTGAAGGATAACCAATGGTGAGCATTGTGATGACCTGATTAGGCATCTCACATCTGGAGAATGGATTCAGTAAGGAGGACATGGACCAAGCTGGTTGTCTGTAACAATGACACTTCTGTTGCCTAGATCAGATACTTCATATTCCCTAAGAATGTAATTGCAAATTTATGCCAAAGCACTACAGATTTCAGCAGGAATCTATCTTGCAGTGATACATAAGGTATCCATTTGTCTCATTGGGTTCATGATGGCTCCCAGGGGAGCAATCCCATCTATCCCGTTCTCCCTTTCCTTAGCTCTTTGTATCTCAGCA
This sequence comes from Mobula birostris, assembly GCF_030028105.1. Lineage (NCBI taxonomy): Eukaryota > Metazoa > Chordata > Chondrichthyes > Myliobatiformes > Myliobatidae > Mobula > Mobula birostris. The sequence continues at coordinate 20,853,410 of NC_092371.1, read as the reverse complement.
AATTATTTTCTCTCACACATAATTAGCATATGAGCTGTCAGATAGAAAGACAACTTTATCTGAGGTAAAGTTGAGTGTCATGAGTTATGATGCCCAGTTATCTTCAGATGCCCAGAGGCTCCCCTTTGATTCTTTCCCTTTAACTAAAACATACAAAAGGCAAGATACAGTGACAAGCTACACTACCAACCTTTGTAATCTTGGGATTGAGGAGGAAACTGCAGTAACTGCAGAGTAACAGGGAGAAAATGCAGGTAGACATTACCCAAGGTCAGGATCAAACCCAGGGCATGAGTGCAGTGAAACAGCAGTTCTGCCAGTTTCACTATTGGGTCAATTTAACGAGATCTTAAGCAGTCTTGCAACCTTGCAATCAGCTTAGAGAAAAGAACTTTCATAATGTAGGTCAGATATACAGGTCCATAAATGAAAGGAAAATATATTAAGCCCCTGTGATAGATGCGCAAGTGAACCCAGTTCCTCTTTGCTTTGATAACCATGTCAGTAAGCACCAACAAAAAGGAGCCTTGATTCTAATGGGTTTATTTACTCTGATTCTAATTAAGTGTTGATGAACTGACGAAGAAAAATGTAAACATCTGTACCTGCAAATCACTCTGCTTTTCTTTTCTCATTAAAGAAATGTCAAACTGCAAGGAGCGTTACTGTTTTATTTTCCATTTACCGTCAGTTAATGATATTTGCATTCCCCTTGGGAGTTCCAGACGGTGCTAAACCTAAAAGAGAATAAATTCCATTATCCCTAAACAGAATAGTAAGCTGTTACATTAAATACATTTGCCTGACTCATTTGCTTCATGCATTTAATTTCATGCTTCTCTGTCTGAGCAATTTGTTAGTGTTTGGTGCATGACAATTAAAAATCTGTACAATATTATAATTAGGTGAAATAAATGTGCCGTGACATTGCACTAATTATCTGTTACAAGAAATGCTACTATAGTTGCTGACACTTAACTGCATGAATATTAATAGGATATGAAATTATATTGTATTTATTATGTGCATTATTTTTCTGAAACACAACCCTCTCACATCTCTGAAGCTGACATGATAGCGTTCTTCAGGTGGGTGAATCCTGGGAAAGCATCTGGCCCAGACAGTGTACCTGGCTGAGTACTGTAGACCTGTGCTAATCAACTGGCTGGTACATTTCCAGACAACTTCAGCCACTTTACAGTCTGAGGTACCCACCTGCTTCAAGCAGGCTTCAGTCATGCCCGTCACAAAGTCACAGTGTCGTAGAATTCTACAGTATAGAAACAGGCCTCAGAAGTCTTAGAATTCATAGAAATCTATAGCATACTAAAGGTCTTTCAGCCCACAATGTTGTGCCGACCATGTAACCTACTCTAAAAACTGCTTAGAATCACCCTACCGCATATTTTTCAAAGCTCCACGTAACTACCTAAGAAACTCTTAAAAGACCCTATTGTATCCACCTCTATCACTGTCACTGGCAGTGCATTCCACACCCCCACCACTCTTTGTGTAAAAAACTACCTCTGACATCCCCCTTGTACCTACTTCCAAGCTCCTTTGTGTTAGCCATTTCAGTCCTGGGAAAAAGCCTCTGGCTATCCACATAATCAATGATTCTCATCATCTTATACACATCATATCAACTCTCATCCTCCGTCGTTCCAAAGAGAAAAGGCCGAGTTCGCTCAACCTATTCTCATAAGGCATGCTCTCCAATCCAGGCAGCATCCTTGTAAATGTCATCTGCACTGTCTCTATAGTATGAGGTGACCAGAACTCAACTCAGTACTCCAATTGGGTTCTAACTAAGTTCTTATATAGCTTTAACATTACCTCATGGCTCTCGAACTCCCATGGCTGATGAAGGCCATCACACCATACGGCTTCTTAACAACACTGTCAACCTGCACAGCAGCTTTGAGTGTCCTATGAACATGGGCCCCAAGATCTCGCTGATCCTCCGCACTGCCAAGAGTCTTACCATTAATATTATATATTATGTCCTCAAAATTGACCTGAAATTAACCACTTCACACTTATTTGGGTTGAAGTCCATTTGCTACTTCTCAGTCCAGTTCCGCATCTTATCGATGTCCTGCTGTAACCTCTGACAACCCTTCAGACTATCCACAAACCCACAGCTTTTGTGTCATCATCAAAATTATTAACCCTCCCTACTAATTTACCTACTTCCTCATCCAGATCATTTATAAAAATCACAAAGAGGAGACGTCCCAGAACAGAACCTTGCAGAACATCACTGGTCACCGTACTCCATGCAGAATACGAACCATCTACCATCTTCCTTTGCCTTCTGTTGGCAAGCCAATTCTGGATTCACAAAGCAAGGTCTACTTGGATCCCATCTCTTCTTTTTGAATGAACCTTGCATGGGGAATCCTATCAAGTACCTTACTAAAATCCTTATACACTCCATCCACTACTCTACCTTCACCAATACGTTTTGTTACCTCCTCAAAGAATTAAATTAGGCTCATAAGGCATGACCTGTCATTGACAAAGCCATGTTGACAATCCTGAATCAGATTATGTCTCTCCAAATGCTCATAAATCCTGCCTCGCAGGATCTTCTCCAACCACTCGTCTTTGGCCCAACTAGTCCCTGTCAAACTATTATTCTGCCTAACACCTGGACCATATCCCTATATGCTAATCCCATCCATGTACCTATCAAAATTTCTCTTCAATGTTGAAATTGAAACCGAATCCATCATTTCTGCTGGCAGCTCGTTCTACACTCTCACCAAACTCTGAGTGAAGAAGTTCTCCCACATGTTCCTTTTAACCAATTCACCTTTCAACTTTAACTCATGACCACTAATTCTAGTCTCACCCAACCTCAGTGGAAAAAGCCTACCCAACAAGTACGTGGCCACCTTCCCCAATGACTATCATCCACTGTATCCACTGTGATGAAGGGCTTCAGGAGGTTCTCATGAAGCATATCAGCTCCTGTCTGAGGAGTGTCCTGGATCCACTCCAATTTGCCTACTATCAATATTAGATGCAATTTCATTGGCCCTTCACTCAGCTCCGGAAACACCTGGACAAGGAGGATGCATAAATCGGGATTCTCTTCATTGATAACACTGCGGCATTCAACACTATCATCTCCTCGAAACTAATTATTAACCGCTGGGACATCTGCCTCAATACCTCCTTGTGCAACTGGATCCTTGCATGGCCCAATCAGTACACATTGGCAGCAACATCTCCCTCACAGTCACCAGAGGTGCACTACAACCCTGAGTGCTTAGCCCCTGCTCTACTCACTTTATACCTGTGATTGTGTGGCTAAGTACAGCTCCAATGCCACATTTACGTTTGCTGACGAGATCACCGTTGTCGCCAAAATAAATGGGGGACAATGAATTTGCATATACGTAGGAGGGAGATTGAAAATCTGGTTTAATGGTGCAACAACAGCAACCTCTTACTCAACATCAGTAAAACCACTGAGCTGATCATTGACTATAGGAGGAGGAAGCTGCAGGTCCAGATGCCAGTCCTCTTCAGGGTATTGGAGTTGGAGACGATCAGTAACTTTAAATTCCAAAGGATTTGTCCTGGGATCAGCATATAAGTGCCATCACGAAGTAAGTACGACATCACTTCTGCTTTCTGAGATGTTTGCGTAACTTTGGCACACCATCTAATACTTTGACATACTTCAGGGTGCACAGTCGAGAGTATTCTAAGTGGTTGTATGTGGCTGCTATGCTCAGGAATTCACATGATTGGAAGTGTCTACAGAAAGAGGAGGACCCAGTCCAGTCCATCACAGGCCAAGCCCTCCTGACCATTCAGCAAATCCACATAGAATGCTGCCACATGAAAGCTGCATCTGCATTCCAGGGCCTTCACGATCCAGGTCACGCTCTCTTCTCACTACTACAATCTAGCAAGAGGTACAGGAGCCTTAGGTCCAATACCAACAGGTTCAGGAATAGCTATTACCCTCCAACCATCAAGCTTCTGACCTCGTGTGGATAATTTCACTCACATCAACTCTGACCTGATTCTACAACCTATAGACTAGCTGTCAAGAACTGTATAATTCATTTTCTCAGTATCATCCATCTATCTATCTCTCTATTTATCTATCTACCTACCTATCTATATATCTTTCTATCTATCTATCTACAGTATTTTTTATCTACCTAACTAACTACCTATCTATCCATCTGTCTATCTATCTATCTACCTATCTATTTATTTTTTCATTTGCATATTGGCTGTTTTTCAATCTTTACTTATGTATAGTATTTTTCATAAATTACCTTGTATTTATTTTCCTGTAAATGCCTAGGACAAAAATTAATCTCAAGGTAGTACATGGTGAATCTCTAAGAGGTCATGGTTTGAATGATTGTGTGCCTCAAAGACCCGGAGAGCAATGTTGGCTCGAGTCACAACTTAATGCTTTTGGTCTTGGCAGGTTCATTCATGCAAACAAGTCAAAGAGTAGATTGACATTAAAAGTATCATTATTCAAAGTTCAAAGTTCAAAGTAAATTTATTGCCGAAGTACATATATCTCACCGTATACAACCTTGAGGTTCATTTCCATGTGGCATTAATCTATAATAGACTAATTGCCATGATAGAATCAATGGAAGACTGCACCATCTGGGCTTTCAACCAATGTGTAAAAGATAAACTGTGCAAATGCAATCAATCAATCAATCAATCAATCAATAAATAAATAAATAAATAAGCAAGCAAGCAAGCAAGCAGAAAAAATTGAGAACATGATATGAAAAGTCCTTGAAAGTGAATCCATAGGTTGTGGGAACATTTCAGAGATGGGGCAAGTGAAGTTGAGTTACGTTATCCTCTTTGGTTCAAGAGTCTGATTTGGGATGGTCACTAACTGTTCCTGAACCTGGTAGTGTGAATCCTAAGGCTCCTGTACCTTCCTTGGATGGAAGCAGAGAGAAGACAGCATGCCTTGTGTGGCGGGGGCTCGGACGATGGATGCTGCTTTCCTGTGACAGCACCTCTCATAGATGTACTCAATGATGAGAAGGACATTAGCCGTGATGGACTAGGCTGCATCCACTATTTTTTTAATGTTTTTTCCATTCAAGGGCGTTGATGTTTCCATTCCGGCCAGTCATACCGAATCTTAGTAAGCTTCAAGGAAGTAGAGTTGCTGCTATGCTTTCTTTATAATTGTGCTTACGTGCTGGGTCTTCTGAAATGATCACACCAAGGAATTTAAAGTTGCTGACCCGTTTCACCTCTGTTCCTCCGATGAGAATTGGCTCATGGACTTCTGTGTTTCCTCCTCCTGAAGTCAAGAATCAGCTCCTTGGTCTTGCTGACATCGAGTGAGAGGTTGGTGTTGTAGAACCAATCAGTTAGATTTTCAGCCTCCCTCTTCTGCTGATTCATCAATACCTTTGATTTGATTTACAATAATGGTGCCTTCAATAAACTTGATGCTGTGCTGAGCCACACAGTCATTCATGTAAAGCAAGAAGAGCAGAGGCTAAGTATACAGCCTTGTGGTGCAACTGTGCCGAAGGCTGTTATGGAGGAGATGTTTTAAAGATTGCTTTAAAGATGTAAAAACTCATTTTTTTATTTGTTCTTGAGGAATGTTTTTATTTTATTAATCTCTGTTTTAAACCGAAAATGCTTTTTGAATCAGATGATTGAGAGAGCTGCTGATGCTCATGGAGCCATACCAGATCCGGAACCCAATTTCTTCCTGGAAGTCCATTGGCTAGTCCTGTATCCCTATTCTGATGTAGTTCAGTGAGGTGCTAATTTCAATATTGATGAAAATTATTTGGAATTTATTAAAGCTGAGCATAACTCAATATGAAAAGTGACCTCAAGTTGCACTTCTTATGATGGAGTTTGAAACTGTTATTTTAATGAAGTTTTTACTTTTTAATACAATGACACTGGTGTCAGAAGTTGCCATTAATATAAACTGAGGGATTGACATTTAATGTGAGATTTGACATTTCACTTAGCTGGTGCTGTAAACTGGGATTCGTTGCTATCAACATCAGTTTACATGAAGCAGAGAGATTGTGGGCGAAATATTCAGGTTCACAGTTTTGTTTTATTTAACCGAGCTTTTCAAATGGCAATTTTCCCTTTTATGTGAGTCCAATGTTCGCTTTCTGAGATTCTTGCTCTCTTAAAATTCTACAGAAACAAACTGGATCTATATCCCCTGTGCTTCCAGTCTCTTACTTTCTCGGTAACAATCTTCACTTCTGTTTTGATGCAGACTGATTGGACAAACATTGAGCAAATCACCTCTGTTGGTTGTAGGTCTGTATCACAAGGATCTTATTATTTACACTGGAACCTTTACCTAGCTCATGGGGTCAATATGATCAATACTTCCAGCGTTATCTTTAATTTGGAGTGTTGGAGTGGCTCTCCTAACTTGTTCAAAGTTGGACAACTGAACTTCTGCTATCCCCTGTTTTGACAATGCTAAACTGTGACACCAAGTTCAGCAGCAATACATGTTTTTTCAGTAACATGCCTGTTCTTTCTGTTGAAGGTATTTTAATTATTATTCAAGGGATGGAGTCTCTGAGTCCTCTGGCCCATTGACCATCAAACCCACTAATCCTGTACAAAACTCCTCACGTTCCAGGTTCTCTTTTAATACAACTTATTGTTGTAGTCGCCTATAGGGCTGTACCCCAACCTAACAGTCATTCAGCCGGAAGCCTCGTTGTTGGTTATGACACAGAGGGGCCATCCTGCCAGCTGCACCTGTTGTAACAGAAAACAGAAAAGCCACTTGGAGCTGGTGTTTGAAATAACAGGCAATTCATTAAAACCGGTGTGCATCAAAGACCAGTCAAAGCTGATCTACCCAAGTGTGAATTTGGCACAGCTTGTACTTCCCAGCTGATAAGATTACACAGAAACTTGAGTCATGGTAAAATAAGGTTTTTGATAACAGAATGGCAGTTACATAAAGAGTTAAGAACAAACTAGATCTTAATTACAGTATAAAATGATTATCGATAAGTCTAACTTAGTTAACAGTAAATCCAATTTTCTCTTACAAAAAATGGATGCATGCTATAGCAAAATTAATGAAGTTCCTGAAACTTGGGTGTTATTTTTGCTGTGTTCCATGTCTCTACTTTTAGGCGTTGTCTGTGGCTCCTTGTCACCACGTTAGCACAATCCACATCCAAATTTACTTGTTATTAGTCCTTACTATTCTTTCCCTACAACACTATGCTGATATTTTAAAGCAAGGGAGTACACACAAGAAACACTATGATATTGGTTTTCTGGTCTTCAGGTTACCCTCTTCCCTGTTTAAAACCTGGGAAGAAACACTATGATATTGGTTTTCTGGTCTTCAGGTTACCCTCTTCCCTGTTTAAAACCTGGGAAGAAGAAATGTAGCCAGACATCAACAGTGGGAAAATGCCAGATTTATAGGGAAAGATGTAATAACAGAATATCTTGAAAAGAGGAATAGAATTGGGTGGAACCATCATGGATTTATGAAAGGAAAATCACTGAGTTAGTGTTAGGGTTGCTGGATGTGACCAATAGATACAAGGGAACCTGTAGATTCAGAATCAGGCTGATTGTCAGATATATGTCGTGAAATGTGTTGTTTTGCAGTGGCAGTACAGTGCAATACATGGAAAATTGTTATAAGTTACAACGAGAATATGTAATAAATAAATAGTGCAAAAATAGAGCAAAATAATGTGATATTGGGCCCCAAACTGCTCACAATACTCCAGATGTGTTCTGACCTATGCCTTATTAGCTACAGGGCAACTCCATGTGCACGTCCTGCTTTTGAATCCATGGCAACCAGATAATGGTAATGTTAATGGATCGAAAGACATTGCTCAGTCTTGTGTTACTGAACAGGAACAGGAGCTCAACTCATCCCTCAGTGATACCAAAGTCTTTCTCCACTAAGTGTGGTGAAGTGGCATTTGTTCAGCAGTTACATCAAGGTTTCAAGCATTATTATTACAGAAGACTTCAGGGCAGTTTTTGAGAGCCTGCACATTCATATAAATCTGCAGTTTGCTTTAACTTTTACACACTGAGATGAAAGCTCCCCCCTTAGGAGAGGCTTCAATTGTATGCACTGGTAAGTAAGATTTTCCCTGAGAAGCGACTGACATTGTGAGCACTAGGATACATACTCCCCCTGAGGAGAGATTGAAACTGTAAGAACTGGGAAACAAGCTTCCTCCTAGAAGCATAATTTAAAGATAAACAAGAAAATATCAAGAAATCAGATATTTAGAATTATTTCCCCTACTATGCTTTATTCTGCCAAATGATATCTGACCTGACACATTAACTCAGTTTTTCTCCGCAGATGCTGTCTGACCAGCTGTGTATTTCCAAAACTTAAGCTTTTTTAAAAATTTCTAACATTCAGCAATAATTGTGTTTTGTATCAGTAATCCCAGGGAAGATAGTGTACGTTTGAGAGGGAAATATTCAGGACTGATTGGCAGTAATGATGACCCAATGTGCTCTGATAACTGGTGGTTCCAAGGGTAAAGGCTGGCTTTCAACCATTAGGGTGCGAAATGCATTGGTCTGCTATATATGCATGAGTTCAGACAGAATTCGAGTCTGGGATATACGGTAGTCTACTTACTCCTGAGACCAGCGGCAACGCAGGGATGTATGAGGTCACCTTAGCACCTCAGATTTACTTCGAGCCCTAGAGTTATAGAGTCTTAGAGCTCGGAAATGGTTCCAATCAAGATTCCCAAATAAACTAATCCCATTTGCCAGTGTTTGTCCTATATCCATCTAAAACCTTCCTATTCAAGTACAATGTCATTGGTGTTCCTGCCTCAACCACTTCCTCTGGAAGCTTATTCCATATACTTACCACCTGAGGGGTGAAGCATTTACCACCCCTCAGATTCTTCTTAAATCTCTCTCCTCTCACTTTCTGTATTCCCCAACCCTGGGAAAAAGACTGCACATTCACCCTATCTATGCCCTTCATGATTTTGAATACCTCTGTATAATCACCCCTCATTTTTCTATGCTTCCATGGAAGAAGTCTATACATGCCCATATTCTCTCCATAACTTAGTCCTTTGAGTCCCAGCAACATCCTCACAAACTTCCCTGCACTCTTTTCAGTTTAATAGCACCTTCCTTATAGCAGGGTGACAAAACTGAACACAATATTCCAAATGGGACTTCACCAATGTCTTGTAAAATTGCAACATACCATCCCAATTTCTATACTCAATGCCCTGACATGAAAGCCAGCATGCCAAAAGCCTTCTTCACCACCTTGTCTACCTCTAATGCCACTTTCAGGGAACCATGCATTTGCACTCCTCTTTCTCTCTGTTGTACAACAGTCTCCTGGGCCCTGCCATTCCCTGAGAAAATCCTACCCTCATTTGCTCTCCCAAAATGCAACACCTTGTCCTTACTTGAACTGAACTCCATTTGTCTTCCCTTAGCCCACCTGCTGAACTGATCAAGATCTCCCTGTAAATCCTGATATGATATTGCTTATTTCAGTGTCATCTGCAAAATTACTACATTCTCATTCAAATCATCATTATGGATGATAAACCGAAATAGGCCTAGCACCGACCCCTAGGTAACTCCACTAGTCATGGGCCTGTAGTCGGAAAAACAAACCTTCCACCATCAACTTCTGCTTACTATCATCAAACTAATTGAGTATACAATTAGTTAGCTCTTCTTGGAGTCTAATTTTTCATAGTCCCTACCATGCAGAATTTCGATGGTTGGCATCCCATTCATCTCTGTGGTGAAAGATAAATGAAGAACAGTCATCAACTCAAAAATTAATTCTATTACCCTCTCCACAGATGCTGCCTGCTGAGCGTCCGCAGCACAGGCTGTTCTAATTTAGGTGTCTGAGTCACTTTACTTTAATATTTCAGGCCACCTGTTCGCATTTGATTACATTTTTCATTAAATTTATTTTTAAAGATTTTTCTGAGTTTTGCGTAATAATTTTGCACAGAATCAAAATTGCAGAAGTAACCTTTTTATCCTGATGGTTTTTGCAATATTTGTGCTTCACTTCTCTCTGACTCCAGCAGCATATCCTTCTGTTCATGTGTTTAAATAGTTTCATCCTGAATGTGACACCCTCAGTTGCTCCCTGCCCTAGCAAGCTCCAGACACCAACCACTCCCTTGTGGTCGTGAGAAGTGTAATTTCAGCTGGAGATGCCCTGTAGCATTGCCAAGCACTTCTGGAGAACAGACAACGCCAACTGCTGATGCAGTAGCCCGCAGTGACCTTTCAGAACAAATCAACTGTCAAGAATACACTGGAATCAACAGAGAACTCACAGCCCTAAAGTGGCAAAGAGTCATTTAGTACAGAAACTGACCTTCAGAGCATGGTGTCTGCACAACGATCAAACACCCATTTACAAAAATCCCATTAAACACCCACTCAGATTCTACCATTCACCAGCTCTCTACAGGTGATTTACAGTGGTCAAATAAACTACTAACAGACACTTCTTTAGGATGTGGGAGGAAACTGGAGCACACACACGGAGAATGTATATACTCCACAAAGACAGCAACCAAGTTCCTACTCTCTGGATAATGAAGTGCCTCCTTACTTCTGTGTTAATCTGTCTCTGATTTATAGCCTCTAAAGTAAACTTTCCTCTAAATAGAAATAATTCCTGTCTATTTACCCTAAAAGTTGAAGACTTCTTATTGGGCACTCGATCTCTCTGAGTAAACAAGTTCCGATTATGTGGACTTTAAAGATAATTATTAGCTCTCAGTTCTGGTATCACCACTGCAAATCTTTCTTGCACTTTCTTCAGCATCTCTATGATAGATGGAACTGTGCACTGTGATCCAATTCAGATTCAATGTGTTTAATGATTTGTGTGCATTTCAATAATGCCTTCTTGATGCAAGCCCCATTGTAATAAGTACAAATCCCAGATTGTATAGGAGCATAGGAGCAGAATTAGGGCATTCAGTCCATCGAGTCTCCTCCGATATTCAATCATATGTGATTTCTTTTCCAACACAGCCCCATTTTCCTGCCTTCTCCCTGTAACCTCTTGCTAATCAAGAACCTATCAACCTTCACTTCAACTATAGCCAATGACTTGGCCTCCATGGCTGAGTATGACAGCGAATGTTACAGATTCACCATCCTCTTGCAAAAGAGATTCCTCCTAATCTCTGTTCTAAAGGGATGTCCTTGTATTCTGAGACTGTGCGCTCTGGTCTTAGACTCTCTCACTATTGGAATCATCCTCACCACGTCCACTCTATCCAGGCCATTCAATATTTCGTGGGTCTCAATTAAAATCCCCCCCCCCACCATTATTCTTCTAAATTCCAGTGAGTAGAAGCCCAGAGGTCCTTCTACATTAACCCTTTCATTCCTGGGATAATTTATGTCTCCGATTGCCTGCAGTTTCAATTTGTGTGTCACTACCCCCAGATTTTATTAACTCAGCACTGTGGCTAAAGCAGCGTGTTCAATAAATCACTGAGAGCTTATTCTCCAGGTCTGTTCAACAACTCTGCAGTGGTGCTGAGTAGAGAGCTGAGCTGCAGGTTATCTCAGGATTGCACCTCGTATCAGGTTGTGGGGGTGTTTGGATTATCCATGCGAAGTGCTGCATACACCACCATTGGCACAGTATTTCAGTTCTGAGAGCTTCAAGTGTTTTTGTTCCGTAACTGCACAGGAACTGGAAGTAAGCCTCTTGTATGTTAGCTGTTGACATTCTGTTGGTATGGTTTCATGCTCCTTATCCACGGAACATTTAAACAGCCAGGTGAAAGGTGACATGTAGAGCAATTTCAAGGGCTGGAGGAACACATAAATATGAGGATGTCACTAAGACATAGACTTTTGCAGTAGCCGACATGTCCTGGGGTTAATAAGTTGGTAAATTGCTTTATCATAGTCACATGAACCGAGGTGCAGTGAAAATTTAGCTTGCATACCATCCATAGGGCTGCACGGTACCATAGCGTTTAGCATATATAGCTTTACAGTGCCAGTGACAGGGGTTCAATTCCTGCGGCTGCCTATGAGGAGTTTGCACGAGTCTCCCCGTGACTGTACGTATTTCCTTCCAGTGCTCCGGTCTCCTCCCATATTCCAAAGACATTGGGTTAGTAGGTTAATTGATGACATGGGTGCAATAGGGTGGTGTGGGCTTGTTGGACCAGAAGGGCCTGTTACCCTGCTATATCTCAAAATACAATGAAATAAAAATAAAATCCATACTGATCAGTTCATTACGACAATTCATTGAGGTTATACAAGGTAAAACAATAACAGAGTGCAGAATAAAGTGTTACAGTGCAGTGCAGGCAGACATTAAAGTTCAAGGTCACAATACAACCTGAATGTTCAGTGCTATCATGTTTGCTGTTGTGTGCTGGGGCAGCAGGCTGAGGGTAGCAGGCACCAACAGAATCAACAAACTCATTCGTAAGGCCAGTGATGTTGTGGGGATGGAACTGGACTCTCTGACGGTGGTGTCTGAAAAGAGGATGCTGTCCAAGTTGCATGCCATCTTGGACAATGTCTCCCGTCCACTACATAATGTACTGGTTGGGCACAGGAGTACATTCAGCCAGAGACTCATTCCACCAAGATGCAACACAGAGCGTCATAGGAAGTCATTCCTGCCTATGGCCATCAAACTTTACAACTCCTCCCTTGGAGGGTCAGACACCCTGAGCCAATAGGCTGGTCCTGGACTTTTTTCTGGCATAATTTACATATTACTATTTAACTATTTATGGTTTTATTACTATTTAATTATTTATGGTGCAACTGTAACGAAAACCAATTTCCCCCGGGATCAATAAAGTATGACTATGACTATGACTAAATGGTTTTCTTTCTGCACCACATCACTTTGCCCTCAGGATGGAGCTGGTGACAGGTTTTACCTAGGCCAACGACAGACCTGATGTGTTGATAATGTTACTGGGAGCATGATGCATGTGGATTGCCAGACATGGCCAGACAAGGTATTAGTACTAACATGAGGAAATCTGCAGATGCTGGAAGTCCAAAGCAACACACACAAAATGCTGGAGAAACTCAGCAGGCCAGGCAGCATCTATGGAAAAAAAGTAAACAGTCGACATTTCGAGCCATGACCCTTCATCAGGACTGGCAAAATAGATGAGAAGTCAGGATAAGAAGGTGGGGGGAGGAAAGGAAAAAGTACGAGGTGTTAGGTTATAGGTGAAACTGGGAGGAGGGGGTGACAGAAGAGCTGGGAAGTAGATTGGAAAGAGAGAGGGATAAAGGGCTGGAGAAGGGGAATCTGATTGGAGAGGGTAGAAGACCATGAAAGAAATGAAAGGGGGAGGAGCAATGGGGGAGGTGATGGGCAAGTCAGGATATAAGATGAGAGACGGAAACGGGAATGGGAATGGTGAAGGGGGGAGGGCAATTACTGGAAGTTAGAAAAATAGATGTTCATCGTTTTGCTCCTCCAACATGAGTGTGGGCTCATCGGGACAGTAGAGGAGACCATGGACTGGTATTAGTATTGGTTGACTATTATCAGATGTACCAAGATGCAGTGTAAAGCTTGCTTTGCATACTGTTCATAAAAATGGAATCATGAATTACACAGTGCTTTGAGGCAAAAGGTGAAACAACAACAATGCAGGATAAAGGGTAACAGCCACGGAGAGAATGCAGTTCTTTTTTTTCTGTGCCATACTCTGTCAGAGCCTCGACGACCACTTTTTTTTCAAGTGGCTGTCTTGGAGGAAAGATTCTGTGAGTGGTCCCCCATGTCCTACTCACAGCGCAGTTTTTTTACTAGGCCGAGTTGTGAGCTCGACACTCAACCCGGCACAGATGGAAAGCGTGCCCGGGAGCCGCCCAACTGGATTTGAACTCGGGAACCTTTGCTCTGGAGTCTGGCACTGATGTCACTGCACCACCAGCCGGCCTGAATGCAGTGCAGGTGAGCAGTAAAGAGCAAGGTCATAGCGAGGTAGATTGCGAGGTCAAGAGTCCATATCATTGTACAAGAAAGTCCATTCAAGAATCTAATGATAGAAGCTGTCATTGAGTTTGGGATGCTGCATGAGGAAGGTTCAGCTCTCCATTTGTAATGTGATGTTCAACTGGTGGACTGCTGGCATGGAATAAAATTTACCTCAAACCTTCGCACAACACCTCCTACAGGTTAAATTGAGTAACAATGCAAAACAGAGCATGTATTTGTAATCAATAATTACTGCCATGGGTAACACAGATCTGCAGTGGGTGGAGCTGCTACCCTTACAGCTCCAGGGACCTTTGTTAGTCCTCACCTCTACTGCTGTCAATGTGGAGTTTGCATGTTTTCCCTGTGACTCAGTGGGTTTCCCCTGGGTGCTCCAGTTTTCTCCCACATCCCAAAGACATGCAGCTTCAGAATCAGAATCAGAATCGAGTTTAATATCATTGGGGTATGTAGTGAAATTTGTTGTTCTGCTGCAGCAGTACATTTCAATACATAATAATATAAACTGTAAATTACAGTAAGAAGTATAAATATATTTTGAAAAAGACAAATTTAATAAATACTGCCAAAAGTGAGAAAAAAAATAAAGTCGTGAGGTAGTGTTCATGGTCTAATGTCCATTGAGAAATTAGGTGGCAGAGGGGAAGAAGCTATTCCTGAATAGGCACTTGTACCTGCTTCCTGGTGGTAGCAATGAGAAGAGAGAGTATGTCCAGGGTGATGGTGGTCCCTAATGAAGGATACCATCTCTTTGAGGCATCACTCTTGGAATATGTCCTGGATGCTAGGGAGGCTAGCGCCCACAATGAAGCTAAATGAGCTTACAACTTCCTGCAGTTTATTCTGATCCTGTGCAGAGCACCCCCCCCCACCCCAATCCCCATACTAGAAGGTGATGCAGCCAGTTAGAATGCTCTAAATCTGTAGAAATTTGTGAGTTTCTTTGCTGACATACTGAATCTCGTCAAACCCCTAATGAAATATAGTTGCTGTCATGACTTCTTTGTGACTGTATCGCTATGTTGGGCTCAGGATAGTTCCTCAGAGATGTTGACACCTAAGAACTTGAAATTGTTCAACATTTCCACTTCTGATCCCTCAATGAGGACTCTTACCCTTCCTGAAGTCAACTCTTTGGTCTTACTGATGTTGAGTGCAAGGTTGTTGTTTCAATACCACTCAATCAGCTGAACAATCTCACTCCTGTATGCCTTCTCATCACCATCTGAAATTCTGCCAACAATAGTTGTGTCATCAGCAAATTTATAGATGCCATTTCAGTTGTGCCTAGCCGAGCAGTAACGGGTGTAGAGAGGGTAGAGCACTGGGCTAAGTACATATCCTTGAGGTGCGCCAGTGTTAATTATCAGTGAAGTGGAGATGTTATATTGATGGGTAAATGGACCACAGGACATTGTCTCCAGTGTGTAGGAAAGTGAGATGATCTGAAGGAAATCGATGGGAATGTGGCGAGAATAAATAATGGGTTAATGCTCGATTCATGTAACTGGCTGGTTGCTGGTTACTGCAGACTCAGTGGTCTGAAGGGCCATTTCCCTGATGTATCACCCTATGTCTTGGTAATTAATGTTAAAAAAATAACATCCTTTCAGTGGAAAGTTTCAGAAATGGATTACAACATCAGTTCTCCCAGGTCAGACTTCACCTAACCAATGAAAGGATGCACTGGTTTTTAAATGACTGATGGCTGCAAAAAGGAACTTTTGTGCAGACCTGCTGAACTCCCATCAGGGGAATACCTGACCTGAACACATTGAGCCCAATTCCATGTAACCTCATTTTTCTATGACAGAAAAGAGTCACTGGGACTCCAGCATTTCTACAGAGGAGAAATGTCCAGAGGAACATTAAGGGACAGAACCACACTTGCATATAAAAAAGCTCAAAACGTGCCTGCCAGTCTACTCCACAACTAATGAAGTGTGTAAATTATTTGTCCAAGTTGCAGATCCAAATGCAAAACAAACAAAGTATCGTTGGACTGCCTATATCCAACTCTCACTCAGTTTCCATGTGCCCTCTACTTTTAAACCTGTCATATTCAGAATGAATATTTGTTTATCTTTCCAGAACAAATATCACTCTGATATATTACTTGGGCTTTTACTCACTGAAGTTTAGAAGCCTGAAAGGAGATCTCACTGAAATCTATCAAGTAATGAAAGGCCTAGATAGAGTGGATGTGGAGAGGATGTTTGCTGCAGTGGGGGACTCTAGGACCAGAGGCTACAGCCTCACAATAGAAGGATGTCCCTTTAGACTAGAGGTAAGGAGGAATTTCTTTAGCTGGAGGGTGGTGATTCTGTGGGATTCATTGCATAGACAGCTGTGTGTATATTTAAAAAGGAGGTTAATAAGTTTTTTTTATTAGTAAGGGTGTTAAAGATTATGAGGAAAAGACAGGTGAATGGGGTTGAGAAGAATAATAAATCAGCCATGGTGGAGCAGACTTGATGGGCTGAATGGCCTAACTCTGGTCTTTATGACTTATGGTATTATATTGTAAGTCTGTTTTAGACCCTATTGGATTTGAAGAAAGAATGTGCAAAGCTTATTGTATGGCAGCTGGCTTCCTCTCATCATTGCAACCATTTTTGTCCTTTAGTTTCTCTGTCACCACAGTAACCATTTCTCCTCCTCGTTGTTTCAAGACTGATGTGTGCTGTCTACAAGCTGTTTCCTGTTGAAATAAAAACTCATCAAACCATCATTCTTCCATTCAGTCACAAAATCAGAGAACTCCTTGATTCGCACAGCCTCTATAGAATTTCAAGATTAAATATCCTATTTGGCACATCTACTGTGTGCCAGATTCCTGACAGTACCCTTCATTTTGTCCCATTTCATTCCCCTTTCACCATATCCACCGAAATCTCCCTTTATACAATGCTTGTTCTCCACTCTTATGAAACCTACCATTAGTTTTGTGAAAAAGCACTCCTAACTTCTCCCTTCATTCTATGTTGACATTTTTCATTCTGTTTGCTATGGGAGCCTGCTGTTTAGTGGTACAGAAAAAGCAGGTGCTGGACTAATTTTAGTGACAGTTCACTGTTATAAAAGGAAGATAATCATTTTAACAGTCTTCAGAGTTGAGGTGGAATTGACCAAGTAGCCCTCTCCAAGCTAATCTTCCAGTCGTGCTTTTGGTAAATAGTTCCATCTCTTGCTGCTCTATCTGTGAAAGTCAATAACATGGCTTTGGTGTGTGTGGGTCATCATTTTACTCAGATAAACAACAATGGAAGCAGAGAGACACTTCATAAAGATTCAGTAAGGGTGTAATATCACAAACCGCCATTCCCTGAAGCAGAGTTTAAATTGGATCAGCTGTTGATTCGTGAAGTGGGAAATGTTTAGACCTTTTCCGATCAGCGCTCTGTTAGTGTGACCAGAATATGTGACCATGCAGATGTGTGCAAAAGTCCCGTAGACGTGAACTTAGTTAAAAGCATTAAGCTTTACACACATGACTACAAAATCTTGCTCCAGTGCTGTTTAGTGGCAGGTATTGAAACACATCCTTTTGAACATTAGTCTGCATTTTCGAATTCCTTTGTGCTCTCCGGCAAACTGCTAACTTCTGAAGAATTTCATTACAGAGGAATCTCATCACATTTGAACTGCGTTATTTATGAACTGTATCGCATAATATGAACTGAAAAAGCATCATGTGGCAAAAGCGACTTTCATTTTAAATCATCTTCATGTCTTCCAGAGCAGTATTCATTATTTGACTCTGTGGAGAGCATTGATCAAATATTTCTCCAGGATTTTGAGCACATAATCCTTATTAATATCTAACATATTTACTGAGAGTCTCTGAGGTTCTTTAAAGTTGTTGTAACTGAATGTGGTAGTGAGGATAAGCTCCCACTACCTACTAAAGTTCAAAGTAAATTTATTATCAAAGTACATACATGTCACCATGTACAACCCTGAGATTAATTTTCTTGTGGGCATATTCAATAAATCCATAATAGAATAATAACCAGAATAGAATCAGCACTTTGGCATTCAGCCAGTATGCAAAACCACAAACGGTGCAAATAAAAAAAGAAATAATAATAATAATAAATAAATAAACAATAAGTATCGAGAACATGAGATGAAGAGTAATTGAAAGTGGGAACACTTCAATGATATTAAAGGCTCCCAATTGTGTGCACCTCTAACAGCCTCTGAAAACCAAGTCCCGCTCCTAGCCTTCATGTGTGGCTTAGCTACTAAGCCCAGTGGAGCCCTTCCTACTGACAGGAAAAGGAGCAAAGGCAGTTTGCTGGTGACTTAAACCCAAGGACTTCAGGCAGATGGGGCTCATCAACTGTGGTTAGCAGCTCATCTAGGAAAAGCAAAGCTCTGATCTCAAAACTCTATTGCCTTCCAGCTATACCCACTCATAGTTCTTTAGGGAGTGGTGTCTCAGAAAGGCAGCGTCCATTATTAAGGACCTCCAGTACCCAGGGCATGCCTTTTTCTCACTGTTATCATCAGGTAGGAGGTACAGGAGCCTGAAGGCACACACTCAGTGATTCAGGAACAGCTTCTTCCCCTCTGCCATCGGACTTCTAAATGGACATTGAATCTTTAGACACTACCTCAGTTTCACTTTTTTTAATATACAGTATTTCTGTTTTTGCACATAAAAAAAAATTATTCTATATACGTAAATGATTTACTTGTTTATTTATTATTATGTTTTTTTTCTCTCTCTGTGCTAGATTATGTATTTCATTGAACTGCTGCTGCTAAATTAACAAATTTCACGTCACATGCCGGTGATAATAAAACCTGATTTTGATTCTGATTCTGATAGGGAGGGTTTTGTGAGTAAACCCCAAGGAAAACTCTGGCGTTGAAGTCCCTGAGGCAGCCCTACATTATGTTCATTGCCGACTGGAAACTCCTGCAACAGCACGAGTGCCGAACTGTATTTGTCTCTGCTGTTCCTTTGGATTCGTCCGCTGAGTGGCGAGGAGGAGCCTACTACATGGGCAAGTGCTTGCCCGCAATATCGTACTGCCCTGTCACATGTACATCAAAACATCAAAGCATGCTGCGAAATGTGTCATTTACACCGACGACTGACACCATCCAAGGATGTACTGGGAGCAGCCCATAGATGTGGGAATAAAAGGGGCGTTTTCCAGTTGGCTACCAGTGACTAGTGGTGTTCCTCAGGGGTCAGTATGGGGACTGCTACTTTTCACACTATTTGTCAGTGATTTGGATAATGGAATTGATACTTTATACTTTATTATCGCCAAACAATTGGTACTAGAACGTACGATCATCACAGCGATATTTGATTCTGCGCTTCCCACTCTCTGGATTACAAATATTAAATATTAAAAATAGTAAAAATAGTAAAAATTAGTAAATATTAAAAATTTAAATTATAAATCATAAATAGAAAATAGAAAAATGGAAAGTAAGGTAGTGCAAAAAAACCGAGAGGCAGATCCGGATATTTGGAGGGTACGGCCCAGATCCGGGTCAGGATCCGTTCAGCAGTCTTATCACAGTTGGAAAGAAGCTGTTCCCAATCTGGCCGTACGAGTCTTCAAGCTCCTGAGCCTTCTCCCGGAGGGAAGAGGGACGAAGAGTGTGTTGGCTGGGTGGGTCGTGTCTTGATTGTCCTGGCAGCACTGCTCCGACAGCATGCGGTGTAAACTTTGAGTCCACGGACGGAAGATTGGTTTGTGTGATGAGCAGCGCCAATTGATTGCTTTGTGGCAAAGTTTGTGGATGACACAAAGATAAGTGGAGAGGTAGGTAGTGCTGAGGAAGCAATGCGAGTGTAGCAGGTCATAGACAAATCGGAAGAATGGGCAAGAAGTGTCACATGGAATACAGTGTTGGGAAATGCATGATAATGCATTTTGGTAAAAGGAACACTAGTGTGAACTATTATCTAAATGGGGAGAAGGCTCAAACTTCAGAGGTGCAAAGGGACTTAGGAGTCCTCATGCAGGTCTCCCAGAAGGTTAATTTACAGGTTGAGCCTGTGGTTAAAAAAAAGACAATTGTGATGTTGGCATTTATTTCAAAGGGAATAGAATATAAAAGCAAGAATAGAACACAGTCACCAACCATAAGAAACTTCTCACCTCCTCTTTGTTTTGGGGCTTCTCCCTGTTCTCAGTGGTTGATGTTTTTCTTGGGTCAGGCTTCACTACCTTTTCTGATATGACATTTCCGATGAAAGTCAGTGTCTTAACACCAAACTCACATTTCTCTTTACTTAATTTCAAATTGCCGTTCGGCGTCACGTCTAGCATCTGTCCCAGCTGTGCATCATGTTCTTCCTTGGTGGACCCACAGATAATGATGTCATCCATCATGGTTTCACCATCAGGTCTGCCCTCATAAATCATGTGGATGGTTTTATAGTAGACCTTTGGAGCAGACAGAATCCCATACAGTAGCCAAAGAAAGTGATATCTTTCCTGTGTTGTGTTAAAAGTACGCAGTTTCAAACTTGCCTCATCAAGCTTCATCTTTTAAAACCCAGATGATGCGTTAGTTTATTAAACCACTTGGCACCTGCAAACTGGGACATGATTTCTTCCTGCGTCAGCAATTTAAAATGCTCTCTCCTTATGGCTTTATTGAGATCTCTTGGGTCCATATCTGCAATGTTTCATTTATCTTTTGCACAATGTCCAGGGGGCTCACCCAATCTGTTGGTTCTTCAATTGTCTATATGAAATGCATCCATTCCATCTGTGCTAGTTCTTGTTTAAGTTTGTCTCTAAGTGCAAATGGAATTTTCCTGTATGCATGGACAACAGGTGCTACTGTCTCATTTGTATGAATTTTGTGCACAGCAGGTCTTGATAAAAGACAAGCTTTGCGTGGGTAAAATTAACACATATTTATTTATGGAACACTCCAGTCAGCTCATGGCCAAGTGGTTAAGGCGCTCGTCTAGTTACATCAAGGTCGCTAGTTCAAGCCTCAGCTGTGGCAGCGTGTTTGTGCCCTTGAGCAAGGTACTTAACCACACATTGCTCTAGTCTGTGCGAGGAGTGGCGCCCCACACAGACTTCCATTCTGCGCCTTGTAAGGCATGGAAATGCCCGACACAGGCCTCTCATGGTCTGAGTCGATGTCCCCTCCCTCCCTCCCAGTCAGCCCGACATGAGCGTGTGCGACCCGCTGCCCCATGTCACTTCCGGTTCCGGGTGAACCGCCCATTTTGCACACTGGGAATTGCAGTTCTTTATTATGTGCACACGTCTTCCCACTTTAATTTACAATACATGGCTTCTAGCTCCACAATGAGCACTTGTGACAAGCTCCCCAACGTTATTTCCGGTTCTGGGTGAACCACCCGCATTGTGCACCAGGAACTGAAGTTCTCTTTTATGTACACACATAATAACACAGAGATGACATCTGAATTTTGAAGCAGAATATCCAATCTGTATTTTACCTCTGAGCTTAATCCACAGTGCACACATTTCCTTATCCCCCAATGACCCAGATGAATATCTGGCTGAGCCAAGATTTGTCATTCCCTTGTTCGAGTCATGTGCCTCTGTAAATAAATGTTCTACACTGATACTGGAATGTGTAGTACCACTTGTAGGCTGCCCCCAGCACATCTTTAGGTTCTGTTTGTTGTTAACACAGTTGACGTACTTTACCGTATGTTTCAATGTGTACGTGATAAATAAATTAATCAGAATCTAAATCTGAAATGCACCTTGCATTCAGTCTCAAAGTCTGTTAAGGGAGGAATGGGTCTCCGTTGTGGAGCACCTGCAGCAGTTCTGGGGAAAGAGGATATAAGCTTCAGTGAACTGAGCAAAAACCAGTGTCCTTGGGAACCAAGTGACCAGTGCTGTAGGAAATACCTTAAACTGAATAGATGGGGAGGGGAGAGTCAGATGAGGGGAACTGCAGAGTGAAAGGGCATTGTAATAGTACAGAGTAGCAAAATGGGTAATAATAGCTGATTCTTACTGATAGACCATACAAAGATGTGTAACAGCTTGGTGTGGCAACTGCTCTACACAAGGTCGCACATAACTGCATAGAGTTGTGGACACAACTCAGCACATCAGAGAAACCAGCCTCGACTCTATGGACTCTGTCTATACTTCTCACTGCCTCAGTAAAACAGCAGGCAATATCAAAGGTCCCACCCATCCTGGACAATCTCTGTTCTTCCCTCTTCCATCAGGCAGAAAATACAAAAAAACTGAAAGCATGTACTACTAGGCCCAAGGAAAGCTTCTATCCCGCTGTTATAAAAATTTTAAATATTTCCTAGCATGATAATTGGAGTCCGGACTTTACAGTCTACCTTGTCATGATCATAGGAAGGAAGGAAGGAACATCGACTCAGACCATGAGAGGCCTGCATCGGGCATTTTCATGCCTTACAAGGCGCAGATTGGCAGTCTGTGTGGGACACAACTCCTCACACATGATCGTAC
Organism: Mobula birostris; assembly: GCF_030028105.1. NCBI lineage: Eukaryota > Metazoa > Chordata > Chondrichthyes > Myliobatiformes > Myliobatidae > Mobula > Mobula birostris. Next base: position 20,830,898 of record NC_092371.1, on the reverse strand, counting down.
ATAGGAACATAACATAAGAAATAGGAGCAGAGGTAAGCCATCTGGCCCATTGAGCCTGCTCTGTCATTCAATAAGGTCGTGGCTGATCAGGCCATGGATTCAATTCTATCTAGCTGTCTTTCCCCCGTAACTGTTAATTCCCTGCTATGGAGAAATCTTTTTTTTTTCTTTTTTTTTCATTTTATTTTTATTTGGATAAGGAATTCACAAATATCATGTACTTTTTTCACACATATAACCTTTTCCATTTTTTTATATGTATAAAACTACAATTATTTATACATTCTTAAGTACACATTGAGATGATATAAAAGGAAATCTAAGTCTCAAATATATTTAATGACACCTCCCTGGGCAGAAAATATCACAGATTCACTACTCTCTGGGAAAAGCAGTTGTTCTTCATTTCCATCCAAAATCTTTCCCCAAACCTTGAGGTTATGTCCCCTAGCTCTAGTCTCACTTACAAATGGAACAACTTCCTGTCTCTATCTCATCTATTCCTTTCATAATTTTATAAGTTTCTGTAAGATCCCCTCTCATTCTTCTGAATTCCAGAGAGTATAGTCCTAGGCGACACAATCTTTCCACATAAACTAACTCCCTAATCTTTGGGATCAACCTGGTGAACCCTCTCTGTAATGCCTCCAAAATCAGTATATCTTCCCTCATGTAGAAGTGCACAGAGTACTTCAAGTGCAGCCTGCTTTTAAATTCAATTCTTTCTTGCTATGAAGGCCAATGTTCCATTTGACTTTTTGATAACCTGTTACACTTGCAAACTATCATTGTGTGCTTCATGCACACGCACACGCAAGTCCCTCTGCAGCAAGTTGCAATCTTTCACCATTTAAATAATAAATGGTAAAATTCTGGTAAGTTGGTCGTGTGTTTGGTTGCAGCTGCCTCTCATGGTGCAACAACTGGAGTGTCCTATACTTTTTTCTTGTGATTGCAAGACGCTGATGGACATCGGTGATATAAAATTTTGCAAGTCTGGTTCATTGGTGAGATTGATACGGGGGAGTTGAGTGGCCTCAGTTGATGCAAGGATGAGGCCCTCACGTCGTGGCATCTCCTGTTACAACCATGCAGTGGATGAGACACCAGAGGTGGTGTGCGAGAGAACAGAGGCAGAACAGGTATGCTGGAAATATCATCTGCGCTCGGTTGGGGTCCGGCCCCTCCGGAAGGAAGAGCTGAATTGTCTGTGACTGACCCAATGCAAGACAAGTTGATTTTCCTTCGTCTGCTGAAGCAACACAGGACAAGGAACTGCTGCATACCTGTTCTCACAGAAAACTGGCTCCAGGACAACATCCCAGTCTTCAGACCATACCACTCAGGGACTTGCGCTAATATTATTCTATTTGACTGCTATTGTAACTATGTGCTATGTGCTGTATGTGACTGTATGTACTGTGTTTTGTGCCTTGGCCCCAGAAGAACAACGTTTCATTTAGTGGTAAACATGTGTATGGTTGAATGACAAATCTGAACTTGAACTGAACTTCAATTTCATAAGTTGGTCCTCAAATTTTTCTTCCAAACTGGATGACTTTGCATTGACGAACACTGTAGTCCACCTGCCTGACCCTTGCCCACTCACTTAACCTCCTTATATCTCTCTGCAGACTTTCCACATCCTTTTGATTCATCACTCAATTTAGTGCCATCAGCAAAGGTAGATACACTACACTTGTTCCTCTCTTCCAAATCGTTAATGCACTGTATATTGTGAACAGCTGTGGGCCCAGCACCAATTCTTGAGCACTTCACTCATGGCTGCCTGCCAACCAGAGAAACACCAAACCTGCTGTTGGCTAACTTATTCCCTTTTCCATGCTAATACATTACCCACAATTCAATGCATCCTTATCTTATGGATAAGTCTTTTATGCAGCACCTCATCTGGAAATCCAAGCATGCAACATCCATCTGTTCCCCTATTCACTGCACTCATTATATCCTCAAAAAACACCAGCACGTTTCTCACATGGGACCTGACCTGCATAATTCCATGCTGTGTGCACCTGATGAAACCACTTCTATCTAGGTGCCTTAATGATAGGTTCAAGCATTTTCCCAACTACAAAAGTTAAGATAACTTGTCTATAGTTACCTGCTTTTCCCGTACATCCTGTTTTTAACAGTGGCAAGAAACTCATTGTCATCCAGTCTGGCAGAACCTGTCAAGAGTCTAGAGAATTTTGATACATTATCACAAATGCATCTGTTATAACTCCTGCCATTTCTTCCAGTACCCTGGGATGTATCCTATCAGGAACAAAGGGCTTTTCTTCTGATCTTGCACCTACTGTGTACCTGGACTGCAATTTCTCTGTAGAGTTACACTTCGTTCTGCATTATTATTGTTTTACCTTGTTGAATATCAATGCACCGTGTAATGATCTGAGCTGTATGAAGACTATGCAAGACAAGATTTCCACTCTACCACGCTGTACAATAATAAACCAATTCCAATTCCAAAGGAAGGATAGGCCTTGAAGTTTGTTTATCTGAAAGCATGTCGGATTTCATCAAACTAAATCAACTTGTGGCATCCAGTACACAGGAGGCAATAGATGCTATCCAGTAGCAGATACACAGATGTGTTTGCAAAACTACCAAGATTTGGAATACCTAGATCTCTAGGATTGTAGCAAAATAGGGAAAGAGTAGTTGCAGCCCTGATGATAAAGTTTCTTTCAGCATTTTGTGGGTGTTGCACCAGTGGGCCAAATAGCCTTTGCATTCCTCAGAAACAGAATCAGGCTTAATATCTTAAACAACAGCATATTTTGTGAAACCAGTTGTTTGTGACAGCAGTACATTGCAATGCATAATAATAAAAATAGCCGTAAACTACTATATATATATATATATAATACACAAAATTATATTAAATAAGTCATTAAAGAAGAAAGCAAAAATTAAGAAAAATAGCACTGAGGTAGTGTTCATGGGTTCATTGTTCATTCAGAAATCTGACAGCGGAAGGGAAGAAGCTGTTCCTGAAATGCTGGGTGTGTGCCTTCAGGCTCCCCTATCTCCTCCTTAATGGTAGCAATGAGAAGAGGGCATGTCCTGAGTGATGGGTGTCCTTAATAATGGATGCCACCTTTTTCAGGCATCACCTTTTGAAAGCATCCTGTATACTGGGGAAGGCTAGTGCCCATGATGGTGCTGGCTGAGTTTACAACTTTCTGCAGGTTTTTGCAATCATGTCCAGTGGGCTCTCCATACCAGACAGTGATACAACCAGTTACTAAGCTCTCCACAGTACACCTGAAGAAATTTGCAAGAATCTTTTGTGACATACCACTCCTAATGAAATATAGCTGCTATCATGCCTTCTGTTTAATTGCATCAATATTTCGGGCCCAGGATAGATCTTCAGAGCTGTTGAAATTCTGCCAACAATAGTTGTGTCCTCGGCAAACTTATAGATATAATTTGAGTTGTGCCTAGCCACACAGTCTGGGTGTACAGAGAGTAGAGCAGTGGGCTAAACCAGGGGTCCCCAACCTTTTTTGCACCACGGACCGGTTTAATATTGACAAAATTCTTGCGGACCGGCCGACCGGGGGAGGGTGTTCAAGGCAGGTTAAACTCACCTCAACATGTCTTTTACAGTTAGGGTTGCCAACTTTCTCACTCCCAAATAAGGGACAAAAGTAGCAGTCAAATCGCGGGACACTTTACCCCAGGAAAGACTACCATGACCATGAAGCCTTGCGTGGGCACCTGTGTGCACATGCATGACATGCGCATGTGATATGAGCATGCGTGTACGTGCCGATTTTTTCCCCACAAATCAGTTTTGCCTTCATCTTCCCAACTATACTGTACATACATTATTTCTACGTTATATGGGCTGTGTATTTATCATATCATTCCTGCTTTTACTATATGTTAGTGTTGTTTATTTTCAGTTTTATGTGTTATTTGGTATGAATTGTTAGGTTGTTTTTTGGGTCTGGGAACGCTCAAAAAATTTTCCCATATAAATTAATGGTAATTGCTTCTTCGCTTCACGCTATTTCAGCACAAAAGGTTTCATAGGAATGCTCTACCTTAGCGGGGGAAATACGGGACAAGGGTGGTCCCGTATGGGACAAATCAATTTAGCCCAATGTACGGAATGTCCCAGCACATACGGGACAGTTGCCAACCCTATGTTCAAGTTCAACAGTGTATGACAGGGAATGAGGAAAGGTGCAGCTGACTCATATCGTTTCCTCGTGGCCCGGTAGCGCAGGGTTTGCGGCCCATTGGTTGGGGACCGCTGGGCTAAACTTGCATCCTTGAGGTGTGCCATGGTTGATTATCAGTAAGGAGGAGATGTTATTTCTGATCCATATAGACTGTGGTCTCCCGATGAGGAAGTCAGGAACCAGTTGCACAGGGAGTAACAGAGGCCCAAGTTTTGGAGGTTATTGATTAGAACTGAAGTTATGATGGTATTGAACACTAAGCTATAATCAATAAACAGGAGCCTGACATAGATATCGCAATTGTCCAGGTTATAATGTTTTGATGATTCTATGCCCATTCAAAGACCAAAAATATAAGACAGCAACAAATTTAGTGGAGGCACTGTCCACAGAGTAGCAGAAACTTGAGTCTTCACTCTCAGGTGAGAGTGTGGATTAAGCTGCCAATGGAAGTAGTAGATGCTGGTTTAGTTGTAATATTGAAGAAGAGTTTAGATAAGTACATAGATGGAAGGGCTGTGGAGAGCTATGGTCTGGGTGCATACTGATGGACAATGCAGAATAGTATTTCAGCATGGACTAGATGGGCTGAAGAGCCTGTGCTGTGGTGTTCTATGATTCTATGAGAAGGAATGGGAAGAAAGGCAATAGAGAGGAAAGGAAACAGTTTGGGATAAAAAAGAGGTTTGATTATAAAGAAGAGTAGGAAGCGAGGGGTTGTGAGGAGCTGAGAAACAGCAAGGGACAACATGAGATTGGTGAGGCTTGTAAGGCAACAGTAATGGTTACACTGAAACTCAATAAAAACTGCAGGGGCCAGAAATCTAATATAAAGGACGATATTGCTAGAAATGCTCTGCAGATCAGTCTGCATCTATGGGAAGGGAAAATCAACTAATGGTTATGGAAAATATAGTCTGATTCAGGAAATCAGCGGCGCATGTAACATTTTATAATTTTCAAAAATAGACTATATTCATAAAAAATATGTGCAAGGAAAGAAACAGTAAAAAGAGATCAGTGCATTCAATTGTGCAAAAGCTAAGAAACACAAACAAAGCATGCGTGCCACGACATGGCCCCTTGAGGTGATACTAATTCATTGCTCAAATGGGCTCCCCGCCCACCTCCTGTCCCTCCATGTGCTGTAGCAGAAGGAGCCTATACTGTGGTCCTTTCCACAGAGCCTTGGTGTTGACTGCACTGAGCTTCAGTGCATCCCTCAGCATGAACTCCTTGGTTACTGGAGCTCTATTAAACAGCTTAGACCTGTTTGTTTATATTTCATAAAAGATATGCGATAAATCCAAAAACCAATGTATGACTTTCTTTATATTCATATTGCCATTCAGTCATCCAGTTCTGCTGGAGGGTTTCAACCTGAAACATCGACTGTACATTTTTCGGTGGATGCTGCCTGGCTTGCCAAGTCCCTCCAGCATTTTGTGTGTGTTGCTTGGATTTCCAGCATCTACAGATTTTCTCTTGACTGTATGTTCTAAGGTCTTGTTGGGGATGGACTTGCAATCTGAGGTCCTGTCATCAGTGAGCAGAGAGGAGCTGGATCTTGTATTACAGCCTTGCTAACACTTTGGGGGTTTATTAAGAGGCCACATGAGTGGCACTGGAGCAACGAATATAGAATGTATTAACCTGATGACACTCTAAGTGAATTGACTAGATAGCACTATCGATCTACAGACTGGACGGCATTACGCTTGCAAGAGAAATATGTACTGTTTTATATTGTTTACCATAGCTTTAGGAAGAAAGTTTATTTTTGAAACAGAAAATTATGTAGGAATTGGCAAATGTTGGTGGCAAATATTTGCTAAAAGGTATGAAATTAGATTTCAGACAGTTAAACTTTTAGTTAAGAATTTATAGCAAATCCATATGTTCTTTCAAAGCTCCGAATCTCAGGAGAAAATTTGGTTTCGCAATAACTAAAGAAGAAGTTAAACATTGTACTAGATAAAAGGAAAATCTATATAATAATGATTTCAAAACAGAAGGGCAGGGCAAATTTTATCAAAGCAAAAGAGGACCAAGGTACTAGTAAGGAAAGGGAAAGTATAAAACAACAGCAATCTAGAGAGAAGCAAAAAACGGATAGTAAAATCCATTTTCAACTGGAGAAAATTAGCCAAAGTTGGTCTGGGTCCCTTATAGGATGAGACAGGTGAAATTATACTAGAGAATGGGAAAAAGAAAGATAAATTAAATGATGGTTTCTGTCACACAATGTTCTGGAAATAGTGGTAACTTCAAGGTCAGAAGCACAAGAAGCAGATAATAATAAGCAATATTAGAGAGATAATGAGACCTAATAAATAGAAACATAGAAACATAGAAAACCTACAGCACAATACAGGCCCTTCAGCCCACAAAGCTGTGCCGAACATGTACTTACCTTAAAAATTACCCAGGGTTACCCATAGCCCTCTATTTTTCTGAGCTCTATGTACTTGTCCAGGAGTCTCTTAAAAGACCCTATCGTATCCACCTCCACCACTGTCGCCGGCAGCCCATTCCATGCACTCACCACTCTCTGCGTAAAAAACTTACCCTTGATATCTCCTCTGTACCTACTTCCAAGCGCCTTAAAACTGTGCCCTCTCATGCTAGCCATTCCAGCCCTAGGGAAAAAAAAAGTACTTATGATTTGATAACCCATATCCCAAGAGTTTTGCCCCCAAACTTTGGAATTCCTTCCATGTTACTTTTTGAGCTGTCTTTCCACATTGAAGCTATTCCTTATCATTGCAACCTGGTCATCTGTAATAACATTTCTTTATACAGTCCACATGAAGGATCTCCACCCAAAACCTCAACTGTTTCCCTTAACAGGTGCTGCCTGATCCACCGAGTTCCTCCAGCTGTTCACTTGTTGCTCCAGATTCCAACATCTGTCGTCTCTCGTGTCGACACTTCCTCCTCCAGTTTGTTTTTCAAGTCTTATCCCATAACAGTCCTGTGATATGTTCTGGAATTTTCCTTTAAGGTGCTGCATAAATACAATTGTTAATACACAGTGTTTTTGTACATTGCTTCTGCCAAGAGTTAATTTTTTATAAATTCCAGGCAGTGATCTGATTATCCTCGTGGCAACATACTCATGTTTCCTCTGACATGTGTCAAAATCCAAGCCGGCAGAGTTTCAGCTCTTTGCCCTGACGAACTATTGGTAATGACAGTTGTTGAGCTGGTATCACATTAAACACAATGGGCTCTGTCTGTGACCAGATGATTAAAATTCTGTTCTATCACAACCAGAGCTGGGAGCAAACAAAATGTCATTTGATGACAGGCACAGAAATGGAAAATGGTGCAGTACTTAGAGGTGAAATTTGAAATTGATTCCTAATGTCTGCTTTTGTGTTTCTTTAAGTCACGAATGGTTTGTTTTCATATGCACAGGAACAATGGAAAAACTTACTTGCAGCAGCATCACAGGCACATAGCATCAGAGACACAACGTTCACATCGAAAATTATACAAGAAAGAAAACAAAAAACCTGAAGTAATTCACACGTACATGTCTAGAGGCTAATGTCAGGCAGTAAGTCTGTTTTTGATCAGTCTAGGGAGAGGTTAATATACGAAGGAATATTGACTATATGTATCCAGTCTTACAGCAAGAACATATTTGACTCACAGTAAAACAACATAAAAGAGGTCAGGTGGCTGTTGTGTAAAGTTTCAGGAAATCTGGATCTCTAGAGTGCCCCCCCCCCATTTCTGATTCTCCTTCAGTCTCCCATTTTTGTGTTCTTTATCATAACCACCCTCCAGCCACCTCATGACTCATTTCCCTCATCCCTCTGCTGGTGCCATCCACATTTTACTCACAGGATCCTCCTCTCCCCGGGCTGGTTCTGGTTCATCTGTCCTTCTCCTATCCCCTAATGATTCTCATTATCACCCCTCTTACTTCTCAGATTCCAACACTGGTCGAACACACACAAAATGCTGGAGGAACTCAGCAGCTCAGGCAGCATCTGTGGAGGGAAATGAACAGTCCAAGTTACAGGCAAAGACCTTTCACCAGGACTGGGGCCCAAACTGCCATCTGTTTATATCTCTCCATAGATGGTGCTTGACTTGTTGAGTTCCTCCTGCGTTTTTGTGTGTTGCTCAAGATTTCCAGCATCAGCATACATCTTCTGTCTCCAGCATTAGTAGTCTTTATACACCACTTCTGTCCCTCCAGCTCCTATCTCCACATTCAATGTCCCCTACCCCCAACTTGATCCACTGGCATGTTTTGTCTGCCCCCAATTATCATCCACCTACCTGGTTCGACCTCTGCACCATCTTTCATCCCTCCTCAGTCCAAAAATTATCTTTGGCCTCTGTCTCACCACTCCCCTTCTTCTCCCTATGCTGGCATCTTGCCCAATTACTTTTAGTTCTGATGCAAGATGTTCAATCAGAAACGTCGACAATTCTTTCTCCCCCACAGGTGCTGCTCGACCTGCTGACCTCCTCCTGCAGATTGTTAGTTTTATCACCTCCACATGCATAAAATAACAAGCTATGATCCAAGGAACCAATGGAATATTTAAATAAATATTAAAATAGGCAGAAATAAAAGAAGTGTGAGATGGAACTTTCATGCACAGACACAATTGACTGATCTTTTCATTACATAGGTGGAGGAATTGGCTTGGGTGATTGCCTGCATAACTTGCTCAGGTCAAAGACCTCATCGATGAAGCAACAGAGGAAAGGGTGAACTGTTTCAAGTTCCTGGGTGTCAACATCTCTGAAGATCTAACCTGGGCCCAATGTATTGATGTAATTACAAAGAAGGCACAACATATTTCATTAGGAGTTTGAGGAGAATTTGCATGTCACCAAAGACACTCGTAAATTCCTACAGATGTACTGTGGAGAGCATTCTAACCAGTTGCATCACCGTCTAGTATGGAGGGGCCACTACACAGAATCGTAAAAAGCTGTAGAAAGTTGTAAACTCAGTCAGCTCCATCATAGGCACTAGCCTCCCCAGCATCAAGGATACCTTTAAAAGGTGATGCCTCAAAAAAAGGTGATATCCATCGTTAAGGACCCCCATCATCCAGGACATACTCTCTTCTTATTGCTACCATCAAAGAGGAAGTACAGGAGCCTGAAGATACACAATAAATGTTTTAGAAACAGCTTCTTCCCATTGCCATCAGATTTCTGAATGGACAATAAACCCATGAACACTCGCACACTTATTTTGCTCTGTTTTTGCACTACTTTATTTTTATATAGACACTTCTTATTGTAATTTATAGTATTTTTTTGTTATGTTTTGCAATGTACTGCTGCCACAAAATAACAAATTTCACAACATACAGTATGCCAGTGATATTAATTCTGATTCTGATATCTATGTTAGTATATTTACTGTAATACCATCTGGTTTAGCGTCCTCATGTGCAGCACCTTGTCAAAGGCTTTCTGAAAATCTGAGTAAACAACATCCATTGACTCTCCTTTGTTTAGTCTGCCTGTTATTACTTCAAAGAATTCCAACTGATTTGTTAGGCAAGATTTGCCCTTGAGGAAACCATGTTGACTTTGGCCTATTTTATCACATCCCTCCACATACCCCAAAACCTCATACTTAATAATGGACTCCAGCATCTTCCCAACCTCTGAAGTCAGACTAACTGGCCTATTCCTTTCTTTTCCCTCCCCCCGCCCCTTCTTAAAGAGTGGAATGTTATTTTAAAATGTCCAATCCTTAATGGAGTGACATTTACAATTTTCCAGTTCTCATGGCAATTATGTGACACTAACTCAATGTATAAAAGCCTGTAAGAGATTCAGTTGTTGTTCGGACCTAACATCAGAATGGGGAAGAAATGTGATCGAAGTGACTTTGCCTGTAGGATGATTGGTACCAGATGGGGTCATTTGAATATCTCAGAAACCGATGATCTGGGGTTTTCATGCACAACGGTCTCTAGTTTTTACAGAGAGTGGTGTGAAAAATAACAAATAATCCAGTATGCAGTATTTCTGTTGGTGAAAATGTCTTTTTAATGAGAGAGGTCAGAGGAGAATAGCCAGACTGATCCAAGCTGAAAGGAAGGACACAGCTACTCAAAACAGAGCCTGTCTGGAAGCACAACTCATTGAACCTTGAAGTGGATGGGTGACATCAGCAGAAGACCACAAAAATATACTCAGTGTCCACTTTATTAGGTACCATCTGTACATTAGAAAGTGGCCATTCACTATAAATTATCACTAATCAAAGTTATCTTGTCAAGCACTTTTCACTATTTGTATCTCAATGTGTTAGGGCAGTGGTCCCCAACCTCCGGGCTGCGAAGAATGCAGCTGTGTAGCGGTAGCCAGAATGCACCCAGCACATCTTTAAGAAAAAAGCCGAAATAAGCAAGCTAATTGATTAGGTGCCACCCAGCACGTAAATGTCGGCCCAGATCAGAGGCGACGCAACTGCTGCACCACTGCATTCTTCGCGGCAATGTATTGGTCCGTGGCCCAGAGGTTGGGGACCACTGTGTTAGGGAACAATTGTGGTTCATTGCCTGGCTTCATCCCTACAGCCTCTGGAGATTTCATCAGGGTCATCACAAGAGCAGAACCCAATCACCAAACTTTCAAACTGCTGATATTTCTGGAACATTTTCCTATTGAAATATCTTGACTGTGATAATAGGTGAGCATCAAGGAGAATGACATCCCTTGAGATGACAGTGGATCTATTCACTGAATTTTTTGATCTAGTAAACAAGATAAACCTCCAAGAGTCCTACAACTTTGTTGAGGTTTGGAGGCTTATATGCCTCAATGACCTAGAGGGCAATATTGGCTGAAGTCATGGCTGTATGCTTTCGCTCTTGGTAGGAACATTCATGCCAAATTGTCAAAGGGTAGGGGCCAGACTAAGAGTGTTCCACCAATCCTCCAGGTTCATGGGTTCAGCTCAGGGATTACAACCCTGACTGGTTAAGCAAAATTCTTAAGGAAAGATGAATCTTTCTACATCCAAGAGCAACAGTATTCCTAAATCTCCATCCAGAACCTGCATGACTGACAATAGTGAAAACTGAGAGGAAGCTACTGACAAAATGAAGGAAGCCCAGAACTCTGCCTGAGATGGAGGACATTCATTACAGCCCCAAAATGCCAGCAGCATAATGGGTAGGGAGGAGGAGATAAGATAAAGGCAGCATAAAGAAATGATGGGAATGGGTCAAATATTTTACACACTCAAACATTAAATAAAATGGGTATCTAAGGAGGGGAAGTGCTACTCAACAATCTGACCTCTGTAGTGAATGGGAAAATGACACAGGAATGCAAGAAAGCATGTGCAGGAGGCTGCTACTAGTCTCCTCAAGCCTGCACTGCAGTGCAGTTTGTCTGTGGCTGATTTATCCCAGGACTCTGTGCAAGATCACCATAAACCCTCAAGTCCATGGTTTTTCAGAAAAATTTCTACCTCTGCTTAAATGATCTAGCCTCCAGAACCTTCTGAGAAAAGAATCAGTGCTCTCTGAGGGAAGGAAGTTCTCTATAGCTTGTCTTTAAATGACCAGCCCATTATCTCAAAACAATGTCTCTTTCACTTGATGTCAATGAAAAGTACTCGATGTGCTGTACATTCCTCAACTAACATCATTAAGGAAAAAGCCGATTAACTGGTCATTATCACACTGCTGTTTGTGATGGCCTGCTGTGTGCTAATTGACTACTGTATTTACTACATCCCAACAGTGAGGATACATCTAAAATGTTTAATTCACTGTAAAGTGCTTTTGGACATTCAGAGGCCAAGAAAGACAGAATGTAAATAGAAGTACTTTTCAGACCGGTGAAACTCATTAGTTGCATCTGTCTCCTCTTCAAGCAAGCCATCCCTCTTCATTATCAGAGTATTGTAGAAGCTCACAGCACAGCAGGGGTCACCATGTAGGCTGTGGTTCTTTGAAGAACATCCTGTGCCATTTCACGTCCCCACACTTCTGCAATTCTTTATTTGCCACAACTTCAGTGAAACTACTTTTCAATTTGGCTTCCACCAGCTTTCCAGAAAGAGGTTTTCCACTCCGGACAATTCTTGGAAAGATTTTAATACCCCTTTTCTCCTCTCTTTGTCTTTTGCCCATGGTTTTGAATCTGTGGCAGAGAAACAAACGGTAAGAGAAACAGGATGGGTCACGCAGTATCTGTGGGCAGTGGAGTGGTGTGACAACAGAGAAGAAATTGTTGATGTTTCAGGTTGAAAGTCTGCATCAAAACTGAGTGTGAAGAGAGAAGATTTTTAGTATCAGGAGGAGAGACAAAGCCTCGTGACTGATAGATGGACCGAGGAAGGGTGAAGGATAACAGGCAGAAGGAGACAGGTGGGGAGAGGGAGGAGTGGAGTTGAGAGACTGAGGTGGGGTGAGAGTTGGATGCAGACAAAAAGCTTAAGAGGTGGATGGAGTTTGGTGGGAGCAGGGAAGTTAAAGGTGGAAACAGTTGGGAGGGTCCTGAGCAGGATCACAAACGGTACCAGGGCTGGAATCTGGTAAGAAAGGAGGATGATAATGGGAACCAGTAGGGGAAAGATGAAGGGAAAACTCTCCTGTAAATATATTGGAACAATTTCCATGACAGCAGAACCCGTCTGGCTTGTAGAGGTACCAGCTTCTCCAGAGAGGGTCTCAACTTCCTCAGGAATCGAAAACCTCTCACCCCTACTCCTTCTGCACCATCTCTCTAACCATATAATCATCTGTTTTATGTTTCAGTTTCTGCACACACTGAAATTTACACTGGAAATCATCACATTTGGGAATTATTTTTAATCTTGATCCTCATTCCCTAAAATTGGTTTACCGGACTTTGTTTCTCTCTCTGCCCATATCACAGGTGACAATATATGAACCATGCCCTCTCTCTTCAGTTAACACATTCCCTGCCTTCAATTAAGCTGCAGTGTGGCCACCTCTCCAAGTGTGCTCTCCACAAAGCTCTCAATCACACAATGCACCGGAGACTCACGAGCCGCTGCTCCAGTTCCAAAAGGAAGAGATCGAGCTGCAGTAGCTGCAGACACTTCCTGTACACCTGGTTGTCTGCAACACTGGAAGCATCTGTGACCTACCCCCCGTATGATGTAGGACATGCATTCCACTGGGACAAGCTGAGCTGCTCTGCCTCACCTTCACTGATAATCTAAAAACTACAAATGCCAGAAAAGGCTCATTGCTGACACCAATAGCACAGCATTTAGCCAAACACTAATGGAATATTCTCAAACTGGATGTAACCGACCTCTCACCAAGGCAGCTAAGCTAAAGAAGTATTCCACTTGCTGTTTTATCCCATGTATGATACATTCTATTCAGTGTGTTATCCCACATGCTGTTCCACATGTTATATGTGAAACCTTTGGTTCTGTGTTCTATCCCACGTGATACATACCCAGTTCTGTGTGCTTTTGCATGTGTTACATGATCTACTCTACGTGCTTTCTTGGACTAGGAATTTATTTTTAGATTAACCAATTTCCCCCTGGGATCAATAAAGTATGACTATGACTATGACTATGACTAATGAAGTTGCTTTGTTGGATTGTGCATCCTAGAATGTCTGGCACTGTCTGAAATTTATCTCACTGGTGGTAACTGTCCCGTATCCATTTTACAATGAGAAATATTACAACAGAAACTGATGCTGTTCATTGAAGCAGCCACTGAACCTGAAATTTTCCAGGATGAAAATGTTGTCTGAGGGAAGTTTGATTCTATATAGTGTGAGGGGAACCAGGAGTGCCCCTATTAACTGTTTGAAGAGAGACAGAGAGAGACATTCATCATTGATGGTTTGTTTGGAAAGGAGAGAGAGACAGAGTTATTTACCACCGATATGTTGCTTTTGAAAAGAGAGAGAGAGAGATGAAGATTAACAGTTGGACTGTCACTTTAAGGCATTGAAAGTAACTTTGGATTTCTACTGAGTTTGGAGTTGGAGACAGCACCGAGCAGCTTGAAGGTTGCTATGGTGACCAAAGTACTTTCAAGGACTTGTTGCCTGCTTGTACTCCTTTACAGACAAAGGAGGGAGGGACTCTTTGAATGACAGGTGATGCTCAGCCTGGTGAAATAAATGGGTGGTCAGATGATACAGACCTGAGACACATGATCTGGACACTGAATGAGCATTGTTGTGCCCGCAGAGGAAGTGGGTTTTGGAGGATTGATCAGGCGGATCAATCCAAATTGCTATTCCACCATGTGGAGAAGGGGTTGACTGGTGGGGAGTTGTCTATGTGTCCACCCTTGCCGGGGTGATAGCTCCACCTCAGGAAAACAGGTCCCCCTGGTTAAAGTCACAGTCGGTGACTTGTGAAGGATTTCGGAGGACGATGAGAAGATCAACGGTAGCAGCTCACCTGAAGACTCAACTCACTCTCTCTCTCCATCACTACTCAACTAAATACCACAAACTGAACTGAACCTTACTCAACATCATAAAACCGTATCTTTTTACCCCTAGACTTAAAGAAGCTTGGTTTTCATACATATATATTCCACACTTATAATCGTTCTAACCTGTGTGATTTATTTACTTTGATTTTAGTGTATTGCGTAGTTGCTAATAAATATTAGTAGTTTATAGCAATACGAGACTCCAAAATGCTTTCTATTTCTGCTAGTTCTTTATTCCCGTCACGGGGTACGTGACAATGGAAAGTGATTTGCCAGATAGAGTATGATATGGACTGAAAAACCATATGGAAAATGTTGAGTCTGCAGTCATAGCCTGGCTTTTATGATTAGTCTTGTTTGAGGGATGTTAAGGTAAAGGAAATTTAGATACCAGTTTCAAATTTTGGAAGACTGGTACATTCAGTGAGTTTGAGGAAAGTGATGGCTCAAATTTAGTTGCTTTTTTTTTACTTTATTTGGTTTATGGGGTGGTTTTGGAGATATAGAGGGGAGTTAGGAATTAGGTTAGAGTTTAGGGACAGGAATGAGGAGAAGTTAGAGGAATTAGAGGACAGGCCAGAGTCTTAAGATTCCACTCCGTGGTTGAAGGATAGTGACATGGATGTAGAATATTCATAGATTGGGCTGGGAGATCTGGCCAGATAACAGGCTAACAGACTAATACGGACAAAGGCTGGTGGCTCCCACAGGGTCAGTAAGTTATCAGCAGATACGGGAGTTGGAGTTCCGTGGGGGCAGGAGAAACGAGGTCTGATGACCTCCTGGGTTTGTGAATCAGTGGTACTGGAGTTCGAGATCTGGTGTTCAGAGTGCTGCGATCAGCAAGTCCAGAGTTGAATGATTGGTGTTTGGTGACTGGTGATTGGCAGGTCCTGTGGTCAGTGCTGAGGATCAAGGCCTGAGGATCAAATCAAACTTCCAGGCATCGGGGCCCATTGGCTGACCACCAGGTCTGCGAATCCCTGTGAGTCTGCTAGGACAGTGACATGGATGTAGAATATTCATAGATTGGACTGGGAGATCTGGCCAGATGACAAGCCACGCACCCCTCATACAAACTCTTCTCTCTCCTGCCATCTGGCAAAAGGCACCGAAGTATTCGAACTCTCACGACCAGACTATGTAACAGTTTCTTTCCCCAAGCCATCAGACTCCTCAATACCCAGAGCCTGGACTGACACCAACCTACTGCCCTCTACTGTGCACATTGTCTTGTTTATTATTTATTGTAATGCCTGCACTGTTTTGTGCACTTTATGCAGTCCTGGGTAGGTCTGTAGTCTAGTGTAGTTTTGTGTTGTTTTACATAGTTCAGTGTAGTTTTTGTATTGTTCATGTAGCACCATGGTCCTGAAAAACATTGTCTCGTTTTTATTGTGTACTGTACCAGCAGTTATGGTCGAAATGACAATAGAAAGTGACTTGACTTGACTTGACTTGACTTGGGTAGTCAAAGGCCCAACGTCTGAATGCCTGACTTCAAATCCGAGTCCAACTCGATGTCCACTAGAAGCTGGAGACAAAAAAAAGATGACCTCTCTCGGTGTTGGAGGACTGTATGTGGGTGGGTGGGAGGGAGTAATGGGCCTTGTTTTGCTGTTGTTGCTGTGTTGCTTGTTGTGTTCTGTGTTGTTCTGCGCGCATACCATATTGCTGTCAGAATGTGTGACAACACTTGTGGACTGCTCCAGGCACATCGTTGGGTGTGTTGGTTGTTCACATAAATAACACATTTCATTGTGTATTTCGATGTATGCATGATAAATAAACTTGAATCTTACTCTTTATCTTGTGGATATTTTTCACTGCTCCCACTGTGGTTGACAGCCCAGATGAACCTACAGAGTGGTCTGCTGTTTGCAGAAATTCATTCAGACCTTAAACACATATTTTCTGAATGTTTTCAAATACACCTATATACTCAAGTGAGCGAAGTTTGATTTATTAGAGAAGGGTGACGTGAGGAAAGGGTCCAGGACAAACAGTTTTGTTGGGAAAAGCAGATGAGAATCAGAATCAAATTTATTATCAATGGTGTATACTCAGTGGTCATTTTAATTAAGTACGAGTGTAACCCAGTGTGGTCTTCTGTTGCTGCAGCGCATCCACTTTAATGTTGACATGTTGTGCATTCAGAGATGCTTTTTCTACACACCACTGTTGTAATGCGTAGTTATTTGAGTCACTGTCACCTACCTGTCAGCTTGAAACAGTCGGCCACTCTCCTCAAATGTCTTTCGTTACCGAAGTATTTTCACCCAAGGAACTGCTGCTCACTGGATTTTTTTATTTGTTTTTTGCATCATTCTACATAAACCCTAGAGGCTGTCGTGCATGAAAATCTGAGGAGATCAGCAGTTTAAATATACTCATGTTAGAGTGTATTCTGGAATTATGAAATATAGAAAATATCAATTTCAACAGTAACTAGTCTTCATATCTGAATGTGGATTGTAGATGAGTTTGAAATGCATCTCAGGACAAAGGTCTTCTTGGAGCTGTAGACTGGGGTCATCTGCAAACCAAGAAACAGCCCATTGACCAGATATGTCTGCATATGCATCAATGCAGCTCAGAGACAATGGTGATTAACATTCATCTTGGGTGTCTGAGGTGTTGGTGTGAAGAACTAGGTGTTTGAAAATTATATTTAATTCAGAGGAAGCATTGTAGATACAATTGTCCTGCTTTACCTTAGATCTATAGCATATAAAAATGTCATGTAATTTTAGAATAGGGATCCTCTTCTAAGATTGTCTCCAGTATGATGGCTGCTTGTGTGTTGAATAAAGATTTCTGTACCACCAACTTCAGTTTCTCCCGGTGACCTTGATCACAGTCACAACACTCAAACCACCCCATCTAGTGCCAACAATCATCACTTAGTCAAAGCAACTTAGATCACATTTCTTTCTCAGTCTGATGTTTGGTGTAAGCTACAACTGAATCTCATAACCGTGCCTGCATACCTTTATGCATTGAGTTTCTGCAATGTGATAGGCTGATTAGATATTTCCTTTAAGGGAAAGGAGTATGGTTTTACCCATTACAGAAGCCACTAAGTCATAAAATTTGATGTTTTGTAGCAGTAGTACAGTGCAAGACACAAAAATTATCGTAGGTTACAACAAATAAAAGAAAATTACAAAATAGGAATAGAAAGGTAGTGTTCGTGGATTCAGGAACCACTCAAAAATCTTATGGAGGAGGGGAAAAAGCTGTTTCTAAAACAAATGATTGTGTTTTTCCTTCAGGCTCCTGTACCTCTTCCCTGATGGTAGTAAAGAGAAGAGGGTACGTCCCAGATAGTGAGCGTCCTTAATAATGGATGTCACCTTCTTTCAACACTGCCTTTTGAATATGCTCTTGTTGATGAAAAGACTAGCACCCTTGACAGAGCTGGTTAAATCTACAACCCCTGCAGCACATTTTGTTCCTGGATATTGGAGCCTCCATACCAGGCTGTGATGCAGCCAGCTCTCTATTGTGTTCTTATTGATCAATGAGCAAGACTTTCCAAAGATGACACAACTAGAGGAAGAGCACAGTTTGGAACCAAATGTTCTCAAGTTGGAAATAAGAAATCTGGAGAACGAAGGTTATGCAAGAATATTTAGAAGCTTGAAAAGGGGTTGGATTGATATCACTTATTGAAGGGAAGTTGGTGATTAAATGCATGCTGAAAGCAACACGTGCATTTTTCCTAAGAATCTTCCAACAGGGCGGTGCAGGTAATTGGGGAATGCGCACCTTTGGTGCGGCAAGTTATTTGTGGAGAATGGATCTTGGGAAAAGGTGATGTCAATTTTAAGCCTGGTATGTACAGCATGTGGAATGACTTGCCAGGTGAAGTGGATGGAGCAGCTACAATAACAACTTATCAAAGCTATTTGGACAAGTACATGGATTGGACTTTTAGAAATTTAAGGGCCAAAAACTGGCAAATGGGACTAGCTTGAATGAGGCATCTTGGTTGGGTTGGCACAGTTGGACTGAAGGGCCTGTTTCCTTGCTGTATGACTCCATGAAATCCTTCCTGGATTCCAGAGATCCATCAGAGGCCACGGAACACCCTGAGTGAAATGAGAAATTAAAGAAAACGATGATGTTTTGAAACAGACTGACAGCCCTGGTACCCTTGATATCAAAAGCTCCACGGGGCCCCATGGCAGCATAGCAGTTTGCACAATGCTACCACAGCTCAAGGCATTCCAGAGTTCAGACTTCAATTCCGGTGCAGTCCTGTGAGGAGCCTCCGTACATCCACTTTTCCCCTGTTGCTCCAATTTCCTCCCACAATCCAAAGATGTATGGAGTAGGTTAATTGGTCTTAATAAATTGTCCCGTGATTAGGTTAGGGTTAATCAGTGCTGTATCGCTAAGTTTTTAAAAAGCTGTGTAGCAACAAGGACTTAAGTAATTGACAATTGACCAGGTGTTGTTTTCTGTATTTATCATTGTGAAAAATTATAACACAGTTCTGGTTACTAGGCAACTGGCCCAGGTAAGGGGCTACATTTATATTTTTGGTTAGTAATGCTTAGCATGACATGGTTCTCACAAAAGGCTTTGAAACAAAAACAAATACTGAAAACACTCAGTAGGTCAGATAACATGTGAAGAGAAAGAATCAATGTTTCAGATCAATATGGCTTAATAATCATTCTGATAAAACCTTGGGGCCATAAGATATAAGGGCAAAATTGGGACATTTTGCCCATCAAGTCTGATCTACCTTTCAATCATGGCTGATTTAAAAAATCTTTTCTCAACCCCATTACTCTGCCTTCTCCATTAACTCTTAACTCTCTAACCAAAAGAACTCATTGACTGAAATTCTAACTCAGTTTCTTTCTCCACAGTTGAATCCAGACCTGCTGAAAGTTTTTTGTTTTTATTTCAGATTTACAAAATCTCCAGTATTTTGTTTCGGCTTCAACATAAGACTCCTTGAGCAGACCTGCTTTTCAAGTTGAATTCAATGGACCACATTTCTGGAAATAGAATAACATACTAGTGACTAAGTTCAGAGTCATGGAGCTCTATAACCACGAAACATACCCTTCAGTCCATTTAGGCCATGCCAAACAGTTTTTCTGCCTAGTTCCATTGACCCCACCTGGACCAGAGCCCTCCACATCCCTCCCATCCATGTACTTAACTGAACTTTTCTTAAATATTGAAATTAAACCTGCATCAATCATTTCTGCTGTCAGCTCATTCTACACTTGTACCACCCTCTGAGTGAAAAAGCCCCCCCTCAGGCTCCTCTCAAATATTTTACTTTTCACCTTTAACCTATGCCCTCTAGTCATTGTCTCACCTGACCTCAAAGAAAAAAAGCCTGTTTGCATGAACCTTATTTATACTCCTCAAAATTTTGTATTGTTTTATGAAATCTCCCTTCATTCTCCTACACTTCCAGTAATAAACTTCTAAACTATTCAATGTTTCCCTATAACTCAGGTCCTGACAATATCTTTGTGAATTTTCTCTGTACTCCTTCAATCTTATTGGTAACTTTCCCATAGGTAGATAACCAGAACTGCACGCAATACTCCAAATTTGACCTCAACAACATCTTATACAACTTCTACAAAACATTACAGGAGTACTCAATACTTTGCACTCAAAACAATATCTTGTTTTGTGAAGGCCAGTGAGCCAAAAACTCTCTTTATATCACTATCTACCTATGAAGCCATTTTCAAAGAATTATGGATCTGTTTCCACTATCCCTCTGTTCTACCATACTCTTCAGAGCCCTGTGTCTGTTCATTGTGTAGGTCAGGGGTCCTCAACCTTTTGTGCACTGCGGACCGGTTTAATGCTGACAATATTCTTGCGGACCGGCCGACCGAGGTGGGGTGTGTTCAAGTTCAACAGTGCGTGACAGGGAATGAGGAAAAGTGCAGCTGATTCATATCATTTCAAATTGCCAAATCATATTGTTTCCTCGCGGCCTTGTAGCGCATGCTTTGCGGCCTGGTGGTTGGGGACCACTGGTGTAAATCCTACCTCGGTTTATCTTCCCAAAGTGCAACACCTCACACTCATCAGCATTAAATTTCATCTACCATTTCTCAGCTCACGTTTCCTTTCTCTTTATTACTGTAGTATCTATCAGACGTATTGTTTTCAAACAGTATAAATCCCTTCAAACAATAAACTGCACTAGGAGACACCTCTGTAAATAGTGTCAAATTCCCAAAGGACAACTCTCCAAATAGTGGCTGTTCTATAACTAGAGATAATCTCAAGTAAGTACTTCAGGAAAATTCCTCTCTAAATAGACACCTAGGAAACCTGTCTGTGAATGATATCCACACAGGGGATCTGTCTTTATATAATAATGCTGTTTGTGATCTCTCCCTCCCTAAGGGATGAGGTAGCCAGATGAGAAGATGCTCTAATTGGTGATTGTCAGTCTAATTTACACTGCTTCACTAGCTCAGTGCTGTTAGATTCTCTGATATCAGGTCTTGCTTCTGAGGGTGGTATGGGATACGTTCTGTATAATGGTGAAATCCTGAGTGTATGTTGGGCTGCTCCGCATGTTAGCACATCACATGCACAGAATGCCCAGAAGGAAAACACAGGTGAAGCTGGCAGACAGTGTTTTCTTCTTATTGAAATTGAAAAGACAGGCCAAAAGCATAATACAGTTTCTGATCACCTATTCCAACTTTTCAGCAATGTTTGTATCTCCCCGTCCTTATTGTGAAAGTGCAACGCACACAGGGTTTGGTGAGCAGTGAAGTGCTTTGCCTGATGCTCCCGTTCTCAATGCCCAGGTTGTAGGCTATCCCCACCAATGCTGCCCAACACGTTGTCCTCCTAACAACTGAAAGGCAACATCCATTTCATCATTTGCTGTCAACAGCTGGCCAGACTTTAACATTTGATGGAAAGAGGCCCGTCAGTTCACCGAGTTCACACTAATCATCAATCACCCATTTGGATTGATCTTACCTTATTCAATTCTGAACATTCCCACATTCCTATCAGCTCTCCCCAGGTTCTGCCGCTCTGGGTACAACTTACAGCAACAAGTTCACCTGCACACCTTTGGAACATGGGAAGAAATCAGAGCACCTGGAGAAAACTCAGGTAGTTATAGGAAGTACGTACAAACTCCACATGGGCAGCACTGGAAGTCAGGATAGGTGCATGTCTCTGATGCTGTGGGATCGCAGTTCTACCAGCTGTGCCCCTGAGAAACATCAAGTTTTATGAAGTTTTAATGGGGAGAAGTAAACAACACTGAGATTTAAAAGCAAGAACCAGCACTTTAAAAGCAAAGGAAGGACTGGAAAGGAAGGAGGCAGAAGCCAATATAAGAAGTTGGGGAGAGGAGGTATTTGGAATGAGTTGGGACATAGGCACCTGAGTGGTAGAACTGTTTATGGAAGGTAGAATGTGGGAGGCTGACTGATGAAGTGATGCCTGGACATAACAAATACTGGACAGCTAAGGGACTGAATTGGAATGAGCTTATTTTCACAGAAGTGTGGATATGTGTTCGACAGGTTATCTTAGTTTCAATACAGGCAGACTCCGGGTTATGAACAGGTTCCATTCTGAGAACAGTTCGTAACCCAGACTGCTCCTAAGTCGGAATGGAACAGAAACTGTGTGGGACTGGATCACAGGAACTGTGGTGATGAGAGAGCGAGCGGGTGCGCAAAGAACAGCCGCCACTGATTTGGTGAATGAGTGAGAGAGTCTGCTTTGCGCTCCCCCAGCTCTGCTTGGCTCCAACCTTGAACGTTGCAGCTCAGTGTTTGAGAGAGGAGAGAAGGCACACGGAAACACCTTGTTCCCACCCAACAGAAGAGGCCTGTTGCTCCGCAGCAGCCGGCAAATCCCTCCCCATCCATCCTGCTGGTCCCCAAACACTTGATCCTATGTACAAGGTGTCCATAAGTTGGACATTCATCACCCAAGGCTGACCTGTAGTACAACAGGCTTCAAACAGTCTGGTCAGCTGGCAGAGAGGTCGATTTGACGACCAGGGAACAGAGTCAATGACAGCAATGAAAGACAGGCTCTGATCTCTAAAATAGATATTTCCAGTGCATTTCGGGTCACCCGTATCGGATGAATGGTGGTGAGGAGGAAGGTGAAGCATTGTGCCTCAACTGTTCCCCAGGTGGAAATACCCTGTTCAGAGATATACACTCAGTAGTCACTTTATCAGCTGCACCTGTACACCAGCTCATTAATGCAAATTTCTAATCAGCCAATCACGTGGCAGCAACTCAATACACAAAAGCATGTAGACATGGTCAAGAGGTTCAGCTAATGTTTGGACCAAACGTCAAAATGGGGAAGAAGTGTGATATAAGTGACTTTGAGCGTGGAATGGTTGTTGGTTTGAGTATCTCAGGAACTCCTGATCTGGGATTTACATGTACAACAGTCTCTAGAGTTTACAGAGAATGGTGCGAAAAACAAAAGAAATCCAGTGAGCAGCAGTTTTGTGGGGGAAAATTCTTTGTTAATGAAAGAGGTCAGAGGAAAATGATTCCAACTGGCAGGAAAGTGACAGTAACTCAAATAAGCACATATTACAACAGTGGTGGGCAGAAGAGTATCTCTAAATGCAGAACATGTCAAACCTTGAAGTAACTGGGCTACAGCAGCAGAAGATCATGGATATGCAGGAGGTACTTAGTAAAGTGCCCAATGGGGGCATCCGACTTGACAGTATATTCATGATCGAGTCTGCTGGGCAATAAGCAATTGATAATTGGCTTATTAATGCCACATGGGTACCGAGACACAGTGAAAACTTTGTTTTGCATTACAATCCGCACGGATCATGTCCCCTCATCACTACAAGGGAAAAACAATTACAGAGTGTAGAATATAGAGTTACTGTAAGAGAGAAAGTGCAGCTCAAGCAGACAATAAGGTGAAAGGGCCAAGACGAGGTTAATTTTTATCATACAAGAGGTCCATTCCAGTCTTATAACAGTGGAATAGAAGTTGTCCTTGTGTGTGGTGGTACGTGCTTCAGGCTTTTGAATCTTCTGCCTGATGAGAATGGGGAGGGGTGTGTAGAAGAGAGAATGCTCAGGGTGGATGGTGAAATCATTCACGTTTCATGTGGATACATGAGTGAGATTTACGAGACCTTAAATAGGCGCATGGGTGAAAAGCAAATGGAGGGTTGTGTGGGAAATGCAAGATTGATATTGGTGTAAGCTAAAATGTAGACACCACATCGAAGGGCCTGTACTGTGCTGTAATGTTCTATGTTCTATGTTAAAGGCTGCAGCCTCTGGGAGGGTGTCTGTTCGTGCTGTCTTGCGGGGGGTGATGGGAAGGAAGGTGAATTAAATCAGGATTGTAGAGGCAGTGGAAATTGAGCAGGGAGACAGAAGAAGGAGAGAAAAGCAGAGAAATAAATCCTGAAGAGAGAACATCCAGGAGCCTGTTGCTGTGTTTTTAAATCATGGCAGGTCCCGTGCTTCACCCACTTGTTCTGCTCAATCTCTTTTCCGCTCCCTGCCCATGGATCTCAGATCTGTGTGTGCTCAATAGCTGAGCATCATCAGAAAACTTTAATTACTACATAGCAGAATATCTCTTCATCGCAGTCCTAAATTGCAGACAACTTATTCGAAGGCAAGTTCCCTGATCTAAACTCTCCAGTAAGAAGAAACAGTGTCTAATCTATTCATTCCTCTTGGAATTATATAGATCTACTTTGATTATACACAGAAAGATAAGAACAAACAACCTATATCACTGTTGGCATCATTGCTATTTATCGCTTTGGTAAGGCGTTATGTACTGTGATGAGTCTGGATCCTGACTTGAGAGATTCAAGATTTAGCATGTCAGAGGAGAACATGTTTTAATTTCATAGTGAGGAAGAGGTAGTTAGAGGGGAGGAAGAAATTGGCAGTGCTTTCTGTAACTAGGTGATTGCTGAATTTTGTTTTATTGTTAAAGTGAACTTATGTATTCATACTGGTAATGTTAAAATAGCTGCATGCGCCTTTAAGAGAAAACAGTGACATCATTATGCACGTGTGGAGTAGAGAGAAGAGTTACAACTTTCTAGAACGAATGTCCAGTACTGGGAGCAAGTTTAGTGAGGCAACGGTCAATAATATTTGATAATATTCATGAAAGTTCATTTATACTTGTTTATAAATCTAGAATATCGGCATTTTGACACATTTTACTTGTGGGTGCTTTAGATTTTCTTGACTAAAGTATCGGCACTGGGTAGCGTAGTTGTATGCAGTTCCTTATTGGCCTTGTAGTCATCTTTCTAGTAAGTTAACACTAAGGCAATATATTGAAAAAGTTTTTGTAGAAGTTTATTTTTCTCTTACTTTATTATTTCATGACTGAATATTAGATTATGAAGACACACAGTCCTCTTTTATTGTCATTTAGTGATGCATGCATTAAGAAATGATACAATATTTCCTCTGGTGTGATATCACAAAACACAGGACAGACCAAGACTGAAAAAACTAACAAAACCACATAATTATAACATATAGTTACAACAGTGCAACAATACCATAACTTGATGAAGAAGTACATGAGCACAGTAAAAAGTTCAAAGTCTCTCAAATGTCCCACATCTCATGCAGACAGGAGAAGGAAGAAAAACTCTCCCTGCCATGCCTGACCACAAACCGACTCTGAGTCATCCGAAAACTTCGAGCCTCCGATCAGCTCTCCGACACCGAGTACTAAGCGCCATCCCTGTCCAAGTGATTGGACCTCAATCTCGGTCGCCAACAGCAGGCAAAGTTGGGGATTTTGAGGCCTTCCCTCCGGAAGATTCCAGACCGCGCAGTATACAACAGCAGCGAACTGGCGTTTCAGAAATTTCTCCAGATGTTCCTCTGTGCTTTCACATCCGTCTCCATCAAATCAGAATTGTCCACGGCCCCTATTTAACGGATACGATATCATTTTTCACTGGCTGCTCTCTCTCCTCCCGCCTCCAATATGAATGTAACAGAGTAATGTGAATATGTTAATGTCTGTTCACGTAGTGTGAGTGAGAGGAATTCCTTTCAGAGTCTAGCCTGTATGTGTTTGGAAGTTAAGTATGTATATGCCAAAGTTAGGATGAGATGTATTTATATATATTTTTGATGTTGTGTATAAAGTATGGGGTTGGTGGGATTCTAATGTTGTTTGCATTGTTTTTTTTAGAATTGCCACTACTTATTGGTTTTGAATATCTTGCTTCATTTATATTCAGAATGCATACGTAACAAATGCGTGGACCAAAATTAGGCCAAGATTGTAAAAGCAGGAACTGTGTTTTCTTAAATTCATTTTGTTGTTTTTATTTTGATATCCTCTTTCTGCATTAAAACAGCTAAAACAAATAAAGTAATTAAAGACCGGAAAAAGTATTTTTTGTCCTGAGTGTATATTTTTCCCAGGCTACGTTTGTTTTGAGGGAAAGGTGCTGTGAGGAGACCTGAATGAGAGAGAAATATTATCAAATTGAGTCAACGTGGGAGGCAAAAACACACACCCACAGTTTAGTGTAGATTGGGATGAGTGAGTAGATAGTGCATCTCACCCATAAGGTGATTTCATCAAAGTCCAGTTCATTGTCATATGCACAAGTACTCCTGCTCATAGGTGCAATGAAATACTCATTTACAGCAACATCACAGACTCATAGCATTGGAAACACAACATTTACAAGAAAAACATAAATTAAACCTATGTAAGGGGTTTCTTCTTTTATGTTACTGTGAAGGCTAACAAAATGGCTTCTTTGTTATGTTATAATTAAAATGGCTTTTCTGTAATAATAACTGCGATGTAAGGAGTTCTTGCTCTCTCTCTGCTTGTTTGGGTTATATTATTGATAAGAGAGGAACGAACCAGTTAGGATAGATGTTATTCTTTCTTGCGTGTCTGTAAGCTATTGTTCACGGGATTTGAGGCAGAAGGCGCGATGGGGACAGAGAGAGGAGATGCGATGCTGTAAGCTGGGCGGCGGGACCGACCCTGAGCGGGAGTCCGAGGCCCAAGTTCTTTGGCGAGGAGAGGAGACAAAGACAGACTCATGTGGAGCATTTGATCGACCACCGTGGTTGGTCCCAGGCGGCGGGTCGAGGGGTTCGGAAGGGATCAAATGGTGGAAAGAAGACTCCGTTATTTGAGCTCCAACTGTTGTGCACAAAGTGGTTGAACTTTGATAAGTTTAGCGCCTTTTATTTTCCTTTTATATTTCATCTCTAGTAATTACATAGTTCCAGTAAGATCTATAAAGTGTAATCATTTAATCGCATATGGTGTATTGTCTGTTATTTGGCAGGGTGGGGTACATCGCACAGCATCCACACAAACTTGATTACCCAGTAAAAAATAGGTAGTGTGGGCATGTGGCCAAGTGGTTAAGGCATTGGACTAGTGACCTGAAGGTCGTGAGTTCGAACCCTAGCTGAGGCAACATGTTGTGTCCTTGAACAAGGCACTTCATCACACATTGCTCTGCGACAACACTGGTGCCAAGCTGTATGGGTCCTAATGCCCTTCCCTTGGACAACATTGGTGTCGTGGAGAGGGGAGACTTGCCGCATGGACAACTGCTGGTCTTCCATACAACCTTGCCCAGGCCTGCGCCCTGGAGAGTGAAGACTTTCCAGGCGCAGATCCATGGTCTCACAAGACTAATGGATGCCTTTATTATTTTATTAAATAGGTAAATAAGTAGTGCAAAAATAGAAATTTTTTAAAAAGTGGCAAGGTAGTGTTCAGTGTTCAGTGTCCATTCAAATATCAGATGGCAGAGGGGAAGAAGCTGTTCCTGAATCATTGAGTGTGTGTTTCAAGCTTTTGTACGTCCTTCCTGATGGTGGCAATGAGAAGAGGGCATGTCCTGGGAGGTGGGCTTCCTTTTCATGATGCATGTCACCTGTATGAGGTATCATTCCTTGAAGATGTCCTTGATACTTCAGAGGCTAGTGCCCATGATGGAGCTGACTAAATTTACAACTCTCTGTAGCTTATTTCAAACTTAAGCAGTAGCCCCCACCTCCATACCAGGTGATAATGCAACCATTTAGAATGCTCTCCACAGTATATCTGTAGAAATCTGTGAGTGTCTTTGATGACATACCAAATCTCCTCAAACTCCTCAAGAAATGCAGTCACTGTTGTGTCTTCTTTGTAGCTGCATTGATATGTTGGAGTCAGGTTAGATACTCAGAGATATTGAGAAAGAAAAACTTGAAACTGTCTCCACTTCTGATCTCCCAATGAGGATTGGTTTCTGTTCCCTCATCTTACCCTTCCTAAAGTCCACAATCAGCTCTCTGGTCTTACTGACATTCAGTGCAAGGTTGTTGCTGTGACACCACTCAACTAGCTGATACATCTCATTCCTGTACATCTTCTCATCACCAGCCGAAATTCTGCCAACAATGGTTGTATCGCCAACAAATTTATAGATGGCATTTGAGCTGTGCCTGGACACATAGTCATGGGTGTAGGGAGAGTAGGGAAGTGTGTTAAGCACACATCCCTGAGGTGCACCAGTGATGAATGTCAACAAGGTGGAAATGCTATTTCCGATCCGCACAGATTGTGGTCTTCCGGTTAGGAGCTCAAGGATTCACTTCCAGAGGGAGGTACAGAAGCCCTGGTTCTAGAACTTTCTGATCATAACTGTAGGAATGATTGTGTTAAACACTGAGCTGTAGTCAATAAACAGCATCCTGATGTAGGCTTTTGTATCATCCAGGTTGATGCACCATCAATAACTCCAAAAGACTGGAAGTAGAGTAAATACTGGAAGGCTCTTATTAGCAGTAAAATGTGACCTCCAGCATGCTGAGTGTCTGCCCCTGGACTGAGAGGAGGAGCCATGGCCCAATCCCCTTTATTCAGGGGTCTGTAGGAGGAGCCACAGGGGCAGTCAGCAGAGGGGCGTGTCCAGACAGGTAACCCAGTTACAACATATATATGTGGTTTACCACATTCACCCCTCCATTTTTTCAAAAACAGTCCCGCGGGGTGAAGTGACTGACAATATTTAAAACAAGTATAATTACAGGTCAAGTCTATCAGGCAGTGGGAGGGGGTACCGACCAAGATGGCCGCCCCCATGTCTTGCACGTGGTGGCGGCGTGCAGGGAAGATGGCAGCAGGCAAGATGGAGAAACCCATGTCTCGCACGTGGTGGCGGCGTGCAGGTAAGATGGCGACCCCCATGCCCCGCACACGGCACTGCTCGATCCCGCTCGTTGTTTGGACTTACAGGCCTTGGTGAATGCTCGATCCCGCTCGTGGTTTGGACTTACAGGCCTTGGCGAATTGGCCCTTCTTTCCGCAGCTGGAGCAGGTAGCTTCTCGGGCCGAGCAGCATTTCCAGGGGTACTTCTCGAGTCCGCAGAAGTAGCACTTCATGGACTCACGACTGGCAGCAGCCGTGGTCAATTCGCCAGTGGGTTGCGGGGTCTGCGGCGTCCACGAGGCCATTAGGGGATCGCGTGCCTGGAGAGCCTCTGAGTTGTGCAGAGCGGCCTCCAGCGTGTCGGCCAGCTCAATCGCCGAACATAAGGTAAGATCAGCTTTTTCCAGCAGCCGTTGGCACACGTACACTGACCTGGTCCCCGTGACGAAGGCGTCTCTCACTAGGAGTTCCGCATGCTGTTCTGCCGTCAGTTCTTGGCAGCTGCAGGTCCGCACGAGTGTCTGTAGTGCCCGAACAAACTCAGCACTCCACTCCCCGGGCTGCTGGTGCCATGTCGCTAAGCGATGCCGCGCATAGACAGTGTTTACCAGCCGCAGGTATTGTCCTTTGAGGGCGCTCATCGCACCGTCGTAGCTCCACTGGTCTCTGATCATTGAGTAGACTCGAGGACTGACGCTGGAAAGGAGAACTCTGTGCTTCGCTGTGGAGTCGGTCACTTCAATCACCTCTAGGTGTGATTCGAAGCAGACCAGCCAGAGTTCAAAAGCGTTTACAGCTTCAGGTGTTTGCGGGTCGAGATCTAACTTGTCGGGTCTCAGAGAATGTTCCATGCTTTAGAATTACTGCTAATAAAATTGATGCACCATCAATAACTCCAAAAGACTGGAAGTAGAGTAAATACTGGAAGGCTTTTATTAGCAGTAAAATGTGACCTCCAGCATGCTGAGTGTCTGCCCCTGGACTGACAGGAGGAGCCATGGCTCAATCGCCTTTATTCAGGGGTCTGTGGGAGGAGCCACAGGGGCAGTCAGCAGAGTGTTGTGTCCAGACAGATAACCCAGTTACAACATATATATATGGTTTACCACACAGGTGATCTAATGCGCATGAAGAGTTAATGAAATTGTGTCCGCTCTAACCTATTGTGGCAATAGGCAAATTGCAGTGAGTGAAGGTCCTTGCTGAGACAGGAGTTAATTCTATCCGTAATTAGCCTCTCAAAGTACTTCATCACCGTAGACATGAGTGCTATTGAATGATCGTTGTTAAGGCACCTCACCCTGCTGTTCTTGGGCACTGGTATGATTGTTGCCCTTTTGAATCAGATGGGAAGTTCTAACTGTAGCAATGAAAGTTTGAAAATGTTTTTGAACATCCCCACAAGTTGGTTGTCACAGGTTTTCAGAACGTTACCAGGTCCACCACTGGGGCCTGTCGCCTTGCGAGGGCTCGCCTTCTAGAAAGATAGCCTGATGTCAGCCTTCGAGACAGAGATTACAGAGTCACTGGGAGCTGCAGGGATTCTCAGAGCTGTAGTTAAGTTTTTCCTTTCAAAGTGAGCATAAAAGGTATTGAGCTCACCTGGGAGTGAAGCATCATTGCCAATCATGCTGTTAGGTTTCACTTTGTAGGAAGTAATGTCCTGGAGTCCCTGCCAGATTTGACATGCATCCAATGTCACCTCCAACCTTGCTCGGAATTAATTCTTAGCTCTTGAAAAAGCTGATCGAAAGTCATACTTGGTACAAACCTGGGTCGCCAGACTTGAGTGCCACAGATCAAGCCCTCAGCGGACTGCAAACCTCTTGGTTCATCCGCAGCTTTTGATTTGTGTGTGTGCAGTAAGTTCTCATAGGCACACACCCATACAGATTTTAATGAAGTCAGTGGCAGACATGATGTTACTCATTCAGACTCGAAGATGAGTCCCTGGATACAGTGCAGTCCACCATTTATTTTTTGCAATTGTTCACTTCCTAATTTTAGAGCTGTTCAGTTTTGGGATATCAGGAAAGGTGTGATCCAAAGCACAGCCTTCTCTCTCCTGTGATGAAGTACAGCACCACCCTGAACTGTGAACTATTCCTCGTGCTCTGCTGCTCGACCTGTTTGAGCTCCTCCAGCAGCTTTGTGCTCCAGAATGCCTCATCTGCAGTCTCTCTGTGCCTACAACAGGCTCTGGATAAACAAGTGGATGATCTCGTTTCACGCCCCTCATCACACCACTGACAATGATGGTGTCTCAGTGAACATAGCATCGCTCTCACTGAACCTCCTGCTCCATTTAGAAACCGCCGACTGACTGCCATGAGATAGCCTGTGAGAAACCTGGTGAGTGACAGGAAGTCATTTTTCCATGCACGCAGCACTTTCAGTGTAAGGGTTTTACAGTGATTGTGAATCAACTCCAATGTTGCACAAATGAATACCCAAGCAATAATATAAACTGTGTACTGACTGAAATTTCTATTATGTTGATTCAGCATCTGAAAGTGGTTTCCTTAACAATAAGGAAAATAGACTACTGGAGCACACAACATCCCATTACCAGAGCACAACGATCACATGGTAAAGAATTAGCTTCAGGAACATCTTAAGAGAAATTGCAGCAAGGACACAGATAATGCTGTGCTAAATGGAATGACAGGCTGCTTACACATTCATGATAAAAAGTTGCTGATGAGGCAGTACACAAGGTCCTCACAGGCATTGTCTGCTGGAGAACTTTTGCTTCAGGAGTCTTTCCCTTTGGGTATAATGAGTGGTTCCCTGAAGAGCTTATTGGTGCTGTTTGAATATAATAAGGGCTATAGTCAGCCGTGCACTCTTTGTTGCAACAGAGGATGAAATGTTATTTTAAAGTAATTACCTTTTTTCTGTTATTTTCTGATATATTTATGCCATTTATAATAATAAAAAACTCTTACATGGCCTAAGTATAGTGGCAAGGAACAAACAGAGTTCTCTACTACATTCATAGAATCTAAAGAAAATCAACCATATATTTATTACAAAAGCAATTTTGTACGTGAGGATTATATTTTAATTTGAAGTGTATGTGGAGGAAGGTTAGACTGAAATATATTTTCTAATGTACTCCTTCAGAAGGCTCAGTTGCTATGGTTATTTATATTTCTATTGTTGCCCCATTCACTGGCTGCAACCGTGTGATAAAATAAATCAGAGTAAAATGTGATGAAGGGATGGAACCAAATTTCAATTATTTGGGACAGAATTAATGCAAAGCACAGAGAAGGTGGACAAACAATTTTGAATCAATGTCAGTCACTTTTATTCTTTTTCATTTTGAATTGATAAATGCTTCAGACTGTTGTTTTGAATGCTAAGATCCCACGATAAATAGAAAGGCCAGTAAAAGATTTTCTTAAACTCTCTCAGTATTGATATGAATAGAAAGATATCTGAATTTTGTTTATGACATGTTATGAGAAAACTAAGTAATATGCTGACATAGCAATATTGATCCACTTGCAGGATGTGGATTTTGCTGTCACTTTTGTTCAAATTTAATTCTCTTGAAACCAGTGAAGTTTGGAAGAAGAACACCAATGCAGCCAGCATTTCCTGTGACCACTTCCATTAGTTTTCTGACATGTAGAAAATCAGGCCCATTGATTTCCCAAATATTACGTCTTTACCAATACTGACTTCCTTCAGTTTCTGTCACAATGGTGGGGCATTGGGAGCAAGGGTGGACCCAAATGCAAGACACATCTTGTGAGGTTAATTAAATTGAGTTTATTGTTCGATACCAGGAGAGCAAAGCAGAAGCAGAAATAGCGAACTGGTCAAGGACTCAGGACTACGACTAGGCTGGGAATAGGGGTCTGGGCTAGGACTTGGAATTGGATCCCAGAACTAGCGGCGACATGAAAAGGCTAGGGTATGGACTCCGAGCCTGAGACTGGGCAAGGACCCAGTACCTGGGTCTTGCCTCGGGCTCGGACCCCAGAAACAGGCAAGGACATGACATGGGCTAGGGAGAGGAGGAACATGGGAACACAGAGCCTTGGTCTCGGGAGAGCAGGTGCATGGAACCATGGACACATACACAGAACACAGAGTTGGGACTCCTCCTTGGGTACAGGACATAGGGCCTGGACTCACACACAGAACAGAGAGCCGGGACCCCTCCTTGGGTACAGGACATAGGACCGGGACTCATGAACCCTCGTGGGGCAACAGCAAGACGGCTTGACATACCCCACAGAGGCGAGGACAAGCCAAGACAAGACATGACTCCTCGCGAGACAACGGCAAGACAGCCTGACTTACCCCATGGAGGCAAGGAAAAGACAAGACCAACACGAAAGAACACCAGACAGTACCTATCTAGCTCCGGCGATAGAACTAGACCGAAGTGCAGGCGAGGGCTAGAGGTGAGAGGGGCAGAGAAGGGATTCAGATGGGGGGTAGGACAGGA
Organism: Mobula birostris; assembly: GCF_030028105.1. NCBI lineage: Eukaryota > Metazoa > Chordata > Chondrichthyes > Myliobatiformes > Myliobatidae > Mobula > Mobula birostris. Next base: position 20,797,568 of record NC_092371.1, on the reverse strand, counting down.
ATCACAGACCGCCAGGGCCAGGACACAACTCAGAACTTGGATGCCGCCAGGGCCGGGACTCGACTCGGAACTTGGGTGCCGCCAGGACCAGGACTTGACTTGGTACTTGAATGCCCCCGGAGCCAGGACTTGACCTGGAGCCTCCGGGTAGTGGCGATCTCTCGACTCAGCCCAGGAATAGTAGACAGCGGTTCTTGATTCCCTCCGGCGGGTTAACTGATGGACCCACCTCGGTGAGGAAACTTTGCAGGCTCGCTTTGGCAAGGTAACTTGACAGGGTTGCTCCGGTGAGGAAAGGCGAATTACCGGCACTCGCTTCGAGTGGAAACTAGGCTTGCTCCGGCCAGATGACATTGGCACGCTGTATCTTTGGTGACTTTGCAGACGCTCTCGCGCCGAACAGCTGAAAGCCGGAGACTATAAACTACCAGTTCAGCCGAGAGTTAATTGCCTCTAATCACCAAGGCCGAGGGACATGGGAAAACAGGGAACCAAAGGGAAACAGGGAGCCAACAGTCCGGATCGTAACATAAACAAAGTAAATTTAAAGAGACTCCGAAACGGACCATGACAGTTTCCTGACTGTGTAGACTATTGATACCATGTCACATTTGGGAGGTTATTTCTGTCACTTTTGTGTAGAGAGAACCAAGGTAAATATCTCATTGTTCTGCCATTTCTTCACTCAATTATAATTTCCCCTTTGTTTGACTCCAGGGTACCCATATTTGCCTTCACACAGCTTTTACTTTCATCCTCTCTCTTCCTCCTCATCAAGGAACATTTTGTCCTCCTTTGATGAATTCTCAATGCTCCAAATTGGCAGGCTAGTTGTTTTAGTTTTTTTGAAATAAGTTATACGCATCCCCTTTTAGATCTAACACTACCCCAATATTCTTGAGAAAATCCTTAACTCTTATTCAAGGATACATCTGATTTTTTGGCGTATAAAGGATTTGAAGAGCAGAGGAGTTATCATTGTTCCATTTCATTTATCGTGCTTAAAAGCGAGGAATACCAGTTTGTTCTGGTACATCAGTTTTTGGGAGATTTCTGTTTATAGATTGATTGCCATGTTTCAGTATTGCAATCATGTCTGCACTCTAAAGTAGTTCCTTAGCAGAAAAGAATATTGGGACATTTTGAAAAAATATAAAATGCTGCCTGAGACAAGCAAGGGTATCTTTCATTTGTTTCTTTCTCTTAATTATTGAATATTTTATGACACTTTACATTTATCCCTAGGAATCGATCAAACATTTGGAAGTAGTTACAAGAACTAGGACAGAACACAATCGTTGACAGTAGGGTATATTAACTAGCCTCACTTACAGTGATAAATGTCAGAATCGAAATAAATAACTTAACTTATTTAATTGAAGCCAGCGCAAAAGTGCCTCAGACTTCAATAAAACCAGCTTGTGAAAGCAGAACCCGATGCACATTCAGCAATATGGTAAGGATGACCAGAAATAAGTTTCACAAAGTGCTATTCTGAAGGAAATATAATAATAATAAAATATAACATCAAGTTAGTATTTTATATGGGAATAATCACAATTACTGAGGGATGTGTCGCTAGCCCAAAAGGGAAGGAGCAGTGCCCTCTCCTAGAGTCCACCCTTATTGTTAGCCAATGACAGGTTGCAATCACCCAGATGACATTGTGATGCAGCTTGTAACAAAAGCGACAATGTACTGGAAACACCCATCAGGGCAGGTTACCTCTGTGGAGAGAGAAACAGTCCACAATTGAATCTATGACCTTTCACCCACCACCCTTCGCATGGGATTTCTGATGCTGAAGTGTTAACTGTTACTCTTTACATGGATGGCATGTGACCTGCTGACTGTTCGCAGCATTTCTGTCTCTGTAGTGAACTCTTCCAGCATTTGCAGTCGTTTTTTGACTTTCATGCCTGTGCTGCATAGTATAGAGTGCATCCATGTAATAGTCAAAGAATGACAGAATAGAGAGAGAAGAGTGAGTGAGTGTGTGTGTGTGTGTGTGTGTGTGTGTGTGAGAGGAAGCGTCAAGAAGGCTGTGACCACAGTATTGTGATGGTTCCTCCTCTGCCACATGGGCTGAAAGTGAAAGATTCACTCTCAAGAGTGATAGATGAAACACCTCAAAAGGCTCTTTAAAGAAGTCCATTGGCCCCAAATCATGTTTCCTCTGAGCATTGAAGGACAGGATAGTAGGAGCACCTGGATTACAGTGATGCTAAGTCAATCAGTTCACATTTCCCCAATTCTTGCCCCTCATTGCAAGCAAACTCACACAATAACAGTTTCCAAATTAACCTGAAAGGATTTTCCAAACAAAATTTCTGGGACAATCTCTGCAAAGATGGATTTTGATGCTTGTGACTTGCTTGACTTTACCTTCCTAAGTATTTTCAGAGGCCCCTCGCTGACTGCTTTTTGAACTGTTTTCCTCACCCTCAATTTATTGCCGACCTTTTAGATGTGATTTGTTGTAGTTTTATTAGCACAAAATTTGAGCCAAATCATGTCAATTGATTTATATATATAGGTCAAACACTCAGGGTGTGATATTGAAATTTACATCATGCTGCAGGATTTCTTTAGCATAGTTAATAGATAGCGTATGCAATTTTAGTGGCGTTGACCGATGTGTGCTCAGGAAATAACTCTGATTTAACAAAACCTTTTTGATGCTGCATTAAATTACAAGAGGGGACAATTCAACCTTACTGGTTGCTCTGCCTGAGGAGATGGCAGAGGCAATGACTGACCCAATAGTTGACCAGTATGCAGGTGAAAATTTGAATTAACAAGGCAGGAAAGTGCAGGAAAATAGGATAGTATAGATGGTGTCCTGGCTGTCATTGTGGCCTTGGTGATCTGAAGGGTCAGTTTCTGCGCTGCGTGACTATGTAACCCTGTAATTCTGGTTCATGCTGGCCTGAGTCAGGGCTATCCAATTCCCATTCTCCCACCATATCCCCACTTCTCCACTCAGTTAATTTCCTGCAATTGCTTCTTGAGTCCACTTTTGGAAGCTTGATTGACTCTTCACCACCTCCTGCAGGATGTGAGTTCCACTCATAACTGTTCTCTGAAAGTAAAGTTTTCCTTCGCACCTCCCTTCATGCCATTTACCCATCACTGACAATCTTTGCGATTTCCCCCCCCCCCACAACTGGTTCTTCAATCACCCATTCATAGGAACAGTTTCTTCTGATTTAAATATATCATGATCTTGTACGTCTCTGTTACTTCTCCTTGCAACAAAAAGGTGGAGAGGTCACCATTCAACAATGACACAAGAAACTCTCTATACAATACTGCAGTCCACTTTCAGGCATCTAAAACTTCCACTCTGGTATTTTATCAATGTCTACAACTTCTGATTGTTTTTCTGCATCATACAGTGTCTATAAAAAGTATTCAGACCCCTAGGAGGTTTTCATGTTTTATTGTTTTGCAACACTGAATCACAGTGGATTTAATTTGGCTTTTTTTTTTGACACTGATCAACAGAAAAAGACTCTTTCTTGTCAAAGTGAAAACAGATCTCTACAAAGTGATCTAAATTAATTACGATATAAGTATTCATCTCCTTCAAGTCAGTATTTAGTAGATGCACCTTTGGCAGCAACTATAGCCTTAAGTCTGTGTGGATAGGTCTCTATCAGCTTTGCACATCTGGACACTACAATATTTCCCCATTCTTCTTTACAAAACTGCTCAAGCTCTGTCAGATTACATGGCGATCATGAGGGAACAGCTCTTTTTACGTCCAACCACAAATTGTCAATTGGATTGCGATCTGGACTCTGACTTGGCCATTCCAGGGCATTAAACATTGTTGTTTTTAAGCCATTCCTGTGGAGCTTTAGCTATAGGCTTGGAGCCATTGTTCTGCTGGAAAACATATCTTTCATCACAATTCTCTTGCAGACTATATCAGGCTTTCCAACAGGATTTCCCGTATTTTGCTGCATTCATTTTACCCTCTACCTTCACAAGCTTTCCAGGGCCTGCTGCAGAGAAGCATCCCCACAGCATGATGCAGCTACCACTATGCTTCATGGTAGGAATGGTGTGTTTTTGAGGATGTGCAGTGTTTGAGTTACACCAAACATAGCATGTGCTTTGATGGCCTAAAAGCTCAATTTTGCTTTCATCAGACCATAGAACCTCTTTCAGCTGACTTCAGAGTCTCCCACGTGCCTTTTGACAAACTCTAGCCAAGATTTCATGTGAGTTTTTTTCAACATTGGCTTTCTCTTTGCCACTGGTGAAGCTGCAACTGGTGAAGCACCCGGCCAACAGCTATATGCGCAGACTCTCCCATCTCAGCCACTGAAGCTTGTAACTCCTCCATAGTTGTCACAGGTCTCTTAATGTTTCTCTCACTAGTCCCCTTCGTACAGGTTTTTGAGGATGGCCTGCTCTAGGCAGATTTACAGCTCTGCTATTTCTTGCTGATTGACTTAACTGTACTCCAAGGGATATTTAATGACTTGGAAATTTTTTTGTAACCATCTCCTGTCTTGTGCTTTTCAAAAAACTTTTTGCCAAGATGCTTGGAGTATTCTTTTGTCTTCATGGTGTTGGTTTTGCAAGGATACTGACCCACCAGCATTTGGACCTTCATGATATAGGTGTATTTTTACTACAGTCAATTGAAACATCTTGACTGCACACAGGTCTCTAAAACATAAGACCATATGACCATAAGACAAAGGAGCAGAAGTCAGCCATTCGGCCCATCGAGTCTGCTCCGCCATTTTATCATGAGCTGATCCATTCTCACATTTCGTCCCACTCCCCCGCCTTCTCACCATAACCTTTGATGACCTGGCTACTCAAATACATATCAATCTCTGCCTTAAATACACCCAATGACTTGGCCTCCACTGCCAGCCGTGGCACCCTCTGGCTAAAAAAATTTCTTTGTATTTCTGTTCTGAATAGGCGCCCTTCAATCCTTAAGTCATGCCCTCTCGTACTAGACTCCCCCACCATGGGAAACAACTTTGTCACATCCACTCTGTCCATGCCTTTCAACATTCGAAATGTTTCTATGAGGTCTCCCCTCATTCTTCTAAACTCCAAAGAATACAGTCCAAGAGCAGACAAACGTTCCTCATATGTTAACCCTCTCATTCCCGGAATCATTCTAGTGAATCTTCTCTGTACCCTCTCCAACGTCAGCACATCCTTTCTTAAATAAGGAGACCAAAACTGCCCACAGTACTCCAAGTGAGGTCTCACCAGCGCCTTATAAAGCCTCAACATCGCATCCCTGCTCCTATACTCATTCCTCTAGAAATGAATGCCAACATTGCATTCGCCATCTTCACCACCAACTCAACCTGGAGGTTAACCTTAAGGGTATCCTGTACGAGGACTCCCAAGTCCCGTTGCATTTCAGAACTTTGAATTCTCTCCCCATTTAAATAATAGTCTGCCCGTTTATTTCTTCTGCCAAAGTACATAACCATACACTTTCCAACATTGTATTTCATTTGCCACTTCTTTGCCCATTCTTCCAATCTATCCAAGTCTCTCTGCAGTCTCTCTGTTTCCTCAGCACTACCGGCCCCTCCACCTATCTTTGTATCATCAGCAAACTTAGCCACAAAGCCAACTATTCCGTAATCCAAATCGTTGATGTACAATGTAAAAAGAAACAGCCCCCAACACGGACCCCTGTGGAAAACCACTGGTAACCGGCAGCCAACCAGAATAGGATCCTTTTATTCCCACTTTCTGTTTCCTGCCAATCAGCCAACGCTCTATCCACGTATGTAACTTTCCCATAATTCCATGGGCTCTTATCTTGTTAAGTAGCCTCATGTGTGGCACCTTGTCAAAGGCCTTCTGAAAATCCAAATATACAACATCCACTACATCTCCCTTGTCTAGCCTACTTGTAATTTCTTCAAAAATATCTCCATTAAACTAATTATGTGACTTCTAAAACCAATTAGCTGCAACAGTGATGATTTAGTGTGTCATATTAAAGGAGATGAATACTTATGCAATCAATTATTTTGTGTTTTGTATTTGTAAATAATTTTGATCACTGTGGAAATCTGTTTTCACTTTGACATGAAAAAGACTTTTTCTGTTGATCATTTTTTTTAAAAAGCCACATTAAATTCACAGTGATTCAATGTTGTAAAACAATAAAACATGAAAACTACCAAGGGGGATGAATATTTTTTATAGACACTGTATGTCTACCTAAACTGTTCCTCGAGATTGAGGATACCTTACTTCTTCTCACTTTAGTGAGCTGTGACACAGTTAATGGGGGTCCTAACTCATCCATAGATGAAGTTGCAGATGGCTGCTGGGTCAGGTGAGTGCTTCACCATTTCCATTGCTTACGTTGATCTTCTGTGATCACCCAAAGCCTGGACACAAGATTCTCAGCACCAATATGAATGTTCCTTCTGAACAGAGGCCAGACATTCCCAGAGTCAGTGAGGATCTTATGTTTCTTCAAAGAGACTTTGAAAACATCCTTGAATCTTTTCCGCAGGCTGCATCTTAATATTCTCCCAAGGCAGGCCACCATATAGGATCAGGAAAGCTCAAAATTTCAAACTAGGTATTCAAGAAAATAACATTTTCTCTGGTTGGCCACCTATTATTATAGCATCCTGGCACAGCAGGGAGAGAACTAAGGAAGCTCCCTGGGGCATGATATTGGCCAACAAATCTTCTGCTTGCAGTTATTAGCAAATCCAATGCTTTGGGAGTGAATTCTCCTGTGGTTCCTGGACAGTGTGCATATGTCTGGAGGGATTCACATGTACAGCACAACGCAGCTTGCATCCTAAATACAAGGTCATTGAGATGAATTCACTGTCCTTGAGCAAATAGCTGCCATTACCTCTCAAATGCAGTTAATAAGGTGCTACAAGGACCAGTAGAACCAAAGTCATCTATCTGAATGGAGCAACCGAGGTACTTGTGAATTTAGTGACCTACAATTAGCAGTCTGATACTTTCTATACCAAGATGTGTATTTTTCTGCAAAATAGATGATGATTTTTTGGCCTTTAAGGAATGCCTTCAAAGAGTGCTTGGTTTAAAAGTAATCCATGCCTGGAATGCAGATGCTTTTTTTATAATGCACATAAATTTAAAGCTGAGAAATGCTAAACACTTTCACAGATTGTTATCAGTCCTTGTTCTGTTGTTTATCATTAGACTTGTTGCCTGAATTATACAGCTCAGCGCATCAGTTGCTCCATGTCTCTGTGCCCAGTTGTTACGCTGTATTTCTTTTCCTGTGACCCTGCAAGTTATTCTTTTAAAGATTTCAAATATGCAAATCCATTTCAATAATTTGCTGCATAAACCAGCTGGAAGTATGTCAGAGTTCTTTAGCAGATTAGAAGATAGCAAAAGGAATTAATTTCTTGATCCTGATCTTTCACAGTTAATGCTTCACTGAGGGACGCAATAGATTTTATATGCACAGCAAGAACCAGTCAGGTCCGATTTGCATTAGTCGCTGTATAGGACACTGCACGGGCATTGTGGGTGCATTGATGTGACCCAGAAGGAGATCAAAATAAAAAGCAGCTCTTCTCACACCATTCTGTTTGTTGAAATGACACATAAAATGACTGACACATCTGTTATTTATGAGTTATGCATCACAGAAATACGTGACAGGTGAACATCAGTTAGAATGTTCCTCTTTGATGTGCATAGTGTAAATTGTTCTGGAACCACACTGATTACTTAACACCAACTTGCATCATTTGCAATATAATTCACTCTTAATCTCATGTTTAATATGGGTCTTTCCATACCTCACCCAAGCATTAATCTCAGTATTAATAGGTAACCGTATTTAAGCATAACCATTAAACAGACAGGTTACACACAAGGTGATAATCTCATTGGGTAATAGCAGGAACTGAAGCTTGAGAACACACAAGAGATTCTGCAGAGCAACACGCACAAAATGATGGTGGCCCTCCTTCTTTCCTTCCTCCCATGGTCCACGCTCCTCTCCTATCAGATTCCTTCTCCTGCACCCCTTTTACCTTTCCCATCTACCTGGCTTCAACCATCACCTTCTTGCTAGCCTTCCTTCCCCTCCCTCCAATTTTCTATTCTGGTATCTTTCCCCTTCCTATCCAGTCCTGAAGAAGAGTCTCGGCACGAAACGTCGACTGTTTATTCATTTCCATAGGGGCTGCCTGACCTACTGTGTAACACACAATATTGTAGTGTATTGGCTCTGCCACTAAATGTCACTGGTACATTATATTACTGATTCACACGTAGGGAGCCAGAAACAGCAACAGAGTCCATGATGACCATAACACATACCTTTCATTTAATTTTATTTTATATCCTCAGTGTTTCCCCTGATCTGAAAACTTTTGTGTGTGTCACCGGTGAAGATTGATACGTTAATTTATTGATTGGCGCTATTTGCCTGAGCTCAGTCAGCTGCACTCTCACAGTTGTGAGCTCAGAGTGCCCTCCCTCTCCTAAGGGTGCCAATGAGGTTTACTAGCACATTGCCTGGATTAGAGGCTATAATTTATAAGGACAGACATAGAGAGTCAGGGGCTGAGGGGAGACCTGATAGAGGTGTTTAACATTATGAGAGGCAGAACTAGGATAGATAGTGAAAATCTTTTGCCCAGGATAGAAATGTCAAACACCAGAGGACATGAGATGAACTGAAGTAAGGTCAGAGTTCACTATGGATATTGCGTCCTACCTGTCCAGATACGCGCCTGGGCAGTGCAATATGGAAAGCAAGCCGTTGCCCATGTAGCAAGCTCCCCTCTCCATGCATCTGATGAGCCCATAGGAACGGCAATAACCGGCACAGTTTGGTACCAGCAGCATCGCAGGAGTTGCCAGTCAGCATTGAGCTCAATCTACACTAGAACGGATAATTTTGAAAACGCCGGTTTCAAGTAAAAATGACAGGCGCCCACACCAAGCATTTTTCAAAGTACCTCCATCCTCATTAGAACGGATATTTGGGCGAATCTCCTCCTACTGGGCATGCGCAGGACACACAGAAAACAAGCGAAGAGGAATCGATATACTTGGTGCGCGTTTGTCCAGTTACAGACTAGAAAAACTTTACAGGAATTGCTGTTGGCTCTCGCGCAGGAGGACTTTTAAATAAATAAAAAAAACAACAAATACTGGAGCGTCTGGAGGCAACCGACAGGGAGTTCACGGACAGTATGACCCGGCTGACGACGAACATTGAAAAACTGACTAACTCTGTTGCATTAATAAAGCACCTTGTTAAATGTATAAAACATGTCTGCATCAGTGTTATCTTGTATTTCCATACAACGTTACAATAGGCTGTTACACATCTATTGTCAGTACTTGCATAAATAGGTAAACCACCTTCATACAAGCAAGGACGGAAAACAGGGCTAAGTGAGTACACTTATTTATTCAGTAAGCTATGGGTCAAAGTGTTTGGCGAGTACATTTCTCACTCTTCTGACTTCAGTCTCGTTGCCAACTGTTCTGAAATTGTTGGGTTGTGTGGGGGGTTGTGTTCAATAATGAAATGCCGCGCTGTCGCCATCTGTTCCGGCACGTCATGACAGCGTTTTTAAATAGTCAAAAAAGCTCACTTTACAATTTAACTCTCACGCCGTTCACACCGACTGCGCGTTATAACAGCCGTACGGCAGTGCTTGCACAGTACCAAGCAGAAGCAGAAAAAGCATTGTTCTTGTGGTGCTGTCATGACAGCGTTTTTAAATATCTCCGTTTACTCCGTCCACACTACAAAGCGCAACAATCGTTTTCAAATTTACACACTCTGGAGAGTGTTTTAGAAAAGCTCCGTTTTCGGGGGATGAAAATGCCGTTTCAATGTGGACGGAGGGTCAAAACGAAGAGAAAAAGTTTTGTTTTCAAAATTATCCCGCGTAGTGTGGACGTAGCCTTATGGACTCCAGCTCCGTATTTTTCCCTCAGATTTTATTCCCGAAGCCTCCCATATGAGGGGGTAATGCTGCAAGGCAGTGGAGGTTTGAAATCGGAGTCTTCCTTCTCCTACATGAGCTGCCAACCATGGCTGACGAGCCGCGTCTGCCTGAAGTGACTGGCTTTAAGTGCCAGTAACCCGACTTTGCTCCTCCTTTTGTACAGCCAGTTCTGCTGGGTTTAGTAGCTAAGCCACATGTGAAGGCCGGGAGCTGGACTTGGTTGTCGGAGGCTATTTGGGGCTTATGCCATTGGGATCATTTAACAGGTAGTGGGAGCTTGTTCCCATTACCACTCCCGGTTATAACAGCTAAAGGACATCCTTTTAAGTTAGAGGGGAAAGTGAGGGCCAAGTTATTATGCAGAGAGTGGTAAGGGCCTGGACAGGGTTACTAGAAAGAGTAATGGAAGCAGACAATTTGACATATTAGACACATGAATATGAAGTGAATGGAGGGATATGGATGATACACAGGAGGAGGCATTTAGTATAAATTCTGCATCACGATTGAGACAACATTGTGAGCCCAAAAGGCTTGTTTAGTGCTGTGCTGTTCCATGTTCTCTGTGAATGCACAAGCTCTGGGATAATGTTCCAACAATTCCTATTTTCTTCATTTCACACACACCGACGCATGGTGATTCAGAGGATTTCAGGTTTGGTATGTGGAAATGCAGATGTTGAAAATCTGAAGTAAAATCAGAAAATGCCAGCAATACTCAGCACTCTATGCTGCATCTGTGGAAAAAGAAGCATAGTTAAATGTTCAAGTTAACTCTGATGAACACTCATTGACCTGAAACGGTAGCTGTCACGTCTCTGTCTGACTCACTGAGTAGCTCCATTATTTTCTGCTTATGCATCAGGTATGGCACAGAGGGAAGTGTTGCATTTGTCCTCCAGGGATGGGTGACAGTAATCTTTCTTCCCAGTGGAAGGCAGCTGTTGCAGATGTTGGAGGTAAAATATGAGGCTCCTAAAGTTTGCATAAGCTCCACTGCTGACAACTCAGGCTCAGACTAGTGGAATGACCCTAGTAGAATGGAACCAGGGCTCATAGAGACTCACTGTCTTCAAGGAAGAAAGATGGGGACAGGAAAAAGGAGATAGTCACTATAAAGGAGTGAAGAGAAGGTGGGGAGCAATAGCTGGCAGGTGATAGATGCAGATGAGGGGGCGGAGGAATTGGTAGACGAGGGAGGGGAAAAGCAGGAATGTTGTCAGAAGCTAGGTGTTGTAGGTGGAAATGACACAAGGTTGAAAATGATTAAAGAATTGTGGAGACAGCTCAGCACATCACAGAAAGTAGCCTCCCTTTCACGGACTCTATTCACTTCTCGTTGCCTCAGTGAAACAATCATCATTATCAAAGGCCACATGCATCCTGGACATTCTCTCTCCTCTCCCGCTCTCACTGGGCAGAAGACAGAGAAGCTCGAAAGCACGCAGCACCAGACTCAAGGACAGCATCTATCCCACTGTTAATGAGCTATTGAACAGACCTCTAGCATAACAACATGTGCTCTTGACATCACAATCTACCTCATTCTTGCCTTGCACTTTTTTTGTCTGTGTACACTACTCTTTCTCAGTATCAGTTGCACATCATTGCATTCTGTTATTGTTTCTATGCACTATTGTGATATAGATGGCATGACAAACAAACTTTTTCACTGTACCTTAGTACATGCGACATTAATAACCAAATTTTCCATTTTTACCAATGTATCTGATAGGAGACGATGGTAGAGAGTGAATACATTTGAGAACTAGGCCTGTTAATATGTCTTATTTTTCTCTTCAAACTATACGAAAATCAGGTGTGTTAGTAAACATCAAGAACAATTGCCCTGCCTAAATCTCATCAGAAACAAAATAACCTGATATTGTTTTGATGATGGCTTCTTGTGGTCTGATGCATGATTTTGCTGTTCAATCTTTACATAGGACTCTTGTACCTTACCTCATCCAATCCCAATTGACAGAGGTTTCTATTCCTTTTTCCCTCACATTTTCTCTTTCTTGTAGTCATTCTATTTTGCTCAATAACTTCCTGTGGGAATAATTTCCAAATGCAGGCATTCCTAAACAGTTTTCTGCTTGCTTATTGCAAGATGCAGTTGATCTTCTTACTCCAATAAAATGGCTAGGACTGGAACAGGAGTTTAAACAAATGCTGGGGATGTTTCATGAGGAGAATGAAAGGACCCTCGCAGAGGATTAGAACAATGGTGCACCATGATGCCACTGTCTTCCCACAAGTGGATTCTGCTGGTGTTGGTTGGTTCCAGTTCCGTGTTCCTGCCAGCTGTAAGACTGGTTGCTTTATTACCTCACACTTGCCCAGATAATAAAGTACCCAGTTTCCCAGATGGCAGGAGCAGGACGGGTGACTTTTAATGGCAGACACTAATAGTGTTGATTCATGCAGGGATCTTGGGGCCCATGTCCATTGCTCCCTGAAAGTGGCACACAATTTGATAGGGTGGTAAAGAAGGCATGTGGCATGATTGCCTGTAGAGGCACTAAATTCAACAGTCAGGAAGTTATGTTGCAGCTTTATAAAACTCCAGATGCAACTGAGAAAAAAGATACAGCTGTCTACTCAATCTATAAAGGCCTTTAGGCATCTGTTGATCCCAGGGGATCATGGGTTTGTGCCTTTGGTGGACTGGGTTAAGCAGCATCTGCTATCAGTGGTACCTGCTGCTTCCTGTGTTGAGTCATTGCTGAGCAGTGATGCTGGAGTGTCCTCTCCAGGGTGCAAGCCTGGGCTGGAAGATTTGAAGAACCGGCTATTGCCCAGGCAGTGGGTTCTGCCTCTCCACGTCACTGATGTAGTCCAATGGAAGGGCAAGTGCCGATATAGTTTGGCACCAGTGTCGTCACAGAGGTTGCCAAAGTGAAGTTGCAAACAACATCAAGTTGCCCTAGGGACCTCGGTTCTGGATTCCTTCCTTGGGGTTTACTTCAGAAGCCTTTCTCATGGGTGGGTATGGCTGCAAGGCAGCGGAGGTTTAAGATCAGAGTTTTCCTTCTCCTGGGCGGGCTGCCGTCCAAGGCTGACGAGCCCCACCTGCCTGAAGCAACTGGTTTTGAGGTGCCAGTGGTCCGCCTTTGCCCCCTCTCTTGTCAGTAGAAACAGTTCCGCCGGGCCTAGTAGCTAAGCCACACATGAAGGCCAAGAGTTGGACTTGGTTGTCAGAGGCTGTTAGAGGCGCACCCCATTTGGAGCACCTTATAGGTAGTGGGAGCTTATCCGCACTACTACCCTGGCTATGACAGCCTTAGGAACCCTATCTATGCAACTCAATCTGTGCTTCTCATAATTTTATACATTTATATCATAGAAACATAGAAACATAGAAAATAGGTGCAGGAGTAGGCCATTCGGCCCTTCGAGCCTGCACCGCCATTTATTATGATCATGGCTGATCATCCAACTCAGAACACCGCCCCAGCCTTCCCTCCATACCCCCTGACCCCCGTAGCCACAAGGGCCATATCTAACTTCCTCTTAAATATAGCCAATGAACTGGCCTCAACTGTTTCCTATGGCAGAGAATTCCACAGATTCACCACTCTCTGTGTCTCCCCTTAACTTCTGCTGCTCCAGAGAGCACAAGTTTATCCAAACTCTCCTCTAATTTAGGCAACATCTTCATAAAACTTCTCCATAGTTTGCAAATCATATTAAAAATGGGACAACTGGAACTGAACGCAATACTCCAGATGCAACCGGGCATCACTGCTCAGCAATGACTCAACACAGGAAGCAGCAGGTACCACTGATAGCAGACGCTGCTTAACCCAGTCCACCAAAGGCACAAACCCATGATCCCCTGGGATCAACAGATGCCTAAAGGCCTTTATAGATTGAGTAGACAGCTGTATCTTTTTTCTCGGCATTGAAATGTCCATTGTCAGAGAGCATACACTTAAGGTGAGAGGAGATTCTGTAGGTTCAAAGTTTTTTTTTACACAGAGAGCAGTAGGTGCTTGGAATGCTCTGCAGGAGTGGTAGTGGAGGCAAATACGATAGAGATTTGGGAGGCACATGAATGGGCAGAGAATGGAGCGATATGTACTTGTGTAGCTGAAGGGACTAGTTTAGTAGGCATTTGATTCACTAGTTTAAAGAGGTCAGCGGAATATTGTTGACCAAAGAGTCTGGTCCTGTGATGTATGGCTCTACGTGTTATTAGTGTGCATACACAATATCGAGTCATCAAAGAGGATTTCCTGGAAAACTGTAAGAGTTCACATTTTGGGCATGGGAAAAGAGCTCCTTAATCCTGCTACCAGCCCATGTTTACATATAGAAACCCGACACGATATGAAATGAAGCTGAGTGCAGCTGGGGGACTGGTAAATGATTTAATGTGTTACAGTCCCCAAACAGGTAGGTGAGTGACTTCACTAACAGGTGGGTTAGCAATTCTTGCATTGAGAAATACGTCTTTCTTGTGATTTAAACACAGAGCAGAAGGAAGAAGTGTACCATCTAATTGGATTCCTTTCTTTTGTCAAAATTACTAAAATCTCCTATTTATGGTTTTGACACACGCTGGTCCCCATGAACAATTCCACAACAAAGGATCAGTGGGATTGTAACCAATCACCTTGGCTTGTCATTTAAAGTTATGCCCTTAAAGGGGACTTTTTAGAATTATTTAAATTTAGCCTCTGCTTAGTTATTTCTGGGGGGAAGTCTTGAAGAGCTGTCAAGCCACATTGGATGAAGAAGCACCAAGCAACTCTGTGCCTGAATAGCAAATGATGAATAAGTAGAATTATAACAATGTCATACTTTAACAGAATAATTGGATTCAACTGCAAGTGCTAGAAATCTGAAATAAATACAGGAAATGCTGAAAACATTCTGCAGATCAGACAGTATTTGTGAACAGAGAAGCAAGAGTCAATGGCTCTGACATTGGATCTTTGATGTGAAATGTTAATTATGTCCCTCTTGCCACAAATAATATGGCTGCTTGGTTTAGCACTTGCAGTTGAATCCAATTATACTGTAGCAGCATGGCATTATCATAACTCTTGGTTTAGCTGGTCAACTGAAAAAGGGCTGACTGCCCTTAAAGGCTGAACTCATACCCTAGGGAAAGAAGGAACTGCTCCATATTCCCTATTAGGTAGAATCGTAGCATGTACAGCATAGAGCAGGGCGTGCAGTTCAATATTTGCAGGCTTCTCACAGCCAAAATGGGATGGTTATCCATATCATAAAATCCCAGAGCTGTACAGGACAAAATCAAACCCTTCAGCCCAGATGCTTATTGTTCCTGCCTCCACTACCTCTTCTGGCAGATTTCTCCAGATACCAATTACTCTTTGGGTGAAAAATTATCCCCCTTAGATCTCCTTTAAATCATCCCCTCTCACTTTAAACCTATTTTCTCTCCTTTTGGACATTCCTACCATGGGAAACAGACACTAACAATCCACCATTTTTGTGCCTCTCATTATTTTATATATTTCCATTATGTCACTTCTCCGCATCCTTTGCTGCAGAGAAAACGTGCCAGCCTATCCAATCCCTCGATAACACAAACTCTCCAACCCAGGCAACATCTTTCCCAATCTTTTTTGCACCCTCTCTAGCTTAATCATGTCCTTCCTATATTGTGGGGACTAGAGCTGCATGCAGTACATTATGTGCTCAGAGAGACTGGCTAATCATTGAAAACTTAATCAAATGTAAGTCAAGTACAAGCGAACTTTCAAAGTAATATTGCAAGCCTTTAAATTGGGTTAACTTAAGCTTTGCATCGTGGATTTCCAAATCAGTTTTGGCACTATCTGTCACTAGAGAGCCATAGAGAAATACAGCACAAAAACAGGCCCTTCAGCCTATCTTGTTCATGCTAAATCCATTTAAGCTGCTTACTCCCTTTGACCTGCACCAGGGCCATAGCCCTCCATATCCGTACTATCCATGTACCTATCCACGTTTCTCTTAAACATTGAAATCAAGCTCATGAGAAATCGAGAGTAATGTAGAAAATCGGGCAAGAGGGAAACAATACACACAACATATTGGATATGAACGTATTACGTACAGAAGACTGAAGTCCCACATCATCAACTTCAATCACAGTTACTCCTCTTCAAGAAGGCAACATTGATCGTGAAATATTGTCTCCATCCAGACCATACCATCTTCTTGCAGCTATCATCTGTGGACATGTGGAAGCTTGAAGTCCCACACCACCAGGCTCAAGAACAGTTACGTCCCTTCAACCATTCAGTTCTTGGATCAACCTTTACAGCCCTTATCACTACAGTTTAGCAACACTATGACCACTTTGATAGACTTGAACTAAAATAGACCTCTTTTATTCCTACCGTATTCTTCTAAAAATTGTGTATAATTTATGTTTCATTTCATTTTTTCTTGTGAATGCTACTTACCTGATGCTACATGCCGTGATGCTGCTTTGTGAAGTTTTTATTTGCACCTGTGCAAACATGTAGTTGTGCACATGACAACAAACTTGAACTTGACAGTGAAATTTGGATGCTACAGGTGGTGATCAGCATATGCACGTATCTCTGCCATGTATTGCTCCAGTTTGATGCAGGAATTGGTGTGTGTGCTATTAACATCCACAAACAGAGTAGGAAGACTATATGATGATCTGATGCCAGACTTGTCACTTTAATGGAGTTCCTTCAACTTGTTTCAGTGCAAATGATGCATTTTGATGTTGCTGCTTATTTTTAAGTTTCAGGAAAGGAATACACTAAAACTCCAAAATAACACCTTTGTCATCCAGCCAAGCATTTTATCTTTGGCGCACACTACGGCCAACACACACTGTGACGGAGCGACTGTTGACACGCTCAGCAGTTCAGACAGCTTCTGTGGAGAGAGCAACAGAGTTAACTTTTCAGGTCATAGGTTAGTGGAGGATTGGGACTGAATGTTTAGGATGGTAGATGAGGTCCCAATCAAATTGTGCAAGATGATGTTGAGCTTGGCGGGTGTTGTTGGAGCCTGCACTCATCCATGTAAGTGAAGAGTATTCTATCACACTCCTGGTCTGCAGGTGGTGCAAAGGTCTGTGGATGTAAGGGGTTGTGGAACTGCACTGCAGAATACCTAGTCTCAAAGCTGTTGCTGTAGCCACTCTACTTACGTGGTTGCTTCAGCTAAGTCTCTCAATGGAAATGACGCGGCGCTGGTGTAACACTCTGGTTCCGCTGGCTGCCTGAGTCTAGGGAAGACACCCCCCAGCCCCGCCAAACATGGGGGATTGAAGAGCAAGCTCCCCAAATCCCCCGTTTGTGTGGATGCTGCATGATTTGCTACCCTGTTACAAATCAGTGCCACGAAATAACAGACAGTTATTGTACACCGTATACAATTGAACACCACATACAATTTAAAGATTTAGGTTTATAATTCTTAATTTGACTAAAGGGTTAGTAAAGAAAAAGCAAAAATGGAAAAGGGCCCATTTTAAATGAAACAGTCTAATGTGCACAAGCTGGAGCTCATGGTTTCCCCTTCGGAAATCCTCCTTCGATCTCCCCGTGCTTCATCGAATCCTGGGCCTACTCCGGGTCAGCTCCTCTGACCTCTCCTCTCCAGTGTCTTCTCTCTTCTCCTCTCTTAAAAGGCCCAAGCCCAACCTTAGTGTCCCTCACCAGAGAAACCTCCCCTGAATCCATTCATCCCCATTGGATGACACACATTTTTCCTCTCTTATCTTCAACAGAAACTCAAACAAGCAGCTTACACAGAGAGCAGAGAAGCATAACAGAGAAATCCTATGAACCATGTGAACCAGAGCGTTATACTGGTAATGACAATGAATGTCAAGCATAGGGTGATCTGTCTAATTGGAAGAGATCACTGTCTGGAATTCTGTGATGTATATGTTACTCATTGGTTATCAACTTGGTCTTGCTGCATGCAGGGGCAGGCTGGTTCATCTGTTGAGGAGTGGTTCAAACTACATTTACTATGAAAGTATGTATAGAGTATACAACACAGAGATTTGACTTCTCACAGACAGCCATGAAACCAAGAAAGCTCTAGAATCCGTTCAAAGAAAAACATCAAACACTGAGCCCCTCATGCACACAAAAAAACAAATGTGCAAAGGGTAAGAAACGAATGAAAAACATAGAATATAAGGCATAAAAACAAAATAGTCCAGATATATTTGGTTCAGCTCAGTTCAGTTCAATCTAGCAGTGTGTTGCTTGCAAGCGCAGGCCGCCCAGATCAATATCACTCCAAATAACAACAAAGGAGGAACGCCATGAACGAGAAACACACCACCATGTGAACAACATAATCCAATCCACAAACCATATTGATTAAACTTTGCCCAAGACCCGCAATTCCAGCTCAATCCTCCGGCAGCTTTGAGCGAGAGATCATTCAAATCCAGAGACGTTCCTCCAGGATCATCAAGTGAGAGAGAGAGAGAATTTGAACACAGAGACCTTTTTCCAGGATCATCGAGTGAGAAGGAGAGAGAGAGAGACCATCACATGCAGCCACCTTCCTCCAACAGCAGCGAGCAAGAGGCTGGTAGACAGTGGCCACACATTTTAATTCCACATTCCATTCCCATTCTGACATGTCCATCCACGGCCTCCTCTACTGTAAAGATGAAGCCGCACTCAGGTTGGAGGAACAACACCTTATATTCCGTCTGGGTAGCCTCCAACCTGATTGCATGAACATCGACTTCTCTAACTTCTGCTAAGGCCCTACCTCCCCCTCGTATCCCATCTGTTACTCATTTTTATGCACACATTCTTTCTCTCACTCTCCTTTTTCTCCCTCTGTCCCTCTGAATATACCTCTTGCCCATCCTCTGGGTCCCCACCCCCTTGGCTTTCTTCCCGGACCTCCTGTCCCATGATCCTCTCGTATCCCCTTTTGCCAATCACCTGTCCAGCTCTTGGCTCCATCCCTCCCCCTCCTGTCTTCTCCTATCATTTTGGATTGCCCCCTCCCCCTCCAACTTTAAAATCCCTTGCTCACTCTTCCTTCAGTTAGTCCTGACGAAGGGTCTCGGCCTGAAACGTCGACTGCACCTCTTCCTACAGATGCTGCCTGGCCTGCTGCGTTCACCAGCAACTTTGATGTGTGTTGCTGAATACCTTCTCAGCTTTCAGTCTCTCCTTGATGATTTCAATCTTCCTCAATGCTTTAATCAGTCAGATTGGCAAGAAGTGGGATGTAACATGGGCTCGCACCCCATCTCCAGGCTTCTTGGCCTCGAGGCTGCCCGCTTCACCTGCAGCTTCACGGATCTCTCTCATAAACAACAAAGTGCCAGATCAATCAGTCCCGAAAACACATCAGCAAAATAAAGATTACAGGCTCCAACAGTTGAAAAACCACATTTGAAAGAAAAAGATGATGTGAAAGCAGTAGTTTTTTGAACAAACTGGAGGACCTCGCCCTTGGCCGAGTTGTTCATTGGTAAAGTAAAGGCATCCAATAGTCTTGCGAGACCATGGATCTGCGCCTGGAAAGTCTTCACTCTCCAGGGCGCGGGCCTGGGCAAGGTTGTATGGAAGACCAGCAGTTGCCCATGCTGCAAGTCTCCCCTCTCCACGACACCAATGTTGTCCAAGGGAAGGGCATTAGGACCCATACAGCTTGGCACCAGTGTCATCGCAGAGCAATGTGTGATTAAGTGCCTTGCTCAAGGACACAACACGTTCCCTCGGCTGGAGCTCAAACTCACGACCTTCAGGTTATTAGTCCAATGCCTTAACCACTTGGCCACGTGCCCACACTGCTCATTGGCACTATCTTGTGAATTGAGCATCCCCAATTCTTACCTTAAGGAAGGAAGGTAGCATTGATGAAGCAGCTGAAGATAGTTGGGTGAAGAACACAGCCCTGAGGAATTCCTGCAGTGATGCCCTGAGATGGAATGACTGACCTCTGACAAACACAACCACTTCCTTTATGTGAGGTCTGACTCCAGGCAGTGGAAGTTTTCATCCTAGCTGACTGAATTATCTTTAGTGAAAACTAATTCTGCTCCTGACTGACTGTTACACTCCTGTCAGACAAACCTGACTGTCCAGGTAGGCCCATTGTCTCTACCAGCTCTTGCCCCACTAAACTCATGTTCTCATGCCTCAAATCCATTCTGTCTCCCTTGGTTCAGTCCCTTTCCACCTACATCCACAACAATTCTCATGATCTTGATTTTATTAACTTTCAATTCCTTGGACCGGACTGCCTTATTTTCACCATGGATATCCAGACCCCATGCACTTCTATCCCCTATAAAGTAAGCCTTAATGCTGTCTGCTTCTTTCTTAATGAAAGAACCAATCAGTTTCCCGCCACCACCACCCTCCTCCTTCTGGCAGAACTGGTCCTCACTCTCAACAATATCTCTTTCAGCTCCTCCCACTTTCTTCAGACTTAAAGGGTAACCATGGGCATCCACATAGGCCTCAACCATGCCCATCTTTTCAATGGCAATGTAGAACAGTCCATGTTCCAACCCTTCCCAGGCAATGGTCCCCAGCTCCTCCTCCACTACATTGATGGCTGCATTGGTGCTGTTTATGTTCCCATGCTTCCCTTGTCAATCTCAACTTTACCTTCAACTTCCACCCTGCCCTTAAACTTACTTGGTCTCCTTTCTCGATTTCTCTGTCTCCATCTCTGGAGACAAAATATCTAGTGACATCTTTTATAAGCCACCCAACTCCCACGGATATCTTGACTATATCTCTTCCCACCCTGTCTCCTGTAAAAATACTATTCCCTTTTCTCAGTTCCTTGGTCTTCATTACTTCTGCTTCCAGGATGAGGCTTTCCTTTCCCGCATATAAGAGATGCCATCATTCTTCAAAGAACGGGGTTTCCCTTCCTCTACCATTGATGCTGTTCCCACCTGCACCTTCTCCATTTCCCAGACATCCACACTCACATCATCTCCCTGCTGGCTTAACAATGATAGAGTTTCTCTTGCCATTACCTACCAGCCCATGAGTCTCTGCACCTCCTCCATCTCAAAAGGGAGCCTACCACTGAACGCATCCTTAACTCCCCCCCCCCCCCCCCCACTTTCCACTGTGATTGCTTCCTCCATGATTCCCTTGTCCTTCTGTCCCTTCCCAGTAATCTCCCTTCTGGCACTTATCCCGCAAGTGGAAGAAGTGCTACATGTGCCCATTCACCTCCTCACTCACATTTATATGGTCCTTCCAGCTGAGGCAAGCTTCCAGCTGAAAATCTGCTGAGTCATCTATCCTATCCAGTGCTCCCAATGCAGCCTCCTCCACCTTGGTGAGACCCGTTGTAACTTAGGGGACCACTTCGTTGAGCACTTCTGCTCCATGTACTAAAAGTGGAAATTCCCGGTGACCACCAAACATTTTCATTCCGATTCCCATTCCTGTTCTGACATGTCACCCCATGGTCTCCCCTTATGCCATGATGAGGCCACCCTCAGGGTGAAGGAGCAATACCTAACATTCTATCTGTGTAGCCTCCAACCTGATGGGATGAAAATCAATTTCTCCTTTTAGTAAAAATATTTTCCCTTCCCCCTCTCATCTTCTATTCCCCACTCTGGCCTCTTCTCACCTGCTTCTGACCATCCCCCCCCACCCACCCGGCGTCACTCCACCTTCCCTTTCGTCTAAGGTCCACTATGTTCTCCTTGGCAGATTCCTTCTTCTCCAGCCTTTTACCTTCCCACCCACCTGGCTTTACCTATCACCTTCTAGCCCTTCTCCTTCCCTTCCCCTTCCCCACCTATTTATTCTGGCATCGTTCCCCTTCCTTTCCAGTCCTGATGCAGGATCTCGGCCCAAAACATCAACTGTTTGTTCATTTCCATGGATGCTGCCTGACCTGCCGAGTTCCACCAACATTTTGTGTTGGTTGCCTTGGATTTCCAGCACCTGCAGTATTTCTTGCGGTTAAGACTACACTCATTTTTAGATGCACTGATGGGTTCAGTCTTGAGAAGCTGCTCACTGCAGGAGGGTACTTATGTCAAAGGGGCTCAGGGAGGTACATTCTTTCCTCAGCCTCCATGGGGAATTATGTGTAAGACCATGGGACTTAAATCAGAATGTACTCAGTGAAATCCACTGACAGTTTCTTTGAATTAATTTAATGTTTTGAAGCTACAAAACATTTGAGCAAAGATGTCCTTTGTACCATGTTTACATTGCAGGCCTTTGAATGTGGAGAGGACGCCTAGACATTGTCATGACCTCTAACAGCCCCACGTCCCGGTACCTAAACCCTAACATGAACTCTAACTTCACTATCTATGCCACAAACCATCCAACTGAAGCTATAAGAACAACTAGGTCCAAGCCAAACCTCAATAGCACCATCCATCCAGATGCACTTGCCTCTTTCTTTAACCTCTGGCCTTTTGCCCACCCTCCCCTGCTGTACTAGGACAAAATTTGTTAAGGGGTACATGTAGTGGCCACTTTATTAAGTAGGTCTGTACACGTGGTCATTAATGTAAATATTTAATCAGTCGACCATGTGGCAGCAGCTCAATGCATAAAAGCATGCAGGCATGGTCAAGAGGCTCATTTGTTGTTCAAACCAAACATCAGATGGGGAAGAAATGTGATCTAAGTGACTGTGACCATGGAATAATTGTTGGTGCTAACAGGAGTGGTTTGAGAATCTCAGAAACTGTTGATCTCCTAGGATTTTCCTAACAGTAGTCTTTAGAGTTTACAAGGAATGGAACAAAATACAAAAACGCACAGTGAAAGGCAGTTCTATGGCAAAAATGTCTTGTTAATAAGAGAGGTCAGAGAAGAATAGCCAAATTGGTTTGAGCTGACAGGAAAGTGACAGTAACTCAAATGACCACACATTACAAGTGTGGTGTGCAGAAAAGCATCTCTGAATGCACAACACGTTGAACTTTGAAGTGGATGGACGACAGCAGCAGAATTCTATGATCATACACTGAATGAGCACATAATTTGGTACAGGAGGTACCTAATAAAATGACCAATGAGTGCATATTACCCCAATCAATGTGAACTCACTCTACTTCAGGCATTGATTGAAGCTGATCTGTTTGAGTGCTCTGCTCAGTATGTTCAATGAAAGCCCTTTCTTGCTACTTGATGTTAAACTTTAATATAAATGTATTGAGAGAACTCAGCTTTTTGTTCTGGGTAATCCTGTTGTGAAATTCTACTGAAAGCTGTTATTGAATACTTTTCCTGATTTGTTGACCTTGTTTTTTGTTCACTGTTTGTTGTTACTTTTTCATTTTGTCTTATAAAGGATATTGGTTCTTCTCAGCACATAGAACAGCAAACATCACCTGTTAGTTGTTTAAGGCAAAATTGCATCCCTAAAGAAGATGGCAGAGTTAGTCATCAAAACTTCACTTATAATTGATACCCTTACCTGGCTGAAAGCCCGAGAAAAGTTTATTTGTCCAATACGTCAGGAAAGCACTAGATCCTCTTTCAAAATTGCATTGTTCACCATAAAATTACATTATTTGAAAAGTTAGTCTTTCAGGTCAAAATATTACATAACTTCTAGACCAATAATGTTCTGCTACTCTGCCAAGCTCGGTAGGTAATGAAAATTTTAGGGAAGACACTCTCTTAGGCACAAAAGAGACAACAGGTGCTGGAATTTGTAGCAACATATAACGTGCTGGCAGAACTCAAAGAATCAGCCTGCAGCTATGATGGGAAATAGGAAACAGTGACGATTATGTTCTTTATTTGCTCTATAAAGGATCATGCAATGTAGAAACATACTCTTCACCCCACCATGCCCATGCTAAACATTGTATATACATAACCATATTGGTGCCATTTGCCTACATTTATCCATTGCCTTCTATGTCTTGAACAGTGAAACCCCACATAAGGGCCTCTTAAATGAATTGGGGGGAACGTCGACTCAGACCATGAAAGGCCTGCGTTGGGCATTTTCATGCCTTACAAGGCGCAGATTGGAAGTCTGTGTGGAGCACCACTCCTCGCACAGACACTAGAGCAATGTGTGATTAAGTACCTTGCTCAAGGGCACAAACACGCTGCCACAGCTGAGGCTCGAACCAGCAACCTTGAGATAACTAGACGAACACCTTAACATAGAAAACATAGAAAATAGGTGCAGGAGTAGGCCATTCGGCCCTTCGAGCCTGCTGATCATCCAACTCAGAACGCTGTACCTGCCTTCCCTCCATACCCCCTGATCCCTTTAGCCACAAGGGCCATATCTAACTCCCTCTTAAAAATAGCCAATGAACTGGCCTCAACTGTTTCCTGTGGCAGAGAATTCCACAAATTCACCACTCTCTGTGTGAAGAAGTTTTTCCTAATCTCGGTCCTAAAAAGCTTCCCCTTTATCCTCAAACTGTGACCCCTTGTTCTGGACTTCCCCAACATCGGGAACAATCTTCCTGCATCTAGCCTGTCCAATCCCTTTAGGATTTTATACGTTTCAATAAGATCCCCCTCCATCTTCTAAATTCCAACGAGTTTAAGCCTAGTTGATCCAGTCTTTCATCATACGAAAGTCCTGCCATCCCAGGAATCAATCTGGTGAACCTTCTTTGTACTCCCTCTATGGCAAGGATGTCTTTCCTCAGATTAGGGGACCAAAACTGCACACGATACTCCAGGTCTGGTCTCACCAAGGCCTTGTACAACTGCAGTGGTACCTCCCTTCTCCTGTACTCAAATCCTCTTGTTATGAATGCCAGCATACCATTCGCACTTGGTCACGTGCCCAACACAAATGAAGTGATTGCGTATAACTCCACTAGCTCCTTTGATAGTGGGTTCCAGAAGTCAACCATTCTGTGTTTAAAAAACAGACTTTCCCCTCTGATCCTTTCTAAATTTCCTCCAGCTCACCTGGAACTTATACTCTTTTGTTTCAGACATCCCCACCACAGGAAAAAGCTTCTTGTTCTCTACCTTATCTGTAGTCTGATAATGTTATATACTTTATCAGACCACCTCTCAGTCTCCCTCACTCTTGGGGATGTAGGTCCTATCCAAGCTACATGTGAAACTTGTGAAATGAATGAAGTTAACTTTATTTGTTGCCTGCTGTTGCAAAAAGAACAGTTGCATCCTCAACTCCTCCCAATATGTCTCATAATATTCTGACAAAATTTGTTTGAGTAGTTCCTACCAATATCACCCTGTAATATTTCTCATCTCTGTGGCCAACAAATTGACTTTAATTATTCTACAGAAATGGTATTTGTACTGGTGCCTTCAGACAAAGAGAAAAGCATGTCTTTCATCCTGTTCATACAGATCAAATCATTGCACATTGAGTTAGCATACAGTAAAATAATAACAAGGCAGAATATAGTGTAAAACCTATAGGGAAAGTGCAAGATCATAATGAGATAGATTGAGAGGCTAACAGTCCTAGTTATCGTGCAAGAGGTCCATTCAGGAGTCTGATAACAGTCAGATAGAAGCTGTCCTTGAGCTTGGTAGTATGTGTTTTCAGGCTTTTGTATCGTATGACTAATGGGACAGGGTATAGTAGAGAATGTCCAGTGTAGGTGAGGTCATTGATTATGCTTGCTTCCTTATTGAGGCAGTGAGATGTGCAGACAGAGTCTATGGAGAGGAGGCTGGTTCACAACTCTCTACAGTTTCTTGTAGTCACACGCAGAAACGTTTCCATACCAAGCTGTCATGCATCCAAATAGAATGTTCTCAACGGTACATCGATAAAAACTGGTAAATGTCCGAATTTCTACTGGGCATTCTTCCTTTTCACAACCATATCTCAGGTGATAAACTTCGCGCTCCATTTGTCCAAGCACTTTTTCCAAGTCTTCCACCCATCTATTGTCATAACACTGATGGTCAACCAATAAAATCTTGACAACTGATTAGAAGTTTACCCGTCACTTTAAGATCTTCTGAGGATGCAAGGGGTGATTATTACGATTCAGAAAACTTTCCAGGCAATGTCAATGTTAAAAAAAATGCAGGCGCTGAAGATAAACTATCCAGGAACATAACTTGCTGTATTTCTTTTAAACCTGTATTTGACCTTGTGCATTAAATATTTGAGCTATGGGTGCCATAGTGCAAACAATAATTATTTCAATTCTGAGGTATTTTCACGAAATACAATAAACTACTCACGGAGTGCCTTGGTTTGCTATAAATTCATAGGGAAAATTACTCTGAAATTCATTAGCTGAGGTTAAAAACCAGACTTATGCAGGAGATAAGTTGGCAGATGAAATAGATTAGGTATTTTTGAATTAATTCACAGGATAGGGACATCAGGAAAGACGTGACATTTATTAACATCCTTAACCATGGGACTTATTACCTTTGATGAAGGAATTTTCACATTACTGTTCAGCAGAATGCTTCAAGATCTCTGAAGAAAAAGTGACATGTCTCTAAGACCCTGATTTAGAAGGCAGCCTGAATCTGGATGTGCTCATTGTCCTTGCTCTTTTATGTAATAGAAGTTGCAACATTTCAAACTTTTTGTTAGAAGGAGTAAAAATAATTAGACCAATTTTTATATGGGAACTGCTTTTATTCCTCTGCCATTTATCACCAGAGGAATAGGTGTTGACTCAATTTAGTTGGACATAAAGATGGAAAAAAGGAACTATGGATGGAGATAGCCATCAGATACAAACTCCCTAGAACCAAGTTCCAGTCAAGGATGAAGCTAAAGCTACTTGAGTCAAGAAAACTCCTCTGAAGAACTTTAGTTTTGATGTCCTTGAGTTTGGTCTCAACCATTTCAGTTAACTTCACTTAAGTCAGATATGACTTTAAACATCTTTCCCTTAATCTCTATTGTTCTCTGTTCTCCACCAATCAGACCATGCCATTTTCTGACAGCTACCACCAGACAGGAGGTACGGAAGACAGATCCCACACCACTTGGTTCAAGAACAGCTACTTCAGCAATTCCGTTCTTGAATCAACCTACACAATTTTACGTCAATACAGCAGCACCATGACCATTTTGTACTACAATAGTCTTTCTGTTTTTGTTTGATCTAATCGTGATCTTCCTTGTATAATTTTGTATTATGGTTTACTTGTGAATTTTATGTCTCTGATACTATGTGCCTTTGATGTTGATGCATGTAATTTGCAATTGCACCTGTTCATATATGTACTTACACATTTAACAGCAAACTCAATATAGACCTCCTTGATGATATACTTGGCCAAATTCTGCCCGGATGCCAGAGCCATGTCAATCTCACTTCACTGCTGGAGGTTAACTGTTTTGGTCCATGTTTGACCCCAGAGGGTCAATTGTGAGTAACAAGCAATTGATGAATGGCATTATTTATTCCTGATAATTATATTATTTATGTATTGATGATATGATACTTCATTCTAATTAATTTCTGGCTCTCACTGATAAGGCATATTGCTGAATTAAAAGTGTGTGTCATAAAGGGGCGATGGAAGTGGGCCCAAATGCAAGACACAGACAGACACTGAAGTTCTCGGAACTGGACTATGTTTATTAAAAATGCTAGGGAAGCAAAGGAGTGAGGACAAAATGATAACATGAAGGTAGATGAAGAGTGACAAACTGGAAAAACTGGACTTGGACTTGGGACTTGAACTTGACAGAGAACTCAGGTCATGACTCGGTACTTGGCTCTAGACTTGGCTCTTGACTAGAACTAGGACGTGGCTTGGACGTGACTTGGACTGGGCTTGGACTTGACTCTCGGCTTGGACTTGGAGCTTGACTCTTGACTTGGACTAGTCTCAGACTTGACTTAGACACAGGACACAAGTCACTGAGCCGGGGCTCCTCCTTGGAAACAGGACATAGAACTGGGACTTTTCTTAGACACAAGGCACAGAACACTGAGACCATTCCCCCCTCAGGGTAGCGGCAAACGGCCAGACCTACCCATCGGAGGAGAGAACATGGAGAGTCAAATCACACAACGATAGACTGTTCTTTATCTTGACATGCAAAGTCTCCATGTAGCGGCAAACCCTAGACGCAGCTCAGCAACTACAGACAGCGGCTCTAGTCTCACTCCGGCGGGTTAACTTGACGGAGATTCTGACGAGGTTACTGACGAGGTTACTGATGAGGTTACTGATGAAGTGATTGACGAGATTACTGACAAGGACGGTCAAGCAAGGAATGACGACCCCAGAGCTAATTATGTTGCCAGCCCGGAACGGGAATCAGGTGCCTCAATTAAGGCACCAACAGAACAAGGGAGAAAAGGAATAACCGGAATACGGAATCTACGGACTGGACTGTGAACCGGAATGTGGACTTCATGGACTGGACTGTGACAGTGTGATGGTATTGGGTTTTCTGACCACAAAGTTCCAAACTCCAAAAAAAGACCTTTAGCCCTATTGGATATAAACAGCCATAAGTACTCTCCCTAAAGGGAGATTATACTGTAGCTAATCAGTCTTCAGAGACATCACTTTTCAGTTTAGCTTCCAATACCCACTATTTGAGCAGAAGGTTCCCACTCCCTACCAAGATGAAGATACTTCCAGCTAACAAAATAGCTTAAAACCTAGTTCATTTATTTTCAGTGATATACATTTAAATCCAAACAACATTCTTAAAGTACATTTAGAACTCACAGAGGATTTTTATCCTTCACATTTCCAGATTACAAACCATTGTTAAAACACAATGGATTTCCAAAGCACGGGTACAATTCCTATAAACTAAAAAGACATACCAATGATGAAGGTGAATGAATCATCCATCACAGAAACCAAAGCTACATAAATAGATTCTAGTTCGCCCAGTGTCATTTCATGTTTCTGACATTTGATGTTCCTTACCTCATTCCTAACAAGCCTGAACTGCCGTCTACATTTATACTGTTCCTCTGTCACTTGGGTGACTTCACATATAAATGATATTTCCTTAGATACCCTTTTTACTCAAAAGATCTGAAAGCTTCTTAGGAGAGACAGTTCTCAACAACTAACCATTAATGCTGTGACGCTAACTTCTCTGAAGCTAACTTCTTCCAACTATAAATTATTTGATGTGCAAAATGATATCATGCTTCTGGTCTGCAAGCTTCCTTGAACCAAAACAAATTAGCCAGCTTGTCTGTTTTGAAACAAGCCAAATTAAATAACCCATTGCCCTATATTGCATTTCTTGAGCAGCTGACCTTCTGGTATGAGCCAACAAGTCTGAGGCTCTAAAAAGAGCTCATTTGAAAAGCTGTGTTTTTTAACTTCAAGCGGATTACTGCTTTCCATATACATTTTAAGAACTGAAGATTGGCTTCCGTTGATGACCAGAAGCAGAACAAATGTTAGTTGAAAGAATACTTATGGCTCTTTTGATCTTAACAAGTGGTAGCTGCTGTGTTGAAATAGTGAACTTGGAAAACAGCCAAGAAGCGCAATAGCCCAGAAAGAGAATATCCATCACATCCCTTCGTGCTAATTGAATATTTCTAACACAGTTTTTTACTGTAGATATCAGCTTTGAGATCAAGACTCCACTTGGGAATAGACTATCAGTCCTCCAACTGTTCCAGTAGATTATCAGTGCTAGAAAGGCTTTCTTAGCTTCAATGCTCAAAAAACTCATCAAGTAATTCCCAATGTCTTGGTTTCTGTATGTTTTTCTCTTTAGAGTATTAACTTCCCCAATCTCAGCTGCACACATTTTCCAAACATCAAAGGAAGTCACCATTGCAATTTTCCATAAACATGTGACAACATGCATGAATATCCATATTATTAGTCCATATTAGTCCACCTTTAGGATCTTTTTCCCCACAAACAGTTCCTGCCATTTCCTTGATGCAAACTTGAATCACTGTCTCTGTTGCTGTTAGTTCATCATGTCAGCTGGCAATGTCTTTCACTGACCTGAAGCTAAAGATAGTTCATTTCTTTCATGGGGTTTTCATGATGGTTTTGATGTGATGCACTACTTTACTCAGGTTTTCTGAGCATAAGTTTTGTAAACAAGCTTATTGCTGTCTTCTTTTGCCTGAGGATTAGTCATCTCACATTTTAACAACAGAAAATTACATCCATCAGCTACTTGATTTCCCTATAAAATAATACACATAAAAGGTGAAACATTTACAAAGGTAAGGTAGTGTACAGTTCTTCTGTTGAGGATTATGTTTACACCTTTAATTCTAGTCTCCTAGAAAAAGTTGTTAGAACATAAAGGTTGGTTATGTCCCTCCCACAGGAATGAACTCCCAATGGTATGCTGTAACTTTACCAATTCAATCATAGCATCTGCATAAGGTTAGATTAGATCAGATTAGATTATGAGGACACTCAGTCCTCATTTATTGTCATTTAGAAATGCATACATTAAAAAATGATACAATGTTCCTCCAGAAAGATATCACAGAACTATAGGACAAACCAAGATTAAAACTGACAAAACCACATAATTATAACATATAGTTACAACAGTACAAAGCAATACCGTAACTTGATAAAGAGCAGACCATGAGCACGGTACAAAAATTCTCAAGTCCCGATAGCCCCATCATCTCACGCAGACGGTAGAAGGAAGAAAAACTCTCCCTGCCATGAACCTCCAGCGCCGCAAACTTGCTGATGCATTGGAAGCACCTGACCGCAGCCGACTCTGAGTCCGTCTGAGATCTTCAAGCCTCCGACCAGCCCTCCAACACCGAGCACCGAGAACCATCTCTGCTGAGCGCTTCGACCCTGCCCCGGCCGCCAAGCAACAAGCAAATCTGAGGACTCGGAGCCTTCCCCTCAGGAGGTTCTGGATCACACAGTAGCAGCAGCAGCGAAGCAGGCATTTCAGAAGTTTCACCAAATGTTCCTCCGTGCTCTCACGTCTGTCCCCATCAAATCAGAATCGTGTATGGCACCCTACTTGACAGATAACAAATATTATTCACCGGAGCGGCCGCGTGCTGCGTCACACCGCCATCTCCTCCTCCCTCATTGGAGCAAGTTCTTCCTGTTTTTGTGATTCTGTACTCTGGGTATGATTACTTAGGTGAAACTTTATTAAGGATTGGCACACCTTTCCAAATTTTGAGTTTTCACAGAAAACTTTAACTGAGCAAGGCATACTCAGTCTGATCTGTCAGACCATGGGATCTTATCAACCAAATATACTGTACAAATAGTTCCAGTAACATTAAGGATAACACAAATAGCTATATTAATCGGCCTAGTGGTCTTACTGGTTGCAATGTAAGAATACCATATACATATCCAATTAGTAAGCAAGTAGCAAACACATTCAAATTGTGACAGGACTACATCACAGTTTCCAACAAAATCACAACAGAACAGGTTAAAAAAAATTCAGGTGAATAGCATTCCCCGGGATGGCTACCTTTCCCTTCCTGGCAAGTCTTTTACCACTGCTCCGTAACACACAAAGTATAGGTGGTTTTGAAAGTCAAAGGTCTGAACCATAATAGTAGAATACCATCGTTAGCAGTGAACAACACACTTGCAAAAGCTGTTGTATAAAATTTTAAGAATCATATTATATATGAAAATATTTACTTGTGTTATAAACTAAGTATTGTAGTGAGCATTTGGTCCATGACAGATGAGAACAGCTCAACAACTGTTTTTATTGTGATAAACATGTAAACATACTGGGCGCAATGACCTGGGAGATAACTCATTCAGTCATATATAGATGGGGGAGGTAATTATCACACACCCTGGTTACAGTCAGGGTGACCCACAAATACACAAGGGAATAATTGTATAACCCAAGCTACAAGGGGTGATTGATAAGTTTGTGGCCTAAGGTAGAAGGAGATGAGTTATATGGCTCTCGTTACATGCACATGCAGTTCAACTCTTCGAGTAATTATGCAAAAGGTTTGAAGTTAATAACTCATCAGGGATGATTGGTAAGTTTGTGGCCTAAGGTAGAAGGAGATGAGTTATTAATTAATTAAGGCATCCGTGAGTCTTGCGAGACCATGGATCTGCACCTGGAAAGTCTTCACCCTCCAGGGTGCAGGCCTGGGCAAAGTTGTATGGAAGACCAGCAGTTGCCCATGCTGCAAGTCTCCCCTCTCCACGACACCAATGTTGTCCAAGGGAAGGGCATTAGGACCCATACAGCTTGGCACCAGTGTCATCGCAGAGCAATGTGTGACTAAGTGACTTGCTCAAGGACACAACACATTCCTTCGGCTGGGGCTCGAACTCACAACCTTCAGGTTGCTAGTCCAATGCCTTAACCACTTGGCCACGTGCCCACAGATGAGTTTTTAACCTCAAACTTTCTGCATCATCACTCAGAGAGTTGAAGCATGTACCGAGAGCCGTCTAACTCATCTCCTTCTACCTTATGCCACGAACTTATCAATCACCCCTGCTGTGGACACTTTCTGGAGGTCCAAGTTCCGTATGCTCCATGACCACTGGACTAAGTGTGTAAATGTAGGAGGAGACTATGTTGAAAAATAAATGTGCTAGGTTTTCTAAAATTGACTCCTTCTACCTTGGGCCACAAACTTATCAATCACCCCTCATAAAATGTGACAATAAATGAACTTGAACTTCCCACAAACCTGTCAACCACAGACCCTCCTGGAGCGTCACGCTGCCCCCACACGAGGGGGCCAGCCATGCTCAGCAACCCCAGAGTCCACGAAAATGTCCAAAAGTCCTGTTGGTGGTTGACGCTGCAGCCTGGGATGCTGGGGGATTTCTGGAGCCCCTGCAGGGGAGCCACTGTTTGGTGAGGGCAACCCGAGTGTCACATCCTGCCTTCGGCCTCGCTAGGTCAGTGGTGGCCAAGGGCTTTGGGGTTCCAACATTTAACAGTTATTCATTCTTTGGGGCACTCCTCTGTTTTTGTGGATGTTTGCGAAGAAAAAGAATTTCAGGATGTATATTGTATATATATTCCTGACATTAAATGTACCTATCAAACTATTGAACTGCATGACTGCTTTCCGCTGCTTAGGCAACTGCACACAATATACCATGTTGGAGATGCAGTTGAGCACCTCTCCCAGACCCTTCCCAGCCTGGGGGGACGGTCCCTTCTCCCGGGAGGGGTGGTAGACCCACTGGGACCCCACCATGTAATACTGTATTGGCACCATAGACTGGTCAACCGGCCCTTTCTAGGACATGCAAGTGTTGCAGCAGTGCATGAACAGCTCTACGTCCTGCCTGTACCCAGGCTAACAGAAGCGCTCGCACAACCTGCCCAACATCTTTGCGACTCCGAAGTGGCTGTACCCCACCGGCCCGTGCACCGACCACAGCACTGTGGCGAGGAGCCTCCGGAGGACCACCAGTTGCAGGAGATGTCTGTCGCCGTCAGAAAACAGCAACCCATTGCGCACCTGCAGCATTCCCAATTCAGAGCATAAGGCTTTGATCGCTGAATCCAGGGCGGAGACCTCTACCCACTCCGGCCACCAACCCACGCCCAGCGCCCCTCACCCAGGCCAGCACGTGATCACTCACCTGCTGGCTGCGCAGCTGCTGGTAGAAGGTGTGGAGGTCTCCCTCGCCGCCAACAGTCACCTGAAGCACCACCACCGCTGTTCGCCCTTGCTTTGGACGGCTGAAGGGTGTGCTACACTGCCATGGGCCGCTGTGAGATTGGTGGTGGTTGTTCCTGTGCCCATCCTGGCCCACTTCCTGGAGCTGCCCTGCCGGAGGGCCACAGCATCAGCAGCAGGAATGATGTTGCCCCCATCATATCCACACGGGCCCCCCAGCGGGACGGCAGGACCAGCCCAATGATGTTGTGGTCCCGGATGTCAGCTAACCACACCTCGTACTCCACTGTGTTTTCTTCAACTGGGCTACGTAGCCTCCTCTTCACTCTCATTGCTGCACAGTCACTGGTGACTATGGCCAGCTGGACCACTGCCAATGCTCACCCAGGCAGGGATGGCTGGAGCGTTCTGGAAAGGGCATTCAGGCACGATGGTGATGGTTGACCCCATGTCCACCATCACACAGCATTTGATGCCCTCTGCCAAGTAGTCCACGCATAAGCCTGGATCTTCACATAAACTCGGGTGGTGCTGCCCACTTGGCATTTCCTGATGACTGCACTGGACTGTGGCGTGGCGCTGGTGTGGGGCAGCTCTGGGCCACACGGCCTGTCTCCCTGCACCGCTAGCTGAGATCGCTTCGTGGCCTCCTCCTCATCAATTTCATCCTCCGCCTCGTTGACATAAGCCCGGGCTCGCGGGGTGGGGGGTGTTGCTGGAATGCCTTGCGGCTGAAATTGCTTCTACCCTCTCCGCCTTGGCCAGCAATGATGGCGATGTCAGGCAAACACGCTGTCACATCAGCGCCCTTACAAACATGTAGAGGGCAAGATCTTCCTGGACCGCAGGAGGGAACTGGATGTGAGCACAGTGGCAGAGATTTGCGGTGAACTCCCCAGGCTTTCTCCCATATGGCGTGTCTGCTGCCCAGTTCTTCCCTCATTGCTTCCACCAATGGCCTCTCCTTGAAATGCCGGTCCAGTGCCACTACGAGGGCTCTGTAGTCACGCTGCTCTGCCAGTGTTACATCGAGAAGGGACCACAGGGTATCTCCCTCCAGTGCCAGGGCAAAGTGCACGGCTGTCTCATTGGGGCTCCTCCCACTGTGCCACGCAGTAAGTTTGACTTGCACCAGCTAAGGCTCCCGGCAGCTGGTACCATTGTATCTGGAGAGCTTCAGGGTGGACCTTGTGGTGCTAATTGCCAAGGCCCATTGGACTTTCTCCTGCTCTGGTGGTATCTGCCATGGTGCCCACCTTCCCATGGCTGTGGCACCTTAGGTTCCCCAGAGCGGGCCAAGAGGCAGGCGGGTGAAGTGCTCCACCATGCCCCCGGGTACGCACACCTTGTTCAGTTCCCTGGGAAGACACGATGCTCGGTTCCCAGGTTGTCCCCCTGAGTGCTAAGCTTTTCCATCTTGCTGTCAATTTCTGATCCCACTCCTGATACCAATGTGGTGAGTATTTAGTCGAAAGACAGACAAGAACAACTTGTAAACTCAACAGCTGTTTTTATTGTGATAAACACAAAAACAGACCGGGTGCTATGACCCAGGAGATAACTGATTGAGTCACATACAGATGAGGGAGGTGATGATCACACTGGTTACAGTCAGGGTGATCAACTTACACTCATGCAAATATCTGTATAACCCAAGCTAAAACATAACAATAAATGAACTTGAACTTCATACCATAATCGCACAAAAGCATTTTAACACAAGAACAATAAAGAGAGCTGGTCATTAGAAATGCAGGGGCGGGCTGTCGAACAGCCCCCACCCCCAGAGCATCACAATATATAACATCCAAATAGGTTAATGAAAAATAATATCTGTCAACTCATCTTTACATATTATTAGACCAATTATTTGCAACAGACACATCCCAAACACCCTCAAGGTGAGGAGACGTATGCAACGTTACTGATGAGGACTAGGAAAAGGAAAGGAGCAAGGACAACATTGATAACGCAGTCCCTTCTCTGCACTCTCCCAGGATTGAGAATAAAACAGAGGAATATATAAATAGACACATACGCGGCAATGTGTAACAAAGCAATCATAGGAGAAATTACCCACAGTCGTGTGGGTTGGATATGGGAGTTAACAGAGTTTTAGGAGTGGAACAGTTATACAAAAAGCAGAAGTCACCAAACTTCCATCAATGTATGCTTCAACATCTCAACAAAAAGAGGACTACAATAGAAAAATAATTCCAGTGGCTCGGGGAATTGTCCATTGACAAAATGCAAAATGAAATCTACAACCCAATTTAACAAAGTGTCAATCCACCCGGAAACCGCATTCATTGTTATTGATGTTAAATTTGCAACAGCTGGAAGAGGTTTACTTATTATTTCAGCTGGAGCGTAAAGGCAGTCAGGCGGTTATTATGTGTCTGCAAAAGAAACTTGTTAAAGGAGGTGCCTCACTAGTCTAATTGCGTCGGTTCGGTTACTCTTGTAATGTATAGAACAATATTATTTTAACTTGGCTGTGTTTCTTCCACCCATTGTTAACAAATATCAAGTCCTTCTAGAACATTCTTTGCTGCATATATCATGAATTATTTCTTAAAACTGGATTTGCAATTCCATCTTGAGTCATTTCTTTATAACCCTTAAAAAGTGGGCAATTCTCTGTCAGCAGTATGTCTGACAACTTTTGTCATCCAACTTTTCTTCTTTCCAAGTGAACTGAGGGATCATACCAGCACTATTACCAGAGTGAGCACTGCCAAGGCATGGCTGTACAGACAGTTTTACTCTAATATTTTTTTAAGTCATGAATATTGTTTAGGGCCAAATCCTGTTCTTCTCTCTGCCTGTTGATAACAACCCGGTGCCACTGAATACACAGCAATAATTGAAGGCTCGTCTGTCAATTTGGGAAGTAATGTTATGTGCATAACCCCAACAATTAGCATTACCAATTTGTCTCCAGCTGTTTTCTTGCTTATTTTTTTGCTTTTCAACTCATAGCGAAATATAA
Organism: Mobula birostris; assembly: GCF_030028105.1. Classification (NCBI taxonomy): domain Eukaryota; kingdom Metazoa; phylum Chordata; class Chondrichthyes; order Myliobatiformes; family Myliobatidae; genus Mobula; species Mobula birostris. The sequence goes on along the minus strand of NC_092371.1, from coordinate 20,761,084 downwards.
ATGAATTTGTAAACTCACAAATAAATCTGAACTTTCATTGTAAGGTATTATTCACACCATAGCATGAATTATTCACAACTGTTTGATTAAGAGCAAATAGGATATCTGGGTAGATACAAGAATCTAGGGATAAAATTGCCAAGAAATATATTGGACTTTTCAGATTCAGTTACTGGGGAGGAAAGTAGTTTTGTTTTACCTTTGCTTCTTCTTTAATACATCTTTCCGATTTGTCTACATATACAAAAACATTGTTCAAGGGCTTTGCTCAACTGCTTAGAACAGAACCCATAAAAGCAGAAAATTGTCATATTACCTTGACATTTAACAACGGAGTGGAATAGCGGCCCTAACTGGAGCAATAGAAACATCTAAAATCTTTGTAGTAAGTATGTTCATATACTTGTCTATCATAAAGGGAACGTGAATAAGATAACAGTCTAACAGAGAAATCTTCATTAAAAGTTTAAGAGGACAGGAGCAATCACTTTGCCATAGACAAGATTTAAGGGTTCCAGGGCATTAGCTCACATATGACGAAGAGGTAAGGGCTATTTAGTTATATTTAAATTAGAATCATCATTGCTCTCAGATCCTCTTAATTTGATATTCTCTGAGTCATTAAGTTTTAGGGGTGTCTGAGCCAAACGAGTGAATTTCCATAGTAAATGCGACTTAGTCTGTGAAAAAGTAAATGGTAAGGGAGTACAGAACAATATTATTATAAACACTAATATTAAAAGTGAAATACAGCAAAAGAAACATTTCTTCCTGGAGTTTGAGTCTGAAAACAACAACATATTCTGGATGTATCACCCCTAGGCAATGTATAAATGGGATTTTTTTCAAGTAAATAATGATTTTTTCTTATTGTTTTTTTACAGCTAAACATGTGCTTTATCTTTTCATGACATCTCATCCCTTTCCCATTGGGGTGTAGGGATTCCATGGTGGGCCCATGTACCAGGTTTTACTCATTCTGGGGAAATGAATTCTGCTAGGGTAGGTTAAATGTTATCAATGGAGGCCGTTTTTATTTATAATCTTGTTTTCCCTCCTGGTCTCAATTACTGGAGGCCTATCGTGGATAACCTTTGTTTCCATTTATGACAGAAACTAGGAATGGAGTAATTATATGGAATTTCCTTTCTTGGACCCAATGTCTTTTTTTTTGTTGTCTCCAAAGTGCCTTGTTGGGTTATTTTGTTTTTTCTTGATTCCCCATAAACCAGACATCCCACCCTGCAAAAACTCATTTCAGAGAGGTCGCACTATCAATTTGTGGGAGACTCCCGGAACTTCTGGGAGAGGTGGGATGTCTGCAATAGAGTAGCTCCTTAGCAGCTAGCCAGCTAGTTTAAATAACGTTAGCTATGCTAATGAATGAATGACACCTGCGAAACACACCTCAACATGTCTTTAACAGTCTTAACCCACTATGGGCAATAGAAAAGTCACTGTTGCAAACAGCGTGGCGAGAAACACTGTCATTACCTTTGACCCCTATTAGGCAGGGGTACACTTTAGTGTAGTCTAGGGTGATGTACATTTTATATTTTCTTTTTCTGCAACACTCTGCCACCCTGACTTTTTTTGGAATTCTCTCGCTCTTGCTCTCTCGCTCGTGGTCGCTCTCACTCGCGCTCGCTCTCACTCACTTGCTTTCTCGCTCTTGCTCTCGCTCTCTCTCTCTCGTGTTCGCTCTCACTCACGCTCGCTGTCTCGCGCTTGCTTTCTTGCTCTTGCACTTGCTCTCTCACTCTTTCTCACACATTCTCTCAGGCTTGCTCAAAAAAATCAATTTCCAGGACACTGTATATAATTTGCAGGCATCAGGGAGCCACTATTAATATGCGGGAGACTCCCGGAACTTCCGGGAGAGGTGGGATGTCTGCATAAACTCTCTCAATTCCTTGAGGAGATTTGTATCAGGTGTAGGTGATGTTTGTCCCATGATCAACAGTGCATATAGGTGGACATTGTACCTTAAGAAATAAAGTGTAACATTCTTGTATACTCCTATTTTTACAATTGGCATTTCCTTTACTGATAGTTGCACTTCAGGGACAATTGTAACCTACTTTGCCTCCAGATTAGACCAGTTTTGCCAGGCTTTGCAATTTGCTCCACCATGCCTCTTGATCGTGGCTGAAATGGACTGCACTAGTCCACGAATGTCTGTATCCTCTTTGTCTGATTAGAGTTATTGCTGAAATTCTCCCATGCAATTTTAATTACATTAACATTGGCCTCCCCTTCCTTACATTTTCTTTTCCTTGAGCTGCAGGGTAGAGAGTGGACATTTGGTATGGGCACTGTCTCTTTGTATATTTAGAGGGTGAGGGATGAAGCAGGACTTGTGACATGCCCTCAGAATCATACTCATCTCCATAACGTCAATGGGGCCTCTGAATGTTCCCTTTCTCCAGAAGGGGTATCTTGGTCCGCAAAGAAAGGGGGTGGAGAAAAAGCTTGTAGCCTATACATAGTGCCTAGCCATCTAGGCTATGAGTGAATAAACTGTATCTTCTGAAGGCAGACAGTCTCTAGTGAACCTATTTCATTTCTTGATTATGTCTTCCCTGCTGAGGATCTGGTGCTGCAGAACACTGAATGTGAACAGCCCAAAAGATGAAGGTGGTTTAGTGACATAGTTACTGACCCTACATTTCCTTCTAAAGTTTAGAGGGAAATTTGGAGGACCTTATGCCGGCACCTTGTTGCCCTTGTGTGGGAACAAGTGGTAATCCTGCTCCAGCACAGGATATCTTCACACATCCTGAAATATTTTGAGCATCAGGTGTTGATTAAGGGCTATACTGCACATGGTATGGAGATTTTCACTAACATAAAGAGGTAATATTATAAAATGAACTGGGTCTCAATCTGCCCTTGCCAGTTGTTCTCTGATCTTATAAGATGTTATTACGCTCTGGCTTTCAACTATTACTCAATACTGTATTGAGTCATCTGAATGCATCTCCACCTTTTATTTGCTTAGAAATCCAAACAGATATCTGATGTGAATTTCATGATGAAGTGGTACCGAGTCTATGGAAAATAACATTAACAGAAATTGCTGAACATGTTAGGGAGTACGAATGGCCCAGAAGGCCTGGAATATCCTGGTATTCTGAAGAAGCTACTTCAGGCTTCCTTCAGCATCAGCTGGGGGTGTGGCATATACCGCCTGCAAACACTGAATCGTCAAATGTCCAAAACTTTGATGGGGAGTCAATACTGGAGAAGCTGCGGTGTTTCCTTATACAGGAACCTGTATTCTTCTTTTGCTGGCTATAGTCATTTCAGTAATTTTAGTACAAGCATCTGTTCTCCAGGCATCATTATTTACCTCTATGGTTTACTGATGTGGGCACTACCTCATGTGTGCCTGGAAGGAATCCTCATTATCCCCAAGCATCGGGATCAAGATATGGGTCACCAAGTTCTAAGAGTTTTTTTCTGGCGATACAGTTCTTAGCTACCTACCATTAATGCTGTGAAACTCACTTCTCTGAGTATGTAAACATTCCAACTATAAACACATCAGTTATTTGAAATGCTAAATGATATTATTCATCTGGCCTGCAAGTGTTCTTGAACTAAAACAATTTAGCTAACTAGAAACAAGCCAAATTAAATAACCCATTGTCCTATACTGCACCGCTTAAGCATCTAGTCTTATGATATGAGCCAACAAGTCTGAGGCACTATGCAAAGCTTGTTTTCAAAGCTGCACTTTTAACTTCAAGTTGATTACTGTTTTCCATTTACATTTTAAGAACTGAAGACTGGCTCCCATTTGTGATCAGTAGGTAAACAAATGTTAGTTTACAACTGTTTTGATCTTAACGAGTAGGAGCTGCTGTATTTAGAAAGTGGACTTGGCAAGCAATCAAGAGGCCCACTGTCCCAGGAAGCAAATATCCATCACAAAAGCAGAGGCAATGCTCGATCAGGCATCATCAGCGGTGAGTGCACCAGAGTAAACGGAAAGAGAAAATATTGCAAATGTGGAATCATGAGCTAACCAGCTCTTGCTCCAAGCCTTCTCCTCCATTCTTTATACAGAGTGTGTCCCCTTTATTTTTTTGTCTAGATGAAAGATCTCAACTTGAAATGTCAATTGTCCATTTCCCTCTACAGATGCTGACTGATCCATTGATTTTTTCCAGTTTCTTATTGGTTGCACCAGGGTGAAAATTTCAGGTAGAGTTGGAACAAAAAGGAAAATGAAACAAACAATTTAGATTTTAGTGAAGGGAATGAGTGGAGTAAACAAAGGAAATGTCTGTGTTATGGTGGTGACCAAGATGATCTAAGTGACACCAGAGGTGGTGATGCAGGCTGAGGGTGTCGGGCGTAATGGTTTACTATTGACTGCTGATCATTCTGAAGGAAGTGCAAGTACACAGTTTTGATGCCCCAAGACCAGTAGTGGTTTAAGAAGACAGCTCACCACCACATCCTGGAGTAATTGACAATGGGTAATAAAATGCTGGCTCAGGCTACGAAGCCCACATTGAATGAATGAATACAAAAAAAGGATGAACAAGGAAGATGAGTCAGATAGACAGATGCTGAGAGCTGGAAAGCACACATTCACTTGACTGCCTAAAACCAGTCCAATGCTGTGACACTTCTGAGGGCGGTGACAAGTCAACCGCATTGGTGGGGCTGAAACCTGACAATCCGGGTTAAGGATGGCATGTTTGTTTCCCAAAAGGCAATTACAGTCAGCCTTCCATATCTGCGGGTTCTGCATCCACGGATTCAACCAACCGCGGATCGAAAATATTAGAAAAAAATTCCAGGAAGTTCCAGAAAGCAAAACTTGAATTTGGCACGTGCCCAGCGCTACGCTGAATACACGCGATAGATGTGATGTGTAAGGCATACCCTGCTGTAGCCTCCTGCCATTTCACAGATTCTCAATCTCTCTCCAGCACTCGTTTGAGCATTGTTTGCCTCCTGTCTCGTTCGTTCGCTACTTGTGTTGTGAGCGAGAGGAAGGAGTTTAAGGCTAGTAAGGGATGTCTGGTTAGCTATGTAAAGCGCTACAGCCTGAATAACTTAAAGGTCACGGGAGAACCGGCATCGGCTGATGCCGAGGCAGCATCCGCGTTCCCAGAACAGCTACGATGGTTGCGTCTGTACTGAACATGTACAGACTTTGTTTTCTTCTCATTATTCCCTAAACAGTACAGTATAACAACTATTTACATAGCATTTACAATGTATTAGGTATTATAAGTAATCTAGAGATGATTTAAAGTATACGGGAGGATGTGCATAGGTTATATGCAAATACCACGCCATTTTATATAAGGGCCTTGAGCATCTGCTTGTTTTGGTATCCGCGGGGGCTCCTGGAACCAGTCCCCTGCGGATACCGAGGGATGACTGTATTTTCCATTTTTAATAGTCTTTGTCTCTGATATTATTTAATCCTGATTTATTTAAATTTCACATTTGAATGCTTATGTCCCTGAAATAACAATCTGCTACTAGTCCAGTAGTTACTGTTAACAATGCTGATCGTAAATGAGCCTGGGTTGTTTGATCTCCTTTCTCTGTGCTGGACACAGAATTACTCAACTCCGCTCAACCAATAAAGGCTCCAAATTATAGCAGCTTTTTAAAATAATTTTATTGTGTGGGCGTGGTGAAGGACAGTATGTGAGAAATCTGTCATATAACTTCTAACTCTTGCCTTTCATAATTGTGCTGAGAGGGAAAGTTGCAGAACCTGGCAATGAGCTTGGCTGTGCACGGCTTTCTGCTGTGGTATCATCACCCTTTGGTGGTTTGAACTTCCTGACATTTACATAAGACTGTGGGGCCCCAGGGGATGTACTCGAGGGATTATCCACCACTTCCATGGCTTTCCTTCTTGCACATATTCCCACCACTCCGGCTGGGCTCAATGAAATGACAACCAAGCAATAATGAGATATTATTGGAGAATGCCATTGGATCCTTGAAATTGAGATTCAGATGGCTCTATCTGTTTGGGTTGCCCAGTTGGTGCAGGTATTTTAGTGTTATACCCTTCCTGCTGCATAATCCAGCCAACTGGAGACTACAGCTGGTACCAGAAAAAGATCAAGCTGAAGGTCAGCAGTGCCAGGAGGAGGAGCACAATGATAATGTGAAGGGGGTGTAACAGTGTGGCAGACTGCATATCATTGTGCCAAAGGAAGGAAAGAAGTAATGTCCATTGGGGCAAGGAGAGATTCTCTTGATTATTCATCCACTACAAAGCAGGTGACCATCTCCCCAGTGAAGATGAAGGGTTTTGATCTGAAATGGTCACTGCCCATTTTCCTCCAGCTTAGTTCCTCCAGCACCTTTTGTGTTACTATCTCCAGTCCTATTCCCCCACTTGTTGCATTGTTGCTCTACTTTCACTGATTATATGACATCAATAAATTAATCTCTACTCAGGTCTTATCACAGCATCTCTGCACTTCCTGATGGATGATACCTTGCAAAAAGCTGCCTGATTTGCACTCCCCGAGAAGCTTCACCTCGATGTATTGACTATAGGCAAAAATTTCCCTCTATTGATCTGCAGATCTAACACTACATTATATTTGAAAGAAGGAGATGAAAAACTTAGTAACGTGGTTTCATGACAATACCTGCATCAATGGTGCTGAAGTTGAGGGAGTTGAGGGCATCAAGATCCCAGATGTAAACATCAACAGCCTCTCCTGGGTCGAAGAAGCTAACAAATGCCTCTACATTCTCAAGAGGCTAAAGAAATGTGCCATGTTCCTAGGGTTCCCCTTGTCCTCACCTACCACCCCACCAGCCTCCGGGTCCAACATATAATTCTCCGTAACTTCCATCACCTCCAACGGGATCCCACCACTAAGCACGTCTTTCTCTCCCCCCCCCACCCACTGCTTTCCTCAGGGATTGCTCCCTACGCGACTCCCTTGTCCATTCGTCCCCCCCATCCCTCCCCACCTATCTCCCTCCTGGCACTTATCTTTGTAAGCAGAACAAGTGCTACACATGCCCTTACACTTCCTCCCTTATCACCATTCAGGGCCTCAGACAGTCCTTCCAGGGCAACACTTCACCTGTGAGTCGGCTGGGGTGATATACTGCGTCCAGTTCTCCCGATGTGGCCTTCTATATATTGGCGAGACCCGACGCAGACTGGGAGATAATTTCACTGACCACCTACGCTCTGTCCGCCAGAGAGAGCAGGATCTCCCAGCGGCCACGCATTTTAATTCCACGTCCCATTCCCATTCTGATATGTCTATCCATGGCCTCCTCTACTGTAAAGATGAAGCCACACTCAGGTTGGAGGAACAACACCTTATATTCCATCTGGGTAGCCTCCAACCTGATGGCATGAACATTGACTTCTCAAACTTCCGCTAACGCCCCACCTCCCCCTCGTACCCCACCCCTTATTTATTTATATACACACATTCTTTTTCTCTCTCTCCTTTTTCTACCTCTGTCCCCCTCACTATACCCCTTGCCCATACTCTGGTTTTTCCTCCCAGAACATTTCCCTAGAACGTTAAGATGGACAAATGAACTCATTGTCTACCTTGTTATGATTGCTTGCCAGCACCGAACTTTCTCTGTAGCTTTTATGCTTTATTCTGCATTGTTATTTTTTTACCATGTTCCACTTCAGTGTGATGTGTGATAATTTGATCTGTACGAACAGTATGCAAGACAAACTTCTCACTGCATCTTGGTACATGTGACAATAATAAGCCAATTCCAATTCCAATTTCATTTCCAGGAGTCATTTGTTTGGCTGTTCAAACCTGCTCCAGCATTCAATAAGGTACTGGCTAAAGTGACTGTAACATCAAATCTGCCTTCACACCTACCCCCAGTAATCTTCCACTCATTGCTTAGGTAATCAGAAACATATTCAAATCTTTGCTCAAATCACATTTGATAAAGGGAGTTCCAAAGATTTGCAACTGAACAAAAAAGTTAGATGTTACATTTCTATTGATTGAATGAATTGTTTGTTTGAATCAGAGGCTCTTAATTAATGTTTTCTAATCCAGGTGACATCCTGGTAACAAACATAAAATGCTGGAGGAATTCAGCAGGTCAGTCAGCATCCATGGAAATGAGCAAACAGGAACTGCCTTACGGCGGTGGCTGGGAACAGACCCAAGTGCAAGACACAGACACTGAAGTACTAGGGACAGGACTAGGATACAGGGTGGGGGCAAAGACATGGACAGGAAAAGCAGGAACCTGGAACAGGACTGGACAAGAAAGCTGGGAGCCCGGGCTTGGACTCCGAGCCAGAGACTGGACAAGGACCCAGTACCTGGACCTTGCCTCTGGCTCGGACCCCAGGGCTAGGCAAGGACGAGGCTTGGCAGGCAGGCAGGACAAGGCTGGTATCTTCAGGCTTGAGGCTAGAGACTAGAGACTTGGCTTGGCAGGAGGCACGAGGGTGGAGTCTTCAGGTTCGAGGCTAGAGGCTAGAGACTTGGCTAGGCTTGGCAAGAGGCTAGAGGCTGGAGGCAGGAGACGCGAGGCAGGAGATGCGAGACAGGAGACTCGAGGCGAGGCTGGAGGCAGGAGACTCGAGGCGAGGCTGGAGGCAGGAGACGAGGCGAGGCTGGAGGCAGGAGACTCGAGGCGAGGCTGGAAGCAGGAGACTAGAGGCGAGGCGAGGCTTGGCAGGTGGCAGGAGACTTGAAGAGAGGCTTGGCAGGCTCCTCCTGGGCAGGGCACAGATCACCACCCGACAGAGGCAAGGGACAGGAAGGGACAGAACCAACCCCAGGTAACGGCAAGACGGCCTGGCTTACCTGAGTGGAGGCAAGGGACAGGAAGGGAGCTAGGTACAGGGTGGCTCCAGGACAAGACTGCAGGTGAGGCGAGAGTTACCTGCAAGACAAGGCAAGGATCCTGGCAAAGCAAGGTGAGATGAGAACTTCAGGCGAGGCGAGGCAAGAGTTACCGACAGGGCAGGGCAGGGCTTCAGGCGAGGAAACAGAAAGCAGAGGAAGGGATACAAAGAGTAACGACAAGAACAATCCAGCAGCCACGCCTGGGTCTCTGAAGGTATTTATGCAGCCAGCCCCAACGAGCATCAGCTGCCTCAATTAGAGCTCAACAAGGACAGAAACAGGGTAGATAGGAAAACTTGGAGCAAGGGTCGATGGACCGGACCGTGAACTGGAATACGGACTTTACGGACCGGACCATGACAGGAGCTGCTTTGGGCCAAGACATTTCTTCAGGGCAGGAAGGAAGGGGGAAGATGACAGATTAAAAAAGGTGGGGGGAACAAAAGTGATAAGTGAAGACAGGTGGGTAGGAAAGGTAAAGTGCTGGAAAGGAGAGGAGAGGAGAGAGGACCACTGGAGAAAGGGAAGGAAGAACGGACCCAGGGGGAAGTGATAGGCAGGTGAGAAGATGCAAGATGTCTGAGTGGGAAATAAAAGAAGAAGTGAGGAGGAGGGAATTTTTTTTAACCAGAAGGAGAAATCAATATTCATGCCATCAGGTTTGAGACTATCCAGACAGATTATGAGGTGTTGGTCCTCTACCATGAGGGTGACTTCATTGTGGCACAAGAGGAGACTGTAGACTGACATGTTGGAAGGGGACTGGGAATTGGAATTGAAATGTTTGGCAGTAGGAAATCCTGCTTTTGGAGGATGAAGCAGAGTTGCTCGATGAAGAGGTCCCCCAATTTACAACTGGTCTCATTAACGTAGTGAGGGTTGCAACGGGAGCACTGGACACAATAGACAATGCCAGTGGATTTGCAGGCCAAGTGTTGCTTCACTTGGAAGAACTGTTTGGGGACCTGAATGGAAGTGAGGAAGGAGGTGAACAGGTAGGTGTAGCAATTTGGCTGCTTGCTGGACATGCAAGTAAATCTCCTTTGCACCCTTTCTAAGGCTTCCACATCCTTCTTATAATGAGGTGATCAGAAATGAATACAATACTCCAAGTAGTGTTTTAATTAAGCCCTTTCAGTCTTCTAAGCTCCAATAGGTACAGGCACAGCGTATCCAATTTTTCCTCACATAATAATTCACCTTTATCAGGTAGCAGTCAAGTAAATCTTCCCTTTTTATCAGTGCAGCTGAGAGTAATAGATATTGCAATATATTGAACACACTGATACGTGAGTATCTGCTTCTGTTTGGAACCAGAAGGATGCACAGTGCTCTGTGTTTAGTGAAAATGGGCTGCTACTGTGAGGTCCCACAGACCATGCCTCTTCATCGCCAAGGAGATGAAATAGATCCCTCCTGGCGAATGACTGTTCCTCAAGAACTTCAACCTGTCATGGTGTGTCAGAGATCAGACCTTCTCTGATCTGCGTGACCTCTGTTGGGTGGCTTCTGACTGCTGGAAAGCGCTTGCCCAAAAATGTAAGTGGTGCCCAGCAAAATTCATGGATTTGCTTCAAGTTTGTAGTTGGAAGGACTGATATTCCTTTAGAAACTGGAGCCAGGTTTACAACACATACACTGTGGATTTATTACACAATTTAATATATGATTGCAAAGGAAGTGTGCACATTGATACTGTGTCCCATGGTCAGTTGAAATTATTGCATCATCTAATATCATAAAAAGCTAATTTGTAAAAGTCTATTGCAATCTTTTGTCAAATCTTGTCTAAGATAGTATGCAATGAATCCCAGAATTGACATCAGGGAAACATTTTCTATGATAACTAGAGTTAACTGATTGCATCTACTTCCTTAAATAGACTGGAATGCTGAATTTTAATGAATCCACTTTCCTGTCATATTTCAGTACAGCTAAAAGAAATGTCCATTAACAGTATTGCACCCCTGTATTATGTCCCAGGATCCCAGCCAAAGGTCAAGAGAGCTCAATAACGACCTGGAACTCCGGGTGAAGTGATTTGTCTTTTTCATGTTCCACAACAACTGGTGCTTCTTATAGCAACAAGTTTCTATGCTCCTTCTATGGTAATTATAACCTTGAAAGAGCAATGTGAATAAATGGCACTAAGCCACAGCAAATCTCACTTCTCGGTCCTTTTAAGCTCCTGTCCCATTTCCCTCTATTCTCTTTCAATCTTTTAAATGTGCTTTATCCTTCTTTCCTGGAGCATTATGTTTGAATCTTTCTAATGAGCTGGAAATGGACTTGAAACTGATTTTATTCAAGTGACAGATCACATCCTGTGTGACCACGGCAACATGTTGCTTGTCACATTGTCAGCTTGTCTGCAGATGCAGACTTGCTTGCCCACTCCACTCCCTCCTCACTGTTGTCAGCTGGGTAGACTGTACTCAGCTGCTTACCTTCAGATGGAGTTAGAAAATCACCTGCAATATGACCTCATCTAATGTCTACACAAATACCTGAGTACTCTTTAAGACCTGGTCTTTGGATTCAGTCCAGTGGTAATATCTGAATTTCTGAAATGCCTAGTTTTGCTGCCGTTGTTACTGTGTGATCGAGAATCTCCAGAGGGAAAGCCCCAAAATCCCCAGCTTTGCCTGCTGCTGGCAACTGAGGCTGAGGTCGAAACATTCGGATAGAGATGGTGCTCGGTACTCGGTGTCGGAGGGCTGATCAGAGCTCGAAGTTTTTGGATGACTCAGAGTCGGACTGTGGTCGGGCATGGCAGGGAGAGTTTTCTCCCTTCTCCCATCTGAATGAGATGTGGGACTTTTGAGAGACTTTGAACTTTTTTTACTGTGCCATGGACTGTTCTTCATCAAGTTATGGTATTGTTGCACTGTTGTAATATGTTATAATTATGTGGTTTTTGTTAGTTTTTCAGTCTTGGTCTGTCCTGTGTTCCTGTGAAATCACACCAGAGGAATATTGTACCATTTCTTAATGCATGCATTATTTAATGACAATAAAAGAGGACTGCGTGTCCTCATAATCTAATCCAGGGGTCCCCAAACTTTTTCGAACTGCAGACCGGTTTCATATTGACAATATTCTTGCGAACCAGCCGACCGGGGGTGGTGGTGGTAGGGTTGCCAACGGACAAGATTAGCAGTCAGATACGCCGGGTTTACCCGGAGAAAGACTACAATGACCATGAAGCCTTGCGCGAGCACCAGCGCACATGCGTGACTTGCGCATGTGTGTACGATTTTATTCTACGGATCGTTTTTGGCGATTCTGTTCGGGGGGAGGGGGGGGTAATCACGACTGGAATATAGGTGATAAGTGGCTAATACACTCAATTTCCTTTCTAAAAAGCGTTTATCTAACGAACAATATTAAACACACAGCACATATTTTCCTCGCATGAATATAGTGATAAGTCAATTATCAGGGGAGCTTGAAGTAAGTGTTGAACGAACTTCCAGTAGAAGTGGTAGAGGCAGGTTCGGTATTATCATTTAAAGAAAAATTGGATAGGCATATGGACAGGAAAGGAATGGAGGGTTATGGGCTGAGTGCTGGTCGGTGGGGCTAGGTGAGAGTAGTGTTCGGCACGGACTAGTAGGGGAGAGATTGCCTGTTTCCGTGCTGTAATTGTTATATGGTTATATAAGTCACTTATAAGTCAATAGCATCATAACATTTTAAGTAATGTTTGGATATCAAACACGCAGCGCATATCTTCCCCGTATGAACATATAAAATCATTGCAACACACCAATATCGCTGAATTAGTGGGAGCCCTGGGCTTGTTTTTCTGCAACAACACGGTCCTATCAAGGAGTGATGGGAGACAGCGATACTCGAAGGGGGTTCCTTATGTCCAGTCTATTTTGCAATTTAGTTTTCTTTGCATTCATTGCAGAGATATGTTGGAAATGGAAGCAACGTTTTCAGTTGTTTCGTAACTATCTCAGGATTTTTAGCCTTGACTTTGACCCGGAATGCCGGCAGAGATGTTATGTCAAACATACTTTCCAGCCCGCCGTCATTTGCAAGCTCGAGGAGTTGATCTCCATCCCGCGCTGACATGGATGACGCGCGGATAATGACCTCACATGCGTAATGGCTCAACAGTGGCCGTGACAGGGAATGAGGAAAGGTGCAGCTGACCCCTATCACCAAATCATATCGTTTCCTCACGGCCCGGTAGCGCATGCTTTGCGGCCCAGTGGTTAGGGACCGCTGATCTAATCTAATCTAATCTAATCTAATATCTGAGTTCAACATCTGCACAGCTCTGGTTGTAACAATTCTGGCTGCTTGCTGATCCTTCTGTAGGCTTCCTAACAGTCTACAGGAGTTTCTTGGATGGTCCCAGCATCTTAAATGGAGGAATGATGATGTTGTTATAAGAAGCGTAATATGTGGACTTTTGGCAAAGGACCAAAAAAAGAGCTTGGTTCTTTACAGTCTCCACTCATGGCTAGTTCTGGGCCCTCATTTACAGGGTCCTCTGAACACAGGGCTTCAGTTCAACACCGCACACGCCAGCTCTCAGGCCCTCCTAGTGGTAAATGACCCAGCTGGGCTTGGTGTCAAGGATTGAGGGACGACCATGGTGGGTATGTTCTACTTTTCTGAGCTGCTATGGATGCAGGATATCATTATCTACACATTCAGTGTCCATTGCGAAGTGGGTAGTGCTCAGGTGGACATAGCTCTGCCACTGTGGGTCTGGAAAGGAGTGAAATCTGGTGAGAGGGTAGCGAATGGAGAGTGAGGGGAAAGTGCGAGGGAACGAAGGGGCAGAGAGAGGCCAGAGGTAGGGCAAGGTGGGGAGAAAGTGTGGGGTGAGTGAAGGAGTGAGAGGAGTGAGGAAAAAATGAGGGGCAACGAGGGGGAAAGAAGAAGAAGAGAGGGGAGTGTGATGGCGAATGATGAGCAATGAGGGGAGTGAGAGGAGAACTGAAGGGAAGGAAGGAGACAGTTTGGGAATGAAAGGCAGTCAAGGGGTGTGAGACGACCAGTGAGGGAGTGTGTAAGAGAGTAAGGAAGGAGTGAAAGAGGAAGTGAGGGTCAGTGTGGGGACTTCAAGGAGGAAGTGAGGAGGAAATGAAGGGTAAGGAAGGGACAAGTGAAGTACGGAGAGGGACTATCTGGAAGCAGTGGGGGTGGGGTTATTAGCAAGTGGGGGCATAGAGGGGACAGTGTAATTGGACTAACAGGCAATGATACAAACATACCTTACTTCAGCCAGGTTACCTACATTGTGGCTGATGAAGTGAAGAGAAATTGCAGCAATATTGGAGGCGGAGCAATCCCTTTTCATTAATTTTAGTGATGTTAGACCAAGGTGACTGTGATGGTGAGGTGACAATATGGCTGTGACCGTGTCCACAATCGTTGGGAAATTATTGCACAATAAACAAAATCTTCATAAACTCTGCTTGTTTGCATGATAAACTAAGCCCAAGAGCAAATGTATTACCAGGGAAAGATCAGGCTCCATTAGGGGCAGTGGGGATTGTCTGTACATGGAACCAGAAGGTGTAGGAATGAATAAATATTTTTCATTGGTGTTCACAAAAAGTTTAGTGAAAAGAGAGGTAAAAGTCTAGTGAAAGTCTCAGCATCTAAAGAGATGGTACTGGATTCTTTAGCAGGCTGAAAGGTAGATAATCTCCTAGGGCAGAGTGGGGTCCAACCCCAGGGAAGAGATTGATGGGGCTTTAGTTGAGATTTTGAAATCTTCATTGAAAACCAATAAGGTTTTAGTTGAGAGAAAAATGGCAAATGCGTTCTCTCTTTTCAAGAAAAGCAGCAGCAAAAAAAGCTTGTTAATTATAGATCTGTGAACACAGCATCAGTAGTTATGAAGTTCTTGGAAAAAATGTTGAGAAACAGAATTATTCATCACTTGGAAAAGCAGGAACTAATCAGAGACAGCCAACATGGCTTTATCAGGGACGTATATTGTCTGACTGATCTAACTGGATGCTTTGAGAGGTAACCAGGTGTATCAATGAGTACAGAGCAATAGAAATGGTTTACATGAACATCAGTAAGGACTTTGACTAAATCCGACATGGTCCTAAAGGTTAGTGTTCCTGTGATCTAGGGCAAGTTGGGAAATAAGATCTAAAATTGACTTGATAATAGGAGACAGTGGGTGATGATGGAGAGTTGTTTTCACGGTTGGATTCTGCTGCTAGTGGTGTTCCTCAGGGATCAGTGTTTGCAATATCTGTGAATGATTTGGATTTAGATATAGGAGACATGATCAGTAGGTTTGTAGGTGATGAACTTGGCAGAGGTGTTGACAATGTAGAAGGTAGTCTTGGCTACAGAATTATTCTCATGTGTTGGTGAAATGGGCTGAGTAATGGAAAGTGGAGTTCCATCCTGATAAATATGAGGTGATGCATGAGGCTAGGACATACACCATGAATAGTAGGTTCTTAAGGGAGCACTGAGGAACAGAAGGACCTTGGAGCAGATGTCTAGAGATCCTTGAAACTGCAATGCAGGTAAATACATGTTCATGGGGCAAATGGGTTGCTGGTCTTTATTAGTCAGGGTACCAAGTGCAAAAGTAGGGAGGTTTCACTCCAATTTCATTAAACTTCAGCTAATCTTCAAGGAAGATCATGGCATTTCTGGAAGCCACATTATAGGAATGATGTGATAGCACCAGACAGGGTAAAGAGGGGATTTCATCAGAATGTTACCTGGGATGGATCATTTCAGTTATAAGGGTGAAACTGGAGAAGTTAAGTCTGTTCTCCTTGGAGAGGAGGACGTTAAGGGGAGTAATGATTAAAGTATATCAAATTTTAAGGGGTCTAGATTGGGTGCTCTGCAGGAGTCTTTTCCTCATATCAGAGGGAGACAAAACAAGAGGACATAGACTTACAATAAGGGGAAAGAGGTTCAGAGGGGATTGGAGAGGAGTTTTTTATCCAGAGAATGGTGAGTACCTGGAATGCATTGTCCAAGGGAATGGTTTAAGCAGGGTTGCAGACAACCTTTGTTAGGTTCTCTAGATGAGAACTTGAATCACTAACCAGGGTAGGAGCCAAGTGCTGGGAGGTGAAATTAATGCAGACAGTTGCCCGTTGGTTGGAGTGACTGTGATGGGCTGAATGGCCTGCTGTACTTCATCACTCCATGCCTGCTCCATCATTCAGCATGATAATGGCAGATCCACTACCTCAGTTCCGTAAAACTGTATCCCCCAATTCCCTCCATATCCAAACATTTACCAATATAAGATTACATTATATAAACGTGTAGCACACAGCTGTATGAAGGAGGTGATAGAGAAGAAATCCATCTTGTTCATTTTGTACAGAGGACACACAGCTTCTCCAACATGTTGGGCTTCCCCTGGGCACAAAGGGTGATTGATTGGCGTCTCTGTGGCACACAGAGCTAATCTGGAACTGGAAGGCATTTCACTCAGTCTGTAAGTCATGTCGGACCACACACTAGAAAAACCCTTTGGCGATTGGGCCAACTGTATTTATTCCACCACATGCATCAAACAATGGCAAAAACTGTCACCAAGACTCCGGAATGTAGTCAGAGCATGAACCACAAAAGTTGAGAGCACTTGCAGTGTGAGCCATGCAAGAACAGTCATCAGGACCATCAGTGGGACACACATGGAAAGCTTGTGACTCCTGGACAGAGGTGGAGGTGCACTCTGATTCCTTGCAGAGAAGCTCTCTCCCTGTGTTATCCCTCATACCATCCTACATGATATCAACATCAGAATCAGGGTTATTATCACCGACATGCTGTGAAATTTGTTCTTTTGTGACAGCAGTACAGTGCAAGACATAAAAATTACTAAAAATTACAATAAAAAATAAATTAATTGTGCAAGAGAGGGATAATGAGGTGTTGTTCATGGGTTCATAGATCATTCAGAAATTTGATGGCAGAGAAGAAGAAACTGTTTCTAAACTTTTGTCTTCAGGCTCCTGTAACTCCTACTTGATGGTAGTAATGAGAAGAGGGCATGTCCCAGTTGGTGAGGTTTCTGAAGGATGGATGCAGCCTTCTTGGGGCACTGCCTTTCGAAAATATCCTCGATGAGATTGGTACAGGATTGATGATGGCTGATGCAGATTCATTGGGCTGAACAACTTGTCTTCATGCTGATTTTTTGACTCTATCAGCTGGACAATACTTAAATTGTTGTGAATGGCAGGCAGGAATGGTGCTCCACAAATGCCAAGCAAGGATGACCTCTTCCAGTGAAAGAGAGGCTAATCACTTCAATCTGTTAGTGAACAGCATTTACATCACTGGGTCCCCTGCTGCCAACAGAAAAATACTTGGACCGGACAGATGCGTGTGCATGTCAGAGGTCAGGTGATCTGCAGTAAAAGGCTTATCTCCTCATTACTTCTAAGTTTCCAAAACCAATAATCTGTATAGGATTTATTTGCATTTGCCTGGACAGAGATAGTACTAGTATGCCCACAGAAGATGTAGAACATAGAAGATTACAGCACAGGAACAGGCCTTTCAGCCCATAATGTTTGTGCTGACCATGATGCTAGTTTAAACCACATATCTGCCTAATGTGGTCTACATCCCGGCAACACTTTCAGTACGCTGGGTGAACTCAGCAGGTTGGGCAGCATCAGTTAGAAACGATGAGTCGACGTTTCGGGCCAGAAACCTTCGTCAGGACTGAAGAATGAAAGATGGGGAAGGATTTGAAGAATGCTTGTAGCTTCAGTTGAAAGACCAGTAATTTGAAAGACAAAGGGGGTGGAGAGGGGAAGCATTGATGTCATAGCCCTGAAAACAATGGGTAGTAGAAGAAGGAGGCGGAACCATGAGGGAGCGGGGGGAGGGGGCAGGGTGAAATAGGGATAGAGGAAGGGAGGGAGAGGGAATTACCAGAAGTTGAAGAATTCTATGTTCATACCAAGGGGCTGGAGACTACTTAGACGGTGTATGAGGTGTTGCTTTGAATTCTCCAACTTCCGGTAATTCCCTCCGCCTCCCTTCCTCTATCCCTATTTCACTCTACCCCCTCCCCCAGCTCCCTCATGGTTCCACCTCCTTCTTCTACTACCCATTGTTTTCAGGGCTATGACATCAATACTTCCCCTCCCCCATGCCTTTGTCTTTCAAATTACTGGTCTTTCAACTGAAGCTACAAGCATTCTTCAAATCCTTCCCCATCTTTCATTTTTCAGTCCTGACGAAGGTTTCTGGCCCAAAACGTCGACTCATCATTTCTAACTGATGCTGCCCGACCTGCTGAGTTCACCCAGCATACTGAAAGTGTTGCTTTGATCACAGCATCTGCAGATTATTTTGTGCTTGGTCTACATCCCTACCTGCTTATGGGTTTGTCTAAACACCTCTTAAAAATTATGTGCTGATTTGTAAGTGCAATTAAATGCATTAATCGTTATTGTCTGCTTCCAATGCTCTGGAGAATTTGGAGGATGGTACAAATAGACTGAGGAAATGGAGAGTCTTATTCCTTTGTTCAACAAGGCATGTAAGTATGTGATCAGCATTTACAGGCAGTCAGCTCTAAGTGTGGGAAAGCTTTCAGGTACATTACATTGGAGAAGGTCCAGAAAAGATTTATGATAAAAAGGTTCATGGGATAAGAGACACAAAAATTAATTAGATACTCTGAGACCAATGGAAAACTGAAGGCTGAGGAGGGACTTGATAAGTGCTTAAGATGATGAGTGTCTAAATAGAAATGATAGCGCGAAGACATTTTCTTTGCTAGAGATCACAAGCGTAAAATAAAGGGGAAGAAAATTAATGGTGATATGAACATATTACATTGTTTTTGGAATCTGGTAGAGGTGGAGGAAACAGGAATTGTGGTCTTCTCAAGGGAAATGAATAAACATGTAATAAAGGAAGAAAATGTAAAGAAATGGAGGAAGAGGTTGAGGTAGAACACATCGGTCTGGGAGATAGCTAGAGTGAACGCTGTGGGCTCTGTCCCTCTGTCCCTCTCACTATACCCCTTGCCCATCCTCTGGGCTTCCACCCTCCCCCTTTTCTTTCTCCCTAGGCCTCCTGTCCCATGATCCTCTCATAGCCCTTTTGCCAATCGACAGTCCAGCTCTTGGCTCCATCCCTCCCCCTCCTGTCTTCTCCTATCATTTTGGATCTCCCCCTCCCCCTCCCACTTTCAAATCTCTTACTAGCTCTTCTTTCAGTTAGTCCTGGCGAAGGGTCTCGGCCCGAAACGTTGACTGTACCTCTTCCTAGTAATGCTGGCTGGCCTGCTGCGTTCACCAGCAACTTTTATGTGTGTTGCTTGAAATTCCAGCATCTGCAGATTTCCTCATGTTTACGCTGTCATACCCTTGTTGAGTTCAGTATATAGCACAGTTACACAAGACCGTATGTTAGAAAATACAATGAAATGATTAATGTGCAATTTGATCCAACGGTACATACATGTTTAATAAAGATGTTTAATCAATATAAATGCTTAATTGTTCATTATTCTGCACACATGGTTAACTCAAGTGGCCTTTAGAAAACAATATATCCAAAAATACTCCAAAAGGTACTTTTGCTGAGTAGAAGGGGACCTCTTGGGGCATTCATGGAGTAGATTATGTTTGCTCAAGAGATAAGGGAAACAAGTGGCGATGTTTTGGGGATCTCATTTTACCAGGGAAAAGATATTTGCAGCCTTGCAGAGTGTTAGAAACATTGAAATATAGGAAATCTACAGCAAAATACAAGCCCTTCGGCCCACAAAACTGTGCTGAACTTGCCCCTACCTTAGAACTACCTAGGCTTTACTCATAGCCCTCTATTTTTCTAAGCTCCATGTAGCCATCCAGGAGTCTCTTAAAAGACCCTATTGTTTCCACCTTCACAACTGCGGCCAGCAGCCCATTCCACGCACTCACCACTCTCTGCGTAAAAAACTTACTCCTGACATCTCCTCTGTACCTACTTCCAAGCACCTTAAAACTGTGCCCTCTCATGTTAGCCACTTCAGCCCTGGAAAATGCCTCTGACTATCCACATGATCAATCCTCTTATTATCTTGTACACCTCTATCAGGTCACCTCTCATTCTCCATCGCTCCAAGGAGAAAAGGCCGAGTTCACTCAACCTATTTTCATAAGGCATGCTCCCCAATCCAGGCAACATCCTTGTAAATGTCCTCTGCACCCTTTCTATGGTTTTCATGTCCTTCCTATAGTGAGGTGACCATAATTGAGCACAGTACTCCAAGTGGCGTCTGACCAGGGTCCTATATAGCTGTAACATTACCTCTCAGCTCCTAAACTCAATCCCACGATTGATGAAGGCCAATGCACCGTATGCCTTCTTAACCACAGAGTTACAGCTTTGATTGTCCTATGGACTCGGGCCCCGAGATCCCTCTGATCCTCCACACTGCCAAGAGTCTTACCATTAATACTATATTCTGCCATCATATTTGACCTACCAAAATGAGCCACCTCACACTTATCTGGGTTGAACTCCACCTGCCAATTTTCAGCCCTGTATTGCATCCTATCATTGTCCCGTTGTAACCTCTGACAGCCCTTCACACTATCCACAACACCTCCAACCTTTATGTCATCAGCAAATTTACTAACCCATCCCTCCACTTCTTCATCCAGGTCATTTATAAAAATCACAAACAGTAAGGGAAGCATTAGGAAGGAAAACTCCCCAGGGCTTGACGGAGTGCATCCCTGGAGTTTGTGTGAGGCTAGAGAGAAAATTGTGGAGATACTTTCTCCATCATTAGCAACTGGCAAAGTTCCTGAAGACTGGAAGGTGGCTAATATCCCATTGCTTTATAAAGGTAGAAATGGAAAGCAGGAAATTACAAGGCAGTTAGAAGGCAGCAGCAGTGAGCAAGTTAATGGAGGGAATTCTGAAGGACAGGATACCAGCATATGGATAGCCAGACTCTGATTAAGAGGAATCAGCTTGGCTTTGTGCTAAAGAAGTCATGATTGTAAAAGTAGATGACATAGGCAGTGAATGTAGTCTATTTGGACATAGCAAGGCATTTGACAAGATCCCACATGGTAGGTTGTTCTGGAAGGTAGGATCACATGAAATCCAGGGGAACTAGTTAAGCTGATTCAAAATTGTCCCAGAAGTAGGAAGTAGAGGGTGCTGGTTAAAGGTTATTTCTCAAAATGGAGGCAGGTGACTGGTGGTGTGTCAGAGCAGCACATGTTAGAACCCTAAATATTCATAGTTTATATAAATTATCTGGATGCAAATACTCAAGACTTGATCAGTAAGTGGGCAGATAACACAAAATTAGGAGGTGTGTGGATAACGAAGAATGTTATCACAGATTACAAGTGGGTTCTTGGTCAATTAGGCAGTAGGCCAAGGAGTGGTAAATCTAGATTAATGTGATGTGGTGCATTTTAGAAAGTTAAACCAGAGCAGGCTTTGACTATAAGTAGTAGGACAATTGGGGAGTGGACTGGAAGAGAGGAGGACAAGTGCATAGTTCATTGAAAGTGGCGTCACAGAGGGTTATGTGCTGAACGTGGGAAATTGGGACTAGCTGGGTGGGCACAGTGATTAACATGGACTCAGGGTCTCTAATCCTGACAACATCCTTATAAATCTATTTGGACCTGTCCATTTCTGTCCATAGAGGCTTCCTGGCTCAGCAGGTCATGTTGCATCCATGGAGGGAATTGAACAGTAAACTTTTTGGATCAAGATATTCAGCTATCCATTTCCCTTTATCGATGCTGCCTGACACATTGAGTTCTTTTAGCTCTTTTTAATGTTGCTCCAGGTTCCAGAATCTGCAGTCTCTTGTGACTGCAGTAAGAACACACTGAATCCCACACCACAACAAAGCAACCAACACTACAGTGCAAGATCATTATGAATGTTCACTCTGTTGGCACCACACTGCAGGTTTCATATTTACTTGTGTACGATGTGTTCCTTACTTGTTGCCAGTAAACCCACGTTATTGCCATCTTCACAATGCTCTCAAGGGGAAGGTGGTCAGAGTCCTTCTGGTGAATTTGCTTCCTTTGGGAGAGGGAATTCCAAGGCTCAGACTCAGGGATGATGAAGGAACGGTGATGGAGGTCTTGGAGTTTCAGTGACACTGAAGCCCTTTTCCTTTTTTGGTGTGTTACGTACCCCGTAACTGGGTTGCCAAACCAGCAGAAATGGATCACTCAGTTGGAGTCTGGATTACTAGAACTAAGAAAGTTTTATTAAAGAAACAAGCAACACAGTACTCTAATCAAAAGGATAATGAATGCAACAGTTCAGCAATGATAAACATACATGTACACAGAATTAAGATAACAGGATCAATCAAGCTCTATCGTTGTCTAGGGGTAAATGACCAGTTTCAAAGTGACGCAAAGTTCAGTTCAATTTAGTTCAGTTCAGTTTGCAGGAATCGCTGCCATGGCGATGGACAGTGGGGGGAAGGAGAGAGAGAGCAAAAAGGAACGAATATTCAAGGCTTCCACACAGACCTTTGCAGTCAGCTTTCGGGCGAGCCCTTTGTGATGTCATCTGAGGTCACCGACCGTGACCTCTCCATTTCCAGATACGATCATTTCCCTGCTGTGAACCTGGCACCCAGGCAAGGGTGGGCACACACCAGGTTCCCGCCGATCGTGCCTTTCCACCCTGTGCGTTTATGGCCCGGTACTTCCCACCGACTTGTGAGAGACGCACTGCTTCCAGGGTCTTGTTACCTTGGGTGTCGTGTGTGTCGCTTTAGTGAACCTATCCCTTTTTGTCCCCCTGCTGGGGTATCGCCTGTCCATCACTTCAAACAGTTCGGGGTTCAAAGGGTGAGCCGCTCTTGACAGCTCTCCTTCCTTCATTAGCATCTCCAAAGGCTGCTCCATTGTTTTCCTTATCTCTCTCTCTCCTGAAGACAGGTGGCAGACCAACTGCTGATTCCACTGGTGCCAGCACAGGACAGCTACATCGTAATCTATGTGTATTCTTGTCACAGGTGATAATGTCTCCAGCAAAGGGAGGTGAAAAATTGCTGAGTGTTTTGTGGACAAGATACAATGCAGCTACTCTGCGCTGATGGTGGAAGGAACAAATGTTTAGAGCCCTTGATGAAATGCCGGTCAGATGGACCTCTTTGTCCTGATAGCATTCATCTTCTTGGGAGATGTTGAAGTTGCATTCGTCCAGGCAAGTGGGAATTATTCCATCATGCTGCTGTCCTGTAACTTGTAAATGTTGTAGCATGATCCCACTTGCTGTGAGTAAGTGCTGTCTGGGTGTGGCTGCATGTGGCGGCAGTTTCACTTGTTGAGAAGTTGTAAGCAAAAATGAATACTCTGCAATCTTTAGAGAACTCTCTGATCTCATGATGGAGAGAAAAACAGTCAACAATTGAAATGGCAGGTCATTAACTTGACACTAACTCTTTTTCTCTCTCCACAGATGCTGCTTGACGGTGGGTATTTCTAGGATTTTATGCCTGTGTTTCATGCTTCCAGCAGTGCTTTATTACTGAATTATTGTCAGCTTATATATTTTTAGTTGGTTTTATGATATGAAGGCTTTGTTATATAACTGGATTGATTTCCAGAGGCCAGGTAAATTTAATTTCATCTACACAATGCCAGGTGTTATTGTTTTACAATTTACTTAATTAAACTATGATGTAATTGAAAAAAACACTGAGCATGAAATTACTGGATTGTCATTAAAACATAGAATTACAGATTCACAGATGTTTTGTGTGTGTTGTGGGGAGGAGGTGGATTCTGTTATCTTCATCTTTGTGTTCAGTCACAGAATCACCAGAGCTATACACAGAAACAGGCCCTTCAGCCCCTCTCATCTGTGGCAGCCAAGCTGCCTGACTGGCCTAGCCCCATTTGCCTGTGTTTGTTCCATGTCCCCTAAACCTTTCCTATGCACATACCGTCCTCTTTTGAATGTGACTCCAGAGCAACCATCTTGACTTTAGTAACACGTGCAAAATGGTGGAGGATCTCAGGAGGTCAGGCAGCATCTATGGAAGGGAATGAGTAGTTGACATTTTGGGCCAGGACCTTTCAGTAGGACTCATCTCGGCATTGACTGCATTCTGAAGAAACCTATTTACCCACACAGAACAATTTGAAATGGACATAAATCCTAGCTGAGCCGATGATGCCAACAATGCATGAACGAATAAGTTGTGTTTATTCACTGTTAACCCTATATCTTTCTCTGTCATTTCACAGGTGCAAAACCATACAAGCTTTTAGCTAGCTGCAACATGCAGACATTTCAAGCCATTAAATGGATGTCAGTGGCAATTTCAATTGATCCGCAAGTTTTAAACTATTTCTGGACTATCAAATACATTCTTGGTTAGCTAGTGAATTCAAGCCTTCTAAAAAGCAAATGAAACATAGAAATATAGAAACACAGAAAACCTACAGCACAATACAAGCCCTTTGGCCCACAAAGCTGTGCCAAAAATGTCCCTACCTTAGAACTACCTTGGCTTTATCATAGCCCTCTATTTTTCTGAGCTCCATGTAGCCATCCAGGAGTCTCTTAAAAGACCCTATCGTTTCTGCCTCCACAATTGCCGCCAGCAGCCCATTCCACGCACTCACCACTCTCTGCATAAAAAACTTACTCCTGACATCTCCTCTGTACCTACTTCCAAGCACCTTCAAACTATGCCCTCTCGTGCTAGCCATTTCAGTCCTGGGGAAAAGCCACTGACTATCCACACGATCAATGCCTTTCATTATCTTGTACACCTCTATCAGGTCACCTCTCATCCTCTGTCACTCCAAGGAGAAAAGGCCGAGCTCACTCAACCTATTCTCATAAGGCATACTCCCCAATCCAGGCAACATCCTTGTAAATGTCCTCTGCACCCTTTCTATGGTTTCCACATCCTTCTTGTAGTGAGACGACCAGAATTGAGCACAGTACTCTAAGTGGGGTCTGACCAGGGTCCTATATAGCTTATCCACTGATGTCTACTATAAGCCTATTGACTTTCACAGCTATCTGGACTATTCCTCTTCTCACCCTGTCTCTTGCAAAAACACCATCCCCTTCTCGCAATTCCTCCATCTCCGCCGCATCTGCTCTCAGGATGAGGCTTTTCATTCTAGAACGAGGGAGATGTCTTCCTTTTTTAAAGAAAGGGGCTTCCCTTCCTCCACTATCAACTCTGCTCTTAAACGCATCTCCCCCATTTCATGTACATCTGCTCTCACTCCATCCTCCCGCCACCCCACTAGGAATAGGGTTCCCCTGGTCCTCACCTACCACCCCACCAGCCTCCAGGTCCAACATATTATTTTCCGTAACTTCCGCCACCTCCAACGGGATCCCACCACTAAGCACATCTTTCCCTCCCCACCTCTCTCTGCATTCCGCAGGGATCGCTCCCTACACAACTCCCTTGTTCATTCGTCCCCCCCATCACTCCCCACTGATCTCCCTCCTGGCATTTATCCATGTAAGTGGAACAGGTGCTACACATGCCCTTACACTTCCTCCCTTACCACCATTTAGGGCCCCAAACAGTCCTTCCAGGTGAGGCAACACTTCACCTGTGAGTCGACTGGGGTGATATACTGCGTCCGGTGCTCCCGATGTGGCCTTTTATCTATTGGCGAGACCCGACGCAGACTGGGAGACCGCTTTGCTGAACATCTACGCTCTGTCCGCCAGAGAAAGCAGGATCTCCCAGTGGCCACACATTTTAATTCCACATCCCATTCCCATTCTGACATGTCTATCCATGGCCTCCTCTACTGTAAAGATGAAGCCACACTCAGGTTGGAGGAACAACACCTTATATTCCGTCTGGGTAGCCTCCAACCTGATGGTATGAACATCGACTTCTCTAACTTCCGCTAAGGCCCCACCTCCCCCTCGTACCCCATCTGTTACTTATTTTTATGCACACATTCTTTCTCTCACTCTCCTTTTTCTCCCTCTGTCCCTCTGAAAATACTTCTTGCCCATCCTCTGGGTCCCCCCCCCCACCTTGTCTTTCTTCCCGGACCTCCTGTCCCATGATCCTCTCATATCCCTTTTGCCTATCACCTGTCCAGCTCTTGGCTCCATCCCTCCCCCTCCTGTCTTCTCCTATCATTTTGTATCTCCCCCTCCCCCTCCAACTTTCAAATCCCTTACTCACTCTTCCTTCAGTTAGTCCTGACGAAGGGTCTCGGCCTGAAACGTCGACTGCACCTCTTCCTACAGATGCTGCCTGGCCTGCTGCGTTCACCAGCAACTTTGATGTGTGTTCCTATATAGCTGTAACATTACCTCTCAGCTCTTAAACTCAATCCCACGATTGATGAAGGCCAATGCACCGTATGCCTTCTTAACCACAGAGTCAACCTCCGTAGCAGCTTTGGTTGTCCTATGGACTCGGGCCCCAAGATCCCTCTGATCCTCCACACTGCCAAGAGTCTTACCATTAATACTATATTCTGCCATCATATTTGACCTACCAAAATGATATAAGAAGTCACCCACAATTCAGGACACTGAAATGATTGAATATGCATTACTTGTTTTTAATGATTCTTGTTCTGAAAGATAGCTCCAGCTAATATTATAAGGCAATTAATTATCCATGAGTCACCAGCTCATCTTGCTTAGTCAACTTCTTCAAACTTGTAACTGGAAGGTCAAGAAACAGAAGATCTAATGCTTGAGTCATGGTGACGTGTCTGCTTTGCATAATAATAGCATTCTGGGGCTGTTATCTCAGCAAGGGATATTTAAAATATTGATTCAAAAATGTCTCCAAGACAGATGGAGCTCCTTTTATTTCTGTCTAAGCAATGTGCTTTTAATTATGCTTACATACCAAGCAGCCAACTTGTTCTACTAGCTCTGTATAGAAAGTAAATTTTTTCTCCCTAATTACCAGTAAGGAAACAGATTTCATCTGCATTCAGGCTAGCAAAGGTATAAGTAATTCTTCAGCCATATAGGCACAAATTGATCACACTCCAACATGTATCGAAAGATAGCATAAATAGACTATTTAAAATCCGTAGCCTTTAATAAAAGTATTACATTTACAATTACCAAGCTGAATTTGTTTTCTTGTGTCTGATGCATAGAAGTCACTCCCCATATTACTGATTGGTTGAGAGTTTAATTTCCTTGGGAGAAGGGAGTTAAGCAGAAGATTGAGGAACAATTAATTAAACTGTCCATTAACTAATTCGATTGTAACTACAATCCCATAAAACAACAACCTAATTGTGAATTATTAACTTCGTAATTAGAGCATACTTTATCTGAAGATCTTTGTTATGATACTAACTAACATTTGCTACTTAATGTATTTCAAATAGGACATTGATTACAGACTACACTGGCTAACAGTAATGCAATATTGCTACATGATAATAACTAATAATAAAAATTATACCAGAAATTTACAACTTATCTTACTGCAGAGGAACAGAAACAATATTTTCTTCCACCACCAGCCCACCAAGGATGGCCAAGAAAACAGGTGAAGGAAGCACGTCCTTCAGTAGTGCTCATTGTATAGATTGCCAAGACTCTCAACATCCAAGGGCACTGTTCTAACCTGCGTCATCTTATCTAATGGAATGCCAGATCATTATAGTCTGTTGTAGCTTCACCTTGCAATGGGAAGGCCGAGAAACACATCGGTCAACAGAACTTCTTGCCGATTGGTCTAAATGCAACCACCCTCGGTACAGAAACAATTCTCTTGACTTTGGACACATAATTTTTGGTAACTGGATTGGGATATTATTGCATTTGGCCCAACAGCTCTTGTAATGGGCTGGGTTGATCGAACTCAAACAATTCAAGTGTCCAAGCACAATTTAAGTTTAACTTATTATCATGACAATAGAAAGCACAAATAAACCACACTAAGTACTATGTAGGAATGTCACAAAGATTTCAGGGATCACGATTCTCAGTCACCATTTGGTTGTTGCCGTTGTCGGGGAAACTCCAAATCCCGATTCACTTGTGAAATCACCCTTTGGTTGCAGGCATTAATCAGGATTTCTGGTCTCGGTGAAGTCCAATGAACCCAGGGAAGGTACACCAATAAATGCAAGTTCCACAGGTGCATAGAAACACACAGAGACTCGTGCTATTAGTTCAGCCTGGTTTCTTCCATTTAAAGCAACACATGTCCATTAACACAGTGTTCAGCATACCCTTCCAAATCAATTAGACTTTATAATGGTTACTCCTTTTCTATTAATCCACCAATGTTTTGGACACAACTTTCCTGTAAACTTACAAAGAACATTAATATTACATATAAGTGATAAGCCCGAATGCAAAAAAGAATCCATCAAGCCAATTTGATAGATACTAAGAAAGATTCTGTTAACCTAGTTCTCAAAGTGACCAACAGTCATCAATAAGCATCAATAGGTATCCTCATATTAATGATGTCTGAGACGATGAAGGAATCTACCTGCAATCAACAAACATTAGACCTTAACAAACCTGCAGTGTTTACATTGTACAGAAACTCAACATGCTGCAAGCCCAGAATGGGTTAAGCTATCTTTTTGAATTGTTCAGACATTCATTCAATGTTTTACAACATTTAATTGCAACACCCTGGTTAAGATTTTTATCACTATGCTGTAGGTATCTCATTCTAGCAGTTCTGTAAGAACAGTCTGTTCTGCTTTCAGCCCGTTTGGGGTTGAACTGAGATGAGGGGCTCTGTTGTTCAACTTCAGAATGTGTTGTGAGTCACTCAAGGTGGTGGCATTGGGAGCAGGTTCTAAAGAATGCTGGATGGGGAGTTTTTGTGAGGGACACTGGTGTGAGTCGAGGTCTTTGCTGGCGGGAGCTGGGAGAAGACAGGAGGGAAGGTGGCTGAGAATGCTGTCCCTGTTGCATAAGGTGCTTTGTGCAGATGAATAGCTTCAGGGAGGGAGGACCAATACTCCCGTGGGGGAGTCCATTTGTTCGAGGTGGATTTCGAGCAACTTTTGGAAGGTGCAATGCGTACATTGAAAACAACAGTTTCTGGAAGGTTTGAGCTCCACTGCGCACATGTGACAGTTTAAGTATAATGATTTTTTTCTTTCCTTTAATGACAGATTGCTTAAGTGAACATTCTTAAATATACTCTTTATAATTGTATACAGTGAACAATCTGTTATTTTTTACCAATGGGCGATTTCTGGGGGCAGTAAATAATACAGCATTCACACAAACTGGGGTTTAGGTGAATTAGACATCCCAACCTCACAGGTCTGGCAGGCCCAAAGTTGTATACACCCTAGACGTACAAAGCCCAAGAAAGGTGGGTTTCTCATCGCTGAGTCCTGTGACTGTTAGCGAGGGGCTAATAAGTTGCGTTTGCAGAGACATCCAGTAGAATGGGGTTTCCTAGTATAACAACTCTGTTCTCAGTAGGCACCCCACATGAAAGTCTCTGCCTTTCTCAAACCACCACTTGTCTCCCACCCTTCAGGCAGATAAATTCATAGCCCCCTTGACTGGCCTGTGTTTACTCAGGTTTAACTTATCAAAACATACAGGCTTTAAAAAAGGCAGAAAAGGGTTTAGTCCTAATAAACTGAGCTCCTCTGTTTCTTTTAGGCAGAGGAGGGGCATCCTGAATGTCTGTGCTGAACTTACTAACTTTTCATCCCGAATGTCCCTGCCGAACTAACTTTTCATCCCAAATGTCGGTGCCGAACTTACTAACTTTTCATTCGGAATGTCCGTGCTGAACTTATTAACTCTTCATGAACCATTTTCCCTGACATAGATGTTAAGGATTTGGTGATTTGATAAGAAAAACAATCATATAATGCTCTGCATTCAATACAGTAACAGCATTTGAAGTATGGTTACTGTTGTGATTGTAACAGTACAGGGTATCCCAATGTTATCAATGTTTGACTTAAGGAAGAATGTACATATGAATGAGATCCAGTAATATTATCAAAAGTCTGGTATAGCAGCATACATCTGTTCCTGTAAATAGCAGAACTTGATACCTCTCTGTTTCTGCACTTTCACCAATTGCTCTTTGTATCTATCTTCTGTGCTTTTGATGCCATTTATTATATTACTATGGTTACTGTTTTGGGTGTTTTATGGGTATTTTCCAACTTCAGGATAAAATCGACTTATAGACAACCGTAGAATGGCGCCCATTCGTTACCCGAGGATGGCCTGTATAGCTACTTGACGCACAGCTGGGGCCCATTCAACACCTAGTTTTATTAAGGTTTTACGTAGTTTCATTGAACCTTCTGCACTCAACAGAGATAATAGATGGGGCTCATCTTAATGTCTCTTCGTTAAAAAAAAGTACTATCTCCTTGCTCTCTCAGTACTGAACTGGACGGTTAACCCAAATAGGATCCAAAAATAACACAACACATCACATTTAGTTCATCATTAAACCCAAAATGCAACAGATTCACATCCCCTCAGCATTTCTCAGACTAAATTTGCTAATTCCAAATTGGATGGGCTATAACTACGGGTGATTCAAATCATTCAAAATATTTGCAATAAATTGTGAACGATCGGAGCAGTGATGGACAGACAAATCTATGCTTACAGATTTTTGTAAAAACAATTGATAAAATTTTTCTCTATTCAGTGGTTTGGTGTGTTGTGGAGATGGGTTAACATGGTTGTTGTGAAATATGCTAAATAACTCCCCTCGACATGAAGGCCATCACAAAACTAGGACAATTTAGTTCAGCCAAACTGACATCTCGCAGAAAACAAGCAAGTATGCCTTTTGTAAAAATATAAACTTTAATGTCCAAACTCAGGAATGGTCCACAAACTCAGCAAGGAACTTTCTATTTTTTGAAGCTATCTAAAATTGCAAGAAGACCTAGTTTGATAAAAACCTCAACAAATGAGGTCTTCTAGTTTCAGAACACTCTGACTAAACTCTTTCCATGATCCATTTGTTTAATTACTTTACTGGACAGAAAGCTCTGTGTTGGGGTATATGATCTTACATAAGACACCTCCTTACCAAAGCAGCTGTACGTGATGGGAAACTGGAATATCAGGAAGGGAATGAAACACTCGATGATTCAAACCTACTGAACTGTTCACTCAGCTGACAGCTGATCTTCACTCAATTCCACCGACTTATGTGTTACTAAACATGCTTGCCCTTTGCCTACCTTTCAAACTCAGTTTTGATATATAGCTCTAAATTATCTCTCCGATCCTGAGACAGACTGCTTCCTGATTCTGCTTCTGAACAGCCAAACTCTAAATGTAAGATAATGTTCTTAATGCACCCACCAGAAGAAGCAGCATCTCTCTAAACATCCTAATGGATCCATTTTTGCAGAGAAATAAAATCTGTGAAGTTAAATATAAATTATATGAACCAGTCCATCAAACTAAGTGATTTTGAAAAAGGCTTATTAGTGGTGAAAACTACATTCTGGAGATGAGTTGTTTTACAAACTGCTGTGACTGTATATTATAACATTGAATTATCCTCTAAATTCATTTTGAACGTATGCTGTCTTCCTCTATCTATCACCCACTTTCTGCTTGCTAGCGTTCATTGACGTCAAGTGACAGCAGAAGATTGATCCTTGTCATTCACTGATGTCAAATCACACTCCAATGATCTCCATAACAACATAAAGGGAGAGGTATGAGTTATTACTATGAGTAATAATTGCTGATGATGTTCTCTTCCAATGTTAGTTTGGCTACACTTGGAGTTTCACGTAAATTTCTGGTGTCCACAATATAGAAAGATTACGTTAGACAGAGCAGATAGGAAATTTGCCAAAACGTTGCCTGGATTGGAGGACTTCAGTTGTAGGGAGAGGCTGGGCAACATTCACAACACGCTGGAGGAACTCAGCAGGTCGGGCAGCATCCATGGAAACGAACAGTCAATGTTTCGGGCCGAGACCCTTCGTCAGGACTGAAGAAGGAAGGGGCAGGGCCCTATAAAGAAGGTGGGGGGAAGGTGGGAAGGAGAAGGCTGGTAGGTGCAAGGTGTAAAACCAGTAAGGGGAAAGATAAAGGGGTGGGGGAGGGGAAGCAGGCTTTCCCCTATTCCTTTTTCACCTTTCCTGCCTATCCCCTCTCTGCTTCCCCTCCCCCACCCCTTGATCTTTCCCCTTACTGGTTTTTCATCTGGCACCTACCAGCCTTCTCCTTCCCACTCTCCCCCCACCACCTTCTTTATAGTGCCCTGCCCCCTCCCTCTTCAGTCCTGATGAAAGGTCTCGGCCTGAAACGTTGACAGTTCGTTTCCACGGATGCTGCCCGACCTGCTGAGTTCCTCCAGCGTGTTGTGCGTATTGCTTTGACCCCAGCATCTGCGGAGTATTTTGTGTTTAGGGAGAGGCTGGGATTGTTTTCTGTGGAGCAAAGGTATGAGGGGTGACTTGGCAGAGGCATATGGAATTACAAGAGACATTGATATGATAGATAATCTGAATCTCGTTCCCATGGTAGGAATATCAAAAATAGGGGGGTATGGGGTTAATGTGAAAGAAAGGAGTTTTAAAGGTGGTTTGAGGGGAAAGGTTTGTTTTACACAGAGAGTGGCTGAGACCTGGAACTTGCTGCAAGAAGAAGTAGTGGTATCAGATAGGATAATTACTTTTAATGGACATTTAGACAGACATTTAAACAGGTAAGTCATAGAAACATATGGGCAAACATGGACATGATGGGCTGAAGGGCCCATTTCTGTGCTGTACGACCCTATGCCTCTATACTTTGCTTTGTTAATTTTTCATTCCTACAAATAATGAGACAGAAACTTTGCCGGTTAGCTTCTGATGAAGACCTTGCTGGTGACCTCCAGCACTGTGTCAGCTGTGCAGTAGATCCCACCTGCTAATGCTGTTTCTATGATAACATGAACCTCATGAGACCCCGCCCATTAGCTGAAGTACCCTATTGAATCATCTTAACACATTGCTATCACTGGTGTGACAGGCAAAGGAGAGATTTTCAGAGTTCAACTGTAAGTACAGAAACCAAGAGTCAGAAAACAGTCAAAATCACTGACACACTGTGGAATGACAATAGTAGAAAAGGTGTCTATTTGGCCCATCATATCTGTTCTAAGTCAAAGAGCTGATTCTGACTATATTATCCAAATATTGATTGAAAAATATCTTTTAAAAGTTATACTTGAATCTGCTTCATTTCCCCATATAGGAAGAAGTAAATCACATCAGAAATTGGGTCAGGAAAACAAAGGGCGGCCTTTAGTCAATACCAGCAGTGAAAGACTGCCTTTATATAGTGCCTATGCCATAAAGTGTCCCAAGTTGTGATAATGAAGGTGAAAAATTCATGGTGCCCAGGAAGAGAAGTTAGGAGAACTGGGAGTCAACAATTTGGTCAGATATAAACTTTAAGGAAGAGAGGAGTCTTCTTATTATAGATCAAAGTCACAGTTCCCCTGCTGGCATGCTTCGGAGGGAACTATGCAACATTTTCCTGTGTTTAAAGTTCGATACAAGTGCTATTGTAGCAAACCGGCAAAGTTTCTGTCTCCTTATTTGTAGGAATGATAAATGCAAAGGGGATGAAGGCAAAGGTTGAATGGTGATATCAAACCAACAATTTTGGAATGTGGGTCACACAGGACACAGATATGACGACTTTGAGACAGAATAGAGACCTTGTAAAAGCTGCAGAAAGTCAACAGCCTTGTTGGAACTTTAGCCTAAAGGTATATCAGAATTAACAGTAAGATTTTATGGAACATTTGTTTCACTTTCCTTGAACAGTATGAATTCATTACTTCTCCTTGCTGCAATGGAATATCTTGGCTCTGGAGAGGACAGAGTGGTACTGGCAAGTGTTCTGAGGACTGCGCATTAGAGCTGTGCAGTTGATACTGGGGGATGGAGGATGCCACACTCACAAAGTGTAGATACCACTCGTGTGAAGCCAGTCCTTTCACTTCACCAGAGAGAATTGATCCACCATTCAAAGGTTCCAAGAATGTATAGAAAAAAAGAGCACTGTTTGTTGTGACACTGTCATGCAATTGGGGTCACTTATTCCAGTTATTGCTCAGTTGTTCAGAACATTATCATGAGTCTGCCATGTGGAAACATCCAGAATTTTGGAAATAATTTTTCCAGAATTTCAAATATGACCCAACCTAAATATGACTCTATGACTCTCTGTCTCTCACTAATGCCCTGGGGCCTTTGGTAATGCAGATTATTGCATTAAATAATTCAATAAAAAGCCAGCAAAAATGCCAAATGTTATTATTAGCCAAAACAAATGAACCACAACTAACCATCAAACACTTAATGATCTCTACAAACAATGTTGGTGGAGGTGAGGGTGGGGGAAGGGACTTGACTTGAGTGGGGAATGGGAGAACAAGGAATTCTTTGCACAAGGTGCAGTGGTGGTCAAGTCACTGGGTACTTAAGGCAAAGGTTGGTAGGTTCTAAACCGGTGATCGGGTTAAGGGTTACGTTAGGAGAAGGTGGGATGGCAGACCAAATGAAAGGGCTAAGTGGACTGCGCTTCAAGGTCATATGGTCTTTTGGCGAGGAAGGAAGAAGAGGGAGGTGGCAGTTTCTTTCTGCTTTTAAAAGTATGCCTAGCTGTAATTTTTAAAAGAGGTCATTAGCTGAAATGCTTATCTTAAAATGGCAATTCTCATATCAAATTATTCTACTTCTGGGTTATTCTCCCTTTTCTTTAATCAGAATCATCAGAATCAATTACTATCTGCCAGGCCTCTGGCGTTATACTCCTTTTTGACTATTTCAAATATGGAATTGGAATTGGTAATTAATTTATTATTGTATTGAGATACAGTGAAAAGCATAGTTTTGCATTCCATCCATTGAGCATTTCAGAACATAAGTACTTTGAAATCAAACAGGTGAAAACCAATAATGGAATGCAAAATATAATATGAAATAGTGTGACACAAAATATAGTTCTGATGCAGGGTTTTGACCCAAAACATTGGCAATCCTTTTCAATCATTGGTGCTTCTTGTTCCACTAAATTCCATCAGCAGATGATTTGTTCTTCAAAGTTTTCAACGGTTTCAGAAGTACATTTAATGTTAGAGAAATGTATACAATATACATCCTGAAATTCTTTTCCTTTGCAACCATCCACGAAAACAGAGAGGTGCCCCAAAGAATGAATGACAGTTAAATGTGAGAACCCAAAGCCTCCCACGCATAAGCAGCAGCAAAGCTCTGACACCCCCTTCCCCACCAGCAAAAAAAGCATTGGCACCCCCCACCAAGCACTCAAGCATGCAGCAAAGCATCAATAAAGACACAGACTTGCAGTACCCCAAAGACTACTCATTCACCCGGTAATACGACATACCACAGGCTCTCTCTCTCTCCCTAATAAGGGAAAAAGAGGTGTCCCTGTTTCACAGTGAGAGGGAAAACATAACAAACAACTCGCTGATTTATGTTGTTAAAAGTCTGTTGCATTGTTTTGTCTGAGCTGTATGCCCAAAGAACTCGGGTCACTGGGCACACAGCCAACAGCCAGCTTGCTGCTTTTGATCTTCCATGTACTCCCACGACACACCGGACGGTGGCACTGACCTCGAGTCCACCTGCCTCCAGAGCCACAAAATCCCAAAACCCTGAAGGCGCGCTAGTCTTCTAGGCCACATCCTTGGTATATCGAATAGCGGCCAGTCATGAGACCCCGAGAGCGGGTCCCGTTCCCACGAAGAACCAAAGTCAGCGAGTAATTCCAGGTCAGGGTCTTCAAAAGAACCCTGAAAGGGAAAAATTGTAATATTAAAGATAGAAATATCTTTACAGAACATAATATCACTGTTATGGTTGCAGAGTAGGCAATAAGATGCAAGGGCCATGACATGGTTTATTCATGAGCCTTTTAACAGTGGGATAGAAGCTGCCCTTAAGCTTGGTGGAGCATGTTTTCAGGTTTTTGTATCTTCTGCCTGATGGGTGGGGGGGGGTCGGGAAGGGGGTGAAGAGGAGAGAATGCTCTGAGTGGGGTTTGATTATATTGGCTGCTTTCCAAAGGCAGTGAGATGCGTCAACAGAGTCCATCTAGAGAAGGCTGGTTTCCCCAGTGGACTGAGCTGTGTCCACAACTCTCCATTTTCTTGCAGTCATGGGCAGAGCATTTGCCATACCAGTCTGTGCTATACCTGGGCAGTATGCTTTCTATAGTGCATCTATAAAAGTTGGCAAGGGTCAATGGGCACATTCTGAATTTCCTTAGCCTTCTGAGAAATTAGAAGAGCTGATGAGTTTTCTTATCCACAATGTCTAAATGCTATTGGTGACGCTCACATCTACGAACTTGAAGCTCTCAATCATTTCTACCTCAGCACCATTGATGCATTGAGGGGCCTGCGCTGTGCTCTGCTTCTTGAAGTCCTATACCATGACTGTCACTTTCCCAACATGATTCAGTATAAGTGTATGCAATCATTGTGGACCAGGGGTTTTGTTTTCATCCCTAGGTTTATCAGTTACCTCCCACATTCTACCTTAAATATCATTAACACTATTTATAATTCCCCCTTCTAATTTTACCTTCCATGTCAGCTACTGGATAGTCCAAAATAACTCAACTTAATCTATTACTAAAGCGTTGTGATTTAGTACCAGCGCTGATATGCTCAATACCAACCAACTATTGATGGTAATGTGACAAGCAGAAGGACCAGCACTGATATGAGGTTAAACTCTTTTCAGCAGCACTGGTAGTCAGAAACTGGAATGCACTGTCAGATAATGCACTGTTTACA
Source organism: Mobula birostris (assembly GCF_030028105.1). Classification (NCBI taxonomy): domain Eukaryota; kingdom Metazoa; phylum Chordata; class Chondrichthyes; order Myliobatiformes; family Myliobatidae; genus Mobula; species Mobula birostris. The sequence goes on along the minus strand of NC_092371.1, from coordinate 20,724,460 downwards.
AATTCCACAACCTACGTCAGAAGGAATTGGATAAATATTTGGAGAAGTGAAAAATGCAGCAATATGGGGAAAATTGATTTTTTTTTGAAAGAGATGATACAGGATTGAACAAGTGCAGTGCAAATCTGGATCCCATCCCACAAATGCTAATAAGAGAAGTCCAATAAAATTGCAAGCAGGTATTAATATATCCCTTTGAAAAAGGGTTATTTTGTGTCTTGGAGCAAAATGGAGGGGATTCTCATTGTTATTATTGAGAAGGAGGTACAGAAGTATAAAGAAATACACTCAGTGATTCAGAAACAGCTTCTTCGTCTCCGGCATCCTATTTCTAAATTTACATTAAACCTATGAACACTACCTCACTACTTTTATACTTGTTTTATTTGCACCACTTATTTTAACGTAATTATTTTATATATATTCACTGTAATTCAGTTTTTTCTTCTATATTTATTCATCATTGTATGGCTGCCCTAAAGTTAAGCAAATTTCACGATATATGCTAGTGATATTAAACCTGATTCTGATAATTCAATGACAGATAGGCCATAAAAGTCTGAGAATTTGCTTTTGGTAGTAACTGTCTAATGATATTAAGATGGGAGATGTGTGCTAAATCCCTTCACAGACTTCAACTGGCTCATACCATACTTCTGACAATGCAGTTTGTGTATCAAAGATCTGTTGATCATGCTTCTGGAATGGTCAAAAAAGTAATCAGTTATCAAAGAACAAACTGGCAACCAACCACTTTCTGTTGTTATGTGGCTTGAATTCTGTTCAGCCAAGGGTGTCCAGCGCAGAACCAACAGGGTACTGAAAATTAATGACCTGCTGATGTTGGCTGAATTGATTCTTCTTATCTTCAAGTGTCAAGTGGCAGAGATTTCAACACGATACATGCACACAGAGTGAAAATATAATCTAATCAAAATACTTTGAGATACTGATTTAGAAAAAACAGGAGCTACTGCTTCACAACATTACTCATTCTTGATCTTTTAAACACAAAGAGCATTTCATAGTAAACTTTGTATGAATTTGAATTTACTGGAAACTTTCCTTTCATTTACCATGATCATATAAGCTTGCCTGCCAGTCAAGAAAGGACAAATGTTGTGTGGCGGTGCAAAGCAATGACAATGTATTGATCTAACTGCCAATAGAATGTTGTTGAAGTGTGTAATTTGTTCTATGGAGATCTGACCGTGACTGTCACTTGACTGAACAATACAAGTCAGGTAATTGATGTATGGTTCAGTAGTTTGACGGTTTTCTAGTTAACTGATTATTGCTGAGCGCATAACTTATGTTTAGAGAGATGGAACAGATATGACAGTTTCAAACTCTATGTTCTTTGAAAACTATTGATTGTGAATGCTTGTCAGAATTCTTATGTCCATTTGAATGCTGGAACGATCTGGTCCCACATAAATGCATCCTGTTTCTGTTTTCTTCAATCAAAACTAAGTTTTGAATTACATACAATACAATCAGGAGATTAACAGCTATGGATATTTTGTTGTGAATATTTCCTGTAATGTATAGACTTATTTCTTTTAGAGCAATGACCCCCTTTCCCGACACCCCTTAGCACTACATATTGACCTGTTGTCTACATATGTGCATTGTTTTCTCTCTCTCTCTCCTTCTCTCTTGCTGCAATGTGAATACAACAATTATAGTTAACTCCCATGTGCGTGCATTTATCTAATATATATGTAATTGGCAACAAGAACAAACCTGAATGTCAGAAATGATCACAAACTGCACTGACAGTTACGGGACAAAACAGCTAGAGTTAAACAGCACAAGAAAGCCTTGGCAGATGGTACCAAAGGAATATGTAAGTAACAATGAAAGACACACTTAATTTAAAATGAAAATTTACATGGTGATGGCTTCAGTCAGGAAAATTGATGAATTTGATAGCGCTAGTGAAGGCTGGGAGTCATATATCGAGGGTTGAACTGTATTGTAATGTGAACAATGTGGAGAAACAAAAGAAAGCCCCTGTATTTCTTAGCTTAATGGATGCAAAAACATACAGTCACTTATGCAACCTAGTAACCCCTAAAAACCCAGCAAGCATGATGTTCAGTGAAATTGTTATACTTTTAGAAAATCACTTGAGCACTAAATCGCTGGCAATAGCTGAGATATTTAGATTTTACAAAAGGAACCAGTCAAAAGATGAAAGCATTTCTGAATACATTGCAGAACTCTGCAAACTTTCCCAGTACTGTGACATTAGAGATGGACTTTCTGATGCATTAAGGGATAAGCTTGTATGTGGCATGCATAATCAAAACACTCAAACGAGGCTACTGTCCAAAAAAGACCGAACATTAATTGATTTTTTTCCAGATTACACACTTAACCTCTGCTTTACTGATACTAATGTGCATTTTTATATTTTCTTTCTTTAACGCCCTCTTTGCCAACTCATCCAGCTTCTCATTCCCTTCACCCCTACATGTGCTGGAACCCATAGAAATTTTACCTGACCTCCCTGATTTGCAATTCTTGTGACTGACTGAAGGACTTCATGAAGTACATCTTGCCGACTGTTTGAGTGAAAAGACCTTAAACTTGCTAGAACTGAGAATGAATCTGAGCATATCAACACTTTGACTTGTCTAGCTTTCTCCACCCATCGTAATGCAACCAACACTGCCAGCATCTCCACTGTATACACCTCTAACTTATTAGATGTTCTTCTACTGATTCCAATTTCTTTTGCTGGTATAGCCCCCCCAAACCCTGTCACTCCTGTTTCAGGTTTCTTAGCACCATCCGTATAAATCTGAGTATAATCACTATACTTTTCTATCACATGACAGTTAAATGCACTTACCAAATCAGTTTTATATTTTCCTTTCCTTTTTACCTCTAACAAATGCCAGTCTATGTCAGGCCATACAAGCTCCCATGGAGCTACAACCAGATAAACTACTGAAGGACTTATCCTTAATGTTTAAAATGTTTCTCTGTCATTTTCAATGTTTTTCTTAATGCCAGTGCCCCAGCCTTAACCTAGTCCGCACAGTTTCCTGTATCCACTACCTACCCTAGTACCTGCAACACTTTTTGTATTTGATATAAATGCTTCCCTTTCCCCTCCCTGTCCCATCTTTCTTGCCACATTTTTTATAGGCTATGATAGATAAGCAGGAATAGGGTACTAGGATGGCCAAAGATGGGAGGATAAACTGTAGATTAAGGTATGTGTGTGTGTGTGTGTGTGTGTGTGATTGTGTGAAGGGATTTAGAATGTAAGTCTATTGTACACTCTGGAGCAGAAGGTGGCGGTAATGCACCATTAAGCTGGGTGCCAACCGCTGTAAAACAAGACGGAGAAGAAGGAGAAGACCTAACCTTAGAATGGGCATTAACCATTGCAATATCATTAGAGACTGCACCAAAGGATGCAGCAGAACTACTAAAAAGGTTAGAATGCGAAATGCACAAAAAGTCCTGGAATGGCGCACAAAGCTAAAAGTGTTATCGATGTGGCAACTTTTCCCATGATGCAAATGACTGTTGATTCAATGAAAAGGTTTGCAGAATGTGTCACAGACAAGATCACATAGAGAGAGTGTGCAAGTCAGACAAAATGCACAACCAAAGAGAAAAGACACACACTAAACTAAGCAAATGCATAAAGTGACTAAATATGAAACAGATGACACAGGGTCTGATGGAGGTGTGCTGCAAAGCCCAGAATTACATAGTATTGCTGAAATATATCACAACAGATGAGTCCAGTGTAAAAGTGAAAATGGAGCTGGATGCAGTGTCAGCTTTGTCCATAATTCCAGAGGCTGACTACAACAGACTGTTTTCTAAGATATCATTAGAGAAAACGGGCAAGAAAGTGTCTCCCAAAGGCAAACCGAAAGTAAATGCAACACATGGAAGCCAAACACAACAGTTAGAGCTTTGTGTATTTCAAGGTGGAGAGCCAGCGCTTTTTGGAGGTGAATGAAAGAGAAAAATTCGACTAGACTGGCATTCAATCAAAGCTCTCAGTGTGCCATCAACAGGCAAAGGCAGCCCAAATGGTAGAACTAACCAGAGACTGGCACAGCTGCTTCATGCTAATGAGAAGGTGTTCGAGAAGAGGATCAGTAAACTCAAATGCATGATGGCCAGAATTGAACTGGATGAAGCAGTAACACCAAGTTTCCATGAAGTGCATCCAGTGCATTATGCACTACCTCCTAAAGTAGACTCTGAACTGCAGAGCTTGGAGGCACCTGGAATTCTTCCAAGGTTGTGTGGAGTGATTGGGCCACTGCCCATTGTCCCGGTAATCAGGAAAGGGACAGCCGGAGCTGTTTGCCATGTGGGAATTTCAAAGCGACCATCAACCCAGGGCTGTGTACTGTGCAGTATCCCTGCCATGAATAGAAGACATTTTTGCGTCTTTGGCAGGTGGGGAGAGGTTTTCCAACATTGACTTGATGGCATCATCGTGAGCAGCAAGGATGATGAAGAGCACCTCCAGAACTTTGGTAAAGGGCTTACCGGGCTAAGTGAGTATAGTCTGTGTGCAAATATGAGTTTTTCAAGCATATTGTGGACATGTCATTGACAAGCATGTCTTACATAAGTCACAAGAGAAGACTGAGGCAGTGCTGCAGGCACCCAAACCAGAAAAAAACATTACAACTTAGGTTGTACTTGGTTCTTGTAAACTACCACTGGTTTCCTCCAAATATTGCTACAGTGCTGCATCCATTGAATGCACTATTACAGATAGGAGCAAAGTGGGAACGGTCAGAGGAATGTGACAGAGCATTCAAGGAAACAGAGACTAATAATATCCAATGAACTGCTCACCCATTAGAACCCATCCCTGCCCATCAGCCTGGTGTGTGGTGAGTCCCCTTATAGCATTGGAGCTGTTGCGTCGCACATTATGAAAGATGGATCTGAATGCTCAGTTGCATTTGCTTCAAGATCATGGATGAGTGCAGAACACAACTACGCACACATCAACTGAGAGATCCTTAGTCTAGTATGGGGAATAAAGCAGCTTCACCACTACCTCCATGGACAAAAGTTCATGCTAGTGATAGATCACGAGTCCCTTGTGTCCATTTTTTAATCCCAGGAAGGGAATTCCAGTGATGACTGCTAACAGGTTACAATGTTGGCACCAGCTAAAGCCATCTCCTGTGTATGTCTTTATTTAATTGATATATAGTTGTGCACAGACACAACATTTCTGAAATTAGTATGTTGTCAAATTAGCCAAACCATTGGCTTCAGAAGCTTTATACTACAATAACCTTGCTGTGCATTGGATGTGAGCAATCTACATGGAACCTTCCAATAGTGGTAGACCCTGCAGTTCATTCAGCTGCGTTCATTAGAAGAAGTCTGAGATGTTTTATCATTCTACTCCTTATTATAATACACAGGACAGAAGAAATTGTCCCAGGCACAACTAAGCTTATCATGATCACTGGGCGAGCCATATGTTGAAGCTGCCATTCAAGCATTGGGTACTTCCAATTTAGCACTTGCATTCTATGTAATTTAATAAAAATACTTTCTTCATATTGATGTTGGTGTCAATAATAGCATTTATTGTCTATCTGATCCTGAGATGAGAAAGTTATTGAGATTTATCTACATTAGTAGATTGGAGTTATATATAGGCGAAACCAAATAAAAGAAGAAGAAAACAACAGGAATTCTGCAGATGCTGGAAGTTCAAGCAACACACATCAAAGTTGCTGGTGAACGCAGCAGGCCAGGCAGCATCTCTAGGGAGAGGTGCAGTCGACGTTTCAGGCCGAGACCCTTCGTCAGGACTAACTAATCAGTTAGTCCTGACGACGGGTCTTGGCCTGAAACGTCGACTGCACCTCTCCCTAGAGATGCTGCCTGGCTGCTGCGTTCACCAGCAACTTTGATGTGTGTTGTTAAAAGAAGAAGACCTTGCAGATGCTAGTGAATCAAATAGCTTTTACAATAACTGAGTAATTTTAAGGGTGTTGTTGTTCACTTTTTATTATTTATTCCATAGTGGGATTGTATCAATGGTACAAAACAGGGCACTAGTCTGGTAACCTAATCAACCTGCTACCATACCTGCTTAAATCCGTTCTTAGTGTTGATCTCTGAACAATGCTGGGACCTCACCAGTGAGATTCTGTTAGCAGAAAAGTGTAATCCAGAACAAGTTTGGTCCTTTGCTAAAGAGCTCTATACTCGGAAAGATCTTCCACTATCTTAATGGGATCTTGGGTTGAGAAGGGAATCTGAAAAACAGCACAGAATGGCTGAAGATCTTTGACAACTAGTTATCAAAAACAATCAGAAAATTATCCCCATATCTTTCAAATTAAGGTAAAAACAAAATTCTCACTAACCAAAATGCTCAAAACAATTAAAAATCAAAATATAGTGGATTCCGGTTAATTCAGACATCAGTTCATCAGGGCCATTACTTATTTGGGACTATTCTTAAAGAACAAAAACTGAAGGAGAAAACAGCCAGGATTTCCTTAGTTTATTTGGGCACTGTGCCACTTAATTGGGACAAGAGACTATTGTCAAAGTTTCTATGCGCTTCATAATTTTATAAACATTTAGAAGGTCACCCTCATCTTCATTTGCTGCAAGAAATATAGTCCCAGACTACCTAGTCTGTCCTTATAACTCAAGCCCCTCAGTCTCAGCAGCATCCCTGCGGATCCTTTCTGCATAGTTTTACCTTAGTCACATCCTTTCTATAGCTGGATGACCAGAACTGAACACAACACTCCAAGTGTGACCCAACCACTGTCCTGTACACTATAATATAATGTCTCATGTGGCAGCCTCCATTTACAGGTTACTGCCTGCCGGTAAATAATGGTGTTCCACAAGTTTCGTTATTGAGGCTGCTCCTTTTCACATAGTATGCCAACGATTTGAATGATGAAACTGATGGCTTTGTGGCCAGGTTTGCAGACAATACATAGATAGGTGGAGGGCAGTTAGTGATTTGGAAGAAGGGAGTCTTCAGCTGGACTTAGACAGATTAGGAGAATGGGTAAAGAAGTGGCAGAAGGAATATAGTGTAGGAAAGCATAAGGCCATGGACCTGGTAGAAGGAATAAAGGCATAGGCTATTTCATAATATGGGAGGAAATTCAAAAATCAGAGGTGCAAAAGAGCTTGTCCTTGTGCAGATTTCCCTAAAGGTTAACTTGCTGGTTGAGTGAGTGGTAAGGAAGTTAAATAGAAGACAGAACATAGAATAGTACAGCACAGTACAGGCCCTTCGGCCCACAATGTTGTGCCCATCCTCAAACTCTGCCTCCCATATAAGCCCCCCACCTTAAATTCCTCCATATACCTGTCTAGTAGTCTCTTAAACTTCACAAGTGAACCTGCCTCCACCACCGACTCAGGCAGTGCATTCCACGCACCAACCACTCTCTGAGTAAAAAACCTTCCCCTAATCTCCCCCTTGAACTTCCCACCCCTTACCTTAAAGCCATGTCCTCTTGTATTGAGCAGTGGTGCCCTGGGGAAGAGGCGCTGGCTATCCACTCTATCTATTCCTCTTATTATCTTGTATACCTCTATCATGTCTCCTCTCATCCTCCTTCTCTCCAAAGAGTAAAGCCCTAGCTCCCTTAATCTCTGAAATGCAATGGAACACTTATTTTGAAAGGACTGGATGTGATGCTAAGGCTTTATAGGGCATTGCTCATGAAGTCTTGTGAGCATTTTTGCGTCCCTTATACAAGAAAGCATCTGCTGGCATTGGAGAGGGTGCAGAGAAAGTTCACGAGAATGAATCCAGAAATAAAAGCATTAACTGATAAGTGGGCCTCTACTGGCTGGAGATTGGAAGAATGTTGGGGATCGGGGGGGGCTGGGGATCTCACTGGAATATTTTGAATATTGAAAAGCTTAGAATAGATGTGGAGAGGATGTTTCCTATTGTTGGTGAGTCTAGAGCCATAGAGCACTGCCTCAGAATAGTGGGATGTCCCCATCTAGAACAGAAATAAGGAAGAATTTCTTTAGTCAGAGGGTGATGAATCTGTAGAATCCATTACCATGGATGGCAATGGAGGCCAAGTCATTGAATATATTTAAAGCGGATGTTGATATATTCTTGATTACTCAGGGTGTCAAAGGTTACTGGGAGAAGACAGGAAAATGGGCCCAGTGACTTAATTCTGCTGCTGTGTCTTACGGCCTCTTGAACATATTGTTATCCACTATGAGTGGTGCTCCAAGCCGACAGAGGACACAGCTGTCTGCACTTCCAGTTCCTTCCACTCTGACCAAAAGGCTCATTTTGGTTTCAGAGAGACAGGTGCGTGGCTTACAATGTTGTTGAGTCATATAGCACAGAAACAGGCTCTTTGGCCTAATTAGTCCATCCCAACCAAGATTCCCATTTAATCTAGTCCCATTTTTCTGTGCTTGCTCCATGTTCCTCTAAACATTTCTTATCCAAGTCCAAGTACCTCTAAAATCCCATCCATGTACATTTTATTTTTTTTTAATGTACCTGCCTCAACTATTTCACAAGGTTACTCAATCCTATACTGACTATCTTCTGGGTGAATAAATTGTCCTTCAGGTTCATATTAAATCTATCTCCGGTCTCCTTAAACCTGAAGGTTAAACACTAGCTTTTTGTCATATGTACATCGGAACATGCAGATAACAGCGTCACCTGCATCAAAACAAATCAGCGAGGATTGCTGCTGCTGTTCTGGAAATAACATAGCAATGCCCAATACTCACTAACCCTAGTTGTACATCTTTTGAATTTGGGAGAAAACTGGAACATCCAGAAGAAACCCATGCAGGCATGGGAGATCTGTACGAGCTCTTTACAGATAGTAGCATAAAGTGAACCACAATCTAATCGCTGGCTTTGTAATAGTGTTATGCTAACCCCTACACTACCGTGAATCTATGCACTCTAGTTCTTGATTGCCCATTGTGAGATCAAGAATACATCTTATTGGTTCTTTGTATGATAAAATAGACTTTTGACCTCACAATCTACTTGGTTCTTATGGTCTTGCTTCTTACTGCTTTCCTGCACTTCACTTTCTTTGTACGTGTAACACTATATTCTGCATTCTGTTATAGCTTTTCCCTTGCACTAGCACAATGCACTGATGTGACAAACTGATCTGTACAACCAGCATGCAAAACAAAATTTGCACCGTATATTGATATAGGTGACAATGATAAACCTATTTACCAGTATCTGCCTCCCAGTCCTCTGCTCCCTGCTATGTTCCACTTGTTGCGAATGACTGAAGCCATAGTTGTATGTCATTCATAGCTGGGGGGATTGATACTCTCTTCCTTTTGGAATGATGAGAAAATAGATGGACAAATCACCTGCATGGTACATGGTGATACTTGTAGCATCTGGGGAGCTGCCAATGCTGGTTGCCCTTCCAAACTGTATCAGCCTGTGGACTTTGCATCAGAGTTCTCTGCCGTGCCCTGAGCTCAGAACGTTGCTGCACAGCAGATAACTCCATCCCACTGATTTGTGCCTGAAAGGTATGAAAGTTTAAAACGGTTCTCATGTTGAATTGTACTCACTATGCTGTAAAGGCAACAGGATAATGACTTGAGCAATGAGAAGGGACAATCTTTCTTCATAACAGGACAAACATGCAAAAACTTTCAAGGGAAAGAAAGTGACAGGCTGACAAATTGAAACAGGGTTGGGTCAGGTTTGAAGGGTGATATAAGCAGCTATTAAACAGGAAGAAAACAATTTGTTCCTGAGGTGTTTGATTGTTATTGGACATACTTTATAAATGGAATATTCTGTATTTCTACTCAGACATTTGTCAGTCCTTTTGAAGAGGTCATCAGAAATAGCATTAGCCAGTTTTAATGTAACTCTCATAGTCAGTGTTGCTTTAGCAGGAGAAAAACCTTCTAATCTCTCTTTTATTTGAGGTTCACCTACTTTGCACTTATATCTTCTAGTTCTGCGATCACAGTTCAAAAATATAATCTCATTACATTTAAATTACCCATTCCTTTCTGCATTTTAAAAACATGAACCATGCCCAGTTTGAATGTTTCTTTTCCTCAGAGAACAAATCTAATTTTGCCAGCTTACTCTCATAACATAATATTTCCAGTCCTGGAATTATCCTTTCCTTTTCATTGGTACAATATGCCTTTGCAAGTAAGCCACATAAATTTTATAGATATTGTCTTATTAGCATTAGTCTTCCGAACTGCTAACCATGCACTAACTGCATAAATATAACTCTGTCTATTTATCCACTACTGCATCTATCACTTTGTATAAATCACAGCACACAAGGACGAAGATTTGTGTATTTGGTTCTGCTTTTAATTTGAACAACTTCAAGCTTATTCACCATCAAGTAACTTTTCTTATAGTCTTTCCATCTTACTTTTGAACATTAATCGATGAACAATCATTCCAGATTGTTCCCAGCTCAGTGTCTATCTGTGTTTCCCTGTTGATGGAAGTCACTGCAAGGGTGCTTTCAATTGGTTTTCTAACTTGCAGAGCTCCTGACAAACGCCTGTGTATGAGAAGAGCTTAGCATTCTGTTACGTCAATTATTTGTATCAGCAGTTGTACCTTCACTGGTAATGTTAGTGATTGATCAATGTAGTTGCCAATCGATGAAGGTTAGTTTTATGTGTCTAAGGTTGTATGAGGTTAGTAGGAAGAGTTTTAAAATAGTCCACGTAGTCATCAAGCACCATACGTCTGCAATGATATTGTAACACTGATGTGGCCAGGCAGCTCCCCAGAACAGGGGGTATCTAAGAGAAGATTTGGATGACCACTCCAGGTACACAAGTAACACGCATCTACAAGGCCCTCAGTGGTAGGTGGTAACTGTGCCTGGTGCTCAACAGTGAAGGACCTCAAAAGCGACCAGTGAAGCCACAGGAGGACATAGCAGTACGGACCATTTCTGAGGGTGCTAACCAAAGGAGTGAAGATGACACTAGCACCACTTGATGTAGGAGACTAACCTTGGTGAAGAGCAGAGAACTCTGGACTCTGGGATCCCACTGAAGACACCTGTCACCTCCTGAAGTGTAACAGGAAGTATGTGGAGCTCAGTACAGATAGATAGTGCACAGGTTAAACACTGTATGACTATCAGTGTGTGTATAAAGTTGAGTTTGCATAGGGATCTGACATGTCCTCTCATTTGCCTTGAAAATATAATATATCTGTGTAAAACCTATTTAAAAGGATATCAGTGAAAGTGCCAACAAAGTTTAGAATCAACACTGATGTTCTAAAAGCAGGTGGTGAAAGTTAAGAAAATAAAATTTCAATGATAAATACAGATGTATACGTGCAACTCACAGGGAATGAGGAGTTAAAGCCTGAGATAACAAAAATACTCCCTCCTTTTTAATTTCCATTTGTCTCTAATGGCAAGGTGATATTAGGACACATTTTAAACTCACCATTAATTTGTTTTTACCTTGCATATTAAATATTACAGCAATGTAAAAATGCACAGTATGTAAATTTCAATTTCTTACAATAAAAACAACATGCTTGTACAGCATCATTAATCAGATTAGTTATCTCTGAACACTTCATAGGAGTTTGATCAAAGTTTCCCACTGTTACTGCAGACAGAAGGTTTGGTCAATGAGGTAGGATTTAATCAATACAAAGAGAAGTGCAGAGGTATATGAAGAGAATTCCTCCTTAGGTGGCTGAAGGAACAGAGTGATAGAAAATGAAGTTATGAAGGAGTGTGGAGAATGTAGGAGTTGCATGATTGCAGGGGGTTGCAGAGAAAGGGAAGTATTGGGGCAGTTATGCTGCCGTGCTACCTAATGGACATTGTACCTCCCAGTAATTGCTGACAGTATAGGTAAACCTAGGCTCCTGAGTTGAAAGGGCACTCTTGAATGACTAGTTACATTTTTGAACATCATTTCAAGTCAGTGCTTGAAAAACTCAAGCAAGGGCGTACATGTCCATTGAATAAGAGGACGAATAATTGTAACTAGGGCAACTTTCCCTTCACTTACAAATACCAGACTATGCCCCAATATCTCCCTCGAACACATCACTATTTCTCATGCATGCCTAAGTAGCTCCCATGCATGCAACAATATCTCCAGTACATTCCCCAGTATCGCTTATGTGGGCCCCAGTATCGCTTGTGTGGGCCCCAGTATTGCTTGTGCGGGCCCCAGTATTGCTTGTGCGGGCCCCAGCATCGCTAGTGTATTCCCTAGTAGCTCTCCCTCATGACTTATTATCACTTTTGCATCCCTCAGTATCACTGTCCTATATTTCATACTCTGAATGCCCAGAGTCATCCTTCCATATTCCCCACAGTGCTTCCGCAAGGTGCTCTCAGCAGGATTCAGGGATTCATAAAATCAATGGACTGCAGCCTGCTGAGGACTGAAACAACTAAACCCTAAATCCATCTGTAAATGTCAAAATAATTGAATTGACAGCTAAATACAACCTGGATCGAAGTTACTTTACTGTGACTCAGCCATTCAATGAACTCCATTCAGTAGTTATCAAGGATTTTTTTTTCATCATTCACTCTTATTTTTAAAAAAACTCAATGCTGCCCCTACAGCAATTTGAGTTACCGGAGGCACAGCCTTTCATATTGCAGAGAACAGCCATCGCTGCATCAGGCAGTAAATAAAAAGGAAGTGCAGATCTTGGTAATAAGAAATATCAACAGAAAACGTTGGAGTAACTCAGCAGGTCAGGCAGCATCTATGGAAGGCGAAGGTAGGGGAGAACAAAGGGTGCAATAAAGGGAATATCTGCAACAGAGTTGTCGGTTCTGATGATGTTGATCCTGAGGTTCTTTGGAAGTCAAGAATGAGGCATGAATCTTGGTGGTCATGCCATTTTAAGTGTTAGAAGAATGAAGAGAAGAAGTCATGGATCTGTCACACTCAGACTAGAGATTAACAATCCTCTACTGTCAAGATGAAGCCACACTCAGGTTGGAGGAACAACACCTTATATTCCGTCTGGGTAGCCTCCAACCTGATGGCATGAACATTGACTTCTCTAACTTCCGCTAATGCCCCACTTCTCCCTCATACCCCATCTGTTACTTATTTATATACACGCGTTCTTTCTCTCTCTCTCCTTTTTCTCCCTCTGTCTCTCTGACTATACCCCTTGCCCATCCTCTGGGTTTCCCCCCCTCCCCCTTGTCTTTCTCCCTGGGCCTCCTGTCCCATGATCCTCTCGTATCCCCTTTTGCCAATCACCTGTCCAGCTCTTGGCTCCATCCCTCCACCTCCTGTTTTCTCCTATCATTTCGGATCTCCTCCTCCCCCTCCCACTTTCAAATCTCTTACTAGCTCTTCCTTCAGTTAGTCCTGACAAAGGGTCTCGGCCCGAAATGTCGACTGTACCTCTTCCTCAAGATGCTGCCTGGTCTGCTGCGTTCACCAGCAACTTTGATGTGTGTTGCTTGAATTTCCAGCATCTGCAGAATTCCTCGTGTTTGCATTCCAGTGTTAACAATTAACCTATTAAATAGTCGATTTCAAGAGGAGTGACACCTGCGGCTGAAAAAAAAGTCCAATAAGCTTCTTGAAAAGTATAGAATCAGCTATACTACAATTACTGGAAAATTTACTGAACAATTGCAGGTATGCAATGTAGGAGATTATAAAATAATTGTAAGCAAGCAGAACAAAATTAAATTACAAGCAAGATACAAGAAAAGTAACAATTCCACACCCAAATCAAACAGGGTGAACTAATGTGGCAGCAGAGGAGTAGTTAAGCTGCAAAATACGATTTTGTGTTGTACAACTTGAATTTGAATTGAATTGACTTTATTTCTTACATTGTTCACATACATGAGGAATAAAAATCTTTATGTTACGTCTCTGTCTAAATGAGCAATGTGCAATCATAGTAATTTATAATAAACAGAACAGTCAATGTAATATAGAGTACAATCAAATCAGCGTGAGTTAATCAGTCTGATGGTGTGGTGGAAGAAGTTGTCCTGGAGTCTGTTGGTCCTTGCTTTTATGCTGTGGCGCCATTTCTTGGATGGTAGCAGCTGGAATAGCTTATGGTTGGGCTGACTCAGGTCCCCAATGATCCTACGGGCCCCTTTTACACACTTGTCCTTGTAAATGTACTGAATCATGGGAAATTCACAACTACAGATGCGCTGGGCTGTCCGCACCACTCTCTGCAGAGTCCTGTGATTGAGGGAGGAACAGTTTCATACCAGGCAGTGATGCAGCCAGTCAGGATGCTCTCAACTGTGCCCCTGCAGAAAGTTCTTAGGAGTTGGGGGCCCACACCAAACTTACTCAACTGTCTGAGGTGAAAGTAGTAGTAGTCATAGTCATAGTCATACTTTATTGATCCCGGGGGAAATTGGTTTACGTTACAGTTGCACCATAAATAATAAATAGTAATAGAACCATAAATAGTTAAATAATAATATGTAAATTATGCCAGTAAATTATGAAATAAGTCCAGGACCAGCCTATTGGCTCGGGGTGTCTGACCCTCCAAGGGAGGAATTGTAAAGTTTGATGGCCACAGGCAGGAATGACTTCCTATGACGCTCTGTGTTGCATCTCGGTGGAATGAGTCTCTGGCTGAATGCACTCCTGTGCCCACCCAGTACATTATGTAGTGGATGGGAGACATTGTTCAAGATGGCATGCAACTTGGACAGCATCCTCTTTTCAGACACCACTGTCAGAGAGACCAGTTCCATCCCCACAACATCACTGGCCTTACGAATGAGCTTGTTGATTCTGCTACCCTCAGCCTGCTGCCCCAGAACACAACAGCAAACATGATAGCACTGGCCACCACAGACTCGTAGAACATCCTCAGCATCGTCCGGCAGATGTTAAGGGACCTCAGTCTCCTCAGGAAATAGAGACGGCTCTGAACCTTCTTGTAGACAGCCTCAGTGTTCTTTGACCAGTCCAGTTTATTGTCAATTCATATCCCCAGGTACTTGTAGTCCTCCACCATGTCCACACTGACCCCCTGGATGGAAACAGGGGTCACCGGTACCTTAACTCTCCTCAGGTCTACCACCAGCTCCTTAGTCCTTTTCACATTAAGCTGCAGATAATTCTGCTCACACCACGTGACAAACTTTCCTACCGTAGCCCTGTACTCAGTCTCATCTCCCTTGCTGATGCATCCAACTATGGCAGAGTCATCCGAAAACTTCTGAAGATGACAAGACTCTGTGCAGTAGTTGAAGTCCGAGGTGTAAATGGTGAAGAGAAAGGGAGACGAGACAGTCCCCTGTGGAGCCCCAGTGTTGCTGATCACTCTGTCGGACACACAGTGTTGCAAGCACACGTACTGTGGTCTGCCAGTTAGGTAATCAAGAATCCATGACACCAGGAAAGCATCCACCTGCATCGCTGTCAGCTTCTCCCCCAGCAGAGCTGGGCGGATGGTGTTGAACGCACTGGACAAGTCAAAAAACATGACCCTCACAGTGTTCGCTGGCTTGTCCAGGTGGGCATAGACACGGTTCAGCAAGTAGACGATAGCATCCTCAACTCCTAGTCAGGGCTGGTAGGTGAACTGGAGGGGATCTAAGTGTGGCCTGACCATAGGCCGGAGCAGCTCCAGAACAAGTCTCTCCAGGGTCTTCATGATGTGGGAGGTCAATGCCACTGGTCTGCAGTCATTGAGGCCGCTGGGGCGCGGCGTCTTCGGCACAGGGACAAGGCAGGACGTCTTCCACAGTACAGGAACCATCCGGAGCCTCAGGCTCAGGTTGAATACACGGCGAAGTACTCCACATAGCTGAGGGGCACAGGCTTTGAGCACCCTGGTACTGACACCATCCGGTCTGCAGCCTTGCTTGGGTTGAGACGTTTCAGCTGTCTTCTCACCTGTTCAGCTGTGAAGCCCACCATGGTGGTTTCGTGTTGGGAAGGCGTATAGTCATGACAGCAGGTAGGGGACAGTGAGGAGGGATAGGAGGGGAGAGTGGAATATGTGTTGGTTAGGGGCCGACAACAGATGGCTCAGGTGTGGGATGGGCAGGGACCACAATGTCAAATCTGTTGACGGCGCTGTCGTGCCTTTTTCACTACACAGCTGGTGTGTACAGACCATGTGAGGTCCTCGGTGATGTGGATGCTGAGGAACTTGAAGCTGTTTACCCTTTCAACCCCAGATCTATTGATGTCAATAGGGGTTAGCCCGTCTCCATTCCTCCTGTAATTCACAACCAGCTCCTTTGCTTTGCGACTTTGAACGAGAGGTTGTTTTCTTGACACCCCTGTGTCAGAGAGATTACTTCTTCCCTGTAGACCACCTCGTTATTATTTGAGATAAGGCAATCAGTGTAGTGTCGTCGGCAAATTTAATTAGCAGATTAGAGCTGTGGGTGGTGACACAGTCATGGGTATACAAGGTGTAAAGGAGGGGACTCAGTACACAGCCCTGAGGAGCTCCTGTGTTGAGAGTTAGAGGTGAGGGAGCCCACTCTTACCACCTGCTGGCGATCTGAAAGGAAGTTCAGGATCCAGCTGCTGAAGGCGGGGTCAAGGCCGAGGTCTCTGAGCTTCTTATCGAGCCTGGATGGAACTATGGTATTGGATGCTGAACTGTAGTCCAAGAACAGCATTCTCACCTAAGCATCTTTCTTGTGTAATGTAAACAGAAGAGAACCTGCAGATGCTGGAAACCTTGAGCAATACACTTAAAATGCTGAAGGAACTGAATGTGTCAGGCTGCATCAATAGAGGGATAGACAATCGCTGTTTCAGGCCGAGACACTTCATCAGGTCCTGATGAATGTTCTTGACCTGAAACGTCAACTGTCTATTCCTCTCCACAGATGCTGCCTGACTTGCCGGATTTCTCCACTATTTTCTGTATGTCGTTTAATGTACTGCTGTGTGGCTTATAGAAACATGCACAGCAGGCTACAGAACACAGATGAAAAAGCTGAATTAGAGGCTGGGTAGGTGAAAGTAATCTGCTCAAATGCAAATAGAAAGAATGAGTTATCAAAAGTTCAATATCAATTCCTGCAGTTTGCAATGTGACCAGGTGGATGATGAGGTGTTCCTCCTTGATTTTGTGTTGGGCTTCATTGTAGAGGGTTACAGACAGGGGTTAGATTAGGAGTGGGATGGGGAAATAATGGGGTTGTCAACAGGAAGCTCAGGATCACTCCTGAAGAGTGAACACAGTTGGTCTGCAAAGCAATCACCCAATCCAAGATTGGTTTCTGCACTGTGGTAGGGGTCTAGAGGTTAACTCTTTCTCTTTCCCTTTCTATCAGAGTTACTTCTTTCCCAGCCTTGCATGGTTTTATCTTGGACAGACGGATTTGAGTCAT
Source organism: Mobula birostris (assembly GCF_030028105.1). Taxonomy (NCBI): domain Eukaryota; kingdom Metazoa; phylum Chordata; class Chondrichthyes; order Myliobatiformes; family Myliobatidae; genus Mobula; species Mobula birostris. Next base: position 20,707,088 of record NC_092371.1, on the reverse strand, counting down.
GTCACATTTTGAATTCTGACATGTTAAAATTCATTCTCCTCATTCCCATTGCCCTTTCAGTGAGCTTTAACTTGTCATAAAAGACAATTTCCCCTTGTTTAGAGAAAACCTGTTAAAAAAAATCTTATAAAAGATGGCATTTGCATTTTCTTCAGGCATTTGTTGAGGTTACTTGAATTTTAATCAGAGCTTCAATTTGCAGTAGGTGGATGGAGATAATTGAGTGAACTAATTAAACAGTGGAACAGGCTCAAAGGGCTAACTAGCTTTCCCATTCCTGCACAGAGCACTCTCCAATCACCCTTCATTTAACAACGAATAAACTGTCGTGCTGGCACATTACTCACACTTCGTTATTTCTACTATTAATGCATTTAAGATTTCCTCAGCATTAAATTGACTTGAAATGCAATTGCATTTGTCAGAATTGCAATATAATCTTGAGCTATGTAAGTAGCAACGATCCATATACGTAGCTTTTTTGCAATGCGTTTGTATTCCTGCCACAAATTCAGGTCTTCAAGCGTGCATAAGAACAGATGCTGCTTCCTGTAATAGTTCCCCAGGAGGGATGATGGGCAGCCCTCCTAGAGGATAAGGATGCTCGGATGTTCCCTACTGCTCAGGCATCATTTGCTTGGACCTTGTGAAGTTCCACCCAGACAATCAGCAAAGCCCTTATTGTTCCCTGTGTGCCAACCATCCAGAACAAGGAGCAGGAGTCTGGAGCCATGATTCAAGGTCTGGATCTGCTCCAGAATAACCACTAAAGACCAGCAGGATTACAGGTACTTGCCTCAGTGATGCGTTGTTTGAAGTTGTGCACCAGTTGTATGCTGAGTGAATGAAATCCATTTTAGTTCATGCAGGCAGAGTTTGTAAGAAGGGGATACAATGCAACATACACACAGTCTGTCACAGACATAAGGTGCTTTACAATCAGTTCATACCCTCACTTCTGTTCTTCTGTGTGGTCTCCACAGAGGCAATGGAATCAATCTCTGTTTATACAACAGAGACCTTGAAGGAAACAGTTACACTGAAGTTAAGTGTTGCAATCCCAGTTCATTGCTGTCCTTGTTCTGTTCTGAGGTTACAGTTTTAAGGCTGCAGTTCTTAGCAGATGATCTCCTTATTGGATTGTACACATCTCAAGCATTGTCTGGCCCACGCTGACTCAACTCATCTCAAAATCTAGCCCACTCTCCTTGGCATCTGTTCATTCTCCCAGTCAGGCTTGATTTCTGGCAGAAATTCAACATATGCTTGGAAGTAATTTGGTTTAGTAAAGGATTTGTATGTCAATAATTGAGTTCTTTAGTACATGTATTGTGCAGAGTCTACAACTAGGATATTCAGGATTGAAATGAGGATGAATTGGTCAGAGGTTGGTGAATCTCTTCATTGGAAGAGGGAGAAGATTCAGTCACTGAGCTTATCAAAAGAACATCTGACAGGTTTCAGGGTATTAATGGAATTGAGGGGTATGGGGATAGAAAAGTTTCAAAAGTCTACTCTGAATCTGATCTACTCCCATAGCCCTCAATTCCCTTAATATTGGCTCCTATGTCTTGTGCTACCTTTCATACTGTCAGGTCCATTCAGCAATAATCTGTCATGTTTTACTTATTATAAGCAGGCGATCTCAGAAGAGCTTGCCTATGTCATCACTCTCAACAGAACCTGTTCCTCATTCTCATCCTCTTCTTCCACTTTGTAATTTCATTCATCTCCATTTTGACTATGATGGCACTGTTGTGTCCTTGTGCATCAGTGGGTCCACTGGCACAGCTGGTTACCATGGCTGTGGCAGCCCCGATTTCTTTTCACATTCCAAAGACACATGTACGGGGTCTTTCTTTTGTTACATTTAAAATGGCGATTTTTGTTATGTTAATCTGTGGAATGCGGCTTTGTTGTGTTTTAACGCTGCAGAGAGTTTGCGCTAGCAGCTTATTGTGGTTTAGAGGGTGATAAGAGGGTGCTATTAGCCAATGGGTGGTTATGTATCGTTTTGTTTTCGGATGCCATGCTGTATGATATGACTGTGGACTGAGTTTTGGCGGGGAGTCGGGAGGAGAGACGAGGAGGACGGCGGACGTGCGGAGAGGCTCCGGTCGATCACTTCGGGTGGTCCCGAGCCGTGGGTCGACGGAATTCGGGTGGTCGTCTGACGTCGAACTTGAGCTCCAACGGTAGCGCGCGAAGAACTTGGACTTTGAATAAGTGTTGGCGCCTTTTTTTTTCATTACTTTCCTCTCTGTATCACATGTATATTAATGCCCTAGAATTAGTAATATCTATAAAGTGTATGTGTTAAAATTTACTGGGTGTGCTGGCTGATGATTGATGTTTGTGATTGATTCGGGCGACGATTGACCCTGAGGGGACTGCTGAAGCAGGTGCTGGGCGGGATTTCCCCTAGACATACACGAGCCAAAATAACGGAACGTTACAAGTGGGGGCTACCGTCAGGGATTTGGATTTTTTTTTCGGGAAAGTTGTACTTGTGGTTGCGGTAAGTGGTGTGAAGATGGAGCGAGATAAGATTGTAAGTTGGTGTGAAATGGAGGAGGTACCGGTGAATCATGCGTGTGTGGTAAGCGGGGTCGATTATCGCATTCCGGCAGAGGTACTGGTGCGAGGGTTGAGTTTGATTAAAGGTATCGGGCAGGTAGAACTTGTAGCTAGAAGGGGTGGGAAAGAACTGGAGGCTTGCTGGATGTTGGTGCGGGCGAGTGCCGACGTCATGGCTTTAGAATTACCAGCGACAGTCCATGTCCAGGGGGAGGCGGGGCCGTGGGGTCTCCATACCCTCCCCGAGGACGCAAGTGAGGAGGTGCCGGAGGAGCTAGTTGAGGCCCCCGGCCGGGTGCCCGTAGCAAGAGGTAGAGGTGCGGAGTGGGAAGGTTTGGCCAGGCCTCGCCCCCATGGGCTTGAGGAGACTGCCGAGTTAACGGCTGCCATTATCTCCCTGGCGAGAAGGGTTGAGGTGCACCGCCCGAAGCTGAGAATTTTCTCGGGAGCCAAGCCCACCCCGGAAGGGGAGGATGACTATGAGACCTGGGTTGAAGATACATCCCAATTGTTAGAGGTGTGGCCAGTTTCGGATGAGGAAAAGAGACAGCGATTGGTGGAAAGCTTAAGGGGCGGGGCAGCCCGGGTGGTCCGCGATCTGAGAGCGGCACGCCCCTTGGCTTCCCTATCGGAGTGTTTAGACGCTTTGGAGGAAGTGTTTGGACTGTCAGGGGATCCCTGGCGGCATTTAGCAGAGTTTCAACGGATGGGGCAGAGAAGAGGGGAAAAGCTCTCCGACTATGCTTTCAGGCTGGAAGGAAAGCTTACGGGGTTGCTGCGACGAGGTATAGTGAGGGAGGACGATGTGGCGGAGTTAAGGATGAGCCAGATATGTAGCGGTTCCCGGGAGGATGACAGGGTGGCTTGGAGTGTACGGCAGTCATTTAAGCAGAGCTCCCCTCCATCATTCGGACGGCTGATCCGAGAGGTACGGGCCGAGGAGTGTGCTTTGGGCCGACCAGGGGGCTCGGACCCTCAGGGACGGTTTTCAGCGGTTCAGGAGGTGGTAGCCGGGATGAGACCAGAGAAATCCAAGGGGTCCTCGGGGGCCCGTATCGGGAGGAGAGAGGCGGCGAGTAGTGGGTGCTATAACTGTGGGAGAGAGGGGCATTTCCGCCGGGAATGTGAGTGGCCGGGGGCGTGCTACCACTGTGGGGAAGCTGGCCACTTACGGAAGGATTGTGAGAGACGAAATGCGCCGAGGGGGGAGGGCCCCCAGGCCACCAAGAAGGGAGAGGTGTCGGGAAACTTAAGAGAGGCTCAGTGAGGGAACGGACTGGAGTCTCGGGAGGAACACGTTCCCAGAAAACCCCTATGGAACCCCGGAACAAACAAGCCCAAATTCCTGATGGGCTGGTGGGACCCCGTTCCAGCGTGTCCCTACGGATAGAGGGGATCTTTGCGAAAGCCATCCTTGACACCGGGTCGCAGGTTACCTTACTGTACCGGTCGTTCTACAACCAATATCTGAAGCATTTGGCAGTAACTCCGTTTAACGCATTGGAGATTTGGGGCATAAGTGATGGTGATTACCCGTACGATGGATACTTGTCAGTGAGAGTGGAATTTTCAGAGGGAGATGTGGGAGTATCGGAAGCCTTTGAGACGCTGGTGTTGGTTTGTCCGGATCCGGTGGAGACCGGTGGTGCTGCCCTGTTGGTGGGGACTAACTCCCCTCTGGTGCGACGGCTCTTGGGAGCCTGTAAGAAGAAGGGGGGGGAGAACTTTTTGGAGACCCTCTCGGTACACCCCGTGTTCCGAGGAGTGTACGAAGGAGTGAGTGACCCCCAGGGGCTGGACCCGGAGTGCAAACGAGGGACGGTGTGGTGCACTCAGGCGAGGCCTAAGGTGATACAGCCAGGGGAGGCGGCATTAGTGATGGGAACCCCCAGATTCCCCGGATTGCCGCCGGGAGAGGCCCTGCTAGTAGACGCCCCCGACGACCTGGAAAGGGAGTTCTGGTTCCCGGCTGGGGCGCTGGTGAGACCTGAATTGCAGAGGCCCTCAGCTGTACAGGCACGGCGGATGGGGGTGATGATACGGAACATAACGGAGAGGGAGATCACCTTTAAGCGCGGGATGCCCCTCGCGCACTTGTTCCCGGTGACGGTGATGTCCAGCGCCCCTGTGAAGCCCACTGGAAGAGAACTATTGGGAGACGGGGGGCGGCTGACCGAGGAGGCCTTTAATTTTGAAAACTCCCCTGTACCGCCGGCGTATAAGAGCAGGCTGGTGGAGAAGATGCTGAAGTTAGGGGATGTCTTTTCTCAGGGCGAGTTTGATGTAGGGTTTTCCAAGAGCACTCGGCACACCATTCGGGTAACAAATGACACCCCGTTTAGGGAGAGGTCGCGGCGGTTGGCCCCAGCAGATGTGGAGGATGTGCGGCAGCACTTGCGGCAGTTGAAAGATGCCGGGATTATTGCGGAGGCCCGAAGCCCATATGCGTCCCCCATAGTGGTGGCAAGGAAGAAAAATGGGAAGGTACGCATGTGCGTGGACTATAGGACCCTGAACCGCCGCACTGTTCCCGACCAATATACGGTCCCGAGGGTGGAAGATGCATTGGCCTGTCTAAGTGGTGCACAGTGGTTCAGTGTATTGGATTTGCGGAGTGGGTATTACCAGATTCCGATGAGCGAGACTGATAAGGAGAAGACAGCCTTTATCTGTCCCCTGGGGTTTTTCCAGTTCGAACGAATGCCCCAAGGTATCTCGGGGGCCCCAGCCACCTTTCAGCGGCTCATGGAGCGGACAGTGGGGGACATGAACCTGCTGGAGGTATTGGTGTACCTGGACGACCTGATAGTGTTCGGATCTACGTTGGAGGAACATGAGGAGCGGCTGCTGAAGGTGCTGAGTCGGCTGAAAGAGGAAGGGTTAAAACTTTCCCTGGATAAATGCCAGTTCTGTAAGACGTCAGTCAGTTATGTTGGGCACATAATCTCGCGAAATGGAGTGGCCACCGATCCGGATAAGATAGCCGCAGTCACCACCTGGCCGAGACCTCAGAAGGTGAGCGCCTTACGCTCGTTTTTGGGGTTTTGCGGATATTACCGGCGATTCGTGAAAGGATATGCGAAAATGAGTCATCCATTGAACCAGCTGTTGTGTGGCTATCCACCTATGGGGGGGAGGAGGAGGAAGGGAGACCGAGGGTCGGAGGTAGGAGGATACTTGAACCCGGGGGAGCCTTTTGGAGTGAGGTGGGATGCTCAATGTGAGGAGGCGTTCCAATCTCTAAAAAGGGCGCTGACACAGGCCCCAGTGTTGGCTTTTGCTGATCCCCGGAAGCCGTATGTTCTACACACGGATGCCAGTCACGAGGGTCTTGGGGCTGTTCTGTACCAGGAACAGGGAAACGGATTGAGGCCAGTGGCGTTTGTCAGTCGGAGCTTGTCGCCATCTGAGAGAAACTATCCCACTCACAAGCTGGAGTTCTTGGCATTGAAATGGGCGGTGGTAGACAAGTTGAGTGACTACCTATACGGGGCCCAGTTTGAAGTGAGAACTGATAACAACCCCCTCACTTATATCCTGACTTCGGCGAAGCTGGACGCTACTGGGCACCGGTGGGTAGCAGCCTTGTCTGCCTATGAGTTCAGCCTGAAGTACCGCCCGGGGAGTCGGAACATCGATGCAGATGCCCTGTCTCGTCGGGCGCACGACGAGTCGGGCACGGCCGAGGAGTGGAAGAGTGTCCCTGCCCAGGGAGTAAAGGCCATGTGTCAAGTTGGGAGCGACGGGGAAGTAGGAGCACAGATGGGAACGGATCGGGCAGTAGATCAACTGGGGGCTGACGGTGACGCGCTGCCCACTGGTTACTGTAATGTGACTGCTCTGAGGAACCGGCAGCTGCCGGAGTTGAGTCACCAGGAAGTACAGGCGGCTCAGCGTGATGACCCAAGCCTTGGCACTATCTGGTACGCGGTTAGCCAGGGTGATATGGGGCAGGTGGAGAAGGCGAAACATGCCTCCGTTCCTCTACTACTGAAGGAGTGGCCCCGGTTGAAGCTGAAGAACCACGTCCTGTACCGAGTCACTTCGCCTCCGGACCACCCCCGGCGCTGGCAGCTGGTCATGCCCGAGAAGTATCGAAAGGCTGTGCTTCAGGCTCTACATGATGATTCCGGGCACTTAGGGGTAGAGAAGACCTATGGATTAGTCAAGGACCGGTTTTACTGGCCCCGGATGAGGGGGGAGGTGGAAGAATACTGTAAGACCTGTAGCCGTTGCGTCAGGAGGAAGACCTTGCCTGCGCAGGCGGCTCCGTTATCCCACTTGCAGAGTGCAGGACCCATGGACCTGGTGTGTATGGATTTCCTGTCTATTGAGCCGGACACCAGCAATACCGCGAATGTTTTGGTCCTCACGGATCACTACACTAGATATGCGCAGGCTTTTCCTACTAAGGATCAGAAAGCGACTACAGTGGCGAAGGTGTTATGGGAGAAGTACTTTGTTCATTATGGCCTTCCCCGGCGGATCCACAGTGATCAGGGACGGGACTTCGAGAGCAGGCTTATCCATGAATTGCTGGATATGCTTGGGGTTGAAAAGTCCAGAACCACCCCCTATCACCCTCAGGGTGATCCTCAGCCCGAGAGGTTTAACCGGACCCTGCTGGACATGCTCGGCACCTTGGAGATTGGACGGAAGAGTAAGTGGAGTCAGCACGTTGCCCATTTGGTTCATTGTTACAATTGTACTCGCAATGATGCTACGGGGTACTCGCCCTACTATCTGATGTTCGGACGGGAAGCGAGGTTGCCCATTGATCTGTGTTTTGGGACTGAAGCGGGGGAAATACCTTCGAAGCCATGTCTGAAGTACGTGTCCGATATGAGGAGAGAGTTGAAAAGGGCGTACGAGTTGGCTGAGGCGGCAGCCACCAAGCAGAACCAGCGGAATAAAAGGAGGTATGATCAGAAGGTAAAGTTCGTCCAGCTATTGCCGGGAGACCGAGTCCTCATCCGGAATTTAGGACTACAGGGTAAGCACAAGTTGGCGGACCGTTGGGCAGCCACCCCCTATGTGGTGGAGAGTCAGATGCCGAACATCCCGGTTTACCGGGTGAGACCTGAGGGCGGGCAGGGGCCTGTCAAGGTACTCCATCGGAACCACCTGTTGCCTCTGGGTCGAGAGGTGAAGATGGACCTAGAGTCCGAATGGGAGTTTACTCCTAGTACGAGGACTCTGCGAGGGCGCGGGGCGCGGGAAGAGGCCGCTGCGAAGAAAACGGGGCCGGTCCCCACCTCGAGAAGGGATACGTCATCGGAAGATGATGATTCGGACGTGTGGTACCTGCTTCCGTTCGCTGATTCCCCGGTGCCAGGAGAAGAGACTCTTGGCCCTTCCATCACTGAGTCAGGGGGACCGAGGGAGGGTGTTGCAGAGCCGCCTGTATTACAGCCGGCATTGGGGGAGGAGAGGGTGGAGGCAGAACCCGAGCCAGAGGGCTCACCGGGGCAGAGGGATCCCGGTGAAGGGGAAGGTCCGACAGATCGGCTCGAGGGGTCACCTGGGGTGTCTGAACAGGGAGAGTCCACAGAGGAAGTCCTGAGGCCTCAGAGGAGTAGGCATCCCCCGGAAAGACTCACTTATATAGCGCCGGGAGAGCAGTGTGTGATCTCTACTGCCCTGCAAAGTTATGTCACTGCTTTATGCACCTGGGTTGGGTTTTGTGTTTTACAAGGAGTACTAGTGAATTCTGTTAACGTCATGAGGGCATGACTTTTTTTAGGTGGGGGGAGAGTGTACGGGGTCTTTCTTTTGTTACATTTAAAATGGCGATTTTTGTTATGTTAATCTGTGGAATGCGGCTTTGTTGTGTTTTAACGCTGCAGAGAGTTTGCGCTAGCAGCTTATTGTGGTTTAGAGGGTGATAAGAGGGTGCTATTAGCCAATGGGTGGTTATGTATCGTTTTGTTTTCGGATGCCATGCTGTATGATATGACTGTGGACTGAGTTTTGGCGGGGAGTCGGGAGGAGAGACGAGGAGGACGGCGGACGTGCGGAGAGGCTCCGGTCGATCACTTCGGGTGGTCCCGAGCCGTGGGTCGACGGAATTCGGGTGGTCGTCTGACGTCGAACTTGAGCTCCAACGGTAGCGCGCGAAGAACTTGGACTTTGAATAAGTGTTGGCGCCTTTTTTTTTCATTACTTTCCTCTCTGTATCACATGTATATTAATGCCCTAGAATTAGTAATATCTATAAAGTGTATGTGTTAAAATTTACTGGGTGTGCTGGCTGATGATTGATGTTTGTGATTGATTCGGGCGACGATTGACCCTGAGGGGACTGCTGAAGCAGGTGCTGGGCGGGATTTCCCCTAGACATACACGAGCCAAAATAACGGAACGTTACACACACAAGTTGGTAGATGAAGCGAGCAATGCAAATTGTTCTTCTTGTGTAAGGAAATGGAAAAATCTGGGAGAGAACATGAAAATGTGTGGAGAAAAGATTTCTCAACTCACCATTGTCAGAGACATCATAAATCAGTTCAAGTAGTTTAAATAATAGCAAAAAATACTTCAAAATAACTAAAATACCTAATGCAATTATATACACAAGAATATTAATGAACAACTAAATTAATAACTCTGCCTGAGATTGTAAGAAACTTCTCACTGACTCAGTACAGCAGCCAACACAATCAAAGACCTCTTCCAGCTCGGATATTCTCTCCTCCCATCTTATTTTGGGTGGAAGATACAAAGCAGGTACCCTACCAGGCTCAAGTACTGCTCCTATCCCACTGTTATAGGACTATTGAATGGAATCATGAGATCGATTCTTGACCTTAAAACCTACCTCATCATGGTTTATATCTTATTGTCTGTCTGCAGTGTATCTTCTTTGTAAATTTAACACTATATTAAAACACAGAACATCACAGCACAATACAGACTTTTCAGCCTATGGTTATGTATCTGCTTTTTAACCTACTATAAGATCAATATAACCATTCCCTCCTACATAACACTCTATTTTATATCATCCACATACCTATCTTAAATGCCCCAAATGTATCTGCATCCATCACCAGCCCAGTAGGGTGTTCCAAGCACCCATCATTCCCTGTACAAAGAACTTACCTCTGAAATCCCCCCCATACTTTCCCGCGATCACCTGAAAGTTATGACACCCCATATTAGCCATTTCCACCCTGTCCACTCTATCAATGCCACATCATCTTATACATCTCTATCAAGTCACCTCTCATCCTCCTTCACTCCAAAGTGAAAAAGCATAGCTCATGCAGCCTTTCTTCATAAAACATGCTCTCTAATCCAGGCAGCATCTTGTTAAGTCTCCTCGGCACACTCTCTAAATCTTTCACTATCCTTCCTATAATGAGGAGACCAGGACTGAAACAGTGCTCCGTGTGATCTCACCGGATTTTTATAGTGCTGCAACATCAAATAGCATCACTTCTCTATTTTAAAATAAACCTTGTTCATAATAAATATATATGGGGAAGAATAAACAGTGCAAAAACTTTTCATATTCAGGATATTCATAACACATTCAGTGTTAACTTATTCTTTAAGAAGATAGCGCCATTGCCTTTCATGTGGACTCTTGGAATGATACACCAATTCAAGCTTTGTGGGGCTTCCACATCCTACTCAGCCCCTCCAAATGATCTAATGGAAGGAGCCTATACTGTGATCCTTCCCCACAGGGCCTTTGCATTGGCTGCACTGAGCTTCAGTGCATCCCTCTGCTCCTACTCATACAGCCTTGAATGTCCTAGTAGCATTCCTTTATAGACATCTTACTATGCTGGAAGGCCAGCAAGTTTCTGGCCACGTGTTCACATAATTGCAATACAAACTCAGAATCAGAATCAGAATCACATTTATTATCACTGGCATGTGACATGAAATTTGTTAACTTATCGACAGCAGTTCAATGCGATACATAATATAGAAGAAAAAATAAATCATAAATCTTATTCAGTATACTTTATACAGTATACATATATTGAATAGATTAAAATCGTGCAAAAAAACAGAAATACTATATATTTAAAAAAAAGTGAGATAGTGTCCAAGGATTCAATGTCCATATAGGAATCAGATGGCAGAGGAGAAAAAAGCTGTTCCTGAATCGCTGAGCGCATGCCTTCAGGCTTCTGTACCTCCTACCTGATAGTAACGGTGAGAAAAGGGCATGCCTTGGGTGTTGGAGGTCCTTAATAATGGATGCTGCCTTACTGAGACACCACTCCTTGAAGATGTCCTGGGTGCATTGTAAGCCAGTATCCAAGATGGAGCTGACTAAATTTATAGCCCTCTGCAGCTTCTTTCAGTCCTGTGCAGTAGCCCCACCATACCGGACAGTGACGTAGCCTGTCAGAATGCTCTCCATGGTACATTTGTAGAAGTTTTTAAGTGTATTTGTTAACATACCAAGTCTCTTCAAACTCCTAATGAAGTATAGTTGCTGTCTCGCCTTCTTTATAACTGCATCAATATGTTTGGACCAGGTTAGATTCTCAGAGGTGTTGACACTGAGGAATGTGAAACTGCTCACTCTCTCCACTTCTGATCCCCCTATGAGGATTGGTATGTGTTTCTTCATCTTACCTTCTGGAAGTCCACAATCAGCTCTTTCCTCTTACTGATGTTGAGTGCCAAGTTGTTGCTGAGGCACCACTCCACTAGTTGGCATATCTCACTCCTGTGTGCCCTCTCGTCACCACCTGAGATTCTATCAACAATGGTTGTATTGTCAGCAAATTTATAGATGGCATTTGAGCTATGTCTAGCCACATAGTCATGAGTATATAGAGAGTAGAGCAGTAGTGCACCAGTGTTGATCGTCAGTGAGGAGGAGATGTTATCACCAATCTGCACAGATAGTGGTCTTCCAGTTAGAAAGTTGAGGATCCAATTGCAAAGGAAGGTACAGAGGCCCAGGTTCTGCAACTTCTCAATTAGGATTGTGGGAATGCTGGTATTATAGTTGATAAACAGCATCCTGACATTGGTGTTTGTGTTGCTTAAGTGGTCTAAAGCCACATGGAGAGCCATTGAGATTGCATCTGCTGTTGACCTATTGTGGGGCGATAGGCAAACTGCAATAGGTCCAGGTCCTTGCTAAGGCAGGAGTGCAGTCTAGTTATGACCGACGTCTCAAAACATTTCATCACTGTCAATGTGAATGTTACCGGGCGATAGTCATTAAGGCAGCTCACATTATTCTTCTTAGGCACTGGCATAATTGTTGCCTTTTTGAAGCAAATAGGAACTTCCGTCCGTAGCAATGAGATGTTGAAAACGTCCTTGAATACTCCCGCTAGTGGGTTGGCACAGGTTTTCGGAGCCTTACCATGTACTCATCGAAACCCTCTGCCTTGCAAGGGTTCACTCTCCTTAACGACAGCCTAACATCGGCCTCTGAAACAGAGATCACAGGGTCATCAGATGCAGCAGGGATCTTCACAGTTGTAGTTATATTCTCCCTTTCAAAGTGGGCATAGAAGGCGTTGATTTCATCTGGTAGTGAAGCTTTGTAGCAAGTAATGTCTTGCAAGCCCTGCCAGAGTTGTCGTGCATCTGATGTTGCCTTCAACCTCATTCAAAATGGTCTTTTCACCCTTGAAATAGCCCCCTGCAAATCATACCTGGATTTCTGGTGCAGGCCAGGGTCACCAGACCTGAATGCCACAGATCTAGCCTTCAGGTGATGACGTACCTCCTGGTTCATCCATGGCTTTTGGTTTGGGAATGTGCAGTAAGTCTTTGTAGGCACACACTCATCTACACAGGTTTTAATGAAGTCGGTAACAACTGCAGCATATTCATCCAGATTCAAAGATGAATCCCTGAATACAGTCTAGTCCACTGATTCAAAGCAGTCCTGTAGGCGCTCCTGTGCTTCCCTTGTCCAAATCTTCTTGGTCCTCACTACTGGTGCTGCAGTCTTCAGTCTCCGCCAATACTCAGGGAGTAGAAGTACAGCCAGGTGATCAGACTTTCCGAAGTGAGGGTGTGTAATAGTACAGTAGGCATTCTTGATGGTGGTGTAGCAATGGTCCAGTGTGTTGTTTCCTCTGGTATTGCAAGTGATCTGTTGATGGTAATTGCTTAACGATTTTTTTCAGACTGGCCTTATTTAAATCTCCCAAAACCATGGTGAAGGCATTAGGATGCGCTGTTCTGTGCATGTTGATCCCATTGCTCAGATCATCTAATGACTGAGATGGAATGTATACTGTTACCAAAATGGCCCTGAAGAACTCCCGTGGTAGGTAAAAGGACGGCACTTTACTATTAGATATTCCAGGTCTGGTGAGCGGAATTGGGACAGCACTGATATATTTGTGCAACAAGAAGAGTTAATCATGAGGCACACTCCTCCACCTCTGCTTTTGAGATACTCTACAGATCTATACTGACGGTGTGTAGTAAACCCATCGATCTGAATCGCTGCGTCCAGTACGGAAAGGTTTAACCAGAATTCCGTGAAACAAAAGACACACGCGGTCCTAATGTCCCTCTGATTCAGCACCCTAGCTCTGAGATCATCAATTTTATTCACCAGAGACAGCATGTTTTCCAACAAGATAGTCGGTATTGGGAGTTTAGAACCTTTAAATGCACTTGTAACCCCGAGCTGCAGCCACACTTCCTCCGTGGGTGCTTCCATCCACAGTCAAAGTTGTTTCCATCAGTTTTAAGCAGTGATATTTCGTTTAAACATATTAAGACATCTCTGTTGACTGTACTGACCTTGGATGCTGTTGTGCTTTTTAGCTGTATCAGGCTGAAACAAGAATATTTAATCACACCCATTGCGAATACTGCTGCTGCTCGAGTCGCCCCAGGGTGTCTCGGTTAGTAACTGAATTACTAATTACCGACAATTTGATTTGCCCTGTAATAACTGGTGAGACTCGTCATAATTATTACAGCCATTTATCCCTTCAATTTGCAAACTGCAGATGAATAGTTTTTTTCAGTTTATGCACATGGAAATGGACCTGGACTAGTTTCAGTCCTGCTGCACCTTTAACCCTTGCAGAAGGTCTGGATATCACTGAGTCATCAGAGCTGGATTCACAGGAGCAGATGCATAGCTCCTCAAAAATGACAACAAAGTGTGAGGAATACTTGCCACATTGCAGACCATGTGCAGAGGGAGAAAGACGGGAAGAGTAAGAAAGCAAATAACTTTGAAGAAGCAGAGAGGGGAAGAGGTGGGGAGTATAGAAGGAATATCTGTCATAGGGAGGAGTGTGAGGTTGTCTATCTGATGGAATGCTTTCAGCTCCATCTAATTAATTAGCTAGAGAGAAAAAAAAGACTACAAAAAAAGATGTTGGAACTCTGAGCCTTAAAACACAGCCGTTGCTGTAAAGCTGAAACAAATGAGAATGCTGGAAATAGTCAACTAGTCAGACAATGTCTGTGAAGGGTGAAGATGTTTCAGCTTACCTCAGAATTGTTTGATTCTAATGCAGACAGGAAAAGCAGGTTTCCTGAAATCACTGAGTTCAGTATTGCAATATACCCAGATAGAAGATGAGGTGTTGATCCTTGAACTTTGTTTGATTCTCATGGAAATATTGCAGGAAATCAAAGGTAAAATAGACAGAGCAGGAATGAGGCAGAGAGTTTACATGACAGGCAACTGGAATCTTAGGGTCAGCCTTCCAGAATCAAACAAGACTCTCTACAATGTGGTCATCCACTTTGATATTTTTAAGCGATCCAGCATGGTAAAAGACCTTTTTGGCTCAAAGATCCTGTACCACCCAATTATGCCACTGTGACCAATTGACCTGCTAACCCATACAGCTTTGAGATATGGAAGGAAACAGGAATGAACAGTGGAAACCCATGCAGAACGTACAAACTCCTTACAGATGGTGGTGGAATTGAACCTGAGTTTCTGGCATTGTAAGAGCACAATGCCAACCGCTATGCTACTGTGCTGCCCTTTTCCGTTTGATTTTATCAAGGAGTTTGCATTGTGGGTAACAAACGTGATGCATAAATCTAGGTAATTGCTGCTTCACCCAGAAGAACTGTTTGTACCCTTGGGACAATGAAAGGACAGGTTTTGTATCTCCCATGCATGTACAGGAAATTGTCATGAGAAAGAGGATGGTAGGTATGGAAAAACAAAACAGAGAGTCATGAAGGGAATGGTCCCTTTTGAATGATGAAAGCCCGGGGGGTGGAAGATGTGTTCAGTGTTTGTAACTCACTGTAGGTTGCAGATATTATGGAAGGGTTGGTGGGATAGAAGACGAGGGCAATGGGAGTCCTATCCTTGCTCTGGCTAACAGAAATGAGAATAAGAAAAGAAGTTTGGAATTGAAGACCACATGGTCTCATACAAGGATATGCAATTTTTATTATAAGTCAACCAACTTTCCACTATGCTCCTTTCCTCCCTATTTCCCTCAAGAGCTACACTCCATTTCCCCATTTCCTGAACCTCCTTCACATCACCTCCAAATGAATCATTCCACCCGGAGATATATTTTTTGCTCCTTTAACAAAGGCTCTGCCAATGTTTCTCAAAGAAAGTCATACAAAATAGTGAAGTTTACTGCACAAGCTGGTGTTGAGGTGTGGAATATAAAATTTGATGGGGTGGTCTTTCAGAACCAAGAACTGGATGATAACTGGAAAGTCGACCATTCTGAGAGATGCAGCTGATGTTAATGCAGTGCCATGGAAGCATGTCTTCTCTGCAGGAGACCTGGATGGCTCAGCTTCAGGTGAAAAGACTCAACATGAGTGTTGTCTCACAGAGGACCTCTACCCAATAATCCTTGTCATCTGAATAGACTGTTCTCACAGTCTGCTTGGGTTCACACATAGTTCTGCAACCTAATTATCTGCCCGTTCAGGTGATTACATTTGTGGAATATAATTATTACTTTTCCTCCACTGTGAAATGTGATTATAAGTTTCTTAATTTACGAGGGGCTTAGATAGAGATTACAGCTGGTATCTTTATCCCCAGGGTCAAAATGTCTAATACGAGAGGACATGCAGTTAAGGATGAAAGAGCAAATTCGAAGGAGATGTACAGGTTTTTTGTATGGAGCGGTGGGTGTCTGGAATGTGCTTCCAGAGGTGGAGACAAATATGACAGTGGCATATAAGATGCTATCAGATGGGTATATGGATATCCAGGGCATGGGGGGACGTGGACCATGTGCAGGCAGAAATGTCATGAGCTTAAATAGTTTGACACAATATAGAACATACAGCACAGGATGAGGCCCTTTGGCCCATGATATTATGCTGAACTAATTGAACTGATGATTAAAAGCCTATCTAAATGAAGCAATTCTGCCTGCACAAAGTTTATATGCCTCAACGACCTCTGTTGCCCCACACATTTCCTTTGAACTTATCCCTTTGCCCCCTTTAATGAATGGAAGCATTAGATATTTTGGCCTTGGAGAAAAGATACCAGCTGTTTGCTCTGTCTGTGCCTCTCGTTCTCTTATAAACTTCTATCAGGTCTGTCCTCAGCGTCTACTGCTCTGAAGCAAACTACCCAGGAATGTCCAGTCTCTCGCTATAGCTTATGGACTCTAACCCAGACAATATTCTGGTAAACCCCTTCTGCAATTTCTTCAAAGCCTCCGCATCCTTCCTATAACGGGAGGATCAGAAATCGAATGCAATGCTGAAGGATCTGTCCCTGCTGCTGTTCTGTTCCATGTTCTTTGTGTAGAGTAAGACAGATTTGAGTACCCTCAGTACTTATTGCCAAATTGTTGAAAACATGATGCAAAAATGTGGCTTGTATCTTATCCTTGGAGTCAGCCCATTCCACAAAGGTCAGGGATTACATATGGGTTTGCTGTGTGTGATTTTGTTTACATAAATCATTAATTTGGAAGTCCAAAGTAGAGTCTCTTCAAACAAGAGTATGTCAATAAATCTGGCTCCTTGAATTTTTCTAATTAAACCTAGCAATAAACAGCAAAAAAGCTTTGCCAAAATAAACTTGCCCTGAAGCTGTCACACTGCAAAAAGGTTTTTTGAAACTCAGGGAAGATTTGTTACTCAATGGATGATGATCTGTGAAAGGAGACGGGTGCTGATTCTGCTGAACAGCTGTCAGTCCCATGAACGGAATGTATTCTGTGAACAAAGTTAAAAACATGACAGGTGAAGAACTTTGAAAGTGAACATTACATGTGTAATGTCATTTTTTCTGTAACCTGTCATTGGCATAACAGCTCTTATAATTTTATCTTTGCTTGAAACACTTTGTATGCTATTATGATTTGGGCAGCAAGAAATAACATTACTTCTGGTGAGCGATTTATTTGATGCGTATGTGTTGTTTGCTGGAGGTGTTCCTGAGGGACAGTGAAGAGGCAGAGGCTGTTGCAGGGATCTCCAGCTTCTGCCCTGCTTCCCTGCTTATCCTCTCCCTTCCTTCCTTTTCCCAAGCACATTTGCCCACTAATAACAAATATTCAGCAGGTTATCCGCCAAGGTCAGGGATCGGCTACATGCAAGCCTGGTGGACTTGTGGAATTTGAATTCATGTTGCATTAGTTTGATAGAAGAACGCATGGATGTGTCAATAAACGCAATTATTTACTTTTTCAAATATTGGAGACAGTCAATACAATGCAAAAAATCCTCTAGAATACCAGGCAGTTATTTAACTCCTTACCCAGCTGCCCCCTTCCCCCGTATACTTCCTTTGGAAGGAGTATTGGTGACATTTCAGGTTGAAAGTCTGAATCAGAGTGCCCCTGCATGTCATCTTTCACTCACCATCCTCCACATTCAACACATAGATCATCATGATCCTGAACTATACATGAAGTCCAAGTACAACCTATGGGAGGCTATTTTAAGAGCGACAAAACAATTTCAATTGAGTTTAGAGAAGGAATCGGATGCACATCATCCCTGGAAGGGTTTGCAGGCCCTTACTTCCTACAAAGCTAAACCTAACATCATGAATGTCTGTGATGCTTCACTCCCAGGTAAGCTCAACACCTTTTATGCACACTTTGAAAGGGAGAATAAAACTGCATCTGTGCAAATCACTGCAGGATCTGGTGACTCTGTGATCTCCATCTCAGAGGCAGACACCAAAACATTTTTCAAGAGGGTGAATGCTCGCAAGGCATCAGGTGCTGATGGAGTAGCTGGCAGGGCACTGAAAACCAATGCCAACCAACTAGTAGGAGTGTTCAAGGACATCTTCAATCTCTCACGGCTTCAGTTGAAGGTTCCCACCTGCCTCAAAAGTGTGGCAATCATACCAGTGCCCAAGAAGAGCAGGGTGAGCTGCCTTAATGACAATCACCCAGGTGCACTCATATCTACTGTGATGAAGTGCTCTGAGAGGTTTGTCATGGCCAGAATCAACTCCCACCTATGCAAGGACATGGTACTGCTTCAACTTGCCTATTGCCACAATAAATCTAGAGCAGATGTAATCTTTCCAGTTCTCCACTCGGCCTGGGATCACCTGCAAAATAGTAATACCAATGCCAGGCTGCTGTTTATTGATGAACAGCTCAGCCTTCAACATAATCATACCCTCAGTTCTAATCAACAAGCTCCAAAACCTGGGCCTCTGTGCCTTCCTCTGCAACTGAAGCCATGATTTCCGCACCAGGAGACCATAGTGTGTGAGGATCAGAAATAACATCTCCTCCTTGCTGGCAATCAACAATGGTACATCTCAAAGATGCGTGTTTAGTCCACTGCTCTACTCTCTCTACATTCTTGACTACGTTGCTAGGCGTAGCTCAAATGCCATGCGTAAATTTTCTGATGTTGGCAATTTTAGATGGTGCTGAGAAGGTGTACAGGAACTGGTTGAGTGCTGTTGCAACAACAATCTTGCAGTCAACATCAGTAAGACGAAGGAATTGATTGTGGACTTCAAGAAGTGGAAGTTGAGGGAAACACACACCAGTCCTCACTGAGGGTTCAACAATGGAAAGGGTGAGCAGTTTCAAGTTTTTGGGTGTCAACATCTCTGAAGATTCATCCTGGGCCCAATATATTGACTTGATTACAAACAAAGCACAACAGCAGCTACATTTCAATAGGAATTTGAGGAGACTTCGTATGTCACTAAAGACTTTACCAAATTACTACATATGTACCGTGGAGACCATTCCAACTGGAGGCATCTCCATATGCTACTTCAATGCCACTGCACAGGATCAGAAAAAAACTTAGAAAGTTGGAAACTCAACCAGCTCTACCATGGGAACTAGTCTCCACAATACGAAGGATACCTTTAAATGGCAACGCTTCAAAAAGGCAGCATCCATCATTAAGTGCCGCCCCCCCCCCCTCCGCCCCCACATCACTCAGGACATGACCACTTCTCATTGCTACCACCAAGAAGGAGGTACAGGAACTTGAAGACACACTCTTAATATTTCAGGAACAAATCTCTTCCCCTCCACCATCTGATTTCTGAATGGACATTGAGCCAATGAACACAACCTCTAGTCTTTTTTTGCTCTCTTTTTGCACTATTTATTTAATTTAATTTATATATGCTTACTTCAATTTATAGTTTTTTAAAAGATAATGTATTGCAATGTACTGGTGTTGCAAAACAACAAATTTCACAACATATGCCATTAATAATAAAACTGATTCTGATTCTGATTCTTACCCCTTTTCTGCTGGTTCTAACATGAGCCCAATGTCAATCACACCTTTCTCTTCCCAGCCCTTTCTATTTTCCACAAGGACCACTCTCTCTGTGACGCCATTGTCATCTCATCCCTCCCCATTCTCTCCTGAATTTCTCAGCACTTTCCCCCTTGCATCCTTTGGAGATATAATACCCGTCCTTTCGCCTCCTCCCTCACTACCAGCCAGAGACCTAAGCAGCCCTTTTAGGTGAAGCAGAGGTTCACCTGCATTTTATCCTACCTGGTCGATTGCATTTGGTGCTCTTGATGTGGCCTCCACTACATCAGTAAAGCAAAGCCCGCACTATGCAACCACTTTGCAGAGCACTTACGATCTGTCTGCGATGGCCATCTTGAGCTTCTAGCTTATGTCATTTTAACTTTCCTTCCCAAGTCCACACCAGACTGTCTGCCTTTGGCCTTTTCCATTGTTACAGAGAAGTTAACTTCAAACTGGAACAACAACATCTCATATTCCACTCGAGTAGTTTACAACCCAATGGTATGAACATTGTATGTCCTAATTCAAGGTGACACAAACTTGCCTGTGCACACAGTTTTCATCTTCCTCTGTTCACCTGTCCCGTCACCTCCCCCACCAGGTTCCATCTGCCCATCAGATTCCCTCCCCATTTGGTTCCACCTATCACCTACCAGACTCTATAACAGAATTGGAGACCATTGCTATTCCTTCATGGTTTCTGAAGCTCCCTTCCCAACAGTGCTAGTTCAACCCCTGCACCATAAGGATTTCTTCAATCAAAGTTGACAACTCTGCACCAGCTTCTCATGGGCAAATAGGGATGTGAAATTAATACTGGCTTTCCCAATGATGCAAGTGAGAAATTTAAAAAAAAACTAGAAATCTGCAAAACCTGCAGCAAGTAACACATTACACTTCAGATGAAAAAAAGCTGTAAATGGAAACTTTGATGTAAGACGAGGTGTGACAGAGTTGCGAGTGTAATTAGTCAAAACTCTGAGACTCCGCGCCCATTGGGACGTGAGATTATAGGGTGTATAGCACTGGGAATTTGGTTAACTCAGGGAAAACTGAATTGCTTTATGGAACCAATGAAATTTTAAGCTGTATCCTTAAGGTTTCCTGAAAGTAGTTGTTGTTTTGCTGAAGCTGTTTTCCTACAGATAAGTGGAAGACACAGCTAGTTGGTTTCGGGGAGATTTCAAAGGAACAAGCAAAGGATAGAACAAATATACACCGTGACTACATGACCACACCCTAAGGAGCTACACTATAAACCATCTATATGGACAGATCTGAGAACTCACTCGTAGAATGAGCAGTGCTTAAGTTTACAATGCTAAGTATCATAACGTTTCTTATTTGTAACTTATTAATACATACGGGGTTTGATTTTTTCTTTTCCAATATTTTTATTAATTTACAAATAAGAATACAGAGCACAGGAAAAAAATATATCAATACATTTTCTAAATCGCATATAAAGACTCCTTACCCTATATTCATACAGGTTAATTAATTCGTAGCATTGAAATATAGTAATTTTATTATGTAAAAAATCTAACCCACTACTAAGACCGAAGTTGATTAGTAAAGAAAAAAAAGAAGAAAACGTTAGTCATCATCTGTGCTTTAACAACAAATCAAAGATTTTGAAAATAATTCAGAAAAGGTCCCCATAATGTTTGAAAGTCTTGACTAGATTTAGAGATTGAGCATCGAATCTTCTCTAAATTTAAACATGACATCACATCACGTAACCATTGGGCATGAACAGGAGGGGCCGCATCTTTCCATTTAAGCAAGAGCGTCCTTCTGGCCATAAGAGAAATAAAAGCCAAAATGTGTAAGTCAGATGACTCCAAAATAATATCCTTTCCTCCAACAATACCAAATGAAGCGGTCAAAGGATTAGGCTTAAGGTTTACTTTAAAAAGTATTGAGAAAGTTTGAAATACTTCTTTCTAATATTTTCCAAGACTCAGACATGTCCAAAACATATGAATGAGTGAAGCTTCTCCATTATTACATTGATCACAATACGGAGATATATCTAAATAAAAACGAGGCAATTTATCCTTGGTCATATGGCCTTTTGGACCACTTTAAATTGTAGGAGAGAGTGGCGGGCACATAACGATGAACTGTTAACTAATTTAAAAATTTGATTCCAAGTTTCCTCAGAAATTGAAGTCTCTAAATCTTGTTCCCAAGATTTTTAACTTTATCTAAGGGAACACTTCTCATTCCCAGCAACATATTATAAATATTAGATATAGATCCTTTATAAAAAAGTTTCAAATTAAAAATTACATCTAGTAGATTCTTATCAGGACTTTTAGGAAATGTACTTATTTGAGACTGTAAAAAATCTCTTCTTTGTAGGTATCGAAAAAATGAGTTTTGGGTAAGCTATATTTAGTTGACAGCTGTTCAAACGAAAAGAGACTTTCCTCTACAAACAAGTCCTGAAAGCATTTAATACCTAATCTATCCCATTCTTTAAAAGCCACATCAATCATAGCGGGTTTAAAAAAAATTAGAAAAAATGGGACTGGAAAGAGAAAATGTCAATAAGCCAAAGTATTTTCGGAATTGTATCCAAATTCTCATAGTGTGTTTAACTACCAGATTATCAGTTAACTTACTCAGAGACAAAGGGAGTGAGTATCCAAGAAGAGAAATAATAGAAAGTTTATTAACAGAGTTAGCTTCTGAAGAAAGCCACATCCTGCAAACCTCACAATTTATGTAATATAACCAGAATGTAAGTTCTTATAGTTACTGCCCAATAATAAAATCTAAAGTTTGGTAAGACTAATCCTCCATTCTTTTTAACTTTCTGAAGATGAATTTTATTTAATTTAGAATGCTTATTCTTCTATATATCAGAAGATATAATAGAAGCAAGAAAATCAAAAAAAAGATTTATGAATAAAAAACAGCAATGCCTGAAAAAGATATATAAATTTATGTAATATATTCATTTTGATAGAGTTAATTCGACCAATCAATAATAATGAAAGAGGCCACCAATTTAATAGTATCCTTTTTGCGTGATTCAATAGGGTAAGAAAATTTTCTTTAAATACGCACTTATAGCTTTTAGTGATTATTACACCTAAGTATGTAAATTGATATCTTACAATTTTAAAAGGAAGGTTAAAATTTGTTGGTATCAAATTGTTCAAATATTTTCAATCCTATGGCTAAAACTTTAGATAGGATCTTAGTATCAAATTAAGTAAAGAAATTGGTCTATAAGAAGAGAATTCATTGGGATCCTTATTCTTTTTAAGAATAAGCAAAATGGAAGCCTCATAAAGAGATTGAGGGAATCTGCCCACCTTAAATGAATCCAAAAAAACTGAACATAAATGAGGTATAAGCAGTGAGGAAAAGGTCTTGTAAAATTCTCCAGAAAAATCCATCTGGACCCAGAGCTTTCCTCAGACGTAATGAGCGCACAGCCTCAACAATTTACTCAAAAGAAATAGGTTGTTCCAACAACTTTCTGTTGTTGGCAGAAATTGTAGGAATGTTTAGTTGATCTAAAAAATGTTCATTACAGTGTTATCCTTAGAAGATTCAGAATTATAGTGTATAGAGTAAAATTCTCTAAAAGTATCATTTATTTCTAAATAATCAGGTGTCCTATCACAATTAGCTTTGCAAATTTCTTTAATCTACTGTTTAGCTATAAATATTTCAATCTGATCAGCCAACAATTTACTTGTTTTATCACCATGAATATAAAATCTACTTTTATCTTTTAGGAGTTGGGTTTCAATTGAATAAGTTAAAAGGAGATCATATTTAGTTTTAGTTTCAACACATCTTTTCTATAAGGTAAGTTCTGGATTCAAGGTATACCCTTGGTCTAACTGTTTCAGCTGATTAGCTAAATCACTTCTCTCTTTATTAGCTTTTTTCTCAATACTTGCAGTATAAGAAATAATTTGTCCTCTAATATACGCCTTAAAGGCATCCCATTTGATAAGACTAGAAGTCTCCTCTAACGTATTCTCTTCAAAAAAAAAGTAATTTGTCTCTCCATAAACTTAAAAAATTCTTTATCAGATAACAAATTTAGATTAAGTTGCCAAAATCTATTCGTTTGAAGAAGACCAGGAAGATTTAAAGATAGAAACACAGAAGTATGATCTGAAACAGCAATCTCTTTATATTCACAGGATCGAACTAATGGAATCATTTGGCTATCAATAAAAATTAATCAATCCTGGAATATGTATGATGGACATGACAGAAAAATGAATATTCCTTGTCTACTGGATGAAAAAAAATGTCTAGCATCAACATACCACGTTTCATTAAAAAACATTTGATAAACACAGTTGATTTATTTGGTATCATTGGTTTAGAAGATGACTGATCTAAAACTGGATCTAAGCAACAGTTAAAGTCTACACCCATCACCAATGAGTACAGACTTAGATCTGGCAAAAATGAAAAAAAAAATGCTCAAAGAAACCTGGGTCATCTATATTCAGAGCATACACATTGGCAAATACCATTAATTTGTTGTTTAATTTCCCTGATGCTATAACAAAATGTCCATTAGTATCAGAAATTACTCTATGTTGAACAAAAGGAACTTTATTATCTATAAGAATCGAAACTTCTCTAGCCTTGGCTTGAAACAAGGAATGGAAATGAGATTTTCTCCATCGATTAAAAAGGCGTGAATTGTCACACTTATGTACATGGGTTTGTTGAAGAAAAAACAATTGGTAACTTAAGTTTTTTACTATAGGCAAAAATCTTATTTATTTTCAGGGGGTGATTTAGCCCTTTCACATTAAAACTAAGTAAATTAATACTTTGATCTATTTTAAAACCATTGTTAAGAAAGGTTAAAGTAGCAATCAGAAAAATGTATATTAAACTCAAATAATAAACCTTGAGATATATTAGCTAAGCAACAGAATTGACTAGATTCCCAAATCAGTTTTAGGAAGAAAGAACTCCTCATCCCCCTCCCTCCTCCCAAAGAGAGAAACTCACTCAAAGAACAACTGCTATCTACCTCCCCTAAACACATTCCTTTAGAAAGCCTGTTGGAACCACTCCAAAGAATTCAAAGTTATTTGCTGTTCCAATCAAGACTAAATAACATACAGCGAAAAAAAAGTGTAGACAGGTTTATCGAACAGAAATAACAAATAGTCATACTGAAAAATATTAAACAGTCATTTTTTAAACTATGTAGTATTTCTGTTTTTGCAAGATTTTTAATCTATTCAATATATGTATACAGTCTTTTTTTGAGTTGAAAAATTCTTGCACCTGCTCCTTCATATGAAACCATTAAAATCTTCCATTGTAATTCTCAGTCAAGCTGGAGAATGAAGAGAGGGTTTAAAGTTTTGGCTGTATAGTTCTGCCATAACTTTTTTAAATTTAACACATTCTGCTATAACTTCTGATGAAAATTCTTCAACACTACGAATCTTTTGATCTTGGTAGTCAATCATACCTTTTCCACGGGCAGCACGAATCAGATGATCCTTTATTTGAAATTCATGGAAACATATCATGACTGATCTTGGTTTTGATTTTGAAGTCGATCCGTAGATAGGCGACCAGTGAGCACGATCAATCAAAGGCAGAGACTTTATAATATCAGGGAATAATTCTATCAAAGGGTTTGCAAAGAACTCTTTAGGATTATCTCCTTCTGTTTGTTCTTTAAGTCCCAAGATTTGTAAGTTGTTCCTCCTACTTCTGTTTTCCAAATCAATAATCTTCTGTCGCATTTTTTCGCCGGACTTGGATATCTTTTCATACAGCATTTGCAAATCATCCATTCTCTCGTCCAGTAAAGTAATAACATCTTTATTTTCCTTTATCTTCTTATCGTGCTCGGTTAGAATTGCTTGAATATCTTCTAGTATTGTACCTATTTGTTTAGTTTCAGCAGTGATTTCTTTTCTGAACTGTTGAAACTCCTCAGTAAGCTTTTGAACTGAGCCCATAATAGCTTCCAAAGCTGCTTTGGTAGTCATAGTAATATAATAACCTGGATAACAGTAGTATTTCAAAAGGTTGGAGAGAAAAGTAAGTGAATTCGGAGCACCAGCAGAGAGCTGCTACTCCATCAGCGGCCAGCAGGCAAATCCGGGGTTTGATTTTTTTTTAATTTCAAAAAATAAATTTTACCCATAATAAAAAATATATAAAAGAATAAACAGGGCAAAACTTTTGTATCTTCTTAGTGCCATATGGTCACTTTGCACTCAACATTTTTGTTCTAGTTGTGTTCTTTATTGTAAAAATTGTGTTTAATTTATGTTTTTTCTTATGAATCCTGCATATTTGATGCTATGTGCCCGTGATGCTGCTGCAAATTTTTCACTGTACTTGTGCATGTGACAATTAATTCCATTTTGACTTCGAAATCATTCAATAGTGTAACAGCATTTTTGAAAAACATAGCAGCATTGCTACTCCTGTGGCTGTCTGTGGTGATAGGCCATTTCGTTGTTTGAAGTATCTCCCTACCTGACTCAGTTATATTCGGCAGTGAAGGGAGCCGAGGCTAGACTGTGATTCTTTCCCACAGAGTCTTCAGTTCATCCCTCAGCATGTACTCCTCCATCCCAAAATATGTCCGTTGAAGGCATTCCCTCACTGTGCAGGAAGATCAACAGTTTTTCGGCAGTTCAAAGAGTGTCCATTACCATACGGATGCCTTTCATGTCTGTCTCAGTGTGTATCCCTAGGAATGGCCTGTTAAAGAGACTGCCCACTATCACACAGCTGCTCAAGATGATCTATGCCAAGAACCCTTGCGCCTTTTTCCATGCTGTCTTGGCAAATCTACAGTTTGATAAGAGGTGTATGGTCATCTCCTCCTCACCACAGCGATCCCGAAGGCTTCATCCTGAGGACTTCATGACCAAGCTCAGGCCTTGGTGCTCCATTGGACAGGAAGCACCACATACAGGTAAAATGACCATGAAGTTACATGTAATGGAGACAGAGAGTTCCAGAAAGTGAAGTGTCAGAGGTAGTCTGTGTAAATTTGAGAGAGGGGTGGAAAATTTAGAACACTTCAAGATGGTAGCAGTAAGAACACAAAGAGAATTTTATTTAGCCAATTTATTTTATTATATTTATTTATTTATTGGAAGATGGAGCATGGTAACAGGCTGTTCCAGTTCAATGGGCCTGTGCAACCCAATCACACACGTGTGACCAAATAACTTACAAACTCATACACCTTTGGAATGCGGAAGGAAACCAGAGTACCCAGAAACCCGCATGGTCAAGGGGGGAATGTACAAAGTCCTTACAGACAGCAGCAAAATTTAAACAAGGTCGCTGGTGCTGTAATAGAATAACTTCACCTTTCACTCTTATGAACTTCAAAGGATACAGGCCCAAGCTGTCCAGCCTCTCTTGGGAGGCCAACCTACGCATCCAATAATTAGTCTGGTGAGTCTCCTTTGGACTGCCTCTAATGTTACTGTAGCATTTCTTTTACATAAAGTGAGCAAAACTGTGCACAGCATTACAGGTGTAGCCTCACCATCACCTTGCACAGTTAGAACAAAACGTTCCTATTTTTAAAACCTCAATCCCTTCACAATAAAGGACAACAGCCAATTGCCTTCTGAAGTAATTTTTGACCTGACTGCTAACTTGTGATTCCAGGACAGATCCTTCTAAATTTATGTTATTTTTATTTTCTCTCAATGTAGGTAATAATCCGCCTCTAGTACATGATTGTATGCTTCCCCAGATTGAACTCTACTTGCCAGGTTTTCACCCATTCACTCAAAAATCAATCTGTATCCCTTTGCAAGATCACAATATCCTCATCACAACATACCCTTCCTTCTACTTCTGTGTCATCGTGTAACCTTCAGGTTCAGCTAGCATATGTTTGTTGAGGGGAAGACAGCCTCTGGCCCAGCCAAACTGAGAAATCTTGTTTGTGTGGATGCTGTGTGATGTGTTGCCCGGTTACAAATCCGAACCGCAAAATATCAGACAGTACACCATATGCAATTAAACAACTGAACTTTAAAAATCTTAATCTGACTGTAGGGCTAGTAAAGAAAATAAAAAGAAAAAGGCCCATTTTAATGAAACAGTCTAACTTGCACGTTGGAGCTCATGGATTCGTCCATTCGTTCCCCCATCGACCTCCCCCAAGCATCGCTGACCTTTGGACCCTCACTCTGAGTATTGGTGTTTTTATTGGTGTTACAAAGGGCATCCTCATTGACTTTGAGGGGTATTTTGAATTGTGAATGCGCTGTCCTACCACCAGGCATCAATGTTGCTGCATTGACTTTAGCGTCCCCTAACTTTAGCATCCCCTAACTTTAGCGAGGATCAATTTGTTGATGAATGTCTTGCCCGTGCCTCCTGGTACATCAATGAAAATCATTGAAGAGAGATTCCTTTCCAAGTAGTCACACACATATTCATATACTTTGCTCGTTATTCAACAGGGGCTGCTTCTGTGAAACAGATTCCTGCTGTTCGTCTCTGTTGTATTGCAGTTCACGCAATAATTCCAGATTGCCAGCACTTTGAGGAATTGTACAGTTTTTTGGTGTTGGCAAGTTATATTCTTCAAGTGTTTTGCCCAAATTCTCAAGTTTCTCTTGGAAATACAGAAGAGCTTGTCCATGATGCCTCTCATCGATCATGATGTTAGGATCATTGATAGTTCTCCTCTTCATTTGTAAGAAATCTTCAGACATTGCATTCTTGAACCGGTTCCATAATTGCTGTGGATTGTTGATTTCAGTGTTTGTTAGCAAGACGACAAACAAATCTCTCATTGCTCTGGGCATTCTTGTTCTCGCTGCTTCTTCCGTAGTTTGCTGCCAATGATCGTCAGCTTGCAACAATCCTCTCTCTCTGCAGACGTCTTTGAATGATGGAAGGATATCTCCATCATGTGTTTTCAGTGATAGGAAAGACACTGGTCCCTTTGTGTGATGAGGAAGAAGTCTCAAATAGTAGAGGCCACCACTTCGTGGAGAAACGGTATACACTTGACCCAAGACATTTGCTTCAAAAATGCCGGAGTGCTCCTCCACTCTTTTCCCCATTCTCCTTCTTTCCCATCTCTTATTAGTCCACGTGTAGAATCTGGGAATATCCGCATAGTACAGGGTTCCTGCAAATGGATCGCAAGTGCAAAGACCCATGAATTCCGTTAAAGTGGTTCTTGACATATCATGACTCAGTTGTACAGCAGCATTATCTCGAAGGTATACTCGATGCTGTTGGGGAAGGTGCACTTGAAGGCGAACAACAGCTGATTCCCTCTTGTGAATTGGAAATCCAAGATTCAATCTGACAGCTTCAGAGGGCCCGATATATCTGCCTGTCAAATACTGTGTGATTTTGTCTTCTCTATTCACTCCAAAAATTGTCCGATCACTCCCCTTCATGGTATACTTGATCATGTATTTGACGGACTTGACAGATGAGCATATTTCTACATTTAGATGGCAATTGAACAGGTTTAATAGTCGGGCATTTTAGGGGACCACCCTTTCAGAAGTTATAGTTCGACTTTCTTGTCCTACTTGATGACCTTTGAATCCTCCCATTTGCACAGACCGTCTCCTATACACAGGATATGAATCATCCCCACACCTTGTATGCTCAATAAATGGCTTCGGGTACCTCTTACTGCATCTATCATTTTGCCAACACAGTGACTTAGTGGTGCAAGACGGACCATGTATCATGTGCTTCAATACCAATTCATGCAGCTCTGGATCTTCATTTGGGTCTGGTATTTTTGCCTGAACAGATTTATCATAATCTTGTGGTCTTGGCTTGGATGCCTCATCGAGCCGCAGCAGACAGTGCAAATGAGGCAGACCCCACTTTTGGTATTCGACACTTACAATGTAAGCGATGCACCTACCAAAGAGACCATCTGTTCCAGTGAGGTACTTCATAAACAACTTTCTCTTCAAGTCAAACTCTCTCGCAATTAAATCTGGCCTATCATTTGGTGGCTGATGCCAAAAAAGATGCTGTTGGATTTCGGGCCAGTTTGGATTGCATGTTATTGTAATGAACAATGGGGCATTACCATACCTCCATATATACACCATGGCATCCTGACATCGTTCCATCATGTATCTTGGTCTACCGACAAGTGTTGAGGAGAGGATGATGCGCCTTCCGATGTTTCTGAAATCATCGTCATCATTCAATGCATCAGTCAGGCCTCTGTATGTTGTTGATCTCAAGGTTGCTTGATTCATTCGGATGTAGCTCAGCCTCTCGCCTTCAATCTTAGAAGCCATATCAACCAAGTATTGTTGGAATAGACGTCCTCCTCTGAGAAGGTAATTAAACTCATTCTCATGGTTCATTATTCGATACGCATAATAACGCATTGCCGTCAGTTTCTTGTTGTTTGTCATTCGGATTTGATGATGCCAACCATCGTCTCCAAATGGAAAGAAAAGTATGTATTGAAAGCTGTCATCTGAGTGATGGGACTCTGAAATTATTTGCAAATCACCTCCTCGTTCTTTCAACACAATGTACCGTGATCTTACTTCAGGTTCGGTGCTGTTCGGTATAATGACAGTGATTTCGTTGGCAATTTGTGCACCAAATCTTCTCTCATGTTCAAATGCCAGTCTTCGGTCAGGATCAATGACAATGGATGCCTCTGGCATGCCTCAAATTTGTTCTTTTGCAAGTTGAAGGGATGCAATGTACGGATTTCGTTGTCGTAGCAGGTTTTTCAATAATTCAAAAATCTCACGTTGAATTCCATCATTTTCGAGTATCCCCATTCTTAATTCTATGCTGTCTTGAGGATCCATGAAGTAAATTTCAAGGAATTGGGCTTGCTGGTTGGGTTCTGGCATTAAATGTCTGATGTAACGATGGATTTGGCCTTGAATAATCACAGAAGGATTCCATCGATTCCTAGTTGGAACGACTTCTTTGGCATCAAAGGATGTCATTTGGAAAAGGAGGTAGTATTGTCTGATGTTCTTCCTGAACTCGTTTGCAGTAGGTTCATCACTGCTGTACAAATTGAGGGGTTCATTAGGTAGAGGCTGCAAATTGCCTATCCTGACCTTTCCCTTCATACAGCAGAAATGTGCAGTTTCTCCGGTAAACAGGAAGGCACGACAGTGAGGGCATACTCTGGTCATCGAACCACCATCAGCAAAAATGTGACGGCATGCGAGTTGTGCATTTTGCCTTGCTCTTTCTCTGTCGAGGTATTATCATCGAAAGCGGCCATTGTCGTCTTCGGCAAGTCTCGCAGTAATTACTTTGACCCACATATCTTTCCTTTTCTCCCCTTTCTCTTCCTCTCTCCTCCTTCTCTGCCTGTTTTTTTCATTCTGGAGACGCGCAGCCCTTTCATCCTTCATCTCTTCATCTCTTCTATCATTTGTTCTTTCTCTCTGATCCTGGAGTCGTGCGGCCCCGGCCTGATCGGATTCTTGTTCTCTCCTCCGTCTGTGCCTATTGTTGTCATTTTGGAGGCATGAATGCCTGTCCTCCTCTGTCTCATCTTCTCTCATCTTTTTTGTCCTGACTCTTTGATCCTGGAGTTGTGCGACCCTGGCATCATCCGATTGTTCTTCTCTCCCTCTCCTTGCCATTTCCCGATGATGTTTGGCGTCATCTCTTGACCATAATGTCCCCCTTCTCTTTTCACGTGGTATAATTAGACTATCCATATATTTTTACCCTAATGCTTGATGGAAAATAGGAAGCAGTAACACCAAAGCCTCCAAGATGCTTTTGTTTCTTGATGATGTGGTTGGTGCTCTCCTAAATGGACGTGATAGCCCTGCCCTTTTGCTGCGGTTGCTGTGGCTGCTGTGAGCATCGTGAGGTGCTGCTGAGGCTGGCCCTGCACATGCGTCAGGCTGTGGCGTCCCGATTTCCATGATGGTCGATTGGGTCTTGGGTGAAAGCCAGCCTGTTGATTTTTGGCGAACGAGCAATCTTATACGAATATATAACCCTGAACTTTGCCTGCATTCTGTAAGTTAGCGTATTTTAGTTTGATGTAGCCAAAAATAGCGCCGCTATAATGCAGCGTTTGCGCTGATTGGAGGTCACAAACAAACAGACAGAGCATGAGAGTTTTAGTGGTATATAGATTTGGGAATATGGGTATGTGTTTTTGATTGCAATTGTTGGAGGCTAAGACTTTAATGTTTTAGTAAACAGAGTAAAATTGCAATGCAGAGATTCGGCATCAATTTGGCTTCATGCAATTCTTCCAGTGAACATCTGCCTTTTCAAAAATGTCAGGGAATTTAACTCAGTAGATGGGAAGTTGTTAGTGTTTATTACATTATGTGAAGCACTATGCTCGATGAAAGGGTAAGAGGATACAAATGATTTTTATATACATGAAGTTCTAACTCATTCAGAAACAGATCTGAGAAAGCATGGCAACAAAGCGGAAAGTGGATCAAATCTTAAGTATCTCTCTATGGAAGCTGGGACACTTTTATTTTACCCTTGAACTTTTAAAAAGCACATCTAAAAGTATCAGTGATTAGGCAAATGTGGAAGCAACTAGAAGGCCCTCTCTGTTGGTGTAAAACAGAGGTAGAACCTGCCATATACTGACAGTAATCCAATGGTCTGTCCAGGGCCCATCATTATTAAGGTTTCCTCAGACCGATACATGAAGGGCATCCTGGAAGTGGCGAACACTGGGAATGGGTGGAATTGTGGCATCAACAGGAGGAGAACATGGACATTTTAGCTACGATTATTTAAAATGTGCTGTGGACCATCTAGCTCCAAATTAGGTAGATATAGTTCCTCCTAGAAGGGGTATAAGTGGGGGAGAAAAAAACTGCTCCACACTTATGGAAGAGCTTCACCATTGGACTGTGTCAAGAGTGGTGTCAGGAACAGAAGGAGAACAAAGGCACTCTGCAGTAGACACAGTGCCTGCAGCATTTCCTTAGGTAAGAATTGCTTGGGTTCCCTTGAGTACTGATTAAATTGATTAGTGCTTTAAAGTCCTTGTGCATCCTTTTATTTCTCTCACCGCTGGAAACTGAATCAAGTGCAACACCACTGTTAACCACCCAGAATTTCTAGCTTGGTTTTAGGTAACCACATAGCCTTAATGCCCCTATACAGTCTTCCAGAGTTGACCCTGCCTCACAAAATGGCCAGTTCTTCAGTCTAGACTTTTGGATTCCACAACCAATCCAATGTCTGATTGCAAAATGTCTGATGTAAACAAGCCTCCACTTTGCATGAAATTGAGAGGCAGGATGTATATTTCACTTGTAATGGTGATGGTATACTTTACTTCACCACAAGATTCCACTAAAATGAATTTGCTTAAGCACTAATGAAATCTACCAGGTACCATCTCTGGAACTGACAAGGTAATGACTTCTTTAAAATTCTCTTTAATGTATTTCATAGTCATAATCTTATGTGATTTGCTAACGCTAATGAAAATAGATCTTTCACAGGAGATAGACAGTTTTAATATTTAGTGCTTTACTTGGAAGGAATTTAACTCTAAATCATTGAAAATGACTTAAGAATACACCATCTTCTAATTTAACATAAGTGCATTAATGAATTTCTTTATAAATTTTGTAGCTTTAATAAGGAATAATATGTCTAAAAGTGCTGTGTACACTTATGTAAATGGACAACAAGGAATTCATTGAACAAATTATCAGGAAGATGTGTAGGCCATTCATCCCCTCAGGTCTGTTCTACTTAAGCTGGTTTTGATCTTCTACTTCAACCTCACTGTGATGACCTACTAGCAGGAACCTCCGCACTTGAACATAATAACTGTGTAGAAATTATAGCAGGGAGGATTGGTAGAGGATAGTGGCAGGGATTAATTATACATTATAATTGATGTTTTTAAATATGTGTAACTGTGCAGCCAGCACAGAAAGAATGCTGATCAAATTACAAGAGGAGAAGAGGCGAGGCTTCATAATTGGAATGAATAAGACAGAGGTACTGTACTGAGGTGGCATGTACACATAGAGGTCTCCTAGAAACTGTCAAATAAAGTACCAATGGGTTGACATAATGCAAGGTAACACAGGGTTGGTTGTTAATTGGCCACTGGGGGAGTGGAGTTGATGTGAATGCAGGATTAATAGAGGATTAGTGTAAATGAGTGATTAATAGTTAATGTGAATTTAATGGGATGAAGGGCCTGTTTCCGTGACATGTGCCTGTATGTCTCCATCCAATTGAACAAGAATTAGGAACAACAATTGGCCATCTAGCCCTTTAAGCAAATGCTATGTAATGCCCTGGTTCATATTTTTACCATTGTTGTGTATGTATTTCATTTAGCAGTTCTGTAAGAGCAATCTGTTCTGTTTTCAGCCTGTTTGGGTTATTGCTGAAGATAAAGGGATGAGGAGAAATGTGTGCCATCCAATTAGGATGGTAGACCTGAGGGAAGGTTTCTCTGGTGAGGGACACTAAGGTTGGGCTTGGGGCTTTTGTTTAGTGGCGGATGAAGAGAGAAGAGGTCATAGGATTCGACCAGGAGGGGACTGTGATTTGACGAAGCTAGGGGTGAGATCAATCGAGGATCGGTGAGTATGACAAAACTTTGAGCTCCAACTTGTGCACATTTGACTGTTTAATTAAAATGGGTCCATTTCTCTTTTGTTTTTCTTTACTAACGCTTTAGTTAAGATTCATAAATATTATAATTCCTTAAATCCTAAGCGGTGTACTATCTGCTATTTTGGGGCACTAATTTGTAACAAGGTAGCAAACTACACAGCATCCACACAAACCAGAGTTCGCGGTGGGAGAGCCATCACAATCTCACTAGTTTGGCGGGACCGGAGAGTGTCTTTCCTAGACTTACACAGCCAAGGAAACCAGAAGGTTTCATTGTGGTATGGTCTGGGATCGATTTTGTTGGATGCTATGGGATTGCCCTGAGCATTGATACAGAGGGTTGTGTGTTTAAGCCTGTGTTAAACTATTGTCTGGTAAAGTGATTAAGATACATGGTTATGGACGCTGCAGGGGCTGAGCGGTGATGCAAATCCATAGGGTTACCGGTAACGAATGTGTGTGTATTGAGTGGGATAGACATTCATATCCCCAGTGAACTGTTAATTCGAACTTTAAGTACCCTTAAAGCAGTAGAAGCAGTTACGATTGTGGAGTGGTAGTTTGATAAAATGGTGGGCAAGGACTTTGTTCTAGTTCAAACCAGTGCTGATGTAACAGCAGTGCTATTGAGGCCCTGGGAGAGGGAGTCTGTGGGCTGTCTATATTTTCTGGGAGGAGGGAAGAGGGCTGAATCGCAAGCCGAGTCTCCTGTAGCCAGGGTCGGAGACTTCCAAGGCAGGTTGCTCTCATTCCTACGGAGCGAAGGGAAGGAGAGGTCTGATTTGAAATGTCTAGTGACCTCCCAGCGAGGAGTGAGATTTCTAAGTTCGTACCAGCCCTTAGCTCTCTGACAAATAAATGGCCCAGTACACAGGCAGAGGGTCATAGTTATCGAAAGCTGAGAATGGTCTCAGGAGTAAAGGGGAAGAGGAGTATGAAACTTGGGTGGAACAGACCTCTCTGATACAGGATGAGTAGCAGTGCTCTGATGATGTAAAAAAACAGCAATTGCTTGAAAGTTTGAAGGTGCTGGCTGCTGACGTAGTGAGATCCATAAAGACACAGAACCCCTTTGCTCCCTCTGCAGGCTACATGCAAGCCCTAGAAAATGTGTTTGGCACGACGAGAAGCCCAATGGAGCTTATGATGGGGTTTCAGAACATGTTTCAGGGGAAGAGGGAGAAGCATTCTGGCTTTATTTTTAGGCTAGAATGGCAGCTAAATTGCTTGCAGTGTAGAGGATCCATTCAAATGGTAGAGGTGAATTAGTTAAGAATGGACTAAACAACGAAAGGCTCCCCCACTCCCTCATTTGTTGAGCTGATCAGAGAAGTAAGAGAAGAGTAGAATGCGTCGGAGGCGCGGGAGGCTTCTGTCAGCAGGGTGCAGTCCTTGGTGGTAGCCCCCTGCGCTGAAGTGACCACTGATAGCCCGCCTCGGGGAGCGGTAAAGGAGCTCGTGGCAGAGTTGAGAACTGAGAAGTCCCGGTTGTTATCAGTGGGTGCGACTACCCCGTAGAACAAAGCCGATAGGGAAGCAGAAGCCTGAAGGGGACGGACTACGCAGAGGGCTGCTGGTGACTGGGGTTCCATGAGAAAGGGAGCCGCCGGTACAGTCTGTAATAACTGTGGTGAAGAGGGACACCTCAGGTGGGAGTGTGAACAACAAGAAACCCCTCAGTGAGTGAGCGAGCCTCCGGGTACCTAAACGAAGAGAGACATTGGGAAACTTAGAAGAGACCCAGTGAGGAAACGGCCGGGCATCTTGGGAGGAACATGTTCCCAACAATATATGGAGGAATGCCCTAAAGCAAAAAACCCTATTTCTGAAGGCTTAGTGGGTCTAAGGTCAGGTGTATCACTATGGTTAGAGGGTATTTATGCTAGAGCCATACTTGACACTGGCTCACAGGTTAAGATTCATAAATATAAATGTAATTCCTTAAATCATAAGTGATGTACTGTCTGCTATTTTGGGGCACTGATTTGTAACAGGGTAGCAAATTACACAGCATCCACACAAACCCCGGTTTGAGGTGGGAGAGCCATCACAATCTCACGAGTTTGGTGGAACCAGAGAGTGTCTTTCCTAGACTTATGCAGCCAAGGAAACTGGGGATGACATTGCAGAGGTGTCGTCTGGGATCAATTTCGTCGGATGCTGTGAGATTGCCTTGAGCATTGATCCAGAGGGTTATGTGTTTAAGCTTGTGTTAAACTATTGTCCTGCAAAGTGTCATCTCTCTCTTTTCTTATATTTCTTTATTGCAGTATTACCCAGAACTCTCTCAATCCCTGTTTGAATGAGGCTCCATAGCTCACAAAAATGAGAATTCCAAAAGTTCACCGTCCTCTGAATATCGGCATCTCTCCACCCTCTTGTTCTAAATAATCAATACCTTACTTTGATCCTGTGACCCCAGGTACCAGAATCATCAGCCAGGGAGACAATTATGCGAGCATAAGCATTAACTCAAAAAGGCACGCAACAGAGACGGCAGAGGCTGGAAATCTGGAGCAATGCACACAAGTTGCTGGAGGAACACAGCAGTTCTGGCAGCATCTATGGAGGGAAATGAACGTATGACATTTTGAGCTGAGACAGTGTTCACAGTGTGGACAGAAGGAGGGCAGAAGCCAGAATGAAAGGGTGGTGA
Source organism: Mobula birostris (assembly GCF_030028105.1). NCBI lineage: Eukaryota > Metazoa > Chordata > Chondrichthyes > Myliobatiformes > Myliobatidae > Mobula > Mobula birostris. The sequence continues at coordinate 20,670,565 of NC_092371.1, read as the reverse complement.
GAGACAGACGAGCCTGAGCTTGTGGGTGATGGGTGAATCCAGGTGAGAGGGGGAGGGTAGGTATGTGGGGAAAGGGTGAAGTGTAAATTGTATGATAAGCAGAACAATTCCCCTGGCCCCTCAGTCCCCCAATCCCCTTCTGTTTGTTCTTATTCCTCTGGCCCCTTTAACCCTTCTCTTTCCCCTCCTCTGCCCTCATGATCTGCCTATCATCACACTTCCCCTTCTTTTCCCACCTTGTTCCCTTTATTCCATGGTTTAATATCCTCTCCTATCCGATTCCATTGTCTTCATTGCTTTGCTTTCTTCACCTATCATTTTCCAGCTTCTCACAGCATTCCCACTTCTCCTCCATTCCCATCCACCTATCTACCGTCCTTCCCCACCTGGATCACCCATCACCCACTAACTCACACCCCTCCATCTCCCCCACCCTCTTATTTTGCCTTCTACCCTCTTCTTTCCGGAGCTGGTGAAGGATCTCAGCCTGAACCATCTGTGTATTCCCCTCCATAGATGCTGCCTGACCTGATGAGTGCCTCCAGTATTTTGTGTGCATAAATTAATAAGGTAATTTGTGCAAACTCAAAATTTCAGCCAGGGAAGTACATAGTTTCATGTCCAAGGCCAGAACAGGTGAACTAATCTTTGAACCAGCATTACACTGTTTGACGTAGCTTATGTTTAAGCGTTCCCAGTCTTTATTGTTGAAGTTGGATATTTTCACTTGGTAAAGCTATCAGTAATTCCGGGTTCTTGGAAGTGCAGTTGCTTGACAATGGAGCAACACACAAAATGTCAAGATGAAGGGCCCCAACTTGAAATATTGACTGTTCATTCCCTCCATGGATCTGCTGTACTTGGCGAGCTGCTCCACTGTCTAGTGTGTTGCTTGGAAATACACCTAGTGTATGTACTTTCCAACAAGTCCAGAATCAGGCTACTGTGGAGGCCAGGTTATTGGGTATATTTAAGGCAGAGGTTGACAGATTCTCGACTAGTTAGGGCATGAAGGAATACGGGGAGAAGGCAGGATATTGGGGCTGAGAGGGAAAATGGATCAGCCGTGATGAAATGGTGGAGCAGACTCGATGGGCCAACTGGCCTCATTCTGCTCCTATACCTTATGGTCCTTTAACACTCTAGTACAGAATCTACAATGGGTTGTTTATATATTGCCTATCTCCCTAGGGCTGCATAGTGGATCCATTTGTGAATTCTATCCTTGTATTAGCTGGCTAATCAGGCTTCTGAAGGTGATTTTTAGAGTATAGATGGGCATACTTCTGCCGCAGGGTCACAGTTTCCCTTCTTACCATAAGCAAAGGCAAAACGCATAGCCATGGAATAAAACAGCAAATAAGGAATGTGCTTTTTTTTCTGGAACATCAATAAATTGTCTAATTTTAAGTTTCACTTTTCTGCTTTGTCTCTTGTGTGTGGAGTAATTGTTCAGGCATGGAGTACCAGGCAAGTGCAGCCTGATCAATTCATTAGCTCATTACATTTACTGGATTTTCACGCTCTAAAGTTAACATGTCAGCATTTAATCGACTCAACTAGTTAAAGAAGTAATTGAGGAGATGATAATGGACCCATATTGCTTTTGGCAAAGGATTCATTGTTTAGAAGTCCCATTACCCATTTCCTCTGTGTTCCTTCACAGTGATATTTCACATGTAAGGATTAACATCTGCTCAACGTTCCTGAGTTGACAGGTACTGACACTTGTAGGACTTCCTATAGTGGCATTTGTATGTCAATGTGTTCTATGAATGCATCTATGTATGTGTAAGTCTTCCTTAGATATCTTGACTATACTTCCTTCCAACCAGTCTTCTGTAAAGACTCCATTCCATTCTCCTGTTTCTGTTGCTCTAATGAGACTTCAATAGGTGGGTCTGAAATATCTTCCTTCTTCTTGAACTGTGACTTCCTCACTAGTGGAGTGACCAGAGTCTTTAGTCACACCTTGTCTTTTACTTACAGCTCTGTTCCCACCTTCTACCTTCTGAGAGCATTGACAAGGTCCTTGTCTTCCATCCCACCAGCCTTTGCATTGAACAGAACACCTCTGTAAGTTCTGCCACCTTCAACAAGATCCTGGCACCTATTCCCTTCCCCTTCACCATTTCAGCAGAATTAGTCTGCCCTTCTGTCTCCATCAGCAATTCCCCGTCTTATGGCACTTTCCCATGCAACAGGACATGGTGTAATACCTGTTCTTCAACCTGTTCCCTTCCTGACATCAAGGGATCCAAAGTGAGCTTTCTCTTGCCTGCTTTTTAATTCCTCATCCCAACCACACTCTCTCTCTGAGTGGCCTCCTGCAATGTTTAGTGAGGCTCAATGCAAATATATGGAACAACGCTTCACTTTCTGTCAGGCACAATGCATCCTTTAGGATTCATTGTCAAATTCTTCAACTTCTGGTAACTTGCCTTCTCAGTCTGGGTCAGAACTCACCATTTCTACTGTGAGACATCCATCTGTGACATTGGCTCAGCTTTTCTCTTGCCATGGCTATAGTTTGACCTGTTGGGCATGTCCTACAGCCTTAATTTTAGCAATTCATTATACTTACTTGTCCACATTATTACCCTCAAGTTGCCCCATTAATCTCTTGACCAGATGATGCCTACATCTCATTTCACAGCACTACTGGCCTCTGTCACAGATATTCCTTTTATCCCGGACATCTCTCTAGCTATCTTCTCTAAAACTTCCCTTTCTATCCCAATTTATCAGTTCTGATGAATGGTCCAGAAATGTTGACTGGCTTGTTGAGAGTTTCTGGCACTTTTTATTTTTATTGTTGTACAAAGATCAACACAAAAATTTAGAGGGTACAAATAATTTTTAGCTGGCAGCCGAAATGTTGGAAGCAAAGACATGTAACTGTGTCTCTGTATATTTGTACATGTTTGTATGTACTTTTGGGTTCTTTGTGTGTATGTGCATAGGAGTGCACTTGCATTTATGCAACTATGTGGAGGTTTGCTGAGGGGCTTTTATGTCTGTACAGATGTCTGTGATCTACATTCATTCAATACAAGATTACCATAGAACGGAGCTGACATAAATAAAGAGTTGGTCATTGACATTTAACATTTTCCTTTGGACCTTCAGCAGCTTTTATCAACACACCACAGAGAGCATCTTACATGGATGCTTCACAATTTGGTATTGCAATTGCTCTGCCTGAGATCGCAAAAAGCTGCAGGGGTTTGAGGACCCAGTTCAGCACATTATGTAAACCACTCTCCACTCAACGGCCCCTGTCTATACTTCTTGCTGCCTCAGTAAATCAGCGAACATAACAAATGGCCTCACCCATCCTGGACATTCCCTCTTCTGTCCTCTACCATTGAGCAGAAAATGCAAAAGCCTGAAATCAGGTACACCAGGCTGAATGAAATCTTCTAACCCAATGTTATAAGACTCCCAAATTGACTTTTTATCTTACAATCTACATATATTGGAAGAATTGGATCAGCCCATGATTGAATGGCAGAGCAGACTCAATGGGCTGAATGGCTCACTTCTGCTCCTTTATCTTATGGTCTTATGGTCTTATAGATCACAGTAGCCTTGTACCTTTTATTGCCTGCCTGGACTCTACCTCCTATGTAACTGGAACACTTTATTCTTCATTCTGTTTACTGCTTACAGCTGTACTACCTCAATGTACTATTGTAATGAATTGATCTGTATGGATGACAAGCAAAGCAAATTATCTCGGTGAAAAAAAAAACAATTCTATTTCCAGCTTTCCAGTAAGTTACATTGCATCTTGTTTCAACTCAATGCACACCAGAGAACCCTTCAATAGTTTGTCAAATTGCAAACGTTTGAAGCAATCCTTAAATTTCAGTTCAACTGTATGAGCATAAAAAGCAGCAGCTTTTGGGTCAGAAGCTGCATTAGTATACAGAGCCTTAACTAGATCCCACTAGAGTGATGGGAAATTTAAATTAATCAAATAAATCTGCAATTAAAAAGCTGGTTCGGTATTGCTGACCAATAACCTTTATCTCTCACAGCTGCTGCTGAACCTCCTAAATATTTCCATCCTGTATTATAAAAATCCATCACTTCACTAAGGCCCTTCATGAAGACAGTCTCTATCCAAATACAATTGGATTAATTATCACTTCAAGTTACCTTTGACATGGCCCAGCTAGCAACTCACTTCAGGGAAAATTAGGCATCATCCCATAACCAAATAAAACAAAATGTGTGTCATAACCAAATGTTAATTTGCCCTATTGATTGTGGGTTAAACTTTTCTGAGCGCTCTAACAAAGACTCAGAAGATATTTTGGTTCAAGAAGCTACATTAGGTATTGCTGCCAAGCTGATTTAACACTACTGAATATAAAAGGTTTCATATTATTATTCAGAAAAGAGACGTCTCTGCTTTAAGTGATCTTATCAAAAACAATACAGCCAGTTATCTTTTCATTTATTATTCATTCTACCTGTTTTGGACAAACTATTGCCATTTTCCTACATTAACATGAATTTGAGGTGAGAACCTCTGACAGTGCAGAATTGCTGTGCATGGAGAGAACATAACAACATGAATTCCATCTCAGATGCAGTGAGATATTCTTGCCATTCTATTTCAAAGAAGATCTCGATGCCTTGGCCAATTTTATCCCTCACAATTTGACATCCCAAGGATGTTGCCTACCCTCCAGGTTATTTCCACCATGTTCGATCTCTAGTATAGATTTCTAGCATCCAGCATAGACTTTGGCTTCTAAGCGACAACTTGGTCATTTATTCAATTGCCACTTGTGATATCTTTCTCTCTGCAAATTGATTGACCTATTTCCTAAATTTGGACATTTGCAAAACGTCAATACTCAACCATCCTCTGTTGGTTAAGCACAGTCACCTTGGCTGATTATTCAATGAGCACAGAGCACTGAGCACAACTGAGTTTCGTCTGCCGGAAGGCAGTGCATGGACCAGTATTCTTATGCATGAGGCTCGATAGCAGTACCGTGGCGCAGGTACCACTGCTTTGCTTGCAGGCTCTGCATGACCAGTCCGTGATGTACTGCTGCTTTCTTCATGAGCAGGTGCTACGTGACCATGGGCAATGCATCACACTTGCACGTGCCTGGTTCCTAGCATGGATTGGCACTAGTGGCGCATCAGGTAGTGCTGCTGCTTCACGGATTCTGAGACCCAAGTTCAGCCCTGACCTCAGATGCTGTCTGTGTAGAGTTTCCCCCAGGTGCTCCAGCTCCCTCCCACATCCCTAATCGGGTGGGTAGATGGGTTAATTGGTGGTAAATTCCCTCTTTTCTGCAGGTGTGTGGTGGAATCTGCAGGTAGGTGATAGGAATATGGGAGATTGAAAAATGTGATTAATGTAAACATATTATTGATAGCATGGACTTGATGGGCAAAATAGTCTATTTCAAAGCTGTACGTCTCTGTGTCTATATGGTTCTTTGTGTACTCTTCCAGGATGGGCTGTGTATAGTAGATCCAACTTAAGTGAATAGTCTCATTGCATTTGTCCATTGTGCACAACCTCACCTTCACCGACATAACTCTTTTCCAGTATTGTCTCTGCGAATATTGGCAGAGACAACAATTGGCAGGGCTGCGGTGATGATAAAATGAAGATTACACTTCCAAATGCTGAGGCTTGTAGACCAGAAGGGCTGGTTATATTAGGAGGATAAAGACCATGGGATACCACTTCTTTTGTTTGGGGAATACCACCTCAAAAAGGGCAACTCAAGGCAGCCATTGTCAGAAAGCCCAACTTCCATTAACTGAGGTTGCTTTGTGGTGTATTCTATCTTGTCCTGGAAGAGAAAGGGGTACATGGTTTGGAGAGGTGACTGCCATGATTGAATAGCTAACAATGTGTGCTTTGTGAGTCTTGTTATGTGGCTGGAATGAAAATTAATTTCAAGAGCGAGGATTGATAGATGTTCTCAGGAGTGCCCACTGGGAGTGTGTGATTTAGGGCAGTCTCTTGGTCTGCTGATACATTCTAAATCAAAGTCAAAACTAACTTATTGCCATCTGCACCAATACTTGTATGCAGAGGTACAATGAAAATTACTCACAACAGCATTATAGGCATAAAAGATAAGGGGCACAGCATTCACAAGCAAAATATAAATTAAACATAAATTATACTAGATAGAACACAATTAGAAAAAGAAACAAAAACATCTTTATTGTAGTGCAAAGTGGTCACATGGTTGCTATACTGAGGCAGTGATTAAAATTGTACAGGTTTCTTCGAGAACCAAATGATTGAATGGCTGTTCTTGAACCTGGTGGGCTGGGACTTCAGGCTTCTATACCTCTGCCCAGATGGCAGATACAAGAAGATGGCATGGTCCAAATGGTGGGTGTCCATTGACTGTAGTCCTGTGCATGAAGACAGTGGATTATGCACTGCACTTTAAAGGGTACTAAAGTGTAGACTCCCCACAAGTATCAGCTCCCCCTATCTTTGCAATACTAGACTGGAGAGCATCCAGTTCACCAATCAAGTAGACCTGCAAAGAGTCTACAGCACAAAATTGCCAATTAATAGTTTGATTAGTGCTGGCTACAGGTAGTACTCAAGAAAATGAGCAGGGGTGTGAAAATGGAGTGCTGCACAGACAGCAATGTCCATGGATTAACGTTGGACTGGGTTGCAGTAAGTGTCAAACTTGCTCACTCATCAAAAGCCACTTCCCTGTAGAGGCAGATTAGCCCAGGTAAAGAGCATTACAGCTCCTCCCACTGGCTTCTGCTCTGCTAATGGTGTCACGACGCTGGTAGTGCTTAAATCTGGTATGTGGCAACCACGCAGCCTTGTTTTGGTCTGCGGGTCGCCATGGACCAGGTAGTCGAGGGCGCCATGGAATGGTACATCGTGGAGATATACTTCAGTAAAGAGGGCCCGAGCTCACAGTTTAGATAAGCATGTGTATGTTTAGTGACTGATTTGTCCTTCCATTACAAGTACTCAGTTTAGAGTGCTCACAGTATCTGTAACTGAGCTTTGTTTGAAGGGTTTACTGAATGTTTAATGTCTTGTCTTTTAAGTAAATAGCTAAACTACTTACTGGTAGTGAATCTTTTCTGTCCCCACTTACTGAACCCTGATTTCTCACATCACACTCTGATCCAGAGACTCGGGTGAGCTGCTATCAATGGCTTATGCCCCAGTAGGGGTGAAGAGCATAAAAAGGAGAGGAGCTTTGCTATTATTAAACCCTTGTTGTTAATTACTCTATCACTCCGCAGGCACCAAGAACTTGTAAGGAGGGCATAGAGCACAGAATTATGTCAGTGGGTTCCTTTGGTTCACTGGAGAACAATAATTTATTGTATGTATTATTTTTAAATCTTTCTTCAGCTGGAATGACAATGGGAAGTGCTGCACTTCATGAACAATTCCAGTATAGGAATTTTACTGCACTACAACAAAAAGAAACTCCCAAGATTTTGAGCAACAATGAAGAATTGGCAATCTACAGTGTACTGAAATCAAGAAAGCATGATGTAGAAACATGGTAATTGTATATCTGAGCCAATTATGTTGATCTTGCCCATCCTTCTGATGCTGATGGCAATGATTTTTTATAATGTAATGCCACTGCTTGACTGAAAATTCTTCTGTGTAATGTCAACACCTCTCGCAGAGTAAATGGATCGTAACTTTCAGTACTCTCTTGTATCCTTTAGTTCCAAACATTACTCTGTGCCCCAAGCCTCATTACAATTACTAATTTCCCATTTCCTATTATTCATAGTTTGATCGAATAACTGATACAAGTCATTCAGCGCCACCACAAAATAATGTTATCATCTCTTCTCCTGACAGCTTTTGGCTCATGTTGCCCATATTTCACTTCGGACAGCAGGAGTTATACAAAAACTGGAGAAGCCAATCACTGAACAACGGTAAGTGGGTTTAGTAGCTACCTGTGATTATTAAGCTACTAATCAAGAGCATGGATTTCAATCCTGATGGGACCTTACTGTGTTCATTCCTTATGATAGCATCCTGCTGACATTTCTCACCTTCTTCCCTTTCACACTTCAGAAAGAAGGGCATGCTCCTTTACTTACAATCAAATCCCATCCCGAAGCCCCATGCGAGGCAGAAGTTTCCATGGTGATGGCCAGACGGCTTCCTGGGAAATCTTGATACTGAGAAAAGTGGATGTGACAGTTAATATCAGAGGAAAGCAAATGACCTATATAGACTTCTTCTCCACCTACCACAATACATGCTCCACATGATTTTGTAATCTACATGTTAATTGCTGAGATTAAAGAGATAATAACATTCTTCAGTGCCTGGTAACTAACGAGATGTTTCCTGACAAAATTCTGATGCTCCGGCTGTTTCTCCTTCATTAGAATTTTAGACATTTTCATGGAAGTTATAACCTTCATTTTGTTTGGGCCTGAGAAATGAACCTTGATTGCAGTTTGGACTCCTCTATTCCATTTCAAGCTGTACCATTTTATATTGACTCCAATCAGAACAAAAGATAGTGTATTTAAAAACGCAAATATGACGAAATCTACAGATGCTGGAAATTCAAGCAACACACACAAAAAATGCTGGTGAACGTAGCAGGCCAGGCAGCATCTATAGGAAGAGGTACAGTCAATGTTTCGGGCCGAGACCCTTCGTCAGGACTAAGTGAAAGAAGGGATTGCAAGAGATTTGAAAGTGGGAGGGGGGCGGGGGGAGATCTGAAATGATAGGAGAAGACGGGAAAGGGAGGGATGGAGCTAAGAGCTGGAAAGTTGATTGGCAAAAGGGATAGAAGGCTGGAGAAGGGAGAGGATCATGGGATGGAAGGCCTAGGGAGAAAGAAGGGGGGGGGGACAACCCAGAGGATGGGCAAGGAGTTCTAATGAGAGGGACAGAAGGAGAAAAAAGAGAGAAAAAAAGGGGAAAAGAAAAAAATAATAAAAATAAATAAAGGAAGAAAGAAAGAAAGAAATAAGGGATGGGGTACGAAGGGGAGGTGGGGCATTAGCAGAAGTTAGAGAAGTTAATATTTATGCCATCAGGTTGGAGGCTACCCAGACGGAATATAAGGTGCTGTTCCTCCAACCTGAGTGTGGCTTCATCTTGACAGTAGAGGAGGCCGTGGATGGACATATCAGAACGGGAATGGGACGTGGAACTAAAATGTGTGGCCACTGGGAGATCCTGCTTTCTCTGGCGGAGAAAGGTGTTCAGCTACGTGTATGGTGTATGTCTCGTATACTTACAATCTCCACAAATGGGGACTAAATTGGTTAGCAGTAGAACATGTGGATTAACATGCCTGTTCAACCACATGAGAAGTGTGCAGCCTAATCAACAATACTTTCACTGAGCAGGCCTTGTCAGCTGTCTCGGCTTATCACCTTAGTTCATTATTACAGGGACCACCTATATAGGTGGCTGATGCCAGATTAAGGCCGTAGTTGCTGAATGAAACCAGCCTGTATTGAAAGTCTTTCTATCAGTGTCGGCAACTGGTAACCTAGGTTGTGAGATGGATAGAAGCAAGGAATTCCGAAGGGTCTCAGGAAGTCCAACAGTCACCCAATAAAGCAACAGTGAATGGAGACAATGAAAGGAGTACAGTCCCAGGATACAGATGCGGTCTTCCAAAGGAAAGGGAGATTATGGAGTCTTGGGCTTTCAACAAGTCCTGAATAATTACAGGATGACTTCTGAAAGCCCCTCTAATTATTGACTGGAAGATATTTCCACATTCAGAAAATTAAGAGTAAGACACAAGGTGAGCAAGTTTTCTGATTTAACTTTTGAAACTGAATGCAGAATATTGTGCTTATAGGGATATACAGAAAATAGGAGCAGGAGAAGGCTATTCAGCCCTTTGATCACGTAGTGGCATTCAGTATGATTCTGTCCTGACGAAGGATCTCGGCCTGAAACGTCGACTGCACCTCTTCCTAGAGATGCTGCCTGGCCTGCTGCGTTCACCAGCAACTTTGATGTGTGTTGCTTGAATTTCCAGCATCTGCAGAATTCCTGTTGTTTCAGTATGATTTTGACTGGTCATCCAAATTCAGTGCCCCTGTCAAGATTTCTTGTTATAACTCTTGATCACTTCAGTCTAGAGAAAAAGGTTGATACCCCTTATTGGTGATAGGATAATCCATGGAATGCAACACCTCATTTTCACCCAGGAATTTAGGGTGAGGTTTGTTACTTAAGTAGAAGTGAAAGGCGTCTCTAATGAGGTGAAGCACAACTGTAATCTGTGATAGGCATTCATAACAACGATGACTAAAATTATTTCAAAATTAAAGTGATAGTAAAGTCTTGTGACAGTAAACGGCTACTGAAATATACAGACAGGAAGCTTCATACAATGGATTTCCCAATTTCAACTTTTCCAATTATCCCATTCCTATGTCACAACTCACCTATAAAATGTCCCAACTCCAGCTGTAGGTGGAAAGTCAAATAAAGCCATGAAGGAAGAGTTGGGTCTTAAGGAAAATCAATACAGGACTGAGCAGGTACAGAGGTAAGTGGGATTTAGATCACAGTGATTGAGGGCACAACCACCACAGATGATGCGTGTTGTGACTCCGAATGAGCCAACTGGAGACTAGAGGTGTAGGTGTAACCATAAACACATTGGGCAGGAGTTCTCTCTGATCTCAAAGTAAATGGAGTTTTCATACCCCTCATGGATAAAGATAACAACAGGTGATTGAATGCAATTTACATATTATAAATGACAATGTACACACACACACACACACACACACACACACACACACACACACACATATAAATATATATGTATATGTATGTGTGTGTATGTATATATATAGTGGTATGCAAAAGTTTGGGCACCCCTGGTCAAAATCTCTGTTACTGTGAATAGCTAAGTGAGTAAAAGATGAACTGATTTCCAAAAGTCATAAAGTTAAAAACAACAAATTTCTTTAATATTTTAAGCAAGAAAACTTTTTTATTTCCACCTTTTACAGTTTCAAAATAACAAAAAAGGAAAAGGGCCCGAAGCAAAAGTTTGGGCACCCTGCATGGCAGTACTTAGTAACACCCCCTTTGGCAAGTATCAGAGTCTTTCAATTCTTGTTTGGGGGATTTTCACCCATTCTTCCTTGCAAAAGGCTTCTAGTTCTGTGAGATTCTTGGGCCGTCTTGCATGCACTGCTCTTTTTAGGTCGATCCACAGATTCTTGATGATGTTTAGGGTGGGGGACTATGAGGACCATGGCAAGACCTTCAGCTTGTGCCTCTTGACATAGTCCATTGTGGATTTTGAGGTGTGCTTAGGTTCATTATCCTGTTGTAGAAGCCATCCTCTTTTCATCTTCAGCTTTTTTACAGATGGTGTGATGTTTGCTTCCAAAATTTGCTGGTATTTAATTGAATTCATTCTTCCCTCTACCAGTAAATGTTCTTCATGTCACTGGCTGCAACACAAGCCCAAAGCATGATAGATCCACCCCCGTGCTTAACAGTTGGAGAGGTGTTCTTTTCATGAAATTCTGCACCCTTTTTTCTCCAAACATACTTTGTGGCCAAAAAGTTCTATTCAAAGGTTCAAAGGGACATCTAAACAAGCCTGATGCATTTTGGAAACAAGTCCTGTGGACTGTTGAAGTTAAAATGGAACATCATCATTGAGAATCTGTAGATAGATCTCAAAAGAGCAGTGCATGCAAGATGGCCCAAGAATCTCACAGAACTAGAAGCCTTTTGCAAGGGGGAATGGGTGAAAATCCCCCAAGCAAGAATTGAAAGACTCAACTGGCTACAGAAAGCATTTACAAGCTGTGATACTTGCCAAAAGGGGTGTTACTAAATACTGCCATGCAGGGTGCCCAAACTTTTGCTTCCGGCCCTTTTCCTTTTTTGTTATTTTGAAACTGTAAAAGATGAAAATAAAAAAGTTTTCCTGCTTGAAATATTAAGGAGATGTGTCATTTTTAACTTTATGCCTTTTGGAAATCAATTCATCCTTTACTCGCTTAGCTATTCACAGTAATAGAGATTTTGACCAGGGGGTGCCCAAACTTTTGTATGCCACTGTTTATATATAAATTACATACTTACCATGAATGGAAATGCATCTTATATAATAATACCAGCTTTGAATATTTGTTACATTTTGTTCGTCTAAAGGAATTCACATGGATGGCTCAAATGCTGAGGACTAAAATCCAGGCACTCAAAACATATCTCTTTCAACATAGTGCTATGACAGGTGTTCTTCTCGATACAGAAACACTCACAATATTGATTGCCCAAGCAAAGATGCTTATAATCATATGTGCCAACTGACAAAATAGCCAGTCTGTAACCATCCTTAATCTTTGTCACAATGGGACAAAATACACAGCTCAAGATGCCTGATGATTGGCCTAATGTAAGCCCCAGTTAACATACTCAATTGTGTGTTTACTTGACCAATGATGGAAGAATCCATCATGGTCCCCCTAAGTTCCCAGTTCATATTCTTAAGTGGCCTACCGGCTGTGAGCCAGTAGTCAGGATTTTTCAGTTATATTTCAGTTATATCTTGTTGTAACTTCAAAACAGATTAAAATTTAAAGTTTACATTTGAAAACAGTTTGAATGTTGGTCCCTGTTGGTATGGAACTGCTGCCTCACTCTATAAACCCTGTTTAATTCCAAAACCAATTTAAATATTTTGGTTGCATTTGAAAGCAATTTGAACATTAAATGGCTTGTATTACATTCCCTGATTCTTTTCAAGGCTGATTAAAACTTAGAAGTGATATTTGAAGCAGCACAATAGAGGCACTAGAGGAACTCAGTGCAATATCAATAGACAATAGACAATAAGGGCAGGAGTAGGCCATTCAGCCCTTCGAGCCAGCACCACCATTCACAGTGATCATAGCTGATCATCCGCAATCAGTACCCTTTTCCTGCCTTCTCCCCATATCCCTTCACTCCGCTATCTTTAAGAGCTCTGTCTGACTCTTTTTTGAAAGAATCCGGAGAATTGGCCTCTACTGCCTTCTGAGGCAGAGCATTCCACAGAACCACAACACTCTGTGAGAAAAAGTTTTCCTCAACTCCATTCTAAATTGTCTACCCCTTATTCTAAAACTGTGGCCTCTGGTTCTGGACTCCCCCAACATCGGGAACATGTTTCCTGCCTCTAGCGTGTCCAATCCCTTAATAATCTTATATGTTTCAATCAGATCCCCTCTCATCTATGAAGGGAAATGGAAAGCCAACATTTTGTGTCAAGATCCTTCATCCGGACTGGAAAAAAATGGGAAATAGCCAGAATAGAAGATTTTGAAAACAATTTTCAGATTGGTTGTCGTCGTATTAGGAGGCTATTATGCCCCAATGACTGATAAAAGCTGTGCGTCCTCAGTGGTGTTGCTAAATGCACAGTTGGTCAGAGTCAGTGAATAGAAGACTTCCAGGACAATGATAGGGTGTGGGAGGGAGGGAGTTATTGGGATAGGATGGACATAGTACATGTTGTGAAATTATGGTATTAAAGTTGTTACTTTCTTATAAACCAAAAAAAAAGGTTCATGAGACCACCTTCTCCCTGGATTGCAACAGTGCTTTAAGAAATTTTCAGATAAGCAGCCCTTGAATAAGTTCTGCTTCTCATATGCATCCATCTCTGCTTTTGCAAGTTGATTTTGCTGGATGCTGGTATTCCACTGAAAGCATGAATCCTACACCAACAGTGAGGATGGGGTAACAATGAACCACAGTTGTCAACATAGAAGTCATTCTGGTTTGGTTGAAAGGAGGGGTTCAGCAAACTCAAGATTGCTCAATGAGCTGAGGTACAAACCCAGATACAAAGGGAAAGAAGGTGCATGGCAGATAAAATGTGATTAGGAAGAGAAGTACCCAGGAGTACATACATAGTGGCTTCACACAGAGACAGAGAGGTGAAAAAGAATTTTGGCAAGATGGCTTTCATCGATCACCTCCTTAAGTATAGGGGTTCGGACATTATGCTGCAGTGCAAGAGATTTTGGTGCAATCTCACCCGGAGTTCTGCTCACCTTGCTCTTAGAAAAATATCATTAATCTGGAAAGAGTATTAGGAATATTTTCAAGAATGCTGCCAAGATCTGAGGGATTGAGTGATTGAGTTGTAGGGAGAGTTCTGGCAGGCTAGGACTTTATTCATTGAAGCACTGGAGATTGAGGAGTGACCTTATAAAATAATTGCAAAGTGCCAAAGACCTCTGAAAGTTGCACACACAAGACCACTATGCAGGAAAGCAAGACAATAGAGGCAAGGTACAAGCATGGATGGAATATTGGCTGACAGGCGGACGTTAGAGAATGGGATAAAGGAGGATGGCTGCTGGTGAATCACGGTGTTTAGCAGGCATCAATGTACGGACTGCAACTTTTCACTTCAATCAGAATCAGGCTTAATATTATTGGCATATGCTGTGAAATTTGTTGTTGTGCAGCAGCAGTACTCTGCAATACATAATAAAAACACTGAATTACAGTAAGCACATATATATTGAAAAAGTTAAAGTAAGTAAGTACGTAGTACAAAAAGAGAGAAAAAAGTAAGAGAGGTAAGTGTTCATTGGTTCAATGCTCATTCAGAAATCAGATGGCAGAGAGGACATACTCATCTGAATCGATGAGTATGTGCCTTCAGGCTCCTGTACCTTTCCCCTGGTGATAGCAATGAGAAAAGGGTGACGGAGTCCTCAATGATGGATGCCGCCTCTGTGAGGCATCACTCCTTGAAAATGTCCTGGATGCTGGAGAGGCTAATTCCCATGATGGAGCTGAATGAGTTTATATCCTTATGCAGCTTATTTCGATCCTGTGCAGCAGCCCACTCCATGCTAGACAGTGATGCAGCCAGTTAGAATGCTCTCCACGGTACAGCTGAAGAAACTTGCAAGTGTCCTTGGTGACATACCAAACCTCCTCAAACTTCTAATGTAATATAATTGCTGTCATGCCTTCTTTCTAACTGCATCAATATGGTGGGCCCAGGTTAGATCCACAGAGATGTTAACACACAGGAGCCAGAAATTGCTCACCCTTTTCACTTCTGATCCGTCAATGTAAACTAAGTGTGTGTTCCCTCGTCTTACCCTTTCTGAAGTCTACAATCAATTCTTACTGACGTTGAGTACAGGGTTGTTGCTGTGACAACACTCAGTCAGCTGAACTATCTCACTTCTGTACCCCTTCTATTCACCATCTGAAATACTGCTAACAATACTTGTGTCATCAACAAATTTATAGAAGGCATTTGAGCTGAGCCTAGCCACACAGTCATGGTTGTAGAGAGAGTAGAGCAGTGGGCTCACACATCCCTGAGGTGCACTAGTGTTGATTATCAGTGAGGTGGCAATGTTATTTCCAATCTGCACAGACTATGGTCTTCCAGTGAGGGAGTCAAGGATCGAGTTGCAGAGGAAGGTACAGAGGCCCAAGCTTTGGAACTTTTTAATTAGAATTGTAGAAATGTTTGTGTTAAACACTGAGCTGTAGTCAATAAACAGCAGCCCGACGTAAGTATTAATACTGTCCAGGTGACCCAATGTTACATGGACAGCCAATGAGATTGCACCTGCTGCAGATCTATTGTGGTGATAGGCAAATTGTAGAGGGTCCAGATCCTGTCCTTGCTCAGGAAGGAGTTGACTCTAGGCATAGCCAACCTCTCAAGGCACTTCATCACCATAGATGTGAGCGCTACTGAATGATAATCATTGAAGCAACTCACCCTTCTCTTCTTGAGCACTGGTATGATTGTTGCCCTTTTGAAGCCGGTGGGAACTTCTGAATGTAGCAAAGAGAGATTGAAAATGTCTTTGAACACACCTGCTAGTTGGTTGGCATTGGTTTTCAAAGCCCTACCAGGTACACTGTCAGGGCCTGTTGCTCTGCAATGGTTCACCCTCTTGAGAGATGTTCTGACTTCAGCTTCTAAGACAGAGATCACAGGGTCACCAGATGCTGCAGGGATCCTCATAGCTGTGGTTTTATTCTCCCTTTCAAAGTGAGCATAAAAAAGAATTGAGCTCATCTGGGAGTGAAGCATCATTGCTACTCAAGATGTTAGGGTCTGCTCTGTGGGAAGTAATGACTTGCAAACCCTGTCAGAGTTGGCGTGCATCTGATTCCACCTTTAACCTCAATCGAAATTGTTCTCTTGCTCTTGAGATAGCCTCTGTAAGTCAGACCTGACGTTCTTGTACAGTTCTGGATCTAGCTTTCAGCAGACTCTGAATCTCCTGCTTCATCCATGACTTTTGGTCCGGATAATGTTGCAGCTATATAGGACCCTGGTCAGACCCCACTTGCAGTACTGTGCTCATTTCTGGTCGCCTCACTACAGGAAGGACGTGGAAACCATAGAAAGGATGCAGAGGAGATTTTCAAGGATGTTGCCTGGATTGGGGAAAATGCCTTATGAGAATAGGCTGAGTGAACTCGGCCTTTTCTCCTTGGAGCGATGGAGGATGAGAGGTGACCTGATCGAGGTGTACAAGATAATGAGAAGCATTGATCATGTGGATAGTCAGAGGCTTTTCCCCAGGGCTGAAATGACTAACGTGAGAGGACATAGCTTTAAGGTGCTTGGATGTAGGTACAGAGGAGATGTCAGGGGTAAGTTTTTTATACAGAGAGTGGTGAGTGCGTGGATTGGGCTGCCGGCGGTGGTGGTGAAGGTGAAAATGATAGGGTCTTTTAAGAGACTCCTGGATGGCTACATGGAGCTTAGAAAAACAGAGGGCTATGGGTAAAGCCTAGGTAGTTCTAAGGTAGGGACATGTTCGGCACAGCTTTGTGGGTCAAAGGGCCTGTATTGTGCTGTACGTTTTCTATGTTTCTATGTTTCTATATGTATGGTATGTTCTTGCAGGCATACGCATAAACACACAGGCTTTAATGAAGTCAGTGACGTATGTGGCATATTCAATCAACTCAAAAATGAATCCCCGAATACTGTCCACCCACCAACTGCTCTGCATTCTTTATCCATACCTTCTTGGCCCACTTTACTGGTGCTGTGTTCTTCTGTCTCTGCCTATACTCAGGAAGTAGAAGTACAGTCAGATGATCAGACTTTCCAAAGCGTGGGTGTAGAATGATACGCTAAGTGCTCTAGATGGTAGTATAACAGTAATCCAGCGTGTTGGCTCCTCCAGTTCCACAAGCGATATGTTGGTGGTAATTATTTAGAAACTTAAACACTTGATCGCAAGATGTTCCAGGTTGGATGAGCAGGACTGGGATAAAAATCACCATGTTTGTGTACCATGAACAGTTAATGATGAAGCATACTCCACCTCTAACTGTCTTTGAAAGATTCAGCAGTCCTCTCTTGGCAGTGAATCATGAAGCCAGTAAGCTGTATTGCTGTGTCCAGAATGGTTCGGGATAGCCAAGTCTCCGTGAAACAAAAAAAACACAATGGTTCCTGATGTCCCTCTGGTACAGCAATCTTGCTCTGTGCTCTTCAATTTTATTTTACAGAGATAGTACATTTGCTAGCTGAATAGTCAGTAGTGGAAGTCAGAACCTTCTTCTCCTTAAACAAACTTTTAATCCAGCACAGCTTACTCTCTTTGAATGTCTTAAAGGGGAACTGCATTTGTGACTGGAGCCATCTGAGATTCATTTAAGGTACGATGTGCCGATGTCATCTGGCTGGAGCAAGCCTAGTCTCTGCCGAAGCGAGTGCCGGTAATTCGCCTTTCCTCAGCGGAGCAACCCTGTCCAGTTTTCTCGCCGAAGTGAGCCTGCAAAGTTTCCTCATCAAGGTGGGTCCGTCAGTTAACCCACCAGAGAGAATCAGGAGCCAAGTACCACGTCCAAGTCCAAGTCCTGGACCCGGCAGCATCCAAGTACCACGTCCAAGTCCAAGTCCTGGACCCGGCAACATCCAAGTACCACGTCCAAGTCCAAGTCCTGGCCCTGGCAGCATCCGAGTACCGAGTCAAGTCCTGGCCCTGGCAGTATCCGAGTACCAAGTCAAGTCCTGGCCCTGGCAACATCCGAGTACCTAGTCAAGTCCTGGCCCTGGCAGCATCTGAGTACCTAGTCAAGTCCTAGCCCTGGTGGTCTGTGATTCCTGTCCTACCCCCCCGCACACCCCCCCGTCTGAATCCCTTCTCTAGCCCTCGTCTGTAGCCCTTGCCTGCACCTTGGTCTTGTTCTATCGCCATCTCCGTCTCCAAGCCTACTTCTTCGGCAAGGACTTTTCCACCCCCACCGATGACCCCTTCTCCCGTCCTCAACCCTCCTCTTCTTCATAGACACCCTGCTCTGGTCTTCTGCCTGCTCTGGATCCCTTTATTGCTAACTGCCGACGGGATATCAACCGTCTCGACGTCACCGCAACTTGTTCGCATTCCAACCTTACTCCTTCCGAACGCTCTGCTCTCCACTCCCTCCGCACTAATCCTGACCTGACTATTAAACCCGCCAATAAGGGGGCTGCTGTTGTAGTCTGGTGTACTGACCTCTAACTTGCCGAGGCACAGCGACAACTCGCGGATACCTCCTCTTATTTATCCCTCGATCGTGACCCCACTAAGGAGCACCAGGCCATTGTCTCCCACACCATCACCGACTTTATCCGCTCAGGGGATCTCCCATCCACTGCTACCAACCTTATAGTTCCCACACCTTGCACTTCCCGTTTCTACCTCCTACCCAAGATCCACAAACCTGCCTGTCCTGGCAGACCTATTGTCTCAGCTTGCTCCTGCCCCACCGAAGTCGTTTCTGCATACCTCGACACGGTTTTATCCTCCCTTGTTCAATCCCCTCCTACCTATGTTCGTGAAACTTCTCACACTCTTAAACTTTTCGATGATTTTAAGTTCCCTGGCCCCCACCGCTTTATTTTCACCATGGATGTCCAGTTCTTATATACCTCCATCCCCCATCAGAAAGGTCTCAAAGCTCTCCGCTTCTTTTTGGATTCCAGACCTAATCAGTTCCCCTCTACCACTACTCTGCTCCGTCTAGCGGAATTAGTCCTTACTCTTAATAACTTCTCCTTTGACTCCTCCCACTTCCTCCAAACTAAAGGTGTAGCTATGGGCACCCGTATGCGTCCTAGCTATGCCTGCCTTTTCGTTGGCTTTGTGGAACAATCTATGTTCCGAACCTATTCTGGTATCTGTCCCCCACTTTTCCTCCACTTCATCGACGACAGCATTGGCGCTGCTTCCTGCACGCATGCTGAGCTCGTTGACTTTATTAACTTTGCCTCCAACTTTCACCCTGCCCTCAAGTTTACCTGGTCCATTTCCGACACCTCCCTCCCCTTTCTAGATCCTTCTGTCTCTATCTCTGGAGACAGCTTATCCACTGATGTCTACTATAAGCCTACTGACTCTCACAGCTATCTGGACTATTCCTCTTCTCACCCTGTCTCTTGCAAAAACGCCATCCCCTTCTCGCAATTCCTCCATCTCCGCCGCATCTGCTCTCAGGATGAGGCTTTTCATTCCAGGACGAGGGAGATGTCTTCCTTTTTGAAAGAAAGCGGCTTCCCTTCCTCCACCATCAACTCTGCTCTCAAACGCATCTCCCCCATTTCACGCACATCTGCTCTCAAACGCATCTCCCCCATTTCACACACATCTGCTCTCACTCTATCCTCCCGCCACCCCACTAGGAATAGGGTTCCCCTGGTCCTCACCTACCACCCCACCAGCCTCCGGGTCCAACATATTATTCTTCGTAACTTCCGCCACCTCCAACGGGATCCCACCACTAAGCAGATCTTTCCCTCCCCCCCATCTCTGCTTTCCGCAGGGATCGCTCCCTACGCAACTCCCTTGTCCATTCGCCCCCCCATCCCTCCCCACTGATATCCCTCCTGGCACTTATCCTTGTAAGCGGAACAAGTGCTACACATGCCCTTACATTTCCTCCCTTACCACCATTCAGGGCCCCAGTCAGTCCTTCCAGGTGAGGCGACACTTCACCTGTGAGTCGGCTGGGGTGATATACTGCGTCCGGTGCTCCCGATGTGGCCTTCTATATATTGGTGAGACCCGACACAGACTGGGAGACTGTTTTGCCGAACACCTACGCTCTGTCCGCCAGAGAAAGCAGGATCTCCCAGTGGCCACACATTTTAATTCCACATCCCATTCCCATTCTGACATGTCTATCCACAGCCTGCTCTACTGTAAAGATGAAGCCACACTCAGGTTGGAGGAACAACACCTTATATTCTGTCTAGGTAGCCTCCAACCTGATGGCATGAACATTGACTTCTCTAACTTCTGCTAGTGCCCCACCTCCCCCCCGTACCCCATCCGTTATTTATTTTTATACACACTTTCTTTCTCTCACTCTCCTTTTACTCCCTCTGTCACTCTGACTATACCCCTTGCCCATCCTCTGCATTTCCCCCCCTCCTTCCTTCTCCCTGGGCCTCCTGTCCCATGATCCTCTCATATCTCCTTTGCCAATCACCTGTTCAGCTCTTGGCTCCATCCCTCCCCCTCAATTGAAACCGGGGAATTATAGACCGGTTAGCCTAACTTTGGTGTTGGGGAAAATGCTAGAGTCGGTTATCAAAGATGTGATAACAGCACATTTGGAAAGCAGTGAAATCATCGGACAAAGCCAGCATGGATTTGTGAAAGGAAAATCATGTCTGACGAATCTCAGAGAATTTTTTGAGGATGTAACTAGTAGAGTGGATAGGGGAGAACCAGTGGATATGGTATATTTGGATTTTCAAAAGGCTTTTGACAAGGTCCCACACAGGAGATTAGTGTGCAAACTTAAAGCACATGGTATTGGGGGTAAGGTATTAATGTGGATAGAGAATTGGTTGGCAGAACAAATTCCCAATTTTTCTAATAATGTTTCACCTTAAACGTCAAGTAAGTTTATCCTTGTTGTAATATGCTTTGGAAAATTGTAACCCCTAATTGTTTAATTGCAAGCCTTTGACAGGCAATTAAATTGAAATTATTATTGTGCTGTATAATTTGGTTTCAGAAGATTTACAGCTACGGTGTGCCTGGTCAACAGGACCGAGTTACACACCAGTTCCACTCCTCACTCCAATTATGCTTCTGGTTTCTGGTGACATACAGAATCCTACATTGCTGGAACAGGCCATTCAGTCCAACTCATCCACAGAGACCAGTAAACACCATTCCATATCAATCCCTTGCCTATCACTTGATCCGGCTCAATGCACAAGTGTTTCAAGTGACCATCAAGGCACTTTGTAAAGAATCCTAGCAAACTTACTCTCAGAAAGCGTAATCTCCGCACTCGGTGAAGAAGGTCCCCCTCAGATCTCCTCTGCCACCAAAACTACAATGTCCCTGTGAAGTCTGGGTGTTCCTTTTGCTCTTGCAAATACTGGAGGCATTATTAGTCCACAAGTGCTGGCCCCAGCATATCTTTAGGTTGTGTTGGTTGTAAGCACAAGTGATACATTTCACTGTATGTTTTCATGTACGTGTGATCAATAAATGAATGTTTATCGTAATCTGAATCATGTGGTTATAAATCATTTAAAATTAATTAGCATGGGAATGAGGCGAGGGGTAGGTGTACAGCTGGGGGCAAGTTTCATTCAAATAGTGCCCTCCCCTTGCCTTGAGCCCAGACTGTGTACTGTTGTTCTCTTTCCCTCAGCACTAACAGGCTGACTCCTTCTGATGAAAATCCTGCTCTAACCCCCTTTCATTGTGTGCCTCACTGAAGCTGTCCTCAACATCCAGTTCTTTCTGTTGGCCATCCTTCAATTCATTTCCTTTCATTTTGTCTCCATCGTTGTCCAATTGCAGCTCTCGACAAACAGTTAATGGTGAGAGGCATTGATCGTGTGGATAGTCAGAGGCTTTTTTTCCCAGGGCTGAAATGGCTGCCACAAGAAGGCACAGGCTTAAGATGCTTAGGAGTAGGTACAGAAGAGATGTCAGGGGGAAGCCTTTTATGCAGAGTGGTGAGTGCGTAGAATGGGCTACCGGCAACAAATTCCTGAATCTTCTGGTTCAAAAATGTTATTGCCAGTTGTTTTATAAAGGATTTATAATGGGGTGGTGGTCGGTTTGGGCACAGAATTTATAACATGTGGTTAATGTGGACATCCAGTCCTTGGAACATTTTTCAGCATTAACTTAGAACCATAACCTTATAACTGAAAATATACAAGAGAAAAGGGCGAAGGTAAAGAGAATACTCAGTCATTTCCAAACAAAATAACTTGCATCTTCTTCTTCCTTCAGGTACTTTCAATTTATTTCAGTTAACAATAAAAAAACATGAAAATTGCCAAAAGGAAGTAATTATTACCCATTCATTTTAAATTAAAGTACAAGAAACACAATTAATTTCTTGTTTTTACCCAATTATGCTTTCCAAAGCTTACTTTATTTCATAACAGATCTTAGAATTTATCTCTAAAAAATTCTTTACAGCAATTATGAGTTCCAATGTTAAAAGGAAACATACATTTCGTTAATGTAAACTTCAATATTAAGTCTTTAGTTCCATTTTTAAAATCTAGGTTGTATACAGAAATTAAAATATCTAATACTTTTAACACCAGTACATTTCATTATTTTCATAAGCTTCTGGAATATTCTCAGAGTTTAAACTACATCAAAACTGAAACATAACTCAAGGTTCCCAAAACTGACAAATACACATTAAGAGTTTAACTGTTGCAGCTACATAGACGACGTTACAATAGGCTGAACAACCTTCAAGATAAGACTGACTAGTACTGAACAAAATCATCAGAAAAATATTAAAGACAGTTTGCAACCTGGGAATGTCAAAGTAAACATACAGATACACTTTTCTATCAGTGATTCCAAGTTCCTTTCACTCACATCATTCAGGGTTTTTTTTAGATAACCATAGTGAATGATCCAGCTTTAAGAACCTAGGTGGAATTGCTATATCTGACCACTCCTGGGTCACTTGTCTATGTGCAGTTGTGTTTGTGTTCACAGTAGGGTGTAAGTTAGTGACAAAACCTAATTTCCCTCGGGATCAATAAAGAATATCTATCTATCTATGTATCTATCTATCTAACGACACAACAACTCCAGTACATTATGGAGTGGATGGGAGACATTGTCCAAGATGGCATGCAAGTTAGACAGCATCCTCTTTTCAGACACCACCGTCAGAGAGTCCAGTTCCATCCCCACAACATCACTGGCCTTACGAATGAGTTTGTTGATTCTGTTGGTGTCTCTACCCTCAGCCTGCTGCCCCAGCACACAACAGCAAACATGATAGCACTGGCCACCACAGACTCGTAGAACATCCTCAGCATCGTCTGGCAGATGTTAAGGGACCTCAGTCTCCTCAGGAAATAGAGACGGCTCTGACCCTTCTTGTAGACAGCCTCAGTGTTCTTTGACCAGTCCAGTTTATTGTCAATTCGTATCCCCAGGTATTTGTAATCCTCCACGATGTCCACACTGACCCCCTGGATGGAAACAGGGGTCACCGATACCTTAACTCTCTTCAGGTCTACCACCAGCTCCTTAGTCTTTTTCACATTAAGCTGCAGATAGTTCTGCTCACACCATGTGACAAAGTTTCCTACCGTAGCCCTGTACTCAGCCTCATCTCCCTTGCTGATGCATCCAACTATGGCAGAGTTATCCAAAAACTTCTGAAGATGACAAGACTCTGTGTAGTAGTTGAAGTCCAAGGTGTAGATGGTGAAGAGAAAGGGAGACAAGACAGTCCCCTGTGGAGCCCCAGTGCTGCTGATCTCTCTGTCGGATACACAGTGTTGCGAGCACATGTTAGGAACTATTTGTCTAAATTTAATTGTGTATTATTAAAAATAAAATAAACTGTTGAAACCACTCCATCAGCTAGAAGTATTTCCTCCTTGGTAGGGAGGGGGAACACACCACTCAAGCACTGGGCATTGTCAGTTAAAAGAGTAGACAAGGAAGTAAGCTGGTCCTTGAAGAATAGGTGGATACAATATCATCTCCCTATAGTGAGGGGACTCATAGATACCTATATTGGATACGGCTTAAAATCTCCCTTTGTGTTTCGGGTTTTGTGGGCACTGAATGTAGTGCTATCATCATGGCTATCCCTCAATGTTGAAGATGATGGTCTTCCATCTGTTGATCTACTATGGGCTCTCAAGTGGCTAATAAGTCCAATCTTAGTTTTGAAAGTTCTTCCGCATTCAGGACAGGTAGTTCCAGATGGCAGACCGCACTTTGGTTGTTGCTGCCTCTCTTTCCATTTTCTTCTCTTTTCTTCTAATACTGCACATCTGTTGGCTTCGAAAGTTGCTGTTCCTTCTCGGATGATGGCTTGCCAGAGTTTCCTGTCCTTGGCATTGGTTTCCCAATTCTTGAAGTTGATGTTACATTTCTTCATGTTGGCTTTTAAGACATATTTGAATCTCTTTTGTTGTCCGCCTCTTTTATGTTTGCCTTCTTTATGCTGGGAGTAGAAGATTTGTTTCGGCAGACATTCGTTTTTCATCTGAACAACATGACCACTCCATCTTAGCTGGTTCCTGATGACGTAGAATTCAATGCTTGTTGTTTTTGCTTCATTTAGCACGCTGACGTTGGTCCTTCTATCTTCCCAGCTAATATTTAAGTTGTTTCCAAGACAGTATTGATGGAACTTTTCAACTGCCTTCAGATGTCGTCGGTATGTTGTCCAGGTTTCTGATGCATACAGGAGCTTTGGGATTAACACTGCTTTGTACACTAGCATTTTGGTGTCTGTTTGGATGTCACGATCATGAAAGACTCTTGTTCGGAGATGTCCAAAAGCTGTTCCAGCGCATTTAAGACAATGTTGGATCTTGTCATTAAGGTCAACATTGGAGGAGAGGTGACTTCCAAGATATAGAAAGTGGTCCATGTTTTCCAGGGTTATTTCGCTAAGTTGAATTGATGGTTCTATCCGATTTGTCTCAGTTGGTGGTGGTTGATAGATGATCTGAGTCTTCTTGGAATTGATGGTAAGTCCAAGTTTCATGTATGCACGGGCGATCATACATTTACTGAATCATAACTAAGAGTTGCAAGTCTTAAAAATGCCAAACAAAGCACCTCTAGTCCTGGAACTTGAGGTGATTGTTGGACTGATGAAGGAAGTAACTGAAGAAAAAATTTTAACAGGAATCTCCAGTATACTGTTGGGAACTAGGCATTTGAGGTATGATGAGGAACTGGGCAAGTGTCTTGGTACTAACCATACCATGACATGTTTCCAGAATAAAGGCTAGGTTAACCTGGGCATTTAACTCAAATAGTGAACACAGACCTCAACGATGAAAAATCACAACCTTTCCAAGTCTTGGTAAAGGTAAAATAAAAAGTAAAATTAATCCTGGAGAACCCCTACTGTTAGATAGCAATACATTCAGGAAGGAAAATCATCAAAGTACAAGAAGCTTTGCTGAATTTTCAAGGGATTGTGGAGAAGTAGTTGGCTGGAGAGATGTTCTACATGATTTTGAAGGTTGCTGAAAGTTTGCAACCTGACTGGTTGCATTATGGTCTGATATGGAAACTCAAGTGTACAGGAACATACAAAGTTGCAGAGAGTGGTGGACTCAGCCGAATGCAGGATGGCCATATCGTACCCCACCATTGGTAGTACCTACAGGAGGCGCAGCCTCAAGACTGCAAAATCGATCAACAAAGATCCCCACCATCTGTGCCATCTACTTCTTGCAGCTACCACTGGGCAAGAACCACTGAAACCTGATGATCCACACCACCAAGTTCAAAAATAGATTTTGGTTCTTGAACCAACCTGCACAACCCTCATCTCTGCTTCAAAAAATAACTTTGAACTACAGTGAACTTTGTTTTGTTCTAATTGAATATTTTTCTTGTGAAGATTGTGTATAATTTACTTTTAATTTATGTTTACCTTGTGAATGCTACTTATCCAATGCTGTGTGCCTGTTATGCTGCTGCAAGTAAGATTTTCATTACTTATGATAATAAACTTGATCTTGAGAAGAACTACTTCCCATGGCGGCCAAGGCATTTCTTGATGTAATGTTCCCTTAGAACATAGATCAACATAGCACAGGAACAGGTCCTTTGGGCAACAATGTTGTGCTGACCTAATGAAACCAGTAATTATATGCCCAACTAAGCTAAGCCCATTTGCCTTCACAACATGCATATCCCACCACTTCCTGCATATTCATGTGCCTATCCAAGAAACTCTTAAACACCTCGATTGTCTTTACCTCCACTACCATACTTTGCAATAGACCCCAAGCACTCTTTGTGTAAAAAAAAATTGCCCTGCATTACTCCTTTGAATTTCCCTCCATCGCCTCTAGTTTTAGACATTTTGACCCTGCAAAAAAGATAGTTACTGTCCACTCTATCTGTGTCTCTCATGATGTTATAAACTTCTCTCAGGTTTCCCTCAGCCTCCACTACTCCTAAGAAAACAAACCAATTCGTCTAACCTCTCCTTATAGCAGCTGCCCACTAATCAAGGCAGCATTCTGATAAAAGTCTCCTGCAGCCTCACTAAGGCCTCCACATCCTTCCTGTCTGGAGACACAAAAGATTCTGCAGATGCTGGAGTTCTTGAGCAACACACATAAAATGCTTGAGGAGCTCAACAATTCAGGCAGCATCTGTGGAGGGAAATAAAATTGTCAAAACTTTGGGCAGAGATCATTCATCAGGACTACCAAGGAAGGAAGCTACATCCAGGATAAGAAGTTGTGGATGGGAAGGAGTAACACTGGCCGGTGATCCGTGAGTCCAGGACTGTTTATTTCCCTCCATAGATGGTGTCTGACCTTCTGAGTTGTGTTCCCACGCCCTGTTTGGGAGACCAGATATTTCACTTACCTTCCACGGTGGCAAATACATCAGGGCCCACTATGGGGAAGGCAGATGATGTCTGGGCTTACAGCAGTAATTCACTATCACCAAAGGAAGAGGAATTTGATCATCTCACAGTATCCCAGTGGTAAAGATCAGATATTGTGCACCAAAAACATCACAGGCTCATGCCACAAGAGATAAAGTTCAAAGAACTTTGTACAGTTCAAAGAAATGTACATGTCACACTAACAAAGGCTGACAAACAACCAATGTATAAAAGAAGAGAAGCTGTGCAAATAATGATAATAATAATAATAAACTAAATTGAATGCACCAAAATGTCACCATCCCTAGCACAGAATTATCAACAAACAGAGAGGTAATGAACTTTTGGTCTAATGCCTAGTCAAACAGGGTGACGCACAATCAAGAAGCAAGCTGGATTAGGGAGGAAGAAGTCTGTACTCACACATTTGAAGACATGCAAATACCTGAGGTTACAATAGATATGCTAAAAGCGGTTATAAAAATATCCACAACTAGCTAAGTACTGACAGTGATAAAATTCATAATTATTGATATAAGTGCAGCACATTAAATATATAGAAAGGTGCAATAGAGCTAGTAGAGTATAAAACAGAACAACAGGATACAATACAACTGATGGATGAATTATGAAACATACACAGTAAGTATCTGGGATATCAACAAGCAAAGGAAACAGATCATGCTGCAATAAAGGAAAAACTTCTGACAGAATTTGCTTCAAGGCCTAGGAAAATCTGCCAAATAGAGCTTAATAGTAAAAATATAACAAAGATAATACATACTTTGCTATACTCATATTAACGTATTCTTTTGGCATAATATCATCGTCTGTCACTGACTGGAAAATTTACAAAGAAAAATGAGAACTGAAATGACCAACACTGTGTACATTCAAATGCACTTAGATTAGCACTAACTACAACACAATAGGGAAGAGGAATAACAGACATAAAAACTTTACAGAACAGTCAGATAAACCTTCTAAAGATACATCTCCATCAACAAAAACAGGACTCAGTACACCATGCAAGCATATGCAATTCTGTTAAGAAGTACACACCACTAAACTTAAATGAAAGCACAACCCAGAAAAATGAAGAAATTATCACTAGTGATGAAAAAGTTAACCATTGGAGGAGCATGAAAGAAATCCCCCATGATCTGAGGAGACTAGATGTTGAAAAGGAAGCATCACTGGTATTAAATAATTAGGCCTACACAGCAATATTTCTGTAAACCTGCAGAAAGGCATAATAATAAACACCACAAGAATAGTCCGAAAGTTCCTAGCAATTGAGAAATGAGTGAGATTGGCAATGTCGTACCTCTGGTTTTACCAGCTTTAGCTCAGAAAATAACAATAATAATAATAATAATAATAATAACCTTTTATACACAGATGATTTGAAATTATATACTCCATCAGAAAAGCAAAAGCAATTAATTGAAATAGTAGAACTATTTTCAAAAGACATTAAAATTCTACACAATAATCAGATACAGTCTTCCCTCTATTCAAGACATTTACAGACAAGTGTGTAAAAAGGGCACAAAGGATCATTGGAGACCCAATTCATCCCAACCCCAAACTGTTCCAGCCGCTACCATCAGGGAGATGGTACCGCAGCATAAAAGCCAGGACCAACAGGCTCTGGGACAGCTTCTTCCATCAGGCCATCAGACTGATTCATTCATGCTGACACGACTGCATTTCTATATTGTACTGACTATCCTACTTAAATAATATTTATTATAAATGACTGTAATTGCACATTGCACATTTGAACAGAGACGTACAGGTGTCCCCCGCTTTTTGAACGTTCGCTTTACGAAACCTCACTGTTACAAAAGACTTACATTAGTTCCCTGTTTTTGCTAACAGAAGGTGTTTTCACTGTTACGAGAAAAAGCAGCGTACGAGAAAAAGGCAGCACGCGCCCCAAGCAGCCACTCTCCCCGGGAACTGCATTCTCACTGGCATTGCTTAAACACGTGCCTGTGAGCATCCATTAGCAAGATGAGTTCTACAGTATCGGAAAAGCCTAAAAGAGCTCGTAAGGGTGTTACACGTAGCATAAAAGTAGACATAATTAAGCGTTTTGATCGTGGTGAACGAAGTGAGGACAAAGTGAGATTGTCTTGTGGAAGCTGACGAAGATGATGTTGAAGAGGTTTTGCCATCCCATGACCAAGAACTGATAGATGAAGGGCTGATGCAATTGGCAGAGGAAAGGATAACCATCAAAACCGAATGCAGTAGCGAACGGACCGAAAGTGAAGTCATCCAGGAACTGAACGTGAGCAACTGCATGAGATTTTCGCTGCAATGATAAAGTACGACTTTAATTTTGAAAGGGTACAGAGGTTTAGGGCATACTTGCAGGATGGTTTGAGTGCTTACAAAGAACTGTATGATAGAAAAATGCGCGAGGCTCAGCAGTCAAGCATACTGTCGTTTTTCAAGCCTTCCACATCAGCCACAGCAGACGACGAACCTCGACCTTCAACATCGAAGCAGGCAGTCATAGGAGAAGATGAACTGCCTGCCCGAATGGAAACAGACGATGATGAGATGACACCCCAGTGTCCCACCACCCCAACTCCCAGGCCGCGGACAGATACCGATTCGCGGAGAATGCAACGGTAGCCAGGAGGCACATAGCACATCTTTAAGAAAAAAGCCGAAATAAACATGCTAATTAATTAGGTGCCACCCGGCACATAATTGTCGGCCCAGATCAGAGGCGACACAATTGGAATCGCCTCTGATCTGGGCCGACATTTACATGCTGGGCGGCACCTAATTAAATAGCTTGTTTGTTTCAGCTTTTTTCTTAAAGATGTGCTGTGTGCCTTCCGGCCACCGCTGTACCCCTGCATGCTTCGCAGATCGGTATCGGTTGGCGGCCTGGAGGGTGGGGGCCACTGCACAACCCCAACCTCCGACAACTCAGCCTAACACACCATCACCAGTGTGCTGGGCACTGTCTTCCCGATTCCCGTAAGTGATACTACACTGTACATACATTATTTCTACTTTATATAGGCTGTGTATTTTTACGTGTTATTTGGTATGATTTGGCAGCTTCGTAGCTTAAAGATTACTGGAGAGAGTGTTTTTGCCAACAGCGCTTGCATGAGATTTTCGCTACTGAGAACAGTGCAGGCAATGATTGTGGAAAAGTATTTCTACTTTATATAGGCTGTGTATTTATCATATCATTCCTGCTTTTACTATATGTTACTGTTATTTTAGGTTTTATGTGTTATTTGGCATGATTTGGTCGGTTATTTTTGGGTCTGCGAACGCTCACAAATTTTTCCCATATAAATAAATGGTAATTGCTTCTTCACTTTACGACATTCCGGCTTACAAACCGTTTCATAGGAATGCTCTACCTTTGGATGGTGGGGGAAACCTGTAACATAAAGACTTTTACTCCTCATGTATTTGAAGGATGTAAGTAATAAAACCAATTCAATTCAATAAAACTTCTAAGGATAGGCTTCCATCAGCGAAAACCAGTATCAGCACTACATGCAAGCATATGCAATTCTTATAAGAAGTATACGGACAACTGCACTGCTCTAGAGGGTGCCATATGAGGTCATTCTTACCCTCGACTATTAGGCTCCATAAGGAGTCAACTTGTAGCTGGAAAAGTGATGTCCTCTTCCTGTTAGACTGTTTGAGGTAACTTATTTTTTATTCTTTCTTACTTCTCTTCTAATATTTGTGTACCTGGGCACTTGTAATGCTTCTATGACACTGTAATTTCCTTTGGGATTAATAAATTATCTATCTATCAATCTAAACTCAAATGGAGTGCAATCCATAAGTATGAAGGCACCATCACTATTAAGGAAAAAGTTAACTATTGGAAGACATCCCCACCATCTGAGCAGACTAGATATCAACAAGAAAGTGTTGAACGCATGGCTCAGATTTGGAGACCTCTTCCCAGTAACAGAGGGGTTCCTTGTGGCAATACAGGACCAGGTGGTTAACACAAAAAATGATCAAAAATACATAACAAAAGACCAACAAATTCAAGATGATAAATGTAGAAAATGCTGTGAAAAACAGAAACAATCCAACTGTTATAGGATCCTGTAACAGTTTAACACAACCTGTTTACTTGCACAGGCACAATCAAGTATGAAACATCATTCATAAAAATTTTGCTTTAAAATACAAACATATAAATAAAATCACACTTTACTATAAATACAAGCCTGATCCAGTTTTAGATTCAGAATACCACAAATTATACTATGACTGATCTGTTTTAAAGGTAGGACAATCTACAATCTTCATCCAGACATAATAATACAGGATAAACAAGCAAGAACAATTTATTTAACAGATATAGCTTTTTCAAACACACACAGCTTACAAAAGTCAGTCAGTAAAAAACAATAGAAATATGAAGAATTAAAAGAGGAAATTGAAAGACTTTGGAACAAGAACAAATTATACATTGTCCCTATAGTAATATCTACAACTGATGTCATCCCAAAGGCACTGCACAATAACATTAAATAATTACGGCTACTCAGCAATATCTAGGTAAATCTTCAGAAAGTCACAATACTGAACACCACTAGAATAGTTCGAATATTCCTAGCAATTGAGGGTTGAGCATGCTTGGCTATGCCTGCACCTTAGGTTTTATTAGCTTGAGCTGAGAAAAAAAATATTTATAATAACAAATAAATGAATAAGTTCTAAATAATGTTGTGAACATGGATGCAGGGTCCTTGAAAGTGGGTTCACGGTTTGTGGAAACAGTTTTGTGTTGGAGTGAATGAAGGTGGGTGAAGTTATCCTCTCTGATTCAAGAACCTGATGATTGAGGAGAAATAATTGTTCCTGAACCTTGTGGTGTGGGACCTTCTCTTCCTTCCTAATGGCAGCAGGGAGAAGGGAGCATGACCTGGATGGTGGGTCTCCTTGATGACTGATGCTGCTTTCCTGCAACAGCAGTCCTTGTAGGTGTGTTCAATAGTGGGAAGGACTTTACCTGTGATGGACTGGACTGTATCCATTACTTTTTAGAGGTTTTTATGTTCAAGAGGATCACTGTTTCTGGACCAGGCCATGATGCAACAAATCAGTATACTCTACATCGCACATCTATAGAAGTTTGTGAAAGTTATAGATGACTTGCCAATCTTTGTAAACTTCTAAGGAAGTAGAAGTGCTGTCATGCTTTGTTTATAATGGCAATTACCTGTTGGACACAGGACAGATCCTCTGAACTGACAATACCAAATAATTTAATGCTGCCGACTCTCTCCACCTCTGATCACCTGATGAGGACTGGCTTGTGGACCTCCATTTTCCTCCTTCCGTAGTCAATAACTAGCTTTTCATTTTGCTGACTTTGAGTGAGAGGTTGTTGTGGCACCATTCAACCATATTTTTGATATCCCTATCGAATGGTCCCCCTGTTCAATACAATGATTCTTGATCCTGGAATCAAGAGCCTACCTCATTGTGGGACTTATACCTTAACGTCTACTTCCATTGCTCTTTCTTTGTTAAGTGCAACATTCTTTTCTGCCTTCTGTTATTGTTTTCTTTTGCAGAATCTCACTGTATTGATGTGGTTAAATAATCTGAATGAGTGGTATGCAAATCAAATACGTTTACTGCACCTCGGTGCATGTGACAATAACAATTTACCAATTTACG
Source organism: Mobula birostris (assembly GCF_030028105.1). Lineage (NCBI taxonomy): Eukaryota > Metazoa > Chordata > Chondrichthyes > Myliobatiformes > Myliobatidae > Mobula > Mobula birostris. The sequence goes on along the minus strand of NC_092371.1, from coordinate 20,637,966 downwards.
AATCAAAATGTGTGTATGTTGTCAAGGCTCAACCCTGCCTGCCATCTTATTAACAACAAATTGCATTTATATCGTCATTTGATGTACTAAAACATTCCGGAGCAATTACTCTAGTTTTATTAAAGTTGAGCTGGGAATCATTAAGATATGTCACTGAAAACTTGGTAAACAATACAGGTTTAAGGAAATGATCAAAGTGGAGTGAGGCAGAGAGATTCAGAAAGAAATGTTAGACTGAACTTCAGTAACTGAATGCATAGGTAGCCCAGGGGAAATAATACCAAAGTTCACTGTGTCTTCTACTGCATAAGTGGCTAGTTGCACTATTCTCCCACCATTAACAGTTCCGTGGTGCAGAAGACCTGCTTTTGCCTCACTGGGTAAGATCCAAAGGATTGTAAGGCACTCATTATTGACCTACTCCCTAAAAGGATTTCCTACCACCTTTGTCTCATTGTTACTCTTGAGTTAATTAAATCATGAAATCCTACCCAGAGACTTTACTGCCGGCAATGGATATTGGACGAGGTCAATATCTCCCCTTGATTATCATGGGCTGATTTCCAGCAGCATTTGATGTTTACAGCATCTCTTTCCAATATCTTAGCGAACCAACTTCTTCAGCAGTGTTAATACAGGTATTTTGCTGACTTTCAAGCTCAGATGCAGAAGGTGCTGTCATTGTAGACAGTATATAGTGGACCATAAACAAGAAAGATTTCACACACTGCAATGTTTCTTAATGGGTATCCTGGGGAATAGCTGCTAAAAGCTTGTTGTGGAGTTGCTTAATTTTTACAAGTATGCACCTTTTTATGAGAGGTGTTCTTTTCTACTTGAGGATGTTCTACTGATGTTCTTTTCTACTTGAGGATACCTTTTAATCACTTAAATTCTCATTGTCTCTTCTGTAGAGTGACAAATATAATCTGCTGCCATATATTAATCAATGTCAGCACTGGCAGGGCATTTGTTCTGCAACAGTGAGTTACAATGCATAGAAGGCTGACACTTGTGTTTAAGGCTTTTCCTACCCCAGACTGGGAGTAAGGTTGCTGTCCTCAGTGTGTTGCCCATCTTTTCACTTGGTTCGATCTTCCAATGCTGGCTTTAGCAGCAACATATCCAAAACAATTAAGAAGATGGGTCATTGTCACTGTCATCTTCAGGGAGTCAGCCTTGCAGTGACTAATTTAGCAGTGACCTAAGTCACAAAGTTACAATGAAACATTGGTTAACAATTACTTTGAGAAACATGCTCCTATATTTAAGTCACTCACACAGCTTAATTCATTGCCATGGATAATCGACTGTCTGAAATTCAACTATTCAGTTGTCAATCACCACAGCTAGAGTTAATGGTAGTTCATATTGCAATCTCCTATGTTGTGATAGATATTCACTTCCTTTGTTTTTAGCAAAGCACGGCTTTCGAAACACAGTAGCTGTAATATCAAACAGTTGTAAGTAAACTTCCAACTAATATTGTTTAGCTTCTGGTCATAAATGGGAGCCAGTCTTCAGTTCTTAAAATGTAAATGGAAAGCAATAATCAGCTTGAAGTTAAAAACACAACATGGCAGATGAGCTCTCTTTATAGCACAGACTTACTGGCTCATATACCAGTTTTACTGCTCAAGAGGTACGTTTGAAGAGAATGAGAATTTAATTTGGCTTGTTTCAAATCAGACAATATGAATAAGTTGCTTAGTTCAAGGAAGATTGCAGACCAAATGGATGCAATCATTTGGTATATCAAGAACTAATCTATTAATGTTGGTTGTTTTACACACCCAATGTAGTTAGCTTTGCAACATTAATTGTAGGTAGGTGAGATCTGTGCCTCCAAGTAGCTTTAAGACTTCTTGTATAAAAAGAATATCTGAGGAAATATTAGATATGTGTCAAGTCACCCAAGTGGCAGAGAAACAGTATGAGTGTAGACAGCAGTTCAGGCTTATTAGGAATGGGGTAAAGAACATCACAACACATGAAAGCCGTATGGGACAAACTAGAATCTATTCCTCCAGCTTCAGTTTCTGGATGGGCAATTTGTTCATTTGCATCATTTGTAAGACTTCTGGTTTATACAAATTATTCCTGTGTTTTTGAAATCCTTTGTGTCTTTGAAATGGTTTGTAATTAGGAAATCTTTTATAAGTTAGAAATCCTCTGTGAGTTTTAAATGTGTTTTAAGAATGTTGTATGGACTTAACCATTTATCACTGAAAATTGGTGAACTGCATTGTGAACTACTTTGTTAGCTGGAAGTATCTTCTCCTTGGTAGAGAGAGGGGACCCACCGCTCAAATAGTGGGTATTGGCAGCTAAACTCACCATGGAGAATAAACAGGGAAGTGAATTAGTCTTTGAAGATTGGGTAGTTACAATGCAATCTCCCTTAAGTGAAAGTACACGTGGCTATTTACTATATATCCAATAGGACTTAAGGTCTTTATTTGAGTTTAACACTTTGCGTTCAGCAAACCTAACACCATCACAATGTTAGTGTGCTTCCTAATCTATTGTCTCGTGATAGGATTTTTATTGATAATTTATTGTATCCACATTAAGACACTACATATTTTCCCTTTAAAAACATGTGCATAGATACAACATGGTGGACTCCATTTCATGAAATCCTAATACAAGAACTAGACTTGTTTCAGCCAAACAACAGGAATTCTGCAGATGCTGGAAGTTCAAGCAACACACATCAAAGTTGCTGGTGAACGCAGCAGGCCAAGCAGCATCTGCCTGAAACGTCGACTGCACCTCTTCCTACAGATGCTGCTTGGCCTGCTGCGTTCACCAGCAACTTTGATGTGTGTTGCTTGTTTCAGCCACCAAGTTAGTTTGCACTAGCATACTCAAGGACTTCAACTTCCAAAGTTACTTAAACCTTTATGTTTTCAGAGCCAAAGATTCAAGAAGGAGCTTACTTTGTAGTGAACTGATTAAATTCAGTTCAGATATTCTATTTTGTTGGCTTATCAGTTCAAGTAACACACATGCCACAGAAGTGTCAGGGAATGAAAACCTCTACCTCTAACAAGTGCCATGCAATGATCACCTCTGACTGAGGATCCAAACTCATAGCAACAGCTTTTTCCCCTTTGTCCTTCAGGTTTCTGAAAAGTATATGAACTCATGAATATGACATTGTTACTTCTCTTTTGCACCAGCTATCTATCTATTTATTTATAACTTAAAGTAATTTTATGTCATGCACTGTACTGATGCAAGATGGTGCTGGTGACCGACAGCAACATATTGCATACAGATCAAAAAATCTACTGGATACTCAAGTGACACACACAAAATGTTGGGGGAACTCAGCAAGCCAGGCAGCATCTATGGAGAAGAGTACAGTTGACATTTCGGGGAGACCTGCCGAAGGGTCTCAGCTCGAAATGCCGGCTATATTTTTTTTCCATAGATGCTGCCTGGCCTGCTGAGTTCCCCCAGCACTTTTTGTGTGTTGTTTGGATTTCCAGCATCTGCAGATTTTCTCTTGTTTGTGATTGGATTCTCAAACGAACACACTCCTGAACTGCAATTGCTGCAGTCTGCAGATGGTAATTTCCCCTTTAAGGATGTACTTTTGAACTGACTAAACAATTTGGTGCTTTTGAAATCTCCTGGGGAATTCTGTGAACTAGACTCTCACTAGTGCAGGTAAGGTCATCACTGGGGGTGGACGCTGCATCAAGGACTGATAGCAGAAGATGAACCCATGATCGGTTCTATGGGCTGATTAAATCTTTGAATAAGATTAAAATCATTGAGCTTAAGACTGGAAAATGAATTGGCATTCAGCGCCGCCTGCCTGCATTTGACTGGTCTTAATCTTTTCTCACTGCTGTCGTCAGGCAGGAGGTGAAGGAATCTTGGGTCTGCAGCTGTCAGCCTTCTGGACGGGCTTCACCTGCCTCAGCACTGAATGGGCTCTTCAGATGTGCCTCGCTTTCAGGCATTCTGCATTTCATATTAGATGTAATTTTGTTTACTGTTTTTGAAACTATTTGAGTATTGTGTCCTCTTTTGCAGATTGGATATGCAGTATTCTTTGTGTGTGCTTTTTAGTGAATTGTATTGTATTTCCTTGTTTTGTGAGTGCCTGCAAGAAGATAAAGCTTAAGGTTCATCAACATTGCCATCAATTTTGTCATTCAAATTGACATATATTGTGAAAAGAAGTGGACCCAATGTTGATACCTTCAGAACATCACTAGTAACTGGTAGCCAACCAGAATAAGCTGCCTTTATTCCCAATCTTTCCCTCTGGACAGTCAGTCAATCTTCTGTCTGTGCTCGTATCTTTCCTATAATACCATTGGCTATTATTGTGTTAAGCAGCCTCATGTGCGACACTTTGTCAAAGGCCTTCTGAAAATTCAAGTGAACAACAGCCACTGACTTTGCTTTTCTATCCTGCCTGTCATTTCCTCAAAGGATTCCAGCAAATTTGTCAGGCAAGATTTCCCCTGAAGGAAACCCTACAGATTCGTCCTACGTTGTCATGTACTTCCAAGAACCCCTAAACCTCATAATTAATTATGAACTCCAACATCTTCCCAACTGCTGAAGTCAGGCTAACTGACCTATAATTTCCTTTCTTCTGTCTCCCTCCCTTCTTAATGTGTGGAGTGACATTTGCAATTTTCCAGCCCTCCAGAATCACCTCAGAGTCTACTGATTCTTGAACGATCATTACTACTGTCTCCACAATCTCTTCAGCTACCTCTTTCATAACTCTGAGGTGTAGTCCATCCGGTCCAGCTGACTTATCTAACTTCAGACCTATCAGCTTCCAAAGTAACTTTTCCTGAGTAATAGTAACTACTCTCACTTCTGCTCCCTGACACTCTCAAACTTTTGACAAGCTGCTAGTGTCTTCCATGGTGAAAACTGATGCAGAACGCTTCTTAATTATGCCAACCATTTCTTTGTCCCCCATTGCTACTTCTCCAGCCTCATTTTCCAACAGTCCAATATTCACTATTGCCTCTCTTTTACTTTTAATGTACAGGTATCTGATAAATTCTTTGATATCTTCCTTTATATTATTGGCTAGGTTACCTTCATATTTCATCTATTCATTTTTTTGCTCCTTATGGCTTTTTTAGTTGCTTCCCAATCCTCTAACTTCCCTTTAAATGTTGCTTTGTTATATGCTTTCACTTTTGCTTTTATCCTGTCTTTGACTTGCCAGCTACATTTTCTTCATCTTTCCTTTAGAATACTTCTTCATCTTTGGGATGTATCTATCTTGCACCTTCTGAATTGCCTCCAGAAACTCCAGCCATTGCTGCTCTGCCATCATCCCTCTGCCAGTTTCCCCTTTCAGTCAACTGTGGCCAGCTCCTGTCTCATGCCTCTATAATTCCTTTTGAGTAAGGGCCTCCGTCAGTCAGAGTTGACCATGAATATTGCATCCTAGCTGTGTAGATAGGCAAGCCTGGGCAGTATGAAATGGAGAGCAAGCTGTTGCCCATGTAGCAAGCTCCCTTTCTCCACACATCTAATAAACCCAAAGGAACGGCAGACACTGATGCAGTTTGTTACCAGCAGCGTCACAGGAGTCGCCAGTCACCATTCAACTCAATGTAGGACTACCTCAGAGACTCCAGCTCCAGATGTTTCTCTCGGGATTTAGTCCCGAAGCTTTCCCTGTGAGTGGTTATAGCCAAAAGGTAGCGGAGGTTTGAGATCAGAGTTTTCCTTCTCCTAGATGAACTGTCAACTACGGGTAATGAGCCCCATCTGTCTGAAGTGTCTGGTTTTAATGAGCCCAGTAGCCTACATTTGCCCCCTCTCCTGTCAGTAGAAACGGTTCCACCTGGCGTAGTAGCTAAACTACATGTGAAGGCCAGGAACTGGATCTAGTTGTCAGAGGATATTTGAAGTGCACTCCATTGGGAGCATTCAATAAGTAGTGAGTGCTTGTGTCTATTCCTACCCCCAGCTATAATGACCTTACCTCCTTTTACTCCACTGTAATACTGATACTTCTGACTTTATCTTCTCCCTCTCAAATTGCAGGGTGAATTCTATCATATTATGATCATGGTCTCCTGAAGGTTCCTATATATTAAGTTCCCTAATCGGGCCTGATTCATTACACAGACCTCAACCCAGAATAACATTTCCCCTAGTGGGCTCAACTACAAGCTACTCTGAAAGCCATCTCGTAGGCATTCTACAAATTCCTTCTCTTGGGAACCAGCAGCAACCTGATTTTCCCAATTTACCTGCATATTGAAATCCCCTATGACTACGGTGACATTGCACTTATTATATGCCTTTTCTACCTCCCATTGTAATTTACAACCCAAATCCTGGCTACTGTTTTGGAGACCAGTATATAACTTTTATCAAGATGTTTTTACACTTGCCGTTTTTTAACTCCACTCACAAGGATTCTACATTTGCCTTTCTTATGTCACCTTTTTCTAAAGGTTCAATTATATTTTACCAACAGTGACCCCACCCCCTCTGCTTACCTCCCTGTCATTTTGATCAATGTTAATATTGTGTTATGAGATAATGTTGTTCTCACATTAATGGTTTTGAGCTAATAATGCCCCTGTTCATAAAACAGGAGCAATCATTGCCCTGTTTCAGTTCTGTGGTAATAAAAAGTGTCTACTTTGAGAAATTAAAAGCTTCTTCTTCAGTCAACTTGCACAGCTTTGAGATAATAGAAGGAAAGTTAATGAGCATCTTAGACGGTTAAAATTATTAAATTTATGAATCATCAGATGATCCACGACCCCCAGTGTCAAGGATGGCTTTGCACTTTATTGTCTGCCTGCACTACACTTGCTTTGTGGCTGTTACATTTCATTCCATTTTCTGTTATTATTTTTCCTTGTACTGCTCATTGTACTCCTGCCATGAAATAGTCTGTACGGACATCATGGAACACAAATTTTTCACTGCATCTCCGTATACGTCAACAAAATAAACCGATTCATTAAATTGCCTACGTGAAGCAGGGTTGGTATCATCTGTTGGGTCTCAGGAACCAATCAAGCCATTAAAGTCTTGCAAAGAGACATGCCTATCATTACAGTATATTGATAAACATGGTGAGCACTATAAAAAGAGAGCTACGTCAGTTTCTGTATGACACTGCACACAAATCACAAGAGCCAACCTTACATGCACACGATCAGGATCCTAAGATCTGAGAAGGTCACATTGGGTTGGAGGGAGAGGATGTTCCCTTTTCTGAGGGAATCTAGACCTATAGTTTGCAATTTAAAAGTAGGAGTTTGCTCAGTTAAGACAGGTACATGGTAGAATATTTCTCTCAAATGGTTATGTGTACAGTGTCTTGAAAAAGATATTCATCCCAACCCTTTGTTCACATAAATTGGTATTACAACCAGGGAATTTGATCAATTTAACTGAGGATTTTTATTTGTGAATCACATGTTACTTTTTTCCCACAGTAGAGCCCCAAGAACAGGGAAAAATTTAAAGCATGAAAAACTAAAAATTCAAAAACTGTAATTTAGAAGTTCAAAAGTATTAATCCCCTTTGCTCAGAACTTAGTTGAACCACCTCTCGCAGCTGTTAAAACCAGTAGTCTTTTTAGATAAGTCTCTATTAGCTTTGCACAATGTAATGGAGCAAGGTTTGCCCAGTCTTTCTTACATAATTAATCAAGCTGTGCCAGGCTAGTTGGGGAGAGGCAGTAGACAGCAATCTTGAGGACATCAAAGATGTTTGATTGGGTTAAAGTCAGGACTCTCACTGGGCCACCCAAGGACATCAATTTTCTTCATTTGAAGCCTTTCCATGGTTTCTCTGGCAGTGTGCTTTGGGTCATTACCCTGCTGAAAAATGAACTTCCTTCACAGTTTAAGCTTTCTCTCAGAGGTTATCCAGGATCTCTCTGTATTTAGCAGCATTCATCTTCCCATCAATCCTGACCATATTTGTAGTTCCTTCTGCTGAAAAGCATCCCTGTAGCATGATGCTACCTCCACCATACTTTACATTAGGGATAGTGTTACCTGGCTGATGTGCATTCAAGGATTCCCAGTCCTTCTGTTCTACTGCAGTCCTCAGTACCATACCACTCACTGTGTAAGTACTACCCTGTTTTGTCCTTTAAAAGTGCAACACCTCACACTTGACTGCATTACATTCCATCTGCCATTTTTCAGTCTATTTCTCCAGCTGGTCCAGATCCTGCTGCAAGCTCTGATGGCCTTCCTCACTGTCTACCTTGCCCCCAGTCTTGGTGCATTCTGCAAATTTGCTGATCCAGTTTACTACATTAGTCAAGTCACTTTTTATTATCATTTCAACCATAACTGCTGGTACAGTACACAGGAAAAAACGAGGCAATGTTTTTCAGGACCATGGTGCTACATGAAACAATGCAAAAACTACACTTATTATCCACATGATCGATATACTGTAGATGAAAAACAACAACGGTCCCAGCACCAATCCCTGTGGCACTCCACTAGCCACAAAGCTTCAGTCAGCGAGGCAACCATCTGCTACCATTCTCTGGCTTCTCCCACAAAGCCAATATTTATTCCAATTTATTACTTCATCCTGAATGCCAAGCAATTGAACCTCCTTGAACAAACTCCCATGTAGGACCTTGTCAAAGGCCTTGTTAAAGTCCATGTAGATCACATCCACTGCTTTGTCTTGATAACTTCCTCCAAAAACTCAAAAAGGTTAGTTAATCATGACCTACCACACATAAAGTCATGTTGATTATCCCTAGTCAGTCCCCATTTACACAAATACTTATGTATCTGTTCCCTTAGAATACCTTCCAATAATTTACCCACGACTGATACCCGGCTCACCAGCCTATAATTCCACAGCTTATTTTTGGAGCCTTTCTTCAACAACAAACAACATTAGCTACCCTCCAATCCTTCAGCACCTCACTTGTTGATAAGGAAATTTTAAATATCTCTGCTAGTGCCCCTGCAATTTCTGCAATAGCCTCCAACAACAAGGGAACACCTTGTTAGGCCCTGAGGAATTATCCACCCTAATCTACTTTAAGACAGCAAACACCTCCTCCTCTGTAATTTCTACTTAGTCCATGAACTCATTTCTATAGACTTTGTATCTGTCTCCCAAGTAAATGCAGATGAAAAGAAATCAAATGTTCTCTTGATTTCTTATACTCCACAAGTACCTCATTTGTTCCTACTTGCCTACACCTGATATGTACCTCCTTCTTTTTCTTAAGCAGGACTTTAATATCTCTCAAAATCCAAGGTTCTCTAAACCTGGTATCCTTGCCTTTTATTCTGACAGGAACATACAGACTTTACATTTGAAGACCTCTCACTTACAACTTTGGTGAAAACAGCCTGTCCCAATCTACACTTGCCAGATCCTTTCTGATACCATCAAAATTGGCCTTTTTCCAATTTAGAATCTCAACCCAAGGATAAGACCTATCCTTCTCCGTAATTATATTGAAACTGATGGCATTATGATCGTTTGATGCCAAGTGTTCTCCAACATAGTCTTTTGTCACTGCCCTGTTTCATTCCTGAGTAGGAGATCTAGAATCACACTCCCTCTAGTTGAGACCTCTTGTATTGATTAAGGAAACTTTCCTGAACATATTTGACGAACTATATCCCATCGAGCCCTTCTACTGCATTGGACACGTAATGAATATGTGGAAAGTTAAAATCGCCTACTGTCACATCATTATGTTTCTTAAAATAGCCTGCAACTCTCTACAAATTTGCTCCTTTAAATCCTTTAAGTCTGTAATATTAGCCCCATTTTTATTCCTCGGTTTCACCCATATAGTCTAAGTAAATGATCTCTCTAGTATGCCCTTTCTGAGCAATGTCGTGATATTTTCACTGACTAGTAATGCCACCTCTGCTACATTAATCCCTCCCAGCCTATCATGTTTTAAACAACAGAATCCCAGAACATTGAGCAAAAATGGCAGATGGCAAATGGAATTTAATGCAGAAGTGTGAGGTGTTGCACTTTTGGAGGGCAAAATAGGGTAGTGATTACACAGTGAGTAGTACGGCACTGAGGAGTGCACCAAGATTGGGGGTTTCGTAGATAGTGAGGAAGGCTATCAAAGCTTGCAGCAGCGTCTGGTCCAGCTGGAAAAATGGGCTGACAAAATGGCAGATGGAATTTAATACAGAGCTGTCCTGCCAATCCTGCAACCAAGTCTCACTATTGGCTACAATGTCATAATTCCATGTGCTGATCCATACTTAAGCTGATCTGACTTATCTACAATACTCCTTGCATTGAAATATACACTACACAGTACATTAGTCCCACGATACTCAACCTTTTGATTCCTGACTTTGTATGGAGGCTGAACAATATCTTTCCCCACAACCACACCATTATTTCCTCTGTTGCTCTGGTTCCCATCCCCTTACAACTCTAGTGTAGACTCCACCCACCCCCACCGTACAGCACTAGCAAAACTTCCCACAGAGATATCAGTACCCCCCTCCAGTTCAGGTCCCATCTTCTGTGGAAGACAGCCCAATGATCAAAAATCTGAAGCCCTCCTTCATGCACCATCTCCTTAGCCACATGTTAATTTGTGTTATCTTCCTGTACTTGGCCTCACTAGCATGTGGCATGGGTAGAAATCCGGAGATAAGAGCTCTGGAGGTCCTGTCCTTAAACTTAGCACTTAACTCCCTGAACTTACTTTGTAGGACCTTATCACCCTTCCTACAAATGTTCATTCATCTTTTCAGTTATTGTGATGCGTGAGCCAGCTCCACTTTGCATAATTAATCTGTCCCATTCGGCTTCAACAGCACAGCCAGTGAGCTTTGGCAAAAAATGTCGCTTGAGTTTCATGACATTACAGACGGGTAAAAGGATTCATTTCCATTCATCTTATACATGCATATTAAGATTACATGCAATGCCAAGGCAGATCAGCACTGAGTCGGTGGCTAGTGTAGGCACAGACAGAGAGAAAGAGACAGGCCTCTCTGGGAAGGGTGGCAAGAACAGCCAATTCACTCTTTCACAGAATGTGTTTGCTAGCAACTTAAAGATACAAATCTGTGCCACCGAGTGGATACCTTTCATCCTGCGGCACGTATATCACCTCAATACTGAAATGTGCTCATGTCTCTTCTGGTAAATTGACTGTTCACAGAAGCCAGCTTCCCCAGCACTGGTGGAACAGTCACACTCTTGTGAGGTTCGCTAGAGCAGATGCAGCCGCCAGAAGAGGCGGCGCCCCAGGAAGATGATGAACATTTCACAGAGTCATGGATTCATAGAAGCTTAAGTCAACAAGTCCTCACTGACCATTAGGTACCCATCTGCACTAATCCTATTTCACTCTCCTTGCTTCCTCATTAGTCAGGGATGACAATCAAGAAAAATGGAACTCGTAATCCTCAGCACAGGGACCATGGAGCAAAACATCAGCTTTGTCCATCGGTGTAGAGTTGCCAGGATTGGCTATCTAGTGCCGCCTGCCTTGATACTTGCTTCTGTTAAAGATTGGAATAGAACATGTCAAAGTGAATATGGAAGTGACCAATAAAATATTCATTGTTATAGTCAATATTACAACTCTTATTAACTCAAAAGGCTATTTGTTGTATGTAATTATATGGTGCTTTTTAGAGAAGGTCAATATATTTACAGTTTGAGTGCTCCATGGAAAGAGTTCAATGTTTATAGATATAAATATGACACTGTGGACACTGTTGAATTAAGAATGAGTAACGTATGAAAAAGAAAATTAAAAGGAGGTACCTGTATTGGAAATTGAGATTTGACCAGCGACCAATCAGAGAGATCAGAAACTTGAGAGGCCATAATTCACTTAGGTGCGCTGAACTATTTAAGGCAGAGACTCATGGCAATTTTTTTGGAGCTTTGACCAGCAACCAATTGGAGGGATCAGAAGATTGAGAGGATGCAATTTACTCAGGTTCGTTGACCGACTATTAAAGGCATTGACTCACAGCAGGTTTTTTGGAGTTTTGAGCAGCTGCTAACTGGTGTTTGGGATTGACTAAGAACAGCAAACTAAAGTAAAGCAGTGGCAAGCAGAATGGCCATAGTTGGCATGGCCAGACTCAGAATGGAGATATTGAGGATTTATACTCTTCGAAGCTTCATTCAGACAAAGCAAAAACAAAAAGCTGTAGGTAGAGGATTTTTTCCCACTTCTCTACATTACTTAGAACAGTAGAAATGCCAGGCAGGATAGTGAAATGCTCCTCTTGGGAGATGTGGGAAGGTAGGGAAGGTTAGTGTCACTAACAACTACACCTGTGAGAAGTGCATCCAGCTGCAGCTTCTAACAATCCACTTTAAGGAGTTAGAGCTGGAACTGCTTTACCTCCGGATCATTTGGGAGGCTGAGGGCATGATAGATAGGACTTATAGAAGGATAGTTATACCCAAGGTGCAGGACACAGGAAAGCGGGAGACAGTCAGGAAGAAGAAAGTGATTAAGCAGCCAGTGCAGAGTACCCCTGTGGCCACCCCACTTAACAACAGTGATATTACTTTGGATACTTTTGAGGGGGGTGGGGAATGGTATATCAGTCGGGTCTCTGGCACTGAGTCTGGCTCTGTGACTTGGAAGGAAAGGTGGGAGAAGAGGTAAGCTGTGGTGATAGGGGACTTCGTTAGTTAGGGAGACATAAATGAGGTTCTGTGGATGAGAATGAGATTCCTGGGCGTTATGTTGCTTACGATGCCAGGGTCCGGAACACCTCGGATTGAGTCCTCAACATTCTTACGTGGGAAGGCGAGCAGCCAAGGGTCACGGTCCATGTACTGCAGGTACCAGTGACACAGGTAGCACGAGTGACAAGGTTCTGCAAAGGGAGTTCAGGGAGTTAGGTCTAAGTTAAAGGGCAGGACCTCTAGGGTTGTGATCTCAGGATTGCCAATGCCACATACTAGTGAGGCCCAAAATAAAAAGGTTATAGAGCTTAACACTTGGCTAAGGAGTTGTTGTAGGAGGGAGGGCATAAGATTTTCAGAGCATTGGGCTTTATTCTGGAGAAATTAAGACTTGTACAGAAAGGACAGTTTGCTCCTGAACTGGAAAGGGACAAATATCCTAACGGGGAAGTGCATAATGCGGTTTAAACTAGAGATGCAGGGGGATGGGAATCACAGTGCCAGAACAATTAGTGAAGAGTTTGTGGAGAGAGATGTTGGTAAGACCTCAGACAAAGTCAGATATCAAAAAGTTGAGCGTGGTGCAACTAGTGTCTCGAGCTGTGTATACTTCATTGCAAAAAGTATTGTATGAAAGGCGGATGAGCTTAGGCCATGGATGAACCCCTGGAATAATATATTGTGGTCATGAGAGAAACTTGGTAGCAGGAGGAACAGGACTGGCAGCTCAATATTCCAGGATTCTGCTGTTATAGACATGACTGAGTGAGTGGGAGGGATTAAAGGTGGAGGGCAGAATTAATAGTCAGGGAAAATATCATAGCAGTGCTCCGTCATGATAGAGTGAAGAACTCATCCAGTGAAGTGTCATGGGTGGAACTGTGAAAAAACAAAGATATAACCGTGGGTTATATGGCAGACCATTCAACAGCCTGTGGGATTTAGAGGAAAAAATTTGCAGAGAGATTGCAGACTGTTGCAAGAAACATAAGGTTGTTGTAGTAGGTGATTTTAACTTCCCACATATTAACTGGGACTCCCATACTGTAAAAGGACTAGATAGGATATAATTTGTCAAAAGTGTTCAGGAAAGTTTCCTTATTCAGTACATAGAAGTGCCAGCAAGAGAGTATACAATGGTAGATCTGCTATTATGGAATGAGACAAGTTAGGTGACAGAAGTTTGTGTAGGAGAACACTTATCATCTGGTGAACATTATGCAATAAGTTTTAAAGTAAGTATGCATAATGATAGGCCTGGGCTGTGGGTTGCAATTCTAAATTGGAGAAAGGCCAGTTTTGATGGTATTAGAAATGACCTGGCAAGTGTGGAATGGGATAGGCTGTTTTCTGGCAAAGGTGTACGTGGTAAGTGGGAGGCCTTCATAAGTGAAATTTTGAGAGTACAAACCTTTTATGTGCCTGTCAGAGTAAAAGCTAAAGATAACAAGTGTAGGGAATCTTGGTTTTCAAGAGATATTGAGGCCCAGGTTAAGAGAAAAAAGAGGTGCATGTGAAATTTTGAGGGGTATTGATACTCTGTGCCCTTGGGCAAGGCATATCTTTCCCTGGTCACTGTACTTCTTTTCTCATATTCTTACAAGCTAATTTCTTTCAGCTCCTCTAATCTAGACCGGGAATTTCCAATTTGGTGTCCAAGCACCCATCCGTTAATGCATCAAAAAGGTTGGGAAGCCATGCTCTAAGCCTATTGGTCTCCATTGTTTCTTGGTTTTATTACTAATTCTATGAAGCCAGACACAAATACTTAGCGATTTTTTCTGCTGTTTCTTGTTTCTTCAAAATGGTTTCTCCTGTATCAAACTGCAAGGAGCTAAATTAAAATTTTGCTAGTTTTTTTACTTTTACACAGTTCTGTAGATGTTTTTGCAATCACTTTTGCTAAATTACCCTGGTATTCTGCTCCAATTTCTTTAAATTCTTTGCTGTATGCTGAACATTTTCTCATTCTCAGGATTCCTGCTCCTTTTGGCAACACTACATATCTATTAAAAGGGGAGCATAGGATCTCAGAACTGAGATAACGAGAAATTTATTCAACTGGAGGGTGTGAGTCTGTGAAATGTGCTGCCTCAGGTGAAGGAGACCAAGTCACTGGATGTATTTAAGGCAGAGATTGATTGGTAAGGGTGTCAAGGATTACAGGGAGAAGACTGGAGAATAGATTTGAAAATAAAATCAGCCAAATAGTGGAGCAGTCTTGATGAGTCAAATGGCCTAATTCTACCCTATACAGTATATTTTTTAAATCTGCTTTTCCCTTAACTTCTCTTGTTAGCCATGGTTAGACTTTTTTTTCCTGTATGATCTTTGTGCTTGAAGGTAAAACATATACTGTAATCAGTAAGTTATTATGATTTCTGATCAGCAAACAGCCTTCCACAAAAATAAAATGTTTTGTACTCGTTTGCAAGTCCTACAAATAAATACCTGCCAAGGTTTTGAAATGCATTAATAAGTTTTATTTGCCTTTACTGAAGCACTAGATACATTTTCTTCTTTGCTGAACACGGAAGTCTGAGTCATACCCTCTAACTTTCTGAGTAGATTCCCATTTTCATTTCTGTTCAGCCTTATTTTTCCTCTTGCATATCTTTTTCCTGTTGATGTGTCTTTTGAATATTTTATGCTGTGGCCAGCTTATTCCTTGAAACCCAGTTGTTCAAAGAATAATCAGCATTAGAATATTTTAAAGATAAAGATAAAAGAAACTACACTATTTTTTACTCAAGAGCCCTGACAGGTAAGGCAGATGAAGCTCGGGGAATAGAAAGGTACAGGGAACTGGCATATTCTAGCTATTTCAGAAACATAGTTGAGAGATGGGCAAGACTGGCAGGGTACAGACGCTACAGGCATGATAGAGGTGGAGGTTATTAAAGAGGAGGGAGAGTGCATTTTTTGATTAGGTAGAACATCACAAAGGTGTCTGTGAGAATATTTCTGCGGCGATAATTGACGAAGCCATATGAGTAGAACTTCAAAATAAAAAGGGGTTGATCATTTTGATGGGATTTTACTATAGCCCCCCACAGTCAATGAGAATTAAAGAAGCAAATATAGACCTCCTATTGGGAAGTGAGACAGGGCAAGTGGTTGAAGAGTCAGTGAAGAGAGTGCTTTGGGACCAGAGCCCGTAATTCTATTAGTTTTAAAATAAGAAATAGGTATGGCTGGTTCACAAGTCAAAATCCTAAACTGGAGCAAGAATAATTTTGATAACATTACAAAGGAACTTGCAAAAATTGATTTGGAGAGACTGTTTATATATATATGGGAATCTGGCAAGTGAGATAGGGAGAGTTCAGGGCCAATATGTTACTGTTAAAGTGAAGGGCAAAGTTGGTAGGATTAAGGAACACTGGTTAATGATACAGTAGATATTGCTGGACTGGTCAGGAAAAGATGGCATATGTCAGGTATAGGCAACTGGGATCAAGCAAATTCCTTGAGTATAAGGGATGTAGGCATACATTTTAGAAGGAAATTTGGAGGGCAGAATGAGGGCATGGGATATCCTTGGTAAATAAGTTAAAGACGATTATTTAAGTCTATTAGGACCAAAGTAGTACCTAGGGAGAGCATTGATCTCTTTAAGGATCAGTGTGGGAGTCTAGTTATGGAGCTACAGGAGAAGGTTGGTTAAGAAGGCATATGGAGTGTTGGCTTTCATTAGTCAGGAGATTGAGTTTTAGAGTCATGAGGTAATGTTACAGCTCTATAAAACTCTTGTTAGACTACACTTGGAGTATTGTGTTCAATTCTGGACGCCTCATTTTAGGAAGGACATAGAAGCTTTAGAGAGGGTGCAGAGGAGATTTACCAGGATGCTGCCTGAATTAGAGAGCATGTCTTATGAGGATAGGTTGAGCAGGCAGGGACTTTTCTCTTTGAAGTGAAGGAGGATAAAAGGTGATTTGACAGAGGTGTATGAGATTATAAGAAGTTTAGACCGAGTTGGCACCCAGCAACTTTCCCCAGGGTGTCAATGGCTAATGTTAAGTTGATTGGAATAAAGTATAGGGGATGTAGATGTAGGTTGCTTTTATACATGGGGTGGTTGGTGCACATTCTATGTTCAAAGGATGAGGTCTCATCTAAATATTTCCCTCCAATATTATGGATGCTAGGAAATTAGGGAAAGTGAACACTGATATTTGGAAATATATTGACATTAAAAAAGAGGAGATGTTGTGGCACAAAAGCACAAGGACATTAAAGGTGACACCACAACAAGGTCCTGCCGTCCCTTGCTGACACACTGGGGTGGGAAAGGTATGAAAAAACACCAGCTGGCAGAGAGGCAAACAGGACAGTCATTCTCATCATGGGGAGGGCCACGCCAGTCATGGCCAAAATCCAGTCTGCTACAAACTGCCAAATCATGGGAGATGAGGGTGGATGTGGGGAGAAAACTGTATTTCCCAGAGGTGGTGGAAGCCACACTTTGACCAGGAATTGAACTGTGGCCCAGCAAAGACAAGAAAATCATTTAGGTGGAGCTCACAGTACCAATGGAAGAAGGAGGCGAAGAGGCTCACGATAGGAAGGCCATGAAGTACCAGTCATTAGTCCAGGAGTGTAGGCTCAAAGGAGGGCAGATGTGGCTATTCCCTGTGGAGACTGGCTGTAGACAGTTCCCAGCAAGGTCAGCGTAGAGGTTGCTGTCTGCGCTGGGCCTTGATGAAAAGAGCAAGAACCAAGCAGCTCACAGGATGGAGGAGGAAACAGAAAGAGCCTCTTGCTGGATATGGAGCAGGCGAGAGGGGTTGAGCTGGAAGTCAGGAGCAGATGGGCAGTGACTTAGCCACCACTGCAGACCCGTCGACTGGTGAGTGTAGTGGTTAAGGGTCAAAACACTCTGTGAAGGTTGGGCACCACCTGACAACATCTTCCCCTGGCCAAAGACTATGGTTATCTCATCAGGTAACTGTAGAGAGCACCACAGTGTACAATGCAAGCACAAACCCATGGGGCCTGACTAAGTACACCCCTGGATACTCTGGGAAGTAGGAGAAGAAATTGTGAAGTTTGTTGTTTTGCAACAGCAGTACAACGCAATACACAAAAATATAAATTTCAATAAAGAATATATATTAAAAATAAATTAAATATGTCATGCTAAAGTAGAGCAAAAATAGTGAGATATTCTTCATGTATTGGTTCATTGTCCATTCAGGAATCTGATGGCAGAGGGGAAGAAGTTGTACCTAAAATGTGGATTGTGTGTTTTCTGGCTCCTGTACCTCCTCCCTGATGGTAGCAGTGAAAAGAGGGTATGTCCTGGGTGATGGGTTGCTTAATGCTGGATGCCCTCGTTTTGAGGCATTGCCTTTTGGAGATGTCCTTGATGCTGGGAGGCTAGTGCCCGTGATGGAGCTTTCTGAGTATGCAACCCTCTGCAGCTTTTTCCAGCACCAGATGCTGCTGCAAACAAAATGCTCAATGGTACATCTGTAGAAATTTGCTCGAGTCTTTGATGACATATCAAATCTCTTCAAGCTCCTAATGAAATATAGCAGCTGACATGCCATCTTCTTAATTGCATCAATACATTGGACCCAGGATAGATCTTCAGAGATGTTGACACCCAGAAACTTGCTATTGCTCACCCTTCCCACGGCAGATCCCTTGATGAGGACTGGTGTGTGTTCCCTCAACTTCCCTGTCTTGAAGTCCACGATCAATTCCTTGGTCTTACTGACTTTGATTGCAAGATTGTTATTGTGACACCACTCAACCAACCGACCTACCTCACTCCAGTACCCACCCTCATCAGTGTCTGAGATTTGCCAACAGCAGTTCTATCATAAGCAAATTTATAGATGGCATTTCAGCAGTGCCTAGTCACAGAGCCATGTACAGAGAGTAAAATATGCATCCTTGAGGTGCACCAGTGTTGATTGTCACTGTGGGTGAGATGTTATTCCCAATCTGCACTGCTTGGCAGAGAATTTTGTACTTTCCTTCGACATGGGTGAGGTACTAGAGGATTGGTGGGTAGCTAATGTTGTGCCTTTATTTAAGAAGGGTGCAAGGAAAAAGCAAAGAACTACAGGATACATCTGTGGAGGATTCATTACTGGAGGAGATGCTGAAACTCTGGATCCGTCGGCATTTGGAAGGGAAAAGACTGATTAGGGATAATTATTGTTGCTTTGTGTGTGGAAAATTGTATTTCACAAGTTTGAGTATTTTTTGAAGGGATGATCAAGAAGATTGTTAAGGGCAAAGTGGTTGCTGTCTTCCACATGGAGTTTGCTTTCATGTCTTTTGACAAGGTTCCTCATGGTAGGTTTGTAAGGTTAGGTCACATGGAATCCAAGATAAACTGACCAAAAGGATATAAATTGGTTTGGTGGTAGGGGGCAAAGGCTGTAGTTAAGGGTTGATTTTCAGATTTGAGTCCTGTGACCAGTGGTTATCTGCAGGGATCAGTGCTGGGTCCACTGTTTGACACATGCAGCAACGATTTGAATGAGAATGTAGGCATGATTAGCAAATTGGCAAATATCAACAGCTTTCAATAGGTACCTTTAATGTCAGAGAAATGTATACAGTATACATCCTGAAATTCTTTTTCTTCACAAACATTCCCAAAAACTACTCATTTACCCAGTCATTTGACATACCACAGGTTCTCTCTCCCCCTAATAAGGGAAAAAGAGATGTCCTTGTTTCACAGCAAGATGGGAGACATAACAAACAACTGATTTATGATGTGAAAAATCTGTTGCATCACCTTCTCCGAGCTCTGCGCTCAGGTAGTCGACACCAAAAAGGCACAGGTCTCCGGACACACAACCCCTGGCAGCTAACCCGCTGCTCCCGATGTTCCGTGTTCTCCCATGACGCTTCAATCGGGGACACCAGCCTAGAATCAGCACGTCTCCAGGGCCATGAAAATCTGGAACCCTGAAGGCATGATTGCTTTTCAGGTTGCATCCTTGGGATTTCAAAACGCGGCCAGGCGTGAGGCCCTGAGAGCGGATCCCATTCCCGCAAATAACTGAAATCAGAGTGTAACTCGAGGTCAGGGTCTTCAAACGATCTTTAAAAAGGAAAAAAAAATATCAAAATCGAAATAGAGCTGTTTCCGAAGATGTAAGCAAAGGAGTCACCTTTTAACACCATCTTGACTTCATCTGCCCTGCATTCACCGAAATTGATGGTGTGTTGGACAATGAAGAGGGAGTCTGAGGTAAAATGGCATCGAGATCAACTGGGAAAGTGGGTCACTGAATAGCAGATTGAATTTAATTTGGACCAATATGAAGTGATGTGTTTTGGAAATTAACCCATGGCCTCACTTACACAATAAATGACAGTGCCTGGGGAGTGTTGCAGAACAGGGAGACTGGGGAGGTGGGGTAGAGGGGGTACAGGTACATAGTTCCATAAAAGTGGAAATATGGGTAGACAGGGTGGTGAATAAGATGTATGGCATGCTTGCCTCCTTTGAATGGTACACTGAGCACATCATGTTGCACTCTATAACCTGCTGATGAGACCGCAACTGGGATATTGCATGTTATTCTCATCATCACACTACAGAAATGCTGTGATTATGTGGATAAGCTGCAGAAAAGGTTAACAAGCATTTTGCTAGGACTGAAGTGCTTGTGTTACGAAGAGAAACAGGATATGCAGTAATCATTTTCTCTGGAGTGAAGGGTGACATTATAAAGAGTTATAAATTCACAATGACCTTTGAAAGGGTGGATGGTTACAAACTTTTTTCCAGTGTAGGGAAATATAAAATCAAAGGACATAATTTTAAAACTGGGGGGGGGGGAGTTATTTAAAGGGAACCTGAGAGGCAACTGTTTCCATGCAGAGGTTGATGAATATGCAAAACAAATTGCCAGAGAAAATGGTAAAGGTGGGGATAATTTCAACATTGAAAAGACATTTAGATAGGTTAATACATGGTGATTTATAGAGACATGGAACAGATGCAGACAAATTTGACTAGCTCAGATAGGCACCTTGCTCAGAGTGGATGAGTTGGTCCAGAGATCCTGTTTCCATGTTGTATAAATCTATGTTAGATTTGGATAGGTTCTTGATAAGCAAGGGATGAAACGCTATCTGTAGTAAATGGAAACATAGAATTGAGATTAGAATCAGATCAGCCATGATTTTATGAGTGGTGGAGCAGGTGTGAGCGATTGAGTAACCAACCTCGGCTTCTCTTTCTCATGTTCTTTGAGATTCTATTTAAAAATTGCCACTTTGACCAAGCTATCAATAATCATCCCAATGAGGTGTCACTTTATTATCCAAGAACATCACTGAAATAATTTGCAGCATTTAACTATATAAAAGCAAGATGTTGTATAATTCTCTAATCAGCAGTTAGTTAAGTAGAGTGATTGACCATTGTGATGGATATTCACTGTCTTCGACAGGAGATCTCATGTTTGCTAAGATTGCTTTCTAAACAGCAGCTGCCATTTGAAGGTCACAAACAGTTGTCAGTAAACTTTCAACGACATTATTTTTTAAACTTCTGGTTGTAAAAGGAAATCAGTCTTCAGTTCTTAAAATGTAAATGGAAAGCAGTAATCAACTTGAAGTTAACAAATTACTCACTATAGAACAGCTTTGACAATAGCTCTGTACTTTGATGATGTTCTGTCTATGAAAATTAATTTTGCCTGCTTTATTATTGTTCAGATATGCAGTATAAGACGATGAGGATTTTAGTTTGTGCTGTTTCAAACAGACATGTTGACCTTGGACAGTTTAGTTCAAGGAAGCTTGCAGAACAGATGGATAATATCATTTTGCATATCAATAACTGAAGTGTTTATAGTTGAAAGGTTTCATGTACTCAGAAGTTAGCTTTACAGAATTAATGAAGATCTCTTTCTAAAACATGCTTTCAGAACATTTGTGTTAAAAGGATATCTGAGGAAATATCATATGTTTATGAAGTCACCCAAGTGGAGAAAAAGGGTCTAACTGCAGAAAGCAGTTCAGGCTCATTAGGAATGTGGCAAGGAATGTCAAGAAGAAACTTGGAAGAAACATAGGGTGAAATATAATCCATTCCACCAGCTGAAACACTGCCATAAGAAAACAGCATCCTTCATCACCTAGACCATGCTTTAGTTTCACTGCTGCCATCAGGTAGATGGTACAAGAGCCTTAGGACTCATACCACCAGGTTCAAGAGCAGTTACCACTCCTCAACCATAAGACTCTTGAACAAAAGAGAATAACTACACTCACTTGCTAATCCATTGAGTTGTTCCCACAACCAATGACCTCATTTTGTGGAAACTTAATTTTGTTATTTCAAGTTCTCATTACTTATTACTATTTACTTATATCTACATTTGCACAGTTTGTTGTCTGCACTCTGGTTGATCTTTCATTGATCCTGATATAGTTACTATTCTATAGATTTGCTGAGTATGCTCACAGGACAATGAATCTCAGTGTTGTATACCGTAACATATATATACTTTAATAATAACATTAACTTTGAACTTTGAAATTTGAACCTCATTTTCTGCGATGAATGATTTGTTTGTCTACAGTTCATGGGTATATCTTTTCAGGTTATAGGAATCGTACTTGTGCTTTGAAAATCTTTTGTGTCTTAGAAATGGTCTGTGCTTTATTTTTACGTTTAAGAAATGGTTTATGTTTAGGAGATGGGGACACCACACATCTCCCCCATTTCATGCACATCCGCTCTCACTCCATCCTCCCGCCACCCCACTAGGAATAGGGTTCCCCTGGTCCTCACCTACCACCCCACCAGCCTCCGGGTCCAACATATTATTCTCTGTAACTTCTGCCACCTCCAACGGGATCCCACCACTAAGCACATCTTTCTCTCCCCACCTCTCTCTGCTTTCTGCAAGGATCGCTCCCTACGCAACTCCCTTGTCCATTCGTCCCCCCCCATCCCTCCCCACTGATCTCCCTCCTGGCACTTATCCTTGTAAGCGGAACAAGTGCTACACATGCCCTTACACTTCCTCCCTTACCACCATTCAGGGCCCCAGACAG
Organism: Mobula birostris; assembly: GCF_030028105.1. NCBI lineage: Eukaryota > Metazoa > Chordata > Chondrichthyes > Myliobatiformes > Myliobatidae > Mobula > Mobula birostris. The sequence continues at coordinate 20,615,258 of NC_092371.1, read as the reverse complement.
TCCTTCCAGGTGAGGCAACACTTCACCTGTGAGTCGGCTGGGGTGATATACTGCGTCCGGTGCTCCCGATGTGGCCTTCTATATATTGGCGAGACCCGACGCAGACTGGGAGACCGCTGCGCTGAACACCTATGCTCTGTCCACCAGAGAAAGCAGGATCTCCCAGTGGCCACACATTTTAATTCCACATCCCATTCCCATTCTGACATGTCTATCCACAGCCTCCTCTACTGTAAAGATGAAGCCACACTCAGGTTGGAGGAACAACACCTTATATTCCATCTGGATAGCCTCCAACCTGATGGCATGAACATTGACTTCTCTACTTCCACTAATGCCCCAGCCCCCCTTCGTACCCCATCTGTTATTTATTTTTATGCACACATTCTTTCTCTCACTCTCCTTTTTCTCCCTCTGTCCCTCTGACTATACTCCTTGCCCATCCTCTGGGTTCCCCCCCCCCTTGTCTTTCTCCCTAGGCCTCCTGTCCCATGATCCCCTCATATCCCCTTTGCCAATCACCTGTCCAGATCTTGGCTCCATCCCTCCCCCTCCTGTCTTCTCCTATCATTTTGGATCTCCCCCTCCCCCTCCCACTTTCAAATCTCTTACTAACTCTTCCTTCAGTTAGCCCTGATGAAGAGTCTTGGCCTGAAACGTCGACTGTACCTCTTCCTAGAGATGGCTGCCTGGCCTTCTGCATTCACCATCAACTTTGATATGAGTTATGTTTAGGAAATTGTTTGCATTGGGAAATGTATAAGACAGAATACTTTTGTTAATTTTAAATGTGTTTTAAGAGTGTTGTTTTTATTTAAACATGTATCACTGAAAATAAATGATCTGTATTTTAAATGACTTTGGTAGCAGGAAGTATCTCCTCCTTGGTAGAAAGGACCCACTGTTCAAATAGTGGGTAGTGGCAGCTACATTTACCGTGGAGAATAACCAGAAAAGTGAACTAGTTTTTAAAGATTGGGTAATCTCCCTTTAGTGAAAGTACTCATTACTATTTATATTGGATAGAGCTTAAGTTCTTCTACTGAGTTTAGAACTTTGTGGTTAGCAAACCCAATGTCATCATGCAATGATCATCCAAGTTGAAATGCATTAAACAGTCATGAGCTACATTCCCCCTCTTCGAATCAGCTATTGGTTAATCTATTAGTTATGGTTCAAATTGTTTGGTTGCTCCTTCAATAATTTAAAGATTAAATACCATCAGAATTCTGACTTGAATTCTGCATGCTGTTGAGACAGAATTTTAACCATCTTCTAATCTCATATATGGTGACAAGTCCAACTTGATTTTTCAAATAACAAGATTCCATACACTAATTCTGTAGCCCTTCCAGTTATTTTGCAATTTTTTTATGTGTGTGTTCAATTCCTCAAAGTGCATAATTTTATCACTGGGACCAACAATGGTCTTGTGAATAGCAACTGAAAGACAGACTAGTTCATGTGAGAGTACCCAAAAGAATTGTTCAATCTTTAATAGTTTCTGAAACAAACTGCTGTTCTGTTGAATGGGTTGATTGTCTAATATCCTTGATAAACAAAAATGTATTGATCTTAGATATTAAATTATTAATTGAGTTGACTGCTCCTATTACTCCTGCCAGAAAGTTTTAAAAATATTTGCTGAAGAAATGTTTTTCAAAGAAATTCTTTTTCTCCAGAATGGCTGTCAACTCTTCACAAAACCTACTAATCTGAATTACCTATAATTGGAAATGCATCTCTTCATTACATACTATAGAGCTGATAACTGACATGGTGAGAGGAGACTTCAGCAAGGCTGCCTATGGATTAGAATATTAGTTCTTTCTATTGTGAACACATAGCTGGTACTGATTCCCTCTTCCCTAAATATGTAAACAATTAAAATTTAATTCCATGACTTTTAAGCTGAGCTGAAAGTCTCTCATGTGCTTTCCAGAAGACCACACCACACCTTTGTTAACTTCTTCATAAACCTGGTTTCGTTTCATTAGACCTAATTTGTGTTGTTTTTTTCTGATCAGAAACTCTGTTCTTAATTATAGATTAAGTATCAATCCAAGAACACTTCCATGCCTGATATGAGGCTCACAGAGCAACAACTTCTCAATTAGACCAGAGTCAAAGCACGGGGTCATGAACGACTCCATCTCGAAGCGGTGAGGAAGATTGAAGCATTGAGTTGAGTGCAGAGGGGTCAGCGATGGCTCCCAACAGAGATAGTCAGCAGCCGGATCAGTGCATTCAGCCCCAGATCGGCAGCGTTCAGACCCGGGTCGGCGGTCACTCTTTACAGAAAGACTGAGTTCGTGCAGCTGCTCCCTCGTATGCATATGAAAAGTCATTTCCCATATTCTCAGATGTATGTGATTATTGGACTGCACTTTATATTATCTTTCTTCAATTTTTCATTGTCTTTCTTTCTTGGGATGATTGGAGGGTGGGTGATCTGTTATCTTTTGTGTGTAAGAGGAGTGTTAGGGAATTGGTGCTACTGTTGCTGTTCTTCTTTATGAGTGAGGGGGCAGAGATTGTTATGTGTGGAGGTTCAGTAATTGTTATTGTGGCTCTCTTTTGCTTGGGGTTAAGGGGGGATTTTGGAGTCTATATGGTTTGTTTCTTTTCTTTTTTATGCCAGCGCGTGGGGGAGTTGATGTCTTTTCTTTCATCAACACCCCATTGTCTTCCTGTATTTCATGGCTATCTGAGGTAGACAAATATCAGAGTTGTATTATACAAGTATACTTTGCAATTAAAATGAACCTGTGAACCTTTGAATTTCACTATTTAAACAATGGACTTAACCTTCAACTTTCCAATCCTGAATAGGGAACGTTTTTGAAGATTGAAATATTTATAACATCCCCACCTTCCTTTCTTGGAATGTCAGGGTAATTTGAGGATATATTAACCCAAATGCTAATATTTTTTAATATTTACTTTAATAAGGCATTTTCTCCTCACTTCCATGAGCTCTGTATTCTCAACAAAATGGCAAAAAGTGCTTTCCAAAATCCTTGAATGTATCTACTGCATGATTTTGATCAGCCTTCTCAGTTACATCATCAAAGAATTCAGTTAAGTTAGTCAAACACAGTTTGCCTTTATCAAATCTATACTGGGTCTCTTTAATTAATCTTTACAAATTATGCTTCATTGCATCCTTGTTAATGGCTTGCAATAATTTCTCCAACACTGATACCAGTATTGGAGGGTTTATAATCTCCACCAACCCCTCTCCTTCCCTGAAGCACAATATAAAGTTGTACTTCCAGTCTTCTGGCACTGCCCCTGGATGTGGTAATGAATGATAAACTTTTGCCAATCTCCACCGTTCTATTCTGACTTTGAATTTTCAGTAATGCTATTTTTTTTAATTGCATCCTCCCATTCTGACCAAAACTCACCACTTGTCTTTTATTGGCACTTTCACATTACTTACAATATTGTGTTAAAACTTTAGGCACATATATATATATACATACATATATAGCTACCTGCGGTACCTAAGACTCTTGCACATTGCTGTCGTAACTTTATGTATTGCACTGTACTGCTGCCACTAAAAATACAAGTTTTATGACGTATGTGAGTGATGACAAATCTGATTCTGATATGGGTCTGAATTGTGGACTGAGAGTGGGAAGAGGGCAGGAAGAGGGGAATCATGGCTGGGAAAAGGGGAAGGAAGAGGGGAGTGAGCAGGAAGCACCAGAGAGACATTCTGCAATGATCAATAAACCAATCTGATCTTGCCTCACGCCTCAGGGCTGTGTGTGCCTGCACCCGTGCCACATTCACCTCCGCCCCTGGGATTCCTTCTTCGCCACCTTTCCCAAACCCCTCTTATGGCACACCACCCTTGCTATTCCCAACATCCTTTGCTCCTGCCAGATTTACAAACTCACTCTCTACTCCACGTTGACAAATACAGTACTGTGCAAAAGTCTGAGGCACCCTTCCTCTATATAATTTTGCACAGTACTACACTTCATTTAAAAAGCCAGCCATAAGGTTCTCATTTTTCATTATAGCTTGGATTTCATCTTCTTTGGAGTGCTGAAACATTGGTGCCAACATGTTTGTCCTCCAGAAAGACACTGAGATTATCTGCAAACAATGTGTAATAGGGGTAGTGTGGACTTCATGCAATAAGGCATGTTGACACATGGCCTGTTCACGTCCCCTGGAGGGCACTCACAGTTTACTACAGCCACTCTCACTTTGTGTGCATGATCACAGGAGTCAACCATCCTCCTTACAGCAACAGGAGCACACAAGTTGGCTCCCATGGAGGAGAGAAGGACAGAGAAATATTGGAGAGTGTGTCAAAGATTTCAGAGCAAGAGAAGTTGGAGAATAAGATATTTGCAAGTAGGAAGAACCCTGTGCAATGCCAGAAAAAAGATATCGTAACACCATTAAATATATCAAGACCTTTAGGATGTTATAATTACTGTCCTTTAATACTGAAATATACCCATCAATACAAATCTATCATACACACAACTCCAACTGACTCCACCATCCCTCACCCCCATATCTCAGACCCTCACATGTACACAATACACCAGATACAGGGGTGAAACCCATAAATGTACAATAAAATGATCATTAGCTTCTTATACACCACTGAAGCAGAAACTGGCAGGGCTAAGAGCAACATGACCTCGAATGAAAGCAGTCATCTTAATCTAGCATCCTTGTGGGCCGGGGAAAGGAGAGCTTGTCCTCATGGGATGGAATTTCATAAATCATTTTCTCAAGAATTTTAAACACCAGATGCTGCAAATCCAGAGCAACACACACAAAATGCTGGAGGAACTCAGCAGGTCAGGCAGAATCTACAGAAATTAATAAAGTGTTGACGCTTTGTGGCCAAGACCCTTCTTCAGGACAGGAAAGGAAGGAGAAAGATGCCAGAATAAAAAGCTGGGAGGTGGGGGAAGGGGTAGGAGGCTTAGTTAGAAGGTGGTAGGTGAAGCAAGTGGGTGGAAAAGGTAAAGAGCTAGAAAAGAAGGAGAAGAGAGGAAAATTCACCATGGAGAAACAGAAGAAAGAAGAGGTGATAGGCAGGTGAGGAGAAGAGGTAGGAGGTAAGGGAACAGAGTGGAGAATAGAAGAGGGAAGAGGGAGGGAAAAAAATTACTGGAAGGAGAAATCGATGTTCAAGCTGGATGCTACCTAGACTGAATATGAGGTTTTGTTCTTCCATTCTGAGAGTAGCCTCATCTTGAGAAAAGAGGAAGCCATAGATCAACATGTTGGAACATGAATGGAGATAGGAATGAAAATCGTTAGCCACTGGTAAATTTTGCTTTTGGTGAATGGAGTGGAGGTGCTCAACAAAGCAATCTCTCAATTTACTTCAGATCTCACCAATGCCACCTCTGCTACATTGATGATCCCAATGGATTTGCAGGTGAAGTATTACCTCACCTCGAAGAACTGCCCTGGGGTCTGAATGGAGGCAAGGGAGGAGAACAATGGGCAGGTGTAGCATTTCTGTCCTCTTCAGAGAGGGACAGTCAGACAGAATGATGAATGGCAGGAATTAGAGCTGGGGTTACACGGGCGAGGAGAGCTGGTGGTGTCAGAGGAGTGGGGATGGTTGGGGACCAAAGAGGTGACAGGCAAGCCTAAGAGACCCAGGGCTGGAGTGTGGTGGTGAGGTAAGTCAAGCTGGGTGCCCAGCAGCAGCAAGAAAGGTCTCGGCCTGGAGTGGTGGTAGCCGAGGTTGGAGCTGGAGCCAGAGCTAGAAGCCGTGTAATTCATAGTCTGAAGGTATCCGAGGTTGTTGAAACTGGAGTTGGCGGTGGTGGGTCCTGTAGTCTGGTGCCACCTGGGGTTACTGGAGCCAGATTTGATGATAGTGGTCTGGAGGAGTCTGATAGAAATCAAGGTTCGAGTGTGAGGCATCAGGGACTGTGATCTAGAGGCATCCAGGGCCATCGGGACCACAGTTGGAGATGGTGGGATCTGCATTCTGGAGACAGGCAATCTTCCTGGGTGCAATATCATAAAGGTCTCTGGAAGGAGGAGGAGTGAGAGGCCTGGAGTTGTGCCTGAGTCACAGACAGAGCCCGCAGGTATCTCCATATAGTGGAAACTGTGGCACGTAGAATGCAGAGGAAAAAGTAGCGGGAGAGGGGCGTAATTCAGTATAGGTACCCAGGATCTGGGGGTCCAAACTGGGAGGCCTGAAAATGGAGCTGAAAGTCATGTGGAGTAAGATGGCAGTGAAGACAAATTCCCAGGAAGAATACTTGCTGTGATAGTGAGTCTTGGTGAGTACACGCTTTGAGAGTCAGAGGGCAGCAGAGATCATAGAGGGGGCTCAATGAATGCCCATCAACAAGAAGGCTTAAACTTCTTCAGGGTAAGCATCTCTCAAAGAGTCTTCGCAGTGGAGCAGCAAATCATGAACACAGGTGATTCTGCATCTCCTGGAAATTCACAGAAACACACACAAAATGCTGGAGGAACATTTTGGTCAGGCAGCATCTATGAAAATCAATAAACAGTCCATATTACAGGCCAAGACCCATCTTCAGGGCTGGACCTCAGATATTAAAGTTTTTTCCCCAAAATCACACTTTTCTAGTTTGATAAACAAAGAAATTAGAGGTGGCAATACAGTAATGACAGAGGTGAGTGAGTTTATATATGGACTGGATGAGTCAAGTTGGGTAGGATTGGTCTAATTTGGCAGCATGATTGCCTGTTCTTGTGCTGTGCTGTTGTAAATTTATATAGTAGTTAGGAGTGGGGGTCAAATTCATGGAAATATACACAGTGGCCACATTATTAGGTACATTTGTACCCCACTCAATAATGCAAATATACTGTATCAGCCAATCAGATGGCGGCAAGTCAAGAGGTTCAGTTATTGTTCAGACCAGACATCAGAATGGGGAAGGAATGTGATCTAAGTGACTTTGACCATGGAAGTGGTGCCAGATGGGTTGGTTTGAGTCTCTCAAAAACTAGGATTTTCATGCATAGGAGTTTCTAGAGTTTATAGAGAATGATGCGAAATACAAAAAAAAACATCCAGTGACCTGCAGTTTAGTGGGTAAAAAAGCTTTGTTAATGACAGAGGTCAGAGGAGAATGGCCAGACTGGCTCAAGCTGACAGGAAAGTGACAGCAACTCAAATAACCACGTGTTACAACAGTGGTGTGCAGAAGGGCATCCCTGAACACACAACACATTGAAACTGGAAGTGGATGGGCTACTGTAGCAAAAGACCATGAATGTACACCCAGTGAGTACAGGCGTCCCCCGCTTTTCGAACGTTTGCTTTATGAAACCTCACTGTTACGAAAGACCTACATTAGTACCCTGCCTTCGCTTTCAGAAGGTGTTTTCACTGTTAAGAAAAAAAAGCAGCGCGCGATAAAAAATCAGCGTGTGAGAAAAGGCAGCGCGTGCCCCAAGGGGCCGCTGTCCCCCAGATCCGGAACTGCATTCTCGCCAGCATCGCTTTAACACGTGCCTGTGAGCAGCCGTTTGCAAGATGAGTTCTATGGTATCGGAAAAGCCTAAAAGAGCTTGTAAGGGTGTTACACAGCGTAAAACTAGACATAATTAAGCATTTCGATCATGGTGAACGAAGTAAGGACAACATGAGTTTGGCTTGTGGAAGCTGACGAGCATGATGTTGAAGAGGTTTTGGCATCCCATCACCAAGAACTGATAGATGAAGAGCTGAAGCAATTGGAAGAAAAAAGGATAACAATTGAAACCGAATGAGTAATAATAAGGTACGACTTTAATTTTGTAAGGGTATGTCAGCTTAGGGGATATTTGTAGGATGGTTTGAGTCCTTACAAAGAACTATGTGATAGAAAAATGTGCGAGACTTAGCAGTCAAGCAAGACTTCCAGATCAGACACAGCAGACGACGAACCTCGACCTTCAACATTGAAGCGGGCAGAGATAGAAGATGACCTGTCTGCCCTAATGGAAACAGACGATGACGAGATGACACCCCAGTGTCCCACCACCCCCACACCCAGGCCACGGACAGATACCGATTCGCGGAGAATGCAAAGGTAGCCGGGAGGCACACAGCACATCTTTAAGAAAAAAGCCGAAATGAACATGCTAATTAATTAGGTGCCTCCGACACGTAATTGTCGGCCCAGATCAGAGACGACGCAATCGGAAATCGGCACTGATCTGGGCCAACAATTACGTGCCGGGCAGCACCTAATTAATTAGCATGTTAGTTTCGGCTTTTTTCTTAAAGATGTGCTGTGTGCCTCCCGGCCACTGCTGCACCCCTGCATGCTTCGCGGCAATGTATCACTCAGCAGCCTGGAGGGTGGGGACCACTGCACCAACCAAACTCCGACTCAGCCTAACACACCATCAACAGTGTGCTCGGCGCTGTCTTCCTGATTCCGGTAAGTGATACTATACTGTACATACATTATTTCTACTTTATATAGGCTGTGTATTTTTACGTGTTATTGGGTATGATTTGGCAGCTTCATAGCTTGAAGGTTACTGGAGAGCACTTGCGCCGTGTTTTTGCCAATAGCGCTTGTGTGAGATTTTCGCTACGGAGAACAGTACATAAATGATTGTGGAAAAGTGTTTCTACTTTATATAGGTTGTGTATTTCTCATATAATTCCTGCTTTTACTATATGTTACTGTTATTTTAGGTTTTATGTGTTATTTGGCATGATTTGGTAGGTTATTTTTGGGTCTGCGAACGCTCACAAAATTTTCCCATATAAATAAATGGTAATTGCTTCTTCGCTTTACGACATTTCGGCGTACGAACCGTTTCATAGGAACGCTCTAAGTTCAGATGGCAGGGGAAACTTGTATATAAAAATATAAAAACATACATTGAGTGTGTAAAACATAGTGTTCTAGACTGATATGCTAAGAATCTAAGAATCTAACTGGGGAAAAGGCTATTATACGTCTACTCTTTTGCCATGTGTTGGTCATCTAATCTTTCCAACGATGATGGTCGTTTTTGTGCAGCCCAGCTATTATAGACCCAAAGGTGGCCTGTGGTGTCTTCCCTGCATATGACATGTCCCATCCAATGAAGTGTTGCAAGGATAAGGCCGAGAACGAACCAAAGTGCAAGACACAGGCGCAGAGGCAGAGTTGTGAGGCATTAGCACCGCCGCGAACGGGGAACCGGTATCCAGGAGAGTCTTTACACGGAGACAAGGTTTACGTAGAGTATCCAGGAAATGATGCGGAGCTTAGAACTGACAGTCCCAAGGAATCAGGAAACATTCAGTTTACTCACACTAGAGTCGACCAACGAACTGGCAAAGCATGGCTGTGCCGCCTGAGTTTTATCCTATGTTCACTAATGGGAACCAGGTGTGTTGTAATTAGTGGAACTGGGAATGACTGGAAATCAGACAAAGGGATTGAGGAGGTAATAGCAAAATGGGGAATTGACGGATGGGACCATGACAATAACACCACCCCCCTCAACGGGAGCCTCTAGGCTTGTCTGGATGGTCCTGATGGAAGTCTTGGATGAGGGAGGGGTCCAGGATGAAGGAGCAGGGAACCCAGAAACACTCCTCTGGGCTGTACCCTTCCCAGTCAACCAGACATTGGAGACCCCTGCCCTGACGGCACACACCTAGTAGCCGCCGGACGGTGTATGCCGGATCGTTATCGATGATCCAGGATGGTGGAGGGGTTTCGGTCAGAGGACACAAGGGGCTGACTGAAAAGGGTTTTAATTGGGAAACATGAAAAGTAGGGTGGATGTGCATAGATCTTGGTAGTTTAAGTCGGACTGCTGTGGGGTTGATGATACTTTCGACCTCGAAGGGTCCCAGGAAGCTAAGGGTGAGTTTCTTAGGCTTGGTTTTTTGAGGGATGTCTTTGGATGAAAGCCACACCATCTGCCCAGGTCGATACTCAGGCGCAGGAGTCCGATGTTGATCAGAAATCCTCCTATTGTGATCGGCTGATATGAGTGGGGCCGTGCGTGTGCCCTCCCAAATCTTGTGGCACCGATAGATATGGGCTTGAACAAATGTCACCGCAATCTCCTCTTCTTGTGCGGGGAACAGCGGGGGTTGGTACCCAAGGGAGCACTCGAAGGAAGGCCTTCCGACGGCAGTACTAACCAGAGAGTTGTGGGCGTACTCAACCCACGCGAGGTGGTCACTCCAGGTAGATGGGTTGTTGGTTGTAATACAATGTAGCGTCGCCTCCAAGTCCTGGTTGATCCGTTCCGTTTGCCCGTTCGTCTGTGGGTGGAAGCCGGATGACAGGCTGACCAAGGCACCTAAGGCTTGACAGAAGGCCTTCCATACCTGTGAGAGGATCTCGGGACCCCGACCGCAGATGATGTCCGTGGGGATTCCGTGGAGGCGGAAGGTGTGGTGGGCGAGAAGGTCTGCGGTTTCCTGAGCAGAAGGGGATTTAGGGAGGGCTACAAAGTGCACCATCTTGGAGAACCAGTCTACCACGGTGGGTACGGTGGTGTTTCCGTGTGAAGGGCGTAGAACAGTGATAAAATCTAGGGTGATGTGCGACCAAGGATGACCAGGGACAGGTAGGGGACGAAGTAATCCTGCAGGTGGCCGTTGGGAGGCTTTTCCATGGGCAAGAAGGAACATGCAGAGAAATAGGAACAGGTATCCGCCTTCATGGAAGGCCACCAAAAGTGTCTTTTCAGGAGAACCAGTGTCCGATCACTGCCGGAGTGGTAGGCAAACCGAGGTGTGTGCCCCCACCAGAGACCATGAGCTCTGATGGAATCAGGCACAAAAAGGCGATCGGCGGGTCCATTGCCGTAGTCAGGATCATCCCATTGGGCTTCCTTTACTATAGACTCAATCTCCCAAGTGAGGGTTGCCACCACACAGGATGGTGGGAGGATAGTCTCCGGGCTGGAAATGTCCTCCTTGGAGTTGTATTGGCGGGAGAGCGCTTCCGGCTTCCCATTCTTGGATTCTGGACAGTATGTGAGGGAAAACTTGAACCGTCCAAAACATAATGCCCAACGGGCCTGGGGGGTGTTCAAACGTTTGGCGGTCTGAATATATCCCAGGTTCTTATGATCAGTCCAAACAATAAATGGGTGTTCCGCCCCCTCCAGCCAGTGCCTCCACTCCTCCAATGCTAGCTTGACTGCCAGTAGTTCCTGATTCCCCATGTCGTAAATCCTCTCGGCCGGGGACAGTCGGCGAGAAAAGAAGGCACAGGGATGAAGCTTTACGTCCGGATTTGATCATTGGGACAGGACTGCTCCTACCCCAGAGTCGGAGGCGTCAACCTCAACAATGAATTGACAGGAGGGGTCCGGTTGGACCAGGATGGGAGCGGTTGTGAACAGCCTCTTCCGGTCAGTGAATGCCCAATCAGCCTCGGAGTCCCAACAAAATGGTGTTTTAGGTGAGGTAAGTCGGGTAAGGGGTGCCGCCACCTGACTGTAATCCCTGATATATCGGCAATAAAAGTTTGCAAACCCCAAAAACCGCTAAAGTTGCTTGCGGGTCGTGGGTCTGGACCATTCTTCCACCGCCCGGATCTTCTCAGGATCTGCCCTCACCTGCCCGCTCTTGATGATGTAGCCCAGGAAGATGACCAAAGGGATGTGGAGCTCACATTTCTCCGGCTTCACAAACAACTTGTTCTCCCACAGTCTCTGAAGGACTAGACGGACATGGTGAATGTGTTTCTGGGGGCTGCTAGAAAATACTAAGATGTCGTCTAGCTAGATGAACATGAAGCGATTAATAAAGTCCCTCAGTACATCATTGATTAGGGCTTGAAAAATGGCGGGGACATTGATGATGCCAAACGGCATGACCAAGTATTCAAAGTGGCCCTAAGGTGTATTAAAGGCCTCCCCCTCTCATCCTGATTAGATGGTAGGCACTACGAAGGTCCAACTGCGAGAAGATGGTGGCTCCGTAACGTGGTTCAAATGCCAAGTTAATGAGGGGTAGTGGGTACTTATTTTTAACTGTTATATTGTTTAGGCCTCGGTAATCAATACAGGGATGAAGTGACCCATCCTTCTTCTCTACAAAGAAGAAACCGGCGCCCACCGGGGAGGATGAAGGTCGAATAATGCTTGCCGCAAGGGACTCACTAATGTATTTCTCCATGGCCTCTCTCTCCGGTCGGGATAAGTTATAAAGATGACTGGTGTGTAACAAGGCCCCGGTAAGAAGGTCGATAGTGCAATCATACGGGCGGTGCGGAGGCAGGGAAAGAGCCCGTTGTTTGCTGAATACCTGTCCCAGGTCATGGTATTCTGTGGGGACTCCAGACAAGTCGTGGGGTTCCAAGACAGGCAGGGTCGCGGTAGCCTCCCTAGGGGATGGTGCCAACAGCAGACAGGTGGCGTGGCAAAATGGGCTCCAGCTGGCTATCCTCCCAATAGACCAGTCGATGTAGGGGATGTGGTGGTTCAGCCAAGGATATCCTAGAACTACAGGAGCTTGAGAAGAATGGATGAGATTAAATTGTACTACCTCTTGATGGTTTCCAGACAGAATCAAGGTCAGGGGTGGTGCACAGTGAGTAACCCAAGCCAGTAGTTTTCTGTCCAGTGCCTGGGCCTCCAGAGGGGTACTTAACGGCTCCCGAGGTATTCCAGCCGGGAGGCTATGTCCTCGTCCAGCAGATTTCCCTCGGCACCAGAATCCACCAAGGCAGATAAGGACAGGGACTGTTGTTGATAATTCACTGTAGCTGGGATCTGCATCCGGGTCTGGGGGACTGAAGGGAGTGTTGTCCAGCTCACCAGAGTCCCCCTTTCTACTGGTGAGCCCTCCCTTTAGGCCGCAGAGGACAGGTATCCCAGAAATGTCCCGGCTGGCCGCAATAGTAACAATCCTCAGCTCTCCGCCTCCAAAGTCGTTCAGCAGGGGAGAGACGGTTCAGTCCCAGCTGTATTGGTTCCTCCCCCAGGGTAGTGGGGACGGTCAGAGCAGGAGCTATACTTGGAGCAGCTGGGGAAGGGAGGCTGGCTGAAGATGGTTGCATGGGGTCCATTTCTGCTGGGTTCATTCTTGGCCAGTTCATTCTGTTGCAAGGACAAGGCTGAGGGCGAACCCAAGTGCAGGATGCAGGCACGGAGTCAGAGTCGTGAGGCATTACCACCGCCGCGAACGGGGAACCGGTATCCAGGAGAGTCTTTACACAGAGACAAGGTTTACATAGAGTATCTAGGAAATGATGAGGAGCTTAGATCTGACAGTCCCAAGGAATCAGGAAACATTCAGTTTACTCACAGTAGAGTCGACCAACAAACTGGCAGAGCATGGCTGTGCTGCCTGAGTTTTATCCTATGTTCACTAATGGGAACCAGGTGTGCAGGAAATAGTGGAACTGAGATGATTGGAAATCAGACGAGGGGATTAAGACTCAATTAAGGAGGTAAGATGGGGAATTGCCAGATGGGACCATGACACGAAGCTGGGCTTCCAGGATCATGGCCTTGATGCTACTGGACTCCGCTCTGTCAAGCTTTTCCAGGTTTGTGACTCAGTCCTGCCAGTGTTTGCCTGGAATCAACCTCAGTCTATGAATGTGAAAGCACACCAGCTGTCAGAGGTCTTCTGTAAACAGTCCATATTTCACAGCCATAAAGGGCACATCAATCGACATGGCTTTCGCTGTTTTTCAGGATCAGGAAAAGTGCATCCAACAACATTTGAACTTATATGTTATTTTCATAGCTCGAACCAAAGTGGTCAACATGGTCAACAGAGAAGTGCTATGGATGGTTTTGGCAAAGCTGGGATGCCCTCAGAGATTTGTCTACCTCGTTTGTCTCTTTCATGACAATATGACTGGCCTCTTCCTGTTAATTGGAGAACCATTCATCATTTCAAATGGTGTGAAACAAGAGTGTGTGTTGACCCCTGTGCCTTTGAACCTATTCTTCCCATGCATGTTGGGCCATGCTGTCAGAGATATTTAACAGGGAGTCTATCTGAAGTATAGACTTGATGGATCACACTTTGACTTGCATCGCTTGAATGCCAGGATGACTGAGAAGATCATCCGTGAAGTGCTCTATGCTGATGACTGTGTCCTGATGGCACACACAGAGCCTGATCTCTAAATCATTGTTAACAGCTTTGCAAAAGCCTCTACTTGGCCTCACCATATAAGTCTGCTAAAGAAGGAGTGCTATTTCACTCTGATTCAGGAACTGCTATTGCCATTCCTCCCGTAACCATTGAAGGAGCAAAACTGAATGCAGTGGATACCTTGGCAGGATTGTCTCTAGTGATAGTTGTCTGAACAAGGAAATCCATGCCAGGATGGGCAAGCCAGAACTTTGGCTGCATGTGTTCACGCGTGTTGAGCCAGCACAACATTTGACTCTCCACAAAGCTCAAGGTGTAAAAATGCTGTCAACGTTGGCCCTCTTGCAATGGAAAAGGTTAATTGTTCTTAAATGACATTTCGGGTGACTGTCCATAAGGTGAGAAACTTTTACACTGTGCTTCATTGTGATAAAATTCAATCCATATGGACTCAAAACAAATCATGAAAATCTGAGGGGCAAGTTGGGTATGGCTAATTGGGACACATTTCCACCAGGCCATCAGACTCAATAATTCACGCTGTTACAGTTGTACTTCTACGTTATATTGACTGTCCTGTTGTACACACCATTTATTACAAATTACTATAAATTGCACATTGCACATTTAGATGGAGACATAACGTAAAGATTTTTACTCCTCATGTATGTGAAGGATGTAAGTAATAAAGTCAATTCAAATTCAAATACATGTACAGAAATAAGTGATTTGCAAGAAAAAAATATTAGGGTATAAAAGAGAGTACAGGAAAAGAAGTTTGTCTGCTGCTGGCAGGAGAAATTAAAGACAGAATTACATCAAAAGAAGAGACGTAATGTTGCCAAAATAGCAGTGAGCCTGAGGACTGGGAGCATTTTTGAACTCAGTAAATAAGGAGGGAGGCAAGATGTAATATGAGAATAGACAGGAGAAAAATAAGAAAACCAGACTGCAGGAGGTCCTATATGTATGCAGAAAGGAAGAGATTAATGAGGGTCGCTGTTGGCTGCTTATGGGAAGACTGGAGAATTTGTAATTGGCAAAAAGGAAATAGTAGAGGAATGTAACCATTGCCATGCATCAGAATTCACAGAAGAAGATGAAGTAAACTTGCAAACTGTTGTAGAACGAAGGGTCCAGTGAAAATGAAGAACTTAAGGTAATGTGCATAAATGAAAAAAAAGTATAGACAAACTGATGAGGGTGAATTCCAATAAACCATAAGGACCTATCCTGGAGTTCTGAAAATGGTATTGATTATGGACATAGAGGATGGTCTAGTTATCTCCTTCCATGAATTCAGAAATGGTTCCTACAGATTAGAAGGTTGCAAACATGACCACACTATTTAAGAAGGGGAGAAAACAAGGAATTTAGACCAACATCAGTGGTACGGAAGTTGTGTGAATCCTTAATGATGTAATATCAGAACTAGGAAAGGAAAATAGGGTTGTGTGGTATCAGCGGGGTTGATGAAATGATAAACCTGTGAGGCTAGTCTATTGGGCTTTTATTGAGCTTGTGACAAGTAGAATAGATAATAGGGAACTAGAGATGTGGTACTTAGTATAGGTTCAGAATATTGTAAAGAGATTTCTCAAGAAGTTTACTACACAAAGCATTGGAGGAATATTCCGACATGGATTGGAGTGGTGTGCTTGCTAATCGCTGCCTGCTGTCAGAATAAGTTCCCTGTATTTGAGTGATCTCTGTCTTTCGATGGAGAGTGACAAACTGTCAGTCCTTGAGGCAGTGGTGGGAGTGGGGGCGTTCTTGGAGAAGTGGAAGATTGTAACGTTGGTACACTGAGATGCTGGTCTTCACTCTCATAGTTAAAGGAGCAACATCTGTCTCCCTCGCTGGAGGGAGATAGCCTGTCTGAGATACCAAAGTGCTGGGTTATGGACAGTAGTTCATGGGCTCTTCATCAAAGTCTCTTTGGGTACTTTTGCTGTTGCTTGCATGGTGGGGGTTGGGAAGGAGCTTTAGCTGGCGTGAGTGCGAGGAAGGGGTGTTGATGTTTTTGATGCTGCTTCTAATAAGTGTGGGGGAGGAGATGATGTGGGGCTTCAATGTTCTATAATTCAATCTATGGGGTCTCTTGTTTCATGGATGTTTGTGAAGGGTACTAATTTTAGGTTCTATATTGTATACATTATCTCAGGGGTCCCCAACCTTTTTTGCCTGCGGACCGGTTTCATATTGACAATATTCTTGTGGACTGGCCGACCCGGGGGAAGGGTGCATGGTTGCCAACAGACAAGAGTAGCAGTCAAATACGTTGTGTTTACCCCGAGAAAGACTACAATGACCATGAAGCCCTGCGCGGGAACCAGTGCGCATGCGTGACCTGCCGATTTTTTTTCTACAAATCGTTTTTGGCGATTCTGTCAGGGGGGGCTGCAGTTGTTCACGACCGGAATATAGGTGATAAGTGGCTAATACACCCAATTTCGTTTCTAAAAGGGTTTATCTAATGAATTTAATATTAAACACACAGTGCATATTCTCCTCGCATGAATATAGTGATAAGTCAATTATCAGGGGAGGACAGGGGAGCTTTAAATAAGTGTTGAATGAACTTCCAGAAGAAGTGGTAGATGCAGGTTCGATATTTTCATTTAAAGAAAAATTGGATGGGTATATGGACAGGAAAGGAATGGAGGGTTATGGGCTGAGTGCAGGTCAGTGGGACTAGGTGAGAGTAGCGTTCGGCACGGACTAGAAGGGCAGAGATCACCTGTTTCCGTGCTGTAACTGTTATATGGTTATATAAGTCAATAGCATCATAACATTTTAAGTAACGCTTGGACATTAAACACACAGCACATATTTTCCCCGTAAAATCATTGCAACGCACCAATATCGCTGAATCACTGGGAGCCCTGGGCTGAATACTTGTTTTCCTGCAACAAGACGGTCCTATCGAGGGGTGATGGGAGACAGCGGTACTCGAACGGGGTTCCTTATGTCCAGTCTATTCCACAATTTAGTTTTCGTTGCATTCATTGCAGAGATATGTTGGAAATGGAAGCAACGTTTTCAGTGCTTTCGCGGCTGTCTCAGGATATTTAGCCTTGACTTTGATCCGGAATGCCGGCAGAGATGTTATGTCAAACATACTTTTCAGCCTGCCATCATTTGCAAGCTCGAGGAGTTGATCTCCTTCCTGCGCTGACATGGATAACGTGTGGGTAATGACCTCACATGCGTAATGGCTCAACAGTGCATGACAGGGAATGGAGAAAGGTGCAGCTGACTCATATCGCCAAATCATATCGTTTCCTTGCGGCCCGGTAGCACATGATATTATTGGCTGTCTTACCTTCATATTTCATCTTTTCCCTCCTTATGTTTTTTTTTCCTCTTCTGTTGGTTTTTTAAAAGCTTCCCAATCCTCTAACACCATTAAATTTTGCTCTATATATGCCCTCTCTTTTGCTTTCATGTTGGCTTTGACTTCCATTGTCAGCCACGGTTGCATCATCCTGCTTTTAGAATACTTCTTCTTCCTTGGGATGTTTCTACCCTGCACCTCCTAATTTGCTCCCAGAAACTCCAGCCATTGTTGTTCTGCTGTGGCCAGGGTTAATCGGGGTGTGCCTAGGGTTTGTGGGCATGTGTGCCCCCTTGGACCTTTGGATTAGGTTTGATTGTTGGGTTGGTGGATATATATGTGTGGCTGGGAGAGGTAAGGCTGTGGAGTTTTGAGTGGTGAGGTATGAGGTGCTATGGAGGATAGGGGTTCTGCTGTCATATCTGCTAGAATCCAATCAACTTTGGCCAGCTCCTCTCTCATGCATCTGTAATTCCCTTTACTCCACTCTAATATTGATACAAAAGACTTTAGCTTCTCTCTCACAAATTGCAGAGTGCATTCTGTCATACTATGATCACTGCTTCATGAGTGTTCCTTTACCTTAAGCTTCCTAATCAAATCTGGTTCATTACACAACACCCAATCCAATCTGATCCCCAAGTGGTTCAGCTACCACTGGTGGTTGTCTGTCATGTCTGATGATGACAGGAGACCTCTATAGGGTAGTTTTTAAAGTGGAAAAGCTAAAGCCAGCTCATAGACATTCTAGCAATTCTCTGTCTTGAGATACAAAATCAGCACCATCTGATTTTTCAATGTACCTGCATATTGAAATTCCCCATGACTATTGTAAATTTGCTCTTTTGACAAGCATTTTCTATCTCCTGTTGTAATTTATAGCTCACATCCTAGCTACTGTTCGGAGGCCTGTAGACAACCCCATCAGGGTGTTTTTACCCTTACAGTTCATTAACACTACTCACAACGATTTTACTTCTTCCAATCCCATGGCACCTCTTTCTAAGGTTTGGATTTCATTTTTTACTGACAGAGCCTCACCACCACCTCTGCCTACCTGCCCGCCCTCTCTTATAATGTGTATCTTTGGTTGTTAAGCTCCTCACCATCCTGTTTCTGTATTGAATTAATCTTTGGTTGTTAATCTTCTTTCAGCCAACACTCAGTGATTCCCATAACATCATATTTGCAAATCGCTAACTGCGCTACAAGATCAGCTGCCTTAGATTGTGTGCATCCAAGTATAATACTTTCAGTCCTGTATTCATCACCATTTTTGATTTTTCCCTCCGTTACAGTACAACTCTTCCCACTGATTGCTATTTTGTTCTCTCATCAGAGCATCCCTCCAAGCAGTCTCACTGCACATTGCCTCGGCTGGTGTACCAACTGTCCCATTCTCATCCTGATCACTCAATTTCCCATCTCCCTGCCAAATTAGTATTTGTTTGTTTACTTATCTACTTACCTATATTTATTTTTTTTGTATTTGCAGTTTGTTATCTTTTGCACATTTGTTGTTTGTCTGCTCTGTTAGGTGCGGTCTTGTTTCTTGGATTTACTGAATACATTCTCAAGAAAATAAATCTCAGGTTTGTATTAGATAACATATATATACTTGATAATAAATTTACTTTGAACTTTGAACATTGAATTTTGAGCACACCATTTGCCTTTCTCAGTGTCTGTTAGCTTTCAATACCTTGTGTACAAACATACCTAGGTATGCTTTGTATCTTGAAGATTAGTATTTCCTGTCATTTAATAATTAATCAACACACTGCTTTCTCTACTGAGGTAAATAACCTCAGCCTAAGTTTTAATAAAGATGATGTATAGTTGAGGCTGAAGCAATGATCTATGTGGTACCCTGTGAGAAAGACTGCCTTGTTCTACTCTTCATTTACTATCTGTTAAGCAAGCGGTCCCCAACCACCGGGCCGCAGAGCATGCGCTACCGGGCCGCGAGGAAGCGATATGATTTGGTCAGCTGCACCTTTCCTCATTCCCTGTCACGGCCACTGATGAGCCATTACACACGCGAGGTCATGACCCGCGCGTCATCCGTGTCAGGGCGGGAAGGCGATCAACTCCTCGAGCTTGCAAATGACGACGGGCTGAAAAGTATGTTTGACATAACATCTCTGCCAGCATTCTGGATCAAAGTCAAGGCTGAATATCTATCTGGACTATTCCTCTTCTCACCCTGTCTCTTGCAAAAACGCCATCCCCTTCTGGCAATTCCTCCATCTCCGCCGCACCTGCTCTCAGGATGAGGCTTTTCATTCTAGGACGAGGGAGATGTCTTCCTTTTTTAAAGAAAGGGGCTTCCCTTCCTCCACTATCAACTCCACTCTTAAACACATCTCCCCCATTTCACGTACATCTGCTCTCACTCCATCCTCCCGCCACCCCACTAGGAATAGGGTTCCCCTGGTCCTCACCTACCACCCCACCAGCCTCCGGGTCCAACATATTATTCTCCGTAACTTCCGCCACCTCCAACGGGATCCCACCACTGGGCACATCTTTCCCTCCCCACCTCTCTCTGCATTCCGCAGGGATCGCTCCCTACGCGACTTCCTTATCCATTCGTCCCCCCCATCCCTCCCCACTGATCTCCCTCCTGGCACTTATCCGTGTAAGCGGAACAAGTGCTACACATGCCCTTACACTTCCTCCCTTACCACCATTCAGGGCCCCAAACAGTCCTTCCAGGTGAGGCAACACTTCACCTGTGAGTCGGCTGGGGTGATATACTGCGTCCGGTGCTCCCGATGTGGCCTTTTATATATTGGCGAGACCCGACCAGAGAAGGCAGGATCTCCCAGCGGCCACACACTTTAATTCCACATCCCATTCCCATTCTGACATGTCTATCCACGGCCTCCTCTACTGTAAAGATGAAGCCACACTAAGGTTGGAGGAACAACACCTTATATTCCATCTGGGTAGCCTCCAACCTGATGGCATGAACATCGACTTCTCTAACTTCCGCTATGCCCCACCTCCTCCTCGTACCCCATCCGTTATTTATTTTTATACACACATTCTTTCTCTAATTCTCCTTTTTCTCCCTCTGTCCCTCTGACTATACCCCTTGCCCATCCTGAGTCCCCCCCCCTTGTCTTTCTTCCCGGACCTCCTGTCCCATGATCCTCTCATATCTCTTTTGCCAATCACCTGTCCAGCTCTTGGCTCCATCCCTCCCCCTCCTGTCTTCTCCTATCATTTCAGATCTCCCCCTCCCCCTCCCACTTTCAAATCTCTGACTAGCCCTTCCTTCAGTTAGTCCTGACGAAGGGTCTCGGCCTGAAACGTCGACTGTACCTCTTCCGAGAGATGCTGCCTGGCCTGCTGCGTTCACCAGCAACTTTGATGTGTGTTGCTGAATATCCTGAGATAGACACGAAAGCACTGAAAACGTTGCTTTCATTTCCAACATTTTTCTGCGAAGCGGGGTTTTCTGCAATGAATGCAACGAAAACTAAACTGCGGAATAGACTGGACAGCAGGAACCCCCTTCGAGTATCGATGTCTCCCATCACCCCTCGATGGGACGCTGTTGTTGCAGGGAAACAAGCCCAGGGCTCCCGCTGATTCAGCGATATTGGTGTGTTGCAATGATTTTATATATTCATACGGGGAAAATATGTGCTGTGCGTTTAATATCCAAATATTACTTAAAATGTTATGATGCTATTGACTTATAAGTGACCTATATAACCATATAACAATTACAGCACGGAAACAGGCCATCTCGGCCCTTCTAGTCCGTGTCGAACGCTACTCTCACCTAGTCCCACCGACCTGCACTCAGCCCATACCCCTCCATTCCTTTCCTGTCCATATACCCATCCAATTTTTCTTTAAATAATATCGAACCTGCTTCTGCCCAATCTACTGGAAGTTCGTTCAACACTTCAAGCTCCCCTGATAATTGACTTATCATTATATCCATGCGAGGAAAATATGCGCTGTATGTTTAATATTAAATTCGTTAGATAAACCCTTTTAGAAACAAAATCGAGTGTATTACCCACTTATCCCTATATTCCGGTAATGATTAACACCCACCGTCACGAACAGAATCGCCAAAAAGAATTTGCTTGGGGGTGGGGGGAGGAATCGGCAGGTCACGACGCGCATGCGTATTGGTACCCGCGCAAGGCTTCATGGTCATTGTAGTCTTTTGCGTAAACAACGCATTTGACTGCTATTCCTGTTCGTTGGCAACGCTACCCCCCCCCCCACTCCCCACCCCCAGTCGGCCGGCCGGTCCGCAAGAATTTTGTCAATATTAAACTGGTCTGAAGTGCAAAAAAGGTTGGGGACCCCTGTGTTAAGCAATTATCAATCCAGCCAAGTATTTTGTCCCAATACGATATGCAGAGAGTTTGTTCGACAAAATCCTGTGTGGGACCTTATCAGAATCCTTCTGAACATCCACATACACCTGATCCACTGGCTCCCTTTCATCTGTAATATAATACGACAAGTGCATACTGTCAAGAATCGCTGTGTTAAAGATTAATTCAATACAGAAACTGGATGGTGAGTCACCCTCTCTACCGATGTTGAGTTAAACAGGTTTCACACAATGAGTTAAGTAGAAATCAACCCTAGTGCTGTTCAAGCATATTCTCCAAGATTTCCGCAAAGTTTTTTGCAAGGTTACTGGTGTACTTTTATTGGACGTGTGGATGGTGCCAGAGGACCGCCAGTCTCTACATTCACTGATGTGCTCTCGTCTTGAGTCTCATCAGGAACATTGCTTGTTGATTCTTTTTGAAGATTGTGGGATTTGCTTTCTGAACTTTGATTCACTTCAATCTCATGGTCTTTTTGTTATTCTCCTGAATGCCATTCACTTCAAGTAAATAGGCTACACGGGCTTTTCTTATTCTCTCACCAATTTCATTAAGGTAAGTCTTAAAACTCTACTTTCTTTTTTCCATGATACTGATTTTCTCATCTCCAACCCCCTGGGAGGCCTCAGTCTACTAACTCTGACAAATAAACTGAACCCCTTCCTATTGTAGCTTGTGCTATGATGCTTATTCTGTCTGGGTAGTCTCTTTTCATTTTGTTCCAAATAACTCTGAATCATACTCAGCTCATGAACTCCCTGAACCTCCTGGGTAGTAGCATTCTCCTGGCATTCGCCTACCTTTCTAACATTGTGCCAAGGCCAGTGAGAAATGCTGCATTTGTGACTCACAGTGATGTTCGATCAAACTTCTGTGGCCCATTTCTTCAATGTCATCTTAGCTGAATGAACTAACCTTTCCAATTCCTCAATGGGTCTGTGCTGAATTGAAACAGTCTGTTATTCATTACTCTTCATAAAGTACTCCATCAATTGAAGGCTGACCATTTGGTATGGCTGATGGGGATTCCAACCTGCATTGCCAATGGTGTTTGGAAATGCTGCTGCGGTCTTTAGGTGCCATTAAAAAAGGCTGAGCACTTTTGCAGTTGACAAAGAAGTTATAACTGTTCTTTTGCATCAAGGATTGCTTGCTAAGAGAATACTATATTAGATCTATTTATGTTATAAATAGTACATGGCAGAAATTGCATTGTGCGTCTACTACCTAGGTCTTTGCAAGGTACTGGGATCTTTCTGAATTCTTGCAGTAGAATATTGCCTATCTCATTTATGCTAGGAGAATTAGTGGAGTATGTCTGTTTCTCACATTAAGTAAGCACTCAGCATCCTAGCACGTTGCTCAAACAAAGGTAAAACAATTAATCATGATGTTCTTCCTCTTAGAGAATCGCTTAAGACTGACAGAGACATTGTGAGCAATGAGGCCATTATGAAAAAGGCAGATGTTTTACAGAGGTGTCTCGTGAGATGGATGACTGAATAGTCTGTGGAGTGGTGCACACTAATGGTGGCCTTCACTACACGGATTTAAGACTCGCCAAGACTTCTGATTTATGTAGGGATTTTGTGGATTCTTTTTTTGATTGTCTTGCCTGGGTTTTCCTCTAGCATCTCCTGGGCTCAGGTCTCAATCTACATTGAATTGTCTCCTGTTCTTCAATGGCCACTTCTGCAGGATCATCCAATATCTCACACCCCTGGTCATCAACAGTTCTGACTTCTCTGCTATTGTATAGTCCTTATATAAACCATCCTGTAGCTGTCCTTGGTCCTTGCCATGTAATTTCTGGGCTCAAGCTGTCCCAAAGGATATATGTGTTACAGAGATGTAAGCAATCTTGCCTAGGTCTTCTACCTGGAATGGTTTTCCAACAATCCACACACTGGCTTGGGCTTGCCCTTTTCTTTAAAACTACTCCTGAATTCAGTCGATTGCTCCCATCTTTATTCTAGGATGGTAACCTATAATCAGCTTTTCTGGAAAGTACCCTCTGAGAATCAGAAGTTGTCTGGTATATGAGAGGAAACACGGTGATCACTGAGTGATTAGTTCCATTATCCAACAACTGATTTATTAACATCTCCTCCACAGAGTGCTTGACCTCACTGACTGACCGTGAGTGATGAGGAGACATCAAGCTTAGCTGAATGTCATCAGTAAGCACACAAGCTGCAAAGAGTATGGATTGCAGGCATGGGGCAACAGCTCTTCTGACAGGTGTCAACTGGCCTTAATTTCTCTAATTACTCAACAGTACCTAAAGACACCAGGAATGGCTTTCCAAACAAAATGAGAATGGGAGCCACTCCTGCCTGGGAAAGTTCTATACAGAATGGTTCAACAGAATATCTCCATTTTTGTAGTGGAGATTCAGGAGATGGAGTTCTATAAATCTGACACACTGAAGGAGCATCAACCACATCGGAAAGTGTGCATATGCCTTGCTCAGTCTCTGGCCAAATCACAACACTCCCAACCACTGCCTGACTAAGACCACTCCCACGTGCTGGATATGAATAATGGGCGAGGAGTTGGGTGTTCAATCTCTTCAGAGTGTCTACTCAATGGCCCCATTTCAAGCATTTGTCCTCAAAACCACAGCCATCCTTTTAATGCAAAAAATGGATGGCTCCCCCACTTTTTCATAGCCTTCCAGATCTCTGGTCTAGTCAGTTTCAGACTAGGCTGACTTTTTTACTGTACTGCACCTGCCTTTTTATTCACACCAAATTTTGCCATGCTGTTGTTCTCCTTGTTCCAGGATCTGCAATTTGGACCTGCCTCAGAGACTCATCAGCCAATACAGTCATGTCATCCTCCAATGCTCTGAAGCTCTGGCATCCTCACCACCAGTGTAACACAATGTACTGAGTGGGATTCTTCCCGAAAACAAACTCCAGTGCACAGTGTGCAGACTGAGACATGAGCTGAAAAAGGTCTGTGTGGTTTATTCATGGAATATAAATTTGTGGAGTTACTTAGCACGGAAGCAGGTCCTTTGGCTGATCTCATCTACACTGATCAAGCTACCTACCTGAACTAGCTCCATTTGCCTGCATTTTCCTTATGTATCATTAAGCCTTTCCTGTCTATGTACCTGGCAAAGAAGCAAAGGTTCACAGGTTCATTTATTATCGAAATATATATCCATATAGGATTCTGAGATTTGTTTTCTACAGGTAACCTCAAAACAAAGAAAGAGCATGAAAGTCATTCTGAGAGAAACATTAAACCGACCCCTCCCCCACCCACACAAAAAAGCGGCATTACAACCATCAATCCCCAAATCCCCCTTTTCCCCCACACAAAACCCAGCAAGAACATCGACCCTCAAACCCAGCCTCCCCGCACAAAAAAAACCAACAGTACGCAACAAGACCATCAGCCCTGAAGCTTCCTCCCCTTGCACAGCAAAACAGAAAGGAACGGATGAAAAGCACAAAAAGTAAAAACCTTCAATCTGAAGAAGTCCACAGTCCATAAACACAGTTGTCCAATCCATAAACGGAGAACCACGGTAACATCCCCCCTCATCATTGAAAGTGTGAGACACCACTTGAGCGCAGAAACCTACCGTCCTGCCACAGTGAGCCACATAGCAATAGGCCACTCACAGACTGCCTCTCCGGTAGCAATCAAAAGGCCGGCAGTCGGTGCTGAATTCTCGCTCGCCTTCTGCATTTGATGCGATACTTTAATCAGTAATTAACGGAATCCTTAATTGCCAGATGTCTTTCAAATTTTACAACTCGACTAATTCCTCTGCAGCTCATTCCATCTATCCACCACCCTCACCTTAAACCTAGGACCTCTAATATTGGGCTCCCATTGCCGAGGAAGGGCTGTGACAATTCACCTTATGATTTTATAATGATTTCATGTCCCTCATGATTTTATCAACTTCTGTAAGATCACTTCTCAGCCTCCTTCACATCAGTGGAAAAAAAGACAGCCTATTCCATCTCATTATAGCCCAAAATTCCAATCCCAGTGACATGCCTGTGAAACTTCCACCCTCTCGAGTTCAATGACTTCTTTTCCGTATCTAGGTGGCCAGAACTCTTCGCTGTGCTCTAAATGTGGCTTTACCAATGACTTGTAGATCTCTAACAAAACATCCCAACTCCTGTGTTCCCCACCTGTCTTCCACCCTAGGAAAATGGATACTCAGATTATACCTCAAAACCCTTCCTTTCCACGTTCCTATCCAAGTGCTTATTAAATGCACCAGCCTCTGCAACCTCCTCGGTAAGCTTGTTCCACATAACCAACATTTTCTTTGAAAACCTTGCTCCACAAGTCCACTTTAAATCTTTCTCCTCTCATCTTAAGCCTGTGCCTTTCAGTTTAGACGCTCCTGAGAAAACGGGCAATCTCTGGAACTTCCTGCTGACACTGCAGCAGCCCAGAAAGCTGTTTGGTCACATGACACAGTTCTTAAGTTTTGACAGCCTTCAGCAAAAAAATAATATTCACCGCTGATATTGCTTGAGTTCCAAAGTTATGCAAGCTAATACACTGATGTACAATCAAGACTTTATCAGCCACACTAAATTACTACAGTCATATGTTAAGTGTGTGCTTGCCTGGTGTAGGACAGCTGTGCTCATATGACATTGAATGTCTGCTTCTGAGTCACCTCAGGATCCTTTAAACCAGCATCAATGATGTGCGGTAGAGAGTATATAGACTGTCGGCATCACATCCTGCTATGAAAACAACAATGTTCTGGAGTGGAAAGGTTCAGGAACAGTTACTAACTCTCACCCTTTAGGCTCTTGAACCAACTTTACTCAACTTCACTCGCCCCATCGTTGAACTGTTCCCACAATCTATGGACTCACTTTCAAGAACTCTTCGTCTCATGTTCTTGATATTTATTGCTTACTTGTTAATTTATTTTGTATTTGCAGAGTTTGTTGTCTCTAGTACACTGGTTGAATGCCAAATTGGTGCGGCCTTTCTTTGTTTCTGTTATGGTTGTAACTCTATTGTGAATTTACTGAGTATGCCCACAATAAAATGGATATCAGAGTTGTATATGGTGATACGTGTACTTTGACAACAAATTTACTTTGAGCTTTGAACTTGAACTTCAATGCATTCTTGCTGAAGCAATGAGACCAGAATGCAGTTGAATCTGAACTAGTTGAGTAGGGGAGACAGAAAGGCCTGCAGAGATTGGCCATGAACAGGATGTTTCCATTAGTAGGAGAGTCTAGGATCTAAAGGCACAGCCGTAGAATAAAACGATGTCCCTTTAAAACTGAGGTGAGGAGGAATTTCATCAGCCACAGGGTGGAGAATCTGTGGAAGTTGTTGCCACAAAGGGCTTAGAAGTCCAGTCATTAGGTATATTTAAGACAGATATTGATAAGTTCTTGATTAGTGGTGGGGAAGGTGTGGAAAGGGCAGTTAAGGGTAATGGGGATCAGTCAAAAGAACAAGGCTGAAAATCAAACCGGCCATGTTCATATGGTGAGGAAGACTCAATAGCCTGAATGCCCTAATACTGCTCTTATATATCAAGGTTTTATGGGACTGTGGGCGCTCATTTGTGGTCTAGTCCCCATGACAGCCGTCAAGAATGCTCTATTAGTCATCATATTCAAGAAGGGAGACAAGGCAGATTAGACTATAAGGCCACAAGATATATGAGCAGAATTAGGACCTTTGACCCATCGAGTCTGCTCTACCATTTCATCATGGCTGATCCAAATTTCCTCTCAGCCTGAACCTACTGCCTTCTCCAGTATCCCTTCATGCCCTGACCAATCAAGAATGTATCAATGTCTGCCTTAAATATACATAAAGACTTGGCCTGCACACTGCCTTTGGCAAAGAACACACCACACTCTGGCCAAAGAAACTCCTCCTCATTCCCATTCTAAAAGGGTGCGCCTCTGTTCTAAGGCTGTGTCCTCTGGTCTTAGATTCATTCACCATAGAAAATATCCTCTCCACATCGACTCTATCAAGGCCTTTCATCATTCGATAGGTTTCAATGAGGTCATCCCTCATTCTTCTGAATTCCAGTGAATATAGACTCTTCAAATGACAAGCCATTCAATTCTGGAATAATGTTTGTGAGCCACTTTTGAACCTTCTCCTGTTTCAGCACATACTTTCTGAAATGAGCCCAAAACTGCTCACAATACTCCAAGTGAGGCTTCACCATTGTTTTATAAATTCTCAACATTACATCCTTGCTTTTATGTTTTAGTCCTCTTGAAATGAATACTATCATTGTATTTGCGTTCCTCACCACAGACTCAACCTGCAAATTAACCATTAGCCTTTGCATCTCTGTTTTTTTTCTCTTCAGTTAGAAAATAATCAACACTTTCATTTCTTCTACCAAAGTACAGGACCATACACTTCCCAACTCTGAATTCCATCTGCTATTTCTTCGCCCATTCTCCTATCTATCTAAGCCCTTCTGTTGTCTCCCTGTTTCCTCAACACTACCTGCCCCTCCACCTACCGTCATATCATCTACAAACTTTGCAAAAAGACATCAATTCTATCATCCAAATCATTGACATATAGCATAAAAAGAAATGGTCCCAACAGAGACACCACTAGTCACTGGCAGCCAACCAGAAGAGGCTCCATTTATTCACACTCTTTGCCTCCTGCCAGTCAGCCACTGCTTTATCCATGCCAGAAGCTTTCCTGTAGTACTATGGGCTCAGAGCTTGTGAAGCAGCCTCATGTGTCGCACCTTGTCAAAGGCCTCCTGAAAAGATTGAGTCATTCACAGAGGCATCTCCCTCCTGCCAATAAGAGGCAATGTGTTTGCACGTATCCTTGTTACTCCTTCAATCGCAGTGTGGTTTCTGCCCATCTTGCATCATGAACCTCTTGCTTTACGATTTACCAGTAAGCTGTGACACCCCTTCGGCAGCACTATCTTAAACCATCTAGTGGCACCCTGGACATGATCTTCACAGCATGGCAATTACAGGAAAAATGCTGTGAACAACGTCAGCCCTTGTATTTAGCTTTCATCGATTTGATGAAGCATTTGATACAGTAGGCCTCCAAGCTCTCTGGGATATATTATCAAGAAATGGCTGCCCCACCGAGTACTGCTCTTGCAAATATTGAGGCTGCTGCATGATGGCATGTCAGTCACAGTACTTGGCAATAGTGAATCAGAACCCCTCACTGTTGAGATAGGAGTCAAACAGGGCTGTATCATTGCGCCCACCCTACTTGCCATCTTCATTGCTGCTACCCTTCACCATGCTGTTATCCCAGTCTGCCAGAGGGAATCCCAATCAAGTAAAGAATGCACATCAGGCTTTTCAACCTCAACAAAGAACAAGGTCAGCACCACCACTATCATGAAGGTTCAGTATGCAAATGACAACAACATCAGAGCACACTCTGAGGAAGACCTCCAATGTATCCGGAATGCCTTTGGCAAGGCATCTAGGTCCCTGAGTCTTGTCTTGAATATAAAAAAGTCGCAGGTCCTATATCAACCACCACCCAACCAGCCATTCGTCCAGCCCTCCATAGAAGCTGACAATATCGCTCTTGAAAATGTAGAGAACTTTCACTACCGTGGCAGCATATCGACTCAGAGATCAATCACCACCTGATTAGGGCTGGTGGAACCTATGCAAAATTAAGGAAAAGCATCTTTGAAAACTGCAACCTACAGTTCCAAACTAAACATTTGGTCTTTGATTACTTGTTCTTCCAGCACCACAGTATGGAGCAGAATCATGGAACACCTACAGTATTCACCTGAAAGCCCTGTGACTGCATCACCAAAGATCCGTATGAAAGATTTTGGCGATCAGCTGGAAGGGCAGATCCACTAACACCGGCGTACTGGAGGAGGCCAACATGAACAGGATTTCCACCATGAAGAAGTAATACCAACTGTAATGAATAGTTCCTGTTATCTGGATGCATAACTCACCTCTCCGCTAATAAATACTTTACTCTCAGTTGAAGGAAGGTCAGCAAGCCTCTGGTGGGGAAAGGAAATGCTTCAAAGATCACATCAAAATCAGCCTGAAGAAATTCGACATTACATCTAAATGCACATTTAAAAAAATCTATTCAATATATGTAATTGATTTACTTGTTTATTTATTATTGTTTTATTTTATTTATTATTTTTTCTCTCTCTCTGCTAGATTATGTATTGCATTGAACTGCTGCTGCTAAGTTAACAAATTTCACGTCACATGCCGGTGATAATTATCCTGATTCTGATAAAGGCTGGGAAGACATTGCATTCAATAATGCAGCAGGAGGAAACCTGTTCAAGTCTTACTGGTACAGGACAACTGTGGAATTGATGGGAAGTAAAAATTCCCTAGAACTCACAGCTGCAGTGATGACAGAGCTCAGCCCAGGTCAGGGAATTTACAACAATCTTCAGACTGCGGTGTTAGACAGATCTTTTATCTCAGGCTCCCTCCAACGTCAGAATCAGAAACAGGTTTATCATCACTACGCATTGTGAAATTGGTTGTTTTGTGGCAGCAGGACTAAACAATACAAACAAGCGCTCCTTGTCCATGTGTCACAGCTCCAAGTGTTCCAGTCACCACCAGGATTACTCTGGCATTGTCCTTCCACATCCTTTCTACCCTTTCTATCTGCTCTTTCATGCCCTGGTATTTCTCCAGCTTCTCATATTCTTTCTTCCTGATGATACTGTCATTCTTTATTAACACATCTAGTACTATTGCCTTCTTTGGTTCCTTGTCCAGTATTACTGTCTGGTTGGTTGGCCAGTCCCTGCTAATCAGTCTGTATTTGGAAGTTCCACAGGATCTTAGCTCTATTATTCTCCACTACTTTCTTCAGTGCTTCCCATGTGGACTTGGGAGTGTCCAATACATACTCAGCACAGATGTACCTGTACACAGTTCATGGATCTTGGTCGTGCCATTCAGTGTATGCCGTCCCTGCCTGCATCTTGCACGCTGCTACTGTGTGCTCTCTTTTCCTCTCCAATCCTGCTGACGGGTCTCGGTCCAAAACCTAGACTGCACTATTTTCCATAGGTGCTGCCTGGGCTGCTGAGTTCCTCTAGCATTTTGTGTGTGTTGTTACCATGTGCTGGATGGTTTCAGTAGATTCCTTGCACAGTCTGTATCTTGGCTCTTGTCTGGTGTGAGAGATCCCTGCTTCTATTGCTTGTGCTCGGTGCCTGTTCTTGTGCAGCCATGAGCAACGCTTCTGTGTTGTCCCTCAGCTCTGACATTTCCAACCACTGGTAGGTCTTTCTTATGTTGCCCACCTCTAATACCTGGCAATGGTACATCCATGAAGTGGCTTGATCTGCTATTGTCTCTGGTCCTCTGGCTCTGCTTCACCCACTTCCATTTCCATGTCCCCTGCCTGCTGTCTGAGGTATTCTCCTAGCAGGTCATCCTTGGGGGCCATCTTCCTCACATACTAATGGATGCTTCACATTTCTTTCAGGACTGTGGCTTTGACACTTCCACGTCCCCATCCTCTTTATTCTGGCAGGTGTACATTCACTCAACATTGGACTTTGTGTGGAATCCTCCATGTATTGTTAGTAGTTTCAGGGTCTTGATGTTAGTGGCTTCTAGTTCATTCTTGGCCAGCACACTGTTGCAGCTGGCTATCTGATAACTGATGGGGTGAATGTGCTGATGGCTTTGATCTTGTTCTTCCCATTCAGCTGGGTCTTTAGGACCTGTCTCACTCTTTGGAGGTGCTTGAATGTTGCAGCCTCCCTTGTGTCCTCACTGTGGCTTCCAGCACCTGTAGGATCCCTGGGTATTTTTAGCTGTCCTGTACATCTGGTATGTGGCCTTCAGGAAACTCTACTCCTTCAGTCTTGATGTGTTTGCCCCTTTTCACTACCCTCTGGGCAGTGAAATTTTCCAGTCCAAATTACATCCCAATGTCTCTGCTGTACACCCTTGTCAGGTGGATTAGTGAGTCGATGTCTCTTTCATTTCTGCTATACAGCCGGTGGAATTGACCATCAACCACTTCCAGTACATGGATGACATTAAGCTGTATGTATGCAAACACATACATATAAAGAATTAAAAAAGAGAACAAGATAATGGGATTGTCTTCATCCATTCATGGAACATTCAGAAATCTGATGGTGGAGTGGAAGATGATGTTTCAAAAAATGCTGAATGTGCATCTTCAGGCTCCTGAACCTCCTCCCTGATGGTAACACTGAGAAAAGGGCATATCCTGGACATTCAGAGTTCTTAATGGTGGATCATGCCTTCTTCAGGCATTGCCTGTCCTCGATGGTTGGGAAGCTGGTGCCCATGATGGAGCTGAATGAGTCTACATCCAGCGGCATCTTTTCTCGAACCTGCCTATTGGAGCCAGGCAGTAATGCGACCAGTCAGCATGCTCTCCACAGTACACCTGCAGAAATTTGTTAGTCTTTGGTGACATAACAAATCTCCTCAAACTCCTCATGAAAGATAGCCCCCTTCAGGATTGCATTAATGTGGTGGGCCCAGTATCCTCAATGGCACCGAGACCAGTTTCTGGCAAACGCAATTCCTTCCATAAAGCATTGAGAAATGGTTGGGCACACTCGATAGGAATAAAGTGATGGGTGTCAGCATCACAGCTGTGGCTCTGCTCCAGAACCCAGTCGCAGAGTCAGAAAGAAAGCTGGTGGGAGACAAGAAATCAAATTTACTATTCAAATCTCCTCTCGTTTCTATCCCTGTTCCTGCTGTTGACCAAAGGAAGGGCACTTGCATCCTTTTATTTGATTCATTCGACTCATGAATTAGTTCAGGAACGTCTGGCTGCAAGCCCGTTATGCTTAGTATTTATTTATGTATGCACTGCCCTCCTCTATTCCTGTCTCTTGCATGGGAACCTTACTCTAGGTTGTATTGAGAAGTTGAAATTAATCTAAAACATACGTCAAAATGAAATGGAAATGATTAGAGCAGAACCGTTCCAGTTTTATGACGCCTCTGCTATAAATCATCGAAGAAGAATTGATCAGACTGTGTGTGCCTGCTTAATGAGTTGCTTGTATATAATTAAATTGAACACATGGCACGGGAACAATGTTTTTGGCCCAAATAGGACAGAAATTATATTCTGTCTGAATATCCTTGTGTGTTTTGTTATCCAGAATTCCTAACAGATTCCCATATTTCTTTTCATATCACCTACTTATCGAACTTTCTCTTTGATGCAGCTGTGACACTCAGCTGTGCTATCCTCTTCAACTGTAGGCTTTATATGATTGCCTCTCTGTGTAAAAGAACCTTCAATGGTCACATCTTATGTAGTGATTCATGTCACAGCTGAGGAATATAATGGTAAATAAAATGCTGGGAGATGTGCAAACTTGCCAGACGTAAAATTGACTCCCATCTCTTTGAGAAGTCGAATAAGGGTAGAATTTTCTTTTGAGAAAGAACAGTGAGATGTGAACACTGAATGCTGGTGCTCAGGGGAGTGTTGTAGAACAGAGGGACCTTGGAGTTCCTGGATCCTTGAAAGTAGCATTGTAGGTAGACAGTGTGGGGAATAAGACTTAGCCCACTGGCCTTCATCACTCAGATCAATGAGTATAGCTTTAGAATGTTACGTTGCAGGTGTACAAGACCCAGGTGAGGCTGCATCATCTATGACTCCATGATTATCTGACCCTTTAAGAAATGTATCGGTCTCCTTTGTGATGCAGGAAATCTGAATTGATACCTTTAAGAACTACCTATGTTACATTTTGGATTTTTCAACTGCAAATAAAGTAAATGTATATAAAGAACAAAGACGGAAGTTAATTTTGCTCAGATGAAGTCTCATATATAACGATGGAATAATTCTTTTTCTTTTCCCAATATTTTTATTGATTTCTATATAGAAAAATACAGAGTCCGAGAGATACATATTACAAAACGAAAGAAAAAATATAATAATACCAGATACAGTATATTGAATCACATTAACGAACTCCTTACTCTATATTCATATAGATTAGATTAATTTGTGTATTAGAACATAAACAATTTTATTAAAAAAAAATCTACACCCACTACTAAAGTTGAAGCTGTTTGGGGAAAAAAAAGGAAAAAAATATTATCAGATAATAAAATATACTATTAACCAACTTCTGTACTTTAACATGAAGTCAAAGATTATGAAAATAATTTAAAAGCGGCCCCCACAAATTTTGAAAATCTTGGTTAGTTTCAGAAATTGAACAACGAATCTTTTCTAAATTTAGGCATGCCAGAACATCCCGTAACCACTGAGCATGATTAGGCGGAACAGCATCCTTCATTTAAACAAAAGCGCCCTCCTAGCCATAAGAGAGATAAAAGCCAGAATGTGCAAATCAGATGTCTTCAAAATGATATCTTTCCTTCCAACAATACCAAATAGGGCAGTCAAAGGATTAGGCTTAAAGTTTACTTTAGAGAGTACAGAAAAAGTTTGGAATACTTCCTTCCAATATTTTCCAAGACTTGGACATGTCCAAAACATATGAATAAATGAAGCTTCTCCATTGTTACACCTATCACAGTAGGGAGATACATCCATATAAAAATGGGATAACTTATCTCTTGGTCATATAAGCCCTATGAACCACTTTAAATTGCAGGAGGGAATGACGAGCACATAACGATGAAGTATTAACCAATTTAAAAATCTCATTCCAAGTTTCTACAGAAATTGAGTTCTGTAAATCTTGTTCCCAAAGATTTTTAATTTTGTCTAAAGAATCATTTCTCATTCCCAACAACATATCATAAATATTGGATATTGAACCATTATAGAATGATTTCATATTAAGAATTTCATCTAATACGTTCTTATCAGGACTATTAGGAAATGTATATAATTGAGATCACAGAAAATCTCTAATTTGTAAGTACTGAGAAAAATGGGTTTTTGGTAAACTATATTTAGTTGACAATTGTTCGAATGAAGAAAGACTTCCTCTCACAAACAGGTCCCGGAAACATGTAATGCCCAATCTTTCCCATTGTTTAAAAACTACATCAGTCATAGAAGGCTTAAAAAATAATGTTTAAAAATAGGACTAGAAAGGGCGAATCTCAGTAAACCAAAGTGTAAATTGTATCCAAATCCTCAAAGTATGTTTGACTACCACACTTTCAGTTATCTTACTTAAGGATAAAGGAAGTGAAGATCCCAAAAGGGAGATAATAGAAAATTTATTAACCAAGTTAGCTTCTAAAGAAACCCACCCAGGACAGTCCTCGTGATTAATATAGTATAGCTAAAACTTTGGATTCCGTATATTAGCTGCCCAGAAATAAAACCTAAAATTTGGTAAACCTAAACCTCCACTCTTTTTAACTTTCTGGAGATGGACTTTATTCAATAGAGGATGTTTATTTTTCCATATGTAGGAGGATAAAATAGAGCCCAAAGAGTCAAAACAAGATTTAGGAATAAAAACAGGTAATGCCTGAAAGAGGTATATAAATTTAGGTGAAACATTCATTTTAATAAAATAAATTCGACGAATCAATGATAATGAAAGAGGCGACCAATTTGATAATGTTCTTTTTATATAGTTTAATAAAGTAAGAAAATTTTCTTTAAGTATTTATTATTCTTAGTAATTGTTACACCCAAATAAGTGAACTGGTTTCTGACAATTTTAAAAGGAAGGTTAATATCAGTTAATGGCAAAATATTCAAAGGAAAAAGTTCACTCTTGTGTAGGTTCAGTTTATATCCAGAAAAGTGACTAAAACAAGACAGTAAAGAAAGCACAGAAGCTAATGAAGTTTCGACATTAGAAATGTAAAGCAATAAATTATCTGCATAAAATGAAACTTTGTGGATAGTACCCTTCCGTAAAATACCAGTGATATCATTAGATTCTCGAAAAGCAATAGCTAAAGGTTCTAAAGCCAGGTCAAAAAGCAAAGGACTCAAAGGGCAACCTTGTCTGGTTCCACGTTGAATTTTAAGTGGTTTAGAATTCTGAGAATTAATAAGAACCTGAGTAAAAGGGGATAGATACAATAATTTAATCCATTGAATAAAGTTGGACCCAAAATTAATTTTTTTTAAAGATTTTAAATAAATAATGCCATTCAACCAATCAAAAGCCTTCTAGGCATCTAAAGCTATCGCACATTCTGATATCTCCTTAGAAGGTGAATAAATAACATTTAATAATCGATGAATATTAAAATGAAAATATCGATTTTTAATAAAGCCTGTCTGATTGTCAGAAATGATAGATGGTAAGTTATTTTCCATCCTACGGGCCAGAACTTTAGATAAAATCTTAGCATCAACATTAAGTAAGGAAATTGATCTATATGAAGAACATTCAGTTGGGTTTTTTTTTTAAGGATAAGCGAAATAGGAGCTTCATAAAAGATTGCGGCAATCTACTTGACTTAAAAGAATCTGAAAAAACTGAATATAAATGAGGTATAAGCAAAGAAGAAAAAGCCTCATAAAATTCTCCAGAAAATCTATCAGGACCTGGAGCTTTTCCTGAATGCAGTGAACGTACAGCCTCAGCTATTTCTTCGTGAGAAATACATTGATCCAACTGTTTTCGGTCATCAACAGAAAGCATAGGAATATTTATTTGGTCTAAAAAATTACCCATTACAGTATTATCTTTAAGAAGATCAGAACTATAAAGTTTGGAATAAAATTCTCTAAAATATCATTTATTTCTAAATGATCAGTTGTCCTAATACCATTAGTTTTATAAATTTCTTTAATCTGTCATTTAGCACTAGAAGTTTTAATTTGGTTAGCCAATAATTTACCTGTTTTATCTCCATGAATATAAAATTGACTTGTATCCTTTAGGAGTTGAGTTTCAATAGGGTATGTTAATAAAAAATCATATTTAGTTTTAATTTCAACTTGTCTTTTATATAAAACAGGATCTGAAGTCAAAACATATTCTTCATCTAATTATTTCAGCTGATTGGCTAAATTAATTCTCTCTTTATTAGTTTTTTTCTTAACACTTGCAGTATAAGAAATGATTTGTCCTCTAATATATACTTTAAAGGTATCCCATATGACAAGGCTAGAAGTCTCCTCCACCGTATTCTCTTAAAAAAAAGTGATTTGCCTCTCCAAGAACTTTAAGAAGTCCTTGTTAGATAACAAAATTAAATTAAAACACCAGAATCTATTTGTCTGAGGAAAACCAGGAAGATTTATGGATAAAAGCACAGGAGCATGGTCAGAGATAGCAATTTCTTTATATTCACAAGATCGAACTAATGGAATCATTTGATTATCTGGAATACGTATGATGAACATGAGAGAAAAACTAGTATTTTCTATCTGCTGGATATAAGAAACGCCATATATCAACAATACCACATTTTGTTAAAAATGAATGGATAAACGAAGTTGATTTATTAAGTGTCACTGGTTTAGAAGAAGACCGATCTAAAACTGGATCTAACCAGCAATGAAAGTCTCTTGCCATTACCAATGAGTACAAACTCAGATCAGGCAAAAACGAAAAAAATCTCTCAAAGAATCCTGGATCATCTAGATTTGGGGCATAAGTATTAGCAAATACCAACAATTTATTCTCTAATTTCCCTGATACTATAACAAATTGTCCATTTGTATCAGAAACGACCTTGTGTTGAACAAAGGGAACTGTATTTTCTATAAAAATCAAAAACTCTCTTGCTTTGGGCTGAAAACTTGAATGAAAAGGTAATCCTTTCCATCGGCTAAAAAAGCATGAGTTATCAGAATTGCTTATGTGTGTTTCTTGTAAAAAAAATTAATTGGGACCTTAAATTTTTTAATATAGGCAAAAATCTTATTTTGTTTCAAAGGATGATTCAATCCTTTCACGTTAAGACTAGGTAATTTAATATTATAATCCATTTTATTATTATTTAAAAGAAAAATTAAAAGGGTAATCCTTAAGAAGATTAATAAAACTAAACAATGACCTATAAGAAAAGCAAAGAACAGGCTTGACTAAAGATTCCAAACAACTTCCAAGAAAAAAATCCAAACACCCTCCCCCCTCCCAAAGAGAGAAAGTTGACCAAAGAAAGTTGATGCCTACAACTAATAACGACATTCCCCCCCAGAAATCCTGCTGGCTTAGCTCCAAATAAATTACAAGGATAGAATATTCCAACCTAGTCAGAACAACAGATAATAAAGAGACAGTTAATTCTGGTACCAAAAAAAAACTCTAGAAAAGTAAGTATAATATAAAATAATATGGACACATAGAATATTGGCTCATTAAAATCTTAATCTCAAAGTGAAACCTTAAGAGGTTCTAAAAGAAAATTGACTACAAGATTCACCAGAGGCAAATACACAATTATTCATGTAAGTTTTTGTTAAACAGCTCTAACGTGACACTTTTAAACTTAGCAGACAAAGTAATAGCACCATTCTCAAAACAAATCCTTAATAAGTTCAAAAAGAAAGAGTGAAGTATAAAGTTTAGCAAAGGTAAAATAAACAATTACTCATGTAACAAATAATAAGCAATCACTTTACTGAATCTAAATATTCCTGAGCCTGGAGACTCAACATGGAACCATTTTTGCGATCCATCCTGCAGTGTAATTCTGATCTTCACCGGATACCGTAGAGAAGGTTTAAAATCTTTTTTGTAGAACTCTGACATGACGCTTTTAAACTTGGCACGTTCCCTCATAATCTCTGCTGAGAAATCTTCAACGATTCTAATCTTTTTTTCCATTAAAATTAATTATACATTTCTGACGAGATTCACAAATTATACGGTCCTTTGTTTGAAGCTCATGAAAAGTGATTACCACTGAACAAGGTTTGCTTACGAACATTCTGTTCCCAAGGTATTCTGTGTGCTCGGTCGATCATTGGTGTCGATTTTAAAATATCAGGAAATAATTGAACTAGAAAGTTTGCAAAAAATTCTGTAGGACGATCACCTTCAGTTAACTTTCAAGACCAAGAATTCGTATGTTACTCCTTCTACTTCTGTTTTCTAAATCAGTAACCTTCTGTCTTAGTTCGTCATTAACCTTGGATTGTTTTTCATAACGCTTTTGCCGGTCGTCCATTTTCTAACCCAGAATCGACAGGAATTCTTCATTCTGTTTTATTCGTTTATCATGCTCAGTTAAGGTTTCTTGAATAGAATCCAATTTTCTACTTAATTGTTTAATTTCAGAGCCAAGTTGTTGAAACTCTTCGGAGGATTCCTTTCTGAATCGCTACAATTCCTCGGATGCTTCCTTTCTGTGCTTTTGCATCAATTCAATAATAGAATCCAAAGATGTAGAAGAATCTTCTTTTTTACCTTTAGCAGTTCTTGTAGTCAGAGTGTCAAATCAGGTTGGAAAGTAAGAAAAGTAAACTAGGAGCGGTTGTAAATGCTGTTATTCCATCCACTGCCAACAGGAGGTCCACAATGGAATAATTGACTGGCAAATCTATTATTGTTTAGTGCTACTACCTGAGTGGTGACCAAG
The DNA here is from genome assembly GCF_030028105.1 of Mobula birostris. Lineage (NCBI taxonomy): Eukaryota > Metazoa > Chordata > Chondrichthyes > Myliobatiformes > Myliobatidae > Mobula > Mobula birostris. The sequence goes on along the minus strand of NC_092371.1, from coordinate 20,576,003 downwards.
CTACCAATAAAATATGTATCAACTCTTTGAATAGGACTACAAGATCCTTCACATGTAACTGAATACGCATGCAGAACCTCAGTACAATTGGGCAAATTAGACAGCAACCTTTGGGAATTAATAGACTGAGTAAATCTCCTCAACTTCCTGCTCAAAATGCGACAAGTATGAACCCTTCCTGTTTTTTTTTAAGGATTTGCAGGATTTACAAATTAATTACTTTTAAATTTGCTGACAGCTTAGTCCTGACAAGTAAATACCCGGTTAGTGTAAGATTCACCTGAATAATGCTGATATTGTTAATGCAAAATTGATCAGAATCACAGGTCAAGAAAAGGAACAATTCATATAATGCAGAATTATTACAATATCAACTCATTTTCCCCAGAGATTTCTAGAATTACACCTTTAAATCTTCCAGTTATTTTTTATTTTCTCTCCTTTTTCCTTCTTGTTTCATTAATCCAGCCTTTCTTTTGTTCTATTTAGTGTTTCCATGCTTGATTTAATGCTAATTGATCCTCTTTCTTGTGGTTCTCCTGGTAGATATGAAGCAGCAGATATCATATTGAGACCCCTTTCAGAGTAAGGGGCTTGCTCGACCTAACACTACACGACATTTTATATGATAAAGCTCAAAGGACAATTCCATATTTACAATGCACCCAGAATTCTCCCTTTGAAATTCACACAACCTTCACACCTCCCGCTTCATACCCACACCACATACACCCAAATAAATTATAATCAGCATTGTCTGGTCTTTCCATCAACTGTGATTCACGGCTCTTAGGAACCCATTATTCAGAGCTGCATTTTAAATTTAATCTACAGTCCATAATTGCTGTAGTTATTTTCTATATGTACTAACCCCCAAAATGCCCCAACAGCTCTTCTTCTTGGCCCTCCTGGACAAAAATAAATTTGTACCAGGAAAGACCAACCTTATGGAAGATCTACTCAAATAGAGCAGCAGAAATGCTCCGCCTCAGAATTCCTCCCGATTTCTTTATGTGCTTCTACATCGACTCTATAATCCCTAATGAAACTGTGGAATGCTGTGCCACAAACTGCAGTGGAGGCCAAGTCCATGCATATATTTAAGGCGGAAGTTGATCATTTCCTGATCGGTCAGGGCATCAAAGAATATGGCAAAAGGCAGGTGAGTGGTGTTCAGTGGGATCTGGGATCTGCCATGATGGAATGGCGGAGCAGACTCTATGGGCTGATTGGCTTAATTCTGCTCCTATGTCTTATGGTCTATGGTCTTATGGTTCCAGAAATTTGACCAACAGTCTTTATAACTGCAGCTTCGTCATTCATATGCATGTTGTCTCCTTCCCTGCTGGCCAACTGCAGTTTAATTGCATTCTTTAACTTCACTTCTTCATTCTCTGATAGCTAAAATTCTCTGTTTCCAGGGGCACTAGCAAGGTAAATGTATCAGGCTCACAGGCCCTCTCATCGACGCACAGGAAGGGGTTGGATTGGTCTCTGTTTGAATGACAGCAAAGACCTCTCGCCAATGACAACCCCTTCTGAACTGTCCAGTTCATCACAGGCCCAACCGTAGAAAGGGCTCAGCTCATTTATATTCACTCCCCATTCAGGCTGGAGGTGAGTACCTTCAGGTACATTACAATTTCTTCTCTTTCTCTGCCATGCCATTGAAGTTGTGGAGCCTGTTGTCTCTGCTATAAATTGGATCCCTTCCTATTTATTTTCCCCAATATCTTTTCTATTCTATGCTATGCAACTAATCATCTACCTTCAGCAACCAGCCTTCATTATAGAGAACCATTCCCATTCCACTTTAACACGGTTTTCTGTCAGGCTCTCGGTATCTTCTGCCTTCGCATTTGCTGTGGATCTGCTTCCATCAGCTGTGGTCAGGTCTGGTGTGGCTGGCTAGTGTTCACCTCTTATGTTCTCTACAACGGCACTGACTAGGTACACTTGGTCTCGCACTCTGACTGTTGGAGTGACAAGAAGCTAATTCATACCGTTTAAGCTGAATCCAGTGTTTCCACTGGCTGTCTCGCCAAGTCTGCACACAGATACAAGTGTCATTTGTTAAAAGAACCATCTGTGGTCCTATCCATCTAGGGGCAAACCCTGCCCTTTCAGGCAGCACCCTCACCGTGCCGGTCACCCAGCTGTGGGAGGATTATCTCCTTTCCCTCCGGCTCTCTCTGATCAGGAACGTGCTGCTGTTGATTTGTTTGGTCCTTCAGCACTTTACCCTGGTTACAGTAGTCCTTCACATCTCCATGTAATGTCACTAACTTGGCAGTTGTAGTTTCTTCCTGTACACTTGTAATTTCTGTAGCTTCGTGTTTTTCCGCTGCCCTCCTCACACTGATGTCTACCCTTTCCTTCCCTTTCTGCTCCTTGCTATCTCTTTTCTGGTGACTCTTTACTGTAATTACCTCAGGCAGCTACACTAATTCTAACAGCTCCTGACTGTGCTCGGACCCTCCCCTTGGGGTCTTCCGACATGCTTCCTGCACATCACCCCGTCTCTCCTCCCTGTTTGGGGCTGCTGTCTATACTGGGCCATGTTCGCTGCTTTACAGATCACACATGTTCACTGTCCCTGTTATTTATCCTTTTCCTGAGTCTACAATCGCTCCTGCCTTACTCAGTGTGTCTATCCTCAGGATAGTACCTTCATTGTTTGGGCACACCCAAATATCTACAGGAAGCTGCACTTCCTCAATCTCAAATACCTAGAGTTTACTTCTCTCTGCCCTCATTGTTTCACCTTCCGCAGTGATAATTTAAATCTCCTCTCTAGTTGTAGGCGAGGGTAGATCAGTTATCAATACTGACAATTCCATTGTCAACTGACATTTCACATTGCCGACCCCCTAATAAATCTTTTGTGTACATCCATGGATGACCACCACTGGCAAGAGAGGCTGCTGTCTGTCATTTGTCTGACCTCAGCAACTCTATAATCTGCTCAGCAGCCAAACCGGAAAGAGATGGCGCTGCTGTGGAATCTGCCTGCTTTGGTGAGTGATTTTCATACGCTTCTCTGTTTTGAGGACACTGCTTCCAACTGTGGTCTGAGAATCTACAGCTGTAATAAATTATCTCCTTTACCCTCCCACGTCTATTCCAGCAGGTGCTTGCTACATGCCCCAGCTGCTGGCACACAAAGCATGTTTTCTGTGATGTTACGGCAGCTTCACTTGCTACAGCCACTTTACGACTTTTCTTCCCCCTCTGGTCTATCTCATTGGCCCATGACACCACCGTGGAATAAGTTGATCCCCCTGCTATATCCAAATCTAAATGCAGGGGGATGTCACAAGGTGACGTGTTCTAGTGTGATTTTTTTCAAATGTTGTTGCTTCTGATGATGCAGCCCTCACATACTGCAACACTAAATCTTCAGCTTAGCACGTATAACTGGATTAGTTCAGGCACCTTCGTACAGCCACTGTCTAGTAAGAATGGACTTACTGGCTAGTAGCTGGAATGTCTTTCAAGAAGGCCCTTGTGAAGAATTTTCTAATGTTAAATTTGCTTTTCCTTCACTATTGATATGTTTTGGATCTTCTAACTGCACCTCTGAATAGCTTCTACCCAACAAACCCTTATCCCGTTAAAGCCTCAGACCAATTCCATTTCCTGCCTCACTCTATTAACAGACTCTGGACTGACTGCATCTCTAAGGCCCAGCTGACACAAGCCAGTTTTCCAATAAGGCACTTCATTGTGGTGCAACAAAGATAAAGCTTAAAGTATTGGGAAAACAATATTCAGATAGGCTGAGTTATCTATCAGCTCTTGTGACTCTGCACTGAGATCCTGCCCTGACCGTAACCTGTAGTGAAATATCTGATTTAAGGTGAATACATAACAAGAGGTCAATTATCAAATAAGTAGAGTCCAAAGCGAGATTGTGGTTTTATTTTGTGGAGAACGTTCCGAGCAGCTATTGATCTACCCATTGCTGATGCTTTGACAGAATTGACTCTTGCGGACATTTATTTTTATAGTTTACGATCTGAAATAAACAATGCACCAATAAAATGCAGACGCCTTAACTACTGTTAAAATTATTCCAGCTGTTAATGTTAAATATAATTTTTAATTTGGATGTACTGACAGTTTGCATACAAAGATTTAAACAAAGAGTGGAACATTAGGCCCTTGGAGCTATTTCCATCATTGATATGCAACTCAACTCCATTTACTACCTTTACCACTCTAACAAGAAAAATCTACCCAATCTTAAAAAAAATCAATGATTCCAGCATTCAAATTCTTTTGGAGATATAACTTAAGATTACTCCATGAAAAATATCCTTCTTAATTTTTTTTGCCAAGATCTTATTAATTCTAAAATTATGCCATTGAAATCCAATTTTTAGGTGCTGTTACTTGGAACTATCGGTCTTCTGAAGTGCTCATTATGTGGCCTTGAACTACCTGAGCCATGTTTTTCAATGCATTTCAGGTCACCATCACAATGTATGGAGATGTGACAGAAAAGAAATGTCAGCAGCACCTCTACTTTATCAGGAGGCTAAAGACATCTGGCAGGTGTCATTCAACCCTTAGCAATTTTTATCAATGCAGTATGGAAAGCATCCTGCCTGGATGCATCACAGCTTAGTATGGCAACCGTTCTGCATGTGACCGCACAAAACTGAGCTGTTACACTTTATTCTGCATTATCATTGTTTTATCTTGTTCTCCCTCAATGGGCCAAATGGCCTAATTCTACTTCTATATTTTATGGTCTTAGAACTTGATCTACAGTATATGAACAATATGCAAAACAGGCTTTTCACTGTATCTTGGTACATGTGGCAATGATAAACTGCTATCAGCATCAATAGCAATGTGGGCAAGGAAGTACTCCGCTAAGTTTGCAACAATGTCAATCCTCATGCAAGGCTCTGCTTACTGGACCATTGGTATGCACATAATACTGTGTGAGTAAAGCGACGGAAATCAAAGCCTGGTGATTCTATCCACACAGTGGTACTTTTTGCATGCTATATGAAGAAACCCAATCTAATGTGTGTGTGGCCTCCGTCAGTTGTGGTCGACCATGGGCACTGCGCCTCTCGTAGTCACTGGTTTGTCGAACAGTGTCGACTGTGGCTATTGAGGCTGATCCTGGAACGGCAGGCTCTGCCACAGTTGCTGCATGTGTTGGGCGTTGTAGAATTGTTGTCCGCTGTCCGTTGTGCTCTCTGCTTCTCAAACTGACTCAGGATCACACTTTCTCCTTGCTCTAGGTGTTGCTGAAGAGTACCTCGCCATTTGTTGTGGTCATCTGCTGTATCCTCCCAGCACTCTGTGTTGATTTTTAAGGCTTTCATGTTGCGCTTACAGAGGTTCTTGAAATGAAGCTGGGGTCTACCAACGTTCCTCTTGCCTATTGCTAGTTCTCCAGAGAGGATGTCCTTTGGCAGTCTACCATCCTTCACACAACGGACGTGGCCCAGCCAGTGCAGTCTGCATTATCTTCAAAGCATGAACATTGTGGGAAGTCCAGCGCAGGAGAAGACCTCAGAGTTTGGGACTTTGTCTCTCTAGGTGGTGCCGAGGATGCAGCGAAGGCTGTGAAGGTGAAAACTATTGAGTGTCCTCTCCTGCATGGAGTAAATAGTCCAAGTCTACGCCCACCTGGACAAGCCAGCGAGCACTGTGGGGGTCATGTTTTTTGACTTCTCCAGTGCATTCAACACCATCCGCCCTGCCCTGCTGGGGGAGAAGCTGACAGCGATGCAGGTGGGTGCTTCCCTGGTATCATGGATTCTTGATTACCTAACTGGCAGACCACAGTACGTGTGCTTGCAACACTGTGTGTCCGACAGAGTGATCAGCAGCACTGGGGCTCCACAGGGGACTGTCTTGTCTCCCTTTCTCTTCACCATTTACACCTCGGACTTCAACTACTGCACAGAGTCTTGTCATCTTCAGAAGTTTTCCGATGACTCTGCCATAATTGGATGCATCAGCAAGGGAGATGAGGCTGAGTACAGGGCTATGGTAGGAAACTTTGTCACATGGTGTGAGCAGAATTATCTGTAGCTTAATGTGAAAAAGACTAAGGAGCTGGTGGTAGACTTGAGAAGAGCTAAGGTACCGGTGACCCCTGTTTCCATCCAGGGGGTCAGTGTGGACATGGTGGAGGATTACAAATACCTGGGGATACGAATTGACAATAAACTGGACTGGTCAAAGAACACTGAGCCTGTCTACAAGAAGGGTCAGAGCCGTCTCTATTTCCTGAGGAGACTGAGGTCCTTTAACATCTGCTGGACGATGCTGAGGATGTTCTACGAGTCAGTGGTGGCCAGTGCTATCATGTTTACTGTTGTGTGCTGGGGCAGCAGGCTGAGGGTAGCAAACACCAACAGAATCAACAAACTCATCGTAAGGCCAGTGATGTTGTGGGGATGGAACTGGACTCTCTCATGGTGGTGTCTGAAAAGAGGATGCTGTCTAACTTGCATGCCATCTTGGTCAATGTCTCCCATCCACTACATAATGTACTGGGTGGGCACAGAGACATTCAGCCAGAGACTCATTCCACCGAGATACAGCACAGAGCTTTATAGGAAGTCATTTCTGCCTGTGGCCATCAAACTTTACAACTCCTCCTTTGGTAATCAACCCGATGTAATGAAACAAGTAGCACAGTTGATTCTTTTCTACCTTTGTTAGTAGCAGCTACGAGAGAGAACATTCCATCTGCACTCACTGAGAGTCAGACACTCGAAGTCTCTCTGTCGAAACACAGATACAGTTTTTTATATCATCCTTGTCATGAAAGCCTAGCAACAGTGATAGTCTGAGACAAAGGCCACTTAATCACCTAAAACAGAGGTAAATGTACTTGACAAAGAATACTTAAGCACATCAGGAAGAGGTAAACAGAGAACAGAGTATAATTAATTCTCACATCCTACATGTCCCTGCCTGGACACTCATCATTTACATGTTAGCAGGACAGATTGATTCTCTATTATTTCAATACAAAAGAACAGTCAGATCAACAGACATTCCAGCTACTCAAATAGAGCAGAATTTAATAATTTAGATAAGAGACTTTACCGAAATTAGGAAAGGAATGTAAGGAATGCCCTCACAACACGCTGGAGGAACTCAGCAGCTCAGGCAGCATCCGTGGAAAAGATCGGTCAACGTTTCGGGCCGGAACCCTTCGTCAGGACTGTAGGGAGAAGGGGCAGAGGCCCTATAAAGAAGGTGGGGGGAGGGTGGGAAAGAGAAGGCTGGTAGGTTCCAGGTGAAAAAACAGTAAGGGGACCCTCCCCCCACCTTCTTTATAGGGCTTCTGCCCCTTCCCCCCCACAATCTTGATGAAGGGTTCCGGCCCAAAACGTTGACCGATCTTTTCCACGGACGCTGCCCGACCTGCTGAGTTCCTCCAGCATGTTGTGAGTGTTGCTTTGACCCCAGCATCTGCAGATTATTTTGTGTGTAAGGAATGCCCTGCCTTATCTCCACCTTTTGTCAAAACCAAAAAGTGTGAAAACTAGGAGATGTCTTTCTTGTGGGTTTTGTAAGTTTTTAATTCTTATTTTTACTCAAAGAAGCAGTTGTGAGACATTATTCAAACATACTGCAGTTACAGACATGTTTAAGTTTCGGTTCTTAACCCAAATTTGAAATTTAAACACAAAATCAAAGGATGTGAAAAGTCAGGAGACAGCAGCTGCTCGAACTGCAGCCATTCTCAAACCTGAATACACAGACTCAACCTTAACCATTATTTACAGGAATCTGATCAGGGTACGTCCACACTGCGCCGGATAATTTTGAAAACGAAGCTTTTTCTCTTCGTTTTGCCCTCCCGTCCACACTGAGCCGGCGTTTTCAGCCCCCGAAAACAGAGATTTTCGAAAACACTCTCCAGAGTGAATAAATCTGAAAATGCTTAATATCCGGCGTAGTGTGTACGGAGTAACCGGAGAGATTTTAAAACGTTGTCATGACAACACCACAACAACAATGCTTTTTTCTGCTTCTGCTTGGTACTGCGCAAGCTGTTATAATGCGCAGTTGGTATGAACGGCGTGAGAGTTAAATTGTAAAGTGATCTTTTTTGACTATTTAAAAACGCTGTCATGATGTGCTGGAACAGATGTTCGTTGTTTTCTTGAACGCCACCACCTAACAATTTCAGAACAGACGGACGAGACTGAAGCCAGTTGACCCATAGCTTACTGAATAAATAAGCATACTCACTTCGCCCTGTTTTCTGTCCTTGCTTGTATGAAGGTGGTTTACCTATCTATGCAAGTACTTCTCTGTCAGTAGATGTGTATCAGCCTAATGCAACATTGTATGGATGCAGAAGTTTTATACATTTAACAAGGTGCTCTATTAATGTAACAGTTAGTTTTTCAATGTCCGTCGTTAGCTGGGTCATACTGTCCATGAACTCCCTGTCGGTTGCCTCCATACGCTATAAACAATCCAGTATTTGTTTTTTTTTTAAGTTTTAAGTCCTCCCGTGCGAGAGCCAAGGGCAATTCCTTTAAAGTTTTTCTACTCTGTAACTGGACAAACGCGAACGAAGTGTATTGTTTCCTCTTCACTTGTTTTCTATGTCCTGCGCATGCCCAGTAGGAGGAGATTCGCCCAAATATCCGCCTAACGTGGACGGAGATATTTTGAAAAACATTTAGTGTGGACACCTGTCGTTTTTACTCGAAACTGGCGTTTTCAAAATTATCCGGCGTAGTGTGGACTCTTAAAGCTTTATCACCAGACTTGCGAGGAGAGTCAAGCAAGGATCGATGCCGGTTTGCCGATACGCCTATTGATTTCAGCATCGAGGGAGAGAGTGTCGCTAATGATCGACCCCAAGTACATGAATTTGTGGACCACTTCTAGACCGTAATTGTTGATGGTAATGACTGGTGTCTCCACTACGTTCTGGGCAAGGACATTTGTTTTCTTAAGGATGAAGTCCTTGCATGCCTTAGAGAAGCGGTCCATGAGAGTTTGCAGTTGCTGTTTGGTGTGGAAGGTTATAGCAGTATCATCGGCAAAGAGCATGCCACGTATTAAGATCTTTCACACCTTTATTCTTGCTGTCAGGCACGTAGGGTTGAATAGCCGCCCAGCAGACCTGGTGTGCATGTAGATGCCTTCTGTCGATGTCCCAAATGCGTGCTTCATTAGCAGAGAGAAGAAGATGCTGAATAATGTTGGGGCCAACACGCTTCCTTGTTTGACTCGACTGCAAATAGCGAAGGGTTCTGATGAGCTGCCATCGTACTGAACAGTAGCCCTCATGTCGTCGTGGAATGACGTGATGATACTTCGGAGTTTCAGGGGAGAGCCGATCTTGAGGAGAATCAGAAAGAGCCCATCCCTGCTGACAAGGTTTAATGCCTCGGTCAAGTTGATGAAAGCGACATAGAGGGGTTTCTGTTGTTCCCTGCAGTTCTCGTGGAGTTGACGGAGTGAGGCAATCATGTTGACAGTTGACCTCCTTGCGCGAAAACCACATTGGGACTCAGGGTAGACCCATACTGCTAGAGTTTGTAGACGTGCCAGAGCTACACGAGCAAAGACTTTGCCAACAATACTCAGGAGGGAGATACCCCTGTAGTTGTTGCAGTCACTGCTATCACCCTTGTTCTTGTACAAAGTGATGATTTTGGAGTCGCACATATCCTGTGGTATGGCTCCTTCCTTCCAGCACTGATGGAGGACCTTGTGTAAAGGTTGCTGTGTTTGATCAGGTCTGGAGGAATCCCATCATTGCCAGGAGCTTTCCCTGGGGCCAGACCGTCAATTGCCTTGCTGAGGTCCTCAATGGTTGGTTCGGAGTCAAGTCCATCCATGACTGGTAGACAATCGATGGCATCAATGGCTGAGCTAACAACAACATTTTCCCTCGAGTAGAGCTCAGAGCAGTGTTCTACCCAGTGTTCCATCTGCTTGCTTTTATCGGTGATTATTTCACCACTGGATGACTTCAGGGGTGCTGTCTTGCTCTGCCATGCGCCAAGGGCCTTCTTGATACCATCATACATCGATCTGATGTTGCCTGTCACAGCTGCTGTCTGAGTGTCTTCACTGAGCTGGAGCCAGTACTCATTTGCACACTGCCTTGCAGTCTGTTGCACTTTGCTTCTAGCAGCTCGAAGTGCCTGGAGTGTTTGGTCGGATGGTGAGCAATTGTACTCTGTGAGAGCTGCACACTTGGCTTTGATGACAGGAGTCGTGATGTTGGACTTTGCCTCAAACCAGTCACTGCTCTTTGTGGTCTTTCTTCCAAAGATAGAGAGTGCTGATTCGTGGATGGTGTCGCGAAGGTATGACCATTGTTCTGTTACAGTATCTCCTTGTGAGGAGGTAGTCATAGCACCCTGTACTGACTTGGCAAACTGGTCAACCTTTTCTGACTGTTTCATCTCCGTTGTGTTGATGCGAGGTTTTCCAGTTTGTTTGGAGTGGTGGATTTTCTTCGGACTTAGTTTGATCTTGCAGCATACTAAAGCATGATCCGTATCACAGTCTGCACTGTGGTATGAGCGGGTGATTAGTGCAGAGTTGATGAAAGAGCGTCTGGTGATGTTCATGTCTAGTTGGTGCCAGTGTTTAGACCGTGGATGTTGCTATGAGACCTTGTACTGAGACTTCGTCTGAAAATAGGAGTTAGTTTCACACAGGCCACGATAGGAGAAGAACACCAGGATACATTGTCCATTGTCATTTATTATCCCAATTCCAAAGTGGCCAAGACAAGACGGCCAGGAATCGTTATCGGCTCCCACTCTGGTGTTGAAGTCACAAAGGAGAACGAGGTGCTCATCACCAGGAATATTCTTGACAACAGCTTCTAATTTGTCACAGAACATGTCTTTTGCCTCAGAGGTGGAGTTCAAGGTAGGGGCATACACACTGACGATAGATACTGGCCATGACTTGTGTGTAGGCGGAGAGTCATAAGTCGTTCTGATCCAACTAATACTCAATTGTTAACAACAATGAGTGTTGGCGTGTGGCCAAATGTTTAAGGCGTTTGTCTAGTGATTTGAAAGTCACTAGTTTGAGCCTTGTCTGAGGCAGCGTGTGTGTCCTTGAGCAAGGCACTTAACCACATATTGCTGTGCGACGACACTGGTGCCAAGCTGCATGGGTCCTAATGCCCTTCCCTTGGACAACATTGGTGGCGTGGAGAGGGGAGACTTGCAGCATGGGCAACTGCTGGTCTTCCATACAACTTTGCCCAGGCCTGTGCCCTGGAAACCTTCTAAGGCGCAAATCCATGGTCTCATGAGACTAACAGATGCCTATAAAAAGAATTACAATGAGCCCTTTTGTATACAGGTTATGCCACTTCCAGAATGTGTTCTGGGTCCTTGATTGTAATCCGCATGGCAGAAGCTGTTAGGCAGCTTAATCATGTCAAAAGTCAAATAAGGTACATTCTGATGGCTCTTGGGGAAAAAAAATTATAACACAACTAAAGTCTCTGATTCATGGGGGCTATTCACACAGAATATAATTGAATTGCCTTAATAGATTGTGACTGGAGAGTCTCTCAAGAAGGCCCTTGTAAACAATTCTTATAAGTTAAATCTACCCCTCTTTTCGCCACTGATGATACTTGGTTCTTCTGATTGCCTTCCACCCAACAAGTCCCTGTCACTGTAACTTGGTAGATGAGACAATAATAGTAAGTCAGTTTACCACATCACTAGGAGGAAAGGAGTATCTGGCACACCCGATGTGGCCTCCTCAACATTAATGAGACCCGAAGTAGATTGGAGGATCGCTTTGTCGAGCACCACCATTCCATCTGCAAAAAGCAGCATCTCCTGGTGGCCAACTGTCTTAAATCTTATCCGCATTGGCGTTCTGACATGCTAGTCCGTGGAGTCCTTTTCTGTCTCGATGAGGCCACTCTCAGGCTGGAGGAGCAACATCTCATATTCCCTACCATTAGCCTCCAACCTGATGGCATGAACATTGATTTCTGCTATTTCTGGTATATTTTTTTTTCTCCCCCCTTCCGTCTTCTTTAATTCTACACTCTGGCCTCTTACCTCTTCTCCTCACTTACCTGTCACTTCCCCCTGGTGCCCCTCCTCTTTCTCTTTCTCCAATGGTCCACTCTACTATCAGATTCCTTCTTCTCCAGCCCTTTACTTTTTCTACACATCACCTCTCAACTTCTTACTTCATCCACCCTCTTCACACGCACCCCCTCCCCCCCACCACTGGCTTCACCTATCACCTTCCAGCTTGTCCTCCTTCCCCTTCTTCCAACTTCTTATTCTGGCATCTTCCGCTTTCCTTTCCAAATCCTGATGATGAGTCGCGGCTCAAAATGTCAACTGTTCATTCATTTCTGTAGATGCTGCCTGACCTACTGAGTTCCTCGTGCCAAGAACTGGTCTTTTTTATGAGTGAGATTTTTAGCTGCAAGGAATGCGAGCCAAGACAAAATGGTGACAGCTGCCAGTTAGTGTATTATATCAATGAGTCAGGCAAATATTTTCAACCTTACCCTGTGATGACATTTGGTGGTTCAGGTTTTTAAATCTATAAAGAGTTTGTGTTCCAATGTACACTGGAAACACAATCCAATTTATGTCCAAGGATTTTTTTTATATAAACTAACAAAAAAGAAAACTTTTGAAATATATACCTGCCTGATTACATGTAGCCTGGGGAAAAATACACACGCAGGACAACAATACTTTTCCGGGTCTTAAATTCCTTTATCTGTTTTAGATGTTTTATTGCAGAAAGAGAGTATCAAAATAAAAACGACAAAATAAATTAAAATCGTTCCCGCTATTACAACCTCAGTTTAACTTCAGACTACACCTTTGTTACGTATGCGGTGTTGGCGTGTGGCCAAGTGGTTAAGGCATTGGTCTAGTGATCTGAAGGTCGCTAGTTCAAGCCTCAGCTGAGGTAGCATGTTGTGTCCTTGAGCAAGGCACTTAACCACACATTGCTCTGCGACGACACTGGTGTCAAGCTGTATGGGTCCTAATGCCCTTCCCTTGGACAACATCAGTGGCGTGGAGAGGGGAGACTTGCAGTATGCGCAACTGCTGGTCTTCCATACAACCTTGCCCAGCCTGCACCCGGGAAACCTTCCAAGGTGCAAATCCATGGTCTCTTGAGACTAACGGATGCCTCTTATATTATGAAAGCAACTAAAACAAAATATACAAAACCAATACGGTAGTGGCAAATCTAAAAAAAACAATACAAACAATGTTAGAATCCCACCAACCTTGTACCTTATACACATCAAACATATGAATAATATCTCATCTTAACTAAGAGATATACTCATATTTAGCATACACTTGCTATAGGCTAGACCTTGAAATGAGTTCTCCCTGCTCATGCTACATGAACAGAGATTAACACATTCACATTACTCTGTTACATTCACATTCGGTCATGAAACAATAAAGAAAGACAAATAAACTTTTACAATATATTGCCTTGTATTAGAGTTACTAAAAAATTAATCTAGTTGCCCAGTTAAGGAACTTCCCAATCATGCTATCCAGCACTGGTCAATTTACTCTCAAAAATCTAAAGCATCCACACGTAAAACACGTTAAGTTACTGATATTCTGGATTTACAAACAAGTATAAATGAACTTAGATGGGTATTATCAAATATTATTCACCTTTCCTTACCAAACCTGGGAAAAACATTCGAAGGTCGTCCTTTCTGGAACATGGCAACTCTTCATTCTACCCCACCCATGCAAAATGATGTCACCGTTTTCTCTTAAGTGCACAGGCAGCTATCTTAGCATTTTCAAGATGAATATATAAGTGCATTTTAACAATAAAAAATGTATGTTCAACGGTCACCTGGTTACAGACATTGACAGTGACCATCACTTACAGCAGAGTTAGTTGCATGTATGTCACCATTCATAATATGGATACAGGGCTGTCCTAGGTAATGAATAGATATCTTTAAATCAATTTTGTTCATTAGTTGAAAAATAGACAAAGATCACTCAGTATGGTAATTGCATCTGCACAGTAGTATAATGAATGGCATCTAAAGCAGCTATGACTCATAAAAATTAGCAATTACTTAAAGAGGGGAGAGTGAGGGAGAGAGGGAGGGAGGAAACTGGTTCTGATGTGTGTAGGAATGAACAAATGTATATATGTCGAACTTTATGAATATAATAATATTATGGGAGCTTGTTTGTATGTGCAGGACAATAGGTCAGGCTATCATACACTGAGGACAATCATATCCCAAGGTCTACACGAAAGCAATCAAATTCTGAGAAAAATTTTTGAAAAATAAATAGGTTTTAGATTAGTTAAGATCTGGGATCCATTTCTTGCCTACCTGGACGAGGCCGGGGGTGGATGAGCAATTTCCCCCCAGCTGATTTCTCACGGCCCTCATTTGAGATTTAATGTTTAGTATTTTTGAGCACTTTGTACAATTGGCATCCCTCCCACGTTATGTCTTATTTTTTTGCTTATTTCTTTTTTATACATATCTGAGCTGGTATGTTTTTGTTGATTTCATTGTTTTTTTTGAAAATTTTGAAAATAAAGTATTAAAAAAATTAGTTAAAATGAAAAAAGAAAAAAAAAGATTGGATGTAATTGAAACTAAAATAATTTAATTAATTCAAAACCTAAAAGGCTGTGATTTTAGACTTTAAAACTTTTTGTATCTTGTGTCATGTGTTATTAATGTACATTGTTATACCAGTGACAAAATGCTGCATAACCTGCTAAGTTTCTTCTGCACATTGTTGGTTGTCACATTTACTTATAACCATCAATAAGTCTACTTATAGGCCGTTTCTCAAAATTGTAACACCCTTGAACTGATCATGAGAGATTGCTTGTCCTTTTACTGGACACTTCATTAATATATCTAATTCTCACCTGACATGCGGAAGTTGGCCATAGTTTTAGCAGACTATGCGTCAGCATTTTAAAAATATGGATGGTATTTATTTTAAATTTCTATGTGAAGAATTTCACCCATGCATTTGATTGTTAAACAAGGTCACTGTTCATGCACATATAATCTCATGAATAAAATAACACGTTAGGCTCCAAAGTTCAAAGTTGAATATATCAAAGTACACATATGGCACCATATACAACCCTGAGGTTCATTTTCTTGTGGGCATATGTAGTAAAATGCAAGAAACACAATAGAATAAATAAAAGACCGCATCATACAGGACAAACAACCAATGTGCAAAAAATAACAAACTAATACAAAATAAGAAAATAATAAAAATAATATAAATAAATAAGCAAAAAATATCAAGAACATGAAATGAAGAGTCAGTAAAAGTGAGTCCATAGGTTGTGGGAATAGTTCAGTGATAGGGTGAGTGAAGTTGAATGAAGTTGAGTGAAGTTAACTGCTCTGGTTCAACAGACTGATGGTTGAGGTGTGACTATTACTGAACCTGGTGATGTGGGTCCTGGGGCTCCTGTACCTTCTTCCTGATGGCAGCAGTGAGAAGGGAGCATGATCTGTGTGGTGGGGGTCCTTGATAATGGATGTTGCTTTCCTACAACAGCACTCTGTTTGGATGTACTCAACTGTGGGGACGCCTATACCTGTGGTTGACTGGGCCATAACCACTAATTTTGTTTTGATTTTCCATTCAAAGGAATTGGTGTGTTCATACCAGTCAGTGATGCAGCCAGACAAGATACTCTCCACGACACATCTATACAAGTTTGTCAAAGTTTTAGATGTCATGCCAAACCTTCGCAAATTCCTAAGGAAGTAGAGGCATTGCCGTGCTTTTGTGCTGGACTCTGGACAGATCCTCTGAAATTATAACGCTGAGGAATTTAAAGTTGCTGAAGCTCTCCACCTCTGAATCTCCTGATGAGGACTGGCTCATGGACGTTCAGTTTTCTCCTTGTGAAGTCAATAATCATCTCCTTGGTCTTGCTGATATTGAGTGAGAGGTTGTTGTTATGGCACCACTCAGGCAGATTTTCAGTCTCAGTCCTGTGTAGACAATAGACAATAGGTGCAGGAGTAGGCCATTCAGCCCTTCGAGCCAGCACCACCATTCACTGTGATCATGGCTGATCATCCACAATCAGGACCCTTTTCCTGTCTTCTCCCCATATGATGATTCTTCACCACTTTTGATTCAGTCCACAACTGTGATGTGAAAATGGCATTGGAGCTATGTTTAGCCACAAAGTCATAAGTGTAGAGCAGCTAGAGCAGGGGGTTAAGCACACAGCCTTGCGGTGCACCTGCGCTGATGGAGGTTGTGGAGGAGATGTTTTTGCTTATCCGAAATGACTGGGATCTGCAAGTGAGGAAATAGAGGATCCAATTGCACAAGAAGATATTGAGGCCAAGGTCTTGAAGCTTATTGATTAGTTTTGAGGGGCTGATAGCATTAAATGCCAAGCTGCGGTCAATAAGAACATCCTGATGTATACACCTCTGCTGTCCAGATTTTCCAGGACTGAGTGAAGTGCCAATGAGATAGCATCTGCTGTGGACCTGTTGTGACAGTAGGCAATTTGAGCAGATCCAATTTGCTTCTCAGGCAGGTGTTGATATGTTTCATGACTAACGTCTCGAAGCACTTCATCACAGTGGATGTAAGTGCTATTGGACAATAGTCATAGAGACCGGTTATCACATTCTTCTTAGCACTGGTGCAATTGAAACTTGCTTGAATCAGGCTTCTCAGACTGCCAAAGCAAGAGGTTAAAGATATTGGTGAATACACCAGCCAGCTGAACAGCACAGGTCTATAATTCTTGGCCAGGTACCCCACCTGGGCCAAATACTTCCCATGGGTTCATCCTCCTGAAAGATGCTCGTACATCAGTCTCAGAGACTGAAATCACAGGGTTATTGGGGGTTATGGGATTTCGTGAGGGTTCCTTCATGTTTTGACATTGTAAGAAAGCATAGAAGGCATTGAGCTCATCTGGTATTGAAGCCTTGTTGTCACCTATGCAACTTGATTTCACTTGGTGAGAGGTAATATCATTCAAGTTCTCCCACAGCTGTCAAGCACCCTTCAGCGTTTCAAGTTTGGTCAGAAATTGCCACTTCACCCCTGAGATGGTTTTCTGGGGATCATACCTGGAGTTCTTGTATCTTATGTGGTTGCGAGACCAGAATGCCACTGATCTGGTCCTCAGCAGGTCTCATGGTTGGGGAAGATTCTGAATGATTTTTTGGGGAAACACTCATATATAAAGTCTGTGACAACCTTGTGTATTCAGTCAAATCCTCTGATCACAACCCTGTCCAGCAACTTGAAGAAATCCCATAGCCATTCCTCTGCCTCCTGTGACTATCTCTATATGGTCCTTGTCCCTGGAACCTTGCTCTTTAACTTCTGCCTGAATACAGGTAGGAGAAGGACCGCAAAGTGGTCAGATTTCCTAAAGTGTTGTCTAGCCATGGAACGGTATGTGTAACTAATCGTAATATAGCATGACACACCAAGTGCTACAGGATACTGTATATGCAGGTGATAATTGGGCAGATATTTCTGCAAACATTCCTGACTGAAGTCCCTAGCTATGATTCTAAATGTGTCAGGATAGGCCATTTCTTGTTTGGTGATGCAGCATTCAATATCTCAAATACCTGAATACCTGACTAACGTTGGCTTTGGGCTGTATGTAAATTGCAGTCAGGATTACAGTGGAGAAGAATGGTCAAAAACGTAATTGTTAGATGTTCCAGGTCAGGTGAACAGGAACACCACAAGACCACTGCATCCAAGCACCATTAAGAGTTTATCATGAAACACAGACTCACACCTCACCTTTTGCCTTCTCTGAATCAACAGTCCAGTAATCCTGTGTATCGAAAAACATTATGCTCTTAACAATGTATCTGGCTTGCCTGAAGTGAGCCATGCCTCCGTGAAAGACAGAACACAGCAATCTTGCCATTAGGTCCTCAGACTTGCTCTCCAACGACTGTACATTTGCTCACAAGATGCTGGGTAGAGGACGTTTCATTCCAGTCTTAATAAATATGGCCTCTTAATCATATTGTATGTATTTAAAAATATTGTGACAACTGTCCAATGCAGTTTGAATGTTTTAACTTACAGTTCTGTTTTATATTTAAATAAAATAACAGTAACCAAGTTTTGGCTAATCATTACCAGTTTAACCTATTCACAAATATGTCGTGAAATTAGTTTGAAAATTACAGTGGAGTGCGGTTAATTGGGACACGTCAGGACTGATATGTTTTGGCGCAGTTAAGTGACTGCCCCAATTATCCTATTTCATGGAAATTCAAAGTATCAAAGTGCATTTATTATCAAAGAATGTATATGTTATACAACCTTGAGATTTGTTTGCTTAACAGGCAGTCGCAAATCAAGGCACCCTAAAGAACGCAATTTAAAAGATATATAAGAACAGCTGTTGTGCCCACAAAGAAAAAAAATCAAAGCAAATCATGGAAAAATAGAAGTGAGCAGCAACAGCAACATTCTGAACCAAATTCAGCCCTTGGATCCAAATCCCCAGAGCAGCCTGGAGCAGCCCAAAGCCTCGGTATTCAGTTCATCATATTATCAGGGCAAGTTGCTGCAAAGTTCACAGACACAATACAAAGCAGCCGGGGGCAATCTCACAGGCTTAGTGTCAGAGAGCGGAGTCCCAGTCTATCTGGGCTAGCTTTTAAATTGAATTGTCCGAACTCAGACCCAGGGCCCACCGCAGTGAATTGCTCCAGGTCTAGAACGTGCAGCCCAGCGATTTGCTTCAGACCCAGACTTTGCTGTTGGGATGCCATTCTTCACCTCTCCAAATCAGCTCGGTGTTTAATGCAATCTAACCCCGCCCAGCGCATATTCAGTTCAGCTCATTATCTGCTGGCCACCCCAATTCAAAATCGCCCAAAACACAACAAACAAAGGAGCAACCAAAAACTAGTTCATAACATGAACGACAGGGTCCAATCCACAAACTGCATTAATTAAACCTTACCCAAGATCCAAAACTCCAGCACCATCCTCAGACAGCTTTGAGGGAGGGAGGGAGGAAGGCGGGGGGGTGGGGGGGGAGGGAGACAGAGAGAGAGAGATCATTACGAGCATTCACTTTCTTTCAACTCAGCAAGTGAGAGGCTGTAGACAGCGCTGAACACATCTTCACCTTCCACACTCACCTCGATAATCTCAATCTTCCTCGGCACTTTATTGGAAATGGTGAAGGATGTGGGGAGAGGGGGGGTGGTGGGGACATTACTGGAAGTTTGAGAAATCTATGTTCATGCCATCAAGTTAGAGGCTACCCAGACAATATTAGGTGTTGTTCCTCCAACCTAAGTGTGACCTCATCACAACCGTGGAGGGGGCCATGGATGGACATACCAGAATGGTAATGGGAAATGGAATTAAAATATGTGGCCACTGGGAGATCCTGCTTTTTCTGGCGGAAGGAGCATAGGAGCTTGGCGGAGCGGTCTCCCAATCTACGTTGAGTCTCACTGATATACAGGAGGCCACACTGGGATTACCAGACACAGTATATGACCCCAACAGACTCACATGAGAAGTGTCCCCTCACTGGGAAGGATTGTTTGGGGCCTTGAATGGTAGTGAGGGAGGAGGTGTAGGGGCAGGTGAAACATCTGTTCCACTTGCAAGGGTAAGTGCCAGGAGGGAGATCAATGAGGAGGGACGAATGGATAAGGGAGTCGTGTAGGGAGCAATCCCTGCGGAAAGCAAAAAGTGAGGGTGGGGAGGGAAAGATGTGCTTGGTGGTGGTGGTAAAGTTTCGGAGAATTATGTACTGGATGCGGAGAGCGGTGGGGTGGTAGGTGACCACCATCATGCTGAAGCGGTGAACACAGTAAGAGTGAAAGAGGGCGATATATGTGAGGAGTGTGTTTTCCTGCAGGCAGCTGGCTACTGGGCTTGAAGGTGCCTTCAGCACCAAGACAACTTTGATAACAGTCAGCTTCTGTTTCCACTGGTGCCAGCCCCACAAGCTAAGCAGTTTACTTTAAACATCCCTTTCCTGAACTGTACTGAAAAACTTGTACAATTACAATTTGGCCATTATAAAGATTTCTGAGCCTGTTATTCCCCTGACTGTAAGTTGACAACAGCTAAAATTCCTCATTGATGCTGGTGTTACTTTTTCCACAATTCATGCTTCCAAATGGCCATGAACACTCTTGAGCAGTGAATCCCTAAGCATTGCGGGACTTAAAGGACGTCCGTTTTCTCTACACATTCCTCACAGTCACTTATCAGTTTTTCAAATATGAGGGAGAGTATCAGTTTCTTACAGCACAAGATCCACCGATTAATCTATGGAGATGGTTTTCTTTTATAAACTAGAATGTACATTGATATGCTCCCCCAAAGAGATTCCATTGAATTGGAAGTCTGCTGGTTGACGTTTACTAAAATTTTTTTTGTCTGTCAAAGCATTTACTATGGTTAAGCAACTACTACAACTCCCAGAAGTTTGTATATTGTCAGAGAATCATCTATTGGAGTGGCATGAAACCACTTACTTTATGGCACGTTACTCTGTAGAAGGTCTGGACCATTTCATGAACAATTGGTGAAGCATTTACTGCAAAACCATCACAGTAAATCCTTCACACTCTCTGACGGTGGTGTCTGAAAAGAGGATGCTGTCTAAGTTGCATGCCATCTTGGTCAACGTCTCCCATCCACTACATAATGTACTGGGTGGGCACAGGAGTACATTCAGCCAGAGACTCATTCCACCGGGATGCAACACAGAGCGTCATAGGAAGTCATTCCTGCCTGTGGCCATCAAACTTTACAACTCCTCCCTTGGAGGGTCAGACACCCTGAGCCAATAGGCTGGTCCTGGACTTATTTCATAATTTACTGGCATAATTTGCATATTACTATTTAATTATTTATGGTTCTATTACCATTTATTATTCATGGTGCAACTGTAACGAAAACCAATTTCCCCCGGGATCAATAGAGTACGACTATGACTATGACTATGAATTTTTGCCTCCTGTGTTGAAGTGCCTTTTAAAATACCACCTGACATTCTCTATGTTACATTGCCATACTGAACAAAGGTCTGTGACCCAAGGTTAACCTTCTGCTCTGGAAAAAACTGGAAGCCAGCTAGATCCTTCCAGAGGCAACCATTTTAGCATTTCCCCAGGCAACTGTCTTTATACAGAGGGAACTTACATCTTATCCCATGTTGAATCAGAATCAGGTTTAATTTCTCCAGCATATGTCATGAAATTTGTTAACTTAGCAACATCAGTACAATGCAATACATGATAATAGAGAGAAAAATGAAAAATGTGAATTG
This sequence comes from Mobula birostris, assembly GCF_030028105.1. Taxonomy (NCBI): domain Eukaryota; kingdom Metazoa; phylum Chordata; class Chondrichthyes; order Myliobatiformes; family Myliobatidae; genus Mobula; species Mobula birostris. Next base: position 20,554,667 of record NC_092371.1, on the reverse strand, counting down.
TCATAAGTGTTTATGTACTAAATAGTTAAATTAAATAAGTCGTGCAAAAAATAGGAAATAAACAAGTTTTGAAGCAGTGTTAATGGGTTCAATGTCCATTCAGAAATCGGATGGCAGGTGTGAAGAAACTGTTCCTGAATCATTGAGTATGTACCTTCTGGCTCCTGTACCTCCTTCCTGATGGTAGCAATAAGAAGAAGGCATGCCCTTGGTGGTGGGGGTCCTTACTGATGGACGCTGCCTTTCTGAGTCACCGTTCCTTGAACGTGTCCTGGATACTACAGTGTCGAGAGCCCATGATGGAGCTGACTAACTTTACAACTCTCAGCAGCTTACTTTGATCCTGTGCAGTGGCCACCAACTCCGCCACCATACCAGACAGTGCTGCAGCCAGTTAGAATATTCATAGTCATACTTTATTGATCCCAAGGATTTCATTACAGTTGCACCAACCAAGAATAGAGTATAAATATAGCAATATAAATCCATAAATAATTAAATAATAATATGTAAATTCTGCCAGATGGAAATAAGTCCAGGACCAGCCTATTGGCTCAGGGTGTCTGACCCTCCAAGGGAGGAGTTGTAAAGTTTGATGGCCACAGGCAGGAATGACTTTCTATGACGCTCTGTGTTGCATCTCGGAGGAATGAGTCTCTGGCTGAATGTACTCCTGTGCCCAACCAGTACATTATGTAGTGGACGGGAGACATTGTCCAAGATGGCATGCAACTTGGACAGCATCCTCTTTTCAGACCTCACCGTCAGAGAGTCCAGTTCCATCCCCACAACATCACTGGCCTTACGAATGAGTTTGTTGATCCTGTTGGTGTCTGCTACCCTCAGCCTGCTCCCCCAGCACACAGCAGCAAACATGATAGCACTGGCCACCACAGACTCTTGTTTCATGCACATGCAGGTCAATTCTTTGACTGATTATGCAGAAAGTTTGAAGTTAATAACGCATCGGGGTGATTGATAAGTTCGTAGCCTAAGGTAGACGGATGAGTTACTAACTTCAAACTTTCTGTATAGTCAAAGAGTTGACCTGCAAGTGCATGTAACGAGAGCTGTATAACTCATCTCCTTCTACCTTAGACCACAAACTTATCAATCACCCCTTGTAGAGTACACTCAAATCAGCGTGAGTTCATCAGTCTGATGGCCTGGTGGAAGAAGGTGTCCCGGAGCCTGTTGGTCCTGGCTTTTATTCTGCTGTACCACTTCCTGGATGGTACCAGCTGGAATAGATTGTGGTTGGGGTGACTCAGGTCCCCAGTGATCCTATGGGCCCTTTTTACACACCTGTCCTTGTAAATGTGTGAATCATGGGAAGTTCACAACTACAGATGCGCTGGGCTGTCCGCACCACTTTCTGCAGAGTCCTACGATTAAGGGAGGTACAGTTCTCATACCAGGCAGTGATGCAGCCAGTCAGGATGCTCTCAATTGTACCCCTGTAGAAAACACTTAGGCTTTGGGGGCCTATACCAACCTTCCTCAACCGTCTGAGGTGAAAGAGGCGCTGTTGTGCATTTTTCACCACACAGCTGGTGTGCACAGACCACGTGAGGTTTTCAGTGATGTGGATGCTGAGGAACTTGAAGCTGTTTACCCTCTCAACCCCAGATCCATTGATGTCAATAGGGGTTAGCCCATCTCCATTCCTCCTGTAATCCATAACCAGCTCCTTTGTTTTTGTAACATTGAGGGGCATTGCATTAACATGTTGGTTCCAGGATAGATCTTCAGAGATGTTGACATCCAGGCATTTGAAACTGCTCACCCTTTCCACTGTTGATCCGGTAGTGAGTACTGTGTGTAACGTGAACTTACCCTTCCAAAACGCTACAATCAATTCCTTGGCTTTGCTGTCATTGAGTACAAGGTTGTTGCTCCAACACCACTCAACTGGCTGATCTATCTCACTCTCTTATGCTTCCTTGGCACCATCTGAACATCTGCCGATAATAGTTGTGTCAATGGGAAATTTAGAGACTTTGGGCACTCAGCTCAGATAAGTATCTGTAACTGAGTTTAGCCAGAGAGGTTTACTGAATGTTTAGTGTCGGTTTTGCCTTGTAAGTAAATAGTTAACCTGCTTACTGGTAGTGAGATTCTTCTATCTCACTCACCAAACCCACAATGGTAAGGCTGATCAACACATCCACTAACCCACCCCACCACCACTACTTTATTATTTCCTGTCAGAGTCATCTTATGCACAGACACCCCTGTGCCTAGCATCACTTTATGTACATGCAATCATTCTACTTATAATCTACTTATATTTATTGTGTTTTGTTATTGTTGTGTTTGTTATCGTATTGTGTTTTCTTTATGCTGCATTAGATCCGGAGTAACAAATATTTTGTTCTCCTTTATTCTTGTGTACTGGGAAAAGACATGAAACAATCTTGAATTTTGAAAGTATGTGCTATTATGTATTTATTTTCTCAATAGGTAGAAGCCTATCTAACCTGTAGAAATGATTGCTGTAATTGCTCCCAAATGTTTATTACAAGAACTTATTCCCACGTTTGGGATCCGTAAGAATATCTCAAGTGACAATGGCTCACACTTCACAGGCAAGCTAGTACAGGAGCTGACAAAAGCCTTGCGATGTAAGCATCACTTCAGTTGTTCGTACCACACACAATCTACTGGGGCAGTTGAAAGACGGAGCAGAGACCTGAAAAGCAAGCTGGTTAAATCGGCTATTTTAAGAGCCAGAAGACGACTCCAATTCAAGAAATAGAATTTGACACATGACAGCTCCAGCAGAGTTTGCTGGCTATTATCTCCTACAAGATGAAACCTAACATTATGAATGGTTGGGCTACTTCACGCCCAGATAAGCTCAATGCCTTTTATGCACGCTTTGAAGGGGAAAATATAACCGCTCCTGTGTGAACGCCTGCAGTATCTGGTGACCCTGTGATCTCTATCTCAGAGTCTGACGTCAGAACATCTTTCAAGAGGGGGAACCCTCACAAGTCAATAGGCTCTAATGATGTACCAGGCAGGACTCCAAAAACCTGTGCCAACCAAATGGCAGAAGGGTTTAAGGACATCATCAATCCCTCACTGCTTTTCCACCTGCTTCAAAAGGGCAGCATTCATACCAGTGCCCAGGAAGACCAGGGTAAGCCGACTCAATAACTCTCACCCAGTTTCACTCACGTCCACTGTGATTAAATGCTTTGAGAGGGTTGTCATGGCCAGAATTAACTCCTATGTAAGCAAGGAGCTCGGCTCGCTGCAATGAGTCTATCACCACAATAGATCTACCATGGGTGCAATCTCACTGGCTCTCGACTTGGTCTTGGATCTCCTGGACAATAGCAATACCTATGTCAGGCTGCTGCTTATTGATTACAACTTAGCATTCAACACAATCATACCATTAGTTCTAATCAGAAAGCTCCAAAACCTGGGCCTCTGTACCTCTGTCTGCAATTAGCTCCCTGATTTCCTTACCAGAAGACTACGGTCTGTGCAGATTGGAAATCACATCTCGTGCTCACTGACAATCAACACTTGCTTGTAGAATGCTTGAATGGACTGGCATGACATGGCACAAGCCAAGGCATTAATGACATCACAGCTGGGATGGCTACAATTCATACTGTGGCCCTTCAGAATCAGTTGCCACTGAATTTCCTATTGGCTTTGAAGGGTGATACTAGCATCATCACTGGGACATACATTCCTGAGCTAGTTCGAAGCCGGTATGGTCAAGAAGTTTGGGCCATATGACATAGGACCCCTTCACCACCTGGTTTCCTGCCCAATTGGTAGGCTGAGCTAGCTGCAATGTGCAGTGGCATTGGGGCCTTTCCTTTTGGTTGTAACATTAATTTTACTCTCTTGCCTGAGATATCGCTGCAGAAGTATGGCCTGAAGAACAGCTGCCTTCATTGTGATCCAACAGCCATCAGCGTTACTCAGGAGTTTCAGGGACTCCAACCTATTGAAATTCAGAAAGATTTGTGTTGTCCTTTGCAGATTTAAGGTGGGGGGGGGGGAAGAGGAAGTGTGGATATTGCAGAAAGGCAAGGGTTAAAATAGTGTGCTGACAGAACAGGGTGCAGACACTGTACCAGTGTCATGCTGTATTAAACTTTGATACCTGGGCTTTCGTCATTATGACCATTTCTGAGTGTGGAAGTCCAACCAGGTACAGGTCATTGTCAGATTATGATCACCCGGCTTATGGGCTCTTGCATAAAAACAAGATTCTGAGGTAAATTTATGAAAAATAGAGATTGGATAGAATTAAACAATGGTCAGAAATATATGTGTTTAAATCTAAAGTAACTTAATTAATTTGAAACCTATAAATCTTGGATTACAAACTGCTTTTAATTTGTATCTTGCTTCATGTGTTATTAATGTACCTTGTTATACTGGAGACATAGTTCTGCATGATCTGCTGCATTCCTCCTGCACGTTGTTAGTGGATTTGTTATATATCTCTGTTGTTGCATTTATTGTAATCTAATTGGAGGCCATTTCTCAAAATGGAATCATTACTAGTTAGAGTCTACTTGTCCTTTCACTGGACACTATACTAATCTATCTGACTGTCACCTGAAACTCAAAAGTTAGTCATAATTTTAGCATACCGTGTATCGGCATTTTAAAAAAAAGTAGATGACATTTATTTTGAATTTCTATGTGCACAGAAGAAAATTTCACCTTCTGTAGGTGTTTGTTTTCTAAACAAGATCCCTATTTATGCACATACACTGACTGTATGTTTTGGTCTTCTGCTGCTGTAGCCCATCCATTTCAAGGTTTGATCTGCTGTTCATTCAGAGCTGCTCTTCTGCTCATCACTGTTACAACGTGGTTATTTGAGTTACTGTCGACTTCCTGTCAACTTGAACACCTCTTGCTATTCTCCTCTGACCTCTCTCATTAACAAGGATACCAAGCACCACAGAACTACCGCTCGCTGGATGTTTTTATTTTGGTTTTTTTGCACCATTCTCTGTAAACTCTAGAGACTGTTGTGTGTGTGAAAATCTCAGGAGATCAGCAGTTCCTGAGATACTCAAACTACCCAGTCTGGCACAAAAAAACACCCCACCAGCTGTCACTTAGATCACATTTCTTCCCCATTCTGATATTTAGTCTATAAAACAACTGAACCTCTTTCTTCTTCTCCCCTCTCTTGTTTTTTTTCTTCTTCTTCTAGTAGTATTTAACGGCAGTTGGCAGACCAACATCAGGTACATTACCGCCACCTACTCAGTTGGAGTGTGAAGTAATGATTCAAGAAGTACACCCACTTTAATTCCTCTCCCCCCCAAAAAACTCAGATAATATCAAAATGTCTAATGCTTCTCAGAAAGTCAAATATGGACTTATATATATTGTTATGGCAATAATAATATCCTAACAAACTTTCCATATTAAACTGTGTCCCAAAGATCTCAATTTAGCAATTAGTTTTTTTTTTCCCCTTTGCACCACATAGGATCTGCATTCAAACAATACATGCTGCACCATTTTTTGATAGAGCACTCCCAACAAATGCCCGTGTCATGCATATTAATTCTGACGAAGGAATTATTCAACCTAGCATATCCAATACCCAATCATAAAAGTATAACTCTTCTCTCCTGAAATACCGATCTCTCAGTTAAGCTCCTGCATCCTCTGAATTTTATATAAATGCTGCTCTTTCTTTTCCTTATCCCAACTTTTCTGCCACAATGATCAAATAAACCTTTTAGTTATAGCTTACACCTCCCCTTTATGCAAAGGTACCACTACATTTACATCGTTAATATTAAGTGATTGGCTGAAAGTCAGTCACCTCATTTCCTTCGACCCCAGCATGAGTTGGGGTCCACAGGAAATGGATACATAAGCCTAGACCTTGAAACCCTAACAGATGTCCAAACTCCAGAAGAATGTCTGGCCTTCAATATGAAGTACCAATTTTAACAGCTGTAACAAAATGAGAAGGAGTCAGAGCAAGAAGTACATGATCAGAGAGTAATTTTTGGACCCAATTCAAGGCTAACATTATAGCAGGTATCTCAGATGTGAATAACGATAATCTTTTCTTTGGTGCTTAAGCAGAAACACCTGAATGACTGTCATTGGTGGATCTTTTGAATCCTCTGCCGAGATAAGTAAGAAACAAAAACAATCTGCCTTGCATATATTGCTGACCTACCTGTTCTACTGATCTGCAATCAATATTCATCTTGGTCTTTTCTTGAAGGTTTAAATCAACCACAGGCAAAGGGATAAAAAACTGTGGAGCAGTGGAAGAAAGGGGTACATATTCCACATTAAACAACCCAAAATGTTGTGCCTATTGACTCTCCATCCACCCAAAAATTAAGACCTTACAAATGAAGTGTTTCCAACACTCTACTAACGTTGCCAATATTGGATGATCAACTTTCTGCCCACCTGTGTTAACCCAATAAGCCATTGCTGACTGTAACCTGCATGGATATAATGGTACCTCACCCACTTCCCCCAGTAATTCCAAAATTGGGAATGAATTAATAGCACCACAGCATAATCCCCAAAGGACCTTTTGACCATGTCTGCATGCTTTTATGCATTGAGTTGCTGCCATATGATTGGTGGATTAGATATTTGGATTAATGAGCAGATGTATAGGTTAACCTAATAAAGTGGTCACTGACTGTACAGTGTAATCACATGAACAAAATAGCACATCAGTTATCACCTTTACAAAGTCAAATCTATGTGATTTTATTAATTTAATAACATTCGAAATAAAATGCTTGATTAAAATGAATATTTTATTCTCAGAAACTGTAATCTCTGTTTCCTCAGGAGAAATATATTAAGTTGGAAGATTAGTTTGTTTGATTGAAGTGGATGTTCTACACAGGATACACACTGGAATAGTTACAGAAATATTTCAGCAGAAAATATTATTGCATCAAAAATTATCTGCTTCTGGATAAATTATCAAAACTTTGCATTCAGGAAACGAAGGATTCCAGAGAAACTCTTATTATTGGGCACTTATTTTACCATTGGTCCTCAACGCAGATTTAACTGGGGTATCAAAAATCAGAAGGAATAGATTAATGTTGAAAAGAATGAGTTTTACGGGTGATTTAATGTTTTTATACAGAGAGTGTTTGATATCTACGACTTGCTGCCAGAAGAGATGTGGAATCAGATGTAATTACTACATTTAAGAGACATTTAGACAGACACTTATAGGGGCAAGACACAAATGGATACAGTTCTGATGCAGGTACATGTGATTAGTGAAGATGGGCAAAAGGGTTGGGATGGGAATGGTAGGCCAGAGGCCCTGCTTAAAGACTGTACAACTCTATGTCTCTATAATATTTGCCTCAGCCCTCAGAATCAGACTTCAATATTTAAAGCGTATAATTTTTCAGTGGAGGTCTGCCTACAAGTTCAATCACCCTAAACTAAATTGAAGAGGAAGGCTGACAGCACTTAATATTTGAAAACGACACGAGAGTGACTGTGAACTTGCTGGAGGAATGACATCAGATCATTGAAGACAGTCTCCAGATATTACTTCCCCGACTGTTTTCCAGCTATCCAGTTCCCAGCTTTAACCCTCAGAAATCATGAATTTACTGATTGTCTCCTGGTCGGCCATGGATCCATATTTTAAATTTGCACTTCCGTAGTCTTTATCCAATAGTCTGTCAATGTCTACACATGTACCATTCATCTGAAAGGTGATTGGCCATCCATTTATGCCCCACCAGGGTAAATTGCAGATATAACACCTGTCTGTGTAGTGTACTTAATATTTCAGTAATATTTGAATAATATTGTAAATATGTTGCCTAAGAATTCTTTGTTTACATAATTCATTGTGGGTTATATGTAAGAAGTAAGTAAATGGCATATGTCATTATGCCACCATGCTAGATATGAGTGCCTCACTAAAGTGGACAAAACATACCCTGACTCCTGTGTTCATCTTTCAATCAGCTTCTGGAGTTACAAAACATAACAATGATAATGAGGAAGTTTCAAAATGAACCCAAAACAACTACTTCCCTGTTAAAGGACTACACCTTTTCTTCAGAAGGGAAAAGAGACATTTGATTTTTTAAGGTGCACAGCACATGTTCTTTGTCTTAAAAAGCAGAAAGCAAATGAAGTTAACAAGCAATTTATATAGCCACAGGTTCGTAAACAATGAGTACCAGGTGATAATAAAAATAAATTTAAAAAAACAGAAATGGCTGGCTACATTGGAAAGATAGATTGGTTTGACTTCACAACAAATAACTGAGTGATGTGCTGCATATTGAATGAAATGAACTTTAAAACAAATGGAATGGCTGATTAGAAACAAGTTCTTGTGTTGCTGAGCGTAATAGGTGGAAAGACATATAGTTTACTTAGAAGTTTATCTTCTCCAACCAAACCAGCCAAAATGATATGGTGAACATAATGCAACAACATTTAGAACCAAAACCATTGATTATTGCAGTGTAAGTGGAATCAAAAGGAAAATGTCTATTTCATATTATATGGCTGGACTGAAGAAATTGTCTGACTTGTCAGTTCAATGATGCTCTGAAAGATTGTTTGGTTTACGGAATCTTACAAGAAAGCATTCAAAAATGGCTCCTAATGGAAGCACAACTCACAATAAAAAGAGCAGTAGAAATCACTATAATCAATGAAAACAGCAGCCAGAGGTGCAGTTGAGTCGCAGTCAGGAATGAAAATGAGCAAGAACAAATTTGCACTATCTAAATAGAAACCTGCCTAGCAGAGATAAAATGCTACCTTTGTGGCAGGGGCTTACACACACCAGACCAATGCAGATTTAAAGGTAAAACTTGCAGGAAATGCAACAAAGTAAGACACATACAAGAACATGTCAGACAGACAAAAACAGACTGCAAGGGAAGAAAGAAAGATAAAAAGTCAAGTTGCAGTTTCAAAAAGAGATCTGAGCTGCATTCTGAGAGTGACACAGGAGTTAGTAGCCTTAAGATTTACAATGTGAAAACTAATAAAGAGACAAGCAATATGGCTTACACCAGAAGTGAATGGCAAATGAATTCAAATGGAATAGGACACTGGTTTGGCTGTTTCTCTCATTGCACAGAATGAGTTTGAATGGCATTTCAAAGATACTAAACTAATCCCTGCATATATCCAACTAAGAATTTATTCTGGAGAAAAGATAACTGCTGTGGGAATGACATTCATAACAGTGAAATACAACAACCAACAACTCACATTGGCCTTCTATATAGTCAAAACAGGAGGGCCAGCATTGTGGGCCATGATTGGCTGAGAGAACTACAACTTTATTGGAGATCCATCCACTATTTGCATGCTACATTACCTGCAATAGAGTCAAGTAAGAGGGAATAAAGAAAGCTACTGGATGATGCTATAACAGTGTTCAAGGATGGCATTGGAAAACTTAAACATACCAAGGGTAAAATAGCGTTAAATGAAAATGCCACACCCAAGGTTTACAAAGTCCATCTGGGTCCTTATACCATCTGTGATAAAGTAACCAGTGAACTAAGTCATATGGCACCTGAAGGAATTCTTTCCAAGGTTGAGAGAAGCCCATGGACAACACTAGTAGTCCTAGTAGCCAAGAAGGATGGGTCTGTCAAGATCTGTGGTGATTTTAAGGTTACCATCATCCTAATACTGAGAGTAGATCAATACTCTCTGCCCAGGACAGAGGATATCTTTGCAAACTTTTTTGGAGGGAAACGCTTCAGCAAAGTGGACTTAGCTGAGGCCTACTTACAGATGGAAATGGAAGAAGAGTCCAAGGTGTTTCTCACCATAAACTCTCACAAGTGGCTTAATCACTATCATTAGCTTATTTTTGGAGTAGCATCTGCACCTGCAATCTGGCAGAAAGCTATGGACCAGGTGCTGCAAGGTGTCCCAGGTGCACAGTGTTACCTGGACAACATCATTGTTACTGGAAGGATACAAGGAACATTTCCAAAATCTGAAGACAATGTTAAAAAGATTAACGGATTATGGGCTCAGAGAATGACAATGCAAATGTGAATCATAATACAAGGGTTACACAAGTGTGCTGGTAAAATCAAGCAGTGGCCCCAAGGCCAAAGGATATGTTACAGTTGGGGTCCTCTTTAGGATTTATCAATTACTATAACAGGTTCTTACCAAGCCTATCTATTGTGGTCCTTCCCTTGAACTCATAATTACAGATTAGGAAGAAACGGCAATGGGCAAAGCAGTGTCTGGCGGCTTTCAGGAAAGGTAAAGTTAATGGTGATGACAGACACTGTACTCACACATTATAATCCATATCGCCCAGTGACGTTTGCCAACAATCACCATGGAGGAGGTCCCAGAACCTAAGATTGTTTCACAGCCACAAATCACAATTGCCAAGCAGAGTGAGCCACTCCCCCTCCCCAACCTGGTCAAGAAAGATGTTATCCCATAACAGTAAGAAATCCTCCATAGCAATTAAATCTTTAGGTCTGAATGGGACAGATTAAAATTTACAATGATGTGTATATCTGTATAGTAGTTGCATTATATTGTATACTGTGTATAGAAGTTGACTACAGAACAATACGTTACTTATTTGTGTTGTGATGCATTCTTTATTAAGCTGGAGTTTATAGCTAAGCAGAGAGGAATGTAGTGTATTTAATATTTAAATAATATTTGAGTGTGGGCACGTGGCCAAGTGGTTAAGGTATTGGACTAGCGACCTGAAGGTTGTGAGTTCGAGCCCCAGCCGAGGCAACATGTGTTGTGTCCTTGAGCAAGGGACATAATCACACATTGCTCTGCGATGACACTGGTGCCAAGCTGTATGGGTCCTAATGCCCTTCCCTTGGACAACATTGGTGTCGTGGAGAGGGGAGACTTGCAGCATGGGCAACTGCTGGTCTTCCATACAACCTTGCCCAGGCCTGCGCCCTGGAGAGTGAAGACTTTCCAGGCGCAGATCCATGGTCTCACAAGACTAACGGATGCCTTTACTTAATATTTGATTAAGTATTTTTGTTTACAAAACTCATTATGTAAAGTATGTGAATGTCATACCTTATTGCATCACCACATCATATCTGAGCGCCTCACTAAAGAAGAGCTATCAGGCCGGAAGGGTTCTGGCCCGAAACGTTGACTGATCATTTCCACGGATGCTGCCCGACCTGCTGAGTTCCTCCAGCATATTGTGAGTGTTGCTTTGACCCCAGCATCTGCAGATTATTTTTTGTAAAGAAAAGCTAAGCAGACAAAACATATCCTACTTCCGTGTTTTTCTTTTGATTAGTTTCTGGAATTACAAAACATAACAGTCCCAACCAGTCCCCTGTGAGAAGACAAGAAAATCTGCAGATGCTGGAAACCCAAACAAAACACACAAAATGCTGGAGGAACTCCGCAGGCCAGGCAGCATCTTTGAAGCAGTTGACCTTTCAGGCTGAAACCCTTCATCAGTCCTCCAGCATTGTGTGTGTGTTTCCTATGTGATCAGCCCAGCACTGAATGAGCAGTGAGCAATTGCACATGCAATAAATACAAGATGCCCAAACGCTAGTAGAATCAGCATTCCAAAAGTTACTCCAAATAACCACAGCCAGACATTCACCTATTTCAGTAAAGCTCATCTGCACTCTCTGTAAAATCCCCCTATATTTCCTAACTGTACAGTCAGAACTGGATGCAGTACTGCATTTGTGCCTAAAGCAATGTCTTGTAGGTATTCATCTCAATGTCCTTGTTCGTGTGCACTATTTATACAGTTGTGTTACCAATGCACATATACTCCCAAATCTCTTTGTTCTTGTATCCTTTCTTGGTTTGTGGCATCTAGCTTACAGTGCCAGTTGTTCATTGTACCAAAATGTAATAATCTATATTTCACAATATTAGATGTTACCTGCCACCTCTCCAGCTATTCCAACATGTCTCTGCTCTCCTCACCTTCTTCCTCACTTTACTGCAGTTCACCAGGTTTAGTATCACCTGCTTATTTGGAAAATAATATCCTGCCCATCCATTGATATAAATTAGAACAAGCAGTGGTCTGAGGGCTGACCCTTGGGAAACTCCATTGCTCCCTTCCCACCAGACCACAAAATAGCCCTTCACTGCTATTGAGTTTCTTTACCTGGGGCAGGTGCCAACTCTGTAAATTATCCTGGTGTGGTATTGATTGATGTGTTGCCAAACACCTTCCAGTTGAATAATAAGTTCCAGCTAAGTACTGGTGATATCTCAGTCATTGGATCTGAAACAGGCCCAGTAGAACGCCTTGTTGGCGGAATTATCAAGCAGATCGCCAGGGCAATACTAAAATATTAAAATAGATGACTAAAAGCTTGGCCTCCTGAAGAGAGCCTTTAGTACCACTTTGAATCTGAAAAAAACTGTTCAATTGCACTACCTTGTTGCCTGCTACAGAAACGTTCACTGTTTTTATAGAAGTTTCTGCTCCCCAGTGAAATAATTGATCCACAGGGCAGAACTTGTCACAAGGCTGTCTACAATAAAATTCACAGCACTGACCATTACTGGCTGAGTAAATAAAAATCTCAGAGATATACTTGAGAAGTCAAGATTCTTAAATAGAAGCACCTGTGGGTATTGATTTAATTTTGTTTGCCTAGATCAATATTCCCCTGATTATTGCAGACACTGAGAAAAATCATCCATTTTTATCTGCTCCAATTCCTGCTGTTTGAAGTGCAAATATAATTAGAGCTTCCGAACTGTTTTAAAAACTGCATACTTGTTCACAGACGATCCATTTTCAAAATGTCACAAATAATATTTCAGTCTATTTTTTAATAATTAGTTCTGTTTTCTTTCTCTTAATGCTGTTCTTTTCGAGAACCTTTTTTTATATAGAAAATTCATCTTGAAACTGAATTTTAAAAAGGATGAAGTATTGGCTGGTGTGTTCTTAAAAATGCATGTTATGTAGCTTTGATTTCCAATCATTATAAATTATAGCCAAGAATTGAGATTCAGGCTCAGCAAGCATGAAGTACAGCCCTTGACCTCACCATGAGAAAGGAGACAAAAATGTAAATTAGAATGCTATTTTTGCTTTTCCAGCCTCAGCTAAATCTGGCAGCCAATTACTAAACACCGACCATGAGATTCAGTGAAATATATGTACGTATGCATAAAAATACCTTGAGATTTATGTTAGAAAAAATATGTATAAACCTTTTTCTTTCATCACTTGACTAAGAACTACCAGTCACTCCAGTCCAACACAATCACTACATGTTCAATTCAATGAATATTAATAAGGTTTTGATTCCTTGTGACTGGAATGAGTTGAACCAATTCACTTGGATTTTAGTTCTGAAATGTAATTTGGCACAAAAATAGACACTTCAGACATCAGCTTTGATGGAACTGATTCTTCCTTTAATTGAGAACTTATTGATGAGTGAAAATTATGTTTTAGCTAAATAAGTTAACACATCGAATAGATAATGTAAATTCAAAAGCTGTGCAAAATCTTTCCTGCACACAACTTAGCCTAATAGGCAAAGTGTGTCCCATAGAGCTTCAAAGCGGTGGATTTAACAGGATTATACTAGGGTGCTCTGTTGACACTGGACATGACCAAAATACTTCTGGGCTTTCATATGAGCAGAATAATTGAGATTGGAAACTCTGCATTATATATGAAAATTTGACCCAATGTTGGATATGTTAGCATGCCTTGCATTGCTTCATCATTGTGTCTACAGCAAAGTAGCTCCAGCCTCCATTACAGATACTTGGAACGTTGGCACACCTTTTATTGCTGTTGACATGCATGGGCTGCATCTCTCCAACTGAGGTAGAAATCCGTTCTTATTTACTTGCACTGAATGCACAAGAGGGCAGTGGCTGTATGTTACATTCTGCTTCTGAAATTTTAAGGTTGAAATGCGAATGGTTGGGGTCAACTCAATCCAATCACAGAGAGTGAAAATCTCCTTCATTGAATGGAACAGATTTCCACAGCACTGACATGGAAAGTTGAGATGCCAGCTTTTCAGAGATCTGGATCATGAGCATGTTCTGCTCGGATGGAATTAGACCATGACCAGAAGATATAGGAGCAGAATTAGGCCATTTGTCTCATTGAGTCTGCTCATTACAATAAAGTGAAAACATGGTTCGGGTATGCATAATGCAGAGAGTACACCACTGCTCTCAGCACATTATGGATCACCTCATTTGGAGTGTGGTTGCTCAGTGTTCTGCACAAGTACCCTTGCACATTGCCTTCCTAAACATATCAACCTTTCCACCTTACCACCTTTAGTGTTAAGCTCCAGCTCAGAGTGCTTCTTGTCCTCCTTCTCCCTTTACTCCCAGAGCCTGCTTCATAGATATCCTCATTTTCCTTTCATGCTCCTGGTAAGAGTGTCAGCCATTAAAAAATAACTCATACAAAATGCTGAAGGAGCTCAACAGGTCAGGCAGTATCTATGGAGGGAAATAAACCATCGGCATTTCGAGTTGAAACATTGACTAGTGAACAGCCTCGGTGTGAAATGTCGACTGTTCACTTCCCTCAATGGACGTTACCTGATCCACTCAGTTCCTCCAGCATTTTGAAAGCGTTACTCAGTATCATTCTGCATCATGTATACAGGTTGTTGAATCATGCACTCACTTCACAATAACTGAGCTAAACTCTAATTCTATGAAGTGGAATGACACAAGACTGTTGCTGGTTTGGTCAGTGGTGGTGCGTGTTGTAAAGGCTGAAGGTGGAGTTAAACTATGAGTGAATCCCATTTTATCAGGCTGGCCCTCTCAGGCTGATGTTTTATCAAAAAAAGAGAGTTAAATGCTTCATTATTAGCTACTGTATATCAGCAAGGTCATGATTGTCATCTCCTTGCCTTTCCATCTCTTCCTTTCTACACTCTTTTGCCCTCACGTACTATTATTTTCTATCCTTATCGAAACATTAAACTACTTTTATGTGTATTGTTCAAGAGTTCAAGATCAGAATTTGTACTGAGCTTTGAGGGACAAAGGATTTCCTGCTATAAGGTTCAGTCTGCCTTTTCATACTTGGAAGTTTAGACAGAATTGAGTTTAAGAAACAACACAATGAATCTTCACACAGTATTTAGATTGGGCAACATTCATTGGAGGAGGATCATTTGCTTCAGTTTGGTTCTCCCATTCTTACCATTCATTTTACCAGGAATGTGGGCCATTAACAATGAAAAATGGCAGATGGGATTTAATGCAGACAAGTGTGAGGCATTGCACTTTTGAGAGAGCAAACCAGTGTAGGAAGTACAGATTAAATGGAAAGACACAGAATAGTGTGGCAGAACAAAGAGATCATGGAATTCAGTCCATAACTCATTGAAAGCGGTGTCACAGTGAGATAGGGCCATAATGAGTGCTTTTGGCACATTGGCCTTTATAAAGAATGTTATAGTGAAGTTGTATAAGACAATGATGAGGCCAAATTTGTAGTATTGCGTGCAATTCTGGTCTTCGGCCTACAGGAAAAATAGCAAAAACATTGAAGGAGTACAGAAAAAAATTACAAGGCAGTTTCCAGGATATGAGGACCCTCAGTTACAGGGAAACATTGAATAAATTAATTCTTTATTCCCTGGAGTGTAGGAGAATGAGGGGAGATTTGATAAAAGTATGCAAAATTATAAGGGGATAGATAAGATAAATGCAAGCAAACTTATTCCATTGAGGTTGGGTGAGACTAGAGCAAGACGTCATAGGTTAAGGATGAAAAGTGAAATATTTAAGGGAGCCTGCAGGGGAACTTTTTCATTCAAAGTGTAAGTGTGGTGTGAGCTTCCAGCAGAAGTGATGGATATGGGTTTTATTGCAACCTTTAAGGGGATTTTGGATAAGTACGGATATGGAAACTTTTAAGAGGACCACAACTTTTTCATCGTTTGGAGGCTTGTGTGCGTCAATGACCCAGAGAGCTATGCTGCCTGGAGCTAGAGCCTTATGCTTTGGCTTTTTGTAGGTTCACCCATGTCAAAAAGGTCAAAGGGAAGAGGCCAGACTAAGAGTGGGCCACCAGTTCTCCAAGGTTGGAAGTGCAGCTCAGAGCTAACAACCCTGACTGATCAAAAAAAAATTATGGAAAAAGCAAAGAAGAATCCTTCCACATCTGTGTGAAATAGTATTCCTGAGACTCTACTGATGACTTGCTTTGCTGGCAGTTGTGAAAAGCAAGTGGAAGCTATTGACACCACGTACTGATGGAAATAGAGGATCTTCATTGCTGCTCTAAACACCAGCAGCATAACGGGCTGCAAGTACATCAGTAAAAGCATAGATGGGAAGGTTATGGATGCCAACAGTCATGGGACTGCTGGCCGATGGGACTAGGCAGAATAACAGTTTGGCATAGACTAGATGGGCTGAAGGGCCTGATTGTGCGCTGTAGTGCTGTATGACTCTGTAATTGCTCTACTGAGGGATAATACAGTTTGTCAGTGATGAGGTATATGCACATGATGTTTGAGGAGGCTTTCCAGAAAGCTCCATGTAAAGGTGTTTTCAAATAGAAAGTCAATAAAAATTCAGTAAAGTCACACAATGAGGTAAAACAGGTGGTCAGACAGGCAATGGTGAGAAGTTCCACAGCTGAGGAGCTGAATTGGATCTGGAGGTGTGGATGGACTCAGCAAATGGACCTTCTGCCTCTCAACAGCTGTAAGAGTCTAAATAATTAACACTAAGAAAAAAATTAAATATCCTGCTCATTGTGGAAAAAAGAAACCATTAGAAAAATCTTTATTTAAAAAACTATTTATAAATATTTCTAAAATTATGTAAATGAAAATATAGCAGCTAAAATTCATAATTACTAAAGAGGTAACATTATACACTGGGCAGAATAATTTGGAATGTAATTATATCATGAGTGAAGTAGAAGTAATAGTTGAAAGGGGCCACTATGTAATGTTGCACATATCGGTTTGAATGTCCAGATGGTGTGATTTAAAGTTCATAAAAGCAGAAGTATGTTCAGTAGCCTACAACAGTAATGCTGAGGCTGTACAATGCATTGGCCAGATCTCATTTGGGACAGAGTGAACAGTTTAGCTCAATGCGCTGCAAAGGCCTCATGCAGTTTTTGGAGAGGGCGGAAAGAGCGAAAACAGAACCATTTCCAATCTAGAGTCAGAGGTTAGTGATGAGTGTGCGAGTTAATGTAGCTAACAGCACAAGGAGATGAAAGAGGGAAGGACACGGAATGTGACTGTGTGAGGCAAGATCAGCATTTATTGCACATTCCTGACAGTGATTAGTACCTTCGTGGCTGCTTGTTGTCTTTGTGGTAAAAGTGCAAGGTCTAGTGTTTCCCTGCACAATAACAACACACGGCATGCAGCACATGCCTTGATGCTGTTTGTAGAAAATGGTTTTGCAGATGCAAGGCTGGCCTTGGAGCCTGTGACCTGTGCAAGTATTAGACTGCAGAAGCTTGATGTTGGTCTGCTGTGGAGGATGTTGAGGCTTCCCGCTTTCAGCCAACTACCCACCACCAGTGGCCATCACTCTTTGGATCCTCCTGCCCCAATCTCCAACTCTTCCCAATCTAACCAATCTCACCAAAGACCTTCTATCTGATTCAAGTCTTAACTGGCTTTTAATTCCTTCTACAACTGATTTCCTTCTCTCATTCTCCTTCCTGCCAACTCATCATGCAGCAAGAAACATGAGGTTATTGTAGCAGGTGATTTTAACTTTCACATATTGACTGGGACTCCCATACTGTAAAAGGACTAGATGAGATAGAGTTTCTCAAATGCATTCAGGAAAGTTTCCTTAATCAGTACATAAAAGACCCAATGAGGGTGTATGATACGTGATCCACTATTAGGGAATGAGACAGTACAGGTGACAGAAGTTTCTGTAGAAGAACACTTTGCATCTAGTGATCATAATGCCATTAGTTTCAGTGTAAATGTGGAAAAAATAGGTTACAATGCCGGTTGAGACTCAAAATTGGAGAAGGGCTAATTTTGATGGTTTCTGGAAGGATCTGGCGGGTATGGAACCAAACAGGCTGTTTCCTGCTAAAGATCTACTTGGCAAGTAGGAGGCTTTCAACAGTGAATTTTTAGAGTGTACAAAGCTTGTATGTGCCTGTCACAATAAAAGGGTAAGGATAACAGGTTTACGGATCCTCGGTTTTCAAGAGATTTTGAGAAGAAAGGAAGAAAAAGGAATTAAATGAAGAAAAGTGTCACAAGGTGGGGAGCAAGGGTGGCCCCAGATGCAAGACACAAACACATCTTGTGAGGTTAACTTAAATTGAGTTTATTGGTCGTTACAAGGAGAGCAAAGCAGAAGCAGGAATAGTGTAATGGACAAGGACTCAGGCCCTGGACTAGGCTGGGACTAAAGGTCTGGGCCAGGACTCGGACTACGGACCTCGGAGCCAGGACTTGATACTTGAAACCTCTGGAGCCAGGACTTGATACTTGAAGCCTCCAGAGCGAGGAGCTCTTCTTATTCATGGGACAGACTCAGACATAGGACATAAAACACTGAGCCAGGAATCCTCCTTAGACACAGGACGGAACCGGGACCCTTCTTGATGCAGGATCAGGACCCTTCCAGGGTACAGGGCCGGGACCCCTTTTAGATGCAGGACATGGATACGGAGACCACACAATGATGGACAGTACTATAACTGGGCACAAGTACACTCCAAGTAGCAGCGAGCTCTTGACTCACCCCGGCGGGTTAACTTTGACTGACCCACTCTGACGAGGGAAGACAGCTTGCTGGCACTTGCTTCGGTAGGAGACTAGGCTTGCTCCGGCCAGATGACGTTGGCTCGCAATACCTTCGGTGACGTCGTTAACCCTCTCACATGGAACGGCTGAAAGCCGGAGACTTATAAACTGCCAGTTCAGCCGAGAGTAAATTGCCTCCAATCACAAGGCCCAAGGGACACGGGAAAACAGGGAACCAAAGGGAAATGGGGAGTCAACGGTCCGGATCGTAACAGAAAGTAAGCTTAAAGGGAACCCGATCCGGACCATGACAGAAAGAGATTTTGGCAGAGGAAGCTAGGAACAATTTTTACACTTATGGAGTGTAAAAATACAAGAGAACACTTAAGAAATAAACCAGGAGAGCTAAAAGAAGGCATGAGGTAGCCCCAGCAGACAAAGTAAAAGAGAATTCCAAGAGAATATATAGATACATTAAGAGCATGAGGATTGCAAGGGATAAAATTGGTCCTCTGGAAGATCAGAATGTTAATCTATGCCTGGAGCCAAAAGAGATGGGGGAGATCTTAAATTAATATTTTGCATCTGCCAGGATATTGGTCCCCCTGGGATTCAAATGCAACCCGTTCTTTTTGTACAGGTCACACCTGCCCCAAATGAGGCCCCAATGATCCAGAAATCTGAATCCCTGCTCCCTGCTCCAATCCCTCAGCCACGCATTTATCCTCCACCTCATTCTATTCCTATACTTACTGTCATGTGGCACAGGCAGTAATCCCAAGATTACTACCTTTGCGGTCCTGTTTCTCAACTTCCTTCCTAACTCCCTGTAGTCTGTTTTCAGGACCTCTTCCCTTTTCCTACCTATGTCATTGGTGCCAATATGTACCACAACCTCTGGCTGTTCCCCCTCCCACTGCAGGATAACTTGGACGCAATCTGAAACATCCCGGACCCTGGCACCTGGGAGGCAAACTACCATTCGAGTTCCTTTCCTGCATCCACAGCATCACCTGTCTGACCCCCAACTATAGTGACTCCTACCACTATTGCCTTCCTCTTCCTTTCCCTACCCTTCTGAGCCACAGGTCTGGATTCTGTGCCAGAGGCACACCCACTGTTGCTTCTCCCAGGTAGGCTGTCCCCTCCCAACAGTAGTCAAGCAGGAGTACTTATTGTCAAGGGGCACTCTCTAGTACCTGACTCTTCCCCTTCTCTCTCCTGACTGTGACCCACTTGTCTGTCTCCCGTAGCTCCAGTGTGACCACCTGCCTATAACTCCTTTCTATCACCTCCTTGCTCTCCCTGACCAGACGAAAGTCATTGAGCTGCATCTCCAGTTCCCTAACTCAGTCTGTTAGGAGCTGCAGCTCAACACACCAGGTGCAAATATGGCCGTCCGCGAGGCTGGGAGACTCCAGGACCTCCCACGCCTGATACCGAGCACAGAATATTGGCCTCAGACACATACTACTTCCTTTCCGCAATTAACACAGGTAGACCTACCTCGCCTCGTTACTGCCTAAGCTCATTGAGCCAAAGCCCTCTCACCGTGCTACCCCTCACTCTGCTGACTGCTGGATAAGGCGGTCTACTGGCTAACGTCACGTGCCTGCGCAGTCTTGCCTCTCTTTTATCACAAGTAGTAAAACTGCCTTCACCCCAGCAATCCTTAGCTGCTCACCCACAGCCTTTTTGCTTTGAATCAAAAAATGCTGAAGATTCCTTGTCTTTTTAAACTTTTCCCGCTCTTAAACAGCTGTTCTGCTGTTTAAGAAAGATTCTAAAAATAAACCAAGAAATTATAGACCAGTGATCCTGATATCATAGTTGGAAAGTTATTGGAAGGTATTCTAAGGGGCTGGATATATGAGTATTTGGATAGACATGGACTGGTTAGGGATAGTCAGCATGGCTTCATGCATGGTAAGTCTTAGTTAACCAATCTTATAGAGTTTTTTGAAGAACTTACCAGGAAAGCTGATGAAGGCAAGACAGTGGGTGTTGACCACATGGACTTCAAGAAGTTATTTGACAAGGTCCCACGTGGGAGTTTAGTCAAGAAGTTTCATTTGCTTGGCATTCAAGATGAGGTAATAAATAGGATTAGACATTGGCTTTTTGGGAGAAGCCAGAGAGTACATGGTTGCCTGAACGAGGCCTGTGACTAGTGGAGTGCCACAGGGATCAGTGCTGGGCGCATTGTTGTTTTGTCATCTATATCAATAAATTGGATGATAATATGGTTAACTGGATCAGGAAATTTGTGGATGGCACCAAGGGCAGGGGTGTAGTGGACAGGGTGGTAGACTATCATAGATTGTAATGGGATCAGGGCCAGCTGGAAAAATGGGCTGAGAAATGGCAGATGAAATAACATTGAACATATCCCCAGCAGATGAAGAGATGTGCAAGGTGTTACACTTCAGTAAGACGTACCAGGGTAGGTTTTACACAGTAAACAGTAGGGCACTGAGGACTGCTGTAGAACAAAGGAATCGGGAAGTACAGGTCTGTAATTCATTCAAAGTGGCATCACAAGTTAGATAGGGTGGTAAATGTTCTGTTCATTATTGAGGGATAGTGCAGAGCACACCAGGAGGCCAGCATGCAGGATATACAACTGAACCTTAATCACAACCCTGCTTGTACAGAATGTGAACTCCTCCCATGTGGAAGTGACTAACTAAGTGGCACAGGAAGAGCCTATTAACTAAAACTACATCTCCCCTTCTTGGAAAAAAGAAAAAACTAGGTTTGTACTTCTTGTCTATAGAACAGCATTGAAATTATGGCCACTGAAATTGAGCAATTCAGTTCACTTTATCCATAGCACATAACTTATGCTCCTTACAGAAACATAAAAAGAACTACCAGCATTATCTCTGACTTTCTTTGTTTTAATAGTCTCTCTCTCTCTCCTTCTCTCCTCTCTCCTCTCTCTCTCTCTCTCCTCTCTCTCTCTCTCTCTCTCTCTCTCTTTGTATAAAAAGGAATTGCCAACAATATAACTGTCTTTCTCTGCTTTGGTTTCTTCCATTTTTTCATCAATTCCTTTTTTTAAGAACAGTCTCATTTTGTGAAATGTTTTTAACCTTTGTTCTTGGTTCTAAAAGCACTAAACCTAATAAAGGTCAAGATATACTATCTGAACACTCTGGCAAAGTGAAAGGATTATTCTGCCTCTTTAGTCACTTGCCCAAAGCTATTAGGCTATGGAGTATATCTCTGTGGTGGGACCAATTATTGACCCAATCTGGTATAGGTTCCTGGAAGTGTTGGAGAGATGAAGATTCTTGAACAGGTACATCCACCTCAAATAAGTAGTCCTCGTCATAAGAAACCAGCTGCTCTATTCCTTTCTCTAATTTTTGTGGACTTTGAAGGTGCATGAGCATTCACCCATTCCACCTGATTTTGCCTCGTGATGTTCTGATCACAAACGATCGTGGTGTATGCTGCCAGACCATTGCCTCTTTGGTGGATTGGTCTGAAACCCAAATGGCTTCACCACTCCTGAGTGGCCACAAAGAGTTTGTTCTG
The DNA here is from genome assembly GCF_030028105.1 of Mobula birostris. Lineage (NCBI taxonomy): Eukaryota > Metazoa > Chordata > Chondrichthyes > Myliobatiformes > Myliobatidae > Mobula > Mobula birostris. The sequence continues at coordinate 20,532,381 of NC_092371.1, read as the reverse complement.
TGTCTGAGATCACCCATGCTCTTTGTTCTCTCACACTGTGTAGTCTCAAAACTCCTCACTTGTCTAAGTCCACTAAGAGAACTTGGAGAGGGGAAGGAAGAATGGGCAGGCTTGTTCTCAGTCTCCAGCCAATTGACAGCTCTGTTGAACTGTAACCATTTGCAAAAGGTGTGGAGCGATAAGCTAGCAGTGCTTTGTAGGGGTCCTTCACCTTCAGTACCAGACTCTTAACAGTTCGCACTGCTCTTTCTGCCTCTCCATGCCTCTCCATTTGCCTCTGGGTACTGTGGACTGCTTGTCTGGACTCATAGTTCCTAGCAAAGGCTTTGAATTCTGAACAGATAAATTGTGGATCATTGTCTGACACAAATGTCTCTGGTATTCCATGGCAAGTGTATAAAGTTTTCAGTTACTTTGTAACTGTTGCTGAGGATGCAGAGGACAGCTTGGACACTTCAATGTTCTGTGAGCAGCAATCCACAGTGAGAAGATATTTGCCTCTTTTCAGCTCAAAAATGTCCGTGCCTGTGATTTTCCATGGAAAGTCTGGGAATTCTGTTGGAAAGAAAGGTTTAGCATGATTCTTGTGCAGCTTTCTGCTTGCTTCATGTTGTTTTACATAATCTCCCAGCTGTGTGCTCAGACCAGGTCACCATATGGGTTGCCTTGCTCTGAGGGATGCCTTAATGTCCTTGGTGGATTTGCCTGATGATTTTGGTGAGCACAGAAGCAGGAATGATGAGTTCTGGACTCCTGCCAGTTTGTCTGAATCCGATTGCACTCCCTCTGAGAGCAGTTGGTGACCTAGGAACTTCACCTCCAACTTTGTAAATTTAAATTTCATTTTGTTCAGGGTGATTCCAGCCTGTTCTATTTCCTCCAAGGCAGCTTCCACTTTTTTGTCATGCTCCTCACTTGCCCTCCAAAGATAAGTATATTTTTATGTGGCAGACTACCTTTTCCTGACCCTCCAAAATTTGTTTCATCCTCACCTGAAAGAGTTCAGGTGGGGATTAAGGGTGGATGAGTATTTCCCATTTCCCACCATGGTCAATTCATGGCCTCCTTGGGGGCTTGACTAATCTGTGCCAAAAGCTGGGCAGTTCTGTCCCAGCAAACTAGGGTGAGAGAGTTACAATTTATTGAATTGACTTTAATTGAATATATTTAAATCTTACGTCCATGTCACAACGTGAGGGAGTAAAAATCTTTGTGTTATAAGTCCTTTGCAATGTACAGACATGTGAATTTATAAGTCTATTGGCTTGTAGAAAGCAGCTGTCCCGTAGCCTGTTGGTCCTGGCTTTAATGCTGTGGTACTGTTCGCCAGACGGAAGCAGCTGAAACAGTTTATGTTTGGGGTGACTGCTGTCCCCGATGACCTTCCAGTCCTTCTTCACGCACCTGCTGCTCTAAATGTCCTCACTGAGGGAAGTTCACATCCACAGATGCGCTGGACTGTCTGTACCACTCTCTGCAGTGCCCCACAATAAAGGTTGACTTTAGGCGCTATATCTTTTAAGCAGCACAGGAATTGCTAATTGCAGGGGTATTATCCATTTGGTCTGCTCCCTAACATCCTGTTAGTGCGAAACAAGTTAATGAACCTTTTGACTAATCACAATAATCAGTGTCTATCAAACTGTCACAAACACCCCTAACATGTGGTACTGATATTGCCAGTCCAGAGCTTTGGTAACAGGTCCAACATACCTGTTTCTCTCGATTAAGCCACACTTACCTAACACTATTTTTATACATATATGCTGGACTCCAAAATATGATGTCTCTGGAAGAAATCTGCTTAATGTGGGTGTTAGGTTATCAAACGGTTTGCTCCATTGTGTAGGCAAGGAGTCAAGGGGAGCAACCTCATTGGAGTTATAGGTGGGTAGGCCATAATTTGTTCATGAAGGCAGCTCATCCCTTTGGGGCCATTCTTCACTGGATCTGCTATGTTCCATTTCCAGTTCACTGTAGAAGAGCACTAAGCTTGGCCTTCATTGTGGGTCAGATGGATCATATTTCATTTGTTGCATGATGGGTAGGTGACAGCTCAAGACCACTGTCTTGAGAGGTGGCAGAGACCTGTAGTTCAAAAGGAACCCCATTTTGGGGGGGAGGGGGGCAGGAGGAAGGCCTGTTCAATAAACTGGCAGTCTCAAAGGCAGCTTGCTGGTTGGACCACACTGGAAAGAGGTCTCTTTTTGAGAAACCTGATATAATGGTCTTAGTATCATTGTTAGGTGGATAATATGTTGTTGCCAATAGCCAAGTAACCCCACTAAATGCTGGGTCTCCTCTTTAGATGTAGACCACAGCCTCCAGTATTTTTTGTTTGGTCTTTTCTGATATTTCCCATCGTCCAAAATGCCATTGTATTTGCAGGAACAGCTTATTCTGGCTAGAGCCTTGCACCTTGTCAGGGTTAATAGACCATCTCTTCTCTCTCTCAGGGAGGTAACCACCTTGTCCTATGCCTCCCCCACAATGCTCCTCGAGGGCCTCTGCAAAAAGGTATCATCTATGTAGTGGGACATTAAGATGGTTAGGTTGAGTGAGATCCCTTGTAGGTCTTGAACTATCATGCCATGACACAAGGTCAGGCTGTGCACATATCCCTGCGGAAGATAACAAAAAGTATACAATTTGCTTTCCCATGTAAAGCCAAACTGCTCTTGGGACTCAGGAGTAAGGAAAAGAAAGCAATTGGCCAAATCCACTACAGCATAAAAATGCTTCCTCTCCCTACCACTATGACCCCTACAATGGTCACTGTGAAGCGCGGGGTGTGCATATTCAATCGCCTAAAGTCTATCGTTAATCACCATGTTCTTTCCCCCATCTGCACCAGCCACACTGGGCCATTGTATGAGACATTGCTGGCTGAACAACCCCCTCCTTCAACAATGCTTCCATTGTTTGCTCAGTCTCCTTGGTGCCACCCAGAATGCTGTGCTATTTGACGTTCACCACTTTGATTGGAGGAGGGTAGCCAAGGGGCTCATACTTAGCCAGTCCCACCAGTCCCATCGCTCGAGCCACTCCAGAAGTAAAACAGCCCCTATTTGCCTGGAGGGATCTACCTTGCAGCACATACATACACAAATGCACCCAGGGGATACTGCGACCAGCACTGACATAGGTCCTAGTGGTTCTGTGCAGATACCCACCCTTACATTGAACACCCCGTATGGGATGAGTGACCCCCGCCATCCTTTGAACATCACCCAGAGATCTCTCCACCTTTCAGGATTGCCTGGCATAACACAGTGCTCAGCCCCAGTATCAAGTGGTGACCTCCTTCATTCTACATTCCCCTTTCCCCAATTTACCACAAAAGACACGTAAGACTGGCTGGAAAAATGTCACCAAATATGTACATCAGCAGCTACCCCTGTGTTCAATTAACTTCAATGTTTCCATGGCTGTTCCCACAGTGCTGCATTCTCACGGTGTCACAGGACAGAAGCATCCATCACCAAGTGACACCATCACCCAGGCTATACTTTCTTCTAACTGCCACTATCAGGAAGAATGTACCGGCACCATCAGGTTCGGAAATAGTTATTACCCTCAAACATCAGGCTCTTGAACCAGAGAGGTTAACTTCACTCAGCTTCACTTGCCCCATCACTGATCTGTTCCCATATCTTATGGATTCACATTCAAGGACTCTTCATCTCATATTCTCAATATTTATTGATTATTGATTATTTATTATTATGTTTTTTATTTGCACAGTTTTTTGCTTTTTTGCACATTGGTTGTCATCCGTCCTGTTAGGTACAGTCTTTCATTGATCCTTTTGTGTTTCCTGAATTTACTGTGATTGGCCACAAGAAAATGAATCTCAGGGTTACACAGAATATGGTGACGTATGTGTATTTTGATAATAAATTTACTATGAACTGAATTTTTGAACTTTGTATTACCATAGTAGTAAGCGAAGCACCTGCAACCAGTTTAGTGGTGGTGAGATATTCAACAAGCACAAAAGCTAACTCTTTACATTTACAATGCAGTTACAATACGTGCAAAGAACAGTTTAGAAAATTATTGTCTGAGAGCTGGCACAGTGGAGTGGTACCTGTCAGGGTTTAAGAAGGGGGATGTAGGGACAATATCACCATTTGTATGGGAATGGATGCCATAAATATGGATAATTACTAATACATCCACTGAAGATTTTAGGGAATGGTGAAATTGTGTAAGGTCAAGATTAATTTGTGCCTTCCAAACATACACTACCCAGTATCAGAATAGTCCTAACCAAACTCACCTATTGCATGTGACATAGCTGGGACACAGATTAATTAACCTTCTTGACCTCTAATTCTTCTCTATTCCATGATCAGCACTGCTCTGCCTCAATTATTCTGCTGCTGGAACTACCAACTTTAAATAGGATTACTCCATCACAATCTTCCTCATTATACCTTCTATGAACTTGGAATCATTTCCAGCTCTTCCCTGCATGTCCAAACACACTCTACATGCTGTTCACCCATCCCTTTTCAGCTTGCTATCTTGCTGCTAGAATAATAGTCTGGAAACTGAGTGTGGAATGAATATGCATGTGACCTCATCAGACTGAATGATCTGTTTTCTGAGTATGCAGGTGACACTTCTGCAAACAGAAAATCAAATGTCCCAGTCCTAAGGTTAACTGATGTTACTGCATGTCATCTGTCTGGTGGTCTTCTTCATGACTTGTTATTGTACAAGTTAGACAATTTATCAGACAACTATCTAAAATATTGACATTACAACTAAGGATTAATTCCATTAATCATTTCTGAGTCCTGAATTGACTTCTGGGGTATAGGTCTAGTCTTGGGAGGAATGGTTCAGAAGATTAGTCTTTTACATATTCAAATTTGGAATGGTGAGAGATGATTCCAAGGAGATTTAATGATGTCATTACTAAGCGGATATTTGTCCTTACAAGGGAATATAGAACTGTCATCCAGTCCAGATGAAGGGACCCAGAATGTTAACTACCTATTTCACTCCGTAGATGCTGCTTGACCTGTTGAGTTCCTTCAGCTCCTTTGTGTGTTTTACTGGGATGAGGGATTGTTTTTATAAAGCACCATTGCATGTTAAACGTTTGTAGTATCTTCCACAGAGAGACATCGAGGCTGAGTCATTGAAGATATTTGCGATTGGAATATACATCATTAGATAATATTATCTAGAAGGTGGAGTCAAGTGTCCTCAGTCCAGGCCAGAGAAGCTGAGGCTAAGATCGGATCCACCATGATCTTTTTGAGTAACGGGAGGGCTGGCAAGCTTGCAACACCAAATGACTTTCACCTACTCCAATGTGCACTAAACAGTGAGACATTCCTCCAGCTTGTTTCGAATGGTGATCTTGTCATTGGTTCCAAGGGGAATCTGTGTCCAGAATCTGATCAGCAATGGAATTAAAAGAGAGAAGATGAATGGAGAAAAAGATGAAGTAAAAGGTTTTGAAATTTGTTCATGATGATAGGTAAGATTGGAGTGGGCTGGTTGGAATGGGTGTCACTGATGGAGCATGGCCCAGCAGCATTCTTCCTTGCTGCTTCTCCTGACTATGCAAATACTTTTAGAAATTGTGCTTTCTTGATAGTAGACTGCAGCAGTCCCTTCAAGGACACATTGAGATGTTTTTTTCTGAATTAAGCAACATCAGGGAAGACATTAGGTGGTTGAGGAGTGGAAATAGGCAGCCCAATGTTTTTACATTTCATTCTTTGTTGCACATGCTTGCAAGACCAGCATTTATTATGTATTCCTGATTGCCCTCATTTTTCAACTGCTACAGTTCATGTAGAATAATAAAGTTAGAGTTACACACCATGGAAACGGGCTCTGCTGGACAGTTTATTCATGCAGACCTGAGATAATCCCATTCCCCTATGTTTGGTCCATATCTCTCTAAAGCAGGGGTTTCCCAAACTTTTTTATGCCATGGACCATTAACCGAGGGGTCGGTGGACCCCCAGTTGAGAACCCCTGCTCTAAACCTTTCCTACCCATGGACCTGACTAAATGTATTTTCAGTTATAATTGTACATGCCTCTACTATTTATTTTGGCAGCTCATTCCATGTGCCCACCATCCACTGTGTGAAAATGTTGCCCCTCAGAACCCTTTTAAATGTTTCAGTTCTCACCTTAAACCAATGTCCCCTAGCTATCAATTCCCTTATCCTGGGATAAAGACTATGACCATTCACCATCTATGCCCCTCATGATTTTATAAAACTCCAAAATGTCACCCCACAGGCTACAATATTCCACAAAAAGCTACCCTAGCTTATCCAGTGGCTCCTTATACCCCACCCCCTCCGGTCCCAGAACATGTTTGTCAATCTTTTCTACACCTTTTCCAGTGTAATGAAGTCCTTCCTACAGGTAGGACCAGAGAGCACAACCTCGAAGTGAAGGATGTTACTTGAGAAGAGAGATGAGGAGGAATGTTTTAGGCAAATCTGTGAAATTCATTGCCATAGAAAGTTATGGAGGCCAAGTCATTGGGTATATTTAAAGCAGATGTTGAAAGGTTTCTAATTAGTAAGGACGTCAAAGGTAGTGCGGAGAAGGCAAAAGAATGAGGTTGACAGGGAAAATAATTCAGCCATAATCAAATAGCAGAGTAGCCTCGATGGACCAAGTGGCTTAATTCTGCTCCCGTGTTATGATCTTGTGGTTAGCCATTTAGAACTGTACACAGTATTCCAAGTGCAACCTCACCAACTTCTTGTACAGTTGGAAAAGATGTCAAAGTGTTTAAACTCAATGCTCCAATTGATATACTGAAGGTCACATGCTAAAATCCTCCAACAGGGCTGTTGCATACAGAATTTCAGGATGTTGAGCTGGCAGCAATGAAAGTAAACAATATGTTTCCACCCAGGAACCTGTGTAACAACTGGTGTTTCAATGGCCTTGCTGGCAGTCAGTGAACATCTCTGGTCTGGGAGATGCCAATGTGGAATCTTTGCTGGATGGCAGCTGTTGAGTTAAAAGGAGCAGCAACAGTGCACCATTGAACAGAGTGAATATTGAGGGTGATGGATGTAGTGCTCACTTTATATTGGGTGGTGTAGAGTTCGTTGTATGCTCACTCATCTGGGCAAGTGGAGAGAATTGCATCCCACTCCCGACTTTGTAGATGATGGAAAGGATATAAGGAGACAGGTAGGAGGGAGTTACCCATCTTTTGACTTGCTCTTGTAACCAGGGGAATTAAGCAGTTTGTCTGCTTTAAGGAGGACACAGGATAATACAAATGCTGCAATCTAGAGTGACAAATAATCTGCTAGAGGAATTCCACTGGTCAAGAAGCACTGTCAATGTTTCGGTTCAACACCTGGCATCAGGACCAAATGCAGCATTTCACCCAAAACACTGACAAGTCTTTTCCTCCCTCAGATGCTGTTTGACCTGCTGAATTGCCCCCAGAGGGTTGTTTGTTATCTGATTGATTTCCTGGATGGGTCTCAGTCCTAGACAACCATCCTATGAAATAATGTGGCTAACGATGTGGCAGCAATGTACAACATGCACCTGCTTTCTGATTGGTGCATTGGAGGCTTTAAATGCTGCCCAGTTTCTAGAGCAGAGGTGTGAATCTCTAAGCAAAAAGGTAGGAGTAGGCGCAGTTTGGTTTTGTGCCCTGTCAATAATGCACTTAGGTGACCTTGAGAAATATCAGAAAATGTGACTGTGCACATGGATGAAGATGGAATAAGTGTATCAAATTGTTTCAGAAGCCACCTGCATCTGTCACTTACATTCATCAATAAGCCAAACAGAGTATAAAGGATGACATATTTCCCATTAATGTAGAAATTAAAGGCTTAAAATTTTAAATTAACACACTGAAGAAGGAATCGCAAGAGACTGATGTGACTTTCAGAGACGTAGATTACTTGCTGGAAAATGAGCAATGAGCAAACATTTTGAAAATAAGAAATAAGAATTGAATCTTAAGTAGACTGTGATGGAGTGAGCACATCAGTCTGCTGGGGTAAATTGATTTAACTGAAAGGATAGATTTATGAGCTCCTGCTCACATAGTAACAATCAGCTAAAATTATGAAATAAAGCTGGTGGTACTTCAGAATAAATAATGTTCTTTTCACTTTGTAAAGATGAAAGACAGGGAATGGTGGCTAGGTAGATCCCATTGATCATTCTTTCACTATTCACCTTCTCTTCTTTCTCTTCTTTGTCCATCTTGCTCTGTCTTTTTGCTTCTGTTTCCATCTTCCCCTACATATCCCCTTTAGTTGATCTTTGAATCTATGTCCTGACCCTCATCTTTCATCCCTTCCTCTTTCTCTACTGTTCTATTCTCACTCTCTCTTTCTTTCTACCCTTCTCTGTTATTTATTCTCTCAATATCTAAACCAGACAATTATGGAAAAACGGTAGCTATCAATTACAGATGGAGACAATTCGGCCTGTAGTATTTGTATCCTTTGAGACAAGATCTCTCCAGCCTCATCCCAACTTCCAGTTCTTCAAGTACATCTCTAAGTCCTGTTTAAATGTGATGGGGTTTTCTGTCTCTTCCACTCTTTCGAGAAGTGATGTCAAGACCAAACCACCCTCTCAGTGGACTGTTTTTCCCACATCCCCTTTTTAAACCTTCTATTACTTGAGTTAAACTGCTGCCCACTGCATTTTGTAGATCCCACTGTTCAACCTAGTCTTCTTGTGCAGTTTTTCCAGTCTTTCCTCAAGGACAATTTCCCAGTCCTGGCAATATCTGTGCACCTAATCCAAGACAACCACACTGTTCTGGTAATGTGGTTCAAAGTAAAATTATTATCAAAGTACATACTGTATATATTACCATATATAGCCGTGAGTTTCATTTTCTTCCAGACCTTCACAGTAAATACAAGAAACACAATAGAAGCAATGAAAGACTGCCTCCAAAAGGACAAACAACCAGTGTGCAACAGACAACAAATTGCGCAATATAAAATGAATAAAATATAATAATAATGAAACAGAACTCAGTGATAAAAAGATAACAAAGGCAATAAATACTTCCACTATACCCATATTAAAGTGTCCTTTGGCATAATATCTTGGTCCAAAACTCATCTGGAAAATTTAACAAGAAAATTAAGAATGAAATGACAAAGTTTAGAAAACACTATGTACACAAAAATCACTTGGATTAATAATGCCTAGGACAGAAGGAGAAAGAGGAACAATTTGCAAAAAAATCTACACAACAGTCAGGTAAATCTTCGAAGGATGTACTTTCATTAACGAAAACAAGATTCAGTGCTTCATGTTAGCAAATGCAATTCTGATAAGAAATCCACACCACTAAACAAATAAAAACACAAAGGAACACTCACAATGTGCTGGAGGAGCTCAGCAGGTCAGTCAGCATCAGTTGAAAAGATTGGTCAACGTTTCGGGCCGAAACCCTTCGTCAGGACTGAAGGAAGAACTTTGGGGAGGGTTTGAAGAATGCTGGTAGTTGAAAAAAACAGTAATTTGAAAGACAAAGGGGTGGGGGAGGGGAAGCAGGGAGGTGATTGGCTGGAGAACAATGCGCAGTAGTAGAAGGAGGCGGAACTATGAGGGAGGTGAAGTGAAATAGGGATAGAGGAAGGGAGGGGGAGGGAATTACCAGAAGTTGGAGAATTCTATGTTCATACCAATGAAAACAAAACCCAGAAAAATGCAGAAATTATCTCAAAAAAGAAAATGTTAACCAGTTGAAGCACACGACCCTGCATGGAAGACATCCCCACGATCTGAGCAAGGAAGCATTGAACTCCTGGCTCAGAGTTGGAGACCTCTTTCCAGAAGCCGAGAGTTTCCAATACAGGACCAGAAGGTTAACACAAAAAATGATCAAAAGTACATAATGAAAGACCAATAAATTCAACATGATAAATGCAGAAAATGCCAAGAGAATCCAGAAATAATCCAACATATTACAGGATCCCGCAGAAGTTTAACTCAATCTGATTACTGACACAGACACAATCAAGTGACAAACATTTGTGATTGGCCCTGAATTACCCCTATGAACTGTGCTTGATTACCCCTTATGAACTATGCTTTTCACAAGAGACAGAGAGAGTTATTTAACACCAACATGTTGTTTTGAGAAAGAAAGAGAGAGAGAGAGGGACAAAGACTAACTGTTGGACTGTCACTTTAAGGCACGAGAAAGAACTGGCTAACTTTTGGATTTCTGCAGTGTTGGAGATGGCACCGAGCAGCTCGTAAGTTGCTATGGTGACTGAGGGCAGTGTTATTTGATGGACAATCGATATTATGATTTTATGGCAGCGTGTTCATACTTCTCGAGGACATTCGCCTGCTGGTGCATTTCTTACACAGAGAAAGGAAGTAGTAGTTATTTGAATGACAGTTGGTACCCAGTACAGTGAGATAAATAGGAGGTCAGATGATAGACCTCAGACACATTTTGGACACTGAATGAGCTTTGTTGTGCCCATTGAAAAAGTGGGTTTTTGGAGGATCGATCAGGCAGATTGATCAGTGGCTCTTGCAGTGAAAAGAAAAGGGAGTGACTGGTGGGGAGTTGTCCATGTATCCACCCTCGCCTGGGTGATAGCCCCACCACAGAAAACCGGTCCCCTTTGTTGAAGTCACAGTGGGTGACTTTTGAAGGATTTCAGTGGACAACAAGAAGATCGACGGGATCAGCTCACATGAAGACTGAAATCTCTCCCTCTCTCTCTGTCCATCAATACTCAACTCAAGACCACGAACTGAACTGAACTGAACTTTACTCATTATAGTAAGACTGTATCTTTTTACCCCTAGACTTAAAGAAGCTTGGTTTTTCACATATATATTTCCACACTTACTGATATACCCACTTATATATAATCGTTGTTAACCTGTTTGATTTATTTACTGTATTGCATATTGTAGATTACTGTATTGCATAGTTACTAATAAATATTATTGGTTAATAGCAATACTGGACTCCAAAGTGATTTCTATTTCTGCCGGTTCTTTATTCCGGTCACGGGGTATGTGACACATCATTCATCAAAATCTTGCTTTAAAATACAAACTCATAAAAGACGCCATGCCTTACAATAAATACAAGTCTGATCCAGTTTTACAGCCAAAGTCCTGCAAATTATATCACTACCAAGCTACTATTACAGATAAGACAATTCAGAATAACTGTCTGGATATAATATTACAGGGTAAACCAACAAGATCAACTTATTTAATAGATATAGCCATTCCAAGCACAAATAGCTTACAGAAGTCAATAAGTGAAACATACCAGGAATATGCTGAATTAAAAGAGGACATTGAAAAACTTTGGAACCTGAACAGGGTATACGTTGTTCCAATATGTACAAGTAGTATCATCGCAAAGTCATTATCATTAAACAATTAGGCCTACACAGCAATACTTATGTAAATCCCCAGAAAGTCACAGTACTAAACACCACCTGATACACAGAAAGTTCCTGAGAAATGAGTGTGCTTGGCTATGGCTGTACCTCAGGTTTTACCAGCTTGAGCGGAGAAAAAATAATAATAATATATAAGCAATAAATAACAAGAACATAAGATGAAAAGTCCTGTAAAGTGAGTCCATAGGTTGCAGGAACATTTCAGTACCAGGGTGAGTGAAGAGGTGTGAAGTTATCCCTCTGGTTCAAGAGCCTGATGGTTGAAGTGTAATAACGATTCCTGAAAATGGTGGTGTGGGTCCTGGAGCTCCTGTATCTTCTTTCTGATGGCAGTAGCAAGAAGAGACCATGGCCTGAATGGTGAAGGTGCTTGATGATGGATGCTGCTTTCCTGCAAGAACATTCCTTGCAGATGTGCTCAGTGGTGGGGATGGCTCTACCCGTGATAGACTGGCCATATCCATTACTTTTTGTAGACTTTTCCATTCAAGGACATTGATTATACCAGGCTGTGATGCAACTGTTCAATATACTCGCCACCACACCCCTATATGAAATGCATACACGGAACTCAAGCTCAGGTTTAAGCATTGTAACAATCTACATTACTGTTCTAAAATAACCCCTCTGCTTTTATATCCAATGCACTGACTAATAAAGAGAAACATGCCAGAGCATTTTTTTACCTGCCACAAATATGACAAACGAGTGCAATGGGAGGTTTTCCTGAAGTATTAGAGGAATCAGACTTTAAAAAGTTCAAAAAAACAAAAAAAAAAACATGAAGTAATTTAATTTCAGATCTCTCGAGGTTGGAGTACATTTACATGTTTTAGTTTCACAAAATCTCAAAGCAGACCATAATTTGGCCATGTCTGGCTTTATGCAGGCAAAAACAGATGTAAACAGATATCCCAATGTTGGGAATTTGAATATTTTACCCTACCTTGTTACTTTCAGTCTCTTTTTCTGTAATCAGAATCACAATCAGGTTTAATATCACTGATATATGTCATGAAATGTGTTGTTTTGTGGCAGCAGTACATTCCATACATAATAATAAAATGATAAACTACAATGAAAAGTATATATAAAAAATATTAATAAGTAGGGCAAAAAGAGAAGAAAAAATACTGAGGTGGTGTTCATGGGTTCATATGTCCATTCAGAAATCTGATGGCGAAGGAGGAGAAGTTTTTTTCAAATGTTAAGTGTGTGTCTTCAGGCTCCTGGACCTTCTCCTTGATGGCAGCAATAAGAAGAGGGCATGACCTGGGTGATAGAGGTCCTTAATAATGGATGCCGCCTTTTTGAAAAATCACCTTTTGATGATGTGCTGGATGCTGGGAAAGTTAATGTCCACAATGTAATTTTCAGAGTTTACAACTTCCTACAGCTTTTTCTGATCCGCTGCAGTGGCCCTCTGTACCATACAGTGATGCAATGAGTTAGAGTCTCCACAGTACATCTGTAGAAGTTTGTGAGTGACTTTGGTGATATACCGATTCTCCTCAAACACCAAATGAGATATAGCCACTGTTATTCCTTCTTTGTAATTACTTCAGTCTGTTGGGCCCAGGTCAAATCCTCAGAGATGTTGACACCCAGAAACTTGAAATTGCCCACCCTTTCCACTTCTAGTCCTTCAATGAGGACGGGTGTGTATTCTCTTGACTTCCCATTCCTGAAGTCCATAATCAGTTCCTTGGTCGTACTGATGATGAGTACAAGGACCTGCTGTGTGACACCACTCAACCAGCTGATCTATCTCGCTCCTGTACTCCTCCTCAACACCATCTGGAATTCTGCCAACAATAGTTGTGTCCTTGGCAAGTTTATAGATGGTGCTTGAGCTATGCCTAGCCACTCAGTTGTGGGTGTGGAAAGAGTAGAGCAGTGAGCTCAGCACGTACCCGTGAGGTATGCCAGTGTTGATCGTTAGCGATGAGGAGATGTTATTTCCGATCTGCACAGACTGTGGTCTCCTGGTGAGGAAGTCAATGACCTGGTTGCAGAGAGAGGTATAGAGGCCCAAGTACAGAGCTTATTGATTAGAACTGAGAACTGATTGTGTCGAATGCTGAGCTGTAGTCCAGGCTGAGTGGAGAGCTAATGAAACTGAATGCAATGTAGACCTATTGTGACGATAGGCAAATTGCAGTGGATCCAGGGCCTTGCTTAAGTAGGAGTTGATTCTAGCCATGACCCGCCTCTCAAAGCATTTCATCACGGTAGATGTGAGTACCACTGGGCATTAGTCGTTGAGGCAGCTCACCATGTTCTTTTTGGGCACTGGGTTGATTGTTGCCTTTTTGTAGCAGGCAGGAACCTTCAACTTCAGCAATGAGAGATTAAAGACGTCTTTTAACACTCCCATTAGCTGGCTGCACAGGTTTTTGAAGCCCCACGAAGTACACCATCAAGGCCAGATGCCTTGCGAGGGTTCACTCCCTGGAAAGATGTCCTGAGGTTGGCCTTTGAGACAGAGATCACAGGGTCACCTGACACTGCATAGATTTGCACAGGTGTAGTTTTATACTCCTTTTCAAAGCGAGCATAAAAGGCATTGACCTCATCTGGGAGTTAGGCATCACAGCAATTCATAGTGTTAATTTTCACTTTGTAGGAAGTAATGGCCTGCAAGCCCTGCCAGAGCTGACATGCATCTAATTAAAACTCTAAGGTTAATTGGAATTTTTTTTTGCCTTTAAATAGTCTTCCGTAGGTCATACTTAAACATCTTGTACAGTTCTGGATCATTGGTCTCTCTTCTCTCTCCTTAACTTTTACTCTCTTTCTCTTCCTCACTCTCGTTCTTTCTCTCTCACTTTCTTGACTTCTCTCTTGTCTAACTCTTGATCCACCTCCAGCAGCCTATCTGCTTCAATAGTCTCACAGATGTCGAGATTTCCAGGGCGTCACGGAACCTGTCAGCTGTTTCTGAGTGTGAAATGCTGCTTGAGTCTGAGTGTCACCTCTCATTGCCCAGTCAAACCACGTGTGCAGTACGAGCACGATATCAGTTGCCTCACATTTCCCTGGAGTCTCCAGAATTTTAATAAACGACAGTGAACCACTGGGAACTTCAGAAAATCCTCATCATCCAGAAAGTGACCTGAATGTGGAACCTGCTGCTGCATGATATGGTTGACAGGTTACATTTAAAGGAAGCCAGATAAGTACATGAAGGGAAAAAAAGGAATGTTGAAGGATAAATGAAGTGGCAGGAGACTTGAAAGGAGCATTATCACCAGTAAAGATAGTAGACAGTTCAACCTTGTGGTTTAATTTTAGCGCCAGTAAAATATCACGTAATTGTACAGTTCTGTCTAAAAGTCTTAGGCACATATATATAGGTAGGGTACCTAAAACTTTTGCACAGTATTGTAATAATTTTATGTATTCTATTGTACTGGTGCTGCTAAGAAAATGAAAAATTTCGTGACATATGTGAGTGATGATAAATCTGACTCTGATATTGTTCAGTATTGTGGATTGACAGTGGGAAGGGTGCAGGGAGAGGGGAATCATGGCTGGGAAAAGCGGAAGGGAGAGGTGAGTGAGTGGGAAGCACCAGAGAGATATTCTGTAATGATCAATAGACCAATAGTTTGGAATCAAATAACCTAGTCTGATGTCTCAGGGCTGGGTGTGTCGGCACCAGTGTTTCCCACCCCCCCCCCCCCCCACTGCCCCTGGTACTCCTTCTTTGTTACCTGTCCCATTACCTTCCACTGAACTCTACGCTTGTCATTCCCAACATCCTTTGCTCCCGCCAGATTTACAAGCTGGCTCTCCGCTCCACATTGACAAATACAGTACTATGCAGAAGTCTGAGGCACCCTTCCTATATGTATATGCTGAAGACTTTTTCACAGTACACAGTATGTAGTGAAAGCTTAATCTCCAGGGCACCTGTAGGAGCAACCTGTGGAATTAAAAAATCACCTATGGTGCTGGCAAAGAAATGCATCACTCCCTGTTTCCGGAACCTGTTTCCACTAGAGTCATGGAATCAAATTCTGGAAGCAGAGTGCAATATACTGCTGTTACTGTCATGCACATTTCATGCTTGCATTCTAGTATACATTTCTTCCCCATTAGTATTGAACAGATAAACTATAAAATTAATGGAGTTGAAAAAAAATAGATCGACAGTCAAGATTCATCCATGCGGATGACAAGGAATCGGTGCAGTCACAGCAGGCTGCAGCAGATCAAGCAGCATCTGCAGTGGGGAAGGAATTGCTGATGCTTCAGGTCAAAACCCTGCATCAGGCCTAAGAGCGTAGAGGCGAGATTTCCAGCACAGCGAGGAGAATAGAGAGGCGAGAAAGGAGTCAGTGACCTGAATAACATTTATGAACACTATGAAACAGACCTTAATCAGAAAAGAAGTTGGTAATTTAATTCAAGATCCTTTGAGCCTTTGGTGTTCCAACAGGTGGTCAAAAATTTGTTGCATTATCGATTGATGTTCTCTTCTGGTTTGGAGGAGCCATTATAGAAATTAATTGAATTCTGTTTCCCTTCATATACGCTAAAAAAAAATAATTTGTTACCATTCTGAAACAACAATAGTGTGCTCATGAGTGTAACGCCACCCTGTTTCAGGAACAGTAGCTGGTAGAGGTCAAATTTCATGACCTCAAGAAATAGCCTTTAAAGGGTTACAATGCAACTGGTGCCGGCTCAGCTAATGGGTTTGGTTGGCAAGGACTGAGTGCATGCTATAACGATAGGAGATGGTGGCAGACTTCCACACAGTCTGTAAGATCGTAAGATATAGGAACAGAATAAAGCTGTTCAGCCCAGTAAGTTACCCTTTCGATTAATCATGACAGATTTTGTTTCTAGCTCCCTTTTGCTGCCTTCTATCTGTAACTTTTAATCTTCTTACCAATTAAGAACCTATCAATCACTGCCTTAAATACACTCAATAATTTAGCCTCCTCAGCAGCAATTTCCACAGATTCACCACCCTCTGACTGAAGAAATTTCTCTTCATCTCAGTTCTACATGACCCCCCCCCCCCCCACTTTATTCTGAGGCTATGCTTTCAGATCTTAAGCACTCTTATAAATGGAAACATGCTTTCTACTTTCACTCAATCCAGGTCAATCAGTATCTGATAAGCTTCAATGAGATTCCTTATTGTCATCACTGATTAATTAGACTCTGAAAACTTGTGGTCATTCCTCAAACACACTTTATTTGCATGTGTTCAAGGAGAACAACATGGGTCCTTGCACCACACTGTTCTGAAGTTTGAACAAAGAAATGCAGTTTTTATACAGAATTGACTAGATTGATACAGATATTGACCAATTGGTAATCTTGTGCATGTTCAAATTCCTTATTTGCATGATCAATTACCAATCATATTACAATAATACAGATATTAATATCTAATAGAATCTCCAGGTTAAGGGCCAATAGTACTTCAGAAGTCATGAAGTAGTCATCCAATTGTTAGTGGTGTCCTAGAATCCTTTGTTTGCATCCTTAACTTGTCTTGCTATGACAGATGGTTCAGGTTCCCTAATGTGCAAAGGAAACCTAAGCTTGTCAAAGATCTCTCTTCAAAGACCTCACTTGCCTGAGCAGGCTGCACTCCACTGAAGAACAATCTTTGAAGCACACAAAAAGTGCTGGAGGATCTCAGTAGGTCAGGTAACATCTGTGGAAAAGAGTACAGTCAATGTTTCAGACCAAAACACACTGAAGAGGCTTCAGTGGATGCTCTCTCAAAATATAATGGCCAGAAATGCCAAGAGGTCTTTCAAGCAGAGAACGGGATCTTTACTCAGAAATGGGTGAAGACAGAAGAAGGACATCTGACCATTCCATACTATAGTCATCTTCTCGGTCCAGGCTTTCTCAGGAGAAATCCTCTGATACCCAGATGAATGGTCTTGGCATGAAATTTTGGTTGGGTGTTAACCTGTCTAGCTATTAGAGGGCTCTCCTGAAGCTGTCTGGGAAACTGGGCATCTTGGCGCTGGCTACAGTCATGACTTAGACCAAAGTGGTTTTAGATGCTGCAGAACAATTGACATCATTTGCAAGATGGACACCAAGAAAAATAGCCTTTCACACCAAAAGACTGTATTTAAACCTCACACAGAAACTTGTACTAAATGATACCCTAATGTGACTCTTGTCTCTGCCAAGCCATTGTCTTAGATAATACGTACATAAATTTCTATGCCTTTGTCTACAAAGTCCAGTCTACCACACACAGTCTAGTGCTTGGACAACCTATGAATGGGCATGTTTGAAATTATCATCTTCCACTTGCTGTAAGCTTTCCCCTCATCTGCCAGTGCTGAACCTAGACCCAACCTCAGCCCTGGCTCCCTGACTGTTCTCCTGAACAGCTCACTGACTCTGTTTTTAGATGTTATAATAATCCTAAAACAGGGAGTGATTTGGGAACATGCGGTTGGTTTCAGAGAATTGATCTTGCTATCCTTAATGTTCCTGGTGCACTGATGGGATTGAAAAACCGAAGGAAGGATGCTCTGGCTGGGAGTGGTGTGTTGGGAGGTGGTGATGGAAAGTGACCTAGTGTAAAGGAGTCCGAAGTTTCCTTTATGATTCCCCTCTAGAGCCTAAAGTTAAATTGAGTACATTGTTTACCTGAGGCTCTATCCTCCCAATGCTCTAGGTTGAAATGGAAGCTACCATTAACCACTCAAACCCCAGATTAAAATAGCAGATCTTATAACTTGCCTGAGAAGTAATTGTACTTTGAGTGTTAATGGTAGAATTTTACAGTTCAAAAGATTAGGTTAATATTGGATACAGGATGGTAACAATTGGATTAGTACAAGTAAATGGTTGGCCTCTTCTGTAATTGCTTTCAGCTTGGTTTACACTTGGTGTTACGAAGGGCGATTGATAAGTTCATGGCGTAAGGTAGAAGGAGTCAATTTTAGAAAACCTAGGCACATTTATTTTTCCTACATTCACACACTTAGTCTAATGGTCATGGGGCATACAGATCCCTTCAAGTCAAGTCAAGTCTCTTTTTATTGTCATTTCGACCATAACTGCTGGTATAGTACACAGTAAAAATGAGACAACGTTTCTCAGGACCATGGTGCTACATGGAACAATACAAAAACTACACTGAACTACGTAAAGCAACACAAAAACTACACTGGACTACAGACCTACCCAGGACTGCATAAAGTGCACTAAACAGTGCAAGCATTACAATAAATAACAAACAAGACAATAGGCACAGTAGAGGGCAGTAGGTTGGTGTCACTCCAGGCTCTGAGTATTGAGGAGTCTGATGGCTTGGGGGAAGAAATTGTTACATATTCTGGTTGTGAAAGCCTGAATGCTTCGGTGCCTAAGGTAGAAGGAGAAGAGTTACTAACTTTAAACTTTCTTCATTTTCACTCAAAGAGTTGAACTGCACGTGCATGTAACGAGAGCTGTATAACTCATCCCCTTCTACCTTAGGCCATAAATGCATCAATCACCCTGGCTGTGGACCACTTCTACAAAGAAGGGATCCGTATGCTCCACGACCGCTGGACTAAGTGTGTACATGTAGGAGGGGACTATATTGAAAAATAAATGTGCTAGGTTTTCTAAAATTGACTCCTTCTACCTTAGGCCACAAATTTATCAATCACCCCTCGTAAAATCAGGCCTGGTTTGCTTTGTTTAGTCCCTTTTCTACCCCTTTGCAGAACAAATCCACTTTGGCTTTTGATAGCACTGTGTCATCGACGTATCTTAAATGAAGTTTACACATTGCTAAGAAAATTGACTCTACCACTGGAAGGTATCAATCTTAACGATTTCTTAATCAAGTTGTGTTCATGTTCATTGCATTTCTTGCAGGTAACTAGTTTACCATGTGAGTGAAACTCTCAGTGGAGATGTTAGTTTGTTTGGCAGCATTATTAGTATGCAGCCCCAGTGCAGTGTCATTATTTATAACAAGCACAACATGTTTCGCCTACAGATATGTAAATTCAAGTCAAAATACCCTAAACCTCCAGGGTGAAGGTACGATGTACAGAATCTAAAACATAGCTAGAAGTGGAAAAGTGAAAAAAATTCTCTCTTATTCAGGGCACAGCATGGAGAAATGGAGAATAATTGTCTAATGAGGTATTGGGCTGTGGGGTAGAGAACAGCTATTGAAGGCAGATTGCATAATGGGAACACACAAAAACCAGTTGGCTGAGTATCAGGAGCAACACACAAAATACTGGAGGAATTCAATGGGTCAGGCAACTTCTATGGAGGGACATGGGCAGTCAGTATTTGGGGTAGAGACTGTTCATCTGGATTCAAAGGAAAAGGGGAGAATGTCAGTATAAAACAGTGAAGGGATCAGGAGCTGGCATGTGATAGGTGTGTCCAGGTGAGTGGGGTGATAGGTAGGTGAGGGGTGGAATGATTTCAGAAGCTGGGAGGTGAATGGTGATGTGATATCAATTGTCACTATAAGGCAGGAAGCCCTCATGGATTTGAGGAGAGAATCTTATGGTCTGCACTGTTATAAATTGGCATCACTTCCACATTTGGTTGAAGTGGACCTTGCTGGAGTGTGTTCCCACCTCTATCCTAGACATGGTATAAACACAAGAGATTCTGCAGATGTTGGAAATCCAGAGCAAGGAACTCAAAATGCTGGAGAAACTCAGCAAATCATGCACCATTTCTGGAAGGGAATAAATTGTTACTGTTTTTTTTCCGTGACCTCTGTCCTGATGATGGGTTTCAGCCTAAAACATCGACTGTTTATTCCCCTCCAAAGATGCTGGGTTCCTCCAGCATTTTGTCTGTGCTGACTGGGCATGTTGCTATTTCTGCAATGAAATTAATCAGACACCACACTGTGAGCTTTCTTTTATGGTTGGAGAGATAAACAACGTGGGTTCCAGGGACAGGGTGGTGAAGAATGTGCTTAGCACACTGGCCTTTATCATTGAGTAGAGGAGTTGGGACATTATGTTGCAGGTATTCAAAATGTAGGAGTATTGTGTAAAGTTGGATCAAATGCAAAGAAGATTTATGAGAATTTTGCCAGGGCTTGAGGACCTGAGTTAAATGGAGAGGTTGGAAAGGCCAGTTCTTTACTCTTTGAAGTGAAGAAGACTGAGTTAAATGGAGAGGTTGGAAATGCAAAGAAGATTTATGAGAATTTTGCCAGGGCTTGAGGACCTGAGTTAAATGGAGAGGTTGGAAAGGGCATTTCTTTACTCTTTGAAGTGAAGAAGTCTTTATGTAAGTTTATAAAATCATAAGAGGAATAGATGTGATGAATGTCTACAGTTACTTTCCCAGATAAAGGGAGAAAAGAACTATAGAGAATAGGTTTAAAGTAAGAGGGGGTAGATTTAAAAGGGACACAAAAGGCAACTTGTTCATGCAGCGGATGGTACATACACTCAGTGGCCACTTTATAAGGTACACCTGTGCACCTGCTCATTAATGCAAATATCTAATCAGCCAATCATGTGGCAGTAACTCAAAGAATAAAAGCATGAAGATATGGTCCTGGACTTCATGTCAGATCACCAACAGTGATAAGAGTGGGCTCCCTCACCTCTGCCCCTCTGACTCTCAACACAGGAGCCTCTCAAAGCTGTGTCCTAGGCCCCCTGCTTTATTCTCTGTATACCCGTGACTGTATTGCCACCAATATGCTAACTAAATTTGCTACTGACACTATATTCATTGGCCTTATCTCAAATAATAACGAGGCAGAGAAGTCATCACCCTGACACAGTGGTGTCAAGGAAACAACCTCTCCTTCAATGTCACAAAAATAAAGGAGCTAGTTGTAGTCTACAGAAGGAATGGAGACAGGCACAAAAAGACCTTACGTTTGAGAAAACGCTGAACATCTCAATATCATTAGAAGCAGCTGCATGACGTGCTTCAGAGATACAACAAAAATCTCTGGAATATACTACAAATAAAAGGTCACTGCGCAGAAATGAAGGAAAGAAATGTTACCGTTGTGGGAACAGGTCACATGACCCTGATGGTTGTTGGTTTAAAGATAAAGAATGCCAAAACTGTGGCAAACAGAGCCACACTGGCAGAGTATGCAAAGCTAGTAAACAGCAGGAAAAGGGCAAAATACAGAGAAACAAGAAGCCCCAGAAAGGAAAATATAACAATGTGCACAAAATGAAAGAAAGCAATTGTGATGAAAATGACTCAGACAAAAGTGAATTGTCTTGTCTGCAGCTTCACAGCGTGGAAGAGACAGATGATTGAAGAGTAATATGGATGACTCCACAAGTGGCAGGTGTGAGACTGAAAATGGAGTTGGACACAGGCTCAGATTTAACAGTGATCTCTGTACGTGACCACAAATGACTGTTTTTGCACATATTGTACCTCAGAAATGAACTAAACTACTGCTAAAGACTTACACAGGACAGAAAGTGCATTCTGAAGGCAAAATTAAAGTGACAGTGACCCACGGAGGTAAAACACAGCAAATGAACCTCTATGTTCTGAAAAATGGAGGACAACCGTTGCTTGGACGTGAATGGCTCAGGAAAATTCAGTTGGATGGGCACACTATCAAGGCACTAAATGTGTCAGCAAAGGAGGGCAGCAAGGCTACATCTAAGAGACTGTCGCAAATACTTGCTGACTCTGAGGAAGTGTTCATGAAAGGAATAGGAACACTTTGGGGCATGAAAGCAAAGAGTGAAATTGAGGAAAATGCATGTCCAAAATTGCACAAAGCCAGGCCAGTGCCATATGCAATCCATCCTACAGTAGAGGCAGTGCTGAAAAATCTGGAGCAGATTGGGGTCCTGTCAAAGGTGGATTGGAGTGAATGGGCCACGCCTATTGTTCCAGTGATGAAGAAAACCTCCAGCACAAAACCAGGAAAACCAAGCAAGGTGTGCATATGTGGTGACTTTAAAGTGACGGTTAACCCAGTTCTCCGCACAGTACAGTATCCTCTACCTCATATTGAGGACATCTTTGCTTCCCTGTCAGGAGGGGAACATTTCACAAAAATTGATTTGACCCAGGCTTACCTTCAAATGGAAACCAAGGAAGCATCCAAGAAATACCTGACGATAAATACACACAAAGGACTTTACAGTACAACAGGTTGGTGTTTGGGATAGCATCAGTGCCTGCAATCTGGCAAAGGGCAATGGACCAGGTCCTGCAGGGGATTCCAGGGACTCAGTGTTACCTGGATGACTTCATTGTCACTGGCAAAGATGATGAGGGACATCTTTCTAACCTAAAACAAGTGCTCACCAGGTTAGGAGAATATGGGCTCAGAGCTAATCGACAGAAATGTGAGGTTTACAAAAAGGAAATTTCATACTGTGGACATGTGATCAACAAGGATGGCTTACACGCATCTCAAGACGAGATAGAAGCGGTGCTTAAGGCACCACCACCTGAAAATGTGTCTCAGCTGAGAGCATATCTTGGTCTAGTGAACTACTACCACGAGTTCTTGTCTCACCTATCCACAGTCCTACACCTACTAAAAGCATTATTACAGGCAGGGACACAGTGGAAGTGGACTGAGAGTTGTGAGAAAGTGTTTCAAGAAACTAAAAGACTCATAACTTCAGAAGGGATGCTCGCGCACTTCGACCCCTCCTTATCTATCCGACTAGCTTGTGATGCCTCGCCCCATGGGACAGGAGCTGTGTTATCCCACAAGTTTCCAGAGGCTCCAAAAGACCAATAGCCTTTGCCTCAAGAACATTCACCTCAGCTGAACACAACTACGCACAGATTGACAGAGAGGCCCTAAGCCTCGTGTGGGGAGTCAAGAAATTTAGTCACTACCTATATGGGCAAAAGTTTACTCTGTTGACTGACCATCAGCCGCTCATGTCAATCTTCAATCCAAGAAAAGGCGTTCCAGTGATGACAGTACAAAGGCTACATCAATGGTCCCTTTTCTTAGGTACGACATCGAACACAAGGGGACCAAGCAACACAGCAACACAGATGGTTTGTCACGTTTACCACTGCCCACTTCCGAGGTAACTACACAAATGGATTCAGCAGAGATTTTTCACACAACAAGAGTTGAACAATTACCAGTAACAAACAGCCTCATTGAAAGGGAAACATGCTATGACCCTAAGTTGTCAAAAGTTAATGATATCACGGTAAAGGGATGACCAGCACGGGGTAACACACAGTTTCCAGCCTTCTCAGCGGGGAAGGAGCAGTTGTCAGTGTGTCGGGGAACACTAATGGGTGGCTCACGAGTTGTGATTCCTCCCAAGTTACATACCAGGGTGCTGGAGGAACTGCACGAAGGACACCTGGGTACCATGAAGATGAAAGATCTTGCCCATGTGCAGTGGCCAGGAGTTGATAAACAAATTGAGGACATGACCCAGAACTACTTTGGATGTGAAAAGATCCAGAACGTACCACCACAAGCCCCTCTCCCTCCGTGGGAGTGGCCCTCATCACCATGGCAGCAAATGTTTAAGGCAGGAAGTATTGTAGAAAAGGCAGATAGATCAACACATGGAATTATGATATAGCAGCCATTAATGAGGCTTGGTTGCAGGAGGGTCAGGACTGGCTGCTCAGTATTCCGGGATTCTGTAGATTTCGACGTGACAGAGCAGAAGGATTAAAGTAGTTTGGGTGCCTTTACTAGTCAGAGAAAATGTCATGGCAGGGTTCAGTCAGAACAGACTGGAGAACTTGTCTAGTGAGGTGTTATGGGTGGAACTGAGGAATAAGAAAAATATGACCATGTTAATGGGGCTATATTATAGAACACCTAACAGTCCACAGGATTTAGAGGAAGAAATCTGTAGTGAGATTGCAGAATGCTGCAAGAAGCATAAGGCTGAGAGAGTAGGTGATTTTAACTTTACGCATATTGACTGGGACACCCATACTATAAAAGGACTAGATAGGATAGCATTTTTCAAATGTGTTCAGGAAAGTTTCCTTAATCAATATGCAGAACTCTCAAAGTGAGAGTGTGCAATACTTGATCGTTTAGTCGGGAGTGAGACAGGGCAGATGGCAAAGTAATGTGTAGGGGAACACTTTGCAGCTTGTGATCATAATGTCATTAGTTTCAAAGAAAATATGGCAAAAATAGGTCTGGTCTGTGGGTTGAGATTGTAAACTGGAGAAAGGCCAAAGAATCTGGCAAGTATGGAATGGGACGTCCTGTTTTCTGGCAAAGGTATACTTGGCAAGTGGGAGGAGTTCAAAAGTAAAATTTTGAGAGTATAAAGCTTACATGTGCCTGCCAGAATGAAAGGTAAAGATAACAAGTTTTTGGTTTTCAATAGATGCTGAGGCCCTGGTTAAGAAAAAAAGGTCATAGAAGGTTTAGGCAGGTAGGAACAAATGATGTACTTATGGAGTATAAGAAATGCCAGAGAACAACTAGTAATAAATTAGAAGCACTAGAAGAAGGCAAACAGTTGTCCTAGTAGACAAGGGTGAAGGAGAATTCTAAGGGATCCCACATATGTTAAGATCAAAAGGATTGCAAGAGACAAAATTGGTGTTCTGCAAGATCAGAATGGCAATCCATGCATAGTGCCAAAATAGATGGGGGAGATCTTAAATGAATTTTTTGCATCTTTATTTACACAGGAGATGGATAGAAGTGCAGCCAAACAGCGCTGACTTCATGGACCCGATACAGGTTACAGTAGAAGAAGTGTTTGCTGTTTTGAGGCAAATGAGGGTGGATAAATCCCAGGACTTGACAAGATGTTCCCTCAGACCCCATGGGAGACAAGTACAAAATTTTCAGAGACCCTAGCAGAGATATTTAGTTCATCTGTTGCGACAGGGAAGGTACCAAAGAATTGGAGAATAGCTAATGGTGTTCCGCTGTTTGAGAAAGGCTCTAGAAATAAACTTGGAAATTATAGTCTGGTGAGCCTAAAAGCTGTAGTGGGAAAGTTATTGGAAGGTATTCTAAGGGACCAGATATATATGTATTTGGATAGACAGGAACAGATTAGAATAGTCAGCATGGCTTTGTGAGTGGTAAGTTGTGTCTAACCAATTTTTTGAGTTTTTCCAGGAAGTTACCAGGAAAGTTGATGAAGGCAAGTCAGTGGGTGTTGCTTACATGAAATTTAGCAAGGTATTTGACAAGGTTCAAGGGAAGATGATCAGGAAGATTGAGTCGCTTAGCGTTCAGAACAAGGTAGCATATTGGATTAAACATTGGCTTTGTGGAGGAAACCAGAGAGTGGTAGTAGATGGCTGCCTCTCTGCCTGGAGGCCTGTGACTAGTGGAGTGCCACAGGGATTGGTACTGAGTCCATTGTTGCTTGTTATCTATATTAACAATCTGGATAATAATGTGGTTAACTGGATCAGCAGATTTGTGGGTGACACCAAAACTGGGGGAGCAGTGGAGAGCAAGGAAGCCTATCAGAGCTTGCATTCGGATTAGGACCAGCCTGGAAATATGGGCTGTGAAATGACAGATAGAATTTAATGCCGACAAGTGCAGAGTGTTGCTCTTCAGTAGGAGGTCTTACACAGTGAACAGTAGAGCACTGAGGAGCATGGTAGAACACATGGATCTGGAAATACAGGCCCATAATTCATTGAACGTGGTGTCACACATTGATAGAATCATGAAGAAAACATTTTGCACATAGGCCTTCATCAAACAAAGTATTCAATACAGGAGATGGGATGTTACGTTAAAGTTGTATAAGACATCAGTGAGGCCTAATTTGGAGCATTGTGTGTAGTTTTGGTCACTTGCTTACAGAAAAAATGTAAATAAGGTTGAAAGAGTGCAGAGAAAATGTACAAGGGTGTTGCCAGGTCTGGAGAACCTGAGTTATAAAGAAAGATTTGAATAGGTTAGGACTTTATTCCTTCGAATGTAGAAGATTGAGGAGAGAGTTGATAAGAAGTATTCAAAGTTATAAGGGGTAAATATAGGGTAAATGCAAGCAGGCTTTTTCCATGAAGGTTAGGTGGGAATACAACTAGAGGTCATGGGTTATGGGTGAAAGTTGGAATGTTTAAGGAGAACATGAAGGGAAATGTCTTCACTCATTGGGTCGTGAGTGTGGAACAAACTGTCAGCATGCAAACCTGATTTCAACGTATAAGAGAAGTTTGGATGGGTACACGGATGGAGGGGTATGGGAGGCTATGGTCCCAGTGCAGGTTGCTGGGATTAGGCAGTTTAAATGATTTGGCACAGACTAGATGGGCTGAGGGCCTGTTTCTGTGCTGTACTTTTTTAGGGCTCTATGACTCCAGGACAGAGGAAAATAGGCATACTGGTTCAAACTGATATGAAGGCGACAGTAATTCAAATAATTACTTGTTAGAACATTGGGATGCAGATGAACATCTCTGAATGCGCAACAGTTCGAATCTTGAAGTGGATGTGCTACAGCAGCGGAAGACCACAAACATACACTCACTGGTGGCTTTATAGTTAACAGCGATACCTAGTAAAGGGTTAGTGTAGATATAGAAACATAGAAAATAGGTGCAGGAGTAGGCCATTTGGCCCTTCGAGCCTGCACCGCCATTCAGTATGATCATGGCTAATCACCTAACTCAGAACCCTGCACCAGCCTTCCCTCCATACCCCCTGATCCCTTTAGCCGCAAGGGCCATATCTAACTCCCTCCTAATATATGGAATAATTTTCTAGAAGAGCTGGTTGATGCAGGTACAGTTACAACAATTGAAAGACATTTTGACAGGTAAATAGATGGAAAAGCTTCAGAGGGATATGAGACAAGGGTGGGCAAATGGAAACATATATAAACATATTGATTGGCATAGATGAGCTGGGCCAAAGGGCCTTTCTATGTTTTATTATTCTATGGCCAAAACATCCCAACTTTCACAATCCCAGGAAATCTCCTAATGCTTTCTATTTGTCCCTGTTATAATATAAGAAAAAGACTGCAACTTGTAGCAGCTAGCCTCTGTTTTCTTCTTCTGGAATCTGTTCTGTGCCACAGAAATTTTCACCACTCCTTGCCTCTTCTGATATCTCACTTAAGAAGCAAAGTCCAGAGGTCCTGACCATTGTCTCCCATGATCTACAGCTGTAGAGACGCTGTGAGTATCCACCAACCAATTCATCACATAGCAAGCCCTCGGGAAGAAGGTTCATTGAAGAAGCTAGATGGGTAGACAAGCAGCAGAGCAACATGACAGGTGGCATGTTAGCAAAGTGGGTAGTGTAACCCTATTACAGTGCCAGTAATCACTGATCAGAGTTCAATTCTCACGCTGTAGGCAAGGAGTTTGTACACCCCATGACTGCATAGTTGTCCTCCAGGTTCTAGGTTTCTCTCACTTTCCATTAGAAAGTTAGTGAGATGTGAGCTTGCTATATTGGTGCCAGAATCGTGATGACACCTGTGGGATGCCCAGCACCACCCTTGCAGATTTGATATGACACAAGTGATACATTTCACTGTAAGTTTTGATGTTTTGTTGTGCATAAGACAAATATAGCTAATCTATTATCATCAATTTGATGAACATGGCCAATCTATCAATACACTGCCGTTGGATTAATAAAGGATGAAAGTCTCAATTTTTGCAAGTTTTTGACCTTGCTGCCCCAGGAGTTGCTGAAGGCACCAATCAACAGAGAAACCTGAAACTATTAATCTGAACCTCTCACAAGCTGTTTGGACCTCTCTATTATAGTTGAATGTAGCAAGGACATAGACCTGTTAAAGCCAGAGTTTGAAGTGCTCAGTCAGGTTGCTGTTTGTCCACATTCTCACTCATCTTGGATGTAACAGCTGGAGCACTTGCAATGAGCATGTTGATTTTAGTATCAAGCGACAGTGTGTTATCAATTGTGGAGCTATTCTCTGTGAGCCTGTCAAAAGTCACTCGTAAGATAGTATCACTACTAATTGATGGTGTTACAACTAGCTGCATTACTGAACCATGAGATTTGCTTCCAGATATTGTCGGTTAATCACAGCTCTTCACTGACATGTCAGTGTCTGCCCAATAGCTGTTCTGGGCATTCTTTGTGTTGGCCTAACATGGCACAGCAGGCATAGAGTAACTCACCAAAGAGGATCTGATGCATTTTGGTCACGGCTGTCATCAGCAAGACTGTACAGATTACCAGAATTCATGGTATGTAAATAGCTTCCGTTCGTGGATGAGCTAAATTTCCATGGCAGCAGCAATCAGAAGAATATTTATTTATATTTTTATTTAGCGATAGATTGCAGAACAAGTTATTCCAGCCCAACAAGAAAACATACCTATTTGACACAGCCTAATTACAGGACAATTTACAATGACCAATTAACCCATGAATGGGTACACCTTTGGACTGTGGGAGGAGACTGGCGATCACAGTCTCCCTACTCGATGAGGTAAGGTCTCACACTTAAAAAGAATATGCACTCAGTGTCAGAGCTGATCGTTGTGGATTTGATGCAGAGATACAACTTTATCTCTCAACAATCAATGTGCTGGAGGAACTCAATGTGTTTAGAATCATCTACAGGAGTAAAGGAATTGTCAATATTTTGGGTCAGGACTGATGCAGGGTTTTAACATGAACCATTGAAGATTCCTTTCTTCCCGCAGATGCTGTTTGCCCTACTGAGTTCTTCCAGCACATGGTTTGCTCCTTATTCCAGCATCTGTAGTCGCTTGTGTCTACATCTTTCCCTATTTGACCTCAACAGGCACCTGAACAAAACATGTAAACTCAATATATGGTACTTTCCACTTTATGAAGCCTCTGTTTAAATAAACGCTCCACAAGGCCTTTTGATTTTGTCCGCTCTGGCCTAACTCACTCTTCCATCCAAGGTG
This sequence comes from Mobula birostris, assembly GCF_030028105.1. Classification (NCBI taxonomy): domain Eukaryota; kingdom Metazoa; phylum Chordata; class Chondrichthyes; order Myliobatiformes; family Myliobatidae; genus Mobula; species Mobula birostris. Next base: position 20,503,121 of record NC_092371.1, on the reverse strand, counting down.
AAGATCTTGTTTTTGTTTTTCTAAGTATCTAATAAAGGGGGTTATACATTTAAACTGAAATGTTCAGTGTCCCCCTGAGGCCATTCCCCTCAGCAACAGGTATATCCCTTTGGATCCTGCTGAGAGGGATGACCTATCTGGGCAAGGCAGGAGCAGCCATACCAATACCACTGTGGTCAGCTCTGAGCCTCAGTAGGGTAGGGGGAAGTCAGGTGGAAGAATAATCATAGGGGTCTTGATAGTTAGGGGTGCAGATAGGAGATTTGGCGGCAGCAAAAGAGACACCAGGGAAGTGTGTTGCCTCCCGGGTGCCAGGGACCAGGATGTCTCTGAGCAGTTGCAGAATATTCTTGAAGGGAAGGATGAGCAGTCAGAGGTTGTGGTACATGTTGGTATCCAGTTATCAACATGTGAAAGGATAAGAAAATGTCTGGAAGTGGAAATTTGTCAAACTATTCATCATACTGCTTTTGGGCTATTTTCACTTGGATGAAGCAAGATGAGCCAGAACTTTTGAGGAGGGAAAACCGTCAAATGAAATTCCACACAAATGGCATGTAGGCAGTCCCTCTAATTTTCACTCACTTTTTTCATTCTTGCTCATTAAATTGCCATTAAACTTCCTTCTGTTTCTTCAACCTTTTCCCTCTCATATTTGGGGTAATGAACATGCACACTTCTTTCCATTTGTCATTGTGCATCCTACAATGAAGTAATTACTCACGGATCAAACAAAGAGAAAATGATCGGCAGGTTTTGGGGCAAAAAATTCACGTGGTCCAAAAGGTAGTGAGCATTAATCATCGCTCACTTATAACAGGAAATTAAAGGTCTCTGTCTGCTCCTGCCCCACTGAACCCATTCCCACAAATCCTGACTTTATTCTAGCTCCCCTGATATAGTCTCTTCCCACCTATATCTGTGACACCTCACATGTCTTGGTCTCTTCTACAACTTTCAACTTCCTGGACCTGACCACCTGATTTTCACCATAGATGTCCAGTCCCTGTGCACTTATATCTCCCACCAAGAAGCCCTTAAGGTTCTCTGTTTCTTTCTCAACAAAAGACCTAACCACTTCCCCTCCATCACCACCCCCCTCCATCTAGCAAAACTGACCGTCATCCTCAGAAATTTCTCTTTCAGCTCCTCCCACTTTCTCTAAACTCAAGGGGCAGCCATGGGCACCCATATGAACCCCAGCTATGCCCGTTTTCTCGTTGGCTACATAGAATGGTCCATGTTACAAACCTTCCCTGGTAATGCTCCCTAACGCTTGCTGCAACACACATTGATGGTATTTATGCTGAAGACATTAATGTGTGTGCTAGCATTATGGTTTAGAATTGGAAGGTATAAATGCTTGATGAGATCAGCCTTCCCCTCAACTGAAGTCTCTGGGGAAAGGGAACAAATGAAACTGTTCTTCTACAATGGGCCAATGACTTCTAGTTGGATTTAACCCAATATTTTCCAGGAACTGCGACTTCTGAGAAAGAAGTGAGAGTCATTAAATCTTGCAAACTTGCTGTCAATCCTCTTGGGCGATCAAGGAGTCAGAGATAAATCTGGTCATTAGCCAGATGAAATGGTCTATTACATCATCACAAATCTGTCCACCTGGTGAGTCCAGATGTAGAAGAATTTGCTTATAGTTATACAATGTGTAAACTCATGAGCAAGGCACAATTTGTGGGGTGTCTTGGGATAGCTAACATTCACACAGTCTTGTAAACAATCAGATTTATTACATGTAATGGTACTATTGGATTAAATACAGGAAACTTGGGTCAGAGGGATTTGTCAATTCTTAGATCCTGTTCCTAACACCAGTTGGATTCTGACACTCAAAATCTGGATGCCTATTATTGGATTTGGGATCTATAGTTACAGTAGAGGTATTTAAGAGACCCTTAGATGAAAGAAAAATGAAGAATTATGTGGGAGTGAAGTGTTAGATTGGTCTTGAAGTATATTAAAAGGTCAGCAGAACATTGTGGGCTGAAGGGTCATTACTGTGCTGTGCTCTTCTATGTACTTTGTTCATATATGAAGATTAGTGGCCACTAACTTGAGGTGTGTATCAGTGTATCTGCTTATTCTGAAGTCATGCCCTTTATGCCCAAGTCAAAAGGGGTTGTGGGATAAGAAACATCATTGTACACTTCTCTCTAGTCTCTCTTTTTCTATCCCTAGTCAATGTCATACACATATTGTGCCTTTAGTTCCACTGTCAGAAATCTACAGGGGGCACAGAGCCACTAAATTGATAACTACTGCAAAACACTGATATGATTCTTATCCAATCAATAGATTCCAAAAACTGTGTTATTACACATTAATAACAGGAGCAACAGTTGGCACTTTTCATATAAACACAGTACCTCATCACATATTGCTGTCCGTGGCTATTGCGAATGCACGAGTCTTCAATAGCCCTCAACAGCACTCAGCTACCTATGCAGTTTGAAGTGCCATCTGCTTAGTCATGCCAGGAAGCTTCCTGTTCTCAAGGGAAAACCAAACAATGCTCCTATATCTCTTCTGCTGTCCTGAAGCCCTGGTGACAGTGAATATTGACATATCTTTTCAGTGTTGGTCCTTGGCAACTATTCAATTTCCATACCAAAGAAGTTTTCTCAATCTCCTTTTATAGACATGATTTAGTTATACCTTATCACTTGAAAGGTCCTTCGTGACACACATGACAAATCAATGCAAACATTCCCATTCTGATATGTCTATCCACAGCAAACCCAGTGGCCACACATTTTAATTCCATGTCCCATTCCCATTCTGATATGTCTATCCATGGCCTCCTCTACTGTAAAGATGAAGCCATGCTCAGGTTGGAGGAACAACACCTTATATTCCGTCTGGGTAGCCTCCAACCTGATGGCATGAACATTGACTTCTCAAACTTCCACTAATGCCCCACCTCCCTCCCCCGTACCCCATCCGTTATTTATTTATATACACACATTCTTTTTCTTTCTCTCTCCTTTTTCTCCCTCTGTCCCTCTCAATATACCCCTTGCCCTTCCTCTGAGTTTCCCCCCCTCCCCCTTCTCTTTCTCCCTAGGCCTCCTGTCCCATGATCCTCTCATATTCCGAAAACTTTGAGCCTCCGACCAGCCCTCCGACACTGAGCACCGAGCACCATCTCTGCCGAGCACTTCGACCCCGGCCCCGGCAACAGGCAATAGGCAAAGCCGAGGATTTGGGGCCTTCGCCTCCGGAGATTCTTGATCACACAGTAGCAGCAGCAGCGAAGCGGGCATTTCAGAAGTTTCTTCAGATGTTCCTCCGTGCTTCTTCACGTCAGCCTCCATCAAATCAGGATTGTGCACGGCCTCTACTTCACAAATACGATATCATTCATAGCGGCCGTGCATGCTGCGTCGCCTCGCCATCTTCTCCTACCCCCCCCCTCCCCCTTTAGTAAGGTATTTGATAACTCAGGTCTCCAGAGCCAGTAACATCCTTGTACATTTTCTCTATACTCTTTCAACCTTACTTGCATCTTTCCTGTAGCTAGGCCACCAAATCTGCACACAGTACTCCAAATAAGGCCTCACTAACATCTTATACAACTTCAACATAACCATCCATCTCCTGTAGTCAATAATTTGATTTTTGAAGGCCCAAGGTCAAAAGCTTTCTTTATGACTTTTTCAACTTGCGAGGACACTTTCAATAAATTATGGACCTGTATTCCCAGATCCCTTTGTTCTATCACATTCCTTCCATTCACTGTGTAAGACCTACTCTGGTTGGTCCTACCTAAACCAGGGACTGCCAATTTTCTTTAGCTACTTGAGAAAGTATTAGTTCATATTTGTCACATGTACCAAGATACAGTGAAATGCTTGTTATGCATACTATTTATACAGATCAAATTATTACACAGTGCATCAAGATTGAATAAGGTAAAACAATAACAATGCTGAATAAAGGGTAAAGGCAACCAACAAAGTGCAGTACTGGAAAACAATAAAGTGTAAGATCATAGCAAGATTGATTGTGAGGTCAAAAATCTGCCTTACCATACAATGAGTCTGATAACAGTGGGCTAGAAGTTGTCATTGAGCTTGGAGGTATGTGCAATTTCTTGTGGTCGCCTGCAGAGCTGGTCATATCCAGCGTTCTGTGGCATTTCAGTAAAATCAGTGAACTTGAAGCTCTCAACCTTCTCAACCTCAGTACCTTTGATGTAAGCAGGAGCACATATACCGTCCCCCTTCCTGAAGCCAATGACCAGCTCTTTTATTTTGCTGATGTTGAAAAGGTGGTTCGTGTTATAGAATATAATAATACAAATGGATTTCTAGGAACACAACTCCTTTGTAATGCTCTAATACATTTTCTACAAGCAACCAATGTGTAGCTTTGTAATTTTTTTTAAAGATATGGCCGATTTTAGCAAGGCCAGCATTTATTACTGATCCTTAATAACCCTTCAGAGAGTGGGGAGCTGTCTTGAATTGCTGACAATCATCTCAACCTTGGTGCTGTCGAGAAGGCTCCAGTGACAATGAATTATTTTTGCAATGTACAAGAGAAATGTCAGTAATTCTTTGCATGCAAGACAATGCAAAACTTAAATGCTTTTTTTGTAATCTGATCTTAGTAGTTTCATTTGCTGTAGAAAAAGCAAGGAGAAGGAAAGGCAAGGGAATGAATTTAGTTAGAGAAAAAAACGAAGATACACAACAGACAAATAGATACATTATAAATTATTCAACTGCCTTACCGTTGTTGATTCCTAGTGAAATATCTGGCAGAATGGTTATCAGTTCAGTGAAGCATGGCCAGTTTGTTTCCATCATTGAAATGTGTGTGAGTGGTGGTCTGGCTTTATGCAATGCGTTTATAATGAAAACACGTAAGGCCCCTATTCAATACATTAGTTCTGAATGAACCTTGCCTTCTGGGAAATATCTTTATTAAATGAGGTTTAAATGAAGTTTGGGAATTTAGAAGACAATGTTTTGAATATAACAAATCAATGGAACAATAGTGTGAGGAAAGAACAAATTATCCTGTCTGTTCCCTTATTCACACATAATGTACAATCTTTATAATCCCCCATGAAAAGTCTTGCATAAACAGATGACCTGAAACTGGGTTTTGGATGTTGCTTCTTGTCTTGACGCCAAAGAGTCATTCTTCACAACATGGCTGCTATAAGCTGCCTTTAACAAGTCACTCTGAAACACAAAGCATCTGATATGAACCTGAATGAGTCTGCAATACGTACCCTCCGAGCTTGCTTGTTGCTATGTAGGTCATTAGAAAATTAAGTGCAGTTCTCTCCATATGGAAATCATAGAACATAGAGCAGTACAGCACAGGAACAGGCCCTTCGGCCCACAATGTTGTGCCGGACCAATTAAATTAGTACTGTAGTCAATTGGCCAACGCAATATCCACATCCTTCCATTTTCCACACATACATGTGCCTATCTAAACATCTCTTAAAAGACACTAATTGATCTGCCTCTACCATCAGCCCAGGCAACGCATTCCAAGCACCTACCATTCTCTGTCTAAAATACCTACTCTCATTTCTTCTTTGAAATTACCCCTCTCACCTTAAATGCATGGCCTCTGGTGTTAGACATTTCAACCTTGGGAGAAAGATACAGTCTGTCTACCCTATTTATGTCTCTCATAATCTTATAAACTTCTGTCAGGTCTCCCCTCAGCCTCTGGCACTCCAGAGTAAACAACTCAAGTTTGTCTAACCTCTTGTTGTAGAACATGCCCTCAAATCCAGGCAGCATCCTAGTTATCCTCTTCTGCACCCTCTCCAAAGCCTCGACATCCTTCCTATAATGGGGTGACCAGAAATATATGTAATGCTCTGGGTGCGGCCTAATTAGAGTTTTATACAGATTTAACATAACTTCCTGACTTTTGAACTCATCACCTCATCTAGTAATGGCAAGCATGCCATATGCCTTCTTAACCACCTTATCAACTTGTGTAGCCACTTTCAGGGGCCTATGAACTTGGACCCCAAGATCCTCCTACTCATCAGCATTGTCCAGGGTCTTGCACTCAACAGTGTACTGTCTCTTTACATTTGACCTTCTAACATGAAACACTTCACATTTCTCTGGGTTAAACATCATCTGCCATTTCTCTGCCTGTATCTGCAAATGATTTATATCCTGCTGTATTCTTTGCCAGTCTTTTATGCTATCTACCACAACACCAATCATCGTATCATCTACGTATTATTTTCATCTAGGGGATTTATCTACATCACAAACAGCAGATCCCTGCAGAGCACCACTAATCACAGACCTCCAGCTAGAATAAGGTTAATATGCCAGTCAATTTACTCCAGAAAAATTCATAATGCAAATACTGTAAGTTGCATATATTTTATCATTTCATCTTAGAAAAATAGAGGACTATGGGTAACCCATAATTTCTAAGGTAAGGACATGTTCAGCACAGCTTTGTGGGCCGAAGGTCCTGTAGTGTGCTGTAGGTTTTTCTGTGTTCTATAAGAGCTACTGTTTAGCAAAGCATGTAGTCCAGTATTCTCTGAACCTGTTCAAATGCAGTATTAATATAGAGTAGTGAAAACAGAGTCCAGAAGAATTTTAGTTTATATTCCAGGGTTAACAAAATCTATAGGATAACTATCGTCTGATAACATTTGCTGCATTTCATGCTGAAATTGAAATTTAACACATGTCATGTCAAGTTGCTGAAAGTGTCTCCACTGTTTTTTTTCCATCAGTTCCACTGTAGCAGTTGATACACCTTTGCAGTGCCCTGTGTGAGGGAAAATAAATCAGCCAGAAATGAACGGCAGGGCAGACTCAATGTGCCAAATGGCCTAATTCTGATCCTATTGCTTATGGTGTGATAATGTTCCCTACATGGTATAATTCTGCAGTGAATAAGTATTAAGCATTTTGATAAGGTGGATTTTTGTGCCCAACAATGGAAACATGAGAGTTTGATGTCAGACGGTAGTGTTTAACGTACCTGAGAAGAGAATTTTATTTATAGGCCAAAGAATGGGGATCAGAGATGTAGGCTTGATTTTAAGCTCTGGACAGTATGGAAGAGATGGGTTTGCTTTATGGTGCTAGTAAGGAATTAGGTTTGATTATCTGCTCTGGATAGTGTGCATGAGGGGTTGTGCTTATGGTCAGTACACTACGTTTGATGAGATGGGTTTGATTCTCTCGTATCCATATTGTGATGCTATTTGATTGTGATTGATCTGATGGACTGAATCTTATGAGTTTTGTCTTTATTCTCTCCATTGAGAGAGGAGAGAGGTTTCTGGTAAGACGGAAGCTTGTTTGATGGCAGTGCCTTCTAAGGGGTCAACCAAAATTGTGTAAGGGGGGTTTTTATGTTACTGCGGAGGCCAATTAAAATGGCGTCTTTGTTATGTTAATCTGGGGAATGCAGCTTTGTTGTGTTAAACGCTGAGAAAGTTTGCGCTAGCAGCTTGTTGTGGTTTAGAGGGTGATAAGAAATACGTTATTAACCAATTGGGATAGTTGTTATGGTTTTGGTGTATTTGAAGATACTGTATGCGTGGGGTTTTGGGGCAGAAGGCGGGAGAGCGAGACAGAGGATGGACGAGGTGCTGTGAGTCCGCTAACGGGGTCGGACCCCAAGCGGGACGTTCGGCGAGGAGACGGAGATGGACTCGTGTGTAGCGTCTGGTCGACCACAGTTGTTGGTCCCAGGCGGCCGGTCAAGGTGGTCCGAGGGGGTCGCAGGGTGAAGAAGAAGGTCCTTGAGCTCCAACGGTTTTTGTTCACGAAGAGGTTGAACTTTGATAAGTGTGGTGCCTTTTATTTTCCTTTTATATTTTATTCTCTTTTAATTATATAGTTCCAGTAATATCTATAAACTGTAAATCATTTAATTGCATCTGGTGTATTGTCTGTTATTTGGGCGGGGTGGGGTACCTCACACAGCATCCACACAAACGAATTATCCAGTTTGGCGGGGCCGAGGCTGTTTCCCTAGACAACAGAGAGCCGAGCGACCCTGAGAGTGGCCAGGGGGCTACATTGTGTGGGCTTTGTCCGGGATTGAGTCTGCTGGCATGCTGTGTGGGTGCCCTGTTTAAATCTGTAATGTGTGTCTCTGTGGGTTATTTGCTGGTGATTGCTGTATGCGTAGTGGGTGAGGTCTTTGTTCGAGTTCAGACTAGCATTGACGAGTTGGAGGTGGCACTAGGGGCTGTCCATGCGGTTGGGAGAGAGAGGAAAGAGTGGTCTGATTTGGAGGTAGAGTCTGCGAATAAATGTCCTAGCTCTGGCAGGCTCCACCTGGCACTTGGGATAGTGTCCACCCCAAGAGGGGCGGAGGCGGGCAAGACGTGGACAGAGCGGATCTCTCAGTTGTTAGATGAGTGGCAGTGCTTGGTGGAGGGAGAGTGACAGTGATTGGTTGGAAGTAGGCGGGCTGGTGACGGTGTTAGAGCTGTCAGGTTCACTTACACCATAGTGACAGCTGTCAGTTATTTGAAAGGAGGGGAGGAGTTTTCAGTGTGTCTTCTCTGGCGAGGAGGGCAGCTGAATTGCTTGCAGTGCAGGGGGATCATTTCAGGGGATCAGCCCCTCCTTCAGTTGTTCGGCTGATCAGAGAGGTGTCGGGAAACTTAGTGGAGTCCCGGTGGGGGAACGGCTTGGGGTCTCTGAGGAAGCACGTTCCCAGCAATGTACCGATGAACTTCCGAAAGAAAAAGACCCTATTCCTGAAGGCTTAGAGGGACCATGCCCCAGGGTGTCGCTATGGATAGAGGGAAGCGATGCTAAAGCTATCCTCGACCCCGGGGCACAGATCAAGTTGTTGCACAGTTCGTTTTACAACCGGTGTCTGAAGCATTTATCCTTGATAACTGCAAGGGCACCGGAGACTTTGGGTACTAGTGGCAGTAGTTATCCAGAAGACGATGATTGGTTAATGACCCTGGAGTTCATGGGGGCATTGTCTTGGCACCCAGCGTGTCGAGTTGCTTCTGAGGACGTGTGTAGCAGCCTTGAGCCGGTACCGAATTTAAACGAGACCCAGCGGTGGTACGGCTTGGGGAAAGTAGCTGAGGGTGAGACCCTCTTAGTAGACGCTCCGAACCACCACGAGGGAGGGGAGTTGACCGCTGAAGACACCTCAGTGAGAGAGAGGTCGCGGCAAATGTACCCTAGCGGCGTGGAAGATGAAGGCAGCGTGTGTGTGGATGATGCGATGTGGTTTAATGTGCTGCATCTGAGGAGTGGATGTTGCCAGACCCTGAGGAGTGCGGCTGTTGAGCCGAAGATGGCCGTTACTAGTTCCCTAGGATTCTTCCCATTCGAAAAGATGCCCAAGGGCATATCCGGAGCCCCTGCATCCTTCCCGCGGGGCATGAGGAAGACCATGGGGGAAGTGAAGGTGTGTGGAGTTTTGACGTATGTGGATGACCGCCTAGAGCTTGGATTCGCCTGGGGGGACTATGAGGCGAGGCGAGTGGCTGAGCCGGGCGATCGAAGCGAAGTGTCAAATGTGGGGGAGTTTTTGGCCGGAGGAGTTTGGTACAATGTGAGGAAAGTGACCCGACATACCAGTTGAACTTCCTGGTTTTGGGACAGACGGTGGTGAACCGGGGGATGGAAACCCAGGTCGTCAATCTGAATGAGACACAGGGAAGAGAGGGGATTTGCACCGCACTGCGGTCATGTACTGATGAATTAATCCAGCGAGAAGAAACAATGACCCACCTTCGAAGGGATTAGCAGAAACTCAAGACGTCCATTCAGAACAGACTGGAAGATTAACAAATTGGGAAAGATCAAGGAAGTGTTCTGACTAAGGTCAACAGAAAACCGTGAGCCCAGGGAGGGGAGTTTGACTACACTCCTGAGGAGGTGAAGAAATGGAGGACAGATCTCGGAAAAGGGAGGCGGACGCTTGAAAGGAACCTGAAGGTGACTATCGCGTGTTTAAATGAAGTGGAAAAACTGAAAGTTGACCTGGAAGACGCCCTCAGAAAGAAACAACCGGAGGCTGAACATTCTTTAACTGCTGCTTTTCAGGTCAGGGTGGAAGAAGCTGGTGGGGCAACTGCATCCCAGATTGAGATGGCCAGGAACCCTGAGTCAGAACTGCGGAGGCTGTGGCGAGAGTTGAAGGAGTCCCCGAAGAAGCTGACGTCTCGACTGCAGGAGGCTGAAGGGGTAGCCCCGGCTAAACATTTGGGGCTAAATGTTTCAGTTTGGAGAAACTTAACCAGCAGCTATCGATCGAGGGAATGAGGAAGGATACGGGTTCGAAGGATGATGTGCTGCACATGTGGTACATGCTGCCTTTCGCTAACTTCCCCGTGACTGAGGAAGAGACTTTTGGCCCTTCTCCCACTGAGTCAGGCGTAGTTGGGAGAGCTAGCTGTGGGCAGTCCGAGTTACGGCAGGATCAGGAAGGAGGAGAGGCGGGGCCCCGGGGCTCCGAGCTGTAGTGGTGGCCTGAGTGAGAGAGGAGTTGGCACGCAGGCCCGAGGTATCCCTAGTAGTGTCTGAGCCTTTTGGGTTTAGGTGAGGGGGTACGGAGGTCTCAGAGGGTTAAGAAGCTCCTAGATAGGTTGACCTATTTAGCGCCCATGGGATGGGAGTAAGGTCCACTGTTTGGGGAGCACTGTCACTGTGTGTATCTGTGTATGTGTGTATGTGTGTGTTGTGTGTCTGTAGGACTGGGTGGCGAGTTATTTAAAAGTCATGAGGACATGACTTTATTTGGTGGGGGGAGAGTGTAAGGGGGGGTTTTGATTTTTATGTTACTGCGGAGGCTAATTAAAATGGCGTCTTTGTTACGTTAATCTGGGGAATGCGGCTTTGTTGTGTTAAACGCTGAGAAAGTTTGCGCTAGCAGCTTGTTGTGGTTTAGAGGGTGATAAGAAATACGTTATTAACCAATTGGGATAGTTGTTATGGTTTTGGTGTATTTGAAGATACTGTATGCGCGGGGTTTTGGGGCAGAAGGCGGGAGAGCGAGACAGAGGATGGACCAGGTGCTGTGAGTCCGCTAACGGGGTCGGACCCTGAGCGGGACGTTCGGCAAGGAGACAGAGACGGACTCGTGTGTAGCGTCTGGTCGACCACCGTTGTTGGTCCCAGGCGGCCGGTCGAGGTGGTCCGAGGGGGTCGCAGGGTGAAGAAGAAGGTCCTTGAGCTCCAACGGTTTTTGTGCACCAAGAGATTGAACTTTGATAAGTGTGGTGCCTTTTATTTTCCTTTTATATTTTATTCTCTTTTAATTATATAGTTCCAGTAATATCTATAAACTGTAAATCATTTAATTGCATCTGGTGTATTGTCTGTTATTTGGGCGGGGTGGGGTACCTCACACAGCATCCACACAAACAGTTTGGCGGGGCCGACGCTGTTTCCCTAGACGACAGCGAGCTGAGCGACCCTGAGGGTGGCCAGGGGGGCTACAATTGTTATTGTCCTTTTTAAATGTTTTTTTTACAATCACAAGATCGTGCTGAACATTAAGAACTTAAAGTACTACAGGTCTACTGCATCAGTGAACTGCTCGTTGGAGAAACTGAAGGAGTTGGACTTGGTACTGGCTGCTTCAGACAGGCATAGGAGGAGTCAGTGTGTGAAGATGGCGTGCAGTCTAACAGCAAGTGATTGCCCAAGGCCCTGTTTTTGTGATCTCAAAACCCTGTTGTACATTGTTAATGTTGAATGCCGAAAGCCCAATTCACTGATTTATTGGCGGACGGCAGGGGCAGATAGTGGGACAGTTGTGTGGCTTTGGTTGTAGCAAGGACTAGGCTTCAAGCCATGGTGATACCCAGGGGAGAGGCATCAGAGTCGGTGCACTCCGCTGGAGGTATTGTGATGTGGTGTACAAGCAGGAGTTGCTAATGGCCCCCAGTGTTTGCTGGACAGAAGATTACAAGTTGCATTGTGTAAGACTGTGGATTTATGCAATGTTGATGGACTCAGGGTTTTTGACTATAAATTTTTGTATGGCTGTCTTATGTGTGCTTGCTACCTTATTTGTGCTATATGTGCCTCGTGCTGTGTGTGACTGTTGGCACTGTGTTTTGCACCTCGGCCCCAGAGTAACGTTGTTTCACTTTGTATTCATGATATTCATGTATGGATGAATGACAATTAAACTTGAATCTGAACTATAACATTAGTTTCTTGACAGTTTCAGGCTTTGGGTCTGATTTTATCGTCTGTAGCGTGGGGTGGATTTGTTTCCTGGTCTGATGAGTTTGTGGGGTTGGTTTTGATGTTATTACCTCAGTGCAGTGTCTTTGCGAATAATATTAATTTTATGGCTGTGTGCGGCATGGGCTTGATTTTATGTTGTCTCTTCTGGATACATGTAGTGATGGTGTAATTTTCCTTTCCTATGCAGATCCAACTATCTTGCTTCTGAAGTTTTATCAACTGCTTCATTATTCAAACCTATAGCACATTCATTTAATATCTTGAGTAGCCAGCAAGAAACTGTAAGTGTTCTCTGATGATTTAATAAGTGGATAAATTTCCTCAAAGACAGAGCAAGGCAATAATATGATCACAAATATTATCAAAAGAACCTTTTGATTGCTGAGGATAACTATAAATGCTCCCTAAAGCTTCCAACAAATTCTTGGATTGGTATTTTTAATTAATAAATGGATCCAATTTTGTTTGAATCTGGCACCAAGGATGGAGAAGATAATCTCTGTACTTTACAACATCTCCAAACCAAAAACATTGGAAAAACTATTTCTAATAAACAAATGCAATGGAACTTTGTCCACAAAAAGGATAAAGTGATAATTTGACGATAAGTGAGACAACTCTGTGAACCTTTAAGAAGTGGGACTCTCATACTGCTGCTATGTGAAGATATCCATGCATTTGTACTAGTGACAATGAAAGAATTACCTCAGTAAGGTTGCAGGAAACTTGAAGAGACATCTACTTATGGTGGTCTCCCCATGTACCTGTGCTTTTTCCTTGTTGATATTAAAGAATGATGCAAATGCTGCCAAAAGTAACCAAGACAAGTCAAATTGAGTTTATTGTCATGAGCTACCATGAAAAACTTGCTTGCAGCAATATCGCAGGCAGATGGGTACAGACAACATGCAGGATACAATGTATACATAAATTATACAAGACAGTAAAGTGAGTGAAAGAAAAATCGGAATCAGGTTTATTATCACCGGCATGTGTCATGAAATTTGTTAACTTAGCAGCAGCAGTACTATGCAATACATAATATAATGGGAAAAAACAAATAAGTAAATCAATTACAATAAGTATATATAAAGTAAAGGCATCTGTTAGTCTTGCGAGACCATGGATCTGCACCTGGAAAGTCTTCACTCTCCAGGGCGCAGGCCTGGGCAAGGTTGTATGGAAGACCAGCAGTTGCCCATGCTGCAAGTCTCCCCTCTCCATGACACCAATGTTGTCCATTAGGACCCATACAGCTTGGCACCAGTGTTGTCGCAGAGCAATGTGTGATTAAGTGCCTTGCTCAAGGACACAACACGTTCCCTTGGCTGGGGCTCAAACTCACGACCTTCAGGTCGTTAGTTCAGTGCCTTAACCACCTGGTCACGTGCCCACACTAAGTATATATATATTGAATAGATTAAAAACACAGAAATAATATATATTAAAACAGTGGGGTAGTGTTCATGGGTTTAATGTCCATTTTGGAATCGTATGGCAGAGGGGAAGAAGCTGTTCCTGAATTGCTGAGTGTGTGCCTTCAGGCTCCTGTACCTCCTTCCTGGTGGTACTAATGAGAAGAGGACATGTCCTGGTTGATGGGGGCCTTTAATAATGAACTTTCCCTTTCTGAGGCACTGCTCCTTGAAGATTTTTCGGATACTACTGAGGCTTGTACCCATGATGAAGCTGACTAACTTTACAACTTTCTATAGCTTCTTTCAGTCCTGTGCTATAGCCCCCACACCCCATACCAAACAGTGATGCAGCCTGTCAGAATGCTCTCCGTGGCATATCTATAGAAGTTATCGAGTGTCTTAGTTGATGAACCAAATTTCCTCAAACTCCAAATGAAATATCGCCCCTGTCTTGCCTTTTTTTATAGCTGCATCGTTATGTTAGGACTAGATTAGATCCTCAGAGATCTTGATACCCCAAAACTTGAAATTGTTTCACTTTCTCCACTTCTGACCCCTTCATGAGGATTGGTTCATGGTTCCTCGTCCTCGTCTTCCTCGTCCTAAAGTGCACCAGCAGTTCTTTTGTCTTATTGATATAGAGTACAAGGTTGTTGCTGCAGCACCACTCAACTAGCTGGTATACCTCACTCCTGTATGCCCTTTCATCTCCATCTGAGATTCTACCAACAATGGTTGTATCATCGGCAGATTTATAGATGGTTTTTGAGCTAAACCTAGCCAAACAGTCATGTGTAAAAAATGTGCAAAAATCAGACCCTAGTGCATAAAAAGAGACACAATCAGAGACAAATCAATGATGATGCAAGAGGTAGTCCATCATGTTCCATTACTGAGGTGGGGTTAGGGTTCTGTAGGTCAGTTGAAGAAACAGATGTTCCTGAATCTGGTGGAGTGGGGACTTCAGAGTTTTGTATCTCCTCCCTGACTGTAGCAGCAAAAGAAGGCCACTCATTTACAGACAGAATGTCAATGGTGGTGGATTGAGCTTCAGTTAGACAGTTGCTTTGTCCTGGATGGTGCTGAACTTCTTCAACATTGTTAGATCTGCACTATCCACATCGGTAGAGAATATATTATCCAACTCCTAACTATGACTGATAGATATTAGAAAGTCTCTCAGGAGTCAGGAACCCAACTGTTGATCTGCAGTACTGGCTTCAATATTTACCTACCTGTTTAAATTCATTCTCTTGTTAGTGTGACTGATAATTTTAATTGTCATGAATTTAGTGACCATAATAACATTGAAAGTTGAGTGAAGTTGTTGCTTTACTCTCTTTTCAGAGATGGGTATTGTCAGGCACTTGCACAGCATAATAGGCTGGTAGTGCCTGGTAGGGAATGGGAGGGGTCTAGAGTCAGAAGACTGTGGTGGGCAATAGACAGACAGACAGACAGAGAGAGACAGAGAGAGAGAGAAAGAGAAGAACTAGTATATGGCTGTAGCAGCAAACAGTAACAATGTACTGAAGAGCTAAAACAGTGGCAAGCACAGGGGAGAACAATGAGTGATGGTCACACCAAACCTACTATTGTAGCCTTATATTCAGTTTCTCTCTCTCTTTCTCTCACCCATTCCTTTCCTCTGCCCTCTAGCCCTCTAGCCCTCTCCCTCTCTCCCCTCTCCCTCTCCCCTCTCTTTCTTCTCTCTCCATAGAAACTAATTGCTTGTCTTGCGAGTTGACACAATGCAGCTTTTTTGTTTAATAAAGAAATTTGTTAACTGTCCAACAACCCTGCAATATCTTAGAGTTTGATGAAACAGGACTTATTCCTATAGGTTGTACCTATAGATGCTTGAAGAGGAAAAGTTTCAGACTTTGGAAGTAAACGTACAATTACTGAACACCCATATATTGTGCCAGTGTAGGTACTTTGAAAACACTAATTACTCCTATTCCACATAGTTCTGCCAGTACTTGCCAATTATTTACACATCCAATTCCCTTTTGAATGTTGGTAAATCTGCTTCCACCAGTATCTGAAGTAGGTATTTCAAATTACCAGAGGTTATGGATAAGAAGAACAAGTAGGAAATTGGGATTAAAAGGAAAGAACAATGGTGTGCAATGAATCAGACTGGCTCATGTGAGCCAAGTTGTCTTCTAGAAATTTGCAAAGAGCTCCTGGTTACCAGATTTATTTTACTTAACTGCATTTAATTTCCTGACTGTTTTAGTGGGATTTGAATTCATGTCTCCAGACCAAATTTCAAGCCTTATTGTTTATAAGTGCATTAATATCACTGAACTTCTACCATTCCACAAGATTCATATCACATAATACCATAGCGAAACATAAGGCATATAGTTATTATGCAGTAGTTACAGATCTTTCCTAGCATTTATTTGTCTGGTTTTATTGAATAGGTTGGCAAACCACTCAGCATGAGAGCTCGTAGAAGCAGATGTAAAGGTAATGTATCTCATTATTCAAAGGTTCTATTGTGAGTTTAAATGCTGCTGTGAATCAAGGTTTCCTGTGCACCGACGGTGCTCGTGATTTACACAATTCTATTTGCTGGTGGCTTTTTGAGTTTGGTAGTGTAATATCTGGGCTGTCAACTAAGTGGAAGACTGTGTTTGAAAACATATTTAGCTGATGCAAATGATGCTGCAGAAAATTAGAAGAAGCAAAATGGGCTCCCATTGATATTCAACAATCTTTATCAATGCACCATAGAAAGTTTTCTATCCAGAAGCATCACAGATTGGTTCAACAACTGCTCTGCCTGTAGCCACAAAAAACTGCAGGGAGTTGGAGATACAGCTCTACGCATCAGGGAAATTGGCCACCCCTCCATGGACTCTATCTAAATTTCTCACTACTTCAGTAAAGCAGCCATAACTAAAGAACATTCCTGCACTGTACATCCTCTGTTTGCCCCCTCCCTTCAGGCAGAAGATACAAAAGCTTTAAGGCATTTACCACCTGTCTCAAGGACAGCATCTATTGGGCTGTTGTGGGTCTATTGAACAGTACGCTAAGAATGGGTGAATTTGGTAAACTGGCAAATTGATTTTACTACTGCCACGTGAAAAACATGTCGTACATGCTGTCGTTAGAGAACCATTCATTACAACAGTGCATTTGAGGTAGGGCAAGGCAAAACTGCGCAGAATAAAGTGTAACAGTTCAGGAAGCGTACCATGTAGGCAGATGTAAGGTACAAGGTCATAATGAGGTAGATTGTGAGGTCAAGAGTCCATCTTACTGTCCAACTGACACATTCAATTGTTTTATAACGGCAGGATAGAAGTTGTCCTTGAGCCAGGTGGCATGTGCTTTCAGACTTTCCTAACACTTTGTTCTTCATTCTGTGATTGTTTTACTTTACATATCTCAATACACTGTTGTATTGAAATAATCTGTATGGACAGGATGCAACACAATTCTTTTCACTTCATCTCAGTACACATGACAACAATAAACCAATTTACCAAATTGCCTTATTACATTCCTCACACAGTCACCATGACTTGGTGCAATTTGCATCATATATGAGATTAGAAGTCTTTAACTTGGTTCCACTCCTTTTTGCCTCACGTCACAACAAGTCCGCAGCAGATGCCATCTCATTGGTTCTTTACTCAACTCTGGAATATCTGGACAGCAAAAATACATCAGGATGCCCTTCATCAACTACGGCACAGCATTCAGTATCATCATCCCCTCAAAACTCATCAGTAAGCTTCAAGACCAAGGCCTCAATACCTCCCTGTGCAATTGGATCTTTGATTTCCTCACTTGTAGACCACAGTCAGATTGGCAACAGCATCTCCTCCATGATCTCCATCAGCACAGGAAGAGGGCTGTGTGCATATTTCCCTGTTCTATTTGCTTCACCACTGTCTCAGGTCAAACCAACGGTGGTGACAAATCAGAATAAAGGAGGGAGATTGAAAATCTGGCTGAGTGGTGCCATAGCAATCTCTTATGCAATGTCAGTGAGACTTAAGAGCTGATTAATGACTTCAGGAGGAGGAAAGCAAAAGTCCTCATTGGAGGATCAGAAGTGGAGAGAGTTAGCAACTCTAAATTCCTAGGTGTTATCATTTCAAAGGACCAGCACAGAAGTGCAATTATGAAGAAAGCAGGGCAGTGTCTCCACTTCCTTAGGAGTTTGCAAAGATTCAGCATGATATCTAAAACTTCAACAAACTTCTGTTGGTGTGTGGTGGAGAGTCTATTGACTAGCTGCTGCACAGCCTGGTATGGAAATATCAGTGCCCTTGAACAGAACATCCTACAAAATGTAGTGCATATGGCCCAGTCCATCACAGGTAAAGCCCTCCCCACCGTTGAGCACATCTATATGGAGTGTTGATGTAGCAAAGCAGCATCCATCATCAGGGACGCCCACCACCCAGGACATGCTGCCAGCAGGAAGAAGGTATAGGAACCTTAGGATTCACCTCACCAGGTTCAGGAACAGTTATTGCTCCCCATCCATTGGCTCTCGAACCGAAGGTGATAACTTCACTTAGCTTCACTTACCCTAGCATTGAAATGTTCCACGACCTATGGACTCACTTTCAAGCACTTTTCTACTCATGTTCTCAATATTATTGCTTATTTATTTATTATTATTATTTCTTTCTTTTTGCATTTGTACAGTTTGCTGTTTTTTGCACACTGGTTGCAGGCTTTCATTGATTCTGTTAGTTATTATTCAGTTATGGATTTATTGAGTGAGAGGAGTGCAAGGAAATAAATCTCAGGTTGCATATGATGACATATATGTACTTTGATAACAAATTTACTTTGAACTTTGAACTGTGTGTCGACATGGTAAGCTGTAATTGTAACATTCAATGATCAGCTCCAGATGTCCTTCCATAGCTCCACTCCCTGTAAGGGACACCCCAAAAGAGTTTAGGACTATTGGTTCCATTGGGGCAACCAGAGACCAAGTCCTTCAGTTTCATGCATAATAACATTATGCACTGCTATAAGCTGTGCATATTGACTCAACCCATCAGAACCTTTGGGTGAGTAAGATAAGGGCAGAAACCTTCCAACAATGCCGTATGACCATTCTTCCATATTACAGAACCATCAATAAACCAGGCATGCTGCTGCTGAGCAGAAGTCAGAAGATCAAAGGGAACACCCCACACAACAGGCGAGACTTTGACCGGAGTAGCTTCAGGCATGGCTGACATAGCCTGAGGAGGCCCAGCAACCAGATCATGTATCTTATTAATTCCATCCCATCCTTTTGATGCTCATTCAGAAATATATCATTTCCACTTGACAATTGAACTCTGTTGTACATGTCTAACCTTATGGGTGGGTGTGTCAGATTACCCATCCCATAACAGGGAGATCAGGGTGATTTTCATGGCTCTGGGGACGTGCTGTGTGAAACCCCATGTGTGTTTCAGTTTCAGCTAAAGCCTAGTTGCAGGCAAGAAGTTGTTTCTCAAACGCAGCGTATCTGTAGCAGCATTCAGGACCAGAAACCCAGAGGCATATTCCTTCCTCCTTACTTCTGCCACATGCAAGACAGCCACATCATCTGTAACCTAAACTTGTAGGTCAGAGGAAAGGCCCCCTCAATGAGTAGACAGGGTAAGGCCGCTGCAACGGCCTCCTTTACAGCCTCAAAACTGATTGTTCCTTAGGGCCCCAAACCTAAATTTCTTTCTGGTCACAGCACTCAAGGGTCAGAAGAACATGGTCAGATGGAGCAGAGCGAAGTTATGTTAGCGCTAAGCGGTGACTCCTTTGCTTGCATTTTCAGAAACAGCTCTATTTCTATCTTTTATATCTTTGTTCTCCTTTTCAAGGTTGTTTTGAAGACCCTGACCTGGATTTACATTCTGACTTCGGTTCTTTGTGGGAATGGGACTTGCTCTCATGATCGATGACTTTCTGATATCTCAAGGACATGGCCTGGAAGGCTAGTGGACCTTTAGGGTGCCTGATTTTCATGGCTCTGGGGACGTGCTGATTCTAGGCTAGTGCCCCTGGCTGAAGCGTCGCGGGAGAACACGGAACATCGAGAGCAGTGGGCTAGCTGCTGGGAGTTGTGTGTCCGGAGAACTGCGCCCTTCTGGTGCCGGCTCTCTGGGTGCAGAACTCAGAAAAAGCGAAGCAACAGACTTTTAACATCATAAGTCAGCAAGTTGTTTGTTATGTCTCCCCTCTCTCTGTGAAACAGGGACCTTTCATTTTCCCTTATTAGGGAGAAAGGGAGCCTGTGGTATGTCGAATTACCAGGTGAACGAGTAGTCTTTGGAGTACAAGTCTGTTTCTTTATTGATGCTTGCTGCACACTTGAGTGCTTAGTGGCAGAGGGGTGTGCTGATGTTTTGTTGCTGGTGGGGGTAGTGGGGTGTCCTTATCTTGCTGCTGCTTGTACTGGCAGGGGGAGCTGGGGAAGGCTTTGGGGTTCTAATGGCTAACTATCATTTATTCTTTGGGGCACTCCTCTCTTTTTGTGGATGTTTGTGAAGAAAAAGAATTTCAGGAGATTTCATGTATATTATATACATTTCTCTGACATTAAATGTACCTATTGAACCTATTGACACCGCCAATATCTCAAAAGACCAACAAGCCATTGGGCTTGTTTTGTTGTAGGGGGTGCTATGTCTAAGATCTTCTTTCTGACCTTTTTGGGAATTATCCTATCACCATTAGTCCATTGTATTCCCAGAAAATGAGCATTTATAACTAGCCTTTGTACTTTATCCGGATTAATTTCCTATCTCCTCAATTGAATGTGATCAATCAAAGCATGAAGGACTTCAGAAATTTCTTCAAAGAATCCCTGTAGTAGCACATTGTCTATATAGTGAGCTACTTCAGTGCTGGGGGAGAGGACACATTCATGCAAATCCCAGGCTACCACACTGTAGCAAATAGGAAGCCATGTACACTGATCTTGGGACTGCTCCGCAATAGGGATGGAGAAGAACACATTTGCCAAATCAGTAACGACATAATAACTGTCAGTCCCATTAGAAAAATCCTCAGTTAGGGTCAACATGCATGGAACAGCTGTGACCAGCAAACTGATTTAACTGGCAATAACCAATGGCCATATGCCATGAGCCATCAGGTTTCCAAACTTGCCAAACAGGAATATTATAAGGGAAAGAGGTAGGATGAAGAACCTCCAAGTTTATGAGAGACCTAACTATCTCACTGATTTCTTTATGTCCTTCCGGGATATGATATAGCTTGGTCACTACTACTTGCGATGGCAAGAGTATAAAGACATATTCCCATTTTGCCTTTCCAACCAAGAAGGACGGCTTCCCAATACCAAAAAGCAAATTTGCCAAAGGGTGTTGTGATAGAGGTTCCCATTAACAATTCAATTCCAAAAATTTAGGAGATGAACATGTGGACAGACCCAGGAGATCACTCGCCAACATTTGTTCATACACCATCTGTATCCAATCGCCCATATCCCTGTATGGTATATGGGCGATTGCCCCCCACCTCCCGTATGCAGATCTAAATTCTCGTGTAGTAAGGTAACCTCATTCCCAGTGTCAACCAGGGTGATTCATCACTTCTAATTTCTGTGTGACCACCAAAGGAAAATAGGAACACACGGCCTCAGGACTCCCTCTGGAACACCGGGAATATAAGTTTCCCCTATAGTAACAATGGTGGTCCCGGAGCCCTGGCCATACCCCGAGGTGACAGGATGGGTAACCCACCATCCAGGGACCCATTCACCCAATATATAATCAAATATAACCAGGAAATGCCTTGCTTGTTTAGGAATAACATTACAGTCTGCTGTAATGTTAATGAAGGGTGACTGGTCCCTGTGTCTGGGCTATTGAATGCAACCCACCTGGGTCACAATGCTCAAAGTTTAGCACATAAAGAACACCAGTGGATACACCATCCATTCTTTTCCTCATCCAGCCCAGCCATTAGAGGGACAGAAATTTTTCCTTTCTCCTAAGATGGGAAGAGGGACTCTTTGATACCGACTGCTGGGGATCAGTCGCCAGCTGCTTTGGGGCATTCCAGTTCCATTCATCATGCACCCAGATTGCCCCTGCTGCTGCTGGGATTTAAAAGCAGCCTTAACCGGCACCTGTTCTCGATCTATATTTGTTTGGCCAATAGAGTGCTAAACTCCGCAACATCCGACACACAGCTGGCCCTATTAGAGCCACCAAGATGCCTCTCACAGTGAAATAGTCTCCAGCAGGGGTTTCCAGGGATAAGGAGATTCATCCCAATCCAAAGGGGCAGGGTACTAGCACAGACAGCTTGTATGACTTCTGCCCACAGCTCTGTTTGCCTGACCAGCCGGCAATTCAGTCAGGATCAACGTGTCGATTGTTAGTGCCCCTTAATGAATCAATTCATGCACATTAAGACCAGTTGAGAGTTTCCTAAATCCCATAGGTGGGTGAGCCATCTGGGCAAGGATTCCCCTGGCCGCTGACACAGCTGTTGGGCTAAATCCTGTAACTCGGTGGGAATGTAGTTATGGATCGTGATCTCAGTGGTGATAGGGGCAGCCACTGCAGCTTGAATTTTGTTCATCAGCATTCCAGTATTCCTCTTTAGCTTTTACATGTCTGAACGGACACTCCTCGATTACATTATTTTTGTCCTCATTCGAATAATCATCATGCCAGATAACCCCGCCCCAAGTGCCTGGGTCCCAATCCTCCTGCAGGACCATAGATCAGACTTTGACAGGATCCACCATCTTGCAGCAGCGCTGCATGAGGTGCTTTTGCATTTTGCATTATGATAGCCAATCAACATACATCTACAACCTGCTTCGTCTCAGAGTACTCAGTGCGTTCTTTCCATCATAACTTAAGATAGTGTTCTGAGAACTCAAAGAGGCCAATTCGCGATGCAGTCACTTGTTTTTCTCAGAGGGCTCAGTGGTTTCAGTACTCAACCTCTGCAATGCAGTGATTATGAGGGGTGTAGACAGGATAAATGCAAGCAGGATTTTGCCACTGAGGTTGGGTGGGACTACAACCAGAGACCAGGAGTTAAGGGCAAAAGGTGAGAAGTTTAAGGAGAACATGAGGGGAAACTTCTTCACTCAGAGGGTCGTGAGAGAGTGGAATGAGCTCCCAATGCAAGTGGAGCATGCAAGCTCGATTTCAACATTTAAGAGAAGTTTGGATAGCCACGTGGGTGGGAGGGGTATGGAGGGCTATGGTCTGGGTGCAGGTCAATGGGAGTGGGCAGTTTAAATGATTCAGCATGGAATAGATGGGCAGAAGGCCTGTTTCTGAGCTGTACTTTCCTATGACTTTATAACTCTATAAAAATCCTCCTTACTTTAAGCAGTGAATCCCTCTTTGAGAGAAAATCTATATGCTTAAGGCTTTGTGATATAGTGCACAGAAGCTTACCAGACAATTCAGCAAATACCTTCTCCTGACATCTGGAGGTCTCTATTTACTCAGAACATTAGCCAGCAATCCAAAGCCCTCAGAGTCATCCATCCATCCAGGGACCTGATAAGTCTCCAGTATCACTCAACTTGCTTGTCTACCTCCACATTTTCCTGGACCCTGCTTGCAATGCCAAAGTGTAATGGTCTGGGTTGATCAGACCCAACAATTCGGGTATCCAGGAGATGAGGTAATAAGTGTGCAAGCACAACAGGGTAAGTCTAATGTGTCATCATAAAAATAGAAAGCACATATAAACCACACAGAATACTACATATTAAGTCACAAATATTTCAGGGTGCATGATTCTTAGTCACCACTTGATTATCACTGTTGCTGGGGGAACTCTGAATTCTGACTCACTCATGAAACCATCCCTGGGTCCAAAGATCACAATTTCTCATCCTTGGCTGAAGTCCAAAGAAAATCATGAGAAAGGAGCCCAATATGTTTGCAAGCTTCACAAAGCAGAGAGACCCAGAAACAGACAAACCTTTTTATCTTTTGTCTCAACACAGCCTGTTTTATTCAAACACAACCGTGTCCATTGACATAGTCCTCATAAATCAATTAAACGTTTCCTTATTCACTCAAGTCCAGATATAACATTCCTCGGACTTACAAAAGGGGACTAATGTTTGCACACGTTATCAATAAGCCCGAATGTAGACAGACTTTCAGATTTTAATGGTGCCTGAGACAAAGACAGAATCCACCTACTATCAAAAAACATTCTACAGACATTAGCAGACCTACAGTGTTTTCTTTTACAGACATTCTGCAAACATTAATTAATAACAGACCCCATATGCAACAAGATCAGAAAGAGCTGAATTGTTATTTGGCCTGCCAGATGTTCATTCAAAGATTTATAGAATCTAATATGACACACCTTTGGACCAATTATTTGTCACAGTGAGTAGTGGAGCAGACATGTGAGAAATAATCCATAGTAGTGCAGGTTAGATATGGGAGTTAGCAGAGTCTTAGGTGTAAAGCAGTTATACAAAAAGTAGAAGCCACCAAACTTCCATCCTTGCAGACTTCAATATCTCAACAGAAGAGCACTATAAAAACAATAATTTCAATGGCTTGGGGAATTGTCCATCGGAAAACTGCAAAAAATATGTAACCTAATTTAAAGTAGAACAATCCACTGGGAAACTGTATTCACAGTGGCTGTAGCTAAATTTGCAGCAGCTGGAAGGGTCTTAGCTATTGTTTCAGCTAGAGCATTAAGCCAGTCAGGCATTTAATATGGGTCTGCAAAGGAAACTTGTGAAAAAAAGATGCCTTGCCTGCCTGATTGTGTCCGCTCAGCTATTCACATAATGCTGAGAGAAGTATTCTTTTGATTTGATTGATTTCCTTCTAGCCATTGTTGATGAATATCAAGTCCTTCTTTAACGTTCTTTGATGCATCCATCATAAATCATTTCTTAAAACTGGACTTGCAGTTCTGTCTTGAGATATGCAACATAGGTTAATTCATCAGATTACTCCAAGTGTAATTTTGAAAGTGAGTGATCCTCTGATAGCAGTATGTCTGAACAACTTTTGACATTTGAAATTTCTATCTTCTGAGTGAACTGAAAGTTCACATCAGTGCTGTTAAGAGAGTGAGTACTGTCAGGACATTGAGTTACAGACAGTTTTACTCTAATATTTGAAAGAAGCTCCCGAAAATTGTTAAGGCTAAATTGTTCTTTTTCTTCATCTATTGATGATAATAGGGGGCATAATTTTAAGGTTCTTGGAAATAGGTGCTGAGGAGATGTCAAGGGTAAGTTTTTCACACAGAGAGAAGTGGCTGTATGGAATGTACTGCCGGTGATGGTAGCAGAAGCAGATACAATAGGGCCTTCTAAGAGCCTCCTAGATAGGTACATGGAACTTAGAAAAATAGAGGGCTATATGCTAGGGAAATTCTAGGCAGTTTCTAGAAAAGGATACATGGTCAGCACAACATTGTGGGCCGAAGAGCCTGTAATGTGCTGTAGATTTCTATGTTCTATGTTCTATAATAACATGCAACTGAATACACAGTAATAATTGAAGGCTTGTAATGTATGCAACATTGTCTATTTGGGAAGTAATGTTATCTGTGTAGCCCCCAGAATTTTGCATTATCAGTTGATCTCCAACAGTAAAATTTATCATAGGTATATTTTCCCATTTAACAACCTGAAGTCAAAGTCTGTTAGAAATATAAGTGGATTTGTAAGGACACCAATAATTCTGAACCAATTTTCATTAAATTATTATTTATATAATATAAAGTAACATTATATATAAAAATAATAATATTAAATGATATAAGTTTTTTTGAACCTTAGCACAAACTATCTATGACTATTTGATTTAGAGCAAATAAAAAATCTGGGTAGAAACAATAGTCAATGGGACCAAAATCTCTAAAATGCTGATTGGATTTATCAATTTCAGTTGAGCAGGAAGGAAAACATTTTCATTTTATGTTACTTCCTGCTTCAGTGCATCTTTCCATCTTCCCATGCAAAAACCTGGATTGAGGGCTTCATTGAACCATTCGGAACATAACCCAGAGATGCAGAAAATTGTCATGTTGTCTTGACATTTAACAATGATTTGATTGTTAAAAAAGTGGAAATGTCTAAAATCTTTGTAATATGTTCAAAATTCAGAGTTCCAAAGTACACTTATTATCAAAGAATGTATAAATTATACAACATTGAGATTTGTTTGATTACGGGCAGCAACAAAGCAAAAAACCAACACCCGATCCGCAGGGAAGGTGGGGAAAAAAAAGCACAAATCATGAAAACAACAGAAGTCAGCAACAACATTCTGAAGCAAAATAGGTCCTTAGATACAAACCCTGGAACGATCTGGAGTAGGCCCAAACCATCATATTAGCCATGGAGAGAGGAGTCACCAGTGCGGGACAGAAGCAAAATAGGCCTTTGCCTCCAATCCTGACACCCTGTCTTTTCAGTTTATAATTTAAATTATCCAAGCAGTGTATTGTACTTCGCACTAGGTCTCAGGCTTCGCTACAGCAAAAGGCTCCGGACCTAGATCGCACTGCCCAGCGACTCCCGACACCCCCAGATTTTGCTGCCCAGCCCAAAGCCGCTCTCAGTTTTTCCAAATAGACTCGGCACGCAGAGCAATCCAACTGCACACCCAGGCCAGTTGTACAGGCATTGGAACTCGTCTGCTTCGATTTCTTTCTGAATGGCTCACTCCATCTGCATTAATTCTGCAACATACCAACGCGGATCATCCTTCAAATTCGCTTCTTCATTGTTTGCAGTGTTAAGGTATTAAAATTTACTTCAGAAAGTTGTTAATAGTAATGTTTTTAGTCAAATTTCATGCCTTTTGAACTATCAATGAGCTGTCATGGTCATTCAGTAACACCATCTTCAAGCTCCATCTTAAACTGGAAGCCGGTTCATATACTTGTTGGCCATAAAGTGAACGTGCAATATGATTTCGATCTAATGGAGAAGATTGTTCATTTAAAAATGTATTTTCATAATTTTCTAGTCTAACAGATTCAATGTCATGTTCCCGTGAGAGGGACCATTCAATAACATATCAGTGTAGACTTTTCTTAAGGTGTAGAGGAATCCATGCCAAAGGATTCCTCTATTAGTTTACCTTCAATATCTGGGCTGGAATCTCTCAGTTTTGCTAGGGTTTTCTAAATCATTTCCGCAAGTGATTCTTTGCCTTTGCATGTATCTATGTTTATTTCATCTGCAATGCGGTCAGAGCAAATATTGAAGTGGACAGGAATAATCACTTTGCCAGAGGCAAGGTTTTAGAGTTTCAGTGTATTAGTTCACATATGACCATTTGATGATCTTGAAATTAGAATCATCATTGCTTGCAGATCTTCTTAATCTCTTGTTCTCTGTGTCATTAAGTTTAGGCATGTCCAAGCCAGATGACGCAATTTCTCTTGTAAATACGACTCTGTCTGATAAAAAGCAGATTGGTAGGTAAATCAGCACTGAATAAAATTGTTATCAGCACTAATATTTTAACAAGAGCAACATTTCTTCTGGTAGTTTGATTTTTACAAGAGCCAGCTGCTGTGGTTAGAAAACTAAGCTTGGCAAAAGAACCAGAGGCCCTCTGGCTCAGGAAGCGAAGATCCATCACACTCATACAGATAAAAACATAATGCACTGCTTTGGGGTATAATGCGGTAAAAACAGTAACAGAATGCAGAAAAAGATGCAATAGTCCCTTAAGCAATAAGGTGCAAGTTCAGAACAAAGTGTATTGTGAGATCAAGCGTCCATTTTATCATATTAGGATACCATTTACCATTCAATATGCTTATAACTGCAGGGTAGAAAGTATTCTTGAGACTGCTGGTATGCATTTTCAGTCCTTTGTATCTTCTGCCCAATGGAAGATAGGAGAAGAGAGAATGATTGGGTTGGGTGGGTACTATGATTAATAATGGCTGCTTTACTCAGTTGGCAACAGGTATAGGCAGAGTCCATGGTGGAGAGGCTGGTTTCCATGAATAGCTGAGCACTTTTGAACCTCTTATACTTTAAAGGATAAATTGTTGATCTCACAACCTACCTAGTTGTGACCCTTTCACTTTATTTGTCTGTCTGCATTAACCATTCTTTATAATTATAACAGATGAGCTGCATTCTGTTTTCTTTTTGCTACCTTCACGCACTTGACGCATGACAGGTCTGGAGGGCGTGCAAAACAAAAGCCTTTCACCGTATATTGGTGCACGTGTCAATGGTAAATCAACACCCAGTTGCTATGATGGAGGAAGATGCATTCACGAGTATCTTTCCCATGAGGTTAGTCAGTTCCACCAATAGAACAACCTTGATAGCTCTGAATGTGTAAAAGGTTTCAGATGCAAGAGTACTAAGAATGAATGGAGATGAACAACTTGCTGGTGAAGGTACTTTCAGAAGGATTTTGACAAGGTGCTGCATAAGAGGTTGCTGAACAAGATAAGAGCCCATGGTATTGCAGGAAAGATACTGGCTTGGATAGAAGATTGGCTGATTGCAGGAAGCAAAGAGTCAGAATAAAGGGGGCCTTTTCAGATTGGCTGCCAGTGACAAGTGGTGTTCTGCAGTGTTCAGTTTTGGGCCCACTTCTTTTCACATTTAATGTCAATGATTTGGATGATGGAATTGAAGGTCTTTCATTGATCCTGTATGGTTGTTAGATTTATTAAGTATGCCCACAAGAAAATGAATCTCAGCATTGTATATGGTGGCATATATGTGCTTTGATCATAACTTTAAACTTTGAACTTTGAATTATGAACGTCTGAACCTTGTGGCCAAGTTTGCAGATGATACAAAGATAGGAGGAGGGGCAGGTGTTGATGAAGCAGGGAGCCTGCAGAAGGAAGATTGGAAGAATGGGCAAAGTGGCAGATACAATATAGTTTAGGGAAGTGTATGATGATGCAATTCGATAGAAGGAATTATGGTGTAGACTATTTTGTAATAAGGGAGAAAATTCAAAAATAAGAGGTGCAAATGGAATTCTTGTGCACGATTTCCTAAAGGTTAACTTGGAGGTTGAGTCAGTGGTAAGGAAGACAAATGCAATTTTAGCATTTATTTAGAAAGGATTAGAATATAAAAGCAAGAAAAAGATGCGGAGGCTTATAAGGCATTGGTCAGACTGTGAGCAGTTTTGAGAATCTTCTATAAGGAGTTAGATGAATGAGGCGGACACTCATTGAAACTTATCAAATATTGAAAGGTCTAGACAGAGCAGGTGTGTGGAAAGGATATTTCTTATAGTGGTGTTGCTAAGAAAAATGCGCCTGCGTTGATGAAGGCCCAGAACAGGCTCAATAGAATGTAGAGTGATGAAGGGTCTCGGCCTGAAACGTCGACTGTACTCATTTCTGTAGGTGCTGCCTGGCCTGCTGAATTCCTCCAGCATTTTATGTGTGTTAACAGAATGATTTTGATAATAATAGGGTTTATGTATGAGGAACATTTGATGGTTCCGGGTCTGTACTCGCTCGAGTTTAGATGAATGAGGAGGGTACACATTGAAACCTATCAAACAGTGAAAGGCCAAGACAGAATGGATGTGGAGAGGATGTTTTCCATGGTGATTGAGTCTGGGACCAGTAGGCACAACTTCTAAATAGAAGAACATCAATTTAAAACAGAAATGGGAAGGAATTTCTTCAGCTAGAAGGTAGTGAATCCGTGGAATCCATTGCCACGGATGGCCCTGGAGGCCAAATCACGGAGTATACTTAAAGCGGATATTGATAGTTCTTGGTTAGTCAGGGTGGCAAAGGTTAGGAGAGAAGGCAGGAGAATGGGGTTGGGTGGGCTAATAAATCAGTCACGATAGAATGGCGGACCAGACTCAATGGGCCAAGTAGCCAAGTTTTGCTTTTATGCATTATAAGTTACATTTACTTTCATAGTAAACGTAGAACAGTACAACAAACACGAAAATATTTCTTGCAGCAACAACACAGGCATGTATGTGGAGACACCACACAGGAAAGAATATAAAACATAGAACATTACAGCACAGTCCAGGATCTTGTGGCAACCTTTTAACCTACTCCAAGATCAATCTAACCCTTCCCTCCTACATAGTCCTCAATGTTTTTTTCATCCATGTGCCTATCTAAGAGACTCTTAAATGTCCCTAATGTATATTCCTCTAACACCAACCTTGGTAGCACATTCTATACACCCACCAGTCTCTATGTTTAAAAAAAATGTACCTTTGACATCCTCCTAATGTTTTCTTTCAATCACTTTAAAGTTATACCCTCTTCTAAAATGCTTTGGGAAAATAGTGCTGGATGCCCACTCAATCTATGCCTCTTATCATCATATATCTCGCTATCAAGTCACCTCTCATCTTCCTTTGCTTCAAAGAGAAAAGCCCTAGCACATTGAGCCTTTACTTAGAAAACATGCTTGTTAATCCAGACTTACTCTTGGTAAGTCTCCTCTGCACCTTCTCTAAAGCTCCCGCAACCTTCCTATAATGATGATGATGATGATGATGTCGACTCAGGCCTGAGAGGCCAGTGTCGGGCATTTTCATGCCTTACAAGGCACAGATCAGAAGGCCGTGTGGGGCGCCACCCCTCGCACAGACATTCCGCAGTATTTTTCTTTATTTTACGAGGTTGAGTTACGAGCTCAACACTCAACACTCAACAACGTACTCAGAAGCGGCCCGACTGGATTCGAACCCGGGGACTTCTGTTCCGGAGTCCAGTGCTCTTGTCACTGTGCCACCAACCAACCATTCCTATAATGAGGTGACCAGAAGTAAATATAAAACTCCAAGTATGGTTTACCCACAGGTTTATAGTGTTGCAACATTACTTTGCAGCTCTTGAACCCAATCCCCGGACAGATTAAGGGCAACACACCAGATGCCATCTTAACCACCCTATGAAACGGTACAACAACTTTGAGGGATTGATGGATGTGGACTTTTGTCTAGTGGATTATTATGCCTATCGAAATTCGCTTTAACATGATTGCGAAGTTTAGGAACTGCAGCTGCTTTTCCCATTGGTTAGCTGTCTATTGTCCAGTTTCAAACATCCCAGGTACAAAATAGCTCGTGGAAGGGGCTTTCTTTCTGTTCCTTTGTTTTCAGCAAGCAGTGCACACAGTCATTGGAAAGGTATGCTCTGTGTGTGCTTTCAGCTAAGTATCTTTGTTGAATGTATGTCTGTTGATCTTCAGCTTTGTAGTTTCTGTAACTTGGGGAACATAAATGTCTGGTCAAATTTTTACTGTTTGTAAATAAATGATTAGTATACTTATTCACAGTCAGTGTGTTCTGTCTCACTAGAATCATGAATCGGATTCAATGTAACAACATTCCTTCAGAAGTTTTGCAAACAATGAAAATCTTTTACAACTTTCAATTGCTTGGCTATATTACTCCACTTAATCTCATAGTTTGGATGTTGGCTCAAAAGTACGAAGTATGTATGCAGTATAGAGCTCTGAAAAACGACGTTGATCATGGGCTGGCACTCTATCGCTAAGCTTCGTGGTCACAAGGTTGCTTTCAGAGACAGCAAAGCATCAGGTCGATCAGTCATCCCGAAAACATACCATCAGGCTGTAGATCACAAGCTGCAAAATTATTAGAAGCACATTTGAAATAAAAAGGAGACATAAAAGAAGTAAAAGAAACAGTTTCGTGGATCATCTAGATGTCACAGGTGGTAGCATTGTTCACTGGTGCCAAAGTGACTGGAAGCAGATCAGATGTTGATAGAAATGAGACATTTTTACAAGTCATTCCCTGTTTAGTTGAGAGCTAAAATTGATAGGAAGCAAGTGGTAAATTACCTTGTATTCTCTTTTATTCAACCCAGGTGGTGAGGACTTCACAGGAACCTGGGAAGTGCAACTGGAGAAAATAAGGTTTTAATTGAAAGGATACACAGATGGTTATCCTGCTGGTCCAGATGAGGCACAGGATTGCAGCCTGCAACCTGTGCGGTTTCATTTCTTTTATTCACCTTTGGGCAAAAATGCATGAATTCATTTGTGCTCAATAAACTCTGTTCCTCTTGTGGTTTGTGGGAATTGTTTGCAAAAGAGAATTGTGCCATATGTTTGCTGGAAACACTCCTGGGTAATCTTGCTTGATGGAATAATCTGCCTGGCAATGCTGATGTGTTAGAATGGTCAAGTACTACACTTCCACTGAGTTGTTCCTCTGTTGTCAGCTTTTCTGCAAAAAGGCAATTCACCCTGAGAGACCAGCAAGTGAATGTACAGAGGTGGCAAGGATATTTTCTCACTGATATAATGGAACAAACAATAACAAGTAATGGCAGGTGCGACACAGATATTAAATACAGAATAGCAATGGCGAAAGAAGTTTTCCAAAAAAAATGAAGAACATATAAATAGACAGAAAGATGAGCACGTAGACTAAAAACAGAATACTGCAGTGCTACATTTATTCTATCCTGACTTATGGAAGTGAATGCTATACCATTTCTCCAGCAATGGAAAAGAGACTAGAAGCAGCTGAATTATGGTTCTACAGGAGAATATTTAGAATATCATGGACCACACACACACATCAAATGAAGAAGTTCTCAGAAGAGCCCAAGCAGTTCGATCACTCATACCAATAATAAGAGAAAGACAACTCAGATTCCTAGGACACATCATGCGGAAAGATTAATTAGAAAAACACATACTCTCTG
Source organism: Mobula birostris (assembly GCF_030028105.1). NCBI lineage: Eukaryota > Metazoa > Chordata > Chondrichthyes > Myliobatiformes > Myliobatidae > Mobula > Mobula birostris. Next base: position 20,470,798 of record NC_092371.1, on the reverse strand, counting down.
GAAAGATTGAGGGGAGCAAACCTAGAGGAAGACCTTAGCTTATTTACATCAAAAGCATAGCCAAGTGGCTACACATTGAGGAAATGGAAGCCATCCAAAAAACGAAGGATAGATCTATATGGAAAACCATGGTCACCAAAGTCCGCATCGGATATGGTACCTAGACAGACAGACCGTGTGTGTATTAGGCAGTGGCTTAGAAAACAAGCAGACAGGAATTAGAAGACAGAAAAGGATGAGCCATCTGACCCTTCAAATATGTCAGCAGTTTGGAACCAGTCTAAAGAATGAAGATAGTGGAGAGAAAATCTTTCGTTACATATTGAACTGATATTGCGAGATAAACCCACAGATGACATCAATGATACTACTATATCTCACTGGCCATAAGGGCAGAGAATTGTACCATATCGTCAAGTACGTAGGTGAGTCCTGGGAGAGTTCATTACTTTCGTTGAAACCTTCCAGAAATGAAACAGTTGAAGTTCACCCAAAATGCTAGAGGAAATCCATGTCAGGTTGCATAAATGCTGCTTGACTTGTTTAGTTCTGTCGAGGTTTTCTGTGTGTCACTCAGGATTTGCTGCATCTTCAGAATCTCTCGTGTTTATTATGAGTTGAGCATCACAAGTGTTTTCCATGAAGTCAGAAGCACAAAGAATCCTTTGACAATACCTGTGCACAATTGTCAGGTTTCTGGCTTATTAAACATAAGATTTATTTTCTCCTTCTTCTAAGAGAGTTCCTCAGGATTGAGGACAACTTGTTTCTACTCCAGTGGATGTTTGATGAGGGGTGGGGGGTACCTGAGGTTTGGGTACGTAGGTAGATTGTGTATCGTGCAATGTTTCTATGACACAAGGCTTCTGTGTGCTCCAGATGCTTGGACTTGAGATTCTTAATACCCTCCTTCTCCACTTTGAGTGGCCATGTGCCAGCAGTTATTTATTGAAGGGTATCCTTTAAGGACTGCAACATATGACCATACATGTATACAGTTCTTCTTGCCCTGTTATTGGAAAGTTGCCATTATTCTGGATAGAGTGCAAAGTAGATTTATTAAAGTGTTGCAGGGGCGTCATTGCCTTGGGAAAGGCCGGGCAGGCTAAGACTTGATTCCCTGGAATGAAGGAGACTGATGGATGACATTATAGAGGTGTATAAAATCAAGAGGGGCATAGAGACTATGAATGCACACAGTCCTTAGCCCAGAGTTAGAGAATGAAGAACCAGGGAGCATGGATTTAAGGAGAGAGGAAAAAGATTTGAAAGTGACCTTGCCTGCAATGTGCTATAGATTTCTATGATTCTAACTTTGAGGAAGGAGTTTCTGGGCAGAATCTTTCTCAGTATAGAAGCTGTCTGCTTTTAGTCTGTGGCAGGCACAGAGCAGAAAAAAAATCAGAATAAGAGAGGATGCACGTCTGTCTTATGTTTCCTTTCTCCTATAAAGCATTCTATTAGTTTAACTTATTGGCTATCCTCGGGCATCTTCAGGACAGATGGTGATATATGGTGTCAGACACTCTGGTTAATGAATCCATCAAATTTAAACTCTGCCTGACAGTTAAGATAACACATGGACTCGTATTGAGAGACTGTGAGCTGTGGAGTTCAAGTGAGGTGCTCATCACAGAACAAACAGGCAGCTCAGACTACTGGAATTCTCTGCAAGAAGCCTATCTAGGTAACTGAGATAGTGGAGAGAAAGTCCTCATTATATATTGAGCAGACATTGTGAGATAAACCAACAGATGAAATCAATGATGCTATTGAATCTTATTGGATACAAGGGCAGAGAATTGCACCGACCCATTCAATCTTAAAATGAGGCCTGGGAGGACTGGCTAGATGCTTTGCAACCTGACAGAAATGAAACAGTTGAAAGTTTTCAGTATTTTCCATGTGTTGCCCCCTGGTAAGCCTCAGGCTCGCTCAGCTCGCTTTCGTCTAGGGGGAGCAGCCTTCGGCCCCGCCAAACTGGGTAATCAAGTTTGTGTGGATGCTGTGTGACGTACCCTACATTGCCAATTAACAGAGAGCACACAATGTACGATTTACAGATTACACTTTATAAACCTTACTGGAACTATGTAATTAATAGAGATAAAATATAAAAGGAAAGTAAAAGGCGCCAAGCTTATAGACGTTCAACCACTTTGTGCACAATAGTTGGAGCTCAATTAACGGAGTCTTCTTTCCACCATTCGATCCCCTCCGACCTCCTCGACCCGCCGCCTGGGACCAACCATGGTGGTCGACTAGACGCTCCACACGAGTCTGTCTTCATCTCCTCTCCTCGCCGAAGACCCTGGGGCTTGGACTCTCGCTCGGGGTCTGTCCCGCCACCCAGCTTACAGCATCGCATCTCCTCTCTCTGTCCCCATCACGCTTTCTGCCTCAAAGTCTGCGCAAACAGTAGCTTACAGACACACAAGAAAGAACAACATCTATCCCAATTGGTTAGCAAATGAATACAATTCTCTTATCAGTAATTATAACCCAAAACAAGCTGTGAGAGAGAAGCACTTTCTCAGCAGTTAACATAACAAAGCCATTTTATTCTAACATAACAAAGAAGCTATTTTATTTGTTTTAGCCGTAACGTAAAAGAAACCCCTTACACATGCAACCAGAAGCACAAAAAAAAGCCTTTGAACCGTTCCATAATGGGGAAATTTGCAAGACCTGCCTTTTGGACATCAGATTATTTCGGAATCCAGGACAAATAAGAATAGCCCATGAGGTCCCTTGTGCCTACTTCCATACTCCTTGATTCCCTTAAAATTCATCTCTCTTTGGTATATTGACTTATTACTTATTACATACACCTGTTAGGGTGCATTCTCCGGATACGTTTAGGTAACCGTAGCCTTCAGCCAGGACCAGATGTCATCAGGTGGTTCCCAACCTTCACAGAGTGTTTCGACCCTTAACCACGACACTCTCCAGTGGGTGGGCTGGCAATGGTGGCCAAGTCACTGCCCTGGCTTCCAGTTTCCCTCCTCTCGCCTGCTCCAAATCAAACAAGAGGCTTTTCCAGCCTCCTCCCCCATCCTATGAGCAGTTTGTTGTTTTACTCCTTTTGTCCAAGCCCAGAGCTGACAACAACCACCATGCTGATTTGGCTGGGAAGTCTCTGCAGCCGATCTCCACAGGGAGTAACCACGCCTGACATGAGTTCTCTGCCGTCTGGGCTTGCAAATTCCACAGGTTCTAAGATGAAGAAAGTTTTCCTCAGCTCAGTTACAAATGGTAAACTTTGTACTAGGTTCCCCTGTCAGGGAAACATCTTCCCTGCATCAAACCTGTTGGAACTCTCTGGGAATTGATGAGATCCTGAATTTGAGTATACAGTACCAAGTCTGCTCAGTTTTTCCTCAGACAAACCTACTGTCTCGCTAACTATTGACAGTACTATCTTGGTGGCACATAATTTCAGTGTAACAAGGTGAACACTGCCCATAGTACTCCAGGTATAATCTCACCATGGCCCTAAAAAATTGCAGAAAGATATTGTTATTCCAAATTGGCTGATCACATTTTGTACATGCATATCAACTTTTAGTGATATACAGTATATATTTACAAGGAACTCTAAGTCCCTGTAAGCAATAGCACCACCCAGTATTTAAAAAAATCCTCTTTTTTTTTGTTTTTGCACCTAAGTAGATGCCCTCACATTTTCCCCAGTGTATTCTGTCTGCTATATTCTCATCAATTCACTCAGCTTGCCCAGCCTCCCTTGAATTCTCCTTCCTGCTCACAATCCCATCCTATTGATTTTTGCCAGCAAACTACAAAATGATACATAGAACATAGAAGAGTACAGCACAAGAACAAGCCCTTTGGCCACAATGTCATGCTGAACTATTTAAAGTATTAATTAAACACCTTTCAAAACTAATTAATTCTGCCAAAACAATATCCAAATCCCTCCATTCTCTGAAAATTTATGTGCAAATTTAAGAACCTTTTAAACATTTCTGTCGTGTTTGTCTGTCCTACCATCAATGGCAGTGCATTCCAGACACCCACCACTCTGTGTAAAAACGCATTACACACATCGCCTTTGAATATAACCTCTCACATGTCCTCTAGTATTATACACTTCAACCCTGTCAAAAAGATAGTAGATTGCTATGTATGTATCTCAAAGTCCTACTTATGCCTCTCATGATCTTGTAAATTTCTGTCAGATCTCTCCTCAGCCTCCACCACTCCTGAGAATTCAGTCCAAGTTTGTCTAACCTCCCCTTATAGCACCTGCCCTCTAATCAAGGCAGCATCCTGATAAACCTCTTCTGCACCCTCTCTAAGTCTTCACATCCTTCATGTAATATGATGACCAGAATTAAATGCAATGTTCCGGATGTGTCCTACACAGATTTTTATAAAAAATTGCAGCATAACTTCCTTGACTCTTGAGCTCAATGCCTTAACTAAAAAAGGCAAGCATAACACATGCCTTTTTAATCCCCCCCACCTCTAAACCTTTTTAACCACTTTCACACAGCTATGGACTTAGACCTCAGGATCCCCCTGTACATCACCACTGTTGAGAGTCTCTTCATTAACCATGTCCTTTTCCTTTGCATCTGTTTACATTTGACCTATCAAAGTGCAACACCTCACAGTTGGTCCAATTTGATGCATTTTACTATATTTTTGATTAGGACTCGGGCACAGATACCAATCCCTGCAATACTTCATTAGTCACATACTAACCCATAAAAGAAGCACATCTCCAATTTTCACTTTCTTTCTATTAACCAATTCTCTGTCCATGTCCATATACCACACAATAGCTATTTTAATAGGTACACCTGTATACTAGCTCATTAATACCTAATCAGCCAATCGTGGGGCAGCAACTCAATGCAAAACAAGCATGTAGAATGGGGAAGAAATGTGATTTTGACCATGGAATAATTGTTGGTGCCAGATGGGGTGGCTTGAGCATCTTAGACACTGCTGATTTCCTGGGATTTTCACACACAATAGTCTGTAGAATTCATAGACAATGGTGCAAAAAACAAAAAAAAACAGCAAGCGGCAGCTCTGTAGGCGAAAATGCCTTTTTTTCAATGTCTTGAGGTCAGAAGAGAATGGACAGACTGGTTCAAACTGACAGAAGGGCAACAGTAACTCAAATAACCACATGTTACAAATCTGCACACCACTGTCGAGAGTCTCTTCATTAATACACAACACGTTGAAACTTGAAGTGGACAGGTTACAGCAGCAAAAGACCACAACTATTCCATTCTAGCAATTTATTGAATGTGACTGCACAAGAAAATAAATCTTATGGTTATATATGGTGACATCTTTGGTAATAAATTTACTTTAAACTTTGAACATGCACTCAATGGTACCAAATAAAGTGGCCATTATCCCCAATTCTGTAGGCACTTGCCTTGCTGACCAACCACCCACGTGGGAGAATTCTGAAAATCTAAGTAGCCCGGATTCATTGGCTCCCCATCATCTGCTCTGCTTATCACCAAAAGAACTCAGGGAGATTAGTTAAGTATGTATATATCTGTTCAATCCTATTGCTCTTTTTAAGGTGTTTTTAAATCACATTCATTGTTGATTAGTAGCGTTTTCCATGCTACAGGTATCTGTCTAACAGATCAGATGGTCCCTCTGTTCTCACTCCTTTCTTCTATAGTTGTCATATGGGGGTGCTGGGAGTGGACTCAAATGCAAGACACAGACAATGAAGTACTAGGAACAGGACTGGAGATTAGAGATAGTGACGTAACTGGATGCAGACTAGGAGCTGGGACAAGAACACAGACTTGGGCTAGGACATTGGCTAGGCAAGCGGGACCAGGACAAGAAACTGGGAACTAGGAGCCTGGGCATGGACTCTGAGCAGGAGACTGGACAAGGACCCAGAAGCTGGGTCTCGACTTGGGCTCGGACCCCAGAACTGGGCTCGGACATGACATGGATACAGGACTGGACATGGCTTGGGTACTTCATGGCAAGGATATGACGAAGCATGGGTTCTTCAAGGCGAGGACACGATGAGGCTTGGATTCTTCAAGGCAAGGACACGACGAGGCTTGGGTTCTTCGAGGCGAGGACACGACGAGTCTTGGGTTCTTCGAGGCGAGGACATGACGAGGCTTGGGTTCTTCCAGGCGAGGACACGACGAGTCTTGGGTTCTTCGAGGCAAGGATACAACGAGGCTTGGATTCTTCGAGGCGAGGACATGACAAGGCTTGGGTTCGGACTCTGAGCCAGAGACTGGACATGGACCCAGGACCAGGGTCTTGACTCGGGCTCGGACTCCAGAACTAGACGAAGACATGACGTGGTCTTGGGAGACAGGACTAGGTGAGGCTACAGGACAGAATGAGGGACTCCTGGGCAAGACGAGGGAATGCCAGCACAGGATGAAACATGTGGACAGGACGAAGCACATGGACAGGACAAGAACATGAAGCCTTGACTTGGTACTCGGGAACAGCCGAGCCTTGGACTTGGGATGACAGGAACCTCAGAACCTTGGATTTGGGTGACAGGAACGCAGAAGACAGAGCCTTGGTCTTGGGGAGGACAGGAACGCAGAGCCTTGGTTTGGAGCACGGGAACACGGAGACTTGGACTTGAGAGACAGGAACACAGGGATATGGAAAACAGAGCCGAGACCCCTCCTTGGGAACAGAACTTAGGGCCAGGACTCATACGTGGAACACAGAGCCAGGACCCCTCCTTGTGAAATAGGACTTAGGGCCAGGGCTCTACACAGAAGGCTGAACATGACAAGACGGTTCCTAACACTAGGTAGTGGCAAACGACTGGACCTTCCTAGCAAAGGCGTGGACACAGAGACAGATCCAACTCAACGATAGACAGTTCCTTATCTTGACACAGTAAGGCTCCGGTATCGCTCTGGTGGTAGAACTTGACACAGGTTGCAGGGCAAGGATCCAGACACTGGTTGCAGGGCAAGACTTCAGGAGGAAGGGACAGAGAAGGGATTCAGACAGGGGGTTTGGACAGGAACAATCCAGCAACCAAGCCCTGGTCTCCGGAGGTATTTATGTGTCTGCCCAAATGAGAATCGTGTACTTTAATTAGAGTGCCCAACAGAACAATGGAAAACCGGAAAACCTGGAATATGTATCGACGGACCGGACCGTGAACCGGAATGCGGACTTCACAGACCGGACCATGACAATAGTGCGGCCACATTCACAATCCTCCAATCTGGAAACCCAAATCCAATATTGCTATTGTCATCACTTTAAAAATTAGGATGTAGATCATTGAGTCCTGGGTTCATCAGCTTTCAATCTCACCGACTTCTCCAATATTGTTTTTGTATTGCCAATACTAGTCCCACAAAAGCCTTGGTTCTTCAATACAAAGAATGCATTCTCTTTAGCCACCATTTCCCCTAGTCCTCATTATCAATGTTGTACTTCAGCCCAATGGAATGGCTTCTATGTGACACAAAGCTGGCTCTGGAAAGGAGCAGACAAATATACGTAGCTTTGAAATCAGGCTGGAAACCGTGGTTGGCCATGAAAAGGAAGTCCACATTGTGAAACTATGGCCAAGGTTGTCGAAGGATTGCAGGTACTATGGACAGCAATATGAGTGTCTGAAGAGTGTAATCCTATGTTTGGGAAAGTATGAGTGCAATGTGGAATAGTAAATCCATCCTTCAGAGAGTGCATGGTGAAGAGACTATCACAAACCAATGGCATGGTGGTGTGCAGTGACAAGACAGTCTCTGATTCATAGGATGAAGACAAAACATATTGTGCCAAGCAAGGTATATTGGAGAGCACATAGGTAAGAAAGGTTTAGGGGAATGTTCTGACTGTTAATAAAAGCCACCAGAGAGACATGATACTGGTAGTATAACACACACAAACTGACAGCTTTTGGTGTCACTCTGGGTAGAGGCTCCCTGACACAAAATGACATCACATTTTTATTTGAAAAAACAAAGGTAACATCAGGACACTTTCTATAGTCACAATGTATTCGCAACGCTTCCTTTGAGTTGCACATAATTTTCAAAACCTAGATCTTCACACCTAAATTGAGTGCTCCTATTCCCATTCCGATAAGCTAGTCCTTGGCCTCCTCTACTGTTTTAATGAGGCCACACTCAGGTTGGAGGAGCAATACTGTATAGTCCGTCTGGATAGCCTCCAACCTGATGGCATGAACATCGTTTTCTCAAACTTCTGTTAATTGTCCCTACCTTCTCCTTCACCCTTCTCCATTTCCGTCAATTACCTTATCTCCTTACCTGCCCATCACATCTCTCTGGTGCTCCTCCCCTGTCCCTTAATTTCATGGTCTTTTACACTCTCTTGTCAAATTTCCCCTTCTTCAGCCCTTTATTTCTTCCACTAATCAAATTCCCAGCTCTTTACTTCACCCCTGCCCCTCTCTAGTTTCACCTATCACCTACCTCATTGTACTTCTTCCTCCCCTCCCCCCCATCTTTTTATCTGACTTCTCATCTTTTTGTCTAGTGACAAAGTGTCTCAACCCAAAACATTGACTGTTTACTTTTTGCCTGGCCTGATGAGTTCTTCCGGCTTGGATTTCCAGCATCTGCAGATTTTCTCATGTTTGCAGAATGAATCTTAATCACCAATGTCACAATAGAGAATAGACAATAGACAATAGACAAGAGGTGCAGGAGTAGGCCATTCGGCCCTTCGAGCCAGCACCGCCATTCACTGTGATCATGGCTGATCATCCACTATCAGTATCCAGTTCCTGCCTTATCCCCATAACCTTTGATTCCGCTATCTTTAAGAGCTCTATCCATCTCTTTCTTGAAAGCATCCAGAGACTTGGCCTCCACAGCCTTCTGGGGCAGAGCATTCCATATATCCACCACTCTCTGGGTGAAAAAGTTTTTCCTCAACTCCGTTCTAAATGGCCTACCCCTAATGGTCACTGAGCTGCTTTCATGCTTATGCAAGTGAATGGGGTGCTTCCTGATTTCCAATCAACCCCAGACTACAGCTCCAGGAAGACCATTATTCTGAACTGCATTTTAAATTCAATCTGAAGTCCACATTCAAATCTGAAGACTGGGTTGCTGCTGAAATTAATATTTGCGATATTCCATAACTCCAGAATATGCCCAACAATCCATCCGCTTGGCCCTCCTGGACAAAAATAAACTTTAAGAAGGATCTAATCAGGTAGGGCAGCAAAAATGCTGTGTACGTTGTCCCCCATATCCAATTACACAGGCCAACAAAGACTTTGCTTCCTGGATACTTTTGAGTGTATCTTATGGATTTTGGACTGCTGATCATGAAAATCACCATAAAATCTCCCAATCACATGCAATTTTTTGAAATATCTATATTTGTTATTTCAATTCATAATTCAAATAGAATAACTGATGCCAAGATTAAGAAAGGCATTTTTGTTGATTCACAAATCAAGCAGGTCATCAATAACAGGCAATCAAAGAACTTCTAGTGGGACTTTTGATTTTTGTGCAGTAGAGGAAGTAAGGGTTACGAGGAAAAGGCAGGTAAGTGGAGATGAGTTCATGGCCAGATCAGCCATGATCTTAATGAATGGCGAGCAGGCTTGATGGGCCAAATGGCCTATTCCTGCTCCTATTTCTTATGTTCCTATATTCTTATGACTGTAGAAAATTGCTTGGAGGGCATTCAAGGATGTTATTGAAAATTTTCTTGGCAACGAAGCACACCAAACTATGCCCCAAGCATACAGAGCCACGAAGGGCAACATGTCACTAAAGTTTCATTTTCTGCATTCCCATTTAGATTTCTTCCCTGTAAATCTTTGAGCTGCCAGTGATGAGCGTGGTGAAAGGTTTCAGCAGGACATTGTGGTCACGGAGAAGCGGTATCAGTGTAACTGGAATCCATCAGTGCTGGCTGGCTAATTATTGTTGAACACTTCAGCAAGAATCCTCAGACAGAGTACAACTGAAAATCATTATTAGAATATTTTTAGCTTAGTTGAACTATAGCAAAGGTTCAACACTATTATGCAATTAAACACATTATATTCAATCAAAGTTAATTTCTTGTTTCTCCAAATTCATACTTGATACAAGTAGTCTGAAATTATAATTGTGTTCAGCTTCAAGTGGTCTGTCATAAACCCAACTTCTGAGGAAGCAATGCTATAACTCAAGAACCAGATGCTCACTCGTCTCTGCCCTCAGAGTTTCACGTCCTGCACTGGAAATGTGAATTGCATCTCCAGTCATGGGCAAGGATAGATTATTTATTGATACCAATGACCCTGTGTCTATTAGCATTTCATATTGTTGGCTCCCTAATAAACTTCTTGTGTACATGTGTGGATGGCCACCACTGGCAATGGAGACTGCCACCAGATGTTTGTCCGACCTGGATGCTGATCTCACCAGCTCTACAATCTAGTCGGCAGCCAAATCAGAAAAAGCATGTGCTGCTGCGGATCCTGCCTGCTTAGATGAGTGATTCTCACACTTCTCTTCCTTTCCTGAACACTGCCTCAAACCATGGCCTGAGAGGCCACAGCTGTAACAGATCATCTTCTTTACCCTTCCACATCTATTCCAGCAGTTCCTTGCTTGCTGCCCCAGTTGCTGACACACAAACAAGTCCTCTGTGGCATTGCAGCAGCTACATCCACTACAACTACTTTATGACTTCTCTTCCCCTTCCTCTGGTCTACTTCACCAGCCCATGATGCTATCGTGGGGTAGGTTGACCCTACTGTTATCATCAAATCTAAAACTTCCTGGTGGTTTGACCTCAGGCCTTCCTTCAGCATTTTCAAGACTGGGTCATCCCTACCTATATGATCCAATCCTGAACACTCCTCATACGCTTGATATTTACATTCTGCATAATCGATGGTTGTTTTAACAGCTCTTCGAATCACTGTCATAATCATTCCCCAATTACTCTCACCTCCATCCACTCATTTCCCTTTAAAGAAACGATACCTTTCTTCATTGCTGGCATTTCCAATAATTACCCATGTACCATCATATAGTCCTGGCCATACAGTCCCAGATATTCCTCGGGCACTTCACTTTTAACAACACATGTATATCTTTGGGGTGCACCTGGTGAGTTTCAATCATTTACTCAAATTCTGTGTTCCTACAGGTGACTGTCAGTGAGGGCAGCTCTGACAAAATGGTTTGCTTCTCCCCAGGAGCAAAGGGCTAATGATTGGTCATAATCAGGATCAGGTGCTGGTTCGGGTCATCAAGGTTCTTGACCTGTCAATTCCTAACCTTAATATTAGCCATCCTGATATATATAACCTCTCCCTCAAATATCTCCACACTAATTCTCACATTATGCAAAATATAAATGATGGATAAAAAATAAACAGTATATACTTAAAACCAAGCGTATGTACTCTGCAATCTGTCACCTATGTGTGACTAAACTCATAATGTCTGTTATATTCCTTTCCATTTAAAACTGTTACACCAAGGTTACAGTCCTATTTTTAAAACACAGAAACACACTCATAAATGAGTCTGCTACTAGACAGTTCTTTGAACAGAGGCGGAAGGTCCTGATGGAGTACCTGGTAAGGCTCTGAAAACCTGTCCCATCCAACTGGCAGGAGTATTCAAGGACATTTTCAACCTCTCACTGCTACAGGTGGAAGTTCCCACTTGCTTCAAAAAGGCAATAATAATACCATGCCTATGAAGAATAATGTGAGCTGCCTTGATGACTATTGTTCAGTAGCACTCACATCTACAGTGATGAAATGCTTCGAGAGGTCAGTCATGACTAGACTGAACTCCTGCCTCAGTAAGGACATGGACCCATGGCAATTTGCCTATCGCCACAATAGGTCAATGACAGATGCAATCTCAATGACTCTTCATACAGCTTTAGACCACCTGGACAACAAAAACACTTCCGTCAGGATGCTGCTCATCTACTATAGTTCAGCATTTAATACCATCATTCCCACAATCCTGATTGAAAAGTTGCAGAACCTGGGCCTCTGTACCTCCCTCTGCAATTGGATCCTCGACTTCCTAACAGGAAGACCATAATCAGTGTGGATTAGTGATAACATCTCCTCCTCACTGAAGATCAACACTGGTGTACTTCAGGGGTGTGTGCTTAGCCCACTGTTCTACTCTCTCTATATCCATGACTGTGTGGCTAGGCATAGCTGAAATACCATTTAAATTTGATGACGATACAACCATTGTTGTAGAATCTCAGATGGTGATGAGAGGGTGTACAGGAACGAGATCTGCCAACCAGTGGAGTGGTGTTGCAGCAACTACCTGGCACTCACCATCAGTAAGACAAAAGAGCTGATTGTGGACTTCAGGAAGAGTAAGACAAAGGAACACATACCAATCCTCATAGAGAGATCAGAAGTAGAGAGAGTGAACAGTTTCAAGTTCCTAGGTGTCAAGATTTCTGAGGAGCTAACCTGGTCCCAACATATCAATGCAGTTATAAAGAAGGTAAGACAGCAACCATACTTCATTAGGAGTTTGAAGAGATTTGGTATGTCAACAAATACACTCAAAAACTTCTATAGATGTACTGTGGAGAGTATTCTGATATGCTGCATCATTCTCTGGTATGGGGGAGGGGCTACGGCACAGGACTGAAAGAAGCTACAGAGGGTCGTAAATTTAGTCAGTTCTATCTTGGGTATTAGCCTACAAAGTACCCAGGACATATTCATGGAGCGATGTCTCAGAAAGGCAGTGTCCATTATTATGGACCTCCAGCACCCAGTGCATGCCCTTTTCTCACTGTTACCATCAGGTAGGAGGTACAGGAGCCAGAAGGCACACACTCAGCAGTTCAGGAACAGCTTCTTCCCCTCTGCTATCCGATTCCCAAATGGACATTGAATCCTTGGACACTATCTCATCTTTTTAACATATATTATTTCTGTTTTTTGCAAGATTTTAATCTCTTCAATAGACGTATACTGTAAATGATTTACTTATTTATTTTGTTTTCTTCTACTTTATGTATTGCATTGAACTGCTGCTGTTCAGTTAACAAAATTTCACAACACACGCCGGTGATAATAAACCTGCTTCTGACCACACTGGCATCCCAAATGCTGAGTAACTACCTTTCGCAACTGGTGACCCTATCTCACAAATTGCCCCAAAGTATCTAGTCCCATACACAAACACACATGTACACACACACCACAACTATTTGTAAACCTACCAGTTCATCTCTCCGCCATGTTCGTGGCACCTCGTCATCCCATGGTCATTGTTCTGAACAGATCTAAATGTGAGCGCTAATCTTAAAAATACTCACTCACTTAGACTGCTGAGATCACTGGCCACACGATGGGTCAAAAATGTATCCCAGATGAGCCCCCAAATATTGTGATTGTCAATGAAAACCACTGGAGAGACATGATACTGGTAGCATAAAAGTCTTTTTCTGGCACACACAAACTTTTGGTGTCACTCTGGATAGTGGCTCCCTAACCCAATATTACATCACTTTTTTATTGGTAAAAGAACATAGGGAATAACAGGACAATTTCTACAATGCATTCACAATGCTTTCTTTGAGTTGCATGTAATTTTCAAACACCTAGATCTTCACACAAACACACCCAAAATGATCATGAATAACTACTTTCTCTAAGCTGCATTCATGCATATGCAGACATCTCATGTGATTGGGATGTTTTCTAGTTTGCAATCAACCCCAGTCTGCAGCTCTAGGAAGACCATTGTTCTAAGCTGCATTTTAAATTCCATCTACAGTCCACTTTCAGGTCTGAAGACTATTTGCTGTTGAAATTAATATTTGCTATATTCCATAACTGTAATGGGCTGGTTTGATAAGACCCCAAAACCCCAAACAATTCTAGTGTTCAGGAGATGTGGTAATTAGCATACAAGCACAACCAAGTGACCTAACCTGAATTTATTATCAAAAATAGAAAACACAAATAAACCATGCAGAATACGATATAGTACGTTACAAAGATGGCAGTGTTCATGTTTCTTAGTCACTACTCAATTGTCACTGTTGTCAGGGGAACTCCAAATTCCAACTTATGAAGCTACCCTGAGTCTGTTGTAGGCACTAATCAATTGCAATTCTTTGGTCTAGGTGAAGTCCCAAGCACCGAATAAAAGGTATCCCAATAAACAGGGAATTCCACAAGCACATAGAAACACAGGGAGACAGGCAAACTGTTTTGTTTTTTCCTCTCATGTCACTTACTCAACATGGTTTCTTTAGGAGTTCCACAAGCATTGAGAAACACGCAGAAACAGATAAACTCTCTGGTCTTCTGTTCTCAAGCCACTGGTGCCTGAGGACATGAAGGAATCTAGCTGCTATCAGCACACAATGCACCTTTCAATGTTGAAAGGCATGGACAGAGTGGATGTGGCAAACTTGTTTCCCATGATAGGGGAGCCTAGTACGAGAGGGCATGACTTAAGGATGGAAGGGCGCCCATTCAGAACAGAAATACGAAGAAATTTTTTTAGTCAGAGGGTGGTGAATCTATGGAATTTGTTGCCACGGGCAGCAGTGGATGCCAAGTCACTGGGTGTATTTGAGGCAGAGACTGATAGGTATCTGAGTAGCCAGGGCATCAAAGGTTGTGGTGAGAAGGCAGGGGAGTGAGACTAAATGGGAGAATGGATCAGCTCATGATAAAATGGCGGAGCAGACTCGATGGGCCGAATGGCCGATTTCTGCTCCTTTGTCTTATGGTCTTATTAACAATCTTACATATATAGACACCTTAAATGCTGTGAGCTCACAAATAGTTAAAGTGTCACTTGGAATTGTTCAGACTTTCATCTAATATCTTGCAAAATTTAATACACCACAACACAATGACTACAGAATACATCCTAACAGTGAATATGGACCAAACATTGGAAAAAGGGATTAGCTTAGATGGGAATCTTGATTGGAATGGACCAACTGGGCTGAAAGGACTTTTTCTATGCTGCATGACTATGATTCTCTCTCTCTCTCTCTCTCTCTCTCTCTCTCTCTCTCTCTCTCTCTCTCTCTCTTCTTGCCTCTTGTTTCTCTCACACACTCTCCATACAAACTACTTTGTCTTGTGAGTACACGCAAGACAGGGCTTTTGATTAATAAAAGATTTTGTTAAATTAACTGTCCAACAAATGCAGTGGTGCAGGACATACGGGTTTCCTCTGGGTGCTCCGGCCTCCTGCTACTGAAAGAAGTAGCAGTCGGTCGGTTAACTGGTCATTATAAATTGTGCTGTGATTAGGCTAGGGTTAAATAAGTGGGCTGCTGGGTGGTGTGAAACCAGTGTTCCGGAAGGGACTGTTCTGTACTGAATCTCTAAATAAGCAAGTAAGGAAACATACCTTGCAATATCTTAGAGCATGATGGTGATGAAATAGGACTTAACCTTCTGGTGGAGTTTAGTTGCTCCTGTAGGTACTTCAAAAGGAATTCTGAGATCTGTGAAGTAAACATACAATTACTGCATGCAGTACACAGTGATTATGCTGGTTCTATGAAAGCACTAATTAATCCTACTCCACATAGCCCTGCCAATGTTTACCAATTATCTGTATTTCCAATTCCATTTTGAATGTTCATATATCTGATTCTGCTAACATTTGAGGCAGTTATTTCAGATTACCAGAGTTTAAGGATAAAATGTACAGGTAAGAACCTGGATTAAAAGGAAATAAATCCTTTCTGAATAACAAATAGAGCAGTAGAATGGTGGCATTGCTGTCCTCTATGTGACCATTATACATAGGAAAATAATTGAGCTGTTTGGCCCATCCAATCTAGTCCTCCAATCCATCATGGCTGATTCATTATCCCTCTCAATCTCATTCTCCTGCCTTCTCATTGTAATGTCACAGAACACCAGAAAGCAACCGGGTTGCTCCACTGCACAGGACTGGAAGCTAAAAGCAGACCTGGGAAAACAGCTGCAGTTTCCTTCCCACATCACAGGGACTACATTGCGGCCCGACATTGTGTTGTGGTCCGACGCATCAAAGCATGTTCTTATGCTTGTGCTGTGGGAAGAACGCATGGAGGAGGCCTACGAGCGGAAAAGAGCCAAGTATGAAGATCTGAAGAACAACTGCTAAAGAAGAGGCTGGAGAGCAAAGTGTTGGCCCATGGAGGTTGGGTGTCGTGGCTTTGCAGACCAGTCGCTCTGCAAAGTATACACTGCACTTGGAATCATAGGAGAGAGAAGAAGGAGAGCCATTTCTACCACCACATATGCAGTAGAGAAAGAGTCAAGATGGCTCTGGATAAAGAGGGCAGAAAAGTGGGTTGCAGCTAGGACACAGGCCGGGGTCTGATCAACCCCGGTCAGGTCGCCTGGGTGAGGGTGTATGATGTTGAAAGACCCAAAATACCTGATGGCCCAGGTAACATCACTGATGATGTGCCCTAGCTTACCATCATGCAGATGCTTCTGTAAGAACTACCTCCTGGGACACCATTGACTACCAGGAAGAGTCTGGTTGATGACCAAGAAAGTTTGGTGACTACCAGGAAGAGTCTGGTTGACAGCCTGGAGAGACAGCAAACCAGGGCGGGGTGGGTTAGCAGCCCTAACCACAGCTCCTGTAAAGGAGTACCCAAGAAGGCTATGATCAAAGAATGGAAAGATCAGTGCATCTGTGGCAAAATTTGTAAGACTCAGAGAGGCTTGAAAATCCACCGGTCAAGGATGAAGTGTAAAGAGCAACAGAGAGCACCACAATGCGCAGATTCCCAATCTGGTGAGACAGAGAAGGAACAGGGTCAGGAAGCACCCCACAGTACCGAGAGCCTCCGCGTGGTGCAAGCTGTGCATCCCAACATCACATCTCAGACCGTGAGGATCAGATGGCCCAAAGCCTGCCAGGCAGCAGAGTGGCAAAGATTGGATGAAGATGTAGATCCAATGTTGGAAACAGTGTCTAAAGATGGTGTGGAGAGGAGATTGCAGATAATGACAACAGTGATCATAACTGTGGCAGCAGAAAGATTTGGTACCGAGGAAGAGAAGCGGGCCAAACAACCATATGATAAAACAACAGAGCCACCAAAATCCACAACATCCGGAAAGGTGCTCAAGCAACAACATAAATTGGTAAACCATGAGGATAGGGAACCACTGGAAGAACTGCGTGTGATGCTGAGGAAAAGACTCATAACTCTGAGAAGAGCGGAGCAATATTGGCGGTGCAGGAGAGAAAAAAGCACAGAAAAGATCTGCATTTGTCAGTAACACTTTTCAGTTCACCAAACAGCTGCTGGGTCAGAAGAGAAGCTGAAAGCTGTCATGTACATAGGAACAGTTGGACCACCATCTTCGAAGCACCTTCAGTAACCCGGACAGAGAAGTTGAACTGGGAGACAGTGATGCCCTCATCGCCCCAGCAGAACCAACAGAGGCTTTCGACCTTCGAGAGCTTCTCCTTAAGGAGGTTCAGCAAGTAGTCAAGAAAGCCAATGCTGGATCAAAGCCTGGTCCAAATGGCACCACCTACAACATCTACAAACGCTGCCCCAGGCCTCTCCGGCAGCTGTGGAGAATCCTCAAGGTCATCTGCAAGAGAGGCAAAGTGCCCAAGCAATAGAAGTATGCAAACGGAGTGTGGATTCCAAAAGAGAACTCCGAGAATATTCTGGTATCTGTCCCCCACTTTTCCTTTGCTACATCGACGACTGCATTGGCGCTGCTTACTGCACGCATGCAGAGCTCGTTGACTTTATTAACTTTGTCTCCAACTTTCACCCTGCCCCCAAGTTTACCTGGTCCATTTCCGACACCTCCCTCCCCTTTCGAGATCTTTCTGTCTCTGTCTCTGGAGACAGCTTATCCACTGATGTCTACTATGAGCCTACTGACTCTCACAGCTATCTGGACTATTCCTCTTCTCACCCTGTCTCTTGCAAAAACGCCATCCCCTTCTCGCAATTCCTCCGTCTCCGCCGCATCTGCTCTCAGGACGAGGCTTTTCATTCTAGGACGAGGGAGATGTCTTCCTTTTTTAAAGAAAGGGGCTTCCCTTCCTCCACTATCAACTCTGCTCTTAAACGCATCTCCCCCATTTCATGTACATCTGCTCTCACTCCATCCTCCCGCCACCCCACTAAGAATAGGGTTCCCCTGGTCCTCACCTACCACCCCACCAGCCTCTGGGTCCAACATATTATTCTCCGTAACTTCCGCCATCTCCAACGGGATCCCACCACTAAGCACTTCTTTCCCTCCCCGCCTCTCTGTGCAT
This sequence comes from Mobula birostris, assembly GCF_030028105.1. Classification (NCBI taxonomy): domain Eukaryota; kingdom Metazoa; phylum Chordata; class Chondrichthyes; order Myliobatiformes; family Myliobatidae; genus Mobula; species Mobula birostris. The sequence goes on along the minus strand of NC_092371.1, from coordinate 20,452,535 downwards.
TCTGCAAGGATCGCTCCCTACGCAACTCCCTTGTCCATTCGTCTCCCCCATCCCTCCCCACTGATCTCCCTCCTGGCACTTATCCATGTAAGCAGAACAAGTGCTACACATGCCCTTACACTTCCTCCCTTACCACCATTCAGGGCCCCAAACAGTCCTTCCAAGTGAGGCAACACTTCACCTGTGAGTCGGCTGGGGTGATATACTGCGTCCGGTGCTCCCGATGTGCCTTTTATATATTGGCGAGACCCGACGCAGACTGGGAGACCACTTTGCTGAACACCTACGCTCTGTCTGCCGAGAAAGCAGGATCTCCCAGTGGCCACACATTTTAATTCCACATCCCATTCCCATTCTAACATGTCTATCCACGGCCTCCTCTACTGCAAAGATGAAGCCACACTCAGGTTGGAGGAACAACACCTTATATTCCGTCTGGGTAGCCTCCAACCTGATGGCATGAACATCGACTTCTCTAACTTCCGCTAATGCCCCACCTCCACCTCGTACCCCATCTGTTACTTATTTTTATACACACATTCTTTTTCTCACTCTCCTTTTTCTCCCTCTGTACCTCTGAATATACCCCTTGCCCATCCTCTGGGTTCCCCCCCCCCTTGTCTTTCTTCCCGGACCTCCTGTCCCATGATCCTCTCGTATCCCTTTTGCCTATCACCTGTCCAGCTCTTGGCTCCATCCCTCCCCCTCCTGTCTTCTCCTATCATTTTGGATCTCCCCCTCCCCCTCCAACTTTCAAATCCCTTACTCACTCTTCCTTCAGTTAGTCCTGACGAAGGGTCTCGGCCTGAAATGTCGACTGCACCTCTTCCTAGAGATGCTGCCTGGCCTGCTGCGTTCACCAGCAACTTTTATGTGCGTTGCTTGAATTTCCAGCATCTGCAGAATTCCTGTTGTTTCCGAGAATATCAGCCAGTTTAGGATAATATCCTTGCTGAGTGTTGAAGGGAAGATCTTCTTCAGTGTGGTGGCAAAGTGCCTAACAGAGTACTTCCTAAGGAACAATTACATCAACACCTCCTTCCAAGGGTACCAGGCTGCTTGGAGCACACTGGAATCAGCACAGAGCTCCTGAGAGAGGCCAGAGAGAATAAGGGTGACTTAGTGGTTTTGTGGTTCGATTTGGCCAACGCCTATGGATCCATCCCCCACAAGATTGTTGAAGACGCTCTGAGGAGCCACCATGTTCCTGAAGGAATCAGAGGCCTCCTTATGGACTACTACAACGAGTTCCACCTGAGAGTCTCAACAGGGCCAATAACATCAGACTGGTGCAGGCTGGAGATTGGTATCATCACAGGCTGCACCATCTCAGTCATCCTTTTCACCCTGGCAATGAATATGCTGGTGAAATCTGCAGAGCCAGAATGTTGAGGCCCAAAATCAAGATCTGGGGTCTGCCAGCCACCAATACGAGCCTTCATGGATGATCTGACTATCACTACGGAGTCAGTGCCTGGTGCTAGGTGGATTCCTAAAGGGCTGGAAAGTTTGATGAGGTGGGCAAGGACGTCCTTTAAGCCTGCAAAATCAGATCTGTAGTGCTGAAGAAGGGGAGAGTACTGAAGAAATATTGTTTCTCTATTGAGGGCATTCCAATTCCTACCATCACAGAGACCATGTTAAAAGTCTTGGGAAGATGTTTGATGCAACACTCAGAGATAAGGCGGCAATAAGAAACACCTGTAGGGAGTTTGAACAATGGTTGCAAGAGGTTGACAGGACTGGCCTTCCAGGGTGGTTTAAGACATGGATTTACCAGCATGGTATACTACCAAGAATCCTCTGGCCACTGCTTCTCTATGAGTTTCCAATTTCCACTGTTGATGAATTAGAGGGAGTAATCAGCCGGTTTCTGTGAAGATGGCTGGATTTACCAAGGAACATCAGCGGCATCGCTCTATACGGGAATAACTGCAAATTGAGGCTCCCCCTGAAATTCATCAAGGAGGAGTTCAAGGTTTTGCGAGCAAGAGAGGTGCTGCAGTTCCGGGAATCCTCAGATCCAAAGGTTGCTGGAGCAAGAGTGGCGGTGAGAACTGGAAGAAAATGGAGAGCAGAGGCTGCAGTGGAAAAAGCTGAGGTACGACTGCGCCACAAAGTGCTGGTGGGGGCAGTCGCCAAGGGAAGAGTTGGACTCGGAAGCCTTGAGGTCCCCCATTTTGACAAAGTACAAGGGAAAGAGTGACGAGATCTGGTCCAGAATGAAGTAAGGGCAGCTGTGGAGGAGGAGAGGACTAGCAGAGCAGTGGCAATAAAACAGCAAGGAGCCTGGACCAAATGGGAGCAGGTGATCGAGCGAAAGATCACGCGGAACGATCTCTGGAAGGTGGATCCACACCACATCTAGTTCCTTAACCAGGCTGTTTATAATGCCCTTCTTAGCCCATCAAACCTGCACTGCTAGGGCTTTGCAGAATGACCAGCTTGCCCCCTCTGTGAGAAGACCGGTACGCTAGAGCATATTCTGAGCTGCTGCCCCAGAGCTCTTGCCGATGGCTGTTATCAGTGGCAACATGACCAGGTCCTCCGGACAATTGCTGAGACAATCTGCAAAGTATACACTGCACTTGGAATCACGGGAGAGAGAAGAAGGAGAGCCATTTCTACCACCACAGATGCAGCAGAGAAAGAGTCAAGATGGCTCTGGATAAAGAGGGCAGATCTGTGGGTTGCAGCTAGGGCACAGACCGGGGTCTGATCAACCCCGGTCGGGTCGCCTGGGCGAGGGTGTATGATGTTAAAAGACCCGAAACACCTGACGAACCCAGGTAACATCACTGATGACGTGCCCTAGCTTAGCATCATGCAGATGCTTCTGTAAGAAGAGAAGAAGGATGAACTGACCAGTATTTAAATGTGATCCATATCTGGTGAAGCAAAGCTAATCCCTTTGCAGGTTAAATTTACTTTATTTAATTAACACAGAAGGTACATCCTGATGCTTTTTGTAGCCAAATTTCACAGACTGCGAGTTATGTGCCATTGCTACTGGATCAGTGCTTGGAACTCCCCACCTGACAACATTGTGCAAACGCTTGCCCCCTCTGTGGCAAATCCAGGGCAAGCATTAAAAAGGGCCACTTTTCAGCATAATTGTATAAGGGCTAAGAGAGTTGTAAAAGAGTGCCTGAAGGCTTTGTGTGTCAATGCAAGGAGCATTCGTAATAAGGTGGATGAATTGAAAGTGCAGATTGTTATTAATGATTATGATATAGTTGGGATCACAGAGACATGGCTCCAGGGTGACCAGGGATGGGAGCTCAACGTTCAGGGATATTCAATATTCAGGAGGGATAGACATGAAGGAAGGGGAGGTGGGGTGGCGTTGCTGGTTAAAGAAGAGATTAACGCAATAGAAAGGAAGGACATAAGCCGGGAAGATGTGGAATCGAAATGGGTAGAGTTGCGTAACACTAAGGGGCAGAAGACGCTGGTGGGAGTTGTGTACAGGCCACCTAACAGTAGTAGTGAGGTCGGAGATGGTATTAAACAGGAAATTAGAAATGTGTGCAATAAAGGAACAGCAGTTATAATGGGTGACTTCAATCTACATGTAGATTGGGTGAACCAAATTGGTAAAGGTGCTGAGGAAGAGGATTTCTTGGAATGTATGCGGGATGGTTTTTTGAACCAACATGTCGAGGAACCGACTAGAGAGCAGGCTATTCTGGACTGGGTTTTGAGCAATGAGGAAGGGTTAATTAGCAATCTTGTCGTGAGAGGCCCCTTGGGTAAGAGTGACCATAATATGGTGGAATTCTTCATTAAGATGGAGAGTGACATAGTTAATTCAGAAACAAAGGTTCTGAACTTAAAGAGGGGTAACTTTGAAGGTATGAGACGTGAATTAGCTAAGATAGACTGGCAAATGACACTTAAAGGATTGACGGTGGATATGCAATGGCAAGCATTTAAAGGTTGCATGGATGAACTGCAACAAATGTTCATCCCTGTTTGGCAAAAGAATAAATCAAGGAAGGTAGTGCACCCGTGGCTGACAAGAGAAATTAGGGATAGTATCAATTCCAAAGAAGCAGCATACAAATTAGCCAGAGAAAGTGGCTCACCTGAGGACTGGGAGAAATTCAGAGTTCAGTAGAGGAGGACAAAGGGCTTAATTAAGAAGGGGAAAAAAGGTTATGAGAGAAAACTGGCAGGCAACATAAAAACGGACTGTAAAAGCTTTTATAGATATGTAAAAAGGAAAAGAATGGTAAAGACAAATGTAGGTCCCCTGCAGACAGAAACAGGTGAATTGATTATGGGGAGCAAGGACATGGCAGACCAATTGAATAATTACTTTGGTTCTGTCTTCACTAAGGAGGACATAAATAATCTTCCAGAAATAGTAGGGGACAGAGGGTCCAGTGAGATGGAGGAACTGAGCAAAATACATGTTAGTAGGGAAGTGGTGTTAGGTAAATTGAAGGGATTGAAGGCAGATAAATCCCCAGGGCCAGATGGTCTGCATCCCAGGGTGCTTAAGGAAGTAGCCCAAGAAATAGTGGATGCATTAGTGATAATTTTTCAAAACTCATTAGATTCTGGACTAGTTCCTGAGGATTGGAGGGTGGCTAATGTAACTCCACTTTTTAAAAAAGGAGGGAGAGAGAAACCAGGGAATTATAGACCAATTAGCCTAACGTCGGTGGTGGGGAAACTGCTGGAGTCAGTTATCAAGGATGTGATAACAGCACATTTGGAAAGTGGTGAAATGATCAGACAAAGTCAACATGGATTTGTGAAAGGAAAATCATGTCTGACGAATCTCATAGAATTTTTTGAGGATGTAACTAGTAGAGTGGATAGGGGAGAACCAGTGGATGTGGTATATTTGGATCTTCAGAAGGCTTTTGACAAGGTCCCACACAGGAGATTAGTGTGCAAACTTAAAGCACACGGTACTGGGGGTAAGGTATTGGTGTGGGTGGAGAGTTGGTTAGCAGACAGGAAGCAAAGAGTGGGAATAAACGGGACCTTTTCAGAATGGCAGGCGGTGACTAGTGGGGTACCGCAAGGCTCGGTGCTGGGACCCCAGTTGTTTACAATATATATTAATGACTTGGATGAGGGAATTAAATGCAGCATCTCCAAGTTTGCGGATGACACGAAGCTGGGTGGCAGTGTTAGCTGTGAGGAGGATGCTAAGAGGATGCAGGGTGACTTGGATAGGTTGGGTGAGTGGGCAAATTCATGGCAGATGCAATTTAATGTGGATAAATGTGAAGTTATCCACTTTGGTGGCAAAATTAGGAAAACAGATTATTATCTGAATGGTGGCCGATTAGGAAAAGGGGAGGTGCAACGTGACCTGGGTGTCATTATACACCAGTCATTGAAAGTGGACATGCAGGTACAGCAGGCGGTGAAAAAGGCGAATGGTATGCTGGCATTTATAGCGAGAGGATTTGAGTACAGGAGCAGGGAGGTACTACTGCAGTTGTACAAGGCCTTGGTGAGACCGCACCTGGAGTATTGCGTGCAGTTTTGGTCCTCTAATCTGAGGAAAGACATCCTTGCCATAGAGGGAGTACAGAGAAGGTTCACCAGATTGATTCCTGGGATGGCAGGACTTTCATATGAAGAAAGAATGGATGAACTGGGCTTGTACTCGTTGGAATTTAGAAGATTGAGGGGGGGATCTGAAACGTATAAGATCCTAAAGGGATTGGACAGGCTAGATGCAGGAAGATTGTTCCCGATGTTGGGGAAGTCCAGAACGAGGGGTCACAGTTTGAGGATAGAGGGGAAGCCTTTTAGGACTGAGATTAGGAAAAACTTCTTCACACAGAGAGTGGTGAATCTGTGGAATTCTCTGCCACAGGAAACAGTTGAGGCCAGTTCATTGGCTATATTTAAGAGGGAGGTAGATATGGCCCTTGTGGCTACGGGGGTCAGGGGGTATGGAGGGAAGGCTGGGGCGGTGTTCTGAGTTGGATGATCAGCCATGATCATAATAAATGGCGGTGCAGGCTCGAAGGGCCGAATGGCCTACTCCTGCACCTATTTTCTATGTTTCTATGTTTCTATGCCAATGGCAAAAAGTATTAATCATCACTTTCTTAGGGGCAACAATGGATGGGAGTTAATGCCATGTCAATGATTCCCATCTTGTTATATTTGTGAAGTGGTTAATTTATGAAGATTGGTAAAACCAGCAGTTTAACAGCAGGCTTATTATGTACAGTCATGTATTTGAATGCTTATTGAATTGTGCCTGATGTGTGACAGACACGTAATGGATCCAAGACTGCTGATGTTGCAGAGCCGGACAGAAAAATATGAAGGCTTGCAAAGTAAGTGAGCAAGAATAGACAGTAGAAGATATTCATCTATCATCTTTCAGGACAATCACTGAATCAAGGATTATTATAAAGCAGGAGGAGACCATTCAGTCAATATTTTTTTAGGATAGTGTTGAAAAGACCATTCAGTCTAATCTGTAATGGGATCCTGAATTATCCCTATGAACTGTGTTGTAAAAAAGAAAGAGAGAGAGTTGTTCAACACAAGAACCTTGTTATTAAGAGGGAGAGGCGAAGACTGCTTTGACATGGTGTTATGGTTTCTCTGCAGTGTGTTTACACTTTTGCAAGGACACTGCCAGCTTGTGTTCTTACAGAGAGAGAAGGGAGGAGCTACTTGATGGACAGCTGGTGTTCAGCATGATGAGATAAATAGAAGGTCAGTTGATAGACACACAGACACATGGTTTTGGACACTGGATGAGCTTTGTTGTGCCCACAGAAAGGTGGGTTTTCTGAAGGATCGATCTGGAGAATTGATCAGTGGCTCTTGCAGTGTGGAAAAGATGTGACCGGTGGGGAGTTATTTGTGTGTCCAACCCTCGCCTGGGTTGATAATTCCACCACAGAAGAACGGTCCCATTTGTTGTGGTCACATCGGCGGCTTCTAAAGGATTTCGGAAGACAACGGGAAGATCGACGGTATCAGCTCACCTGAAGGCTTAAACCTCTCTCTTTCTCTCTCCATCACTACTTGACTCAATACCACGAACCGAACTGAACTTTACTCATCATCGTAAGACTGTATCCATTTACCCTTAGACTTGAAGAAGCTTGTTTCTATTTCCACACTTATATACATAATCATTGCTAACTTGTTTGATGTATCTGAATTATATTACTGTATTGCGTAGTTACTAATAAATAGTATTATTTAATAGCAATACCAGACTCCAAGGTGTTTTCCATTTCTGCTGGTTCTTTAACCCGTCACGGGGAATGTGACAAATCCCATACCATTTATAGCCCTGCAGGTCATGGGTCTTGAAGTACGCACTTAAAGGTTGTTTAAATGTGATGAGGAAGTGAGTTCATGCCCTTCACTATCTTTGGTGAAAGCATTTCATGCATCTATAATCATTTTACCATTTGATTTAAATCTCTGTCACCAGGCAATTTTATTGAGATTTATATGTGGAAAGGTTTGATGATCACTTTTATAGTAACAACAGAATAAAAAACACTCTAATTAAAGGATGTGAAATATAAATGCTTGTGTAGAGTGGGAGTTTAGAAACTTATTCAGAAAATAAATTGGTTCTCATACATGAAGGTACAGTTTAAAAAATACCTTGTTTTGCATGCTATTCATACAGTGTTGGTTCATTACATCAGCACTTTGAGATCATACAAGGGAAAAGCAATAACACAATACGTGATGGTGTTACAGTTACAGAGAAAGTGTCGTGCAGGTAGACAGTAAAGCATAAGGCCATAGCGAGATAGATTTTGAGGTCTAGAGTCCAATTTATCAAATTAAGGGTATATTGAATAGTCTTACAACAGCTGGATGCAAGCTACCCTTGAGCCTGGTGGTAATTGTTTTCAGGCTTTTGTGTCTTCTGACCAATGGGAGGGCAAGAATAGAGAATGCCTGTGGTGGGAGGCATCTTTGATTATGTTGGCTGCTTTACCTGGGTAGCAAGAAGTGTAGACAGCATTCATGGAGGGGAGGCTGGTTTCCATAATTTGTTGTTTTCTGCCCACAAGTCTCTGCAGTTTCTTGTGCTCATGGGCAGAGCAGTTACTGTACCAAGCCATTATGCATTCAGCAGGATGTGAAATTGGAATGTCTGCAAATAAACAAGCAAGAAGGTGTTTTGTTTTCTGTAGAGCTGCACAAATACAAGAAAAATGAAGTCATGGAGAATTAGATAATTACTCTCTCTAATGTACATCCAGAGAATTGGTGGCTGTTTTGTAAATTTACTGGATTAATTTCTGGGACAAGGCAGTTATACACTGAAGCAGCATTATGTTTGACTGATTGTCCTCACGAGAATTTAGAAGAATGAAAAATGTTTTTATGGAAATATTTATCACTTTAGAGAGAGTTTGACAGGGTAGGTGCAGGAGACTGGAAACACAAGAGACTGACGATGCTAGAATTTGCAGTGACGCACAAAGTGATGGAGGAACTCAATGGGTCAGGCAGTATCTGTTGGTGGAAATGGTCTGCTGATGTTTATCATCTGATGCAGGACACTCTTTCACCTAGTTAATTGTCTACAGCTAAGGGGAATAGGCATGGAATAAACAACCAGATATTTAAGGCTGAGGTTTGGAGAAATAACTTAATATATTTTTATATGGGGGGTGTTGATGGCGGACCCAAATGCAAGACACAGGCACTGAAGTACTAGGAACAGGACAAGGTTTAACTAGGAAACGAGGGGAGTCAGGAAAAAACAACACTGGACATGGACACAGGCCCTGGACAAGACAAGGACACCCGGCCTGGGCTAGGCCTAAGACTTCGAAAGCTGGACCAGGACTGGAAACTTGGAACTAGGAGCCTGGGCTAGGACTCCGAGCCAGAGACTGGTCAGGGACCCGGAACCTGGGTCTTGACTTGGGCTCAGACCCCGGATCTAGGCGAGGACAAGACGTGGCTACAGGACTGGATGTGGAACTCCAGCACAGGACAAGGCACATGGATAGGATGAAAACACAAAGCTTTGACTTGGGCAGGACAAGAACACAAAGCTTTGACTTGGACAGGACGAGGTTCTTGGACTAGGCTTAGACAAGACGAGGTTCAAGGACTTGGCTTGGACTAGACGAGGTACTTGGACGTGGCTTGGACTAGGCGAGGTTTTTGGACAAGGCTTGGACTAGATGAGGTTCTTGGACTAAGCTTGGACTAGATGAGGTTCTTGGACGTGGCTTGGACTAGACGAGGTTCTTGGGCGTTGCTTGGACTAGACGAGGTTTTTAGATGTGGCTTGGACTAGGGACTCCTGGACTGGACAGGAGACTCCTGGACAGGACGAGGGAAGTCCAGCACAGGACGAGGAATCTGCAGTACCGGGCTGGGCGAGGAACTCCAGTGCAGGACGATGAGCTCCAGAGCAGGATGTGGAACTCCAGGCCAGGACTTAGCTCTTGGACTAGGCTAGGCTTGGCTCTTGGACTCGGCTTGGTTAGGCCCTTGGGTACGGAGCTGGGACACCTTCTTGGAGTGCAGGGCCGGGACCCTCCTAGGATGCAGGGCCGAGACCCTTCCAGGACGCAGGGCTGGGACCCTTTCTAGGATGCAGGGCCGGGATACTTCCTGGGATGTAGGACCAGGATACTTTTGCAGAGCTGCGACCCTTTCTTGGATGCAAGGCCGGGATACTTTCTAGGATGCAGGGCCGGGACTCTTTCTAGGGCGCAGAGCTGGGATGACTGCCGAGGTAAACCGCCAAGGTAAACTGCCGAGGTAACTGTCGGGGATTCGGATGGGGAGGGGAAGGGAACAGTCCAGCAAAAGAAGCTGACTTCCAAAGCTATTTATGTAGCCAGCCCAAAACTAGAATCAGGTGCCTAGATTAAGGAGCCCAATGGAACCGGGGAAAACAGGGAAAACCTGGAATACGGATCGATGGACCGGACAGTGAAGCGGAATGCGGACCATGGACTGGACCATGATACATATAGGAATATGAATAGCTTGAAATTCTCTGTCCCTTAGTATATAGACCTTCAATAGATTTTTGGGTACTTGAACAAGTGGGTGAAGTCATACCCTATATGTTTTAGCTAAGTAGATCAGAACTTGGAACTGGCATGGTTTCTGTGTCCATTTGGGTAAAAATATTGGAAATACAGTATTGCTGCCATCAGAGCCTTCCAGTCAACATTAAGTGGATTCATTTTGGGCTTAGGTTTATTGAGGTAGTGAAAGATAAGACAGCATAGAATGTAGAATAAACTATAACAGGGAAAATGCAATTCAGATTGACAATAAGGTCTATTATCATAAGGTAGGTTGTGGGGTCGAGAATCCACCTTATCATGCCATTCAATTGCCTCATAACAGCAGGGTAGAAACTATCCTTGCGTCTGGTGGTAAGTGCTTGCAGGTTTTTGTATCTTCTCCCTGATGGGAGGGGACACAAATGATAATGTCCAGGGTGGGTGGGGTCTTTGATTATGCTGATTGCTTTATCGAGGCAGCGAGAAGTATTGACAGAGTCCAGAGAAAAGAGCTTGGTTTCTGCAATGTGCTAAGTTGTGTTCACAACTCTTGCAGCTTTTTTGCAGTTACGTGCAGAGAAGTTGTCATACCAAGCCATGATGCATCCAGATACAATGCTTTCTATGGTGCATTGATAAAAATTGGAAAGGATCAATGGGGACTTGCCAAAATTCTTTAGCCTCCTGAAGAATGAGAGGCATTGGTCAACATTCTTTTCCATGTTGTCAACGTTTTTGGACCAAGACAGAACTTTGGTGACGTTCACTCCTAGGAACTTGAAGCTCTCAACTCTCTCAATCTTAGCAAATTGATGCAGACAGGATCATGTGCACTACCCCCTTCCTGAAATCAATCACTAAGTCTTGTTTTGCTGACATAGAGGAAAAGATTGTCATAACTCTATGTGACTAAATTGTCTACTCCTCCCTGTATTCTGGCTCATCGTTATTTGTGGCATGGCCCACTACAGTTGTATCATCTGCAAACTTTTACATAGTGTTTGAGTAGAACCTGACCAGACAATCACAAGTGTAGAGGGTGTAGAGTAGATGGCTGAGGATTAATCTTAGTGAGACACCAGTATTGAGAATAATTGTGTCAGGGGTGTTGCTGCCTATCCTTACTGATTGACATCAGTTTGTCAGGAAGTCATCTTGTTTTGGTGGTAGGTGAACTGTAGTGGGTTAAGTTTGTCTGAGAGGCTGACATACGCCATCACCAGCCTCTCAAAGCAGTTCATGATGATGGATGTCAGAGCCACTGGGCAATAGTCATTAGGACCTGTAACCTTGCTTTTCTTCAGTACTGGGAATGATCATGATCTTTTTAATGCAGGTATAAATCTCTGATGGAAAAAAGGAGAGATTAAAAATGTCTGCAAACTCTCCCGCCAGCTGATCTGTACAGGATCTAAGTACGTGGTCAGGAATGCCACTCAGGCCAAATGCTTTCAATGGACACACACTCAGGAAAACTGATCTTACAACCGCAATTATAACTCTGGGTTCAGGTGTATTGGAGGCTGTTGGGGTGGGTGATAACATACCAACCCCCTTCTGTTTAAAATATGCAGAAAATGCATCAAGCTCAGTGGAAAGGGATGTGCTGCTGTTGGTGATACCACTTGCCTTTGTTTTGTGACCTGTTTTAGTAGCTAAGCCCTGCCACAACTGATGGCTGCCCTGAGGCTCAATTTTGGACTGGCATTGTCTCTTGGCATCTCTCAAAGTTCAAAGTAAATTTTATTATCAAAGTACATATATGTCACCATGTACAAACCTGAAGTTCATTTTTTTTGTGGGCATACTGAACAAATCTATAGAATAGTTCCTTTAACAGACTCAATGGAAAGCTGCCCACCTAGGGTGTTCAACTAGAGTGCAGAAGACAACAAACTGTGTGTAATGGCTTCTTTGTAATGCTTCACTGCTAAGGCTAATGCATTGGCTTCTCTGTAATGTTCACTGCTGAGGTAACAGTTTCTCTGTAGCAGCAATATTTGGGTTACCCAGTTTGGTGGGGTCGAAGGCTGTTTCCCGGGATGAACACGAGCTGGGTGAGCTTGAGGGTTACATGTGCAAATATAAATAAATAGCAATAAACAACAAGAACATGAGGTGAAAAGTCCATGAAAGTGAGTCCATTAATTATGGGAACAATTCAGCGATGGGGCAAGAGAAATTGAGTGAAGTTATCCCTTTTTGTTCAGGCGCCTGATGAATGACTACCTGTTCTTGAACATGGTGGTGCGAGTCATGAGGCTCTTGTACCTTCTACCTGATGGCAGCAGCGAGAAGAGAGCATGACCTATGTGGTGAGAATCCTACATCAGTATTTCATGTAGATGTGCCCGATGATTGGGAGGGCTTTACCTGTGCTGGTCTGGGCCAAATCCACTACTTTTTGTAGGATTACTTTACGGAGCTTTACAGAGCTTTGCACTGATAGCTTTACTGAGATTGTATCTTGATAGCTTACAAAGGTCAGGGTAATTGGGCAGCACAGAAATGTACCGGTAAGTAGAATGCTTTACAGCATCTACAATGTGTAGTTGGGTTCAATTCCTCCTGCTGTCTGTAAGGAATTTGTACCTTCTTCCTTGACCACATGGGTTTCTTCTGGTTCTCTGGTTTCCTCTCACATATCAAAGGCATCCAGGTTAAGTTCAGCAAGCTGTACACATGTATGTTGACACCAGAAGGGCTACACCCAGCATTTTCCTGATGTTTTGATGGACATGTTACATGTTTAAAAAAAAGTTTATTTTAACCTGTTCTGAATGATGCAGCTCTAGGCTTCATTAAGGAGTGGATCTCCTGATTCATTCGTGATTTCTGGTTTTGGAACAACCAGATTGGTATACAGTCTCCAACACACTTGTCCATGATGGAGGTACCATACTCACCTAGGCTGGTAGCAGAGTCTTTGGACCTAGACCAATCTATTGACTCAGGGAAGTCATGTAGGAGCTCATCTCACTCTTCAAACCAGCAATGTAAACTTCCTGCACTGCAACACGCACAAAATGCTGCAGAAACAAAGCAGACCAGACAGCATCTTTGGAAAAGAGTAAACAGTTGGCGTTTCGGGCCAAGACTCTTCACCAGGGCTGGAAAGGAAGGGGAGAAGTCAGATCAAGAATGTGGGGGGAGGGGAGGAAGCACAAAGTAGCAGGTGATATACGTGGCTGTGGTAGCGGGGTGAAGGGAAGATTTAAATGTCTTGAGGGTGGGCATCCTTCAAAGAGACTTACTCCAGCATCTGCAGATATTCTCCTTTGTGTTGCTTTTCATTTCCAGCATCTCCAGATTTTCTCATGTTTGAGATGCTACGACTATTGCTAAATCCTTTCGAGGAATGCCTACCCAGGAGAAGTTTAAATCTTCCCTTGATGAGTATTCAGTGACACCCTCACTCACTGCTCCCCCTCTGTGATCTCTGCTGCCCTCTGACTCTTCGAGCATGTGCTCTCCCAGACCCGGGACCACAGCCACGTATTTCACCAGCCACCTTGAACTTCTTCCTCCCCTCCCTCCTCCTTCTCATTGTAGCTTCTGCCCTTGCTTTCCAGGTGAGGCAACACTTCACCTGTGAGTCGACTGGGGTGATATACTGCGTCCGGTGCTCCCAATGTGGCCTTTTATATATTGGCGAGACCCGACGCAGACTGGGAGTCCGTTTTGCTGAACATCTACGCTCTGTCCGCCAGAGAAAGCAGGATCTCCCAGTGGCCACACATTTTAATTCCACATCCCATTCCCATTCTGACATGTCTATCCACAGCCTCCTCTACTGTAAAGATGAAGCCACACTCAGGTTGGAGGAACAACACCTTATATTCCGTCTGGGTAGCCTCCAACCTGATGGCATGAACATCGACTTCTCTAACTTCCGCTAAGGCCCCACCTCCCCCTCGTACCCCATCTGTTACTTATTTTTATGCATACATTCTTTCTCTCACTCTCTTTTTTCTCCCTCTGTCCCTCTGAATATACCTCTTGCCCATCCTCTGGGTCCCCCCCCCTTTGTCTTTCTTCCTGGACCTCCTGTCCCATGATCCTCTCGTATCCCCTTTTGCCTATCACCTGTCCAGCTCTTGGCTCTATCCCTCCCCCTCCCGTCTTCTATCATTTTGGATCTCCCCCCCCCCCCAACTTTCAAATCCCTTACTCACTATTCCTTCAGTTAGTCCTGACGAAGGGTCTCGGCCTGAAACGTCGACTGTACCTCTTCCTAGAGATGCTGCCTGGCCTGCTGCGTTCACCAGCAACTTTGATGTGTGTTGCTTGAATTTCCAGCATCTGCAGAATTCCTGTTGTCTGCGAATATATTGGGAATGTCTGGTTTGATCTTTTTTTGCACTGTGTTTTGTACCTTTTCTCTCTCTCTCTCTACGCTGCCTTTTATAACTTATGCTCTTTGTGATGTCTGAATGAATGCGCCTATGATGCTGTTACAAGCAAGTTTGTCATTGTACTTATAACTCACTCTACTGCTGCACGTGACAATAAACCTGACGACTTGTGGATATGCTGAATAAACTCAGATGAAAAACTCAGAGTCTCTGCAGTGGGGAACATTGTCCACAGAAAAACTCTGTCCCCACCCCTTACATCAGTTGTTCCACCACGTGCCTGATATCAGACTCCTGAAACAGGCTCACTCTACTGATCTCTGCCGCAGCAGGAGATACCCAGAAAACCTGAGGAAAAGACTGAAGAGCACACTCAAAACCTACATGGAAAAAAGTAATACTTCTCAATGTATTCCTGGGATTCCTGGCCCATGAATACTCAAAGAGAGGAAGCATCATTCTGGGTGATGTAGGGTATACCAATGCCATCCATTCAAAGCACTCTGCACAATTGTTGGAAGGAGCACTTTGCCCCATTATCTTCTTACCTGCCAACCCCCAGTAGGCACCCCCATCTGTGACAGGCTTTGAATTTCATCTGTCACCTCAAAACCCACAGAACCTCAGAAGAAGCAAGTAAGCCTCAATCTCAAAGGACTGCTTAAGGAGAAGATAGATGTCTACTGCACGGATTCAGTGGTCGATTGGACATAACATTGCAGTAAGCTTGAATATGCAACATCAGGGTCAATAGATGAAAGAGGAGTCTGAAGTTAATTAAAATGAAATGCTTTTGCAGCCTTCTTCTTAGGCAGTCTCTTGGGAATGTGGATGACCCATTCCATTCTGGTCCCATGGCTTCTGAGATAGCCATTTGGTATCTTTGACTCTTTCCATTTGAGATGTAAGAGGAACTTGTGTAGGTTGTGAACTGATTCATTTTCAAAGGACGTCTGTGTGTTCTCAATGCATGGATTCAAAACTTGGGCTTCTGAGAAATCAGTGGAGATCCTGCAATTTTTCATGTTACACTGCACAGTAATATGCAGCATTAGAGTCATACAGCCTGGAAACAGCTCCTTCAATTCAATTTGGTTATGCTTGTATTTGCTTGCATTCAACCTACATCCCTTAAACTTTTCCTATCTACATACATGTCTAAAGACCTTTCAAACATTGTAACTGGACCTGTCTCTATAGCTTCCTCTGTGAGAAAACATTTCTCATCAGGTCCATTTTCATCTTTCCCCACTTATCTTACAACTATGGTTTTGGATTCTCCTTGTTCCTTTTCACGCCTTCTGATGGAATCTTACTATTTCTTTAGCATTTTTTGCCTGTTTTTTTTTATGAGGCCAAGTTGCCAGCTCAATGCTCAACTCAGAATGGATGGAAAGCATGCAAAGAGCCAGTCAGATCTGAACCCAGGACCACGTGTCTTGAAGTCTGGTGCAGATGCCACAACACCACAGGCTGTCTTTTGGGTTCTCCTACCCTAGGAAAGAGACAGTGGCCATTCACCTTTTCTATGCCCCTCATGATTACATATACAGTATTTCTTTAAGGTTACCCTTCAGCCTCATACGTTCAAAGAGAAAAATTATTGTTTTCTACCATTAAGCCAATTTTATAAAAATTGACTAGCTTACCCTTGATTTCATGTGATCTAACCTTCCAGACCAGCCTAGCATGAGTGACCTTGTCAAAGGCCTTGCTGAAGTCCACATTGACAACATTTACTGCCCTGCACTCATCAGTCTTCTGTGTTATTTCCTCAAAAAAGCTCAACCAAATTTGTGAGGTACAATTTCACACAGATAAACTCATCCCTTTTCAGGTAGGGTTTAAGTACAGCTTTGAGTCTTGTGTTTCTCGAAGTCTCTGTCAATGAGAATCCATGGAGAAAGATTCTGGACCACTAACAGAGCTGCTGACTCACAGCTTCAGAGACCCAGGTTCAGTCATGACCTCTGGTGTTGTACGTGTGAAGAGAGCTTTTTACCTTGTAACTGCAGGTTTTCCTATGTGCTCCAGTTTCTTGCCACATCCTAATGACTGGTGAGTCAGGAGGTTAATTAGTCACTGTAAATTGCCTTTAATGTGTAAGTGAGTGATAGATTTTGACAAGAGCTGATGGGAATGTGTTGAAAGTAAAACAGCATAGAGTATAAATTGGATAAATGGTACTAGATGTAAATGACCCATCACGGACTTCAGAGACTGAACAGCAGTTTCTGTGCTCCATTGTGCTCTGATTCAAAGGAAGAATTTGAGCTGAAGTAGCTGTTTGTTTCTTTCTCTGCAGAACCTGATCTACCTGATCTTCTAAGTATTTCTAGCACTTGTGAATATTTAGTAGATTTCCAATATCTTCAGTGGGTTGCTTTTCTGTTATTAATTCTGATGATCAAATGAACACATGAAGAGCCTGATTTGAATGGTTCCACAATAGTAAGGGAAATGCCATGACCCTCTGTGGCATCCTTTGTTGTGTGCAACACATTTATTCAAAATGTAACTATAATAACTGTAATAAATGATTTGAAATTGAATTTAAATCAGTGAAAGGCAACATGCTGTTGTAATTCATCCATCTTAATGCCATTCCATTAATTACATTTTATAGGAGATTAATGGAATAATTTCTCCTTGGAGAATTTGTATGAAGCTAGCATAAAAAGGATGAATATTCTGACCCAGATCACACACTGGATCTTTTGCAGCAGAATCCTTCTAGCTGTATTTAATTGCAAAAAAAAATGTGTTTTATGGTTCCCTTTATTTATTCATGCACAATGGGCATAAAGAGCATGATTCCACTTCCCCAGCAAAAAAGGTTGGATTTTGGTACTGGTATTTGTTTGAATATTGGTTTATTGTTGTCATATGTACCAAGATAGAGTGAAAAGCTTGCCTTGCATGTTGTTTCTACTGATCAAAGCATTACCCAGTGCATTGAGGAAGAATAAGGGTAAAACAATAACACAGCAGAATAATGCATAAAAGCTACAGAGAACGTGCAGTGCGAGTAAACAATAAAGTGCAAGATCATAACAAGATAGATTGTGAAGTCAATCTTATCATGCAAGAGTCATGATATCATGATATCATCTTATTATGCTGGATGCCTTACTAAGGAATCGAGAAGTTTAGACAGAAAGGGAGGCTGATTTCCATGATGTGCTGAGCTGCATTCACAATCCTCTGTAGTTGCTTGCAGAATAGTTGCCATACCAGGCTATTACGCATCCATATAGAATGCCTTCTACAGTGCATCAGCAAAAATGGGTAAAGTAAGGTGGAACATGCCAAATTTCATTCCTCTCTCTAGAAAATAGAGGTAATGGTGAGCTTCACTTCTAGGAACTTGAAGCTCTCAACTCTCTCAACCTCAACGCTGTCATTGTCGACAAGAGCATATGCACCACCCTCTCTCTGAAATCAATGACCAGTACTTTTGTTCTGTTGACATTGAGAGATTAAAGGGTTTCCTCGCTGATATCATTAATAACAGGGGAAACCATGGTCAAGGTGCGTGCAATTTTCATGTCTTTGCCTGTAAATCCTTGTGTCATGCAGCTGTGAAAACTTCTGCTCATTGAATTTACGTGGGAATACAGACTCTGGGCAGGTTCCACACTTGTTTGTTGAGGGAGGAGTATTGAATAGTAGAACAGTATTGCAGAAGTTCCCTTAAAGTATTGCAGTTCCCTTAAAGTGGCATCTTGGGTAGATAGGTTGGTGAAGAAGGGTTTTGGTGTGGTAGCCGTCATCAGTCAGAGCACTAAGTATTGAAGTTGAGATGTTATGTTTGCTGTTGTACAAAACATAGGTGAAGCCATGTTTGAATTTTGTTTTCAGTTTTGTTTCTATAGGAAAGGTGCCATTAAACTGGAACTTGCTCAGAGATATATAAGGATGTTGTCAGGACTAAAGGGACTGAGTTATAGAAAAAGTTTGAGCACATCAAGACTATAACCACTGGAGCAGAGGAAAATGAAGAGTGATCTTTTTGACCTTTGTAAAATATGTGCCATGGGAGCATAGCACTTAGCTTAATGCTATCACAGCTCAAGGCAATGGAATTCAATCCTGGCATCCTCTGTAAGAAGTTCCCTCCTGAGGAATGCGTGGGTTTTCTCTGGGTCCTCCGCTTTTCTCCCATGGTCCAAAGACTTACTAGGTAAGTTAAATGGCCATTGTAAATTGTCTCATGATTAGGTTAGGGTTAAATCGGAGTTCTTGGGGATTGATAGGACAGCATGGCTCAAAGGGCCAGAAGGGCCTATTCTGTGCTGTATCTCTAAATAAATAAATTAAATTAAAAAATGGAATCATGAAAGGCATAGACTGGTGAACGCACACAGACTTTTTTCCAGGACTAGGGATATCAAGAACTAGAGGGTATTGGTTTAAGGTGAGAAAGGAGGGATTTAATAGAAACCTAAGGAGCAACATTTTCACCCATAGGGTGGTCAGTATATGGAATGCACTGCCAGCGGAAGATGTTGACATGTAAAGTGACATGGAGAGGTGCATGGTCAGGAATCAGAATCAGAATTCACAATCAGATTTGTTATCGCTGATATAAGCATGTCATGAAATTTGTTGTTTTGTGGCAACAGTGCAATGCAAGACATGGAAAATATTTTAATTGCAATGTAAAAATGATAAATAAATAAATAGTGTAGAATGGGAAAAGCGATGCAGTGTTCATGGACTGTTTATAGATTGGATGGCAAAGGGGAGGAACTTGTTCCTGAAGCATTGAGTGTGAGTAATCAAGCTCCTGTACCTCCTCCCTGATGGTAGTGATGAGAAGAGGGCTTGTCCTGGATGGCGAGTTGTAGAGGGATATGAGCCAAACACAGACAAATGGTATTAGCTTAGATGGGCTTCTTGGTTGGTAGAGATGATTTGGGTTGGACAGCTTGTTGCCATTCTGCATGACTCAATGTCTCACAATGATACTATAAGAAGACATGACAAAAATTGGACTAGAATAGAGCAGTGCACAAATAGAATAGCAAAACCTGACGTACAAATGAACTGCTGGGCAGATCTTCAATGGATCACTCAATCCCAAAAGACAATCAACTGAGCCAGACTGTTGAACGTTGTTGTATTAAGCTCAACATAACATCATTCTGAAAAATTAATTACCTAACCAGCATCATACTACTGAATCAATAGCCACTTCATGTTCACTGGAAAACTGAATAAGCCATAAGACTACATTGCAGCAATTTAGCTAAGTAAGCCAGCAGAACTGCTGCTATAGAACACCAGAAACCAGGGTTCAATCCTGATCTCCAGTGCTGTCTATGTGGAGTTTGTATATCCCCCCAGTCGCCAGGAGGCTCAACACCAGGTCCTCTGGATTCTTCCTATATCCCAAAGGTGTGAATGTTGGTCAGTTAATTAGACTCTGTATATTACACTGTGTGTACATGAGCCATAGAATATTGTGGGTGGAGTCGACGAGAATGTGGGAAGATTAAAGGGCAGGATTAATATAAAATTAGTGCAAATGGTTGGTTGATGCTCAGTGTGGACATGGAGACTAAGGAGCCCATTTCCAGGCTGTAACTTCATGGCTATGATCCTGACTTGATGGCACCTCTCAGCCCTGTCTTCTAAGTGAAGTTTACCGGATTAGCATGAATATTAAAATTCATAGAGAGTTTAAGAACTTGGCACAAAACTATGTTCATATGCAGCTTGGCTTATCACACTTCATTTATTGCTTGTAATTTTATCTCACACTATTATAAAGTGGTGGATGTTGTCTATATGGACTTCAGTAAGGCCTTTGACAAGGTCCCACACGGAAGGTTGGTTAGGAAGATTCAATCGTTAGGTATTAATATTGAAGTAGTAAAATGGATTCAGCAGTGGCTGGATGGGAGATGCCAGAGAGTAGTGGTGGATAACTGTTTGCCAGATTGGAGGTCGATGACTAGTGGTGTGCCTCAGGGATCTGTACTGGGTCCAAAGTTGTTTGTCATATGCTTTAATGATCCAGAAGATGTGGTGGTAAATTGGATGAGTAAGTATGCAGACGATATTAAGATAGATGGAGTTGTGGATAATGAAGTAAGTTTTCAAAGCTTGCAGAGAGATTTAGGCCAGTTAGAAGAGTAGGCTGAAAGATGGCAGATGGAGTTTAATGCTGAAAAATGTGAGGTGCTGCATTTTGATAGGACTAATCAAAATAGGACATACGTGGTAAATGGTAGGGCATTGAAGAATGCCGTAGAACAGAGGGATCTAGGAATAACAGTGCATAATTCCCTGAAAGTGGAATCTCATGTGGATAGGGTGGTGAAGAAAGCTTTTAGTATGCTGGCATTTATAAATCAGAGCATTGAGTATGGGAGTTGGGATGTAATGTTGAAATTGTATAAGGCATTGGTGAGGCCAAATTTGGAGTATTGTGTACAGTTTTGGTCACCGAATTATGGGAAAGATGTCAACAAAATAGAGAGAGTACAGAGAAGATTTACTAGAATGTTACCTGGGTTTCATCATCTAAGTTACAGAGAAAGTTTGAACAAGTTGCGTCTTTATTCTTTGGAATGTAGAAGGTTGAGGGGGGACTTGATAGAGCTACTTAAAATTATAAGGGGGATAGATAGAGTTGATGTGGATAGGCTGTTTCCATTGAGAGTGGGGGAGATTCAAACAAGAGGACATGAGTTGAGAGTTAAAGGGGGAAAGTTTAGGGTTAATATGAGGGGGAACTTCTTTACTCGAGAGTGGTAGCTGTGTGGAACGAGTTTCCAGCAGAAGTGGTTGAGGCAGGTTCGATGTTGTCGTTTAAAGTTAAATTGGACAGCTACAGTGCACGTGCGCTGGTCGTGCATGCAGCCTGTTACAGCCGTTCCGACTAGTTTTCTTACTTTTTTCTTCTTACTTTTTTAACTGACGTTATTTGTTGTATTTTTTCCACGGTAACACGTTGAAGCTGCACCCTCTCTAACATGCTGGTGGAGAGAGTATTATTTGGGTTTTTAACGCTGGAAATAGTTACATTCGGACACGTCTCATTAGCGAGGCAGCAGTATGGTCACATTGTTTATTCCAGGGACCAGCTGATTGCGCTTATGCCGGCCGGTTTAGCGAACAGAGCAGTGGACACCCTGGTTGAAATCTGGAGGAAAGCACACAGAGGATGCAGAGGGGGATCAAAAAGGCGAGGAAAGAGGGCCGGGTCGAGACAACAGAGACTTATTGATAAGAGGAGTTCTCCACTTGGACTGCATGTGGACATACCCGACCAAAACTTTTCCATGGAGGGCTTCCAGACCGTTCGGGCTGACTGGAAGTGCACTGAGAGCGGTAAGCGTAAAGGAGTTGGGGGCTTGCTGTTCTGGTTAACAATGGATGGTGCAATCCTGGTCATATTACGACCAAGGAACTTGTTTGTAGCCCGGATATTGAACTTTGTGCTGTTGGACTCCGGCCATATTCCACCAAGTTACAACACTGGTTGTTCCTGCCTGTGGCCATCGAACTTTGCAGCTCCTGACGTGGAGGGTCAGACACCCTGAGCCAATAGGCTGGTCCTGGACTTATTTCCATCTGGCATAGTTTGCATATTGTTGTTTGATTGTTTGTGGTTTTTGTATTGCTATATTCTTGGTTGGTGCAGCTGTAGCGAAACTTAATTTCCCTCGGGATCAATAAAGCATGTCTATGTCTATGTCTATGTCTATATGGACAAGACAGGAATGGAGGGTTATGGCTGAGTGGAGGTTGGTGGGACTAGGTGAGAATAAGAGTTCAGAACAGACTAGAAGGGCCGAGATGGCCTGTTTCCATGCTGTAATTGTTATATGGTTATATAGTCATAGTCATAATCATAGTCATGGTCATACTTTATTGATCCTGGGAGAAATTGGTTTTCGTTACAGTTGCACCATAAATAATAAATATTAATAGAACCATAAATAGTTAAATAGTAATATGTAAATTAGGCCAGTAAATTATGAAGTAAGTCCAGGACCAGCCTATCGGCTCAGGGTGTCTGACCCTCCAAGGGAGGAGTTGTAAAGTTTGATGGCCACAGGCAGGAATGACTTCCTATGACGCTCTGTGCTGCATCTCGGAGGAATGAGTCTCTGGCTGAATGTACTCCTGTGCCCACCCAATACATTATGTAGTGGATGGGAGACATTGACCAAGATGGCATGCAACTTAGACAGCATCCTCTTTTCAGACGTCACCATGAGAGAGTCCAGTTCCATCCCCACAACATCACTGGCCTTACGAATGGGTTTGTTGATTCTGTTGGTGTCTGCTACCCTCAGCCTGCTGCCCCAGCACACAACAGCAAACATGATCCCACTGGCCACCACAGACTCGTAGAACATCCTCAGCATCATCCGGCACATGTTATAGGACCTCAGTCTCCTCAGGAAATAGAGACGGCTCTGACCCTTCTTGTAGACAGCCTCAGTGTTCTTAGAACAGTCCAGTTTATTGTCAATTTGTATCCCCAGGTATTTGTAATCTTCCAGCATGTCCACACTGACCCCCTGGATGGAAACAGGGGTTACCGGTACCTTAGCTCTCCTCAGGTCTACCACCAGCTCCTTAGTTTTTTTCACATTAAGCTGCAAATAATTCTGCTCACACTGTGTGACAAAGTTTCCTACCATAAACCTGTACTCAACCTCATCTCCCTTGCTGATGCATATATTATAGGCATATTATCACCGGAAGCACAGAGAGTCTCTGCATAAGTAACAGTTGAAGTACACCACCACACAAACTAACCACCCCAGTAGTCAACATCGGCTTAGCTGTGGCAGGGACCGTGGTTCACATATTGGGCTCATCAGCCACCTCAGAACGCACAAACCAGAAGTGGGAGCACATCATCCTTGATCCAAAGGGACTCCCTAAGGTAAGTTTGTAATGGCCTTGTTGCATTAGCACAAATTCCACGTAAAAATCTATAGCTTCACTGTGCCCATAGAGACTTCTCTGGAACTCATGCCTAGGCATTGATCCTCATCCAATTAAATCAGCTACATGAATGTATTATACCAGCCAAAACAAACAGAATTATCAAACTATTCTAGGCTACCTAAAGTGTTTTAATAGTAAATATTGCTGTTATTTCCATTATAAATAAATCCTCATCCATAAACTGATCTAGATTATGAATAGAAAAGCAAATGAATACAATGCTCTTGAATGAGAACTTACTTCATCATTGTTCCTCTTCGTAGATCAAATAAATCAAGCAACATATTATGCCAGGAATATTTCTTCCATTTTTTCTTCCAATTTAATCTTCCTACTCTCACTGGAAACCAACTGTAGACTACCAATGTTAGATAACTGAAATTAAATCAGAAACGTCCAAGAAACACTCAGTGGGCTAGGCAGCATATGTGAAAGAGACATTAAACTGTTTCTCTACTTCTTTCACCCCATTTTCCATGTCTTTCTGTTTTTATTCCTCGCCTTAACCTCAATTAAATTCCTCCTACCCAAATTAGAAAGCATTGGTTCGTGAGGTTGCATGGATAGAGACTACTTTTTGTGACGCGTGAGAACCATCTCTTGCACAAGAAGCTTATCAGCAAAGTCTGAATCTTCTTATGGAAGTAGTTAAACTAATCCTTAGTCTGAACTTCCAACTGATTTATCATTGGACGTTCCACTGCTCTCATAGTAATGTGGATGGGTGGGTTTTTAAATACTCAGATAACCCACTGATTGTTGGCAATGTAGTTAGAGCAAAATATTGATAAAGGATACAGTGGGATATAGATCAATTGCAGATAAAAATGGAGAAATAATGCATTCAGTCTTGATAAAGGGTTTCAGCCCAAAATTTCAACTGTTTATTCCTCTTCCTAGACCTTGCTTGACCTGCTTAGTTTCTTTAGCATTTTGAGTGTGCTTCACAATGAAAAATATACTTGCAGTAGCAACATAGCCACATAGCATCAGGTACACAGTCATTGCAAGGAAAGCATAAATGAAACATAAAATATACACAGTTCTTGCAATTAGATCAAATATAAAGTTCATTATGTTGCAAACGGATCAAAGTGGTGAGAGTGTTGCAATACTAAGGCAGTGATTAGGATTATACAAACTGGTTCAAGAATTGAATGGCTGAATTGCAGTAACTGTTCTTGTAGTGTGGGACTTCAGACTTTCAGTATCTCTTGCCTGATGGTCGCTGTGAGATGATGGCATGGCCTGGGTGGTTGGGATCTTTGAAGATGGATTGTGCCTTCTTGAAAGGTCACTTCACGTAAACATTACCAGCAGAGGGGCGGAATATGTCTGCGACATATTGGACTGAATCGTCCAGGCTCTGCAGCCTCTTACGTTCCTGCATATTTGAATTTCCATTCCAGACTACAACACAACTAGTCGGGATAGTTTCAACAGTACAGCTGTAAAAGTTTGTTAGAGTGTTTGGAGAAATGCGTACCCTCCTTAACCTTCTAGAGAGTACTTTTTGACTTCATGTTGTCTCTCTATGTATTGGTTGCTACTGATCTCCTACAATCCAATAACTACTATCAGTTTTATATATTACCTGGCTGATGATTATTTGGAAAGAGAAATAGGGAGGTTGCTTCTGTTCAAACTCAGCCTAATCCACCTTGAGGGACTTTTCTATTATCCCTTTGATTTAGTGCATTCAAAACATTGCTCTGTGAACATGGAAAAAGTCCAAAATGGTCTCAGCTGGGGGAGTGGAGGAATTAAAAAAAAAACAATTGTTCCTTGTATTGAGTCTGAAGTAATTTCACTAGGAGCAGGCTGACAATGAATACTTAAAAGACAAGGGATTAGGACTGAAGAGATTTAACAGAGAGCAAGGGAAATCACAATGAAAACTGGTATTAACCATATCTAGAGCTTGGATGTTCAACCATGAACATTGTTCAAAGTTCAAAGTAAATTTATTATCAACGTACATACTGTATATGTCACCATATACAACCCATGCAGGCATATTCAGTAAATCCAAGAAACATAGCAGAATCAGTGAAGGACTGCACACAAGTAGACAGACAGACAATCAACGTGCCAAAATACAACAAACTGTACAAGTACTCAATAAAATAATAATAATAATAATGAATTAATAAGCAAATAAAGTAATTCCTTAGGTTGTGGTAACATTTCAGTGAAGAAGCGAGTGAAGATGAATGAGGTCATTCTCACTGGTTCAGTCAAGAGCCTGATGGTTGAGGGATAATAACTGTTCCTGAGCCTAGTGATGTGGATCCCGAGAATCCTGTACCTCTCCCTGATGGCAGCAGTGAGAAGAATGCACGACCTGGGTAGTGGGTGTCCCTGATGATGGATGCTGCTTTCCTGCAACGGCGTTTTATGTGGATGTGCTCAATGGTGGCAAGGGTTTTACTTGTGATGGACTGGGCCGTATCCATTAATTTTGGCAGGACTTTCCATTCAAGGGCATTGGTGATTCCATACCAGGCCATGATGCATCCAGTCAATATACGCTCCACCTCACATCTATAGAAGTTTGTCAAAGTTTTAGATGTCATGATGAATCTTCACAAATTTCTTAAGAAGTGGAAGTGCTGCCAAGCTTTCTTCATAAGTGCTGGGCAGAGGACAGATCCTCTGAAATGACAACACTGAAGAATTTAAATTTACTAACCCTCTCCACCTCCGATCCCCCTGATGAGGAATGGCTCATGGACCTCTGTGTTTCCTCCTCCTGAAGTCAATAATTAGCTCCTTTGCCTTGCTGGCATTGAATGAGAGGTTATTGTCATGGCTCCACTGAGCCTGATTTTCATTCTCCCTCCTATATGCTGATTTGCCACATAGTGAGACTTTCAGCTCACAAATGCATTGTGATGAGGAACCAGCTGACAACTTTTTTCTGCGAGGCACCATTTACAATTTGATAGAAAAGATTTTCATTGATGTGAAATTTTGAAAAAAGGTTAAGAAATTGCTTTTTCTTCTCAGCCATAATTGCTGCCATACCTCATATCAGTAAAATCCTTCAACTAAACATTAGAAAACGTTTTCAGGTATTCGCTGGAAGAAGTTCTCTAAAAATGATAAATACTGAGAAACAAGGTGGATCACTTCAATGATGTGGATTTCATTGCAGTGGACCAGATTGACTGGATGAACCTGGTATTCTCTGGCCCAGCACAAAGGGCTGAGGGCAGTATCATCAAGGTTGTTTCATTGCAAGCAAACATTTCAGCCGTGCTGCTCACAGATAAAAATGGAAATGTCTTTCATGGAAAGAAGGCAAATTTCCCTAGTGGCAGACGGCAGGAAGCAGCCACCCATCCACTCTCCAAGTCGTCCCCATGTCTTTTAAGGAAGACCTAATGCTGAGCTGTTGAGACAGCTCAAGGTCCTGGTCAAGGTCCCCAGCTCAGTATGTTGAGAAGTCAGGTGACAAGATGACATTATGCCTGGAAAAAAAGACCTTAATGGAGTTCTGTAAAGATCCGCTGGTCCATGGGACAGTATAAGTTATACCAGACTTGAACAGAGCAATTATTTTCAGTGGACTGGGTAAAAGGAATCATCTCTGGGTGTGGTGCTTTATGAGAAAAGCTCAGGTTTAATCTTTCTGCACACCACTCAGAGTGGAATGTCACTCGGAATCAACACAACCCTGAGGATTTCAGCAGAGAATGGAGGCTATACTGTGCTCTGTGGGGTGAAGATCACAGCAAATGACAAGGTAGCCTTTGGAGAACATAGAACAGTACACATAGTACAGGACCTTCAATCCACTTTTAACCTAGTTCAAGATGAAACCAACCCTTCCCTCTGACGAAGCACTCCAGTTTTCTTTCATCCCTATCTAAGAGCCCCTAATATATTTGCTTCTACCACCACCCCCTGGCAATGTCTTCCATTCAACCATCACTCTCTGTGAAAAAAACTACTTCCGACATCCTGCATATACTTTCTTCCAGTCTCCTTAAAAGTACGTCCTCTTGTATTGGCCGTTTCCACCTTAGGGAAAAAAAAATCTCTGACATTTAATACACACCAAAGAGAAAAGCCCTAGCTCACTCTTCCCTTCTTCATAATACATGTTTGCTACTCCAGGCAGCATCCTGGTAAATCCCCTCTGCCTTCTCTCTAACTTTCCCTCATATAATAAAGCAAACAGAGCAAAACACAAACACGAGGAAATCTGCAGATGCTGGAATTTCAAGCAACACACATAAAAGTTGCTGGTGAACGCAGCAGGCCAGGCAGCACCTATAGGAAGAGGACAGTCGACGTTTCGGGCCGAGAATCTTCATCAGGACTAACTGAAAGAAGAGCTAGTAAGAGGTTTGAAAGTGGGAGGGGGAGGGGGAGATCCAAAATGATAGGAGAAGACAGGAGGGGGGAGGGATGGAGCCAAGAGCTGGACAGGTGATTGGCAAAAGGGATACGAGAGGATCATGGGACAGGAGGCCTAGGAAGAAAGAAAGGGGGAGGGGGGAAGCCCAGAGGAAGGGGGATTAATGGATAGGGTATGAGGGGGAGGTAGGGCATTACCACTCTGTCCACTAGAGAAAGCAGGATCTCCCAGTGGCCACATATTTTAATTCCACGTCCCATTCCCATTCTGATATATCTATCCACGGTCTCCTCTACTGTAAAGATGAAGCCACACTCAGGTTGGAGGAACAACACCTTATATTCATTCTGGGTAGCCTCCAACCTGATGGCATGAACATTGACTTCTCTAACTTCCGTTAATGCCCCACCTCCCCCTCGTACTCTATCCGTTATTGCCCACCTTTCCCATTCCTCAATTCCACTCAAATAGCCTCCCTAGATGAGCCCTCTAATCTATCCTGTCAGAGCACTGCTATAATATTTTCTCTGACAAGCAATGCAACACCTCCCCCTCTTGTCCCTCCAATTCTATCACACCTGAAGCTATGAAATCCAGGAATATTTAGTTGCCAATCACATCCCTCCTGCAACCATGTTTCACTAATAGCTACAACATCATACTTCCAGGTATCATTCCATGCTCTAAGCTCATCCACCTTTCTTCCAATGCTCCTAGCATTAAAATAAATGCATTTAAGAAACTTTCCACCTCTTACTCTCTGTTTATCACCAATGGTGCAAACAACTTTACAACTTCCTTTTTCTTCCTTCTCCCCTATATCTGTTCCTACACTCTGGTTCCCCTCCCCCCTTGTATCTAGTTTAAATCCACTGGAGCCTCTCTAGCAAACCCACCCGCAAGAATATTTGTCCCCCTCCAGTTCAGATGTTTACATTTCATTGACTTTATCAACCAGCATTTCTGACAGCATTGTCAATATGTACAAAGGCAGACAATAAGTAAATCAGCAAAATGCTTTATCACCATGCTCACTTAGTGAGTGACATGCATGGTTTCACCAAGTACGGAGACAGGTTTTCAGGAATTTATCACAATACACACAAAAAGCAGCTAGTCAATGGACACACTCCTTTAAGTGGGTCACAGCCAGGAATGTGACATTAACTATGATTTTCACACTTTTGAGCTATTTCAGTGTAACAACCTAAAATTGCAGATGAAAAGGCACATGGAAGGATTAGAAGTCCAAACTGTACCTGTTTGAATGCAAGGAGCTTAACTGGTAGGATTGGGGGACTTAGATAATTGATCAGCATGTGGAAATGTGATATTGTTGCAATAACATAGTTGAACAAAGAGCAGTAACTCGGTGTATCAGGAGATAGAAGTGACAGGTATGAAAAAGAAAAAAAATGCAGTTAATTGTTAAGGAATGAAGCCAAGTGTCTGGCAGGGACAGTTGGGTCCAATTACACTGTTACAGAGTCATAGAGTTATTCAGCATGGAAATAGGACATTTGCCTTATTCCAACTCATCCATGCCAACCAAGTTCCTGGTTTAGCTAGTCCTATTTGCCTGCATTTGGTCTATATCTCTTGAATCTTTCTGGTCCACCAGATAATTATGATTACAGGCTATCAGTAAACTTGGAGCTATTTGGATCTGTGTTCTTCAAAGGATTGTAGCTTAGAAGCAATGAGTTCTATAAGACAAGGATTATAACATACAGCTTGAACGACATAGCTACAGGAAAATTACTGAATAGTTTTGCGGGTTACATTAAATTTAGAATTGTGGATGCACAGCTTCTCAGATCAAAGTTCAGTCATGACCTCAGGTATTGTCTGTGTTGAGTTTTCACATTCCCTCGATGATGACCTGGGTTTACCATGCCTGTTCCTATTTCTTCCCATATCTCAAAGGTGTTGTGATAGGTTAAATGGCAGTGGTTAATTCCTCCTAATCTCAGTTATAAAGGGCATCCTTTTATTCTGAGGCTATGCCCTTGGATCCTAGGCTAATAGACCCTGGATCCTAGATCCAATGACACAACGCTAAGAATGTATTGAAGAATATCAAAACTAAAGGAAGACTTGGGCCAGACCATGGCCATCATCACCACAGAGTTATGTCAACATATCCATGAAGAGCATGTACTTTAACTCTTCTTTCAGGATACAGTCAATGTACAATCAATGTTGTTCATGAGGGGCATTTAGGAGGCTCTTAGATAGACCCAACAGTATACAGAGAATTGAGGGTAATGAATTGCAGGCAGAAAGGAATAAGTGTCATTAGCTTAATTAGATTAGAACAATTTTGTGGCCCAAGTGACCTGTTCTTGTGCTGTACTGTTCTCCGTTCTACGCAGAACAAGCAAAGTTAAGGCCCAGCAACTTCAAACAATGTCTGGGCAACTGAAGGTCTGCCTAGGCAACCAGTAGCTGAAGATAATCTGCATCCTATTTCACTGATTTCCTCCACCTTGAAATCACAAGCATCTCCCCGGCGTTGATTGCCAAATGATCTCATTTTACTTTTTCGGTAGGCTGTATGAAATAACAACAGGTCAGATCTCCCAGCGTAATCCAGAGTTCCCTGTGTCAGGCAGTAGTTACCATCCCCACCAATCTCCACCTCAAAAGTAAAATCTAGGAGGTTTTTACAGGACCATTGACATCAGACCCCTTTAGACAATGTCAATAGCAAGGAACTAATGGTGGCAGTTTGGTCCTAGTGAAAGATCTCAGTCTGAAATGTTGATATTTATTTCTTTTCATAGGTGTTGCCTGATCTGTGGAGATCCTCCTGCATATTGTGTGTGTTGCTCTGGACTTCCAGCATCTACAGAATGGTATCTCTGACAGGTTAGTATGATTTTTATTTCATACAACCTACTTCACAATGCTTATTTGCTGAGACACTAATGGTGGTAATTTCTTACATGCAGGTTTATCAGGATGTTGTCAGCATGCCATTCTACTCATATTGCTCTCACACAGACTAGGCTGTTGTAAATCCAAAAAATGCAGATGCTGAAAATTTGAAATAAAACACAAAAATACCAGAAGCACACAGCGGGATAGGCAGTATTTGCTGGAAGAGAAAACAAGAGTCGCTTTCTAGATCAAAGACCATTCATCCAGTTGTTGCTTTTGTTTACAACATGCTTCATGTAATCCAGTGTCTCCGTTCATTCCTTTTATTCAATGTTACATTGACTACACATGACCGTCCCTATTTTCACCCTCCCCTCTGACATCTCAAACCTGACTTGTTCAGCATTGAGCTGCTTTTCCACATCTAAACCATTCATCTTTGCACTCTTATGGAGCAGTAGCACAATCTCCCGTGTGCATCATCCACAGTCTTCCGTTCTGCAGATCTCTTTCTCTAATCACCATTTATGCCACGTGAGTGTCTGTGCTTCGCTGAAGTATATTCACATGACAGTATTCACAAACTGATGGTGTCAATTACCAATTTGTTCAGAAGGCTTTAAAGAAAGTCAGACTGAACTCTCCATCAAAGCTTATCACTAGGACAGAAGATCAACTCTCTGATCTTTCATGCTTCTCCCAGTATGAAGCCTTACTGAAGGTGATTGTTGGATTGAAGATACATTTAAAAGCTGATCGTTCAATCAGCGTGACAACCTTAGGGCATTATTATCCCTGCTCCCTTTATCGGTGTCATAACTAAAGCAAACATATTTATTTCTTCTGCTTCATCCCCTCCCTCCACCACATGTACGGTATCCAGCAGGTCACTTCTATGGATTTGCCTTTCTGTTCAGAGGCATACGGGGTGCAACTTGTAAACCAACCTTCAGCCTCTTGAAAGACTTGCACCTTTGTGCAACATGCCCAGTGATGTGACCACCATAACATCAAGCTACCTTATAAAATCATAAACAAGAGCTGGAAATCCAAGCAACACACCCTTCCTGCCTAAGGGTCTCGGTCTGTAACGTCAACTGTACTTTTATTCATAGATGCTGCCTGGTCTGCTGAGTTCCTCCAGCATTTTCAGTACGTTGCTTATAAAAACTTAGCATGGTTAAAGTACAGATGGAGGCTATTTGGCCCATCATATCTACATGCCTCAGTACCCAAGCAACTCACCACTCTTCTGATCCTGTCTCCATATCCTTATGTTATTTTTACAATTGAGTATTTATCTAATTCTACCTTGAAGGACTTTCTCACATGAGTAGCCAGTATATTCCAGATTTCAACCACAAGATTTCCCTCATGCCACTATTAGTTTTAATCCCCTTTATTTTATATTTGAGACCTCTAGTCCTGAACCCCCTCCAACAACAGGAATAGCCTCACGCCTGAAACATTGACTGCCCAATTCCCTCCACGGATGCCGCCTGATCTACTGAGTTTCTCTGACTGATTGTTTCCCCAGATTGCAACTTCTGCAGAGTCTTGTGTCTCCTTTGTCAGTTTATATACTTCCATCAATTCTCCCCTCATCTTTCTCTTCTCCAAAAAAAACAGTTCCAACCTTTCTGGGTCCCAATCTATCCTTGTAACTCTAGCACCTCATCCCAGGAAACATTCTCATAAAGGTTCAGCAAGACCTCTCTGCTTTTATACTCTATGCCTCTTCTTGATACAGGCCAGAAATGTGTGTACCTTGTTAACTATTTTCTCCATCTGCCCTGAACTTTACTCAACATATTTAACCAAAAAAACCTAGGTATCTCTGCTCCTGCTCTCTTTTTAGAACATTGTTCTTCACTCCCAGTTGAATTGGCATTCCAAACCTGTATCTACTCAAATGGCTAGGAACTGATCTCCATTGGCCTTAAAGGCAGCAGAAACAGAATCAGTGGATGAAATTGTGTAAAACCATTTGTCTGGCTGTGGGGAAATAGCAGGAGAATGGAACTGTTGGGATTGCTTTTCCATGAGCCAGCATAGATTCAATGGGCTGAGTGGTCTTGTTACATACTGTGACAATCCTATGATTCGATAATTCTCTGATCCTCTGAGAAAGACCCTGGTTAGCTAACCGATGTTATTCCTTAGCCACTCCCTGTTGCTTATTGCATTCTGGTTGTAGAATATCACTGAGGGTTTCTGTTTTCACACCTACTATAATTCAGCAATGTATTAGTAACTGTTTCCCATTTTAGGGTGTAAAGAAATTGCGAACAGTACTTAATAAATGGATGTTTATTCTATCCCTTATTTTCCAAAAAGAAGAGGTTGAAGGATTTCTGTCATCCGGCTTATCTGACTTTTGGAAAGTTTATCACAAGGAATCACTAATTAAGCTAAATGTTGGGTCCTCCCATATTTCCTGTGTTTTGCTTTGGATTTCCAGCATCTGCAGATTATCTCATGTTTGTAAAAATTATTAGAGTTGTGGATCTCCTGGAATCACCGGTTTCCTCCTTGGACACCTCTAACAGCTTTGGAGATCACCATAAAATCTCACATCGCAATGGAAGCCTTTGGGATATTGTGCATGCTGGCTTTTCTCCAATATAACATTGGAACTGAGGATGGACATGCTCAATGTAAGTAACTATGTAACCTGTTGTTGAGGAAGTGAGAGAGGAAGAAGACTATGATGCCCATTATCAGATCAATGATTACTTTCATAATGGAGCTTGGATACTAGAGCTGATGTCTTCTCTTAACCTTGCAGAGAAGAATCTACATTAATTTGCGCAAAAGACAACCCCACCCTCATCAGCCTTCTTCAAACAAGTGCTACAAATTTGTTGCTTGTTAGTTTCTAACTGCCTCAGGTGTCCAGTGCTTCCCAGAGTTTGGTCAAATTGTTAAAATCTACAGGGAGTGATGCACCATCTGTTTTATCTTTAACTGAAAACTTCCAAACAAATGAGTTACTCCCCGACAGGCAGTTTCAGAATTCTGTGCTCGCTATCTCTGCAACATGATTTTATCCCAGTTTAATTTAGGTCAGCTGCTGTCCCTATTGGTTCACCGCTCATTGAATTTTACCCACAGATTCTTCTGTCTCTGTGTCCCCCAGACAGTTTGATGTCCCTGATTCAAACTCTGCAGTGTGATTGCCCGATTTTATTTTCTCTTCAATCGATGATCTTTCTAACATACCATTCCTCCTCACGGCTGTGTATGAGGGATCAAAACATAAAGTTAGATGCAATAACTCTCATCAGTGGGTTCACTCCTGGTCCCCAGTGCTCTCTGTGTGGAGTTTTCATACTCTTCCTATGACCATATATGTTTCTTCCAAACTTCCAAAGACGTGCTGGGAGGTTAATTGACAACTGTTAACTACGCCAATATAAATTACGTCCGGAAAGCACACCGAATACACTCACCCAAGAGCTCCTACAGGACTCCTCTGCACAGGCAAGGACTGGAACATGACGGCAGATCTTGGCGGACAGCTACAGCTGCCCACAGAAATCACCGCCACATCTCTCCACCCAGACATATTACAGTGGTCCATGGCTGCCAAGACAGTCCTCCTTGTTCAGTTAACCATCCCATGCGTGGAAGGCTGCCCACAAGCAGAAAAGCCTGAAATACTCAGAGCTGGCAGCAGAGTGTAAAGCCAGCTGGAGGTCTATCACCTACTCTGTGGAGGTATGATGCCGGGGCTTTGTTGGTGCACCAATGACAAGGTTACTCCGTGATATGGCAGTGACTGGAGAGCAGCTCAGGTGGACCACCAAAGAGTTGGCTGAAGAGGCAGAGAAGGGCAGTGTTTAGCTGTGGCTGAGGAGGAAGGACAAAAATTGGGGGACCAATCAACCCTCTTGGAAGCTGCAGGAGTGACAGGGAGATGTCTGCACCACTGCTCCGCCACCAGGATATGTACTAGGACTAGGGGAGTGAAACATCAATGAGTGGTGGTCCCTGGCTGATAACCTTGCAGCTGACTTTCAGGCACTGTTGGAGGTGCGGCAGGCAGCAACAACATCTCCCTTTTAGTCTCATTGAATGTCAGAAAGGATTTAAAGATGAGTTGATGGGCATCTGTGACAGAGAACAAACGAGACGTCCAGGGAAATGAGGAGAGGGGAATGGTAGAGATACAATTACTGCCCTTGGTGCTGCATGGATACGAAAGTCCAAATGGGCTCCTTCTGATGAAGTCTTCATGAAGGGTCTCAGCCCGAAACATCGACTGTTTGTTCCTTTCAATAAATGCTGCCTGACCTGATGAGTTCCTCCAGCATTTTGTTTGTGTGGTTGTAGGTAGAAGACAGGAAGGATACCAAGGCTGAATGATGTTACAGGGGCATTTGTGGCCTTGTGTCCTGGAAGTTGTTCTTAGAGTGGACTGATATGTTGTAATCAACAACTTTGTGTGTCAGACCATGATTGCTGGTATTCCCTTCTTATAATAACCCTCTACTCTAGCAGGACCAAATCACACATATGAGGGGTGATTGATAAGTTTGTGGCCTAAGGTAGAAGGAGATGAGTTATACAGCTCTCATTAGATGCACGTGCAGTTCAACTCTTTGAGTGATTATGCATAAAGTTTGAAGTTAATAACTCATCTCCTTCTACCTTAGGACACGAACTTATCAATCACCCCTGTTGTGGACCACTCTGGCGGTCCAAGATGCCGACTTCTACAAAGAAGGGATTCACATGCTTCATGACCGCTGGACTAAGTGTGTACATGTAGGACGGGACTATGTTGAAAAATAAATGTGCTAGGTTTTCTAAAATTGACTCCTTCTACCTTAGGCCACAAACTTATCAATTACCCCTTGTAATGCTCTTCACTTACACAGAGGAGTGCAATATTTACAAATTTTTGATACTGTATATTTAGAACAGAGAAACATAACCTTCAGACCATTAGTTCCACACCAAATTTATGGTGCAAGCTGGGTTACCCTTTTCCTCTTTCATCAATCCTGTATAAGCTACATTCTGTTTATTTTTATATTTCTTGTTATTTTATCTTTGTTGTTTTTCCTTTGTCTGTCTCCATTTGTCATTCACCTGCCACTGTTTTACAACTGTACCCTTGCTTGCTTCCCCTATCTGCCACAACCTGCCTGTCATCTTACACCCTTGCTCAATCCACCATTCACCTCAGATTCCAGTCTCACTTCTCTCCTTCCTCTCTTTATGTTGGACACTTTGCCTCTCCACTCTCAGTTCTGATGCAGGGTTTAACCCCCCAAAAAAATCAACATTTCCATTCCTCCCGGAGATTTTGCACAAAGTGTAGAGTTCCTCTTGTGGCTCTAGATTCCAGTCTCTTGTGATCTTCTATATTTCTTTGTCCCTGTTTTCATATTCAAGAAAACTTTTTCCAATAGGCAGATCCACCTTCTAACCACACTTAATGCCAAACTCATTAGTGACTCTATTACATAGGTAACCCTTAGGCTTGCCCAGCTCATGTTTGTCTAGAGGAAACAGCCTTTGGCCCCGCCAAACTGGGTGATCACGTTTGTGTGGATGCAGTGTATTGTACCCCCAGTTACAAACCCACAATGCAAAATATCAGACAGTACACCATATGCAATTAAATGATTGAACTTTATAAATCTTAATCTGAATATAGGGTTAGTAATGAAAATAAAAAGGGCCCAATTCAAGGAAAAGTCAAAAGTTCATTGGAGCTCACTCAGTAGTCATTCTTCCACCATTGATCTCCTCTGAGCGTCACCGACCTTCGGACCCTCAGATCCCAGTCCACTCTGTCTGGTGGTCTACCAGCTCTCTCCCTACTCGTCTTCCCTCTTCATCTCTCCTTGACAAAATCCTGCAAAAAAAACGGCTCCCAGACACACAAGAAAGAACAGTATTTCCTCATTGGCTAACCCCTGCATGCCAAAGCCCTGTTATCTCTAGCCATAACCCAAGCATTGCTGCTACAGAGAAACCATTACCTTGCAGTGTACATTACAGAGATATCATTACATTAGCCTTAGCAGTGAAACATTACAAACAAGCCATTACACATACATTTACTGAGCTTAGATTGCTGAGACTTTGCTTAATAATATTTTCTTATAATAAAAGGAAAGTTTACTGGGTTGAATTATCAGTCAGTAAATATAACATCCACTCATAACATTCAACAAATGAATACAAAATCAAATTTGAAAGTTTTGCTTTCTATATATAAATTAGTAATTATGTTCTAAGCTCAGGATTTAAGAAAAATAAGTTAGCTTACTGCAAAAACTCATTCTCTAGAGTTTTGCATTTAGAAACTGGTGAATTTATCAAATTAATGATAATTGGGGTAAACAGAAGGTAAAGTTAAGAGCTCAATTTTTTACAATCAAGAAATTTATTCTAAATATAGTACATATGTGCAGATGCAGTACTGGATATTTCTGAAGAAGATTCATGTAAGGTAACCTGATCCTTTCCTGCTCCCAATTCTGGCACATGAGGCTTTGTAGATTGGATTTGAACTTGGCTTGGCCACAGAAGGCAAAGGTAATTGATGGAGATAATTAATCTGACTGCAGAGATTATTGCTGGGGTTTCTGTTGTCTGTGCTATATATAAATTATTTGGATGAAAATCTAGTAAGTTTAGTAAGAATAGTAAGTTTGCACCTAACACAACATTTGGTTGAATTTTGAACAGTGAGGAGGTTGAGGAAGATCAGTTGAAGTAAGGGTGGAAAATTAGCAGATGGAGTTTGACCTGGATTGATTGGAAGGACAAATATGCAGTAAATGGCAAGACCCTGAAGATCATTTATGTACTAGAGGGATCATGGTGTGTAGTTCCATAACTCTTTGAAAGTGGCAACACAAATAGGGAATGGGTGGTTAAGTACTTCAGGTTTAAACTAGCATTGTAGTCAACACAGGCAAAGGACCACAGTGCCATTTTCTGTGTTCTATATTTAGACTTTGTGGAGCAGACAGTGAACTGCATTAGTATTACTGGGCTCAGATGCAGAATAGAAGGACATCCCTTTAGAACAGAAATTAGGAGTAATTTATTTAACCAAATGGTGGTGAATCTGTGGAATTCAATGCTACAGATGGCTGTAGAGTCCAAGCCATTGGGTATATTAATAGTAGAAGCTGATTGTTTTTTGATCAGTGTGACAATATATCTGTATCCCTGAATTATTTATGAATTTATAACTTTTTCAAAATGTACTGTGACAAAGTAGAACCTGTGTGATCCCAGAGTGTTTTGCTTCTTAAAATAAATGGATTGCTTGAAGAACAAATGTCATGAACTAGAGATGGGTGCAGATAACAGAGAAATGTAAGGGAATGGAAGAACCTAATTACTGTTCTCTGTAAAAAGTATAAACGTGGTTTGTTTGAAGTATAAGATTAAAGCTATTCTCCAATAAAAATATATGGAGGTAGCTTTCATTGCAGGTAAATAATAAAATGTGCCTATAATTTGATCCACTCTGAATTTGTTGTAGTTCGTTACTCTATATTAGAAAACCTAGCTGAACGGTAAAAGACAGAATTTGGAGTGTCCGCCGAGATTTGCTTGCTAGGTACAACAGCAATGTGGGGAATTCTGAAGACAGAACTGCCTTGGGAAACTCCTTGGGAGAAGCAGTCACTGAAGGAAAAGTCAGTTTCTTTTGCCTCTGTGGATTTTTACCCTTGGCAGTTGGACTTTGTGTCTCTTTTTTATCCTATACACTGTGGTTAATGCTATGTCTTGAGTGGATTAGTTCCTCTCTTTATGATTCCAGCACATTTGGACTGATGAAAGAAACTTTGAGTAATAAAAGAGATGAAAACATCAGGCCAACCTAGCATTTGGGATACGTTAAAGAGGTGAGCAAATGGATTGTACAGTTTAGTGTTGGGGACACTTATACAGGTCGATCTAGCATCAGAGATGCATGAAATTTTATTGAGGCAATATGAGAAAAGAAATTAGTAAACCATCTAATAAGAAAAGGGTGTCAGGTACACCGGGTGCCAGATCTAAATACTGAAATTTATTAAATCTTACAGGACACTGTAGTGAAGAGGGGTAAATTAATAGAATATTGGTAAACATAAATTGAACAAAATAAAGTAAAAGATGGGGCAGGCTGCATCTTTCCCTGACTCAGAGAGATACATCAACACAAAAAAGAAAAGTAATACTGGAGATCATACAAAACGTTCAAAGCAGATACAAAAGCTGCAGAGTCAACTTACTGCACAGAGTGGAATAAAATGTGCTTTTGCATCTAAAAAAGGGGAGAAGAATGAATATGGAAATATATTTGCAATGATTTTGATGAGATATAGTTATGAAAAGTAGCCTCCTCTTAAGGATCCCTGTACTAAAGTACAACCAAAAGAAGCTGGTGCTACAGGCTGCAACTATGGGCCCCCTAGTTATTATCAAAAGGTGCAGGGGAGCCAGGACAGGAAATCAAAACTCGAATATAATGCACAATACCCAATTCAGGGTACTGTCATAAGGCGGTGGCTGGCAACGGACCCAAGTGCAAGACACAGATACTGACATACTAGGAACAGGACTAGGATACAGGGCAATGGCAAGGACATGGACAGGAAAACCAGGAACCTGGAACAGGACTGAACAAGAGACTAGGAGCCCGAGCTTGGACTCCGAGCCAGAGACTGGACAAGGACCCAGTACCTGGGTCTTGCCTCTGGCTCGGACCCCAGAACTAGGCAAGGATGAGGCTTGGCAGGCAGGCAGGACGAGGCTGGAGTCTTCAGGCTAGAGGCTCGGCAAGAGACGAGGCAAGGCTTGGCAGGAGGCTGGAGACGTGAGACTCGAGGCGAGGTGAGGCTGGAAGGAGACTCGAGGCGAGGCGAGGCTGGAGGTTGGAGACTGGAGGCAGTAGACTCGAGGTGAGGTGAGGCTGGAGGCTGGAGGCTGGAGGCAGGAGACTCGAGGCGAGGCTGGAGGCTGGAAGCAGGGGACTCGAGGCGAGGTGAGGCTGGAAGGAGACTCGAGACGAGGTGAGGCTGGAGGCTGGAGGCAGGAGACTCGAGGCAAGGCTGGAGGCTGGAGGCAGGAGACTTGAGACGAGGCTAGGCAGGCTCCTCCTGGGCAGGGCGCGGTTCACCTGGGCAGGGCGCGGATCACCTGGGCAGGGCGCGGATCACCACCCGACAGAGGCAAGGGACAGGAAGGGACAGAACCAACCCCAGGTAATGGCAAGATGGCTTGGCTTACCTGGGCGGAGGCAAGGGACAGGAAGGGAGCTAGGTACTGGGTGGCTCCAAGACAAGACTGCAGGCAAGACGAGGCGAGAGTTACCAGCAAGACAAGGCAAGGCTTCTGGCAAAGCAAGGCAAAATGAGAACTTCAGGCGAGGTGAGAATTACTGGCAAGACAAGGCAGGGCTTCAGGCGAGGAAACAGAAGGCAGAGCAAGGGATACAAGGAGTAAGGACAAGAACAATCCAGCAGCCATGCCTGGGTCTCTGAAGGTATTTATGCAGCCAGCCCCAACGAGCATCAGCTGCCTCAATTAGCTCAACAAGAACAGAAACAGGGTAGATAGAAAAACCTGGAGCAAGGGTCGATGGACCGGACCGTGAACCAAAATACGGACTTCACGGACCAGACCATGACAGGTACAGCAGCCAAAGGATACTGCTAAAGATATTGGGACATATGTGCTCAGGATGATCCTAGAGAATTGTTGCAAATAGCACTCAGAGGTCAATATACCCTCTCGATAATAAATGAGGAAAGGAGATTAACTATAAAGTGCTTACATCTGAACAAATGCTCTGCTTTGCCAGAAGCACAGTGACATGCTAAGGGAATAGATGGGGAATTAAAGAATGCAATATTGACTGTTATGTGTGTTAATAGAGGGGACCCAGTAGACACACTAGCTGACTGGTACCAGAGGAAAGGAGAACATCCTACTGCATCTGTATCCTGTTTATGGATGGTATTCCAAGGAGAAAAATGGATTAACATTAGATCAGAGATTGGAGTTACAGAAATGTCAGAATATGTCACAATATTGCTTAATCTGGGGATGTCATGCTTTAATCTTGATAAGTGTTTACTTGCGCACAATGAATAGCTTCCAACAATTGTTGTTTTAAAGTATCAATTTGTCTCATTATAACTGAATATTC
Organism: Mobula birostris; assembly: GCF_030028105.1. Lineage (NCBI taxonomy): Eukaryota > Metazoa > Chordata > Chondrichthyes > Myliobatiformes > Myliobatidae > Mobula > Mobula birostris. The sequence goes on along the minus strand of NC_092371.1, from coordinate 20,411,774 downwards.
TCCTAATTGTTTAACCCTTAAGCACAAAAGATTTTTTGAAATGGTTTAAAGTGTGAATGGTTTGCATCTTTTATGTATGTGAAGTGTGGGTATATGTGAGTTCACTAGACAGGGAGAGGGAGATAGAAAGAGTGCATCTGTAAGTGCGAGAGAGGGAGGAAGAGAGAGTGCAAAGGTTGTTCTTCGCTTACTCAATTGTTATTGGGAAGTTTGAATTAATCTTCTTCTTTAGTGATGTATTTCACTCTGGAATGAATTCACTTTTGTGTTTTAAAATGTGTTAATGTGTCGGGGCCCCATGTAGCAGTTTTTCCCCTCCTTGGTTCTTTGTAAAATGTGCTAACATTTTAACAGTGAGAATTAATTTATTCTAAGTTTTGCAGTTACTTGCGAAGATTCTGAGGCAAGAACAACACAAACATGGATTTTTGTTTTGTCTTGTTTGTGCTTTTGGTTTATGTTTTTTTTTAATTTGTTTTCCATGGAATTAATTTTAGCAAAGCCCTAATTCCACACTGGCCAAGTGAAATCTGGGTTAAGAAAACTGGAAATTTCTGCATCTGTATTCCAGCTATTAGGTGCCCATATTTCTGAGAGAAATGGGCATTTGGGGGAAACTACTCTTTAGTAGATAATTAAATTGAGAATTTTAAATGAATAATTTTGGAAAGATTTGAATATTTCTGGAAACAATTCTAAAAGTTGCTTTACAAATAAGACTGCTTTCTTTTATAGAAAGATGTTGCTTGAGGTAGATCTTTAACATACTGATTTTGAATTTGAGATTCCTTGTAAAATAGTTTTGATGCAATCGGTATTTTGTCATGTAAATTGCAAATGGAAGAATGTAAGGAGTGTCCCCTGGGGTTCTGTTCTAATACAGTACATGGATGACCTCCTGTTGACCTTCCCAGGTGAGAAACCTGTAAACAGAACTCCCTCTACCTTTTTCATAAATTAACTAAGAAAGGTCATAATGTATCAAAGCAGAAACAAGAGTTTGTGCAACTAGAAGTGACCTATCTGCGACATATCCTATTGCAGGATAAAAGGCTATTAAGATTCGGATTGAAGCAATAGTTAAAACCACACAGCCAATAACTCATAGGGAAATGAAGCATTTCCTAGGATGTGTAGAAAGTGTAGATTTGTAGAAAGGGGATTTTAGATTATGCTGCTATTGTTAGGCCCCTCCAGAAAATATCTGTTCTCAGTCAACCAGATCTGTTATGCTGGGCACCGGAAACTGAAGAAGCATTTTAATGTGTAAAATAGGGAAAGATATCTGCCCCAGTGATGGGCATTCCAGACTCTAGTAAGGGGTTTCACCTTTTTGTTCACCATGAGAATGGTTTTGCTCAGGTCATTTTAACTCAAAACCATAGAGAAAAACAGAGGCCAATTGTTTATTTCTGTGCTCAGTTATGCTCAATAGCCAGAGGTTTACTGTGGCAGTGGCTCGCCATACTATTCAGCACATGTAGTCTCTGACTTTAAATCATCTCATTACATGAAGCTTAGAAAAATAGAGGGCTATGTGTAAACCCTAGGCAGTTCTAAGGTAGGGACATGTTAGGCATAGCTTTGTGGGCCGGAAGGCCTGTATTGTGCTGTAGGTTTTCTATGTTTCTATGTGTCCATGTCCTATATTCAGTGGAAGCATTACTGACTCGCTGTGGCATGCAATTCTTTAACCCCACTACACCAACTAAGTACAAAATTAAGTTATTAATAAACCTGGATGTTAGAATTACTCACTGTGCAACTCTTAATCTGGCCACTCTTTTGTTCATGGACGAAAGCGGTGATCCACACTCTGAAACTGTTACACAAGAAGTAATAAAACCCCATGTGGTCCTTACTGATTGAGTTGAGTTGAGGCCTCTGTCAGTCAGAGTTGACCATGGATATTGTATCTGAGCTATCTAGATACCCAAGCCTAGGAATACGATATGGACAGCAAGCTGTTGCACATGTAACAAGCTCCCCGCCTCCCCGCATCTGATGAACCCAAAGGAACTGCAGAGACTGATACAGTTTGGTACCAGCAGCATCACAGGAGCTGCCAGTCAGCTTTCAGCTCAATGTAGGACTGCCTTTGGGACTCCAGCTCTGGATTTTTTCCTTGGGGTTTACTTCCAAAGCTTTCCCTATGAGTGTCAGAGGATATTTGAGATACACATCATTGGGAGCATTTAAAAGGTAGTGGGAGCTCATCCCTACTATCATCCCTGGCTATAACAACATTAAGGAACCAAGGAATCAAACTTACTGATACTCTTATTGTTAATGCCAGTTTAATTTCCTTTGTTGATGGCTTGGTTTTACGTAATGATCTGGGAAAACCATTTGGAGGATATGCAATTGTTTCGCTCTCCTACGTTGTGGTGGCAGTGGCACTTCTTGTGTCTATTTCAGCACAATAAGTGAGCTACTTGTGCTTACTAGGGCTTGTATACTTGCTAAACGTCTGATTGCCAATACTTATGCTCACTCACACTACACCTTTGAAGTAGCACATGCTTATGGACAGATCTGGAAATTACAGGGATTTATTTTGATCTCAGAATGTTCTCCTATTAAAAAAAACAGTGCACATACAAAACTTATTGGCAGCATTACAGGAGCCTAAACAGGTTGCAATTATTAAATGCACATTACATACTGAACAAATGGATAAGGTCTCTAAGGGCAATAAAGCAGCAGATTGCATTACAAAAGAGGCAGCAATTAGCCCACCCTTGTTGTGCTAGAAACAAGTGGCCCCACACAGTTGGCCTTGATGACACCTCCCACTTTGGAAGACGTACGACACTGCTCCATTGACCGAAAGAGTGAAATGGGAAAAACTGGGTTTTAAATAGCATGATGGTATGTGGCTTTACACTGATGGATGCATTGTGGCCCCAGATAAATCGGTACCATAGATTGCCCAATGTTTTCACAAATTCACACATTCAGGCAAGAGGGGAATGATTAATTAAATAAGCCAAACTTGGTGTGCCTCAAGAGTATTTCAGGTAGCAGAACAAGCCTGTAGGCAATGTATGAAATGTGCCTCACAGAATCTGGGAAAACTGGTGTAAGTAACTGGCATTTATACCCCACTGTCAGATGGCTCTTTTGTACACTTAGAGTTAAATTTTAATGAATTGTCTTAATTTAAAAGGGTATAAGTCAACATTAGCATGTTCTCAGGATGGGTTGAAGCATTTCTTTGTGGGAAAAAAAATGCAATTACAGTAGCAAAATGTCTATTAAAGGACATGACTTACTTTTAACTAAAGTTCTGAGAATGTTTCATTATATAAATATTTGAAATCACTTTGCTTATGATACTCATACCTTAACATTATGTTTTGATGACTATGGTGTTGTCATTAAATGACAAAAAAGAATGTGAAAATATATCTGTAATCCTGAATACTTAATGAATTTATAACTTTTATAAAATGTGATGTGACAAAATGGAACTGGTGTGATGCCAGAGTGCTTTCCTGGTTTGAATGGGAGGCTTACAAGTATGTATGTGTGTGGTTTATGTCGGGCGGGAGGGGAGAGTGTTTATGGCAGGGATGTTTTAACAACAGAGTAAAACAGGACACAGCCTCGTGAGACAAATGGACTGCCTGAAGAACAAATGTCGGGAACTAGAGATGGATACAGATAGCAATGGAGGTAATGGAGGAATATCATGAAATGGAACCTCCATAATACTATTCTCTGTAAAAAGTATAAAAGCAGTTCATTTGAGCTATAAGGTTGAAGTTATTCTCCAACGATAATGTGTGGAGGTATCTTCCATTGCAAGTAAATAATAAAATGGATCTATAATTTGATCCAATCTGAATTTGTTAGTTTGATTCTGTATATTATAAGACCTAGCTGAACAGTACACGACATCAGTAAGGGTACTAAAGGTTACAAATATGAGGCAGGAGATTGGGGTTGAGAAAGGATAATAAATGAGTCATGATTGATTGTCAGAGCAGAATTGGTCGGCAAAATGGCCGAATTCTGTTCCCATGTCTGATGGTCTAACTGAGCCCAACTCAGAATCAGAACCAAAATGAGAATCCGATGATAGTAACATGAGAATATTATGATACTTTGATGGTTTCTGCGCTATATAAAAAAGGTACTTTAAGGAGAAATCAGGAAACTGGAATGGGAACTTTCAGTACAAACTGTGTGTTTGATTCCATCTGCCAGTATTCCACCCTTATTTTAAATTGATCTTTCTCAAGTATCTGGTCAAGAAGGCACCAGTGAACAGTAATTCCTTGGGCAATACCTTCCAGATTGTCAATCATTTCAGCTTTTCTATATCTTTTACTTATTCTTTTAATTTTTTTTTTGATAAACTCTTGGAGCCTGTGACTTAGGCTGGTTTGATCTAGTGAGCAAGCGCTTTGCTGGCCCCAAGAAAACCACAGGAGAGAAATGCGAGCACGAGCTACCATGAGGAGAAGCTCTGAAATGAGACGAGGGACCATGATTAAGTACATTTCTCACCTATTAAAGAGTTGAGGTAGATTGAAACATCAAGGCAAATCCAGAGATGAACGAATGGTTCTCAGAGGCTGAAGATTCGTGTCACTTTCCTTGATGAGGCTGCTGGTTTAAGTCGCTGCCCTTGGAGGGGGTTGCTGGGTCCCAATGCTCTCTCAAATGTTATTAAAATTCTGAGATTTATGGATTGGACTGTATTTCATAATGTCTTCTTTGAGTTCTGTGTTTTCTTTATGTGTTCTTGCCCATTCTTTCTTGTTGCGCATTGGCGTGCTGGGGGTTTGGGTGATCTGTTAGTTTTTGTGCGAGGGAGGGTTTGGGAGTGTTTGGGGTTTGCCAGTTTTTGTTTCTGTTCTCTTTGTGTGGGGTGGTGATTGATGTCTTTCTTTCAACTACTTATAAGACTTTTTGTATTTTATGGCTATCTGGAGAAGACAAATTTCAGAGTTGTATTCTGCATACATGCTTTGATAATGAAATGAACTTTGAACTTTCCTCCCACTATTCACAACTCAACCAATTTTGTGTCATGTGCAAAATTCTGATCAGCTCACCAACATTTTGGGGGTGGCACAGTAGCATTGTGGTTAGCACAACACTTTACAGCCCAGATGACCCGGGTTCAATTCCTGCCGCTGCCTGTAAGGCGTTAGTATATTCTCCCCATGACCTGGCCGGTTTTGTCTGGGTGCTCCGGCTTCCTTGCACAGTCCAAAGATGTAGGTTAACTGATCATTGTAAATTGTCCCGTGATTTGGCAGGATTAAATTGGGGGATTGCTGGGCAGTGCAACTTAAAGGGCGGAAAGAGCCTGTTCAGCGCTGTATCTCAAAAGATAAACAAATAAATATTCTTTGAAATAATTTATATATAGCACTCCAGGTGAATTGGCATGGCAATGACTAACTACTTGTGTGGGCTGTAATCCTTAGGAAAAGAAACACTGACATGCCCAGCAATGAAGAGCTCTCTTCCTAGAGAACTGCTACATCCTGTCTGAACCCTCCAATGAACAGTGTATTCACAGTCATCGTATTTCCCAGGTCATTATCACTGTGGCATAGAAGCGTAATAGTTAGTTTAACATTATTGCAGCACCAGTGACCCACCACTATCTATAAGGAATTTATGTTTTCCCCATGACCCTCTGGGTTTTCACCGGATGCTCCACTCTCCACATTCCGAAGATTAGATTATGAGAACACTCAGTCCTCTTTTATTGTCATTTAGAAATGTATACATGCATTAAGAAATGATACAATGTTTCTCCAGAGTGATATCACAGAAAAACAGGACAAACCAAAGACTAACACTGACAGAACCACATAATTATAACATATAGTTACAGCAGTGCTAAGCAATACCATAATTTGATAAAGAACAAACCATGGGCACAGTAAAAAAAAGTCTCAAAGTTCCCAAGTCGATCGACTCCCGAGTCCCCGATAGCAGGCGGCAAAAGAGAGAAACTCCCTGCCATAAACCTCCAGGCAACGTCAACATGCCAATGCCTTGGAAGCAGATGACCACTGCCGACACTGAGTCCGTCCATCCAAAAACTTCAAGCCTCCAACCAGCCCCTCCGATTGCCATCCGAGCCTCCAACCAGCCTCCAGAGTGCCATCCTCTGCCGAGCGCCTTCAACCTCGCTCTGGCCGCTGAAACAAGCAAAGCCGAAGATTCGGGGCCTTCTGCTCCGGAGATTCCAGTTACCATACAGCAGCAGCGGCAGAGAAGTGGGCATTTCAGAAGTTTCTCCAGATGTTCCTCCATACTCTCACGTCTGTCTCCATCAAATCAGAACTGTGCACAGTACCCCACTTGACAGATTACAGATATCATTCACCGGAGAGGCCGTGCGCACTGCCGTCGCGCCACCATCTTCTTCTCCTCATAATGGTTAGTAGGATCTTTGGTCACGTGGGTGTAAATGGGCGGTGAAGGGTCATTTAGCTGGAAGGGCATGTTGACATGCTGTATCTCTAAGTAAAAAGAAATATTAATATTCTGCATGAAGACCTTTTTCTATGTCCTCATGCAACACACAGAAGAAGTTAACAGGTCAGGTAGCATCTATGGAGGGTCAATCTAAAAGATAGATGGGAGATAGTGATTTGGTCAGAAGATAGGGGTGATAGGTAAGTGGGGGATGTAAGAGCGGCCAGAGCACCAGAAACTTAAAGGTGATAAGTGGGAGTAACAAAGGGCTCAAGGTGATCAAAACTAATGGGAGAATAAGGTGGGGAGAGCAATTGGAATGGATAAGGGAAGGGCACCGGAGAGAGGATTATGTGTGAATGATCGACAGGTAGGGAGGTAGGGAAGAGAAATAGTGATTGGGCCAGGTAGGTCAGGAAGGGAGAAATAAGGGATGGGAGAGAGCCCTTTACCGGAGGTTGGAGAATTCACTGTTCATGCTCCACAGTTAGGTGTTGTTCCTTTACTTTGCATTTAGCCTCATCCTACCAGTTGAAGATGTTGAAGACAGACATGTTGATGTGAAAATGTGGAGGAATCAAAATGACTCACAACTAGAAGGTCATGGAGGTCTCTTAACTTCTTCACCACAGAATCCTTGTAAGCAACACCAATAGATCTCTGTCTTCTCTCCCAAGCTGTTGCTCCCCATGGCATCAGAGGAGTTACCCAGACATTGCATTCATGGAAAGGAGTGTTCATCTGCTTTGTTTCAGTGAGGAGCAGGTGGTCTCATCTTGGGCACAGGTGCGTGCTGTTATCGGCAACACTCCAGGTCCCCCTAAGGGTTCCCATGAATAACCAGGAATTTCTTATAAATATGAAAAGATTCTAGTCCTCGGTAATCTGGTTTTTATTAATCTTGAGATGCACTTTTGAATGAGAAAGTCACGTTTTGGGGAAGCAGACACTGTATCTTTATCATTTTGAGATTATCTGCACTGCAGGATATTCTCAGTAACAGGCACTTCCTGGGTAGCTGCATCTTGGCTGAAGCCAATGTTAGGAAAGCTCTCCTTCGGAGGCTCTTTGCTCCTTTCTTACTACAAGATAACAGAAGGTTATTGTTAGAGTGGATTTTTTTGGGGTAGATGATTTATTTACACTTAAATGAATTTGGCAACCAGACTTCTATTTTAACTGTTTGACAAAGGACTGTGGATTGAGTCCACCACAATGGGCTTCCTAAAAGGTGTAAATACCAGATGCTTCTGGCGCCTGATGCTGTAGTTTCGAAGACAGTATTTTCTATACATGATAAATATTAATTGTCTTCTATGTTAGCATGGGAAATGCCAAATAAATGTATTGTAGACTTAACTTACATTCCTAAAGGCTGTGGATACCAACCCAGAAATGTTGGCGTCGGAAGGAAAGGATAGTGTGATAGTGTGATAGTGTGATAGTGTGAAAGGATAGCATGTAACTTCAAAAGGAAGCATTGTCTATGCATTGTCTGCAACTTTTTAAGTAGCGATTGCCTTTGTGGTTAGCATATAAATACCGAGCCCACATTTAGCTAGCAGAGCTTTCTGCAGAAAGCGTCTCCGTCCATAAGATGCCTACTGTACCTTGTTGTGTCGAATAAAGAAGCTGCTTTGTATCTACCAGTGACTCTGTCTCTCCAGTGATTTCATCCATGCTACAACAGTTATAAACTATACCGGGCTGCATTCCATGAAGTTCTCCCTCAATCCCTTCAAAAAACGTATTGAAGAAACTTGAAGGCATTGCACTTCAGCCTCAGTGACACTGAGGAAAATCAGTGGAAATATGGGATGTTGCACTTAGAGTCTCAATATTTAAAACTGTTAACCTGTCAGTTCTGCTCCTTGAGGAATGCAATGAGGGGTGCCCTTGGACACAAGGATAAAGTGGGAGTGGAATGTTAAAATCAATAACTGATATTCCTCACATTGGATTTGTAGTTTGTGCATTCCTTCTCTTCTTGATGTCCCTGCAGGCAGATATAACTTGTCTCTGATGTCATCTATCACAGCAACACATAACATTGAACTATAGGCACTTCAGGGACCAATCCATATTCTGGTCATTGCTGATTTCCATGATTTTTCTTGGAATAACTGTGTGAAATTGCTGCCATTTCCCTACATATATGTCAACTAGTTTAGAATATCCACATAGCTCCAGGGCAACAATAAACCCCAAACTTATTGGCAACAAAAGCCAAAATGCTCAACTTTAGTAAAACTAAAGAGCTGATAGTTGATTTCAGAAAGGGAAAAGAGTGCAAACATGGACCAAAAGGTTTAGCAGTTTTCAAGACATGCATACTAACATATCAGATTACCTACCCTGGACCCAGTATACGGATGCAAACATACGGATGGCACATCAATGTCTTTACTCTCTTAGAAGGTTAAGAAGGATTGGATGTCACTAAACACTCCAACAAATTTCTACAAATATGCTGTTGAAAATATTATGAACGGTTGCAATATGGTCTGCTATGATAATTGGAACGTGCAGGAACTTTAGAAGTGGGCACATCTCTCCCCACCATCAGTTATATGTGTCGACATCACACATTACCTTAAAAAGACAACATCTCTTATTAGTGATCGTTACCATCTGGGCTATACCATCTTCTCACAGCTTCTACACGACAGGAGGTACAGAAGCCTGAAGTCCCATAACACCAGATCAGGAACAGCTACAGTATTTCCCTTGAATTGACTTGCACAATTCTGATCACGACCTTCATATAGCAATGCTGACTAATTTGATCACTTTGCACTAAAATGGACTTTGTTCTTTTAGTTCTAATTGTGTTTTCTTCTTGTAAATGTGTATAGTTTATGTTTCTCTTGTGAATGTTATTCCTCTGATACTATGTGTTTTGTGATGCTGTTGCAATCAAGGTTATCATTGCACCTGTGCATACACGTACTTGTGGTTATGACAATAAACTCAACTTTGACTTTGACCTGTTTGCCAGGTCTTCCACCTCCGTGCTGCAGGGCTTGACATAGAAACAACTTCCAATTGCTCATAGCATGAAGAATCCACCCGGGAAATGGAAGAGCAGCTCCATTGATTTCAATGGAGGGGAATGGCAGCAGGAAGACAATGTAACTTTGAGTTAATCTAAGGCAATTTGTACTATTTATTTAATATTTAATTGTTCTTTATGAGTAGTTTTGGTTTTTATTCTTTTTTATTTAATTTTGTCCTTTTCAGTTGATTAAGTTTTACAGACTTTGAATGATTTTGAAGTCACTTCATTAGGAAGCTGATGTTATTTGGGGTTTCCTCTGTATTCCCTCCTCTACCCCACTATATACATACAGGGCTTCACCACTCACCACACAAGGTGGGTCTGGCATTTTGCATGACATTGGTAAGGCTAAATTTATATATGTTATGGACAACAGCTAGTACAGGCAAATAAACACTTCTTAACCAACTTTTCAACTTCATCCACTCTGCTTCACATCATCTTAACAAATTTTTTTTTGTTCTGTAATGATCCAACTCTCTTTGATCATGTCTTTGAGTTTGGTTCTGCTGTCGGATGTGTTATGAAATTTCACATTCTCACCATGCAAAAGAGATTGTAAGCTTTTTGTTGCCTGTTTATAACATGCCCCCCATGGTTTTGGAGCCGCCCTCCCCATCTGTGGATCAGTTTTATTTTGGCTATTTTATCAGCTTTCCCAGAGAAGAATGAGCCTGTGTCTTTCTTCCTTTCACTTTCCAGCAATGCTCCCCCAGTGTGCTGCAACCCTCCTCAGCATCAGCCCTATTATATGTTTCTTGTGTCAGCTCAAAGACCGTCTCATTAGCTGCTGCTCTCGATCAAATAATTTTCAGCAAGGGTAGCATAAAGTAAACATCTCCAAGCTTCCCTGCTGTTGTTTTTAATGTCCAAATTTCAACTCTTAATATTTTTTTAATTTTCAAAACTAAAATGTTTTCATATTAAAATATGTGGACAAAAAGTATAAACAATGCAAAACTTTTTTTATATCTTATAGACCACCAAATGGGGAGCGAGAGTCAGAGGAGCAAATTTGTAAGGAGATGGCAGATATTTGTAGTAAGCACAAGTTTGTGATTGTGGGAGATTTTAATTTTCCACACATAGACTGGGAAGCCCATACAGTAAAGGACTGGATGGTTTGGAGTTTGAAAAATGTGTGCAGGATAGTTTTTTTGCAGCAATACATAGAGGTACCAACTAGAGAAGGGGCAATGTTGGATCTCCTGTTAGGGAATGAGATAGGTCAGGTGACGGAGGTATGTGTTGGGGAGCACTTGGGGTCCAGTGATCACAATGCTATTACTTTCAATATAATTATGGAGAAGGATAGGTCTGGACCCAGGGTTGAGACTTTTGATTGGAGAAAGGCTAACTTTGAGGAGATGCGAAAGGATTTAGAAGGAGTGGATTGGGAAAATTTGTTTTATGGGAAGAATGTAATTGAGAAATGGAGATCATTTAAAGGTGAAATTTTGAGAGAACAGAATCTTTATGTTCCTGTTAAGTTGAAAGGAAAGGTTAAAAGTTTGAGAGAGCCATGGTTTTCAAGGGATATTGGAAACTTGGTTCAAAAAAAGAGAGATATCTACAATAAATATAGGCAGCATGGAGTAAATGAGGTGCTCAAGGAATGTAAAGAATGTAAAAAGAATCTTAAGAAAGAAATTAGAAAAGCTAAAAGAAGATATGAGGTCACTTTGGCAAGTAAGGTGAAAATAAATCCCAAGGGTTTCTACAGTTATACTAATAGCAAAAGGATAGAAAGGGATAAAATTGGTCCCTTAGAGAATCAGAGTGGACAGCTATGTGTGGAGCCAAAAGAGATGGGGGGAGATTCTGAACAATTTCTTTTCTTCGGTATTCACAAAGGAGAATGATATTGAATTGTGTAAGATAAGGGAAACAGGTAGGGAAGTTATGGAAACTATGATGATTAAAGAAGAGGAAGTACCGGAGCTTTTAAGGAATATAAAAGTGGATAAGTCTCCGGATCCTGACGGGATATTCCCTAGGACCTTGAGGGAAGTTAGTGTGGAAATAGCAGGGGCTCTGACAGAAATATTTCAAATGTCATTAGAAATGGTGATGGTGCCGGAAGATTGGCATATTGCTCATGTTGTTCCATTTTTTAAAAAGGTTCTAAGAGTAAACCTAGCAATTATCGGCCTGTGAGTTTGACGTCAGTGGTGGGTAAATTGACGAGAAGTATTCTTAGAGATGGTATATATAATTATCTGGATAGACAGGGTCTGATTAGGAACAGTCAACATGGATTTGTGCGTGGATGGTCATGTTTGACAAATCTTATTGAATTTTTTGAAGAGGATACTAGGAAAGTTGACGAGGGTAAAGCAGTGGATGTTGTCTATATGGACTTCAGTAAGGCCTTTGACAAGGTCCCACAGGGGAGGTTGGTTAGGAAGGTTCAATCGTTAGGCATTAATATTGAAGTAGTAAAATGGATTCAGCAGTGGCTGGATGGGAGACGCCAGAGAGAAGTGGTGGATAACTGTTTGTCAGATTGGAGGCCGGTGTCTAGTGGTGTGCCTCAGGGATCTGTAGTGGGTCCAATCTTATTTGTCATATACATTAATGATCTGGATGATGGGGTGGTAAATTGGATGAGTAAGTATGCAGATGATACTAAGATAGGTGGCGTTGTGGATAAGGAAGTAGGTTTTCAAAGCTTGCAGAGAGATTTAGGACAGTAAGAAGAGTGGGCTGAAAGATGGCAGATGGAGTTTGATGCTGATAAATGTGAGATGGTACATTTTGGTAGGACTAATCAAAATAGGATATACATGGTAAATGGTAGGGCATTGAAGAATGCAGTAGAACAGAGGGATCTAGGAATAATGATGCATAGTTCCCTGAAGGTGGAATCTCATGTGGATAGGGTGGTGAAGAAAGCTTTTGGTATGCTGGCCTTTATAAATTAGAGCATTGAATATAGGAGTTGGGATGTAATGCTGAAATTGTACAAGGCATTGGTGAGGCCAAATTTAGAGTATTGTGTACAATTTTGGTCACCGAATTATAGGAAAGATGTCAACAAATTAGAGAGAGTACAGAGAAGATTTACTAGAATGTTACCTGAGTTTCATCACCTAAGTTACAGAGAAAGGTTGAACAAGTTGGGTCTTTATTCTTTGGAACGTAGAATGTTGAGGGGGATCTTGATAGAGGTATTTAAAATTATGAGGGTGATAGATAGAGTTGACATGGATAGGCTTTTTCCATTGAGATTGGGGGAGATTCAAACAAGAGGACATGTGTTGAGAGTTAAAGGACAAAAGTTTAGGGTTAACATGAGGGGGATCTTCTTTACTCAGAGAGTGGTAGCTGTGTGGAACGAGCTTCCAGCAGGAGTGGTTGAGGCAGGTTCAATGTTGTCATTTAAAGTTAAGTTGGACAGCTATATGGACAGGAAAGGAATGGAGGGTTATGGGCTGAGTGCAGGTCGGTGGGACTAGGTGAGAGTAAGAGTTTGGCATGGACTAGAAGGGCTGAGATGGCCTGTTTCCGTGCTGTAATTGTTATATGGTTATATGATTTGGTCAATACATTCTGTAATTTTAATACATTTTTGTACATTGCCTCATTACCACTAACTTATGTATTGATTTAGCAATGCATCGGCTGAACTGAGCTTCAGTGCATCCCTCAGTGAGTTCTCCTGTAGCCTGGAATGGGCCAGTTGTCAGCACTCTGTTAGAAGACCACAAAGTTTTGGGCAAACCAATGAGCAACTTTCACCAAACTAATGATCTTTCAGCCACGCTTGATGTCCGTCTCTGCTTGTGTCCCTGGGTACAGCCCCACAGATCAGAGAATCCTCTGTTAATCCTTTCCTCAAGATGAAATGTAACAAGGACCCTTGCATTTTTCTCCATGCCCTCTTATCAAATTCAGTCTATAAAGAGGTGGGTGACCATCTCCTCCTCAGTTTAGTAATCCCAAGGATAGCAGGCATTGGGACTGATATTTTGACTCTACAGGAAGGATCTAATTGCCAGGGACCCCATCACCGCCAGCCTATTAAAGTCGTTTTTGCATACACCACAGTTAATGAATTTGTTTCATGTTAGTGTTTAAATTTTATGGTCATGTAGGAATCCCTTTCTGTTTCTAAATGTTTGTTTTGCTGTTCCCTATTTTCTACCAACTGATGTAAAGCAGAATGCCTTGGCAAATAGGTTTATCCTGGTGAGTTATGCCCACATCTTATTGCCGATCGATAATAAGATGTGGGCGTAATTCACCAGGATAAATCTGTTTGCCAAGTCATTATTCCAGGACAATAAAGGTTCAACAGTATGTTGGCCACAGCTACTGTATATCCCCTTAACTTTGTACAAGCTGCCCTGTAAACAATTTAACAACAGGATCTGTGTCTACAATGCTGTTTGTGTTCTTATCACTTAACGCTAATCTCTTGCAAAGTCAATACAGCCATTGCATTAAACAGATCAGTTTTATCACAAACTGAAACGTGCAATTTTATTTGCTGCTTTGTTCAGTTTGGGCAGTTCAACATGTAGAGATGTCTTTAGCGCTATCTTTGTCTGATATACTGGAAAATAGTATTTCGAACAGACGATGGGAAAATTTATCAAAATAAAAGGAAAGCTCACTATGTCAAGGTAGTATTTTCCTTTCTGCAGATTTCCTCACAGATACAGAGTGACCCTCTGCCACCTCCATAATAAACAGTGTTGTAACAACAGACAGCAGCTGGTCACGTAATGTGCTCACCACTGTTAAATCTAATAGCGAAATATTGGTTGCTTGAAAGTCTTTGTACTTCCTGTTAATGGATTTATAATGTTACACTGTGCAAAGGTGAATACTTTCCAGTGTCTGGGTGACAGGTATTTGTCACTGGCCACTTCAATTTGTGAGAAGTCGCTGGGATTCATTCAGTGGGAGGTGCTAAAGCAAGGAAGAAATCATGGGAGATGATCCTGAGACTGAAAATGAACTGGGTGTGTTGCCGTGCTAACACAACCTTACTGAATTGACAGAATCTGAGCTCAAATGTTCTTACAGCAACCCCTCCCCCCCCCCCCCGAATCCACCCCACACACATTGGCAGATGAGTCAGAACAAGACCACTGCACGTACTGTTGTCATTGCAAGACTTGGCCAGATCACACAGCTTCATCCACAGACTCATTATAAATCTCAGCCATGGTTTGTCGTTAACACGTCTCTGCCCTATTGGTCATACAAGCACTCTCACTGCACACCTCTCCTATTTATAGTTCTCTCAATTTTCACAGGGGCTTTGATATTCTGTTCATAATTTTGAAAGTGATGAGACCATGCAGTTCCACTTGTTTACATTGGAAGCTTTGCTTTAAATTTTCCCATGAGGCCATAAGACCATGAGACATAGGAACTGATTTGTGCCACTTGACCCATCAAGCCTGCTGCACTATTTGATCATGGCTGAGTTCGTTTCCCTCTCAAACCCATTCTCCTGCCTTCTACCCTTAACCATTAACATCCTTACTAAACAGTCTCCACTTTAAATATACACCTTAATTGCCCTCCAAAGTCATCTGTGGTAATGAATTCTACAGATTTACCACTCTCTGGCTGAAGAATTCCGTCCTCATCTGTGTTCAAAAGAATGCCCTTCTATTCTGAGGCTGTGCCTTCTAGCCTCGACTATTCCAGTATTGGAAACATCCTCCCCACATCCATTCGATCTCGGCCTTTCAATAGGTAGTTTCAATGAGATCCCCACTCATTCTTCTAAACTCCAGTGAGTATAAGCCCAGGGTCATCAAACACTCCTTAAATGTTAAGCCTTTCATTTCCAAGATCTTTCTCATGAACCGCCTATGGACACTCTCCAGTGCCAGCCCATCTTTCTTAAATATGGGACTGAATACTGCTCACAATACTCCAAATGTGGTCTAACCAATCCCTTATAAAGCCTCAGCATTACATTCTGGCTTCTATATTCCAGTTCTCTGGAAATGAATGCCAGCATTACTACCCATTCAACCTGCAAGTAAGGCATTAGTGATCCTGCACTGAGACTCCCAATTCCTTTTGCATCTCCAGTTTCAGAACTCGCTCTCCATTTAGAAAATTGTCTATGCCTTTATTCCTTCCATCAACATGCATGACCATACACTGTATTCCGTCTGCCACTTGTTTGCCCAACTCCTGATCTATCTACGTCCTCCTGCAGACTCTCTACTTCTTTAATGGTACCTAACCGTCCATCTACCTTTCTATTATCTGCAAACTTGGGCACAAGGCCATGAATTCTGTCATCCAGATCATTAACATATAACTGGAAAAGTAGTGAACCCAACAAAGACCCCAGTAGAGCATTACTAATCACCAGCAGCCAATCAGAGAAAGCCTGAATTATTCGCATTTTTTTCCTTCTGCCAGTAACCCACTCTTCTGCCCTTGCTAATATCTTTCATGCAATACCATGGACCCTTACCTTGTTTAGCAGCCTCATATGCAGCACCATGTCAAAAGCCTTCTGAAAATCCAAGTGAACAACAGACATTAAATACTGGCAGAACTTGCAAGTCAGGCAGCATCTATGAATGGGAATAAGCAGTGGAAGTTATGGGCCAAGATCATTCATCAGGACATCCACTCACTCTCTTTTGTCTATGCTACATATTTTCCGCTCAAATTATTCCAACAGGTTTGTCAGGCAAGATTTTCCCTTAAGGAAACTGCGTTGAATTCAGCCTATTTAATCACGTTTCTCCCAGTACCCCAAAAACCTCATCTTTAATAATGGACTAACATCTTGCTAAAAAATAAAATCAGGCTAACTGATCTGTGATTTTCTGTCTTTTGCCTCCTTCCCTCCTTAAAGGATGGAGTGATATTTGCAATCTTCTCGTCTTCGGAAACATTCTAGAAACTAATGAAAGATCACTACTAATGCCTCCATAATCTCTTCAGCTACCTCTTTGAGAACAGTGGCATGTAGTCCATCTGGCCCAGGTGACTTATGTACCTTCAGAGCTTCCAGCTTCTCAAGCACCTTCTCCTTAACACTAGGAACAACACTCACTTCTGCACCCTGACACTCTTGAGCTTCTGGCACGCTGTTGATGTCTTCTACATGAAGACTGACACAAAATATTGATTCAGTTTGTTTACCATTTCTTTTTTTTTTACCCTTTACCACCCTTCCAGCATCATATTCAAGTGGTCCAGGGTTCACTCTTTACTCTCTTGTACTCTATATATTTCTGAAATAAACATTGGTATCCTCTTTTATATTAAGACATTAGACATAGGGACAGAGTTAGGCCATTCAGCTCATTGAGTCTGCTCCGCCATTCCATCATGACCGATCCCGAATCCCACTCAACCCCACACACCTGACTTCTCACCATATCCTTTGATGCCCTCTCTGATCAGGAAACAGTAAGTATACACACAGCCTCCACTGCAGTCTATGGCAGATCATTCCACAGATTTACTGCACCCTGGATAAAAAATTCCTCCTTACCTCTGTTCTAAAGGATCGCTCCTCAAATTTGAGGCTGTGCCGTCTAGTTCTGGACACTCCCACCATAGGAAACATCCTCTCCACATCCACCCTATCTTGTCCTTTCAACATTCGGTAGGTTTCAATGAGATCCCCATGCACTCTTCTAAATTCCAGTGAGTACAGGCTCAAAGCTGCCAAATGCTCCTCATATATTAACCACTTCTTTCCTGTATTCAACCTCGTGAACCTCCTCTGGACTCTCTCCAATGACAACACATCCTTCTGAGATATGGGGCCCAAAACTGTTGACAATACACTAAGTGTGGCTTGACTAGTGTCTTATAAAGTCTCAGCATTATCTTCTTGCTTTTATATTCTATTCCCCTTGAAAGAAATGCCAACATTGCATTTTCCTTCTTTACCACAGACTCAACCTGTAAATTAACCTTCTGGGAGTCTTGCACAAGGGCTCCAAAGTCCCTCTACACCTCTGATGTTTGAACCATCTCTCCATTTAGATAATAGTCTGCACTATTGTTCCTTTTATCAAAATGCATTATCATATATTTCCCAGCACTGTATTCCATCTGCCACTTTTTTGCCCATTCTTCCAATTTGTCTATGTCCTGCTGCAATCACATTGCTTCCTCAGTACTACCTATTCCTCCATCTATCTTCATATCATCCACAGACTTAGCCACAAAGCCATCAATTCCATTATCCAAATCCTTGACAACGTGAAAAGTAGTGGTTCCAATACTGACCCCTGAGGAACGCCACTAGTCACCAACAGCCAACCTGAAAAGGTGTCTTTTATTCCAACTCACTGCCTCCTGCCTGTCAGCCATTCCTCTATCTGTGTCAGTATCTTTCCTGTAACACATAAGATTTACATTGTTAAGCAGCCTCATGTGTGGCACCTTATCGAATGACTTCTGAAAATCTAAGTAACTGACATCCACTGCCTCTCCTTTGTCCATCCTATTTGTTACTTCCTCAAAGAATTCTATCAGATTTGTCAGGCAAGATTTCCTTTGACAGAAACCGTGCTGACTTTGAGTTATTTTATCATTAGTCTCCAAGTACCTCAAAACCTCATCCTTAATATTAGATTCCAACACTTTCCCAACCACTGAGGTGAGGCTAACTGGCCTATAATTTCCTATTTTTTGTCTTCCTCCTTTCTTAAATAGTGGAGTGCCATTTTCAATCTTCCAATCCTCCAGGACCATGCCAGAATGAAATGATTCTTGAAAGATCATGACCAGTGCATTCATTATCTCTTCAGCAAACTCTCTCAGGATTCTAGGATGTAGTCCATCTGGTCCAGGTGATTTAGCCACCTTAAGACCTTTGAGTTTGCCTGCATTTTTTCCTTTGAAATAGCAATGGCTCCTACTCTTGCTCCCTGACACTCCTGGACCACTGGCACATTGCTAGTGTCTTCCACAGTGACGACAGATGCAAAATACCCATTAAGTTCATCTGCCATTTCTTTGTCCCCCATTACTACCTCACCAGCATCATTTTTACAGATATCCAATATCAACTCTCACCTCCCTTTTACTCTTTATATAACCAAAAAAACTTCTGGTATCCTGCTTAATATTATTGGCTAGTCTGCCCTCAAATTTCATCTTTTCCCTTCTTATAGCTTTTTAGGTGGCTTTTTGTTGGATTTTAAAAGCTTCCCGATCATGCAACATTCCACTCACTTTTCCTACCTTATGTGCCCTTTCCTTGGCTTTTATGCAGTCCTTAACTCTCCTTGTCAGCCACAGTTGCCCACCCCTGCCATTTGAGAACTTCTTCCTCTGTGGGACATATCTATCTAGCACCTTATGAACTATTTCCAGAAACTTCAGCAATCTCTGATTTGCCATCATCCCTACCAGTATACTTTTCCAATCCGCCCCGACAAGTTCCTCTCTCATGCTTCTGTAATTCCTTTTATTCCAATGCGATACAGATACATATGAGTTAGGTTTCTCCCTCTCAAATTGCAGTATGAATTCAATCATATTTTGATTACTGCCTGCTAAGGGTTCCTTTACGTTAAGCTCCCTGATAAAATCTAGGTTATTACATAACACCCAATCTAAGATAGCCTTTCCCCAAGTAGGCTCAAGCACAAGCTGCTCTAAAAAGCCAGCTCATAGGCACTCAACAAATTCCCCCTCTTGTAATCCAACACCAACCTGATTTTCCCTATCCCCTTGCATATTCAAGTCCCCCATTACAACTGTGTCATTACCTTATTACATGCTTTATCCAGCTCCCTTTGTAGTCTTAACCCTACATCTTGGCTACTATTTGGAGGCCTATATATGGTTCTCATAATGTTTTTTTTCACCCTTGCAATTTTTAACTCCACCCACAAAGGTACAACATTCTCTGACCCTATATTACCTCTTCCTAAAGATGTAATTCTATCTTTTGTCAACAGAGCCACACCACCACCTATGCCTTCCTGCCTGTCCTTTTGATACAAAGTATATCCTTTGATGTTAAACTCCCAACCATGGCTTTCTTTCACCCACGGCTCAGTGATGCTCACAATGTCATACCGTCCAATCTCTAATTGTGCCATGAGTTCATCCACCTTACTCCAAATGCTACATGCATTTAAATACAGCACCTTCAGTCCTACAGCCTTCACCCTTTTGAATTTTCCCTCTGTGGTACAATTTAACTCTTTGCTCTGTCTTCATTTGTAGCCAGTTATTGGCTTGTCCTTTCTTAGATTCATGTTACAACCATTATCTACTTGTAAACCTGTTGGCTCATTCTCAGTTCTACCATCCTGGTTTTCATCTCCCGCCATATTAATTTAAACCAATCCCAACAGCTGTAGTAAATCTGCCAGCAGAATATTGCTCCCCCTCAGGGGTTTATTATTAATGGCTATTTTACCTTCATATTTAATCTTTTCTCTCCTTACTAAGTTTTTAGTTGCCATCTGTTGTCTTTTTAAAGCTTCCTAATCATCTTGCTTGCCACTAATTTTTGCTCTTATATTTCGCTTTTTTGCTATTTTACTTTTATGCTATCTTTGACTATTCTTGCCATCCATGGTTGCCTCATACCCCCTTCAGAATGCTGCTTCTTTGGGATAAGCATATCATGTCTATTCCAAATTACTCGCAGAAGCTTCAGCATTGCTGTTCTGCAATCAACCCTGCTGGTGTCCCCTTCCAATCAGCTTTGGCCATCTCCTCTCTCATGCTGCTATGGTTATATTTACTCAACTATAATGCAAATATATACGATTTTGGCTTCTCCCTCTCAAACTGCAGGGTGAATTCAATCATATTATGCCTCATCCCACACAACACCTAATCCCAACTTGCCCTTTTCTCTCTGATTTTCTTTTCACTCTGTATTGTATGTCATACTGAAATGTATCAGAGTCATCCTGTCAACATTTTCTCATTTGATTCCATTTTCTCCCCCTCAAAAACAATATCACAAAAAATGCTTTTTTTACAGAAGGGTGCTCTGAAGATAAACGACAACCAGGCGTAGAATACATGTGTGGTTGGTGCTTTGAATAAATCATGCTTCGTAAGGGATTGTTAATACTCCCAACCAAAGCTGAAATGCTTACAGTGAAGAGAACAAGAACATTAAAATTGGTAGTACCTTTCAAACTGAAACATTAAATCTTCTTAGAGTGAACTGTAAACCGCAAATCCTGCAGCAAAATGAACCAATCGTCCAGTGGATGGAGAAAAAAGTCAGCATTCGCCAGGTGAAAGGTCTAAATAAAGAAGAGAGGCTTGCATTGCTGGATTGTCTTTTGGTTTGCAGGCAATAAAGTACTCCTGAAAAATCTTCCTTCTCAGGCAGTCTCCCAGGATTGAGACTTATTTCCACTCAGGTTCTGTTGGTTTTGAGGTGACCTGTGAGAATGATGTGTGAAACGCAGTCTCTTCCACAGATTAGATCTGATATAGTTGATATTTTTTTTTTGAAATCCAGAGGAGTTAATAAGACCAGCAGAGTGGAAGAAATTATTTTGATGGTGTGTGCAGGTGGAAAAAAATTCACACACAGCAGCCCAGAGTTTACTTTTAGAACAGGAATTCCCAACCTGGTGTATGTTAGGGCATATTCTGGAGTTAGGATATATAGCAAATATTAATTTCAACAGCAACCAGTCTTCAGATCCAAATATGGATTGTAGGTTGAATTTAAAATGCAGCTCAGAACAATGGTCTTCCAGAAGCTGTATTTTAGAGTTATGGCTCCAAAGACTGTTAGCCTGTGTGTGTCCCGAATAAAGACCTTTACATCTACCAGCTGCATCTGGTGACTTTGTTCACCATCACCACAGGGTCCAAGGTCCCTTTGGTTAATGGTAAGGGTTCATGGCATAAAAAAGGTTCTGAACGCCTGCTTTAGAATAACATTTCTTTTTATTGCAAGCTGACTTTAGCAGGGGAGTCACTCATTCTGGAATTAATGCTTCCCAATCTAAAGTTCTCATTATTATTAATATACTAATTCTTATTGACTCACACCCCCCCCCACTATCTCTACACCGCATATGCTGTGTATACACAGAGTGAGGTAAGCGTTTTGCAGTGTCAAGACTCAGTGCCTATGTGCTACGTGAGCTCTCAAACTTCATTCCTTGGTGTGCTTCATGACCTGTGTGCAGTTCTGCTGTTACCTTATATGCTCAATTGTAAGCTTCCATCCTGGAGATTATGGAGTTTGTGGGGTTTTTTTTAGGTTGTGAGGACACGCAGTCCTCTTTTATTGTCATTTAGTAATGCATGCATTAAGAAATGATACAATATTCCCCCAGTGTGATATCACAGAAACACAAGACAGACCAAGACTGAAAAACTGAAAAAAACCACATAATTATAACATATAGTTACAACAGTGCAAGCAATACCGTAATTTGATAGAAGAACTGACCATGGGCCTGGTAAAAAAAGTCTCAGTCTCTCGAAAGTCCCAACATCTCACGCATTTGGTAGAAGGAAGAAAGCTCTCCCTGCCATGAGCTTCCAGCACCACAAACTTGCCGATGCAGCATCCTGGAAGCACCCGACCACAGTCTGACTCTCAGTCCAGCCGAAAACTTTGAGCCTCCGACACCGAGCACCAAACACCATCTCTGCCGAGTGCTTCGACCCCAGCCCCGGCCACCAGCAACAGGCAAAGCCAAGGATTTAGGGCCTTCTTTCCAGAGATTCTCGATCGCACAGTAGCAGCGGCAGCGAAGCAGGCATTTCAGAAGTTTCTCCAGATGTTCCTCCATGCTTCTCACATCCGTCTCCATCAAATCAGGATTGTGCATGGCCCCTATTTAACAAATACGATATCATTTCACCGGCGACGCTGCGCACGCTGCGTCGTGGCACCATCTTTTCCTCCCTCCTTTGACTGTTAAGCTAGTAACTAAAGATGACTTTACTATAGTTTGCTCAGCCTACAGTTTATGGTGTGGGCTGGTTTCAACCATATCACCTGTTACATTCACTGCCTGTTACCAACCCTGTAGAGTCTCCCTCATCCTTCGGTCTCTACCACAGTGCTACAGAACTAAGACTTCACCGTTCCCTACTGCAGTCTGAAATGGCAGAGCAGTTTCAAAAAGCAATGTATCCTACTCTGGCCACAAACAAAAGAAAATCTGCAGATGCTGGAAATCCAAGCAACACACACAAAACGCTGGACAAACTCAGAAGGCCAGTCAGCATCTATGGAAAAGACTATAGTTGACGTTTTGGCCCGAGACCCTTCAGCAGGATCCTTCATCCTAGTCCTGATCCTGTTGGGAGATTTGATGGAGAATGTAAAATTATGGGCAGTATAGACAGGGTCAATGCCAGCTGACTTTCTCCCTGCAGTTGCGTGAGCTGGAACTAAAGGTCATGGATTAAGGGTGAAAGGTAAAATGTTTAAACGGAACATAAGGGGAAACTTCTTCACTCAGAGAGAGATAAGAATGTAGAATGAGCTGCCAGTGGAAGTGGTGGATGAGATTTTGATTTCAATATTTAAGGGCTGTTCCTTACTGAGTAGAGGAGTAAAGATTTGCAATTCCCTGACTTCAAATTCCTCTAATTATTTTGGCTATTTTCCTCTTTCCTCTTTCTCTTTCTTCACCTATCATTGACCAGCCTCTGCCTTCCAACTCCAGCCCACTCTCCTCCACAAAACACCTGTCCTCTCACATCCTTCCTCAGTCTACCAATCACCTCAGACTCTTTCTTTCACCACAAACTTTCTCCTCTTTATAAAGACCGTGTCGTCTTTCCAATCTTGATCCTGATGCAGGGTTTCACCCTGAAACATTGACAGTCCCTTTCCTTGGAGATATTGTTTGTAACAACTGAGTTCTTCCAGCAGAATATTTGTTGCATGAGAGGAAAGATGCCTCACATTGGGTTTTGTTGAACCTATAGAGGGAATAATACTCACAGTTCAGGCCTCCCTATCTGAAAAAAAAAGATAAACTTGCCATTGGGAAGTGTAAGGAAGATTTACAAGACATTTACAGCAATGGTGGTTTCACCATATGGTGTGTAAAGCGGTCAAAGGGAGGACTACAGTGTAGGGTTTTGCTACTGGAGAGGGATGTGCTAGGTTGGGTGAGGAAGCCTTTCAATTATTGTAGTAGTACACCACCCCAGAGAGCGGGATCAGTGGCAGCAGGGCTATTGACGTGTAGGAATGTAATAGAACTCTATGGAAAGCATTGAATATGAATTTAAAGAATGAAATGGCTTTGCACAATACACACAAAATGCTGGAGCAACTCAGAAGGCCAGGCAGCATCTATGGAAAAAAGTACAGTTGACGTTTTGGGCCAAAACCCGAAATGGAGAAGAAAAGCTGAGGAGTAGATTTAAAAGATGGGTGGAGGGGAGAGAGAACCATCAGGTGATAGGTGAAACCTGGAGGGGGAGGGATGAAGTAAGGAGCTGGGGAGTTGATTGGTGAGATGAGATGAGATGAGATGAGAGAAGGAAAAGGGGATGGGAAATAGAGAAGGGGTGGGGCGGGGGAGTTGGGGGGCATTACCGGAAGTTTGAGAAATCGACGTTCTTGCCATCAGGTTGGAGGCTACCAAATTTGTCATATAAGTTGTTGTTCTTCCCACCTAAGAGTGGCCTCATCATGACAGTGGAGGACATATCGGAATGGGAATGGGAAGTGGAATTAAAATGGGTGGCCACTGGGAGAACCCACGTGTTCTGGCGGAAGGAGCACAGATGCTCGGCAAAGCAGTCTCCCAATCTGCATCCGGTCTCACCGACGTACAGGGAATGGCCTGCTGAGTTTCTCCAGCATTTTGTGTGTGTTGCTCAGATGTCCAGTATCTGCAGGCTTTCTCTTGTTAATAGCATTGCACAGTAGAGCTACTAGGACTTGATGTTTCAATCCCTATGGTAAGTCGTCACTCTCAATGTTGGCAGTGGGATTGGAGTGGTGACAAGGAGGGAGGGTAGGTACGTCATCAGGGTCAGCAGGTGGGCACCCTCCTTCTTTGATGCTTTGTTGATAAGCCCATAACGTCTCCAGAGGGCTCAACGGTGCTACTTGGCATCCCAGATACACCCCCCTCAGTTCCATACCCTCCTGTCTTCATCGTGCAGCCCACTTGTTGTCTTTCCTTTTAATCCAAATCCAATTGCTGCTTTCTTCTGCTGCATTTGACAAGGACTTGATTGCTTGTTGGAGGGAGTGACCCCTCACCCCCATCTTCTTCAATAGACTGGTCGTAGATGTAGCAACGAATCCCCTGCATCCCACTTCTACAGGGAAAATCTTGGTCTTCCAGCCATTCTAGGCAGCTTCAGTTGCCAGTTCAGAGTACTTTCTCTTTTTCCTCACATAAGCTTTTTCGACACCATCTTCCCATGGTACTGTCAATTCCACAACATATGTCATCTTGGCTGTTGTGGACCACAGGACCATGTCTGACCGAAGTGTTGTAGCCGCAATGTCTGGGGGAAACACAAGCTTTTTTCCCAAGTCCACATCCATTTTCCAATCCCGAGCAACCTGCAGAAGACTTACATCTTTTGATGTTATATGGTGCTCTGGAGGTTGGCCTGCTGGTACAAATCACGTGATGTGGACATTTCCTGCTGATGTTTGTGGGAGAGTATTTGTGGTGGTTCACCTCTGTTCCAAGATTGATGCCAGCTGTCTGAGAACTGGTTATGCTGCCAAGTGTACCGACACTAGGTGAGGCTCGTGGTGCATCCTGTTAAAAAGTGCCTTAGTGATCCAGGTGCTTGACAAAGAAAGCAAGCGGGGTCTTCTCCCCACCACTGGTTCAGGTTCTGGGGTGTGGGTAGGAGGTCATAAGTGGCTCTGATATCAAAACTTAGCCGAGATCCCTCCATCTCCCAGATGTCATGCCAGCTAAGTTTCCTCTTTTCCAGGGTCTCCCAATTAGTCCATTGGCCGTGCTTGGCCATTGAGACAGCCCTGGTGTTTCGCTCTGCCTCCTCCTGTCTTCTCACCCCCTCCACCATGAGCCGTCTCTTCTGCACTGATGTTGCCTTGTGCCACTGAGGAGCTTTTGGGACAAGCCTGAGCCCAGCTCTCCAATGTTGGACTTGGCCAACCACATCCCTGAAGTGAAGAGCAGACTTAGCACTTTGAATGGCTTCAGATGGGGTCCATTTCCTCCCCATTGGCACAGGGGCATGGGAGGGGGCACTGTTCGAATAACAGTATCTTCAGATTCAGTGAGGGTCATGACTAACCTTGCTTTGGTGCATTTGAATTCTTCCATAAGACTTGCAATTAGTAATTCCAATTTGCCGTTCCCGTACAGTCCAACAGGACTTAAGCATCGTGGAAGTCCAAGCCATTGTTTTACATGTGTGCTGATCGTTCTTTCGAGCTCTTCAACCTTGATGATGGGGATTTTATACACTGTTAAAGGCCACATGAGTCTTGGGAGTATGCTGAACTGGAAGCACCACAGCTTGAGTTTTCCTGGCAGCATGGTCTTGTTGATGCGAGATATGTACATGATGGTATCCTTTTTGAGTTGTTTAAGCTGCTCAGTGTCCTTGAGCTTAGATCATACCATCAGCCCAAGCTCTTCACTGGCGTTTCTGAAACCAGTTGCAACCTCAAAGACATTCACCCAATGGTTCCTTCATTGTTACTGGTGACTTCAATCAAGCCAACTTGAAAACAGTGCTGCCAAATTTCTACCAGCATGTCAACTTTGTAACCAGAGGATCAAATATATTGATAATAAAAAAGTAGATCAATCTATGTTTTCTAGGGTGTAGACTTGGGTATCAGAGAAAATTATATTATTTTTGCATATTCTTCATGCCGCTTGCAGAGAGAATGTTTCCCCTGCCTGGGGTATCTAGGAACAGGGGTCACACTCTCAGAATAAGAGATTGTTTATTCCCCTCCATAGATGCCACCTGACCCGCTGAGTTCCTCCAGCATTTTGTATAGTTTTCTCAACATTTCCAACTCATGTTTAAGTATCTACTATTGGCTCCTAGCAGTCCTTAAACCAAATATATCAAACACAGTAAATGCTCGCTGAATAAATAAGCTTTTCTCTTTGTCACATTATTAAATTATCTCCTGTGTTTTAGGATTTAAGAAATTGCATATTTTTCAAGCTGTGCTTTGATTAATTAGAAACATAAGGCGGGCACTTAGAAATGTCTTTGGCCAATGACAGCAGTAAGGTTTATCATTGATGCTTGTCAAGATTAGGTGCTAAGTGTTTATAAAGATACACAGGTCCACTAAAGTGAAATAGAAGTTTTAGGTTTGAAGAGATTTAATGACTATGATTATAGTCATCTGCTGCTGGAACCTGTTTCCATTTTTGTGACACGCTTATCATATTGGTTCTTTGTTGTTTCAAAATCCACACCCATTAACAGAGTGGATGGAGGAATTAAGTCATGCATGATTCAGTTGTGTTGGATCTGGAGATGATGTTGTCTTGCATGATCTTTGGAAGTCAAGAATGAGGTGCAAATCTTACAGTTACAGCTGTTCATCATAGCACAGATCCTATGAGGTAGCCTGCACAGACTGGAGCATATTCAAGGAGGTTGCTGCCAATGATCATCGCACAAACATTGGTCAATATGCAGGATCGCTGACTGGCTACATAGGAAAATGCATTGAGGATGTCACCATGGTTAAACACTACACTGCCAGGGCAAGCCAGAAACCATGGGTGACTGTAGAGGTATGTGCAACTGCTTAGGATAGTGACGCTGTCTTCAGATTGGAGATAGGTCTGCAAGAGCCATCAGGAAGGCAAAACGGCAGTGCTCAGAGAAAATTTACAAACACCTTCGTGACACTAGTGACATGCAGTGCATGTGGCAAGGTACAAGATACAAGTCCACATTGCACATTAATGACCGCGATGTCTCCCTTCCTCATAAGCTGAATGCCTTCTATGCACTATTTGACGCAATGGATGATGTGACATCGAGGACAGCCCACTCTCTGCCTGAGGAACGGGCACCCTGTCTGGGCGCAGCCTAGGCGGGAGGATTCTAACCAGCTGTGGGGCCAGACAATATAACTGTTGATGAGGGATTGTGCAGCCCAGCTAACAGAGGTCTTAACGGCCATCCTTAACATCTCTTTGAAACAGTTCACTGTCCCTGCAGGCTTCAAGGCAGTTACCATTATTCTGGTGCCCAGGAGAGCAACAGTAACTGGCCTAAATGTTGACCACCCTGTGGCTTGTCAAATGGTGTGAGAACTACAACCTGAGGCAAGAGGAACCACACCCGTGGACAAGACAAAAGAGATGATTATCGACTGCAGGAAGGTGCAGGTTGACCACTCTCCATTACACATCAATGGCTCTGCTGTGCCGGCAGGGGTGGGGGGGGGGGGTCGGTGGTGGATGGAGGGAGAGTGAAGAGCACAAAGTTCCTCGGTGTGCTAATAACAGATGTTCTAACATGCACCCACAACACCTCCTCATTGGTCAAGAAGGCTCAGCAGCATCTACACTTTGTGAGGAGACTGAGATGTGAAAGACTCCCCGCCAGCTTTCTAACAACATTTCACAAGAGCGTCAGCGAGAGTCTTCTGCCCGGCTGTATCATTTTGTGGTACAGAAACTGCAAGGAATTGAACACACAGCCCTACAGGGGATAGTAAAAGCTGCCGTGAACATCACCAGGGTCTCCCTCCCCACCAATTGTGACACTTATAGGGAGCATTGTAGAAAAGAAGGTCCCAAAGCATACTTGAGGATCCCTACCACCAATCCCAACATCTCTTTGACCCATTACCATACAGAAACAGGAACACCAGGACTGTGACTACCAGACTGGGCTACAGCTTCTTCCCTCAGGCTGTGAGACTAATGAATACCCTGTCGCTATCAAGGTCTTGTCACTAGGACAGCGAGCTCTTAACTATTTATCGTATTGTTTACAGCTTACTGCTTACTTGGAAACTACATACGTTTGGAATTGTATTTATTTTTTGTGGTCGTATTTTTTTTATGTGCTATGCGTAATATATGTTTTGTAGGCGCACCATAGTCTGGAGTAACATTGTTCGTATATTCATACGGTCAGATGACAATAAACTTGAGCTTGAACTTGGACATGAACTTGAAACTGTAAGTTGCTGTGCCTGTCCAAATGGTGACTGGCTGTATAATGAGAATACACAGCTTTCTTTTATACTTCAAAACAGTTTAGGCAAGTTTAGACAAGAAATCACTCAGCTAGTACTGACTAAATTATACTTCAGCTTTGCAGTCAAAGAAACTGTAAAAGTTTAGAACCAATTATAATACAAGTTACTAAGTGTTTGCAGACAAACAGCTGATTATGCAAACATATAAACAAGCAAAAATAAAGCTAAAAGAACAAGGAAAATCACCATAAAAGAATAAGCATGACACAACTTGAATGTCTTCTGAAATCACTTTGATTTTCAAAATAGTAGCAGAAATAAATCAAGAGTAACTTCCAGTTGTGGCCTCTAAAACACTTATGCACTGTCCAAGAACATCGTCCATATTTTACAAAATATATACAAGGATGTTATTCCCTGTCAATCCAGCTCCTTAATGTACAGTACAAACTTGACAAAAGACAAACTCCTTGGTGGGCTATACAGCACAGAATGTTAGACCAGATGGTTGAGCTGAAGGTTAGTACCCTTTGGGGAGTAGGATCATCAATATTAGTGTTCTGCTCTTCATGTTCCTATACAAGACATCTAAACTGACTGTTAATTTTCTTCGTCTATGAATACTTCAACCAGCAATGTCAATTACATGAATCCGTTTCTTTGGTGCATTTCTAGACTAGCATGGCCAGATTCTCCTTTTAACTCCATCTACAAGTTTGCAGATGACACCACCAGAGTGGACTGCATCTCAAATAATGATGAGTGAGAGTAAAGAAGGACATAGAAAGCCTAGCAACATGGTGTCATGACAACAGCCATTGTTAGCAAAACAAAAGAGTTGGTCATTGATTTCAAGAGAGAGAGTGTGGTGCACATGCTCCTGGTGATGAGGATGACTGAGTTGAGCACTTCAAGGTGAGTAATAGAAAGTTTAGGAGAGATGTCAGAGTTTTTCCACTGTTAATAGTACACAAAATTACCAATTTAAACATAATCTGAAAAATTTATATCAGGTCCAGATCTTTTGCCAATTCTGAGAAAACATCTCAAGTTTGTTCTACCCTTCCTTAGAGCTTTAATCCAGACAACATCCTAATAAGTCTCTCCAAAGTCTCCAATGATTCGTGAATTCAATTCCTCATCTGTTTTCTTAAAGATTTCAATGTTTATTTTTGCTTTGACTTATCACATTTTAGTCATTGTTGTAGCTTCCATGTTTCTAGAGGAGAGATAAGAGGTGAACCATCTTACACAACACAATCTCCTTGGCTTTGTCCAATCTCACTTTCAAGATCACTTCTGAGCTGTGTTTCCTTCAGTTTTCTGATCTGTATGACAACTTCTTCCCTCTTCTCTCATTATTGGCCCCTGGGACTTTGGCTCATCTCTTTTCCTAGACGTGCTTGTTAAATTTTAAGTGGCAAGCAACGTCACAAAGGGTAGCATTACTACTCGTCTCTTGTGGATAGCTTGTTTAGCTAATAATGAATCATCATCATGGAGGGACAAGAGACTGGAATCTGGACAAGCACACAAATGCTGGACAAAGGAGTTAGGCAACATCCCCAGAGGAAAATGGACAGACAATGTTTTGGTTTGACACCCTTCATCTGGACTGAAATCCTTAACATATTGGAGTCATACATAGCACTGAGCAGATAAACATGACAGGAGATATAAATGAATCATTTTGAATTTTACAATAGTCTATTAACTTCACGGCCAATTTAACCACACCAAGGTTCTTGAATTTGCTCTAAAGCTGCTCTGGTAGTATTCAAAGCATATGTTTTGTGATTAATAGAGGCTTCTTGATTGTTCTTGCTTCTCTGCTTCTGCACCACTAGTTTTTATTAAGATTTAGTTAAGGCAATGCTAACCTGGAATTAGAATATATAAGAGACTTAGACTAATTTCACAGAGGAGAACTGGTACTGTAGAGGATTAAAAAAAGCTGTTCTGATATATTACTGGATCTGCTCTGAAGGGGAACTGCTGAACCGAGCATTCTGTCCAAACTTTGCCATTAATTTAGCTCCTTACATTATTTTATTCATATTTGGTTCACATTGAAGAGTACCTAGATTTCAACAGAGAGGAAGCCAAGGAGGTTTGAGATGTATCAGAGAAATAACAAGATTTGTCACTTTGACAAAATGCTTAAAACTTATGATATAATTCCTGCCAGGTTTAACCAGGGAACACCAGGGTTATCTGATGCAGTAAGATAAAATGTTTCCAATTAAAAAGAACCTTTTCAAGTTGCTTTACAAAAGGAATGATTATATATGAAACTGATGAGTCCAGGTTGTGCTTATTTCAGCAGTCCTTGACCTTGACAATGGATATATTCCTAATTTACCTGATAAATTACGACTTCAAATGAAAATCTACCTCAGAGATTGTGCACAAATCTGTCTAATATTTAATTTAGAATTGCAGTATTAGTGGAAATTGTCCTTAATTTATAAATTTGAATTAATAACCATTTATCGCAAGAAAGCTATATTTCTGCAGGCAATTGACAAAGAGGTTTATAGCCCTGTGTCAAAATGCTGAGAGAAACAGCAGGCTCATCATCACTGGTAAAAGGTAAAGATAATTTGACCATTTCGATATTAGAGCATGCAAGGAATGCTGGTTTAGATTTCCAATCCTTCACAAGTGTGAAACTGTGGAACAGCGGTGCATACTGCTGTCTTACAGCTTCAAAGACCCAGCTTCTATCCTGACCTTGGCAGATGTCTGTGAGAAGTTTACATGTGAGGTCATCCACTTAGGTAATCAAAGCAGTAAAGTGGAGTGTTTTGTAAATGGTTACAGGTTGGGAAATGCTGAAGCTCAAAGTGCTTTGAGTATCCTTGTACACAATCGATTGTAAGTCAACATGAGTTGTGGGAAGCACTTATGGGGGTAAATGCTAGGGCAGGCTTTATTCTGAGAGGATTTGAGTATAGGAATAAATTATTTCACTGCATTTATATAGGACTGTGGTGAGTGTGTTCCTGGAGAACCTGAAGAGCTTCAGAAAAGAAAGATATACTTGCCGTTAGTCATAGTCATACTTTATTGATCCCGGGGGAAATTGGTTTTCGTTACAGTTGCACCATAAATAATTAAATAGTAATAAAACCATAGATAATTAAATAGTAATATGTAAATTATGCCAGGAAATAAGTCCAGAACCAGCCTATTGGCTCAGGGTGTCTGACCGTCCAAGAGAGGAGTTGTAAAGTTTAATGGCCACAGGCAGGAATGACTTCCTATGACGCTCTGTGTTGCATCTCGGTGGAATGATTCTCTGGCTGAATGTACTCCTGTGCCCAACCAGTACATTATGTAGTGGATGGGAGACATTGTCCAAGATGGCATGCAACTTGGACAGCATCCTCTTTTCAGACACCACCGTCAGAGAGTCCAGTTCCACCCCCACAGCATCACTGGCCTTATGAATGAGTTTGTTGATTTTGTTGGTGTCTGCTACCCTCAGCCTGCTGCCCCAGCACACAACAGCAAACATGATCGCACTGGCCACCACAGACTCGTAGAACGTCCTCAGCATCATCCGGCAGATGTTAAAGGACCTCAGTCTCCTCAGGAAATAGAGATGGCCCTGACCCTTCTTGTAGACAGCCTCAGTGTTCTTTGACAAGTCCAGTTTATTGTCAATTCATATCCCCAGGTACTTGTAATCCTCCACCATGTCCACACTGACACACTTAAGGGAGTGCAGCAATGATAAACCACACTGGGTTAACTATTTTGCAGTATGAAAAGAGATTGAGCAGACTGGGACAGTATTCTATAGTAATAGGACAATACGGCCATTGAGATGTGCAACATAGAAGCAGGTCAGTCAACACTACTCGAGCATGCCATCTAAATTGTCGACCTAAACAAGACCAATTTGCCCGTTTTTAGTCCATATCCCTTTTAAACCATTTTTTAATCGATGTACCTGTCCAATTGCCTCTTAGGCATTGCAATTTTACCTGCCTCTAAAATTTCATCCAGCAGCTTGCTCCACATACCCACAATGCTCTGAGTGAAAAGGTTATCTCTTGTGTCCCTTTTAAATCTTTCTCTTCTCAGCTTAAAACTGTGCTCTCCAGTCTTAGACTTCCGAACACTGAGAAAAGTGTATCCACTTTATATCTGTCCCTCATGGTCTTCTAAACCTCTATCAGGGCACCATGCAACCTCCTATGCTCCAAGGAAAACAGACCCAACCTGTTCTGACTTTCTTTATAGCTCAAGCCCTCCGATCCCAGTAACAACTTTGTGACCCTTCTCAGAACTTCCTAGCGTAATGTCATGCTTCCTACAGTATGGTGACTAGAAATGTGTGCAGTATTCCAAGTGTAATCTCACCAACACTTTTTTACAGTTGTAACATGGCAGTACTGACTTCTGTACTCATTGTCCTGACTGATGAAGGCAAGTGGCCTAATCCCTTCTTCACCGGCCTTTTTACTTCTGTTGTCACTCTCAATGAGGAGATCTCATCGAAATTAGTTATCAAAATTCTTGCAGGGTGGAACCAGGGAAAATCTTTCCCCCAGCTATGGAATCTAGAATCACAATCTCAGAGCTAGAGTAAGACGTGTCAGGATGAGCCGAGGAATTTCTTCATTCAAGATGTTGTGAACCATTAGAATTCCTTACCCTGGATGGTTGTACAGGCTCAGTCATTCAGTGCATTCAAATCAGATGTCTAGATATTAAGATGGTTAAGGGATATGGGAAATTTGCAAGAAATTATGATAAAGTAAAGTATGAACAAAGATCCTGATGAATAATAGAATAAAATTGAAGGCTAGCTATTCAACATTTGCTTCTAATTATATTGTTATTGTACTCTTAAGTAGCACAGTAGGCTCTCACTTGAGCTATGTACAAGGCTTTCTTTAAGGTACAAAATTAATCTTTTAAAGTTTGGTGTGGCTAACAATCTGGTGGAGGAACTCAATGGATCAGTCTGCATTTGTGGGAGGAAAGGAATTGTCGATGTTTTGGGTTGAAGCCCTGCATAATGTCCTGTACTTGTATTTCACCATACTTATGCATGTGACAATAAACTCAGCTTGAATTGTAATCATTTAGAAAAATGTGCAGTCAGAGGTGAGGATGGCTGTGAACTGTTTTGCAGAGGAGTCCAGAAATGTATATCTACTATTCTGAAGGTGAAAGATCTCCATCCCCATTGACTTGGAACAAACAAACATATTAAGCAGAAGTAAGAGTAAGTGGACAGATCAAAGGTGATCGACAAAGCGTTCCCCAATCTGTACCATGTCTCACCAATGCAGAAGAGGCCACAACCAAAAGTAGTGCATACAACAGATGGCCCTGACAGACTCACAGGTAAAGTGTCGCCTCACCTGGAAGGAATGTTTAGAGCCCTGAATGGTGGTGAAAGAGGAGGTGTAAGGATCAGTGTAACACTTGTCACGCTTGCAGGGATAAGTTCAAGGAGGGAGATCAGTGGGGATGGTTGAGTGTTCCCAATGCAGATTAGTGACTGTTTTGTTGGACACCTTCACTCTGTCTATCGCAAAAGGCAGGATCTCCTGTTAGCTACCCATTTCAATTGAACTTCATATTTCCTTTCTGACATGTCTCTCCATAGCCTCCACTACTGCCATGATGAAATCAAACTCAGGTGGGAAGAGCAACACCTCATATTCCATCTGGGTAGCCTCCAAACTGATGGCATGAACATCGATTTCTCCAACTTCTAGTAATTTCTCCATCTCCCTCCTTCTCTTTTTTTACAATTTCCATTCTTGTTTGCTTCTCATCCTTTATCTTCACTTCACCTGCCCATTACCTCCTATCTTCTTTCACTTCCTTCCATGGTCCATCAACATCTCCTATTAGATTCCTTCTTCAACAGCCCTTTACATTTTCCACCTATCCTTGGCTAGTTTCTTACTTCACCCCTTTCCTCATCCACATACCTTCTCCCTCACCTGGCCTCACCTATCACCTGTCAGCTTGTACTCTTTCCCCTCTGTAAACCATCTTTTTCTGCCCACTGCCCCCTTCCTTTCCAGTCCTGATGAAGGGTCTTGGCCTGAAACGTCATCTGTATGTTCCATCTATAGATGCTGCTAATTCCCTCAGCATTTTGTGTATGCTGTTGAAGGTTTCCAGTTTCTGCAGAATGTCTTGTGTTTATGAACCAAAATTCTATCTAAGTATGCCATGAGAGGGGATCTATCCCAAATATTTAAATAGGTGGTGTGACAAGTGGAGCTTCAGCAGGGCTTCTTTATGCAAACACAACCGTGATCTTTCAGACCCGTAATGTCAGAAATATACAGGCCAGCACCTAGATAGCAAGATGCTTCTAATGTGCAGATTTTGTCCTGGAGTCCCCAGTTGGCTTTAATTTACAGATAACATGCAATTTGGTGGAGTTGTGGATTTTGAGCAAGGTTGTCAAAAGATGCAGCAGGATATAGGTCGACTGGAAATATGGGTGGAGTAATGGCAAATGAGGCACTGTTTGGGAGATCTAATATGAAATTGTAAATGGCAGAAACATTCGGAGCATTGATGTACTAATGAATTTTGGGGTGCAAGTTCTTAACTCTATAAAAGTGACAACAGGTGGACAGGTAGGTAAAGAATGTGTAGGGCATGATTACCAACAATTGTCAAGTCACTGAAAACAAAAGTAGGGATGTTAAGTTGCAGTAGCATAAAATTTTGGCGAGGCCACATTTCGAGTACTGTGTGTAGTTCTGGTCACCAACCTATAGGAGCTACATGGATTCTTTGGAGAACATGCCAGTGAGGTTCACTAGGATGTGGCTTAGATTGGATTAGGTCCAGGGAGACAATGAACAAACTTGGACTGATTTCTCTGGAGTGTCAGAGGCTGATAGAAGTTTATGAAACGCTGAGGGGTAGGTAGACTAAACAGTCAAAATCTTGTTTGTTCAGTGTGGAAAGACTAGAGGGCAAGAGTTTAAGGTGAGAGGGGAAAATCTAATGTTTTGCAAGGGAAGTTTTTTTTATACAGGGAGCAACATGCTGCCAGGGGAAGTAGTGGAAGCAAGTCGTTTAAAGAGGTATTCAGACAGATACATGAACAGGTGGCAATTGGAAGGGTACAGACCATATGCAGGCATATTAAATTAGTTAGATTGGTGTCATGGTTGGTGCAGACGTGGTGGGCTGAATAACCTATTCTATATTCAATATTCTATGTTCTATGTTAATAAAAGTGATACCAACATCAGCATGAGAGTGATATTCATTTACTAAACTTGCAGAACGCTGACAAACACCATTAAAGTACCTTTTGTGCACTTAATGCTTGAGCATCAATCACAAGAAGTTGATGGCCTTGAAAAGGTATTCAAGGGGAATTAGATTATCAAAGGAGTGATTATTACATTGTAAAATGAAGAAGGTCCTGAAAAGACTTTGGTAACTTGACGGTAGTTGTGGCCAAGACAGATTCCTGTACACACTGCTCTTTATTACTGTATCCGGAAGTAGGGAATAAGTAATTTTGATATTAAAGAACAGCTTGCAAGAGAACTGTGGGCAGACCGGATCACTTACACAGAGTCAGAGACAAGTACATTTGAACATTGAAAGAGTTGTCATAGATTACAGTTAAGAGTTAAAGCTGTGTTAAATACAGAGATGAGAGTTCATACCAGTGCGCAATAATTTGCAGATATTATTCCCTTATATATTTATGTGTTCTTTGGAAACTTCATCAGATATCATAAATCATATTATTTGTAGTATTTATATTATTTTGTTAATACTGTTTGTTTGGTTTTAAAAAAGTTGGAATAGATTTCTTGGTTGTGATATTCTATCAACCATGATGGGTTTAGGCTCAACTCAAAGGACAGGCGTAAGAGCAAATTGCTAACATTTAGCACTGACTGATAGGAGGTGGGGGCGGGGGGGGACATGTTGTTGTTTCATATAGCATGGCCCGGGAGGGGCAGATGTGAGTCTGTGCACTGGGGAGCTGGGGTTGGATGAATCTTTGTCTGGCATCTCATCTCTCATCCATAGCTGTTCCAGCATGGGTGGCCCTGATTTGGCATCGCCTGATGGAGTCCTTGAAGCATGCAAGCCTCCACATGACGTCAACTTGTTGATCTAGGTCTTGGAGGTGGGGGAGCAGTACTTGAGAAATCAGCAATAAAGGAATGGGTGTGCATTATTACGGTGGTGAATGTTCCTAGCAAAGAGGGTACCAGTCCATCACGGTTAAAGTTCTCCTCACCATTGAGCACATCTTCAAGAAACACTTTTGCAAGAAAGTCCCCACTAATCAGGCCATGTTCTCTTCTCACTACGGCCATCAGGAAGGAGGTACAGATGTCTCAGGTCCCAAATCACCAGGCTCATGAAAAGTTATTACTACTCAAGCAACAAGCTCTTGAACCAGAGGGATATCCTCACTCATCCCAACACTGAATCCACAACCTATGGATTCACTTTCAAGGACTCAACAAAAAATGCTCTTGATAATAATTTATTTATTAATTATTACTTTGTTTTTTTCTTTCTTGTGTTCACACAATTTGCTGTCTTTCATACATTGGTTAATAGTTCTTCTTTGATGTGTACAGTTTTTCATCAAATCTATTGTCAAGTCAAGTCACTCTTTATTGTCATTTCAACCATAACTGCTGGGACAGAACATAGTAAAAATGAGACAACATTTTCCAGAACAATGGTGCTACAAGAAACAATACAAAACTACACTGAACTACATAAGAAAAAAACACAAAAGCTACACTAGACTACAGCGCTATCCAGGACTGCATAAAGTGCACAAAACAATGCAGGCATTACAATAAATAATAATAAATAATAAACAAGACAATAGGCACAGTGGAGGGCAGTAGGCTGGTGTCAAGCTGGGCTCTGGGTATTGCGGAGTCTGACGGCTTGGGGGAAGAAACTGTTACATAGTCTGGTCGTGAGACCCTGAATGCTTCGGTGCCTTTTTCCAGATGGCAGGAGGGAGAAGAGTTTATATGAGGGGTGTGTGGGGTGCTTTATAATGCTGTTTGCTTTGCAGATACAGCGTGTGGTGTAAATGTCTGTGATGGCGGGAAGAGAGAACCCGATGATCTCCTCAGCTGACCTCACTATCCGCTGCAGGGTCTTGCGATCCGAGATGGTACAATTTCCGAACCAGGCAGTGATGCAGCTGCTCAGAATGCTCTCAATACAACCTCTGTAGAATGTGGTGAGGATGTGGGGTGGGAGATGGACTTTTCTTAGCCTTCGCAGAAAGTAGAGACGCTGCTGGGCTTTCTTTTCTATGGAGCTGGTGTTGAGGGACCAGGTGAGACTCTCGGCCAGGTGAACACCAAGAAATTTAGTGCTCTTAAAGATCTCTACTGAGGAGTCATCAATGTTCAGTGGAGAGTGCTCGCTCTGTATCCTCCTGAAGTCAACAACCATCTCTTTTGTTTTGTTCACATTCAGAGACAGGTTGTTGGCTCTGCACCAGTCCGTTAGTCTCTGCACCTCCTCTCTGTATGCTGACCCATTGTTCTTGCTGATGAGACCCACCACGGTCGTGTCATTGGTGAACTTGATGATGTGGTTCGAGTTGTGTGCTGCAGCGCTGTCGTGGGTCAACAGAGTGAACAGCAGTGGACTGAGCATACAGCCCTGAGGGGCCCCCGTGCTCAGTGTGATGGTGTTGGAGATGCTGCTACCAATTTGGACTGACTGGGGTCTCGCAGTCAGGAAGTCTAGAATCCAGTTGCAGAGGGAGGTGTTCAGGTCCAGTAGGCTCAGCTTTCCAATCAGTTTCTGAGGAATGATTGTGTTGAATGCTGAAATGAAGTCTATGAACAGCATTCGAACGTACTTGTCTTTTTTGTCCAGGTGGGTTAAGGCCAGGTGGAGGGTGATGGCAATGGCATCATCTGTTGAACGGTTGGGACAGTACGCGAAATGCAGGGTGTCCAGTGAGGGGGGCAGCAGGGACTTGATGTGCCTCATGACGAGCCTCTCGAAACACTTCATGATGATGGATGTGAGTGCAACGGGATGGTAATCATTGAGGCAGGACACTGAAGACTTCTTTGGCACGGGGACGATGGTGGCGGCCTTGAAACACGTAAGAATGACAGCGCTGCTCAGGGAGACGTTGAACATGTCAGTGACAATATCTGCTAGTTGGTCTACACATCCTCTAAGCACCCTGCCAGGAATGTTGCCTGGTCCAGCAGCCTTCCGTGGGTTGATCCTGTGCAGGGTTCACCTCACATTGACCATTATAAGACATATCACCTGGTCATTTGGAAGAGGGGTGACCTTCCTCGCCGCCACATCATTAGCCATCTCAAACTGAGCGTAGAAGTTGTTCAACGCATCTGGGAGGGAGGCATCACCCGCACAGTCAGGTGACGTTGTCCTATAGTTGGTGATGTCCTGAATGCCCTTCCACATGCGCCGCGTGTCTCCGCTGTCCTGGAAGTGGCTGTGGATTCGCTGGGCATGCGCACGCTTTGCCTCTCTGATGGCCCGGGACAGTTTGGCCCTCGCTGTTGTTAGGGCTGCCTTTGTATCTGTAGTCAATGCCCGCAATAAAATAAATCTCATGGTGACCTATGCTTGATATATTCACCATGATAGTAAATTTACTTTGAAATTTGAGCTTTGAACTTTAAAGAGGAGAGTAACTCCTGTGGAAAGTAAAAATTGAAAATGGATGCGATGTATGTGACTGGTTAACATACAGAGCAGGGAACACAGGATTTGGTGCAAGATCATCAAAACAAAAGAAATACAGCTGCAGGAAAAGGATGAAAAGCTTTTGAAAAGTGATATAGAGCAGCACAAAAGGATGAAAGTGTGTAAGAGGATTCAGTGGTCGCAAGGGTGATGAAAGTGTTGTCAAAGATTAGACAGGAATGGAGATGAGGTGTATTTATTCAGGACATCAGTGAGGCAAATCATGCAAAGCAGTGGATAATTCTTTAGAAGAAAATAGCTGAGAGCTTCAGGTCTTAGAGGCAGCCTTCTTGATGTTGTGAGATGGGGAATAGGAATCTAAAGCAGTAAGGCAGGAATGAATTGAACAGAGGCAGCAAAGGAGGTTATCAATGCAGAGAGATGTGACTTGTGCTGAAAGGAAAGGTTTGTTTTAAACATCAAATAGTGAAGGCTAGAATAGAAAACAGCAGCATAAACAGAATTGATAATGCAGCGGGGTGATATAGTTCCAGTCAGATGTCCAGTATTATCTTATCTAGTGGGAGACAGCTGCTGGTCTCTCTTTATGATGAGGTTATAACTCCTACACAGTTAAGGAAAAGTCAATAGAATTGGGAGCCCTCAGATGGGCTGGAGATGTGGCAGATCACTTCTTGTGTTGGGAAATAACAAATGCAATGCAGAAATTTGAAGATGACGAAAAGGATCATTGTTCTAGTTTACATTGGGAGATTCTCAATAGACTACATCAAGAGACTGATAGGTCCAACTCAAGATTATTTTGGAATATATTGTTTAGATGGTAATATGGACAGAGAAATGGCAAAAAGAATTTACTCCTAAAGAGTATGAGGTATATGATAGCTATGGGGAAAAATAATAAAACATGGAATTATACAATAAATGGTTGGACCTTGAGAAATACTGAAGAATAGAGGGATGTTAGAGTATAAAGTATTAGGGCCTTTGGTCCATTGAGTTGGCTCTACTATTCTGTTATGGCTGATTTGTCATCCCTCTCAACCCTTTTCTTCTGCCTTCTCCTCGTAACCATTGACGCCCTGATTAATCAAGAACCTATCAACCTCTGCCTTAAATATATTTGGCCTGCACAGTTATCTACTGCAATAAATTGCACAGGTTCACCCCCATCTGGCTAAATAAATTTTTCATCTCTATTCTAAATGGACGTTCCCAAATTCTGAGACTGTGTCCTTTAGTCCTTGACTGTCCCATATAAGAAACATCCTCTTCACATCCACTCTATTTCAACCTTTCAATTTTGATAGGTCCCACTGAGATCCTCTCCCTCAGTCTTCTCAAGCCCGGTGAGTAATGGCTCAGAGCCATCAAATGCTCCTCATATGTTAACTCTTTCATTCCTGGAATGATTTTTCTGAACCTGCTTTGGCCCCAAAACTGCACACAGTACTTCAAGTGCGGACTGACCAATGTCTTTTAAAACCTCAGCGTAACATCTTTGCTTTTGTATCCTAGTCCTCTTGAAAGGAATGTTAACATTGCATCTGCCTTCCTTACCACTAACTCAACCTGCAAGGTAACCTTCAGGGAATCCTGCACAATTATCTGTGGCAATGAATTCCACAGATTCTACTCACAGTATTCCCTAAAGGTTACCTTATTTGTTGAGTTGGTGGTGAGGAAGGCAGATGCAATGTCCCTTTGCACCTTAGGTTTTTGAATTTGTAAAATAGTCTGTGCTTCTGTTCCTTCTACCAATGTGCATAACCATACACTTCCTGACACTGTATTCCATTTGCCATTTCTTTGCACACTCTCCTAATCTGTCCAAATCCTTCTGTAGCCTCCCTGCTTCCTCAAAACTACCTGCCCCTCCACCTATGTTCACATCGTCCGCAAAATTGGTCACAAAGCCACCAATTTCTTCATCCAAATCATTGACATATAATGTGAAAAGAAGTGGTGTCCACACAGACTCCCATGGAAAACCACTAGTTACTGGCAGCCAACCCGAAAAGGCCCACTTTACTCCCACCACTTGCCTCCTGCTAGTTAGCCAATCTTCTATCCATCCTAATACCTTTCCTGTAATACTAAAGGCTCTTAACTCGATAAGAAGCCTCATGTGTAGCACCTTGTCAAAGGCGTTCTGAAAATCCAAGTACACAACATCCACCAATTCTCCTTTGTTTATCCTACTTGTTATTTCCTCAAAGAATTCCAACAGATTTGTCAGGCAAGATTTTCCTTGAAGGAAATCATGTTAACTTTGGCCAGCTTTAAAATGTGCCTCCTGAGGCCTCATCCTTAACAATTGTCTCCAGCATCTTCCCAAACACTGAAGTTAGGCTAACTGGCCTATAATTTCCTTTCTTCTGTCTCCCTGCCTTCTTAAAGAGTAGAGTGATATTTGCAACTTCCCTGTCCTCTGGAAACAATTCCAGAAACTGGTGATTTTTGAAAGATTATTACTGATAATTCCACAATCTCTTCAGCCACGTCTTTCAGAGCCCAAGGGTGTAATCCATCCTGACCAGGTGTCTCATCTACCTTCAGTCTTTTCAGTTTTCCAGGTACATTCTCCTTAGTAATACCTGTGTCATTCACTTCTGCCCCTTGACATTCTTGAACTTCTGGCATCTCCAAGTGTCTTCCACAGTGAAGAATGACACAAAATAGATATGGCCCTTGTGGCTACGGGGGTCAGCGGGTATGGAGGGAAGGCTGGGGCGGGGTTCTGAGTTGGATGATCAGCTATGATCATAATAAATGGCGGTGCAGGCTCGAAGGGCCGAATGGCCTACTCCTGCACCTATTTTCTATGTTTCTATGTTTCTAAAATACTAATTAATTTCATCTGCCATTTCTTTGTCCTCCATTACTAACTCCCCAGTATCATTTTCCAGTGGTTTGATATCAACTCTCGTCTCTCTTTTACTCTTTATGTTCCTGAAAAAAAAAACTTTTTAGAAACATTAAAATGTAGAAAACCTACAACACAACGCTTTGGACCACAAAGCTGTGCCAAACATGCTCTTACCTTAGAAATTACCTAGTGTTACCCAATAACCCTCTATTTTTCTAAGCTCCATGTACCTATCCAAGAGTCTCCTAAAAGACCCTATCGTATCCGCCTCCACCACCATTGCCAGCAGCCCATTCCATGCTCTCACCACTCTCTGCATAAAAAACTTACCCCTGACATCTCCTCTGTATCTACTTTCACGTGCCTTAAAACTGTGCCCTCTCGTGCTAGCCATTTCAGCCCTGGGAAAAAGACTTTGACTATCCACACGATCAATGCCTGTCATCATCTTGTACACCTCCATCAGGTCACCTCTTATTCTCTTTCACTCTAAGGAGAAAAGGCCGAGTTCACTCAACCAATGCTTCCCAATCCAGGCAACATCCTTGTAAATCTTCTCTGCACCCTTTCTATGGTTTCCACACCCTTCCTGTAGTGAGGCGACCAGAACTGAGCACAGTACTCCAAGTGGGATCTGACCAGGGTCCTATATAGCTGCAACATAACCTCTTGGCTCTTAAAATCAATCCCATGATTGATGAAGGTCAATGCACCATATGCCTTCTTAACCATAGAGTCAACCTGCGTAGCAGCTTTGGGTGTCCTATAGACTCAGACCCCAAGATCCCTCTGATCCTCCACACTGCCAAGGGTCTTACCATTTTGCACGTTCTTTTATATTATTGGCTAGCTTACCTTCATATTTCATCTTTTCTCTCTTTATGCCATTTTTCAGTTGCTTTCTGGTGTTTTTAAAGCTTCCTAATCTTCTCCCTTCCTACTAATTTTTGTAATATTATATGCCCTCTCTTTTGCTTTTTTGCTTTCTTTGACTTCCCTTGTTTGCTATTCTTGCCTCGTTCTCCCTTTAGAATACTTCATCACCTTTGGGATATATCTTTCAAAGTTCAAAGTACATTTATTTTTGAAGTATGCATAGTATATACAACCTTGTTATTTGTCTCCTAATAAGCAGTCACAAGGCAAAGGAACCCAATAGAACCCATTAAAAGAAAAATCTATACCCAATGTGCAAAAAAAAACATATTGTGCAAACAGCAAAACATAGGCAAATAACATTCTGAACTAAAGTTCATGAATGTGAACTCACAGCCACAGAGCCAGTCAGCATTGCAGTCAGTCCATTAGTTACAGGCCATAGCCACTGTTCAGCACAGAAAGGAGTAAATCTCACCAAGCAACGAGCTGAATACCGGCCCATCCCTGATTTCTGGCCCTGACACCATGACCTTTTTAAACCGAACCAGTGTTTATATTGGGCAAACTTTGGTTTGCTCCTCACTCTTGGACCCCGATCCCACTCACAGGCCTGTGCGCCGCTACCTCACTTTGTCCTGTACCGAATTTTTTCAATCTGGCCCGGTGTTTAAATCAGTCCAACATTGACTTGTTCCTCGTGCCGACTCTGCCATGCCTTGGATCTGCCACTTTGAATTGGCTCCAAGCCCGCTACAGCAGCAGCCAGGCAATGGCTTGTTCCCCGCTCTCTGACCCAGGGATCATCAGTATTGATATATTAGGAATAGTGGAATATTAGGATCAGGTTGTTTGGGAGAAAATGCCTTTGGTCAATGATTACTCACCAAGGGCAGCGTAAAGTATCTGATTCTGTAGGAAAACCGAGGAAAGTTATGAATTATTTCAGATAATGGAAAA
Source organism: Mobula birostris (assembly GCF_030028105.1). Lineage (NCBI taxonomy): Eukaryota > Metazoa > Chordata > Chondrichthyes > Myliobatiformes > Myliobatidae > Mobula > Mobula birostris. The sequence continues at coordinate 20,367,749 of NC_092371.1, read as the reverse complement.
GATGCCTGAGTAGACATCAATAAAAGAAAGTCTGGAGTGGAGCAGAGAGAAGTGCGTGTGACACAAACATAAGGACAAGCAATAGGATGATCACTCGGTGACTTGGTCTGCTAGGACAGTGGGTGGATCATGCAGTTTGATCGATGATTAGAGAGTGTTAAGCTAGAACATTCTGGCACGTAGCCCACTTCCCTCTGCTATGGTAGATTTAATTGGCAGCACACCAACAAGGGTGGTAGCTCACATAGTGTTGGACATCTCCAATGTGTTTTATTGCAACAGAGAAGGAGGATCAATGGAAATATGCTTGAAAAGAGGCAGTACAGATTTTACTTTTTCAAAAACAAACTATAATCTTAAAAAATATACATGAGACACTAACCAGGGCAAGGCTTTCCTTGCATTCATACTGTTGCCAAGTCTACTGTATATGTTCACTCATGTGATCTCTCTGAACAATGCACCCTTCAAGTGTTAGTGGGACTGTTGTATTGAATTTGGCTTCTCAGTGCTCAGTGCTGGCAGGACTTTGGTCTGCAATCCTTCACTACAAAGCCTTTTTGTTGGCTACAATAAGCTTCAGCGCATCTCCCACCATGTATTCCTGCAGCCTGAAATGTACCCGGCAGCAATATTCCCTTATCGACATCTTGTTGAACTGCAAGACCAACAAATTTCAGGACGTTCAGTGTGTCCTTTAAGCGTTAATATTCCAGCAGTGTTTATGCAGCTGGACGCATCTGCAATAATAAGCCATCTAAATAGCCCACTGCTCTATTCTCTATATACCCATGACTGTGTGGCTAGGCATAGTTCAAATACCATCTATAAATTTTCTGATGATACAACTGTTATTGGTAGAATCTGAGGTAGCGACAAGAGGGCATACAGGAGTCAGCTATGCCAACTAGTGGAGTGGTGCCGCGGCAACAACCTGGCACTCAAAGTCAGTAAGATGAAAGAGCCAGTTGTGGACATCTAGAGGGTAAGATGAGGGAACACATACCAGTCCTCACAGGTGGGTCAGAAGTGGAGAGAGTGAGCAGCTTCAAATTCCTGGATGTCAAGATCTCTGAGGACCTAACCTGGTCCCAACATATTGATGCATTTATAAAGAAGGCAAGAGAGCAGCTATACTTCATTAGGAGTTTGAAGAGATTTGGTATGTCAACAAATACACTCAGAAACTTTTATAGATGTACTGTGGAGAGCATTCTGACAGACTGCATCACTGTTTGGTATGAGGGGGGAGCTACTGCACAGGATCGAAAGAAGCTGCAGAGGGTTGTAAATCTAGTCAGCTCCATCTTGCCTATTAGCCTACAAAGTGCCCAGGACAACTTCAAGGTGTGGTGTCTCAGAAAGGCAGCGTTCATTATTAAGCTCCCAGGGCATGCCCTTTTCTCACTGTTCCCATCAGGCAGGAGGTACAGAAGCCTGGAGGCACACACAACGATTCAGGAACAGCTTCTTCCCCTCTGCCATCCAACTTCTAACTGGCCATTGAACCCTTGGACATTACCTCACTTTTTTAAAATATATAGCATTTCTGTTTTTTTGCATGATTTTTAATCTATTCAAAATACATATACTGTAATTGATTTTCTTATTTATTTATTTATTATGATTATTATTGTTATTTTAGTCTGTTTTTCTTCTTCTATATTATGTATTGCATTGAACCGCTGCTGCTAAATTAATAAATTTCACGTCACATGCCAGTGATAATAAACCTGATTCTGATTCTGATTCTGACTATACTCCATCAGGAAATCTAGGCACTGTACAAATGGGAGTTACATGTAAGGTCTCGAACCAAAACGATGCCTGCCCTTTTCCATCCTTAGATGCTGCCTGAATTGTTGAGTTCCTCCAGTGCTCTGTGTTGCTGTATATTCTATCAGCAAATGGCTCGGAATTTGGAAGGGCTTTCTGTCTCTGTACATGGATGATCTATTGTTCTTTATGGACATAATGGGGATCACGCTGGAGTTACAAATCCTAACACAATGTGGACTTTTGGTGAACCCTAAATAGGTTCAAAAAATGCAAAAGGAAGTGGTGTGCTTGTCTCTCACATTGAGCCAAGGATGATGGAACACAGATATCAACAAGGGAAAACAAACTTCAGAGTACAAGTACAAAGTACATTAAGTATAAATTTCCTTGCGGGCATACTCAATAAATCCAATAAACATATATAGAATCAATGAAAGTCTGCACTGACCGGTGTGTGCAAGAAGAGTCCTTGAAAGTGAATCCATAGGTTGTGGGAGCTGTTCAGTGATGGGGCAAGTGAAGTTGAGTGAAGTTATCCCCTCTGGTTCAGGAACCTGATGGTTGAGGGGTAATAACTTTCCTGAACATGCTGGTGTGACTCCTGAGGCTCTTGTACCCTCTTCCTGGAGCTCCCAATAGCAGGGAATTATTTCTGGGAATTTTAATATATTACAGTGAGCTTAGGAAGATTCATGGCACATAACGGAGAGTCCTTTGCTTGCATCTTTGGAAACAGCTCTATTTCCATCTTTAATATCTCTATTTTTCCCTTTCAGATTTCTTTTGAAGACCTTGACCTGAAGTTACATGTTGACAATGGTTCTTTGCAGGAATAGGACCCGTTCTCGGGGTTTCACGACTGGTCATTATTCGGCACGCCAAGGGCTCGGCCTAAGAGCTCAACTCACCTTCGGATGACCAAGATTGCGCGGCTCTGGAGGTGGGCGGATCGAAGGTCAGTGTCCGGCCAGAAGACCAGTGTGTCGTGGGAGATGGAAGATCTAAGGTTGTACGTCCAGAGAGCCGAGATACATTTCTCTGACATTAAACGTACCTTTGAAACCTTTGAGTCTATGCGGAATTATGTGTTCACAACTTGACCTTTGTATGTGCTAATCTGGATGTCAGTGGTCCCAGCATCAGTTATGGGAGTACGCGTAACATGGAAGCCAACCGTCCCAGCATCAGACCCAGATTGTCCTCATGGTCACTCCAGTTTTACCCCATCAGGGACCAAACATCCAACACCCGCCCAGCAGCTTCACAGGCTTCATCTGTCTCCTTCCCAGTTCTGATGAAGGGTAACTACCTGAAACCTTAACTCTTCTTCCCATAGCGGCAGCCTGACCTGCCTCTTAGGGAATGCATGATGGCATAACATGTCAAGATGACTTGTATACAAATTGTGTAAATAAATAACCAGCTAAAATGGTTAAGTGGTTAAGGCATCAGTCTAGTGATCTGAAGGTCGCTAGTTCGAGCCTCAGCTGAGGCAGTGTGTTGTATCCTTGAGCAAGGCACTTAACCCCACATTGCTCTGTGACAACACTGGTGCCAAGCTGTATCGGCCCTCTTGCCCTTCCTTTGGACAACATCGGTGGCGTGGAGAGGGGAGACTTGCAACATGGGCAACTGCTGGTCTTCCATACAACCTTGCCCAGGCCTGCGCCCTGGAAACCTTCCAAGGCACAAATCCATGGACTCACGAGACTAATGGATGCCTATATAAAAATTCTAGAACCATGTTCCTCTAAAGCAGGGATTTCCAACCATTTTTATGCCATGGAACAACACCATTGAGCAAGGGGTCTGTGGACCTCGGGTTAGGAACAACTGCTCAAAAGCTTTCTTATCAGTGTACCTTAGACAGCTACACAGATGGGAATGTTTTAGAGGAATATGAGCCAGCATGGGCAAATGGGGCAATCTTAGATGAGAATATTGGCTGGCATTTCCCAGATGGGCAGAAGAGCTGTATGTCTCTGTAACCTAAAAATGGACTGCTGTTGATCCCAACTAATCAGATTCTATATCCAGATGAACTTCAGAAGACAAGTCCAGTTATTTTAAATTTGACTAGGTAGTATAAAGGAAAAATGGAAATGAAGGGATTGTGAACCTACAGGAAACCTGCAGCAGCCAGCAGATAGAGCTTTTTGGGCAAAGACAGGATGCTTGTGGGAATTCAAATTAGAAAGCCTGTTTGAAAAATTGTGAAGATGGTAATTTTCATGGCTACTGTGGTCTGAACTCAAGCCTCATAGGGAAACAGAAAGCAAAGGAGTCTGCCTAATGATACAGTGATGGGAGTTAGCACAGTAGGAAAGGCTTAGAATAGAACAGAATTAGGAACAATGAACAGTGAATTAAAAACTGAAAGACAGATTATAAATACCTTAGTGTAAAGCAATAGTTTAAAAATAACAGCCACTGAGGAAATGTTGTTTAATCTTACTTCTTTTAGGCAAAAATCTTTCCACTTTATTTTACCTATAGGTGAAAAGATAAGATATTATAAAGACTGACATGCCATTTCTGTGGCAGATCAGAGTAATTTGTGCACCATGTATAGTAACTACATAATCAAATAAGTACCCACATAAATTCAGAGCGACTGGAGAAGGGACATGCACTTGAGTGGACTAATGACAAACATCGAACACAATTACCAAATTATCAACTTCACCTGATGAGTTTGTGTAAATTAAGAATAGTTAATGCTGATGCAATCTATCATACATTTGATAATGAAACACTTCTGAAGCCTGTACTTACACCTCCTCTAAAGCCAGCTCACAGTGGATTTTACTTGTCTGGGCTAGGGGAAGAAGAAACTTTGAACATTGTACAACAGAGGATGCAAGTAATGATGGAAAATGAAGATGATACTCCTTATATAGCTTAGAGCCTGTAGGTGGGCCGGATAGGAGGTTCCCGCAGACTTAGTGGGACGTCAGTAAGCACAGGAGACAGTAATTGTCCCTTCAGATTGCGTGGAGATGGGGGAATCTGTATGTGGATTCTCTGTGAGACTTGGGTGATATAGAATTCCCATTTGGCTTACAGGGGGATAGGGAGCACTGTGCAATCAGTCTTTCAACAGCAGAAATATGTGGCATGACTGATTGCACACCTGCTACATTTTTCTGATTCCAGTGGTACCAGCAGGACAATAAAAAAACTCTTACCATCCACACATAAAGGGAAAGAAACAAATTTGAATTTACCAGGACAATTTTCAAATTTAAACTTGGATAGAAACACATAAGAAAATTCAGCTGTAATGTTAATTTGTTTCAACCTGAATCCAAACTGAAATAATTTATCTAACAATTTTATGACACAGTGGTTTGACAGGTACTGCTGATGCTTCCAAACTTCAAGAGCCCAGATTTAATCTTGACCTTGCTGTCTGTGTGGAGTTTGCATTTTTTTCCCTTTGACTTTGACTTTGGGTGCTCCAGTTTCTTTGAACATGCTAAATTGTGTAAGTTGGTAATTAATCGGCCACTGTAAATTGCCCCTGATGTGAAAGTGAATGGTAGAGTCTTGGCAGGGTAGGGGGGAGGGGGAATAGATGGGCATCTGAGAAGGAATATGTTACAAAGCTATAGGACAATGGAGAAAGAGATAATGAGACTGTTCGGACTATCCTGCCTGGAGCCAGCTTGGATTTGATGGACTGAATTAAGTGTTAAGTAAGAAATCATGTTACTACACTGTGGTAAACCATATATATGTTGTAACTGGGTTAACTGTCTGGACATGCCCCTCTGCTGACTGCCCCTGTGGCTCCTCCAACAGATTCCTGTATAAAGGTGATTTCGCCTTGCCGCTCCCCCTCAGTCCGGGGGCAGATACTCACCGTGGAGGTCGTATTGTACAGCGAATAAAAGCCTTTCAGTATTTTACCCAACTTCAGTCTTTTGGAGTTATTGAAGGTGCTTCATGCACATCATTTATTGTGAAAATTAAAACAAAGATTGACAAAGCAAGCCAAGACTTACAAAACAACCAGAATTACTCTGTGAAGTGGGAGCAACAGTTATGGAACTGATTACAAAGAATGAAGTAAGAATAGTGTCTCTTGTACTGTTATAATTAATGTGGTTAGTGTGATCTAAGGCTAGCAGGGAATGGAGATGGTGATAGAAGAAGAAGAAACAGCAGAAGTTAATTGGCGGCTTAGCAAGCAAACAGTTGGAAGACAGAATCAGAATGAGAACCAGGTTTATTATCACTGATATATATCACGAAATTTGTTGCTTTGAGACAGCAGTACAGTGCAAGATATAAAAATTACTATAATTTACAAAATCAAACAGATAGGGTAAAAGAGAAAGGATGTTCATGGGTTCATGGACTACTCACAAGTCTGATGGCAGAGGAGAAGAAATTACATTTTAATGGACTTGAATTATGAATTGAAATAACAAATATAGGCAATTTTTAAACTAAGGTGAATAATAGGGAAATTTCATGGAAATTTTAATTATCAGCAGCCCAAAATCCAGAAGCTACACACAAAAGTATTCAGAAGCAACATCTTTGTTGTCCAATGTTATTTGTAGTGTCTTTATGTCACACTTAATGTCTTATGACAGTTTATTTTTTTTGTGCCTTCATACCACTTTGTTGTAGTGTTTATTCAGCCTTAATAAACTTTAAAAGACTTCTAGGTTAGGCTGCTCTGTGAGCTTTGATTAGTTTTATCCAACCCCCACAAGTTCTGGCTGATCTCAAAAACATCAGGTGACTAAAAAAAAAATCACTCACTAAGCCTCCATCATCCTTAACGATGGAAAATTCCAAAGGTTCACTGTCGCCTGGGGAAAGAAATTTCTTCCCTTCTCTTTGACATCCCACGGATAGCCTACCTTGTCTTTTATTCTTCTCTTTCTAGCTAGAGGCCAAGAAAAATCAATAGTATGGGTCCCATATAGGGAGAGCAGAGATCTTTAACATAGAATACTACTGCACAGAAACAGGCACTTTGATCTATCTAGTTCATACCAAACTATGAATTTGCCTCATCCCATCAGCCTGCATCCAAATCATCATCCTCCAAGCCCCTCTCATCCACTTACCGATCCAAAATTCTCTTAAATCAAAAATCAAACCTGCATCTACTACTTGTGCTGGCAGCTCATTCTACACTCTCACCTCTGAGTGAAGAAAATCCCCTTCATGTTCCACTTATACATTTCACCTTTCACCCAACCTCAGTGGAAAAAAAAAGCCTGCTTGGTTTTATCTTATCTATATCCCTTATAATTTCGTGTACCTCCAACAAATCTCCCCTCAACCTTCTACATTCTAGGAAAGTAAGTCCTAAGCTATTCAACCTTTCCTTATAACTCAGGTCCTCAAGTCCCAGCAACATCCTTGTAACTTTTCTCTGCACTCTTTCAATCCTATTTACATCTTTACTGTAATTACGTGACAGAACAGCATTTAATACTCCGAAACTTGCCTCACAAACATCTCATACAATTTTAACATAACACCCCAACTGCTGCACTCAATACTTCCACTTATGAAGGCCAATTTGCCAAAAGCTTTCTCATTACCCTTTCTACCTGTGACACCAGTTATAAGGAATTATGGATCTGTATTCCCAAATTCCCCTTTTCTACTGCACTCCTCAATGGTGTACTGCTCACTGTGTAAGACCTGCCTTGGTTCTCCCAAAGTGCAACAACTCAGACTTGTCTGTATTAAATTCCACCTGCCATCCTTCAGCCTATTTTTCCAGCTCCAAGCTTTGATAGTCTTCCTCACCATTCACTATACCCAAGATTTTGGTGTCATCTACAAATTTGCTGATCCAGTTAAACACATGATCATCCAGATCTTTGATATAGGTGACAAACAACAACAGACCCAGCACCAATCCATACAGCACACAAATAGTCACAGATCTCATCAGAGAGGCAACCACTTACTACCACTCTCTTGCTTCTTCCTCAAAGTCGAGGTCTTTTCCAATTTAATACCTCACCTTCATAGGTTTCAAAGGTACAATTTAATGCCAGAGAAATGTATACAATATATATCCTGAAAAGCTTTTTCTTCGCAACCATCCATGACAATAGAGGTGTGCCCCAAAGAATGAATGGAAGTTAAATGTTAGAACCCCAAAGCTCCCCCCCAGCTCCCCCATCCCATGTGTAAGCGGCAGTGAGCAACAATCCCTCCTCCCCCCACTGGCAAAAAAAATGCATCGGCACCCCCCCACCGAGCACTCAAACATGAGCAAAGCAACAGTAAAGACACAGACTTGCAGTTACCCCAAAGGCTACATTTTTCACCTGGCATTCGACATACGATAGGTTCTCTCTCTCCCTAATAAGGAAGAAGGAGGTGTCTGTGTTTACACAGCGAATGGGGAGACATAACAAACAACTTGCTGGTTTACAATGTTAAAAGTCGCATTTTTCAAGCTCTGTGCCCAAAGATCACGATCTTCTGGGCACACAGCCGCAGATATTCCGACTCCTCCAACGACACATGGTTCTCCTGTTGTGACACCGACCCTCGTTCAGCCCATCTCCAGAGGCCCGAGATCATAGGCGTCCAAAGCCGAGCCGAATACTTAGGCCGAGCCCTTGGCGTGTTGAACAATGGCCAGTCCTGAAACCCCGAGAGCAGGTCCCATTCCCGCAAAGAACCATAGTCAGCGTGTAACTCCAGGTCAGGATCTTCAAAAGAACCCTGAAAGGGAAAAATAAAGACATTAAAGATGGAAATAGAGCTGTTTCCAAAGATGCAAGCAAAGGAGTCGCCGTTTAGCGCCTTCATCACTCCACTCCACCCTCTACTTGAACCTTTTTGACCAAACTCCCATGTGGGACCTTGTCAAAAGCTTTGCTCAAGTCCATGTAAACAATATCCACTGTCTTGCTGTTAATTATTTATGGTGCAACTGTAATGAAAACCAATTTCCCCCGGGATCAATAAAGTATGACTATAACTATGACTATGACTGTGACTATCAACTTTCCTGGTAACTTCCTTGAAAAACGCAGTAAGTTTATTCAGGCAAGACCTACCACACACAAAACCATGTTGACTTTCTCTAATCAGTCCCTGTATATCCAAATACTTACATAACTGGTCCCTTAGAATACCTTTCAATAACTTTCCTGATACTGATGTCAGGCTCACCAGCCTATAATTTCCTGACTTATTCTTAGAGCCTTTCTTAGACAACAGAACAGCATTAGTTATTCTCTAATACTCTGGTAACTCACCCATGGGTGAAGATATCTCTTCTAGAGCCCTGACAATTTCTTCACTAGCCTCCCACAGTTTCCAAGAGGCTCTGGGGATTTATCAACCCTAATTTACCCCAAGAAAGCAAATACCTCCTCCTCTGTAATCTGCATGGTGTCCATGACCTTGCTGCTGCTTTGCTTTACTTCCATGGACTCTGTGTCTGACTCCTGAGTAAATACAGATGCAAAAAACATCAATTTAAGGTCTTGTACATCTCTTTTAGTTCCACTCATAGATTATCTCTCTGATCTTGCAGAGGAACAATCTTGTCACTTGCTTTCCTTTTGCTTTTGATGTATCTGTAGAAGTTCTTGGGATTGTCCTTCACCCTGTTTGCTAGAGCAAACTCATGCCTTCTTTTAGGCCTCCTAATTTCTTTCTTGATTTTGTTTGCATTTATTATACTCTAAAAGTACCTACCTGTCTATACCTGCTATGCACCTCTTTCTTTTTCTTAATCAGAGCCTCAATATCTCTCTAAAACCAAGGATCCTTAAACCTGTATCACAGCCTTTTGTTCTGACAGGCACATACAAACACTGTACTCTCAAAATTTCAATTTTGAAGACCTCACATTTACCTAGTACACCTTTGGCAGAAAATAATCTGTCCCAGTCCACTTCTTCTGGATCCTTTCAGATACCATTAAAATTGGCCTTCCTCCAATTTAGAATCTCAACCCAAGAACCAGACCTATTCTTTTCCATAAGTGCCTTGAAACTAATGGCATTAAGTTCAATTGATGCAAAGTGTTCCCCTACCCAAACTTCTGTCACCTGCCCTGTCTCATTCCCTAATAGAAGATCTGGAATCACACTCTCTCTAGTTGGAGCTTCTTGTACTGATTAAGGAAACCCTTTCCGATCTAGCCCATCTAATGTATGGGAGTTCCTGTCAATAGGTGGAAAGTTAATGTCATCTACTATCACAAGCTTATTTATCTTGCAACAGTCTGCAATCTGTCTAAAAATTCACTCCTCTAAATCCTGTGGACTGTTGGGTGGTCTATAATATGCAATTAACATGGTTATATCTTTCTTATTTTTCAGTTCTACATGTAAAGCCTCACAAGACAAGCTTTCCAATCTGTCCTGCCCAAGTACTGTTGTGACATTTTTCCTGACTAGTAATGCTACCCTTTACCCTTTAATTCCTCCCACTTTATCACATCTGAAACAATGGCAACCCAAACATTGAACAGTCAGTGTTGTAGTTTGTAGTCTACAAGGACTTTAGGAAGGCTTTTTAAAGGTATTACATGAGAAACTGGTCCAAAAGGTCAGCTGACAAATGAATAATGATGAAGGGCTGTTTTTGTGATTGAATGCCTGTGCCCGTGATACGCCACAGGAATTGAAGTAGGGATCCATACTGTTTTAATATCACCAGTGCATATCATGAAATTTGTTAACTTTACGACAGCAGTACAATGAAAGACATGATAAATAAATTTAGAGAAGACTGAGTTACATTAAGTGTATACATACTTGTCTATTAAATAGTTAAGTTAAATTAAGTTGTGCAAAATAACAGAAATAAAAAAATGTGGTGAAGTAGTGTGTGCTTTCAGGCTTCTGTACCTCCTCCTCAATGGTCATAATGTAAAGAGGGCATGTCCTACATGGTGTAGATCCTTAATGATGGACGCTGCTTTCCTAAGGCACTACTCATGAAGATGTCATGAAAATTCAGTTGCTAGGTATACATGGAGAGGTGGTAAATTGGATTAGACATTGGCTCAATGGAAGAAGCCAAAGAGTGGTAGTAGAGGATTGCTTCTCTGAGTGGAGGCCTATGACTAGTGGTGTGCCACAGGGATCAGTGCTGGGTCCATTGTTATTTGTCATCTATATCAATGATCTGGATGATAATGTGGTAAATTGGATCAGCAAATTTGCTGATGATACAAAGATTGGAGGAGTAAGTGACAGAGAGGAAGGTTTTCAAAGCTTGCAGAAGGATTTGGACTAGCTGGAAAATTGGGCTGAAAAATGGCAGATGGAGTTTAATACAGACAAGTGTGAGGTATTGCACTTTGGAAGAACAAACCAAGGTAGAACATACAGGGTTAATGGTAAGGCACTGAGGAGTGCAGTAGAACAGAGGGATCTGGGAATACAGATACAAAATTCCCTAAAAGTGGCGTCACAGGTAGATAGGGTCGTAAAGAGGGCTTTTGGTACATTGGCCTTTATTAATCAAAGTATTGAGTATAAGAGCTGGAGTGTTATGATGTGGTTGTATAAGTCATTGGTGAAGCCGAACCTAGAGTATTGTGTTCAGTTTTGGTCACCAAATTACAGGAAGGATGTTAATAAGGTTGAAAGAGTGCAGAGAAGGTTCACAAGGATGTTGCCAGGACTTGAGAAACTCAGTTACAGAGAAAGGTTGAATAGGTTAGGACTTTATTCCCTGGAGCGTAGAAGAATGAGGGGAGATTTGATAGAGGTATATAAAATTATGATGAGTATAGATAGAGTGAATGCAAGCAGGCTTTTTCCACTGAGGCAAGGGGAAAAAAAACCAGAGGACATAGGTTAAGGGTGAGGAGGGAAAAGTTTAAAGGGAACATTAGGGGGGGCTTCTTCACATAGAGAGTGGTGGGAGTATGGAATGAGCTGCCAGATGAGGTGGTAAATGTGGGTTCTTTTTTAACATTTAAGAATAAATTGGACAGATACATGGATGGGAGGTGTATGGAGGGATATGGTCCATGTGCAGGTCAGAGGGACAAGGCAGAAAATAGCACAGCCAAGAAGGGCCAAAAGGCCTGTTGCTGTGCTGTAGTTTTTCTATGGTTCCTATGGCTTCTATATAATGAGTGCAGCGGATAGGGGGGAACAGATGGACGTTATTTACTTGGATTTCCAGAAGGGGTTCGATAAGGTGCCACATAAAAGACTTTTATCCATAAGATAAGGATGTATAGAGTTGGGGGTGATGTATTAACATGGATAGAGAATTGGTTAACCAGTAGAAAGCAGAGAGTTGGGATACATGGGTATTTCTCTGGTGGGCAATCAGTGGTGAGCTGTGTGTCACTGGGGTCGGTGCTGGGTCCGCAACTGTTCAAGATATACATTAACGATATGGAAGAGGGAACAGAGTATAGTGTATCTAAGTTTGCTAATACGTCAAATTGATTGGAAAAGCAAGGTGTGCAAAGGAGACGGAGAGGCTGCAGAAAGATATAGCTAGTTTAAGTGAGCGGGCAAGGGGCTGGCAGATGGAGTACAATGTTAGTAAATGCAAAGTCATCCTCTTCAGAAGGAAAAATGGAAGATCAGATTATTATTAAAAAAGGTAAAAGATTGCAGCTTGCTGCTGTGAAGAAGGACCTGGGAGTGCTTGTGCATGAATCACAAAAAGTTGGTTTGCAGGTGCAGCAGGCTGTCAGAAGGTAGATGGAATGTTGGCCTTTGTTGTTAGAGGGATTAGCAGTGAGGTTATGCTGCAGTTGTATAAGGTACTGGTGAGGCTGCACTTGCAGTATTGCATGCAGTTCTGGTCTTACTTGAGGAAGGATATACTGGCTTTGGAGGCGGTGCAGAGCAGGTTCACCAGGTTGATTCCTGAGATGAGGGGGTTAGACTATGAGGAGAGATTGAGTCGCCTGGAACTGTACTTGCTGGAATTCAGAAGAACGAGAGGAGATCTTATAGAAACGTAAAATATTATGACAGGGATAGAGACGGATAAGTTGTTTCCACTGGCAGGTGAGACTAGAACTAGGGGACATAACCTCAAGGTTTGGGGATTACACTTAGGACAGAGATGAGGAGGAACTGCTTTTCCCAGAGAGTGGTGAATCTATGGAATTCTCAGCCCAATGAAGCAATGGAGGCAACCTCAGTAAGACAAGGTTGGATAGAGATTTTTGCATACTAGGGGAATTAAGGGTTATGGGGAAAAGGCAGGTAGGCAGAGATGTGTCCATGGTCAGATCAGCCATGATCATCCATGTCTACAAGAAGGTTCAGAGCCGTCTCTATTTCCTGAGGAGACTGAGGTCCTTTAACATCTGCCGGACAATGCTGAGGATGTTCTATGAGTCTGTGGTGGCCAGTGCTGTCATATTTGCTGTTGTGTGCTGGGGCAGCAGGCTGAGGGTAGCAGACACCAACAGAATCAACAATCTCATTCATAAGGCCAGTGACGTTGTGGGGATGGAACTGGACTCTCTCACGGTGGTGTTTGAAAAGAGGATGCTGTCTAAGTTGCATGCCATCTTGGACAATGTCTCCCATCCACTACATAATGTACTGGGTGGGCACAGGAGTACATTCAGCCAGAGACTCATTCCACCGAAATGCAGCACAGAGCGTCATAGGAAGTCATTCCTGCCTGTGGCCATAATTTACTGGCATAAGTTACATATTACTATTTAACTATTTATGGTTCTATTACTATTTATTATTTATGGTGCAACTGTAACGAAAACCAATTTCCCCCGGGATCAATAAAGTATGACTATGACTATGATCTTATTGAATGGTAGAGCAGGCTCGATGAACCAGATGGCCTACTCCTGTTCCTATTTTTTATGTTCTAAGCCGAGATTCTTACCATTCTAAGAAAACATGCTTTTCATATGATTCCTTTAGAGGACAAATAGAAGCAGCACAAACCCAGTGAATGGTAAGGTGAAAGGGAGTATTGAAATCCAAGGAGAAACATAGCTGGATAGGTGGATAGCGGCAAACAGTGTTTTCCTTTTCAATAGATGTGTTAGAGTATATACTAGGAGCAGGGAGGCTATGATACAACTTTATAAAGCATTGCTCAAGATTCATCTGGAGTACAGTGTATGTTTCCTGTCAACACTCCAGAAGGAGGAGAGATGATAGATGGAGAAGGTGCAAGAGGGATTAAGCAGAAATTTGCCTGGGATGGAACATGTTACCTATGAGAAAAGACTGGAGAGACGGCGTTTATTTTCATTAGAGTGAAGGAGACTCGGGGGAGGCCTAGTAGAGGTATGGAGTGAAATGAAGGACATGGGTAAGATAGATAGTCAGAAGCATTTCGTTTAATAAGATAAGACATTCTAGGAATAGAATTAGGCCACTTGGCCCCTGGAGTCCACTCCGCCTTTTAATAACTGTTTATTTTTTTCAATTCGGTCTCCCGCATTCTCTCGTAACACCCATTAGTAATAATAATAATTAAACTGTAATAGAAATGTTTAACACTAGGGTTACAGGTAGAAGAAATGTTTACCCCAGAGGTTGATTGAAATCTGGAATGCACTGCCTGAATGGATGATGAGAGGAAGGGCTCTCATGGCAGTTTGAAACGTCTAGGCCCCTTGAGTCATTATGGCATAGAAGCCTCTGGACCAAGTGTTGGCAAATGGAATTGTTATTGATGTGTACTGGATGATTGACGTAAAATGATGTTGATCTGCTGCATGGGTCTAAAATTGTATGTCTATGAGTCTGGCTGTGCTCTTTCAACCATTCTTAACTCACTGCAAGAGCCTTAGGTGCAGTATTCAGCTCTCTTCTGACTCTGTACCCAACAAACCTACAGTAATGACATCTTTAAATAGAATACTTGCAGGCTTGCTTCTTCTGTGCAAATTCGTTTTCCCCTGGGTAGCCTGCAGACTGTATTAATTGCATGTAAATTAATCAATTTCACAGGAAGCCATCAATCAAGTGGTAGAGTGATATCAAACTTGCACGCACTGTGTGCTTCATGTATAATACATCAGGAACACACAGTAAGGCCTATTATATGCATTGCACATAAAAAAGTTCCAATATGTAATGGTTTCTGATCAATTTTACGCCACAATTCAATTGTGCAGCATAACTTATGAACATGTTATGTGAGGATATTTCCAGGCCAGCATCTACTTGTTTTTCCATATTTTTATCTTCCTGCTATCTGTCCGCAGTTTTTCATTCCTGTTTAATGTTTTATAATGTTCTGTTTCATTATTTTTGCTGACAGTTTTCCTCCTTTAACTGATGATTCAGAGCAAAAGCTTTTTAAACCAAGAGGATGGTTGGAATCTGAATATACTGCTAGAGTGTGGGTGGATGAAGGTAAGTAGCTTTTATGAAGAATCCAATAAGACCATAAGACAAAAGAGTGGAATTAATCCATTCGGCACATCATCTTCTCGCGATTCCATAATGGCTGATTTATTACCCCACTCAAATTCATTCTCCTGCCTTCTCCCCATAACGTTCAATCCCCCGACCTATCAATCTCCACCTAAGACAAAACAAAACTTGACCTGCACAGCCATCTGTGGCAATGAATTCCACAGATTCACCACCCTCTAGCTAAAGTACTTTCTCCTCATCACTATTCTAAATGGACGTTCCTCAATTCTAAGGCTGTGCTCTCTAGTCCTAGACTTCTCCCACTCTAGGAAACATTCCCTCCACATCCACTCTATCTAGGCCTTTCTAGATTCGATAGACTTCAATAAGGTTCCTCATTCTTCTAAACCCAGTAAAGTACAGGCCCACAGCCATCGAACACTCCTCATATGTTAATCTTTTCATTCGGTTGATCACTCTCATGAACCTCTTCTGGACCCTCTCCAATGTCAGCACATCATTTCTTAGAAAGGGAGTAAAAGCTGTTCACAATACTCAAAGTGTAGTCTGACCAATGCTTTATAAAACCTTCGTATTACATCCTTGTATTTGTATTCTTGTCACACTGGTGGGAGCATTGGGAGCAAGGGTGGACTCAAATGCAAGACACATCTTGTGAGGTTACTTAGATTTAGTTTATTGTTTGATACCAGGAGAGCTAGGCAGGAGCAGGAGTAGCGAACTGGACAAGGACTCAGGACTATGACTAGGCTGGGACCAAGGGTCTGGGCTTGGACTCAGAATCGGCTCCCAGAACTAGAGGAGACATGAAGAGGCTAGGGTATGGACTCCGAGCCAGAGACTGGGCAAGGACCCAGTACCTGGGTCTTGCCTTGGGCTCGGACCCCATAACCAGGCATGGAGATGACATGGGCTAGGGAGAGGAGGAACATGGAAAACAGAGCCTCGGTCTCGGGAGAGCAGGTACATGGAACCATAGACACATACACAGAACACAGAGTCGGGACCCCTCCTTGGGTACAGGACCTAGGGCTGGGACTCACACACAGAACAGAGAGCCAGGACCCCTCCTTGGGTACAGGACATAGGGCCGGGACTCATGACACCCCACAGGACAACGGCAAGACGGCCTGGCTTACCCCACGGAGGCGAGGACAAGACAAGACAAGACATGACACCCCGTGGGGCAACAGCAAGATGGCCAAACTTACCCCACGGAGGCGAGGACAAGACAAGACAAGACCAACATGAATAAACACCAGACAGTAGCTCCGGCAATAGAACTAGACCGAAGTGCAGGTGAGGGCTGCAGATGAGGGCTAGAGGCGAGAGGGGCAGAGAACGGATTCAGACAGGTGGGTAGGACAGGAATCACAGACCGCCAGGGCCAGGACTTGACTCGGAACTGGGAAGCCAACAGGGACAGGACTTGACTCAGTACTTGACTCAGTACTTGAATGCCGCCAGGACCAGGACTTGACTTGGTACTTGAATGCCCCCGGAGCCAGGACTTGACTTGGAGCCTCTGGGTAGTGGCGAGCTCTCAACTTGGCCCGGGAACAGTAGACAGCAGTTCTTGATTCCCTCCGGCGGGTTAACTGACGGACCCACCTCAGAGAGGAAACTTTGCAGGCCCGCTCTGGCGAGGTAACTTGACAAGGTTGTTCCAGTGAGGAAAGCCGAATTACCAGCACTCGCTTCGGGCGGAGACTAGGCTTGCTCCGGCCAGATGACATTGGCACGCTGTACCTTGGTGACTTTGCAAACGCACCCGCGCCAAACAGCTAAAAGCTGGAGACTATAAACTATCGATTCAGCTGAGTGTTAATTGCCTCTAATCACCAAAGCCGAGGGACATGGGAAAACAGGGAATCAGCGGTCCGGATCGTAACATAAACAAGGTAAGTTTAAAGGGACCCCGATCTGGACCATGACAATTCTAGTCCTCTTGAAATGAGTGTTAACATTGCATTTGCCTTCCTTACCACTGACTCATCCCATAAGTTAACCTTTAGGGAATCCTGCAAGAGGACTCCAAAGTCCCCTTGTACTTCAGATTTTTGAACTTTCTCCCCATTTATGAATTGACCATGCACTTCCTGACACTATATTCCATCTGCTTCTTATTTTCTCATTCCCCCTATCGTTCTATGTCAGGGGTTACCAACATTTTTATGCTATTCTCCAATACCATTAAGCAAAGGGTCCAATAACCCTAGGTTGGGAACCCCTGGTCTACGTCCTTCTGTAAACACCCTGCTTCCTCAACACTACTTGCCCCTCCACAAATCTTCGTCTGGTCTGCAAACGTGGCCACAAAGCCATCAATTCCTTTGGCCAAATCATTGAGGTATAATGGGAAAAGAAGCATTCCCAACACTGTCTCCTGCAGCATACCACAATTCACCAGCAGCAAACCAGAGGAGGCCCCTGTTATTCCCACTCTTTGCCTTCTGCCAATCAACCGATCTTCTATCCATGCTAGTACCTTACCTTTAATATCATAGGCTCTTAACTTGCCATTCCCCTAAGTACCTCAACCACAAGCTGCTCTAAAAAACCATCCCATAGGCATTCGACAAATTCCCTCTCCTGGTATCCAACACCAGCCTAAATTTAAAATCTACCTGCATATTGGAATCCTCCATGATTATCACAAATTTGCCCTTTTTACACACCTTTTCTATCTTCCATTGTAATTTTTTGCCATATCCTGTCTACTGTTCAGAGGCCTGTATATAACTCCTTTCAGGGTCTTCTAACTCTTGCAATTTTTTAACTCTGCACACAAGGATTCTATGGCTTCCTATCCTATGTCACTGCTTATGAAGAATTTGATTTCATTTTTTGCCAACAGAGCCACCCACCCACTCTACTGCCTGTCTGTCCTCTTGATGCAATGTTTATCCTTGGATGTTAAGCTCTCAACTATGATGTTCTTTCAGCCATGGTGCAGTGATACCCATAACGTCATACCTGCCAATTTCAACATGCTGTACAAGATCTTCTATGTCATTCCAAATACTGTGTGCATTAAAATATAACACCAGTAGTCCTGTATTCATCACCCTTTTTGATTCTAGCCCCCCTGTTACAACTTAACTCAACTCACTGCTGCCCTATCATCAGCCTGTCCTTCCTCACATTCTCACTATGCTCTGCATCGAGTTCTATACCAACTGCTCCATCCTCAACCCTATCTCTCCAGTTCCCATTCCTCTGCCAAATTAGATAAACCTTTCCCAACATCTCCAGCATACCTGTCCACAAGGATATTGGTCCCTCTTGAGTTTGGTGTAACCCATCCTTTTTGTACAGGTCATACCTTCTCCAGAAGAGATCCCCATGATCCAGAGATCTGCAACCCTGTCTCCTGCACTAATTCTTCTGCTAAATTATCCTATTTTTACCCTCACTGGCACAAGCCATAGGCTGTGAGGTCCTGCTTTTCAGCTTTCTGCCTAACTCACTATATTCTTTCCTCAGGACCTCTTCCCTTTTTCTACCTATGACATTCATAGCAATATGTACCACAACTTCTGGTTGCTCGCCTTCTCCCTTTAGAATGCCCTGGACATGCTCCAAGATATCCCCTACCCTGGTACCTGGAGGGCAACATACCATCTGGGTGTCTCTTTCACATCCACAGAATGTTCTTTCTGCTTCTCTAATTATGGTGTCCTCTATTACTACTGTACTCCTCTTCTTCTCTTCTAGCCACAGAGCAAGTCTCAGTGCCAGAGACCCAGTCACTGAGGCTTCCTCCCAGCAGATCACCCCCACTCAACAGTATCCAAAGTTGTATACTTATTATTGAGGGGAATGGCCACAGAGATAATCTGCACTGGCTGCCTATTCCCTTTCCCTCTCCTGACAGTCACCTGGGTACCTGCCTCCTGCAACTTAGGGGCGACTACCTACCTGTAGCTCTTATCCATCACCACCTCATTCTCTCGTATGAGCCGAAGGTCATCCATCAGCAGCTCCAGTTCCTTAATATAGTCTCTAAGGAGCTGCAACTCAGTGCACTTCATGCAGGTGTAGCTATCAGGGAAACTAGAGGTCCCCCAGACTTCCCACAACTCACACAAAGAACACAGGGACCCAGCTATGTACAAACAGAAAAAAATACTTACCAGCAACTTACTTAGAACCTCCACCTGTGCTCGCCCAAGCCTGTTGAGCCAAAGCCTGCCACTCTTACACTGGCCCACTCACACAGTGGTCGCTCCAAGATGGCACACTAGGAAACTGACCAAGTACACATAAATGGGGTAGATGGATACTCAATAGTGGCTTTGGACATGATGGTGTAAAGCATTATTTCATTAACGCTGATAATACGGTCAATATTACCTGCCACCCTGGCTGTTACCAATTGTTTCTACATTCTAAAGAAGATGCATGAGCTTGAAAGCCCAAACTCATGAACAGCTTCCTCCCAATGGTGATTAGACTTCTGAGCCAATCATCTACTTCATGCCACCTTCTCAGTGATGCTGCCACGTTCTCAGACCCTTAATTCTACCTCTCTTGGTCATTCTGTTATTGTCATGTCATATTGATGTTTGCGTTACTTCAGATTGAGCGATCATGTTTGCATTATTTTATTATTTTACGCTTATCTCTATTATTGACATGTATACTGTTTGCACTGTGAGCTTCTCAGGAGCTAGGAATTTCAGTGCACACCGGTGTAAATAACAATAAATTAAACCGAATCTCCGTTCTTCCATGATTACAGTAGGCATTCTCTTTATCTTCTCTATCCTTTCCTCCTCTCAAAGGTTAAAAACTCCGTTCCCCTCTCCACAGATGCTGATTATTTCCAGCCTTCTGTGTCCTTACTTCAGATGTCTGTCATCTGGGGTTGTTCAGCAAATGATTTTCTATGTGCTAGCTGTCAATATTCCTCTGGAACTTTCTCTCAAAAGACAAATTATTGCCTCTTTGGGATGTTCCTCAAAAATGATGGTTCTGGGTGGAAATCGGATTTGCTTTCTTTCCTTAGAGCTTTGATACAAGTTGCATTATTAACCGGGGCTCCTACCTACTTCAGCCATTGCTCAAGAAAGGTTTTGTTAAATTACCATAAAATCAAATGCCAGAACCGAAGTGATGCAATGTCATGAGTTTGAAGATGAGCATTGATGATCGGCGTGTAATATTTCTCATCTCAACCTAAACTCATCTTGAAAGTTGGAGAGATTTCAAACCCCTCTGATTATTCGGGAGGTTTGAACTGATTGCCTTTTCGGTCCCCAATGCAGCATGGATTGTCAGTTTTGATTCTTTGGCTTTCTGATCATGAAAACTAAACCAATTTTATTGAAGATTCATATTCAAAGAGACATTGTGTCCTAGAATTAAAGTATTTACATTTTGTAAAATTAGGCAAATCAAGAGCATGTCTCCTTCTCAGCTCATCATTGGGTGACATATTTTGAATTAATTTATCATGGTGTCTATTTATTAAGAATCGCTTGTTAAGTAATTTAAGGGCCTGAAATGATAGGCTTTTGGTGGGTTATTGGTTTTCCAGAAGGTGAAGGTGGGTTTATCCTGAGACTTACCAGACTCATTTGCTATCAACTGGCTTTAGCCATTTCCATTGTGAGGTGCTATTGGTTGGCCTGTGGTAGGCTATAGGCTTTGGGAGGTATCCAATGGTATAAGGCACATAATTGTATGGTCTCGCCTCCAGAGTGGATGCCGGAGGGTGGATGTGAATATAAAAGCTATGAGTAGTGAAAGCAAGGGTGGTGGGAAAGAGAGCTGGGGCAGGAAGTTAGAAAGCTGAATGGGGTATGAGAGAGTGGGAAAAGATGTGTGGGAGTGAATGGGTCAATAGTGTGAGGCAGTAGTGAGAGAACAGAGGGGGAACTGATATGGAGAGGAAAGAGACAAGAGGAAAGAGGAGGTTAAAAGTTTTGTGTTCTGTGAGAAGGATGTCATTATATTTGGAGGGATGAGGAAGTGGCATGGTCATGAATATTTTGCTTGTGTCAGTCTGCGCATGCGTGGGTTACCTCTACAAGTGTTGAGAGTGTGTGTTGTGTTTATACATGTTGTGCATTTTATGTATGCCGACTGTGTGTTCATGTTGTGTATTTCACATTTGTATATATGCATGTACGTGTTGTGTGGATGTCGTATTTGTGCATGTTTGTGCATTTGTGCATGTGTGTTTGAGAGAAACTGTGTATGTGTGTGTATCTGTATGTCTGCTTTATTTACATACTCCAGGACTTGATCCTGTTCCTTTCAAAGAACCATCCCTGCAGGCTTTAGTTCAGAGAGAAACAGCAGCTACTACATTTAGTTTGGATTATCTCCAACACCTGAATTGTGACAGTAGTTAAAATGTTAATAACTGATTTCACTGATTGCTCATTGTGTCCATGTCAATAGCTGGAGACAGTAGGTTTTGTGAGAAGAGAAAACGAACAGCTGTGATTTTGTCTTCCAAAGCTGACTTGATTTCCTGGGACAAGAAAGATGTTTTAGTCTATAAAAAAGAGGTTGCTACATTCTCAATGAAAATAATTCATAAATGAGACAGTAAAATGAGGTTCCAACAAGCAGATAAATCCAGAAGGTCTATGGCACTTAACAACAAGCATGGAACCAGTGTAAATTCACTTTGAGCCCAGCTCATTGCATTCACTCAGCCTTGGAATATTCAGAGGTGATGGTAATGGGTAGGTAATTAAAGGATCAGATTTTTAACATCAATACAGATTAGATGGGCTGAAGGGTCTGTTTCTGTGCTCTATGTCTATGACTTTACTCAGTATTTAAACTTTGCATTTGGTGCTAGCAAATGTTCCAAAATACTTTTGGTTGTTGTATTGTCTCAAACACACTAAAGACTACAGAGCATGGCAGTATGACTATTATTGTTACTGAAAGATCCAATTTATCTTTTAATTATAGAGGCTGTAGTGAAGATGATTGACTGGACAAAACCAAATACCTGATCTGACTTGTTCCATTCTGTTCTGGAGCATCATTACTAAGCACATTGTCCCCTGCTGTCTGTGCAGTACTAGAGAGTGCTGCATTGCCTTTCAAAGGCATTACTAAACTTTCCCTCTTGAGGAGTGGGGGGTATAAATGATTCCTCAACTGCTGATTTAAAGAGGAAGGAGAACAACTCTTTGGTGCTCTGCCCCAACTTTATTTGCCAACCTTGGGGTACAGCTGCTATTGCACTTGGTTCTGGTCAATCAAAGCCTCTCTGCATAGTCATAGATTCATAGAATTATACAGCTAATAAACAGGCTGTTAGTCCCCACTGGTCCATACTGACCAAAATGACCAACATGCCCCATCCAAGCTAGTCCCATTTTCAGTGTTTGGTCCATATCCCTTTTAACCTTTCCTATCCATGAACCTATCTAAATGCCTTCTAAATATCATTATTGTAACCACCTATGGCACTTCTTCACATCACACAAAATGCTCTTCCCTTTTTTTAAACCTGTTGTCTTTAGTTCTCAATCCCAGCGGGAACAAACTCCACTATCCAATCTGACCAGACACCTCATTACATCTTCCCACAGAAAATACTCCTCACCTCTCTAATTCATTCCAGGAACTGGAATTTATCAATCTAGGAACTATTCGTATATCTTTTCTAGATGCTTTTTAATGCCCTTGTTTCCTTTCTGCGCTGAGGTTCAAAGTCAAAGGATATTTGTTATCAATGTACACATATTCACTACATACTACCCTGAGATTAATTTTCTTAGCAGGCGTTCACAGTAGGTAAAAATAAATACAATAGAATCAATGAAAAACTACACACAAACAAAGATGGACAATCAATGTACGAAAGACAACCAATTGTCCAATTATAAAAGGTGAAGCAAAATAGTAATCATAATGAAGGAATGAATAAAAAAATAAATAAAATTGAGAACCTGCATTGTGATCCAAGTCCATATGTTGTGGAATCAGTTCCATGTTGGAATGAGTGAAGTTAACCACTCTAGCTCAGGAGCCTGATGGCTGAGGGGTATTTACTGCTCCTGCTTCTGGTGGTGTGGGATGCTGCACCTTCATCCCGGTGGCAGCAGCAGGAACAGAGCATGGCCTGGATGGTGGGGGTCCTTGATGATGGCTGCTGCTTTCCTGCGACAGCACTCCTTGTAGATATGCTCAATGGTGGGGAGGGCTTTACCCATGATGGACTGAGCCAAATCCACTTCTGCTTGTTGGCTTTTTAAGGGCACTGGTGTTTCCATGCAAGGCCATGATATTGCCAGTCAATATACGTACGTTCCACCACAAATCTATAGAGGCTTTCAAAGTTTTAGATGACATGATGAATCTTTGCAAACTTCTAAGAAAGTAGAGGTACTGCCATGCCTACATTGTAATGGCACTTACCTGCTGGGTCCAGGAATGATCCTCTGAAATGATACTACCGAGGAATTTAAGGTTACTGGCCCTCTCCACCTCTGGACCCCGATGAGGATTGGCTTATGGACCTCCAGTTTCCTCCTCCTGTAGTCAATAATCAGCTTTTTATTTTTGCTGACATCGAGCCAGAATTTCAATCTCCTGCTTTTATGCTGATTGGTTATCACCTTAGATTCGGCCAGCAACAAAGGTGTCATCAGGTTTATGCAATTGTTTCCATGGACTCAGTAGGCTAGGTTATCTCATTATGATACGGCAATGATACAGGTAAGATAATGGCAGACAAGTTGAAAGAGAATTTCAAGCACTTCTCTAGCTATGTGCAAAAGGGCCCTCTTGAAGACGAGTGTGATCATCTACAGAATGCATAGACTCCAGAGGGATAAAGAGATCATCAATGATTTTGTTTGCGTCTGTCGTCCCATTGTTTAAGAAGAAGTCTAAGAATAAGCTAGGAAATTATAGACCAGTGAGCCTGGAGCCTGCAACAGTCATGGGTAAATTAATGGAGGGTATTCTAAGGGATCAGATATAAAAGTACTTGGATTGACAGGGCCTGATCAAGGATAGTCAACATGGTTTGTGAAATCATGTCTAACCAGCCTCATAGAGTTTTTTCAAAAAGGTTATCAAGAACGTTGATGAAGGGAAGGCAGTGGATATTGTCTACATCGACTTCAGCAAGGTCTTTGACAATGTCCTTTATGAGAAGCTCACCAGGAAGGTTAAGTTGCTTGACATTTAGGATGAAGAAGTAAATTGGATTCAAAATTGGCTGAGCGAGAAAAGCCAGAGAGGAGTAGTAGATGTTTGTCTCTTGGACTAGAAGCCTGCCTATATTAATGATTTAGATGATGATCTGACAAACCATTTCAGTAAATGTGCAGATGATTCCAAGATTGGAAGTGCAGTGGACACCAAGGCTATCAAAGCTTGCAGCATGGTCTTGACCAGCTGGGAAAATAGGATGAAAAATGGCTGATGAAATTCAATGCATGTAAGTGTGAAGTGTTGCATTTTGGGATGACAAACCATGGTAAAACTAGCACAGTGAGATGTTCAAGGTCAAGTTCAAATTGAAATTTATCATCATTTGACTATGCATTTATACAACAAAATGAGAAAATATTCCTCTGGACCATGGTGCTCCCACAAAACATACATCATACATGGAACATAGAACAAAATATTACCACAAGTAAGTTATTAAAATATAATTCAAAGTGCATCTGATGCACTGCACAGGTAAACAGTGAACAGAATGGTAAACATCTTGATATCCCAGTGATGAGACAATGGTGGTGACAGGGTATTCATTAGTCTTTCAGTCTGAGGGCAGAAGCTGTTACCCAGTCTTGTAGTTCTAGTTCTGATGCTCTTTCCTGATGGTAATGGGTCAAAGAGATTGCAGCAGGGATCCTTAACAATGCTGCAGGCCCTTCATATCCAATATTCCATGCAAATGTCACAAGTAGATGGGAGGTTGACCTGGTGATCCCCTCAGTGGATTTTACTATCTTCTGTAGGATTTTGCAGTCCAATGTCTTGTACCTTCCCAACCACATAATGCTGCAGCCAGACAGGACACTCCCAAAGTTGCTCCTGTAGAAGTTGTTACAATAGGGGTGAGAGAAGCTTTGCAAACTTCATTCTCCTCAGAAAGTCCAGTCGCTGCTGCGTCTTCTTGACTAATGAGGAGGTGTTGTGGATTCAGGTTAGATCGTCTGTTATGTGCAAAAAGGAACTTTGTGCTCTTCACTCTTTCCATGGCAGAGCCATTGATAGAACAAAGATTAAACAAAGTGTGATAAAGCAAAAGGACTTGTGGATACAGATCCACAATTCCTTGACAGTAGTATCACAAGTCTTTAGTTTAGTAAAGAGAACATTTGGCACATTGGCCTTCATAAAATAGGGCACTGAGTACAGGAGTTGGAGTGTTATGTTGAAGTTGTGTAAATGAGTGATTGTCTTGGACATTTCTCTTGCGATCACAAGACCCTATAGGACATTGATAATGTAAAATGCTGCAAGTTCTTTTTCCCTTGTTTATTGGCAAAACAGATGGCAGGAGAGCTGTGTGACCTCAGTTGTCGCAAAGACTAGGTCTCAAGTTGTGGGCTCATCTGTTGCAGCAGTCCAGGAGAGAAGACGCCAGAGGTGGTGTAATGCAGTGTCCATGTTGGATAGGGGGTTATATCTCTGTGACTATATATTTACTTGCTATCTTATCTGTGCTATACATGCTTTGTGCTGTGTATGACTGTTGGTGCTGTGTTTTGTACCTTGGCCATTTAATTTGGCTGTATTCATTGGTTTTCATGTATGGTTGAATTATAATTAAACTTGAACTTGAACTTGATGATGTTGGTGAGTCCAACATTGGAGTATTGTGTGCATTTCTGGTCACTTGCCTACAGGAAAGATAACAAGCTTGAGAGAGTGCAGGGAAAATTCATAAGGATGTTGCCGGACCTTCAGTCCCTGAGCTATAGTAAAAGTTTGAACAGGTTAGGATTTTATTTACTACAATGTAGGAGAATGAAGGGAGAGCTGCGCAAAATTAATAGGGGTACAGATAGAGTGAATGCTTGTAGGCTTAGGTTGTGCAAGACTAGAACTAGAGGCCATTGGTTTAGGGTGAAAGATGAAATTTAAGAAGAATTTGAGGGGAAGCTTCTCACTCAGAGTGTGATACGAGTGTGGAATGAGCTACCAGCAGAAATGGTAGATGTGAGTTAACTTATAACATTTAAGAGAAGCTTAGATAGGTACCATAAATGAGGGAGGTATCGAGGGCTATAGTCTCCGTCCAGGCAGATGATCGGTCTGGCAGGGGCTAGAAGCACTTAAGGGACAGTACTGTAGTACACAGTCATGTACACTACATGAACAATTTCTGTACTGTAGTGCTCTACCACTCCAATATATAAACACATTTAATTGGGATGAAAAGGACAGCTACTGCCTCTCTTCCTTTGAATACATTGAGAGTTGGTCTTGACTCCAATGCTTTTTCCTCTTTTTTTAATCAAAATTCTGACCTTCGATGAATCTTTAGTGTAATTAATGGAAAGTGCAATCTCCCTCTGGAGTGCGATACATTTCAAATAGAACATGGATTCACAGCTTCAGAAAAATGCACTAATTACATCTCTAGTTATAAATGATTCTCTGGCCTTCTGTGAGGAGTATGAGTGTGATCATTAATTATCTGACCACATTTGTCAATCCAGTGAAAGACGTCCCTCCCTAACAGGCTAGTTCTATAGTAAAGGTCTCATTTCCTCAGGAAGTTAATGTATGTCAGACGTAACCCTGTCCAATGTGGGAGGTTAGGGAAGATGGATCATGGACTGAACTCAGGCTGAAGCAAACAATAGGAATGTTATAGATGCTGTGGATAAGGCATATGATGGATTCAGAGCCAACTATTAGATAAGTCATCATTTCATTGAATGACAGAGTCGGTTCAAAGAGGCATATAACCAATCCTCTTCCCGTTCCTTGTGTCTTTACAATCTGACTGCCTCATTTGGATGCGGTAAGTAAAACAGTAAGACAGTTACTTAAGTTATATAAGATTTACATAAATAAGTACAGCATGAAATTATGTCATTTAAATAAAACAAAGAGAGTCAGGGTATTTCTTTACAGTACAGTCATTAATGTGTAAGCATTATTAAATAATCATAAATTATTCTAGGAATGAGGGAAATAATCTAGTCACCAAGAAAGTTATAAGATGTCCAGGTATGATCTTCTGAAAGCCATCTCATGGATGGAATGGCAATTCAAGACTAAACTTGAATCTATGCAGGATGCTCAAGAGTTGTGGCAAGGAATCAATAATCTCACCTTTTATAAGGTTAAATGGTGTTATTAGGTCACATAGGTGTTAATGGTGCCAGCAAAAAAGCGACCAAGGGTGACATCCTCCGGATGGTTCATGAAACTACTTCTTTCACTTCTTTTACATCTTCTTTTTCTTTCAAATGTGGTTCTGCTATTGTTGGAGCTTATGATCTCACATCACACAAACCAATCTTCTGTCCTTGGACTCTTTTTACAACCCACGCTGTCGGAGCAGCGCTGCCAGGATAATCAAGGACACGACCCACCCAGCCAACACACTTTTCGCCCCTCTTCCCTCCGGGAGAAGGCTCAGGAGCTTGAAAACTCGTACGGCCAGATTTGGGAACAGCTTCTTTCCAACTGTGATAAGACTGCTGAACGGATCCTGACCCGGATCTGGGCCATACCCTCCAAATATCCGGACCTGCCTCTCGGTTTTTTTGCACTCCGTACTTTTCATTTTTCTATTTATGATTTATAAGTTAAATTTTAATATTTACTATTTTAAATATTTTAAATATTTAATATTTGTAATCCAGGGAGAGGAAAGCGCAGAATCAAATATCGCTGTGATGATTGTATGTTCTAGTATCAATTGCTTGGCAACAATAAAGTAGAAAGTAAAGTAAAGTATGAACTACATTTTGGTGGTGTGTTTTTGGGCCAATTGAGTGATCTAGTGCTTTATTGTCCCCGAGGGTGTTTGGTGAGGTTTCAAGTGGAGCGTGTGGCCTCATAGCCAAAAAACCTAGAGATGAGATGCAAGCCCCTCATCAACTCCATTACTTGCCCGCTGATTAAAGCATCAAAGAAGATTGTAATCATCGAGGCAACAACAGAAGATGAGAGAGTATTCAACGCTGTCTGCCAGCCTCTTGCTCACTGCTGCTGGAAGATGATGTCTGCGTGTGACAATATTCCTCTTCCTCTCACTCACTGCTCCCGGAATAAGGTCCCAGCATTTGAATGGTCTTTCTCTTCCTTTCGCTCAATGCTGGAGGATGGTGCCAGAATCCTGGGTATTGGGCAAAATTTAATCGACATGGTTGAGGATTGGACTCTGTGTTTTATGTGATGATATGTTTCTGGTTTCTGGCTGCTCCTTTTTTTGGTGCTATTTTAGGCAATTTTTATTGGGGCGGCTTGCAGATAACAAATGACACAGCACTAGATTGAACTGAACTAAGTTGAACTAAATATGCATAGACTCTTTCAATGTTTTTGTGGGTTTTCGTTTTATATTCTGTTTTTCGCTAATTTTTTTGCCATTTGCTCAGTTATTTTTTGCACGTGTGGGGTGGGGTGTTGATACTTTCCATTGAATGGGTTCGATGGTTTTCTTTGTTTCATGGAAGACAAATCTCAGGGTTGTATACTGCATACGTACTTTGATAATAAATGTATTTTGAATCTTTGACAACAGGGTTTCACTTCCAGATCAGCTCAATGCCATCGATACTCACTTTGACCATCAAAGCATGGAGGAATCATCACAAACTCCTACAGCCCCCGATGATCCTGTGATTTCAGTATCTGTGGCCGATATGTGAGCAGCCTTCAGCAGAATGAACCCATGAAAAACATCTGGACCAGACAGGTTACCTGGCCAAGAACTAAAGATCTGTGCTGATCAACTAGCTGGAGAGTTCACTGAGATCTTTAACCTCATGCTTCAGCAGTCCGAGGTGCCCACCTGCTTCAAGCAAGCTTCAGTTATACCAGTGCCTAAGAGGAGCATGGTAACCTGCCTCAATAACTATCATCAAGTAGCATTTACATCCACAGTGATACTTTAAACGTTATACCTTATACTTTATTGTCACCAAACAATTGATATTAGAACGTACAATCATCACAGCGATATTTGATTCTGTGCTTCCCGCTCCCTGGATTACAAATTGATAGAAAATATTAAAACTTTAAATTATAAATCATAAATAGAAAATAGAAAAATGGAAAGTAAGGTAGTGCAAAAAACCGAGAGGCAGGTCTGAATATTTGGAGGTAATGGCCCAGATCCGGGTCAGGATCTGTTCAGCAGTCTTATCACAGTTGGAAAGAAGCTGTTCCCAAATCTGGCCATATGAGTCTTCAAGCTCCTGAGCCTTCTCCCGGAGGGAAGAGGGACGAAAAGGGTGTTGGCTGGGTGGGTCGTGTCCTTGATTATCCTGGCAGCACTGCTCCGACAGCGTGTGGTGTAAAGTGAGTCCAAGGACGGAAGATTGGTTTGTGTGATGTGCTGCGCTGTGTTCACGATCTTCTGCAGCTTCTTTCAGTCTTGGACAGGACAACTTCCATACTAGGTTGTGATGCACCCTAGAAGAATGCTTTCTACGGTGCATCTATAAAAATTAGCGAGAGTTTTTGGGGACAGGCCAAATTTCTTTAGTTTTCTCAGGAAGTAAAGGCGCTGGTGGGCCTTCCTGGCAGCGGACTCTGCTTGCTTAGACCAAGTCAGGTCATTTGTGATATTGACCCCGAGGAACTTAAAGTTTTTGACCTGTTCTACTTGCGCACCACCGATGTAAATTGGTTCGTGCAGTCCGCTACTCCTTCTGAAGTCAACAACCAATTCCTTCATCTTGCTGACATTGAGGGATAGGTTATTGTCTTTGCACCATGACACCAGGTTCTTAATTTTCTCTCTGTACTCAAACTCATCATTACCCGAGATGCGGCCTACAATTGTTGTATCATCAGCAAACTTGTATATTGAGTGATGAAGGGTTTTGAAAGGATGGAGCTGAAACATATCAACTTCTGTCTGAGAAGAAATTTCGATCCACTCCAATTTGTCTACAGGTCCAAGCATATGCCATTTCATTGGCTCTTCAATCAACCCTGGGGCATGTGAACAGTAAAGCTACATACATCAGGACGCTCTTTATTGAATACAGCTCTGCTTTCAATGCCATCAACCCCTCAAAAATAATCAATAAGCTTCAAGAACTTGGCCGCAATACCTCTTTGTGCAATTGGATACTTGATTTCCTCACTCACTTGCACACCCATTCTCATGCCTCAGAACCGGTTATCTGGACACTAGATCAAGGAACACATACATTGACTGCAAGTACTAAGTAGGCTACCTCAATCCATTGTTACCGTATCACGTGCAGCCAATTGATGCTTCAATATGCTGTCACAATCAAGCACCCTCTGACCTCTCCAAACTCAGCCACACTCAGTGCATCTGAATCCCACTCTTATGCTTTTGCTCCATTTCAAGACTCCTGACAAGGGAGTCCTAGTTCACTAACTTCAGTGGGGTTCTGCAGTCAAGATCTACTCCTGATGCAGGGTTTTGACCTAAAATGTCATCAATTCTGTTTCCCTCACCCCCTCCCTTGCCCCCAGATTCTGACTGACTCATTGGAATTCCCTGAGCAGATTGTTTGATGCTTCAGATTCTAGCTTCTGATGTTTGTTGTGTTCTCATCTTAAAAAGGATTCTTCTGCCTTAAGATCTGGGAAAGGAGTCAAAGGCAATTTATTTTCAATTTCATAATAATAACCTCCAGAACAGTATCGTTCAGTTTTTTTTCAAAGCAGTAAAGCCTCAGATAAGATTTAGTTTAAAAGAAGAACATGAAAGATTTTCATTAAACACCCCATATTGTACCAGATCAGTATTATAAACGATATTTCAATCTCAAATAAACATATACAGTGTTGATGTCATCACTAAGATTATGTTTAATCACTACAAACTTCAGAAGCATGCTTCTTATACTGACTGTACCTCAAGAACTATAGATGTCTTAATTTTCAGCTTATAGACAACTGCAGTCTCTCAGAGGACTATCGAACTTTCCAAAACATGAAAGTGCTGATGGTGACTCAAGAAGGTTTTGCTGTATTTTAAATAACAGCTATACAATTTTTAAACAAAGAACTTGTCAAATACCATCTGAGCCAAATCTTGCATGAAGATTATATTTGTAAGGCAGCATGGATTCTAGTCAGTCAGAGAGTTCACAGCAAATAAATTTGACTATCATTTAACACGCACAAAACGCTGAAGGAATTCAGCAGGCCAGGCAGCATCTATAGAAAAGAGTACAGTTGGTGTTTTGGGCTGAGACCCTTCAGCAGGACCATGTTTCATTCCCCCATTTCCTCCCGGCAAGGATCACATAGATGTCAACACTTTGATTTGTACTTGAGATCAAAGGAACGGTGCCCGTAGAACAACAGACTTATCAGTAATTAAACTTCAAATAGAATTTGCATTCAGTGAAATTGCACCTGGAAGAAATGCTAATTGGTAAATCATATTGTTACACCTACTAAGGTACAGTGGAAAAGAAGTGGCTTGCATCCTGTCCATTCAGGTTGTTTTGCAACAACAGTACATCAAGGTAGTACGGCGGAAAAGCAATGATAGAGGGGAGAATGTAATGTTACAGTTACAGAGAAAGTACAGTACAAATAGACAATCATGTCCCAGGCCATGGTAAGGTATACTGTAAGGTAGATCTTCTGAGCCACCATTCAACAGTCTTTGAACAATGGGATAGAAGCTGTCCTTGAGCCTGGTGGTATTTGCTTTCATCTTTTGTACTTTATGCCTGATAGGAGGTAGGAGAAGAGAGAATGAATGAAGTAGGTGGGGTCTTTGATCATGTTGGCTGTTCCTTCGAGAGACTGGGAGTATAGACAGAGTCCATGGAGGGGAAGCTGATTTCCGTGCTGTGCTGAACTCTCTGCAGAAGTGAGTGCATGGAAAATACTTAAACTGACAGCTTCTACATTGCCAGAAAAGATAAATCAAATTCAGTCACTATTTTTTTTCCAAAAAAGCAAAATGGCTAGTTCACCATAATAAATTCTGAGATGTCAGACTATCATACAATGACTGATTTTATCAATCATGCCTGTATTCATTCCGGTTTGGAAGAATGCGAGAGGGGCTCATTGGGATTCTGATTGGCCGGTTGAGGGCTACTGTTTTTTCCCCAGCTGGAACCTGGAACCTGGGTTGGAAAAGCAACTACCAGTTCAAAATTGAATCCCAGCCCAGCCACTGCGTACGGCGTATATGCTATAACACACAATAAAATGAATCCAGGCAGCATTGACAACAACAAGATATTCCTTCCTGATGAGCTTAATACACACCATGTATGTTTTAAACAGAAGAGGATTGAATGTCAGAATCTGACTGCCTCATCGATGTGGATATACTGTAAAGTCTTCTGGAGAGTGAACCTGCAGTTCTCAGCACTGTACTCTACTCGCTACACTAGTGCCTGCCTGGCCAGGTTCTGCTCCAACTCCATTTACTAGATTGCAGATGATAGTGAGCTATATCTCAAATAACAATGAGTTAGAGTAGAGGAAGGAGTTTAGAGAGTTTAATAACATGGTATTTCGACCAAAACCTTTCCCTTAATGTCAGCAAAACAAAACAGCCGGTCATTGACTTCAGGAACTGGGACAATGCACGTGTTCCTGAATACATCAGTAGTGCTGAGGTTGAGAGCTTGAAGTTTCTAAGAGTGAGCATCACCAATATTTTGTCCAGCTCCAAACATGCAGACACGATTGCCAAAGGAGCTTATCAGCACCTCCACTTCATCAGAAGCCTAAAGGAATTTGGCATGTTGCCATTGACTTTCACCAATTATTTATCAATGCAGGAAAATGTCCTATCTAAATGCATCATGGCTTGGTACGGCAATTGCTCTACACATGACCACAGAGAGTTGTGAACATTACTCAGCACATCACAGGAACCAATCTACCCTCTATGGACTCTCGTTTCTACATCCCATTGCCTCAGGAAAGCAGCCAACATAATCTGAGACCCCACACATCTAGATAATCTCTCTTCTACCCTCTCCCATTGGTCAGAAGATACAGAAGTATGAAAGCACATATCACCAGGCTCAAGGAAAGATTATAGCCTGCTCTTGCAAGACTATTGTAAGTTTCCCTAGTACAACAGGAAAGATGATAGAGCACATAATTTGCCATGTTTTGAATTACACCTTACTGTCTGCCCGCATTGCACTTTCCCTGTATTTTGTACTCTGTTATTGTTTTACCTTATACTCCCTCAAGGAATTGTTATAACTAATTGACTTTTATGATGACATTGTGAACAAGTTTTACACTGGACATGTGACAGTAATAAGCTAATTTATCAACTTTTTTTGTAAATAATTTTTTATTGAAAGGGTCTCAGCCCAAAACGTTGACTGTTCGTCTCCATGGATGCTGCCAGACCTGCTGAGTTCCTCCAGCATGTTGTGCATGTTGCTTTGACCCCAGCATCTGCAAAGTATTTTGTGTTGTCTGTACTACCATGCTGTCCAATATTGAGATGACAAGATTTGCCCTGAGGAATTCAGGAGAAACATATTTTTAGAAAGTGTTTAGAGTATGAGTTTCACTTTTACAACATAAAGTTAAAGTCTGTCCCGAGCCTTATGGGCTCATCAGGCCGGTGCCTATGCCGGTTTCTGTGGCGTGAAGTGACTGAGAGTACGAGACTACCCCCACCCCTCATATAGGACACCAGTCTATCGTGAGGTTAACCCCCAGCATTTTTCAGCTGGGTGGACTGGAGCAGTGTGTGGTTAAGTGCCTTGCTCAAGGACACAATATGCTGCCTCGGCTGGGGCTCAAACTCACGACCTTCAGATCGCTAGTCCAACACCTTAACCACTTGGCCATGCACCACTTTTACAACATAAAATGTGTGAAATGTTCAGAAGATCAGGCAGAATCTTAAGGAAGCGTAAATGCATTTCAAGTCCAGGACCCTTCATCACATGATTTAGACTTTCAGGCTCATAAATGTTGGTTGAAAGGATTGATATTGATATACAGTACTTTACAGGAAAATATATACATGCATGATAAATATATGGTGGATGAAGGAATAAAAATTATGCCGACAAGTTTATATAAAGACCTACTAACAAAGGAAATAGGAGCAGGACAAAGTTATATGCTCCTCAGGACTGCGGCACCACTCAATGTGGTTATGTCTGAGCCTTACCTTTGTTTTCTGTTACTGAGTATCCAAAGCTTTCTCAGAGATTTTCAGAGACTCACACATTGTTGAATAAAGATACTCTCCTCATCTCAGTCCAGGTGCTGGAACCCATCATACTGAGACGATAGAGTGGAAGTGTGCATTCTGGCCCATGCAATACCAGTGTAGGTTGTAATCCACTTCTAAAATCCTGTTCATTGATATCAACACTCAGTTCCTTTAACTGAGTCTTTACTATGGATTGTGAATAGCTCAGCCTACAGTGGTGAAAGGCCAATGCCGATGACACCTCATGAGTTGAAGTCTGAGCAATTTATTATTACTGTTTCTATTCTTTGCTCAATCCTGTATCCAGTCTAATATTTACCTCGCAACTCAAAATGGTTGTAATTTTGTAAGCCAAGATCTTTCTGGCTGCTGACTGTATAGCTTTCTAGTACCCAGATATCTTCCACAGACTGGATAACCTACTTACCAATGTATTCAAGCTTTTTCCCAACAACTGATTTCAAGCTAAGCCAGATGTTGTTCAGGCTTTTCAATATTTTGTTGGACAATTATATTACATTTGTTTGCCACATCCGAACCCACTGGGTCCATCACAGAATCTAGGAAGTTCTAGAAGGTAACTACACAAAACACTGTTTAGACTTTATTTTGAGAATTGTGCACAATTCTAGTCATCACATTGTAGGAAATATATAGAGTCATATAATTGACATGATCACAGTGCAGAGAGTACAGACAGGATGTTGCCTGAATTGGAAAACTTAAATAATGGAAAAGCTGAGCTTGTTTTCTATTATGAAGCGGCTGCTTCTGTGCTGTAGAACTTAACTTGATGACTCTGACATTGACAATCCATATATTATCTCTGCTACCATCTCTTTCAGAACCCCAATGTGCCATCTGGTCCATGTGATTATTAGTCCCCTTCAATTCTCAGTCACTTTTCTTTACAAATCTGAATAATTTCCTCTCACTCATTATACACTTAACTCTGTATTATAAGCAAACTTTATTTATGCTTTACGCTGCGAAGGAGGATTCAAAATAATTATTTACCGATCATCCAGCTATTTATTCCCTATCATTATAATCTCTTGTTTTAGCATCAGAGACCCATGTTTATACTCATGACATTCTTCCTCTTTCAGCACATGTAGACACACTAATTATCTCTTTTTTATTGTATATTAATAGTTTTCTGTCATCCTATTTTTTCTGAGTCAATTTCTTGGTTGTCATTTTCTAGTTACACAAGGAGCAGTAGGAGCCAAGATTTGGTTCATAAGCATTGGAATGAATGAAATGATAAGCTGCTCTGACTCTGTGCTTACAGAGGCATCAGCCCAGGTTGAGTCTCAACCTCCTTGCTAGCTAAATCATAGGTTAAATTGCCACTGAACAGCTAAGTTTACAAGAGATTTAAACTCCATTTACATTAATTCAGCACCTACTGCACCTGCATTTTTTAAGTGGCATCACTGTAATATTGGCCACTATTGAAAGTCTACATCAGAATGCAGCTCTTTGCAAAGTGGAGCATTTTATCTGGGTCTGCAAGACACTCTCCCTTTTATCAAATTAAATTCTGTTCTACTTATTGCTCCTTCCTTTCTCCTAAAACTATCGATTCCTTTGTGAAATTTTGTTTCAGAGATGCAGGGCTGCTTGTGACACCTCATTCAGCAGGCTATTATCCATTTAAGGGAGGTACCATGATATTTTACCAATGGGACACAAGTGATCTCAATTCAATCACAGCTTGTAATTGGAAGCAGAAGCACTGCCTGATGTTCACAGCTCCTGATGATCAGCCTTCCCTTCTTCAGCATTCCTTCAGTAATATCATAGGACCATAAGATAAAGGGGCAGAATTTGGGCTCTGGGCCCTTCAAATCTGTTTGCCATTCAATCAAGGATAATTTTTCTCTCTCAGCTCCATTCTCTCACCTTCTCCCAACAATCCTAAAAGCCTCTTACCAAACAAGAACCTATCAATCTCAGCCTTGAATACACATCATACCTTGACCTCCACAGCCCTTTAGTTCACCGTCGTCTGGTTGAAGTAAATATTCTTTAACTCAGTTCTAATTGGACAACCTTTTATTCTGAGGCTATGCCCTCTGATCCTTGGCTCTCCTATTAATGGAAATATTCTCCCCACCTCCACTTTATCCAGGTCTTTCAGTACCTGGTGGGTTTCAATGAGATGTAACTATTGTTCTTCTGAACTCCCTCAAGTACAGGCCCAGAGACATCACATACTCCTCATACGTTAAGCCTTTCTTTCCAAGGATCATTCTTGTGAACAACCTTTGGATTCTCTTCAGGGCCAGCATATCTTTTCCTTTTATATGAGGCCCAAAACTGCTCGCAGTATTGATAAGGATAACTCACTTTCAGTGCATCTCTGGGTTCTGAGGTGACTGATGAGGAACCACAGAATCTCCTACAAGTGGACGAGGTGGTGCCTAGTGAGGTGTTTGGGTGGACAGTTTGTGAGGTAGTGACTTCCTTCTGTTGTTTGTGCGGAGCTCCCGATGAATGGAGTTGAGGTCCCAGAAAATACTTTCTCCATTAGTGTGGTCAAGGGCCAAAAAATCCCCATCTCAATGGGAATGTTGTACCATTCAAAGTAAGATTTATTATCAGAGTACATATATGTCACCACATACAGCCCTGAAATTCTTTTTCTGTGGGCATACTGAGAAAATCTACAAAACAGTAACTGTAAACAGGATCACTGGACAACAAACTATCTAAATGCAAATATAAATAAATATTAGTAAGTAACAAGAACAAGAATTAACAAGGGACCTTAAAGTGATACCTTCGGTTGTGGGTTATGGCTGTAATTTCTTTCGGGGGTGGGGGGGGTGGGGGAAGCTGATGTCTTTTCTTTCATCAACCCCAAGATCTGTATTTCATGGCTATCTGGAGTACACTAATATCAGAGTTATTTTGTATATGTATACTTTGACTACAAAATGAACTTCTGAATTTGAAAATTAACCAAAATTTCCAGAGACACTAGGCAGATCAACAGCACTAATGGAGGCTTGGCAGGTACTACTCAGAACTTTAACTAAATACAGAGGCAGGCTAAAAGGTAGGGAGTTTGGATCAAAGGAATAAATGAAGGAACACAGAGCAGAAGTGATAAAGCAGTGAACAGGTTGACAGACTGTTAAAGAGTCGGCCAGAGGATAACTATTATCACAACTACTGTTCAAAAACTGGTTTGTTGACCCCATTCTTCAGGCCAGAGAGATTTAATATGCTCAACCAAAATCTAAAATTATTGGGACTGCATTTCACCCCATTGAAACTGTGCAAATTGCCAAGGCAGAGAGATCAGACTGAGAATGGGTGAACTACCAACATAAGTAAAAGTTGCTAATAGTGCCATTCGAAGCCTCATTTCGGTCCTTTAATATCCTATTATTGGTCTGCTTTGGATTCTTAAGGTTGTTTTACCTGGGGGTGATAGTGGGGGTAAGCTCCCTGTGTCTATTAAATGCTCCGAGTGGCAGGCTTCTCAAATAGTTTCTGACAACCAAGTCCACCAACACCAACGCCAGCATAGCATGCCCACAGTTTGCTGGCCCTAACCCTATGCCTCTGGGATGTGGGAGGAGATACAAGCTCCTTTCAAACAGTGGCAGAAATCAGTTCCCTATCTTACAGCTAACACTGTGAAATATTGCACTAACGGCTACGCTACTGTCCTGCTCAACAGTCAAAATGGTGTCTTATCTAGGCTGGTGATAATATTCCTAGTTGCAGCTAAGCTCTTTTCAGCAAGTAGAAAATACTCCATCACATTTGTGAGATACTTATTGATAATGGACACCCTTTGGGAAGTTAGTAGACGTTTCACAACCTCTAACCCTTGAGTGTCATCATCCCCAGACCTATGCCTAATCGTGCTCACAGCTTTCTGAGTGTGGGAGAGGTGTCTTGGTATTTGAGAAACTATTAATGAAAGGGAACACTCTGGTATTGTCAGCAAATATTCCAGATGGCCCAGGACAAGGGCCAGTGCTTTAATGTAGCATCTGAAGCTGCAGATTTACATTAAGAAATAACCCAGAGGAGCTCTTGCAGTGATGGAGATGACATTATTATTTCTAAGAGCCACAGCCTTTTCCTGAGTATTTGAATTGTCTTTGGTTAGTGGAGAGCTTCGCCCTGAAGCCTATTCATTTCAATTTTGCTCAGGCTCACGTATGCCTCATTCACTACAAAGCTAACTTACCTTTCAAAGGTGTCACTCTCAACTCACCTCTGGACTTTGATTAGGTTTGTGCCAACATTGGAGATGATTGTACCTGTTGAAAGTCAAAATGACATCAGTGAAATGACTAGCCTAGAGCTGTCCTTGGTGTTAAATTGTCACTTTATGATCTTCTTAAGAAGTAAGCCCTCTCTTTTTTACATGGATACTGCCTGATCAGCTGAGATTCCAAATTTTTTCTCTATTATTTACAATAATATTTCCCTTGTATAACCTTGATTAATTGCTCTGTCACCCACTGAAGTGTTACTCTCATAAGCTGAAGAACTGGAGAATACAGATGCCAGAATTTAGAACAACACTAAAGGTGCTGAGGGGAGGAATATCAAGGAGGAAAATGGACTTCAGAGCCTCCTCCACTGCCATGTTGAAGCCTGACTCAGGTTGGAGGAGCAACATCGCATATTCCATTTTGGTAGTCTCCAGTCTGTTGGCATCAACATTGATTTCTCTAACTTCAGGTAATCACTCCTTTCTGTTCCCCCATCCCCATTTTTTCTTATCCCTGTGACCCTGTTACCTCTTCTCTTTCCCTTTCTCTGCCCTTATAACCTGTCTATTACCTCCCCTTAGTTCCCCACCTCCTTCCCTTTATTCCATGGTCTACAATACTCTGCTATCAGATTCCATCTTCTTCAGACCATTGCTTCTTCCACTCATCAACTTCCAGCTTCTGAAATTATTCTTTTTCCCTCCTCTCTCATCCACCTACCTTCTCCACCTCACTTGGACTCACCTATTAACTATCAGCTCCTACGCTTCCTCCTCCCTCTACCATTTTATTCTGCCTTCTGACGCCTTCTTTTCCAGTCCTCATGAAGGATCTTGGCAAAAGACATCAACTATTAAGTTTCTTCTGTAGAAGCTGTCTGACCTAAGGACTTCTCCAAGTATTTCTTGTGTGTTGACCCATATTTCCAGCACCTGAAGTCTCTCTTGTGTCTCTGAAATTCACAGTCGGTTTTTGAGGTTGAGACCCTCAAAATACTGACTGTGCATGTCCTTCCATAGTTGCTATGGTAGAGAACTGTCTCTTTGTAAGCCATTCCTAAATGCTGCATTATTCCCTTTAGAGCACAGATGAAGAGGAATTTCTTTAGCAGAGCATGGAGAATCTGTGGAATTCATTGCCACAAACAGCTGTGGAAGCCATTATTGGGTAGATTTAAAGTGGAAGTTGATAGGTTCTTGATTAGTAAGGGTGTGGAAGGTTACGAGGAGAAGG
This sequence comes from Mobula birostris, assembly GCF_030028105.1. Taxonomy (NCBI): domain Eukaryota; kingdom Metazoa; phylum Chordata; class Chondrichthyes; order Myliobatiformes; family Myliobatidae; genus Mobula; species Mobula birostris. The sequence goes on along the minus strand of NC_092371.1, from coordinate 20,327,799 downwards.
AGGTTGAGAGGGATAATAAATCAGCCACAATGGGATTGCAGAGCAAATTTGATGGCCTAAATGGCCCAATTCTGCTCCTACGTGTAATGGTTTTATGTTCTTATAAAATATGGCAAAAGTCAGTTTATGAAAGCTCTTACAATTTAAGGTCATTAATCCACGATTCCAGCAAACACACACCCCACAGTTACATTGTCTCCAGAACTGAGGAATCCCCTGTTCAGATGGTTCCACACACCATCCATAGCATGCTGCCGTGACTTTCAATGTAATGATGACCCGGGGTGATGAACAGATTGCCACTAAAGTGAGACAAAGTTTAAAAATGAAATGGAAAGGTTGACCCAGTTCTATCAGAGCTAAGATTTAACTATATTAGTACCAAATTCCACCATAATGTGTTCAAATACCACCTGAGATGAACAGACTCAGACTCCAGTTACTTGGGTATACTTCAAGGGTATTTTATTTATTGTAGCAGCTTTTATGGATCAGAGGATTTTATTCCCATTGGAGTGTTTGAACTTCCTCAGACACATTGGCTTCTTGCTGTCTCCCATCACCAGTAATTATTTCAGAAGCATCAGGACAGATTGCTGCCGGTGTGCGTGGTATAGCTGGATCTGTCCACCAGGGGAGCTGAGCATGGGAGTAATTGCCCAAATGACTGAAAGTTGCGTTTCAGAGAGCTTCAATATTCTCCACAATGTCTCACTGTTGTACTTGTAATATTGATAAGCTTCTGCATGTTTATCTACAAATACTTAGTATTTCTGTTTCCACCTTTCCCCACAAAATTTGCTCAAATTTTGAACTAAAAAGAATGCAAAGAACATCTTCATTACTACTGTTGACCAAGAATCTGGTACTTTGTCACCCTCTATTCTAATAAGTACAGGATTAGTCCATGACACAAATATTATACATTCATAAAATGATGTGATGACTGAATTTTTTTTTTTTTTAAAAATGTGCATTAAATTAATTTATTGTAGCATAATTAAAATAAATAGGTGGTTACAGAATCTAGTGATGTTATTTTAGGTTGTAGTCATCGGAACAAATCAGTTTTATTTTGTTTTCCTTGGTTTACAAATTCTTATGCCCGAATAGGGCAGATAAAATGGGTCGGGCTATTGATTTTTATGTGTTTGTCTGTGCTGCTTCCTCCAGGAAAACATTGGCTTTTAACTCCTAAGGGAAAAGCTCAAATCTTGAATGAACTGGATATGTGTTGGACCTCAAAGTTGTTCAGCTTTCATCTCTATAATGTGTGTTTGGTCTTTTAAAGAGCAAAAACTAATCAACTATGTTATCAGGCGAATACTGATGAAGATTTGCTTACACCCAGGCATTGAAGAGAAGGTTTTGATTTCAGTCAAAAAAATTTTTTAAAAAATGAATGTTGAAATGGTTGGACAGAGTAGATGTGGAAAGGTTGTTTCCCTTGGTGGGTGAGTCCAGGACAAGAGGCCATAGTCTTAGAATTAGAGGGTACCCAATTAAAACAGAGATGAGGAGAAATTTTTTTAGCCAGAGGGTCGTGGATTTGTGGAATTCGTTGCCACATACAGCTGTGGAGGCCCGATCATTGAGGATGTTTAAGGAGGAGACTGACAGGTACCTAATTAGTCAGGGTATCAAAGGATATGGTGAAAAAGCCGGAAATTGGAACTAGATGGGTGAATAGTTTAGCTCATGGGGGAGCTGCGGAGCAGACTTGATGGGCTGAATGGCCTACTTCTGCTCCTTTGTCTTGTGATCACAGAAATGATGTGATATTTTTAGAATTTCAGTTCATATCCAGTAGTTTCATTTGGCCATCACATCAAGAACTGGTGAAAATGACGGGGACATTGGATGGTGGAACCTCAGAGCAGAGAGCAAGAGCCGGGTATAGTTTCAGATACATCCCCCTGCACATTCACAAAAGGCTTACATGGTCCACTCTTCTTCAATTTGCTAATGACTTTGTGGTTAAGTATATGCAGAGCAAACCAGATGTCTGAACTATGGTGAATTTCAGTTAAATAATTTGCTATTTAAAATAAATATTTTAATAAGACCATTATACTGTGGAATTTTGTAAAACAATATCATTGGTATGTCCCAATGAAAATGTTCTTTTCCCATTACCTGGTCTGGATTGTATGTTAGAATATGATCACCACAGATAGAGCTAGACACCTGTGCTAAATTGTAAGATTTGGAAGAAACCGATATGATTTCCTTCCCACTAATCTAACTGTTACATCTGCGTATGAAAGTATTGGTAGAAGTGATGACTGAGCATTTCTTGTCGAGACCAAGTCCTGTTTTCATATCAGACACACCCTTTACTGTGCAGTATGGCACTGTAACTGTATGGAATAGGTTCGAATAAGATCTGGTCTCTAGGTTGTAGAAGAAAGCCCTTAACTCAAAATGGAGTCATCAGGATGCCGTCATGACACCTTTTCTTTAGCAGGCTTTCTTATTTTTACAAGGCCAAGTTGCTAGCTTGATGCTCAACCCAGCATGGATGGAAAGCGTGCAAGGGAGCCGGCTGGATTCGGACTCAGGAGCCTTCACTCCGAAGTCCGGCGCTGATGCCACTACGCCACCAGCTGGAGGTCTCTAGGTTGTGAAGCAGAGTAACTCTGTGCATTACAAGCTGCTCTTGCTGCTTTGTGGGCATGTAATCCTGAGATTCTACTTCACCTGCTTGGCATTTTTAGCTGTGCCTGAGGCGACTCTAAGCAGCCCCTCTGCGCTCCTCATTGAATCAGGGTTAAACCACCGGCCACTGGGTGGCACGGTAGCATAGCCATTAACACAATGCGTTACAGTATCAGTGATTATCAGACGGTGTTTAAACCCACCACTGTCCGTAAGGAGTTTGCACATTCTCCCCGTAACTGTGTGGCTTTCCTCTGGGTGCTCCAGTTTCCTCCCACATTCCAAAAACATGTGATTAGAGTCAGTGAATTGTGAGCATGCTATATTGGCATGGAACTGTATCGGCACTGTGGGCTGCTCCCAGCCCAATAATGTGTTCAGTCATTAACAGAAACAATGCGTTTCACTGTATGTTTCGATATTTCAACGTACATGCGACAAATAAAGCTACTCTTTCTTTAATCTCTGAAGATAATGCCAGGCTATGATATTACAGATTGTTGCAGGGTACATTTATGATCTTGTTAGACCATAAGACATAGGAACAGAATTAGGCCATTCAGCTCATTGAGTCTGCTCCGCCATTCCATCATGGCTGAGCCCAGATCCCACTCATCCCCATACACCTGCCTTCTCGCCATATCCTTTGATGCCCCGAGCAATCAGGAAACTATCAACTTCCGCCTTAAATATCTCCACAGACTTGACCTCCACCACAGTCTGTGGCACAGCATTCCACATATTCACTACAGTCTGGCTAAAATAATTCCTCCATACTTCTGTTCTAAAAGGTCGCCCCTCAATTTTGAGGCTGTGCCCTCTAGTTCTGGAAAACCCCATCATAGGAAACATCCTCTCCACATCCACACTGTCTAGTCCTTTCAACTTTCAGTAGGTTTCAATGAGATCCCTTCCCCACCACAGTGAATACAAGCCCAAAGCTGCCAAACGCCCCTCATACGTTAATCCCTTCATTCCCAGCATCATCCTTGTGAATCTCCCCTGGACTCCCTCCAATGCAAACGCATCCTTTCTGAGATATAGGGCCCAAAACTGTTGACGATATTCCAAGTGCGGCCTGACAAGTGTCTTCTGAAGGCTCAGCGTTATCTCCTTGCTTTCATATTCTATTCCCCTTGAAATAAATGCCAACACTTGCCTTTTTTACCACAGACTCAACCTGTAAATTAACCATCTGGGATTTTTGCATGAGGACTCCTAAGTCCCTCTGCACCTCTGATGTTTGAACCTTCTCCCCAATGAGATCATAGTCTGCACTATTGTTCCTTTTACCAAAACTCATTATAGCACATTTACAAACACTGTATTCCACCTGCCACTTTTTTGCTGATTCTCTTAATTTGACTAAGTCTTGCTGCAACCAGCACTATCTACCCTCCACCTATCTTCGTATCATCCGCAAATTTTGCTACAAAGCCATCAATTCCATTATCTACATCACTGACAAACAATATAAAAATTATTGTCCAATACCGACCCCTGAGGAATACCAGTAGTCATCAGCAGTCAACCAGAAAAGGCCCCTTTTATTCCCACTCGCTGCCTCCTGCCTATCAGCCATTCCTCTATCCATGCAGGTAGCTTTCCAGTAACGCCATAGGATTTTATCCTGTTAAGCAGGCTCGTGTGTGGCACCTTATTATATGACTTCTCAAAATCCAAGTAAATGACATCCACTGCCTCTCCTTTGTCCACCCTGCTTGTTACTTCCTCGAAGAACTCTAACAGATTTGTCAGGTAAGATTTCCCTTCACAGAAACCATGCTGACTTTGAGCTATTTTATCATTGGTCTCCAAGTGCTCCGAAACCTCATCCTTAATAAAAGACTCCAACACCTTCCCAACCACTAAGGTTAGGCTAACTGACCTATAATTTCCTTTCTTTTGCCTTCCTCCCTTGTTAAAGAATGGAGGGCAGAAGACAAAAGAAAGGAAATTATAGGCCAGGTAGCCTAACCTCAGTGGTTGTTGATAGAACCCACAACATTTGAATAGTATAGCATTTGAACAGGCCCATGACACCTGCATCAGCCATGATGCCAAAAGCATAACTGTCTTCACACAGTCTCACTTCCTCCATTTCCATGCCTGTTAATTTATCAGTCTAAATGCTTCTTAAATGTTGCTACCATTTCTGTTTCCACCACCACCCCTGACAATGCATTATAGGCACCTACCAGTCTCTATGTAAAAAACCTGTCATGTAATTGTCTTTTAAACTTTCCACCTCTCACCTTGAAGCTAAGCCCACTAGTATTTGCTGTTTAATCACTGGAATAAAGCTTTTGACCTTTGATTCCTAAAGATGCCTCTTAAAAAATTAGATGCTTCTATCTAGTCATTTCTCAGCTTCTGACGCTCTGAAGAAAATAATCCAATTTTGCACAATTTCTTAAAGATAATACTCTAATCTGGACAACCTTCTGGTGATCGGCTTCTGTACCCTCTCTAAAGCCTTCATATCTTCCCTGTACTGGAATGACCCAGAACTACACACAATGCTCCAAATGCAGACTAACTAAAATTTTATACAGCTGCAATGTGGCTTCCTAACATTTTACTCAACACGCTGACAGATGAAGGAGGATGCTGTATAACTTCATTACCACTCTATCCACTCGTGTTGCAACCTTTTGGGAGCTCTGGACTTACACCCCATGATCCCTCTGTACATCAGCACAGTAAGCGTCCTGCCATTTATGCTACACTTTTTCTTGCATTTGGCCTCCTAAAGTACAACACATCCTACTTGTCTGGATTAAACTCCATCTTCCCTTTGTCTACCTATTTTTCCAACTGATCTACATCCTGTGGTATCCTTCCTCACTATCCACAACTTCACCAAATTTTGTCACCTGCACACTTACTAATCGGCCCATTTATATTTTCATCCAAATCATTTATAAACAGCACAAACAGCATAGATTTCTTAATAAGGCTCATTGGCCTATAAAGTCCTGGTTTGTCTCTCCTGCCATTCTTAAATAGAGGAGCAACATTGTATATTCTTCAGTCCTCTGGGATCTTGCTTTTGGCTAAAGAGGATAAAAAGATCTCTTTCATGTCTTTATGAATCCTTAGTAGTCTCTTCTCTTACCTTTCTCAATAACTTGGGATAGGGGACTTCTCTAACCTAATGCTCCTCAAGACCCTTCTTGATATAAACGTGCTCCAGAATATCATCATATCCCTCTCTGATTTTGCTCTCCTCCATGTCCTTCTCCTTGATGAATATCAATGCAAACTACTTATTTGGTATCTCAGCCACATTCTCTGGTTCCAAGCATGAATCCTATTCTTTGTCGTTGGGTGGTCCTATCCTGTGTGTAGCTATCCAGTTGCTCCCTTCTTGCTTTCAATGCATGGAGTGCCTTTGGATTTTCTTTAAAACAAAAGATCAAAGACTTAACATAAAAGTGCAAATTAGCTTGCTGAAGACAGTTGCAGTTTGTCTGCATTGTCTTCTGGAAGGCCGGTTTTAAGCTAGTATGTGTTGAATAGTGCTAAATAGCTAATCAACTGGAGAAGGAGGAAGATATCCACATGTTGCCATCCTTAATGTTTGTAAGTGCTAAAGGCAAAGCTGAAGAATTTGCAAGCATGTTCACCCAGTGACTATGAGTGAATGATACATCCTGGATTCCTTCTGAGAGACTATTACCTCATACAGTTCCTGTAGCAAGTGGGTGGTGGTCTTATAACTCTCATTTGCAAGCTATTTGTTCAACTTCCTCTTATCTAGGTGGGAAAACTGAGTTCTAGTTAGGCTTGGATATTACTGTGTGTGCAATTTCACTTCCCCTTACATTAAAAGTGAGATATTATTTTCAATATTTGAAGAGCATCTTGAGCAAAATTATTCATAATCATTAAATTAATCTTCATAATCACTACCTTGCTGCAATATTTCATGTGCCAGTTTCAAGGAGATTCTCAATAACACACAGATGTTCTGTACTTTAATCCTGCAAACGTTGGCCTTTAGTTTTACAAAAAGCTCACCAACTAATTTGAGTACAGCTTTGAGAATTTCTTGGAGAGAATCTGGTAGACACATTATGTGAAACACTGACAGGAATTTAAGGATGAATGAACTGTCGAGGTTTGATTTGCACTTTGATGTAAAGTCTTTGATCTCTTTTTTATCAGTAAGCCAGATAGAGTAATATTTTTATTGGAGCAGAAATGCTGATGAATGAAACAGTTTTGCTCTCATGTGCAGCCACTCATTAGGCCACTTCTGGATCTGTTAACCAAAAATCATATAATTCAGCCAAAAGGAGAAAGTCCATAGCAAGATCCTTCACCGTCCTTTCAGTTCTGGTATCAAACTTCAAAGGAATGAACATTTCCTGCCACTGAACGGAAGGAACATCAATATTGCAGTTGTCCATAAATAGGTTCCAGTTCAGTGGAAGCTACTGGAAAAATGGTTGTTTCTGATGAAAGATGGTGTGTAGGTCATTGAGATGTGGAAACAAGTCCAGCGGAAGGCACCTTAAAGAATAACCTGTCACCATGAGTTGATTTAGCTGGACAAATTACTACTTTAGGAGTTGCAGTCATTGGCATGTTTTTCCTTCCTCTCCGACTGAATGAGCATTGGAGGCAGAGTTAAATATACTGCATCTTTAGCATGACTGACCATGGATACATATCATGATTTTTAAATTTGATTTTGTAAGAAAGCTTAATCAAAAACAAATAGACTGGGACAGAAGCTTATTTGGGACAAATCTTAAAGAACAAAAACAAATTGAAAAAATAGCTTGGATTATTTGGGACACTATGCCACTTAATTGGGACAGGTGACCGTTGCCTAATAGTTTCTAACAAGTGTCAGTTGCCTGCGCTTGTGTGGCCATTAGACACTACACTGTGCTTAGAGTGAGCAGTTTTTGAATAACATCAGTTGCATATGTTTAAAATTCTGTGATTTTTGTCATTGATGGTTGACAAGAAATAACCAGCAAGGCTATTCAGAACTGTTTTATTCACTGCTGTTTCAAGCATTCAGACTTGGAAATGCTTAAAATCGCTGGGAGTGAAAAGGAATCTATTTTACCACTTCAACAAGTTAGGACCTATGAAGAACTTGAATGCATTCACAATCATCTTAAATATTGTCTTTGGTCTCCACCAGACAGTCAGCTCCTACCTGTGACTCCAAGTACAGTAGCTTTTGCATGGAACAGCGGCAGCTCCCTGGTACAGGTGGGCTAAACCAGGTGAGGGAAGCTGTCAGGTCACGTAGCTGTCCTAGCATGCAAACTCAACTCTGGCAGTCTGGGCGGATGAGATCTACAGTGAGCTCCAATGGCCAGGAAGGTGGTTCTGCAATGCTATAGAGAGCAAAGGGCATGACAAAGCACAGAAGGGGTCCTCGTCATCAACTGCAATCAGGGAAGATCCCGGTTGTGACGTCTACTCATACCACTGGACCCGGTCCTCCAGGGTTGAGAGAGTGAAACTACCAGAGTGTAACGGCTCCTCCACTTTAAAATGGTTTCCTGTCATTGTCGGCTATAATGGACAGTAGTATTGATAGTGTTGTAATTTGATCTGGATTTCATTTAAATACATAATTTGATACTCAGTTAAATGGTAGTTTGACCTTTTTAACTATTTTGATGAATCTCTGGCTAATTGGGATAGACAATTAATTGGGCAAAAGGTACCTGCACCAATGTGTCTTAATTAAATGGAATCCACTGTATTTGGTCTCAATCTCAGTCTGCCTTGTTCTTTTCTTGAGGGTGAATGCAGTTCTGAATTTTTAAATATCACTGGAGGCAAAATGCGATAGGCCCTGAAAAGATGCCCAGATTTTGTTTGTAGTATATATTAATGATCTAGATGATGGGGTGGTAAATTGGATTAGTAAGTATGCAGGTGATACTAAGATAGGTGGTGTTGTGGATGATGAGGTAGGTTTTCAAAACTTGCAGAGAGATTTAGGACAGTTAGAAGAGTGGGCTGAAAGATGGCAGATGGAGTTTAATGCTGAAAAATGTGAGGTGCTGTATTTTGGTAGAACTAATCAAAATAGGACATACATGGTAAATGGTAGGGCATTAAAGAATGCTTTAGGATGGAGGGATCTACGAATAATGGTGCATAGTTCCCTGAAGGTGAAATCTCATGTGGATAGGATAGTGAAGAAAGCTTTTGGTTTGCTGACCTTTATTAATCAGAGCATCGAGTATAGGAGTCGGGATGTAATGTTGAATTTGTATAAGGCGTTGGTAAGGCCAAATCTGGAGTATTGTGTACAGTTCTGGTCACCGAATTATAGGAAGGATGTCAATAAAATTGAGCGAGTACAGAGGAGGTTTACTAAAATGTTGCCTGGGTTTCATCTCCTAAGTTACAGAGAAAGGTTGAACAAGTTAGGTCTTTATTCTTTGGAGCATAGAAGGTTGAGGGGAGACTTGATAGAGGTGTTTAAAATTATGAGGGGGATTGATAGACTTGACGTGGTTAGACTTTTTCCATTGAGAGTGGGGAAGATTCAAACAAGAGGGCGTGGGTTGAGAATTAGAGGACAAAAGTTTAGGGGTAACATGAGGGGGAACTTCTTTACTCAGAGAGTGGTAGCTGTGTGGAATGAGCTTCCAGCAGAAGTGGTTGAGGCAGGTTCTATGTCGTCGTTTAAAGTTAAATTGGATAGATATATGGACAGGAAAGGAATGGAGGGTTATGGGCTGGGTGCAGGTTGGTGGGAATAGGATGGTAAGAGTTCGGCATGGACTAGAAGGGCTGAGATGGCCTGTTTCCGTGCTGTAATTGTTATATGGTTATATGATTAAACCACGACCCTCAACCCTGCCTGACTCCAAAACACATCTCTAACTTTAAAATGCATTCTTACTAGTTAAACATACCCTTAACCCAAAAACACACTTTTAACCCTAAACATATTCTTTATACCTCCTGTCTGCCATAAGCAATAACTCCAACAAACCCACCAGCACAACTCTAAACATGTCCTGAACTCTAAAGACATCCCCTATAACCCCACCAACCCCAGCTAAGGCACCCACCAAGTTTAGCCAACACCCCCACCAACCCTAACCAATATCCCCTAATGGTAAACACCCCAGTTAACCCTAAGCAACTCCTCTTTACAGTAAACTCACCCAGTAATCTTAGGTGACTCTCCATTAACCCTTGGCACCTATTACAAACAGACCCTGACCCCAAGCAACAATACCTAGTACATCTCTCAACTCTTAATAAGACAGATGTTAGATAAAAAGAGATCCCAGTAAAGACCAGTAGTGTTGGACCAGGCTAATGATTGTGTGGGCCAGATCAACATGGCAGGGTCGAATGATACTGAATATCCAGTAACAAGATGAATAAATACGAGAGGGATTATTTTCCCACTGCCCGCATGCTAACACACAAACTCTGCCCTATCCCTAACATGCCAGATCTAAGCAAGTACCACACGCCAAGCCTCCTGCCTAGTTCACCCTCACCTTGTACAAATAATCATCCAATAATACCCAGCACCCACTCCACTCTTAATAAGATAAATGATTAATAAAAACACTGTAGATTCAAAGAAAGGCAAGTGGAGCTGAGCCAGTTGAATGAAGGGGTGGGCCTTTCCAAAGTGGCAGGATCTGTGAACCTGAATCTATAGTAATGAGACTGACAAACATGAGGGATGAACTTCCCACTACCTGCTTGCTGACACCCTAAACCTAACACTAACTGGAACTCTTGCATATGATGCTCCAGGGCCAGGCACCTCACACTGCTGCTGAACTACTCAGCCATTCCACTCCCAGACATACCTAATTCTAAACAAGCCTGTCAGCCCAAACTTTCAGCTTAGTTCATCCCCACCTTACACACATACAGTACATATACAATATTACCTAGCACCCGCTCCCACACTTAATAATATAAATGATTAATAGTTTCCAAGAAAGGCGAGTGGAGCTGGAGCAGAATAATGAAGGCATGATCCATTGCAGAGTGGCAGGGTCAAGTGATACTGAATCTCCAGTAACAAGATCACAAACATAACAGGGATGAATTTCCACCTGCCAGCATACCGACATCTAAACTAAAGTGAAATGCCTTTCATTATTTGGGTTCGTGAAACACCAATAAAAAGTCAAGAAAAAGGAACCAAGATGTTATCCCCAAGCTGGGACCACTGAAAACAAGTCACCAGAAAACCATAAAGCCCCTGAGCAGTTAAGTGATGTCTAAGCTGAGGGTCTTCAGGCACTAAATTGGTAACAAAATAACCTAGCTCTAAAGTAAATGGTGAAATAAAATAGGAATGTAGAAATAAAAGGTATGCCCCTTCCACAAATAAAGTAAGATAAGCACAAAGGAAAGGAAATGGGACAGTTCAATTCAAAGAAAGGGGCTTTTCTGACCAATAAGAGAGGATGGAATTAATAAGGGATGCATGGTCAGATCACTGAGCAAATGAACAAGTGGTTGCTCAGGACCATGTGGAACCCATGGCGTAAAAGACCCCAAACAGCCTGGCTAGAAGAAAGTTATTAAACTTTAATTAATACATGAGATAGGAATATAACTTTAAGTGCATACAGTATTGCAATATGAAACTAAAAATGAAATTAATTGAAATATTTAAAATAAAATCAAAACAAGAACACAGCAGTCAGGAAGACTAGCAATCTGGGGTCAGGTGAGCTTAACTGGACACCCCAGCTGAAACCCCCCAAAGCAAGAACAATCAATCTTAGCAGGAGGTATCATAGCAACAGTAGAAAGCTGCAATCTATCCAAAGGTTCAAAGATTCATTTATTACCAAAGTATACAGCTCTGAAATTCTTTTCCAGATAGCTACAAAACCAAGAAAGAAAAGAATGGCAGTACAATATCAACCCCCAAATCCTTCCACACTGAAACACTTTAAAAACTTGAAAATCAATGCTAAATAAAAGAGCGGGGAGAACCTACCATATGGGTAGGCACACCTTTACCAGAGCTCACCTGGAATTCCAAGCCCTTTTCTCCAGAGGAAGTTAGAGAAAAAGCAAAACTGGATTCTGTCCCTGTCCATCCAAGCACCCCCTGACCCTCAGCACACCTCGCTGACAACCAGGCAGCTCCACTCCCATACTTACACAATTCTAAACAAGTACAGCACTCCGAGCCTCTTGCCCAGTTCACCGCCACTTTGCACACATAAAAATACGACAATACTTAGCAACCCCTCCCACTCTTAATAAGATAAATGATTGATAAAGACAGATTACAAGAAAAGCGAGTGGAGCTAAACCAGGTTAATGAAGAAATGGGCAATTCCAAAGTGGCAGAGTCCAGTGGCACTGAATCTCCAGCAACAAGTTCAACAAACATAAGAAGGGTAATATTCCCACTGTCTGCATACTAACACCATAAACCTAACTCAGTGGCCATTTTCATTCGGTACCTCCTGTACCTAATAAATGGTCACTGAATGTATTTCTGTAGTCTTCTGCTGCTCTAACTCATTCACGTCAAGGTTTGATGTATTATGTTTTCAGAGACGTTCTTCTGCACACCACTGTTGTAACACATGCTCATTTCAGTTGCAGTCATCTTCCTGTCAACTTGAAATAGTCTGGCCATTTTCCTCTGACCTATCTCATTAACAAGAGGTACCTAATAAAGTGGTCATTGAGTGTATATTAAACTGCACCATCCTACCAATATTGCCAGTAGCCTGAGATACTTCCCCACTGTTGTCAATCAGGATTCCTACCAGACTTGCCCATACTATCCAGAACATTACGTTGATTGGCTTTCACAATTTCCTAGTTCATTTCCAAAAGGAGACGCATGAGATTGAAGGTGCTGGAGTCAGGAGCAAGAAGCAAACTGCTGCAGTAACTCAGCAGGTCAGGCTTTACTGTGCAGGAGAAATGGATAGTTGATGTTTCGAGTCAAGATCCTTCTTTATTGTTAACATAATTGAGATTAACATTTTATTTCGGATTTACTTAATTACTTGAAGTTATGTATCCTTGCTGCCATGACAAGATAAGACATCTTATCTTTGCTTTTTTACCTGCCCAGTGGCCAACAGAATGGGGTGGTTGGCCAGGTCCAGTGTGGGATTGTGGGTGAACATGAAATCAGGTTTGTGATTTCAGAACCACACAAGTGAATGGCTCTGGTACAAGCTATCTGGTTTCCAGCCCTTTCTTGTGTCTTCTTCCTTCACATTTCCTCTTCTTTTTCTCTTCTCGCAGCTTTTCACCTGTTCCTACATGGTAGCATGAAATACATCACCTCAGCTCACCTGCACTACAAGCTCCACCATATCCTCGACACAGTGGACGTCTTGAACACAAGAGACTCTGTAAATGCTGGAGATCCAGAGTAACACACACAACGATGGAGAAGGTCAGCAGGTCAGGCAGAATATATGGCAAGAAATAAAGAGTCAACGTTTCAAGCTGAGCCCTTTCATCAGGATTTCCAAGGTGAAAATGTTGGTCCGACATTCCAATCCTCTGCTAGGTGGAACTTCTTGTGGAATCTTGGATAATTGTTAGGGTATGAACCACAGTCATACTCCATGTCTTCCACAGAGAGTGCTTGACCTCATGTCATAGCATTATGTTTAACGTGGTGGTCAACTGCTGTGGAGTATTGGTGGTTGCCAGGATATAAATACACTATTTGTAGTCACACGCCAGTGGTACAAGAGTGAACAGAAAAATCTTCAGTCCCCACTGATGCCAACAGGTGTATAACAGACATTGAACAAGAACTTGTGTTCATTGGCAGACTACACCACAGAACAGCCAGCAGATATCGCGCAGGTGGGGGTGCTGAGGTGCATCTTTATTTGTACATGTTGGTAGATATGATTTCCTGCAATGAGTGACTATCCCCCTTCACCTCCTTACTCTACTGACAGTTGTAACTGTCACACTCTGAATAAAGGCTGACTATACACTGGACAACACATGTTTTCAAAAGTGTTGCTTTTTTTGTTTATGATAGACTGCTTGAAGATGAACACAAATATAATTTCAGACTACTTATATCACGTAGGAATTTGGAGAAACAACAAATTAACTTTTATTGAACAATTATTAACAATTATGTGTTTAATTGCATAATGGTGCTGATGCTTTGCAACAGATCAACTAAGTTAAAAATATTTTGTTAATGATTTTCATTTGTACTCAGTGTCTGAGGCTTCTCGCTTAAGTGTCCAACAATAATCCACCAGCATTGATAGATTCCAGTTGCCCTGGTATCTTTTCTCCATGACCACAATGCCCTGGTGAAACCTTTCACCATGCTCGTCACTAACAGCACCAAGATTTGCAGGGAAGAAGTCTAAATGGGAATGCAGAAAATGAATCTTTAGTGACATGTTGCATTTCATGCTTGAAGCATGCTTTCAACCAGCTGCATGTAGTTTGGTGCTCTGTAGATGCCGAGAAAAATTTCAACTACTTCCTTGAATGCCTTCCATGTGATTTTCTCTGGTCCCACTAGAAATTTTTCAGATTGCCTGTCATTGATGACCTGTTTGATTTGTGGACCAACAAAAATGCTTTCCTTAATCTTGGCATCAGTTATTCTGGGAATCATCTGTCTCAAATATCAAAATCCTTCATAGAAAATTTTCTACCTGGTGATGGCAAATTCCATCCTTACAGTCCTGAACCCAATAATTATTATTAAAACCTGTCCTGCCATGTAGCAGCCACGCCGCCTAAGCATGCCCAAGCATGCTTGGACAAGATAGGAAACTTTCCAGCTTACATTATAGGCAACATTTTAATTGACTTGAATTATGAATTGAAATAATAAACATAAGTGATTTCAAAAAATGGTGCGTGATAGGGAAATTTCATGGTGATTTTCATTGTCAGTAGCCCAAAATTCATAAGATACACCTAAAGGTATTCAGGAAGCAAAATCTTTGTTGTCCAGTGATTAGAACATAGAACACAGAAATGTACAGGAACAGACCCTTCAGCCTATCATATCAGTGCTAAATCCAACAGCAAATTAAGCAAGCTCTCTTCTTTTTGCACAAGATCCAAATCCCTGCTTATTCATGTGTCCATTTCTTTTCCCACGTCAACAATTGATCTGTATCCCACTTCATGTTCTGACAACCTTCATCAGTCTTCTACACAACTCCTCCCAGCTGTTTGTTGTGTGCAAACTTACAAACCCACTCATCTCCATTTCCATTCAGGTATATACAGGAACTGATGTCTCTGCTACATCATACCATTAACTTCAACACAAGAAATTTCAGGGAGGGGATACACTCAATGACTACTGTATTAGGTATCTCCTGTACCTTAATAAAGTGGCCACAGAGTGTGTATCCATGGTCTTCTGCTGCTGTAGCCCATTCACTTCAAGGTTCGACCTGTGCATTGGGGGTTGCTCTTCTGCATACCACTGTTACAACACCTGGTTATCTGGATTGTTGTAACTTTCCTGTCAGCTTAAATCAGTCTGACCATCACCTCCAACCTCTCTCATTAACAGTGCATTTTCGACCACAGAACTGCCTCTCACTGGATCATTCTCTGTAAACTCTAGAGACTGTAGTGTCAGGTGAAAGTCCCAGGAGATCAACACTTTCTGAGATACACCCCGTTTGGCAGCAATAATCATTCCATGGTCAAAGTCACTTGGATAATGAACGTAAACACACCTCCAAATCCACAATGGACTACCTCAAGAGACGCAAGCTGAAGGTTTTGCCATGGCCCTCACAGTCCCCTGACCTAAACATCATCGAGAATCTGTAGATAGACCTCAAAAGAGCAGTACATGCAAGACGGCCCAAGAATCTCACAGAACTAGAAGCCTTTTGCAAGGAAGAATTGGCGAAGATCCCCCAAACAAGAATTGAAAGACTCTTAGCTGGCTACAGATAGCACTTACAAGCTGTGAAATTTGTCAAAAGGGGTGTTACTAAGTACTGCCATGCAGGGTGCCCAAACTTTTGTATGCCACTGTATGTATAGCTTTGCTGACCAGGAATTTATTGCCGCTAAAGTATCTGTACATTATTGATGATTGTGGGATTTTCCTTTATTAAAATGCTGACTGCCCTTCAGAAGGATTTCATTAGTTAAAAGGGCACAAAAGCTTCCCAAGGATGAACATGAATTTATTTTTTTGTCCCTTGGTGACTTTCTGAAATTATCTTTCTCTCAGAAAAGACACTGTCAGATGAACTTAGGTCAGGAATGAGTACTGAAGGGAAATAAAACATCACTAAATGGAAAAGAATCAAGAGAAGGGAGGAAGCTTATCAGGGCTCACAGCACCAGAGGAAGGGGGCACGGTGGACAAAATGGTCGCTGGAAATGAATGATCATGTTGGAATTTGTTGAAGGGAAATGAAGTCTGCCTTCAGCACGTCTCTGATTGCTGGATACTAGGCCTGTGTAGTTTTCCAGTCCCTCTGGAGAAACAGCACACCCACCTCCTATAGATCTAACTCCACTTCACCAACAATGGTCTAGTTTGTGCTCCCACTTGCACCCAGTGATTGTTGATAGAATGTATGTCCCACATCCTTTGAAGAAATATTATGGCTTAATCAGGCACAAATATGATTTATTTCTAAAATTATTTGTTATACTAATGTCTATTTTTCCCTATCAATATTCATCCAGACTTCAATTTCTCCCCTCTTTCTGCCAGCAAGAAACCATTTATAATGCGGCTTTTGTTATGTCGCATTTGAAAATGGCTAATCTTTTATCTTCATCATGTACGTTGGGGAACTATTTTCCCAGTCATTATGTTTTCTGAATCAATGTACAAAATAACCATCTAGGACAAAGATTATCTTAAATCTTATTTTGTGGGATGATAAAGGGTTAATTCAGTGTTGTAAAAGGATTGTTAAGTTAGAGTGAATTTAATATGACTGAATTTTGTTTTAAGTTTGAAAGTGATATGGTTCAGTGCAAAACTAAGACCTTAAATCTCAACAAAGGAAACTATGAAGTAAGAAGTGATTTATGATTTATCCATGGCTGACAAGAAAAATTACATATATCTTACAGTACATCAATGGAAAAGGTTTATAAATTTGTCCGAAGTACCAGTAGTATTGGAATGATTTTAGAATTTAGCAAAGGCAGACCATGCAATTGCTGAAACAGTGGCAAGATAGAAGACTAATCTGGCAAGAAACATTTGAGCTTCTATCAATGTGTAAAAAGATAAAGTCAAAGGAAGGAAAATGTCAGTCCATTACAGACAGATAGGAAAATTTATGAGGGGAAATGTGGAAGAATTAAACCATAACTTTTGTCTGTCCTCACAGAAAAAGGCACAAAATGACTAGAGGTCTAGTGAGAATTATGAGTTGAATGAAATGGTATGAACTAAGCAGAGGATGTTTAACACAAGGCGATAGAAATCCAGAACAACACACGCAAAATGCAGGAGGAACTCAGCAGGTCAGGCAGCATCTTTGGGAATAAATAAACAGTCAATGTTTTGGGCGAAGACCCTTCAAAAGGACTGGAAAGGAATGGGGAAATGCCAAAATAAGGAAATGGGGAGAGGGGAAGGAGGTTAAGCTAGAAGATGATAGGTGAAGCCAGGAGCATGAGGGAGGGTGATGAAGAAGCTGGAAAGTGATTAAGTGGAAAAGGCAAAAGGCAGGAGAAGAGGAATTTGATAGGAAGGGAGAATAGCTCATGGATGAAGGGGAATGAGAAAGGGCACCAGACAGAGCTGATCGGTCGTTGAGGAGAAGAGATGAGAAGGCAAAGTGGGGAAAAGAAGAGGGAAAGGGGAGGATGAAAAATTACCAGAAGCTGGAAAAATCAATATTCATGGCATCAGGTTGGAGGCTACCTAGACAGAATATGAGGTGCTGCTAATCCAAGATGAGAGTGTCCTCATAGTGGCAGAAAAGGAGGCCATGGACCGATGGGAACAGGAATGGAGATAGGAATTGAAATGATTGGCTATTGGCATTTTGCGGAAGGAGCTGAAGTGCTGGACAAAGCAGTTACCAAATCTGCTCCACGTCAGGTCACAGCAACGTTGAGGCTGCATCAGGAGCACTGGAAGCAGTAGCCGACCCCAACAGGTTTGCAGGTGAAGTGTTGCCTCACCTGGAAGGGCTGCATACTTTTAAGAAAGAGCTCAGCTTGGAGAAGCTTTCCATCTTTGCTGGAATCAGAAATGCGACCTTTAGGAAGAACAAGGTTTTCCAGCAAATGGAAGGATACCTTGTTCAGTACAGATAGATTGGACTGTAATACATCTGTCTAATATAGATGGAATGAACAGTGACACACCTGCCTTGTACTGATGGAAGGAAGTGTGATACAGTTGTCCAATACAAACAGAGTGTACAGTGATAGACCTGTTCAGTACAAAAAGGCTGGATAGTGATCTACCATTCTGGTACGGAGGGTCTGGATGGTACTACACCTATCCAGTACAGACAGACTGGACAGTAAAAACCTGACCTGAAGATGGGCTGGACGCTGAATCCCTTGTTCTGTATTCACACTAATAGTCTAAATGCTTCAGGGGGCAGAAATCCCAAGCACCCAAAATGAATATTGTCAGGACTGTTTCTGAGAACACAAATATGGTAAATACACAAGAGATATCGATTGCCTAGATCTGTGACCATGTTTGATGTGCTAAGTGTCAGCATCCATCTGGTCTGCCAGCTTGAACTCAGTCACAATGGTGCAAATAAGTTAGCCATGTTCCCTGTTTTGATGTAAGCCAATTAACACAACCAAATTGTCTTAGTGTTTGGCTAGTACATATGCAATCACTTACTCTGTGAAGCAGCCTGTGCTTTTAACTTCAATTTACTGCTTGCAAGTTACAAAAAAAAACTAAAGGCTAATTGTAAGCTTCCTGAACTTACTTACATTTACAATAAGAACAGAAGCCTGGCTCTTGTTTGAATCAATATTTCATCATCATGTTGCATGTCATATGATGTGGGTGATTATGATCATTGATCATGTTTGTTCTTAGCAAGTGTTTCTGCAGAAGTGGTTTGCCATTGCCTTTTTGTGGGCAGTGTCTTTACAAGAAGGGTGACAGGGTGACCCCAGCCATTATCAATACGCTACAGAGAATATTTGCCTGGTGTCAGTGGTCACAGAACCATGACTTGGGATATGCACCAGCTGCTCATACGACCATCCATCATCTGCTCCCATGGCTTCATGTGACCGTGATTGATGGAGCTAAGCAGGGGCTACACATTGCTCGAGGTGAGCTGCAGGCAATTGGAAATGAGTTCCTATACCTCCTTTGGTAAAGATATTTCTCCACCCTACCACACATTACTAGCATCTACTATACTCAAATAATTCCAGAATACTCCTTAACACACCCTCCTCTTGGCTCCTGGACAGAAATGTTTTCCAAGAAGGCCAAACTTTGAAGAGGATCTAAAAATGGGAAGCAAATTTGCCTTTCACATTGGATCCCCTCCCCAATAACTAATCTGTCATGTCCTAATATACATCTACACAATCATCCCTAACTGGCTTTCTACAAGACTAAACCGAGGTGATAATAAAACTTTCCAGAAATATGATCACACCTCTGATAGCTAAAGTTCAAAGTTCAAAACAGTTCAAAGTAAATTTATTATCAATGTACATATACTGCACGTCACCATATCCAACCCTGAGATTCATTTTCTTGTGGGCATACTCAATAAATCCATAACAGAATAATAACCATAATAGAACCAATGAAAGAACACACCAACCAGTGTGCAAAGGGCAACAAACTATGTGCATACAATAATAATAATAATAATAATAATACACATAACTTATGGAAATCAATGTGAAAAACATCAGAAATATGCTGAATTCAAAGAGGAAATTGAAAGACTTTGGAACATGAACAGGGTATACATTGTCCTGATAATAAAATCTACAAAGGGTATCATCCCAAAAGTCCTACACAATAGCATTAAACCAGCCTTCATTACAGAGTACAGTTGCTATTATACTTTAACATGCTGTTCACGGCTTGCTGTCACGCCCTCTTGGTGTCCTCTGACCTTGATTTTGCTGTGGGTCTGCCTCCATCAGGTGTGGTGCAACCAGCTGATGGTCATCATTTAGGCTCCATGTAATGGCTCTGTTATTGGGTACACTTGATCTATTGATCTGTCTGTGGGGGCAACAAGGATGTGAGTCATGCGGTTTAACCTGACTCCTGTGTTTCCACTAGGAATCATTTGTCCGGAGCTCTACCTGTAGTTCTACCTATCTGGGAGCAAACCCTACCTTTTACTTCATTGGGCCCCCATCTTACTTCATCTTACTCCTCTAATTAAGGCCTGTATTGGAGCAACTAGTGCAGAGAACCCTGGTATGAAATGACAGCAGTAATTAAACAGACCCATTATCCTCTTGCCTACCCTTATACTTAATGGGCAGGGTAGGGAGCTGATTGCAGAACGTCTGTCATCTGACATGTCCTTCCTCCCCTGGGAAATTGTGTAGCCTAGGCACTGTATGGTTTGCTTTCCTGCTTGAACCTTGTATGGGCTGATTTTAAACTCCACATTTCAGAGTATCTCTAAAACAATGGCTATCAGCCCTAAATGAGCTACTTCATCTTCTGAAGTGATTAGTAATCATCTACATATTGTAAGATAGTTAGATGTTACATTGAGCTTTTCCAAAGTCTGCACCATGATCTTATGAAAAATGGCTGGGCTATTGAGGAATATCCTGGGGGAGTCCGGTCCACGTATACAACTGCCAACCCAGTGTGAAAGCAAATTGGTCTTGGGACTCAGGTGCAAAAGGGAGCCCCCAAAATCCATTAGCAACTTCCTCTGAGAAAATGTTATGCTCTGGAGAAAGGCAATTCAGTATTGTAACAGGGCTCACCACAATGGGCTGCAGTCTCGGCATGGTCTTATTAAAGGCGGTGCGTTATTATGTGTGCATAAAAAAGAACTTCACTTCCCAGTGGGCAATGCAAGTTGTTCACCCAGAACCGGAAGCTATAATGCTGACCTATGCTCGTAATCGCACACGCTCAGCTGAACAGGAGTTCAGTAATAAAATGTTCTAATGTAAACCCACACCTAGTTTGTCTTTATTAAAAAGAAACATGGCATAGTGTCCCAAGTCAGTATGAGGTTTAAACACGGAGAGTAATTGAATACCATAACGACTGAAAATGAGACAGCGTAAGTAGAAAAGGTGCCAGCAGCAAGTGGCGGGAGAACCTGGCCAGCGAGATGAGAGTACATTGCTTCACTGGATTCACCAAGAGAGGCTGAGAGTTCCAATCATGGATAAGCCAAGTTCTCCCACACCTCTGCAGTTTACTGGCAATCAAATGGATAAATGGAAACTCTTCAAACAGTGATTCAATATATATTTAGCTGCTATCAGAGTGGCAGGGTCCAAAGAAAAACTGAAAGCATCTATTTTTCTGCATGTAGTTGGCGAAGATGCGTTGGACATCTGTAACAACTTTTAAATGGATGAGACAGCTTTTATGTTGGGCACACTGTGAAAAAGTTTGGGGAGCAAACTTTTGTCCAAAGTGAAAACATCAAGTTTGAGAGATATAAGTTTTATTTTCCTGTGACCAGAAACCAGGTGTTAGCTTCGACCAATACTTTCCCGAGATACACACACTGAGGAAATCTTTTGAATTTGGAGATTTGAGAACTCACGAGATAGAGACAGAATAGTGTGTGGAATTTCGGATGATAGACTTAGAGAAAGACTGCTGCATGAAAATGTTTTAATGTGTTGAGCAGCAGAGACCACATGATCCCAAGCCAAGGAGCTGACAGGGAAGAAACAACAGGGCATGCTGTGAAAATAGAGGAGCAGAGCACAAGGCGATTCCCAAAGCAACAGCAAAGCCAAGGGGGAGGCTCACACAGCAAATGCAGCAGCTGTGAAGGTAGTCAAATTCCAAAGGTATGCCTTGCTTATGGAGAGTCCTACAATAATTGTAAGATGATGAATAATTTTGCAAAGTGCTAACATAACAAAGGTGCACGCAGTTGATGAGGAAATGGAGGAAGCTTCTGTGGATTCTTTACAGACTCCGGGTGCTGCTAAGACAATTGGATTGTTCCAGTGACTCTGAATGAGACTGTAATTCCTTACAAGCTTGGTACCAGAGCCCAGGAAAATCTGTTACCCATGGATTATTACAAGATTCTCACAATAAAAAGCAAGATTTACCCAGTAATGTTAAAGGTGATAGGCCATACTGGAGAGAATATTCCAGTAAAAGAGGGCTGTATAGTGACCTTCAAGCACAAGGAGCAGCACCTAAAGGCACACCTGCTGATTGTAGGAAACAGAGTGTAGCAATATTAGATCTGAGAGCTCAAACCTGGTGAAACGAGTTTTTGTAGTGGTTTGCAGAACATCGATGACCACCCAGCTGTCATGGAAGAGTATGCAGATGTCTTTGAGGGATTCAGATGCTTACTTGGTATACACAGAATTAACATAGATGAGACAGTGACTCCTGTTGACCATGCATGCAGGAAAGCTCCATTTCCACTTAGACACAAACTTAAACAAAAATTAGCACACGTGGAACAGAATAATCTCATACAGAAGACTGAAGAACCATCAGATTGGATGAGCCCACTGGTCTTTGTGAAAAAGAAAAATGGAACACTGTGGATATGTTTAGACTCAAAAAACCTCAATAAAGCCATCAAGAGAAAGTATTTTAAATTGCCAGCATGGGAGGAGATCATTTTCTGGTTTGCAGGTGCCAAGTGGTTTAGCAAGCTCGACAGGTCATCTGAGTTTGAGTGTGTACTTTTAACACACCACAGGGTATATATCACTTTTTCAGCTACTGTATGGGATTCTGTCTGCACCAAAAATCTACCATAAAACCACCTACATGATCTATGAGGTCATACCTGGTGTCGAGACCATGATGGATGATATCATCATCTGGGGGTCCACTAAGGATGAACATGATGCATGATTGAGACTATTGTTTGATGTGACACGGAATGTCAATTTGAAATCAAATAAAGAGAAATGTGAGTTTGGTCTTAAGAAACTGATTTTCATAGGAGATATCATATTTGGAGAGGAAATGAAGCATGACCCAAAAAAGATGTCAGCCATTGAAAACATGGAGAGGTCCCAAATCAAGGAGGAGGTGAAATGTTTCTTGAGGATGGTGACTTACCTGGCTAAGTTCATTCCTTGACTGTCAATTGTGTCAGCACCTCTTAGGTGAGCAGCGAAACAAGTGAATTTGGTCTCATGAGCAAGAAGTGTGTTTCCAGATGCTGAAAAGAATCCTAACTGAAGAGCCTGTGCTGAAGTTTTACGATCTGGAAAGATGAACTAGAATCTTGGCTGTTATGTCCCAGTACAGCCTTGAAGCATTACTACTGCAGCAGCATGATGACATGTGGCAACCTGTGGCCTATGCATCAAGGGCTTTAACAAGTTGGAAACCAACTATGCACAGATAGAGAATGAGCGTCTCGCCAGAGCATATGCATGTGAAAGCTTCCATCAGTACATCTATGGACGAGCTTTTGAAGTGGAGACAGACCACAAACCACTGGTTTCAATTATGTCTAAACCACTGAATGACTGTCCCATGAGGATACAGTGCATGTTGATAAGGCTGCAGAAATATGACATGAAGATGATATGCACATCGAGAAAATATATGTTGGCTGCTGATGCATTGTCTCAAGCAGTTGACAAGAAAGAAAAGAGTGACCAAGAGATTAATGCAGATAGGCAGGCTGATGTTGATGATTGTCACTTTAGGTTTAGAAAAGCATAGTATTGTATTTGTTTTCTTTAAATGGGGGAAGATGAGTTTGTACATAATGAAGAACTTCACTTCCCAGTAGGCAATGTGTGTAGTTCACCCAAAACCAGGAGCTACAATGCTGAACTACTCACAGGCATTCAGTGTTGAACAGGGAGTTCAGTTATAAAATGTTCCAGCATAAACCTACACCAAGTTTGTCTTTATTAAGAACAAACATACTGTATTGTTAACTGATATAAAACCATCTGGCTTCTCTGCTCGTTATATAAATGAGTTAGCAGTTCACGCAATCTCTCTTAGTATCCCTGAATGTTTTACTTCCCCATTATACTCTGAACCACTGTCAGGGCATCGGATTTTACAGGATACTGCTCATGGGGTTTATGTAAGTCTCCCTCTATTTTACTCGGGTTCATCTTCATTTGACCACAATCTTGGTTGTGTCTAGCCCATACTGCTGGAAACTGCTTACAAAGTAACCATAGGCAGCATTGTGGCACTAGTCCCTGATGGTCGGGGCAGCTGCAACTGTGCTGGCTAGGATGTGTTCTCTATTGGTTATACATGCTCACTGCCCCTGATATGTCCATATTATTTCTCCTTTTCTGAAATCTAAAATGGCCCCTGTCTCCCTTAGGATGTCTATCCCAAGGATATCAACCTTGTTATTTGTACAGACCCAGAAGTCTCAAGTACCTGGGACTGACTTCTCTCTGCCCTCATTGTTTCACCTCCTGAAGTGGTAATGTAAATGATCTCTCCAGTTATGGGCAAGGGTAGATCAGTTATCAATGCTGACGATCCACTAACATTTCACATTGCCGGCCCCCTAATAAATCTCTCATGTACATCCATGGATGACGACTTCTGACAATAGAGGCTTCTGTTAGTCATCTGTCTGATCTCACCAACCCTATAATCTGGTCAGCAGCCAAATCAAAAAGAGAAGGCACTGGGTGTGGATATCCCTGTTTCGGTGAATGATTCTTACACTTCCCTCTCTTTTCAGGACACTGACTCTACCCATGCCTGAGAAGCCACAGCCGCAACAAATTATCTCCTTTACCCTCTAAATTCTATCCTAGCAGATCCTTGCTAGATACCCTGGTTGCTAGTGCACAAAGGAAGTCCTCTGTGATGTCACAGGAGCTACCGTACAATTTCCCCCTGCTCTGGTCTATCTCACTGGCCCATGATACTATTGTAGGATAGTCTATCCCACCACTATCCCCAAATCTGAAACTTCCTGGAGGGCTGAACGCAAGCCTTCCTTCAGGATTTTTAGGAAGACTGGGTCATCCTTCCCTGAATACCCCTCATACACTCTATATTTACATTCTGCACAATACTTGGCTGGCTCTTCAGCTCTCTGAACCACTGACGTTATCGTTCCCCTATTACTGTCACCTCCCCCAGTCGCTGCCTCATGTCCCCTTTAAAGAAGCAATATCTCTCTTCATTGGTGGCATTCCCTGCTGTTGCCCAAGTACCATCCTGCTCTCTCTGGGTTATATGGTCCCACATATCCCTTGGGCACTTTGCTTTTATCAGCATGTGTATATCTTTGGACTGTAGTGATAAACTGCATTCATTTCCTCGAGCTTTCACCAGAATTCTACATTCCCACAGGCAACTTTAAGTGAGGGCAGCTCTGACAAAGTTCTCAGCTTCTCCCTGGGTGTGAAGGGCTTAAGGATGGTCCTAATCAAGGTCAAGGGCTGACAGGTCATCAGGGTTCTCGACCTGATGCTGCCTAACTTCAATAGGTGCCATCCTGATGGATATATCTGGATATAATCTCATACTCAAATTTCTCCACACTAATTCCCACACTATGCAAGTTATAAATAATGGATAAAAGTTAAACAGTACACACTTAAAGCTGAAGAGTACGTACCTTGCAATCTGCCAGATGGGTGTGTCTGAATTCATAATGCCTATTATATCCATTTGCATTTAAAATTGTTGCACCAAGGTTACAGATTTATTCTGGAGACACACAAGCATGCTTGCAAACGAGTCTTGCTACACAGCTTTCCTGAATGAGTATACTATACATGCACCCCACTGGTGTCCCAAACAGTTAGCAATCACCCTTTCAGTAACCATCCTTTGCAACTGGTGGCCCTGTCTCACCAAGTTACACAAAAATATCTCGTCCCTTACATAAACACACATGCACGCACATAGACCTCACTACTTTTCTATCTACTAGTTCTGGTGTCCGCCGTGTTTGTGATACCTCATGATCCCATAAATCAATGACCTGAACAGAGGCAGAAACAGAGACAAAGACTCCCTGACCTAACACTACAGCTATATGTTAAAGAACAAAGGTAACAAGATAAATTCTATAGTTACAAAGCCCTCATAATGCTTTTTTTTATTTACATGTAGTTTTCAAATGATTGGATCTTCTCACCAACACACCCAAATGAGTTTTAATTACTGTGGTCTCTGAGTCCTATTCATACAAAGGGGTATTGATTGCATTCATGCATATGCAGATGTATATCAGTTAAGTGGACGTTTCCTGATCTACAATTAACTGTTCCCAGCTTCATTTTGAATTCAGTTCACTATCCATATTCAGATCTGAAGATTGGTTGCTGAAGTTAGTATTTGCAATGTAATACGTCCAAGCAATCCCCAAGACAGTACCCACAATTTTTGGGCACATGCAAATTTCTGCAGGACGCTGTACTCCCTCAGTCCCAAGTACCTGAGACTCACTTCTCTCTGCTTTCATTGTTTCACTTCCTGCAGGAATATTGTAAATCACCTCTCCAGTTATGGATAAGGGTAGACCATTTATCGATGCTGATGACCCTGTGCCCATTAACTTTTCGTATTGCCTGCCCCCTAACAATCATTTTTTATAAATCCATGGGTGACCACTACTGGGAAAGGAGGCTGCCTTCAGTCATTTGTCTGAACTGGATGCTGTCCTCACCAGCTCAATAAGCTGGCTGGCAGTCAAATCAGACAGTGAGGGTGCTGCTGAGGCTTCTGCCTGCTTTCTTGAGTGATTCTCATACCTTCCTTCATTTTAGGACACTGTCTCTAAACGTGGCCTGAGAGGCCACAGCTGGAATAAATCATCTCCTTTCTATGTCTATTCAGACAATTCCTTGCTAGGTGCTCCAGTTGCTGGCACACAAAGCAAGTTCACAGTAGCTCCATCCACTACATCCATTTTATGACCTCTCTTCCCCCTCTCCAGTCTGTCTCCCCAGTCCATGGGGTAGCTTGATCCCACTGTTACCCCTAAATCTAAAACTTGCTGGTGAACTGAGCTCAGGCCTTCCTTCAACCTCAGGAAGACTGGGTTATCCCATCCTGGATTGTTCAACCCTGAATATTCCACATAGGCTCCATATTTACACTCTGCATTATCCATTGCAGGCACATCAGTACTCTGAACCACTGATATCATCATTCCCCAGTTACTTTTATATTTCCCCTCACAGTCGCTGCCTCACTTTCCCCTTAAAGAAGCGATATCACTCTTCATTACTGGCATTTCCCATAGTTGCCCATGGACCATCCTACAACACATGGGCCATACTATCCCACATATTCCTCGGGCATTTTGCTATAAACATCACTTGCCTTTCCTTGAGGTACATCTGGTGAACTTCAGTCATCTCTTCGAGTGTGCATCTGAATTCTGAATTTCCATAAGCAACTGTACTGAATCTCGGGCAAGATGCTTTGCTTCTAATGGGGGTGAAGGGCTAATGAATGATAGTACTCATGATCATGATCTGGTTTGGGTCATCAGGATTCTTGACCTGACATTGGCTGACCTCAACAAGTGCCATCCCAACAGATACACCTGGGTATAACCTGTCCCTCAAATACCTCCACACTAATTACCATACTAAGCAAAATATAAGGGATGGATAAAATTTAAACAGTACATACTTAAAACCACAGAGTATCTGCAATCTTCCACTTATGTGCCATTGAAATCATGTTGCCTGTTGTATTCATTTTCAAATAAATATATGGTACACTAAAGTCTCAAAATTATTCCTAAAGCATACAGGCAGACACACACTAGAAAAAGCTAGCATATACTTTCCCCAAGTCAATAAGTATACACCCCTCTGGCAGCCCAAACAATCAGGAACCACCTTTTGCAACTGGTGGCCTTGTTTCACCAAGCTATGCAAAACTGTCTTATAGCTTGTGTCTTACTCAAACACACATGCCAACATGCAGAACTTGTTTATATCTACTGGTTCAGCTCTCCACTGTGTTCTTTAATACATCATGATCCCATGTTCATTGACCTGAACAGATCTTAGTTTGTGGTGCTACTCTTAATTATACTCACTAGCCACACAGTGGGTCACAAATGTATCCCGGAAGAGCCCCCAAGTGTTGTGACTCTGATTGAAGTCACTGGAAGGACACTTAAGCTGATAATATAGAAGTCTTTTTTCATCACAACAAGCAGACATTATGTTGGGGACTCTCAGTGAAGACTCACAAACCCAAACGTACGTCACATTTTTATACCCTTACGATCAAAGGTAACAGTAGCTGATACAATACAATTTCAATAGTTACAATGGCATTGTTTACTTTAATACTTTGAGTTGACAAAAGATTCCTTTGAGAATATAGTGGAATTGATAAGATGTCTCTGAGTGTTCAAACACTTGTGTCACAAAGTAATTCATACAAGGATTCGAGAAGCCTCCGGGGGCAGAAATCCCATATACCCAAAATTAATGTTGTCAGAGTGTTCTCTGAGTACACAAGTATCATACGTACACAAAAACTATTGATTTCCTAGATCTGTGACCATGTTTGATATGCTCAGTGGAAGCACCCATCTGGTCTGCCAGCTTCCACTCAAGCCAGAATGGTGTAAATCATGTTGCTATGTTGCCTGGTTTAATGCAAAGCAATTAACACAACCCCAAGGACTTGGGTGAGGATCCAGCAGCTATTCAAATAGAGGCCACCCCAAACCTTCCTGTAGATTGATCAAAAGGACTGGTTGTCAAGATTATTCTGATGATCTTATGTCATGGCATAGAGTATGAAATGTTGCCTGTGAGCCTGAAGCAAAGATACCTCGCAGTGACCCTGCCCACTACTGACAGCCGCTATTGATGGTTTCAGCATTCAGAGATTGAAGGGGCTAAGGGAACATGATCTTACTTCTGGAACATTTTATTGCCATCTCTGCTTAGACTTGTAGATGCTCAGTTAGGGATGATATAGCAGGTATAGATGAACATAGGGACATGGCAGGTTAGCATTTGGGGAAGGGATCCAAAGTGAAAGGCATCTTTCTTCCCATTTTTGGATCTTTATTAAAGTTTGGCCTTCTTGGGACAGATTTCTATCCAAGGGCCAAGAGGAGGGTGTGTTAAGGAGTGTTCTGGAGTTATATGAATATAGCAGATATTTATACAAACAAGAACCAGGCTTCATAATTCTTACTGTAGATGTAAATAAGTTCAGGAAGCTTGCAATTAGTCTTCAGTTTTTTTGTAAATTGAAAGCAGTAAAATGAAGTTAAAAGCACAGGCTGCTCCACAGACTAAGAAATTGCAGAGGCTTTTTTCCCCAGAGCTGAAATGGCTAACAGGAGGGGGCATAGTTTTAAGGTGCTTGGAAGCAGGTACTGAAGGGATGTCAGTGGTAAGTTTTTCACACAGAGTGTGTTGAGTGCATGGAATGCACAGCCGCCGATGGTGGTGCAGGTGGACATAATAGAGTCTATTAAGAGACTCTTAGATAGGTACATGGAGCTTAGAAAAATAGAGGGCTATGCTGTAGAGTAATTCTAGTCAGTTCCTAGACTAGGTTACATGTTCAGCACAACATTGTGGGCCAAAGGCCTGTAATGCACTGTAGATGTCTATGTTCAATGTTCTATAAGCAGCAACCAGACATTAAGATGATTGGGTTGTGCTAATTGGCTTATATAAAGCCAGGCAACATGGTTAGGTTATTTGCACCATTGTGACTGAGTTCAAGCTGGCAGACCAGGCGGATGTTGTCACTAAGCATCACTTGGGATTTCTGCCTCCAGAAGCTTTTGGACTATTGGGTGAATTACTTTTTGACAAAGATGTTAGAACATTCAGAGGCACCTATCACTCTAGATATGTAATTCAAAGGAAGCATTCCCAACCCAATATATTGAACATCTTCCACAGTAAAGAAAGCTCACCAAGACCTCCGCTTTCTCAGGACACTGTAGAGAGCTGGACTATGCACATTGCCAGTATTTGTCAGTATTGGGACTGCAACTTTTCACATTGTTTGTCAATGATTTGGATAATGGAATTGATGGCTTTAAGGCAAAGTTTGCGGATGATACAAAGGTAGGTGGAGAGGTAAGTCGTGTTGAGGAAGCAATACGATTGTAGCTGGACTTCAACAAATTTGGAAGAATGGACAAAAAAGTGGCAGATGGAATACAGCATTTTGAAATGTTAAATAATATATTTTGGTAAAAGGAACAATAGTGTAGACTATTATCTAAATGGCGAGAAAATTCAAACATCAGAGATGCAGAAGGACTTAGGAGTCCTCATGCAAGACCCCCAGAAGGTTAATTTACAGGTTGTGTCTGGGGTAAAGAAGGCAAATGCAATGTTGGCATTTACTTCAAGGGGAATAAAATATAAATGCAAGGAGATAATGGTGTGGCTTTATAAGACACTAGTTATGCCGCACTTGGAGAATTGTTAAACGTTTCGGGCCCCATATCTCAGAAAGGATGTGTTGCCATTGGAGAGAGTCCAGAGGAGCTTCACGAGGATGATTCCTGGAATGAAGGAGTTAACATATGAGGAGCGTTTGGCAGCTTTGGGCCTGTACTCACTGGAATTTAGAAGAATGCAGGGGATCTCATTGAAACCTACTGAATGTTGATCAGACTAGATAGGGTGGATGTAGACAGGATGTCTCCTGTGGTGAGTGTACCTAAAACTAGAAAAGACAGCCTCAAAATTGAGGGGCCGCCTTTTAGAACAGAGTTAAGGAGGAATATTTTTATCAGGAATGTTCTGCCACAGACTGCAGCAGGGGCCAAGTCCAGGGGTATACTTAAGGCTGAAGTTGATAGTTTCCTGATCGGTCAGGGCATCAAAGGACATGGTGAGACAGCAGGTATATGGGGTTGAATGGGATCTGTGGAGCAGACTGCTGGGCTGATTGACCTAATTCTCCTCCTATGTCTTATCGTCTTATCCATACTCACGTCATTCTACAGATACTAAGTAGAGAGCATCCTAATAAGCGATATCTCTGCCTGAAATGCAAACCGCACTGCAACAGACAGGATGGCTATAAAGTGTAGTTAAAACTGCCTCTTGCTTCACCGGCATTAGCTTATCCACCATCGAGGTCACCTATACAGAAAGCTACCAGAAAAAGGGCAGTAATATCATAAAGGATCCCACCCACCCTGCTTATGGATTGTTTGTCCCACTCCCAACGTGAAAGAGGCTGCACAGCATCTACCCCAAGACCACTAGACTTAAAAACAATTACTTCCCTCAAGAATCAAACTGAGCAACACATCGTCCCATTATCCCATTCTACCACACCCAACCACCACGACATACTCTGCGTATATAGCAGTTAGTAGTCCATTGTATTTTATCAGATTATAATTACGTTTATCGTTATTGTGTATTTTTATTGTGTTCACTATACTTACTATGTTTTTATTTTGCTGCTTCAGATCAGAAGTAACTATTGTTTTGCTGTCTTATACACTTGTGTACTAAAAAATGTCAATCAACAATCTTGAATCTTGAACCTTCTAATATTACTTTTCTAATTTTTATTACATTTTTGCTCTACCTGCCGAGTTTGAAAAAGAAAGGTTTTTGGCAATAAGGAACCTATCTCTTGCTTTATTTTCTCTCTGATAAACCTCCATATACCTCCTTGCTGCTGGACATATTACTTTAATGTTCCTTGTCTCCAACTTTTTAAACATTGCTTGTTCCAGGTTAAAACAAGTTCTGACGTCTGAATCCTTTTCACGATAAGGAGTTGTTCCCTTGTTCATCGAACGCTGAGTTAGAGATACACATTGAAAGGACAATGAACAGGAAACTGGATGAGTGTTTCAAACCTGTTCCATAGCATTCAGCATCAATACACTGAATCCAATTACTATAACAACCCAAGGAAATGTATTTGTTATGGGTTTAAGTATGTTAATATTGTAGATCAATGATGAACGAGCTAGGTACTTAAAAGTTACATAGCACAGTAAACAATGAAATAACCGTGATTCATAAAGCTACTGCTCTGGGTTAAAAAGGGTTTAACCTGTCTTTACTGACAATCCTGAGATGCCATTTGATACAGCGATTCACCATTATCAGGTGATGGGTTCAGCCATACATCATTATCAGGTGATGATACTAGAAATCCTATTAAAGAACTTCTCAGTTAATCATCTCCACATGTAGACACTCTCATTATATTGAGGTCATAGTTCCAAATGCAACTTTTATCATGAATCCACATGAGGCTTCTATCAGTTAGGTTTGACCATGAATATTGCATCCTAGCTGTATACAGCCACAAGCCCAGGCAGTACGATATGGACGGCAAACTGTTGCCCATGTAGCAAGCTCCCCCTTTCTACGCACCTAATGGACCCAAAGAAACGGCAGAGACCAATACAGTTTGGTACCAGCAGCATCGCGGGAGTTGCCAGTCAGTGTTCAGCTCAATGTAGGACTGCCTTAGGGAATCCAGCAGTGGATTTTTTCTGTGGGGTTTACTCCCGAAGCTTTCCCTGTGAATGGGGATAGTTGCAAGGCAGTAGAGGTTTGAGATCAGAGTTTTCCTTCTACTGGATGAGCTGCCAATCTGCCCAGAGCATTTGGTTTTAAGGCACCAGTAACCTGCCTTTGTCCCTTCTCCTGACAGTAGAAACGGTTCTACCAGCCTTAGTTGTTAAGCCACATGTGCAGGTCAGGAGCTCGACTTGGTTGTGAGAGGCTATTTGAGATGGACGCCATTGGGACGTTTCAATAGGTAGTGGGAGCTTGTCCCCATTACCACCCCCTCCCAGCTAGTACAATCTTAAGAATCGACATAACATACAAAAATGCATTAAGTCTTCTATTAAGTGACCATTATTTTGAAGGAGCTCTAGTGTTAAGTTGCCTGGACTTTGTATTCCCTTCAGGGGGAATAAACTGATGAAACAGCTGACAGTGATAAAAACATTTTGGAGGATAGAGAGTGCAGAAGCATTCCAGCACAGAAAGTATTAGCTGTTCAGAGATAACATCAAGATGAACTGTGTCACACAAACAGTAGTGTAAATCCTGAATTCTTGCTGCAAAAGTATTTATTGGGATCAGGCTAATTGAAAATTTATAACTTCAGACTTTTGCCAGGCCAGTGTATTAACAATATCTCTTCACCAGCTGAGTGGTGCAATTTATTCCTTTACTGTGTGATTTCAGTCCAGTTTATTGTTGTCACTGGCTAGTGCTAAAAGAGCTGAGCCACCCAGGGAAAGAGTTATCTATCTAACTATATACTCTTTTTTTTCTGAGGCTGAGCAGCCACCAGCACCAGGAGAATGATCCAAATTGCTGCTAAGTATTTATAAATAATGCAGCTTAAACAGGCTGGGTTACCAAAAGTCAGTGCTTGCCACACCTGGACAGGTTACTATTACATAGAGAATATTGGCTGCTAAGATATTTTGTGCCTTGATTAACAAGTTTTCCAACTGGTTGACTATCCCTCTGGTTTGCTTTGAGATGTTTTTCTTTTGACTATTTCTTTCTCTGTCTTATCACTCGTTTCCTCTTGCCCGCACTCTCTGTGTGAGACCCTGAGCCACTTTTTCACCTCATGCAACCTTCCATCAGTCTGTAATATTTCATTTTATCAGTTGTGTGTTTTGAGTTGTTTCTAACGCCTTAATATTTTACTTTTCAATTTTCTTCTTAGCAATCAGCTCAATTTTTTCATGTCTTTACTGCTTTAGATTTTCCAGTACTTGATTTCGACCCTTCTGCCTTTTCCTTGCTGATGGTGTTTGTTCAGTTCGAGGTTTGACTTGCAATGTATTTATCTGCCTTGGTGGTTCGCTTAAAAAATATACTGGATCTATCTAAAATTCCCTCCACTTAAGTCCTTTACCCTTCACAATGTCTTAAAAGCAAATTCTTTTAAAAATATCATTTGTTATATCTTCTCAATGAACTTTACCTTTGTCTAAGTCTTACACAAAACGTTATCTCCAGGGGAATAATCTTGAAATTACTTTAAGATTATAAAGAATATTAGAAAGACTGAGGTTGTAGTATTCTATACTATGTTGAGTCATAGTCATAGAGAAATGCAGTATGAATACAGGCCCTTTGGCCCAACGGCTCCATGTTGACCATGGTATCCACCGAGAAGTCTCAATTTCCTGCATTCACCCTGTCACCCATCCACCGAGAAGTCTCAATTTCCTGCATTCACCTTCCAAGCCCTGTCCCTCCATGTACCTATCTAAGAGCTTCTTAAATGCTACTATTTTACCTGTTTCAACAACTTCTTCTGGTAACTCATCACTGCATGAAAATAGTTGCCCCCAAGTCCCTTTTAAATCTTTCTCTTCTCACCCTAAATCTATGCTGCCTAATTTTAGACACTACTACCCTGGAGAAAAGACTGCTGCCACCCACCATATCTATGCCCCTCATGATTTTACAAACGTCTGTACGATTACCCTTCATTTTTCTGTGCTCCAGGTAATAAAGACAAAGCATGGTCAACCTCTTCCCATAAGTCTGTTAGGGTGCATTCTGGTGTTATGGAATATTGCAAGTATTAATTTCAACAGCAACCAGTCTTCAGATCTAAATGTGGACTTCGGATTGTATTTAAACGTAGCTTAGATCAATGGTCTCCTTTGAGTTGCAGACTGGGGTCGATTACAAGTAGGAAACACTTCATTGACAAAGAAACACCCCATTGACATTGGATGTCTGCATATACACGAATGCAGCTCAGAGATAGCGATGATTAACATTCAGTTTAGGGTGTCAAAAATGTTGGTGTATGGATCTAGGTGTTTGAAAATTATATGTAATTCAAAGGAATTATTATGAATGCATTATAACTATAGAAATTGCTCTGCTGTAACCTTTGATCTTTAGTATATGCAGTAAAACTGTGATGTAGTGTTGGGTCAGGAAGCCACTCTCCAGAGTGATTCCAAATACTGTTAGCTTGTGTGTATTGAAGAAAGATTTTTATGCTACCAGCAATATGTCTCTCCAGTGGCTTTTGTTTGTCATTGCAACAACAAAGTCAATTCCTTCAGTCCTGGCGCATGCTTGTAAATCATTTCAATTTAGCGACACCTTTCCTGCAGAGTGACCAAAGCTGTACACAGTTCTCAGCACCGATTACTGCAGCTACATCATATTGTCCCTACTCCTTAACTCAATGAGCTGCTTACTAAAAGGAGGAATTCAAAGAGACAAATCTCTAAAGGGTTTAGGATGGGTGATGCCATAAATTTATAACTCTGCAAAACTATGCCTATCCTGAAAGATCAAATATGTGGGTGCTTTAAATGAGGGAAGGGTAAGTGGTGGTGGAATGAAAGCCGTCAATGAAGTAGGTCGCAATTAGGTTGAATGGGAAACTGTCAGACTTTGCAGATGCTGATTTGCTTCTTTTTTCTGTGAATTGCACGCACAGAATTTAGCAAGAAATGCATTGCCTGGCATACTGGCTCACATGCCAAAGTATGTGCTACTCATGTAAACAGGAAGCATGCAAAGTACAAGGGTGATGACATCTATAAAATAATTTTTTCCTCAGGTAGCAACAACCTATGTCAGACAGCATCCTTTTAAGGAGAGTGGAGGAAGGTTTAGGGGAGATGTCAGAGGAGGGTTTATTTTACAAAGAGTGGGACGTTTCTGAAATCACTGCTGGGATGGTGGTGGATTCAGATACATTAGGCACATTTAAGGGACTCATAGAGACATGTGGATGAAAGAAAAGTGGAGGGCTAGGGGTTGTGTAGGAGGGAAGGGTTGGATTCAACTTGGAGTAAGTTATAATATCAGCACAACATCATGGGACATAAGGCCCGTAGTTGTTGTACTGTTCTCTGTTCTCTCTGGCTCTGATGAATCAATCGGAGCTCAATGTTGCTGCCATTTATGAGGTAGACAGTTTAGACTCAAAGTACTACAGATGAAACAGGGATACACCCCACATCGCCTCCTCTCCTCACACCCCCACACAAATGGAGTCTATGTTAGTCGAGCGAGTCTGATGATCCTGGACGCCATGGTAGTGTTGCTGTTAGCGTGACGCTATTAGCTAGCAGTTCAACTCTAACACCATCTGTAAGGAATTTGTGCGTTCTCCCCGTGAAAAGCATGGGTTACCTCTGGGTGATCAGGTTTCCTCCCACAGTCAGACATACATACCAGTCAGTGGGTCATTGTAAATTATCCCGTGATTAGGCTCATGTTCAATAGTTGGGATTTTAGGCAAGAAGGGCCTGTTCCACAATCTACTCCTAAATATATAAAATTAAATAAAGACCAAAGAAAAGTAAAGCAGGGAGTGAGTTCCCCAATACTGAAATTTTAAAAAATAACACATTTGGAAACTCACAAGATGCAACAGGAGGTATGAGACACTTAGGTTTGCCTTGAATGAGTTAATAAGTTTCTCATGGGCAATTGCTGGCAAATTCTGTTGCATTATAATTGGCAGGTCATGAAGTTAGCCCGTGGCTGCATTCTATTCAAATAGTTCAGGTTAATATGTGAATGTAATCACACTACCCATTTCCCAAAGTGTTACCTGAGCATTTGAAATAGATTTTCTATTTCTGACACAAATTGTTCTGTTGTTTGATTTGTGCTTCTACTCTTTTATTGAATCTGTGTCTTTCATGTATGAGGTTATTTCTCTGACTTACATTATGTTTTGAAGCCCTCTGTCAGATCTATTCTTTGTTGATCTGTCAATGGAAAGGCACTATCAAGTTTTGGATGCATGTGTTAATAATTGTTCTTTCAAGAGACTGATACCTTTTCAAGTGCAAGTTAAAAAAAAGTCTTAACAGTACATTTCACTTGGACTTCTGCAGTGCACTGAGGTGCACGTAGTTCATTGTGTCTGCTTCTCATATTGACCACGCTGCAGTTACTGTAAGGAATGCCTGAAAAGGGAGAGATCATTTGCTCCCTCAAGCCCAGTACACAATTTGAATAAATCATGCAAAATACACATAAACACAAGGAAATCTGCAGATGCTGGAATTTCAAGCAACACACATAAAAATTGCTGGTGAACGCAGCAGGCCAGGCAGCATCTATAGGAAGAGGTACAGTAGACATTTAGGGCTGAGACCCTTCATCAGGACTAACTGAAAGAAGAGATAGTAAGAGATTTGAAAGTGGGAGGGGGAGGGTGAGATGCAAAATGATAGGAGAAGACGGGAGGGGGAGGGATGGAGCCAAGAGCTGGAAAGTTGATTGGCAAAAGGAATATGAGAGGGTCATGGGACGGGAGGCCTAGGGAGAAAGAAAGGGGGAGGGGGGAAGCCCAGAGGATGG
The DNA here is from genome assembly GCF_030028105.1 of Mobula birostris. Classification (NCBI taxonomy): domain Eukaryota; kingdom Metazoa; phylum Chordata; class Chondrichthyes; order Myliobatiformes; family Myliobatidae; genus Mobula; species Mobula birostris. The sequence goes on along the minus strand of NC_092371.1, from coordinate 20,290,719 downwards.
GCAAGGAGTATAGTGAGAGGAACAGAGGGAGAAAAAAGAGAGAGAAAAAAAATAATAATAATAATAATAATAAATAAGGACATAAGGAAGCTCAGAAATAATTGACCCATGAACTGACGTACAGTGATAAACTTGTTCTTGCATGCCAGATAAGAAACATTTCACCACATTACAACTCAAGGTAGTACAAGGGAAAAGTAATAACAGAATGCAGAATATGGTGTTAAAATTACAGAGAAAGTGCATCGTAGACAGACAATAAGGCATGAGGGCCATGACAAGGCAGATTGTAAGGTCAAGAGTCTACCTTACTATACAAGAGCTATATTCAATGTTTTTATAACAGCGAGGTAGAAGCTGTCCAGCCTGATGGGATGTGATTTCAGGCTTTTGTCACATATTCAGGTTATTTATGATATTAGAAATCAAAGCATGTCCCCTGGCCAAAATTAGGAATCCAGGAGGGTGAATCAGGTAACCAAAGGGCATGGTTGAGAAGCCATGCTTAAAGTAGGTATTATGTGAAAATGAGAGATGTTGAAATACTCAGCAGGGCAGGCAGCATCTGTGGAGAAAGAAAGAGTTGTTATTTCAGGTCATCTGAATGAGGAAAAAGATTTCTGAAAGGGCAATCAACCTGAAACATTGTTTTTTTTTCTCTCTGCAGATCTTATCTTCTCTGCTCAGTGTCTCCAGGACTTTCTATTTTTGTTTTATATTTCTAATATTTAAAGTTTTTTTTTGATTTTCATGTAGTGTTGTCAGACAGTATTAAGCTGGAGTTTATTCTAAATGTGGAGGCAGGGGAAGCTGTAAGGTGTTGAGTAGACTCTGTGGGTGTAAAGGAATTCTGAGGTTGAGGAGTTTCCAATTTCCTCACAAGATCCCGAAGAGAGGAACATACAAGAGCCAAGATTCAAGCTCATCTGTCCTGTATGTACATCCAAGCATAAAGGAAATGTGTCATTTGCATGAACATCCAACACCCGCCCCCCCCAAGAGTGTGCTGGGGTCAACGTGCAAATGTCGCTGCTCATTTTGGTAACAACATAGCATGCCAACAGTGCTCGGAGGAACAACACAGAACCAATCAATCAACAAAAATAAGCCCTGTTCCTCGCTCTTATGTGACCAGGAAGAAAGCAAAGTAAGTGTATGATACTCGCATGTTCTAACCTTAATATTGTCCGTAGCCACAGAACATGAGACATTGGAGCAGAATTAGGCCATTAAGCCCATTGAATATGCTTCACCATTCAACCGTGGTAGAACCTTTCAAACCCATTCCCCTGACTTCTCCTCATAAATTTTGATGTCTTTACTAATAAAGAAACTGTAAATCTCCACTTTAAATATAGGGAATGTTTTCATCTACACAGCCACATGTGGCAATAAATTCCACTGATTCACCGTCCTCTTGCTAAAGAAATTTCTCCTTAAAGATATCCTTCTGTTCTGAGGCTGTGCACATTGGTCTGAGGCTCTCCCACTATTTGAAACTTCCTCCTACATTCACTTTATCTAGGTCTTTCAATACTTGTTTGGTTTCAGTGAGATTCCCCATCATTCATCGAATGCTTATCATATGTTAACCCTTTCATTTCTGGGATATTTCTTGTAAATCTCCTCTGGACCCTATCCAATGTCAGCACGTCCTTTCTTATGTATGGGCCCAAAACTGGTCACAAAATTCCAAATATAGTCTGATCAATGTCTTTTAAAACTTTAACATCACATGCTTACTTTTATATAGTAAAATGAATGCAAATATTGTATTTACTTTTGTTAGTGCCTAACATCATATCACATATCTGGGCTTCAGGTCGCGACTTTTCATCTGGATCAATCCAGATGTTGCTTGACATGCAGGAAATTAATTAATTAATTTAATAGAACAGGAGCAGGTTACCAGTCCACGCATTTACTCTGTCATTCAGAATGATCATGGTTAATATGTGCTGACGTCAAATTATCTTTTGTTCCCCATATCTCTCAATTCATTGCAGTTTTACATTTATCTATCTCCCACCTTAAGTATCCCTAAGTAGATCTGGCCTGACCCACCCCCTGGGATGGAAAATCCCAGAGGTTTACTATTTTCCAAGAGTAGATTTTACACACCTCACTTTTAAATAAAAGGCTATTTGTTTTGCAACTGAATGGACTTGGGAGTCCTCGCCCAGGATTCGACAAAGGTTATCTTGCAGGTTGGGTTTGTGGTAAGGAGGGCCAATATAATGTTAGCATTCATTTCAAGAGGACGAGACTACCGTGGTAACCATATATATATGCTGTAACTGGGTTACCTGTCTGGACACGCCCCTCTGCTGACTGCCCCTGTGGCTCCTCCCACAGACCTCTGAATAAAGGCGATTTCGCCATTGCTCCTCCTCCTCCTCCTCCTCCTCCTCAGTCCAGGAGCAGACACTCAGCATGCTGGAGGTCACATTTTACTGTGAACAAAAGCCTTTCAGTATTTACTCTACTTCCAGTCTTTTGGAGTTATTGAAGGTGCATCAACTACAAAAGCAAGGATGTAATGCTGAGACTTTATAAGGAATTCATCAGATCGTACTTTGGTGTATTGGGCTCTGGAGCAGTTTTGGGTTCTTTTATTTAAGAAGAGATGTGCTGGCATTGGAAAGGGCCCAGAGGAGGTTTACAGGAATGAAAGGATCAACATTTGATAGCTCTGAGCCTATATTTTCTGTGTTGCTGTGATCTAGGAGAAGGGGTGGGGGGAGAATCTCATTGAGAATTAGTGAATATTGAAAGGCCTGGAGAGAGTGGATGCAGAGAGGATGTTTCTTACAGTGGGGTGAGTCTAGGATCAAAGGGCACAGCCTCAGAATTGCCATCCATTTAGAACAGAGATGAGGAAAAATGTCTTTTTTTTTATCAGAGGGTGGTGTATCTGTGGAATTCCTTACCACAGACGGCTGTGCAGTTCAAGTCATTGGGTATACTTAAGCCAGAGGTTGATAGGTTCTTGACTAATCAGGGCATCAACGTTACAAAGAAAGGCAGAAGAATGGGGTTGAGAGGTAGATGTCTTAATCAGCTATGATGGAATGATGGAGCAGACTCGGTGGGCTAAAAGGCCTAATTCTGCTCCTATGTCTTTTGGTCTTATTGACTGCATAAAGAGAGCATCAGTTAAAGAGGAACAACATTTTAAGTGTTGGCACAGAGCAATCGGGGGACAATTTTGCTGTTGCGTTACAGTTCATTCAGAGTGCAGATGTGGGGAGAATGAAGGAATTCTCTTGATTGGGATGGAGGCATGATTAGCATTGGATAAGATACTAAAATTGGTGTCAGGAAATCCTCAGTGTCACACAGAACCAGATTACACACCCTGACAAGGACTGTCATCACCGTTCCCTCTAAACTGCGAGAGTGCGCGGCCACACAGTAACAGAAATGCTCCTGCACACATAGCCTTTGTTGCCACGCAGCTGTAATTTTCTTTTATGCAATGTTAACAATTTTTTAATTTTGTTAATATAATTTTGAAGTCATGCTAATATAGTTTTGAAATCTACATTAATATCATTGTGAAACACCCTGTAATTAATTATGCGCTCATGAATATAATCCATAAATTTTCGAAATAATAAATGTACCACAACTTTTGCTTTGAAACATATTAGAGCCTCATCATATTTACATTATCAGTATTTCAACTTGGCAATACATTTTATTGGAGTGACAAAGTGAAAGATCTGCTTGCGTCTATAAGTTCTGACATCAATACTGTGCTTATTATTCAAATCATTGAACAACCTGCTGTGCGGGTTGACTGTGTGGTTAGGAAAGCATATGGTGCATTGGCCTTCAATCGTGGGATCGAGTTTAGGAGCTGAGAGGTAATGTTGCAGTTATATAGGACCTTGGTCAGACTCCACTTGGAGTACTGCGCTCAGTTCTGGTCGCCTCACTATATGAAGGATGTAGAAATCATAGAAAGGGTGCAGAGACTTACAAGGATGTTGCCTGGATTGGGGAGTATACCTTACGAGAATAGGTTGAGCGAACTTGACCTTTTTTCCTTGGAGCGACGGAGGATTAGAGGTGACCTGATAGAGGTGTATAAGATGATGAGAGGCATTGATCGTCTGGATGGTCAGATTCTTTTTCCCAGGGCTGAAATGGCTAGCATGAGAGGGCTGCTGTTGACGGAGGTGGAGGCAGATACGATAGGGTCTTTTAAGAGATTCCTGGACAGGTACATGGAGCTCAGAAAAATAGAGAGCTATGGGTAACCTTAGGTAATTTCTAAGCTAAGGACATGTTTGGCACAGCTTTGTGGGCCGAAAGGCCTGTATTGTGCTGTAGGTTTTCTATGTTTCTATGTCTATGTTTCTAACTATATTATTACTTGGATAATAGATTTTCTAGCAAGCCTTTGACCCTTTTGCTTTTGCAAATACAATCAATTTTGAAATTGGACAAGAGAGTGTTGTACAACTGTAATGGTCTGTGTTGATGAGACCCAACAACTCGAGAGTCCAGGAGATGAGGTCATAAATGTACAAGCACAACAAATTAACTGTAGCCTGATTTGTTATAAAAGAGAAAGCACAAATAAAGCACAGAATATACTACATAGTAAGTTACAAAGATTTCAGAGCTGCTCATAATTCTTCGTCTCCACTTGATTGTTGCTGCCTTCGGGGGACTTAATTCTTGCTGTGGCTGGGGGAACTCCGAATTCTGACTAGTGATTCCTCAGTCTAGGTGGAGTCCCAAGAAACCAGCAAGAGGTGTCTCAAAATTCGGGATTCAATCCACAAGCATAGTGAGACACACAGAGACAAACACTTCGATCTTTTGTTCTCATGCCGCTGTGCCTGAAGCCAGAAAGAATCCAGTCGCTATTAGCAAACACGTAACAAACCTACAGTGTAAGACTCCAGCCACTATCAGCAAACATTTAACAAACCTACAGTGTTGAACTTGTATAGACACCTTACATGCTGCAAGCTCACAAAGAGTTAAAGTGTCACTTGGAATTATTCAATTTTACAAAAGTTAGTAGACCTTAACAACGACCGACAAAATAATACTCATTTCTGAGAATGCTAAGACTGGTTCAATTAGGATGATTGTTGATATATTGAACGACGTGCTTAGAAAGGAAGAATTTGAAGAACTGTCAATTCTTGTTGACATCGTTGGAACATTTCAGGCTTCTGTTGCTGATTGCGAATGTGGATTCAGTCATGAATTCAATCAAATATAAATCCAGTAACAGACTAGAAGTGGAACATTTGAATGATCTAACGAGGATTAAGAAGTATCTTTCATCTGGATGTGAAATTAATCTGGACAATATTTATAGACAATAGATTTATTATAAAACAGATGAAAATAAGGTTTACGAAACATGAAAGATTTCCTTTGCTGTACTGTATTTCATTATACCCTTTAATTAATAAATAAAATCAGAAATATGCAATTTTTCAATTTTCATTCTAAATATTCAGAGTATGCATATTACAAAAAGCAACATTTACAGTGCCACACAGTTTTTGGGCTATGTAAAAATTACCTGCTCAAAGGAGTAGTTGTTCTGTGCAGTTGTAAAAAAAAAGTTGGAGAGAAATTTGGCTGTCATGCATAAATATGTATTAAATAAGCATCTTTCAAATGTGTGCCTAATGCCACTAGACTTCCTACTCAGGACCTGTTCCAGAGCACAAATGGCAACCCACTTAATCAGCACTGCTCTCTCAAAGCTGACATCCTTCAGGTGAGATGTTGAGCTGAGGGTCTCCCTCCCAGGTAGACAATGGAGATCCCATTCCACCTGTCATAGGTGGGATAGTCTTCAAATGACAACTGTGACCCATTATCACTTTGCTCTCTGTGGGTGCTTGCTAAACAATATTTTTCTTTAACACTGTTTACACTTCAGAATTAATTCACAGGGTATAAATCAGCTTGGGATGACTTAGACCATGAACTTTATTTTACTTTATTGTCGCCAAGTAATTGATACTAGAGTGTACAATCGTCATAGCGATATTTGATTCTGCGCTTCGCACTCCCTAGAGTACAAATCGATAGTAAATAGTAAAAATTTAAATTATAAATCATAAATAGAAAATAGAAAAGGGAAAGTAAGGTAGTGCAAAAAAACCAAGAGGCAGGTCCGGATATTTGGAGGGTATGGCCCAGAGCGTGACGAACAGCTGCAAGGCTTTCTTTCAGAGTCATAGAATCATTAAGTAATGCTGCAGCATGGATGCAGGCTCTTCAGTCCAACTCATTCATGCAAACCAAGTTACAAGCTCACAAGTTAGTTCTATTTGCTTGCTTTGGGTCAGAGCCTGTCCAACATAGTTCCTATCCGTGTATCATCCAAATATATTTAAATTTTTTTTTACCAACTTCAACTACTTTCTCTGGCAACTTGTTTCATGTACTCACTGCACTCTACCTGAAGAAATTGTCCCTCAGATCACTTTTCATACACTTCCCTCACTCTTTAATCCTATCCCTTCTAGTCATTAGTTTCTTTCCCAGAGAAGGGAACTAAATGGGTTTTACAGCCAATGACAATTCAAGTTGGATTTTCTATTCATCTGTGAGGGTTAATCTACGACATTTTATCACATCTTCACCAGTCATGTGCTCAGAGGAGTAGAACTTAAGTGTCCAGTTCTAATTAGGCACTGGAGATCTAACAGAAGATGTCAACATTCAGTACAGTTTGATTGCACTGTGCTGAATGCACCTCAAAGTAAACGTGCTAAGAAAAAGAAATGATTCAAAAAATATTGTGTTTGACCTTCATTGCAAGTCTCTCAGAAGTGCCTGTTCATTGTGTATATTTATTGTTGAATAAAGTATATTCTGAAATAAAAAAAATGAGTGTGTCTCAGTCCCTGTGAGTAATGGGTTAGACCCGAAGAGCCACTGATCATGTGGATAGTCAGAGGCTTTTTCCCAGGGCTGAAATAGCTAACACGAGAGGGCACAGTTTTAAGGTGCTTGGAAGTAGGTACAGAGGAGACGTCAGGGGTAAGTTTTTTACGCAAGGAGTGGTGAGTGTGTGGAATGAACTGCAGGAAACGGTGGTGGAGGCAGATACAATAGGGTCTTTCAAGAGACTTCTGGATAGGTACATGGAGCTTAGAAAAATAGAGGGCTATGAGTAACCCTAGGTAATTTCTAAAGTAAGTACATGTTCGGCTCAGCTTTGTGGGCCGAAGGGCCTGTATTGTGCTGTAGGTTTTCTATGTTTCTGTGTTTCTATTTTCTATATTGTGTTTTTGCAAAAGCTGAAACATTTGCATGGCAATCACGAGGAAATCTGCAGATGCTGGAAATTCAAGCAACACATATAAAAAATGCTGGTGAACGCAGCAGTCCAGGCAGCATCTATAGGAAGAGGTACAGTCGACGTTTTGGGCCAAGACCCTTCGTCAGGACTAAATGAAAGAAGAGGTAATAAGAGATCTGAAAGTGGGAGGGGGATGGGGAGATCTGAACTGATAGGAGAGGACAGGAGCGGGAGGCATGGAGCTGAGATCTGGAAAGTTGATTGGCAAAAGAAATATGAGGCTGGAGAAGGGAGAGGATCATGGGATGGGAGGCCTAGGGAGAAAGAAATGGGGAGGGGGGAGCCCAGAGGATAGGCAAGGAGGGAGAAAAAAAAAGGGGGAAATAAATAAATAAATATATAAGGGATGGGGTACGAAGGGAAGGCGGGGCATTAACAAAAGTTTGAGAAATCGATGTTCATGCCATCAAGCTTGAGGCTAACCAGATGGAATATAAGGTGTTGTTCCTCCAACCTGAGTGTGGCTTCATCTTTACAGTAGAGGAGGCCGTGGATAGACATATCAGAATGGGAATGGGACATGGAATTAAAATGTGTGGCCACTGGGAGATCCTGCTTTCTCTGGCGGACAGAGCGTAGGTATTCAGTGAAACAGTCTCCCAGCCTGCGTTGGGTTTCGCCAATATATAGAAGGCCACATCAGAGGCACCGGAAGCAGTATATCATCCCAGCTGCCTCACAGGTGAAGTGTCGCCTCACCTGGAAGGACTGTCTGAGGCCCTGAATGGTGGTGAGGGAGGAAGTGTAAGGGCATGTGTAGCACTTGTTCCGCTTACAAGGATAAGTGCCGGGAGGGAGATCGGTGGGAAGGGATGGGGGGTAAAGAATGGACAAGGGAGTCGCGTAGGGAGCGATCCCTGCAGAAAGCAGAAAGGGGGTGGGGAGAGAAAGATGTGCTTAGTGGTGGGATCTCGTTGGAGGTGGCAGAAGTTACAGAGAATTATATGTTGGACCCGGAGCCTGGTGGGGTGGTAGGTGAGGACAAGGGGAACTCTATTCCTAGTGGGGTGAGGGTAGATGCACGTGAAATGGGAGAGATGTGTTTGAGAGCAGAGTTGATGGTGGAGGAAAGGAAGCCCCTTTCTTTAAAAAAAGAGGTCATCTCCTTCATCCTGGAATAAAAAGCCTCATCCTGAGAGCAGATGCGGTGGAGATGGAGGAATTGCGAGAAGGGGATGGCATTTTTGCAAGAGACAGGGTAGGAAGAGGAATAATCCAGGTAGCTGTGAAAGTCCATAGGCTTATAGTAGACTAAGTAGTATAACATTCGCATGGTATGTCTTTAGGACATTATGTTTAGTTCACAATCAAACTATTTGGGTTTTTAGCGCTGGAAATAGTTACATTCGGACACGTCTCATTAGCAGGGCAGCAGTAGGTTGCATTGTTTAATCCAGGGACCAGCTGATTGCGCTTATGCCGGCCGGTTTAGCGAACAGAGTAGCGGACGTCCCTGCTGAAGTCTGGAGGAAAACACACAGAGGATGCAGAGGGGGATCACAAAGGCGAAGAAAGAGGACGGTGTCGAGACAACAGAGACGTATGAAGAAGAGGAGTTCGGTGGGTAATAAAATGGACGAGTTGACGGTGCTAGCCAGGCGTCAGAGAACATTTTGGGAGTGCAATGAAATGTGTTTTACTGAAACGGGGCTGCACGAGGACATACCCGACCAAAACCTCTCCATGGACGGCTTCCAGACCGTTCGGACTGATCGGAAGTGCACTGACAGCGGTAAGCGTAAAGGAGTTGGAGGCTTGCTGTTCTGGTTAACAACGGATGGTGTAATCCTGGTCATATTACAATCGAGGAACGTGTTTGTAGACCAGATATTAAATTTTTTGCTGTTGGACTCCGGCCATATTCCACCGAGATACAACACTGGGCATCATGGGAGGTTATTTCTGCCTTTGGCCATCGAACTTTGCAGCTCCTCCCGTGGAGGGTCAGACACCCTGAGCCAATAGGCTGGTCCTGGACTTATTTCCATCTGGCATAGTTTGCATATTGTTGTTTGATTGTTTGTGGTTTTTGTATTGCTATATTTATGCTCTCTTCTTGGTTGGTGCAGCTGTAATGAAACCCAATTTCCCTCGGGATCAATAAAGTATATCTATCTATCTAACTGGTTCTCGTCTTGGTAATGGAAGAACAAAATGAACAGTTACCCACCCCTTTTTTCAAACAAACACCGGCAGTAAAAGTTCACGTTCAAAGTTTTTCTGTCCTAGTCCTCAAAGGATTGCGAGAAGAATCAAACCTCAGTGACCTAGTAAAGACATCACTATAATGAACATTAACTTTGGCAAGACTTCTTCTGTAGGTAATTGGTGGAAAGCTGCAACGTTGTACTGGATATGTTGAATCAGTCAGCACTCATGCATCAAGGTCCTCAAAAGGAACACGGGACTCCCAAAGTGGGTTATTTGGCAATGGAAACTTTTCTTTCTCTAGCAAAGAGAACTCTTTTTTCCATAATGGACATTTCTGGGATTTAGATTAAGAGGCAGGATAGTGATCCAATGCACAAGTGACCACAGATGTAGATATCAGACCTTTACGTCCTGACATTGACAAATGGCTCTTCTGGTCTAACCCATTACCCACAGGGACTGAGACACACTCATGGCTCGACAGGCACTTATACTGAGAGACTTGCAATGAAGGTCAAACACAAACTAAATGGTTCTGCCAGTAGCAAGTCAGGCTGCTACATAGTAATCAGAAATGCTGTGAAATATTCTGACAGTATAATTAGAGTGCAGGCAACCTACAGTGTTTGAAATTAAATGGAATCTTTGAAGTATAATTATTGCTCAGAATTTCAAGTATAGGCTTTGAATCCCCATAAAGAATGATTATTGCTTGCAGAAAAAAAGTAATGTTCTTTATTTTTTCATGTGCAGGAGATATTATGTAAATGCTGGTAGTGGACTGTATCCTGACATGGAGGGGACTTTTTATCGAAGCCATTTTGGGCACAGTTATACTGTAGTGCTATGCTCAAAAAAGAATTATGAACAAAGGCTGTCAGTCAATAGCCCTCAGCGATTCAAAAAAAGGAGGCATTTGTTCAAAAAAAAACAAGTTTTACATTTTAGGATTATGCGTTTGATCAAATCGTGTGCTTAATCTTCTCTGGCTTATTTGAGAAAACACAGAAAAATACCTTTGTATGCAATCCTTCATAAGTTTGATGTAATGCTGTATTTGGATTTATTCTTTTTTAAAGTTTTTTTCATGATACTTTTTAGCCAACTGCTTTTTCATTTTAAAATCAGATGGTACATACAGTAAGTCATCAGCACTATGTTCCACTATTTTCCTCTGTTAATATTCAGCACGATTGAGTCATAGAGTCAAACAGCACAGAAGCAGGCCTTTCAACTCCGTGAGTCAAGGCTGACCATCAAACATTCAGTTAAATGAAAATCAATAAAATCTGCAGATGCCAGAAGTTAGAAACAAAAACAGAAAAACACATCTTAACGCAGGCAACCCTTAATTCCATCCATTACCGTCCCCCTCCTCTGTGACCTATTTCCTCTTTTCCACCTATTTCCTCTCTTCCACAGTTCTATTGAAGAATCTTCAACTTGAGATGTTCACAGTTATTGACCTGCCGAGTCTTTCCAGCATTTTCTGCTCGTGTTATTCACTCATTTACATGAGCTTGACATTATACTTTTTTCTCCATATTCTGATCAGCTTCCCACACTCACCAGAAAATAATTTATGGTAAGCAATTGACCCACCAATCTTCACTGAAGGAAACTGGAGCACCTGGACAAAAGTCATGCAGACGCAGGGAAAAGGAACAACCACCACACAGACAGGACCTGCAGACCTACTCATCCTTGTGATTGCCCCTTCTGTGCTCAGTTTATGCTATACAAGATCACGTACTTTAACTTAATCTGTTAATCCTGTGCCCTCAAATTTGCTTGACTTGTTGAGGAAAAAATAAGCTGATAAAAGAACTCAGCAGATCAAGCAGCATTTATTTCCCTCCCTAGATGCTGTCTGGTTTGTTGAGTTCTTCTAGAATTTTGTGTGAGCATGCACACATCATTCAGAGCTGCATTGAAAGGAACACTTTTATTGTTATTCTTGAGTTAATCCACTTCTTTAGCCAAACATGACCAAATGGAGAGTCAGCATTAGATCACAATTTAGTTACTATCATATTAGACAGCTTTACCACTAGATGCTTTTAAATTGGTGCTTTGCTTTTTTACTTCACTATTAATTGATTCTAAAACAATTCTACTCTATCATCTTATACTATCTTACCCAAATCATTAATTACTCTCTTCATTTCACCTGTTGGGCTTTGAGTTGTGGTTGCTGCAGTGAAAGAAGAAGTCCACCTTTCCACTGCCCTATTCTGATATTACTTTCTGATGTTTTGCTGCCTAATTTATCCTTATTTAGTAATTCTTAGAGACATAGAATTGAGATTTAAAAGGGTAGAACAATTATAATAAAGTCATGAGCAGGTTGCCTCCATAGTGTTTTCCTCACTTTCCTTTCCAGGATTAGAGACATAGAGACTGGGCTATGATCCGACAGATCAATTGTTGCAATATTACAGTTTTTTATCCTGAGTCTATCTGTATTAAAGATAAAGAAATAGTCTATCCTTGAACAGGCTGAATGAGGGAAAGAGTAATGTGTATAATCTTTACTAGTAGGGTGTAATTCCCTCCAGACATCTATAATTCCCAACTCCTCCATCAATGAATTCATTTTCCGAGTCAGAGGTTTATTCTGAGTAACTATTCCTGAAGAATCTAATACAGGATTTAATCTAATATTAAAATCCCCTCCACAAATTACTACCCCTTGAGAACTGACCATTAGGTCAAAAATGTGTCTATAAAATGACCATTCACAACCTGGAGGAGCATAAACATTCAGCAATGTTATTTCTGTACCTTCTATTCTTCCTGTGATTTTTACAAACCGTCCTTCTTTGTCTTTAGTCTCTGAAATATGTTCATAATTAAGAGTACTTGATATTAAAGTAGCTACCCCTCTTTTGTGACTCAATTTATATGATGAATAAAATACATGCTTAAAGCCCATTCTTTTTAATTTTCCATGTTCAGATTGGCTCATATGTGTTTCCTGGAGGAAAGCTATTTGTGCCCTCTCTTTTTTCAATTTAGACATAATCTTATTTCTTTTAATTGGATTCAAAACCCCATTAACATTATAGGAAATTATTTTTACCAATTCAGTTTGCATTTTTCTCTAGTAGAAAAAAAACGCTCTCCTTTTCTAACCAAACAGTAAGCAATCCCTTCTCAACAGTAAACCAAGACATATAACCACACACTAGACATTTTTGAACGTGTAACATTTGAAAATTTTTCCCGACTTCCCAAAGTGAGGCCTGAGCACCGACTCGCCTCAGTTCAGAGGGATAACCTCTATCTTCACCCTGTGTTAGAGGGCCCTCAGCAGTTTGAATAATCATAGAGAATTTTCTCTTATTTATGTCTCGACCATATTGCTATCATTCAAGTTATTTCGCCTAGTTTATTTTCAGTTACCAGTTTTCATTTTACCTTTAAGTCCAATTTACTCTTTTCAGTCATTTCTCTTAATTAATCTGTGTTCTCTGTACATTCGCGTCTGAATACTTGCAGCTTTTCCTTGTAGTTTGACACTCTGGTTCGAGTGGAGCGTCCTCGCCGCACTAACTGCCACGACTTCTGCCGAATCCTCTCCAGTAGCGACTCCGGTTGGGTGATAACTTTAATAGGTAGTCCCCGGTCCGCCAGGTCCAACGTTGCCTCCTCCACCGTAGCGTAAGTTTTTGTCCCTTCGTCGTAAAAGACTCTCAGCCGAGCTGGATACAGGGTCTGAAATCTGATGTTGTTTTCCTTCAGGACTCTCCGTGTTTCCGTATATTCCTTCCGTCTGGCAAGAATCCCCGGTGCGTAGTTGTGGTCTAAACTGATTTTACAGTTGTTCCACATGAAACCTTTATTTTGCCATGCCCTTTTAAGCAACTCTTCCTTCGTTCTGTAACTGAGAAATCTGACCAGAATCGATCTGGGCTGGGCGCCTGCTGGAGGCTGTGGTGCCAACGCGCGGTGAGCCCTTTCTATCTGTAGGTCTTTTGCAGCCGGTATATCAAGGTTCTCTCTAAGCAGCTTCTCTATGAAGGGAATCATCAATCTGGGTTTACCTTCGGTTCCTTCGGGAACTCCGTAAATCCTCACATTTTCCCTTCTTGAGCGGCCTTCTTGATCTATTAGTTTCCACTGGAGCTGGTCTTGCAGCTTCAGCATTTCTGCTATCACTTCCTCGGCGTTTTGTAGCTTCTCTTGAATTCCAACAATCCTCGCTTCGGCTTCATCTATCCGCGAGTTAGTTTTTACTATTTCTCCTTTAATATCTTCCAGCTGTTTGCTGTTATCTTGTCGGAACTCACAAATCTCTCCGAGAATCAAAGACAGAGTCACTGATTCCCCCTCATTATCTCCGTCCTGGCTTGCCGTGGGGGAGCTAGGCCCATCGCCTTGCTGCGTCTCTTTATGTTTATCAGCCTTCGGAGCGGACTTTTTAATCTTGTTCTTAGACATCATCCTTGCCCCTTTTATTAATATAGTTATGCAATATTAAGTATTTGTCTAAATTCAATTTTTGGGGCAGTTTACCTTCTTTTTTGTCGAGAGACCTTTTCCTTACGCCGCCATTCCCTTGATGACCCGGAAGTCCTCCATGAGCAGGTTGCAATGAGTTGCCACACTCCAGTGGCATCTTATAAGGACTCTTGAGTTAGAATCTACCTCGCTGTGACCATGCACCTTATTGTTTACCTGCACAACAATGCAAGTGTAACACTTTATTCTGTACTCTGTTATTGTTTTACCCTGGATGATACCAATGCAGTATGCAATGAATTGATCTGCATGAGCAGTATGCAAGTCAAGACTTTCTCTGCATCTCAGGACATATGATAATAATAAACCAATTCACTTTCACTTATTCCTGCTATTTGTACCATGCTCACAACTCTGTCTTTCCTCACTTTATTCCAGTTCGGCCAGTGTTAGATTCCACCATCATTAGTTTCCCATAATCTTACCAGTTCCACTTCAAAAATCTACGTTCTTACCTGCAGTTGTCAGTGATTAGTCTATGGCTTTTTGCAGTAAAAGATGGTCAATCTGAGACAAGTTGAAGTTGTATTCTGCAAACACTTGTCTCCCTTTTTTATCCCCAATCACTTGTACCAAAACTGGAGTCCCTTCATATCATGCATCATGCCTTCCCCAGCCCAGAGTTGACATTTCTGAGAAATGGACAGGTGAAATACAGCTCTTTCCAAAATTTTCAAGTTTTGACCATTCTCCTGGATGAGTGGTAGTTGATGGATACTGATAGACATCAGCGGAATTAGTCTCAACTACAGTATCCCTGGGGGAATGATCTCACTTACACTATTCCCTGGAGAATGATTTCACTCACAACATCCCATAGAGAATTATTTCACCCACGTTATTCCCCAGAGGACAATCTCATCTACTCCATGCTCCAGAGAACGCAGCCACACTCATACAGTTCTCCAAGTACAAAGAAATAAAATGTTTTGCTCTGTGTTGGTCTAGTTCATATGATTTATGCTATCTATACTGCTCGAGTTGGTTAAAAATTCCAGATAATTCATTGACACAGAAGCTTTCACGTCTGTTATCAGCTACCCATTCCCTCAGAGGCTGGGGTTGATATTGAACGCACTGTAGAAAGTTTATCATTCTCAAGGAATAAAAAGCTCATAAAACTCATGGCAACCACTTTTGCCTGCTTGAATATTTTGAGAATGATATAATGCGATCTGATTGATGTGAAACCATTGTACATTTTTGGGTTGCTGCATAGCATAAATCTTCAAACTGACCAGCCACCTTCGTCAGGACTAACTTAGTCCTGACGAAGGGTCTCGGCCTGAAACGTCGACTGTACCTCCTCCTAGAGATGCTGCCTGGCCTGCCGCGTTCACCAGCAACTTTGATGTGTGTCCCTTCCCCTACAGCCCTGTCGTGCATGAGTCACCTCTCACCATCTCAGGAATTCATTCTCCAGTTTGCATTCACTGCATACTTCCCTTGTTGAACTTCTGACGATTCTTTCATGAGTCTCTGTTGTATTTTCCTTTGTTGTTTTGCTGTTACTGTTTTTCCCTTGTGTTTGTGTTTTTCTGATTACTGAAAATGCACTCATCAGAACTCCTGCTGTTAGGTCTCTCTGTATACCAATTCATTCAGCAATCTTGCTATTATGACATCCTTTCCCAAAGCTTTACATCCTACTACTGGGGAATTTTACTTGCTGTTCCAACAGCTGTTAACATTTACCCTCTTTTAAAATTTCTGAAATTTAAAAATAAGATATTGGCAAGATGGCACCAGCGCACAACGTTTCCTGAGTTGACATTCCTCAGATAGCAAGCAAAATATCTTTTTTTTACTTCTTTTACATCTATTTTCATCTTAATGTCTTTCTGGGACTGTAAGAGCCTGTGGTTTACAGTTTGGAGATTGTTTGAGTAATCCAGTGCTTTGCTGTCTCCGGGAAGATTCTGGGAAGCGAGCGCATACTCAGATGGCCTCGATGCGAAGAAACTTCGAGATGGGGTGTGAGCCAATGCTTAACTCCATTTCACTGTTTACAGCATCCATCAATCGCTGATTAAGACGTTTCAGAAGATTGAGACATTAAGACGTATGCTGAAGGCGAGAGAGAGTTTCAGCGTTGACTGCCTGCCTCTTGATCGCTGCCAGAGAAGGATTCTGTGAGCGGCTCATCTCTGTGTGGCTCGCTGTGGCAGGCGGGTTGGTCTGTCTGCCTCACGCGGTGTCTCTCACTTTCGATAAATGTCAGTGGTGTCGTAGGATGGTATCGTGGTTCGGCGTTTATAGATTGGACTTTATGAGCTGTGGACTTTTTATATTCTGTGTTTTCTTATCAAACATTCTTTTTCTGTTTTGTTGTGTGAGGGAAAGGATTTTGAGGGTTGATACTCTGTTAATGTTCTGTTAGGTTTCTGTGCAGGGGAGGACTTGTCTTTTTTGCGCGAGTTCGATGTTCCTGTTCCGTTTTGTGCAGGGGGGGTGGGTTTATTGATCAGGATGCCATTTTTTGTACTGGAGGTTGAGTTTGATGTTTCTCTCTTAACAACTTTTATGTTATTTATTTGTTTCCTAGCTATATGATGAAATTTATCCTTATTCTATTTGCCCGCTTATCACTATTTCCTTTTCTGGTCACCTCCTAACTTTATTCATTCTTGAATCTTCTGGGATGTCCCATGGCCTTTCTGACCAGGTTACATACACAAGCAGTTCCGTGTACTCTCCCTTTTCAATGATACTTGCTTCCCTGTTTCCCTAGCTGAACCTCTGTAGGCAGTTCTTCCCATCACTTGTTCTCTGGGTTTCCTGAACCTGTCTGGAGAGGGTGAAGTAAGCTGAGGCTCACTGACTGACAACTATTAACACTCTTTCTAAAAGTTTATTGAAAATAAGAAACACTACTGCTAATAGAATAGAGAAAGCACAAATAATATAACAATTGATATTCTAAAAAATTACAAAATAATGGATAAGAAATATTACAAACTGTAATAAGGTGCACTGAACTGCCCTGAACTTTTGCACTCTAATAAACTTGCATAGCTTTTAACTCTTAATTATTCATCACCCACAGCTACCAAGTAATGAGCTTTGTCTCTGATTTTGGACACAGCCACTATCTGCAGAAGTTGTCAGACCTGTCTAAGCTTTCATTGACAGCTCAGGTTGACTCCAAACCTCACTCTTATAAAACTGATACACACAAACCATCCCAACGAAATGAGCAATGCAAATCCCTCCATTTGTGATCATCCATTGCATGTCCAGTTTATTTCTTCTAAGACTAGGCATCCTGATCCAATTAGACCATGTATCATCACTTACCATTGAAGTTTTTGAGATGAGGAAGAGCTTTCAGCTTCAATTATCCTCTCATCTTGTCAGAGTTCAAGTTAGGTTCAGTTCAACCATGTGGCAGGAACCAGAAGACAAGTCAGATGAATGATTTTATTCATCTCATATCTCTATGTTATTCTTTTGTTTGTGTAGGATTCAACATAATGTTACAGTTAATCATCAAGCACTGAATATGGAAGATAAACTTGTGACTAATCTTCAGGACTTGAGATTTCCTTGAATACCGAAATAACATGTTAACTCCCAGTTATTGGAGCTCATTGCTGGGGTACTTCTAGGTGCATATTTGAGTCTACCTGGGTCCACAGATACTTCTTTCATATCGGTGGCTGCATCTCAGTACTTTTTAAACAATGAAATACTGTCACTGATTACCTGACTCTCCCACTGATCCCCTTTTCTGCGTTTCCTTCACTGATCCCCTTTCTGTGACTCACTCACTGATCCTGCACGGGCGACAGCTTGCTCTCCATATCGTACTGACTTGCGTACCATATAGGCAGCTGGGACACAACATCCTGGTCAACCCTGACCAATGGAGGGCCTCCCTCTCCCAGCCAATGCCCTTCTTCAGCGGATTAACCTGATGACATAATGTGGTGGATACAGCCCAGTCCATCACAGACAAAGCCCTCCTTTCCATTGAGCACATCTACAAGAAGCACTGCCACAAGAAAGCAGCATCCATCATCAAGGACCCCTACCATCCAGGCTATGCACTCTATTCACTGCTGCTATCAGGAAGAGGGTACAGGAACCTTAGGTCTCACACCAGGGACAGTTATTACCCTTCAACAACCGGGCTCCCGAGCCACCATGTATAGCTCCATGAAAGCTATTCCATGCTGCTACCATCAACAGGAAGTTGTGCTGTAGGTGCTGGGGGTCCTTACCTGAGCTTCCAGGCTCCCAGATGCAGATGTAGGAGACAAGAAACAGCACAGTCTGTTGAAGACACAGGACCATACCTCTCAGAAGGAGCCACCTCCACTCAGTGGTTCTGGGAACAGTTCTTCTTATTGTATCTTAGTTAGGAGTCACAGAGTTGCAGAGCACAGAAACAGGCCCTTTAGTCCAACTTGCCCTTGTTGACCAAGATGCCGACCTGAGCTTGTCCCATTTTCAATTAGTTGGCTCATCTTCATCTAAACCTTTGTCATCTGTGTACCTGTCTAAATGTTTTCTAAACATTACTTCTATTACTTCCTCGGGCAACCATACGCTCATTATTCTCTGTGCCACTCAGTTACTCTCTAAATTTTCCCTCTCTTACATATGGTTTTAGACTTCTCTGTTCTTAGAGAAAGACTGTGATTGTTCACCCTTTCTCTGGCCTTGTGATTTTATGTGCTTTTATAAGCCCACCTCTCAGCATCCTACGCTCCAGAAAAAAATATGCCCCAGCCTATCCAGTCTTGTTAATATTTTTGTTAATTTTTACTGCAGCCTTTCCAGCTTAATGACATCCTTCCTATAATAGTGACCAGAAATACTCAAAATACTCCAAGTATGATCTTACCAATCTCTTGTAAAATGGATATATTAACCTTAATTATGAAACAAAAACTAAATTGGAGAAACGTGTCTTACCTTGTTTTCTTTAAATTTCATGGTTGTGTGTTTGCATAGTTTTCCTATCAGTTTTAAGACCATGTAACTAGGTTAATAAAATAATACCAAAGCAATTGTTATCTTTACATTTGTCCTATTGTGACTAAATTACATTTCCCACTGCCACTGTGGGGCCATTTTACAAACGTCTCAAAAAATGAAAACCTAACGAGCAAGAATTGCAGCTAGATTATCAGCAGTATTCTGCTATGGACTTGATCTACAGGGAGAAAGATTGACATTGGCTAAAGTCATTTCACCAGCAGCTGCTACAGAGAGAAAGCATTAATCTCATTTGCTTGGGCTGGCAATGAACCACAGCTCCATGCGCAAAAAGGTGGTGCTTCCTTCTCTTATGTATCTATTATTTCTACAAGCTGTACGCTGGAGAATGGAAACAAAGCCTTACACATTCCACTGGATTGGAACAGTGAAAAGCAAGGCGAACAGCTGGGGTGAGAGTGAAGTTCCCTCCTTCTGACAGCTGTCAAGGGCCTTAACACACAGGGTAGGCTTTCTCAGGCTTGATAGAGGCTGGTGGCTCAACAGCAACTGAGGTGGGAAGGAATCAGGCCAGTTCCTAGTGACTGTACCTCCAATGTTAGCAACACACCACCATCTCAGCAACAGTGTTGTGGGGTGCCATCTGGATCAATCCTGAGCAATGAGACAAAAACACATTTTCACTTTAGCATCGAGAAGCACGCATGAGCTTCACCATGACAATAACGACAGGTTGTGTGTAGTGAGCAACTAATTTCCAGAGGAATGGAGCAATGTTCCATTTTCAGAGGAACAGGCAAGGGCATCCTGATTTTCAGATGTACTCTGGGTGCTTCGCAAGGTGGAGGATGTACTCTGGGTGCTTCGCAAGGAGGAGGAGAAAGAGATCCTCAACTTGCATGGGTCCTAGAAGGCCTGTTGACAGTGGGAGGAAGTCACTGATTACAGTAATGGACACGTACACATTGCCTTAAACATGATGCATCCAGCTAACAGATTTAGTACTCACTACAGGTTTTGGTCATAAACACTACTACATTATTCCTCTTTTGCACTTATTATTTATTGTTGTAATGTAGAGAAGTTTGTACTGTGTATCTTCCAATGTAATGCGATTGAAAAACAACACATTTCACAAAGCATGCCAGTGATAATAAGCCTGGTTCTGCAGTTTGCACGTCCTCATATTGAAGCAATCACAAAGAAGGCACATCAGTGGCTATTCTTGATTAGAAGTTTGGAGAGATTTGGTACGTCAACATGGAGTCTATAAAATTTCTACAGATGTAGCGTGGTGAGTATTTTGACTGGTTACATCACTGCCTCGTGGGGAGACTCCAATGCACGGGATCAGGAAAAGCTGCACAGGGGTTTGGACTCTGCCAACTCTAGCCTCCCCATCATTGAGGACATCTTCAAAAGGAAGTGCCTCAGGCATCCATCATTAAAGGCCCTGAACATCCATGGCATTCCCTCTTCTCATTTCTACCATCTGGGAGGAGATACAGGAGCATGAAGATGCACACACATCATTTTAAGAATAGCTTCTTCCCGTCCTCCATCAGATTTCTGAATGACCCATGAACGCATGAGCACTAACTCACCATTTTTCCCTCTTTTTGCACTATTTATTATTTTTAATGTTTCTTATTGTAAATTATAGTATTTTTATTTATTACACCATATTGCCATTGCAAAACAACAAATTTCACATCACGTAAGACAGTGAGAATGAACCAGATTCTGATCCTGATTCTTCCTAATGACTGTGTGCATTTCTAGAAGGTTCACTGGTTTCCTTCCCCATCCCAAAGACAGGTGATAGAGGCACAAAACACAAAGGCCATTCGGCCCATCAGGTCCATGACGACTTATCCATGCCAACTTCTTTTTAATCTGTGTTAGGTCCATTGTCCTCTTTATAATTTTAATGCTTGTCTAAATGTTATGGGTGTCTCTCACTCCCACCTACACACTGAGCATATTTCAGATTTTTCCATGTGAACAAACTCCCCTCAGATCACCCTTAACCTCCTCCCTCTCACCTCTTGTCTTGTTTTTGGCACACCATGGGAAAGAGACTTGCTGGCAGATGAAAGGCTGTTGTAAATTCTCATTTTATACAGGTCAATGGGAAGAAAGAGTCGAAGACAACTGATGGACAATTCTGAGAGACAATAAGATACAGAGATGCAAGGGATGAAGGGTGATGGGTGAGAACCCGTAAGATTGCACTGCTAGAAGCTGTCATAGACTTAATAGGCCAAATGACCCCCTTTTGTGCCATTATAACTATAGCGAGGAAGAGCAGCAGGGGGGAAAATTATCTGACAACATACATCTCTGAGAACAAATTGCATTCATTCATGTTTGTTTAATTGCATTGAAACATTTGCTGGGCTTTGAAGTTTATATCTTTTTAAATTTAACTTTAATATTCTTTTGAACAGTGTTTAATTTTCTATTAGTATTTTGTTATTTTTTTAGGCATGTAAAGATTAAAGATATTTATATTCAAGCTGTTCGTCAGCTTTAGGAGCCAGTTGGGAAGAGGAATGCAGCTTAATCAGCTGACAAAGAACACGTATGGGACTTGTGATTATGTCGCAGGGCTGGTCAATCAGCTTGGAGATTCATGGACAGATTTTCTCATCACACTGTCTTACACCAGGGGAAGAGGCATTTTGGCCAGCTGAATCCACACTAAGCTTTAAACACCTGTTTTGAACTAAGGCCACTTTTTTATTCTCTGCACATCGCTAACTTCCCTCAGAAATAACCATCCACCAGCAATATAGGGCAATTTACAGAGGTCAATTAATCTATTAACCTAAATGTCTTTGGTATATGGAAGCATTTGTGGGAAACCTACATATCAGCCTGAAGAACGTGCAAACTCCACATTGACACTACCCAATTTCAATATCAAACTCGTCCTGCTGCAGCTGTGAAGCTGTGTGGGAGCTGCTGCTTTTGGAAGGAGATGTGTCATTAAAACTAATGAATTAATGCCTGATCAGAGGTAATTTTTAAGGAGTTTTTAAATAAGATTGAGAGGTGGAACTGTCTAAGCAGGTAATACTAAGACCAAGGACTTTGATAGCTAAGCTCCGAACACCAGTGGCTGGCTGAACACAAATTACATAACAACCTCTCACTCAACATCAGCAAAACCAAAGAGCTGATTATCGATGTTAGGAGGAATAAGTTGGAAGACCATGAACCAGTCCTCATGAGGGGATTGAAGGTAAAGAGGGTCAGTAGATTTAGATTCCTTGGTATTATCACATCAGAGGATCTGTCCTGGGACCAGTATATAAGTGCATCACAAAGCAGGAACAGCAGTGCATCGACTTTCTTAACTGTTTGAGTAGACTCAGCATATGTGTTGTTACATACCTCGTGGGTATCTTGTGATTGTCTTATGACCATGATGTAAATGAGTATCTTGTGAGCATGATGTAATGATCTTGTAATGGTGTGGTGTTGTAATTTTCCCGCCAGTGTGAGGTCATGTGATGACACGTTCTCAACAGGTATGTAACGGGAAACTCCTGTTGTTACACAGTTGATCCATTGTTTAATTCATCAGTTACTCCATTATGCTGCGTATTCGTCTCATGATGCAGTTTTGGTTTAATGTGAAGTTTTATTTTCTATTGTAAGTCTGGTATTGGAGAGTGAAGACCTTACTAAAGTACGGGAACGTGAAGGATTGAGTAAAGTTGGTGTTGTTCGGTGGTTTCATAAAGGATCGATCTTATTGAGTCTCGTTCAGAGATAGTGACCTGCATCTGAGATAGCCCCTGTAAGATCAGGAAGGTTTTTGCAGTGTTCATTCACCAGGAAAGGGTCAGTTTCTTTAAGCCGTTTTATTTCCTTCGTCGTGAATCCTTTGGACAGAATCAGCAGTAACTTCACGTCTTCGAATAAATCCGTTTCCAGAGAAGTCTCTCATTATTGACTGCGTAAATCACTTGGAGTTTTGAATTTACCATTTTAAGACTGTGTTCGAATTTACCACTTTAAGAACTGTTCCAGAGTTGCCATATAGCAGTTAACTTCCGATTAAGTCAGTCGTTTGAATACTCCTCGCTATTGTTGAGCAGAGTTTAATAAATATTTATGTTTGTTTTTAAAACCACACTCAATTCTATATTCATTGTTGCTGGTCACATGACAAAGTCACTAAAAACTTTGCCCAGCAAATGGAAAATTCTCCCAGAAAGTGATAGATACATCCCAGTCCAACACAAGTGAATCCCTCCCCACCACTGAGCATGTCTACATGAAACATTGCCACAAGAAAGCACCATCCAGCATCAAGGACACCTGTCATCCAGGCTATGCTGTCTTCTCACTACACCAAGCAAGAGGCATAGAAGCCTTGGTTCCCACTTCACTAGGTTCATAAACAGTTATTACCCTACAACATTCGCCATAATTCTAAACTAATTCTCCAACCTGCAAGCTCACTTTGAAGGCCTTTTCGCAGCTCATGTTCTCAATGTTATTTCTTTTGTTTATTTATGCAGTTTGTCTTCTATGCATTGATTATTTGTCAGTCTTATTTGTATAGTTTTTTTGTTAATCCTATTGCATTCCTTCATATTCCTATAGACGCCTGCAAGAAAATGAATCGCAAGGTAACATATAATATCAGAATTCTAGAAGTAAAGTTCACTTTGACTTTAACTTACTTTGAATTATTATCAATGTGAGTGGAATCAGTAATCACTCAGGGAAACACAAAAGATTGGGCATTACACGTTTCTGGGATCTGTTTTTTGGAGGAAGTCTTCCTTCATTCGAACAACTGTCAACTAAATATAGTTTACCAAAAACCCATTTTTTTCGGTACTTACAAAATAGAGATTTTCTGCAATCTCAAATATATATATTTCCTAATAGTCCTAATAAGAACGTATTAGATGAAATTCTTAATATGAAATCATTCTATAATGGTTCAATATCCAATATTTATGATATGTTGTTGGGAATGAGAAATGACTCTTTAGACAAAATCAAAAATCTTTGGGAACAAGATTTACAGACCTCAATTTCTGAAGAAACTTGGAATGAGATTTTAAATTGGTTAATACTTCGTTATGTGCTCATCATTCCCTCTTACAATTTTAAAGTGGTTCATAGGGCTTATATGACCAAGGATAAGTTATCTGGTTTTTATATGGATATATCTCCCCACTGTGATAGGTGTAACAATGGAGAAGCTTCATTTATTCATATGTTTTGGACGTGCCCAAGTCTTGGAAAATATTGGAAGGAAGTATTCCAAACTTTTTCTGTACTCTTTAAAGTAAATTTTAAGCCTAATCCTTTGACTGCCCCATTTGGTATTGTTGGAAGGAAAGATATCATTTTGAAGACATCTGATCTGCACATTCGGGCTTTTATCTCTCTTATGGCTAGGAGGGCGCTTTTGTTTAAATGGAAGGATGCTGTTCCGCCTAATCATGCTCAGTGGTTACGGGATGTTCTGGCATGCCTAAATTTAGAAAAGATTCATTGTTCAATTTCTGAAACTAACCAAGATTTTCAAACTTCGTGGGGGCTGTTTTTAAGTTATTTTCATAATCTTTGACTTCTTGTTAAAGTACAGAAGTTGGTTAATAACATATTTTATTATTTTATCAGTTTTTTTTCCTCTTTTTTTCCCCAAACAGCTTTGACTTTGGTAGTGGGTGTAGATCTCTTTTTTTAATAAAATTGTTTATATTCTAATACATGAATTAATCTAATCTCTATCAAGATAGAGTAAGGGATTTGTTAATGTGATTCAATATACTGTATTTGGTATTATATTTTTCTTTTGTTTTATAATATGTAATCTCTTGGACTATATTCTTCTATATAGAAATCAATAAAAAAAATTGGAAAAGACAGAGAAACACAAAAGGCTAGAAATCTATGCACTTCCTCTAAGACAGACACAGTGAGAAACTGGGGATACGTATGCATATTACATGTTATATCCAAAAAGATAACAAGACAACTAATAATCTTAACATGTCACCCACCTTATTTTGTGGGGGTGTGTACAGTGAGGGTGAGGATTCTGTGAGTTGTACAGCAGGCATTAAACCCCTCAAGGCCTGGTCCAGGAGCTTGCTGCTCACCCAGTGCTTTTCTCCATCACACAGGCCACTTGGCAAAGCAATTCCCTGGAATATTTCATAATAACTGCATACGCTATTGGATACATTGAGCTATACAAAATGCTCCAGCTTAGAAGTGTTTTAGTGTGAATGCTAACATGAAGCTGCTGTTCTGTGAGTAGGGGCTCGGATGCAGTATATTCAGAGCAAGTAAATGAGGATGAATTTTGAATGCAAAGCCTCAGAATTACCATTTCTGAACACAATGTTTACTTACATATTGAACTTTATGAAATGATACCTAACAAAGAAAGTCAGGGACCTATAGCTGGATTTTCAAGTCTGAACTGAGAGGCCTGTAAATGTGTCCAGTGGAAAGCTAACTTGGAAATCACCTCCATGGTTTTCATCCATGTGAACAGAGCTTTCTTCTTGGTAATTTTAGTGAAGTGACAGGATTAGATATGCTGAGTCCAGCACTGGGAACAAACCTGAGGACCTTCTCTCATAGTGTCGTTCCCTCTATCCCTCAGTTCCACCTCTTCAGGTTCAATCCCAAGTGTGGCCATTTCCATTTACCATTTCATGACCTGAGCACCACCCCAGCTCCACAGAGATGACAAAAGCCGTCTACGTATCACATGTATCACCCTATCCCAGGCCCTGAACAATTCTGGGCCATTGAACCGATGCAAGAAAACAGGTGAATCAGAGAACAATTTGGCTACAATAATAATTTAGAACTCTTCTGGTTTCCAATATTTGATGCTGTCTCATCTCCTCCTGTGGTTTTCCAGCATTCCTTCAACTGTAGAAAGAGCAGCAATCTGAGCTGTGCCTTCAGCTCCTACGTGTCTGAGAAAAAATACTTCTCTTGGGTTACTTGTTGTATTTATATGATAATTCCCAGTTCAAGTTTTGAACTGTTCCACAAGTCGTTCTTATGGAAACATCTGCATGATGCTAAGCTAGGGCACATCATCAGTGATGTTACTTGGGGTAGTCGGGGGTTTCGGGTCTTTCAGCATCATATACCCTCGCCCAGGCGACCTGACCGGGGTTGATCAGATCCCAGCCTGTGTCCTAGCAGCAACCCACAGATCTGTCCTCTTTATCCAGAGCCATCTTGACGCTTTCTCTGCTGCATCTGTGGTGGTAGAAATGGCTCTCCTTCTTCTCTGTCCCGTGATTCCAAGTGCAGTGTACACTTTGCAGAGCGACTGGCCTGCAAAGCCATGACAGCTGATCTCCACGGGCCAACACTTTGATCTCCAGCCTCTTCTTTGGCAGTTGTCCTTCAGATCTTCATACTGGTCTCTTTTCCGCTCGTAGGTGAAGAGCAACCTGGTTGCGTTCTGGTGTTCCATTGGTCTTTCCCCCTCTTTGACAAAGCAGATGGCATTCTTGACCGAACTTGTTTTCCGGCAGATGTTAAGGGTGCTGCAAATTGTCTTAGTAATTGTCTGGAGGACCTGGTCATGCCGCCACCGATAACAGCCATCGGCAAGAGCTCTGGGGCAGCAGCTCAGAATATGCTCTAGCGTACCAGTCTTCTCACAGAAGGAGCAAGCTGGTCATTCTGCAAAGTCCCAGCAGTGCAGGTTTGATGGGCTAAGAAGGGCGTCATAAACAGCCTGGTTAAGGAACTTGATGCAGTGTGGATCCACCATCCAGAGATCGTTCCGCGTGATCTTTTGCTCAATCACCTGCTCCCATTTGGTCCAGGCTCCTTGCTGTTTCATTGCCACTGCTCTGCTAGTCCTCTCCTCCTTCACAGCTGCCCTTACTTCATTCTGGACCAGATCTCATCACTCTTTCCCTTGTACTTTGTCAAAATGGGGGACCTCAAGGCTTCCGAGTCCAACTCTCCCCTTGGAGACTGTCCCCACCAGCACCTTATGGCGCAGTCACTCTCAGCTTCTTCCACTGCAGCCTCTGCTCTCCACTTTCTTCCAGTTCTCACCGCCACTCTTGCTTCGGCAACCTTTGGATCTGAAGATTCCCAGAACTACAGCACCTCTCTTGCTCGCAAAACCTTGAACTCCTCCTCGATGGATTTCAGGGGGAGCCTCAATTTGCAGTTATTCCCGTATAGAGCGATGCTGCTGATGTTCCTTGGTAAACCCAGCCATCTTCACAGGAACCAGCTGACTACTCTCTCTAATTCATCAACAGTGGAAATTGGAAACTCATAGAGAAGCAGTGGCCAGAGGATTCTTGGTAGTATCCCGTGCTGGTAAATCCATGCCTTAAACTGCCCTGGAAGGCCAGTCCTGTCAACCTCTTGCAACCGTTGTTCAAACTCCCCACAGGTGTTTCTTATTGCCGCCTTAGTGTTGCATCAAACATCTTCCCAAGACTTTTAACAGGGTCTCTGTGATGGTAGGAATTGGAATGTCCTCAATAGAAAAACAAAATTTCTTCAGTACTCTCCCCTCCTTCAGCACTACAGATCTTGATTTTGCAGGCTTAAAGGACATCCTTGCCCACCTCATCAAACTTTCCAGCCCCTTAAGAATCCACCTAGCACCAGGCACTGACTCCGTAGTGATAGTCAGATCATCCATGAAGGCTCGTATTGGTGGCTGGCAGATCCCAGATCTTAATTTTGGGCCTCAACACTCTGGCTCTGCAGATTTCACCAGCATATTCATTGCCAGGGTGAAAAGGATGACTGAGATGGTGCAACCTGTGATGATACCAATCTCCAGCCTGCACCAGTCTGATGTTATTGGCCCTGTTGAGACTGTCAAGTGGAACTTGTTGTAGTAGTCCATAAGGAGGCCTCTGATTCCTTCAGGATCATGGTGCCTCCTCAGAGTGTCTTCAACAACCTTGTGGTGGATTGATCCATAGGCATAGGCCAAATCCAACCACAAAACCACTAGGTCACCCTTATTCTCTCTGGCCTCTCTCAGGAGCTGTGTGATGACTCCAGTGTGCTCCAAGCAGTCTGGTACCCTTGGAACGCCACCCTTCTGGACGGAGGTGTTGATGTAATTGTTCATCAGGAAGTACTCTGTTAGACGCTTTGCCACCACGCTGAAGAAGATCTTCCCTTCAACACTGAGCAAGGATATTATCCGAAACTGGCTGATGATCTCGGAGTTCTCTTCTTTTGGAATCCACACTCTGTTTGCATACTTCCATTGATTGGGTACTTTGCCTCTCTTCCAGATGGCCTTGAGGATTCTCCACAGCTGCCGGAGAGGTTGGGGGCAGCGTTTGTAGATGTTTTAGGTGGTGCCACTCGGACCAGGAGCTGAGCCAGCTCTGGCTTTCTTGACTACTTGCTGAAACTCCTTGAAGAGAAGCTCTCGAAGGTCGAAAGCCTCTGTTGGTTCTGCTGGGGCGATGAGGGCATCACTGTCTCCCAGTTCAACTTCTCTGTCCGGGTTACTGAAGGTGCTTTGAAGATGGTGGTCCGTCTATTCCTTTGTGCAGGACAGCTTTCCGCTTCTCTTCTGACCTAGCAGCTGATTGGTGAACTGAAATGTGTTGCTGATAAATGCAGATCCTTTCCGTGCTCTTTCTCTCCTGCGCCTCCAATGTTGCTCCGCTCTTCTCAGAGTTATGAGTCTTTTCCTCAACATCACACGCAGTTCTTCCAGTGGTTCCCTATCCTCATGGTTTTCCAATTTATGTTGTTGCTTGAGCACCTTGAGTTCTTTCCGGATATTGTGGATTTTGGTGGCTCTGTTGTTTTTAACATATGGCTCTTTCACACTCTTCTCTTCCTTGGCACCAAATTTTTCTGCTGCCACAGTTATGGTCACTGTTGTCATTATCTGCAATCTCCTCTCCACACCGCCTTTGGCCACTGTTTCCAACACTAGATCTACATCCTCATCAAGTCTTTGCCACTCTGTTGTCTGGCAGGCTTTGGGCCACCTCATCCGCAGGGTCTGAGATGTGATGGTGGGATGCACAGCTTGCACCACGCGGAGGCTCTCAGTACTGACCCTGACCCTAACCCTGCTCCTCCTCTGTCTCACCAGATTGGGAATCTGCACATTGTGGTGCTCCATGTTGCTCTTTACATTTCATCTTGACCGGTGGATTTTCAAGTCTCTCTGGTTCTTACAAATTTTGCCACAGATGCACTGTATACTCATTGTCATTTGTTCTTTGCACTGGGTCGGTAGCCTTGTATTCGTCCAGCTGGGAAGCTCTTGCATGCCGCCCCCCACCCCCCCCCCCGGCGGGCTTCCTTGGGGGTACCTTTCCATTCTTTGATCCATAGCCTTCTTGGGTACTCCTTTACAGGAACTGTGGTTAGGGCTGCTAACCCACCCCACCCCAGTTTGCTGTCTTTCCAGGCTGTCAACCAGACTCTTCCTGGTAGTCACTGGTGTCCCAGGAGGTAGTTCTTACAGGAACATCTGCATGATGCTAAACTAGGGCACGTCATCAGTGATGTTACCTGGGGTCGTCAGGTGTTTCGGGTCTTTCAACATCATACACCCTCGCCCAGGCGACCCGACCGGGGTTGATCAGACCCCGTCCTGTGTCCTAGCAGCAACCCATGGATCTGCCCTCTTTATCCAGAGCCATCTTGATGCTTTCTCTGCTGCATCTGTGGTGGTAAAAATGGCTCTCCTTCTTCTCTCTCCCGTGATTCCAAGTGCCGTGTACACTTTGAAGAGCAACTGGCCTGCAAAGCCACAACACCCGACCTCCACGGGTCAACACTTTTCTCTCCAGCCTCTTCTTTGGCAGTTGTTCTTCAGATCTTCATACTTGGCTCTTTTCTGCTCGTAGGCCTCCTCCATGCGTTCTTCCCACAGCACAAGCATAAGAACATGCTTTGATGCGTCGGACCACAACACAATGTCGGGCCGCAATGTAGTCTTTGTGATGTGGGGAGGAAACTGCAGCTGTTTTTCCAGGTCTGCTTTTAGCTTCTGGTCTTGCACAGTGAAGAGCAACCTGGTTGTTTTCTGGTGTTCTGTTAGTCTTTCCCCCCTTTGACAAAGCAGATGGTATTCTTGACCAGACTTGTTTTCTAGCAGATGTTAAGTGTGCTGCAGATTGTCTCAGCAATTGTCCAGGGGACCTGGTCATGCCGCCACCAATAATGGCCATCAGCAAGAGCTCGGGGGCAGCAGCTCAGAATATGCTCTAGCATACCAGTCTTCTCATAGAGGGGGCAAGCTGGTCATAACATTTATCCAGTTCAACCCAATTGACTTCAGAATTACAAAGCTTTCTTTGATATCTCTTCAGTTACAAGCTCTGAATGCTACAGTTGGAAGTTCCCACCTGCTTCAAAAGGGCAACAATTATACCACTGCCCAAGGAGAGCAGTGTGAATTGGCTTAACGACTGTCATCCAGCCTCTCTCACATCTATGGTTAAGAAATGCTTTTAGATTTGGTCATAGCTAGAATCAACTCCTGCCTCAGCAAGGGCCTGGACCCACTGCAATTTGCCTATTATCACAATAGGTCTACAGCAGGCACAATCTCATTGGCTCTCCACACAGCCAGAGTTCACATGGACAATACAAATACCCATGTCAGGATGCTGTTCATTGACTACAGCTCAGCATTTAACACCATCATTCCTGCAGTTCTAATTGATAAGCTACAAAGCCTGGACTTGCTAACTCTCATTATCAATACTACATGGCAATCTTCATGGCCAGTACTTTAATTAATGATCTACCATAACAACAACCCAATATTTGGAGGAGAATAGTGTCAATAAATCATTTTAAAAAGTTTTGCTTACCACTCAAAGAGAAACTCACTATTTTATGGTCTCTGTTGCTGGGATGTGAGGAGGGAAACACACACATCACTTCTACAAAATGAACATTAAAGGACACAGTAATGGATGCTGATGTAAAAACTGTGAGCAATATTTCGGTGCATGGATAAACATAAACATTAATGAGGCAAAAGTGCTCAGAAGTCTGATGTTTACGAGGATTAAGTTCATAAGGAGGTTCTAACAGGGGACTTATTGCCCTGTTAGTGTACAACTGGATGCAGCCTCCCTGGAAACATGCACCTCACACTCTTCCTGCTGACAGATATTGTTAAGGCTTCATCAACACACCAGTGACATTGGCTAAGCACCCGAAATGTGTGTGTGCTGCACGGCAGCCATTCTACCTTCAGATAGTTGGGCAAGTTTGGGTATTCTGCCCTTGCCCAACAGTTTTCCCCATTTTCTTAAGCTGGACAAATAGATAACACCAGTCCCGGCGTAGCTGTAGCTGAAGACAATTTTATTATTCACTCATGTGTTACAGTAGGCAAGGAACTGATGTGAAAAAACAGTATTTCTTAGTATCCTAACAAAAGGTAGATTCAAATATTGATTGAAATTCCTTTGGCTTCTAACAAGTGCTACTAAATGGAACGTACAAACGATTATGTAATGGCCGACCTAATGTCAAAGACTAATTGCTTAAGAACTCAATAATAAGCAATCAGCAATAGCTATGAACTTACAAGTAGTGAGATCCAACAAGTAGAGATAAACAAACCACATCAGGGTGGACATGACATTGGCCCTGGGTTTTCTGTTCACGATCAAGTGGATCTGAATTGGGTGATAATCATGAGATGGAGACCTTCCTTATTCTGGGGAGAGAATAACCCTTCATCTTTAGATCTATTCCATCAAGATTGCTGGTCCCATGGCAGGGAACTTATCTGCTTTCTTCTTCAGTAGCCGAGTCAGCCTAAAATGTGCTGGTACTGAAAGCCAACCTGATAGCCAACATCTTCCTTGCACATGGGTGGGGCAGACACAGGCTAATGGGAATTGCACTTAGTCAGCAATGGAGTGGGAAACATTTAGCATTCAGTCTTAATGTGGGTAAATGATACTAACATTTATGAAACTATGGGAGGTGTAGACAGGGTAGGTAGTCAGAGTTTACTTTGCACCCAGGATGCAAGTGCCAAATGTCAAGAGGGTCCAGACTGAAGGTGAGAGGGGAAAATTTAAAAGAGAAGTGCAAAGCAAGATTTTATTTACATCGAGAGAGAAAAGTGCCTGGAATCAGAATCAGGTTTATTATCACTGGCATACATCTTGAAATGTGTTGTTTTGTACAGCAGTTCAGTGCAAGACAGAAAAATTATTATTAAATGGATACATAGATAGGTAGTGCAAAAGGGGAATAGCAGGGTAGTGTTCATGGCTTCATGGACTATTCAGAAATCTGATGGTGGATGGAAGATGATAAGATAGAGGTGGTTAATAAGTTTTTAGAGACATGAATATGCAGAGAATTGAGAGATGTAGACCATGTGCAGACAGGTGTGGAGTTTAAATTGGCAAAATAGTTGGAACAGACATCGTGGGCCAAAAGCTGTACTGTTCTATGTTCTTGAATGGGAATAGTGCAGATGGGCAGAAAGATCAGCATTGACATGGTGGGCTTATTTCTAACCAATAAGTTTCCATGTCTCTAAGACTCACAGGATGACCATTCATTTGCACATAAGGGCAATGAGGAGACAGCACAGGGTTTCCCCCACTTCCCTCTTAAAGTCAGTAATAAAGCTGTGAAACTAACCTTATTCCTCAGGTTGATAAACTCACAGTGTTCTCCTATACCACCCCCTCAGCAGGGAAGACGTAAATAACTAACCAAACAAGTTCCTTGGAGACTGGCTACCTTAGGAAGAGATATTCACCCACAATCTAGACATTAGAGGCCACGTCCTTTAGCTCCACTCTGTTTCTTTTCAGAAGGAAGTGCAAGGCCAAGATTTTCCTTTCGGGACAGAGGGAACATTCAGAGGCCCCATCGATATTATGGAGAAGAGTATCAAACAGAGCGCACACCCACGAGGCCTGCCTCATCCTTCACCCTCTAAGTATATGAAGGGGTAGGCCCCTCCCCAAATGGCCACTCCCTTCCCTGCAGCTCAGGGAACACAAAATTTAAAGCAGAGAAGGCCAACATTAATGTAATAAAAATTGCACAGGAGAATTTTAGCAACAACTCAAATCAAGTGCTTCATTTGATGAATAGGATGCAAGTATACCTAGTTTTGCCTTCCCATAGGTCAAAGCACGTATTTTTTGGCAAAATTCGACCCTGTTGCTTAGATATAGCAACAGTCATTTCAAAAAATGCTGCAAGGATTGGCTTGTCAATGTATCAATCTTGCATAGATTTTGCTCATGGTTTCTGTTCACGCCTACTTGTTGGAAGTGTAAAATATCTCTGCTCTGTCGTAATTTCCTAGGAATAGCAATACCAATCAGGGATGAGTTTTAATTTTTAAATTTAGACAAAAAGTTGCTTGAAAAAGATATCCAAAGACTATAAAAACCTTGGGTATTTACCCCAAAACATTATGAGGTACTACAGGAACTGATGATTGCAGTTCAACAAGCAATAGATCTTTGAGCAAGGGTCTTCACTAAATCTCTTTCGTGAATTTATGTTTCAACAAAAACCACTGCATCCATCTGCTGTAATGAGGGAGAAGCTCACATACACTCTGCCTCATTTAATTTCACCCCAAATGAACAGAAACTTACTGCCTTAGAATGATGTCTTACTTTGGTATTCCATACAATTACTGCAGTAAGACCACTGCAAGGGGACAATCCATTTATTATACAAACAGAGTTTACGGCTTTGAAAATGATAGTAAATTACCAACAAATGAACAGAGAGCTACCATAATGATATAGGAATGGCAAATACTATACAAGACCAAACACCTTAAAGTGGTGCGTTTCTGTGTGTTGCTTGAAATTCCAGCATCTGCAGATTTCCTCGTGTTTGCGACCTTAAAGTGGGAATGTGTTCCTAAGAGCAATGACCTAAACACCTTATCTGTCATGGAAGATGCAAAACCATCTTCTCTATGACTTAACAAAGCAAGGCATCCTTGGTGTTACCATTTTGGCCGACCTGTCCTGGCCCAGCATGTAGGTGCAATTGTGAAGAAAGCACAGCAGCACCTCTACTGCCTTAGGAGTTTGTGGTGATTCTGCATGACATCTAACTCTTTGACAAACTTTTATAGATGTTTAGTGGAAAGTGTATTGACTGACTCACTTCTAATAACTCTTCATACCATGTTCTCTATTATTTATTGCTTATTTATTTATTACCATTGGCCAGTGGTGCAGTGGTATCCACACCGAGCTTTGAGGCGAGACGTCCCAAGTTCAAATTCGGACGGACGGCTCCTTGCACGCTTTCCATCTGTGTTGGGTTGAGCATTGAGCTGGAAACTCAGCCTCATAAGAAAAAAGAAAAAAATCTAAATAAACAGCAAGGTTTCCACTTGATACGCCACAAGGCGCAGAGAGGAACAACAATTTATTATTATTATTTCTTTCTTTTTGCATCTGCGCAGTTTGTTGTCTTTTGCACACTGGTTGAATACCCAAGTTGATGTGATCCTTCATTGATTCTATTATGGCTACAATTCTGCTATGAAGTTATTGAGTATGCCTGCAAGAAAATGAATCTCCAGGTTATATGTGGTGACCTGTATGCACTTCAGCAATGAAGTTACTTTGAACTTTGAACTTTAGAGCACTATTCTCAAATACGGTACTGTGATGGGTTGGTAATGGAAATCCAGAAAGATGCATCCACTCAATTATAATATCTGCTCTTAATTACAGAAGGAAAACTTATTGGAAACTGAAATTGAACCACATGAGTTGCAAGCGCAGCATTTATGGAATCAAAAAGCTCAAATTGCAGAGGCGAAAACAAGAAAATAAAACTGAGTCAATACTGACTCTACCTGGTCAACTGCTAGATGGAGAACACACAGAGGTAAACACTTCCACATTTCTCCACATGGAAGAATATTTATGAGCGATTATTGACTAGACCACTCGCACCTGCATACATGCCAACTGAGGGTCTCCCTTCAGTGGTAAAAGTTTTCAAGTCATGTGTGAACAAGAAGGCATACAAATGGATTACAGCACTCCATTCCAGCTGCTATTGAGTGGAATAGGGGAGCAGAGGAATCGAGAGATTATGCAAGGCCTGGCAATACTAGTCTAATTTTGAGGCACTTGTCCCTGAAGTGCAACTGAGTGTAAACAGAATGCCTACTATGAATGTAACTCCTTATTTCTCCATATATAATGTTCACCTAAATACATCCCTAAGCACTAAATTAGACTAACTATCACCTACACCCGATACAACTCTCCTCAAGGAATTGAGAAAATTTATGGGAATTCAAGGAAAAACAAAAGAACCTGACAGGAATGTTTGGAGACTACAACAAGGGGACTGGGTCCAAAAACAGGAAATTCCATAAAAATAATTCTGACCCTAGTTTCCATCCTAACTGAAAACCTCCTTTTCTCATTACCCTGCTTATCAATGATACAACTGTGGTAATCGAGACTGAGAGGGAAAACAAGACTATAAATAAAAACCTTCTCCACAGATAACATAAAACCTGTCACAGCAGGATTTATTTCCCCAGAATCAGTGGAACCCTCAATTTAAGTTGGTATATGGGTCCACCACGGAAAACCTACACCTGAACGGGTGGAGTGGGGATGAGTTATGGTGGTTGTCCATTGTGCCCAACAATGACAGGAAACCTGTGTGTGAGAACTTTTAAAGTGGAAGAGTTGTTGCATTGGGGCAGTTACACTCAAACCTCAGAAGTCTGGGTCCAGTGGTGCGAACAAGCTTCACAGACTAGGGTCTCCCTTGGTGCAGTGGATGATCATGACATCTTCTGTGCCTTGTCATGCCTATTACTCTCCATAGAGTGTCGCAGTACTGCTCTCTCGCGTTTGGATGACACTGTAGACTTTATCCACCTAGTCAACTGAAAATCATTTTGCATGCTGGGACAGGCATGTCCCTATCTCACCAGGGTATAAGACCGCTAGTTACCCTCACCTGGTTTAGCCCAGCTGTCGAAGCAGTGTACTGGGGTGTGGCCACTGCCGTACGTCAGAAGCTACTTAGAGACCCAGATGAGAGCTGAGTGTCCCGTGGAGAACAAAGGTGAGTGAGCTGCCCCAGACTGGATACGACAAGTCCTTCATCAGAGGTATTACCTATCCCTGGACACCCCTTACATCTCGGATGCATTGTATTGAAAAGGTACAAACAATATTTAGATCTAAAAAACAATGAGAAAATTTCCTCTTCACTTGAGGAAAATCTCAGAGACGTTATCCTGGGGATAATACTTACAGATTGCGTTGTTATTTTCAGAGTAAGACCGACTCAAATTCCAGGAAGAAATGCTGCTTTTGCTGTTTTTACCATTTGTTTTTTTTTTCAGAGGAAACCATATTTACTATGGAAATTGCTCATCTGGCTTGGACAACCCTAAAACTTAATGATTCATAAAATATTTGATATAGGATACCTGTGAGTAATGATGATTCTAATTTAAATATCATTAAATGGCCTATTACCTCTTCGTCATGTGAACTAATACAGTAGAACCCTTAATTCTTGTCTCTGACAAAGTGATTGTTCCTGCCCACTCTGACCTCATTGCAGATAAAATGAACATAGATACATGGGAAGGCAAAGAATCCCTTGCAGAAATGATTAACAAAGCCCCACTGATCTCCCACCCGGCACTTATCCCTGTAAGCATAAGTGCTACACCTGTCCCTGCACCTCATCTCTTGCAACCGTTCAGGGCCCCAAACAGTCCTTCCAGGTGAGACAACACTTCACTTGTGAGTCTGTTGGGGTCATCTATTGCATCCGGTGCTCCCGGTGCGGCCTCCTCTACATCAGTGAAACCAGACGCAGACTGGGGGACCGCTTCGTTGAGCACCTCCACTCTGTCCGCCATAACAGACAGGATCTCCCGGTAGCCACCCACTTCAACTCTGCTTCCCATTCCCATTCAGATATGTCCATACATGGTCTCCTCTACTGCCATGATGAGGCTAAACTCAGGTTGGAGGAGCAACACCTCATATACCGTCTAGGTAGTCTCCAGCCCCTTGGTATGAACATAGAATTCTCCAACTTCTGGTAATTCCCTCTCCCTCCCTTCCTCTACCCCTATTTCACCCTGCCCCCTCCCCCAGCTCCCTCATGGTTCCGCCTCCTTCTTCTACCACCCATTGTTTTCAGGGCTATGACGTCCCTGCTTCCCCTCCCCCACCCCTTTGTCTTTCAAATTACTGGTCTATCAACTGACACTACAAGCATTCTTCAAATCCTTCCCCATCTTTCATTCTTCAGTTCTGACGAAGGATTCCGGCCCGAAGCGTCGACTCATCGTTTCTGACTGATGCTGCCCGACCTGCTGAGTTCACCCAGCGTACTGAAAGTGTTGCTTTGATCTTTTACAGCATCTGCAGATTATTTTGTATTAACAAAACCGTAACAAAACTGAGAGTTTCCAGCCCAGGGATTAAAAGTAAACTAATACAGGAATCCCTTGAGATGGATCCCTCAACACTTTTAGAAAACTATAGCCACAGTTGTGTTATTGAATGACCCCACTCATGGGAACATTTCGTTGAAATAATTCATCTAGAGCATAGCGTACATCCTATTTTTCATGAAGCCTTTTACATTAAACAGATACTTTATTGTACTTTTCTTTTATGGTCATCAAGTATATGTACATACAAAGATTTTAGATGTTTCCATTTCTTCAGATTATGGCCACTATTCCACTCCATTGTCAAATGCCAAGGTAACATAACAATTTTCTGCATCTCTGGGTTATGTTCTAAATTGTTCAGTGAAGCCCTTGATCCAGGCTTTTGAATGGGGAGATAAGATGGAAGGATGCACTGAAGCAGAAGCTACGATAAAATGAAAATGTTTTCCTCCTTGGTGAACTGAAACTGATAAGTTCAATAAACCTTTCAGAGATTTTAGTCCCATAGACTATTGTATAGACCCAGATCTCCTATTTGCCTGTAATCAAACAGTTGTGAATAGTTTGTGCTGTGATACCCTACAACAAAATTAGTTCTGAATTATTGGTGGTCTTGCAAATTCTATTACATTTCAGATAGACTTCGCCTACAAGTTGAAAAATGGCGAAACAAACCTATAACAAATTTTACTGTTTGAGACCAAATGATAATGCTAAATTTGGGGGTTACACTGATGGCATTACTTCCAAAATAGACAAAGTTACATACACCGACAAGTTTTTAATTATTTCTGTGTGTTCAGTCACATGGTGTTACCATCAGCAGGCAGAGAGAAAAAAATGCAATTCAGCTCTAAACAATTTTCATAGATAAAAAATATATATGAGAGTAAAACTGCCTGTACAGTCATGCCTTGACAGTACCCACTCTCATAAATGCAGTGATGTAATCCTTCTGTCTTGGTGGAAGGTGGAATTTCTGATGACAAATGTTGCTCAGACATACTTCTGTCAGAGTTCCACCCACATTTTCAGGTTTATAAGGGTAATATGATTTTATCTATGTTGTGTATCTCAAGACAGGTCCATTTTTAAGGAACAATTTACAAACAGATGCAACAAAGAATGTTCTTGAAGAACTGAATATTTGTCAATAGTAGCTGGAAGAAAGTCAGTGAAATTAAAAGAATATTTACCTATGCATTTTGAGAGCAACGGAACTGACATAATCAGATGAGCAACATTCATTCGCAGACTCACTCTAAGCCCCTGACTGGCTTAATGCTCTAATTGCAACAATAGCTAAGAACTTTCCAGCTGTTGCATATTTAATTTCCATTGCAATAAATACAGATTCACACTACTTTAAATTGGGCTGAAGGTTTATTTTGGCAAATGTCCAATAGACAATTTACCTATCCTTTGGAATGAGTGTTTTAGTCATGCTCCTTTTATTTAATGTTGAAGTCCATAAGGATGGAAGTTTGGAGACTTCTGTTTGTTGTATAATGACTTCACTCCTTAGCCTTCATTAACTCTCATACTTGACTACTATGGATTATTTCTCATATACAAGAGAAAATCTGCAGATGCTGGAAATCCGAGCAACACACACAAAATGCTGAAGGAACTCAGCACACCAGGCAGCATCTATGGAAAAAAGTACAGTTGACATTTTGGGTCAAGACACTTTGGCAGGGCTGGAGAATTTTTCTCCAGCCCTACTGAAGGGTCTCAACCCAAAATGTCCACTACGCTTTTTTCCGTAGATGCTGCCTGGCCTGCTGAGTTCCTCCAGCATTTTGTGTGTGTTATTTCTCAAATGTTTGCTTTGCTATTCCTTGCCTTGTACTCACATCTTTACCTGTTCATTTGGTTTGTCTTTAACTGAAAGAGTAAAGAGCAAGGACTGCCCTAATCATGTTACCCTTGTTCCTCTCCTTTTCCTAGTCCTGATCACTGACAGTGCATACAGATATGCATGTTTGCCACATTATCTTAATGGGGGGGAGGGAAGGTTGTGATGTGTCTTTCATGAATAATTAGACTAATAACAGAAATCCCACGGAAAGATGAGTCAATAAACATTATTTTCACTTACCTATTTCAAAGTTTCATATTTACTTTTTAACATGGGTAAATGTTAAGTAAATGGTTCTTAAGATTTTATATAATGTACTTAGTAAATGTGTTATTTATTGCTAATGATAGTATTATACCATCATAATTTACAAATTTGACTTTTAAACTAACTATATTACCATATTTTATGTGCAACAATGCAGCAAGTAAGACCACTAGACTCATTAAATGCTGCTATTCATGTTGCACTTGTACAAGAATAACTTGTATATCTGGTTAATAAAATCCCATGGTTTGACAGAACAATTTGAGTAGCCTTGCACAGTTAAAGGTTTCCGGAGAAACATGAAAGTTGGGAAGGTACATCAATTCTTGTCATTTAGGTCCAATCCTTAGCAAGGTAAAGGGGTAAGACCTAAATAATAACACCCAGAGTACAGAATCATGAACATGGGAAGAAACTTATGCTGATGGTATGACTGGTATCAAAATTTTAAGTTACTGCATATACCCAATGGGTATTCACTACCATGGGGGGGACATAACCACTTTAAATGTGACATAATATTTTTTCTCTGAGAAAATTAAAGATATAGACAGAATCCTCAACAGGAGAACTGTGCTCTTCCTTACTTTTGCAATGTTTCATTTTTATGTTTATTGTTATATTGTGAAATCATGTGGTGGATGGATATAATTTCCCTTAATTAAAATGTGAGATTACAAACTCATATGCAAAAGAAGACA
Source organism: Mobula birostris (assembly GCF_030028105.1). Taxonomy (NCBI): domain Eukaryota; kingdom Metazoa; phylum Chordata; class Chondrichthyes; order Myliobatiformes; family Myliobatidae; genus Mobula; species Mobula birostris. Next base: position 20,250,466 of record NC_092371.1, on the reverse strand, counting down.
GTGATACACAATCAGCAAAGTGTTTACAAAACTTGCTGTGCACCACATCAAAAGCAATGCAAACACCCCTGTGAAAGAGATGAACTATGTTTGACTTGTTGAAAGACTTTACCAGCTGACTTGATGAACTAATAGCAGCAGAGACAGAGATTCAAGCTTGCATCAAGGAAATGGCAAGAACTGTTCGTGGGAAGAAGATCTTACAGATGGACTAATGTGGACTTATAATGTGAATGTTGATGAATCGTTGTCATATTTTTATGGAAAATTACAATGGTGACATTTCTTTGCGGTTTGGGAAATGTATGCAGCTGAGATTCAGAAGTGAGTACCCTAAAGAGAAAATCACACAGAAGCCCCTACATTGGGAAGTTCTCAATTAATTCTTTGAGCATTGGAATGAAGAGAGCCTTTCTAGCACTGGTCACCAACTGGAACGATGGAGAAGTGATGCTCTTTTCCCGGGAGGAGGTCTTGATCTTGAAGCTGATATTAGTAGAAAAAAGCTGAGTTATAAATCTTTGGCTAGCAAGAGGATGGTGTGATGGATATTCACTTCTGGACCTGTAGGCCTCTTTCTTGGCATTTTGTTAAACTTGCTTTATAAACACAGCTGCCACTTGTAAGATCAAAAACAGTTGTGAGTAAATTTCTGACTATCAGTTTGTTTAGTTTGTGGGCATAAAAAAGAAGTCAGTCTTCAGTTCATAAAATGCAAATAGTAAGTAATAATCAGCTTGCAGTTAAAAAGCACTCTATGGAACACCTTTGCAAACAAGCTTTGTATTTTGAAGATGCTCTGTCCGTGACAAGCAGATGGAAGTCACTACATCTGTTTTTTTTTAGCTGAGAGATGTAGTATAAGACAATGTATTGTTTAATTTGGTTTGCTTCAAACAGACAAGCTGGTACTTAAGTTGCTTGGTTCAAGGAAGCTTGCAGAACAGATGGATAATATAATTTAGTATATCAATAATTGGTATGTTTATAGTTAGAATAGCTTTTATGTGCTTACAGAAGTTAGCTTTATAGAATTTAGAGCATTAATTTAGGCCAGGAATGGGCTAAGGAACATCAAGGGTGACGCAGTTAGCAGAATGCGATTAAAAATTAGGGCATACCAGAGTTCGGAGTTCAATTCCAGTGCCTTTTTGCCAAGAACTTCTGTACATCCAACTCATGGAAAGGACATTTCTTTTCCAAAAGGAGTACTGGGAGTGTCAGTATCTGTGTGGCTTCACACTGGGAGTGTCAGTATCTGTGTGGATTCACACTGGGAGTGCCTGATACTGTTGATGTCTCTATTAAATGAGTTTCCTTGGTCGACATTTGCTGTCACCTCCTAATCTTGAGAATAGTGATGTTCTGCTTCATGGAAACAAGGCATTTCACTGTCCACTGGTGTTTGTGACAATAAACAAACCTGAATGTAAATCTGAAGGCAGACTTAAATCAATCATCCCTTCTCATCAGTGTTTGTATCATTAATACACACCTTATTTTGCTGTGATGATCATTCTTGCAGTAAAAATTTGTACTGGAAGTTTTAGTGAAATAGATACTTGTAGGACAGGATTCCGCACTTCGCACTGGCCCCTGTTGACCTGGTTCAGGAAGCAGCTGAAAATGCCCTCGACACTAACTCTGTAGGTTTTTGCAATTAAGACAACATGAGGCATTTTATGTTTAAGGAAAACTATAACAACTTATTTATTGTAATCCAAACACTTAACACATAAAGCATGGTAACAGAACTCCACATAATACATCATCACATCTGATCTGTCTCTTAGTGTGAACCCGACTCAGTGTTCGTGTTTGTGAATTATGTACTTTTCCACCAATTACATTACGCTACACCTGCCTTGATTCACTTTTAATTACACTAAGAATTTCATTGATTTGTTATCTGCAACATGTCCTAACATGTATGAGTTTAATAACATGTGTTTGAAATATCAACTCGAATGTAATGAAGGAAATTTTGCTGGCAATTTTCACACATTAAGTAACCCTTGATTGAGGCTGTGACCCGTTTATGATAGTAGGTGGAGAAAAAACATTGTACTGGTTCGTGCTGTAGCAAACCATGTCCTGGGATCTTTAGCTCCTCCTGAGAGAGCTGTTCTTAACACAGATGGCAGTTCCTGCCACGTGACGCAGCTTTGGTATTATGTTGGATTGACAGTTCAAATTATGACCTTGCTTACGGAAGGCATAAAGCCTTTAGGCTCAGTTTCATACGTTAGCTAAACCATGAGCACAAGATGAAAAATCAATGGAGCAACATGCTGGAAGGCTTGTGCAGTGTAGAAAGGCATTTCTAGGTTCATTTTCAACTGCAAGACATCATGCTATGAAAAGGAAAGACACCTGTACAATTGTCGATCTTATCTATTATAGAAACTACTTATAATCAAAAATGCCCTTTGCTCTTTCTTTGTCCTTTCTGGACCCCAAATATTGTAAAACCCACCTATCATTCACTTTATTTATATTAGAACAGATTGATTAATGTTTGGATGATCTAATAATGTGTTATTGTTCAAATAGTGAATGCCCTTTGCCCTTTCCATAGTGGACCATTAACATTTCAGTAAAAACACTTTCATTGATGGTTTTAATTGCAACTATGAGTTGCAATAATTGTACCTTGTGCACTGAAATCCACTATGCAGCCCCTCTCCACCAATTACACTGGACAACGAATATTTTCTAAAGTGTTGGCCTCCTCAAAAATTGACTTTGTTTATGATAGACCACTTGAAGTGAACATTAATATAATTTCAAACTACTTGTATCACGTAGGGATTTAGAGAAACAAGAAATTATCTTTTATTGAATATAATGCATTTAATTGCATAATGGTACTGATGCTTTGCAATAGTTCAACTGAACTAAAAATGTTCTGTTGATGAATTTCATTAGTATTCGGTGTCTTAAGCTTCTTGCGTAAGTGTCCAACACTAATCAGCCAGCACTGATGGATTCCAGTTGCCTTGATACTGTTTCTTCATGACTGCAATGTCCTGGTGAAACCTTCCACCATTCTTGCCACTGACAATGCCAAGATTTGCTGGGAAGAGTCCAAATGTGATTGTCAGTGACATGTTGCACTTCATGGTTTTGTATACGTGAAGCATGTTGTCAACCAACTGCACGTAGCTTGGTGCTTTGTAGTTGCCAAGCATATGGTCAACAAGGTCCTTGAATGTCTTCCATGTGATTTTCTCTGATCTCACTTGAAGTTCTTTCACTTGACTGTCATTAGTGACCTGTTTGATTTGCAGACCAATAAAAATGCCTTCCTCAACCTCGGCAGCAGTTATTCTGACTTGAATTATGAATTGAAGCAGCAAATATAGGTCATTTTTTTAAAAAACTGATGTGTGATAGGGTAATTTCATGGTGGTTTTCATGATCAGCAGGTCAAAATCCATCAGATACACCCCCAAAAGTATTCAGGAAGCAAAATTTTTGTTGTCTAATGTTACATTGATGTTAACTGTCATTCTGTCTAGAGAGTTTGGTGCTTTTGGAAGTGACGTGTCACAATTTTAAGACCAATAAGACCATAAGACATAGGAACAGAATTAGGTCATTTGGCCCATCGAGTCTGCTCCGCCATTCCATCATGGCTGATTTATTATCCCTCTCAAACCCATTCTCCTGTCTTCTCCCCATAGCCTTTGATATGCTGACTAATCAACTTCTACTTTCAATATAGCCAACGACGTGGCCTCCACAACCATGTGGCAATGAATTTCACATATTCACTACCCTCTGGCTAAAGAAATTCCTTCTCATCTCTGTTCTAAACAGATGTCCCTCTATTCTGAGGCTGTGCCCACTGGTCCTTGACTCTGCCACTGTTGAAAAAATCCTCTCAGGGCATGTACTCGCTGGAGTTTTGAAGAATGAGTGAAGAATCTCATACTTAATCCTGTCATTCCCAAAATCATTCTTGTGAACCTCCTTGGGATCCTTTCCAATGCCAGCACATCTTTTCTTTTCTTAGATAGGGGGCCTAAAGCTGTTCACAGTACTCCATGTGGTCTGAGCAATGCTTGATAAAACCTTATAAAGAACGGAAGAGTGATCTATTCACAGGCAGATTTACTATAAGAGCATCAATCATCTTATTTGTCTTCATGAACTTCTATTTAACTGTAATTACATAACAAAACCCATCCCTCTCTTCCAGTCCAATTCACAGTATTTTCAACTTATCACCCAAGAACAAAATTGTTTTCAAAGGTAACAACACAAATAATAAACATATTAGTATTCAATGCTGAGTGGAAACTCCTAATAAGTATGGAAGACTGATTAATTGTTTACAATTTCTCTGCAAGTAGGTTCATACTTTTAAAAAGAATTGACAGCACCTCATTCTAAGATAAAAAGTAAATGAATTCTGCTCAAATACATTCATTTGTTGGAATGTGATGGTGGTGTGTTTGTCTCCAGCTCTCTCAGTGGACTGCGCAAAGGCTGCCAACAATTAAATGAATGGATGCTGTCAGTAATTGCAATCATCAGACTTTATAAGGGCACCATTCTCTGCAGTGTGTGGTATTTCTGAGCCGAGACTTCAGAATCACAGAGATCATCCACCAGAGATATCACAGAAGTCTTCAAAAATGCACCTTAAGCGGAATTCATCAGAAACTCCACTGTACCATATGATGCAATGCTTTGAGTTTTGCAAAATGAATGCAAGACTTTCAAGTTCTCCATCATGGAGATGTGGTTCACCAATTGTTCTGAGTTGATTCCAGTTGAATGCAGCAAATAAAAACATCACAATATGCAGCAGACATCCATCCAACCCTATTACTTTAAAGAGTATGTGTTATGTACCAAATAGTTAAATAGTTACGCGACCCCTGAGCTTAGGTAGTAGGTAGTGGGTAGTGGCTGCATATGTCACTACTACAGGGTGTGACGACCCTACCCTACACGAGTCCTGGGCTCAGCTGGCTCTGGCTGACTGTACCTGGTATGGGCCCCTATCCAGGGTTACGGATCCCACTGCCTTGTGGGTATCTTCGGGAGAAGAGAAGGCTAAGGAGTAATCCCTACACAATTCCGGAGTGGAGCCCCTAAGGCGGTTGGATGATGTATCATGTCACCTCCCGGCAACTGCTGCAGCCAAGCTGATGCCAAATGTACTGCATCGCATTCCTTTGGACCACATCTGCGAGGCCGAGAGGGGGATCTTGACATCTGGACAGCCCAGGATCTCCATATTCATTGCTCAGGTCTGCGCCCAGTCCTAAACCTGGCGCATCCATTGTCTACTTAGACAGACGGAGCCATGATGATTTTGTGTTATGTGTAGTCATGTTCCCACCATTATCTGCATTGATCAGTTTGCCAGTGATGAATCTACACCAATCTTTTTGCTACATACAAAAAGATCAGATTCATGTGGACAAGAGCCAGCCATTCAGCTCTTCAAGCTGTTAAATCATTTAATTCCATCTTGGCTGATCTGTACATTTGTTCTTGTCCTGTTACCCAGCAGAAGTTTACTGCTTTCAATTTGAAATCTCCTGTGTACCAGCACACTCAACCACTGGTAAAAGGATGCTAAAAGTTAAAAATAACTGCATATGCTGGAAATATGAAACAAAAGCAGAAAGTGCAGGAAAACACAACAGGTCAGGAAGAAACTGTGGAGAGAAAAATAGAAGTTAATCTTTGAGAAGGAAAAACTTGGTTAGATCTCAAAAATCCTTTGTGAAATGATGTACTGTATCTCTGATTTGAAACATGAATTCTGCTTTTATAAAAGCCTGAAAGTAGATGCCACCAGGATAAAGGACAGCTTTTAAAAAAATAATTTAGAGATACAGCATGGAATAGTCCCTTTTGGCCCTTCGAGTTGCACCACTCAGCAACCCCCGATAACCCTAATTTAACCCTAACCTAATCACAGGATAATTTAGAATGACAAATTAACCTACCCTATTAGTCTTGGGACAGTGGGAAAAAATCCACACTTTCCACATGGAGGATATACAGAGACTCCTTGCAGATGACCCCAGAATTGAATTTTGAACTCTGCTGTCCTAAGTTGTAATAGTGTTGTGCTAAGTGCTACACTACTCATCTACTGTTATAAGACTACTGAGTGGGCGGCTTATATAATAAGGTAAACGCTTGATCTCACAATCCACCTTATAATGGCTCTTGCACTTATCTTCCACCTGCACTGCTCTGTTCCTGCAATTGTAACAACACATTCTGCATCCCATTATTGCATTTTCCTCAATGTACTGATGGATGAGATTATCTGCATGAATGGTTTACTTTTCCCTTTAAGGTACAAAAGAGAAAGGAGGAGTCATTATTTATTCTCACATAGGGAAACTGGTGCAGGAGAATGAAGATGGAGACAGACAAGCCATGAGGCATTATCGATTGAATAATAAGGCAGGCTTGAGGGTCTTAATCCCACGGCCTAATCTCACTCCTTGAAGCATATGAGTTATGGACTCATTCAAAGGTGCGGCATGGTTGAGGGGCTAAATGACCTACAACAGCTCCCATTTTCTCATGTTCTGATCGGAGCTAGAACACTTAGAAGGAAAAACAAGGAGCAGTTTTCACACCAGAGGATGGGAAATTGTAGGTTGTTAAAGTGAAATCAGTAGAGTTAATTGTATTAATTGGAAATGGAGCAGATGAATAAATGGAGCTCAGACGAGATCACTGATGACCTAAATGACTGGCAGGGAAAGGTTACAGAGCTCAATAGCCAATGTTACTTTTTATGTTTCTGTAGGTCTACACAAGAGTTTTGGATAAAAGCAAAATGTGGCTTGGGTGAATACCCTCCAAACACTATAATCACAGTTCACAGCCAAGCACATGTAAAGAGGTGAACACATGGCTAACGCTCCAGAAACTGGCCAATTGCTACTTGGAGAAAGGAGACAAGGAAAGAGATGATATAGTTGGTGAAATTAAAAACTTGACATTCTGCATTATTTTATATAAGTATCAAAATACTTTTGAATTGATTGATTAGATTGATTGGCTGTCTGTCCTCGTCAACAATTACAGATTTGTGCAGATCTTCTGTTACGTATTCGAAGATGGATATTGAATCCAAGTTGTGAGTGACATGGACATCCACAATAAGGCCATTTGCAATAGTCTTCTCTCCTCTAGGTTGTTGTGCTTAGCCCTCTGCTCTACATGCATTATATTTATGAATATGAGTTTGAGCACAGCTCCAATGCAATATTTAAATTTGCTGACAGCACCACTGACGTTGGCCAAGTCAAAGGTGGCGATGAATCAGCATGCAGAAGGGAGATTGAAAATCTAGCTGAAAGGTGCCACAACAACACTCAATGTTAGCAAGTCCAAGGAGCTGATATTTGACATCAGAAGGAGGAAGTCAGAGATCCATGAGTCAGTCCTCATCAGGAGGTCAGAGCTGGAGAGAGTTAGCAAAACTTTAAATACCTCAGTGTTTAAGAAGATCTGTCCTGGGTCTAGCATGTAGGTGCTGAAGAAATCACAGTAGTGCCTCTTCTTAGAAGTTTCCAAAGATTTGGCATGTCAGCTAAAACTTTGACAACCTTCTATAGATGCGTGGTGGAGAGTATATTGACTTGTTACAGTATGGTATGGTTTAGAAACACCAATGCGCTTGAAGGAAAAAAACATCCAAAAAGTGATGGATGCCCAGTCCATCGCAGGTAAAACCCTCCCCACTATTGAGCACATCTACATGGAGTACTATTGCAGGAAGGAAGCATCCATCATTAAGTATCCCTACTACCCAGGCCATGCCCTCTTATTGCTGCTATCATCAGGAAGAAGGTACAAGAGACTCAGAGGTCTCACAGTTCAGGAACTGTTATTACCCTCCCAACCATCAGACTCTTGAAGCAGAGGGGATAACTTCACTCAACTTCACTTGCCCCACCACTGAAAAGTTCCCACAACCTATGGGCTCACTTTCAAGGACTCTTTACCTCATATTCTGAATATTTAGTGTTTATTTATTATTATTATTAGCTTTTTATTGTATTTGTACAGTATGCTGTCTTTTGCACATTAGTTGTATGTCCATTCAGTTGGATGCAATCTTTCATTGATTCTATTGTGTTTTTCTTGTATTTACTGTGCATGCCCACAGAAAAATAAATCTCAGGGTTGTATATGTGACAAATATGTACTTTGGTAATAAATTTACTTTGAACTTCATGAGAAATTCTAACCATCATTCTGGTCTTGCTCACTCAACTGGAAGGGAATAAGTTTACCGTGTGCAATATGTGACTTAACACATTCTTTGGACCATTTGTGGAGCCTGCCTGAATTTCTCTCACACAGAGAAATCTCACATATGGTAGCTGTTTGTGGATTTGGGAATACTTCAGATATATGTCATGCCCTGGCCATTGAAGTCGTATTTTTATGTTCAAGGCTTCAGTGTTCTAGATTTGTGACTCAGTCCTACCAACAAATGCCAAGGATTGACTTCAAGATTATGCATTTAGCCCTCCTGCATTTTGAGGTACATTTTATATACGGTCAACTTTCACATTTGTAGAGGAGGAAGTACACAATTGCTGCGGATATCTTCCTCAACTGGTCCAACTGAAGTGAAAGCTTATATCAGGGCTCTGGAGCAGGGATCCAATCACAAACCCAGTACTGTGCACACAGAGATATTAATTGAATAATAAATCCCAAGGTGCAAACAAAGTCAGCATCAAAGTTCAGGCAGAAATCAAAACATACAGAGAAGTCTAAAAACCAGAATCAGGAAACAGGCAGAGTCAGTATTCAGACAGACAGAGTACAGATACGAATGCTGGAAAGGCTCAGGAAAACTCACTGGCAAAATCTGACAACAAACAGGTGAAAGCACAGGACTGAAATAAACAGAGAGGCAGATGATAGGTGGAGCACAATGAAACACAGGTGGCAGCAATACAGGTAATAATGAGAAACAGGTGAGAGACGGAGTAGAGCAGGAGCGGGGACAGGAGTACATGGCAATACAAAACCACAGACTGACAGCTAAGGAGAAAACACACAAAAAGACAGGGTTCGACTGGAGGTACTGATAGTTTTTCGCAATAACCTAGCGAGCATCTGGGAGAGCCAGAGGGTGGTGAATCTATGGAACTCATTGCCATAGACGGTTGTGGAGGTCAAGTCATTGGTTATAGTTAATGTGAGGGTTGGTAGTTTCTTAATTAGTGAGGATGACAAAGTTTACTGGGAGAAAGCAGGAAAATGGGGTTGAGAGGGATAATAAATTAGCCATGAAGGAAATTTGGACCAGACTTGATGGGCCAAATGATCTAATTCTTCTCCTATGTCTTATAGTCCTATGGTCTTATGGAAACTGACATGTTGAAAGACTTTTGGCATGCCACAGTAATCTCACTCCCCAAGAGTACAGGCACAAAGCCAATTGTGGTAAATATCATAACATTTTTCTTCTGTAAAAGTTTAAAGTAAATTTATTATCAGGGTACATATTTGTCACCATATACAACCACGAGATTCATTTTTTACATGTATATTCAACAAACCCATAATAGAACAACAGCCATAAAAGAATCAATGAAAACCCACACCAACTGGGCATTCAACCAATGTGCAAAAGGCAACGCTCTGTGCAAATACAAAAAGAAATAAATAATAAGAAATATATAAAAAATTAATATCAAGAACATGAGATGATGAGTTCTTGAATGTGAGTCCATTGGTTGTCAGAATATTTCAGTGATGGGACAAGTGAAGTTGATTGAAGCTATTCCCTTTGGTACAAGGCCTGATGTTTGACACAGTCATAGTCATAGTCATAGTCATACTTTATTGATCCCGGGGGAAATTGGTTTTCGTTACAGTTGCACCATTAATAATAAATAGTAATAGAACCATAAATAGTTAAGTAGTAATATGTAAATTATACCAGTAAATTATGAAATAAGTCCAGGACCAGCCTATTGGCTCAGGGTGTCTGACCCTCCAAGGAAAGAGTTGTAAAGTTTGATGGCCACAGGCAGGAATGACCTCCTATGACGCTCTGTGCTGCATCTTGGTGGAATGAGTCTCTGGCTGAATGTACTCCTGTGCCCACCTAGTAGAATACGTAGTGGATGGGAGACATTGACCTAGATGACATGCAACTTAGACAGCATCCTCTTTTCAGACACCACCGTGAGAGAGCCCAGTTCCATCCCCACAACATCACTGGCCTTACGAATGAGTTTGTTAATTCTGTTGGTGTCTGCCACCCTCAGCCTGCCAAATCTCTCCAGGGTCTTCATGATGTGGGAGGTCAATGCCACCGGTCTGTAGTCATTGAGGCTGCTGGGGCGCGGCGTCTTCAGCATAGGGATGAGGCAGGATGGCTTCCACAGTACAGGAACTCTCTGGAGCCTCAGGTTTGAGAGGTAATAACTGTTCCTAAACCTGGTGGTCTAAGTTTTAATTCTCCTGTACCTTCTTCCTCATGGCACCTGCGAGAAGGGAGACGACCTTGTTGGTGGGGATCCTGATGACGAATGCTGCTTTCCAGTGTGAGCACTCCAGCTAGATGGTGGGATGGCTTTATCCGTGATGGACTAGGTTGTATTCATTACTTTTTGTAGGATTTTCCATTCAAGGGCACCCATACCAGGCTGTGATGCAACCAGTCAATATACTCTACACCACACATCTATAGAAGTTCATCAAAGGTTTAGATGACTTGACAAAGCTTGGCAAATGCCTGAGAAGGTAGAGGTGCTGCTGTGCTTTCTTCACAATCGTATTTATGTGCTGGGCCCAGGACAGGTCCTCTGAAATGTTAACACTGATGAATTTAAGGCTGCTGACCCTCTCCACTTCTGGTCCTCCAAACAGGACTGGCTCATGGACCTCTAGTCTCCTCCTCCTGAAGTCAATATTCAACTCATTGGTCTTGCTGGCATTGAGTAAGAGGTTGTTGGTGTTGTGGCACCACTCAGCCAGATTTTCAATCTCCCTCCTATGCGCTGACTCGTCACCAATACTGGTGTTGTCAGAGAACTTGAAAATGGTCAGATCCTGGGAAGATCCTGGCTCTTATAACCCTCAGCCAGTTAATCTCCAGAGTATCATAGAAGAAGCTTCCCAAGACACAGTAGGAGTTTCGTCTGCATTAAATGGAATCAATCAGTATTTGAAACAGAATGGAGGAAGGGTGTGTGTGGCCCCTGTGCTGTTTAACCTATTCTTCACATGTATGCTGAACCAGACAGTCAGACATCTTGAATGTGGTGTCTACTTGAGGTACAGATTTGATGGATCAGTCTTTGACCTATGTTGCCTGAAAGCCAAAAAATGATAGTCAGGAAACTCATTCTTGAAGCCCTCTACACGCATAATTGTGCACTGAGTGTAAACTTCAGCCAATTGTCAACAACTTTGCTGAAGCCTCGTGTCTCTTTGATCGTAATATCAATCAAGGCAAGACAGAAGTCTTATTCAACCTGCTCTTGGATCAGCTGTTATTGGCCTCTCTATCACCAATGAGGGAACCAAATTGAATACAATGAATGATTTCAAGTATCTTGGCAGCGTTCTTTGCAGTGATGGCCCATTAGACAGAGAAACCAGCACCAGGATTTGTAAGGCTAGACAGAGCGTTGGTCGGCTGCAATCACACGTTGAACAAGCACAACATCCACCTGTCTACGAAAATAAAGTTAGATTACTATTCCAGCTAAAGGACATTTGAAATGCATTTGATGTACTAATATGAAAGGTACACTGAGAAAATAACCTAACTCATCACATTTGCCAAATGAACTGGGACCCACTTTATGTGCTCCCAGCTTGAATGTATGGTAACACTATAATGCATTGTTCTGATTTTAAACACATGGCCTATATTTGTGTGCCCTTATGAATGGTAATTCCCATTTATTAAAAACTGTATCTTACATAACATTCACATCAATTACCCTACACAGCCTGCAATATGTCCTGAAACTTTTATTAAAACCATAAATTTGCAGCTTTGCTATATATTGTATAAACTCATTACATAAAGATAGTAATCATTTAGTTCATTACTTTTGGCCATTAAAGATTTTTCATTAAATTTTTGCTTTGGAAAATGCTATTCAGAAGTTTTTGTTGAAAACTCTGATACATTAGGAAAGAAGTTATCAATTCTTTGAATTATCTGGACTCACTATTCCAGAAACTCAGGAGGAAAATGCTGCTTAAAGTAATCATATTTTACTGTGAAAAAAACTAGCTAATGCTTCAATGCTTATTCATCAAACCCATATTTAATCCACAACATTTTTCTGTTGGAATTTTCTGCAAAATTGTGATGATTGACTGGAACTTGTTAAAAAAGGGAACTGTTAAAAAGAACAGTCATCATTCAGAGAGGATTATATTTCAAGGATTAGCAGAGATTTCTGGAGGACCAATTTACAGTAAGGGCACATGATATATTTATCAAATAATTTCCTCAGTCTGCAGAATGGCTGGAGATACACAGCTGAGTCAATATTTTTTTCTCCCTAAGGTCTTCAAGTCATAGAGTTTTGCTGACATTTAATTTCAAATTTAAGAAATGTATTCATTTTTCGCATCATTGCCAGACATTGTTGCAGAGGTATTTTTTTTCAATTTCCAGAGTATTTGGTAAAGATATTCATGCCATTGACTATCAATAATGGGATGTCAATATATCCTAGTCCACAGTTTTGGGAAGATTCATGGATCCAATTCCTCAGTGCTCTGGGAACTCTATGTATCAATTTTCTTTGGTGCTGTGAGGATACCTGGTCTTCAAAACATAAAGCCATTCGTGCATCTCAATCCTTCACAATGGGAGATGCTGTTAATTCTTTCCTCAACACAGCATGTATTCCTTTTTTTCAATACTGGAAAGTCCAAAATTCTTATTGGGAGATCCACATATACTGATCCTCAACAATGGGATCTGAATGTATCTCATTCATCGAAAATAGGAGACTCATTAATCCCATTTGATAATCCCATGAAGCTCATGTTTCATATTCCTGAACACTGCAAGGTCCATAATACCTTCTATTTTGTTTCTATTTTGCATTCTTCACACGTTGCATCATGCATTATGTCAGTATTCTTCAGCAATCTGGCAAATGTGGAAGCTCCACTTTACCTATTGGTCAAATCTAGATATTCTGATTTCCTGCACCTCAGGGCCAAGAGATTAAAGTATTAAATCATGAAGTTTGGAATTTCTGTGCATCTCATTGACCAAGATTCTAAAAAGTCAAAGTCAATGAGTTTAATAATTTAATACACTGGTAGGCCTGTACATTTCCTTTCGAAACAGTGGATGATTATAATTGCATTTGGTTTATTATTATCACATGTACTGAGCTGCAACGAGACCTGGGTGTCATTATACACCAGTCATTGAAAGTGGGCATGCAGGTACAGCAGGCGGTGAAAAAGGCGAATGGTATGCTGGCATTTATAGCAAGAGGATTCGAGTACAGGAGCAGGGAGGTACTACTGCAGTTGTACAAGGCCTTGGTGAGACCACACCTGGAGTATTGTGTGCAGTTTTGGTCCCCTAATCTGAGGAAAGACATCCTTGCCATAGAAGGAGTATGAAGAAGCTTCACCAGATTGATTCCTGGGATGGCAGGACTTTCATATGATGGAAGACTGGATGAACTAGGCTTATACTCGTTGGAATTTAGAAGATTGAGGGGGGATCTGATTGAAATGTATAAAATCCTAAAGGGACTGGACAGGCTAGACGCAGGAAGATTGTTCCCGATGTTGGGGAAGTCCAGAATTAGGGGTCACAGTTTGAGGATAAAGGGGAAGCCTTTTAGGACTGAGATTAGGAAAAACTTCTTCACACAGAGAGTGGTGAATCTGTGGAATTCTCTGCCACAGGAAACAGTTGAGGCCAGTTCACTGGCTATATTTAAGAGGGAGTTAGATATGGCCCTTGTGGCTAAAAGGATCAGGGGGTATGGAGGGAAGGCTGGTGCAGGGTTCTGAGATGGATGATCAGCCATGATCACACTGAATGGCGGTGCAGGCTCGAAGGGCCGAATGCCCTACTCCTGCACCTATTTTCTATGTTTCTATGCAATGAAAAGCTTCCAGGCAAATCATTCCATAAATAAGTACTTCAAGGTACTATGAAGGTTAAAAAGGCATAATATTCATCAATTCTGGAAATTCATTGAGTCATAAAGTCAAATGACATAGAAACAAGCACTTTGTTTCATAGTATCAAGTAGCCATATTAATCACATTTGTGCCTTCCATGCCATGGCATTTCAAGTGTCCATCTAAAGACATTATAAATGTGTCCACCATCTCCTCAAACTAGGACACCACATGGTAATAGGGCAATACTCTGACCTAGGAATCTATGTACTCTTTAATTGAATACGAGAGTAGGAGGCGGAGCGGAGTGACGATGGCACTGAATGGTGACTCCTTCGCTCTCATCTTCGGAAACAGCTCTATTTCCATCTTTAATATCTTTATTTTTCCCATTTCAGGGTTCTTTTGAAGACCCTGACCTGGAGTTACACGCTGACTTTAGTTCTTTGTGGGAATAGGGCCCGCTCTTGGGGTTTCATAGCTGGCCGTTGTTGTTCAGCATGCCAAGGGCTCGGCCTAAGAGTCCAATTCAGATTTGGAAGCCTAGGATCTCAGGGTTCTGGAGACAGGCGAATCAAGGGTCGGTGTCATGACAGGAAACCCATGTGTCATTGGGGGAATTGCAATACTTTTGGGCAAAAAATAGCTCAAAAAAAGCGATGTGGTGGGCTTTTAACATCACAAACCAGTGAGTTGTTTGTTATGTCTCCCAGCTCGCTGAGAAAACAGAGCCACCTCTTTCTCTCTTATTAGGGAGGGAGAGAACCTGTGGTATGCCAAATACGGGGGGAAATGTGAAGTCTTTGGGGTTGAAGTCTGTGTCTTTACTTTGTCTTTGCTTTGCTCACGCTTGAGTGCTCGATAGCGGGTGCCAATGCTTTTTTTTTGCCCATGGGGGGAGGGGGGATTGTTGCTTACGTGCGAGAGGGGGGAGCTGGGGGGCACTTTGGGTTCTAACATTTGACTGTCGGTTCATTCTTTGGGGCACTCTGTGTTCATGGATGTTTGTGAAGAAAAAGCATTTCAGGATGTATATTGTATACATTTCTCTAACATTAAATTGTACCTTTGAGACCTTTGAATACCATGTCCTGAAAGCTAGAAGGTTAGTGTCTCTCAATTCTTTGCATGGGGAGCTCTAAATATCACAACATGCAAAGTGTTATGTTATTCACCTTTGTCTTTCTTCAAGATTTGGAGGTACTGGTTTCTCAGTTTTTCAAGCCTGACTAAAACATATCTCATTTCTCCACACTGTAGAGCAGCCTTTCTCAAACTTTTTGCCCTGGAGAAACCCTTGGAATATTTTTCAGGTCTAAAGGAACTCTTGCATAAAAATTATTATATCTGCAACTCACGGTACATTAGTTGGATCAGTAAGTTGTAGAAATAATAATCCAAAAATATTTTAAATGCTTTTTGAGTAGAGAATAAATTTAGCCAATCTTTCTTGGAAAGTAAAACAGATAGTTAAGCTTAGCTCACCGTTCTTGAAATTAATCCCTTTCTTTCCCTTTCATAAATTTTAAAAACTCTAAGGCAAACATAATAAATTTCTCAATTCTGGGTTGAACTTGAGATAAACACACACTGATTTCACCTTCAACATGGCAGCAGGAGGACCAGGGCTGGGAAATGAATATTCAAGAGTATACATCCTATCGAAAGGACAGACAGGTGGGCAGAGGGGATGGAGTGGCTCTGTTAGTGAGGAATGAAATTTAGTCCCTTGCGAGGGGTGACATAGAATCAGGAGATGTAGGGTCACCATGGATGGAACTGAGAAATAGTAAGGGCTAAAAGACCTTAATGGGAGTTATCTACAGACCCCCAAACAGTAGCCTGGATATAAGGTGCAAGTTGAATCAAGAGTTAAAATTGGCATGTCGCAAGGGTAATGCGACAGTTGTTATGGGGGATTTCAACATGCAGGTAGACTGGGAAAATCAGATTGGTACTAGACCCCAAGAAAGGGAGTTTGTGAAGTGCCTCCGAGATGGATTCTTAGAGCAGCTTGTACTGGAGCATACCAGGGAAAAGGCAATTCTGGATCTAGTGTTGTGTAATGACACAGATTTGATAAGGGAACTTGAGGTAAAGGAGCCACTAGGAGATAGTGACCACAATATGATAAGTTTTAATCTACAATTTGAGAAGGAGAAGGGAAAATCAGAAGTGTCAGTATTATAGTTGAACAAAGAGGACTATGGAGCCATGAGGGAGGAGCTGACCAAAGTTGACTGGAAAGATACCCTAGCAGGAATGACAGTGGAAAAACAATGGCAGGTATTTCTGGGAATAATACAGAAGGTGCAGGATCAGTTCATTCTAAAGAGGAAGAAAGATTCTAAGGGGAGTAAGGGGTGACCGTGGCTGACAAGAGAAGTCAAGGACAGTATAAAAATAAAAGAGAAGTATAACATAGCAAAAATGAGCGGAAAGCCAGAGGATTGGGAAACTTTTAAAGAACAACAGAAGATAACATAAAAGGCAATACGGGGAGAAAAGATGAGGTATGAAGGTAAGCTAGCCAAGAATAAAAAGGAGGATAGTAAAAGCTTCTTTACGTATGTGAAGAGGAAAAAATTAGTTAAGACCAAATTTGTCCCCCTTGAAGACAGAAATGGGTGAATTTATTATGGGGAACAAAGAAATGGCAGATGAGTTGAACAGGTACTTTGGATCTGTCTTCACTAGGGAAGACACAAACAATCTCCCAGATGTCATAGTGGCCAGAGGACCTAGGGTAACAGAGGAACTGAAGGAAATTCACATTAGGCAGAAAATGGTGTTGGATAAACTGATGGGACTGAAGGCTGATAAATCCCCAGGGCCTGATGGTCTGCATCCCAGGGTACTTAAGGAGGTGGCTCTAGAAATCGTGGATGCGTTGGTAATCATTTTCCAATGTTCTATAGATTCAGGATCAGTTCCTGTGGATTGGAGGGTAGCTAATGTTATCCCACTTTTTAAGAAAGGAGGGAGAGAGAAAACAGGGAATTATAGACCAGTTAGCCTGACAGCAGTGGTGGGGAAGATGCTAGAGTCATTTATAAAAGATGAAATAGGGGCATATTTGGAGAGCAGTAACAGGATTGGTCCGAGTCAGCATGGATTTACGAAGGGGAGATCATGCTTGACTAATCTTCTGGAACTTTTTGAGGATGTAACTATGAAAATAGACAAGGGAGAGCCAGTGGATGTTTTGTACCTGGACCTTCAGAAAGCCTGTGATAAGGTCCCAAATAGGAGATTAGTGGGCAAAATTGGAGCACATGGTATTGGGGATAGGGTACTGACATGGATAGAAAATTGGTTGGCAGACAGGAAACAAAGTGTAGGGATTAATGGGTCCCTTTCAGAAAGGCAGGCAGTGACAAGGCTCGGTGCTGGGACAGCAGCTATTTACAACATACATTAATTATTTAGATGAAGGGATTAAAAGTAACAATAGCAAATTTGCAGATGACATAAAGCTGGGTGGCAGTGTGAAATGTGCGGAGGATGTTATGAGAATGCA
Organism: Mobula birostris; assembly: GCF_030028105.1. NCBI lineage: Eukaryota > Metazoa > Chordata > Chondrichthyes > Myliobatiformes > Myliobatidae > Mobula > Mobula birostris. The sequence goes on along the minus strand of NC_092371.1, from coordinate 20,232,801 downwards.
GGGTGACTTGGACAGGTTGAGTGAGTGGGCAGATGCATGGCAGATGCAGTTTAATGTGGATAAATGTGAGGTTATCCACTTTGGTGGCAAGAACAGGAAGGCAAATTACTTTCTGAATGCTGTCAAGTTAGGAAAAGGGGAAGTACAATGAGATCTGGGTGTCCTTGTTCATCAGTCACTGAAAGTAAGCATGCAGGTACAGCAGGCAGTGAAGAAAGCTAATGGCATGTTGGCCTTCATAACAAGGAAAGTTGAGTATAGGAGCAAAGAGCTCCTTCTGTGGTAGTACAGGGCCCTGGTGAGACCACACCTGGAGTATTGTGTGCAGTTTTGGTCTCCAAATTTGAGGAAGGACATTCTTGCTATTCAGAGAGTGCAGCGAAGGTTCACAAGGTTAATTCCCGGGATGGCGGGACTGCCATATGTTGAAAGATTGGAGCGACTGGGCCCGTATAAACTGCAATTTAGAAGGATGAGAGGGGATTTGATTGAAACATATAAGATTATTAAGGGGTTGGACACGCTACAGGCAGGAAACATGTTTCCGATGTTGGGAGAGTCCAGAACCAAAGGCCACAGTTTAAGAATAAGGGGTAGGCCATTTAGAATGGAGTTGAGGAAAAACTTTTTCACCCAGAGAGTTGTGGATCTGTGCAATGCTCTGCCTCAGAAGGCAGTTGAGACCAATTCTCTGGATGCTTTCAAGAAAGAGTTAGATGGAGCTCTTAAAGATAGTGGAGTCAAGGGATATGGGGAAAAGGCAGGAACAGGGTACTGATTGTGAATGATCAGCCATGGTCACAGTGAATGGCGGTGCTGGCTCAAAGGGCCGAATGGCCTACTCCAGCATCTATTGTCTATTGTCTATAACGGAAATGAGACAATTCCTATTCTTGCTCTTGATGCTTGTTAAACAATAAAAAGCTTGCTCACACATATCAGAAGTGAAAACTGCAGCAAAATGTTCATTTGCTTTCCTGAGAAAGGCAGGATACTCCTCTTTCACAAAAATCCAGAATTTGTCCTGGAGCAGGTCAGTAGATCTCATATTAAGTGTTTGATCAGAGTGTAGTTCACAAAGTTCTTCTTCTCCTCTCAAATTCAAGTTCTCAGGCTGTGCAGAAGGTTCAGAGAAAGGGTCTTTCACTCAGTCATATACTTGGGTTGAAAAGGGGCACATTTCTGTAGTTCCTTTGGGTGGTTTTCAATAAGACTTGAGACTTTCTGATATCCTTCCTCACTCTCAAGCCCAAGCAGCAGTGGAAACATTTTAAAACTTCCTTTTGCAACATGTTTTTTTCCAAAGATTCATTTTCCTTTTAAATCCAAGAATCTGGTCACTTGCAGTCAAACATTTTCTCCAGAACCTTGCAGAGACTTGTTCAACTGGTTCCTATGATGAAAAATGTCTGTTAATTAGGCTAGGTTTTGCAGACATTCTTCATCTTCAAAGCATTTAGCAAAATCTGGCCCACTATTTTCTTGAAAGTACTCTTGCAATTCAGCTTTCAGCTCAAACACCCCATTGACAACCTTACCTCTGTTAAGTCACCGAATTTCTATATGTAGCAGAAGATTAGTGTGTTCTTTGTCCGAGTTTTCAGACAGTTTTCTAAACATTCTCAAGTGAACTGGTCTTAAAACTACTAAGTAACTTGCTTCCTGAGATTTTTTTTACACACTGAGACTTTCTTTTCAAAAGTTTTAATCTGCTTTGAGATTCCGATAGCCGTTTAATATAATCAACTCTTTTATGTGTCATATGGTTTGATTTGTAGTTAAGAGAGTTTTCAATTTCACTGGAGACATTGCTATACTTGTAAGTTGTCTGCCACAAACTAGGCACAATGGAATAAGACAACTTGGATCACCAGTCCATATAAAACCCATTGATAAATAGCTTTCATTGAAAATATAGACTTTTTTGTGCCCATTGTTGCACTAGTGCAGTGAAATGACTCAGAAGATTATAATTCTTCATCATTAACCTTATCAGAATTTTCCATAGGCCTAGGCCTAGAATCCTCTCTTCCATCTCACACCTCCACTTCAAAAATCTCCACACTGGACTATGTCTAGAATGAAGAATTCCCTCCAATTTCCTACTACACTGGAAGCTTGTTCGCTTCCATAAGTCAGTTGGCAGCGCCTAAAGAAAAGTTGGGAGAGGTAACTTGGGAGGGAGAGGATGACGTCACAGTCCATGTTAGGCAAGTCCATTCAATGCTCGGAAAATGCACTTCACATTCTTCAACATCCTACTGTCCTACCCTCCATGCAATGCAGCACTCACCAATTATCAGCCTACCATCCTCTGCTCCGTGCATTCACCACTCAACAATGGGCTCCCCTACCTTGCATCAAAAACTGAGAATGGACTCAACCAAATAAACACGGTCTGACTGTGTACTGCCATACTGGGCTGAGGTTGCTCATGGCTGCTTGCTCACTGCCCACCACTGTGAGTGCGAGCATTGCATATTATGCAAAGTTCAAAAAACAATGTTTTTTTTAAATCACGATCTCTCAGGGAACCCCTGGTGACCTCTTATGGAACCCCGGCTGGGAAGCCCCACTGTAGAGTGTAGGATTCCCATGTAGCCCACCCTTAACATAGTGGAAGGAAATGTCCAATTCTTTGACACTCTAAGATTTAAATGAATCTTCTCACTTCATAATATCCATTGCCCCATGCTTCAACACTAAGGATGCATGTACTTCATCTCCCAATGCTGGAGATACATTCTTCTCTTCCCTTAACACTGGAAGCATGTGTCTCTCTTCCTTCAACACTGGTAGATCTATATATCCCATTCATCTGGCAGGATCACATATTCCATTCCTCAACAGTGGAAGGCTAATGCATCTCAATATACAATCAAGGATGATCTCAAATTCTTACTCCTCGATAATGGGAATTCTATGTACAGTATCTCATCTCTTGACACTGGAAGCTTCACATATCTTATTTCATAAAAGTGGAGTATCTCCATAGTTTTTTTCTAAGTATCAATCCTCAAATAGTGGCTATTTCATAATTCAGGAAAAGGGGACACAGTAGCACATTCACTTATGCATAATTACCTCAAACATCCCACTCCACCCAATTAAACACTTGGCCAGGTGAAGGGTTTGTAAATCCCCCTTTGTAAATCAGAAAAGGTTGTAGAATGAGGAGGAAGTAGAATGCAAAAAAAAAATTGGTTTGGATGTAAGAATGGAGTCTGCCCATCACTGGCAATCCATTCTTTTTCAGCCATTCCAGTAGACACCAGCACTCTCCTCTCCAGAGCGATAGTCTGAGAAACAACAAGAGAGATAGCAGCAGGCTAGGTATCATTGTTGGGGGTGAAATCTATTCATGTTGCAGGTCAGTGGCTCAGGCATGCTTCTCAATGGATTGCAAATACTATGAATTAATCACCAACTTCCCTTGCAATAAAGTTTAAAGTTCAAAGGAAGTTTTATTATCAAAGCACATATATGTCACCATAGACAACACTGAGATCTATTTTCTTATGATAGAGAAGAAAGGGCGTTGGTGAGTGTACTACCATGTGATTGGGTGCTGGTCTCTATCAAATAGCCAGCAGCATGTAGAGGCTGAATTGATCCCAAAATTTACGGTGGTGATGTGTGGCTCAGAGTAGGGTGGGGCATTTGTACTATATTGCTGCCACAATACAATAAATCCCAAGACATAGAGTCATAGAAAATTACAGCACAGAAACAGGCCCTTCAGCCCATCTAGTCCATGCCAACCAAGTCCTGTAGTGGTTGACCAGAACTCCACACACTAACTGTGGTCTAACTACTATATACATTATTTCTTTATTCTATTTTCTTTATTCTTTTTCTTAATTTCTTCGTTACTCTTTATTATAATTTTCAGTGGTTTAGCAATAAAAGCAACTGTCTCCAATCTTTTAAAAAATGTTAACCATTCTCTCCATCAGCCAAACCCCATCAGCACAGGTGTACCACAAGGCTATATTCTTAGCCCTCTGCTCTACTCGCTTTACGCTTATGTCTGTGAGGCTAAGCCCAGCTCCAATGCCATATTTGGGTTTCCTGATGACACCACTGTCACTGGCCGAATCAAAGGTGGTGAAGAATCATCACGTAGGGGGGAGATTGAAAATCTGACTGCACGGTGTCACAGCAACTTATCATTCAATGTTAGCAAAACCAAAGAACTGATTATTGACTTTGGGAGGAGGCAACCGGAGGTCCATGAGTCTGTCCTCAATGGGGGATCAGAGATGGAGAGGGTCAGCAACTTTAAATTTCTTGGTGTTATCATTTCAGAGAATTTGTCCTGGTCTCAGCACATAAGTGCCATTACAAAGAATGCACAGCAGTGCCTCTACTTCTTTAAGAGTTTGCGGATATTTGCATGACATTTAAAACCTTGACAAACTTCTATAGATGTATGGTGCAGCTAATCTGACTGGCCACATCACAGCCTGGTATGGAAACACCAATGTCCCTGAATGGAAAATCCAACAAAAAGCAGTGAATATGGCCCAGTCTATCACAGGTAAAGCCCTCCCCACCTTTGAGTACATCTACACGGAGTGCTGTTGCAGGAAAGCAGCATCCATTATCACTGAGCCCCACCACCCAGGACATGCTCTCTTCTTGCTGTTGCCATCCTGGAGGAGGTACAGGAGCATCAGGGCTCACATCACTAAGTTCAGGAACAGCTATTACCCGTCGACCATCAGGCTCTTGAACCAAAGTCATATAAGACAGCAATAATACACCTACAACACACACAAAATGGTAGAGAAACTCAATGGGCCAGACAGCACCTATGGAGGCCAAGACTTTTCATTAGGACTGGAATAGAAGACGGCATTCAGGAGCCATTAACTATATTTTTATTGATTTATTTATTTTGAGATACAGCATGTTCACAGGTCCTTCCAGCCCAACAAACTCACACTGCCCAATTACACCCATGTGATCAATTAACCTATTAATCCATAAGTCTTTGGAATGTGGAAGAAACCAGAGCACCCAGAGGAAAACCATACAGTTACGGTGAAATTATACAAACTCCTTACAGACAGCAGAGGAATTAAACCCGTCGAGGAATTGAACCCAAGTCGCTGGCGCTGTTTTTGCATTATGCTAACCACTACCCTACCACGCTGCCCATTATTCCAGCACTTTGCACATGTCCCTGGTGCTTCAGTCCAGATATTGGTTTTGCTGGTGAATATTCCCCTCTGGTTTTCTTTGTGAACTTTATAGCACCCTGCTCCCCTGTGGGTAGACGGTGTTATCCTTCCATCCACCTCATCAAGCAAATCTGCAGCTGGAAATCAGGACATATGATCTCCCTTCTGCTCCTGACTGTCACCATCATGAAAGTGACTTTTTCAGAGACAGGGAGTGTCCCAACACACATAGCCCCATACATACATGCAAATCATTCAGACGGTCTCGGCCAATCTGAATTAGAGTCAGATTTATTGTCACTGTCTTGTACTTTATATTATGAAATTCATTCCTCTGTGGCAGCAGTTCAGTTCAAGGATGTAAAGAAATCAAATAAAATGAGGATTTTTACTAAGAGTTCAAATGTCCCACTGCACCTTCAGTTACATCACCACTGCAAACCTTAGCATCCACTCACACTGGCCTTCATCAGTCAGCGTAGAGAAGCTGGGTGGTTATGTTGAAGTTATACAAAACACTGGTGATTCTGCACTTGTAGTATTATGTTCAGTTTTGTTCACTGTACAATGTGAAAGGTGTCCTTGAGCTGGAAAGAATGCAGAAAAGATTTGCAATGATGTTGGCAGGATTCAAAATCCAGAGTGATAGTTGGGCAGGTTAGGGTTTTGTTCATTGGGAAGAGGAGCCTGAGGGTGATTTTATAGAGCTGTATAAAACCATGAGGGACATAAATATGATGAAGTCCTTTTTCCCAAGCCAGGGAATCAAAAACGAGAAGGCACGGATTGAGGGTGAGAGCATTGATCTTTGGTTATTATTCATGACTCTAGATTGTTTAATGTCACTTCCAGTGCACAAGTGTAAAGGAAAACTAAGGAATTGTTACTCTGGGTCCAATACAGCATAAAAACACACGATAAGATAAAGAACACAGTAATAAAAGTACACAATAAATATAAATAAATGAGATAGTTTATATACATAGATTGATTGTATAAAGTGATGTTAGGCACAGGAGTATCTGTTAATAAGGTGACCCTGACAGGAAATGATGAAGTAGTGGTGACTGGGGATGCGGAGTGATGGGTGAGTGAATGGAGCTGTTGATCATCCTTATTGGTTGGGGAAAGTAACTGCTCTTGGGTCTGGTGATCCTGGCGTGGATGCTGTGTAGCCTCCTCCCGAATGGGATTGGGGCAAACAGTCCATGAGCAGGGTGGATGGCATCCTTCATAATGTTACTGGCCCTTTTCGGGCACCTTTATCAATGCATGTCCTTTATAGGCTGGTGATGGTGATTCATTGTGCAGTTTGATTACCCATTGTGGAGCCTTCCTGTCCACCACAGTAGAGTTTCCATACCATGCAATGATGCAGCAGGTCAGGATGCTCTCTACTGCGAACCTGTAGAAGGACATGAGTATTCAAGTGCATAGTCCAACTCTTCATCAGCCTCCTCAGAAAGTAGAGCCATTGGTGAGCTTTCTTGATTGTGTAGGGTATATTCTGGGACCACGAAAGATTGTGTGTAATGTACACTCTCAAGAGTTTAAAACTACTCACTACTGTGCACTGATATAAAGAGGACGGTAAGTGGTGCAAATCTCCTGAAGGTGATACCATCTCCTTTGTCCTGTTGACATTGAGTAAAGGGTTATTTGCCTGGAACCAGGCCTTGAACTCTTCCATCTCCTCTCTGTACTCTGTCTCATCATTTTCGGTGATGAGCCCCACCACTGTCATGTCATCAGAGAACTTGACGATATGCTTATTCGGGTGTTTGGCCATGCAGTCATGTGTAAGCAGAGTGAGGAACAATGGGGTCAGATAACAGTTCTTGGGGCATTCATGTTGAGGATGAAGGAGAGGAAGGAGTGGTTGTGCATCCTGACTACCTGAGGATGGTTTGTTATGAAATCCAACATACAGTTGCACACACGTGCATGTACCAAGATGCCGTTGAAAACTCATTTACATACTGTTTATACAGAACAAATCAATACCGAGTAGAATGAGGTAAAACAAAGACAATGCATAAAATTGTGTAAAAGCTACTGAAAAAGTACAGTGCAGGTAAACAATAAGGTGCAAGTTCATAGCGAGGTAGATTGTAAGGCAAAGAGTCCATCTCATCATACAAGAAGTTCCTTTTAAGAGTCTGACAATAGTGGGATAGAAGCAGTCCTTGAGCCTGGTGGTACCTGCTGGTACAGGCTTTTTCATCTTTTCCCTGATGGGAGCTGATGTGGGGGGAGGTGAAGGTTGGGATCTTTGATTATACTGGCTGCTTTACCGAGGCAGTGAGAAGAATCATCAGCTCTCAAAGAGGAGAGGCTGGTTCCTGTTGATGTTGCGAGCTGGGAACATAACACTCTGCAGTTTGTTCTGTTCTGAGGGTAGCAGACACCAACAGAATCAACAAACTCATTCATAAGGCCAGTGATGTTGTGGGGATGGAACTGGACTCTCTCACGGTGGTGTCTGAAAAGAGGATGCTGTCCAAGTTGCATGCCATCTTGGACAACGTCTCCCATCCACTACATAATGTACTGGGTGGGCACAGGAGTGCATTCAGCCAGAGACTCATTCCACCGAGATGCAACACTGAGCGTCATAGGAAGTCATTCCTGCCTGTGGCCATCAAACTTTACAACTCCTCCCTTGGAGTGTCAGACACCCTGAACCAATAGGCTGGTCCTGGACTTATTTCCTGGCATAAATTACATATTACTATTTAATTATTTATGGTTTTATTACTATTTAATTATTTATGGTGCAACTGTAAGGAAAACGAATTTCCCTCGGGATCAATAAAGTATGACTATGACCATGTCTATGACTATGACTGTGACTACGTGCAGAGCAGTTGTCATACCAAGCCATTATGCACCCAGACAAAACGCTCTATATGGAGCTTTGCCTAAAGTTCATAAGGGTTAACGGGGAATTTATTTAGCCTCCTGAGAAATTAAAAGCATTAATGAGCTCTTTTGGCCATGATATCAACAAGGGAGAACTTTAATAGGAACCTGAGGGACAACTGTGATCCAGCTTCAGTTAATGATGGATGCTCATGTCTACGTGGCACAGTAGATACCACTGAAGCTAACTTAAAGACTAACATATTCAAAGCCCCCAACCATCTCAGACATTCTCTCTTCTCCCCTCTTCATTGGTAGAGGATACAAAAGCCAAGCACAAGAACAGCTTACACCCATTTATTATAAGAATGTTAAATGTCTCCTTAGTACAATAAGAAGGACTCTTGACCTTGCAACCTGCTCGTTATGATCTTGCACTTTATTGGTATTGGTCTTGGTTATTACTGCCACATGTACCAAGACACTGTGATAAGTTTGTCTTGGGTGCTGTACACACAGATCACGCCAGGACGTAATGCATTAAGGTAGAATATGGCAAGATAATAACAATGCAGAATGAAGTGTAACAACTACCAAATATGCAGTGCAGATAAATACCAAAGTGCAAGATCATAATGAGGCAAAGAGTTTATTTTATCATACAAGAGATCTGTTCAAGAATCTGGTAGACAGTGGGATAGAATTTACTCTTTATTGTTTACCTGCACTGCACTTCCTCAGTAGCTGCTACACCTTATTCTTGGTACTCTATCTTGGTACAGTACATATGATAATAATAAACTTAAACAAGTCCAGTCCAACCTACACACACAAATGCTGAAGGAACTCAGCAGGCCCGGCAGCATCTATGGAAATAAGTATAGTCAAGGTTTCGGGCCGAGACCCTTCAGCAGGACTCTTCGTGTGTACTGATGAAGGGTCTCAGCCCAAAACGTCAACTGTACTCTTTTCCGTAGATGCTACCTGACCTGCTCAGTTCCTCCAGAATGTTGTGTATGTTGCTTGGACTTTTAGCATCTGCAGATTTTCTTGTGTTTCGAGTTCCAACCTGAGCACAGTTGGTTGCTAATTTGATAATGAGAGTGGAATCTCTATCTCCTGTGCGGCTTGAATCCTGCCAGGGGGAGGGTTGGGATTGTGTGGGGGTGCACTGGTAACTCAACATTATTTCCTGCCTTTCTCCACAGTTTTGGTCAGAGCTATTGGAAGAATCCATCATTATTTGTGGTTGGGACTGATGCAGCCTCACTTGGCAGGTAAAGGAGGGAGGTGTTATTCAGGGTGGGTGACTGGGTACCAATTAAGAAAGGTCTTTTACCCAGGGTGGTGGTGAGGTTCCCAAGTGTTGCTGAGCTGCATCAGGGATTTGGTCAGACTTTCATCACACCCCTGACTTGTGGCTGCAATTGAAGCAAAGACTTTCAGTTGTCAGGAGATGATTGAATTGCCGCAGGATTTTGAACCTCTGACCTGCTTTTGTAGTTACAACAATTATATGGATAATTCAGTTAATTATAGTCAATTAAGAATCTCTGGGGTTTTGGCAGTGGAGGATTAGTGATAGTAATATTATTGAAGTGGGAGTTGAAGTTAGTGTCTTTATGATGAATTGTGTGGTAGCCATGTTACTTACCACATACCAGTCCAAACCTAAATTACCTCTTGGTCATTCTGAATGGTGGAAACCCCTATGGAGTTCCATGTAAATTGGGGACCTGGGGTGGAAAGTGTTGCATTGTGCAGTACCATGCAACAGGTTTTTAAGTAGCTTCACTGACACCCTATCCATCTGTTCATTCTGTAACCCGGAGGAGTCAGTGTACCATGCATATATGGAATGTGAGAGGTTTAGCCCCTGTTTGAACACCTGAAGGGACTGCTTCTCAGGTTCTGGTTGCATTTCAAAGCTACGCTCCTTATATAAAGACACCCAGTACGGAAGGGGGCGGGCTGCGCGGAGGATTTACCGGCGAGTTGCTCCTGGGACTGGCCAAGATGGCCATTTGGGGGTCTAGGCTGCAGACAGTCAAGGGCTCTGCCAGGGCCAGCTGTCTGCCCGCTTCCAAGGATATGTTCAGGCCCAGCAGTCCTTGTAGAGAGAGCATGTGGTCACGATGAGTAAGTGGGGGATTTCCAGGATTGGTGGGCCCCCCAGTGAATTTACTGCTTAATATTTTAATCTAAATTTATTTGCTGTCTTGTAAATACTTGATGTTCCTACTTCATGTATTTTGTATTTGAATAAACTTCTGTAGTTTTGTTTAAAAAAAAGCACCAATGGCTTCATTGCCAGAATGGTTCAGTTCAGCTCTCTCCTCGTTATCTGCAAGGCAATCAGTCTGTCTTTGCCAACACAGGCAGAAGAGGCAGAGCCCACTGTCAGCTCCTCCATCGTTCCATATTCTCCTGCAGTGCATCTGTCTGTAAATGTACATTTTCTAGACTGTGGATGATGTATCTTGAAACCCTCCCTGTGTGAAGGGGAGTCCAGTTCTTGCCCTGTCCAAATATTCTCAGAAGTTATTCAGTTGGAGGGATCTCACATTATAGGTGTATCCTTTTCGTGTGCAACAAACCTGGACTGGACTTAGTCACCTGGGGGTCAGGCAAAATTTACTAGAAGATCTGGGTACGGGCATATGGAATGAATAAACAGCAGTTACCACTGTGATTTTTGGTCTCTATACAACTAAAAGTCAGTCTAACTGATGAGATAAGGCCTTATCATTGTGTGGTCTTCCACATTATGAGGTGCATCTCTGACAGTGACCTGAATGCAGTCATTTGAAGCCGGAATTCCGAGACACCTGTAATGTTGGCAAATCACTGCACATGACTCTTTCTGTTCTGGAGCCAAGTAGAAGGAGCTGGTTTCCACTCTCTGAGTGGACAGCTCCTGTCCCTGTTCTACCACAGTGGTTGTCTGTGTACTGTAACAGGACAGCATCATGGTATCTATTCCTGCCCTGCACTTGAATATGGCAAATGGTGCAACCTGGTTTGAATGCGGCAAATGGTGCAACCTGGTGCCATAATTCTGACTCATCGAGAGTGCTCCCTGCCCATTGTGAAGAACATCACCTCACTCAAGTCAATTACTGCACCCCTCTAATACCAGATCAACCAGCAAACTCTGAATCAGTGAGGAGAAAAGGACAGGCTCAGCCAGAGATTTTCTGCAGCTCGGTGACAAGCTCTCTTACGTTAACCCGAAAGTACCACTCAGCCCAAAGCATTTGTACGGCTGTTAAGGGAAACAATCCCATCAATATCATTCTGTCCCTCTCTTTTACTCTGGTATCCCTGTAATTATTCTCTTTTATAGAGTACATGCCCATCAATTCTCCCTTTAATTCTTTTTGCAACTTAGTCACAATGAAGGGCAGTTTACAGCAACTTCCCTCAGTGAGAGCCAACTTACCTGCACATCACTGGGACGAGTGAGGAGGCCAGAGCACCCGGGGAAATGCATGTGGTCAGACAGAGAACCTGCAAACTCCACACAGTCAGCAATGTAGGTCAGAATCGAACCTGGGTGCATAGATCGTGATGTAGCAGCACTAACCTCTGCGTCATCAAACACCATTGTGCAGAGTCTGTCAGCTGCAGACACCTTCCCCACTTAACAGGGTCAACATTAAATTGATAAAGGGTACGGATTAATTGACCAACTTCTCCACTGCACACTTTCAGCATGGATGAGCAATGCAGGTGTTGCCGGCACCACCCACACTGTTACAAAAAGTGGAAATGGAAACGGACTAGTATCTACATCCTGCTGCTCAGTTTTTTTCTTCATTTATCTCTGCAGGGTCAGACCTTGTTGTAACCTAAACAACTAAAATATTGACAACAGCTGTTTATATCCAACAATTCAATGTTTTCTCCCCCTGCCAGGGAAGTCAGGTAGGCAGCCGGATAGTAGATCACGAATTGAGGTACTTGTAACCATTTTAATTCTATTCTTCAGACTTGTCACTTGGCATTCGCAGCTACAAGACTGATGACATTCACAAGAAGCTCCCTCCAAATGGTTTTTGAGTAATGTGAGCAGAGTCATGCTGAACTGACCCATGTGGAATTTCACATCACAGTTCCCTTCCAAACATAGTTTCTTTTGATATTTCTTTTTCTCCTCTTGCTGATTGCTGTTAGTTTATGTTCCAGTTGGCTAATTTATCATTAATTCAATGAGCCTTAAAAAACTTCAGAAATGATGCATGTGGAGCTTTATTAATCAGCTTATAAAATTTAAGAGTTAAAGCCATTGCATTTACTAGTACTTATGGGTTTTCATTGGTTATTGAATGATTGACAGTAGGCAGCGAGCTGCATTTGAGCTGGGATACTCTGGGTTCCAGTTCCGCTCCAGAGTCTTGAACATGAAAGCTACATTGACTGACCAATTTCTGGTGCATTTATGCAGGGATGGCACAGCAGAGCAACTTGTGGAGCCACTGTCTCCCACATCAGTGGCCCAGGTTCAGTCCTGCCCTCTGGTGCTGTCTGTGTAGAATATGCACATTCTCCCTCTGACCGGATGAGTTTCCTCACATATCTGGGGGCAAAGAGGTTGGTGGGTTGATTGGCAACTGGAAAGTCCCCTATAGTGTGTGGGTGAGAGGTAGAATCTGGAGCAGCTGAAAGAATCATAGAGTAGGACAGGGTAGGATTGATGTAACTGGGTGTTCCTGATGGCTGTCATGGACCAAGTGGGTGAAGGGCTGTTTTCATGCTGGATGATTGTTATAGAGCAGGACTGTAATACTGATTGTACTATCTTTCAGAAGTTCTGTAAAACCAATGCAATGCTATTTATGCACTCTCAAGGGCATAGAATGATCCCATAGGATAATGCCAGAGAACAGCAGGGTCTTTTACTCTTCTGACCAACATCAACCAACCTCACTAACCGACAAAATGTTCATTATCACACTGGAGTTTGTTCTTTAGGTGCAAGACGATAGCTCCATTGCCAACCTTACCCCAGTGTTCAGCAATCACATATACTTTGTTGAGTTTAAAGTCTTTTGGGAATGACTAGGCTGTAGACGTCACTCTGCTTTTTGCTTTCTTTGCCATTTATATTGAACAATTCGCTCCCACTGCAAGCTTGGAGAAGACTGAGAGAGTTTTTTTTGCATCAACTCATTCTGTGTTTGTGCTGTCCTTATTCATTACCTTATTTCACCCTGCGTTTGTCTCTTCATTTGTTTTCCCTCTTGTAGGTGACACGAAATAGAAGCACAAATCTCTTCTTGTTACAATTATGTTCTTGTATCTCCTTCCCTTTCTCTTTGCCTGACACCGTATTCCTGTTTAAACCATTTCTTAAAATTACTTTTCTTATTCCGATTGATCAGCTTTTGTTTTCCCCCAATTGTTCTCATCTGGATGAATTTCAACCTGAACAGTTTGGTCAGCTAATTTCTCAGCCCCTTCCAGTCTTTCTTCTTCTGGAGATCTTCCTTTCTCAATTTCAAGCCACAGACCTATTCAAAGGACTGATATGTGAAACATAAAGGTATTCACCTGACTGATAATAACTGGTATCTTTACAATACTTCTTTTACCACTCAATTACCAATCACATTTCTCCTTTAGATTATAATTCAAAGTTCATAGTTCAAAGTCAATTTATTATTAAAGTACATATATGTCACTATATACTACAAAGGTACTTTGAGATTCATTTTTATATAAAAGTACAATAGTATTTATGAAAAACTATACATGAACAAAGACTGATAAACAACCAATGTACAAAAGAAGGTGTGTAAGTAAGAAAATACTGAGAAGACGAGTTATAAATTCCTTGAGAGTGAGTCTGTAGGTTGCGGAATCAGCTCAGAGTTGTGGTGAGTGAAGTTCAGCATGCCAGCTCAGGAGTCTAATGGCTGTAAAGTTTCCTACTAATCTGCTTTCCTACTCACACAATCCATGTGCAAGTTATCTGTAAGTTTCAGAATCCATCTCATTTTCTCCTGATTCCATTACTTCAGCATTTGTACATTGTTTATCCACTTTATATGCTTAATTCTTTTAATACTTTCCATTCCTATAATGAATGTCAGTTCACTGGGCCCAGGCAATCCTTTAATCAGAATATTTAATGCACTTATATCTTAATCCATCATTAATATTTTCTCTAATGCTCCAATCTGAGATTAGACTTCTTCAGCCAGCTTTTATGTATAACCTTTTAATCTGTACTGATGCCCCAATATCTCTGCTTCTGAAACTGGTTAAAACCTGTTAATATCTCTATTTTCTTCCAGTTCTGGTGGGTGATTAACAATCTGAAACATTAATGTTCTCATTCCATTGATGCAATGTTACCTGATGTGATCGTCTTTATTCCATCTATCACCAGCTTCATCTGCATGGTTGAAAGTGCTTGCAACTCAGGAACCTCTAAACTCCACCGAATTCTTTTGACTCCCAAATAATTCCATTGTATTGTAATAATGAAACCACTGCAGTAGTAATTTGCTGCAGTAAGGTCAGAGCCAGAAATAATTTCTTATATTTTGGTAGAAATTTGCATGAGCCATAACAATGTAAACCACAACAGAGTAGTCAATTGCATCATGGATACAATTCTCCCCACACTCAAGGACATCTATAAGAGATGAGAAGAGCAACATATATCATCATGAACCTCCTTAATCTAGGCCATGCCCTCTTCTCATTAATGCCATTGGACAGGAGGTACTATTTAATTATTTATGGTTTTATCACTATTTAATTATTTAAGGTGCAACTGTAACGAAAACCAATTTCCCTCGGGGTCAATAAAGTATAACTATGACTATGACATTCCCCATCTGGTTCTTGAACAAACCTGATAAACTCTGGTCTTACCCTGGACTATACTATAATATTATCTGTTTATGTTGTCATTAAAGTATGTATAACTTACGCAAATTAGAATTTATTTAATTTACATATGTTTGCTATATTCATAAGGCACGGCTGCTGCAAAATGCAGACTTTCATGGTATTTATACCCTGAGTAGGTACGTCCATCACAATAAACTTGAACTTGATGCTTGTTAATTCAGTGATCCAATCTTACAATCATTTCTAGTTTTCTCCAGATGTCCATTGAAAGCCCACAAATGCCCATGATCTTGAATTATTTCTCTATATGTCATCCTATGCAAAATTGTCAGTCATCTGAGGCTGATTATTGTACCTCTTGTGCATTAATGGCACAGACTGGGGTTGGAACTTGAACATCTGGCTCCATGGGAATCTGTTACTCGAGAGGAAAGGGAAAGGGAGGAGACGACTCATGAATTAACAATAGATGCCTGATGAAGGTGTATTTGAATCATTCCGCTACTGAACAAGCTATGAAGCTAACATAGAGTAAGCACCCATAAAACCCAGTAAAATGCAAAATGAGGGTGAAAATGAGAAGCATTCATCTCCAAGTGTTATCTTGTTGCAACTGAAAGAGAAAATTAGAAAATACCAAATCAAAGGCCACTGCAGACCTTAAAAAAACTGGCTGAATTTTAGTTGTTTGTTTATAAGGAGGAGGAGAAGGTGGCGGCGTGACGGCAGCGCGCGTGGACACTTCAGTGGTGATGTCTGTTATCTGTCAAATAGGGGACCGTGCACAATTCTGATTTGATGGAGACGGACAAGAGAGTATGGGGGAACATCTGGAAAACTTCTGAAATGCCTGCTTCGCTGCCACTGCTAGTGTGTGGTAACCGGAATTTCCGGGGCAGAAGGCCCTGAAATCCTGGGCTTTGCGTGTTTCAGCTGCCGAAGGCGCTTGGTAGAGGATGGTGCTCAGGAGGCTGTATTGGAGAGGCTGGTCGGAAGCTTGAAGGTTTCGGACAGATTGACTCAGTGTCAGCTGTGGTCAGCTGCTGCCAAAGCATCAGCAAGTTGACGGTGCCTGGAGGTTTATGGCAGGGAGTTTCTCCCTTTTGCCGCCCGCTATCGGGGACTCGGGAGTCGATCGACTCGGGGACTTTTGAGACTTTATTTACCGTGCCCATGGTTTGTTCTTCATCAAATTATGGTATTGCTTTGCACTGCTGTAACTATATGTTATAATTATGTGGTTCTGTCAGTGTTAGTCTTTGGTTTGTCCCGTTTTCTGTGATATCACTCCGGAGAAACATTGTATCATTTTTTAATGCATGTATGCATTTCTAAATGACAATAAAAGAGGACTGAGTGTTCTCATAATCTATATATTTTCATAACCTATATTAGTTATCATAACCTATATTTAGTTAATTTAGGTGACATCAAAACCTCATTCAGTAAAAACAGCTTCAAAAATTTGCAAACATATGGTTAAGGAACAGACAATCATTTCTCATTGTGAATGTAACAGCAAGTAGATCTATAACGAATGATGTAATAGATAGTGGACCCGGTGAGAGGTAAGGAAAACAAGCGTTAGTGTGGATTTATGAAGAATAAGTTGTATTTGACTCTTCTATTGATGATCTTTGAGTATCTGTTTGGTGCAATAGATAAAAGAGTGCCTGTCAATGTGGTGTATTTGGAATTTTAGCATGATTTCAAAAGGGTCCCACACTTGAGGCCAGTCAGCGAGGGTTGGAGAATGGTAGTAGGGGTAATGTATGCAATGGATTGGCAAAAAATGGGAAAAATTAGCAAAAAGTGGCTCAAAAGGAAAGGGAGGGGTCACGGGAGAAAAGTGCAGTAGTGATCCAGGAATAAAAGCGTTAATTTACGGAGAGCATTTGATGGCTCGGGGCCTGTACTCAGTGGAGTTTAGTAAAATGAGGAAGGATCCCATTGAAATCTATTGAATATTGAAAGGCCTTAGATAAAGTGGGCATGGAGAGGATATGTCCTATGGAGGGGGAGTCTGGGATCAGAAGGCATAGGCTCAGAATAGAAGGAAGCCCCTTTATAACAGAAATGAGAAGGGATTTCATTAGCCAAAGGGTGGTGACTCCATGAAATGCATTGCTAGAGAGAGTTATGGATGCCAAATCACAGGTTATTTTTAAAATGCAGGTTGATAGATTTTTGACTAATGAAGGCATCAAGTGTTACAGTGAGAGAGCAGGAGAACGGGGTTAAGAGGGATAATAAATCAGCCATGATGGAATGCTAGAGCAGACTTGATGGGCCAAGTTCTGCTTCTGTGTCTTATGGTCTTATATTCTTATGGCATAGGCAGCTCTTTAGTTTTCTCTAGTCCTGATTAAGACTTGGCACAAACTACCAATTCTTTATTTCTCTTAGTAGATATTTTCTGACCTGCTGAGTCCCTCCAGCATTTTATTGCACTGGATATCCAGCATCTGTAGAGTCTCTTGTGGTTATCTTCCTCCAGCTGGCAACTGTCATTTTTGCAGTGCCAGAGGGACCAATGCCTTGGGCAACCAATGATTTGACTGAGTGGACCAAATGTGCTTCCAAGTTGCCATTGATACAAAACCAGCTTGGCTTGTTGGTAGTGCAGAGGGTATAAAGAGGTTCCAGGGGAATCTGAACAGACTGAATAAGTGGGTAAGAGCATGGCAGGTGAAAAAGGTGCATTAGAAATCCTCTTTGATGCACAAAAATTAACACAATAATGTTATTATTCAATGGTGAAAGATTAAGAGATATTGATGTTCAGAGGAACCGATGTGACTTGTGGATAACTCACTAAAAGACAACTTGGAGATAAAGCTGTACGGTTTTGTTTTGGGAAATATTATAAGAGCATCTGAGTAAAATGTAATTTGCTGAGATTATACCTGGAGTTTGATGTCTGGTTTTGGTCTTAACTGAAACACCATAGACTTGCCATATACTTACCACATACTTGCCAGAAAGGGAGTGTTAGAAAGATTCACTAGCATGTTTCTTGGAATGGCAGCTTAGCTATGTCAGGAGAGATCAGTCCAGGCATGTAACATATGGAATTTAGAGGAACGAAAGGTGATCACAATAAAATGTATAATTTTTACATATTGACGAAATGGATGCAGGGAGGATATTACTCTTGGAACTGGGGTAGCAGTGTCCACCTATGATATAGGAAATTTAGGATTAAGGGAAGGAGAAATTACTTTACCTAAAGCCTGGTAATCTTTGAAATGCACTACCTGTGAAGGCCCATTCATTGAATTCATTTACATCTGTGATCCACAGATTGACACAAAGTAGGATTAGTGCACACACAATTCTATCTTGCATTGTGGCTGTGGCGTAGCTATCTCCAGTACAATAAGATTTCAGGAAGTTGTGGCTGAAGAATTAGCAGAATTGAAGTGTCCAATCCAGCAGCCGCCATCGTGCCAGTGCCGAAGCATTCCACTGCCATGAGCCTGAATGTCATCTGCCCAGTTGCACTCACCCCCATCATCGCACAGTGCTTTGAGAGACTGGTTCTATCATATCTGTAATCCTGTCCGCCCACTACCCTGGACCCCCATCAATTTGCCTATTGCACGAACAGGTCAACAGAGGACGCCATCTTCACGGCACTTCATCCTGCCCTGACCCACCTGGACAGCCCCAACTCTTACGTCAGAATGCCGTTCATTGTCTTTAGTTCGCTATTCAATACTGTGATCCCCTCCAAGCTGATCGCCCCAAACTTCGCCAGCTTGGTATCAGCTCATCCCTCTGCAATTGGACCTCGGACTTTCTGACTAACAGACCCCAATCAGTTAAGTTCGACAACGTCTTCTCCTCCACTCTCACCCTGAATACTGGCGTGCCTCAAGGCTGTATGCTGAGCCCTCTTCTGTACTCCCTTTTCACCTATGACTGCGTTCCTGTACATGATTCTAACTCCATAATCAAGTTTGCAGACGACACCACGGTGGTTGGCCTGACCAGAGGGGATGACGAGAAGGCCTACAGGGATGAGGTCCAGCACCTGGCCGTGTGGTGTGCCAACAACAACCTGGCCCTTAACACCCAGAAGACCAAGGAGATCATTGTGGACTTCAGGCATGCTAAGTGCCACACTCATATCCCCATCTACATCAACAGAGCTGTAGTGGAGCGTGTATCAAGATTCAAATTCTTTAGTGTCCTCATTTCCGAGGATCTCACCTGGTCCCTGAACTCCTCCATCCTGATCAAAAAGGTGCAACAGCGCCTTTATTTCCTGTGGAGCATCAAGAAAGCTCGCCTCTGTCCCGGGATACTGAAGAACTTTTATCACTGTACCATTGAGAGCATACTCACCAACTGCATCTCAGTGTGGTATGGCAATTGTCCCGTATCAGACTGCAAAGCACTCCAGCGTGTGATGAAAACTGCCCAGCGGATTATCGGCACCCAATTGCCCACCATTGAGAACATCTACCATAAACACTGCCTGGGCAGGGCGAAAAGCATTATCAGGGATGCATCTCACCCTAAACATGGACTTTTTACTCTCCTCCCATCCGGTAGGCGCTACAGGAGCCACCGCTTCCACACCAGCAGGCACAGGAGGAGCTTCTTTCTTCCCTGAGGCTGTGACCCTGCTGAACCTCACATCACAGCGCTAAGCAGTATTGCACCCGTATTGTACTGTCTCAGTACTTTTATATTTGTGTGCTGTAGCACTTACTTTTTATTCGCAGTTATTCTGTAAATAACACTATTCTTTGCATTTCTGGTTAGATGCTAACTGCATTTCATTGGCTTTGTATCTGTATTCAGCACAATGACAAGAAAGTTGAATCTGATCTAATCTAATCTAATCTAATTTAATCTCATCTAATCTAATCTAATATAATCTCCTGGCCCTTCGGAGCTGGGAAGGGGACTCTTTCAACTTCATTGTCCACAATTCTACAATGGGATGCAGTAATGTGCAGCTGCTTCTGTCTTCATCAAACAGAAAGTGCTGGAAATACTCAGCAGATCTGGCAGCATCTATGGAGAAAGGAATGGAATTAATGTTTTAGGTCAAAGGCCTCCCACCTGATGAAAGCTTTCTGATCTGAAGCATTGACTTTCACATATGCTGCCTGGCCTGCTGTTACAACTCCATTTTTAAAACTAATCCTCAAAGTTACAGTATTTTCACTGTTCAGTAGTCAATCACTGTCATCATCAAGCTACCAAAAAGCAATTTTGTTGCTGTGTGCTGGCAGTTCAAATTCTACTAACTGAGAAAACAGACACAAGTGTGCAGTCTGCTTTTTACAGAAAATGCTTAACTGTGTGGGGGAAATATTTTTTTAATCTTAAGAGCAGCCACTATATCTAGTCTAATTCCCAACTTGATAAGCTGTTTTACACATAGAAAATAATAATCAAGTCTTTGTTTATATCTTTTTAATAGACACTGTTACTGGAATGAGCGAAGTTCTACCTTGTTATAGGTGTGACCATAACATTTGTGCTCACTGTACTTCATTCTGTCATGATCACACAGAATGGTTCAAAAAGATCATCTCTGATTTCTTCTAAACTCCAGTAAGATTTGAAGGCTCATCATGTGGTAGTGGTTAGAAGTATCCCCTTCTCAAGCGTCTGTCCTTCTCCAGCAGTCTGTATGAGGTTCACACATTCCCTGTGTGACCGTGTGGGTTTCTCTCCCAAACGCTCCTGTTTCCTTCAACCTTAAAGGTAACTTGGCTGTTGTAACTTGTTCCAAGTTTTTGGGTGAGTTGGAACCTGAGATAAGTAGATGGGAATATGGGTAGGATGAAATGAGTTGAGCTAGAATTAACGTAAACGGTTGCCTGATCGCCAGCACGACCGCAGGTGGTTAAAGGAATTGTTTCTGTGCTGTATTTCTCTATGGCTCCTTTGTTCTTGCGAGAGGTGTCCTATGTTTTAGGTGTGAGGTGTCCAGTCTTCCTGTGTGAAGTTTCAAGTTGAGGGCAAAACTTTCTTTCAGATTATGTTGTTTACTATGTGATTCAGAGCATCCCACATATATGTGAAATGTGCATGATCTGCACTTTAATGGATCCTAGAAATATCATAGATATGCAAATACATATCTAGCTGCTTCATTAGCTGGATGTTCGGGCACTGTCACTGGCTAGGGACTGCATTTGTGGCCTATGTTCTGTGATCCATTTGACAGTAGAGATTATAGATGTATATCTACCCCAGAGAATCACTCTGGTTTCCTGCAAATGTCACCATAACCTGACACCAGAAATGGAACACTTGTTCAGTGTTTTTTTGCCTTCATCAGGAATCCATACCTGGAACTTTCTCCTGAACTGTGTTTACCTGCTTGCATCTCTCCTCAATCCCCAAATTTAAATTTCTTCTAAGAACTTCTGTTGATCTCAAAATGTTCATACATAGCTTGGCATTGAGTTTTGTTTGACTGTGTTTCTTTGAAGTACTTAAGGACATTTCATTGCATTGAATACACTCTATAACATTATACTTTTGATATTGTTTTGAGGTGAATATGCTTTATCAATTGCAGGCTTTGGTTTGAAAACAAATTTAGTCTCATCTGTATTAAAATACTCAATACCAAACCCATCTGAAAGATCATCCTGATCGCAATCCAGACCAAAAATTTCAGGTGACAAAATAGGAATTTGGGCTGTCGTTCTGATAATTTGAAATTCAGGTTGCACTCAGAAGCTTTACCATCTACTGTTTCTTTAAAGTTGCAGTAGCTCCTGAGCCTGACGTGATGAGAACAGAGCTGTTAATAATGCCATACCAACCCTAGGATTTTGTAAGTTGATATAAATTCGAGTGAATTTGTAGAGCTCATTATGAATTTTGGTTCTCTTTAGATATACTTGGCGTTTTTCTTTATCCATTTCAAAATGATGTTGAACTGTCTTCGTGAAGTGTCTAAGAAATTCCTTCCTAATTAAAGCATAGCAAAATGACTGCTGACCTAATCTATCTGTGAGATGGCAGGTGTTAATAGTTCATCGATATTTTATTCACAGTCTACAGAGCAATTATCCAAAACCCTACTTAGATAAGAACCATTAGTCTCTTTTCGAAGTTGAACATAATATTCTAAAGTGAGCATCTGTGCTAGAAAGAAGAGCAGTGATGCGAAAATTTAGTTGCTTATTGGATTTCCACAGTCAGAGGCTTCAAATTAGACTTGAGCTCCCATTGTTGCATCTACTGAACACATTGTAGACAAGAAAAAGTGTAGACTCTCAGCTTAAGGAAAGGGAATCAATGATGCAGACACAAGAAACTGCAGATGTTGATTGCTGGAGACACTGGATCTTGAATGCTGGACTGATACACAAAGCAGAGAATGAACCCAATGGGTCTGGCAGCATCTATGGAGAGTAATGGACAGCTGACATTACAATTTTGGCTCTTCATCTGGGTAAAGAGAAACAATGATGCTCGTAATTTTGTGGAACTAATGCGGTGTTTTATCTTGCATTCCGTAGAACTCTCACTAAAGATCTGATTGTGAACATGATGCTCTGATGCTAACAAACGCAAGATTAAATGGATTTATAATGCTCCCATAAAGGATTCGATTGGATACCACTAGACCTCATCAACACCTGTAGTTTATGGTTCTTTCTTCTTTACCTCATATCTGAGAAAATAAGTCTGAGAAAATGTCAAGCTGAATCCAGACCATCAGAATTATTCATGCATCAACAGTTAAATTCTTCTTTCTTTGTGAACTACAGCCTGAACATGTATTTTAATCCACCTGGAAGTTCAGCTTCTGGTTCATGAAATTTCAGTTACAGTAGATCAATGAACAGCACACTTTTTGAAACAAAAGTGAGAATTTGCCTCTGCAGTCAATGGTCTTGAAAGTACTGTAGATCAATTAATATTGTATGCACAAGTTTACACAGAGAGAAAAAAAAGAGCAGTCGATCACACCAACCTTAAATATCCAGCAAAATTACACATATTGTGAAATCCAGCAAGGCTGTTCCATGCATAGTTCATGTTAATAAGCTAGTCAATTTCAAATAATATTACTATTGGTTCATATCTTTTTCCATGAGTTAGAACTTAGAACCCTCTGGCCAAAGAAATTACTTTTCAGATCTGTTTTAAATGGACATCTCACTATTCTGACACTGTGTCCCCTGGTCTTAGACACACCCACTATAGGAAACATATTCTCTATATCTACTTTATCTAGGCCTTACAATATTCAATAGGTTGCATTAAGATCCCCCTTCATTCTTCTAAGCTTCAGCAATTACAACTCAGAGTCATCAAATGCTCCTCACACTTTAACCCTTCACTGAAAGAATACCAACATATTTGTCAGGTAAGATTTCCTCTTAAGGAAACCATGCTGACTTTGGCGTATTTTATCATGTGTCTCCAAGTACCCCAAAACCTCATCCCTAATAATGGACTCCAACATCTTCCCAACCACTGAGATCAGGCTAACTGGCCTATAATTTCCTTTCTACTCTCCCCTTTCTTTCTTAAAGAGTGGAGTGATTTTTGCAATTTTTCAGTGCTCTGAAACCATCCCAGACCTAGTGATTCTTGAAAGATCATTGCTAATGCTTCCACAATCTCTTCAGCCACCTCTTTCAGAACCCTGGGGTGTAGTTCATCTGGGCTGGGTAAGTGGCCAAGACTTGCTGTCACTAATGTACAACCCAAAGGACGGAGGGAGAGACACTGAAGTGGAAGAACATTTTACTGATGTTTAATAAGAACTGTGCAGGTTTGAAAGAAAAACAATAAATGCTAGGCCAACTGAAATTCTCAAGCTGACAGGTAACACTGACACTGTAGTTTGAAAGCAATGGCTAAAGGCTAAATGGTAGCAGTCATCACTGGGATTACCTTCCTAGGATTAAACATGGACACAAGGGACTGGTGGTCTGTCACTAGCATAAACTTTTCTCTGTAGAGGTAGTGGTGGAACCTCTTTATCCCCCATACTAGACTAGGGGCCTTTCAGTCGATCTGTGCTTAGTTGCATTCAGTGATCTTGAAGCAAATGCATTCATATGTTCAGATCCATCTTCCATAGTGTGTGATAAAACAGCACCAATGCAATAAGGGGATGCAATGCACACCAGGCTGATGGGCAGAGATGGATCATAATGGGTGAGCAGTTCATCTCATTTATCAGTCTCTTTGTTTCCAGTGCATTCAATGGCGCAGCACTGCAGCAAGATTTGGGAGAAACCCGTAATAGTAGTTTACAAAGTCCAAGTATGAGGTGAGTTGTGACACATTTTCCAGTTTCTGCTTCTCTTGAGAATTATGTAAGCCATGCTTGTCAATGACATGCCTACAATATGAGATTTTGTTTTTGAAAAACTCACATTTCTCTCTCATTGCAAGCAGACCATTCTCGCTCTGCCTGGTAAGCACTTTACCAAGGTTCTGGAGGTGCTCTTCGTCATTCTTGCCTGTCACAATGATGTCATCAAGGTCGCATTGTGTTCCTGGGATATCGTGAGGCACTTGGTCCATTGCCCTATGCCAAATTGCTGGAAGACTTCCTTGAGATGTTGATTATGAGAAACTTCATGCTTGACTCCTCAGTATCCATTTACAGATAGGCTTGTGTGACAAGTCAATCTTTGAAAATCTCTCCCTACTTGCCAAAGATAGCTTTTATTCCCTGGAGCGTAGAAGAATGAGGAGAGATTTGGTAGAGGTATATAAAATTATGATGGGTATAGATAGAGTCAATGCAAGCAGGCTTTTTCCACTGAGGCTAGGGGAGAAAAAAACCAGAGGACATGGGTTAAGGGTGAAGGGGGAAAAGTTTAAAGGGAACATTGGGGGTAGGGGGGCTTCTTCAGACAGAGAGTGGTGGGAGTGTGGAATGAGCTGCCAGACGAGGTAGTAAATGGAGGCTCACTTTTAACATTTAAGAAAAACTTGGACAGGTACATGGATGAGAGGTGTACGGAGGGACATGGTCCAGGTGCAGGTCAGTGGGACTAGGCAGAAAAATGGTTCGGCACTGCCAAGAAGGGCCAAAAGGCCTGTTCCTGTGCTGTAATGTTCTATGGTTCTATGGTTCTATTCATGGCAAAAGATACTGCAGAGCACCGGGTTGATGCTCAATTTGAAATCCCCACATATGGGGCGCTGGCCTTTTCTTTCTTGATCACCAGGGCAATCAACATGGCTCAATCTATCCAATCAACCTTGGGGAGAATTCCAGGTGCCTCTAAACTCTGTAGTACAGCGTCCTCTTTAGGACATAGTGCGTAAGGCACTGGGTGCGCTTTAAGGATTCTTGGTGTTACTGTTTCATTCAGTTCAATTCTGGCCTTCAAGCCTTTGAATTTACCAGTACCCTTCTCAAACACCTTCTTATTATCATTTAGCAGCTGTGACATTCTCTGGTTAGTGCTGCTATTTGGGCTGTAGCTGCCTGTTGATGATACATTGAGAGCTTTGATTGTGTGCTAGTCCGGTTGGATTTTTCTCAACCATTCACATCTAAAAAGTGCTGTCCTCCACTTTTCAACACATAAAGCTCTAGCTGCAGTGTTTTGCCTCTGTACATCACATTTACTTTCATAGTAACATAGAAACATAGAAAACCTACAGCAAAGTACAGGCCCTTCAGCCCACAAATTTGTGCCGAGCATGTCCCTACCTTAGAAATTACTAGGCTTACCCAGAGCCCTCTATTTTTCTAGGTTCTATGTACCTATCCAAAAGTCTCTTAAAAGACCCTATTGTATCCGCCTCCACGACCGTTGCCAGCAGCCCGTTCCATGCACTCACCATTCTCTGTGTAAAAAACCTACTCCTGACATCTCCTCTGTACCTACTCCCCAGCACATTAAACCTCTGTGTCCTCTTGTGGCAACCATTTCAACCCTGGGAAAAAGCCTCTGACTATCCACACAATCATTGCCTCTCATCATCTTATACACCTCTATCAAGTCACCTCTCTTCCTCTGTCGCTCTTTTTTAATTTTTGTTCCTCCATGCAGAATATGACCCGCCTACAACCACTCTTTGCCTTCTGTGGGCAAGCCAGTTCTGGATCCACAAAGCAATGTCCCCTTGGATCCCATGTCTCATAATTTCAGTTTGCTTTTGGGAGACACTCTTTCACCTATGATCGCCTTTAGCAACACTGAGGTCTTTTCTAATGGTAGCTTAGAAAACAGTCAGTTACAGTCAGCCTCTGAAACTACAGACAAAACTGACCCTGTATCCAGCTCCATTTTTATTTTTACACCAGACACATCTGTTATGATATATATAATTTTGCGAACTGCTTCAGTAATGCTATGCAAATCTAAGAATGACAACTCAGCTTTGTCTAGCTCTGTGTTGTCTGATTCAGTTTCACATTCAATCACTTTGTATGTTTGTTTAGTTTTGTGTTTGAAACTTTTCACTCCGTATGATTTCTCTCTTTGGTTGTGCTTTTTGTCTGACTTACACACTCTCCATGTGACCTTGTCTATTATACTTTCTGCAAACGTTTTCTTTGAACCGACAGTCATTTGTACCTTGGGAGGATTTGCTACTTTGATAACATTTTTGGCTTTTTGCACCATTGAGGAACATTTTGTATGTTTCACATTCTTCACTCTTTTTCTGTCGTTCTGATGCATCCTTTTCTTCTGTCTCCAATGATAATCAAACAGACAATGCCCATTCTAAGGTTAGTTCTCTTTCTGACAGTAACCTCTTTTAAATGCTTTGACTATGCAGGCTACATACCAGCCTGTCCCTTAATGTATCAGAAAGTTTGTCTCCAAAGTCACAGTATTGGGAAAGTTTGTGGATTCAGAAATGCTCACATCCTTTGACTGTTTCCTTTTATGATATCTAACACTCTCAGCAATTACTAGTGCTTAAGGCTCAAGTAATTTTGTAAAATTGCAACAATTTTGTCAAACATCTTGATTGCTGGTTTTTCAGGAGTTACTAAGTTGTGTAAGAGTTTGTATGTTTTAGAATCCATTAAGCTAAGAAATGTGGAGACTCCAATACGGTCACCCCTCTCGATATACGATTTTGCATAATCAGCATAACTGGTGCATTGTTGATTGTGGGAGTTTGCTGCATTGTGATATGCAAAAAGGAAATTGGTGTGCTTCTGATTTAGGGTCAGTATAGTGTCTGACATTGCTTGCAATGTGTTCTTTAGACTCTGGACAAATCTTTCTGCCAATCCATTTGTAGCTGGATCGTTCGATGCAGATGTATTATGTCATATCCTATTCATTTTCAGGAATGATTGAAAGTGTTCCACAACAAACTGTGGTCCAAAATCAAAGATTCAATGTACATTTTTTATCAATGTATGTAGTATATAACCCTAAGATTCACATTCCCATGATACAACCAGGAAACAAAGAAGCATCATAGAACCTGTTCAAAGAAAACATCAGACACACAATGTGAAAAAATATAGAACAAATTGCACGAATGGCAAAAGATGAGTGAGAAAACACACAGAATATAAAACATCAAACCACAGAGTCCTTGGAACAGTCTAGGAATATCCAATTTATTTCAATTTAGTGTTACGCTGTTTGTTGACTTCAGGCTGCACAGACAGTCTTGCACAAAATAGCAATTAAAAAGGAGTAACCAGAAAGCAAAAACACATCAAAACATGAACAACAGAGTTCAACCAACAAACCACAGTGGCTAAACCTTGCCCAAGACCGAAGACTCCAGCACTATCCTTCGAAAGCAGCATGTGAGAGAGAGAGATTGGTCAAACACAGGCACCAAACTCCAAAGGCACCAGTGAAATGCAGGTACTTTCCTCCAGAAGCAGCAAGGGAGAGAGAGAGAGAGAGAGACCAGTCAAACGCAGACAGAAGGTGCAGAACATCTGTTTGCCTCCCACTCTTATCTTAGTTGATTTCAATCTTGCTTGATTCTTTAATCAGCAAAATTGGCAAGAAATGGAGTCAATCATGGGCTCATAGGCTTCCAGGCCTAAAGTCCACACACTCTGCTTCAAACCTCACAGAACTTCCTCAGAGACAGCAAAGCAGCAGGTCCTTCAATTGGCCTGAAAACACACCATTAAAATGTAAATCACAGGTTCCAATCACACACCGTTTAGTCTTAGATTAGATTATGAGGACACGTAGTCCTCTTTTATTGTCATTTAGTAATGCATGCATTAAGAAATGATACAATGCTCCTCCAGAATGATATCACAGAAGCACAAGACAAATCAAGACTGAAAAACTGACAAAAAACACATAATGATAACATATAGTTACAGCAGTGCAAAGCAATACCATAATTTGATAAAAAAACAGACCATGGGCATGGAAAAAAACAAGTCTCAAAGTCTCTCGAAAGTCCCATCATCTCACGCAGACGGTAGAAGGAAGAGAAAAAACTCTCCCTGCCATGAACATCCAGGGCTGCAAACTTGCCGATGCAGCATCCTGGAAGCACCTGACCACAGCCGACTCTTGAGTCCATCCAAAACTTCAAGTCTCCGACCAGCCCTCCGACACCGAGCACCGAGCACCATCTCTGCCAAGCGCTTCGACCCCAGCCCCGGCAACAGGCAATAAGCAAAGCCGAGGATTTGGGGCCTTCCCCTCCAGAGACTCTCTATCGTACAGTAGCGGCGGCAGCGAAGCAGGCATTTCAGAAGTTTCTCCAGATGTTCCTCCCTGCTTGTCACGTCTGTCTCCATCAAATCAGGATTGTGCACGGCCTCTACTTAACAAATACGATACCATTTCAGAGCTGCCGCGCGCGCTGTGTCAGCCGCCATCTTTTCCTCCCCTCCTCTAGTAGAATCTCATTTGAAAGAAGTAAAAGAAGTAGTTTTGTAAACTGAATGAAGGTCTTCAAAATGCACCATAAACCCTCTGCCAGGGCAATGCAGACCACTCCTAGGGATGAAGCATAGCTCTTGGCATTTTCTGGATGTGTTGGAATGCTGAAGAGTGCATGGCAAGCTGCTTGATTTATTGATCTATCTGAGCTATGAGACAAAGTTTTGAACAAACGCTTTCATTTTGACCAAGCCTAGATGACAGAAATGTAGCTCCACCAACACTTTAGCTCTTGGCTTGGATAGTACAACAGTTCTCAATTCCCACATAAGGCATACCCCACCCCTCCCTCATCCCCTCCGCCAAGGACAAGTGCATCTCAGTACTGTACTGGTAAAAATGGAGGAACTGGACTTTCTGCTGCACATTTTAGCCATTTTGGGTTGCCATATAGACCTGAGACAGTCGAGTCTTTACTAGTTTCCCTTTGGATCATCTCTGCTATAGTTGGTAGACCTTCAATTCATATTAGGGAGCATAGATCAAGAGGGCTGTCCCCTTTTGTAAATTTTTCAGGTACAGTAGCTCCATTTACAAGTGTGAACAGGATAATCCACCAGCATTTCCATGATTAGTTGTACTCTTGAAATCAACCTTGTAACTGTGTCCTCCAAGAAGCAGACTCCATCTATACATTTGTGCTGTTGTGGTTAGTGGAATACCTTTCTGTGCAATGAAAGTGGACACTAATGAGTGTATACTCTCTCTGATACAGGTACTGGTTGAAATGTTTTACTCCGCAAACCAGACACAAGGCCTCTCTCAATCTATGCGTATTTTTTTCTCTGCAGCCATAATAGAACATGATGCAAAGGCTTTGGGACTTTCACTTCCATCACTTATAACATATGACAGGACTGCACCTGTATCATAAGGCAAGGCAGCACAAGCAAGCTTCACTGAACGATGTGGATAATAATGTGTGAATAGTGTCTGACATCATTATTTCCTTTGCCTTTTGGAAGCCACTTCATACTGTTTTGTCCATTACCATTTCTGCCCAATCTGCAGTAATAATTTCAAGGGGTGGAGCACAGTGGCTAGGTTTGGCAGGAACCTGTTATAGTAATTGACAAATCGTAAAAAGTACCGCAGCTGTATCATGTGCTTTGGCCTTGGATTATCGATCATTTCTTCGACTTTCTCACCATAATTATGAGAATCTTGTGCATCAATGGTGTGACATAAAAAGTGATGCTTGGTTTAAAGAATTCATACTTGTTTCATCATGCCCTGAGCCCATAATTTTCTAATCTTTTTGACACTTAATTGAGATTTTGGAGATACTCCGTGCCATCCTTACCCATAACGATGTCATCTAGGTAATGCTGAGCACCTGGGCAGCCTTGCAGATCCTAGTCCCTAGCTTTCTTCGAGAGCGCAGATGCAGATGCTACTCCAAAAATTAGGCCTATAATAGTGATCAAACCCTTTTTGTGTGTTTGTGGTCAGAAACACTTTGGACTCTTCTTCCATCTCTGTCTGTAGGCTGGCCTTAGCTAAGTCCGTTTTGCTGAAGTGTTTCTTTCTAGAAAGGTTTGCAGAGATATTCTCTATCCTGGGCTGAAGGGTTTGAACTACCTTCAGTGCTGATGATCTTAACACCGCCACAGAGCCTGACAGACTCATCCTTCCTGGCTATTCCTGACCTTTGGTCTTGACCATGGGCTCTACTCAACCTTGGAAAGACCTCCTTCAGTCCCCGCATGATATAACTCACTGGCTACTTTATCACAGATGGTATAAGGACCCAGAAGTTTTTTAAAGCTTGGGTGTGGGCATTTTCATTTAACAAGCTTTTTTATCCTTGATGCATTTGAGTTTTCCTTGAACACTGCTGTGGCATCATTCATGTTCAGTTGACTATATTGCAGGGAATGTGGTATGCAAATATTGGATGTTAATCCAATCAAGTCTTAGGTTTCTCAGCCAATCACATCCACACAATGTTGAACCTTCTGTTTTCACCACATACAAGCCCAATGTGACATGTTAGTTGTTCTGCTTTACCATTACAAACATCATTCCCAGAGGAGTTAGCTTTTCTCCAGTGTAAGTTCTTAATCGGTTATTTGCAGGCTTCAGTTCAGTATCTTTAAAATGCCAGTCAAACAATTTTTGTGGAATGACTCAAACCGATGAGCCAGTGTCCAATTTCATTTTAATTAATTTGTTGTTCACTTCTGTAGTAAGCCATATTGCATGTCTATTGTTAGTTTTTGCAAATTATACCCCAAGACGACCCAGTCCTGTGTTACTCTTATCGTTATTAGATTTTTCATCACCAGCTTGCAGAGTTTGAAAGTGCAATTTGCCTTTTTTTTATCTCTTCCTCTTCCCTGTGCCGTCTATTTATTTTTGCCTGCCCAAATGCTCTTTGTATGTGCCCTACTTTATTGCATCTTCTACAAGTTTCGCCCTTAAACTTGCATCGGTCTGGTGTATGTGAAGCCCAGCAACAATAGTAACTCAATTTTTTGGCTAGGCATGTTTTTGTTTAGATGCTGCAATTTTGTTCACACTCACTTTCATTCCAGACTGCAACTCACTTGCATCTCTGGCTGATGTTTCCAGTGAAACAACGATTTCAATTACTCTTTTAAATGTGAGTTATGTTTCAGTTAAGAGCCATTTTTGAATGTTTACTTGTAAGATCCCACAAACCAAATGTTCTCTCAGTGCATCATTAAGCCCATCACTGAACTGACAATGTTCAGAATATTTCTTCATTCAGCCACATAAGCTGAAATGGACTCACTTCCTTTTGATTCCACTTATAAAACTTAAAATGTTTATAACTGTTCCTGCATTACATTCATGATATCAGCAAAACTCATTTCAGCTGGTTTGCATGGAGCAAGTAAGCAAACTGTATGCTTTTCCACCTATTGCACTCAGTAGTACTGGCATTTACTTTTAATTGGCTATTCCATTTGCTTCAAAATACTGCTCAATCCGTTCAGTATACAGCTGTTACTGAAAAGATAAATTTCTTTTTTTTGTAATTTATTTTTTATTGAAGTTCATCATCAAACCAACATTTCCATAAGATGTATTTCAGATACTGTACATATATATTATATAATCATATTTATCACAAATCTCCACATAATATTTATCTGAGGTATACACTTATAGAAAGGAGAGGAAAGAAAGAACAATCGAAAGAAGAAAACTATGTACTAGATAGGGAGTGATTTTTTATAACATATTCATTGACTTGTGAGAATAAAATCAGGCCTATGAGGTGTTATGTAGTTAAACCATTTTCCCAGTATGAATCAAATTGTTCCAACTTATGAATAACAGATACTGTTATCTTTTCCATTTTGTAAATGTCCATTGTAATTTCCATCCATACATTTAAAGTTGAGCTCTCCTCTGATAACCATTTCCTGCTAAGGGTCTTTTTACCAGCCACCAGCAGTATATTCATTAAGTATTTATCTCTTTTCAACCATTCTTGAGGTATATACCCAAAACATATGGTCTTACTCTCTAAGGGTATTTCACATTTAAAGATGTCTTGTAGGGCATTATGTATCCCACTCCAATAGTCTTTGATAACGAGGCATTCCCAGAAAATATGATAATGGTTTGCATTTTGATTTCCACAATCTCTCCAGCAAACAGGATACTATCATAATGAGATTTCTGAGAGGGTGTAATAAAATATCTTCTCAAGTTTTTCCACCTGAACTTCCTCCATTTCTGTGAACTGGTACGCTTCCATTGATACCTCCATATTATTGTCCATTCTTCCTCAGATATTATTATCCCTCTTTCCTTCTCCCATTTTGTTTTAATGTATGAATTTTTTCTGCCTTTTTTAACATGACAATCTCTATCTCTTTCTGAAGAAACACATGCTGCACTTTTTAACTTATTGGTCTCTCTCTCTCCCTCACTCCCCCCTCCCACCCTTCCCCCCTCTGCCTCCCCCCCTCCCCATCCCCTTCAGGGGAAAAACATGCTGTGCTGCAACAGGTAGGTAGTTGCCTTTGGTTCTTCTTAAAAGTATCTCATCTCCGCCATTACGTTTTGTAACCCCAGAAACTAATTGAAAGAAAAACACAGGTCTTGTGCTGTTATGTTCTTTATGGCACTGGGCACTTCCTAATTACTAATTCTACTCTTTTCTCATAGAAAATGTCAAGTTACTTTAAATGTTAAGTTCAGACTCATTATTTTTTCACTGGTCCATAAAACACTGTAAAATAAAGCCACCTTCCCTCGGTAAAGGCCCAGCCTTTGAATTAAACCAATAGTGAAGTGTTGTATTTTTTTTTAAGAAAGCACTTGCACAGAGTTTTGGATAGATTTACCCACGGAGGCAGGGAAAGGATTGTAGAGTGAAAGAAACATGGTTGAAACAAGATATAGAACTTGTACAGAGGAAGCAATGATCAGACAGGTAGCCAGGAAAGAGCTTAAGATGGGAGAGAAGAGCAAGAAGGGAAAGACTTTACTGAGTAAGAGTAATAAACAGCAAGGTATGTAAAGAACAGGAGGATAACTAGGGTGAGGGTAAGACTGATGAGGAATAGAAGAGGAACCATGTGCCTGGATTTAGAGGAGGTAGGGAAAGATCTTAATGAATACTTCTCTTCTGTATTCACCTGTGAGAGGAAGTTTAATGAATGTGAGGGCAGCGGAAAGCAGGTTTAAATGATAGATGTTAAGAAGTGGATGTGCTGGGAATTCTGGGATAGCTAACTCACTGGGCAAGGTGGAACATATGCCAGGGTACCTTAGGAAGCGTGAAAGGAGACTGTGGAACCTTTGGAGATGATCTTTGCATCCTCACTGGCCACCAGAAGATTAGAGGGTGGCAAATGTTATTCCTTTGTTCAAGAAAAGTATTAGGTATAATCTTGGGAATTATAGGCCAGTGAGTCTTACATCAGTGGTGGGCAAACATAGTCTCATTAGAGAAAATCAGCATGGCTTTGTGGGGGGCAGGTCATGCCCCACGAGCCTGATCAAATTCCTCAAGAAAGTTACAGAGGAAATAGATGAGCATCGAGCAGAGGGTGATGTCTATATCGATTTTGTTAAGGCATTTTGATCAGGTTCCCATGATAGGTTTATCGAGGATGTCAGGAGGCATGGGATCTGGGGGAACTTCTCTATGTGGATTGAGAATTGGCTTGTTCACAGAAGGCAGAGGATTGTTGTCGAAGGAGAGTATTCTGCTTGGAGGTTGGTGACCAATAGTGTTCCACAGGGATCTGTTCTGGGAACCCTGCTCTTTATGGATTTTATAAATGACTTAGATGAGGAAATTGAAAGGAGGGTTAGTAACTTTGCAAGTGACATGAAGGTTGGTGGTGTTGTGGATAGTATAGAAGGTTGGTTAAGTTACAACAGGGCATCAATAGATGTAGAGCTGGGCTGAGAAGTGGCAAATAGAGTTCAATCCAGAGAAGATTGAAGGTAGAGTATAGTGTTAATGACAGGTTTCTCAGAGGAACAGTGAGATCTTGGGGCCTGCATTCTATTAAATTGTTCAAACATAATTATCCTCAAACAAAGCTTCAGTGATAATTTTAATCAATCCCTGCCTTTCCGTGTGTAGATTAATCATGTGCCTCAGGATTTTTCCAATAATCTTCCTGTGATTAACATTACATTCCCAGTAACCTGAGTGATTCAGGAAGGGGACATTCCTTGACTGAAAAACATTCATGACCTAGATGTGTTTAATCTACAACTCTTTGGGATGTGAAAAGACACTGGAGCACCATGGGGGAAACCATGTGGTCACAAGTGAAGTGCACAAATTCCACACGTACAGAGCGGGAGATCAGGATTGAACCTGTGTCACTGGAACTGGAGTCAGCAGTACTATTAGCTTTGTCACTGCAGCTCAGATACTGCTGAGAGTTGACAAGAGAACCATGGCTGTTACAATTTGGGTCTGTCATTGAATACTTGCTTGAGATTTCCATTGATTTGTGAATGGAGATTGTATGCTCACAATAAGGAATTAATCTGTGCTTTGTCAAACGTTGGCAACAGTGAAAAATGAACAACAGGATAAAGGTCAGAAAAGGTTACAGGCAACTTGCACATTATTTTCATGCCAAATCGAATGTTCCTGAGAGAAAGATTTCAGTGCGTCACTGATACATAGGCCTATCAGCTCACACATCTCTAGGACAAAAGGTGGGTTTTGGATATAGATCAACGGTTTTTGCTATCACAAACATCTCTGTGTTCCTGGGGCAATGTCAGAGGGATGATATCTAATTTGGGCAACATCTCTGCCAGATTTTCCCTGCTCCTGATACCTCCAGGGCATAGGATTTGTCCACAGATTAAGAATGTATCAGTGGTCCTGCATGTAAAAGAAAATTCAGAAGGCAAGTTATTAGCTTGTGGCAGCTAATGCTTTATTCAGAACATGTCTCAGTAGCTTGTTCTGACACAATTACAGAAATATATTTCTAATACATTTTTGATTGGGTTCAGCTCCTTTGCTGTCTGCTCTACAGCGTATCTAGACAGCAATATCAACATTTGATTAACCGTGTGCCAAAGCCCAACTCAATTCAAAATTCAATGACAGATCCTTTGCCAAAACTTTTTGGAGCAGTGTTCAAAGTGGGATTGAACCAAGAAGTAATAATGGGATGGAATCTGTTGTTGGAATGGTGATAAGAACATGCTGCTCACCCATGTTAATGAAACCAAATGACAGATTCAGTGGAGGTCAACATCTGTCATCCATGTAGCTTGATCCATTCTCCAGGTTAATGGAAACAGCTTCTCACTTTAGCTCTGACATGCAATGAACTGACCGACACTAAATTACTGGCTGAGAAATACCCCTACCTGGAAGCTCACTGTCAAGGATGTTAAAATTCTGAGAAGTGACCTCCAGATTATGCAAATATATAAAGCATTTTGCACATGTGTCTTGGGACTGGTCACACTTCAACAGAATAATGCAGGGTATTGAACAGTGCTTTTGAGGTCACATGCAAAACAAGAAGTGCAACACCACTTAATAGGCAAGAACAGAACCTAACTTGAACTATTTGATGGGTCGGTTTTGCCTTGAGTGTCAGGTCAGTGGTGGAATGGGTAATGAGAAAGAACTAGCAGGAAATGGAGGGGAAGACATGACTCACAAGTAGCTTCAGTGTCGGGATCTGAAATATCCATAAACTTCTGTCTTGTCCACCGTGTGACTCTTATTGATCTGTCATGTGACATCATGGCGTTTGTCAGTTTCACAGGCTTACACATTTCTCAATTAACGTCTGACCTACAAATTATGTGCGTGTGAACGTGTTCTTTGTTCTGACTGACTACGAGTCAAACAGATCTATTCGGCTGCACAATATATAATAAATGGCGTTTGTTGTAACAGCTGCGACAAGGTGAAAAATGTGTGACACTCACTCTTTTGGAATACAAGTTTACATTTGAACAATGCGCACACTTGAAAAAGTTGAGGAATATTTATGTCAAATGTTTGAACTTTTTTTCCGCGGCAAGTGACATTACAGAACCCAATTAAAAAGAGCTAGCACCTTGCTCAGTGTATGGGGTCTGAAAACATACACCATCATCCGAAGCTTAATGAGTCCCGATTTGCTGTCTTTGAAATCTTATGGGGAATTTGCGAGATTAATTGGTTCTCATTACAATCCTAAACCATCAGTTATTGTACATCTCTTTAGATTCAACAGACATACTCAGTTAGAAGATACTCAGTAGCACTGTTTGAAGAAATCTAACCGAATTCTGTGATTTTGGTGCTGTTCAAAAAGATTTGATACGACACCGCTTGGCCTTTGGCGTGAGTGATGTTTGCATTCAACGTTGCTTTTTGGCAGAATCAGAGCTCACACTAAGTCAGCCTTTGATATTGCAAATAGCATGGAAGCAGCAGATGAGAACGAAGTTTTGTTGCAACTTTGCCAACTACAAGGAGAGGCGACACTGCCATCACCTACAACTGCAGCAGATGATACTGACCTCAGTAAGGTGTCCCGAGTTAAGAAAAAAAGGAATTATACTCTGGTTTCCAATGTTACCATTACAGTGAATTTCACCAGAAGCCTTCTGACTGATGACACTGAGATTTCATCTGTTATACTTGCCAAAGGATAGGACACTTGGCAAGAGTTTGCCGATCTCAGCCCCCATCCAAACCTAAACGTTCCACAGCAGCACTGTACGTGGTTACGGTGCAGAGGACTTTAGTAATGAGCTCAGATGGTCTGGGGCCAGTTCCCCCTGTACAGATGGTTTTATAGATTAATGGCAGAACCATTCCCCTTGAACTTGATCCCGGCTGTGCTATTACTCTCTGCAGTGAAAAGACATAGGTAGATATGTTTGGTCCTGACTATTTGAAGACACTTAAGCCACCACATTACAGACTGAAGACTTACACGGGGGAGCTATTATAGCTGCTTGGTTTCTTAACTCGGGATACTATGTTAGGTCAGTATGATCTGCTGCAGCTGTAGGTGATGGCAGAGTTGCCTCTTCTTGTACTGGCACTGTTGCAACAAAACTTTGTTCTCACAAGCCTTTGGTTTATTTTTGTACTAATTCTGTTTTATTCTTGTGAAAATGTGTATAATTTATGTTTTTGGGAATGCTGTGACTCTGATGCTATTGCCTGTGGTACTGCTACAAGTATGTTTTTCAAAGTTCAACATTCAAATTAAATTTATTATCAAAGTACATATAAACTACCCTGAGATTAATTTCCTTCTGAATATTCACAATAGAAACAAAAAAACAGTCAATAAAAAATGACGCATAAAACAAAAACAAGCAAACAACCAATCTGCAAAGGAAGACAAATTATGCAAATTCAAAAAAAGAACATAAAAATAATAAATAAATGAGTAATAAATAATATTGAGAGCATGAGCTGTAGAGTCCTTGAAAGTGAGTCCCATAGGTTGTGAGGTGAGTGAAGTTGCCCACGATGGTTCAGGAGCTTGATGGCTGAAGGGTAATATCTGTTTCTGATCCTGATAGTGTGGGGTCTAAGACTCCTGTACCTCTTATCTGATGGCATCAATGAGAACAGCCTGGATGGTGGGGATCCTTCATGATGGATGCTACCTTCTTGTCCTGCGCACTTTGTACATGTGCTAAATAGTGTGGAGAGCTTTTCCTGTGATGGGCTGGACTGTATCCACTACTTTTTGTGGACCTTTCCGTTCATGGGCATTGGTGCTTCCAATCATGCCAGGCATAATGCAACCTGTCAGGGCAATCTCCACTGTGCATCTAGTAAAGTTTGTTAAAGTTTTAGATGACCTGCCCAGTCTACCCGAGCTACTAAGAAAGTGATGGCATAGCTGAGCCTTCCTTGTAATGGCACATCTTGATCCCAGGACAGATCCTCTGAAATGATAACGCCAAGGAAATCAAAGTTACTGACCTTCTCCACCTCCAATCCCCTGATGGGGATTGGCTTATGGACTTCCAGTTTCCTCCTCTTATAGACAATAACTAGCTCTTCGGTTTTTCTGATGTTGAGTGAGAAACTGTTGTTGGATTTTCAATCTCCGATTTGCCACCACCTTTGATTTGGCCAACAACAAACCAATTTTTACAGGGGTTGGCAAAATTGAATATAGGATAGGAGATTTGCACATATGAATACATGAACTTAGGCAAATAACAATAAATTTGACTTCTACTTTGAGGACCTCAGTAAAGTTTTGAGTTAGGTGCTGTGAATGTTCCTGAAGGTTGTTATAGCCAGGTGTGATAATGAGAATAAGCTCCCACTACTTCTTCAATTTCCCAATGGTGTGTGTCTCAAATAGCATGTGACAACCAAGTTCAGCTCCTGGCGTTTCATGTGCAGCTTAGCTATTAAGCCTAGAAGAACCCTTTCTACTGACAAGAGAAGGGGAAAAGGTGGGTTACTGGCACCTTAAAACCAATCACTTTGGGCAGATGGGGCTTGTCAGCCATTGTTGGCAGAAAAATTTGTTGGCAAAAATTGGTTTGTTGTTGGCCAAATCAAAGGTGGTGGCAAATCGG
Organism: Mobula birostris; assembly: GCF_030028105.1. Lineage (NCBI taxonomy): Eukaryota > Metazoa > Chordata > Chondrichthyes > Myliobatiformes > Myliobatidae > Mobula > Mobula birostris. The sequence continues at coordinate 20,194,004 of NC_092371.1, read as the reverse complement.
AGATTGAAAATCCAACAACAGTTTCTCACTCAACATCAGAAAAACCGAAGAGCTAGTTATTGTCTATAAGAGGAGGAAACTGGAAGTCCATAAGCCAATCCCCATCAGGGAATTGGAGGTGGAGAAGGTCAGTAACTTTGATTTCCTTGGCGTTATCATTTCAGAGAAGGAAAACTCTAATCTCAAACCTCTGCTGCCTTGTAGCTATACCCAATCATGAGAAGGCTTCAGAGAGTAAACCCTAAGTGAAAATTCTGGAACTGGAGTCCCTAAGACAGTCCATATTGAGTTTAATGTTGACTGGCAACTCCTGCAATGCTGCTGGTGGTATCAAAATATATTGGTCTCAGCTGGATCTCTAGGTTCATCAGAGGGGAGGGGGAGCTTGCTGCATGGGCAACAGCTTGTTCTCTATTTCATACTGCCCAGGCATATGTATCCAGACAGCTAGGACACAATATCCATAGACAACTCTGGCCAACGGAGGCCCTTGACTCACTGCGAATGTAGAGGAGAACTTATAGCATTTAGAACTTGAGGTGTCCCCTTCGAATCTGTGTGTTTTTTTTTAACTCACATGCTACATAATGGAAAATCTGGCCCACTGTGTTTCTGCAGGAGACTGAAGCAAGTGGTGCACTGGGAACATAAATCTGGCTCGAAGCAATACTAGGAGGATTGCTTTGAGCAATTTAAGACATACATATTTAATTCAGTATGAATTCAGACAAATGCTGCACTTTATATGACAGAGATTCTCTTAAGGAACTTCTTCGGATTTTATATTCAAATTTGCAGGACACTAGCACTGTTTCATATTTTAATGAGAGTTAGGAGATAAGACAATGGAGAAAACTGTGTTCCACTGGACAAGCTGCTGCTTGTGCTTTTATGACACAAAATGAAGGCAAAGGACAGAAGCAAATGCCGTAGATGCAGAAAATCCAAAATGACTGCTCAATTTACTCAGCAGATTAGCCATCATCCAGGAAAGAGAGAGACACACATTGACCTTTCAGCAGAACAGGAGGTATAATGACACCATGAAGACAATTGCTCTCTCTGGAAATTCTTCAAGGCTCTTAAAAGCAGAGAGGCATTTATGGTGTAGTTCAGCCATACTAATGGGAAAGTAGACTTGGTGGAGAAGAATTTATTTAATGGGAGCTTTGAATTAGTGATCCTGGAAAGGCCTTCTCCTGTTCCCTTTTCTTAATTTCTTATGTTGTGGCTACATGTTACTGAGCTCTGGTCAGAGTTCAATTTATTATCATGTACACAAGTACATGTGTGCACAAGTGAAATGAAAAACTTACTTGCAGCAACTTCACAGGCACATAACATCAGGAAAGCAGCAGTCACACTGAAAACATAATTAATCATAAATTATACACACAATAATCACACATTTAGAAGAAAATAGTTCATTTAATTGCAAAGTGATTAAAGTGGTCACAGTGCAACACACCGAAAATTCTTGAGGAACTCAACAAGTCAGGCAGCATCTATGGAGGGAGATGAACAGTTGATATTTCATTGGCACTTGTGATTCATCCAGCAGTGGTGTTGTCAGCGAATTTGAAGATGGCGTTGGAGCTGTGCTTAATCACACAGCTTTGAGTGTATACAGTGTCCAGAAGAGGTCAAAGAACACAGCCTTGAGGTGTGCTTGTGCAGATGGTCAGCAAAGAGTATATGTTGTTAACAATCCTCACTGACTGAGTACTGCTGAGAAGAAAGCTAAGGATCCAGTTGCAGATGGATGTACAGAGGCCCAGGTCTTGAAACTTGATGGTAAGTTTGGAAGGGATGATTGTGTTGGATGCTGAGCTGTAGCTGATAAACAACAGCCTGACGTATGTGTTTCTGTGTTCCACAGTAGAGTGAAGAGCCAGAGAAACTTCATCTGTTGTTGAACTGTTTTGGCAGTGCAGATTGTGAGGCATAGTTACAACCTTCCTTTATTGTACTTTTCCTGTACTTTAACACTTTGTTCTGCACACTTTTATTATATTAACCTACACTACTTCAATGTACTGTTATAAATAATTGACCTGTATGAGCAGTATGCAAGTATTTTATTGAACCCCAGTACACATGATAATTTATAAATTTGTGTACATTATTATGTTAATAATAAAATACAGATAATTTTATTTACCAATACATTGAAACCAGAAATGTAGAGTCGTTTAAGAGGAAATGGTGACAGAGCAGTTAGCATTAGCGAGAGGCTCAAGTTTAAAACATGCAAAGTACACCAATAGATCGCTAATGATACAGTTAGAAGGTATCACACAGTTGTAAATTGCCTTGACCTTTAACCTTTCCTGAACAACAAATGGACTTGTAGTGATATTTACTCTCAGGGATGGACTCCAGTCTGTGGTAACCACAGGCATGCCCGTCACCAAACTGCTCTGGAGTTACAATGCAGAATTTTTAATTTTTATACAGATATTGATCGATCTGTTATTATGTGCAGTTCTTAATCCCATTACTTGCATACTAAAATACCAATCATGATACATATTTCAGGACTCAATAACCAATAAAATCTACTTGCCAATAATACTTGAGAACTAGTAAAATGACTGTCCAAAACTTAGTGTACCTGATAATCCTACATTTGCATCCTTGCCCCGGTGACACGGGGTCCCAGGCTTGAATAAATATGGAGTTAGGTACTGATGTATTGAGCTTGGGTGACTGGACAATGTCTGCATACCATCTCTGATAGCACATCAACTTAACTCTTGCCTTGACTCAACTTCCACGTTGCTTTAAATATTGCTAGCACCAAAAGAGCAATAAAACGATGAACAGTTATGAATAACATCCACTAATGTATAATGTTGACCATAAGGTTTAAGAGCAGAATTAGACCATTTGGCCCATCGAGACTGCTCCACATTCCATCATGAATGATTTATTGTCCCACTCAACCCCATTCTCCTGCCTTCTTCCCATTACCTTTGGCACCCTAAATAATCAGGAATCTATCAACCTCCACTTTAAATATACCCAGTAACTGGACCTCCATGGTTGTCTGTGGTAATGAATTCCACAGATTCACCACCCTCTGGCTAAGGAAATTTCTCCTCATCTCTGTTCTAAATGAACATTCCTCTATTCTGAGGCTGTGCCCTCTGGTCCTAGATCCACCCACTATAGGAAACATCCTCCCCATTTCCACTCTCTCAAGGGATTTCAGTGTTTGATAGATTTCAATGAGATTCCCTCTTATTCTTCTAAACTCTAGCAAGTACAGGCCCAGAGCCATCAAACACTTGTTATTCTGTAACCATTTCATTCTAGGAATCATTCTCATAAACCTCCTCTAGACACCCTCCAAAGCCAGCACATCTTTTTTTCAGATAGGGAGCCCAAAACTTCTCACAATGCTCCAAGTGTGGTCTGACCGATGCTTTATTAAGACTTAGCATTACGTTCTTGTTAGAGTGGATTTTTTTGGGTAGATGATTTGTTTACACTTAAATGACTTTGGCCACCAGACTTCTATTTTAACTGTTTGACAAAGGACTGTGGATTGAGTCCACCACAATGGGCTTCCTAAAAGGTGTAAATACCAGATGCTTCTGGTGCCTGATGCCGTAGTTTCAAAGACGGTATTATCTATACATTATAAGTATTAATTGTCTTCTATGTTAGCACGTAAAATGCCAAACAAATGTATTGTGGATTGAACTAAAGGCTGTGGATATCAACCCAGACATGTTGGCATCAGAAGGAAAGGATGAAATCCAAAGATGTGATATTTGGTATGTAACTTCAAAGGGATGCATTGTCTATGCATTGTCTGTAACTTTTAAGTAGTGATTGCCTCTGTGTTTAGCATATATACATATTGAACCTACATTTAGCTAGCAGACCTTTCTGCGGAAAACTCTCCTTCTGTTAAGAAGCCTGCTGTACCTTGTTGTGTCAAATAAAGAAGCTGCTTTGTATCTACCAGTGACTCTGTCTCTCCAGTGATTTCATCCACGCTACAACAATCCTTGCTTCTTATATTCTAGTCCTCTTCAAATAAATTCTAAGATTGCACTTAGGCTATATCTAAACGCTTTGACTGCAAGTCTCGACCACAAGATGAATCCTGCAAAGTGAGAACAGCTGACCTTGTCAATGAGAGTTGTTGGCCAGATGTGGGAAAAGTTACATGTGGTCGAATCTGTGTTTGGAGAAGTCACTGAAGCAATGTGACAGATAATCCCTGGATTGACAAGCCTGGTCTGAACTACAGAAACCTCAAATCAACGGCGTAGCAGCTCACCACAGACAATCGGAATCAGATGGCAGCAATTTCCATTCACACAGCTGCAGTCTATGAACTTACGGCCAATGGCCAGTGTCAGCTGACAGCCATTAGCGCCTTGCAAACGTAATTCAACAGCCTTTGGCAACTTCTGTCCCAGTCCTAGCAGCTGACAGATCTTACTTTTCTGCTGGCCCAACATCTATGGTCTACTAATGCCTCACCTCCCACAACAGGATTAGAATGAATTCCCATGTCCATACCAGGAATAAGTAATCCTCCACTGGGCAGATACTTTGGTGGCCCTGATAGCTGCAGGAATCGCAATACCCAGTGTGAAGTGATTTTCCAATCCCAACTTGGTTGATTTGGTTATGGTGCACGTAAATTGCCATACATGGCATATCTCTTGGGTAGACCTCCGGTCAGATTGTTCAATGCTCCCTGAGAGCAAGGTTTCCCTGCGACCCAGTCATCTTGCCAAGTTAAGGAGAGTTTTTGACCTTTCGGTATGGGGTCAGGAGGCTGCCCACTGACTCCTCGGCCTGCACCAAGGTAGAAGGATAGTGAGGGACTATGCAGTGAAATTCCACGTGCTGGTGGTGGAGACAGGATGAAACGAGTAATCCTTCATCACAGCCTTCCAACGTGGAGTGATTACTGTTCATGATGAGCAGGAGAGACTGGACGACCTAATTAAACTGGCCATTCGAGTTGATAACCGGATAACTGAGTGGTGCAGGAAAAGAATGTCTCGACTTCCCTACTCTGTGGATCACTGCCTGTCTTCACCTTCTCCCTCATCACCCATCACCTAGTCCATGAAGGCACATGTGCTTATATGGGGAGGAACAAGATTGGTGCAGGATAACATGTTCCTGCCTCTATTGTGGTGATCTAGGGCATTTCTGGGCATCATGTCCCAAGCATCAATTAAAAAGGATACCCATCAGCAGGAATGGGAGTTCTGATGTGTCAGTTCTCCCTACAATCAGCTTCCCCTGATTATAAGATGCTCCCAGTCACCTTGTCGTGGGGGTCTCAGACTCATGAACTTCAGACATTTTTCGACTCCAGGGCAGCCGAGAATCTCATAAACATCTCTATAGCTCAAAGGTGGAGAGTTCCGACTCAGAAACTGAGAGAAAATATTGTCACCGTCCTGGATGGTCGACCTCTGGGGTGAAATCCAGGGCAATGCACAGGAAGTGCTGGAGGAATTCAGCAGGTCAAGCAGCATCTATGGAGATGAATAAACAGTTGATGTTTTGGGCCAAGACTATTCTTCTGGACAGTCAGAACAGTTCAGGGAATATGATTAATAGGTTTAATGTTCAAACATGTAAGCTTCATCTAATTGTCTAATTGTCCTGTGCTCTAAAGCATAAACTAGAATTTCGCAAATTGCCAGACCATGCACAACACCAGATAGGAATGCCTCCAAGCTAATTTTAAAGGTTCCAAGTTTCACTTATTATCAAAACATGTATCCATATACAACTCTGAAATTTGTCTTCTCCAGATAGCGATGAAACAAAGAAAGAACTGAAAGTCTTTTCAATGTCATTTAAGACTTTTCTGATGGACATTTGAAGAGTCTCCTTACATCGCTAGGAATATACTCTGTCTCCTTGCAGCAGAGTAAAAGGGGTAATCGCATACTGGAATCTTTTCCCATTTCTGCCCCGATTTACATTTTTACTGAAGGGAAAGAAGTAAGACAGGCTGTGACTTGCTGATGTTTGCTTATCACAATTGTACAAAGTCACAGTTTCAGTGGCTTTATCAATGCATCTTTGCCTTCCACCCAATTCTTATCTTGAGCTGAGTAAGTAATGCACTATTATTGTCTGCATTGTGTGTGATTTAGAGTTATTACAGTAAAATCACTTTTGTCCATTTGGAAAAGCATTAAACTGAGGGAAAGCACACAGTTACAGCTACAGACGAGCATTCATCTGTCACAGTAATTTGACAGCAAGATCTTCCCAATTTTAACCTGACAGGAAGGTAGCTTTAAGTGTTATCTGTGCAGATTTCTATCACCACTTCCATTCTCAGTAGAAACCCTAGAGAAGTGGTAACCAGAAGAATCACCACAATCGTGTTGTTAATGTACCTACAGCAGTTCCTCTCATTGTAAAAGCAGATAAAAGCAAAGAAACTTTGAAAACAAAGCCGGTTGCATGCTTCTCAATATAACGGTGGAAAACAGCTGCCAGAAACAGTAGGTTTAATTGCTTACACACCTCTAACACTTGTGTCTGATGCAATATTGGTCGTTAGACATTATTGCTGTTTTAAGCCTCCACCATTTCAAGAATCTTATTATGTGACAATTTTGTCTTGGTATGTTGGTACTGATTGAACTGACTGAAACTGTTGGTGTCTGTGGAAGAAAGAAACCATGTTGTCCACAGCTGGTGTGGTCTCCTGTATATTGGTAAGATCTGACAAAAATTGGGAGACCGCTTCATTGAGCACCTACGCTCCATCCACCAGAAGAAGCGGAATCTCCTAGTGGCCACCCATTTTAATTCCACACCCTCTCCAATTCTGATGTGTCAATCCATCACCTCCGCTACTGTTGTGATGAGGCCACACTCAGGTTGGAGGTACAAAACATAATCCATCTGGGTATCCTCCAACTGGATGGCATGAACATTTCAGTCCTGCTGAAGGGTTTCGGCTTGAAATGTTGACAAACTTTTTCCCATAGTTGCTGACTGGCCTGCTGAGTTCCTCCAGCATTTGTGTGTGTTCCATCTTGTTCATGCATTATTTTATTTAACTTGACCAGCAATTTTCCCAAAATATTAGAATGACACACAGAGGTTTATTACATGTAAATGGGAAGCTGGTCAGAACATTTGAGCTGGTGCTGAATTTTAGGGTCACTAACAGCCATCTAGTTCAAACCAACACGCACGCGCGCGCACACACACACACACACACACACACACACACATCTACTGAGGCAGGTTTTAGAGAGAGGAGACAAAAGCAGAAAATGCAGGAAAAGCTCAGCAAGTCAAGTGGCATCCATGGAAAGGAAGCATGTTCCCGCTGATGGGTGAGTCCAGAACCAGAGGCCACAGTTTAAGAATTAAGGGTAGGCCATTTAGAACGGAGTTGAGGAAAAACTTTTTCACCCAGAGAGTGGTGGATATATGGAATGCTCTGCCCCAGAAGGCTGCGGAAGCCAAGTCTCTGGATGCTTTCAAGAAAGAGATGGATAGAGTTCTTAAAGATAGTGGAATCAAAGGTTATGGGGATAAGGCAGGAACTGGATACTGATAGTGGATGATCAGCCACGATTACAGTGAATGGCGGTGCTGGCTCGAAGGGCCAAATGGCCTACTTCTGCACCTATTGTCTATCGTCTATTGTCTAAAAAGAATTGGGGATTAATAAATGATTCCGCAGCAAGAGGGTGATGGGATAGACCCTCCACATTTAGACAGTAACACCATAAGACGTTGGAGCAGAATTATGCCATGTGGCCCATCGAGTCTGCTCCGCCGTTCAATCATGGCTGATTCTTTTTTCTTCTCCTCCTCAACCCCAGTTCCTGGCCTTTCCCCCGTAACCTTTGATGCCATAGCCAATCAAGAACCTATCAATCTCTGCCTTAAGTATACCCATCGCCCTGGTCTCCTCAGATGCATGTGGCAACAAATTCCAGAAATTCACTACACTTTGGCTAAAGAAATTTCTCCGCATCTCTGCTTTGAAAGGGCAAACCTCTATCCTGAGGCTGTGCCCTCTTGTCCTAGACTCTCCCCCTTTGGGAAACGTCCTTTCCACATCTACTCTGTCTAGGCCTTTCAACATCTGAAAGTTTTCAATGAGATTCCCCCCTCATCTTTCTGAATTCCAGTGAGTACAGACCCAGAGCCATCAAACGTTCCTCGTATGATAACCCTTTCTTTCCTGGAATCATCCTTGTGAAACTCCTCTGATCCTTTTACAATGCCAGCACATCTCTTCTAAGATGAGGAGCCCAAAACTGTTCACAATACTCAAGGTGAGGCCTCACCAGTGCCTTATAAAGCCTCAGCATCACATCCTTGTTCTTGTATACTAGACCTCTTGAAATGAACGCTAACATGGCATTTGCATTCCTCATTCAACCTGCAAGTTAACCTTAAGGGTGTTCCAGACAATGCTTGACACTCATTGACAAGGATCTTTGTCTGGTTGGCTGCCAGTGACAAGTGCTGTTTCGCAGAGATCAGTATTGGGACTACTTTTTTTCTGACGTATATCAATGATTTAGATAATGGAATAGATGGCTCTGCTGCTAAAATTACAAATGATTGGTGGATGGGCAGGTGGCGTTGAGTAAACAGGCAGGCTGCAGAAGGACTTAGACAGATTAGGAGAATAGGCAAGAACATGGTAAATGAAATACAATGCTGGAAAATGCATGATCATGCACTTTGGTAGTGAAATACAGTGGCATACAAAAGTGCGGGCACCCCGGTCAAAATTTCTGTTACTGTGAATAGCTAAGCGAGTAAAAGATGAACTGATTTCCAAAAGGCATAAAGTTAAAGATGACACATTTCTTTAATACTTTAGGAAAGAAATTTTCTTTATTTCCATCTATTACAGTTTCAAAATTACGAAAAAGGAAAAGATGCCTGAAGCAAAAGTTTGGGCACCCTGCATGGTTGGTACTTAGTAACACGCCCTTTGCAAAGTATCACAGCTTGTAAATGCTTTCTGTAGCCAGCTAAGAGTCTTTCAATTCTTGTCTGGGGGATTTTCGCCCGTTCTTCCTTGCAAAGGCTTCTAGTTCTATAAGATTCTTAGGCCATCTTGCATGCACTGCTCTTTTGAGGTCTATCCACAGATTCTCGATGATATTTAGGTCTGGGGAATGTGAGGGCCTTGGAAAAGCCTTCAGTTTGTGCCTCTTGAGGTAGTCCATTGTGGATTTTGAGGTGTATTTAGGTTCATTATCCTGTTGTAGAAGCCATCCTATTTTCATCTTCGGCTTTTTTACATAAGGTGTGATATTTGCTACCAGAATTTGCTGGTATTTCATTGAATTCATTATTCCCTCTACCAGTAAATGTTCCCCGTGCCACTGGCTGCAACACAAGCCCAAAGCTTGATCGATCCACCCCCGTGCTTAACAGTTGGAGAGGTGTTCTTTTCATGAAATTCTGCACCCTTTTTTCTCTAAACATACCTTTGTTCATTGCAGCCAAAAATTTCCATTCAAAAGGTTCAAAGGAACATCTAAACAAGCCTGATGCATTTTGGAAACAAGTCCTGTGGACTGATGAAGTTAAAATAGAACTTTTTGGCCGCAATGAGCAAATGTATGTTTGGAGAAAAAAGGGTGCAGAATTTCATGAAAAGAACACCTCTCCAACTGTTAAGCATGGGGGTGGATTGATCATTCTTTGGGCTTGTGTTACAGCCAGTGGCACGGGGAACATTTACTGGTAGAGGGAAGAATGAATTCAATTAAATACCAGCAAATTCTGGTAGCAAACATCACACCGTCTGTAAAATACCAGCAAATTCTGGTAGCAAACATCACACCAGATGAAAAGAGGATGGCTTCTACAACAGGATAATGATCCTAAACACACCTCAAAATCTATAATGGACTACCTCAAGAGGAGCAAGCTGAAGGTTTTGCCATGGCCCTCACAGTCCACAGACCTAAACATCATTGAGAGTCTGTGGATAGACCTCAAAAGAGCAGTGCATGCAGGACGGCCCAAGAATCTCACAGAACTGGAAGCTTTTTGCAAGGAAGAATGGACGAAAATCCCCCAAACAAGAATTGAAAGACTCCTAGCTGGCTACAAAAAGCATTTACAAGCTGTGATACTTGCCAAAGGGGGTGTTACTAAGTACTGCCATGCAGGGTGCCCAAACTTTTGCTTCGGGCCCTTTTCCTTTTTCATTATTTTGAAACTGTAAATGATGGAAATAAAAAAGTTTTCTTACTTGAAATATTAAAGAAATGTGTCATCTTTAACTTTATGTCTTTTGGAAATCAGTTCATCTTTTACTCGCTTAGCTATTCACAGTAACAGAAATTTTGACCAGGGGTGCCCAGACTTTTGCATGCCACTGTAAGTATGCAGACTATTTTCTAAACAGGGAGAAAATCCAAAAATCTAAAATACAAAGTGACTTGGGAGTTCTTGTGCAGAACACGCTGACGTTGAGTCAGTGTGAAGGAAGTCAAATGCTTCTTGATTTGGTATTTCAGCCACAATTCCGCCTAATTTCTTAAGCCCCTGAGGAAGTAGAAGCATTGGAGAACTTTCTTGGCCGTGGCATCAATGTTATGGTAGGAGGACAGGCTATTGGTGATGTTCATTCCTAGGAACATGATCTTCTCAAACCTGTTAATCTCAGCAGTGTTTGTAAACAGGAACATGTGCACGCCCTGCTCCCTTTCCTGAAGTCATTGACGATCTCTTTTGTTTTGCTGATATTGACAGAATAATTATTGTCATGACACCTTGTCCCTGTCTCCATCCTGTACTCTGACTCTTTGTTGTTTGAGATATAGCCCAGTATGATTGCACAATCTGCAAACTTGTAGATGAAGTTAAAACAGCATTCGGCCACATAGTTGGAAGACTATATGGAGCAGTAAGGGGGCAGTAGATACTGCCTTGTGGGGTGCCAGTGTTGAGTATAATCATGGCAGAGCTGTTGCTGTGTATCCATACTAAACCATGTGAGTTTTTAGTCAGGAAAACAGGGATCCAGTTGCAAAGGGGTGTTGAGTATCTAGTCAAGGGGTTTGGAAATGAGGTTGTTAGAAATTACAGCACTGAAGGCGGAGCTGTGGTCAATAAAAGATGGTCTGATCTTGATGTTTCTGATGCTCCAGAGATGGGTGTAGTGACAGGGACATAGCATCTTCCATAGATCTATTTTGCTGGTATGCAAATTGCAGTGGGTTGAGGTTGTCTGAGAGGCTGGAGTTAATAGTGGATGTCAGAGCCACTGGGTGGTTGTCATTAAGAAATGTCACCTTGTTTTCTTAGGTACCAGCATGATAGTAGACCTTCTTAAAGGGTGTGCAAACTATAAATTGAAACAAGAAGAGGGTAACAATGTCTGGAAAACCCCCCTGCCAGTTTACCTTCACAGGATTTAAGGATACAGCCAGAGACACCATCTGGGCCAGATGTTTCCATGGGTTCACTCTCCAGAAGGCTGATCTGATCAGCAATGATGACTGTGGGTTCAAGTGTATTGGAGACTGTCGGACAAGATGATGACATTCCATTCCCTTTCTATTCAAAACATGCATAGAATGAGTTAAGCTCAGAGGGAAGGTATGTGCTGTTTTGGAAATGCTACCTAAATTCATTTCATCACTCATTATTACACATAGACCTTGTCACAGATGATGACTGGTATGGGACTTGATTTTGAACTGGTACCCTCGTGACATTCCCGATAGTTTGGTCCTCAACAAATTTGCTAATGTAAGTCCGTGAGGAGGCTGGTGACATACTGTCCAGATCCACAGCTGAGTCTTTGAACATAGACCAGTCTATCAACTCAAAGTAGTCATGTAGAAGCTTATCTAATTCCTCAGACCGGCACTCTACAACTTTCTGTAGTGGATCCTCCTATTTCAGCTTCTGTTTGTATGCAGAGAGAAGGGGCACAGCATGGCGGCCTTGTTTACCAAAGTGGATGGAGGAATGGGGAGAGTGACTGCATATGAAATCCACACGGTGCATGTTGATACAAAGATATGATATGATACTGATAGGTAATGTTTGAGATCTTGAATTAACCTATGTCAACTGAGATTAAACTTTTGAAATCATATCAGTTGCCTCTCGTTCACCCAGTCTGACCTTTATCAACTACAACCTGAAGTGATTCCTGCAGATTTTAAAACAGGCAGATAATGTGATGCAGTCACTTGTTCATCAGATAAGCTGATAAAGCAAAGTCGTTGATATAAGTATATTGTCATCATGATATGGTGCCCCTTTGCTCTCAGCAGTAGGAAAATTGGAGACTCCCTGACATTAGCTATTAGTCACTAAAAGTCAATTTCACCTCAAATTCTGCCTGGGCAGTGTCCACCTAGAGGCAGGAACATTAAATTCCTCTGTCATTTCTCTCTTTTTATTTATTTTTTTCCCCTCATGATCCAGCTAACCCCCCCATCACCCAATGCCTTTACCCTCCCTCATCCTTTCTATCTCACCATCATCCATACTCTCCTCCCGGGGGTTATTGTACCCACCTCCCTCCTTTGGTTCCATGTTCGTCTCCTATCAGATTGCATCTTCTTCATCCCTTTGTTATTCTCACCTACCACCTTCCAGTTTCTGACTTTATTCCCAGTCTCATCTCACCCTCATCTGCCTATCAGCTGGATCCACCTTTCACCTGCCAGCTCTTGCTTCACCCCTCCTCCCGCACACCTTTTTACATTGACTATCTCTCCTCTTTCTTTCCAGTTGTGAAATATCAAAAGTCCATTTCTCTCCATAGATGCTGATTGACCCTTTGAGTTCCTCCAGCATTTTGTGGGTTGTTATGTTTTTTTTACACTCATGGTCAGTGAGTATTTCTTGCCCATCATTAAGTCCTATGTAGATGGGGATGGTGATACTATTTTATGAAGTACTGCAGGTCCGTATGTTACTGGACTCTTGCAGTGTCTGTAAGAATTTTACATTGATAATAAAAATTCTGTTGTTGGAATGCTGTGTGACTGGAAGGAGCATCTGGAGGTCATGCTTTCTCTGTGTGCTTGCTGACCTTATTTGTTTAAATGGTAGGGTTTGGAGATTTGGAACTGCTGACAAGAAAATGTGACACAATTCTGATCCACCACAATCTATTACTGCCAACAGTAATGCGATTAATTACAATTACCTTTCATCTTCAGCAATTAATGAGCGGAGACAAAACTATTGGAAATGATTTTCCCTACTTCAAAGCTATCTGTAAAACAAAACACATGATATAAGCTCCAGATTGATTGGCAACTCTGTGGTTTTCTCAGGCCTCAAGAACTGGGGTGTTTTGGAAGGAAGAATTCCATGTCATAGCACAGCAAATTGATGGACACTTTGCAGAACAACCTGACAAATGCAATTATCACTTTAACCTGCAGCCCTGCTGTTTTTTCCAATTGTCTTCACTCAATTAAAACCCAGATCTCACAGTTTATTCTGGTCTCCGTTGTGTTATTGTCCATCATTGATTTCTACTTTGCCCATATCCCAGCTGCCTCATAACCATCTGCCTATGCGATGACAATATCTAATAAAAAACACTGCTGATAATATTAGAGCAAATGCTTTGTTTGATTGACAGTTTGAGCAAAATACCGTTTTACTCTTTAAGCAGAATATTCGAAGAGATTGCTTAGGAATACTGTGATAGATGTATAATTCAGAAGGTCTGGGACGTCATCTGATGACCATGTAACTCAATGACAATTCTCCTCATTAATATCCAGTTGTCGCTGCTGCCTGCCAACAGTTTCTAAACCATTACTTCATTCTGGACAGGGGTTTCGTAGGTCACAACAGACATTGACATTCATTGTGAGCTGTCTTGCTTTTTGAAAAAATAATGAAGTTATCTTGGAGTACAGTGTATTTCAGTCTGTTTTCCCTTATCCCTTCTGAAGAGACAAGGCAAAGAAGGATTTGGTCGGAATGCAGGAAAATGGGATTAGCAAGGTGGACAAAAGGGTTTGTATGGACATAATGGGCTGAAGGGCCTGTTTCTGTGCTGTACAACTCTCTGACTCTTTCGACTGCCTCTCCTGCTCTCTATCTGGTATTGATTTCTCCATCACCTGCTGACCCCTCTCTTCCACTCGGAATCCAACCAACTAGGATAGATGAGTTCACTGTACGATCCAACATTAATCAATTAAGATTTTAAACTGAGGTTGACGGATTATGGCTAGGTATGTAGGATGTTAAGGGATATTGGAACAAAGGCAAGAAAAAGATGCTGAGATACTCGTCAGCAGCCAGACACTACAATCCCTATCAAAAGTATTCACACCTCCTCCCACGGAAGTTTTCATGTTTTATTGTTTTACAACATTGAATCACAGTGGATTTAATTTGGCTCTTTTGATACTGATCAACAGAAAAAGGCTCGTTTGTGTCAAAGTAGAAACAGATCTCTACAAAGTGAGCTAATTTAATTACAAATACAAAGCAGGGACAAGCCACAAACGAGAGAAAATCTTCAGATGTTAGAAATCCAAGCAACACAAACAAAATGCTGGAGGAACTCAGCAGGCCAGGCAGCATCTATGGAAAAGAGTAAACAGTCAACGATTCGGGCTGAGACCCTTCATCAGGACAAGCCAAGTTATTAAAGGATTTTTAACACAAAGTCAGCCATAAAGTCATAGAACACTACACCTGAGAAACAGGCCCTTCAGCCACCTAGTCCATGCTGAATCTGTAATAACTTGGCTTACATCGATCTGCACCCAGACCTGCTCTCCATATCCCTCTTATCCATGTACCTATGGAAATCTCACCGAAATGTTGAAATTGAATACCCATTCACCACTTCCACTGGTCACTCGTTCCACAATCTCACCTCCTTCTGAGTGAAGAAGTTTCTGATCATGTTCCCCTTAAACATTTCACCTTTCATCCTTAACCCATGACCTCTATTTGTCATCTCACCCCAACCTCAGTGGAAAAAAGCCAGCTTATATTTACACTATCTATGTTTTCATACCCCTCATAATTTTGTATTCATCTATCAAATCTCCCCTCATCCCCCTATGCTCTAGGGAATAAAGTTCTAACCTATTAAACCTTTCCTAATAGCTCAAGTCCTCAAATCCAGGCAACATCCTTGTAAACTTTCTCTGAACTCTTTCAATCATATTGACATGTATCTTGTAGGTAGGTTGCCAGAACTGGACGCAATACTCCAAATTAGGCCTCACCTTCATCCTTTTTCAACTTTTAACAAACTATTCCAACTCCTGTACTCAATACTTTAATTTATGGAGACCAATGTACTGAAAGTTTTCTTTATGACCCTATCTACCTGTGACAGCACTATTCCCAGATTCTTCTGTTCTACCACACTCCTCGGTACGCTATCACTCACCATGTAGGTCCTACCTTGGTTTGTCCTCCAAAGTGCAATAGCTCACACTTATCTGCATTAAATTGTATCTGCAGTTTTTAAGACCATTTTTTCATCTGGTCTAAACTCTGCTGTGAGCTTTGATACCCTTCCTTGCTGTCCACTATACTCCCAATCTTGATGTCTCCCACATATTTGCTGATCCACTTTATTATATTGACATCCACATAGCTGATATACAATGGATGATTAACAACAATGGACCCAGCACCAATCCCTGTGGTACACCAATAGTGACAGGCCTCCAACTGGAGAGGCAAACATCTACTGTCACTCTCTGGCTTCTCCCACAAAGCCAATCACAGATCAAATTTACTTCCTCATCTTGAATGTCAAGTGTCTGAATCTATCTGACTAACTTTGCATCGTCAAAGGCCTTGCTAAAGTCCATGTGGACAACATCTACTGCCTTGGCTTCATCAACTTGCTTTGTAACTTCCTCAAAAATCTCTATAGGTTTGCTTAGACACAATCTGCTATGCATAAAGGCATGTTGACTATCAGTCCCTGACTATTCAAATATTTATATATCTGATCCTTTAGAATTCCTTCCGATAATTCACCCACTACTGATGTTAGTTTCACTGGCCTATAATTTCCTAGCTTATTCTTAGAGCCTTTCTTGAACAATAGAACAACACGAGCTATCCTCCAATCCTCTGGCACCTCATCTATGGTAAAGAACGTTTTACTTATCTCTGGTAGGGCCCCTGCAATTTCTGCATTAGCCCCCCACAGGGTTTGAGGGAAGAGTTTGTTATGCCCCGGGGATTTATCCACCCTAATTTATCTCAAGACAGCAAACAGCTCCTCCTCTGTAATCTGAACATGACCATGACTTCACTGCTGATTTGCCTCACTTCTATAGACTTTGTGTCCCTTTCCCAAGTAAGTACCAATGCAAAAAATCCATCTAAGATACCCTCCATCCCTTTCAGCTCCATGCATAGATGACAACTCTGATCTTCCAGAAGATAAATTTTGTCCCTTGCTATCCTTTTGCTCTTAATATATCTGTAAAAACCCTCGAGAGTCTCTTTCACCTTGTCTGCTGGAGCATCATCATGTCTTCTTTTAGCCCTCTGGATTTTGTTCTCTTGCATGTCTAATACTCGTGAGGTACCTCATTTGCTCCTGCCTGCCTGACTATACCTGCTATGCACCTCCTTCTTCTAAACCAAGGCCTCAATGCCTTTTGAAAAACAAAGTTCCTTAAATGTTGAAGGCCTCCCAAGTACACCTTTGCCAGAAAACAACCTGTCCCAAACTACTCACAAAAAAAGAGAAAATCTGCAGATGCTGGAAATCAAAAACAACAGACACAAAATGCTGGAAGAACTGAGCAGGCCAGGCAGCAACTATGGAAAAGTTGATGTTTCGGGCCAAGATCCTTCCTCAGGACTGAAAGAAAGAAAAGGGGGAGGAGCACCATAAAGGTAATGGGAAGCAGAATTAAAATGGGTGGCCACTAGGTAATTCCGCTTTTTCTGGTGAAGGGAGTGTAGGTGCTCCCAGAGTGGACTCCTGTATATTGATGAGACCAGATGCAAATTGGGAGACCACTCGCCGAGCACCCGCGCTTCATTTGCCAGAAAAAGCAGTTCTCCCAGTGGCCACACATTTTAATTTCACTTCCCATTCCCATTCTGACATGTTAATCCATGGCCTCCTCTACTGTCACAGTGAGGCCACACTCAGGTTGGAGGAGCAACACCTTATGTTCCATCTGGATAGCCTCCAACCTGATGGCATGATCATTGATTTCTCAAACTTACGGTAATACCCCCCCTCACAATTCCCCATTTCAGTTTCCCTCCCTCACCTTATCTCCTTACCTGTCTATCACCTCTCTCTGGTGCTCCTCCCCCTTTTCTTTCTTCCATGGTCTTCTGTCCTCTCCTATTAGATCTCCAGTCCCGAAGAAGGGTCTCGGCCCAAAACATCAACTGTACTCTTTTCTGTAGATGCTGCCTGGCCTGCTGAGTCTGTCTTGCATTCTGTGTGTATTGCTGTCTCAATCTATGCTTGCCAGGTCCTGTCTGAACCATCAAAATTGGACTTTCTCCAGTTTGGAATCTTAACCTGAGGACAAAGCCTATCCTTTTCCATATTTGTCTTGATCCCTAGATGCAAAGTATTCCTCTACACAAACTTCTGACACCTGCCCTGTCTCATTCCCCGACGGGAAATCTAGTATTGCACTCATTCAAGTTGGGACTTCTGGATACTGATGAAGGAAACTTTCCTGAACACATTTGAAAAAACTCTATCCCATCCAGCCTGTTTACAGTATGGGATTCTCAGTCAATATGAGGAAAGTTACTATCTCCTACTGTCACAACCTTTTGTTTCTTGCAACATACAATCATGATCTCGCTTCAAATTTACTCCTCTAAATCCCGTTGACTGTTGGGTAGTTTATAATATAATCCTATTAGTGTTATCATCACTTTCTTATTGCTCAGGTCCAGCCATATAGCTACAATTTATGAGCTCTCCAGCCAGTCCTGTCTGAGCACTGCCATGACATTTTCCCTGACTAGCACCCTTTTCATCCCTCCTGCTCTATTATGTCTAAAACTACTAAACCCTGGAACATTCAGTTACTAGTCCTGCCCCTTCAGCAACCAGGTCTCACTAATGGATACAATTCATCATTCTATGTGCTGATCTATGCCCTAAGCTCATCCACCTTTCCTACAATACTCACTGAACTCTGCAGCCTGCAGCAGCCTGCCTATTTCCTCAACACTACCTGCCCCTCCACCAATCTTCATATCACCTGCAAAATTGGCAATAGTGTCACCTATTCCATCACCTAAATCATAGATATGCAGCATAAAAAGATGCAGTCCTCTACTCCGACACCTGCAGAACACCACTAGTTACTGGCAGCCAATCAGAAAAGGACCCTTTCCTTCCCACTTGGTGTCTCCTACCAATCAGCCAGTGCTCTAACAATCCATTATCTCTCCTGTAATACCATGGGCTCTTAACTTGGTTAGCGGCCTCATTTAT
The DNA here is from genome assembly GCF_030028105.1 of Mobula birostris. NCBI lineage: Eukaryota > Metazoa > Chordata > Chondrichthyes > Myliobatiformes > Myliobatidae > Mobula > Mobula birostris. Next base: position 20,175,550 of record NC_092371.1, on the reverse strand, counting down.
GGCACCTTGTCAAAGGCCTTCTAAAAGTCCAAATACACAACATCTACAGAATCTATCCTATGTGTAACCTCCTCAAAAGAATTCCAACAGGTTTGTCAGGCAAGTTGTTCTCTTAAGGAAACCATGCTGACTTCGTCCTATCTTATCCTGTGTCACCAAGTACTCCATAACCTTATCCTTAACAATTGACTCCAACATCTTCTAAACCACTAAGGTCAGGCTATCAGGTCTATATTTTTTTTTTCTGTTGCCTTCCTCCTTTCTTAAAGAGTGGAGTGACATTTGCAATTTTCCAGTCCTCTGGCTCCATGCCAGAGTTCAATGATTTTTAAAAGATCATTACTAATCCCTTCACAATGTCTACCACTACCTCTTTCAGAATCCTAGGGTGCAGTTCATCTGGTCTAGGTGACTTATGAACCCTTAGGGTTTTCAGTATTTTGAGCACCTTCTCATTTGAAATAGTAACTGCACACACTTCTCTTCCCTCACACTCTTCAATATCTGGCACATTGCTAGTGTCTTCCAGGGTGAAGACTGATGCAAAATCCACCTTTCCTACAATACTCATTGAATTCTGCAGTCTGCAGCAGCCTACCTATTTCCGCAACCCTACCTGTCCCTCCACCAATCTTCATATCATCCGCAAAATTGGCAACAGTGTCACCTATTCCATCACCTAAATCATAGATATGCAGCATAAAAAGACGCAGTCCTCCCTGATCCCAGGTGCCAGGGTACGGGATGTTTCGGATCGGGTCCTGAATATTCTAAAGGGGGAGGGTGAGCAGCCAGTTGTCTTGGTACATGTTGGTACCAATGACTTAGATAGGACAAAGGAGGAGGTCCTGAAGAGAGATTTCCAGGAGTTAGGAAGGAAGCTGAGAAGCAGGACCTCCAGGGTAGTAATCTCGGGATTGCTACCTGTGCCACATGCTAGCGAGGGCAAGAATAGTAGGATCAGGCAGATGAATGCGTGGCTGAGAGACTGGTGCAGGGGGCAGGGCTTCAGATTCTTGGATAATTGGGATCTCTTCTGGGGGAAGTATGACCTCTTCAAAAAGGACAGGTTACACCTGAACCCGAAGGGGACCAATATCCTGGCAGGAAAGTTTAACAGAGCTGTTAGGGAGGGTTTAAACTAATTTGGCAGGGGGATGGGAACTGGAATGACAGAGCGGAGGAAGGGGAAAACAGAAACAAATCTAAGATAGTGAGCAGTAAAGATATCAGGAAAGACAGGCAGGTGATGGGGCAAATTTGTAGCCATTGGGATGAGTTACAGTGCAATAAAGTTGCAGTGAAATCAAAGCAAAAAGTACCAAATACTGGTCTTAAGGTGTTATACTTAAATGCACGCAGCATAAGGAATAAGGCGGATGATCTTGTCGTACAGCTGCAGATTGGCAGGTATGATATTGTGGCCATCACTGAGACCTGGCTAAAGGATGCATGTCTCTGGGAGCTGAACGTCCAAGAATACACAGTGTATCGGAAGGATAGGAAGGTAGGCAGAGGGGGAGGCGTGGCTTTATTGGTAAGAAATGATATTAGATCATTAGAAAGAGGTGATATAGGATCAGAAGGTGCAGAGTCTTTATGGGTTGAGCTAAGAAATCGCAGGGGTAAAAGGACCCTGATGGCAGTTATTTATAGGCCTCCAAACAGCTGCAGGGATGTGGACTACAAATTACAACAGGAAATAGAAAAGGCTTGTCAGAAGGCAGTGTTATGATAATTGTGGGGGATTTTAACATGCGAGTGGATTGGGAAAATCAGGTCAGCACTGGATCTCAAGAGAGAGAATTTGTAGAATGTCTGCGAGATGGCTTTTTAGAACAGCTTGTTGTTGAGCCCACTAGGGGATCGGCTGTACTGGATTGGGTATTGTGTAATGAACTGGAGGTGATTAGGGAGATTGAGGTGAAGGAACCTTTAGGAGGCAGTGATCATAACATGATTGAGTTCACTGTGACATTTGAAAAAGAGAAGCCGAAATCTGATGTGTCGGTATTTCAGTGGAGTAAAGGAAATTACAGTGGCATGAGAGAGGAACTGGCCAAAGTTGACTGGAAAGGGACACTGGCAGGAAAGACGGCAAAGCAGCAGTGGCTGGAGTTTATGTGAGAAGTTAGGAAGATGCAAGACAGGTATATTCCAGAAAAGAAGAAATTTTCGAGTGGAAAAAGGATGCAACCGTGGTTGACAAGAGAAGTCAAAGCCAAAGTTAAAGCAAAGGAGAGGGCATATAAGGAAGCAAAAATTAGTGGGAAGACAGAGGATTGGGAAGTTTTTAAAACCTTACAAAAGGAAACTAAGAAGGTCAATAAGAGAGAAGAGATTAACTATGAAAGGAAGCTAGCAAATAATATCAAAGAGGACACTAAAAGCTTTTTCAAGTATGTAAAGAGTAAAAGACAGGTGACAGTAGATATAGGACTGATAGAAAATGATGCTGGAGAATTTGTAATGGGAGATAAGGAGATGGCAGAGGAAGTGAATGAGTATTTTGCATCAGTCTTCACTGAGGAAGACATCAGCAGTATACCGGACACTCAAGGGTGGCAGGGAAGAGAAGTGTGCGCAGTCACAATTATGACAGAGAAAGTACTCAGGAAGCTGAATAGTCTAAAGGTAGTGTTCTGAAGGAAGTAGCTGTGGAGATTGCGGAGGCATTAGCGATGATCTTTCAAAAGTTGATAGGTTTTGGCATGGTTCTGGAGGACTGGAAGATTGCAAATGTCACTCCGCTATTTAAGAAGGGGGCAAGGAAGCAAAAAGGAAATTATAGACCTGTTAGCTTGACATCGGTGGTTGGGAAGTTGTTGGAGTCGATTGTCAAGGATGAGGTTACAGAGTACCTGGAGGCATATGACAAGATAGGCAGAACTCAGCATGGATTCTTTAAAGGAAAATCATGCCTGATAAACCTATTACAATTTTTTGGGGAAATTACCAGTAGGCTAGACAAGGGAGATGCAGTGGATGTTGTATATTTGGATTTTCAGAAGGCCTTTGACAAGGTGCCACACATGAGGCTACTTAACAAGATAAGAGCCCACGGAATTACAGGAAAGTTACATACGTGGATAGAGCGTTGGCTGATTGGCAGGAAACAGAGAGTGGGAATAAAGGGATCCTATTCTGGTTGGCTGCCGGATACCAGTGGTGTTCCACAGGGGTCCGTGTTGGGGCTGCTTCTTTTTACATTGTACATCAACGATTTGGATTATGGAATAGATGGCTTTGTGGCTAAGTTTGCTGATGATACGAAGATAGGTGGAGGGGCCGGTAGTGCTGAGGAAACGGAGAGTCTGCAGAGAGACTTGGATAGATTGGAAGAATGGGCAAAGAAGTGGCAAATGAAGTACAATGTTGGAAAGTGTATAGTTATGTACTTTGGCAGAAGTAATAAACGGGCAGACTATTATTTAAATGGGGAAAGAATTCAAAGTTCTGAGATGCAACGGGACTTGGGAGTCCTTGTACAGGATACCCTTAAGGTTAGCCTCCAGGTTGAGTCCATAGTGAAGAAGGCGAATGCAATGTTGGCATTCATTTCTAGAGGAATAGAGTATAGGAGCAGGGATGTGACGTTGAGGCTCTCTAAGGCGCTGGTGAGACCTCACTTGGAGTACTGTGGGCAGTTTTGGTCTCCTTATTTAAGAAAGGATGTGCTGATGTTGGAGAGGGTACAGAGCAGATTCACTGAAAAGATTCTGGGATTGAGAGGGTTAACATATGAGGAACATTTGTCCGCTCTTGGACTGTATTCCTTGGAGTTTCGAAGGATGAGTGGAGACCTTATAGAAACATTTTGATTGTTGAAAGGCACGGACAGAGTGGATGTGGCAAAGTTGCTTCCCATGATGGGGGAGTCTAGTACGAAAGGGCATGACTTAAGGATTGAAGGGCGCCCATTCAGAACAGAAATGCGAAGAAATTTTTTTAGCCAGAGGGTGGTGAATCTATGGAATTTGTTGCCACGGGCAGCAGTGGAGGCCAAGTCATTGGGTGTATTTAAGGCAGAGATTGATATGTATCTGAGTAGCCAGGGCATCAAAGGTTATGGTGAAAAGGCGGGGGAGTGGGACTAAATGGGAGAATGGATCAGCTCATGATAAAATGGTGGAGCAGATTTGATGGGCAGAATGGCCAACTTCTGCTCCTTTGTCTTATGGTCTTATGGTCTTAAAATACTCATTTAGTTCATCTGCCATTTCCATGTCCTCTGCTATTATTTTTCTGGCCTCATTTCTAATGGTCCTATATCCGTTCTCATCTCTTCTGTTTTTTATTTATTTGAAAACACTTTTACTCTCCACTTTGATATTGTTTGTTAGCTTATTTTCATATTTCATCTTTTCCCTCCTAATGATTCTTTTAGTTGCTCTTTGTAGGATCTTAAAAGATTCCCAATCCTCTGTCTTCCCACTAATTTTTCTTTCTTGTAAGCCCTCTCTTTTGCTTTTACATGAGCATTGAGATCCCTTCTCAGCCAATGTTGTACTATTTTGCCATTCGAGTATTTCTTCATTTTTGAAATACATCTTTCCTGCACCTTCCTCATTTCCCCTAGAAACCCATGCCATCGCTGCTCCACTGTCATCCATGCCAGTATCTCCTTCCAATTTACCTTGGCCAACTCCTCTCTCATATGCAAACAACAGGAATTCTGCAGATGCTGGAAATTCAAGCAACACACATCAAAGTTGCTGGTGAACGCAGCAGGCCAGGCAGCATCTGTAGGAAGAGGTGCAGTCGACGTTTCAGGCCGAGACCCTTCGTCAGGACTAACTGAAGGAAGAGTGAGTAAGGGATTTGAAAGTTGGAGGGGGAGGGGGAGATCCAAAATGATAGGAGAAGACAGGAGGGGGAGGGATGGAGCCAAGAGCTGGACAGGTGATAGGCAAAAGGGATACGAGAGGATCATGGGACAGGAGGTCCGGGAAGAAAGACAAGGTGGGGGGGGGGACCCAGAGGATGGGCAAGAGGTATATTCAGAGGGACAGAGGGAGAAAAAGGAGAGTGAGAGAAAGAATGTGTGCATAAAAATGAGTAACAGATGGGGTACGAGGGGGAGGTGGGGCCTTAGCGGAAGTTAGAGAAGTCTCTCTCATACTGTAGTTTCCTTTACTCCACTGAAATACTGTTAGGTCAGTCTTTTCTTTCTTCCTATCAAATTTCAAGCTGAACTCAAACATAGGAACACATTTTAACACAGATATTGTAAGCTGCAATGAAGGAGACTGGAGATCAGACAGCCTGATACCAGAAGGTATAATCAAAAGGAAGGATCCACTATCCAGTCTTTCTGACAGGAAACACTAACTCTAATCCCAAACCCTGTCCCTGACTCAAACCCTATTTATAACACTAATCCTCATCCCTAATCCTAAACCATGTCCTTGACACAAAGCTCAACTCCTGAGCCAGACCTGGTCCCTAATCTTACCTCATCCCCAGTCATCCTGCTAGTCCATACATCTAACCCAAAAACTAAACACGAACCCCGGACAGTGAGATGCCATTGGTGACCATGGGGAGAGATGGGACAAGCTCCACCTCACACAGGAGCTTGCTGTTGTGGTCCTGAGTCCTTACATCATCACTCCTGAGATCCCAGATAAAGTATTAGAGTATGAGGCAGGAGCCACTGTAGGGCCTGTAGACATCTGAAAATATTAAGAAGTGTCAATAACAAGAATGACAGGGAAGTACATCCAGATGGAGCAGAGGATAAATGCACAGCACAGAATTTAGTATATTCAGTTCAGTGTAAACAATGTTACATCTTATACATAGGAGAAACAAGTAACAGCTTAGTGGGTAGATTCACAGGGCACCTTAGTATCATTTCAAGGGGAGACCAGAACAGAAGTGTCAACAGATGCTTTGAGTAGCATGGGGTCTACTTTTAGCAATCCTGCGTCTGGAAACTAAGTTACTGTTTGAAATTCAGATGGTTAAAATTATTCCATATTTGGATAAAGAAGTGCAGGGTAGGTGAAGACTACTGTCAAACAATACAAGACATATTTGTGTCTGCTACGGTGAGATGCAACATAAATTTGAGGGCCAAAATTTTAGATTCCTTCTAGGTACCATAATTAAACTGGTCATAGTGTTGCTGTACTGGGGTAGTGATTAAAGTTTTGCAGGTTGGTCCAAGAATTGAATAGTTGAAGGGAAGTAGCTGTTCTTGAACGTGGTAGAGTGCGACTTTAGCCTTCCATACCTGACACCAGCTAAGGTGACGGCATGGCCAGAATGGTAGGGACTTTTGGTGATTGATGTTGCCTTCTTGAAGTTGTGCGTTATGTAGATACTACTGACAGTGGCGAGAGATGTGCCTATGATGTATTGGGCTGAGTCCACTACGCTCTTGTGCATTTGAATTGCTGTCCCAAACCATGGTGAAACTTGTCAGAATTCATTCAACAGTTCATTGATAGCGTGATAGTTTGATAATGTGGTTTGTTACATGACAAACCTCCTTGACCTTCCAAGAAAGTAAAGATGCTGGCATTCCTTCCTTGTGATTTCATCTGTGTGCTGAAGTTACCCAATGTGTTTACACCCAACAACTTAAAGCTGCTGACCTTCTCCACCACCAATCCCCTAATGTAGACCTGTGTGTACTCACCTTCCTTCACCTTTCTGAAGTCAACAATCAGGTGTTCAATTTTGCAGATGGCATAAATGAAAGCTAATTAGAAGGAGGTCAAAAACTCCCCAGTAGTCCTGGAATGCTAACTGAACTTCTCACCTGTCTAGTTCAGCAGCTGAGCTTTCAGCCTGTGCATGTTTAACATGCTAACACAATGTATCAGAGCAGAAGATTATGTAAGGTCTTTGGCCTTAGGTCCAGTTCCTGTCCTAGTCCAGTACCTTCTAATTCCCTAAAGCTTCAAAATCTGTTTCCTTTATCCTTTAGTCTATATGAAGATTCAGAGAAACACTCAAGTGTAACATCCAAGAGCTGGAATGTTATGATGAGGTTGTATAATGCATTGGTGAGGCCGAATCTGGAGTGTTGTGTTCAGTTTTGGTCACCAAATTACAGGAAGGATATAAATAAGGTTGAAAGAGTGCAGAGAAGGTTTACAGGGATGTTGCCGGGACTTGAGAAACTCAGTTACAGAGAAAGGTTGAATAGGTTAGGACTTTATTCCCTGGAGCGTAGAAGAATGAGGGGAGATTTGATAGAGGTATATAAAATTATGATGGGTATAGATAGAGTGAATGCAAGCAGGCTTTTTCCACTGAGGCAAGGGGAGAAAAAACCAGAGGACATGGGTTAAGGGTGAGGGGGGAAAAGTTTAAAGGGAACATTGGGGGGGGGGCTTCTTCACACAGAGAGTGGTGGGAGTATGGAATGAGCTGCCAGACGAGGGGTAAATGCGGGTTCTTTTTTAACATTTAAGAATAAATTGGACAGATACATGGATGAGAGGTGTATGGAGGGATATGGTCCATGTGCAGGTCAGTGGGACTAGGCAGAAAATGGTTCGGCACAGCCAAGAAGGGCCAAAAGGCCTGTTTCTGTGCTGTAGTTTTTCTATGGTTTCTATGGTAAAGAATTCCAAAGCACTACAACATTCAGAGGGACAAAATTCTTCCATCTCTATTTCAATAGGTTTTACTTACTCAGAGCTCCATTGCCTTGGGTTTGCTCCCAGCAGGGCAGATACCCTTACAGTGCATATCCAGTCAAGCACCCTTTAAATGAGATCTATTGTATAATCAAATGAAATGCTAGAGACCAACTTGAGCAACCCTTCATGGTCTTAGAACACATTATACACAATCAAGAAAGCTAACCAACATCTCTACTTTCTGAGGAGGCTGAGGAGAGCTGGACTATGCATATCTATACACATGTCATTTTACAGATGCGCAGCAGAATACATCCCAACGAACTGCATCACTGCATGGTACAGAAAATGCATTACAGTGGACAGGATTGCACTACAGCAACAAGTAGCCAAAGCTGCCCCACACACCTCCAGCACCTCTTACCTGCCATCAAGCACATAGATACAGAAAGGTGCTGGGAAAGTGCCAGGAACATGAGGGATCCCACCAACCATGTTCATGAGTTGTTTGTCCCACTTCTATCAGAGAGGAGGCTACATAGCATCCACGCCAGGACCACTAGACTCAAAAACAGTTACTTTCCACAAGCAGTAAGGCTGATCAATACCTCGATTCACTATCTCACCCTTTCACATCTTCAGTCACTACTATTTTATCATTTCCTGTTAGAGTCACATATGTACAGACTCTCCTATGCCTAACATCATTTTATGGACATACAATCAATCTATGTATATAGATTATTTTATGTATTTATATTTGTTGTGCTTTTTATTAATTGTGTTCTTTATCTTATTGTGTTGCTTTTTTTGCGCATTGCATCAGATCCAGAGTGATAATTATTTCATTCTCCTTTACACTTGTATACTGGAAATGGCATTAAACGATCTTGAACCTTTAATGCATTTAAAATGAGAGGAGTAAGTTCAAAGATGTGTAGGCAAGCTTTTAAGTAGAGAGTGGTTGGTGCTTGGAATGTGCTGCCATGCGTGGTAGAAGAGGCAAATACAATGGAAACATTTAAGAGGCTCTTTAATAGGTAGAAAAATGTGCAGATGATAGAGCTGGTGGGAGGGGGAAATGGCTATAGACATTGTGTAGGTAGGAGGGATTAGTTGATGTAAGCATTTAATTACTTGGTTAATTAGATGGTGGGCTGAAGGTTCTGTTCTTGTGCTGTACTGTCTGAGTTCTGTCACTACTCATTAACCACTATAAATATGTCCTAGATAATTTGTGCCTGTGTGCACTCACCACATACACCCTGATAGAGCTTTGGGTTTAGCACATTTACATTTAGCAAATGTCTTCTCACCCACCAATCTTCAAATCTGAATGTAAATTGTAGATTTAATTTAAATAAACAATCAGTTCCTAAAAGCCATGAATCACAGACCAGACAATACTGATTAAAATTCATTTAGATGTCTGTGGTGTAGGTGAGAATCAGGAGATGTGAAGTCTGGGTATAGTTTTTTTAAGATTAGATTATGAGGAGTGCACTCAGTCCTCATTTATTGTCATTTAGAAATGCATGCATGCATCAAGAAATGATACAACGTCCCTCCAGAATAATATCACAAAAAAAAAGACAAACCAAAGACTAACACTGACCAAGACCACATAATTATAACATATAGTTACAGCAGTGCAAAGCAATGCCATAATTTGATAAAGAGCAGACCATGGGAACGGGTAAAAAAAAGTCTCAAAGTTCTGATCGACTCCTGATAGTCCCCGGTAGCAGGCGGCAGAAGGGAGAAACTCTCTCTGCCATAAACCACCAGGCACCGACAACTGTCGATGCATTGGAAGCACCCTACCACAGCCGACTCTGAGTCCGTCCGAAAGTTTTGAAGAAAGCATTGTAAATATGGAATTGTCCTTTGATGTTTAGTGCATAAAATATTGAGCCCCTCATTGGGCTAGCCAGACCTTTCACTGAAAGCCTCGCAATATGATGCCTGCTGTATCTTGTTTTGTTGAATAAAGAAGCTGCTTCATACCTGCTAGTACTCTTCTCCAGTAGCTTCCTTTGGTGACAAAAATGGGATACCTTTGTACGGCCCACTGCGTGGCCAGCAATCTTAGCATTCTAAGTGGATGTCCAATCACAAACAAGAGAAAATCTGCAGATGCTGGAAATCTAAGCAACACGCATAAAATGCCGGAGGAAGTCTGCAGGCCAGGCAGCATCTGTGGAAAGAAGTAGAGTCAACGTTTCAGGCCAAGCCCCTTGATCAGGAGTCTAAGTGGATGTGTATTTTTAAAATTAGCACTCACTCTTGGATCTGTATGGGTCGGTGGTACATGGGAACACTAAGTATCACTAACATGGAAAGCTGAACTGGTAGACATAAAAGTAGTGAGTGCACATGCATGTGTGTTTATGTAGGAGATTAAATTTTGCTTGTTAATTTGGTGGGACTGAGCAACCAGTTGTGATGCATTGTTATTGAAGGTACGGGACGCCAGTGGGGACGCTCCAGGAGCTGCATTTTAACTTATGCATTTTGTGATTGTGATGCAAAGGAATACAACAGGCATCATGAGTTCATGTGCTCAAAAGTGGCAGATTGCAGAATACATACCCTGCTCTTTTAAATATGTGCTGTTTAACTAGTACATGTCATTTATATTCTGCATAGTGTGGGAATTAGTGTGGCAATGAAGTTTTACTCAGGTCAAGATCCCTGATGACCTGAGTCAGCCCTTGACTCTGATTATGAACATTCATGAGCCTTTCGCCTCCGGGGACAAACAGAGCATTTTGTCAGAGTTGCCCTCACTTAAAGTTGCATGTGGGAATTCGGAATTCTGGTGCAAATTCGAGGAAATGGTTGAAAGTCACCAGATGCACCCTAAAGATATACATGTGTTGGTAAAAGCGAAGTGCTCAATGGATATGTGGGACAGTATGGCCCAGGGGCGTGTGGGTTAGTACATGGGCAACTTCCGGGTATTCCAGCAATGAAGAAAGAAATCACATTTTTAAAGAGGAAGTGAGGCAGCAACTGGGAGGAGGTGAGAGTAACTGGGGAATGATAACGACAGTGATTCAAAGAGTTGATGAGACAGCCATGCACTATGCAGAATTTAAATACCGAGCGTATGAGGAGTGTTCTGGGTTGGATAATCCAGGGAGGGACAACCCAGTCTTCCTGAAGATAAAGAGGGAACGCCTGAGTTTATCTCACCATGAAGTTTTAGATAGCAGTGGGGTCAACCTACTCTGTGATAGTTTCGTGGGCCAGTGAGATAAACCAAAGAAAGTGCAAGACAAATCGTAAAAGAGCTATAGTGGATGGAGTTGCTGTGATATCTTGGAGAGTTTGTTTGTGTGCCCATAGCCAGGGCACAAAGCAAGGAACTACTAGAATAGAAGTGGGAGGGTAAAGGAGTTGATATGCTACAGTCGTGGCTTATTGGGACATGGTTGGGGGCAGTGTCCAAAAAAGAGGAAAGAAAAACAGGTGAACGTCACAGCAGGTACGCAATCTCTCACCCAGTCTGAACAATCTGACTATCAATCAAATCAGATAGCTGATGAAGATAGCCTCTAGCTCAAAAAATTATGTGGCAGCAATCCCCACGGCCGGCGCTGGGGACCCGTGGATGCTCACGACAGCATTGTCAGCGGGCCAGCAATGCAATATGTTAGTGGACACGGGCATTGGTATCGTTAACTGACCTAATCTTGCCAACAACCGGGCAAGCTATTTATATTCCAGGTATAGGGGGAAAATCAGTGAAAGCAGGAAGAAGCAAGTTGTAATAACACGGTATTGGGGGTAAGGTATTGGTGTGGGTGGAGAGTTGGTTACCAGACAGGAAGCAAAGAGTGGGAATAAACGGGACCTTTTCAGAATGGCAGGCGGTGACTAGTGGGGTACCGCAAGGCTCAGTGCTGGGACCCCAGTTGTTTACAATATATATTAATGACTTGGATGAGGGAATTAAATGCAGCATCTCCAAGTTTGCAGATGACACGAAGCTGGGTGGCAGTGTTAGCTGTGAGGAGGATGCTAAGAGGATGCAGGGTGAGTTGGATAGGTTGGGTGAGTGGGCAAATTCATGGCAGATGCAATTTAATGTGGATAAATGTGAAGTTATCCACTTTGGTGGCAAAAATAGGAAAACAGATTATTATCTGAATGGTGGCCGATTAGGAAAAGGGGAGGTGCAACGAGACCTGGGTGTCATTATACACCAGTCATTGAAAGTGGGCATGCAGGTACAGCAGGCGGTGAAAAAGGCGAATGGTATGCTGGCATTTATAGCGAGAGGATTCGAGTACAGGAGCAGGGAGGTACTACTGCAATTGTACAAGGCCTTGGTGAGACCACACCAGGAGTATTGTGTGCAGTTTTGGTCCCCTAATCTGAGGAAAGACATCCTTGCCATAGAGGGAGTACAAAGAAGGTTCACCAGATTGATTCCTGGGATGGCAGGACTTTCATATGAAGAAAGACTGGATGAACTGGGCTTGTACTCGTTGGAATTTAGAAGATTGAGGGGGGGATCTGATTGAAACGTATAAGATCCTAAAGGGATTGGACAGGCTAGATGCAGGAAGATTGTTCCCGATCTTGAGGAAGTCCAGAACGAGGGGTCACAGTTTGAGGATAGAGGGGAAGCCTTTTAGGACCGAGATTAGGAAAAACTTCTTCACACAGAGAGTGGTGAATCTGTGGAATTCTCTGCCACAGGAAACAGTTGAGGCCAGTTCATTGGCTATATTTAAAAGGGAGTTAGATATGGCCCTTGTGGCTACGGGGGTCAGGGGATATGGAGGGAAGGCTGGGGTGATGTTCTGAGTTGGATGATCAGCCATGATCATAATAAATGGCGGTGCAGGCTCGAAGGGCCAAATGGCCTACTCCTGCACCTATTTTCTATGTTTCTATATAAATATTCAAAATCGACCGTGTACAGCTTGCAGTGTATTTCTGCGTCGGTCCAAATAATGAGGGTACTATTCTTGGAATAGACATCCTGGGGAATGCAACGGTTGTTATAGATTCAGGAAAGGGAGAAATAATATGGACAAGTCAGGAAAAGCGTACATATGCAAACAACAGAATACACAATCTGGTTAGCATAGTTGCAGCTGCCCCGATTATTAGAGACTGGAGCCAGAATAGTGTCTATGGGTTACTTTGTCAGAAGTTCCAGAAGTTCCCTGCAGTCTGGGCTGGACACAAACAAGGTTACCATCAAGTAAAGATAAACCCAGTTAAAATAGAAAAACTGCCACACTGACAGCTGTTCAGTGTATAATGAAGGTACTAAAACACCAAGGGATATTCAGAGAGACTGTATCAACTACCATCTCACCTATATGACCAGTAATGAATCCTGATGCATCATATCAGTTAACAATACACCATACCACCCTTCATAAGACCACATCGAGATCGCATCCTATTGTGGTGAACCCTGCAACAATCCTGGAGGTTGCTGCTGACCGTTCCACTTGGCGACAGCTGTGTAGGGACAGAGTTTGTATTCTGGAGATGGAAAGAACAACCAGAAGACAACAGAAGAGAGCCAGGAGAAATGCAGCCATCGTTGCCACCGCTACCACGTATACATGTCCCACCTGCAATAGAGCTTGTGGGTCCAGGATAGGACTGTATAGTCATCAAAGATTGCACTGTTAAAGGAGTGGGTGTCGTCATCGGATTTCAATGGAGAGCCAAATAAGAAGAAGATATAAGACATTGGTCAGATCACACTTGGAGTATTGTGAGCAGTTTTGAGCCCCTTTAGCTAAAAAATATGCTGGGGTTAAAGAGAGTCCAGAAGAGGTTTGCAGCAATGATACAGGAAGTGACTGGCTTAATGTATAAGGAGTGGTTGATAGCTCTAGGCCTGTACCCACTGGAATTTAGAAGAACGAAGGGGACATCTCATTGAAACCTATCAAATATTAAGAAGTCTAGATAGAGTGGATGTGGAGGGGATTTTTCCTATAGTGAGAGAGTAGAACATAGAAAGCCCACATCACAATACAGGCCCTTCAGCCCACAATGCTGTGCCGAGTCTAGGACTAGAGGGCACAACCTCAGAAATGAGGGACATCCATTTAGAACAGAGATGAAGAGAAATTTATTTAGCCTGAGGGTGTTGAATCTGTGGAGGTCAAGCCATTGAGTGTATTGGAAGTGGAGGGTGATAGGTTCTTTGGTGTCAAGAGTTACAGGTAGAAGGCAGGAGCAACAGGTTGAGAGGGATAATAAATCAGGTAAGACTTAATGGGCTGAGTGGCCTAATTCTGCTCCTATGTCTTATTGCTTTAAGGTCTTTGTATTCTAACTGTGGGAAGTCATTATATGGTTTCTTGATATTTGAATAATGTGAATGTGGAGAGCGTTTTCTCTGGTCACTGTTGCCAGACAGATTTGGCACCGGTGCATTAGTTTATTTTTTGGGAGAGAGCAGATGGCATTGTCTGAGTAAATAGTTATTCATTCAACATAATTAGGAATTTCAATTACTCTATTAAAAACAAAAATAATTGCCTATAAAGGTCAGTGCCATCAGTAGAGTGAGCAGAGTTTCAGCCCAACAGCCCTGCAGCAGGAATCAGAAACAGTTTGAAATAAGGTACAAAGCCAGGGAAAAGGAAAGGTGGAGCACTAGGGATGGGAAGGGGGAGGTCGCTTGAGTGGAGTGGAAGCAGAGAGAATATCATAGGTGATGGGTGAAGGACAGGAGTGGTTGATAAAATGGATTTACAAGGCAAAAGGAAGTGATAGATAGCATCATAACCATCAGTAGGTACAGAGTTGTGGCCACCAGACAGAAAAAGAAGGTTGAGAAGATACTGACCAGGATGTTGCCTGAGATGGAGCATTCTGGTTTAGAGCTCAGACTGGACAGTTTCAGCTCATTAAAACTCATTCACAAGATTGAACTATTTATTCAAATTTTGTGTTTGGGAGGAGGCAGTCAGGAATTGGTCATCCAATCTACAGCCCTCATGCTGTCAGTCCAAGATATCCTTAGGAACAGAAAGTGATCATCGGAGAATATTACACACCAAATTAGACCTTTTGGTAAAAGTTTAAAAAAGGATGGTACCTTCCAGATGCATTTCTTATAGACCATAAGGCATAGGAACAGAATTAGGCCATTTAGCCCATTAAGAATGCTTCACCATTCCAGCATGGCTAGTTTATTATTCCTCTCAACCCCATTCTCTTGTCTTCTTCCCATAACATTTGAATCACTTACTAATCAAGCATCTATCCACCTCTGCTTTAAATACAGAGGATTCTTGTTAACTGGGACACATCAGGACAATTACCTTTTGACCCAATTATGTGGCTGCTCCAATTAGCTGAAGGTTCATCAAAATGTTAAAAAGGTATAAAAAAGATAAACTATTGTTTAATAGGGTAACAAATTATGTATTTAAATGAGATATGGAAAAATACATACCAACACTGCTAGAATACTATAAAACAGGGTGTAGGTTTCTAATGGTTATCAACAGAGGAATTCATTTAGTATACACTGTTGTGTCCTTTTGACTGACTGTAAATGAACAAATTCAGCACAGCCACCTGGTGCAGATAATGGACTACCTTCATACAATCCGTTTGAAGACTGCATCCTCCAAAACTTCATTTTGATCCTACATTCAACGGGAGATAGAAAATGTATGCCAAAAGGGCAATTTAACAATAGTCATAGGGGACTTCAATAAGCAGATAGATTGGGAAAATTATGTTGGCGCTGGATTCCAGCAAGGGAAACTTCTAGAGTGCCTGTGAGATGGCTTTTAGACCTGGTGGTTGAGCCCACCAGGGGATTAATGATTCTGGATTGAGTGTTGTGCAATGAACCAGAATTGATCGGAGAGCTTAAATTAAAAGAACCATTAGGGACAAGTAATCATAATATTATTGAATTCACCCTGACATCTGAGAACAGAGAAGCTAAAGTCAGATGTCTCACTATTACAGTGGAGTAAAATGAGAGAGGAGTTGGCTGGAATTGTTCGGGAAAGAATACTGACGAATTTATAAAAGCAATTCGAAAGGCAGAGGATATGTACATCCCAAAGAGGAAGTAGTTTTCTAAAGGGAGGATGACCTAATTGTGGCTAACAATAGAAGTCAAAGTCAACATAAAAATCAAAGATGGGGCATATAATAGATCAAAAATTAGTAGGAAGTTAGAGGATTGGGAAGCTTTTAAAAATCAACAGAAGACAACTCATTAAGAAAGGTGAATATGGAATATGAAAGTAAGCTAGCCAATAATATTAAAGAAGATACCAAAAGTTTCTTCATATACATGAAGTGTAAAAGAGAGGAGAGATTGGATATGGGAATGCTAGAAAATAGTGCTGGAGAGGTAGTAATGGAGGACAGCCAAATGGCAGATGAACTGAATAAGTATATTGCTTCTGTATTCACTGAGGAACACACTAGCAGTATTGTGGAAGCGCCAGGTGTCAGGGGTCATAAGGTGTATGAAGTTACCATAACTAAAGAGAAGGTTCTTGGGAAACTGAAAGGTCTGAAGTAGATAAGTCACTTGGACCATATGGTGTACACACCAGGATTCAGAAAGAGGCAGCTGAAGAGATTGTGGAAGTATTAGTAATGATATATCAGAAATCAGTAGACTCTGGAATGGTTTGGAAGACTGTGAAAATTGCAAATGTCACTCCACACTTCAAGAAGGGAGAAAGACAGAAAGGAAACTATGGGCCAGTTATTGTGACCTCACTAGTTGGGAAGACATTGGAGTCGATTAGTAAGGAAGAGATCTCAGGATATTTGGAGGCACATGATAAAATAGGCCATAGTCAGCATGGTTTCCTCAAAGGAAAATCTTGCCTGACAGATCTGTTGGAATTCTTTGAAGAAATAACAAGCAGGATAGACAAAGGAGAATCTTTTGATGTGTAGTTGGATTTTCAGAAGGCCTTTGACATGGTGCC
The DNA here is from genome assembly GCF_030028105.1 of Mobula birostris. NCBI lineage: Eukaryota > Metazoa > Chordata > Chondrichthyes > Myliobatiformes > Myliobatidae > Mobula > Mobula birostris. The sequence continues at coordinate 20,158,992 of NC_092371.1, read as the reverse complement.
ATCTATTAGGCTGCTTCGCAAGCTACAAGGCCATGGTATTACAGGAAAGCTTATAGCATGGATAAAACAGTGGCTGATAGGCAGGAAGCAAAGAGTGGGCATAAAGAGAGCCTTTTCTAGTTGGGTTCCAGTGACTATTAGTGTTCCACAGGTGTCTGTGCTAGTATCGATTCTTTTTACTTTCTTTGTTAATGATCTAGATGATGGATTTGGTGGCTTTGTTGCAAAGTTTGTAGGCGATATGTAGGCAGATGAAGGGGCAGGTAGTTTTGAGGAAGTAGAGAGGCTACAGAAAGTCCTGACAGATTGGGAGAATATGCAAAATAATAGCAGATGGCATACAGTGTTGGGACGTTTATGGTCATACACTTTGGTCAAAGAAATAAGAGGGTTGACTATTTTCTAAATGGAGAGAGAGGAACAAAAATCTGAGACACACAGGGACTTCGGAGTTTTTGTGCAGGATTCCCTAAAGGTTAATTTGATGGTTGAATCTGTGATGAGGAAGGCAAATGCAATGTTACCATTCATGTCAAGAGGACTCGAATATGTTGTAAAAACAAGGATGTAATGTTGAGACTTTCTAAAGCACTGATGAGGCCTCATTTGGAGAATTGTGAGCAGTGTTGGGCACCTTATCTGAAAAGGGATGTGCTGAAACTGGAGAGTTTTCTAAGGAGATTCATGAAAATTATTCCAGGTTTGAATGGCTTGTCATATGAAGAGCGTTTGATGGCTCTCGGCCTATATTCATTGGAGCTTAGAAGAATGAGGTGTAACCTAATTGAAACCTATCAAGTGATGAAAGGCTGTGGTGAGGATATTTTCTATGATGGGAGAGAGTTTAAGACCAGAGGGCACAGCCTCAGAATAGAGGTGCATACTTTTAGAACACAAATGAGAAGGAATTTCTTCTGCCAGCGAGTGATGAATCTGTGGAATTTGTTGGCCGAGGTAGCTGTGGATGCCAAGTCTTAATGTACATTTAAGGCAGAAGTTGACAGATTCTTCATTGATCAGGGCATGATTGGATACAAGGAACAGGCAGGAGACTGGGGCTGACAGGAAAAATGGATCAACCATGATGAAATGGCAGATCAGACTCAATGGGCCACATGGCCTAATTCTGCTCCTATGTCTTATAGGCTTATATTTATGCCCCTCATGATTTTATACAGTTCTATAAGATTGCCTCTCAGGCTCCTATTCTTCAAATGCCCTCATTCTTCTTCTACAGCTTATGGTCTTATCATCTTATGATTGTCGATGCCTTCAATTTTTTTGTAGCTCCTAAATTGTTGAAGTAGTGAAATCATGTCATTGTCACTCCCTGTTGTTTATGGCAACTCCAGGCTGTACACTTGAAATCTCAGTGAGCAAAACAATTCTAAATTGTCTTACTGCTTCTTTCTTGCCAACTATCAGTGGACATGTATACAAAAACATACTCTAAAAAAGGTCAACAACATCATGAAAAATCCCCCCTACCCTGCTCAGGGCCTTTTGTCCCACTCACTTCAGGAAGGAGGCAAGGTATCTTTCATACCAGGCTCAATAACAGTTACTTTCTCCAAGCAGTAAGGTTGATCAACATCTCCACCCACTAACCCATCCTACCACACCCCTCCCCTCAATTCTGATCGGTTCTTGTCAGAGTCACCTTATATACAGACACCTGTGCCTTGTGTCATTTTATGGATAATACATATAAATTATCTAATATGTATATATGTAACCTGGGGAAAAGTACACACTCAGGACAACAAATACTTTTTCGGGTTTTAATTCCTTTATCTGTTTTAGATGTTTAAGTGCCAGAAGAAGGTCGTGAAACAAAACGAACGAATTTACAACCAGTTCTTGCCATTACAATCTCAGTTTAACTTTCGATCCACACCCTTGCGTATGGACAGAATTGCGTATGCAGTATAAAAAACCAGAACTAATACGGTAGTGGCAATCCTGAAGGAACACAATACAAACAACATTAGAATCCCACCCACCCTGCATCTTATACATAACAGCGAAAAATGTAAGCAAATACATCTCCTCTAAGACCTACACACGTGCTGAACTTCCGAACAGAGACTAAATGTTCACGCTACGTGGTCACATGCACAATCAGTTCCGATACAATAAAGTCAGACAAAAGGTACACTTTGGCACGACTTTTACAAGATATTTCCTGGTAGTTAAATTACAGGAAAACTGACCACCTCGGATGGTGAGGAACTTTGTATAAGCCACGCGACCCAATGTTGATTTCTTCACTCGTGGAAATCTAAAGCATGCATGTGTAAAACATGTCAAATTACCGATATTCTCAATCTGCCAACAAGCATAAACGAATTCACATGGATATTGTCAATTAATGCTCACCTTTCCTCATCATGCCCAGCACACTCTGGGAGGAACCCAATTCCAACGCCCTACCAAGTCTTCGGCAGAAAGCAAAATGGTCTCCCCACTATCCTGCGCATGCGTAATGACATCACCGTCTCCCTTAAAGGCACAGACAACTATTCTAGCATTACCCGGATGGCTGCTTAAGTACACTTTTAACAATACTGAATAAGATCCGACGGTCACCCGGTTACATATATATATATATATATATATAGTGTTATTATTATTGCATTCTTTATTTTATTGTGTTTTTGTGCTGCATTGTATTTGGAGTAACAATTATTTTGTTCTCCATTACATTTGTGTACTGAAAATAACATTAAACAATCTTGAATCTTGAATCCACAAATCTTTATTTTGTCTTACTCTGCCCTCATTTGTTCAGTTATTTCAAAGTTATTTCACTGTTTATTTAGGCAGGTTCCAAGCATGATATGAAGGAGTTGATCTGCATATCACACAATCTGTTTCTGTGGCCATAGAGAATTTAATTACATTGCCTTGTCAAGACTATGTTTGCATGTTGAACATTGTGTATTTCAATTATTTTGAATTCACTGGTTTCGCTAAACCCAGTGTTAATTTTTCACTAATTTATCGCAACTACAAGTACCCATTGTCAATATTTTTAAGCTTCTTATCTCCATAAATTGACAGTTCATGGTTTTATAATAGCTGTTGTGTACAAAAGAGAAAAGCTAAAGCCTAGAGACCTTTATATACCCACGCACAGGATCATCGACTGAATCTTCCAGCCAGAGATACCAGCCGTACAACTGTTACCTATTCAATGGCAGAAATTGTTCTTTCGCAGGTGCTTGTTCTTCCTAAAATTCTGCAGCACTCTGTAAAATTGAGTAATTACTTGTAGGGTCTTTTTCTGCATGTCAGTCACTTCAAGCACTGTAAATGTTCATAGGTATCCCACTACTTTGTTAATGTGGTCTTCAGGTTCTGAGTTGTCCAGAGCTTTTGGAACCACCTTAGGCCAGACTTCCTGCTGACAAAATTCACTGCTTGCAATAGGAGGCAGACTGTAGAGTCGTGGACACAACCCAACACATCACGAATATATCTCTCCTCACCAGTGGTATAATCTACAGGAATTGCTGCCTCAAGATGGCAACATTCAATATCAAAGATCCCCACCACCTGAGGGATACCATCTTTCGCAGCTACACTGGGCAAGAGGTACAAAATCCTGAAGTTTCACACCACCAGGTTCAAGAACAGCTCCTTCCCCTCAATCATTCAGATCTTGAATTAACCAACACATTTATAATCACTAGTTTAGCAACACAACTGTATTAATCACATAGCTTGAAAATGTTTTTGTCTAGTTGTGGTAGTTCTTATAAAAATGTGTACAACATCTTTAATTTATGCTTTTTTCTTGTTGATGGGCTTAACTGATGCCAAGTGTCAATGATACTGTAACTAGATTTCCTTCTTAGCTGTGCATACACACACTTGTGCATATGACAATAAATTCTTCTTTTCCTTTGACATGACTTTCACTTCTTTCAGTGTGTTCCTACTGTTAGGGAGTATTTCTGAAGTTATGTGAATATAGCAGATATTAATTGAAACAAGAACCGGGCTTCAGATCTGTAAATGTAAATACGTTCAAGAAGCCCGTGATTAGCCTTCAGCTTTTTGTAAATTACAAACAGTAAAATTAAGTTAAAATCACAGGCTGCTTCACCAATTGCATATGCAAGAGCCAAGCATTAAAACAATGGGATTGTGTTAATTGTATTGCATCAAACCAGGCGACATGACTAAAATATTAGCATCATTGTGATTTAAGTACAATCTGGCCGACCAGACGGATGTTGTCACTTAACATATCCAACATGGTCACAGGGTAATCATAGTTTTTGTGTGTGTACCATATTTGATTACTCAGAGATAGCCCAGAAAACATTATTATTAGGTGTCTGGCTCTCTTTTGTTAAAAAGATTTAGAATTTTTGTACTAATTAGTTTCTCCTAAACACATTTGGACCTTCAGAGGTGTCTTATCAATTACAATATGCTTCTAATGTGTATCTCAAAGGAACATATGTCAACCTAAAGTATTGAAGTAAACAATGTCATTGTAATTATTGAAATTGTATTTAAACACCTGCTGTTGCCTTTGATCATAACAGTATAAAATGTGATGTATGTTTGGGTTTGGGAGCCTCTACTGAGAGTGTGTCCAATGATGCCTGCTTGTTGTGCTAAGTAAGGATGTCTATATCACCACTTTCAGTGTCTCTCCAGTTACTTTTTCCCCATCACAAATCTAGGTCTATTTTCGAGGAGGTTGGTGTCAGCTGTCTGGCTTCTAGAGAAGGCTAAATTCTGATTTCCAGGTTTATCAGAGAATACCCTCAATGTTCAGAAGCGTTACAGAATTCTGTGGGGGTAGTTTAACAATGACAGTTTTATAAACAATGTGTCTGAGTAAACTCATGGAAACTTTATGATGCAGAAGATCATGCAACTCATTTTGTCTACAGTGGCTGAAGACCAGTCTATTCCCACCTTGCATTGATTCTGTAGCCTGCAGGTCAAATTAATTTTTTAAAATATTAGGGAATGTATATGTGTACATCACCTTTTCAAGCAGTAAGTTCTGAAGTCTGGGTGAAAGTATTTTTGGTATACTGGTAAATTTGGTTAATTGGTTTACTATTATCACACGTACTGAGGTACAGTGAAAAGCATACTATCCATATAGATCATTTCAGTGCATGAGTCCATCAAGGTAGTGTAATGGAAAAGTTGTAACAGAATGCAGAATATAATGATACAGCTACAATAAAACTAGAGTGCAGGTAGTCAATAATGTCCAAATGCCAGCATGAGACAGATTGTGATCTTTAAATAAGTCCACCTTCTTTAAACAAGAGGTCTGCCCAATAGTCTTATAACTGCGGTATAGTGTCCTAGAGCCTATTAGTACAAACTTTAAGGCTTTGCTCTTCTCCCTTCTGATCTTTCCACTGACTCCTTTCAATCTATGCCCCCTAGTTTACTTGCTCCTCTCTAGTCACTCTGAATTGGCTGCTCAATTTTATACATTTCAAAGACAACTTTTATTGCCATATGCACAAGGACATGTATGCTCAGGTGCAATGAAAAAAATTACTTCCAACAGCATCACAGACACAGACAATAGAAGTGCTATCCATAAGAGAAACATCAGTTTTTCTACACTACTAGAACAAAGAAAAACACACAAAATCCATTGTAGTGCACAGTGTTCAAAGTAGTCATAGATTGGCTGTACTGAGGTGTGGTTACGTTTATGCTGTTTGATTCAAGAACCACACAAGTTGAAGGGAAGTAGCTGTTCCTCTTGAACTGGTGGTGTGGGACTTTAGCCTTCCTCCAGCCTTCTCTGATCCAAGGAAAAGAATCCTTCTAGCCCATGGAAAATTTCAAGGCCATATGTTTGGTAAAAGGTCTTAACATTGAAGAATTCTGGCAAAGAGCCATTGAAGCTTCTGATGAAATGAAACATGGAGTGTTACATACCTCAAGGAGATCTTGTGACTTTTTTGTGAGAATGATGTAATGGTTTTTTGGAGGTCACCTGATGTAATTTTCCCGCCAATGTGAGGTCACGTGATGACATGTGCACCACGGGTATAAAAGGGAAGACCTCTGGTGACGCAGTTTTTAGTTTTCCAGCTAGAACGTTAGTCAGAGTCTCTATTTCTGTTGCGTGTTTTATGATGCAGTTTCATTTTTAAAACTGAGTTTTACATTCTATTGTAAGGTACAATAGCGCTGGATTGGCAGTTTACCCTTCCTGCTAGATGTGTTGATGTATCTTTTCAGTAGTATTGGAGAGTGAAGACTTTATTGAAGTACAGGATATGGAGGATTAAGAGAAGTGGGGAATGTTCAGCAGTTTAATAAAGGATCAGCCTTAGTGAGTCTTCATTGAAGAAGTAGCGATCTGGATCGAAGATAACTCCTGCCGAAAGAGCAAGGAAGTTCATGCAAGGTTTGCTTTCTAGAAGAAATTAAGGTCGGTTGTTTTAAGCCATTTATTTCCTTCATCGTGAATCCTTTGGACAGAACCAGCAGGAAAGTCGCATCTATGAAGAAATCCTTCTCCAGAGAAGTCTCTCCCAAATGAATGTATAAATCTGTTGGACTTTCGAATTTACCATTTTAAGAATTGTATTTGACTTTACCGCTTTAAGAATCAGTACCGAGTGACGATTTGTTGAACGGCTGCATAGCGATTAACTTCCGGTTAAGGTTTTCATTTGTTTTTATTGTTTATCCGTGTTTAATAAATGTTTGGTTGTTTTTATATATCCTGACACAATTGATACTCGTTGTCGGTTACGTAACAGGAGAAACCCAATTTCATTGAAGCTGAATATTATGGCAACTCTTGCTATTGTGAAACAGCTCAGGTTAATGTAAACATGGACAATAAGGTGAACCACAAGCCCACCTAATGTATCTGAGCTTCCAGTTTTCTGCAAGTTCCATCTCCATCCTCAACTCTACTCGTCCATTTACTAGTGGCTTAACTTCAACAGCTATTCACAAGAGAATGTCCTTATTTTTTAATGAATATCTGGCAATAAAGAATTATTTTTCTTTCTTTCTGGGTGTTAATGCTGTGTAGCTTAAGATGAGAAAACCAAGTCATAGTGCCATACAACATGGAAGCAGGTCATTTTGTCTCTACTGTATGTTCATTAAAGATATTCTCATTTTTCCACATTTGGCCCATTATCTCTAAACCTTTCCTATCTTGTAAATATACCCTTGCCTCAACCACTGGCAGTTAATTCTATATATTGATGAACCTCTGGGTGAAAGTTGCCCCTCATCCTAAACCCTGGGAAAATACTTTGTGTATATACCCTATCTGTTCCTCTCATGATTTTATACAAGATTTCTCCATTTTATTCTACACTCCAATAAATAATGTCTCTACCTATTCACCCTCTCTCCAACCACTGAGCAGTCCCTAGAGTCGCAGCAAGATCCTTGTAAACCTTCTTTGCATCGTTCCAGCATAGTATATTTTCAAAAGCAGAATAACTAAAACAGACATCTAAGTCTCAAATATGGTCTCACCAACATCTTGTACAATGTATCAGAAGTTTTTCTTTCATTCCCTTTAACTGAACGTATCAGAGATTTGGTCCAGTACCGTCAGCTGTAATTTATTAGATGTACCTCCCTGATATAAAATCCTTTCATTAAAAAGTATATTCATCTTCTGATGGGACTGATTAATCTTCGTTGCACATCAGACCAACATGCTGAAAGGCACTATAAGTCAGAATGGTGATGCCATCTGACAGGAATCAGTCATACTGTAGCAATCTCGGGAGCACCTTGACTTGAAGGACGGCAATGGTTCATGAAGTCAGCTTACTACCAGGTCCTCAGAGAAAATTGGGGATGGACAAAAATTCTGGCCTAGTCAATGATTCCTGAATAATAAGTCTATTCTGTGAAAAGAAGTTGGCATGGAAGGAAACTAGTGGAGAATGAATTTCACCATAGAACACAATGTCCATTTGTCTGTGAGATTAGATACAGTATACTAACATATCTACCAGCTCTGTGAGCACAGAAATGCACCCAGAAACTCTGGGTTCCATACTTGACTGTTACTGTGAGAGGTAAAAAGAGCCTGGTCGGGGCTCCACACTTCAAAACTAATCACAGATTCCAGAAAATATAACTAACCTCTTTTTTTTATTATTTCCAGGACCATCTTCAGCAGCTAACTGCTTTGTTTAAATGATTTCCCTTGTGACCTTATCATTTAATTAGCTGGTCTTTATGGCCTCATCGCTCGGTGGAATTCGCTTAAATGGCGCAAGTTAATTCAGAGGTTTTTGCCTGTATCACATCACAGAGCTATGGAATTGAATTTTGATGGCATATTGCAAAAACCATGAAAACATAACCTTTCTGTATGAATCACACAGTTGGCAAAATATAACCAGGTATTATAGCATGTCCAATGATTTGAAGCAAAGTTTTTAAATAAAAAGAAATCTTGTGTATGTTTGTGTGGGCGTGTGTGTATTTGACATTTCACCAGATGGATGATACATGTTTTAAAGGAGTATAGTTCCTGGGAAGCTGCTGATGCAAGTTGTCAAATGAAGGTTGGGCTTAGGCAGCCAGGAAATAGGCTGATGCTTGGTTACGAGAGAGGAACATCTTTGATGAGATGTAGAGCAAGATGATTAAAGGACATAGCAATTGATAATGTAATGCTAATGTAATTGTTTGTTCATTATGTGCCGTGTGATATGACATGGGAAATCATGATCTCTCCATAACCATGACTGCCTTGGCGATTTTTTCTACAGAAGTGGTTTGCCAATGCCTTCTTCTGGGCAGTGCCTTTACAAGACAGGTGACCCCAGCCATTATCAGTACTCTTCAGAGAAGGTCTGCCTGGTGTCAGTGGTCACTAATGTAATAGGTAATTTAAAATATATTTGACAGTTACATGGACAGGAAAGGATTATCATGTTCAAGTTTAATTGTCATTCAACCATACATATGAATACAGCTGAATAAAACAGATTTCCTGCGGGGCCAAAACATAGTACCAATAGTCACACACAGCACATATAATTACCATACCAGAAAAACATAGTCACAAAAAATATATATGAAACAATGGTAACATTGCCCAAGTTGCTGAGTGTCGTGGCCTGTAGATTGATGGTGCATGGATGCTGTTCTGGAGCCAAGTTTGCCCAACTTCTCATCGTGCAATGCAGAGAGCAGCACTGACAGGATACTCAGCCCCCAACCCAGCACCACTCCAGTGGCTCCTTCTCTGGGCTACTGCAACAGGTGAGCCCCATGGCACAAGGGCTGGTCTGGGCAACAACCGAGGACACTGGGCTCCACCACCATCAGTCCCACCAATGAATCAATGATTCAGACAATGATTCTTTCTGACCAATATCCAACAGGGTCTTGTGATCACTGGAAAAATACCCAAGATAACTATTTGCAATATTTGTTGGACACCGCCTCCGTGCAATGTCATCTTCCCTGGGTGGTTGTAGCACGCTTCAACAAACACAAGTGCAGCTTCACTGCTATTGAACAATATGCTGGGACAACCTTCAGTATCTATTAGTTTTATACCATCCGCCCTGCTCTGCTGGAGGAGAAGCTGACAGCGATGCAGGTGGATGCTTTCCTAGCGTCGTGGATTCTTGATTACCTGACTGGCAGACCACAGTACGTGTGCTTGCAACACTGTGTGTCTGACAGAGTGATCAGCAGCACTGAGGCTCCACAGGGGACTGCCTTGTCTCCCTTTCTCTTCACCATTTACACCTCGGACTTCAACTACTGCACAGAGTCTTGTCATCTTCAGAAGTTTCCGATGACTCTGCCATAGTTGGATGCATCAGCAAGGGAGATGAGGCTGAGTACAGGGCTACGGTAGGAAACTTTGTCACATGGTGTGAGCAGAATTATCTGCAGATTAATGTGAAAAAGACTAAGGAGCTGGTGGTAGACCTGATGAGAGCTAAGGTACCGGTGACCCCTGTTTCCATCCAGGGAGTCAGGGTGGACATGGTGAAGGATTACAAATACCTGGGGATATGAATTGACAATAAACTGGACTGGTCAAAGAACACTGAGGCTGTTTACAAGAAGGGTCAGAGCCGTCTCTATTTCCTGAGGAGACTGAGGTCCTTTAACATCTGCCGGACGATGCTGAGGATGTTCTATGAATCTGTGGTGGCCAGTGCTATCATGCTTGCTGTTGTGTGCTGGAGCAGCAGGCTGCGGGCAGCAGACACCAACAGAATCAACAAACTTATTCATAAGGCCGGTGATGTTGTGGGGATGGAACTGGACTCTCTGATAGTGGTGTCTGAAAAGAGGATGCTGTCTAAGTTGCATGCCATCTTGGACAATGTCTCCCATCCACTACATAATGTACTGGTTGGGCACAGGAGTACATTCAGCCAGAGACTCATGCCACCAAGATGCAACACAGAGTGTCATAGGAAGTCATTCCTGCCTGTGGCCATCAAACTTTACAACTCCTCCCCTGGAGGGTCAGACACCCTGAGCCAATAGGCTGGCCCTGGACATATTTCTTTGCATAATTTACATATTACTATTTAACTGTTTATGGTTTTATTACTATTTATTATTTATGGTGCAACTGTAACGAAAACCAATTTCCCCCGGGATCAATAAAGTATGACTATGACTATGACTATGTCTATGACTATATCCAGCAGTGTTTTGCAATCCCTTAGTTGGTCTCAGAGATGTGGTGACCGAGCATGCCACCATCTTACCGGAAAATGGTGATATGGGCAAATTCAGGCAATTAACACTAGCTCAGCTAGACAATTTGCTTGTCATGATTGTTGAGCTCAACAGCCTGATCCCAAGTGTATGACTTTATTACTCTGAGGATCATGAAGTTGGAGAGCAGAGGCGACACCTTTTGGTCCATCACGCCCACTTAAACCAAGTATCCATCTACATTAAATACACTTACCAGCACTTGATCCATAGCCCACCATGCTTTCATGATTTAAGTGCTCATGTAAATGCTTGAATGTTCTATGAGTGACAACCTCTGCACCTTTGCTGACAGTGTGCTCTAGGCTGCAAACCCATCTATCTGAAAAATTCCTTGAGACCCCCTCTAACCTTTTTGTTCCCCACCTTCAAACTATGCATGTGTGGCACCTTGTCAAAGGCCTTCCAAAAATTCAAGTGCACAACATCCACTGATTCTCCTTTTTTCATCCTGCTTGTTACTTCATCAATAAATTCCAACAGATTTGTCAAGCAAGTTTTTCCCATAATGAAACCATGCTGATTTTGGCCCATGTGCATCCAAGTACCCTGAAACCACATCCTTATCAATTAACTTCAACATCTACGCAGCTACTTAAGTCAGACTAAATGGCCTGTAATTTCCTTTCTTCTGTTTCTCTCCCTTCTTTTGAAAAGTGGAGTAACATTTGCCATTTTCCAAACCTCTGGAATCATGCCAGAATCCATTGATTCTTGAAAGATTATTACTGATGCCTCCACAATCTCTACAACCACCTTTTTTAGAACATTGGGGTGTAGACCATCTGGTCCAGGTGCCTTATCTAATTTCAGACCTTTCAGCTTCTCAAGCACCTTCTTCTTAGTAAAGGCAACTTCACTCACATCTGTCCCCTGACACTCTTGAACCTCTGGCATACTATTAGTGCCTTCAACAGTGAAGACCGATGCAAAATATTTATTCAGGTCATCTGCCATTTCTTTGTCCAGCATTAGTCTCTGTCCAGCATCATTTTCCAGTGGTCCATTATCTACATTCGCCTCTCTTTTACTCTTTATATATCTGAAGAAACCTTTGGTATCCTCTTCAATATTATCAGTTAGCTTACCTTCATAGTCCATCATTTCCCGCTTTATGACTTTTTTAGTTGCCTTCTGTTGGTTTTTAAAAGCTTCCCAATCCTCTAGTTTCCCACTAATTTTTGCTTTACTTATATGCCCTTTCTTTGGCTTTTATGTTGGCTTTGACTTCTCTTATCAGCTATGGTTGCATCATCCTGCCTTTATAATACTTCATCTTCATTGGGATGTATATATTGTGCACCTTGTGAATTGTTCCCAGAAATTCCAGCCATTGCTGCTCCGCTATCATTGCTGCTAGTGGTCTCTTCTGATCAATTTTGGCTAACTCTTCTCTCATGCCTCTGTAATTTCTTTGACTCCTCTGTGATACTGACACATCTCACTTTAACTTCTCCACCTTAAATTGCAGGGTGAAGTCTGTCATATTATGAGCACTGTCTGCTAAGGGTTCCTTTACCTTAAGCTCTTGAAATCAATTCCAGTTTGTTGCACAACATCCAATCCAGAATAGCTAATCCCCTAGTTGACTCAGCCACGAGCTGCTATAAAAAGCTCTCTTGTCAACATTCTACAAATTTCCCCTCTTGTGATGAAGCACCAAGCTGATTTTCTGAATCTACCTGCATATTGAAATCCCCCATAACCGTCACAACATTGCCCTTTTGACATGCTTTTTCTATCTCCCATTGTAATTTGTAAATCACATCTTTGCTGCTATTTGGAGGTTTGTATGTAACTCTCATCGGGGTCTTTTTACTGTTGCAGTCTCTTAGCTCGACCAGCAACATTTCTATACTTTTTAATCCTATGTCATTTCTTTCTAATGATTTAATTTCATTTTCGGCCAACAAAGCAACCCCACTCCCTCTGCCCACCTGCCTGTCCTTTTGATACAATGTGTATCCTTGGATAGTAAATTCACAGTTATAATCTTCTTTCAGCAACGATTCAGTGATGTCTGGAACATCATACATGCTAATTTGTAACAGTGCTACAAGCTCATTTGTTTTATTCTGTATGAGCCAGCAGTCTCATTAAACACTTCCTCTGTTTGCAAACCATCCTCAAGAACACACACAAAGTGCTGGAGGAACTCAGCATGTTGCAATGAGCAGCTGGAGCAGACCCAAGTGCAGGACACAGGCACGGAGACAAACTTAGACTTCAGGACTTGGACTTGACTGGAACACAGAGCCTGGACTCGAACTTGGACGCAGAGCCGGGGCTCGGAACTTGGACATGGACATGGAGCTTGGACTTGGACTTGGACACAGAGATGACAACAGCATACAAAGACAGACAATTCATATCACGGCTCAGAGCAGCAGCTAACGGCCTGCAATACTCAGTCAGACACAAGACAACAAAAACAAACAACGACAGTCCATTCATATCTCGACTCCAGGTAGCACTTGAAGTGGCAAATGACCGGCAAAACTGGACCACAGGATCTTGACTCGACCCAGGAACTGTGAACAGCAGGCTCTCGACTTGACCCAGGAACAGCGAACAGCAGGCTCTCGACTCGACCCAGGAACTGTAGATGGCAGGCTCTTGATTCTACCCAGGAACTGTGGCAGACAGGCTCTTGATTCTACCCAGGATCTGTGGATGACAGGCTCTCGACTCGACCCAGGAACTGTGGAGGTGACGAACCAGCAGCGAGTAGATGTAAGCTGGAATTTTATGCTGCCGGTTCGAATGAGGATCAGGTGCCCTAATCAAGGAGCCCAGTGGAACACGGGGAAAAGGAAATTAACTGAAATGAGGAGTCAACGGACTGGACCGTGATACAGCAGGCCAGACAACATCTACGGAAAAGAGTAAGCAGTCAATGCTTCGGGCCGAGACTCATCCTCTGCCCTAGTACTTTGGTTTCCATCACACTGCCAAAATAGTTTAAATCCTCCCAAACAGCTCTAACAAACTTATCCACAAGGATATTTGTCCCCCTCCAATTCAAGCGCAACCCATCCCTTTTGTACATGTCTGAGCTCCCTCAGAAGAGGTCCCATTGATCCAGAAATCTGAACCCCTGCCCCCTGCAACAGTTTCTCAGCCACACATCCATCTACCAAATCATTCTATTCTTACCCTCACTGGCACATGACACAGGAAATAATCCAAAGGTTACTACCCTGGAGGTCCTGCTTTTCAGCTTTCTACCTAGCTACCTAAAATCTCTCTTCAGGACCTCCTCAACTTTCCTACCATTTTCATTGGTGTTAATATGTACCAGGACTTCCGGCTGTTCACCGTTCCCCTTTAGAATGCCGTGAATCCTGTCCAAGATATCCCTGATGCTGGCACCTGGAAGACAATGTACCAACACACACAAAATGCTGGAGGAACTCAGCGGGCCAAGCAGCATTTAGGAAATGAGTGCAGTTGACATTTTGGGCTAAAACCCTTTTGCAGAACCGGAGAAAAAAGCTGAGGAGTAGATTTAAAAGGTGGGGGAGGGGAGAAAGCGGCAACGTACCGTCTGGGGGTCTCTATCACACCCACAGAAACTTGTCTCCATTCCTCTGATTATGGATCACCCTGTCACCACTGTAGTTTCTCTTCATCTCTCTTCTCTTTTGTGCCACAGCACCAGATTCAGTGCCAGAGACCCGATCACTGCAGCTCCACTTGGTAGGTCGCGCACCTCAAAAGTATCCAAAGTAGTATTCTTATTATTGAGGGGAACAGCCACACGAGTATTCTGTACTGGCTGCCCATTTTCCTTTCCTTCTCCTGACAGTCACCCAGTTACCTGCCTCCTGTAACCTAGGGGTGACTACCCCCCCATAGCTCGTATCCATCACCTCCTCATTCTCCCATATGAGCAGAAGGTAATTGAGTTGCAGCTCCAGTTCCTTAGCGTGTTCTCTGAGCAGGCTCATTGCCCCAGCTGCCGATGTGGTTATCTGAAAGGCTAAAGGTCTCTCAGAATTCCCACATCTCACACACAGAACAAAACATAGCCCCTGGACCCATTCTCACTGCACTAACTGTGCCCTAAGAGATAAGGAATGAAGGATAAATAAGGAAAAAGAAACTTACCAGATACTTGCCCAGACCTGATTTCACCTAAACCTGATGAACCAAAGCCACTCAAACACTGGACCAGTCACAATAATAGCTGCATTGCTTGCGTCTGCCTTATTTTTATTCGCCCTTTCTAATGAATACCATACAGTGATTGGTCGCAGTCCAACTCCAAAAAACTGCCACAAAGTGCTGCTTTTTTTAATGTTGAGGGTGAACTTAAGCGAAAAAGTAGCTTTCTTCTTGCGCTCCCGCTCAGTGATTGGTTCGCAGTGCAACAAGAGTCCAATGAGAAGGTCGGTTAGTTATAAAGCTGGTGAATACAGTACTGAATACAGAGGCTTTGCAGCTTATTGTCTGCCTGCATTGAACTTTGTTACTCTAACTCTTTATTCTGCATTATGCGCTTTTCTCTTGGACTAACATGATGTACTGATGTGATGAAATGATCTGTGTGGATAGCATGTAAAACATTTTTTTGCTGTAAGTCAGAACATGTGACAATAATAAACCAATGTATCAATTTACCGACACTTTGATCTAACAGTGCAATGGTTTGGTCATAGCAACTGATGAAATAATCTACTCAACAATACTGACCTGATTAATACTTTAAGATACCCAACACTGATATATGCCAGCTGCTGATGTTTCACTGGTGACAAAAACATATTGTTGTCTTGGCTGCTAAGTGGAGAGAAGACAGTATAACACATTCACCTCATTGTAAGTCAAGAATTGTATATTGGGGTTCACCTTTTTGCTTTTTCAGTCAAGAAATAAAAAGCCACACCTGCAAATGCTGACCCATTATACATCTCTTAAAAATGTCTTAAATGTACTGCAAAGAGTTTCTCAAAATTTTAACATTACTGTTTGAAATGATATTGGGATAAAGGCTTGAGAAAAAATCCATCAGCTTGAAGTATAAAAAAGATTGCAACATTTACTTATATCCTGAAATAAGTACGCACAATGGAATCCCTTCTGCCCACCTTAGTTTATTTGTAAAGAAAAATTTCAGCTACCACTAAACCCTGATTGCTCTTAAGAGATTTTATGAGACAGAAATGCACCAATTTCAACAGCATTAAATACACTCGATTGTTGAATTGAAACACAGGATCTTGCTACTGATGTTCATTCTGTTGAATTCAACTACCAAAAGAGGGAGAATTTCTGATCAGTCAAATTTACAACATATGAGCAGGCCACTCTTTACCTGTGTTTATGCTCAATATGAATCTGCTCCTATCAGAACATCATCTGAACTTTCCTGCTGCTTTCTCCTTTGTTATTTGTGGAGCTTCCTTAGTGCATTGTCCTCTCTTTTGCCTCATCTACTTCTTATAACCATATAACCATACAACAATTACAGCACAGAAACAGGCCATTTCGGCCCTTCTAGTCCACGCCGAACTCTTACTCTCACCTAGTCTCACCGACCTGCACACAGCCCATAACCCTCCATTCCTTTCCTGTCCAAATAGCTATCCATCTTAACTTTAAATGACAACATCAGACCTGCCTCAACCACTTCTGCTGGAAGCTCGTTCCACACAGCTACCACTCTGTGTAAAGAAGTTCCCCCTCATGTTACCCCTAAACTTTTGCCCTTTAACTCTCAACTCATGTCCTCTTGTTTGAGTCTCCCCAACTCTCAATGGAAAAAGCCTATCCACGTCAACTCTATCTATCCCCCTCATAATTTTAAATACCTCTATCAAGTCCCCCCTCAACCTTCTACGCTCCAAAGAATAAAGACCAAACTTGTTCAACCTTTCTCTGTAACTTAGGTGATGAAACCCAGGTAACATTCTAGTAAATCTTCTCTGTACTCTCTCAATTTTGTTGACATCTTTCCTATAATTCGGTGACCAAAACTGTACACAATACTCCAAATTTGGCCTTACCAATGCCTTGTACAATTTCAACATTGCATCCCAACTCCTATACTCAATGCTCTGATTTATAAAGGCCAGCATACCAAAAGCTTTCTTCACCACACTATCCACATGAGATTCCACCTTCAGGGAGCTATGCACCATTATTTTTAAATCCCTCTGTTCTACTGCATTCTTCAATGTCCTACCATTTATCATGTATGTCCTATTTTGATTAGTCCTACCAAAATATAGCACCTCACATTTATCAGCATTAAACTCCATCTGCCATCTTTCAGCCCACTCCTCTAACTGGCCTAAATCTCTCTGCAAGCTTTGAAAACCTACTTCATAATCCACAACTCCACCTATCTTAGTATCAGCTGCATACTTACTCATCCAATTTACCACCCCATCGTCCAGATCATTAATATATATAACAAACAACATTGGACCCAGTACAGATCCCTGAGGCACAGCACTAGTCACCGGCCTCCATTGCTAGCCACTGCTGAATCCATTTTAGGAATCCTTCCTAACTAACCTTCCGTGTGGAACCTTGTCAAAGGCCTTACTGAGGTTCATATAGACAACATCCACCGCTTTACCGTTGTCGACTTTCCTTGTAACCTCTTCAAAAAATTCAATAAGATTTGTCAAACACAACTTTCCATGCACAAACCCATACTGTTCCTAATCATTCTTGATGTGATAAGTTCTATATTGGTGGTTGTTGTCAGATCTAGGCCTGGATGAAAGGAGCAAAAAACAAGCATCTCGTAGGATGGGGAAAGAGGCAGAACGAGCCTCTTGTTGGATTTGGAGTAGGCGAGAGGAGGGGAGCTGGAAGCCAGGAGCAGATGGGCAGTGATTTGGCTACCACTGCCGGCCCACCAACTGGGGAGTGTCGTGGTTAAGGGTCGAAACACTCTGTGAAGTTTGGGAACCACCTGATGACATCTGCTCCTGGCTGAAGGCTACGGTTACCTGGACAAGGCAACTGGACAATGCACCCTAACAGGTGTATGTAACAAGCAAACAAGTTCGCATCTTTATGCAGGCAAAGCCATTTCTGCTGAATTCCTTAATGATAATATAATACTAGTTCAGAACAGTTCACTTGGCAACATTCAGTAGCTGGCCGAAGCTCTATGGAGTTTAGAAGAATAAAATGTTGTCTTACTTAAATATCCAGGTTTGAAATTGAGACCATAGTTCAGTTTAGGGGGCGCAGTGGTACAACTTGCAGCTCCAGTAACCCAGGTTCAACCCAGAACTCCAAGTGCATCTCTGTGGAGCTTCATGTTCTCCCTTTGACTGTATGGGTTTCCCCACGGTGATCTGGTTTCCTCCCACACTTCAAATATGTGCAGTTAGTTAATCTAATTGACTGCATTAAATTGCTCGAGTAACTGTGAGTGAGTGACCCTGGTGGGGTGAGAGTGGAATTTTGATGGGGAAGTGGGAGAGGCTAAAATGGGTTGGAATAGCTTTAGTGTAAAAGTGAGCACTCAATGGTCAGTACAGACTTGGTGGGCAGAAGGGCCTGTTTCTGTGATGTATCTCTCTGACTATGATTCCATAATGTCGCCTGCTGTTGCTGCCTTCTAGCCGCAGTTTTACATTTCATCTCTGTAACTCACTGCTTCCTTTCTTTCAATGTTTGGGACAGATTGGGTTCACAAATATGAGGTTATTTCAACATTGCAAGATTAATTGCTGTGTCAATCCTGGTGTGTGTTTTGCCTTGATAACCCTTTTCAAAGAGTGAATCTTACCACTAGGGTCCTAGATAAATAGAAATCACTGTAGCAGTGTGCTACACACAGTGCTAAAATAACCACACGTAGTCGGTGAGTTGGAGTTGTGATGAAAGAGATTTATTCAAACTTCGCAGCTGGCTTTAAAGCCTTCCTGTTCCTGCCCTCCCTGGGGTGGGACTGCTGTGGAGAATGCATATTCCCAGACCCTCTCCGCGCACGGGACTTTCCCCCGCTGGTGAAGATGGCCTGGCGCCCTTTTTGGGGCCGGCCCTCTGCCTGTGCACGCTGTTTTGTGAGCCGGTTCGTGTGTGCTAGAAAGTGGGTCGCAACATAACCCGCCCACAGAACCTGCGATACCTCTCCCAATGTCCGCAGTCTGGATCGGCCTCTGTTTGGGAGGTCTGCCCCTGTGCCGCGGTGCCTGAGCTGTTGCGTTAACAAAGTCACCAGATATAATTTACTGTTAGATTCAAAGCATCTCCTTTATTCATCAAAACAAGGTACAGCAGGCATCACATGGAAATGCTTTTGGTTGAAAAGTCTCACTGGGCCAACATGGGGCTTGATATTTTATGCTCCAAACATCAAATGACTCTCCACATTTACAATGTATGGACAATGCTTTCTTTGAAACCACATACAAGCTTCACACCTCCTGATTCACATCCACGCCACAGACATCCAAATGAATTTTAATCAGCATTGTCTGGACTTGGATTTACAGCTTTTAGGACCCCATTGTTCAGAGCTACACTTCAGATTAAATGTACAATGCATTTTCAGATCAGCAGACTGGTAGCCAAAGTCAATTGTTAAATGTATAGGTACTAAACCCAAAAATCACTCTAGCAGGCTCTTGATTAGTAAGGGTGTCAAAGGTTATGGGGAGAATTGGTGCTAGAGGGATAATAAATCAGCCATGATGGGCCAAGTGACCTAATTCTGCTCCTATGTCTCATGGCATTTTTTTACTCTCTCTCGCTCGCTCTCTCCTCATGCTTTCACACTATCAATCTTTCTAATACTTTCTCTTACTCCCTTTCTCATTTTCTCTGTCTTCATTTTGCTGCCTCTTTCTCCCTTTTCTCCTCAGATTTTGACCTTAAGCAAAATAGGACTGGAACCTGGAAAGGTGTGTGCTGCTTTTCTCTTGCTGTGAAACCTAATTTCATCAGGGAACTTGTAAGTGTGAATTGCGTTCATTTCAAGACGGACTCCTCCCAAGCTTATTCCTCAGAGAGTCAGGGCTGTTACGCCACAGCTGTGAGATCCTCAAAGTCTGGACTTCGGCTCTCAGTGGTGATGCACTAATGCAGAGGAAGCCAGCTCAGCAATGGCATCTCAGTGAGATTGTCACAGCTTCACAATGTGGAGGGTGTTATGTAAGGTCTAAGAATCAAGTGAGAATAAGCAGTGAGCATGGTCACTACCAGGGGAAATGGGATGGTGGGGTGGAGTTAGAGTAACCGTAGGACCAGCTGAGGATAGTGAGTGGGAATTGGGTGGTCAGTCAGCAAGTGAGGGATTGAGTGGGCAGAAGTACAATGGAGACGTCCCTGACGGCTAAATAGTTTTAGGCAAAGGAGTGACTTGGAGGTCAGACATATGTGAAAACCTGAAGGTGGGGTGTTGAACTGCTGCTGCTAAATTAACAAATTTCACATCACATGCCAGTGATAATAAACCTGATTCTGTTCCTTGCACCCTTATGACTTTGCCTTCAGCTGCCAAGCCCAGAGCTCAAAACTCCCTTCTTAACTCTCTCAAACTCTTACCTCCTCTAAGGTAGTTTATCTTTAGATCCATGGAGACACAGTACTACAGCACTGAAACAGGTCCTTCAGACCATCTAGTCTGTGCTAACTTCAATTTCCATCAAGCCCCATCTACAGGTTCTCGGAATATAGCTCTCCATACCCCTTTCGTCCATGTAGCTGTCCAAACTTCTCTTAAATTTTGCAACTGAAACTGGATCCACTACTTCTGCTAAAAGCTCATTCCACACGAGAGAAGATGTTTCCCTCAGAATCCCCTTAAATATTTGTCTTTTCAATATTTCTTGTTGGCCAAGCTCTTAATGTTTCCTTGTTCTAATAAGCAGTGCAGCACAGAATGTCACTTGTAACCTCTTTTGTGAAGATCTTCATAAATTTTGGTTTACCTGAATCATTGTTCAAACCTCCTTGTGCCTCAAGAAGACATTGAGTTGTCTGTGAGTGAGAAGCACTTCTGTGGGTGTGTGGCCCGACTGAAAGAGTATATTCCTAACTGAGATGATGCTTCGTCTCTCTCTTTCCACTGGGTGCTCAATTTGGGCTTGTTACAAACAGTGCATAAACTGGCTCGTAACACGGATATAAAACATAGAACAAACAATACAACAGCAGACAGGCCCTTTGACACACAATGTTGTGCCAAACTAATTAAACTAATGGCTCTGAATTAATGTAATCTTTCTCCCAAATATTAACTATATCTCTCCCTCTCATGAGTCCATCTAAGGGTCTTTTAAGTACTCCTATGTTATTTGCCCCATCAGCATCCCTGGCAGTGTCTTTCAGAGTTCAGCAGTCTGTGTACAAAAAAAATGCCTCACACATCTCCTTTGTACTTCCTTCCTCCCCCCCCCCCCCATTTTAAATACATGCCCTCTAGTACTAAACACCGATGTATTTGGGCTCTCACGACCAGACTATGTAACAGTTTCTTCCCCCAAGCCATCAGACTCCTCAACACACAGAGCCTGGACTGACACCAGCCTACTGCCCTCTACTGTGCCTGTTGTCTTGTTTATTATTTATTGTAATGCCTGTACTGTTTTGTGCACTTTATGCAGTCCTGGGTAGGTCTGTAGTCTAGTGTAGTTTTACATAGTTCAGTGTAGTTTTTGTATTGTTCATGTAACACCATGGTCCTGAAAAACGTTCTCTCGTTTTTACTGTGTACTGTACCAGCAGTTATGGTCAAAATGACAATAAAAAGTGACTTGACTTGACTTGCTTTAGAGAAAACAACCCCATCTTGTCCATCCTCCGCTCAGAGTGCATGCCCTTCACAAAAATCTTACTTTTTCCTCTTCACCTTCTCCATTGGCAAAGGTGGTACCTAAGTCCCAATTTTTTTTCCAAATGATGAGAGAGTTGGAGTACTAATATCTTGAACCAAAACATCAGCTGTCTATTTCCCCCCGCCAGATAATGCCTGACCCATTGAGTTTTCCAGCACCTTGTGTGTTGCTTCTGATTTCTGCATCTGCAGTCCCTTGTGTCTGCCAACAGCTTGAGAAGTTGAGAATTGTGTGCTTATTGGCAGAAGAGGGTATCAAAGGCCAAGACATAGAAAATGAAGTTCTGAATATTGGAATTAACATTTGGGTTCTTGATAGTCAGCATGAATATGATGGCCTGAAAGGTCTGTTTCTCTGTTGTGAGACTCCATGAACGATATTTAAGATAGAACCAGAAAACAAACGAGAAGTTTCTTTTTCGACTGAGTAGCCACGATTTGCCTGAAAATGTGGAAATTTAAAGTATCTTTCAAAAGAGAACTGCATGTATATTTGAAAGTAAGAAAAATTGCATGTGGGGGGGAGGGGAGTAGTGGGTGATGAGAAAACCAAACCCAAGGGAATGGGAATAATTGAGTTAATCTTTCAAGGAACTCAAATGGGCAAGCTGGCAAGATTCAATTTTTCTATCATTGCTTTGAATACTTGTAACAATTAGTTGAGCAGACTATCGTATCTTTATTACATTTAATTTGAAAAATTCTTGGGTATTTTTCCAGCTTTACTTTACACCAGTTAATACTTATAATCTCCAATATGACTGTCTGCCTTATTTAAAAGTTATATTCAGGCTTTATCTCTTCTAAATCTTTCAATATTTTATGTACTTCGTAGAAATCTCTTTAGGGCTTAGAAATTGTGTTTTTAATCCATCTCTATAGCTCATTCTCTTTGTACTTGGAATCATTCCTCCGCTGTTCTTTTTAACCAACCCTTGGGAGGGAAAAAGAATAAGAACTGTAATTATGTTAAAGAATAAAATAACCGATGGAAAAACAAGGTATGAATAAATTCTTAAAAATGCAAGCATTGTTATTATTTGGGCACCTTTAGAAGAAAAAACATCATTTGAAGTCTGCACTTGTCTACAATTGGCTATCTTTCAGATGTTGTTGTGAATTATGGAACACCTGGATTATCATGCATAACATAAAACTATCGTAATAGAATCAAAGTCAGAATCAAATTTATTATCGGCTTACTTAGATGATTTGAAGATGCCGTTTTTTTCTTGCAGCTGTACAATGCAAGGACATAAAATTACTGTAAATAACACAAAAGCAAAGAATATCAAAATAGTCTTCATGGGTTCACGGACAGGCCAGATATCTGATGGTGGAGGGGAAGAAGCTGTTTGTTCCTAAAGCTCCTCTCTGATGGTTATAATGAGAACAGGGCATGCTAGGGATGGTGAGAGTCTTTAATGATGGATGACAACTTTTGGAGCATCGCCTCCTGAAGATGTCTTTGATGGTGGAGATGGTTGTGCTTGTAATGGATCTGGCTGAGTCTACAAACCTCTGCAGCTTGTGCTTTGGACCCTTTGGACTGAAATGAAACCAATCAGTATACTCTCCACCATGCAGCTATAAAATTGTAGGAGTCTCTGATGGCTTACTGAATTTCCTCAAACTCCTAATGAAGTAGAGTCTTTGGCATGTCTTAGAGATGCTCAGAGGTGTTGACATCCGGGAACTTGAAGCTGTTCACCTCTTCCACCACTGCATCCTCAGTAAGGACTTGTGTGTATTCTCTTGACTTTCCCTTCCTGAAATCCACAATCGGTTCCTTGGTCCTGCTGATATTAAGTGTGAAGATTTTTGTTGCAACAACACTCAACTGGTCGATCTACCTTATTCTTCACCTCTTCTTTGTTAACTATGATTCCAGCAACAACAGTGGTGTTATCAGTGAATTTATATATTATGTTTGAACTGTGTTGAGCCGTATAGTTATGAGTTTAGAGAGTAGAACAGTGTATTCTGCAATCTATTATTGTGTTTCCCTTATACTAACTCAATGCACTGATGTGTTGAAATGATCTGTATGGATGGCATGCACTGAACCTTGTTACGTGACAATAATGAACTAATTTACCACTCAGCCAGTTTTGGTCATCTTATCAGTCTGATTCCTGGTATGGTGGTACCATACTAGGTGTGACTATGCTTGTCCTCAAAGAGAAGTGATTGCACTTAAGCACACAAAAAATTCTGACAGGGCTGGACAGATTGGAAGCAGGACAGGGGCTTCTCTTCGCTGTAGGACAAGGGGTCTCTAGATATGGAATGAGATGAGCTTTCATTACATGGTGCTGAACTTGTGGCATTCTCCACCTATGGGGCCCAAGTCACTGAATACATTGAAGGAGGAGGTAGGTTTCTAGACACATGGGACATCAAGAGATGTGGGATTGAGATAAAGGATCAGCCATAAACATACTAATTGGTGAAGCAGGGGTAGGCTTCAAAGAGTCACGTGTTCACTTCTCTTCCTATTGTGCTTAATGCTATCAAGTCAGCAGTTACAGATTCAATTAATTTATTTATTACACAGTGCACTGAAGCATACAGTGAAATGTGACATTTGTATTAACCAGCACAAAATAACAATGTGCTGGGGGCAGACCACAAGTGTCGCCACAGGGTTCTGAGCCAGCAACAATGAAGGAGCAGTGACCTATTTCCAAATGGATGTGGAGTGAGACAAAAATTAAACTGCTCCTTTTGTTCTTGGTGAAATTTGCGAGCAAAGAAGATATAGTAGGTTTCTGAAAGTATTAGTCGTTGGATAATTAAATCTACAATATTTTGAGTAGTTTCATTATTGGGAAACTAGCCAAGTACTTGCAATTTAGTTGTAATAAGCTATTTATACAGCCACATTAGATGGTGCTTACAGTGTTTAATAAAAGGCCCTTAATGGAATGCTAAGGCTGCTAAAATAAAGATTCTTTCAGCAGTTAAAGATGCATCACGGGCAAACTCCCCTTTGTGATCTCCCTTGTGCTGTGAGCTGTGTGTGGCCATCAAACTGGGTTAAATCAGGATTATTTCAGAGAAGTACACATTTTCATCAGGACTCAAAGAATTTCAGCAGACAAGAAAGATTAGTTGAGGAATAAGCAGTGATAAAGCACCCTTACCAGTCTGAAGTGTTCAGCTTTGATCCCTGTGATTTTAGTGTTGAAAAAGAAGTTGACTGGCAGATTGTTCAAAGGAATGCCCTTCTCTCCATCCTAAAATCAATCCTTTTTCAGAGTATTCTAGATGAAGAAGACTGATGGTTTATCCCAGCTTTTACCCAGCCCTGTTGCGATGGACTGAGTGATCTCCTCTACCATAAATTCCTGCAGATCTATGACTCCCTTTTCTGAGCTGTGGGTGGTCATTTTGATTGTTGCATTTACTTTCATTTCATTCATTTCAGCTACGTTTTCAAAACTTGATTCAGTATTGGCATTGGTTTATTATTATCACATGTACCGAGATACAAATGAAAGTTTGTCTTACACACTGTTCATATGTATCATTACAACAGAGCGTTGAGCTGGAACAACGAAGAATACATTGTAACAGTTGTACTGAGAAAGTGCAGTGTAGGTAAACAAAGTGCACGATCACGATGGGGTAGATAGTGAGTTCAGGAGTCTATTTTATCATAAAAATTTGTAAGCAATACTTTAATTAGATTAGATTATGAGGACACTCAGTCCTCATTTATTGTCATTTAGAAATTCATGCATTAAAAAATGATACAATGTTCCTCCAGAGAGATATCACAAAAACACAGGACAAGCCAAGACTAAAACTGACTAAACCACATAATTAGAACATATAGTTACAACAGTGCAAAGCAATACCGTAATTTGATAAAGAGCAGACCATGGGCACAGTAAAATAAGTCTTAAGTCCCGATAGCTGCATCATCTCACGCAGATGGTAGAAGGGAGAAACTCTCCCTGCCTCCAAGAGCCGCAAACCTGCCGATGCATTGGAAGCACCCGACTGCAGCCAACGCTGAGCCCATCCGAAAACTTGGAGCCTCCGACACCGAGCACTGAGCACCATCACTGCCGAGCACTTCTACTCCGCCCTGGCCGCCGAGCAACAAGCAAAGCGGAGGACTCGGAGCCTTCCCCTCCGGAGATTCTGGACCACACAGTAACAGCGGCAGCGAAGCAGGCATTTCAGAAGCTTCACAGATGTTCCTCCGTGCTTTTACGTCTGTCTCCATCAAATCAGGATTGTGCACAGCACCCTACTTGACAGATAACAGATATCATTCACCAGAGTGGCTGCTGCAAGCTGCGTTGCACCGCCATCTTCTCCTCCCGCTAATTAAAAGCTTTTTCAAGTATTTCATGGAGATTTTCTCTACATAGTGACTTCAGGGAGATGAGGCTGCATGCGCAGCCCTCCGGTGAAAATGATATCGTATTTGTTAAATAGGGGCCGTGGACAATTCTGATTTGATGGAGACAGACATGAAAGCACAGAGGAACACCTGGAGAAATTTCTAAAATGCTGGTTCGCTGCTGTTGTTACTGCGCGATCGAGAATCTTCCGGAGGGATGGCCTCAATCTCCAGCTTTGCCTGCTGTTGGTGACCGAGATTGAGGTCGAATCATTCAGATAGAGATGGTGCTCGGTACTCGGTGTTGGAGAGCTGATCGGAGGCTCGAAGTTTTCGGACGACTCAGAGTCGGACTGTGGTCAGGCATGGCAGGGAGAGTTTTTCTTCCTTCTCTCGTCTGCGTGAGATGTGGGACATTTGAGAGACTTTGAACTCTTTACTGTGCTCATGGACTGTTCTTCATCAGGTTATGGTATTGTTGCACTATTGTAACTATATGTTATAATTATGTGGTTTTGTTAGTTTTTCAGTCTTGGTCTGTCCTGTGTTTTGTGATATCACACCGGAGGAAATATTTTATCATTTCTTAATGCATGTATTACTAAATGACAATAAAAGACAACTGCATGCCTTCATAATCTCAACTGCTGAGTGGAAACTGTATAATTTAGTGGGACTATGAACCAAATCCCAGTCAACTATCCCAAAATTTTGGAGATTTTTGGATATATAAAGCATTATAAAAGGGAATGAGATTACCAAATTCCCATCTGTTTGTTAATGACAATACAGGAGTTAACCCTGACCAGGGGCCCCTTTAAAATGAAAATATTGAGGATAAGCGTAGGATAATATGCGAACCATATGAGTTAAACTTGATCAAAGTATTTACATCTAATTTGCAGAAATGGATTGTCTGTTTCTGAAGAACATAATCAGCAGTCTTCACAGAAAGTCAGGGTGCTTAGTTAACTATGTCTAATGAAACCAAGCCTGTCACTCTTTTTGTGCTTACATTGGCAACATTCTGTGACTGTGATAGACTGCTGCACCGTCTACGAATGATTCTTACAAATCAACAGCAGGAAATCAGGACGTTGTTACAGAACAGCTTCCCTTATTAATACACAACAATGAATCAGAGCTACTAATAAATGTCCTCCTTAAAGGAAGCCGCTTATTAGCAAGCATCTACAGTGTTTACATTCTGTGATAGCACTCAGCATGCAACTGCACACATGAGCAGGTTATCCATTTATCTTGTCAGATTATATAAAATCAAATAACAATTTTGTTCTATTGGAGAAACAGTAGTAAATTCTAGAGATTGACCAGAAGTTTGATGGCATCAAGAATCTGAAGCAGCATAATTTTCCAGCACAAGAGCACATCCTTTGTCTCATGATGTGCCAAACTAATTAATTAAGCTAATCCTTTTGACCTATTCAATATCCTTTCATTCTCTGTATGCTCATGTATAGTGGCATGCAAAAGTTTGGGCACCCCTGATCAAAATTTCTGTTACTGTGAATAGCTAAGCGAGTAAAAGATGAACTGATTTCCAAAATGCATAAAGTTAAAGATGACACATTTCTTTAATACCTTAAGCAAGAAAACTTTATTTCCATCTTTTTAGAGTTTCAAAATAATAAAAAAGGAAAAGATGCCCAAAGCAAAAGTTTGGGCACCCTGCATGGCAGTACTTAGTAACACGCCCTTTGGCAAGTATCACAGCTTGCAAATGCTTTCTGTAGCCACCTAAGAATCTTTCAATTCTTGTTTGGAGGATTTTCACCCATTCCTTCTTGCACAAGGCTTCTAATTCTGTGAGATTCTGGGCCATCTTGCATGCACTGTTCTTTTGAGGTCTATCCACAGATTCTCGATGATATTTAGTTCTGGGGACTGTGAGGGCCATGGAAAAACCTTCAGCTTGCACCTCTTGAGGTAGTCCATTGTGGATTTTGTGTGTTTAGGTTCATTATCCTGTTGTAGAAGCCATCCTCTTTTCATCTTCAGCTTTTTTACAGACGGTGTGATGTTTGCTTCCAGAATTTGCTGGTATTTAATTGAATTCATCCTTTCCTCTACCAGAGAATGTTCCTCATGCCACTGGCTGCAACACAAGCCCAAAGCATGATCGATCCACCCTCGTGCTTAACAGTTGGAGAGGGGTTCTTTTCATGAAATTCTGCGCCCTTTTCTCTCCAAACATACATCTGCTCATTGCGGCCAAAAAGTTCCATTCAAAAGGTTCAAAGGAACATCTAAACAAGTCTGATGCATTTTGGAAAAAAGTCCTGTGGATTGACGAAGTTAAAATAAAACTTTCTGGCCGCAATGAGCAAAGGTGGAAGTTGACAGGTTTTTGATCAGTCAGAGCGTGAAAGGTTACGGGGAAAAGGCAGGGGAATGGAGTTGAAAGGAATATGTATCAGCCATGATGAAATGGTGGCGCAGACTTGATGGGCTGAATGGCCTAATTCTGGTCCTATGTCTTATGACCTTATGATCTTCTGGGATGCTGCGCAAGGACTCCCAAGTCCCTTTGTACATTTGAGCTTTGAATTTTCACCCCATTTAGAAAACGTTCTACATCTTGATTCTTTCTGTCAAATGCATGACTGTCTACTTCCCTGTATTCTATTCTGTTTGCCACTTCATTTCCCATTCTTGTAATCATATGCAGGTTCATGCTTCCTCAACACTATCTGCCCGCTTCCTATCTTCCTATTGTCTGCAAATCTGGCCACAGAGCCATCAGTTTCATCATGCAAATCACTGACAATCATCCACTAGTAATAGGCATTTCAACCCTCAGAAAATGATACCAGCTGTTTACTCTATCTACTGTGTGACTTGCATGACCTTTACAAACTTTCCTCAACCTTCATTGCTCCAGAAGAAACCATTCAAATTTGTTCAACCTCCTCTTTGAACACATGAACCCTAATACAGGCAACTTCCTGGTATACCCCTTCTACACTTTCTCCAAAGTTTCCACATCCTTCCTCTAATGGGCAATCAAAACTGAATGTAATACTCCAGAAGCGGCTTAATCAATATTTTATAAAGCTGCACCATAACCTCCTTACTCTATGCTCAGAGCTCAACTAATAAAGAATGCCTTCTTTACTGATTTACCAAACAGTGCTTTTGACATGGACCCCATGATCCCTCCGTTCATCAATGTTGTTAAAAGTCCTACCATCCAGCCTTGATATTTTATCTTTCAAAATGTAACATCTCACACTTGGCAAGATTAAATGCTACTGTCAATTTTCTGCCCATATCTGGTTGCATCCTTCAGTAATCTTCTACCCTTTATCTTCTATCTGGCATTCAGACATCAATAATTTGTGGGTGAACCACTGCGGAGAGATGGGAGTGATGACACTAAAATCAGGCTTCCACTATGCAATTAGCACCCTGCCATCATTTACCAATCCTTAGTCTGGTAGTCGAGTTTTTGGACCTTGAGATATTGTTCAGGGTCTTCAGAAGTCAAAAATGAGCTACAAATCTCATTTATGAGATTTATGAAGAGCTCATGACAACAAAAAAAAAAGCAATAACCAACTTATTCTACTGTGTTAGAACCGAAGGAAAAAGACAAAGGAAAAAAAGGACAAAGAAGAAAGAAGTTGTGATTGTCATACACTGAAAACAAGCTCAAACTAGACAAATAAAGGAATTCTTTGTTAAGAGCAGTCCATGTGACAGTTCCATTTATGGTGTGACACAGGCTGCAGACTAAGAAACTACAAAAATACAAAACCAGCTGTACTACAAATAACTGAAAGTACACGGAATATTTATAAACAGTTGTCAAACATGTAAGCAAGCATAAGGAAAGTTCAACTACAAGAAAAATGACAGTTTACATCCTAATCCAACAGGGGCCTAGACATCACAGCTTGACAAGGACTTTCTGTACAGGTGGGAAGTGCCACTGTGCACACATTTGTCATCAATGTGAGCAGCAATCTTTCTCTTGGACCTTAGGAAGCACCATGATTTTGCCTGTGGTAGTCATGGCCTCTCACTATAACCTGCTATAGTTTCAACCACAACCACACACATCACCACCCTAAGATGCAACTTTCCCCATCTACCTACATCCCCTGACACCAGCCACCCATAAGCCCTTTTTCACCAGGGAACCCTGTTTGTGCTATACCATTGATCACCTGGCTCCGCAGGTTCAAATATCAGTGGCGGCACCAGAGGTTTTTTCTTGCTGGTGCTGCAGTGGGGCTGAATTATTCAGTGATGGTGTTGAGGGATGTATCCTATGGTAATATGCATTCGCAAGGCCAGACACGTGGCGTTCAAAAGTCAGTTTCAAGCATTATGTGCCTACTATAAATGCCTCTGTTGATTCACAAGCAACAGCAATTGATAATATAGAAGTAAACTGTGACAGTGTCAACAGCATCGGAGACAACCCAGGCTACACAGAGCATAAACAAACAAACCAACAGAGCGTCCGACCACAGCGCGCAATGTGAATCATACACCAATCCCGCAATAAGCGTGAAATGCGTGCTTTTCAACTGAAAAACACAACACTAACCCACAATGTTCACTGCTATTCACATTACATAGACAGACAATGCCAAAAGATACACCATTATTAAAGCCAAATAAGGCAACCAACAGATGCAAGGCTTTACCAGGAGTTGGACAAATCATACTCTGACCATGCAATATCTCAATTAATTCGGTTACTGAATTTAAAACAAAAATCAACAGAATCACTGCTTGGAAGTCTAAGCAAAACCAGCAGGCTTAATAATAAAATGTAATAGTTTGGGATTTTCAGGAACCATAAGGATTATGGGATATCCACCACAAAATAATAATAATAATAATAATAAGCATTAGTCTTGGCCCAAATTTATAAAAAAGATCAACTGCACTCACCATTGATGTCTTCAGAGAAGCACAATCCGTCTGTTGTTGTGATTGGTGGCGAGAACATCAATGATTTTCTGGATGTCAAGTGCTTTGGTCCTCCACCTATTTATGACCAACAGGGCCAAGTTGCTGTTCTGAACATCACCACTGCTATTCCTTAGGTCGTTTTTGAGGCTTCTGAGGCAAGAGAAACTCTATTTGCATGAGGTAGATGTCACAGGTAGTGTCAGTGATATGCAGATTAGATTGTATAAATCTATAAATGCATCGCGGTAGGGTCTCATTAGAGCTAGAAATTCCACTGCGTCAGTCACTGTCTGTCCTTGCTAGAGACTCAACCACAGCTCTCATATACTCATGATTTTCTTGGACAATCTGTGCATGTCCTTTGTCAGGCATATTTCCCAATCTTGACCGTCTTGTTTTATCAATTTGAATTCGGCCCATGCCTCCATAGCAAACTTATGAGCTGCACTTATATGGTGGGTTTTGAAAGCTGTTGTAGCTTTCCGCCAGTTGCAGTAACCGGTGACTGTGAAGGCAGACTCAGAATGGAACCCATGTCCTCCACACAGGAAATGCCTGCATGCGAAGCAGAACATAGTATCTTTCGTGATCGAATAGAAACATAGAAAATAGGTGCAGGAGTAGGCTATTCGGCCCTTCAAGCCTGCACTGCCATTCAGTATGTTCATGGCTGATCATCCAACTCAGAACCCTGTACCAGCCTTCCATTCATACCCCCGATCCCTTTAGCCACAAGGGCCATATCTAACTCTCTCTTAAATATAGCCAATAAACTGGCCTCAACCATTTCCTGTGGCAGAGAATTCTCTGTGTGAAGAAGTTTTTCCTAATCTCAGTCCTAAAAGGCTTCCCCTTTATCCTCAAACTGTGACCCCTCGTTCTGGACGTCCCCAACATCGGGAACAATCTTCCTGCATCTAGCCTGTCCAATCCCTTTAGGATTTTATATGTTTCAATAAGATCCCCCCTCAATCTTCTAAATTCTAATGAGTATAAGCCTAGTCGATCCAATCTTTCATCACATGAAAGTCCTGCCAACCCAGGAATCAATCTGGTGAACCTTCTTTGTACTCCCTCTATGGCAAGGATGTCTTTCCTCAGATTAGGGGACCAAAACTGCACACAATACTCCAGGTGTGGTCTCACCAAGGCCTTGTACAACTGCAGTAGTACCTCCCTGCTCCTGTACTCGAATCCTCTTGCTATAAATGCCAGCATACCATTCGCCTTTTTCACCACCTGCTGTACCTGCATGCCCACTTTCAATGACTGGTGTATAATGACACCCAGGTCTCATTGCACCTCCCCTTTTCCTAATCAGCCACCATTCAGATAATAATCTGTTTTCCTGTTTTTGCCACCAAAGTAGATAACTTCACATTTATCCACATTAAATTGCATCTGCCATGAATTTGCCCACTCACCTAACCTATCCAAGTCACCCTGCATCCTCTTAGCATCCTCCTCATAGCTAACACTGCCGCCCAGCTTCATGTCATCCGCAAACTTGGAGATGCTGCATTTAATTCCCTCATCCAAGTCATTAATGTGTATTGTAAACAACTGGGGTTCCAGAACCGAGCCTTGCGGTACCCCACTAGTCACTGCCTGCCATTCTGAAAAGGTCCTGTTTATTCCCACTCTTTGCTTCCTGTCTGCCAACTAATTCTCTATCCACATCAATACCATACCTCCAATACCATGTGCTTTAAGTTTGCACACTAATCTCCTGTGTGGGACCTTGTCAAAAGCCTTTTGAAAATCCAAATATACCACATCCACTGGTTCTCCCCTATCCAGTCTACTAGTTACATCCTCAAAAAATTCTATGAGATTCGTCAGACCTGATTTTCCTTTCACAAATCCATGCTGACTTTGTCCGATGATTTCACCGCTTTCCAAATGTGCTGTTATCACATCTTTGATAACTGACTCTAGCATTTTCCCCACCATCGATGTTAGGCTAACCAGTCTAATTCCCCGGTTTCTCTCTCCCTCCTTTTTTAAAAAGTGGGGTTACATTAGCCACCCTCCAATCCTCAGGAACTAGTCCAGAATCTAAAGAGTTTTGGATATTCCAGCCAGGAGTACAGGTCAAACCAGCCACGAATAAAACTCCTTTACTGATTGCCAGACTGTTGTGAGCAGTGAAGGATACCTTTTCAATGCTGGCTGACGGGGTCTTTCCTCAGGCTGCTGACTAGCATCGCTAACAGTATTCACATTAGCACTAAGAGCAGCTTCATCTACGTTCTCTTTCGAATCCCGCTCTATTTCTTGTTCGGACAACTCGCGGATACCTCCTCCTATTTACCCCTCGATCGTGACCCCACTAAGGAGCACCAACCCATTGTCTCCTACACCATCACCGACTTTATCCGCTCAGGGGATCTCCCATCCACTGCTACCAACCTTATAGTTCCCACACCGCACTTCCCGTTTCTACCTCCTACCCAAGATCCACAAACCTGCCTGTCCTGGCCGACCTATTGTCTCAGCTTGCTCCTGCCCCACCGAACTCATTTCTGCATACCTTGACACTGTTTTATCACCCCTTGTTCAATCCCTTCCGACCTATGTTCGTGACACTTCTCACGCTCTTAAACTTTTCGATGATTTTAAGTTCCCTGGCCCTCACCGCTTTATTTTCACCATGGATGTCCAGTCCTTATATACTTCCATCCCCCATCAGGAAGGTCTCAAAGCTCTACGCTTCTTTTTGGATTCCAGACCTAATCAGTTCCCCTCTACCACCACTCTGCTCCGTCTAGCGGAATTAGTCCTTACTCTTAATAATTTCTCCTTTGGCTCCTCCCATTTCCTCCAAACTAAAGGTGTAGCTATGGGCACCCGTATGGGTCCTAGCTATGTCTGCCTTTTTGTTGGCTTTGTGGAACAATCTATGTTCCGTGCCTATTCTGGTATCTGTCCCCCACTTTTCCTTCGCTACATCGATGACTGCATTGGCGCTGCTTCCTGCACGCATGCAGAACTCGTTGACTTTATTAACTTTGCCTCCAACTTTCACCCTGCCCTCAAGTTTACCTGGTCCATTTCCGACACCTCCCTCCCCTTTCTAGATCTTTCTGTCTCCGTCTCTGGAGACAGCTTATCCACTGATGTCTACTATAAGCCTACTGACTCTCACAGCTATCTGGACTATTCCTCTTCTCACCGTGTCTCTTGCAAAAACGCCATCTCCTTCTTGCAACTCCTCCGTCTCCGCCGCATCTGCTCTCAGGATGAGGCTTTTCATTCTAGGACGAGGGAAATGTCTTCTTTTTTTAAAGAAAGGGGCTTCCCTTCCTCCACTATCAACTCTGCTCTTAAACGCATCTCCCCCATTTCACGTACATCTGCTCTCACTCCATCCTCCCACCACCCCACTAGGAATAGGGTTCCCTTGGTCCTAACCTACCACCCCACCAGCCTCCGGGTCCAACATATTATTCTCCGTAACTTCCGCCACCTCCAACTGGATCCCACCACTAAGCACATCTTTCCTTCCCCACTCTCTCTGCATTCCGCAGGGATCGCTCCCTACACAACTCCCTTGTCCATTCATCCCCCCCATCCCTCCCCACTGATCTCCCTCTTGGCACTTATCCGTGTAAGCGGAACAAGTGCTACACATGCCCTTACACTTCCTCCCTTACCACCATTCAGGGACCCAAACAGTCCTTCCAGGTGAGGCAACACTTCACCTGTGAGTCGACTGGGGTGATGTACTGCATCCGGTGCTCCCGATGTGGCCTTTTATATATTGGCGAGACCCGACGCAGACTGGGAGACCGCTTTGCTGAACATCTACACTCTGTCCGCCAGAGAAAGCAGGATCTCCTAGTGGCCACACATTTTAATTCCACATCCCATTCCCATTCTGACATGTCTATCCACGGCCTCCTCTACTGTAAAGATGAAGCCACACTCAGGTTGGAGGAACAATACCTTATATTCCATCTGGGTAGCCTCCAACCTGATGGCATGAACATCGACTTCTCTAACTTCCGCTAATGCCCCACCTCCCCCTCGTACCCCATCTGTTACTTATTTTTATGCACACATTCTTTCTCTCACTCTCCTTTTTCTCCCTCTGTCCCTCTGAATATACCTCTTGCCCATCCTCTGGGTTCCCCCCCCCCTTGTCTTTCTTCCCAGACCTCCTGTCCCATGATCCTCTCGTATCCCCTTTTGCCAATCACCTGTCCAGCTCTTGGCTCCATCCCTCCCCCTCCTGTCTTCTCCTATCATTTTGGATCTCCCCCTCCTCCTCCAACTTTCAAAACCCTTACTCACTCTTCCTTCAGTTAGTCCTGACGAAGGGTCTCGGCCTGAAACGTCAACTGCACCTCTTCCTAGATATGCTGTCTGGCCTGCTGCGTTCACCAGCAACTTTGATGTGTGTTGCTTGAATTTCCAGCATTTGCAGAATTCCTGTTGTTTGCTATTTCTTGTTCCTCTACTTTGCCCTCACACTCCTTCGATGAACTGCTGTTGTCCTCATCCCCACTTACTTCTTTCTCCATGTCACTTTCAATTAAGACAGCCTCAGGCTGAGACACCATTGATTCTTCTGGATGAGGTTGTTTTCTCACTAAAAATCGATCCATTTTGCACACCGCCAAAATAATGCACATGCCAGGGCACGCTAGCTTGTGTGTGTGTGTGTGTGTGTGCGCGCACACGCGCGCACGCACGTGGCATCAGTTAGTCTCGCAAGACCACGGATCTGTGCATGGATGTACACTATCAATCTCTTGCATGAGTGAGAGTGAGTGACATCACCACCTTAAGTGATCTTAGATCAGCTTAACTGATCTGAGGACAGCACCAGCAAGACATTGACAAAGAACAAATAAGCAGAAGTGTAGAGTGGATCTGACAGAGTTTATAACTTTATTGCTGCGTGGGTGCTATGGTAATCGGGGGCGCTGTTTCACTAGATCAACTGGAAAAACAAGCTGTATTCACAACTGTACAGAGAAAGCAAAGCAGCTGCAATTTGTATGTGAAATTTCAGTTAATGTCTTGGTGGTGCTCTTGTAATTTCTGCTATAGCACCAGCTAGTACCAGCTTAGCGCCACCCCTGTCAAATGTTGATGGGCTGCCCAGTGAAATATGGAAAAAGTACCAAAAGCACAGAATTTTTGATAGCTTCTCCACACTGCTGTTCATTACACAACCCATCCTAATCACCCTCCATACCCCACAATCAATTGTCATCAACCCACTATGTCCCACAGTGAAACCTCATTACCCTTCCATGCCATACAACCAAACCTCATAGCCCTCCATATCATGCAACTAAACTTCATGGCCCTATCACATAAATCTAAATCACCTGTCCGTACTTCACATTCAAAACATGTACCTCTCCACATCCTTGAACTAAAGCTCATACACCTCCATAACTTAAAATCAAACTTTATAACCCTCCGTACTTCGCAACCAAACCTCATACCCCTGTATAACCCTCAACCAAGCCGGACACCATTCCATGCTCCACAAACAAATTTCATCACACTTCAACACCCTGCACCCAAACCTCATCACTCATCCACACTAACAACTAAACTCACCAACTCCCACTCCAATAAATACTGCTTCCAAACATCAGCCCTTTCCCACACCGCACACTGCTGGCTGGAGAGTTGATCAGCCTGCTGGCCACATGCTGGTGAGTATAATCAACAAGTTCTTTCTAATCCATTTGACCCTAAAGGGCGAATAAGGCCCCAACCCAGGGATTACTGGGGCAAGGTAAACACGTACAGACCACTTCATGCTTCTGATGGTTGAACAGTTCTGGAGGTGTGTAACCTGGTGGACTTGTACACAACCACACACTAGAGGGAGTTTATATACCCCAGGAGCCTCTATTGCAAAGCAATGTCTCTCTGCTCCAAACTGCCACAGGTTGACATTTTGTCTTTCCAACAAGAAATTATTTTTAGACTTGGTTTGGAGCTGATAATGGCCAAAAGAAGTTCTAAGATACAGGGATAATGGACTTGTCAGTTGGAAAGCAGAATCAGTAGGTCACCCAGCACCCTTAGTAGGAGCAGCGGTAAGATCAAGATATGTAAATACAAGGTCAAGAGAACACTGTTGTCAGGACTCCAGCGTGATGCCATGTCCAAGCTAAGAACAACAGGGAGAAACCAGGAGAATGGGGTTGAATAAAAACATCAACCTATTGAATGGCAGGGCCGACTATATGAGCCAGATGACCTAATTCTGTTTCTATGTCTATTGGTTTATACCTTTGGTTGCACAGCACTGGAGGCATGTGCTCCCAGTTCAATATTCTTTTAAAGGAGTTACCATGATAGACAGAATATTCTTCCAGTCACAGCTGAGTGTTGCCACCAAATACATAGATGCAACAAGTATTTCGGAGATAAAAGTAGAATATGTTGGAAATAATCAACAGATCAGGCAGCCTCTGAGGACAGAGAAATAAAGTCAACTTTTCTTAGCCCTGGGTCTGTACCAGCATACGTTCAGGTGAAGAAAATCATAATCAATACAAATCATCACACCAGTAGGGAGTTATTTTCAACGCAATGGACAGCAGCAGTGGTGTTGCAACTTGCTCCTCACATGCCGGCCCGTGAGGAGTTTACACATTTTCTGTGCACCTGTATGGGTTTCCTTGGGTTCTCCAGTTTCCTCTCATATCCAAAGACATATGGCAGCTGTAAATTGCCTCACGTGTATATACGTGGAAGGAGAACTCGTTGGAGTGGGGTGAGGGGGGGGGGGAAGTTAATGGAGATGTGAGAGGAAGGAAACATTGGATTAGTGTAGCTGCAAACTCGATGGTCAAAAGGGCCTGATTCTATTCTGAATAACTCACACTGTGGCAACAATCAGTTTGCTGGAGTATCTCAGAGGGTAGAGCAACATCTGTGGAAGAAAGCAATTGTTGACGCTTCAGGCTGAGACTCTGCTTCAGGACTGAGGCAGTCTGCAATATCCTGAGATATGGAAGCAGAAAATGAGTGAGAGCTCTCTCCACCACTAACATTCCAGTGGATACACACGAGGGAGACTGAGCTCACAGAGATCTCTGTGTGCTGGTATTGGGTTTGTCAACCTCAAAGCTCTAAACTCAAATAAAGACCTTAAGCCCTATCTGATATAAATAGCCACAAGTACTCTCACTAAAGGGAGATTATACTCTAATTACTCAATCTTCAAAGACTTATTTACTTCAGCAACACACACAAAATTCTGCAGGATCTCAGCAAGTCAGGTAGCAAAATGGTAAAGAGTAAACAGTCGATGTTTCTGGCCGAGACCATTCTTCAGGGCAGTTTACGCCCCTGTTTATTCTCCATGGTGAGTTTAGCTGCCAATATCCTATATTTGAGTGGTAGGTCCCCTATCCCTAACAAAGAGAAGATGCTTCCAGCTAACAAACTACTTTACAACACGGTTCCTTTATTTTCAGTGATACACATTTAAATCCACACCATGCCTAAAGCACATTTAAAACTCAGAGGACTTGTATCTTTAACATTTCCCAATTTTCGCAGAGGACTTATAAAACACAAAACATTTCCGAAGCACAAAGCATTTCTTAGATTCAAAGGATAAAATATAAAGCATAAAGCATTTCTTAATAATAAACCCTGATGGATTTCCAAAACACAGGTACAATTTCTATAAACTAAACAGAGTGATGCAGAAAAATGAATGACCTGTCGCAGAAACCAAAGGATATTCATTCAGCCTGTGTTTTTTTCATGTTTCTTCTTGATGTTCCTTATCTCATTCCTAATAAGTTCAAAGTTTACTATCAGAGTACATACATGTCACCACTTAAACCCTGAGATTCTTTATCTATGGGCATACTTAGAAAATCTATAGAACAGTAACTGTAGTCTATAAACAAACTCTACAAATGCAGGTAATAACTAAAGAGTAATAAATAATGAGCATGAAATAACATGATAAAAAAGTCCTTAAATGGGATTAATTATCCCCTATTTTTTCAAGAGCCCGATGGTTGAGGGGTAGAAACTGTTCTTGAACCTGGTGGTGTGAGTCCTGAGGCACCTGAACCTTCTACCTGATGGCAGCAGCAAGAAAAGAGCATGGCCTGGGCGGTGAGGATTTTTGATGATGGATGCTGCTTTTCTGTGGTAACTTTTCATGTAGATGTGCTTAGTAGTTGGGAGAGTTTTACTTGTGATGTACTGGGCTGAATCCCATACCTTTTGTAGGATTTTCACCCAAAGGCATTGGTGTTCCCTTACCAGGTTGTATTGCAGCAAATTGGCACACTTTCCACCACACATCTATGAAAGTTTGCCAAAGTTTTTGATGACATGCCAAATCTCCGCAGACTGCTGAGGAAGTAGAGGCGCTGTTGTGCTTTCTTCACAATTATTACTTTATGATTAGTCCCGGACAGGTCCTCTGAGATACTGACAGCCAGAAATTTAAAGTTACTGTACCTCTCTCCACCTCTGATCCTCCAATGATTACTGACTCATGGACCTCTAGTTTCCTGCTGCTGAAGTCTACGAAGAGTTCATTGGTTTTATAAGTTGGATTGCTCTCTACATTTGTACCGTCTTTCTCCCACTTTGGTGACTTCATGTACGTGTGATATTTCTTCAGATATTCTTTTAACACAATCAATCTGAAAACTTTTTTTTTGGAGACATAGTCCTTAACTTAGTGTTCACAGTTCACAATTAATGTTGTAAAGCTAGCATATAACTCACAACCATAAACACATCAGGTTATTGATATATTAAATTATATTATCCATTTGTTCTGCAAGCTTCCTTGAACTAAGCTTATTTTTTTGAAACAACCCAGATTAAACAACCTACTGTATAATACTCTACCTCGAGCAGTAATAAAGCAGGTGCAGTGACAAGCATCTGCTACTACTCACAGACAGAATGTCTGTAAAATACAGAACTTGTTTGCTCTGTTCTATTGAGAGGGTTTTTTTTATATAAATTTCAAACTGATTACAGCTTTTGATTTACATTTTCAGAACTGAAGACTGACTCCAATTTACAACCAGAAGTTAAACAAACTGTTACTTTGAAGCTTACTTGCGTCTGTTTTTGATCTTCAGAATCAGAATCAAGTTTATTATCACCGGCATGTGACAGGAAATTTGTTAACATAGCAGCAGCAGTTCAATGCAATCATAATCTAGCAGAAAGAAAAAATAATGCAATATATAAAATAAAACATAATAACAATAAATAAACAATTACTTATATTGAATAGATTTTTAAAATGTGCAGAAACAGAAATACTGTATATTAAGAAAAAGTGAGGATGCAGTGACAGAAGCAGGAAGGGTATAACTGGAGTAACAAAGGGCTGTGTAAACTGGAGTCTGATAAATAAGGAAATTGATAAGTAGAACCAGACAGGGGAGGGATGAGGGATAGATGGAACTAAGTGGAGGAGTGGATAGGAGGCAATGGGTTAAGTGTGTGAAAAATATGCAGGTGTACCTGGTGGTGGAAGTGTAAGGGACTGGGTGTCTTCCAGGGTGGTGGGGTGGGAGTGGTGTTGGGGATGTGGTTTGGACAGAAGAGGGGTTGACCGATCCCCAGTGTATCAGAGGGGGAGAGAAATGAACACATAGGGATTAGGTTACCTGAAACTAGGCAAATCAATGCTCATATATACAGCTGGGTGGGAGACAACCCGGGCCGAATATGAGATGCTGTTCTTTTAACTTGGCCTCACTCTGGCAGTGGAGAAGGCCAAAGGAAATGTGGGAATGAGAAGCAAAAATGCCATGAAGCAAGGATATCAAGATGGTTGTTGAATGCAAAAATTCTTTGTAAATATCAATGAATTATTGTGTCATACTGCAGACACAATTCCTTTGAACCAGTATGAGTACTATTAAGTTCCCATCTATACTAAATCCTGTAAACCCTCACCAATTTTTATCGATGCACCATGCAAAGCATCCTATCTGGATGTATCATGACCAGGACGGCTGAGAGTTTTGGACACAGCTGAGCACATCACAAGATCTTTGACAAGTGGCCAATCAGATCATCTGAAGTTCGGAGAGGAGGGAGTTTCTTTTCCAATATTTTTATTATTAATTTTACATATAAGAAAAGAGTACAAGAAAATATATATCAATACGTCATACTAAATCGCATGAAGACTCCTTACC
The DNA here is from genome assembly GCF_030028105.1 of Mobula birostris. Lineage (NCBI taxonomy): Eukaryota > Metazoa > Chordata > Chondrichthyes > Myliobatiformes > Myliobatidae > Mobula > Mobula birostris. The sequence goes on along the minus strand of NC_092371.1, from coordinate 20,117,957 downwards.
CTATATTCATACAGATTAATTAATTCGTAACATTGAAATATAGTAATTTTATTATATTAAGAAATCTAACCCACTACCAAGACCGAAGCTGATTAGTAAAGAAACAAAGAAAAATAATTATCAGTTATCCACTGTGCTTTAACACAAATCAAAGGTTTTGAAAATAATTCACAAAAGGTCCCCACAATGTTTGATAGTCTTGGCTAGACTCAGAGATTGAACATTGAATCTTCACTAAATTTAAACATGATATCACATTACGTAACCATTGAGCGTGAAAAAGAGCGGACGCATCTTTACATTTAAGCAAGAGCGTCCTTCTGGCCATAAGAGAAATAAAAGCCAAAATGTGTAAGTCAGATGACTCCAAAATAATATCCTTCCCTCCAACAATACCAAATAAAGCGGTCAAAGGATTAGGCTTAAAGTTTACTTTGAAAAGTATCGAGAAAGTTTGAAATGCTTCTATCCAATATTTTCCAAGACTCGGACATATCCAAAACATATGAATGAGTGAAGCTTCTCCATTATTACATTTATCACCATATGGAGATATATCTAAATAAAAATGAGACAGCTTATCCTTGCTCCTATGGGCCCTATGGACAACTTTAAATTATAGGAGAGAGTGGGGGGCACATAACAATGAAGTGTTAACCAATTTAAAAATTTGATTCCAAGTTTCCTCAGAAATTGAAGTCTGTAAATCTTGTTCCAAAGATTTTTAATTTTATCTAAAGGAACTCTTCTCATTCCCAACAGCATATTATAAATATTAGATATAGATCCCAACAGCATATTATAAATATTAGATATTATAAAAAGATTTCAAATTAAAAATTACATCTAGTAGATTCTTATCAGGACTTTTAGGAAATGTACTTATTTGATACTGTAAAAAATCTCTTATTTGTAGGCATCCATAAAAATGAGTTTTGGGTAAACTATATTTAGTTGACAGTTGTTCAAATGAAAAGAGACTTCCCTCTACAAACAAGTCCTGAAAGCATTTAATACCTAATCTATCCCATTCTTTAAAAGCCACAATCACAGAAGGTTTAAAAATTAATTAGAAAAAATGGGACTCGAAAGAGAAAATTTCAATAAGCCGAAGTATTCTTAGAATTGTATCCAAATTCTCATAATGTGTTTAACTACCATCTTATCAGTTAACTTACTCAGAGACAAAGTAAGTGAGGATGCAAGAAGAGAAATAATAGAAAATTTATTAACAGAGTTAGCTTCTAATAAAACCCACATCGCGCAATCCTCACGATTAATGTAATCTAACCAAAATGTAAGATTTCTTATATTAACTGCACAATAATAAAATCTAAAGTGTGGTAAGGCTAATCCTCCATTCTTTTTATCCTTCTGAAGATGAATTTTCTTTAATCTGGAATGCTTATTCTTCCATATATAAGATATAATAGGGTCAAGAGAATCAAAGAATGATTTAGGAATAAAAATAGGCAATGCCTGAAAAAGATATATAAATTTAGGTAATATATTCATTTCAATAGAGTTAATTCGGCCAATCAGCAATAATGAAAGAGGCGACCAATTTGATAGTATCCTTCTTATGTGATTCAATAGGGTAAGAAAACTTTCTTTAAATAGATGCTTATAGTTTTTAGTAATTGTTACACCTAAGCAGGTAAATTGGTTTCTAACAATTTTAAAAAGGTTAGAATTTGTTGGTATCAAATTATTCAAAGGGAAAAGTTCACTTTTATGTGGGTTTAATATATAACCTGAGAACTGGCTAAAACAGGACAGTAAAGAAAGCGCATTGGGGTAACAAAGTCATAACATTAGAAATTAATAGCAGCAGATCATCAGTGTACAGCGAGACTTTGTGAATGGTGTCGCTCCTTAAAATACCGGTGATATCACTAGATTCTCGAAAGGCAATTGCTAAAGGTTCTAAGGCCAGATCAAAAAGCAAAGGGCTCAATAGACAGCCTTGTCTAGTGCCACGTTGAAGCTTAAATGGTTTGGAATTATGAGAATTAGTGATAACCCTAGCGGAAGGAGTTAAATAAAATAATTTAATCCATTGAATGAAAATGGGTCCAAAATTGAATTTTTCTGAAGTTTTAAATAAATAATTCCATTCAACTCTGTCGAAAGCTTTTTCAGCATCTAGGATACCATACATTCCGATATCATGTTAGAAGGAGAATAAATAATGTTTAATAATGGTCAAATATTAAAGTGAAAATATTGATTTTTGATAAATCCAGTTTGGTTATCGGAAATTACAGATGGTAAAACATTTTCAATCCTACGGGCAAAAACTTTAGATAGGATCTTGGTATCAACATTAATTAAAGAAATTAGTCAATAAGAAGAGCATTCAGTTGGATCCTTATTCTTTTTAAGGATAAGCGAAATGGAAGTCTGGTAAAAAGATTGGGGGAGTCTGACCAACTTGAATTATTCCTAAAAAACTGAACATAAATGAGGTATAAGCAATGAGGAAAAGATCTTGTAAAACTCTCCATAAAATCCATCTGAACCTGGAGCTTTCCTCAAATGTAATGAGCGCACAGCCTTAACAATTTCCTGAAAAGAAATAGGCTGTTCCAACAACTTTCTGTTGTCAGTAGAAATTGTAGGAATGCTTAGTTGGTCTGAAAAATTGTTCATTACAGTGTTATCCTCAGAAGATTCAGAACTATAGAGCTTAGAATAAAATTCTCTAAAAGTATCATTTATTTCTAATTAACCAGTTGTCCTATCACCATTAGCTTTCCATATTTCTTTAATCTGCTGTTTAGCTATAAAGATTTTAATTTGATCAGCCAATAATTTACCTGTTTTATCTCCATGAATATAAAATTGACTTTTATCTTTTAGGGGTTGGGTTTCAATTGGATAGGTTAAAGGAGATCATACTTAGTTTTAGTTTCAACACATCTTTTATATAAGGCAGGTTCTGGAGCCAAGGCATACTCTTGGTCTAATTTTTTCAGAAAATTAGCTAAATCACTTCTCTATTAGCTTTTTTCTTAATACTTGTAATATAAGAAATAATTTGTCCTCTAATATATGGCTTAAAGGCATACCACTCTCATAAGACTAGAAGTCTCCCCTAAAGTATTCTCTTCAAAAAAAAAAAGAGTAATTTGTCTCTCCATAATCTTTAATTTTTTTTTATCAGATAACAAAGTTAAATTAAATCACCAAAACCTATTTGTTTGAAGAAGACCAGGGAGATTTAAAGATAGGAACACAGGAGCGTGATCTGAGACAGCAATCTCCTTATATTCACAGGATAAAACTGATGGAATCATTTGGCTATCAATAAAAAAATAATCAATCCTGGAATATGTATGGTGAACATGAGAGAAAAATGAATATTCCTTGTCTACTGGATGAGAAAAAACACCAGGCATCAACAATACCACATTTCATTAAAAAATATTTAATAAACACAGCTGATTTATTTGGTATCATTAGTTTAGAAGATGAATGATCTAAAGCTGGATCTTTGCAACAATTAAAGTCTCCACCCATCACCACTGAGTACAGACTTGGATCTAGCAAAAATGAAAAAAAAACTCAAAGAAACCTGGGTCATTTATATTTGGAGCATACACATTGGCAAATACGATTAGTTTGTTATTTAGTTTCCCTGATACTATAACAAAATGCCCATTAGTATCAGAAATTACTTTATGTTGAACAAAAGGAACTTTACTATCTATAAGGATCGAAGCTCCACTGGCTTTGGCCTCGAACGAGGAATGGAAATGAGAACCTCTCCATTGGTTGAAAAGGCGTGAGTTGTCACACTTATGTACATGGGTTTCTTGAAGAAAAACAATTGGTACCTCAAGTTTTTTTAATATAGGCAAAAATCGTATTTCTTTTCATGGGGTAATTTAGCCCTTTCACGTTAAAACTAAGTAAATTAATACTTTGATCCATTATAAAACTATGTTTAAGAAAGGTTAAAGTAGCCAGAGGAATGTATATTAAACCCAAATAATAAACCTTGAGATATATTAGCTAAGCAACAGAATTAACTAGATTCCCAAATCAGCTTCAAGAAAAAAGAACTCCCAACCCCTCCCTCCTCCCAAAGAGAGAAAATCGGTCAAAGAACAACCGTTATCTACCCCTACTGAAAACATCCCCTTAGAAAGCCTGTTGGAACCACTCCAAAGAATTCAAGGTTATTTACTGTTCCAACCAAGACTAAATAACATACAGTAAGAAAATAATAGAGTGGAGGAAGGGGAAAACAGAAATAAATCTAAGATAGTGAGCAGTAAAGATGTCAGGAAAGACAGGCAGGTGATGGGCAAATGTGTAGCCATTGGGATGAGTTACAGTGCAATAAAGTTGCAGTGAAATCAAAGCAAAAAGTATCAAATACTGGTCTTAAGGTGTTGTACTTAAATGCACACAGTATAAGGAATAAGGTGGATGATCTTGTTGTACAGCTACAGATTGGCAGGTATGATATTGTGGCCATCACTGAGACCTGGCTAAAGGATGCATGTCTCTGGGAGCTGAACGTCCAAGGATACACGGTGTATCGGAAGGATAGGAAGGTAGGCAGAGGGGGAAGCATGGCTTTATTGGTAAGAAATGATATTAAATCATTAGAAAGAGGTGATATAGGATCAGATGGTGCAGAATCTTTATGGGTTGAGCTAAGGAATAGCAGGGGTAAAAGGACCCTGATGGCAGTTATTTATAGGCCTCCAAACAGCTGCAGGGATGTGGACTACAAATTACAACTGGAAATAGAAAAGGCTTGTCAGAAGGGCAGTGTTATGATAATTGTGGGGGATTTTAACATGCAAGTAGATTGGAAAAATCAGGTCGGCACTGGATCTCAAGAGAGAGAATTTGTAGAATGTCTGCGAGATGGCTTTTTAGAACAGCTTGTTGTTGAGCCCACTAGGGGATCGGCTGTACTGGATTGGGTATTGTGTAATGAACCGGAGGTGATTGGAAAGATTGAGGTGAAGGAACCTTTAGGAGACAGTGATCATAACATGATTGAGTTCACTGTGAAATTAGAAAAAGAGAAGCTGAAATCTGATGTATCGGTGTTTCAGTGGAGTAAAGGAAACTACAGTGGCATGAGAGAGGAACTGGCCAAAGTTGACTGGAAAGGGACACTGGCAGGAAAGACGGCAGAGCAGCAGTGGCTGGAGTTTATGCGAGAAATGAGGAATGTGCAAGACAGGTATATTCCAAAAAAGAAGAAATTTGAGTGGAAAAAGGATGCAATCGTGGTTGACAAGAGAAGTCAAAGCTAAAGTTAAAGCTAAGGAAAGGGCATACAAGGAAGCAAAAATTAGTGGGAAGACAGGGGATTGGGAAGTCTTTAAAACCTTACAAAAGGAAACCAAGAAGGTCATTACGAGAGAAAAGATTAACTATGAAAGGAAACTAGCAAATAGTATCAAAGAGGATACTAAAAGCTTTTTCAAGTATATAAAGAGTAAAGGACAGGTGAGAGTAGATATAGGACCGATAGAAAATGATACTGGAGAAATTGTAATGGGAGATGAGGAGATGGCAGAGGAACTGTCACAATTATGACAGAGAAAGTACTCAGGAAGCTGAATAGGCTAAAGGTCAATAAATCTCCTGGACCAGATGGAATGCACCCTCGTGTTCTGAAGGAAGTAGCTGTGGAGATTGTGGAGGCATTAGCGATGATCTTTCAAAAGTCGATAGATTCTGGCATGGTTCCGGAAGACTGGAAGATTGCAAATGTCACTCCGCTATTTAAGAAGGGGGCAAGGAAGCAAAAAGGAAATTATAGACCTGATAGCTTGACATCGGTGGTTGGGAAGTTGTTGGAGTCGATTGTCAAGGATGAGGTTACAGAGTACCTGGAGGCATATGACAAGATAGGCAGAACTCAGCATGGATTCCTTAAAGGAAAATCCTGCCTGACAAACCTATTACAATTTTTTGAGGAAATTACCAGTAGGCTAGACAAGGGAGATGCAGTGGATGTTGTATATTTGGATTTTCAGAAGGTCTTTGACAAGGTGCCACACATGAGGCTGCTTAACAAGATAAGAGCCCATGGAATTACAGGAAAGTTACATATGTGGATAGAGCGTTGGCTGATTGGCAGGAAACAGAGTGGGAATAAAGGGATCCTACTCTGGTTGGCTGCCGGTTACCAGTGGTGTTCCGCAGGGATCAATGTTGGGGCCGCTTCTTTTTACATTGTACATCAATGATTTGGATTATGGAATAGATGGCTTTGTGGCTACATTTGCTGACGATACGAAGATAGGTGGAGGGGCCGGTAGTGCTGAGGAAACGGAGAGTCTGCAGAGAGACTTGGATAGATTGGAAGAATGGGCAGAGAAGTGACAAATGAAGTACAATGTTGGAAAGTGTATGGTTATGCACTTTGGCAGAAAAAATAAATGGGCAGACTATTATTTAAATGGGGAAAGAATTCAAAGTTCTGAGATGCAACGGGACTTGGGAGTCCTCATACAGGATTCCCTTAAAGTTAACCTCCAGGTTGAGTTGGTAATGAAGGAGGCGAATGCAATGTTGGCATTCATTTCTAGAGGAATAGAGTATAGGAGCAGGGATGTGATGTTGAGGCTCTATAAGGCGCTGGTGAGACCTCACTTGGAGTACTGTGGGCAGTTTTGGTCTCCTTATTTATGAAGAGATGTGCTGACGTTGGAGAGGGTACAGAGAAGATTGACTAGAATGATTCCAGGAATGAGAGGGTTAACATATGGGGAACGTTTGTCCGCTCTTGGACTGTATTCCTTGGAGTTTAGAAGAATGAGGGGAGACCTCAGAAACATTTCGAATGTTAAAAGGCATGGACAGAGTGGATGTGGCAAAGTTGTTTCCCATGATGGGGGAGTCTAGTATGAGAGGGCATGACTTAAGGATTGAAGGGCGCCCTTTCAGAACAGAAATGCGAAAAATTTTTTTAGTCAGAGGGTGGTGAATCTATGGAATTTGTTGCCACGGGCAGCAGTGGAGGCCAAGTCATTGGGTGTATTTAAGGCAGAGATTGATAGGTATCTGAGTAGCCAGGGCATCAAAGGTTATGGTGAGAAGGCGGGGCAGTGGGACTAAATAGGATAAAATGGATCAGCTCATGATAAAATGGCGGAGCAGACTCGATGGGCCGAATGGCCTACTTCTGCTCCTTTGTCTTATGGTGTTATGAAAAACAAGCTTAGATGGGTTTATCAAACAAAAAGAGCAATTATTCATACTGAAATATATTAAACAGTCATTTTTTTAATATATAGCATTTCTTTTTTTGCAAGATTTTTAATCTATTCAATATATGTACACAATCATTTTTTTAGGTCTAAAAATTCTTGCGCCTGCTCCTTCATGCAAAACCATTTAAATAATCCATCTTCCATTGTGATTCTCAGTCAAGCCAGAAAACGAAGAAAAGGCTTAACATTTTGGCTGTATAGCTCCGTCATAACTTTTTTTAAAACTTAACACATTCTGCCATAACTTCTGATGAAAAATCTTCAACAATATGAATCTTCTGAACTTGGTAGTCAATCATACCTTTTCCACGGGCATCACAAATCAGATGGTCCTTTATTTGAAATTCTTGGAAGCATATAATTGTCATAAAGAGGGCACTGGGAGTGGACCCAAATATAAGACACAGACACTGAAGTACTAGGAACAGGACAAGGACTAGAGTTAGGGACGTGACCGGATGCAGACTAGGAGCTGGGACAAGAACACAGTCTTGGGCTAGGAAAGCAGAACCAGGGCAAAGAACTAGGAACAAGGAGCCTGGGCTAGGACTCCAACCAGAGACTGGACAAGGACCCAGAAGCTGGGTCTACACTTGGGTTCAGACCCCGGAACTAGGTGAGGGCATGACGAGGCTTGGATTCTTCGAGTCTTCACTATGGACTCTGAGCCAGGGACTGGGCAAGGACAAAAACCTGGGTCTTGACTCGGGCTCAAACTCCAGAACTAGGTGAAGACATGACTTGGCTACAGGACTGGATGAGGCTTGGATTCTTCGAGGCTTTCCTGGGCAGAATGAGGTCATCCTGGGCAGGACAAGGCACATGGACAGGACAAGAACTCAAAACCTTGACTTGGTCTTGGGAGAACAGGAAACATAGAGCCTTGGTCATGAGAGAACAGGAACACAGAGACTTGGTCTTGGCCGAACCCAGAGCCGGGACCCCTCCTTGGGAACAGAGCTTGGGGCCGGGGCTCTACACAGAGTCAGGATGCCTCCTAGGGAGCAGGACATAGGGCCAGGACTCATACACAGAACACTGAGAGACATATCTGCACTCAAGGTAGCAGCAAGCGGCCAGACCTACCCAGCAGAGGCAAGAGCACAAAGCGACGGTTCCCACCACAAGGTAACAGCAAACGGCCAGACCTACCTAGCAAAGACGTGGACACAGAGACAGATCCCAACTCAAGGTAGCAGCAAACTGCCAGACCTACCTAGCGAAGATGAACACACAAGCAGACAGCTCCAAACAACGAAAGACAGTTCCTTATCTAGACACAGCAAGGCTCTGGTCTTGCTCCAGTGGTAGAATTTGACAGCAATACAGGCAAAGGCTTCAGGCAAAGGTTTCAGGAGGAAGGTGAAGGGAAGGGAACAGTCCAGCAACTGAAGCAGAACCCAAGAGCTATTTATGTAGCCAGCCCAAAATGAGAATCAGGTGCCTCAATTAGAGCACCCAACAGAACAAGGGAAAACTAGAAAACCTGGAATAAGGAACAATGGACCGGACCGTGAACCGGAATGCGGCTTCACAAACCGGACCATGACAATAATGACTGATCTTGGTTTTGATTTTGAAGTCGATCCGTAGATAGGTGATCTGTGAGCATGATCAATCAAAGGCAGAGACTTTATAATATCAGAGAATAATTCCATCAAAAGGTTTGCAAAGAGTTCTTTAGGATTATCTCCTTCCATTTGCTCTTTAAGACCCAAGATTCATAAGTTGTTTCTCCTACTTCTTTTTTCCAAATCAGTAATCTTCTGTCTCAGTATTTCATTGGACTTGGATTGTTTTTCATACAGCTTTTGCAAATCATCCATTCTCTTGTCCAGTATGGTAATAACCTTTCCATGTTCCTTTATCTTCTTATCATGCTCGGTTAGAGTTGCTTGAATATTGTCTAATTTCATATCTATTTGTTTCATTTCAGCGTTGATTTGTTGCAAATCAGCCGACGCTTCTTTTCTGAACTGTTGAAACTCCTTAGTAAGCTTTTGAATTGAGCCCATAATAGCTTCCAAAGCTGCTTTGGTAGTCATAGTAATACAATAACCCATCTAACAGTAGTATTTCAAAAGGTTCGAGAGAAAAGTAAGTAAGTTAGGAGCACCAGCAGAGAGCTGTTACTCCATCAGTGGCCACCCGACAAATCCCTGGGAGTTTCAATCAGGTCCACCGCCTGAGGATAAAAGTCAGGAGCAGTTTGCAGCAGCATAACAGAGCTTTTCCCAGTGTTTAATTGGTGTCTGGGATTAATTAGTAAGAGCAAATTAAAGAAAGACAGGGGCTAGTGCAGCAGCCATCGTTGCAATGGCCGTCGCCTGAGTCAGAGTGGTGATCTTCGGCTTTAGCTCTTTTAGATTTCTGCGAAGAGAGACTTCACTCAGAGAAAGCAAAGCTCAGTTTTTCAGTCTTCACATTTTTATGTCTGCTCAGCAAGGTAGAGATGACAGGTTCTTCTTGTGGGATGTGGGAAGGCAAGGAGACCTCCAGCATCCCTGACCACTACAACTGTGAGAAGTTCATCCAGCCGCAGCTTCTAGCAAACTGCGTTAAGGAGTTGTAGCTGGATTTGGGTGAACTCCAGGTCATTGGGGAGGCTGAAGGGGTGATAGAGAGGTAGTTACACCCAAGGGACAGGACACAGGAGACTGGGTGACAGTCAGGAAGGAGAAAGGGGTTAAGAGATCCCAGTGCAGAGTGCCCCTGTGGCCATCTCCCTCAACAATGGGTTTATCACTTTGGAGACTGTCGGGGGGATAACCTAACAGAGGAAAGTCACAGTGGCCGAGTCTCTGGGACTGAGTCTACCTCTCTGCCAGACAGGAAAAGAGGAAGAAAAGGCACACTGTGGTGATAGGGAACAAGGGTTAGGGAAATGGATAGGACTTCCTGTAGATGAGAATGAGATTCCCAGATGGTAAGTTCCCTCTCAGGTGCCAGTGTTTGGGATATCTCAGTTTGAGTCCTCAGAATTCTTAAGTGGGAGGGTGAACAGCCAGAAATCATGGTCCATGTCGGTACCAATGCCGTGGATAGGATAAGTGACGACGTTCTCCATAGGGAATCCAGGGAGTTAGGGGCTATGTTAAAGAGCAGGCCCTCCAGAGTTGTGATTTTAGGATTACTACCCATGTCACATGCAAGTGAGGCCAGAGCTAGGAAGATAATACAGGTTAATATGTGGTTACTCAGCGGGTGTACAAGGGAGGGCATAAGATTTTTGGATTATTGGTCTCTCTTCCAGTGAAAGTGGGATTTCTACAGAAGGGACAGTGTGCACCTGAACTGGAGGGGGACTAATATCCTAGCAGAAAGGTTTGTTAATTTTACACAGTGGGGTTTAAACTAGAGTTGCAGGGGGATGGGGACCAGTGTGCCAGAGCAGTTAGTAAAGAGGTTGTGAAGGCAGATGTTGGTAAGACCTCAGACAAAGTTAGGAATCAAAAGGATGAGCATGGTGTGACAAGATCAAAAAGGGTGAATACAGGACTGAAGGTGTTGTATCTGAATGCTCGCAGCATACTGAACAAGGTAGATGAACTTGCAGCACAGTTGCAGATTGGCAGATATGATGTTGCAGGCATCACTGAATCACAGCTGAAAGAGTATATTTGGGAGCTTAATGTCACTGGATACACATTATATCAAAAGGTTAGGCAGGAAGACAGAGGGGGCAGCCTTGTTCTGCTGATAAAGAATGAAATCAAATCTTTAGGAAAAGATGACATATAGGGTCAGAAGCTGTTGAATCATTGTGGATCGAGTTAAGGAACTGCAAGTGTATAAAGACCCTGATGGAAGTTGTATACAGACCCCCAGACAGTAGGAAGGGTGTTGCCTACAATGTGACATACAAAATGCATGCCACAAGGGCAATATTAAAGTAGCCATGAGGACTTCAATATGCCAGTAGATTAGGAAACTCAGGTTGGTGCTGAATTACAAGAGGGTGAATTTCCAGAAGGCATACGAGATGAGGTCCAGAATACAGGAGCAGTGATGTGATGTTGAGATTTTATAAAGCACTGGTGAGGCCTCACCTTGAGTATTGTGAATAGTTTTGAGCTCATCGAAGAAAAGATGTGCTAGCATTGGAGAGGTTTCAGAGGAGGTTCACAAGGATGATTCTGTGAATGGAAGGTTTATCATACAAGGAATGTTTGATAGCTCTGGGTCTGTACTCGCTGGAATTTAGAGGATGAAGGGAATCTCATTGAAACTTTTCACATGCTGAAAGGCCTAGACAGAGTAGATGTGGAAAAGATGTTTCCCATGGTGGGGGAGTCTAGGAAAAGAGATCACAACCTCAAGATATTGGGGCACCACTTAAAACAGAGATGTGGAGAGATTTCTTGAGCCAGAGGGTAGTGAATTTGTGGAATTTGGTACCACAGGCAGCTCTGGAGGCCAGGTGTATTCAAGGCAGACTCTGATCAGTTCTTGATTGGACATGACATCAAAGGTATGGGGAGAAGGCTGGAGAGTGGGGATGAGAAGCGGAAAAAAAAATCAGCCATGATTGAATGGTGGAGCAGACTCAATAGGCCAAATGGCCTAATTCTGCTCCCATGTCTTATGGAGAAGGCTTTTTAGAGCAACTTGTGGTTGAGCCCACTAGTGGATCAGTAATTCTGGACTGGGTATTTTGCAATGAACCAGAATTATTTAGACAGCTTAAGGTAAAAGAACTCCTTTGGGGAAAATGATCATAATATGATCAAATTCACCCTGAAATTTGAGAAGGAGAAGCTAAAGTGAGATGTATCAGTATTACAATGGACTAAAGGGAATTACAGAGTCATGAGAGAGGAGTTGGCTGGAATTGATTGGAAAAGAACACTGGCAGGGATGATGGCAGAGCAGCAATGGCAGGAATTTCTGGAAGCAAATCAGAAGGCACAGGATATATACATTCCAAAGAGGAAGAAGTATTCTGAAGAAAATATGACAAAACCATGGCTAACAAGAGAAGTCAAAGCCAACATAAAGCCAAAGAGAGGGCATATAACAGAGCAAAGATCAGTGGGAAGTTAAAGGTTTGGGAAGCTTTTAAAAACCAACAGAAGGCAACTAAGAAAGTCATTCAGAATGTAAAGATGGAATACAAAAATAAGCTCGCCAATAATACTAAAGAGGATACCAAAAGTTTCATCAGATACATAGAGTGTAAAAGAAAGGTGAGAATAGATATCAGACCACTGGAATATTATGCTGGAGAGGTAGCTATAGAGGACAATGACATAGCAGATGAAGTGAATAAATATTTTGCATCAGTCTTTACTGCGGAAGACAGTAGCAGTATGACGGAAATGCCAGGGGTCAGGGGTCATGAAGTGTGTGAAGTTACCATAACTAGCAAGAAGGTTCTTGGGAAACTGAAAGGTCTGAAGGTAGGTAACTCACCTGGACCAGATGGTGTACCCCAGAGTTCTGAAAGAGGTGACTGAAGAGATTGTGGAGGCATTGGTAATGATCTTTCAAGAATCGCAAGATTCTGGAATGGTTCCAGAAGACTGGAAAATTGCAAATGTCATTCCACTCTTCAAGAAGGGAGAGAGGCAGAAGAAAGGAAACTGTAGGCCAGAGAGTATGACCTCAGTGGTTGGGAAGATGTTGGAGTCGATTATCAGGATACTTGGAAGCACATGATAAAATAGGCCTAGTCAGTGTAGTTTCCTCAAGGGAAAATCTTGTCTGACAAATCTGTTGGAATTCTTTGAAGAAGTAACAAACAGGATATGGTGGCTGTCTCTCGGGATCCGAGGAAGACTAAACACTGTGCAGTCATCTGTGGATACGCATGTGACTTCAGAGGCCGAAAGCCGAAGCACACATGCGGTTGCAGGTTGGACATGGAATGGCGGTTTTTAGAACAGGTGCATAAACAGCTTTGCGACATCGGTCTCATGCTGCTGCAAGGCGTTTATTTCAGTCATCCTCAAAGTCAAACGCAGCTTTTCTGGTCAGGGCGCGTCACACAGCCCTGTCAGCCTGTGGACTCCTCAAGTTGTCGAGGCTGGAGGTCTGCCCATTTGATGTACAGTTTCAGATGGTCTTTGAATCATTTTTTGGGGTGACCCTGATTGCGATTGCCATGCTCAAGCTCACCGTAGAACAGCTGCCTGGGGATTCTTGTTCCACCCATGTGGATTACATGGCCAGTCCAGCGTAGCTGGGCCTGGATGATCCTTGCCGCAAAGCTTGTGCTGTTGACTCTGTCAAAGAATAGACAAAGGATAATTGGTTGATGTTTGTGTACTTGGATTTTCAGAAGACCTTTAACAAGGTACGACGTATGAGGCTGCTTAAACAGCTATGAGCCCATGGTATTATTGGAAAGATTCTACCATGGATAAAGCAGTGGCTGATTGGCAGGAGGCAAAGAGTGGGAATAAAGGGAGTCTTTTCTGACTGTCAGCTGGTGTCGAGTTGTGTTCCACAGGGGTTTTTGTTAGGATGGATTCTTTTTACGTTATATGTCTATGGTTTTGATGCTGGAATTGATGGCTTTGTTACAAAGTTTGCAGGCAATATAATGATAGGTGGAGGGGCAGGTACTTTTGAGGAACTACAGAGGTTACAGAAGAACTTTCACGGATTAGGAGAATGGGCAAAGAAATAGCAGATAGAATATAATGTCAGGAAGTATATGGTTATGCACTTTGGTAGAAGAAATGAAAGTGTTGACTATTTTTTCAATGGTGAAAAAATCATAAAAGAAAGAGACATAAAGGGACTTTGGAGTTCTTGTGCAGAATTCCCTAGAGATTAATTTGTACTTTGAGTCCGTGGTGAGGAAGGCAAATGCAACATTAGCATTCAGTTCAAGAAGACTAGAATATAAAAACAAGGATGTAATGTTGAAACTTTATAAAGTACTGAAGTGGCCTCATTTGGAGTATTGTGAGCAGGTTTGGGCACCTTATCTTAGAAAGAATATGCTGAAACTGCAGAAGGTTCAAAGTAGTTTCACAATAATTATTCCGGGATTGAATGGTTTGTCCTTTGAAAAGCACTTGATGGCTATAGGCCTGTACTCACTAGAATTCAGAAATCTATCGAATGGTGAAAAGCCTTGATAGATTGGATGTAGACAGGATATTTCCTGTGGTGGGAGAGTCTAAGACCAGAGGACACAGCTTCAGAATATAGGGGCATTTTTTTTACAATGGACATGAGGAGAAAATTCATAAGCCAGCGAGTGGTGGATCTGTGGAATTCTTTGCCACAGGCAGCTGTTGGAGGCCAAGTATTTTTTATGACAGACATTGATAGATTCTTGATTAATCAGGGCATGAGGGATACAGGGAGAAGGCAGGAGACTGGGGCTGTGAGGAAAATTGGATCAGCCATGATGAAATGGTGGAGCAGGCTCGATGGGCCAAATGCCTAATTCTGCTCCTATATCTTATGTTCTTATGTTCTAAGGTTGAACCTCCTCTTCAAGAACTCTGCCTCAGGAAAGCTGACAGCATAACCAAACACCCCACACACCTGAGACATTCTCTCTTCTTCCCCCATCTCTCAACAGAAGAAAACAAAAGCCTGAAGGTACATGCCATCATACTCAAGGAGAGCTTCTATACTGCTCTTATAAGACCATTGAATGTGAACTCTTAACCTCATGTTCTACTTCACAATCTTGCTCCTTAATGTCTGCACATTCTTTGTACAGTAACTCTTTATTCTGCATTCTGTGGTATTTTCAGTTTTATTTAGAGATACAGCACAGTAACTGGTCATTGCAGTCCAATGAGTTGTTAAGTCTCTGGGCCTGATGGCATATACCCCAGGTTATTAAAACCCCAGGGCCTGATGGCATAATCTCCAGGTTATTGAGAGACGCAAGAGAAGAGATTGGTGGGGCCTTGACCAATATCTTTGTGTCTTCTGTAGCCACATGCGAGGTCCCAGAGGACTGGTGAGTAGCTATTGTTGTTCCGTTATTCAAGAAGGAAACCAGGGATAATCCTGGAATCTATAAACTAGTGGTAGGGAAGTTACTAGAGAGAATTTTCACAGATAAGATTTATGAGCATTTGGAAAACCATAGTCTAATTAGGGAGAGCTAGCATGGCTTTGTGCAGGACAAGTCATGTCTTATTGACTTGATTAAATGTTTTGTCGAGGAGACAAGGGTGATTCATGAAGGTAAAACCATGGATGTTGTTTACATGTGTTTTAATAGGGCATTTGACAAGGTTCCTCATGGAAGAGGATTAAGATGCATGGGATCCATGGTGAATTGGCCTTTTGGATTCAGATCCGCCTTGCCCATAGAAGGCAGAGGGTAGTGGTTGAAGGGACTTTTTATATCTGGAGTCCTGTCATTAGTTGTGTTCCACAGTGATCTGTGATGGGATCTCTGCTGTTTGCCATGTAAATAAATAACCTGGATGAAAATGTAGATGGGTGGGCTAGGATGTTGCGAATGATAAAACGCTTGGTGGTGATAGGTAGATAACTGGCAAAGAATACAGTGGGATATAGATCAGTTGCAGATATAGGTGGAGAAACAGCAAATGGCGTATAACGTGGTCAAATCTGAAGTGTTGCATTGGTAGGTCAAATTTAAAGAGACAGTATACAGCTAAGGGCAAGATCCTTTAGGTTACTGAGCAGAGGGATCTTAAGGTCCAAGTTCATAGCTCCTTGAAAATGGCTACACAGGTTGATAGGATGGTTAAGGAGGCATATTGCATGGTTGTCTTTATTAGTCGAGGCATTGAGTTCAAAATTCAGGAAGTTATGTTGCAGCTTTATAAAACACCAGTTAGGCTGCATCTAGGGTATTGCATACAGTTCTGGTCCCACTATTATAAGAAGGATGTCAAGGCTTTGGAGAGGGTGCAGAAAGGGTTTAACAGGATATTGCCTGGATTAGAGGGCGTATGCCATAATGAGAGAGGGTGGACAATCTGTGTGGTGTTCTCTGGTGTCTGAGGGAAGATCTGATAGAGGTTTATGAGATTATGAGAAGCATTGTTAGAGCAGGCAGGTAACATCTCTTCCCAAGCTTTGAAATGTTGAATAACAGAAGTCATGCATTTAAAGTGAGTGAGGGTAATTTCAAAGGAGATGGGAGGGGCAAGTTTTTTGCACAGAGAGTGATGGGTGCCTGGAATGCGTTGCCTGGAGTGGAGGTAGAGGCAGAAAGATTAGAGACTTAAAAGAGATATTTATATAGGCACATGAATGTGAGGAAGTGGAAGAATATGGACATTGTATAAGCAGAAGAGATTAGTTTAGTTAGCCATTTAATTTCTTTGGCACAACATTTCTGTACTGAACTGTTTTATGTTCTCTGTTCTAATGAGTCCGCATTGCCCAATTACACCCGTGTAACCAATTAACCTTCAAACACATATGCCTTTGAAATCTGAGAGGCAACCGAAGCACCCAGAGGAAACACAGCACAATACCTTTTCACTTGTATTTATGCAAAGACAGTTGTATGCCATGTTTTCTTCTACTTGTTTGGCTTGTAAACTTTGGTTTTCATTCACATAATTTATACCAAAGTATTTTTCAACTGAAACAGTGCCACATACTTCTTCCAAATAAGAATTCCATACTCAGCATTGAAAATGCCATGTTTTTAGCTGTAATTTGTGTCAATTCTCAACTGCATTGCTCGTCTAATAAAAATGCTGACTCAGACAAGATGACATTTTCACTGAACTGACAATTCTATTGTTTTTTGTAGATGCTTAAGTCTTCATGATTTGGATATAAATAACTGCTTTTGTATTTTGAACTATTGATTTTTCGGGAGCTGTGAGCAATTTCTGTACAGTTAAGCATTTACTGCACATAATTAGAACCTCAGGTATGGAGAGATTGGAAAAAGTAAGAAGAAAGGTTAATCTTGAAATTACACTATGAAGGTATTTGATGCATTGTAAATGACAAATTCTCTCTGTATCTTTATCACTGGAAGGTACTCCAGTGCATTTACCTTTTTAAGAAGGTTAAGGAGCTTGGCCATGGGGTTAGGTTGAATACAGGTTTCCCCCACCATCCGAAGGTAGAGCGTTCCTATGAAATGGTTCGTAAGCCGGAATGTCGTAAAGCGAAGAAGCAATTACCATTTATTTATATGGGAAAATTTTGTGAGCGTTTACAGACCCAAAAATAACCTACCAAATCATGCCAAATAACACATAAAACCTAAAATAACAGTAACATATAGTAAAAGCAGGAATGATATGATAAATACACAGCCTACATAAAGTAGAAATATTTTTCCACAATTATTGCCTGCACAGATCTCCGTAGCGAAAATCTCACGCTAACACCGTCGGCAAAAACACGGCGCAAGTGCTGTTGGCAAAAACACTCTCTCCAGTAACCTTTAAGTTATGAAGCTGCCAAATCATACCAAATAACACGTAAAAATACACAGCCTATATAAAGTAGAAATAATGTATGCACACTGTAGTATCACTTACAGGAATAGGGAAGACAGCTTGCCGAGCACACTGATGATGGTGTGTTAGACTGAGTCATCGGAGTTTGGGTGGTGCAGTGGCCCCCACCCTCCAGGCAGCGAACTGATACCAACCCGCGAAGCATGCAGCGGTACAACGATAGCCGGGAGGCACACAGCACAGCGATTGCCGATTGCACGTTAGTTCGCTACTGCATTCGGTTTCGATTGTTATCCTTTCCTCTTCCAATTGCATCAGCTCTTCATCTATCAGTAATTGGTCATGGGATGCCAAAACCTCTTCAACATCATCTTTGTCAGCTTCCACAAGCCAAACTCACGTTGTCCTTACTTCGTTCACCGCGATCAAAATGCTTAATTATGTCTAGTTTTATGCTAAGTGTAACACCCTTACGAGCTCTTTCAGGCTTTTCCGATACCTTAGAACTCATCTTGCTAACGGCTGCTCACATGCACGTGTTAAAGCAAAATGCCGGCGAGAATGCCGTTCTGGATCCTGGGGAGAACGGCTGCTCGGAACGCGTGCTGCCTTTTATCGTGCGCTGCTTTTTTTTGCGCGCTGATTTTTTTCGTAACAGTGAAAACACCTTCTGTTAGTGAAAACAGGGAAGTAATGTAGGTCTTTCATAACAGTGAAGTTTGGTAAAGCGAACGTTCGAAAAGCAGGGGACACCTCTATGCAAGTTGCTCGACATGGACAAATATAGGCTGAAGGGCATTTTTCTGCGCTGTACAAATCTATGACTGGATGTCTCCAGGCCACTGAACGTTCCAACAATCTGATCCTGTTGTACTGTTGGAAGTATCCTAACTGATTTCATCGTTGTCTGGTATGGCATTTCAAAAGCACAGGAATGTAAGAAGTTGCAGAGGTTAGCCATCTCAGCCTTACAGAACATGGGCACGTCCCTCTCCACTATCACTATTATATATGTATGTAAGACACTGTCTCAAAAAGGCAACAACTATCATCAAAGATCCCCGGCATCTGGGCCAGATCATTTTCTCACAGTTGCTATCACAAGTACAAAAGTCTGGTCTCCATTACCAGGTCAAAAACAGCTACTTCCCTTCAGCCAATTGGCTCTTGAACTAAAATTCCCAACCCTAATCATGACCAACTTTGTTCACTTTGCATTACAATGCACTTTGTTTTGTTTGATATAGAAAGACAGAGCAATATAGCTCAGTTACAGGCCCTTCTGCCCAACCAGTGCATGCCAACCATGGTGTCCACCATAACTTAGGCCCTTTAGTCCTGGTAACATACTGATAAACTGTTTCTGCACTCTTGCCAGTTTATTCACATCTTTCTCGAAAGAGTGACCACAACTATACACAGTTATAAACTCCTTTCAATGAACTTGTACCCCTGAGTTGCACTACACTCCCCTGTGCCCTGTTATTTGAAGTATGTTCTATGTTGGTTTGACTTTCCAAGATGCATCACCTCGCACTTACCTGTAGCGAAATCCACTTAGCAGTCCTCAGCTCATTTCCAAAACTTAATCAAGATTTTCCTATGGATTTATAGATTTTTCTTCACAAATGCTGCCTGACCTGCTGAGTTCTTTCAGCGTTTTGTGTGTTGTGTGGATTTCCAGCATCTGCAGATTCTCTCTTGTTTTTCAAGATTCTCTTGTAATTTCTGCTAATATGCTTCACTAACAACAATACCTCTTTCTTTTGTTATCTGTAAACTTCCTGATCAAGCCTTTTGCATCCGCATACCAAACATTTATATAAATAATGAATAACAAGGGTTCCGGCATCAACCCCTGCAACATAACACTCGTCACCAGCCTCTATTCCGAGACGCAACTTTCAGTCACCACCTTTGTTCCCTACCTCCAAGCCAACTTTGAATCCTCTTAACTACATATTGATTCTAAGGGACCTATCCTTCCAGACAAGTCTGCTATTAGTGACCTTCTCAAAGCTGTTTGTTTGTTTGTTTGTTTGCTCTACCAATATGGCATCAACGATCAATTCCCAAGAAAGTCTTCTCTAAACATGGCTGTTATGTTCTCCTTTATCAAAAAGTCCAGGACTCCTCTTCACTTACCTGTACTTCTGTGATGCCTGTGCCATCAGTATACAGGAAAACCGAGCTGCCAGTTCTGTTCTTCTCTCAGCCATGGTTCTGTTATGGCTATAACATCCCATTCCTCAAAGCCAATCCACACTTAGATTTCTTCTGCTTTACTTGGTCTAATTATGTTTATTCTTGCAAAAAAGTTGTATAGTTTGTGCTTAATTTATGCTTCTTGTGAATGCTGCTTACCTGATGATATGTGCCCATGATGCTGCTGTAAGTGAGCTTCTCTTTACAGCGTTACATGTATGTATTTGTGCATAAGTTCAACTTTGAATTTGATTTTATTTGCATTAGGAATTTTGTTTTTCTTTCCTCTATTGAAGGTATTTAAATTAACTAGACTACAGATTCCCATCCAACGATGCCTTGGATAAATCCCAGAACTGTCTGGGTCTAGTAACCGGGTGCCATCTGTAGACACATGATCAATTGTGAGGGGAAATCCACTGATATTAGAGACAAAAGAGTTCATTGGGAGATCACAGCATCACCATTGAGGCCACCAGGATGAGTAGAAGAGTAATCAGAAGATAAGCTCACAAGACCCTTTGCCTGCCTTCTAATTCAAGAAGCTTCTAGGTGCACAGGGAACAGAAGTGTCCATGACTCCCTTCACAATGTGCACCAGCCCTTTTCCTAGCCAGGGTGGATTGGTTCAATAAATGGTTCAAATGGTGTTTCAGCAGCATTGCATCTTACACTATCGCTTCAGTAATTATTTCAAACTGAAATAACAAACAGGCAAATAAAGCAAAGGTGTTAAGAGTAAGAGCATGAACAGGCCATTCAGCCCATTGAGCCATGATCTTGTTTGATCCACCTCAATCCCACTTTCTCATATCGCCCTCACATTAATTGATTCCTGTAATATTCTGTGATCCATTCGTCTTAGTTTTGAATAAAATCTATATCTAGGATACCACAGCCTGCCACAATAGGGAACTCCAAAGATTCACCACTGTCTCATTGAAGAAATGTCTCCTTGTCTCAGTCTGAAATGGCCTCCCCCTGTTCTGAGACTGACCCCTGGTTTTAGATTTCTCAGCCAGGAGGAACACCTTTTCTGCATCCAGATCACTCAGTTTCGAGATATCTTTTGTAAATTTTAATGCGATCTCCTGTCATTATTCTAAATACAGACATAGTCTACCAAACTGACCATTTCTACTGACCAGATTATTAAGAAAAATCTATATTAGAAGGTTCTAAGATCAAGCCCTCCCCACACTCTAGAATAAGCATGTAATCCAGGCTAATGTTCTGTTGTAGTACTAATTGAATGTAGAGCAGACCTAATTGCTGAGAGAACCTTCAACTGAAGAGATGTCAAGGTGAAAATGCGAGTTTATTGTCATGCACAAGTACATGAATGTACAGGTGCAATGAAACACATCTGCAGTAGCATCACAGGCAGATAAACAAGTATCACAAGAAAATATGATAAATTAAAAATAAATTATACTCAATTTTAACAGAAACACAATTAGAACAAAAAATGAAGTCTTTTGTGGTATAAAGTAGTCGAAGTAGTCACAGTGCTGCTATAGTGGTATCATGATTTGACTTGTCAGGTTGGTTCAAGAAACCAAATGGTTCAAGGGAAATAGTTGATGTCCCCTGACTTGAAAAGGATATCATTTGCTGTTTGATGAAAGGCTGATACAATTACACCTTTTTCACCTACTTCTCCATTTACTCATCATCAAGATTATGTGACGCGTTGCATGACATAGGTGATTATGGTCCGATGACCATGGATGTTCTTGGCAAATTTTTCTACAGAAGTGGTTGCCATTGCCTTCTTCTGGGCACAGTCTCTTTATAAGACAGGTGACCCCAGACAGTTGCAATACTCTTCCGAGTTTGTCTGCCTGGTGTCAGAGGTCACATAACCAGGATGAGTGATAGGCATCAGCTGCTCACATGACCATCCACTACCTGCTCCCATGGCTTCAAATGACCCTGATGGGGGGTGGGGGTGGGATGCTAAGCAGGTGCAACACCTTGTTCAAGGGTGACCTGCAGGCTAGCAGAGGGAAGGAGTGCCATACACCTCCTTTGGTAGAGATGTATCTCCACCCTGGCACCTGTTCTGTTTACTCACCATTACCAGATAAAGTTTTCAATCTAGTTGTGGTGGGGGTTTAAGATAACCTGATGTAAGGTTCAGACCTGTTTTTATCAGATGGTATTGTCCAACTCCAAATTTTCAGTGCAGATCAACCAAGAAGGAGAGGCAAGAGGGTTTGATGGGAATGTACAAAACACGTGGGTGTCCTATTCCGTATTTGATGCTTCGATTCAGCAGGAATCACAACAGAACACTGCCAATCAGTGGAAACCACTATGTACAGAAGGTAGGGTATTATAGTTATGTTGTTTTAACAGGAGTTTGCCTTTTCTGTTTGCTAATCAATCAAAGAGCTGAAGCTTGTTATTCACTGAATAAATCTAACTGCCATTCTGTCATTAAGAGGAGCATATACATGGCATTTTACTTCTCCAATAAATCACAACTGAGGCATTTAAATCTCATTTACATAATTTTTTAATAAAATAAATTACTGGGCCACAAAAACTGATGATGCAGTGCCAGGAAAAAATGGTATTTATTTTAATTTGAAATGGATAATTAATCTAAAATTTATCCACTTGAAAACAAGTTTGAACAGTGTAGGTTTTATGAAATCTGAACAGCCTTATTGGGACGTCTTTGGTCTTGGTGAATATTTTTCAAGTTTAGAATGCATATTATTATTGATAATTTTCATGGCAGAAGGTGAAAATGAGTACCCAACAGAGCTCTGTCCTGGTGGCCACCTTTGTGTGTGGCTGTATCAGGCTGTGTGTGGAACCACCGTGCACAAGCATCAAGTGTCACACCATGCTGAGGTTCTAACCTCTCAACTTCAACTTCGAGTTCAAGTTTATGTCCATTCAACTACCCACATGTATACTGCCAAATGAAACTATCTACCTCCAGACCAAGGTGTGTAACACAGTACTGATAACTCATACACAATACATAAAGTTATATAACTACAAATACATTACCTAATAATAAGGGACATTTACAACATGTTAAAAGTCAGCAGTATAACACTACTGGGGCTTCATATGTGATGAGACCTGGGTGGTGGCAGGGAGTAGTCTCACAGCCTGGGGGAAGAAGTGGTTTCCCATCTGAACAGTCCTTGTCCTAATACTATGGTACCTCCTATATGATGGTAGGGAAGTCAGAGAGATTGTTGGATGGATGGAAATGATGACTGACAATATTAAGGGCCCTGGATATGCAGGGCTCCTGATAAATATCTCTGAGGGGTGGAAGAGAGACCCAATGATCCTTTCAGCAGTCCTCATAATCCTTTCTGGGGGCTTGTGATCATATGCCTTGCAATTCCCTAACCGGCTGGTCAGGACACTCTCAATGATGCTCCTATAAACTTTGGCTAGAATTGGTTCCTCACCTCAATCTACTCAGGAAGTGCAGATTCTCCTGTGCTTTCTTAACTAAAGAGGTATTGTTGAAGGATCAAGTGTTATCCTGCATTATTTGAGCTCCCAGACACTTGGTGCTCCTAACTTTCTCCACGGAAGAGATACTTATGTGCAGTGAGAAGTGGTCAGCCTGCACCTTCCTAAAGTCCACAATAACTCTTTGGTCTTGACCATGATGAGACTCAAGTTGTTGGACTCACACCATTCTACCAGCCGCCCTACCTCCTTTCTGTACACTGTCTTGTCATTGTTGATGACGCCATTTGCTGTTATGTCATTAGTGAACATGATGATTCGGTTTGAAATGGAACTAGCAGTGCAGCCGTGTGTCAGCAGTATGAACAGCAGTAGGCTGAGCACGCAGTCCTACGGGGAACTGACGCTCAGCGTGATGGAGCTAGAGATGTTCCTGCCAACATGGACCGACTGTGGTCTTTTTGTCAACAAGTCAAGGATCCACTTACAGAAATAGGTGTTGAGGCCCAATAAGGACAGCTTACCCACTGGCTTCTGATGGATGATCATATTATATACCAGGTATGCTGAAGGACGGACTGAACTTGTTGCAATGCAATGTCTCTGTCCTTTGTGGAAATGTTATTTCAAGCAAACACATTTGATCACGAGATCATCGGGCATCAGTCAGCACAAGATGTTCTACAGGTAATCGATCAATAGGTACTCTGGGTGTGTTCGTTTCCCAATACCAGATCAAGTACAACCTTTCCTTTAGTTGGCTTATCTACATACTGCATCAGGAAACCTTCCTGAACACACCTAACAAACTTCACCCCATCTAAACCCCTTACTGTAAGGAGATGCCAGTCAATAATAGGAAAGTTAAAATCTCCCATCACAACAACCCTATTGTTATTGCAACCATTCTAGAATCTGCCTCCTTAGCTCTTCCTCAGTATCCCAGTTACTATTGGGGGATCTATAAAAAATACCCAGTAGAATTATTGCCCCCTTTCTGTTTCTGACTTCCATCCACAACGACTTAGTGGACAATCCTTCCATGACTTCCTCCTTTCATGCAGCCATGATACTATCCCTGATTAGGAATTGCACTATCTCGGATCGCAAGACCCTACAGCGGATAGTAAGGTCAGCTGAGAAGATCATCGGGGTCTCTTTTCCCGCCATTACAGACATTTACACCACACGCTGCATCCGTAAAGCAAGCAGTATTATGAAGGACCCCACGCACCCCTCATACAAACTCTTCTCCCTCCTGCCATCTGGCAAAAGGCACCGAAGCACTTGGGGTCTCAGGACCAGACTATGTAACAGTTTCTTCCCCGAAGTCATCAGGCTCCTCAATACCCAGAGCCTGGACTGACACCAACCTACTGCCCTCTATCGTGCCTATTGTCTTGTTTATTATTTATTGTAATGCCTGCACTGTTTTGTGCACTTTATGCAGTCCTGGGTAGGTCTGTAGTCTAGTGTAGTTTTTGTGTTGTTTTGCGTAGTTCAGTATAGTTTTTGTATTGTTTCCTGTAGCACCATGGTGCTCAAAAACGTTGTCTTGTTTTTACTGTGTACTGTACCAGCAGTTATGGTCGAAATGACAATAAAAAGTGGCTTGACTTGACTGGACTTGAGCTATGCCACTCCCTCACTTCTTTCGCCTCCTGCCCCTGAGACATCCAAGTCTCTGTAATGGCCACAATATCATAGTTCCATGTATTGATCCATGCTCTAAGTTTATCTGCCTAATTTATGATACTCCTTGCATTAAAATAGACACATCTCAAACCATCTGGCTGAGTGCATCATTGCTTTATCATCTGCCTGCCCTTCCTCATAAACTCCCTACAAGCTGTCACTACTTGTACACCAACCATCCCATCTACTGCTTCTTCATTTCGGTTCCTACACCGCTGCAAATCTAACTTAAACCCTCCCCAATAGAACTAGCAAACCTCCCTCCCAAGATATTGGTTCCCTTCCAGTTCAGGTGCAACCTGTCCCACTTGTACATGTTACCCCTTCCCCAGAAGAGTTCCAATGATCTAAGAAACTTGAAACCCTGCCCACTGCACCATCTCCTCAGTCACTCATTCATCTGTGCTATCTTCCTATCCTGACCTTCCCTCACTCATTGCACTGGGAGTAATCCGGAGATTACCACCTTGGAGGTCCTGCTCTTCAGCCTCCTTCTTAACTCCCTAAACTTACAACGCCGAACCTCTATTCCTCTGCTGCCTATGTCATTGGTAGCAATGTGTACCATGACCTCTGGCTGCCTAGATTTGTTGGAAAGATACAATACTGGTGGTTAAGAGACTTTTAATTAGACACATGAATATGCAGGGAATGGAAGGAATGGATTGTGTGCAGGCAGAAGTGATCTAGCTGATTTGGTGCTGTATTTGGCAGATGCTGTTCAGTAGACAGAAGTGCTTGTTACTGTGATGTACTGTTCTGTGTTCTCCGTGAACTGTTTACTACCACTCCCCCTTCCCCTAAAATTGTATGGTTGAAGGTGGCCAACACACAAGCTGCATTATCACCCATCAGCATAACCTCCTGCAATCTTAGATACAACCACTTAAACTAGAGTCCTCAACAGTACTCAAAGAGAACTCATTTGGCTCTTTTCAACCCTTGACAGCTTCCCAGTTACCTTTAGCTAACAAATTGAAACATGTTCATCATGAAACCTAATTGAACCTAAAATGCCAACCCTGTTTATTTCATAAAAGATGCTCCTGAACCTGTTAAAAATCTGTAGCTCTTTGTTATCATTTTATGTTTTCAATATACTGAGTATTTTGCTTTCAGTGGAGAGAAATGAGTTACTTTTCCTGATTACCTCTGTTAATGCTACAGACATTTTTCATTCACTCCAGCAACAATTATGCGGGAGCTATTGCTCTGACAATAATTTTAATGCAGCTTTTAAATCAGAAGCCTCAGGGAAGGATAAAAATCAAAGTGCAGGACGTCACCAGATGAATGAGATAGAGTGAAACTGAGATGCTGTTGGAATGAAAGGAGAGCTGTATTTGTAAAGATTTCATGGCTTGTTGGAGAGTGAGATACAAAATATCGCAGATACTCAAAAATAATGGATGGCACAGAGGCACAACAGTGGAACTGCTTCCTCAGTTCCAGTGATGTTTGTTCGATTCTGACCTCTGGTGCAGTCTGTATGTTTCCTCTGTGCTTCCTTCCAATCACTGATAGACGCAGCAATTTCAATTGACATTCCCCTTTCAATCAGACAGCTTTGAAACCTTGAATCTGGACTCCATTTCTTTCGTTCTACCAATGCTCCTAACCCCAAGAAAACAAACTGCTGCAGGAACTCATGTAATTCATATAATTCACTGCAGAACAAGAATCTAATTTGAAGATTTAAGAAGTGGCTGTAACTTACGACTTGTAATGTGACATGAAGCATAAATCCAATGGCTGCAGTTGTGTGACAAAGGAAAATAAATGGATGCAAAAAGAAATCAATTAACTTCAGCAGATGACGAAGCTGAGAAGCATTTTAAATCCCCTTGGCCATTAAACCATTCGGATTATACAACCCATCACTTCCTAGAGTGGTGAGGGTGTAATGAAAGCAAGCGCTTGGAAATGGCAGTCTGCCTGGTGTAATGAATGGATGCAAATACTAATGTTCATCATTTCTTCAGCAGCTGAATGATACGTGAGTCACTTCAGAATCTCAGACCAAGCCATGGAGGAATTGTTTCACCGTTTTGGTTTATTTTTTAGTTCTGAATTTTGAAGTACCCGTACTTTAATTTTCTTGAACGGTGCGGACAAAGGGAACTGGAGCCCCTGCTATGACAGCCTCCAGCCCATGAATAATCCAGTAGATGTCATGTGACTGCAGTTCCAAGGTGAAGATTATTAGTCATGACATTGAACTAAATAATTCAGTGATAAACAGAAAGAGCTCAATTGGAATTGGAACTAGAATTGGGATTGGTTTATTACGATGGTGTGTACCGAGATACAGTGAAAAGCTTATCTTGCATATTGTTCATATTCCTCAAATCATTATACAGTGCACGGTGGTAATACAAAGTAAAACAATAGCAGAATGCAGAATAAAATGTAACAGCTACAGAGAAAGTGCAGTGTAGGCAGACAATAAAGTGGAAGATCATCCTAAGGCACATGCCAGTCACAATCCTGATCCTGGATAGTCAATTCACAAGAGATAGGTCAGAATTAATGAATGGTACGTTGATCTGTGCATAAATTGGGAGGGATATGGACAAATGATGTACAGGTTTGAGCTAGTCATTTTCCATGAGACTGAATGCTTTCAGTGTGAAGCAGTGGTCGTCTGTTAGGGAAAGGGATCCTTAGCAGCTTTGAACAGAATCAGTGCCAAAGGGAGGTTTGTACATACAAGGACAATCTTCCTCTAACACAGTATATATTATACAAAGTGCTGGAGGAACTCAGCAGACCGGCAGCATTTATGGAAAAAAGCATTGCTCGGATTTCCGGCATCTGCAGATTTTCTCTTATTTGTATATTTTAAAGCACTATCTTGGAAAGGATCCATTCCTAATTCCATTGGATGTATTATTTCATCTTCCTTTCCTCAATGGAAAAATCCCAATGTGACTCAGGAACAGTGAAGTGTTTGAAATGGTCTCTGCATATTACACCACAGCCTCTACCTGAAGCATCATCATTCTCAGGGCCTTGGGATTTCCAGGCACAAGGCGGTGATACCAGGTAAATGCAGTGAAGCTATTACATCAGGACATGGTCCAGTCTATATTCTATTGTCTGTTTGTTGATCTACAGTCAGATGGAAATGGTTGATATAAAACAACCTTTCATGACACCTCATGATTTCTTAATGCCTTGAGAAAGCAGCCAATACAATCAGAGATTTCTCCCAACCCAGTCATTCTCTCTTCTTCCCTCTGCCTTCAGGCAGAAGATACAAAAGCTTAAGGGCATAATCCACCAGGCTCAAGAGCAGATTCTATCCCACTGTGATCAGATTCTTGAATGGATTTTGTGCACATTAAAGGATGAACATCTGATTTCCCAATCTACCTGTCATGGCTCTTGTACTTTATTTGTCCACCTGCCACTGCATTTTTTCTGAAATATTATATTCTGAGTTCTGTTTTCCCATTTTACTGATGTACTTACATAAGGATGGCATGCAAATGAGAAGCATTTCACTCTTTTGAAACATGTGACATAATAAACCAATTCTGTGATTCTTTAAAGAGTGATAAGACATTTTCCATTCAGCCAGAGGTAAAGGTACAACCTGATTTCTATCTGAAAGACTATGCAGTTTGTCACAGTACTTCGTTAGTGTGTCAGCTTGTGATTTGAGCTCTCTCTGAAGTGAGTCTCAAACTACAGCACTCTGGAATAGAGGTGACTATGACCACGATTCAATGAACATACAACATTACAGTACACAAACTGGTCCTTTGGCCCACGATAATCTTCTGAACATATTAAACTAATTACTAAAGTCTAACTAAAGTAATTCCTTTTGCCTCACATGTCCATATCTCTCCATTCTTTACATATTCATTGCCTGTCTAAAAAATTCTTAAATGCCTCCATCGTATTTGCCTCCACAACCACCCCTGCAGTGCATTCCAGGCACCTAGAACTCTGTAACAATCTTGCCCTGCACATCTCCTTTGAATTTACTGTCCTCACCTTAAATGCTTGCCCTCTAGTATTAGACATTTCATCCATGGAAAACCATTACCAGTTGTCTATTCTATCAATGCCTCTCTAATCCTATAGTTTCCATTAAGTCTCCCCTCAGCCTTCATGACTCCAGAGAAAACAACCCAAGATTGACTAGCTTCACCTAGTATCTTATGTCCTCTAAACTAGACAACATTTTGGTAGGACCTTTCTGCAACTTCTCCAAAGCGTGTAATTCCTTCCTATAATGGAGTGACCAGAAGTGAATTCAATATTCCAGATGTAGCCTATAGCCTCGATTCATAAAGGCAAACATGCATGTGCCTTCTTTCTTGTCTTTATAATCTTCGCAGCAACTTTCAGGGAGCTGTGGACTTGGACCCAAGATCCCTCTGTAAATCAATGCTCTTGAGGGTCCTGCTATTAACTGTGCACTCTCTCCTTTACATTTCATCTCCGAAAGTACTGTACCTAACATGCCCAGATTAAACTCCATATGACATTTCTTTACCTATCTGTATCTTAATCTACTGAATATCGATTGTTGACACTTTGCCAAAAACTTATAGGATCATCTAAAGTGAACAGTTATGAGCTTTGAAAATCAAAAACACTGACAATTTTGGAAATTTGAAATAAAAACAGAACAGGCTAGAAACTCTTGACCGGTCTGGCAGTATCCATGGAAGGAGAAGCAATAAATGTTTCAGGTACAGTACATGATCCGTCATCAGACTGTATGGACTTTGTTTAAAATATCACAACAAATTATGAGATTAATTTCTCTTTTATGTGGTGTATTTTTGAGAAAAGATCAATCAATAATTGTAGATTGTTACAATATTGTGTAAGGAAAGAGGTGAGATGGAGCAAAGAGGGAATATCAGTGTGTTTCACACACTTCTATAGAGGCACAGTGGAGAGTACCTGGACTGGTTGCACGTCAGCCTGATATGGAAACACCAATGCCTAGAAATGGAAAAATCTACAGAAGGTGGTCAATAAAGCTCAGTTCATCACAGGCAAAGCTCTCTCTGCCATGAAATACATTTAATGGAATACACATCCATTCTGAAAGATCCCCGTCATCCAAGCCATGCCCCCTTCTCATTACTACCAGTGGGCAGGCAGGATGGAAGCCTTAGGTTCCATACCATCAAGTTCAGGGACAGCTATTACCCTACAACCATCAGGCTCCTGAATCAACGTGAATAACTTCAATTACAACTACTCCGAACTGATTCTATGACCTCCAGACACACTTTGGAGGAAACTTTACAACTCTTACTTTCAATATCATATTTTTATTCATAGAGTTTGTCTTCTTTTGTATATTGGTTGTTTGTCAGTTTCTGTTTATATATATTTTCAATGAAATTTAGAACTTAAAATTTAAAATTTATTTAAATCTTGCATCCATCCCACAACATGAGGGAGTAAAACTCTTTGTGTTATGACTCTGATGCAATGTATAGACATGTGAGTTTAAAAGACTAATGGCTTGTAGAAAGAAGCTGTCTCGTAGCCTGTTGGTCCTGGCTTTAATGCTACGGTACAGTTTGCCAGATGGAAGCAGCTGAAACAGTTTATGGTTGGGGTGACTGGTGTCCCCAATGACCTTCCAGGCCTTCTTTCTGCACCTGCTGTTATAAATGTCTTGTAAACACAAAATAATCTGCAGATGCTGGGATCAAAGCAACACTCACAGCACGCTAGAGGAACTCAGCAGGTCGGGCAGCATCAGCGAAAACGATGAGTCAACGTTTCGGGCCAAAACCCTTCGTCAGGACTGAACAAAGAAGGACGGGGAAGAATTTGAAGAATGCTTGTAGGTTCAGTTGAAAGCCCAGTAATTTGAAAGACAAAGGGGTGGGGGTGGGGAAA
This sequence comes from Mobula birostris, assembly GCF_030028105.1. Taxonomy (NCBI): domain Eukaryota; kingdom Metazoa; phylum Chordata; class Chondrichthyes; order Myliobatiformes; family Myliobatidae; genus Mobula; species Mobula birostris. The sequence goes on along the minus strand of NC_092371.1, from coordinate 20,087,095 downwards.
CAGGGACATCATAAGCAGGAAAACAATGGGTAGTAGAGAAGAAGAAGATCTTGGTTTCCCTTCTGCCGTCATCAATGATGCCCTCACCCTCATCTCCTCCATTTCCCGCACTTCAGCCCTCACCCCATCCTCCCACAACCACAACAGGGACAGAGTTCCCGTTGTCCTTACCTACCACCCCACCAGGCTCCAGATCCAGCACATTATCCTCCGCAACTTTCGCCACCTTCAACAGGACCCCACCACTAAGCACATCTTTCCCTCTCCACCCCTCTCCGCTTTCTGCAGGAATCGGTCCCTCCGAGATTCCCTTATCGGCAGGTCCATCCCCACGGATCTCCCACCCGGCACTTATCCTCGTAAGCGTAAGTGCTACGCCTGTGCCTACACCTCCTCTCTTGCCACCATTCAGGGTCCTTCCAGGTGAGGCAACACTTCACTTGTGAGTCTGTTGGGGTCATCTATTGCATCCGGTGCTCCCAGTGCGGCCTCCTCTACATCAGTGAAACCCGACGCAGATTGGGGGACCGCTTCGTCGAGCACCTCCACTCCCTCCGCCACAACAGACAGGATCTCTCGGTAGTCACCTATTTCAACTCTGCTTCCCATTCCCATTCAGATATGTCCATACATGGCCTCCTCTACTGCCGTGATAAGGCTAAACTCAGGTTGGAGGAGCAACACCTCATATACCATCTAGGTATTCTCCAGCCCCTTGGTATGAACATAGAATTCTCCAACTTCTGGTAATTCCCTCCCCCTCCCTTCCTCTATCCCTATTTCACGCTGCCCCCTCCCCCAGCTGCCTATCACCTCCCTCATGGTTCCGCCTCCTTCTTCTACTACTCATTGTTTTCCTGCCTATTTCGTCCCTGCTTTCCCTCCCCTACCCCTTTGTCTTTCAAATTACTGGTCTTTCAACTGAACCTACAAGCATTCTTCAAATCCTTCCCCCTCCTTCTTTGTTCAGTCCTGACAAAGGGTTCCGGCCCGAAACATTGACTCATCATTTCCACTGATGCTGCCCGACCTGCTGAGTTCCTCCAGCGTGCTGTGAGTGTTGTTATAAATGTCTTCACTGGAGGGAAGTTCACTTCCATAGATGTGCTGGGTTGTCCATACCACTCTTTGCAGCACCCAGTGATCAAGGTTACAAGAGATCCTCAGTGATGTATATGTCGAGGAACTTAAAGCTGTTCACCGTCTCAACCCCAGATCCATTGCTGTCAATAGGGGTTAGCCAGTCTCCATTCCTCCTGTAATTCACAAACAGCTCCTTTGTCTTTGCAACATTGAGGGAGAGCTTGTTCTTTTGACATCACTGTATCAGGGTGATAACTTCCTCTCTGTAGGCTACCTCGTTATTTTTGAGATAAGGCCAGTCAGTGTACTATCATCAGCAAATTTCATTTGCCCATTATACCAAGGAACTTGAAACTACTCACCTTCTCAACTGAAGATCCATTGATGTTGATTGGGCCAAGTCTGACTGTGGTCCTTCTGTAAACCACAATTAGTTCTTTTGTTTTTTGGAGATTGAGGGAGATGGTGTTATCCTGGCACCATTGTGTCAGGGTGTCAACCTCTCCTCTGTAGGCTGTCTCATTACCGCTAGAAATAAGGCCAATCAAAGTCGACATACCTGATGTGACTTTCAACTTGTTTAAGAGAAGTGCAGAAAGAAGTAGAGAAATAAGCAGAAGATTACAATGCCAATTCAGAGTATGCAACACAGCTGCCGTACATGGCACCATCTTGTAGTCATAGTCATAGTCATACCTTATTGATCCCGGGGGAAATTGTTTTTTGTTACAATTGCACCATAAATAATAAATAGCAATAGAACCATAAATAATTAAATAGTAATATGTAAATTATGCCAGTAAATTATGAAATAAATCCAGGACCAGCCTATTGGCTCAGGGTGTCTGACCATCCAAGGGAGGAGTAGTAAAGTTTGATGGCCACAGGTAGGAATGACTTCCTATGACACTTTGTGCTGCATCTCAGAGGAATGAGTCTCTGGCTGAATGTACTCCTGTGCCCACCCAGTACATTATGTAGTGGATGGGAGACATTGACCAAGATAGCATGCAACTTAGACAGCATCCTCTTTTCAGACACCACCGTGAGAGAGTGCAGTTCCATCCCCACAACATCACTGGCCTTACGAATGAGTTCGTTGATTCTGTTGGTGTCTGCCACCCTCAGCCTGCTGCCCCAGCACACAACAGCAAACATGATAGCACTGGCCACCACAGACTCGTAGAACATCCTCAGCATCGTCCGGCAGATGTTAAAGGACCTCAGTCTCCTCAGGAAATAGAGACGGTACTGTATTTCTTTTCCCCCTGTAAATGCTTGATAGAAAATGAATCTCAAGTTATTATATAGTAGCACACAGTGTACATATGCATTTTGATAATAAATTTACTTTGAACTTTGTTACTTTTCAGAGAAGAGTGGCAGTCATTTTTGCACTTTTATTGCACAGAGCTCATCTGGGAATCGTTGAAAGAATTTTTTATTGAATCGCTGATGCTCACTTTCCTGTCCAAGTATCACCAAGATTTGTAACGGTTAGCTGTTGAGAAAACCAAACTGTAGCTCTGTGTCTGATCATCAGTCTTGATCTGCTTGACCTGCAGTCACTGTGCTTAAGGCAGGAACACTTCAAAGTTCAAAGGACATTTATTACCGAAGTATGTATACCATATACATATAAAGGTCGCCCCTGTCCCAGAATTGGTTCCAATGATACAAGAACCTGAAACCCTGTTGCCCGCACCAGTTTTTCAACCACTCATTCGTCAGGTCATGGGGTGTATTGAAGACAGAGCTTGATAGGTTCTTGATTGGACACGGCATCAAAGGTTACAGGGAGAAGGCCCGGGGATGGGGCTGAGGAGGGGAAGAAAGGATCAGCGATGATTGAATGGCCTAATTCTGCTCCTACGTCTTATGACCTTATGGTCTTATATACAACCTTGACATTCATTTTCTGGCTGGCGTCCACAAAACAAAGTAACACACTAGAATTCACGTTAAAGATCATACAAAAAAGACTGTCAAATATCCAATCTGTGAAAAAAAAGAACAACTGGTATTGTAATGCTAGGAGTATTACGAGTAAAGGCAATGAACTTAGAGCATGGATCAGTACACGGAAATATGATATTGTGGCCATTGCAGAGACTTGATTGAGTGACGGACCGGAATGGGTGCTTAATATCCAGGGTTTTGATGTTTCAGATGAAATCCCTTTTTACCAGTCGTCTCCAGACATGCAACTCATTAGCTCCTCGCTAACAGTCAATGGACTCAGCGGTGAGAAAACCACCTTTCTCAGACTCCATACTTAGATCCCACCAAAACCAGGAAATTGGGATGTCTCGGTCACCCGAACTGCGATCTGTGCGAATATTATGTAAATATTGCCAGCATGCAATTAGCCATCGGCAAGAAATAACAGATTGTATACTGCATACAATTTTAGAGAAAATATATTTACAAATGTCAGCCCTATTGAACAGCTCGTAAGGAAAAGAAAAAAATTCAAAAAGAGGCCATTACAGTTAACCCAGACCAAATATGCACCTAAGTTGGACCTCATCCTGAAGTTGTCTTTAACTCATGCACTAATGCCACAGTCTGTGTGAAAGCACACACCACCTTTCGATTGTTGCTCAATCCACTTCGAACAAATTGTCTTCTCCACAGGAGTATCGGCTTTTCCTCATTGAAGCCATTCATCTGCTTAAAGCACCTTGTGCAACAGGGACAGCATCCTCAACCATCTTCCCTCCTTTCTTCTCCCAGCTCCCACCAAGAAGACCTGGACCCACACCAGTGTCCGTCACAAAAATCTTCTCCACCCAGCATTTGCTAGAACCTTCTCCCAATTTCACCATCTTGGTTGGCTGACAGTACATTCCTAACCCCGTTTTCTTTAGCTCAAACCCAAACATGCTAAAAGCAGAACAAACCATCTTCTCCTCCCTATCAAAGGGAGGGGAGGAGAAGATAGCGGCTGACGCGATGTAGCGCGCGCGGCCGCTCTGAAATGATATCGTATTTGTAGGTAGGTACCATGCACAATCTTGATTTGATGGAGACAGCTGTAAGAAGCACAGAGGAACATCTGGAGAAACTTCTGAAATGCCCGCTTCGCTGCCACTGCTACTGTGTAATCGAGAATCTCCGGAGGGGAAGGCCCCAGATCCTACTGCCAGGGCCGGGGTTGAAGCGCTCAGCAGAGATGGTGCTTGGTGCTCGGTATCGGAGGGCTGGTCGGAGGCTCGAAGTTTTCGGACAGACTCAAGAGTCGGCTGTGGTCGGGTGCTTCCAGGGTGCTGCATCGGCAAGTTTGCAGCGCTGGAAGCTCGTGGCAGGGAGAGTTTCTTCCTTCTACTGTCTGCGTGAGATGATAGGAATTTCGAGAGACTTTGAGACTTTTTTTTTACTGTATCCATGGTCTGTTCTTTATCAAATTACGGTATTGCTTTGCACTGTTGTAACTATATGTTATAATTATGTGGTTTTTGTCAGTTTTTTTAGTCTTGGTTTGTCTTGTGTTTCTGAGATATCATTCTGGAGGAACACTATCATTTCTTAATGTATGCATTAGTAAATGACAATAACCCAAAAAAAACGCTCTTACAGAACTGCTGAAATGAAATACCTACAGCATTGCAGTAAAAATCTTAACCAGGGTGTTACATAGAAAAGATGCAGAGGGAAGTAAAGGAGGTGGGGGAGTTGCACGACTAATCAGGGAGAATATTTCAGCTGCATTCAGAGAGGACAAAATTGATGATTTGTTCACTGAGTCTCTATGGGTAGACCTCTAAAACAGGAAGAGTGCCATCACTCTGATGGATTTGTACTACAGGAACCCCCTCCATACCAGAACAATCGCCTCTGATCTGCGCCGACATTTATGTACCGGGCGGCACCTAATTAATTCACTTGTTTATTTCGGCTTTTTTTCTTAAAGGTGTGTTAGGTGCATTCCAGCCACCGCTGTACCGCTGAATTCTTCGCAGCCCGGAAGCTGGGGACAACTGAATTATAAGTCACTTATAAGTCAATAGCATCATAGCATTTTAAGTAATGTTTGGATATTAAACACACAGCGCATATTTTCCTCGTATGAACATATAAAATCATTGCAACACACCAATATTGCTGAGTCAGTGGGAGCCCTGGGCTTGTTTTCCTGCAACAAGATGAGGGGTGATGGGAGACAGCGATACTCGAAGGGGCTTCCTTATGTCCAGTCTATTCTGCAATTTAGTTTTCGTTGCATTTATCGCAGAAAACCCTGCTTCGCAGCGATATGATGTTGGAAATGGAAGCAACGTTTTCAGTGCTTTCGTGGCTATCTCAGGATATTCAGCCTTGACTTTGATCTGGAATGGCAGCACAGATGTTATATCAAACATACTTTTCAGCCGACTGTCATTTGCAAGTTCGAGGAGTTGATCTTTTTCCCGTGCTGACATGGAAGATTCACTGGAAACATTCACAAATGGGTCACGGACCCGTTCCTTTGCACGTCTTGGGTCACTGATGATCTCACGTGCATTAAAGTTCAACAGTGGGCGTGACAGAGAATGAGAAAAGGTGCAACTGACTCGTATCGTTTCATATTTCCGAATCATATCGTTTCCTCGCGGCTCGTGGCCCGTTCGCACATGCTTTGTGGCCCGGTACCGGTCCGTGGCTCGGTGATTGGGGACCGCTGTTCTAGGTCGTGTCCTCGGCATGTCGAAAAGCGGCTGGTCATGAGGCCCTGAGAGCAGGTCTCATTCCCGCAAAGAACCGAAGTCAGAGTGTAACTCCAGGTCAGGGTCTTCAAAGGAACTTTGAAAAGGAAGAAAAGAGATATTAAAGATAGAAATAAAGCTGTTTCTGAAGATGCAAGCGAAGGAGTAACCGTTTAGCACCATATTCACTCAGCTCAGAATAACAACACAATTATTTCCAAAAAAATGTATCACCAGCAGCAAACGTATATTTGGTCCTCTTTGATAACCAACCATAAATAGAACATATAGCAATAGAGCACAGGAACAAGCCCTGTGGTCCACTATGACTACGCCCAACACACTGCTGAATTAAAATAAATCCCTTCTATCTATGTGTGATCCATGATCTTCCATTCCTGCATATTTATATGTCTACTTAAAAACTTTTTAATGATATTGCCATATCTTCTTTTACCACCACCCTTTGCAGCCCATCCCAGACATCCACCACTTTCCATTTAAAAAAAATCATGACCCACACATCTGCTTTAACCTTGCCCCCGTCTCACCCTAAATGCCTATTTGCTAGTGTTGACATAAACAAAGCTTTACGGTTAGGGAACTGTGAACTGTGGAAGAATTCACAAATTTAAAACTGAAGTTTAGTATCTCCGGTCAAAATGTTTTTTATGCTGCATTGTATCTGTGCACATACATAGTTGTGCATATAAGCTCTACTTTGCTGATTTTGTTATGATTTTGCTGTACACACATTTGCTACTGCTCTTCCACAACAGTGATTACACTTTTATAAGCACTTCCTTAGGCCATATGACCCTAAGACTCATTTGGCCCATAGATTTTGCTCTGCCATTCAAGCATGGTTGATTTATGATCCCTCTCAGCTAAGTATAGTGAACTGTCATGGGATCCTGACTGTAAGCATTAGAGTAAGTATTCCTTAGGTGTTCTGGTGTACCAGGGGAGTTTTCCATGATCGCTCATCCATATTTATCACATTTAGTCAATCTCATTTCCCTGAGCAAGCATCAGTGTTCCCATCTGAGTTTCCACACTGAATGGTAGCAAGTAATCTATCAATTAAACTATCTCTTTTGGGCATATTAAACTAGGAGCAGTTACCAGGAACTGAATTAATGAATGCTGTTCTATGTAAGTTATCTTAAACAATAACAAAATTATTTTTAATCAATCTCCGATTACAGGAAAAATTTTAAATCAAGAATTAATAATCCTCACAGTTCATCCATCATTCTCAAAGATGCAACATTTTTCTTAATTACTTCTGAAGGAAGACTATTCTGTATACTCATTACACTGAAGTGGAGAAAAATGTTTTATTCATATATTGCTGGAATTTCTAATGTATGAAAAGTTACCTCACCAATTACTCCAACCTGATGGCAGGAACATTGACTTCTCTAACTTCTGCTAACGCTCCACCTCCCCCTCGTAACCCAACCGTTATTTATTTATATACACACATTCTCTCTCTCTCTCTCTCCTTTTTTCTCCCTCTGTCCCTCTGACTATACCCCTTGCCCATCCTCTGGGTTTTCCCTCCCTCCCCCTCTTCCTTCTCCCTGGGCCTCCTGTCCCATGATCCTCTCATATCCCTTTTGCCAATCACCTGTCCAGCTCTTGGCTCCATCCCTCCCACTCCTGTCTTCTCCTATCATTTTGGATCTCCCCCCCCCACTTTCAAATCTCTTACTAACTCTTCTTTCAGTTAGTCCTGACGAAGGGACTCAGCCCGAAACGTCGACTGTACCTCTTCCTAGAGATGCTGCCTGGCCTGCTGCATTCACCAGCAACTTTGATGTGTGTTGCTCACCAATTATTTCATTTCTTTGTGTGGACCTTAAGTCTGATGCACGCTTGTGTGACTTCTGTTGTGTAAACACAGAAGATCACTATATGCACCAGGTTCTTGGCCACTTTTGGAGAGAAAACCTGCCAATAGCCTTACTTTCGTAAAACAGTTAAAAAATAACAGGGCTCTGTTAGCAGTCGAGTTACTGGAGGAATACAATGGGTCAAGTAGCATCCACACAAGGAAATGGACAGTAGAGTTTTCAGGTCCAGATGAAAGGTTCCAACTGGAAACGTCAACTACCCATTCCCTCTACAAATGCTGCCTACTCTGCTGGGTTCATCCAGTAGCTTGTGCATTGCTCCAGATTACAACATCTGCACCTACATTTTGTTACTCCCTTGCAAATACTTTTCAAAGTACGTGACCTCTGAAGAACTCTGTAAAGACTTCTTATTGTTTTAAAACCCTACCTCTTATCTATTTACGTACTCTTTCCATGTCTTTGGGTCTCAAAGTTATCTTTTGCTGCCTTGTTATTATTGGTCACCGAAAGAAAAAAAACAACTCACATTTGCATACCAACCATCAATACAGCAGCACTTTCCAAAGTGCATTCCATCCCCGGACTTTGCTGCTTTATCGTAGGAAACAGGACAGCAGAATGCTGCACAAACAGCAATCCGACACATGATCCATTGAAATTAAGACCCTAAAATCAGAATGCATAGGATCAGAATTAGGCTATTCCGCCCATTAAGTCCCTTCCACAAATCCAATGGCCTGTTTATTCTCTGTCTCAACCCCAATCTCCTGCCTTTAATGCCTTAACCAATCAAGAACTCAACAGCCTCCACTTCAAATATACTCAGTGACTTGGCCTCTGCAGCAATCTATGGCATTGAATTCCTCAGATTCACCAACATCTGGCTAAAAAAATTCCTCTTATCTCTGTTCTAAATATACATCCCTCAATTCTGAGCCTGTGTCCTTTGGTTCTAGACTCCCCACTTCAGGACACATCCTCTCCACATCCATCCTATCTAGGCCATCCAATATTTCATAGGTGTCAATAAGATCCCCACCCCCCGTTCTAACTTCCAGGGAGTACAGATCCAGAGCCATCAAATGCTTCTCAACTTTTTCTTCCCTGGAATCATTCTCATGGACCTCCTCTGGATCCTCTCCAATATCAATGCATCTTATTTTAGATAAGGGGCCTAAAATTGCTCACAATACTCCAAGTGCAGTCTGAACAATGCCTTATAAGAACTCAGCATTATATTCTTCCTATTACATTCTAGTCCTCTCAAACTGAATGCTAACATTCCATTTACCTCCTTTACCATTGACTCTATCTGCAAGTTAATCTTTAGGGAATCCTGCAAGAGAACTCCATGTTCAATTCCACCTTTGATTTTTGAATTTTCTCTCAATTTAGAAAATATTCAATGCTTTTATTCCTTTTACTGAAGTGCATGATCATACACTTCCCTAAACTATTTTCTATCTGTAACTTCTTTCCCCATTCTCTCAATCTGTTTAAGTTCTTCTGAAGACTCCCAGCTTCCTCAACACTATCTGCCCCACCACCTAATCTTCGTATCGTTTGCACACTTAGCAATAAAGCCATCAGTTCCATAATCAAAATCATTGACATATAACATGAAAAGAAATAGTCCCAACACCGACTCCTGTGGAACACAACTAGTCATCAGCAGCCAAGCAGAAAATGTACCCTTTACTCCCACTCTTCGCCTCCTGCCTGTAAGCCAATCTTCTATCTATGTTAATGACTTTCTTGTAATAATATGGCCTCTTATCTTGTTAAGAAGCCTCGTTTGGCACCTTGCAAAGGCCTTCTGAAAATCCAAATAAACAACATCCACTGACTTTTCTTTGCCTAACATGCCTGTTATTTCCTCAAAGAATTCCAGGTCTCAACAGATTTGTCACCAAGATTTCCCCTTAAGGAAAACCATGATGACTTGGGCTTATTTTATCATGTGCCTCCAAGCATGCTTAATAATGGTTATCAACATCTTCTCAACTACTGAAGGCAGGCTAACTGGCCTATAATTTCCTTTCTTCTGCCTCTCTCTCTTCTGAAGGAGTAGAGTGACATTTGCAATTTTCCAGTCCTGCGAACCTTTGTAGAATCTAGTGATTCTTGAAATATCATTACTAATGCCTCCACAATCTCTTCACCTACCTCTTTCAAAGGGCATAGATCATCTGGTCCAGGTGACTTATCTACCTTCAGATTTTTCAGCATACCAAGCATCTTCTCCTTTGTAATAGTAATTACATTAACTTCTGCCCCCTGGCACTTCCAAATATCTGGCATGCTGTCAGTGTCTTTCATAGTGAAGATTGACACAAAACACTTGTTAGTTCCTTCAATATTCCTTGTTCTCTATTACTATCCTTCCAATATCATCTTCCAACTGTCTTTATATATATTTTGTATTCTCTTTTATATTATTTGCTAGTCGACCTTCATATTTAATCTTTTCTCTTACTTATGGTCTTTTTTATTGTCTTCTGTTGGCTTTTAAAAGTTTACCAATCCCCTAACTTCTCACTAACTTCTCACCATTGCTGTTCTTTTGCCATCCCTGTTAGTGTCCCTTTCCAATCAAGTTTGGCCAGCTCCTCTCTCATGCTTCTGTAATTCCCTTTATCCCACTGTTTATACAGATATATCTGACTTTAGCTTCTCCCTCTCAATCTACAGGGTAAGTTCTATCATATTATGTTCACTGCCTCCTAAGGCTTTCTTGTCCTTATGTTTCCTAATCAAATCTGGTTCATTCAATAACATCAAATCCAGAATTGCCCTTTTGCTACTGTGCTCAACCACAAGCTACTCTAAAAAGTCATGTCTTAGGCATTCTACAAATCCTATCTCTTGGGATCCATCACCAACCTGGTTTTCCCAATCTACCTGCCTATTGAAATCCCCAACTATCATAACATTGCTTTTTTCATATTTTTTTCCTATGTCCCAGTATAATTTGTAGCCCTACATCTTGGCTACTCTTTGCAAGCTCTTCACATCAGGATCTTTCAACCCTTGCATTTTCTTAACTCTTCCCACAAGGATTCTACATCTTCCGATGCTATGTCACCTCCGTCTAAGCTAGGGATTTGATTTCCGTTTTTACCAACAGAGCCACAACCCCGCGTCAGCCCACCTGTTCGCACTTTTGATACAATATGTATCCTTGGATGTTAAGCTCTCAATTATGATCTTCTTTCAGCCATGGCTCATTGATGCCCACAAAATTGTACCTGCCAATCTCTACATGCACTGCAAGTTCATCTACCTTATTCTATATACTACAAGTATTTATATAACACCTTCAGTCCTACATACATCACCCTTTTCAATTTTACTTCCATGTTACATTTCAACTCATTCTATTGACTGCAATGTTGCCCTATCATCTGCCTGTTCTTCCCCACGGTCCCACCACATTGCATCTACTTGTGTCCGAACTACCCAACCTCAGCTTTATCACTACGATTCCCATCCCCTGCCATGTTAGTTTAACCCCACACCAGCAGCTCTAGTAATCCTGCCAACAAGGTTGTCCTCGAGTTCTGGTGTAAGCCATCCTTTTTGCACAGGCCTCACCTTCCCCAGATCCCAATGATTCAGAAATCTGAAACCCTGCCTCTATGCCAATTCCTCAGCCATGAGTTGATCTGTCAAATCATTCTATTGTTATGATCCCCGGCACATGACACAGGCAGCAATCCAAAGATCAATTCCCTGGAGGTCCTGCTTTTCAGCTTTCTACCAAACTCCATCTATTGTCTCTTCAGGAACTTTTCCTTTTTATTCCCTATGTTATTGGTACCAATATGTACCATGACTTCCAGCTGCTCATTCCTCACCCCACTTTCGAATGCTGTACACCTGATTGAAGACATTCCTGACCCTGGCACTTGAGAGGCAGCATACCATCGGGATGTACTTTCACGTCCACAGAATCTCCTGTTTGCTCATCTATTTGATCAGAGGTGGCGAGTGTCAGCAACTATCTCAGTGTCATCACTTCAGAGGGCCTGTCCTGGGCCTGCCATGTAAGTGCAATTACGAAGAAACCATGGCAGTGCCTCCATTCCTTAGAAGTTTGTGAAGATTTGGAACGGCATCCAAAACGATAACAAACTTCTCTTCATGTGTGGCAGAGAGTATGTTGACTGGCTGCATCAAACCATTGCCCTTGAATATAACATGCTACAAAATAGAGTGGATATGGCCCAGTCTATCATGGATAAAGCCTACCCCACCTTTGAAGATGTCTGCACCATCCAGGTTATGCTCTCTTCCCACTGCTGCCATCAGGAGGAAGATACAGGAACCTCAGGACTCACACCATCAGTTTCAGGAACAGTTATTACCTCTCAACCATCAGGCCAGAGGGGATAACTTCACTTGCCCCATCACTGAACTGTTCCCAGAAACCTATGGACTCAGTTTCCATGGATTCCTAATCTCATGTTCTCAATACTTGTTGCTTGTTTATTTATTATCATTATTTTTTTCTGTTTTGTTCTTTCTTTTTGTATTTGCACTGGTTGTACGCCCTGTTGATGCAGTCTTTCATTAATTCTTTCAGTTATTGGATTTGTTGCATATGCCTGCAAGAATGTTAATCCCAGGAATGTATATGGTGACATAAATGTACTTTGATAATAAACATTGATATATGAACTTTGTACTATGAATTCCTCTATCGCGACTGCCCTCCTCTCCTCCGTCTCCGCCTTCTGAGCCACAAAGCCAGACTCAGTGCCAGAGATTTGACTGCTGCGGCTTTCCTCTACTAGGTCATCTCCCTAAACACTATCCAAAGTGTTGTTGAAGGTATGGCCACAGGGGCATTCTACACCAGCTGCCTATCCCCTTTCCTCTCCTGACAGTCACCCTGTTACCGATGTGCTGCACCTTTGGTGTAATACCTCCCTGTACCGTATGTCTTGTTGATCAATCCCTCAGCCTTCCTAATGATCTGCAATCCATACAGTTCCAGTTCCTGAATGTAGTCTCAAAGAAGCTGCAGCTGGATTCAATTCTTGCAGGTGTGGTTAAAAGGGACACTGGAGAATTCCCTGCCTTCCCACATCTCATTAGCAGAGTATTCCACTATCCTGCCTGATATCCTCACTGCTTTAACTGTGCAATAAGAAAGAAAAAAAGAAACATTAAATAAAAAAAAACTACCTACAGCTTTTGCCTCTCCTTGTCAAACGCTCAATGAGCCATAGACTGAACTCTCCACTCTGATACCACCCACTCATACAATGGCCACTCCTCGTAAACCTGACTTCTTTGCTCTTTCTGATGTTTAAGTTCAAGTTCAAATTTAAATGTCTTTCAACTATACATGAATAACCCATGAATACAGACAGATGAAAGAGTGTTACTCTGTGGCCAAGGTGTGAAACACAGTACCAGCAGTTACACATAGCACAAGAAACATATATCACATATAAGATAGCAGTAAAATACAGTCAAACAAAAAATATATATAGTTTAAAACCCTGAGCCTATGAATGTTGCAGCAATCTGCAGTCGAAAATAATATGGTTTGCCTTCTGCCGAGCAGACACGGGGCACACCAACACCAGTGTGACTCTCACGCCTCTCTCCTGGGCGGATGTAAACAGACCACGGCTTGAGGCCTAGTCCTCGCTACAAGAGAGGCTAAGCAGCTGCCCTGCATCGTCCAATAAATGAGTGAATCAGACTAGCAGCATTCCACATTAACAGAGTCCAACAGGTTCTTGCAATCCCAAGAAGAGCAATGAAGATATCACTCTTTGTCAGACTGCCAACTGCCTTCGCACACTGACTCCTCCACTGCCTTTCTGACGCAGGCAGCAGTATGATCCACACCACTGACAGAGTAATGAACATTAGTCAAAATGGGACAAAGCTCACCCACTGATCAAATACTACTGCATCCGCTTTGAGATATGAAATCTCATTTCAGAAAGAATGCAGCTGAAATTTCACTGGCACCTTGACCCAGATTGGATGCTGACACTTGAGTTCACCAGCCTCTGAGACTCAGGGTGAACGTGCCATAACTAGAGTTTGCTTTTCTATTTGAGCGCTAATTCACATTGTAAAACAGGTCACCTCAGTCGAAAGATGGCTCCTTCTGCTGGTAACTGGCCATTTTCCCAGTGTGGATTTATGGACTCTCCCAATAGCAGTATTGGAGAAGCAGAATAAAGAGAAATGATCTTCAAAGGCTGTGCTGACCCATGACAGCATGAGCTGCTGCTTCACCAGCTTTACTGGCTTTGGATAAAAGAGTTCCCTCACAGCTCCTGCTGGGTGTCCAGGTTGCTCTCAAGATCATTTGGGAAAAAAACACCGAAGGTATAGGCACACACCACAAATGAAATAGAAATGCCCAGGAAATGCAAAATCTAATATTGGAAACAGCTGTTGAATCTACCCACACATTTCTTTAAAGAAAACACTGGCAGGAGAAGTTTCAAAGTCAGAGTCACACTTATTGTTACAAGCACATGTCTGACCTGGTGTAATGGAAAGCTTACTTGCAGCAGCATTGCAGACACTTAGAATCAGATAAGCAGCTTCCATAAGAGAAACATAACATAGACTTAAATAATACACAAGTTTGGAAGAAAATAAAATTAGACCAGAAATGTCCATTTCAGTGCAAAGTGGTCAAAGTGTTCATAGTGTACATTTCAACAATGAAGTCTCCATGCTTAAAGCTGGCATATGGCATTGTATATCAGGGTTCTGATGAAGAAGGTATTTACCAACCTGTTCACAGCTCTGCTTGGATTAGATTCATGTGGCCACAGTACAGCGACAGGCAGTGGTCAGTAAGGGTAGTGAGGTGGACAACTTATGTCTTCCAAATATGTTTCTCCCACAGGCCTTGCCAATGGTGTAAAATCTTGCTTCTTGCTTCTCTGAGCAGTTAGACAAAGAATGAATGTTGCATTGGTTAATTGACAGAAAGTGAGGTGAGCTGTAACAAGATGGATGTGACAGCTTCAGCTGCTGTCTTTATGTCTGTCTCACGGGCCGGTGGCCACCTTGCTCTTCATTTATCATCAGGAAAGAGACTGATCCTGTCTCCTGCAGACTGTATCTCTTCCAAAGTTTAGTTACATATTTTACATCTTGTATTCTTGCAGATTAAGTTTCCTCTCTATGACCTTCTAGGTGTCAGCCTTACGATGCACAGATGGGTGTGTTGGTCTGAGATCAGCTGCCAGAATTTACCCCTCTGGGTCAATCCAAACACATAAACCTTAGCTCATAATCTCAGCTGATACTGCAGTGTAGAGTCAAAATCAGAATTTGATTTATTATCATTGACTTAAAATGGCATAAAATTTGTTGTTTGGCAGTGGCAATGCAATGCAAAGATATGAAAAGATTTTAATTAGAAAATAAATAAACAGTAGTAAATGTTCATAGGTTAATGAGCTATTCAGAAATCTGATGGCTGAGAGGGAGAAGCTGCTCCTGAATCGTTGAGTGTGGGTCATCAGTTTCCTGTAGTTTCTCTTTCTGATGGTTACGATGAGAAGATGGCATGTCACGGATGGTGAGGGTCCTTAGTGATGGATGCTGCCTTTTTGAGTCACTGCCTCTTGCAGGTGATGGGGACTGTTGTGTCAGTGATGGAACTGGCTGAGTTTTTCAATCCTCTGCAGCCTGTCATGATCATTGGCCTCAGATCCTCTATACCAGGTGGAAGGTTCTCCACTGCATATACGCATAACTTTAGAAACATGGAAAACTTACAGCACAATACAGGCCCTTCAGCCCACAAAGCTGTGCCGAACATGTCCTTACCTTAGAAATTACCTAGGGCTACCTATAGCCCTCTATTTTTCTGAGCTGCATGTACCTGTCGAGGAGTCTCTTAAAAGACCTTTGTAAGAGTCTTTATGACATGCCAAATCTCCTCAAGCTGTGAATAAAGAATAGGTGTTTGTGTGTCTTCTTTGGGATTGCATTGATGTGCTGGACTCAAGATAGAACTTCCGAGATTTTTACGCCTAGGAACTTGCAGCTGCTCACCCTTTCCTGCACTGAAACTTCAGTGATCACCACTGCGTGTTCACCTGACTTCCCTTTCCTGAAAGTAGGTGCAGGAGTAGGCTGTTTGGCCCTTCGAGCCTGCACCGCCATTCGGTATGATCATGGCTGGTCATCCAACTTAGAACCCTGTACCTGCCTTCTCTCCATACCTCCTGATCCCTTTAGCCACAAGGGCCATATCTAACTCCCTCGTAAATATAGCCACCCATATATTTCACTCGTGTACTGATGAAGTGCTGCATTCTCCAAACCTCTTTTTTTAACTCATTATCTTTTCAGCATCCAGTCATCACTGGTGAGGCCAGCATCCATAACTTAACCCTTATGCTCTTGTAAAAATAGTGGTGATGTTGGGAAGGAAGTTGCAAGATATAGACACAGTAATTGCTATATATTTCCCAGTCTGAGTGGTGTGCGACTGGGAGGGTAACAAGTAGGTCATGGTGTTCCCAAGCAACTGAAGTCCTTGCATTTCTTGACAAGGTCCATGGTTTTGGAAGTGCAGCCGGAATCGTAACTGCAGTATAGTTTTCAGATTGTACATACCACAGGTGCTCTGTGCTAGTGATGGATGGAGTGTATGTTTAGAGTGAAAAGTGAGGTACCAGTCAAGTGAGTTGTTTGTCCTACTTCACAACTGGTAGACTTGCACACATTCAGGCTAGTGGAAAACATCTTTGTACTCCTGATTATGCCTTGTTGATCGTTAAGTCTTGGAGTGTCCAAAAGTCAGTTACTCATGGCAGAATACCTAGTTTCTGGTTTGCACTTGTAAGTCTTTAAGTAATTTATTTATTTGAATCTGAATACAAGTCTGGCAGGGGAATCAGCTTTGTTGAATATCAAGGCAATGTCTCTCATATTAGATGATCATTGTCTGTCATTCCTATTGTACTAATTGTAGTGACATTGGAAATTATAGCACAGAAATAGGTCCTTCGGCCCAGCTGGTCCATGCTGAACATACCATCTTCCCTTCTAGTCGCAGCTTCCCACATTCAGCCCATAAACCTCCAAGCTCTTTCCCTCCTTGTATTTACTTAAAAGCTTCATAAGTATACCTGCCTTGACTGCTTCCTCTGACAGATCATTCCAGGTGCTCGCCACCTTCTGAATAAAGAAGTTACTCTTCAAGTTTCTTTTATGTTGGTTAGTGCACTGCTATTACAGCTTGAGGTGTTAGAGTTGGAAGTTTAATTCTGGTGTCCTTTCTAAGAAAGTTTATACTGTGGGAGGTGAGGGAGGAGATTGCTGAGCCTCTGGCGATGATCTTTGCATCATCAATGGGGACAGGAGAGGTTCTGGAGGATTGGAGGGTTGCGGATGTCGTTCCTTTATTCAAGAAAGAGAGTAGAGGTAGCCCAG
Source organism: Mobula birostris (assembly GCF_030028105.1). Taxonomy (NCBI): domain Eukaryota; kingdom Metazoa; phylum Chordata; class Chondrichthyes; order Myliobatiformes; family Myliobatidae; genus Mobula; species Mobula birostris. The sequence continues at coordinate 20,070,030 of NC_092371.1, read as the reverse complement.
GAAATTATAGACCAGTGAGTCTCACCACAGTGGTTGGTTAATTGATGGAGAAGATTCTGAGAGGCAGGATTTATGAACATTTGGAGAGGTATAATATGATTAGGAGTAGTCAGCATGGCTTTGTCAAGGGCAGGTCGTACCTTACGAGCCTGATTGAATTTTTTGAGGATGTGACTAAACACAATGATGAAGGAAGAGCAGTACATGTATTGTATATGGATTTCAGCAAGGCATTTGATAAGGTACCCCATGCAAGGCTTATTGAGAAAGTAAGGAGGCATGGGATCCAAGGGGACATTGCTTTGTGGATCCAGAAATGGCCTGCCCACAGAAGGCAAAGAGTGGTTGTAGACAGGTCATGTTCTGCATGGAGGTAGGTCACCAGTGGAGTGCCTCAGGGATCTGTTCTGGGATCCTTACACCTTGATTTTTATAAATGACCTGGATGAGGAAGTGGAGGGAAGGGTTAGTAAGTTTGCTGATGACACAAAGGTCGAAGGTGTTGTGGACAGTGTGGAGGGCTGTCAGAGGTTACAGCGGGACATAGATAGAATGCAAAACTAGGCTGAAAAGTGGCAGATGGAGTTCAACCCAGAAAAGTGTGAAGTGGTTCATTTTGGTAGGTCAAATATGATGGCAGAATATAGCATTAATGGTAAAACTCTTGGCAGTGTGGAGGATCATAGGGGTCTTGGGGTCCAAGTCCATAGGATGCTCAAAGCAGCTAAGCAAGTTGACTCTGTGGTTAAGAAGGTGTACGGTATATTGGCGTTCACCAATCACGGAATTGAACTTAGGAGCTGAGAGGCAATGTTGCAGCTATATAGGACCCTGGTCAGACCCCTCTTGGAGTACTGTGCTCAGTTCTGTTCACCTCACTACAGGAAGGAAGTGAAAACTATAGAAAAGGTGCAGATGAGATTTACCAGGGTGTTGCCTGGATTGGGGAGCATGCCTTATGAGAATAGGTTGAGTGAACTCGGCCTTTTCTTCTTGGAGCGATGGAGGATGAGAGGTGACATGATAGAGGTGTATAAGATGATGAGAGGCATTGATCGTGTGGATACTCAGAGGCTTTTTCCCAGGGCTGAAATGGTTGCCACAAGAGAACACAGGTTTAAGGTGCTAGGGAGTAGGTACAGAGGAGATGCCAGGGTATGTTTTTTTTACGCAGAGAGTGGTGAGTGTGTGGAATGGGCTGTCGGCAACGGTGGTGGAGGCAGATACGATAGGGTCTTTTAAGAGACTTTTGAATATGTACATGGAGCTTTGAAAAATAGAGGGCTATATGTAAGCCTAGTAATTTCTAAGGTAGGGACATGTTAGGCACAACTTTGTGGGCTGTAGGGCCTGTATTGTGCTGTAGGTTTTCTATGTTTCTGTGTTCTTGTCATGTTCATGTGGGTTTCTTTAGGTACTCTAGTTATCCTCCCACAGTCCAAGGAGGTACCATTTAGTAGGCTAATTGGTCATCGTAAATTTTCCCATGATCAGGCTGGAGCTAAATCAGTTGCTGGGCGGTGCAGCTCGCAGGGTCAAAAGGGCCTGTTCCACGTTGTATCGGTAAAAGAAAAATCAATAAATCCTCCCCATATTGTGTTTCTGTGCCCTCCTGAGCTGCATACTGACCATTCTTCAGCCCATTTCCAAATGTTTTCTAGGTCTTGCTGCATACAAGCATGGATTTCTTCACTTGCTGAGGAGCTGTGAACGGAACTCAACGTGCCCGCTTCTGACCTTGTGATGTAAAGGAAGTCACTGATCAGGCAGTGGAATGAGGAACTTTTTTTTTTATTTCAAAATATACTCTATTCAAAAATAAATATATACAATAAACCATTCAATAACTTTTCATCCTTTACATACGTTTCCATTATACTCAGTACATATCCGTATTTATAGCCACCCACGTGGCACTCCAGTAGTTCAGCTTACCATATCATTGTTGAGGGGTATACTCCCCGCCACCGAGCCCCTCCCACTCCCACGGGTGGAGAAACCTATACTGTGGTCCTTCTCCACCGGCCCCTTGCGGTGGCTGCACCGAGTTTCAGTGCGTCCCTCAGCACGTACTCCTGCAGCCGAGAATGTGCCAGTCGGCAGCATTCTCCCACGGACATCTCCATGTGCTGGTAGATCATCAAGTTTCGGGCCAACCAAAGAGCGTCTTTCACCGAGTTGATGATCTGCCAGCAGCACCGGATGTTGGTCTCCGTGTGCGTCCCCGGGAACAGCCCGTAGATCAGAGAGTCCTCTGTTACGCAGCTGCTGGGGATAAAACGTGACACTAGCCCGTCCATCCTCCTCCACACCCTCTTTGCGAACTGGCAGTGTGCAAAGAGGTGGGTCACAGACTCCTCCTCACTGCAGTCCTCCCGTGGGCAGTGGGGTGCGGAGACAACGTTCCGGGCGTACAGGAGGGCTCTGACTGGGAGGGCCCCTCTCATCGCCAGCCAGGCGAGGTCTTGGTGCCTGTTGGTGAGATCTGGCGATGAGGCATTTTGCCAGATGAACTGGACAGTCTGCTCAGGAAACCACCCCACTGTGTCCATCACGTCCTTCTCCTGCAGTGCCTGCAGGACACCACGTGCCGACCACTGCCTGATGGCCCTGTGGTCAAAGGCGTTCTCCTGGAAGAACTTTGCTACGTAGGACAGGTATGCCGGCAATGACCAGCTGACTGGGGCATTGCGCGGGAATAGGGCCAGACCCATCCTTCGTAGCCAGGGCGACAGGTAGAACCTGGGCACATAGTGGTACTTGGTCCCCACATACCTGGGCTCGACACACAACCTGATGCAGCCACATACGAAGCTGGCCATCAGGGTGAGGGCGACATTGGGGACGTTCTTGCCCCCGTTGTCCAGGGACTTGTGCATGACGGTCCGTCTCACCGCTCCATCTTGGATCCCCAGACGAATCTGAAGACAGCCCGGGTGATTTCCGAGCTGTAGGAGCGGGAGACGGGCCAGACCTGCGCCAAGTACAGCAGCCCTGGGAGCACCTCACACCTGATGACCAGGTTCTTGCCCGTTATCGACAGGGAGCGCCCTCCCCACAGTCCCAGTTTCTGTTTCACCTTGGCAGTCCGCTCCTGCCAGTTCTTGTTGCACGCCTCAGCCCCTCCGAACCAGGTCCCCAACACCTTCACGTGGTCAGACCTGATGGTGAAGGGGACGGTGGATCGGTCAGGCCAGTTGCGGAACAGCATGGCTTCGCTCTTCGTGCGGTTGACCCTGGCCCCCGACGCTAGCTCGAACTGTTCGCAGGTGCCAATCACCTGCCAGCAGATGCGAACTGACCTCGGATCAGAGCAGAAGACGGTGACATCGTCCATGTACAGGGAGGTTTTCACTTGGGTCCCTCCACTGCCTGGCAGCGTCACCCCTCTTATGCCCTCATCCCTCCTGATGGCTTCCGCAAAGGGTTCTATGCAGCAGACAAACAAGACAGGGGAGAAGGGACAGCCCTACCTGATTCCAGACCTGATGGGGAAGCTGTCTGTTTCCCACCCGTTGACCTGGACTGCACTACGGATGTCTGTGTAGAGCAGTCTAATCCAATTCCGGATTCCCTCCCCAAATCCCATTTTGGAGAGCACGTCCGCCATGTATGTGTGCGATATCCTGTCGAAGGCTTTCTCCTGGTCCAAGCTGACCAGGCAGGCGTTCATCTCCCTGTCCTGCACATAGGCAATGGTGTCCTTCAGCAGCGCGAGGCTGTCTGAGATCTTCCTGCCCGGTACAGCACAGGTTTGGTCCAGGTGGATCACCTGTCCCAGAGCAGACTTGACCCTGTTGGCAATAGCCTTGGACAGGATCTTGTAGTCCACATTCAGGAGAGAGATGGGTCTCCAATTTCTAATGTCCTCCCTTTCCCCCTTCTGCTTGTAGATGAGGGTGATGATGCCCTTCCTCATGGACTCAGACATACCGCCGGCCAGAAGCATAGCGTTGTACACTTCCAGCAGGTCTGGGGCCATCCAGTTCCACAGAGCCGAGTACAACTCAGCCGGTAAGTCGTCGCTTCCGGGAGTCTTACCCGACCCAAAGGAACGGATGGAGCCTGTCAGCTCGTCCAGGGTCAGTGGCTGATCCAGACTCTCCCGCTTGCTGTCATCTAAGACCTGCGTGATAGACGACAGGAAGTTGCGGGAGGCTGTGGATTCTGTGGCCTTTTCGTCGTACAGACCGGCATAGAAGGACTTGCAGAGCCTCAGTATGTCGGTCTGCGAGAACGCGACTGAGCCGTCCTCTTCCTTAAGGTTGTGGATCACAGAGCTCCCCCTGTGCACCTTTTGGAAGAAGAAGCGTGAACACGTCTCGTCCTGCTCCACGGTTTGGACTCTTGATCGGAAGATGATCTTGGAGGATTCAGCGGCGAGGTGCTGGGCTTGCCGGCCCTTCACCTCTCGCAATTCCTCCCTGACATCCACCCCCTTCGACTGCAGAAGGAGAAGTTGCTGCAACTCTGTCTGGAGTTTACGCAGTTCCCTCTGCTCCTGCCTTGCCTTCTGGATACCCTTGCGGATGAAGAACCTCTTAATGTTCTCCTTGGTGGCTTCCCACCAGTGAACCGGGTAATCAAAGAAGGCTTTCAAGGTTCTCCAACCTGTGTACTCCCTCTCTAGTTCCTCGATGTTCTCTGGGGTTAGCAGCTTTACGTTCAGCTTCCAAGTCCCCCTGCCTGCCTTCTGGTCCTCCCGTAAGCGACAGGTGGCTCTCAGAAGGCAGTGGTCAGAGAAGAACACCGGCGTGACGTCGGTGGACCTTACCGCGAGGGACTTGATCTTCCCTTGTGTGTGCAAGGTACAAAGCAAGTCACTGGATTGTCTTCTCCTGGATGGTCATTAACTTCAAGCTTATGAGAGCCACACTTAGTCAAATTACTCTCACCTCATTGCTGAAATTCATTTAACACACATCAAACTGTACCTCTTCCTAGAGATGCTGTCTGGCCTGCTGCGTTCACCATTTCCAGCATCTGCAGAATTCCTGTTGTTTGCTGAAATTCATTTCTTTGGTTCATGCTAGGATCAAGGCTGTGAAGAGCCCTGCTCTCACACATTGAGCCCCAAAGGCTGCAGAATAAGGCCACTGACTCTCAGTGGAATAGGGAACAGGCAGCTTTTAAGGATATCTGTATTTTAAACTGCACCTCCTCACCTTGAGTGGCAACAGGTGACTAAATCACCAGGATGGCAGGATGTGAATCTGAATTTAACTATCCTGAGAGAAGACAAGAGCTTTCTGCTCCCCAGAGTCACTATCATGCACTGTGAATTTCAATGTTCAAAGTAAATTTATTATCAATGTACATATATATAACACTGTATACAGCCCTGAGATTCATTTTCTTGTGGGCATACTCAATAGATCTATAAAATAATAATCATGACAGAATCTGCAAGTTTTCCTTTAGCATTGCTTTGATGTGTCAGGACAGATTAGTTGCTCAAGTCACAGAGCAGGATGAGACCCAGCAAAAAGACTGTGACCGATTGAGATAAATTAGCATTTAAAAGGTATGTTAACAATCTTCTGGGAGCAGTGGCTGAGGTCATGAATTTGCTCAAGATTTAGATGCTAGCTTGTTCATGGCTGCTAGGTATTGGTTGGGTTGTTGAGAGAGGGAGTCAGTAATTGGTGGGGCAATCAAGACAGAGAATTTATGGTCAGATACTTTAATGATAGCAAGAGTTAAAGAGAGATGATTGTTGGTAGTTTGAGGGATTTGGGAGAAGGAGAAGGAGAAGGAGAAGGCAATGGCTAACTGTTGAAATGATAGAACATAAAATAGTATAGCACCTTAAATTCCTCCATATACAGTACCTATCTAGTAGTCTCTTAAATTTCACTAGTGTATCTGCCTCCACCACTGACTCAGGCAGTGCATTCTATGTACCAAACACTCTCTGAGTAAAAAACCTTCCTTTAATATCCCCCTTGAACTTCCCACCCCTTAACTTAAAGCCATGTACTCTTGTGTTGAGCAGTGGTGCTCTGGGGAAGAGGTGCTGGCTGTCCACTCTATCTATTCCTCTTAATATCTTGTATACCTCTATCATGTCTCCTCTCATCCTCCTTCGCTCCAGAGAGCAAAGCTCTAGCTCCCTTAATCTCTGATAATCATCCATACTCTCTAAACCAGACAGCATCCAGGTAAATCTCCTCTGTACCCTTTCCAATGCTTCCACATCTTTCCTATAGTGAGGCGACCAGAAATGGACACAATACTCCAAGTGTGGCCTCACCAGAGTTTTATAGAGCTGCATCATTACGCCGCGACTCTTAAACTCTATCCCTCGACTTATGAAAGCTAACACTCCATAAGCTTTCTTAACTACCCTATCGACCTGTGAGGCAACATTCAGGAATCTGTGGACATGTACCCCCAGATCCCTCTGCTCCTCCACACTAATGAGTATCCTGCCATTTATTTTGTACTCTGCCTTGGAGTTTGTCCTTCCAAAGTGTACCACTACCACCTCACACTTCTCCGGGTTGAACTCCATCTGCCACTTCTCAGCCCACTTCGGCATCCTATTAATGTCTCTCTGTGATCTTCGACAATCCTCTACACTATCCACAACACCACCAACCTTTGTGTCATCTGCAAACTTGCCAACCCACCCTTCTACCTCCACATCCAGGTCGTTAATAAAAATCACGAAAAATAGAGGTCCTAGAACCGATCCTTGTGGGACACCACTAGTCACAATCCTCCAATCCGATTGTAATCCTTCCACCACGACCCTCTGCTTTCTGCAGGCAAGCCAATTCTGAATGCACCTGGCCAAACATCCCTGGATCCCATGCCTTTTGACTTTCTGAATACACCTACCGTGTGGAAACTTGTCAAGTGCCTTACTAAAATCCATGTAGATCACATCCACTGCACTACCCTCATCTATATGCCTGGTCACCTCCTCAAAGGACTGTATTAAGCTTGTTAGTAATGATAGGAGTATTAATTCTGTTATTTAATTATTGATTGCAATTTTCATGCCTGTTTTGGCTTCAACTCAAGATTTTGAATGCCAAGATGAAGAAGTAAAATGATTCAGTTTGGTGTATCAGTTATAACTTCAAACCAAACAACTGGGTAGAGAGTCTGTTCTATCCCTGCAAATCCTTGAGATTCGTTGCACGAATGCAAAGGCTTTATAAAGGCAGTGGAAGAATTTTCAGTTCAAAGCTTGAAATTCAAGTAACCATATAAATATTGCATTGAAAGTCATATAAGCAACTGTACATATCCACTGGTTGGTCCAGATGTTCCATTTTTGCATTAATTGCCCATTCTATACCATATCTAGCCTGGGAGCCTGCAGCTTCATGTGAAGTGACTTCTGCAGCTTTCTTAACATTACCATAGAATATAAATTCCAACATGTGGAGACCTGAATTCTCAAGCTGCCTGATTAGCTGCAGTAGGGAGTGAATGTGGTATGGTTCACAGCAAGGCTTCTGGGCAGTAGACTGCTGATCATTTGGGTGAGTGGATTGGTAGCCAATGCTGGGAGACGGGGAAGTGTATGGACAAGAGAGACTGGATGAGTAGATGAATTGGTAGCCAAGGATGTAGAGCAGTGTGTGATGACTGGCTGGCAGTGTGGTGAGTGGATATTGAGATAGAATGGAACAGGTTTGGGATGGTGCTCATGCAGGTGTGCTTTGTAATTGCAATGGCATGGGGTAGGTAGCAGGTTATGGGGGCAAGAATTGTTCTGGTAGGTTTGACCAATGCAAGTTTGGGGAGGGTAGAGTTTAGTATGGAGAGTGAAGTTGCACATAAGTACATTACTTTAAAGGTGACTTTGCAGAGGTGGATTGGGACCTTCTCAGACTGATCTGATTTGAAACACAGTGTAGCAGCCTTGTGGTACCCCGAGGTCCTGCTTCCACAACAACGCAAGCCAGGCATGAAAAATATGGGGGAGGGGATTTAATTGGTAAGTTAGCCCTGCTATGAGCAGCTGGTGGGAGAACCAGTGGCTGTTAATGAACTTGTGTGAAAGAACAGGTTGCAAGGGAATACGTGGGCACCAGATCGATGAGAGTTCTCTGTGAGCTGAAGAGGCTTGATGGCCCAAGTAGCTTTCTTCTGATTCACAATGAAATAATTTTGGATTGAAAACTTTCAAACTGATCTATCTTTTCAATTTATTTTGGAAATAAACCTTATGATTCAGTTTCGGGTGAAGTCAAATTATTTCATCCTTGAGGGCAGACAGTTTCCATTGGAAGAGGATTTATCTGCAAAAGGAAAATGAGGTTTTATGTGAAGGGTGAATCCTTATTTCACAAAGAACAGACATGCTCACTGTGAGTATAAAATTCAAAAAGAGACTGGAGTAATTTTGAAGTAAAGTCTAGTTAACATTGGTACTCCAAATTAACTTTACAAAGACAGCAAAGTCAATTGGATTAGATGAGTGTATGTTTCCAGATGGATATCAATATTTTTTCACTACATACAACAGGCCATGAAGATTTTTAGAACAACTTTTTAGTTACTTTATTCTTAAATGTTTCTCTAATATTTTGCTACTGAAATTCCTCTGAAGTGCTTTAAGAAACATATTTGTTCTGGGGATTGGGGATTGGAGTGTTTGTTCATGGTGGAACTCTGCCCCATATCAAGGATATAATTTGACTCCATGGTCCGGGATATTTACAGATAAGAAATGGAAGCTTAAACAACAGTAGAAAATCCTGTGAATACCTAGTATGCTCCATCTGTGGGAAGAGGAACAGATTTAACATTTTACATAGATAAAACTTTATCAATCTACAGATGCGGACCAGCTTGAGTATTTTCTTCATTTTGCTTTATATTTCCAGCATTCGTAGTTTTAATATTGATTTCACATAAAAGGAACCTCCCCGTTTGATCCTAAGCTTTAATCACAAACTCATAAGAACAGCACATTGATTAGATCCTTTACTTTATGTGTCACATGTATGTTGAAACATACAGTGAAATGCATCATTTGCATCAAATCAAATTACAAGGATTATGCTAAACAGCCCACAAATCTTTGACATGTCTTCTAAAGTGCAGAATCCAGAATTAACCAATTTTTCAGGGAAGTGTCACATGCCTGTTTAGTACGAGATAACTAATAATCATTACTGTGATTTAGAAATGAAATTAGAAAACATATCACACCAACAATTAAAACTATAATAAAAGCCAGGTTGTAGGCTAATCTGAAAGTCTTTATCAAGTGGTGATGTGTATAATCTTAACAATTATCAAATATGTTCTTTCATATTAAGGAGCTCTTTATGACATTCTTGGTTTGAGGAAGGCAGAACTGAATTATGTGAACTGTGTATCAGGGGAGTTTGAATTTAAATTGATATGTTGGAAAGAAAGTATTATTTATGACATTTTCTCTCAAAATTTTTCAGTGCTGACCATCATTGGTTTCTTTGGTAACTACATTGTCAAATTGTTGACAAAATTCACATCTGTATCATGTTTTCATATTTAAACAGACTTGCCCATTTCACTGCCACAATGAGTATGCTGTATTGAGACCAAGATATACTGTCTCTTCCAAAATGTTAGCAACCTACACTTATGTATAGCATCACATCATCTCAATGCCCTGTTCCTCAGTTTCTAGCTGTATTTGATACATTGAGCAAAGTTGGTACAACGTAGTCAATCTCCATATCTATTTCATAATCAATCAGCTTTGACTATATTCCAGTTTAGCTTTATGGCAAGTTTTACCAGCCAGCCACACGTAAAGTTTCTAGCCGTAGTCAGCAATACATCACAATGGATGTTCATTCTCCCTCATATTCCCTGTGCACTGCATTAAGTAAGCATGTTTGGCTACATGAAACTCACAGGCTTAATTTTGTCAAAATAACTCAGAATTATTAGTATGGGACAACATGATACCGTAGCAGTTAGCACAACAGTTCAACGCGCCTGTTGTAAGACTGGTATTTGATCCTGCTGCTGTCTGTAAGAAGTTTGTAGGTTCTCTCTGGGTTTCTCCTGGGTGCTCCAATTTTCTCCCATATCCCAAAGATGTACAGTGAATTGTGGTTATGTTATATTGGCGCCAGAAGTACCAACATAGAATGCCACTGAAATCAAGAATGCCATGAAATTTTCTTTATATGAAAGATCAATGTGTTATGCATTATAATTTCATTTCTAGATCAAAGCAACAATTACAGTAATCTTGTACTGAACTTGCATGTGACACTCTCCTGAAGAATTGTTTAATTCTGATTTCCACACTTTGGAAAGCATATTAAAAATTTAGATGGACGAAAGACAAGATTGATTCGGCTGGTGACAGAGATACCAGACTTCATTTAGACTGAGATGCTAGGCAAGCTGGGGTTGTTCCTTGAGAAGGCAGGAAAAGGGTACTGATTGTGTATGATCAGCCATGATCACAGTGAATGGCGGTGCTGGCTTGAAGGGCTGAATAGTCATAGTCATACTTTATTGAACCTGGGGGAAATTGGTTTTCGTTACAGTTGCTCCATAAATAATAAATAGCAATAGAACCATAAATAGTTAAATAGTAATATGTAGATTAAGCCAGTAAATTATGAAATAAGTCCAGGACCAGACTTTTGGCTCAGGGTGTCTGACCCTCCAAGGGAGGAGTTGTAAAGTTTGATGGCCACAGGCAGGAATGACTTCCTATGACGCTCTGTGTTGCATCTCGGTGGAATGAGTCTCTGGCTGAATGTACTCCTGTGCCCACCCAGTACATTATGTTGTGGATGGGAGACATTGACCAAGATGACATGCAACTTAGACAGCATCCTCTTTTCAGACACCACCGTGAGAGAGTCCAGTTCCATCCCCACAACATCACTGGCCTTACGAATGAGTTTGTTGATTCTGTTGGTGTCTGCTACCCTCAGCCTGCTACCCCAGCACACAACAGCAAACTGAATGGCCTATTCCTGCACCTATTGTCTATAAGCAGAAACAATCAGAGAGGGTTTTAATGAATACTTTTGAAGAAATTCCTTACCACAATGGTGCACAGTTTCTTGCTTCAACAAGAAAGAGACTGGAGGACTGGTAGAAGCTTTGAAGAGGGATTAAACAGCCTACAGCAGTGCAAGATAAGGATTTGGGAAAAAAAAAATCATTGATAAAAAAATTCTTGGATGAAGCAAACTGTTAAGTAATTTCCTGGTATGGGGGTTCCAATGCACAGGATCCAAAAAAATAATGCTGCTGAAGGTTCCAGACTCAGCCAACTCCATTGTGAGCACAATCCCCTCCACTATTAGAACATTTTTACAGTGCAGTGCCTGAAGAAGGTGACTTTGTCAGTACCTCCAGCTGAACTGTCTTTCTGGGTGGTTCCCCCTAGCTGTCAGTCTGTGATTTTGTATTGCCATGTGCTCCTGTCCCCGCTCCTGCTCTACTCCAGCCCCTGTATGACTGAATACTCCATCTCTCATCTGTTTCTCATTATTACCTGTATTGCTGCCACCTGTGTCTCATTGTGCTCCACCTATCATCTGCCTCTCCGTTTATTTCAGTCCTGTGCTTTCACCTGCTTGTTGCTTGATATTACCAGTGAATTTTCCTGAGCCTTTCCAGCATTTGTATCTGTACTGCGTCCGTCTGAATATTGACTCTGCCTGATTCCCAATTCTGGTTTTTGGATTTCTCTGGACGTTTTGATCGCTGCCTGAACTTTGACGCTGACTCTGTTTGCACCTTGGAATTTGTTACTCAATTAATATCACTGTGTGTACAGTACTGGGTCACCGATTGCGTCCCTGCTCCAGTGTCCTGACAGGCTTCCATCATTAAGGAGCCTCATCATCCAGGATATGCCCTCTTCTCATTACTACCATCATGGGGGAGGGACAGGGATGTGAAGGTGCACACTCAACATTTTAGGAAAAGTCTCTTCCACCCCACCCCAGCCATCAATTTTCTCAACAGTCCATGAACTATTTTGCCTCCTTTTTACACTGCCTATCTATCTAGATATTTATATAACTATCTATTGTTTATTCACTTATTGTAACCACAAAATAACAAATTTCTTTTTATATGTCATCAGTAGCTTCAGGCCACTAATACCCCATGTGGAAACTCAAGGTGGCAAATGAAACAAGTTTCAGAAGGAAAGATATTTTTTGCCACCACTTATGGGTATGCCACAGGAAAATGAGCAAAGGTTTGCTGTTAAAGTTGTATTTATTTACTTGCTGTGTGCATACTCTCTTGAGAAGACCACCACATCAACAAGGCCAATAGCAGTTCTTGGTTCGTTTATCTGGGGCTGGTTATCCATGAAGCTTCCACCAGGGGTTAAAAAAAAGATGTTCATTGGAAAAATATCCATCCTTAAAAGAACGATTTTGAGGTGAAAGGAATTTTACATATCAGGGTGAAAATATCTCATATGGTTACACTCTATTACTCTGCCATAAAATGTGAATTCTAATCTAATCTAATTCTTGATCAGAATGTATTTGTTGATCAAATGATCAAGTGGGTTGTTTCTAGCATGGGATTACCTTTGGGAGCGAAGTGTCTTGTTCATTTGTTCCGACTGTATATTCATGTAGTCAAGCAGAGCAGTCTCATTACTGAGCTTTGCATTGTTTTTCACTGTGTCACTTCCTCTGGTGTCAGTTCTTCACATCTGAAGCATTTCACACAATAGCTGCAAAATGATATTGAAATAAACTTAACAATGTTCAGTCTGAAACTCAATAGGACAGAGGTTGCTGGCAAAATTAAGTGTGAGTTTCATGCTCAGCCAGTAATTAGAGTATAATAAAACTATCTTGCCTCATACAGCAAGGAAGCACAGTGGTATGAATTGTGAATCAGCACAACTTATATATGGGAAGATTATCTCCACACAACCTTTCAAGTGCTGAAGTTCATAGTCAGTATCAACACATGTGCCAAGAAATTTTAGTGTTTGTCTATCAATGATCAATTAGACTAGAACTGCAAACTTTACAATTAAGGTATAATTTTTTTAAATAAGAATTATCAGTTAAACTCAATACAAAACAAAGGTCCTGTGTTTCTTGATGTAAGGGCTTTTTGTAGAAAGCTTTCTGCTTTCATAATATCTTTGGCATAGAAAGATAGTAATTAACATTATGGGATTTAATTTTTACCAATAATAAATTAGATTAAATTTTTTTAGATTATGAGGACACGCAGTGCTCTTTTATTGTTATTTAGTAATGCATGCATTAAAAAATGATACAATGTTTTTCCAGTATGATATCACAGAAACACGTGGCAAACCAAGACTGAAAAACTGACAAAAACCAAATAATTATAACACATATTTACAACAGTGCAAAGAAATACCGTAGTTTGATAAGAACAGACCATGGGCACGGTACAGTCTCAAAGTCTCTCGAAAGTCCCATCATCTCACACAGACGGTAAACCTCCAGCGCCACAAACTTGCCAGTGCAGCATCCCGGAAGCATCCGACTGCAGTCCGACTCCGAGTCCGTCTGAAAACTCTGAGCCTCCAACCAGCTCCCCGACACCGATGCACCGAGCACCATCTCTGCCGAGCGCTTCGACCCCGGCCCGGGCAATAGGCAAGGCCAAGGATTTAGGGCCTTCCTTCCGGAGATTCTCGATCGCACAGTAGCAGTGGCAGTGAAGCAGGCATTTCAGAAGTTTCTCCAGATGTTCCTCCGTGCTTCCTCACGTCTGTCTCTATCAAATCAGGGTTGTGCACGGCATCCTACTTCACAGATGCGATATCAATTCGGAACAGCCACGTGCGCTGTGTCGCGCCGCCATCTTCTCCTCCTTCCCTCCATTTATCATTTATCATTTTAAATGATAAAATTTAAAAATTTTATAGATCTTTCTCTCACCTAAATTCACCTTTATTTAACTTAATGGGATGTTGTCACATTCTCCAGGCAGATTGGGAGGAGTTCACATCCCAGACTGCTTCATAGCAATGATAACAGAAATACTTCCTCAAGAAAATCAGTATTGAAGGATCCCACAAAGAAAACCAATGGCCAGATGATTCCCAACCATTAGAGCTGCAGGGAGTCCACGGTGTCTGGTCTGTCCTGATGAACTCCACAATTAGAACCTTTGAAGAGACTTTTGGCTGCAGTACCAGAAATCACAGAGACTGGTTTGATGAGAATGAGGTCCAGAAGCTTGATTAAAAATACAAGGTGTTGTTGGACTGTAAATACTGTCATATGTCAAGGGGAAGCAAGTGCAGATGTAAAACTGGGACATAGTCCAGCAAAAACATGTGACCTAATGAGCAGATGGCCAGAGGAAGGAATACAGGAGCTAGCTACATACAAACCTGCATCAAGCGTGGGGTCATCAACACTGGCATAGACATCTTTTCCCAAGCTCTCTAGGGGCAACATGAAGGAACATCATCAATGATTGGCATTTGTTATTCATTCTCAGCTAGGACCGTGACATCTAGTATATAGTGTTTGGATGTGCTGATTAGACAAATAGGAACTCAAAAAATCCTTTCACACAAGTGACAAAGAAGTAGCAATGTTGTCACATCGGTAATTCTTGATTTTTAAGATTCACTTTGCCTCTGCTTCCTCCATTCTTACTTTCCCTTTAGTGTGGCAACTATCACATTCACTTCACATGCGACTACAAGGGGTTTCATACGAGGAACGTTTGATGGCTCTGGGTCTGTACTCGCTGGAATTCAGAAAGATGAGGGGGGGATCTCATTGAAACCTTTCGAATGTTGAAAAGCCTAGACAGAGTAGATGTGGGAAAGATGTTTCCCATGGTGGGAGAGTCTAGGACAAGAGGTCACAGCCTCATGATAGAGGGGCGCCCTTTCCAAACAGAGATGCAGAGAAGTTTCTTTTGCCAAAGGGTGGTGAATTTGTGGAATTTGTTGCCACGTGCAGCTGTGGAGACCAGGTCACTGGGTGTATTTAAGGCAGAGATTGATAGATTCTTGATTGGACATGGCATCAAAGGTTACAGGGAGAAAGCCGGGAACTGGGGCTGAGGAGGGAAAAAAAAGGATCAGCCATGATTGAATGGTGGAGCTGATTCGATGGGCCAGATGGCCTACTTCTGCTCCTATGTCTTATGGACTAGTTCCTGGTTCAATCCTGGGGCAGGCGCACCCAACTCAGGTAGGGATAACCAGAAAATCACCCTGAATATCTTCTCAACTAATTTTTCTTTTTCTGTGAGTGTTCTTGATTTCATTTCACAACACATTATATGTGCAAATCTCACTGTTATTGCAGCCTGATAAGAGCATACAGGACGGGTTCTGGTGTTTGGAATCTATGCTGACTATGGTGCCAGCCAAATTAGTTGCAATACCAGTGATCGGTCAATATCCAAGTCCCTCTTAAATGATACTATTGTACCTGTCTTAACCATTTCCTCTGGCAACTCATTCCATATACTCAAAATCTTCTGAGTGAAAAAGTTGTCCCTCCGATCCCTTTTAGATCTTCCCCCTCTCGTCCTAAACCTATGACTGACCTTTAGCTTACAACTCCTCTCCCTGTGGGAAAAGGACTGCTAAAATCCATCTTATTTATCCTCAATATTTTCAACATTTCTATAAGGCCACCATTCATTCTCCTGCATTCCAGGGAAAAAAGACTGAGCCTGGCCAACACCTTCCTATACTTCGGCTCTCTGGTCCTGGCAACATCCTCGTAAGACTCTTCTGCACTTTGTCTAGTTTAACCAAGTCATTCTTATAGCAGGGTGTCCAAAACTGTACACTCTACTCCAGGTGTATTCTCACCAATAGCTCATACAACTGCAATTATATTGTTCCAATCACTACTCATATTGCCCTGACTTAAGAAGGCCAATGTGCTGAATTATTTTGTCACCCCCACCATCTACCTGTGATGTTACTTTCAATGAACTACAGTATGCCCTTGTATTTCTTAGTGCCCCTGATCCATTACACACCCAAGTGCCCTACCATTCATACTACATGCGCTACACTGATTTGGCTTCCCAAAATGCACTGAAGTACATTTGCCATTCCTCAGCCCACATTCCTAACCAATTACGACCACCACAGTTGTAATCTATGATAACCTACTTTATTATTGAAAACCCCTCCCAATTTCATGTCATCTGCAAATTTATTGATCAAGCCTTGTGAACATAGAACATAGAAATCTACAGCACATTACAGGCCCTTCAGTCCACTATGCTGTGCCGACCATGTAACCTACTCCAGAGACTGCCTAGAATTTCCCTACTGCATAGCTCTCGAAATTTCTAAGCTCCATGTACCTATCTAAGAGTCTCTTAAAAATGCTATTGTATCCAACCCTACCACTGTTGCTGGCAGTGCATTCCGTGCACCCACCACTCTCTGTGTGAAAAACTTACTTGTATCTACTTCCAAGCACCTTAAAACTACGCCCCATCGTGTTATCCATTTTAGTCCTGGGAAAAAGCCTCTGGCTATCCACCCAATCAATGCCTCTCATCATTTTATACACCTCTATCAGGCCATCTCTCGCCCTCCATTGCTCCAAGGATAAAAGGACAGGTTCACTCAACCTATTCTCATAAGGCATGCTCTCTAAGCCAGGAAATATCCTTGTAAATCTCCTCTGCACTCTCTCTATTGTATCCACATCCTTCCTGTAGTGAGGTAACCAGAAAGGAACACAGCACTCCAAGTGGGGTCTAACTAAGGTCCTGTGTAGCTTTAACATTATCTCATGGCTTTTGAACTCAATTCACAAAATATTTATTTGAAGATGTGGACATCACTATCAATTCTAGCATTTATTGCATGAAAATATCAGTGGCATTGCTAGCAAAACTGCAGATGACACCAACAGTAATGGCATAGTAGACAGTGAAGAAGGTTGTCTAAGATTATAGTAGGATCAAGAGCAGCTGGGCAAGTGGGTAAAGGAGAGGCACATGGAATGTAAAGCAGATAAGTGCAAAATGAACAAGAGTTATACGGTAAATCGTAGGGCCCTGGAGAATGTTACAGAACAGGAAGAAGCAAAGATATCGGTCCATAGGTTTTTGAAAGAGGTGACATGGGTAGACTGGGTGGTAGGTTTGTTATGTACCCCTAGGGTTCATATTTTCTGTGGACTGTCACTTTAAAATGTCAGGAGAATGAGCCTGAAATTTGGACACCAGAGCTGCTCCAGAGAGAGAGAGAGAGAGAGAGAGAGAGAGAGAGAGAGAGAGAGAGAGAGAGAAAGAGAGAGGTGGAGTTATTTGATGGACAGTTGATGCTATGGTTTCTCTGTGGCTTGTTTTGAATATACAAGGACACACAGACACACACAGTTAGAGTCAAGATGGATTTGGTCAATGGAAGATACTAGTGAGTGGGTCACCGGTTTAAACTTTCAGTAGCCCAAAAAAGGTGAGTTGAGATCGATTCTGAGTATTGATAAATGACTCTCACAAGTTTTCTGCAACTAGAACAAGTTTGCAGGAAGAGAAGAGAGGAGAGATAGGTTTGAAACAGAAGAAATCTAGTGACAGAGAGATCACTGTTTGGGCTCTCTCTCTAAGTAGCCCGTGAGGGTGAATTTGTTTCCATTCGACTACGAAAGTGTGATTGTTACTTAGTTAATCCACAGGAGTGGGTTCTCTGGTGAGGGGGAAACCTGTGTGAATACCACATGTGTATTTACCCTTTGTCTGGGTGTGGTAGTTCACTGAAGAAAGACACCCCTGTGGCACATCACTGTTGGAGTTATTTAGTATGTCGTGGAACTGGATAAGTGGCTATCACGCTGTGTGTTTGGGGTAACCTTGTGGAATCTACTGGTGTGTCGACCCTTGCCTAGGTGGTGGTTCCCTTGAAGAGGACCCCCTTTGGGATAAGCTACGGTTGGTGATAACAATCTACATGAAGAACACAGCATGTCAAGCAGCACCTACAGGAGGATAGGAAATGGCACCATTTCAGGTTAAAACCCTGCATCAGTTCTCAGTATCAACATCTGCAATCCCTTCTGTTTCCATCGAGAACAGAAGCTGGGATGTCATATTACAACTGCACACAGCCTTGTTGAGACCACACTTGGAGTACTGTTTGCAGTCCTGGTCATCTAATGGTAGGAAGGATAATATTAAACTGAAAAGATCCACACAGTTGTTATCAGGACTGGAGGGCTTGAGTTTATAAGAAGACACTGGATAAGCTGGGGCTAATTTCCCTGCAATGAAGTAGGCTGATGGGTAACATTATAGAAGTAAGAAAAATCATGAGGGACATAAATAAGGTGAATCATCCAAGTCTTTCCCACAGTATGTGGAGCTTAGGAGGATAATCGTTCCTAAGTATGACTCCTTTGCTTATTTTTTTGGAAATGGCTCTATTTCTATTTTTAATGTACTTATTTTTCCCTTTCAGAGTTCTTTTGGAGACCCTGACCTGGATTTACACACTGACTTTGGGTTTTTGGGGAAATGAGACCCGTTCTTGGCGTCTCACGACTGACCGCTATTTGATATGCCAAGAACACGGCCTAGAAGACAAGCATGCATTTAGGGTTCTGGAATTTTGTGGCTTTGGAGGCAGGTGGATTCAAGGTCAGTGCTGCCGTAGGAAATTGGTGTGTCACAGGAGACAGAAGACTGAAAGCAGTGAACTGACTGCTGGCTGTGTGCCCAGAGACCTGAGTTCTTTGGGTACGGAGCTCAGAAGAAGGGACGCAACAGACTTTTCACACCAAAAATCACTGAGTTGTTTTGTTATGTCTCCCCTCTCACACTGAAACGGGGACACCTCTTTTTCCCTTTTAGGGAGAGAGAGAGAGCCTGTGATAAATTGTATACCGAGTGAATGAGTAGTCTTTGGGGTACTGCAAGTTTGTGTTTTTATTGATGCTTTGATGCATGCTTCTGTGCTTGGTGCGGGTGCTGGTGGGGGGGGAGTCATTGCTTTGCTGCTGCTTATGTGTGGGGGAGGGTGCTTGGGATGGAGCTTTGGGGTTCTATCATTTAACCGTCATTCATTCTTTGAGGTACTCCTCTGTTTTCATGGATGTTTGCAAAGAAAAAGAATTTCAGGACGTATATTGTATACATTTCTCTGATATTAAATGTACCTATTGAAACTAGTGGGCATTGATTTTTTAGGTGAGAGAAGCAAGATTTTGGCCACGTTGGTGGATCAACAGTTATTTATTGGCTAAACTGGGTAGTGGCAACAGAGCTCTCTCCCTGAAAGATATTAGTGAACCAGATGGGATTGAATGACAGTCTAGTAGTTGTATTTTTAATATTTCTGAGCAGTTTTTTAAGAAAAAAAATTGTATATTTATTTGATTACTTGAGCTTCAACTCTTCAGCTGTCATTTCGAACTCCTGTCTCAGGATAAGTTGTCCAGAGCTCTGGTTGCTGGTCCAGTAACTTAACCACAATCCTACCATTCCAGTTAATTACATTATGACAACCACTAAACAATTACCATTGTTATTGTCCCACTAAGCATTCAACTGCCTGGAAAATCATCCTCAGAGAGCTGTGCTAAACAGATTATATGATTATGTGTTGGCATGGCTGTCTGCTACCAAGCAGGGATGAATTTTGGGCAAATGCTTCCTGCTTTCTAGTGACTAAAAAACCCACAGATATTGCCAAATAATGGTTACAGTGACATTATCCTTTCTTTCTCATTTGGAATGATTAGAAAAGCAACAGGCAGGTGTTGGAAGTAATTTAGGGAAACTCATTTCTCATCTGATTTGAGCTGTGAGGTCTGCTCATGATGTTTGAAAAGGGCAAACTCCAAATCAGATTAGGTCAAGTCACTAGGCAAGGATCAGGTTTGTAGTTTGCTAACAACTCAGCTTGTTTAAATTCACTCCCAGCTTCAATCCTAACTGTGTGGAATTTGCATCTTTTCTTTGTGGTTACGTGCTCAAGCTTCCATCTAACCAACAAGTGTAGCCCCCCTGGCCAGCCTCAGGGTCGCTCGGCTTGCTGTTGTCTAGGGAAACAGTCCTCGGCCCCGCCAAACTGGGTAATTAGTTTGTGTGGATGCTGTGTGATGTACCCCACCCCGCCCAAATAACAGACAATACATCGGATACGATTAAATGATTTACGGTTTATAGATATTACTGGAACTATATAATTAATAGAGAATAAAATATAAAAGGAAAATCAAAGGCGCCACACTTATCAAAGTTCAATCTCTTCGTGCACAAAACAGTTGGAGCTCAGGACCCTTCTTCTTCACCCTGCGACCCCTCGGACCACCTTGACTGGCCGTTTGGGACCAACAATAGTGGACTACCAGACGCTCCACATGAGTCCTTCTCCGTCTCCTCTCCTTGCCAAATGCCCTCCTCGGGATCTGACCCCGTTAGGGGACTCACAGCACCTGGTCCATCCTCTGTCTCTCTCTCCCGCCTTCTGCCCCAAAACCCCACGCATACAATCTCTTACAGACACCCCACAGGCATAACAACTAACCCAATTGGTTCATTTGTCCTCTTATCAGTAGATAATCCAAAACAAACTACCAGTGCAAGGACCTTCTCAGTGTTTAACATAACAAAGTAGCGTTCCCAAGTATAACATAACAAAGGAGCCATTTTAATTAGCCTATGCAGTAACATGAAAGACGAAACCCCCTTACACAAGGGAACCCTTTAATAGTCTTATAACAGTGGGGTAGAAGCTGTCCTTGAGTCTGGTGGTATATGCTTTCAGGCTTTCGAATCTTTGGCCAAATGGAAGAGGGAATAAAGTAAATGTCCAGGGAGGATAGGATCTTTAATTCTGCAGACTGCTTTACTGAGGCAGTAAGAAATATAGGCTGAGTCCGTGGAAGGGAGGTTAGTTTCTATGATGTGCTGAACTGTCTCCACAATATCTGTAGTTCCATGCTTCAGTTTTCTCCAACATCCCAGAGGCATAGGGTCTTATGAGCAAACTGGCCACTGGAGTTTATTCCTGGTGTAGGTGGGTAGCAAGTGAAACAGGGTGAAGTTGATGGTGAGGTGTGAAGAACAGGTTATAGGGAAAATAAATGGGACAGTGATAACCCTTGCACAATACTGATTAGCTAGCTACTAGATGTTTCTACCATTATAAATTAGCAGATGCAGGATAAGGCTACGTGATGTTATCAGGAATCTTGATCAATCATTGTCATTATTTGCATATCCTCATACTAAAGGTAGTAACAAGTGACCTAATCATTCTGAATGTGTCTTTGAAACAATTTTGATTGGATTTTATCTTCCTGAAGAAGATGCCATTGCAGATATTGTTTTAAAGGGTTCTGCCTAATAGCTGTTCATCAAACCTTGCACTGACTGCTCCAAATAACACTGGAGAGTTGTGAATTGACTACTTGAAATTCCTTCCATTTATAAATGTGATAACCCAATTCAGAAGGCTTCTTCTGGCAGCTTGTGCATCCTGTCACGCACAGGAGTGTAATTGTATTCTATACTCCTGCTGGCAAGGTCAGAGATTCGGGTCACTGACTGCGATTCAACATGGCAGTCACAACAAGTAATCAAATACTGTACTCTACAAGAAGAGTCAATGACTCTTGACTTCCCCGGAAACTTTTCACCCCTTTTTCACCTTGTTCCGTCAAACCAAACACTCTAACAAGGGTATTCAGCACTGTACCGTGTGTGGGCAGCTAATGCCGATAGACTGGAATATTTTACTGTTAACACTAATATATGCTGTGAGTTGGTACTGTCGCCGTCACTGTACAGCACATCCAGTTCCTCCAGGCTTCCTCAAGACACTAACCAATTTACAGCAAAGAGAAACCAGTGTGATTCCAGGACTTCCTAAAGAAGGGGTCTCTCAGTACAATTACAACGATTGCTTCTTTAAATAATTTCTAACAAAAAGGTACTGTTTGCTTTCCCTGGGGTTGCCATTAATTATAGGGAAGTGTCAGACATGAGCAAGAGCCTGAATCCACTGTAATTTGCCTATCACCACAACAGGTCTACAGCAGACACAATCTCACTAGCCCTCCACTCTGCTTTGGAGCACTGACACAACCACAAAACATCTGTACCAATCACACTCAGCACTCAGCACTTATTCCCTCAGTACTAATCACCAAACTTCAAAACCTAGCTCTCTGTACCTCCTTCTGCAACTCAGTCTTAGGCTGCCTTATTGGGAGACCACAGTCAATGTAAATTGTTAATAGCATCTTCTTGCTGACAATCAACACAGGCACACATCAGGAAAGCTTGCTTAGCCCACTGTTCTATTCTTTGTATATTTACAACTGTGTAGCTAAATTCAGCTCAAACCCCATCTATAAATTTGCCAATGACAGCACTTCTGTTAGTATAATCTCAGATGGAGATGACAAGACTCTGGGAGTGAGATATATTGGCTAAATGAAGCATATTACAACAATGTCCTTACACTAATATCAGCAAGACCAAGGAATTGTTTGTGGATTTCAGGAAGGAGAAATCGCGAGAACCCACACCAGTCCTAATCGAGTGGTCCACGGTGGAAAGGGTGTGCAGCTTCAAGTTCCCGGTGTCAATCTTGCACAGGGTTGTTCTCCGATCAGTTTCATGTTCACAGGATCTACACTGGAAAGGAATCCCCTGCCTGGCTTTAACACTCCAAAAATACAAAGTCCATGTTAAATGCTGGACATTTTGTTAACTGTATCATTGGCTAAAATGAAATATCAAGCATTATGTAGACAATCATAACATATGTCCATAATTATCTCTGATCAAAGATGAAAAAGTTCAAACTGCTAGTTGCTATTCTTTTATTGTAATTAAGCAAGAATCTAAAGAAAGCAGCACAAAACAGAGCTTTTAGACAAATGAATGCACTTGAAATGTGTGCTGCTGTTTCACATGCTGACTCTTGAAAACCTAATTTATAGTGTGAAAGTGCAACCATTGTGTCAACAAAGCAGGTTTGAGGTATTGAGATGATTTAGTTTACATTTTGTAGCAATTCACAACCTTTAGTGATTTCATCAGCTTCGGGCTTTGAACAAATGTATTCGACAAATGAACTGAAATGGACAGAACAAACAAAAAGCATCCTAATTCATTACAGGTGAAATAAGCAGACCAATTGTGGAAGCAAATGTCAGTCTGTGAAACATGATGTGTGTAATTACATGGGCAGAAAGAAAACCAAGAGAGTAAATGGGGATTTATGATGCACGAGGAAAGCTATTTCTGAAAGCCACCAGTATAACAATCAATGATTGCTGATTGATCATTTTTTCTCATTGTCAATGAAAGATTTCCTGGATAATTTTATATGTGAAGGCTACCATGGTCTTTTCTTTCAAAATAATATCTATTTATATTCAGTGGCCCACTTTAATAGGTACATAATGCAAATAAATGCAAATATCTAATCAGCTCATCAATCATAAAAGCATACAGACATTTTAAGAAGTTCAGCTGTTATTCTGATCAAACGTCAGAATGGTGAAGAAATATGATCTAAGTGTACTTGACCGTGGAATGATATTGGTGCCAGATGGGGTGGTTTGAGTATCTCAGAAACTGCTGATTTTCTGGGATTTTCACACACAGTATTCTCTTGAGTTTTCAGAGACTGGTGTGAAACACTCAAAAAAAAAAAAATCCAGTGAAAGGCATTTCTGTGGGTGAAAACAATTTGTTAATTAGAGAGGTCAGAGGAGAATGGCCAGACTGGTTCAAATTGACAGGAAGGTGACAGTGACTCCAATAACCATTCATGACAACAAGGTGTACAGAAGAGCATTTCCAAACACACAACACATCAAAACTTTAATCATGGGGCTACAGCAGCAGAAGACCATGAACATACACTCAGCGGCCACTTTATAAGGTACAGGAGGTACTTCATGAAGTGGCCATGGAGTGCACTATGGCACAGCTCCAAATAGAACACTCCCACCACCCCCATTTCCACTTCTTCTCTCACTGTAGCTGTGCAACTTAATTGTTCTCTCATGCTGGTCATTTCTACAAAGAACAGTTGGCCAGTTACCTAGGCTTCAATAATTTACAGCAGTCCATCAGTCCATCACCATACCTCAGGGATGAGGGAGGAAACCAGAGTATACCCAGCGGAAACCCATGCAGTGACAGCCAGAATGTGTGAACTCGGCGCGCAAGCAACTGGGGTCAGAATGAAATCCAGATCCTTGGAGTTGTGTGGTAACAGCCTTCACCGTTGTTTCCAGATTGTCCAATTGAATACCTGCACATGACTCACCAGGCCACTCACTATCCCAATGACAGGCCTGATAGGATCAGCAGATAAACCCCATAATGCGCTCTGTGCTGCTCTGTGTTCACTGTCACATTGGTAATCACGTGACAAACCCTTGCATCACTTGATTTCTAAACACAATAGTTTGGCTGGAAATTTTGATGTGGACTCTCAGCTGTATCCTATGTTGGGCTAGCAAGTTGCCACATATCCATCCTCCACCCTAAAAAAGAACAAGTTTGTGGGATATCACTAAAGCTTCCATGTCAGTAACTTGGACAGAATCGTGAATTTGAAAAATTCTGAATTAAATAAAATATAGATGACCTCTCTGTTTACTTGTATGCAGATTTGTGGATTGGTATTTTAGACACACAATATCCAGACAATGAAAATCAAAAAAAAAGATCTGCAATTACTAGAAGTCTAAAATGGAAATGAAAAAATAGTGGAAATGCTCTATGAGGCTAACATCTGTGGTGGAACAGAGTCCAAGACAGTTTACAAATGGAAAGACAAGGGCTGATTAGAGGCAGTCTTGTACGTAGATAACTGTGCTTTTTGAAGATGTGACTAAGAAGATTGACGAGGCCAGGGCTGTTAATGTTGCCTACAGGGACGCCATCAAGGCTTTTGACTAGGTCCTTCATGGTAGGCTGGTCCAGAAGTTGAAATAAAATTGGATCCAGTGTGAGCTAGTCAATTGGATACTAATTTGCTTGATTGGAAGGAGACAGAGGTGTTAGTGGAGGGTGTTTTTCAGACTAATGTGCCGTGGGGATCAGTGTTGGGTTCCTTGTTGCTTATTAAAATGAAGAAAGATGTCTAAGGTCAGAACAGCAACTAGATCAACTAGGAAAGGGGGCAAAGGAATGGCAGATGGAATTTAACTCATTCAGGTGTGAAGTGATGCATTTTAAAGAGGTTTAAATAGGGCAGGACAGACACAGTGAATTGTAGAGCCCTGGGGAGTGCTGTAAAAACAGAGAAACCTTGGGGTTCAAATACATAGAACAGTTCCTGAGAATGACAAAAAAAGTAGATGAGATGGTGATGATGGCAGAATGGCCCACCTAACATATCATATAGTCATAGACATAGTCATACTTTATTGATCCCGGGGGAAATTGGTTTTCATTACAGTTGCACCTTAAATAATATATAGTAATAGAAATAGTAATAGTAATACTACTATTAGTAAATAGTAATAGTCATGGAAATAACAACTAGTAATAGAATAGTAATAGAAAAATAGTAATAAATAGTTAAATAGTAATATGTAAATTATGCCAGTAAATTATGAAATAAGTCCAGGACCAGCCTATCGGCTCAGGGTGTCTGACCCTCCAAGGGAGGAGTTGTAAAGTTTGATGGCCACAGGCAGGAATGACTTCCTATGACGCTCTGTGCTGCATCTCGGTGGAGTGAGTCTCTGGCTGAATGTACTCCTGTGCCCACTCAGTACATTATGTAGTGGATGGGAGACATTGTCCAAGATGGCATGCAACTTAGACACCATCCTCTTTTCAGAAACCACCGTGAGAGAGTCCAGTTCCATCCCCACAACATCACTGGCCTTATGGATGAGTTTGTTGATTCTGTTGGTGTCTGCTACCCTCAGCCTGCTGCCCCAGCAACAACAGCAAACATGATAGCACTGGCCACCACAGACTTGTAGAACATCCTCAGCATCGTCCGGCAGATGTTAAAAGACCTCAGTCTCCTCAGGAAATAGAGATGGCTCTGACTCTTCTTTAGACAGCCTCAGTGTTTTTAGACCAGTCCAGTTTATTGTCAATTCGTATCCCCAGGTATTTGTAATCCTCTGCCATGTCCACATTGACCCCCTGGATGGAAACAGGGGTCACCGATACCTTAGCTCTCTTCAGATCTACCACCAGCTCTTTAGTCTTTTTCACATTAAGCTGCAGATAATTCTGCTCACACCATGTGACAAATGGTGTGCATAGGGCACTGAATATAAGAGTTGGAGCATCATGCTAAGGCTGTGCAAGACGTTGGCGATACTGCAGCTAGAATATCGTGTGCAGCTCTTGTCAGCTTAGAAAAATAGAGGGCTATGGGAAACCCTACATAATTTCTAAGGTAAGGACATGTTCGACACAGCTTTGTGGGCCAAAGGACCTGTACTGAGCTGTAGGTTTTCTATTATATTAAGGATTATGTTATATTCTGGAATGCCTGTTTCGCTGCCGCCGCTACTGTGTAATGCAAAATCTCCGGAGGGGAAGGCCTAAATCCTTGGCTTTGCTTGTTGCTCGGTGGGCAGGGCCTGGGTCGAAGTGCTCGGCAGAGATGGTGGTCGGTGCTCAGTGTCGGAGGGCTGGTCGGAGGCTCGAAGTTTTCAGACGGACTCAGAGTCGGACTGTGGTCGGGTGCTTCCAGGGTGCTTCATCCGCAAGTTTGCAGCGTTGGAGGTTCATGGCAGGGAGAGGTTTTCTTCCTTCTACTGTCTGTGTGAGATGATGGGGCTATCAGGACTTTGAGACTTTTTTTTACCATGCCCATGGTCTGCTCTTATCAAATTACAGTATTGCTTTGCACTGTTGTAACTATATGTTATAGTTATGCAGCTTTTGTCAGTTTTAGTCTTGGTCTGTCTTGTGTTTCTGTGATATCATACTGGAGGAACATTGTATCATTTTATAATGCACGCATTTCTAAATGACAGTAAACAAGGACTGAGTGTCCTTATAATCTAATCTAATCTAATTAAGGATGTGGTTAAACTACATAGGGTACAAAAAATATTCACAAGATGTTGCTAGGTTTGAAGGATTTGTGTGATGAGGAGGGGCAGGGCAGACTGGAATTGCTTTCCCTGGAGTGGAGGAAGCTGTGGGGTGACCTGATAGAGGTTTGAATGGTCTTACTTTTTTTCCCAGGGTAGGAGAGCCCAAAACCAGAGGGTCTAAGTCTAAAGTGACGGTATATATGTAAAGGGGACCGGAGGAGTAAGTTTTCTACATGGACTGTGCTGGATATAAGGAAAAAGCTGCCAGAGGAAGTGGTCGAGGCAGATTCAATTATAATAGTTAATGAATATTTGGACAATTTAATGAACACAAATGGATTAAAGGGGCATGGGAAAGATGCAGGCAAATGGAGCTAGGGTCAGGAAATAATTTTGGATCATATGGATGAGTTGGATTGAAGGGCTTGTTTCTGTACTCCTCCATACCTCCATGGCTATTCAACAACTCAGCATCTGTGAAGAGGAGAACAATTAATGTTTCATGTTGATGCTCCTTCATCACAACTAAGTGGGCTGGAAACCAAAGCAGCTTTAAGTTACAGAGAGGACAGCGAAGGGAAGACCCTTCATCAGAACTGAGCCTATGTGGCAGAGAAAGTGGAGAGGGTAATGGGTGAAACAGAAAGAATAGAAGTAATGATGCAGCTATTGAATGAATGAAGCTTGTTCGTAAGTGTAGTGAAATCTGAGTGATGGAACGAGATTGGAAGGCCAGAACATACAAATATAATGGGAAAAGAAACCAGAGAAATGTCTTGTGGAAATAGCTATCTTTAGCTCCTTGAGTCTCTTATACATTATTGCCGGTGATTGGGATTTTTACAATCTTCTCCCCCCTGTTGTTTGAAATTACCCGATCTGTTACCTTAGGGGTATTTACAGTGTCCTCCATTGTGAAAACTGATGCAGCAAATTAATGTTACATATCTGCCATTGTAAATGTAATTCTATATTCTGCATTCCGTTTTCCTTTTTACTACAGCATTAAATAATCTGTGTGGATGACACACAAACAAAAGCTTTTCATTGAATCACTGTACATGTGACAGAAATGACGTAATTCCAATTTCTCTGTTCCCGATTTCACCAGTGTGTTGTCTAAGGTCCCACAACCACCGCTGCCATCTTCTTCCCACTTAATCAGTCAGTGGCCACTTTATTAGGAACACCTGTACATCTTCTCATTAATGCAAATATCTAACCAGCCAATGCATAAGAGCATGCAGACATGATCAAGGTATAAGTAACTTTGACAGTGGAATGATTGTTGCTGACATACGGGGTGGTTTGAGTACCTCAGAAACTGCTGGGATTTTCAACTCAACAGTCTCTAGAGTTTACAGAGAAAGGGACAAAATACTAAAGCAAGTACCCAGTGAGTGGCAGTGCTGTAGGCGAAAACGCCTTCTTACTGAGAGGAGTCAGAGGAGGATGGCAAGACTGGCTCAAGCTGACAAGAAAGCAACAGTAACTGAAGTAACCACATGTTACAACAGTGGTGTGCAGAGAGCATCTCTGAGCACACAGCACAAATATATACCCAGTGGCCACTGTATCAGGTGCAGGAGGTACCCATTAAAGTGACCATTAAGTGTAGATTGTTAGAAACTCTCACTGTTTGTTTGATAGTGCACATGTTCATATGTGAACAAGTTCACCAGGCAGACGCAGCTGGTAGAAGATATGAAGTAGACTTTTATTTGACAAAATGAGACACAGCAGGCATCATATTGAGCAATACACACAAAATACTGGAGGAACTCAGCAGGCCAGGCAGCATCTATGTCAAAAAGCACAGTTGATGCTTTGAGCGGAAACCCTTCAGTAGGACTGGAGAAACATTGACTGTACTCTTTTCCATAGATACCGGGTGGCCTGCTGAGTTCCTCCAGCACTTCGTGTGTGTTGCTCAGATTTCCAGCATCTGCAGATTTTCTCTTGTTTGAGGCAGCATATTGAGATCCTTTCAGAGGAAGAGGCCTGCTCGACCCAACATTACACAACATTTTATATGCTAAAGATCAAAAGTCAATTCTATATTTATAATGTATCTACAATGTTTCCTTTGAATTATGTGTAACTTCCACACATCTTACTTCGCACCCACAATATAGACGCCCAAATAAATGTTGTCTGGTTGTCAGCATTGTCTGGTCTTCCAGTTAGCTGTTGGTCATGACTCATGGAGCCCATTGTTCAGAGCTGCACTTTAAATTGAATTGACAGTCCATAGCAGATCTAAAATCTGGTGGCTGAAGTTAGTGTTTTGCTACACACCCTAGCGCACAAGATTTTACTCAAAATCAACTTCACCTTTCTTTCACTAGTGGATCCTAGCCTTACAATTGCCTCTGGAGAAACTATACCTGAAGTGTTGCATGTACTGTAGTTTTGGTTTCCTTCTCTGAATATGGATTTGACTGTTATGAAAGGAGTGTACCAAAGACTGGTAGAGGGACTAATGGATAAACTTCTGCTGTGCTCTGGCCTAGCACTTGTTCTACTTTTCAATTAACATTATGCTTTATCTCCTTTGTTAAAAACAAATGGTATTTTTTTCCTCTTATGGAATTCGTCTTTTTAAGTGGAATAAATTCCTGTTGAGTATTATTTAAACCAGCTGCTTAAATATTTTCTCTCCTCTCTTAAGCTCATCAACCAAATTGGACAATGGCTTCTGACAGCAGCTCGCCAAAAACCTTTGTCCTGGGCCAGTCTTTAAAGTTGTCCCTGGGCGTAGCCCATCTTATTTCTTCCAGGTGAAGGTCCTTCCTCTCTTGGGAATGAGGTCTTTGGAACTTCAGCTTGCATTTCTGTGGCTCTGGGATTTTATAGGATGGGGTTTTTCACTGCATGTCTAACCCTCCTCCTTTTACAGCTGGGATTGGGACCTTCCATGCCGGAGTAGTTTTGAATAATCTGCCATTATTCATCGACTGACCTGTCTCTTAGCTTATTTTCGCAGTCCATGTTGGACAATTCCACCTTCACACCATTATCATTGCCCTTATTTAAGTGAAAGGCTCTAGAAATAAACCAGGAAACCAGGCTGGTGAGTCTGATATCAGTATTGGGAAAGTTACTAGAAGGTATCACTAGACTGGACTGTATTTGAGGATTCATCTTCGAGTCTGAATGAATATGTCACGGCTGTCACTGACTTCATTAAAACCTATTTGAAAGCGTGTGCCTACAAGAACTTACTGTACATACCCAAATCAAAATTTATGGGTGAATCAGGAGGTTCATAGTCTGCTGAGGGCTAGATCTGTGGCATTCAAATCTGGTGACCCAGGTGTGTACAAGAAAACCAGATACAACTTATGCAAGCAACACACATCAAAGTTGTTGGTGAATGCAGCAGGCCAGGCAGCATCCCTAGGAAGAGGTACGGTTGACGTTTCAGGCCAAAACCCTTCGTCCTGAAATGTCGACTGTACCTCTTCCTAGAGATGCTGCCTGGCCTGCTGCGTTGAGTCCTGACGAAGGGTCTCGGCCTGAAACGTCGACTGTACCTCTTCCTAAAGATGCTGCCTGGCCTGCTGCGTTCACCAGCAACTTTGATGTGTGTTGCTTGAATTTCCAGCGTCTGCAGAATTCCTCATGTTTACAACTTATGCAAGACTATTTCAAGAGCTGAGGAACAATTCTGAGCAAGGTTGGAGGTGACATCAGATGCACGTCAACTCTGTCTCGGTTTTCAGTCAATTATTTCCTACAAAGCGAAACCAAATACCATGATTAGCAGTGATGTTACACTACCAGAGGAGCTCAATACTTTTTATACTCACTTTGAAAGGGAAAATAAAACTGCAGCTGCGAGAATCCCCACTGCACCCAATGACCCTGTAATCTCTGTCCCGGAGGTTGACATCAGGCTGTCTTTCAAGAGGGTGAACCCTCACAAGGTGACAGGCCTCAATGGTGTACCTGGTAAGGTTTTAAAAATCTATGCCAACCAATTGGCAGGAATGAAAATGAAAGATAGAAACATTTTCTATCTTTCATGGTTATAGTCGGATATACCCATCTGTTTCAAAAGGGCAGCAATTATACCTGTGCCCAAGAAGAACAAAGTGAGCTGCCTTAATGACTATCGTCCAGTAGCACTCATATCTAAAGTGATGAAATGCTTTGAGAGGTTGGTTATGGCAAGAATCAACTCCTACCTTAGCCGGGAACTGGACCCTCTGCAATTTGCCACCATAGATCTCATTGGCTCTCCATTTGGCCTTGGATCATGAACAATAAATATACCTACGTTAGGATGGCATTAGTTGACTACAGCTCAGCATTTAGCACTATCATTCCTGCAGTTCTGATTGAAAAGTTCCAGAACCTGGGCCTCTGTACCTCCCTCTGCAACTGAATCTGTGACTTGCTAACCAGAAAACAATAATCTGTGCGGATTGGAAATAACATCTCTACCTCACTGACAATCAACACTGGCGTTCCTCAGGAATGTGTGCCTAGCCCAGTGCTCTACCCTCTGTACACCCATGGCATTGCCCAAATGCCATCTATAGATTTGCTGACAATATAACCATTGCTGGCAGAACCCCAGATAGTGATGAGAGGAGCGAGATATACCAGCTCATTGAGTGGTGTCACAGCAACAACATTGTACTCAACATCAGTAAGACCAAAGAACTGATTGTGGACTTCAAAAGGGTAAGATGAGGGAACAGACACCAGTCCTCATAGAGGGATTAGAAGTAGAAAGATGTCAATATCTCTGAATCCCTAACCTGGATCCAATATATCGATGCAGCTACTGTATAAAGAAGGCAAGACAGTGGCTCTATTTCATTAGGAGTTTCAGGAGATTTGGTTTGTTACCTAAAACACTTGCAAATTTCAACAGATGTAAATGGCTGAATTACCGTCTGGTATGGGGGAGCTACTGCACAGGATCAAAATAAGCCGTAGAGAACTGCAAACTTAGTCAGCTCCATCATGGTCACTAGCCTCCGTAGCATCCAGTTCATCTTCAAGGAGTGATACTTCAGAAAGGTGGAATCAATTATTAGGGACCTCCATTACCTGGAGCATTCCCTCTTCTCATTGCTACCATTGGGAAGGAGGTACAGAAGCCTGAAGGCACACACTCAATGATTCAGGAACAGCTTCTTCCCCTCTGCCATCTGATTTCTGAATGGACATAGAAACCATGAACAGTACATCACTACCTTTTTCTACTTTTTGCGCTACTTTTATAATTTAATGAGTTTATATATATATAAACTCATAGTGTAACTCACAGTTTTTTTTCTCTATTATTATGTATTGCATTGTACTGCTGCTGCAGACTTAACAAATTTCATGACATGCCAGCGATATTAAAACTGATTCTGATTCTGATCCACTGTGATGAAGTGCTTTGAGAGGTTAGTGTTAAATCTTATTAACTCCTGCCTGGGAAGCAACTCCACTCCAATTTGCCTGCAGCAGGACCATTGTAGATGCCATTTCATTGGCTCTTCACTCAACCCTGTAACATGTGGACAACAAAGATACGTGCATCAGGATGATTTTTATCTACTATAACTCAACATTCAATATTATCATCTATTTAAAAATAATCATTAAGTTTCAAGATCTTGGCCTCAGTACCTCCTTGTGCAATTGGATCCTCGATTTCCTCACTTGCAAACCTCAATTTCCTCACTTGGTAACATCAGCCGCTCCACAATCTCCATCAACACAGTTGCACCACAAAGCTGCATGCTTAGCCCCCTGCTGTACTTGCTTTACACTGTGAAGTTACAGCTCCAATGCCATATTTAAGTTTGCTGGTGAGACCACTGCCAATAGCCGAATTAAAGATGGGGACAAAGCAGTATCTAAGGGGGAGATCTGGCTGAGTGGTGCCATGAAAACAAGCTCTCACTCAATTTCAACAAGACCAAGGATCTGATTGTTGACTTCAGGAGGAGGAAACCAGAGCGACATGAACCAGTCCTCCTCAGAGGATCAGAGATGGAGAAGGTCAGAAACTTTAACCTCCTCAGTGTTATCCTGGGCCCAGCATGTAAGAGCAATTATGAAGAAAGCACGGCAGCATCTCTACTTCCTTAGAAGTTTCTGAAGATTCAAGTTTGTGGCAAAGTTCAGATGGAGGGAACCAGCGACTCCTTTGCTTACATCTTTGGAAACAGCTCTATTTCCACCTTTAATATCTTTATTTTCCCTTTTCAGGGTTCTTTTGAAGACCCTGACCTGGAGTTACAGGCTGACTTCAGTTCTTTGCGGGAATGGGACTCACTCTCGGGTTCCATAACTGGCCGTTGACCGGCACGCCAAGGGCTCGGCCTGAGAGTCTGGCTTGAATTTGGAAGCCTAAGATCTCTGGGCTCTGGAGACGGGTGGATCGAGGGTCAGTGTCATGGCAGGAGACCCGTGTATCATTGGGGGAGTCAAGATATCTTTTATGGGCCTGAAGACCCGAGATCTTTGTGATCTTCAGGCACAGAGCTCGGAAAAAGCAACGTGATGGACTTTTAACATCGTAAACCCCTGAGTTGTTTGGTATGTCTCCCCACTCGCTGGTGAATAATGAAGACACCTTTTTCTCCTTTACTGGGGAGAGAGAGAATCTGCCGTATGTCGTATGTTGAATGAAACATGGAATCTTTGGGGTAACTGCAAGTCTGTGGCTTTGCTCACGCTGAGTGCTCAGTGGTGGTACAACTGCTTGCTTTTTTTTTGCCGTTGGGTGGAGGGGGGATTGGTGCTCGCTGCCACTTACGCACGACAGGGAGGGAAGCAGGGAGGGGGGACTTTGGGGCTCTTATGTTTATCTGTAGTTCATTCCTTGGGACACTTCTCTGTTTTTGTGGATGTTTGCAAAGTAAAAACATTTCAGGATGTATATTGTATACATTTCTCTGACATTAAATTGGACCTTTGAACTTTTGAACCTTTGAAGATTTGGCACAACATCTAAAAGTTTGACAAACTTCTATAGATGTGTGGTGGAAAGAACATTGACTGGCTGCATTATAGCCTCATATGGAAACACCACTGCCCATGAATGGAAAATCCTTCAAAATCAGTGGATGCAATCCAGTCCATCATGAGTAATATTCACCCCACCAATGAGCACATCTACACAGAGAGCTGATGCAGGAAACCAGCATCCATCATCAGGGACCCCCACAACCCAGGCTGTGCTCTCTTCATGCTGCTGCCATCACGAAGAAACTACACCAGCAGGTTCAGAAACAGATATTCCCCTCAAACATCAGTCTTTTGAACCAGTGGGGATAGCTTCACTTATCTTCACTTGCCCCATCACTGAACTGTTTCCACAACCTATGAACTCACATTCAAGAACTCTTCACCTCATGTTCTTAATCAATTTTGCTGATTTATTGTAACCGTCTTTTTTCAGTTTGTTGTCCTTATCACATTGTTTGTTGGACCATCCTGTCCGGTGCAGGCTTTTCTTGATTCTATTGTATTTCTTGAATTTACTGAGTATGTCTGCAAGAAAACAAATCTCAGGGTTGTATATGGTAACATATATGTACTTTGATAATAAATTTACTTTGAACCTTGAACTGTATCTGTCCAGCTTAAATCAGTTTTCATTATAAAGCATGACCGTAGGCCATTTCTGTGTGAGTTACAGTTAGAGTTAGTTACGTCCTGCTGTGCTTTACTGTTACTTTTTGTCATAAACGTATACTAAAATGGCTAAAAGCACAAGACCTGTGACTCATTCTTGACCTCTGAAAAATCTTCTGGACAATATCTTCTCCAGATCCAACACCTTCTTTCTCTTTGGTCTGTTCTTTTGTAACATCACATAATCTGGAAGACTAAACACCTCATTATGATTGTAAGACCATGGACATAGGAGCAGAATTAGGCCTTCAGCTTGTAGAGTCTGCTCTGTTTTTCCATCATGGCTGATTTTTTATCCCTCTGAACCCCATTCTCCTGTCTCTTCTCTGTAAACCTTGATGTCCTTGCTTCTCTTACTAATCAAGGACATATCATCCTCCCCTTTAAATACCGTCTACCCAATGACTTGGCCTGCACTATGGCAATAGATTCCTCAGATTCATCACCCTCTGGCTAAAGAAGTTCCTCCTCACCTCTGTTCTGAAAGGATGTCCTTCTATTCTGATGCTGTGCCCTCTGGTCCTGGACTCCCCCATTATAGGAAACATCGTCTCCATGACCCCTCTCTCTAGGCCTTTCAATATTCAATAGGTTTGTATGAGATCCCTCCCCTCATTCCTCTAAGCTCCAGTGAGTACAGAACAAGAGTCATCAAATGCTCCTTATAGATTAATCTTTTCATTTGAGGGATCATTCTCATGAACCTCATCTAGACCCTCTCCAATTCCATCACATCCTTTCTTAGACAAGGGGAACAAAACTGCTCACAATACTCTAAGTACAGACTGATCAATTCCTTATAAAGCCTCAGCATTACATCCTTAATCACCATGCAACCAAATTTCCATAATAGTTATTGGAACAGAATCACGTGTTATTATCTGTGCTGGCAGCTCATTTATCTTATTGCAAATGCTATATGTGTTGAAACGAAGATTAACCTTTTCTTTTATGAATTTTACAAACTCTAAATTTTCTTTTTCTGTGTGCTTTTGTTTACATTTTCTACCTTGCCATTACTATAGTTATACAGCTCCCTGGTGAAACTAGATCTGGAGAAAGGGGTATAATTTTGGTTTCCTTGTCTAAAAATACATCTATTTGTTCTGGAGGGCATGGAACAAAGAATGGTGGAGGATGGGTGGATAAGCTCCCTCTTCAGAATTTCCAGGAATTACTGAAAGTTGCACATTCTTAAAGCACTTAGATGAATTGGCAGGGTGGGTATGAGCAGGATGATTCCCATGGCCAAGGAGACCAGAACTAGGTGCTACAGACACAAAATAAGGAATAGCCATTTAAGAATGAAATGGGGAGATAATTAATTACAGAAGGTGGTGAACTTTTATAATGTTTTCCTCCAGGGAGATGTAGTGGCTCAAACATTGATTGCATTCAAACAGAATTTGATAGATTTCTGGATGTCCAAGGAATCAAGGGATATAAAGGTAATGCAAGAAAGTAGCCCAGAGGAGAAACAGACATAATCTTGTTCCATTGTAGAGCAAGCTGCTCCTAATTTATGCTTGTTTGTTCTTATGTAAATGATTGTTGCAGAAGATATAACTAGACACTGAAGTGATAAAATGTATGGTAGTGAATCTATTCCTGCGGTAGTTTCAATCAATGACTGAGTGTTTAAGATAGTAGTAACTCAATTTAAGAGGATGCATGTTCCTCAGAACCAGGGGACAAAGTCTGATGTCAGAGATAAGTGCATAGTTGACAATGTCAAACACTAATAAGGCAAGTTAGCAGAATGAACATGTTACAACTCTTCACATGCGTAAAAAGTGTAATTGCAATGTAATGTATTCAATGGCTCAAGCAACTGCAAGTACTGGAATCTAGACCAAAAATGCACTGCTGAAGGACCTCAGCATCTTTGTAAGGAAATGGACAACTGAACTTTTAGTCTGCAGTCCAGATAATGGGTCTTACCCCAAGATGCTGACTGTACATTTTCCTCTGCTATTGCAGCCTGATCTGCTGATTCCTCTTGCAGTTTGTTCTTGCTATATATGTTTTCAGACATGTACATCAATTGTGGTCAGATGATGTGGTATATTTATAGGATGTTAGCAGCAAGTCTAGTGAATGCCTCGCTGTTTGGAATTTAGTGTAAGCTTCCTTGCTTTAGGGATTGATATCACAATAGTTATTGTAAGTTAAGCTTACAGGGAGCTTGCAATGTCCAAGCTCCATATTTGGATGCAATGCAGAGGTTGGTGGAGAGCACGGAGAGGAAGGGTAATCAGTGAAATGAATGTCTGGGGGGGGGTGTGGATAGAAGATGAAGTATACTTCATATGTATCCCACTTACTTGCCAGTCATATCTGCATGCTGGTTCAATAATGATGTGCGTACAAGGTAACATGAATATTCCATTTGCCTCACTGTACAGATCACATCAGGGGGAAAAGTGTGTTTCAAGTCTACTTTCTTGAGTGAAGCTATATGTTCCTAAATAGTCATATTCATGGTCTATACTGCAAAGTCTCAAAAATTTCACTTGAACAATGCAAAGCTAATGTAATCATATTCAGAGACAAATGTCTTTGAAATTTAGTAGGTGAGCCATTTGTGCAACAGAATTGCATCTTAAATTCTATTTTATGCTTTATAATTAAACAGAGTTAACTCTGCAAAACCCACCTGTGATCTTTAATTGGAGCTATTGCATAATTAAATTGCTTTGTATCTCATGAACAAAATTATTATTTGCTAAGAGAAGGCTTCAAGGGAATTTCAGAATACAATAATTGATCTGGATTCACTGCAGAGCATTTGTGATGCTGAGGCATTATGGAAAATGGTTTTAGAAAATAAAGCCATGGTAAAAAAATAATGCTGATGACTGAGAATGTTTAAGGGGCAAGTCTAAAGAGTGGAGGAATTAACTGTGCAAATGGATGAAAATTGATATGGTACAGTGGTGATAACAAATATAAGGTGGCATGGGATAAGAACTGAACAACGAGGAGATCTCGATATTCGGGAAGGATGGGCAGAAAGAGATAGGTGCTGGAGTACTGTTGTCAGTAAAAGAACAAAAAATAAAATAAATCTCAGCCAAATTTAATCTGCACATTACCTGCAGCACCAGAGGACCCAACATACTCAGCCACTGTTACACTAATGACAAGGATGCTTACTATTCCAACCCTTGACCAAATATAAATAATTTTTGTTCCAATCCTTGACCAAAAACTAAAATAAGTCTCAGTCAAATTGCCAATAGCCTGTTACCTGAAACACTGGAGGACCCAACACTCAACCACTGCTGTACTACCAACAAGGATGCTTACTATTCCAACCCATGTTTTAGGAAATCCGATCATCTGGCTATATTTCTCTGACCTGCGTATAGACAGGGGTTAAAGAGAAGGAACCAGAGGTACGGACAACAAAGAGGTTGCCCAATGGCTGGCAGAACAGTGACTATTGAACTGCCTTTAGTGTACGGGACTGGGCCATGTTCAAGGACTAATCAGAGGACCTGAATGAATATTCCACAATTGTTACACACTTCACAATGACTCTCATGGATGACTGTATCCCAACAAAATCATTCATTGTCTTTCTCAGCTAGAAGCCCTGGATGAAAGTCCCAATAGCAGCTGCGACACTGGGGAACAGATCAGGAGGCAAATTTTGGAAAGGTGCAAAAATAAAAAGGTTGTTATCATTTCAAGTAATTTCAGTTTCCCTAATATTGAATGCCACCTCCTTATTGCAAAAGGTTTGGATGGGGTAGAATTTGATAGGTGTGTTCTGGAAGGATTTCTGACTCAATATGTAGACAGATCAGCTAGAGGAGTGGCCATATTGGATTTGGTGTGTGGCAGTAAACCAAGCCAGGGACCAGACCTCTCAGTGTGAGGGCATTTTGGAGACAGTGCCCAAAACTTCCAGACTTTACTATAGCCTGAGAGAGAGATATGAGCAAACATTATGGGAAAATATGTAATTGGGGATGGAGAGTTATAACACTATTAGGCAGGATCTGGACAGCATAAATTGGGAACAAATGTACTCAGAGAAATGCATAACCGAAATGTGGAGGTTGTTTAGGGAAAATATGCAGGGTTTTTTGGATAGGTTTGTCCCATTGTCATAGGGAAAGGATGGTAGTGTGATGGAACCATGGCTGACAAGAGGACATCTGCTCAAGAGGAAGAAAGAAGCTTACTTCAGGTTTGGGGAGCAAGGATCAGAGAGGGCTCTAGAAAGTTACAAGGCAGTCTGGACGGAACTTAGGAATAATCTTAGGACAGCTAGAAGGAGGCATGAGAAGGCCTTGTTGAGTAGGATTAAAGAAAAACACAAGGCATTCTACATGACAGATAGAGTTCAAACTGGAGAAGTGTGAAGTGTTCATTTTGGAAAGTTGAATTTGAAATCAGAATATGGAGTTAATGGTAGGATTCTTAGCAGCGTGGAGGAACAGCGATCCCTCAAAGTTGACGTGCACGTTGATAGGTTTGATAAAGAATGTGATCTGTGCTGTATGCATCTTTGACCCTATGACTGATTGTGTAGAGTCCCTTGTGGAACGATGACTATAACATGGTGAAAATCTGGATACTGAGGGAGTTAATTCTAAGGCTGAGTTGCTCTGGCTCAATAGGGAAACCACAAAAGTTTAATGTTCAATATTTGGTTGCAATATCAGAATCAAAATCAGAATTCAATTTATTATCACTGAAATATGTCATGAAGTTTGTTGCTTTGTGACAACAGTACAGTACAAGATAAAGATGTAGGTTTAATAGTTACAAGAATATTTTTTAAAGGTTTATCAGTAGATGCCAATAGCATATACTTAAAGACCACTAGGATGAATTACAACAACCTGTTCATTCCTGTCTGGCACCATTTTCAAGCAGGAAAAGTGGTTCTTCATGGAATCCAAACAAAGTAGAAATAATTTTGTATTGAAGGAGGTGAAATGCTGTATTAAATTGCAGAAAAATGCCAAAGATAAGGATTTAGAGCAGTTAAGAATTAGGTAAATGGAGGATAAAGGAGTAATGCACAATGTACCAGAGGAACTCAGCAGCTCAAGCAGCATGTATAGACAGAAATGAACTATCAATATTTCGGGTTGAGATGAAGTGCCTCAGACTTTGTTTCTGTTTTCACAAAGAAATAACCTCTCAGGAATGAAATTAAATCAGTAGTAGTAGAGAAATATGTCAGAGAAATGGAAAGTGATAAACGTGCCCAGGGCACAATGGTTTCCATCCCAGGTGACTTAAGAAAATAGCCCTAGAAGCAGTGGATACCCATTAGTGGTCATTATCCAATATTCTTCAGAGTCTGAAACACTTCCATTGGATTGGAGGGAAGCTAATGTAACCTCAATAAAAAAAAAGTTGCATGAAAAAAGAGAATTTCAGATCATTTAGCCTCACGTTGATGGTGAGGAAATGCTGAAAGATTATAGATCAGAGCAGAGGTACGGGATCAATTGAAGTCAACATGGATTCACAAAAAAAGTTATTTTTCAATTTTTGAGGACATAATAGTTGAAGGTGAGCCAATGGATGGGATCTATTTAGATTATCAGAAATCTTTCAACAACTTCCCAGAATAAGAGATAATCACATAACATTAATTACTTATTAATTTTTATCTATTAATAGCCTTTTGGTTCCATGGTACTCTTGGAAAACAATTGGACTGGTCCTCACATAAGTCCTAAATTGGTGGGAAGGCTACTTCCAGTAACATCAGACACTGAGTGTAATGTCTTGAAGAGGAGAAGAGTTTCCAGGTTGAGTGAGTTGGCAGATACACAGTAGGTGCTAGG
Organism: Mobula birostris; assembly: GCF_030028105.1. NCBI lineage: Eukaryota > Metazoa > Chordata > Chondrichthyes > Myliobatiformes > Myliobatidae > Mobula > Mobula birostris. The sequence continues at coordinate 20,029,577 of NC_092371.1, read as the reverse complement.
TAATGTAGATAAATGGAGGTGATCCCTTTAGTAGTAATAACAGAAACATAGTGGTGACAACCTGGGGAAAGAGGAGGTGCAAGCAGATCTGGGGGCACCTGTGTATATGATGGTAAGCATGCAGGTGCTGTAGATGGATGAGAAAGCCCAGATGGGACCCCACTCCGGACCATCAGAAAACTGTCTCTGACATCATCGCTGACCTCATCAACTCTGGGAAAACTCCCACCACTGTCACCAAACTTATAGTTTCCTTACCGCACACTGCTTGCTTCTACCTCCTACCCAAGATCCAAAAAGCTGACTGTCTGGGTAAGCCCATTGTCTCTGCCTGCTCCTGCTCCACTGAACTCGTGTCCTCATAACTTGACCGACTCCATTCTATCACCTTTGCTTCAGTCCCTTCCTACCTAATCCGCAACACTTCTCATGTTCTTGATCTCCTCACTAACTTTCAATTCCCTCGCCCTGACCACCTCATTTTCTTCTTGGATGACCAGTCCCCCATCAAGAAGACCTGAAAAGTCTCTGCTTCTTTTTCAATAAATGACCCAACCAGTTCCCATCACTAACACCCTTCCCTGTCTGGAAGAACTGGTCGTCATCCTCAACAATATCTCCTTTGGCTTCTCCCATTGTCTTCAGACTTGAAGGGTAGCCATGGGCACCTGCATGAGCCCAGCTATGCCTGCCTTTTCATTGGCTACATAAAACAGTCTATGTTCCAAGCCTTCCCTGGTAATGGTCCCCAGCTCTTCCTTCACTACATTGACAACTACATTGTTACTGCTACATTGATGCTACAACTACATTGCTACTGCTACATTGATGCTACAACTACATTGCTACTGCTACATTGATGCTACAACTGCATTGTTACTGCTACATTGATGCTACAACTACATTGTTACTGCTACATTGATGCTACAACTGCATTGTTACTGCTACATTGATGCTACAACTACATTGTTACTGCTACATTGATGTTACAACTACATTGTTACTGCTACATTGATGCTACAACTGCATTGTTACTGCTACATTGATGCTACAACTGCATTGTTACTGCTACATTGATGCTACAACTACATTGTTACTGCTACATTGATGCTACAACTGCATTGTTACTGCTACATTGATGCACCATTCAGTTTCATCAACTTTGCCTCTAATTTCCACCCTGCCCCTTACGTTCACTTGGCCAACCTCTATCCCCTTTCTTGATCTCTCTGTCTCTATCTCAGGAGACAACTAATCAACTGACATATTTTGCAAACATACCATTTCCTTGGCTATCTTGAATATACCTCTTCCTGCCCTGTCTCCTATAATAATGCTATTCCATTTTCTCAGTTCCTTTCTGTCTGCCACATCCATTTCCAGGATGTGGCTTTCATTTCTAGGACATCAGCGGTTTCCCAGACAACCATCTGGTATAACAGTGATAGAATTTCTCTTGTCTGACCTAGCATGCCATGAGCCTTTGCATCTGATACATCATTGTCCACAACCTACACCATCTCCAAAGTGATCCTACCACCAAACATATCTTTCCCTCCCTCTTTCTGCCCCCCCCACCTGACTTCATTTTCCACAGGGATTGTTCCCTCTGTGATACTGTTGTCCATTTGTCCCTCCCCACTAATCTCCCTCCCAGTACTTATCCCTGCAAGTGGCCACAGTGCTGCACCTGCCCAGTCAGCTCCTCTTTCACCTCCATTCAAGGCCCTAAAAATTCCTCCATGCTGCTCAAGATGGAGCTGACTAAATTTATGACCCCCAGAGTGCTCTCCATGGTACATCTATAGAAGTTTTTCAGTGTTTTTGTTGACATGCCAAATCTCTTCAAACTCCTAATGAAGTATAGTCACCGTCTTGCCTTCCTTATAGCTACATCGATATGTTGGGACCAGGCTAGGTCCTCAGAGATCTTGACACTCAGGAAGTTGAAGCTGCTCACTCTCTCCATTTCTGATCCCTCTATGAGGATTGGCATGTTTTCCTTTGTCTTACCCTTCCTGAAGTCCACAATCAGCTCTTTCATCTTACTGACATTGAGTGCAAAGTTGTTGCTTCAACATCGCTCCACTAGTTGGTATGTCTTGCTCTGTACGCCCTCTCTTCCCCATCTGAGATTCTACCAACAATGGTTGTATCATCAGCAAATTTATAGATGGTATTTGAGCTATGCCTAGCCACACAGTCATATATAGAGACAGAGTAGAGCCGTGTTCTAAGCACACACCCCTAAGGTGCACCAGTGTTGAACATCAGCAAGGAGGAGATGTTATCACCAGTTCACACAGATTGTGTTCTTCCGGTTAGGAAGTCGAGGATCCAATTACAGAGGGAGGTGCAGAGGCCCAGGTTCTGTAACTTCTCAATCAGGATTGTGAGAATGATGCTGTTAAGTCATGACCCAGGTGTTTGCACTGTCCAGGTGGTCTAAGGCCATGTGAAAATCCTTTGAGATTGTGCCTGCCGTTGACCTATTGTGGCGATAGGCAAATTACAGTGGGTCCAGGTCCTCGCTGAGGCAGGAGATCAGTCTAGTCATGACCAACCTCTCAGAGCATTTCATCACTATAGTCCAGTCCTTATATACTTCCATCCCCCATCAGGAAGGTCTCAAAGCTCTACGCTTCTTTTTGGATTCCAGACCTAATCCGTTCCCCTCTACCACCACTCTGCTCCATCTAGCGGAATTAGCCCTTACTCTTAATAATTTCTCCTTTGGCTCCTCCCACTTCCTCCAAACTAAAGGTGTAGCTATGGGCACCCGTATGGGTCCTAGCTATGCCTGCCTTTTTGTTGGATTTGTGGAACAATCTATGTTCCGTGCCTATTCTGGTATCTGTCCCCCATTTTTCCTTCGCTACATCAATGACTGCATTGGCGCTGCTTCCTGCACGCATGCAGAACTCGTTATTAACTTTGCCTCCAACTTTCACCCTGCCCTCAAGTTTACCTGGTCCATTTCCGACACCTCCCTCCCCTTTCTAGATCCTTCTGTCTCTGTCTCTGGAGACAGCTTATCCACTGATGTCTACTATAAGCCTACTGACTCTCACAGCTATCTGGACTATTCCTCTTCTCACCCTGTCTCTTGCAAAAACGCCATCCCCTTCTCGCAATTCCTCCGTCTCCGCCGCATCTGCTCTCAGGATGAGGCTTTTCATTCTAGGACGAGGGAGATGTCTTCCTTTTTTAAAGAAAGGGGCTTCCCTTCCTCCACTATCAACTCTGCTCTTAAACGCATCTCCCCCATTTCACGTACATCTGCTCTCACTCCATCCTCCCGCCACCCCACTAGGAATAGGCTTCCCCTGGTCCTCACCTACCACCCCACCAGCCTCCGGGTCCAACATATTATTCTCCGTAACTTCCGCCACCTCCAACGGAATCCCACCACTAGGCACATCTTTCCCTCCCCGCCTCTCTCTGCATTCCGCAGGGATCACTCCCTACGCAGCTCCCTTGTCCATTCGTCTCCCCCATCCCTCCCCACTGATCTCCCTCCTGGCACTTATCCGTGTAAGCGGAACAAGTGCTACACATGCCCTTACACTTCCTCCCTTACCACCATTCAGGGCCCCAAACAGTCCTTCCAGGTGAGGCAACACTTCACCTGTGAGTCGACTGGGGTGATATACTGCGTCTGGTGCTCCTGATGTGGCCTTTTATATATTGGCGAGACCCGACGCAGACTGGGAGACCGCTTTGCTGAACATCTACGCTCTGTCCGCCAGAGAAAGCAGGATCTCCCAGTGGCCACACATTTTAATTCCACATCCCATTCCCATTCTGACATGTCTATCCACAGCCTCCTCTACTGTAAAGATGAAGCCACACTCAGGTTGGAGGAACAACACCTTATATTCCGTCTGGGTAGCCTCCAACCTGATGGCATGAACATTGACTTCTCTAACTTCCGCTAAGACCCCACCTCCCCCTCGTACCCCATCTGTTACTTATTTTTATGCACACATTCTTTCTCTCACTCTCCTTTTTCTCCCTCTGTCCCTCTGAATATACCTCTTGCCCATCCTCTGGGTTCCCCCCTCCCTCGTCTTTCTTCCCGGACCTCCTTTCCCATGATCCTCTCGTATCCCTTTTGCCTATCACCTGTCCAGCTCTTGGCTCCATCCCTCCCCCTCCTGTCTTCTCCTATCATTTTGGATCTCCCCCTCCCCCTCCAACTTTCAAATCCCTTCCTCACTCTTCCTTCAGTTAGTCCTGACGAAGGGTCTCGGCCTGAAACGTCGACTGCACCTCTTCCTACAGATGCTGCCTGGCCTGCTGCGTTCACCAGCAACTTTGATGTGTGTTACTCATCACTATAGATGTAGTAGTACTGGGCCATAGTCATTAAGGCAGTTCACATCATTCTTCTTAGGCACTGGTATAATTGTTGCCTTTTTGAAGCAAGTGGGAACTTCTATCCATAGCAGTGAGAGGTTGAAAATGTCCTTGAATACTCCTGCTGGTTGGTTAGTACAAGTTTTCAGACCCATATACACCCTATATGTCACCATATACAACCTTGAGATTAATTTTCTTGAGGGCATAGTCAGCAAATCCAAGAACCATAATTGGATCAATGAAAAACCGTATCCAACAACCAATGTGCAAAATACAACAAACTGCAAATACAAAAGAGAAAAATAAAACTAAATAAACAAATAAGCAATAAATATTGAGAACATGAGATGAAGAATCCTCGAACGTAAGTACATGGGTTGTGGGAACAGTTCAGTGATGGAGCAAGTGAAATTGAATGAAGTTAATCCCATAGGTTCAATAGCCTGATGTTTGAGGGGCAATAACTGTTCATGAACCTGGTCATATGAGCCCTCAGGCTCCTGTACTTCTTCTTAATGGCAGCAGCGAGAAGGGAGCATTACCTTGATAGTGGGGTTTCCTGATGTTGGATGCTGCTTTCCTGTGACAGTACACCATGTGGATGAGCTGAATGGAGGGGAGGGCTTTACTGGTAATGGACTGGGTCATATCCACTACTTGTTGTAGCATTTTTTTGTAGGACTAACAGAGCAAACAATATTGTTGAAAAATCATTGTTGTTGTTGCACTGCTGTCAGTCACCTTTGCTGCACAGTGCTCCTCAGTAAAATGGTAGTGGAAATAGAGCATCAGCAATCAAGCAAAGCTGTCCCTTTAAACACATAATGCTCCATTCTTCAGGAAACAGGGAATAAAATACATCTTGTTTTCGATTTTGTGTCCTTTTCTGTGAAATAGTGAGAGTTGATCCTGTTCAAAAGAGAACCAAAAATAGCTGCTAAGAGTTGACAAAAGGCAAAGGCATTCAGAGGAAAGGAAATGTGCTGTGATTCTGTTGAATGTACTAAGTGGGACCAAATAGATCATTCTATCATTTCTTTTTAAGTTGTTATTTCCATTTATGAATGTGGCATAAATATCATTTTTAAATGGCAGAAGTCAGTCATAAGAAAATAAGGCAACTAACATCTTGGGTGACTAATGAGCCACATAATTGGAATAAAAATCTGCATAATCCAGTTAGAGTGAATGTAATTCATCTGTAAAATGATTGAGTGGCAAGTTTGAGAAGGCTGTTCCTCTGAATTCAATTGCTTGCCCCATAAGATGATTCAATAGTCAAGACCTGGTTGTAGTAAGATCTATTATTTATTCCATATAATGTTTATAAAATCATTGATTATGTTGAACAATTGTCTTGTAACAGAGTGGTTTGTTCAATGTTGGTGTCATTACTGAGCTTAATAGGTAACATTTGTTGTTGATGAAGAGAATAATTAGATATCTTCTCCCCAATTCCCTTGTTGAGATTGGACAGGAACGCCTGGTACTTTTTCTAGCCCAGTTCATGCATGAGCAACTGAGTGTCAGGGACCGGTATCTTCTTGTTACATTGGAAAAATTCCAGCTACAAATGGCATGGCTGACAGCTGAAGCACGTGAAGTTATTCTGAACATACTTCACTCAACTTCTGTCTGAGCATTAGTGATACTGCATTAATTGAACAGTTCATTCTAATAAAAAAAGAGCAAGTTATAGATGCACTATTGTTAAGGATCCGGCCTGAACACTGGGTCGAAGGGCCTCTGCTGGTAGCTCCGGATCATGACAGTCTTTAATTTCTGTTTTCTTTCACCTGGACATGTGGTTTCTGGCCCAGCCCCTTTCCTTTTTTGGACTTCCTCTGATTACCTGCTTGTCTCCTCATTTGCATCCACCTGTGTCTAATTTTTCACTCATTACCCTGTCCATTTAAACCCTGCCTTGACTAGCATTCTCTGTCTGGTTGTCCCAGATTCTGACCTGTGTTGTTTTAGCCTGTCATTGTAACTTCTACCAACTTACTTTGCTTGATTCTGTGTTTTGGATTTTGTCTGTTCCTGGACCTGATTTTTGCCTGTGTGCTCTGGATTGTCTGCCCTTGCCTGACTGCCTTTCCTAGTAAGACCTTGGCCTGCCATTTTGGATTTGTGCCTGCCTTCTGTTTTTGAAAGACTGTTGCCTTTGTACTCCTTCATAAACCCTGGTGAAGAAGTATTTGTTGGTCTGCACTTAAGTCCTGCTGAAACCTGACAGAACCTGACAAATATAGACAGCATCCTCTTTGACTGATTTGGGATCTACATATTCTGGCGCAGTGTGACTAAGAATAAGTGGTGACTGTGCTTTATGGTTGGGTCTTTAGGTTGTTCAGATTCTGCTTTCATAGCTGCACATTGTTTTCTGTGTCACAAGTGCAGCTCCACCTTGATCAGATTTCCTCCAGGTGTATCTATTGAGAGCAATGTCTTTCTGGTTCTTAGACATAATGTTGAAACTCTACAGGCTGATTTTGTGTCCTTTGCCCTCCAGGGGCTTGCTTACCTTCATTCTACTGGGAGTAACAGATCTGTTTGGGGAGAAATGAGTGTGGTATCTGAATGACACTCCATGGCCTATTCATTGGAGTTGATGTTGCTTTATCATGGTGGAGATTCTGTTCATGCTAGCCTCATCCAGTACACCGGTGTTGGTGCGCCTGTCCTTCCAGCTAATGCCCAAAATCTTTAAGACAGTAATTCTCCTTTAACCCAATCTTTGATGGGAACTCTGACTATGCCAGCTGCTCTGCAGCTATCTGGTCTGAGTGGTGTTGATAAATCAGACCAAACAATGGGCTGACTAGAGCTGAATCAGGTCTGGAATCCCAAAGGGAAATAGGAGCATTCTTCCCTCCCATACAGATAATCCCCATGCTCACACCAACCCAAAAATCAAATGATGCCACCTCTGTCAGTCCACATGCAGCCGAGCTTCACCAAGCCCTGCTGTAATGATGGAGAAGCCTTTCATCTCTGTGGGAATTTTAGTCCTGATAAATGAGCAGAGGAAGTGTTTATTAAATTGATCTCATTCAATTATTTTCAATGTTTTAGTGTTTTAATTATATTAATCAATAGTTCAAATAACATCAGAGACATTAAGTATTCTAAAATTAAATCTCCTCTCTTGCAGACTATGCTTACTAAGACCTCACTTTTGAGTTTTCACCCTCTTCCCATCCTAGCTCTCGAGTGCTGCCAGGGCGCAGCCGTGGGTTACAAGAATGAGAGGGTTGATGTATAAGAAACATTTGGCAGCCCTGGGCCTGTGCTCACTGGAGTTTAGAAGAATGAGGGGGAGGGGAATTTCATTGAAACCTACCCAATATTGAATGGCCTGGATAGAATGGGCATGTAGAGGATGTTTCCAATGGTGGGTAAATTTAGGACCAGAGAGCACAGGCTCTGTATAGAAGGACATTCCTTTAGAACAAAGATGAGGAGGCATTTCTTTAGCCAGGTGAATCTGTGGAATTCATTGCTACAGATGGCTGCAGAGGTCATATCACTGGGTATATTTAAAGTGGAGGTTGATAGGTACCTAATTAGTAAGGGTATCAAGGTTATGAGGCAAAGGCAGGAGATTGGGGCTAAGAGGGAAAGTAAATCAGTCATGATCAAGATTCAAGATTCAAAATTTCAGAAAACCTTATTGTCATTCTAACCGTACATCAGCTCTTCAGGGCAGAATGAGACAGCATTTCTCAGGAGCAGTGCAATCATAACATAACAAACGCAACACTAAATAATAAACATAACAATAAATAGTAAAACACAACAGCTGCATGTCAGTTGAAATCAAGTTATGAGTGTCCAGATCAAGTTAATCGTGTCCAAAGCAGAGTCAGGTAGAGCAGCTATTTAGCAGTCTGACTGCCTGTGGGAGGAAGCTGTTTAGTAGCCTTGTGGTTTTAGTTTTGATGTTCCTGTAACGTTTGCCATGATGGCAGAAGAACAAACAGTTCATGGAGAGGGTGTGAGGGGTCTTTAATGATGTACCGTGTCTTCTGGAGGCATCGACTCAAAGAGATCCTGAACAGAAGGTAGGGAGACCCCAATAACCTTCTCTGCTCCCCTAACCACCCTCTGCAAGGCTGACATCAGAGTAGTCTCGATGGGCTGAATAGCCTAATTCTGCTCCTAATGTCTTTTGTTCTTGTAGTCTTATAGTTCATACAGACCAGTACATCCAACCTAGATAAGTGTGGATGGTGACTGTGGGCACTGGGTTCTGGTGATGTGCTGAGGTTGGTGGCATCTATCTCATTGGGCAGACTGTGCACAATGAACTGGTTTCAGGTCACCCAAGCTTGTAACCTGCTAATGGCTGCAACACAGCAAAGACATCTTACATCACTGTTGTTTTGAGAATAATAGGGTTCTGATTACATAAATTTCCCCTACTAGAAGTTGTATCTTTTTCTTATTTATGATACTGTGAAAGTGCTTTTTTTATTTTACTGAACAAAAGCAAAAGGGACATATGAGCAATAATCCTCTGCATCTTATAAAACTGCTATCATAGCAGAGATTTACTGCTGGTAGAGCAAAATGTGTGAAGGAAGATTCTGCTTTGTACTAGTGTTTCTAGGGAACTTGCAGGTGAAATGCAAGATTGTAAAAATACTGCTTACATTGTCAATGGATTAACCATAAAATATAGTCAGAAAAATTCTGATACAATTTGGAAACTACTTTTCACTAACAACAACGCAGAAATTGTGCCACCTCTTGTGTTTCAAATATGTTGTTTATTTCTTGAATTTTACTGATGTGCTTAAGACAGCTTGTCTGGTTTTAGCTCATTAAGCTGAAAATAAATCATGGTCCAATGTTACATATTTGTCTTTCAAGTTCAACAATACTGTACAGCATTTTTAAGAACTATAATGTAATCTAAGATTGATAGAATGACACTGTTTGAAATCTGGAATAAATGGTCCAGAAGGTGCTGACAGCAGGCTTGCCTACACTTAATACTGACGCATGGTATCATGTTGTACTTGCCTCTTGTAAATCACTAAATAGCTTTAATCTTAAAAGCAAAAGCCACTGCAGGTAAATTATGTTACGTGAGCAGGTCACAACAGTCACTGTGTATAAAACAGCTGAAAGAAATATTGAAAACTGGCAAAACCATTACATCATATCTGCCAACTGTCATAGCTGACACTTTAAATCTTCCTAATGTTCCTGACATTCAAAAGCTGAACTGTAATTAAATATCAATAAATACAGAAATAGTGGATTTCAGTTAATTGGAACACCAGGGCTGATGTATTTTGGCCCAATTAAGCAAATGCCCTAATTAGCTAAGTTTCATAGAGATAGTTAATGTATTTTTAAAAAAAAGATAAACGGCCATTTAACTGAGCAACAAATTACATGTTTGGAAGGTGGGACTTGTAAAGAAAAGGGTGAATACAGGACTTAAGGTGGTATATCTGAATTTGTGCAGTATACAGAATAAGGTAGATGAACTTGTAGCACAGTTATAGATTGGCAGGTATGATGCTGTTGGCATCACTGAATCACAGCAGAAAGAAGATTACAGCTGGGAGCTTAATGTCCAAGGATACACATTGTATCAAAAGGACAGACAGTAAGGCAGTGGGGGCAGTGTTGCTCTGTTGGTTTTCTTTATATATAAAAAAAAAAAAAAAAAAAAAAAAAATCAAATCGTTAAGGAAGAGGTGACGTAGGGTCAGAAGGTGGATGCAAGGAACTGCAGGGATAAAATGACCCTGATGGAAGTTGTATATAGACCCCCAAGCAGTTGTAAAGATGTGGCTGCCAAAATGACCATGCTATAATAGTCATGGGGAATTTCAATAGGCAGATGGATTGGGAAAATCAGGCTGGTTCTGGATGCCAGGAGAGGGAATTTCTGGAGGGAATTTTTAGACCAGCTTGTGGTTGAGCCCACCAGAGAATCAGTTACTCTGGATTGGGTGTCATGCAATGAGCCAGTTTAAGGTTTTAAAAAAAAAAAAAAAAAAAAAAACTGATCATAATATGATCCAATTCACCCTGAAATTTGAGAAGCTAAATGTAGATGAACCAGTAATACAGTGAACAAAATAGAATTACAGAGGCATGAGAGAGGAGTTGGCCAGAATTGATCGGAAAAGAACACCGACCAGGATGACAGCAGAGCAGCAATGACTGGAAATTCTGGGAGCATTTCTGAAGGCACAGGAAATATACATCCCAAAGAGGAAGAAGTATTCAAAAGGAAGTCAAAGCTACCATAAAAACCAAAGGGAGGGCATATAATACAGCAAAAATTAGTGTGAAGTTAGGGGATTGGGAAGCTTTTATATTTTAAAAAAAAAGGAAAGAAAAAAAACTGAAGATGACTAAAAAGTTCCATAAAGAGTTAATGATGGAACATGAAAGTAAGCTAGCCAATAAGACTAAAGAGGATAACGAAAGTTTTTTCAGATAGATAAAGTGTAAAAGAGGCAAAAGTGACTATTGGTCTGTTGGAAACAATGCTGGAGAGGTAGTAATGGGGGACAAGGAAAAGGCAGATAAACCAAATGTGTATTTTACATCAGTCTTCACTGTGGAAGAAACTAGCAGTATGGTGTAATTTCCAGGTGTCAGGGTCATGAACAGAGAGAAAGTTCATAAATCACCTGGACCAGATGTTGTGTACTCCCAGTGTTCTGAAAGAGGTGGCTGAAGAGATTGTAGAGACATCAGTAATGATCTTTCAAGAATGACTGGATTCTGGATTGGTTCTAGAAGACTAGAAAATTGCAAATATCATTCCACTCTTTAAGAAGGGAGATGAGCAGAAGAAAGGAAATTATAGGTCAGTTAGTCTACCTTCAGTGGTTGGGAAGATGGAGTCAATTGTTAAGGGTAAGGTCTCAGGATACTTGGAGACACATGATAAAATAGTCCATAGTCTGTATTGTTTCCTGAAGGGAAAACATTGCCTTACAAATCAGTTGACACTCTAAAGAAATAGCAAAGGAGAATCAGTGTATGTTGTGTGCTTGCATTTTCAGAAGGCATTTGACAAGGTCCCACACGTGAGGCTGCTTAGCAAGCTACAATCCTATGGTCACAGGAAAGATTCTACTAGGGATAAAGTGGTGGCTGATTGGTAGGAGGCAAAAAGTGGGAATAAAGGGAACCTTTTCTGGTTAACTGCTGGTGACTAGTGGTGTTCCACAGGTGTCTGTGTTGGGACCATTTCTTTTTACATTATATGTCAATGATTTGGATGATGGAATTGATGGCTTTGTTCCAAAGTTTGCAAATGATATGAAGATAAGTGGAGAGGCATGTAATTTTCCGAAAGTACAGATGGACTGAGTCAGATTAGGAGAATGGGCAAAGAAATGGCAGATACAATTGAGTGTTGCAAAGTGTATAGTCATGGATTTGTAGGAAAAAAAATGAAAGGTTTGACTATCTTCTAAATGGAGAGAAAATATAAAAAAACTGAGGTGCAAAGGGACTTGAGAGAACTTGTGCAGGGTTCCTTAATGACTAATTTGCAGATTGAGTCTATGGTGAGGAAGGCAAATGCAATGATAGCATTCATTTCAAGAAGACTAGAATTTAAAAGCAAGGATGTAATGTTAAGACTTTATAAAGCACTGGTGAGGCTTCTCTTGGAATATTGTGACCAGATTAAGGACTCATATCTCAGAACAGATGTTTTGAAACTGGAAAGGTTTCAAAGGGAGGGTTCATGAAAATGGTTCCAGGATTAAATGACTAGTCATATGAAGAACATTTGATGGCTCTGGGCCTGCATTCACTAGAATTTTCAAGAATGAGAGTAACCTTATTGAAACATATCAAATGCTGAAAGGCCCTTTTAGAGTGGATGTGGAGAGAATGCTTCCTATGGTGGGAGAGTATAAGACCAGAGGACTCAGACTCAGATTAGAGGGGCAGTCATTCCTCACTCTAGGGGAAACAGTTCCAGCCTACCAATCAGCCACCACTTTATCCCTGGTAGAATCTTTCCTGTAATTCCATGGGATTGTAGCTTGCTAAGCAGCCTCATGTGTGGGACCTTGTCAAATGCCTTCTGTCCCTCCTTATAACCAGTCTCCGTAACACTCCTGTGAATCCTTTCTGCACACTCTCCAGCTTAATCACCTCCTTCCAAGAACATGATGAACAGAATTGTACACAATTTTCCAAGTGCAGCTTAACCAAAGATCTACACAGCTTTAGCTATCTTATGAGAAACAAGTATAGGATATTTTGCCATAGACATGCAGATAACATTACATCACTATGATTGACAAAATATTTTTTTCTAATCTAATCTCATACTGTTGGCACTCTGTGGGGGGGGGGGGGGGAATGTGCAGTTATACAAATCAATCCACCTCCAAGAGTTCTGATGTTTTTTATTCCAATATTCTACTCAAGGTTTTATCACCATTTTAAATATTTCAATGTTTTGGTACAGCAAAAGCCGTGGCAAGAGCTATTCTCCAATGTGAAGTGGTGGGCAATGTCTTGAGTATACGTGCAGGTGGACAGCCAAAAGGTTTGATGGTTCAGTTTACATTGAGGCACCAGCAATGGGACACAACCGTTCCCCTTATCAGTGGTAAATAACATTTGAGGACAAATATTTATGGGAAGGGATAAGAGATTTGGAAGGGGCGTGAAGGGGACTATCATTGCCCAAATAGTGAGTACTTGGAACGTCACTCTCCTGAGAGAATGATAGAAGCAGAGTAACTGGCAGCATGTAAGAACTGTCTAGACAAGCACTTGAATTACCCTGGTTTAGAAGGCCGTGGGACAAGCACTGGGAGATAGGCTTCAAATGAATGGGTGCCCACTAGTCAGCATGGATCTGAGGAGTGAATGCAGTACTTCTGTGACTCAATGTCTCAATGACACAATGCACTCCAGGATTACCTTCAGCTCATGTTTGACTACAGTGTAGAAAGGCAGCTGAACACCATCTTCTCAACTATGGTTAGGGATAGATAAGGGGAATAGATGTCAGCAGCATCCCACTATCTTAGGAGCAGCTAAATAGAAATTCATTTATAATTCTGCGTTACCAGATAAACTCAATGCCTTCTATACTTCCTTGCACTATCAAACCATAGAGGAACCATCACAAACTTCTACAGTCCCTGATAATCCTGTGATTTCAGTCTGAGGCTGATGTGCGAGCAGCCTTCAGGAGGGTGAAACCATTAATAAAAAAAAAAAAAAAAAAAAAAAAAAAAAAAAAAAATCTGGCCTAGATGAGATACCTATCAAGTACCAAAGCCCTGTGCTGATCAACTGGTTGTACTGTTCAGACCTTTAACCTCATGTCAGCTGCCTGAGGTACCCATCAGCTTCCAGAAGGCTTCGATTATACCAGTGCCCAAGAAGAACGTGGTGACCTGCCTCAATGACTATTGTCTAGTAGCACTTACATTGACAATGAAGTGTCTTGAGAGGTTGGTGATGAAACGTATCAACTCTTGCCTAAGAAGTGACTTGGGTCTGCATTAATTTGCCTACCGGAGCAATAGGTCCATAGCAGGTGCCATCTCATTGCCTCTTCTGTCAACCATGGAACATCTGGACTGCAAAGGTGCACACATCAGGATTCTCTTTATCAATTACAGCTCAGCAGTAAATACCATCGTGACTTAAAACTAATTGGTAACATCCTAGCCCTAGGCCTTAATACCTCCTTGTAAATTTGGATTTTCAAATTCTTCACTTACAGACCTCAGTCAGTTCAGATTGGCGATAATATCTCCTTCGCAATCTCCATCAGCACAGGTGCACCATAAGGCTGTGTGCTTGGCCCCCTGTTCTACTCGCTTTCCACTTACAGCTGCGTGGCTAAGCGTAGCTGTAATGCCATATTCAAGTTTGCAATTGACATCACTGTCAAAGGCTGAATCAAAGGTGGTGATGAATCAGTATATAGGAGGCAGATTGGAAACCTGGCTGAATGGTGTCATAACAATAACCACTTAATGTCAGCAAGACCAAGGAGTTGATTATTGAACTAAGGAGAAGAAAGAGTATCAGCCAGTCTTCAACCGATGATAGGAGGTGGAGGAGATCAACAACTTTAAATTCTGTGGTGTTATTATTTCAGGGAACCTGTCCTGGGCCCAGCACATAAATCCAGGCAGGAGCTCTTTCTTTAGGAGCTTGTGGAGATTTGGCATGACACCTAAAACTTTGACAAACTTCTATAGATGTGTAGTGGAAAGTATATTGACTGACTGCATCACAGCTTGGTATGGAAACACCAATGCCATTAAAAGGAAAAATCTACAAAAAGTAGTGGTTCCAGCGCAGTCCATCATGGGTAAAGCCCTCCCCACCATTGAAGACATCTACATGAAATGTTGTGGCAGGAAAGCAGCATCCATCATCAGGGTTTGTTTAACCTCCGAGGATATGCTTTTTTCTCACTGCTGCCATCAGGAAGAAGGTACATGTGCTTCAGGACCCACACCACCAGGTTCAGGATAAGTGACTACCCCTCAACCATCAGGCTCTTGAACCGAAGGGGATAACTTCACTGAACTTCACTTGCCCATCATTTATAATGTTCCCACAACCAATGGACTCATTTTCAAAGACTCTCATCTCATGTTTTCAGTAGTTATTGGTTATTTGTTTATTATTACAGGTCGCTCATCTGAGTGCTACTGGTACCATGTAACTCAGACCTACCTGTCGCATGGTCGGGTGGTCGGCGACTAAACTGGCTCCCCCACCAGGCTTACCTAGTGAGGAAGGTGGCGAGACACCCTGCAGGACGGTAAACAAGACCTGTCAAAGGGAGGATGAAACCTCTTGTAGGGTCAATGGCCATCTAGGAAACATGTGCCTGGAAGCACGGAAAGGACATCCCTTGCACCAAAGCTTGGTCTGGCCATTCACTGCAACAGAACTTCCCCCAGATGTCTTGGACCCCACCATGCTGCTGGATCTGGGAGGGGATGTCAAGAGGGTGGGTCTGGACCTGTGCAACCCCCTACTCACCTAAAATCCATTCACACACACATTGTTCCTTTCTGAGGTGTGGGGTATCCTCACAAACCCCACTAACATGAAAGGGACCATCATCATCCTACGGGATGGATAGCCAGCCAGATTATTGCTATATCTTTCCTTCTATATTTGCAGTACTTTTTGTCTTCTGCACACTGGTGGACTGCCCAAGTTGGTGTGGTCTGTTTTGATGTTATCATTATTTTTCTATAGATTTATTGATTATGCTCACTAGGAAATGAATCTTAGGGTTGTATATGGTGACATATATGTACTTTGATAATAAATTTACTTTGAACTTTAAACTTTGCAAAGATGTTCACAGTACCTTGAAACAGAAGCCCATGTGTGGAAAATACCTAGATTTGAAAGAGGAGTTTGATTTGTACAGTCAGATTCGCACATTACCACACAGGTCCAGTGGGTTGAGGGTAGAAAGTAGTACATTGGAGAGAACTGGAAGTCAGGTTTAAAATATTGGAGATCATGATCAAACATCATTGTTTATTCTAGTCCATTCAGGAAATGAAATTCCCTGTCATGTATTCTGTAGAAGTGGTTTGATAATTATTTTTAAATGCCTGAATTTGTGACTAGACACTTAATATTTTCAGTTACAATTGTATGTTATTTTTGAGTGATGCCCTGGGTTTCTGTAGCAGAGCATGGGTCAATATTATGCATTGAATCTTGTTCAGGATACTGGTAACTGGTTTATTGTCACATGTACTGAAGTACAGAGGAAAAACTTGTTCTGCATGCTATCCATGCAGATCAGTCCATTCATAAGTACTTCAAGATAGTACAAAGGTAAAGTAATCGCAGATAATTATTGTGTCCAACACACTGACACGTATGGTTCTACAGATGCTGGAAATCTTGAGTAACATATACAAAGTGCTGGAAGAACTTATCAGGGCAGGCAGATTCCATGGAAGGAAATAAATATTCAATCTTTCTGTCAAAGACTTTCCATTAACCCAAAATGTTGACTCTTCACTTCTCTCCATGGGGGGGGTGGTGGTGTCATGATAAAGTACATTGAGATACGAAAGGTTTATCTTTATTGTAGAAGAGATCCATTCAAGAGTCATATTACAGCAGTGTTGAAGTTGTCCTTGAGCCTGGTGGTGCGTGTTCAAGAATTTTATATCTTTTTGATGGGGGGGGGAAGGAGGAATATAAGACAAAACATAGGAGCAGAATTAGGCTATTCAGCTGAAGGTGCCTACTTTCATGAAGCATACAAAGTTTAAACAAAGCCCATGGAATGGAGGTTAGTTTTTATGATGGACTGAGCAGTGTCCACATTTCTCTGCAATATCTTGTGGAGTTGGGCAGAACAGTTGCCAAACCAAGCTGTGATGCATCTGAATGTAATACTTTCTCTATGCATCCTTAACAACTGGTGAGGGTCAACAGAGGGGTAATCAAATTCCTTGTACTTAGGAATTAGAAGCACTGGCATACTGTCTTGGTTGAAGTATTTTGTGACTGGACCAAGACACATGGTTGGTGATATTTAAACATAAGAACTTGAAGATTTCACCCATCACCACTTCAGCACTATTGATACAGACAGGGTCGGGTACTCCACCTGGCTTCCTGAAATTGGCTTTTTGATTTGCTGACATTGAGGGAATGGTTGTGGTTATGCTGCCATGCCACTGGTCTCTCTCTCCACTTACCGTACTCCTTGTCATAGTTTGAGATCTGGCTCAGTGCAACAGCATCATCTACAAAATTCTAGATTGAGTTAGTGCAGTCTGGAGGAGTGGGAGGCAGGGAGGTGGACTGTCTTAAGGTTGGAGTCCTGTCTGTGTGTGCGAGTGGGAGAGAGTGCAGGAAAGGGATATCTTTTTGCTCTGTCTTGTTTTGTTTGTGTTGTTCTGCCAAACATTTTGGGTGTGCTATGTTGCCGTCAGAATATGTGGTGACGCTTGCTTGCAGGCTACCCAAAGCTTATCCCTAGGTGTATTGATTGTAAATGCAAATGACACATTTCACTATGTTTCAAATAAATGAATCTGAACACGAGATTCTGCAGATGCTGGAAATCCAAAGCAACACACGCGAAATGCTGAAGGAACTTAGCAGGTCAGGCAGCATCTATGGAAATTAACAAACAGCGGATGTTTTAGGCCGAGACCCTTCAGGACTGGAAAGGATAGGGAGCATACTGGAATAAAATGGTGGGGGGAGGAGGAGAAGGGAGATAGCTAGAAGGTGAGAAATGAAGCCAGGTGGGCAGGAATGGTAAAGGGCTGAAGATGAAGGAATCTGATAAGAGGAGAAAAGTAAATGTGAATCTGAATCAGAACTTGACCACACATTCATGAGTACACAGAGTAAGGACAGGTGAGTTGATGGTAGCAGGTACAAGTCCAAAGTAAATTTATGATAAAAGTACATACATGTCACCATATACAACCCTGAGATTTGGATTCTTGTGGGCATACTTAGTGAATACAACAAACAGTCAATGAAAGACCACACCCAATAGGATGGACAAGCAACCAGTGTGCAAAAGACAACAAACTGTGCAAATACAAAAAAAAATATATATAGAACATGAGATGAGTCCATGAAATTATGTCCATGAGGCTGCAACCACAAGATTATTCTCTGCAACCTCCGCAATCTCCGGAGGGATGCTACCACCAAACACATCTTTACCTGCCTTCAGTCTCCTTCTGCTGGGATAGTTCCCTCTGTGAATCTCTTGTCCATTTGTCCCTTCATATGAATCTCCCTCCTGGCACTTATCTTGCAGGCAACCAAAGTGCTATGCCTGCCCATTCATCTCCTCCCTCACTTCCATTCAGGGCCCCAAACAGTCCTTCCAGGTGAGGCAATACTTCACCTGTGAATCTGTTGAAGTTATCTACTTTATCTGATGACCCGTCATATACACTTCATATTCCATCAGTGTAGCCTCCAACCTGAGGGCATGAACATTGATCTCTCCTTCCAGTTTAAAAAAAAAAAAAAAAAAAAAAAAAAAAAAAAAAACAAAAAACATTCCCTCCCCCTTCCCTCTTTTATTCCCCACTCTGGCTTATCTCTTCTCATCTGCCTATCACCTCTGCCTGGTGCACCAACCTTAGTCCCTTTCTCCCATGGTCCACTCTCCTCTCCCACCACATTCGACCACTCCAGCCACTTTACTCACCTGGCTTCACCTATCACCTAAACACGAGGAATTCTTCAGATGCTGGAGATTCAAGCAACACACATCAAAGTTGCTGGTGAACGCAGCAGGCCAGGCAGCATCTCTAGGAAGAGGTGCAGTCGATGTTTTGGGCTGAGACCCTTCGTTAGGACTAACTGAAAGAAGAGCTAGTAAGAGATCTGAAAGTGGGAGGGGGAGATCCAAAATGATAGCAGAAGACAGGAGGGGGAGGGATGGAGCCAAGAGCTGGACAGGTGATTGGCAAAAGGGATGAGAGGATCATGGGACAGGAGGCTGAGGGAGAAGGAAAAGGGGGGAGGGGGGAAACCCAGAGGATGGGCAAGGGGTATAGTGAGAGGGACAGAGGGAGAAAGAGAAAGAATGTGTAAATAAATAATGGATGGGGTACAAGGGGAGGTGGGGCATTAGTGGAAGTTAGAGAAGTCAATGTTCATGCCATCATGTGATTCACCTATCACCTTCTAGCTATCCTCATTCCTCTTTCATCACCTTTTTATTTGGACATCTTCCCCCTTCCTTTCCAGTCCTAGAGAGGGGATTGACCCAAAACATTGAATGCTTATTCATTTCATGATTATCTCCCAGCACTGAGCACGTCTACAAGGAGAACTGTTGGAGGAAAGCAGCGTCCATCATCAAGGACCCTGTCCATCCAGGCCATGCTTTTCTTCTCACTGCTGCCATCAGGAAAGAGAGACAGGACCCTCAGGTCACACACCATCTGGTTTAGGAAGAGCTACTTCCCTTCAACCAGCAGGCTCTTGAACCAGAGGGGATAACTTCACTCACCCAACACTGAACTGATTCCACAATCTATGGACTCACTTTCAAGAACTCTGTTACTCAAGGGTCCCGGCCTGAAACGTCGACTGCACCTCTTCCTAGAGATGCCTGGCCTGCTGTGTTCACCAGCAACTTTGATGTGTGTGTTGATATTTATTCCTCATTTAGTTTTTTTTCCTTTTGTATTTGTTATCTTTTGCACATTAGTTATTTGTCTGTCTTTGTGTAGTTTTTCATTGATTCTATTGTGCATCCACAATAGTATCCCCACAAAAAAAAATGAATCTCAGGATAGTATATGGTGACCTGTATGCACTTTGATAATCAATTTACTTTGAACTCTGAATCGGGGCTGCAAGTGGAGAGGGGAGATGAGATATATATATATAATATATTTTTTAAAAAAAAAAAGTTGGATCCAAAGTGAAGAGGAGATGGGTAAATGGTTGAGTTCTTTTCTGGTCTTAGGGATTAAAATGGAGCAGAACTAGAAGTAAGGTAATAAAAAAAAAAAACTATAAAAAGAGATAATTAATCACAAAACAATTAAGTAGTTAATTGATGCAGATCTGGAATGTTAGGACTGATATGTCATGACTGCAGCCTATGGGAGATCCTGGCTGTCTCTGAGACCCAGGGCAAGCACATCTACAGTGTGTTTCATCATAGTCATTATTGGAAATTGGTTTTAAAAAAAAAAAAAATTGGGAATTGGTTTCCTTTTCTGGGAGTGGCAGCTCAGTGTCATTGAGATGGAGACTGAGTTGTACACACAACAACATGTGAGGGAGGGGGAGGGGTGCCTGGATGCTATGTAACAGGAGGTGATTGCACAACATTAGATGGGGTCTTCTGCCTCTGGTCAGTCATCTGCAATCTGTGACTATGCAGTAAGTGAGGCAAGTAAAGGGGCCCAGTGCATAGCAATGCAGGAACCTCAGCTTCTACCACTGCGTGAAGGATCTGAGGCTCTTTCAGAATGTTTGGTTGAGTGTGGAAGCTGCATGTGAATGAACTGTGGTACAGGACACCATTCAATTGGGGAGAACACATACAACTGTAGTAGTTGCAGGGAGCAATACAGACAGATTGACATTTTTCTCTGATGTGAAAAAACAAGGGTCCAGGTTCTGTCTTGCCTTCTCTGTTCCAGAGTTCAGGATGTCTGCTCTGCTGGAGAGAAACAAAACAATAACTTACAGAACAAGACCAGTACAGGACAAGAATAAATGTATTGGCTAACAGTGCCTGTGCTATTTATGATGCCAAACCAATCTAATTCCATCTCAGTTAACATGGTCTAAATGTTTCCAATAAAGTTGAACTCTTGATCTTGTCATGGCTCTCTCAGTTTATTTGTCTAAATACACTGCACTTTCTCTAACTGGAACTCGTTACTTTGCAGTGCTTTTACCTTTTGTACTACCTTGGTGTAGATATACTGTAGATAGAAAGATTTGACTGGATGATCTGCAAACAAAAGCTTATCATGGTACCTTGGTATAGGTTTATTTATTCACATATCACCAATGACCAATTACCATTCCCTGCCTGTACATGTGGCTGTTTAAATGCCTCTTAAATGCTGCTATCATATCCAATTCCCCTGCTTCCCCTAGCAGCACATTCCTGGTACATACCAAGCTTTGCATTTATTTATATTAAAAAAAAAAAAACAACAACTTGTAAATTTCCTTTCAACATTCCTTTTCTCCTGGATTATTAATTGAGCCATGAACGTCACTGGATAAATAGTTAGAGAGGTTAGGCTATAAAATCATAAGACAAGAGAGCAGAATTAGGCCATTCAGTCCAAGTCTGTTCCACTATTCTATCATGGCTGATCCCAGATCCCACTCAAACCCATATACCTGCACTCCCACCAAATCCCTTGACTTGATTGATCAGAAAACAATCAACTTCTGCCTTAAATATACCCATGAACTTGGTCTCCTCCACAGTCTGTGGTAGAGCATTCCATAGATTCACTGCACTCCGGCTAAAAAAAAGAATCCTCCTCACCTCTATTCTAAAAGCTCACCCTTCAATTTTGAGGCTGTGCCCTCTTGTTCTGGATGCCCCCACCATAGGAAACATCCTCTCCACATCCACTCTATCTAATCCTTTCAACATTTGGTGAGTTTCAATGAGATCAACACGCATTCTTCAAAATTCTAGTGAGTACAGGCTTAAAGCTGCAAAACATTCCTCATATGTTAAACCCTTCATTCCCAGAATCATCCTCATGAACTTCCTTTGGATGCTCTCCAATAACAGCATATCCTATCTGAGATATGGTGCCCAAAACTGTTTGGTACTCCAAGCAACTCACTCAAAATGCTGGAGCAACTCAGCAGGCCAGGCAACATCTATGGAAAAAAATACAGTCAATGTTTTGGGCTGAAAATCTTTGGCAGGACTGGAGAAAAAAATCTGCAGGTCTTCCCTTGTTTGTGACAGTGTTCCAAGTGCAGCCTGACTTGTGTCTTATAAAGCCTGAGCATTATCTTCTTGCTTTTATATTCTTTTCCCCTTGAAATGAATGCCAACATTGCATTTGCCGCCTTTACCACAGACATAACCAATAAATTAACCTTCTGGGAGTCTTGTACGAGACTCCTAAGTCCCTCTGAATCTCTGATGTTTGAAACTCTTCCCCATTTAGATAATAGTCCACACAACTGTTCATTTTACCAAAATGCATTATCATACATTTCCCAACATTGTATTCCATCTGCTGCTTTTTTGCCTATTCTTCCAATTTGTCTAAGTCCTGCAGCAATCACATTGCTTTCTCAGTACTACCTATTCCTCCATCTATCTTCATATCATCTGTAAACTTTGCCACAAAGTCATCAATTCCATTATCCAAATCATTGAAAAACAATGTGAAAAGTTGCAGTCCCAATACTTACCCCTGAGGAACATTACAAGTTACTGAGGACTAACCAGAAAGTGGGGAACGTCAACTCAGACCATGAGAGGCCTGCCTCGGGCATTTTCATGCCTTTATAAGGTGCAGATTGGAAGTCTGTGGGGCGCCACTCCTCACACAGACACTAGAGCAATGTGTGATTAAGTGCCTTGCTCAAGGATGCAAACACGATACCACAACTGAGGCTCTAACCAGCGGCCTCATAAGTGGAAGGTATATGGCCCAGAAGAAAAGTTCAATTCATCTACGGTATATCCTGGACATTTCCTTGATAGAGGACTTTCACCAGCACCTTCCTGATTGCCCTGGGCCATTAAGAGCCAGCTGTAGGGGTTGGGGGTGCTGGTGTTGCGCCATGGTCTTGACTGAACGGTGACAGATATCCAAGATTCAGTACTCCAATTCCTCAGTCTGGTTAGTTGCCGCTGTCCCTAGAAGACTCAGACTGACAATTATTGCTTACCACATTCTTTCATGGAAAGTGTGTATTTAAAGGCCTTGTGGCTGAGCACTCAATGCTCAATCATAGGAGTTTAATTTCTAGTACTACTGTTTGTGATTTCACCATTGGATTCTGTTTGTGTTGTCTTGTTTATTTTGAGTCTGAGTTGATTCCAGACCTTACTCTGCACTTGGGTTCACTACCATCCATAGCTCTCTCGTTACATTGAGAGCATAAATAGAAATAAATATGCATAATAAGCAGCTCTTCCTGCATTAATTCAATCACTGCATTAATTCCCACACTACAATTTCTTCATCCTTCTGCTTTTGTGCTTGTCCTTGGATTTATTGTTGCATTTATTATTAACATGTACTGTTTACTCTGTGAGCTTTATATGAATGAGGAATATCATTGCATCTTGGTATAATCCTCCCAGGAGGGGGGAGAAGATGGCAGCGCGACGACAGCATGTGCGGCCACTTTGGTGATGAATATCTGTTATTTGTCAAGTAGGGGGCCGTGCACAATCCTGATTTGGTGGAGAGAGACGTGAAAGCACAGTGAAACATCTGGAATATTTCTGAAATGTCTGCTTTGCTACTGCGTGGTAACCGGAATCTCCAGAGCTGAAGGCCTTAATCCCCAGCTTTGCGTGTTTCAGTGGTCAGAGAGAGGTCGAAGGCGCTCAGCAGAGGATGGCGCCTGGGAGGCTGTATTGGAGAGGCTGATCGGAAGCTCGGAGTTTTTGGACAGATGGACTCGGGGCCGGCTGGGATCGGCTGCTTCCAAGGCATCGGCAAGTTGACGGTGCCTGGAGGTTTATGGCAGGGAGCTTCTCCCTTTTGCTGCCTGCTATCGGGGATTCGGGAGTTGATTGACTCAGGACTTTGAGACTTTTTTTACTGTGCCTCTGGACTGTTCTTTATCAAATTATGGTATTGCTTTGCACTGCTGTAACTATGTTATAATTATGCGGTTTTGTCAGTGTTAGTCTTTGGTCTGTCTTGTTTTCTGTGAGATCACTCTGGAGAAACATCGTATCATTTGCAACACTGTGTGTCCGACAGAGTGATCAGCAGCACCGGGGCTCCACAGGGGACTGTCTTGTCTCCCTTTCTCTTCACCATTTACACCTCTGACTTCAACTACTGCACAGAGTCTTGTCATCTTCAGAAGTTTCTGGATGACTCTGCCATAGTTGGATGCATCAGCAAGGGAGATGAGGCTAAGTACAGGGCTACAGTAGGAAACTTTGTCACATGGTGTGAGCAGAATTATCTGTAGCTTAATGTGAAAAAGACTAAGGAGCTGGTGGTAGACCTGAGGAGAGCTAAGGTACCAGTGACCCCTGTTTCCATCCAGGGGGTCAGTGTGGACATGGTGGAGGATTACACATACCTGGGGATACGAATGAGCAACAAACTGGACTGGTCAAAGAACACTGAGGCTGTCTACAAGAAGGGCCAGAGCTGTCCCTATTTCCTGAGGAGACTGAGGTCCTTTAACCTCTGCCAGATGGTGTTGAGGATGTTCTACGAGTCTGTGGTGGCCAGTGCTATCATGTTTGCTGTTGTGTGCTGGGGCAGCAGGCTAAGGGTGGCAGACACCAACAGAATCAACAAACTCATTTGTAAGGCCAGTGATGTTGTAGGGATGGAACTGGACTCACGGTGGTTTCTGAAAAGAGGATGCTGTCTAAGTTGCATGCCATCTTGTTTAATGTCTCCCATCCACTACATAATGTACTGGGTGGGCACAGGAGTACATTCAGCCAGAGACTCATCCCACCGAGATGCAGCACTGAGCGTCATAGGAAGTCATTCCTGCCTGTGGCCATCAAACTTTACAACTCCTCCCTTGGAGGGTCAGACAGAACCATAGAAACTACAGCACAGAAAAAGGCCTTTTGGCCCTTCTTGGCTGTGCCGAACCATTTTCTGCCTAGTCCCACTGACCTGCACACGGACCATATCTCTCCACACACCTCCCATCTATGTATCTGTCCAATTTATTCTTAAATGTTAAAAAAGAGCCCACATTTACCACCTCGTCTGGCAGCTCATTCCATACTCCCACCACTCTGTGTGAAGAAGCCCCCCCTAATGTTCCCTTTAAACTTTCCCCCCTCACCCTTAACCCATGTCCTCTGTTTTTTTTCTCCCCTTGCCTCAGTGGAAAAAGCCTGCTTGCATTCACTCTATCTATACCCATCATAATTTTATATACCTCTATCAAATCTCCCCTCATTCTTCTACGCTCCAGGGAATAAAGTTATAACCTATTCAACCTTTCTCTGTAGCTGAGTTTCTCAAGTCCCGGCAACATCCTTGTAAACCTTCTCTGCACTCTTTCAACCTTATTTATATCCTTCCTGTAATTTGGTGACCAAAACTGAACACAATACTCCAGATTCGGCCTCACCAATGCCTTATACAACCTCATCATAACATTCCAGCTCTTATACTCAATACTTCGACTAATAAAGGCCAATGTACCAGAAGCTCTCTTTACGACCCTATCAACCTGTGACACCACTTTTAGGGAATTTTGTATCTATTCCTAGATCCCTCTGTTCCACTGCACTCCTCAGTGCCTTACCATTAACCCTGTATGTTCTATGTTGGTTTGTCCTTCCAACGTGCAATACCTCACACTTGTCAGTATTAAACTCCATCTGCCATTTTTCAGCCCATTTTTCCAGCTGGTCCAAGTCCCTCTGCAGGCTCTGAAAACCTTCCTCACTGTCTACTACACCTCCAATCTTTGTATCATCAGCAAACTTGCTGATCCAATTTACCACATTATCATCCAGATCATTGATATAGATGACAAATAACAATGGACCCAGCACTGATCCCTGTGGCACACCACTAGTCACAGGCCTCCACTCAGAGAAGCAATTCTCTACCACCACTCTCTGGCTTCTTCCATCGAGCCAATGTCTAATCCAATTTACCACCTCCATGTATACCTAGCGACTGAATTTTCCTAACTAACCTCCCATGCAGGACCTTGTCAAAGGCCTTACTGAAGTCCATGTAGACAATATCCACTGCCTTCCCTTCATCCACTTTCCTGGTAACCTCCTCGGAAAAACTCCAACAGATTGGTCAGATATGACCTACCATGCACAAAGCCATGTTGACTCTCCCTAATAAGCCCCTGTCTATCCAAATGCTTGTAGATTCTGTCTCTTAGTACTCCCTTCAATAACTTACCTACTACTGATGTTAAACTCACCGGCCTATAATTTCCCGGATTACTTTTCGACCCTTAAACAATGGAGCAACATGAGCCACTCTCCAATCCTCCGGCACTTCACCCGTAGACAGCGACATTTTAAATATTTCTGCCAGGGTCCCCGCAATTTCAACACTAGTCTCCTTCAAGGTCCGAGGGAACACTCTGTCAGGTCCTGGGGATTTATCCACTTTAATTTTCCTCAAGACAGCAAGCACCTCCTCCTTTTCAATCTGTACAGTTTCCATGGTCTCACTATTTGATTCCCTCAATTCCATAGATTTCATGCCAGCTTCCTTAGTAAATAGAGACGCAAAAAACCTATTTAAGATCTCCCTCATTTCCTTTGGTTCCACACATCCTGAGCCGATAGGCTGGTCCTGGACATTTCATAATTTACTGGTATAATTTACATATTATTTAACTATTTATAGTTCTATTACTAGTTATTATTTATGGAGTAACTGTAATGAAAACCAATTTCCCCCCGGGATTAATAAAGTATGACTATGACTATTAATGCATGTATGCATTTCTAAATGACAATAAGAGGACTGAGTGTTCTCAGAATCTAATCTATATATGACAAAAATCTATATATGAATACAGATCCATAATTACTTCAAAGTGGCATCATAGGTAGATGGAATTGTAGAGAGAGATTTTGGCACATTGGCCTTCATAAATCGAAGTATTGAGTACAGGTGTTGGGACGTTATGTTGAAGAAGACGTTGGTGAGGCCTAATTTTGAGTATTATGCACAGATCTGGTCACCTGCCCAAAGGAAGGATATCAATCAGATTGAGAGAATACAAGGAAAATTTACAAAGATGTTGCTGGGACTTAAGGACCTGAGTATAGGGTATGATAGAGTTAAAGTTAAATAGATTAGGACTTTATTCCCTGGAATGTAGGAGAATATGAGGGATTTGATAGAGGTATACAAAATTTAGTATAGATAGGGTAAATGCAAGGTAGCTTCTTCCACTGATGTTGGCTGAGACTGGAAGTAGAGATCATATTTTAAGGGTGAATGGTGAAATACTTCCAAGGAATCAGAGTATAATGAGAGTATTGGTTAATATGGGTTCAATTTTAACATTTTAAAGAAGTTTGCATAGGTACGTAGATAGGAGGGGTATAGAGAGCTAAGGTCCAGATACAGGTTGATGGGATGAGGCAGAATAATTGTTTGGACTAGATAAGCCGAGTGGTGTGTTTTGGTGCTGTCATGTGCTATGATTCTATGACCCTAAGACTCAAATCTAATGATATGATAGACATTAATAATAGTGATAGAGATTGAGATATGAATAATGAAAATGCCATGACATTTATAAAGGGCAGGAAGGTGGAGAAGGTGAGGAGTCACTCTGTTAAGTTCAATGAAGGGATAACCCAAGATCAAGAAACTGGGACATAGAAACTACTTGTGTAGACATCAATCACTGAGGTTAAAAAGGCACTCTGTGGGATTCATGCACTTTTCCTGCACAGTTAGACAGAGCACAGAAGAAGAACTGGGAGTTTTCTGAGAAGGTATAGTGCTAATCGTTGTGAATTGAAATTTGCCTGCAGAATGGAAAAATCAGAAAGGTTGAGAAGAATGGGGTGGCATGGTAGCATAGTGGTTAACACAATGCTTTACAGTACCAGTGACCCGGGGTCAATCCTCGCAGCTGCCTGGAAGGAGCTTTGTTCTCCCTGTGACCATGTGGGTTCCCTTTGGGTGCTCTGGTTTCCTCCCATAGTCCAAAGAAGTATGGGTTGTCAGGTTAATTGTAAATTGTCCCACAGGCAAGGATTAAATTGGGCAATTGTTGGGTGGTGCGCCTCCGCGCTTTCTGGAGTTTCCTGGATGTTAAGTTATTTCCCAGGACAATGCATTCTGGTATCTACCAGAGGGTGGGCTATATGAAACTTAGAACTGTACAATGATATGCCCTCATTGTGAGTGTGCCTCCTAGGAAGCCATGATAATAATATGATTGAATTTTACATTCTTTTTCAGAAGAAAAAAGTGGGTCCTATAGGATTATATCATACTTAAACAAGGATAGAGACACGTAAGCAAGAGAAATCAAACGGGATATTAAGGTAAATCAAAATGCAGCAACAAACATTTATAGTAGTCTTTCAGAATCTACAGAATAGATTTACTCGGATACAAGGGAAGGAGTCAGATTTATAGTGAGCTAAAACGTTTAAAAAAGATGGTGTCAAGATTTAAGATAAACCATATAATTATAAAACGGAGATGGGTCAGAAGAACACACAGAAGATAAAGAACTACCAAGAATAACTAAAAGATTCATAAGGAATGTGAAAATTACAGTGTGAGATAAAGCTAGCTAGTAATCTAAAACTAGATCATGTGAATTTCTATAGATATCTTAAACAGAGTTTAAAAAAAGTGAGAGTTGGATCTTCAGAAAATATCTGCTCATCACCCACACACTCCTCTCACTGTTTCCCCTTATCACTACTCTCCTCTCACTCTTTACCCCTACCGCTACCCTCCTCAGCCCTCCCCATCTCCCTTACTTGATTCCATGCTTCACCTTCCTCTCCTCTCTGATTCCATCATCTTCAGCCCTTTTGTATCTTCCACCTATCACCTACCAACCTCTGGTGCTACTCCTCCATCTCTCTATCACCTCTGTCCTTCACCTGGATCCATTTACATCTGCCAAGTCTGGCTCTACCCCTTGTCTCCACTATTTTATACCTTCTATCTCCCGTCCATCTTTCAGTCTGGATACGAGGTCTCAATCCAAAATTTCAAGTGCACATTTCCTCCATAGAAACCAAGAAGATTTCCTGCTGAGTTCCTCCAGTATTTTATCTGTCGCTCCAGATTCCAGCATCTGCACTTTCTTGTGTCTTCTATAGAAACTAAGTCTTTGATTAATAATGGCAAAGATTTGCATCAAACTCTATAAGCAAGGATACAAGGGAGATTTGAGAAAGTACAGTGACAGATCTAGTGGATCTTCTGACTAATAACTCCAACATCTCAGGCTCAGTCCTGACCTATAGTGTTGTCTGTGTGTCCTCTGCATGTTCTCCCAATGATTGTGTGGGTTTCCCACAAATACTCTGGTCTCTCCCACCTCCAACAGTCATACTGGTCAGTTGGGTTGATTGGCTGTTGAAAAGTTGCCCCTAATGTGTAGGTCAGGTTTAGAATTGGGGAGGAAGTGTGAGGTTAATAGGAAGGTGAGGAGAACAAATAGGGATTTGTGCAGTATCAATGAAAATGGGTGCATGACAGTCAGTCCAGACCCTATGGATTAATCAACTTGTTTCAGTGCTGTAGAACTCAGTGACAGCATCCTAGAAATAACTAAGGCAGGAAATGGAAGAAAGCAAGGAAATCGTGAAAATGTCAATCACTAGGGCAGTGGTATGGAGAAAATTTCTAGAGCTGCCTTTGATCTGCATGGACCTTCAATAGGGGTCTTAAGTGGCTGGTGGAAAAGGTTAATGGTTCATTTCTAAGTTTCTAAAATTTCCATGATGTGGTTCCATGAAACTTGAAAATATCAAATGGATCTCCATTAATCAAAATAAGGAAATAAAGAGCAGGAAACTACAGAGAATTTTAGAAATGAATATTAAAAACATCATAATGGGACACTTACAAAATTCAAGATAAATCAGTCAAATTCAATTTTGTATAATGGAGGAAATCATGTTTGGCTAACTTATTGGAATCCTTTTAAAAACTTAATATGTGCTGTTCACAAAGAGGAACTGTGGATGTCTTATATTAGGATTTTCATAAGATATTTGATAATATTCTGCATCAAAGGCTGTTGCAGAAAATAAAATTTTATGGTGTGGGAGGTGTTGAGACTATAAATGTGCCACAGAGATTAGATGAACAGGTGTAAAAAGAGGGAAAAAAATGTAAAAAGAAAAAGTTGTTTTTAAAAAAATAAATAAATAAATAAATAAATCAACAAAATAAGCAGATATAGGGAGAAGACATCCCAGCGGAAACAATCTCTGGAGAATCACCCACATTCAAAGTACATCAAGATTTCATAATTTCATAATTTTAAGAACAAAGATAACAGCAGGTGATTAACTCAATAGTTGCAGTTACATAATTGCCCTTCAACATTTTGAGAGTTGGCAAGTGTCTCTGGTGAGTTACGCATTTGTAGTGGGAGCACATCATAAATAACAAGATGCCTCTCATTTGTATATTCAAACAGTTTTGTTGGGAACCAAACAGCCAAATGAACCCTCTTTAACCACAACACTGAGAGGTGGTTCTCACTGTATGCATTGTGAGTATTCACGTAGCTATCCATAGCCCCCGTTAGAAACCTCTTTTTGCTTATATTATTGGTTACCATTCATGTAAGTTCTAAAAGTCAAGATCAAAGTTGAATTATTGTATGCTCAAGTACACGTATGTTCAAGTGCAACAGCATCACAGGCACTTCGGATCAAGTAAGCAACATTTACTACAAAAATAAACAATTTATAGACATTTTGGACAAAAAAAACAGCAGAATTACAAGAGAAAATCCATTTTAGTGCAGTGATTGAATTGGTCAGTGTTGCTAAGCTGTAGTGATTAGGGTTATGCCTGTTCATTCAAGAATCAAATTGTTGAAGGGAAAGAGCTGTTCTTGAACCTAGTGGTGTAGGACTTCAGGTTTCTGTACCACCCACTCGATGGTAGCTGTGAGAAAAGGCCTGGACCGTGAGTTGAGATTCTAAATTGGAGAAAGGCCAATTTTGATGGCATCAGAAAGGATCTAGTGGGTGTGGAGTGGGATTGGTTGTATTCTGCAAAGGAATGTTTGATAAGAAGGAGGCTTTCAGAAGTGAAATATTGGGAGTACAGAACTTGTATGGTCCTATCAGAATCCAAGGCAGGGCTGACATGTTTAGGGAACTTTGGTTTCCAAGTAACATTGAGACCCTGATTAAGAAGAAGGAGATTCAAAGCAGGTATACACAGCAAGGAACAAGTAAGGAGTTTGAGGAATATAAAAAATGCAAGTGTACATTTCTGAGAAAAATCAGGAGAGGTAAAAGAAGGCACGCATTTGCTCTGGCAGAAAAAGTTAAGAAGAATCTTCAGGGCCTATACAGATCTATTAAAAGCAAGAGCATGGCAAGGAACAAAATTAGTCCAATTGAAGATCAGTGTGGACATCTATACATGGAGCCAAAGGAAATAACAGAGACCTTAAGTGTACTTTTGCATCCGCATTCACTCAAGAAATGAGCAGAGTGTACAGAACTGAGGCAAAACAGTACTGAGGTCAAGGATACAAAAATGAAATGATTGCTGTACTTTTTTCCATAGATGCTGCCTGGCCTGCTGAGTTCCTCCAGCATTTTGTGTGTGTTGCTCAGATGTGCAGGACCTGCAGGTTTTCTCTTACTTGCGATTGCTGTATTGAGGCATATTAGGGTGGGAAAAGTTCCCAGGGTCTAACAATATGACAACCTCATGGAATGCTGTTGCAGAAATTACAGGGGTCCTGGAAGAGGTATTTAAAATACCCTTAGCTATGGGTGTAGTACCAGTGGATTAGAAGATAGATATTGGTGTACTGTTGTTTCAGAAAGGCTCAAAGAATAAACTGGAAATATATAGGCCAGTGAGCCTGACATCAGTGGTGGAAAAATGATTGGAAGTTATGTTAAAGGACAGTATTATAAGTACTTGGATAGAGACAGACTGATTAGAAATAGTCAATGTGGCTTTGTGCATGGTAGATCGTGACTAATTGGTATTATAGAGTATTTCGAGGAGTTTACCAGAAAATCGATGAAGGAAAGGCAATGAGCATAGTCTACATGGGATGAGAGGGAGACTTGAACAGAAGATTCAGTCACTTGGCATTTAGCATGATATAGTAAATTGGCTTCAACAATGGCTTAGCAGGAGAAGCCAAATTGTGGTGGTAGATATTTGCCTCTCTGACTGGAGACCTGTGATTAGTGGAGTGCAGCAAGGATCATTGTTGATTCTATTGTTGTTTGTAATTTATATTTATGATTTGGATATAATAATTTTATTTATTCAACAATACAGCATGGAATAAGTCCATCTAGCCCTTCATCCATGCCACCCAGCAGCCCCCGGCAATGCAATATAACACTAACCCAGTCACAAGACAATTAATATACAATGACCAATTAACCTACATGGTAATACTTTGGACAATGGGAGGAAACTGGAGCACTTGGGGGAAAGGCCACGCATTCCAAGGAGAGGACGTACAGAGGGTGCCAATATTGAACACTGAACTCCAACTTCCTGAGCTGTAATGGCGTTGCGCTAAACTGGATCAACAAATTTGCAGATGACTCCAAGATTTGGGGTTTAATGGACAGTGAGGAAGGCTATAAAAGGTTTCAGTGTGATCTAGATCAGCTGGAAGAATGGGTCAATTTGGAAGATGGAGCTTAATGCAGATGAGTGTGAGTTGTTGCACTTTGGAAAGACAAACCAGGGTAGAGCCTACACAGTGAATGGTAGGGCACTGAGGAGTGTGCTAAAACAAAGACATGTGGGAATACAGATCCATAATTCTTTGAAAGTGGCATTATGGCAAGAGAGGTTCATAAAGAGAGCTATTGAGTACTGCAGTTGGGATGATATGCTGAAGTTGTATGACATTAGTGAGGCCAAATTTGAAAATTGTGTGCAGTTCTTGTCACCTACCTACAGGAAATATATCAATAATATTGAAATAGTACAGTGAGAATTTACAAAGATGTTGCTGGGACTTGAGGATCTGAGTTACAGGGAAAGGTTAAATAGGTGAGGACTTAATTCCGAGAGAATGAGGGGAGATTTGACAGAGGTATACAAAACTGAGGGGTTTTAATAGGCTTTTTTCACTGAAATTGAGTGAGAATAGAACTAGGTGTCATAGATTAAGCATGGCGTGTGCAATATGGAAGGGGAATCGGAGGGTGAATTTCTGTACTCGGAGGTTTATGGCAGTGTGGAATGAGCTGCCAGCAGAAATGGTGGTTGCATGGTTGATTACAGCAATTAAGAGAAATTTAGATAAGTGCATGAACTTAAGGGGTATGCAGGGCTTGGTGCTGCTAGATGGGCCTCAGCACAGTACAGTACAGATTAAATGGCCCAAAAGGCCTGTTTCTGTGCTGAAGTGCTCCATGACTCTATGACTCTAGAAGTTCAAGGAAACCTGAAGGCAACAAGACAGGGGGAAAAGTTGTTTAATGTGTTATACAGTAAATTTGCCTTCGTTAGCTATGGCATCATATATAAGAACTGTGAGGTTATAGTCTAGCTTTGTAAATCATTAGTTAAGCCATAACTGGAAAATGTGCAGTTTTGTATAGCAAGGCTAAAATTATGACCTTTTCCAAACCTACTCTATTTTTAGTATATGTTGAGAGGAGTGGAGTCTAATGTTTGTTTGTTTGTTTTTTTTGTTTCACAACAGCCCATGTCTTTTTTTTTCCCTGTAGTTTAGTTGGTTAGTCGTCTTAGGTTAGTTTTTTGGGGGTGGGGTATATATTTTTTTCCTTTGTGTTAATTTGCCTGTATATAATATTTGTATCCTGTAAGATTGGGAGGTTTAATATCCATGTATCAACTGGGTTTATATTTATATATGATAATTACAATGTAATCCCAATAACTTTGGTTACTGTTATGTTAATCTTTATCATTATGATACTAATAAAAAGATTGAAAAAGAAAATTACATTGGAGAGAGTTAGCAGTGAACTGAGGATCCTCTTTCTTTGATCCGCAACACCATGATGCTGCAGTATAGAAGAGATTGCCTGGGATGCAGTGATTTATCTTTGCTGAGAAACTGTTCAGGGTCCTTGGAGCAGAAAAAGATGAGAGATGATCCGATAAAGATTAGGAATTTAGAGCGGATTTGAGGAATAACACTTCCTTCCAGAGAAGGTTTAAATCTGAATGTACTGCCTGAGGGATTATTGGAAACTTGTTATCCTATAATATTCAAGAGGTGTTTAGTTGCATACTTGAAATGCCATGGCTTAGAAGGTTACAGCCATGTGCAGGTAAATGGGATTAGTATAAACTGGTACTTAATGGCAGACCTCAATGTAATGGACTGAAAGGCCTGTTTTTTATGCTCTATGATTCCAAGGAGCTTTGGGTAAGAAACATTTTAATCTGTAGCCACATCCTGTGAAGGATATTGATAATAAAATGCCAATTCAATAATTCTACCTGGATTTTAAGATATGTTGATAATGCAAGAGTGCAGGAGTCAATTGAACCTGTTTTTTTTTTGTTGACTATGTTAAACCTTTGGACAGGTCTAGATTGTACCCTGAACTTGTAGAGGCCTCTGTGTTGTTTTTTGAGCTGTCAATGAGAAACCTTTAGCTCTTCTGTTCATAGACTGCGATACAAATGTTCCATTTATAATGACCCTCTGCCAAGTAATAGGTTGACGAAGGATGATAAATGCTGATGTTATGCAGTGTAAATCTTCAAAAGGGCACAATACCTTGTGAACCCTCTATTTTCAATTTAAACTCTAAGAATGCCTTGCAGTCAATTTATCACAAACATTCAGAGTTTTTGGTATTGACAAAATGTAATAACAGGTGGTTATGTATTTATGGTAACCTAGCAATGAGTTCCATGCAATGCTGCATTTTCCTATTTGTAAATGCAATTATGAATGGCTTCCTTCAAATCTACCACTCTTTTTGTCTTGGAGAATATCTTGTAATTATATTCACACATGAAGGTCGAGAAAATTACCAGAGTCCACCTGGAAACAATTTCCAGTTATCTCAAAAGGCAATGGGTTAAATTCTAATCTGTTCACAGTTGGGTCGGGAGCAAAGATCTTAGTGGAAAAGCAGAGAGTCAGAAAAATATCTTTAAAAACAAAGTCAATCTTGTGAATGCTATCACTGTTTAAAATTAGTCTGCATTATCCTACAAAGAGGAGAGGAGGAGTTTGGTTGGATTTGGTTAAGTTTACTGTGGAACTCATCCTGGTATGAAAAAGCAGCAATGATAACTTAGGAAGATCAACACCAAATTCTAGAATTACCTAACAAAGCACTGGAGACCAGGAGACCAGGAAGCATAGCGTAGAACAGGTGAGATGTTTGCTATCTATTGAAGGTCTTAATCTAGACATGATCTTCAAAGACAGCTAAAGAAGACAGTGCTAAAGATAGGATACAAGATCTGGATGCAGAATGGGAAAAAGAGTTTGGGAATCTTGCACAGGAAACCATGATTAGTGAATGAACTTCCAACCTTCTGATCTCACTTCATATTCCTTTACCCTTACAAGAGCTCAGTACATCTCTTCCATATCACTGTTTAATAGTCAGGGCTCTTCGCTTTGGGATTTAAGTTAAATCACTCCTGGATATTACTACCTGTGCACACACCTGGCTAGTTTAACCATAAAAGGAGGATATATCCATATCCCTGCTATTCATGTCATCTTCTCACAGTGACTATTGGGCAGGAGGTACAGCTACGTGAAGTCCCAGACCACAAGGTTCAAGAACAGCGACTTCAACTGTTCTGTTCAGCTAACAGGCACAAACCTAATCCTAGCAATTTGGCGACCCCATGATGACTTTGTTCAGTTTGCACTAAAATGACTTTTTTTTTTTTTTTTGGTACTAATTGTGACCTTTTTATAAATTTTGTACTGGACCTTCTACCTGATGGCAGCAGTGAGAAGAGAGCGTGTCCTGGGTGGTAAAGACCTTTGATGATAGATGCTGCATTTTTACCGCAACATTTCATGTAGATGTGCTCAATGGTTGGGAGGGTTTTGGTCATAATGTACTGGGCCAAATACACTTCCATTTGTAGGATTTTCTGCTCAAAGCCATTTGTGTTCCCATACCAGCCCATAATGTAGACAGTCAGCACACTTTCTACCACACATTCATAAAAGTTTGCCAAAGGTATCAATGACATTCCAAACATCCACAGGCTCCTGAGCAAGTAGAGATACTGTCATGCTTTATTCACAATAAAATTCATATGATGGATCCAGAATAGGTTCTCTGAGATACTGTCACCCAGGAATTTAAAGTTACTGACCTTCTCCACTTCTGATCCTCTGATGATTACTGGCTCATGGATCTCTGGTTTTCCCCCTCCTGAAGTCTACAATCAGTTCTTTGGTCCTATTGACATTGAGGGAGAGGTTGTTGTTATTGTACCACCCAGCCACTCCTACAATCCTTTCTTCAGCAGTTTCAATAATGATATTCCTACCATCAAAAGATGAGACATTTCCCCATAAGACTATAAGACCATAAGATATAGGAGCAGAATTAGACCATTCGATCATCACAGATTTATTTTCCATCTCAACCCCATCTCCTGCCTTCTCACAATAACCTTTGATGCCTTTAGTAATCAAGAACCTATCAACTTCTGCTTTAAATATACCCAATGACTTGGTTTCCACAGCCACTGATGGCAATGAGTTCTACAGATTCACCACCAACACACTAAAGGAATTCCTCTTTATCTCTGTTAAAAAGGGATGTTCTTCTATTCTGAGGTTATGCCTTCTGAACCTAGATTCTCCTGCCATTTGAAACCTCTTTCCACATCAACTCTGTCTAACTCTTTCAACATCAGATAGGTTTCAATGGCTTTGTGTGGAGCAAATAGTTCCCTACTAACTCGATTGAGCTGTTTGATGAGGTGACGAGGGTGATTGATGAATGTAGAGCTGTGGACATTGTTTGCATGTATTTTGGTAAAGTGTTTGACAAGGTTCCTCATGGGAGAGTCATCCAGAAGATAAAGATGCATGGGGTCCATGGTGAATTGGCCATTTGGATTCAGAACTGGCTTATCCACAGAAGGCAGATAGTAGTGGTTGAAGGGACCTATTCTAATTGGAGGTCTGTGATTAGTGGTGCTCTGCAGGGATATGTTCTGGGACATTTGCTGTTTGTGATGTATATAAATGACCTGGATGAAAACATTGGCAGGTGGGTTAGTAAATTTGCAGAAGATATGAAGATTGGTGGTGTTGCGAAGAAGACTGGAGGAATACAGTGGGACGCAGACCAGTTGCAGATATGGGTGGGAAAATGGCAGATAAAGTTTAACCTAGCCAGATGTGAAGTGTTGCACCTTGGTGGGTCAAATGCAAAGTGCAAGAAAGTTTGGAAATGTCCCAAGGGCAGAGAGTTGACAGTTCACGGACTTTAATGAGAGCTGTTCTAGAATTTAAAGGAAAAGGAAAAGAAAAACAAACACTGGGCCAACGGGGCCATTAACTAAAACTCCCAAACTGAAAGTTAAATGCCCACACTGAGGCTGGAAGCAATAACTAAATGATAAATGAACACCACTCCTTTACAGAATCTGTCAAAATGGTAGTCCTTTTTCCCGAGCAAGGACAAGTGTAAGCAGGGAGCATAATGTTGCTGTGCTTTGGCTGAAGTTTTGACAGGACTACAACAAAAAGAAAGGCATTAAATGCTGCCAGAATGAAACAGTAATTAGCTGGAATGTGCATGTGCACAAGCACAATTTCTGAACCTGTTGTGCAGCCTGCCTGCGGGCGTGTGTAGACCCTGCAGAGGAATCCATGTTTATGACAGACACCTTCTCCCTAGGTGCAGCTCCTGAAGCACCACAGACCTATGCTCGCTGCAAGTCCCAGATGACAGATTTGTCCAGGATGTCATCCGCCGTTATCCAAGAACGTTCCTCAGGACCATACCCTTCCTGATCTATGAGGTACTGAACCTTGCCCCATACCTGGTGAGATAACAGGGGGCACCCCACAGTATAGATTAGGGAACCATCCACCAAGTGGGGAGGTGGAGTGACTGGAGCCAGGGGGGAAGGTAGTAACTGGCTTGCACTGGAAAACATGGAACAATGGGTGGGTCTTCATTGATGATGATAGGAGCAAACTATACAAGATCTTGGTGTTAGCCTTTTCCACTACAAATGATCCCGCATAGTGTTGGACCAACTTGTGGCTCTCAAGTTTCAGGGGAAGATATTTTCATGCCATTCAAACTTCTCTTGCTTGAAAGGCCTCACCATTCAGCGGAGCCAATCAGCCAACCGGGCGTGTTGTTTCTGTGCGTGCAGCAGAGAACCCTGGCTCGTCTCCATGTGTGTTGGTAACACTGTTCAGCAGTAGGAACTCCCACATGAAACTCCTGTTCAGGGAAGAGTGGAAGCTGGAATCCCTTCTGGTATTCATAGGGGGACATGCCAGTGGAGGAAGACAGGAGGTTATTGTGTGTAATCTCTGCCCAAACCAATTGGGAGCACCAGGGCATGAGGTTTGAGGAAGCGAGGCAGTGCAGGGTTGTCTCCAACTCCTGGTTCATTCTCTCAGTCTAGCCATTAGCTTGTGGGTGGAAACCAAATGAGAGGCTTGCTCCTGCAAGAGAACAGAAAGCCTTCCAAAAATCAGGTGTGGTTCTCGATCAAACACTATGTCCTGAGCGAAGTCGTGCAGCCTGAACTATGAGAGTGATATTCTCATGAGCTGACAGGAACTCAGGGACAGCAATGAAGTGGGCAGCCTTGAAGCAATCCAATACAACAGTAGCAGTGTTGCTTCTATTAAAAGGCTGCAGCCCAGTGATGAAATCCACCGAGATGTGGGACAAGGGCCAGTGGGACACAAGAAGCAGGCATTGCAGATCTGCTGGGCACAGGCATGATGTCTTGTTCTGAGCATAGGAGGATCAGGGGGAGACAAAGCCATGAACATCCTAGGACATAGATGGCCATCAAAATGGTTTCTTGATTAACTCCAGATGCATTGAATTCCCAAATAGCCAATCAGACAGGAGGATTGACCCCATTCTAACAATTTGGAGTGCATCATTGCTTGGACACAGAGATGGTTGGGAGGTCCCCCACCTGGACCTCGCCTTTACCTCCGCCTCTATTCCCCTGATCACTGGAGAAGCAATGCACAAGCAGGGAAGGATTAGCTTTGGATTGGCATTGTTATCAGACCCGTCAAACTGCCGGGAGAGTGCATTGGCATTGGTATCCTTGCTGCCAGGATGAAAGATGGGAATAAAATTATGCTGGGTGCAGAAGAGAGCCCAATGGGCTTCGTGGAAAGTGTCTCTTAGTGTCCCAAATGTAGGAGGGGTTCTTGTAATCTGTGAAAACCGAAAAAGGATGCTCTGCCCCCTTCAGCCAGTGTTGCCATTCCTTCAGGAACTCCTTGACAGCCTTTAGTTCTCAGTTCCTAACATTGTAGTTACACTCAGCTGGAGTCAAGTGATGGGAAAGAAAAGCACAAGGGTGCAGCCAGCTGTCCACAGAGGGAGTGCAGAGAGAGTACAGTTCCACTGCCAAAATCTGATGCGTCCACCTCAACGATGAATGGTTGAGATGGGCCTGGGAGTTGTAACACTAGGCCAGTGGTGATTCATTGCTTTAGCTCTGAGAATGCTTGGTCTGTTTCGCTTATCCAATGGAATCCTGCAGAGGTCTCCCTGGTAAATGCATTGATGGGTGCCATGATAGCACTGAAATTACAGATGACTGGTAATAGAAGTGTGCAAACCCCATGAAGCTCTATGCCTGTCTGACTGTAGGTGGCCTGGGCCACTCCGTGATCACCTGAACTTCACTCGGGGCCCATTTGAAAACTGGAAGGGGTAAGTATATAGCTCAAAAATGACACCTGGTCTCATACTTTTTTGGCTTGGTATACAGGGTATTCCTGATGAGCCTTCTGAGAACCCTGTGGCAGTTCGTTTTTAGGGGCCGATATTCAATGCAAGGATGGAGCTTGCAATCCTTGCTCACTTGAATAGAAGCCCACTCCTGCTAGCGAGGTTGGCAGATGGATAAACCCCAAGGCCAATGCCTCCTTGAGGTATATGAAAATAGAGCCCTGAGAAGTACTAGGACCTGGTAAGAAGTCAATGTTAGTTACAGGAGAAGGAAACTGGAGGTCCATGAGCCATCCTCATCAAGGGATCAGAGGTGGAAAATTTCAACAAATTTAAATTTCTCAGCGTTATCATTTCACACCTTCTGTCCTGGGTCCAGCATGTAGTTGCCATTACAAAGAAGGCAGAGCAGCACCTCTACTTTCTGAGAAGTTTGTGAAGATTCAATGTGTCATCTAACTTTGAGGAGATGCAAAAAGATTTAGAAGGAGTGGATTGGGACAATTTGTTTTATGGGAAGGATGTAGTAGAGAAATGGAGGTCACTTAAAGGTGAAATTTTGAGGGTACAGAATCTTTATGTTCCTGCTAGGTTGAAAGGAAAGGTTAAAAGTTGGAGAGAGCCATGGTTCTCAAGGGATATTGGAAACTTGGTTCAGAACAAGAGAGAGATCTACAATAAATATAGGCAGCATGGAGTAAATGAGGTGCTTGAGGAATATAAAGAATGTAAATAGAATCTTAAAGATTAGAAAAGCTAAAAGAAGATACGAGGTTGCTTTGGCAAGTAAGGTGAAAATAAATCCAAAGGATTTCTACGGTTATATTAATAGCAAAAGGATAGTGAAGGATAAAATTGGTCCCTTAGAGAATCAGAGTGGACAGCTATGTGTGGAGCCAAAAGAGATGGGGGAGATTTTGAACAATTTCTTTTCTTCGGTATTCATTAAGGAGAAGGATATTTAATTGTGTAAGGTAAGGGAAACAAGTAGGGTAGTTATGGAACCTATGATGATTAAAGAAGAGGAAGTACTGGTGCTTTTAAGGAATATAAAAGTGGATAAGTCTCTGGGTCCTGACAGGATATCCCCTAGGACCTTGAGGGAAGTTAGTGTGGAAATAGCAGGGGCTCTGACAGAAATATTTCAAATGTCGTTAGAAGCGGGGATGGTGCTGGAGGATCGGTGTATTGCTCATGTTTTTCCATTTTTTTTAAAAAGGGTTCTAAGAGTAAACCTAGAAATTATCGGCCTGTGAGTTTGACGTCAGTGGTGGCTACACTGATGGAAAGTATTCTTAGAGATGGTATATATAATTATCTGGACAGAGGGGGTCTGATTAGGAACAGTCAACATGGATTTGTGCGTAGAAATTCATGTTTGACAAATCTTATTGAATTTTTTGAAGAGGTTACTAGGAAAGTTGTCGAGGGTAAAGCGATGGATGTTGTCTATATGGACCAGTAAGGCCTTTGACAAGGTTCCACATGGAAGGTTAGTTAGAAAGGTTCAATCGTTAGGTATTAATACAGTATTGAAATAGTAAAATGGATTCAGCAGTGGCTGGATTGGAGACGCCAGAGAGTAGTGGTGAATAACTGTGTGTCAGTTTGGAGGATAGTAACTAGAGGTGTACCTCAGGGATCTGTACTGGGCCCAATGTTGTTTGTCAGATATATTAATGATATGGATGACGGGGTGATAAATTGGACTAGTAAGTATGCAGATGATACTAAGATAGGTGGAGTTGTGGATAATGAAGTAGGTTTTCAAAGCTTGCAGGGAGATTTAGGCCAGTTAGAAGAGTGGGCTGACAGATGGCAGATGGAATTTAATGCTGATAAATGTGAGCTGCTACATTTTGGTAGGACTAATCAAAATAGGACAAAGATGGTAAATGGTAGGGCAATGAAGAATGTAGAACAACAGAGGGATTTAGAAATAACGGTGCATAGTTCCCCGAAGGTGGAATCCCATGTGGATAGGATGGTGAAGAAAGCTCTTGGTATGCTGGCCCTTTATAAATCAGAGCATTGAGTATAGGAGTTGGGATGTAATGTTGAAATTGTACAAGGCATTGGTAAGGCCAAATTTGGAGTATTGTGTACATTTCTAGTCACTGAATTTTAGGAAAGATGTCAACAAAATTGAGAGACTACAGAGAAGATTTACTAGAATGTTACCTGGGTTTCATCTCCTAAGTTACAGAGATAGGTTGAACAAGTTGGGTCTTTATTCTTTGGATTGTAGAAGGTTGAGGGGAAACTTGATAGAGGTATTTAAAATTATGAAGGAGATAACGTTGACGGTGGATAGGCTTTTTCCATTGAGAGTGGGGGAGATTCAAACAAGAGGACATGAGTTGAGAGTTAAAGGGCAAAAGTTTAGGGATAACATGAGGGGGAACTTCTTTACTCAGAGTGGTAGCTGTGTGGAACGAGCTTCCTGCAGAAGTGGTTGAGGCAGGTTCGATGCGGTTATTTAAAGTTAAATTGGATAGATATATGGACAGGAAAGGAATGGAGGGTTGTGGGCTGAGTGCAGGTCGATGGGACTAGGTGAGAGTAAGAGTTTGGCACGGACTAGGAGGGCTGAGATGGCCTATTTCCATGCTGTAAATTGTTAAATCGTTTTATGTTTTGTTTTAACTTTGTCAAACTTCTATAGGTGGATCGTGGTGAGTATACTGCCTGGTTGCATCATGCCCCATCATGGAAACACCAACGCACTTGAATGGAAAATCCTATGAAAAGGCATAGACACAGCCCAGTCCATCACAGGTAAAGCCATCCCCACCACTGCGCTCATCTACATGGAGCACTGTCACAAGAAATGACCTCCACCATCCATGCCATGCACTCTTCTCGCTGCTGCCATAAGGAAGGAGGTACAGGAGCCTCAGATTCCACAGCACCTGGCTCAAAAACAATTATTACTTCTCAAGCATCAGGCTCCTGAAACAGAGGATAACTTCACTCATGTTCACTTGCCCCAGCACTGAACTGATTCCACAAATCAATTGCAAGGATGCTACAACTCACGTTGTTGATAAATGTTGCTGAATTTTTATTAATATTTAATCTATTTTATATTTGCAGTTGTCTTTTACACATTGGTTGTTTAGCTGTCTTTGTGTGTTTTTCATTGACTCTATTGTGTTTCTTTTTATTTACTGAGAAAATAAATACAAGAAAATAAATCGACGTAGTATATGGTGACATAACCTGTATATACTTTGATAACAAATTTACTTTGAGCTTCCCCCAGGTTTGAGAAGCAACTACAGAGCCACCATCTTATGGTCATGCTGCAAAGTCTGTGCTATGCAGTCAGGGGTCAGGAGATTCATTGATAGTAATCTCAGTGCCAATGTAGCAGGTTCAAGTCCCACACTAGGCCAATATCGGAACAGTGCTAACATTCTGGATGAAGTCTTTAACCAAAGATTATCTAACATTGAAGATCACCCAAAGAGCCAAGGACTTCACCAGGTATGCTGGCCATCTCTGGGAGTATTCCCATCCCAACATGTCAGTCAGTCCATGGCCTCCTCTGCTTTCGCAATGAGGAGACACTCAGGTTGGAGGAGCAACACCTTATATTCTGTCTGGGTAGCCTCCAACCTGATAACATGAATATCAATTTCTCAAACTTTTGATAATTGCCTTCACCCCTCCTCCCCCCCCCCCAACTTCACCATTCCCCATTCCTTTTCCCTCTCACCTTAACTCCTTACTGGCTTATCACCTCCTTCTGGTGCTCCTCCTCCTCCTTCCCTTTCTTCCATAGTATTCTGTCCTCTCCTATCAGATTCCTCTTTCTATTTCACAAATCACCTTCCCAGCTCTTTACTTCACCCTCTCCACTTCTCCTGGTATCACTTACCACCTTGTACTTCTTTCACACTTCCCCCTACCTTCATGTACTGATTTCTCATCTGTTTTTTCTCCAGTCTTGATGAAGATTCTCAGCATGAAACATCGACTCTTTTCCTTGGATGCTGCCTGGCTTGCTGAGTTCCTCCAACGTTTTGTGTGTTGCTTTGGATTTCCAGCATCTGCAGCTTTTAATTTAAAGAAGTGTTGCTTCCTCAGAAGTTGTTTTTGTTTATGATAGACCACTGGAAGCTGAACACAGATTTTGTTTCTGGACTACTTGTATCACATAGGAGTTTGGAGAAACAAGAAATTAACTTTTATTGAATATGATGCATTTAATTTCATAATGGTGCTGATGCTTTGCAAGAGTTCAACTAACCAAGTATTTTGTTGACGAGATTTATTTGCATTCAGTGCCTGAGGCTTCTTGCTTAAGTGTCCAACAATAATCAACTAACATTGATGGTCTTCAGTTGCCCTGATACCATTTCTCCATGACCACAATTTCCTGGTGAAACCTTTTGCCATGCACATCACTGACAGAGCGAACATTTGCAGGAAAGAAGTCTAAATGGGAATGCAGAAGATGAATCTTTAGTGACAAGTTGCACTTCATGGTTTTGAATGCTTGAAGCATATTGTCATCCAGCTGCATGTAGTTTGCTGCACTGTAGTTGCCAAGAAAATTTTCAACAACATCCTTGAATGTCTCCCATACAATTTTTTTTCTGGTCCCATTAGAAGCTCTTTGACTACCTGTCAATGATGACCTGTTTGATTTGTGGACCAGCAAAAGTGACGACTTTAATCTTGGAATCAGTTATTCTGGGAATCATCCATCTTAAATATCAAAATCCGTCAGGGAATTTTTTGTCTGGTGGCAGCAGATTCTGTCGTTGCAGTCTTGACCCCAGTAATTCTGCTTTTGCATTTGACAAACCCATGTCTCTGACCAGGTCACTTAACTCAGATTGAGTTATCAGATGAGGCCTATTCGACATAAAGGATTTAAAATCCATATCACTAACAGGGTCATTTTCTATTCCTGGCTCCTTTGTCTGCCTCCTCTAGACTCCATGTCTCTGGTGGTTTCGATACTGGAAGACTATCATCATGTAGCACAGGTCTCATGGCTGAAAGGAGATTCAGGTATTCAATGGATTTCTTGTTTGTTTTTTTTTCCCCCGAGAAAACAGACACACTGGTCAGGCAGAAGTCTGTTTATTGATCCTTCCCTCACCATATCATCGAGACAGCGAAAAACAAAATTTCTGAGGAAACAACGCATTTCAAAAGATTTGCTGTCCAGTGGAATCCATCTTATCATTCAAGAGGTCTATTCAATGGTTATAACAGTGGAGTAGAATCTGTCCT
Organism: Mobula birostris; assembly: GCF_030028105.1. Lineage (NCBI taxonomy): Eukaryota > Metazoa > Chordata > Chondrichthyes > Myliobatiformes > Myliobatidae > Mobula > Mobula birostris. The sequence goes on along the minus strand of NC_092371.1, from coordinate 19,984,666 downwards.
TAAGCCTTGTGATAAGTGCTTTCAGGCTTTTGTATCTTCTGCCCTTGGGAAGGTACCAGAAAAGAAAATATCCAGGTTTGCAGTAGTCTTTGATTACACTGGCTGCTTTATTGAGATAACGAGAAGTCTGGACAGAGTCCATGGAGGGGACAACATATTTTGTGATGTGTTGAGCTGTGTCCACAACTCTCCGCAGTATCTTGCGGTCTCCAAAAGAGCAGTTATCATACCAAGCCATGTTGCAACCAGAAAGGATGCTTCCTATTGTGTTGGGCACATGACCAAGTGGTTAAGGCATTCGTCTAGTGATCTAAAGGTCGCTAGTTCGAGCCTCAGCTGTGGCAGTGTGTTTGTGTCCTTGAGCAAGGCACTTAACCACACATTGCTCTAGTGTCTGTGCAAGGAGTGGTGCCCCACACAGACTTCAAATCTGTGCCTTGTAAGGCATGAAAATACCCGATACAGGCCTCTCATGGTCTGAGATGATATTCCCTCCCCTATGGTGCATCTATGGAAATTGACGATGATCAATGTGGATATGTCCAATTTCTTTAATCTCCTTTACATTCCTTCATTTTTCCACACTGACTGCTCTCATCGACTTTGATTACATTCCTATTCCCACTATTCATTCTCCATGACCAGCCCAGCCTTGCTTTATTGGAGCATTTCATCCTCTCCGTCTGTATGTCCTGAGCTGTGCATTCTTCAATGCAAGAATTATCGTAGGAAAGGCTGATGATAGTGCTGAAGATGAGGTAGCTGGTTTACAAACAGAGACAATGTGTAGTCAGGAGAGGTTGCTGATAGGGCAAAACTGCAGTCGACAGGATGAATTACAACGTAAAGGACAGACAACATCAAAAAGGGTGAATACAGGACTGAAGGTGTTACATTTGAATGCATGAAGTAAATGGAATAAGGTAGATGAACTTGTAGCACAGTTAGAGATTGGTATACATGATGTATGTGACACTGAATCATAGCTGAAAGAAGATCATAGCTGGGAGCTTAGTGCCCAAGGATACACATTGTATTGAAAGGTCAGGGAGGTAGGCATACGGGGTGAGGTGGTTCTGTTGGTTAAAAATGAAATCAAATTATTAGAAAGAGGTGACATAGGGTTGGAAGCTGTTGAATAACTATGGATAGAGCTAAGGAACTGCAAGGGTAGAAAGACTTTTATAGAAGTTGTATACAGACCCCCAAACAGAAATAAGGATATGGTCTACAAATTACAACAGGAGTTGGAAAATTCATGCCAAAGGGCTAATGTTACAATAGTCATGGGGCATTTCAATATACAGGTTGGTTGGGAAAATCAGGTTGGTGTTAGATTCCAAGAGGGGGAATTTCTAGAATGTCTAAGAGGACGTGACAAGAGAAGTCAAAGCCAACATGAAAGATAAAAAGAAGGCATATAATAGAGCAAAGATTAATGGGAAGTTAGAGGATTGGGAAGCTTTTTAAAAACCAAAAGAAGGCAACAAAAAAGTCATTAAGGACAGAAAGATGGAATATGAAAGTAAGCTAGCCACTAATATGAAAGATGATACCAAAAGTTTCATCAGATACATAAAGTGTAAAAGAGGCAAGAGTAGATATTGGATCACTGGAAAATGATGCTGAAGAGGTAGGAATAGGGGACAAGGAAATGGTGGAAAAATTGAATAAGTATTTTGCATCAGTCTTCACTGTGGAAGATACCAGCAGGATGGTGGAAGTTCCAGGTGTTGTGTCATAAGTGTGTAAAGTTAGCATGAGTCAAGAGAAGTTACTTTTGAGACTAAAAGTTCTGAAGGTAGATAAGTCAGCTGGACCATATGTTGTACACTCCAAGTCTGTAAAAGAGGTAGCTGAAGAAATTGTGGAGGCATCATTAATGATCTTTCAAGAAATCTAAATTCTGGAATGGTTCCAGTAGACTGGAAAATTGCAAATGTCACTTCAAGAAGGGAGAGAGGTAGAAGAAAGGAAACTATTGCTAGGTTAGTCTGACCTCAACAATTAGAAAGATGTTGGAGTCAATTATTAAGGATGAAGACTCAGAGTACATGGAGGCACATGATAAAATAGGCTGTAGTCAGCATGGTTTCCTCAAGGGAAAATCTTGCCTGACAAATCTGTTGTCAGGACACTGGAGCAGGGATCCAATCACAGACCTAGTACTGTACACAGTGATATTAATTGAGTAACAAATCCCAAGGTACGAGCAAAGTTAGCATCAAAGTTCAGGCAGAGATCAAAACATCCAGAGAAATCCAAAAACCAGAATCGGGAAACAGGCAGAGTCAGTATTCAGAAAGATAGAGTACAGATACCAATGCTGGAAATGCTCAGGAAAACTCACTGGCACAATCTGGCAACAAACAGGTGAAAACACAGGACTGAAATACACTGAGCAGTAAACAGAGAGGCAGATGATAGGTGGAGCACAATGAGATACAGCTGGCAGTAATACAGGTAATAATGAGAAATAGAAGAGAGATAGAGTACTCAGTAATGCAGAGGCTGGAGTAGAGCAGGAGCGGGGACAGGAGCACATGGCTGTACAAAACCATAGACTGACAGCCTGCAGGAAACACAGAGTCATAGTTCAACTGGAGGTACTGACATCTGTTGAAATTCTTTGAAGAAATAACAAGCAGAATAGACAAAGGAGAATCAATTGATGTTGAGTACTTGGATTTTCAGAAGGCTTTTGACAAAGTGCCAAATGTGAGGCTGCTTAATAAGCTACGAGCCCATAGTATCATAGGAAAGATTCTAGCATGGATAAAGCAATGCCTGATGGGCAGAAGGCAAAGACTGGGCAAAGGGAGCCTTTTCTGGTTGGCTGCCTGTGACTAGTGATGTTCCACAAGGGTCTATGTTGGGACTGGTTCTTTGTTATATATCAATGATTTGGATGATGGAATTGATGGCTTTGTAACAATGTTTGCAGGCAATATGAAGATAGGTGGAGGGGAAGGTAGTTTTGAGGAAGTAGAGAGACTACAGAAGGACTTAGATTAGGAGACTGGTAATGAAGTGGTAGATGGAATACAGTGTCGGGAAGTGTATGGTCATGCACTTCGGTCGAAAAAAATGAGATGTATTTTCTAAATGGAGAGAAAATATAAATAACTGAGGTGCAAAGGGACTTGGGAGTCCTTGTGCAGGATTTCCTAAAGGTTAACTTGTAGGTTGAGTCTGTGGTGAGGAAGGCAAATGTAATGTTAGCATTCATTTCAAGAGAACTAGAATATAAAAGCAAGGATGTAATGTTGAAACTTTATAAAGCACCGGTTAGGCCTCACTTGGAGTATTGTAGCAGTTTTGTGCCCCTTAGAAAAGATGTGCTGAAACTGGTGAGGGTTCAATCGAGGTTCACAGAATTGATTCTAGGTTTTAATATCTTGTCATATGAAGAACATTTGATGGCACTGGTCTTGTACTCACTAAAATTCAGAAGAATGAGGGGTGTCCACATTGAAACCTATTGAATGGTGAAAGGTCTTGATACTGTGGATGTGGAGAGGACGTTACCTATTGTGGGAGAGCCTAAGACCAGAAGCCAGAGCCTCAGAATAGAGGGGCATCCTTTGAGAACAGAGGAGAAGGGACTTCTTTTGCGAGGGAGTGGTGAATCTGTGTAATTCTTTGCCACCAGCAGCTGTGGAGGCCAAGCCTTTATGTGTATAAGCAAAGGGTGATAGATTCTTGATTGGTCAGGACATGAAGGGTTATAAGGAGAAGGCAGGAGATTGGAGCTTAGAGGAAATTTGAATCAACCATGATGAAATTGCGGAGCAGACTCAATGGACCAAATGGCCTAATTCTGCCTGTATATTTTATGGCCTTACCCACTCTCTCTGCAACTTAAAATAAAAGTTATTTTCTCTCTCTCCTTGTTCTGTCTAAAGGTCTTCAATGTGAACCTTATTCCACAGGTGGTGTATAGCTTGTCTCAGTACTGTTCATGTGTTTTTTTTTATTTCAGTGTTCCAGCACCTATCTTTTTTTGACAGTTTATCCCATCTACTGCTGCTCACATTGTGATGGTTTGAAAACAAGCTTTTTGGTCTTCTCTTTCTTGGGCAAGAAGTGGAAGTCGGACTTCCGTCTGCTAAACAGTTTGTATACAGTGATGGAAAAGCCAAGGTGACTTTGGAACTTGCTTTGGAGAGGTAGGAACTCTATGCCAACAGGAGGAGGCATCTGGCTCCTTTTTGCGGGGGTCAGCAGGTTTGCTCTCTCTCCAAGACCACCACCTCAAAATAGAATCCCGGAAGCTGCCCCCTCACTTCATTGAGTCCTTTAGGCCTGTAATTCATAGATTACAGCTTCCCAGGTCTCTCCAAATTTATCTCACCTTACACATCTCTAAGCTTAACCCCTTCTCTGGCATCCTTTAGCTCCTACTGCTACCCCTCCTTCTCCAAGATTCATAGTCAGATCACCTGTTTATAATGTCTGCAGAATGCTTGATTCCCAGCAAGTTAAGGGGCAGTTCCAGTATTTTGTCAATTGGGAGGTATATACACCAGAGGAAAGGAGATGGGTGCTAGTCGTGATATTTTGGATTCTAACCTTTATTACTGTTTTTCATTGGCCTCATCCCAATCACCCTAAGTCACCAGGAGTCAGCTTTAGGATGGGACAGTGGGGGGGGGGGGGGGGGGAGGGGGAGTGGATTGCGTCACAACCAGGGGTCGTTTTTAAAAGAAAAAGAAGGGATTTATTTTTCAGTTAGTATGTGGATTGCATTCTCTCAGTGTCAGCTCATGGGTATGCACTGTTCCTTGGATTGTTTATTTATGTCTAATAGTTTGTCTTTGGATTAGGTCTGTTTTTTCACTTTTTCAATTTGCTTCATTATGGTATTTTCAAAGTCCTCCATTAGAGTTGTTGTCTTTAGAAATTTTCTTTGACTGGACACCTATGTTGTCTGATTGACACTGAATTCCTTTGTGCCCTAGGGTGTATTTCAGGGGGGCATGCCAAACCCTCTTTGCTCGGTCATTACCAATCCTTGTCTGGTGAAACTTTGACCGAGTTCTGTGTACCGTGGGTGATTTCAGTTCTTCAAGATACTGTGCATCTTGCCTGCGTCCTCGTTGGTTTTGCTGGTTAATTGATGTAATAAATCCTTTGTTTTGTTTGAGTTGCTGAAGTATGTGTGATTCCTGCACCTGGGTTTGCTGGAGACCCTTGCTTGTTCTGCAAGAATCTCCACTGCTTCCACTGAAAGCCAGTGGCCTTTCTCCAGGAGCATTGTGTGAAAGCAGTGGGACTGGCACCAGTACAAAGAGGTTTGTACACAGGTGCTTAGCTGATGCACTCCTGTTGAGCATAGATTTATGGTTGTAAGAATTGCTGTCTATATGGCTTGTCAGCAATCTGCTGTGACTGTTTCTCTCAGCACCATGGTTTTTACAGCACCTCTTCAGCTTGTCACATCAGGACTCCACTTTGGTTCTTCACAATGATTCAGACTCAAGTGGAACAGCAGCCATATTGCTCTGGCAGAACATAAGGAAATGCAATTATTTCTTAACTTCTGTGTTTTGGAGCTGACATACTCTACTGATACAGTGACGGGCACTCTGTTAATGCCACTTTGCATCATGTATAAAATCAAGAGGGGCATGGAGAGGGTGAGTGCGCACCGTCTGTTTCTCAGGTTTGAGAAATCAGGAACAGGATGAGAGGAAAGATTTCATTGGACACTCGGGCAACTTTTTCACCAAGCAGGTGGTGAGTATATGACATAAGTTGCAGGTTGAAGTGTTTGAGGCAGATACGTTAACTTGGACAAGACTGTGGAGAGAAGAGAACTCTAGGAATGTGGGCAAATGGGAGTCCTGGTCAGTATAGACCAGTTGGGCTGAAGGGCCTGTTTCTGTGCTAAATGACCTGATAACTCTATGCAAAACTGAGGTCTTGTTCTTTCCACAGGCAAAAGAAAATAGGGTGTTGTCACACACATCAAAGTTGCTGGTGAACGCAGCAGGCCAGGCAGCATCTCTAGGAAGAGGTACAGTCGACGTTTCAGGCTGAGACTCTTCAGCTCTTTTTTTTTTTTAAAAGGAAGCTCCAGTGACTTTCCTTCCTTTACAAGGGTCACAGAGTGAGAGATGGTTCCAAGATATCACCAAATAGTTAGTCAGGTAAATACTTTTTCCCATATTCTATCTCCATACCCTCCCAATTGCCAAACCCTCTGACAGCAATCACCTACCCTATGATCGCCAGAGCTCCCCTGATCCCCATCTTGATCATTCTGCGTTCTAATTCTGAGGGAGGCCCCAGTCTATGGCTTTGGCTCCTACTGAGGTTTGTAAAGGATGGGACGTGACTGTACTCTCCAATGGCTGAGCCATGTGTCAGTCATGTGACTCGCCTTTTGTGGTAGACCATCTGTTTTAGCAACTGTACTTGAGGGATAACAATGGGTAGGAACCAGGGAGAATTGGAAGCCCTTCTTGGAAAAAGTCCCTGAGGATTTTTCACACTTAGCTGAGAGGATCAATATGTCCTGGTGTTGTGCCACCTCTCAGGATGAGCTGTTCACCTAAAAGTGGCACCTTTGACTGCTTGAGTGTGTCACCTGAGATTTTTGTGTCAAAATGCTGATTCAGCCGCAAGCACCAACCCTCTGTTGTGACCTTGGCTTGAGTATAGTGTCTTGAGATGTGGTGCAAGATGAAACTTCCTTGGCTTTGAGCTAGATGTGGAATTAACGCCACACTGAGCCAGTGTGCTGCATCAGGATGATTAAATCCTGTCAAACAATATATTTCAATTTTACAATCCACAGTGAATACTTTATATATAAAAAAAATATAATTAGAAATTTAGACACACCAACTCTGCGGGTTCCATTGTTAAATAATTAAACAGTTGATGAATAATGCAATTATAAAACAGAATTGCAATCCCTGAAAAAGTCTGCAACTGATTTTTGAAAAATGTTCTATTATCCACCCCGTTATCCCTCATTTGATATGGCGAGGTATAAAGCCCAAACTGTATGCTTGCTGTTTTGAAAATGTAACAGCATTCCTTGTTTTAGACATTGGTTTGAATCAGACAGGAATATTTGTCAAAATCTGATGGAAATATATATTAAAAAATCCATGAAAATTTGTGTTGTGTCAAGGTAATCTATGGATTTAATTGAATGGATAAAGAATGGGGACTATCAGACTGGTCTAGCTAGAATCCATATTATGGATTGATCTCAAGTTCATTTCAGAAATAGATGTTTTCATTATTATTACTGATGTTCAGATAGAGTTCTCATTTAGAAAGCATTGCTCTCTTCCCAGAAATAGTTCTCAGGCTCAGCTCAGCTCAGCTGCCTGAAGAATAGGCTGCTTGTCCTTAGAAATGTTGTTCGGGTGGACTAACCAAGGCTCAGATTCCACCTACATTCAAAAACTGCTTTTCCATCTCACTCTCTGGTCAGGGAATGGTAAATGGCCAGGAAAAAAAGAAGCATTCACCTTAGACAGCATTTCCACAGGGAATCTCTGAACTGCCACAAGCTTGGTGAAGCATAAGGGATAACAAGCAGAAATGTTTTGCTGCAAAAGTTTTTTTAAAAAAACCTAGGGAATGCAGGATTGCTCTCCTTAGGAATAGTGAATGATGAGATTTAATCATAACAAAAGCAGTGAAGATTATGATGAGATTAGATTGAAGAAATAAGGAAAACTTTCCAAACGTGAGAGCATGGACAAAATGAGTGATGGCAGAAATAGCAGGAGTTCGTTCATGTAGGAAGTTGATACAATTGGATGATTCTGCCTGAAAAGGAGAGGAAGATACAATGGTATCTCTGAACAGAAAATTTGGTGCATTTGTGCATTCAAAAAGGAAACGTGTAAGGACTGAGCAATTAATTGGAACTAACTGATAGGTCCTTTATGTCTTGGCATAGGCACGATGGGGCCAAATTACTACTTTTTCTTCTTTGAGCAAATCTATGTGATAGAAAAATAGTTTATGTAATGCTTGTGGAGATCTTCCTGTCCTGAATTTGGAAATAGACTAGTGCTGAGCATAGCAGGCAAGTAACATGATGCTGTAAGAGCTTGGGGCATTCTGGAGTTCAGAGTTCAATTCTGGTGCTGTTCTTTAAGTAGTCTCTGTCTGTCCTTCCTGTGAAATGCATGGGTTTTCCCTGGGTGCTCCTGTTTCCTCCCATGGTCAAAAGGCATAGTGGGCAGGTTAATTGTTCATTTTAAATTGCCCAGTAATTAGGTTAGGAATAATTGGGATTGAAAGGTTGCTGGGACTGTGTGGCTGGAAGGGCCCACTATGTGCTGTACCACAAAGTAAAAATAAATAAGGATTGGAAGGAACATTGAATGATAGCGAGGATAATGGCACTGAACTCTCAACATGAAGGAACTAGATACTGTACAAGAAACTCGAGGGGGGAAAAAAAAAAAATCAGGACATTTTTAGTATTTGTCATATTGGAAAACAGAATTCTGGAATTACTCAGTGCAAAACCTGTGAAGAGAGAAATGGGCCGTTTGCCAATCTGGTGACCATTCACTTTTGATGAAATCACATGAGGCTAGAGCCAAAAGCAATTTGATCACATCTCCAGGTGTTTGTCCAACCAGTGCCCTCTCAATCTCATTCCCATTCTCCGTTCTAAATGCTGAACAGCAGCACTTGTTGGGCAATACTGACGCTGTAAAAATACTTTGAAAAGGAGATAATCCTTACAGTTTCTAACAATAAAACCTCTACCACTGTCAATTCACAAGTCTAGAGGTGGGAGACTGGCAAAGCTGGAGGCAATTTCATTAGACCTATTTTGAAAATAAACTTGAAGCATGTATTTTGACCATGAATCAAAAACATCAGGTGTGTAGTATGTCTGTAATTAGCACTAATGTGCAGTTTCAATGGTTAACCTATGATAAAATGAGTGGCAAATTGAAGCACAGATCAGGAAGATTTTAAAATTCAATTTATGAAGGGGTAATTTTAGAGTCACATAGCAGAGAACCCTATCAAGTCCATGCCAACCATTGTAATTATCTATATTAGTCCTACTGTCTTGCATTTGTTTGCTAAGTTAGAAAGCCCATGCCTGTATTTCTTGATATTTCATTGTGTGCAATAAAAGTAAAAACAATGAACTTCGTAACGAGGCAGCAGGGTGACATTGCTATAGCCATTAGAACACAGAGCAGTACAGAGCATTTCAGGCCCTTCAGCCCATGATTTTGTGCTGACATTTCAATCTACCCAAAGGTAAGTTTTAAAAGTAAAGATGGCTTTGTTTGTTGCATGTACAGTACATTAAATTATCAAAACATAGTGAATTCTCTCATTTGTGCCAACGATCAACTCAGTGCAAAGATATGCTGGGGACAGTTCATAAGTGTCAATGCAGGATAATGTAATTGGGAGAAACGTACATAATTCACAACCATCGTCATAGAGTTGGGGTTTCAGTTTAAGAAACTATTACTTAGACTTTTTGCACACGTGGGTTTAGGTTTTGGAGTTCAATAAAATGTGTTACAGGTTTCTTAAACATAAAATGCCTCACTTTGGTTTATTTGCAAAAACTTACATTGTTAACCCCAATGCTCTAGCATAATTCCAGAGCTATTGAACACATCAACCAATGCAGCTGCATTAAAACTGCTGGAGTTTTGGGAGTAAAATCCCATCGCATGGTTTGTACAAGCTCAGACCCAATTTGCTCTGAGAAATCACCGGTGTCTGTGACTGAGCCGGTATACCAGGTGATTTCATTCCTGATGCCATGACTGCCTGGACTACCTCTTAACAGTGTTCCACCCTCCTCAGTAAATTCAATTCCTTTTCACCTTTTCCTATCTCCCATTATGGTGTACAATACACTTGAGTTCGTGTTCATCTACTTTCCCTCTCGTTTGTTTTCATCTGCCATGAAGCACACCAACATCCCCCTAGGACCTCTTACAATGGCCGGTTCCATGTTTTGGAATGGGGAGAAAAGGAGGAAAGACTTTTATTGTAGATAAGAGGGGTAGAGCTGAACATATTTCAGTAGATTGCCTTAAACTAGCCAACAAAGATTTGCAGAATTCTGCTACCGTGCCCCTGGCAACACAACATGATCATAGGTGCCTGCTGTTCCTCCACCTATGGAACACAGGACCCAAGCTGGGCAACTCCTTCAAGCTCCAAATGGGCTTACAATGCCGGTTTTAGTATAATTCTGGGGGTGTGGGGGTTTCTGTGTGGGGTAACATTATTGGGAGAAACGTATATAATTTACAACCACTAACATTGAGTTGAGGTTTCAGCTTAGGAGGCTGGTCTGACATGATGATGTAATTACATAAAGATTTTTAGCATGCTTTTGAGTTTAGGTTTTAGAGTTGAATAAAATGTGTTACAGGTTTCATTAAACATAAAGCACCTCACTTTATTTTTTTTGGCTAAAATCTACATCACCATGCTTCCAGCACCAACATAGTATGTCCACAATTTACTAAATCTAACCCATACATTAGATTAGATTGGATTATGAGAACACGCAGTGCTCTTTTATTGTCATTTAGTAATGCATGTATTAAGAAATGATACAATATTCCTCCAGTGTCATATCACAGAAACACAGGACAGACCAAGACTGGAAAAACTACCAAAAACCACATAATTATAACATATAGTTACAATAGTGCAACAATACTATAACTTGATGAAGAACAGGCCATGGCACAGTAAAAAAGTTCAAAGTCTCTCAAAAGTCCCACATCTCACGCAGAGGGGAGAAGGAAGAAAACTCTACCTCTGCCATCCTCTCCACAATTTGCCTTAAAATTATTAAAATCATCTTAAAATTATCCCCCCTCATACTCACCATTTTCACCCTGGAAAAAGACTCTGGCTATTCTCTGTATGTCTCATCACCTTGTACACCTCAATCTCGTCACATCTCATTCTCCGCTTCAAAGAGAAAGAAAGAGAAAAGCCCCTGATTACTCAATGCCCTTATTGATATGCTCACTAATCTAGGCAGCATCCTGGTAAATTGCCTCTGTGACCTGTTCCACATTCTGAGGCACTCAGAACTGAACACAACACACCAAGTGTGGTCTAACCAGGGTTTTATAGAACTCCAACATTACTACACAGCTGATGAAATTAAATGACTAATCAGGGTCAACACAACATATGCCTTGTTAATCACCCTATCAAATTGCATGCAACTTTGAGGGTTCTATGGACAGACCCCAAGATTCCTCTGTTCCTTTATATTGCTAAGAATCCTACGATTAACCCTGTACTCTGCCTTCAACTTCAAACTTCTAAAGGGTATCACTGCACACTCTTCCAAAGTGAACTCCAACTGCCACTTATCAGCTCAGCTCTGCATCCGATCAATGTCTCATTATAACCTAAAGCAACCTTTTACACTGCCATGTGGCTAAGGAATTGGCCATAGGAGGGAGGGCAGAAGAATTTTGGATCACTGGGTTCTTTTCCAGGGAAAATGGGACCTGTACAGAAGGGAGGGTTTGTGCGTGAACTAGAGGCAGAATAATAACATAGCAGGAAGTTCATAAGATATTGGAGCTGAATTAGGCCATTTGGCCCATCTAGTCTGCTCCACCATTTCATCATGGCTGATCCAATTTTCCTTTCAGCCCCAATCTTCTGCCTTCTCCCTGTATCCCTTCATGCCCTGACCAATCAATAATCTATCAACCTCTGCCATAAGTATATATGAAGTCTTGGTCTCCACATTTGTCTGTGCCAACAAATTCCACAGGTTCACCACTTTCTGGCTAAAGAAAATCCTTATCTTCATTTAAAAACATGCCTCTATTCCGAGGCTATGTCTTCTAGTCTCAGACTCTCCCACCATAGGAAGCAATATCTCCACATCCACTGTATCAAGGCCTTTCACCATTTGATAGGTTTCAATGAGGTCACCCTTCATTCTTCTGAAGTGTAGTGAGTACAGGCCCTGAACCATCAAATTCTCTTCATATGACAAACCATTCAATTCTGTAAACATTTTTAGAACCCTCTCCAGTTTCAGCACATCGTTTCTAAGACAAGGGGACCACAGCTGCTCACAGTACTCCACATTGACTTTACCAGTGCTTTAGAAAGACTCAATATTACATCCTTGCTTTTATATTCTAGTCCTCTTGAAATGAATGTGAACATTGCATTTGCCTTCCTCACCCCAGACTCAACCTGTAAATTAACCTTTAGGGAATCCTGCACAAGGACTCCCAAGTCCCCGATTTTCTTTCCATTTAAGAAATAGTCAACCCGTTCATTTCTTCTACCAAAGTGCATGACTATATACTTCCCAACTGTGTTCCATCTGCCATTTCTTTGCCCATTCTCCTAATCTGTCTGAGTCCTTCTGTAGCCTCTCAACTTCCTCAAAAGTCCCTGCCTCTCCACCTATCTTCATATCGGCTGCAAACTTTGCAACAAAACCATCAATTCCATCATCCAAATCATTGACATATAACCTAAAAAGAATCGATCCCAACATGGACCCCTGTGAAACACCATTAGTCACCGGCAGCCAATCAGAAAAGGATCCCTTTATTCCCACAGTTTGCATCCTGCCACTCAGCCGCTGCTTTATCCATGCTAGAATCTTTCCTGTAATGCCATGGGCTCGTAGCTTGTTAAGCACCCTCATGTGTGGCACCTTGTCAAAGGCCTTCTGAAAATCCAAGTACACAACATCAACCGATCCTCCTTTGTCTATACCGCTTGTTATGTATTCAAGGAATTCCAATAGGTTTGTGAAGGAAGGTTTGTTAATGCTGGATGGTGGCATTAAACTACAATTGCAGGGGCATGTGAACCAAATTGCCAGAACAGTTAGTGGAATGGTTAGAAACATAGAAAACCTACAGCACAATACAGGCCCTTCGGCCCATAAAGCTGTGCCGAACATGTCCTTACCTTAGAAATTACATAGGGTTACACATAGCCCTCTATTTTTCTAAGCTCCATGTACCTATACAGGAGTCTCTTAAAAGTCCTCATCACCGGCAGCCTATTCCATGCACTCACCACTCTCTGTGTAAAAATCTTACTCAACATTCTCCTCTGTACCTACTTCCAAGCAACTTAAAACTGTGCCCTCATGCTAGCCCCTTCTTCAGCCCTGGGAAAAAGCCTCTGACTATCCACACGATCGATGCCTCTCATCAGGCTGCAGAGACAAATATTGGTAAGGCTTCAGACAAGGTCAGGAATCAAAAGGTTGAGCATGGTGCAACTAGTGTCCTGAGCTCCGAATATTTCAATGCAAGGAGTATTGTAGAAAAGACGGATGAGCTCAGGGCATAGATCAACACCTAGAATTATGACATTGTAGCTGTTAGTGAGACTTGGTCGCTGGAGGGCAGAACTGGCAACTCAGTACTCCAGGCCTCTGTTGTTTTAGACATGACAGAGCAGTGGGGGGGGGGGGGGGGCAATAAAGGAGGAGAGGTGGCATTACTAGTCCAGGAAGATGTCTTGGCAGTCCTTCACGAGGACAGACTGGAGAATTTGTATAGTAATGTGTTATGGGCAGAAGTGACAAATAAGAAAGGTATGACCACGTTAATAGGGCTATATTACAGACCACCCAATAGTCTTAGGGATTTAGAGGAACAAATTTGTAAAGAGGTTACAGACTGTTGCAAGAAATATAATGTTGTTATAGTTGGTGAATTTAACTTTCCACATTTTGACTGGGAATTCCATTCTGTAAAAGGACGACATGAGATACAGTCCGTCAAATGTGTTCAGGGAAGTTTCCTTCATCAGTATGCAGAAGTCCCAATGACATAATGTTTGGCACAATTTTGTGGGCTGAAAGGCCTGTATTGTACTGTAGGTTTTCTATGTTTCTGTGTTTCTATGAAAGTGGTGTTACACGTAGACGGAGTCGAAAAGAAAGCTCTTGGCACATTGGCCTTCATAACTCAAAAATTTGAGTACGCAAGTTGGGATGTTATGTTGAAATTGTATAAGAGACTTGGTGAGGCCTTAATTTGGGCATTGTGTACAGTTTTGATCACCTCTACTGGAAAAATGTAAACAAGTTTGAAGAGTACAGGGAAAATTTACAAGAATATTGCCAGGTCTGCAGGACCTGGTTTAAAAGAAAAGATTAGCTAGGTTAGGATGGCTTTAGAATGTAGAATATTTGATAGAGGAAAATTATGAGGGGTAGAGATGGGGTAAATGCAAGCAGGCCTTTTTCCACTGATGTTGGGTGGGACTACAACCAGAGGTCATGCGTTAAGCATGAAAGATGGGATGTTTAAGGGGAACATGAGGGGAAACTTCTTCACTCAGAGGGTCATGAGAGTGCGGAATGAGTTGCCAGCATAAGTGGTGCATGCGAGATCAGTTTCAATGTTTAAAAGAAATTTGGATAGGTATATTGATCGCAGGAAAATAGAGGGTTGTGGTCCAGGTGCAAGTCATTGGGAACAGACAGTTTAAATGGTTTTGGCATGGTCTAGATGGGCCAAAGGGCCTGCTTCTGAGCTGTACTTCTCTATGATTCTATCCACAACACCACCAACCTACATGTCATCAGCAAACTTAATAACCCACCCTTTCACTTCCTCATCCAAGACTTTTATTCACATCATAAAGAGCAGAAGTCCCAGACAGAGCCCTGCAGAACACCAGTGGTCCCTAACTGCTAGGCAGAATATGTTCCTCTGCCTTCTGTGGGCAAGCCAATTCTAAATCCATGCAGCCACATTTCTACTGATCCCATGCCACCTGCCATTCCGAATGAGCCTACAATGGAGAACCCTGTAAAACACCTTACAGAAATCCAAATATACCACATCCACTGCTCTGCCTTCATCTATTCATTTTGTCACTTCATCAAAGATTCCATCAGGTTTGTGAGACATGACCTGTCCCTCACAAAGCCATGTTGACTATCTCAAAAGTTTCTAAATCTTGTCTCTAAGAATCTTTTGCAATAATTTGCACAATCTGTTGATGTATAATTCTCTTTTACCTTGCTTGAACAAACAAATAGCATTTGCTACCCTCCAATCTTCTGGTACTCCTCCTTTGGCCAGTGAGGTGCAGCAATCTCTTCCCTCACTTCTTGAAGTAGTTGTCTGCGTGGAGTCCTCCCTGTGACTGTGTAGGTTTCCACCAGGGACCCTGGTTTCCTCCCCGATTCCAAAGAGTACAAGTTTGTCAGTCACTGCAAATTTTCCCTTGAGTGTGGGTGAGTGGAAGGAGAATCAGGAGGGTGTAAATGGGCCAGAGGAGAATTGTCAGCTATTGGGTTGTAAGTGGGGATTGCGAGTGATGAGCTCAAACATAGAACATAAAACAGAGTAGTATAATACAGGAATAGATCCTTAAGCCCACAGCATTTTGCAAAACTAATTAGTAATTCTACACCTAACTAAACTAAACAATCTTACCTACACAACATCCATATCGATCCATTCTCTGCATATTTATGTGCCTATCCAAGATCCTCTTAAATACCTCTACCATATCTGTCTCCACCATTACGCCAGCAGCACATTCCAAGCATCCACCACTCTCTGTGTGAAAACTTACCCCACACGTCTCCTTTGAACTCTTCCCTTAAATTCATACCATCTAATATTAGACATTTCAGCCCTGGAAAAATGATACCATCTGTCAAGTCAACTATATCTCACATAAACTTATAAAACTTTATCCGGTCTCCCCTCAGTCTCCATTGCTCCAGAAAAAAAAAACAACTTAAGTTTATCCAGTCTCTTCTTATAACACATGCCTTCTAATCCAGGCAGCATCCTGATAAAACTCTTTGCATCTTCTTCAAAAGCTTCACACCCTTCCTATAATGGGGTGACCAAAATTGAATGCAATGCTCCAGGTGCGATCTACTAGTTTTATAGAATGCACAAAGTATTAGCATAGATTCAGTGAGCTGAGAGTCATATTTACAGATGATAGCTTCAACCCATCCTCAGATTAGGCTGCACCAAACCCAGCCATGCTTACAGGTGGTGAGCCAACAGAGAGGGGAGAAGGGTTCTCCTGAGCATGGAAAGGTACAATGCCAGTCTATGACTCATTGATTGGGTGGATCTTTTATCCAGCCGTTGCTGATTTATTGTTTCCTTCACTTTGCTGTCCTTCTGGTCAGTCCCCATATTAGATTTCATTTGGCATGGAAAGAGTGTCATGTGCCAGATTCCTTTGCGAGTGGAGGAATTTGACAGACTGCAGACATTATCTGCCATAAACTCAGAGTTTCCAGCCTAGAGAGTGCACAACCCACATGGGAGCACTTCCAACCATGGTCAGTAGGAAGAAATGGTTCAGCACAGCTGAGCAAAGTCAGCACTGACCCTCCTGAAGAATGAACTGACCAGATCTACGCATGCAATCCTTGCAAACTGAGCAATATATGATCAATCCCATAAAATGATAAAACATAGGAGCATTGTATTCTAGTCTTCTCAAAATGACTGCTAATGTTATATGTCTTCCTTACCACCAACTCAACGTACAAAGTAACCCTTAGAGAATACTGCATGAGGACTCCCATGTCCCTCTCACTTCTGATATTTGAATTTTATCCCCATTTACAAAATTGTCCATGCCTTTATTCCTTCTGCAAAATTGTATGGCTATGCACACCCCCATATTATATTCCATTAGTCACCTTTTTATCCTTTCCCTCTATCTGTTTAAATCCTTCTGCAGACTCCCTGCTTCCTCAACAATACCTGCTCTTCCACCTATCTTTGTATCATTTGGAATCATGGCCACAAAGCCATCAATTCTATTATCCAAATTATATATATATATATAAAAATCAAGAAAATATGCGGTCCCAATACCGATCCTTGCAGAACATCACCATTCACTGGCAGTCAATCAGAGTAGGTCCCCTTTATTCCAACTCTTTGGCAGCTGAGAGTCAGCATGTCTTCTATCCATGCCAGTATCTTTCTTGTACTACCAACATGTTTCCAGACACATAAAAAGTAAAAAAAAAAGAGGTGAAATTGGATATTGCACCACTGGAAAATGACGTTACAGAGGTAGTGATGTGGGACAATGAAATGGCGTATGGACTAAGTAAGTATTTTGCATCTGTCTTCAATGTGGAAGACACTAGCTGTATGCCAGAAGTTTGAGAGAGTCAGGAGGCAGAAGTGAGCGCAATTGCTATTATTAGAGAGAAAGTGCTTGGGAAGCTGAAGGGTGTGCAGGTAGATATATGATCTGGAACAAATGGACTGCATCCAAGGTTCTGAAAAAGGTAGCTGAGGAGATTGTGGATGCATTAGTAATAATCTTTAAAGAATCTCTAGATTCTGGAATGTCACCCCCCTCTTCAAGAAGAGAGGGAGACAGAAGAAAAGAAATTATCAGCCAGTTAGTTTGATGTCAGTGGTTGGGAAGATATTGGAGCCGATTGTTAAGCATCTGGTTTCGGGGTACTTATAGGCACATGATAAAATAGGCCAAAGTCAGCATTGTTTCCTTAATGTAAAATCTTGCCTGACAAATCTGTTGGAACTTTTTGAGGAAACAGCAAGCAGTATTGACAAAGGAGAATCAGCGGATGTTGTGTGTTTGGATTTT
The DNA here is from genome assembly GCF_030028105.1 of Mobula birostris. NCBI lineage: Eukaryota > Metazoa > Chordata > Chondrichthyes > Myliobatiformes > Myliobatidae > Mobula > Mobula birostris. The sequence continues at coordinate 19,967,056 of NC_092371.1, read as the reverse complement.
CAGAAGGCCCTTGAAAAGGTGCTGCACCGAAATCGCACTGAATTCTTGCTAACTCGCCTGCTGTTGCGTGAATGAAGTCACTGGAGAAATGTACTGGAGAAGCATGAAGCGGCCCCTTTATTTAACAAAACAAGATACAGCAGGCATCATATTGATATCCAATATTTTACATGATAAAGATCAAATAAAATTTAGGACAATTCAAACAAATCCTTATTTACAATGCCCTATTAAGCTACACATGTAACAGTTTAAATCTTCCCACCACCACATCCAAAATAAGTGCTAATTACTGTCATATCCATGTTGACTGGATTCATGCATTGGAAACAATCAGTTAAGTGCCTGTTCCTGGTCTGTCTGGTCTGCATTTTAAATTTAACCTCAATGCATATTCGAATCTGAAGACTTGTGGCTATAGTCAGTTAATTGCTACAGCTAAAAATCATTCTAACATGGCCTATAACTCCCTTTCTTAAAGAGTGGAGTGACACTTGTAATTTTCCAGTCCTCTGGTTCCATTCCGGAAGTTAATGATTCTTAGACCATGAGAGCAAACGCAGAATTAGGCCATTCAGTGCTTTGAGTCTGCAACACTATTCAATCACGGCTGATTGATTTCCTTCTCAACCCCATTCTCCTGCCTTCTTCACGTAACCTTTGACACCCCAAGTAATCAAGAACCTATCAATCTCCACCTTATATTTACCCAATGACTTGGCTTTGCCACCTGTGGCAAAGAATTCCACATACTCACTACCCTCTAACTAAAGATTTTTTCCTCATCTCTGTTCTAAGTGGACCTCCCTCAATTCTGAGTCTATGCCCTTTGGTCCTGTACTCTCCCATAATAGGAAGCACGGTCTCCAAATCCACTCCAGACCTTTCAATATTCAATAGGATTCAATGAGATACTTCTAAATTCCAGCGAGTGCTATCACAGACTCATCAAATGCCGCTCATATGTTAACCCTTTCATTCCTGGGATCATTCTCATGAATCTCCTTTGGACTTTCTCTAATGCCAGCACATCTTTTCTTAGATAAGGGGGCCAAAACTGCTCACAATACTAAATTGCAGTCCGACTGATGCCTTGTAAAGCCTCAGCATTATATTCTTGCTTTTTTACTCTAGTTTTCTCAAAATGAATGCCAACTTTGCATTCATCTCTTGCCTTCTTACCACAAACTCAGTTTGTAAATTAACCTTTGGGGAATTCTGAACAAGGACTTCTAAGTCCCTCTGCACATATGATTTTTGCATTTTCTCTACATTTACAAAATCGTCTCTACTTTTATACCTTCTGCCAATGTGCATGAGAATGCACATCCCTATATTATATTCCATCTGCCACTTCTTTGCCATACCCCCAATCTGTTGAAGTGCTTCTGCAGACACCCTGCTGCGTGCCCTTCCACTTAACTTTGTATCATCTGCAATCATGGCACAAAGCCATCAAATTCTTCATCCAAATTATTGACATACAACTTGAAAAGAAGTGGTCACCAACACTGACCACTACGCACATCACTAGTCACCAGCAGCCAAAAAGAAAAGGCCCCCATTATTCCAAATCTTTGCTTCCTGTCAGTAGGTCAGTCTTGTATCCATGCTAGTGCTTTTCTTGTAATAGCATGGGCTCTTATCTTGTTAAGCAGCTTCGACTGCAGCACCTTGTCAACGGCCTTCTGAAAACCCAAGTAAACAACATCTACTGACTCGCATTTGTCTATCCTGTTTATTATTTCCTCAAAGAAATTCAACAGATTGGTCAGGCAAAATTTCCTTTTAAATAAACCATGATGACTTTAACCTATTTTACCATGTGCCTCCAGGTACCCCGAAGTCTCATCCTTCATAATAGACTCCAATGTCTCTCCTACCACTGAAATCAGACTATTTGGCCTAAAATTTCCTTTCTTCTGCCTCCTTTCCTTCTTAGAGAGTGGAGAACATTTGTAATTTTCCAGTCCTCAGGAACCATTGCAGAATCTAGTGATTCTTGAAAGATCATTACTAATGCCTCCACAATCTCTTCAGCTACCTCTTTTAGAACCTTAGGGTATAGACCATCTGATTCAGGTGACTTACCTACCTTCAGACTTTTCAACTTCCCAAGTATGCTGTCCTTATCAATAGCAATGACATTTACTTTTGCCTCAACACTTTCACATTTCTGGCATTCTGCTAAGTGTTTTCCACAGTAAAGAATGATGCAAAATACTTCTTAAATTTCTCTGCAATTTCTTTGTCTCCCAATACTACCTCTACAATGTCATTTTCAAATCGTTCAATATCCATTCTCTTTTACTCTTTATGTGCATGTATCTGAAAAATCTTTTTATATTATTAGCTAGCTTATCTTCATACTTGATCTTTTCTCCCTTCATTGCTTTCCTTGGCTGCCTTCTGTTGGTATTTAAAACTTCCAGTCCTCTATTTTCCTACCTACTTTTACTATATTATTTTCTCCCTCTTTTGCTTTTATGCTGTAGTTGGCTTCCCTTTGTCAGCCACGTTTACCTCATCTTCCCATCAGAATATTCCCCCAGAAATACCATCCATTGCTATTCTGCTGTCAGCACTGCTAGAGTCGCATTCCAATCAATTTTTGCCAGCTCCTCTCTCATGCCTCGGTAATTCCATTTACTCCACAATAATATTGATACATCCAATTTTAGTTTCTCCATCTTATTCTGAAGGGTGAATTTTATTATGATCACTGCCTCCTATGTGTCCCTTTACCTTAAACTTCCTAATCAAATCTGGGTCATTACATAACACCCAATCCAGAACTGCTGTTCTCCTAGTGGGCTCAACCACTGGAAACTGTGGGGAAACTGCTGGAGTCAGTTATCAAAGATGTGATAACAGCACATTTGGAAAGCGGTGAAATCATCAGACAAAGTCAGCATGGATTTGTGAAAGGAAAATCATGTCTGACGAATCTCATAGAATTTTTTGAGGATGTAACTAGTAGAGTGGATAGGGGAGAACCAGTGGATGTGGTATATTTGGATTTTCAAAAGGCTTTTGACAAGGTCCCACACAGGAGATTAGTGTGCAAACTTAAAGCACACGGTATTGGGGGTAAGGTATTGATGTGGATGGAGAATTGGTTAGCAGACAGGAAGCAAAGAGTGGGAATAAACGGGACTTTTTCAGAATGGCAGGCGGTGACTAGTGGGGTACCGCAAGGCTCAGTGCTGGGACCCCAGTTGTTTACAATATATATTAATGACTTGGATGAGGGAATTAAATGCAGCATCTCCAAGTTTGCGGATGACACGAAGCTGGGTGGCAGTGTTAGCTGTGAGGAGGATGCTAAGAGGATGCAGGGTGACTTGGATAGGCTGGGTGAGTGGGCAAATTCATGGCAGATGCAATTTAATGTGGATAAATGTAAAGTTATCCACTTTGGTGGCAAAAATAGGAAAACAGATTATTATCTGAATGGTGGCCGATTAGGAAAAGGGGAGGTGCAACGAGACTTGGGTGTCATTATACACCAGTCATTGAAAGTGGGCATGCAGGTACAGCAGGCAGTGAAAAAGGCGAATGGTATGCTGGCATTTATAGCGAGAGGATTCGAGTACAGGAGCAGGGAGGTACTACTGCAGTTGTACAAGGCCTTGGTGAGACCACACCTGGAGTATTGTGTGCAGTTTTGGTCCCCTAATCTGAGGAAAGACATCCTTGCCATAGAGGGAGTACAAAGAAGGTTCACCAGATTGATTCCTGGGATGGCAGGACTTTCATATGAAGAAAGGCTGGATGAACTGGGCTTGTACTCGTTGGAATTTAGAAGATTGAGGGGGGATCTGATTGAAACGTATAAAATCCTAAAGGGATTGGACAGGCTAGATGCAGGAAAATTGTTCCCAATGTTGGGGAAGTCCAGAACAAGGGGCCACAGTTTGAGGATAAAAGGGAAGCCTTTTAGGACCGAGATTAGGAAAAACTTCTTCACACAGAGAGTGGTGAATCTGTGGAATTCTCTGCTACAGGAAACAGTTGAGGCCAGTTCATTGGCTATATTTAAGAGGGAGTTAGATATGGCCCTTGTGGCTACAGGGATCAGGGGGTATGGAGGGAAGGCTGGGGCAGGGTTCTGAGTTGGATGATCAGCCATGATCATAATAAATGGCAGTGCAGGCTCGAAGGGCCAAATGGCCTACTCCTGCACCTATTTTCTATGTTTCTATGTTTCTAACCACAAGCTGCTCTAAAAATTCTACAGATTCCCTCTCTTGGAATCCAGCACCAGCCTAATTTTCCCAATCTACTTGCATATTGAAATTCCTCTGATTATCACAACAGGTCTTTAATACGTGCCTTTTCTATCTCCCATTGTAATTTGTACCCCACATCCTGGCCACTGTTCAAAGACATGTATATAATTTCCATCAGGTTTTTTTACCCTTGCAGTTTCTTAACTCTACCCTCAAGAATGCTACATTTTCATATCACCTCTGTCACTTCTCTCTAAGGATTTGATTTCATCTTTTGCTAATAGAGCCAACCCAACCTCTCTGCTTACCTACCTGCCTGTTCTTTTAATACAATGTGTATCCTTGGATGTTAAGCTCCCAATTATGATCTTGCTTCAACCACAACTCAGAGATACCCACACATCATACCTGCCAATGTTTTGATGCGTTACAAGGTTATGCACCTTATTCTATATACTGCATGTATTTAAATATAGCTCCTTCAGTTGTGCATTCATCACCTTTTGATTTTGGCCCCCTCTTACACTTTAACTCATCCCACTGACTGTCGCTTTGTTCTATCAACAGCCTGTCCTTCCTCACTGTTTCATTACACACTCCATCTACTTGTATACCAACAGCCCCATCCTCAGCCCTATCACTTTGGTTTCCATCCTCCTGCCAAATTAGTTTAAACCCCACCCCCAAACAGCTCCAGCAAACCTGCCCACAATGAGATTCAACCCTCTTGGGTTTGTGTGTAATCCATCCTTTTTGAACAGGTCATGTCTTCTCTAGAAGAGATTGCAGTGATCCAGAAATCTGAAAAACTGACCCCTGCACTAATTCTTCTGCCACGCATTCATCTGACCTATCATCCTATTCTCACCCTCACTGACATGTGGTACTGACAACAGTCCAGTGATTACTACACTGGAGGTCCTGCTTTTCAGCTTTCTGCCTATGTCCCTATATTTTCTCTTCAGGACCGCTTCCCTTTTCCTACCTATGTCATTGGTACCAATATGTACAGCACCACAACTTGCAGCTATTCACCCTCCCCTTTTAGAATGCTGTGGACCTGATCCAAGATATTCCTGGCTCTGGCACCTGGGAGGTAACACTCCATCCATATGTCTTTTCCACATGCACAGAATCTGCTTTCTATGGAAACCCCTGTTACTACTATACCCCTCTTCTCCCCACTTCCCTTCTGAGTCACAAAGCCAGACAGAGACATGGTTGGTGCAGCATCCTGCAGTTCGTCATTTACCACCCCCCCAACTTTATCCAAAATGGTTTACTTATTTTTGAGGGGAATGGACACAGGAGTACATTACACTAACTGTCTATTTCCTTTCTCTCTCTTGACAGTCACCCAGTGACCAGCCTCCTACAATTTAGGGGTGACTACCTCCATTTCGCTCCTAACTTCCCCATATGAGCTGAAGGCCATCGAGCTGCAGCTCCAGGTCCTTAATGCAAGGAGTGGAAGTTCAATGCATTGGAGGCCTCCTAATTTTCCCATATTCCCACATCGTAAACATGAAAAATACCACTACTTCTGAATCCATTCTCAGTGCACTAGCTATGTACTAACAGAAAAAAAATATTCAGCAATGTCTTATTTATTTAGAACCTTGCCTGTGTATACTCAAGCCTGTTTGTACCAAAGCTGGGCCACTCTAACAATGTCCCACTCCAACAATGGCTGTTCCACTTATACATCCTTTCTTTTAATTAACTGCCTGCCAAAAAAACTGGCGAAGAGTACACAAGCTCTTTTCAGACCTTGTGTTGATTGCTGCCCAATGAGAAAAAAAACTGAAAAGTACCTGAGCTCTTTGTAAACCTGTAGCTGTGTCACCAATAAATGACCTCATGCACTGATCGCCAGTCACCAAAACAAAATCTTGAAGGATCATTACTAACATTTTCATAATCCCTTCAGCTACCTCTTTCAGAACCCTGGCGGGTAGTCGATTTGATTCTGGTGACTTACCTGCCTTCAGAACTTTCAACTTCCCAAGCACCTTCTCCTTGGTAATAGCAATAGCACTCACTTCTGCCCCTGACACTCTCCAATTTCTGGCATACTGCTAGCATCTTCCACAGTGAAGACTGACGTAAAACACTTATTAAGTTTATCCGCCATTTCTCTGCCCCCAATTACTACCTCTGTACCGTCATCTTCCAGCAGTCCAATATCCACTCGCACCTCTCTTTTACTCTATATATATGAAAAAAGTTTCAGAATCACAGGCAGTTCTCACCACATTTCATTCCAGGACGAAGAAGATGTCCTCCTTTTTTAAAGAAAGGGGCTTCCCTTCCTCCACCATCAACTCTGCTCTCAAACGCATCTCCCCCATTTCACACACATCTGCTCTCACCCCATCCTTCCGCCACCCCACTAGGAATAGAAACACAAGGAATCAAATTTCTTTGTGTCCACATTTCCGAGGATCTCACCTGGTCCCTGAACTCCCCCATCCTGATCAAAAAGGTGCAACAGTGCCTTTATTTCCTGTGGAGCATGAAGAAAGCTCACCTCTGTCCCAGGATACTGACGGACTTTTACCGCAGTACCATTGAGAGCATAATCACCAACTGCATCTCAGTGTGGTATGGTAATTGTCCTGTATCGGACCGCAAAGCACTCCAGCGTTTGGTGAAAACTGCCCAGTGTATTATCGGCACCCAATTGCCCACCATTGATAACATCTACCATAAACGCTGCCTGGGCAGGGCGAAAAGTATTATTAGGGATGCATCTCACCTCTTCAGGTCAAACCCATCTGTACCTCTTCCTATAGATGTTGCCTGGTCATGGACTTTTTACTCTCCTCCCATCCAGTAGGCGCTACAGGGGCCTCCGCTCCTGCACCAGCAGGCACAGGAAGAGTTTCTTCCCGGAGGCTGTGACCCTGCTGAACCTCTCATCACAGCACTAAGCAGTATTGTACTGTCTCAGTACTTTTATATTTGTGTGCTGTGGCACTTTTTTTATTCGCAGTCATTTTGTAAATAACACTATTCTTTGCACTTCTGGTCAGATGCTAAATACATTTCATTGGCTTTGTACCTGTACTTGGCACAATGACAATAAAGTTGAATCTAATCTAATCTGATCTAATATGGTTCCCCTTGTCCTCACCTACCACCCCACCAGCCTCCGAGTCCAACATACAACTCTCTGTAACTTCCGTCACCTCCAAGGGATCCCACAACTAAGAACATCTTTCCCTACCCCTCCTCCCGCTTTCCACAGAGATCGCTCTCTACGCGACTCCCTTGTCCATTTGCTCCCCCCATCCTTTCCCACCGATCTCCCTCCCGGCACTTACCCTTGTGAGTGGAACAAGTGCTACATATGCCCTTACACTTCCTCCCTCACCACCACTCAGGGCCCCAGACAGTCCTTCCAGGTGAGGCCACACTTCACCTGTGAGTCGGCTGGAGTGATATACTGCGTCTGGTGCTCCCGATGCAGCCTTCTATATATTGGCGAGACCCAACACAGGCTGGGAGACTGTTTCGCTGAACACCTACACTCTGTCCACCAGAGAAAGCAGGATCTCCTAGTGGACACATATTTTAATTCCATGTCCCATTCCCATTCTGATATGTCTATCCACAGCCTCCTCTACTGTCAAGATGAAGCCACACTCAGGCTGGAGGAACAACACCTTATATTCAGTCTGGGTAGCCTCCAACCTGATGGCATGAACATCGACTTCTCTAACTTCCACTAATGCCCCACCTCCCCTTCCTACCCTATCCATTATTTATTTATTTATTTTTTTCTCTCTCTCTTTTTCTCTCTCTTTTTCTCCCTCTGTTCCTCTCACTATACTCCTTGCCCATCCTCTGGGATTCCCCCCCTCCCCCTTTCTTTCTCCCTAGGCCTGGCAACCCATGATCCTTTCATATCCTTTTTTCCCAATCAACTTTCCAGCTCTTAGCTTCATTCCTCCTCCTCCTGTCTTCTCCTATCATTTCGGATCTCCCCCTCCCCCTCTCAAATCTCTTATTATCTCTTCTTTCAGTTAGTCCTGACGAAGGGTCTGGGCCCGAAACGTCGACTGTACCTCTTCCTATAGATGCTGCCTGGCCTGCTGCATTCACCAGCAATTTCTATGTGTGTTGTCTGCTAAATAGGCTAGGTGCTGCAGCCAGTCTTCATCTTCAAAACACTTAGCAAAATCTGGCCTACTATTTTCTTGAAAGTACCCCTGCAAGTCACCGCTCAGCTCAAACATCCTGTTGAGAAGTTTTCCTCTGCTAACCTACCAGATTTCTGTGTGTAGCAAGAGATTGGCATGCTCTTTTTCACTCAGTTTTTAAAACAATTTCAAGTGAACTGGTCTTCGATTCATAAAGATGAAAGCCCTTAACTCTGAGTGGAGTCATCTGGACTCTGTCATGATGGCTTTTTTTTTAAGCAGGCTTTCTTATTTTTACGAGGCCAAGTTGCTAGCTTGATGCTGAAGTCAGCACGGATGGAAAGCGTGCAAGGGAGCCGGTTGGATTCAAACGCGGGAGCCTTCGCTCTGAAGTCCGGTGCTGATGCCACTACGCCACCAGCCAGTGACTTTGGTTAATAAAGTTAACCATTTTTGTTGCATCATCCAGAACATTCTTAATTCATTTTCAAGAGTTTTTGTCATCAACACCTCTCTGTGAAGAAAACAGTGTGCTTTGACAATGTCAGCATTTTATTTTACGAGAAGCAAAACCTCTCATGGAGCCACCCGTGATGGAGCACCATCAGTACAGTTACCAACACAGTTCCTTCAAGACAGACTTTTTGTTTCCAGATATGAAGACAAAACATTAAATATATCTTGGCCTTTTCTTGTTTTGGGCAGCTCTATGCAGCAAAAAAAAAATTTCTTGTATTTCACCATCATTCACAAATCTTACAAATGCTACATGACGTTTATTGACGAAATCCATTGACTCATTAACCTGTACAGAGATGTTGTTGTTTTTCAGTTTATCACACAAAAATTTTTCAGCGTGTCAACTTATCTTACTGTTTGAGAGTGAAGCCTTTTCAATTCCTCATACTGCATGCTGTCGTAACACAGGGGTTCATAAAATATTGAAAAAAGAATGGCATAATAAATAACCAAAGGAGAAAAACACAAAAAATAAAAAAACTTCACAGTACAATTCACTTCTAATCTATACAATCCAACTTCTGCGATGTTTACAACAGCAAAGGAGCAAGCCAGCAGCTGAGTCACGGTGTGTAAAAACTTCTTCAGAATGAAAAATTTCCTCCAATTTTCTACTACACTGGTAGAGATTATTTGATCCCGTAAGTCAGTTGGCGGCGCGTAAGGGTAAATTAGGGAAGGTAATTCAGGAGGGAGAGGCTGACGTCACATCCCAAATTGAGTGAGTCATTTCAGTGCTTGGAAAACGTACTTCACGTTCCTCATCAGTCTACTGTCCTCCCCTACGTGCAAAACAACCCTCACCAATTATCAACCTACCGTCCTCTCCTCCATGCAATACAGCACTCACCAATTATCAATGGTCTCCTCTATCTTATGTCAAGAACTGAGAATGGACTCACTCCTACTGTGCACTGCCATACTGAGCTGAAAGATCTCTAACGAGATTACTAATGGGTCTCCTCCATCACTGCCCAGCACTGTGAGCACGAGCATCGTGCATTGCGTGAAGTTCAAAAAACAATGTTTATTTTTTTCTAATCATGATCTGTTGCAGAACCCCTAGCAACCACTCACGGAAGGCCCCTTGAGAAACCCAGCTCTATGCTATTTAACTATTTACCTTGCCAGGCTAGACAGATAAAATCTCTGTCGCTGACTGCTCTGACATTGTTTAAAGGGTCATTATGCTCTTAATTCATAATCTGTTCCTGTGGCCAAAATAAAAGACAATAAACAATTCAATAAGGCTGTGTGTGTGTGTGTGTGTGTGTGTGTGTGTGTGTGTGTGTGTGTGTGTGTGTGTGTGTGTGTGTGTGTGTGTGTGTGTGTGTGTGTGTGTGTGTGTGTGTGTGTGTGTGTGTGGAAGGGTGAGGGGATTGCTTAAATGTGAGATTGGCTTTCCTGAAGTCAAGAAGTATGCAAATCATTTAGCAACTTCTGGCAATTTGCAATTCAGATAGTTCCTCTTCACTGTGTATTGACTGCAGATTTTTGCATTAATTGATTTCATGTTTATTTAGAGATACAGCATAGTAACAGACCCTTCCAGCTCAATGAGTTCATGCTGCCCAGTTGTACCCATGTGACCAATTAACCAACCAATCTGTACGTCTTTGGAATGTGGGAGGAAACCAGAGTATCCAGAAGAAACCCACACAGTCACAGGGCACATACAAACTCCATACAGACTGCAGTCGGTTGAACCCAAGTTGCTGATATTATAAAAAGTGCTATACTCCAGTATTGAAGTAGCTTGGATTGTACACCCAATTATTTCTCAGAAAAAAATCAAGATCTTTGTTACATTGCCTAATGGATGTAACAAGAATACATAAATTACAAGCAACACATAAAAAAGTTGCTGGTGAACACAGCAGGCCAGGCAGCATCTCTAGGAAGAGGTACAGTTGACATTTCGGGCTGAGACCCTTCGTCAGGACTAACTGAAAGAAGAGCTAGTAAGAGATTTGAAAGTGGGAGGAGGAGGGGGAGATCCAAAATGATAGAAGACAGGAGGGGGAGGGATGAAGCTAAGAGCTGTTGATTAGCAAAAGGGATATGAGAGGATCATGGTACAGGAGGCCGAGGGAGAAAGAAAAGGGGGAGGGGGGGAGAAGCCCAGAGGATGGGCAAGGGGTATAGTGAGAGGGACAGAGGAAGAAAAAGGAGAGAGAGAGAAAAACAATGTGTGTATATAAATAAATAACAGATGGGTTACGAGGGGGAGGTGGGGCATTAGCGGAAGTTTGAGAAGTCAATGTTCATGTAAGGTGTTGTTCCTCCAACCTGATTGTGGCTTCATCTTGACAGTAGAGGAGGCCGTGGATAGACATATCAGAATGGGAATGGGATGTGGAATTAAAATGTGTGGCCACTGGGAGATCCTGCTTTCTCTGCTGGACAGAGCGTATGTGTGCAGAGAAACGATCTCCCAGTCTGTGCCAGGTCTTGCCAATATATAAATTACAGTTTGTGAGGTGAAGTAGATGGTGTTTGGTATGAAAAGCAAACACTCCTAACATCCAGTATAATCATCAAAAGTTCTCAGGTGCAATTGCCTTGATTTCAACACAAGAGCCCCATTGATAAAGCCAAGGTACAAGAGATGCTGTAATCTGGAGCAAAAGAAAACCTGCTGGAAAAACTTCATAGATTGAGCAGTATCTATGGGAGAGAAAAGAATTGTCCAGGTTTCAGGTCAAACCCATTGAGTTCTTCCAGTAGTTTGATTTTTGTTAATGCTGAGGTCAGCTTCTCTTCTTCTGTCTCCTCATTTCCAATCCTATTTATTTGTTCCATAACTCTCCACTTCACTTCTGTATTCACATACCCCTCCTCCCATCTCTGCCTCACTTACAGAATACTTTGACTTTGTTTGTGCATTGTTTCACCTTGCTCCACCTGAAAGTTCTGCCTTTTGCTGTGCAAGCTGATTAAAGTGATGAACTTGCAGCACTGAAAACATCTGTCATTTCGTTACTTCTTAAAATGTCAATTTTGCATTTTTTCTCAGATTGATTTTTCTCTATTGCTCTCTGTAGGTTTATGTATAATTATGCAACATTTATTTTAACGTTCCTTGTTACTCTCAGTACATTTCTTATCATGGCTTTTTGAGTTTTCTTCTATGTTGTATGACAATATGAAACATATGAAAATAATATGAAACATCATTGCAAACAACAGGAATTCTGCAGATGCTGGAAATTCAAGCAACACACATCAAAGTTGCTGGTAAATGCAGCAGGCCAGGCAGCATCTCTAGGAAGAGGTACAGTCGACATTTCAGCCCGAGACCCTTCGTCAGGACTAACTGAAGGAAGAGTTAGTAAGAGATTTGAAAGAAGAGGGAGAAAGAAAAGGGGGAGGGGGGGAAGCCCAGAGGATGGGCAAGGGGTATAGTGAGAGGGACAGAGGGAGAAAAAGGAGAGAGAGAGAAAAACAATGTGTGTATATAAATAAATAACAGATCTCTTACTAACTCTTCCTTCAGTTAGTCCTGATGAAGGGTCTCGGCCTGAAAAGTCAACTGTACTTCTTCCTAGAGATGCTGCCTGGCCTGCTGCGTTCACCAGCAACTTTGATGAAACATCATTGCCTGTGTTTTCTAAATACATCCATAACATTCTCTGTAATCTCCTTTGATGAACAATCTCCCTGTTGCTCACCATTCCTCACTCTTCCTCGGTCCACCAATCACCTAATGACCCCTGACTCACCCCTACCCCTCACGTTTTTATACTATCCTCTCCACTCTCAGTCCTGATACAGGGTCTCAATCAAAAATGTAGATAGTTCCTCTCCCCCTACAGATGCTACTCAATCTATCAAGTTCCTTCAGCAGTTTTGTCTCCCGCTGTTGCTCGTTTGGTAGTGTCTTCTGCATTACTGGCCTCCTTTAATCTTTGTTCATATGGACCATTGTTTTTCCAAGTTCAGTTGTGTATAATTTGAGATAATTTAATTGTGTTGAACTGGGATGGTTTGGTGCTCTTATTTGGAATCCTCCAATAATCTGCTATTCTGAAGCTCACTGCTCTCACTATATTGATTCCAATTCATGTCGGCCTAACCTGATGAACTCACTACAGCCAAGGTGTCTGACTTACCTGCAATAATGCACAGCAGGACCTCCTTGTCCCCTGTGTGATACCTTTACTGAGTGAGTCTATACTAAGTAATATCTTTTTCCCCTGTGGCTTCTGAAATTTGCTGTGCCATTTTGCTAATTTGACAGTTCGCAGTTTGCTGGTTGGCTCTACTGCACCTTGCATGTAAGGCAAAGAACTTAGAAATGAAACATTACAATGACACAAATCAGTTACTTCCACCTCAAGCTGAGTCAAGGTGAATTAGATTCTTCATGGAAACAAAATTGTTTGGATGAATTCTGGCCTACTGTTGGCCATTTCTTTCAACCTTTAAAACTAAGACTGTTTTAATAATGTCCATGGTTGCTTCATTTTCATAACCTTGAAGAAAATCTTTGGCTTCTTTGATTGACATTGAGGAAAAGTGTGTTTGATTAATTCACTTCAATGAAATAATCCACAGAGTGAAATGAGAAATCACAGATTCCTCTGGCTTAGACCCAGGATACAGATAATTAGATCTAGTTCGGGCACTAATCCTGAAAATAACTTGCAGAGTAATTACTCAAAAGTAACACAAATATTTACTCCACATCTAACTTCCCTCTATAACTTCCACCATCTCCAAAGGGATCCTACTACCCAAACATATCTTTACCTCCCCCACTTACTCATCTCCTTGCAGGAATTGCTCCCTCCAAGGTTCCTTGTCCATTTGTGCCTCCCCACTAATTTCCCCCTGGCACTTACCCCTGCAAACAGCTGAAGTGCTACATCCGCCCATTCACCTCCCCCCTCCCTCCAATCAGGGTGCCAAGCAGTCCTTCCAGGTGAGGCAACACTTTACCTGTGAACCTGCTGGGGTCATCTATTGTGTTTGGTACTCCCAATGTGACCTCCTCTCCATTAGTGAGGCCCATCATAAATTTGGGGACTGCTTTGTTGAGCAACTCCACACATCCGCCAAAAGCGGAACTTCCTGGTGGACAAGCATTTTAATTCTGATTGGCATTCCCCTTCCAACATGTTATTCCACGGCCTTCTCTGGTGCCGCGATGAGGCTACCCTCAGGGTGGAGAGGCAACACCTCCTATTCCATCTGGGTAGCTGCCAACTTCATGGCATGGATATCAATTTCTTCTTCCCGGCCCCTTATCACTTCTCACCTGCCAGTCGCCTCCCCCTGTGTTCCCTCCTCCTTCCCTTTCTTGTATGATCCTTACCTATCAGCTTCCTTCCTCTCCAGTTCTTTACCCTTCCTAGCCACCTGGCTTCATTTATCTCATTCTCGCTATCCTCCTTCCCCTCCCCCACCTTTTTATTCTGTTGCCTTCTCCCTTCCAGGCCATGTCATGTCCTTGTGGTGGGCAGGTGGTAGAAGAGCTTTGAGTCCCACGTCTGTGATGCTGCTGCAAATAAGTTTTTAATTGCACCTGTGCACGCATTTGCTTGTGCATATGACAATAAATTCGACTTTAACTTTAACTGCTTTCTCCCTGGCCCAAAAATTCAAGAACCTCCATTTACCTTCCATCTGCAGGGAACATTTGCTTGGCACCTTTCCTCTTCAGTGATGCTCAGTAATTTATCACACGTGAAGCAATGGTGGATTTTAGTCACCTCAGGATGGAGATAATGGATTCAGCTGCACATCTTCTAGTTAAAATAAATTGGGATGAATGTGGAACAAAATGAATTGTTGCAAAGTTCATCAGAGAGATCTCAATCCCTCATGGGCAATCCATTCTTGCTTACAGCCACTGACTTGAGTGGAGCTCCAATACCGAGGCTGTGTACAAGAAGGGCCAAAGTCCCCTCTACTTCCTGAGGAGACTGAGGCCCTTTGGATAATGCATGCCTCTCCTTTACATATTCTATCAGTCTGTTGTCACCAGTACAACCTTCTACGTGGTGGTGTGCTGAGGCAATGGCATCAACATGGGTGATGCCAACAGGCTCAATAAACTGATTAGAAAGGCTGGCTCTGTTATAGGAGTCAAATTGGACACACTGGAGGCTGTGATAGGACAAAGGACCCTACGGAAAATCTTGGCAATTCTGGACAATATTTCTCACCCTCTGCATGCCACCTTGACTAAACAAAGGAGCACTTTTAGTAATAGACTAAGACAATTGTGCTGCTCCAAAGAGTGCTATATGAGGTCATTCTTACCCTCAGCCATTAGGCTCTATAATTAGTCAATCTATAGCCAGGGAAGTGATGACCTCCTCTTGTTAGACTGTTTGAGGTTATTTTAAACTTTTTTTTATTCTTTTGTTCTTATTTTTTAACATCTTTTTTATTCTTTCTACTTCTCTTCTAATATTTATTTATGTGCACTTGTAATGCTACTGTGGCACTGTGATTTCCTTTGGGATCAATAAAGTATCTATCTAATTTCTAAATGGTGGATGAGGGTGAAAGCGTATGGTCTCTTGCAAAATTCAGTTGATTATACTTTAAACAGAAGTAATTATTCCTAATTAACAGAAATAATTGTATCCAACATTGGCTGAGCAGGAGAAGCCAGGGAGTGAAAGTAAGTGGTTGTCTCTTCAACCGGAGGCCTGTGACTAGTTCAATAGGTTCAATGGGTACATTTAATGTCAGAGAAATGTATACAATATACATCCTAAAATTCTTTTTCTTTGTAAACATCCATGAAAACAGAGGAGTGCTTCAAAAAATGAATGACTGTGGTGTGTGTTGTGCAAAATCAGGTTTGCAGGTTTGGGGAATGGGGACAAAAGACATTCACTGCCAGTAGTAAGTCAATAGTTTATTTATAGGACAAGACCAACACTAAACATTCAGTGAACCCTTCAAGTGAACCTATTTACAAATAGTTATCTAAAATGTGCTCTCGGGCCCTCTGTCACTGCAGCACACTTCCACTGTTCCCTCTGCAACGGTTACGACAGAGTCCATTGGTGAGTCCTTGAAGCAAAAAACCAGGGGCTTTATCCGCACTAGATTTATACTTTACCAGCGCTATGATGTTATCAGCTAGTGTAAGTGCTGCAAAGCTGCTTAAGTGGGCTGGTCCCTAGCAAGCACAGGGAAGCAATTTTCGATAAACAGGTAAGATTGACACTAACGTCAACATGGCATCCCTTCAAAGGCACAACACCATGATGTATATTAGCCAGCGGACCTAAACTCCCAGGGACACCACACTGTACTACACACAAAATGCAGCACTGTGATATCCACCATTATCAGCCCACTAGTTGCTACCCAGTAATCCACCAACCATCCCAAAAAGCCCCCAGCTTCTCTGGGGGTATAATAGGTATGGAGCTGGCCTCCAACATTGCTGATCGTATTTATGGACTGCTGGATATGATCAGCCAGGCGAGTAATGTTCTCAGACTCATCAGAGATGTAGGTGCAGCATTCCTGACCAATTACAGCACAGGTGCCACCTTTTCTACACGAGCAGGTATTCCAAACCATCCGATTCTGCAAGACGGCCATCCAAATAGCACACATCACAGCTGACTCTCTGTTCAGCACATGCTATGTTTGTCTGAGCACTGTGGCCGTATCATTGTCTAGCATCTCCATCAGGCCATGCATATTACTTCCTGGGACAGTCTGACCATTTCATACAGGGGCAAGGCTATCATCCAGATCCTGTCTGCTTCTGTGATGTATCTCTTTCTGCACTGGCCTTCATGGGCAGGGTGCTCGTCCAGGCTATTAAAATGGTATATGTGTGGTACCACATACTCTGGATAGCAGCAGCTGTACCATCCCATGGGGAGCCACGGGTAGTCCTGGGAGCCAGATATGCAGTACGTAAAGTTCAGTGTCCAGGGGGTGCCCATCCTTTACAGCACCATTCACTGTCAGCAGTCATCCCAGGATATTGCTCCTGCTCATCCTTGCTATGCCCCACTGACTGTTTGGATCGGTGCTCATCGTACCACCTGCACCAACACACAGAGGGATTACTCTCAGAACCTCAGTATTAGAAAAATCTTAAGCAGGGAAGTACCAGTCCTTGAAACACTTACTCCACCAAGGGTTACTGAGACTCAAGTTCTTTAAGGGCATATGGGGTGAGGTTGGTTGGATTGGACTATTCCTTGCTGGCTTCCTCCAAAACAGAATGCCAAAGCCAGAGACAAGTTCGTCCAACAGTCCTGTTCTTTGTTAAAGAGGATTGGTACCAGCGACACCCCTTGTGCAGTGTCAGTTGGTGTCCTTATGCAGACCAAACAGTCCCAAGCGATGGTGTGGCACACATACTCATAAGTCATTTGTAGGAACGTGTTGTAGGATCTCACACCGACCAGTGCATTCAACATCCACCAATTTGCCATTCTGTAATGCAGGGAGACACACACTCACTCTCTCTTAGTTAGTCACTGGTATGAGTCAAATCACCCCCATTCTCCTGATTGCACCACCTACTGCACATTCCGCTGTCCATGCGCCATAATATCCCGCTGTTCTAATGGCCCTCGTGGGTGTTACACCCCAGATTTCTCCTCCAATTCCACCTCCTCCACCTTTACAGAATCCAACACTACCAAGTGCCAGGATGTCAAGGAACCTCACAGGCCCAGTGGCCAGTAGTGAAGGTTGTCCACTGCCTGCTGCAGCACACTCAGCCACCCCTGAAAAGTGTGATGGGGATTAATAACTTAATTTGCTGTTTCAACAGCCCATTCATCCACTCAATCAGCTCTGCTACCTGTAAATAGTACGGGATATGGAACACCCACAGTATGCCCGACTCCACAGCCCACTATTGGACTTCTGGCTCCTGCAAAATGTGAGCCATTGTCTGATTAGATCTCCCAGAGGATCCTGTGCATGGGTAGCAATTGCTGTCCTGGTCAGCACAGGTACACACCACCACCACCAGGGCCCTGAAATATGTGTCCACTATTGTGAGCATATATTGTTTCATGTGCTGAGCCAGCAGAGGCCGCACATAATCTTCTTGCCTACCAGGCCATCCCCCATGCCCCTTCAGATGAGCCCCTCGTCACCAGTTAGCAACCCATGTGATTAGGCAGGGCAGTGCACAGCCACTACCCTGGCATCATCAAACAATACCATCCCTTGAGTTTCTGCCCATTTTGTTGCTCCTTCCCTGCTCTTTGGAGTGCCCGTAATGTCAGGCACCCCATGGTCCTCGTCCTTGGAAAACAGTGTGGCTATCATAATCTGTGCAGCTTGATGGGACAGCATAATGTATGGCCTCGAAAGTGTCCCGACAGTTGTGGGCATCTGTATGGTAGACTGTGATCAGACACCGATGCGTTCCTCCAAGATGTGTTCCGAATAGGAGTGCGCCCAGAGAGGTCACCCATACAACTCAGAGTTCTGCACTTGCCAATGAGGGATCCACAATGTCAAGTCATTAGCCATTGCCCATGAGTCAGGATTGATAGTCACAGGCCCCGTTGCCTCCTGGAGGGGAAAGGTCACAGCCACCAGCTCAGCCAATTGTCTAGATCTCCCCTTTCCCTCCTAGGATCACAGGGCACAACCTGATGGAGAGAAGCAGCTTTCCACTGCTGTTTCCTGCTCCGTCAGTGGCTGCAGACGTTGGTAAACTAGATTTGCTGCTTTGGCTTGTTGGTCAGGTTTACCCCAGTGCATGGGTGAGGGGTCAAACATTGGGAATCTCACAGGGGATGTAGTGCCTGTTATCAGGGAGAGCCATGACCTGCTCATGGAGGCGGCCCATCCTGTCGGGACCCTTCTGTTCTCAGTCTGCAGTGTACCACTTCCAGGTGACATTGGAAGACTGCTGGGCTTGGCCCTCTCGGAGCGTTACTTTGTCAGACTTTACCCACTGCATCACAGGGAAGTGTGGTTGTAGTGTAAGTGACTCAGAGGTAGTCTGATGCTCTGTAGCCAATGGAGCCACTAGTAGGCCAACAGCTGCCTCTTGAAGGGGGTGTATTGGATCCAAAATCCCAAGGGAATGTGATGCCCCGTCATCTCCTGCCCCAGGCTCCACTCAGCCACGCTGGGAGTAGCTGAAACCCGTAGCTCGATCAGCACCCTACTCTGCCTAGGGGTCAAGGGGAGGGCCTGCTCTACCACCTGCTTAGGTGTTTCAAAGGCCACCTGCTGCCCTGGACCCCACTGAAAGGCTGTCTTTTTCTGGGAAACCTGGAAGAGGGAGCTCAGCATCACCACCAGGAGCCCCACAGAGCACTAAGCTTTCTCTTTGGAGGTGGGCACTGTAGCACACAAAACCTACATTTGGCCTAATCTGGTATCTCCTGCTGCTATTGTATGCCCAGGAATATGAGGTTATGGCTGGGGCCCTGAATTCTACTTGGAATATATTTCCCTCAAATTACACTAATGTTATGTTTATTTTTATTTTGTTGTGCAAGTTATGTATCATTTATGTTAATTTATGTTATAAGACCATAAAGCAATGAGATGTACTGTAGGAGTAGAATTAGGCCATACTCAATGACTTGGCCTCCAAAACCGTCCGTGGCAATTCCTACAGATTCACTACCACCTGACTAAAGAAATTCCATCCCATCTCTGTTCTAAATTGACTTCCTAGTGTTCTGAGGTTGTGCCCTCTGCTCTGAGACTCACCGACTATAGGGAACATCCTCCCTGCACACACTCTATCCAGACATTTCAATATTTGATAGGTTTCAGTGAGATCCCTCCTCATTCTTCTAAACTCCAGTGATTGCTGGCCATCAAACAGTCTTCATTCATTAATCCTTTCATTCCCAGAAACAATCTTGTAAATCTCCTCTGGATCCTGTCCAATGCCATCACATCTTTCCTTAGATAATGGACCTAAAGCTGTGTACTGCATATAAGTGGTGTCTAACCAATGCATTATAAAGCCTCAGCATTACATCCTTGCTCTTGTATGTTAATGTTCTCAAAACAAATGCTAACTTGGCATTTGCCTTCCTTCCTACCGTCTCAATCTGCAAGTTAATCTTTATAGAATCCTGCACAAGTCTCTCTGCAACTCTGATTTTTGAATTTTCTTCCTGTTTAGAAAATAGTCTACACCTCATTCCTTCTATAAAAGTGCGTGACCATACATTTCCCAACACTATATTCCATCTGTCACTCCTTTGCCCATTCTCCCAATCCATCCAAGTCCTTCTGAAGAATCTTGCTTCTTCAACACCACTTGCCACTCTACCTGTTTTGTGTCATCTGCAAACTTGGCCACAAGGTCATCAATTTGGTCACCCACATCATTCACATATAACATGGAGAAGAGGTCACAGCACTGACCTCTGCAGAACACCATTAGTCACCAGTAGCCAATCAGAAAAGACCCCCTTTATTCCCACTGTTTTGCCTCCTGTCAATCAGCCAATCTTTTATCGATTCCAGCAATTTTCCTGTAATACCATGGACTCTTATCTTGTTAAGCATCCTCATGTGCAGTTTCAAAGGCTTTCTGAAAATCCAAATAAATAACATTCACTGACTCTTCATTGTCTACCTTGCCTGTTATTTCCTCAAAGAATTTTAACAGATTTATCAGGTAAGATTTCCCCTTAAGGAAACCATGTCAACTTTGACCTGCTTTATCATGTGCTTCCAAGTAACTCAAAACCTAGTCCTTAATAATGGACACCACAAACTTTCCAACCACTGAAGTCAAGGCTTATAATTTGCTGTCTTCTGCCTCCTTCCCTTCTTAAAGAGTGGAGTGACATTTAAGAATGGAACCATTCAGGAACCATTCTAGAATCTAGTGATTCTTGAAAGATCATTACTAATGACTCCACAATCTCTTCAGCTATCTCTCAGAGAACCATCTGGTGTAGTCCATCTGGTCTTGGTGGTTTTTCTGCTTTCATATCCTTTATCTTCCCAAGGCACCTTCTCCCTAGTAAGAACAACACTCACTTCTGCCCCATGACACTCTCGAATTTCTGGCATACTGTTAGTGTCTTCCACAGTGAAAGCTGATGCAAAATTCCTGACCCTGGCACCTGAAAGGCAAAATACCATCCAGGTGTCTTTATCACTTCTACAGAATCTCCTGTCTGCTCCCCTAAATATGGAATCCCTTTTCATTACTGCACTCCTCTTCCCACTTCCTGTTCTGAGCCACAGAGCCAGACAGTGTCAGATGCCTGCTTTCTGAGGCTTCTCCCTGGTAGGTCATCCCCCCACCCCCAACGGTATTCAGAGCAGTACATTGAGAGGAATAGCCACAGGGCTACTCTGCATTGGCTGCCTACTTGCTTTCCCTCTCCTGACAGTCACCCAGCTGCCTGCCCCTTGCAATGTCAGAGTGACTACTTCCCTGTGGCTCCTATCACTTCTTTGTTCTCCCATATGAACCGAGGGTCATTGAGCTGCTGTCCCAGTTCCCTTGTGTCCAAGGAGCTGCAGCTCGGTGCACTTTGTGCAGATGTTGTTATCAGGAGGACTGGAGGTCTCCGAAAGTTCCCACATCTCAAACAAGGAACATACCAGAACTCTGGACCTATTCTCAGTGCGCTGACAATGTACTAACAGAAAAAAAACTAGAATCCTACCTAGAACCTTTGCCTGTGCTTGCCCAAACCTGTTGAACCATAGTTGGACCCACCCTAGCACTATCCCACTCCAACAATGGCTGCTCCGCTTACACCTCCTTCCCTTTCATTGTCTCAAGTAAGACTCACTGCTGATGAGACTTACAGTTTTCAAATAGCTCCCACCCTGCAAGGTGTGGCTCTCTCACTCAATACTTGAAACAATGACTCACTCCTGACGAGACTTGCTGCTATCAAATGGCTCCTGCACTGTAGGGTGTCGCTCTGTCACTCACGACTTCAAACAAGTCGCATATAGTCGCATCAAAACAAGTTTGTGTAATTTATGTTTGCCATATGTGTAACATTCTAATTTTCATGGTATTTATAGCCTGGGTATATGTGTCCATAGGAATAAATTTAAACTTGATAGTTGGTGGAATGAACTTTAGTTGTGAGCTGGTAGATGATCAAAGAGACAAAATAGGCCTGTTGTAATAAAATATGACAAAAGTTCTGTGCTTTAGCCAAGCACAGTTGCTCAGTGTTAGTATAACCAACAGTATTTATTTATTTATTTATTTATTTATTGAGATTATAGCATGGAATAGGCCCTTCTGTCCCCTCAAGCCATGCTACCCAACAATTCCCCTAATCCTAGCCTAATCACAGAACAATCTGCAATGACTGATTAACCTAGCCACCGGTACATCTTTGTACTGCGGGAGGAAACCAGAGTACCTGGAGAAAACCCATATGGTGAAGGGGAGAACAAACAAACTCCTTACAGGCATGGCATGACCCATGGCGAGAATTGGACTTCTTGCCCAGTGCTGACTCTATGCAGGAGGCAGAGCCCAGAGTTTGTCTGTTCATTCCACTGTTGGGCTCCAATGGAGAACAATGCTGAGAGCACAAGATGCCAGCTTCTCCACATTGAAGATGGGAAATTATCTCTCAGATTCTGTCCCAAGACAACTTGGCTCAGCAACGAAGATCCTATTGACTTCAATGAAGATTGGAGTGGAAGGAATTAGATGGCAATCTCTTTCTTTTACAATGCCTATAAAAAGTATTCACCCCACCCCTTGGAAGTTTGCATGTTTTATTGTTTTACACCATTGAATCACAGTGGATTTAATTTGGCTTGTTTGACATTAATCAACAGAAAAGGTTCTTTCATGTCAAATTGAAACAAACTTCTGCAAATTGGTCTAAATTTATTACAATTATTAAACACAAAATAATTGATTGCATAATTACTCACCCCCATCAAGTCTGTATTTAGTAGATGCACCTTTGGCAGCAATTACAGCCTTGACTCTGTGTGGATAGGTCTCTATCAGCTTTGCACATCCGGACACTGCAATTTTTTCCCCATTCTTCTTTACAAATCTGCCAGATTGCATAGGGATTGGTAGTGAGCAGCCCTTTTCAAGTCTAGCCACAAATTCTCAATTGGATTGAGGTCAGGCCACTGACTTGGCCACTCTAGGACATTAACTTTGTTATTTTTAAGCCATTCCTGTGTAGCTTTGGCTTTATGCCTAGGGTCATTGTCTTGCTGGAAAACAAATCTTCTCCCAAGTCATGGCAACTGCACCAGGTTTTCTTCTAGCATTTCACTGTATTTTTCTGCATTCATTTTACCCTCTACCTTCACAAGCCTTCCAGGGCCTGGTGCAGTGAAGCATCCCCACAGCGTAATGCAGCCACCACCATGCTTCATGGTAGGGATGCTGTGTTTTTGACGATGTGTGGTGTTTTGCTTATACCAAACATAGCATTTAGTTTGATGGCCAAAAACCTCAATTTTGGTTTCATCAGACCATGGAACCTTCTTCCAGCTGACATCAGAGTCTTCCACATGCCTTCTGTGTGTTTTTTTCAACAGTGGTTTTCTCTTTGCCATTCTCCCATAAAGCTGCAACTGGGAAAGTACCTGGGCAAAAGTTGTAAGCACAGTCTCTCCCATCTCCACCAGTGAAGCTTGTAACTCCTCCAGGGTTGTCATAGATCTCTTGCTGGGCTCCCTCACTAGTCTCCTTCTTACATGGTCACTCAGTTTTTGAGGACAGCCTGCTCTAGGCAGATTTACAGCTGTGCAATATTCTTTCCATTTTTTGATTATGGACCAAACTGTACTCCAAGGAATAATTCAGTGACTCAGAACTACTCTTGCATCCATCTCCTGACTGGTGCTTTTTAATAACCTCTTTGTGGAGTGGCTTAGAGTATTCCTTTGTCTTCTTGGTGTTGTTTTTGCCAGGATACCAACTCACCAGCAATTGAACCTTCCAGATACAGGTGTATTTTAACTCCAATCAGTCAAAACACCTTGACTGCACATGTCTCTAAAAACAGATCTCCATTTAATTAATTATGTCACTTCTAAAAGCAATTGGCTGCACCAGTGATGATTTAGTGTGTCATATTAAAGGGGGTGAACACTTATGCAATCAATTATTTTGTGTTTTATATTTGTAATTAATTTAGATCACTTTGTAGAGGCCTGTTTTCACTTTGACATGAAAGGCTCTTCTTCTTTTGACCTGTATCAAAAAAGCCAACTTAAATCCACTGTGATGCAATGACGTAAAATAATAAAACCTGAAAACCTCAAGGGAGTGAATATTTTTTCTAGCCACTGTGAGTTCTTCCTTTTTGCTTACATAATTAATTGTTTCTATTTTCTGGTACTTTTTAATTGTTTATTTAAATTTTAATAACTTTCTAGATAATACCATGACATAGGGACGGAGTTAGATCATTTGGCCCATCAAGTCATTTCTACCATTCTATCATGACTGATGTATTATCTCTCTCAACCTCAGTTTCTTCCTTGCCGCCCGTAACCATTGGCATCCTGACTAATCAAGAACTTATCAGCTTCCACTTTAACTATGGCCTCCATAGCCATCTGCAATAATGAACTTCACAGATTTACCACCCTTTGGCTAAAGAAATTCCTCCTCATCTCTGTTCTAAATGGAAGTCTCTCTGTTCTGAGACGGTGCCCTCTGACCTTAGACTCCCTTCTATAGGAAGTATTCTTTGCACCTCACTCTCTCTAAGCCTTTCAATATTCGATAGGTTTCCATGAGGTCCTCCCTCATTCTTCTAAACTCCAGCGAGTACAGGCCCAGAGCCATCAAACACTTTTCATATGTTAAACCTGGAATCATTCTTGTGAAACTCCTGGGGACCCTCTCCAATGCCTACACATCTTTTCATAGATAAGGGGCCCAAAAATGTCTCTGGGTATGTGAGATCTTTATGATCTGTTATTGTCTTGCAAATATTCACACAGGCTCTGGTGCCGTGTGCACTGAAGACTGTGAGGCCAAGGGGACTGGCTACATGCATCTGGACAATAATTCTCAGCAGAGACACAGCAAGCCTGCTAGACCTGACCCATCATTTAATTCTTGATGCTCTTTGCAACTTACTCTGTGCCAATTCGCAGCCAATATTCCCTACATTACAAAGTGAGTCAACTCAGAAGTGTTGCGGCTGTAAGGTGCTCATTGACATCTTGGGTTTAAGAAAGGTGCTACATCAGTACAGTCCTTAGGGTCATCACTTTAGTAGAATCCGCTGAATGGCAGTATACATCAGCATACTCTTTGGGAATGCTGGCAATGAAACAGCTGTGATAACCATATTATCAAATTGCAAGGACTTGTGGGTTTTTCATATGTGGTTTATTCCATCTAAAGAAAACCAGCTGCAAAGCATAGACACACGAGATTCTGCATATAACGAAGAGTCCTGGCCCAAAATGTTGATTTTGTCTCCCTCCACAGCTGCTACCTGACCTGCTGAGTTCCTCCAGCATTTTGTGTGCATTGAAAATGCAAGTTTCCAATTCCTTGCTTAACCAGTGCATTATTTTGGTTAGGTAATTTTCTAGTCAGATTTCATGAAGCCAGCTAGGATATATATCCAGTCTGCTTACAGTTCCAGCCCTCCAGCCGTCTGTTATTTAGGCTGGTAGGTTAATCCTCAAAGTCACCCTGGAGCACCATGGATAGATTTGAACTTGGCATTAGCACATGCATCCTGCTAATGAGGTTGAGTCTGTATCAACCTCCCATTAGCTGGTCATCTTGAATGACTTGAACCATCTGAAATGCTACATCTGTGAATAATTCCCCCACCATCCTCCTTATCACCCTCCCTTCCTCCAAGGAAAACTGCGTAAAAGCTGGAACTCAAAGTCATGATGACTAGTGCATTGTAGTTACTGACTGAAAAGTCTATTATTAAATGCCTGAGATTTCCCTATTTTCTAATACCTATATTATTGATACAGGGCTTATTGCCTAACCATGTTTGATTGATGGTCTCTTTTAGCTAACGGAATGGATATCCAGCTGTAATTAGCATATTAAACCCTTCACTCAGCAGAATGGCACGGAACACACTTTACTTGTGATAGACATGGCAACCAGCTCACTCAACTCAATTTGTGTTGTAATCTGCTGGAAGTTAAAACTACTAATATTCTGCACTGGGCTCCTTTTCCAACCACCTGAAGATGTTCATCACTCACCAACATTAAATCCATTGATAGCAAATTGCAGAAATCAAGTGGTCTGAAGCTGAAAACAAAGAAATGGTTGCCACACTTAAAGGTCTGGACCTGATGGGAATGGACTAGAGCCACCATTATATTTATAAAGGTTTGGTCATTTCAGATATAAAGATATTCTCTGAGATGCAATTCCCTCATATCTTCAGAGACTATTTTGTAGTCTAATTAATAAAATATGACAATATATTTTGTAAAAAAATTTCCACTATCTGTTTTGGCGGTTTTTCATCTGCATTTTAAATATTAAGGAGATGCTCCGTTTCTCAGAGAATTGTATTTTGTAAATGCACAGACAAGACACAGAGGGCTGCTGTTTCCTCACAACATGAGGCTTCACTGAATACAGGCAGCAGATAATTCAAGTCACGATCCTTAAGCATATTGGACCTGTAACCATTGCTTCACACATGACTGACTTGTAAACTGATTATATATACTCCTAAAATCTAATCTTTGCCACTAAAGAGAACATTATCTAGCAAGGAAGTTAACTGCCTAAAGATAAGTCTAATCACGTAACTTAACAGATTCTCAAGCCTTTGACTTGTCCACAAAAATAAAACCCAATGTTTACCTCAATCCTGATGTTGCTTTATATTTTCTCTGATACTGCAATCGATATGACAAGGCATACTTATATAAATCCCCAAAACACATTAGTATGGCTTCACTGAGCAAAAGCTTGGGGATTTTTTTTATGAGGTTGCATTCATGTCTCCAAAGCACAAGCTGGTGAGGAACTGGCTCACGAGCAAGAGATGATGGAAATATGAAGTAAATCAGGCAGCATATCTGGGAAGAAGAACAGAATCGGAGTTTCAGATCGAGCATTTGCAGAGGAAAAGGGAGCTGAGGAGGGAACAGAGAGAGAGAACGGTAATGAGGCAAAATGCTTCAGAGATTAAATGGCAAAAGGACTGCTATGTGGACGACTGACAAGTGCAATTGTGCACCTCAAAGTTCCACCAAAAGACACTACATTTTTTAACATGATGTTATCTGAGGTGGCTTTTATGTATTCCAGCACATTTTGGTTTTCCTTCCATGTTCTGAAATTCCCCATTTCCTGAGTTTCCCTCCCTTCTTTCCTGAAATTCAAGTGTTCTCTCATGCACCTATTGCTTCAGCTCCTTGTTCCTTCCATCCATTCCCCAACCTTGCTGGGTTTCCTGCACCAAGATGTTCTCTGTATGAGATGCAATTTTCCATCGAGCTGATAACTACAAAAATATTCTGGAATGTCCTTGTTGTTCTAAATGTTTAGCTTCAAGGTTAAGAAACATTGCCAGTCACATAAAGATGAATATAGAAAGCTTTTTTTTATTTTCTATTACCCCATTTTAAAATATTGAGCATAGCACCAGAAATAATTACCTTTCACCACTTTACTGGGGGAGTGTAAAAAAATTACCAATTCTGTCATAGTTTACAGCAAAAGAAAAGCTGACGCTGATATTCGCATTTCAGATACTAGACCATATGACAGCGACTTTCAATATAAAAAGTCATGCTTGGTGAACTGTATCGTGGTCTGGGGCCAAAGCTGTCAGAATTGCTCAGTTTATTTCTTTCTCTTAACATCAGACATTCATTTTGAAGGATGGTAGCTGTGTCTGTATCGCCTCCTAACTGGGGAAAGTCTGACTCTGTTCAACACCACTATGATTTCTTTTGACTCAAACGATTATATGGAAATTTTATTTAGTTCAAGGATCTTACAGGGTGCAACATCATGAGCTATTGACAGTAAGCTTTGGATATGCCAAGGTCCTGGAAGGAAGGGATTGATTTAGGATGACCGCCTTGTCAACAATTGATGGGATTGGTAGCACTGAAGAACTGGCTGGAATGGAAACCTTCAAGTTGCATTAAGGTTGAGAATGAGGGATGCTAAAAATGTTGGAACTCAGATCCAGCCTGTTGTCACCTCGTCCTTCTGTCCCTCTGTTGGTGTCCTGGAAGTGAAGATGATTGTGCCAAATATACTGATTCCTTGCATCTATGCGTTTCCACAGTGGAAAAAGAAACAACAACAAACATATCTGACAGTCCAAAATGATGAAGATATGTCATGGTGATCAGAAGTTCCATCTATCCAAATGCCACAACAGTTACTCAGGACCTGAAGCTCCAAAAATGCACATATGAAATGAAGCTCACCGTGGGTGCAGCGATGAAAAAAAAAACAGGTATCGAAACAATCTGTACAAATTCAAAAGTTATTCACTTCTTTTTCTGAGATTTTTACCAAAACGCGGGATTGCTTTTATCACAAGGATACAGTGGTAGAATCACAGAACATGATGCTCAAGTCTCTAGTAACAATCTCCAAATCCCAGGCAATAAAAACATAAGTTGACTCATTCACTTGGCAATAAAAAAGAATGACCTTCACATCTTGTAGATACAGCTGCTGTTACTGCTGTATTTGTGGGAAAACAGATTGAGCAATGATGTAATCCTGGTTTAGAAACAAAGCATCAGGAGTCTAAGCTATGGCGAAAATATGGTCCAGCCTGTTGTCCTGGATTACCTCTTTCATATCATTATGAGTTATATTTCTACTGACAATACCCTTCAACCAGTATTGAAGATTGTTTACAGTGGGACAATGTGTGCTCAATGCAAATTAAGAAGAAATGAATTCCTTCCAAACTCAAACTAGCAGGATTCTCCATTTCAATTTGTAAACATCAGGGCAGATCTGTCAACCTGATAATAGGGCACCATGATAGTGTAGCAGTTAATGCGACGCTATTACAGCTCGGGGCATTCTGGATTTCAGAGTTTAATTCCGTCATTCTGTAAGGAGACGCCCCATGGAGTGCATGAGTTTTCCCCAGATGATCCGGTTTCCTCCCACAGTCCAAAGATGTACCGGATAAGCTAATTGGTCATTATATTTTGTCCCATGTTTAGGTTCGGTTTAATTGGGGTTCTGGAGTTGCTCAGGTGGCATGGCCTGAAGGGTTGGAAGGGCCTACTCTGTGCTGTACACTAAATAAAATAAAATAACCAAGAAAGGTTATACACTGGAAGTGTTTCCCTCCTGAATATATCCTCAGTATTTAATTTCTCCCCCCTCAAAGGCAATAAAACACACAATCTTTTCTTTCCGTACTGGTTTTAGTGAATACTTTTCCAACACATTGCTGTGTAGCTGGAATTGCTTCCACTCTGTGTATTCATCATGTCCACGAATTCCAAGACTCTGCCACTTTTTGATCACTGCTTGTGATCTTCATGGGTGATTGTCATGAATTAGATTTGACACTGCCAATTTATGATGCAATGTTTTTGAGCTATTCAATAGTCCATTTCTGCTTTTCTAAGAGATACAAACCATTGTCATTTTGTAAGAATTTTTGCAAAATTATTTTTCAATCATCCAATATAAGAAATAAAATTTCAAAAACTGGAGATGCACCTCCCCACCACACACTATTGATTTTCATGGCAAGTTGTAAACACCAATGTCACTTCTTGCCCAGATGTGTGTTGGTCTGTTACAAAAATTTGTACAATCACATAGTACTAAATTGTTAACTTCACTGTGGCTGCTAACCTTGCTAATGTTTCAAAAGAGTGAGATTTGTCATGATGCTTCACTGGGAGGATTGCCAGAAGATTGTGGGAACAATCACTACTTTATTGGCAATGCTTAACCATAGTAACTGAAAGGGATGGCTAATTTCCAGATATGGAACATTGTTTTAAACAAGAACCTTTTTTATTTGACTTCCCTAATTGATCAAGTGCCAGCTTTTAAGATTTAAGCTGTGGTATTTTGTTGGGAATGATTGTACTATTTTTCCAGGAGAGCCAAAAGAACTGGGAGTTAAGCTGCCAGATGCTAGGATCCATCATCTGCCTCATTTCCTGAGTAAAGTCCAGCCAGCTGTCTAAACCGAGGTCCCCAGTCACTGAGGTAGTTATAGTCCTGATCTGAGTCAGAAGACAGAGAGTTGATGGAGCTGAGAGACTGTGCCGCTGAACACGTGCCTTCATACGCATATGTTTGAAAAGAGTCATATGGAGGAACAGAGAGATCGGCATCAGCTTCTTCAAGCTTTTTACAGACAAAACTCCTGAAAATGGAGAAATCCACATCTGGATTTTGAAACCACTGGGGCAGCAAATGAAGTTCGGGGGTCATACTTTCTGTTTTGACTTCTGTGAAATCATACAGGCTTCGCAGCGTTGTCATGTCATAAGCCTCAGTGTCCTCCTCCCCTCCTCCTTCATCGTTGTACTTAATTACGTTATCCCGCATATCTTCTTCATCCTCGGAGACCATGTGTCCCTTTCGGTGTCTCTTCAGTGTCAAGATGAGGAGGACAAGTACTGAAAAAGAAGAGGAGACATGACATTAATAGCTCCTTTCTGGAACAATAACGCTTAATCCAGTCAACCAAGGAGCGTAAGCACAGTTCCCTGAAAGTGGCATCACAGGTTGGCGGGATGGCAATGGGGGTGCTTGGCACACTAGCTTTCATCAGTCAGAACTTGGTACATTATACTGCAGTTCTACAAAACATTAGTTAGGCAGTACTTGCAGTACAGTATTGCTTATGGTTTTGGTTACCCTATTATGGGAAAGATGTCATTAAGTTGGAAAGACTGCAAAGATTTGCCAGAATGTTTCCAGGACTCAAGGGAGAGGTTGGATAAGCTAGGACTTGATTCCTTGGAGGGTAGGAGCCTAAAGGGTGACATTATAAATGCATATAGAATTATGAGGCTCTTAGATAGGGTGAATGCATAGTCTTTGTCCAAGGGAAAGGGAATCAAAATCTAAAGGGCACAGGTGAGAGGGGAGAGATTTAAAAAGGTCCTGAGGGGCAACTTCTTCATGCAGAGGGTGGTGGGTATATGGAATGTGCTGCCAGATGAAGTGTTAGAGGCAGGCACAGTATAACAACAACATTTTAAACGTTTTAAACAACAACAACATTTTAAAGACAGCTCAACAAATCCATAGATTCATAAATTGGCAGTGTCAAATCTAATTCATGGCATTCACCCATGAAGATCACAAGTGGTGATCAAAAAGTGGCAGAGTCTTGGAATTTGTGGACATGATTACTACACAGAGTGGAAGCAATTCCAGCTGCACAGCAAAGTGTTGGAAAAGTGTTCACTAGGTTTACATGGAAATGGACCAAAACTGGACAAATAGGACAAGCTGAGATGGGTACCTTGGTGAACGTGAGTATGCTGGGCTGAGGAGCCTGTTTCTATACTGTGTTACTCTCTGATTCCATGAGCTGTCAGAGCTGCTTAATCTATAATATTCTTGGAGTAAATTTGCTTTCAGTTTGAAGGCACAACTTCAACTTGAATATACATTTCTGGTTAATTTCACAGGAGGACAAGACATTAATGAAATAGTCTGATTCCGATAGACCATCCATCCTGCCCGTCTGATGCCTCTTGCCTCAAACTCGGGTAATCCCAGTCCAGCTATCACCACAACAAAATAAAAGCATAACTCAGAACATGACAATTACAACAATCAGCGGTCACTTTTAGATCCTGGAATAGAGTTTAACTAACCCAACCCTCCACCACTACTTTATCACTTCCTGTCAGATTCAGTTTATTTACAGATACTTGTGTACTTAGCATCACTTTATGCACATGCAACTATCTATTAAAAAAGCTACTTCATGTATTTATAATCATTGTGATTTTTTTATTAATGTATTCTTTATCATTGTTTTTGTGCTGCATCAGATCCAGAGTAACAATTATTTTGTTCTGCTTTACACTTGTGTACTGGAAATGATATTGAATAATCTTGACTCTTATTTCACCTCTGCTCATTGTCATTTACTGTTGGCTAGCTTCTTTACAGAACTTAGCATTAGTTGTCATTTAATTTAGTTGCCAAACTTCAAGTTTTGGAATGCTGATAAGTACATCAGCAAGTGCGGCAATTTGCTAACCATTTTAATATAGCTCTATCAAAGGGACTACTTTAAACTGAGACTGAAATGAGTCAAGGATTTCATACAGGATTTCTATTGAACTCTGAGAAAAAATTCAAGACAAAATCTTTAATTCCAGGGGCAATCTTAAAATTTGATATTGTGGCATTGAATTTGGGATGGTGGGTACTTTTCTTAGAAAGGAATATTTGAAGTGTGTGTTTGGGTGTTTCATGAAGGTTTAGATATGCATGAGCCACTATTATAAATATTTAAATAAATTTCCCTCTCAAATGTTTTCAGTAGACATTGCAGACTATCTTTTGAAGTTATTCTGTTGATATCCTGGAAGACATTTTAATGTCAATTTCTAGAAAGCTCATGCACTTCATGCTTTGGTTTTGGAATTTTTAAGTGTTTTTATTAACGTAAACGGTTTATGGATTGCCAAATCTTTGCATAATATATATTGTTTATATAAATGCCATGATCCTTGTGCAGAGAATGTTGCTTCTCTTGTGTCCCAGCAATATTGTTTAGTCATGGCTTTTGTACCAACAAATTATGTATCTTCTCTGTTATCCGACTGAAAACTGAAGCTCATCAATGAGTAATTACAAAGAAGTTAACTGTGATGAAGTCCACCCTCTAAAAACTGAGCTGAGTGGAAAGTCCCTCAGCCTGGGCTGGCATTAAGAAAGAACAACATTTCTCAATCTCTATCAACAGATCAACATTGAAGATAGGATTTTAAAAAAATTAACTAGTGCTAGGTCTGCATATCATCCTTAACTCAAACCTGAAGCTAGGATGACAGTCAAAAGCACAAGTTCTTTGAGGTCATTGAATGGTCTTATCTGCTTACCTATGAGTATAAGAATGCAAACCAGCAGAGCTATAAGCGCCCCAGGACTCAGAACAGTAGATACAACATAAGCGGTAGCACTGCAAGACTGGATGGTCCCATCGCTGTCACACCCACACACCCGAACAGTGAGGGTTCCGGTACTGCTCAAGACTGGTGGCCCACTGTCAACCACAAGAATTGGGAGAAAATAGATGTCTTGCTCTTGACGGTTAAACCCATTCCTGTGGGTTAGAATTCCGGCTGTATTTTCTAAAAAAACAAAGTTGAAAGGTAGTTTTATTATTTTCTATTAGAAGCAATACTTCTTAAGCTGCAATTGTTCAACAATGTGGAAAATCTATTTTCTATTTCGCTGGGCTATTGTGCTTGTTCCAGCCGGACTGTGATAAGGCTGTCAATATTAGCAAAACAGACCTGATAAATGTCCCACCTAGCCCAGTTACAATTTATGGTGATGCTCAGTCTGAATTTGGCAATAGCAAGCAACAAATAAAACTAATGTTCAGTCCCATAAACGTATCTCGGGAAGCTGTCAGTGCAGCTGCATTTCAGCCATGAAATATAGACTCATCTGTACGTGTTTGCAGATGATTGTAACTCAGCAAATGAAATGTATCTTTTAGCTCATTGGCAATGATAAATCGAATTAACTTGGCTTCTCACACACTGTGCTTTCAAGTATCATTTGAAATTATTATCATTATCTCTTCACTTCAAGTAAAATGGTTGCAAAACATTGATAAATATATATTTAGCCTCCTCTTCAATAATATCTTGCACCCTTTTTTGACAATATTTTACTGCTTCTTACAGCAGCTCCATGAATGAGGTTAACATACAGTATATCAAGTGTAGCGAGCAGAATGAGAATATGATCCCTGCTTGTGTTATAATGAGAATCTGTTTAAACCATCCATACAGAGATTAAATTCATAACCATAAACATGCAGATTTTATCAAAGTTGAATAACGTGGAGTTCTGTGGCTTCTGATTTGTTCTCGATATCTTGAGCTCTGTTGAAAGTAAAGCCATGAACGCACAGTATTCCATTGATCATGACAAGGAATGGTCATCATTATTTACAGAAGAAATTTGCACATGGAAACTCCTGCACAGGACAAACTAACAAAACGATGTGAACTTAAGGAAGCTTCGTGTTTGCATGAATTGGTTTTGTCTCCCTCCCGGATTTAATCTTTGTGTTATACAGTACAAAACAATGGAAGTTAAATTTGCAAATTGGATTTATCTTGTTAATTAAACAAACTCTCACCGAGAGCTTTCAGGTTCTCCACTCCCAACCACCCCCCCCCCCACCCGAGGTGATGAAAGTCTATGTTTAGAGACTGTTGAAACATTTAATGTATTGTAACATGAATTGAAATATAAAGCACGAGGTGGGTAAAGATTCCAAATGCTTCATATTTTGGCTGGATTTCTACAGTTTAAAATAATACTTTGTGCAGTCTCTCATTGGCAGTCTGAACCAGTGAATCGCCAAACATGTAAAACATGGGAGATGAGTGGGTCCATCATAGAATACAATGTTGTGCCAAACTAAATAAACTAATGACTCTTCATTAATCGAGCACCTTTTCCTTGCATATGGACCATAACACTCTCTTCTCTGCACGTTTATGTGCGTATCTGAACATCTAGTAGATGCTCCTATGCTATCTGCCTTTACCACTATCCCTGGCAGTGCATTCCAGACACCCTCCAATATCTGGATATAAAAAAAATTGTCTTGCATATCTCCTTTGTACTTTTTCCTTCTTACCTTAAATACATGCCCTATACATGGCCTCTTACACATGTCCCCCTCAGAAGACATCAATAGAGAGCATAAGCTTGATTTCTACAGTTATGCAGATGAAAAACAATTGAATATCTCGGTTGAGCCTGATGGTAATGGTAACACCCTATCTTCTCTGACTTCTGGTATGGCTGTAATCAACAAATGGATGAGCAATACCTTACTAAAACTAAAGAAGACAAAACTGAAATACTTTTGATTGGCCTCAAAAGCAAAAGAGATAAACTTATTGACAAACTTCGGAATTTGGCTCCCCTTGTAAAATCAGAAGTAACAAGCCAGAATGTAATCCATGATTCAGATTTGAGCGTTAAATCCCGCATAAAGAAAGTGAGCAGAGCAGCACTGCTACACTTAAGAAATATTGCAAAGGTACATCCATTTCTGACGTGTAATGATGCTGAAAACTAATTCAAACCTTTATGTTGAATAGACTAGATTACTGTAATGTACCTTTTACGGGCCTTCCAAAGCAATCTATTGACAAACTTCAACTCATTCAGAACTGCACTGCTGGATTTTTAACTAAAACCAGCATGAGGGAGCATATCATCCCCATCCTAACTACTCTGTATTGGCTTCCTGTATCTTTAGATTTTAAAGTTTTCTTATTTGTTTTTAAAGTTCTCAATGGTTTGGCACTGGAGTACATCACAGAATCGCTTTCAATTTGTAATCCCGCTCGAGCTCTCAGGTCTTTTTCCACCTGTCTCTTAAACTTAGACAATCTCCCTCTTTGAATTATGATCTGAAGCTGTGAAACTCAATACTTAAAACTATAAGGGATGCAGATTCAGTTGACACTTTTAAATGCCAGCTCAAAACCTTAACCTTACTTTTAACCAAAGTATTTTTGTCTTTTATTTTTATCTTTGCACTTTATCCCATTGTAAAGCACTTTGAGCTCCAATGTTTGTATGAAAAGTGCTCCATAGACATTAACAAAGTTGCTGGTGAACACAGCAGGCCAGGCAGCATCTCTAGGAAGAGGTACAGTCGACGTTTCAGACTGAGTCCTGATGAAGGGTCTCGGCCTGAAACGTCAACTGTGCCTCTTCCTAGAGATGCTGCCTGGCCTGCTGCGTTCACCAGCAACTTTGATGTGTGTTGCTTGAATTTCCAGCATCTGCAGAACTCCTCCTGTTTCCATAGATATTATGATTATTTAGTACTCTATATTTCAATCCTGGTTAAAAGGCACTGTTTATCTGTTCTGTCTATGACTCACATAATATTATAAACTTCCATCAAATCTCCCCTCAGCATCCAATGCTTTCAAGAAAACAAATCCAGCTTGCCCAACCTCTCTTACAGCACATGTCCTCCAAAACAGGCATCATCCTGGTAAACCTCCTCTGTACCCCATTCTATGCCTCCACATTCTTCCTATAATGAGCTG
This sequence comes from Mobula birostris, assembly GCF_030028105.1. NCBI lineage: Eukaryota > Metazoa > Chordata > Chondrichthyes > Myliobatiformes > Myliobatidae > Mobula > Mobula birostris. Next base: position 19,930,959 of record NC_092371.1, on the reverse strand, counting down.
ACCAGAAATTAATGTAATACTGTAAAATGAGGCCCTAACGTAGTTTTATAAAGCTGGAACATAACTTCTTAGTTCTTGAACACAGTGTCTTGACTTCTTTACCAGCCTATCAGCCTGTGCAGCTACTTTTAGGGAGTCATGTACCAGGACCCAATATTCATCTGTTCATCAATGATGCTAAGGATCCTGCCATTAATTATGTACTTACCTTTTATTTTGGATGTCCCAAAGTGCAGCAGCTCACATCAGCCACATCTCTGCACATGCTTCAACTGACCTATGCACTACTGTATCATTTGGCAATTTTCTGTGCGTTTCGCAATACCACCAACCTTTGAGTTGTCTGCAAACAAATATATATATAGTATATATGACAAGTGACAGAGGTCCCAGCACAACAATGGTCCCTAAAGTCCCTGACTAGTCACAGACCTCTATCCAGAATAAAACTTATCCACTGTCTTCCATGTGCAAGCCAAATTTGGATCCAATCAGCCAAGCAGGGTTTTTTCCACTGAGGCTGGGTGGGACTACAACCAGAGGTCTTGGGTTAAGGGTGAAAGGTGAGAAGTTTAAGGAGAACATGAAGGAAAACTTCTTCACTCCGACAGTTGTGAGAGTGTGGAATGAGCTGCACACAAGCTCGATTTCAATGTTAAGGAGAAGCTTGGATAGGGACATAAACAGTAAATAGATAGAAGGCTATAATCCTGGTGCAAGTTGATGGGAGTAGGTAGTTTAAATGGTTTCAGCATTGACTAGATGACAGAATAACCTGTTTTTATGCTGTATTTCTCTATTTCTCTAAGTAAATAAAAATCCCATGCAGTCTATCCCTTCATCACCCATTCAGGCAACTTCAAGGATAGGAAAGGTTGAGGTACATATGGGTCAAATGCAGGGATCTGGGACTAGCTCTTGTAGACAAAATAAGGATGGCAGCACTTCTACTTTCTTAGAAGTTTGCTCAGATTCAGCATGTCAAAGGTCAAAGTTCAAAGTAAATTTATCATCAAAGTATATATATGCACCATATGCAACTCTGAGATTCATGTGGGCATACTCAATAAATCTATACAATAATAATGATAACAAAATCAATGAAAGACTACCCAACTTCAACACTCAACCAGAGTGCAGAAGACAGCAAACTGTGCAAATATAAAAATAAAGAAATAATAACAATAAATAAATATACAATAAATATTGAGAACATGAGATGAAAAGTCCTTGAAAGTGACTCCTTTGGTTGTGGGAACATTTCAATGATGGGGCAAGTGAAGCTATCACCTTTGATTCAAGAGCCTGATGGTTAATCGTAATAACTATTCATGAACCTGGAGGTGTGAGTCCTGTGGCTCCTGTACCTTCTTCCTATTGGCAGCAGTGAGAAGAGAACATGTCCTAGTTGGTGGGGATCCCCAATGATGGATGCTGCTTTCCTGTGTCAGCCTTTCGTGTAGATATTCTCAAAGATGTGAGGCATTGCCAGTGCTGAACTGAGCCATATTCACTAGTTATTGTAGGATTTTCCATTCAAGGGAATTGGTGTTTCCATACCAGGTTGTGATGCAGCCAGTCAATATACAATCCACTATTCATCTATAGAAGTTTGTCACAAAGTTTTAGATGTCATGCTGAATATCTGCACAGTCCTGAGGAGGTAGAGGTTCTGCTATGCTTTCTTCGTAACTGCGCTTTTGTGCTCTCTGGGACAGATGCTCCAAAATAATAACACCGGGGAATTTAAATTTGCTGACCCTCTCCACTTCTGATCCTCCGATGACAACTGACTCATGAACCATTGGTATTCTTCTCCTGAAGTCAATAATCAGCTGCTTGGTCTTGCTGAAATTGTTTAAGAGGTTGTAGTTAATGCACCATTCGGTCAGATTCATCACCACCTTTGATTCGGCTTACGACAGTATCATCAGCAAACTTGGACATGGCATTGGAGCTGTGCTTAGCCATACAGTCATAAGCATAAAGCAAGTAAAGCAGGGTGCCAAACACTCAGCCTAGCGGTGCACCTGTGCTGATGGAGATCGTGGAGGAGATGTTGTTGCCAATCTGAACTGACTGTGCTCTGCAAATGAGGAAATCGATGATCCAATTGCACAAGGAGGTATTGATTCCAAGGTCTTGGAGAATATTAATCTAAAACATTGATAAATGTCTATAGATGCACAGTGTAGAGAGTACTGACTGGTTGCATCTGGTATGGAAACACAAATAGCCTTGAACGAAAAAGCCTTCAAAATTTACTGGATACAGCACAGTCCATCACAGGGAAAGCCATCCTCATTATTGAGCACATCGATAAGGAATACTTCGGAGGAAAGCAGCATCCATCATTAAGGTCCACACTATCCAAGCCATGGTCTCTTCTCACTACTGCTATCAGGGAAGGAGGTAGAGGAGACTTAGATCTCACACCATCAGCTTCAGGTATAGTTAACCATAGGCTCATGAACCAGCATGGATAACTTCACTCACCTCATCACTGAACACAACCTATGGTCTCACTTTCAAGGACTTTACATCTCATGTTCTCAGTATTATTTATGAACTGTGGACATTTTCATATTTACTCTGCTTATCTTCTTTTGCACACTGATTTATTGTCAGCTTTTATTTGTGTGCTATTTTTTCATTGATTCTATTGTATTTCTTTGTACTACTGTGAACGCCTGGAAGAAAATGAATCTCAGGGTAGTATATAAAGTTTGATAAGAAATTTACTTTGAATTTGGTCTTTTACATTTAAGTATAGCATTAACATACAACAAAAATAAATTACCATATACCCTGTATAAGAGCCTTTGAATCACGAAAACACCCATCATCCCTGTTCTATTGTTCTAGGCACTCAGGTCAATTTTGATTTTTACTAGTCTCCTCAGCCGGCTGTGTCAGATCATATCAAAAGTGTTGCTTAGATCCAAGGAACACATTAAGTACATTGATCTCAGCAACCTTCCATCTTACCATGGTAGTGTTTTCAATATTTCAGTAATATTTGAGTAATATTGTAAACATATTCTTTTATTAAGCATTCTTTGTTTAACAATTCATTATGGGTTATATGTAAGAAGTACGAGAATGGCATATGTCATTACGCCACCACATGGTATATGAGAGTCTCACTAAAGAAAACACTAATCGATCAAGATTCCCATGTTTTTTGATGGATTGGGTTCTGGAGTTACTAAAGATAACAGTGGTGACAAGGAAGTTTAAAAACAAACTTGAGTTAAGTACCTACAGGTACCTATTTAGTGCAGCACTTTCTCTTCAGAAGGGGAGAGAGATACATTCGGGTTTTTAAAAAATGCAGCATATTTTTCTTTGGCGGGGAGAAAGAAGTTTGAGTTTATAAAAAGTGCAGCGTGCTTTTCGTTGGAAGGAGAGAGAGATTTCTGAGTTTTAAAAATGGCAGAAGATCGATGAAATTAGGATTCCTAAGTGGAATCAAAAGGAACGGGTGTCCATTTCAGCTGACATATCTAAATCGAAGAAATTGCTCGAGCATTATCAGTTCAGTGATGTGCTTAATGATGCATTGAGAGATTGCTTAGTTTGTGGAATTTTACAAGAAAGCATTCCGAATCAGCTCCTAACTGAAGCACAACACACATTTAAAAGAGCAGTAGAAATCACTGTGTCAATAGAAACAGCAGCCAGAGACATAATTGACTTGCAGTTAGGAATGAAAGCTAGTCTAAGCAGAAGCCTGCCTGGCCAAACAAATTGTATTATCATTGTAGCAGGGGCTCACATAAACAACACCAATGCAGAAACCTGGAGAAAAGGCAACAAAGTAGGATACATACAATGAGCATGTTGGGTAGACAAAAAATAATGGACTGCACAGGGAAGAGTAAAAAATAAAAAGAACATTAATCTGCATACTCTTCATGAGAAATCTGATAGTGATGTGAGTGGCACAGGACTGAGTAGCCTCGAGATTTACACTGTGAAAACTAACAAGAGATAAGCAGAAGTGAAAAGCAAATTAATTGATTTGGAATTGGATACTGGTTCAGCTGTTTCAGTCATGCCTCAAGATGAGTTTGAATGGCATTTCAAAGATACTGAACTGAAGCCTGCAGATATCTAACTAAGAACTTATACTGGAGAAAAGATCACTCCTGTGGGAATGGCATTCACAACAGATAAATACAACAACCAACAAGCTACACTAGTCTGTGGTGAAAACAGGAGGACCAGCATTTTGGGGCTATGATTGGAGGAGACTGCTACAACTTGATAGGAGACCCATCCACCATTTGCATGTCACATCCTCTGCAAAAGAGTCAACTAAATGCAAATTAAGAAAAGTACTGGATGATGTCACAGCAGTATTCCAGGAGGGAATTGGAAAACTCAAACATATCAAGGGTAGAATAATGGCAAATGAAAATGCAACACCTCAGCTTTGCAAAGCCTATCTTGTTCCTTATACCAGCTGTGATAAATTAGGCAGCGAGCTAGATCACATGAAGGCTGAAGGAATTCTTTCCAAGTTTGAGTTGGCAATGCCAGTTGTCCCAATAGCCATGAAGAATGGGTCTTTCAGGATCTGTGGTGATTCTAAGGTCACCATCAACCCAGTACTGAACCTAGATCAATACCCTCTGCCCAAGATGGCAGATATCTTTACAAACTTTTCTGGAAGGAAACATTTCATCAAAGTGGATTTAGCTGAGGTCTCCTCACAGATGGAGATGGAAGAAGAGTCCAAAGTGTTTCTTATCATAAACACTCACTAAGGGCTTTATCACTATAACAGGCTTATTTTTGGAATAGTATCTGCACCAACACTCAGGCAGAAAGCCAAGGACCAGTTACTGCAAGGTTGCCCAGGAAATCAGTGCCATTGATCATTGTTACCGGTAAGGATGAAAAGGAACATCTTCAAAATCTGAAGCCAGTATTAAAAAGATTAGAAGTTTAGACTCAGAGCATGACGCAACAAGTATGAATTCTTTAAACCAAACATCACTTGCTGTGGTCACACCAGTGATGCATAAGATTTATGTAAGTGAGGTGAGAAAATCTGAGGATTTTTCAATCATTATAACAGGTTCCTGCCAAACCTGGCTACTGGTCTCCACCCTTTGAACTCATTACTACAGATTGGGAAGAAATGGCAATGAACAAAGCAGCGTGAGATGGTTTTCCAAAAGTCAAACGAAATGCTGATGCAGCCACTGTTCTCACACATTATGATCCACGTCATCCAGTGAAATTTGTCTGTGGTACCTCACCTTATTGTATAGGTGCACTCATGTCACGTTATTACCGCTGCAGAGGAAAATTACATGCTGATTGACGGAGAGGTCTTGACTCTGTTTTCTGGTGTAAAACATTTCAACCAGTACTTGTATGGGAGTGAGCTTGCTCTCGTTACTGATCATCAACCACGTGTGTCCATTTTCAACCCACAAACTGGTGTTCTACTAACAGCAGCAGCGGCACAAATGCAGAGATGGGCTCAGTTACTTGGATGACAAAATTACAAGATCAAATTCAAGAGGACAACTAATCATGCAGTCGCTGATGGATTGCCCTGTTTACCCTTGGAAATGCAAATACCTGAAAAATTTACAACTGAGGACACTCTCCTTGATGTATCCTCCCGAATGCAAATCCAAAGGCTCCATATTATGGCAGAAATTATCCAAAGGCAAACCAGAAAAGATCCCACACTGTCTCAGGTCAACACAAAATGGCTGAAACTTTCAACAAAAATTCTATTTCCCCCATTTTTTTTACCAGCACCGTGATGAACTTGCCCTTTACGGGGGTTGCTTTATGTGCGGGATTGAGAGTTGTTTTACCTTCTAAGCTGAGAGCTGAAGTGTTGGAGGCGCTACATACCAATCATCTAGGCATGTTCAAAATGAAAGCGTTGGCTTAAGGCTTTGTTGAGTGGCCTGGGATACATCAGTGGATCGAATAGTTTGCCATGCACTATTTGGAATGCCAAGATGTCCGGAAGATGCCAAAAGCAGCACTTCTCCATCCCTAAGAGTGGCTTGCATTGCCTTAGCAGAGAATTCATGTGGATATTGCCAGACCATTTATTGTTATTAGTAGGTGCAACTACAAAGTGGCCAGAAGTGTTCCCAATAGCCTCTACTACAGCCTCACACACTGTTGATGTGTTGAAAAGCCTCTTCACAAGGACTGGTGTTCCAGAACACTTAGTCAGTGACAATTGACCACAGTTTGTTGCAGAACAGTTTCAGTCATTCCTGAAAATTAATGGAATAAGATATATTCCTTCGGCTCCGTTCTACCCAGCTACAAGTGGCTTGGTGGAAAGTCATGTCCAGAGACTGAAGAACACACTGTGAGCAATGTTAGCAGAACCCAATACACTGAATTTGAAGCTCACTAATTGCCTCTTTTCATATCACAATGCAGCATACTTCACAACCAACAACCCAGCAGCTTTGCTGTTCCTGGGTTCTCCCTTGAGCTCACGCTTGGATCTCCTCAAACCCAGTTGCAGGAGTATGCAGGACAAATATTTGAGACAAATTGAGGGCTCCTCAAACAAGGGGGTTCAATGTTTCACTCCTGGACAAGCAGTCTTGGCAAGAGACTACAAAAATGATCAAAAGTGGGTACTTGGAAAGATTAAGGACAGAACTGGACCACTTTCCTACACAGTGGAGATGGCATCTGATGTCATCTGGAGAAGACACATTGATCAGTCGAGGGAAGCAGAGTCTACTGTTAGAGAAGAAAAGTGTCCAGAGCTTTCAGAACCACTTCCTACAGTCCCTGAGTCAACTCCTATAACCACCATGGGGGAGGGCCCAGAACATTAGGTTGTTTCACAGTCACAAGTCTCACCGGCCAAGCAGAGTGACTCCACCCCCCCCCACCCCCCGCCTCTCCTTATCAGGAAAGACATTATCTCATAAGAGTAAGAAACCCTGCACAGTGATTAAATCTTTAAGCTTGAATGGGACAATTTAAAATTTACTATGCTGCAGATGTCTATATAGTAGTTGTATTATATAGTATACTGAATAAGTTCCTTCTTTACTTGATCTGAGAGCCTGGGATGTATGTCCTCTGGGCTTATAGATTTATCTGCTTTTAACGTTGCTAACCACTTTAATACATCCTCTTTATTGTTACTATTTCTTCCAATATTTCACACTTGACATCTTTACTACTGCAGAAACATCATCTCCTCTTCTATGAATGAAATCTCGCTGAAGGATTATATCCTCCACTCTCTTGCACTGGTTAAATTTTCTAGTCCCTTATATGCTCCTTTGATTCTTCTTCCCAATACTCTTTCACCTCCTGTTTTTCTTTCCTAAGTTCTCTTCCATTCCACTCCTTCTCTTCCTGTAGTCTTTGCCCTGAAGATGTGCTAATCCTGAAGATGATCCAGAGAAGGTACAAAGAATGATCCCATGGATGACAATGTTATAGGAGCATTTGATGGCTCTGGACCTGTACTCAATGGACTTCAGAAGAATAAGGAGGGAATCTCATTGAAACCTATGGAATATTATAAGGCCAGGATAGAGTGGAGAGGATGTTTACATAAGTGGGAGAGTCTAGGATCAGAGGGCACAGCCTCAGTAAAGGGACATCCATTTAAAACTGAAGTGATAAGTTTCTTCAGTCTACTGGTAGTTAATTTTTGAAATGTATTGTCACAGATGGCTGTGGAGACCAGTACGTTGGCTGCATTTACTGTAAGACAGAGATTGAGAGCTTTTTTGATAGGTAAGGGAGTTAAAGGTTACAGACAGAAGTTAGGAGAAGATGTTAAAAAAAACAGCCATTGAGCAGACCTCATTGGCCAAATAACCTAATTCTGCTTCTACAAACAAGAGGAAATCTGCAGATGCTGGAACTCCAACAAAACGCTGGAGGAACTCAGCAAGCCAGGCAGCATCCAGGATGCCACCTAATTCTGTTTCTATATTAGATTGCTCCTATATAAATTTACTTTGAACTACATTGTATGGTCCTATGGTCACGTCCTGCTTCTTCCCATAACCCTGTAATGCTTTTGAGTATTTGTTTCAAATTAATGATCACAGCTTTTGAAAGCCAATGTTAACAGCGTTGCTGGGTATTGCTGACATTTCCGCACCTAAATGTCAACCTCTCTGGGACTCTGCAGCATGCAGAGGAGGGCTGCCGGTGATTTCCCAGCATGGGATCCGCTGCTGAGCTTCTGCGAAGATCACAACAGTGGAGCTGGAACTGACTGCAACTTCTGGCGCTTTGGCAATCAGGCATTGCTCTTCTGTGACAAGTTGGTCCTGATGTGGGACCTGTGAGCATCTTCCTAACAATGGAAATTTTAGAGTTGGATGATGAAATAGGGAGAATTACAGGTTTTTAATTATTTTCCTTACTGTAGTTTAGAAGAAATATCAGGCTTTTAATAATCAAACAGACAAACAAACAAACAAATAAATAAATGCATTCATTTGATTAGATTTTACATGTTTCTGAATGTCAAGAACATTCTGAATCATTTAAAAAGCTTGACAGATACCAAATCTGGAAGTATAGTTTTGCTGTCTGTCCAATTTTCAATGGACATTTGTGGGCAGGGCTTATAACCTATGCCTATAACCTGATTACATCATGAGAGATCCAAGTATCATGGCTCTAAGGTAGACAGCAGCAATCTTACCTTATTGGGCACAGGCTAAGTAGAATATTGTGATGTTTTAGGGAGAGGGGCATGGTCAACAGCCCAACCCTGCATTTCTAATGACCAGTACTGTTTATTGTTCTTGTGTTAAAATGCATTTGTGGGATTATGGTGGGAAGTTCCAGTTCATTTATAGTTACATTTTAGCTTGGGTTATGTAGTTATTCACTTGTGTATTTGTGGGACACCCTAACTGTAACCAGGGTGTGTGATGATCACCTTCCCCGTCTGTTTGAGATTGATTGGGCTCACTCTCCGGGACATGGTGCCCGTTCTGTTTTGTGTTTATCACAATAAAATGGTTGTTGAGTTCAACAAGCTTCCTCGTCTGTCATTATGGACCAAAAGCTTGCCACAATAACTTAAGAGGATGTAACTAGTAAAATACATAATAATACAGTACTGTATGTATGTCAGACTCTTGAATTTAATATTATAGGAGTTTGTTTATGTGTTTAGGTGTCCGTAAACAGAGTATTATTGAATCAGGGCTGGCTTGTAGGTATATTATTCAGTCCCAAGGGAGAAGTGGGCAGGGCATTGAAGAGATCACCAACCATCATGGTGTTGAGTGTTGGACCAAACCTGTGGGGCTGATTGGCCTCCTATTGCTCTTATTTTTCTGGTTGCTCTGATATTAAAGACACCTCTCAGCAGCAGGTACAAACCCTGAGACAACCAGACTTTCAGGTAATGCATCCAAATCAAAGATACACGGCTCAAAAAAAACCCTCTTTATTTCCAACCCCAACCTGTCCTATCATAGATTAATAAAGTCATAGAGCACAGAAGCAGGTCCTCAAACCATCAACCACTCATTTGCAGTAAGCCTACATTAAACCAGTCTGGCAACCACCCACTTACCACAACCGTACACTGATCTATCTAACCAACCGTCCATTAACACCAACCATTTACACATCCACTTTGTTCTTCCAGTGTTCCTCAGATTTTACTCTTTACCTACACACAATTGTCAGCAGCGAATCAACCTACCAACCCACAGATTTGAAATGCAGAAGGGAACCAGAACACCAAGAGTAACCTACATGGTCACAGTGAGAACATGCATACTCTACACGGACAGCACCTGAGGTCAGAATTGAACCTGGTTCCTTGAAGCCATGCAGTAGCAGCATTAATCACTGAGCCTCATTGCCACATCTCAAGTACATGTCCTCTGATTACCTGCCACCCTGCAGCAGAAGCAGTTTCTCCATATTTCCCCTGTGAGAATCCCTCTCAGTTTCAAAACATGTCCCTAAACCTAAGTTGACTGCAGCTCCTCCAACCACTACTCCCCACATCACTGCAGTCTGTGGTCTTTCTCATTTGAACATTTGAGATCCTTGGTCAATGGGACATAGGCAGTTGTTGCTGCTGTAACAACAGTGTGTTACTCCAATGGCTTCCTGTAGCCTTATGGCACAGCAGTACTGTTACATTGATTTCCACATTAATACTCACAAATGTTTAGATAGTTAATACACATTTTGAATATCAACTTCAGTGTTATGTCAAGTCCCAGGTTTATATAATGACCACTGAGAATCACGCTCCACATTTCAGATTGTAAACTTCTGCTCTCCTTCATATTCCATTCAGAATGGTTCTAAATGAGCACACATGATCTTAGGAAGGAAAAAGCACAGCAAAATTCCAATTATGCTTTTGCACCCTTCATCATTTTTTAATTAGAGTGAAAAATAACAAAACATTTTAATATATCATAAATATGCAATTTAGCTTTCAAGGTATTCCAATCTACAAGACACAAAATTACTTTTTATTACATTTTCTGTGTATGAAACTAATCTTTTCCCATGGCTGATTTTGCTTCCTGTTTTTTTGAAATACAAGATTTACATCCACATAAAATATTCTCAGATCTTCTACATTCCCAGATCATTGTGTGACTTTGCTCCGAGTTTAAAGGGTAAATTTCACCAAAACCATTGTTCCAATTGTCATTCTAAATGGGATCAATTGTCAGATCAGTTCATGAGCAACTTACACCACAGTTGCATTCGCACCATTGGGTTAGTCAGTAAATGGTTATTATTGTCATACGCACGGAGATTCAGTGAAAGTCTTTGTTCTACATGCCATCCTGACAAATTATTAAACTATCAAGGTAGTACAAAAGAAAAAATAATAAGAAAATGCAGAATATAGTGCCATAGCTACAGTGGAAGTACACAATAATGTACAAAGCTATGATGAAGTGGTTCAAGTCTGTGAGATCATGGGTCCAGTTTATTGTATAAGATATCCGTTAAAGATTTCTAACAACAGCAGGATAGAAATTACCGTTAAGCCTGGTGGTACTTTTTCCCAAGCTCTTGTATCTTCTAGCTGGTGGAAGAGGGAAGAAGAGGGAATGTATGACATGGGAGAATTCTTTGATTATATTGGCTGTGTTTTGGAGGCAGCCAGATGTGTAGACAAAGTTGGACTGAGCTGTGTTCGCAGTTCGCAACCCTCTGCAACTTCTTGCAGACTTGAACAGAGCAGTTGCTATATCAAGTCATGATGCTTCAAGGTAGAATGTTTTCTGTGTGATGCATCATTAAAATATAATGAGTGTCAATGGAGATATGTGGAATTTTCCATCGCCTTCTGAGGTGTACTTTCTTGGTCATGGTTGGACCAGCATCTGCTAGAAGAAGTGGCAGAGGCTGGTAAAAAAACAAAACAACTTTTACAGACAGTTGGATAGATACATGGATAGGAAAGATTTAGAGTGCTGGCAAATGGGACTAGCTTGGATAGTTATCTTAGTTAGCTGATGGGCCTTTCTTCATGCTGTCTAACTCTTGACTCTTTGACTATGATTATCTATGTGTGATTTTTACACCCTGGTGGAATTGCTCTCCTCAATGGCCAGGAAGCTTACAAGACCATATAATTTCTGCACTGATGTGGTCAGAGCTAAAGGCACACACTTCACTCTTCAATAACAAAAGATCTGACCATCTTCTTCAAGCTCATTATCTTCATAATATCATCCTTGAAGAACAAAAGGAATATTTGTAACACTTTAATTTTAAAGGCATTTAATACAACTAATCAGATATAATGAAAGATTAGCCACTAAAAGCACACTGATTACCTACATCTCAGAAGCTGAAATGTTGGGACCTGTTTGTTTTGTGTGGTCAGAAAATGTTCACACAATGCCACGGATCAGCAGGATTTCTAGAGAATCTCACACGTCCGCTGAACCATCATCAAGGCGAGTTTAGAAGAAAAATAACTTACAGTATATGAAACAATTCATACCCCAATATCAGGGTGCACAGATTTTTTTATTGTTTGCATGGCGTTCAGAGACACTGGTAGTACTTGATTGACAGGTGCAGAGTGTGCTTTACAGAGAACCTGTAATGGGCTGGAACCCATGAATCCTGCATACTTCCCACTCACCGCAGATAAACTGGCAGTGGACAGCTTTAATGTGAACTGGCAGCGAATGGAGAGGTGTAGGTAGGGTGGACACTGTATTGTGTTGGGAGGTATAGGCGGTGTGGACAATGTGTTGTGTGGGGGACATGTTGAGTTAGAGGATGATACATGTCCACAAATGGGAGAATCTAGAGTAAGGGGACACAGCTAGAGCTAATCATTTTAAACTAACATGTGTAGAAATTTCTCCTCTCAGAGGCTGATGATTTCTGGAACACTCTACCCTGAGAACAGTGGAGCCAGATTAGCCAGATGATTAAATATAGTTAAGGCAGAGATTGATAAATAATTGAAAGATCTAGGAATTGAGGGTTAAGGGGAACCGGCAGTGAACAGAGATGTGTGCACTGTTATGTGGGGATACGTATGTGGTGCAGAGGCATAAGAAAGGAGGTAAGGCCAGCATAGATCGGCCCTGACCATATTGAATGATAGGACAGGTTTAAGGGTGCAAGTGCCTTACTCCTGCTCTTGTTTTCTTTTGATCCCATGGTCTTGTATCCCAGCCCCTCACCTCCCACCTCCCTTTCATTGATGTGAAGTTTCTGTGCTCCCCTTTGTCCTTTCTATTCTCACAAACCTGGCTTTCCTTTATCTTGGCAAACTCACTGAATCTGTCAACCAAAGGCATAAGTATTGGATCCTCTTCACTTCGCACAGAAGTTGGTTAAGATGGTGCCAGCAATTGGCCACTCCTTGCATGCAGCTCTGATGGAAATCATCAAATATTCCCGTTTAGGACTACCACAGCTGAAATCCACAGTCACAGCCATGGGCACTTCAGTGAAGAACATCTTTTTAAAATGTTTTTCAAAAAATCTATCCACACTCAAAATAGGCAGACTCTGGTCATGAATGCAGTTTTCCTTTAAGAAAAAGGAAGCATGGAAGGTGAGCCAGTCTGAAGGTACCATTGAAACACAGAGCCCTGAGACTCGCAATTCCTACTATCGTGCTGGTGAATGTATGGTCTCTAGAAGATAAAATTGAAGACCTCAAAGCAAGATTGCAGTACCAGAAGAACATCAGGGACTGCGGCATCCTTTGCTTCATGGAAACATGGCTCACCCCCATCATTTTGGAAGCAGCACTGCAGACTGAGGGGTTCATCATACACCACAAAGACAGGACAGCTCAGCCTTTAAAAGGCAGAGAGGTGGAGAATGCTTCATGGTTAAATCATCATGGTGCACAGTTGTGGCAGTTCTGTCTCAATCCTGCTCACCCGACCTGGAACACTTGATGTTCAAGTGTTGTCCATTTTATCTGCCGAGGGAGTTTTCTGCCATCATCCTGTTCGTGGTGTTTATTCCACCCTGGTTAACGTCAAGCAGACACCAGAAAAGCTGAGCACCATGATCAGCAGTCATGAAACAACACACTTTGATGCCTTCCTGATCATTGAGGGGGATTTCAACCAGGCTGGCATGAAGAAGTCTCTGAATGTATCACATGTGGAGCCAGAGAAGCCAGCACATTTTACCACTGTTACACTACAATCAAGAGTACTTACTGTGCCATTCCATGCCCTCACATTGGAAAGTCTGAACACCTTGGTGTACTTCATCTCCTGGCATTTAAGCAAAGACTAAATACTGCAGCACCAGTAGTAAAGAATAAGAAGATACTTTATGGTCAAGGGAGGTGAAGGAGCGCGTACAGGACTATTTTGAGTCAGTGGACCAGACATAATTCAGGGATCCATCTTCGAGTCTGAATTAATACGCCAGCAGTTGTCATAGACTTCATCAAGATCTGATGAGTGTATGCCTTCCAGAACAGACCCAAACCAAAAGCCAAGGACAAACAAGAGATTTGTAGTCTGCTGATGGCTAGATCTATGGCATTGAAGACCAGCAATACAGAACAATACAAGAAGTCCAGGTACAACATACAGAAGGTTATTTTAAGAACAAAAATACTGGCAGTGTTTGCAGGCCATTACTTCCTACAAAGTGAAACATAACATTATGAATGGCTGTGATGCTTTACTGCTAGATGAGCTCAATGCCCTTTATGCATGCTTTGAAAGAGAGAATAAAAATAAACCTGCGGCATTTGCTGACTTTGTGATCTCTCTCTCGGAAACCAATGTCAGAACACCTTTCAAGAGAGTGAACTCTCACAAGTCATCAAGCTCTGATGGTGTACCTGGTTGGGCATTGAAAACCTGTGCCAACCACTGGTGAGAGTGTTCAAGAACATGTTCAAAATCTCACTATTGCAGTCGGAGGTTCCCACCTGCTTCAAAAGGACAACAATCATGCCAGAGTCCAAGAAGAGCCAAGTGAGCTGCCTCAATGACTATTGCCCAGTTGCACTCACATCTACTGTGATCAAGTGCCTTGGGAGTTTGGTCATTGCCAGAATCAATTCCTACCTAGGCAAGGACCTGGACCCAATGCAATTTGTATATCGCCATAGCAAATCTACAGTGGATGTGATCTCATTGGATTGTAGACTTCATGGAAAGGGAAGTCAAGGGAACACACATCTGTCCTAATTCAGGAATCAGCAGTGGAAAGGGAGTGCAGTTTCATATTGCTAGGTGGCAATATCTCTGAAGATCTATCCTGGACCCAGCATATTGATGCAATTACAAAGAAGGCATGACAGCAGTTATGCTTCATTAAGAGCTTGAGGAAACATCGTATGTCTCCAATGACTTTCGCAAATTTCTACAGCTGTACTGTGGAGAGTATTCATGCTGGTTGCATCACTGTCTGATATAGATGGGCCACTGCACAGGATCATGAAAAAGCTGCAGAAAGTTGCAAACTCATCTCGCTCCATGTTGGGCACTGTCCTCCCTAGCATTGAGGACATTTTAAAAAGTCGACGCCTCAAAAAGGCAGCTCCATCATTAAGGACTCCCATTACCCAAGACATGCCCTCTTCTCATTGCTACCAGCAAGGAGGAGGTACAGGAGCTTAAAGACAGGCTCTCAATGTTTTAGGAACAGTTTCTTTCCCTCTGCCATCAGATTTCTGCATGGACAATGAACCCATATGTACAACCTCAATATTTTTGGCTTTTTTTTGAACTGCAGATTTTCAAAAAAATTATATTTCTTATTGTAATGTATTGACTTTTTTTTCTACTATTATGCATTGTAATGTACTGCTGCTGTAAGACCACAGATTTCACAACATATGCCAGTGATATTAAACCTGATTCTGATTGAACTGAATTCCTACAGCCTTTCAAAGCCAAATTGTGTGGACTTGGAACTGAATTTAGTCCAATTTTCTCATTGTTTATTCAAAACAGAATAATAAAATTAACTGACGGCCTGTGGAAGTTTGCTATGTTTATCCCCAAACAAATTATTTACAGTTTATCATTGCTTTAAAATTAATTCAAATGAAGTTAAATTGATATTAAAATTGCAAATACATCATTTTATTTATTGCTTAATTTGAGAACTGCATCATTTACTTTCTTGTGAAAAGTAATACTTTAGGTTTTGCTGAGATAAACAATTGAAATGAAACACAATTTATTTTTTACTATTTCATATTACTTGTGTGTTCTTGGAACACAGAGGTGTTTCAATACCAGACAACTGTACTGTTAGCAATGCAATAGAATGGGCTGGTAACAGTTGTGCGCCACCTGATCTTCACTCAGATCATTAGATAATTCTTGTCCCTGTACTTAGCAACCATCTGGGTTTTGCAGCCATGACAGAAAGTGAAGTGAAAGATGCAATGTTTTTCATTTAAAAAACGTTCTGATGATTCATCAGAAAGATTGTGGAAATGTCATCTCATGGAAATTAATTATCATTTTTGATGTGTTTTCTTGATGAGACCTAAAGCCAGGTGACTGGACAATGCCAGAACTTGAAGTACTCCTTTTGTCATGGTCCGGTCCATGAAGTCCGCGTTCTGGGTCACGGTCCGGTCCGTGAACTCAGTACTCTGGGTCTTCCCGTTATCCCTTGTTTGAGTTAATCATAGGCACCTGATTCCCATCTTCGAGCTTGCAAAATAAGTAGCCTTGGGATTGAGTGTGGGCTGCTGGTTTGTCTTGTCAGTCCCCCTTGGAGCAACCTACTGATGGAAGGCTAGTGAAACCATTTGCGATCTCTAGGCCTGGTTGGAGGACAACTGCTTCATGGAGCCTTGTTGCCACTTGTTGGAGTAGTCTGCAGTATGGATTTGGCTGTTTCGTGGGCCAGCTGAGTGGCTGCCAGCCACTCCAAGCTTACTAGGGATCCGGCTGTTTCTGTAGCCAGCTGAGGTTGCTGGCTGAACTGAGACTTGGAGCTACCCCAGAGCAGAGATGGAACTGTCTGTTGTTCTTTGGTGTTTGTCTCTTCTTGTCCTTGCCTCCATGGGGTAGGTCAGGCTGCCTTGTCGTTGCCCTGCAGGGGGACATGTCTTGTCTTTGCCTCTGTTGGGTAAGTCTGGCCGTCCTGCTGTTACCCAACAGGTGGACCTGTCCCACCTTGGTGGGGAGATGAGGTTGAGTAATGGCTTGTTGTTAGATAAGTCCCGGCTCCTTGTCTATGTTCTGTCCTGTCTCATGTTAGTGTTGTGTTAAAGATGAGTCCTGGCTTCTTGAAAGATAAGTCCTTGCTCTATGTTGATGTTCAGTTCCCAGTCTGTCTCTCAGCTCCAGTCTTTGAGGTATCAGCCTCCGCATTTCAAGATGAAGATCCCAAGCCTCAAGAATCCCAAGCCAAGATCCAAGTACCCAAGCCACGAGGATCCCAAGCCAAGCCAAGACCCAAGACCCCAAGCCTCGAGGATTCCAAGCCAAGCTCAAGACCCAAGATCCCAAGCCTTGAGGATCCCAAGCCAAGCTCAAGACCCAAGACCCCAAGCCTCGAGGATCCCAAGCCAAGCTCAAGACCCAAGACCCCAAGCCTCGAACCATGTCATGTCCTTGCCTGGTTCTGGGGTCCGAGCCCAAGGCAAGACCCAGGTTCTAGTTCCTTGCCCAGTCTTGGGCTCGGAGGCCGAGCCTTGTCTTGTCTTCAGGCTCAGACCTCTAGACCCCAGCTACGTCCTATCCTGAAGCCATGTCATGTCCTTACCTGGTTCTGGGGTCTGAGCCCAAGGCAAGACCCAGGTTCTGGGTCCTTGTCCAGTCTCGGGCTCAGAATCCAAGCCTTGTCTCCTAGTCCATGGTTCCTAGTCCTGGTCCCACTTTCCCTAGCCCAAGTCTGTGCTCTTGTCCCTGCTCCTTGCCTGAATCCTGTCACATCCCTACTCTAGTCAAGTCCTGTGCCTTGTACTTCAGTGTCTGTGTCTCGCATTTGTGTCCGTTCCCAGCACCTCCATGTGACACCTTTATTCAGTAAACCACGCAACTACAAAATCTCAAAACTCAAATCTCAACTGTACATCCCAAAGAACTTTCAAGATGTTGATTGGAGCAATGATCAATTAGTGAAAGTCAGCCTGGGATTGGTTGTCAGTTGACCAATAGGCATTAGTTGTTTTGGCTCCACATAACACTTTTCTATTTTTCTCTTTGTAGTTATCTTGGGATTGTCAGATGTTTTCATAGATTTTTTTAATGTTTATGCATATTCCAGTGAAGATTGGAAACGCTTATTTGTGTGAACACATGAACTGTGTTGTATCTCTCAGCACTAAGGAAAATTCCACATTTGACAATGAATTGCAAACATTTTGGTGTCAACTGAGTTGTGAACTTTCCTTCCACAGTACATTGAAGATTATTGAAGATCTAGAAAACAATTTTATATAATTTAGTGTTTTCACTCTTCAAAAGATTATAGTTCTTTAACACAATTTCCCTTACAAAGGTTTGCCTGACTCTTTTCCAGGCTCTTTTAGCCTTGCTTAGCAATTCAAGTATGGCACTTCAAAAGTGATAGGTTCTATATTTGTTTTCTTCATGAACAGCTGAGGATCCTCCTGAAATAAATGTCAAGTAGTTTTATAAAGAGATATCTTCTTTTAACTGCTAGATAAAAGATATGACTCAGCTCAGCTGGAGCTTCCAAAGTTGTCACCATGGAATGGTACATTAGATCTTCAAAGTAGCAATGCCTGTTAAAGTGAGAAAAGGGCATTGACGCTTAAATAGATACCTTTTATAGACCACAGGAGCAATTGCCTATTTATCAAATACTATTCCACTGCATGATGTGTTTTACTTTCGAAGCGAGTTTTTTTGGCGTTCTTGGAAAAGAACATTAGTGTTCAAATCCTACAGAAGTCCTTGGTCTACCATCAGATTATGGATTCCTTGTAGGATAGGTTCTAACATGTCAAATCCTTTAAGTCTTTTGAAGTAGCAGCGTTCAGTCAGTTGAGAAGCTTGAGTAATGGCTAAAGTGGTACTGCACTTTCATCAGACCTTAATGGATGCAGACACAAAAACACTACACTATGAATAGTTTGTTTCAATCACAAGAAAATCTCAGTTTTGTTATTCCTTTAATTCTTTAACTTTAAGCTGAACCTGCCATTGAACTTCATTGCAGTATATTTATCAAAATTAAGGACATTTGTCACGTTGCATCTGACCTTCAGACAGTTTTATAGCATCCTAACTGGAAGCATCAATTGCTTTTCCTGTGACAGCAAGAAATTGTAGAGTAGTGTGGATACAGCTCAGTCCATCACAATAACCAGGAACCCTTTATGGACTTTGTCTAAAATTCCCACAGCCTTAGAAAAGCAGCCAACATAATCAAAGACCTCAGTCACTCCAGACATTCAATCTTCACGCATCACCCCATTCTCAACTCATTGGGCAGAAGAAGCAAAAACTTGAAAACATGCATCACAATTCTAAGTGACAGCTTCTATCCCACTGTTATAAGACCATTAAATGGGTGATAAAGTGGAAGCCTTGATCTCATAACCTTTCACCTTATTATCTGGGTGCTCTGTAACTGTAATACTTTACTCTGCATTTCCCTGCAAAATAAAGTTTTTCCTTGCATCTCGTGACATGTGACAAGAATAATAGACCAAACTAAACTAACAGAATAAACTGGACCAACTTTTGGATCTCAATACAAACTCATATTGTTGATTATTTCCAGTTGGGTCTGATTATGTCACAACAGAGAAGAACCAAGAATAATCATTATTAAATTATACGAGATTGTGACCCTGGCTTGGATCAATATATTGTGGCTTGACCTTACTGGCGTTCCAATGTGAGGCTGGCTCCTTATGGTTGGCTCGTCCAAAAAAATCAGAAGGCATGGAAAGCTGGGAGAGTGGATTTGGAATGGCTGGACCACCGAAGAAGAGGGTGGTAGTAGATGGAGCGTATTCTGTCTAGAGGTTCATGACTACTGGCTCTGAATCACAGGAATGATATGTGCTGACTATCAAAAGGCAAAGAATAAAATAAAGGGGGCCTTTACTGGTTGGCTGTTGGTGACTTAGACCATAAGACCATAAGATGTGGGAGCAGAAGTAGGCCATTCGGCTCATCGAGTCTGCTCCGCCATTCAACAACGGGCTGATCCAATTCTTCCAGTCATCCCCACTCCCTTGCATTCTTCTGATACACTTTGAAGCCCTGGCAAATTAAGAACCTATCTATCTTTTCCTTAAATATACCCAACATCTTGGCCTCCACAGCCGCTTGTGGCAGCAAATTCTACAGATATACCACCCTCTGACTAAAGTAATTTCTCTGCATCTCAGATCTAAAAGGACGTCCTTTGATCCTGAAGTCGTGCCCTCTTGTCCTAGAATCCTCTACCATGGGAAATAACTTTGGCATAACTAATCTGTTCAGGTCTTTTAACATTTGGAATGTTTCTGTGAGACCCCTCTCATTCTCCTGAACTGCAGGGAATACAGCCCAAGAGCTGCCAGACGCTCCTCATATAGTAACCCTTTTATTCCTGGAATCGTTCTTGTAAATCTTCTCTGAATCCTGTCCAATATCAGTATATTCTTTCTAAAATAAGGAGCCCAAAACTGCACACAATACTCCAAGTGCAGTCTCACGAGTGCTTTATAGAGCCTCAATATCACATCCCTGCTTTTATATTGTATACCTCCAGAAATGAATGCCAACATTGCATTCGCCTTCTTCACAACTGACACAACCTGGAGGTTAACCTTTAGGGTATCTTGCACACGGACTCCCAAGTCTCTTTGCATCTCTGCATTTTGAATTGTCTCCCCATCTAAATAATAGTCTGTCCGTTTATTTCTTCTACCAAAGTGCATGACCATACACTTTCCAACATTGTATTTAGTTTGCCACTTCTTTGCCCATTCTCCTAAACTATCTAAGTCTCTCTGCAGGCTCTCTGTTTCCTCAACACCACACGCTCCTCCGCCTATCTTTGTATCATTGGCAAATTTAGACACAATTCCATTAATACCATATTCAATATCATTAACATACATCGTAAGAAGCAGTGGTCTCAACACCCACCCCTGTGGAATTCCACTGGTAACCAGCAGCCGGCCAGAATAGGATCCCTTTATTCCTACTCTCTGTTTTCTGCCAGTCAGCCAATGCTCCACACATGCCAGTAACTCCCCTGTAATTCTATGGGTTCTTTTCTTGCTAAGCAGCCTCATGTACAGCACCTTGTCAAAGGCCTTCTGAAAATCCAAGTACACCACATCTACTACATCTCCTTTGTCTACCCTGCTTGTAATTTCCTTAAAGACTTAGTAGTGCTCAGCAAGGGTTGGTTTTGGGTTCTCTACGTTTCATGCTATATGTTAATTATCTGGACGATGGTACTAATGGCTTTTAGGCCAAGTTTTCAGATGATGCAAAGATTGGTGGAGGGGTAGTTGTCTTGTGAAAGCAGGGAGCCTGCACAAGAATTTGGACCGACTAGGAGAATGGGCAAGGAAGAAGTGGCAGATGGAAGGAAGTGTATGGCCATGCACTTTGGTGGAAGGAATAAATGTACCATCAATTTTCTCAATAGGGAGCAAATTCAGAAATCTGAGGTGCAAAGGGACTTGGGAATCCTAGTGCAGTATTCCCTGAAGGTTAACTTGCGGCTTGTGCCGGTAATGAGGAAGCAAAAGCAATGTTAACATTAATTTGCAGAGGATTAAAATATAAAAGCAAGGATGTAATGTTGATGCTTTAAAGGTATTCAATCAGACCACATTTGGAGTATTGTGAGCATTCTGGGCCACAGATAGAATAATTTGTTGACATTGGAGTGGGATAAAAAGGAAGTTGACAAGAATGATGCTGGGAATGAAAGGGTTAATCAATGAGGCCCATTAGATGACTTTGGGCCTCACAATCTACCTCGCATTTTATCATTCACCTGCACTAGACTTTTTACACCTTGCTCTGTGTCGTTTTTGTTTTACCTTATGCCAGTATGGTGGGGCAGCACGACAGCATAGTGGTTATCGTAAAGCTATTCCAGTGCCAGTCACCTGGGTTCAGTCTCTGCCACCGTCTGTAAGGAGCTTGTATGTTCTCCCTCTGAGAGCATGGGCTACCTTCCACGTCCCAATGACATAGGGATTAGCAGGTTAATTCGTCACATGAATGTAACAGGGCAACAGGGGCTCGTTGGGCCGGAAGGGCCCGTGACTGTGCTAAAAATAAATGAATAGCATTTGATCTGTATGAACATTGTGCAAGACAAGCTTTTCACTGTATCTCAGTACATGTGACAATAATAAAGCAATACCAATTACAATACTTGCTGGATTTTGGAAGGATGTGGGTGATCTTATTGAAACCTGACAAGTATTGAAAGATGCAAACACGAGGAAATCTGCAGATGCTGGAATTTCAAGCAGCACACATAAAAGATGCTGGTGAACGCAGCAGGCCAGGCAACATCTCTAGGAAGAGGTACAGTCGAAGTTTCAGGCCAAGACCCTTCGTCAGGATATAGATAGAGTGGACATGGAGAGGATATTTCCACTAGTGGGAGTCTCTAGGACCAGGTGACACAGCCTTAGAATACAAGGACTTTCCATTTGACCAAAGATGAGGAGGAATATCTTTAGTCAAAGGGGAATGAATCTGTGGAATTCATTGCCATAGATGGCTGTGGAGGCCATTGGCTATATTTAAAGCAAAGTTACGGGGAAGAGGAAGGAGAATGTTGTTGAGAAGGAAAATAAATCAGCCATGACCAAAAAGCGGAGCAGGCTTGACTGGCTGAATGGCCTAATTCTCTTTTTTTGGCATGTCCCTACATGCGTGCGAGTCTGTGTGTGTGCGTCTGTGTGTGTGTGTGTGCATGCGTCCGTGATGATGTCTTTTTCATGGCTTTTAAAAGGCACAGAGCGAGAGAGAAACTGTGTGGCACGCCACTCCTCACACAGACATTTTCGCAGTATTTTTCCCTTTTATTTTATGAGGTTGAGTTGCGATTTCGACACTCAACCCGGCACGGATGGAAAGCTAACTCGGGAGCGGACCCGACTGGTTTCGAACCCAGGAACCTCCGCTCCCGGGTCCGGCACCAATGTCACTGCGCCACCAGCTGGCCCAAGTGGCCTAATTCTATTCCTGTGTGCTATGGTTTTATGGTTTTCTGCAGGGATTTGTTCTGGGATCTCTGCTCTTTAAGATTTTTATAAATGACTCGGATGAGGAAGTGCAAGGGCAGGTTAAAAAGTTTGCAGGAGACACGAAGGTTGGTGTTGTAGTGGATAGTGTGGAAGCTGTCATACTTTAAAATGGGACATAGGCTGGACACAGAGCTTTGCTAAAATGAGGCAGGTAGAGTTCAGTTTAGAAAAATGTAAAATTATACAATTTGGAAGATTGTACTTGACAGCAGAGTACAAAGTACTAACTGCATAGAGGAACTGAGGGATCCTGTGGTCCGAACCCATAGATCTCTCAAAGCTGCCAGGCAAGCTGAATAGATGGTTAGGAGCTGACTGCTGTGTTAGCCTTCATTATTCAAGGAATTGAATTTAAGAGCCTTGAGGTAATGTTGTAACTCTTTAAGACTGGTGGACCACACTTGGGGTATTGTATTCAATTCTTGTTACCTCATTAGAGGCAGGATGTGGAAGCTTTAGAAAAAGCGCGGAGGAGATTTACCAAGATTCTGTGTGCATGTGGGAACATGTCTTAAGAGGAAAGGTTAAGTGAGCTAGGGATTTTCTCTTTGGAACAAAGGAGTATGAGAGATGACTTAACAGAGGTTTATAAGGTTATGAGAGGCATAAATTGAGTGGACCACCAGCACCTTTTCCCCGTGCCAGCAATGACTAATAGCAGAGAAATTATTTTTGAACTGAGTTAAGGAAAGTTTAGAGGAGATGTCAGAGGCAGGTTTTTTACACAGAGATGTAAGTGTCTGGCAGGGGTGGGAGTAGATGCTGATACATTTGGAATATTTTAAGGAACTCACAGATGGATGCATGAAAAAATGGAGGGTTATGGGCTGTATAAGGTGGAATGTTTTATATTTTTATTGAGATTTGTGCCAGCAATCTTTCAATTTAGTCATGGGATAATTTACAATGACCAATTGACCTAATAACTGGTATGTCTTTGGACTGTGGGAGGAAAGCAGAGCATCCAGGAGAAATCGACAGAGTCATGGGGAGAACGCACAAATCCCTCACAGGCAGTGATGGGAATTGAACCCAGGTCGCTTGTACTGTAAAGTGTTGTTCTAACCTCTACACAACTGTGCTACCCCATGGTTAGGTTGATCATGGAGTAGGTTAAAAGGTTGGCAATATATTATGGGTCAAAAATCTGTACAGTGTTGTACTGTTTCCTGTTCTATGTTTTATTTTTAAAATGTTATTTCTCCAAGGATGCAAGCAATAGAAACCGTTCATCTTTAACTTACCTGGGACTGCACCAAGGAATGCACTGGAAATTCCATTTGCGTGCGATGCAGTGTGGAAAGATTAATTACTTCAGAAACACATGGGAGATCAATTTCTATGGCTTAGCACATCCCAGAAACAGCAATGAGAGCAAAACAGTGGAGATGCTGAAACAAATCTGAAGCAAAAACAGAAAATGCTAGAAATACTCAACAGGTCCAGCAGAGATCATTAGGAGAGAAACAATGTCTCAGTTTAAGAACCTGTCATCATAATGGAGAGAATGAGTGAATTAGCATGTATTGAGCTGCAAGGACATTCCTTCTATTCTCTCCACCATTTCCTCTGCACTTCTCTAGTTCTGACGTTGTGTCCTTGACTGCAATGTTCACATCCTTCTCAGCCTACAGATTCTTCCCAACCTGCTGAGCAATTTGAAAATGTTATGCCCATATATCATTATGACTGTGATGCAGTCCATGTAAAGTCTATATTTAATGTCATAATGCTTGAAATCAGCATTATGCCATCAGATTTCCAGGCCTGCTCTTATGATATGTAGCCCTGAGCACTTGCATGGTGCGCAACAGATGAGATGTGAGGAAGACTACTTAGTGATATGAGTATGAAAGTCCCCACGCCTGATGGGAAGTAGGTAGAGGAGCACAGTGTTTGAGGATACAGACTACACATCACTTGGTAATAAAGGCAGTGAAAAGCTTACCAAACACTGGTCGTCATTCCTAGAAGCAGTTTCGAAAAGTATTGCAACACCTTGGTTATATGATGCTCCTTTCGAGGAAGAACTCATTTTACAAAATAAAATGAATGCACAGGAAATAGCAAACAAAATGTTGGATAGACTTACAGGTCAGGCTGGGGTTGATGGTAGAGATTATCTGAACTGCGATTATCTTTTGCCGGCAGGTGCATTGCAAAATAGTTGACTTGTGGATCAACCAAACCTCCAGCTCAAGCAGACCCTCAGGGCATTTGAAAGAAATTGCTGGCATAGCAATAGTGTAAGAATGGTCAAACGCAGGAAGTTGAACTGATGTATTTTCTTTATTCAGTCTGTTCCTCTCTTCACAGATCCTGCCTGCTTATCTATTGATCTAATCACAAATTTATGTGTCCCCATACATTCATTTAACAACATCAAGATGTTTTGTCTTGCATTATACTGCTGCTGCAGATTTCATATTGTAAACAATCATGATTCTAACCCTGATTCTTACCTGATAGGTATTTTCACCATTCTGCTTTTGCTTCTGTGTTTAATTCCTTTGTTTTGATATACATTATATATTATTTATCTTTGTTACTATGTGTGCACATTCTGTTCGTTCACTTAGATGTCCCCAAGAGCCATCTGTTTCATAAGGCTCCATGAATGCCTTTAGAGCACCCAGAACAGTACGAGTGTACTATAACACTATCTAGACTAAAGCAGTATTAATCTTCTATTGATTGTTCACTCTCACCTACCGAATCCCTTCTAGTGACCAATAACCAATTGCATAATCAGCATAACACCTGAGCCAATGTAGTTCATTTCCTGTACACTCTACACAGAAATTCAATCTTCGTTTAGTGTGTAAATTCTGGAAACAAACAGAAAACCCTGGTTTATCAGCCCTTCTTGAAACCTATGCAGCTAACTTCAGGCCTTATCACTGTTACTTGAGAGGTGCTTCACTCAGTCTTGGTTCAATGGCATTATTGCTTTTACATTGAAGGGTCATCTGTTCAATTCTCACTCTGGAAATTAGAGCATGTTATCTATTCTGAAACCTTATCTGGGCCACAGCTAGAAGCACTGACATACCGACAGAGAAATTCCTAATGTTTGCATCTATGAGGTCAAGCCTATGTGATTTAGGGTTTGTATGCCAATGTAGATTAATGCTGCAGTTCCATCACTAAATGGATGGTGTAATGGGCAACAGTTATCCACACTCTTCTGTTCAGTACCTCAAAGTACTGGAAATAGACTTACAATGCTGACCACTCAAACCTCTTCAAATCCATTGGGAGTATTAGAGCAATTTTTGCTCTAAAACATTTTCTTTACAATTTGCTTTTGCTGCCAGTCTTCACATCTGAATATAAATTGTGGATTTAACTTGGAGTACAGCTCTGAACAATGGGTTCCCAAAAGCTGTGAATTTCAGCCCCGACAATGCTGATTAAAATTAATTTGGATGTCTGTGGCGTGGTTGTGAATCGGGAGGTATGAAGTTTGTGTGTAGAATCAGAGAAAGCATGGACGATACATTGTAAATATGGAATTGTCCTTTGATGTTTAGCAGATAAAATATTGAACCAGCCAGACCTACCGACCCAAAGCATCTCCATATGATGCCTGCTATATTTTGTTTTTTTTTGATGAATAAAGAAGCTTCTTCGTATCTATCAGTAACTTTCTCCTGTGACTTCATTCACACAACAACAGGAGAAAATCAAACCAGTGTCATCTTGCATGACAGTATCACCAGCATTGTACTTCTAATTAGCTTCAGCCAGCTCCGATGAACAAGTTATGTCATTCATGAATCTTTTGACTGGCACTAGACTCCTGATGTGGGAGCTTCATTCCTAGTGCTATCACATCATGTAATTATGACAAAGCAGAGAAAGCATTTTAAGGATGGTCTTGAATCCTGATTGAAATAATGCAACCTGCTCGCAGGGTCTGGAAAATCCGTGGCCCATGGCCACTCAAAATGAAGAAGCGAATGGATCTGGGCGACTTTGAGAATACACAGAAGCCTGGTGTTAATCATGAAAGAAGTTCATAATCTGCCCAAGCCACCCACTCTACTCGTCTCATCAAGCACCTCCTGTCCCATTTGTGGCTCAAGCTCCAGGTTTCACATTGGCCTCAAAAGCCACTCATAAGCCTATAAAAGTAGAATCACCCTCAATCGCAAGAAACTATTTAAGAAGAAAGAAGATTTGTTTGGCGAGGCTTGCTATTGTGTGAGAGACTGAAGCTCTATAAATGAACTGCTAATCATACATAGAGTATATATTTTCTAAAGATCTAAATGTTGAACATTTCCTACTATAAACCATTTAGAAATAGCAGGAATCTTGCTCCTTCAAGTTTTTTTTCATTCTTCACTCACAGCAGTCTTTGTGCTGCTAATTTCATGTTAATTCAGCTGTCAAAACGTATTCTATCAAATGTAAATTTTCACAGATTTTCACAGAAGTGGCTGTGGTCCAACCTACCCTATAGCTTTACATAATGTTGCTTTTTAAGTCACATTGCTTCATGCATTCACACAGCTGGTTCCTGTGCTGGCAAACCACCCATAACAGACTGAATTTCATTGGGTTCCAACCGGTATTATCTTCGTTTGCCCTCTTGTTCATTTTCTCTTTATCTGACAACTCACAATGATGGGGTTTAGCTCTTAGATTCTTATTTTCATATTCAGACAAATGTGCGCAAGGAACCGGGAACTATGTCTGCCCTAGCTCTTTGAAAGAGTACCCTTATTCATCACAATCAACAGCAATATGTATCTGTTCAGCACTTTAGAGGTATTAAAGTGCCCCAAGGGGTTCACAGGAATGCCATCAAGAAAAATGAAATGCTTAATGTGTGGAATGTGTGGAAACTTAAGGAAAATCTTCTGTTTTAAGCAGCCCTTTCATTACTGTCTCCCAACCTTTCACACCTCCAGGCATTCTTAAATCTTCAGAATTTGTTCTCCTGCTCTGGGTATGGATGTTCTAATGTGCAGGCTGGAAAGAGACTACAGAGGGTTGTAGTCTCAACCAGCTCAAGGGCATAATGTTTCCAGCCACTGAGGATGTTAAGAATTATTCTGTAAGACATCATGGGTTAACTAAAATCTTCAGGGGAAAAAAAAACATACATCATTTAACTTCCAAACAGTACTTGGCTGGTTAAACCAATCATTTGGTGTGTGATAATTCAAAGTTCAAAGTAAATTTATTATCGGAGAACATGTATATCACCATATGCAAACATGATATTCGTTTTTTTGTGGGCGTGCACTGTAAATCAAAGCATAATAGAATCATAAAACTATAAAATATAGGAGCAGAAGTAGGCCATTCAGCCCATCAATTCTGCTCTGTCATTCAGTCATGGGGTGATCCAATTCTTCCAGTCATTCCCACTCCCCTGCCTATCTCCATACCCTTTGATGCCCTAGCAAATCAAGAACCTATCTATCTCTGCCTTCAGTGCACCCAATGACTTGGCCTCCACAGCCACTCGTGGCAAGAAATTCCACAGAATTACCTCCTTCTGACTAAAGTAATTTTTCCACATCTCTTTTTGAATGGACATCCTTGCATCCTGAAGTTGTGCCTTCTTGTCCTAGACTCCCCTACCATGGGAAATAACTTTACCATATCTAATCTGATCAGATCTTTTAACATTCAGATATTTTGATGAGATCCCCCCTCATTCTCCTGAACTGCAGGGAATACAGCCCAAAAGCTGTCAGACGTTCCTCATACGGGTAACTCTTTCATTCTTGGAATCATTCTTGTGAATATTCTCTGAACCCTCTCAAATGGCAGTATATTCTTTCTAAAATCAGGAGTACACAATACTCCAAGTGTGGTCTCACGAGTGTCTTATAGAGCCTCAATATCACATCCTGCTCTTTATACCTCTAGAAAAGAATGCCAACATTGCATTCGCCTTCTTCACCACTGACTCAACCTGGAGGTTAACCTTTAGGGTATCTTGCACAAGGACTCCCAAGTCCCTTTGCATCTCTGTATTTTGAATTCTCTCCCCATCTAAGTAATAGTCCTCCCGTTCATTTCTTCCACCAAAGTGCATGACCATACACTTTCCAACATTGTATTTTGTTTGTCAATTCTTTGCCCATTCCCCTAAACTATTTAAGTCTCTCTGCAGGCTCTTTGTTTCCTCAACACTACCCACTCCTCCAGCTATCTTTGTATCATCGGCAAATTTAGCCACAAATCCATTAATCCCATAGTCCAAATCATTGACATACGTAGTAAAAAACAACGGTTCCAACACCAACCCCTGTGGAACTCCACTGGTAACTGGTAGCCAGCCAGAATAGGATCCTTTTATTCCTACTCTCTGTTTTCTGCCAATCAGCTAATGCTCTACCCGTGCCAGCAACTTCCCTGTAATTCCATGGGTTCTTATCTTGCTAAGCAGTCTCATGTACTGCACCTTGTCAAAGGCCTTCTGAAAATCCAAGTACAGCACATCTGCTGCATCTCCTTTGTCTACCCTGATTGTAATTTCCTCAAAAAATTGCACTAGGTTAGTCAGGCAGGATTTTCCTTTCAGGAAACCATGCTGGTTTTGGACTATCTTGTCATGTGCCTCCAGGTACTCCATAATCTCATCCCTTAACAATCGATTCCAACAACTTCCCAACCACTGATGTCTGGCTAACAGGTTTATAGTTTCTTTTCTGCTACCTCCCACCCTTCTTGAAAAGCATGGTAACATTTGCAATTTTCCAAGTCATCCGGTACAATGCCAAAATCTATCGATTCTGGAAAGATCATCGTTAATGCCTCCGCAATCTCTCCAGCTACTTCCGTCAGAACCCGAGGGTTCATTCCATCAGGTCCAGGAGATTTATCCACCCTCAGACCATTAAGCTTCCTGAGCACCTTCTCAGTCGTAATTTTCACTGCACAAACATCACTTCCCTGACACTCCTGAATGTCCGGTATACTGCAGATGTCTTCCACCGTGAAGACTGATGCAAAATATGCATTCAGTTCCTATGCCTCTCTTTACAGTATCTCTAGCGTCATTTTCTATTGGCCTTTGACTCTCTTTTACCCTTTATATCAATGAACGACCGCTTTCAACAGGATAGACAAACAAGCAATGTGCCAAAGGCAACAAAAGAATAATAATAATAAATAAATAAACAATAAATATTGAGAACATGAATCCTTAAATGTGAATCTGTAAGTTGTGAATCAAATTCGGTCCTGTTGAAAGCCCATAGGGGAAGACAACAGATGAATGTTCCTACTTGAAGATGTTAGAAAAGATTTGTAGCTGGGGTTGATGATGTTGTTGAGTTGCTCGCTGAGCTGGCTTGTTAGCTTGCAGATGTTATGTGACACAGCTAGGCAACATCATCAGTGCAACTTCGAATGAAATGTTGTTGATCTACATTGTTTGTGTGTGTGTGTGTGTGTGTGTGTGTTATGTAGGATTAACGTCGTCCTCATTAATTGATGCATGTAATCAGATGTGAATTATGTGAATTGGCACGGGTCTGGACTGATGCTTGACGCTGAAGTGGGATGTAAACTGGGTTTATTTCGAAGTGCTTGTTCCATGCGCCAGTTGCGTCGAGCATTATATTGGACAGATTGTTAGGAAGCTATCAACAAGGGTACATGTACACCAACTGGTATGATCAACTTTCCCTTATATCTATACATTGTGACAGCGAAGCACATCAATTCTGACTGGACCAATGTCACTATCCTAGGCCAAGCCTGAGAATTCTTAGAGGCTTTGTTCTCCGCACAGAATTCTATCAACAAGCACGTCAAAATGAACCCGATTTACATCCCACTTCTGCGTCACATCGTCAGTCCAGAGCCAAGAGCAATTCACACCTATTTACACATGTCAATCAATGAGGAGACATTAATCCTATGCAGCGGTTGACTAACTCAGCCCGGACAACAATTATCACCTAATCGGATTTTAATGAATCAATCACCAATTACAGAATCAGTTACCAATAGAATTGAAACATACACACACACACACACACACACACACACACACACACACACACACACACAACCACCCACCCACCCACCCACCCACAGGACATATAAAAGACGAACAATATCGATCACCGACATTTCATTGGAAGTTGCACTGATGGGTAGCTGGGTAACGAAACGTCTGCAAGCTAACTAGCCAGCTCAATGAGCCACTCAACAGCAACATGAAGGTTCCTGCTATTAGCGCATTGTTAATGGTCTATCCTTGACCCTTAACGCACAGTTCAGGACAGGTCTGCTTTGGTGCTTAACCTCCTGGTTAGTTGTATAATCATGGAGCCAGACTTCAACATTGTAACAAAAAATCGTTAACCTAGAGCCTCTTGAAATAGACACCAATACTGAATATTCAAAAAGGCTCTGCTAGTTGGGATATGACACAATTGTATATATGCAATTCTGTAAATTTATCAGACTCTATTCAAAATACTAAAGTTAAGTAGCTGATTATGGCAATGGAAACTTTAGTTAATTGACTATTGTCATCTTTGTGTTGAAGTATAAAATATCATGCAGGAGAGTGAAGTTCTCTTAGGCTACGTCCACACTAGACCGGACAATTTTGAAAATGCTGGTTTCGTGTAAAAACGATAGGCGTCCACACCGGGCGTTTTTGAAAATACCTCCGTCCACATTAAAACTGGTATTTGGGCGAATCTCCTACTAGGCATGTGCTGGACACATCTACAGAAAACAAGCAAAGAGGAAACGGTATACTTGGTGCGCGGTTGTCCAGTTACAGACTAGAAAAACTTAAAACTTAAAAGGAAAAAATTTAAAAAGACAAACAGCTGTTGGCTCTCGCGCAGGAGGGCTTAAAACTGAAAAAAAAAACAAATAATGGAGCGTATGGAGGCATCTGACAGGGAGTTCACGGACAGGATGACCTGGCTGACGACGAACATTGAAAAACTGACTAACTCTGTTGCAGAAGGATTTGCAAAGATGACGAATATGATGGCTCCCCCCCAGTACTTTTCACCGCCACAATACCAGCCCCACAGCCACTACAATAGCTACACATACTGACACACAGATTCCCAGGTGGCCCCACCAACATCTTCCCCACTCCCACAAAGGGGTCACCCTGGAAACATTTCCTACAGCCATAGTCGCTCCACCGATGAAAGTGACGACAGGTTTTTTTAAAACCTCCGGTTATCCCGTACACACTACAACGCTCAACTGGCATTGCCAGATTTAAACACTCTGGAGAGCATTTTAGAAAAGCTCTGTTTTCGGTAGAGGAAAACACCGTTTCCGTGTGGACGGTGGGTCAAAACGAAGAGAAAAAGCTTTGACATGGACTAGAAGGGCCGAGATGGCCAGTTTCCGTGCTGTAATTGTTACATGGTTACGGATTTATCCAGTCTAGTGTAGACGTAGCCTATTCTCTCCTGAAGGTTTCCTCTATGAATAAGAACTTTTATATTTCCAATTTACAACTTCCACGTGGCTTAGTGCTAGCCAGTCACAGCAGGGTACATCTTCGAAAAGTGGTGTCTCAATAAGATGGCATCCATCATTAAGGACTCTCAACAGCCGGAAGAGGACCTCTTCTCATCACAACCGTATAGGAGAAGGTACAGATGCTGAAAGACGCACACTCAATTTTTTAGGAACAGCTTCTTCCCCTCCACCACCAGATTACTGAATCCATGAATACTACCTCACTAAGAAAGCACCTGTTAACATATATGAACAAGAGAAAATCTGCAGATGCTGGAAATTCAAGCAATTCACACAAAATGTTGGAGCAACACAGCAGCCAGGCAGCATCTATGGAAAAGAGTAAACAGTCGACGTTACAGGCCAAGACCCTTTGTAGGACTCATATATGCCTGTGATAATAAACCTGATTCTGATTCTACATAAATTCAGCTCCATAATTTCAGTATCTCATTGAGCTCCTGCATTAACATTTGAAATCCAAAGGAATAAAAAAAGTTAATGCAACCTATACTTCAGGTTTGATCCATTAACCCCTAATACCATTCCAGTGAATTTATGCTTTACTTAATGCAAAACTTTCCTTCTGCACCCTCCCTGTTCAACAGCCTTGATAGAATCCTGCCACAGGGACATGGAAGTTGTCCTGTCCAGGACCGAAAGAAGCTGCAGAAGATCGTGAGCACAGCGCAGCACATCACACAAACCAATCATCCATCCGTGGACTCACTTTACACCGCACGCTGTCGGAGCAGTGCTGCCAGGATAATCAAGGACACGACCCACCCAGCCAACAGACTTTTCGTCCCTCTTCCCTCCGGGAGAAGGTTCAGGAGCTTGAAGACTCGTACGGCCAGATTTGGGAACAGCTTCCTTCCAACTGTGATAAGACTACTGAACGGATCCTGACCCGGATCTGGGCCGTACCCTCCAAATATCCGGACCTGCCTCTCGTTTTTTTATTGCACTACCTTAATTCCCATTTTTCTATTTTCTATTTATTATTTATAATTTAAATTTTAATATTTACTAATTTTAACTATTTTTAATATTTTTAATATTTAATATTTGTAATTCAGGGAGTGTGAAGCACAGAAACAAATATCGCCGTGATGATTGTACGTTCTAGTACAAATAGTTTGGCGACAATAAAGTATAAAGAGTATGTTCTGGATAGTGATGACCCTGTTATATAGAACATAGAACATAGAATAATACAGCACAGTACAGGCCCTTCGGCCCACATTGTTGTGCCAACCCTCAAACCCTGCCTCCCATATAATCCACCACCTTAAATTCCTCCATATACCTATCTAGTAGTCTCTTAAATTTCACTAGTGTATCTGCCTCCACCACTGACTCAGGCAGTGCATTCCACGCACCAACCACTCTCTGAGTAAAAAACCTTCCTGGACTATCTCCCTTGAACTTCCCACCCCTTACCTTAAAGCCATGTCCCCTTATGTTGAGCAGTGGTGCCCTGGGGAAGAGGCGCTGGCTATCCACTCTATCTATTCCTCTTAATATCTTGTATAACTCTATCATGTCTCGTCTCATCCTCCTTCTCTCCAAAGAGTAAAACCCTAGCTCCCTTACTCTCTGATCATAATCCATACTCTGTAAACCAGGCAGCATCCTGGTAAATCTCCTCTGTATCCTATCCAATGCTTCCACATCCTTGCTATAGTGAGATGACCAGAAATGGACACAGTAATCCAAGTGTGGCCTAACCAGAGTTTTATAGAGCTGCATCATTACCTCGCGACTCTTAAATTCTATCCCTCGACTTATGAAAGCTAACACCCCATAAGCTTTCTTAAGTACCCTATCCACCTGTGAGGCAACTTTCAGGGATCTGTGGACATGTACCCCCACATCCCTCTGCTCCTCCACACTACCAAGTATCCTGCCATTTACTTTGTACTCTGCCTTGGAGTTTGTCCTTCCAAAGTGTCACCTCACACTTGGGTTGAACTCCATCTGCCACTTCTCAGCCCACACCTGCAACCTATCAATGTCTCTCTGCAATCTTCGACAATCCTCTGCACTATCTACAACACCACCAACCTTTGTGTCGTCTGCAAACTTGCCAACCCACCCTTCTACCCCCATATCCAGGTCGTTAATAAAAACCATGAAAAGTAGAGGTCTCAGAACCGATCCTTGTGGGACAACACTAGTCACAACCCTCCAATCTGAATGTACTCCCTCCACCATGATCCTCTGCCTTCTGCAGGCAAGCCAATTCTGAATCCACCTGGCCAAACTTCCCTGGATCCCATGCCTTCTGACTTCCTGAATAAGCCTACCATGTGGAACCTTGTCAAATGCCTTAGTAAAATCCATATAGATCACGTCAACGGCACTACCCTCATCTATATGCCTGGTCACCTCCTCAAAGAACTCTATCAGGCTTGTTGGACACGATCTGCCCATCACAAAGCCATGCCGACTGTCCCTGATCAGACCATGATTCCCTAAATGCCCATAGATCCTATCTCTAAGAATCTTTTCCAACAGCTTTCCCACGTAAGGCTCACTGGTCTATAATTACCCGGACTATCCCTACTACCTCTTTTGAACAAGGGGACAACATTCGCCTCCCTCCAATCCTCCGGTACCATTCCCGTGGACAACGGGAATGAGTTGAAACTGTAAATAGTGTGTTAGTTGTAATATGCAGTGTGATCTTGTAATCGCTAAATAAACTACCTCTACCAAAGAAAAACAATGGCTGAATGCTGATAAAGGACCAGTCTGATCTGATTCATCACCAAGCTCAAAGATACCTTCTATCCCGCTGCTACAAGTCAATTGAACTCTTATGGGATAAGATAGACTCCTGATCTCACAATCTACCGTGTCATGGCCTTGCACTTTATTGTTTGCCCACACTGCACTTCCTTTGCAAATGTAACACAACATTCTCCATTCTGCAATTGGTTTTCCTTTGTATTGCCTCAATGTATTGATATGATGAAATGATCTGTATAGATGGCATGCAAAACAAAATTTTTCACTGTAACTCGGTATAAGTAACAGTAATATAGTAATTATCATGTAACTACACCTTTAACTGTAATATGAAGAGAAAATTCTAGAAAAACTCAGCAGGCCAGGCAGCGTAGGAATGAAGAATAGCTCAAACACTGCTTGCAATTTTGATTTTAGATGAGTTTTCCAACATTAGCATTACTTTATTGTAACTTTTTTAAGCTTAAACATCTTCTTGACAAGTCAAAATTAACACAAGATTGGATACGATGACCAGAGAAATTAAAGTTTGTTGAATATTGTAAGATTGAGAAAATAATAGAAATCAATTAAGGGATGAAAGAAATTGGGAAGTAATTAGAAAATGGGAGTAAACTCACAAGAAATGTAAAAGAAAACAGATTGTAGGAACTTTCACATACAGTAAGCAGAAAGTGAGCAATGAATGTATTAGAAATTATGATGGGAATATTGCTTATGGTACAAATATTTTTGACCAATCCTCACAACAGCAGGCTCATAAATCAGTTAGAAAACTGAGAGTAACTGAGTAACTGAGTAACTTATAATTATATTAGTAAAGAAAAAAGAGTTATATTGAGTTGGGGGGGAATAAAATCTAACTAATCCTCAGTCCTGATTGCTATGGACGGGTTTTAAAAGAGATTGCCATAGAAATAGAAAAAGCATTGATTTCATCTTCCTGAATTATTAGGATCCTGGAATGAATCTTATGGGTTGAAGGTGCCAAATGTCATTATTCTACTGAAGATGTTCAAGAGAAAGACAATTGGGGAACAGCGAACAACTAGCTTGAAATAAACCACAGGGAGCATGCTTAAATCTTTTATTGAAGATGTGATAACAGGTCCCTGGATAATATAGTCTGATTAGGCAGAGTCAATCAATTTCACAGTTGGCAATTTATATTTGATAAATATAAGCTGAGGGTGGAACTAAATAAGGCAGATAAGAATTTGAAAAGGAATTTCTGATTTTAATAAAAAAAATTTTCGGGATCTTGGTATCATCTATTACCAATCCTGATTGGCCTTGAATTTAATAACCTGGTCAGCCATTTCCGTTGGCATTTAAATGCCAACCACATGGGATTGGTTTGGAGTCAAATTTGAGTGAGGTCAGACTGCATATTTCCTTTCTGGGAGATGTTAATAAACCATTCCAGTTCTAACAACGGCCTAATAGTTTATATGATCATCATTACTAAGGTAGATGCTATTTTTTATTTTTAATTTTAAATTTAAATTCCACAGCTGATCAGGTGAGATTTGTTTCAGGTCTTTTGGCTGTTAGCTCACGACAAGGTGTCACACAAGAGGGTGTTCCAGTGTTCCATAAGATGAGAGCTCTTGGAATAGAGAGTACCATATTAGCATGGATTGAGGATTGGTTTATAGATGAATCAAAAGAGGAACAGCTGGGAGACAAGTAAATGTGAGTATCCAAAGGGTATTTATTGTGACTTGGGAGGAATGTAGTTCTTGTATCCAATCATGAAGTTAATGTGAAGACAACATTAAAAAAAATCACTAAGCAGGGTATAAAACCTAAATTATTACAAGAGAATGCCTCCTAAGTGTTGGAATATGAAAGTTTGATTATCAGTTTTTAAGGCTTTGATTGACCAGATTTGAACTGAAGTGCATATATCTGGCTTCCTTACTCTGAAAAAACATTACTTGCCATAGAGGAAAAACTTAAAATCGTTCAGCAGGTCACTGAACACTCTATCAAATGTCTACCGACGTACTGTTGACTGTGTCTTGACTGGTTGCCTTATAGTGTGATACAGCCATTTTCTATCAGTTACCATCTGTCAGGAGGTACAGGAGCCTTAATTTCCACACCAGCAGCTTCAAGAACAGCTACACACGATTCATCAGCCATCCAGCATAACCCAAATCATTACCTCAGTATAGCAACACTAGATTACACTGATCAATTTGCCCCAGTGGAATTTGCTATCATTGTACTCTTTCTTGTATAATTTACATTTAATTTATAGCTTTACTTGTGGATGTTGTGCTTTTGCTGCCTGATTTGCTGCTGCAAGTCAGTTTTTCATTGCCCCTGTGCATATGATGATAAACTCAGCTTTAACTTTGAGGAGATGTTGCTAAGAATTTGATATTTTCATTGCTGGGATTGAAAGGCTTTCCAGCAAGAAGAGTGAAGAATGATCTAATTGAAAAGTAGAACATGACAATGTCCATAGGATGCTGGGTGAAAGTGGGGAAATATTTCTTCAATAAAAGTTGTGGATGTTCAATAGGTGATCATCTTCAAGACTGAGGATGTTGGATCTGAAGGCTCTAAGAGAATTGAGGAATGGGATAGGGCAAGAGGTGTTGATATAGGACTTCAACCATGAGCGGGTTCATAGGAACATAGTCATAGTCATAGTCATACTTTATTGATCCTGGGGGAAATTCCCGGGGGAACCTTCAGACCACTGCTATTTTACCTTCTTCTGAATGAAGTCAACCTTCCATTAGGCTCTAATTTTTTTTGAAACTGTATTTTTTTTAGTGATTGTGTATACACACAATTAAACCATGCTGCTCCTCTTAAATTACTGGTCTTTGATGAACTGCTAAAGTTGATCCAAAGGCTATGCACAATTATTTGAAAGAATAAGTACTGCAAACAATAATTAGAGATGAATGACTTGAAGTTCCCTATTAAATGTAAGCAATAGGTGTTCAAACCAGTGCTTAGGTTGCTTAGGTGCGGAAGCCATTCTGAAAAAATAGGATCTGTCAAGACAAAACCTTTCGTTCACCTTTTTGATCTTGTTACACCCCAGTGCACTTCACAGCTGAAAGAGTATCTTTGGAAGTGCATTCATCAGTGCAGGAATACATCAAATAATATGCCAAATCCTCAAAAAATATTCTGAAATGAAATTAGACCTCGTTGAACTGTTTATGTCAGCTCTGCACAGTTGGAAATGAAAATTTACCACGTGGTGGAAGTTAGGGCATGGCTGAATGCCATTGAGTACGCAGCAATAAAAAGGCCACTAAAACGCCTTCCTGTATTTGGATCCCACTGCCAAGTTCCAAATTTACCTTCATTTCCACCAGCCTCTAGAGCCTTCTGATTTAACTTTGACTCTCCAATAATCCACAACTGAGGCACCTGATGAATGTTCTGATCTCCACTCTCCTATTGACCTTAGTTTCTGAAGGACAAAATGCATGCTGCCCTTTATATTGCCTTTTATTATAGAACCATTGGCCAAGATGGTCTCTGAAATGGTGTTGCCATTTGAACTTTCTAGAAGCTCTAGCTCAGTTTGTTTAGTGCTGTTGTTTTTAGACTAAATATTAGCAAAAATTCCAATTTTTTTTATGGTGTTGCAATGGGATCTTCAATGTTGACTAGAAGAACAATGCTTAGTTCGCATTTTACTAAAACACAGGTAATAAATGTTTTAATACTTGATAGAAGTTTGGATAGATACATGGATAGTAGAGGTATGAGGGGCTATGGTCCCAGTGAAGGTGGATGGGCTGTTTAAAAGGATCAGTATGGACTAGATGGGCTGAAGGGCCTGTTTCTGTGCTGTACTTTTCTATGACCCAATGATAGATAGCCTAAAATCTATAAAATCTACAAGAAAAAATGTTTCTGTGCAACATGGGACAAAGTTGATATCTAACAATTTATCAACATTTATCTAAATATTGGAACCTGTAATGAGACTGAATATTCAGAATGATCTGAAATACTATCTTTGAATATGTTGAAAAGATGCTGTGTAAAACAAATGTGTCCTGCTTTCAGACCGCTCTACATTGGCAGGATTAGAATTAGGATAAGGATTATGAAGAAGAGATTATAAGCAAACAGCAAAGATGATTGTGAAGCATTTCAAAATAAAGTTCAGGTGCAAAGTGATGATATAGTTGGATAGCTGATCTTCTCAATTATCCTCGGCAAGAAAGAGGTGCGTGAAAGAAGATTCCTTTACTCCACACTGTCCTCAATTGATTCCTGTCACACTTAGTTGAATCCTTCTGAAAAACGTTATGCTTGAAATGCATGAGCAATTCCTCAAAACAGTAAATTACCCAGTTTTAAATTAACCTTTCAAATTTATTGCTAAATTAGGTTGCACATGGCAAATTGAACATAATTTGCATTCATTAGAAAGACTGCTGTGTTGCCTCCTAGGGATCAGAGATTTCTCTGAGAAGCAGCAGAAAATTCTTATGGGAAAGGGCAAACAACTTATTGGCACAAACGGCATAGGTTGAACAAGTGATGAGGTCCTGCAGAACGAGTATAAAGAAACAGGTAAGAAATTAAAATACAGAACCTCAAGGGAAATGGTCTCCAAGTTACTCCTTGTGCCAATTGTCAGTGAATGCAGGAACAGAAAGACAGGGCAGATGAATTTATGGCTGGAGAGTTGTGTAGATGGCAGGGATTCATGTTCTTGGATCATTAGTGTCTTTTTTAGGGTAGAAGAAATGATTACAAAAGGGACAGTTTGCACTTAAACTGGAGGGGTACCACTATCCCAGCAGGAAAATTTGTCTTTGCCACTGGGTAGGGTATAAACCAGAAGGTAGAGGTATGAGACTCAAGAGAGTGAAGTCAGTCAGGAGGCAGGGAAGCATGTAGCAACCAAAGGGTGTAAGTCAAGCAATCAGGATAACCATTTTCACACTAGAAGAACACATAGGACCACTGTTTTAAACTGCATCTATTTTAATGCATGCTGTGTCACAAGTAATGTGGATGAACTGAGTGTGTGGATTGCCACCAGGGACTTGGATTTTGTGGCCGCAACAGAAACGAGTCTGAAAGAAGGGCAGGGCTGGCAGCACAATGTTCTGGGGTAACAATGCTTTAGGAATGAGAGCGGAACAATAAAGAGTGGAGGTTGTATTACCACTTTGATCTGGGAGATCATAACAGCAACAGTAGAATATCCTTGAAAAATCACCTAACCCAGAAATAAGAAGGGTATGATAACCTGTTAAGAGAACGAATGCCTTGTAAAAGTATTCAGCCCCCAACCCAAGTGTTTCAACAAGGAACGTTGATCAATGTAACTCTGAATTTTTATTTGTGGATCACATCCTCCTATTTTTCACAGTAGGGGCCAAAACATGGTAAATTGTAAGCAACAAAAAAACTAAAAATTAAAAAAACTGAGATGTCACAGTTCAAAAGTCTTCATCCCATTTTGCTCAGTACTTAGTCAAATCACCTCTCACACTATTACAGCCAGTAGTCTTTTAGGATAAGTCTCTATTAGCTTTGCACAATGTGATAGAGCAACATTTGCCCATTCCTCCTTGCAAAATTGCTCAAACTGTGTCATGTATTTGGGGAGCAGCAGTGGACAGCAATCTTGAGGTTTGCCAGAGATGTTCGATCTGGTTAAGGTCAAGACTGTATTGGGGCCACTCAAAGACATCAATTTTCTTTATTTGAAGCCACTCTCTGGCAGTGTACTTTGTTCATTGTCCTGCTGAAAACAAACTTCCTTAGCAGTTTACGCTTTCTGGCAGAAGGGATCAGGTTTTTAATCCAGAATCTCTCTGTATTTAGCAGCATTTGTCTTCCCATCAATCCTGACCAGATTCCCAGTCCCTGCTGCTGAAAGTCATCGCCATAGCATGACGCTACCTCCACCATACTTTACAGTAGAGCTGGAGCTACCTGGCTGATGTGCAGTATTAGATTTATGCCATAGGTACTGTTTGGTGTTGAGGCCAAAGATTTCCATTTTAGTCTCATCGGACCATAAGACCTACTTCCACATCTTCACAGTATCTTCTAAGTGATGCTTTAGAGACGTTACGAGCAAGGATATGTACTTATTTTAACCAGGGCTTCTTTCTTGCAATTCTTCCATAAATACTTTCTTTATGCACAGCGAGATTGTGGAACCATGGACTTCATCTCCAGTTGCAGCCACTGATTTCTGCAGCTCGCTCAGAGTGACTTTTGGCATCATAGTTAACTCTCTTATAAGTGTCATTCTCATCTAGTGACTAAGTTTAGAGGGACAAACTGACCTAGGCAGTATGGTTGTGGTTTCATATTTTTTTCTACTTTTACACGATGGACTGCACTGGGTTCCGAAGTATGTTCAGTGCCTTTGAGATGGTCTTGTACCCTTTCCCTGATTTATGCTTCTTTATTATAATTTCCCTGACTTGTCTTGAATTCTCTTTTGTCTATATTTTAGTGTGATATTGAAAATCTACCATTCTTTTGGACCTTACCGAGAGAGAGGGTATTTATTCTTATGGATTCATTGAAAACAGATGACCCTCCAATTTCCTACATCAGCAAATTGGGTGAGTTGGTAAGGTAATAATGCATATTGCACCTGAAGAAAGTTAGTGTGGTAATTACAAAGGGAATAAGTATTTTTTCAGCCTCACAATTTTATTTTTTAATTTTTTGTAGACTGTTGACAGGTTTTGGAGTTTTTCTTCTGATTTGACATGATGCACAATTTTTGTAGATTAGCTCAAAAATCCTGCTTCAATATATTTTAAATTTAAAAACTGAGACACTAATATGTGAACATCATTGTGGGGGATGAAACTTTTTCAAGGCACTCTACTATAGACTTGTTATCGTCAGTGGGAACTTGAGGAACAGATGTGTCAGGAAATTGCATGTCGTTGTGAGAATGGTAGAGTAACGTGTATGGGAGATTTCAATTTTCCCAGTATCAGATGGACCAAAGGGCCTTGATGGGGCAGAATTTGTACGATAAAACTAGGTATGATTTGCAGAGAGCTATTTCAAGAGCGAAGAAACAATTCCGAGCAAGGTTAGGGGTGACATCGGATGCATCTCAACTCTGGCAGGGTTTGCAGGACATTACTTGTGACAAAGTGAAATCAAATAGCATGAGTGGCAGTGATGCTTCACCACCAGATGAGCTTAGCACTTCCTGTGCAGTTTGAAAGGGAGAATATAACTGCAGCTGTAAGGATCCCTGCTGCACCTGGTGACCCCTATGATCTATCTCAGAGGATATTGTTAGGCTGTCTTTCAGGAGGATGAACCCTCGGAAGGTAGCAAGCCCTGATGGAATACCTGGTAAGGCTCTGAAAACTTGTGCAAACCAACTAGTGGGAGTGTTCAAGGATATTTTCAAACAGTCACTGCTATGGTTGGAAGTTCCCATCTGCTTCAAACAGGCAACAATTATACCAGTGCCAAAGAAGAGCACTGTGAGCTGCTGCCTTAATGATTATCATTCAATAACACTCACATCTACGGTGATCAAATGTTTTGAGAGGTTGGTCGTGGCTAGCATGAATTCTTGCCTCAGCAAGAATCTGGACCCACTGCAATTTGCCTATCACCACAAATAGGGCTATGACAGATGCAATCTCAATGGCTCTTCACTTGGCCTTGGATCACCTGGACAATATGCCAGAATGATGTTCAATGACTATAGCTCAGTGTTTAACACCATCACTCCTACAAGTTCTGATCAATAAGCTACAAAACTTGGTCCTCTGTACCTCCCTCTGCAATTAGATCCTCAACTTCCCAACTGGAAGACCACAATCTGTGCAGATTGGTGACAATATTTCCTCGCCACTGAAGATCAACACTGGTGCACCTCAGGGGTGTGTGGTTAGACAACGCTCTACTTCCCTTATACCCATGACTGTGTGGCTAAGTATAGCTCAAATGCCATACATAAATTTGTTGATGATATAACCATTGTTTGTAAAATCTCAGATGCAGATGAGCGGGCGTACAGGAGCGAGATATAATACCAACTAATTGACAACCTTGAGTAAGATGAAAGAGCTGATTGTCGATTTCAGGAAAGGTAAAACGAGGAAATGTGAACCAATTCTCATAGAGGAATCAGAAGTGGAGAGAGTATGGAATTTCAAGCTCTGGGTGTCAAGAACTCTGAGGATCTAACATGGTCCCAACACTTTGATGCAGCTATAAAGAAGGCAAGACAGCAGCTATATTTCATTAGAAGTTTGAAGAGATTTGGTTTGTCATCTAAAAAACACTCAAACTTCTACAGATGTACCGCAGAGAGCATTCTGACAGACTACATCACTGTCTGGTATGAAGATGACATGGGGAATGGAGGGTTTTATTGCACAGGACTGGAAGAATCTGCAGAAAGTTGTAAAATTAGTCAGCTCCATCTTGGGTACTAGCCTCCATAGTATCCAAGGCACTGCCTCAGAAAGGTGGCTTCCATTATTAAGGACCCCCATCATCCAGGACCTGCCCTCGTCTCATTGTTACCCTCTGAAAGGAGGTAGAGAAACCTGAAGGTACACATTCAGCAATACAGGAACAGCTTCTTCTCCTCTGCCATATGATTCATGATTCCTAAATGGATATTGAACCCATGAATGCTACACCACTTCTTAAAAATATATATTATTTCTATTTTTGACAGGAATACTAACAGTAGGTGTGGAAAAGTATTTAATTTTGGAAAGGGTGAATTATGACGCTGTTAGACAGGAAATTGGGAGCGCAAATTGGGAACAAATGTACTCAGGAAAATGAGCAAGGGTACTGGAGAGGCTGTTAGGGAAGCATTTGCTGGGGGTTCTGATTTAGGTTTGTCCCCTTGAGGAAGGGAAAGGTTTGTAGGGTGAAGGAGATGTTGACTAGTTGAGCACCTAGTCAAGAGGAAGAAGGAATCTCAGATAATGTTGAGGAAGCAAGGTTCAGACAGGGCTCTTGAGAGTTATAAAATAGCCAATGAGCTTAAGAAGGGACTCTGGAGAGCTACAAATGGTATAAGAAGACCTTTTTGAGTTGGATCAAGGAAAACAACGAAGGATTCAATATATACGTGTAGAGCAGAAGGATGACTAGAATGAGGGTAGGAACAATTAGGGATAAAAGAGGAAACAAGTGTCTGGAGTCAAAGATGCTAGGGGAGATCCTTAATGAATACTTTACTTCAGTACTTACCACTGAACGTGAGGACAGCATAGAACAGGCTGAAATGCTGGAAAATGTTGACATTAGGAAAGAGGGTGTGCTAAAACTTTTAGAAAACATTGAATTAGCTAAGCCCCCAGAGGTGGATGGGATATATTCCAGTTTACTATAGGAAACAAAGGAAGAGATTGCTGCACCTTTGGCAATGATCTTTGCATCATCACTGGTCACATGAGGTATATCAGATATTTGAAGGATGGCAAATGTTATTACTTTGTTCAAGAAAGATATTAGGTATAATCCTGGGAATTATAGACTGGTGGGTCAGTTGTGCACATCATTTAATAAGAATTCTTAGGAACAGGATTTATGGGCATTGGGAGAAGCATAGTCTGTTTAGGGATAGTCAGCATGACTTTGTGAGGGCCAGGCCTAATTGAA
This sequence comes from Mobula birostris, assembly GCF_030028105.1. Lineage (NCBI taxonomy): Eukaryota > Metazoa > Chordata > Chondrichthyes > Myliobatiformes > Myliobatidae > Mobula > Mobula birostris. The sequence goes on along the minus strand of NC_092371.1, from coordinate 19,886,402 downwards.
TTCTTTGAGAAAGTGACAAAACAAATTGCTGAAGATAGAGCAGTGAATATGGTGTATATGGATTTTAGTAAGGTTTTTGACGATGTTCCCCATAATTGGTTCATCCAGAAAGTCAGGAGGAATAGGATCCAGGGAAACTTGGCTGTGTAGATTCAGACTTTGCTTCAGAAGATAAAGGGTGATAGTAAGTGAAGATTATTCTGCATGGAGATCGATGTCTAGATGTCTCCTACAGAGGTATGTTCTGCAACCACTGTTCTTTGTGACTTTTATAAGTGACTTGGATGAGAAAGTGGAAGTGTGCATTAGTAAGTTTGCAAGTGACATGAAGATTGGTGATGTTGTGGATCGTGTAGAAGTTTGTTGTAGGTTATAATGGAACATTGATAGGATACAGAGTGGGTCTCAGAACAGGCAAATAGAGTTCAATCAGAAAATCTGTGAAGTTTTGCACTTTGGATGGTCAAACTTGAAGACAGAGTACAGGGTTAATAGTAGAATATTTAGCATTGTGGAAGAACAGTGGGATCTTTTGGTCAATGCCGTAGATTCCACAAAGCTTCTGTGGAAGTTGATAAGGTGGTTAAGAAGGTGTTGGCTTTTATCAGTCGGGGGATTGAGTTCAAGATCCACAGGGCAATGTTACAGCTCTATAAAACTCTGGTTAGACCACATGTGGAGTATTGTGTTCATTCCGGTTTCCTCATTGTAGGAAGGATGTGAAAGCTTTAGGGAGGGTGTAGAGGAGATTTAACAAGATGTTGTCTGGATTATTTATTTTTATTTATTGAGATACAGCATGGATCAGACCCTCCCAGCCTTTTGAACTGGTGATGGTAGAGGAAGAAACATTAGGGACATTTAAGTAACTCTTATATAGGAACATGGAGGGTTATGTGGGAGGGAAGAGTTAGGTTAATCAGAGTACTTTATAAGGTCAGTGCAAGATATTTATTTAGATATTTAACATTGTGGGCCAAAGGGCCTCCCCTTTGCTGTAATGTGCTATGTTCTATGTTAGTAAGTTTGCAGGTGACACAAAGATTGGTGGAGTTGTGGACGGTGAAGAAAACTGTCAAAATTACAGCAGGAACTAGATCAGCTGTGAATCTCAAGCTAGAATCAACAGCAGCAGTGTCATCCATTCTCTTTTGGTATCTACATACACCCAGTGGCCATATTATGGGTACCTCCTGTACCTAACAAAAAGGCCACTGAGTGTATGTTCATGGTCTTCTGCTGCTGTATCCCATCCACTTCAAGGTCTGACATGTGTGTACAGAGATACTCTTCTGTCCACCGCTGTTGTAATGTGTGGTATTGTTACCTTCCTGTCAGCTTGAGCCAGTCTGGCCATTTTCTTCCGACCTCTCTCATTAGCAAGGAATTTTTGCCTCCGAACTGCCACTCACTGGATTTTTTTTTTGCACCATTCTCTGTAATATCTAGAGACTGTTATGTGTGAAAGACCCAGATCTGCGGTTTCTGAGATACTCAAACCACCCCATCTGGCACTAACAATCATTCCCCAATCAAACTCACTTACTCACTTACATCATATTTCTTCCCCATACTAATGTTTGGTCTGAACAACAACTGAATCTCTTGACCATGTCTGCATATTTTTATGCATTGTACTGCTGCCACATGATTGGCTGATTAAATATTTGCAATAACAGACAGGCATACAGGTGTAACTAAGAATGTGGTCACTGAGCATATCATACACATTCTTACATATCATAGACCTTTCCTTTGTCCTTCTTTAAGCCTTCCCCTTCAACTTACAAATGTGTTTCATTTTCTTAGAGCATCATTGAGCATATTTCTATTTCTCTCTCCAAAGACCTTCTCTCTGCTAAGCATTGCAGATGGTATTGACTATTATGCAATCATCAGCAAACATCCTCATTTTTGCCATTGTAAGTAGAAGACAGATTAACTCAAAATTCCCTAAGATCTGGTGATTTTGCAGTGATTAACAGAGTGTGAGACACCAGACAGGTCTCCTGAGGCTGCTTTAAAAGAAATTGCAGCAAAATTCAAGGTTACCTGGTCCTCAATTGATCGAAGATCAGAGCATAGCCAAAAGACTTCCCACAGCTCAGTGACACCAGTCTTGGAAATGAGAATCCTTGAATCCATTGCTCATTTGAAAAGTCCCAACAGGATATGAAGCCACTGGAGACTGCTGTAGAGTTGTCACTACCAATTGGCATGCTTTTCTTCTTTTCTGATGTCCCCAACACCATCTGAGTGGCCTGCCATTGCTGTACTGATGGCAAGGTGCCCACTGACTGACTATCATTGTAGCTCAGTGCCCATTAGCTTGGCCAGGCTCTGAACTTTGGAAGGTGCCTGAGCACCCTGCAATTGGTTCCAAAGCCACCCGGACAAGTATCCTGGTCATAACATTAAGAGATTCTGCAGATGCTGGAAATCCAGAGCAACACACATACAAAATTCTTGAGGAACTCAGCAAGTGCCCAGCCCTCTGGTGAAAAATGATATCGTATCTGTTAAATAGGGGCTGTGCACAATTCTGATTTGATGGAGACAGACGTGAAAGCACAGAGGAACATCTGGAGAAATTTCTGAAACGCTCGTTCGGTGCTGTTGTTACTGCGCGGTCAGGAATCTTCCGGAGGGAAGGCCTCAAAATCCCCGGCTTTGCCTGCTGTTCACGACCGAGATTGAGGTCGACTCGTTCAGACGGAGATGGTGCTCAGTACTCGGTGTCGGAGAGCTGATTCGGAGGCTCGAAGTTTTTGGATGACTCAGAGACAGATTGTGGGTGGGCATGGCAGGGAGATCTTTTCTTCCTTCTCCCGTCCATATGAGATGTGGGACATTTGAGAGACTTTGAACTTTTTACTGTGCTCGTGGACTTCTTCATCAAGTTATGGTATTGTTGCACTGTTGTAACTATATGTTATAATTCTGTGGTTTTGTTAGTTTCTTCAGTCTTGGTCTGTCCTGTGTTTTGTGATATCACACCGGAGGAAATATTGTATCATTTCTTAGTGCATGCATTACTTAATGACAATAAAAGTTGTCTGCGTGTCTTCATAATCTAAAAAAGTCAGGCAGCATCTATGGAAATGAATGAATAGTTGATGTTTCAGACTGAGACCCTTCAATAGGTCGGATAGAACAGGAAAAGATGGCAGACTGACTAAGAACATGGAGAGAGGGAAGAAAGACAAGCTACAAGGTGATAGCTGAAGTCATGTGGGTGGGGGAGAGTAGATGAAGTAAGAAGCTGAGAGTTGATAGATGGAAAAGGTAAAGGGCTAGAGAAGAAACAGTCTGTTAGGAGAGTGAAACATGGGAGAAAGAGAAGGAGGAGGGGCACCAAGGCAAAGTAATAGGCAGTTGAGGAGAAGTGGTATGAAGCCAGAGTAGAGAATTGAAGAGGGAAGAGAGAGTTGGAAGTTGGAGAAATCAAAGTTCATGCTATCAGATTGGAGGCTACCAAGATGGAATATGAGGTGTTGCTTCTCCAACCTAAGAGTGGCCTCATTATGGCAGAAGAGGAGGCCATAGATCAACATGTCAGAATGTGAGTGGGGATAGGAATAAAATAGTTGGCCTCTAGGAACTTTATATTTTCACAAAGGTGCTCGGCAAAGTGGTCTGTCAATCTACATCAGGCCTCATCAATGTAGAGGAGTCCACATTGGGAGCACCAGATGTAATAAACGGCCCCAACAGATTCACAGGGGAAGTGTTGCCTCACATGGAAGGACTGTCTGGGGTCCTGAATGGAGCTGAGGGAGGAGGTGAATAGCAGATGTAGCACTTCTGCCGCTTGCATAGGTAAGTGCCAGGAGAGAAATTACTGGGCAGGGATGAACAAGGGAATCAAGGAGGGAGTGACCCTTAGGGAGAGTGGAGGGGAGATAAATGTGTGCTTGGTGGTTGTGTGCCTTTGAAGATGGTGAAAGCTGCAGAGCTTGATGTGTTGAACACAGAGGCTCATGGGATGATAGGTGAGGACAAGAGGAACTCTATCCCTGTTAAGGTGGTGGGAACATGGGATATGATGTCTGGGAAATAGAGGAAATGCATGCTAAAGCTGCGTCAATGGTGAGGAAAGGAAACCCACTCTTTGAAGAAGCCTCATCCTGAGAACAGATGCATCAGAAACAAAGGAACTGAGTAAAAAGAATGGCATTTTTATGGGAGTCAGGGTGGGAAGAGGTAGAGTCAAGTTAGCTACGGAATCAGTAGGTTAATAAAATATATTAGCAGTTTGCATCCGGAGATGGAGACAAACAGATCAAGAAAGGGGAGAGAGGGGTCAGTAATGGACCAAGTGAATTTAAGGGCAGTGTGGAAGATGGAGGCAAAGTTGATGAAATTGATGAGCTCAGCATGGGTGCATGAAACAGCATCGATGCATTCATCAGTGTAGCAGAGAAAGAGTTGGAGCTCACCAAAGCCAATAAAAAGTCAGACCTAGATGGAGCTATTTGAGATATTTGGTACAAGTACTAAAAGACCACTGGAGACAGGTACATGGATAGGGAAGGTTTAGAGAGATATGGGCCTTATGCAAGCAAAAACGAGCAGCTTATGGGAATCTTGGTTGGTATAAGAGCAAGAGGATAAGACGTGAAAGAATAGGACCTATCAAGTATGACAGTGGGGAAGTGTGTATGGAACCAGAGGAAATAGCAGAGGTACTTAATGAATACTTCAGTATTCACTATGGAAAAGGATCTTGGTGATAGTAGTGATGACTTGCAGTGGACTGAAAAACTTGAGCATGTAGATATTAAGAAAGAGGATGTGCTGGAGCTTTTGGAAAGCACCAAGTTGGATAAGTCGCCGGGACCGGATGAGATGTACCCCAGGCTACTTTGGGAGGCGAGGGAGGAGATTGCTGAGCTTCTGGCAATGACCTTTCCATCATCAAGGGGGATGGGAGAGGTTCTGGAGGATTAGAGGGTTGTGGATGTTGTTCTCTCATTCAAGAAAGGGAGTAGAGATAGCTCAGGAAATTATAGACCAGTGGGTCTTAATTCAGTGGTTGGTAAGTTGATGGAGAAAATCCTGAGAGGCAAGATTTATGAACATCTGGGGAGGTATAATAGGATTAGGAATAGTCAGCATGGCTTTATCAAGGGCAGATCATGCATCACGAGCCTAATTGAATTTCTTGAGAATGTGACTAAACACATTGATGAAGGAAGAGCAGTAGACGTAGTGTATATGGATATCAGCAAGGCATTTGACAAGGTACGCCATGCAAGGCTTATTTAGAAAGTAAGGAGGCATGGGATCTAAGGGGACATTGCTTTGTGGATCCAGAACTGGCTTGCCCACAGAAGGCAAAGAGTGGTTGTAGATGGGTCATATTCTGCACGGAGATCGGTCACTAGCGGCGTGCCTCAGGGATCTGTTGTGGGATCCTTACTCTTTGTGATTTTTATAAATGACCTGGATGAGGAAGTGGAGGGATGGGTTAGTAAGTTTGTTGATGACACAAAGGTTGGGGTTGTTGTAGATAGTGTGGAGGGCTGTCAGAGGTTACAGCGGGACATTGATAGGATGCAAAACTGGGCTAAGAAGTGGCAGATGGAGTTCAACCCAGATAAGTGTGAAGTGGTTCATTTTGGTAGGTCAAATATGATGGCAGAATATAGTATTAATGGTAAGACTCTTGGCAGTGTGGAGGATCAGAGGGATCTTGGGGTCCGAGTCCACAGGACGCTCAAAGCAGCTGCGCAGGTTGACTCAGTGGTCAAGAAAGCATACGGTGCATTTGCCTTCATCAATTGTGGAATTGAATTTAGGAGCCAAGAGGTAATGTCAGAGCTATATAGGACCCTGGTCAGATCCCACTTGGAGTACTGTGCTCAGTTCTGGTCGCTTCACTACAGGAAGGATGTGGAAACCATAGAAAGGGTGCAGAGGAGATTTATAAAGATGTTGCCTGGATTGTGGAGCATGCCTTATGAAAACAGGTTGAATGAACTCGGCCTTTTCTCCTTGGAGTGACGGAGGATGAGAGGTGACCTGATAAGGGTGTATAAGATGATGAGAGGTGTTGATCATGTGGATAGTCAGAGGCTTTAACCTAGGGCTGAAATGGCTGCCACAAGAGGGCACAGGTTTAAGGTGCTGGGGAGTAGATACAGAAGAGATGTCAGGGGAAGTTTTTTACGTGGAGAGTGCATGGAATGGGCTGCCAGGAACAGTGGCGGAGGCAGATACGATAAGATCTTTTAAGAGATTCCTGGATAGGTACATGGAGCTTGGAAAAATAGAGGGCTATGGGTAACCCTAGTAGTTTCTAAGTTAGGGAAATGTTCGGCACAACTTTGTGGGCCAAAGGGCCTGTATTGTGCTGTAGGTTTTCTATGTTTCTATGTATGGACCTGTAAGACCCTTTGAGTTTAGAGGGACATGTCTTAGTTGTGACCGTCCAATATTGATCATACTAAATGACCCACTTTACGACAATAACGAGTAAAGCATGCAGTGTGCAGCTAGTTATGTCATAGACTCAGCGTCTTACAACATAAACACAGGACCTTCAGCCCATCACATTCTTACCAACCTTGTTGCCTAACTACACAGATGCTATTCACCTGAATTTGGCCCATTTCCTTCTATGCCTTGCACATTTAAATATCTGAATATCATTAGGTATGCAAATGTGATGGGGAAAGTTTCAGATCTCCCGGTGTAATTTGTGCACAAAAATGGCCAGGTCTAATTTCCCTGTGGTTCGAGTTTTAATGGGAAGTGAATGTTAGCATAAGATAAATGAAGTAAAATAGCTCTAATGCTCAATTGCCACAGTAAAAAGATTACTGATTCATTTAATTTGAAAGCTTTTAAGTCAATATACTGTAAGCTTGTGAAACAAGTGTTACAAATTGTAAAATATGAAGTGTTAAAACACTGATTAGCACAGACGGACATGGAAACCAATCAGCAACTGACTGCCAAGTGAATGATATCCCTTTAGGTGATGGAGGCTTCTTGCTGTAAGATTTTTGATCCTCCGTGCATGTTGAACACAACTTGGAGAACACACTGCAACAAACAAACTAATCAGTAAACTCCAAGACGTGGGCCTCAGTACCCCCTTGTGCAATTGGATCTTGGACTTCCTCACTTGTAGACCCCAGTGGTCGGATTGGCAAAAACATCTCCTCCACAATCTCCGTCACCACAGGAGTACTTCAGGGGCAATGACTTAGCTTGTCGCTATGTTCGCTTTACACCTATGTCTATGTGATCAAATACAGTTCCAAAACTATATACAAGTTTGCTGATGACACCACTGTTGTGGGCTGTATCAAAAGGGGTGATGAATCAGCATACAGGAGGGAAACTGAAAACTTGACTGAATGGTATAATAACAATAACCTCTCACTCAATATCAGCAAGACCAAGGAATTGAAGGCAGACTTCAGGAAAGGGAAACCCGAGGTCCATGAGCCTGTAATCATCGGAGGACCAGAGGTGCAGAAAGTCTGTAACTATAAATTCTTGGGTCTCACTATCTCAGAGGATCTGTCCTGGATCCGTCGTATAAATATGATTGTAAAGAAAGCATGACAGAGCCTCTAATTCCTCAGGAGTTTGCAGAGGTTTAGCAAGCCATTGAAAACCATGGCAAACTTCTATAGATGTGTGGTGGAAAGTGTGCTGACTGGCTGCATTTGGGTCTGGTATGGGAACACCAATGTCTTTGTGTGGAAAATCCTAAGAAAAGGAGTGGATTCAGTCCAGTACATCATGGGTAAGACCCTCCCAACCACTGAGCACATCCACATGAAACATTGCTGTAGAAAAGCAGCATCCATCATCAAAGATCCTCACCACCCAGGCCATTCTCTTTTCTCATTGCTGCCATCAGGTAGAAGCTACAGGTGCCTCAGGACTCGCACCACCAGGTTCAAGAACAGTTACTATCCCTCAACTATCAGGCTCTTGAGTAAAAGAGGATAACTACACTTATTTAAGGACTCTGTTATATTGTTATTTCATGCTCGTTACTTATTACACCTCAGAGGCCACAGGTGGCTCAGATCAGCACCCATGGCTAATGAAGAATTTTGTATTGGCATGGTTTGAGTCATGGATGCAAGCATTGCACTTAAAAGTAGTCTTTCTGCTTCTGTTCCTCTGAGTTCATAACACTAATGTCAGACCAGACAAGCTTCAAATCTCTAGACCAGTTCACTGCACAGACCCATCTGCCCTCTGGACCTTGCAACAAAGCTCATCGCCCAAGGCAACTGACCTCCAATCATTTGCTTTGATCTATCTAGAATTTACTTCAAATGTGCTTTGATGAGATTTATCAGAGTTGGTTGGTTATCACTTGCTATTTTCACTTCTGGTGGAATAAAATGAGAAGCAGGCAAACTGACTTTCTTCAAACAAATTACACAATGAATTAATGTGAATTTAATTGAATTCAGTTATAACACAGTGTTTTACATCAGATTTACATAAATTACCCTCCAGGCTACAGGTTCCTCTCTTGTTCGTGTTAAACTGAATAAATAATTACTCTTTCTGATCCGGGTGAAATCGGCTCCAGCATTTAGGAGGTCTGTTCCTTTGGGATACAGCTCCACTAAAAGTCAGATCTAGTGTTCTGTCATATTGGGTAACTGAGCCCCACAAAGTAAAATAGATTTTAAATGAAAATGTGTGGGGAATGAGCTGGAAGGAGGAAAGAAAATTACAGGCACTAAAGAAAAGTCAAAGACATGGAGCAAAGGGAGACCTGATCCAGGCCCAGGAGAACAGGAATTAGATTTAATGTGGAAATAAAATGGTGTTAGGTGGGAGCAGTTTATCTATCTAATATTCTCCAGCACTGCTGCAGAAAATGACAAACTTTAAATACAAAGAGCTTGCAGCAAGGTCAATGCAGCACACAAAATAATTCAAGATGTTAAAAGTAGTTTGGAGTTAGCATGGACCCATTGGGCTGAAGGGCGTGTAGATCTGTGACTCTAAGCAGGATCTGGTAAGGAACAGGATGGGATGGAGAGTTCAAGGACTAAATAATGACAAATTATGCAAAGATAAAGTTCAAACCATTCAGTTCAATGGAAGATGCTTCTGTGAGATAGGTGAATTAATTGTACAAATAACAACTGGATTTGATTCATGAACTATATAAGAGATTTGCTTGCAAGGTTCCCAGCATGGACATTCAGATATTCCTGGTAATGTAACAAATAGAAAGGGATGGGAGTGCAAAAGGCTATGATTATAAAAGACAATGTATGCACAGAAGAGAGATGTGATCCAGGATCAGTAGAACAGGAATTAGAATTAGTATAGTGCAAACAAAAGGAAGTTAGATGAGAGCAGTTTATTGATTTAATATTTCATAGCATTGCTGCAGAACAATAAGTGACAATATAGAAATACAAAGAACTGGCAGAAAAGCTAATACAACACATTAAGTAACTCAAGATGTTGAAAGTAGCTTGGAGGAAAATAATCACAAAATATACTTGGGCATTTTTCTGGAGTGTATATCACACCATAATTATGGAACAAGGGTTAATCAAGCTAACAGTAAGCAATTATGTTGGAGAAAGAAATCACAGTTTGATAGAATTTTATATTAGCTCCTGAGTAGTATGATCCAGCCAGAAACTAATGTATTTTTAAATAGAGGTAGTTAGGAAATTAGATTGAAAGCTTTTCAGGAGGCAAATAATGACAAATCTTGTATATATATCAATATCTTTGATATTTATTATTTCTTGCTATTTCTCACTGAGAAGTAATAACTCTACAGGGGAAATGAATCCATCTAATCCAAAAAGATGTGAAAGGTATGACTACTGAAAGCAGAAAGAAAAATTCTTAGGAAGGTTCGAGGTCAGCCTGGAGAGTTTGGAACTGGGGACAGATGGATAAAGCTCAAAAGTGAGCAAAGTTAAAATCAGCAACATCAAAAAAAAAGGAAAGCTTTTCAACTTTTGATACCAATGTAAAACACAAATCAAAATGAAAGTGTAACTGTGAAAATTCGAGAAAAAGACAAGAAAAATTATAAGAAGGGATTAAAAAAGGCTCAGGCATTCAGCACATATTTCACACATGCAGTCATGATGGAATTTATGGTGAATATACTTGAAATTATGGTTACCCAAGAGCCTCTTAAGGTTGAGAAACTACATAATTTATTACATAAAAGTTAAAGTAGAAAAATAGATTAAAGACCCTACAGAGTTCCCAAACTGGATTACCCATGTAATAGGATTCCTAGGACATGTGGACGCTAAGGTAGTGCAAGCACGTGCACTGTTCCTTCTGAAGCACTTTTATCCTTGAGCTTGTTAGAGCAAATTCTGGACTTGAGGTGATGGCAAAACATGAACTTCAACAATTAACTTTAGCCCCAACCTTCAGATCTGAATATGGATTGTAGATTAAATTTAAAATGCAACTCTGGACAATGGGTTCCTAAGAACCGTGAACCACATTTAATTGGAACACCAGGCAACTCTGATTTAAAATTCATTTGGGTGTCTGTAGTGTGGGTGCAAATAAGCTGGAAGTTATATGTAATTCAAAGGAAACATTGTAGATACGTCGTAAGGAGCTCACCTTTGTCCCCCTGCACCCACACCTCAGTGAGTTCCGCACTCGTCATGATGCTGTGTTCTTCTTCAGCCACCTCCTTTCCTGAGCCTATTTCTTTGGCAAAGACTGTCCCTATTCCTATGATCCACGAACATCTCTTAAACTTTGACAGCAAGCATTCATAAACCATTTGTGCTGGCAGCTCATTTCCACACTATCAAGACCCTCTGAGTGAAGAAATTTCCCCTCATGTTCTCCTTAAACTTTTCACCTTTCATCCTTTACCCTTGACCTCTAGTTGTAGTCCCTCCCTACTTCAATGAAAAAAGCCTGTTTCTATTTACCTTATCTATACCCCTCATAATTTTGTATACCTCTGTTAAGTCTCCTCTCAGTCTTCTACATTCTAAAGAATACAGTCCTAACCTATGCAATCTTTCCTTATAACTTAGGTCCTCCAGTCCCAGCAACATCTTTGTAAATTTTCTCTGCCTTCTTTCAATCTTATTTACATCTTTCTTATAGGTAGTTGACCAAAACTGCACACAATGTTCCAAATTAGGTCTCACCTATGTCCTATATAATTTTTAGATTTTAGAACCTGTATCAGATTATCTGTCAAAAAAAAACTTAAACACATTGAATATTGATATCTTAAAACTCATTGACTAAGAGGGTAGTGGAGGGATGAACAATTAAAATCGTCAAAAGAAATGGAAAGGCTCGAGAGAAGTAAATATACAAGCCTGCAAGAATAGAGAGGTACTGCTCTACAGAGCTGACATGTGGTTGATGACTGAATGGCCTGTCTCTATTCCTTAATGAATGCCTATGTTGGGCAGATTGGATCAGACATGATCACAGTCTTCACACCAACAAATGGCATCCACAAGTTGCAAAGAAGGGAGAGTCGAACGGTGTCCTTGAAACCATGTCTATGCTCAGTCACCATTGTCCAATAATGACACAGAATGCTGGGCAACCAGACAGAATCATTGGTTTGACTCAACTCCTTGAGGGGTTCTTGTGATGGGTCTAAGGTCATTGTCCTGTCTTTATTACTGCAGCTTATGAGAATTAATTTAAAGGATGTCATAAACGGTAATGCAAGAATAGTTTTATAACTATCATTCAAACTCATTTATTAGATCGCTGTTGCATACACCCCAGGGCATATTGTTCTCTTCAATAACACCTACTGTGTACTTTATGCTTTTATTTTGTGCTGACTCGTGTCCTCAGTGGGCTTCTGCACAAGGAACTGTAGATGTTAGGGAGTCTGTTATATAGAATGATCCTTGTCAGCACTTTGAGCGTGCTGTTTCTGCACGCACGCTGCTGACTGGCTTGTCAAGTGGAATCAGAGAGATATGGACGCTGAGGCCCAGTGGAACTGGGAGTGAAGGATTAATGTCCATGATGACCCCAGCACCCTCTGCCTGAGAGTTATTAGCTTATGTGGCAGGTATTTGCGGGAGGTTGGTCAACATTCACGGCCACAATTCTGCTTTAAGGAAAGAAAACTGCAGTTTGCATTGCCAACAGCATTTACAAGTCTCGCATAAGGGATGACAAATGCCATTCTTTCTGGAATGTGGCATTTGGGCTTTGTTTTGTGAGAAACTAGTCTTTCTTAATAAAAATAGATTCCATCTGTGCTGGCATATATCAGTGTCCTGGTTTCCTGGCAGACAAATTGAGAGCATTCATTATATTTTGAGAACATACATTGCCTGTTTGTCTGGACAAGTAGCAGGACTCCTGCCAACAGCTCATTCTATGTGACAGATGGATGACAACAGAGAGAAAGAGGGCAAAGATTGTCATTTCTTCTTTCTCTAAACCAAACAGTTCTTTCCTTTCTGTACATCTCTGCAGCTGCTATTTGTACTTGAATGAAATTGTCAATGTCTTTGCTCCTTCCCCTACGATAATCATCATAATTCTTCCAAATAAAATCTCAAAGAAAATGTCATTTATCCTTGAGGCATAAGTTATGTGGTATGGTGGAAGTACAACTCCATGTTCTGCGTTGATTTTCCCCTAGTACTTCAGGCACTGGTGATAATGTGCTCAAAATCCCTTCACCACAATTAGACATAATTCTGTGTTTTACCATAAGACTATAAGACATAGGAGTAGAATAAGGCCATTTGGCCCATCGAGTCTGCTCTACCAATTCATCATGCCTGATCCAATTTGCCTTTCAGCTCCAGTCTCCTGCCTTCTCCCCGTATCTCTTCATGCCCTGACCAATCAAGAATCTATCAACCTCTGCCTTAAATTACATAAAGACTTGACCCCCTTAGCTGCCTGTGGCAAAGAATTCCACAGTTTCACCACTCTCTGGCTAAAAAAAAGCTCCTCTTCATCTCCATTATAAAAGGACGCAGCTTTGTTCTGAGGCTATGTCCTCTGGTCTTAGGGACTCCCACCACAGGAAACATCCTCTCCACATCCACTCTATCGAGGCTTTTCACCATTTGATAGGTTTCAATGAGACCACCCCTCATTATTCTGAATTCCGGCAAATACAGGCTCAGAGCCATCAAACACTCTTTATATGACGTCATTCAATCCTGGAATCATTTTTGTGAACTTCCTTTGAACCTTCTCCAGTTTCAGCACATCCTTGCTAAGATAAGGGGTTCAAAACTGCTTACAATACTCCAAGTGACAACTCACCAGTGTTTTATAAAGAGTCAAATTTACATCCTTGCTTTTATATTTCAGTCCTCTTGAATGCTAACATTGCATTTGCCTTCCTCACCACACACTCAACCTGCAAATTAACCTTTAGGGAATCCTGCACAAGGACTCTCAAGTCCCTGATTTTCTCTCCAGTTAGAAAATAGTCAACCCTTTCATTTCTTCTACAAAAGTGCATGATCATATACTTCCCGACACTGTATTCCAGCTGTCATTTCTTTACCTGCTCTCTTTAAATGCTCCCTTTATTCCCACACTTTGCTTCCTGCCAATCAGCCACTGCTTTATCCGTGCTTGAATCTTTCCTATAATGGTATTGGCTCATAGCTTGTTAAGCAGCTTCATATGTGGTACCATGTCAAAGGCTTTCTGAAAATCCAAGTGCAACACGCTGTAAGGTTTCACTGCTAAGACTAATGTAATGGCTTCTATGTAATGTTTCACTGCTAATATAATGGTTTCTCCATAGCAGCAATGCAGGGGCTATCCAATGGGAGAAATGTTATTCTTTCTGGTGTGTCTGGGAGCTGGGTTTTTCATGGTATTTCATTGGAGAGCGATGGAGAGAGAGGACACAAATGGAGAGAGCCAGAAGACCACTGGACGGAGTGGACTGAGGAGTGAGAATCCGAGGGCCAACTGCGCTTGGAGGTCGACGGGAACAAATGAACAAACAGTGAGCTCCAACAATGCAAAATAGACTTTTTCCTTAACATGGGCCCTTTTACTTTTTATTTTCTTTACTAACTATCTATCCAGATTAAGATTTATAAAGTTCAATCATTTAATTGCATATGGTGTACTGTCGGATATCTTACGGTGTGGATTTGTAACCAGGCAACACACCATGCAGCATCCATACAAACGAGGTTTCTCAGTTTGGCAGGGCCAGGAGTTGTTTTCCCCTTGACATGCTGGCCGAGCCTAGGTGTTACACAAATACACAACATCAACCAATTCTCCATTGTTTATCCTGCTTGCTACTTCTTTGAAGAATTCCAACAGATCTGTCAGGCAAGATTTTCCCTTGAGGGAACTATGCTGACTATGGCTTATTTTATCATGTGCCTCCAAGTACTCTGTGACCTCATTATTAATAATCGACTCCAACATCTTCCCAACCACCGAGGTCACATTAATAGGCCTGTAGCTTCCCTTCTTCTGCCTCTCTCACTTCTTGAAATGTGGAGTGACATTTGCAATTTTCCAGTTTTCTGGAACCATTCCAGAATCTACTGATTCTGAAAGATCGTTACTAATGCCTCCACAATCTCCTCCGCCACCTCTTTCAGAATTCTGTGGTGTACTCCATCTGTTCAATGTGACTTATTTACCTTCCGACATTTCAGTTTCCCAAGAACCTTCTCTCTAGTTATGGTAACTTCACACACTTCATGACTGCTGACACCTGGAACTTCTAACATACAGCTAGTGTCTTCTACCATGAAGACTGATGATGCAAAATACTTATTCAATTCATCTGTCATTGCATTGTGCCCCATTACTACCTCTCCAGCATCATTTTCTGGCAGCCTCTCTTTTACACTTCGTGTATCTGAGGAAACTTTTGGTACCTTCTTTAATATTATTGGCTAGCTTAATTTCCTTCTTTCTTTTCAAATCTTTTTATTATTATTATCCAAAGTTAACAAGAGTACACCGAAGTAGGCAACACTTACAATGTCACAAGAGAAAAAAACACATTGTTTTAAAAATTGAAAAAGTTTGGTGACAAAAAAAAGAGAAAAAAACCCTACTAAAGCAAAGAAAAGTGAGGGAAAAAAACCATTAGGTGTTCAACCCCGGAGCCATGCGTAGCACAAAAAGCTTCTAAAGATAAATATCAAACCGCCAGCAAGAAAAAAAAAGTACCAAAAATTTACAATTAGATCATGGAGGAAATCTATCAATTAACTCAAACGATAGTAACGGCTAACTTAATTTCCTATTCCATCTTTAACTTCTTAATGACTTTTTCAGTTGCGTTCTTTTGCTTTATAAAAGCTTCCCAATCCTCTAACTTCCCACTAATTTTTGCTCTGTTGTATGCCCTCTCTTTGGCTTTTTTGTTTGCTTTGGCTTCTTCTTAGACATGATTGTGTCATCTTGCCTTTAGGATACATATTCCTCTTTGGGATGTATATATTCTATGCCTTCCAAATTGCTTTAATAAATTCCAGCCATTGCTGCTCTATGGTCATCCCCTCCAGTGTTGTTTTCCGATCAATTCTGGCCAACTCCTCTCGCGTGCCTGTGATTCTTTTTACTGCACTCTAATACTGCTACATCTGACCTTAACTTCTCCTTCTCAAGTTTCAGGGTAAATTCAATATTATTATGATCACTTGCCCCTAAGGTTTCTTTTAATTTAAGCTCTCTAATCAATTGATTCATTGCACAATACTCAATCCAGAATAGCTGATCTAAAAAGCCATCTCGAAGGTACTCTAGAAATCCCCCCCCGCCCTTGAAATCCAGCACTAACTTGATTTTCCCAATCTACCTATATATTGAAATCCCCATGACTAATGTAAATTGCCCTTTTGGCATGCATTTTCTATCTCACCTTGTAATTTGTTAGCCACATCCTTACTACTGTTTGGGGGTCCATATACAATTACCATCAGGGTCTTTTTACCTTGCAGTTCCTTAGCTCTATCCTCAATGATTCAACACCTTCTGACCCTGTGTCACCTCTTCCTAATGATCTGATTTCAGTTTTCTTTTCCAATAGAGTAACACTGCCCAGTCTGCCTTCATGCCTGTTCTTGCAGTACAATGCATAAACTTGGACATTAAGCTTTCAGGGGTAATCTTCTTTCAGCCATAATTCAGTGATGCCTGCAACATCATACCTGCCAATCTGCAACTATGCTGAAAGTTCATTTACCATTTTCCATATACTGTGCAAATTCAAATACATCTTCAGTTCTATTTTCATCCTATTCGAATTTGTCTGCCTTTTACATTGCAGCTCATCCTGTTGACTTCAATTTTGCCCTATCAACAGCCTCTCCTCACTACACATTGCCTCTGGTTGTAAACCAGCTACCTCATCTTCAGCACTATTATCAGAATTTTGTAGGGGGGATTATTTTGGAGAGGGATCAAAAACAGCTAAAACAATAAAAAGGCCATTAGGCATGCAAACAAGTAGTTACTTACAGCGTATAGCACAATTGAACAATGGACAAAATTGCGTGAGAACAATCTGCACTGTGCAAACAAAGGTAACCGAAAATGCTCAGAAGTAGCCGAGCTTCAATAAATCATGAACAGTAATGTATGCGTGGTAATATGCCATAACATAGATCATTTAATTGGTCTTGTCTTAGTTTTGTCTCAGTTGTTAATCTTGTCTTGGTTTTCTTTGCTGTTCCCCATTGGTGTTCTCAGAGCTGTATTATAGACAGGCAAACGCAGTTCAAGGATAAAGATTCAGTGAGAAAAGCCTCAGCTCAGAACTTTTTTTTGTAATGTCATAACAAGGCTTAAAGCAAACCGGGTGATATGAGGGTATATTTGTCAACAAGTTTCCCTACAAAGCAAAATAAAAGTTAACTTTAAGGCAGGATTTATATTGGTGGTTGTTTGGGTTTAACGTGAACAAGTTACCGACCAGAGAAAATCCATTCAGCATTTCCTTCTCATGTTTAAGAGCCACCCCTGACATCAGACATGGTTTGAACTCTCCTATTTAATTCCACCATCTCATTATTCACGACTTCAAGTTGTCATTAACTGCTGCAGAATAATTCATACATCTTATAATTTTCACTTATTGTTGCCAATTATCACCTATCCAACTGACCAAACACACTTTGTCAATTTTGTGTTTAACAGGTCAATCCTATTCAATATTTTTAATATTAAGACTTAATATTTTGTCTAGTTTATCAATTGATTTCCCAAATCTTTTAAATTGAGGCTTCACCTCAATTTTTTACCACTTCTCCATTCATTTTGTTATGTGGTGACTTTGCTGTAGACATTGCTCCAAATTATTCAGGTTATATATAACATTTTTTTTCTTTTCTAATTGCATCACTCGTTTTCCCAAGGGAACAAATAGGCTGAGTGTCTGATTAATGCTCTTTTCAAAGGCTTGCTGTGCTAACGCTATCCCTTCATTGTTAATACTCATCTTTCTTACTGTGCATTTGTTGGATTTAAGTCACATTTTCAGTTTGTATAAGTAATCATATCCTATTTAAAAAAACATTTAACTGCTTCATCAATTTCTTCCACATTCTGTTTTTATATTCCATGAAACTTAACTAGCTAACAATCCTTTATTTTTGTATCCATACTATTTACACAGAAAACAAATAATTGCATGAAACCATGATGAAGCTGTATTTGAACTATTTTGTTCAGCTTTGGTCATCCTGTTATATGAAGCTGGATGAGGCATATGAAGATGCTTTCAGGACTCAAGCAACTGAGTTGTAGAGAGAGGTTAATTTGTTATGTGTAGGAGAAAGAGGAATGATTTTATAGAGGTGAATTAAATCATGAAGGACATAGATAGATTAAATGCACATAGTTTCTTACCCACGGTCTGAGTATCAAGAACTAGAGGGCATAGACTTAAGATGAGCGTGGAGAGACAATGTGATCTTTACCTCTCATTCACTTTGAAGGCATGCAGCAAGCAACTCAGATCACTGGAAAGATACTGCCAGCATTGATTCCCCCAAATCCCCAAATTCTCTGGTAGTATACAATATGGGAATCAATGTCAACACAGCAATGAAGCTCTCATTACATTCAAACTGGTTCAATAGGTGAGCCCACTTTGTACCCATGCCCAAACTCCCAAAAACAGCTACTCTTCTCTGAGCTCTAACATTGCAAGAGATTCCTTAGAAACATGTAAAGCACCTTGAGGATGTTTTCAAGGTCTTCGTGAGAAATGTAATATTCTAACCAACTTTTGTGAATCCCCGGATAATGTTTGACTAAAATAAAAAAGGATTACTGAGAAAGACACTGCAAATTGTGTGCTTCTTCATTGATAGGGTGTGCAAATCCATCATGAAAATGGCAGAACAGCTAAACCACTCCATATACTAACCAACCTGAACAGCCTAAGAAAGAAGAATTCTTTCCACTCCAATTACAAAGGGAAGTCAAATTATCTGAAAGGAATTTGTGTTATTGGGAAGCTAATTTTGGAGGGTACTACAGCAGCGAAATGAATGAGAAACAAAGTGAGAGCAAGAATAATTTTCTGCTGCCCAGACTGTGTTGTAAACCATATAACAAAAATCATATAAAAGCTTGTATTTTATTGGGAACATACTGAGACTTAGCAAAATGATTCAGATCAGAAGTTTAATTAAAAAGATTGTTTGCAAGATTGGAAAACTTATCATTCAGATGGATTTATCTTACAATCCAGTGTTCAGCAGAGGGAGACACAGATCCCACTGACAAATTTCCAACAGTGATACAAAATCACTGTCTGGTATGGGGAGAGGGGCTACTGCACAGGACCAAAATAAGCTGCAGAGGGTTGTAAATGTAGTCAGCTCCATCTTGGGTACTAGCCTACAAAGTACCCAGGACGTCTCCAAGGAGCGGAGTCTCCGAAAGGCCGCATCCATTAATAAGGAACTCCAGCACCCAGGGTATGCCCTTTTCTCACTGTTACCATCAGGTGGGAGGTACAGAAGCCTGGAATTCAGCAATTCACAAACAGCTTCTTTCCCTCTGCCATCCGATTCCTAAATGGACATTGAACCCTTGGACACTACCTCACTTTTTAAAAACGTATAGTATTTCTGTTTTTTGCACGATTTTTAATCTATTCAATATACATATACTGTATAAAGTATACTGAATAAGATTTACTTATTTATTATTATTATTTTCTTCAATATTATGTATTGCATTGAATTGCTGCTACTAAGTTAACAAATTTCATGTCATATGCTGGTGATAATAAATCTGATTCTGATTCTGATTCTGAAATATGCCATTGTTACAAGAGGAGAAAGCAGCAGATTCAGAATCCCGTTTAGGTTACAAGTCACTGGATTCTTTGGTGAACCTAAATGACACAAAGAAGAGAAGGGAAGGTGATTTTAAGGTTCCTGGGACATCATAGTTCTTTCTTGGTGTTTTTAAAACTGTATCATAGATTCAATGTTTTCATTCAAACTGCAGTGGCGTGGTCACTGTTGGCAGGAGAGTAGCATTCAGTATTTTTGTGTGTGTGTGTGTGTGTTGGGGGAGTGGGGAGGTGGGAGGGGGGTGATCACAGTCAAATTCAGCAATTTCTTCACATCCCTTATTGGCAAAATGAGTCTGTGACGACAGGATGAGTTATTCCCCTGGACTCTCTTCATTTTCACTTAAACTTCTATCAGATTATTGATTTAAATTTTCATCCAAAGTTCAGCACCTAGGAAAGTGCTGCACATCCATAGGCCAGATTACCTAACTCACACAATGCATTGCAAACCGGGACGCAGGGAGATCTTCTCACAGAAAGAAAGGACCTAATTTCCACACCGTATTTGAGGAGATGTCTCAAAGTTATTGACAGCAAATGAATTGCTCAAAGCCTAGTCATTATCATATTAGAATGGTGACCAATTTCCACATAAACATTCTACTAATCAACAGCTTAGTAGTAACTATCTGTTTTCAATTTATACTTGAATGGGATTGGCTCATGTCTGTGTGAACACCTGCTAAAACCATAAAGCTATAACATATTAGAGCAGAATAAGCTCACTTAGCTTATCGAGTCTGTCCTGCCATTTTTTTCAATCTGTTCTTCCACCTTCTCCTTGTAACCCGTAAGACTTATACCAATTAAGAACCTATAAAGCTCTGCCTAAATACACTTAATGATTTGGCCTCAGCAGCCTCTATGGCAAAGAATTCCAATGATTCATCAATCTGCAGCTGAAGAAATCGGAATCAAATCTATTATCTCTGACTTATACGACACAAAATTTGTTGTTTTGCAATAGAGTGCAAGCCATAAAAATTACCATAAGTTACAAAAATAAAGAAATCATGCCAAAGGTGATAAGAAGGTAGTCTTCACGGGTTCATTGAACATTTATAAATCTGAAGGTGGAGGGAAGATGTTATTCCTGAAAAGGTGAATGTGATTATTCTGTAGTATTAAGAAGAGGACATGTCCTGGATGTTGATGGTCCTCAGTGATAAATGCTGCCTTCTTGAGGCATCACCTCTTGAAGATGCCCTTGATAGTGAGGAGGGTTGCACCTGTGATAGAGCTGACTGTGTCTACAACCCTCTGCAGCCTCTTGTAAACCTATGTACTCAAACCTCCATACCAATCTGCAAGGTACAACTGCAGAAAGTTGCAAAAGTCTTTGGTGACGTGCAGAATCTCTTCAAACGCTTAATGATGTTGAGCTGTTGGCATGCCTTCTTTGTGATAGCAGCAATGTCTTGAGCCCAGAATAGATCTTTTGATATGCTGATGCCCTGGAGTTGAAATTGCTCATCTGTTTTCATTGCTGACCCCTTACTGAGGACTGGTGTCTGTTCTGCTGGCTTCATCTTCCTGAAATCCACAATCAACTGCTTTGGTCTTGCTGATGTTGAGTGTGAGGTTGCACCTGTGTTGGCTGCCAGCAAGGAGGAGATGTTCTTATTAATCCACAATGATTGCAGTCTCATTTTAAGGAAGACAGCAATCCATTTGCTGAGAGAATTACAGAGGCCCAGGTTTTGAAACTTGCTGATTAATACTTATAGAATGATGGTATTGAATACTGAGCTGTAATTGATAAAACAGCAGTCCCTTTGAATCAGTTTTACAGAAAATACTTTATTCTGAGGTTGTGCCCTTGTATCCTAGACAATTCTACTAATGGAAATGTGAACTCCATGTCCATTCTATCCAGGCCCTTCAGTATCCAGTAGGTTTCAGTGAGATCCCCACTTATCTTTCTGAAATCCATCAAGTACAGGTCCAGAGCCATCAAGCACGCCTCTTACATTAACCCCCTCATTCCCGAGATCATTGAAACATCCCAGGAGCCTTTGAAATAAAGTCATGAGATCTTTCGATTCATCTGATAATAGCTCTGAAAGCGCAGCATTCCATTAGCACTGAACCTTAGGACATATCCTCAAATCATTGAATGGAGCTTCAATGATAATTCTAACTCAATGTTCCACAGACCCATCTGGGGCTGACTTCAAATACAGGCTGATTTCCCCAACATGCAAGAAGGTTGATAATACAGACCCTCCTGAATAAATAAGGAAAGTTTGGAAGAAAGCTTGAGCTTCATTGAGTGGAGCATAAAAAGAGATTTGGAAAAAATGATGGAACTAACCTTCTTTGGATACATTCAGCTATGTGTGTTACACATGATTTCAAAGTCTTTGATTTAATTGCAAGCAAAATTCTTACTCCATTGCTAAGGTTAATTTTAACAAGCAGACAAAAATGCACATCTGCGTACAAAAGAAAGTTTTAATTGCTTAATGAATATTGCACACTTAATGGAAATACATCTTTAAGAAAACAATAAAACCCCTAACATATGTTTATTGTCTAAGTAAATCAACATTTATTTATATGGTTCAACCCTGCTGTGCAAAAATATTCTTTTTTTAATAAATCAGTATTGATTAGTGAACCATACCAGATTATTTATCTTAAAATTGCTAACTACTAAATGAAAAATGTAGTAATAGATGGTGGAAGACAAATAAAGTCTGTAATTGGGTTGGCAGAGTCCCCTGCTGACATTAGTGAGGAGATTAAATTTGAGATTTGATTGGTTGAGACAGCTGGTATTAATGCACCATAAAGTTTGTATCCTAAATTGGTCATTATCCAGTAATGACAACAATTAACATTGTGCCATGTTTTATTTTCACACTGGGAGTGCTGAGTTGATTGGAGCACTGGGCTGTGCCTTGTGGATTAATTTAGTTTCAATTCACTATTTCTGCTGAAATCAACTCTGAATCCTCATTGTGTTTAGTTGAAGACCAACCACTGAGTCTCACAGGACAGAACACCTTCTAATCCATTTAACTTTGCTCGCATGAATGGACAAGGCTTAGAACTTGCCACTTCCTGAATGTTTGGGGAGAAAACCACATTGTAAGTTAACTATATTTGTCTAAGTGACTGTGTAATCCTAACTTTTAAAAGGAGAAGCTTGTACTTATATTGACATGTTTAAATTATCCCTGCATCACTGTGTGCTTTAAAATGGATTGATTGGTAGCTCTAAAGCAGCTGGTTTCAATGAAGCTGCTGGAACAAGATGGTTTTTGTCACTTAGCAATTGGAGCAGAGAGCATTGTTAACAACTCCCTGATCTCACTCATAAATTCACTGATGTTGAACCATGAGATTTCCCTGCAGGGGGAAATCCATGTTTAACAATATGCCCTCAAGCGATCTCTGAATAAAGAATGTCAGTCTGTGTGAGGTGGGGCACTCTCAGTAGCAATCTACTTTTTTTTTCGGAGAAACAGTGCATAATTGGCGCTCCTGGCTCTTCGAGCCGTGCCGACCAACAGCAACCCTCGATATATCTAATTTAATACTCACCTAATTACAGAACTTCCAATGACAAATTAAAATACAAACACGAGGAAATCTGCAGATGCTGGAAATTCAAGCAACACGCACAAAATGCTGGTGGAATGCAGCAGGCCAGACAGCATCAAATTAACCTATCCAGTAAGTCTTTGGACTGTGGGAGGAATTGGGAACATTCAGAGAAATTCCATGCATCCCACGGGGTGGGTGTACGGAAGATGCCGGGATTGAACTCTAAACTCTTAACACCCCGAGCTGCAACAGCATCACACTAATGGCTTCACTACCATGGCACTGCTTGTGTGTCAGGAAGCTGTAGGTTCAAATCTCACCCAGGAGGCTTGGGACGTTAAATCTGATTGACATTCTGTTGCAGTTTTGTCAGATTTCCATGCCTTTCAGATGTGATGTCAGCTGGGCTTGAACCAACCACTTTGAAGAAAAGTTGGGGGTGGGTGTTACCTCCACTGTGCTGAAAGTTCAGTCATGGGCACTAGCTTCACCGATGTTAAGGACACCTTCAAGAAGGTAGCATCCATCATTGAGGATCACTATCACTCAAGACATGCCTTTTTCTCAATGTTAACATTAAAGAGTAGGTACAGGTGCAGGAGGATTTCAGGAACAGCTTCTTCCCCTGCACCTATGTACACTACCTCAGTATTTCTTTTGTTCTATTTTGCATTACTTATTTAATTTAATATGTGTGTCTGTATGTGTGTGTATATATATATATATATAAAATAGTTTTGTAAAATTATGTATTGCAATGTACTGCTGCTGCAAACCAACAAATTTCATGACACATGTCATTGAGTTTAAGTCTGATTCTGCATGTTCAAGGTCAGCATTGTAACATAGCAACAAAGACCTTTTTCATCACTGACATTTTAGGCCATATGATGATTCAAATAAATAAACTTCTCCTTCAGAAATGGCCACTAACCACATGTGATTCACTGCAAATCCAGTTGTGCTTAATGAATCTGGTCAGTGAACCAAAAAATAATCAACAGATAGTTCTTTTGATAACTGTTCTAAATATCCAAGTGAATGCAAACCATTGAGTACTGAGTAAAGAGTAAAACTTAGGGGAATGTGAAGTGTATATACATTTATTTGAGTCCTGCCGAAGGGTTTCGGCCCAAAACGTCAACTGTACTTTTTTTTTATAGATGCTGCCTGGCCTGCTGATTCCTTCGGCATTATTTTGTACGTTGCTCGGATTTCCAGCATCTACAGATTTTCTCTTGTTTATACATTTATTTGTTCATATTTACTCAATATTTGGGATCTGGGATCAGCTGTGATGTCTTCATTTATTGCCCATTCCAGTCTGGTGGTGGACTGCTTTCATAAACCGCTAGTGCAGAGAAAATCAACACAAGCACACCTCAAGGTTGCGTCTTAGCCCACTGCTCTTCTCATCTTGCATTCATAATGATAAGGCTAGGCACAGCTCAATTACCATCAATAAATTCCATGGTTGTCAGAATCTCAAATAGTGATGAGAATGTGTCTAAGACAAAGATAGACCAAATGGTTGAGTGGTGTCACACCAACAACCTAGCACACAATGACAGCAAGAACGAGGAAATGACTGTAGTCCTCAGGAAGGAGAAGTCAGGAGAACCCCAACTAGTCCTTACTGATGACTGGGCAGTGGAAGAGGTGAGCAGCTTCAAGTTCCCGAAAGTCAACATGTTCCAGCATCATTCCTGAGCTCAACAAACTGATGTAATTATGAAGAAGGCACACTTGCAGCTAAACTTCATTAGTAGTTTCAAGAGATTTAGTAGGTCAACAAAGACTCCAGCAATTTTCTATAGATATTTGATGGAGAGTATTCTGACTGGTTACATCACCGATGGAGCCTCCAATGTGTAAGATTGAAAGAGGCTGTAGACTCATACAGCTCCATCACTGTTACAATCCTCGCTAACATCAATGATGTCTTCAAAAGCTAGTGCCTCAAGAAGGTGGCATCCATTATTAGGAATGAGAATGCATAGGACCCAGTCCACTTCACCTCTCACATTAAATATATGCTCTCCAATTTTAATTCTCCTTTCTTGGGAACAAAGACTATTCTAATGGAGAGATCACTTGTACTACCAAAATCAACTAATAATATTACAAAGACGAGAAAATCTGCAGTTGCTGGAAATCTAAGCAACACACACAAAATGCTGGAGGAACTCAGCAGGCCAGGCAGCATCTTTGGAAAAGGGTAAACACTCAACATTTTGGGCTGAGACTGTTCAGCAGGAGTTACCGTATAAATAGCATCAAAAAAATCAAGAACATAAGAAAGTAACTGACTTGAAGACCATAAGACAGAAGCATTCGGCCCATGAAGCACACGGTATTGGGGGTAAGGTATTGGTGTGGGTGGAGAGTTGGTTAGCAGACAAAGAGTGGGAATAAACGGGACCTTTTCAGAATGGCAGGCGGTGACTAGTGGGGTACCGCAAGGCTCAGTGCTGGGACCCCAGTTGTTTACAATATATATTAATGACTTGGATGAGGGAATTAAATGCAGCATCTCCAAGTTTGCGGATGACACGAAGCTGGGCGGCAGTGTTAGCTGTGAGGAGGATGCTAAGAGGATGCAGGGTGATTTGGATAGGTTGGGTGAGTGGGCAAATTCATGGCAGATGCAATTTAATGTGGATAAATGTGAAGTTATCCACTTTGGTGGCAAAAATAGGAAAACAGATTATTATCTGAATGGTGGCCGATTAGGAAAAGGGGAGGTGCAACATGACCTGGGTGTCATTATACACCAGTCATTGAAAGTGGGCATGCAGGTACAGCAGGCGGTGAAAAAGGCGAATGGTATGCTGGCATTTATAGCGAGAGGATTTGAGTACAGGAGCAGGGAGGTACTACTGCAGTTGTACAAGGCCTTGGTGAGACCGCACCTGGAGTATTGTGTGCAGTTTTGGTCCCCTAATCTGAGGAAAGACATCCTTGCCATAGAGGGAGTACAAAGAAGGTTCACCAGATTGATTCCTGGGATGGCAGGACTTTCATATGAAGAAAGACTGGATGAACTGGGCTTGTACTCGTTGGAATTTAGAAGATTGAGGGGGGATCTGATTGAAACGTATAAGATCCTAAAGGGATTGGACAGGCTGGATGCAGGAAGATTGTTCCCGATGTTGGGGAAGTCCAGAACGAGGGGTCACAGTTTGAGAATAGTGGGGAAGCCTTTTAGGACTGAGATTAGGAAAAACTTCTTCACACAGAGAGTGGTGAATCTGTGGAATTCTCTGCCACAGGAAACAGTTGAGGCCAGTTCATTGGCTATATTTAAGAGGGAGTTAGATATGGTCCTTGTGGCTATGGGGGTCAGGGGGTATGGAGGGAAGGCTGGGGCGATGTTCTGAGTTGGATGATCAGCCATGATCATAATAAATGGCGGTGCAGGCTCGAAGGGCCGAATGGCCGACTCCTGCACCTATTTTCTATGTTTCTATGAAGTCTTCTCTGTCATTCCATCATGGCATATTTATTAACCCCCTCAACCCTATTCTCCAGCCTTCTCCCCATAACCTTTGACACCCTTACTAATCAAGAACCTCTCTACCTCTGCTTTAAATACTGCATACCCAATGACTTGTCTTTCACAGCCATCTGGGGCAATCAATTTTACTGATTCACCACCCACTAGCTAATGAAATTCGTCTTCATCCCTGTTCTAAAGAGACATTTTTCTATTCCAAGACTGTCTCTTCTGGTCCTAGACTCCCCCACTAGAGGAAACATCCTCCCCACACCCACTCTATCTAGGCCTTTCAATATTCAATGAATTCCAATGAGATCCTCCCACCCCCATTCTTCTAAACATGGGGGGGGGGGAGGGGGGAGGAATGGAAGCAAATATTGAAGGTGTTGAAAGTAAAGAGAAATTTAACGTAGAAGACAATTGCCAGTATGATAGAGCTGTCTGGGATGATCTGTTCCTGTGATGTAAATACCAGAGGGAAGAAATCATTAGGTACAAAGCTCAAGGAGCTGTCCTTTTGAAGTAGCAGATAACTGGCAACAATAAGTAAAGTACTTTACAAGCCATTGTCACAGCTGGTAGAAATTGTGCGACCTTCAACAACCACCGTGTACAGTTTTATAAAAAGGGAACAATAATCTTGTAATAAAACAAAGAATTTCAAAAGAGATCGAAACATTTTATAAGTGATTCATTTGCATAACAAATTAATGCAAAACCACAGTGAGCATTGCTAAACTAACCATTCTCAGACTAAACTGCAGGATTTGATAATTAGCCTGGTAAAATATGACATGTCCAGCTATTTGTAACAATGGATAATTTGAGCCAAATTATATTGGATTTCAACTAATTATATGTTCTTTTTACACCCATTTTCACTGCTGATTCAAGACAATGTTAAAGGAAAATTTAATTAAAGGTCACTGAATGACTTGAGCAAAAAGAAGTCAGATGACATCTTTTTAATTAAACAAATGTAACTATTTCATAGTCTCACTAACATGGAAAATATTCACTGCCTTCTCGAGGCTTCTAGCTTTTGAATCCTTCTCGAAATTGACCTTGATGGAAAGATCTTCTCACTACGGGCTACTGACACTTCAAGGAAATGCTTTCATGACTTTTGAAATGGTGCAATGACTTTATAACTTTGCACTTGAATGAAGCTTCAAAACCTCAGATGTCTTTCATCAACGATGACTTTTATCAGGTGGACAACAAAGTTCTTCCTGACTCCAAACAGCCAATTTCATCATCCAGCAGCAAAGTTCTTTAAAATACTAGAGTCAATGGCAGAGAAATTCATCAGATTGTTTCTGTAAGTAGTCGATTCGTACTGCAAACTATGGTTCATCTTTTTAAAGGGATTTTAAAGGTTGTTTCAAATATTCTAGCTACAGTATTTTTCATTAAGTAGAATACAAACTGCAGAAATCAAACTGGTTACAAACAACAAGTCACGTAGTAAATATTTTTGGACAAGTCTCTTTGTTAGTCCAAATGAAGGGTTTCTACCTGAAACACTAACTACTATTTCCCTCTATAGATACTGACTGACCCATTGAGTGCCCCCAGCTGTTTGTTTCTCGCTCACATTCCCTGCATCCGTAGTCACTTGCATCTCTGTCTCTCATTAAGATGATTACCACATTGTGGCAAGTTTGCTAACTATATGGCATTCCCTGATTCATAAAATAATTCCATAAATACAGTGTGTTTATAATATTTATATAAGAATTGGGAGCTTATAAAATGTGATTAAGAATTTAAACTTGGCTGTCTGAAGCTGTTCTGCCACGTAATAAGATCATGGCTCACCCAATTGTAACCTCTTACTTGAGAAGAATCAATCAACCATTGCCTTGAAAATATTCAAAGATTCTGCTTATCCACATTATGAAGAAAAGAACTTTGAAGACACATGACCCTCCATGAGAGACAAAAAAATGTATCTCTGTCTAGTATGAATATCCCCTCTTTTTAAACAGCGACCCCTCATTCCAGACTCTCTAATGTAAGGAAAGATCCTCCTCACATCACTCTGACAAGACCCCCAGCATCTTATTTATTTCAATCAAGTCCACTTTCACTCTTCTAAACACAAGCTGTTGCAAATAGGACAAAACAGGAAAATAAACATAATTTCAGGCAGGAACAATAGTCTTTACTCCAGCAAAATATTAATCCATTGCATTCTAACAAAGTTACCAACTTTCTTATCAGAAGTTTTGAATTTTCTCTCTGTTTAGGAAATAGACTATGCCTTTATTCCTTCCACCAAAATGCATGACTATATACTTTCCTACACCATATTCCATCTGCAAATTCTTTGCTCGTTCTTCCACTCTGTCCAGTCCTTTTGCAGACTTCCTGCTTCGTCAACACTACTTGCCCATCCACCTGTTTTAGTATTGCCTGCAAGCTTTGCTACAAAGCCATCAATTCCATCATCCAAGTCATTCATATATAATATGAAAGGAAGCAGTTCCAACACTGACCTCTTCAGAACACATCTAATCACTGGCAGCCAACTGGAAAAGTTCATCTTTTTTCTCACTCTTTGCCTCCTGCCAGATACCAATCTTTAGCCATGCTAGTATCTCATCTTGTTAAGCAGCCTCATGTCAAAGGCCTTCTGAAAATCCAAGTAAATAACATCCACTGACTCATATTTGTATATCTTGCCTGCTATTTTCTCAAAGAATTCCAACAGATTTGTCAGGCAAGATTCCCCTTAAGGAAACCATGCTGACTTTAGCCTATTTTATCATGTGCCACCAAGTACTGCAAAACCTCATCCTTAATAATAGACTCCAACATCTTCCCAACCACTGAAGTCAAGTTAACTGACCCATAATTTCCTTTCTTCAGCCTCCCTCTCTTCTTAAAGAGTGGAGTGACATTGGCAATTTTCCAGTCCTCTGGGATCATTTCTGAATCTAATGATTTTTAAAAGATCATTGCCTATGCCTCCACAGGCTCTTCAGCTACCTCTTTCAGAACCCTGAGTGTAGTCCATCTGGCCCAAGTGATTTATCTACTTTCAGACCTTTCATCATACCAACCACCTTCTCCATAGTATTAACAACAACACTGTCTTCTACCCTCTGACTGTCTAGAATTTCTGGTATACTGCTAGTGTCTTTCATATTGCAGACTGACACAAAATATTTATAAGTTCCTCTGCCATTTCTTTGTCACCATTACTACCTTTCCAACGTTATTTTCTAATGGTACGATATCCACTCTCAATTCTCTTTTACTCTTTATATATTTGAAAAAACTTTAGTTATCCCCTTTTATATTGTTAGCTAGATTCCATATTTCTTTCATTTCTCTCCATTCTTTCTTCAGTTGCCTTCTTTTGTTTTTTAAAAGCTTCCCAATCCTGTAACTTCCCAAGCATCAAGGACATCTTCAAAAGACGATGCCTTAAAAAGGCAGCATCCGTCATTAAGAAGTCCCATTACCCAGGACGTGCCCTCTTCTCATTGCAACCAACAAGGAGGAAGTACAAGAGCCTGAAAGCAGACAATAAACATTTTAGGAACTGTTTTTTTCACACTACCATCAAATTTCTAAATGGACTCATATACACTACCTTACAATTTTGTTTTCTTTCTTCCTGCTCTCTTTTTGCACTAATTATTTAATTGAATTATATACATATATACTGTATATTTCTTATTGTAGTTTATATGTGTATTATATATGCAACGTACTGCTGCCACAGAACAGCATACAGTATTTCTCTACATATGCCAGTGATATTAAACCTTATTCCGCTTCTGATTCATTGTTTATCATATTAAATACTGCGGGAAAGATTCAGGGTGAGCTCTCTTGTCTGGACTGCTATTCCTATAGGGATGAAGGCCACCTCTTCTCATCATTGTGTCTCACAATTTGTCACTGCATCAAGAGTTCAAGTGAGCATTGTATTCATCTGCTTTGATCGCCATCCAGGTGGCTCCTTAAACACTGGGACTTCTCAGTATTGCTGACTTCCTACTGATTGTACTCAGGTACGAAAAGGATTCCATGAATAATCTGGATTGTTACCTCACCAGCAAAGTTTTGCAGTCTTTCAGGGTTCAGTTGATTATGGATCATGAGAAGGTTTTTGTGATGGAGGATGTTTCTGAGAAGCACCCCTGATCACTGATCCCCAGGAGGACCACATAGTGCGACATTTTCAGCAGGTTACGCTATTCCATCGGTCAAATCTACTTTCAGCTTCCCTTTGTTTGCCAATTGCTTTCTAATACAAGGAGAGAATCAATGTGGGAAATACCACTGGTCTACACAAAGTGTGATTGTTGTACCAGCAGCACGTTGTGGGAGCTCAGCTGTACCACCTGGAGATTTCACTAGGACTTACTGCATGCTATACAACCTATCCATTGCTGAAGGGACAATAACAGGGAGAAGCCAAAGGGGCAACAGGAGCAGAAACAAGATGAGGAGGAGCAGGAGAGGACATAAGCCCCTTGCACCTGCTCAACCATTAAGCAGGATCTTGATCTTTGATCACAACTCCAGTTTCATATTTGATTCTCAAGGCTCCTTCTGCATCTGGAAATCTAAAAATATCTGCAGTATTCAAGTTCAAGTTTATTGTCATTCAGCCATGTATACAGCTCAACAAAGTAAGATCTGTCTGGGATCAAGGTGCAAAATAGAGCACATACATCACATATTGCTCTGCTTTGAACGTAATCAATGTCAGAATCCTAGGATAAAGAATTACAATGAGTCACTACCTCTGAGTGGAGACATTCTCTTCATTTCAGACCTTTTTGCCCCCTATTTCATGACTCCCAGTCTAGCAGAATCCTCCATATTGGGCCATATCTCATATAACCATGGTTCAGACCGCAGGGCAGAGATTGAGTGATGGAGTGACATAATGTCATGACAACAACATTTACCCCAGTGTCCACAAAACAAAAGCTGGTTATTGACCTCTGGAGTGCGGGGCGGGGTGGGGTGAGGTGTAGTGCACATGCTCCTGACTGTATCAACGGTGTTGTGGTTGAGAGGGTTGAGAGATTTGCATTTCTTGGAGGGAACATCACAATTAGCCTGTTTGGTCCATCCACAATATTACCACAACCAAGGAAACTCACCAATGCCTCAAGTTCCTCAGGGGACTAAAGAAATGTTTCGTGTCTGCGTCAACCATTGCCAATTTTTATTGATGCACCATGAAAAACATTCTCTCTGGATACATAACAACTTGAAATGGCAACTGCTCTGCACGTGACAGCAAGAAACCGCAGAAAGTTGTGAACACAGCTCAGCACATCATAGAAACTAGCCTCCTCTCCATAGACTCTGTCTATTCTTTTTTGCTGCCTCAGTAAAGCAGCCAACATAATCAAAGATCCCACCCACCCTGGACATTCTCGCTTCTCCCCTCTTCCATTGGGAAGAAGATACAAAGGCCTGAAAGAATGGACTATCAGGGTTGACAACACCCTCTACTTCACTGTTGCAAAATTATTGAATGATTCTCTAGAATGTGGAGAGACTCTTGACCTTACAATCTACCCCGTCATGATTTTACACCTTATTGTTTACCTGTACTGCACTTTCTCTGTCATTCTTACACTTTGTTTTGCATTCTGCTATTGTTTCATCTTGTTCTATGTATCTGTTCTTGTACATTGCACTATGTGTACAGATCTGATCTGTATGAACAGTTTGCAAGACAAGTTTTTCACTGTATTTCGGTACATGTGAAATTAATACGTGATCATTCAAAGCCCAACTCTAATTCATCCACCCTGCATCTGCCCTGCTAAGTCCAGTAACAGACTGCCCAATCAGTGCTGGGAACAGCGCGAAGAGGAGTAAATAAAAGTATAGAAGGGCAAGCGGAGTGGTCATTTTGGGGAGTGGACCAGTTGTGTGTGGGGATGTCAGGTTTTGGCTCAAAGAAGACTTCAGCTTGGAAGAGGCATTGGCTCTGGGTAAGTTGTCCTGGTAAGCTTCTGTTAAGTTTCCCTTTTTATGTATGGTGTCGGGGGGTACTTAATGTAGCTTAAATGGCCATTGTGTGTTCTTCGTGCCGGATGTTGGAGTCCTGGGAGACCCAGAGTCTCCCAAGGAACTACATCTGTGTGCATCCAGCTGCAGTTCCTTGTAGACCGTGTTAGGAATCTGGAGCAACAACTGTACGATCCTCAGCTTGTACGGGAGAGTGAAGAGATCATTGATTGGAATTACAGAGAAATAGTCACCTAAGTTGTAGGAGGTGGGCAGCTGGGTGACTGTCAGGAGAAAGAATGGGAAGATGTATAGGCAGTTAGCACAGAACACCCCTGTGGCCATTCCCTTCAATAATAAGTATACCGTTTTGAATACTCTTGTAGGGGATGATTTCCCTGGGGAATGCCATGAAGACCAGGGTCCATGGTGCAGGAGTGAAAGGGGGAGAAGAGGGGAGTAGTAGTGACAGGGGACTCAATAGTCAGAGGAACAGGCAGGAGATTCTGTGGATGAGTATGGGACACCTGGATGACATGTTGCCTCCCAGGTGCCAGAGTCAGGGATGTCTTGGATCGTGTCCACAGCATTTTGGAGGGGGAGGGAAAGCAACTAAATGTCTTGGTAGATATTGGTAGCAAGGGAAAACAAAGAGGTACTGAAGAGAGAATTTAGAGAGCTAGGCAAAAAGCTGTGGGCATGTGGCCAAGTGGTTAAGGCATTGGACTAGCGACATGAAGGTAGTCAGATCGAGCCCCAGCCGAGGCACGTGTTATGTCATTGAGCAAGGCATTTAATCACAGATTGCTCTGCGACGATGCTGCTCCTAATGCCCTTCCCTTGGACAACATCGGTGTCGTGGAGAGGGGAGACTTGCATCATGGGCAACTGTTGGTCTTCCATACAACCTTGCCCAGGCCTGCGCCCTGGAGAGTGAAGACTTTCCAGGCGCAGATCCATGGTCTCACAAGATTAACGGATGCCAAAAAAAAGACAAAAAGCTGAGAAGCAGGACCTCCAGAGTAATTTCTGAATTGCTACCTGAACCATGCGCCAGTGAGGGTAAAAAACAAGATGATTTGGCAGATAAATCTGTGGCTGAGAAGCTGCTGCAGGGGGAAGGGCTTCAGGTTTTTGGATCCTTGGGATCTCATCTGAGGGAGGTATGACCTGTACAAAAGAGATGGGTTGCATCTGAACCTGAGGGGGACTATATTCTTGTGGGCAGGTTTGTTAGAGTTGTTGGGGAGGGTTTAAACTAATTTGGCAGGATGGTGGGAACTGGAGTGAAGGGACTCAGGATAGGACGGATGTTAAAAAAGCAAAGATAACATGCAGTCAGACTGTCCAGAAGGGCAGGCAGATGAAAGGACAAAATTGCAGCCAGCAGAGTGAGTATCAATGCATAAGGGATAAGAAATCAAGAAGGGTAACAAATATAGTACTCAAAGTGTTTGATCTCAGTGCATGGAATATAAGAAATAAAGTGGATGATCTTGTTGCACTATTACAGATTGTTGGGTATGATGTTATGCCATCACTGAACCGTGGCTGAGGATGAGAGCTGAATGTCCAAGGTGACACATTGTATCGGACGGATAGGAAGGTAGGCAGAGGAGATGGTATGGCTCTGCAGGTAAAGAATGGCTCAAATCATTAGAAAGATGTCTGAATTATGTTAAGAAGGCACTATCAAATTAGTCATTACTCTCTTTATCGTTGATTGGAGAAAAAATTAATTCTATTAAAATGAATATTTTGCCTAAATTTTTATATTTATTTCAGGCCGTACCTGTTTTTATTCCTAAATCTTCTTTAGATTCTTTGGATTCTGTTATATCTTCTTATATATGGAAAAATAAAATTTCTTGATTAAATGAAGATCATCTTCAAGAAGCTAAAAAGAATGGAGGTTTAGCCTTACCCAATTTTAGGTTTTATTACTGGGCAGTCAACTTACAGAATCTTACGTTTTGGTTGTATTATATTAATCGAGAGGACTGTCCGGTCTGGGTTTCTTTAGAAACTAATTCTGTTAATAAATTTTCTATCATTTCTCTTCTTGGATCCTCAATTACTGTATCTTTAAGTAATTTAATTGATAATTTTGTAGTTAAACACACTTTGAGGATTTGGGTACAATTTAGAAAATATTTTGGTTTATTGAGTTTTTGACTTTCAATTCCCATTTTTTCTAACTTTTTTTTAAACCTTCTATGACTGTAGTTTTTAAAGAGTAGAATAGATTGGGTATTAAATGTTTTCAGGATTTGTTTGTTAGAGATAGTCTCTCTTCATTTGAACAACTGTCAGCTAAATATAGCCTACCCAAAACCCACTTTTTTTGATATTTACAAATTAGAGACTTTTTGTGTTCTCAAGTACATACATCTCCTAAAAGTCCAGGTAAGAACTTATTTGATGCAATTTTTAATTTGAAACCCTTCCATAATGGATCTATATCTAATATCTATGGTATGTTTTTGGGAATGAAAAATATCCCTTTAGACAAAATTAAAAATCTCTGGGGACAAGATTTACAGATTCCAATTTCTGAGGATACTTGCAATGAATTTTTTTAATTGGTTAATACCTCATCATTATGTGCTCATCATTCCCTTCTACAATTTAATGTGGTTCATAGGGCACACGTGACTAAAGATAAGCTGTCTCATTTTTATTTGGATATATCTCCCTATTGTGATAGATTGTCGATGGAGAAGCTTCACTAATTCATATGTTTTGGACGTAGCTGTGGAGATTGCGGAGGCATTAGCAGTGATCTTTCTAGCATGGTTCCGGAGGACTGGAAGATTGCAAATATCACTTCGCTATTTGAGAAGGGGGCAAGGAAGCAAAAAGGAAATTATAGACCTGTTAGCTTGACATCGGGGGTTGGGAAGTTGTTGGAGTCGATTGTCAAGGATGAGGTTTTGGAGTACCTGGAGGCATATGACAAGATAGGCAGAACTCAACATGGTTTCCTCAAAGGAAAATCCTGTCTGACAAACCTAAAACAATTTTTTGAGGAAATTACAAGTAGGCTAGACAAGGGAGATGCAGTGGATGTTGTATATTTGGATTTTCAGAAGGCCTTTGACAAGGTGCCACACATGAGGTTGCTTAACACGATAAGAGCCCATGGAATTATGGGAAAGTTACGTGGATAGGGCATTGGCTGATTGGCAGGAAACAGAGAGTGGGAATAAAGGGATCCTATTCTGATTGGCTGCCGGTTACCAGTGGTGTTCCACAGGGGTCCGTGTTGGGGCCACTTCTTTTTATGCTGTACACCAACGATTATGGAATAGAAGGCTTTGTGGCTAAGTTTGCTGATGATACGAAGATAGGTGAGGGGACCGGTAGTGCTGAGGAAGCAGAGAGTCTGCAGAGAGACTTGGATAGATTGGAAAAATGGGCAAAGAAGTGGCAAATGAAATACAATGTTGGAAAGTGTATAGTTCTGCACTTTGGCAGAGGAAATAAATGGGCAGACTATTATTTAAATAGGGAGAGAATTCAAAGTTCTGAGATGCAACGGGACTTGGGAATCCTCATACAGGATACCCTTAAGGTTAACCTCCAGGTTGAGTCGGTGGTGAAGAAGGCGAATGCAAGTTGGCATATATTTCTAGTGGAATAGAGTACAGGAGCAGGGATGTGATGTTGAGGCTCTATAAGGCACTGGCGAGACCTCACTTGGAGTACTGTGGGCAGTTTTGGTCTCCTTATTTAAGAAAGGATGTGCTGACTTTGGAGAGGGTACAGAGAAGATTCACTAGAATGATTTCCGGGAATGAGAGGGTTAGCATATAACGAATCTTTGTCCACTCTTGGACTGTATTCCTTGGAGTTTAGAAGAATGAGGGGGAACCACATAAAAACATTTTGAATGTTGAAAGGCATGGACAGAGTGGATGTGGCAAAATTGTTTCCCATGTTGGGGGAGTCTAGTACGAGAGGGCATGATTTAAGGATTGAAGGGCGCCCATTCAGAACAGAAATGCGAAGAAGTTTTTTTAGCCAGAGGGTGGCGAGTCTATGGAATTCGTTGCCACGGGCAGCAGTGGAGGCCAAGTCATTGGGTGTATTTAAGGCAGAGATTAATAGGTATCTGAGTAGCCAGGGCATCAAAGGTTATGGTGAGAAGGCAGGGGAGTGGGACTAAATGGGAGAATGGATCTGCTCATGATAAAATGGTGGAGCAGACTCGATGGGCCGAATGGCCAACTTCTGCGCCTTTGTCTTATGGTCTTCTCGCGAAATATAAAACTTCATATCATCCACATTGTACTCCATATTGCCACATTCTCTCTCATTCACTCAGCTTTTCTATATCCTTTATAATATTCCTAGCCTCCCTATCTATACTCACTTCCCCACACAGTTGCAGAGACATGGGTCTGTTGATGCTGAAATCCTGAACAGCAAGCAACCTACTGGAGGCAGTCAATGGGTCAAGCAGTACCTGTGAGAGAAAAGTATTTGTGATGTTTTGGTCCCAGTGCATGGTCTTAATTCCTTTCCCCCATGGATGTTGCTCAACAAGCTGAGGTTCTCAGCGAGATTGTTTGATGGTACAGCTAACATCATATGATCAAAATTGGTGATGTTACATTTGGTCCACTCAGTCTAATTGCTCTTCTACGTTGTAACAGATGTGACTCTTGTCCTGATCCACGCAGTCCCAGATAGTTTCGACTTGTCAGTCTGAGGAGGACCTGCTGATTCCTGTGCTTTGCTTTTTTTAAATCTTGTTGACCAACTCTCAGTTCACATATTAGCCTAATTTCATAGGTTGGAACCT
Organism: Mobula birostris; assembly: GCF_030028105.1. Taxonomy (NCBI): domain Eukaryota; kingdom Metazoa; phylum Chordata; class Chondrichthyes; order Myliobatiformes; family Myliobatidae; genus Mobula; species Mobula birostris. Next base: position 19,849,241 of record NC_092371.1, on the reverse strand, counting down.
TATCAAGAGCTTCAGAAATCCAAACACACTGCATTTCCTAGCAACACACACAAAATGCTGGAGGAACTCAGCAGGCCAGGCAGCATCTATGGGAAAGAGTACAGTCAACATTTCAGCCTAGATCCTTTGGCAGATCACTGTAGTACTCTTTTCCATGGTTGCTGCCTGGCCTGCTGAGATCCTCCAGCATTTTGAGTGTGTTGCTTGGATTTCCAGCATTTGCAGATTTTCTCTTGTTTGTGATTGGAACACAGCATTTCCTAACCACGTGAAAAAGGTGCATACACGCAGTCTTTTTCCTTGGGTTAAGGATTCAAAAATAGACCTATGTTTAATATGAGAGGAGAAAGATTTAAATTGTATCATCCTTTATTCAGAGTGTTACTCCAGCCTGTGTGTAAACCTGCTCTTTGCATGTGTTGAATATTTAGGTCCCAGCTGTGATCACCCTGCAGCCATGTTTCTGTTCAAGTGATTTGAATTTTACCATTTACAGCTCCATGTGTCATTAATTCGCCCACCTTACGGCAGATGCAATGTGCATTTTGATATAGGATCCAAAAATTTAATCTTTTAAATGTGTGTTCTGACTTGTTTGTCACTTGCCTTTTTATTTATCTCTCGAATATATCATTTGTATTTTCATTTCTTATCAAACTGTCTTTCATATCATGTTTCTATGTCGCTACTAAACTCAAATCAAGTCAAGTCGAGTCACTTTTTAATGCCATTTCGACGATAACTTCTAGTACAGTACACAGTAAAAAATGAGACAATGTTTTTTCAGGACCATGGTGCTACATGAAACAATACAAAAACTACACTGAACTATGTAAAACAACACAAAAACTACACTAGACTACAGACCTACCCGGGATCGCATAAATTGCACAAAATAGTGCAGGTATTACAATAAATAATAAACAAGGCAATAGGCACAGTAGAGGGCAGTAGGTTGGTGTCAGTCCAGGCTCTAAGCGTTGAGGAGTCTGATGGCTTGGGGGAAGAAACTGTTACATAGTCTGGTCGTGAGAGCTTGAACGCCTTTTGCCAGATGGCAGGAGGGAGAAGAGTTTGTATGAGGGATGCATGGGGTCCTTCATAATGCTGTTTGCTTTACGGATGCAGTGTGTGGTGTAAATGTCTGTAATGGCGGGAAGAGAAACCCCAGTGATCTTCTCAGCTGACCTCGCTATCCACTGCAGGGTCTTGCAATCTGAGATGGTGCAATTTCTGAACCAGGCCGTGATGCAGCTGCTCAGGATGCTCTCATTACAACCTCTGTAGAATGTGATGAGGACTGGGAGTGGGAGATGGACTTTTCTTAGCCATCGCAGAAAGTAGAAACACTGCTGGGCTTTCTTTGCTATGGAGCTGGTGTTGAGGGACTAGGTGAGATCCTCCGCCAGGTGAACACCAAGAAATTTGGTGCTCTTAACAACCTCTACGAAGGAGTTGTTGATGTTCAGCAGACAGTGGTCACTCCAAGTCCTCCAACTCTTTTGTTTTGTTCACATTCAGAGACAGGTTGTTGGCTCTGCACCATTCCGTTAACTGGTCAGTAGTTGGAAATTGTACCCTAGGTCCAGACACCTCTACAAGGGGAGTCATCTTGTCATATCAATCCTGTCAATCTTCATTTGGAGTCATATATTTCGATGTTTACTTCTCATTCTTCTTTATGCCAAAGTATATAGGTCCAGCCTGTTCATCCTGCCTTCATATATCAAGTTCTTTAACACAGGAATTCTGAAGTAAAACTGCTCCGAAATAAGGATGAAGGTGCCCGGAGAAAACCTCTCCCCTCTCACCCTATATCTTTGTCCACTGGTTCCTCACTCCCCAAAACTTGGGAAAAGACTGCATTCACTCTATCTGTGCCCTCCATAATGTTATGGAACTCTGTAAGATCACCACTCAATCTCCTACACTCCAATTAATAAAGGCCCAAGACACTCAAGCTCTCTCCATAATTCAATTACTGGCAACATTCTGGTAAATTTCCTCTGCACACTTTCTAGCTTAATGACATCATTCCTATAGCAGAGTGACCAAAACAGAGCACAATATTACAAATACAGCCTCAAGAACTACAACTACAATATAATAGCAACTTTTATGTGTGTTGCTTGAGTTTCCAGCACCTGCAGAATTCCTGTTGTTTGCGTTAAAAAAACTACAATATAATTTACAACTTTCAATATTTGTTGCCTTGCCTAACGAAGGAAAGCGTGCCAAAAGCCTTCTTCGCCACCATGTGTACCTGTGACACCACTTTCAGGGAATCATGTACTTGTATTCCAAGGTTCCTTCTGTTTTACAACACACTCCAGAGTCCTGCTTTTCGTTGTGAAATTTCCAACCTGATTTGTCTTTCCAAAACTTGTCGCCATCTTACTGATAATTCATTCATAGTTCCAATGTAGATAATGCAACTTAGTCCCTCCTCACCTTCTATCAGCCAGCCTGCTGCCCCCCTCCTTTAACCTGAACCTATCCATACCCCGTTGTTCTCTGCTCACAACTTGCCAACCCATCAATTTTTGTATCTTCAGCAATCTGCTTGCAAGAAACACTCAATCCCTTCGTACAAGATATCAAAACAGATTGTGAGCAATTGAAGCCCCGCTATTGATATCACTAGTCACTAATTGTCGATCTGGAGATTACCAGTCTATAGTGATTCTGTTGTCTGTTGGTTAGCCACTTCTGATCCACAACGCAGTTTTAAATCGGATCCCTGTGCACACTTTGAACACACAACAGAAACAGTACAACAGAGGAACTGTCCCTTTGGACCACAATGTGATGCCAAACTAATTAAAATAGTAATCAAATGCCTAACTAAACTAATCAGAATCAGTATCAGGTTTAATATCACCAGCCAGCATATGTTGTGAAATTTGTTAACATAGTGGCAGCAGTACAATGCAATACATGAAAAATATAGAAAAAAATACAATTACAGCAAGTAAGGTATATTAAATAGTTAAATTAAAAATGGTATAAACACCAAAATAATTTTTTTAAAATGACATAGTGTTCACGTGTTCAATGTCCATTTAGGAATCTGATGGCAGAGGAGAAGATGCTGCTCCTGAGTTGCTGATTGTGTGCCTTCGGGCTTCTGTATCTCCTTCCTGATGATAACAATGAGAAGGGGACATGTTCTGGGCGATGAGGGTTCTAAATCATGGATGCCACCTTTCTGAGACAGCGCTCCTTGAAAGTGTCTTGGATACGACGGAGGCTAGTACCCATGATGGAGCTGACTGATTTTACAGCTTTCTGTAGCTTCTTTCAATCCTGTGCAGATGCGTCAACACTCCCTGTCCCCACTGCCCCCATACTAGATGGTGATGCAGCCAGTCAGAATGCTCTCCACGGTACATCTGTAGAAGTTTCCGCGTGCTTTAGGTGACGAACCAAATCTTCTGAGTCTCCTAATGAAATATAGCCGCTGTCTTGTCTTCTTTGCAGCCAAATGAATATGTTGGGACCAGGTTACATCCTCAAAGATATTCACAGTCAGGAACTTGAAATTGCTCATTGTCTCCACTTCTGATGTGCTTGTGTTCCTTCGTCTTACCCTTTCTGAAGTCCACAATCAGCTCTTTGGTTTTACGGACACTGAGTGCAAGGTTGTTGCTGCACCACCACTCAACTAGCTGATATATTTCACTCTGGTACGCCCTCTCGTCTCCATTTGAGATTCTGTCAACAAAGGTTGTATCCTCAACATAGTTACAAAAGGCATTTGAGCTCTGTCCAGCCACACAGTTATGAGTATAGAGAGGGTAGAGCAGTGAGCTAAGCACACGTCCCTGAGGTATGCAAGGTTTCATCGTCGGTGAAGAGGAGATGTTATTACCTATCTACGCCAATTGTAGTTTTCCAGTTTGGAAGTTGAGGATCCAATTGCACAGGGAGATACAGAGGCCCAGATTTTCTAGCTTTTCAATTAGGACTGTTGGAATAATGGTGTTACACACTGAGCTATAGTCAATGAACAGCATCTTGACATTGTTTGTATTGTCCAGGTGATCTAAAGGCTAATTTATACTTGTGCGTCAAATGTATGCCATAAGTACGGCGTATCCATGTACCCTACGCTGTACTCTACGCCGAACCCTACACCGTAGCCTAACGCGCACCTCTCCCAAAATGCAACTACGCGTCGCGGTGATGCAGACGGAAACAACTGTGATTGGTCCGCTTGGTAGCATCGCATTTCCTCCTACTCTGCAATAGCTTCCCATTGGGCGACTGAAGGGCAGAGAAGGAACTCTGGCTGCAATGCTTTCCATAAAGCTTTACAGAGCTCCAAAATTATGGAGGACCCTGTGCTTGACGCCAGTTTGTAGCTAGTTGCTGCAGCCTGTTGACTTACACCTGAAGCTAAAACTCAAATGGTGATTGCCAGTCTCTGAGTATACTGTGCATACACTGATGCGAAATAAATGGTTGGAGACGATGAACCAAATCGTCAAATCTACCTGCCGACATCCAAAAATATTTGAAATACATTTCCTCCTCCATGTCTCTCAGTGGCCGGACAAGCACAGAAAATTCACCCTCCTTCAGTTTCAGTCGCCATTGTTTGAAGTTTGAGTTTCTTCGTGTTGATTTTCAAAACAAAGAAACTCAACCCAGTGGCATAGAAACCCCACCGCCAACTAGCGTTTTGGCGGTGAATTGCAGAGCGACGCAGACACACCAACACACAAGTATAAATGCTCACTACAGCATAGCCCACTTGCATAGGCTATGGCGTAAGCTAGTATGCACAAGTATAAATCAGCCTTAAGGCTGCGTGAAAAGCCATTGAGATTGTGTCTGCCATAGATCTATAATGGCATTAGGCAAACTGAAGTGGCTCCAGGTCCTTGCTGAGGCAGGAGTTGATTCTAGCTGTGATCAACATCTTAAAGTATTTCATCACCGTAGATGTGAGTACTACTGGACGATAGTCGTTCACACTACTCCTGACTAAACAATGGCCAGATCCCTCTCTTTCTGCACATTTGTGTGCCTATCTAAGAACCTTTTAAATGTCTTGTAAACAATCTCGCCCTTTACATCTGCTGTGAATTTACCCACTCTCAACTTAAGTGAATGGCCTCTGCTGCTAGATGTATCATTACCTTGGAAATGATACTGGCAGTCTACTTGATCTATGGCTCTCATAATCTTTTAAACCTCCATCAGATCTCCCCTCAGTCTTCACCGGTCTGGAGAAAACAACCAAATGTCGTCTCATCTCTCCTTAGAGCACCTGCCCTTTAATCCAGGTGGCATCCTGCTGTAATTCTTCTGGACCCTCTCAAAAAGTCACTGCATTCTTCCTCTAATGGTATGACCAGACATTTATTCTTTTCAGTAACCTTTTGTATGACACCTTATCAAAAGCCTTGTGGAAATCAAGATACAATTTACCTACTGGATCCTTTTGTCCTTCCTGTTTGTTACATCCTCAAAGAAATCTAGTAAATTCCCTGTTCATCAATTGACAGTAACTCTGCTTGACTATTTTCTAAATGTCCTTCTATTACCTCCTTAATGTTGGACTCTGGATTTTCACAATAGCAAATGGGGCTAATAGTTCCCTGCCTTTTCTCTCCCTCTTGAACAGGGTTATTACATTCGTACTTATCCACTCCTCTGTGTCCTCCCGCTGTGTTGTTTTCAGCTACCTAGCTTCCAGGAGAGTTTTCGTTTAAGAGAAGAAGTCTATCTCTGCTTCGTGCAGAGTAAACTGTCAGAGTCTGTGTCCAGCTGTGCTCAGAGGTGTCAGTAACTGTGAAGGTGCTGTTGTGAGACACACCACTTTAAACATCTTTTTAAACACTCCTTTTGTGCAATGCTTCAAAATATATGTTAGTGCTGTATACATTGACAGCTTAGTGCACCAAAAATAAGTGAAATCCATTTTCTAGGCAATCTACTTTACAATTATCTTTAGATTTTAACAGGTTTTGTTTTTTAAACACACCAAGGAATTCTTCTTTCCGACTTCATACCCAGTCTCTGGGACATGCTGTGAACTTCATGAAAGTGCCTGTGATACCATATTTATTCACTCCAGAAACCTCGCATAATGTGTTTGCAAATTCACATCTTCTATGCACAAGTTGCCATTGTCAAATCCCTCTGGATATAGAAAGTAAAATTATTTCTGTTCGCGGGAGTTGGGGTTGGAGCTACCGCTTATGAGAAAGAACGAAGGGAGGTTTCCTCTGCTGAACAGAGAGCAAGAACAGTTAAACTGCGCAAATGGCAAGGAGCAATGAACTGAACCTGCTTTAGCAAACAGTCCTCAGCGAGAAAACACTATTAATGGGTCATCTCACCCAGTGCTGTTGTCCGTGGTCTCTCTTGGCCCAGACACGGAGGTTTTCAGGACACAGAGAGCTGGATTTTTATTTTTTTAACTACTTAAAGGTACAGCATGGGGTGAACCCTTCTGGCCCTTTAAGCTGTGCTGTCCAGTAAGTCCTGACGAAGGGTCTCGGCCCGAAACGTCGACCGTACCTCTTCCTAGAGATGCTGCCTGGCCTGCTGCGTTCACCAGCAACTTTGATGTGTGCTACCCACAGTTTAACCCTAGCCTAATCACAAGACAATTTATAATGATCAATTAACCATCAGCTACGTCATTGGACTGTGGGAGATGACCCTTACAGATCATGTCAGAATTGAAGTCTGAACTCCTAATGCTCTGAGCTGAAATAGAGTTGCACTAACTGCTACACGAGCAGAGATAATAGAACAGAGAACATAGAACAGTGCATTACCCTAATCCTTCTGCACTCGATTTTGTGCTGAACTTTTAACCTCCATGAAGATCAATCTAACCCTACCCTTCCACATAGCCCCTCACTTTTCTTTCATTCATATGCCTATCTAAGAGTCTCTTAAATGTCCCTAATGTATCTGCCTCTAGCATCACAATTAGCAGTGCATCCCATGTGCTTACCACTTTCGAGGGTAAAAAAAATACTACTTATGACATTCTTCCTATTCTTTCCTCCAATCACCTCAAAATTATGCCCTCTCATATTAACCATTTCCACCCTAGGAGAATATACCTGGCTGTCCACTCAACCCATGCCTCTTTTCTCCTTATACACTTCTATAAAGTCACCTCTCATCCTTCTTCATTCTGAAGAGAAAAGCCTGAGCTCACTCAACATGTCTTCATAGGATATGCTCCTAATCCAGGTAGCATCCTGGAAAATCTCATGTGCACCTTCTCTAAAGCTTCCACATCCTTCCTATAATGAGGTGACCAGAACTGAAGATAATATTACAAGTGTGGTCTAACCAAGGTTTTACGGAGCTACAATATTACAATAAGGCTCTTGAACACAATCCTCTGACTCATGAACACCAAAACACCATACGCCTTTGTTACAACCCTATCAACAGGTGTCAACTTTGAGGGATCTATAGACGTTGTCCCCGAGATCCCTCAGTTCCTCCACACAGCTAAGAATCCTGACATTAACTCTGTACTCTGCCTTCAAATTCAACCTTCCAAAGTAAATCAATTCACATTTTCTGGGTTGAACTCCATCTGCTTACAACAACCCTCCACACCATTCACAACTCCACCAATCTTCATGTCATCTGCAAACTTACTAACTCACCCCTCTGCTTCCTTGTTCAAGTGATTTATAAAAATCACAAATTGCATCGTTCCCATAACAAATCCCTGTGCAACACTACTGGTCATTCCAGCAACCAGTGTACTGTAGCTACAAATAAACTACATCACAATAGTTTCCCAAGCAAGCTATGAAAGAGACTGAACTTACAAACACATTTGTTTTATGTGCAATGCTGAACAGATCCCTAACAAAAATGCCCTGGTTTTCTCTAATTATGACGTGTTCAGTAAGATGTGTTTACAAATAAGTTTGTGGAAGGGTTAAGGAAGCACTAAATAAGTGCAGGACTACTGCAATTTATAGTCATGAGTAGCCAGAGTACAGAGAAAAGTCACCTGCTCCAGTGAGTTGTGCAAGCTTTAGAAGATCAGTAGTCTCATCAGTCCCATTGCCTAGACCACTGCAAATCATCTTGCTCCAATATTCATCCAGTTCCACCTGTAAGCGTTGATTGATTCTATTTCTCCATCATCAATAAATTCAAAATCAAAGCTACTCCTTGAGTAAAATGATCTTGTCTCCATATCTTCCAGCTTTTACTCAAAATGGTCAATCTGAAACATCTTATTTCTTAAACACAGGAGTACATTCAGCCAGAGACTCATTCCATTGAGATGCAACACTGAGCGTCATAGGAAGTCATTCCTGCCTGCGCCATCAAACTTTACAACTCCTCCCTTGGAGGGTCAGACACCCTGAGCCAATAAGCGGGTTCTGGACTTATTTCCTGGCATAATTTACATATTACTATTTAATTATTTATGGTTTTATCACTGTTTAATTATTTAAGGTGCAACTGTAACAAAAAACAATTTCTCTTGGGATCAATAAAGTATGACTATGACTATGACTAACCATCCATGAACTGAAACAACTTTCCTCAATCTGCTCAGCTCAAAACAGTCACTATGTTTTCCACCCCTACCAACTGTTCTCTCAAACCTCTTCAGTTGAAGCTCTGAGACCTTCAACTCCTTCTCTCCCTACAGATGCTGCCTGACCTGTAGATTGATACCAGCATTATATAATTATAACCACAAATAGATAAAATCCCTCATCTCTTATATTCCATGTATAGCTGCATAATTTTTTCTGCATATTCTCCAGGACTTTTGCATCCATCCTAATGTGTGATAACCGCAACTGATGTTGGCTCAAATTATGTCCTATCTCGTGTTGTTGGAAATAAGGAGGAGTCTCTCAAGGTGGGAAGGGTCCTCCTATCTACCTGCAGTAGCATCCTGATGTGAGGTTACAATGATTATTTTGCCTCCATTGATTTTGCTTGACCCATTGTTTTCCACCAGCTACTTCTCTGTGTCACCTTAACAGTATACCTTCTAACATTACATCTCATCTTGGATATGATTCTGGAACTGTTGGGAGACTATGTTTTGCTGTTTAGAGATAATTTTGCCACTTCAGTGCTCTGCAGTCTCTGAGATTCCTGGAGGCAGAGGCAGTGTAAGGGAACCTCAAGGCGAGAAGGCTGCAAGATAGTGCGCGAGCTAATGTGAGACCCCATTTTGCTGATTTTGGCTTCCATTGTTGGCCAATTAAAGCAACAAGGACGATTGAAGCGTCAAGGTGAGTGCGGGAGTTTGGAGACGGTTGGGCGTTCCAACACTCTGCAGTCTCTGAGAGGAATCCAAGAGGCAGAGGCAGAGGCAGCATGCGTGAACCTTGTAGCAGGACAGGGTGCAGACTGAAGCTTGGCTCCCTTTCAGCAATTAAAGCTTTCTTTGTTTGCTGACTAAAGCGATGAGACTGATTGAGCCATCGAAGCAAGAGTGGAGGATGAGTGCCGGCTATTTGTCTTTTGATCGCTCTGCTACGCTACCAGAGAGGGGACAGCCTGCCGCTGCATGAAGGGATGCTGAGACAATGGGAAGTGTACTGAGAAACCCAGATGCATGAGGATTTGTTCATCACGAGAGGGTCATAGAATCAGAGAGCCATACAGCTTGGAAACAGACCCTTCAGCAACTGGTCCATACTGATCAAGCTAGTCCCATTTGCCCTTGTTTGGTGCATATCCCTCAAAACCTTTCATATCCATATACCTGTTCAAGTATCTTTTACATATTGTTAATGTACTTACCTCAAGTACTTCTCCTGGCAGCTATTTCCACATACTGACCACCACTTGGATGAAAAAGTTGTTCTTCAGTTTCCTATTAAATCTCTGCCTTTTCACCTTAAACCTATGTCCACTAATTCTTAATTCCCTGCTCCTGGGAAAAAACTGTGTGCTTCACCTTAACTATGCCTCTTATGATTTTATAGGTCTCTATAACATCACCCCACATTCTTCTATATTCCAATGGAACAAAAAGTCTCAGCCTCTCAACTTCTCTCCATAACTCAACCCCGTAAGTACTAGAAACATCCTTGTAAATCTCCTTTGCACTTTTTCCAGTTTAATGGCATCTTTCCTATAGGGTGGCAGGGTGACTAAAATTGAACACAATGTTCTAAATGTGTTCTCGCCAACAACTTCTACAATTCCAAGATGAAAAAATACAATTTTTCCCCTTTGAGGCTGAGCAAGAGTAGAATAAAATATAACAGATTTTGAAGTGGCCACAGTACAAATGTTTCCCCTTGAGGTGAAGTGCGGGATGACATTATTACAAGAGAGCCAAAGGGGAACTCAGAAGAAGAAATTCTATTCCCGAAAGAGTGGTGAGGTGTGGTTGAAGTGAAGAATACGTACTCATTTCAGGGAGCACTGTGCATGAGAACATAAAGAACATGAGAATAAGAAGCAGGAAGGGAACTCCATGGACCTCTCAAACCTGCTCTGATAATCCATAAGATTATGACAGATCTTTATCTTAACACTACTTCCACACATAAACACCATATTCCAGATTTATCAGCCTCTGTCTTCAATGTACTAGTTACTAAGCCACATACTCTTGGCTAGAAAATTCCAAAGAATCATTACTCTTTGAAGAAATGTCTCCTTATCTCCACCCTGAATGGGTAACTCCTTATCTTGAAACATTGACACCAGGAGAAGGTATGGAAACACTTTTTTCCACAAAGGGAGATTGAAGGTGGAACTTCCACACACTCATCCAAAGAAAAATCTGTGATCAATGCCTTAATACTAACTTGGCAAGGCGGGTAGATAGAGCTAGTGCATTGATCAGCTCTGATCTCGTTTAATGGTGCAATAGACTTGAAGGAGCTGATTATCCTCTCCCATCTGCCCATTGAGACACTGCCAATCTCTTGATCCTTGTCTCTCTATTCCAATTGTCTTTCTGGAACTAAAGGCACTAGGTTTTTGCATGATGTATGATCAGGAACAGAAGGTGATTTGGGCCGTTCACTTTTTGGTTTCATCTTTTACCACATCTACCCTACTTCCCTCAAAATCCTTGCCAAACCAAAATCTCCCAGTCTCCTTGAGCCCAACTCTTGCTGACCACTAAGGAAAAAAGAAGTCCAGTTTTCTTTTTGAATAAATATGTTCCCTGACCAATCAAGCTGATGTTTAAATCACATCTTTCACTCTGCACCACCAGTAATAGACATACACTCAGTGGCCAATTTAGTAGGTACACCCAAACACATGCTCCTTAATGAAAATATTAAATGGAACCACTGAACTTTTGAAATATCTAATCAGCCAGTCATGAGGCAGCACCTCAATGAATAAAAGCATGCAGACATGGTCGAGAAGTTCAATTGTTGTTCAGACAGAGTATCTGAAAGGGGAAACAATGTCATCTCAGAGACTCTGACCATGGAATGATTGTTGATGCTAGACAAGGTGGTTTGAGTATTTCGGATATTGCTGATCTCTTTAGATTTTTATGCACAACAAGATTCGAGAGAGTTTAATATCATTTCCTGTACACAATTGTAAAGGAGAATAAAATAATTGTTACCCCAGATCTGATGCAGCACAACAAAACACAATAAAAACAATAAAGAAGGTGGGAAGGAGTGATGATGGCACTAAACGGAAACTCCTTTGCCTGCATCTTGGGAAACAGCTCTTTTTTCATCTTTAATATCTTTATTTTTCCCTTTCAGGGTTCTTTTGAAGACGCTGACCTGGAGTTACATGCAGACTACAGTTCTTTGCAGGAATGGGACCCACTCTCGGGTTTCAGGACTGGCTGTTGTTCAGCATGCCAAGGGCTCGGCCTAAGTATTTGGCTCGCCTTTGGAAGCCTATGATCTCGGGCCTCTGGAGACTGGTGGATCGAGGGTCTGTGTCATGACAGGAGAACCATGTGTCATTGGGGGAGTCGAAATATCTGTGGCTGTGTGACTAGAGATTCGTGATCATTGGGCACAGAGCTTGAAAAAATTAACGTGGCAGACTTTTAACATCGTAAACCAGCGGGTTGTTTGTTATGTCTCCCCACTTGCTGTGTAAATGGAGATACCACTTTCTCCCTTATTAAGAAGAGAGAGAGAGAACCAGTGATATGCCTTCGGGGTAACTGCAAGTCTGTGTATTTACTGTTGCTTTGCTCACACTTAAGTGCTCGGTGGCAGGCGCCGATGCTTTTATTTTGCAGGTTGGAGGAGAGGGGATTGTTGCTTGCTGCCGCTTACGTGCGTGAGGGAGGAGCTGGGGGGGACTTTGGGGTTCTAACATTTGACTGTCGCTCATTCTTTGGGGCACTCCTCTGTTTTTGTGGATGGTTGCAAAGAAAAAGTTTTTCAGGATGTATGTTTTATATATTTCTCTGACATTGAATTGTACCTTTGAATAAAACAATAAATATAAATACATAAGAAAGGTTGCATACATTGATCGAATATACACATTTGTACATAAAGTGTTGGTAGGCACAGGAGCATCTGTACATGAGGTGACTGGCAGGAAATGATAATGGAGATGGGGCATGTGGTGGGGTACATTAGTGGTGGAGGTGTTGATCAGCATTACAGCTTGGAGAAAGTAACTGTTTTTGAAACTGGTGGTCTTGGCACAAATACTATTTATCTCCTCCCTGGGGGCAGTGGGACACGCAGTCCCTGTGCATGATGAGTGGGATCCTTTATGACATTGCTGGCCTTTTCCCAACACCTTTCTGCATATATATCCTTGATGCCAGGTAGGCTGGTGCTAGTGATGCACTGGGCAGTTTTGGCTACCTGTTGTAGAGCCTTCCAGTCCACTCCAGTGCAGTTTCTGTAAATGATGCAGCATGTTAGGATGTTCTCTGTAGAAGGTCATATGTATTGTTGTAAATAGTCCAGGTCTCTTCAGCCTCCTCAGAAAATAGAGGCTTTCTCGATTGTGTTCTGGGACCATGAGAGGTTGTGTGAGATAAACACTCCCAGGAACTTGAAACTGCTTTGCCACTGAAGTAAAAAGGGGTGTGAGTGGTATGAGTTCTCCTGAAGTTAGTAACTACTTTCTTTGTCATGTTGACATTGAGGAAAGGGTTATTTTTCTGGCACCAGGTCTCGAGTTCTTCCACCTCCTCTCTGTAGGCAGTCTCATGGTTGTTGGCAATGAGTCCCACCACTGTTGTCTCATCAGCAAACTTGACAATGTGATTTCTTGGATGTTTGGCCATGAAGTCATAGAAACATAGAAAATAGGTGCAGGAGTAGGCCATTCGGCCCTTCGAGCCTGCACCGCCATTTATTATGATCATGGCTGATCATCCAACTCAGAACCCCGCCCCAGCCTTCCCTCCATACCCCCTGACCCCCGTAGCCACAAGGACCATATCTAACTCCCTCTTAAATATAGCCAATAAACTGGCCTCAACTGTTTCCTGTGGCAGAGAATTCCACACATTCACCACTCTCTGTGTGAAGAAGTTTTTCCTAATCTCGGTCCTAAAAGGCTTCCCCTCTATCCTCAAACTGTGGCCCCTCGTTCTGGACTTCCCCAACATCGGGAACAATCTTCCTGCATCTAGCCTGTCCAATCCCTTTAGGATCTTATACGTTTCAATCAGATCCCCCCTCAATCTTCTAAATTCCAACGAGTACAAGCCCAGTTCATCCAGTCTTTCTTCATATGAAAGTCCTGCCATCCCAGGGATCAATCTGGTGAACCTTCTTTGTACTCCCTCTATGGCAAGGATGTCTTTCCTCAGATTAGGGGACCAAAACTGCACACAATACTCCAGGTATGGTCTCACCAAGGCCTTGTACAACTGCAGTAGTACCTCCCTGCTCCTGTACTCGAATCCTCTCGCTGTAAATGCCAGCATACCATTTGCCTTTTTCACCGCCTGCTGTACCTGCATGCCCACTTTCAATGACTGGTGTATAATGACACCCAGGTCTCGTTGCACCTCCCCTTTTCCTAATCGGCCACCATTCAGATAATAATCTGTTTTCCTATTTTTGCCACCAAAGTGGATAACTTCACATTTATCCACATTAAATTGCATCTGCCATGAATTTGCCCACTCACCCAACCTATCCAAGTCACCCTGCATCCTCTTAGCATCCTCCTCACAGCTAACACTGCCACCCAGCTTTGTGTCATCCGCAAACTTGGAGATGCTGCATTTAATTCCCTCATCCAAGTCATTAATATATATTGTAAACAACTGGGGTCCCAGCACTGAGCCTTGCGGTACCCCACTAGTCACCGCCTGCCATTCTGAAAAGGTCCCGTTTATTCCCACTCTTTGCTTCCTGTCTGCTAACCAACTCTCCACCCACACCAATACCTTACCCCCAATACCGTGTGCTTTAAGTTTGCACACTAATCTCCTGTGTGTAAGCAGAGTGCACAGCAATGGGCTCGGCACTGCCCTGGCGGGCGCCCGTGTTAAGAATGATGGGGAGGGAGGAGAAGTTGTGCATCTTGCCATTCTGAGGTCTGCTGCTTAGGAAGTCCAACACATAGTTGTAAGGTGGCGCATTTAGATCGAGGAATAGGAATTTGTTCACCAGTGTCTGTAGGACAAAGGTGTTGAATACCAAATTGAAATCCAGAAACAGCATACTGATATAAGTGTACTTTTTTTCGAAGTAAGTCAGAGCCAGGTGCATGACAGGTGTTATGGCATCTGTTGTAGAGTGGTTCTGTCGGTAAGCATGTTGGTGAATAGCCAGCATGGCAGGGATGGAGTTTTTGATGTGTTCCATTATCAGTTGTTCAAAGCACTTCATGATGATTGTCATCAGTGCCACCAGGCACCAGCTGTAGAACTGGTCCAGGGATGAAACATATGGGAACAGCAGCCTGGATAAATGAAGTGTTGAAGATGTCCATGAAGACGTCAAGCTCTAGAGTTTACAGAGAATGGTGCAAAAATACCAAAAAGGCATCCAGTGATCCAGTCCTGTGGATGAAAATGCTTTGTGAATTAGAGAGGTCAGAGGAGAATGACCACTGGTTTAAGCTGACAGGAAGGCAACAGTAACTCAAAAAAATCATGCTTTACAACAGTGGTATGCAGAGGCGTATCACTGAATTTCTCCCAGGATCAATAAAGTATGACTATGACTATGACTACGAATGCTTAGCATGTCAAACCTTGAAGTGGTTGGGCACACATGCACTCTGTAACCACATTATTAAGTACAGGAGGTACATAATAAAATGCAACTGAGTGTGATTTCCCTCTTCCAACACTATCACCTGCTTTAAATCACACTCAGTCAAAGATTATTAAATAGGTCATCCTTTAATAACCAATAGAAACAGTTGGTTTCAGGCCCAGACACTTCATCAGATGCTAATGTAGGGTCTTAGCTCAAAACGTTGACTATTTACTCTTTTCCATAGATGCTGCCTGACCTGCTGAGTTTTTCCAGAATTTTTTTGTGTGTTGCTTGGATTTTCAGTATCTGCAGATTTTCTTGTGCTGTAATATCCAATGTTTGCCAGAAAACACAATATTCTTGCTTCTAGTATGTATATACTGACCACCTCTAACCTTCAGCTGACTGCTCCATAACTTTCACAATGACTAGAATACCTGCAGAGTTCGAAGGGGAAAACAAAGAATGGCACAGAGCTTACAGACCTGTTTTCGTTCCACACAGCATGGTGCACATCGCAAACTGACTGATACAGAAGCTCGACTGTGCCAACTGCAGTATTGATTACCAACAACTTAGCTCTCACATCATGGGGCTGAATTTGCTCACCCATTAGTATTGTGTAAGCAGCAGGAGATCGCTGACCGCTTGCTCACCTTTTAGCAAAATCAATAGTACTAATCCACACTTACCACTGCAAGAACATAAACAAAAAGCAAACTGGTGGTAGAGTATATACACCTCTCTACTGGGAGTTGCAAATAATTTTTAAATGATGGAAGCAGGTATTAGACGGGCTGGAAATTACCTTCAGAATTTTTGATGTGCCGGCAACGTGAAAAGTCAGCTGCATTACTTTTCTTAAGCATACTATATGTTCTGACAGGATTTTAATAGGGGGCTCGGTGTCAGGTTCAATTTTGTTTCAAACTGACTGCCAGATAATTAATTGTTAATTCCTTTCTCAGAATGGATGGCACTGACAGAGCTGCGTCAATGCGTGTGCTGAATCGTAAGCAAGACTGACATCTGTGGATCTGCAGTCCTGCAGTTATGCGAGATTGCAATTTCCTGGCAATAGCGAGAAAGGAATATTGCACCTGCTTGAAAATCCTTTGGCTGAATACTAAATAGGTTTTGCAAGCACAGAAGCAGGATGTTGGGCTTAATTGCCGTGTACGTGCATGTGTGCGCGTTACCGTTCCATTTGTGCCTCCTCCCTCCAATCTACGCCGTCATGACGGTGTGGCCAGATTCCGCTTAGGTTTGCAGATGACACCATCAGTTTGAGAGCTTCCAGTTCCTAGGAGTGATGTTAAACAGCCTGTCCTGGTTCTGTTACACAGATGCCACAGCCAAGGAAGCTCACCAGCATTTCTGCATCCTCAGGAGTCGACTGAAATTCAGCATGTCCCCTTTGATCCTCACCAGTTTTTAAAGGTGACCACAGAGAGTATCCTATCCTAATGTCTCATGGTATGATATGGCAGCAGATCAGTTTGACACCACAAGAAAATTCATAGAGTTGCAAAAATAGCTCAACACATCCCAGAAGCAAGTTTCTCCAGAGACTCTGTCTACACTCCTCACTGATCCAATAAGCATAACGAAAAGCCCCTTCTACCCCAGGCATGCTCTCTTCTTCCCCCCTTCCAATCGGGCAGAAAACCAAAAGTTTTCCTCACAGACAGGACCCAGGCTGTAAAAATAGGGGACAAGCTCTCTTCTACAATCACTCAGAGCACCAGTGCCCCACAAGGCTGTGTACTCAGTCCCCTGCTGTACTCACTGTACATCCACGATTATGTGACCAAGTTTCCATCGAACTCAATATATAAGTTTGCTGATGACACCACAATTGTAGGCCGTATCTCGGGTAATGATGAGTTTGAGTACAGAGAGGAAATTAAGAACCTGGTGTCATGGTGCGAAGACAATAACCTATCCCTCAACGTCAGCAAGACGAATCATGTACCATCAGGCAGGCTATAGATAACTCACACTACTCACACTCCTCTTTCTATCAGTGGTATAGCAGTGGCAACTGTGAGCACCTCAAACTCCTGCATAGGAATACCCCAATACGATGGACACTGAGTGTCTATCCGACACTGTTACTGCTTTCGATGTGATGAAATGATCTGTATGGATGGTATGCAAAATAAAGTTTTTCATTACGTGTGCAACAATAATGCCCTAATGACCAATATTTCATGCTATCATCAGATTCCCATCTCCCTTCTCCTTCCCTTTACATGAAGCTTATGATAACTCACTATAACCACTCCTTTAATCTTTCCCTCTCATCAGTGTGAATTCTATTTGCTCCTTTAAAGATAACAGCAGAGGCCAAAGAGGAAAAGAGAAACCAAGGAATTGTTGGCTGCAGGATCACTTCACTCTACAGTGAACAACAAAATATGGGAGGGAAAACTTTAACCTTCCAAAAAAAAAGTTGGTCTCTATTTCTTTAAAAGTTCCAAATTATTCATGAGCATTGACGGAGAAACTCAGTGGGCCAAGCAGTATTTGTGGAGGGAAATGGAATTCGATTTTCTGGATCAAGACCCTTCATCTGGGCTCCCCCACCCAACCTTGCATGCTGCATGACCCATTGAGTTCCTCCAGCTCCTTGGGTTTTCATTCAGATGTCCAGCATCTGCAGTATATTTTGTCTTAGTTATTCATGATATTTGAGTAACTGCTGGTTTTGGCCTGACTAGGTTTTCCACCATAACACTGATACCATCCTTTTTCCACAGATGCAGTTTGACATCCTCAGTACTTTCAATAATTTCAGATTTCCAGCATCTGCATGTTTTTGACTTTCTTTTTATTCAGCGTATTTTATCTGACAGCCCCTGTGACCTGAGTTCATTCCTGACCTCAGATACTGCGGGTGTGACATTTCCACACGCTTCCTGTGGGGTTTCCTCTGCTTATTCCAGTTTCCCCGCATGTCCTAAAGATGTGCTGGTCAGTAGGTCAATTTTCCACTGTAGATTGCCCTGAGTGGTAGAATCTGGAAAGAGTTGATGGAAATACAAAGAGAATAGAATGAGGTTTTAGGAAATGGTTGGTTGAGGATGGTACATACTAGATGGACAGAAGGGCCTGTTTCCATGTGAATGACCATGACTATAATGAGACTAGTTTACTCGAATGCAAACTAATAAACTATTAATAACAAACTAATAAAGTACAATCCAAAGGTCTTGATAATTTTCTTGCACAATGCTGTAATACATTCATATTCTAAGTAGGTAGCTGTCTCCGGTCAAATACTGCAGCAGAAACTTCAAACAAACATTTTAAAGATTTGTGCACATGACTCTTTCCATACATTAGTACATAAATATAGGTAGATATTTGGGTAGAGACATGGGCTGTTCAGCTCCTTGTCCCTTTTCTGCTGTTCAGTCAGAATAGATCATAGCTGATCTTTTACGTCGGAGCTATATTGTTGTTTCAGTCCCTGTGTTTCCTTACTGTCAACAAATCTATTGAGAAGAGTTTAGACTCAGTCTGATGGCTTTTTCCTCATAAGTCATATCGAAAGCTCAATCTAGTCAACATGCCCTGCACACCCTCCACTGTCAGTACATCTTCCTTTGGAGAGAAAGAGCAGGTGGTCACTGTAATACAAAGATAGAAGAAACAAAGGTTTGTGTTGGCAATAACTGATGTCTCTATGATGAGGATGGACCAACCTGAATTTACAAACAAGTTTGACAGGTGAGATTATTCTCAAAAGACAGGCTTACTACATCATAGTTATATGTATTCAGATGTTGCAATAACCTTCTGAAGGAGTGAATGTTGAATTAGTCTTCATTTCCATTCCAATGTTGTGAGACTAGATTTAATATTATGCTTTGTTGTGAATTAAAATTTCAGGCAAGTTGCTTGTTCTGTGACTGAAACACCAGAAGCAGTTTTGGCTCATTGTTACATGTGACCGGAGGATCAAGTTGTACCTTTGATATCCCAAAGGGTGAAGTGGCGACTGTCGGCTGCCTCTGGAGCCAGCGTGAAGTAAAAGTGATGCCCGCCCTGTGGCTCGTCTTTGTCCACCACACTGACCGTGTGCACCAGCTGTAAGGGAGAACACAACAGTCAACAGGAGAGCGGCAATTCTTCTGGAGTAATTCTGCATCTGTCTATGGACCATAAACCAAGTGCTGAATGAGAGTGTTGTCTGCATAGACAAGTGTTGGTTTTCCAGTGGATCAGCAACACTAATTATTGTTCTATATTGGGCACATGACATTAAACATCTATCAATGATGTAAGAAACAATTATCAAAACACCAGCAAAGGAAGGTGTGGTGCAAAGTAATGATGGAGCTACGCCTTTGCTTGTATCTTTGGAAACAGCTCTATTTCTATCTTTGATATCTCCTCTTTACCTTTTCCTGACCTGGAGATACACTCTGACTTCGGTTCTTTGTGGGATTGGGACCCGCTCTTATAGCCTCACGACCGGCCATTTTCTGACACCCCAAGGACTTGGCCTGGAAGACTAGTGCACCTTCAGGGTGCCGGATTTTAGTGGCTCTGGAGACGTGCTGATTCTAGGCTGGTGCCCTTGATAGAAGCGTCGTGGGAAAACACGGAACATTGGGAGCAGCGGGTTAGCTACCAGGGGTTGTATGTTCAGAGAGGTGCACCTTTATGGGACCGATTCTCTGGGCGCAGAGCTCAGAAAAGGCGATGCACCAGACTTCTAACATTGTAAATCAGCTAGTTGTTTGTTATATCTCCCCTTTCTCTGTGAAAAGGACATCTCTTTTTCCCTTATTCGGGAGAGAGAGAGCCTGTGGTATGTCAGATTACTGGATGAACGAGTAGTCTTTGGGGTACTACAAGTCTGTGTCTTTATTGATGCCTGCTGAAAGCTTGAGCGCCCGGTGGAGGACACTGATGCTTATTTGCTGGTGAGGGTCGGGGGGCGGGCGGGGGGGGGGGGGTCGTTGCTTTGCTGCTGCTTGTGCGTGGGACAGGGGAGCTGGGGGGCACTTTGGGTTCTAACGTTTAACGGTCATTCATTCTTTGGGGCATTCCTCTGTTTTCGTGGATGTATGCGAAGAAAAAGAATTTCAAGATATATATTGCATACATTTCTCTGACATTAAGTGTGCCTATTGAACCTATCGAACCTCAATAAATCTAGCTACTGTGGACCGACCTGAAAACTTTTTCTAATCTCATTATCAATAACAGCTTGAGCTTGAGTGTAGAATCTGTAAGTTTGTCATATCCCTTCATTGGACAGTCGTGTGCCAGTTTGACACAAGGTTATAAAAAAGGGAACAGCATCACGATATTTGGTCCTTCCGACGTGCTCTAACATCCACCATGGCTGAATCTCCATCTCCACTGATGTACTATGTGTCCAGAAATTTACCTCCTTCTTCAGTGACTTGGAATCCGACCCAGCTCCTGAGAGAAGACATTTCTTCTAGACTCAGTCCTAAAGAGTCACAGGGTCATAGAAAGGTGCAGTAGGGAAACAGGTCCTTCAGCCAGCTGCGCCCACATCAACATCCACCATCCACTTAATCTCATCCTGCCTTCATCCCACTTTTCTAACTGCCTATATTCTCAAGAACCACTCCAGATTCTACCTTTCTCCAACCCAGCAGGGACAATTTACAGTGCCCAGTTACCTTACTAACCAACTTAACCAGGGATTGGAAGTAAACTGAAGCACCTGAAGAAAAGTCACAGGGAGAATGTGCACATTCCACACGGACGGCCCTCAGACTCGGGCTCAAAGCTGGATCCCTGGAGCTGTGAGGCTGCCACTCTGTATCACCCAACTTCTTGCCCTGTGAACCTGAGATGGCAGCCCTTCACTCAACATGCTCACCCTCCGCACTCAGGCATCCCCTCCCCACAGTCTGTCAATCCCCGTGAGACTATTTATAAGCCTTAAAGGAATCTCCTCTAAAATCTTGAGAGTACAGGCATAGTCGCCCCAATCTCTCTTCATGCAACAGTCCCGGCTTGCCAGGAATCACTGGTAAACCTTCACTACAGCAAGTATATCCTTTAAACCATTAGTTATAGAAGCAGAAATAGGTAATTCAACCCTTTAAAGCTGCTCCACCATTCAATCATGGATGATTATTTTTTCAATCCCATTGTCCCACATTCTCCCTGTAACCCTTCACCCCCTTCCAATCAAGAACCTATCAATTTATGCCGTAAGTATACCCAATGACATGACCTCCACAGACCTCCGTGGACACAGGTTTGAGAGAATCTCTGATAGAAATTCCTTTGCATCTCACTTTTCACGGGACATCCCTTTATTCTGAGGCTGTGTCTTGGGATCCCAGACTCTTCTAGAAATGGAAACGTCCTCTCCATGTTCATTCTATGCAGGCTTCTCCTTTCAGTGAGATCCCACTTGTTCTTCTGAACTCCATTGAGTAGAGGCCCAATGATGTCAAACACTCCTCATATGTTAAGCCTTTTATTCCTGAGTTCATTCTCAGGAGCCTCCTCTGGATGCTATACCAGGCCAGCAATCTTTATTAGATAGCTGGCCCAAAGTTGTTCACAGAATTCCAAATACAATCTGACAAATGCCTTATAAACCGTGATCAGTATATCCTGGCTTTTATAATCTAGTCCAATTATCCTTTCTTAAGCAAGGAGTCTTAAAATGCACACAGCACTGCATGTGTGGTCACAGCAAAGCTTTGCATAATTGTAGCAAGATATCCTTGCGCTGTAACAAAATCCTTTACTTGTGACCAGAGGACTGATAGTAGTACATAAAATTGTGAGAGGGATTAGACAGGGTGGGCAAGCTGTATCTTTTCCCCAGGGTCAAGGTGTCTAATCCAAGAGAACATGCATTTAAGGTAAGAGGAGGTAGCTTCAAAAGGAGATGTGCCGGGCGAGGTTTTGTCCATAGAGATGAGTTGGTGCCTGGAATATACTGCCAGGGGTTGTAGGGAAGGCAAATATGATAGAAGATATTAGTTTGTCACATGAATGTGCAGGAAAAGGAAGGATGTGGGCAGAATGGTTAATTGGGTTGGATATATGGCTGGTAATATAATTAGTTTGTCACAACCTGCAGGCTGGAAGGCCTGTTCCTGTACTCTGTGTTCTATGTATGGTCTATGTTCTAATTTGAAAGCTGAAACTAGATCCTCATGAAGGAAGTGAACACGGAGGTGTTAGGGGTTATGCCTACAGCAAGACTTAGGCAAGATAAAGAAACAATTGGATCCATTTCTACCACATAGAGCAGATGGAATAGATGCCCACTTGCCTAATTATTCATCATAGTGTTTTGTTCAGTTAGATCCAATCATCACTGGGATTGTGAAGCTTCCCTCATCTGTCAGCAGTTCCAGGACCAGACAGTTTTCCCAGCACTGGAGGTGAGTCACTGATCAGCTCTGAAGAATGGGTCAAACGCAAGGGATTGTGGATTGCTCCAACAACTGGGCATAGAGCAGAGCTTCGCATAGAGAGTGAGATTGCTGCCCACTCACAGTTCTCAATCTCCATTAGCAAGATCTTACTTGTAACCAATGATAGATATTTAGCTCAGCAACCAAAGTGGTTAATTGCATTAACAGCAACACTCTTCCAATGAGTAGTGGATGTCCAACCTATTCCACAGAAATGGAAATACACGAAACATTTAAAGCTGTCCACACCTGTGAAGACACTATGACCATAAGCCTTAAGCAGAAATAGGCCATGTGGCTTGTCGAGTCTTCTCCACCATTCCAACATGGCTGAATTATTATCCCTCTCAATACTGCTCTCTCCCCATAACCTTTGACACCATTACAACTTAAGAAGCTATCAGCCTCCGCTTTAAATATACCCAATGACTTAGCCTCCACAGCTATCTGTAGCAATGAATTCTACAGACTCACCAGCTCTGGTCAAAGAAATTCCTCCTCATCTCTTTTCTAAAGGGATGTCCTTCTATTCTGCAGCTGTGCCCTCTAGTCCTAGACTCCCCGACTAAACGAAACATCCTCTTCAAGTCCACTCCATCTGGACTTTCCAATATTCTCCTCTAATTCTCCTAGGCTCCAGTGAGTACAGGCCCAGAGACATCAAATGCTCCTCATACATTAACCCTGTCATTCTCGGGATCATTGTCGGGACCATCCTCTGGACCCTCTCCAATACCAACATACCCTTTCAGAGATAAGGGGTCCAAAACTGTTCAAAATACTCCAAGTGTGGTCTGACCAATGCCTTATAAAGCTTCAGCATTACATCCTTGCTATTAGATTCTAGTTCTCTCAAAATGAATGCTAGCATTGCATTTGCCTTTCTTTCCACTGACTCAGCCAATAAGTTAGCCTTCAGAAAATCTTGCACGAGGGCTCCCAGGTCCCTTTGTACTTCTGAATTCTGAATTTTCTCTCCATTTAGATTAGAAAATAGTCCAGGTACTTATTCCTTCCATCAAATTGTATGCCCCTATACTTCCCTACAGATATTCCATCTGCCATTTTGTTGCCCATTCTCCTAATTTGCCTAATTCCTTCTGCAGCCTTATTGTTTCCTGGACACTACCTGCCCCTTTGCCTATCTGTTTATCATCCGCAAACCAGGCTGTGAGGCCATTAATTCCATCATCTAAATCATTGACAGAAAACATGAAAAAAGCAGTCTCAGCATTGACCCCTGCAGAACACCACTAGTTACCAGCAGCAAACCAGAAAGGGCCCCCTTTATTGCCACTCTTTGCCTCCTGTCAGTCAGCCAATCTTCTATCCATGCTCGTATCTTTCCTGTAATACCATGGGCTCTACTTTTGTTTAGCAGCCTCATGTGCAGCGCTTTGTCAAAGGCCTTTCTCAGGCAAGACTTCCCCTTAAGAAAATCCTGCTGACTTTGGTCTATTTTATCATGTGTCTCCAAGTACCCCAAAACACAATAATTAATAACGGACTCTAACACCTTGCCAATCACTGAAGTCAGGCTAACAGGCCTATAATTTCTTGTCTTTTGCCTCCCTCCCTGTTTAAAGAGAGGAGTTACATTAGCAATTTTCCAGTCCTCCTGAATCATTTCAGAATCTAGTGATTCTGGAAATATTACTACTAGTGCACCCACAATCCCTTCAGCTTCCTCTTTCAAAAACCTTAGAAGGAGTCCACCAGGCCCAGGTGACTTAGCAACCTCGAGATCTTTCAGCTTCCAAACACCTTCTCCTCAGAAATCGCAGCTATGTCATTTCTCCACCATCACTTTTCAGTGGTCTGATACCCACTCTTACCTCTCGTTTACTCTTTATAAATCTAAAAAGCCATCTTGTAGCCATTGTACAAATTTCCTCTCTTGGGATCCAGCATCAAACCAATCTACCTGCATACTGTTATCCCCATGACTACTGTAACATTGTCCTTTTTACATGCCTTTTCTATCTCCCGTTGTAACTTGTACCCAACGTCCTGGCTACTATTCAGAGGCCTGTATATAATACCCATCTGGGTCTTTTTAACCCTCACTGTTTCTTACCTCGACCCACAAGGATTATCTGATCCTATGTCATTTCTTTCTAAGGATTTAATTTCATTTTTTACCAACAGAGTCAACCAACCCCTCAACATATCTTCCTGTCCTTTTGATATGATGTGTATCCTCAGAAGCTAAACTTCCAGCTGTGAATTACTTTCAGCCACTGTATCATACCTACCAATCTCTAACTGCACAACAATTCATTTTCTTTTTTCTGTATATTGTGTGCATCATACTTATAAGAGGTCACTCTCTTGTTAACAATTGTTACATTTTAAATAAAATGGCATCTCTTTATCTTTCATACTTGGTCCATTCACATGCAAAGCGTGTCTCTGCAGTTTCACAGTTGGCTATCTCACAAAGATGTCAACAGAAGGCTTTGAATTTCCATAATCAGAAAGACAATCAGGCCAGCATTTGGTGGATATTTACTGTAGACACCAGGGCAAACCATTCATTTTGTTTGAATTATTCTTCTATCTCATAGTACCCATGAGATAGTCAATCTTCAGTCTTCAGTCGGCATAGCAACCTTGGAACTCAAAGCAAGTTGTAGTATCATGACACAGTCAAAGGGGTGTTACCTTTGGGACCTATTGACTTGGCTATTTATTGAATCAATATTGGTATCTTTACCTAATGAGGGCAAGCTCTGACTTGTATCAACAAATTGAATTTGCGTGCTCCTGGAACAGATTTAGCAAATTACATTAACACAGAAATCCAATAAATATTGCATCTGTTACCTGACCCGGTTTGGCATCTTCACAGATAGCAGCTTCGAATGGCATAGAAAGTTCTGGAGCATTGTCATTGACATCCAGGATCCTGACACCGAGGGAGGCCTTGCTCACTTGCGCATGGTTTTCTGCATTAAACACATCATTTTGGAAACAGTGAATGACTAATTAGATGTTAACAAACAGGAGGAACAATCCAGAGAGAAGACAGCATGCCAAGCCCGTACTCACAGCTCCAACCATCTTATAAAAGTTATTCTGTTTGGATATGCATGAGAGAATTTTTTGTGCCAACAGTGTCAGCACTGACTGTGTGCTAGGTTATCACCTGTGTGTAGTTTATTGGAGGTGTTCTTTTGCTGTGGAGGCAATGGTTATCTTACATGGCAAATACACGTTATAATTTGCATTTATACCTCCTTGATTTCTTTGTCAATTAAACTGAATCTGTTCTTTGTGACTCTAACAGATCATCCTATAATAACTAAATTAACTCAAATAATATTGTACTGTAAAGCTGCATAAAAGCAAAAGAACAGAAAGCTCTGGTGCTGAGCTGGACTTCATACATTCCTGGCTATAACTTCACCACTGTTTCACCACTGTATCAACACTAGGGTCAGCACAGTCACACTGTAGAACAGCCAGCAGGGCCATTAACCCAGGTTCAATCCTGACCTCAGGTTCTGTCTGTGTGGAGTTTGCACGCTCTCCCTCCGAGTGTGTGGGCTTACTCCAGGTGCTCCAGATTCCTCCCACACTCCAGAAATGTACAGGCTGGTGGCTTAATTGGCTGCTGTAAACTGCTCCTATTGAGCAGATGAGTGTTAGAATCTGGGAGGAGGTCGTGAGGAAGTGGGGAGAATTTTAAAAAAGTGATTAATGTAAATGGATAATCAATGCTTGGCATGGACTCAATGGGATGGAGGGCCTGTTTCTTTGCTGCAGCTTTCTATCCCCACAGATTGCCCCAGGAACTGGGCTCTGGATTATAGCAGAAGTGGCTCACTTCATGGTTTGGCAGTTGCAGAGGTACAGCGATGGCAGAAGCAATTCTTGTTAACAGGAGCATAGTAGGCAAACATGGCTCCAATATCTGGGGACTGTGAGAGAAAATAAGGAGATGACTTTACCAATCCAGAGGTTGTTAGGGTGAGGCAAAAGAATTTATCTCTACAAGTCATGTGGTACACATAAATGTATAATTTTCTTGCCTTTTTAGCCAAAGTGAGAAGGGAAATTTGGATTAGCAAATGTAAAAGGAGCTTATGCCTTAACACTTTCATTATATAAGGTCCTACAAGGGATCATACATACCACACACACACACACACACACACACACACACACACTTGTGATAGAACTTAGAGCTTGGAATCGCTATCTCAAGATATAGGTTTGCTTGAGGTAAAACCTCCTTGTTCAGAAGAGCATTCTTACTTGAAATCTTGCACAGACAGAAACTTCTCTGAGGCAGATTACTGATAACCAAGGGAATGACAGGCTATTCTAAGGGAATGTGTGAAGGATACAATCAAATCAACCATGATCTTCAGGTCCACTGAGCTATGCTGTCATGCAGCATTTCAAGTTGAAGTGGTGGCAGGAGAGGTGTAGGTTGTCCCAGTTGCTGCTGAGCAAATTGAATATGATAGAGATCAGAGGTTTAATAATAAGGGTTTCTCTGACTGCTACGGAGTAGTTGATGAATGAGGCTAAAAGAAGATGGACATTTGAAAAGATACAATGGACATTTGTACAGCTCCTCTTTAAATGATAAAATCCTTGCTGCAAAGCTCGCCAATCCCCATCATTTAGTGCTGCTCTCCACTTTTGAAGGTGGCCATCACTTTCTAAATGCCTGGAAGTGTGTCTCTATGTGGTAAACTGTTTTGCTGGAGGCTGTGTTGTTGATAGATTCCCATTGCTTCTTGCCACCATTGTTGCTCCAGTGCTAACAGATCCTCTTCCCTATTAGATTCCAGTCAAACGTCCAGTTCCTCTTGCACTGCTTCATCAATCCTAGTCTCATCCGCACACTTTTACACAGACCAGGCAAATTTTATTATTAAGGGAAGGTTTGTTTATTTTAGGCTGTTGACCGGATGGTCGTTGTGCACAGTCTGGCCATCATTTCTCTCTATACCATTTATTTTTGAGTTGCCCAGGTATCAGTAATGATAAATGTTCCTCCTTTGCTTACCTTAATAATAAAATTTGCCTGGCCCTGATGATACCACTGTCGTGGGCTGCATTTCAAATAATGATGAGCCGGAGTAAAGAAAGAAGATAGAGAACTCAGTGATGTGGTATCAGGACAACAATCTTTCCTTCATTGTCAACAAAACAAAGAGCTGCTTGTTGACTTCAGAAATGGGGAAGGGGAGTGTGGGTGGTGTAGGTCTTCTTATATTCATCAACAATGTTGAGGTTGAGAGGGTTGAGAGCTTCAAGTTCCTAAGAGTGAACGTCACTACTAGCCTTTCTGGTCCAACCACATTGATGTCATGACAAAAAAAAAAGCTCAGCAGTGCATTTACTTCCTCAAGAGACAAAAGAAATTTGGCATGTCCCCGTTGACAGTTACCAATTTTTACCAATGCACCATAGAAAACATTCCCTCTGGATGCATAACTGCTTGGCTTGTGACTGTGAGAAACTGCAGAGAGTTGTGGACACAGCACAGCACATCACAGGAACCAGCCTCCCCTCCATGGAGCTTGTCTACTTTTCTCGCTGCCTCGGTAAAGCAGCTAGCATAATAAAAGGACCATGAACATACTCTCATATCCTCTCTCCCACTGGGTCTGAAATCACATATCAGTAGGATTAAAGACGGCCCTCTATCCCTCCACTATCAGGCTCTTTAAATGTATCTCTTGTATGATAGAATGGACTCCGCTTCATAATCCACCTCGTTATGACCTTGCACTTTATCGGTTTCCATCACTGCAAATTTTTGGAAATGTTTACACTTTATCCTGCATCATGCTTGTTTTGCCTTATTCTAGCTCAATATACTGCGTAGTGTTTCGATCTGTACAGACAGTATGTAAGACAAGCTTTCGACTGTAAGCTGGTACATGTGACACTAGTAAACCAATTCCGATACCAATTTGGGCTTGGCAAGTCCCACATTTGCAGGTGACTTGGAGGCACAGTGGAAACATAGAGGAGGTAGTAATAGACTTCAAAGAGATAAAGGTAAAATAAACTGCAGATGCTGAGGTCTAGAACAAAAAGGGAGAATACTAGAATAGCAAAAAGGGAGAATACTGGAATAGCTCCATAAGTGTTTGTCTCCATATATGATGCTCGATCCTCTGAGCTCTTCCAGTGTTCTCTTTCTTTTTCAATGAGATAACGACATTCTGGTGAAATAGGTGGTTCAGTGGCTGGTAGACGTAAAGGCATGGAAAGAAAAAGTGTTACATTTTGAGGAGAAGAAACTAAAGAACACAATTCCAAAAAAAAAGATACAGACAGGAAGGTTTGAGGCATCAGAACACAGTTCATTGAGAGTATTAGGCCAGTTGGAAACATTAAAAAAAAAGATAGATATAATTTCTGACTTCAGCAAGTCAGGCAATAACAAAGGAAATAGAAAAATATGAAGTTACAATCTTTGGTTTTATCAAAAGAAGCTTAAGGACATGGAAGGTGTCTATATACACAGATCCAGTCTCGACTGAAATATGCTGCCCAGCTCAGAGCACCATACTTTAGGAAAGATGAGAAGGCATGGGTGATGGTGCAGAACAGAAGTATCTAAATAATTCCATGTATAAGTGGCCTTGGATCTGTCAATAGTCTTGAGAAAGTTGAGATGGAGATTGTGAAGAAACCTAAATGAAAAATTTAAAACTGGTTAAGTCCTAGTCAGGGTAGCGAAAGAAAAATCATTCCCTTTGTTAGAGGGCTTAAGAATCAGGTGCATAGAGTCATAGAAGCATCAAACACTGCAGCTCAGAACTAGGCCCTTTGGACCATTTTGTCCATCCCAAACCACTAATTTTTCCTAGTCCTATTGACCTGCACCCAGACCATAGCCCTTGTTATCCCTCCCATCCAAGTACCTATCTAAATTTTTCTTAAGTGTTGAGATTGAACCCGTGTCCACCATTTCTGTTGGCAGCTCATTCCACACACTCACGCCACCCTCTGGGTGTTTCTCTTAAATGTTTCCCTTTTCAAACATAACCTATGAACTCTTGTTCTAGAGTCACCAAACCCACTTGTGTTTATCTTATCTATACCCCTCATAATTTGTATAGCTCTGTACGATCTTCCCTTGCTCTCTACGCTCCAGGGAATAAAGTCATAACCTCTTCAACCTTTCCCTATAAGTCAGATCCTGAAGTCCCAGCAACATCCTTGTAAATTTTCTCTGCCTGCTTTCAATCTTATTTATATCTTTCCTGAAGGCGGGTGACCTTAAATTCACACACAATACTCCAAATTATGGCTCAACAATGTCTTATACAATTTCAACAGAACATCCCAACTCTTGTACTTGATGCATTGATTTATGAAGGCCAATGTGCCAAGACCTTTCTTTACAACCCTACCTACCTATCACACAACTTTAAAGGAATTAGAGATTTGTATTCCTGGGTCCCTCTCTTCTATGACACTTCTCACTTACCCTGGTTGGTCCTCCCAAAGTGCAACAACTCACACTTGTCTGCATTAAACTCCATCTAACATTTTTCCAGCCGGTCCAGATCCCGCTGTAAGCCTTGATAGTTTTCCTCATTGTCCACTACAACCCCCAATCTTGGTGTCATCCAGTTTACCTTTTTATCATCCAGATCATTGATATAGATAACAAACAGTAGCGGATCCAGAACAATCCCTGTGGTACACCACTAATCACAGGCCTCCAATTGGAGAGGCACCCATGTGCTACCACTCTCAGGTTTCTCCCGCAAAACAAATACCTGATCCAATTTACTAGTAAACGGGGTTTTTCCTATTTGTTGTATGTTAAAATTAAAATGGCTTCTTTGTTATGTTATACTGGGGAATGCTTCTTTGTTATGTTAAACGCTGAGAAAGTCTCTAGCTAGAGAGTTGCTTGGGTTAGTACAGACAGCAGGGTGCTGTTAGCCAATGGGTGGTCATGTATCATTTTGTTTTCGGATGATAATGCTGTATCATATGACTGGGGACGCGGTTTTGGCGGGGAGTCGGAGGAGAGACGGGGAGTTGGAGGAGAGACGAGGAGGACCGCGGACGTGCGGAGAGGCTCCGGTCGATCACTTCGGGTGGTCCCAAGCGTGAGTCGACAGGATTCGGGTGGTCGTCAGGAATTGATTGAGCTCCAACGGTTGCGCGCGAAGAACTTGGATTTCGATAAGTCTTGGCGCCTTTTTCTTCATTACTTCCTTTTCTGTATCAAACTTATATTAATGTCATAGAAATAGTAATATCTATAAAGTGTACTTGGTAAAACGTAGTGGGTGTGCTGGCCGATGATTGATGTTTGGGATTGATTCGGGCGGCAACTGACTCCATGGGAAGCGTTCAGGCAGGTGCTGGGTGGGATTTCCCCTAGAAATATACGAGCCAATATAACTAGGCGTTACACTAGCTCATCATGAATCCCAAGTGACTGAACTTTCTTGACGAACCTGCCATGTCAACAGCCTTGCTAAAGTCCATGTGGACAAGATCCACTGCCTTGTCTTCATCAACTTTCCTGATAAATTCCTCAAGAAGCTTTGTAAGGTTGGTTATACATGGTGTAAAATGCACAAATCTATGTTGACTATCCTTACTCAGTCCTGGTCTATTCAAATGCTTGTATATCTGGTCCCTTAGAATACCTTCCAATAACTTTCCCACTATTGATGTCAAGCTCACCAGTCTATAATTTTCTGGCTTATTCTTAGAGCCTTCTTTAAACAACAGAACAACATTAGCTATCCTCCAATCCTCTGGTACATCATCGGTGGTTAAGGATGTTTTAAAATTCTCTGCTAGGGCCCTTGCAATTTCTGCACTAGCCTCCAACAGGGTCCAAGGGAACACCTTGCTATGTTCTGGGGTTTTATCCACCCAAATTTGCCTCAAGACAGCAAACTCAAATTAAAATTGAATTACGTTTAATTATCATTCGAAACCATTCATGGATACAATTGAAGGAGACAGCACTCCTCTAGGGCCAAGATGCGTGACATGCATTCAAAAGAGTGAAAGAGAAATAAAAACACACATCGTTACGCAAGAAGGCACACGTATAGTCCAAGAGCCTGAGCGACATGAAAATTGATGAACATGGACACCACGCTACACCACCTCCAGGGTCTTCTCACCTGGACTGCAGGAGCAGGCAAGCCCATGGCTTGAGGCCTAGTCGTCACTACAACCAAGGCCATGCTGCTGCCTCATCTGCTGTCTCACCACCAAACAAGGGAAACTGGCCTGTGGCATCTTACAATATCAATATTCAACAGGGACATTGCGGTCACAAGAGAAACGTCCAGTCATTCATGGTTACTTTGTACGCTGCCTTTGCGCAACGACTCTGATGCCTCTGAGTAGCAGACAGCAGTACAGTCTGCACACAGATCAGCTCCTCTGAATTGTCTCCTGCCCAAACTCCAGCGTCTCCTTCTTCAGCCTGTCCACCAGCTTCTCCTTCTCTGGCCCAGGTGCTGGCTTCTCCTCTGATTCCTCCGTCGACTCCTTCAGCACCCCAGCTGGCTGCTCCAAACAACAAATAGATCACTGATACAGTAGACCTGCTGTACCTGTTATCCTTGGGGTCCAGTATAGTCTTATGTCCATTAAAAAAAACATATTTTAAAAAGAAAAGTGCACCTTTGGTTGGCCCCAGAGAGGTTGCTCCTCCTCGTCTTAAATCTGTGTGGGATCCATAATCTCTCTGCTACTTAACCTCACTTCTGTCCATCTCCTGAGTAAATACAGATGGGAAAAAACATTTAAGATCTCCCCTATTTTGTTCGGTTCCATGCATAAATTGCTCTGATCTGCCAAGGCACCAGTTTTGTCCCTTGCTATCCTTTTGCTCTTCAATGGAATAAAACTGAATTACAAAAGAACCAAACCTGAGGGCAATTTTATTTTTTTACGTTGTGAGTGTTCAGAGTCTAAAAGGCATTGCCAGAAACTGTAAGATTGTAATTTCACATTTCAAAGGAAGTTGGGTACCTAGCTGAAAGGGAAGAACCTGCAGGACTTTGGGGAGAGGTACTCACTGGATTGTATGTACACAGAGCAAAAACAGAACTGATGGACCAAATGGCTCCATTCATGATGTAGCCATTCTGTGAATTGCAGCAGAATATCTTTCTCCACAGATCTGCTGAGTATTGCCAAAATTTTCTGTTTCTGTTTTATTTTACAGTGCCAAATATGTATATTCCATTGTAATTTTTGCAAGGCTGTGTTGTTTTGAGTCAATAAGAACTCGGTTAATACAAGAAGTACCACATCCGAATCTACTGCTGAAGGAATTACTGCACCATAAAAGAGCAGGGTCTCCCTAGTTTTCTATCCACAATGATAATGAAGTCTTCTCACTCAATCTCCAGCAATTAATCCCAACAGACCAGGTGTGAGTTAAGGAAACCCCCCAGTCATGTAGACTATTGTGAACAATAAACCACAAATTACCTTTCTCCTCCCAAATATGCACGCCTATAACATGCCACTTTCCAACTGCTCACCTATTGCATCTCAAATGATTTTTCCTGCACACAATCTAATTTACAATTGAATGAATCAATTCATTCAGGGAGCAGGAAGCTATTTCTTCACATTCTTCACATTTAACTCTTACGAACAGAAATCCTGTTGTAGCTGCATTACAGTTGTATTTAAAGTAAAAACAAAAATGTTACCAAAAGTCATCTCATCAAAAAAAATCTGTGGCAACAGAAGCTGTTCGCATTTCCTGTGGAAGGTGCAAAAGTCCTTGACATGAAACTGTAACTGTTTCTTCTCCCACAGTTATTCTCTGAGGTGATAAATGATTCCAGCATTTTTATTTCAGTTTTCTTTGATTTTCATTTTAGATTTTGTTTTTACCTTCTTTCAAGCGTAAGCTGTGTCCTCTGGTTCTCCTGTTCTGAGAAGGTGAAAGAAACTAACCAAAAAACCATGCCAGCTCTGAAATCTGAGCATTACAAAATCAAAATAATCCCAATACTAAAAATCCAAAATAAAGTAAAAAGAATGCTGTAAAATCAGTAAGTCAGGTAACATCTATGGAGATAGAAATACAAACTTATAACTTTATTTCAGTACTCAAATGGGTTCAAAATCAAGTCAGGAAACTACAGACCAGTGAGTCTGACAGCAGTGGTGAGTATATTGCTCGAGGGAATTTCCTATGGGACAGGATTTACCAACATTTGGAGAAACAGGGTCTGATTTTGGACAGTCAGCACAGATTTGTGTGTGGGAAGTCTTGTCTGCCAAATCTCTTGGAGTTCTTTGACAAGATAATCATGATGGTGCACAAGGGTATGGCAATGTATGCTGTCTGAATAGGCTTTAGCAAGGCCTTTGACCAGGTCCCTTATGAAAGGCAAGTCTATATGTTTAGATTACAAGGGATCCATTGGGAGACAGCAGATGGGATTCATAATTATCTCCATGATAGGAAGCAGAGGGTGATAGTTGATAGCTGTTTTTTTGACTAAAGGACTGTGTACAATCATGTGCCACAGGTGTTGGTGCTAGGACCTTTGTTGTTTGTAATTCACATAAACAAGTTGGATGTGAATGTATCATGATTATCTTGTCAAAGAACTCCAATAGATTTGGCAGACGAGACTTCCTACATACAAATCCGTGCGAACTGTCCAAAATCAGACCCTGTTTCTCCAAAATGGCAAATTTGTGGATGATAATACAATAGGTGGTGTTGTAGATAGTGTAGAAGATTATGAAAAATGACAAGGCAATCTTGATCAGCTAAGCATATGGACTGAGGATTGCAAAATAGGCTTTCAATCCAGATAAGTGTGAGGTATTGCATTTTGGCAGATCATGCCGGAATAGGACTTACATAATAAATGGTAACTCTCTGTGGACTGTTTGGAACACTAGGAGTGCAAGGTCTAGTCGATATTTGACATGCTGCCTTTCATCAAACAGAGCACTGAGTATTGGAGTTGGGAAGAAGTTATGTAAGATATTGATTAGATTAGATTATGAGGACACTCAGTCCTCGTTTATTGTCATTTAGAAACGCATGCATTAAGAAATGATACAATGTTCCTCCAGTATGATATCACAGAAACACAGGACAAACCAAGACTAAAACTGACAAAAACCACATAATTATAACATATAGTTACAACAGTGCAAAGCAATACTGTAATTTGATAAAGAGCAGACCATGGGCACAGTAAAAAAAAGTCTCAAAGTCCCGATAGCCCATCATCTCACGCAGGCAGTAGAAGGGAGAATCTCTCCCTGCCATAAACCTCTAGCACCGCAAACTTGCCAATGCAGCACGATTGGAAGCACCCGACCACAGAAGACTCTGAGTCCATCTGAAAACTTCGAGCCTCCGACCAGCCCTCCGACACCGAGCACTGAGCACCATCTCTGTTGAACGCTTCGACCCCGCCCCAGCCACCGAGCAACAAGCAAAGCCAAGGACTCGGGTCCTTCCCCTCTGGAGATTCTGGATCACACAGTAGCAGCGGCAGCGAAGCAGACATTTCAGAAGTTTCACCAGATGTTCCTCCGTGCTCTCACGTCTGTCTCCATCAAATCAGGATTGTGTATGGCACCCTACTTGACAAATAACAGACATCACCACTGGAGTGGCCACTGCGCGCTGCGTCATGCCACCATCTTCTCCTCTCCTTACTGACTGATGAGGCTGTATTTGGATTATAGTGCACTGTTTTGATAAAACTGCTATAGAAAAGATGTTATTAAACTAGAAAGAGTGCAGACAAGATTTATCAGCATGTTGCATGGACTCAGAAGCCAGAATAAGAACAAGAGTTTGCATGAACTAAGGCTTTATTCTCTAGAATGTAGGAGATTGTGGAGTGATCTGATAAAAGTATATTAGATAATGAGGGGCACAGGCGTATAGTCTGTTTTGAGGAGGAGATACTAAAAATAAGAAGGTGTAGGTTTAAGATCAGAGGTGAGAGGTTTCTCCTCCAGTTGGCTCATCTACATGTTGCATCAGGAAACCTTGCTGAACATACCTAACAAACTCTACCCCATCTAAACCCCTTGCTCTGAGGAGATGCCAGTCAATATTAGGAAAGTTAAAATCACCCATCACAACAACCCCATTATTATTGCACGGTTCTAGAATCTGCCCCCCTATCTGTTCCTTTATGTCTCTGTTACTATTGCAGGGTCTATAAAAAGCAGCCAGTAGAGTAATTGTTTCTGTTTCTGACTGTTTCTGTTACTATTGCAGGGTCTATAAAAAGCACCCAGTAGAGTAATTGTTTCTGTTTCTGACTTCCACCCACAATGACTCAGTAGACAATGCCCCCAATGACTTTCTCCTTTTCTGCAGCTGTGATACATGGATAAGGAAGGTTTAGAAGGCCACAGGTCAAATGCAGGCAGAGGGAACCAGCCCAATGTGTGGCTGGGCTGGCATGGATGATTGGACAAGGAACCTGTGTCTGTGCTGCATGACTGACTTTACAAGTTAAAGAGTAAAATTTAAAGATTAGCTTTATTTGTCTCATGTACACTGAAACATCAAAATATATGGTCAAATGCATTGCTTAGCAACAATGACCAACACATTCCGATCATTGTGCTGGGGCAGCCTGCAAGTGTTGCTCAGAAGAAAGCCAAGTGGTCACTGGGAAAACGTACAAACTCCTTTCAGGGAATGGCGGGAATCGAACCCAGATTGGTTACTGCTGATGCTGTAAAGAGACAGTAGTAACCACTATGCTATGGTACTGCCCTATACCACCACGCTGCCTGTGGAAATGTTAAGAATTTTACACATGTTAAAAAGGCAAGTAAAACTGGAAATAGTGTGAAAATGATGGGGATTACAATATGTCCGTAGATTGGGAAAATCTGGTTGGTACCAGATCTCAAGAGTGGGAATCTGTAGAATGCCTATTAGGTAGCTTTTTAGAGCAGCTTGTGGTTGAGCCCACTAGGAGAAACAAATTTCTGGCCTGAGTGTTATGTGGTACCCTAGATTTGATTAGGGAGCTTAAGGTAAAGGAACCTTTAGAACCTTCCCCTCTGCCCTCTGATTCCTAAATAGACACTACCTCATTTTTTTAATGTATATTATTTCTGTTTTGCATGATTATTTGTCTATTCAATATACATATACTTTAATTGATTTACTGATTTATTTATTTTTTTTCTTCTATATTTCGTACTGCATTGAACTGCTGCTGCTAAGTTAACAAATTTCACGACACATGCTGGTGATAATGAACCTGAGTCTGAGAAGACAGAGGTCATAACATGATAGAACTCACCCTGCAGTTTGTGTGAGAAGATAAAGTATTCTTCAGTATTGCAGTGGAGTAAAGGGAATATCAGAGGCATGAAAGAGGAGCTGGCCATAGTTGATTGGAAGGAACTACTAGCAGGGATGATGTCAGAACAGTAATGGCTGGAACTAAGGGGGGAAATTCAGAAGGTGCAAGAAAGATACATCCCAAAGATGAAGAAGTATTCTAATGAAAGAATGAGGCAACTGTGGCTGCAAGGAAAGACTGGGCATGGAACAGCAAAAATTACTTGGAAGGTAGAAGATTGGGAAGCTTTTAAAAATGAAAATAAAACAACTAAAAAGCAATAAAGAGAGAAAAAGATGTAATATGAAGGTAAGAGAGCTCAAAGCATAAAAGAGGATACAAGAGGTTTTTTTATGAGAGTGGAAATAAGACAGCTGGAAAATGATGCTGGAGGTAGTAGTGGGGGACAAAGAAATGACAGAGGAACTTAATGAGTATTTTGCAACAGTCTTCACTGTGAAAAACCTAAAGCAAAATGTTAGAAATGCGAGAATGTCAGGGGGCAGAAGTGAGTGTCATTGCTATTAATAAGGATAAGGTGCTTGGGAAACTGAAAGTTCTGAAGGTAGATAAGTCACCTGGACGGGATGGACTACACTCCAGGGTTCTGAAAGATGTAGGTGAAATGATTGTGGAGGCATTAGTAATGATCTTTCAAGAACCGCTAGATTCTGCAATATTTCCTGAGGACAGAAAAATTGTAAATGTCACTCCACTCTTTAAGAAGGGAGGGAGGCAGAGGAAAGGAAATTATAGGCCAGTTAGTCTGATTTCAGTGGTTGGAAAGATGTTGGAGTCTATTACTAAGGTTGTGATTTTGGGGTACTTGGAGGCACATGATAAAACAGGCCAAAGTCAGCATGATTTTCTAGAGGAGAAATCTTGCCTGACAAATCTCTTAGAATTCTTTTAGGAAATTGTAATGTATGGATCTATTTATATCAAGGCAATGACCCCCCCCACCCCCCGCCTTAGCACTATGTATTAATCTGTTGTTTGCACATGCGCTGCTGTCTATGCATACATATTGTTCTCTCTCCCTCTTGAGTACACCAGTTAAAGCCACCTCCTGCGTGCACAACAACACAGGTCATACATACCTGAGCCTAGTAAAATTCTACCACCATTTTCTCCCAGGCATTGCTACAGTGCTGCATCCATTGAATGCACTGTTGCAAACAGGGACAAGTGGGAATGATCAGGAAGATGTGAAAGCGCATTCAAGGAAACAAAGAGACTCATAACATCCGATGAACTACTCACCCATTATGACACACCCCTGTTCATCAGACTGGCCTGCATCGTATCCCCTTATGGTATTGGAGCCATTTTGTCACATATTATTAAAGATGAATCAGGACATCGGATTGTGTTTGCTTCAAGATCACTGACAAGTGCAGAACGCAACTACTACAGGTCAACCAAGAAGCCTTATGACTAGTATGGGAAATAAAAAAGTTTCCCCGCAATCTCTACAGACAGAAGTTTATACTAGTGATAAATTGCCAGCTCCTTTTGTCCATTTTCAATCCCAGGACGGGAATTCCAGTGATGATTGCTACCCAGTTGCAATGTTGAGCAATTTTCCTAGGAGCCCACTCTTATGACATAGAGTTCAAGGCTACCAAACAACACAGCAACACTGATGGCTTGCCACGTCCTCAGCTATTGGCAACTGAAGAAGAAAAGTCTTCATACTGTGACTGAGCAGCAGTGTTCCACGCCACGTTGGTGGACCAGTTGCTGATAACAAATTCTGAAATGCAGAGGGAAACAAGGAATGACCTGACATTGTCAGAAGTCTATGAAATCACCACGCAAGGATGGCCAGCTCATGGTAACCCTATGCTTCCAGGGTTCTCAACGAGATGGGATCAACTGTCAGTATGTTAAAGAACACTAATGTGTGGATCTCGTGTTGTGGTTCCCTTTAAACTGCACACTTGAGTGTTAAAAAATCTGCATGAGTGACACCTGGGTACAGTCAAGATGAAGAGTCTTGCCTGGAGCTACGTGTGGTGGCTGGGAACAGATAAGCAGGTTGAAGACTTGGCCAAAGGCTGTTCGGAATGCCAAAAAGTTAAAAGTTCACCCTCACAGGCACCATTAGACTTGCTGGACCATTCATTGACCCCACTTTCCTGATTGCTGTGGATGCTCATTTGAAGTGGCCAGAGGTTATACCAATGAAATCAACCACCTCAACGAAGACTGTCTCCGCCCTAAGGATTACCTTCACCAGAAACGGCTTACCAGAACAAATTGTGAGTAACGACATACCACAATACACACCGGAAGAATTCAGACAGTTTATGAAGAAAAATGGTATCAGACACTTGCTGAGAGCAAAGTTGGCGACCAAGAAGGTTACAAGAGGACCACATATGATTTCCGATAAAACACCTCATGAGCGAAGTGGCAATACTGGACTTATCTTGAATCAATGAAAGATGCTCAACAGTTGTGGCAGGGCTTGAATGATGTCACTTCTTATAAAGTAAAATCAGGTGACGTAGGCAACAACAGGGCTTTGCTTTCAGAGTAGCTCAATGCTTTCTGTGGAGGAACCAACATGAACTCCCGCAGCTGCAATAATCCTGTGACTTCAGTCCCTGAGGCCAACGTGCAAGCATCCTTCAGGAAAATGAAGCCATGAAAAGCATCTGGCCCAGACAGGGTACCTGGCCAAGTGCTAAAGACCTGTGCTAATTAACTGACTGGTGTGTTCACTGAGATCTTTAACCTCTTGCTACATTAGTCCGAGATACCCACTAGCTTCAAGAAGGCTTCAACTATACTGGTGTACAGGAAGTATGTGGTAAGCTGCCTCAATGACTATCGTCTAGTAGCACTTGCATCCACAATTATGAAGTGGTTTGAGAGGTTGGTGATGAAACATATCAACTCCTGCCTGAGAGGTGACTTGGATCCTCTCCAATTTGCAGATCCCACCTCATTGGCTCTTCACGTAACCATGGAGCATATGGACAGAAAAGATGCTTTCAGGATGCTCTTTATCAACTACAGCCCAGTGTTCAATACCATCATCTCAAAACTAATATTTGGGCTTCATGACCTTGACCTCAGTACTTCCTTGTGCAATTGGATCCTCAATTTCCTCACTTGGAACACCATCTCCTTCACAATCTGCATCAGCACAGGTGTACCACAAGACTATGTGCTTATCCTCTGCTCTACTCACATTACACTTATAACTGTATGGTTTAAGTCCAGCTCCAATGCCATATTCAAGTTTGCTGACAACACCACTGTTATTGGCAATTTATGGTTGTGACAAATTAGCATAGAGGAGGGAGATCGAAAATCTGACTGAGTGGTGCCACAACAGTAACATCTTGCTCAATGTCGGCAAGATCAAAGGGCTTATTATTGACTTCAGGAGGAGGAAATCAGAGCCAATCCTCATTGCAGGATCAGAAGTGGAGAGCATCAGCAACTTTAAATTCCTCAGAAATATCATTTCAGAAGACCTTTTCAGGACCCAACACGTAAATGCATTATGGAGAAAGCATGGGAGCACCTCTACTTCCTTAGGAGTTTGTGAAGATTCAGCATGACAGCTAAAACTTTGACAAACTTCTATAGATGTGTTGTGGAGAGTACGTTCAATGGATGCATTGCAACCTCTTATGGAAACCTCAATGTGACCGTGAGTGGAAAATCCTACAAAAAGTAGAAGATACGGCCTCGTCCTTAACAGGTAAGCCCCTCCCAACATTGTGCACATAGACACAGAATGTTGTCTCAGTAAAGTAGCATCCATCATGAGGACCCCAATCATGCATATCACGCTATCTGCTCACTGCCGCCATCAGGAAAAATGTACAAAAACCTCAGGACTCACACCATCAGGTTCAGGAACAGTTATTACTCCTCAACCATCAAGCTCTTGAACGAAACGGGATAAGTTCTCTCAACTACACTTACACTATCACAACCTATGCACTCACTTTCAAAGACTTATGTTTTCTATATTTATTCTCTATTTATTTACTTGGGCACATGACCAAGTGGTTAAGGCATTCAACTAGCAATCTAAAGGTCATGAGTTCGAACCCCAGCCAAGGCAATGTTTTGTGTCCTAGAGCAAGGCACTTAATCACACAGTGTTCTGCGACGACACTGGTGCCATGCTGTATCGGCCCTTGCCCTTCCCTTGGATGACATCAGTGTCGTGGAGAGGGGAAAATTGCAGCATGGGCAACTGCCAGTCTTCCATACAACCTTGCCCAGGCTTGCGCCCTAGAGAGTGAAGACTAATGGATGCCTTTATTTACTTATTATTATTTCTTTCTTTTTGTAGTTGCACAGTTTGTTATACTTTGCTCATTGGTTGAACACCCAGTTGGTGCAATCTTACATCTATTCTATTGTAGTCATTATACTACTATGGATTTATTGAGTATGCTAGCAAGAAAATGAACCTCATGGTTGTATATGGTGACATATATGTACCGAGATAATAAATTTACTTTGAACTTTGAACAAAGAGGGGGCACATGACAAGGGAGACAGGGAGTTACTGAAGATATATGGAAAAAATCAACTATATTTGAGACCCTGTGAGAAGGAGACAGCATTAGGGCTTTAACTGAGTGAGAGAAGGAATTGGCCAATGTAAGCATAAATTTAATTATGTGTGAAAGTGGAGGTGAAAGGATACATTTTCCCCAAACCTCCTATCAGTCAGTGGGATATCACTGGAAAGTTAAGGTACTGTGGAGCCTGAGAAACATTCTTTGTTACAGTTAATTTTAGGCTCATTCTGCTTCGAATACCTTGATGAGTTTGCTTCATATTCTAATGTTATGCACTCCCATTCCTCAAATTCCTGGGGTGCTTTTCTGGAAAAATAAATCACTTCATTGGCCTTTGTATTTTTAAACATTTTTTTGCTTTATTTTCTCTGTATTCCTATATTTCTTTTTACCTTTTCCTAACTTTTCTAAACAGTTTTCTGGGCAGAATTTAGATCCATGTTTGTCTTTCTTCTGAGAAAATATCGACTTTTTACTTACTATTTCTCTGCTTTAATTGTCTAACTGGTTTCCTGCCAATATTTCTTTTAAATTGCATTGGAACATGCTTCCTATCTCTGGTACTAAATATAATCTAATTTCATTTTAGTTAAATAACATTAGTAGGCTGCTGAATTTCATTTATTTAACCATTTTTTAGCTATGGCTTTTTCCTTGCTTTTGAAATGTTTATATCAAATCTAACAACATTACATAGGTGGTGCTCCAGCTTTGTATCACCAACATCTCCTTCCTTCATTTCTGAGGGAAAAACTGATTGTAATATTAACTTCTGACTTGTTTCTTTAAAAGCATCGATCTCATAAACACCCCAGATGTATTGCAGAAACTGTACTGTTCTCTATTCTTAAATGGTATGGAATGTTTACAAAGATGTGAGAAGGAGAAGGTGAAATTATTTCCTTTAGTTGGCTGTCAAAGAGGAAGAGACATCATCGCAAACTCAGAGAGAGATTGTTCAGGAGTGGTCATAAGCAATTTTTTTCAACCAAGTAGAAATCAGGAATTCATTCCCAAAAGGTTCTGGTTGCTGAGTCAATTGCAACGTCGGGTCAGACATCGATAGATTTTCATTAGGTTAAGGTCGCGAGGGATATGGAGTGAATGAAGCTGGATGGGGCTGAGGCAGAGATCAGCCATAATCTCATGATCTAAATCTGGAGCCAGATCCTATTGCTTTTCCTATACATAAATTACATTTAACCCATTCAGCAGTACTTTTGAATAATTTAAGCTATGTTATTTTTGCATCTTCTTTAAACTGTCAGCATATTTCATTTCCACAGTTCAGCAGTCCATAATGAACACACTGAACAATTCCATTTCCATCCATATTCCCCAGGTCCGGGTATCCCCTGTAGTAAACCACTGCTATGGTGGGATCTATAATTAATATGGTCATCTTTTCACTTTCCAACACTTCCCAATGAAATACGTACGTTTTCTGTTAGCTGTGAATTCAACTCCCTATGTTAACTAGTTTCAGGCTTATCTTGGATTGTATGATAATCACCTTAGACAATAATAGGTGCTTCTTATTTACCAAATGCATTTAAATTTAGTTGCACATTTGTTCTTCTTGCACACCAACTACATTAATATTTTTCATAAATTTTCATCCTGATCTGATTTCCTATTTTCCAGCTTTCCTGAGAACAGAGAAGGACCATGTCTCAGGGTCACCTGAGTACCCTCTCCCATGCTGCTGCATCACACCCCACTTTTCTTCCCTAATTCTCCCATTATTTGATTCCTGTGACAAACATATAGTCTTATGGCAATTGATCATCCTCAGAACTTTGGGCTTGAGAATTCCAACCATTTAAAATCCTCATGTTTCTTCATTTCCTTATAAAATGGAGATGTAATCTCAGAAGTATCTGTCAATCTCATTCCTCCAATGGGTTACCTTAGTTTCA
Organism: Mobula birostris; assembly: GCF_030028105.1. Lineage (NCBI taxonomy): Eukaryota > Metazoa > Chordata > Chondrichthyes > Myliobatiformes > Myliobatidae > Mobula > Mobula birostris. Next base: position 19,805,833 of record NC_092371.1, on the reverse strand, counting down.
TTTTTCCTTCACTCCTTACCCTGCCTCTCTATCTCCTTTTGATCCTGTTTCACTCCTCCCATTCTGGCTCCTTTCCTTCATACCCCACCAGGCCCCTTCAGCTTTGCTCCCTTCCCTTCCCTGATTCCACCTACCCACTACACACATACAATTCACCCACAGTTATACCTTCCCCTATTTGATTCTGGTCCCCACTGCCATTCACCTCTCCTCTCGTGATTCCAATCCTCATCTCCTTTACTTATCAGAGACCAGCAGTGGTAACTCTCAGGTTCCTGCATATCTCCCTGCAGCAGCTGTCTCCCATCTTCACATACCTCTCCACTAGCTGTCTGATTTTTTATTCTTTCTTTCATTTTCTCTCTCTTTCATCTATCATTCACCTACCACAGGCTCCCAACTCCACCCTTGCTCACTTGCTCTACCTGGCATCACATGCCTGCCATCTTACACCCCTCCTTAATCTACCAATCACCTCGGACTCCTTTCTCACCATTTTCCTTCTCTTCTTTATACTGGCCATCCTGTTTCCACTCTCAGTCCTGATGCAGGGGTTTGGCCTACAGACATCAACAATTCCTTTTTTCACACAATTGCCTGACCTGCTGATTTCCCCCAGCAGACTGTTTGTTGCTCCAGATCTCAGCATCTGCCACCTCTAGTGACTCTACCCATTTCTCTTCCATGACTGTTAGCAGATCCTGAAGCACCACTCCCCACAGTGGATAATTAACTGATCAATCTGCATGCCTTTTGGATGTGAGGGAAAAAAAAAACTTGAAGCAACCAGAGGAAACCCACATGGACACAGGGTGAGCATGCAAACTCCACGCAGAAAGCAGTGCCATTTGGAATTGAACCTGTGCTACTGGACAGATGCATCACTGTGCTGACTTCAGTAAAATATGTTTTTCCTCACCTCAGTCCTAAATGGTCAACTGTATCCTCATAGCTTGGCCTATGTTTTTAGCTTTTCCAAATGGAGGAATCTACTTTTCAGCTACTCACCTTCAGTCCCTCAGAAGCCTGGATGTCTCACTGTGATCATTTCCCATTTCTCCCTCAACTCAGAACTGATGTACAGAACTGGCATCGAACAGAGAATCTTCTTCAATTTATGAAGAGGATGCTTTCAATAGAGATTTTGCACAATGTTCTGTTTTGGTGTGTTCCACTGCATGGACAGTGGTGTGGCATTTGTTATCACAAAAAATAGTTTCATAAGTTGAATGTTTTTGCTTTCCAATGAGTTAATGGCAGAAATTGAGCATTAGGAACTCAGGAAATTGCATAAAAATTAAAACTACAGTTCATATTCCAGTGTCTGGCACTTCACCAAAACCCTGTACATTCTCAACCAAAGTTGCTTACCTCTGCTTCCCAATTCCTCACAAGTGAAGCTCACAAACAATTTCCTTTGTTAATTACTTGCTACATGGATTTCATAATTGATTTCACTTTGGAGTAGAGAGAGAGAGCAAGATCTGTATGAGAGTGGGAACCATTAAACTTAACAAGTCTCATTGCAAGTGAGTTTCACTTCAGCCAAAACAAAGAAACAAGGTTTAAGTGGAGTGGCCATTGTTGGTGTGGGTCAGTGTTAGAGAAGAGTATTAAGACTTCAGCTCAAGAGGTTTTGACAAGAAGAGACAGAGGTCATTTTGGATCTGCCGTTATGTGAGTGGGCCAGTGGAGGAGTTTACTATCTGAGGCTTTGGCAAGGAGTCACAGATGAGTAGCAGATAAAAACAGTAAAGGATTTCTTTATTATATTTAGCATTAACATGTACAACCGAAAGGATACCGAATTACAACAAATTAAATAAAACAGGGAATCTGGAACAAATGATGTGTTGTAGCTCATGGTGTGGAAGTTGATGGAACCTATTGAAATTCCTAGTGACCACATTTGCAACAAATGTTGTTTGAAGAATTCAAGCTCAAAGTTAATGACCTGGAATTAGAGCTTCAAACACTGATGCAGCAGGGAGGGCAAGAGATACCTAGACATTGTGCTTCAGAAGGGAGGCACACTCATTAGATTATCTAATTCACATTTGGTCTGTGGCCAGGGACAAGAAAGTGTGACTGCAAGTAAGGAACTAGGGAAGCCAAGAGGTAGAGGTGGAGGAACTCAGCAGGCCAGGTGGCATCTATGGAAAAGAGTAAACAGTCGTTGTTTTGGGCCGAGACCCTTCTTTAGAACAGTGACAACTCTCTGTCGCAAGAGTCAAGTCCAAAGGCTGGATTGTCTTTTTGGTGCCTGAGTTCGGGTCATCTCATCTGATCTGCAGAGGAATTTTGAGTAGGAGGGGAAAGATCCAGTTTTTGTGGTCCATGTGAGTACCAACAATGTAGGGAAAACAATGAAAGAGGGGATTTAGCAGTTAGGGACTACTTTAAAATGCAGAACCGGAAAGATAACAATATCTGGATTGCTAGTTGAGCCATGTGCAAATCGGCACAGGGTTAATAAGATTAGAAAACTAAATGTGTGGCTCTAAGTTTGGTGTGGGTGAAGAGGGTTGAATTTGTGGGACATTGGCACCAGGATTGGGGAAGGAGGGAGATGTACCAATGGGATGGACTCTGCCTGAACCATAAAACCATACTGGGACCAGGATCTTGCTGGAAAACATAACTAGGGGTGTGGATGATACTACTACTACTACTTCAAGGAACTCAAATTCTTGAATACAATCTAGTCTCACGTATAAACAATAATGAACTCTTCAATCAGATGTTGATTCTCTTGATGGCCAAACAAAGATTTAATAGAAAACTAAAATAAATTTAAGCCAGACAGCCTCTTGAACAACATGCTTCTTTCAATCTTGTATCGATTACAGCTCAGCAAAACATGCTGGACTGTCTCTGGACTACCACAGTCACATAATCCAGTAGGATGTTTTCCTATTATCTTTAAATAATAGTTTAGCCCACAAGGCCCCAACCTAAGTCTTGTTAATTTCACCATAATTCTATGATTTAAAAGGTAACAGTCTGAGACCTTTTTAACCAGTGGGTGACTAGAAAAATAATGCCTGCCCTTTAATTCATTTTTCCAATCTTCCTGCCACTTCTTCTCTATACCTTTTAAAATCCTATTTCTCAATTCTGCTCTGCCTAGGGGAACTCTAATTTCTACTTGCCTGCTCTGTAAAGAGGACTTTGCAATGCCATCCAAAATTTCATTTCCCTCCACCCCAGCATGCCCGGGTATCCATGACAATCCAACTGCACAACCCATCTTCCCTACTCTAAACAACACTAAGAGAATCTCAATAAAAAAAGAAAAAATGTTTAGAAAGGGATAAGAATTTAACATCCAGTAACACGTGGCCAAGTGGTTAAGGCATTCGTCTAGTGATCTGAAGGTCGCTAGTTTGAGCCTCAGCTGTGGCAGCATGTTTATGTCCTTGAGCAAGGCACTTAACCACATATTGCTCTAGTGTCTGTGCGAGGAGTGGCGCCCCACACAGACTTCCAATCTGCGCATTGTAAGGCATGAAAATGCCCAACACAGGCCTCTCATGGTCTGAGTCAACGTTCACACACCACCCCCCCCCCCGCCACCATAGCGAGAAAATAGAAAAGAGTGATGAATACAGGACTAATGATGTTATGTTTAAATGCACACAGTATGTGAAATAAGTAGACGATCTTGTAGTATAGTTAGAAATAGGCTGGTCTGTTATGGGCATCACTGAGTCTTGAATGAGAGAAGCTCACAGCAAGGAACATAACATCCAAGGATACACATTGTATTGAAAGGACAAGCAGATGGACAGAGGGGGAGGGGAGAGGACTGGTGGTGGCTCTGTTAGTTAAAAAATGAAATCAAATTCTTAGAGTGACGTGACATCGGATCAGATGATGTAGTATCCTTGAGGGTAGAGTTAAGAACCTGCAAGGGTAAAAAAAACATGATGGGAGCTATGGCCTCCAAACTGTAGCCAGGACATGAGATGCTAATTTCAACAGGAGATAGAAAGGGCATGTAAAAACGGCTATGTTACAATAGTAATGGGGGATTTCAATATGAAGGTGGAAAGGCTAAATCAAGCTAAATCTATGCACCTGTAATGCTACCGTGACACTGTAATTCCCTTTGAGATCAATAAAATATCTATCTGTCTATCTAGGGAGCATCCTGACATTCTGCATCACTGGCTAGTACAGAAACTACACTGCGGTGGAGAGAAAAGCTCTACATGGGGTAGTCAAAACTGCCCAACTCGTCACTGGCAACAGCCTACCTACCATCATAAGACTATAAGGTATAGGAGCAGAATTAGGCCATTTGGTTCATCGAGTCTGCTCCACCATTTCATCATGGCTGAACCAATCAGGGACATAGACACATAAAAGTGCTGGAAAAGGTCTAGTAACTTCATGAAGGATCCCACCTACCTTGGTCAAGGTCTGTTTGTCCCACTCCAATGAAGAAGGAGGCTATGTAGCCTCCACACCAGGACCACCAGACTCAAAAAGATCACAGTTACTTTCCTCCAGCAGAAAGGCTGAATAACACCTCCAGCCACTAACTCCACCATTACTCCTAGCAAGCACCTTATATACAACCTACCATTACATTATGGGCATTCAGTCAATCTATACATATAAGTTATTTCATGTATTTATATTTATGGTGCTTTTTAAATATTGTGTTTTTTATCTTTCAATTTCTTTTGTGCTTTGCATCAGATCCAAAGCAACAATTATTTTGCTCCCCTTTACAGTTGTGTACAGGAAATAACAACAAACAATGTTTAGTCTTGAATCTTGAATCCTACAGTGGAGTAAAGGGAACAACAGAGGCATGAAAAGTAACTAGCCAAAGTTGACTAACAGGGGCACTAGCAGGGATGATGACAGAGCAGCCAACAATGACTGGAAAATACTGGGAGTAATTCGAAAGGTGCAGGGTCAGTTTAGCCCAAATGAAAAGAAGCACGCTAAAAGGAGAATGTGGCTGATGAGGAAAGGCAAAGAGACTATAAAAGCAAAATAAAGAGCATACAATATAGCAAAAATTAGTGGGAACCTTAAGAAATGGGAAGATTTTAAAGACCAACAGTAGGCAGCTAAAAATGAAGTAAGGAGAGAGATAATGAAATATGAAGGTAAGCTGGCCAAAAATATAAAAGAGGACACCATATGTTTTTTTATATATACAAAGAGCAGAAAGAAGATGAGTGTGGATACCAGACCACTGAAAAATGACGTTGCTGAGGTATTATTGGGAGAGAAAGAAACGTTGGATGACTCAATAAATACTTTGCATCAGTTCTCACTGTGGAAGACACCAGAAATATGCCAGAAATTCAGAGCGTCTGAGGACAGATGTGAGTTTTGTCACTATTATAAAGGAGATGGTGCATGTGAAACTGAAAGGTCTAAAGGTTGATAAGACACCTGGACCAGAAGGACTACACCCTAGTGTTCTAAAGGAGGTTCCTGAAAAGATTGTGGAGGCATTAGTGGTGATCTTTCAAGAATTACTAGATTCTGGAATGGTTTTGGATGACTGGAAAATTGCAAATGTCATTCTACTCTTTATGAAGGAAGGGAGGCAAATGACAGGAAAGTATAGGCCAATTAGCCTGACCTCAATGGTGGGAAGATATTCAAGTCCATTATTAAGGATGTCATTTCAGTGAACTTGGAAGCACATGATAAAATAGGCCAAAATTAGCATGGTATTCTTGAGGGGAAATCTTGCCTGACAAATCTCTTGGAATTCTTTGAGGAAATAAAAGGCAGAATAGACAAAGAGAGTTATTGGATGCTGTTTACATATTTTTTTCAGAAGGCTTTTGACAAGGTGCCACACATGAAGCTGCTAAAAAGGATATGGGCCCATCATATTACAAAAAAATACTAGCAAGTATAGAAGGTTGGCTAACTGGCGGGAGGCAAAGAGTGGGAAAAATGGGGCCTTTTCTGGTTGTTTGCAATGACTATTGGTGTTCCACAGGGGTCAGTGTTGAGACCGCTTCTTTTCACATTGTATGTCATTGATTTATATGACAGAATTGATAGGATTGTGGCCAAGTTTGTGTATGATATGAAGACAGGTGAAAAAGCAGTAAGGGCTGAGGAAGCAGGGAGTCTCCATAAGGACTTGGACAGCTTAGAAGAATGCAAGAAGTAGCAGTTGGAATACAGTGTAGGAAATATATGATCATGCACTTTAGCAGAAAGAATAAATACAGCGGCTACTTTGTAAATGGGGTAGAAAATTCAAAAATCAGAGGTGCAAAGGGACTTGGGTCTTTGAGCAGGATTCCCTAACTTCAGTTTAAGTCGGTAGTAAAGAAGGTAAATGCAATTTTAGCATTCATTTCGAGAGGTCTAGAATACAAAAGCAAGGATGGCATGTTGAGTCTTCATAAGGCATTGGTCAGACTACACTTGGAGTATTGTGAGCAGTTTTGGGCCCCTTATCAAAGAAAGTTTGTGCTGGCATTAGAGAGTGTCCAGACAAAGTTCACGACAATGATCCCTGGAATGAAATAGTAACATATAAGGAGCGTTTGATGGATCTGGTCCCATACTCACTGGATTTTAGAAGAATAGGTGGTTGTCTCATTGAAATTTATCAGTCTTGACAGGCCTAGATAGAGCGGATGTGGAGGGAATGTTTCCCAGTAGTGGGGAAATCTGGGACCTGTGGGCACTGCCTCGGAATACAAGGTCGTTCCTTTTGAACAGAGATGAGAAGAAATTTCTTTAGTCAGAGGGTGGTGAATCGGTGGAAATCATTAGATCAGCCAGCTTTGGAGGCCAACTCATTGGGTATATTAAAAGTAGATTTTAATAGGTTCTTGATTAGTAAGGACATCAACATTAGGGGAAAATGGCCGCAGAATGCGGTGGGAGAGATAATAAATCAGCCACGATAGAATGATGGGCTAAATAGGTGAATTCTGTGGTCTTATTTAAGACTGAGTTTGTTAGGTTCTTGATTAGAAAGGATGTCAATGGCTATGAGGAGAAGGCAGGAGAATGAGTTTGAGAGAGATAACAAAGAAGCCATAATTGAATGGTGGAGCAGATGGGTTGTGCTCCTATGTCTGAAGGGGGGGGAGGTGCAGGGGATGATCTAATTGAAACCTAATGGATATTAAAACGCCTCGATAGAGTGGACGTGGAGAGGATGTTTCCAATGCTGGAGGAGTCTAAGACCAGAGAACACAGCCTCAGAATAGAGAGACATCAATTTAGAATGGAGGTGAGGTGGAATTTCCTAAGCCCAGAGAGTGGTGAATCTGTGGAATTTATTGCCACAGGTGGCTGTGGAGGCCAAGTCATTGGGTATATTTAAAGCAAATGTGAATAGGTTCTTGATTAGTCAGGGCACGAAGGAATGCAGGGAGAAAGCAGAAGGTTGGGTCTGAGAAGGAAATGGATCAGCCATGATGAAATGGCAGAGCAGAGTTGATGAGCCAAGTGTCCTAATTCTACTTCTATATCTTATGGTCTTATGGTTTTATCCAGGAATTTGTGATAATATGTTGGAAATCTGAACCCTTTATTCAAAAACCTGGAATTAGCTCTGTTGCCATGCACTCCCGAGATGTTAAAAGGAGCAGCCCTGTCACATAGCAGCTTTGTATTAACTCTACCCTGTTTTCACTATTTACCTCATTTCTCGCCTATTGGTTCCCGGGTGAAGCTCAAATTCTGGCCGTTTCATGCAGGTGAGGATTTGGGTGAAGATGGTACACCCTGTCCCTGAGTTTGTTGGTGTGTAAGGTTTCACAAACAAAACAAAATGAGGCATTTTATGTTTAATGAAACCCGTAACACCTTTTACTGAACTCTAAAACCTAAACACAAAAGCGTGCTAAACATCTTTACATAACAACTTTACCGCGTCAGACCAGCCTCTTTAAGCAAAACCCCAACTCAGTATCGGTGGTTGTGAATTACGTACATCTCTTCCAACTACGTTACCCTACAGGTGCAAGAAAGCCACTTTGACATTCCTTTCAGAACTTCTAATGCAATGCAATTTGCCCAATATCCTCCCTACACCAGATCATCAATCAAAATGCCTTGCGTAAAGCCTTATATGCAATTAAATTGAGGCTGGTCATTCTAATGCAAGCATTGCATTGATGATCAAGACTTAATTATGTGACAACAGGCGATGTAAATAGGTGAAAGGGTAAATGACCAAGGCTGGGTCAAAGCAGTCCTTCAGTGAGCATATGGAAAGAGAACTGATGAGGAGAGATAGAAAGCGTTGGGGAGAGGTTCAATAGCTAGCTTGATTTAGAAAGACATCAGGATGCAGTAGAAATTATTAATTTTACAATTTTCTCCTTCGACTCTTGGTAGAATAATAAAATTTTGGCCATAACAACAGATTGAGAGTAACTGACAACACAGGAGTGATTAAACCTGAGGCCTTGCTGATCTGCATGCCTCTGTGCCACATCACAGATAAAGCTGTTACTGAACCATGATCTTTGGGTACCTGCTCTTAATGCTGAAGTTGTGCAAAATTGCTCCCAGTAGCACTTTATAAATCACCTTGATCAATAGGTATTACAGAACACCTCCATCTTCGGTATGGACTTAACCAGAGCTGGCGGATTCCAATTACAAGTGATATTGGTGACTGCAAGACCACCTCTCAATACCAGTGCTCTAATCTTTACAATTCATTCTGAAATGCCCTTGCCCTGCAGCATTCACATGAGGATTAATGCTAAGGATTGAAAGTAATCTTGTAACTGCTAATACTGTGGATTAACAGAAAAGTTCTTATAAATTTAAAATAAATCAATTAATTATATTCTACAGTTGTTTCAGATGGAAGCATGAAATGAAATAAAAGTTCGCTTTTGATTAAATATTTCATTAATATTTAATACTATAGGAAATAATCTGTAGCTTGAAACTATTTTCTTTCCAATGCAGATAATGAATTTAATTTGTTTCATTTTCCTAATAGGAAATTCACGCACAAGTTCCTTGTTTATTAGGTTTACTGTATCCATAAAGTGGAAAATAAATTAATCATTGTTGGATTGGAAGCCTTTGCAGATCTGTTATAGATTCAAAGATGCAGCACGCTTTCTGATGTGAGTCTGAAAGACATAGGGAATAGTCTCCCCTCAGAGACTTGAAGGTGCAAGAGAGATTGACACTGATGTGCAGCTCAATAGTAGGAGTAGGCTGTGCTGTCAGAAGATGCTTTTCCAGAGCACTGATTTTTATTGGAATTATCTAAATAAAAATCACCTGAAGCAAACCAGGCTGTTGACCAGTTCCAAATTAAAACACAAATCCGGGTGAAATGGAAAATTCCACTGGACATTTTCCACCATGAATAATTTTTTATAATTGCTGTGGCAGAGATGACAAGATGGGTGTCAGGGATCCCCAGGCAGCTTGGATCAGCACTCCAAGGCAACATGGTCCTCATCCCAAACCACAAAACAGGCAACTGGAGAACACAGCTAATCCTTGGTCTATCCTACCATATTAAAAATCTTGCTCTCCCAGTTGCCTGTTGAGCACTCAACCCGTAATTTCCTACTGCTGACACTTCCAACTTCCTCATCACGTGATAGCCTCTTCTCACCAACCGTTATGTCAGCTTTCCCCAAACCCTTCTAAGAATGCTTCGCATACCTTTTCTTTTAACCTTATCCCTTCCTCTGCTCCCTCTGCCAATCCCCTCCACTTCAAATGACATGCTATCCTCTCTCATCCTTAATGTCTACCACACGTCTCTCTCCAAATGGAGAAAGGTGATCCTTCCCTTTGGGCTTCTGTCACAAATGGATTTTGATGCAGTGGAGGTACAACTGAAATGGTTATCACTTCACTGTAGCAATCCAATTCCACACATTCTTCAGGAGCATTGCTATATTCAAGTAATTGTCTCTTCCTGGAAGTGTTAAACTCCTTTTCATGGCTCAGAGATCAAGTAATACCATAGGATGATAAATGGGGATAGGCCCCACACTCTGGCAGATATTCTGTAGATGCCTTGACCAAATAATTCAAATAAATAATCTCAAAGTTATTATATTGCAGAAGGTGTTGGTTGAACATTCTTTCATTACAGCACTTACAATTCTTTAAAACACGCTTAATTCAGTGTAAGGCGATTCAGGATATACTGAAGTTATGAAAGGACTATGTTTTTTCTTTTCTGTGACCTTATTTCTGAAGGGCAATTACATCTGAGTAAAATTTTAAAAAATATATTTGAGTCCATTAGATATAGGAGCAGAATTAAGTCATTTGGCCAATCAAGTCTGCTCTGCCATTCTACCATTGCTGATCCTGGATCCCACTCAACCCCATACACCTGCCTTCTTGCTGTATCCTTTGATGCCCTGACCAATTAGGAAATGATCAAATTCTGTCTTAAATATACTCACTCCACCGCAGTCTGTGGCTGAGTTTCCCACAGATTCGCTACTCTCTTGCTAAAAAAAAATCGTCTTTACCTCTGTTCTAAAAGGTCACCCCTCAGTTCTGAGGCTGTGTCCTCTAGTTCTGGATCCCCCAACCACAGGAAGCATCCGCTCCACATCCATTCTGTCTAGACCTTTCAATATTTGGTAGGTTTCAATGAGATCCACATGCATTCTTCTGAATTCCAGCAGGTACGGACCCAAAACTGCCGAGTGCTCCACACAGGTCTACCCCCTCATTCCTGGAATCATCCTTGTGAATCTCCTCTGGACGCTTTTCAATGACAACACATCTTTTTTGAGATATGGGGCCCAAAACTAGACAATAATTCAAGTGCGACCTGATTAGTGTCTTATAAAGGCTTTGCATTATTTCCTTGCTTTTATATTCTATTCCCCTTGAAATACATACCAACATTGCATTTGCCTTCTTTACCACAGACTCAACCTGTGAATTAACCTTCTGGGAGTCTTGCATGAGGACTCCTAAATCCCTCTGCACCTCTGATGTTTGAACTTTCTCTCCATTTAGATAATTGTCTGCACTATTGATCCTTTTACCTGATAGCATTATTAGACATATACCAATGCTGTAATCCATCTGCCACTTTTTTGCCCATTTTTCCAATTTATCCAAGTGTTGCTGAAATTGCATTGCTTCCTCAGCACTACCTACCCCTTCACCTATCTTTGTATCATCTACTAACTTTGCCCCAAAGCCACCAATTCCTTTATCCAAATCATTGATAAACAATGTGAAAAATAGCAGTTCCAATACTGACCCCTGAGGAACACCACTAGTGACTGGCAGCCAACCAGAAAAGGCCCCTTTTATTCCCACTTGCTGCCTCCTGCCTGTCAGCCATTCCGCTATCCATGCCAGTATTCTTCCTGTAACACCATAGGATTTTATCCTGTTAAGCAACCTCATGTGTAGCACCTTATCAAACGCCGTCTGAAATTCCAAGTAAATGACATCCGTTTCCTCTCCTTTGTCCACCCTGCTTGTTACTTCCTCGAAGAACTCTAACAGATTTGTCAGACAAGATTTCCCTTTGCAGAAACCATACTGACTTTGACTTATTTTATCATTAGTCTCCAAGTACTCCGAAACATCATCCTTAATAATAGACTCCAACACTTTCCCATCCACTGAGGTTAGACTAATTGGCCCATAATTTCCTTTCTTTTGCCTTCCACTCTTCTTAAAGGTGTAGTGACATTTCCAGTCCTTTGAAACCATGCCAGAATCAAGTGATTCTTCAAAGATCATGACAAATGCATCAGTTATCTCTTCAGTAACCTCTCTCAGGACTCTGGGACGTAGTCCATCTGGTCCAGGTGACTTATCCACCTTAAGACCTTTGAGTTTTTCTAGCACCTTTTCCTTTGTAATCATAATGGCACCCACTTTTGCTCCCTGACACTCATGGACCTCTGGCTCACTGCTAATGTCTTCCACAGTGAAAAAGGATGCAAAGTATCCATTAAATTTATCTCATTCCTCTCTCATGCCTTTGTAATTCCCTTCATTCCTTATCCCCTTGTGATACTGATACATGTGACTTATGCTTCTCCCTCTCAAACTGCGGTATGAATTCAATCATATCATGATCATTGCCCCCTAAGGGTTCATTTGCATTAAGTTCCCTAATATGTTCTGGGTAATTATGCAATACCTAATCTAAAAAAACCTTTAAGTAGACTCAAGCACAAGCTGCTCTAAAAAGCAATCTCGTAGGCATTCAACAAATTCCCTCTCTTGTGATCCAACATCAACCCAACTTTCCCAATCCCCTTGCATATTGAGGTTCCCCATTACAATTGTGACATTACCCTTATTACATGCTTTTTCCACCTCCCTTCGCAATCTTAACCCCATATCTTGGCTACTATTTGGAGGCCTGTATATGATTCCCATAATTTTTTTTTACCCTTGCAGTTTCTTAACTCCACCTGCAAAGATTCACTATTCTATGACCATCAGTCACCTCTTTCTAAAGATGTAATTCCATCTCTTACCAACAGAGCCACGCCATTGCCTATGCCTTCCTGCCTGTCCTTTCAATACAAATTCTTCATCCTTTTGAATTTTGCCTGTGTGGTACAATTTAATTCTTTGCCATGTCAGCATTTGTACCCAATTGTTGGCTTGTCATTCCTTTCATTCATCGCTCTTGTATAGGTCACACCTGCCCCAGAAGACGTCCGAGTTAACTACAAATCTGAATTCCCTGCCCCTACTCCAATTTTTCTGCCACACATTTATCTGCCACCTCATTCTATTCCAATCCATTCTGTTGCATGGCACAGGCAGAAATCCAGAGATTACAAACCTTGAGGTCCTGCTTAATAGCTTCCTTCCTAACTCCCTATATTATATTTTCAGGACCATCTCCCCTGTTGTACCTATGTTGTTGGTACGAATATGTACCATCACTCTGGTTGCTTCATGCCCTGACCAATCAAGAGTCTATCAATCTCTGGCTTAAGTATACATAGTCTGTGGAAAAGAATTCCACAGATGCTTCACTCTCTGTCTAAAGAAACTCTTCCTCATCTTCCTTCTAAAAGGACACCCCTCTACACTGAGGCTGCGTCCTCTGTTTTTTGACTCTTCCACCATAGGAAACATCCTCTCCACATCCACCCTATCCAGACCTTTCACCTTCCGATAGGTTTCAATAAGGTCACCCTCATCCTTCTGAATTCCAGTGAATACTGGCCTAGAGCCATCAAACACTCTTCATATCTGAAATATTAAGCCATTCAAGCTGCTTTGTAGAGGAAGAAGCATACATAAACATTTATGAAGAATGTTAGTGAGTTTTTGATAGATCTGTGAAGAGTAAAAATATCAGCTGGAACTATCAATGCATCTACAATACAATTTTGTCCAAATCATCTTGAATAATTGTTTCCTTTATTTTGTGAAGATGGATGTAATACTTGACTAGTTCATCAGTCCTTTAGGCTTTCCATTAACAATAACAGGTGAAATCCACCAAAAGTGGCTTCATTGATCATCCTGCCGGTGACCTTGCAGTCAGTGTAACGTCAGTTTTTTCTCAAAATCTGTGGAACACAACCAGTTCAGCAATATAATAACCATGAATTTTACATCTAAGGTACCACATTGTTGAGTTTAGCAAGGACAGGTTGTTTGCAGGAATTCGCAAGGAGGTTAATAGAAAGATGAAAGAACAGAGCGACATGTGGATGTGATCTTCATCATGGTCACTCATTCTCACAGGTGGTAGGAGTTCTGATACAGCCAGAAGGTAAAGAAGGAAACTAATGGGGAAAAAAAAACTTGGCACGTAAACAAAGCCATTTCACATCTGTTCCCCTCAGTGTTGATGTACAACACTAGAATTAATTTAAAAGCAGAAAATAGTCAGCGGGTTTGCATTTTCTGTCTTTTTTAACAGATTTCCAGCATTTTTGTTATTTTCATTCACTGGAACAAATTTCTGGCCACGTCTACTTTCATAAGATTAGCTGCTAAATAGCAAAAGAGGAGCAAATTAGGAACTTGTTAAACAGTAAATCACTCAACTCGTGAACCCAGGAGAATAAAAAAACATAAATAGGATATCTTCACAAGAGGTATTTGCAATTTTTTCCAGCTTCAGCTAATTAGAAAACTCAAAATTACTTTCAAGATTGTTCTTAACATATAATCTGTTTACACAGTCCCAGTAATGGAATCATAACATTTTTGTATGTAGTCATAGTCATAGTCATACTTTATTGATCCTGGGGGAAATTGGTTTTTGTTACAGTTGCACCATAAATAATAAATAGTAATAAACCCATAAATAGTTAAATAGTAACATGTAAATTATGCCAGGAAATAAGTCCAGGACCAGCCTATTGGCTTAGGGTGTCTGACCCTCCAAGGGAGGAGTTGTAAAGTTTGATGGTCACAGGCAGGAATGACTTCCTATGATGCTCTGTGTTGCATCACGGTGGTTGGCTCGTATCTGTGCACACCAGTTTACTCAAAACAGATTCACAAAGAAGCACTGTCTAATTTAATCAGATACTGAGCCTGTTGAAGTGATGTTTCCCCACTGGGGCTGCGGCACGTTCCAAATCAAACTGTGAACTCTTGTAGTTTATATTTGAGTTCTGATTGATGAAGAACTTCCATGGATAACCCTGCCCTGAGTCCAATGTGTTTCTGATGTTGGTTTTGGTCAGTACGGGGGGGGGGGAGGAGACATAACAATGGATGCTGATGGTTATCTGGTGAGATGATCAGTCGAATTTTTGTTAAGGCTAAAATAATTACAGACAACACATTTGTTATCTATGTTGGAAAGAATCCACCCTGCCATTTGGAAGCATGCCCTCAGGGGACAGTTGAGGAGGACCCTGGCAGTGACTTTCTCTGTGGTAGACATTAGGTTGATCTCTCTTTACTTATTTATAATGCAAGACAATCTACAGATGCTGGAACTCCAAGCAACACTGGAGGAAATCAGCAGGCCAGGCAGCATCTATGAAACAGAGCAAACAGTCAATATTCTGGGCTGAGGCCCTCCATCAGGACTGGAAAATAAGATGAGAAGTCAGAGTAAGAAGGTAGGGGAAGGGGAGGAAGAAGTACAAGGTGGTAGGTGATAGAGTAAAATGGGAGAGGGGGAGGATGAAGTAAAGAGCTGGGAAGCTGATTGGTGAAAGAGATAAAGGGCTGAAGAAGTGGGGAATCTGAGAGGAGATGGCAGAAGGCCATGGAAGAAATGGAAGGGGCTGGAGTACTGGAGGGAGGTGATAGACAGGAAAGGAGATAAGGTGAGCGAAAGAAACTGGAATAGGGAATAGTGAAGGAGGGGGCAATTACTGGAAGTTAAAGAGTTTGATGTTCATGCCATCAGGTTTGAGGCTACTCAGATGGAATATAAGGCAGTTGCTTCTCTACTGTCATGATGAGGTCACATTCAGGTTGGAGGCGCAACCTTAAGGCATGAACATCGATTTCTCTAACTTCCAGTAATTGCCCTCTCCATCCTCTCCTTTACCATTCTCCATTCCTGTTTTCCTCTCTTGCCTTATCTGCCCATTACCTCCCTCTGGTGCTCCTCCCCTTTCCCTTTCTTCCATGGTCTTCTCTACTATCAGGTTCCCCAATCTCCAGCCCTTTATCTCTTCCACCAATCAAATTCCCCGCTCTATACTTCACTCCCTTCCTCCTCTCCCAGTTTCACCTATCACTTACCTCCTGTACTTCATCCTTCCCTCCCCCACCTTCTTACTCTGACTTCTTATCTTTTTTTTCCAGTCATAACGAAGGGTCTCAGCCCGCAATGTCGACCGTTTGCTCTTTTAATTTAATGCCACCTGGTCTGCCGACTTCCTCCAACATTTTGTATTTGTTTTACCTACCACAGTTAGTTTTGTCTCCTAATTTGATGATGGTCAAGATCACAACTTCTCTGAATTTGCCAGCATGCCTTCTTCCTTCCAGGTTGAAAGAAGAGTTTGCAGTTTTGTGACTGACTAAGCTTTGGAAATTTAGTGGGATGCTGTTTGCTTGTTATTTTTTGTTGGGATATAGCCTTTTTAACCAGCTGCCAAATAGGAATGCTGTATGAGTCTACGAATGTAAATGGTTTTGTTAATGGCTGGCATGGACTTGATGGACTGAAGGGCCTGTTCCTCTGCAATACCCCTCTATGACTGTATGACTTGATCCCAAGGGAGAGACAAGAAAGAAGAAGCTACTCCCAATGACGTCACTCAAGAATGTGTTTGCAATTAACATCCTTTTTCTGTTCTATAAATTATTGTAAAGCAAAAGTCAGGCAAACTAAACATAAACAAACAAAAAATACTAGAAATATTCAACAGTGCGGGTGGCATCTTCAGAAGAAGATATTGTTAATACCTCAAACTGATCACATTTTATCACATGAATATATTAATTCTGTTGAATTTCCCAGAGAGATTCCCCAACACTGGCTAATTAAAGAAGATAATAGACTTAAAATTTCAGCTGTAGTTTGCCTCTAAAATTTATGTTGTTGCACAGAAAACTGGAAGTGTAAATTTTCACAGGAAGGCCTCCCATGGATTCCTCAAGAAATTTGATGTTGAAATCTGCTTTAGCGGCTCATCTTGGTCGGCATTAAGCACTTAGTTTTTAATCAATGGACTGAGAGCAAGCCACCACAGTTGCAACACCGAGCAGGATAAATACTTAAATTGAATATTGATCGATGCAGTTGGTGAAAATTTTCAAGTTTGTGCCTGAAGAGCTGATAGAATTGCATCTCTATAAAATGTAAGCTCGACTACTGACTTCATTGGTCCAGTCATTTACAATTAGGAAAAGAAATATTCTTCACTGTCACTCTTGGCTCAATAATAACCCTGTTGTTGAGAGACCAGTGTTTAAGGCATATGAACATATCAGTTAGGAGTAGGAGAAGGCCACTCATTTTCTCAAGCCTACTCCACTATTTAAACGGATCATCAAGAATCTGATTGTGACTCCTCCTGCACATTCCCACTTATCTCTCGAAACCTTTCAAACGTTCGGTTGTCAAGAATCGACTGTATGTCTTCTGTTTTAAACATTCAGAATCTGTTTTTATCACCCTTTGAGGACCACAGCACCAGACTCAACCTGTAACCTCTGCCACCCATCTGAGATTTCTGTGTTCCTTTCTGTTCATGTACCTGATCTTTAATAGTCACATTCTGAGCTTTTGAAGCTTGCAACGTGAATTTCCCATCTCCACTCTTCCTCCCTTTGCTTCAAACCTTTGGCCAAGCTTTTGTTTATCAGTCCTTAACTCCTCCATGGGTCACAGTCAAGGGTTATCCCATTACATTGCAGGGAAATGGCGGAAATCAGTTTGCTATTATAAAACTCCAATGCAATTGCAAGGGCAAGACAGGGAGAACAACTGTTTCACAGGAATAAAATTGAGCAAAAGAGCAGTTTAATTTTGTTGTTGTTGTTCATATCTTATTTATTTAGGTTTAATAGCAAGAATTATCCGAGTTGATTCTGTTGGTTGTTGAGTTTCTTGCCTGAGGGATGTTCTAATTAGAAGGTTTCAATTCAAAGAAGGGATTACTCATGTACAATATTTATTAAACTCCAGCTACTGACGACCGTTACAAAAATCCAGAGGGAGCGGGAAGCACAGAGTCAAATATCTCTGTGATGATTGTACGTTCTAGTATCAATTGTTTGGCGACAATAAAGTATAAAGTATAAGTTTTCAGTTTAGTAACAGAGGCAATCTGCTGAAGAACACCATCTGCAGAACCATTGGATCACCAGGGATGAAAATGTGAGGATGGGAGACCATCCCTTCCAAACTGATGGAGACTACATTGGTAGAGTTTGGTGGTGAAGCCACTCTGTATGATGTCCTGTAGTTATTGAACAGCCAATTATTTGACAATCATTCTGACCAAGTGCAAAGGATTTTTTTCTGCACCTGAAGCTCTGTTTTGCTGTAGTTGGCAGATACAGCCCTTCAGAAGATAAAGGTGAGAATCCCCTGAGACCACTGCATCCTCTGTTTGTTCCTGGATATGTAAGATCATATAATCCCTGCAAGAGCATCCAATTGTGAGCTTCTATCATATCTTCCTCCACCATGACCTCTGTCAGCACATTCTGCCAACCCACCACTCTGTCTAAAAGATTTTGCTCTGCATATGTAATTTGAATTTACCCCCCCCCTTAAATACATTCATTCTAGCATTAGACATTTCCACCTTGAAAAAAAATGGTAGCAGCTCTCTATCTACAATTCTCATATATTTATAAACTTCTATCAGGTCTGTCCTCAGCCTCTGATACTTCTAAGAAAACAACTCAAGTTTTTCCAGCCTCTAACACAACCCTAGTTTGTCCAATCTCTCCTTACATCACATGCAATCTAATCTGGGCAGCTTCCAGGTAACCTCTTTTGCACGCTCTCCAAAACCTCCAGCGGTTGAGAATTGACTGAGGTCATGATGGAGGCAGATATGATAGAAGCTTTCAAGGGGCTCTGCTCTTGAATGTGCAGAGAATGCAGTGATATTGACATTGCATAAGTAGATGAGATTAATTTAGTTACTAGTTCATTTTAGTATTTATATTTATTTACAAGTTTAATTAGTTTGCACTATATTTAAAGATGAATGGCCTTTTCCTGTGCTATATTGCTCTATGTTCCATTTTCAAAAGGGGTCAGAGTTGGGACCACTTCTTTTCACATCATATGTCAATGATTTGGATGAAGGAAGCGAACGCTTCATGGCCAAGTTTACAGATGATATAACGATAGGTGGAGACAAATGTAGTGTTGAGGAAGCAGGGGGTCTGCAGAGGGTCTTACAGACAGATTGGGAAAATGGACAAAGAAGTAGCATACTAAATATAGCGTAGGAAAGTGCATGGTCATGTACTTTGATACAAAGAATGAAGGTATGGACTATTTTCTAAATGGGGAGAAAATTCAAAAATCAGAGTTGCAATGTGTTGTGTCCTTAATATTTCACTAATATTAAAATAATTGTTTGATTAAGCATTCTTGTTCCTTTAAATAATTCATTATAGGTTATATGTAAAAGTACCATGAATGACACACGGCATCACGTCAGCACTTTAAATAAAAATGAAACTAAGACATGTTCTCCTGGGCTCACATCTTTTTCTCGCAATTAGTTTTATGTTTTGGGGTTACAAAACATAACATTGGCAACGAGGTTTTTTAAAAAGTGAACCTGACTCGATTACCTACCTGTCTCTTCAAAATGAAGAGAGAGAGAAGATGATTGAGTTTAAAAAAAAGAAAGAAAACAGATAAATTCACAGGTTCATCAACAATGGGTACTATGAGATATTGATCAGAAATTAAATTAAAAAAACAGAAATATCTGGGTACATCAGAAGGATAGAATTGTTCGATTGCACAAGAGATATCTGGATATTGTATACTGAGCGAACTAAGCAGAATTTTATAGAAAATGGAGTAGCCAATGAGAAGTGAGTGCTAGTTTTGCTGAGTGCATTGGGTGGAAGAGCACACAGTTTGGTTAGAAGTTTGACTACTCCAACCAAACCAGCTGAAATAAGCTTTGCTGATATTGTGAAAGTAATGCAGGAACATTTAGAACCAAAACTATTGTTGATTGCTGAACATTTTAGGTTTCATAAGTGGAATCAAATGGAAGAGAGACTATTTCAATGTACGTGGCCGATTTCAAGAGATTGTATGAAATTTGTCAGCTCAGAGAAAGATAATTTAATTTGTGGAACCTGACAAGAAAGCATTCAAAAACAACTCTGAACTGAAGCACAACTGACATTTAAAAGTACCACGAACATGGGAAAATCTGCAGATCTTGGAAATCCAAAGCAACACACACACACACACACACACACACACACACACACACACACACACACACACACACACACACATAAAATGCTGGAGGAACTCAGCAGGCCAGGCAGCACCTATGAAAAAGAGTAAACAGTTGACATTTCAGGCTGAGACCCTTCGTCAGAACTGGAATTGAAGAGGAGAAGAGGGGAAGTGGAGGAAGAAGTACAAGGTGTTAGGTGATAGTTGAAACTGGGAGATGGGGAGGGGTAAAGTAAAGAGCTGGAAATTTGATTGGTGAAAGAGCTAGAGGGCTGGAGAAGGCGATATCTGATAGGAGAGGACAGAAGGCCATGAAGAAGGGAAAGACGGAGGGAAACAGAGGGAGGTGATGGGGTGGTAAGGAGATAAGGTGAGAGAGGGAAACAAGAATAGGGAACGGAGAAGGAGAGGAAGGCATGGGGCAATTCCCAGAATTTCAAGAAATCAATGTTCATCCCATCAGGTTGAAGGTGATTTTGTGGATAGAGCAAAGGTGTTTTGTGGCAGAAGATATCCCACCACTAAGCAAATTTTCCCTCCCCCCACATTCTGCTTTCTGCAGGGATCGCTTCCCGCATGACTCCCTTGTGCCCACCCCCAACTGATCTCCCTCCTGGCACTTATCATTTCAAGCGGAACCAGTGCCTCGCTTAGCCCTACACCTGCATCTTCACTACCAGAGTACAAAACAGTCCTGCCAGGTGAGGCAACACTTCACCTGTGAGTCTGTTGAGGTCATGTACATCTACTTTATTCGTGCTCCCGCTGTCACCTCCTAGTGGGTGGGACTGATTGGGAAACCGCTTCACTGAACACCTTCCCTCCATCCACCAGAAAAAGGGAGATCTCTCGATGGTCACCCATTTCAATTCAACTTCCCATTCTCATTCCAATATGTTAGTTCGTGACCTCCTCTACTACCACGTTGAGGCCACACTTAGGTTGGAGGAACACCACTTAATATTCCTTGTGGGTATCCACCTATCTGATGGCATGAATGCCCTCCTCTCCTTCATCAGAGAGGAATGAAAGTGAGTGTGAACAAAATTGCTTTGTCTAAACAGAAATCTGCCTGTCTGAACAAATTGTATTACCATTGTGGCAGGGGCTCACATGCAACAGACCAATGCAGAGTTAAAGACAAAACTTGCAGAAAATGCAACACATACAAATAGGATGTTGGACAGACAAAAATAAATGGACTGCACAGGGAAGAGAAAATGCTAAAAACTCAGGTTGCCCTTTCAAAATGAGCACTCATCTGCATGAGATTGATGAAAAATCTGATAGTGATGAGAGTGAAACAAGACTAGGTGGTATTGAGATTTACAATTTGCAAACTAACAGGAGACAAACAATATGGCTTATACCAGAAGTGAATTGCAAGCTAATTAAAGGGAATTAGACACTGGTTCGGCTGTTTCAGTCATTTCATAAAATGAGTTTGAACAGCATTTTAAGGATACTAAACTGAAGCTTGCAGATATCCAGCCTAGAGCTTATACTGGAGAAAAGATAACTGCTGTGGGAATGACATTCATAACAGTGAAATATAACAACCAGCAAACCACATTTGGTTTGTATGTGGTTAAAAAAAATGGAAAACCAGCATTGTGGGGCTGTGATTAGCTGAGACAACTGCAACTTGATTGGAGATCCATCCACAATTTGGATGCCACAATCTCTGCAATAGAATCAATCGAAAGCAAATTAAGAAAGTTACTGTATGAGCCACAGCAGTGTTCAAGGATTGCTTTGGAAAATGCAAACGCATCAAAGGTAAAATAGGATTAAATGAAAATGCCGCACCCAAGATTTAAAAAGCCCATCCAGTTCCTTATACTATCTATGATAAAGTAGCCAGTGAGCTAGATCACATGGAGGATGAAGGAATTATTTCCAAGTTTGAGTGGAGCTTACATGCTTCCAGTAGCCAGGAAGAATGAGTCTGTCAGGATCTGTGGTGATTTTAAGGTCACTGTCAACCCAGTACCGAAAGTAGATCAATACCCTCTGCCCAGGATAGAGGATATCTTTGCAAATCTTTCTGGAGGAAAGCACTTCAGCAAAGTGTACTGAGCTGAGACCCACCTACAGATAGAGATGGAAGAAGAGACCAAAGTGTTTCTTACCATAAACACCCACAAAGGGCTTTATTGCTGTACTTGATTTATTTTTGGAGCAGCATCTGCACCTGCACCCTGGCAGAAAGCTATGGACCAGGCGCTGCAAGGCTGCCCAGGCACTCAGTGTTTCTTGGATAACATAATTGTTACTGGTAAGGATGACAAGGAACATCTCTAAAATCTCAAGGCAGTGCTAAAAGAATAAGAAGATTATGGGCTCAGCACACAACGCAACAAGTGTGAATTCTTTTGACCAAGCATCACTTACTGTGGTTGAGTTGGAGGTAAGGAAAGGAAAATTCAATGTTAGCATTCATTTTGAAAAGACTAGAATACAAAAACAAGGATGCAATGCTGAAGCATTATAAGTCATTGGTCAGATTGTACTTGGTGTATTGTATGCAGTTTTGGGACCCTTATCTTAGAATTGGCTGATTGGTAGGAGGCAATGAGTAGGAATAAAAGGATGCTTGGCTGGTTAGCTGCCAGCGACTAGTGGTGTTTCGCAGGGGTCGTTGTTGGGACTGCTTCTTTTTATGCTGTATATATCAATGATTTAGATGATGGAATTAATGGCTTTGTTGCCAAGTTTGCAGGTAATACGAAGTTTGGTGTAGTGGCAAGTAGTGTTGAGGAAACAGGTAGGCTGCAAAAGGACTTAGACAGATTAGGAGAATGGGCAAGAAATTGGCAAATGAAAGACGATGTTGGAAAAAGCATGGTCATGCACTTTGGTAGTAAAATAAATGTGTGGAATAGTTTATGAATGGGGAGAAAATCCAGGAATCTGTGATGCAGAGCAACTTGGGAGTCCTTGTGTAGAACATTAAAGGTTAACTTGCAGGTTGAGTTGGTGGTGAAGAAGGCAAATGCCATGTTCATATTCATTTCAAGAGGTCTAGAATACAACAGCAAGGATGTGAAGCTGAGGCTTTATAAGGCACCTTGAGTATTGTGAACAGTTTTGGGGCCCTTATCTTAGAAAAGATGTGCTGGCATTGGAGAGGGTCCAGAGGAGGTTCACAAGGATTTATCCAGGAATGAAAGGGTTATCATACAAGGAACATTTAACGGCTCTGGGTCTGTACTCGCTGGAATTCCGAAGGATGAGGGGGGAATCCCATTGAATTCTCTCGAATGTTGATAGGCCTAGAATGAGTAAATGTAGAAAGGATGTTTCCCATGGTGGGAGAGTCTAGAACAAGAGGACACAGCCTCAGGATAGAGGGGCGCCCCTTCAAAACAGAGATGCAGAGAAATTTCTTTAGCCAAAGGGTGGTGAATTTGCGGAATTTGCTACTACAGGTAGCTGTGGAGGCCAGGTCATTGGGTGTATTTAAAGCAGAGATTACTAGGTTCCTGATTGCATACAGCATCAAATGTTGTGGAGATAGTTTCAGGGAATGGGGCTGAGGAGGGGAAAAAGGGATCAGACCTGATTGAATAGCAGAACAGACACAATGAGCAAAATGGCCTAATTCTGCTCCTATGTCTTATGGTCTTTTGGAAAAGAAGTGCTCGCTTTGGAAGAGTGCAGAGGAGATTCATGAGAATGATCCCGGTAATGAAAGGGTTAGCATATGAGGAAAGTTTGATGGCTCTGGTCCTGCGCTCGCTGGCGTATGGAAGAATGAGGAATATCATAGAAACCTATCAAATACTTAAGGGCCTAGGTAGAGTGGATGTGGGAAGGATGTTACCTATAGTGGGGCACATTCATCAGAATAGAGGGACTTCCACTTAAATAGAGATGAAAAATGTCTTTAGCCAGAACATGATGAATCTCCAGATATTATTGCTACAGATGGTCTTGTAGGCCAAGTCACTGGGAACATCTGAGGTCGAGTTTTATAGTTCCCTAATTAATCATGGCATCAAAGTTTACAGGGAGAAGGCAGGGGAATAGGATGGTGAGAGATAATAAATGATGGAAGGGCAGAGCAGACTCGATGGGCAGAATGGCCTAACTCTGCTCCTATATCTTATGGTTTCCACATTATTCCTATAATGGGATGACTAGAGTTGAATTTAATACACCAGCTGACGCTTCACTGGAGTTTTATAAATATATATCGCTTGTTTTAGCATTCTTGTTCATTTAAATAATTAATTAAGGGTTATATGTAAGAATACATTAATTGCATACATCATGACACTACTACATGATACGCATGCGGCTCGCTTAAAGTGAAGACAAAGCTAGACCTGCATTCGTGGACTCCTGTGTTTGTTTTTGAAATTGTTTAATGTTTTGAAGTTAACAAAACATAACGTTGGCTATGATGTATTTTTAAAATAAACCTGACATGGCTACCAACCAGTTAAAGTGCTGTGAGATGTTTGAACTAAAAATAAAATAGAGCGATTAAGAAGGAACAGCACAGACGGGTTGAAATTTTGAAAAAGCAGCATTCTTCGGAACGGGTGAGACGATTGAGCTTTTTTATAAAGAGGATTCAAAAATCAGAAGAATTCAGGGTTCATGAAGAGTGAGTACCAGGTGATAATAATCAATTAAAAAAAGAGCAAAAATGGCTGGCTATGTCGAAAAGATTGACACGTTTGATTATGCAACTGGTCATTGGCTAATGTACACTGAGCTATTGAGCTAAAAGTAATCCGGGAAATTATAGGCCGGTAAGTTTAACATCGGTAGTAGGTAAGTTATTGGAGGGAGTTCTAAGAGACAGAATCTACAAGCATTTGGATAGACAGAGGCTTTTTAGGGAGAGTCAACATGGCTTTGTGCGTGGTAGGTCATGTTTGACCAATCTATTGGAGTTTTTTGAAGAGGTTACCAGGAAAATGGATGAAGGGAAGGCAGTGGATATTGTCTACATGGATTTCAGTAAGGCCTTTGACAAGGCCCGCATGGGAGGTTTGTTAGGAAAATTCAGTCGCTAGGTATACATGGAGAGGTGGTAAATTGGATTAGACATTGGCTCAATGAAGAAACCAAAGAGTGGTAGTAGAGAATTGCTTCTCTGAGTGGAGGCCTGTGACTAGTGGTGTGCCACAGGGATCAATGCTGGGTCCATTGTAATTTGTCATCTATATCAATGATCTGGATGATAATGTGGTAAATTGGATCAGCAAATTTGCTGATGATACAAAGAATGGAGGTGTAGTAGACAGTGAGGAAGGTTTTCAGAGCCTGCAGAGGGACTTGGACCAGCTGGAAAAATGAGCTGAAAAATGGCAGATGGAGTTTAATACAGACAAGTGTGAGGTATTGCATGTTGGAAGGACAAACCAAGGTAGAACATACAGGGTTAATGGTAAGGCACTGAGGAGTGCAGTAGAACAGAGGGATCTGGGAATACAGATACAAAATTCCCTAAAAGTGGCGTCACAGGTAGATAGGGTCGTAAAGAGAGCTTTTGGTACATTGGACTTTATTAACCAAAGTATTGAGTATAAGAGCTGGAATGTTATGATGAGGTTGTATAAGGCCTTGGTGAGGCCGAATCTGGAGTATAGTGTTCAGTTTTGGTCACCAAATTACATGAAGGATATAAATAAGGTTGAAAGAGTGCATAGAAGGTTTACAAGGATGTTGCCAGGACTTGAGAAACTCAGTTACAGAGAAAGGTTGAATAGGTTAGGACTTTATTCCCTGGAGTGTAGAAGAATGAGGGGAGATTTGATAGAGGTATATAAAATTATGATGGGTATAGATAGAGTGAGTGCAAGCAGGCTTTTTCCACTGAGGCAAGGGGAAAAAAAAACCAGAGGACATGGGTTAAGGGTGAGGGGGGAAAAGTTTAAAGGGAACATTAGGGGGGGCTTCTTCACACAGAGAGTGGTGGGAGTATGGAATGAGCTGCCAGATGAGGTGGTTAATGCGGGTTCTTTTTTAACATTTAAGAATAAATTGGACAGATACATGGATGGGAGGTGTATGGAGGGATATGGTCCGTGTGCAGGCCAGTGGGACTAGGCAGAAAATGGTTCGGCACAGCCAAGAAGGGCCAAAGGCCTGTTTCTGTGCTGTAGTTTCTATGGTTCTATGGTTCTATTGGAACAGTATTTTGAAACAAATGGAATAGCCAATACTAAGTGAGTGGCAATTTTCCTGAGTTCATTGGTTTTAAAGCCATACACTTTGCTTTGAAGTTTGTCTGCTCCAACTATACCATCGTAATTGAGCTTTGTTGCTATAATAAAAGTAATGCAGGAACATTTAAAACCAAAACCATTGTTGATAACAGAATGCCTTAGGTTTCATAAGTGAAATCAAAAAGAAGGGGTGTCCATTTCAGCATACATGGCTGAATTGAAGAGACTATCTGAGCATTGTCAGTTCAATAATGGACTTAATAATACACCGAGGGATCATTTACTGTCTGAAATCTTACAAGAAAGCATGCAAATTGGCTGCTAAATGAAGCACGGCTTAAATTTAAAAGAGCAATGGAAATCGCTGTTACAATGGAAACCACAGACAGATAGACAATTGCTTTGCAGTCAGGAATGAACTACCATAAACAAAGTTACACTGTCTAAACAGAAACTGGCCTGGCCAAACAAATATTGTTGCCTTTGTGGTAGAATCTCACATACATCAAATAAATGCAGATTTAAAGGTGAAACACACAAAATGCAACAAAATAGGGCACATGCAAAGAGAATGTTGGGCAGACAAAAATAAACGGACTGCACAGGGAAGAGAAAATGCTAAAAAGTTCAGTTGCAGTTTCAAAAAGAGCACTAAATCTGCATGAGATTGATGAAAAATCCGATAATGCTGAGAGTGAAACAGGACTGAGTCGCCTTTAGATTTACAATTTGGAAACTGCAATAGACAAGCATCATGGCTTACACCAGAAGTGAAAGGCAAGTTAATTAAAATGGAATTGAACATTGGTTTGGTTGTTTCAGTCATTCCACAAAGTGAGAACTTATACTGAGAACTGTTATCCAACTGAGAACTTATACTGGATAAAAGATAATTCCTGTTGGAATGACATTTGTGACAGTGAAATACAACAACCAACAAGCCACATTGGGCTTATATATGGTTAAAAAATCAGTAGGACCAGCAACGTGCAGATGTGAGTGGCTGAGACAACTGCAATTTAATTGGAGATTCATCCACCATTGGCATGCCACGTACCCTGTGATGAAGCCAACTGCAAGTAAAGTGAAAAAGCTACAGGATGATGTCACAACCGTCTCCATGTTGAACACTATGAACCATTGCCCAATGGAGGACAAATGGGCATTGAGCCAACCTCTGTGCCATTGGATGGAAAGCATATTGGACCAAGAAAGGACCATGGTGCTCGGAGGAAGCGTAAAAGTGACAAAAGCAGTAGACAACATATTTGAGAAACCTTCCGATATGTTACTTGCGAAATGTCACTTGGTTTTAGGCCAGAAGAGCTAAGGAACCAGAATCTATTCTGTGTGCATCAAAGATATTGCATGAACTTCAAGTCGGAGACAAACAAAAACTGCTTGTAAAAATAGATGCAAAGACCAAAGTTCAGCTGGATGAATGGAAGGCAAAAATGAAAGGAGTCAATGGAGATATGAAAATAGAGGATTCGTCAGAGGATGTTGTGGATGAGGAAGTCAAGAGGAGTGATCAACTTGTAAAGGGAGCAATAGAAGGTGTTTTGACAAAGGGGCCATCCTGAATTATGGATATTGTTACGTCTTTTATTCCATTTTCAACTTCTGAATCAGATTCAGCTATAAAAATAATAAGTGTAAAATAAGTTTAGAATCCTTTCCAAGTGCTACCAAACAGGTTACATATAAATTATCCTTATTAAATAAAAATTGCATTTCTAAGATTAGGACAAAGCTATCAGCTCAAAGAAGGTCACTCTCAGTTAACAAAAGTAAATTCTTCATATATTTGATTTCAGCTTTGGAGATGTGGAGACAGTTAAAATAATTTATATCAAATGTAAATACCTAAAGATGAACTGCATTATAAAATCAAAATTATTTCTGTTTTAGAAACTTCGAAAGTAATGCCAAGGCTACAAATGTATATAAGCTTCTAAGCATTCAATCCTTTCATCTTTTAAAAGATTCTGAAGGACATCAGAGCATTATAGCACTTCACGCAAATGTTTCTGAGAAAATTCAGCTTATTGATACATCTCAAAATAATATCCACTATTTAATGTGGATTAACTCTTTCGTGTTCACAGTCCTTACATTGAACTGTTAATATTATAAATGTTCACTTTCAGCCTAATGGGTTTTAATGACTTTCGATGATGCCATTTTATATATACTTCACTTATAATTGCTACTCATTTATTCTATGCCTACACTTTTTTTTTGCTGAAGAGCCTGTTATAGTATTCAGAATTGTGGAAAGCCCACATATCTCCAGAAATGTTGGCATTATTGGCATTCTTATACGTCATTACATTCAACATTCTATCCAGTTGACATCAAAAATACAAATGTGACATTTACATTTGACAACCCTATCACCAGGTCTGACAACTATTTCTTTTAGTCATTATTTCCTTCTGTACTGTTATTCCTCCTCTTTTACCCACTCACCTTCATCTTTTCCAATCACATGGAAACCAATTTGCAAGAGTTTTATTTATATAGTAGATATAAAAATGCAGATAATGTAACATCAAAATGCTGCGGGTGAAGGAATTGTTATTTTTTCTCTCGTGTAAAGACATTGGTGTAAGAAAGACACTGCTCCATGAACAGAAATGACACCATAAGTCCATTACAGAAATAAAGCAAAGAAGTAAATAATCAGCCACCAGCCCTCCAACTACAATTTACATTTGATGTTTTGTTGGTGTTCAAAATCAATTAAAGGCAAGGAAAATGCCTCTGATATCAAATAAATGAATCACAACTCTAATCATGGGTGCAAAACTGCCTGTTTTTTTAAGGAGACATTTACGTTAAAATCAGTCTGTCATTTTACCATGGAACTAAACTCTCTCTGTCACTGGGATTGCCATTTGTCAATATAAGACTATCACATCTGTTGGAACACACACCTGGAGGCTGTTAGAATCAAACACAGCAGATGTGAGGAAAAACCAAAAGCCAGAAAGTTTGCCTGTGCAAAGATATTACAAAATGGATTGAGAGTAGAGAGACAAGCTGGGATTGCCTAGAACACAGAAGGTTAAGGGAGATAGTTAATTGAGCTACCGAAAATGATCAGGGGTTTTGCTAGACTGGATAGAAGAATCCCTTTCACTGACAGAGGCTTGGTACCCGGAGTGTAGCTGGATATGTACTTGAAATGGAATCATTTTGCAGGGCCATGGGGCCAGAGTGGTGGGAACTGGCTAATCAGAGTACTCGTTCACAGGCAGCACAGATGCTTTGGAGCAGAAACCCACTTTTTGTGAAAAATGAATCAATGAAATCCTGCAGAGATGGTATAAATCAATGTTTGTCCAAATGTTTATGATAACCCCGACAACAGAAATGTAAGGCACTGCTACAGAGTGGATGATTCACTAACTTCAGAGAACTATAATTGCTTGTATTAATTGTCTGAGTACTTACATTATATAAGAATAAAAACAATACTTTAAAACATTTTTCTGAATTAAAATAATTCTTAAAATCGATTAGCTTGTAGCTTGGATAACATTCTCGCAAATCTAGTTACAAAACCCTTGCACGTACTTTAAATAGTGGGCTGTAATCAGAGACCATTCCAGCAGATGTACATTGCTATAAAGGGCTATAAACTAAAAACTGGGAATAATAGGCTTTAAAAATCAATCAGTGGTCTGGAGGGATGCACTATGCAATTATAAAGACAAGACCTTACTGACTGCACTGTAACAGCCGCAAGGCAGTTTACTGTGAATCCAACTAAACTTTTTAGATATCAACGTCATTTCACTAAACGTATCTCCACCAAGACAGAATTGTAAAGGTGTGGTCGGAGCAAACTTCCATGAACATTCCTGGGTCAAAAAATTGGAGTGAGTAGATTTGCAAAGTATCAGCAGGCAGTCTGTAGGAAGACCAGCAGACTACAAGAGTAGGAACAGGAGTAGGCCATTTACTCCATTAAATCGGCTCTGTCATTTAATAAGGTTATGTCTAATCCGACTTCTTTCAAATCAACTTTGTGTTATTTGGCTACTGTACATTCACTTTCTTCCTCCATGTTACTAATACATGTTCCACACACTTATAGCTCCAATATTGATCCTTCAGGGCACAAGTCATTGACCTGAAAGTAACTCCCTTAAGCTTCCTCGCTTTTACTTGCCACGTTACGCGACCTTCTCTCAATAACAATATATTATGTCCAACACATGGTTTCATAGCTTGTGTCTTCAACTTCTGTGAAGCCCTTCGGCAAATGCCTTATGGAAATCCAATTTCATCCAACTGGTTGATCTCTATCTATTGATCAAAACCTCCTAATAATAACCTCTAATCCAACCGCAAGAAGTGAATTGTTCATGATGCCATGTTGACTGTGCTTGATTACATTATGATTTTCTAAACATACTGCTCTTACTTCTTTAATGAATATTTCTAATATTTTTTTCAGCTTAAGATGTTGAGTTAATTAGCCTATAGTTAGCCACTCGGTGCCTCTCTCCCTATTTGAAGGAAGGCTTCAAATACTCTCAGTTTTACAATACTCAGGCATTACTCCAGAACGGCGTTTTTGGATGATTGCAATCAATGCATTCATTATGATGATAGCCACTTCTTTAAGATCTAGGGATACAAGCCATAAAAACATGAGATTTTGCAGATGATGGAAATCTTGAGCGATACACACAAAATGCTGGAGGAATTCAACAAATCAGACAGCAGCTATGGAGGGGAGTAATCAGTTGATGTTTTGGGCTGAGACCTTTCATCAGGACTGGAAAGGAAGGGGCAGAAGAGAGAATAAGAAAAGTGGAGGGCGAGGAAGGACTACAAGTGATGGGTGAGACAAGGTGATGGAAAAGGCAGGAAGAGAAGGGGATGGAAGCATGAAGCTGTGAGAGGATAACACTACAGCTGCCTCTAAATCTCCTCTCTCACCACCATTCAGGGACCCAAGCAGTTATCTATTAAATCTGGTGCTCCTGTGCAGACTCCTCCACATTTGTGAGAGCTGACACAGACTGAGTGCTGCTTTGTCAAGCACCTTCACTCCATCCTTTGCAAAAAGCAAAATCTCCCAGTAAAACATTACTTTCGGCAGAAGATATTACTGACCTCTATTTATGCTGGAGAGAAAATAATTGCTATCACCACCCCAAGAGATTTAATATAAAGCAAACTGAAGTAGCTAAAGGGCTTGTATACTCTGGAATTTAGAAGGCTGAGAGGGGATCTTATTGAAACATATAAGATTATTAAGGGATTGGACATGCTGGAGGCAGGAAGCATGTTCCCGCTGATGAGTGAGTCCAGAACCAGAGGCCACAGTTTAAGAAATAGGGGTAGGCCATTTAGAACGGAGTTGAGGAAAAACTTTTTCACCCAGAGAGTGGTGGATATATGGAATGCTCTGCCCCAGAAGGCTGTGGAGGCCAAGTCTCTGGATGCTTTCAAGAAAGCGATGGATAGAGCTCTTAAAGATAGCGGAATCAAAGGTTATGGGGATAAGGCAAGAACTGGATATTGATTGTGGATGATCAGCCATGATCACAGTGAATGGCAGTGCTGGCTCGAAGGGATGAGTAGCCTACTCCTGCACCTATTGTCTATTGTCTAAAAGCTGATAACACCCCTGGCCCAGATGGCTTGAATCCTAGCAAAGCAAACAAAATGCTGGAAGAAGTCGGCAAGTCAGGCAGTTTCTATGGAGGGAAATAGACAGTCAATATTTTGGGCTAAGACCTTTCCTAGGACGGGAAAAAAGGGGCAGAGACCAGAATAAGAAGCTGAAATGAGGTGAAAGTGTACAAGTTAGAAGGTGAAAGTGCATCTACCATTAATTTTTGCCTTCTAATATTTTCTCTTCAACTGAAATCTTTTTATACCCTCCTTGGTCAACAACAGTTGGTTGACCTCTCCGATAGGTTCCTTCCTCTTCACTGGCAAACATTTTTGTGAACTGTCATGAATTACCTTCCTAAACATCTGACATTGCATGTCTGCTACCCTTCCTGCTAATCAATCAGTCTGTATCCACTTTAGCCAACTTATCCTCATTTCATTGCAAGTAAACCATATTTAAGTTTCTGGTAAATAAGAATAGAGAGAAAACTGTGTGATTCAATACTTTGCTGTGGGAGAAACAGTTCTGATTCATGGGGCCGGTAAGCAGTACTGCAGAAGGTGCTTCCTTGGGATGGGCTCCCAGTGAACTGTGCTGGAAGCAGTGACTTGGTGAATCACACAATAAGCATTATAGACAGGGCTTTAAACTGACTCCATGGCTGGGATTGAGGGCTACAAGAACAGTAGACTTAATAAATCAGCAATGGTGGCCAGAGAGAAAAAAATTACAGACTTACGAGAAGAGCAATCTCTGAACAGAGATTACTTTAGCTTACCAACTGCCATACGCTTGCTGGAATTGGTTTGAATCAACCTAACTTTGAGATAAGTGCAGAAGAGAAAGAAAGCACAAGTCCTTATTTAAGAAAAGAGTGATGAGGTAGTCTGCCTGTAACCTTGGACTAGGTGCAAAGGAGAGGGAGCACAGGCTAGACCAGATACAACAGAACCAAAAGAATTAAAACACAATGAAGCAGAACCAATTAGAAAGAGAATAAGAATGTAGTATTCTGGGTGTAGAAGCAGATAAAAATTCCAGAGATGCACCATCAGAAAAGTACCCATGGTACTTTGGAGCCATGGAGATTATATCAGAAACTGACAGTCATTGTGTGATTGGCAAGTGTACAAGATATAAACCTCCTACAAGCCCACTGACTCTCATAACTACCTCAGCTATACCTCTTCCCACCCCGCCACATGCAAAAATGCCATTCCCTATTCCCAGTTCCTCCGTCTCCGCTGCATCTGCTCCGAGGATGAGGTTTTCCGTTCCAGGACATCTCAAATGTCCTCTTTCTTTAAGGATCGTGGTATCCCTTCTGCTGTCATCAATGATGCCCTCACCCGCATCTCCTCCATTTCCCACACTTCGGCTCTCACCCCATCCTCCCGCCACCACAACAGGGACAGAGTTCCCCTTGTCCTCACCTACCACCCCACCAGCCTCCGGATCCAACACATTATCCTCCGCAACTTCCGCCACTTTCAACAGGACCCCACCACTAAGCACATCTTTCCCCCTCCACCTCTCTCTGCCTTCCGCAGGGGTCAGTCCCTCCGCGACTCCCTGGTCCACACATCCCTCCCCACGGATCTCCCACCTGGCACTTATCCCTGTAAGTGCAAGTGCTACACCTGTCCCTACACCTCCTCTCTTGCCACCATTCAGGGCCCCAAACAGTACTTCCAAGTGAGGCAACACTTCACTTGTGAGTCTGTTGGGGTCATCTATTGCATCCGGTGCTCCCGGTGCGGCTTCCTCTACATCGGTGAAATCCAACGCAGATTGGGGGACCGCTTTGTCGAGCACCTCCGCTCCGTCCGCCAAAACAGACAGGATCTCCCAGTGGCCACCCACTTCAAATCTGCTTCCCACTCCCATTCAGTTATGTCCATACATGGCCTCCTCTACTGCCATGATGAGGCTAAACTCAGGTTGGAGGAGCAACACCTCATATACCATCTAGTTAGTCTCCAGCCCCTTGGTATGAACATAGAATTCTCCAACTCCCGGTAATTCCCTCCCCCTCCCTTTCCCTATCCCTATGTCACTCTGCCCCCTCCCTCAGCTGCCTACCACCTCCCTCTTGGTTCAGCCTCCTTCTACTACCCACTGTGTTTTCCTGTATTCTTTCTTCACCTTTCCTGCCTATCACCTCCCTGCTTCCCCTCCCCCACCCCTTTATCTTTCCCCTTACTGGTTTTTCACCTGGAACCTACCAGCCTTCTCCTTCCCATCCTACCCCCACCTTCATTATAGGGCCTCTGCCCCTTCCCTCTTCAGTCCTGACGAAGGGTTCCGGCCCGAAATGTCGACCGATCTTTTCCACGGATGCCGCCCGACCTGCTGAGTTCCTCCAGCGTGTTGTGGGTTGCAAGATATAAATGAAAATATTCAGAAAAGAGCAAATCATATGTTGTAAGTAACTAAAGCAAGTCGAAGCTTAAATGTTCTTTACGTGAATGCATGTAGCATTTGCAACAAGATAGATGAGTGGGAAATTGTGAGGAAACTGTGATTCTGCAATGGGATATTGACAGTGTGTGGGTGTGTGCAAAAACCTGATAAAATTAGTTTAGTGTGAAAAATTGTGAGGTCATGCTCTTCAGTGAAAGACACTAAAGGGCTGATGTTATCCAAATACAGAGAGACTGAAAGGAGGTGAAGTTTAGAGCGATCTGTATTGTGGTGCGTGAATCACATAATGCTATCAGGTAGGCCCAATAGTAATTATGAAGGCAGACAATTTTTTTGCCTTTATTATAAAGGGGTTGGAGTTTAAAACTAGAGCAGTGTTGTTACACTGTACAGAGTGCTAGAGACACCACACCTGAAATATTGTACGTTATTGTTGTCACCGTATCTAAAAAGAGATAGAGTAACATTAGAAGCAATCCAAATGAGCTTTACTAGGCTGGTTCCTGAGATAAGAGGATTGTCCTTACCAAGAGACGCTTAATTTTATGGACCTGCCGTTTAGAAGAATGAGGGGTGACCTTATTTTAACATAATAAGGGGGCTTGATAGTATAGCTGTTGCTGTTTTCATTAGTAGGTGAGTCTCAAACAAGGCAACATTGTCCCAGTTGAAGGACCAGTACATAGAAATTACTTCTGGCAGAGGGAGGTGAATCTCTGAAGTTCTCTGCCCTGGTGGGTGGTAGAAACTGGATCATTACTTCAAGTAGAGGTGGATAAGTATTTGATTGATGAAGGTATATAAGATTCTGGAGTAATAGCACAGAAAAAGAGCTGGGACCAACACAGTTCAGCCATAATCTGTGGCAGACAGGTTTGACAAGCCCAAGACCCACTCCTGCTCCTGTTTTCTTATGTTCTTCAAAAAGAATGCACAATTATACTATGATCACTATCTCCTTTGTGAATTTTATTCAAAGGTCATCGATTAAACCTGGCTTATTACCCTTACTAGATCCAAGATAGTCTGTTTCCTGGTTGGATTCATGGTGAGTTGCTATATAAAACTATACAAAATGCACTCTATGAATTTGTTCTTGCAATTGCCCTTTCAGTCTTCTCTAATCCAATCTTCATGAAGACTGAAATCATAATTATTGCACTACACTCTTTACAGCCCCAAATACTTGTTGATTTATACATTTTCCTCCAGCCTAACTATTGACTGGAGTTTACACACCATACCTAACAGTTTCTTCTTTCCTTTAATGTCTTCAAAGAAATAGTCTTCTCCCAAATGGACTCAACACCTTCTAACACTTGATTATCGCTCACAATTCTGACCATTTTAGCTCTTATTAGTAGTGCTGTCCCACCACAATTTTTCTTCTTGCCCATTCTTCCAAAAAGTCATATTTCCATGAGTATTAAGCTCCCAGACTTGAACTCTTTGCAACTATGTTTCAGTAACAACTATCAGATCATCCTCTTTCACTTCTAGTTGTCCTGTTAGTTCATCAGCTTTATCATATATTCTTCATGTATGAACATACAAAGTCTTTAAGCTCAATTTTCTATTATTTTTAATCACCTGACTTCCTGTTTTGTACTCTTCTCCTATTTGAAACTGGCCTTTGATTTTCCTGTCTTCTCATCTTGGATTCTCCCATTCTTCCTTTCAGTTACATCCTTGTTTTTCCTTCCTCAGTCATCATCCTAAGGTTCCCACTTCTTGCCCGACCGAGCAGTACAAACCAATTCTGTGCTTGGACTTCAGTTCCAAATCTAGCTGGGTGTAAACTGGCCCACATGTATAGGTCCCATCCTTCCAGAATTACCTGAATGTCCCAGGAATCAAGATATCTCACTTCTGCATTATATCCTCAACCACAGATTAATCTGTTCCATTCTCCTCTTGCTATACACACCAGCACATGGCATCAGAAGTAATCTTGGGATTATTTTTGTACAGGTTAATCTTGGACACTCAGAGAGTCACGAAGCATAGAAACAATCCCTTTCACACAATTTGTCCAAACCAACCAAGATTCCAACCTCGGCTAGTTCCTTTCACCTATGTTCTGGCCCAGATCTTTCTGAGCCAAACCATGTAACCGTGAAGTATACTTCTTGATTGAAATTCCTTTGTTTACTTGAGATCCACCTCCTTAACCGTCAACTATTTTTTTCCCTCAGGATCTTCTAATTTAGTAAGATAATCAGTGAGGTTTCATCATATGCAGTTTCATCAGATGGCTTTCAGTAACAAAGGAATGAGAAGAGCCTTAGAAATATAACTATTACTACAATAGACGTATTACAGTATGACAGGACATAGCATATTGGTACTACTTCTTTTGAAGTCCTGCATTTTTATTTACTTCTCAAATATGAAATTTACCCCCATGTCTCATAGGTTAGGTACTTTAACACAAACTGCTTCCTTAATAGGGTGTATGGGGTGTCCAGGGAGTGGTTGCACTTCTGGTGGCAGGCTTGTCATGCTCTGCCCAGGGACAGCTCATCCAGTTGAGTAGGGACCCAACTGCCCCCCTATACAAACAACACACATCAAAGTTGCTGGTGAACACAGCAGGACAGGCAGCATCTCAGGAAGAGGTATATTCGACGTTTCGGGCCGAGACCCTTTGTCAGGACTTGAATTTCCAGCATCTGCAGAATTCCTCGTGTTATGCCCCCCTACACATGTGGGGCAGTTGGGTCCCTACCTGCCACCCAACTCTCACCTGTGGCTCCAAGTAGCTGTTTGCATGCCACAGTGGCCACACCCTGGTACAATGTTTGGACTGGTAGGTTAAACCAGCTGAGGGTAGCCAGGAACCCCCGAGCCCGGTGAGGTAGCATGCAAAACCAGTTCCGGTGGACTGGGCAGATTTGATCAACTACAAGCCCCAAAGGCCAAGATGGCAGTGCTGCAACGTTTTGTGGAGAGTGAAGGGCATGACAAGGCTCAGAAGGCATCATGGCTATCCATTGCAGCCAAGGAAGTCTCCAGTTGTGACAATTTTTCAGACCATTGGACCAAGATTTTTGAGGCCGAGAGAGTGGAACTGCCCCAGTGCAATGGCCTTTTCACTATAAAATTCCTCCTGCACAGGTTTTTCTTCATGTGGCTCTTTGCCCAATGAACTGCACAGACAAACATCGTCGTCAGAAATGACGGACAACCAAACACATTTCCTTTAATAATAAAGAGCTTGTGGGGTGAAAAAGGGAAGAATCCCATAATATAATGTTTGATCTTTGCAATTATCCCACTTTATAAATTAAAAACCAAATCTCCTTGACTGCTTTTGTCACCTGAAGATGTTGGTGATGACTTTTCTAGAATTTAAAGATAAAGATTAACTTTATTTTTCACTCGTGCATCAGAACATTGAAACACATCGTAAAGTGTGTCTTGCGAGACCATGGATCTGCGCCTAGAAAGTCTTCACTCTCCAGGGCGCCGGCCTGGGCAAGGTTGTATGGAAGACCAGCAGTTGCCCATGCTGCAAGTCTCCTCTGTCCACAACGTTGATGTTGTCCAAGGGAAGGGCAAGGACCGATACAGCTTGGCACCGGTGTTGTCGCAGAGCAATGTGTGGTTAAGTGCCTTGCTCAAGGACACAACATGCTGCCTCGGCTCGGGCTCGAACTCACGACCTTCAGGTCGCTAGTCGAATGTCTTAACCACTTGGCCACATGCCCACATAAATGTGTCACTTCTCTGTCAACCAACCAACATAGTCTAAGATTTGTGCTGGGATCAGCATGCAAGTGTTACCACGTTCCCGGTGCCAGAATAACTCACTGGCACAACTCACTAACCTCAAATGTACATCCTTGGAATGTGGTAGGAAACCGGAGCATCTGGTGGAAACCCACGCAGTCACGGAGAGAATGTACACACTCCTTACAGCAACAGTGCGAATCAAACCAGATCTATGATCACTGGCTCTGTAAAGTGATTGCACTAACTGCTACGCTACTGTGCTACCATAGGTATTTCTATGTCTGGGAGCTGGAGACTGACATGAGGGATTTGCTGACCTATCCAGTTCAGTTACAAATGGTCATCAGGTCCTTGCCTGTGAATCATTCTCAAATGATTGTATGCTAGGAGCATATCTGGTGAACCTTAGTGAACTAAGAATAATGCTGTGAATAGGTCAACTCTACACACAGTGGTAGATCTTGAAATTGATTGCCGTACAACTTGGTGGTGAATTATACTGAAACAATTAATGCAGCAATAATGACATAGAGTCATAGAGAACAGAAGCAGACACTTCAGCCCAGCTGGTCCATGGCGACTAAGATCCTCATCCAAGATAATCTTATTTGCCTGTGTATGGCCTGTATCCCTCTAAATCTTCCCTCTCCACATCCTTATGCATGTGCTTCTCACACGATGCCATCGTACCTGCCTCAACCACTTCCTCGGACAGCTCACTCCATCACTGACAACCCTCTGGATGGAAGAGTTACCCCCAAGGTTTTCATTAAATATCGTCCCACTCTCCTGTGCCCTTCATTCCTAATCATGCTTTCACCTTAACCGTGTCTCTAACACTTTTTACACACCTCCATAAGATCACCCCTCATTCTGCAATGCTCCAATGAAAAAATATCAACATTTCTCCTTAACTCTAAATCTCCTCAGCACTCTTTCCAGCTGAGGATCATTGGATTGTTCCAGAATGTTCTTTTCTGATGGACTTTTCTTTGCTTCTGACCAGCAAACTCTCATTATTTTCCCTAATTTAGCATCTGGCAGTTGATTTCTGCACTGAAAGTTGAGATCCCCTTTCTACCATGGTGTAACTGGAAATAAGTGATGAACACCCACAGGGATATATTGGAATTACTGTATATTGAGACCTAACCACTCCTCGACAAGAGGCAGCTGAGAATATGTATCTGGTATTCCAGAGTTCTGTTCTCACTGGCTGGTTCCTGATGGCTTATTTTCTTGGTCTATCGAAGAACGTATTGATTCCTGAAGTGTAATGTGATTTGGTAGCTCGCTAGGCCACTTTGGAGGGAAGCTTTTGTCATTGGTACAGAAAGGGATCTTAGACTAGAAGTGGCGGAGTGAATTAATTTTATGACAGACATCTGCTCTCATTCTCTGAATTGCATCCAGATCCTGGTTTAGGAGTCCATTGCCAGTACCTTCCATTTACGCAGCAGGTTTCACAGAATAAAATGTATCAAAGTGATACACAGGGACATCCAGAGAACCATCATCACAATTGCCATTAACACAAGAGACTCTGCAGAAGCTGGAAATCTTGGGTAATACACACAAAATTCTGGAGGGCGGAGATTAGTCAAGATGGTGCTAAATGGCGACTCTGCTTGCATCTTCGGAAACAGCTCTACTTCCATCTTTAATATCTCTATTTTTTCCTTTCAGGGTTCTTTTGAAGACCCTGATCTGGAGCTACACACTCACTTCGGTTCTTTGTGGGAATGGGATCTGCTCTCGGGGTTTCACGACTGGTCATTATCTGTCATGCCAAGGGCACAGCCTAAAAGCTTGGCTCACCTCTGGAGGCCAAAGATCTTGGGGCTCTGGAGACAGGCGGATGGAAGGTTGGTGTCCGACAGACCGATGTGTCGTGGGAGCCGGAAAATCTTACAAAATAACTGCGAATAAAAAGTAAGTGCTACAGCACACAAATATAAAAGTACTGAGACAGTACAATATGGGTGCAATACTGCTTAGCGCTGTGATGTGAGGTTCAGCAGCGTCACAGCCTCAGGGAAGAAGCTCTTCCTGTGCCTGCTGGTGCGGGAGCGGAGGCTCCTGTAGCGCCCACCGGATGGGGGGAGAGTAAAAAGTCCATGGTTAGGGTGAGATGCATCCTTGATCATGCTTTTCACCATTATTCTTTGCACAGACAGATCCACAGGAAGGCAAGTGATCAGTTACTCTGTTCCTATATATTCAAGGAGCAAACCCTAATGTTATTAGATTAGATTACACCATTCACCTGATTCTCTGGAGACCAGTTTTAAAGGTCTATATAATATGTGCACAGTCAGCAGAAATAAAAGTTCCCTGGAAAGTTTGTTTAGTGAACTGCGTTAGTGTAAGAATTTGGAAAGTCCTGTGTTATTAGCATTTCTGTCTTAACCGCTGTGACCCAGGCGACTATCAAAGACCTCCCTTCTTTGGATGGTACTCTTTGAGGAGGACTTCATTAAGGTAAGGCTCAGCTCATTATGAAGTGATTGATAGTCCTACAGCCAAGTCTGGAATCAACCCATCCAACCTACATACATACCCGGAATTCCTCCCATTAGTTTTATGCCTTAGGATCTGGCATTGAATCCGAAAATAATATCATATTAGCATCAAAGTTCAGTTGATGAAGCCTTGTACATTTTCCAAGCTGTAAAATGCCAAAACAGTTAATGGTAATTCCTTTTAAGCAAAGATGAATGTAGTTGTGCCTGGGGGAGACTAGAGTGCTCACGTCTGGATATTAATGTTGAAATATACCAATGCTGATTCATAAATCTGGATGGATTTTTCAAGGAGCATCATGAGTAGAGAACAGCTACCAAGGGAGTGTGAAAATGGATCTGGAAATGCATAAACCTTTTTATCAACTGTATACATTTATTTGAATGTGGCAGTTTAATGCATACCAAACATTGCCATTTGAATCCAGTCTTATGCTGACACAGGTACAATTCTGCAAAGATCTTTTGCTGAAAGTGCTGATTTTTATTCCTCTTATTTCTACATTGCTGAAACCATTACAGTAAAAAAGCATTCCAGCCGTTTTGTTACGAGTATTCTAAATGTTAATGATACGCGTTTCAGAAAAAGAGGCTTTTTTTGGCAACTAAAGGGCCTTTTGATACAAAATCACAAGCAAGAGAAAACCTGCAGATGCTGGAAATCCAAGCAACACACACAAAATGCTAGAGGAAGTCAGCAGGCCAGGCAGCATCTATGGAAAAGAGTAAACAGTTGATGTTTCGGGCCAGGACCCTTCAGCATTTTGTGTGTGCTGCTTTTATACTAAATATTGACTTTACTCATTGTTCTTCCTCAACTGTATCAAGAAAGTTGTTTCTAAGTTCTGAGTACTTAGAACCATAGAACCATAGAAACTACAGCACAGAAATAGGCCTTTTGGCCTTTCTTGGCTGTGCCGAACCATTTTCTGCCTAGTCCCACTGACCTGCACACGGACCATATCCCTCCATACACCTCCCATCCATGTATCTGTCCAATTTATTCTTAAATGTTAAAAAAGAACCCGCATTTACCACTTCGTCTGGCAGCTCATTCCATACTCCCACCACTCTCTGTGTGAAGAAGTCCCCCCTAATGTTCCCTTTAAACTTTTCCCCCCTCACCCTTAACCCATGTCCTCTGTTTTTTTTCTCCCCTTGCCTCAGTGGAAAAAGCCTGCTTGCATTCACTCTATCTATACCCGTCATAATTTTATATACCTCTATCAAATCTCCCCTCATTCTTCTATGCTCCAGGGAGTAAAGTCCTAACCTATTCAACCTTTCCCTGTAACTGAGTTTCTCAAGTCCCGGCAACAACCTAGTAAACCTTCTCTGTACCCTTTCAACCTTATTTATATCCTTCCTGTAATTTGGTGACCAACACTGAACACAATACTCCAAATTCGGCCTCACCAATGCCTTATACAACCTCATCATAACATTCCAGCTCTTATACTCAATACTTCGATTAATAAAGGCCAATGTACCAGAAGCTCTCTTTACGACCCTATCTACCTGTGACGCCACTTTTAGGGAATTGTGTATCTGTATTCCCAAATCCCTCTGTTCCACTGCACTCCTCAGTGCCTTACCATTAATCCTGTATGTTCTACCTTGGTTTGTCCTTCCAACATGCACTTCTTGTGTATTGTTGCATTTGCTGATGTCAGGTATTTACCTGCTTCAGCATATGATTGAAGTCATCGAGCTATAGAGTAATACAACACAGATACAGGCCCATCAGCCCAACTAGTCCCTGCTAACTATATTGTCCACCTAGCTAGTCCCAATTTCCTGGCCATAACCCTTCAGACATCCAAATATCAATCCAAAGGCCTCTTAAATGACACTAGAAGGAGAAAGAGAAACCTTCAGGTGGCCAGGAGAAGGAGAAGCCGGCAGCCAGCCAGGAGAAAGAGGAGCCAGCGGACAGACCGGGAGA
Source organism: Mobula birostris (assembly GCF_030028105.1). Classification (NCBI taxonomy): domain Eukaryota; kingdom Metazoa; phylum Chordata; class Chondrichthyes; order Myliobatiformes; family Myliobatidae; genus Mobula; species Mobula birostris. Next base: position 19,763,553 of record NC_092371.1, on the reverse strand, counting down.
AAGAGAAGGCAGTGGACAGGCCGTGAGAAGGAGAAGCCGGCTGCTGGCTTGAGAAAGAAGCTGACCTGGGTATAGACTGTGCTGCTGCTTACTACTCGAAAGTAGCAGTGGAAGCAGCATGCAGTGTAACCGTGAGTGACTGTCTTGGATGTTTCTCTTGTGATCGCGAGACTCTGTTGGATATAAGATGCTGCAGGCTTATATCCCATGTTTGGAGACGACAGGCAATGAGGCAGCAGCGTGGCCTCGGTGGAAGCAAGGACCAGGCCTCAAGCAGGCTTGCCTGCTACTGCAGTCCCGATGAGATGACACTGGAGGTGGGGCAGTGTGGAGTCTGTGCTCGGTATGATGCTGGCCTCTCCCATCAGTATTGCCTCCAGTGTTCAACTGGTGGACAGACAGGCTGGACTGTCAGAAGCTGTACCATCAATTTGAATCTCATTCAGGGACTTGCACTATACATTTGCACTTTTTTCTCTCTCACTATTTTCTATGTATGTTATGCACCTGGGCCTGAGAGGAGCACTGTCACATTTGACTGTATCCATGTATGGTCTGAATGATAACTAAATATGATTGCAACACACACAAAATGCTGGTGGAATGCACCAGGCCAGGCAGCATCTATAGGAAGAAGTACAGTCAACGTTTCGGGTCGAGACCCTTCGTCGGGACTAACGGGAAAAAAAGAGATAGTAAGAGATTTGAAAGTGGGAGGGGGAGGGGGAGACCCGAAACGATACGAGAAGACAGGAGGGGGAGGAATGAAGCCAAGAGTTGGGAGGTTGATTGGCAAAAGGGATATGAGGCTGGAGAAGGGGGAGTATCATGGGACGGAAGGCCTTGGAAGAAAGAATGGGGGAGGGGAGCAGCAGAGGAAGATGGAGAGCAGGCAAGGAGTTATTGTGAGAGGGAAAGAGAGAAAAATAAATAAATAAATAAATAAATAAATAGATAAATAAATAAATAAAGGATGGGGTAAGAAGGGGAGGAGGGGCATTAATGGAAGTTAGAGAAATCAATATTCATGCCATCAGGTTGGAGGCTACCCAGATCGATCTGACTACTGTACCTGCCTTAACCACTTGGTCTGACAGCTCATTCCATACACTCACCGCCCTCTCCATGAAAAGTTGCCCCTCATCTCCTTTTTAAATCTCTCTCCTCTCACCCCAAACCTATGAAACCTGGTTTTGGACTCCCACTACCCTGAGAAAAGACCGTTAGCATCCACCTTATATACGCCTCTCATAATTTTAGCATTTCTTTAACGTTGCCCTCATTCTCTTATGCTCTAAGGAATAAAAATGTAGCCTGGCCAACTTCTCCCTCTCCCACTGGTCCTGGCAAAATGCTTTGTAAGTCATTTCTGCACTAATTCCAGTTTAACCATGTCTCGCCTATAACAGGCTGATCAAATCTGTATACAGTAGTCCAAGTGCAGCCTTACCAAGGATTTGTATAACAGTGACATAAGGACTCAACTCCTATACTCAAGGATCTAGAATCATCTTTATTCACCATATAGATTTACCTGTATCAGGGATTTGCAAAGGTGTGTTGATGCAACTTGCAACAACAAAAACCCAACATACAATAGTTATAATGAGTAAAGAATTATATGAAACATAAAAAATAGAGGTTCAAGTATGGCTAGAGAATAAAACGTGAATGGGTACATAAATTGTTGCTGCAGTCGGTAAGGAGTTTGCATATTCTGTCCACCCCCACTTGGGTTTCCTCAACGGTGTTCTGGTTTCCTCCCACATTGCAAAGATGCGTGGGTTAATTGGTTAATTGGTCACATGGGTGTAATTGGGTGGCACGGACTTGTTACTGTGTTGTATCTCTACATTTTGAAAGAACAGCATCTACTTACAAGGTAAACAGCATTATAAAATGTGATTAGCAGTGACAGGGGGTAATAGATAGAAGGGGGTGGGAATGCTGGAGTGGTTGATCAGAATAACTAACCAGGGCAGGGGTCCCCAAACTTTTTTGCACTGTGGGCTGGTTTCATATTGACAATATTCTTGCGGACTGGCTGAGGGTGAGGTAGGGCTGCCAACGGACAAGAGCAGCAGTCAAAGCGTTGGGTTTACCCAGAGAAGACTACAATGACCATGATGCCTTGCGTGGGCACCAGTGCGCATGCATGACCTGCACATGCGTGTTTGTGCCGATTTTTTCTGCAAATCATTTTTGGCGGTTCTGTTCGGGAGGGGGGTGTTAATCGCAACCGCAATATAGGTGATAAGTGGCTAATACACTCAATTTCGTTTCTCAAAGGGCTTATCTAACGAATTTAATATTAAACACACAGCGCATATTTTTCTCGCATGAATATAGTGATAAGTCAATTATCAGGGGAGGACAGGGGAGCTTGAAGTAAGTGTTGAACAAACTTCCAGTAGAAGTGGTTAGAGGCAGGTTCGATATTATCATTTAATGAAAAATTGGATGGGTATATGGACAGGAAAGGAATGGAGGGTTATGGGCTGAGTGCAGGTCGGTGGGACTAGGTGAGAGTAACGTTCGGCACGGACTAGATGGGCCGAGATCGCCTGTTTCTGTGCTGTAATTGTTATATGGTTATATAAGTCAATAGCATCATAACATTTTAAGTAACATTTGGATATTAAACACACCACATATTTTCCCCGTATGAACATATAAAATCATTGCAACACACCAATATCGCTGAATCAGTGGGAGCCCTGGGCTTTTTCCCTGCAACAAGAGGGTCCCATCGAAGGGTGACGGGAGACAGTGATACTCGGACAGGGTTCCTTATGTCCAGTCTATTCTGCAATTTAGTTTTCATTGCATTCATTGCAGAGATACGTTAGAAATGGAAGCAATGTTTTCAGTGCTTTCGTGGCTGTCTCAGGATAGTCAGCCTTGACTTTGATCCGGAATGCCGGCAGAGATGTTATATCAAACATACTTTTCAGCCCGCCGTGATTTGCAAGCTCAAGGAGTTGATCTCCTTCCCGCGTTGACACGGATGACGCGTGTGTAATGACCTCGCATGCGTAGTGGCTCAACAGTGGGCATGACAGGGAATGAGGAAAGGTGCAGCTGACTCATATCGCCAAATCATATTGTTTCCTCACGGCCCGGTAGCGCATGCTTTGCGGCCCGGTGCTTGGGGACCGCTGGACTAGGGGATGAAACGTTTCAGATGTGTGAATTTTTTTTGTTTTAATAACCCTGTAGCGCTTTCCAGAAAGGAGATTTTGGAAAAGGCAATTTGCAGAGTGGGTGGTATACACAATGATTTTTCCTGCCTGTCTCTTTGCCCTCGATGCATACAAGTCCGTCCTGTAGTGATGGTAGACTGCAGTCAGTGAGCTTTTCTATTGACCAGACAGTTTTCTGTAGTTCTCACTTGTAGCGCTCACTTCTTTGACTGATGAAGGCCAGCATGCTAAATGCTGTTTTCCCTCCCCTGTCTACTTGTGATTTTGCTTTCGACAAGCTATACATCTGTACTTTCGGTCCCTCTGTTTCATTACACTCCCAGTTCCTTCCCATCTGTGGTATAGTGTAGCCAAACATTAGGCTACCCCTTGTGTCCTTGAGAGGAGACTGCCAGGTTACAGGCTGAGACAGTGTCAGAGAACGGCTGACTACCACAACCAGACTTCCTTCTCTCCAATGGTCAAAAGGCCATTTAACATTCTCTCCAGCTTAACTCTGTGGTAAAATATACAATAGTCCAAAATTCTTTGTTTTATTGCAATATTTTTTGTGTTGCACATTAACATTTTATTCAAGTGTGACTGCTGAACTAACCTAGCAATGGTCACATCTTGTACTTGTGAGTAGCTCATAGAGAGCGTATCTTCTGTGTCCAGCAAGTCACAATACTCTGCTGTAAATATACGGTTCATGGATGACTGGACATCAGTTCCTGACCTGAGCCACAACTTTATTCTTTCCTCAAAGTTGATTCTGAGGTCATCCTTATGGAAAGTAAGCCCTCAGTTTTCTGAAGGAACCCACTAATGGCAGAACAGCATCCAGCAACTGGAGATGCCTGGCATCCTTCCCCATGAACCACTCATCATGCATGGCTAACCTGGCCAAATAAGCTTGCACCTCGTGTTCTTTTGATCTGCCAATCCAGTGGACTGAAGCATGTTGATGTCCAGTCAGTGGAGAACCATTGTAAAGCTGCCAATCAGCCTCAGCCCTCCATTGTAAAGACATCAGGAATGGGCCTGAGCAACCTACACAAAATGCTGGAGGAACCTGGCAAGTCAAGCAGCATCTATGGATGGGCGTTGAGACCTTTCATCAGGATATCGACTGCTTATTCCCCTCCTTAGATGCTGACTGACGTGTTGAGTTCCTCTAGCATTATGTGTGTGTTGCTCAAGATTTCTATTATTTGATGAGTCCCTTGTTTTTAGGACTTGGACAAGTCTTTAAAGAAATAAGAAGCAGGATAGACTGTAATGATGAATCAGATTTATGGGTCTGGAGAGTGGAACAGAAAACACTAACTGGTTTTAACTACATTATTCATTTATTTACAAACAGTAAACTTTCGACCAAACATTCATGTTCCCCAGTTTACAGAAACTATAAAGCTGAATATTCTATAAACATGCTTAGCTAAAAGTGGGTGCAGAGCACACCTTCCAAGTAGCTATGTACACTGTTTGCCTTAAGCAAAGGAAGAGAGAGCAAGCCCCATCCATGTGCTATTTTATACCTGGAATATTTGAAACTGGGCACCAGGCGGCTAACCAATGCGTAAAGCAGCCGATGTTTCTAAGCTAACCAATCATAACGGAAATGACCTTTGACAGGCAGAATAAGCCACACCCCCACAGGACATAGACAAGGGAGAATCACTGTCTGTTGTGTACTTGGATTTTCAGAAGGCCTTTGGCAAGGTGCCACACATGAGGCTGCTTAACAAATCCATGGTATTACAAGAAACTTACTAGTGTGGATAGAGCACTGGCTGATTGGCAGAAGGCAAGGAGTGGGAATAAAGGGAGCCTTTTCTGGTTGGCTGCCAGTGATTAGTGGTGTTCCACAGGGGTCTGTGCTGGGACCACTGCTTTTTACATTTTATGTCAATAATTTGGATGACAAAATTCTGGAGGAACTCAGCAGGCCAGGCAGCATTAATGGAAAACAGTATACAGTCAAAGTTTCGGGCCAAGGCCCTTCATCAGGATGGCCTGAAAAATTGAAGTTTACTCTTTTCCATAGATGGTGCCTGGCCTGCAGAGTTCTTCTAGTGTTTCGTGTGTGTTGCTTGGATTTCCAGCATCTGCAGATTTTCTAGTCCGGTTGACTAAAGTGATGGCTTTTTGGCCAAGTTTGCAGATGATATGATGATAGGTGGAGGGCCAGGTAGTGTTGAGGAAGCAGAGGGGCTGCAGAATGACTTAGACAGATTAGGAGAGTGGGCAGAGAAGTGGCAGATAGAATACAATGATGGTCAGGCACTTTGGTAGAAGAAATAAAAGTGTAGACTATATTCTAAATGGGGAGAAAATAAAAAAAAACTGAGGTGCAAAGGGACTTGGGATGCTAGCATTGGAGAGGGTTCAAAGGAGGTTCCTGAAAATGATTCTGGGATTGAGGAGAGTTTGATGGCTTTGGGCCTGTGAAACTGGAATTCAGAAGAATGAGGGAGGATCTCATTGAAACTATTCAAATTTTGGAAGACCTCAAGAGGAGAGGATTGTTCCTATGGTGGAGGACACAGCCTCAGAATGGAGGGACGTCCATTTAGATGAGGAGGGATTTCTTGTTTTTGTAATTTATTTTTTATTGAATTTCATCATCAAACAAACACTTCGATAAGATGTATTTCAAATACTGTAAATCTGTGGAATTCATTGTCACATGCAGCTGTGGAGGTGAAGTCATTGGGGGTATTTAAAGCATAGGCTGATAGATTCCTGATTAGTCAGGGCATGAGGGGATACAAGGAGAAGGAAAGGGAAAAGAGATAAGAGATAAATATATCAGCCGTGATGAAGTGGCAGAGCAGACTTGATGTACAAAGTGGCCTTTTTCTGCTTCTGTATCTTATGATCTTATAGTTTAAGTCATTTCTAAGCACGTCCAAACTCATTACTGGGCCGAGAGGCATCCTATGACTTACTGAGTTGTGAGTCTGGTAACAATTCACATCTGGTCCCTCAACTTAACACCAGCTACAAAAGGCACATCCAGTGTGGTCCCTTAAGGTGAAGCAATTCTGTTTTTTCATTATTTAATGGAATATTTATGTTTTTAACTAATAAACAGTTTTCTTATGTTCTAATTAATAAATTTTGTTCTCAGTTAACATATTTTTCTTTGTTCTCTTGATGCCTCTCATCATTAGGCACATTTTAAAACATTGAAACGGTCCCTGGAGAGCTGGAGCTTCCAAGGACCATGGGCCTGAGCATGCACAGGCATTGGCTGTCGTTGGTCGTTGGTCGTTGGGACTGTGCTGGTGATGCTGATAATACATAGCAATAAAGTGGACATTTGACCACTATTCCTCTGTGGTCTATGTCAAACTGGGCACATGAACCTTGTGTAACTTCCACATGCATCTTTCTTTCATTTGGAGATACTTGAGACATTTACATTATTGAAGAACCAACTTATCAAAATGCTTGACTGAGACCAATACAAGCATAATTACTGCCTGGGCTTCTTTTATTCTTGAATTGGGAAGTATCTGCAAAAATACATAATAACGTTGATTGGAGATTGAACAGTGAGTTTCAAATTGTGGTTAACCACCAAATTGATTTCAACCATATTCTCACAAAATCTGTTCAGTGACAGTAATATAAATTTGTAGATCAGTAAGGGTAGATGTGTTTCCATCTTCATTTTATGTTACAGGTACTCAAAACATTCCCCTTTATGAATAGAAATGGCTCTAATGAATTTTTAAAAATGCAGAAACTTCAGCAAGCAATTATGTGACAGTGAAAGTCATTCAGGTTTATTTTAGACAAAGAGAGAATGACCTCCCTCTGTGTTGTAAAGTGTCTCTGTTTAATGTTTTGTAACTCATTCTGAATGAGGGAGATGACCTATACGTCCTTTGTGTAGTACCAGCTCCAGCGTGTGCACTGGAGACGTGTACTCATCAAAGCTGTTGGCAAACAAAATGCTTTTGATTGGAAACAAAACCTCCAACTCCTTGATGACATTAGTAGTAAACACATGACAGTGCTGAAGATGAATTGATGAAGTAACATTTCAGGAAACCCAAGTTTTTATGGAGAATATTGGGACTAAAGCAAGTACGGTACACGGTGCCTCAGTATGTAACAGCAGGATAATGGGTGGGAGAGATCACTAATCCTCAGCAGATAATTAATCATGCACAATCATCTCTCACTAGTCACTCCCATCACTCAGATAACTTCGTCAACTTCAATGCTCTTATAAAACAAACGGCCTCCTGAACCCTGAGTGATGGGTCCTCAATCTGCAATTCAATCTCTGTTTTTCTCCACTGTTAAACCTTTCTAGATTCTCATCTTCAGCGTCTTTTTGGCTAATCACATCCAGAACCCATTTCTGATTTCTGTTTAACTTTCTGCTCCAGATCATTAAATCATATTTTGCTAAACAACATAAACTAAAGGTGAATGTATTTCGCCAGTGAAATATATGAAGCAAAGTTGGGCTAATTAAACAGATACAATGTGATTAAATTAAATGGGAAAGTAGATTGAATAATTTATTCCTGTTTTGAAGTATCCATAAATAAAAAGTTTTAAATATGAGTCATTAAGACTGAAACATGTAACAAGAAAATGCTTAAAAATCATGTGTTGTGCAGGTATGAGGCTTGAAAACAATTGCTTAGAAGTTATTTATAACTGTCAAACATTACAGAACTTCCATAGAATGAGTGAGAGAAGGAGCCAACATGGAGTATATATTGTGCCTAATCTTATAGCAATAAACTGGGATTTTAAAAAAAAATCTTCATCGTAGCTGTGGCAAAAGGAATCAATGTAGTCTGATCATGTGTGGACAATTGTTAAGTTTAGAAGGCAGGGGATGGTACAAGGTGAAGTGCTACATTGGAACAGCTAACCACTTACTCGTACAAGGAAAATCCAGAGCTCAGTATTTATCATGTCCATGCCATGTCAGGACCAATCATCAGCCCACAGTTGAATGTTGTTAGGTTACAAGCATTTTAAGTCAAACATGTCGGTCCTGATTTACATACCTTTCCATGGTGTTTTTCTTGGCCTCCTTGGTATCCTCTGAGACCTCCTGTGTTATTCCAGCTCTGGCCTCACAAGCATTCACACTCCTTCAGCCCACTATTTGTGGCTGTGATATCACCACCTTTGGGTCGAAGATGTGAAGCTTCCTTCCCAGACTTATTTCCCTTCCTCACCAATGTGAAAATCAAAGGCTTTGTAAAATTCTGTTTAGCCTGTGCTTGGAGTACTGCATGCAGTTCTGGTTGTCCCATTACAGGAAGGATCTGGGGGCTACAGAAAGGGTACAGAAGATATTTACCATATACTGCCTGGATTACAGAATTACTTGGAGAGTTTGGAAAAAAACTAAGTTGTTTTCTCTGAGCAGTGGAGGATGAAGGGTGACCTGATAGAAATTTATAAATTTCTGAGAGGCAAAGGTAGATAGCTAATATCTTTACACCAGAGTCTAAATGTCTTATTCTGAATGGTTTGCATTTAATATGAGAGAAAAAAAGTTCAAAGAAGTGTGGCACAAGTTTTTCTTGACAAAGAGTGATGGATGCCTGGAATGCACAGCCTGGTGTGCTGGTGGTAGGAAGTATGCTGGCTTTCAAAGAATGGAGGGATATGGGCATTGTCTTGGCAAAAGAGATTAGATTAAATGGGCATTTGATGACTAATTTAATTAACTTGGCTGAATATTGTGGGCCAAAAGTCCGGTCCTTTTCTAAGCATAAACTGCAGAAGCTGTAACTCCAAAATAAAACCAGAAAAGGCCAGAAATACTCAGCTGGTTAGGCTGAATCTGTGGGAAGAGAAATGGAGCTAATGAAGCAGAAAATTTCCAACATTTTCTGGTTTTATTTTAGATTCCTCCGATGTATTCTCCTTTATGAGGGAATTAAATGCAGCATCTCCAAGTTTGCGGATGACACGAAGCTGGGCGGCAGTGTTAGCTGTGAGGAGGATGCTAAGAGGATGCAGGGTGACTTGGATAGGTTAGGTGAGTGGGCAAATTCATGGCAGATGCAATTTAATGTGGATAAATGTGAAGTTATCCACTTTGGTGGCAAAAACAGGAAAACAGATTACTATCTGAATGGTGGCCGATTAGGAAAAGGGGAGGTGCAATGAGACCTGGGTGTCATTATACACCAGTCATTGAAAGTGGGCATGCAGGTACAGCAGGCGGTGAAAAAGGCGAATGGTATGCTGACATTTATAGCAAGAGGATTTGAGTACAGGAGCAGGGAGGCACTACTGCAGTTGTACAAGGCCTTGGTGAGACCGCACCTGGAGTATTGTGTGCAGTTTTGGTCCCCTAATCTGAGGAAAGACATCCTTGCCATAGAGGGAGTACAAAGAAGGTTCACCAGATTGATTCCTGGGATGGCAGGACTTTCATATGAAGAAAGAATGGATGAACTGGGCTTGTACTCGTTGGAATTTAGAAGATTGAGGGGGGATCTGATTGAAACGTATAAGATCCTAAAGGGATTGGACAGGCTAGATGCAGGAAGATTGTTCCCGATGTTGGGGAAGTCCAGAACAAGGGGTCACAGTTTGAGGATAAAGGGGAAGCCTATTAGGACCGAGATTAGGAAAAAAACTTCTTCACACAGAGAGTGGTGAATCTGTGGAATTCTCTGCCACAGAAAACAGTTGAGGCCAGTTTATTGGCTATATTTAAGAGGGAGTTAGATATGGCCCTTGTGGCTAAAGGGATCGGGGGTATGGAGGGAAGGCTGGTACAGGGTTCTGAGTTGGATGATCAGCCATGATCATACTGAATGGCGGTGCAGGCTCAAAGGGCCGAATGGCCTACTCCTGCACCTATTTTCTATGTTTCTATGTTTCTATGTCACTGTCAATTCTGTCTGATTATGTTTTTATAAAAAGTCTTGGATGTTTCCTGCAATAACAACACATTATAAAGATGCAGTTGTTCTGATATCACTGAAACATTTCCAACCCACACCCAGCACGACAAAAAGCATCATCACTTCACTGACTGTCCAGCCTTCTCACAGACGTTTTTCTTCCGACAATAACTGTACATGAGTTGCACTTCAGATGTTAGTGCACCGCAGTCCAGTTCTTTGGAGACCAAGACAAATGCTGTTGCCACAAAACCCTCCTGTCCAACACTTGGGGCTAACTGGGATTGTCCAGTACTTGGATTGGTCATATCCCAAAAATGCTGCTAGCCAATAAAACCTTGATTAAAAATTAAAAATAACAGTCCTTGAAGCTAAGAAGAAAGTTTTACACTACTGGTCATGCAAACTGAAGTCTAAAATGAGGATTTACAGACTGTACTTAGATACGTGGTTGATTGTGGTGCCAAGAAAAAAATACTGACTTGAAAGAGGAGCTAATTTCATTAATGCATTCTGCAAGCAAATAAAAGATTTTTAAGGGTTTCTTTACCAATACTTTAAGATCGGGAACTCCGGATATAATATTCACATACAAGAAAGGAAGAAAGACTTGTACCAGAAAGATACCTTTAAGAAGCATGCGGCATTCCAGGGCCCTTCCACAGTCAGTGAAACACTTTGTAGTGTAGTCACTTTGCAATGTAATAAGTGCGAGAACCAATTTGTACAGAACATATTCTCATTCTTCTCTGTGAGGTTGGTTCGTCTTGGCCTGTATGGGCAAAATGGAGGAGGTGGGGCCCAGGCATGCAAGTAAGTAATGAGCTAATGTTGGGCCATTGCTGGAGGGGGAGGAGGAGATTCAGTCTGGCAGAATCGAGGCGAGGTAGGGTTGAGTAGCAGTGCCTGGGCCCCGGGTTCAAGAGTGAGGAAAGACCCAAGGTTTGATTGATTTAATCACTGGGCCAAAATGGAAAGGTAGAGAACAGGCCGAATTGAGGTGGCAGGGTCCAGGCCCGAGAGCTTATTGAAGCAGCAGGGCCTGGGTCCAAGAGTAAGGGCTGACCTGGAGTTTGGACGATTTATGCACTGGGCCAGATTAAAAAGGTCAGGGTGATGTGTCTTGGGTCGAGAGACGGGCAGGTGTTCAGCTTGCTACTCCACAAGATTTACTTGTCTCTGCTCTGAACTGAGGCTGTGTGGCCTGCAACCAACGTGCCCCTGGATTGGCTGCAGTGATGACTGACTTGTGGCTATGGACTCACTTTTGTGAATTTCAGTCGTTTGTTTACTTTTGTTGTTTGCATGAGTTAGTGTTTCTCTCTCCTGCACTCGGGTGTTTGACAGTCTTCTTTTAATAGGTTCTATTGGGTTTCTTTGTCTTATGGCTGTCTATAAAAATGTACTTTGGCTTCAACCCTGTAAGAGAGTGAAAAGACTTGCTTTTCTTGGAGCAGAGGATGCTGCAGGGGACATGATTAAAGCAGACAAAATTAAGGAGGGCATTGATTGGATACATTGGAAGAAAGTTGTCCACATAACTCAGGTGTTTGAAATTGAGGATCTATGTTTGGGATAAGATGCCTGGAATCTCAAATCTAGAACACATTGTCTGAGCAGATAGTGGAGACAGACACTCTCACAATATTTCACAAGGATCTGGACAAGCACTTGAATTATGAAGGGATAGAAGGCAGCAGCAGCAGACCAAGTTCTGATAAATGGGATGAGTGTAGATGAGGACTTGATGTCAGCATAGACATGAAGTTTGAGGGCCTGCTTCTGTGCTGTATGATTCTGCATCTCTTATGTTAGGAGGACTGTTGTGGTTCAAGAGAGGAAGCTCACCACCTCCTTTAAAGCGCAGTTGTGGCTGGGAGATGAATACTGGATTTGCTAAACTCATTAAAAAAGCAGAATTTTTTTGCATCTATTACTCCCAGTCAGTAAGTAGTAACCAGGATCAATTTATTTTATGACCACCCTTGCCTATGCCTCCTATCCAGTATCACCCTGACGAAGGGTGTCAGCCCATTTCCTTCAGAGACGTTACCTGACCTGTTGAGACCCCTAGTGTTTATGTGTGTTTGTGCTGAGTGTGTCACCCCTTCCCTAACCGGATATATTCTGAAAGGGCTTAATTTAAAAGTTGAATTGAAGCTGATGTAGAAAGCTGTTCTGAAGTTAATGATGGAGGCCTAATTGAATATTTATTCCAGCTTCTTTCCTGAAAAACAAGGCTTTGTTATTTTTGATTGTTTAGCAAACTTTAAAGAACTTCCCCAGCCTTTGTAGAAGGATCTGTGTCGATTTAAAAGCTGGACAGATAATTTGTGGAACCTTACAAGTTTTATCAGCATGTTTCTGTGATTCCACTGTCATAGAACAAATATATCTGAAATAATTTGTCCCTGGTCAGTGGATTAATGTACCCTGAACTGTGTTAATGCTGGAATGCCTCTGAATTTCTCAAATTAAATCCCACGCCAGTACTGACACAGGCATAACCATCATCTTCCACTGCCTGACCTCAAAGCTAGAACTCTCTTCATGAAGTCCAGTGGGACAATGCAAATTCTATTATCTTCCCAAATCTTAGTTAATTTGGTGCAGGTAGAGCACTGCTAACAAAATGGATGAGAGAAAAAAGTAAATGGACAACTTTCTTTGATTTAAGTGATTTAAGATTAAATGCTTTAAAGGTTTGACTGTCATTGACTGTTACTGCATTAAGCGTGAGTGCAGACACTGCTTGCACTGAGACAGCAGCAGTGCCACACACCATCAAGGTGATGGACTGGATGACAAGCTTACAGTGGGAGACCGGGCTGTAAGACAAATGGAGTGAATAGTATGACCCAGAGCCAGGCAAGTCTTTTTGCAGCTCTGAGACTTGCTCCATTGCTGCCCTTACCCCACTTGCTTTTTCACTGAGATACATTTAAAAGTCTATCCATCCGAAATCAGCTTAGAATCATTACATTGTATTGCCTTTGGGGAACTCAGTACTGATTGTTGATGTAAAATCAGTACTGTATTCCCCAAAGTGTTCTGCAGAGTAACAGACTAATGAAATAGGGAAGGTCCATAAAGTGAATTACATGACTGGTTGATTGAGACTGGGAAGTGTTTTCATGGTGAGAAGGGTTTGGTGAAAATGGTAGAGTGAAAAGAGACTGACTTCAGGAATAAAGATTCTTCTTACCTGCTCCAGTGCATTTTTTCACTTCAAATCATTTAATGTTAAATAACCATAGTCCAAATTTTACTCCAGATTTTCACACCAGCTGCCACCAGAGAAAGAAGAGCCATGGTATTTTTGTATCAGCATCCTACATCCAGGGGACAGAAGACTGAAATGTCTCCCATCATGAGCCTGCTTGACAATTTGCTTTACTAGAGAGAAATCAGGTGACAATTTGCCAGAACAGTGCAGGCAGATCAAGACTCTGGGTTGTGGAAGATTACATCTGCAGAAGTAGGTTTCCTCCTCAGAAACAAAATATTTGTACACAACATGAAATTTAACAACGCACAGTATCTATATTTTAATGCTTTCATTTCAGACATGGTTAGTTAATTTAAAAGAGCAAAATTGTTGCTTGATCTAAGCAACAACTATGGAGGCAAAATGTGTATGTGGATGTTTGGGTCACAATTAAATTCAGCTTGGATTTGAAGTGCGTGGGATAATGTTGCCTTTGAAATTGTATAATGAGCTCAAGCTCTGTTATTCGTCTGAAAATCTTCTCAGCCCCTTGCCTAAAACCAGAGACCTTGTCTTGATATTTGGAGTATGTTCCTGGCTAATAACCTTAATGCAGTACTGAGAGGAGAGGGAATTGCACCATTGTACATTAGATCAGGGCTCCTCTCTGAGTTAGAGCAGCTATGGTTTCTCCATTTTTGTATTGCCACATTTACCCTCCATGACATTCTTTTTTCCCAGTGATGCAATTTTCCGATGTGTGTACACTGCCAGCCCTAACTCCTTGATAATCAGCTGAAATTATCAACACATTATCATATCGGAGTATCTATTATCAAAAGGAGCACAACAACAACATCAGCTCAGAACTTTACACAGACACATACTGTTGCAGGTGCACAAAGAACCACCAGAATTAATAGTTAATCAACTCACTTGCTGTGTCAATAATGTAATTCAGAATGGATTTATTGAGCCTGTAAGCCCTAGTATGAGGATATGAAGCACAATTCTGGTAGATTCAAGCCAGCAGATAGATAAATATAGAAACAACAGGAATTCTGCAGATGCTGGAAACTCAAGCAACACACATCAAAGTTGCTGGTGAACGCAGCAGGCCAGGCAGCATCTAGATAAATATAGAATGTGATTTTGTAAAGCACGGGGGTCAGCATCAGGGAGCAGCCTATGTAACTGTTGAATCATTTCTCAGTGTGCTTTATCTCGAGATATGTACCACTCAGCAATGTGAGTGAGTGCAGGAGAATGAGACAAACTGAATCCTTTCAAACAGATGATACAAGCACAATGGCCTAAATGATCTCTTGTAATGTCTGATTCTGTGTTAAAGAAGCTGCAGATTCACAAGAAAAATAAACACTTTATCTTATATTCTCTAAGGTTTTGAGACTACTTGGATGTAATCATTTCATTTGCCACTTTAGCAGCGTATTAAATCCATTTATTTTAAATAGACCGACCCGAGTTGAAAGTGGTATTACAGAAAAGATAATAGCATAGCAAGAAGATTAGCTGACTGTAAGAAGGCGAAGAGTGGGAAAAGAGAGGGTCATGTTTGGTTGGCTGCCAGTGTCAGTGTTGGCTCTGCAACTTTTAACATAATATATTAATGATCTGCATGATGGAAACTATGATTTTGTGGCCAAATGTGTGAGAAATAGGCAGAGGATCAGGCAGTGTTGTGGAGGCAGTGAGTCTGCAAAAGGACTTTGACAGATCTGAAGACTGAGCAAAGGAGTAGAAGATGGGAAGTGTATGATCACTTCATATATGTATGACTTCAGTAGAAGGAATAAAGGAGTAGATTATTTTCTAAATGGGGAGCATATTCAGGAACTAGAGATGCAAAGATACTTGAGATTCCTAGTTATGGATGCCAACAGCCTCAATAAACTGATTAGAAAGGCTGGCTCTCCTATAGAAGTCAAACTGGACACACCAGAGACTGTGGTAGAACAAAGGACCCTCCGGAAAATCCTGGCAATTCCGAACCATGTTTCTCACCCTCTCTTTGCCACCTTGGCTGCACAGAGGAGCCCATTTAGTGATAGACTAAGACAACCGCGCTGCTTCAAATAGCGCTATATGAGGTCATTCTTACCCTCGGCCATTAGGCTCTATAATGAGTCAACCTATAGCCGGGGGAGTGATGATGCCCTCCTGTTAGACTGTTTGAGGTAACTTTTTTTTTTACTTACTTCTCTTCAAATATTTGAATATCTATGCACTTGTAATGCTACAGTGTCACTGTAATTTCCTTTGGGATTAATAAAGTATCTACCTATCTCGATTGAGTCGGTGGTAAGGAAGGTAAATGTAATGTTGAGACTTTATAAGGCACTGGTCATACTACATTTGGAGTATTGTGAGCAGTTTAGGGCCTCATACCTAAGGAAGATGTGCTGCCAGTGGAGAGGGTTCAGAGAAGCTTTATGAGAATGATCCTGGGAATGAAAGCATTATTGGATGGGGAGCGTTTGATAGCTCTGGGCCTGCACTCACTGGAATTTAGAAGAATGAGGGGAGGATCTCACTGAAACCTACTAAATTTTGAAAGACCTAGACAGGACTGATGTGAAGAGGATATTTCAAATGGTAGGTGAGTCTAGGACCAGAGGGTACATCCTCAGAACAGAAAGATATCCATTTAGAACAAAGATGAGGATGAATTTCTTTAGTGAGAGGGTGGTGAATTGTGCACTTATTGCCACAGATGGCTGTGGAGGCTAAGTCATTGGGTATATTTAAAGTGAAGTTCGATAGATACCTGATTTGTAAAGGTGTTGGGGGTTACAGGGAGAAGGCAGGAGAATAAGGTTGAGAGGGAAAATAAAT
The DNA here is from genome assembly GCF_030028105.1 of Mobula birostris. Lineage (NCBI taxonomy): Eukaryota > Metazoa > Chordata > Chondrichthyes > Myliobatiformes > Myliobatidae > Mobula > Mobula birostris. Next base: position 19,747,399 of record NC_092371.1, on the reverse strand, counting down.
GATTGAATGGTAGAGAAGATTCAATGGGCCTAATGGAATAATTCTTCTCCTATACCTTATGGTCTCCCAACGTGCAATGTGAGTTCTTGTTGTGAGTAATGTCTTCTGTCAAACACCAGTTAATGCATATAATACACCATGAAATTGGGAGAATACTTAGACTTTGAAGTTTTGGGGGGGTCAATTTGCAGCCTATCCTTGGATCAGTCAGCTGTAAGTATGTTGGGCAGGATGGTATTAGTTCACTGATGACACAACAGTGGTAGGCTTCGTCAGCTATAATTAGTCAATGTACAGGGAGGAGGTAGAGCGTCTTATAGACTGGTGCAAACACAATAACTTGAGTCTCAATATGGATGAAAAAACTAAAGGGATGTTTGTGCACTTTAGAAAGGTGCAGGCTGACCACTCCCTCTGCACATCAATGGCCCCTCCATGGAGAGTGTCAGGAGTGCCAGGTTTCTGAGAGTGCACATCACAGTTGATGTCACCTGGTCTCTCAACACCATCCCTTCAGGCAATGAAGCACAACAGTGGCTCCACTTTTCCTGAGGAGACTGAGGTGAGCAAAACTCTCCACCCCCATTCTACCAGAGCATTGTCGAGTGTCCTGGCCAACTCTTCACTGTCTATGGGAATTGCAAAGAATCTGACCACAAGTTGCTGAAATGGTTTGTGAGGACCGCAGAGAGAGAAATATCGGGATCTCGTGACACCCACTGTCCAGTACATATGCCAGAAGTTATGCATAGCATTGTCAAGGACCCCAACCACTAATCCCAGAATCTCTTTGGTCTCCAACCATCAGGCAGAAGGTACCACAGTTAGCTTCCTCCACCAGTCTATGAGCCTCTGAACACCCTACTTCCACCCAGAACACATTACTTATGACAACTCTAGTGGCAGTAATACAGCTGTATATTTAAATATATGTCATATATGCACTTTATGGCAACTTGTACTTCTACAGAATACTTTTTGATCTGTTAATATTATTTTATGTGCTGTAAGTGATATATCTACTATGTTTCGTACCTTGGTCCCTGAGAAACATTGCTTCATTTAGCCGTATACCTGTGCATGGTTAAATGACAGTAAACTTGAACACAGGTCTCTGATCTGGGATCCTACTTCAGACATGTAGCCCAGCCTGACACTCCAATGTAACAGAGTCTGAGTGCTGTCTTTCATCACGGTGGAGGAAGTGTTGTCTTTTGGCTGAGGGGAAGCAGTCTCGAGGAATTATTTGAAGAAGAGTGAAGAAGTTATCGGTGGTGTCTTCAACCAATATCGCAGAAAAAGGGAGCTGAAATTGGAATCAAAATCATTTGATTGTTGGTGTAGCCTTGTTAAATGGAACGTTTATATGGTAATGACTGCTTTTCAAGACTGACTACGCATATGAAGTGCTGAGTTATGAGAGTTGCTGAATAAATGCTCATCTTCAATCTAGTTATGCTCACAAAAGGTTAATCAAATATAATTTTGTATAAAGTGTTCATTGAGTCATAAAACAGATTCAAGGTAGGTCAAAAATTCAAGTTTTTGTTTATCATATAATCCAAATCTGCTGTTACAATTCTGTTGATGCCTTCAGTATAAAGATATGTTGTTTGGCATAGGGAGCAGTGGAGGGGTAATGATATGAGATCTTTGTACCTCGTTCATCTATTGCTGGACCCTTTGAAAACCTGCTTTCTTCTTTTCAAATTGCCTGCATTCTTGTGAGTATATTACCATTTTATGTAAATGTATTGTGTTGCACTGAAAAAAAACTTTCATTGCAACACGGGACTGAGCAAAGGACAATTGAGATGATGAATTGGGTTCGATCTTTTAACTAGAGTTCTTTGTTTAAGCATTTCATGAGCTGTTCAGGTGTAGTACTGCCAGCTGGAAAAGTATTCAAAGGAATTAACTGTGGCTGAAAGATCAATGTGAAGAGTACTGCTGACAACGATCCTCACTTTGTTGAATCCATTGTGCTACGTTCGCCATCCATTCCAATTCTTCAATGTGTAGAGTTTCATTTCACAATTCCTCATTTCCTGAAGTTACACTACGCTACTAAATTCGTGCTCCTCTCCACTAGAAGATTCACTGCTGAACTGCACAAAATGCTAGCAGGTTGGGTTTGCTTTTTAATTGCTTCTCTCGACAGAAGGCCACATTTATCATCTGTCTGAGATTCAGAGGAAGCACATGGCAGTTTATATATCAGCAGTTTAGCCCAAATAGCTCATGCTGGTGTGAGTCTCCTTCCATCCCTCTTCCATCAACTCCATTAACATATCTTGGTCGGACCTCAGCTGGAGTACTGTGTGCAGTACTGGTCACAAAGGTATAGGAAACGTACTGGGCTGGAAACAGTGCAGAGGATACAGTAGTGGGCTCAGCCTAATACATCACACACACATCCAACCCCACTATTGGTAATATCTGCATGAGATGCAGCCACAAGAAGGCAACATCTATAATCAAGACCTCTACTGTTTGGGCCAAGGCATGTGCTCACAGCTAGCATTGAGCGGGACTTCCACAACACCTGGTTCAAGAATAGTTACTTCTCTTTAACTAATCAGTTCTTGAGCAGGTCAGCACAATCCTAGTCACTACCTCAGCTTCAAGTTCCTGGGTGTCAAGAGGATCTAACCTGGTCCCAACATATCGCTATAGTTATAGAGATGGCAAGACAGTGACTATACTTTATTAGGAGTTTGAAGAGATTTGGCATGTCAACAAATGCAATCAAAAACTTCTATAGTTGTACCATGGAGAGCATTCTGACAGGCTGCATCACTGTCTGGTATGGAGAGGCTTCTGCACAGGACCAAAAGAAGCTGCAGAAGGTTCTAAATTTAGTACCTCCATCTTGGGTACTAACCTACAAAGTATCCAGGACATCTTCAGGTAGCAGTGTCTCAGAAAGTGATTCAGGAACAGCTTCTTCCTCTTTGCCATCCAATTCTTAAATGGACATTGAATTTTTGAACACTACCTCACTTTTTAAAAAAATTACAGGTTTTTTTGCACTTTTTAAAATCTATTCAATATTTGTAATTGATTTACTCATTTACTTATTATTATTATTTTTATTTTTTTTCTCTGTTATATTATGTATTGTATGAAATTGGTGCTGCAAAGTTAACAAATTACACGTCACATGCTGGTGATACGAGCACAAGACAATAAGCTCAACTTTGAGGGCAGATTCACCAGGAGCGCGGTCTTTTATTTTATGCGAAGGGTCTGAAGAGGCAAGGTCTGTTCTCCCTGGAGCACAAGAGGTTAAGAGATAAAAGTATGAGGAGTATAGACAGAGTAGGCTACAGTAGACCTTTCACATATCAGATGGAGATAAATCTAGAGGACATCAGCTTAGGTTAAGGGGGAATAGATTCAAAGGGGATGTGAGGGGGACCTTCTTCACCCGGAGAGTGATGAGTATGATCACCCTAACTTACCTGGATCCACCTATCACCTGCCAGTCCTGGCTCTACACTTTCCCTCCACATTTTCATACTGCTATATCCCCTCTATCTTTTAGTCTAGCCGAAGAGACACGACCCAAAGTGCCACCTATCCATTTTCCTGCGCAGATGCTGCCTGTGTTGAGTTCCACAAGCTTCTTGATTTTTTTTTGTTTTTGCTTGTGATTCCAGCATCTGCAGTCTCCAGAGTCTCCATCTTGAATGCATCAGTTGAGAGAGTGCCAACATGTTGAATCACTTATGCATAAAGGACTGCAGCCCACATGCTGTGTGATGAGGTTAATATAGAGGGTGCCCACTGGTTGGCATGGATGAGTTGGGCCAAATGGCCTGTTTCTCTGCTGTATGATTCTAAGAACAGAATCTGACTTTTTTTCCCTTCTATTTACTTAATTTCTACATTCATATATCACCTTTATCACAGTGAGACACTCCTAATGTTTTCACTGCTAAATAATTACTTTCAAAATGTCTCATTAGCAAAGTTGTAACCAATTTACATAACAGTAATATACCACAGCCTTGATTCAGCTTTAGAAACATTCTTGGCCATAAGATTCACAGAATTTCACAACCATCCTCTGAAAAGTTGCCAAGAAAACGTCTGCTTCCCACTGACTGGGTGAATGGGTTTTCAGGGCATGGTTCGAAGTGTTATTGAACAGAAATGAGCTTAGATAAAGCAGCATTCACCAGCCCTGCCCTGAAATGTCGACACAGTTCTATTGAGTTGGTCTCAATATCTTTTGATCTCAAAGCCTTTTCATTCACAATTATTACTCAGCCAGGTTGACACCAAAGAAAAGAGTTAATCGATTGAGAAAGGTGCATCTAGATAGCATCGCAGCAGTCTGTGCCTGTATACTCTAATGAAGTGGCAGAATAGAGTGGGGTCTCCCAGATTACAGATTAAACCAAGGTCCTCGCTCTCCAGTCGGGTATTTTGAGGAAGATCAGAGGAGATTTTCCTAATCTCTCTCAACCAAAACTGGATTATCACAGTGCTGTTTGACGAACCTTGCTGGTTGTAACTTGACTATATTTCATTATTTTACATAGCCAATGTTTGTCAATTATCCAATGAAAATTTCTCTAATCAGAAAATCAAAGACACTGGGATGAATGGAGTTTTTTGCTTGCACTGTGAGCAGCATCAAAGCTAATGGTACTTCCAACAGGAACTGAGACTATAATCCAGAATTCAGGGAATCACAGAGTCAAACAACATGGAAACCAGCACTTTGGCTCAAATCGTCCATGCCCATTGTAAAATAGTCCTACCTCTCTGCATTTGGCCCATAGCCCTCTAAATCTCTTCTATCCATGAACTTATCTAGATGGCTTTTAAATTTTGCAGATGAGCCCACTTCAACTATTCTAAATACACACCACTCATAGTGCTAAGAAATTGCCTTTAATGTCCCTTTTAAATATCTCACTGCTGATCTTAAACGTATGGCCTCTTGTTTGTAAGCACCCCGTCCCTAGGTAAAGGATTTTCTGCTTTCACCCTGTCTATACTCCTTATGATCTTGTGTACCTCGATTAGATCACAATCTCTAAATTCCAAGAAATGAAGTCCTAGTCTACACAACCTTTCTTTGTCACTCAGGCATCCAAGTACAGGTAACGTCGTGGTAAATCTTGTCTGCATTTTTTTTTGTTTAAAAACATCTTTCCTGTAACAGGGTGTCCAAACATGTACATAATACTCTGTGTGCACTCACCAACGTCTTGTCTAAAATACTTCCAATCTCCTTTACTCAATGCACTTCCTTCACTACCTTATCTATCTGTAACATCACTGTCAGCAAACTATACACTTCCACTCCTAGGTCCCTCTGTTCCATATCACTCCAATGAGAGCTACAATTCACTGTGCAAGTCCTACCTTGGTTTGATCTCCTAAACCTCACATTTAGTGCATCTGGATTGAAAGCCACATGACAAAACTCAGCCCATGTACCAAGTTGATTAGGATCCCCCTGTAATTATTCATAGCCTTCTATACTGTCTACAACATCACCTATTTTCGTATCATTGGCAAATTTACAAACCCTGCCATGAACATTCATATCCAAATTATTTGTATAATTTGCAAAAAAAATGAAGGTCCCACTACCTACAACAATGGTATACCACTGGACACAGGCCTCCAGTCCAAGAAACATCTTCAGTGATCACCCTCTGCTTCCCACCACTGAGCCAATAATGAATCCAATCTAAGTATTTTTCTTTGGGATATCCTAAGTTCAAGAACGAAAGTTGATTTATTTTTAAACAGTTGCCTTTTAATCAAACAACAGGAATTCTGCAGATGCTGGAAATTCAAGCAACTTTTATGTATGTTGCCTTTTAATCAAGTTTGTTTTCACATTCAGTCAAACAAGACAGACTTCCCAGCGTTGTCTGATCCAGAGGGCAATATTCCTCTGGGCGAAGGAGATAGGTAGCAGTGACCAGGATGCTAAATCCATGTGATGCTTGCTTCCCAACTCAATGAGATTGTCAGGTGGAGGAAACAAAAAGGGGTCAGGGGGGTGGTCTTTTTTGTGGGTGGGGGAGGTCGTGAGGTTGGGGTGGGTGCAAAAATGGACCCATGAAGAGGTCTGCAATGGGAACACTGAAAAGAAGATAGGGTAAAAAAAAGCTTATCCATGTTAAAATTGAGAACTGTACAAATGTAAAGATGGGAACAACACTATTAGTTTATTGAAGGACCAAGGAGGAAGCTGGGGAAAGCAATGCTGTCCCTTTGAAACAGTGTAGGCCAAATCTACACACATAAAAGTTGCTGGTGAATGCAGCAGGCCAGGCAGCATCTCTAGGAAGAGGTACAGTGGACATTTCGGGCCGAGACCCTTCGTCAGGACTAACTGAAAGAAGAGTTAGTAAGAGATTTGAAAGTGGGAGGGGGAGGGGGAGGGGGAGATCCAAAATGATAGGAGAAGACAGGAGGGGGAGGGATGGGGCCAAGAGCTGGACACTTGATTGGCAAAAGGGATATGAGAGGATCATGGGACAGGAGGCCCGGGGAGAAAGAAAAGGGGTAGAGGGGGAAAAAGCCCAGAGGATGGGCAAGGGGTATGGTGAGAGTGACAGAGGGAGAAAAAGGAGAGAGAGAAAAAGAGTGTGTGTATATAAATAAATAATGGATGGGGTACGAGGGGGAGGTGGGGCATTAGCGGAAGTTAGAGAAGTCAATGTTCATGCCATCAGATTGGAGGCTACCCTGACAGAAACAACACCTTATATTCCATCTGGGTTTGGTCTGAACAATAACTGAACCTCTTGACCATGTCTGCATGTTTTTATGTATTGAGTTGTTGCTACATGGTTAGCTGATTAGATATCTGCATTAACAAGCAGGTGTATATGTGTACCTAATAAAGTGGCCACTGATCATGAAGTAAATTAATTCAAACTTTCTGCACTCACTTTTTCCCACAGGGCTTGGCCCTCCTGTAAATGAGCTGCTATCATTCACTCAGGAGTGTAGTGGAATGGAAACCAGAGTGATAGGGTTGAGGATAGGGATGTTAGTTTACAAGCAGAGGGAGTGTATAGTGAGACTGTTAGAAAGGATAGGTAAATGATAGGGCAAAATTGCAGAGTGGGTTGGATTACAGTGTAAAAGGGGGACAGAATTGAAAAGGGTGACAAATACAGGACTGAAGGTGTTATATTTGAATGCACGCTGTATATGAAATAAGGTAGATGATTTTGTAGAATTTATGGAATGCCTCCAGTATGGAATTTTGGAGCAGCTTTTGGTTGAGCCCACTATTCAGCAGTTCTGAATTGGGTGTTCTGTAACAAACTGCACATGATTAGGGAGCTTAAGGTAAAGGAACCCTTAGGAAACAGTGAGTGATCACAATAGGATTGAATTCACCCTTAAATTTGAGAGAGAGAAGCTAAAATCAGATGTATCGGGATTACACTGGAGTAAAGGAAATTACGGAGGCATGAGAGAGGAGCTGGCCAGAGTTGTTTGGAAGGGGAGACTAGCAGGGATGACAGCAGAGCATCAATGCCTGGAGTTTCTGGATGTAATTCAGAAAGCTCAGGCCAAAACCATTCCAAAGAAGAAAAAATATTCTAAAGGCAGGATGATGCAACAGTGGCTGATAAGGGAATTCAAAGCCAACATGAAAGCAGGAGCAAGGGCATAAAATGGAGCAAAAGTTAGTGAGAAGTTTGAGCATTGGGAATTAAAATAAATCACCAGAAGGCAACTAAAAGAACGTAAAGGGGGAAAAGATTAAATATAATGGTAAGCTAGCCAATAATATTAAAAATGATATTTTTTTGTTCAGATATATAAATAGCAAAAAAGAGGTGAGAGGAGATATTGCAGAAATGTCACTGGAGAGATGATAATGGGGTACAAGGAAATGGCGGATGAACTGAATAAGTATTTGACATCAGTCTTCTGTGTGGAAGACTTTAGTAGTATGCGGGAAGTTAGTGGTTAGTTAGGAAAATTCATTCGCTAGGTATACATGGAGAGGTGGTAAATTGGATTAGACATTGGCTCAATGGAAGAAGCCAGAGAGTGGTGGTAGAGAATTGCTTCTCTGAGTGGAGGCCTGTGACTAGTGGTGTACCACAGGGATCAGTGCTGGGTCCATTGTTACTTGTCATCTATATCAATGATCTGGATGATAATGTGGTAAATTGGATCAGCAAATTTGCTGATGATGCAAAGATTGGAGGTGTAGTAGACAGTGAGGAAGGTTTTCAGAGCCTGCAGAGGAACTTGGACCAGCTGGAAAAATGGGCTGAGAAATGGCAGATGGAGTTTAATACAGACAAGTGTGAGGTATTGCATGTTGGAAGGACAAACCAAGGTAGAACATACAGGGTTAATGGTAAGGCACTGAGGAGTGCAGTGGAACAAAGGGATCTGGGAATACAGATACAAAATTCCCTAAAAGTGGCGTCACAGGTAGATAGGGTCATAAAGAGAGCTTTTGGTACATTGGCCTTTATTAATCAAAGTATTGAGTATAAGAGCTGGAATGTTATGATGAGGTTGTATAAGGCATTGGTGAGGCCGAATCTGGAGTGTTGTGTTCAGTTTTGGTCACCAAATTACAAGCAGGATATAAATAAGGTTGAAAGAGTGCAGAGAAGGTTTACAAGGATGTTGCCGGGACTTGAGAAACTCAGTTACAGAGAAAGGTTGAATAGGTTAGGACTTTATTCCCTGGAGCGTAGAAGAATGAGTGGAGATTTGATAGAGGTATATAAAATTATGATGGGTATAGATAGAGTGAATGCAAGCAGGCTTTTTCCACTGAGGCAAGGGGAGAAAAAAAACAGAGGACATGGGTTAAGGGTGAGAGGGGAAAAGTTTAAGGGGAACATTAGGGGAGGGCTTCTTCACACAGAGAGTGGTGGGAGTATGGAATGAGCTGCCAGACGAGGTGGTAAATGCGGGTTCTTTTTTAACATTTAAGAATAAATTGGACAGATACATGGATGGGAGGTGTATGGAGGGATATGGTCCGTGTACAGGTCAGTGGGACTAGGCAGAAAATGGTTCGGCACAGCCAAGAAGGGCAAAAGCCCTGTTTCTGTGCTATAGTTTCTATGGTTTCTATGGTTTCTAAGTGTGACAGGTTCTGGAGGACTGGAAAGTTGTAAGTGTCAGTTAGCCTGTATTCAGTGGTTGGGAAAATGTTGGAGTAGATCGTTAAGTATGTGTTTTCAGGGTAGCTGGAAGCATATGACAAAATAGGCCAAAGTCAGCATGGTTTCCTTAAGGGAAAATCTTGCCTGAGAAATCTGTTAGAATTTTTTTTGAGGAAATAACAAGTAGGATAGACAAAGGAGAATTGGTTTATATAGTGTACTTGCATTTTCAGAAGGCCTTTGACAAAGTGTAACACATGAGGCAGCTAAACAAGGTAAGGGCCCAGAGTATTACAGAAAAGATACTAGAATGGATAGCACATTGGCTGATTGGCAGGAGGCAAAGACTGGGAAAAAAAGCAGCCTTTTCAGATTGGCTGCCAGTGACTATTGGTTTTCTGCATGAGTCTGTGTTGGGATTGCTTATTTTTACATCGTATGTCAATGATTTGGATGATGAAATTAATGGTTTTGTGGCCAAGTTTGCAGGCGATACGATAATAGGTGGAGAGGCATGTAGAAATGAGGTAACAGAGAGGCTGCAGAAGGACTTAGACAGATTAGGAGAAAGGACAAAGAGGTGGCAGATGAAATACAGTATTGGGAAGTATACGGTCATGCATTTTGGTAGAAGGAGTAAAAGCACAGACTACTTTCTAAACATTGAGAAAATTCAAAAATCTGAGGTGCAAAGGTATTTGGGAGTCCTAATGCAAGATTCCCTAAAGATTAATTTGCAGATTGAATCAGTTGTGAGGAAGGCAAATGCAATGTTAGCAGTCATTTCAAGGGGACTAGACTATAAAAGCAAAGATGTAATGCTGAGGCTAAATAAGGCACTGGTAAGGCCTCACTTGGAGTATTGTGAGCATGTTTTGGGCCTCTTATTTAAGAAAGGATGTGTTGACATTGGAGAATATTCAGAGGAGGGTCACTAGAATAATTCCGGGAATGGAAAGGTTATTATATGAACAGTGGATGAAGTCTGTGGGTCTGTGCTTGCTGAAATTGAAAGAATGAGGGGCAACCCCATTGAAACCTATTGAATATTGAAAGGCCTAGATAGAGTGGATGTGAAGAGGATGTTTCCTTTGGTGGGAGAGTCTAGGACCAGAGGGCACAGTCTCAAAATACAGAGATGTCCGTTTAGGACAGAGATAAGGAGGAATTTATTTTGCCAGGGAGTGGTGAATATGTAGAATTTGTTGCTACAGTCAACTGTGGAGGCCATATCATCAGTGTGCATTTAAGGCAGAGGTTGATATGTTCTTGATTAGTCAGGACATGAAAGGTTATAGGGTTGAGAGGGAAATAGATCAGCCATGATGAAATGGTGGAGCAAACTCGATGGGCCAAATGGCCTGATTTTGTTCCTATTTCTTATGGTCTTGGTTCCTAAGGTTGTCGTACCCGGAGGTGGTAGTGGGGATAAGCGCCCACTACCTATAAAGTCCTCCAAATGGTGTACATCTCTGACAGCCTCTGACAACCAAGTTCAAATCTTGGCCTTCATGTGTGGCTTAGCTACTGGGCCTGGTGGAACTGTTTGTACTGACAAGAGAAAAGGTAAAGATGGACCACTGGTGCCTCAAAACCAGTTGCTTCGGGCAGGTGGGGCTCATCAGCCTTGGATGGCAGCCCAAGTAGGAGAAGGAAAACTCTGATTTTAAACCTCCACTGCCTTGCACCCATACCCAACTATAGGAAATACTTCAGGAGTAAACCCCAAGGAAGAAATCCGGAGCTAGCGTCCCTAAGGCAGTTTGATGTTGTTTACAACTTCACTCTGGCAATCTCTGCGACAACACTGGTGCCAAGCTATATCAGCGCTTACTTTTCCTTGGGACTACATCAGTGACGTGGAGTGGGGGCGCCGACTGCACGGGCAACAGCCGGTTCTTCAAATCTTCCCACCCAGGCTTGTGCCCTGGAGAGGACACAGTCCACCAGAAGAGCAAACCCATGATCCCTTGGGATCAATGGCTGTCTACAAATTTTGATGATCTTGTGGTGTAATCATACATCAGCCCTCCCTGCTCTACAGCTGAGGGACCAGGTCAGGAATGTACTTGGAAAGGCAAAAGATTGCAGATGTTGGAACCTGGAGCTCAATAAAAAGGGCTTCAACCTGAAATATTGACTCTCATTTACTCTTCACAGATTTTGTCTGATCCATTGGGTTCCTTCAGCAGTTTATTTCTTGTAGGAGGGCATATGGCCCCCCTTCCTTCAGTGCTTCACTACTGGATTCTGTTTACAAGTCCAGTGGCAAAACAGCGGCTAACAATGCTTGCCCTGGACTTCCACATTCTGTTAAGGGTCAGATGAAAAATGAGAATGGCTAAGGTGCCATAAATTTCTTCAGTCCTTATTGAAATAATTAAGTAGCCTTACATCTCTCAGCACCTCTCATCTTCTACTTCCTCCTTCACAACCTTCCCTTGGGACTTCCTTTGAACCTTCCAGTTAAGATAGTGCTGCTGAACCTCCATGAAGTCTAGCTGGTGGCTAACGAAACAAGGGCAGCAACTGAATACTTTGTTAACCACTCTTTTTTTCTGGCAAACAATCATCACAAGTGATAGTCTGTAACTTCCCTTTGGACTTAAAGGCGATTCATGGTGCCAGAAACGAGGCAAAGTGAGGCAGTGTACCCACCGCTGAGAGCACAGGCCGAATCAGAGCCGCGGGGGCCAGGTACCAGACGCAACTGAGCGTGATCTGTGGATGAAGATTTACAGGCCGAATCAAAGCGGTGAAGTCTGACATATCCGAGTGGCAGAACAGATAGAAAAGGTTAGGGTGTTGAGGCAAGGTCTGGGCCAGTTAAGATCACTGCTCAAAGTGGCAGAACCCAATGCTCGGACGCAACATTTTCTTATGGACATGATGTGTTTTTTTTAATTTTCTGCACATTGGGTATTAGACAGTATTTTTTATATATATGGGGTTTGCTTTTGGGTTTCTTTGTTTCGTGGCTGCCTGTTAGGAGATGAATCTCAAGGTTGTCTAATGTAATATGTATTTAGATAATAAAATGTACGTTGAACGTCATCTGGTCACGACTCCAACATGAGCCACAAGGTAATGTTATGGCTCTAAAAAAACTGTTTATACCACACTTGGAGGATTATGTTCAGTTCTGCTCATCCCATAATAAGAAAGTTGTGGAAGCTTTCGAGAGGGTGTGGAGGAGATTGACCATGATGCTGTCTAGATTAGGGAACATGTCTTTGGAGGAAAGGTTTCGTGAGCGAGGGCATTTCTTATTGGAGCAAAGAGGTATGACAGGTGTTTTTAAGATTATGAGAGACATAGACAGAGTGGACAGTCAGCACCTTTATCCCAGGATGGCGATGGCTAATTCTAGAGGACATCTGAAGAGAGTGGAGGAATATTTAAGGGACATGTTAGAGGAAGAGTTTTTACATAGAGCAGTGAGTGCCTGGAATGCACTGCCAGGATTGGTGGTAGAGTGTGATACAATTGGGACATTTAAGAGACCTGGATGTAAGAAAAATGAAAGGTTATGGGATGTGTGGGAAAGAAGTGTTAGACTGATCATGTAGTAGTTTTATATAGGCCAACACAATATTGCTGGCCAAAGGGTTTGTACTATGCTTCGCTGTTCTACTAGATTTGCGGACCCTCAGGTCCCTATTCCCTCCCCCACCCCACCCTTCCAATTATACTACTTTTCCTTACAGTTTCCCTCAGGTCTTTCTGCTCCTTGGCAACTCTTTCCTCAGGAGCTTTCTTTACTTGATCTCCACATTCCACCATCAGTCCCTTAATTTCTGGGTTGTGCTGTTATTCTAGTGCATCATGAGACCTCATCTTTCTTGGCTACTTTCGGCTATTTTCCTTCCAATGCCTGAAATAAATTGGCCTGGAATCCCATTGTCCCATGTGGTTTCTGTAAACATGCAGAGTCAGAGGGAATTATAACAAGGAAATAGGCTCTTCTAGCCAAATGGTCCAATTTGTTTGAACTTAGCCCATCTCCCTCAAAACCCTTCCTACCCATGCATGTACCTAAATATCTTTTAAATGTTGTTATTATATGTCCCTCAACTACTTAATCTGGCAGCTTTTTCCACATTCTCACCAACCACTGCTTGAAGAACTTACTGTTCAGTTACTTTTAAAATCTTTCCTCTCTTATCTTCAACCTATGATCTCTACTATTTAGCTCCCTTTCTCTCCAAAAAAAGATATGTGCATTTCAGGCCATGATTGCGCTGATGTGGACAATTCATTCTTTTGCACCGGACCTGGAAACAATTACACTATCTCCAAGTCCTACTCCTTTTAAATGAATTTGTAAGTGTCTGCCAGTCCAAGCATAGCTAAGTATTAAAGGTGCTGCTGCTCTTCCAAGATGTTCCCAGTCCAGACTGTCTGAAACTTGACAGCCTCGCTCTATCTCCCCACCTGTGGGCCTGTCTCCTCAGCAGAGATAAGCCTAGTTCTATTGTGCCTAGTCCTTGGGGGGCTTTGGTGGACTCACAATCATATCTGCTACTGGTCCAGGGCACATCGATACGTTACCCTATGCCAGGGTGCTGAGGAATTTCTGAGCCAGAATGCATTTTGCAGCAAATGTTCTGACATTTTATGTGGCAAGGTGCAAATTGACTCTTCATGATCTTTGTTACAATTTTTCCAATAGTGTGGAGGTAATTGACGGACAGGTGGACAGCAGAGTGGGCTGCATATATAGCTATATCTTTAACCACACATAACCACACACTGATATTTTTTGCCACACATTTGAAGGCAAATGTAAGAACTTAATGAAAACCTGATTTCTGTTAAGATTATTAATAAACATCATCAAGTTCATATTGATTTTTAAAAAAATAAAATGTAGAGATTTATGACTTGCAGCATTGTCTGTTTTGTGATGTTTCACTTGAAATTATTTTTAACTTTATCTGTTCCAGAGTCTAAGTAGCAGTCTGGTTCAGTGTACGTGGCTGAATAGATGAGATTGTCTCAGCATTGTCAGTTCAATGATGGACTTAATAATACAGCGAGAATTTGTTTAGTTTGTAGAATATTACAGGAAAGCATTCAAAGATGGCTCCTAACTGAAGCACAGCTTACATTTAAAAGAGCAGTTGAAATAGCTGTATCAATGGAAACAGTAGGCTAAGATGTAATTGAGTTGCAGTCAGAAATGAAATTGAGTGTGAGCAAAATTGTAGCATCTAAATGGAGGCCTGCCTGGCCAAGTAAATATGTTAATGTTTGGCAGGAGCTCATATACACCAGACAAATGCAGGTTTAAAGGGGACACTTGTGTACAATGCAGCAAAGTAGGACACATGCAATGAGTATATCCATCAGACAAAAATAAATGCACTGCACAGGGAAGACAAAAAGATAAAAAGTCAAGACAGTTTGGAAAAGTGTACAAATTTACATGTTGTTCATGAAAAATATGATAATGATGAGAGTGACAGAGCACCAGGTTGCCTTAAGTTTTACAAAGTATATGGCTTGTACCAGAAGTGAATGGCAAAGTAATCAAAATGGAATTAGATACTAGTTTGGCTGTTTCATTTATCCCACAAAATGAGTTTGAAAAGTATTTCAAGGATACTGAATAGAAGCCTACAGATATCCAACCTGAGAACTTATACTGAAGAAAAGATAGCTCTGGTAGGAATGTCATTCATAATAGTAAAATACAACAACCAACAAGTCGCATTGTGCTTGTATGTGGTAGAAACGGAGGGCCAGCATTTTACGGACATGATCGGCTAAGACATCTACAACTTTTTTGGACATCCATCCATTATTATCGTGCCACATCCCCGCAACAGAGTCAACTGAAAGCGAATTAAGAAAGATACACTATGCCACAGAAGTGCTCAAGGATGACATTGGAAAACTCAGACATATCAAGTGTAAAGTAGTGTTAACTGGAAGTGCCACACCCAAGTTTTACAAATCCTATCCAATTCCTTATGCCATTCATGATAATGTAGCCAGTGAGCTAGATTGCATGGAGGCAGAAGCTCTCTCCAAAGCTGAGTAGAAACCATGAGCAATGCTAATGGTTCCAGTAGCCAAGAAGAATGTGTCCGTTGGGATCTGTGGTGATATTAAGGTCACCATCAAACCGGTGCTGAAAGTAGATCAATACCCTCTGCCCAGGATAGAGGATATTTTTTCAAACATTTCAGCAAAGTGGCCTTAGCTGAGGCCTACCTACAGATGGAGATGGAAGAAGAGTACAACCAACTGACAAATACAAAGTGTTTCTCAACATAAACACTCACAAAGGGTTTTATCACTATAATAAGTTTATTTCAGAGTAGCATCTACACCTGCATTCTGGCAGAAAGCTATGGACCAGGCACTACAAGACTGTCCAGGCACTCAGTGCTATTTGGACAATATCATTGTTACCAGTAAGTATGACAAGGAACATCTCCAAAATCTCAAGATAGTGTTAAGAAGATTAGAAGATATTGGATCAACATACAACATTACAGGTATGAATTCTTTAAACCAACCATCACCTACCATGGTTACACCATCGATACACAAGGATTATACAAGTGTGCAGAGAAAATTCAAGTAGTCATGAATACCCGAAGGCCAAAGGACTTGTCACAGTTGCAGTCCTTTTTGGGACTCGTCAATTACTATAACAGGCTCCTGCCAAACCTGGCTACTGCGCGCTACCTTCTGAACTCAATACTACAGATTGTGAAGAAATGGCAATGGAGGTGGCTTTCAAAAAGGTAAGGGAAATGGTGACATCAGACACTGGACTCACACATTATGATCAGCTTCATCCAGTGAATCTTACATTGCACTGTTCAAGATTCCAACATGTCTGAAAGAAAGATATCTATAACTCTAAGGATGACTTTCTGCAGTCCCAGAGTCAACCCCTACAACCACTATGGAGGAGGCCCCAGAACTTGAGATTGTTTCACAGCCACAAATATCACCTGTCTAAACAGTGCAACTATCCCTACTGCTCAACCCCTCATCAGGGCAGCCGTTACCCCACATGAGTAAGAAATCCTCCAGAGTGATAAAATCTTTAGGCCTGAATGGAACAATTTAAAATTAACTATGCTGTGGATGTCTTGGAAATCAGTTGCATTATATAGTATATTGTGTAGAGCATGACAAGACACAGAAGATGTCTTGGTCATCCACTGTGCCTAGTCCCATCTCCAGGCGTGTCGACTATCTCTTGCCACTGGATCCAGATGGAAATTGGGAAGAGAGAGTGAGGCTGACGCTGCGCAACTCTCCCTCACTTAAATCCAAGTCATACGCTAGTCTCAACACCATCAATGGTGTTGAGGTCTTCATCGACAACGACAATGGACGAACATGAACATAACATAGTATACTGTATATGTATGTAAGTTGAGATGCATTCGATACTGAGTTGGAGTTTACAGCCAATCAGGGAAGAGTATTTTGTATTTAATATTAGAGTAATATTGTGAATATATTGTTTGATTTAGTATCCTTTGTTGTTTACATAATGCATTGTGAATTATATGTAAAAGTACATAAATGATGTCTATAGTAACACTGCCATATCATAAGGAGGGGAGGGAACGTCAACTCAGACCATGAGAGGCCTGCATCGGGCATTTTCATGCCTTACAGGTACAGATTGGAAGTCTGCTTGGGGCGCCACTCCTCGCACAGACTAGAGCAATGTGTGATTAAGTGCCTTGCTCAAGGGCACAAACACACTGCCACTGCTGAGGCTCGTACTAGCGACCTTGAGGTAACTAGATGAACGCCTTAACCACTTGGCCATGTGCTCAACACTATGCCTCAATGAAAGTGAAAACGAACTTAGACTTGCAATCTTGGCCCTTTCTTTTCCTTTAAATTAGTCCTTATGTTTTGGAGTTACAAAACGTAACATTTAACCTCACCCTCACTAATCTATCTGTGGCATATAAAGCTGTTCATGACAACATTGGTGGAAAAGTATATAATCTTCAGGCTTCCAAGTCACACTGACAGCTTGACAAATACAAGCTCAAACTTCATTGGTTTAGTTAACTATAACAAAAAAAACACCACCACAGATTGCACCGAGGGCTTCGAATATTAAAGCTGGTAGGTTATGCTGTGATAGTACAAGACATTCTAGATACTTGGAGTTTTGTGTTCATTTTTGCTATCTTGTTATATAAAAAATGATGTGTTTAAACTGGAATGAGTGCAGGAAAGATTTATCATTTGTTTTCTTTATAAGGATATTGTCAGGATTTGTGGGACTAAGCTATAAGGAGAGTTTGGACAGGCTAGACTCTTGCACCTAGGAGCGTAGGAGGCTGAAGGGTGATCTCATAGAGATATATAAAATCACGAGGGGCATAGATAGGGTTAGTAGTCTTTTTCCCAGGGTTGAGGAATTTAAAACTGAGGATATAGTTTTAAGGTTAGAAGTGAAAGTTTTGATAAGAACATGGGGGCAAATTTTTACACAGAGGTCGGCAGATGTATGTAACCATTGTCAGAGGAAGTGACTGAAGTAGGTACATTAGACACATTTAAGAAGTACGTGGATAGGTATATGGATGACCAGAGTTTAGATGGTTATGGGTCAAATGCTGACAAATGGATTTAGCTTGAATATACATTTAGAAAACACTTTATTAGGTACAACTTTTCAGTAACGCAAGTATCTAATCAGCCAATCATGTGACAGCAATTCAGTGCAAACAAGGTGTGGTCAAGAAGTTTAGTTGTTGTTCAGAATGGGGAAGAAATATAATCTAGGTGATATTGACTGTGGAATGATTGTTGGTCTCAATTGGGATGGTTTGAGTATCTCAGAAAATGGGATTTTCATGCACAGCAGTTTCTAGAGATATTGAGAATAATGTGAAAAACAAACAAAAAAAATCCAGTGACCTGAAGTTCTGTGGGTAAAAATGCCTTGTTTACGACAGAGGTCAGAGGAGAAGGGCCAAACTGGTTCAAGCTGACAGGAAGGTGACAGTAACTTGAATAACCACATGTGACAACAGTTGTGTGCACAAGAGCATCTCTGAATGTACAACATACCGAACCTTGAAGTGAACCTTGAACCTTGAAGGTTACAGCAGCAGAAGACCACAAACGTACACTCAGTGGCCACTTTACTAGCTACAAGAGGCACCTGATAAAATAGCCATTGGGTATACATCTTGGTGGGTGTGGACAAGTATTATTCAGAGCATCTCCTTTTCCATGATATACAACTCTGTTGCGCTATGAGATGATGTATATCATAAATAAAAACAGAGAATGCAATACTACTCAGATTGCTTCTCCACAGATACCTTCTGTCCTGCTGTTTATGTCTCTTTTTATTTGAATTAGCAACAAGAAGTACTCTTTGGTAGAGGTCTCCCAAACTCTACTAAAGGAAGGCAGCTCTGTAGTCAGTTAGCTTATTTGGCAATCAATACAGCAGGAAGCCAAGTAGACTGGCAGGACTCTCAGCACTGAGCTTCAGGTGCTCCATGACAGGCTAGGGAAGTAACCTTGTAGGCCAGATTTGACCAGCAGGCAGATGTTTTGCATCCGTCTTCTACTCAGATGCTTGTTGAAAACATAACAGTCTATTTGGATCCAGTCACTCCTGCACAACTCCTAATGAATCACTGAGGCTGTACAATGGGCAAACACAGGTAAAGCAATGCTCCATAAATAATAATAATTCCTAATGTGGTGCATTGGAAAACAACCTTGCCATTTCTTCAGCATTTGTCTGTTTTTTATGAGGCTGAGTTGCTAGCTCAATGCTCAACCCAGCTTGGAGGGAAAACGTGCAAGGAGCTGACCACATTCAAACCCAGGACTACTTGCATGGAAGTCTGATGTGGATGCCACAACACTATCATAGAAACATAGAAAACGTACAGCACAATACAGGCTCTTCAGCCCACAATATTGTGCCGAACATGTCCCTACCTTAGAAATTACTAGACTTACCTATAGACCTCTATTTTTCTAAGCTCCATGTACATATCCAAAAGTCTCTTAAAAGACCCTATTGTATCCGCTTCCACCATCATTGCTAGCAGCCCATTCCACACACTCACCACTCTCTGAGTAAAAAACTTACCCATGACATCTCCTCTGTACCTCCTCCCCAGCACCTTAAACCTGTGTCCTCTTGTGGCAACCATTTCAGCCCTGGGAAAAAGCCTCTGACTATCCACACGATCAATGCCTCTCTTCATCTTATACACCTCTATCAGGTCACCTCTCATCCTCCTTCGCTTTAAGGAGAAAAGGCCGAGTTCACTCAATCTATTCTCATAACACATGCTCCCCAATCCAGGCAACATCCTTGTAAATCTCCACTACACCCTTTCTATGGCTTCTACATCCTTCCTTTAGTGAGGTGTCCTGAACTGAACTGAGCACAGTACTCCAAGTGGGGTCTGACCAGGGTCCTATATAGCTGTAACATTACCTCTCGGCTCCTAAATTCAATTCCACGATTGATGAAGGCCAATACACCGTACACCTTCTTAACCACAGAGTCAACCTGTGCAGCTGCTTTGAGCATCCTATGGACTCAGACTCCAAGATCCCTCCGATCCTCCACACTGCCAAGAGTCTTACTATTAATACTATATTCTGCCATCATATTTGACCTAGCAAAATGAACCTCTTCACACTTATCTGGGTTGAACTCCATCTACCACTTCTCAGCTCAGTTTTGCATTTTATCAATGTCCCGCTGTAACCTCTGACAGCCCTCCACATTATCCACAACACCTCCAACCTTTGTGTCATCAGCAAACTTACTAACCCATCCCTCCACTTCCTCATCCTGGTCATTTATAAAAATCACGAAGAGTAAGGGTCCCAGAACAAATCCCTGAGACACACCACTGGTCACCGACCTCCATGCAGAATATGACCCGTCTACAACCACTCTTTGCCTTCTGTGGGCAAGCCAGTTCTGGATCCACAAAGCAATGTCCCCTTGGACCCCATGCCTCCTTACTTTCTCAATAAGCCTTGCATGGGGTACCTTATCAAATGCCTTGCTGAAATCCATATACACTGCATCTACTGCTCTTCCTTCATCAATGTGTTTCATCACATCTTCAAAAAATTCAATCAGGCTTGTAAGGCATGACCTGCCCTTGACAAAGCCATGCTGACTATTCCTAGTCATATTATAGCTCTCCAAATGTTCAGAAATCCAACCTCTCAGGATCTTCTCCATCAACTTTCTAACCACTGAGGTAAGACTCACTGGTCTATAATTTCCTGGGCTCTCTCTACTCCCTTTCTTTAATAAAGGAACAACATCCGCAACCCTCTTATCCTCCAGAACCTCTCCCGTCCCCATTGATGATGCAACGATCATCCCCAGAGGCTTAACAATCTCCTTCCTTGACTCCCACAGTAGCCTGGGGTACATCTCATCCGGTCCCGGCGACTTAACCAACTTGATGCTTTCCAAAAGCTTCATCTTATCCTTTTTCTTAATATCTACATGCTCAAGCTTTTCAGGTTGCTACAAGATGTCACTACAATCACCAAGATCCTTTTCCACAGTGAATACTGAAGTAAAGTATTCATTAAGTACCTCTGCTATTTTCTCCAGTTCCATACATATTTTCCCACTGTCATGCTTGATAGGTCCTATTCTTTCACATCTTGTCCTCTTGCTCTCACATACTTGTAGGTTGTCTTGGGGGTTTTCTTTAATCCTACTCGCCTAGGCCTTCTCATGGCCCCTTCTGGCTCTCCTAATTTCCTTCTTAAGCTCCTTCCTGTTAGCCTTATAATCTTCTAGATCTCTAACTTTACCTAGCTCTCTGAATCTTTTGAAAGCTTTTCTTTTCTTCTTAACTAGATTTATTACAGCCTTTGTACACTTCGGTTCCTGTACCCTACCATAACTTCCCTGTCTCATTGGAACGTACCTATTCAGAACTCCACACAAATATCCCCTGAACATTTGCCACATTTCTTCACTTTTCCCTGAGAACATCTGTTTCCTATTTAATCTTCCAATTTCATGCCTGATAGCCTCATAATTCCCCTTACTCCGATTAAATGCTTTTCTAACTTATCTGTTCCTATCTCTCTCCTATGCTATTGTAAAGGAGATAGAACTATGTTCATTATCTCTAAAATTCTTTCCCACTGAGAGATCTGACACCCGACTAGGTTCATTTCCCAATACCAAATCAAGTACAGTCTCTCCTCTTGTAGGCTTGTCTACATATTGTGTCAAGAAACCTTCCTGAACACACCTAACAAACTCCACCCCATCTAAACCCTTTTCTCTAGGGAGATGCCAATCAATATTTGGGAAATTAAAATCTCCCATCACGACAACTCTGTTATAATTACACCTTTGCAGTATCTGTTTCCCTATTTGCTCCTTGATATCCCTGTTACTATTGGGCGGCCTAATAAAACACCCAGTAAAGTTATTGACCCCTTATTGTTCCTAACCTCCACCCACAGAGTCTCCATAGACAATCCCTCCATGACATCCACCTTTTCTGCAGCTGTGACGCTATCCCTGATCAACAGTGGCTCGTCTCCACCTCTTATGCCTCCCTCGCTGTCCTTTCTGAAACTCTAAACTCCGGCACTTGAAGTAACCATTCGTGTCCCTGAGCCATCCAAGTTTCTGTAATGGCCACGACATCATAGCTCCAAGTAGTGATCCACACTCTAAGCTCATCCGCTTTGTTCACATCACTCCTTGCGTTAAAATAGACACATCTCAAACCTTCAGTCTGAGCGCGTCCCTTCTCTATCGCCTGCCTATCCTCCCTCTCGCACTGTCTACAAGCTTCCTCTATTTGTGAGCCAACCTCCTTTTCCCCAGTCTCTTCAGTTCGGTTCCCACCCCCTAACAATTCTAGTTTAAACTCTCCCCAGTAGCCTTAGCAAACCTCCCCACCAGGATATTTGTCCAACTGGGATTCAAGTGCAACCCGTCCTTATTGTACAGGTCACACCTGCCCCAAAAGAGGTCTCAATGATCCAGAAACCTGAATCCCTGCCCCCTGCTCCAATCCCTCAGCCACGCATTTATCCTCCAACTCATTCTATTACTATATTCATTGAAGTGTGGCACAGGCAGTAATCCTGAAATTACTACCTTTGCTGTCCTGCTTCTCAACTACCTTCCTAACTCCCTGTAGTCTGTTTTCAGGACCTCTTCCCTTTTCCTACCTATGTCATTGGTACCAATATGTACCACAACCTCTGGCTGTTCTCCCTCCCACTGCAGGATATCTTGGATTTGATCTGAAACATCCCAGACCCTGGCACCTGGGAGGCAAACTACCATTCGAGTTTCTTTCCTGCGTCCACTGAATCACCTGTTTGATCCCCCAACTATAGAGTCCCCTATCACTACTGCCTTCCTCTTCTTTTCCCTACCCTTCTGAGCCACAGGGCCAGACTCTGTGCCAGAGGCAAGGCAACTGTCACTTCCCCCAGGTAGGCTATCCCCCCCAACAGTACTCAAGCAGGAGTACTTATTGTCAAGTGGTACAGCCACAAGGGTACTCTCTAGTACCTGACTCTTCCCCTTCCCCCTCTTGACTGTGACCCACTTGTCTGTCTCCCATGTCCCCAGTGTTACCACCTGCCTATAACTCCTTTCTATCACCTCCTCTCTCTCCCTGACCAGGCAAAGGTCATCAAGCTGCATCTCCAGTTTCCTAACTCAGTCCCTTAGGAGCTGCAGCTCAACACATCTGGTACAGATAAGGCCATCCGGGAGGCTGGGAGACTCCAGGACCTCCCACATCTGACACTGAGCACAGAAAACTGGCCTCACATGCATACTTCCTTCTTTCCACAAATAACACAGGTAAACCTACCTCGCCTCGTCCAGTTAATGCCTAAACCCCTTGAGCCAAAGCCCTATTACTCTACTGCCTCTCACTCCGCTGCCCACTGGATATCAACCAGCCATGGGACAATGCTCCAACACCTGTCTTTCGTGTTGACAGGTCCTTTCGTGTGATTCTGTCTCTCTGATAATCTTAAGCGGACCTCTGTTTGCTGTTGTATGTTGTCTGAGTGTTGCTCTGCTGAAGATTGTGCGCATTCTATGTTTGTGCCCGAATGTCTGGTGATGCTTATGGACTGCCACAGAGCATCCTCAGATTGTATTGGTTGTTCACGCAAACAATGCCTTTCACTGCACGTTTCGATATACATGTGATTAATAGATAAGGCTAATCTGATCTAATCCATTCTAATCTAATCTTGCGTTGGCATGGTAACATGGTGGTGGGTCGGGTGCTATTATAGCATCAGCAACCTGAGTAAATTCTGCCACTGTCCGCCAATAGGAGTTTGTATGTGTTTCCCATGACTGTGTGGCTCTCCTCCAAGTGTGCTGGTTCTAAAGATATATAGGTTAATCAGTAGTTTAATTAGTCACATGGATGTATTTGGGTGGCATGGGTTCATTGGGCCAGATGGCCCTGTTACTGTGCTATATCTACAAATCAATAAATAGTAATCAATCATATGCCAAAGATGAATACTTGATATCCCACCCTACCTTACCTCAGAACTTCACTTACTTATCAGCGCTGCACTTTCTGTGTAGCAGTAGAATTATATTCTGCATTCTGTTACCTTGATATACTTACCCATGGCAAGATCCTTCAGGATAGTATGCAAACAAAAGCTTTTCACTGTTTCTTAGTCTGCATGACAATAACAAACCAATTCCAGTTCCAGGTCAGGTGACAACACTGAACAACCTAAACACATATTAAGGTGGGTAACATATACCTCTTCAGTTTTACAAAGTATCTTAAAGCATGAAGGAGAGGAGGAGAGGGAAATAAATGTAAGGAGAAAATTCCCCAGGGTTAGGCAATGCCACTGTTCAAGAATTGACATGAAAGGAAGAGTGGGAGCTCAAAAGTAAGAGAGTACAGAGCTGTGGGATTTCACAGAGTTTGGGATATGAGCAGCAAACCGATGAAGTAACTGTGACTGATATTTGTAAAGTAGCAATAGGGACAAGATCCAGGTTTAATCCCCAGATATCTGTTACTAATGGTAATCGGCTTGAAGCAACAGTGAATGACATGTACTGCTGATCCCTCTGAAGAACGAGTGCAGGTACGATGAATATAAAGGTTCTCCACAAGCACTGGAACCATAAGATCATAAGACATAGGAACAGAAATAGGCCATTCAGCTTATCAAGCAACACACACAAAAAATGCTGGTGAACGCAGCAGGCCAGGCAGCATCTATAGGAAGAGGTACAATCGATGTTTCGGGCCAGAACCCTGCGTCAGGACTAACTGAAAGGAAAGATTTGAAAGTAGGAGGGGGAGGAGGAGATCTGAAATGAAAATACTGCGTTCACCAGCATTTTTTGTGTGTGTTGCTTGAATTTCCAGCATCTGCAGATTTCCTCGTGTCTGCATTCAGCCCATCAAGTTTGCTATGCCATTAGATCATGCTGATTTATTTTCCTTCTCAACTCCTTCTCCTGCTTTCTTCCTGGAGTGTTTGAAAGCTCTACTAACCAAGAATTTAATAACAACAACAACAAACAACAGGAATTCTACAGATGCTGGAAATTCAAGCTACACACATCAAAGTTGCTGGTGAACACAGCTGACCAGGCAGCATCTCTAGGAAGAGGTACAGTCGACGTTTCAGGCCGAGGCTCTTCATCAGGAATAACTGAAGGAAGAGTTAGTAAGAGATTTGAAAGTGGGAGGGGGAGGGGGAGATCAAAAATGATAGGAGAAGACAGGAGGGGGAGGGATGGACCCAAGAGCTGGACAGGTGATTGGCAAAGGGGATACCTCCTCTTATTTACCCCTCGATCGTGACCCCACCAAGGAGCACCAGGCCATTGTCTCCCACACCATCACCAACTTTATCCGCTCAGGGGATCTCCCATCCACTGCTACCAACCTTATAGTTCCCACACCTCGCACTTCCCGTTTCTACCTCCTACCCAAGATCCACAAACCTGCCTGTCCTCAGCTTGCTCCTGCCCCACCAAACTCGTTTCTGCATACCTCGACACAGTTTTATCCCCCCTTGTTCAATCCCTTCCGACCTATGTTCGTGATACTTCTCACGCTCTTAAACTTTTCGATGATTTTAAGTTCCCTGGCCCCCACCGCTTTATTTTCACCATGGATGTCCAGTCCCTATATACTTCCATCCCTCATCAGGAAGGTCTCAAAGCTCTCTGCTTCTTTTTGGATTCCAGACCTAATCAGTTCCCGTCTACCACCACTCTGCTCCGTCTAGTGGAATTAGTCCTTACTTTTAATAATTTCTCCTTTGGCTCCTCCCACTTCCTCCAAACTAAAAGTGTAGCTATGGGCACCCGTATGGGTCCTAGCTATGCCTGCCTTTGTGGCTTTGTGGAACAATCTATGTTCCGTGCCTATTCTGGTACCTGTCCCCAACTTTTCCTTCGCTACATCGACGACTGCATTGGCGCTGCTTCCTGCACACATGCTGAGCTCGTTGACTTTATTAACTTTGCCTCCAACTTGCACCCTGCCCTCAAGTTTACCTGGTCCATTTCTGACACCTCCCTCCCCTTTCTAGATCTTTCTGTCTCTATCTCTGGAGACAGCTTATCCACTGATGTCTACTATAAGCCTACTGACTCTCACAGCTATCTGGACTATTCCTCTTCTCACCCTGTCTCTTGCAAAAATGCCATCCCCTTCTCGCAATTCCTCCGTCTCTGCCGCATCTGCTGTCAGGATGAGGCTTTTCATTCCAGGACGAGGGAGATGTCTTCCTTTTTTAAAGAAGGGGGCTTCCCTTCCTCACCATCAACTCTGCTCTCAAACGCATCTCCCCCATTTCACGTACATCTGCTCTCACTCCATCCTCCCGCCACCCCACTAGGAATAGGGTTCCCCTGGTCCTCACCTTCCACCCCACCAGCCTCTGGGTCCAACATATTATTCTCCATAACTTCCGCCACCTCCAACGAGATCCCACCACGAAGCACAGCTTTCCTTACCCCCCTCTCTCTGCTTTCCGCACAGATCGCTCCCTACACAACTCCCTTGTCCACTTGTCCCCCCCAGCCCTCCCCACTGATCTCCCTCCTGTCACTTATCCTTGTAAGCGGAACAAGTGCTACACATACCCTTACACTTCCTCTCTTACCACCATTCAGGGCCCCAGATAGTCCTTCCAGGTGAGGCGACACTTCACCTGTGAGTCGGCTGGGGTGATATACTGCGTCCGGTGCTCCCGATGTGGCCTCCTATATATTGGCAAGACCCGACACAGACTGGGAGACCGCTTTGCTGAACACTTACGCTCTGTCCGCCAGAGAAAGCAGGATCTCCCAGTGGCCACACATTTTAATTCCACATCCCATTCCCATTCTGACATGTCTATCCATGGCCTCCTCTACTGTAAAGATGAAGCCACACTCAGGTTGGAGGAACAACACCTTATATTCCGTCTGGGTAGCCTCCAACCTGATGGCATGAACATCGACTTCTCTAACTTCCGCTAATGCCCCACCTCCCCCTCGTACCCCATCCGTTATTTATTTTTATACACACATTCTTTCTCTCACTCTCCTTTTTCTCCCTCTGTCCCTCTGACTATACCCCTTGCCCATCCTCTGGGTCCCCCCCCTTGTCTTTCTCCCCGGACCTCCTGTCCCATGATTCTCTTGTATCCCCTTTTGCCAATCACCTGTCCAGCTCTTGGCTCCATCCCTCCCCCTCCTGTCTTCTCCTATCATTTTGGATCTCCCCCTCCCCCTCCAACTTTCAAATCCCTTACTCACCCTTCCTTCAGTTAGTCCTGACGAAGGGTCTCGGCCTGAAACGTTGACTGCACCTCTTCCTAGAGATGCTGCCTGGCCTGCTGCGTTCACCAGCAACTTTGATGTGTGTTGCAAGAATCCATTAACCTCTGCTTTAACTATATCCAATGACTTGTCCTCGAATGCCATGAGTGGCAATGGATTCTACAAGTTTGCTACTCTCTGGCTAATAAAATTCCTGATCATCCCTCTCCTAAAGGCACATTATTCCATTCTGAGGCTGTGTTTTCTGGTCCTAGACCGTTCCATTATTAAAAACATTATCTCCACATGCATTCTATCTTGGCCTTTCAATATTTGATAGGTTTCCATGAGATCCCCCTCATTCTTCTGAACTCCAGGGGGTGCAGGTCCAGAGCCATCAAACTCTCCTCATACATTAACATTTTCATCCCTGAGATCATTCCTTTAAACCTTGTCTGGACCCTCTCCAATGCCAGCACATCTTTGCTTAGATAAGGGACCCAAAACTGCTCACAATACTCCATATGTTATCCGACCAATACCTTATAAAACCTCAGTATTACTTGCTATTCTAGACCTCTGGAATGTATGTGACTTCGTAAAGTAAAGAAAAATCTGTGATGGGATCTTGAGGTTTGTGGATGAGGAATGAAAAGCTGCCCCCGTCTCAGGAGCTCAATCCTTAACTAAAACCCTTGATTCTCTTAACTGCCTTGAATCCACAGGTTTTAATACAGTGATATTGACAAAGCTGTAGAGTAAACTAGGGATGAGGACGGATAGCTGGAGAGAAGGCAAATCTTACAGGTTCTTCAATCAAACTGTCATTCTCAATTACAAGGTGCCCTATGACCAGCGCACAGCGGGCTTTGATTTTTCTTTTGTGCGTGGTTCTTCTGTTCTTGTCAAACTGAAAGATGTCACTGTCTGAGAATTTAATCATTTTCCACAGTCAATCTTGAACAAAACCACAGCAGTAGAGCACTTTTTCAGTGGCTTTCACACTTTCTAACCTGGCCCTATGTCAGCCACAGCTCCTGCAGGCTTTCCATCTCACTGCCACTTCGTATCACTCCCATCCTCTTTGACACCTGGGAGATTCAGTCAATATAAAACAGGATTTTGCCAAACAGATTCCCTCACTAATGCTGCCAGTAGGAGGTATCTGGGAGATGTCAGCCCATAAGTATACAACACTGCAGGTTGTTAGGTATGAAGTAACATATTTCACAGCTGGGGTCAAAGTAATGTTGGTCCCCATTATTTACCCTCCAGTTAAAGTCCACCTCATCGAAAGAACCTACACTACTCTTGGGCTTGAAAGGTATAAATCTGTGCCAGCTGTGCTCAGTAGCCAACAAAGCACAAATGGGTGTCTTCTGGAGTTGCTTCATATGTTCACTAATGAACTGGACATATTCAATATCAAAGGTCATTTGCCTAGAGCCCCTGAAATGAAAAAAGGAAAGAGTGTTTCACACAGAAGGAACAATTGGATTTGGGCTCCTCACAGATAAAATACATGGAGTTGGGCTCTGCAAAGACTGAACACATGGACTGGCATTCCTCATGGATGAAGACCACATTTCATTTTTTTAAAAAATTATTACGCAGTACAAAGCCCCTGAACATTTTGTGAATGAACAGTACAGCCAGGAATCTGCGTTAGTAAGGCTGGAATAATACCTGTATCTCAGCAGTGGGTCTCTGTTGCCCATTGAAGTGAATCTACAATGTTGTTTTTTGTGTCTACCTGGGCTAATTGGAATGGACGGAATCCTGGGTGTGCTGTTCCATCTTATTGTGTCTCTTGGTGACAGGAGGGTCAGAAGACTGTGAAGAAATGTGGTGCCCCTGAATAAACCTGGTTTCATTCTCCAGCAGACAACATGGAATTATGATGTCTATTCATCAACCACACTATTAAGTTTTATGTACTAATTTATTGAAATGCCCATCACCCTTATCCCTATTTATAGGAATGGCTTCCTTGACTTCTTCGAATGTTGGTATTTTGCTTAGGGAGTCATCAACGGGCTGTCTTGGAATTTTGTTAATCACAATCCTGACAAATGAGATGGTTTGATTTAGAAGATCTTCAAAGTGCTCCCTCCATCTAGAATTGATGTCAGCATTACTCTTCAGGATGGTTGAACCATCTTTGCTTTTGAGAGGGGCTTGACCATGAGTGGCTGGGCCAAAAGTTTCCTGAGGAGACTGAGGTCCTTGAACATCTGTCGGACGATGCTGAGGATGTTCTACGAGCCTGTGGTGGCCAGTGAGATTACGTTTGCTGTTGTGTGCCGGGGTAGCAGGCTGAGGGTAGCAGACACCAACAGAATCAACAAACTCATTCGTAAGGCCAGTGATGTTGTGTGGATGGAACTGGACTCTCTGACAGTGGTGTCTGAAAAGAGGATGCTGTCCAAGTTGCATGCCATCTTGGACAATGTCTCCCATCCACTACAAAATGTACTGGTTGGCCACAGGAGTACATTCAGCCAGAGACTCATTCCACCAAGATGCAACACAGAGTGTCATAGGAAGTCATTCCTGCCTGTGGCCATCAAACTTTACAACTCCTCCCTTGGAGGGTCAGACACCCTGAGCCAATAGGCTGGTCCTGGACTTATTTCCTGGCATCATTTACATATTATTATTTAATTATTTATGGTTTATTACTATTTAATTATTTATGGTGCAACTGTAATGAAAACCAATTTCCTCCCGGGATCAATAAAGTATGACTATGACTATGACTAAATAGCTTTAGTTGCATTGAAAAAGTCTCAAGTGTCATTGGCTTCTGCTAGTTGTTGGATTTACTGAGCTTTCTTCCTCCACCATTGGTTTTTCAGGTGTCGGGTGCTCTTTTGGACTGCAGCCTTGCATTCCTGATAGCGTTTCCTTTTGGTAGCCGATTGTTGGCCATTTTGTAAGGTAATGAAAGCTTTTCTCTTTTCGTCAATGAGTTGTTGGAGTAGTTTGTCGTTATCATCAAACCAATCCTGATGTTTTTTCGTCTTGAACCCAATTGTTTCTTTGCAGGAGGTGATGATAGCATTCTTCAATTGATTCCAGTATTCTTCTACAGATGATGGAATTTGTTGAGGCAGTTGTTCTTGAAGATTTTGTTGGAACTTCTGTACATGGCTGATGTCTTGAAGGATGTCAACATTAATTTCCTAATAGTGTTCTGATTTTGGTGTTTCCTTTTGGGCTGAATCTTCATTATCATGGTGGACGAGATGAGTCGATGGTCTGCCCAGCACTTGTCAGCACCAGTAACAGCTCTTGTTATCAGTACATCTTGTTGGTCCCGAGATCGTACGATGATGTCATCTGAAGAAGGCACTTGAAAAGTTCCATCAACGTTGTCTTTGAAACATCTTAAATATCAGCTGGGAAGATAGAAGAACCAATGTCAGTGTGCTAAATGAAGCAAAAACAAGAAGCATTGAAGTCTACGTCATCAAGAACCGACTAAGGTGGAGCAGTCATGTTGTTCAGATGAAAGACGAACTTCTGCCGAAACAAATCTTCTACTCACAGCTTAAAGAAGGCAAGTGTAAAAGAGGCGGACAGCAGAAGAGATTCAAAGACGTCTTAAAAGCCAACATGAAGAAATGTAACATAGACATCGCCAATTGGGAAACCAATGCCAAGGACAGGAAACTCTGAGAAGCCATCATCTGAGAAGGAACAGCAACTTTTGAAACCAACAGATGTGCAAAATTAGAAGAAAAGAGAAGAAAATGGAAAGAGAGGCAGCAACAACCAAAGCCCGATCTGCCATCTGGAACTACCTGTTCTGAATGCGGAAGAACTTTCAAAGCCAAGATTGGACTCATAAGCCACTTGAGAGCCCATAAGTACATCAACAAAACAAAGACCATCATCCTCAACCTCGAGGGATAGCCACGACGATTTATAGGAAATATACCAGCAAAATGACTCCCCCTCTTGCAGTTTCTGCCTACTATTTGCCCTGAGAGAGTGGGCTGAAGGCCCTGCTTTTGTACCATATTGCTCATTGTCTCTATGGCTCTCTGACAGGACAGCATACAAAACCTGCAGGAACAGCTTTTAGGACTTAAACACCTTTGAATGCAAAGATTTCCCATCACTAACTTCGATCTGCTTGGTTTCCAACATTTTGCTGCTTGCTTAACTTGTTTCTCTCTTTTTTTTGAGACAGTGACCTTTAAAGTGCAAAATTGTGCATTTAGTTATGCCTGGCAAGGTGTGTTATTGAAATTGATTGATTAATTCTGTGATGACAATGGTAGATCAATCCCTTGCTGTTTTAACACTTCAATGTTTTTAAAAATGCATAAATGCAAACTGAAAAAGCAACTGTGGTAATTGTAATTGATTTGCCTCACAAAAAGATTGCTCTAAGACAGCTCATCTGCAGCAAAATCTATCACTTATTAATTTTAATACACTGACTGAAAAATAGTATGTGCAATGACATAATGGAGTGTGGGAGATGGAGCAAATTAGAGTTCCCACTGAACTTTTGTTTTAATCAATAAGAGCATTAAATGTATTTCAAATGTGCTGTCTTTATTGCCAGACAGAACAGACAGATTTCAGAAGCAGAAAGACTGGTGACAATTTTTGAAAATACGTGAATTTTTGTATTGTCATTCTTCCTTTTAGGATGTTGTGGCGGCCTGCCCACGCGGGACTCGAACTGCCATCGGGAGCCACGGGCAGACACACGGTAGCGCGTTTGGAACAACCCACTCGGGGCGGACATTCTGGGGACAGTCTGATGCCACGTTTGCCCTGTGGGTTGCAGGGGCCCATGGGAGGGGAGATTTAAGCGCGCGATTTTGAATCAGTAAAGGCATTCTGAGTTCAGCTCTCTCTGCCTCCGTGTGTTTCTTTAGTAGCACATTTGCATGCGACTACAACGTCTTGAAACATTTTATAGAAAAAGATTTTCTGATGGACAAACTCAGACTTATTATGAACTTGAAGAGTAACATGGTCTACACATGAAAATGAGTTGACCGAGGAAGAGGCTGAGGCAGGTACAATAATGACTTTTAAAGGACACTTGGACAGGTACATGAAAAGATTTAGAAGGCTATAGGCTAAATGCAGGCAAATGGGATGAGCTGAGGTGGTCACTTGTGTTAGCATGAAGCAGCTGGTCTGAAGATGAATGCAAGAGGTGTTGTGGGTGATGGAAATCCAAAGTACCACTCAAAAGTACTGGAGGAACCCAGCAGATCTGGCAGCATCTATGGAAAAGAATAAATTTCCATACATGCTGTCAGACCTTTGAGTTCCTCCAGTAATTTGTGTGCGTTACTGACTTGGACTGAAGGGCCTGTTTCCAAATTATATGACTCTATTATCAATTCTGTTGTAATATGGAACATAAAGCAGCTGCTATTTTTTAAATATTTATTTATGGGCACGGCTAATATTTACTGTCCATTTCTTATTGAGCTTGGGAATGTGGTGGTAACACACTTTCTTCAACTGTTGCAGTTCTGTCAGATAAGAAGGGAGGGATTCTCATCCATCAACTGTGAAAGAATGCCAATCTTGTGTTAAAGTAATTACAAGTCAGCATGATGTAAGGGGAATGTGGAGCAGCTGGAAGTTTCATATAGTTGCCACTCTTATCAGTGGAAACGTTTTGGGGGTTCTGGAGATAGCACTGGAATTTAGCACTATATCTTGAAAATGGCATAAGTCTAGACATCACCTCTGGGCAGGCAAGTGATTGGGTGCCAGTCATGTGGGATTCTCCTTCTTACACAGTTTGCACACTCAAGGTCCCACAAACTGATTTGGAGACGCACCCTGAAAAATAAATAAATATTGGCCTGGACACTAAAAGAGAAACACCTTGAGAATCATCAGAGAATATGAATGAATTCACAATGGTTGTCACGGACTTTATATCCAAGTTGTAACAAGTGTTTCACCGCAAATTCTTTCAGAGTTTTCCCCAACCAGAAGCCCTGGATAAACCATGAGATCCAGAATCTGCTGAGGAGCCTCAGGACTCACACCACTAGATTAGGGAACAGCTGGTACCCCTCAACCATCAGGCTCTTGAACCAGAAGGGATAACTTTCCTCAACTTCACTCACCCTATCACTAAGCTTTTCCCACTGAACTGGA
The DNA here is from genome assembly GCF_030028105.1 of Mobula birostris. Classification (NCBI taxonomy): domain Eukaryota; kingdom Metazoa; phylum Chordata; class Chondrichthyes; order Myliobatiformes; family Myliobatidae; genus Mobula; species Mobula birostris. The sequence continues at coordinate 19,714,309 of NC_092371.1, read as the reverse complement.
CTCACTTTCAAGGACTCTTCATCTCATGTTCTCGTTTTATTGTTTATTTACTGATTTATTATTATTAGGGCTTTTTTTCTTATTTTTTATTTGCACAGCTTCTTTTTTTTGCACATTGCTTGTTGTCCATCCTGTTGGGTGTGGTCTTTCATTGATTCTTTTGTGTTGTTTGTATCTACTGTGATTGCCTACAAGAAAGGAATCTCAGGGTTGTATGCGGTGGCATATATGTACTTTGATAATACATTTACTTTGAACTTTGGCAGAATGTTGTGGACACACATATCATCCAGAATCTCAGCATGAAATCTTGACTGATTCTACTTGGACAATCTCACTTGGTCCAGGAACACCACTGGAATTGTGAAACAGGCCCAGCAGAGATTGCACTTTCTGAGGAAGCTTAAGCAAGCATCACTCCCCACTAACATCTTAACTACATGGTTGAGAGTGTGTTGACCTTTTGCATCACAACCTGGTACTCCAGCTGCAGTGCAGTCAACAAAAAAGCCTTGCAGAGGGTGGTTAGGGGAGCAGAGAAGGTTATTGGGGTCTCTCTACCTTCTGCCCAAGACCCCTTTCAGAGTCGATGCCTCCAGAAGACACAGTACATCATTAGAGACCTCTCACATCCTCTCCATGAACTGTTTATTCTTCTGCCATCAGGCAAACGTTACAGGAGCATCAAAACTAAAACCACAAGGCTACTAAACAGCTTCCTCCCACAGGCAGTCAGACTGCTAAATAGCTGCTCTACCTGACTCAGCTTTGGACACTTCTAATTTGCACTGGACACTCATAACTTGATTTTAACTGACATGTGGCTGTTGTGTTTTACTATTTATTGTTATGTTTATTATTTGGTGTTGCATTTGTTATGTTATGATTGCACTGCTCCTGGGAAATGCTGTCTCATTCTGCCCTGCAGAGCTGATGTACGGTTAGAATGACAATAAAGTTTTTTGAATCTTGAATCTTGAAAATGAATTCTACAATGGATGCAGTCAATCTAGTGGCAAAATTTGAAAACAAGAAAGTCTAGGGAAAATTAATTAAAAACAGATTATCAGATAATTTGTCTATAATTTGTCTATACCTGGAGAATAAAGATGCATATGTAAGGCTCCTTTTCATTGACTACAGCTCTGCTTTAATACCATCATTCCAAATAAAATGATTCCTAAGCTCTGGAACCTGGGCCTTAGCACTCAGATCTGCAGCTGGATTTTCAACTTCCTCACAGACAGGACCCAGGCTGTAAAAATAGAGAACAAACTCTCCTCTACAATCACCCTGAGCACCAGTGCTCCACAAGACTGTGTGCTTAGCCCCCTGCTGTACTCACTGTACACCCATGATTGTGTAGCCAAGTTTCGATCAAAATCAATATATAAGTTTGCTGATGACACAACAATTGTAGGTGGTATCTCAGGTAATGATGAGTTTGAGTACAGAGAGGAAATTAAGAACCTGGTGGCATGGTGCGAAGACAATAAACTATCCCTCAACGTCAGCAAGACGAAGGAATTGGTTGTTGACTTCAGAAGGAGTAGCAGACCGCACAACCCAATTTACATCGGTGGTGCGCAAGTGGAACAGGTCAAAAGCTTTAAGTTCCTCAGGGTCAATATCACAAATGACCTGACTTGGTCCAACCAAGCAGAGTTCACTGCCAAGAAGGCCCACCAGCGCCTTTACTTCCTGAGAAAACTAAAGAAATTTCGCCTGTCCCCTAAAACCCTCACTAATTTTTATTGATGCACCGTAGAAAGCATTCTTCTAGGGTGCATCACAACCTGGAATGGAAGTTGTCCTGTCCAAGACTGAAAGAAGCTGCAGAAGATCGTGAACAAGGCGCAGCACATCACACAAACCAATCTTCCGTCCGTGGACTCACTTTACACCGCACGCTGTCGGGGTAGTGCTGCCAGGATAATCAAGGACACGACCCACCCAGCCAACACACTTTTCATCCCTCTTCCCTCCGGGAGAAGGCTCAGGAGCTTGAAGACTCGTACGGCCAGATTTGGGAACAGCTTCTTTCCAACTGTGATAAGACTGCTGAACGGATCCTGACCCGAATCTGGGCCATACCCTCCAAATATACGGACCTGCCTCTCAGTTTTTTTGCACTGCCTTACTTTCCATTTTTCTATTTTCTATTTATGATTTATAATTTAAAATTTTAATATTTACTAATTTTTACTATTTTTAATATTTAAATATTTGTAATCCAGGGAGTGGGAAGCGCAGAATCAAATATCGCTGTGATGATTGTATGTTCTAGTATCAATTGTTTGGTGACAATAAAGTATAAAGTATAAGTACAAAGTATTGTAAATCCTGCTGTGCACATTTTTGTTTCAGTCTTAACATACAATATGATAGGCTGAAGGGCCTGGATAGTGCAGTATTCTTTGTTTTTATTTCCATCCACCTCCTGCCTTAAGGTTTGTGATTTCACAAAATTTCTAACAGCTCGGTGTCCCATGGACCCCAATGCCCAAGCATACCCTGCATCACAGCTACATGGAGAATATAAATTGGCTATTGAATGTTATTACAAGGGCCTTGAATGTAAACATAGTGAATGAAACTTGTGGTGCAGACAACATGAACCTCATTCACTGTGAATCACAGGAAATAAACAGAGACAGCTCAGCTCAGTTTATACCCTCTAAGTCACATCTTCTGGAGTTATTTCCCCTCATAAACAATCAAAAAAGAAATGGTTTTTCTGTATTGTTTTTCATCATAAATCTGGAAGGGTTTTGCCAATAAAAAATTGACAGTGAATTTTCAAATATCAGCACATATAGAGTAATTCTCCTGGCTTGAGTGTGTCATTTAAATTTATTCACCTTCCAGGCCACAACATTATCTTGACTTCCTGATAGATTGCATTTTTGAAAATTAATAATGTCTGACCAAGTTTGTAAAGTATTTGTTTTTCTAAGGCCATACAAGGATTTACAAGCAACACACATAAAAGCTGCTGGTGAACGCAGCAGGACAGGCAGCATCTCTAGGAAGAGGTACAGTCGACGTTTCGGGCCGAGACCCTTCGTGACAGGTTCATACAAGAGAAAAGAAGAAGTGTTTCTGTACTACCTTCCTTGACTTTGCAAAACTCTTCACAAGCAGCAAAATATTGTGACAGTAGAGTCAGAATTACAATTCAGAATCAGAACCAGAATCAAGTTTACTATCATTGGCATGTGTCGTGTAATGTGCTAACTTAGCAGCAGCGGTTCAATACAATACATGATAATATAGAAAGAAAAAAATAAATAAGTAATTCAATACAGTAAGTATATATGTATATTAAATTGATTCAAAATATTGTAAAACATGAATAATATTACAAAAGTGAGGTAGTATTCATGGGATCAATGTCCACTTAGGAATCGTACAGTGGAGGGGAAGAAGCTGTTCCTGAATTGCGATTGAGTCATTGAATTATACTGCTCAGAAACAGGCCCTTTGTCCCAACTCGTTCATGCTGACCACCTGAGCTAGTCCCATTTGGTCCATATCCCTCTACACTTTCCTGTCCATGAACCAAGTTAAGTATCTTCTAAACAATGTAATTATACCTGTTTCTACCAGCTCCTCTGGCAGTGCATGCCATATACCCGTTACCGTCTGTGTGAAAAACTTGCCTTTCAAGTCTCTTTAAAATTTTTCCCTTCTCACCTTAAACCTATGCATTCCTGTTGCTGCTTGTTCTCTAGGTCCAACTGTGTCAATAGAATTTATTATGATAGGCTTGTACTGCCCAGGCCAGTAGTAAGAATTGATAAGGTGGGAAGCGCCTGCAGACATGTTCTCTGTACTAGCTACCATAGGAAGACTTGCTGCTCTGTTTTCACTTGGTTGCCAAATCACATCCTCATGAATTATAATGTGTTTCTATATTTAAGTCATAGAGTCACAGAGTGACAGAGTACTGCAACACAGAAGCAGGCCCTCCAGCCCATCTAGTCCATGCCAAATCATTAATCTGCCTACTCCCTTTGGTCTGCACCTGGACCATAGCCATCCATACTGTTCCCATCTATGTACCTATTGAAATTTCTGTTAAATGTTGAAATCAAACCTGCATTCACCGTTGTACTGGCAGCTTGCTCCACATTTTCACCACCCTCTGATTGAAGAAGTTCTCCCTCATGTTCTCCTTAAACATTTCACCCTTCACCCTTAACCCACGACTTCTAGTTGTAATCTCAACCAATCTCGGTGGAAAAAGCCTGCCTGCATTTACCCTATCTCTACCCTTCATAATTTTGTATACTTCTATCAAATCCCCCCTCAACCTTCTACAAACGATTATACATCCTAGGGAATAAAGTTCCAACTTATTCAACCTTCCGCTATAACTTAGGTCCTCAAGTTCTGGCAACATGCTCGTAAAATTTCATTGCACTCCTTCAATTATATTTGCAACTTTCCTGTAGTTAGATGACCAAAACTGCACACAATACTACAAATTAGACCTCAAAAATTTCAGAACATCTCAACTCCTGTACTCAATACATTGATTGATGAGTGTTGATGTGCCAAAAGCTTTCTATATGAAGCTATATAGAAAGTGATGCCACTTTTAAGGAATTATGGATCTGTCTTCACAGATTCCTCTGTTCTATCGCACTCCTCAGTGCCCTACTGCTCATCCTGTAAGACCTACCCTGACTGGTCCACCTAAAGTGCAACACCTCACAATTCTCCCATGAAGTCAATGCCTGATATAATTTATTTCCTTATCTTGAATGCCAAGTGACTGAATCTTCTTGACCAAACTCCCATCCGGGACCTCATCAAAAGCTTTGCTAAGGTCCATGTGGACACCATTCATTGTCTTGCATTCATCAATTTTCCTGTTAACTTCCTTGAAAAACTCTGTAAGATTTGTTAGACACGAACTACCACATACAAAGCCATGTTAGCTATCCCTAATCAGTCCTTGTCTATCCAAGTACTTATATAGCTAGTCACTTAGAATACTTGCCCATAATGTTCCCTCTACTGATGTCAGACTCACAGGCCTATAATTTCTTGGCTTATTCTTAGAGCCTTTCATAAACAATGGAGCAACATTAGCTCTCCTCCAATCCTCCAGCATCTCACCCATGGATAAAGCTGTTTTAGATATCTCTCCGAGGGTCCCGTCAATAGCCTCCCACCGTGTCTGAGAGAACACCTTGTCAGCCCGTGCAGATTTATCCAGCATAATTTCCCTCAGACAGCAAACACCTCATCCTCAGTAAGCCTCAAAGAGTCCATGGCATTGCTGCTGCGTTTCCTCACATCTATACACTCTGTGTCCATCTCCCAAGTAAGTAGAGTAATGAGACGGTGAGGAAGCACAGGCAGATGATAGGGCAAAATTGCAGTCACTGGGATGAGTTAAAGCAAACAGGGGGCCAAAATCAAAAAGGGTGATGAATGCAGGATTGAGAGCGTTATATTTGAATGCACACTGTATACAGAATAATGTAGATGATCTTGTTCTGCAGTTAGAGATTGGCAGGAATGACATTGTGGACGTCCTTGAGTCATTGCTGAAAGAAGATCATAGTTGGGAGCTGAATATCCAAGGATACATATTGTATCGAGAGAACAGGCAGGCAAAGGGTTTGCGATACCTTATTGGTAAAATTGCAATCAAATCTTTTGAAAGGAATGACATAGGATTGGAACAGATAGAATCCATGAGGGTAAAAACAAGAAACTGCAAGGATGAAAAGACCCTGATGGGAGTGAAATGCAGGCCTCCAAACAGTAGCTAGGATGTGGGCTACAAATTACAACAGGAGATAGAAAAGATATGTAAAAAAGACAATGTTGTGATAATCATGGTGGATCTCAATATGCAGGTAAATCAAGAAAATTTGATTAGTGCTGCATCCTTCAAGAGGGAACTTGTAGAATGCTACAAGGTGGCTTTTTAGAGAAGCTTGTGGTTGAGCCCACCAGGGAATGGCAATTCTGTATTAGGTGTTATATAATGACCCAGATTTGATTAGGAAACTTAAGGTAAATAAGGCAGAATATAATACAAACGGTAAGACTTTTGGCATTATGGAGGATCTGAGAGATCTTGGGGTCCGAGTGCATAGGACACTCAAAGTTGCCGTGCAGTTTGACAGTGCTGTTAAGGCATATGGTGTGTTGGCATTCATCAACCATGGGACTAAGTTCAAGCCATGAGGTCAGATCCCACTTGGAGTACTGTGCTCAGTTCTGGTCACCTCACTACAGGAAGGATGTAGATACTATAGAAAGAGTACAGAGGACATTTACAAGGATGTTGCCTGCATTGGAGGGTGTATCTTATAAGAATAGGTTGAGTAAACTTGGCCTTTTCTCCTTGGAGTGATGGAGGATGAGAGGTGCCCTGATAGAGGTGTATAAGATGATGAGGGGCATTGATCGTGTGGATAGCCAGAGGCTTTTTCCTAGGGCTGAAATGGCTAACATGAGGGGGCATAGTTTTAAGGTGCTTGGAAATAGGTACTGAGGGGATGTCAGGGGTAAGTTTTTCACACAGAGATTGGTGGGTGTGTGGAATGTACTGCCAATGGCAGTGGTGGAATCGGATACAGTAGGGTCTTTTCAGAGCCTCTTAGGTAGGTACATGGAGCTTAGAAAAATAGAGAGCTATGCGCTAGGGAAATTCTAAGCAGTCTCTAGAATAGGTTACATGGTTGGCACAATGTTGTGGGCCAAAGGGCCTGTAATATGCTGTAAATTTCTTTGTTTTATGTTCTACGTAAAAAAACTCTGAAGAAGCAATGACAATATGCTAGAATTCATCTTGCATTTTGAGATGGAGAAGTTAAAACTGTATATATCAGTATTACAATGGAGTAAAGGGAATCACAGAGGCTTGAGAGAAGAGATGGCCAAAGCTGATTGGAAGGGGACACTAGCAGGGCTGATGGCAGAACAGCCATGGCTGGTGTTTCTGAGGGAAATTTGGAAGGCAGAGTAAAGATACAACCCAAAGATGAAGATCTATTCTAAAGGGAGGATGAGGCCACCGTGGCTGACAAGGGAAGTCAAAGACAGCATGAAATCAAAGGAGAGGGTACATAATCTAGCAAGAAATAGGGGGACGGTGAAATATTAGAAGCTTTTAAAAATCGACAGAAGAATACTTAAAAAGCCATAAAGAGAGAAAAGATGAAATATGAAGATAAGCTAGCCAGCAATATCAAAGAGTATAGCAAAAGTATTTTTCAGACATATAAAGAGTATAAAGAGAGGTGGGGGTAGACATTGGATGGTTGGAAAATGACACTGGAGAGGTAGTAATGGGGGAACAAGGAAATGGCAGATGAACTGAACTAGTACTCTGCATCAGTCTTCACAGTGGAAGGTATTACTTGTACGCTGGAAGGTCGAGAGTGTCATGTGGCACAGGTGAAGAGAAGGTACTTGGGATGCTGAAAGGCCTGAAGGGGATAAGTCACCTGGACCAGATGAACTACACCCCAGTGTTCTGAAAGAGGTAGCTGAAGAGATTGGGGATGCATTAGTAATGATCTTTCAAGAATCACTAGATTCAGGAATAGTTCCTTAGGACTGGAAAGTTTCAAGCATCACTCCATTGTTTAAGAAGGGAAGGAGGCAGAAAAAAGGAAATTATAGGCCAGTTAGCCTGACTTCAGTGGTTGGAAAGATGTGGGAGTCTATTATTAAAGTTGAGGTTTCAGAGTACTTAAACGCACATGATAAAATCAACCAAGGAGAGTCGGTGGATGTTGGTTATTTGGATTTTCAGAAGGCCCTTCACAAGGTGCTGGACATGAGGCTGCTTAACAACATAAGAGTCCATGGTATTATAGGAAAGTTACTAGAATCTATAGAAGGAAGATTGGCTGACTGGCAAGAGGCAGAGTAGCAATAAAGTCACCGCTTCTTTTCACGTAACAAGTCAATGATTTGGATGAAGGAATTAATGGCTTTGTCACCATATTTGCAGATGATACGAAGATTGGTGGAAGTAAGATATTGGCAGAAGGACTTAGACAGATTGGGGGAATAAGCAGGAAGTGGGAGCAGAATATATTTTAGGGAAGTGCATGGTCATGCATTTTGGCAGAAGGAATAAATGCGTGGACTATTTTGCAAATGGGGAGAAAAAACAAAAATCAGAGGTGTAGAGGGACTTGGGAGTACTCAACTTGGGAGATGCAAAAAAAAAACATTTAAAATCTCTCCATCCCTTTTGGCTCCATGTATAGATTACCATACTGATCTTACAGAGAACTAATTTTGTCGCTTGCTCTTAATATTTTTGTAGAAGCCCTTAGGATTCTCCTTCACATCACAGAACCTCATGTCTTATTTTAACCCTTCTGATTTCCTTCTTAAGTGTTCTCTTGTATTTCTTCTCAGCCAGCAGCTTGTTTGTTCCAAGCTGCCTATACCTGCTATGCATCTCCTTCCTTTTCTTAACCAGGGCTTCAATATCTCTCAAAAAACAAGACTACAGGACTCTCCCACCCCTACTGATTACCCCTTCTCCAATCTTCAACCCTCCTCCTCTTCACGGACACCCCGCTCTGGTCTTCTGCCTGCTCTGGATCTCTTTATTGCTAACTGCCGATGGGACATCAACTGTCTCAACTTCACCACATCTTGTTCCAATTCTAACCTCACTCCTTCCGAATGTTCTGCTCTCCACTCCCTCCGCACTAATCCTAACCTTACTATTAAACCCGCCGATAAGGGGGGTGCTGCTGTAGTCTGACGTACTGACCTCTACCTTGCCGAGGTACAGCGTCAACACGCAGATACCTCCTCTTATTTACCCTTTGATCATGACCCCAGTAAGGAGCACCCGGCCATCTTCTCCCACACCATCACCAACTTTATCAGCTCAGGGGATCTCCCATCCACTGCTACCAACCTTATAGTTCCCACACCCCGCACTTCCTCTTTCTACCTCCTACCCAAGATTCACAAACCTGCCTGCCCAGGTAGACCCATTGTCTCAGCTTTCTCCTGCCACACCAAACTTATTTCTGCATACCTCGACACTGTTTTATCCCCCCTTGTTCAATCCTTTCTCAACTATGTTCGTGACACTTCTCACGCACTGAATCTTTTCAATGATTTTATGTTCTCTGGCCCCCACCACTTTATTTTCACCGTGGATGCTCAGTCCCTATATACCTCCATCCCCCACCAGGAAGGTCTTAAAGCTCTCCACTTCTTTTTGGATTCCAGGCCTAACCAGTTCGCCTCTACCACCACCCTCCTCCGTCGAGCGGAATTAGTCTTTAATCTTAACAATTTCTCCTTTGGCTCTTCGCAGTTCCTCCAAACTAAAGGTGTAGCCATGGGTACCCATATGGGTCCCAGCTATGCCTGCCTTTTTGTTGGCTTTGTGGAACAATCCATGTTCCAAGCCTATACTGGTAGCTGTCCCCATCTTTTCCTTCGCTACATCAACGACTGCATTGGCGCTGCTTCCTGCACGCATGCTGAGCTTGTTGACTTCATTAACTTTGCTTCCAACTTTCACCCTGCCCTCAAGTTTACCTGGTCCATTTCCGACAACTCCCTCTCCTTTCTTGATCTTTCTGTCTCTATCTCCGGAGACAGCTTATCTACTGATGTCTACTATAAGCCTATGGACTCTCACAGCTACCTGGACTATTCCTCTTCCCACCCTGTCTCTTGCAAAAATGCCAACCCCTTTTCTCAATTCCTCCGTCTCTGCCGCATCTGCTCTCAGGATAAGGCTTTTCATTCTAGGACGAAGGAGATGTCTCCCTTTTTTAAAGAAAGGGGCTTCCCTTCCTCCACCATCAACTCTGCTCTCAAACACACCTCACCCATTTCACGCCCATCTGCTCTCACTCCATCCTCCTGCCACTCCACTAGGAATAGGATTCCCCTGGTCCTCACCTACCACCCCACCAGCCTCCGGGTCCAACATATAATTCTCTGTAACTTCCACCACCTGCAACAGGATCTCACCACCAAGCACATCTTTCCCTCCCCTCACTTCCTGCTTTCCGCAGGCATCACTCTCTACGCGACTCCCTTGTCTGTTCATCCCCCCCATCCCTTCCAACCGATCCTCCTCCCGGCATTTATCCTTGTAAGCGCTACACATGCCCTTACACTTCCTCTCTCACCACCATTCAGTGTCCCAGACAGTCCTTCCAGGTGAGGCGACACTTCACATGTGAATCGGCTGGGGTGATATACTGCGTCCGGTGATCCCGGTGCGGCCTTCTATATATTGGCAAGACCCGACGCAGGCTGGGAGACCGTTTCGCTGAACACCTACGCTCTGTCCGCCAGAGAAAGCAGGATCTCCCAGTGGCCACACATTTTAATTCCACGTCCCATTCCCATTCTGATATGTCTATCCACGACCTCCTCTACTGTCAAGATGAAGCCACACTCAGGTCGGAGGAACAACACCTTATATTTTGTCTGGGCAGCCTCCAACCTGATGGCATGAATATTGACTTCTCTAACTTCCATTAAGGCCCCTCCTCCCCTTCACACCCCATCCCTTATTTATTTATTTTATATATTGTTCCCCTTTTTTTTCTCTCTCTCTTCTCTCTCCCTCTGTCCCTCTCACTATAACTCCTTGCCTGCTTTCCACCCTCCAGGCTCCCCTCCCCCCTTCTCTTTCTCCCCAGGCTTCCCGTCTCATGATCCTCTCCCTTCTCCAGCTCTTAGTTCCACTCCTCCCCTCCTGTCTTCTCCTATCATTTTGGATCTCCCCCTCCCCCTCCCACTTTCAAATCTCTTACTATCTCTTCTTTCAGTTAGTCCTGACAAAGGGTCCTGGCCCTAAACGTCAACTGTACCTCTTCCTATAGATGCTGCCTGGCCTGCTTGTGTTCACCAGCATATTTTGTGTGTATTACCTAAATATATTATCCTTGCCTTTTATTCTGACAGGATCATACAAACTGTGTACTCTGAAAATTTCACTTTTGAAGTCCTCCCATTAACACTTTTCCCTGGAAAAAACTCGTCCCAAGCCACACACCTAGCCCTTTCTGATACCATCTAAATCGACCGTTCTCTAAGTTAGAATCTCAACTTGATGCACAGACCTGTCCTTTTTAACAATTACAGTACCTTGAAACTAATGGTATTTTGATCACTGGTGTTCTCCTACATAAACTTCTGTCACTTGCTTTGTCTTTTTCCCTAATAAGACATCTAGTATCACACTCTCTCTAGTTGGGACTTTTATGTAATGAGTAAAGAAACTTTCTTAAAGACATTGACAACACCTTTCTCATCCAGCCCTTTTTACAGTATGGATGTCTCTGCCTGTATGTGGGAAGTTACAATCACTTTCTATCACAACCTTATGTTTTTTTGCAACAGTCTGCTACCTTTCTACAAATTTTCTCCTCTAAGTCCTGTGGACTGTTGGGTGGTCTATACTATAATCACATTAATGTGGTCACATCTCTCATACTCCTCAGTTCCACATATAAAGCCTCACTAGACCAACTCTCCAGTTTGTCCTGTCCGAGCACTGCTGTGACATTTTCCCTGACTTGTAAAGCCAACACTCCCCATTTAATCCATTCTGCTCGATCACGTCTAGAGCAACGGGACCCCAGAACACTGAGCTGGCAGTCTTGCCACTCCTGCAACAAAGTCTCACTAATGTCTACAATGTCATGATTCCATGTGCAGATCTATCCAGCTTTCCAACAATACTTGCAGTGAAATATATGCAGCTCAGAACACTAGTCCCACCAGGCTCAACCTTTTGATTCCTGACTTTGTATGTAGGCTTAACAACATCTTTCTCCACAACCACTCTACTATCTGTTCTGCTGCTCTGGTTCCCGTCTCCCTGCAACTCTAGCTTAACACCACCCCCCTTGCAGAAATAGCAAACCTTCCCACTAGGATATTAATTCCACCCCCCCCCCCCAATTCAGGTGCAAATTGTCTCTTCCCTACAGGTCCCCTCTTCCATGGAAGAGAGCTCAAAGATCCAAAAATTGAAGTCCCCCCTCTTGCACTTTCTGCTAAGACAGGTGCTGAGCTGTATGCTCTTCCTATTTCTGGCTGCACTAGCACGTGGCATGGGTACCAATCTGGAGATCACAATCTTGGAGGTCCTGTCCTTTAGCTTATCACCTAGATCCCTGAACTCACTTTGCAAGGCCTTGTCAGCCCTCCTTTCCATGTTATTGATACTGACATGGACCCTGACCTCCAGCTGCTCACACTCCCACATAAGAATTCTGTGGACTCAATTCAAGATATCTATAATCCTGTCACCCGAGAGGCAATATACCATCCAGAAATCGTGTTCTCGTCTACTGAACCTCTGTTCTCTTCCCCTAACCAACAAGTCCCTTATCACTACAGCTTGTCTCTTTTATCGCCATCCCTGATGGGCTACAGACTCGGAGACCTGAGTGCTGTGGTTTTCCTCTGCTAGGCCATTTCTCCCTTCCCCATCAGTATCAAAAGTGGTATACCTGCTGTTGATGGGAATGGCCACGGGGTACTATACACTGCCTGCTTATCTCCTTTCCCTCTCCCGACAGTCACCCTGTGTCCTGAACCCTGAGTGTACATCCCTGTATGTTCCGTCTATCAACCCTGCAGCTTCCGGAATGACCTGCTATTCATCTATTTCCAGCTCCAGCTCCTTAATATGGTCGGATAGAAGCTGCAGTCGGATGCAATCCTTGCAGATGTTGTCGTCAGGGGCACTAGAGTTCTCTCTGTCTTGCCTCATCCCACAAGAGGAGCATTCCACTATCTTTTCTGTCATCGCCATTGCTCTAAATGTGCAATGAAAAGAAAGAAAGAAAAAATAACAACAAATAAATCTACCTGAGGTCTACATCTCTCCTTGCTGAAGCCTTGATGAGCCAAAGCCTCAACTTCTCACTCTAACACTGGCCCACTCACACAGTGGCTGCTCAGCTTAATCTTAACTTCTTTTTTTGGACCTTGTCATGTGCCTAATTATGCACGATCCAATGTCTCCTCAGAAACTGGGTGCAAAATGTGCCGACTGTTCTCACTCGCTTATTTTCAACTCTCTCTCTCTCTCTCTCTCTCTCTCTACGCAATCCAATGTCTCCTCAGAAACTGTGGCACACAAAATGGTCTCTTAACATATCTGTACTCTCAAGAGTCTCACACAAAATATTATGTGATATAAAATCCATCATTTCAGAATTTTTCTTCATTTAAAGTTCATAATTCTATTTCTTTTAATCTCCTGGTCATTTTCCAGTCCTATCAAACTAAATACCAGGAAATGCCCAACTGTCGATACATGGTTTGCATGGCTGTGACTGATATTTGTATCAGCAGCATCTAGCTGGCCTGAGTACTTCACCTGCTCCTGTTGTAATGTGAAGAAAAGCAAGCCACAGTGCCTTAGCAGCTGTTCCTACACATCGTCAACTGTACAAATGTGTATTAGGTCAAAAAAGCCCTCCATCATAAGAGAGGACACCAGGTTCTCAATTCTCAAGTATGGACAAGTAAAGTGGCGACAAGTAATACTGGTTTTCTAGATTTTTCTCTCTACACTGACCTGGCTGACCTATCTCCTGAATAAATGGACCAGAAATGCATTAGACTGCTGATGGGGCCAAATCTTACTCCCGTCAATTTTCACAGTGCATCATGATGCAGAGATGCTTTGGTCTGACACTTTGCTCTGGAGTTTGTTACCTAAGATATTTTAAAGAAAGGTTGAGATAATTAATGGTGGGTTGAATAGAAGAGTTAGTGATATTGTCATAGTGCTGTGGCACCATTTCTGCAGGTGGACACTGTATTACTGAGAACCTTTCCCACAGAACAGAATGGAAGGTAAGACCAATCAGAATCTCTGCATTACTAAACTGCAAACACAAAACTAAGAGAAAGCAAAGATGTACACACTCTTCAATCTGAATAAAATCTCTCTTCAATCAATCTTGGAACAGGAAAGAATTCTCTTAAAATAAGGATTTTGCTTGTACTGCATGAGAACCCATTCTTATTTATCAATAAATCTAGGTCATTTGTTCTCATCTGAGAGCAGATTTTCATGCATATATTCTGAAGGGTGTATATTTCTCTGAAGGAGGCTTGTGCTGGGACATGACACATGCTCCCCTCTCAGGCTCCTAATGAGACCTTCAGGTACTGCTGAGAATGATACTAGTTCAGACAAACAATACAGTGAAGCTTCACAATGGTGTAACATAAACTCTGTCTCTTCTTTCTATTCTGACAAGTGAGGCTCACTCTGCACTACCTCTTCAGTGCACAGCCTCTGAAAAACACAGTGTTGTGCTTCTGGGGCTTGGACCCTGTGAGGGCCAGCAAGCCTCCCATCCACTACAGCAAGGGAAGGAAAACAAGGACTTAGAAGTTACTGGCCCATTCCCCTATGCTGGCACAGATTGGCACTACATGAATCGTTGGCATCTATTCATGCAGATTCCACTGAGATCCTATTCCCTGAGGAAGACTCAGCTTGGGGTGAAGTCCTGTACTTGATTGGCAGGTGGTAGAATTGAAGATAGACAAACTTGTAGAGGCATTTAAAATCAAGAGGGTGTAGATAAGTTGAATGCACACTGTCATTTTCTCAGGAACGGAGAGGGAGATTAGACAACCTCAGGGAAGGGTGGGATCTGGGAGGAGGTCAAATGTGCCGACACGTGGTCCATGAAGTGGCAGGTGCTGGCCTCCCGCTTACTGAAGGCGATGGCTAAGTCATGCTATTCCTGAAGGAGTCTGGTGAGATTGCGGGTTTCCTCCCTGTTCACATGTTTACAGGGTGAAATCAGCAGTTGGGTCCCCAACTCGGCAGTGAAGCAGTTAACCAAGCAAAGTGAGCAACGCGGGTGGAGAGTCAGAGGTAACTCAAAAAAGAGGAGCGTAAGTCAATAAGGAGGAATTGAATGGACTCGCAGTGCTCTCCAATGCTTATGTGCCTGGGCTGCACTTTCACTCTGACCATCCCACAACCTAAGGGACACCTATCAATAGCCATGATGCAGAAAGGGTGAGATATAGGCTCAGTCGGGGGTCCAAACTTAACTCACACAGAGCCCAGTCCAGAAAGTTACCTGCTCCACCTGAGTCCGCTACAGCCTCACGGGCGTAGAGCTGTTGGGATGTGGAGGAGGGCAGGGAGAGTGAATCAAGCTATGGTGTTGAAATGAGAGGTTGGGAGGAGCTTACAAGTTAGAAGACCCCTTGGCTGTACTTGCTGGTGCTGTTTTCCCAGATGCAGCGGGCATCTGATGCAGGGATGATTGGCTGCTCCTCAGTAAGCACACAACTTGTTTCCCCACCGACGCTTACATTCTTGGGTAGTCAAGGCAGCTCTCCCTTAGAGTATGGTTTATTCAGGCGTTGCTAGTGAGGGTCCTGGTGCCTGAAACGGTTCTGGGAATGGTACTAGACTTCCAAAGGATAATCTGGAGGATATTTCATAAGATGCTTGTCAACACAGAGGGCCAAGAGTGATGAAGGTTTCGAGGTTGGTGGGCATCTCCTGGGTAGGCAGCTTATCTTTCCAGCAACCTGAGAGGCCACGATGGTAACGGTGGAAATGGGCCAGCAGTGCTTCTACATTCCAACTGCACTCCACCACAAGGTGTAATCCAGCTCAAAGTATGAGCCTTGACGCAGCTGAAGTATCTGATCAGCTGTTTCCCTTTTATTTCCCAGGTGGTTGGAAGCCCAGCATGCTAATAGAACATAGGACATAGAAATCTACAGCACATTACAGGCTCTTCAGCCCACAACGTTGTGCTGACCATGTAACCTACTTTAGAAACTGCCTAGAGTTACCCTACCGCATAGCCCTTCTTTTTTTCTAAGCTCCAGGTACATATCTAAGAGTCTCTTAAAAGACCCTATTCTATCCGCCTCTACCACTGTTACTGGCAGTGTATTCCACACATCCACCACTCTCTGTGTGAAAAGCTTGCCTCTGACACCCCCTTTGAACCTACTTCCAAGCACCTTAAAACTATGCCACCTCAAGTTCGCTATTTCAGCCTTGGGAAAAAACCTCTGGCTATCCACACATTCAATGCCCTTCATCATCTTATACACCTCTATCAGGTCACCTTTCATCCTCTGTCACTCCAAGGAGAAAAGTCCAAGTTCACTCAACCTATTCTCATAAGGTATGCTCTCCAATCTAGGCAACATCCTTGTAAATCTCCTCTGCACTCTTTCTATAGTATCCACATCCTTCCTATAATGAGGTGACCAGAACTGAGCACAATATTCTGAGTGGGCTCTAATGTCTTATATAGCTGTAATATTATCTCAGGGCTCTTGAACTCAATGTGATGTGTTGGAAAAGGGTGGCAGGTGATTCCTGTTAGCAGGGTGGAGACTAGAAGATGCCTGTCCTGTGCAGTTCTGACGGTCTGTTCCTTTCTCTCTTCTTTGGATTAATCCATGTCCTTTGGGACAGCACTCTCTTTCCAAACCCCCTACCCAGCCACTATTTGCATTTTCTTTCTTTGTCTTAACCAGTTTCTATCTTCCAAGCACTCCCAGACTCAACTCATTCAATCCCTCATCTGTACCTCCCCAGTAGATCCATCTGAAACCATCCCCCACTTATATGATTCCACAGAAATCTGATCATCTGCACCCCTTTTCCCCCACTTTCCCATCTCCAAGCCTCTGTCTTCATCTGTAACCTTCCCTCATACACCTGACTCCATTTGTCCCACTCCTCCCCTTCATTTCTTTATAAGCCTGTTGTCCAGAAAGAACTACAATCAGTGAACAAGAATGGAGGTGGCCATTTTGTGGGACTGTCCTTGCAGCTGCCATTTTGTGAACAGTTTGATTATCTGAATCTTGCTCTAGGACAACATAATCAGAGCAATTGAACATAGACACAATGATTTGCTAAATCTGAGTCCATTCTCAGATAAGAAGCTGTTTCTTTGTGTTAAATCACAGGTTTGCAGGAGTTATCTCATCATCTGGGCCCAGTGACTGGGTGACCTGATGGAAATGGTTTGCACTAGTCAGAAATAAATAGAACAAAATAGGTCACCTGAGGCACGAAGCTGAAAGCAAAGGCCATAAAACAATACTGCTTGTAGCCCTGGGGTACATCCAATGGGAGTCGGAAACGGATAACCTCGAGCCAATGAAACTGAAACATCATAGATTGAAATGAAGAAGAAATGTATGAAAATGAAGGATTTTGGAAGCTCAAGAAGCAACTTCTCTCAGGGGACCAACCATTACGAATGTAGAGGACACAGGAACATCAAACACTCATGGATTAACCCTTTCATCCTTGCAAACCTCCTCTGGACTCTCCCCCATGCCAGCACATCCTTTCTTAAATGTGTGAGCTCAGAACTGCACACAGCATCCAAATGAGGTTTGACCAGTGCTTAATAAAGCTTAATATTACATCTTGCTGTTATATTCTTATCTTCTGGAAATGAGTGATAGCATTGCATTTGCCTCCTTTACTACCAACTAATTTGCAAGTCAACTTTTAGCGAATCCTACATGAGGACTCTCAAATCACGTTGCGCCTCTGATTCTGAATTTTCTCCCCATTTAGAAAACAATCTACACATTTATTCCTTCTGCCAAAGTGCATGACCATACACTTGCCACAATTGTTTTCTAAGCTGCATTGTACTCAGTCTGACGCTCTGCCGATGTGCTAGCTTTCACAGCACCATGCATTTATAAGGCAGAGGTGCCAACACCCTCATGTCTGCAGCTCAGCCACTGTCAACCTCAAGGATGCAAGCTTAGCCCATTCATTTACTCTTTCCATACTCATGACTGTGTGGCTAAGCGCACCTCATACGATATGTGTAGATTTGCTGATGACACGACCGTTGACAGATTCTCAGATGGCGATAAGGAGGCATAGAGAAGTGAGGTAGATTGGCTGGCTGAGTGTTGCAACAATCAGCTTGCACTCACCATCAGCAAGACCAAGAATTGATTGTGGACTTCAGGAAGAGGGTTTGGGAGAACACACAGATATTCCCATTGCTGTGAAAGGGGAGCAGTTTAAAGTTCTTTGGCGTATACGTACATCTTCAAAGTTCTATTTTGGATCCAACATATTGGTGCAATCACAGAGAAAGCATGGAATAAGGTCTACTTTGTTCGGAGTCTGAGGAGGTTTGCTATGCCACTAAAGACTTGGAAATTTCAATAGATATATAATAGAGAGCATTCTGATTGGTTACGTTACAGTGCGGTATGGAGAACACATTCGGCAGGATCACTAGTGGCAACGGAGGGTTATAGACTTATCCAGGTCCATCACAGGCACAACGCTCAAGAAGGTGGCATTTGTCACACAGGGCAAACCCTCTTCTCACTATTACCATCAGGGATGAGGTACAGGAGCCTGGAGACCCATACTCAATGATTCAGAAATGTCTTCCCCTCCTCCATCAGGATTCTGAATGGTTCATAAACCCATGTTATTCCTTTTGTTTTGCACTGTTTACATGTTTTTGTAACTGACAATAATTTATCTCATTGCATTGTATGCTACTACAAAATACAACCTTCACATCATGTAAGTCAGTGATACTAAATCTGATTCTGTCCCTTCAAGCTCTGGAAGATATATCCTGATGTCTCAATACAGTTACTGCCTGAATAATTGGTAGAAATTGATTGAAACAATACAATCAATGTCTTTAAAACATATCACTAACTATATATTGGGAGAAATAAAAATAAAACAAAACAATAAAATCAGTTGAACTTTAATGCAGGTCAATTTCCCCATTCAAAATAATGTGATCACTCACGATACCCGAGTAGTTGATGGTATAATTTTGAGGGTGCAGAATATGTCTGGGCTCAGTGGTGAGTCCAGGGCAGTGCCAGTGATCAGCCGTGCACATTGCAGCTGGCCATATCCACTCCAGAAATTATAGTTGGCTCTCAGTGCGATCAGGCTATGACCACCTTTTCTTAAGGCTGGTGTCAAAGATTGATCCTTCCGTGGGACTATTCGCAAGAGATTTTGCAGGTGATGGAAATCTTGTACAACACACACAAAATGCTGGAGATTTCAGCAAGTCAGGCAGCATCATTGGAGGGAAATAAAACAGTTGATGTATTGGGCAGAGACATGAGGAAGGGCCTTGGCCTGAAACATCGACCATTGACTGTTAACTCTCCTCCATAGATGCTGTCTGACTTGCTGAGTTGTGGCTGTTGTAGGATTATTCTGTGACTTTGATGGTTGATTTGATGTAATGAAATATACTTACTGCCAAAGTCACTGAGATTGGTCATTAACTGAACTGGAAATATTGTGCGGTGAATTGCTTTTGCTATGATTATAAAGAGTAGCAGTAGATTACGTGACAGCTCCTGTCTCCTTGTGCCTGTCCATGTTATTAATTAACGTGTCTTATTTCTGCTTACTGTGAGTAGGTGGCCTTCCAGCTGGTGCTCCAGGCAATCCCTATTCCCTCACCAGCAGTTTAAGAGCAATCCGGTTCAGATTTTGAATCTTGACTGTGATTCGAGATGGATTAATAGAGCGCAGGCTGGTGGTAGCAGCGGAAGGGTTATTATATCAACTGGTTTATTCTTAAATATATCTTGGTTCTGCACACACAAGATGTATTTGCACATTTAAATCAGGGGAATTGCTACTCTCGGTGAAAACATTGTTCACAGCCTTGCAGGAATTGTTGGCCACATTAGTGTTTTGTCTTTAGTATTTTGGGAATAGTAGTTTAAAGTAAATTGATTTTTGTCATGGGTGGCAAACAACACAGTTCACCTAGGGTTTTCAAGCCAGGCAATGCACAGCAAGATTCCACAAAAGTACTGAGGCAAATGTGTTGTCTTTTTCCATTTCATTTTATGGAAAGTTGTCAACAGTGGTCAGGCTGGCATTATCACCAACACTCAACTGCCTTTGAATAGATGTAACAAGCCACCTGCTTAAACTGAAGGTGGAGGTTCTTCCACAGAGATGCTAGGTGTGGAATTTTAGTACATTGAACCTCCAAGTGACAATGATGGAAGAGCAACTTATTTCTAGAACAAGATAGCGGGAAACAGGGAGGGAACTTGCAGGTGCTGCCATCCCTAAGGACAGCTGGCCAGAGATAGGCAGATTGCAGATTCAAGAGATACCATGCAGAGATTCTGCAATAATTGCATTGCATCCATAGTGCAGAGTGCATAATACTGAAGGTGTACACGGCAGGGGACTGAAAACCTCTGCCAACTATCTGGAGTGTTTAATCACATCATCAACCTCTCACTGCTGCTGTTAAAGGTTTGCACCTGCTTCAGAAGGGCATCAATCCTACTGGTGCCCAGAAAGAGAAGGGTGAGCTGCCTTCATGAACATTGGCAGTAGGTTGCTCATGGCTAGAATTAATTCCACCTGAGCACCGGGCACACTGTAATTTGCCTACTGTCATAACAGTTCTACAGTGGATGCAATCTCCCTGGCTCTCCACTCAGCCTTGGACAAGCTGGACAACAGCAATACCTACGTCAGGCCTCAGTTATCGATTACAGCTCCAAACCATGATCTCCTCAGTATTAACTAACAAGTTTCAAACTCTGTGCCTCTGCAACTGGATCCTTGACTTCCTCATTGGGATACCACAGTCAATGCAGATTAGAATTGCCGTTTTCTCCTTGGTGACAGTCAACACAGTCATAATTGAAGAATGTGAGCTCTCCCTATACTTGTGACTGTGTAGCTAGGCACAAGTACCATCTATAAATTTGCCAGTATCACCACTGTTGTCAGAAACGCAGATGGTGGTGAGGAGAAAAATGGGAATGAGATGAATTAGCTAGTAGAGTGGTATCGCAACAACATCTTGCATTCAACATCTCAACATAACATAGCTCTCAAAATACAGTGAGACCAAAGAATTGATTATGGACTCCAAGATTGGGAAGCTGGGAGAAGATACACCAGTCCTCACAGAAAGGTCAGCAGTGGAAATGGTGATAAGTTCTAGTTCTTGGTCTTCAATATCGAGGATCTATCCTGATTCAACATACTGATGCAATCACAAAGAAGACATGCCAGTGACAGTGTGAGGAGATTTGGTATGTCACAAAAGACTGTAGTAAATTTCTACAGGGTGTACAGTGGAAGGCAATTTGGCTGGTTGTATCACTGCCCGATATGGAGGCTCCAATGCACAGGTTCAAAAGAGGCTGTAGAGGGTTGTAGACTCGGCCACCCTCATCACAGGCATAAGCCTCCCACCATCGAGGATACCTTCAAAAGCTAGGGCCTCAAGAAATCAGCATTCATCATTAGGGGTCCAAGATACCCCCTCCTCTCATCAAGGAGGAGGCACAGGAGCCTGAATATGCACACTCAACATTTAAGAACAGCTTCTTTTCCTTCAGCCATCATATATCTGAAAGGCCCATCAATCCATGAAGCTTAAATCACTACTTCTATTTTGCATTATTTATTTATTTTATTTCTTATTGTAACTTATAATGATGTTTTATGCTTTGTACTGTACTGACACCACAAATAAGTAAATTTCATGACCTTTCTCAGCGACAATAAACCTGATTCTGATTCTGATGCTCTGATTCAGTAATGGAGGGAGAGAACATAACCAGGCTGCTTTTTCCTGGATGGTGCCAATCATCACGAGCATAACTGGAATTACTGAAAGTGTAGGGCATTTGGTTTCATTGCTGATTATTGTTTGTTGATAATGAAGCATCTTTGTGATGACGATAGGTTATCCCACTCCTGACTTGTTATTATATTTATAGAAAGGTCCAATTGAATTTATGACCCCATGAGGTTGATTATGCTGGACTCATGTAGGTGAAGCCAAAGGAAGGATTCTCCCCTCTTGGAAAGCACTATCGCCTGGCATTTGGGCTACAGACATTCCTGCCAGATGTTACCTCCATTTGTGAACCTAAACCTGGATGCTAAACATTCTCTTGTATTGACTGCTTCAATTGAACACTCTGCAAGCATCAGTGAGCATCCTCACTTCTGCAATTACGATACAATGAGGACGAGTGTTGAAACAGCTGAGGATGGCTGGATCTGGGACACTCCCTTGAAGAACCTGGCATAATGCAATTTTCCAGGTAACATTGGATAAAAGGAACAATCCTGTCTCAGGCAATGAAAAGCTCCATGATCTTTACACATGCTGTTTATCTCCACAGGAAGGGCACATGAAGATGCAGTTTAGCACTTCATTGGCAGTGTAATGATTCCACATAAAAAAAAAAATCCCTTACTCACTCTTCCTTCAGTTAGTCCTGACGAAGGGTCTCGACCTGAAACGTCGACTACACCTCTTCCTAGAGATGCTGCCTGGCCTGCTGTGTTCACCAGCAACTTTGATGTGTGTTGCTTTAATGATTCCACATGACTGGTTTGTAATGTCAACCTATTTTACAATCTCCAAGCTTGCAGAGGAGCTGAAATTCTTAGTGCTTTCACTTAGAAGTGGGAGTTTTACAAAACAATAATCTATAACAGGGAACTTATTTTGAAATTACAACTGCATCCAGAGTTGCAGTAATGATCTATTTTTATGTTTATGTTCTTTAGTGCTTGCCTTGAAATGCTGCAGTTAATTACGGAGCATTGTGGTCAGGATAAAATGTAGCTCAGGCTCTTAAAATAAGCAAGGGGGAAATAACATAGGCTTTAGCTATTAACTGTCCGATACTCTCTTTGACTTGAGCTGAAAGGTTGCTGATGTGAGACTATAGTTTTAAAAGCGAGAAAGGGATGGATCAGGTCCACCTCACATGGGCATAGATGACATTGCCATTAAATTACTGGGAAAACAGCCAAAGAACCGAGCTATTGATTCAGAAAACAGAGTTCAAATCCCACCACTGTATTGAAAAATCAAATTACTAACATAGAAAAAAAGTTTTTAATAATGTGAACCATGGAAGTACAGCTGGTGTGAAAGTACATCTGCTTCACTAATATGCTTCTGGAAAAGAGGTCACTGGTCCAGCCATGACTGGAATAATGTGAAGAGATATGGACAGTGCACATTAGGAAAGATCTGAAGTTTTTGGAGAAGACCTTATAGTAATCGAGTCACACAGCATGGAAACAGGCCTTTCAGCCCATCTGTTGCCAAAGATGCCCATCTAAGCTAGTCCCATTGCCCACATTTTGTCTATATCCCACTGTAGCTCTTCCAGCAATGAAGCTGTCGAATTGCAGAATAGATTTCCCAACACAATTGTAGAAATGGGGGACTTAGGTGAATAGACTGAGCCCGCTGGCACTTTTCTCCTTGGAGCAGAGAGGGCTTTGAGAAGATCTGAGAGGTATCTTTCCAAATCAGAGTAGATAGAGATAAATTGTTCCCGTTGGTGGAAGGTCAAGACCAGGCGACATAAAGTGAAGGTGGATTGGCAGAATAACCAAACCTGACATGGGCAAAATATTTAGTTTGAATGCAGCGAGTAGCCAGAGTGTAGAGTCTGGATTACACTGGCAGGTGAACAGTGCAGGCATATTCAGTGCAGTGGTCATAAGAGAGCTGGATAAGGATCTAAGAGGAGCAAATGTGCACAGCCACTGCATAAGGGCAAAGGAGTGGGACTAGATGGATGTTTTTCTTGTATTCTGCAGGTACGGACTCATTAGGCTGAAGGGCCGCATCCTTGTGATGACCAGTTTGTGATTTTGTGAGTTCAAGGTTGAGGACAGTGCTAGCTTCTCTAAGGATTCCTATCAAAGGCCATATTGTCGGTTTAAAAGATATTAGACATTGCACTGAGGGTAATTGCTGTATTTTTTTTTTCTGAATTAATTGTGATTGTCTTAGGTTTCTAACAACTAGTTTTTGACCCACCCATAAATAGGAATATTCTTTCCACATCTGCTATCTCTTTTGTCTTATCTAAATGAAACCTCCTTTCACTGGGCATCTCTAAAAACACAGCTCATTTTCCCCTCACTAACAGCCACTCGACTCAGTTGTGAGAAAACCACCTTTCTCGAACTCTGTATGTCTAGGGTCAATATGACTTGGGTCCCACCAGACCTGGAAGTTGGGATGTCTCAACCACCCGAACCCAATCTGAGTAAATACTATGTAAGTACTACCCACATGCAATTGTCCGTCAGCAGGAAATGGCAGATCGTAAACTGCGTACAATTTAAAGAAGGTGTATTTATGAATGTCAACATAATCAGTTATTAAAGAAGAAGGAAAAAGAAAAGGAAAAGAAAAAAAGGGCCCATAATAATTAAAACAATCAAATGTGCACAAGGCTGGATCTCAGAGCTAGCAAAGCCTGGATGTGTCCTTTTACTTACCGTGCCAATTCCAATTAACTGATCACTGATAGAACTTCCCATCGTGGACTCCATCAAATCGCATATTCCAGTTGGATCGAATCTTATGGCTGTTTCTCCCGATCTTCTTCCCTCTCCATCTCCCACCAAAAAAGACCTTGACCCTATCACCCCCAGCATCAGTCACAAAACTTTTCTGCCCAGCTTTCTCTAGAACCTTCTCTCAATTCGACCATCCTGATTGGTTGCCCCAACATTACTGAGCCGAACATCACAACCCCTTATCTTTAATGGCGAACCCTAACACTACCAGCAGAACATATTGCTTCTACAGGAAACCATTTAATGAACTACCGTACAACATTGGTAGTAAAATCTTTATTTTGTTACATAAAAGTTAAGGAAATAACTGCAGCACTTTTAGTGTCTTGAGGCTTCACAATTCAATTTCCCCCCTTCCAGCTCAGAAGAATTTCAAGTATAGTGCTCCAAAGTGCATTGCAACAGTTGATATGTAATCAGTACTCGGCAACCTGCTGGGTATCAAGACTTGCTGGGCAGCAACTTCTTTAAATAGCTATCCATCTGTCTCTTCAGGGATGAACTGGTCTCATCAGTCTTTGTATAATCAGCTGCCCCTCATTCTGTAAGTAGTTCCTTGCTGAAGTAGGCAGGAAGATTTATAATATTGATTATCCAAAGCACAAGAAGACTTGATCTCCATCACTCCACTTCAACACAAGAATTGATGCAGAATAGTGACTGCTATACTAAGGAACTGAAACAGAATCTTTCCCAGGCAAAGCAATGCTGAGGGACAGATTAATTTAGGTCCAAAGAGAAGGCTTTAACAAACTACTGATCAGCATTGTTATAGATATGATCTATTACACACAGTAGCAGATAGCAACATTATTTGGAAAGTTCATTCACAAGAACATGCCATTTTTTTGTTACATTCATTAACTGAAGAACTTAAAATAAAGGCACTGCTTTGAAATCAAGAAGTGAAGTTCTATTAAGAATACCTTGGCATCTGCGGTGACGTAATCAGTAGAAAATCAAAGCTCTATATTACATAATGTTTTCTAAAATGTATACTCAGATGATTAAATTGTAAAGTGATGGATATCAAGAATGAATTGCAGCTTAGATCCCAAGCAAGTGAATCTAATTGAAAATAAAGCAATTGACACCCCATATAATTACTGCAGATACACTGTCATATGCAACCTGATAATATTACGTTTGCGTATGGTACCATGATAATATCTCTAGTTCAAGTGCAACCACATCTCACACAACATTTCTCAACCAAGTTCAATATTATTATGAATGTCGATACTTCCCACATCGGCACAATAGCTACACTTACAAACCTTCCATCAGTCTAGTCCTGATGAAGGGTCTCAGAGTGAAATATTAACTGTTTTTTCCAATCCATTGATGCGCCTGACCTACTAAGCTCCTCCTGCACATTGTGTGTCTTGCTCTAGATTTCCAACCTCTGCAGTATGTCTTGTGTCCAAAATTTTCCCTCATCTGTAAAGTTTTTACGGATAATCTGATGTTGTGAGCGCTACTGCAAGTGCCACAGTGACTATATTGAAGAGCAGAAGTATATATGATCCTTGCTGTTTGGCACTGGAAATGTCATCAGCAAGGTCTTCTTTAACCACCTCCCTGTGGATAAACCCATTCTCTGAATCACAGTGCG
This sequence comes from Mobula birostris, assembly GCF_030028105.1. Classification (NCBI taxonomy): domain Eukaryota; kingdom Metazoa; phylum Chordata; class Chondrichthyes; order Myliobatiformes; family Myliobatidae; genus Mobula; species Mobula birostris. The sequence goes on along the minus strand of NC_092371.1, from coordinate 19,688,279 downwards.
GATTCCACCACCTAGAACAGTGGATCGCATCATCACAGAACAGCCACAGTGAGAAATACAAGGAACCACTGCACGTGGTCATTTTCCATCCCGCAAAAGCTTTAGATCTTTGATTCCACATACTGGGCATGACAGTGGAGCACTCTCTTCAAAGTCAACTCCCCATGTTTGCTTCATGATAGCTTACATACCTTGATCATAACCAACTAGTCCAAATTCTGTGAAACTCAGAGTCATGCGATATTATTTGCCAAATACTTTACTCAATCTTTCTCACTACATTGATACACCCCTTCTTTAACTAACTCCTCATCTTTAAAACCAATGAGAAGTCATTCAACATGCAGTGACTGCATTCTACACTTTCAGGCAAGCTTAGGTCACCTACAGTGGTCAAATTACAGTAGACAGACAATGATTGTTTTAATGCATACTTGAAGGCTGAGCACCAAGCCATCATTGAGCCTTTTACTGAAACATACAAAAGGATGGGCCTTACACCCAAAACCTGCAAGACTAAAGCTTTCTACCGTCCTGAATCTTACTTTACCACACTCTCCACTTACAACAAAGGTTCATGCTGAGACAATGTCATGGTGAGATCATCCTTCTGATCTTGAGAGCCAGTTCCCAGCAAAGGTAGACGTTCATGGTGAAATTCACCACCATCCTCAATGTGTTAGCACATTCTTTAGTCAACTGAAGAAAAGGGTATTTGAAATTCAGGACCTTAGACCTGGCTGAAAAATTTTGATCAAACAACCAAGAGATACAGCTCAGAAACAGGCCCACAACCCCATAATAACTATTAATCAATCAAACATACTCATCAAACTAATCCCAGTTTTTATTCTCACACACATCATCATTAATAACCCCCTACACCCACAGGTTCAGGTTTTGGCACAGTTTACACTAGCCAACCAACAGAGCAAACTGCAAGTGTTTGGGATTGGAACAGAAACAGGAGTATACAGAGGAAACCCATGCAGTCACAAGGAGATTGCTCAAACTCCAAACTGATAGCACTGGAAGGCAGTACTTGGAATTGTTAAAGATGGTACATCTATCGGGGCTATGCAGATTAAAGCAATAGGACAAAGAGGAACCAGTCTTCAGAGTAATACCTGTTCATATGTACCATCCACCAATATCTCAGTGACTGAACCAGTAATTGTGTGTGGTACTTTCTGGTTTAGCATCATTATAACTTGCACAGGGCAAAACAATCTATGAATGTTGATGTTAATTGGCCCACATTGAAACTACAATGAAGGGAGTAAATGGATATCTTGATTTTTAATACATAGTTAAAGACGTATTTCTACCATCTACCATCTATCACATAGACAAGTCAAATTTGTTCTCTCAGTATTCTGGGTGCTTGTATATCCAGGGAGTCATCTTTCATCACTGTAATAAATGAGTTATATTTTAAGTGTCTAGGGTTGTCTGCTCAGATTACTTGTAGCTGCTTAAGTTATCAGTTGAGATATGCTCCCGTGAGAAGTTCTGCATGTAATTCTGCAGAGTTACTTGTCTACATCTATAAGTTTAAAGTTAATATTTTAACTGTTTTTAATCATCAATTATCCTTGTGTTTAAAGAGTACAAAATCTCATTGTACTTTTGAGATTCTCCAAGAGAGGGCTTCTTCCAGACAACCTGTTTTTTTTTTGTGCTGGATAAAGACTTTTAACATTTACAGCTCCAGTCTCGATATCTCTTGCTCACAATCACAACAGTCAGAATTGAATCTAGGCCTCTGGCACAGTTAGGCAACAACCTTAGTACTTACATGGGGCACCTTAAGGCACTGGAAGTGACAAAAACGATCTCTGGAAATTCTTCTGAATTCACCGAAAGGATGAACAAATCATCTTTAATTTCACCTCCCAAGACAACAACCCCTAACTGAGGCCATTATAAAATACACACAAACAACTCTATTGCATCATCTGCCTGCCACACGCCAGGCACCCAAAGTAGTACTCTGCTCCGAGCTCTGTCACAGGAAGAGATACCCAATTGGAGAGAGAAGATTTAAGATATGGTAGATGGCCCCAACACACTCACAGGTGAAGTGTTGCCTCACCTGGAAGGACTGGCCCTGAACTGCAGCGAGGCAGGAGGTGTAGCACTTGTTCCGCTTTCAAGGATAAGTGCAAAGAGGGAGATCAATGGGGAGAGATCATTGGAAAGGGAAGTCACCTAGGCTGCGATCCCTGTGGAAAGCAGGAAGTGTGTGGTGGGAAAGATGTGTTTGGTGGTGGGATCTCATTGGAGATGGTGGGAATTACAGAGAATTATGCGCTGGACATGGAGGCTACTGGGGTGATAGCTAAGGACAAGATAAATAAGTTCAGTGGGGCAGGATCAAGCAGAGAAAATGGGTCTACCTCATTTGTGGATCTCGAGTGGGAGGTAGAAACAGGAAGTGCAAGATGAGGGAACTATGAGTTTGGATAAATCCCATAAATCCAGGATGGAAGCTTGAATTCTCTCTATCAACTTTTTCTCTCTTTCTGTACTCCCTGATGTCATTTCTGACTAGAAATTCATCTAACCTCTTAAATATATTCAACCATTTGGTTTCCACATCCTCTGTGCTGGAAAAATTCACAGATTTACCACCCTATGAATTAAAAAAAATCTTCTACTCTCCATCATAATGTTTCAGTTTTTATCCTGAGGCCTTGCTCCCCTTGTACAAGATCTCCTCAGCCAGGGAAATCTCCTCCCTTCATCGAATCCATCCAACCTGTCAGAATATTGTACAAGATATGCAAACTGTGTAAAGAGACCAATGACATTCATCACCAGTATACAACTAATGATTAGACATTAAAAATTAATTTGTCAAAAATAAGACAGAAATCCTTTAGTCAAGCACAACACCTGAAAAGGGAAAAGTGAAGTGTATTTCACAATGAGTGAGTGATTCCAGCTGACTACATCAACTGTTTTCTTTTTGTCTAATGTGGTATTCAATACCCAGAGATTCTGATTTCATTACAATTTACAACATTTGCAGTTTCCTTTGCTTATCGACTTAAAAAATCAGCCACTAATAGATTTTCATTATCAGACTGAACAGTGTAGATTGAAAATGGCTGATGTTAATAATCAAACTCTAACAAACAGAGGAGAGAGATTATCCTTGATTGCAGTTACACCGAGATCAGAGACTAATTTTTATATTGATGATTTACACAGTTGTAATTGTTCCTCCAATTTTGATGCAAGACTGATTTCACAGAAAGGTGGGCTTTAATGAACTCACATTTCCGAGGATTGGCTCACTGATGACAGCCACTAGGGACTATCATTAAGGTCTGAACACTCCTGAGGTCTACGATTAAAAGTAAGTATCAGTATCTGTGATTGTTCCTCGCTGAATTAGCTGCATGGAAATGGATCCATGTTAGCTGAGGACACCACAGGAAGCAACAGCAGCCAAGTTTAAGGTAGGATCAGCTGGATCTAATCGAATGGCAAAAGTGCTGTAACCGGGTGACCGTCAGATCTTATTCAGTATCGTTAAAAGTGTACTTAGGCATCCACCCGGGTAATGCTAGAATAGTTGTCTGTGCCTTTAAGGGGAGACGGTGATGTCATTACGTATGCACGGGATAGTGGGGAGACCATTTTGTTTTCTGCGGACGAAGCTGTGAGGCTTTGGAATTGAGTTCCTCCCAGAAAATGCTGGGCATGGTGAGGAAAGGTGAGCATTAATTGACGATATCCATGTGAATTCATTTATGCTTGTTGGCGAATCGAGCATATTGGTAGTTTGACATGTTTTACATGTGGATGCTTTGGATTGTCACGAGTAAAGGCATCGACGCTGGATGGCGTGGCTTGTGCAAAGTTCCTCACCAGTCAAGTAGGTCAGTCTTCCTGTAATTTAACTACCAGGCAATGCCTTGTAAAAGTTGTGCCAAAGTGTACCTTTTGTCTAAATTTATTGTATCAGGACTGATTGTGCACGTGACCATGTAACGTGAACGTTTAGTCTCTGTTCGGAAGTTCAGCACGTGTGTACGTCTTAGATGAGATGTACTCGCTTACATTTTTCGCTGTTATGTATAAGATGCAGGGTGGGTGGGATTCTAATGTTGTTTGTACTGTGTTCCTTCAGAATTGCCACTACCATATTAGTTCTGGTGTGGAGGTGACATGGTGTACAAAGGTGACTGAGAAATCAATTGCATTCAGCATTTTGTCCAAAGTCAAAGTTGAGTTCATTATAACAAGTATATATATTCACAGGTGCAATGATAAAACTTACTTGCTGCAGTGTCTCAGGCACATCGCTTTAGAGACACAACATCTACAAGAAAAGCAAAAATTAAACATAAATTATACAAAATTATACAGGAAAGAGCAAAATTAGCACAAAACCACAGTCCACTGTATTACAAAGTGATCATGGTGTTGCTCTGCTGAGGTAGCATTTCGGGTTATGTAGGCTGGTTCAAGAACAGAAAGACTGCAGGGAAGTAGCTGTTCTTGAAATAGGTGGTGTGAGATCTCATTCTCCTGTATCTCCTGCCTGATAGCAGCTGTGAGAAGATGGCATGGGCTGGAATTTTTGATAATACAGTAACAACTTCCTTCAATGCACATGTACAGTACATGGAGCAAGTATTCAGGAGGGAGGTTAATACCAGTGGAGATAACTTCACATGGCTGCTAAATGAAATCGATTGCCTAATGTAACAGAAATTATAAAGCACAAGGTCACCTGACCACTGCAAAGCAGTCATTTCTTTACCCTTTTCACATTAGTTGACTGTAAGCTGCCTTTGAAGCTGGCCTTTCTTCAGAAATGATAAATTTATGGAACATAGGTGATGTAGCAAAAAGCTTAATGAGACCACATCATAACAGCAACAGTATTAATGTGATACGTTAGATTTCATATATTCCCTAATGTTGAAGAAGGAATAAAATTGTTCACAAAAATTGATGGTGTGCTGGTAACATATGAGGGCAACGTTAGGCTGCAGAACAATATTGATGATTTGGCCAGATTACGCTGATGATTGGAGATGGTAATGAGCAGCTTGCAAAGAAAAGGAGGTAGAGAGAAGATTCACCAGGTGTTGACGGGGATGGACATTTTAGCTTTGAGGAGTCACTGGATAGGATGGGTTTGCTTACCTTGTGGAGTGGAGAGGGGCTGAGATGCACCTTATTGTCTGATTGCATTGCACTTTCTCTTTAACTGCAATCCTACTGTCTGCATTCAGTTATTGTTTTTCTTGCATACTATCTCGAGACACAGATGTGATGAAATCATCTGATCTCTGTGGATGGCATGCAAAACCAAGATTTTCTCTGTACCTCAGTTTATGTGACAATAAGAAAGCAATTTACCATTTTAAGAACATAAAAGAGGTATTCAAAATTATGAGGGGAACAGGTAAGAAGAAAATATACTTCATAGTCTATCGATAAAGTGCACATAGTTAAGCTAAATGGTAAAAGGTTTGGAGAGGCCTTGAGGAAGACATTTTTACTAAAGTGTGGTTGTAATCTGAAACACACTGACTGAGTGGGAGATGGGAGATGGTACTCTCATGGTATGTGAAAATATATAGCTGAACTCTTGAATCACCAAGGCACTGAAGGCTATGGGCCAATCTTGGTAAATGGGAATTGTATGGATAGGGACGAAATGGCCAACATGGACATGATGGGCCAAAGGGCCTGGTCTTAAGCTGAAAGCCAATATGACAAAATGAAGTGTATATGATGACAAACTATATATATTCGTATAACCACACAGAGAAAGAGGCCATTCAGCCCATATGGTCCTTGCCAGTTCCTGGCATAATGAGCCCATCAGTCCCATGCCACCCTCCTGCAATTTTCACTCTCTCACATGCCAATTAAATCCCCTTTGATTCTTTCTTGACATTAACATACTCTAGGGTATTTCACAAGGTCAATTAATCTACCAAGTCATATATCTTTAGGATTTTGAAGTAAATTGGAGCACCTCAAGGAAATTAATGCCATTACAAGGCATGCCAACACCACAAAGACAACCCTGAAGGTTAGGATTGAACCTGGGATTGCTGGAGATGTGCAAACTACCATAACCCCCTGCTGCCTTCAGTCTCTAATTTCTCAGCCTGTTCTCCTTTCTTGTGTGAGTTCAACATCATTGACAAAAGCAGAATTTAAAATTGATATAGTATATTAGATCATGGAAGCAGTAACAGGAGAGAAGTTTTTAGTGAAGTGACTATGTCCCCTGGTGCTGATATCCTGTTAACTTGATACATTGCCTGAAATAACAAAAGACTCATTGCATCCCGACTTTAAAAAGAAGCTCCCTTTGGCCAGTTTGTTTGAAGGAGTCGGCTTTTCATCACTCTCACTTCTTGAAAAGTTAAAATACTGTATGTGCTTAGTGGCCACCTCCTGAATTTGAGAATAGGTTGTGTTAGTGTCAAGGGGTTTCGGGCCCTGTTCTTCAGGTATAAGGGTCAAGGATCAGCTGTGGTGGCCCAGCTTTTAGGTATCAAAGTGATTGCTATGTAGTAATAAGCAGTGCCTTCAAATTTACACTGATAACATTGGGCACAAAAGCAATCCTGAAAATAAGGCAAAAGAAAGCTGAACTTTAAAACTAAATTGCCTGCTGAGGGTATTGAATTCATTTTCCACTCAAGAAATCAAAGAGCATCCTGCATTTTAAAGAACATGAAATGCATGGCTGCAGGTCTATCTGACTCGCTGTCTATGCCTGGATGCTGAAGTGAGCTGGTCAACAGCTGACGAATCCAAAGGAACCCAACAACACTTTGCCTTTTAGCGCTCAGCCTCCGGCAGACCTGTGCATATGCAGCCAAATCCCTAACTCCAGAATAATAGGAGGCTGAATGTCATTGGACTTGTCACTCTGAAAGGGATCTTGTGGAGACTGAAAATCAAAATGTAGAGGAGAGGGGTCAGAAGCACTTTGTGACCAACATGACAGACATCTGGCTTCAACTTGAGTGCAGTTGCCAATCCAAAGACAGAAAAACATTAGGACTAAATGGTTGACGTTACTTTACAATATTTTAATGGTTATTTACAGTAAATCTATTCAAGTACCTCTGACTGTCAAAGGCATTTAGCACAGTTCATGGGGCATGCCTAATCGCAACATTTGCTGGGTGACTCAGAGCCCATTAAGATCAGCCAGAGGTCTGTCAGCTTGGCCACTTCTGCTACCCATACCTGGAAAGGAAGTGGAATGCTGATCTAGCAAATGGGCACCATCTACACAATGTGCCAGGTCCAATATACTTCAATGTACACAATACTCATACCTTCATATTCCTCTTAGACAGTCACTCAGGACTAGGCATAACTTCTTTCCGTTTTTCCTCTCTGATGCTGAGGTGACTGATGAGGTCCATGTAGTTACCTAGTTACTTCACACTGTTCTACTTATCAGGCAGGAAGTGCCTACTGGGATAGGTGGGAAACAGTTTGTGAGGTGATTCCTTCTTTCTGCCCTTAATTCTGGATCTCTGCATGCTCCCCCATGTACTGACTTGACATTCTCAATCTTGAATGTCCCTTTTCCACATTAAGCAGCCATGGGCCACGTATTCCTAGGAGTCAATGGGAGTGTGGCATTCCTTCAAGTAGCCTTGAATCATTTCCTCCCATGGCAGATCTTGGAACAGAACACATGTTTAGGACGACTGGATATTGGGCAAATAAATACATTGCTTGCCCAGTGTCTCTGTCTGAGAGTGACCAGGGCCACAGAGCTGGAATCACACAATACAAAGGATAAATTGAATTCTTCATTACATTTATTTAGAACATATAAATTAATTTTATCCTGAGCGACTAAACTACATCTGTTCTGTAGAAATCCTTTCGATAGATTGTATTTTGTCCTAGTATGGGATCTCCAATGCACAGGCATGCAAGAGGCTACAGACTTGCCAGATCCATCATGAGTACAGCTTTCCCCACCATCGACGCCATCAACAAGAGTCAATGTCTCAGGAAAGTGACATCAATCATCAGGTACTCCCACCATCCCGGCCTTGCCCTCTTCTCAATGATGCCATTACAAAGGAGGTACAAGAACCTGAAGACCCACAATTCAAGGTCCAAGAACAGCTTCTTCTGCACTGTCATCAAAGTTTTGAACCAAACTGAAAAACCTGAATTTCCACTCAGACTATAGCTCCCTGAAGTGTGAAGGATTAACACTATCTGCAGGCTGAATGCCACTGCTACCATGTTAGTTGTCGATTAGCCCATTTGAAGAACACTACAACCCTTCAATTGGCTTCTGTTGGCATCAGAATACTGGCTTCTGGCATCTAAGTACCACAGTGTTTAAACGTAATGCACGTGGGCCTCTCTCTCGGGCTCATTGACGGACTGGGGATCACGCAACTGGGTTTGCAGATAGAGGGCCCATGCGCACACTGAGATAAATATCTGTGTAACTTAAATGTTTTAGTGCTTATCTTTGTTTTGTTAATAAATAGTTAAAATTTACCTGAAGGGGTTGCTCCTGTCCCCTTTACCAAATCTATAAACCTAATTCCCTGCAACATTCCCTGAATTTGCACTAATGTTGTTATGTTTGTTTATTTTGTCATGCAAGTTATGTATAAATTATGTTAATTTTATGTTTCTATAATAATTGTCATGTTTGTAATGTGCTGTGGTGCTGCTGCTGATAGAAAAAAATGGTTTTCATAGCACTTGTACCCTGGGCAGATATGCTCATGAAAATAAGCTAGGAACTTGGACAATGTCTATACACTTGAGCAATTTCTGTTGCCCATGCTCTGAAAACTGCTCCTTAAAATTTGCATTGTTTTAAAATTACACATAAAATATGGCTGAAAAGTAACTTATTTGACCAAACTATGATAGAATGTGCCTTCAAAATGTGCCTTCCCCTATCTTTCCCAGTCTAAGCCCTCATAACCTTATCTGTTATGTATTTAATATTTCAGTAGTATTTGACTAATCTTGTAATATGTTGTTTGATGAAACATTCTTGTTTGTTTAAATAATTCATTATGGGTTATGTGTATAAATACGTGAATTGCATGATATGTGCAAGCCCCACTAAAAGCAAACCCAAAGTTAGTCCTGCATCTTGGACTCCTTTGAATTAGTTTATTGTCTTGAAGTCACAAAACATTATCTATCTTCCATTAAGGCATGACAGTGCAAGACATACCCAAAGCCAAAGTTGTTCTCAGATTGAAGCAAAAGACTGCATGCCACAATTGGATCCAACAGACCAGACCCTCTTTTTTTATGTTGGTCAAAAGGAAAGCAGTATTTTTAAAATTACTTGACATGCAAGGATGCACAAGCAAATCTTAACTGGAATGATTTAGCATGTTTTGGCATAAGTTAAAAGAATTTTCATGTTCGCCATTGGCTGAAAGTTTGAGGCGCCCAAGTTATTCCAGGCAGGTGCTTTTATTTTTGGGATCTTCACTTCCGTGTCTCCTCTACCCACCAAATCATCTCCCCAAGCATTTTTGTTCAGTGTGATGGTCTGCTAAAATCCAGCAATTATCTTCTCAACCTTTCCACAATCATTAGCCTGCTCTGCAGCCTTTAATCCTGCTTATCAAAGACCATCCAACTTCCCCACTCAACTTCCCAGGCAGGTGGACAATAGAAGCTGAAGTGGACCATTTGGTCTTTATAACCTGCCAAACATTCAGCTTGATTACGGCTGATTCATCTACTTCAGTAAACTGTCTTCTCACCGTATCACTTAATGCCCCCAATAAAGAGAAATATAGATACCTTCTTCTTGAATATAAGTGGTGACCAGGTCAAATTCTATAGGATCATCATCATCTGGGTGAAGAACTTTCTCCTGTATCCTGGTGCTGTGACCCCTGGTTTTGGACACCCCACCCATTTGGAATATTATCAATGTATCTATATTCTCCAGTCATGTTAAGACTTCATGGGTTTCTAAGAAATCCTGTGTCATACTTCTGAACTGCAGTATAACAAAAAGCCTCATATATGAAATTTGTCCAGGAACCAATTTAGTATATTTGTGTTGCTTCCTTCCATTGTAAGGACATCCTTTCTCAGATAAAGAAGCCAGAACTGCACACAAACCCCAGATAAGGTCTCACCAAGGTCCTGACCATGTTTAGTCTTGATGAAGGACTTTGGCCCAAAATGCTGGCTCTTTATTCCTCTCCATACATGCTGTCTACTCTGTTGAGCTCCTGTAGCATTTTGTGCAAGTTCCTCTATACTTCCAGCATCTGCAGAATCTCTTGTGTTTATGATGTGCCAGCACAAGGCCAGCACACCATCTGTGTATCTGCCTACTGCTTGCTGCACGTGCATTCTTGCTTTCAGGGACTGGTATTCGAGGACACCCAGGTCTCATTGTACCTTCCATCACCGTTCAGATAGTAATGTTTTCCTCTTTTTTCCATTCACTTAACTTGTCTCAACTCCTCCACTAATACCCTTTGTTCTTCCTCACACCCACTCCTCGCTCTAGTTTTGTGTTATCTGCAAACTTGGGATTACGCTACAATAAATTTTCTCATTCAGATGCTGAGATATAACTGGGGTCTAAATACTGATCCTCGTGGAACCCAGCATTCACTGGTGCACATGGGAAGCGACCTATTTGTTCCTACTTTCTTTTTCCTGTTTGCCAACTAATTCGTAACCCTTGCCAGTATATTCCCCTCAATTCTTTGTGCTTTATCTATGTACACTAACCAATAATGTGACACCTTCTCAATGCTTTCAAGAAGTCCAGATACACCATACCTCCTAGATATTTTACTTATTACAGCTTTAAAAAATGTAATAGTTTTACTTTTTATAAACTCGTCTGACTTTGTCTGATCCCAATCATGCTTTCCTTGCACATTTAAATAAAGGGCTCTAACATCTCCACCATGGATGCTAGGCCTATTGGTCAGTCATCCCCTGGTCTTTTATTCCTTCCTCCTTTTTAATAACATGGGGTTGCATTTGCCAGCTTCCAAGTTGGAAGAACTGCTTCAGACTCTAATAAATTCTGGAAGGTGATGTCCAATGCACCCATCATTTCTTATGGTTACTTCCTCTGGTACTCTGGGACATAGATTAAACTCAAATCTGTGGACACAAATTCCTTAATTCCTCTGCTGTTCAGTCTGCACTCCTTATTATCAATTATCTTCCCTTTCTTTCCAGTCAAGATGGCACAGAGCTTTGGTATATGGGAGGGGAGGCAAAGATGGCGGCACGACGCAGCGCGCGTGGCCGCTCCGAAATGATATCATGTTTGTAAGTAGGTACCGTGCACAATCCTGATTTGATGGAGACAGACGTGAGAAGCACGGCAGAACATCTGGAGAAACTTCTGGAATGTCCGCTTCGCTGCTGCTGCTACTGTGCAATCGAGAATCTCCAGAGGGGAAGGCCCCAAATCCTCGGCTTTGCCCATTGCCTGTTGCCGGGGCTGGGGTTGAAGCGCTCGGCAGAGGTGGTACTCGGTGCTCGGTGTCGGAGGGCTGGTCGGAGGCTCGAAATTTTTGGACGGACTCAAGGGTCGGCTGTGGTCAGGTGCTTCCAGGGTGCTGCATCGGCAAGTTTGCGGTGCTGGAGGTTCATGGCAGGGAGAGTTTTTCTTCCTTCTACCATCTACGTGAGATGATGGGACTTTTGAGAGACTTTGAGACTTTTTTTTACCGTGCCCATGGTCTATTATTTATCAAATTACGGTATTGTTTTGCACTGTTGTAATGATATGTTATAATTATGTGGTTTTTGTCAGTTTTTTTAGTCTTGGTTTGGCTTGTGTTTCTGTGATATCATTCTGGAGGAACATTATATCATTTCTTAATGCATGCATTACTAAATGACAATAAAAGAGGACTGCGTGTCCTCATAATCTAATCTAATCTAATCTAATGTTTGGGCTTTGACTTGGTTGATTTTTTGGTTCATGGAGATAGCTTTGGGGATGGAGAGGTTAGTTAGGGTAGAGCCATAGGTATGAGTGAGATTTAGAGTGGGCTGGAGTTCAAGTCAAAATTGAAGTGCTGTGCTGTGGAACATTAGTGAACCTGTAGGTCATGGTGCATGCACTGAGGAAGCCATTGACATAACCTCCTCAGTTTGGAAGTTCATAAGGCAGCGAGTTCCAGAGAAAGGCAGTAATCACAGTGGCCAGCGACTACACCCCCTCACCACCCTAGGTCACCAGAGTTAGAGGTCCAAAGTCTGGAAGGCCAAGCCCGAAAGTAGAGGCCTGAAGGAGTCACGAGGATCCTAAGGATTCATGGGGGCATGGGTCAACAGGTGAGTCCAGAAGCCAAGGCCCATGCAAAGTCGAGACCCACAGGACAAACGCATGATGCTGGGGTGAAGTCCAAAGCTTGAAGTTGAAGGCCCGATGTCTGTAAGTCTAGGAATCCAGTGACAAGTACTGGAGTCCGAAAGGCAGCCTGTACTGGGTTTAGAAGCTTGCTCGGTAGTTGTGTTGGTGGGAGGGTTGCTGCTGTTGTCTTGTCTTGTTTGGTTGTTGCTTGTGTTGTTCTGCAGAACATGGTGAGCATGCTATGTTGGTGCCAGAAAGTGTGGCTGCCCCTGCACATCTATAGATGTGCAGATTGTTAATAAAAATGGCACATTGCGCTGTTTTAATGTACATGCGGGTAAGTAGATCTGAATCAGAATCTGAATCAAATGTAATAAATCACAACCGTACTGGAATAAATTCACCTTCACACTTTTAAGCCCACCATTGCTATCCTCTTCAGTTCGGTAGCTGCCCTTCTAACTATCTGATAGAGAGTCATTGAGTCTGGGTCATAGAGCAAAGAAACATGTTCTTCAGTCCACCTGGTCCATGATGGCCAAGATTCCCATCAAAGTTATTCCCATTTGCCGATGTTTGTCCTATATCCCTCGAATTTTTTCTTATCCAAGTATCTGTCCAAGACTGAGCAATTTCAGGTGCCTGAGTGTTAATATCTCTGAGGTCTTAACCTGGTCCCAACATATCAACACAGCCATAAAGAAGGCAAAATAGCGGCTATGTTTCTTTCAGAATTTGAGAAGACTTGGTGTGTCACCTAAGACACTGGCAAATTACTACAGATGTACCATGCTACATCACCATCTGGTCTGGAGGGGAGGGCTACTGCACAGGATCAAATTGTAAAATTTAGTCACCTCCATCATGTACACTGGTCTCCGTAGTATCCAAGACATCTTCAAGGAGCTGTGTCTCAAAAAGTTAGCACCCGGAACGTGCCCTCTTCTCATTGTTATGATTAGGAAGGAGGTACAGAAGCTTGAAGCACACACTCAACAATTAAGTAAAAGCTTTTTCCGCTCTGCCATCCAATTTCTGAATGGACATTGAACCTATATTGAACCTATGAACACTATCTCACTACTTCTTAAATTTCAGTTTACACTACCTATTTAACTATTTTATTTATTTATATATATGTATATATACACACACACACACAGCATGTACTTACTGTGTTTCACAGGTTTTTTGTTCTATATCATCATGTATTGCATTGTACTGCTGTGGCAAAGTTAACAAATTTCACAATATATGTCAGTGATATTAAACCTGATTCTGATTCTGATCTGTTAAAAGTTGGTAATGTACTTGCCTCACAGGCAGCTCATTCTATATAGTGACCACACTCTGGGTGAAAAAGTTGCCTCTCAGGTTCCTATTGAATCTCTTCCCTTTCACACTAAATATAAACCCTCTTTTTCTTGATTTCCCAACCCTACGAAAAAGACGCATCCACCCATCAAAGCCCTGTGACTTTATGCACCTGTATGTCATCAGTAATTTTTTAAAAATCCTGTTTCCTACTTTTAATTTTAGATCATACTAGAATAAATTATATGAAACAACAGAGAATCAAACACTAAGCTCTCTGAAACTCATTACAAATAGCGTAGCAGTCTCTCAGAATCCACTTCCCTCTCTGCCTTTCAGCTGATTTATACCCAAGTTGCCATTTTGCTCAAAATATATTTTGATCCGTTTGCCACAAGGAATTGTCAAAATCCTTTAGTCATACAAGTGTTTCTCTTAACAGATCCATGTAGATTATCCCTGCTAAATCCATGCCAGTCTGAATAATGCTTTGCCTTACCACACGGAAACTTATTCAACAATTTTCTCTTTTTTGAATATGCCTAGAAATATTGCTTCTCATTTTCATCACAAAAATCTGCCACTCCTCTGGAAGATAAGTTTGGAAAATTAAGATCAGATCTTACAGAACACATTATGCTGAAAGATGATTAAGCCTAGATATTTTCTCTTCTCACAGACTCTGCCAGAATTGCTGAGCAGTTCCAACACTTTGGTTTCATAATGGTTAGAAATCCTCATTATTTTTGCTTATTGCATTTACATTTAATCTTAGTTCGCTCATTTATCATGTTCATAAGCAACTAAATTCTTTATATTTCCTCCCTCTGTGTTATGTCTCAGCCTATATTCCCAGTCTTCTCATGTGCTCTGAGGTATTGAAAATGGCTTATTCCTAGCCCAGTTCTCTCGGTCCAGAGGTGACTGATGAGGACAATGTGAAAATGGCAGACTGCCGTAGATTTGGGAGTGAGGTGCATAGTTTATAAGGTGTCCGGTCCTTTCAACTTTTCTACTGCTTTCCTACTGCAAGGACTTGAGAAATTCTCAGGGTCATCCTGGATACCGCCAAGGGCCATGGATTTCCAGTCGTCCATGAGGATGTTGTGCTTCTTCCTGGTTTTGAGAACATCCATGAATCTTTTCCTCTGTTCTCCTGGTTATCTTTTCATGTGACAGAGCTCAGAACAGAGGATCGGTTAGGGGAATTGGCGGCATGAATATGAATGTCCTTCCCAATGTAGCCAACTGAAACCACCAGATCTTAGTGCTGGTGACATTGGTCTGGGTGAGGATTGTCAGTGAAATTGGAAGATTTAGCAGAGGTAGTGTTGGCCAAACCTTTCAGAAGGTGTATGGTGTAGTTTAGGGAAACAACTGTGACCTTATTGTAAGTACTCCTACCCTCAAAAACACATAGGGGCAGAGATCATTTCTGTGTGATAGGCCAAAAGCATTTTTTTTTGCTCAGGGTGTGGAAACCTCATATCGCCAAAGACAACATTGGTGCTATGAAAGGGAAAGTGAATCTCATCATGAATCTCTACCTTTGCCAAAAGGTGGCTCATGATTTGGCCCACATATTTTTCCTAAAAAAAAACAGGAGAGAAAAGATGAACTAAAAAAGTCAGGTAGCCAATAATGTCAATGAGGATACCAAGAATTCTGTCAGATATATAAAGATTTAAAGAGAGGCAAGAGTATATATTGGACTGCTGGAAAATGATCCTGGCAAGGTAGTAATGGGGTTCAAAGAAATGGCAGATGAACTTAAGTATTTTGCATTAGTTTTGACTGTGGAAGACAACAGAAGTGTACCAGAAATTGGAGAGTGTTGAGGGCAGAAATGAGTGTAGATGCTATTACTAAGGAGATGGTGGCGAGTAAACTGAAAGGTTTGAAGGTAGATAAGTCAACTGGACCAGATGGACTACACTCCAGGGTTCTTAAAGAGATTGTGATGGCATTAGTAATGATCATTCAAGAATCACTAGATTCTGGAATGGCTTTGCAGGACTGAAAAATTGCAAACGCCACTCCCCTCTTTAAGAAGGGAGGGAGAAAGAAGAAAGAAAATGATAGGCCAGTTGGCCTGGCTTCAGTGGTTGAGAAGTTGTTGGGGTCCATAATTAAAGATGAGGCTTTGGGGTACTTGGAGGTACATGATAAAATAGGCCAAAATCAGCATTGTTTCCTTAGCAAGATATTTTCTGTGACAATTCTGTTGAAATTAATTGAGGAAGTAACAAGTAGAGTCAATGGATATTGTTTACTTGGATTTTCAGAAGGCTTTCGACAAGGTGCCATCCCTGAGGCAGCCTAACAAGATAAGAGCTCATAGTATTATAGGAAAGATAGCATGGATAGAAGACTGGCTGGCTGGCAGGAGGCAAAGTATGGGAATAAAGGGAGCCTGTTCTGATTGGCTGATGGTGACTAGTGATGAGTAGGGATTAGTATTGGGAGTCCTTCTTTTCACATTATATGTCAATGATTTGGATGACAGTATTGATGGCTTTATGGCCAAGTATGCACACAATACAGACATAGCTGGGGGGGGGGGCAGGTACATAGTATTGAAAAGCAGGGAATCTGTAGAAAGACTTGGGCAGATTGGGGGTTATTGGCAAAGAAGTGGCAGATGGAATATAGTGCAGGGATGTGCACAGTCATGCACTTTGGTAGAAGGAATACAGGCGTAGGCTATTGTATAAATGGGGAGAAAATGCAGAAAGCACAGATACAAGGGACTTGGGAGTTCTCGTGCAGGATGCTCTAAGGGTTAACTTGCAAGTTGAGTCAGTGGTAAGGAAAGAAAATGCACTGTTAGCATTCTTTATTGAGAGAACTAGAATATAACAGCAATGCTGTGATGCTGAGGCTTTATAAGGCACTGGTCAGACAGCACTTGGAGTATTGTAAGCAGTTTCATGCTCTTTATATAAGAAAAGATGTGCTGACAGTGCAGAGGGTCCAGAGGAAGTTCATAAGAATGATGTCAGGAATGAAAGGATTCATCTGTGAGGAGTGTTTGATGGTTTGGAGCCTGTACTCACTGGAGGTTAGAAGAATGAGGGGGGAATCTCATCGAAACTTTTTGAATATTGAAAGGTCTAGACAGATTGGAAGTGGCGTGGATGTTTCTTTAGTGGTTGGAGTCTAGGACAAGAGGGCACATCCGCAGAATAGAGATATGTCCACTTAGAATAGAGATGAGAAGGAATTTCTTTAACCAGAAGGTGGTGAATCTGTGAAGTTCATAGCCATGAACAGCTGTGGAGGCCATGTCATTGAGTATACATAAAGTAGATGTTTATAGATTCTTGATTAGTCAGGGTGTCAAAGATTACTGGGAGAAGGAAGAAGAATGGGGTTATGAGGGATAATAAATCAGCAATGATGAAATAGTGGAACAGACTCAATGGACAGAATTGCCTAATTCTGCTCCTATGTCATGGTCTTGAATTACCTTTTATGAAGTTGTAGAGTGTTTCACCACAGAAACAAATGTTATGGCTCCTCTAGTCCATGTCAACCATCAGGTTGGTAGAACAATCATGATGCAGGAAGAACTCAACGAGTGAAGCAAATATTTTGTTACACTCCAGATTCCAACTTGTGCAGTCTCTTCTGCCTCTATCAGGTGAGGAAAAGTAAGCTTCCCTCCATTTCAGAAACTGGTGTGCACCATAAAAGGTCCATGACGTACAGATGACAACCTCTGCTAAATGTCAGCCATAGCTCCTCAGCCCTCGGTGTTTTCTGATCCTGAGTCACCATTATATAATTCTCATTATGATTTTCTTAGTGTGGAAAGGAAAATGACACTGGGACAGGGAATAGGGAGTGATGGAGTGTGAAACAGTGAATAACATAATACAGATCTGTAAAAAGCATTCTTTCTGGTAGAAAGGACACTTTTGAAGGGCATGCAGGAACAAAAGTAGTAGGGTGTCCAGGTGCATACATCTTCTTCTGAGAAGAATGCACACAGGTAGACATAACACTAAAGCAGAGAGATTATGTTTAATCTTTCAAAAACATTGGTTGGGTCAATTCTAATCACAATACTGAAGAAAGACTGTGAAGGTCTTAAATTATATGTATGCAGAAATGGTTTACTTAATTGAAAGGATTTCAGCTGGCATGTAATACTGGAACACATAGAGTTCTTCATGGTGGAACAAAAAAGATAGTGAGGACTTTGGATGGAGATGGACAAGTTCATATTGTTTTAGCCAGGGTAAACGCAAAGAAGCCACCCTCATTCTCAATGGACATGGATTGAAAATGACAGGCAAAATCAGAATGAAGTTATGAAGAAGAGCTTATGTTTAAAGCACTTATGATTTGGAACTCATTATCTGCAAAAGTAATTGAAGCAGAGTCATTCAGCACTTAATTGGACTGGTATAATGGAAAATAAGTTACAACACTTTGAACGAAGTATGTGCGAGTAGGATTGATACAATTATTCTATAAAGACCCAGTGTGGACTCAATGTCACCCTAATGTGATTCAAATTTTTAACTTCACTTTGCCTAATCTTTAAATACTTAAGTGTTGTAATTGTATGCTGCTGATTCATAATTAATAATCCTTTAACTCTATTAGCAAGCTTGACAAGTTCTACACATCTGTCCCTTCACTTCCTCCCTCGCAACCACTCCGAGCCCAAACAATCCTTGACCAAGTGAGGCATTTCTTTACCTAAGAACCTGTCAGGGTTATCTACTCTATCTGGTGCTCTTGGTGTCGCCTCCTGTGCATTAGTGAGACCTCATATAGATCGGAGTACCACTTCATCGAGCACCTTCGCTCTGTCTTCCATAACAGGCAGGATTTCCAAGTAACCACCCGTTTTAACTCTATTTCTCATTCTGACATGTTGGTCCATGGACTCTTCTACTGCTATGATGACTCCAAGGTCAGGTTGGAGGAGCAAATCCTCATATTCTGTCAAGATAGCTCCCAGCCTGACAGGATGAACATTGATTTCTCTAATTTCCAGCAGTTCCACTCCGCCTTTTCTCATTTCCATACCCATTTCTGGCCTCCTTCTTAGCCCTTGTATTATTCTCATCTGCCCATCATCTCTCTCTGGTGCCCCCCTTTCCCTTTCTTCCATGGTCCACTCTCCGATTAGATTTATCACTTCATCATCCCTCCCCCACCCAGCCAACCTCCCACTCACCTGATCTCACCTATCACCTGCCACCTCACCCCTCCCACCACCTCCTTATTCTGGCTTCTTCTCCCAATCCTGATGAAGGGTCTCTTTCCAACATGTTGACTGTTTGTTCCTCTCCACAGATACTGCCCAAATTGTTGATTTCCTCCAACATTTTGTCTGTTATTCTGAACCTAAGGTCTGTTATGGCAAGTGATTTTCACAAGGATAATCAAGTTGTTTAGCAGATATTCTGAAAGCATCCTTGAAAAGGGGTAATGCCCTCCTGATTCACGGACATGCCTGGCCCATGACTGCTCATTCAGAAAGCAAAGTTCAACATAAACATGTAGAAGCTAAGCAGAGACAGAAGAAAGAGGATAGAGCATCACAAGCAATCAATAGACAATAGACAATAGGTGCAGGAGTAGGCCTTTCGGCCCTTCGAGCCAGCACCGCCATTCACTGTGATCATGGCTGATCATCCACTATCAGTATCCAGTTCCTGCCTTATCCCCATAACCTTTGATTCCGCTATCTTTAAGAGCTCTATCCATCTCTTTTTTGAAAGCATCCAGAGACTTGGCCTCCACAGCCTTCTGGGGCAGAGCATTCCACATATCCACCACTCTCTGGGTGAAAAAGATTTTCCTCAACTCCGTTCTAAATGGCCTACCCCTAATTCTTAAACTGTGACCTCTGGTTCTGGACTCACCCAACAGCAGGAACATGCTTCCTGCCTGCAGCGTGTCCAATCCCTTAATAATCTTATATGTTTCAATAAGATCCCCTCTCAGCCTTCTAAATTCCAGAGTATTCAAGCCCAGTCGCTCCAATCTTTCGACATATGACAGTCCCGCCATCCCGGGAATTAACCTTGTGAACCTACGCTGCACTCCCTCAATAGCAAAAATGTCCTTCCTCAAATTTGGAGACCAAAACTGCACACAGTACTCCAGGTGTGGCCTCACCAGGGCCCTGTACAGCTGCAGAAGGACCTCTTTGCTCTTATACTCAATTCCCCTTGTTATGAAGGCCAGCATGCCATCAAGATCAGAGGGTGGAAGAACTGAGCATTGCAGTGCAGGGCAGCTGTGTGAGATAAACTTCTGTATAACTGGAGCATTTAGGCCTTGTGACTGCTGACAGCTGCTAACTGCATATAGTGTTATTATTAGCCACTCTTGAGATCTTGTTGGACAATATCAAAGGGTTAAAAGACCAATAAAAAATTTTAAGCTCTCTCTTTCTTCATTAAATTTGGGATAATTAGGTATATATAGGATAAGACCAAGGAAATGGTCGTGGACTTCAGGAAGGTGCAGATGAGCCATCCCCATCTGCGCATACAGTACACGGATCCTTCATAGAGAAAGTTATGTGCAGCAAGTCCCTGGGAGGTGACATCATGGATGACATCACCTGGTTCCTCAAAATCACCTTCCTGAATAAGAAGGCACAGCAGCACCTCCATTTCCTGAGGAGATTGAAGCAAGTGAGGCTCTCCAACCCCCCACCCCCGCCAAATCTTAAATGACCTTTACTGGGGCATCATTGAGAGCCTCCGGACAAGCTGCATCTCCATCTGGCATGGGAGCAGTTAAGCATCAGACTGGAAGTCCCTACAAAGGGGCTTCCATCCATCAGGATCATTTATCAGGAGCATTGCTCAGTATTATCAAGAATCCCACCAATCCATCCAGCATCCTCTATAACTTCCTACCACTAGGCAAGAGAATCCAATCCATAAAGACAAGAATAGTCAGAATGGAAAACAGCATCTTATCTCAGGCCATTGTGCTTCTGAACTCTCTACCATATTGAATTCAAAGAGTCACTGGTTAATTTGTTCTATACCCTACAATATTTAACTTATGCACTTTAATTTGTTAATCTATGTGTAATTCATTTGTAGATTAAATTCTTAATTTCCTAAGTTATTGTGTGTTATATGTGTGTCATATGCTTTACACCCTGATCTGAGAGACATTTTCTCCTTTGATGACATACATATATATTGTTAAATGATAATAAACTTGACTTAATGGTTGCTTACGTCACAGAAGAAACCTTTCTTCTTCTTTCCTTCATATTATGTTTTTGAATGAAATTTATTGGGTTACAATGAATGAAGAAGTAGTTGATTGTTCCCAGTGCAGTCCCACTTAAACAGGTCTCTTCCTGGGCTCCAGTGGTACACTGTTATATTGCTATTGACAAGACTAGCATGAGCACAAACCACAAATATGGTGGCTACATTGTAAAGTCACAGACTGGTAAGCAGGGAAATGTTGACGGAAGAATGATGAATGGCCAATATTTCCTGCAAAATTCAGATTCTCAGCTTCTTGTTGTGGTTTCGACAGAAAATGCACACTTCATCTCTTCATTGTGATTTTCTAGCTACAAATAAATGTCATCAATTAAAAATGAAATTGCAGTGATTAGAGTTTAAAAGAAGAACAAGAAATCATCTGAATTGCTGAGTATCTGGTTTAATGTGATGCAGCTATTAATAAATGAATACTTCTGATGCAAACTTTCCAAGTTGTTTTCAATCTATCATTTACAATCACATATGGATTTAAGTAAGATGATGTAATATTTAATTTTAAGAGTTGGAGAAAGGTCACTGTTAAATGTATTCAGATGCCATAATAGTTTAGCATTTAGATGAAATATTCAGCGCTATTTTATTTAACACCTCATATTAAGTAATGGATTTTGTAATGGAGTAATTTGACCTTGTTAAGAATGTATTTCTCAATTGGCAAGAGATGAAGGGTTTCAGAGACAAGCCACTAAGGTCAGTGTTGGTGCCCTTGCTTCCCCATTTATGCCTACGAAATGAGGCTAGAGCGACATGGAAATTGGTTTATCATTGTCATCTGTTCCGAGGTACAGTGAAAATCTTCTCCTGTGTACTCTCTATACAGATCAATTCACTGCAGGAAAATTGACAGCCTGCCTGTCATAAAAGCATCTAACCACTCCAACTCTGTTAATCAGGTTTAATGGTTGCACAAAAAAAAAACAACTTGGTGGAGGAACTCAGCAGATCAAATTGTGAGAGGAAGAGTGTCCCAATATGGGGTTTCAACTCAATTCATTTTCCCCAAAAGATGCTGCTTTACCTACTGAATTCTTCCAGCAGATTTTTCATTACAGCAGATTCCAGCACTGTGTCTCCATAGGTAAGAGTCTAGGGCAATTGGCCTCCGTGAGGTAGCTGTGAAATCCTGGTCAATTAATATTTTGGAGTTGGACTGGCAAGTATGGGCACTAGTAAAGGGCAGAGGATTAGAGGGAGAGGTAAGCTTGATGGAGCCTCTTGGACTCATTCCTCCTCAGCTGATGAGCAGTTGGCAGACTTTTTCAGAGTTGAATAAAGAATTTCTCAGCAGCAACCTGGGGAGACCAAGTGTAGGTGGCTCCAAGTTTTCTGCTAGTTCCTTGTGGGTTTTGAGACTTTAACAATTTCTCTCAGAGATGCTGCAAATCCTCTCTAACATGCTGCATCCTTCCTGATTCAACTCCCACAGAGTCATAGAGTGGAAACAGGTCCTTCGGCCCTGCTGGTTCAGGTCAACCAGATTGACCTTCCAAGCTCGTCCCATTTGCCAGCATTTGGCTGACATCCATTGAATTTATTTCCTGTCTGATTTGCACATAAAGCACACGAGATTGAGGAAAAATCTTTGAGTATTTTGTGAATGGAAACTCCTCTTTTCCATCTTTGTCCTACATTGGCCAGAGTACCTCAGTTGTAGCAATAGATGTGACTCAAAAATCTGAGGAGAACTTGTAGGATAACTGCCCTAAACTTGTACCTTCAATGGCTATTCCCTTCACTGAAATTCATTTTCAAGAATCCTGGCTACCTCAAATACAATTATTTGGTTAACATTTTACCAATCACAAAGCAAACATCTCACACATTTCTCTTTAATTTGCTGTCACTGCAAACCCTCCAAGTTCATTTGAGTCTACTCCACAACGCGTTTCCGACAATACACTGGTGACCTAACTTCCCTAGCACTTCAGGCGCTATTTTTCGTCAGTTGTAAAAATTTACAAGTGCACATTTGAAAGGGGCTGTACAAGTGCAGAATCTCTCCTGTCCTTTACAAAACTTCAGAGAATTAGAAATAAATGCTGCTTAGGCAGCTTCAGAATTTTTCACAGAACGGCAGCCTGAAGGAATCTTTCCCCATTGACCATTGACCATGCCGTGAAAAATTGGGGAGGAAGGTTAGTTGTGGTGAAATGTATGGTCAGGGCAGATTCAGTTGTAGAATTCAACGGGGAGTATTACTTAAGAGGATAGAATTTGAAGAGGTATTGTATGTAGAGAGGGTGGGAATTAATTGGATTGCTCTTGCTCCTTTTACCTTTTGTCTACTCTGTGCACAGTGGAAAGCAGTTGGAGGTACTTAATTACAGCAACTGAGCTGTGGTCACATTTCGGTCTGTTGTCGAATGGAAAATACCTTGGCCTTCAATTATTGGCTACACAAGGCCTGAAACCCCTCGCAACTTCAAAAGTCAAAAGTTGCAACTTGCATCAGAGAATTCAAGTGCTCTGCTCTAAATGAGTTCATCAAAGCCCTGCTGCTCACAGCCTAACTCACATCTCGATTGGTTCTCCTACCCCCCCATGGACACTCCATGTTCATTGGCTTTGATTTTATCATCTTGATGTTTGAATTCCTCTATAAACCCACCGCTCCATTCATCTGCAATCTTCTTCAGCCCCACAGCCTCCTGACCTATCTGCCATCTTCCTGTCTGACCCTGCATGATGTCCTGAGGTTTCTTAACCCCTTTATTGATAGACTTGCCTAGATGCCAAACCCCAGTCACTCCCCCCTCAACCTCTCCTTATTCTCCTGTCTTAAATATTTCTTAAAAGTCTTCTCCTAAACTTTTGGCTGCATCTGTTAACATGCTTAATACTGCACAGAATAATTCTCCAAAGACATGCTTCAGGATTGTTAACAATCTTAAAAGTTTTTCTGAATCCAGCTGCCATTACTATGGTAAAAAGGTGTCTCCCTGAAACATTGCAATGTTAGCCAGTAGAAAAGTATATTATCTTGAAGGATATCTACTGGCAGGACAATATTCCAATAAGAAATCAATCTTGAGAAATTGTCTTTGCTCTCTTTTCACCCTTTGTACTACATGTTGTTTCCTCATTGGCTATGAGTGCTGGAGTGTACTCAGGGGGCTCCTATTCCAATGACTGAACCAGCTGAAAATTCCACCCTCAGCCTCTCTTTAATGAATCATGACATCCTGTCAGAGATATTAACTGAAAGATTTAAAACATCTCGGCCTGTGTTATATTTAGTTACATCAAACATAGAGCCGTACATCACAGCCACAAGCCCTTCGACCCACAATATTGTGACAAGTATGATAGCAAGTCAAACTAATCCTTACTGTTTGCACCTGATCCACATCCCTCCATTCACTGCATGGTTTTTACACTTATTTCACTAGAATCATGGAAGTGGGGAAGCACAACCAAGCCCAGCAATAGGTTTGAGATGCTAATGTGCCCCTACTGCTATTATGATATCCCTAAGTGGGGCAACACTCCACGTGCAAGTCTGTCTATTTCCCATTCCCTTTCTTCTTCCTATTCCCATTTGGACATTTATTTAGAGGTACACCACAGAATGCATCCTTCCGTCTCTTTGAGCTGCATGCTCAGCAGTCCTCGACAACCCTGATTTAACCTTAACCTAATAATAGGACTATTTACAACTACCAATTAACCTTACTGGCACACCTTTGGACTGTGGGAGGAAACCTGAGGACCCGGGGAAAGCCCACGCACACTATGGCGAGAACGTATAGAGTTTACTTACAGAGGTTGCTTTAAATCTGAACTCCAACGCCCTGAGCTGTAAGAGCATCACAATAACCACTACAGTGCCATGGCTCCTATGACATGACATGTCAATCCATGACCTCGTCTACTGCCACTATGTGGCCACTCTCAGGTTCATATTCTGTCTCAGTCGCCTCCATCTTGATAGCATGAACATCAATTTCTTTAAGTTCCATTAATTTCCCCCCTCTCCCCCTTCTCTCTTGTTCCCTCCACCGTCAAATTTATGAATGGACAATTAATCCATGAACGCTGCCTCACCTTTTATTGTTCTTTTTTGCACAACTTACTTAATTTAATTATATATACAGTATATATTTATTATTGTAATTTATAGTTTCAAAAATTATTATGCATTGCAATGTACTGCTGCCACAAAACAACAAATTTCACAATATCTGCCCGGTGATATTAAAACTAATTCTGATTCAGATTCTGATTCCTCTTCCATTCTCTTGTCTAGTTCCCCTCTTACCCCATCTCTTCTCCTCATCCACCTATTACCCACCTCTGGTGCTCCTCCTCCTTCCCTTTCTCCCATGGTCTCTCCTCTCCTATCAGATTCCATTTTTTTGCAGCTCTTTACCTTTGCCACCAATCATCTCTCGTTTTCTCAGCTCAACATCCCTCCCCCACCCATTCCTCACCTGACTTCACCACCTCCTTCCAGCTTGTACTCCTTCTCCTCACCTCACCTTTTTACTCTGCCTCTTCTCCCTTCCTTTCCAATTACAATGAAGCGTCTTGGCCCAAAATGTCGACTTTTTATTCCTTTCTACAGATGCTGCCTGACCTGTTGTGTTTGTGCAAAGTACAAACACAACAGGTCGGGCAGCATCTGTAGAAAGGAATAAAAAGTCGACATTTTATGTGCTTACTCTGGATTTTCAGCATCTGCAGAATCTCTTGTCTTTATGCCCTACTGCTGCTTCTAAGTTGCAAGGGAGGAATACTGAACCATTTTCAATCATGAGTACTTTTCAATATTCTCTCGCTATTTTAGAGGTCCATTACCATTAGCAACAAATTGAAGAAAAGCAATTTTGATGTTGATGTGAAAAGCATAACACAAGAATTACATTATTTGGGAAAAAAGCAAAATCCCCACACTTCATTGATTCCTCAGGCTAGACCCCAACCAAAAGAAATTGAGTAAAATGCAGGAGGGAAACTAATTAAGAAGCACCATAGGGTGGCTCAATAAATAAGATGGTTTTCCTTTTATGCCTCTTGCAAAACAGAGAAGTGGAACACATCGAGCTGCCTTGGGAAAGCAGCCAACATAATCAAGGACCCCTTTCATCCCAGTTGTCCTCTCTTCTCCTCCCTCATACTAGGCAGAAGATACAAGGAAGTGATTGAGAACATGAACTAGAAGGCTCAAGGACAGCTTCTATCCTATTGTTGTCAGACTTTTGAATGTCCTCTCATATGCTAAGAGAATCTACCTTGTCACAGATTTTGCACTTCATTTGTTTACATGTGTGATATCTCTATATTTTCCATTCAGTTTTTTTTAAATTTTGTACTAGCTTGAAGTACTTATGTATGGAATGATTAGATTGGATGGCATGCAAACAGATGGTTTTCATATTAACTCGTTGCATAGTGTAACCATTATAAACAAATTACCAATTACCAAATTGAGGGAATGAGCCTGCATTACTACCCACATTCCCAATATCTAGTCATATTCATAGATATTTTCTAAAGGACACAAGTGAACTGGATAAATCTGAGTTGGACAGACTGACAAGACTGAATAACTTAGACTGAAAGCCATCACTTGTGTAAACCACTCGCCATAGGCTCATAATGAGTTACTCTGAATACAACCTAACAGCAACATAACTCCACGATGCATGGGAATAATGATGAAAAGGTCATTTCCATTAAGTAATCACATCTCGGGTAAATCTGATCTGAGTAAACACAACCATTAAGTTTGAATGAACTTTCTTTGGGGAAACAAAGGCAATTACTTGTATGAACACTGTCACACCCATGCAAATTTACCATTCACCAGGAAGCAATAACTTAACATATGCCAGTATAAACTTAGATCAAAATTGTATTGACAAAATATTTTAAACTGTAACAAACACAACAATATTATATAATTCAAAATAAAGAAAAAGCCCATCATATGTATATTATTCTATATTGCGTACTTAATCGTTGGAGCTCATTGTTGCATTATCAATTTGGTTTGCTTTACTTTGTTTACTCACAGTACTGAAACAGTTTTGCGTTGATGAATCTGTCCCAGGAAAGAAAATATTCACAATGTCCAAGGAGAAAAATGTCAAACTGTAGGTTAACATAATTGGGAAAGATGTACATAATTGACAACCACCAGCATTGAATTGGGGTTTCACTTTAAGAGGCCGGTCTGATGCAATGACATTATTACGTAAAAGGTTTTTAGTGCACTTTTATTGTGTAGGTTTTGGAGTTCAATAAAATGTGTTATGGGTTTCGTTAAACATAAAATGCCTCACTTCATTTTATTTGCAGAAACCTACAGAACTTTCTCCAATTTATGTAACTAACTAACTAAAAATTCTCTGTGAGACCATTCTCTGCATGAGAATATTCCGATAGTGGCATCCGTCTTTCCAAATGAATTCTATGAATGTTCCACCATGTTCTTCTGCTGTGGTCATTGTCAGTTTCCATTCTCTTTGTTTCACCTTCTTTGATCCCGTAATCTCTTTAGAAAATGGCTCCCTGAACTTTTATTCACACTCTTGCCAGAATGTTCTCAAGACAAATCCTACTGGCTAATTCAACAAGCCTAACTTTATAAATCAACAGAATTTTAATTTTAAACAACAAAAATGAAATGCTCTATTGTACAATGTAATTAAAGGAACACTCATTGCATTTTGAGAAAATCTGCAGAAAATAAAGTACCCATAAATTACAGCCTGACTGTGTTAATAAAATAAAGCATGGTCTTAAACCACTTGTAAAAATGGAATTTATGTAAATGAAGCAAATGAAGTAAATGGGATCACCCATCTGGGAGTAAGACAGGTAGAGACAACAATTGCAATTGAACATGTAGGAGGGAAGGGTTCAGTTGATCTTAGAGTAGGTTAAAAGATCAGTAGCAGTTTGATCAATATCTCTTACCAGCCTGCAGTTGATTGAACATTGCTTGGGAAATATTGCAGTAAAATTTAGCTTTAAGAATGCAGACTGAAAAACACTTAAGATGGAAGATGAAAGAATTTGTTTTCAAAACATAGGAACTTGAAGGTTTAGACTTCTATGCTATTAACATAATTGAATAACACACTTTGAGGAAAAAGTAGTTGTATTCTTAAGGACCAGAGTTTGTGAAAGATGCCTGCTTCTGTGTTTGCTGCAAAAATATTATGTGTCCTTGGCGAACTTGAGAGAAATCATATAGGGGCAAATAATAAAATTTCAAAGCTGGAGAACACTCATGGAAACATTGTTAGTGCACACTGCTGAGAGCTTTTAAATGTTAAAAATGTCATCTAATCCTAGACTTTATAAAAAACAGCACAGAGCACAGGAGTAAGGAAATCGTGCAGGGAATTTATAAATCATTGGTTCACCCCAACCAGAGTATTATGTCCAATTCTGTGTTCTACACTTAGAGAAAGATGCAAATGCTTTGGTGAGAGTGCAAATTGATTCTAGGGATGACAGAGCAGCTTTTTTTTGTCCTTTGCTTTGTTATGCCTCTGAATGAAGCATCACAAACTCTCACAGTCCCTGTTGATCCTGTGATTTCAGTCTCGGAGGCTGACATGACAGCATCCTTCAGCAGGGTGAACCCATGGAAAGCATCCAGCCCAGATGTGGTACCTCACCAAGTACTAAAAACCTGTGCTGATCGACTGGCTGGAGAGTTCACTGAGATCTTTAACATCTTGCTTTGGCATTCTGAGGTACCCTGTTGCTTTAAGCTGGCTTCAATTATACCAGTTCCTAAGAATATGGTAACCTGCCTCAACAACAATTGTCAAATAGCACTTACATCCACAGTGATGAAGTGCTTTAAGGGATTAGCGATGAAACATACCAACACAGAAATGAAACATTAACATAGAATAATATTCAATGTGCTTCACAGGAAGCATAAACAAAAGTAAATAAATGCAAAAATGAAGCAGACATTCCCTGAGACTTTGTAGGAAGCTTGGACAAAATTTGTAGCAGCACAGGCAGAAAACTGAAAATCAACTGATGATGTAACCTTAATTAAATAAAAAAGGGAACAAATGTGTTTAACATAAACGGTGGGAAAGTTACTGGATTGGATCCTGAGGTACAGGTATAGCAGCATTTAGAAAGGGGGGAACAGATAAGGTATAGTCAACATGGGTTTGGCTTTGGGAAATCATGTCTCACATTGAGGTTTTTCAAAGGTGAGCAGGATCAAGGATGATCTCAAGGTATTTTATACTTACAATAAGGAAAAGAGGATAACCGGAGTTTTCTACTCAATGATTAGGGAAGGAGTTTGTGCTTCTAGTAAGAGCAAGTGGCTGCGGTGTTAAGTAAATATTTTGCATCAGTATTTACCAAGGAGAAGGATTTGGAGGGTAGTGAAGCAATTAATGTGTTGGGACATCTTGAGATTGAGGAGGAAGTAGTATCCCCTAGGTCTTCTGAAAAGCGTTAAGGTGAAAAACATCCCGGTGTCAAATGACTATATCCCAGGATGTTGAAGGAAGCAAGTGAGGAGATTGTTGGGGATTTGACAATGATCTTCAAAGTTCAAAGTACATTTATTATCTAAGTAGGCATACAGGGCCAGCTGGTGGTGTAGTGGAATCAGCACTGGACTTCAAGGCAGATAGTCCTGAGTTCAAACTCAGCTGGGTCCCAACCTGGGGAGCAGCAATACCTGCACGGAAGAAAGGCCTGGCCTATGGTGCATGAGGTCACAAAGACTTGGACTCGACTAAACCACTGAACAGCAACAACATACCATATACAAACCTGAGATTTGTCTTCTTGCAGTCACAAAACAGAGAAGCACACAAAACACACACAATAAAGACTGTCAAGCAACAAATATGGAACAAAAGAACAAATTGTGCAAACAATAAAAATGTAAACAAAAATACCACACAGAATATGAACCACAGAGTGAGTCCACAGCCACAGAGCCAGTTCATTGCAGAGGCAATTAAAGCCTCTTGGAGTAGTGAGCAGATCATCTTTTGCCCATCGGCGTAATGCCTTGATCTTTTACATCTGGTTTGGTGCTTAATTCAGCTATACATAGGTTCATTTTCTGGTCTCGGCCCAGGTCTCACCACTTAGATCTAGCCCAAAGTTTCAATCTAGCCCCATGTCTGCTGCAGTAATGGCCACCACGACCGTACCTGCATTCTTAAGGGTCCAATCCTTCAGGATACTGCAAAAACACCAGGTCATACAGACAGATCAAAAGCACAACTCCCAAAAGGAAATTATAGGCTGCACACTGCAGTGATTAAGCACACAGCACACTGGAGTCAATTATAAAAGATGAAATAGCAGCGCATTTGGATAGCAGTAACAGGATAGGTCCGAGTCAGCATGGATTTACGAAGAGGAAATCATGCTTGACTAATCTTCTGGAATTTTTTTAAGGATGTAACTATGAAAACGGACAAGGGAGAGCCAGTGGATTTAGTGTACCTGGACTTCCGGAAAGCCTTTGATAAGGTTCCATGTAGGAGATTAGTGGGCAAAATTAGAGCACATGGTATTGGGATAGGGTACTGACGTGGATAGAAAATTGGATGGCAGACAGGATACAAAGAGTAGGGATTAACGGGCCCCTTTCAGAAAGGCAGGCAGTGACTAGTGGGGTACCGCAAGGCTCGGTGCTGGGACCGCAGCTATTTACAATATACATTAATGATTTAGATGAAGGGATTAAAAGTAACATTAGCAAATTTGTAGATGACACTAAGCCGGGTGGCAGTGTGAAATGTGAGGAGGATGTTATGAGAATGCAGGGTGACTTGGACAGGTTGGGTGAGTGGGCAGATGCAGTTTAATGTGGATAAATGTGAGGTTATCCATTTTGGTGGCAAGAACAGGAAGACAGATTACTATCTGAACGATGTCAAGTTAGGAAAAGGGGAAGTACAACGAGATCTAGGTGTCCTTGTTCATCACTCACTGAAAGTGAGCATGCAGGTACAGCAGGCAGTGAAGAAAGCTAATGGCATGTTGGCCTTCATAACAAGAGGAGTTGAGTATAGGAGCAAAGAGGTCCTTCTGCAGTTGTACAGAGCCCTGGTGAGACCACACCTGGAGTATTGTGTGCAGTTTTGGTCTCCAAATTTGAGGAAGGACATTCTTGCGATTGAGGGAGTGCAGAGTAGGTTCACAAGATTAATTCCTGGGATACAGGACTGTCATATGTTGAAAGATTGGAGTGACTGGGCTTGTATACACTGGAATTTAGAAGGATGGGAGGTGATCTGATTGAAACTTATAAGATTATTAAGGGATTGGACATACTAGAGACAGGAAACATGTTCCCGTTGTTGGTGGAGTCCAGAACCAGAGACCACAGTTTAATAATGAGTAGGCCATTTAGAACGGAGTTGAGGAAAAACTTTTTCACACAGAGAGTTATGGGTCTGTGGAATGGTCTGCCTCAGAGGGCAGTGGAGGCCAATTCTCTGGATGCTATCAAGAAAGAATTAGATAGAGCTCTTAAAGATAACGGAGTCAAGGGATATGGGAGAAGGCAGGAACGGGGTACTGATTGTGGATGATCAGCCATGATCACAGTGAATGGCGGTGCTGGCTCAAATAGCCTACCCCTGCACCTATTGTCTATTGTCTATTAATCACAGTCCAAAAGTATATATAATTAATAGACTAGTTACCAGTTTTGTTTACTGCCCACGAAATGTCTCCACATCTTGCCTGCAGCATTGCCTTGTGCTCTCACTAACAGTAGACAAGGTCCTAGAGGACTAGAAAGTAGGTAATGTTGTGGCTTTGTTCAATTATGGATAAACCAAGTGAATATAGGCCAGTCAGCCTCACATCTGTGGTAGGAAAGCTACTGGAAAGGGTACTGAGGGACAGGATTTATGTGTATTTAGAAAGGCATGGCTTTGTACAGAGCAGTCCATGCATTGCAAATTTGTTTACGTATGTTTGATGAGATGACAAAGTTATTAAATGAGAGTTCGGCAGTAGGCTTAACATGCACATTAGTAGGGCTTCTGATAAGGTTCTTCATGGCCGGTTGATTCAGAAGATAAAGATGAATAGGATCCAGGGGGAATTATAAACTTGGATTCATAACTAGTTTGCCCATAGAAGATAAGAGTAGGGGTAGATGGATGCTATTCTAGCTAGTGGTCTATGACCAGTAGTGTTCCGTAAGGATCAGTCCTGGGACCTCTGTTGTTTGTGAAATATAACAACGACTTTGATGGAAATGTCGATGGTAGATTAACATGCTTCTGGATGGCACCGATTGGTCGTGTTCTGAAAAGTGTAAACGACCATCAAAGGATACAGCATGATATATATCAGTTCAACATATGGCCAGAGAAGTGGCAGATGGAGTTTAATCCAGGAAAGTTTGAGGTTTTACACCTTTGAAGGACAAGTGAAGGGAAAAAAATGTCCAATTAAGTATAGACGCATAAGTACCATTGAAATACAGAGGAGGATCCTGTTGTCCAAGTCCTTAGTTCACTGAAAGTGGCTGCATAATGGGTAAGGTGGTAAGGAATGCATATGGCCTGTTTGCCTTCACTAGTAGAGGCATTGAGTATAACAATAAGGAAGATATTCTGCAGCCATATAAAACTTTAGTCAGACCACACTTGGATTATTGTATGTCATCCTGATCATCCCATTATCGGAAGGATGTGAAAACTGTAGGGAGGGTGCAGAAAAGGTAGAACAGGATGTTGCCTCGATTGGAAGGTATGAGAGATAGGAAAGGTTGGTCAAACTGGTGTTGTTCTCCTCAGAGTGTTGGAGACTGAGTGAAGACCTTATGGAGATTTTTATTACTATGAAAGATATAGCTTGTGTAGACAGTCAGAATGCTTTTAACAATTAGAAATATCAAACTTTAGAGGCCAGGCTTTTACCGTTAGTAGGTGGAGTGAGGAGACATGAGGAGCAAACTTTTACGCAGCTAGTTGGAAGTGCCTGAACTGGGTTACCAGAGGTAGTGATAGAAGCACGCAGTTTGCTAGATGGAAGTTTTGAGCTGGAAAGGGTGCAGAACTCTTTCTATGTCGAGACGACTTGAGTTATAAGCAATGCTGGATAGTCTTGGATTTTACCTGGAGCTTAGGAGGCTGATGGATGAACTATATGAGCAATAAAGGTTTATAAAATAAAGAGAGGCAAAAATCAGATGAATCGTCACACCTTCACTTCAGTCCTTTGCAAAACTTCTATCGATATCCATGTTGAAGTTACAAGGGATTAGTCTGTACTTTTCATACCCTCAACAACATAAAGCATTTTACAACTCTCCAATTGAGATACTTTCTTCTTTGATATCATGTAATCGGGCTGTTATAGTGTCATTGACTTCAATTAATGACTATGGAGGGTGTATTATGATATACATTTGTATTCATCTTAAACTAAAGGGCATAGATTTAATTTGAGAGGGGAAGATTTCAAAGGGACCTGAGGAGCATTATTTTCACACAGAGATTCATGGGTACATGGAACAAGCCGGCACAGGAGGTGTTAGAGGTGAGTACAGTTTCAATATTTAAAAGATATTTGCACCCATACATGATAGAAAAGGTTTAGAAGCAGATGGGCCTAACACAAGGAAAGATCATGTAGACAGCTTGGTTGACATCCACTATCTGGGCTGTTTCCGTGCTGTATAACCCTTGGTTCTTTTGAGTCTATTTAATAAGCAACTCAGTCTATCCTAATGAGTTTACCAAAGCCAAGTCAGATAAATACAAATACATTAAGTCCATATTAAGCCAACTTTCCTATTATGCAACACAATAACATCAAAAACAAAGTCACAACAAGCCATTTCCACTCTTGAGATGTAGAAATAGCAGCCGAGCCTCACCTCTTCCTGTACTATGCCGTTTTACTGATGCTTACCCTGCCCACTGAAACACTGAGGAAAACCCAGCATATGGAATCAAGCAAGAAGTGGTGGTTTATTACTACTGAAATGGTGAAACTGAGGTTCAATGACTCTCTAGTTAAACTGACCATGTACTGTATTTTGCAGTAATCCCTGCTGTTGGGTTTCTTCAATCTGCTATGCGTGCCCTGAGTTAATTTTGTACAGGGAACACAGCAGTACATTTTCAAGCAACAGAATTAATTTGCTCAATCAGTTAAGCATATTATTATTCTGCATGTCTGGGGTTCAGGTTCCTGTACTTTCTGAGACAATGCATAGAGTATTGTGATTAAATACACTGTTCTCTCTGAAACCCGACAAGAAGGAGTACTACTTATCTTCCTGCAAACTGCATTTATTAGAATTCTTATGCATTTTAACAGCACCTTTCACTGGATTTTCCATAACACTTCCCATTCAATTAATTACATATAAAATATAGTTACTCCTGTAAGGTAAGACAATCAGCAGTCACTTTTTCTCTCATGATTGAGGGATGAATAATGACCACAACAGATTAACCACATCTTCTCCATTCATGCATCTGATCTTTATTCTCTTCTCAGATCCGAACCGTTTAACTACTTTATGACAGAATGTGTGGTTCCCCAGCTATACGTTGATCTTAACTGCACAATGCCAGATATTGTTTTATGCACAGCAGTATTCAGAGATTTGCACAAAACATTAAATACTAATTTATCTGAACACAGACATTCTGAACCTCTTAGTGTCAAATGTCAGAATCAGAATCAGAATCAGGTTTATTATCACCGGCATGTGACGTGAAATTTGTTAACTTAGCAGCAGCAGTTCAATGCTTTCTGAGGTAGAGCATTCAACAGAACCACAACCCTCTGGGTGAAAAAGTTTTTCCTCAACTCCATTCTAAATTGTCTATCCCTTATTCTTAAACTGTGGCCTCTGGTTCTGGACTCCCCCAACATCGGGAACATGTTTCCTGCCTCTAGCGTGTCCAAGAAGAGGCACCCTCACACAGGTCCACAGTTGAAGATTAAAAAAAAACAGCACTTCACGGCAGTTTTAAAGGGTTTGAACTGCGGCCAATCTGTGAACAGGAGCATAAGAGGAAGAGGGAGCTTCACACGGGTCCATGATCAACGATTTAAGTTACAGCACTTTGCGGCAGATTTTCAGAGTTTGAGCTGTGATCAAACAGTGAACGGGATTCAATAGCAAGGGCAAATAAAAATGAGGCAGTGGCAAACAGAGCGGCCATTGTTTGAGTGGGCCAATCTTAGAGTGAGGAGGCATTGGATTTGGCTCATCAGTCTTCAGTGAGATGAGTATCTGGTAAGTTTCTTCTTCTTTATTCTTCATTCCTCGTCTGTTAGGGCACAGTTAGAGCAGTGGGAATGACTCCAAGGGCAGTGTTATGTTCTTTGTATAAGATCTGGGAATTCTGGGAGGCCTACAGCCTCTCAGGTAACCACATCTGCACCAGGTGCACCAAGCTGCAGCTTCTCAGAAAATGTGTTAAGGAACTGGAGCTGCAACTCAGTGACAGTTTGGCTCATACGGGAGACTGAGGAAGTGATTATCAGGAGCTATAGGGAGGTTGCTCCCACTTAGTTTCGGGACATGGTTAACTGGGTTACTGTCAGGAGAAGGAAGGGAATGGGCAGACAGTGTCTATTCCCCTCAATAATACATATACCATTTTGGATGCTATTGAGGGGGATGACCTACTGGGGAGAGCCGCACTAACTGGCTCTCTGGCAGTGAGTCTTGCATTGTGGCTCAGAAGGGAAGAGAGGTGAAGAGGACTGCAGAAATGATAGGAGATCTCATAGTTGGAGGAATAGAGACAAGATTCTGTGAACATGATAGAGACACCTAGATGATATGTCCCTTCCAAGGTGCCAGGTTCAGGGATGTCTCAGATCGGGTCCATTGCATTCTAAAGGGGGCGGGTAACAGTCAGATGTCTTGGTACATATTGACACCAATCACATAGGTAGGAAAGGGGATGAGCTCCTGAAGAGAGATTTTAGGGAGCTAGGTAGAAAACTGAAAAGCAGGACTGCCATAGTAGTAATCTCAGGATTGCTGCCTGCGCAATCCCGAAGGAAAGAGTAGGAGCATTTGGCAGATAAATGCGTGGCTGAGGAACTGGTGCAGGGGGCAGGGTTTCAGATTTCCAGAGCACTGGGGTCTCTTCTGGGGAAGCTACAACTTGTACAAAAAGGATGGGTTATATCTGAACTCAAGGGGAACCAATTGGTTGTGGACAGGTTTGCCAGAGCTCTTCAGGAGGTTTTAAACTAATTTGACAGGGGTATGGGAACTGGAGTAATAGGGCTGAGGATGAGCAGTTGGTTTACAGACTGATAGCAAAGACAAGCTGAAGATAGGACAAAATTGCTATCAGTGGGATGAGTTGCATTGTAAAAGGGGGGCAAAATTGAAAAGGGTGATGGATACAGGACTGAAGGAGTTAAATTTGAATGCATGTAGCGTATGGAATATGGTGGATGAACTTTTAGCACAGTAAGAGATTGGGAGGTATGGGCATCACTGAGTGATGGCTGAGGGAAGATTATGGCTAGGAGTTTAACATCCAAGGATACACATTGTGTCAAAAGGGTGGGTAATTAGAGGGAGTGGTTTGGCTTTGTTGGTAAAAAATGAAAGAGGTGACATAAGTTTGGAAAGTGTAGAATTGTGGATAGAGCTAAGAAATTGCAAGGGTAAAAAAGACCTCGATGGAATTTATATACAGGCCTCCAAATAGCAACCAAGATATGGGCTACAAATTACAACAGAAGATAGAAAAGGCATGTCAAAAGGCCATTGTTCTGACGGTCATGGGGGATTACAATATGCAGGTAGATTGGGAAAATTAGGTTAATGCTGGAGCCCAAGAGGGAGAATTTGTAGAACACCTACAAGATGGCTTTCTAGAGCAATTCGTGGTTGAGCCCACTAGGGGATCAACGATTATGGATTGAGTGCTGGGCAATGCATCGGAATCGGTTAGAGAGCTTAAGGTAAAGGAACTTTTAGGGACTACTGATCATAATATGATAGAAATCACCCTGCAATTTGAGAGGGAGAAGCTAAAGTCATGTATATCAATATCACAGTGGAGTAAAAGGAATTACAGAGGCATGAGAGAGGAGCTGGGCAAAGTTGATTGGAACAGCACACTAACAATGGCAAAGCAGCAATAGCGGAATTCCTAGGAGCAACTCGGAAGATACAGGTTAGATACATCCCAAAGAAGAAGAAGCATTCTAAAGGCAGGATGTGACTGAGAAGGGAAGTCAAAGCCAGCATAAGAGTGAAAGAGAGGGTATATAATAGATCAAAAATTACTGAGAAGTTAGAGGACAGGGACACTTTTGAAAACTGACAGAAGGTAACTAAAAAGTCATAAAGAGGGAATAAACGAAATATGCTGGACAATAATATTAAAGACGATACCAAAAGTTTCTTCAAATATATAACAGAGTAAAAGAGAGGTGCAATAGCTTATCGGGCCAGTGGAAAATAATGCTAGAGAGGTGGTAATGGGGGACAAGGAAAAGGCAGACAAAAAAACAGAACAATCTTCACTG
Source organism: Mobula birostris (assembly GCF_030028105.1). NCBI lineage: Eukaryota > Metazoa > Chordata > Chondrichthyes > Myliobatiformes > Myliobatidae > Mobula > Mobula birostris. The sequence continues at coordinate 19,650,830 of NC_092371.1, read as the reverse complement.
TTGAAGATCCTAGCGGTATGCCAGTTGCTCGAGAGTGTCAGCGGGCAAGAGTGGATGAAGTTGCCACTTCTAGGAAGAAGGTGCTTGGAAGGTCTGAAGGTACACCCGAGGATTCTGAAAGATGATGGTGAAGATACTGTGGAGGCATTAGGAATGATCTAAAAATGAATAAATTCTGACAAGGCTCCAGAGGACTGGAAAATTGCAAATGTCACTCCATTCTTCAAGTAGGGACAGTGGCAGAAGAAAGGATATTATCAGCCAGTTAGTCTGACCTCAGTTGTTGGGAAGATATTGGAGGATATGGTTGTTACGGATGTGGTTTTGGGGTACTTGGAGGGACATGATGAAATAAGCCAAATTAGCATGGTTTCCTTAAGGGAAAACCTTGCCTGTTGGAATTCTTTGAAGAAATAGCAAGTAGAATAGACAAAGGAGAATTGGTGGATTCTGTGGACCAGGATTTTCAGAAGGCCTTTGACAAGTCTCCACACATGAGGCTACTTAACTAGTTAAGAGCCAATGGTATGACAAGAAAGATACTAGCATAGATAGAACATCAGCTGTTTGGCAGGAGCCAAAGAGTGGGAATAAATGGAACACAAAATACTCTGCAGATGCTGGAGTCAGAGCAACATCTACAACACACTGGAGGAACTCAGCAAGTCGGGCAGCATCCATGAAAACGATGAGTCGACGTTTTGGGCCGGAACCCTTCGTCAGGACTGTAGAGGGGAGGAGCAGAGGCCCTATAAAGAAGGTGGGGGAGGGTGGGAAGGAGAAGGCTGGTAGGTTCCAGGTGTAAAACCAGTAAGTGGAATGATAAAGGGGTGGGGGAGGTGAAGCAGGGAGGTGATAGGCAGGAAAGGTGAAAAAGGAATAGGGGAAAACACAATGGGTAGTAGAAGGAGGCAGAACCATGAGGGAGGTGATAGGCAGCTGGGGGAGGGGCAGAGTAATATAGGGATAGAGGAAGGGAGGGGGAGGGAATTACCAGAAGTTGGAGAATCCTATGTTCATACCAAGGGGCTGGAGACTACCTAGACGGTATATGAGGTGTTGCTCCTCCAACCTGAGTGTAGCCTCATCATGGCAGTAGAGGAGACCATGTATGGACATACCTGAATGGGAATGGGAAGCAGAGATGAAGTGGGTAGCTACCGGGAGATTCTGTCTGTTGTGGCGGACGGAGCAGAGGTGCTCGACAAGGCAGTCCCCCAATCTGCATCTGGTTTCACCGATGTAGAGAAGGCCGCACCAGGAGCACCGGATGCAATAGATAACCCCAACAGACTATGTAGAATAAAGGGAACCTTTTCTGGTTGGGATCTACAAACGTATGTTGGGACCAATTCTTTTTACATTATATGTTAATAATTTATGATTATCATTATGATTATGAGTACACACAGTCCCCTTTTATTGTCATTTAGTAATGCATGCATTAAGCATGCATTCAGGGTCGCTCGGCTCGCTGTCGTCTAGGGAAGCAGCCCTCGGCCCCGCCAAACTGGGTAATTAGTTTGTGTGGATGCTGTGTGAGGTACCCCACCCCGCCCAAATAACAGACAATACACCAGATGCAATTAAATGAAATACAGTTTATAGATATTACTGGAACTATATAATTAAAAGAGAATAAAATATAAAAGGAAAATAAAAGGCTCCACACTTATCAAAGTTCAATCTCTTCGTGCACAAAAACCGTTGGAGCTCAAGGATCTTCTTCTTCACCCTGCGACCCCCTCAGACCACCTCGACCGGCCGCCTGGGACCAACAACGGTGGTCAACCAGAGGCTCCACACGAATCCATCTCCATCTCCTTGCCGAACGTCCCGCTCGGGGTCCAACCCCGTTCGCGGACTCACAGCACCTCGTCCATCCTCTGTCTCGCTCTCCCGCCTTCTGCCCCCAAAACCCCCTCGCAAACAGTATCTTCAAATACACCAAAACCATAACAACTATCCCAATTGGTTAATAACGTATTTCTTACCACCCTCTAAACCACAACAAGCTGCTAGCGCAAACTTTCTCAGCGTTTAAGACAACAAAGCCGCATTCCCCAGTTTAACATAACAAAGACGCCATTTTAATTAGCCTCTGCAGTAACATAAAAATCGAAACCCCCTTACAAAGAAATGATCAAAATGTTTTTTCAGAATGATATCACGAAAAACACATGACAAAACAACTTAAAAACTAACAAAAACCACATAATTATAACATAGAGTTACAACAGTGCAAGGCAGTACCGTAATTTGATAAGAACAGACCATGGCACAGTAAAAGTCTCAAAATCTCTCGAAAGTCCCATCATCTCACGCGGACGGTAAACGTCCAGCACCGCAAACTTGCCGATACAGCATCCCGGAAGCATCCAACTTCGAGTCCATCCGAAAACTCCGAGCCTCCGACCACCTCCTTGGCACCGAGCAGCGAGCACCATCTCTGCCGAGCATTTTGACCCCGGCCCCGGCAACAGGCGATACGCAAAGACGAGGATTTGGGTCCTTCATCTCCGGAGATTCTCGATCGCACAGTAGCAGCAGCAGCAAAGCAGGCATTTCAGAAGTTAATCCAGATGTTCCTCTGCACTTCTCACGGCTATCCCCATCAAATCCAGATTGTGCACGGCACCCCTAGTTACACATATCGATATTCATTCGGAACGGCCGCGCGCGCTGCATCACGCCGCCATCTTCTCCTCCCTCCTCTCATATTTAGATGATATAATTGGTGGTTTTCTGGCCAAGTTTGCAGATGATACAGAGATAGCAGGAGGGGCAGGTAGTGTAGAGGAAGCAGGAAGCTGCAGAAGGACTTAGATTACGAGAATGAGCAAAGAAGTGGCAGATGGAATACAGTGTCAGGAATTATATGGTCATGTACTTTGGTAGAAGAAATAAAAGGGTAGACTATTTTCTAAATGGAGAGAAAATTCAAAACTCCGAGGAGTAAAGGGATTTGGGGGTCCTTGTGCAGGATTCCCTAAAGGTTAATTTGCAGGCTGAATCAGTAGTGAGGAAGGCAAATGCAATGTTTGCATTCATTTGAAAAGGACTGGAATATAAGAACGAGGATGTAATGTTGGGACTTTATAAGGCCCTTGGAAGACCTCACTTGGAGGATTGTGATCAATTTTGGTCCCCTTTTCTAAGAAAGGTTATGCTGGAGAGGCTTCAGAGGAAGTTCACAAGAATGATTTCAGGAATGAGTGTTATCATATGAGGACAGACCGATGGCTCTGGCTCTGTACTCACTGGAATTCAGAAGAATAGGGGGTCGGGGTGGGGGTCTCATTGAAACCTATTGAATTTTGAAAGCCCTCAACAGAGTGGATGTGAAGAGGATGTTTCATATGGTGGGGAGTCTAGGACCAGAGGGCACAGCCTCTGAATTGAGGGACGTCCATTTAGAATGGAGATGAGGAGGAATTTCTTTATCCAGAGAGTGGTGAACTTGCTCTTTCTCACCTTAAGTACATGTCTTCTAGTTTTAAATATTTCAACAAAGAAAAAAGGTACCAGCTGTCTACACTATCTATGCCTCTCATAGTCTGTCAAGCCTCTAATGCTCTGGAGGAAACAGAATCAGAATCAGGTTTAATATCACTGGCACTTGTCATGTAATTTGTTGTTTTTTGGCAGCAGGACATTGCAATACATAATAATTTTTAAAAACTATAGTTTTCAGCAGCTTTTTCCAATCCTGTGCAGTGCCCCCTCCATATCAAACAGTTAGAATAATCTCCACGGTACATCTGTAGAAATTTGTGAGCATCTTTGGTGACACACCAAGTTTCCTCAATTTCCTCTCTTTCTCCCTCTCAGCAATATCTCACAGTATTTTGCAAAACAACTGCAGGAGATGCAATACCTGTCCATTCACCTCTTCCCTTGCAAAGATCCATTATCCCATATAACATTCCCAAGTGAAATAATGATCTATTTATCATTCTTCCAATTGAGTGCACTCCATTCAGTGTTCATAGTGTGACCTGCTCTGCATTGGAGAAATTAAATGCAAATTGAGAATTACTGTGTGGAACACCAATGCTCAATCTACTGAGATGACTCTAATCTTCTTATGGCCAGTTACTTTAATTCATCATCCTTTTCTCACTCTGACTTATTTGTGACTTGCTGCACTGTTACAGTAAATAAGGCACACTCATCTTACGGGTTTCCAAACTCAGTATCAAATTCTATAACATTTGATAACTCATTTTCTGTTTTTGTATCAGAACATGTTAATTCTGCAATAGATCATCAATAGCTCAATCTTAATATCTGCGCTATCACAGGGCACTTTTGCAACTCTGCATCAATGTTCCTTTGCTTGCCTTTCCTCTCTGGCAGCATTCATTGAGCTATCAAATAGCTATCTAACAGCTTACACTCCAGGCAACACTGGTTTCACCCTTTCAGAAGGTTTTCCCATTGCCCTATCTATCCTTAAATAAAAAGGCATCCATTAGTCTTGCGAGACCATGGATCTGCACCTGGAAAGTCTTCACTCTCCAGGGCGCAGGCCTGGGCAAGGTTGTATGGAAGACCAGCAGTTGCCCATGATGCAAGTCTCCCCTCTCCACGACACCAATGTTGTCCAAGGGAAGGGCATTAGGAACCATACAACTTGGCACCGGTGTCGTCGCAGAGCGATGTGTGATTAAGTGTTTTGCTCAAGGACACAACATGTTGCCTCGGCTGGGGCTCGAACTCACGACCTTCAGGTCGCCAGTCCAATGCCTTAACCACTTGGCCACATGCCCACAATATCTATCCCTATGCCACCCCTATTCCACTTAAAATAAGCTTCCTTTCTCTGATTCATGGTTCTGATGAAACAATAACTCTGATTCTTTCTCAGCAGATGTTGCCTGTGCTGCTGAGTGTTTCTAATGATCTTATATTAATTATTTTTAGTGCAGATGTGCTCTCTCTGCAGTTTTTGATTTAAATGCAGGAAGCAAACATACATTATACGGGACTTTGAAAAATGTAGCACATCAGTACGTTAAGGTTGAACAGCTGTAATTAAAATCTGTTTAGGTAAAGGCAAATTAAATTAGATAGGTTTTCACTTTATAGCTTCAAAGAACTTGCTTCTGCCCAAGAGAAGGCAACAATTTTCATAAATTGTTTCATCCTCCAGCACCCAGGGCATGCCCTTTTCTCACTATTACCATCAGGTAGAAGGTACAGAAGCCTGAAGGCACACACTCAGCGATTCAGGAACAGCTTCTTCCCCTCTGCCGTCCGATTCCTAAATGGACATTGAATTTTTGGACACTATCTCACTTTTTTAAAATATACATTGTTTCTGTTTTTGCACATTTTTATAAATCTATTCAATATATGTAATTGATTTACTCATTTATTTATTATTACTTTTATTTTATTTTTTTTCTCTCTGCTAGAATATATCTTGATACTGATTGTGGATGATCAGCCATGATCACAATGAATGGCGGTGCTGGCTCGAAGGGCTGAATGGCCTACTCCTGCACCTATTGTCTATTGTCTTCTTACGCTCCCTGTCTAGATGCAACACAACTCTGTTCCCATGCTCTCTATTTGAATGCATCACAGCTTAGTATTTTAATCTCCCTGCCTAAGAGAGTAAGAAACAGCAGCAAATTGTGAACCCATCTCAGCACTAAAATCAGCCTTCCCTCTGTGAACTCTTGTCTACACTTCTCTCTGCCTTGGTACGCAGCCAACGTAAGCAAAGACCACTCGGTCTCTGGGCATTCTGACTTTTCCTTCCTCCCATTAAGTAAAAGATACAAAAATCTGAAACCTCGGTCTCAAGGATAGCTTCTATCCTGCTGTTATAAAAGTTTTGACTGAAAAATTTTCACCTTACAGTGTGCCATCTCAATGCCTTACACCTTACTGTCTGCCTCCACTGTACTTCCTCAGTCACGTTATATTCTGCATTTTGTTATTGCTCTTCCCCTGTACCAATTAAATATTTTTATATGATGAAATATCTTTATGGATGACATGCCAAAAAAGTTTTCATTGGTACATGTGACAATAATAAGCCAATCACCAGTTATCATTCCTTTGGTCTATTCTACTCCAATGCTTCCAAACCAAATATAATACAGCATTAAATGGCCAATGTCACAACCACCATTTGCATCTAAACAAAAGCATCTTGGTGCTTCTGCAGAATCCCAGAATGTTGCCATTGAATTGCATCAGTAGTGTAGCCAGACCTGAGGCAGGGCTGTTTTTAATCCAAAGGGAAGCAACAATAAAGCCAGTTGAGATTGTAAGGAGGAGAAATGAGTTCAAATTGCAAACTTAAAAGAATTTCGCCTCATCCTCTGACTGGGTGTGCTACATACCGATGTTATGAACACTGAATTTCCTATTTTTAGGTAACCTGTAATTCCTTGTTCATCTTTTCTTCCTCTCTCTCACCACAATCCACCCACCCTCACTTTTGCCCTTCTGATCCACCTCTAGTCCTCCTATCTTGTCTTTCTCATAAACCCCTCCAAATTCCCATCACCCATTTTTATCTATGTCCATTCACCAACTATACATACAACTCATCCACAGATTTCTCCACTTCCCCATTTGGTTCCACCTGCCTTTCACCTCTCCCAAAACAGTTCACATTATCACCTTCCTTACTAATCAGCACTCATTTGTGTTCCTGTTCATCACTCTCCATCCTCGGTCTCCAGCTTCACTTTCCACTTCACCCATCTGGCTCCTTTCTTTCTCCTTGTCTGTTTCCACCTATCACCCACTTGCCTCTGTCTTCCAACTCCATCCCTCCCCACCTTGTTCCCTCTGCCCCACACAGCTGCTCAGTCCATCTATCACCTGTTGGCCCCTCTCAGTCCTCATGTAGGCTCTTGACCCAAAATATCTACAGTTCCTTTCCACTCACAGATGTTGCTTGACTTCCTGAGCTCCTCAAGTGGTTTTCACTTTGCTGAAGATTTGTAATCCACAGGGTTGGTGGTGGAGCCAAATATGACTGAGGAATTTAAGAGCTCCAAGATAGGCACATGAATGTGCAGAGCATGGAGGAATATAGAAATTGTGTAGGCATAAGGGATTCGTTCAGTTATGTGTTTGAGCTAAGAGGCCTGTTTCTGTGTTGTACAACCATTCAATACCAGAAAATAAAGGAGAACATTAGATACAGTAAAGGCAATGAGACCAGACAACATCCTGACCGATGGGCTGGGACCTGTAGTGGAACAAACTATTCCAGTATGGTTTCATCTGCCTGACAACATTTCCCAGGCATGTCCTGTCCACAATCAGCAGGACAAATCCATTTTGGCTAATGACCAACCAATGAACCAGCTCTCAATCATCAGCAAAGTGATGGTAGATATCATCAATGGGGCTGTTGAGACTGATGCACTCACAAATTCACTGTCCAGGTTTCACAAGGTCCGCTCAGCTCTAGACCTCATCAGTCTTGGTCTAAACATGGCCAAGTTCCAAAGACAGGGTAAGACTGACTGCCATTGACATCCAGATAGCTTTTGAGTAACTGTGGGATAAAGGAGCCTGGAGTAAGAATGAGCATCAAGAGGAAAATGGCTTGATTCATGTCGCACAAAGGAAGATGATTGTGGCTGTCAGATTTCAATCATCCAAGCTCCGGACATCCTCAGGACAGTATCTTGGAGCCAATCACCTTCTGTTGCTACGTCAGTGATCTTCCTTCCATCAAAAGGACAGAAGTGGGTACATTTGCTGAAGGTTATGTCCTCAAAGTAAAATAGATCAAAACTCAACTGGCTTAGCCTCATAAAAAACATGTCTACAAGAACTGGTCAGAGATGGGGTAGCCTGCGGAAAGCAGCTCATCATTATACCCCAAGTCCATTCTACCATCCGCAACGCACAAATCAGGAGATTTGTGGAATACTGTGATCTTGCCACAACACCAATTCTCAAAAAGCTCAACACCATCTGGCAGCCTTATTGACTGGCATTCTTTCAACAATCTGAATGATAAACTCTCTGCTATTTGTCAATCAAAGCTCAGCATTCAGCGCTGTCATCCCTGCATTACTAATCAACAAGATTTGAAGCCTGGTCATCTGTACACCCTTTGCAACCAGATTCCTGCCTTCCTCATCTGGAGACCACAGTCAGTATGGATTGGAGGCAATATCCCCTCCTGTCTGATAATTAACACAGGCACACCTCAATAATGTGTGATCTACTCCCTCTGTACTCATGACAGTGTGGCCAGGCACAGCTCAAACATTAAGGAGGCATAGAGGAGTGAAACAGCTGGGTGAGTGATGTTGCAATAACAACCTTGCATTCAACATCGACAAGATCAAAGAATTGATGGTAGACTTAGGAACGGGAAGTTAGGAAAACACACACCAATCCTCATTGAGTGATCAGCAGCTTCAGATTCCTGGACATCAACATCTCAGAGGATCAATCCTGGGCCCATCATGAAGAAGACACATGAATGGTTATACCTCATTATGAGTGTGTGGAAATTTTGTATGCTACCAAAGGCTCTAGAAAATTTCTGCAAACATACGGTGGAGAACATTCTGACTGGTTGCATCACCATCCGGTTTGGAGGTGCCAATGGACAGGATCATAGGAGGCTCCAGGGAGGTGTAGACTCAACCAGCTCCTCATAGGCACAAGCCTCCCCACCAGTGAGGACATCATCAAAAGCTGGTGCATCAAGAATGCGGTATCCATCTTTAGGGATCAATACCATCTAAGATAGGGGTTCCCAACCCTTTTTATGCCATGGACCCTTACCATTAACCAAGAGGGCCATGGACCCCTGATTTGAGACATACCTTCTTCTTATTCCTATCATTAGAGACAATGTAAATGAGAGGTCAGTAAAAACACATGGATACTTCCTCACTATTCCTCTTTTGCACTACTTACCTATCTATCTATTTACTTTTTTATTATTGTAACATATTAATTTATTATGCTTACACTGTACTGCTAATACAAAACAAATAATTCTACCAGTTATGTCAGTGGCAATGAATCTGCCAGCTCATATCATTACCCTCCCTCAACTTCTTATTCTGACATCTGCCCCCTTCCTTTCTAGTCCTAATAAGGGGCGTCAGCTCAAAATCCCCTCCACAGATGCTGCCTGATTTGCTGAGTTCTTCCAGCATTTTGTGTGTGTTACTCAAGATTTCCAGCATCTGCAGAATCTCCTGTGTTTACGATACTGATTCGGACTCTGAAATATTCATTCCTTCCACAACCAGCACATCATAGGAGCAGTATATTTATCTACAACCTCAACTGCAGTCAGTTACTCTGCTTACTCAAATTTCAAAGTTCAAAGTAAATTTATTATCAAAGTACATATGTATCACCACATACAACCTTTGAGATTAATTTCATGCAGGCAGTCACAGTATTTTATCTCTTAAGCTCTCAACTTCTGTCATCAGGGAGGGCAAGGACAACAGGAGCATCGGGTGCACACTAGTTTCGGATGCCTCTCCAAGTCACACAGCATCTGACTTGGAAATATATACGTAGATGGTCTTTCGTCACTGTTTTTTCTAAATCCTGGAACTCCCTCACCAAATGCACTGTGAGAGCTCCTTTGTCAGAAAGACAGCAGAGTCAAGTCAAGTCAACTTTATTGTCTTGTGCAGAAATACGCTCAAGTACTTTAGGCAGTCATCGATCCCAGAGGATTATGGGTTTGTGCTTCTGGTGGACTGTGTCCTCTCCAGGGCGCAAGCCTGGATGGGAAGAGTTGAAGATCCAGCTGTTGCCCTTGCAGCAGGTCCCCCCTCTCCACGTCATTGGTGTAGTCCCAGGGAAGGGCAGCACTGATACAGCCTGGCATCAGTGTCATCACAGAGGTTGCCAGAGAGAAGTTGTAAGCAACATCAAACTGCCTTAGGGACCCCGGCTCCAGATTTCTTCCTCAGGGTTTACTCCCAAAGCCTTTCCCATGAGTGGGTATGGCCACAAGAGAGTGAGGTTTAAAATCAGTTTTCCTTCTGCTAGGTTTGTTGCTGTCTAAGGCTGACAAGCCCCACCTGCCCGGAGCAACTGGATTTGAGGCGCCAGTGGTCCACCTTTGCCCCTTCTCGTGTTGGTAGAGACAGTTTTGCCGGGCCTAGTAACTAAGCCTCACATGAAGGCCAAGAGTTGGACTTGGTTGTCAGAGGCTGTTGGAGATGAGCACCATTTGGAGCACCTTATAGGTAGTGGGAGCTTATCCCCACTACCACCCCTGGCGATGACAGCCTTACATACAATGAAAAACTTGGTTGCAACAGCACCAAAGACATGTTGATCCAGAAAACACACGGAACAGGAATTGCGCATAAATTGTACAAGGCAGTAAAGAAAAGGACTATGTTAAATAAATTAATACACAACCAGAGACAAGTGCATGTTGTGCAAGAGATGGTCCATAGTGTCCAGTTGCTGAGGTAGGTTTAGCGTAGTACAGGTTGGTTCAAGACCTCGATGGTTATAGGGAAGTATCTGCTCCTGAACTTGGTGGTGTGGTATGAAAGCAGGTTTCAGAGTTCAGCTCACCACTCCCTCCTCAAGGACAACTCTTGATAGGAAATAAATGCTGGCCATATAATCAATCCTCACATTCCAAAAATGAATAAATGAAAACAGAATCTGAGAAATTTACAGGGGAGGAAGTTTTTTGGCCATTGTATCCATGCCAGCTGTAACAACAGTGGGAAAAGCCTGTTCTCAATTGCCAGCCTCTAATTTACATTGTACAGATTACAATATTTCATGAGCATGTTCAAGCAAATTATTAATCTCCTTTGCAACTTTACAACCTCCCTCTTCAAGAATTGCCTATTCAAGTACAATCCTTCAACCTAATGTTTTAAACCCAGACACATTCTTCCATAAATTTGATACAAAGCCCTTCAAAATAGGGAACCTATCACCCCTTTTAAAGCTGGAAAGCATCATGTAAGTTGGCTTTCAGCGTTCTACAAATTCTCATTAAGGATTTAGCTTGTCTCAAATGTTTATGTGCTGATTACAGTAATTGCTGTTCATTTATTCAGGTTAGAATAGCCTTTTCTCTTGGCTCAACATAAACAGCTCTACTGCTTCTCTTCTCGTTCCTTCAGGAATTAATTCATGAAGGACAGACATTGGGCCTGTCAAGTCTAACACTTCTTCAGAAAAAAAGCGTTAGTTTGTTTCTGATTCATTGCATGCACATTTCAACATGATGTGTTGCAGAAAGTTTCTTTTGACTCATCACAAATTCTATTCAAAAGGAAACATCCAGAGAGAATAGTGTTAGAGTTTAAACCAGCTACATGTAAACCTTTTATATCTTTCAGTACATATCTCTTTCATTGTTCTGAACATTATTCTATTGATCCAAAAAATGGAACATAAGAAACATTGATTAACACAAGATATAGACAACAGACACAAAGAGTCTGAGAGGAATACTGATAGTACTTCGAGGTACGAGAAATCAAGAATAAGTTAACAAAATAGATTAGACAAGAATATAAATTTTACAAAAAAGATCCAAGAATGATGAAGAATCCTACTTCACTCATTGTCTCCTTGAAAAATATACACAAACTCATCACTCACTTTCAGACACCCAATGTGATCAAACGCAGCCAGTCTGTAGCTTTCAAAGAATGCCCTCAGTATATGATTATGTCTCTGAATAGGTTCCTTTTGTAAATATTCTCCCCTTGTCACAATGCAAGGATATATCAATACAGGGCAGAAGTAGGTCACCAGGCTCCTCAAGCCTGCCTTGTCTTTCAATATTATTATGGTCAATCTATCTCAGGCTTCATCTCCTCATCTATACCAGTTCCTCATGGCACTCAATTCCTTGATCTGATTCTAAAAAAAATCTACTTCCTCTTTAAATACCTGCACAGATCTAGCCTTCTTAACCTTCTAAGGTAGAATATTTAAAAAAATCATCTCTCACTGAGAGAAGAAATTCCTGTCCACCTCGGTTTTAAATGATCGTGTTCTATTTTCTAGCTCATATCAGTAGCCAAAATATTGCTGTCTTCTTCTTGTCCATCGCTCTGTGGCCTTCTCCAGGACTGGGATCACATTCTTCTTCCTCAAGAATGGCTTGACTTACTGCATTTACAAAAGAAATCTGCACATACCTCTTGAGAGCCCCAAAGTATCTGACACACCCATTGTCTGCTATCATCACTGCTCTATAAGGAAAACCCTGTTCATATGGTCAATCCCAAGACTCCTTCAAACAGCACCTCAAATCCAATCCCAGTGTCTATGATCACCCTTCAGGCAATATTTATGAAATGTAGAGACATGAACGAAACATCTTCCATTGAAAGCAGTAAGCCGAGGTATAGCAACGCATCAAAAGTATAATGCATACACCACATTGCTTTTAAAGATACTCACTGACAGTGCCTGAAAGTAGAATATTAATAGCAAGGAAGAGCTGCAGTGACAATATCAAGAAACTTTTTACAAAAAGGCTCAATGACAGATCTGGCCAGAGCTACCAACTGCAGAGAATGTAGTGACATTCTTGAAGGGGAAATTTAACACAGCATCATCAGAAACTGGCAAACGAGAGCAATTTCCAGTCCTTTTGGAATTTGTTATTCTGGGAATGTTTACTGCAGAATGGCTGTTGAGAGAGTCAGTACCAACAACAATGGAGCAAATTTGTTGTACCTGCTGAGCATATAGATAAACAAATATATAGATAGTTATACCTATATTTACACTGATGGGTATAATTTTCAAATTCTTGTATTGGTATGTTTTTTGTGGACATTTCTGCGTTATATTTTGCATTTAAATTGTACTTTAACTCACTGACTATACACAGCCAATTCAAAAAGCATAACCCATTTCCATGGTACAGTAACATAATCAGATCTCATGTCCTATTCCCTTCTCTCAGTTCCTTTGCCTTTGCCGCATCAGTTCTCAGATGAGGCTTTCCATTATAGAACGTCTGATATGTCTTCTTTTTGCAATAAACAGTGTTTCCCGTTCACCACAATCAATGCGCCCTCACCTGCATCTCCTCTATTTCCTCCAAATCTGCTCCTACCCGCTTTCCCAACTCATTATAACAGGGCAGGGATCCACTTGACCTCACCTTCTACCTCATGAGCCTTCATATCCAGCACATCATTCATATAAGTCCCACCAACTCCAATGGGATCCTATCATGACATATCTTTTCCTCAACCACCACCCCCCCACACACCTACATTCCACAGGGATTGCCCTCTATGTGACTCCTCTTTCTAGTCATTCCTCTGCACAGATCTCCATCCTGGCACTTATCTCTGCTAACATGACAAGTGCTACACGAACATCTCCTCTCTCACCACCATTCAGGGCCGTAAACAGTCCTTCCAGGTAAGGCGCCATTTCACTGTGAATCTGTTGGTGTCATTTACGGTATCTGGTGCTCCCAATATGGCCTCCTCTACATCAGTGAGACCAGACACAGACTGGAGGATTGTTTGCCGAACACCTTTGCTCTGCCTGTTTTAAATGGAAGGATCTCCGAGTGGTCACCCATTTCAATTCAACTTCCCATGTCTGTCCATGGCCTCCTCTACTGCCATGATGAAGCCAAACATTGGCTGGATGAGTAACCCTTCATATTGTGTCTGGGTAGTTTCCACCCTGAGGCATGAACATTGATTTCGATATCTACCAGGAACTAGTCTGCTCTACTTCTTCCCCACTTTTGTTTGTCCATTCTGCTGGTCTGCTCACCTTCTTCTCTTCTCCTCCACACTCATGATCTCCCAATGATTCCCTTTCTCCTTCCCTTTACTCCGCTGTGCTGTCCTATCAGATTTCTTCTTCAACCTTTACCTCTTAGGGTTAGGGTTAGGGTTAGTTATACAAGATATTAAGAGGAATAGATAGAGTGGACAGCCAGCGCCTCTTCCCCAGGGCACCACTGCTCAATACAAGAGGATATGGCTTTAAGGTAAGGGGTGGGAAGTTCAAGGGGGATATTAGAGGAAGGTTTTTTACTCAGAGAGTGGTTGGTGCGTGGAATGCACTGCCTGAGTCAGTGGTGGAGGCAGATACACTAGTGAAATTTAAGAGACTACTACACAGGTATATGGAGGAATTTAAGGTGGGGGTAATATGGGAGACAGAGTTTAAGGGTCGGCACAACATTGTGGGCCAAAGGGCCTGTACTGTGCTGTACTATTCTATGTTTAAAAAAGGAGGGAGAGAGAAACCGGGGAACTATAGACCGGTTAACCTAACGTCGGTGGTGGGGAAACTGCTGGAGTCAGTTACCAAGGATGTGATAACAGCACATTTGGAAAGCGGTGAAATGATCGGACAAAGTCAGCATGGATTTGTGAAAGGAAAATCATGTCTGACGAATCTCATAGAATTTTTTGAGGATGTAATTAGTAGAGTGGATAGGGGAGAACCAGTGGATGTGGTATATTTGGATTTTCAAAAGGCTTTTGACAAGGTCCCACACAGGAGATTAGTGTGCAAACTTAAAGCACACGGTATTGGGGGTAAGGTATTGGTGTGGGTGGAGAATTGGTTAGCAGACAGGAAGCAAAGAGTGGGAATAAACGGGACCTTTTCAGAATGGCAGGCGGTGACTAGTGGGGTACCACAAGGCTCAGTGCTGGGACCCCAGTTGTTTACAATATATATTAATGACTTGGATGAGGGAATTAAATGCAGCATCTCCAAGTTTGCGGATGACACGAAGCTGGGCGGCAGTGTTAGCTGTGAGGAGGATGCTAAGAGGATGCAGGGTGATTTGGATAGGTTGGGTGAGTGGGCAAGTTCATGGCAGATGCAATTTAATGTGGATAAATGTGAAGTTATCCACTTTGGTGGCAAAAATAGGAAAACAGATTATTATCTGAATGGTGGACGATTAGGAAAAGGGGAGGTGAAACGAGATCTGGGTGTCATTATACACCAGTCATTGAAAGTGGGCATGCAGGTACAGCAGGCGGTGAAAAAGGTGAATGGTATGCTGGCATTTATAGCGAGAGGATTCGAGTACAGGAGCAGGGAGGTACTATTGCAGTTGTACAAGGCCTTGGTGAGACCACACCTGGAGTATTGTGTGCAGTTTTGGTCCCCTAATCTGAGGAAAGACATCCTTGCCATAGAGGGAGTACAAAGAAGGTTCACCAGATTGATTCCTGGGATGGCAGGACTTTCATATGAAGAAAGACTGGATGAACTGGGCTTGTACTCGTTGGAATTTAGAAGATTGAGGGGGGATCTGATTGAAACGTATAAGATCCTAAAGGGATTGGACAGGCTAGATGCAGGAAGATTATTCCCGATGTTGGAGAAGTCCAGAACGAGGGGCCACAGTTTGAGGATAGAGGGGAAGCCTCTTAGGACCGAGATTAGGAAAAACTTCTTCACACAGAGAGTGGTGAATCTATGGAATTCTCTGCCACAGGAAACAGTTGAGGCCAGTTCATTGGCTATATTTAAGAGGGAGTTAGATATGGTCCTTGTGGCTACGGGGGTCAGGGGGTATGGAAGGAAGGCTGGTGCGGGGCTCTGAGTTGGATGATCAACCATGATCATAATGAATGGCGGTGCAGGCTCGAAGGGCCGAATGGCCTACTCCTGCACCTATTTTCTATGTTTCTATGTTCTATGTTCTTCCATCTATCAAATCCCAGCTTCTCACGTTGTTCCGCGTTGCCCCCAACAACGCACTTTCCCTCTTATCTGCTCTAACCTATTGCTTGCCAGCTTCTACTACTCCCACTCCCCACCCCCCACTTTCTTATTCTGTCCACTTTCTTTCTAGTCTTGACTAGCAATGTCAACTATTTATTGCCCTCCACTGATGTTGCCTAACCTGCAGGGTTCCTCCAGCAATGTTTTTTTTTTGTATTGCTCATGTATTATCTGCTCTGGATCACAGGTAAAAGCTCAAGGTTTCTATAAGACCATACGATATAGGAGCAGAATTAGGCAACTTGGCCCATTTCATCATGGCTCATCCATTTCCCTCTCAGCCCCAATCTCCTGCCTTTTCCGCAAAACCCTTCATGCCCTGACTGATCAAGAATCTATCAACCTTTGCTTTAAATATAACCAATGACTTGGCTGACGCAGCCACCTGTGGCAACAAATTCCACAGATTCACTGCTCTCTGGCTGAAGAAGTACCTCCTCATCTTCGTTTTAAATGCACATCCCTCTGGTCCTGGACTCCCCCACAAAAGGAAACATTCTCTCCACATTCACTCCATCAAGGCCTATCAACATTTGATAGGTTTCATCGAGTCCCCCATCATTCTTCAGAATTCCAGTGAGTACAGGCCCAAAGCCTCCTATGGTAACCCTTTCATTCCTGGAATCATTCTCGTGAACCTCTTCTGAATCCTCTCCTGTTCTAGTACTCTAATCCTTGTTACTGTACACCTAGATACTTCCATGGACTCAGATTCAGCTTTTCTTTCTTCATTTACACACCTACATATTACACCACAGAGGGATGTCATTCAGCCCATCCAGTCCATGCCAGATCAATCTGAATACCCCCTTCCGTTTCTCCTTTTTCCCTTATAGTCCAATGGATTATGCTTTCTCACACACAGCCACAAACTCCCCACTTGATCATTTTGCCAAAGTAAACCAAAAAACCTACCATTACTGATGTGGGCGGAAACCAGAATCCTCAGGGAAACCTACGTAGATAACTGGAAGAATGTTGAAGCTCCACACAGACGGAGGTCAAGAACAAACTCAGCTCCCTGGAGCTGTGAAACAATTCTACCAGGTGACTGAAAACAGATCTCACAAACGGAAGGTTTTCCTTTAAACCCTCTCTACACTCTTTCAATGAAATTCTACTCTCACTGATGACAGCTCATCAACCAATGGAACAAATGTTCCTTATTGACAATAAGCCCATTAGTAGTGCCACTCATTATTATCAGAAGGGTAAAACTTCTTTTGTACTAACTTCCAAGGGAAGAGCTTTCAATTTGATGGAGATATACAGAGATGTTTCTGGTTTTCCTCGTTCCCTGGTGCTTTGCAAAACCATTTCCAATTCTTCCTTTCTCCAATCAAAAGAGAATAAATTTGTCTTGAAACACTCTAGGCCAAAAAATTCTGTACAGGGGAATAGAATATGTACATCACTGGAAAAGAATTAAACTACCAATGTGTTATATCTCCTCTAGTAAACCAGACAATGTGTCCTAGATTCTTCATTATTGAGTAATTTTATAAAAATTAACATGGTAGGACATTTCATAAATCAGCATTTGGCAGCTTGAGGAACTGAATGGCCAATATCAGCTGTAATTAATAATTTACATTAAATATTATTCTAAATCTGCCCAGACTGCTATTCTTCTCTCTTCAGTTTGAATTTATTAGGATAATCCGGATCCCTCACATATCATATTTGTCAGTCCGATTCATGCTGAAGCTCTAAGTAGTCACATAGCACACTGGGTTGAACTGAAAAGGAGGAAGAGCGAATGTCTTCTCTATCAGCTGCAAGGGTCCTAGATGAAGTAAAACCCAGACCACCTCAACTCACTGCAATGGAGCATGGGACATTGTAGACAACTGGTTACTAAGCAATAAACATGAACATTAAAGTTTGGATTTGATTCATAAACTGATGCAAAATGCCTCACACAAATTAATGAGGAAGCACACATCAGAAGGTTGAATTTGGGGGCATAAATAGGTAAATTAGTTTACTGCTGTCACATGTACAGAGGTCAAGTGAAATATTATTGTCTGGCAAGCCATCCATATAGGCAATTTCACCATATCATGCATTGAGGTGGCACATGGGAAACAATAATAGAATGCAGAATCATGCGTCATGATTACAGAAAATATGCAGTGCAGATTGATAGTGAGGTGCAATATCATAACGAGGTAGTCTGTGAGGTCAAGATATAATTTTTATTGTACTAGGGGACCATTCACTAAACTGTGACAGCAGGATAGAAGCTGTCTTTGAACCTGGAGCAACATGCTTTCTTACTATTTTATCTCATGCCCGATGGGAGGGATAAGAACAAAAATGTCCAGAGTTGTGGGGTCTTTGATTATACTGGCTGCCAGAAAGAGACGGCAAAAGGTTTAGACAGAGTCCATGGAGAGGAGGTTGGCAATTGTGATGTGCTGAGCTGTGTTTGCAACTCATTGCAGTTTCTCCAGCCCTGGTCAGAGCAGTTGCCGTACCAAGGCATAATGCATCCAGATGTTATCTGTGGTGCTTCTACAGTACTGTACACAAGTCTTAGGTATATCTATATCTATATAGTTAGGGTGCCTAAGATTCTTGCACGGTACTGTATGTGACTGCCATATCTGAACTAAGTGATCTTTACTGTGCTGTCACTGCTTGCTTGCAGAGCAGAGTTGCATTTGTCTACAAGAATATTTGGAGATCCAGTTCCAAGACATCACTGACACGTTCACCGAAGTATATAATAAGTGTGGCCCTTCACTAGAGATCCTCAAGACAAAGGACTTCTTCAAACCTACCCCACTGTACAATACCAGCCTCGGGCAATAAACGTCCATGAGAAAACCTTGGAAAAAAAGGACCACATCAGCTATTGCTAAGTATTTGTAATATACTTAAGTAGGGTAAAGAAATTTGATATGTCCGCATTGTCCCTTAACAATTTTTATCAATGTACCATAGAAAGCATTCTGTCTTGATCCATACCAGCTTGGTACAGCAACTTTTCTGTACGTCACTGCAAGAAACTGCAGAGAGATGTGGACACAGCTCAGCACATCATGGAAACTACTGTCCCTTCCATGGACACTGTGTATACTTCTCACTGCCTCAGTAAAGCAGCCAGCGTAGTCAAAGATCCCGCCCACCCCAGTATTTCTCTCCTCAACCCCCTCCCATCCAGCAGGAAGAAGATATGAAAGTTTGAAGGAAATTGCAACCAGATCAAGAACAGCTTCTACCCTATTTCTTTCTGACTCTTGAATAGACATCTTGTGTGATAAGACTTCTCAATCTACCTTATTATTGTGTTTTATTGTTTTCCTGCACAGCTTTCTCTGTAGCTTTTACACTTTATTTTGCACTGTTATTGTTTTACTTCGTTCTGTCTCAATTCACAATGTAATAAATTGATCAATCTGAACAGAGTGCAAGACAAGCATTTAAGTGTATCTTGGTCCATGTGAAATTCATAAACATTATTTTACTAACATCAGCAATAACATTACTGACATCTCTTCCGGTACCCCATTGTAGAACTAGATGAAGCTACGGAAAAATATTCTCCTCCTATCCCTTCTGATATTTTTGCTCAGCTCTTTAAATGCAAGTTCTCTGGTTAACACATCTCCTGCCAATGGAAACAGTTTCTCCCCATTTCCCTGTTATAGAACATCAATAATAAGCACTTCTATAAATCTCCCCTCAAACTTCCCATTCTCATAAGAATAATGCCAGCAACTCTGTTATCATCAGACCATTCCTGACACTACTCTGGTAGCTATCATTTCATGCATTCCTAAGCAGTGTCATCATTTCTGAGTCTTCCTGTGGGTATCCCATGTCTTAAAGGCTTACCATAAACTTATCCTTGTACCAGATGCCATTATCCATGAAGCTGAAGTTACTCTGTGCCTACAATATTCAGTTACAATTTCATTAAAAACAAAGTTGGAAAGGAGCCTTATTTTGATGTTAAAATCTAATGGATTTAAGAATTATTGCGGCATTGAAAACTAATACTATTTTGTGCTGCTTCAAAAATGCAATGAGCTAGTTATAAACATTCGTGAATTCAATTGAAGATACAACGAAACCTTGACAGATCCAACACTCATAATCCCCTTCAATACATTGGCTTCTGCATTTAGAGATGATACAAAGTAAGGTCAAGAGCAAACTACTCAGCCCTTGAGCTTGTTGTGCTATACAATTAGATTATACTCTTCCGTCGAATCACCTTGATCCACTAAACCTAAATATCATTATTTTTTCAAAAATCCATCATCTTCAGTTTTGAAGTATTCTATTGATCCCTTGACTTAAGCACATTTTGTTGGGAGAGATGGCTTCAGATTTCCATTGTGTCTTGTGTGATGCAGTATAATATTTCCAGACATCGTACATGATCTGCCTCTTTCTAACTTTGTTAGATTGCTTTATTGAGGACCCCTTCCACAACAGGGGAGCTTTTCTTAATTAATTAAATTTTACTCAATCATAGTCATACAGCAGGCAAAAAAGCCCAATACCCCATCAAGTTCACAGTAATGATTTACATTAACTGTGCCCCAACTTATTTTATTCTCCCCCACATTCACATCCTCGAAATTCTACTGTTCATTTGCATACAGAACAACATGCAATGGTCAATTAACCTTCTAACATGATGCACACCTTTGGGATATTGGAGGAAAGAGGAGCACGTGGGGTGAAACCATACCATCACAGGGAAAACGTGAAAACTCCACACAGACAGCATCTGAGATCAGGATTGCACAGTGAGGCAGCATGTCTACTGGTTGCTCCACTGAGCTCTCACCTTAAGCACCTCATGGCACATTCGAGAGTGGTATAGTGGCACAGAGAGCAGGTTGCAGCTCCAGCCACCTGGGCTGAATGCCATCCTCTGCTAATGCCTATGCGTTAAAGTGACAGGTCATTGGTCCACCGCCAGATTGCCCCTCCTGTGTGTATGAGTAGTGGAAGTTTGGTGGAATGGAAGAATAGAAGTGAATTAGCATAGGATTAGCCTGAAACCATGCTCAATGATGGTCTGAAGGACTTGATGTATGACTATGTGATTCAGGCAAATCGTGCTCCGAGCTTGTACATGGAAGTGTTTACAAGCCTGAAAATGCAATTCTTTTGGTCTCTGTGTCAGTGAGGCAATTTTTACTGCATTTCTTCAAAACTGGGAGTGTGGTGCCCAAAATTGAACTAAGCACTAAGGACTCACTTTCAAGAACTCTACAAGTTATGTTCTGAGTATTATTTATTTGTTTGTTGTTTGCTTATTTTGTATTTACACAGTCTGTCTTCTTTTGCACATTGGTTGATTGTCAGACTTTATTTCTGTGTGGTTTTTTTCTATTGATTCTGTTGATTTCCTTTATTCTACTGTGAATGCCTGCAAAAAAATGAGTCTCAGGGTAATATATGGTGACATGTACGTACTTTGGTAATAAAATTACCTTGAATATAGAACTTTGAAAAATGAACGTGGTTACATATATTAATAGATGTAAAGCTCCTCTAATTTATTTTATGTCAGAACTTTCATACATTCGTGAAAACATTTTGTTGTGATGCAAATTGTAGAGTTAAAAATATCTTTAAAAAGGTATTATTCTGTTCACTATATTTAAGGCAATCGGGTGTAGAGCAGCGGAAAGTAATTTAACAGATGAGGTGTTAGTGAAGCAGCAGACTTTAACTAGAAGATAAATGGGTCGAGATGTAAATCAGGGAGAGGTATTAGACTTACAGTGATGTTGATCTGTTTTGTCAATCATAAAGAAGCAGAATTTAAGTTGTGATTTTACACCTTGTACTTTACAGATTTTGGGCTTTCCTTTCATCAATGTCTACTCATTGAGTATAGGATCAGTTTACTTCCTGTGACACTAGCCCAAATAGAGCAAAGGTGGCTCCTGCAAATGTTCACAACAGGAATTCTGCAGATGCTGGAAATTCAAGCAACACACATCAAAGTTGCTGGTGAACGCAGCAGGCCAGGCAGCATCTCTAGGAAGAGGTACAGTCAACATTTCAGGCCGAGACCCAAGTCTCGGCCTGAAATGTTGACTGTACCTCTTCCTAGAGATGCTGCCTGGCCTGCTGCGTTCACCAGCAACTTTGATGTGTGTTCCTGCAAATGTTCGTTGTTGTGGGTGTTCTCCCTTGCTGAAAGTCATATCACTCAGTGTACCTGAAGACATTCCTTGCACCAGAAGACATTCCTTGCACCTGTACATCACTACCAAAGGCAGTATGATTATATTTTGCATCTGTGCCCACAGATCTCAGACTCTTTTCCTCATGGAAACATCCTCTTCATGTCTACTTTATCCAGGCCTTTCAGTATGCAGCAGGTTTAAAATGACATCCACCCTCATCCTTCTGAACTCCATCCAGTGCAGGCACAGAAACATCAAACACTCCTCATATGTTAAGCCTGTCAGTCCTGAGATCATTCTTGTTGAAACTCATCAAAACCCCCACCAGGGCCAGCACATCCTCCTTCAGATACGAGGCCCAAAATTGCTCAGAGTTTTCCAAACACAGTCTGACCAATGCTTTCCTCTCAAAATGAATGCCAACATTGCATTTGTCTTTTCTACTGACTCAACCTGCAGGTTAACATTGAGGGAATCCTGAACTAGGACTCCCAAGTCCCTTTGCAATTCAGATTCCTGAATTTTCTCCCTATTTAGAGAACAGTCTACAGTACATCTCTGTTCTTCCTACCAAAGCACATAACCCCATACTTTATTATACAGTATTCCATCTGCACCATCAGATGACAGATTGCACATTGCAATTGTCCATGGCCATTCATACTTAATGGCTAGGTTGTTGAAACAGCTTCATAGATTGGTTAAGAGGCAAATGTATTCATATAGGATTCAGGAAAAAGAAGCCAAAGGAACAGGTTTCATAGGACAACACTCCACTGGACAGAACATTTAGCTCATGATGTTGTTTGCTTTTTTAAGTTACATGAATCAACCGACTATGTTCTTCTGATTATGTGATGGCTTCAGCATCTGCTCACCACTGCTTTTCATTTAGAAACATATAAACCTAGAAAAACATACAGCACAATACAGGACCTTCGGCCCACTAAGTTGTGCCAAATACGTTCCTATCTTAGAACTACTTAGGCTTTACCCATAGCCCTCTATTTGTCTAAGCTCCATGTAGCCATCCAGGAGTCTCTGAAAAGATCCTATCGTATCCAACTCCACCACCACCAGCAGCTGCCCATTCCACGTACTCACCACTCTGCGTAAAAAAACTTACCCCTAACATCTCCTCTGTACCTACTTCCAAGCACCTTAAAACTATGCCCACTCGTGATAGCCATTTCAGCCCTGGGGAAAAGCCTCTGACTATCCACACAATCAATGGCTCTCATTATCTTGTACACCTCGATCAGGTCATCTTTCATCCTCTGTCTCTCCAAGGAGAAAAGGCTGAGTTCACTCAACCTGTTCTCATAAGGCATGCTCCCCAATCCAGGCAACATCCTTGTAAATCTCCTCTGCACCCTTTCTAAAGTTTCCACGTCCTTCCTATAGTGAGGCGACCAGAACTGAGCACAGTACTCCAAGTGGGGTCTGACCAGGGTCCTATATAGCTGCAACATTACCTCTCGGCTCGTAAACTCAATCCCACGATTAATGGAGGCCAATGCATTTAAGGTCTTCTCCCATCTGTTTTGGCTCCACACATAGATTTCCATTCTGGTCTTCCAAAGGATCAATTTTGTCCCTTGCGATCTTTTGCTATGCTCTTGACATCTAACAAAATTACACTGAACCCATTTGGAAAATACTGCCTAAGATCAATAAAGAAAAATAACCAAGGGGAACTGATATATGTTCAATTAAAATAGACCAGAGAACATGCAGATAATTCATCACAGATAGATTCATACAGGTTTACTATGATAGGATGATCATAGAGTCATAGAAAACTATAGAACGGAAACAGGCCTTTAGAACCATTTAAACTACCCAGATCACAGCCTTCCATACTCCTCCCATCCACATACCTATCCAAGCTTCTCTTAATCATTCAAATTGAAATTGTGTCCACCACTTTTGCTGGCATTTCGTTCTACACTTCACCACTCTCTGAATGAAGAAGTTTCCCCTCATGTTTCCCCAGAAATATTGCCCCCTTCATCCTTAACCCATAACCTCTGATTGTAGTCTCACCCAACCTCCGTGGAAAAAGCTTGCTTACATTTATTGCATCTATATGATGTGTAATTTTGTATACCTCTATCAAAACTGCACCCCCCCCCAGTCTTCTATGCTCTGAGGCATAAAGTTCTAACCTATTCAATCTTTCCTTATAACTCAGATCCTATCATCCTGACAATATCCTTGTATTTTTTTCTCTATACTCTTCCAATCTTATTTACATCTCTCCTGCAGTTAGGTGGCTAAAACTGCACACAATACTCCAAATCAAGCCTCATCTACATCTTATACAACTTCAATATAACATTTTAATTCAATACTGATCTATGGAGACCAATGTGTCAAAAGCTTTCTTTATGACCCCACCTATCAGTATCACCACTTTCAATGAATTATGGACCTGTATTCCTCGAACCCTTTGTTCTACTGCAGTCCACAGTGGCCTAGTGCTCACTGTGTAATACCTACCATTGTTGGTCCTCCCAAAGTGCAACACCTCACACATGTCTGCATTAAATTCCATCTGCCATTTTTCCAGCTGGATCAGATAACACTGCAAGCTTTGAAAGTCTTCCTCTATGTCCACTATACTCCCAACCTCGGTGTCATCCACAGATTTGCTGATCCAGTTAACCACATTATCATCCAATTGTTGATAGAGATGACAAACAACAGTATCTGTTATCCTTGCAGCACTCCACTAATCACAGGCCTCCAGTCAGAGAGGCAACCATCTACTACCACTCTGCCATCTCCCACAAAGCCAATGTCTAATCCAATTTGCTACCGTATTTTGACGCTAAGTCACTGAACCTTCTTGACCAACCTCCCATGCAGGACCTTTTCAAATACCTTGCTAAGGTCCATGTAGACAACACCCACTGCCCTGCCTTCATCAATTTTCATGGTAACTTACGCAAAAAGCTCTATAAGGTTTGTTGAACACAACCTACCATGCACAAAGCCAAACCGACTATCCCTAATCAGTCCGTCTATCCAAATACTCATATATCCAGTCTCTTAGAATACTTTCCAATAACTTTCCCACTTCATCATTTCAATGCAAGCAAGCACTTCAACTGAAATACTAATGAGTGAACATGAAAATATTGTGGAGCCAAGAGTGTAGAAGACAGCTAGAAGACTTTGTGCCAAAGTAGATCAAGTTGCGACTGAACAGTTAACTTTAATGTTTTTTTTCTTATATTTGTTTTTCATTATTAATGGAAGAATGTAACACATTCCAGTAGTATTTACACTCACAACTAAATTAGTTGTTAGCAGTTGTAAATTACATTGCTAAATTATTAACATTAATGAATCATGGTTATAAACAGCAGAATGCAGACATTTCAGACATAGAGAGAAAGCAAAGTCAATAAAACAATTTTCAAACTGAACAAAAATTTAATCCTTGCTGTGTACAGTACACTCAGTATCCATTTCATTAATTACACCTTTATACCTGCTCGATAATGGAAATTACTAATCAGCCAATCACGTGGCAGCAACTTAATGCATAAAAGCATACATACATGGCCAAGAAGTTCAGTTGTTATTCAAACCAAACACCAGAATGGGGAAAAAATGTAATCTAAGTGATTTCAGCGGTGGACAGACTGGTTTCAGTATCTCAGAAACTGCTGATCTCCTGAGATTTTCATGCACAACAATACCTAGAGCTTACAGAGAATTGTGCTAAAAACAAAAACCAGCCAGTGAGTGGCAGGTCTGTGGGCAAAAGCAGCTTGTTAATGAGAGAGGTCAGAAGAGAATGAGCAGACTGGTTCAAGACAACAGTAGCATTACAGCAGTGGTGTGCAGAAGAGCATCTCTGAACACACAAGATGTTCATACTTGAAGAGGATGGGCTCCAGCAGCAGGCAGCAGATGACCACAAACATACTCACAGTGGCCACTGGTTGTGTAAGTGGTGTGTTAATGCGTAAAGTCCTCCTTCTAAATTTTGATTGCTGTGTGATTCAGTACAAATGCACTATGATATTACACATGTAACACATGGACTGAGGACAAATCTCTGAGTATCCTTTAATTGGAAACTTCTGCCTTGCATCTTCATCTTATATTGGTCAGTATACCACTGTTGTTACAATCATGATTCAGAAATACCGCAGGGAGCTCGCAGGATGCCTGTCCCAAGCTATTACCTTCAGTGGATATTCCTTGCATTGGAATTCACTTTCAAGAATTCTGACCATCAGATACAATTAATCAACTAACATTTACCAAACAGAAGGCAAACATAAATCTCCAGCATGAAAATGAAGGAGAGAAAACATCAACAGTGTGAGACCATTACATAAAATTAAAAAGAATTTACAACCATTCACAGGATTAGTCCACGTGGGTATTTATTGAACAGGACACAACCTCACATTGCTTTCAACATTTTTTTTTTAATCACAGCCTAAAGTGCATTTAGGCTGCTAACCCAACAATAAAGTGGTGGTTCCATATTTCATATTTTCTAGATGAAATGTCTGAATTCCCAGTCAGATGTCATTTCTATGACCTTCAGATTAGTTTTCCTCTTAACTTTCTTTTTAACAATCCTAACAAACTCATGCAAAATATTAACAACCTCCTTGAAAGCCTTATCCCTACGCCATGCCATGAGTCATCAACGGTATCGGTGACTGGGCACTTAAAGCAGTGGTCCCCAACCACCGGGCCGCGGACTGGTACTTGGCCGCAAAGCATGTGCTACCGGGCTGCGAGGAAACAATATGATTTGGCGATATGAAACGATATGAATCAGCTGCACCTCTCCTCATTCCCTGCCACGCCCACTGTTGAACTTCAACCCAGCCCCCCCCACCCCACTGTCGGCCGGTCTGCAAGATTATTGTCAATATTAAACCGGTCCGCGGTGCAAAAAAGGTTGGAGACCCCTGATTTAGAGAAAAGGGAAGAAAATGGTTACAGAGAGAAACTCCACATGAACAAATAACAATACACAGCTTTACTCTGATTATAAGTCTAAATATTTTTGGTATAGAATTGAAAAGTTCAACAGAAATGTACTTGCAGAAAAGTCCTGCTTTAAATATGAAGTTCTCTTAAAGTTTTAAACTGAGTGTCTACTGGTTAGTCGCCATTACCATGCAGTGCTAATTTCTAATGTATGTGGAACATGATCAATGATTTTCATAAACAAATTCAAATGAAAATGGTTAAATTAATCCTGCAACTTCAATTACAAAATTACAATTGCATAGCTTAGAGCTTTGCGACAATTCAATTCAATCATTTATTTATAAATAAACAACTGGAGTTAAATGGCATCCCCCTATTCATTTCTGATTAATTACTTTTCTGTTGTTTCATGATGTATGCTTACCACATGATAGTTTGTTAACCAGTATGGATATCTAAACTCCCTGCTTTTCAGCTGCACTACTTTCTCCTTCATCAGTTTAAGCAATGCACTTTCTACCCATCACTACATCCTTATTTTGGCTTACTATCTTCTCTGTGCTTCAGATCTTCACCAATTACCTTGTGTTTCTGCTTCAACTTACCGAGAAACCTCTTTCACCTTTTCAACTGTAAGCAAGTAATTTTCACTTACAGTCTTTGCATTGGTCTGAAGGGTTTGGATTTGAACCAACATATCTGAGAGTCACCTACCTGTCTCCATTGCTATCACGGTGATATTGTGCCATCCCGCAGTTTCCCGATCCAATCTTTTGACAATTGTGATCTGTCCAGTGTTTGCATCCACATTAAATATTCTCTCCAAGTCAGTGTTACGGTCGATAGAGTACCTGTCAAATTCCCATCAGACAACAGTGAGTTAAGACCATTGCTGAAATTCATAACTTAGAATACTCAGAGCTGGCTTAACAAGAAAAATACAGCAGAACTGTTATTCAGTCAGTGCTTGTGTCAGCTTGGGGAAACAAAACAGTAATGTATCTAAAGGCCTGATATGTCATACAGTAATAGAGAAATACAGCATGGAACCTAACCAAATGGTCTATGCTGACCATGACGTCCCTCATGCTACTTCCATTTGTCCTTGCTTCACCAATATCCCTCTAAAACCCTCCTATACATGGACTTAACAAACTATGTATGGGAGGTGGTGCTGGAGGAGATACCCTAGGGCAGGTGACCTCTGGTGGAGAATTAAAGAGAAGATGAGAAAGTTGGGTAGAAGGGGCAAAATCAAGACCAGGAGTACAAGTAATTAGGACAGGGTGGTTAGAACTTGGTAGGGAGTAACGCATAGCCTCTTCTCCCTCATCTGGAGAAAATGTCATGGATTCGCAGAGATCTTTAATCACGACCATCTCTCAGGAAAGAGGAAAATCCGATTGCAGTAACTACAGAGGGATCTCTCCGCTGCTCTCCTTAAGAAAAGTCACTGCTTGTGTCCACCTCAACCCTATCCTCCCTTTTGTAGAATAGCTGCTTCCTCCAGTGATTGATGTTACTACCAGAGCCACATCAATCACTGCACCTGGCAGTGATTCTCTTTTAATTTTCAAAGAGAATCAATTGGAAGAGATGGTGAGGAATCCTACTGAAGTTTGGCTGATATTACATAAGCATCTCCCTTTTTTTCTGCTATACAATGGTGTGATGAAGACATGACATTTCTATCCAATGGGTCCAAAGGGACCAAATAAGACTGCCTTTGCTTCAACTACTGTATTTTCTCAATCTTTTTCCCTTCAGTTTTTCTCCTCAGCTTCCCCATTGAAGTGGAGTTAATCTATAGGTCAAGTGGGTAAGTAATGAACCTATGTTGCCTCCAAGCCAGAGCCAAGGTCACTCTAACCTCAGTCCTCGCGTGCAGTAAGAAAACTTACCCCGCAAATGGGGCCACTCAGAGACCAATGTTGATCTATTTGCTGATACGTGAAGTAAAATTGACCTTACATCAAACATCCAAAAGATAAAGTTCATCCATTAATCTGCCCCATTTCAAAGTAATTGTTTAGTAGAACCCTCTGCTTCATTGACCAACCGAACGCAACGTCTTCAATTAAGAATAAACAAACTGCTGTTGAAACGTAGAGAACTGAGCAGCATCTGTAAATGCAAAGGACAGTTGGCATTTCAGGTTGAAACATAGCATCAGGACTTCCAGCATAAAGGGGAGATAGCCAGTATAAAGAGGCCTTTTCCATTTCTTCCTTTATTGGCCTTTGTCTATTCAATAAAAATACAAAAAGTTCTTCCTTCCATTGCTTTCTATCATCGAGCACATTACTCATCTCAGTCCTATTACTGACATCCTCACCTACTGCATACTCCAGTATATAGGTTTATGATGTACTGGCTCATGGAAACAAAAACAATCCTGCTGTTCCTGGTCCCTATTTCCGTGAAGTTTTATATCTATCTCTTGTCCATTCCACATGTCCATCAGTTCCTCATTCTAGCAGAAACCTCTTCCTCCTTCAGTGATCTGTCCAGCATTTTTCAACAGTACTTAATATTCTAAGCGACTCCACACTTGAAGTCAAAATAAAGTGTTCAAAATGTCACATTGTATTTATATTGTCTGTAGCAGATGTTTTTACCTGAAACTAAACGTCCCTTCTCTATTACTATGGATCTTAGTCTAGGTTTGCAAAATAATTTCTCCATTTAGACAGAAACTCAATGCATTCAGTTTTTTTCCTTTCATTGGAGAATCAAAAAATGGTGGGTATTGGTTTAAGGTGAGAGGAGAACAATTTCATGGAAACTTGAGGAGCAAAGTTATTTTTCATACAAAGGACAGCATGTATGTGAAATGAGCTGACAGAAAGTGATAAGGCAAGTACAACCATGATTTTAAAAAACAGTTGGACTGGTCATGGATTAGAAGTATTTTGAACACTATGGGCCAAACACTGGTAAATGGGTCTAGTTTGGGTGGGGCACCTTGGTTGACATGGGTCAGTTTCGTTAAAGAACATGCTTCCATGCTACTTAAGTCTATGATTGTACCTCCGTGTCAGAAAGGCTTGGTGCTTCCAACTGCTGATTCTTACAAGCAGAAAAATGAAGCATTTACATTCTCTCATGACAGAGCAGCAAAGTCATTAGTGATCATCCTCAGTAAAAACAGAAACATAAGAAAGTATCAAAATCAGAATTCAAATAAGGATTTGTCAATGACATAATTTGTGAAATTTGTTGATGGCAGTACTGGGCAGGCATAACAAATTACTATAAGTCACATAGATAGATAGATATGGAATAGATAAATAAATAGGCAAATAATAAATAAACATAGATGGTTAAATAGATAAACAAACAAACATATAAATAAATAATGCAATATAAGTATAGTGAGGTAGTGTTCATGAGATAATAAATAGTTTAAGAATACAATGAGGGGAAGAAGCAGTTCCCGAAATATTGAGTGTGGACCTTCTATCTCAAATATCACTTCCTTGATGGTAGCAATGAAAAGAGGGTATGTCCCTGATGAGGAGGGATCTTAAAGATGGATGCCACCTTTGTAAGCCACTGCCTTTGGAACAATGTCTTCAATGGTGGGGAGTCTTGTGCCTGTGATGGAGCTGGCTGACTCTGAGCCCTCTGAAGCCTTTAAGAATCCTGTGCATTGTTGCCTCCATACCAGATGGTGATGTAACC
The DNA here is from genome assembly GCF_030028105.1 of Mobula birostris. NCBI lineage: Eukaryota > Metazoa > Chordata > Chondrichthyes > Myliobatiformes > Myliobatidae > Mobula > Mobula birostris. Next base: position 19,620,267 of record NC_092371.1, on the reverse strand, counting down.
AATCTCCACAAAGTACACCTGTAGAAATTTGCTAACCTTTCACAACATACCAAATCTCCTCAGACTCCTACCAAAGGATATATACGATCCCATCATTATGTTGGGCCCAGGATACGTTCTGAGATGTTGACACTCAAGAACTTGAAACTATTCATCCTTTCCTCCACTGACCCCTCTGCTTTGCTGACTTCTGCTTCCTTAAATCTACATTCAATTCTTTGGTCTTGTTGATATTGAGCACATGGTGTCATTGGAGTATTATGCACAGTACTCCAGGTGTGGCCTTACAAGAATGTTGTACGATTGCAGCAATACTTTCCTATCTCTAAACACCAAAACACTTACAATAAAGGCTACTATGCCATTTCCTTTCTAACCACTAACCACCTGCCTGCTAATGATTTTTAATTTGTGCTTGAGAATACATTGATCCCTTGGTACTTCACTCGTCTACAGTCTTTCTCTATTCAGATAACAACCTGCCTTAAAACTCCTCTTGCTGAATTGCATGAACTCGTATTTCCCCACATTAAACTCCATATTGTCTTCTTTTTGCCCATTCATACAACTTACAAAATACTTTTGCAAAGTCTCGAAATCCTCATCACAACACGCCTCCCATCTATTTTCATTTTGTTGGCAAACTAAGATAATTCACATGCTGCCCTCTCTTCCAGTTTAATAAGATAAACAGCAAAAAATTTGGGGCAAAGAATTAATTGTTGAGGCACTCCATGAGTTATCTGCTTCCAGATGAAACAGTTCTCTTTATTCTAACTTTCTTCTGTGCACTATCCAGTTTTCAATCCTTGTTAACACCCTTCCCTGAATACAGTCTGGTCATTTGCAATTGCCTTTAATCTGACCTGTTGTCAAATGGCTTCTGAAAATCCAAAGATACTATATCCACAGGTGTCAACTCTGCATTCTAAATCCTCAAAGAACTCAAACAAATTTTTCAAACAAGATTACCTTTCACAATATCACGTCAACTTGGTTTGCTTGGGTTAAGTTGTTCTAAATGCTTATTTCTTTCTTGATTGTTGACTTCAGCTTTTTTGCAACAACAGATATTAAGCTAACAGGCCTATAATTATCCACATCTTGTCTCCCTCCTTTCTTGAACAAATGAATCACATCTGTAGTTTCCCAGTCCACTGCTACTTCCAGGAACTCAGTAAGATGTGAAAATGGGATCGGTAATATCTGCAGCTTCTTCCTTTAAAACCCCGAATGCTAAACTTCAGGACCTGTTTACTATTCTAACTTACATCCCATTTAATTTTACCAATACTTTGTCCCCATTGATAGTGATTGCTGCAACTTCTTTCGCCTTGTTTAAAAATAGCCCATCAGATATTTTTGGAATACTTACATTGTGATGATTGACACAATTTATTGATTTGACTTATTTGCCTTTGCCTTGTTTCTGATATCAGTTCTCAAGTCTTGTTCTCCAGGGGCTCACATTTATCCTGATTAAACTCTTTTTTAATATCTGCTTAAAAATCCTTACTTTTGTTTGGATATTATTTGTTAACTTATTCTCATCACCAACATTATTCTTCCTTGTCAGTATTTTGGTTTATGTTTATCCTGAAAGAAATTGGATAGAAGTCATCAACAAATAAATTGTGTCTGAAGGACAATAATTCTAAACCCATTGCAGATAAAACAGATGTAAACATTTTTCTCCTACTAATCCCAGACCTACTGGCCAATAATTTCTTGATTATGAATTACTCTTTGTAATTAAAAAAAGACACTGGCTCTCGACTGCACATTCACATGTACATGATCGCATTTATAAATCTGATGGGGTGACTTACATAGCCTTGTATGTTGCTTTGCTTATTTCATTGAAGGTTCTCAGCCGATCTACATCCCTAGTGGTCACTTTATTTTGACTGGTTTCCCAGAAGTAATAACTGATTCAAGCAATAAGCTTAAGTAGTTGTAAGATGTCAGAGCGAACGATGATCAAGAGCAAATCAAGAAATGGCACAGAGTGTGGGTACAAGTTATGAGGGGCCAGTAATCTTGCAGTTTAGTTATCCAAAGGAGTTTGGGTTGAGAATATGGGGAGGAAGTGTTTCAGTGGCAGGATCCAGTATAAAAGAATTACCAGAGGCACTGGAGTGAGAACAGAACATGCTGGTGGAAGGGTTAGGAATAATTTTTGTTTTATTCGAGCACTTCCAACCACCCTCGCACCATATGCAAAAAGCAGAATTTACCAGTGGCCAACTATTTTAATTTCTATCCCCATTCCCATTCTTCCATCATGATAAGACCACTCTCAGACTGGAGAAGGAACACATCATATAATGTCTGGGTGGCCTCCGAACTAATGGCATAAATAAATTTCTCAAATTTCCAATTTTTTTCCCACCCCTTCCCTCTTCTTCTATTCCCCACTCTGGCCTCTTACTTTTTCTCATCACCTGCCTATCACCTTCCCCTGACGCCCTTTTCCTGCCTTTCCTCGACTAGGCCACTCTCCTCTCCTATCAGATTCCTTCTTCTCCAGCCCTTTGCTTTTACCACCTACTGACTCACAGATTGTTACTTCATCCCACCTCCCCCACCCAACAAGATTCATCTATCATCTTCTTGCTTTTCTTCTTTCCTTTCCCACCCACCTTCTTACTTTGACATCTCCCCACTTCCTTTCCCATCCTGATGAAGGATCTCAGCATGAAATATTGACTCTTTATTCATATCCATCGATGCTACCTGGCCTACTGAGTTCCTCTGGCATTTTCTGTGTACTTCTCTTTTAGTCGCTGTCATCAATGACTGGAAACGTGCTGGAAGAACATTCATTAAGAACTTTAAAAAGGGAATTGGATAAGATCAGAAGTGAAATATTTACTAAAGAAGAATGATTGAGTGGGCTGGCAAAGCTCTTTCAGAGAGAAATGTGGAGATGATGGGGAGCTTGAGGTCCTGCTTTCCACAGGAACAGATTCACTCATCTTTAATCTGCAGGAACTTCAGCCTGCATCAGAGCTGTAAACTTATCATGTTGAAACAGGCATTTGAAACTACTGCCTCATTTATCCATGTGGTTGAGAGCATGGTGATATAACAGATAGCACAACAGTAGAGAAATGGAACATCGAAAATCTGTGGATAGACCTCAAAAGAGCAGTGCATGCAAAATTGCCCAAGAATCTCACAGAACCAGAAGCCTTTTGCAAGGAATAATGGGTGAAAATCCCCCAAAAAAAGAATTGAAAGACTCTTAGCTGGCTACAAAAAGCATTTACAAGCTGTGATACTTGCCAAAGGAGTGTTATTAAGTACTGCCATGCAGAGTGCCCAAAATTTTGCCTCGGGCTCTGTTCCTTTTTTGTTATTTTGAAACTGTAAAAGATAGAAATAAAAAAGTTTCCTTGCTTAAAATATTAAAGAGATGTGTCACCTATAACTTTATGCCTTTTGGAAATCAGTTCATCTTTTACTCACTTAGCTATTCACAGTAACAGAAATTTTGGCCAGGGGTGTCCAAACTTTTGCATACCACTGCAGATGCAGAATTAGGCCATTTGGCCCATCGAGTCTGATCTACCATTTCTTCATGGCTCGTCCAATTTTCCTCACAGCCCCAATCTCCTGCCTTCTCCCGTATCCTTTCATGCCCTGAGCAGTCAAGAATCTATCAACCTCTGCCTTAAATATAAATAAAGACTTGGTTTCCAAAACTGCCTGAGGCAAATAATTCCACAGATTCACCACTCTCTAGCTAAAGAAATTCCTCTTTATCTCTATTCTCAAAAGACACACCTCAATTCTGAGGCTGTGTCCTCTGGTGTCAGACTCTCCCAAAATCCTCTCCACATCTTCTCTATCAAGGCCTTTTACCATTTGGTAGGTTCAATGAGGTCACCCCTCATTTTTCAGAAGTCTAGTGAATTCAGTCCCAGAGCCATCAAACCTCTTCATATGACAAGTTTTTCAATCCTGGAATCAGTTTAGTGAAACTCCTTTGAACCTTCTACAGTTCTAGCACATTTATTCAAAGACAAAGGGCCCAAAACAGCTCACAACACTCCAAGTGAGGGCTCACCAATCCTTTACAAAGTTTCAACATTACATCCTTGCTTTTAATATTCTACTCTTGAAATGAATGCTAACATCACATTTGCCTTCCTCACTACCTGTAAATTAACCTTAGGGAATCCTGCACAAGGGCTCCCAAGTCCCTTTGCACCTCAGTTTTTTGTACTTTCTCCCCATTTAGAAAATAGTCAACACTTTCATTTTTTCACAAAAGTGCATGACCATACACTTCCCGACACTGTATTCCATCTGCCATTTCTTTGTTTGTTCTCCTAAACTGTCTAAGTCCTTCCTTAGCCTCTCTATTTCCTCAAAATTACTGCCCCCTCCACCTAACTTGATACCGTCTGCAAATGTTGCAACAAAGCCATCATTTCCATCATTTAAATTATTGACATGTAATATAAGACCATAAGACAAAGGAGCAGAATTCGGCTATTCGGCCCATCGAGTCTGCTCCGTCATTTTATCTTGAGCTGATCCATTCTCCTGTTTAGTCCCAGTCCCCCGACTTCTCACCATAACCTTTGATGCCCTGGCTACTCAGATACCTATCAATCTCTGCCTTAAATACACCCAATGACTTGGCCTCCACTGCTGCCCATGGCAACAAATTCCATAGATTCACCACCCTCTGGCTAAAAAAATTTCTTCGCATCTCTGTTCTGAATGGGCACCCTTCAATCCTTAAATCAGGCCCTCTCGTACTAGACTCCCCCACCATGGGAAACAACTTTGCCACATCCACTCTGTCCATGCCTTTCAACATTCGAAATGTTTCTATGAGGTCCCCCGTCATTCGTCTAAACTCCAAGGGGTACAGTCCAAGAACGGTCAAACATTCCTCATATGTTAACTCACTCATTCCCGGAATCATTCTAGTGAATGTTCTCTGAACCCTCTCCAATGCCAGCACATCCTTTCTTAAATAAGGAGCCCAAAACAGCCCACAGTATTCCAAGTGAGTTCTCACCAGTGCCTTATAGAGCCTCAACATCACATCCCTGCTCCTATACTCTATTCCACTAGAAATGAATGCCAACATTGCATTCGCCTTCTCCACCACCGACTCAACCTGAAGGTTAACCTTAAGGGTATCCTGTACGAGGACTCCCAAGTCCTGTTGCATCTCAGAACTTTGAATTCTCTCCCCATTTAAATAATAGTCTGCCCCTTTATTTCTTCTACCAAAGTGCATGACCATACACTTTCCAACATTGTATTTCATTTGCCACTTCTTTGCGCATTCTCCAAATCTATCCAAGTCTTTCTGCAGAATCTCTGTTTCCTCAGCACTACCGGCCCTTCCAGCTATCTTTGTATCATTAGCAAACTTAGCCACAAAGCCATCTATTCCATAATCCATATTGTTGACGTACAACGTAATAAGAAGTGGCCCCAACACGGACCCCTGTGGAACATCACTGGTAACCGGCAGCCAACCAGAATGGGATCCCTTTATTCCCACTCTCTGTTTCCTGCCAGTCAGCCAACGCTCTATCCATGTATGTAACTTTTCCGTAATTCCATGGGCTCTCATTTTATTTAGCAGCCTCATGTGTGGCACCTTGCCAAAGGCCTTCTGAAAATCCAAATACACAACATCCACTGCATCTCGCTTGTCTAGCCTACTTGTAATTTCCTCAAAAAATTGCAATAGGTTTGTCAGGCAGGATTTTCCTTTAAGGAAACCATGCTGAGTTCTGCCTATCTTGTCATATGCCTCCAGATACTCCGTAACCTCATCCTTGACAATCGACTCCAACAACTTCCCAATCACCGATGTCAAGCTAACAGGTCTATAATTTCTTTTTTGCTTCCTTGCCCCCTTCTTAAATAGTAGAGTGACATTTGCAATCTTCCAGTCGTCCGGAACCATGCCAGAAGGTTCATTGCTAACGCCTCCGCAATCTCCACAGCTACTTCCTTCAGAACACGAGGGTGCATTCCATCTGGTCCAGGAGATTTATCTACCCTTAGACTATTCAGCTTCCTGAGTACTTACTCTGTCGTAATTGTGACTGCGCACACTTCTCTTCCCTGACACCCTTGAGTGTCTGGTATACTGCTGATGTCTTCCTCAGTGAAGAATTTTATCAATATAAAAGGAATTGATCCCAACATAGACCCTGTGGAACAATACGACTCCCCCCAACAGTATCCATAGTGATATACCTGCTGTTGAGCGGGATGGCCACAGGGGTACTCTGCATTGGCTCCTTCACCCCTTTCCCCTTCCTGCCTGTCACCCAGTTTCCTGTTTTCTGCACTGTGCATGTGACTCCCTCTCTATATGTCCTTTCTATCACCCCTTCAGCCTCCTGAATGATCTGGAGTTCATCCATTTCCAGCTCCAACTCCTTACCACAGTTTGTTAGAAGCTGCAGCTGGATGCATTTCTCATAGTTGTAGAGGTCAGGGATATTGGAGGTCTCCCTGCCTTCCCACATCCCGCAAGATTTTTCACCTTTTCCAAAGACTCCATATTGTTTCTGCAACGCTGTGACCAAAATTAAATGCAATACTCCAAATGTGGTCTAACTAGAGTTTTATGCAGCTGCAACATAACTTCCTAACTCTTGAACTCAATGATAAAAGCAATAATGCCATATGCCGTCTTAACCATCCGTGTAGCCCTTTTCAGGGATCAATGGAAGTGGACTCTAAGATCATTCTATACATCAACACTCTTAAGGGCCCCACCATTCTCTGTACATTTCATCTCCCAAATTGCAGCACCTCTCATTTGGACAGATTAAACTCCATTTTCCACTTCACCTCTCTATCTGCATCTGATATGTGTCCTGCTAAATCCTTTGATAATTTTCTACTACTAATAATATTCTACTCCTCTAATTTTCTACACCACTAATATTTGTATTGTCTGCAATATTTCACAAAGCCCATACTAGAGGGTGCACATTTAAGATGAGGCGGGAAAGTATAAGGGAGATGTGTAAGGCAAGATTTTTAAACAGTGAGTGTTTGGTACCTGGAATGTGTTTCCAGGCATTGTGGTGGAGGCAAATACGATAGAGGTATTTAAGAGACTCTTAGATGGCCAGACAAAAATGCAGAGAACAAAGAGATCACGTGCGTAATCAGAGAGAGACAAAAAAGACATCTTAAGATATGGGAAAGAAAACTGTTGGAACCTCATCGCTTAAAAATTAAAAATGCTTTCGCTCTCAAACTCTGTATTCAGGGAAGATAATACCTTGCGACGGTACAGAGTTCAGGTGAAATGCAGGGTCATTCTGGTAAGTAGAGAAAGCAGCAGAGAACTGGATGTTGTGTCCTCAGTAGGACAAGTGATTTGGTGGGAAATGTAACAAAGTGGAAAGGCAACATAGGAGTTTTTATTCAAGTGTGTGAGTCTGACAACAAATGTGGAAATGATCAAGATATATATTTCATCGCAAATAATATAAAAAAATGAAAATATGTAAACATTGGATATCGCTACTATGGCACTTGGAGGTCATTCTAATAAGTTATTTGCTATGGAACACTTCTCAATGAGGTACCACTGTAGAAAATGAAAAATGTCTCATTCTCTGACATAGCACAGAAACTCGAACATTATTTCAAGCGGCGTGCATTTGAAGAAGCAGAGAGTTACAAGTTTGCCAAAAAAAAATTCAAAGAACAGAAGCAAAAGTCAATGAATATATTACTTTATGAAAGTATTTATTGAAACTGTGGATTAATGTTCAGCAATGTACAGTGGGAGATAGCTGAATGGGACTTAAAAACTGAGCAGATCCAGCTCAAATTTTTAAGCAAAAATGACCTTGCACTTGGACTGGATTACAAACTTCTAATTCAATTGAAGAGGCATCAAAAATGCTAAGAAATATTGTCTATCCCCAGGCACAAACATGTCAGGGATTAATCAAGGATAGTATTATAGTTGTAGAATGGGAAGATGACCTCGGGGGATTACCTGCTGAGTCAGTTTGGGTGTAAGTCAGAAACAGGAAGGGAGCAATCACTCTATTGGGGTTGTTCTTTGGACACCCCAAAAATAACATTTGACATGGTTGATTTCAACTTCTCCAATAATGACTTGACCCTCCTTCATGCAAAAGGTATATATGGGGCGGAATCTGTTAGGTGTATCCAGACCTGACACAATACGTAGACAGGCCAACCAGAGGAGAGTTCATACTGCATCTGGTACTAAGCAATGAACCTGGTCAGGTGCCAGAATGGTTGATGGGTGAACATTTCCAAGACAGTGATCACAACTAGTTGACTTTTATCGTAATCTTGGAGAGGGATAGTAGCAGATGGTATGGGGAAGTATTTAATTGGGGCAATGGAAATTAAGATACTATTAGACAGAAACTTGGGAGCTTAAATTAGGAACAGATGTACTCAGGAAAATGAAAACAGAGATGTGGAGGCTGTTAAGGAAGTATTTGCATGGGGTTCTAAATAGGATTGTCCCATTGAGGCAGGGAAAGATGATAGAGTGAAGGAACTATGGTTGCAAGAGATGTGGAATATTTAGTCAAGAGGAAGAAAGAAATTTACTCAGGTTTTTGGAAGTAAGAACCAGACAGGACTCTAGAGAGTACAAGGTAGCCAAAAAGGAGCTGAAGAATAGACTTAGGAGAGCTAAAAAGGGGTATGAGAGACCTTGGCAAATAGAAATAAGGAAAACCTCAAGGCATTCTACTCCTATGTGAAGAAAAAGAGAATAATGAGTGAGGATAGGACCAGTCAGGGATAGAAAAAGAAACTTGTGCCTGGGGTCCGAGAATGTAGGCGAGGTCCCTTATAACTAATTTGTTTCAATATTCACCTTGATGCTTGTAAGAAAAGAGTAAAACATGCTTAAGTGCAGGAACATGTCAATTATAAGAAAGAAGATGCGCTAGGCCTTTTGAAAAACATAAGGATAAACAAGTTCCCAGAGCTATATGGGATACATCCTCAGTTACTACGGGAAGTAAGGGGAGAAACTACTGCACATTTGGTATTGGATCTTTGTGCCCTTATTGGCCACAAAAATAGTACAAGATGATCGGAGAGTAGCAAATATTATTCCTTTGTTCAAGTACAGCAGTAGGAATAACCCTATGAATTATATGCCAGAGAGTCTTAATTCAGTGGTGGGCAAATTGCTGGAGAGGCTTCCTAGGGATGGGATTTATGAACTCTTGGAGAAACATAGTCTCATAAGGGATAGTCAACGTAGCTTCACATGGGGCAGATCATGCCTCACGAGTAGTGAATGTGATGTATATGGATTTTAGTAAGGTGTTTGATAAGGTTCCCCATGGTAGGCTCAATCAGGCAGTCAGGAAGCATGGAATCCAAGTAAACTTGCCTGTGTCGACGCAGAATTGATTTGTTTATAGAAGGCTGAGGGAGAGTATTTTGCCTGGAGATTGGTGACCATTTGCGTTGCACAGGGATCCCTGCTACTTGAGATTTTTATAAATGACTTGGATGAGGAAGTGGAAGAGTGGGTTACTAAGTTTTCAGATAACACAAAGGTTGGCAGTGTTGTAATTAGTGTGAAAAGTTGTACAGGTTTGCAAAGGCACATTGCTGAACCCAATACCAACACCACTCTGCATAAAAACCTTGTGCCTTTTCCGTGACTGTGGATGGTGGGGGATTGGAGTATGGAGGACTCTGGTCCCTGTGCAGGTCAATGAGAGTGGGCAGTTTAAATGGCTGGGCACGGACTAGAAGGGTTGAAGGGCCTGTTTCTTTGCTGTACTTTCTATGACTCACATTGTTTTAAATTCCCACCCTTTAACTTTAAGAAAACTCTCAGTGGCCACTTTATTAGGTACAAGAGGTATCTAATAAAGTGGCTACTGAGTGCTTGCTCGTGGTCTTCAGCTGCTGTAGCTCATCCACTTCACAGTTTGACGTCTTGTGTATTCAGAGATACTCCTCTGTATACCACTGTTGTAACGTGTGGATTTTTGAGTGACAGTCATCTTCCTGTCAGCTTGAACCAATCTGGCCATTCTCCACTGACCTCTCATTAACAAGGTGATTTTGCCCACAGAACTGCCACTCATGGGATGATTCTTTCTTTATCACACCATTCTCTGAAAACGCTAGAGACTGTCGACCATGAAAAACCCAAGAGATCAGTAGTTTCTGAGGTACTCAAACCCGCCTGTCTGGTATCAAAGTTCAAATTCCAAAGTAAATTTATTGTCAAATTATATTTATGTCACCGTATATAAGCTTGAGATTTGTTTCCTTGTGGGCATACAGAATAAATCCGATAACCATAATAGAGTCAATGAAAGACCACAAGCAACAGGGTGGACAACTAACGTGCAAAGGACAACAAACTGTGGAAATACTGAAGAGAAAAATAAATAATAATTATAAATAAGCAACAAATATTGAGATCATGAAATGACGAGTCCTTGAAAGTAAGTCCAGAGGTTGTAGGAACAAGTCAGTAATGGGGCAAGTTTTCCACAATTATTCCACAGTCAAACTCATTTTGATCACAATTTTTTCCCATTCTGATTTGCACGCTGTTTCTGTTAGGCATAGAGCTGCTGACACATGATAGGGCGATTAGATATTTTCATTAACGAGCAGGCGTACAGGTGTATCATATAAACTGTTGAAATAAGTGAATGTCCTCTGGAATTTGACATTTCTACCTTGAAGAAGATATTCTGTCTTATTCTATTGTAACGTACTGTAAGAATTCACTGCTAATGTAATGGCTTCTTTGTAATGTTTCACTGCTAAAGCTAATGTAATAGCTTCTCTGTAATGTTCACTGCTGAGATAATGGTTTTTATGTAGCAGCAATGTTTGGGTTATGGCTAGAGATAACAGGACTGTGGTTATGCGTATTAGCCTTTCAGAGATTGTTGCTCTGTCTTGTGAATCTGGAAGGAGTTATTTTGCCACCTATGGTGGAGGAGAGATGAAGAGGGAAGATGTGTGGAGAGAGCTGGTAGACCACCGGATGGAGTGGACTGGGATCTGAAGGCCCAAAGGTCAGCGATGCTCGGAGGAGATTGATGGTGGAAGAATGGCGAATGAGTGAGCTCCAGCGTGCACTTTTGACTTTTCCTTGAACTGGGCCCTATTTTTATTTTCATTACTAACCCTATATTCAAATTAAAATTCATAAAGTTCAATCCTTTAATTGCATATGGTGTACTGTCTGATATTTTGCATTGTGGGTTTGTAACTGGGCGGTATATTACACAGCATCCACACAAATGTGATTTCTCAGTTTGGTGGGGCCAGAGGCTGTTTTCCCCTGGATGACCACGAGCTGGCTGAGCATTAGGGTTACAGTATCTATGTCATTCATAATTTAAAATCCTGTAAGGTTTCCTCTCAGCTTTTAACACACTAGCTTGTCCAACATTCCCTTGGAGTTCATACCATCTAATCTGGGAGCATCCAGGTAGACCTCTTCTACACCTAAAATCTCCACCTTTCCTGTAATAGAGCAATTGGAGCTGCATGCAATAGCCCAAGTGTAGTCTAATAAAAGTTTTATATCACTGCTGCATGGCTTCCTTACTGTTATGCTATATACCCCCACAAATGAAGGCAAGCATGCCATACACCTTCCTTATCACCTTATCCACTTGCACAGGCACTTTTAATGAACTATGGAATCTGGACCTCAAGATCCCTCTGTACTCCAATGTTCCTAAAGGGGCTACCATTAACTGTATACTTTCTCCTTTCATTTGAACTTCTAATGTCAATGTCTACTCTATAACTGACCTATATCCCACTGTATTTTTTAATAGCCTTTACACTCTCCACAACTCCAGCAATGTTCGTATTATCTACACAGTTGCTAATCCACACAGCTACATTTTCATTCAAGTCATTGATGTCTATCACAAACATCAGAGGTCCCAGAATTGATCCTTGTAGAATCTACTAATCTTAGACGTCCATCCAGAATAACAGCCCTCCACCCTAATCTCCATCTTTTATGGGTAAGTCAGTTCTGCATCCAAACTTGTCTTCTTCACATTCTTATCTTCCAAATCATCCTACAATCATCCTACTTATCAAATAGCTTGTTAAAACCCAGATATGTAGCATCTATTTCATTATCCTCAAAAAGCTCAAACAAGTTGTAAGGCATGACCTACTTACACAAAGCCATGCTGACTGCTCCTAAGCAGGCCATACTTGTCATGAGTATACTGGTATTGTTGGAACCCATATAAGGAGAAAAGACAGACTCCATTATAGAGATGGTAACCAGTGTTTATTCATAAGAATTCCTACAGAACATCCGTGGTTTGGCTAAGTGACACCATGAGACATCACGTTCTCAAAACTGGGACCCCGCGATTAACACTAATCAGATATCTGCTTAAATAATACAAATAACATGGAATCCTCCAGCTTATCAAAATAAAATTAACAAGTTGAAACAGAAAGCGCCAGGAGACCACATTACAAAGAGCGACTCGCTCAAGAAAAATCCCAAGAAACTCCAAACAATTAACGAATCAGAATCAGTTTTAATATCACTATCATATGTCATGAAACTTGTCTTTGTGACAGCAGTACAATGTAATACATAATAATAGAAAATGACACAGTAAAAGAAATATATATGGTATATATAATAAATACTTAAATAGGTAATGCATAAATAGAAATAAAGAAGTAGTTAGGTAGTCTTCATGGGTTCAATGTCTATTCAGAATTCGGATGGCAGAGGGGAAGAAGCTGTTCCTAAATCACTGAGTGTGTGCTTTCAGGGTGCTGTACATCCTTCCAGATGGTAGCAATGAGAACAAGGCATGGCCTGAATGATGGGGGTCCTTAATGATGGATGCCACCTTTTCGAGGCATCGCTCCTCGAAGATGTCCTGGATACCACAGAGGTTGGTGCCTATGATACCAAGTAACAGTGGAGCTGACTATGTTCACAACCATCTGCAGCTTATTTCGATCCTACGCAGTAGCTCCCTCCCACGCAAGAAGATGCAGCCAGTTAGAATGCTCTCGGTTGTACATCTGTAGAAATTTGCGAACGTCTTTGGTAACATATCAAATTTCCTCAATCTCCGAATGAAGTACTGCTACTGTTATGCCTTCTTTGTAGCTGCATCAAAATATTGGGTCTAAGATAGATCATCAAAGATATTGACACACAAGAACTTAAAATTGCTCACTCTTTCCACTTCTGATCCCTCTATGGTGTGTGTTTTCTCATATTACCCTTTGTGAAGTCCACAATCACTTTTTTGATCTTACTGATGCTGAGTGCAAGGTTGTCGCTGTGACACTGCTCAGCTAGCTGATATATTTCAGCTAGTTGAGTGGTGTCACAGCTAGCTCAACTAGATGCCCTCTCATCACTATCTGAAACTCTGCCAACAATAGTTGGCTAACTAATTTTTAAATTCTCTTATTAAATAACAATTAACTAATTCAGTGCTCTAAAAATTTTAGAGCCTAACACTTTCTAGCTCCCTGCACAAGCCGAAAGATCTTGTTCCAATATCCTCCTCCCGATGGCCTACATCTGACGGCCAAGGGAAACCTAAAAACTTGAGAGCTATCTAAGGACTCGAGAGAGTTACGGGGAACTTGAAAGGGACCTGGGGAGCTCAAGAGAGACCTAGAGAACCACAATAGAGACTTGGGAACTTCGAGACAATGAGAACATTGAATAAACCTTGAAAACATTGAATAAACCTTGAAAGCATTGAGGGTCATTAGAAACACTGGAAAGCCTTGAGAAACATGACAACCTGAAGAACTTTGAGAAGCTTGATGAACTTAAGAATCTTGAGACCTAGAAAAAGCCCTGAATGTAGACTAGAGAAGCTTGGAATGTGGATTTGATAACTCTGAATGTTGACAAGAAAAGTTCAGAACATGGACTGGAAAAACTTGGAACATAGATTAGAGACACTCGGAGCATAGACTGGGAACGTCGACTTGAGATCTGATTACAATCTCACCTAAAGCCATCCAATGTCAAACGCCAGTGTTCAACCTCCGCTTATGGGGTTCTTGTGTCACGATGTGTGCTGGCAATGTCAGAACTCAAGTTCAGAGGAAAGACAAACTCCAAAGTAGAGATGGCAGCCAAAGTTTATTGATAAGAATTCCAACAGAAGATTGGTGGCTCGACCATGCCGAACCACAAGACATAGCATTCTCAAAACAAGGACCCTGTGATTAGCACTAATCAGGCATCCACTTAAATAATACAAGTAATATGGAATCCCTGAGCCTATCAAAATAAACTTAACAAGTTTAAACAGAAGGCACCAGGAGACCACATTACAAAGAGGGAACCACTCAAGAAAAAAACACAAGGACCTCTAAACAATTAAAAACTCTTGTTAAACAACCATTGACTAATTCAGGTGCTCTAAAAACTTCAGAGCCAAATGCTTTCCAGCTCCCCTCACAAGCCTGAAGAGCACATTACAATGCTTTTCCAAATGTGCATGAATCCTAACCCTTAGGATCCTCTCCAATAACTTCCCGAACTTTGACATGAAACTTGTTGACCTATAATTAGCTGTAATATCCCTATTTCCATTCTTGAACAAAGGTACCACTGTTGTAACTCTCCATTCTTCTGTGACCTCACCAGTTGCTAGCGAGGACATACAAATCTTCACTGAATTCTCAGCCATCTCCTCATTCTTTCAATATTCTGGAATATATGCCATCGCGCTGTGGGGATCTATCCACCATACTGCTTTTCTGAAGAGCTAGCATTGATCTCTTTAATCTCAAAATGTCCCAGCACATGAACACGTCCCACATTACTTTCATTACCCTTGAAATCCTTCTCCTGGATAAGTACAGATTGGACCTGCTCCCTCTCTTAGTTATTCACTTTTTCTCAATGTAAAATAAGTATAAATACCTTGGGATTTTGCCTTCCCTCGCTCACCAAGGATATTTCATAATTTCATTTGGCCTTCCTAATCAACTGCTTGAGCAGTTTCTTGCTTTCTTAATATTCTATAAGAGCCCAATCAGATTTTAGTTTCCTAATTCTTACGTACTGTATGTTTCCTTTTTTTCATTCTGACTAAATTTGCTACCTCCCTGGTCATCCGTTTCCCTTACCTTACCATCCCTGTCTTTACTCCATTCCAGAACATATTGATCCTGAACTCTAATCAACTAGTCTTTAAACAACTCCCACATGTCACATGTGGACTTGTCTGACAGCAGCTACTCATAATCATGGCTCCTTAGCTCCTCTCTCATCCTCTTATAATTTGCTCTCTCCCAGTGCAGTACCTTCCCAAAAGATCTATCTTGATTTTTACTCATAACTATCTTTATTGCTTATTTATTTATTATTATTATTTGTTTCTTTTTGCAACTGCATATTTTATTGTTTTTTGCACACTGGTTGAATGCCCAAATTGGTGTGGAATTTCATTGATTCTATCATTCTACTATAGATTTATTGAGCATACCCACAAGAAAATGAATCTCAGGCTTGTAGATGGTGGCATATATGTACTTTGATAATAAATTGACTTTGAACTTAAAACACAATGAGTTGCGATTACTATTCCAAAAGTGTTTATCCACTAACAGGGTTGTCACCTGGCCTGGTTCATTACCTAAAGTATGTTCTTCCCCCAGCTGGACTCTCCACATGCTGTTTCAGAAAGCCCTCTTGAATGCATTGAAGAAGTCCAGCCCCATCTCAGACTTTGGTATTCATTTCCAATCAATACTGGGAAAGTTAAAGTCCACCAATGTGATAATCCTATTGTTTCTTCACCTTTCGGAAATTTGTCTAGATATCGGTTCCTCTCCTACCTGGTGGTTATAGGGGAGCTTATAGTATAATCTTGTCAGTGTAACTGTACCTTTTCTTATTTTGGAGCTCTATCCAAATTGCCTCTGTGGATGAATCCTCCAGTTCATCATTTCTGAATGCTGCTGTGACCTTCTCCGCAATCGGTAATGCAACCCTTCTACTTATTTTACCCTCCTCTCCATCATGTTTATGTAGCCCCCCCCCCCCCCCCCCCCCGGCCACCCTCAGGGTCGCTTGGCTCGCTGTCGTCTAGGGAAACAGCCTCAGCCCCAGCAAACTCGGTAATTCGTTTGTGTGCAACACACATAAAAGCTGCTGGTGAACGCAACAGGTCAGGCAGCATCACTAGGAAGAGGTGCAGTCGACGTTTCAGGCCGAGACCACCTCTTCCTAGAGATGCTGCCTGGCCTGCTGCGTTCACCAGCAACTTTTATGTGTGTTGCTTGAATTTCTAGCATCTGCAGAATTCCTGTTGTTTGCGTTTTTAAATTTGTTTGTGTGGATGCTGTGTGAGGTACCGCACCCCGTCCAAATAACAGACAATACACCAGATGCAATTAAATGATTTACAGTTTATAGATATTACTGGAACTATATAATTAAAAGAGAATAAAATATAAAAGGAAAATAAAAGGCACCACACTTATCAAAGTTCAATCTCTTCGTGCACAAAAACCGTTGGAGTTCAAGGACCTTCTTCTTCACCCTGTGACCCCCTCGGACCACCTCGACCGGCCGCTTGAGACCAACAACGGTGGTCGACCAGACACTCCACACGAGTCCGTCTCCGTCTCCTCGCTGAACGTCCCGCTCGGAGTCCGACCGTTAGTGGACTCACAGCACCTCGTCCATCCTCTGTCTCGCTCTCCCACCTTTTGCCCCAAAACCCCGCGCATACAGTATCTTCAAATACACCAAAACCATAACAACTATCCCAATTGGTTAATAGCATTCTCTTATCACAATCTAGAGCAAAAACAAGCTGCTAGCGCAAACTTTCTCAGCGTTTAACACAACAAAGCCGCATTCCCAGATTAACATAACAAAGACGCCATTTTAATTAGCCTCCACAGTAACATAAAAGTCGAAATCCCCTTACATCTAAATCAGCAAAACCCAGGATCATTGAGTTGCCAGTCCTGTCTCTCACACAACCAGATCTCTGTAATGGCAACTACATCTTACTTCCCTGTACTGATCTAACTTCATCCTCCTTTTCCATAATACATACTATGATACTCCTTCATCCGTAATACTTCTTGTGTTGAAATAAATGTATTTCAGACAATCAGTCTCACAATGTTGGTCAGCCTGGCCCTTGCTGTCCTTCTTTTCAGTCTTACTTGTCCTCAGGCCAGTTGCTCTGTTGCTGTGGTTCCCATTCTCCGTCACTCTAGTTGAAACCCCATGGGATAGGATCAGCAAACCTCCGGACGAAGATATTTGTTCCCCTCCAATTCAGATACAAACTACCTTGTGTGTACTGGTCCTACCTGCCCTGACGAGGGTCCAATGATCAATATATCTGAAGTACTCCATCCAGCACCAGCTCCTTAGTCACATGTTGAACTACACTATGTGCCTATTTCTCACCTCACTAGCACACGTCATGAATCATAATCCTGAAGGTCCTGCTTTTTAACCTTCTACCTATGCATCTCTCTAAAATGACTTTGAAGGACCACATATCTGCTCTTTACTGTGTTATTGGTACCAATATGGACCATGAAGTGCTCACACTTCCTCCCCTTCAGGAGGTCAGGTAATATCCTATACCCACTGAAAGACATCCTTGACCCTGAAACCAGGGAGGCAACACACCATTCTGACATCTCAGTTGTAGCCGCAGAAATGTTAATCTGATCCCCTTAATATTGAGCCTCCTCTCACTGTCACTCCGTCTCACCTCACCCTTCTCTTCTTTGCCTTAGAGTTAGGCAAGGTACTACTGCTGCTGGCCTCTGCAAGGTCATCTCCCCCAATGGTACCCAAAGGGGTACAGTATATCTGTTACTGAATGGAATAGCTACAGGGGAACCCTGACATGTCAGGAGTATATGTGTCAGAAGAAGAGATAATTATAACTTGCAATTTAGTGGAGAGAATGGTGAGACATTAGATGAAGCAAAGACAAAGTCATGAGTTATATTCCTGAAAATCCACTGGGAGGAACCAAGAGGAAGCTGTTTGAACCACATGGGAAAGGAAGGCAACCAAGAATGAGACAATGTTTTGTACATTTCCAAATTGGACAAATGTGAGGGAGTGCAAGTCTACAGAATTAAATGAACATCACATGAAAAGCTATAGGTGTTGGAAATCTGAAATGGAAGAATATGTTGCTGGAAACACTCGGCAGGTCAGGCAACATCTCTGGAAAGAGAAACAGTTAATCTTCCAAGTCTAGGACCTTTATCAGAATGCTGCAATGAACAGTCACCTGGACTTCCCCATCAAAGCTGCTCCCCATGGCAAAGTCGTTGCATGCCAAAGGGCATGAATTGAAGGTGGGATGTGACATATCCAGAACAGATATGAAACATTTTATCACCTAGAATGTGATTAAAGTTTAGAAGGCACTGCTTGAGAATGTATTGGAGACAGATTGGTTAATTGCTAATTAGGTTTGTTATTGTCACATGTACCAAGGTACAGTTAAAAACTTCGTTTTGTACTCCATCCATACAGATCATTTCAAGAGTCAATTTTATCATATAAGAGTGTCATTCAATGGTGTTATAACAGCAGAATGGAAGCTGTCCTTGAGACTAGTGGTATAATGTTTGAACATTCAAAGGTATCTTGGTACTTTAATTGGCCAATATGATTTCCATCTGGTTTAAATTCTTGGCAAGAAAAATCAAAGGCAATTAGTTTGGTATGAGTGAGAAAGAATAAACTGGAAGGATAGCCAGGCATTATGAAAGTGTCGATGGGAATGATGGGAATGTTACCCTAAGAGATAAAAAGATGTTGGACGTCTCCTTCTGTAGATGTGAATCTGTAAAATTTATTTCATCATTCAAAGAGAGAATGAACTCCGATTTAGCTGTAGTTAAATATGTAAATGAGTTTGGACTGCATGTTGATGGCGTGTACATGTAAGAACACCTGGTTCTTGTCACCCTTCGTGTCTGAGGCTCCCAGTGTCCTTTAGAGTTAATATGAGCTAGCAGACAAGGAAAAGGAGAATCCCAAGAGTTTCTACAGATATAGGAATGGACATAATTGGTCCTCTGGAAGATCAGAGTGGTTATCTGTACATGTAGCTGAAAGAGATGGGGGAGATCATGGACCCTATTAAAATTACAGAGGAGTAAGTGTCTATGTCTTGAGGAAAATTAAAATGGATAAATTCCCAGGACCTGACATGGTGTTCCCTAGGATCCTATAAGGGGCTAGAGCAGAAATTGCAGGGGCCCTAGCAGAGATATTTAAAATATACTTAGCCAGAGGATTGGAGGATAGCAAATATTATTTAGTTGTTTAAGAAATGCTCTAAGAATAAGAAAGGAAATTATAGACTGGTGAGCCTGTAATTTGGAAATGGATATGTCTGCATGGACTTTAGCAAGTCCTTTGACAAGATCCTGCATGAGAAGCTAGTCAGGAAGGCATAGTTATTTGGCATTAAAGATGAGATGGTAAACTGGATTTGACTTTGGCTTAGAGGGTGAAGTCAGAGAGTGGTAGTAGATGGCCGCCTCTCTATCTGGAGGCTTGTAACTAATGTGGCACAAAGATCAGTGCTTGGACTGTTGTTGTATGTTATCTATATCTATGATCGGGATGATAATGTGATAAACCAAATCAGTAAATTTGCAGAAGACATCAAGTTTGGGGGTATGGTGGACAGTGAGGAAGACTATCAAAGCTTGCAGTAAGATCTGGACCAGATATAAAAATGGGCTGAAAAATGACTGATGAAATTTAATGCAGGAAAGCGGGAGGTGTTGCATTTTGGGAGGGCAAATGTGGGCAGAAATTACATAATGAATGCTAGGTCACTGAGAAGAGCAGCAGAACAGAGAGATCTGGGAACCTGAGTCTGAGGCTTTCATCGATCAGAGTTGACCATGGATATTGCTCCTAGCTGCTTAGATGTGCAAACCCAGGTGGTACAATATGGAGAGCAAGTTGTTGCCCATGTAGCAAGCTTCCCCTCTCCATGCATCTGATGAACCCAAAGGAACAGCAGAAACCGATTCAGTTTGGTACCAGCAGCATCACAGGCGTTACCAGTCAGCATTGAGCTCAGTGTAGGACTACTTTAGGGACTCCAGCTCCAGACTTTTCCCTCAGTTTACTCTTGAAGCCTTCCCTATGAGTGGGTATAGCCACAAGACAGTAGAGATTTGAGATATGAGTTTTCTTTCTCCTAGATGAGCTACCAACAACAGCTGATGAGCCTCATCTGCCCAAAGCAACTGGTTTTAAGGAGCCAGTAACCAACCCTTGCCCCTTCTCCTGTCAGTAGAAATGGTTCCGCCGGGTTTAATTGCTAAGCCACATGTGAAGGCCAGGAGCCTCTGATTCTGGGAATGCAGATCCATAGTTCCTTGAAAGTGGTTTCACAGGTTGATAGGGTCATAAAGAAATGTTTTAGCATATTGCTATCATAAATCAAAGTACATTGGATGTTATGTTGAAGTTGTATAAGATGCCGGTGAGGCCAGTTTTGGAAGTATTGTGTGTAGTTTTGCTCACCTACCTACAGAAAAGATGTTAATAAGCTTGAACAACAAACAAAAGAAAATCTGCAGATGCTGGAAATCTGAGCTACACACACAAAATGGTGATGGAACTCAGCAGGCCAGGCAGCATCTATGAAAAAAAGTACCGAAAAAGTTTTGGGCAGAAACAATGACTGTACTTTTTAGTTATGGGAAAAAGTTGAATAGGTTAGGATTTTATTTCTTAGACCATAGAAGAATGAGGGGAAATTTGATTGAGGTATACAAAATTACCAGGGTATAGGTACGGTAAATGCAAGCAAGGTTTTTCCATTGAGGTTAGATGAGATTAGACCTATAGGTCATGGGTTAAGGTTGAAAGCTGAAATGCTTAAGGGGAACATGATAGGGACATCTTCACTCTGAGGGCAGTGAGAGTGTGGAACAGGCCGTAAGCAGAAGTGGGGGATGTGGGTTTGATTTCAATATTTAAGAGAAATTTGGATTGGTACATGGATAGGAGGTGTATGGAGGACTATGGTCTGAATGCAGGTTGATAGATCTAAGCAGATTAATTCAGCATGGAATAGATGGGCCAAA
The DNA here is from genome assembly GCF_030028105.1 of Mobula birostris. NCBI lineage: Eukaryota > Metazoa > Chordata > Chondrichthyes > Myliobatiformes > Myliobatidae > Mobula > Mobula birostris. Next base: position 19,599,129 of record NC_092371.1, on the reverse strand, counting down.
AGGCCAGTTTCTGTGCTGTATAGTGTTCTGTGATTCTATGACTCTGCAATAGCTGCCTATACATCAGCTCTTAACACATTAGTGGTGATTTGCTAAGGGCCTCGGGAGTACTGCCCTGAGAAGCAGGAGGTGGTGAAGTGGCATCTTAACTACAAGCCGCATGGCATTTTACATTTAATGACCAAATAGTGTTTTCAAGGACATATAAAAGCACTGAACTAGCTCACAAATCTCACAAAATGGGCGCTAGTGCATTAAGTCGCAATAATTGTAAGATGCTAAATTTATCTCCTGGCAATTAAAAAGGCAATGAGAAGAGAAAAGATGAAATATAAACATAAATTAGCCAATGATTTAAAAAAGGGTGCCAAAAGTTTTTTCAAAGTCAATGTCAAAGAAAAATTTATTATCAGAGTACATACATGTCACCACAAAATAAACCCTGACAAATCTGCTGGAATTATTTGAGGAAATAACAGGCAGGATAGAAAATGCGAGTCAAAGAATGGAGTTTACTTGGATTTTCAGAACGTCTTTGACAAGTTGCCACACATAAGGCTGCTAAACAAGATAAGAGCCTATGATATTTCAAGGAAGATACAACCAACAAAAGAAAATTGGCTGACTGGTAGGAGGCAAAGAGTGGCAATAAAGAGGCCTTTTCTGGTTGGCTGGCAATGACTAGTGCTGTTTTGCAGGTGTTGGTGTTGGAATTGCTTCATTTCACGTTATATATCAATGATTTGGATGATGGAATTGATGGCTTTGTGACCAAGTTTGCAGATAATACAAATATAGGTGGAGGGACAGGTAGTGCTGAGAAAGCAGGGGGAATGCAGGAGGATGTAGACAGGTTAGGAGAATGGACAAAGTAATGGCAGATGGAATATCATTTTAGTAGAAGGAAAAAGGCATAGACTATTTTCTAAACAGGGAGAAAATACACAAGTCAGATGTACAAAGGGATTTGGGAGTCCTCCTGCAGGATTCCCTAAAGGTTACCTTGCAGATTGAGTCTATAGTGCAGAAGGCAAATGAAAATCTAAGCATTCATTTTGGGAAGATTAGAATATGAAAGCAAGGATGAAATGTTGAGGCTTTATAAAGCATTGTTCAGACTGCACTTGGAATATTGCTAGCACTTTTGGCCCCCTTTTCTAAGAAAAGATGTGCTGGCCTTGGAATGGGTCTAGAAGTTCCAGAAAATGATTCCAACAATGGAAGGTTTAACATTGGAGGACAATTTGTTAGCTTTTTGCATGTACTTGCTGGAGTTTAGAAGAATGTGGGGGGTTCTCATTGAAACCTATCAAATATTGAAAGGCCTAGATAGAATGAATGTTGAGGAGTTGTTTCCTATAGTGGGGGAATCTAGGACCAAAAGGCAAAGCCTCAGAATATCGGAACATCTTTCTAGTACAGATGTGAGGAGGAATTTCTTTAGGCAAATGGTGATGAACCTGTGGAATTCATTGCCACAGATGACTGTGGAGGCCAAGTTATTGGGCATATTTAAAACAGAGGTTGATAGATTCTTGATTAGTGAGAGCGTCAAAGGCTACAAGGAGATGGCAGAAGAATGGGGCTGAAAAGGATAATAAATCAGCCACGATGGAATGGCAGAGTTAAATGGCCTAATTCTTCTCCTATGTCTTGTGATTTTACGGTCTTATGGCCTAAACCTGTCTGTCAATTACAAAAGCTTGACGGGAAATCCTACTGTCTATATTGTTAATTGTGTCTCATTCGATTCACTATTAAATATCTTGATGGTGGAATGATTATGTCTGAGGCACTTCTTGTAATTCAGTTCTTGACAGCACAAAAGATTATTTCATTAACCACTATTAAATGGTAATGATAATTAATTGGCAATTAATCATGACTGTTAGATTACCTCAGTTATTAATGTTGATATAAATCTGTTTCTGGCAGCTATTAGAAAATAAATAGCTGTAGTACTGTCCACTGGAGCACCATTTTGATCAGTTCTACATCAGCAAATGGCATTGATGCAATTTTTTTTTTCTGGTGATGAATTTTTTAATATTTCCCTCTTATTTCTATGATTACTTAGCTTCTAACAAGGGTGGGAAATCACCTAAAAAATCCAACCTTGATCATACAGTTATTATTCCTTCTTCGGATGCTTGGTGAGAAGAATATTGTGCACGATTTTGATGTCTTCCGAAGTTAAATATCCTGTTCCCTTAAAAGAGCCTGTTTTCAAAAAACAGGTTTAGTGGAGCAAAAAGCACCGGACTACAATGCAGAAGCTCTGTAGTTTAATGCATCAGATGGTAATGGGGAGTTCATTCAGGTTCGACTCAGACAGCACCCAACCTCAGAACTGAACCCAGGTCCCTGAAGCCATGAGGCAGAGGTATGAATACGGTGCCGGACCTGATTTGGTGCTCAGTTGCAAAAATGAGATTTGAACCTCTGATTGCCTGTCTCTTGGTATGGGGTAGAGGAGAGATTGCCATTCATTGAGTCTATGTTAAACTAAGGCTGAGTTTGAAGATTACAGGTTTAAATTCTATTCTTGATTCTTGCCTATAAAATTCTAGCATGAAAGTACAGCAAAGTGCTAAGGGGTTGCAGCACAGCTCAAGATAATGTCTTTTGGATGAGATATTAAATTAAACTAAATCATTTGCTCCTGCATCTAATCGATCTGATGACGGCACTTTAGGGCAAAGGTGGGGTATTATATCTGGTGGACTTGCCTAAGGTCACCGCTCAATCAGCATCTCATAAACAGATGATCTGGTTGTTATCACAATCTTGTTTGTGGGACCTTGTTGTGCATGTAATGTAATGTTATTACTGTGACACAAGAGACAATGTAATGTCCCCAGTGCTATAATATACTACCAATTAAAATTAATTCACCAGCTCAAAGACGTGTTTTTCATCCTAGGAACCTGAAAGGCCATGAAAGTCCTTTCAGTATGGCAATTACGGAGTATTTACACAGTTACGCATGACCTTAAATTGTATAATAGTAATTAGGCCCTTTTTCAGGTGCAGCTGCCAGAAATTAATAAGGCTGTTACCTGATGGGGCTGTTGGTTAAGTCAGGATCACGTGCAGTGATGGAGCCAATGACGCTTCCAACCGGGGTATCTTCTTGAACATCTATCACGTTTGTTTGCGAGGTGAATACAGGCGGCTCATCAATGTCTTTAACCGTCACCCTGACACTAGTCCAGTCCTTGAAGGATCTGAGGTTCTCAAACTGGGGGTCAATGTATTTATTCACTGCTTCCAGCAGCAGACTATGTGTTCTCTGGGTTTCAAAGTCCAATGGCTGAAATAAGTAAAGAAAGCGATTTAGTTTTTTGAACAAATGCACCTTTTCATACCCCTTTATCATTTCACTTGCCTTCACTTATCTTACTGGAGATTAATTACATAAAAGTAATAAACGTTTTAGATCTTGCATTTCATCACCAACCATTGAGTCTTATTGTGAGGGCTAGTGGTTCCAGGAAGTGGCCTGTGAGTCGGTGTAAAACATTGGACCAAGTCTTACTGGCCTGTTATACCTGCCTGTCCTTCTGTTGCAATCTTGTCTTCATATGAAGGGTGGGTCTCCGTGACCATCCACATCCTTTGCTTGAAAAGGGTAACAGGATTTCCAGCAGTGGGGAACCTCTTTAATGTCACTGGCACCTCCTAAGGCTGGGTCAGGGATTCATGGGCTTAAACACTTTGAAATGATTTTCAACATATATAAAATATCTTTGATAATCCAGGATAGTTATAAGTAATTTAATTTGAAGATAATTTTAAAAAAATTACAGTATTTAAACATATAGAGAGAATTTAATTTTACTAAAACAACAAAAGCACAAGTAATTGTAAATGAAAAAAAGTTAATCTGAAATAAAAACAATATTAAACAAACTTCTCTCCCCATTTGCCCCCTAATCCTTTATCCTACCAGGAAGTCTAGCTAGGGTATTTCAACCAAACTGGGCACCAGGTGAGTTCAGCAACAGCAAAGTGAATGGACTGATTTGGCCTTCTAAATACATGTGGCAGCTAAATTCCCTTCATTCCAAAGTAGCCAACAAGATTTGGTCCATTCTGTGAGATAACATGATGATGTAATGATCTCCTTCTCTGCCATAACTATGCTATGATTCATCTGTAAATCAACATTGTTGATGGATTTAGCTCAGAATTACTGATCTCATTATGTAAGTAGGTTGATCCCAATTATCTGGATAATATACCTGAAAACAAGATACTGCAGATGCCAGAAATCTGAAATCAAAACAGAAAATGCTGCAAGCTCATCAAGTCGGCTGGCATCTGTATGGAGAGTAACAAAGTTATCCTTTCAGACTGATGAATCTTCATCAAAACTGGGTCAATGAATCTTCCTTATTAAGCATCCACCAAACATAACAGTGCTATTTCAAATTACTGCTGATTCAAGAGTAGATTCTGAGGAGATCATGACCAGGGAACCAAACAACACCAAAATTAACAACGTCATTACCTAGAGTTGTGAAATCCAGAATTAGTATTTGGTATATGTGTAATGTTTATTCTGTCCAGAAATCAATGCTCCAAGGCTAACAGCCTGTTCCATGGTTGTCCGTGTACAAGCTCTGATCTCAATTCGCTGTAGTAAAGTGTCCTTTGGACAAGATCTGCTTCTTTTACTTAGGTAATAAATTTAATTAATGGCTTCTTGTCAATGATGCACTATTAACTCCCAGTTGGTCTATTATAATTTTATAATCATTCTAAATCTTGCGTGGGCTTTCAGCTCCAATGAAAATAGCCCCAACATATTGAGCACTTTCTCATAACTATGACTTCCCATCTGAGGCATCCACTAATGAATCTACTCTGTCTGCTGCCAACAGTTTTCACTTCCTTTGAAAGGAGGTTTCTGAACAGCACTGAGAACTCAGATTAGAACTCCAAGTAGTTCTATTCAAACTGATCGTTACTAATTTGAATTTGCTCGGTAGAGAGTGGGGGGGGGAATAATCTTTGCACTTGCATTCCTACATCACTAGGGTCAGTTTAGTGATGAAATTACCTGTGAAATCATCAAAATCTCAAACACTCCTGTCAGTTGCGATTCATTCTGTGGGTGCAGAGCATTAAAGTATTTCTCCCTGAGTTCTCCCTAGTGCATGCAAACTAGTTTGAGTTTCATTGCTTCTGATCTTGCTCTCCCCCATGCAAACTACCTCATCCCTATGACCACCCTCACATGTCCTTCCACGTTAAATACTGCACCCTACTACAGATCGATTTCCTTTACTAAATTAGTGATGTCTGACTGCACTGAGCAGCATCCAAGTGAGGAAAGGAATTGTTGAATCCTTCCTCACCACCCCCTTCTTTTCTGTTTACTGACCATCAGGGCTGACAGTGGAAATGCAAGATAACAAGTATAAAGAGGAGAAGATGTGTGGTGAGGAAGAGGTCAAAGGTGATTGGTGGACTGAAGTGGAGCCCCTGACATAATTTGGTTGTAAAATTGGCACGTATGATGTTCTGGCCATCACTGAATTGTGCCTGTCAAAAGATCATAGTTGCAGCGTAACATACAAGGATACACATTGTGGTGAAAGGACAGGTAGGTAAGCAGAGAGGGTGGGATGGCTCTGTTGGTAAAAAATTAAATCAAATCCTTTGAAAGATGTGACATAGATTGAAAGATGTAGAAACCTTGTGTACAATAGGAGATAAAATGGCATGTAATAAAGGCAATGCTACAATTGTCACAGAAGATTTGAATGGTAGATTGGAAAAATCAGGTTGATGCTGGATCCCAAGAGAATTAATTTGATGAACTTCTATGAGTTGTCATTTTAGGGCAGCTTGTGGTTGAGCCCACAAGAGAAAAGGAAATTCTGGATATGGTGACGTGTAATGAAACTGATTTGATTGGAGAGCTTAATGTAAAGCACCCCTTCAGAGGCAGTGATCATGATATGATAGAATTCACTCTGCATTTTGAGAGGATGAAGATAAAATCAGATGTAGCAGTATTACAGTTGAGTAAAGGGAAGTAAAGAGGCATGAGAGAGGAGCTAGCAGATGTTGATTGGAGGGGGACACTAATTGGGATACAGCAGATCACCAATGGCTGGAGTTTCAGACAACAATTCAGAAGGCACTGCATTGATACATCCAAAGGAAGAAGAATTCTAAAAGGAGGATGAGGCAACCAAGGCTGGCAAGGGAAGTCAAAAGCAGCATAAAAGCAAAAGGAAGCGAATATAATATAACAAAAGCTCACTTTTCATGCCATTGGGAAGCAAGGATTAGAAAGCTTTTATAAACCAACCGAAGGCAACTAAAAACGCAATAAAGAGGAACAAAGGGAGAAAAGATGACTTATGAAGGTAAGGTAGCCAATAATATAAAAGTGAATACTAAATGTGTTTTCAGATATGTAAAGAATAAATTAAAGGAGAGAGTGAATATTATACCACTGGAACATGGCAATGGAGAAGTAATAATGGGGAAGAAAGAACTGGCGGACAAACGCCAAACTATTTTCTGTTGGTTTTCAACTGTGGAGAGCACCAGTGATGTGCTAGAAATTTGAGAGTGTCAGGGGAAGAAGTGAGCTTAGTTGCTATTACTAAGAAGATGATGCTTGGGAAGATGAGATGTCTGAAGGTAGATAAGGGTGCTGAGTGGCTGGAATTTGTTGACAGTGTCAGGTGAATGACAGATAGAGGGAGAGAGGGAGGGAGAGAGGGAGGGAGAGAGGGAGGGAGAGAGGGAGGGAGAGAGGGAGGGAGAGAGGGAGGGAGAGATGAAAGAGAAGAATGAAAAATAAAACAGATGTTGGGCAGGGCAGTTTGGAGATTAGAGACATCTACTGAGAGGAGATAAGCAGGAATATGAAGGGCTGCAAATGTTGGGACTTTGATATATGAAGGAACTGGGAATTGGAACTATTAGGGGGAGGCGTATGGCAGTTGTAAATGGAGCATATGGGGAGCAGGTGAAGTGTGAGTGAAAAGTGTTTGCGTAGAAGGTAGATGGAACCAGGAGGAGGGGGAATGAAGATGAGGGAAGGGAGGTTGGGGTGGAGAGGTTGTGGGAAAGGGGACTAAAGTGGGAGGACATGAAACAGAAGGAGGGAGCAGTAAGGTGGGGATAAAGCAAACCACTAGAGGGGAAAGTTACCTAACTTTGAAAAATTCTATCCATGCCATTGTTGCAGTCTACTCAGGCAGAATATGAGGTTTTCATTGAGATTCATCTTCGTGATGTCCAACACTCAGTGATTACTGAACATGGATATGGCTGTGCCACCATCTAAACTGTCGTCAGTGTGGCCCCTTAGCAGCCGGCATCATATCTCTCAGATGGAGGTGAAAAACTCGACTTTTGAGACCAAAGGGGAATGGTTCAATTTTTTAAGAGAAAATCTGCAGATGCTGGAAATCCAAGCAACATACACAAAGTGCTGGAGAATCTCAGCAGGCCAGGCAGATAGCCTGGACCTTAGGTTTCTTCGAGTATTTTATCATGATGGTTTCAGTTTTACTAACATTGAAATCGATTATCCGCATTCTGACCATTTACTGAGTTGAATAATATCTGTCTGATGTATGGCACCTTCAACATACAGAACAATGCTGCCCATCCCTGTGCCATTGACAATTCTGTAGTCCAGACTTCAAACCCTGTCATCTCGACATTTATAAATATGCTGAATTTTGTTGCCCCAGCACTTATCAACAATCTATTACAATAACATTAAAAGATACTTGGAAAGGTGTATTAATAGCAAATATTTAGAAAGATTTGGGCCAAATGAAGGCAAATAGAATTAGCTTAGACCATAAGACCATAAGATATAGGAGCAGAAAGAGGCCATTTGACCCTTTGAGCCTGCTCCCCCATTCAATCATGGGCTGATCCAATTCTTCCAGTCATCCCCAACCCCCTGCCTTCTCCCCATACCCTTTGATGCCCTGGCTAATCAAGAACCTATCTATCTCTGCCTTAGGGTGCACTCAATTACTTGGCCTGCACAGCCGCTCATGGCAATAAATTCCACAGATTTACCACCCTCTGACTAAATTAATTCCTCCACCTCTCTGTTCTAAATGGACGTCTTTCAATCCTGAAAGTCATGCTCTCTTGTCCTAGACTCCCCTACCATGGGAAATAACTTTGCCATATCTAATCTGTTCAGGCCTTTTAACATTCAGAATGTTTCTATGAGATCCCCCTCATTCTCCTGAACACCAGGGTATACAGCCCAAGAGCTGCCAGCCTTTCCTCCTGGAATCATTCTCGTGAATCTTCTCTGAACCCTCTCCAATGTCAGTATATCCTTTCTAAAATAAGGAGCCTAAACTTGCACACAATACTCCAAGTGTGATCTCACAAGTACCTTATAGAGCCTCAACATTACATCCCTGCTCTTATATTCTATACCTGTAGGAATGAATGCCAACATTGCATTTGCCTTCTTCACCACCGACTCAAACTGGAGGTTAACCTTTAGGGTATCCTGCACAAGGCCTCCCAAGTCCCTTTGCATCTCTGCATTTTGAATTCTCTCCCCATCTAAATAGTAGTCTGCCCATTTATTTCTTCCACCAAAGTGCATGACCATACACTTTCCAACTTCGTATTTCAATGTTTAGATGAGCACCTTGGTCTGCCTGGCTGAATTGGGCTGAATGTCCTGTTGGGCTGTATGAAGTTTTGATTCTATCAACATTCTATATAATTTCCTCCAAGATGAAAACTCTAGTACTTTCCAACATACTTTTCAGGCCTTATTAGTGATACAAATTATAGCTGACAAACCTGTGCCTTTGGACAAAACAAGGGAAAGTAACACATTTAATAGAGTGTTATTTGCACATTGCAAATGTGTTACCACACAAAAGGTGCATTTATCCCTGGGTAAATGTTTGCAATGGCAGCAAGTAAGCAGATACAGTACTTCTGCCTGTGTTACCAAACACCTAGGGACAGCAGAGATGATGGTCAATGTTTCTTTTCAGTTTCTCAGAGTTAATTGGAACTATCAGTGCTTATTGACAAAAAGTAATGTAAATTCATTTTTAAAGAAGGAAATTACTTCTCTGTTTGAGTTTATACATTTCAGACTCTAGAAGTTGATGTCATATAGTATTTGCTCTGTTAACTGTGCTCGCAGAATTTCAGAGTGATGTGAACCAGTAGGTAATATTTCTCTTTTAAAATGCCTTCTGATCTTACAGATCTTATCTATAGCCATTGACATAACTGGCACTTACAATCTGATTAATAATCTTTCTGTATATCTGTGGTAGTCTAACATAGACAGAATCAGATAAAACTCATGCTGGATCACATGGATCAGTTAAGATTTATCAGCTGGAACTGGTGACGAAAACGTCAGGACAGCTATCCCAGTCAGAAAATGGAAATGTGGATTTTTTTTTAATGGTGAAAATTTGAAAATTGTTGCATTTAGAGTTGTAATGGTGAGAATTTGAAAATTGTTGCATTTAGAGGGACTGTGGTATCTGTGAATACAAATCAGGCTAATATTTAGTTTCAGCAAGCACTGAGAAAAGCAAATGGTACAGATAGATAAATAGATAGATAGATAGGTTCTTTATTAATCCCAAAGTAAGTTACAATGTCATGATAACATTACAAGTGCACAGATATAAATATTAGAAGAGAGTAGAATGAAATAAAAAATAAGTTACCGCAGACAGTCTAACAGGAGGAGGTCATCACTTCCCTAGTTATAGATTGACTCATTATAGAGCCTAGTGGTCAAGGGTAAGAATGACCTCATATTGCGCTCTTTGGTGCAGCGTTTTTGTCTTAGTCTATTTCTAAAAGTGCTCCTCTGGTCAGCCAAGGTGGCATGCAGAGGGTGAGAAACATTGTCCAGAATTGGCAGGATTTTCCATAGGGTCCTTTGTTTTAGCACAGCCTCCAGTGAGTCCAGTTTGACTCCTATAACAGAGCCAGCCTTTCTAATCAGTTTATTGAGCCTGTTGGCATCACCCATGTTGATGCCATTGCCCCAGAACACCACCACGTAGAAGGTTGTACTGGCAACAACAGACTGGTAGAACATGTGAAGGAGAGGCCTGCATACTCCAAAGAACCTCAATCTCCTCAGGAAGTAGAGACAACTCTGGCCCTTCTTGTACACAGCCTCTGTGTTGGTGCTCCACTCAAGTCTGTCATCCAGGTGCACCCCCAGGTACTTGTAGGTTCTCACCACATCCATGTCCTCACCATTAATAGTAACAGGGAGCAATGCAAGCTTAGTCTTCTTAAAGTCCATCACCAGCTCCTTTGTCTTACCAATGTTGATCTGCAGATGATTCAGCTTGCACCATCTGACAAAGTCCTCCACCAGGGCCCTGTGCTCACCCTCCCTTTATACACCCAGCTATTGCTGAGTCATCAGAGATTGACATGACTGGGTGTTGTATCTAAAATCTGACGCATACAGGCTAAACAGGATGGGAGCCAATACAGTTCCCCGTGGGGCCCCAGTGCTGCTTATAGCCATGTCTGACGCACAGCTCTGAAGTCGCACAAACTATGGTTTGCCAGTCAGATAGTCCACATGTTAGCCTTGATTGTAAAATAATCTGAGTGCAAGAATGAAAATATTTTGTTGCAGTTATATAAGAACCTACTAAATCGAATTGGGTCACTGCGCACAGCCAGGTCACCCTACAAAAGGAAGGGCATACATGATAGATGCGATGCATTAACGGTTCACCAAACTGACCCTTGAGACGGCAGCTTTATCCATGAGGAAAGATTAAGTGGACTGGGCTTATACAGTTTGACAAGGCAGATTTTCCCCTGGATGTGATGTGTGGAAGCAGGGCTCAAAGACTCAACAAGGGAGTTAAATCATTTCAATAATTCTAAAAGCATGAAAAATTGGGATCCTTACCTTTATGGAGGTGCAATCACCAAGGATGTTAAAGAAAGAAATTAATGCAAATTTTAGGCACGAAGGATATCAAAGGATATGAGGTTAATGCAGGAAAATTGTGCCAAGGTAAAAGATTAGTTATAATCGTATTGAATGATATATCAGGCAGGTAGCTCTGGGGAACCTAGACCTGCTCACAATTCTTATGTTTTCATTTTCATAGAAACATGAAGTCACACACAGCGTCCAAATGGTCCCTTATCAACCATCAAAGACCTATGTATGCTAATCCTCCGCTAATCACATTTGATTCTGTTCGTACTCTCATCACTTCACTCCCCACCAAATTCTCTCACTCACCTAAATACTCAAAGTAACTCAAAGTGACCAAATAACCTGTCATCCTGCCCATCTGTGGAATGTGGGAGGAATCCAGAGCACCCAGAGGAAACACCCCAAAACTCACACAGGCACAGGGAGAACATGCAAATGAAAAAGAGTGTTAAATGTTATGAGCAACACACACTAAAAATGCTGGTAAATGCAGCAGGCCAGGCAGCATCTATAGGAAGAGATACAGTCAACATTTCGGGCCAAGACCCTTCGTCAGGACTAACTGAAAGAAGAGATAGTACGAGATTTGAAAGTGGGATGGGGAGGGGGAGATCCGAAATGATAGGAGAAGGCAGGAGGGGGAAGGATGGAGCTAAGAGCTGGAAAGTTGATTGACAAAAGGGATACAAGGCTGGAGAAGGGACAGGATCATGGGACGGGAGGCCTAGGGAGAAAGAAAGGGGGAGGGGAACCCAGAGGATGGAGAGCAGGCAAGAAGTTATAGTGAGAAGGACAGAGGGAGAAAAAACAGAGAGAGAGAAAAAAGGGGAAAATAAACAAACAAATAAGTAAATAAATACATACATACATAAGGAATGGGGTACGAAGGGAAGGTGGGGCATTAACGGAAGTTAGAGAAGTCAATGTTCATGCCATCAGGTTGGAGGCTACCCAGATGGAATATAAGGTGTTGTTCCTCCAATCTGAGTGTGACTTCATCTTGACAGTAGAGGAGGTCATGGATAGACATAGTCTAAAATCTGGACTCAACACTTTGGTCTATGTATCTAGTTTGATCAGTTATTCTAATAGTGGGTTGATGATTTAACTGTCCAAATGCTTCCTTTCATCCCTCTAACCAAATTCTCCTAATCTTCTCAGCTCAGCAGGAGAATACAATGTTCTCACAGATCTTATTCATTGCCTAGTTTTCCAGCTTCCTTTGCTCCTCTGTGTCAAATTAAATATCTCTCTTATCTCTTTCTGACAGAGATTGAAAAACATTTCAATGTAATGGATAAAAGATGGCATTTGATTAACTGGGTAAGCCAATAAGTTGTTTTTCTCCAGAGAAACAATTTTGGATTAGCATATCTTTCTCCAGCTGCTTTTAGAAATAAACATGAAAATATGCATTGTATTTTTCCAATCTTTTCATGTAATTCTTTCTCTAAATCCTTTCCCAAGTAAAATGGACAACACACACTCGGAACACACAACCAAAAGAATTTTAGCATAGTGTATTCAAGAACGAACATCCACTCTATATTTGTGTGTTATTCTCAGGACTTGGAATTCTCTTAAAAGTCCCATGCCATCAGACATTGACGACTGACATCTTTACCCTCCCAACATCGAAGATTGAAATCCTGTCAGAAGCCAAAGACTATCAGGGAAGGTAATCCTTCCCTGTGAATCAATTGTGCCAATTATGTTGCATGTATTCCATTAGCAATCAATCACCAGATTCGTTTCTCTGTCATTTTTCCACTAATATTTGTGACCAGATGGAAGGCATGAAACAAAGTGATGAAATTCAAATATTACGTGCTAAAAGTCTGTAGCCAGCACATTTTTGTTCTCATCCTAACAGGAGGTTTTGTAACATGTTATTGTGTTTAACTCCTGGTAAACTAAACAATTTAAACACAGAAGTTTATTTACCTTGTTTGAACCATAGAAACCTGAGCAACAGTAATTGTTATGGCCAAGTGCCAACAAAATCCTCTCAGATAGCATTGAATAATGACATGAGTATTAAATAGTCCCTTTGTGCCTGGGTAACACTTTCTCTTTTTTTGTTTGCCCCTATCTATCACGTTCCTGCCGCTGTCATCAATACTCTATATACATAAAATGTTTACGAAATATTTTCTATTTTCTGTCTGATTTGGAGAGAGATTTCTTTTGCTGGTTTTTCAAGACCAAAAAACATAATTTTCTTGTTGTATTCAATGCAGCCTTAAGTGTTACTAATTTAAAAAAAAATTCTCTTTCCCATTCTTTTCTGCTATGTTGGATAATCTCACCTTGTTCCAAACCATATCATATCTGTTATGTCCTCACTCATTTATTGAACTTGCCTCCCAAACCTTTCTGCACCTCCTCACAGCTTTGTATCATCAGCAAACTTAATTCCCTCATCTAAAAAGCCATACCCTTGTACTGATCCCTGCAGCATCCCACTGGTCTCAGACTTCCAACCTGAAAATACCATAATCCATTTATTCCTTCTCTCTCTTTCCCATCAATTAACTTGTCTTCAACACATTACCCTCAATTCTATATACTCTAAATTTTAATGACCTCTTTTATGGCATTTATCAGGTCTTCTAAGACTGATGACACACAACAACAATTGGTTTTCACCTTTTGCTAGTTACAAATTTAGGAACTTCTAACAGATTGATCAAACGTGATTCCCCTTCATTAATCCAACTTTGTTCTGCCCAGTCCCGTTATTATTTACCAAATGCTTTGTTTCCAATATAAAGGTTTGAGATCATGTACTCAATGAATGCTGACTCTTGAAGACTTGAGTCTTGAATTGGCTCAATTTAGTCACATTGGCTAAATAGAAAACTCGTGATTTTTCAAACTACCATGTCATTGCCCTTGCACTTTATTTGTCTACTTGCATTGCACTTTCTCTGTCAGTGCAACATTATATTCTGTGTTCTGTTTACATTTATACTACCTCAATATTCTTATGTATTGAATTATCTGTCTGGCTGGGAGGCAAACAAAAGCTTTTCACTGTATCTCAACACCTGTGATAATAGTAAACCAATACCGTCAAAACCAATGTATTCAAGCTATTCCTCTAATAGTGATGTAAAGTAGCTGGTCGTAGTTTTCTTTTTCTTCTCTCTTACCTGTCATATGCTTGTTACCTTCCAACATGTAGATCTATGGAATTGTGTAAGACAATAAGCATGCACTGTCACATAGATGCTAACAGGTCCTGGCGATTTATTCATTTTCAATTCCATTAATTGATCTATTTTTTAAACCAATGCTAATTGCTTTCTGCTTCTCATTTATTTTGGAATTGGACTCCAGAATTTCAGGGAGCTTTTCAGTGTTTACTTACAAGAAGGTGACACAAAATATCTGTTTGCTTTCTTTGCTATTTCCTCATTCCGCGATCAGATTTCTCCTGTCTCAACATGAAAGGGATCAACACCAAATTTTGCCTAATGTTCTGTCCTTTTCAGATTTATCCAGGTTACTGCTTTTTTAAATATGTTTCTCGCTGGCATAATCTCACTTTTTTGATCCGTGTTTGCTTAATTATGAAATTGTCCCACCCTCTGGTTTTCTGCTGTGTTTGCCAACTTTAGAAGCAACTTCATTTGATCTAATTATATCTGCAAATTAACATGATGGGTAAAATTGGACCATCTTTCCTGTTGGACTTTTGGTGCCTTTCATCTTCTAATAAAATTTCCATTTATTCTTTTTATGTCATGCGTTGCTTGTTTACTGTTAAACTTTTTTAAGACAGTTTCTGAATTTACCAACCCAGCTTATGTATATCATCAAATTTTTCATTGTTTATATTTTGGAGCACTCAGTTGAATAAAAACACAGTAAATTAAACTACTTTCAAGCTTCATATAATATTCTGCCATGTCATTAACTCTTTTCCTTAAAAGCTTCCCAAATTATTTCTCATTCCTTCAACATTACACAGTACTGGACCTTCAATAACTAAAGAAGAGCTGGTGAACTCGATAGTGTTTGATAGTGATGCAATATTGAAATAACTTTTTAATATATTTTTTAGAAACATCTTTGTAAGACATCAAATTCAACCAACTGCTAAATGCTATTATTTCCATAAGACCTTAAGACAGAACTAGTCCTTTTGGCCTCTTGATTTTGTTTTGCCATTTGATTATTCTGGTTTATTTCTCCCCTCAACTTAATTCTCCTGCCTTCTTTATGTAACCTTTGATGCTCTTACTAATCAAGAGCCCCTTTAAATACACCAAATGATCTGACCTCTACAGCCATATCAGGCAATAAAGTTGATGGATTCACCAACCTCTGGCTAAAGAAATTGCTCCTCATCTCTCTTCTGAAGGGATGCCCTGTTCTGAAGCTCTTCCCTTTGGTCGTTGCCTCCCTCGCGGTAGGAAACATCCTCTCCATGACCCTCTATCTAAGCCTTTCAACATTTGGTAGGTTTCAATGAGATGTCACCGCATTCTTTTTAACTCTAGCATATACAGGCCCAGAGCCATCAAACACCGCGTATGTCAATCCTTCTACTCCCAGGATCATTCCTGGAAATCTTGTCTGGACACTGTCCTATGCCAGCCCATCTCTTCTTAGATATGGGGCCCAAAACTGCTCTTAATACTTCAAATATGGTCAAGCAAATGTCTTATAAAGTCTCAGCATTACAACGCTTCATTTATATTCCAGCTCTCTCAAAATAAATGCTCAAATTGCATTTGCTTTCCTTACTATTAACTCAATCTGCAAGTTAACCTTTAGTGAATCTTGCACTAAGACTCCTAACTCACTTTAGTCCTCCGGTTTCTGTATTTGCACCCCACTTAGAAAATAGTCTACACACTTATTCCTTCTATAGAAGTGCATGACCATACACTTCCCTATACTGTATTTCATCTGTCCATTCTTTGCTCATTCCCCTAAATTTTCCAAGTCCTTCTTCCTCAACATGACTTGGCCCTCCACTCATATTTGTATCATTCTCAAACTTGGCCCAAGGCCATCAACTCTGTCTTCTGAATAATTGACATATAACGTGAAACATGGTGGACAAAATACCTAACCCTGGAACACCACTAACCACCAGCAGCCAACCAGATAAGGCACCCTTCATCCTCTCTCTTTGCCTTCTGCCAGTGAGCCAACCTTCTGCCTACACTAGTTTTTTACTTGGGATAACACTGGCTCTGATCTTGTTTCATGGCCTTATGTGTGTCAGCTCATCAAATGCCTTCTGAAAATCCAAGTAAAGAACATCCACCAACTCTCCTTTGTCTATCCTGTCTGTTACTTCCACAAAGAATTCCAGCAGACTTGTCAGGCAAGATTTTCCCTTAAAGAAACCAAGCTGACTTCCCCCATTTTATCATGTGCATCCAAGTAATTTGAAAACTTATCTTTAATAATGGATTCCAGTGGTGAGTTTATGACAATCAGTATTTTTCTTTAAAAATTTTTTGTTGGCAATGCTGTCCTGTAGCTGGTCTATAGAATAGAGTGCAGTGTGTTCCTTCCTAGAGCAGGAGTACATTTATAATAGTATATACAGGCTATGCATCTTTTTCCTTCATAAGTATTTATGACCTGAGAAGTTAATCCCTTGGATGTTGAAAAGCAACACATCACTCATTCTTCCAGTGCAACATTTTTACTCTCTCTTTTAACACAGAGAGGAGGTGGAAGAGCTCGAGGCCAAGTGCCAGGCTAATAATGTCAGCAAGAGACAGGAGAAGTCAGGGGAACTCACACCACTCACACTCACCCCCCTTTTACACCAGCGGCGCAGCAGTGGAAAATACAAGCATTTTCAAACTCCTGGGAGTGCACATCACACACAAACACTCATGGTCCCAGAACATATTCTACACAGTGAAGAACACCTCTACTTTCTGATGGGGCTGAAGGGAGCTAGATTTCACACATCTACACTCAAATCATTCTACAGATGCACAGTAAAGAGCATCCTGGCAAATTGCATCACTGCTTGGTACCGAAACTGCACTGTCCCAGACAGAGAGGCCCCACAGCAGGTAGTTAAAACTGCCCAACACATCACTGGCACCAGCCTACCAGCCAACAAGGACATGTATACAGAAAAATGCCAGAAAAGAGCCAGTAACATCAAGAAGGATCCCACCTATCCTGCTCATGGATTGTTTGTCCCACTCCTATCAGGGAGAAGGCGATGTAGCATCCACACTGGGACCACTAGACTCATAAACAGGTACTTTACCAAGTAGTAAGGCTGATCACCACCTCCACCCACACATTATTATTACTTTATTATTTCCTGCCAGTCACTTTATGGACATACAATTAATCTATGTTTATGAGCTATCATATGTATTTATATTTATTAAGTTTTTTTTGTGCTGCATTGGATCCAGGGTACAATTATTTCTTTCTCCTTTACACTTGTGAACAAAAATGACATTAGGTGGTCGTGGTACCAATGCTTGCTTTTTTTTGCCGGTGGGGGGAGAGGGGATTGTTGCTTGCTGCTGCTTATTAGCAGGAGGGAGGGGAGCTGGGTGGACTTTGGGGTTCTCACGTTCATCTGTCGTTCATTCTTTGGGGAATCTCTCTGTTTTCATGGATGTTCATGAAGAAAAAGCAGTTCAGGATGTATATTGTATACACTTCTCTGACATTAAATTGGACCTTAGAACCTTTGAAGTAATCTTGAAGCAATTCTTTTCATTATATCCATGATAAAGAATGCTTGAAATGTCTTGCAGTTTAATGTTACTGCTGTTCATTTCTGCAGAGGGAATGGTCTAGGTACCCGAGCAAGGTGAGCTGTCATAGCTGTGGACAATTGTAGCACCCATAGCTTTCTGCCGGTAGTCTTATCTCCAGTTTAGGAGATCAATTTCCCCCGTACAGAACCCAAGCACGTAATCTTGGTTGACCTTTTACCGTAGAGCTGAGAGAAGTGCTGCACTGACGGAAATGAATGAGGACCTCAGTCAAGATATTTGGGTTGATGTAAAATATCCCATTCGAAAAGCAAGAGTAAAGAGTTCTGCCCATGCACTAATTACTATTTATTCATATGCCATCACCGCAAATAGGGACCAGCTGGCTTTTCTGTGGGGCAATGGAGAGAGTTTCCACTTTGCTCCTGACTGCATGTGACATTCTGATGATAGAGAGTGATTTCTATCCCAAGGCCGAGGATTGCAACATAGGGAGCTAACATTTCATGAGGTACTATCTAAGACACTCATTCCAAGAAAGGTAGAACATCATTGACTTTCACCTTTAAATGGATATATCCTTGAAAGTGAGTCCATTGGTTGTAGGAACATTTCAATGACGGGGCAAGTGAAGTTGAGTAAAGTTATCCCCTTCGTTCAAAAGCTGATGGTTGAGGGGTAGAAACTGTTTCTATACCTAGTGGTGTGAGCCCTAAGGCTCATGTACCTTCTTCCTGATGGCAGCAGCAGAAAGTGAACGTGTCCTGGGAGGTTGGAGTCCCTGATGATGGATGCTGCTTAGCTGCAACAGTGTTACATGTATATGCACTCAATGGTTGGGAAGGCTTTACTGGTGATGCACTGGGTTATATCCTCTACTTTTTGTAGAATTTTCCATTCAAGGACATTTGTGCTTCCATACCAGACTGTGATGCTGCTAGTCAATATACCCTTCCACTACACATCTATAGATGTTTGTTAAAATTTTTGATGTCATGCCAAATCTCCACAAACTCTTAAGGATGTAGAGGCATTGTCTTGCTTTATTTGTAATTGCACGCATGTTCTGGGTCCAGGAGGGGTCCTCTGAAATAATAACACCAATGAACTTAAAGATGCTGACCCTCTCCACCTCTGCTCCTCCGACGAGTGCTGGCTCATGGACCTCTCTTTTCCTCCTCCTGAAATCTATCTCCATTTCCTTGGTCTTGCTGACATTGAGGGAGAGGTTTTCATTATGACATCACTCAGCCAGATTTTCAGTCTCCCTCCTATATGCTGATTCATTACCATCTTTGATTCGACTTACGACAGTGGTGTCATCAGCAAACTTGAAGGTGGCATTGGAGCTGTGTTTAGTCACACAGTCATAAGTGTAAAGCGACTAGAGCAGGGGACTCAGCACACAGCCTCGTGGTGCACCTGTGCTGGTGGAGATCATGAAGATGTTGATGCCAATCCAAATTGACTAGGGTATACAAGTCAGGAAGCCAAGGTGTTGGAAATTATTGATTAGTTTTGAGGGGATAATGGTATTGAATGATGGGCTGTAGTTGATAAAGAAATTTTTGCTGTCCAGATGTTCCAGGGTTGAGTGAGGAGCCAATGAGGTGGCATCCGCTGTGGAACTGTTGCTCTGGTAGGCAAATTAGAGTGGACCTAAGTCACTTCTCAGGCAGGAGCTGAAAGAGTTCAACTCGGCCAGACTCAATCCACCATCTAGGCTAGGTTCAATGTGACACCCCTGAGAAAGGAGAAGAAATGAGAGTGATCTGGGGAGGAAAGAACATTCGCTTGGAGCCGCTTTTGAATTTGACCAGTCTTTAAAGCTTATAGTCGATACATTTTTTTATAACAAATAAAACATTCCACAAAAGTACTCCTCTGACATTCTGAAGTGGCCTCAGGAAAATGGAGATACTGAGTCCAATCACTGAGTTGAAGTTAAGAACGCACTATAAACGTTGGGGAATACAAGTCGACAAAACTGAGCAGCAACAAAAGTTTATCATAAAACACGTACCTCCTCCTTTGACTTTACCCGAATCAGTAATTTAGTCCATTCTGTAAATTGGAAAGAATTCACGTTTGATCACCATATCTGGTGTGCCCGGAGAAAGCCATGTTTCAATCAAGCACACAATGGAACAGGCCCTCAATTCTCTCCGATGCAACAATCTTGTCCTCTGGTCCTCAGTTTTGTTCTCCAGTGACTACCCATTTGTCAAGAATATGCTGGGTAGAGGAGGCCTCATCCCTCTATGTTTCAGCCTGGCTGGTAGTCCCCTCCTCATACCTTGCTTTCAGCCATGACGACGAACCTTCGACCTCTTAAAGGTGCCATGGTTGCGTGGGTTGCTGAGTCTTTCACTCGATCATGAGATCTGAAGATCATTCAGTTGATTTAAAAGACGCTTGCTTAAGGAGAAGTTATATGCTGCTGACTGCAGTGAAAGTAATTCATAAGAGGTATATTTAAAAGAATTTTTGGAACAATTCTCTGCATCCCACAGAACGTCGTCAATGATCATCTGTGCCATCTTGATTCTAATATCCATTCCAACATGGCTGCATTTCAATATCTGAGACAAGAGATTTTGCAGATGCTGGAAATCTAGAGCAATGCGCACAAAATACAGGAGGAACACAGCAAGTCAGGCAGCATCTATGGAGGGAAATAAACAGTCACTGCTTTGGGCCTGAAATGCTGACAGTTTATTTCCCTCCACAGATGCTGCCCGACCTCCTGAGTTCCTCCAGTATTCTGTGTGTGGTGCTCCATTTCTATATCAATTTCTGCTGGGCCCAGAATTCCAAAGGTTGATACAATTTTCTCTTTTGGGCTGTTGGTTTTTGATCTTCACAGTATGCTATTCCAACATATAATTCCTATCAGATAATATTCTGCTAAAGGTTTCCACTGTCCAGATTCTTGTTAACATGGTTTATTTAGATATACAGTGGCATGCAAAAGTTTGGGCACCCTGGTCAAAATTTCTGTTACTGCGAATAGTTAAGTGAGTAGAAGATGAACTGATCTCCAAAAAGCATAAAGTTAAAGATGAAACATTCTTTTCAACATTTTAAGCAAGATTAGTGTATTATTTTTGTTTTCCACAATTTTAGAGTGAAAAAAAAAGGGCACCATGCAAAAGTTTGGGATCCCCAAGAGATTTGAGCTCTCAGATAACTTTTACCGAGGTCTCAGACCTTAATTAGCTTGTTATGGCTATGGCTTGTTCACAGTCATCGTTAGGAAAGGCCAGGTGATGCAAATTTCAAAGTTTTATAAATACCCTGACTCGTCAAACCTTGTCCCAACAATCAGCAGCCATGGGCTCCTCTAAGCAGCTGCCTAGCACTCTGAAAATTAAAATAAATGATGCTCACAAAGCAGGAGAAGGCTATAAGAAGAAAGCAAAGTATTTTCAGGTAGCCGTTTCCTCAGTTCGTAATGAAATTAAGAAATGGCAGTTAGCAGGAATGATGGAGGTCATGTTGAGGTCTGGAAGACCAAGAAAACTTTCCGAGAACTGCTCGTAGGATTGCTAGAAAGACAAATCAAGACCCCCGTTTGACTGCAAAAGACCTTCAGGAAGATTTAGCAGAATGTGCAGCGACACTGGCACAAATATGACCTTCATGGAAAAGTCATCAGAAGAAAACCTTTCCTGCATCCTCACCACAAAATTCAGCGTCAGAGGTATGCAAAGGAACATCTAAACAAGCTTGATGCATTTTGGAAATAAGTCCTGTGGACTGATGAAGTTAAAATAGAACTTTTTGGCCGCGATGAGCAAAGGTATATTTGGAGAAAAAAGGGTGCAGAATTTAATGAAAAGAAACATCTCTCCAACTGTTAAGCACGGGGGTGGATCGATCATGCTTTGGGCTTGTGTTGCAGCCAGTGGCACGGGGAACATTTCACGAGTAGAGGGAAGAATGAATTTAATTAAATACCAGCAAATTCTGGAAGCAAACATCACACCGTCTGTAAAAAAAGCTGAAGACGAAAAGAGGATGGCTTCTACAACAGGATAATGATCCTAAACACACCTCAAAATCCACAATAGACTACCTCAAGAGGCGCAAGCTGAAGGTTTTGCCAAGGCCCTCACAGTCCCCTGACACAAACATCATCAAAAATCTGTGGATGGACCTCAAAAGAGCAGTGCATGCAAGATGGCCCAAGAATCTCACAGAACTAAAAGCCTTTTGCAAGGAAGAATGGGCGAAAATCCCGCAAACAAGAATTGAAAGACTCTTAGCTGGCTACAGAAAGCATTTATAAGCTGTGATACTTGCCAAAGGGGGTGTTACTAAGTACTGACCATGAAGGGTACCCAAACTTTTGCTTCAGGCCCTTTTCCTTTTTTGTTATTTTGAAACTGTAAAAGATAGAAATAAAAAAAGTAATCTTGCTTAAAATATTAAAGAATTGTGTCATCTTTAACTTCATGCCTTTTGGAAAATGGATCATCTTTTACTCGCTTTTCTATCCGCAGTAACAGAAATTTTGACCGGGGTGCCCAAACTTTTGCATGCCACTGTATAAACTCTCTTAGTTTCTGAGTATTTCTCTTTCCATAGATGCTATTCAGTGCCTAGCTAGGCTTTTACAGCATTTCAGATGGTTATTCTGTAAACAGCTCACAGCAAAACCTCACAGCAGATCACTGTTAGTTTAATCTTCAAGCTGGGAAGCAAAAACTTCCAAAATATCTGACGTATTTCTGAGGAGTTAATCCAATGACTCTGCAGGTAAATGCATTATGTTCTGGGCACAATCATCCACCTTTACAGCTGGAGAGCTCCAAAGATCTATCCCTGGGACATGAAAGTTCTAACTTCGCTGAACAAATTTGCCAGGTTAAGATGGGGTTGACAGTGGGGAGATGACATGATCCACTCTCCACTTTCAAAAGTTGCACTGAATGCCCAAATGAAGGTCATTTGACAGATAAGAACACAGTACTGATCTTAATATTAAAGCTTTTTGCAGTTAAATGGTCGACTAATATCGGACAAGTGCAATGACTCCAAGCAGTGTCTCAGAGAGCAGTTCATGTCCCTGGATTGTTTTGCAGTTACAGTTAGTGTTCTCAGCAGAAAAGCACTGAGGGAATGAAACACAATGAAAGTAATTCCTCAGCAGAAATGGCAGTAAGGCTCCCAAATGGCTGCTTTAGTTTATCAACAATCCCACACAATGAATGTTGCAATGTATTGCTGTGAAAGACAAGGACAAATATTAAGAATATATCTAAGTTGGAAGGCTCTCTTTCTTTTTTTTCCCTCTGAAGGAGACTTTGGTGATTTTTGTTCCAATTAACTTTAGGAATATTAGATCTTCTGAGATTACCAGTGTACTACTGACACAGAAAACCTTTGTGGCAAAACAACAACGAGTTCTGCCTCGGCTTTACATGTAACAAAGTCTTTTCATATTTTTGGCGTGATCATCAAGCAGAGGACATTATTTCTCAGGGTAGGATGTGTGAGTAGCACAGAACTTGGAGGGAAATAGAAATATAGGAAGAGGGAAAGATTTGAGGAGGCTTTGAAAGTAAGTGAGATAGCAGAGAATAGGTAATTTTAAAGAGCAAGGTTCCCTGGACCAGAAGCTAATGACAGAACCATTACATTCTACATTTCACAAACACGTTCAGTGATTGCTTTGAATAAATCCAGTTCAACCCCATGGAAACTGCTGTATAAGTTCATTTCGGACATGAATGTTTCAAACAATGGGCATGCATTAATCAAACAGAAGCTTATTTGTCTCCATCAGCTTCTCATCAGTTGAGTCATTGAATTATGAGGTAATGGAACAGAAGTAGAGTTTCAATGTTTACTCATGTTAAATAAAATGGTTTTATATAAACACTAGAATATTGATTGTGTCACATCAAAAAAAATCCAATGATCCCTGTTATTGTTGAAGCAGTACAACTGCCAATCTCAATCCACCACTGGAGGCTCGGTTCAGTGTGACACTCCTGAGAAAGGAGAAGAAATGAAAGTGATGTGGGGAGGAAAGAACTTTCACTTGAAGCTGCTTTTGGATTTGACCAGTCCTTATAAACTTATAGTCAGTCTCTACATAAACAGAAATAATTACTACATCAATCTGTGGTAGAGTTTGCGCACTGCTTTCTTCATTTCTTAACTATTCCTGATTTTCAACAGAAAAGAAAATGGATATTTTAAAGATGCTTCATTCTTGTAATGGTGTGTTTGATGCAATCAGATAATGAATAAAACGTTCATTTTTAATAATGAATAAAACATTCCACAAAAGTACACCCCTAAGTCTGAAGTGGTCTCAGAAAAACAGGAGATTTTGAGCCCCATCACTGAAGCTAAGAAAACACTGCAAATACAATTCAACATGCTTCAAAGGTTATGATTATTGGTTACTTGATTGATTACAATGTGCACAAATCAACTTCTGTTTGGTTGCCACCTTAGTAAATGATCTCGATATTTTTCATTAAGTAAAATACTTTTTGTGAGCACAAGATTTATTTTTTACTCATTTATAGAGCAAGGCAAGATCAGCATCTACAGCCATCCTTAACTGCCTGTGAGAAGGTGGAGGTGATATTTTTCCTGTGTTGTTATCTAAGGAGCTTCAGGATCTAATGCCAGCTGCAATGGATAGTGTTATTGAGTGCTGATGAACAAGAAAATACTTGAAAATACTGATCTTTAGCTTTGAATTGTACAGTAATTTTACTCACCTTTAAAAACATCAGTTTTAATGTCAGCAGTGATGGTTATCTGATTACATGACACACACCATTGCAAGAATAAAACATCTTTAAGATAGCCATTTTCTTTTTTGTTGCAAACTAATTGTTAAGAAATGAAGAAAGCAGTGTACACACTCTGCCACGGATTGATGTAGTAATTAATTTTGTTTAGGTAGATACTTAGCAATCTACAGGAGTCAAACCCATTAATTATTTGGCATTTCATATTGACTGTAAATATGGTGTGTACTGAAAGCACAATCATTCTGCACTGTGAGGTTGGTGCCGTGCGGTGTCATGCAGAACAGTGTGGAACCATAAGTTCATACACCATGGATACAGGCCCTTCAGCCCACTTGGTCTGTGCAAAGCACTGCATTTGCACTGATCCCACATTAATCAGATGCTTTAGTTTGATGAAGAAGTTCACTCAGTGTGGAAGCTACCTTGTCCTTCAATTGGTACACTGAAACAGAATTGAGCTCAATAACTTCACATCGTACCCACAGTCACAAGTAGATAACTGCACAGCAGAGGGCCACTCAGACCTTTGAGTCTCTGCCAGGTGTGAGGGGATCCAGGAATGTCCCTATTAACTGTTTTAAGAGAGACAGAGAGAGACATTCATCACTGATGATTTGTTTGGAAAGGAGAGAGAGATGAAGATTGACAGTTGGACTGACACGGGAGTTAACTCTGGAGTTTTACTTTGGAGATAAATACTGAGCAGCTCAAAGGTTGCTATGGTGACCAACAGGCAGATTGTTGATGTTACTTTCAAAGACTTGTTGCCTGCTTGCATTTCTTTGCAGCCAAAGGAAGGAGGGACTCTTTGAATGACAGGTGAGGCTCAGCACAGAGAAATAAATAGGAGGTCAGATGATACAGACCTCAGACACATGATCTGGACACTGAATGAGCGTTGTTGTGCCTGCAGAGAAAGTGGGTTTTGGAGGATCGATCAGGCGGATCGATCCAAATTGCTATTCCAGCGGTGAAGAAGGGGTTGACTGGTGGGGAGTTGTCTATGTGTCCACCCTTGCCGGGGTGATAGCTCCACCACAGGAAAACCGGTCCCCCTGGTTAAAGTCACAGTCGGTGACTTGTGAAGGATTTCAGAGGACGATGAGAAGATCAATGGTAACAGCTCACCTGAAGACTCAACTCACTCTCTCTCTCTATCGCTATTCATCTAAATACCACGAACTGAACTGAACTTTACTCAACATTGTAAGACTGTATCTTTTTACCCCTAGACTTAAAGAAGCTTGGTTTTCATACATATATTTCCACACTTACTGATTTGCGTATATATATATATATATATATATATATATATATATATATATATTCATTGCTAACCTGTGTGATTTATTTACTTTGATATTACTGTATTGCACAGCTACTAATAAATATTAGTAGTTTATAGAAATACGAGACTCCAGAGTGGTTTCTATTTCTGCTGGTTTCTTTATCCCTGTCACAGGGTATGTGACACAGGGTTAACTTCAATGTTGCAGATGCAGGTCATAACTTTCCCATTGCCATCAACTCCTTACTTCATTTTCCCATTAATGCTTTCTTCGGCCCGCATTGTCACAACTCCTTTTGCCATTAACTACCCTTCCCCCTCACTTTATTATGACCCCCTCCCTCTACTCCATCTTCTTCTCAGCTTCAACTTCTTTCAGTTTTGCTGGAGGGTTTCTGGACTGAACTAGCTCTCTTTCACTGATTCTACCTGATAAATGTTCCTAGGATTACAAATATCGACACTTGTTGAAATCTTGTATCACTGATCATGCTGGGGAAAGAGGACAAAGAATATCAGTATTTGCAATGTTAGTATTTTTGAGATAGCAATGTTACAACTTAGTCATCTACTGATAAGTAGTACTGATCCAGAGTGCAGTAAATTTTGGGAGCTTGATACCGCTACTTGTCTCAAATGCAAGTTATAAGGTCCCGAAGTGTTTCTCAGCTGAATGTGCTGTATTAAGAGAGATCTTATACCACAGCCTCAAGTAATTTGCTTGCTGCATAGATTAATTCTTTAGTCCCATTAACGTGACAACATTGTCATTCCGTCTTTCTGGAGTGAACTGTGGTACTGGGATAAAATCGTATTTGAAAGACTTCTCCATGTAGATTTTGATAAAGCTGCATTTGAGAAATAGAGTAAGCTTGTGAGCCATTCGCTCCAGTGCCCAATGATCTAAAAAGCAAAAACTGCAGATGTTGAAACAAGATACGGAAATCTACAATTTAGTCACTCGCGTCCAGTCACTTTAATTCTCAGTTCCATTCGGTCCTCTGTCTTTGGACTGAAATTGATAGAGTTTTGCTTGACAATGGGCTTAATGTATGAGAGTGAAGGAGCAGGTGAAAGGTACCAAGCAGACTACATTTCTCCCTATTTCTTCTGTTCTTTTACTGTAAGAACAACAGCCAAGATGGTGAATGAAATTAAGGATGGATCTCCCATGGAGTAAATTAAAGGTACAAGAAAATTGATATTCCAGTGTTATTCGAGCCAGTGGGATTGTGGGAAGATGCAGAGATTTCTGTTCCGCATCTCAGTGGAGAGTCATAAAAAAGAAAATATTTTTCTCCTTAGCAAATTCTGACAAAAGATAAACAACTCTGTTTCTTAAAAACGAAAGTGCAAGTGTGCTTTCACAATACAGTAACACTTACTTTTGATAAGGTTTTCTCATGCTTTTCTTCTGTTCACTCATCCCTGTAGTGCCTCTGTCTCCATTTATCCCAGCTGCTTGGTGCCAGTGGGTATGAATAGGAGAGGAGGCAGCTCATCAGAGCGGGAAATAAGAAAGGCAGAGTTGTTGATTATTGAGCACAGATTCTAAAGAAACTAATCAAATATAGAGCAGTGGATTGATTGATTATGTGATCCATTTTACAGAGGAACCACATTTACTTCCTTTTGAAGTTACTATCTTGACATTGATTGGCAAGTATTTAATGTCATTAAAAGATGTTCCCCTGAACTTTGTTTCAATTTTGTGCTAATCTGATGAGTATAAAGGGATGAATTTTTCCTTTAAAATAACATGAAAATCATCTTTTAAATATTTTCTATTTATTCACTTACACACTAAACATTGGTTTTTGTGACTATAATCTCAAGTATTACATAAAATTCTCTTCCTCTGATTTTCAATCATGGCTATTTCTTCCCATGCATTGACAGTAACTCTTTACTTTCCAAAGGTTGGGAGTTATACATCCTCACCAATGCCATACCAATGGCACAGTTCCAATGCCTTATTTAAGACCATAAGATATAGGAGCAGAATTAGGCCATTTGGCCCATTGAGTCCTCTCTACCATTTCATCATGGCTTATTCAATTTTCCTATCCGCCTCAATTGGCTGCCTTCTCCCCATATCCCTTCATGCCCTGACCAACCAAGAATATATCAATCTCCGCCTTAAGTACGCAAAAAGACTTGGCCTCCATAGCTGCCTGTGGCAAAGAATTCTACAGATTCACCACTCTCTGGCAAAAGAAATTCCTCCTCATCTTTGTTCTAAAAGGATGCCCCTCTACTCTGAGTCTGCGTCCTCTGGTCTTAGACTCTTCCACCATAGGAAACCTTCTCGCCATCAAGGCCTTTCATCATTCAATAGGCTTCAATTAAGACTTCATCATTCTTCTGAATTCTAGTGAATAGAGGCCCAGAGCCATCAAACACTCTTCTTATGATAAGCCTGGAATCATTTTTATGGACCTCCTTTGAACAATCTCCAGTTTCAGCACATCCTTTTTAAGAAAAAGGACCCAAAACTGCTCTCAATATTGCAAGTGCAGCTTCACCAATGCTTTACAAAGTCTCAACTTGACATCCTTGCTTTTGCATTCTAGTTCTTCTGAAATAAATGCTAATATTGCATTTGCTTTCCTCACCGCAGACTCAACCTACAAATTAACCTTTAGGGATTACTGTACAAGGTCTCGCAAATCCCTTTGCCTCTCAGATTTTTGTATTTTCTCTCCATTTAGAAAATGGTCAACCTTTTCATTTCATCAACCAAAATGCATGATCATACACTTCCCAACACTGTATTCTATCTGCCATTTCTTTGCCCATTTTCTTAATCTGTCTGAGTCCTTCTGTAGCCTACTTCCTCAAAACTACTTGCCCCTCCAACTATCTTCATATGGTGTGCAAACTTTGTAACAAAACCATCAAGTCCATATCCAAGTCATTGACATATAACGTAAAAGGTATCAGTCCCAACACAAACCCCTGTGGAACACCAATAGTCACTGGCAGCCAACCAGAAAAGGCTCCCCTTATTCCCACTCTTTGTCATCTGCCAATCAGCCACTGCTTTATCCATGCTAGAATATTCCTGTAATACCATAGGCTCATAGCTTGTTAAGCAGCCTTATGTGTGGCACCTTGTCAAAGGACTTCTGAAAATCCAAGTGCGCAGGATCAACCGATCCTCCTTTGCCTTTCCTGCTTGTTAATTCTTGAAGGAATTCCAACAGATTTGTCAGATAAGATTTTCCCTTGAGGAAATCATGCTGACTACAGCCTATTTTATCACATGCCTCCAAGTACCCTGAGACCTCATCCTTAATAATTGACTCCAACATCTTCCCAACCACTGAGGTCAGACTAACTGGCCTATAGTTTCCTTTCTTCTGCCTCTCTCCCTTCTTGAAGAGTGGAGTGACATTTACAATTTTCCAGTCTTCCAGAACTATTCCAGAATCTAGTGATTTTTGAAAGATCTTTACTAATGTCTCCGCAATCTCTTTAGCCACCTCTTTCAGAACCCTGGGATGTACCCCATGTGGTCCAGGTGACTTATCTATAGAAACATAGAAATGTAGAAATCTACAGCACATTACAGGCCCTTCAGCCCACAACATTGTGCTGACCATGTAACCTATTTTAGAAACTGCCTAGGATTTCCCTACTGCATAGCCCTCTATTTTTCTAAGCTCCATGTACCTATCTAAGAGTCCTTTAAAAGACCCTATTGTATCCACCTCCACCACCAGCACTAGCAGTACATTCCATGCACCCATCACTATCTTCTGATTTTTCAGTTTCCCAAGAACCTACTCTTTTGTAATGGCAACTCCACACACTTCATGATTCCTGACACCTGGAGCTTCCACCATACTGCTAGTGTCTTCCATAGTGAAGACTGGCACGAAATACACATTCAGTTTGTCAGCCATTTTGTTGTCCAGCAGTCCAATATCTACTCTCACCTCTCTTTCACACTTTATGTATCTGAAGAAACTTTTGGTATTCTCTTTAATATTATAGGCCAACTTAGTTTTGTATTCTATCTTTACCTTCTTAATGACTTTTTTAGTTGCTATCTGTTGGTTTTTAAAAGCTTCCCAACCCTCTAACTTCCCACTAATTTTGCTCTGTAATATGCCCTCTTTTTGGCTTTTATGTTGGCTTCATCTTCTCCTGTTAGCCATGGTTGTGTCATCTTGCCTTTAGAATACGTCTTCTACTTTGGGATGTATATATCCTGTGCCTTCCAAGTTGCTTCCAGAAATTCCAGCCATAGCTGCTCTGCCATAATCCCTGGCAGTGTGCTTCTTCAATAAATTCTGGCAAGCTCATATCTTATGCTTCTGTAATTTCTTTCACTCCCCTGTAATACTGATTCATCTGACTTAAGCTTCACTTTCTCAAATTTCACGGTGAATTCTATCAAATTATGATTACTTCCCCGACAGTTCTTTTACCGCAAGCTCTCTAATCAATTTTGGTTCATTGAACAACACTCAATCTAGAATAGCTGATCCCCTAGTGGGCTCAGTTATGAGCTGTTCTAAAAAGCTGTCTTGTAGGCACTCCAGAAATCCTCCCTCCAGGAATGTATCACCAACCTGTTTTACCAAATCTATTTCATATTGAAATCCTCATGACAATTGTAACATTGCCCTTTCGGCATGCATTTCCTATCTCCTTTTGTAATTTGTAGACCACATCCTTACTACTGTTTGGGGGTCAGTATATAGATCCCATTAGGGTCTCCTTGAACATTAACCTCTCCGTTAAAACTTTCTTTCAGCCATGATTCAGTGATGCCTACACTATCATTATACCTGCCAATCTGTAAATGTGCTGCAAGTTCATCTACCTTAATCCGTATATGTGTGTGCATTCAAATATAACACCTTCAGTCCTGTATTCACCCTTTTCAATTCTGTCCGCCTTTTACTTTGTAAATCATCCTGTTGACTTCAATTTTGCCCTATCAATCATGTCTCCTCACCACACATTGCCTCTGTGTGTAAACCAGCTGCTTCATCTTAAGCATTATTGTCTGGCTTTCCTACAATACCTCTTGCATTGAAATGTAGGCAGCTCAGGACCCTAGTTGCATCATGCTCAACCTTTTGCTTCCTAACGTTTTCTGAGGTCTTACCAACATCTGCCTCCACAGCCTCTCCATTAACTATTCTGACACTCTGTTTCCCATCCTGTTGCAATTCTAGTTTAAACCCCATAGTGCATTATTAACAAACCTTCCTGCTAGGATATTAGTCTCCCTCCAGTTCAGGTGCAAACCATCCCTTCTGTACAGGTCCCACCTTTCTAGGAAGAGAGCACACTAATCCAAAAATCTTATGACCTCCCTGCTATACCAACTCTTTAGACATATATTAAACTGAATAATCTTCCTAGTTCTGGCCTCACTAGCACATGGCATGGGCAGCAATCCTGAGATCACAATCCTGAAGGTCCTGTCCTTTAACTTAGCACTTTACTCTCTGAAATCCCAATGCAGAATCTCATCACTTGTCTTACCCATGTCATCGCTACCTATATGGACCATGACCTCGGGCTATTCACCCTCCCACCTAAGAATGCTGAGGACTCAATCTGAGATGTACTGGGCCCTGGCACGTGGGAGGCAACATACCATCTGTGAATATCGTTTTCGCCCACAGAACCTCCTATCCATTCTATAACTAACGAATCCCTTGTCACTATAGCATGTATCTCCACCCACCTTCCTTCTGAGTCACAACAGAAAACTCTGTGCCAGAGACCCAAACCCTGAGACTTCCCTTTGTTAAGGCAACACTCCCAATAGAATCCAAAGGGATAAACATATTGTTAATGGGGATAGCCAAAGGGGTACTTTGCACTGACTCCTGAACCCTTTTCCCCTTCTTGCCTGTCATTCAGTCTTCTGTATCCTTCACCTTGGGTAAAACTAACTCTCTATATGTCCTATCTATCACCCCTCCAGCTTCCCTAATGATCCAGGGCTCAGCCAGTTCCAGCTCCAACTCTTTAACACAGTTTGTTAGAAACTGCACCTGGATGCACTTCTCACAGTTGTAGTCATCAGGAGCACTGGAGATCTCCCTGCCTTCCCACATCCCACATGAGAAGCATTCCATTATCCTGCCTGTCATCTCTACTGTCTTAACAAACCAGATATAAAGAAGGAAAGGAAAAAGAATCTTTAACCTTGCCCTCCTCTCATTGCTGCCATCAGGAAAGACATACAGGAACCTCAGGATCTACTTCACAAACCTTTAAGAACAGTTATTACCCCTCAACCATCAGGCTCTTGAACCAGAGGGGATAACTTCACTCGCCCCATCACTGAACTTTTCACATAACCTATGAGCTCATCTTCACAGACTCTTTGTCTCATATTCTCTATATTTATTGCTTATTTATTATTAATGTTTCTTTTTTTCCTTTTTTTTTTATTTGCAATTTGTTGGGTTTTTTGTATATTGGTTGTTGTCTGTCCTGTTGGGCATGGTCTTTCATTAATCCTACTTTGTTTCCTACTGTGATAGCCCACAAGAAAATGAATCTCAGGGTTGTATATGTACTTTGAACTTCCCTCAGCTTTTCCTTCTCTTCAGTACCACCACCATCTTTCTTTTCATCTTTTGAACATTTTTCTTGAACCTTCATATTCTACACCTTGACCACTGGTGTCCCTCAATCTAGATTCTCAATAAAGTAAATATATTTTGTTAAATTTAATTTAAAAGTCACTTCATCACACTTGATATTTTTGGAGTCAAACTGTCAAGTATAATGTGGTTATAATCCCTGTTATAATCTATTTGGATTACCATCATTAGATACTCCTGTTTTTATCATTTTGTTTGAGCAGTTAATCTGTTTATTTTAATATCTACTCTAGAATAGGTCACAGACATTTGTCTGTGATAAATTATTTCTGAATTTCATTAATATTTAATTCAATGTGTCCTATAATTCATTCAAAACAAAGATTTATTAACTCTGAATGACTACAAGCTCAATATTAATCAAACAAATGTCCACAAAGAAACATCAACTTTTCAATCAAGATTATGACAGATACTCAAGGCAGTGCATAAGTCAGTGCAAAAGTGTTTGTTTGTACTTGCTGTGGAGAAGAACATGGAACCTCATGAGTTCAGAAAGATAAAAGTGACACCCCAGTATCATGGTATGCTCACAAAGGACTGGACCCAGGTGCAGAAGATCAACATTGAACACACTGACAACAACTCAAGATCACAAATAGAGGATAGTAGACTCACAACTCAACCCAGGAGCAGAAGAATGGCAGAACCCCCAGGAGAGATAAAAACAAGAGGCTAGATATCAGAATATCAACAGAGCCTTAGAAGTACAACTAAGCAATATCACATTTTCATATTCTCTAACACAATGATCCCACTCTAGTACTAACTGAGAGTCCTCTTTAAATAATCATAGAATGTGAGAAACATGTGCCAGCCACAATTAACTTGACAAGGTTAAATGAAAAACACAAGAGCTTAACAACTTTAATTATGGTACTGTTTAGTAAACACAGGTGCTCACAAACCCTTGAAACTCAATGCTCTATGGCAAGCTACGGGGGTCATGACATCTGAAGTTTATGAACATTACAAGCAGGAGGAACTGGCAGGCATGAAGTGTATAAAGTTTGTTAAATCCATGAGCCCTGAACAGTTTTATCTTAGGACATTGCAAGAAGCAAGGAAGAAGATTCTTGGAGCATTGGTAGAGATACTTGTATCATCCCTAGTCACTAAAGATTGGAATATGGCCAAGGCCATTCCTTTCTTTAAGAAAGACTCAAAGAACAGGCCAATAAACCTTGAATTTGTGTGTAAAGGTCACTGGAAAAAAGATTCTGAGAGATTGCTTCACTTGTATTTGGAAAGGCAAGACAAATGGCCTAAGGTTACAACAGGAACCACATCAACTGGGGAGGTGGGCAAGGGAATTGCTGATAGAAGTTAACTAAGGTAAGACCCATGTGATGTAATTTGGGAAGTTATGCCAGAGTAGAACATAATGGTACAGCACTGGGAGGGCTGAAGAAGGATGGAAAAGATTCATGAGAATGTTGCCTGTACTGGAGAGACTGAGAGATGACTTAAAGTGGTTTATAAAATTAGGAAGGGCATAAACAGGTTAGATAGTCATAGTCATTTCCCTGGGGCAGGGGAATCTAAAAGCAAAGGCATAGGTCTAAGATAAAAGGGGAAAGAATCATTGGTGATCTGTGGTGTAAGATTTTCACATAGGATGGTGGGTTTATGGAACAAGCTTCCATATGGGGTGGTAGAGCCATATACAATTACAATATTTAGAAGTTATCTGGACAGGTACATGGATAAACAATGCTTAGAAGGATATATGCTAGAAATGAAGAAAAAAAAGTATGGGCTTAGATAAATTGGTCGGCATTGATGAGTTGGGCAGAAGGGGCTTGTTTTCATATGCACAATTCAATGACTCTGATGGATCTACAGGTTCCATGTTTTGTGCTTAGGTACCTAGTCTCAACTAGAACAGCCAAGAAGAAGAAACTAAGTAGTAATATCCTCCGTGGACACAAATTGGAAGGGACATTCATGAAGTAGAACTTTAGACAGTGCAACACAGGTCTCAGTCCTTCAGCCCTCAGTGACTGAATAAGAGAATCTATAGGGCAGTTACCTTAAGCTCAGTGCTTGGAAAATTATTATAATCCATTATTAAGCGGGTAATAAGTATGTTTTTAAAAAGATGTGTTGTCCCAGTGATCCAAGGCTGGGTGGAGATCCACTATAGACCTATTGTGGCGATTGACAAGTTGCAGTGGGTGCGGGTCTTTGCTTAGCATGGAGTTGATTCTGGCCGTGACCAACCTCTCAAAGCACTTCATCACAGTAGATGTGAGTTCAGCAGGGCAACGCAGGAAAAATTGTTTTTTGCAAATCTAAAATATTGATTGCATTCCTCAGAACTCTGATTGTGATCCTGAAGTAAAATACCAACAACATTTCTATAAAATATCGACTGCCATCCTACAAAGATTTTGATATGATCCTAGGAAATCTTGATTGCAATCCTAAAATGATACTTCAATTGCAATTCAATAATATTTATGTCTAATAATATTAGTAAGTGATTAAGAAGTACATACAAATGAAGTGTTACATGAGGTGGAATAAAGGGTGAAAATAAACAACATGATAAGTGTAATCAAATGCAAGTACATTGCACGGAGCTTTGAAACATACTGAAACAGTATGGGAAAATCCAGCAGGGACCTCAAATGAGTTATGCTGCCAATGATACTTCTTCTTGGGAAACTCTCTTTACAATGGACAGTCTTCCAAGATAGTAACACCATCTGAGCGCCAAGAAATTACAGCATGGACATGACATGGACTCTACAATGGCCTCTAGTGACTCAATTGAGGATGATGGTGAAGGAACAGTAGGATTAGCAGCAACAGTATGTCACGGCTTGCTCCAAAAAAGACCAAGAAAGTAAAGACCTGTAAGCCAGAAAGTAGAACCTATGATGAAAGGGGACAGGAGGTTTACTATCACCTACTAGAAACAGAAAAGATTGATAAATGGTCTAATGAAGTTTAAAGACTTTGGGTGAGCTTCAGCGTATTAAGAACATATACAAACAGCACCCATATGATAGCATCCAATTTGTTGTTCCTATATTGTCTTCTCAGCAAATCAGGCAGTTGAATCACGGAGTTAACAGCAACATGGAAGATGATAAGCAAAATGTATAAGATGGTTGGAATGCTGTTAAGAGGTAGTTAGAAGAACAAGCCCCATTACCAACTAATTAGAGGTAAATGGTTGATTGCAAGCAAAAGATTTCTGAAGGTAGTTCTGAATATCATGAACACTACAGGACAGTGTGGTTAAGTTATTCAGGAGTTCCATGAATAACTACATATGGTCCCTTGAAGTTAACTATGGATGGCTTGAAACCAGAATCTGCCAAAATTATGAAGTCGAAAAAATTGAATTGAAGTAAAGATAGTGTTCCATATGCTAAGCTAGTGCAAGCCACCAAACAAGTGGAATGAGATATCGAAATCTGAATATGGTCATTACAGGTGGGTCAGATTACCTGTTGATCAGCAGCCACTGGCCAAGGGGCAACAGTCATTGCTTGCTCGTCAACAGCCACAGCTGCTGCAGGTGAGTCAAGAGACAAAACAACAGAAGCGGGACTGGAATTAATCATGTGTATCGCAGCAATCTCAGTCTGAAATTCACCTCCAAGGAAAATCTCCTAAAGCACCCTGTCACTTTTGTGGTAAGAAAGAACATTGGGCTAGAAATTGCTGCTATAGGAAACAAGGAGGACAACAGCAACAAGCTCAGCTGCAAGTTCAATCACCTGCCTCGCAAAAGTCAGGAGATTCGAATTTGCTGACATGGTCTCAACAAGCAAAGTTGGTTGTAATGGACATATTGTCACAGTCAAAAGAATGACTCGACCTTTCCCTACAGCCTTTGCTTGCCTGAATGAATGAAAACTAAATGGCTTAAGGTATACATTAACATACTGATTGGAAATGAATGCACTGAATTCTTGTTAGACTATGATGACCATGCCTGGACAAGGACAACAAAATGCCATGAAGATGCAATTTATCAAGCAGAGACAACTCTATTGAACCCAAATCTGCTTCTGTACACCAATGGCTTTTCAGCTGAAAACTAAAATGCTGCCATTAGGAGGTATGGTTCCTGGTACCTCAGTGCAACGGGAAGAACTGAAAGCTGTGATTGAAGCTGGTGAGTTATCAGCAGGAAAATCAGCCAATATCTACACTGATTCTCGTATGGTTTTGTTGTTCATGATTTTTGAAACTTATAGAGATGAAGAGGCAGACACAAAATGGTGGAGGAACTCAGCAGGCCAGGCAGCATCTATGGAAAAGATTAGTCGACATTTCAGGCTGAGACCCTTCATCAGGAGGGTCATGTCAGGAGATGATGCTCATCAGAAGCATTACCTGCTGCCTGGACTGCTGAGTTCCTCCAGCACTTTATGTGTATCACATGGATTTCTAGCATCTGCAGATTTCCTCTTGTTTGTGATTCAGACAAAGGGGATTTCTTATGGCTGTAGGACCCTCAATCAAGAACGGCCAACCAGTACAAGGACCAATGAATGTTATACAACTGCCATCAGAAGTGGCTGTATTAAAATGTCAAAACCACTCCAAAATAACTACAATGGAAAGCTCTGGAAATGCATTCGCAGTTGAAGTTGCAGAAGATGCATCACAGGAGAGAGTAAAAGAAATAAAAGAAGTAAAATAAGTAAAAAGGGTCACATACTTACAAGAGGTACCAAGAACATATGCAGTAAACCTGGCAACTGAAGTTATGAAAATGAAGTTTGATTTTGTAGCACAAATTAACTTAAAAGATATTCGAGAGATGCAATCTTGATCCTCTAACCAAGAAAAGTGGTTCTGGATGGAGAATGCTGGGAGGTTAATCAACAACGGAGCATGGAGATATGGCTCCAATCATAGACTAGTAGCTCCAACTATGTTGCTTCCTTCCCTGGCACAGCTGATACACTCCCTCAGACAAATTGGAATAGAAAATATTATCAGTAGATTCTCCCAATGGTGGTGGAATCCAAAGTTCAGGTCACAAGCTCGCCAAGCATTTGAAAGATGCATGACATGCCAGAAAACCACTCCTGGAGTAGTGGAAAAGCTAACACAATTAAATTTGCTTGCCCCACTGGTTCATTTTTACATTTACAAGTGGACTAATTAGTTTGCCAAAGCATCTGGAGTACTTAGACGTGCTGGTAATAGTGGAAAGGCTTTCAGGATGGGTGGAAGTTGTTCCATTAAGAAAAGCCACTGCCATGCACACAGCAAAAACTCTGATCAAGGACTATATTCCTAGATGGGGATGCCATTCCACATTGCCTATGACCAAGGAACACATTCCACTGGAACTGTTTGCCTCAAATTATGTCGACTGATGAACATTGAACAGTCTTTTCATTGTCCAAACCAGCCAGAGTTATCAGGACAAGTCAAGTGAATGAATGAAACATCAAGCAGCTCAATACCATGAGGAAGGAGTACCCTGGCCTATGGATCTTCGTGTATTCTTAAAGCATGTAGCATCAGAATAACCACAAGAAAACTAAGTATATTCAAGGTGCTCCTATACCAGGAACCCTCAAACTCAGAGAAACTGATTATGGTAGAGAATTTAGTTAATTATTGTGTGAAATTAACCCAAATTGTCCAGTCTGCTTCTCAACAGGTTTATGCCACCTGGAATGACCCAACAAAAGGAGGTCACATCATGATTCCTGGCGACTGAATCCTGATTAAGAAACCACTTAAGGAACCACTGGAAAATTGATGTGAAGATCCTTATCAAGTGCTGTTATTTACTAACTCAGTGGTGAATGTGGAAGGTAAAAGTAAGTGGATACATTCTAGCCACTGCAAGAAAGCTAAAGTAGTATTTAATAAGAGTGACAAACGATGTGATTAATGTGCTAGTAACCTCTGACTCAGTGCTTTATTGTTGGGCTACAGTAAACAAATCACTAACCAACCTATCTCACTGACAGAGTCTACAGCTAGAGACATTATGAAGTTTGCTCTAATTGTTGTTGTTATATTTTTGCCTACTCATAATGTGATATTCGCAAATATAAATTATGAGTCATCTCAATTATCACATGAATTTGATGATACTGTTAATGCCTCTAGTTGTTGGTTATCTCAACATCTATACTTTCAAAATAGCCGCTATGCATAAGATGCTTCTTTAAGATCGTATGGCATTAGATCTTCTTTTCTCCCCATCTCCTTAAGGGGAGATCATGTGCAGTTCTAGGCAAGGAATGTGGTACTTACATACCTGGTGAGTCAGAAGGCGTAACTGATTTGGCTGACCATATTCATAAAGTAACAACTAAAATGCATTAAATTTTGACTGAATTTATGTAAGTCTAGAAAACTACTGAAAATTATGAATCATAATATTTGTCCTGATTTGCATTTTCATAATTTACATCTTTTTTACTTGTATAAGGGCAATTATTAATAGAATAGTTCTAACTCATGTAACTGTACCTACTTACAAAGACAATCTATCTAACAATGTCATCATCCAATGAATCGCCTTTGGTATTTCCAAAACTAAGGTAATTTTTGAATATTTTATACTTACCAAAGATACCACAAGTTTTACTGCCACTGAATTTTCAGAAGTAATGATTCTAAATGTGTGATTTAGAATCAAAGTGGAGGACATTGGATGGGGCTGTTCAATTGTTATTTACTTTGCAGTTTAATTTTCTTATGTTTGCTTGTATTTTATATAATTACCTATGCATATGTAATTGTTCATTGTGTTTCCTAGTGGTTACATTTCTTCTGTATTATCCCAGAAGCTTCTTGGGTATCACATTATTTGAATAGGGGTTATTTGATTGGTTAATTCTTGTCTGTTATCTATGGAAATTCAATGGAATTAGCAAACTGATATAAGAAGTGCAGAGAACATAGGCTCTCTCTCTTTCCTCTTTCCCTTCTTACCATTGCTTTCTCTTACTATTGGCCTCTGTTCTCATTACTCTTCTTTCCCAATCCCTTTGTTCTCTTAGCACTTCATAAACAATCATGAGCAACAAGTTTTATGCCTTATTCTTGGCTTCTGAAGAACATGGGATCAAAAACAACAGCATCCAACATAGCCTTTCCCCCAGAGATGGCGGATCCAAAACTAGTGGACATAGATTTAGGGTTAATGGGGAAAAGATTTAAAAGAAAGCTGAGCAGCAACTTTTTCCACATAGAGGGCGGTGAGTATATTGAATGAGTTGCCAGAAGATAAATACCGTTTTAGAAGCATCTG
Organism: Mobula birostris; assembly: GCF_030028105.1. NCBI lineage: Eukaryota > Metazoa > Chordata > Chondrichthyes > Myliobatiformes > Myliobatidae > Mobula > Mobula birostris. The sequence goes on along the minus strand of NC_092371.1, from coordinate 19,559,478 downwards.
GATATGTACATTGAGGGTGCGGCTTGGAGGGCATGGGTCTAGTGCAGGAAATTGTGACTAGTTTAATGGATATCATGGTCAGTATGGACTGGATGGGCTGAAGGGTCTGTTTTCATGCTGTACTGCCCTATGATACCATGACTTTAGTCAATGTTTCCTCAAAACTAAATTTCCTGGTTCCTGGAAACATCCTCATAAATCTCCTTTGACTTTCTTTTAATGTTTTAGTATCATCAGCAAAGCATTTAACAGCTAAAGAATGATTGAAGAAATTCAGTTTCAGAGAGAGCTGAACCATCTGATTTTTCACAGTGGGATCCTTCATCTGAAGTATCTGATAATTTGTTCAGTTTCATACCCAGAGTGTTTATTTCAAATTAAACTGCAAATTTGCACAAACTAGCAATAAACATGATGACCTCTGCACACTTTTTGAATGAGCAATGACCCGCGTCTGATGGAGATGGTAGTATATACATCTGAGCTAATTATTCAATGGTTATTTACAGGCACAAACTGATAGGCTTATGTAAGACAGTCACAAAGCAAAACCAGAAAAAAGACAGTCATGAGAGGATTTTTCAGAATTTCAACACAACCTACAATGTTTTACAACCAACCTATTCCAGTGCACTCTTACTAAGCAAGTAACATACAGCTGAAGAGTACACAAGAAGATTTCAATAACATATAGAGCAAATGGACAGAATTAATATTATATTTGCTAACTGAGGACTGATTTTTGAGGCACCTGAGAGGATCTTTGAATGGGGCATAAGGACTTACAAAGTAAATGGAGCCACAGTTTCAAATCTCACAAAAAATCACATCAGGTTAGATAGACTGTCTTGGTACCAGAATGAAACCGACGCTCTAGATTGTGCATTTATTTCTGGAGAACACCTTGTACCCTCTCCATCGGCGTGTTATCCATCTTTTCCCCCAGTGGTTTGCAATATTTGTTAAATACAAGAGATTCCATAGATGCTGGAAATCCAGGGCAGCCTATGCAAAATGCTGGAGGAACTCAGCACGTCAGGCAGCGCCTATGTAATTGAATAAATAGTTGATGTTTCAGGCTGAGGTCATTCTTTAAGTCTGGGAGGGAAGAGGGAAGGTGCTAGAATAAAAAGGTGGGGCATGGAAAAAAGGATGAACTAGAAAGTGAAGCCAAGTGGGTGGGAAAGATGAAGGGCTGGAGAAGAAAGAATCTAATAGATGAGAGTGAACCATGGGAAAAAGTGAAGAAGGAGGAGCACCAGGGAATGTGATAAGAGGTAAGAGGCCGGAGTAGGGAATAGAAGAGGGAAGAGGGAGGGAAATAATAACAGAAGGAGAAATCGATGTTCATGCCATCGGGTTGGCGGTGACTATATTTGATACTTTTTTCAAATATTTATCCCATTTCCATTTTGGAAGTTTTTATTCAATTTATAGAAACCTGTTACTTGTATACCTCTGGTTCTTTAACCAGTTACTATAGACTTAATCTGAGCCAGATGTGTACGGTATATCTTTTTGAGCGAAAGCATCCCAGAATCCAGTGGCAGAAGACATAATGGAGCAATACAGTGGTGAGAGTCTACAATTCTCACCTACTAAATGTCTCAATCACTCCCCCACCAGATTCGGGGGGGGGGCAATTTCTATTATGCTGTTATAACCGGCTCTTGAATGAAACTCTCATAATCTAGAGATAAACCTCTGATCTCAAAGTCTCCCTTGATGTGGCCCTTGCACGTTACTTGTTTACAAGCACTGCACTTCCTGTGTAGCTGCTGCAGCATATTCTGCATTCCGTTTTCTTTTACTATCTCACTGTTCATACTTGTATTTTTATTTCATTTTATTGACAGACTTCATGGAATAGGCCATTCTGGCCCTTTGAGCTGTGCCACCCAGCAGCCCCATCGATTTAATCCTAGCCTAATCATGGGACAATTTACAAAGACCAATTAACGTGCTAACCAGTACATCTTTGGGTTGTGAGAGGAAACCGGAGCACCCAGAGAAAACCCACCCATTCCTCGTACAGGAGGACAGAGAGACTCCCTACAGGTGACATCAGAACTGAACTCTGAACTCTGAAGCTCGGGCTGCAATAGCGTCGCGCAAGCCGCCACACTACAATGGCAACCGTACGTACGGTATGATCTACCTGGATGGCACACAGAGAAACATGTTACTCTGTACATACATGTGACAATAATAAACTAATCACATGTTTTCAGAAAAGTTAGATAAGCAAGAGATGGCAAATGGGATGAGCTTAGATGGGAATCTTGGTCAGCATGGATCAAGCTGTATGACTTTATCACTCTGAGTAGAACCAGTTCATAAGGGGAGAAGTGAAACAGGCTGAGCTTGCTTTCCCTGGAGCGAAGGAGGCAGAGGAGAGACCTGACAGATGTTTATAAAGTTAGAAGAAGCATATCTAGATGGTCAGAAGCTTTTCTGATCACCACAGGCAGGTAAAGTGAAGGAGTTTCAAATGGGATCTGAGGGGAGACTTTTTTTTCACAGAAAGTGATTGATATCTAGAATGCACTGCCAGAGGAGGTGGTGGAATCAAATATATCACAATGTTGAAGGAGCATTTATACAGGCACTTGGATAGGCACTACTACAACTACTACTACTACTATGTCGACTCGGGCCCAGGGGGCCAGCGTTGGGCAAGGCATAATATATACAGTCCTAACATGGGCAAATGGGATTAGCGCAGATGAGAAAAAAGGTTGGCATGGATGTTTTGGGCTGAAGGTCCTGCTTCTGTGGGGTACAGCTGTATTATTCTCTAATTTTGTGATTCTGCTTTGCTGATTGTCAAAGCAATCACATCTTTCCTTAATTTCTGGGTGCTATTGAGATTCAGAAACATTTAAAAAACAGCTGAGATTTAAGAATTGAAATGAATTTATATTTAAATAAAATTATTGAGATATTTTATAAAAATTTAATGACTAAAAGCCATATTCAGCCCATAATTAACAACATAAAATGGAGCCTACTGCCTTTCCTTTCATTCCCATGGCCCTGCAGTTGAAGTCGATGGTTTGTGAATTCTCTGTCTGATCTAACCAGAGGCGCAGCTAGAACTCATTGGCAGAATTTTGCCAGGAGGCTTCGGAATTCAGGTTTTGCTCAGGAATACTAAAACAAACAGCATGGTGCTTAAAGTGAGCGACACCAGAGACTGATGAAGAACTGACAGTGACATTTGCTGCATGTGGGGGAAGGAGTCACTGTTGGGCAAGAGAAGGATACCCAAATGGCATATCAAGGTATGTTTCAATTGTATAAAAGGTTTTTTTTTTGCCCAGTTTGTTTGAAATTCCTCTTTGTGTACCTACTTTTATTGTGAAGTTATAAATTTCTTCTGATCTGTGTTTGTTTCTGCAGTTTAATATATTTACAGAGAAACTGTAGCAACAGCCACTGTTGCCATAACTACAGCCTTTCTTTCCTAGGTGGAGCTAACAAACTTCTATAGATGTATTGTGGAAAATATATTGACAAGCTGCATTACAACCTAGTACGGAAGCACCAATGCCCTTGAACGGAACATTGTACCAAAAGTAATGGATACGCCACAAACCATCATGGGTAAAGATGTAAATAAGGTTGAAAGAGTACAGAGAAAATTTACAAGGATGTTACTGGGACTGGAAGACCTGAGTATTAAGGAAAGGTTGAATAGATTAGGATTGTATTCCTTGGAATATAGAACAGTGAGAGGAGATTTGATAGAGGGATACAAAATTATGATAGGTATGATAGCAAGCAGGCTTTTTCCACTGAGGTTAGTTGGGACTACAACTAGAGGTCATGGTTTAAGGGCGAAGGATGAAATGTTTAACATGAGATGAAACTTCCTCATTCAGAGGGTTGAGAGAGTGTGGAATGAGCTGCCAGAATAAGTGGTGCATGTGAGGTTGATTTCAACTTTTAAGAGAAGTTTGGATAACCACAGTACATCGATGGGAGGGGTATAGAGGGTTATGATCCAGGTACAGGTTGATGGGATGAGGCAGTTTAAATAATGTGGCATGACTAGATGTATCAAAAGGCCTGTTTCTGTGCTGTACTTTTCTATGATTCTGAGACTATGACTAAAGCCCTCCCCACCATTAAGCACACATCTACATGAAGTATTTTGCAGGAAAGCAGCATCCATCATCGTGGAACCCCACCACCCAGAGCATGCTCTCTTCTCACTGCTGACATCAGGGAGAAGGTACAGGTGCCACAGGACTTACACCACTAGGTTCGGGAATAGATATTACCCCTCAACTATCAGGCTGTTGAACCAATGGGGATAACAGCACTCAACTTCACTTGCCCCACAAATATTCTCAGGATATATAGACTACTTTCAAGGATCCTTCATCTCACGTAGGTGATATTTTTTGCTTATTTATTCATTATTATCATTATTTCTTTCTTTTTGTATTTGCACAGTTTGTCTTTTGCACACTGGCTGAATGCCCAGGGTGTGGTCTTTCATTGATTCTATTGCAGTTATTTTTCTATTATGGATTTATTGAGTATGTCCACAAGAAAATGAAAATGAATCTCAAGATTGTATATGATGACACATATCTACTTCAGTAATAAATTTATGTTGAACTTTGGAGCTAAATATATCAAGTGGCTAAAACCTACCACAATCAATATTGGAATCTGGTTATCCATTATCTGCTGCAAGGCAATTTTTCAAACCGGATGTTTATGAAATAAGGAAGTTATGAAAATGTATTGAAGTCAAAGAGATGCAGAGAGAGAGAGAGAGAGAGAGAGAGAGGAGCTTCAGAGCAAGGTTGAGAAGGATTACCAAAAATAGCATTAAATATCATTCAGATGGTCTCCTTAAATCTTCCATCATAGACACAAGGGACATACAGCTCAGAGGGATTAGCAAGATCAGAATGGTTTGTATCGATCATGACCTTCCTGCTTGTTGTGTTCTGAATGGTGCATGCTCTCCGGGCCATTTCCATCCATTCTATTTATGTCAATTTCTTCAGTGCATGACTCCAGAACAGGCTTGCAGTTCTTTTGAAGGGGGCCACGACAGGACGATGCTGTGGTCAGCTGTAACGTTTTAATGTTCAAATGAAAAAAAAGCAAAGTAAGACCTTCCCTCATTATAAAGCCCTGTGTAGTTATCCAACTCAAGCAAGATAGTTTGCTGAAATTATTTTCATAATACATGACTTCTAATCCATGCAATATTCTGGAAAATCTCCTCTGCACTCTCTCTAAATCATCCACACCCTTCCTATAATAATGCAAACAGACCTGAATCCAGTATTCTACCTGTGATCTAACCAGGGTTTTATAGAGCTGTAACATTACCTTACAGCTTTTGAACTCAGACACCCAATTAATGAAAACCAACAAACCATACACCTTCTTAACGACACAAGCAACTCGCCTGGCTATTTTGAGGGATCAATGGATGCAGATACGAAGATCCCTCTGTTCTTCCACACTGCCAAGAATCCTGCTATTAAACCTGTAATCTGCCTTTGAATTCGACCTCCCAAAATTAATCACCTCATACTTTTCCTGGTTGAACTCTACCTAATACTTCTCAGCCCAACTCTGTATCCTGTCAATGTCCCTTTGCAAACTGCAGTAAACCTACACACTATCCACAACTACAACAATTTTCATCTCATCTGCACACTTACTAACCCACCCTTTCACTTCTTCATCTAAGTCATTTATAGAGATTTCAAAGAGCTGGGATCCCAGAAGAGATCCCTGTGGAACACCACTGGTCACCAAACTCCAGGCAAGATTCGCTCCATTTACTACACCCTCTGCCTCCTATAGGTAAGCAAACTCACACAGCAAAGTTTGCCCGCCTCCTAATTTTCTGAATGAGCCTACCATGGGGAACCTGATCAAATACCTTACTAAAATCCACTACTCTACCTTCATCAATGTGCTTTGTCATATCCTCAAAGAATTCAATCAGGCTCGTGAGGCATGTGCCTGCCCTCACAAAGCCATGCTGACTATCACTAATCAGACTATGCTTCTCCAAATACTCATACATCCTCTTTCTAAGAATCCTCTCCAATAGTTTGCCCACCGTGAAGTAAGATTTACAGGTCCATAATTCCCAAGGTTATGATAAGAATGAGTTAATGTATTTTTGGATAGGTGATAAGTTTAGGATGTACACCGTGTAGTGTCCCAGAGGGTATCAAGGAATTCTGGGAACTCAGTGTACAATTGAAAAGATTCCTAAAGGTGGCAGCACATGCAGATAGTGTGATGAAGAATGCGTACTTCATAAACTAATGTTTTATTTCATTAGAGGGGACGAAGTGCGTAATAGAAGGGAGGGCTTGGTACAATGTTTTACAAGAGGTTTTATCACAGCTGAAATATGGTGTACAGTACTGCTCGCCACATTATAGGAAGAACAAGGGGATCTAAGGAGAGTTACCTTTAGCCAGAAGGTAGCTGCATTCTGGAACACAGTGCCTGAGATGAAGGGGTGAAAAATAATCTTTCAACATTTAAGAAGCATCCCATCAAGCATAAAGGTTACAGAATAAATTATGGTAAATAAAATTGGTTTTGGTCAGTACTTGATGTTCAGCATTCACAAGACCGACTGATGGGCCTGTTTCTATGCTGTATGACATTATGACTACAGATAAGATAACTTAAATAAGGTTGGTTAGCTATCTTCTATGGCTCTTGCTGTCAATTGAAACAACATTTTATAATTCCATATTTTTTAACCAAATTTTACATATATCCATAGTGGCTACTGTGTTGTTCTTTCAGAGATGCACTTCTGCACACCGTTGTTATAAAGCATGGTACATTGAGTTACTGTCACCTTTCTGTAGCTTGAACCAGACTGGTCATTCTCCGCTAACCTCTCTTATTAACAAGGCATTTCCGTCTGCAGAATTACTGCTCACTGAATTTTTTTTTTTACTTTTTTGCACCATTCTCCATAAACTCCGGAGACTGTTGTGTGTAGAAATCCCAGGAGATCAGTGGTTTCTGAGATGAAAGGAACAGCTTCTTCCCCTCTGCCAATTAGACATCTGAATGGACAATGAATCCATTCAGATTGCATTGCATTGCATTGCATTGCTGCTACAAATCAACACATTTTACAATAGATACCAGTGATATTAAAAATGATTCTGATTCTGAGTTGCATCTATATGATTGACCATAAGACCATAAGGTATAGGAGCAGAATTAGGTCATCTATAGTCTATAGATGCTGTAATCTGGAGATTCATACAAAGCTTTGGGGAAACTCAACAGGTTATGCGGGATTTGTGGAGGGAAATGGACAGTCGATGTTTTGGATTGAGAATTTTAATTTGAACTGAAAGCTAGAGGGGAGAGAGCCAATATCAAGAGGATGAGGAATGAGGAGGAGCAAGAGCTGATGGCTGACAAGTGGATCCAGTAGAGGGAAGTGATAGGCAGATGTGACAGGGGGAGAGTTGGAATGATGTGACTGGCCTACAAGTGATAGGTGGAAATGACAAAGGGAAGAAAATGGTGCAATCTGACAGGAGAAAAAGGTGGAGTATAGAATAAAGGGAGGGAGGTGGAGAGAGGATTGAGGGTGAGGGTAGAGAACCAGAGAGAGGTAGTGTGATAGGGGCCAGGTAAATCAGGAAGAGAGAAAAATGTTAAAAAAATATGTGGAAAATAGCTTGAGGGTGAATGGTTTGAGAATTCGATGTTTGTGCCACCATGCTCTCCATAAATGTTGAGTTCCTCTGGTGCTCTGTTTTTTTGATTAGGAGATGATTTATTGCTCAAAATTACCCCTTAGTGTAGGTAAGTGGCAAAAAAAGTCGAAGAGGAGTTGATACATGAGCATGTGAGAGAAAACAAGCTGTGGGTGAACAAGCAAATAGGGAGAGGAAGTGGATCATATGGGATGTTCTGCTGAGAGCTGCTATGGACCCAGTGGACCATATGGGCTTCTTCTACATTCTGGCAAGTAATTAAAGAGCATAGTAAGGAACACTACAGCAGTTGTGATCTTTGGAAATCACAGATAAAATGTACAACTTTGTACTAGGTATTTTATGTTTGCATTGTCTAATACCATATTTGGAGAAATGGTCTTCTCTCGAGTCGTAACAATTCCATGAGATCACATTGTGAAGGTCTACCCTAATATTTGCCAAATGGTAAATGCTGCTGTTAATTATTGAAATCTGCATCCATTCAGAAGTTCAACATAAACAGGAAACCCTGTCTCGCCATAACATTTTCACCATTTAGTCATTTTTCCAGGTTTGGGGAATTAAGAACTGAAGGGCACAGGTTTAAAATGCGAGGGGGAAAACTGAATAACTACTTGAGGGGCAACTTTTTTTAAAAATAAAGTGTCGTATGTATGTGGAGTGAGCTGCCAGAGGAATCAGAACTTGAATCGGATTTATTATCATTGGTATACGGTATATCATGGAACTTTGCTGTTTGATGCAAAGGGAGAGCAAAACAGTTTATGGTTTCATGGAGCATTCAGAAATCTGATGGAGGAAGGAAAGAAGCTGTTCCTAAAATATTGCATTTGTGTCTTCAGGCTCCTTTTCCTCCTTATTGATGGTAGCACGTCCTGGATGATAAGGCTCCTTCATGATGGTTGCCAGCTGCCTGAGGTACTGCCTTTTGCAGGTATCCTCATTATGAGGAGTCTATTGCCCTGATTCTACAACCATCTGCAGCTTTTTACAAACCTGTGTACATTGCTGTCTCCATACCAGACAGCAATCCAACCGGTCAGAATGCTCTCCATGGCACATCATTAGAAATCTGCTGGAGTCTTTGGCAACTTACCAAATCTCCTCAACTCCTATTGAAACAGAGACACCGGCGGGCCATCTTCATAATTGCATCAATTTGTTAGGTCCAGGATTGATCTTCAGAAATGTTGGCATCTTAAAGCTCTTTATGCTTTCCACCACTGACCCCTCGATGAGACTGCTGTGTGTTCCCTGGTTTCCTCTTACTGTCGTCCATAGTAAATTCTTTTGTCTTACATAAATTGACTGCGAGGACATGGTGTAACACCACTCAACTGTACAAGCTATCTCACTCCTGTACAGCTCCTCATCTGTAAACAACAGCTGGGTCATCAGCAGATTTATACAAAAGATAGTGCTTGAGCTGTGCCTGGCCACACAGTCATGAGGGTAGAGAGAATACAGTATTCAGCTAAACACACACCCTTGAGGTGCGCCTGTTTTGATTGTCAGTGATGAGGTGTTACTTCTCATGAGCATTCAAAGTGTTTACCTGATACGGAAGTCAAGTAAACAGTTGCAAAATCTGAGGTTTTAAAGTTTATAGGTTGGTGATGAATGCTGAGCAACAACAAACAGCTGCCTTGACATAGGTATTACTATAGGTATTAAGTGGTGGTCTGAGACTGAACAGAGAGTCAATGAGTTTGCATCTGCTGTGGATCTGCTATGCCAGTGGGGAAATTGCAGCAGGTCTAGGTCCTTGCTCAGGCAGGAGATAATTCTAGCTATGACCAACCTCTCAAAGCACTTCATCACAGTAGAAGTGAGTGCTACTGAGCGATAGTCATTGAGGCAGCTCAAACCCTGCACTTCTTGAGCTCCAGTATAATTGACGCCTTTTAGAAGCAGAACGAGTACCTTTTAAAAGTTTTTAGTGTACCTGCCTCAGTCGCTTCCTTTGGCAGCTCATTCCAGATACTGACCACCTTCTGAGTGAAAAAGTTGCCCCTCAGTTTCCTATTAAATCTCTCCCCTCTTAACTTAAAATTATGTCCTCTAATTTTTGATATCCAAATCCTTGGTAAAAAGACTGCACACATTCCCCCTATCTCTGACCCTTATAACTGTATACACCTCTGTAAGGTCACAACTTATTCTCTGACCATCGTGCTAACTTCAGCATATTTCTGTGTACTTTATCCAGGTACATAATTTGTATAGTTTTAATAGTGCTCATTATCTTCAGGTCAATAGCAACTGACCATTGTTGAAAGTGTTTTTGACGCTAAAAATGTTGGAGTTTGGTGCTAAAGTTGGAGAATTGAACTTCAATTAGAATATTTTCAATGAATCAGAATCAGAATTAGGTTTAATATCTCTGGCATTTGTTGTGAAATTTGTTAACTTTGTGGCAGCAGTATAATTGGTACATGATAAATATAGAAAAAATGGAATGACAGTGAGTATGTATGTATATATATATGTATATTAAATAGTTCAGATAAACAGTACAAAAACAGAAATAACTTTCCTTGGTCAGGGGAAGAAAAACAAGATGCAGACTGCAAAGCAAGCCTATCTTTGACGTTCAAAGTAATTGAGCCCAAGTGCAACCACCTCCCAATGTATTGGTCTGGCATACCCCAATTCCTCACACTGTTTTGGTCTTGCACCTCCTGCGTGTTGACAGAGTGAAATTACAAAGTCAAGCGTCCTTACTTTTAACAAATACAATTTCCACTATCTGCAGGTTTGATTTTCATTTTCTATTCCTTGAAATATTGAGTAACTACTATTTAGGAAGAATTATAAAACTTACAAAAGTGTTTCAAAACCAAAGAAAAATTAGAGTTAAAGTAAAGCAAAGTTAAAGTAATGCTATATATGGTAAGTCAATTTTAATTTCTTATCATTAAATAACAGTTATTTTTCAGCTGAGACTTGGAAATACCAAACTACCCGTAGGTTTCCCATACATCTTCTTGCAAATTTGAGAAGACGATATTCTTGTCCTACATGATCCCCTAAATGGCCTGACATCCTAGCTTTTATCCCAGTTCAAAGGGCAGTTTAATTTAATAATATCAACTAGATTGTATAAGGATATCAAATACCCTGCTCTTTAATAATCAATAGTTACTTGATGAACTTTAATAAAATCTAATAAGACTACCTTTTTTGTTCTATTTCAATTTTCACTTGACCTGAAAATTTTCTGTTATTATGGTTGGCTTTGAATGCACATTTCCAAACCAATTATCTCAGTATTTGGATAGAATTCTAGTACTTTAATCACTTTATACCCATGGTAACTTTGTGCATGGAACTCGTCATTATCTGGAACAAAGTCAAAGGAAAGTCTGACATTGTATCTTGCTTTTCATGCACTAGATGAAGCAAGCTCAGAATAGAACTGGATCAGCCTCTAGGTTAGAGATCCTGGTTTGCAAGCACTCACCTTCTTGAGAATGATAATCCCTTCCTGTGCTTCTGGGTCTGTGATGACACTGAACCTATCAGAGCTCTCTTCCTCTTTGACCATGTAGGTCATCTCAGAGTTTTGTCCCAGGTCAACGTCTTCAGCCTTCACCCTGCCCACTGTCGTTCCGATGGCAGCCGACTCCAGCATGCTTAGCTGGTACAACTCTGTAAAAGACAGCAGAATGTGGCTCACAGTTCACTCAGAGCTCCTCACCTTTCCCTCACCCAGTCTTAATTAAGTGGGCTGGCACATGGCACGTTCTTCTGCATTTTCCAAAGAGTATTAACAGTAACTTACACTGATGTTGCTACATGGTTTATTACTGTCACATGTAGTGAGGTACAGTGAAAAACTTTGATTTACATGCCACCTGTACAGATCATTTCATCACAGTGCACGGAAGTAGTACAAGGGGAAAACTAGAACACAATGCAGAGTAGAGTGTGCAGTTTGTTGAAAAATGTGTAATACATGGAGACAATAATATACGAGGTCTTGAAGACATAGATTGTGATATCAATTGTGGTACAAAAGGTCTGATCGAGAGGCTTGAAGCTGTTTCTGAGCCTAGTGGTATGTGTTTTCTGGTATCTTCAGTCTGATAGGAGGAGTTAGAAGAGAGGATGTTCCTCAGGGTGATGTCTCCAATTATTTTGGCTGCTTTTCCAAGACAGCGAGAGTCCATGAATGGGAGTTTGTTTTTCATGGCGTGTTGAGCTGAGACCTGAACCCTCTGCAGTTTCTTGTGGTGTTGGACAGAACAGTTGCTAACACCAGTAATTCAATGTATTGCACCAAGCCTGGGTGCAGCACAAAAGCATCATCAGACTGAAATTGTCACTGAGGCACGCATGGGGATTTTGGGACAGGTGTTCAAATATTGAAGCACGTTTGAGACAGTGCCGGAGACCCAGGTTCAATCCCGACCTCAGGTGCCCTATGTGAAGAATTTGCACATTCTTCCTGCAATTGCATGGGTTTGGTTCGGGCTCTTCCCACATCCCAAAGTTGTGCAAGTTGGTAGGTTGATGGGCCACTGTAAATTGCCCCTACTGTGTAGCTGAGTAGGAGAACCTGGGACAAATTGATGGGAATGTGGGGAGAATAAAATGGGATTAACACAAGATTAGTGTAAACTGGGCACAGATTAGTTGGGCTACAGGTCCTCTTTCTGTGCTGTATATCTCTGTGACTTGATGATTAATTTAAAAGGTGGCGGTGAAAGAGTCAGAATAGTTTGGCGCAGCAGTTCCACAACTGAGGAACCATGCAGATGAAACACGCTCACTAATGTCAGGATAGTGAGTGGAATTGGGCAGAGTGTGGAGGGAGGGAGGGAGGGACATTCCACCAAAATTAAGATACATAGACATTGTGGGGTTGATAGGGCTTGAGAGATCAGTGGCAGAGGGAGATTCCTGATCAGAACTGTGGAAGAAATTTGAGTCATAGAGAATGGAAAAAGGCCATCCAAGCCCAACTGGTCCATGCCAACCAACATGCCCATCTAAGTTAGCCCCATTTGTCTGTATTTGGCCCAAATCCCTTTAAACATTTCCTAGCCATGTTGCTGTACAACTACTGTCCAAATTTTGTTCATTTTTCTGCCTCAACCACTTCCTCTGGCAGCTCATTCCATAGACTGTGCACTCAATGTGTGAAAAAGTTGCCCCTGTGGTATCAAATAAACCTCTGCCTTTTCATTTTAAACCTACGTCCTCTTGTTCTCTATTCTTCAACTCAGGAAAAATGTTGGGAAAATAAAATGGGATTAACAAGTAAAACATTCACACTATCTATGCCCCTCATAGCAACTTCAACAACAAAAGATCTGTAGGCCATTATCTTTATACAATGGGTGATCAACAACCAGAAACACGAGTCAAAGCCAGGACAATTCATTACAGAAAACAGTTGGATGTTATAGGAAGTAGATTTATCGAGGGGTGGCCAAAAAAAGGCTCAGATCATCTGAATGTAATATTCTACATCATTTGTTATTTTATTATGACCTATTCAGAGTAAGATGCCACTGTTGGTCTCCAAATGTGTGATTAACTATACAGGGTTGACTGCTGAGCACAATGTTTGAAATGGCTGTATCTTGATTGCTTTGCATAATATACTGGGTATTCTCAAACATTTCCCACCTTAAATTAAAGAAGAAGAGTACACATTGCTGTGAAAAAGAACAGCATTACAATAAATAATAAAACAGGGATCGCACAAAGAGCCTCATTCTTCAAACTGCTAATGCACCATTCATTGTTGTTGACTCAAAGACCGTATTCCTCACGTTAGGTTAAATAAATAGTTGACTTTATTAAATTGGTTGTGTTTTTCACGCCATCCTTAAAGATCATGTCAACATGTCAATCCAGCAAGGTAATATGAGAGAAAGGTAGTAACAATGCAGAATATGGCACTACTGTTACACGGAACATGTAGTGCAAATTAAGTGCAAGACTATGATAAGTTAAATTGTGAGGTCAGAATCCATGTTATTCTGCAAAAAGTCTTATAACAGTGGGAAAGAAGCTACCTCCCCACTTCCTGAAAGCACTACAATTCCTTTCATTTTGTCACATTATCCCTCAGTCTTTGAGATTGTGAGAGAGACTTCCATCTGTCCAATGGCCAGTGCTTTCATGATTGCCATAGGAGGCAGTGATAGTTGTTATAGCAACTGAGTCCTCTATTCCATTTTCAGTTTCAGCCTTGGGTGCTGAACTCTATAGTAGTGATTTTTTTTGGAAGAAATTTTAAGACTGATGCATTTTGGCTAAAACTTGCAGTCCATGCAATGGTGTGGTCATTGGGACTTTCATAACAAATTGTTTCAAATAGTTGCATGTTGTCCATGGTTACTGAGTTTCACTTGAAATATACCTCAGGACTATAATTGTATAATTCAAAAGTTCATTCCCGGTTTAAACTTTCACCTCCCTCTTTCTGGGTTTATCTTTTCCATTTAGATGTTGGTCATCTAGAAAGTAGAGTCGACGTTTTGGGCGGAAACCCTTCGGCAAGACTCTGTTGCCAAGGGTCCTCCCAAAGGGTTTTGGTCCTAAATGACAACTGTACCATGGATGCTGCTTGGCCTGCTGAGTTCCTCCAGTTTTTGTGTCTGTTGCTTGGGTTTCCAGTATCTGCAGATTTTCTCTTGTTTGAGAGATATAATCGGCTGCAGGTAGTAGCTTTCGTGGATGGAGAACTGACGATTTCTATAACTAAAATTCCACTGAAGTCATCAACAAATGAAGGCTAATGATCTCATTTGTAGATCTGAAAAAGCAACAGCAACATTAACCCATGGAGTGCTGGGTAACTCAGACGCATGGAGACATCTCTCCATCCCTGCTACTGCTTCAGAGTTCCAGTTTAAACCCTGCGTTCAATCCTGACCACCACTGCTGTCTGCATGTGGATTTTGCACATTCTCCCTGTGACTATGTGTACGTCCCTTTCTGGCACTTCAGTTTTCTTCCACAGTTACGTTGGCCAGTTGGCCACTGTAACTTGCCCCTTGGGTAAGCAAGAGATTCAGGAAAGATTTCTGGCAATATGACAGACTGCAAATGCTGGAATGCGGAGCAGCACACAAAATCTTGGAGGAACTGAACAGGTCAGGTAACATTTGTGGAAGGAAGCTGAGAACTTTCATCAAGACTAAATATCTTGGCACATGAGGGACAGTAGGTCGGAGGGAAGTATGTGGAGGAATAGGACTGATGTGATGGCTTTAAGAGTTGGCATGAGCTCAGGGCTGAACCCCATTAAAAAGTAACATTTAAAATTGTGCTTGTTTTCTCATTGATAATTCTGATTCAGATACCCAACTATGGGTAAATATCCCCATTGCCTTGTGGGCTGCGTTGGGAAAGATGGTAAAATGGCTGAACATCACTAAACATCCTTCTAGCAGCTCCTGCTGCCAAGCTGGTACCAAACATATTGCTTCACTTTCCTTTTGACTGCACTGGTGAGGCTGAAAGGGGGATCCTGATGACTGGGCATCCTAGGATCTCCATAGCTTACACATAGGCTTGCACCCTGGAAAAGCCACTCCAGTGCCGCTCTCCATCGTCTTTCGAGACAGATGGATGCCATCATCACCATCAATTCTGGAAGACTTTTCCACTGAAACATAAACTCTGTTTCTCTCAGATGCTGCCTGCCCTGTTGTATATTTCTAGGATTTTGTTTTTATTTTCACTTCAATAATTTGTATCAGTTCTTGCATCTCTGACATTAGATTTGTGGGGAAACCTGGACAGTTGCTCACTTGGAGCTCAACATACTGCTGTATTGCTGCACACAATATCCTTTCCTCCATTGATTATATAATGGTCATCATTAATAATGTCTATGATATATTCTGTTGGTGGCTTTAGGATGAAGATGCAAATAGGTCTAAAGTAAATCCAACTATGCTTGTCACAAGTTTTGTGCCATCTTGCAGAGCAAGTGTTACATCACAAAACAATGCATGTTCCATATGCTTCCAGCCTTGTAATTGTGTTACTGTCATACATAGTAACACCTCATTGCTTCATTGCAGCTTTGACCTCTTTATGACAAATGGAGTTGTGGTATACATTATATTTGTGATCTTTATAATATGTTGTTCTTCCTTTTCACGCCTTGTGGCACATCTGGCAGTATTTTTTGCTATCTCCTTAGCATTTGTCTGTTTTTCACGAGGACAAGTTGCTTGCTCGACGCTCAACTCAGCACAGGTGGATGGAAAGCCTGCAAGGAACCGGCCGGATTCAAACCCAGGGCCATTCACCTCAAAGTCCAGTGCTGATGCCACAACAGCACTGGCCAGCTTTCTATGATACGTAAAGCTGACGTTTTACCAAAGTTAGAAGAGTTCACAGTCATCTAATACTTCAAAGAATATCAATTTAGCACTTTCGGATTCAAATGTATTGGATTGATTTATTTTTAATTTCCAGACTATGATGGAATGATGTTGTAAGAAATATCTCAACATTTCCTTGCTGAGTTAATGCAGCATGCCAATGAAGACACAACATTTTGTTCACTCATTACATTTACAGACATATCTGTATCAGCTCATACATCGATTCACAAGCTGTAAATGATGAATTCTAACTGCGCCTGAGTGTTTTGATTAATATAAAGTATAAAAAATGGATACCAAGAATCATCATAATTGTTGATCTCTGTATTGGTTTCAACACTCATTATACATTTCGATGAAGTTTTTCTTGCTAGGATTGTTGAATGAATTTTTTTATCCTCACAATTTTTCAATGTTTCCCCTTGGCATGATGTTCTGCTCGGTGGAGTTGCTACCATGATAAAAGTACTGATTTGCCTTCTACTTAACTCACAGATAATGACTATTATTCTCTGCTGATACTTTTGTCTTTATTTTTATGTTCTTTGATGCACTTCACAACTATCTCTTGTGGTTTTCCTAGTCTTTATGCAGTTGTCAACAATTTTGACAAGTCAAGTTTTCTCCAGAGTTTCTATCATATGTACTTTGCATTTTCAGCTAAAGATCAGGGTGTGCGTGTTTTCTATCAAGTATGCATGGAAATAATCAATGTTTCTTGCCTTGTGAAACAATGCGCGATAGTCCCATGAACTTCACCGTGCAGTCGTACAGTCTTTGCCTCTGTTAGTTGTAAGTGACAATGGTTGATAAATATCCTGCAATATCTTCACCAGGAAATGTAATGAGAAAGTTTCATTCTCTTCTATCATTCATGACTCCAAATCCTGTCATTGCCCGCTTAACCCTACTGAACCTGTTTTTTCTCATGGGACAGCACCAAAAATGGATTGGAATGCCAGAAGTGTAGGCAGACCCATGACCATTGAGAATGTGTATGAGCACACTGAATGTACCAGACATTATTTCTTATTTAAATGTATGTTTTGACATTAATTTGTTTGCAAGATTTGGTTTTGTTGGAGTAAGTGAGAAAATACACATATTGCAGCTTCAAGAATTGTTGTGTCAACTATAAAACAGACCTCATTCTATATGATCAAAACCCGACAGCTGACATTCATTCTGTATGGGACAATTTTTAAATTGATTTCCCAAGAAAGAAGCACAATCATTGGTTAGTTTAAAATATGAACTCGATCTTCAATAGAAAGAAGAAAATCCTATAAGCAGGCAGGTGGTCAGGCAGACAGAGAGAAAGTTCTAAATGAAGAAGATTTGCATCCTACTGCACAGCAAATGCTGAAAGGCTGTTAATTTAAAACATAAATTTTGCTTCTGTCTCCCCAAAAGCCACCTAACCAGTTGAATATTTCAAACATACTCTGTTTTATGCACCTGTCAAGAAAAAATTGCAGTGCTACCATGAAAATGCTAGTGAGAAGTTATGTCTTTTTGGTCCCAGAGCTCTATTTCAAAATTATACTTCCAGGGTTAAATCCAAGGCTTACATTGTTTTTTTTTTGTCAGTGACAGGCCACATACTGCAAAAGGTACAATGATTTCTGCGTGGAGTCTATAATACACTATTGAGAGATACTCTGCCGTTTGTACAGAGACTATTCTGTAAAAACGGTACCATATCTCTCAATATATTGTACACAGAATAACAATTTGTCATAACAATATACGGTCTTATAATGGTATGTTAGAAATAGATCACTTTGAAAGATCTTCAGCAGGACTGATACAGACATTATGACTGCATGTTGCAAGGACGTGGCTGGGGACGAACCCAAGTGCAGAACACAGGCGCTGAGGTGAGTCGTTAGGCATTAGCACCACCGCGAACAGGGAACCGGTATCCAGGACAGTCTTTACACAAAGACAAGGTTCACGTAGAGTATCCAGGAAACGATGCGGAACTTAAACTGATGGTTCTCAAGAATCAGGAAACGAGGTTTATTCACACTAGAGTCGACCAACGAACTGGCAGCTCCTGGTTGTGATTACAGGGTTTTTATCCTGCATTTACTGATGGAAAGCAGGTGTGTGTAATTAGTGGAACTGGGAATGATTGGAAATTAGATGAGGGGATTGAGGCCCAATTACTGAGGCAATAGCAAGGTGGGGAATTGCCAGATGGGACCATGACAGTACCCCCCCACCCCCAACGGGAGCCTCTAGGCGATGTTCCAGGTTTGTCTGGATGGTCCCGATGAAAGTCCTGGATGAGAGAAGGGTCCCGAATGAAGGAGCGGGGACCCCAGGAATGCTCTTCTGGACCATACCCTTCCCAGTCTACCAGGTATTGGAAGCCCCTGCCCTGAAGGCACACATCCAATAGTCATCGGACGGTGTTTGCTGGATAGTTGTCGATGATATAGGCAGGTAGGGGAGTCTCAGTCAGAGGACCCAAGAGGCTGATGGAAACTGGCTTTAATTGGGAAACATGAAAGGTAGAGTGGATACGCTTAGACCTTAGCAGTTTAAGTCGGACTGCTGTGGGATTGATGACCCTTTCTTACTTGAATGGTCCCATGAAGTGAGGAGCGAGTTTTCTAGGCTAATTTTTGAGCGGGATGTCCTTGGATGAAAACCACACCATCTGCCTAGGTCAGTACTCAGGCGCCGGAGTTCTGTGTCAGTCGGCAGTCTTCTTATTGCAATTTTCTGATCTGAGTAGGGCTGTGCGTGTCTCCTCCCAAACCTCAAGGCACCGATCGATATGGTCCCGAACAGAGGGCACCGCAATCTCCTCCTCTTGCGCGGAGAACAGCTGGGGTTGGTACCCAAGGGAACACACAAAGGGAGACCTTCCAATGGCAGAACTCACCAGAGAGTTGTGGGCGTACTCAACCCACGCCAGGTGGTCGCTCCAGGTAGACGGGTTGTTTGCCGTTACACAATGTAGCATCGCCTCCAAGCCCTGGTTGGCCCGTTCCGTCTGCCCGTTCATCTGGGGCTGGAAGCCGGATGACAGGCTGACTGATGCACCTCAGGCTTGAGAGAAGGCCTTCCATACCTGCAAGACCAACTGGGGACCTCGAACAGAGACGATGTCTGCAGGAATTCCGTGGAGGCAGAAGACGTGGCAGACGAGAAGGTCTGAGGTTTCCTGAGCGGAAGGGAGTTTGGGGAGGGCTACAAAGTGCACCACCTTGGAGAACCGGTCTACCATGGTGAGGAGAGTGGTGTTTCTGCGGGAAAGGGGTGGACCAGTGACAAAGTCTAGGGTGATGTACGACCAGGGATGACCAGGGACAGGTAGAGGACGTAGTAACCCCGTAAGTGGCTGATGGGAGGCTTTTCCAAGGGCACCGATGGAGCATGCCGAGACATAGGAATGGGTATCTGCCTCCATGGAAGGCCACCAAAAGTGTCTTTTCAGGAGAGCCTGGGTCCGATCACTCCCGGGTTAGCAGGCGAACCGAGATGTGTGCCCCCACTGGAGAACCTGGGATCTGACAGAATCGGGCACGTACAAAGGATCACAGGGTTCATTGGGCTTCCTTTACTTTGGACTCAGTCTCCCAAGTGAGGGTTGCCACCACACAGGATGGTGGGAGGATAGTCTTTGGGCTGGAAGTGTCATCCCTGGAGTCGTATTGGCGGGAGAGTGCATCCGGCTTCCCATTCTTGGACCCTGGACAGTATGTGAGGGAAAACTTGAACCGTCCAAAAGATAATGCCTAATGGGCCTGGTGGGAGTTCAAATGTTTGGCAGTCTGAATATAACCCAGGTTCTTATGATCAATCCACACAACAAACGGGTGTTCCGCCCCCTCCAGCCAGTGCCTCCATTCTTCCAATGCTAGTTTGACTGCCAGTAGTTTCCAATTCCCCACATCGTATTTCCGCTCAGCAGGGGACAGTCGGCGAGAAAAGGTGGCACAGGTTTGAAGCTTTTCATCTGAACTTGATCATTGGGACAGGACTGCTCCTACCCCAGAGTCAGAGGCGTCCACCTCAACAATGAATTGGCGGGAAGGGTCCGGATGGACCAGGATGGGAACGGTTGTGAAACGCCTCTTCAGGCCAGTGAACGCTGAGTCATCTTCAGAGTCCCAAAAAAAAGGCGTGGTAGGCGAGCTAAGCTGGGTAAGGGGGGGCCGCCACTCGACTGTAGTCCCTGATAAATCGGCGGTAGAAGTTTGAAAACCCCAGGAATCGCTGAAGTTGCTTGGGCCATTCTTCCACCACCCGGATTTTCTCGGGGTCTGCTCTTACCTGCCCGCTCTCAATGATATAGCCCAGGAAGCTGACCGAAGGAACGTGGAACTTGCATTTCTCCGCCTTCACAAATAACTGGTTTTCCCACAGTCCCTGGAGGACTAGACGGACATGGTGAATGTGTTCCTGGGGGCTGCTAGAAAATATCAAGATATCATTGAGGTAAATTAATACGAAGCGATTAATGGAGTCCCTCAGCACATCATTGATTAGGGCTTGAAAAACGGCGGGAGCATTGGTGAGGCCAAACGGCATGACCAAGTATTCGAAGTGGCCCTGAGGTTTATTAAAGGCCGTCTTCCACTCGTCCCCCTCCCTCATCCTGACTAGATGGTAGGCGTTACAATGGTCCAACTTCAAGAAGATGGTGGCTCCATGCAGTGGTTCAAATGTCGAACTAATGAGGGGTAGTGGGTACTTATTTTTAACTGTTATACTGTTTAGGCCTCTGTAATCAATACAAGGATGAAGCCACCCATCCTTCTTTTCTACAAAGAAGAAACCGGCACCCGCTGGGGAGGATGAAGGTCGAATAATGCCTGCCGCGAGGGACTCACTAATGTATTTCTCCATGGCCTCTCTCTCTGGTTGGAATAGGTTATAAAGACGACTGGTGGGTAGTGAGGCCCCAGGAAGGAGGTCGATGGCACTATCATACAGGCGGTGTGGAGGCAGCGAAAGAGTCCATTGTTTACTGAATACCTGTCCCAGGTCATGGTATTCTGTGGGGACTCTGGACAAGTCGAGGGTTTCCAAGACAGGCGGGGTCGCGGTAGTCTCCCTGGGAGATGGGGTTGGCCGCAGATGGTTGGTGTAGCAAAACAGGCTCCAGCTGGCTAACCTCCCGGTAGACCAGTCGATGTGGACTGTGCTGGTTCAGCCATGGGTATCCCAGAACTACAGGGGCTTGAGGCAAATGGATGAGATTGAACTGTACCTCCTCCTGATAGTTTCCAGAGAGAATCAAGGTCGGGGTGGCGTACCGTGAGGCACCTGAGCCAGCAGTATTCCGGCCGATACCCAGGCCTCCATTGGGGTATTTAGCGGCTCATGAGGTATTCCGGCCTGGGAGGCTATGTCTTCGTCCAGCAGACCTCCATTCAGGGCCCCAGACAATCCTTCCAGGTGAGGCGACACTTCACCTGTGAGTCGGCTGGGGTGATATACTGCATCTGATGCTCCCGATGTGGCCTTCTATATATTGGCGAGACCCGACGCAGACTGGGAGACCGTTTTTCTGAACACCTATGCTCTGTCCACCAGAGAAATCAGGATCTCCCAGTGGCCACACATTTTAATTCCACATCCCATTCCCATTTTGACATGTCTATCCACGGCCTCCTCTACTGTAAAGATGAAGCCACACTCAGGTTGGAGGAACAGCACCTTATATTCCATCTGGGTAACCTCCAACCTAATGGCATGAACATCGACTTCTCTAACTTCTGCTAATACCCCACCTCCCCCTCGTACCCCATCTGTTATTTATTTTTATACACACATTCTTTCTCTCGCTCTCCTTTTTCCTCCCTCTGTCCCTCTGACTATACCCTCGCCCATCCTCTGGGTTCCACGCCCCCCCCCCCTTGTCTTTCTCCCTGGGCCTCCTGTCCCATGATCCTCTCATATCCCCTTTGCCAATCACCTGTCCAGCTCTCGGCTCCATCCCTCCCCCTCCTGTCTACTCCTATCATTCTGGATCTCCCCCTCCCCCTCCCACTTTCAAATCTCTTACTAACTCTTCCTTCAGTTAGTCCTGACGAAGGGACTCGGCCTGAAACGTCGACTGTACCTCTTCCTAGAGATGCTGCCTGGCCTGCTCCATTCACCAGCAACTTTGATGTGTGTTGCTGGAACAATTATTAGTTTGGTGGTAGTAAGTTCTCCGTGCATTCCTTCACCTCTGCTAAAAAAAAAACAATGTCTTACTCTGGTTGAATCGCGGAGGGTTATCATTGATGTCTGTGATGGTGATGGTTACAGTAGTTGATCCAGACAATCCACCCAGCTGCCCTGCCATGTCTTTCGCTTGGATTACCAAAACATAATGATCCTTCTTCTCACGGTCCAGGTTGGCGACGGCAGTTCGGATCACTCCTAAATAAAGCACACAGAAAGAGTAAAAAGTTAAGTTATCTGCTTGGAAACAGATTCACTCCTCCATTAATAAGAATCATTTTGCACAATATAGCAGCAGTCAACTTTGTTCTGAGCAATGACATTACACCTTCATTATCATTTAGTTATCATATTATTCTGGTAGAATCGCATAAATACTTCTCGTGTACAGAACAAAGCAGCAGGAACAGGTAGAAAATCTGTATAACACATTCAGATGAACATCTTTTAAAAAACATGGGTTCAAAATCAAAGTAACCTGAGATTAGTGTAGAGGAAACCTCATGTTGAAGAGATTCAAATCAGGAGAAATCTGCCTTGTTCATTTGCCAAACTTGAACAGAATTATTTTGCAAATACTGCCAATCTTTGCATGGTTTGGTGATGTTCCATAAGTGTCTGTGGAGTGAGTGTAATGATACCAGGGTGTTCCAATGGTTTTGCCCTCAGGCAGACTGTGACAATAAACAACATGCTATCTACACAGATTTGTTGAAGACTTTTTTTTGCCATGTTACAGAAATGGCCACATAAGATTTCTAGACCATTGCACTCAACAAACTTCAATGGCAGAACACATTAAACACAGCATCATGAAACCTGTGCTACAACTTTCTTTTGTACATTAAAGAACATAAGTAAATAGGGGCAGGAGTAGACACTTGGACTTTCAAGCCTGCCTCACCATTGATAGGTTTAATTCAGAGGATCATTAGATAAAAGTCAATTAAAAACTTCATCAATTCTTTTAAATTATTAATTTCTTATTCTTTTAAATTACAGGGAATGTTGTTGAATTCTTATCAAGTTCTCCCCATGGCATTTGAAACAACCAGCCAGGCAGCATCTGTGGAGAGAGAAATGGTTAACTTACAGTTTGAAGATCCTTGGTCACATTGAAGTGTTACAAAACCTTTTGTGAATTAAACTGGGGACTGGTCACATATCTAGCTAAGTCTGTGAATTTTCTTTTTGGTCCACCATGCAGCAAATTCGATGATGCATGGAGCCAGCTAGTCATGCTCAGTGGGTCCAAATTCTGTGGCATTTTACTGTCATGGCAGATGACACAGAACACAATTGCAGTCATGAGCTGTCACAATGAGCTTGGTTAAGAGTGCATATGACATGCTTGCCTTTGTTAGCTGAGGCACTGAGTTCAAGAGTCAGGAAGATATGCTGCAGCTTTATAAAATACTATTTAGGAGTATTACATCTGGAGTATTGCATTCAGTTTTGGTCAGTCCATTATAAGAAAGATGTGAAGGCTTTAGCAAGTGTGTAGAAGAGGTTTATTCTGGTTCTGCCAGGAATAGAGGGCAGATGCTATAGGGAGAGTTTGGACAAACCAGTGTTATTTTCACTGGACCAGTGGAGACTGAGGGGAGAACTAATAGAAGTTGATAAAGTTATAAGATCACTGGAACATAAGAAATGGGAAGAGGAGTCAGCCATCTGAGCCTGCTCTGTCATTCAATAAGGTCATGGCTGATCTGGCTGCAAATTCAGCACCATTTATGGGCCTTTTCCCAACATCCTTAATTCCCTTGCTTTGCAAAAGTCTATATAATTGTGTCTTAAATGTATTTAGTGTGGTAGCTTCAACTACTTCCCTGGAAAGAAAATTCCACAGATACATTACTCTCTGGGGAAAATAGTTTTTTCCTAACCTACATCCTAAATCTATTCCCCTGAATCTTATGTACCCTAGTTCTTATCTCATCTGAGAATGGATATGACTTTCCTGCCTCTGCGTTATCTATTCCTTTCCTAGTTTTATGTTTTTGTAAGATCTCTTCTTATAGAGTTATCAGCAGATGGACAATATCCAAGGATTGAGAAAGGGGAGAGAAGTGACAGAAATTAACCATAAATTTGAGGAAAGAGTGGGAGTTGGTGGCAAAGTTGATGAAATCAATGAGCCCAGCATGAGTGCAGGAAGCAGCTCAATGGAGTCATCAATGTGATGTATGAAGGTCTGGGGAGCAATGCTGGTGCAGGCTTGGAACATGTACTGTTCCACTAGCCAACCAAAAGGCAGGCATTGCTGGGACCCATGCGAGTGCCCACGGCTACACCCTTGGTTTGTAGGAAATGGGAGGTGCCAAAGGAGAAATTATTGAGGGTGAGGACCAGTTCCACCAGACAGAGAGTAGTGGTGGTTGGGTCTGTTGTCCAGAAAGAAGTGGAGAGCTTTCAGGTCCTCTGGATGGGGGATGGAAGCGTATAGGGACTGGACATCCATAATGAAAATGAGACGCTCGGGGCCAGGGAGCATAAAGTGATTGAAAAGATCAAGAGCATGTGAGGTGACATGGACGTAGGTAGGAAGGGACTGAACCGGGGGATAAAACGGAGTCAAAGTCTGCAGACACAAGTTCAGTAGGGCAGGAGCAGACAGAAACAATGGATCTACATGGACAGTCAGGTTTATGGGTCTTGGATAGGAGGTAGAAATGGGAGGTGTGGGGTAAGTGAACTATCAGGTCGTTGGCAGTGGATGGGAGATCCCCCTGAGTCAATAAGGTCAATGATGGGGCGGGAGACGATGGCCTGGTGTTGCATAGTGGGGTCCTGTTCAAGGTGTGGGTAAGAGGAGGTGTCTGACAGTGGCCACCCGGCCTCGGCAAGGTAGAGATTAGTCCACCAAACTACTACAGCACCCTTTTTATCTGTGCGTTTGATGGTGAGGTTAGGATTAATGCAGGAAGGGTGGAGAGCAGCAGTTCAGAGGAAGTGAAGTTAGAATTGGAGAGAGGAGTGTTAATGTTGTTAAGCTTGATGTCTCATTGGAAATTAGCAATAAAAAGATCCAGAGCAGTGTGGGGTGTCTAGTAAGAGGAGGAAGGCTGAAGATGGGAAAAGGGGTCATCGGTGCGGGCTGGAGAATCCTTGGCCTATAGTGACCCATGTTTTGCCTACATTCTTTTTTAAACAGTGGTGTGACACTCACTGTCTTCCAATCCACTTGGACCTGTCCAGAGTCCAGAGAATTTTGCTAAATTATTGGAAACACATCTGCTGTAACTTTCAACATTTCTTTCAGTACCCCGGGATACATTCCAACAGGACCAGAGGATTTATCTAATTGTAGGGCCACTGGTTTGCTCAAAACTACCTCTTTAATGATGATGATTGTATTGAGTTCCACACCTCTCATTGCATCCAGAACATCTATCTTTGGTATGTTTTATGTGTCCTGCACTGTGAAGACTGACACAAGATACTTGTTCAAGGCCTCAGCCACTTCCACCAGTACCCAATATTAGTTCCTCTTTCTCCTCTTTCTCATCTTCCAAGGAACTTTAGCTCCTCTTTACCATTTCATATTATTAAAACAATTTTACTGTTGTTTTTACATTTTCTGCATTTACTTTCATAATCTAGCTTCCCTTTCTCTATTGCTTGCTTAGTGGCTTTTTTTGTTGCTTTTTAAAGTTTTCCCGATCTTCCAGTTTCCCACACTCTTGATCACTTTGTCTATGAGCTTTTAGTTTGATTTTTTTTATTTCTACAGTTACCCGGGGCTAGTTCTCTCCATCCTTACTGTCCCTGCTTATAACTGTAATACATTTTGGTTGAACAATGTGACAGTTTTTCTATGCAAATCTTTTACTATTCAGAATGTTTTCCTGCTGCCAAACAATTTCTCGGCCCCTTTGTGCTTTAACTCCATAGCCCTAAAAAATGACTAAACTAAAAAATGTGCTAAACTGACATTTTAACTTCCTGTGATTCATGCAGATGGACATTTAAATCTCTTTCCTCTCCAACATTTAATTACCTCTCACCTTTAAAATTAAATCCTGATTTTCTGTTCATTTTTTTACTGTGTTTAGATAGATATTTCCTCAGCAGCTCTAGCTCCATCTGCCTCCATTGGCAGCTGCTTTAAAGACCTGCAGTGCAGGTCATTTGGAATACCATTGTCAGCTTTTGGTCCACTACTTCTTCAGGAAATTTTCTTTGCCAGTTTCTAATTCTCATTGGACCACATTTTTGAAATTTTTCTTTGAGTTTTTGTTTTTTGAAACTCAATGCAGGATGCTTCTTTACAGGTTAGCTATTTCCTTCTTTCTCATTATAATTTCTTTTGCCTGCTTCTCTGGAACCCACATTATTAATCTCTTTCTTTCTACTTTGTTATAAAAGTTCATACAACTTTTGTTATGCTTCTTTTCAGATTAATCTCATAATTTATTATCTATTGATCATTTTTAGACCATATGTTATTGTTTTTTTCAATGAGATTACCCACCCAAAACCAACTAAATCTCTCTTTTTGTAATAAATGTAAATTCCTTTTAATTTTATACTTGTTTTCATACATTTGCTAATTCTGGAACGTACTATTCATGCAGTGAAGTTTTATTTTTTATTCAGCAAGGGAAGGTACATTTGTTGAGAATAATTATTTCTTTAAAAATATATTTTCCATTGCTTAACTACCATCTTATCTTTTAATATAATTTCTATAAATTTCAGACAAATTGCACAGACTTCAGTAATTGGCTTTCTTTAATTCAGTTTTAAGATTAATCAGATCACTTTTGCATTTAAAATGAATTTTTATCATATTATCGATCTTTTTCAGGGATTTTTTTACTAATTATCTCTGCTATATTTTGTAGCTGATGTACAATATGCAATATCAATCATTAGTAGGCTCTCTGGCAGATTTTTCTTGAAACCTGTCATGAATACATTTCATGAGTTTTTTTCAGTGATATTTTTGGTTATATTGGTTTAGCCGGTAAAATCATTCATGGTGTTGCACTCAGTCTAACGTTATTGGTCTAGAGCCAATAAGCTATTTCTACCAACTCTTTTCTCCTCTTTGTTACTTCTCAGCTTCATTGCCCCTGATTCCATCATGGTATAGAATCTGGCCCAGTGTTAGCTTTCCTATTTTCCAATCTATTTTTAAGAATAGGTGCACCATGGAATATTTAATTACTAATACTGTAACTAAATGACTAAGCACAGCTCCAATGCCATACTCAAGTTTGCTGATGACACTACTGCAGGCCATGAATCAGCATATAGAAGGGAAATTGAAAATCTAGCAGACTGGTGTCATAACAACCACTGTTAGCAGAACTATGGTACTGATTATAGATATCATGTCGAGGCACAGAAGCCTAAAGGCACACACTCAGCAATTCAGGAACAGCTTCTTCTCCTCTGCCATCTGATTCCGAAATGGACATTGAACCCATGAACACAACCTCATTTTTTGAGTATGTATTATTTCTGTTTTTGCATGAATTTTAATCTATTCATTATAAGTACACTGTTATTTATTTATGTATTTGTTTGTTTGTCTGTTTGTTTGTTTGTTTATTTATTTATTTATATATTCTTCTTCTTCAATATTACATATTGCATTGAACTGCTGCTGCTAAATTAACAAATTTCATGACACATGCCAGTGATAATAAACATGATCCTGATATCTCAGTTACAGTTACTGATCAAACCTCACTTATTCCCAAGCTCTACAGGTGTCATTAACTCATCTCTCCTTTGTACTTTTTTGTGTATTCAGATATAGCACCAATAATTTTAATTTTATTCTGTTTCCCTGGTGATCTTTGTTGTTAGTGCTCTCTTACTATTATTAAATTCTTTGTCCTTTCTAACACAAATTGTTATATTTAGCTAATCACTACTCTATTCTACAGCATGGAATTTTCTTTTTTGGTTCATAAACCCGGTATAAACTCTCCAGCATTCTCCCGGCCCGACCCTCACACCCACTATTAGCACACTGTAAAGCCTGTTAATGTTATCAACTGGAACCCCTGCCACCTGTGAATTAAGAATGGCGAGTTGAAGTCTTATGTCAATGTGATGCTACACTGGAAGCATTCTTGCTCTCGCAGAGATCCCATGAAGTCACACTGATAAACAGCTGGGAAGATGTCTTCAGTGCCCTGCTCAATAGTTCTCCCCTCAGACACTATTACTAAACCAATATGCAGCGATTGTCACATTGTGGTTTGTGGGAGCTCGTCATGTGTAGACATTAACTTCCACAAATTCGAGCATTACAACACCAACCACACTCCTAACTGTACTTGACTGACTGGGCATTGTGCTTCTGGACATTGTGGAGGAGGCTTTGTTTATTAGGAAATGTGTGTGCTCATGCTCACTATTATCAAAATCAGAATCAAAATCAAATGTATTGTCACTGTCATTAGTCGCGAAATTTGTTCATTAGTGGCTGCAGTCCAGAGCAGGCAAAACACATCACAGTAAGGTACAATAAAAATAAATAAATAAATAGGGCAAAGGATGGTGTTCCTGGGTTCATGAACGGTTTAGAAATCTGATGGCACAGGGGAAGAAACTGTTACTACAATGATGAGTGAGATTCTTCTGGCTCCTGTACCTCCACTCTAATGGAAGTACTGAGAAGAGGGCAGGTCAAATATGCTGAGGGTCCTTAATGCTGGATTCTGCCTTCTTGATGTTCTGCCTTTGAAAGATGTTCTCAATGCAAGAAAGCTTGTGCCATGATGGAGATGGCTGAGCCTTTAACAATGGTGTGCATTTCCAGCTCCATACCAGGCGGAATGCTCACCACAGTACAACGATTGAAATTTGCAGGAGTCTTTGCTGACATACAAGATCTCCCTAAATTCCTAATGGATGGCTATATCTTTCTTGATCAGCGCGAGGATGACATAGTTGTAAACCAGGTCAATTGCTTCACAACATGATGAAGGATCTTGGGCTGAAACATTGACTGATTATTCCTTTTCATGGATGCTGCCTGACCTGTTGAGTTCCACCAGCATTTTGTAAATGGTTTATGTTTTCTTTTTAGTTGTTTAACACTCTATTTATTGTTGTAATAATTTGTTACAGGATTTATTACTGAAATTGTAAATTAGAGTACCACTTCGTCGAGAACTTTCGCTCCATCTGCCACAAATGAGACTTCTTGGAGTCCAAACCTTTTAATTCCGATTCCCATTCCCACTCTGACAAGATGAGGCCACCCTCAGGGTGGAGGAGCAACAGCTTATATTCCAACTGTGTACTCTCAAACCCAATGGCATGAATATTGCTTCTCCTTCTAGTGAACAAATTACCATCCCCCTTACTTTGTTTCTCCTCCATGACCATTTACTTCTTCTCACCTGCCTAATACTTCCCCCAGGTCTCCTCCTCCTTCCCTTTCTCCTATTATCCACTCTCCTCTCCTTTCAGATTCCTTCTTCACCCACCCTTGACTTACCCACCCACCTGGCTTCACCTATCATCTTGCGGGTAGCCTTCCCCCACCATTCTATTCTGGCATCTTCTCCCTTCCTGCTCAGTCCTGAAGAAGTGTCTTCGCTGAAAAGCTGACTTTCTATTCATTTCCATAAATGCAGTCTGACCTGCTGAGCTCCTTCAGCATTTTGTGTGCGTTGCTTTGTATATCCAGCATCTGCAGACCTTCTCATGTTTGTGATTTGTTGCAGGATATTGGTCCCTGTCTAAAATGAATGAAGTCCATGTATAAGAAGTATTTTTTTTCCAGAGTAACATGAACTGAAGCTCATCAATCTCACATCGCATTTCCAGCTGTCCACTTAATATTCTAGTTCCTACACTTGTAGCTTGTCATCCGCTGATGCCGTTCTAATTGAAAAGGGCAGTTTTGGAATTTCAGCAAATGCACCTTTCAGTTTAGAGGCTCGGGAACTTGGTGACATTTGGACTTGATCAGTTTTGATAGACAACTCAAATGTCAGATGATCTCTGTGGTTTTGTAATTGAAGACTGCTGACAGTGATTGGATTTCTCAGTGAAACATTCCATAAACTTTGTTGGTTCCTGAAAGGAGTATGTGATAGTGTCCTGTGTCTGTATATGTCTGATTTGTTCAATAAAATGGGCAGTTATGTTTTAGTTGAGTCAATGATGATGCAGTTCAGTGGATAGTTAACCAGACTAACAACTTCACTGGTCACATTACCTCAATAGCATCCACTTGTTTCCATTCACACACACACACACACACACACATAACACATCACTAACCACACACACTACACATCACATGCTCTGCAGAAGCACATACCCTCCATTTTTTAGATATTCTGTCACATTTTGAGTTGTCAATAATGTATATTAGTTTTGAAATCCTATGGTTTTATTGGAAGAATAATTGACGTCTGGATTTAGCTGCTTGTAGAGTGAGACTTTCATATGGAGATAACCAGCATATTCTTGAGTTTAAAATAAAATGGGATCTCATAAAAGTGTATAAAATTCTTACAGGGCTTGACAGGCTAGACACAGAGAGGATGCTTCTTCTAGCTTGGAGGAGGAAGTCCAGAATGCTAGGATCAGAAGTCAAAGTTTGAGATGCAAGGTAAGACACTGAAAACTGAGCTGAGGAGACATATCTTCATTGACTGTACACCCATGGAATTCTCTCAGTTTTCCATTATAGCATCATTATTACAGCTCACACTGTCCGCAGCAACCATCAGGAACCCACACACACTCACCCTATTCTCTAATTCCTGGTCTGTAGTCTTGTGATAAAGCAATTAACATTTGATATCAAAAACAGATTAACCAGCCATTGCAAT
Source organism: Mobula birostris (assembly GCF_030028105.1). Taxonomy (NCBI): domain Eukaryota; kingdom Metazoa; phylum Chordata; class Chondrichthyes; order Myliobatiformes; family Myliobatidae; genus Mobula; species Mobula birostris. The sequence goes on along the minus strand of NC_092371.1, from coordinate 19,528,362 downwards.
ATCTCTGGTTGTGGGATCTTTCTTTGCTAAGAATGCTGCTCCCATACTGCCAATGCATTGCAAAAGTTGTAGAGAGTTTAAGGATGTACTTAAGTATTGCACAAGCCAAGTTGCTCTGTGAAAGCCTTCTTTCTTCTGTTCAAAAGTAATCGAATTGTGATCTGTAACAAAGCAGTTAAGTTGCTCACATCAGAAGTCTGTGGTTATAGATTCCAGTTCTAACGTTCTGTGATTGCTTGCCAATGCACTAATTGAATGTGCAAATGTGGATTTAACAAAGGGGCTTAGTTTCATCTGCGGGACGTGCTGCAAATGTGGTACTAAATGCTGCCTCAGTGCATGCATTTTATATATAGTGTGTGCAGATGTGAGCAGCTGGGAAGTTTTTTGGCATGACTTCTAACAAAATTGTAGAGCTGGTGTAGGATTTGTATGGAATTAGAAGAGATTAGAACCCTGTTGTGAATACAGAGAAAGCAGCAATACTTGGCTGGTGAGCCCGCCCTCTGTAACACTGGTGCATATCTAACCACGTTCAGGCAGACACCTGACCAATGCATAGAGCTGATAGCAGAACGACATGTAGTATTTAGCTTGCTCTCTCACTGACATGTTAATTGGCCACTGGTTTAAGTTTCTCTCCAGGTGTTTGAACGCACAAACAAATGAATAGGTGGGACCTCTGTCAACATCCTTCAGCTGTGGTCTTATACCTGACAGTCCTCTCAGGTGTGACGAAAACATCCCAAGGTTCCATGGCAGTGTTTTCAGCAGGAGTGATTCAGTTCTACATGGATGATCTGGCCAAAAGTTATCCCTTTGCCAACATCTTTAAGAAGTTCTTCAGGAGGATAATGAAATTTGGCATGCCTCCATCAAGATTACCAATTTTTATTGATGCACCATGGAAAGTATCTTATCTAAATGCACCATGACTTGGTCTGACAATGCTCTGCATGTGATCACAAGAAACTGCAGAGAGTTGTGGACACAGTTCAGCATATCACGGAGACCAGCCTCCACTCCATGGAATTCGTTGATACTTCTCACTGCCTCAGTAAAGCAGCCAGTATAAGCAAAGGTCTCACCCACCCCAAATACTTGCTCTCCTCCCTGCTTCCAACAGACAGACAGAGAGAAGCTACAAAACTTAAAAGCATATACCAACAGGCTTTGGACAGTTTTTGTGGTCACTTTTATGACTACTGAATAGCTCCCTAGTATGATAGGAGGGACTCTTGACCTCACAATCTAACCGCTGTGATCTTTCACCTAATTGTCTCTATGCACTGTATATTCACTGTACTTGCACATTGTGTTCCATTATACCTTCTACTATATTAATGCAGTGAGGATGTTTCTTCTTGCTTGGAAGAGGGAGATGGTGTGGGGGGAGGTGTTGCTAGGGCTCGGGGCCATAGTCTCAAGATTCAAGGAAAGACACTGAAAACTGAAGTGAGGAGACACAACTTCAATAAGAGCGGTGAACCCGTTGAATTGTATTGTATGAATTGTGTACAAGACCAGTTTTTCATTGTGCCTGAATACATGAGAAAATAACAAACCAATTGCATTTCCAGTTCCACTTCTAAGAGGGAGATGGATCATCATTTCACAGACAATAGAAAGGTTGACGCTGTGGATTGACAAAGGATACAGTGGGATATATAGCAGTTGCAGATATGTGTGAAGTGTTGTACTTTGGGAAATCAGATTTATAGGGACAGCAGTTAATGGCAGGGCCCTTAACAGTGCTGAAGGACAGAGTAATCTTGGGGCTCAAAGCCATAGCTCCCTGAAACTGGCTTCATAAGATGATAGGGTGATACAGAATGTGTGCAAGAAGTTTATCTTAATAGTTGAGGTGAAGTGTCAAGAGTCAAGAAGTTATGTTGCAGTGTAATAAACCTGCTGGTTAGACCACATATGGAAAATTGTAATAAATTCTGGTAGCCCTGTTATCAAAAGGATGTGCAGGCTTTGGAAACGGTGAAGAAAATGGTTAATGGCATGTGCTATTAGACAATAGAGACATGAGATATAGGAGCAGAATTAGGCCATTTGGCTCATCGAGTCTGCTCCGTCATTTCATCATGGCTGATCCAATTTTCCTCTCAGCCCCAAACTCCTGCCTTCTCCCCGTATCCCTTTATGCCCTGACCAATCAAGAATCTATTAACCTCTGCCTTAGATGTACATATATCTACACAGCTGCCTGAGGCAAAGAATTCCTGGATTCACCACCCTCTGGTTAAAGAAATACCTCTTAACCCCCATTCTAAAATGACGCCCCTCTTATTCTGAGGCTGTGTCCTCTGGTCTTAGATTTTCCCACATTGGAAACATTCTCTCCACATCCGCTCTTTCAAGGCCATTCAATAGGTTTCATTGAGGTCACACCTCATTCTTCTGAATTCCAGTGAATACAGGCCCAGAGACATCAGACACTCTCCATATGACAAGACGTTCAATCCTGGCATCATGTTTATGAATCTCCTTTGAAGCCTCTCAGTTTCATCACATCCTTTCTGAGATAAGGGGCTTAAAACTGCTCACAATACTCCAAGTGTGGCCCCACCAGTGCTTTATAAAGTCTCAACATTACATAAGGGGAGGTTGGACAAATATGGGTTGTTTTCTCTGGAGTAGTGGAGGCTGAGGGGAGTTCTGAGAGAAGTTTATCATATTACAAGAGCTACAGTTAGAGAAGACAGTCAGTGTCTTTTTTCTCCAGGATCGAAATGTCCAAAACAAGAGGGCATGTATTTAAGGTGAGGGGAGAATTTGAAAGGAGATGTATGGGGCAAGATTTTTTTTACCCCTCTTTCGATAATTTTCACATTGCGCGTACAGCTAACTAGCATCAGGAAGTCAACCCCACTCAGCATCAGTGATTATCAAACTCACTTAAATCTGTTCACAGGACAAACCAAACATTCCATGGGTCAATCTAATGATTCAATGTTACATTAATTCCAAAGTTTATCCTCTTGTAGGTCAGATGAGATACAGAATGTAGAACATAGAAGAGTACAGGGCTGGAGAAGTCCCATGTTGTGTCAATCTAATTAAACTAGCAATTAAACACCTAACTAAGTTTGTCCATCCTGCCCACACAATGACCATATCACTCCATTCCCTGCACATTCATGGGCCTACCTAAGAGCCCCTTGAATGCCTCTGTTGTGTTTGAACCCACCACCATCCTGGTACCATATTCCAAACACCCACCAGTCTCTGTATATCTCCTGTGAATTACTACACTCACCTTAAATCTCACAAAAGCCCTGTGCAGCCTCAGCACTGTTCCATTCACCATTCCAATTACGCTGGTCAAGTGCCAACTTCCTATTAGTATTCTGCGTGCTTATTTTTGTATATCATGAATCGGTACTTCAATATCCCAACAGTCACTAGATGGTCACGGTTCCAAATCTTGCTCCTTTTCATTCATCCTGTCAAAAATACATAACCTCCTGATTTCTAACATTCCATCTGCTACCTTTTCCCCAGTTCAATGAATACATCTGTAGCCTTCTGCAGACTCTTTGAATCCCCCTCACAGCTGCATTCTCACCTACTATGTCTCATTAACAAATCTGGCTGCATTACAATTTACCTCTTATTCTAACAATTCAGGTGAACTGTGAACAAGAGACCAAAAATATCCCTTGATGCACCCATAAGTAACAGTGTGCCAAAATGAAAATGATTTTCTTAATACTATTCTCTGTTCACTGCCCTTTAACTGTTTTCTATTAATGGCAGTATCTCATCATATGAGCCCTTATTTTATAGGGAGAGCTTCTAGTATGATAAATTTCTAAATGCTTTTAAACAGGAAACACATATTAAAGCCTTAACCTACCATGCTGTTATATGCTTCAAATACCTTTGTTTGTCAAACATCCTTCCCTTTAATGAAATCATGTTGACTCAGCTTTATGATTTAATAAATATCATGTATCACATGTTCGATGATAAATTCCAGTGTGTTTCAAGAAGCAGATGTTGGACTGGCTTCCATGGGAAAGACTGCAGTCGACGTTTATGGCTGACACTTCATCAGGACTGGCCTGAAACGTTGACTGTACTCTTTTCCATAGACCTCCACTCCCCCTACTTTCTACTCCGAATCCTCATTTTTTTTCCTGTCCTGAGGAAGTGCCTTGGCCCAAAATGTCAACTGTACTCCTTTCCATAGATGCTGCCTGGTCTGCTGAGTTCCTTGAGCAATTTGCGTGTGTTGCTTGGATTTCCAGCACCTGCAGATTTTCTCTTGTTTGCCTATATTCCATTATTTTTTTCTCCCTCTCCTTTTATTAAGCTGTATTATTACATTTGCTCTATGATAATCTGTTTGGATGTTCCAAGGTCAATTGAAATCTTCATGACTATAGTACATTGACCATGCCTCCAACCACCTCTTTCAGAGATTTTTGTTGCAGATTCTGAGGTAAGTTCCTTTAATTTCCCAGTTCTATTGAGTGAAGTGAGTCACTTTAGGTTTCCCATTCTTTTCAGATTCTCCATTTCTGCTGTATTTGTTGTGTCTTCCCATGTCAAGTCTGCTAAAAGGAGTATATACGTATAATGTGCAGACAGTACACCCCGCATGTGGTCTCCTGATTTGGAAGACATTTGGCTGTTAGTTACCGCTTCCTAATCACTCCCAATCTATCTATTCATTTAACACACACAAAATACTGGTGGAACGTAGCAGGCCAGACAGCATCCACAGGAAGAAGCAAAGTCCTGACAAAGGGTCTCGGCCCGAAACGTCGACTGTGCTTCTTCCTATGGATGCTGTCTGGCCTGCTGCATTCCACTAATATTTTGTTTGTGTTGCATGAATTTCCAGCATCTGCAGATTTTGTCGTGTTTGCTTTATCTATTCATTTAATGCTTTTCCATTACAACATTCTATTAAACACATCATAATCTTGATTTAATTTAACACAATTCTCAATATACTTAGCTACCCATGGATAACTTTTCTTGTGAATTTTTATTTATCAATAGGCTGAGCATTTATTGAGGATTTTGCAATATTTTTCTAGTTGCTTGTCATTAAATTTAATTTCCCAATCTACTATTCCCATAAACTGTACACCCATACCCATGCAAACAACAGGAATTCTGCAGATGCTGGAAATTCAAGCAACACACATAAAAGTTGCTGGTGAACACAGCAGGCCAGGCAGCATATCTAGGAAGAGGTGCAGTTGACGTTTCAGGCCGAGACCCTTCGTCAGGACTAACTGAAGGAAGAGTGAGTAAGGGATTTGAAAGTTGGAGGGAGAGGGGGAGATCCAAAATGATAGGAGAAGACAGGAGAGGGAGAGATGGAGCCAAGAGCTGGACAGGTGATAGGCAAAAGGGATACGAGAGGATCATGGGACAGGAGGTCCAGGAAGAAAGACGAGGGAGGGGGGAACACAGAGGATGGGCAAGAGGTATATTCAGAGGGACAGAGGGAGAAAAAGGAGAGTGAGAGAAAGAATGTGTGCATAAAACTAAGTAACAAATGGGGTACGAGGGGGAGGTGGGGCATTAGTGGAAGTTAGAGAAGTCGATGTTCATGCCATCAGGTTGGAGGCTACCCGGACGGAATATAAGGTGTTGTTCCTCCAACCTGAGTGTGGCTTCGTCTTTACAGTAGAGGAGGCCGTGGATAGACATGTCAGAATGGGAATGGGATGTGGAATTAAAATGTGTGGGCACTGGGAGATCCTGCTTTCTCTGGCGGACAAAGCGTAGGTGTTCAGCAAAGCGGTCTCCCAGTCTGCGTCGGGTCTCGCCAATATATAAAAGGCCACATCGGGAGCACCGGACGCAGTATATCACCCCAGCCGACTCACAGGTGAAGTGTTACCTCACCTGGAAGGACTGTTTGGGGCCCTGAATGGTGGTAAGGGAGGAAGTGTAAGGGCATGTGTAGCACTTGTTCCGCTTACACAGATAAGTCTCCGTCTCCGAGCCTACTTCTTCGGCAAGGACTCTTCCACCCCCACCGATGACCCCTTCTCCCATCTTCAACCCTCCTCTTCTTCATGGACACCCTGCTCTGGTCTTCTGCCTGCTCTGGATCTCTTTATCCCTAACTGCCGACGGGACATCAACCGTCTCGACTTCACCGCACCTTGTCCCCATTCCAACCTCACTCCTTCGGAATGCTCTGCTCTCCACTCCCTCCGCACTAATCCTAACCTTAATATTAAACCTGCCGATAAGGGGGGTGCTGTTGTAGTCTGGCGTACTGACCTCTACCTTGCCGAGGCACAGCGACAACTCGCGGATACCTCCTCTTATTTACTCCTCGATCATGACCCCACTAAGGAGCACCAGGCAATTGTCTCCCACACCATCACCGACTTTATCCGCTCAGGGGATCTCCCATCCACTGCTACCAACCCTATAGTTCTCACACCTCGCACTTCCCGTTTCAACCTCCTACCCAAGATCCACAAACCTGCCTGTGCTGGCCGACCTATTGTCTCAGCTTGCTTCTGCCCCACCGAACTCGTTTCTGCATACCTCGACACGGTTTTATCCCCCCTTGTTCAATCCCTTCCTACCTATGTTCATGACACTCCTCACGCTCTTAAACTTTTCGATGATTTTAAGTTCCCTGGCCCCCACCGCTTTATTTTTACCATGGATGTCCAGTCCTTATATACTTCCATCCCCCATCAGGAAGGTCTCAAAGCTCTACGCTTCTTTTTGGATTCCAGACCTAATCAGTTCCCCTCTACCACCACTTTGCTCCGTCTAGCGGAATTAGTCCTTACTCTTAATAATTTCTCCTTTGGCTCCTCCCACTTCCTCCAAACTAAAGGTGTAGCTATGGGCACCCGTATGGGTCCTAGCTATGCCTGCCTTTGTGGCTTTGTGGAACAATCTATGTTCCGTGCCTATTCTGGTATCTGTCCCCCACTTTTCCTTCGCTACATTGACGACTGCATTGGTGCTGCTTCCTGCGCGCATGCAGAGCTCGTTGACTTTATTAACTTTGCCTCCAACTTTCACCCTACCCTCAAGTTTACGTGGTCCCTTTCCGACACCTCCCTCCCCTTTCTAGATCTTTCTGTCTCTGTCTCTGGAGACAGCTTATCCACTGATCTCTACTATAAGCCTACTGACTCTCACAGCTATCTGGACTATTCCTCTTCTCACCCTGTCTCTTGCAAAAACGCCATCCCCTTCTCGCAATTCCTCCGTCTCTGCCGCATCTGCTCTCAGGATGAGGCTTTTCATTCTAGGACGAGGAAGATGTCTTCCTTTTTTAAAGAAAGGGGCTTCCGTTCCTCCACTATCAACTCTGCTCTTAAACGCATCTCCCCCATTTCACGTACATCTGCTGTCACTCCATCCTCCCGCCACCCCACTAGGAATAGGGTTCCCCTGGTCCTCACCTACCACCCCACCAGCCTCCGGCACCAATATATTATTCTCCGTAACTTCCGCCACCTCCAACGGGATCCCACCACTAGGCACATCTTTCCCTCCCCACCTCTCTCTGCATTCCGCAGGGATCGCTCCCTATGCAACTCCCTTGTCCATTCGTCCCCCCCATCCCTCCCCACTGATCTCGCTCCTGGCACTTATCCGTGTAAGTGGAACAAGTGCTACACATGCCCTTACACTTCCTCCCTTACCACCATTCAGGGCCCCAAACAGTCCTTCCAGATGAGGCAACACTTCACCTGTGAGTCGGCTGGGGTGATATACTGCATCCGGTGCTCCCGATGTGGCCTTTTACATATTGGCGAGACCTGACGCAGACTGGGAGACCACTTTGCTGAACACCTACACTCTGTCCGCCAGAGAAAGCAGGATCTCCCAGTGGCCACACATTTTAATTCCACATCCCATTCCCATTCTGACATGTCTATCCACGGCCTCCTCTACTGTAAAGACGAAGCCACACTCAGGTTGGAGGAACAACACCTTATATTCCGTCCGGATAGCCTCCAACCTGATGGCATGAACATCGACTTCTCTAACTTCCGCTAATGCCCCACCTCCCCCTCGTACCCCATCTGTTACTTATTTTTATACACACATTCTTTCTCTCACTCTCCTTTTTCTCCTTCTGTCCCTCTGAATATACCCCTTGCCCATCCTCTGGGTCCCCCCCCCCACCTTGTCTTTCTTCCCAGACCTCCTGTCCCATGATCCTCTCGTATCCCTTTTGCCTATCACCTGTCCAGCTCTTGGCTCCATCTCTCCCCCTCCTGTCTACTCCTATCATTTTGGATCTCCCCCTCCCCCTCCAACTTTCAAATCCCTTACTCACTCTTCCTTCAGTTAGTCCTTACGAAGGGTCTCGGCCTGAAACGTCGACTGCACCTCTTCCTAGAGATGCTGCCTGGCCTGCTCCGTTCACCAGCAACTTTTATGTGTGTTGCCCATACCCATGCACTTGGTTTGATTTATTTTTGGCTTTGTAGCTTGTCTTGCCTGTGTCTCCCTCAAATGCATCATATTGTGATTGGTTTTCATAAATGCTTTGAAATTGTGGGATTACTGATCAACTTTGTTATACTTTCTTTAAATTTGTTCCAGAAAATTGTCCTAAATGACTTCATCCTATAAATTATTCTTTTTTTTCCCAATTGGAATTGTGAACCAATGTGAAGATTCAAATCTTCATTGATGACACTGGATAGTAAATTTTTTGAAAGTGTTGCTTCCTCAGAAGACAAATATAATTTCAGACTACTTGTATCACGTAGGAATTTGGAGAAACAAGAAATTGACTTCTATTGAATATAATGTGCTTAATTGTTTAACACTGCTGAGACTTTGCTAAAAAAGCTTTGTTGAGCATTTTCATTTCTACTCAGTGACTGAGGCTTTTTGTTTAAGTGTCCAACAGTAATCAGCCAGCAATGATTGACTCCATTTGCCCTGGCACCATTTCTCCATGACCGCCACGTCCTTTCACCATGCTCATCACTCTCAGTGCCAAGATTTGCAGGGAAGAAGTCTAAATAGGAATGCAGAAAATGAATCTTTCATCACATGTTGCACTGATTGGTTTTGGATGTTCAAAACATGTTGTCAACCAGCTACATGCAGTCTGGTGTTCTGTAATTGACAAGGCAATTTCAACAACATCTTTGAATGCCTTCTATGTGATTTTCCCCAGTCCCACTAGTCTTTCTTCAAACTGATGTCCTGTTTGATTTGTAGACCAACAAGAATGCCTTCCTTGATCTTGGCATCTGTTACTTGGGAACCATCTCAAATGTTGAAATTCTTCACCTTCCTTGTTCATCACTTTCACAAAATGTTTAAGCCCCAGTTTTAAATGAAGAGGAGGCAAAAAATATCTTTTTGTTGTGCCTACAAGTGCCTACTGTATGTGCCACATTTTTCTGCCCTGGAACCAAGTGCTCACAGGTTAGTCAATTCTTTTTAATGTAAAGATGTTCTATGGCATGGCTGTCCCATTCACAAATGAGACAGCAGTAGTCGCAGCACTACTACATTCAGATCGCCACAGATGCTCCCTTTGTAGTTGCTGCACTGTATGTTTCAGCAAGACTTCCAAATTTTGGTAGTTTTCTTGCACATGTACTGCAGAACCGATTGGTATTGAAGGGTGGGCATTGCCCTTGTGTAGCATCAAAGCTTTCAGGATTAACACTGAAGAGTCAATAAAAATATGCTGTTAACACGAGGAAATCTGCAGATGCTGGAAATTCAAGCAACACAGACAAAAAATGCTGGTGGAACGCAGCAGGCCAGGCAGCATCTATAGGAAGTACAGTCGACCTTTCGGGCCAAGACCCTTCGTCAGGACTAACTGAAGGAAGAGCTAGTAAGAGATTTGAAAGTGAGAGGGGGAGGGGGAGATCCAAAATGATAGGAGAGAACAGGAGGGGGAGGGATGGAGCCAAGAGCTGGACAGTTGACTGGCAAAAGGGATATGAGGCTGGGGAAGGGAGGGGATCATGGGATGGGAGGTCTAGGGAAAAAGAAAAGGGGAGGGAAGCCCAGAGGATGGGCAAGAAGTACAGTGAGAGGGACAGAGGGAGAAAATAAATAAATAAATAAATAAATAAATAAACAAACAGACAAACAAACAAACAAACAAATAAATAAATAACAGATGGGGTACGAAGGGGAGGTGGGGCATTAACAGAAGTTAGAGAAGTCAATGTTCATGCCATCAGGTTGGAGGCTGCCCAGACGGAATATAAGGTGTTGTTTCTCCAACCTGAGTATGGCTTCATCTTTACAGTAGAGGAGGCCGTGGATAGACATGTCAGAATGGGAATGGGACGTGGAATTAAAATGTGCGACCACTGGGAGATCCTGCTTTCTCTGGTAGCACAGAGCGTAGGTGTTCAGTGAAACGGTCTCCTAGCCTACGTTGGGCTTCGCCAGTATATAGAAGGCCACATTGGGAGCACCAGACTCAGTATATCACCCAGCAGACTCACAGGTGAAGCATTGCCTCACCTGGAAAGACTGTCTAGGGCACTGGATGGTGGTAAGGGAGGAAGCGTAAGGGCATGTGTAACACTTGTTCCGCTTACAAGGGAAAGTGCCAGAAGGGAGATCAATGGGAAGGGAGGGAGATCGATGGGAAGGGATGGGAGGTCGAATGGACAGGGGAGTCACGAAGGGAGCGATCCCTGCGGAAAGCAGTAGGCGGTGGGTGGGGGGGGGAAGGGAAATTAAATTCAATGACAAGCATTTATGGAGAATTATATGTTGGACCCGGAGGCTGGTGGGGTGATAGGTGAGGACAAGGGGAACCCTATTCCTAGTGGTGTGGCGGGAGGATGGGGTGAGAGCAGATGTGTGTGAAATGGGAGAGATGTGTTTGAGAGCAGAGTTGATGATGGAGGATGGGAAGCCTCTTTCTTTAAAAGAGGACATCTCCTTCGTCCTGGAATGAAAAGCCTCATCCTGAGAGCAGAAGCAGTGGGGGTGGAGGAATTGCAAGAAGGGGATGGCATTTTTGCAAGAGACAGGGTGGGAAGAGGAATAGTCCAGGTAGCTGTGAGAGTCCATAGGCTTATAGTAGACATCAGTAGATAAGCTGTCTCCAGAGATAGAGACAGAAAGATCAAGAAAGGGGAGGGCGGTGTTGGAAATGGAGCAGGTAAACTTGAGGGCAGAGTGAAAGTTGGAGGCAAAGTTAATGAAGTCAACGAGCTCAGCATGTGTGCAGGAAGCAGTGCCAATGCAGTCGTCAATATAGTGAAGGAAAAGCAGGGGACAGATACCAGTACAGGCTTGGAACATGGATTGTTCCACAAAGCCAACAAAAAGTCAGGCATAGCTAGGACCCATACAGGTGACCATGGCTACACCTTTAGTTTGGAGGAAGTGGGAGGAGCCAAAGGAGAAATTATTAAGAGTAAGGACTAATTCCGCTAGCCGGAGCAGAGTAGTGGTAGGGGGAAACTGGTTAGGTCTGGAATCCAAAAAAGAAGTGGAGAGCTTTGAGACCTTCCTGGTGGGGGATATAGGTATATAGGGACTGGACATCCATGGTGAAGATAAAGCGGTGAGGGCCAGGGAACTTAAAATCATCGAAAAAATTCAGAGGGTGAGAAGTGTCACCAACATAGGTGGGAAGGGATTGAACAAGGGGGGATAAAACAGTGTTGAGGTATGCAGAAATGAGTTCGGTGGGGCAGGAACAAGCTGAGACAATAGGTCGGCCAGGACAGGCAGGTTTGTGGATCTTGGGTAGGAGGTAGAAACGGGAAATGCGAGGTGTGGGAACTATAAGGTTGGTAGCAGTGAATGGGAGATCCCCTGAGCGGATAAAGTCGGTGATGGTGTGGGAGACAATAACCTGGTGCTCCTTAGTGGGGTCACGATCCAGGGGTAAATAAGAGGAGGTATCCGCGAGTTGTGGCTGTGCCTCGGCAAGGTAGAGGTCAGTACGCCAGACTACAACAGCACCCCCCTTATTGGTGGGTTTGATAGTAAGGTTAGGATTAGTGTGGAGGGAGTGGAGAGCAGAACATTCGGAAGGAGTGAGGTTGGAATTGGAACAAGGTGTGGTGAAGTCAAGACGGTTGATGTTCCATTGGCAGTTAGCAATAAAGAGATTCAGAGCAGGCAGAAGACCAGAGCGGGGTGTCCATGAAGAGGAGGAGGGTTGAAGACGGGAGAAGGGGTCATTGGTGGGGGTGGGAGAGTCCTTGCCGAAGAAGTAGGCTCAAAGACGGAGATGGCAGAAGAAGAGTTCAGCGTCATGGCGAACGCGGAACTCGGTGAGGTGTGGGCGAATGGGGACAAAGGTAAGGCCCTTATTGAGAACAGAACTGTTATTGTGGGTCATACTGGCAGCCCAAAGCATGTCCAGGTTTGCCTGGACAAGATGGAAAACTTCTCAGTTTACATTGTGGACAACATTTTGATTGACTTGAATTATGAATTGAAATAACAAATATAGGCAACTCCAAAAAAATGGTGTGGATTAGATACCTTTCTTAGTGATTTTCATGATAAGTAGCCCAAAATCCATAAGATACACCCAAAAGTATTCAGGAAGCAAAACCTTTGTTGTCCAGTGTTATTGCATTATCTTTGCTGCAAGCTTTTCATAATCCCCACCAAAACATACCAGAGTTAGATCAGTCTAACAAGTGTTTTTGTACCTTGTTGTCTATCTCCAACAGTATTGATTCTACTTGTCACATTTCCATGCCAAGAATATTCCTCACCATGGGTCACCATGGTTATCTTTGTTAATCAAGATACTTACCACCCATCTACTTTAAAAATCTTATTTCTACTCACTAAGTATCTAGTGCTCTTGAATAGTTAACTTCCAATAGAAGTCACAATGCAATTATATCTTTGAAATACTGTTTTAGTTTAAATTATTCAACTCTGTTTTAAGAAGCAGTATGTTTTGTTAAGAATGATCCATCTACCTTCTATAGCTTTTGCACATTTTTGAATTGATTTTCTTTCTTCATGCGCTGCTGCCACAAAATTTCCCGTACTTCTTGTCCTGCATATCTTTACTCAATTTCTACTCTGCTCTTTGACCTTGATATTTCTCTTTAAATATAAAACCTTACTCTTGTCTACCATGTTGCAAAGCTCTGATGATCCATTAAGAACTAATATCCCTTTGTCTCTACCATTCTTTGAGTCAATCATTTAAATCTGATTTGTCCTAAACTGCACTAATGATTGCGCTATTATTACTGCTGATGTCCAGCATTTCAGTTCTGTTCCTTGTTCTTCATGCACTCTCAGCAGACCTAGTTCCATCTATATTATTGATTCCTGCCATGCTAACTATGGTTCACATGCTAATTGACTACATTTACATGGAGCGCAGTCACAAAAAAAAAGCAGCATTCATCATCAAAGATCCCCGTCATCCAGGCCATGTGTTCTTCTCACTACTACCATCAGCCAGGAGGTATAGAAGCCTTAACAAGTTCAGGAAAAATTATGCGGCACCCATTGGGATATTGAACGAGTGTGGATAACTTTATACGCCATCACTCTGAACTGATTCCCTACAGACTCACTTTCAAGGACTCTGCACAATTCTTGTTCTCAGTATCGTATACTTGTATAGTTTGTCTTCTTCTGTACATTGGTTAGCTGTCTGTCTTTGTCTGCTTATGTATCATTCTTCATGAGATTCTATTGAATTTATTTTTTGTCAAGTATATGCCTTTAGGAAAATTAATACCAAGGCAACCTATGCCAGCATTATATGTATTTTAATATCAAATTTATTTTGAATTTTGAATTATGTTCCAGTCTGTTCACTTGCAGACCAGAGGAGATATCAACATTTGCAACCAGCAGAAATGCAGCCTTTGGTTTTCTGACCATGGGGAGAACAATATTAATCTGCCTGCCTATACTATCCCCTAGCACTGGTATACTTCCTTCACTATTTTCAAATGAACAGTCTCTTGTATTGTGGTCAAAAACCCTTCCTGAAGTCTTTCTTTATGTATCTGCAGGCAGCAATTGTATCATCCTTATTAGTCAAGACGGAAGGCAGCATCTCCTGTATCACAATGATGGATCTTCAAACCTTACTTGCAGACACATCAAGCTACCACTGACTACTGTCCATCTCTTCAGTTAACTTAAGAGTTCTGTCTGGCTCCTCAATTAAACTATCCAAAATATATTTGCATTCCCCAATCAATAAATGACTGCAGCTCTGACTCTAGCTCGACAGCTCCGAGCCTAAGTTCATTAGGATGTAGACATAATGTCTGCAGGTTTACTTGGATCCATCCAATTCACGATAGTCATGGGGAATAGGGAGGTAGATTGGGAAATTCAGGTGCTGGATCCCAAGAGATGGAATTTGTAGAATGCCTATGAAATGGCTTTATAGAGCAGCTTGTGGTTGAGACCATCTGGGGAAAAGCAGTTCTGGATCAGGTGTTGTGTAATGAACCAGATTTGCTAAGGGAGCTTAAGGTAAAGGAACTCTTAGAAGCTAGTGCTCATAATACGACAGAAGTCACTGGCAGTTTGAGAGCAAGAAGCTAAAATAAGATGTATCAGTATTATTGTGGAGAAAATGGACTTACAGAGGCATGAGAGAGCAGCTGGACAAAATTAATTAGAAGGGAACACAAGCAGGGATGACAGCAGAACTCCAGCAATGGATGGAGCTTCTGGGGGTAATTTGAAAGGTGCAGGATCGATATATCCCAAAGAAGAAATATTCCAAAGGGAGGATGAGGCAACCCTGGCTGACAAGGGAAGTCAAAGATAGCATAAAATCAACAGAGAGAGCATATAATATAGCAAAAATTAATGGGTTGGAGGATTTGGAAGTTTTTAAAACCAACAGAAGGGAACTAAAAAAGTAAAAAAGAGAGAAAAGATGAAATATGATAGGAAAGATAGCTAATAATATAAAAGATGACACCAACAGTTTTTTCAAATATATAAAGAGTAAAAGGGAGGTGAGAATGGATATCAGACCACTGGAAAATTACGCTAGAGAGGTCACAATGAGGGCAAAGGAATGGAGGATGAACTTATTAAGTATGTTGCATCAGTTTTCACGATCGAAGACACCAGCAGCACGCCCAAAATTTTAGAGTGTCATGGGGTAGAAGTGAGTAAAATTGCTATTATTGAGGAGAATGTGCTTGGGAAAATGAAAGATCTGAAGATAGATTAGTCACTGGACCAAATAGACTAAACCCCTGGGTTACGAAAGAGATAGCTAAAGAGACTATGGAGGCATTAGTATTGATTTTTCAATAATAACTAAATTCTAGGATGGTTCCATAGGACTGGAAAATTACAAATGTCACTCCAGTCTTTAAGAAGGGAGGTAGGCAAAATATAGGAAATGATAGGCAGGTTTTGTGTGAAGTTAGTGGTTGAGAAGATGTTGGAGTCCATTATTAAGGGTGAGTTTTAGTGGTACTCAGAGGCAAATGATAAAACAGACTGAAGTCAGTATAGTTTCCCTATGGGAAAATCTTGCCTGACAAGTATTTTGGAATTCTTGAAATAACAGGCAGGATAGACAAAGGGGAGTCAGTGGATGTTGTTCACTTGGATCTTCAGAAGACCTTTTACAAGATGCTGCACATGAGGTTCCTAAAAAAGATAAGAGCCCATTGATCTACATGAAAGGTACTTGCATGGTTACGAGATTGTCTGACTGGCAGGAGAGGAAAAGAATGGGAATAAAGGCGGCCTTTTCTGGTTGGCCACCAGTGACTAGTGGTGTTCTGCTGGGGTTGGTGTTGAGACTGCTCCTTTTCATGTTGTGTGTCAATGATTTGGATAATGAAATTGATAGTTTTATGGCCATGTTTTTGGTTGATTCAAAGGTATGTGGAGGGGCAGGTAGTGTTGAGGAAGCAGGAAGTCTGCAGGGGCCAGACAGATTAGAAGAAGGGGCAAAGAAGTGACAGATAAAATATAATGTAGGGAAATATTTGCTCATGCACTTTGGTAGATGGAATAAAGGCATAGACTATTGTTTGAACAGGGAGAATATTGAGAAATCAGTGGTACAAAGGGACTTGGAGCCCTTGTTCAAAGCTCAAAGGAAATTTATTATCGAAGTAGATATATGATACCATATACAACCCTGAGATTCATTTTCTGGTGGGCATGATCAATAAATCCATTATAGAATAGTAATCATAAAAGAATCAGTGAAAGACTGTACCAACTTGGGCATTCAACCAGCATGCGAAAGTCATCAATCTGTGTAAATACAAAAAGAAAGAAATAATAATAATAATAATAATAGTTGTAGTAAAAATAAACAATAAATATTGAGAACATGAGAGGAAGAGGCCATGAAAGTAAATCCATCGGTTGTGGGAACATTGCAATGATGTGGCAATTGAAGGTGAGTGAAATTATCCCCTTCAGTTCTAGACCCTGATGGTTGAGGGGTAAAATCTGATCCTGAACCTGGTGGTGTGAGTCCTGAGGCTCATGTACCTTCTTCCTGATGGCAGCAGTGAGACGAGAGCATGACCTGGTTGGTAGGGGTCCCTGATGATGGATGGTGTTTCCTGCAATTGTTAAATTAGTCATATCCACCTTGGGGTACTATCCTCTGTAGTATTCAATAAAACTTCAAAGAGCAGTGCCTCAGAAAGGCGGCGTCCATTATTGAGGACCCCCATCACCCAGATCATGCCCTCTTCTCATTGTTACCACAGGGAAGGAAGTACAGAAGCCTGAAGGCACACACTCAGTGATTCAGGAACAGCTTCTTCCCCTCTGCCATCAGATTTCTAAATGGACATCGAATCCATTAACACTGCCTCACTTTTTATGACTTCTGTTTTTGCATTATTTTTACTTTAACAATTTAATATACATACATATATATACTTACAGCAATTGATTCACTTATTTTTTTTCTATATTATCATGTATTGCATTGTACTGGTGCCGTTAAGTTAACCAATTTTATAACATTTGCTGGTGATATTAAACCTGATTTTGATTCTGATTAGGCATTGCTCACACTGCACTTGGAGTACTGTGAGCAGTTTTGGACCCAATATCTCAGAAAGGATGCCTTGGCATTGGAGAGTGTCCAGAGAAGGTTCACAAAAATGATCCTGGGAATGAAAGTGTTAACATAGGAGTTGCTTTTGATAGCTCTGGGCCTATTCTCACTGGCCTTTAGAAGAATGATTGGGAGACCGCTTCGCTGAGCTCCTATGCTCCATCTGCCAGAAAAAGCAGGATCTCCCAGTGGCCACCCATTTTAATTCCATTTCCCATTCCCATTCTGATATGTCCAGCCATGGCCTCCTCCACTGTTTGTGATGAAGCCACACTTTGGGCGGAGGAACAACACATTATATTCTGTTTGGGTAGCCTCCAATCTGATGGCATGAACATCGATTTCCCTAACTTCCGGTAATGCCCCCAACCACCATCCCCGCTTCACCATTTCCCATCCCCTTTTCCCTCTCCCACCTTATCTCCTTGCCCACCCATCACCTTCCTCTGCCCTTTTTTTTTCTCCCTTCTGTCTTTTTCACCAATCAACTTCCCAGCCCTTTACTTCATCCCTACTCCTCCAGGTTTTACCTATCACTTGGTGTTTCTCTCTCCCCTCAACCCCACCTTTTAAATCTACTCCTCGGCTTTTTTTCTCCAGTCCTGCCAAAGGGTTTCGGCCAAAAATATCAATTGTACTTTCTGTATAGATGCTGCTTGGCCTGCTGAGTTTCTCCAGCATTTTGTGTGTGTTGTTTGGATTTCCAGCATCTGTAAAGGTTCTCTTGTTGGGGATCTCATTGAAACCTGTTGAATATGCAAGGGCCTAGACAGAGTGGATGTGGAGAGGATGTTTCTGCTGGTGAAGACTCCAGGACCAGCAGACACAGCCTCAGAATTGAAGAATATCCCTTCAAACCAGAGATAAGAAAGAATTTCTTTAGCCAGAGGGATGAATCTGTGGAAGTGACTGAACAACTCAATATCATTTATTTATTATTGTTTATTTTTGTATTTACAGTTCATCTTTTGCACATTGTTTGCTTATCTGTCTTTGCTTGTGGGTAGTTTTTCATTGCTTCAATTATACTTCTTTGCACCTACTGTGAATGCCCATAAAAAAGTGAATCCCAAGATAGTATATATGTATTTTGTTCTATTTCTCATTCTATCACTGCGTATGTTTCCTTCCTTTCTGCTTTCCTATCAAAATCTACATTATACTTATTTACCTTGTTTTTGCTCACTCACTCAATTTGCCTAAATCAACATGAAGTCTCTTTCCAACTTCCTCACACATACTTCTGATTATATGCACCCCCTTTCATTTTTCAATTGTCCTAACTCAATCCATTTCTTGAGGACACAGACCACAAAGAGTTTGCTCCTAGTTTATCACTGCACTGGCAATCTTAATACAGAGTCCAAATTATCCTCAGCAAACAGATGTGAATCAGCCACAACTTTGCAAGCTGACTGGAAGTTCAGTTTTGTTCAATTTAATGTGCAGCTGAGCAGATGAAAGCACCTGCTGTTAACAACATAAAAATGTCTTTCAACTGCTGTCCAGTGCACTTTGTCCCTGCGTAATTTCTAGATTTAAGGATGAAAGAGAGAAGTTAGGGTCTGTTCAGATGATGTCAGCGAAATGCTGTGTGTGTTGGAGAGCCGCAGCCCAAAAGTAATCAAAATGTCAAGCTGGAATGGAAGCTGTCACATTGGCCAAAGATCCAGAGAAGCAGGAGGCGTCTTTGGGATGAAGGCAAAGAGATAGAAATCACACGAAAATAAAAAAATAAAACATGCCAAGAAAATAATAGGCTCCTGCAGTGGCTCTGATTGGCTGAGGATATTAAACTAGCCTGCTGAAATTGCAATACTAAGAAACTGTGAAAAGAAAGGTGAATATTTCGGAAACCAGTAAGTATGCCACTGAGCATCATGGAAAGGAGGCCATTATCATTCTCACAACTTGAAGCTGCTTAAAGCACCTGGTTCTGCTGTTTTGAAACAAAAAGTGATTGATCTTTGCTAAATAGGTGTCTGAAGAGGACGTGTGGTGCCTGCACTGAACCTATGATTGAACTTACCAATTAGTTCCACTCCTTAACCTTTCTCTGTTGGACCTATAAAATGTTCCATTCCTCTCTTTTAAGCGTACTACTGAATATGATGACAACATCATTTCAGCAAGAACAAATTGATTTACTACATTTAAAAATGTTCTCTTATCTTAGTTTATTTTCACTTACTCTAAATCCATTTTCCCTGGGGATATATCTTCTTCCGTTAGCAAAATTCTAATCTTTTTCATCCAACTAAAGCCCTTCACCCTATTTTGCCATTTCCTTCTGGCAACTTACCGTCATAACTGAACCTGACCTCGCCTTGGGACCATTTGCACCTTGGAGTGGTCTGAGCCTTTTAGGCAAGATGTCATCTCCATCCTTTCAGATCCTCAATGGGTTCTACCTCTATGTGCCAAGTCATTCTGCATCAAGTCTCCTTTATCTGTTTAAGCTTCCTATTCCATTGCTCCTTATTCTCTCCACTAGCTCCTCTGCTAAAACATCTACAAAGTTTCCTGAATCACCCGTTGGTTGAAACCTGTATGGTTGCTCTTTATATCACTGCTGATTCCATACAGTGGTCATTTCTTTTCATGACTTATCCTTATTATATTGATATTAATTGTGCCTCTCATGTGTTCAGAGCGGATTGTCTAGTGGGCATGGGCAAATACCACCTTCACCTTCAAATGATGATTAGCAAGCCAGAAAAGGATATTAATAATGTGTGCAAAGTAACCCAAATTTGTTTTCAGAAGAGTTTTAGAAGGATGAACAAAATTTCATATCAGGTTTACTAATGATGAGATCTTCTGAACACTTTGTAACCATCATTACATTGCAGACATTGAGGCTTCTCCACCTGAGCAGTGAGGTGCAGGATACTGATCACTGAGGTTAGGTGTAATTTTGCTTCAATTTACATCATATAACCTTCCTTTAATTTTATTTAATAATGATACTACACTCAGTGGCCACTTTATTAGGTACACCTGCTTATTAATACAACTATCTAATCAGCCAATTATGCAGGAGCGGTTCAATGAATAAAAGCATGCAGGCATGGTCAAGAGGTTCAGTTGTTGTTCAGACCAAAATCAGAAAAGGGAAAAATATGATCTAAGTGATTTTGATTTTGGAATGATTGTTGGTGCCAGATGGGGTGGTTTGAGTATTTCAGAAACAGCTGATCTTTCATGCACAACAGTCAAGTCAAGTCAAGTCAAGTCAAGTTTACTGTTATTTAACTATATACATGTATATAATGTATATAGAAACAAAACAACATTTCTCTGAACCAAGGTGTAAAGCACATAGCACACATAAAACACAATAATTCATGAAGTTTTGGATAAAATCTACAGATGAATCACATATAAATGACAACCTAGAGTGCCATTAACCAGTGCCACTTCAAATACAATGTGGCAGAGAGTTCAGAAGCCTAATGGCCTGGGGAAAAATCTATTTCTCATCCTGACCATTCTTGTTTTTATGCATCATAGCCTCCTGCCTGATAGTAGAAAGTCAAAGAGGATGCTGGATAGATCGGTGGGATCCTTAATAATATGAAGGGCCCTGCTTATACAGTGCTCCTGATAAATGTCCTCAACGGATGGCAGGGAGAACCCTATGATCCTCTCAGCTGTTCTCACAGTCCTTCCTGGTGCACAGCTCGACTACTGTCATACCAGCTGGAGATGCAACTTGACAGGACACTTTCAATGGTGTTCCTGTAAAACACAGTTGAGATTCGAGTGAGGGGAGCCTTGTTTGCCTCAATCTTCTTAGGAAGTGGAGGCACTGCTATGCCTTCTTGTTCAAGAAGATGGTATTAAGGGACCAGGTGAATTCATCCGTGGTGTGAATTCCCGGGAACTTGGTGCACTTAACTCTTTCTATGAAAGAGCCATGTTTTCTCAGGAGGGTATGTAGATCTTACAGAGAATGGTGCAAATAAGCAAAAAAAACAGCATCCAGTTTAGTGGGGGAAATGCCTTATTAAGCAGAGATCAGAGGAGAATGGCCAGACTGTTTGAAGCTGACAGGAAGACAACAGTAACTCAAATAACTACACATTACAACACTGGTGTGAAGACAAGCATCTCTGAATGCACAACATATCAAATCTTGAAGTGGATGAGCCACAGCAACAGAAGGCCACGAACATACACTCAGTGGCCACTGTATTAGGTACAGAAAGTATCTAACAAAATGACCAATGAGTGTATTTCTTCTTCAAATAGAGTGGGTCACAGTAACTTGGGAAATATAGTTGATAGAAACAGAATAATTACTTTGTTTACCCGCCAAAGGATGTGGGAGACTCAAAGTGGATAGACTACAGTATCAGTATTGGTAGGAAGCTCTGTTCACAAGGGTGAATATGCTGATTTCCATTAAAACTCTGAGCATAGTAATTTATAATAGAAAAATGTTGAGTTAAAATTTGTCATCAGTCATTGAACAAAGTCTAAATGGAGAAGTGAATTTCTCATTCATCAAGATAAATCATATGAGGTTTTTAAAATAGGATATGTTCTATCTTCCAACATAATAGTCACTGAGTGTGACATTTATAAGCCTATAATCTGTTGAGAGTATAAGGCAGCTTTTATTCGAACCAAGTAGAAGAAGAAATGTTTCAGGTGGTTTTATGTAGTTCACAAGAGTAACTTACTGGGTAAAAAAAAATCTGAAGGGATTCTGGTGATGTTTCTCTCAAAATAATAGATGGCCAGATACTGTTATTGTAGTAGAGTCATTGGGGCAGGCACATAGAGACAGGCCCTCCAGTACAGAGGATCTGCACTGCTAATCAAACATCCATTTTGACATTTTTAACAACTGAAGGAAAACCTCAAATTTATGGATAAGCTTTCAAGCTGCAGTAATTTTCCTTCCATAAGCCACTGTATATTCCTGGCACACTTGCACATCTTTACAGCATCATTTGGGAAAAGCCACAGCTGACTGAAGGGCGACATTGGAGCATCTCAACTCCAAGTGGTCTCTAACAATCTTATTAAATGTAATAAGCTGCCACTAGTAGTAGTGTGCCCCTTTGGTGAGCTGAACCCTTGGTGATCAGGCCAGCAGAGGTAAGGACAACAGAGAAGTGATCACGGGAGACAGAGGAGAGCCTATGGTACTGCTTGCACTCAATGGACTGGGCTACATTCCAAGCACTCATCAGAGAGCCTGAATGGATATGCAACAGTCGTCATGGACTTTATAAAGACACTTATGAAGGAGTGTTTGTGTGTAGGTTTTCATTTATTCTATTATATTTTTTTATTGTACTGTAAATGCCTGCAAGAAAATGAATCTCAGGGTAGTATTTGGCACATACTTCAATAATAAATTTACGATGAACTTTGACTTTGAGCTTGGGGAGTGAGTGGGTTAACACAGCAGAGGAAAGAACTGAAAGAGGCAGGCCTTGGCAAGAGGCAACTCTGGAATCAAGCTACCAACTTGAAGGAAGGTGGAATAAAATTTCTAAATAAAACGCACACATAGGAAATTGCTTACACACCTTTAATGCTTGTATGGTTTTGCATCAGTGCCAACGTATGTGTGCACACATTTTTGTGTCTTCATTAGTGTGCGTGTGTACATGGGTCTACATCTGTGTGTGTGTGTATACCTGTATCAGTGGGTATGTCTGTGTGATTGTATTTGTTCAGTGAGTAAGTGTGTGTGTGTGTTGTTCAGTGAGTAAGTCTGTGTGTGTGTGTGTGTGTGTGTCCATTTGTACATGTTAGAAACATAGAAAACCTACAGCACAATACAGGCCCTTCAGCCCACAACGCTGTGCCGAACATGTCCTTACCTTAGAACTACCTAGGCTTACCCACGGCCCTCCATGTTGGAGGACGGTGGGAGTGTTGAGGAATAAATGAAGGAAGGGGTACTGCAGCTTGGGTGGGATGAGGAAGCATCCTATGTCCATGTTGATATCAGTGAAAATAGAGTCCGGAAATAACTGGGTGAAGCTGGAGGGTAAGAGTGTGGCATGTTGGCAGTTCCAGGTGTGAGCAGTACCTGAATGAACTGAGTCCCAAGGACACATTCTCCAGGTATTTGTAAGGAGAGGATATTTTAACACTCTCTCTAAAATTCCATCCCTTGTGAAATATTTGTATTAGAGGTTTCAATTAAACCAGAAATTCCTATTTTTCCTTCAATTACAGAATCTTATGGTGCAGAGGAATATGCTCTGCTCTTTGTGTTAGTCACTTTCAAGGGATTGTGTGCCAACATGGTCATCAGTGCCTTGAAACTAGCCTTAAATGGACTATTTTGTGTTGAAGCAAAATACATTTCACAGAACAGGATTAAAATATACCCACGGGTTTTGAGAAAAACAGATATTCCAATACAAGGTTCAAAGCTTACTGTATATAAAAGTTGAAAGGAATGCAAGACCTTTCAGTGGCAACCAGTCCAGGGTGCTCTGTGCCAAGAGGAGAAGCAGAACAAGGTCTGACAGACACAAGTCTGGGATCATCTGTTCTATGTCTGAACAAACACATTTGCTCATGGGTTCCAAGTGCCAATGGTAAAGCCAACAGTTGTTGTTCATCCCTAATTAGACAAAACCAGGTAAACATAGCTGAATTACTCCCTTGAAGAGCAACAGTGAAGCAGGTGTTTTTCTTTGGTACAATCTAGCAGTATTCTTATTACTATCACTGAGAATACTGGAGCTTTAATGACAGAGTTATTGAATTAATCCCAAGCTGTTAAGGTGGGATCCAAATCTGCCTTTGGATCAATAATACTTGACTGATGGTCCAGGGAATTAACAATGACTTTATCAGATTGATGCCAAAATTATATGGTAACCAAGAGTGTTGTGCATAATGTAATTATTAATCAAGTTCCTGAATGGCAGTTAACTGACACTTAACCAAGAGCAGATGATTTAATCATTATGTTGAGAGGCTCATCTGCCAAATACCTATAGGCCTTCAAAAAGTATTCAGCCACAAATCCTTTGTCACATAAATAAGTATGTGAAAAGCTGAAAAGCATCCCCATTGCATGATGCTACCTCCACCAGTAGGGATGGTGTTAGCTGGCTGACGCACAGTGTTAGATTTACTCCATAAGTACTGCTGAGTACAGAGGCCAGAAAGTTCCACTTTAGTCTTATCTAACCACAAGAACTTCCACATCTTTACAGTATCTTCTAAGTGACGCTTTGCAAAGTCTTTAAGGGCAAGAATGTACTTTTTTGACCAGTACGAGTGGCATGTATCTCATACTGTGCATCTGGCAAGTATCATCATCCCGACTGTAAAGTACAGTGGATGCAGCATCGTGCTACGGGGATGCTTTTCAGCAGCAGGGTCTGGAATTTTAGTCAGGATTGAGGGGAAAATGAATGCTGTAAAACACAGAGAGATCCTAGATAAAGACCTGCACCCCTCTGTCAGAATGCTTAAACTGGGGAGGAAGTTTGTCTTTCAGCAGCACAGCAACCCAAAGCACACTGCAAGGGCAATCATGAAGTGGCCTCAAATGAAGAAAACTGAGGTCCTTGAGTGGTCCATTTAGACTCCTGGCCTTAACTCAATTAAATATCTCTGGCAAGACCTCAAGTTTGCTTCTGTTCCCCAACTAACCTGGCACAGCTTGAGCAAGAATGCGGAAGAATGGGCAAATCTTGCTCCATCACATTGTGCAAAGCTAATAGAGACTTATCCAAAAAGACAACTGGCTGTAATAGCTGTGAGAGGTGGTTTAACTAAGTACTGAGCAAAGCGGGATGAATGCATTTGAGCTGCTTACTTTTCAGTTTTTGGATTTTTTTGGTTTTCATGCTTTACAATTTTCTCTATTTTTTAGGCTCCACTGAGAAAAAAGGAGCATGTGATTCACAAATAAAAATTCTCAGTTGAGTTGATCTATAGTCTCATCCTTGCTCACAGGCTGAGAATATTTCAGAGTATGATAAACCAAATTTTGAACGGAATCAAAGGGCCTGAGTGTTACTTGGATTATTTCATATCTCAGCAGGATGACCCACAATGTCTGGCTGGAAAGAGGTCTCCAACATTTAGCAAAACATGAGGTACATGTTAAAGTAAACTATCTCGAAGTTACCTGCGTTATTACAAGTTTCGTCAAAAAGGAAGTCCAGATTTTGCTTTTTAACGTGGTTTGGTAGCTCAGAGGCTACGTTGCCAATGGAGCAGTAAAGGTTCCAGTCAGGAATACCTGGAGTTTGAATTCCACAGGTGAGGAAGTTAAATTCAAGTAAGTTAACAAATCTGATGTCAAAAAGGCACCTTCAATAACTACTTGAAATTTCTAGATTTCTACGATCCTTCAGGTCACTCATGCCTTTAGTTATTTAGAGATACAGTACTGTGCAAAAGTCTCAGGCACATATACATATATAGCTAGAGTACCTAAGGCTCTTGCACAGTACTCTAAGCGTTTTTTATATCACTTCCTGTGTGGGTTAATTTTGATTTGATTTGAAACAATAAGTGGAAGGACATCTCCATCCTCTCTTTATTTTCCCTTGAAAGAGCAACATTTGTGAGTGAAGTTTTTGTTAATCTTGGTAAACATTTAGTAGATATAGTATCGTGCAAAGATCTTAGGCACCCTAGCTGTATATACGTGCCTAGGGCTAGTCCTCAGTGCTGTACATCATGGCCCTACGAGCTGCGTGGCCCGGGATTCAACCCTGGCCTAATTACAGGACAATATACAATGACCAATTAACTTACTAACCGGTACGTCTTTGGACTGTGGAAGAAAATCAGAGCACCCAGAGAAAACCCATGCATTCCATGGGGAAGATGTACAGACTCCCTACAGATAACATTTGAATTAATCTCTGAACTCCAATGCCCCGAGCTGTAACAGTGTTGAAGCTTACTGCTGCACTACTTTGGTGTAAGGAAGGAAGTCTACGGTCCTTACCCAATCTGCTTGTATGGAACTCCTGACCTTTCAATATACTGCAGCTGATCTTTAACTGCCTTCTACCATGACAACTGAGGGATGCCAATTAGTTTAGGTATTGTCGCAGGCATCCATATCATCTGAACAAATAGACACACAAAAGATTGGATGAATTGCCTGTCATTGCAGATGAGAGGACAACCAAGCAAGTTTATGTTTTAGTTTTAAGTAGATGACGGCATTTCCAGTGATTGGCCAGATCGCACAAAAGATTCAGAGGAAAATATTCATGCACACTTTGTTTGTGACAGTGTATTATTCATTAATAAAGAATGTGTTCCATGAGGACAGATACTACAGTAATTCCAAAGAAATAAGGATTTGAGTTATTAAGGAATTTTCATGATTAATGTCTTGGGGACACTAAGATTGCAATTTAGCCAAGGCTAATGAGCCCACTGTTCAATTGTAATTACAGAGTTAACCTAATTGACTATTGCAACAACTCCCCCTGGATTTTGCAAAGTTAGAGGTGTATATACAATTCATTATGATGAGCAGAACTGAACAATTAAAGAATTACCAGTAAAATTGACATTTTGTGGAGCTTCACTGAGGTGAGTTGCAGAAGAATATATCAGATATTGGACCCAAGTTTTATGAAGGTACATGGCTAAAAATTATAAACACACCAGGTTTCCATTGTCCAACTTTGGTCCTAATGGCGTACAAAGCAAATTACAAAATATATTTCCATGAAGCCAAGCTCAGGGAAACACCAGGTAACACTGGCAAGTTTTCTAATAACCTATCAAAATATTTCTCTGTCTACTGCTGTAAAATGCCAGCTAAGCTGTTTGTCAAAATGTAGCCACAAAGAAGATTGTTGTTGCTGGAAGAAAATTCAGCACATTGCCTGTGGGAAGCAACAACTCATAAGAGGAAAGAAGATTATAACAGGAAGCGAGATAGAGCAAGAGCGCCAAGATAAACCAGAATTTAGAATGAGGAACTACGCCACATGGCTGAGAAGTGGTTGTCTGGAAGAGTTGTGAAGATATGGCTTAAGATCACCTGAAGTATCTTCCAAGCAGGTGGTAGGACATTCCTAAATCTAATCCTCGGTCATAATTTTACCAAAATTACAGCAGTAAATCTCCTGAGAGACTGCAAAGAAATGATGAACAACTACAACAGCATGCTTTTAAGAGCAGCCTTGATAAAGAAGGATAAATCTAAATAAATATTACAGAGGCAGTATCAGACAATCAGGGACATGATCCAAAGAAAGAGCTGGAAGGAAATGGACCAAGAGCTTGGGCAATGAAGTTTCCTTGTGAAGGCTGAAGTGGGAGCTCTTACACTCTGACATTTGGGTCAACAAGGTAGACCGTTCACTGTGTAATCAAAGAGTATTGATGAAAGGCAGTTAGAAAGGAAATAAACTGAGACAAGTTGGGCTGGGGAAATTAAACATGCAAGTTAAGCTTTCCCTCTTGTTTGGCCACAGGTTGAGCCTTCTACACAGTTCTGATCACTGCACCAAAGAAGAGAAGATTGATGGAGAAATTGGAAGGACTGAAACATTACGGTGATGATGGAAGAGTGAATAGGCTTGGACTGCTTTGCTTAGAAAAAATAGGGCTTGGTAGAGAAAATTATCTGGGCCCTGCAGTAAGGTGGAGTGAATATGTAGGGCCTATTTTCCTTCAAGTGATTGGTCAAAGGATTGGAGGGGAGGAGAGATGAGGAAAAGTAAATTCACCCATAGGATGTAATCACAATTCTGACCTCTGCCTTACATTTCCCATGGGTAGTCAGGAGATGACACACTCGTTCCAGGATTCTGAGCTTCAGGCCTGTTTCAGTAGAAAGAGTTTTAAAGTTTTACAGCACAGAAACTTCAGCCAAGCTCAGCCATAATAACTGAGGTGTCTTTCTAAGCTTTGCCCATCTTCCTTCAATAGGCCTGTGTCTTCTGTGCCTTTCTTGAACAGTTTCTGATCTAAATGCCCTTTAAAAGCTGTCATCTTCCTCCACTACCTCCTCTGGCAACTCATTCCAAATATTCACCATTCCTTATGAGAAAAGCTTACCCCTCAGCTCTTCTTTTGATTTCACCACTCTCACATTATACCCATAACTACTAGTTTAAAACTCCTCTAACATAGGGAAAAAATTCTGACTATCTATCCTAATTACAATGTTATAACCCTTTATAATATCACCTTTCTGACTCCTATCTTCCAGTGGGAGCAAGGCCAGCCTATCCAATTTCTCTCTATAACTACAGCCTTCTATTCCTACAAACTCCTAGTGAGTTTCTTCTGTACTCTCCCTAATGCTATCATATCCTTTCATATCCTTCCTGAATAATGTTCAATTATTATCTCACAATTTTTTTTTAATGGGAGTCTAATTTTCAAAATTTTTGGGGGTGGGGGTTCATGGTGTTAGCGGGCGGGTGAGTTTGTTACTACTTGCCACCACTTTACACCCAGAAAACGGGCATTGTGGCAAACAGTAGGCGGACCATGCCTTTGAATGTTATCGTCAAGGAGGAGCCTGTGGATAAGGCAAAGGGAAAAGGATTGTTAGTCAGTGGAGTAGTGGAGTAGCGGAGAGTCGGAGAAATGGGAAAGATATGATGGGGAAATTAGGGGCTACTGTTGATGATGTGATGAATAAAAATTCAGTAAAAAACACAGAAACAGGCTCACCAAGTATACCCCAATCTTCAAAGACTCACTTACCAGCTTGTTGTGTTACCATTTGTTATGGTTCCGCTCTGTTAGACAACGGTAATTGGTTTAATATTAGCTTGGTTTAATACTAGCTCTCCATATCGATCATATCAGTGCATCAGTACATTGAGGTAGTACAAGGTAAGATCAATAACAGAATGCAGAGCATAGTGTTACAGTCACAGAGAATGTGCAGAGCAGGCAGACAATAAGACCATGAAGAGGCAGATTGTGTAGATCTTATCCTACAAGGGGACTGTACAATAGTCTTAAAATAACAAGATGGAAGCTGTCCTTGAGCCTGCTTTCAGGCTTTTGTATCTTCTGCCCAATAGGATAGAGGAGAAGTGTTGTGGGCTAGATCTGGGCCACTCAAGACCAGTGATGCAGAACAATACAAGAAATCCAGGTACAACTTATGGAAGGCTCTTTTAACAGTGAGGAACAATTCCTATTGAAGTTAGAATTTGAATCAGATACACATCAGCTCTGGTAGTGTTTACAGGCCAATACTTCCTAAAAGGCAGCACTTAACAGCATGAATGGCTCTGATGTTTCACTGCCAGATGAGCTCAACACCTTTCATGCATGTGTTGAAATGGTGAATAAAACTGCACCTGTGTGAATCCCCACAGCATCTGGTGACCCTGTGGTCTCTGTCTCGGAGGCTAACATCAGAACGTTTTATAAGGGTGAATCTTTCTAAGGCATCAGGCCCTGATAGTGTACCTGGTAGGGCACTGAAAACCTGTGGCAACTAGCTGGTAGGAGCGTTAAAGGACATCTTCAATCACTCATTCCTGCAGTTGGAGGTTCCCAGCTGCTTCAAAAGAGCAACAATCATGCCAGTGCCCAAGAAGAGCCGGGTGAGCTGCCTCAATAACTATCACCCAGTTGCACTCACATCTACTGTGATGTTGTGCTTTCAGAGGTTAGTCATTGTCAGAATCAACTTCTGCTTAAACAAGGACAAGGACTTGCTGCAATTTGCCTATCACCACTCTAGGTCTACAGCAGATGCAATCTCACTAGCTCTCTACTTGGTCTTGGAACACCTGGACAATAGAAATAACTACATCAGGCTATTTACTGATTACAGCTCAGCATTCAACACCATCATACCTTCAGTTCCAATCAACAAGCTTCAAAACCTGGGCCTCTGTACCTCCCTCTGCAACTAGATCTTGATTTCCTCATCAAGATACCACAATCCGCGCAGATCAGAGATAACATCTCTTCCTCACTGACAAGCAGCATTGGCGCACTCCAAAGATGCGTGCTTAGCCCACTGCTCTATTCTGTCTATACCCATGATTATGTAGCTAGACACAAAGTTCAAACACCAACTATAAATTTTCCCACAACATGACTGTTGTTGGCAGAATTCAGACAGTGACAAGGAGACATACAGAAGTGAGATAGATCAGCTGGTTGAGTGGTGTCGCAACAACAATCTTGCATTCGATGTTAGTAAGACCAAGGAATTGATTGTGGACTTCAGGAAAGGGAATACAGACCAGTCCTCATTGAGGGATCAGAAATGGAAAGGGTGAGCAGTTTCAAGTACCTGGGTATCAACATCTCTGAAGATCTATTCCGGGCCCAATATATTGATGCAATTACAAAGAAGGCACAACAGTAACTTTATTTCATTAGGAGTTTGAGGATAATTGGTATGTCACCAATGACACTTGCAAATGTCTACAGATGGACCAAGGAGAGTGTTTGAACTGATTGGATCATCATCTAGTATGGAGGGTCCACTGCACAGGATTGGAAGGAGCTGCAGAAAGTTGTAAACTCCATCATGGGAAATAGCCTCCCCACCATCTATGACATCATTAAAAAGGGATGCCTCAAAAAGCCAGCGTCCATCATTGAAGACCCCTGCCACCCAGAACATGCCCTCTCCTCTTTGCTACCATCAAGGAGGAGGTACTGGAGCCTGAAGACACACACTCAGCATTTCAGGAGCCGCTTCTTCCCCTCCTCCATCAGATTTATGAATAGACAATGAATATATGAACGCTAAGAAATATGTATATGTTTGCTGTAATTTTTAGTTTTTATTATTATGCATTGCAATGTACTGCTGCTTCAAAACAACAAATTTCATGTCACATGCCAGTGTTATTAAACTTTATTTTCATTCTGACCTTTGGGGTGAAATGGGACTCATCTAGAGGACACCATTTATTACTTTGCTTTGAGCTTTAGTGCTGTGGCAGGATTAGAAATCTGGCTGTAGATAAGGAACCGAGAATTTATCTGCCCTTATAAATACTGAGTTTTCAAAGCAAACTGTTGGAAAGTCTGTTGCATACTCCCTTGTCCCCACCGGAGATGCTGATAATGTGTCGAATAGTGGGGTCATCTCAGCGGGGTGTCATTCTACTGATAATAGTCACATTTTAACTTTGAAGCTGCCTTTACTTGTGAGCTAAATATTTTGTTCAAGTAGCACAGTGCTCTGAATTACCCGTGATGCATCTGACTATACTCAGGAAAATTAATGCTTTACTTCAAACTGCCATGGCAGCCAAGAGGCAGATAAAACAAGCACTTCAGAACAAAAAAAAAGCTAATTTAACTGCCTATCAAATGCAAGATTAAAAACTAAATGCAAAATAATTTCTGTAATGTAGGTGAGATGCCCCTACAGTAGCTAAATTATTCAGTGTCTTATTTGTTGTGATTGATTTGCAGTAAAAGGGCTTCTCAAGTTACAAAATGAGATGTTTGGCCCAATTCTCAACAAGAAACATTTTGTTAAGGACACAATCCATAATTAAAACTGAGTGTTCACTGTAGGAAGAAAGAAATGTAATCCCTATTGGTTACTAGAAGTAAGTTAGTGAAAATCAAGCCAGCAAAGTTCTCAGAGACTACTCTCAAGGTTGGAAATGTTGTCTGGATATGAGACCTTCTACATAATGGGGCAGAAGGTGCATATCCATACTGAGTAGTGAAACAAAACAGGCAGTAGTACACTGGTCTCTAAATGGCTCTCTGATGTTCAGCTTCAGAAATTGAATAAGGGGCAGGAGTGTAACCGAAGATTCATGCCAAGCACTTTATCCAAACAAGATCAACTCTTTCCTGGTGTTCCATTAGCTCTATGCACTTCAGGTGAGATGAAGGGAAGATAGGATTAATATCTCACTGGCTGTCCTCTACCCATTGATCTCCATCAAGAGCAGCAGCTTTCCACTCAACCATCTGAGCCTTTGCTCATTGTGGTCTGTCAGCAGCCAGTTCTGCAGTGTACAGTGGATCTGTGAGATTATGTCAAAACAATGCAATGCACTCTGTGTTGGACATTATGAAAAGATAGAAGTGATGACTTTGTTACTCAGCCTGGCCTGTTATATCCCTGATTGATAATCTAGCTGCCTCTGCTACTGTGTGGTAACCGGAATCTCCGGAGCAGAAGGCCCCGAAATCCTCGGCTTTGCGTGTTTCAGCGGCCGGGGCGAGGTCGAAGGCGCTCGGGAGGCTGCATCGGAGCGGCTGGTCAGAGGCTCGACGTTTTCGGATGGATGGACTCAGTGTCGGCTGTGGTCGGCTGCTTCCAAGGCATCGGCAAGTTGACGGTGCCTGGAGGTTTATGGCAGGGAGTTTCTCCCTTTTGTTGCCTGCTATCGGGGACTCGGGAGTCGATCGACTCGGGGAATTTGAGACTATTTTTACTGTGCCCATGGTTTGTTCTTCATCAAATTATGGTACTGTTTTACTCTGCTGTAACTATATGTTATAATTATGTGGTTCTGTCAATGTTAGTCTTTGGTTTGTCCTGTTTTCTGTGATATCACTCCGGAGAAACATTGTATTATTTCTTAATGCATGTATGCATTTCTAAATGACAATAAAAGAGGACTGAGTGTTCTCATAATATAAAATCCATAGCCATCCAAGTGGCCTGTAGCTTCTTGAAGTAGCATATTGAGCATGCAATAGAAGATAATTTCCAAGTACCTGCTTTAGAATTTCAGATTGTACTCTGCAATTTGTGCTTCAACAAGATTGTCTTCAGAAGTGTGTAGACACTGCATTATTCTCAGTGGCATGGTAGCATAGTAATTAGCACTATCATTTTATAGTGCCAGCAGTCAACCATTGAAGTTCAATTCTCACCACTCTCTGTAAGGAGTTTGTACATTCTGCCCTTGACCACAATGGTTTCCCCTAGGTGCTCCGGTTTCCTCTCATATCTGAATGATGTACAGATAGGGTTAAGGTAGTGAGTTGAGGACATACTATTGAGGTGCCAGAAGCATGGCAACACTTGTGGGCAGAGCCCAGCACAATCCTCTGACTGTTGGTCATTGACACAGAACAACACATTCCACTGTATGTTTTTGATGCTTTGAAGTGCATGTTGTTAGCCATGGTGGATTTAAAAAAATGGAAGAAAATATTGAACTTGAATGGGTCAAGGACAGTGGAAGCAGACAGATCAATTGTCTTTGTTCCTGCCATGAGATGGAGGCTGACATTTTGTGGAACTATTTTACATCCTCCATTTTGTGAGATGGAGTTGCTTTAAAGGAGACACAATGATGTTTCAGGTAATCTGCTGGGCTGGAGATCATTTCCAAATAATAAGTTATTTGTGAGGTGTTGTTTGATATAACATAAAATGCAAGTTTGTGAATGCCTGGAGTGAGTCAAGCTAGTTACCAAAGAGAACAAAGAACCATAAATTACCGACTGTCAATTGCTGGGAAGAGGGCAATAAATGGATGTGGTTGTGGTAAACCATGTATATATGTTGTAACTCGGTTGCCTGTCTGGACACACCCCTCTGCTGACTGCCCCTGTGGCTCCTCCCACAGAGTCCTGTATAAAGGTGTTCGCCTTGCCCATCCCTCTCAATCCGGGGGCAGACACTCACTGTGGAGGTCGTATTGTACAGCGAATAAAAGCCTTTCAGTATTTTACCAAACCTCAGTCTTTTGGAGTAATTGAAGGTGCTTCAATTTTATTCGCTGTACATTTTAAAACATGGAACAGGCCCTGAGACTAGAAAAATTAGACCTCGATCCGCAAATGCCTGATGCTGGAAACGCTTTCGAACTCTGGCTGGCCTGCTTCAAAGCGTATCTAGAGGAGATTAAAGCGACCGACCCCGTAGCGAAGCTCAGAGTTCTACTCTCCAGGGTCAGTCCACGGGTCTATTCGCTGATCAGAGACCAGCCGAACTACGACGGCGCGATGAACGCACTCAAAAGGCAATACCTGCGGCCGATAAACAGCGTCTATTCTCGGCATCGCTTAGCGATACGGCAACAACGGTCCGGGGAATCGAGTGCTGAGTTTGTCCGGGCCCTACAGACACTCGTGCGGGCCTGCAATTGCCAGGAGCTGACGGCGGCGCAGCATGCAGAACTCCTAGTAAGAGACGCCTTCGTCACGGGGACCAGGTCAGTGTACGTGCGCCAGCGGCTGCTGGAAAAAGTCGATCTTATCCTAAGTTCGGCGATCGAGCTGGCTGATACGTTGGAGGCCGCTCTGCATAACTCCAAGGCTCTCCAGGCACGCGATCCCCCGATGGCCTCGTGGGCGCCGCAGACCCCGCAACCCGCCGGCGAATCGACCTTGGCTGCAGCCAGTCATGAGTCCGCGAAGTGCTACTTCTGCGGACTGGAGAAGCACCCCCGGAAACACTGCGCGGCCCGACAAGCTACCTGTTCCAGCTGCGGAAAGAAGGGCCACTTCGCCAAGGTCTGTAAGTCAAAACCGCGAGCGGGATCGAGCAGCGCCGCGTGCGAGTCGTTGGGGTTGCCATCTTCCCTGTACACTGCCACCACGTGCGAGACATGGGGGCCGCCATCTTCCCTGCCGCCATCTTCCCTGCACGCCGCCACCACGTGCGAGACATGGGGGCGGCCATCTTGGTCGGCACCACCTCCCATCGCCTACGACCAACGGGTGCTCACGGGCCACCCCACCGCGCCGGACCAAGACAGCGACCCCGCCCTGGCTTCCGTGACCCTTGACCAAAGCGCTCCCCACCAGCTCGCAAGGTCAATGATGGACATCCTAGTGGAGGGGTACAGGACAAGCTGCCTGTTTGACACAGGCAGCACGGAAAGTTTTATCCACCCTGCCACAGTGCAGCATTGTGGACTCATGATACGGCCGA
Source organism: Mobula birostris (assembly GCF_030028105.1). Classification (NCBI taxonomy): domain Eukaryota; kingdom Metazoa; phylum Chordata; class Chondrichthyes; order Myliobatiformes; family Myliobatidae; genus Mobula; species Mobula birostris. The sequence goes on along the minus strand of NC_092371.1, from coordinate 19,493,509 downwards.
TAAGTCAGAGAGTCACCATGGCCTCCCCGTCGCATACAACATACATCCGGGGGGTTGTACAGCGACGCTAGTGGTGCAGGGCACAGAATGTCGGGACTTTAAGTTACTGGTCTTGCCTCAACTGTGTGCCCCTGTGCTGTTGGGGTTGGACTTCCAGAGCCACCTGAAAAGCATGACAATGAAGTATGATGGGCCCCTCCCACCAATTACTGTCATAAATCCCCTGTTTTGTAGAGATATGTCACGTACCCCACTACTGACCACACACACACACCGACCCGCGCATCCCACCTAACATCATGCCAACTGCCGCACTACCGACACCACTTGCGGCCTCTCCACCCTCAGGATCCCTCCCCCACCGCTGTTCGCCAACCTGACCCCCGACTGTAAACCCGTGGCAACTAAAAGCAGGAGGTACAGCGCGGGGGACAGAGCTTTCATTAAGTCGGAGGTGCAGTGGCTGCTCAGGGAGGGGGTCATTGAGGCAAGCACAAGTCCTTGGAGGGCGCAGGTGGTGGTTGTTCGGAACGGGGAGAAGAATAGGATGGTCGTGGACTATAGCCAGACCATCAATAGGTTCACGCAGCTCGACGCGTACCCTCTACCCCGCATCGCGGATATGGTCAATCAGATAGCACAGTACAAGGTGTACTCGACCATAGACCTAAAATCCGCTTACCATCAGCTCTGCATCCGCCAGGAGAACCGCCCTTACACTGCCTTCGAGGCGGACAGCAGGCTTTATCAATTCCTGCGCGTCCCCTTTGGCATTACGAATGGTGTATCTGTCTTCCAGAGGGCAATGGACCAGATGGTGGACCAGTGCCAACTGAAGGCCACGTTCCCATATCTGGATAACATCACCATCTGCGGTCACGATCGGCAGGATCATGACAACAACCTCCAAAAATTTCTCCAAGCGGCCAAATCTTTCAACCTCACCTATAACAAGGACAAGTGTGTATTTGGGACCACCTGACTTGCTATCCTTGGGTGTGTCGTGGAGAATGGAGTCATTGGCCCTGACCCCGAGCGTATGCGCCCCCTGTTGGAACTCACTCTTCTCAATACCCTCAGGGCCCTCCAAAGGTGCCTGGGCTTCTTTTCATATTATGCCCAATGGGTCCCTAACTATGCAGACAAGGCCCACCCCCTGGTCAAGTCCACCACATTCCCCCTCTCTGCTGAGGCCCACACGGCCTTCAACCGCACAAAAGGGGACATTGCCAAAGCAGCAATGCATGCGGTGGATGAGGCCATTCCCTTCCAAGTAGAGAGTGACGCCTCCGACTTTGCGCTGGCTGCTACCCTCAACCAGGCAGGAAGACCAGTGGCGTTCTTCTCCCGTACCCTTCAAGGCCCTGAAATTCGGCACTCTGCGGTAGAGAAAGAGGCCCAGGCCATAGTGGAAGCTATAAGGCACTGGAGGCACTATCTTGCCAGCAAAAGGTTCACCCTGCTAACTGACCAGCACTCAGTCGCGTTCATGTCTAATAATCAGCAGCGGAGCAAAATCAAAAATGATAAAATTCTGAGGTGGAGAATCAAACACTCCACCTACAACTATGACATCATGTACAGGCCTGGGAAGCTCAAAGAGCCCTCCGATGCCCTATCTCGGGGAACATGTGCCAGCGCACAGATCGACCGGCTATACGCCCTACATGTAGACCTTTGCCACCCGGGAGTCACCCGGCTTTTCCACTTCGTGAAAGCCCGGAACCTGCCTTACTCCCTTGAGGAGATCAGGATGATGACCAAGGACTGCCAAGTCTGCGCAGACTGCAAACCGCACTTCTACTGACCCGAAAAGGCACCACTCATCAAGGCCACCCGCCCCTTTGAGCGACTGAGTGTTGACTTTAAGGGCTCCCTTCCCTCCGCCCACCGCAATGTGTACTTTCTTAACGTAATTGCCGAGTACTCGCGGTTCCCCTTCGCTATCCCCTGCCCCGACACCACTACCACGTCAGTTATAAAAGCCCTGCGCAAGCTCTTCACTCTGTTCGGATACCCATGCTATATCCACAGTGACAGAGGGACCTCGTTTATGAGTGACGAGCTGCGCCAATATCTACTGGCTAGGGGAATTGCAACCAGTAGGACCACGAGCTGTAATCCCCGGGGGAATGGACAGGTAGAGAAGGAGAATGGCACAATGTGGAAAGCCACACTCTTAGCCCTCAGGTCAAAGGGACTGCCGGTCTCCCGCTGGCAGGAGGTCCTTCCCGAGGCACTCCACTCCATCCGCTCCCTGTTATGCACAGCCACCAATACCACCCCTCATGAGCGGCTCTTTTCTTTTCCCAGAAAATCGACCACTGGAACCACCCTACCAACTTGGCTGACGTCCCCGGGGCCAGTGCTGTTCCAGAAACATGCGAGGAGCCATAAATACTCCCCGATAGTCGAGAGGGTTCACTTACTTCATGCGAACCCCCAGTACGCCTACGTGGTTTTACCTGATGGGTGGGAGGACACGGTCTCCATCCGGGACCTGGTGCCCGCAGGAGCTCTGGGCCCCTACTCTGAACACTCCGTGGTGACTATTGACCCCGTACCCACCGATGTATGTACCTACGAGACACCGTGCACCCCAAACCCTATACAGACACCACACGACACTCCCAAACCGGGCGCGATGCACACGCACGAGGGATTACCGACGCCTAACGTGCTGGCATCTGAAGTCAGGCCGGAGCCAGCACAACCGTCATCGTCGGTGCTACGTAGATCACAGCGACGGACTCGACCGCCTGATAGACTTAACCTGTAAATATACTAGTTGTAAATACTGTCAGTCACTTCACCCCGCGGGACTCTTTTTAAAAAAAGGAGGGGTGAATGTGGTAAACCATGTATATATGTTGTAACTCGGTTGCCTGTCTGGACACACCCCTCTGCTGACTGCCCCTGTGGCTCCTCCCACAGAGTCCTGTATAAAGATGTTCGCCTCGCCCCTCCCCCTCAGTCCGGGGGAAGACATTCACTGTGGAGGTCGTATTGTACAGCGAATAAAAGCCTTTCAGTATTTTACCAAACCTCAGTCTTTTGGAGTAATTGAAGGTGCTTCAGTGGTAAACCATATATATATGTTGTAACTGGGTTACCTGTCTGGACACGCCCCTCTGCTGACTGCCCCTGTGGCTCCTCCCACAGACCCCTGAATAAAGGTAATTTCGCCTTGCTCCTCCTCCTCAGTCCAGGGGCAGATACTCAGCATGGAAGTCATATTTTACTGCGAATAAAAGCCTTTCAGTATTTACCCTACTTCAGTCTTTTGGAGTAATTGAAGGTGCATCATGTGGGCCTGCAACAGAGCCAATAAAGAGGTGTTAAAGGTCAATCAGATGATGTACAGCCAATAATACTGGATTGCAATATTTGAATTGGTAAGGAACGAGTCTAAAAGTGGACACTTCAAGTGTGCGGTCAGTGATAACTCTCTCAGGAGACCCTCCATCACAAAGGAAGAACCTCCATTCCAGGGGTTGTGCGAAGAAAGGATCGATCATCTGTCCGATGGAGATCCTCTGTTTTGGTGTTAAAAATCGGGCAAGTGGTCTGAGTGAGTATTGGTACAGAGGGAATAGTGGAATTCAGGTTTTAAGTTGTTGGCTCGGTGCCAACATAGTTACATTTTTGTTTGTGCAGAGACAATAAAGTGCAAGCTTTGATTAATTTAGAGTTGCACAGTGAGCTTCCTAACCTAGTTCCATTGATGAACAGTGAACAATGTGACAAATAAAACAAATTTTTATCTTAACCATCTCCTTGATGTCACATGTGCATGCTAAAGTAGCTGTTTCAAATACAAACATTACGATTCTTATCATGTCAGAAATAAATTGTACCTACATAATACATTACATTTGGAACATTACTGGATTCTGTGAAGCCAATTGTAACAATAATTTCCTATCAGGGTTCTCCATGCTTCTACTTTCATACTAATTTTACCCACCTCTGAGCATGGCACTTTTTTCCGACTGTCCCACCTGATGCTTCAAAGCTGTCTCCTGACTATTCCTCTGTGAATTACCAACAAGTGTGGTTTGACTGCTTCTGTCTTGCCCCTTCATTTTTTTAGATTATGAAGACCCGTAGTCCTCTCTTATTGTCATTTAGTAATGCATGCATTAAGAAATGATACGTTATTTCCTCCGGTGTGATATCACAAAACACAGGACAAACCAAGACTAAAAAAACTGACAAAACCACATAATTATAACATATAGTTACAACAGTGCAACAATACCATAACTTGATGAAGAAGTCCGTGAGCACAGTAAAGTTCAAAGTTTCTCAGATGTCTCTCATCTCACACAGACGGGAGAAGGAGGAAAAACTCTCCCTGCCATGCCGACCACAATCTGACTCTGAGTCATCAGAAAACTTCGAGCTCTGATCAGCTCTCCGACACCGAGTACTGAGTGCCATCTCTGCCCGAGCGATTTGACCTCTTTCTCAGTCGCCAAAAGCAGGCAAGGCCGGGGATTTTGAGGCCTACCCTCTGAAAGATTCCCGACTGCGCAGTAACGACAGCAGCAAACGAGCGTTTCAGAAATTTTTCCAGATGTTCCTCTGGGCTTTCACATCCACTCTCCATCAAATCAGAATTGTCCACGGCCCCTATTTAACATTCCTATTTGCTGTCATATTAAAAATTCCATACCTGCTGTGACGCCTTATAAGATTGTCAGAGCTTTTGAACCACATCCATATTACAAAGTAGTCCTTTCAAAACAGTAATTCAATCTGTACTTGATTCATGTCTTATATCAATGTTGTAAATGACATGAATCTTGTATTGACCGAGCTCTTCTGCAGAACATCTATAGTCTCATTGTCTATATCAGGAAGGTTTTGTGATATCCTTTCACCCACTGCAGCTCTTGTTGATTGGTTGACTTTTCATTTCGTTTGTGGACATGTGTAAAAGCAATGGTTATTAGGCTGAAACTCTAGTAACCTAATTCCCTATTACCGTTCAATTAGAATACAAACTCTTCCTCTCAACTAGTTGCCATCAAGGATGGTGAACAGTTACAACAGAGACACCCATGTTGTTGTCCAAACAACGTCTCCAACTTGAACCATTCACAGTGAAGTGAATTGAAAGCAAATACCTGCACATGTCGGAAATCTGAAATAACAATAAACAGTGCTGGAAACTCTCAGCAAGTCAAGCAACATCTGGGGAGGGAGAAACAACTTTAGTATTTCAGGTTGATTTCCTTCCATCAGACCTGGAAAAGTTCTGATGAAAGGTTGTCATTCTGAACTATTAACTTTTTCTCTCTCCACAGATGCTGACTGACCCCAGCTGGGTGGCCCAGAATTTTCTCTTGGTTTGTTGACTCAACTGGAGAATGCCTTAACCACTCTCACCCAGGTCTAGCTTTCTGGACAGCTCTTTGCTTTGATTTGCAGGTCATGTAGCTTCTGCACTGCTTTGTAATCAATGCTTTCTGCTTCAATATTTCACTTCACATGTTCACCCATCCTTACAGACATGTTTCCTAACAGTAAGCACTGCAAAACTATACCTCTCAAATAATATCTTCAACATTCTCTATGACCTTAATGATATATTCTTTATTATTATTCCCCACTCTCAGTATAAAACGACTCCTGGGAGATATAATTTTTCTACTCACTGGTGAGTAATTTCACACACTATGGTATTGATTTTGTTAGCAAGCAGCATCTAGTTTGTATAAGCTGTTTACTGGAGGAACTCAGTGAGGCTGAGCAGCACCCTGTTGGGGAGGGAAGAAACATCAATGTTTCATTTTAAAATTCAGTGTCAGGACTATTCCTGCCCTGTACCCTTCTATGTTCTATTTTTTTTTTAAATTGCAGTCTCTTAGTCCAAGTGATGATCCAAATAATGATCTAGTCTACTCATCTGGTCACTGGTATCTCACCACTGTAATATCAAGTGGACTGATTTGTCTCTTTGGAGATTAATCTAATCTAATCTAATCCAATCTAGTCTAATCTAAAACACAAATCTCTCCACCACTGAGAAAATCTCCCCTGTGTTCATGTTCAGTGCTGCCTCACTTCATTTCTGCAGTCGGTGATTAAGGTATCTCCTGACCTAGGACAGGCTGTCTTGCTGTCGTGCCAATGTACATATTAACAGGCAGTGTCCGAGCCAACTGACTTCAGCTGCTTTCCTCCATAATAAAGCCAGAAGTGGGGATGTTTACTAACAAATGCACAGTAGTAAGGAAATCAAACCATTGTTTACCCGTCCATACTTGTCCTTGTGTCACTCACTCCTTGATAAACACTCTTGTAAAGCACATTGAGAAGGTTTACCATCTTAAGGATGCTATTAATGCCTCTTGACTTTTTGCTAATATTGTGAAAAATGAAACTAATAGCAATTAATAAAATATTTATTTCCTTGTTTAAACTTTGACTGTGGACCATGTTGTCTGTTGAGATATCTTTATGTAAATCTAATCTTTCTCTCATTCTCAATCTATCCCACACAAATACGTGAAGTAAGACAGTACTTCAGGCCTTTTGAAAGCATCTTTTGTGCTGCCAGAATAAAGGCTTTCTCACACCGTTAAAGGTCACTGCTGATATTGAATGGTTGAGCAATACACCTCTTTGATATATTTAAGATATGTAGAACAATTAAAGCAGAAGACACAGGGCTTGGGTTTATTGTTATGAAACAAAACTATTTGCCAGGAGTATTTGACTATTTGGGATTAAGGCAAAGATTGAAAATATGTAACTTGGGATATAGATGATTGTTTTATTGGAATCTATCCCTGCATCAGGGAATGGTGATAATGAATCTTTTACTGACTTACATATATCAATCTCTTTTTAAAAGGAGCAAGACAAGAATCCAAATCAAAATCGGGTTTATTATCTCTGACATGTGTCATTAAATTTATTGTTTTGTGGCAGCACTACAGTGCAAGACATAAAAATACTATTTTGCAGTAAATAGATATTGCAAAGAGAAATGAGTTTGTATTTATGGGTTCATGAAGCATTCAGAAATCTGATGGCAGAGGAAAAAAAGTTGTTCCTAAGATGTCGCATGTGAGTCTTCAGACTCCTGTGCCCCCTCCATGATGTTAGCAATGAATAGAGAGCAAGACCCAGATGCTTAAGGTCTTTAGAATGGATGCTGCCATCTTAAGGCACTATTTTATGAAATAGAGAGTGGAGTTGTACCCATGATGAATTTACATCCCTCTGCAGCATCTTTCTGTCTGTGCATTGGAGGTGATGCAACCAATCAGAACACTCCCTATGGTACATCTGTAGAAATTTGTTAGCGTTTTTGGTGACGTACCAAATCTTCTCAAACTCCTGATTAAGTTTATCCCGCTCGCAATGTAACACAATCATAAGATACTCGAGATATTCAGATCCGAAGAAGTAGTACCATGTTACCTTTATTTATATCTCCACAGATACTGCCTAAGCTGCCAGATGCTTCCAGCAATTTCTGCTTCTATTTCAGATTTGTAGCATCTGCATTTGTCTTGGGCCAGTAAATTAGGTCTTCAGTTCCTTCTACCCGCTCCCAAGGGATCCATTTGTATAACATTTCCAAAATTATCTAAGTTTCTCCAGCTCTAATAATCCCTTTGTTCTTGTCATTCTGTTTGCAATAGTTATAAAATATTGATGCGGTAAGCTATAGAACTGGCAGAAGTACTTAAGTAAATACATTGTAAAATCAAATCCAAGTATTGATCTTGCTGGTCCCTCCAGAACATAATTCTAATCAGAAGGCAAATTCAGCAAAGTTATGTTTAGGCAGATGAGAAAGCAGAATGCACAATTGCATGTCAGGATATTTCTAGTTCTCCTGCAAAATATATTAATTCCTGGAAAATCACAGAGGTGTCGACCTCTGAACTATTGATTTATTCAATCACTACATTAGATGCCTCGAAGTTATCCTCATTTGGCAAGTAATCACGATTAGGGAAAAAAAAATGACAATATCATCGTAATGTTAATAAACAAGGTTATTAACTGCACTGCAGGACTTGGTGAGAAGGAGAATGAAGGCAGATTACTAACAGACTAAAATAAAAAGAAAAATAGAAAGTAATGATGAAAATGAAATGAGCTCTAAAAGAATATTGTTTTAAATATTTTATTTATCTTATCTTGTTCATGCAGAGGCTGGCAAGCAATTGAGGAATAATGAAAGAATTGTATTGCTCAGTCTGTCAGAAAGAATGGCTGTAATCTGTAGACATATGCTCTGTTGTGGTCTGTCAGGATACCAAGCTGTTCAGTGTATTGGTTGACAAAATATAAATTTCTGAAGAAGGTCAGGTAGTCAGTTTCTATCATATGGCCTTTTCTGCTTCACAACTGAGTTTTGTTCGCCCACTGAAGAAATCCCACAGCCAAACTGCAGTAGAAAATGAAGACTTTCACAGAGTAAGTAGTTGATTGAATACTGATAGGAATGCATTTCGACCTACAGTGAAACTTATAACAGGCACAAAATGCTGGAGGAACTCAGCAGTTCAGACAGCATCAATGGAAAGGAGTAAACATCCAATGTTTAGGGACCAAAAGGTTCTGATGAATGGTAGTGACCCAAAACATTGCTTTTTTTTAATTCCTGTCTATAGATGCTTCCTGTCCTGCTGAGTTCCTCTGGCATTTTGAATCTGTTACTCTGAATTTCCAGCATCTGCAGGAATTTAAAAATCTTATAACCTAACTCAGCTGGAGCAGACAGCACTAATTCACTGAAAATGTTTCTTTTAATAAATAAGAAAGTTGTAAATTTTGAACAAGTTTTTGAGCCATTTGGTAGATGATAGTTCATTTTTCAGGAGGAACAATACTTAACGAGGAAGGGAAGATCATCGACAAAATGTGCCAGGGACAATAAGAACCTCTTGCTTTAAATAGTTTCCTGTTGACCTTTATCTTTTTCAAAAACACTAGCAGCTATACCTTATCATTGCTCAGGGTGTTATCAATTATGCAATAATCTTCCAAAAGTCTCCTGATTTGGGAATTTCCACTTGGATTTATGCTGGATGGGTGCTTACCAGAAAAGTGTGTACCAGAGAAATAGCATCACTAGCAGGGAAGTTATTCACATTTCCAATGAAGGATACAGTGACTGAGAAAGTTGTGTTCACTGGAGGGAGCTAGCAAAGGCTTATAAAGGATAGGTCATGCCTATGATGTTATAGACAATTTAAATGTATTTACCTTATAAGGACAGATGTCATAAATTGCTGCATCAGAAAGTTTTAGCTATAACTAATGGTCATGAAGTAAAAAAAAGCATTACAGTACTGACCTGATTTCTAGACCTGTTTAGACAGTAAGCTGCAGAGTAGAAAAGTAATGGGTGCAGATAAGAAGTGGTATCCTAAAAGGATCTTGTTGAGTGATCAACTATTACTATTGATGACATACAAAACACGATTGTCTGGAAGACACTGCATGTGGTGATGGAGGCAGATATGATAAAGGTATTTAAGGTAGATAAAGAAGTGTCCTTTTGTCATTTCTTTATATTCTGCACAAATAATCTGATGGGGCTTCAATCTGAGGATCTCAATTGCTTTATGAATGCTAGCATCATCCCAACGTCTAAGAAATACTAGGTAATATACATTAATAACTATCGCTTGGTGGCTCTGACAGCCACCATCAGGTAGAGCTTCAAAAGGTTGATCACAACACACATCAACTCCAACCTTGTGGAGAACATCAACCCACTGCAGTTCACCTACCGTTGAGCCAAGTCAATGGCAGGTGGCATCTATCTGGAGATTTTCAAAGACCTTTATTATATTTGCTCTGCTCCAGTTTACTACTTTCCCACAAGGTTAATATTTATCCTTATCTCTACCTATCTTTAAACTTAAGGAGCTGTGATCTCTGTTCTCAAGCTATTCCACCATTGAAAGGACAGTCATTTGCCAAACCCATTATCCAACACTAGGGTAAGTTTGGCCCTTCCTCTTGATGGACTATTTTCACATTAATTTAAGAAACCCTCATGGATGCAGTTAACAAATCCTGCCCCATCTAAACTGACTGCACTAATGAGGTTCCAGTCTATATTAAGGAAATTGAAATCACCTATTACAACATCCCTATTGTTTTTTTTACCTTTCCCTGAGTTACCTGCATACTTGTTCCTCAATGTCTCAGTCGGTTTTGGGAGGTCTGTAGTGTAATCCAATCGCAGTGATTGAACCTTTCATATTTTTGTTTGATTTCTACCCGTATAGATTCAATAGATGAACTCTCTATTATGCCCCTCTGAGTGCAGCTGTAATATTGTTCCTGATACGACTCTGCTCCTACCACCTCCACTTGTATCTCCTTCTCTATCTTTTCTAAAGCATTGAATCACTGAACATAACTACCCATTACTGTCTCTCCCACTAAGAAGATATGTCCATAATATTATAGTCCCATATATTGATCCATACTCTTAAGTTTACCCCTCTGACCCATAATACTCCTAGCATTAAATTACACCAGTATGGACCTTGCTCTTTCTCTTGTCACTGTCTTTCTCACAATATGCGTGGGAAATGGCTTAGAATTTCACTCAGTGAAACTGTTAGTGATGCTTAATGGACCTACCTTGCCCTCCAGATTTCTTTACACTTTTTACACTTTTCTGTTCTCCCGAAGCATCAGTGCTATATGTGCCATATGGTTCTTCCTTTCCTTCATTGAGTTTTCTTTATCTAGAGCCTTTTTGGCATTCTGGACTTATCTTTATCTTGATGGCAACATATTGATTCTGAACTGTTCACTTATAAATAAAAACTCCCACATCCTGAATGCAGATTTACTAGCAAATAGCAACTCCCGGTCTATTTTTACTGAAATTGGCAAACAGCCAATTCAGAAACTTAATTTCTGGACTCTCTATAACTAAATCGAAACTAACCCAAGTTATGGGACTATTCCAAAGTGCCTGATGACTCATCTTCATTCACTTGCCTGGATTTATTCCCTGGGATCTGGTCCAATCTTGCCTCATCCCTCATTAGACTATCTATAGAGACACAAAAAAGCTCTTCTGGATGTACTTACACTGAAGTGATCCAATCTAGTATTGGGGAAGTTAAAATCTATAAGACCATAAGACAAGGAGCAGAAGTTGGCCATTCGGCCCGTCGAGCCTGCTCTGCCATTTTATCATGAGCTGATCCATTCTCCCATTTAGTCCCACTCCCCTGCCTTCTCACCATAACCTTTGATACCCTGGCTGCTCAGATACCTATCAAACTCTGCCTTAAATACACCCAATGACTTGGCCTCCACTGCCGCCCGTGGCAACAAATTTCATAGATTCACTACCCCCTGGCTAAAAAAATTTCTTCACAGACTACGACTCAACCCTACTCCTCATACACCTTTCTGTGATATGAGCTGATATATGCTTATCTCACTCCCACTGGCTGTTAAGATAGTCCCAGGAAAGTGATTGGACATTTTTTTTTATTTCCAAGATCTCCCCATACACCCTCATCTGAAATTCAAAGTTCAAAGTAAATGTTATTATCGAAGTACATATATGTTACCATATACAACCCTGAGATTCATTTTCTTGAAGAGCTTGCTATGATATTTTCCATCATTTCTGCATTGATGGTCTCCTTAATCAATAATGCAATTGCCCCCACCTCATTTATGTTCTCCGTCCCTTCACATCGGAAACTTCAAAACTCTGAAATGTTGAGTTGCCAGTTTTGTTCGTGATAGCAACAATATAATTTTTCTCATGTGCTGATCAACACTCTAGGTTCATCTTCCTTTTCAGTCAGCTTCTTGCATGCAAATAGATTACATTTAGCCTTCCAATCCTCTCACATGCAATGTTAGATTTTATAATTGGAGAGAATGCAAGGCAGAGGAAGTATTACGAAATTTCTACAAATATCCCATCAAATTTTAGCCGCAGTACTTGCTTTCACTTCATAAAAGGGATTGGAAGAAACAAAGCAACAGCATATCAGTATGTTACCTTGTCTCTAAAGGTTAGATTCTTAGCAAAGTTCCTAAAGCAGGCTTGTAGTTCCTCGAAACTGAATGTTTAATTCAATGGTTTTTGAGCAGAAGCAGGAAATGTAAAGAAAACTCACAAGAACTCTTGCACATTGTAGCTGATAGTGAGAAATCCAGGCAATGCTGTGACACTGAGCTCAGCACACTCTGGCACACTCCAGCAACTTGCTGAGGAATAGCAAGGGCTTGCATGTGGATAACAGCACCCATTCAAACCAGCATTCTGAAGTTATGTTACATTGACTGCAATGGGAATAACTTTTTAAAGCAACGTACAATGCTACTATAACAATTCATGGTCAACAGTTGAAGTACTTTCCTATCAGGCAAGGGATGAAGAAACAGATTTGAATGCAATGTCTCAACTCTTTAAGTGATATATTCTTCTATATCTGTTGAAATCAACTCTGTTACAAATATTTCAATTTGACATGAACAACTAAACGCAGAGATAAGCAATGCCTTTTGATTCAGGGCGACATTCTGTGAATAAAACATAGGCTAACCAGATACTATTTAACTAGAAAATGGAATTTACAAAGAAGATCATAAACTTATACCCATAATTAACAGAGGGTGGACAGATCTGGAGCCACTGTAATTATACTGTGATAAAGCTGTCCCTGTGTTGTGGAGCTGTCGCCTGCTATTGTAATTGGCTCACCCTGATGCAGATTACGACATAGGGAACCGTGCTTAAAGCAAGGAGCTATGACTATTAACATAGACCATAGAACAGTATGGCAGAGGAAGAGGTCCTTTGGTTTACAATGTCGCTGCTGAATATGTGTGGAATCCCTTGGTCAGGATCCTCAGAAAGTCAGTAACGTGGTGTCAGTTTACACGAATACAGATTAGTTCTGAAAGGTATCAATGGTTGGCATGGACTTGGTGGGCCAAGAGATCCTTTCCCTTGTCTTAATAATGTCTGACACTATTGCTTTGTTAAATAAACTGTAATCACACAACCTCACATCAAAGGCATATTATATTTGCTTCCCTCCTTAAATCAGCTTATCTATCAATTGTTCTCTTGTTCTCTTTTCCATTTTCCATGAATTTAATAGTTTTCTCACCTCTACACTTTGTCTCATCCCCTCTCCCTCTTTCTTCATCTTTTCATCACTTCATTATGTTCTTCCACCCATCCTTTGCACAATTCTTGCTTCTGATTTCCTTTCACCTTCATGAATTTTCACTTACATTTGACACTATCAGTTTTCGTTAGCTCTGCTCCACTGGTGCATCAATAAAATAAACTGTTACACCCACTGTGACCTTCATCTCTTTCAATAAGTGAATGAATTTCTCATTAATGCTTCAACAACAGTTTCTTCCTGTCTCTCAACAGTTTAATGAAAGCCTCTCTAGGTTATCTTTTATTCCACCTGTGCTGAATCTTTCTCTGACAGATTTCCTAATATAGAACTCCTGTATCTTTTACTGAACAAGCTCGGATCAAGAAATGAAGAACTTGTCCTGACAGAGCGTTGTACACAAATTTAATATTTCACAGGATTAAGGTATACGGGTGTCACTCGCTTTTCCAACGTTCGCTTTACGAAAACTTGCTGTTACGAAAGACCTACATTAGTTCCCTGTTTTCGCTAACAGAAGGTGTTTTCACTGTTATGAAAAAAAGCAGCACGCGATAAAAGGCAGCGCACGCCCCGAGCAGCCGCTCTCCCCCAGATTCCGAACTGCATTCTCGCAGGCATTGCTTAAACACGAGCCTGTGAGCAGCCGTTAGCAAGATGAGTTCTAAGGTATCGGAAAAGCCTAAAAGAGCTCATAAGCGTGTTACACTTAGCGTAAAACTAGACATAATTAAGCGTTTCGATCGTGGTGAATGAAATAAGAACGAAGTGAGTTTGGCTTGTGGAAGCTGATGAAGATGATGTTGAAAAGGTTTTGGCATCCCGTGACCAAGAACTGATAGATGAAGTGCTGATGCAATTGGAAGAGGAAAGGATAACAATCGAAACCGAATGAGTAATGATAAAGTACGACTTTAATTTTGGAAGGTTAGTCAGTTTAGGGCATATTTGCAAGATGGTTTGAGTGCTTACAAAGAACTGTATGATAGAAAAATGCACGAGGCTCAGCAGTCAAGCATACTGTCGTTTTTCAAGCCTTCCACATCAGCCACAGCAGACGACAAACCTTGACCTTCGACATCGAGGCAGGCAGAGATAGAAGAAGATGACCTGCCTGCTCTAATGGAAACAGACGACGATGAGATGACACCCCAGTGTCCCACCACCCCAACCCCCAGGCCGCAGACAGATATCGATTTGAGAAAGCAGCGGTAGCCAGGAGGTACAGAGTACATCTTTAAGAAAAATGCTGAAATAAACATGCTAATTAATTAGGTGCCGCCCAGCAAGTAATTGTTGGCCTGGATTAGAGGCGACAATCAGTAATCACCTCTGATCTGGGCCGACAATTACGTGCCGGGCGGCACCTAATTAATTAGCATGTTTATTTTGGCTTTTTTCTTAAAGATGTGCTCTGTGGCTCCCGACTACCGCTGTACCCCTGCATGCTTCGCGGATTGATATCGGTTCGCGGCCCGGAGGGTGGGGGCCAGTGCACCACCCCAACCTGCAACGACTCAGCCTAACACACCATCTTCAGTGTGCTTGGCGTTGTCTTCCTGATTCCCGTAAGTGATGCTACACTGTACGTACATTATTTCTACTTTATATAGGCTGTGTATTTTTACGTGTTATTTGGTATGATTTGGCAGCTTCATAGCTTAAAGGTTACTGGAGGGCACTTGCGCCGTGTTTTTGCCAACAGCGCTTGCGCTGTGTTTTTGCCGAGAGCGCTTGCGTGAGATATTCACTATGGAGAACAGTTCAACCAATGATTGTGGTAAAGTATTTCTACTTTATATAGACTATGTATTTATCATATCATACCTGCTTTTACTATATGTTACTGTTATTTTAGGTTTTATGTGTTATTTGGCATGATTTGGTAGGTTATTTTTGGGTCTGCGAACGCTCACAATATTTTCCTGTATAAGTAAATGTTAATTGCTTCTTCACTTTATGACATTCCGGCTTACAAACTGTTTCATAGGACTGCTCTACCTTCGGATGGCAGGGGAAACCTGTATTGAAAAGTAGCTACTCAGAAGAAAACTTATTTTACACATAAGTACTGTCTGCTGGCAAGATCTTGTTAAGTGGTTAAAACAGAAGCCACTGGAAACACTCATTAGACCAGCTGGACTCTGTGAAAGAAGGGTCTTAAACTGAAATATTAATGCTGCTTTCCTTTCTACAGATATTGCCAGTCTTGCGCTGGTAGTTAGTTAATGTGAAACTGTCAGTGCATACGCAAGGTTTAACAATTATAGATTTGTGACACATTGAGAACTGGTGTGATAGCAGAATCCCTTAATTTGTTATCCTCATGGAAAGAAGCCGATAGAAGTCTGTGACTGCAGGAGCTGTATATCTGAAATAAACATATTTATTTTGTTTCTGAAACAAACAGTCTGTATCAACAATGCTGAAGTAGAGGTGGTTAAATGCTTCAAGTTCTGAGGTGTAAAAATCACCAACAACATGTCCTGGTCAAGGTGATAGTCAAGAAAGCACACTAGTTCCTTTGCATCCTCAGAGGCCTAAGGGAATATGGCATGTCTCTCACCAGTTTATACAGATGCGTTACAGAAAGATGCGTCCAGATACATCAGGGCTTGTTGTAACAACTGCTCTGCCCAAGATGGCAAGAAGTTGCAGAACCATGAACACAGCACAGGCCACCACAGAGTAGCCTCCCCTCTGTGGATTCTCTCTACACTTTCCACTGTCACAGGAAAGCAGCCAACATTATCAAGGACTCCCCTCACCTCAGTCAATTTCTCTTCTCACCCCTCTCATTGGGTAGAGGATACAAAAGTTTTAAAGCATGATTGTCCAGACGAAAGGACAGCTTCTATCCTGCTGTTACCAAACATTTGAGTGGACTTCTCTTAACACTAAAAGATAAGCTCTTGATTCTTCAGTGTACCTGATCATGGTCCCAGCACTTTATTTGTTTACCTGCACTGCAATTTCTCCATGTCTGTAACATTATAGTCTGCATTCTGTTTTCTTTTTGCTACCTCAATGTACTTATGTATGGAATCATCTGTCTGGATGGCACAGAAATACTGTACCTCAGTACACATGACAATAGTAAACTAATACTAATATATTTTGATTAGTTGAGGAATAAATGCTGATCAGATAACACAGTGATAAAAATTTGAGGGGGAGTAAGTGTTTTTGGTTCCTCGGAGAGCCAAAGGTTCAGGAAGGAGGAAGTGGAACCAAAATCAGATCAAAAGAGGTATTGTTTATGAGGCGTAAAGGTGTAACCACAGTAGTGCCAAGAGGAGGTTTTAGTTTGATGGAGACAAGGAACTGTAGATGTTGGAAGCTGTGTCTGTCTCCAAATTGCCCTCATTCTCTCCCCCACCTGGATCCTTCTTCACATGACTGTTTACCCCTCTGACCAGCCCCTCTCTCACCACTCACTCTCCACTCAATGCTGAGAGTTGGGTCTTGACCCAAAACCTAGATAATTCCTTTCAACCCATTGATACTGCTTGACTCACTGACTTCCTCCAGCACATTGCACTTTGCTTTACTTTCATGCTTTGTCCAAGTCATCAGTATTCCCTAAAACTCACATCAGGAGTGACAACATGGACTGTGTTCTCTGGAAGTGCTTGAATCCAGAAATCTCTGATTTAGCTGCAATTCCCACCACCAAACACTGTTGATTTCTCTCTTTAATACTTCTTAATTGCAAAATATGCTTCAGATTATCACCACTACTTCCATATCCATTCTGGTCCCCAACATTTCTGAAAAAAGGGTTCGGTGGTGGAGTCGCTGCTTCGCGGCACAAATCCTGACCTCGGGTGCTGTCCGTGTGGAACTTGCGTGTTCTCTCTGTATCTGTGTGGTTTAACCATGGACGTTCCAGTTTCCTGCCACATCCTAAAAATGTTGGTCTGGTAACTGTATGTTTAGACTAAACATCAAAATGGGGAAGAAATATGATCTAAATGACTTTGAACATGGGATGATTGTTGGTGCCAGACAGGGTGATTTGAGTATCTCAGAAACTGCTGATCTCCTGGGCTTTTCACACCCAGCAGTCTTGACAGTTTACAGAGAATTATGTGATAAACACGTAATATCCAGCAAACCTTAGTTCTGTGAGTGAAAGTGCCATGTTTATGACAAAGGTCAGAGAAGAATGGACAGATTGGTTCAAACTGTCGGGGAGGCAACAGTAACTCAAATAACCATGTGTTACAAGAATGGTGTGCAGAAGAACAGCTCTGAATGCACAACTTATCAAAACCTGAAGTGGATGGAATACAACAGCAGAAGACCACAAACATTCACTCAGTAGCCACTTTATAAGATACAGTGGGTACCTAATAAAGTGGCCACAAATGTACGTCACCACGTACTAGTCTGAGATTCATTTTCTTGCAGAGATTCACAGTAAACACAATAGAATTAATGAAAAACTGCTCACAGAACAAAGATGGACAAACAACCAATGTGCAAAAGGCAACAAATTGTGAAAATGAAAAAATTTAAAAAATAATAACTAAGTAAAAGATATTGAGAACTTGAGTCATAGAGTCCTTGAAAGTGAATTCGTAGGTTGTGGAATCAGTTCAATGTTGGGGTGAGTCAGGTTATCCATTCTGGTTCAGGAGGTTGATGGTTGAGGGGTGATAACTGTTTCTGAAGCTGGTAATGTAGGACATAAGGGTTCTCTGCCTCCCTTCTGGGGGAAGCAGTGAGAAAAGAGCATGACCTGTATGGTGGGAGTCCTTGATAATGGATGCTGGTTTGTTGCGGCAGCAGTCCTTGTAGATGTGCTCAGTTGTGGAGAGAACTTTACCTGTTATGGACTAGGCAGTGCTCACTACCTTTTATCGGCTTTTCTTGTTGAAGGGCACTGGTGTTTCCATACCAGGCTGTGATACTCTCCATCATGCATCTATAGAAGTTCATCAAATGTTTAGAATCTTCGTAAGCTTCTAAGAAAGTAGAGGTGCTGTCTTCGTCATCGCACTTGTGCTGGACCCAGGAGAGATCGTCTGAAGTTATAACACTAAGGAATTTTAAGTTACTGACCTTCTCCATCTCTGATCCCTGAAAAGGTCTAGTTCATTTACCTCAGGTTTCCTCCTCCTGTTGTCAATAGTCAGCTCTTTGGTTTTGCACCACTCAGCCAGATTTTCAATCTCCCTCTTATATCCTGATACATGACCACCTTTGATTCAGCCAACAACAGTAGTGTCATCCGCAAACTTAAATATGGCATTGGAACTGTACTTAGCCTTATGGTCACAAGTATAAAGCAAGTAGAGCAGGGGTCTAAGCACCTTTGCTGATGGTGATTGTGGAGAAGGTGTTGCCAATACGAACTAGCTGGAGTCTGCAAGTGAGGGAACTGAGGATACATTTGCACAAGGAGGTATTCTGTGCTCAGTCTTGGAGCTTATTGATTAGTTTTGCGCGGAAAGATAGTGCTGAAGGTAGAGCTGCAGTCAATGAAGAGCATCCTAATATATACATCTTCACTGTACAGAATTCCTGAGTCGGGTGAAAAACTAGTGAAATTGCATCTGCTGTTAGCCGGTTGTGATGATAGGTAAACTAGAGTGATCCAGGTCGCTCCTCATTCCGGTGTTGATATGTTTCGTCGCCTCCCTCTCAAAGCACTTCATCTCAGTGAATGTAAGTGCTACTTGACAATTGTCATTCAGGCAGGTTGCCATGTTGCTTATCCCACAGAAGTGGGAGAATAAAGTAGTATTAGTGTAAATGGGAATGTGGTGGATGGCAGATGTTGGAATCTGAAGCAAACCTCAGCTGCTGGAATAATCAATGAGTTCATGATGGTCAGCAGTGACTGTTCAATTATACTGCACAGGGATGGACCTTTACAGCCCACTTCATCCATAATGTGCATTTTCTCAAATCCCACTAAGCCTTCCTTATCTGCTGTACGTCCCCATCCAAAAGCCTCTTAAACATTGTAATTTTATACAACTCTTGCTCCTCCTCTGGCAGCTCTGTCCTAATAACAACCATCCTCTGTGCGGAAAAACTTACCTCTCGGATCTCATTCACATTTCTCGCCTCTCACCCTAAATTTGTGCCTTATACTGCTGCCCTGCGAAATAGGCTAAGTACCTATCCGATCTGTGCCCTTAGTAATTTTAGAAACCTCCATAAGGTCATCCTACCACCTCCTCTGTTCCAGTGAGAATAAACTCAGCCAATCCAGCCTCTCCTTATATTCATTTTGTGCAGCATCCTGCTGAAATACTGCATATAAAACACAGGACGAACTTAGCAGATTGAGCAGCATCAGCAGAGGCAAATAGCTAGTCAATGTTTTGAGTCGCGCCCCTGCACCAGGACTTAAAAAAACACATTTAATAATCAATAATCCTTAATAAAACTAACAATTTTCCAATTTTGACTTGATTCTCAACTCTGTTTTTCCCTTCACAAATCTTTCCCAACATGCTGAGTGCTTCCAAGCATTTTCTGTTCTTATTTTAGATTTCCAGGAACTGCAGTTTTTATTTCTCCATTGGCTAATTGCCTCTATATTTGCCTCCAAACCCTTCATTACTTTTATCCATCTTGGCCATTATCCTACAAGGTGCATTTTGGATTTTCAACTTAAACATTTGCTGATAAAAGTTCAATAATTTGAATTTTCTTCACTCCTTTTACAGTTCACAACTGTGTCCATTGATCAGGCTCTCAGTTTAAAGCCAGTGTCTGTGATCATTTGGTGCCGTGGGTAGACTCAAAATGGTTTTCATTTTAGAGCACTCCATGCTATGGAAACAATCAAATTTATTTTTAACCACCAATGAATTCAACTAGTACAAATAGTATTCAATTTGCCGTTTGCAAAGATTTATCCTGGGACATGGTTTTACACATAATTGGAACCATGGGGATCCAGGGGAGCAATTGGATGCTTGAATCAGGCAGAAACTGATGTTTAGTTCTATACTGAGATCTGAACATTTCACAGTTACACATTAGTTGTTAGGTAGCTATTTCTCACAGACCATCTATTATCTCTGTGACACACAGTAACAGTGACTCTGTGGCCATTGCACTGGTAATTAGTTTCTGTGAAATCTTTAGTGTATCCACAAGGTTTAACAATTATAGGTTAGTGACACTTTGAAGAATTGCTATGTTAGGAACTGAAATAAGTTTAGAGAATCCCGTATTTTTTATCCTCATAAAACAAACTGGTGGGAACACGTTCCAGGGATGCAGGTCAGATTATTTAAATATGACCTTTTCTTATTCAGATCATAAGTGACATGAAAAGTCATCTTAAGTAAAAGAAAATGATCAGGACATGCTACATCCATATAACCTTTATCAGAGTCATATTTCATGAAAGAACTAACTATTTTGGTGACCTAATTTAATTTATGTATGAACAGACATTAAAGGCTTATTCAAATACTATTGATAATGATGGATATTCAACTAGTGATGCTTTCATGGTTTCGACGATATTTCAACGGGTGCAAGGGGGCCAAATTAACTCTACTACATCAGAATCAGGTTTATTATCACTAAAGTGTGTCATCAAATTTGTTGTTTTTCAGTAGCAGTATAGTACAAGAGATAAAAATTACTGTAAGTTACAAAAGAAATTGTGCATCAACCATTCAGAAATCTGATTGCAGAGGGGAAGAGGTCATTCCTAAAATATTGTTTATGCATTTTCAAGCTCCTGAACCTCCTCCCTGATAAAACCATAGAACATAGGAGCAGAATGAAGCCATTCAGCCCATTGAGTGGCTGATTTATTTTCCCTCTCATCCCCATTCTCCAGCCTTCTCCCCATTGGCTATGATGTTCTTACTAATCATGACCCTATTAACCTACGCTTTAAATATACCCAATGACTTGGTCTCTGCGGCTGTCTGTGGCAATACGTTCTACAGATTCACCACTTGCTGGCTAACGAAATTCTTCCTCATCTCTGTTCTAAGGTGACATCCTTCTATTCTGAGGCTGTGTTCTCTTTGGTCCTAACGCCACAGCAGCATAGTGGTTAGCACAATGACCTACAGCATTAGTGACCGGGGTTCAATTCCCGCAACTGTCTTTAAGCAGTCTGCACGTTCTCCCCATAATTGCGTGGCTTTCCTCCGGGTGCTCCAGTTTCCTCCTAGAGGCCTCCTATGGTTGGTAGGTTAATTCGTCTTTGTAAATTGCCCCATTTTTATATTGGGGCTTGCTAGGCAGCACGGCTCAAAGGGCCTGAAAGACCTATTCTGTACTACATCTCAATTTTACAAAAAAATAAATCCTCCCATGACGAAACATCCTCTCCGTGTCCAAATTATCTAGGTGTTTCAGCATTCAGTAGGTTTCAATGAGACTCCCTTTATTCTTCTAGTCTCAAGCGAGTACGGACCCAAGGCAATCAAATGTGTCTCATGTGTTAACCCTTGCATTCTTGGATTCATTCTTGTAAACCTCCTCTGGACCCTCTCCAAATCCCTCCTTAGTAGGAATGCAGGAAGGGTGTGTTCTGGATGGTGAAGGTCATCAGGATGTTGCTGCCTTCCTGCCCTGCCACCTCCTGAAGCTGTCTCGATGCACATGGCTATTATCTGACGTCAATGTGAAGCCCTTGCAGAGCTGGTGTACCACAATCTCAGATTAAAAGAGACCAGGCATAGTGTGAAGTTCAGGACCTAAACATCAGCATCCTCCTGAAAACCTCCAATAGAAACAGAACTATTATCAATCTACAGTTAAGGCTTGCAAACTCAAATACTTTGACATTAGCATTACTAGGTGAGACACACCAGGCAGGAGATGGCTAGGCTAAGAAACATGCCAGTGGGTAGTGTCTACTGACTCCTTGCTTAATGGTATTGGTCCATGCCATATAGAAGGTTGGGAACCCCTGCTCTAAACATTTCTGATCTATGTACCTACCCAAATGACTTTTAAAAGTCATAATTGTCCCCTCCTCTATCTCTTCCTCTGGCAGTGTGTTCCACATACCCACCAACTGTTATATGAAAAACTTGCTCTTCAGATCTCTTCTAAATCTTTACTCTCTCACCTTCAACCTGTGCCCTCCAGATTTAAATGCTCCGGCCCTACGGAAAAGACTATCATCACCTATGTTATCTATGCCCTCATGATTTTATAATTCTCTATAAAGTTACCCATTAGACTTCTTCACTCCGGGTAAAACAATCCTAATCTATTCATCCTTGCAAATCTATTCTGCACCTTCCCTGGCTTAGTCACATCCTTCCTATATCACAACGAATATTGCTGCACACAATATTTCAACTGCAATCTCACCACTGTTGTTTAGCTGTTGCAGGTCATCTCAGCTCCAGTATTTAGTCACCCGACATTCAAAATGTTTACAGAAACAGTGAACAATGAAGGTCTCGGCATCAAGAGCAGTGGCACACCACATGTCACAGGTCTCTGGTATGAGAACCAACCTTCCACCTTTGCCTCCTATCATTGAGGCAATCAGTGGAAAGAGAGAAAAGTCAACGTTGACTCTCAGATCCTGAATACAACCATTTCGCTTTCCACAGCTGTTGCTTGACCTGGTGAGTTTTCCATTCATTTTCTGTTTATGTTTCAGATTTTCACCCTTTGCTCTATACAAATTAGTGTATTTTATATCTTGTTTACCCTTTCCCCTTTGATCTTTTCTTCAATGTCAGAAAAACAAGACTTGGTCATTGATTCAGGAGGTGGAGGGAGGTTCTGTGCACTTGCTCCTGTCTACATCCACGGTATTAAGTTTGAGAGCTTCATCAATTGAGAAAATCACCAACAGCCTTTCCTAGTCCAACCACCAAGACATCTCAGTCAAGAAAGTTCACTGATGCATCTACTTCCTCAGGAGACTAAAGAAATTTTGGAAGTCTCCATTGACCTTGACCAATTTTTATCAATGCACCATAGAAAACATCCTATCTAAATGTATCGCAGCTTGGAATGGCAAGAGCTCTGCCCGTGACTGCTGAGAGCTTTGGACACAGCTCGGCGCATCATGGAAGTTAACCTTCCCTCCATAGGCTCTGTCCATACCTCTTGCTACCACAATGAAACCACCAGCGTAATCAAAGATCCCACCCTACCCCGAGCATTCTCTCTCTTCCCCTCCCCCCCCTCTATCATGCTGAAGGTGTAAAAGCAAGAAAGCACGCACTACCAGGCTCAAAGACAGCTTTTATCCATCTGTCATAAGACTATTAAATTATTCTCTAGTACAATAAGATGGACCCTTGACCTCACATTCTACCTTATCATGATGTCGTACCTTATTGTTAAGCTGCACTGCAGTTTCTCTGTAAATGTTACACTTTATTCTGCAATGTTTCAGCTTGTTCTATTGTAGCTCAATGCACTATGCAATGTCTAATCTGTATGAACAGTGTGCAAGAAATGTGCTTCACTGCATCTTGTCTCCATGTGACAATAATAAACCAATTCAGATTCCAATTCTACAGCCTCAGCAGATTCTGTCAAAAGTCTCGTAAAGACTCCTTTCTTGGCTATCCCATATTGCTCGGCAGCTTGAGAGTAGAACTCCACAACAATTACCCGAATGAGCAGTAAAACCATGATCGTGAAATACTCAGCTACGAAGGTAATATTCAACTGTAAAGTGGTTAACAGTCCTTTTTTAATTTGCATTCATCATATGACATCATATTCTCAGCCAAAGAAAAATTATACAATAAGCAAAGGGGATTCTTTATTCTAATTTCCAGAGCATAGATAGTAAATATTTGTAAGCGTAATGGGTTTCTTCTTTTACACATAGGCTAATTAAAATGGCTTCTTTGTTATGTTATAATTGAAATGGCTTCTTTGTTATGTTAACTGCTGAGAAAGTCCTCCCGCTAGCAGTTTGTTTGGATTATATTACTGATAAGAGGATGAACGAACCAATTGGGATAGATGTTATTCTTTCTATGTGTCTGTAAGTTATTATGATGTGCGAGTTTTTGGGCAGAAGGCGCGAGTGAGAGAAGGAGGATGGACAAGGTGCTTTGAGTCGGCTAACGGGGTCGGACCCCGATCAGGAGTCCGAGGTCCAGGGTGTTCAGCGAGGAGAGGAGACGGAGATGGACTTGTGTGGAACGTCTGGTCGACCACCGTTGTTGGTCCCAGGCGGCAGGTCAAGGTGGTCCGAGGGGATTGCAGGGTGAAAAAGGAGGGCCCCGAGCTCAACTGTTTGTGCACGAAGAGATTGAACTTTGATAAGTGTGGCGCCTTTTCATTTTCCTTTTATATTTTATTCTCTATTAATTATATAGTTCCAGTAATATCTATAAACTGTAATTCATTTAATTGTATCTGGTGTATTGTCTGTTATTTGGGCAGGGTGGGATACATCACCCAGCATCCACACGAACTAATTACCCAGTTTGGCGGGGCCGAGGGCTGTTTCCCTAGACAACAGCGAGCTGCGTGACCATGAGGCTTGCCGGGGGGCTACATAAGTTATGTGAAACATCAAGTAGGCGAGAATTTGAATCAGAATTGTGATTGTGGAGTCACAAAGGTCATAGAGTCATATACCATGGAGACAGACCATTCAGCCAGCAATATGTGTTTACAATCAAACACCCAATTACACACCCCATTTTATTCCAGTAAGCCACCCCTCAGAATCTACAACTCACTGGCGGGCAATTTACCAATGCCAATTAACCTACCAACCTGTATGTCTTTGGATAATGGAAGGAAAATGGAACACCCAGAGGTGAAGCTTGCAATTTCCACACAGACAGCACTGGGGGTCAGAATTGAACCCACGTCACTGGAACTGTGAGGCAGTGGCTCTGACAAATGCACCACTGTGGATCATCTGTAAGACCAGGCAATTAGTTGGAAACTACTGGTCTATGTGGAAAAATGTAAAGTGTTAGTGTGATAGCTAAATAGAAAATATGTAATAAATGAAATTATTGTGACAGGATTTAATATAAACTGATCATTGATACTTCCAACAGATTCATTCCAATGGAAAAGACAACAAGATATATTAGCAACGAGACAGAATGCAAACCAGAGGAGGAACTATTGCTAAACAACTGTTCTGTTTAATCCGTCTGTAATATTTTATGTGGCACTAGTAACCATAACAACAGGAAGGCTGTAATTACCTTGAGAGTGCATGTGTTGTTTAACAAAGATAATATCAGGGCTCAGGAGCTTTGCATAGTTAAGAAAGGCAGGGGAACTGGTGAAGTGATCAAATTTATTCAGCACACCATATCACAATATATGTAAAGTTTGTAAGGATATTTATAGGCAATAATTTTATTCATGGTTATGCAGGCAAATAAAGTACAAAGGACAACCAGTGTAGAAAAATCAGGAAATCTGTTTTGAGGGTTTTAAAATTGTCTGCCCTTGAGGAATTGTGGCTTCGCACCTTTCATGTCTACTAAAGCAAACAGGCAAGGTAGCATGGCATTGCCCGTCCCATTGGGAATTAGTCCCTTCCACCACCCTACAATGCCTGGGTATTCCACTTTGAATGACACTAACATTACATTGAAACCACACCATCAGGTGCAGGATCAAGGAACCAAATTAAATGGGCACTTAGTGACAAGAGAAGTAGTACAAATAAATTAATAATGAAATATGCTCATTTCCCAGTGAGATCTGGAATGAAACAGAACACAGTGATAACTTAGCAGCTACCAAATATCCTTCTTATTTCCTAGTTATTATTAAAAGGAATTAACGTACAAATGAGTCTGAAAGCTATGACAAAAAGGAAAATCCAAAGCTGTGATTGTTGAAAAACTGAGGTTCTCTGTGACACTCAGCAGTTCAGGCAGTATCTGTGGAGACAGAAATTTAGAAAACATTTCCAGTAAATGACTAGAACTCTTGATAAGAAGTTGTCATCCTGAAATATTGACAGAATTTCTCTCTTCACAGGTGCCACTGCCCTGCTGAGTGTTCCTACTACTTTCTATTTCCCCATGAAAAGAGAATCACTTTAAACTACTGATTAAGTTGTTTCCCAGGCTGGGTTTATTCTCACTGCAATGTAGGACGATTAGGGCTGACTCTTTAAAGTTTTACAAAATGGCTGCCATGGTAGCATAGCAGTTAATGTGACTCTATTACAATCGGAGTTCAGAGTTCAATTCCAGCGTCATCTGTAGGGAGCCTGTGCATCCTCCCCATGGCATGCATGATCAGGTTTCCTCCCAGAGTCCAAAGAGGAACCAGTAGGTTAATTGGTCATTGTAAAACTGTCCCTTGATTAGGCTAGGATTAAATCCTGGGTTCCTGGGTTGCTGTACAGCATGGCTTGAAGGGCCGGAAGTATCTTAACAAAATAAAAAAGTATGAAGTTTACAGATAAGAAAGTAAGTCGGAGTCTTTTTCACTTAAGTCAGAAAGCCTGAAGTTAGTGGGCATAGGCCTAAAATGAGAGTGAACATATTTAAAGATAATCTGAAGGGCAAGATTTTCAATTATTAGTGTGGGAATATAGGGTGAGGTGCAAGTTGATGTTTTTGAGAAAGATACAATTTTAATGCTTAAGAGGACAGGTACTTAAAAGGAAAGATTTTGAGAGATATGGGGTAAATGTGGGCAGGTGGGACCAGCTTAGATGGGCACCCTGGCTGGCATGGATGATTTGGGCTGTTTCTATGTTGTATTACACTGTGAATCTATGACACCTTGTCACTGACTTCACAATTTTATACTCCATGCATGTTATAGCTGCTAACTTTGCGCAGAGGTATCAGAAAATATAGCCTAGTAACTCAGAATATCCCTTTAGTGGTGTGATATT
Source organism: Mobula birostris (assembly GCF_030028105.1). Taxonomy (NCBI): domain Eukaryota; kingdom Metazoa; phylum Chordata; class Chondrichthyes; order Myliobatiformes; family Myliobatidae; genus Mobula; species Mobula birostris. Next base: position 19,466,533 of record NC_092371.1, on the reverse strand, counting down.
GTTAAATTATCCAGCGGATCAAATGAACAAAATGAAATTTCCTTCCCATTGTTTACACAGTCCTTAAGCCTCATTGGTTGGGGATACACTTGCTGGTGTGATAGTTCTGATTCTTAAATGTCTTGTTGTCCTTTCTGCCACTTTACCAGCTCCACCTGCAGCAGTCGGTAGTTCAAACATGTTTGAGCTGAAAGATACAGGAAGAATCCAATCAACAAGTCCAATTACGAGCTGTTGTCCTCTACTAAACTTAAGGCAATTGTGCTACGTGGATCTCTATGTTAGGTAAGCTTTTGATTTTCATTATGTGATAAACTTGTTAAATTGGTACATTGGTTTCATCATTGTCATATGCACCAAGGTTCAGAGAAATACTTGCCCAGCACACCAACCACGCAGATCAGTCATTACAGCAGTGCGTTGAGGTTGTTCACGGTTAAACAATAGCAGAGTGCAGAATACAATGTTACAGTACAGAGACTGTGCCGTGCAGGTGGACAGGTAAGTGCAAGGTCAAGAGCCCAACTTATCATATCAGGTAACTTTAAGATAGTGGCTTACCCTAAGTTCACTAACCATGTGCAAGAAATGGTTAAATGTGTCATGTAGACAAAATGCAATGTAAAATATTAACAGAACACGGAAAACAAACATAATAGTAGGAAATTTAAAAATAAATTCTGACAAATTTCGCCCAAGAGCAAACAGCAGCTGATTGGACTAAGCAAAGAAGGCATTTGTAATTTCTGAATTCCACACATTAGTTATTTACTTAGGTTACATTTAGGAAATGTAAACAAATCTTGAAGTGTCCTAAAATAGAAAGCGTCTCATTTCAAGTTGATGCACCAGCTGTGTTTTAAAATAACATAAACTAATGGCAGGTTGTCCAAACTTACAGGTGTCTCTTAATACCTTGCAGATAGCAATGCATAGGAGGTGCAAAGTGGACAAAACATTTCTTTGTTTTCCAAACTACAGCATCTTTCTTATGAATGGGGTGAAAGATTTAATGTTTGAAAGGTAAAGACCAGATTTGTGTTAATGTAGTTCTAATAAGAGCAGGTGGAGTGATTGTGCAATGAGATTTTACAATGTCATTTGCACTAGTGTACATGGCCACCCATACAGAAGCCACTTTTCAGTGCCATGACCTTTGCCACTAGAGGTCGTAAAGGTGATTTCTACCTCAGCAAACCTCTTTGCTATGTTGACAGCAAGCTGTGTTGAACTAGAGAGCCTCACTAGGTGCTTGCTACCTAGTTCAACATAGCACACAATAGCATAAAACCTGGTTCCCCTGTGGCCCACACATGAACAGACCATCCCTTAGGAGCATATAAGAGCCTATTGTCTAATGATGACTCACCTTTTTACCTCCACCATGTTCACACTAATTCACTGAAGATGTGGGAGACTGCAGATGCTGGAATCTGGAGCAACAAACAAATTATTGAAGGAACTCATTGGATTGAGCAGCATTTGTGGGAGATGCTAGAAGGAGCAAGCCCCAATGCAGAGTTTTGACTTGAAACGTTGATAATTCTTTTCCTCCCACAGATGCTGCTCAAAGCGTTGAGTTCCTCCACAGATTTTAACGCCAGCTCACTGTTCTCACAACCACTTGTTGCAATGTTTAACCATCAATCACAGACCACCCTGAATACCCACCTCATCTTCCCTACTATTAAACTTATCCTTCCCACAGATATCTCTCAGCACTGATTCCTTCCATCTACCCTATACTGATGCAGGATCCTGGGCCGAAATCTCAACTTACACATTTAACAACTACAAGTGCTGTTTGACCCTCTGAGTTCTCCCAGCATTTTGCATGTTGTTCCAGATATCAGCATCTGTGGTCTTTTTTGTCATCTCCTCCTGCATTGTTTATAAGTCTAAGCCTTGGATACTAGTCCCTGATTACCAAACCATATACTGACCTCTTAATATATCTAACCTCACTAATTTCTATCAGTTCCATTAGGCTCATACACTCTCACAATTCCCTCAACAGTCCTTTAACCAGTTCAAAGTAAATTTATTATCAAAGTACATATATGTCACCATATACTACTCTGAGATTCATTTTTTTGTGGGAATTCACCGTAAATACAAAGAATAAATTAGAATCAATGAAATACCACACACAACAAAGATGGACAAGCAACCAATGTGTAAAAGCAAACAAACTGCAAATACAAAAAGCTAATAAAAAAAGAGAAATAAGTAATAAATATTGAGAACACGAGTTGTAGACAGTGAGTCCATAGGTTATGGAATCAGTTCAGTGATGGAGCGAGTAAAGTTGAGTGGCTATCCTTTCTAGCTCAAGAACCTGATAGTTGAAGGGTAATAATTGTTTGTGAGCCTGGTGGTGTGAGTCCTGAGCCTCCTCTACCTTCTTTCTGATGGCAGCAGTGAGAAGAGAGCATGGCCTGGATGGTGGGGGTTCTTGGTGATGGATGCTGCTTTCCTGAGACAGTGCTCCTTGTAGATGTGCTCATCGGTGGGGAGGGCTTTACCCTCCTGTATCCATTACTTTTTGCAAGCTTTTCCATTCAAAGGCATTGGTGTTTTTATACTAGACCAGTAAAGTCTTCCATCTGTAGAAGTTTGTCCAAGTTTTAGATAACATGCTGAATATGTCCAAATGTCTAAGAGAGTACATGTCTTCTTTGTAATGGCTCTTATATGCTGGAGCCAGGACAGATCCTTTGAAATTAAATTTCGAGTTACTGACCTTCTGCACCACTTCTCTCTGATGAGGAGTGGTTTATGGACCTCTGGTTTGCCCCTGCAGGAGTCAATAATCAGCCCCTTTGTCTTGATGACATTGAATGACAAGTTGCTGTTGTGATACCATTCAGCCAGATTTTCTACCCCCCTCGTTTATCCTGATTCATCATCATCTTTGGTTTGGCCAACAACAGCAGTGTCATCAGCAAACTTTTATATGGAATTGGAGCTGCATTATATTTAAAGACTTATAGACTTAGACTCATAAGTACAAAGCAGGTAGGACAGGGGGTCTAAGCACACAACCTTAACGTACACCTGTGCTGATGATGATTGTAGGGGAGATGTTGCTGCCAATCGGGACTGACTGGGGTCTGCAAGTGAGAAAATCAGGGATCCAGTTGCGGGAGCAGGTATTGGGGCCTGGGTCTTGGAGCTTATGGTTTAGTCTTGAGGGGATAATAGTGTTGAATGCAGAGCTGTAGTCAATGAAGAGCATCCTGATGTATGCACCTTCACTGTCCAGATGTTTCAGGGTTGAGTGAAGAGACAATGAAATGGCACCTGATGTTGACCTGTTGTGATGGTAGGCAAACTGGAGTGGATCCAATTTGTTCCTCAGGCGGGTGTTAACATGCTTCATCACCAGCCTCTCAATGAACGTCATCATAGTCGATGTAAGTGTTACAAGATGATAGTCATTGAGGCAGGTTACCATGTTCTTCTTGGGCACTGTTATGACTGAAACTTGCTTGAAACAGGTGGGTATAACAGACAGCTGAAGGGAGAGTTTAAAAATATCAGTGAAGACTCCAGCCAGTCGATCAGTACAGCTCTTCAATACTTGGCCAGGTACTCTGTCAGGGCCAAATGCTTTTCATAGGTTCACCCTCCTGAATGATGTTCTCATATTGCCTCAGAGAGTGAAAACACATGGTTGTCAGGGCTGTGAGTTTTACAAAGATTCCTCCATGTTTTGTCAGTCAAAACAAGCATCTGGGATCAAAACTTTTTGTCACATATTTTGCTCGGTTTTACTTTGTAGAAAGTGATAGCATTCAAGCCTTACCACTGCTTCTGTGATTCAGATTTGGCCCACAATTGCCACTTTGCATGTGAGATGGCTTCCTGGAAGTCATGCCTAGACCTCTTGTATCTTACTTGGTCATCAGACCTGAACCTCACTGATATGGCCCTCAGCAGATTGCAGATCTCTAAGTTCATCCAGTGCTTCTGGTTGGGGAAGGCATTGAATGTTTTTTTGGGGGGTACACTCATCCATGACATTATAAAGTCCATGATCACTGTGATGTATTATTTCAGATCATCTGATGAGTTCTTGAACATGGCCCAGTTCACCAATTGCTTTCCTTTTCCTCATATGGTCACCTCTTTGTTCTCCTTACCCCGCGAGCCTTGTTCTTAAGCTTCTGCAGTTAGGAGGAGGACAGTCTGATGATCAGATTTCCCAAAATGCATTCTAGGGGCTTAACGATAGGCATTCCTGATAGTAGTGTAGCAATAGTTGAGTGTTATTAGACCCCTGGTGCTTCAGGTGATATTTTGATAATTGGGCAGAGATTTCTTCAAAGGTTAAAGTTGCTGACAATATTTTGAAGGGTGTCAGGGTAGGCTGTTTCTTGTTTGCTAACCAGAGCACTCAATATATTGAGTTTTCTCTGCATCCCCATGGACAGTGATGGATAACCCGGAAACCTGCATTGAAAGCAATAAGCCATGCCTCACTATTGCAGCCTCACATCCATTTGGTGCATAATTACATGAAGATTCCTTGAGCTTTGACTGACACAGTGCTCCCGAAATGGCCTGAACCATCAACGGTGGTGTTGAGCTAAGTTTTCATGGTACGGCTCGATTTATTGCTTAATTAAACCTACAGCTTCCATAGAAAGCACAGTATAATTATCAGCAAATTACAAACAGGAGCTTTGAATCCATTTGGGATAGGAGGCACTCAGTTTATGTAAGAGGTTCAGGCATTGTCATTATCTTCAACTATCATGCTGCTAAACCAGCATGGATAACTTCACTCACCTCAGCTCTGGGCCTATGGACAACTCACTTTCAAGGACTGCAACTCATGCTTACATGTTTTTGGAGATGGAGTCACCTCTCCCTCATTCTCTGACTGACCAGAAAAGGGAGAGAAGTGAAAAAGTGGTCAGCACTGCAAGCACGTACATCCTTTTCTTTACCCTGACGACCAATGTGGATTGTATAACAGGTGGTGGGAGTTGACAGGATAATTAACATGTAGGAGCCCTCCGCTTACAAGTGTACACCAAAAGAACTGATGGGGATCATAATGAGGCACAGCATCTTTAATCTCTGACATTTATAATCTTAATAACAGAATTTAAATTATCAGTCAGCTTCACAGTCAGAATAGCCAATGGTAATGAGCTGCTGTGGACAGTTATGTCAAATGAAAATAATCTGTTAGTCATTTGACTCCACCACGGAAGATGCAAAAAGTAAATCTAAAGTGAAGAACAGAGGTTACTGAAAATATGCTCCAAAAAATAGAATGTGTTAGATTGTACAGTAATTGAAAAGTCGAAACTCTACTATAGTGAAATGCTTGGGGTCAGCAGCATCGCTAATGTTGTCACTGTCATCCGAGACCAGTGTCTATTATTGGAAAAATGGGGTTAATCACTTGTCAATCACAAGGCATCCTTTAACGCAAATTGAGCACGTTGGCTACTTTACACAATTCACCCTCTCTGTCTTAGTCTCAACATTTCCCTCAATCATTTCAATTGATGATTCCAGCTCTCTGCCATTAGTTCGCCTTTGCGGATGCCATAATGATAAGTGTACAGTATAATGCCATTCTCAGGACACTAAAAGCCAGAACAAATAGACTGAGGAACAGCTTCTATCCCAGAGCTGTGGCCTCCATCACACCACTCCCACAGATCAATGACTGAAACTGTGAGCACACACAAGCACACACAAGTACTCAGATACTTGCATTAATGGCACTTTGTGCATTACTGTGATATCCTGGTGCTGCTGCAACTTATTTTCTGCTACTTATCTATTTAATACTGTCTTTCTATTACTGTCTTGTTTTTATCTACCGCTTTATTTAATTGCCTGAGAGGAAGCCAAACAGAGTTTCATTGTACCTATGTATAATGACAATAAAGACCATTCAATTCCATTCAATTAAATACAGTGAAGTTCCCAACTGGCGTTCAAACTTTACCACTATAATGTAGGAGATGACTGAAGGAAGGAGTAAGTGAAGGAAATAGTATTTTCTGTTGCTCCTCAGCATGATGCAAGTAACAATTTAACACCTGGAATGCGTAGCGGCACTGTTGGTGCTTGCTTTGTGCAGGGAGTAAAGTAATATTGACAATATACAGGAAAACTATCAAATTATGGATTTTATAACAGGTGAGTGGAGATTTTCTGCAGGAATGAACATATATGGAATCAAAATAAATTTGAAAATATTAGGGGAAAATTGGACATATTCCCTGAAGGGTTGAAGAATTGTTGATCAATATCAAAAGGGTAAACCATTTATGGGGTTAAGAAGTGTGTGCATATGTGTTACAGGATAACAAACTGAGCAACAAGATGGAAAAACAAGTTTGTGAACTCAGTTACACAGAAGTGAACTTTAATTTTGCAAATCTTATTCAATTGATAACCCATTAGCCAGGATATGATGTATAGCAGTATTCACCAGCTCCTGCAATGATATTTACCCACAGAGAATTAAGAAACAGAGGCCTGATTTTACACAGCGATATGCCAAATTCTGGTCTTAATTGACAGCATATCCCCAGGGGGCGTTGTTGGCTTCAGCATCAGCCAATCCTCATATGGACACCAAGATGCAAAACATATTAATTGAAATCCAGCACAGCTGCCCTTGTAAAACTAACAGAACAACAGAAAATTCAGCAACATTCCACCATTTACAATGGAGAATGTACGTAAATACACTGTGTCAAGTGACTGGGATGTTCTATTATATTGACTTCAATGGAATAGAATGTCTGTAAGGAATCAAGAGATTGGCTTTAATTCTTTCTTTATATGAGAGTTTAAAGTGCCTGGATAAGTGTTTTTTGTATGTTTTAAGCATTTTGGAAATTTTTGAATGCTTATTGTTTGATTGAAAATTTGGCTGAGTGGTGTCATAATAACAGCCTCTTACTCAATGTCAGCAAGACCAGAGAACTGATTATAGACTTTGGGAGAGGGAAACTAGAGGTCCATGAGCAAGTAATCACCGGTGGATCAGAGGTGGAAAGGGTCAGCAACTTTAAATTCCTGGGTCTTACTATTTTTGAAGATCTGTCTGGACCCAGTACATATATGCAATTGAAAAGAAAGCATGGCAGCACCTCTACTTCCTTAGGAGTCTGTGGAGATCAGGCATGACATCTAAAACTTTGACATACCTGTGTACCATCATTAATACCATCATTCCAAATAAACTGATTCCTCAGCTCCGGAACCTGGGCCTTAGCACTCAGATCTGCAGCTGGATCTTCAACTTCCTCTCAGACAGGACCCAGGCTGTAACAATAGGGGACAAGCTCTCCTCTACAATCACTCTGAGCACCGGTGCCCCACAAGGCTGTATACTCAGCCCCCTGCTGTACTCACTGTACACCCATGATTGAGTAGCCAAGTTTCCCTCAAACTCAATATGTAAGTTTGCTGATGACACCACAATTGTAGGCCGTATCTTGGGTAATGATGAGTTTGAGTACAGAGAGGAAATTAAGAACCTGGTGGCATGGTGCGAAGACAATAACTTATTCCTCAATGTCAACAAGACGAAGGAATTGGTTGTTGACTTCAGCAGGAGTAGCGGACCGCATGGCCCCATTTACATCGGTGGTGCGCAAGTGGAACAGGTCAAAAGCTTTAAGTTCCTTGTGGTCAATATCACAAATGACCTGACTTGGTCCAACCAAGCAGAGTCCACTGCCAAGAAGGCCCACCTGCGCCTTTACTTCCTGAGGAAGCTAACGAAATTTGGCCTGTCCCCTAAAACCCTCACTAATTTTTATAGATGCACCTTAGAAAGCATTCTTCTGGGGTGCATCACAACCCTATATGGAAGTTGTTCTGTCCAAGACCGGAAGAAGCTGCAGAAGATTGTGAACACAGCCCAGCACATCACACAAACCAACCTTCCGTCCTTGGACCCACCTTACACCGCACGCTGTCAGAGTAGTGCTGCCAGGATAATCAAGGACACGACCCACCCAGCCAACACACTTTTCATCCCTCTTCCCTCTGGGAGAAGGCTCAGGAGCTTGAAGACTGGTACGGCCAGATTTGGAAACAGCTTCTTTCCAACTGTGATAAGACTGCTGAACAAATCCTGACCCGGATCTGGGCCGTACCCTCCAAATATCCGAACCTGCCTCTCGTTTTTTTTTGCACTACCTTACTTTCCCTTTTCTATTTTCTATTTATGATTTATAATTTAAATTTTCAATATTTACTATTGATTCGTACTCCAGGGAGCACGAAGAGCGGAATCAAATATCACTGTGATGATTGTACGCTCTAGTATCAATTGTTTGGTGACAATAAAGTATAAAGTATAAAGTACTGGAGATTGTATTGACTGGCTGCATCATGGCCTAGTATAAAAGACCAATGGCTTTGAATGGAAATTCCTATGAAAGGTAGTGGATTTGGCTCAATACATCACGGATAAAGCCCTCCCAACCATTGAGCGCATTTGTACGAATCGCTGTCATAGGAAAGCAGCATCTATCAGCAGAGATCACCATCACCCAAGCCATGCTCATTTCTCATTGGTGCCATCAGGTAGAAGGTACAACAGCCTCAGGAGCTGCACCACCAGGTTCAAGAATAGTTACCACCCCACAACCATCAGGCTCTTGAACAAATGGGATAATTGCACTCACTTTCCCATCCATTGAAAGGTTCCACAACTAATGATTTCACTTTAAGGACTCCTTATCTTATTATTTCATGTTCTCGTTACTTATTGCTATTTACCTATATTTGTATTTGCATAGTTCGTTGCCAGTTGCACACTAGTTGATTTTTCATTGATCCTGTTATAGTTCTTATTGTATAGGTTTGCTGAGTATTCCTGCAGGAAAATGAATCTTAGGGTTATATACAGTGATATGTGTGTGTGTGTGTGTACTTTGATCTTAAAAACATACTTTGAACTTTGAAGTCAGTATCTCAGAATCCCTGGGCTGAGATAGGAATATTGATGGCTTCTATTCCTGACTGATAACTTTTAATCTTTACAAAACACGTACCTGTACATATTGGATGAGATCAAGTCAAATGTCACCTCTGTTTTCTTATTCCCCCAAGACCTGATCATTGTCACTGCAAATACGCACACATAGAGAATGGAGACCTACTCGAGGGAGACTCTGGAGAAGTAGATGGGCCTTTGTGCTTGGAATCCAGCCGCATTAAGAATAAAAATCAGAGAGGAGAAGCATTCACCCTCTAGGTTATTTAATCTCGATATGTCTTGTTTCAAGGCAGTACACTTTCACCTTTCCACATACTGATTGAGTTGTTATCAGTATCACATCACTGGCTGGGATCTATGCTGAGCACCGACTGGCTGTTGTCTTTCCTCCACTGCATGAGTGACTGTACGTCATTGAGCACCTCATGCTTTGAAGTTTCTCAATATGAAGAGTGCTAAATAAAGGCAAGCCTCTGTTGCATTCTTTTTATTTACCTAGTACAAATAATTGGATGATTTGTGTGCTTTTTTGCTGTGTGACAAGATTTGTAATTATCTGGAATAAACACTAGTTCATGCAGTTTAACACACTGCTGTGACATAACCATAAATTTCACACCTGAGAGAAGAACACTGTCAATACACTGGGTGCCAATTTAGATAATTTATTTTATCATTTATTCATTCAAGTACTACCCATATATGTTATCTCCACCTGCAACAAATTTCAATATATTTTTCTTGTCATCTATTATTGCATTTCTGTCAGATATTATTTCAAAGATAATAGACTCAAAATCTTCCATTCTTCAAACACCATTGCTGATCATTTCAGTATGATGGAACACAATGTTACTCAACATAGACCAAATATCTTCGTAAAAGATGTTAATGGGCATTCTAATTTCGAAGTCAGCCTGACTTTGAAGCACCTACATCATGAACAGTTCACCTATTAATGTCACCTTTTAATGTCAGAAACATTTTTTCAACATTCATGAATGTTAAACTGAAGAAGAATGAATTAGGAAGGGTATCTGAAATTTATTGAAGGAGCGTTGTCTTACATTACATTAGACATGCTGTATAAAAGTAGGTGGTGGTTGACTGAACAGGTTTTAGAGAAAGAATTAAAGATCAACTTGAGTAAAAATATCTCTCGGACATCTCTCCGCAAAATGACATCCAGATAAATACAGTGCCACATGAAAGTAACTCACACAAAATGCTGGAGGAACTCGGCAGGCCAGGCAGTATCTGTGGATAAAAGTAGTCAATTTTTCAGGCCGAGACCTTTTGCCAGGACTGGAGAAAAAAAAGATGAGGAGAGAGATAAAAGGGAGGAGAGAGAGAACCACAAGGTGAAACTGGGAGGGGGGAGAGATGAAGTTAAGAGGTGGGAAGTTGATTGGTGGAAGAGTTACATGGCTGGAAGGGGGAGTCTGAAAGGAGAGAACAGATGGCCATGGGCGAAAGAAAAGTGGGGAAGAACACCAGAAGGAGGCGATGGGCAGGCATGGAGATAAGGTGAGAAAGGAAAAAGGGGATGGGAAATGGTGAAGGAGAGAGTGGGTGGGCATTACCAGAAGTTCGAGAAATCGATGTTCATGCCATTAGGTCGGAGGGGTTACCCAGATGAGGTTACCCAGATAAGGTGTTGTTCCTCCAACCTGAGTGTGGTCTCATTGCAACAGTAGAGGAAGCTATGGATAGACATTTCAGAGTGGGAATGGGAAGTGCAATTAAAATGGGTGGCTACTGGAAGATCCCACCTCTTCTGGTGGACGGAGCGTAGGTGCTCTGTAAAACCAGTGGTACCCAACCACCAGGCCGCGAACCGGTACCGAGCTGCAAAGCATGTGCTACCGAGCCGCGAGGAAACGATATGATTTGGCGATATGAAACGATATGAGTCAGCTGCACCTTTCCTTATTCCCTGTCACGCACTGTTGAACTTGAACATAGGTTTGCCAGCTGTCCCGTATTAGCCAGGACATCCTGTATATTGGGCTAAATTGGTTTGTCCCATACGGGACTGCCCTTGTCCCGTATTTTCCCCGCTAAGGTAGAGTGTTCCTATGAAACCCTTCATGCTAAAATGGCGTAAAACGAAAAAGCAATTACCATTAATTTATATGGGAAAAATTTTTGAGCGTTCCCAAACCCAAAAAATAACCTATCAAATCATACCAAATAACACATAAAACCTAAAATAACACTAATATATAGTAAAAGCAGGAATGATATGATAAATACACCGCCTATTTAAAGTAGAAATAATATATGCACAGTGTAGTTTCACTTATCAGAATCGGGAGATTAAGCCAAAACCAATTTGTAGAAAAAATCGGCACGTACACCCATGCACACGTCACGTATGTGCACGTCACGCATATGCACACGGGTGCCCGTGCAAGGCTTCATGGTCATCGTAGTCTTTGTCAGGGTAAACACAAGTGTCCTGTATTTGACTGCTACTTTTGTCCCTTATTTGGGAGTGAGAAAGTTGGCAACCCTATTTGAACACCTCACCGCCACCCCCACCGGTCCACAGTGCAAGAAAGGTTGGGAATCCCTGGGTAAAACGGTCTCCCAATCTACACTGGGTCTCACCGATACACAGGAGGCCACACCGGGAGCACCGAGCACAGTATGTGACCCCAACAGACTCACAAGTGAAGTGTAAACTCTTCTGTAAGGACTGTTTAGGGCCCTGAATGGTAGTGAGTAAGGAAGTGCAGGGGCAGGTGGAGCACTTGTTCCACTTGCAAGGATAAATGCCAGGAGGGAGATCAGTGGGGAGGGACAAATAGACATGGGAGTCGCATAGGGAGCGATCCCTGCGGAAAGCAGAAAGTGGGGGCGGGGGGAGGGAAAGATGTCTTTGATCGTGGGATCCCATTGGATATGGTGGAAGTTCCAGAGAATTACATGCTGGACATGGAGGCTGGTGGGGTGGTAGGTAAGGACAAGAGAAACCCTATCGCTGGTAGGATAGGGTAAGAACCGACATGCATGTTTATCCGAGAGACCCAACGTAAATTGGGAGACCGTTACATCGAGCACCTAAGCTTCATCCACCAGAAGAAGTGGGATCTCCCAGTGGCCACCCGTTTTAATATCACTTCTCATTCCCACTCCAATATGACAATCCATGAACAACAGGAATTCTGCAGATGCTGGAAATTCAAGCAACACACATTGCCACACATTTTAATTCCACATCCCATTCCCATTCTGACATATCTATCCACGGCCTCCTCTACTGTAAAGATGAAGCCACACTCAGGTTGGAGGAACAGCACCTTATATTCCGTCTGGGTAGCCTCCAACCTGATGCAATGAACACTGACTTCTCTAACTTCCGCTAATGCCCCACCTCCCCCTCGTACCCCATCCGTTATTTATTTTTAAACCCACATTCTTTCTCTCACTCTCATTTTTCTCCCTCTGTCCCTCTGGGTTCCCCCCCCCCCACCCCGTCTTTCTCCCTGGGCCTCCTGTCCCATGATCCTCTCATATCCCCTTTGCCAATCACCTGTCCAGCTCTTGGCTCCATCCCTCCCCCTCCTGTCTTCTCCTATCATTTTGGATCTCCCCCTCCCCCTCCCCCTCCCACTTTCAAATCTCTTACTAACTCTTCCTTCAGTTAGTCCTGACGAAGGGTCTCGGCCTGAAACGTCCACTGTACCTCTTCCTAGAGATGCTGCCTGGCCTGCTGTGTTCACCAGCAACTTTGATGTGTGTTGCTATGTCAATCCATGGTTTCCTCTACTGTTGCATTGAGGCCACACTCAGGTTGGAGGAACAGCACATTATATTCCATCTGGGTAGCCTCCAACCTGATGACAAGAACATCAATTTCACGAATTTCCGGTAATAGCTCCCCGCCCCCCCACCTCCTTCACCATTCCCAAATTCCCCATTCCTTCTTCCCTCTCTTATCTTATCTTCTTGCCTGCCCATCGCCTCCCTTTGGTGCTTCTCCCCCCTTTTCTTTCTTCCATGACCTTCTGTCTTCTCCTATCAGACTCCCTCTTCTCCAGCCCTGTATCCCTTTCACCAATCAACTTCCCAGCTCTTTACTTTATCCCTTCCCCTCCCAGTTTCACCCATCTCCTTGTGTTTTATTCTTCACTCCCTCACCTTTTAAATCTGCTTCTCATCTTTCTTTTTTCTCCAGTCCTGCCAAAGGGTCTCGGCCCAAAAAGTCAACTGTACTTTTTTTCCATAGATGCTGCCTGGCCTGCTGAGTTCCTTCAGCATTTTGTGTGTGTTGCTTGGATTTCCAGCATCTGAAGATTTTCTCTTGATGGTGACTTGAACACATTGAAGTGTATTTTTATGAATAAACCATCAAATTACAACTGCTGCATTTAATTGATTCTTGCTTATTTGACCTCTGTGTGGCCCTGCTGCCAATGCCACAGAGACAAGAGCCAATGTTTGATTGCTTATGTGTCTCCTTCTCCCAACTTCTCGCCCACTACATTAACATGACTGGAGCCATCTGACAGAAATCTTAGACCAGCATGTCCCAAGGCCAAGACAGATAATCAACCTCCTGATCAACAACTGAACTTGGATGTGCTGTTCAGTGATAGTGCTTCAGCAATGAAGCTGCCACATTAGGTCTCCCTAAGATCTGAAGCATTCCATACAAAAACTCCTCCAGCTCACCGAACACCGCCTAGCCCGGATAGACTGAAACAAGACATTGGTGCAGTTTCTCTTTCTCCAATTGGACAGATAGACCCAAAAGTATAATCAACACTAATTGCTTCATTAAACTATTTGACTTGGACACATGCTATAACAGGTTTTCCCTTTGTCCAATCCCTTCTTCCCACTTTCTCTGCAATTTAAAGTTATCTTTTATTTAAACCTTCCTTTAACTAATTGCACTAAGAGTCCTTGACCTGCAACGTTTTCTGTACATCTACTCCTACAGTTACTGTTTGTCTTGCTGAATATTTCCAACATTTTAATTTCAATTGAAAAAGTATTTTATACATCTCAGGAATAACAAGAGTGAAATAGGATCTACTGATCAACTTGTACTGCAAAGTATGGTTACCATATAGAAACATAAGATAACACCCAGTGTTCCAGAGTACTAATCCTGCCTGGAGACACAAGAGAGTATAGAATCTGGAGTAACACACAAACTCTGGAAGAATTCAGCAGGTCAAGCAGCATCTATGCAGGAGAAATGGACCGATGATATTTTGGGTGGAGGTCCTTCATCTGGATTCAGAAATATTGACTGTTTATTCCCCTCCATTGATGCTACCTGATTTACTGAGCTCCTCCAACACTTTGTGTGTTGCTAATAATCCTGTCCTAAAGTTGTGTTATGATTTCATCACGTTAGTGCAAGGTACACTTTCCCAGAACGTTGATAAATAAGATGACTTTTCAGTTGAAATAGCAAATGGCATGTCAAATATCAGTTAGGAGGAGCATTTAAAACACAGTGCCAAAAATCAAACAGTTTGAATAATTTCAATTGTTGATTATAGACTAATAAGGTCATGCTCTCCATTGATTGGAAGAAAAAGGTTCATCAATTCTTTTACAAAAGAGGATGCTCCTGTTGCCTGTATTATTCCAATAATCCAGGTCCTAATAATGGACCGTGTGACACGAATGGAAGGGCATGGGGAAGGAGCAAGAAAGGGACGGCAAGAGAAGAAATAAATGTGATGGAAAGAAAACCAAGGAAACAAAAAAGAGGGAGAATGAAGGAGTAAAACACCAAAGGGGAATGTATAGAAAAGAAAGAATGTGTAAGACACAGAAGAGTAAAGGAAATTGACTGAAGGAAGAGAGATAGGGAGCCACAAAGAAAAACATTGGAGAATAAGACAAAATGCACAGAGATCAGGAAACAAGAGCAGTTGTGAAAAGGAAAAGGTGAACAATAAGGATATTTAAGAATCACATACGTGAGAGAAGATGATAGGTGTAGACAGGGGGAGACAATATATTTTAATCATTATGTAAGGATATTCTGTCATAATGGAAATATTCTGACAAATTTGAGACCCAGAGACAATAAATATACCTATCTAAGAAATCATGACAATGTAGAAAAGCTATTAGAGCCTGGTATTTCTTTCCTATAGCAAGAACTGTATTCAGGACAAGGAGCAGCTCCTACCTACCGGTCTTGAGATCCACTGTGAATTGGTCCTGGTCCTCCACTAGACTGTATAACAGCCTTGCACTGCTTCCATATGTTGGATCATCCGCATCTGAAGCAGTCACCTGCATCACCGATGTCCCTGCAGGAAACAGGAGCAACATCGGTCACTTTTTAAAAATTAATTACTCATGACATTAAATTATACATTACGTAAATTGTTATATTTGAGCAAGAAACTTATAAGATCAGCTTGTTAGATTCAAGTGAGGTTTTCTCAAAAGTTCTTTTTATACAGTCCGTATATTTGAAGTCCAGTTCTGTCATTGGATGAGCAATTAGTGAACTGTCTTATCCCAATCTTGATCCATACAAAATCCAAGGAACGGGATCATTTAGTAATTTTTCCAGACATTAAGTAGCTGTTGTCAATCCCTTATGGGGCAGGTTGGGAGAGACTTCAGAATTCATTGTGTCTCACTGCTCCTCATTAACTGGATATTCAAAGTAAAACAATGAAACTGTTACAATGCAGGCTTTAAATTCTTTGTTACAAATATGCATATAGAGGTTCATAGGGAATACAGAAACACTGGGATTTCTGGGGAGGAGAAATCCTATCAAGTCTCACTTCCAAATGTTGAGAGCTCGAGGAGCTTATGGTAGAGAAGAGACATCTTGTTCATGCCCTTGATATTCCTTTTTGGATGTAACAGTAGTGGAGAATGCCACAAATTATTTGGAAGTATTGTGAAATAATAATCAACAACTTTTCATTGATTACAGATGCACAATGAAGTGATAAAAAATACAATCAATACATCACTGAAAAGCAATCCATTATTATCAATTAGTCCTTTGTTCATCTGAGAAGCAGGTTCTTGAGAAACAGCTGAAGGATTAGAGAAGAAAAAGGAAATGCACCCTACAAATAATGGTTCAGAGATCCTGACTTGAATTAAAATGATCTCAGTTCTGTGCTGCCCTCAGTCCCATAGGTGCGGTATGTGTCATTCTCACACTATCATGTGGCAGGTGACATGTCATTTCCAGTATATCATACTCCAGCCAAAAAGTCCTTTTTTCTGTGATGATTAATGTAAAAAGGAAACACTGTCATATGTCCCTTTCAGTACTCAAAGTGATTTTTGAATATGAATGTATATTATGAGATAGTGTATGATTGTGTGATTATATCGTGTGATTCAAACAGCAATTTAATTCCTGAAGCAACGTGGATAACTGCACTCACCTCAACACTGAACTAATTCCACGACCTATAGGCTCACATTCAAGGACTCTACAACTCATGTTTTCAATATTAATAATTATTTTATTGCGTTCTTTGTATTTGCACAGGTCTTTTGCATTGCTTGTCCGTCTTTGTCTAGTGTAGGTTTTCAATGATTCCATTGTATTTTTCTATATCTACTGTGAATGCCTACAGGAGAATGAATCTTAGGGTAGTATATAGTGACATATACAATACGTATTTTAATAATAAATTTGCCTTAAATTTGAACTTGAAACTATGGACCTTTTGTGTCTTTGAGAATGTTGTGCTTGTAACTGTAGGGTGCAGTGAGCTGCAGATGTTGAGAGAGGTGATGCAACCGTAAAGAAATTTAATTTGAAACCAACAAGTGATTCTGGAACCATAAGTGGACCAGACTGACAATACCAGGTAACAATTCTGTGTATTAGGTGGAAAACTCAGATAACAACAGTAAAGGTTTCTTGAAGCAGGGGCAATGACACATAAAACTTTGTCCTGGGGTTTCAAAGGTACAAATTAAAATCAGAAGAATCATCCAGGTACTTTTTGTGGTTTGCAATTTCAATTCAATTGATCTAATTTAAATCTCTTACCCAGCAGAAATTGATCTTCGAGACTCATACCCACATATAATTGGCTCCCCACTGGTTAATCAGAAATTACGGTAAAAATCATCCATAATCGAGAAAGGATAAGCAAAGGGATATTTATCAGGAGAATAGGTTAATTCAAATTAAGGCCGGAAGCTAAAACTCAGCCTTGAATTCTTCCAGTGAATCAAATCCTGCATTCCTGCCAAATGTCCATTTGCTATAAAATCTCATGCTTAACCATGTCAGCATTCAAAATCTGCCTATAATATAATTTCAAAGATGTACATAATGTCTCCTTTTAAAATTAAGCCATATTGATGCAATGTTCTTTGTGAATTATTTATCTATGACAAGTTTGAAAAAGAAGAGGTATCCTGCAGATACTCAGCTGATTCCTGAGGCCTGGAATGTGCTTTTCCAATCATATTTATAACCAGTTATATTTACATAGCTGTTTTGGGCTCACGGTTGAAAGATTTTCAATTCTTCCTTCTCTGTCCCCAGGGCCATCCTGCTCTATGTTAATTATTGATGGGATTATACAAGCTTTTGTTTACTTCACCATTATTGGCAGGAGCACATTTGTCAGGCTTGCTGTTGACCCCATTAATGGAGCACCGATATTCGGAACATATTTGACCTCCCAACAATTAACACTGTAATCAAGAGGACTGCCATGGCTTGGCCTTGCTATTTGACTGTAGATTAAGAATCATATACAAATTCACCTCCACACTCAGAATAAAGCCAAAAGCTGATGCTGAGAAATCCACACTGATCACCAATTTGATACTGTGCAATAACTACCTTCAACAAGAGTGATATAGAAAAAAAACTGCCGAATAAACCAAGGTAATAACTTTTAGAACTGGCCAGAAGGACTGCAGATTTAGTGCTTTTGAAGCTTCTCCCTATTTTTTAGGTGGATTTAGTGATCAAAATGTCATTACCTTCAAAGTAACTATGGAAATAGAAAGGTCTTGAACTTGAGTTGAGATTCTAAATTGGAGAAAGGCCAATTTTGATGGTATCGGAAAGGATCTGAAAGTATGGTTTGGGTTGTTTTCTGGCAAAGGTTTACTTGGTATGTGGAAGGCTTTTAAAAGTGAAACTTTGAGAGTCAAATGTTTGTATGTTTCTGTCAGAATAAAAGGCATGGTTAACAGGTTTAAGGAACCTAGATTTTCAAGAGATATTGAGGCCCCGGTTAAGTAAAGGAAGAAGGTGCATAGCAGGTATAGAGAGGTAGGAACAAATAAGGTACTTGAAGAATGTGAGAAATGCAAGAGAACACTTAAGAAGGAAATCAGGAGGGCTAAAAGAAGCCATGACATTGCTCTAGTAGACAAGGTGAAGGGGAATCCTAAAGGCTTCTACAGATGTACTAAAAGGAAAAGGATATCAAGGGACAAAATTAGTCCTCTGGAAGATCAGAGTGGTAATCTTTGTGTGGAACTGAAAGAGATGAAGGAGATCTTAAATGGATTTTTTGTTTTTTGCATCTGTATTTACTCAGGATACAGATACAGAGTCTACAGAAGTGAGGCACGAGGTCATGGACCCTATACAGATTATAGAGGGGTAGCTGTTTGCTCTCTCGAAGCAAACTAGGGTGGACAGATCCTCTGGCCCTGACAAGATATTCCCTTGGATTCTGTGGGAGGTAAGTGCAGAAATTGCAGGGACTTTAGCAGAGATATTTAAAACATTCTTAGCCACATGCTAGAAGCTGAAGGTTTGGAGGATAGCCAATGTTGTTCCATTGTTTAAGAAAGACTGTGAGTAGAAGCCAAGAAATTATTGACTAGTGATCATTAAGTGGAAAGCTATTGAAAAATATTCTAAGGGACAAGATATATAAATTTTGGACAGACAGAAACTGGTTAGGGATGGTCATCATGGCTTTGTGCGTGGTAGGTTGTGTCTAACAAATCTTATAGAAAGTTTTGAGGAAGTTACTATTAAGGCAACACAAAGCCATTGACAAGGTCACACATGAGAGTTTGGTCAAGAAGGTTCAGTCGCTTCGCATTCAAGATGTGGTAAGAAATTGAATTAGACAGGGGCATCACAGGAGAAACCAGAGAGTGGTAGCAGACGGTTGCCTCTCTTACTGGAGGCCTGTAACTGGTGCCGTGCCACAGGGATTGGTGCAAGGTCTATTGTTGATTATTAACTATATCAATGATCTGAATGATAATGTGGTAAACTGGATCAATATTTTCTGGATATCACCAAGATTAGTAGACAACAAGGAAGACTACCAAAGCTTGAAACGGGATTGGGACCAGGTGGAATAATAGAATGGACTGAAAAATGTAGATGGAATTTAATACAAACAAGTGTGAGCTGTTGCACTTTGGGATGATCAACCAGGGTAGGTCCTACATGGTGAGCAGTAGAACACTGAAAAGTGTGGTAGAGCAGATAGGGCTGGGTATACAGGTCCATAATTCCTTGAAAGATGTGTCACAGGTGGAGAGATATCATAAAGAAAGCTTTTGGCAGATTGTCCTTCATAAAACAATACTTTGAATATAGGTGTTGGGATTTTATGTGCAGCTTTGGTCATCTACCTACAGGAAAACTATGAACAATATTGAAAGAGAACAGAGAAAATTGACAAGGATTTTGCCAGTTCTTGAGTACCTCAGTTATGGGGAAAGGTTGAATAGGTTAGCACTTTATTTCCTAGAACATAGAAGTCTGAGGGAGATTTGATAGAGGTGTACAAAATTATGAGGAGTATAGATAAGGTAAATACAAGCAGGTTTTTTTTCCCACTGAGGCTGGCTGAGACTCCCACTAGAGGTTAAGGATGAAAGATGAAATATTTAAGGGGAATATCAGGGAGAACTTCTTCACTCAGAGGGTGGTAAGAGTGTGGAACGAGTTGCCAGCACAAGTGGTGGATACAGGGTTGATTCAACATTTAAGAGAAATTTGAATAGGTACACGGTGGAGGTGTATGGAGTGCTATGATTCATGTTCAAGTTGACGGAATGAGTCAGATGAATGGTTAGGCATGGACTGGGGGGCTGAAGTTCCTGTTTCTGTGCTGTAGTGATCTCTGAGTGTTTGACTCCATGCTTCATACAGATTGACGTGCTTTGATTGGTTTTCCTTGTTTTGCTATCAATAACTTCCCTTCTGGTCTATAATTAAGGGAATTAGCAGTGTTAAGGGAACACTTATTGTTGTCTAAATCAATAAGGTGCTGATTTGATGGTCTCTCTTTCCATATTTTATACTCATGGATAAATTTCCAGCACACTAGGTTTATTTTTAATAGAAATGATTTAATTATACAGGTAGCCAAACAAACTTAAAAAGTGCCTGCTTGTTGACACAGTGGGCTCCTTCCATGTCTTAATGTCTAACATTGCTGCCATTTTGTAAGGTCTTACGCTCCCAGAGGTATGCAAACTATTGGTATGAAATTGCTCATAACTCAGCGCTAACCACTGCACAGAGGAGCCATAGGCAATATGGGTTCTCAATAAAAAAATATTTTACAGAGGTTATGCAGAGAGATTCTTATACCACCATTAAGGCATAGAGTGAGATTTATATTCTATGTGTAGAGAGTGTGTGATACTTGGCTTGGGACCACTTGGTTGATAAAGTGGAAAAGCACATCATTGATATGCAATGAGCATGAGAAATAGAACATAATTTTTGGAACTTGTCATTAAGCAACTAAAGATTGTTTTAAAAAAGCTGATATGTCCACTGGAGCTAAAGTATTCACTTAAATTAATATCCCCTGCATTCTATAAAGTGAAATCTGGTTGACCCGTTGAATGCAGTGGGCTAATTACAGCAGATGCATGGGCTTTTTTATGCAGAAGATAATTTTGGGCATTTTTCATTACTTATACATTTTCAGACAGAATGTTCCAGAGATTTCTGAAAATGAAGGCAGATCATGTATTTCCTTAGTTTTCCTTAGTCACTTCCTTATCGGACTTCATTAGCTCCCTATTCTATTCCTTGTCTTGAGCATATCCAGCCTTCTTTCAAATAATTTTCTATTGTTTCCCCCCTTAGCCACTCCATGGAGTAGTGATTTCCACATTCTTCCAAGTTTCTGAGCAAAGATGTTTCTCTGAGGTCAGTATTTTGATGTCTGTTACCTTATACTGATTGTCCTTGTGATCCACAAGACACACCAGCTCGAGGAACTCTATCCATCGACGCTCCGTAATAATTTTGCCTTTGTCAATGAGAACAAATCTCATTCATCTAAACTCCAAAATATACAAGCAACACACATCAAAGTTGCTGGTGAACGCAGCAGGCCAGGCAGCATCTCTAGGAAGAGGTACAGTTGACGTTTCAGGCTGAGACCCTTCGTCAGGGTCTCTTCCTAGAGATGCTGCCTGGCCTGCTGCGTTCACCAAAAACTTTGATGTGTGTTGCTTGAATTTCCAGCATCTGCAGAATTCCTGTTGTTTGCATTTTCAAAAATATACAAGCTTAGTCTGTTTAAACTTCCCTCGTATAATAAACCAACCATCTGTGGAATCAATCTGCTGATTCTTCACTGCACTACTCTGATCACAAGTCTATATTTATTTATTTATTGAGATATAATGTGGAATAGACTCTTCCAGCTCTTTGAGCTGTGCCGCTCAGTAGCTCCTGATTTAACCCTACCCTAATCGCAGGACAATTTATAATGACCAGAGATCTTACTAACTGATCCATCTTTGGACTGTGGGAGGAAATTGGAGTACCTGGAGAAAACACATGCCTTCGGTAGGAAGATTAGAATTTACACTATCTTCCAAATGCAGTTTTGCCAGAGTCTAATATTAAAGGAACAAGCCTTCTTAACTCTTACATACAAACATGCCTGAGTCTCATTTAATGCATGCATTCAGTATGCATTGTATTGTATTAATTTATGCTAAATTAACTCAACTTCTAAAGGCTGTTTCCACTGTGCAGGCTTACTCAGTCCAGATAAATATTATCTAGAGAAGAAGGATCATCTCACATTTTCTTCTTCCCGATTCTGCTGTTGTGTTTCCTGCATTATGCTTGTTTGGGTGTCAAAAGGATGACATGTCTTTGAAAGTGCAATAAGTAATCACAAATCATTAGGTTACTTTGCAAGTACTTCAGAATAATGTATCATTGTAGAAGAAAGAGCTCAGATTTGTTGCATTTGCCAAAGGTACATTGAAACATACTGTACAGTGAAATGAGTCATTTTCCACCATAGCCTACCATGTCAGAGGATGTGTTGGGACAGCCTGCAAGTGTTGTCATGCTTCCGCTGTCAACATCGTATGCCCACAACTTACTAACCTGTACATCTTCATGATGCTGGAGGAACTCAGCAGGTCAGGCAGCACCTATGGAAAAGAGTACAGTTAATGTTTCCGGCCGAGTCCCTTCATCAGGACCCGCCTGCTGAGTTCCTCCAGCATTTTGTGTGTGTGTTGCTTGGATTTCCAGCATCTGCAGATTTTTCTACTTTTGTGATTGTATTAGTTAGTAGATTAATTGGTCGTTGTAAATCGTCCCATGATTAGACTAGGGTTAATTCGGTGGTAGCTGGATGTATGGCCTGAAGAGCTGGAAGGGCCTATTCAAGCTGCATCTTTAAATTAAAAAAAATAAAAGACGGTCATTAAGCCTTGTGTCATGTCACAGAAAGTTAATCCACCAAGTGAAAAGGAGATCACTTTGAAAGAATAAGACTCATGGTCAATAGGAGGAACACACATCAGAGTTGCTGGTGAACGCAGCAGGCCAGGCAGCATCTCTAGGAAGAGGCGCAGTTGACGTTTCAGGCCGAGACCCTTTGTCAGGACTAACGCCTCTTCCTAGAGATGCTGCCTGGCCTGCTGCGTTCACCAGCAACTTTGATGTGTGTTGCTTGAATTTCCAGCATCTGCAGAATTTCTGTTGTCTGCGTGGTCAATAGGAGGGTTTCTTTCAGGAAAAAGTGGGGGCTAGAGTTTTGGTGGGAAGAATTCTACTGGAATGATAGAGGTCTGGAGTGATTTTGGAAAGACCTGGGTTACATATCACTTTTTGAAGTGTTCACCCTAGTTTTGTCTGCCCTGTGTTATGCATGAACTTTTTCCCCGCCCGACCTATCAACTGGAAAAACAAGCATGGCTTATGATAATATTTGTGGATATGCGCATTAACTCAGTGGCCACTTTATGAGGTGACCTTGATAGTATGTTCGTGATCCCTCGCTGCCATAGCCCACCCACTTCAAAATTCAATGTGTTGCGTGTTCAGAGATCTTCTTCTGCACAACACTGTTGTAACATGGAGTTATCCAAGTTACTGTCACCTTCCTGTCAGCTCGGACCAGTCTTGCCATTCTCCTCCAACCTCCCTCAAGGCATTTTCACCCATAGAACTGGGGCTCACTGGATATATTTTTGTTTACTGCGCCGTTCTCCGTAAACTCTAGACACTGCGTTGCAGAGATAATCAAACCGACCCATCTGGCACCAGCAATCATTCCACGGTCAAAGCTTAGATCATATCTCCTCCCCAATTTGATGTTTGGTCTGAACAACAACTGAACCTCTTGACCATATCTTCATGCTTTTATGCGTTGAATTGCTAGCATATGATTAGCGGATTAGACAGTTACATTAATGAGCAGATATATAGGTGTACCTAACAAAGTGGCAACTGAGTGTACTTGTCCAGGTTAATGCATTTGATATTTTGCATGCCACATTGTCAAGGAGGAACAGTGATTGGTGAATGTTGAAACATAAAATAACTTGCAACAACTGAGTTTTCGGATAAAGGATGACAAATAAGCAAGTCTTTACATTGATATGGACTTCTCTTCCTTTCTCCCTCTGTGTTTATCTAATTTCTCCTGAGATGCCTCTGTCCTCTTTCATCTCAGCTTCACATTGGCAGGAGACATGACAGGTCAGCCAACCTAAAATACATTTTACAAATCCCTATCAGCATTTTAGTTCCTGACCTTTGCATCTGACTTTTTACTTCCATGGATTCTAATAAGAAGAATTTAAAATGAATAACTGTGTGAAATCTTAAGCCAGTAAGTGGAGTATGTACCATGCGAGGAGCAGCAAATGCTGTGGGGAATCTGATAGAAATTTATAAAATTCGGAATGGCGTAGACAGAGTAGACAGCTGGTATTTTCCCCCAGGGTCAAAACGCCTAATACTCGAAAGGCATGCATTTACTGTGGGCAGGGTGGGGGTGGGGAGGAGTGAAAATTTAAAGGAAATGTATGGGGTAGGCTTTTTTTCTTATTTACACAGTTTTGACTTGAACAGAGGATGGATTAAGGATGGATTTGTAATCAGCAAGGACAGCATTAAAAATGGCAGATTTTATCCTGCCTTCAGCAAGCATCTCCCTGAAGCGAAACGACTACTTCTTAGCCAGTCCCTGAAGGTAATTGAGATGCAGCTAATGAATAAACTTGCACTGAGCAAATCAATACAGAGAGTTTGACCGTAGCGACATGCACAGGCCAGCTCCAGCTGTCCCTTGCATGATTGACAGAAGGCTTGAGGCTCATTGATGGAGGTCCTACAATGCAAGGGTGTGCCCAGGGTTTTGTGATGCTAAATGTCCAATGGCATCACTTATTCCTGCTGAAAGTTAGCCTGCGCAGTTGTCAAATTGCTTTATGTTTTGACATGGGAAGTCATCTTCTCTCTTTGAAACACAGAGTGTAAAAAGTTTAACCCATGACTACACAAGCGGATATGATGTTAAAGAAGGAATTCAGCATGCTTGTCTTCATCAGCTGAGTACAAAAGTTAGGAAATCATGTCACAGTATATGAATTTTTATGTAGGCCATACATGGAGTATTGTGTGCAGTTCTGGTCACCACTCTATAGGATGGACATGGAGTCTTTGAGAGGGCTGCGTGTTATGTTTTGTAGCTCCAAAGCATTAAACTAATTGAAAGAAAAACAAGAGACTGAGGATGACCTGTGTATATTTAGTTGTACTTAGCGAGCCGCTTGAAGATGATGTGGTGGTGTAATGATGCATGATATACATGTTTTCTTAAATATAACCCATAATGAATTAATGTACAAACAAAGAATGCATAATCAAAATTATATTAACAATATTACTCAAGTATTACTGAAATATTAAATACAATGCACACCTCCCTGTTTAGCTATAAACTTTAACTCAATATAGAATGCTTCTCAACTCAAATATGTAATGCAATGCTCATAGTAATTAATCACTGAAGAGCCTCTCTTATTCTTGTGGGATAATGTCTTTCCTAACAAGAAGGATCAATGTGTTCGGCAGGTGAGAGTTGTGGCTGTGAAACAATCTCTGCTTCTGGGGCCACCTTCATGGTGGTTGTAGGAGTTGACTCTGAGACTGCAGAAAGTTGTTCTGACAGCTCTCGCCACCTTCCTTCTCTAACAATTGACTCTGCTCTCCTGAAATGATTGTTGCTTCATCTCCAGAAGACATCAGATGCAATCTTCACTGTGTGGGAGAGCCTTCCATTTCTGTCCTTAATCTTTCCAGATACCCATTTTTGATTACTACTGTAGTCCCTTACCAGGATAGCTTGTCCAGCAGTGAAACATTGAACCACCTTGTTTGAGCAGTCCTCAATTTGTCTCAGCTGTTTATCCTGCATACTCCTGAGACTGGGTTTGAGGAGATCCAAACGTAAGCACAATGGACAACCCAGGAACAGCATAGCCAATGAGATGTTGGATTGGAGGGTGTTACATTGCATTATGCAATGAGGAGATTGGCGAACTTCTTATCTTGTGTCAGTATAGTTTGTTCTGTTGATATTGCTCACAGTTCATTCTTTAGACTCTGGACAAACCTTTCCACAAAGACTTGTTCCATTTCATTTCAGGAATGACTGAACCTGTTCCGCAACAAACTGTGGTCCATTGTCACTGACTAAGTGTTCTGGAACACCAGTCCTTGAGAAGAGTCTTCTCAAAACATCAGCAGTGTGCGGGGCTACAATAGAGGCTTTTGGGGTGGTAACACTACTTTGCAGATGTATCCACTACTACCAAGAAATTTGTGCAGAACAAATCGTTTGGCAAAATCCACAAGATTCCTCTGCCAGTGCAATGCAGGCCATTCCTAGGGATGGAGAGGCGCTATTCTTGGCATCTTCTGGATGTGTTGGCATCCCGAACAGAGCATGGCAAGCTGCTTGATCGACTGATCTGTCCTAGGCAACCAGACAAAGCTTTGAACCATCGCTTTCACTTTGATCATAGATGACTGGCATGTAGCTGCTCTAATACTTCAGCTCTGATCTTGAGTGGTACAGCAACTCTCATTCCCACATAGGCCAACCCCTGTTATCCAGGGCAAGTTTATCCCAGCACTGATAAAAAAACTGGAATTTCCGCGGCACATTCAGCTGTTTTGGGTTGCCGGGTAGACCTAAGACAGTGTGGGGTCTTTTCTGGTTTTCTTTGGATCCTCTCTGCCGTAATAGGGAAATTTTCAATTTGCATTATGGAGAATATGTCAAGAGGAGCATCCTGTTTTGTAAATTTTTCAGTTATTTTCTTTTCTAAACATAAACAGGACAACCCATCAGAATTTCCATGATTAGTCGATCTCTTAAATTCGATCTTGCAATTGCGTCCTCCCAGAAACAGAGCGTTCATGTTGCTGCTGTTAATGGAACGCCCTTCTGTGGACTGAAATTGGACACTAGTTGATACTTTTTACACCCCAAACCAGATACAATACTTCTCTGTCATTCTGTGTTAGTAATTTTTCTCTGCAGCTGTCAGAAAACATATTGCAAATGTTTTGGGGCATTCAGTTCCATCACCCATAACATGTGACATGACTGCACCTGTATCATAAAGTGAGGTGTCACAGGCAAGGTACACTGGACAATGTGGATCATAACGTGCATGTACAGTGTCTGTTGTCATGATTTTCTTTTTCTTTAGATTATGAGGACACTCAGTATTTGTTCATTGTCACTTAGAAATGCATGCATTAAAAAATGTTACAACGTTCCTCCAGAATATCACGAGAAAACACAGGACAAACCAAGACTAAAACTGACAAAACCACATAATTATAACATATAGTTACAACAGTGCAAAACAATACCATAATTTGATAAAGAGCAGACCATGGGCACAGTAAAAAAAAGTTTAAATATCCCGATAGACTCATCATCCCACGCAGGTGGCAGAAGGGAGGAACTCTCCCCGCCATGATACCCACTTCAGGATACCATGGACGCGATCAGAAACATCCCGGACCTCCTGTTTCTATTCTTCACAGATAACCTACCTGGCCTCAACCCGTTATCACCGAAGCCCCGTTGAGCCAAAGCCCTCCTATTCTGTCTCCCTCTACTCTGTCGCCTGCTTCTCCAATGCCTGCTCTGTAAAGCTGTCTCCTTTTAAATTCTTCGCGCCAGTCTAACTCACTGACGTACAAGCGCTTGTGCAGTCGTCCTTCAATCAAACCGCTGAAGAAGGTTCTGTCTCCTTTTAAACTCTTCCTACCGGTCTAACTCGCTGATGTCCACACTCTTTTGCAGTCGCCCCTTGATTCTCCATGCATTTATTTTATTACCGGAGTATTTTAAACTTGACTGTGTTAAAAAGTCCTCTTTCAAAATGTCCTACAGTCTGTTTTCAGTGAACCATACTCACTAACTTGTACATATCCCAGCAAATTTAATGCAATAATTCCTACCAGGTGAAATTTGCACCACCCTTTCTATGACTTTGTAAAGAACTTATTAGTTGAGGCACTGAGTTCAAAAATCAAGACATTATGTTGCTGTTTTACAAAACTCTGGTTAACCACACCTGGAAAACTGCATTCAGTTCTGATTATCCCATTACAGAAAGGATGTGGAGGCTTTAGGAATGGTACAGAACAGGTTTACCAGAAGGCTACTTTGTTTAGACAGCACATACTATAAGGAGAGGTTAACAATCTGGGGCTGTTATCTCTGTAGAGACAAAGGCTGAGGCAGGACATGATAGAACCTTCTCTGATGTTCTACGGAAGAACTCTGCTATTAAATCATTTTCTAGAGGCTTCTAAATATTTAACTGGAAAAGGAAAACCAGGACCAGGGAAATATCTCATAGCCTGCACTGAGATCTGCAAACATCAGTAGAGGATTGTTACTATGGGATTTGCTGTACAGCTCACTTCACTCTGAATTCAGCTGGTAGACACAGCTTAGGCAACATAAGCTGCTAAGTCATAAGATCTTAAGACTATAAGACATAGGAGCAGAATTTAGGCCACTTGGCCTATCGAGTTTGCTCTACCATTTGACCAAGTCTGATTTATTATCCCATTTTCTTGCATGCTTCCCATAATCTTTGCTCTCCTGACTAATCAAGAACCTGTCAATCTCAGCTTAAAATAAACTTAATGACTTGGCCACCACAGCCATCTGTGGCAATGAATTCCACAGATTCACTGCCTTCTGGCTAAAGAAATTCCTCCTCATCTCGGTTCTAATTAGATGTCTCTCTATTCTGAGGCTGTGCTCTCTGGCCCTTGACTTCACCACATTAGGAAACATCCTCTCCACATCCACACTATCTAGGCCTTTCAATATACGATAGGTTTCATCGAATATTGGTCCCTCCTCGTTCTTCTAAACTTCAGTAAGAATGTTCAACATCTTTTTGGAACAATCCATTGACCCCCTCGGTTTTCAAGGTGGCAACCATCATTCCAGTACCAATGAAAGTGACAGTAACCTGTCTAAAAGACTTTCATCTGGTAGCATTAACATCAACTATTGTGAAATGCTTTGAGCGGCTGGTCATCGAGCACATTAAAGCCTTTCAAGTAAGCCAGCTCACTTATCACTCAAATCAATCCACTGATGAGGCAATAGCCTCTGCCTTACACTCTGTCCTGTCCCATCTGGAAAATGGGGTCTCATATGCCAGACTGCTGTTTATAGACTTCAGTTCAGCATTCAACACTACTGTACCCCAGAAACTGGAGGGGAAACTGTCCTCACTAGGTTTCAACACCTCCCTCAGCAGCTGGATACTGGACTGCTTAACAGCAAAGCCACTGTCAGTCCATGTGGGCAGCAACATCTCTCTTCCCATTACGCTGAGTACTGGCGCTCTCCAAGGCTGTGTGCTCAGCCTGCTGCTGTTCACACTGCTGATGCATGACTGTGTCACAGGATCCAGCGCAAACTGTGTCATCAAGGTTGTGGATGACCCAACAGTGTTTGGCCTTATCAAGAATGACGACAGAGTATAGAGAGGAGATTGAGTGGCTGGCGGATTGGTGTGAGAAGAACGACCTAATCCTGAATGTGGAGAAGACAAAGGAAATCATTGTGGACTTCAGGAAGGTGCAGACAAACCATCCCACTCTACAAATACATGGCTCCTCCATAAAGAGAGTTAAGCGCACCAAGTTCCTGGGGGTTCACATCACAGATGACCTCACCTAGCCGCTTAATATCACCTCGCTGAACAAGAAGGTACAGCAGCGTCTCCACTTCCTAAGAAGATAGAGACAAGCAAGGCTCCTCAGCACCCCATCTTAACTGTGCTTTGCAGGAGCACCGTTGAGAGCACTCTGACAAATTGCATCACCGTCTGGTATGGGAACTGTCGAGCATCCCTACGAAGGACTGTGAGAACAGCTGAGAGGATCATAGAGATCTCCCCTCCATCCATCGGGGATATTTATCAGGAGGAACACTGTATATGCAGGGAGGGTTCTTAGTATTAATAAGGAACTCCTACCCATCTATCCAGCGTCCTCTTTAACTTTCTACCATCATGCCAGAACTATACTGCAGAAAAACAAGAAAGGTTAGAATAAGAAACATTTTCTTCCCCCAGGCTACTAGACTTCTGAACTCCCTGCGACAACATATTTGAAGTGTCACCAGTTAATCTGTTCATACCTTACAATATTCAATATTAATGCACCTTAGTTTGTTATTTGTGTGTGATTCATCTGTAGATTTTGTCTTTACCTTCATAAGTCATTGTGTGTTATGTGTGTTATGTATACTACTGTGCTTTATACCCTGGTTTGGAGAAACGTTGTCTTGTTTCTATATACATTATATGGTCATATACATTAAATGTATGTATCTACTTAAATGACAATAAACCTGACTTGACTTCAGGCCCATTGCCATTAAACTCTGCTTGCACAGTAACCCTTTCGTTCTCAGAATCCTGACAATGCCAAACAAAAACTGGGGTTGCTTTCTCTGAAGCAGCAGAAGCTGAAGGAAGACTTGATGCAAGTATATAAAATTATGAGGGACAGAGATAGAGTTGACTAGGGCAGGGAGGTTAAATTCAAAGGAGATGTGTGGGGCAAGTTTTTCTTTACACAGAGTGGTGTGTGCCTGGAATGTGCTGCCAGGTATGGTGGTGGAGGTAAGAATGATAGAAACATTTTAGAGGCTCTTAGATAGGCACATGGGTTTCAGAAAATGAAGGGATATGCACTCCTGTGTTGGCAAAAGGGACTCGTATAGTTAAGCATTTAATTACTAACTTAAGTAGTTTATTACATTATTGTGAGTTGAATGACCTATCCCCGTGCTGTACTGTTCTATGATTGTGAAGAAAAGATTTCAACTAGGTAAAGTAAAAGAACTCCGGTGATAACTCATCTGAACTCTGTTAGTGACCTAAGGAAGAGGGGCGGGGCATTAATATTTGACATGGTTAAACAATTGTAGACAAAGGAGCCACATCAATCCAAGATCACTGAGAGAGACAGAGAAAGAAAAGGAAGAAAGACAACAACTGAGACAGAAATCACTGAAAGCTTGTCTGAGATTTTGGCTTTATGTGTATCAGAGGTAGAAATTTAACCTTGGACACTAGCCAGAAGGTATAGGTTTGTCAATCAGTAATTGAGAGACAGAAGGGCTTTGTTCTTTGATAGATCTCTTTGCCTTGCTATCCCCTTTCGCTTCTAAAGCTCTTTAGCCACACTGCAGCTGCCCCTTTCAACACCGCATTACATTTTATCATATCTGTTTTCTACTGAATAACTTGAGTATTTTATTGGTCAAAGGTTAAAGTTCATCGAGTATGTACCGACTTTTGCCAATCAGCTGTGATGCTGATGGGTATAGAAAGTTTAAGTTCATCGAGTCTGATCAATTTCACTTTAAATACTCTTCCCAAAGGCTGAAAAATGAGTAATAGCCAAGTTTTCAGGAGGTTGAAATCCCGAGAGAGAGAGATGGTGAGATAGTGAGAAGGGCCAAAGAAGGTGCAGAGAGACCACAGTTCATATTGACTAGAAACCACATCACATGAATTGTTTGTAGAAACACGTCTTCTGTTAGCACGTTGTGCATCAGTGCTCACCACCTGTACCTACTTCACACATTGGACAAATGAGTAATGACTCTTCTTCACACACAGTTTGTTTTGCTGTCATGAGAATCCATCAATTATAAGTTAACATGCAACATAACCAGTTTACTTCTTATATTTGTGTAAAGTGGCTCTGTTGTGACGGGGCAGATGGCACCTAGTATAGGAATTCCTAGGCTTCCAATTTGTTTGTCTCATTCACTAAATCATTTCACACTGACTCAGCCCAGCCAGTTGTTGGAAGTGTCAAACGACTGGCAAACTGCATGTGGTGCAAGAGCCTGTAGACATTAACTGTTGGCTTAGATAACTCTCCTCATTCACCACAAGTGTAAAGGAGCAGTCCTCTTATGGTATTGCCCTCTTCTCATTGTGACCATCAGAAAGAAGGTACAGAAGCTTGAAGGTACACACTCAGTGATTCCCATTTGCTACATGATTCATGAATGGTCATTGAACCCATGAATACTACCTCACTTTTTAAAATATATCTTATTTCTGTATTTGCACTATTTTTAATCTATTCAATCTACACACATATATATACATATATATTTACTTTAATTGATTTATTGATAGATAGATTTTTCCTCCTCTATTATCATGTATTTCATTGAACTACTGCTGCTAAGTTAACAAACTTCATATAATGAGAAGGTGAAAACAAGAGACAACTTTTCCACACCCACAAGGGACAATTGATGGCAATCGTAAGGCTAGGTTGTTGATTAAGAAAGAAGCAGAAGTGGTCACCTCACTACAGGAATGATGTGGATATGATAGAGAAAGTGCTGGATTGTTGAAGGATGTTGCCTGGATTGGAGAGCATGCCTTATGAGAATAGGCTGAGTGAACTTAGCCTTTTCTCCTTGGAGCAACGGAGGATGAGAGGTGACCAGAGAAAGGTGTATAAGATGTTGAGGGGCATTGATCGTGTGGATAGTCAGAAGCTTTTTCCCAGGGCTGAAATGGAGCCTCTTAGATAGGTACATGGAGCTTAGAAAAATAGAGGGCTATGCAGTAGGGAAATTCTAGGCAGTTTCGGCACAACATTGTGGGCTGAAGGGCCTGTAAGGTGCTGTAAATTTCCATGTTCTATGTTCTGTGTTCAGAAAGTATATATATTACTGCTACATCATTGGTCTTTTGTAGACCTTAGTCAGTTTCTGATTGGTTTATTATTGTCACATGTGCTGAGATATAGTGAAAAGCTTGTTTTGCATAACATTTATATGGATCAAAATCATGACACAGTGTAAGAAGGTAAAGCAAGGTTAAACAATAACAATGCAGAATAAAGTGTAAAAGCTACAAAGAAAGTGCAGGCTTTATTTTACCTTCTGCCCAGTGGCAGGGGGAGAACATACAATGTTCGGAGTAGACTCAGTGATTATGCTGGCTGCTTTACTGAGGAAGGGAGAAGTCCACACAGAGTTTATGGAGAATTAGCTGCTTTCTGTGATATTATTAGTAATCCCTCAGTAATTTTTCATTGTGGAAGAGCAGAATGATGTTGGGCATCAATGCAGGAGATGCCCTCAGTTACAAGGGAAGAAACCTATTGGTTGCCCCTGGAGCTGGACGGGTCAATTTGAGCTCTTGTGGCAATGGGTCAGGAGCTTACATGAGCACTCGCGGGCATAGACTGGGACCGTATGTTTTAGGGTATCATAAATCTGGGCAGTGAAGAAATCCAGGATTTGCTCAGGCTTTGAATTGCTCATGCATACATCCTGCTAAAATAGACCAGTAATGATTCATTAGAATTTTGGTCAGCTCCAATAAGATTCACCAACAGATCTCCACCTACCCAATACCCTCTTCTTCAACATCTCAAGAGATCACTCTTTTCACAACACTGTAGTCCACACCACCATCCACTCCCAGGATTGTGATACTTCTTCATGCAAGCAAAACAAATGTGACCTGTGAGTTTTCACCTCTTCCTTTTACACCAATGTTCCAGCTGAAGCAACAATTCATTGGCACTTCTTCCAATCTATTGTATTGTCTTCAGTGCTTACAACATGGTCTTCTCTAAAATGAAGAATCCAAAAGCAGGAGGAACCCTAAGCTACCCACTATCTGACACTCTAATTCTCTATCTCACTCCCACTTTTATCTCAACCATAAAAGCATTTGGAAGAACATCTCACCTTTCATGTGGGTACTTTTTAGTTTTCTGAACTCAAAATTAAATTTTCCAACTTTAGGTAACTTTTCCTTCAATCAACATCAGTATTGACAATTTCTGCCAGGCATCTATTTGTTAATTTGGCTCAATCTTTCTCTGTCCACTAGAACTGTCTGTCTTGCTGAGCATGTCCCACTGGAAACATGCAACACAATCTGGCTGCAATTGCCATTTAAATCCACCTGGTATCTTCTTACATGGATATTCACCTTGTCTTCTCCATCACCTCCACAAAGTCTGAAAACAAAATTCTTTCCTCTATTCCCCAGATCTGATGGAAGATCTCAAACATGCAGCATTAACTCTGTTTCTTGTTGCACAGATACTGCCTGACCTACTATGTCTTTTCAGCATTTTCTATTTATATTTGGGATTTCCAGGGCCTACAATCGTGTTTTTTATTAGTTTCGTGTTCTTGTCAGGTGTGCTTGAGAGGCATCAAGTCTGTAGTTTATAGAGACAGTCAGACCAGAGCCATTGGCTGTAGCTCCAAATAAGGTTGCCATAGAAACTAGAAATCACTCTTCTCTATTTTTGATAGCCAGAGGTACATTGATCAGCATGAGAGCATAGTAAAGGCAGCTCTTTCCACCAGTAGACCAGCTGAAAACACTTAAATATATACTTGAAAATATACAGTATATCTGTAACTAAGTAGCTGGTTGCGTGATTTTATATCTGCAAGTAGTTGATAGATGTTATAGTAGTGTGAATAGAAGAAGTTAATGTTTGATTGTATAATTTCACACCCATAGGTACTCTACTGAAGATATAGGTTTACAGTTAATAATCTTGTTGGTCACCAGGAAGCCCTGCTTTTTGTGGATGGAGTGAAGGTGCTCGATAAAGCAGAAGATGGCGGCATGATGGCAGCGCGTGCTGCCTCTCTGGTGAATGATATCTGTAATCTGTCAAGTAGGGGACAGTGCACAATTCTGATTTGATGGAGACGGACGTGAGAGTACGGAGGAACATCTGGAAAACTTCTGAAATGCTCACTTCTCTGCCGCTGCTACTGTGTGGTAACTGGAATCTCCAGAGCAGAAGGCCCCGAATCCTCAGCTTTGCTTGTTTCAGTGGCCGGGGTGAGGTCGAAGGCGCTCGGCAGAGGATGGCGCTCAGGAGGCTGTTTCAGAGGGGCTGTTCGGAGGCTCAAAGTTTTCGGACAGATGGACTCAGTGTCGGCTGTGGTCGGCTGCTTCTAAGGCATCAGCAAGTTGACGGTGCCTGGAGGTTTATGACAGGGAGTTTCTCCCTTTTGCCGCCTGCTATTGGGGACTCGGGAGTCGATCGACTCAGGGACTTTGAGACTTTTTTTTTACCGTGCCCATGGTTTGTTCTTCATCAAATTATGGTATTGCTTTGCACTGCTGTAAGTATACGTTATAATTATGTGGTTCTGTCAGTGTTAGTCTTTGGTTTGTCCTGTTTTCTGTGATACCACTCCAGAGAAACATTGCATCATTTCTTAACGCATGTATGCATTTCTAAATGACAATAAAAGAGGACTGAGTGTTCTCATAATCTAATCTAATCTAAAGTACCCCAATCTATGTTGGATCTCACCTATGTATGTTTATGATATAATCAAACTGGATGACGCGCAGACAAGCATTTCACTCCATCTTAATACACATGACAACAATGAAGCCAATATTACTAAAACCAATTTTACTTGCTTTTGTTTTAGAAGAGAAGGAAAGAAGTGTTTTATAAATGAGAGTTAGTGGA
Source organism: Mobula birostris (assembly GCF_030028105.1). Taxonomy (NCBI): domain Eukaryota; kingdom Metazoa; phylum Chordata; class Chondrichthyes; order Myliobatiformes; family Myliobatidae; genus Mobula; species Mobula birostris. The sequence continues at coordinate 19,431,236 of NC_092371.1, read as the reverse complement.
CATTGAAGACTGGCGTATACGTCTTAGCTCTATCAGAATTTGCTGTTGGTTGGGAGCTAACTGCCTTCAGTAAAGGATGTTTTGTTGATTGTTATACATGTGTTGTTTGCCTTCATAAACAGCAAGACCAAGGCCCATAGTCATCATAGTTTCTGTGACACAGCTTTGCTTTATGTTCAGAAAATTAGATCTTTCTTAAAACATGTAAGTTTGCCGAAGTTACTAAACTTTTATCAAACCTATCATGATTACTGTATCACTCAAAGTCTGCTTCAAGACAATTGGCAGAGTTGAAGCCATTAGTGTGGAATACCATTAGATTCACAGAGGCTAAATCTGATGATGAGCTGCATTAAGTGGCGATGAATAATGATCATATTGGTAAAGTAACGAACCAAAGTCTTGGAAAGTGAAACGAGGAAACGGTGAGAGAACGTGGGGATCTCATGGAAACTTACCAAATGTTGAAAGGACTAGGTAAGGTGGATGTGGAGCTCTGGTGGGTGTATCCAGCCTCAAAATTGAGGGGTGACCTTTTGGAACAGAAGTAAGGAGGAATTATTTTAGCCAAAGAGTGGTGAATGCTCTGCCACAGACTGCAGTGAAGGCCACGTCAGCTGGTATATTCAAAGCAGAAGTTGATAGATTCCTGATTGGTCTGGGCGTCAAGGGATATGGTGAGAGGACAAGTGTATGGGGTTGAATGGGATCTGGGATCAGCCATGATGAAATAGTACAGCAGATTTGATGGGCTGAATGGCCTAATTCTGCTCCTGTGTCTTATGGCCTCATGGTCTTTTGCAGGGAGAATTAGGTGGGGCGATTATTTTGGAGCTTAAAACACGACTACAGAGAAACACTTGAGAAGGAAGACTGGTTGACTCAGACAATTAACCTACAGCAGCTGAGCTGCCTTAAGACATTTATCTCACACCACCACAGACATTGTACATGTCAAAACTGATAGAGACTACATTGCATCACTTCTGTGAGGAATATCTTACAAAACCATGAAGGCAGTGACCTTAAGATTCTCTATCTGCTGTTCATTCTCATCAGGTCTCTGGAGTTTAATCCAATGCACCATGCCCCTTTTTTCATTTGCAGTAAGCTTGGTCGGCAGACAGCCATTTAATTTTACCTGGGGAGATTAAAGTGGCACCTTGTAATGTGTCGTAGATTCCTGTTCAGACGGTGCCAGCTCTGTCTGCTACAGTCATTTATCATTGGGTCATTCCTCCCCATTTTCCCCTCACTTTTACAGCTTTCAATTTCTCTCCCAATCTAACTTTACGGGTGCCACAGTAGCATAGAGGTTAGCGTGACATAATTACCGCACGTGGCATTAGAGTTCAGTGCTCAGTCCTGGCATCCTCCATAAGAAAGATCGTAGGTTCTTCCCGTGTGCACCTGGATTTTCCCCAGAAGTTCCAGTTTCCACCCACAGTCCAAAGACATAAGTAGGCGAGGGTTTAAATTGCTGGGTTGCTGGATGCTGCAGCTCATTGGACCAGAAAGGCCTGTTACATGCTGTATCTCAGAATAAATAAGTTTACATAACCTGGCAAAGCCTTGCCTTCTTGCTGTCAGTTCCTAAGGTAACATGTGCACATCTTACTTGAGAGCACTATCCAATTGTTCAGAGGTTGTGAGGAAGGCAGTGCTTATCTTGCCCTTACAGGGAAATATTTTGCTCAGTTGATCACTCAAAGATGAAAAATTAAAATGCAAAAATAAAGATTTTGGTTTCTACTTTTATTATTGGCCCCACTTGCAAGGGATAATGAAAAAAAAACAGACCAGGAAAGCTACTTTGAGAGAGTAGCTGTTCCATTTTTATATTTTTATCTGCCTATATCCTTCACAAAAAGTGCCAAACACTGAACAAAGGTCAAAAATCCAATTAAAAAGGTTAATGAAATGTTGACCTCTATCTCAAAGGGGCTGCAATGGCAAGTTATTCCTAATTATACAAACCAACCATCAGATGCCAGTCAGGACTAAAATATTTAGCCCTGGACACTGTACCTCAGGAAGACTGTGCCAATGTTAGAGAGGAAGGAATTTAAGCAAGATAATACCCTAGTGAAAAAACTTTGAATTATTCAGAGGCTTTGAGTTATCAAGACTATTTCTGGAACAAAAGTGGATTTATATATTTTTATTTCTTGCTGTGTTTTGCTAAAGTGATTGAGGAAAACTTATTTTTCAGGTTTTAAATTCAATAAGTATTCATCAATTTTCATGCTTAAACTGGGTGTTAGAGGTAGGTAGGTGCATGTTTTTTAAACTCAAATATTGAACTAAAATACAAAATCATTGTTCTTTTAAAGAGGAGAAACATTATTATTTGAAACAGGAGTATCAGTGGGATCAAAGAAAGTGATTAGTACTCAGAACACTTGGCTTTTTTAGTTGGTTTATTGAAGATACAATGGACTGAAAATTTTCAACTAGCAAATAGGATTGCATGCAATCTTTTCAGCTCTATACAATGACAATTGATTTTTTTTCTCTCTGGGGTGAAATGGCCATTTCTGGGATTTTTTTATAACTTGGAAAATTCACTGGTTATCTTTTGCTACAAGCCAACCTTACAATCCTGAAACAATTTACATTCAAGGGCTGCATACACTGTACAATTGGCAGTATCTATATGAGGCATTTCCTCAACAAGGTAACACCTATCATCAAAAATCCTCCATTCAAGCTATGCTATTTTCTCACAGCTACCATTGGGCAGGAGGTACAGAAGCCCGTCATCCCACACCACCATGTTCAAGAACAGTTACTTCCTTTCAACCATTTGATTCTTGAATCAACGGGCACAACCCTAATCAATATGAGGGAGGAGAAGATGGCGACGTGACGCAGCGAGCGTGGCCGTTCCAAATGAATATCGATTATGTGTAACTGGGGCGCCATGCACAATCCAGATTTGATGGAGATAGCCGTGAGAAGTGCAGAGGAACATCTGGAGTAACTTCTGAAATGCCTGCTTCGCTGCCACTGCTACTGTGCAATCGAGAATCTCTGGAGACGAAGGCCCCAAATCCTTGGCTTTGCCTATCACCTGTTGCCGGGGCCGGGGTCAAAGCGCTCGGCAGAGATGGTGCTCGGTGCTCGGTGGCGAAGAGGTGGTCGGAGGCTCTGAGTTTTCGGACGGACTCGGAGTCGGTCTGTGGTCGGATGCTTCCAGGATGCTGCACCGGCAAGTTGGTGGTGCTGGAGGTTTACAGTCTGCATGAGATGATGGGACTTTGAGAGACTCCAAGACTTTTACCGGTCTGTTCTTATCAAATTACGGTATTGCTTTGCACTGCTGTAACTGTATGTTATAATTGTGTAGTTTTTGTTAGTTTTTAAGGCGGTTTGTCATGTGTTTTCGTGATATCATTCTGGAAAAACATTGTATCATTTCTTAATGCATGCATTACTAAATGACAATAAAAGGGGACTGCGCGTGCTCATAATCATCATAATCATTACCTCAGCAACGAAACCCTATGACCACTTCCACTACACTTTCATTTTGCACTACAATGAACTTATTGTTTTGTTTTAATTGTATTCCTTGTAGAAATTGAGTATATTTTAAGTTTAATTTATATATTTTCTTGTGAATGCTGCTTATCTGATGCTATGTGCCTGTAACGGTGCTACAAGTAAGTTTTTTTCAGCTCTGACTTTGAATGAGCATAGCAAAGGAATTGGGACAACGTTGTCCTTTAACAGCTATAGTTTGTCACTTCTGAACAAATCAAAATAGGAGCTCTTCAAGGCAGGCATGTGTGAACCTACTTCCCAGGGTGTGGCCGACATGCACGATAAAATTAATCTGTCACACAGCAGTCCATTGGCTTGGATGCTTGGCGTGACGGTCTCATCAACACAAAATAGGTCCTCCTTCCTGAGTTGAACTACTGATCCCTGAGCCTGCACATACAACAAGCAAACCTCCACAGACAACAAACATCTGGTCACTCCCAACTACTAACACCTGCCCCACAAGGGCAGGCAAAGTCCAATATTGGCTAACAATTGCACTGTTCACCACCTCCATTAGTAAATGCTGGGTCAACTCCCCAGCTTAGTTCAACACCACCCCCCACCCCCCCAGCTCCAAGCCCACAGAGCTAATCCACCCCATCCTAATGGAGAGGGGGATGGGAAATTCTAGGATCATTTCTGGCACACGGTGATGGCTAAAAGGACTTACAATTAGTTGACAACGCATAAGACGCTGGTGGAACTCAGCGGGTTAGGCAGCATCTATGGAGGGAAATAGTCATTATTTTGGATCAAGAAAGAGAGAGGAGGTATAAGAAGGGTGGAGGAAAGGAGAGAGCTGTTTGGTGCTAGGTAGATCCAGAAAAGGATGGGTGCGAGGTGACGGGAACAGCAATGGTGGCACTAAACGCTGGGAGGTGATGGATGGAATTGACAAAGGACTGAGAGAGGTGACAAGATACAGAGAAGAGTGGGAGAAGGTCACCAAGTGGTAGTGTGTGTGGTAATGAGAAGATGGAGAGGGTGGAGGATGGGAAAGAGATAGGGTGACAGGGGCCAGGGAGATCAGGAGAAAAGAGAAAAGAGACATAGGGGCAGCAGTTACTTGAACCTATTGCCAGCTTGGAGACTACCCATTATGAAACTACACTGGCTGAGTTATTGACTAATGAGTCAGTATCCCACAATCCCACAAAACTGAAAGTGGAGTGGGAAAGTACCTGCGGAAATGTATTAAAATACAACTGGATCACTATTGTTCTCAAGGATAGAAACCCTTCCATCCAGTTCCACACCAATCTCGTTGACTTTTGTCAAGTTGTATTAAATGCCCCTTCAGTAAGGAGAAGAAACTTTTTAAGATAGTCATAGAAAAAAAAAAACAAATTCCATCTTCCCTGGAGGCACCCAAAGCTGCAAACAAGCAGTGTCAAACATGAGATTGGCGATTTGTTTCAGCTATGGACGAAAGTGGTCTGAAGGCTGGTTATTCAACTCCAGCTGGCCTTCAGTGATTCTCAGAGCTGCTGAATGCACATTTCTCAGAGCTAACTATTTAAAAGGTATGGTTTCCTCCACAGAGTTGTTCCAAGCAGCATGAACAGAGCAACAGTTCCTTAATAGGCTGAAAAATGTTCATGAGCTGCAAGCAATGAAATTCCAAACAGCAAGTAATTTTCAATCCACTTGAGGCTATTGGTATTGAGATTGCAGTGATATTAAAAGTCTACTTGAACGAGAATGGAGAAGCACTCAGCTCCTTTGGTTCTTTCAATGTGCATATTTCCAACAAATACAGGAACTCCACAATCTGCTATTACCTGCTGTTCTTGCATAGCCTTTGCAGTGTGTCCCATCTCATAGATAGTAGTTTCTTATCAGAGATGGTATTTAACTGATTTTATGCAATCACTGCACTATACTGTTCAATTGATATATATTAATGTCAGTGATCTAATACTTTTCAGTCACAGAATGTGCCCCTGTGTGATAGAGTCATGGAGTCATACAGCAAAAAGGGTATACAGGAAACAGATTATTCAGCTCACCACATCCACACTGACCAGTGGGCACTCATCTGTATTAGTGTCACGTCCTAGCACTTGGCCTGTAACTTGCCAAGCCAAGTCTCCAGGAGTGGCGAACCTACGGCATGCGTACCCAAAATGGCATGTGAAAAATGTTTTTAGCGCATGGCAGCAATTCTTTAAACCCCACGCACAATAAAAGGATACATAATGATCATCTTTACTGGAAAATGAAGCAGCAAATGAGTTTTTTAATCCCAAGTGGAGCGTACTGTTTCAAAAGATTAATATTAATAATTTTTGAACAGGTTTTCTAAAATGTTTCATTTATTTCTATCTCTCTCTGTTATACTCTTATTAAAAACAAAACAATGAATAGATGTAAATAAGAAACAGGGCTCATCCTCCTTGCTGTAAAAAGTCTATAATTATTGTTAATAATTCATTAATCTGTGAATACTTCTGATTAAAACTACTATGGCATAAAAGAGAAATTTTTTTTGGAAGATTATCACCAATTTGAGCACACACTCTCAAAAAGGTTCACCATGCTTTCTCTCGTCATTTCTAGCCATTGACTCTGCTTCCGCCACTTCATCAGGCCGTGTGCTTTCCATGTGCTTGCCACCTTCTGGGTTAAAAAAGTCCTCGCTAAATTGGCAATATGGTAGCACAATGGCCATTGTAATGCATTACAGTGCCAGCTATCTGGTTCAATTCCCGCTGCTGTCTGTAAGGAACTCTGTGGGACTCTAGGGGTCCTTCCACATTCCAAAGATGCAGGGGTTAGTAAGTTGTGAGTATACCATGTCATCATTGGAAGCATGGCAACATTTGCTGGCTGACCCCAGCGCATCCTCGGACCGAGTTGTTTGTTGATGCAAATGGGCCATTTCACTGTCTATTTCAATGTATATGTGACAAATACAGTTCAGTTCAAACTTAATTGCCATTCAACCATACATGAATACAGCGCTACTGTGGGGCAAGGTGCAAAACTCAGTACCAATAGTCACACACAGCACAAGGCAGATATGAGATAGCTGGTACATATAAGATATCAGTAATATACAGTTGCACAAAAAAAAATTGTCCAAGACCCTGAGTCCATGAGTGTTGCAGCAGCCTGCAGTTGAATATAGTAAGCTAGTCTTCTGCCGACCGAACACTGGGGGCAGCACCGACTCCAGTTTATACATAGCGCCACACTGCATCTGGTGGAGACGGCCAACTCCTCTTACAGCCTCTCTCCTAGGTGGCTGTAAGCAGGCGCCACTGCAGCTTCAGGCCTAGACCCCGCTAGGACCTAGACAACGCTGCTCCCCTGCCGTCCACCAATACATTAGTGTATCGGTCTTGCAGATTACCAATTTCCAACAGGGTCTTGTGATCATTAGAAAAACAACTAGGAAAATCACTTGCTGTTAGACTGCACACTGCCAGCAGGCTTCAACCTCCCCGACGCCTCTCTAACGCAGACAGCAGCACAATCTGCACCTAGTCCAGCTCCTTCAGTTTCTCCACCAATGAGCAACTTGCTGATGGGGTTGATTTGCAGTACTTTTAATTATTAATGTCCAGCAGGATATTGCAATTGTAAAACATACATTAAAAAAGGACAATAACAATTCTGGTCGACACCATAGAAGCTGCTGAGATTGAATGTTCCATCATCTTACCAGAAGGTAGAGCCGGGGATATGATAAAGCTAATCTTTAAATCTCTTACCCTTTGCCCTAAATATCCTTCTTTTTCTCTACCAGTGATATGGGATAGGCTTCTTTCTGTCCACACTATCTATATCCCTCATAATGTAAAATGCAGCTGTAAGTAACCTATGCAAAAGAGGCAACATACCCTGGCTGGGCACCTCATTAATTTCCTGGCTAAATGTTTCATATACCTCAATCATGTCTCACCGTAACCTCTTCTGCTTCAGGGAAAACAAAACTAACCTCTCCTCATAACTAAACAGTTCATTCGAGGCACCAACCTGGTGAATCTCCTCTGTACTCTCTCCAGATCTATTACATCTTTCCTGACTGAGGTGACAGACAATTAAACAGCCACTTCTGCCATTTCTCAGACGTTTTCAGCAACACATCTATCACACTGTAGCCTAAGGCTACCCTCCACACTGTCAACAACTCTGCCAAGCACTGTGCCATCTCTGAACTTACTGAGCGTGATCAACAATAATGAGACAGACTACAGGAAAGAGACTGTGTCAGAACACCAATCAAGCTTTACACATCAGCAAGACGAATGAGCTGATTGTTGACCTAACGAAGTGGGTGAGAAGAGGACATCTTCACGTTTCTGGGCACCGAAATCACCAACAACCTCACTTTATTGGATGCAAGCAGGAGTGGATGGAAGGGGCCTTGTCCTCGGTCATGGCCTGAATCCACAGTGTTGCCTGTTTGCAGCTGCTTGGAGTGAGGAGATGAAGCCGTTGCACTTCACTGGGGCAGTGTAGCATTGTGTCCTGAAGGGAGTCGGAGCTGCCCTCCTTAGCAGAAAACAAGCTCTGTTGTGGCCGACTGCAGATTTTTTAGCAGCATTCAATGGACTCGGGCCTCAAGCTGTGGAGTCACTTGATTTTTAGCCACTGGAGGAGAGGCGTCGGAGCTATCATAATCTCCCAAGGGAAGCATAGCACATTTGTGTGGTGACTGAAGACTTAAAATGGACTGAGGGGTCTGGACTTTACATATATTCTGTGGTGTTGTATCTTTACTGATATTCTATAAGGGTTTGTTGACTTCTATGCATCAAGTTGCGGGGGGAGGTGAGTGTCAGGACTCATGTTACACGATTGTGATATTACATGTGTGTACTTAATGTGTGTGACTGTTGGTAATTGTGTCTTTGTACTTTGACCCGTAGTAATGCTATCTTGTCTGGCTATATTCACAAGTATTCATATATGGTTAAGTGATAATTAAAACTTGAATTGAATGAAATTGAATTACTCCTTCACAATGTTGCAGTGATCATGAAGGTGCATCAGTATATTTCTATCCTGTGGCAGCTGAGAAGATTTGGCTTGTCCACAAGGATTACCTTGATGTTTGACAGATAACCTATAGGAAGTACTGTGATAGGTTGCATTTTAGCCTGGTGTGGCAACATCTTTGATCTTAATTGATGGAACCTGAAGAGCGTGGCAAACACTGGCCAGTCCTTCACAATCTCATCACCTCCTGCTATTGAGTCCACCTTCATGGTGTCTTGCTTCAGGAAGTCTAACGGGGTCATCAAGGATGCGTGCCACACTGACCAATCCCTTTCTTTTCCTTTCTAGCTTCTGGGAGAAGATATAGCAGTTTGAAAGCCAGGACATCTAGATTCAAGAACAGCTTCTTTCACACTGCTATCAGACCTCTTTCACATCCCCTTCCCAGTGGTGTCGCCAAGTTTTCAGAATCGTACCTCCTGTTACTTCAGCATTTTTTTTTGCCCTACAATCTTTGCACCATTCTGTTGTGTTCATTCTTAAATATAATGCAATATTGTTGCCATGGACTGTACACTGTTTATTCTGTGAGTTTCATGCAAATGAAGAATTTCATTGCATCCTAGTGTATATGACAATAAACTAATCTAATCTAATTTACATCCACACCAAAATTATTCATGTATTTTACAAACAGCAAGGATGCTCGCACCCATCTCTTTGGAACACCATTAGTCACAGGCATTCAATCACAGAAACAAGGCTCTACCATCATAGTTTAAACTGAAATAACTGCTGACGTAAAGCATTCGATGTGTATGGTCATGCACTTTGGTCGAAGAAATAAAAAGGTAGACTATTTTGTAAATGGAGAAAAAATTCAAAAATCTGAGCTGTAAAGGGACTTGGGAGTCCTAGTTCAGGATTCTCTAAAGGTTAATTTGCAGATTGAGTTGATGATGAGGAACAGAAATGCAATGTTAGCATTCATTTCAAGAGGACTAAAATATAAAAGTGAGTACGTAATGTTGAGGCTTTATAAAGCACTAGTGAGGCCTCACTTGAATTATCATGAGCCGCTTATCTAAGAAAGGATGTGCTGACATTGGAAAGGGTTCAAATGAGGTTCACAAAAATGATTCCGGGATTGAAAGGCTTGTCATATGAGGATTGTTTGTTGGCACTGGGACTGTATTCACTGAAATTCAGAAGAATGAGGGCTGACCTAATTGAAACCTATCAAATGTTGAAAAACCTAGATACAATCGATGTGGTGAGGTTGTTTCCTATGGTGGGAGAGTCTAAGTCCAGTGGACAAGCCTCAAAATAGATGGGTATCCTTTTAAAATGGAGATGAGGTGGAACTTCTTTAGCCAGAGGCTGGTGAAGCTGTGGAATTCGTTGCCATAGTTAGCTGTCAAGACTAAGTCTTTAGGTATATTTAAGGCAGAGGTTGATAGATTTTTAATTAGTCAGGGCACGAAAGGATTTAGGGAGAAGGCAAGAGATTGGGGCTGAGAGGGAAAATGAATCAGCCATGATGAACTGGTAGAGCAGGTTCGATTTGATAGGCCAAATGGCCTATTTCTTTGCTTTGAACTTACGGTCTTATAGTCTCTCATTACCAGGCCAAATTTGGATCCAATTTCCCAATTTGTCCAGCAACCCATAGATACTAAACTTTTGGGCCAGTTTCCAGTATGCAACTTTTACAAATGATTTATTGAAATCCACATCTACTGCAAAGCTATCAGAACTCTACAAAACCTTCAGTTGGATTGGTTAGATAAGATCTTCCCCTGACAAATTCCCATATTGGCTTACATTCATCAGTCCCTGCCTTCCTCTTTTACATTTTCCTGCCCACTATCCATAGACCCAACAGTCTGTCCAGGTGAAGCAGAGATTCACTTGTATGACTTCCAACATTACTGCATTGGTGCACACAGTGGTTTCATCTACGCCAGAGGACCCAAGCACAGATGGGTTGATGGCTTTGTAACACACCTATATTTATTCCGTTCAGTCTGCACGAGGAAAGCTGAGCTCCTCAATGCCTGCTACTTTAATTCTCCACCTCACGCCGACATGAAGGTTTGTGATTCCTGAGATTGTTAAAACGAGGCACATATTAAGCTTGAGAGAGAGCACTTCATCTTCTGTTTGGGAATGTTGCAGTTTTATGACTCAATACTGAATTCCATAACTTTGGTTAACTTGCTTTCTGTACAGAATGGGCTAGTCCACCTGTGATACCAGATCAGTTTCTCCTCTCTCCAATAGCACATCTTGCCATGCATGTTCTTTCAGCCTCACAGTTTGCAACTTTCCATCATAATACTACCCTAACTGATATATCAGATGTCTCATTTACAGCTGATCGCTATGGCAACCCTGCGCTCAATAATATTACCTTTACCCCATCCATCCTTCGCCACTCTCTCTGTTTTCACTCTCAACTGGTTTCTCCCCTGTCAGTTCAAACAAAGGTTTTTATATCTGAAATTTTAACACCGAGTCCCTTCCCACAGATGCTGCCTGGCCTGCTGAGTGTTTCCAACATTTTCTGCCTTAATTGTGGCATTGAAGTCATGCGTTATGTCTTTTTCTTTGTCTTGCACCAACAGTGAGTGAACAAGAGAAATGAGATAGAAGTCTAGTCAGGGATTATTGGAATGACATCAGGCTCAATGATGTTACTTTTGAGTATAACTAGTGCTTTTCACAGATTTGCTCTAATCTGTAATACAGGACAGGCCCAACACAGTAAGTGGTAGGGCTCGGGACTGTTGTAGAAATGAGAGTCCTAGGGTTACGCGTATGATGTGAAAACGATGGTTGATATTGTTAACTTCATTGGAAGAGAGCTACTGAGTGCAGGAGTGTTGATGTCATTTTACAGATGCACAATTTATGATAAGACCACATGTGGAGTATTGTGTACAGTTTTGGTCAGCCTGCTTGTAGGCAGGATGTGCAGAACAAATTCACCACGGTGTTGACTGGATTAACTTTAGTTATGGGGTGAGGCTAAACATGCTCAGCTTGAATTCTTCAAAATGAAGGAGGCCAAGGGGTGACCTTATACAAGTTTATAGAATCTTGAGGGGGGAGGTTAGGCGAATGGTCCTAATTGTTTTCCAAGGTTAGGAGAATCTAAAACCAGAGGTCATTGGTTTAAGTTGAGAGGTGAATCATTTTAAAAGGGAGCTATGGTATCCAGCCTTCCAGGCAATCTCAACCCATTGCAATTCACATATTGTTGAAACATGTCTATGGCTGATGCCATCTCCATGACTCTACACCCATCTCTGGAGCACCTGGACAGTAAAAAAAAAACTATGCCCGGCAGTTTTTTTTAATGGACTACAGTTCCACCTTCAATTCTATAATTCCAACTCATCTTAAAACTTCTAAACCTGTGACTCAACACCTCCATTTACAATTGGATCTTCGACTTCCTGGCCAACAGACTTCACTCAGTAAGGACAGGCAGCAATATCTCCACCACAATTACTCTCAACACTGGTGCTCCATAAGGCCATATCCTCACTCCCCTACCCTACTCCTTATGTACTCATGACTGCATGGCCTGATTCTGCACTAACCCCATCTACAAGCTTGCAGATGATGCCACTTTAGTGGGTCACATCTTAAATAACGATTATTTGGAGTACAGGATGGAGATAAAGAGTCTAGAGACATGGTGTCTTGATAACAATCATTCCTTCACAGTCAGCAAAATAAAAAAAAAACTGGTCATTGACATGCTTCTGTCTACATTAATGGTGCTGAGGTCAAGTGTGTTGAGTGTTTCAAGTTCACCACTAGCATGTCCTGGTGCAACCACATTAATTCTACAGTCAAGAAGGATCAACAATACCTCTATGTCCTCAGGAAGCTGAAGACATTTAGCATATACCCTTGACTTTCACCATTTTTTTGATTAGTGCACCATAGAAAGCATCCGGTCTTGATGCATCATGGTTTGGTATGGCTGTGAGCAATTGCAGAGAGCTGTGGACACAGCTCAGCACACGACTGAAACCAGCTTCCTCCCCATGGACTTTGTGTTCAGTTGTTACTGCCTCAGTGAAGCAGCCAGCGTAACTGAAGATCACATCCACCTGGGTGATTCTCTCTTCTCCCCTCTCCCATCAGGCAGAAGATTTAAAAAAGCTTCAAATCACGTACCACCAGACTCAAGGGCAGCTGCTATACTACAGTCATGAAACTATCAAATTGTACTACAAGATGAAATCTTGACCTTACAATCTACCTTATTTTGACCTTGCACCTTATTGTCCACCTGCACTGCATTTTCTCTGTACTGTAACAATTCATTCTGTTACTGCTATCAATTTACCTTGAGTCATGTCATTGCCATAATGAATTGATTGTTATGGACAGTATACAAGACAACTTACCAATTTACCAACTTTACTGTATAAAGGTTTAGACAGACAACGACCAAATGCAGGCAATAGGAATAGCTTCAATAGACATCTTAGACGGCATGGATGAGTTTGGTTCAGGGACCTGCTTCCATGTTATATAATTCTTTAACAATCGGAGTATGGTGAAGGCATTTTTTAATGTTTGATTCTCTTATTGCTGACCACATGAAGAGTGAAGATGCCTTGCACTTCAACACCACATAATTCCACTTAACTTTTTCATATTTGTGGTTAATTAATTTTGAAGAAAAGCAGACAGATATCACTGGCCAAACCACTCACGTTGTCACTGAATAACGATAACTCCGCTGAAAGATTAATGACTGCAATATAATTGATGCAAATTTAATGAACAGTTAATTACCAGGAAATAAGAGTAACTATTTGTAGCCACTAAATGTTGGAACATTTGATTGCCTCTTTAATTGCTTCAATCTTTTTTTGCACTGACTGTTATTCACTGTTCTTTTGTCAGTTGTTCTAATTTCCTCTGCTTCTGTTTATTTGTTATCTTTCATAGCAGAGGCGCATCATCTCATACACTACCCACCCATCCGCACCATCCAGGGGAAAGGTCTGTGCTTCCCACACCAACCTATTCAGTTATATTGGAACCTATAGACTTAGAATTGAAACAAGCTAGCGACTACTGAAGAGGGCAAACGATATTTTCCTCTTCAGCCTTGCAACTTTATCATTGGATAAATACTGTAGGAGACAAAGAATTGGGGAGGACATCCCAAAACTGATCAAAGTCAATTTCAAGCTGTTCTTCTGCATGGAGTCATCAAATCAACTTCTCACTGAAAACATCACATGCCAAAAAGTGGGTTTCAATATAGTAACAGTAAATGTTTTGGGAGCAAAGGGACCTTATTTTTTTTCTTTTTTCTGTCATCAGTTATAATTTATCTTCCTTGGCTTATTGTTGCTATACTTTTTTTTTGTTTCCGTTTCTGTGTTGGTAAAATTGGGGCTTGTCTCGAACCAAGTGAAGCTAGCTATTAATCAAGCACAGGCTCGATAAATTACAATAAAAGAAAAGAAAACTTGTTTCAGGAAACCTGAAATAAAAATAGAATATGCTGGAGATACTCATAAAGAGAGGCGATATCTATTGAAGGAGAAATAGAATTCAAGGGACCTTCATCAAAAGAGTCCTCATTTCACAGATGAAGCTAATTGGCATATAGGAGGGAGAATGGAAATCTGGCTGAATTGCGGCAAAACGAGAATCTGTCACTGAGCATCAGCAAAACCAAAGAGATGATAATTAACTACAGGAGGAGGAAACATGAGATAGTCCTCATCAGGGCATCAGAGGTGGAGAGGGTCAGTAACTTTAAATACCTTGGCATTAGCATTTCAGAGGATCTGTCCTGGAACCAGCACATAAAGAAGACACACCACTGCTTCTACTTTCTTAGAAGTTTGCACAGATTTGGCCTTTCACCTAAAACTTTCACAAACATCTATAAATGCACAGTGAAGAGTGTTTTGATTGAAAGACATTTCCTATCTCTCGCTGCTTCAATCCGACGCTCCAAACCACCAAAAGATACAGGAGCAGAATTAGGCTATTTTGCCCATCGATTCTGCTCCGCCATTTCATCATGGCAGATACAATTTTCTACTCAGCCCTGATCTCCTGCCTTCTCACTGTATCCCTTCATGTCCTGACCAATCAAGAACTTTCCAACGTCTACCCTAATTATGCAAAAGCACTTGGGTTCGCTCCACAGCTGCTTGTAGCAAAGAATTCCACTGATTTACCACTCTCTGCTTCAAGAAATTCCTCCTCATCTCCATTCTAAAAGAAACCCACTCTATTCTAAGGCTGTGTCCTCTGGTCTTTGACTCTCCCACCACAGGAAGCATCCTTTCTGCATCCACTCTATTAAAGCCTTTCACCATTCAATTGGTTTCAAAGATGTCACTCCTCATTTTTCTGAATTCCAGTGACCACAGGCCCAGAGCCATCAAGCGCTCTGCATATGACAAGCCATTCAATCGTGGCATCATTTTTGTGAGCCTCCTTTGAACTTTCTCCAGTTTCAGCATATCCTTTCCAAGATAAGGGCCCAAATTTGCTCATAATACTCCAAGACCTCTCCAGTGCTTTATAAATTCTCAACATTATATCCTTGCTTTTATATACTAGTCCTCTTGAAATGAATGCTAACATTGCATTTGCCTTCCTCACCATAGACTCAACCTTCAGTATAACCTTTAGGGAATCTTGCACAAGGACCTCCAAGTCCTTTCACACCTCATTTTTTGTGTTTTTTCTTTCCATTTAGAAAATAGTTGTTTCATTTCTTCTACCAAAGTGAATGGCCATGTACATCCCGTCACTGTATTCCATCTGTCATTTCCATGCCCATTCTTCTATTTGCGTCGAGGTCCCACTATAGCTTCTCTATTTCATCAAAACTATCTACCCTTCCACCTATCTACATATCATCTTCAAACTTTGCAATAAAGCCATGGGTTCTATCATCCAAATCATAGATATATAATGTAAAAAGAATTGATTCCAACAAAATATCCCATGGAATACCACTAGTCACCAGCAGCTAACCAGAAAAGGCTCCCTTTATTCCCAGTCTTTGCCCCCTGCCAGTCAACTACTGCTTTATCCATGCTAGAATCTTTCCTGTAATTCCATGAGCTCGTAACTTGGTAAGCAGCCTCATTTGTGGCACCAAGTACAACCTCAACCAATCCTCCTTTGTCTATTCTGCTTGTTATTTCTTCAAAGAATTCTAAAAGATTTGTCGGGCAAGATTCTCTCTTGAGGAAACCATGCTGACTATGGCTTATTTTATCATGTGCCTCCAAGTACCCTGAGACCTCATCCTTATAATGAACTTCAACATCTCCTCAATCGCTGAGTTCAGACTAACTAGCTTACAATTTCTTTTCTTTTGCCACTCTCCCTTCTTGAACACTGGAATGACATCTGTAATTTTCCAGTTTTAAGGAATCATTCCAGAATCTAGTGATTCTTGAAAGATCATTACTAATGCCTCCATGATTTCTTTAGCCACCTCTTTTAGAACCCTTGGTTGTGTACCATTTGGTCCAGCTGACTTATCTACCTTCAGACTTACATTTTCCCAAGAACCTTCTCCCTTGTAATGGTAACTTCACACACTTCTTAACAGCTGACACCTGGAACTTCCATTGTACTGCTCGTGTCTTCCACAGTGATGATGGATGCAATATAGTTATTCAGTTTATCCACCATTTCATTGTCCTCCAATACTACCCCTCCAGCATAATTTTCCACTCTTGCTTCTCTTTTATACTTTATGTATCTGAAAAAACTTCTGTTATCCACTTTAATATTGTTGGCAAGCTTACTTTTGTATTCCATCTTTACTTTCTTAATGACCTTTTTAGTTGCCTTCCATTGGCTTTTGAAAGTTTCCCAACTATTTTTTGCTCTATTGCATGCCCTCTCTTTGGTTTTTATGTTGGCTTTGACTTCCCTTGTTAGCTACATTTCTGTCATCTTTGGGATGTATATGTCCTGGTCCAGCCAGTGCTGCTCTACCCTCATCCCCGCAGAGTTCTTTCCCAATCAGTTCTGGCCAGCTCTTCTCTCCTGCCTCTATAATTCCCTTTACTCCCTGGTAAAACTGATACATCTGACTTTAGCTTCTCCTTCTCAAATTTAGGGGTGAATTGAATGCTGTTATGATTACTTTCCCTGAAGTGGTTCTTTTACCTTAAACTTTCTCATCAATTCTGGTTCATTGCACAGCACCAGCATCCAGAACAGCTGATCCCCTAGTGAGCTCAACCACGAGCTGCTGTTAAGGCCATTTCATAAGCACTGTAGAAATTCACCCTCCTGGAATCCAGCACCGACCTGATTTTACCAATCTCCCTGCATATTGAAATCCCCAGTGACTGGTGTAACATTGCCCCTTTGACATGTATTTTCTATCTCCCATTGTAATTTGTGGGCCACATCCTTACTACTGTCTGGGGGTCTGTATGCAACTCCGATCAGGGTCTTTTCACCCTTGCAGTTCGATTGATCTATCCACAATGATTCAACACCTTCCGACTCTACATCACCTCATTCCTATGCTTTGAGAGTTGCTTATGATTAGACTAAACTCCTGCCTCAGAAAGGACCTGGACCCATTACAATTTGCCTACTGCCACAATAGATCAATTGCTGATGCAATCTCAATGGCTCTTCATATGGCCTTAGACCACTTGGACAATATAAACACCTTTGTCAGGATGCTGTTCATTTACTGTAACACAGCACTTAATACCATCATTCCCACAATCCTGATTGAGAACAGTACCTGGGCCTCTGTACCTCCCTCTGCAATTGGATCCTCAACTTCCTAAATGGAAGACCACAATCTGTGTGGACTGGTGATAATATCTCCTCCTCGCTGATGATCAACACTGGTGCACCTCAGGGGTGTGTGCTTAGCCCACTGCTCTATCCTCTCTATATGCATGACTGTGTGGCTAGGCATAGCTCAGATACCATCTATAAATTTGTTGATGATACAACCATTGTTGGCAGAATCTCAGATAGAGACAAGAGGGCATACAGGAGCGACATATGCCAACTGGTGGATTGGTAAAGCAGTACCAGCCTTGCACTCAACATCAGTAAGATGAAAGAGCTGACTGTGGACTTCAGGAAGGGAAGGACAAAGGAACACACACCAATCCTCACAGACGGATCAGAAGTAGAGAGAGTGAGCAGTTTCCATTTCCTGGGTGTCAAGATCTCTGCAGATCTAACCTGGTCCCAACATATCGATGCGGTTTTAAAGAAGGCAAGACAGCACCTATACTTCATTAGGAGTTTGAAGAGATTAGGTATGTCAACAAATACACACAAAAACTTTTATAGATGTACCGTGGAGAGCATTCCGACAAGCTGCATCACTGTCTGGTATGGGGTGGTTGGGGGCGGGGGGTGCTACAGCAGAGGACCGAAAGAAGCTGCATAGGGTTGTAAATCTAATCAGCTCCATTTGGGTACTAGCCTACAAAAGTACCCAGGACATCTTCAAGGAGCGGTGTCTCAGAAAGGCAGCGTCCATTACTAAGGACATCCAGCAACCAGGGTATGCTTTTTTCTCACTTTTACCATCAGGTAGGAGGTACAGAAGCCTGAAGGCACACACTCAGCGATTGAGGTACAGCTTCTTCCCCTCTGCGATCCGATTCCTAAATGGGCATTGAACCAGTGAACACTACCTCACTTTTTTAATATACATTATTTCTGTTTTTTGCACGATTTTAATCTATTCAATATACGTAATTGATTTACTTATTTATTATTATTATTTTTTCTTCTTCTTCTATATTATGTATTGCATTGAACTGCTGCTGTTAAGTTAACAAATTTCACGACACATGCTGGTGATAATATACTTGA
The DNA here is from genome assembly GCF_030028105.1 of Mobula birostris. NCBI lineage: Eukaryota > Metazoa > Chordata > Chondrichthyes > Myliobatiformes > Myliobatidae > Mobula > Mobula birostris. The sequence continues at coordinate 19,412,858 of NC_092371.1, read as the reverse complement.
TTCTGATTCTGATTCAATTTTTAGCAACAGAGTAACACCATCCCCTCTGCCTTCCTGCTTGCTCTTTCGATATAATGTGCATCCTTGGATATTAAGCTCCCAGTTATAATCTTCCTTCAGCCATAAATCAGTGATTCCTACAACATCATACCTGCCAATCTGCAACTGTGCTGCCAGTTCATCTACCTTATTCCTTATACCATGTACATTCAAATATAGCACCTCAGACATGTATTCATCCCTTTCAATTTTATCCACCCTTTACATTGCAACTCATCCTGTCGACTGCAATTTTGCCCTATCAACAGCCTCTCCTCACTATACATTGTCTCCGTTTGTAAACCAGCTACCTCATCTTCAGCACTATTACCTGCCTTTCCTATGATACTTCTTGCATTGAAATAGACGCAGCTCAGGATACGAGTCACACCTTGTTCAACTTTTTGATTCCTAACTTTTTCTGAGGTCTTACATCTGCCTCAACAACCTCTCCACTAACTGGTCTGGAACTCTAGCTCCCATCCCCCTGCAGCTCTAGTTTAAACCCTACCATGCAGCATTAACAAACCTTCTCGCTAGGATATTAGTCCCCCTCCAGTTCAGGTGCAAACCATCCCTTCGGTACTGGTACAACCTTCTGTGGAAGACAGCCCAATGATCCAAAAAGCCCTCCCTCCTACACTAACTCTTTAGCCATGTATTAAACTGTATATTCTTCCTAGTTCTGGCCTCACTAGGATCACAAACCTGGAGTACCTGCCCTATAACTTAGCTCCTAATTCCCAGTACTCCCTATCCAGAACCTCGTCACTCGTCCTACCCGTATCATTGGTACTGACATGGATCACAATTTCTGCCTGTTCACACTCCAACTTAAGAATGCTGAGGACTTGCTCTGAGATACCCCAGACACTGGAACTCGGGAGGCAACATACCATCCGGGAATCTTGTTCTCGCCCACAGAACCCCCTGTCCATTCCCTGACTAACAAATCCCCTATCACTACAGCATGCCTCTTCTTCTCCCCTTCCTTTTAGATCACAGAGGCAAACTTAGTGCCAGAGACCCGACCACTGTGACTTTCCTCTGTTAGGTCACACCTCCTGACAGTAACCAAAGTGATATACCTGTTGTTCCGGGGGATAGCCACAGGGGTACTCTGCACTGGCTCCTTAATCCCTTTGCCCTTGCTGACTGTCACCCAGTTTCCTGTGTCCTGCACCTGGGGTGTTACTACCTCTCTATATGTCCTATCAGTCATCCCTTCAGCCTCCCGGATGACCTGATCCAGTTCCAGCTCCAACTCCTTAACATAGATTTTTGGAAGGTGCAACTAGATGAATTTCTTATAGTTGTAGTCATCAGGAACAACAGAGATCTCCCTGTTTTCCCAAATCCCTCGAGGAGCATTTCACCATCCTGCTTGGCATCTCTACTCTCCTAGCAGAGCGTATATAAAGAAGGGAAGGAAACAAAGCTTAGCCTACAGCTTTTCTTTTCTTTGATTTCTCTGACTGATGTCTCTATTCGCTGAAGCCTCAAAGAGTTAAAGCCTCAAGATCACCTCTCTGACTCTATCCACTAAAACAACAGCCGCTTAGACAATGACCACAGTGCTTGGCGCTGCTTTTATTTAATTTGCTCTTGCTAATCATTCCCAAATGCCGATTGATCGCTGGTCCAAGCTACTTTTGCCACCAGCTTCAAAAGGGCAACAATTATACCAGTGCCCAAGAAGAATAGTGTGAGTTGCCTTACAACTATCGTCTAGCCTCAGTACTTTTTATTTCTGTTTTTGCATTACTTAATTAACCCCCATTAAAGAGCACAGGAGGTGTCTCTGTTTAAGTTACTTGGAGGAATCGGCAGTAGCAGAACACTGCATTTGCAATGCCCATAGGATTGACTTTGACGGCATAAAACTACTGTGCCACACCAATGGCTTTTGGGACTGCCTGGAAAGGAAGCCATTGAAATAAAGCAAGAGGAAAAGAATTCTAGCAAAGACGAAGGTCTTGCTCTAAGCCAGAACTGGAATGCATTTGTAAACAAGGTGGGATAGTGGAAACCTGATTGGATGAGGACTAACCAATCAGGAGGGATGGACAATGGGGGTATAAATGGACTAGACATGCCCAGACATCATCCCCGATGAAAATAGCAGAGTTAAAATTGATACCTGGACCTGGCTGAATGTCTGAGAAGAGTTTATTTGTCATATACACCGGGAAAGCATTGGATCCTTTTTCCCTACTTACTTAAGTTAACTATTTAATATACAAACGTTTGTATATATTTACTGTAATTCAGTTTTCTTCTCTATATTTATCTTGTACTGCTGTCACAAAGTTAACAAATTTCATGGCATATGCCCGTTATATTAAACCTGATTAATATTCTGGTAATGGCCTCCTTTCACCACTCCCATTACTATTTCCATCTCTCAGCTCATCTCCCTACCGGTCCATCACTTCCTTTTGGTGCTCTCCCCTTCCCTATCTTCCATGGTCTTCTACCCTCTTCTATCAGATTTCCCCTTCTCCAGCCCGTTCCCTCTTTCACCTCTTCCTAGCTCTTTATTTCACCCCTCCCCCTCCCAGTTTCACCTATCACTAACCACGTACCTCTTCCTCCACTCCCCCCACCTTCTTGCTCTAGCTTCTGATCTCTTTGTTCCAGCCCCGACGAAGGGTCTCAGCCCAAACCATTGACTGTTTAGTCTTTTCCGCAGATGCTGCCTGGCCTGCTGTGTTCTTCCAGCATTTTGTGTGTGTTGCTTGGATTTCCAGCATCTGCAAATTTTCTTGTCCTTGATATTAATCCTGATTCTGGTTGCATCACACTCTAGTATGGAAACACCAATGCCCAAGAATGGAAAAGCCTACAAAAATAGTAGATACAGCCCAGTTCATCACAGGAAATGTCCTCCCCACCATTGAGCTAATCTACGATCAGTCCTGCCACAAGAAAGCATCATCCATCTTCAAGGATGCACACCATCCAGGTCATGGTTCTCTTATCACTGCTTTTGCTGGGAAAGAGATACAGAAGCCTTACATCCCACACCAGTGGGTCCAGGAGCAGTTATCACCCTTCAACCATCAGGCTTCTGAACCAATGTGGATAACTTCAGTCAACTCAACTCGGAACTGATTCCACAACACTGGACTGACTTTCAAAGACTCTTGTTTCCAATAGTACTTCTTACCTTTTTTAGTTATTATTAATAATATTATTATTTTCTTTTCTGCATTTGCACAGTTTGTCTTCTTTTGCACAATGGTTATTTGTCTGTCTTTGTATGTCATTTGCATTATGTCTGGCGGGAGGAAAAGATGGCAGCGCGACGCAGCGTGCACAGCTTTCTGGTGAAATGATATTGTATCTGTTAAATAGGAGCAGTGGACAATTCTGATTTGATGAAGACGGACGTGAGAAGCAGAGGAACATCTGGAGAAATTTCTGAAATGCCTGGTTCGCTGCTGTTGTTACTGTGTGATTGAGAATCTCCAGAAGATAGGCCCCAAAATCCCCGGCTTTGCCTGCTGCTGGCGACCGAGGTTGAGGTCGAAGCGTTCGTATAGAGATGGTGCTCGGTACTCGGTGTCGGAGAGCTGATCAGAGCTCGAAGTTTTTGGACAACTCAGAGTCGGACTGTGGTGGGGCATGGCAGGGAGAGTTTTCTTCCTTCTCCCGTCTGCGTGAGATGTGATACTTTCAAGAGACTTTGAACTTTTTTACTGTGCCATGGACTGTTCTGCATCAAGTTATGGTATTGTTGAACTGTTGTAACTATATGTTATAATTATGTGGTTTTGTTAGTTTTTCAATCTTGGTCTGTCCTGTGTTTTTGTGATATCACACTGGAGGAATATTGTATCATTTCTTAATGCATGCATTACTAAATGACAATAAAAGAGGACTGCGTGTCCTCATAATCTAATCTAATCTAATCTACTGTGAACGCCCACAAGAGCAGTGTATGGTGACATATATGTATTCTGAGGTTAAATTTATTTTTAACTTTGAACCTTGAACTTTTTAAAAAACTTGCAGAGTATTTCCAGTATATTGTGGTTTTATGGGCTAGAAAAGAAAACAGAGAACACAGAACAGGACAGCACAGGAACAGGCCTTTCAGCTGACAATGATGTGCTAAATTAACTAAACTAACAAGTAAACAGATAACCAAACTAATCCCTTCCACTTACCCAATGACCAAGTCCTTCCATGCTCTTCACATTCATGTACCTATCATAAATATTTCCATTATCACCCCTGTCAGTATATTCCATGCACTTGTCACTCTTTAATCAAAAGAAACTTGCCCCTCCCTATCTCCTCTGAGTTCAATCTCCCACCTTGAATGCATCTCCTGCAGTCTTAGACATTTCAAATTTGGGGAAAAGTTATGGGCTATCTACTCTATATACACCTCTTATAATCTTATAAACTTCCATCATGTCACCCTTCAGTTTCCACCATTCCAGAGGAAGCAACCTGAGTGTTTGTTTGGCATTGTCAGGACTTGACGGTTAATGTTGCCTACTGTACGCCACTCCTCATTGGCGGGAAATGGGCTGCAAGGAAGGTCCTTCAGTTCCATCCCTCCTCTGGGGATTGTGAGGTTTTCTTTTCCAGTTAAATGCTCAGAAACCCTTAGATAATAATTTAATAGCACAGGACTTCAGTAAAACATTAGGGAAAATTGCTAAGAGGACCAGAGATTGAGACAATGTGAATTTAAAATAAATAATGGCTCCCTCTGTCTAAGTAGACAATGGATGCGCCCGGTTTAGGATTCAATTGGGTGTGGAACAGCATCGACTGTGGCTGAATAAGCCGATTCTTGAGCGGCAGTCCTTGGCACAGCTGCTGCACACGAAGGCTGATGGCTGCGGCTGGGTAGTCACTGCCTCAGCTTTCCTTCTCTCTCTTCTGTCCGACCACAGTCGAGTTTGTTTTCCCTCTGCATTGGTAATGCCTGTACGTACAGCCTGTCGCCAGGTGCAGCGATTTGCAGCTGTCTCTTCTCAAGTGTCCACCCTGATATCAGCAGACTTCAGGTCACGTTTACAAACGTCCCTGTAACGCAGCAGTGGGTGCCCTATGGGCTGGGATCCTGCGGCAAGTTCTCCGTATAGGATGTCCTTGGGGATGTGGCCATCCTGCATGCGGCGCTCGTGGCCAAGCCGGCGCAGTCGTCGCTGTGTGAGAAGGCCATACATGCTTGGCATGTTGGCCTGGTCCAAGACAATCTTGTTTGGCATGCGGTCTTTCCAGGAACTGCCCAGGATCCTACGCTAGCACCGTAGTTGGAAACTGCTGAGGTGGTGCTCTTGGCACGCGTAGGTTATCCAACTCTAGCTACCATAGAGAAGAGTACTCGGTACGCAGGCTCTGTACACTGCAATGTTGGTGGCTGTGGTGAGCTTGTTATTTGTCCACACTATCTTTGACAGCTTGGCCATAGCAGCGGCGGCTGTCCCTATTCACCTGTTGAGCTCTGGGTCGAGGGACAGATGGGCTGGAGACTGTCGATCCTAGGTAGGTGAATTCATCTACCGCTTGCAGGGTGTGGTAGCCGATGCTGATGCTGGGGGCTTCGCTGACGTCCTGGCCCATGATCTCTGTCTTCTTCAGACTGATGGTGAGGCCAAACTCTTGGCAAGCATGTGCCAGGGAACTGACTAGCCTCTAGAGACCAGACTGTGTGTGTGACGCCAGGACGGCATCATCAGCGAAGAGTATCTCCTGGATCAGGACCTGACGCACTTTGGTCTTTGCTTTGAGGCCTACAAGGTTGAAGAGCTTGCCTTCGGACCTAGTGTGTAGGTACACTCCGTCATCAGATGTCCTGAAAGCGTGCAACACTACAAGGGAGAAGAAGATCCCAAAGAGTGTTGGGACAAGGATGTAACCCTGCTTCACTCTGCTTTACTCTGCTTTGGATGGGGAAGGGCTCTGAGGATGATCCATCGAATTGTACTGTCCCCTGCATGCCGTCATGGAAAGGGGCAATGAGATTCAGCAGCTTTGAATGTGAATTTAGACAACAGGATTATCCTTTAGCAATATATTAAACCATGGTCCAGGTAGCTGCAGTTAATGGAACAATCCGAGGTGAACAGGGTGTGGCTGCGTTACACTGTGGCTGTTTTCTGAAATCAATACAGTCACGCTGGAAATGCCCACCAAGTCAGGCAGCCACAGTAGACAGGGATGTATGGTTAATGTTCCCAGTCAATCACCTTTCAGCAGATAAAAATTGCAGAGAATGAAGTGAGAAGAACAAAAGGACTCCCTGTGACAAGGTGTAAGCAAAGAAGACAGAGTGACAGAGACGGTTGCTGTGGGAGAGGGGCGAAACCTTGTAATCACAACAGATGTGTTTGGGGAGATGGAAACAGATGGCAATGAATAAGGAAAGGTGGGGAACTGATGGATATTCACTGTCCAGGGCCAAGTTGGAAGTTGTTAAACTCACGTTTTAAGCATGGCAAAAAGAAAATCATCAAAGGTCCAAAATGATTGCTGCTAAACTCAATACTTCCAAGCACAGCAGAAAAAGAAGTTAAAAACCCCAGATGGTAGCTTTGTTCATCCACTTGATTGAGATAAATAACACTGTCCATGTGATACCACAACTCTGTAAGATATAGGAGCCAAATTAGGCCATTTAGCCCATCGAGTCTACTGCATCATTTTTTCATGGCTGATCCAATTTTCCTCTCAGCCCCAATCTCCTGCCGTCTCCCCGCATCACAACATGCCGACTAATCAAGTATACACACAATGGCTAGACCTCCACAGCTGCCTGTGGCATTGGATTCACAGATTCACCACACTTTGGCTAAAGAAATTCCTCCTCATCTCCATTCCAATTGCATATCCATCTTTTCTGAGGCTGTGTCGTCTGGTCCTAGACTCCCACTACATAGGAAATATCCTCTGCATATGGAGAAGCCTTTCAACATTCAATAGATTTCCATGAGATTCTCCCTACCCCATTCTTCTGAGTTCCAGTAAGCATAGGTCCAGTGCCATCAAAGGTTTTTCATGGACCTCTTTAGAGCAATCTCCAATGTCAGCACATCCTTTCCGAGTTATGGAGCCCAGGACTGCTCACAATTCCATTGAGGCCTCACTAGTGCCTTATAAAGACTTAGTATTACGTCTTTTCTTTTATATACTAGTCCTCTAGAAATGAATGCTAACATTACTTTACCTTCCTCGCCACCAAATCAACCTGGAAACTAACATTTAGGGAATTCTGCATAAGGATTCCCAAGTCCCCTTGCACCTCAGATTTTTCAATTTTCTCTCCATTTAGAAAAGAGTCTATGTTTTTATTTCTTCTACCAAACTGCATGACCGTACACTTCCTGACTCTATTCCATCTGCCACTTCTTTACCTATTCTGTCTAAGTCCTTCTGTAGCTTCTCCGCTTCCTCAAAACTACCTGCACCTATCTTTATTTTGCCTGCAAACTTGGTCACAAAGCCATGAATTCCATCATCCAATCATTGACCTATAAAGTAAAAAAGCAGTTCCGTCACAGAGCCCTGTGGAATGCCACTGGTCACTGGCAGCTAACCAGAACAGGCTCCCTTTATTCCCATTCTTTGCCTCCTGCCATTCAGCCAGTGCTCTATCAATGCTAGTATCTTTCCTGTAAAACCATGGGCTCTTAGCTTGTTACATAGCCTCATGCGTGGCACCTTATCAAGAATACAACATCCACCGATTGTCTATCCTGCTTGTTATTTTGTTAATGAATTCCAATAGATTTGTTAAACAAGATTTTCCCTTAAGGAATAATGCTGACTTTGGCCTAATTTATCATGTGCCTCCAAGTACCTCAAAACCACATCCTTAACAATTGACTCCAACACCTTCCCAACCACAGAGGTCAGACTAACTGGTCTATAATTTCCTTTCTTCTGCCTCCCTCCCTTCTTAAAGAGTGGAGTGACATTTGCAATTTTCCAGTCATCTGGAACCATCCATTGATTTCTGAAAGATCATTACTAAAGATTCGCCATTCCTCCTCATCTCTGTCTGAAGAGGTGTCCTTGCATTAAACCATAAGACACAGGAGCAAAATTAGGCCATTCGATCCAATGAGTCTGCTTCCCCATTCTATCATTCGGATTTATTATCCCTCTCAACCCTATTCTTCTGTCAGCTCACTGTAACCTTTGATGTCCTTACTAATCAAAAACCTATCAAACTTCACTTTAAATATATTCAATGACTTGACCTCCACAGCCATCTGTGATAATTAATTCCAGAGATTCACCCACCCTCTGGCTAAAGAAATTGTTCCTCATCTCTGTTCTAAAATGAATCCTTGTATTCTGGGGCTGTGCCTTCTCGGCTGAGACTCGCCCACTATAGGAAACATCTTTTATACATCTACTCTATCGAGGCCTTTTACTATTCAATTAATTTCAATGAGATTCCCCATCATTCTTCTAAACTCCAGCAAAGACATGCCCACAGCAATCATATACTGTTCATGTGGACTTTCGTTCCCAGGATCATTCTTGTGAAGCTCCTCCGGACTCTCTCCAATGTCAGCACATCCTTTCTTAGATAAACTGCTCAAAGCTCCCAACAATACTCCAAGTGTAGTCTGACTAAAGTCTCAGAATTACATTCTTACTTTTATATTCCAGTCGTCTCTAACAGAATGTTAATTGCATTTGCCTTCCTTGCCACTGACTCAACCTGCAAGTTAATCCTTAGGGAATTTTGCAAGAGGACTCCCGGTTTAGGATCATGGAAGCACAGCAGCTGTTGCAAAACATCACAGACAGGTAACTGGGAAATACTCAAATATGAGTACTAGGAGACAGAAAGAGCTGGCGGCAATTGTACAGAATTTACTCCTCAGCCTCATTCCTTGAAGAATCTTTTTTCAGAGTTGTCTCCATGATGGTCAACTTGTTCACCTTCTACTTAATTGTATGATTTATAATAGTTTGTAAGTAAGAATTTTACTTGTGGTTTGCAAATACTAAATTATAATCTCTTTGAATCTACTCCAAACAAAATGTACTCGATTTAAAATAAGTTAAATGTGTATAATCTACTTTGTTGGATGGAAATGTCTCCTCCTAGGTTGGGAGCAGAGACCCACCTTTAAAAAGCAGCAATTGTTGACAGCTAATCCTCTTTGGAAAAGAGACAATCATGGTGAAGTAAACTAGGCTCTGAAATATAAGTTGGTACCCTAAACTGACTATACTAGTAGACACTTATGACATATAACACTTAAGGCTTTGACTTAAGTTTAGAACTTTAAAAAAGTACAGGCACTGCGAGATTTAAAACAATAGCGTTGTTTTCTATTTCACCTAAATCTCAAATTTAAAAGCAAAATCAGAAATATCCTGCAGGTTATACAGCATCTTTGAAGAGAGAACACCTGAGTTGAAGTCTCAGCCTGAAATATTGGCTGCTTTACTCCCCTCTAGAAAGACGCTGTCTGTCCTCCAACATTGTTTTTGGTATCTGCAGAAGCTCTTGTGCCTATAATAATATGAGTTACTGACATTTTTTTTATCAGAACTGACTATCTATTTATGTATTTATCTGTCTATCGAGCTACAGCATGGAACAAGCTTTTCTGGTCATTCGAGCTGCACCACCCGGCAAGCCCTGGATTTAACCCCGGCATGATCATGGAACAATTTACAAGAAACGATTAACCTACCAACTAGTACATCTTTGGACTGTGGGAGGAAACTGGAGCACCTGGAGGAAACCTACACAGTCACGGTGAAGAACGTACCTACTCCTTACAGGCATGGGCGGGATTTGAACCCAGGTCACTGATACTGTAAAGGGTTGTATGCCAAGTTCTAGTTGGGGGGGAACCTCATTGAAACTTACTAGATATTGCGAGGCTTGAATAGAATTGATACAGCAAGGATATTTTGATTAGTAGGGGAGTATAGGAACCAAGGGCACGGCCTCAGAACAAATTCCTTTATAATTGAGATGAGGAAGAACTTCTTGAGCCAGAAGGGTGGAGAATCTGTGGAATTCTTTGTCACAAAGCGCTGTGGAGACAAAGTCATTGGATGCACTTAAGGCAGAGCCTGATAGACTCATGATTGGCAAAAGGTTTAAGTGTCATTGGGAGAAGTCAGAAAAATGGCATTGAAAAAAATCAGCTATGATTGAATGAAAAAGCAGACTCAATAGGCCAAATAGCCTAATTCTGCTACTATATACTACTTTCAAATCCCTTACTCACTCTTCCTTCAGTTAGTCCTGACGAAGCCTCTCGGCCTGAAACGTCGACTGCACCTCTTCCTAGAGACGCTGCCTGGCCTGCTGCGTTCACCAGCAACTTTGATGTGTGCTGCTACTATATAGTATGGTTTAAATTGGAGTGAGACACAAAAATGCCTTACACGAGGAACAGACACACAACAATTCAACAAGCCAAATTAAGTGGCTTTCTTTGATTTATTGTTATTCTTTGGATGTTAAATTTGAAACTGGCTAAGTAAAGTCATTTTATATTTAATTATCCTGCTTGGAGTGTTAAACCGAAGCATGCGCACCGTGAAAATTATTTTCATGCTGCATCAATAGAAGCTGTGGACATCCATGGCATCAGTTGTCTGGGATGGAACATTCATCCAAAACTTCCATGATGAGCCTTTAAAACTGAGATGACAAGCAATCTCCGTTAACCAGAGAGTGGTGAATTTATGCAACTTGCTGACGCAGTGCTGTGCAGACCAAGTCTTTGGTGTGTTTAAGGCAGAGATTGACACTTCTTGATTGATAGGGGGGTTTGGGGTTAGGGGAAAAGGTGGGAGAATGGAGCTGAAAAACATCAGCATAAAGTGAATACTCATGCAGACTTGATGGGCCGAACGGTCTCATTCTGCTCCAATGTCTTGTGTCCTTTTGACACAGAAATGAGAGTGAGTCACTGCTGTTGTCTCCAGTTGATATCTTGATTTGAGGGTTACTTGTTGACATTGGCAAAGAATGCAGAAAGAGAAAAATAACCCAGTGAAAAGAAAAAATCATTTGACAAAATATTCATTAATAACCAGAGATGATGGCTGTGTCTCACTATTGGATTGTTTCACAACTGGCAAACACCTGAAGCATCCAGAAGGGTTTAGCAATTCACACCCTGCTCCTGCCATCATTGCCCACTGCAGCACTTCCATTTGTGCTGATGGATTGCACTGCAGCAGAAATCATCTCATGACAAATGCTCTACAGCAGCTCATGATCCCCTGCTGAGGAACCAGTTTATTTTGCTTTATTGAATGACAAATTGAGAAGTTGGAAACTACAACAGCTCTATCCGAGTTGCCACGGTAGCCTTCCCAGTGTGAATTCTTAACACTCTTATCTCTGACTAGAGGATTCCTGTGAATGGATGGTGGCCACCTTAACTCACCAAGTAATCACTCTGCCTTGAAATCGAGTGCGGCATGCAGAATTGACAATCTTCACATTAATGTCTGGCTGTCAGTAAACTTGAGTAAATAACTTTAAAAAAATTCAAGCTTACTTGCATGTCCACTATTTCAGTATAGTAACACTGACAACTTTACATTTTGTTTACTTTCCGGGCTTTTCCTTAGTTCATGTTTTTCTTTTGGATTTTGTGTATCTGATGCTACATTATGTGCCTGTGATGTTGCTGCAAGTAATTTTCTCATTTCACCTACAAATAGATATACTTGAGCATATGACAATAAAATTAATTTCAGTCAGGAAAGATGTTTATTTCTATTTAACAATTTCAATTGTTGCGTATCAATGATTGCAAAGAAGGCACAACAGTGGCTATATTTCATTAGGAGTTTGAGGAGAATTCTCATATCATTCCTCAGCATTCAGGAAACCTTCAAAAAGCGATAACTCAAAAAGGCAGCATCCATCACTAAGGAGCCTCATCATCCAGAACATGCCCTCTTCTTATTGCTACCATCAAGAAGGAGGTACAGGAGCCTGAGAACACACACTCAACACTTTAGCAACATCTTCTTCTGCTGCACAATCATATTCCTGAATGGACAATGAACCCATGAACACTTTATCAATATTTTTCCCTCTCATTTTACAGTACTCATTTACTTTATGTTTTTACATATACCTCTTATTGTAATTTAGTTTTTAGTACAAAGTATTACAATGTACTGATTCCGCAAAATAATAAATTTCACGACATATACCGGTGATATTAGACCTGATTCTGAAAATATGCAAATAATTTTCACTGAGGAATTTAGATGAGGCTTGTGTAACAATGAAAAGGGAATGTTTTATTGCCTGCTGGTTGTAATTCTATTTCCAAGATCAATATTACATCCATTAAACTGCAGCTAAGCCTAGTAACTCCATCGCCTGGACAGATCCATCTTTATAATGACTGGTTTCAACACAGATGATCCTCCTTGAAATGTATTTTTCTTGCAAGTGTTTAACATATTCATAATGTTGTTACTTCTCAATAGTCTTAAGCAGCATTAAAACTATTTGTCAAAGGGCAAAAGAATATGAAGAACAAAAGTAAAATGCTGAAAGTACTCAGCAGGCCATGCAGCATCTATGGAGGGAGAAATAGTTACTGTTTCAAATCATTGACCTTCCATCACAAGTGCTGAAGGTAATTGACCCAAATTACGAATTGGGTTTGCTCTCTCTGCTTGTCTCTTTCTGTTTCGCAGGATGCATGTCTCATGCTCTGCTTTAGAAGTTCAGGAGCATACTAACTAACTTTGCTGTCAAGGACAAACACCTATCTATAAACACAGAGGATCTGTGAGAGGAGAATCTGGTGTGCTTAAAAAGTGCTTCGGGGGTCCAGCTGACTCCAGCTATAAAGCTAGGTTTGCCGTGTGGCGTTAGCTGAGGTGAACATTCTCGAAGCACAAGGTGCTTTCAGTTCATATTTTGCTCTCTGCTGGTGGGCTGAGGCTCATCTGCTCTTGGCTGCACTACAATGGCAAATGACTTTGAAAAAATGGCAAACTGTCCAGACCAGGTGGAGGATTCACTGTGTCTAGTCGGTGCCAAAGCAATCCTGGTGATTGGACAAGATTTATGCACAGGTTCATCATTAAATCACCATCTGCTTCTTGCTATTCTACCCTTATCACAGTCAAACATGACTTAGAGAAACAAACAGATTCCAAGAAGCACAAAAAGTACAGAACCATGCCTCAACTTCTCCTCTTCTCATAACTCAATAAATATGTCCTCTTCAAGTCTGGACAACTGGTATTAAATCAGCTTATGTCTTTTTTTTTTGCATTCCAGGACATAACATTCGATTGGAGGGTACTTGTGCATAGATTTCCTCACCTTGTGTTGATTATTTTACATTAAAGCTGTGTACACAGGCATACAGCACAGAATTAGGCCCTCGTACACAGAAAGTCTTTACTGACCATTTCACAAATATTAAATCATATGCTAATATTCTGACACATCCCTTCCCATCATAGAAAGTACCTATATGAGGTGCTTCTGAAGGAAGGCGACATCCATCAAATATCCCTTGCAGGAAAATGAGTCCAGAAAGCCACGCCACCTGATTAAAGTGCAGCTATTTCCCTTCAAAAAATCAAGATATTCCTTTCAAACAATCCGGAACCCTAAACACTACTTCAGTACAGCAACACTAGGACCACCTTGGGTTATGTTTGGTAACTCCAAAACATAAAACTAATCAAAATAAAAACACGGAACCAGGAGATAATTGGTGTATGTTACTGACAGGTGAGATTTGTGGCTGTGAAACCATCTCAGGTTCTGGGACCTACTCCACGGTGGTTGTAGGTGTTGACTCTGGGACTGTAGGAAGTGACTCTGACAGCTCTGACCACCTTTCTTCTCTAACAATTGACGTTGCTCTCCTCGATTGATCAATGTGTCATCCAGGTGATATTAGAAGCAAACACAAAATACTCTGCAGATGCTGGGGTCAAAGCAACACTCACAACACGCTGGAGGAACTCAGCAGGTTGGGCGGCATCCGTGGAAACATTTCGGGCCGGGACCCTTCGTCAGGACACAGGTGGTATCAGACGCAAGTTTAGAGAGTGATCCACTCAATTTTTCTGAATACCTACTTTTGTTCACCATTGTAGTCTCTTGTCAGGACTGCTTGCTCATTTCAGGAGGTTCGATTTGCCTCAGCTGTTCATCCTGCATAGTCCTTCTGAGATTGGGTTTGAGGAGATCCAAGTCTGAGCACAAGGGACAACCCAGGAATGGCATAGCTGGTGAGTTCTTGGATATGGAGTGTGCTGCATTATGATATGCAAGGAGGAAATTGGCAAACTTCAGAATTAGTGTTAGTGTAGCATGTTCTGCTACCATTTCTCTCAGAGCATTCTTCAGACTCTGGACAAATTTTTCCACCAAACCACTTGAAGCCGGATGTTACAGTACAGATTTAATGGCTTATTCCCTTATTTTTCAGGAATGACTGAAACTGTTCCACCAAAAGCTGTGGCCCATTGATCCATTGTCACTGGTCACCAGTCCCCGAACAACAGTGTGCGAGGCAGTAGTGGATGCGATTGAGAACACTTCTGGCCATTTTCGTAGCTGCATCTACTACTACTGATATATTTGTACCCATGAATAGTCCAGCAAAATCTACATGAATCCTTCTCCAGGACAATGCAGGCCATTTCACTCTCAGCTTGGATGTTACAACAACTCTCGGTGCCCACCTAAGGTAAACTCCATCACTAGTATGTTCATCCCAGCGACAGTAAACATAGGGTAACTGCAATTTTTGTTGCACATTCCAGCCATGTTAAGACCTGAGACAGTGAGTGTATTATTTTATTTTCTGGGTTTACCGTTGGACCTTCTCAGCCATAACAGGGAGACTTTCAATTTGCATTAGGGGTATTACATCAAGAGTAATGTTCTCTTTTGTAAATTTTTCAGCTATTTCCTTTTCCAAGGGTAACTGGGACAACCCATTAGCATTTCCATGATTAGTTGTCCTCTCGAATTCAAACTTGTAATTGAGCCAATCTCTGCATTTGTGTTGCTGCTGTTAGTGAAACGCCTTTCCGTGCATTGAAATTGGACACTAATGGTTGATGATCACTAATGAGAGGAAACTCTCTCCAATACAAGTACTAGTTGAAATATTTTACATCTCAGATAAAACTCAAGGCCTCTCTCTCAATCTGTATTCAATTTTTCTTCGCAGTGGTAAGAGAACGTGATGCAAATGGTATGGGCATTCACTTCCATCACTAATAACATGCCTCATGACTGCATCTATACTATAAGGCAGGAGGTCACAAGCAAGATTCACTGGACGATGTGGATCACAACGTGTGAGTACAGTGTCTGACTTTACCACTTATTTTACCTTTTATAAGGCCACCTCCCACTGCTTTGTCCATTGACATTTCTTCTTGATCTGTAGTAATGAGTTCAAGGGGTGGAACACAGTAGCCAGTTTTGGCAAGAATCTGTTATAATAATTGATAAATCCTACAAAGGACCACAACTGTGACACAACTTTTTCCCTGGAGCATCCATCATGCTTGAAATTTCTCAGCACACTTGTGTAATATTTGTGCATCAATAGTGTGACCACAATAAGCGATGCTTGCTTTAACAATTTCATACTTGTTGTATTATGCTCTGAGCCCATAATCTTCTAATCTTTTTGACACTTTTTTGATATTTTGGAGATGCTCCTTGTCATCCTCACCAGTAACAGTTTTGTCATCCAGGTAACATTGATTGCCTAGACAGCCTTGCTGCACCTGGCCCATAGCCTTCTCCTAGAGTGCAAGTGTACTACTCCAAAATAAGCCTATTGTAGTGATAAATCCCTTTGAGTGTTTATGCTGTGAAACATTTTTGACTCTTCCATTTCCATCCGTAGGAAGACCTGAGCTAAGGTCATTTTGCTGAAATGTTTTCTTCCAGAAAGGTTTGCAAAAAAATCCTCTATCCTGGGCAAAGGGTATTGGTTTACTTTTAGTACTAAGTTTATGGTGACCTTAAAATCCCCACAGATCCTGACAGGCTCATTCATCTTGCCTATTGGAACCACATGGGCTCTACTTAACCTTGGAAAGAATTCCTTCAGCCCTCATGTGATCTAACTCACTGGCTATTTTAACACAGATGGTAGAAGGAAGTGGACGGGCTTTGCAAAACTTGAGTATGTCATTTTCAGTTAACTCTATTTTACTCTTGATATGTGTGAGTTTTCCTTGAAAATTGTTGTGGCATCATTCAATAACTTTCTTAATATACTTCCAGTTGACCGCTTGCAGGGGATGTGGACATATCTCCAATCAGTTTGTAGTTGCCTGAGTCAATCATGACCCCATATTGCTGACACTCTTTTTTTTAACCACATACAATCCCAATATGGGTTGTTGGTTGCTGTATTTCACTGTTACAATTGTCATTCCAACAGGAGTTATCTTTCCTCCTGTGATCCTGTGATCACATAAATGAGTATTACAACCAGGGATTCTGATCCATTTAACTGAATATTTCTTTGTGAATCACGTACTCCTTTTTCCACAGTAGAGCCAAAACAACAGGGAAAACTGGTAAGCATGAAAAACTAAAAATTCAAAACCTGAAATAACAATAGTTCAAAAGTCCTTTCTTGCTCAGTACTTAATTGAACCACCTCTCATCTCTATTACAGTCAATAGTCTTTTTAGATAAGCCTCTATTACAACATCTAAAACTTTAACAGACTTCAATAGATGTGCACAGGAAAGTATTATTGACTGGCTGAATCATATCCTGGTATGGAAACACCAATGCCTTGAATGAAAAATCCTACAAAAAGTAGTGGATAGGGCCCAGTCTATCACGAGTAAAGCACTTCCAATCATTGAGCACATCTACATGAAATGCTACCATTCAGACTCATTTTGTGCAGCCAAACCAGTGTCTAGTTCCATTTTAATTAATTTGCCATTCACTACTCGTGTAAGCCCTATTGCTAGTCTATTGCTAGTTTTCACATTATAAATCTTCAGGCTACTTAGTCCTGTGTTAATCTCATCATAATCAGATTTTTAGTATACAGATTAGTGCTGTTTTTGAAGCTGCAACTTGACTTTTTATCTTTTTCTCTTCCATGTGCAATCCACTTATTTCAGACTGCTTGATATGCTCTTTCTGTGTCCTATTCTGTTGTATTTTCTGCAAGTTTGGCCTTTAAACTTGCATTAGTCTGGTGTATGTGAGCCCATTCACAATGGTAATACAATTTGTTTGGGCAAGCAGGTTTCTGTTTAGACATTGCAATTTTGTTCACACTCGCTTTCATTCCTGCTACAATTGACTGTTAGTCAATTGTGTCTCTATCTATAGTTTTCCATCGATACGATTTTAGTAATTCTTTTAAATGTAAGTTATGCTTCTGTAAGAGCCATTCCTGAACGTTTTCTTGTAAAATTCAAAAAACTAAATGATCCTTCAGTGCATCATTAATCCCATCACTAAACTGACAATGCTCAAACAGCTTCACCAGTCATTGACAGTGGGCATGCAGGTACAGCAGGCGGTGAAAAAGGCGAATGGTATGCTGGCATTCATAGCAAGAGGATTCGAGTACAGGAGCAGGGAGGTGCTACTGCAGTTGTACAGGGCCTTGGTGAGACCACACCTGGAGTATTGTGTGCAGTTTTGGTCCCCTAATCTGAGGAAAGACATCCTTGCCATAGAGGGAGTACAAAGAAGGTTCACCAGATTGATTCCTGAGATGGCAGGACTTTCGTATGATGAAAGACTGGATCGACTAGGCTTATACTCATTGGAATTTAGAAGATTGAGGGGGGATCTTATTGAAACGTATAAAATCCTAACGGGATTGGACAGGCTAGATGCAGGAAGATTGTTCCTGATGTTGGGGAAGCCCAGAACGAGGGGTCACAGTTTGAGGATAAAGGGGAAGCCTTTTAGGACTAAGATGAGGAAAAACTTCTTCACACAGAGAGTGGTGAATCTGTGGAATTCTCTGCCACAGGAAACAGTTGAGGCCAGTTCATTGGCTATATTTAAGAGGGAGTTAGATATGGCCCTTGTGGCTAAAGGGATCAGAGGGTATGGAGGGAAGGCTGGTGCAGGGTTCTGAGTTGGATGATCAGCCATGATCGTACTGAATGGCGGTGCAGGCTCTAAGGGCCAAATGGCCTATTCCTGCACCTATTTTCTATGTTTCTATGTTTCTTTAATTCATCCACGTATACTGAAATGGGCTCCATTCCACTTTTGAAACCTAAAAAGATTTTGCAATCAACAGTGGTTTTGGTTCTAAGTGTTGCTGCACCACTTTCACAATTTCAGCAAAGCCTATTTTGGCTGGTTTAATTGGAGCAGTCAAACCTCTAAGCAAACTGTATGCCTTTAAACCCAATGCACTCAGCTAAGCTGGTGCTTATTTCTCATTGGCTATTTAATTTTTCTTTAAAATACTGGTCAATTCACTTTGCATAAAAAATTGAATTATTTCTTGTGCCTTTGAACGTGTCAATCTTTCCAATGTAGACAGCCATTTCTACTTTTCTTATTGATGATTATTACTACCCAGTACTCACTGTTTATGAACCCATGAACTTTGTCTGCTTCCTGCCTTTTGTAAACTCAATGTCTCTGTCCCATTGCAAAGAAACACGTGCTGTGTTGTTATTTTTTTAACTTGAATGTCTCACTGTGCTTCAAATGGTAGGTAGTCATTTCAGGTTCAGTTAAAACTTCCTCATTGCCACTTTTATGCTTTGTAACTCCAAAAACATAAAACTAATGAAAATAAAAACAGAGAGCTGGGAGGTAACTCACATGTGTCTGTTTTTTATGTTTAAGAGATGCGTGAATGTATTTGATGTGGCAGCGTGATGACAAATGCCAACCAATTACTTCTATATATAACCTGCAATGCATTCTGTAAACAACAAAGAATGCTTAACCAAACAATATACTTACAACTTTACTCAAATTAGTTTTCTTATTGTGAATCTTGCAGTTCTGATAATATGTGCCTGTGATGCTGCTATGAGTAAGTTCTTCATTGTATTTGTGCCTGCATACACTTGTTCATATGACAATAGACTTGACGTTGATATCCAACTAGATCACGTGCATACAGATTAGCAGTGTTTCCATCACCAAGCTCGATAATAGTCCCAGTGACCAAATCACAAACACCATCCTTCACCATCACCCTGTCTCCTATCGCAAATCCAATTGGCCAACTTGTCCCAAATCCTTTAAGCCCTAACCTTTTGGAAGATCCTTCTATGTCAGATTTTTTAGACATCTAACACAATGCTTTTATCAATATGCTTTGCTACCTCTTCAGAAAGTTCAATTCAACTGCTCGGGCAGGGTCACCCTATCAATAGAAATATGTTGAACACCTTTGATTAATCCCAACTTGGCATCCTGTTC
This sequence comes from Mobula birostris, assembly GCF_030028105.1. Taxonomy (NCBI): domain Eukaryota; kingdom Metazoa; phylum Chordata; class Chondrichthyes; order Myliobatiformes; family Myliobatidae; genus Mobula; species Mobula birostris. Next base: position 19,393,405 of record NC_092371.1, on the reverse strand, counting down.
ATCAGGATATTTTTCCAGTTATTTTCATACCATAGATGTTAGTTTTTTAGGCTTGTAATTATTTAATTTATTTCTGCCATTGTCCTTGAATAAAGAGGGTCACATTTGTTGTTCTTCAAGTCGTCTGCCACCTTAATTGAGTTCACTGAAACTCTAAAACTTTTTATTAAAGCTTCGCCATTTCCTTTCATGCCTCCAATTCCAGCCAGGTGCTTATTTCATCAAGCGGTGGGGATTTACATATCTTGATGTCATCTAATACCTCTTTCTAAATGCCCTCCATTCTTCACTTTCCCCCAATTCTTCCTTAAATTCTCCTGAACAGTCTTCTCTATAGTGAATCCAGACAAGAAGTTTCATGTGCTGTGTATTGACCTTTCAGCGAATTGAAATTGTCTACTATTCTTTCAAAGTCATTCAGGCCAATCTATTAGTTTCCTTTAACCTTTGCTTTTGTTAAAACTGGGAAATTGGGAGGGAAGCAGTGAGGAATCAGTCAATGAGGGAAGCTCTTTCAGCACTGAGTGAGAAAACAGAGTGAAAAAATCAGCCATTAGGAACAGACTTTATATTGAACAAAACAAGCTCCCTCAAGCTACTGTAAATAAGATATTGATTTTAGTCAATAGTTTCTCATTTAGGCTCATTGCATTCCTCCCTGGCACAATTAACTGAACGGTCATTTCACTTAATGTGCATTGGAGCCAATCAGAGTTAAACCAGAAAGGCACGGAGACAATCAGCTCCAACGAGTTGTCACTGGGGAGTTCTCATTTTATTTTACTTGGAGAAAGCTGACCAGGCAAGAGATCAAGAATAAGTATTCAAGAGAGTTCAGTTACTCATCCTACCCATTCAGTATTGATGACTGGAGTTGGTTGTATTATTTAACTAAAATTAGCAAAGTTCAGTTTGACACTTCTTCTCAACTGATCTATTAGGCATGAAAATTTACGATGACACTTAGATTATTTCCATTACACTGAGATTACCTGTATAGTTATTGCAAGCGTTACTTTGGTGTTTCCAGCACGCACCCCCCAAAAAACACTGTCCCTCTTGTGGAAAACAGCTTTTTTAGGCACTATATGGTTCACTTATTCCTGAAAATATTAAGGTAATAATAGAAATAAAAGTCAGGTCTTGAAATATTATTTATACCTTTAGTACTGTTATGGTTTATTATTTCACTGTTTGAAACGAAGTTTAATAAATATAACCAATCCAAAAAATTCCAACATCAAGAATCAATGCTCTGAAGTACGGATGTCAAATTCTACCATGTTACGAGATGAACACGTTGATGTATAAGATGCACCGTTGTACAAGTTAGTCTCCCTTTCAAAAGCTGTCCAGGAGATAGACTGTACCCATATTTATAAAAGGAAAGGCAGAAATTTCTCTGCAATCTGGGCTGTAGACAAGTATAATTTTTATCTTCCCAATGGGACAGTAAAAGCAATAATAACTGAAACCTGCACAAAATAAAAAAAATGTATGCATTCAAATCTATGCATTTTAAATTACTTCAGCTGTGTACTCGGCTAGGGTATTAAACGAGTACTTACCATATTTCTTCATAAAGGAAGGAATTCCAGCAAAGGACAATCTAGCTAAGATCCTGAATGGACGAAAAATTGATAAAAAGCACACACTAGAGAGACTGACACCACTTAAAGTGAATAAAGCGTTTGGTCCATGGAATGCTTCCTAGGTTGGTGTGAGGAGGAAAGTTCAGATCATTGACCATAATCGTCCAAACATCTTGATAATCAGGAATGTTGCTTGAGAACCGGATCATTTCAAAATCAATATGGGCTTCTACAAAAGACAATATTTTGATTATGTAATGAAAAGTATTGTAAAGGAAACTCCATTTGATGTCGTATCGCTGATGAGGCAGGAGGAGAAGATGGCGGCGCGACGCAGCGCGCACGGCTGTTCTGAATTGATATCCTATTTGTGAAGTAGGATGTCGTGCACAATCCTGATTTGATGGAGACAGATGTGAAGAAGCACGGAGGAACACTTGGAGAAACTTCTGAAATGCCCGCTTCGCTGCCACTGCTATTGTGCAATAGAGAATCTCTGGAGGGGAAGGCCCCAAATCCTCGGCTTTGCCTATTGCCTGTTGCCGAGGCCGGGGTCGAAACGATTGACAGAGATGGTGCTCGGTGCTTGGTGTCGGAGAGCTGGTCGGAGGCTCGGAGTTTTCAGATGGACTCGGAGTCGGACTGTGGTCGGATGCTTTCAGGATGCTGCATCAGCAAGTTTGCGGTGCTGGAGGTTTATCGTCTGCGTGAGATGATGGGATTTTCGAGAGACTTTGAGACTTTTACCGTGCCCATGGTCTGTTCTTGCTTTGCACTGTTGTAACTATATGTTATAATTATATGTTTTTTGTCAGTTTTTAAGTTGGTTTGTCATGTGTTTCTGTGATATCATACCGGAAAAATATTGTATCATTGCTTAATGCATGCATTACTAAATGACAATAAAAGAGGACTGCGCGTCCTCATAATATAATCTAATGTAATCTAATAATCTAATATATGGACTGAGTCATACAGCATGGAAACAAGCCCTTTGCCCCAAGTTGCCTATGCAAATTGTAGCTCCTACTATGTTAATCTCCTTCCCCAAATGTGGCTATATCAGTAGATGATAAATACCAATTGCTGAATACTCAGCTTTTACAGACTTTTGGACTATATGAGTCTGAGCACAACAAACAGTTGCTCTCCTTGCCCAGCCTCGGCAATGCTAAGCTGTCAGAGCAAATGGACCACATGCTGTCTCTACTGGGAAACGGCCATCTTTGTCTTCCACTGAATTCTTCTAGCAGCTTGTTTTTGGGTCCAGATTCAAGCACCTGCAGTCTCTTGTGTACCTACTTACAAGAGTGCAACCTGGACTAGAGCACTTGAGTTGTAGAAGAGATTGGATAGATTCAGATTGTTTTCCCTGGAGCAACAGAGGCAAATAGGATTTATGTATATTCAGCAGTTCTAGACAGTTTGTGAACCCTGTAGATTTTTCTCTATTTCTGCGTAAATATGACCTAAAATGTGATTGGATCTTCTTGTAAGTCCTAAAACTAGATAAAGAGAACCCAATTAAATCAAAAACACAAAAAACATTGTACTTGTTCATTTATTTATTGAGAAAAATGATCCAATATTACACGTATTATTTGGAAAAAGTATGTGAACCTCTGGAGTAATGCCTTCTACAAAAGTTATTTGGTGTCGGGTGTTCCAGACAATGAGATGGTATTGGAGGTGTGGGTTGTACAGGTGCCCTGCCCTATAAAAATGTCACCCAAAGTCAGGTTGCTGACAAACTCTGCTCTTCTCAAGAAAGATCTTATGTGTACCATTCCTCAATCAAAACAATGTTCAGAGAACCTTAGAAGAATTGTAGAGATGCATGGAGCTAGAAAAGGCTACAAAAGCACTTCTAAAGATCCATGTGTTCACCAGTTTACAGTAAGAGAAATTGTCAAAAAATGGAGGAAACTCAGTACTAATGCTACTCTCCCTAGGAGTGGAATCCTGCAAAGATCACACCAAGAGCACAGTACGCAATGCTGCAGGAAGTGAACAGAACCCAAGGGTAACAGCAAAAGACCTGTAGAAATCTCTAGAACTTGCTAAAGTCTCTGTTCATCTGTCCATTATAAGAACAACACTGAACAAGGATGGTGGTCATGGAAGGACACCAAGGAGGAACCCACTGCTCTCCCAAAAGAAAATCATTGCTGCACTCCTCAAGTTGACAAAAAAAAAACACCTGGATGTTCTACAATGCTTCTGGGGCAATGTTCTGTAGACAGATGAGACAAAAGTTGAAGTTTTTGGTAGAAATGTTCACTGCTATGTTTGGAGAAAAAAAAATGCACTACATACCAACACCAAAACCTCATCCTAACTGTGAAGTATGTTGGAAAGAGCTTTATGGTTTGGGGCTACTTTGCTGCCTCAGCACCTGGAAAGCTTGCAACTGTTGAAGGAACAATGAATTCAAAATTGTATCAAGGCATTTTACAGGAGAATGTCAGGACTGTGGTCCATCACCTGAAGCTAAATAGAAGTTGGATATTGCAACAAGACAATGGCACGATATAAGCAGCATTCATAAGAAAAATATAAATTAAAGAAAAAAAATGCACAATTTTCCCGGGAAGAACGCAAAATTAAAACAAAGTCCATTTTAGTGCAAGCAATTAGGAAGGTTAAACTTTACTCATCAGTCCTCACAATCTGACACATTTATATACACCGGAGCAACAGGAATGGATAAAGAATCTAAGGCTTAGAAAGATGTGAGGTTGGAATTTCTGCTGGAATGGGAAAGTCCAGGAAACTAGATGACTTTTTGATCTCTGTAGCACCTCTGCATCCATCAATTAGGAGCAACATTGGAGCACCTTCCTCACAAATTACCTATTTACCCATCCTATCATCTGTCTCCTGTTCCATCTGTAGGTGAGGCTATCGTTTCCACATCAGCTGCCACAGAAACCATGGAACTGGAGAGGAAGCAAGCCACCCTCCATCCCAAGGAACTAGCTAAGAAGGAAAAGAAAAAGCCAGAAGTCGACAAACAGAGAAGAGGAATATTAACATTCCACTTTAGGGATAGTTGTCTCATTGATGAATGATACTTTAGTACATTCTGAAAGAGATTTATTAACCAAAGCAAAGAAATAACCAATTAACCACGATCTGAGGGATTACACACACAAAATGCTAGCGGAACTCAGTAAGTCAGGTAGCAGCTATGGAGGGGAATAAATTGGCGATGCTTTAGTCGAGACCCTTTTATGTTAGTTAAAGCTAAAAGAGTAAATACTGCACCATTTTTTATCATGTAAAAACTTGGAAATGAACTATTCAAGTACCACCAGTAGTGATTGTATTAGCCAAGTAAAATTCCTGACCAGGTCATCAGATAATCAAGTTAAAAGGTCAATGTGCCAAGACCTCTGTGTTTGGAGGTGGCTTGACCCAATATAAATGGCGGAAAACAGGAAGATATGAAGATTAGGGATCATTTAGGGATGGTTTAAAAAAGATCCAGGCTTACAGTTATGTTACATTGCATACAAAAGTATATTGGAATGTCTGGACTGAAAAGCCTTAAGAAAACTGGCCAATGTCAGTGACTTGAAATTATTGCTAATCATACAGACTAATTGCAAGGGTTGGAAAGGTTCTAGTCATACAACAGACTAATTGTCCATAAAAAAAATTGATTTTCATTCATGAGTTAGAAGTATAGAATCTTTAACTCCTGGGTTTCCAAACAGTCTGACAAAAATCCTTACTGATTATTTGGGTAACAACAGTGATGTTATTCATGTGATAATACCAGGTAGTAACATCCATCTCAAATAGAATTACTGGGAAATACTACTTGTAATACACAACTCAAGTACATTAATTTCTATGGTAAAGAAATATTGAAAATTATACTAGTATATCAAATGTTTTAATATCAATTTCACAAGCTATATGTTCAATATCCATTTTTTCCTTTATTCTTTCCAATATATGATTTTTATTTTTAGGTAAATGGTTGCAGTTCCAACGTTTCCTCTTTAATAAATAATAAATGAATGTTTCAACTTTGTTCATTTGTTCTGGCTCCCACTATCTATTTTGGAATTGAAAGCAGCTCCACGATAAATTGGATTTTTATTGATTGCAAACCACTGTTAAAAGTCAGTTTTCTACCGCACAGTGTCTTGAGGTTGTGTAGTTCAATTTTTAATGCATTTCTTCATTAAAATGGCTGGCAAATGAATTAAATAAACTTGTCACCATGCTCCACAGAATAAATAGAACAAAACTGTATGGGTGGGGAATAATTTGAATCCATTGGGCACTGATGTCCAGCCAGCACTTTGATTAAAGGGAGAGTTTAGCTCCAGTGAAAACATCAACACACTCTGGACTTTCAAGCTTCTGTAATAAGTGTGCTATGGGCAGATTTTGGTATGACTGTCTACCTCTCTGCGCAGATGCTATCTCACCAGCTGTGTTCCTACAGTATTCTGTTTCTAGTTCCAGATCAACGGGATCTGGACCAGCTGGAAAAATGGCTGATGGAATTTAACGCAGAGAGTGTTGCACTTTGTGTGAAAACTAGGATAGGACTCATATAGTGAATGGTCAGGCACTGAGGAGTGTGGTAGAATATAGACCGATTGCAAGGGTTGGAAAGGTTCTAGTTCTACAACAGACTAATTATCCATAAAAAAAAAATTCACAAATTAGGAGCATAGAATCTTTAACTCCTGGATTTCTAAACAGTCTGACAAAACTCCTTAATGATTATTTGGATATCAGCAGTGATGTTATTCCCATGATAATACTCAGCTGATAAAATCTGAGTATTATACATAATTCCTGAAAGTGGCATTGCAGCTAGATAGGTTCATAAAGTGAACTTTTGGCATATTAGACTTCATAAATCATAATATTGACTACAGGCATTGGGATGTTATGTTGAAATTGTATAAGATGTTAGTGAGGCCTAATTTGGAGTATTATGTGCAGTTCTGATCACCTACCTACAAAAAAGACATAATTAGATTTATTCTCTGGAGCGCAGGAGAATAAGAGGAGATTTAAAACAGGTATACAGAATTATGAGGGGCACTGATAGGGTAAATGCAAGGAGGAATTTTCCACTGAGATTGGGTGAGACCTGAACTAGAGGTCATAGGTTAAGAGTGAAAGATGAAATATTTAAGGGGAATCTTAGGGGGAACAATTTCACTCAGAGGGTGATGTGAATGTGGAAGAGCTGGTTGCAGGATCAGTTACAACAATTAAGAGAAGTTTGGATAAGTAAATGTTTGTCAGGGGTATGGAAGTCTGTGGTCAGGCTGCAGGCCAATGGAACTAGGCAGAATAATATTTCAGCATGGACAAGAAGAGCCTAAGGATCTGTTTCTATGCTCTATGACTCTATGCCAGCATTTGCTATATCTTCTGTCTACATTGGCCCTTAACATTATATTGTCCATAAATCTCTTCCTATTGTAGATTGTTATTTCACAACATCTGCCACCATTAAATAACCAACAAAAGAGAAAATTCTCACAATGACAACAAATCATTTGCATATACCTCTCTTGGCTTTGCTCTTGTAACAAAAATTGCACCAAGAAATTAAAGTTTATGTACATGCATTGCTTAAATGAGCTTTATGACTACATATTCAAAAACAGTCTATTATTCATCTTTTATTTGTTAATTACCCAAAGGGATAATGGTATCGAGACTAGTGCTTGATTCGGATTTAAGTGAGGGAGAGTTGCGTAGCGTCAGCCTCACTCTCTCTTCTTAATTCCCTTCTGGATCCAACGGCAAGACCAAAGTTGAGACGGCTGGAGATGGGACTAGGCGCAGTGCATGACCAGGACATCTTCTGTGTCTTGTCGTACTCTACACATTCCACGATGCTTGCAAAGACCGCCTTCTAGATTGTTGGACCTTCCATTGGTCTCGTGCTCTCAATCCACCAGAGTCTGTCTTCACATGCTGGGATAGACAACTCCCTATCTCACCAAAGGTTTGAGACCTGTCGGCTACCCTCACCTGGTTTAGCCAGCTTGTCAAAGCTGTTGCCCGGGGTGTGGCCGCTGTCGCATGCAAACAGCTACAGAGAGCCACAGGTGAGAGCTGAGTGCCAGGTGGGGACCAAAGGTGGACTAACCGCCTTGAAAAGGACGTGACATAATGGTGTCGAAGTCTTCATTGATGTGGACGATGGACAAACAATGAACGAACCCAAAGGGATGATGTGTTGAACGACAATGAACTTCAGTGTATGATTACCTGTAATTGCGGTCTTGTAAAATGATGGTACATGACTGGCCATACAGAAAGTGCAGATTAAATAGCATGAGACAGCCAATGACTGAGAAAATAATGAGGCACTTGAGTTTGCAATATGAGCTTACAACTGATGAAAGCAAACAGCTATGTCAATTAACATTGATTGATTGTCTTTGAACTGTCTGACTACCTCCCACTCATTTTGTACTTTCTAGTCCATGGCTCAATACATCAGACAAGAGCATTATTCTCATTGTTGCTCACGTTGTTCTGTTTATGATACCCACCTCTGTCTTCCAGCAGTGGTCAACAGCTGACTTTCAGAAACTGCAGGTGCCCACATCCATGAGTGCAAGAACTCACAGTAAGTTGAACGGAGTCTTCAATGTGTACTCAAGCAAGTGAGAAAGTACTTAGGATTACTATATTGAAAGATCCTCCTCACCCTAGAATTCACCCTGAGACCCTTTTGGCAAAAGACCCTGCATCAACATTACAGTAACTATTTCTCTCATTTCCTTTGGACAAAGAAGGAGGCGATTTGACCCATCAATTTGAATTCCTAACAGTTCTGTTCCTCTGCTTATGTCCTTGTAATCTATTCTCTCCCAAATGACCATCAGTTTCCCACAATTCTCATACCACTGAGCCAGATGAGGACCAATAATTTCCAGTAGCTAATTCACTTACAAGTTGGCGCATCTTTGAAATTTGTGATGAAACCCAAAGTAGCTGTGGGAGGCACACACTGTCCCAGGGAGAGCGTGCAAACAGCATCCAATGTCAGGATGAAACCGGGTTCACTAGAACTGTGAAACCACTGCACTGCCTGTGATGCTATGCAACCCTATAGCCCCAATAGTAACCTTTCATGCCCATAACTTTGTGCAGGAGAGGTTGTGTCTTGATTTTATTGAGGAGGTAATGAAGACGATTGATAAGAGTAGGGAGGTGGTTGTGATGTGCCGAGACATGATGTGCAATATCTGGTTGACTGGGAAGGTTATGGCCCGGAGGAGACGTCATGGGTGCTGTCCAGTTACATTTTAGATCCATTGCTCTTCAAGAGTTCCACATGACCCACCTGAATCATACTGGCCTGTTGGGGATGCCTATTGATAGGGGGTGTCTTGTCTGGTCTGCACATGCAGGCACGTCCCATTTCCCACTCAACTGACAGTGAAGCAGTTCATACGCAAATGAAGCGGGACCTGGACAATATCCAGGCTTGGGCTCACTTCCTGACTCCACAGAGACTATCCAGATCTACAAGGCTCAGGTCAGGAGTGTAATGGCATACTCTCCACTCGCCTGGATGTGTGCAACTCCATCAAAACTCAAGAAGCTTGACACCATCTGGTAGAAGACAGCCCACTTGATTGGTACCCCTTCAACAAGCATCCCTCCAGCATTGATGAACAGTTGCAGCAGTGTGTACTATCTACAAGATGCACTGCGACAACACACCAAAGTTCCTAAGGCAGCATCTTCCAGACCCACGACCACTACCTTCTAGAAGGATAAGAACAGCAGATGCCTGGGAACACCACAACTTGGAAATCCCTCTCCAACTCCCTCACCGTCCTGACTTAGAAACTTATCACAATTCCTTCATTGCTGCTGGGTCAGAATCATGGAAATCCCTCCCTAACAGTGCTGTGGGTGTACCGACACCTCAGGAACTGCAGAAGTTCAAGAAGGCAGCTCATCATCGCCTTCTCAAAGGAAACTATGGGCAATAAATGCTGGCTTAACTGGCGATGCCCACATCCTGTAAATAAATAAACTTCTAAAAATGCACTACCGCTTATTCCAGACTCATCACCTGCAGTTCCCATCTACAGTCCTTGTTCATTTATCAAACCAGCTGGCCAGGACCAGTCACTTCTAGTTGCCTGTTATGTTTAGATGTGTTCTCTTGGTCTGAGGTTCCTGTGGCTTGTTAATTCTATTGTCTAATATTAAAGTTATCAGTTACTGCTTAATCGTCTCCATGTTTCGGGTTTTGGTTCAAGCCTTTACATTTTTTGATACCTTCTTAGATACAGGGACCAAATTCAGTTCTGATCAATGCCGTACAAAGCCTCAGCATTATATCCATGCTTTCATATTCCAGTCCTGTCAAAATTAATTCTAACATTGCATTTACTTTCCTTACCACCGACTCAATGTGCAAGTTCACCTTTCAGAAAACCTGCACAAGGACTCGCAAATCCCTTTGCATCTCTGACTTTTGAATTTTCTTCCCAGTTATAAAATAGTCTACACCTTTATTCCTTCTAGTAAAGTGCATGACCAAACACTTTCCTACACTATATTCCAACAGCCACTTCTTTGCCCATTCTCCCAATCTGTATAATTCCTTCTGTAGACTCCCTCCTCAACACAACCTGCCCCTTCGTCTGTCTTTGTATTATCTGTAAACTTGGCCACAAAGCCTTCAATTCCATCATCCAAGTTCAAGTTCAAAGTTCAAAGTACATTTATTATCAAAGTATGTATACATTATACAATCTTGATCTTCATCTCCTAACAGGCAGCTATGAAACAAAGAAACCCAAAAGCAAACCCCATATGTATGAAAAATACCCTATATGCAGAGAATAAAAAAAAACACATCCTGTCCATAAGAAAATTAAAGAATAAAATAACCCATAAAAAAGATCGAACACCCATGCAAACAGTAACCACGAGCAACTAGCATTTCTGAACTTAAGGCCATAAACAGTCCGAGACCCATAGTTCAGCTGAGTAAACATTGTGGAGCATTGATCTTAATCTTGACTCGGGCCCCGACACCCTGATCTCTCTGACACCTTGACAGTTTCATTCAGGCCCGGCACTTAACTCTCCATCTGAACATTGGGTTCTGCTGCTGCGAGCAGCACTATGAGCAGACTCACTCCTTGCCATCCTGACCTTTTCAATATGGCCCAGTGCTTAAATCTCCATTGAAACTATGGGTTCTGCTGCTTGGATACACTGGACTTCACCACCTCAGTTCAGCCTGTAAATCTCTATTCAAGCATCATGTTCAGTTGCATCGATACACTCCGTGGTCTGGACCCTGTGGTTTCGATTTGGCCTGTGCCTGACCTTTCACACTCTTTCATGCTCTCAGTAACAGGTCCTCTGCCTTGCCTTGCCCTGGTTCTGCCACATTGAATTGCCTCCAGGTCCAAAGGGAAGAGACAGACCATTACTTGTGACGATTGTTTGCTAGAAAAAGTGCAGTTAACAAAGTATTTAGTTGCTATTCTTGTTTTGTTGCTGAGGTTCACCAACACCGTCTTAAACCAATCCAGATGATTGAAATATAATGTGCAAGGGAACAGTCCCAGCACTACTCATCACCGGCAGCTAACCAGAAAAGACCCTGTTTGTATTTACTTTTTGTCTCCTTTTTGCCAGCCAATCCTCTTCCCGTGCTAGTATCTTTCCTGTAATACCATGGGCACTTATCTTGTTAAGCAGTCTCATGTGTGTCACCTTGCCAAATGTCTTTTGAAAATCTAAGTAAACAACATCCACTGACTCTCTCTTGTCTATCCTACCTGTTATTTCATCAAAGAAATCCAACAGATTTGTCAGACAAGATTTCCCTTCATGGAAACAATACTGACTTTGGCCTATTATATCATGTGCCTCTAAGTACCCCAACACCTCGTCCTTAATAATTGACTCCAACGTCTTACCAAGTCAGGCTAACTGGCTTATAATTTCCTTTCTTCTATCTCCCTCCCTTCTTAAAGAGTGGCGAGACATTTGCAACTTTCCAGTCCTCAGGATCAATTCTAGAATCTAGTAATTCTTGAAAGATTAATAGTCATACCTTCATAATCTCTTCAGATATCTCATTCAGAACCCTGGGGTGCAGTCTATCTGGTTCAGCGGACATATCCACGTTCATACCTTTCAGCTTCCCATGCACAATCTCCTTATTAATATTAACTACATTGATATCTGTACCCTGACACTTTCAAAGTTCTGGCATGCTGCTAGTGTCTTCCACAGTTTAGACAGGTGAAAAAACAATTATTCAGTTCATTCACCATTCCTCTGTCCCCCATTAGTATCCCTCCAACATCATTTTCCAGAGGTCTGATATTCACTCATGCCTCCCTTTTACATTTTTTATATCTGAAATATATTTTGGAGACCTCTTATATTATTGGCCAGTTTATCTTCATATTCCATCTTTTCATTCCATATTGTTTATTTAGTTGCTTCTGTTGGGTTTTAAAATATTTCCAGTTCTCTTGTTTCCCGGTAATTTTTTGCTGTAATATATGCCTATTCTTTTGCCTTTATGCTGTCTTTGACTTCCCCTGTTAGCCACGATTGCCTCATCCTTCTCTTAAAATGATTCTTCTTCATTTTGATGAACCAATCCAGTATCTTCCAAATTACTCCCAGAAACTCCAGCCATTGATTCTCTATATCATTAGCCCTTCCTATCAACCTAGGCTAGCTCCACTCTCATGCCTCCATACTGCCCTCCCAACGATACATGAAATTATAGCTATTTCCTCTCTAACTGTGGGGTGTATTATGATCACTGCTTCCTTTATCTAAATCAAATTTGGTTCAGCAGACAACATCTGATCTAGAAATGTCTATTCCCTCATTGGCCTGATAACAAGCTGCTTTGAAGAGCTACCTCAGATGCATTCTACAAATTCCTGCACTTGGAATCCAGCACCAACTTCATTTTCCCAATCGAAGTGCATATTGAAATCTCCCATGACAGTCATAACATTGCCTTTTTTACATGCCTTTTTCTACCTCCCATTGCAATTTGCACCCCACATCCTGCTGCTGTTTAGAGGCCTGTATAGATTTTCCTTCAGGTTCATTTTACCCTTGCAGTTTCATAACTCTACCCACAAGGATTCTTCATCTTCCGATCGTTTGTCATTTCTTTTAAATAATTTGATTGAATTTATTCCAACAGAGCCGCTCCATACCTTCCACCCACCTTCCTATCCTTAAGATACAATGTGTGTTCTTGGATGCTAAGCTCCCTGCTGTGATCCTCACCCATAACTCAGTGATGCTCACAATATCATACCAGCTAATTTCTACCTGTGCTACAAGTTCATCTACCTTATTCTGTACACAGTGTGCATTCAATTATAATAATTTCTGTCCTGTATTCACCACTATTTTGAAATTTGTCTCCATGTTGCCTGAAGTTAAATTCTTATTTCTTTCTAAACTTTGTCTTATTGTTTATTCTGCAGACTTCAGTAACCTCTCTTGCATTTTCTTTCTCATTTGCTTTAACCGTACTTTTCCAAGATGTTGAATCCATCCTATTATTTAGTTTAATAAATCTAAACACTGCCCGAGTTATGTGATTTTGCCAGCATCCTAATCCTGGCATGGTTCATGTGGAGCCCGTCTCATCAAAACAACTCGCCCCTTCCTCAATACTATGGCAATGTCTTATGAATTCAGACCCATTTCTTCAATACCAAACTTTAAGCCATGCATTCAGCTCTCTGATCTCACTAACTCCATGCCTGTTTACACTTGGCGCAGGTAACAATCCAAAAATTGTAACCTTTCTGGTCAACACACACAAAATGCTGGAGGAACTCAGCAGGTCAGGCAGCAGCTATAGATTAGGAATAAACAGTCAACGTTTAGGACCAAGACCTTTTATCAGGATTGGAAAGGAAGGCGGAAGAAGTCAGAATAAGAAAGGGGGAGTGGGGTGGGAAGAAGTACAAACTGGCAGGTGATCTTTGAAGCCAGGTGAGAAGGAAGCGGGTGTGTGGTGGAGGGGGATGAAGTGAGAAGCTCAGAGGTGATAGGTGAAAAGATAAAGGGGTGAAGGAGAAGGGAAAGGAAAGAACCATAGTTGAAAGGAAAGAAGGTGGAGCACCAGAGGGAGGTGATAGGCAGGTGAAGAGAAGAGAATGGGAAAGAGGGATGAGGGATGAATAAAATGAGAAGAGAAGTAATGAGTAATTACTGGATGTTAAATTTAACTGGATGTTAAATATCAGTTTGGAGGCTACCAAGAAGGAATATGAGGTATTGCTCCTCCAACCAAACAGCGCCCTCATTGTGGCAGTAGAGAAAGGCCATGGTTCTACTTGCTGGTATGGGAGTGGGAAGGATGCCTCTTGTGCCAGACAGATCGAAGGCAGCAGACAAAGCAGTTCCCCAAACTACATCAGCTGTCACTGATGTTGAGCAGGGCACACTGGGAGCACCGGATACCATTGACAACCCCGGCAGACTCACTGTTCGGGGCCCTGAATGGTGATGAGGGAGGAAGTGAAAGGGGCCAGGAGGGAGGAAAGGATGAATGGAGAAGGGAATCAAGTAAGGAGCAATATCAGTGGAAAACAGAGTGTAGGAGGGAAAGATGAATTTTGTGGTAGGATCCCACTGAAAATGACGAAATTTATGGAGAATTTATCACTGATATGATGGCAAGAAGATGCGGTGAAGGAGGACATCTGGGAAACAGAGGAGATGCTGGTGAGAACAGCATTTCTCCACCTCTCTGTCTCCATTTCTGGAGACAAACTGTCTGCTGATATCTTTTATAATCCTACTGGCTCTCACAGCTATTTTGACTACACCTCTTCTCACCTGTCACTTGTAAAAATACTATTCTCTTTTCTCATTTCCTCCAACTCTGCCACATCTGTTCTCAATATGAATCTTTCCATTCCAGAACGTCTGAGATGCCCTCCTTCTTTAAAGAATGTCTTTTCCCTTCCTCTCACAAACAAAAGTCTGAAAATGCTGGAAATCCAAACAACACACACAAAATGCTGGAGGAACTCAGCAGGTCAGGCAGCATCTATGGAGATGAGTAAACGGTCGACATTTCAGGCCGAAGCCAGTCCTGGTGAACAGCCTCTGCCCAAAGCGTCGACCGGTTACTCTTTTCCATAGATGCTGCATCACCTGCTGAGCTCCTCCAGCATTTTGAGTTTGTTGCTCTTCTTTCCTCTATCACTGATGCTGCCTTTATTCACAAAATGAGATACAGACCGTATGTAGGCAGATGAGATTAGTTTAATTTGGTATCATGGTCAGTAGATAGCTGGTGGGCAGAAGACCTGTTCTTGTGCTGCAATTTCCTGTTTTGTATCAAATCTAGGGTACTCCCAGTCATATCCATTGTAATAAAAGCCCCATAGGCTATTCCTGACAAAAGATGGAAACAACACACACAAAATGCTGGAGGAACTCGGCGGGCCAGGCAGTATCTGTGAAAAAGAGTAAACAGGCGACTTTTCGGGTCGAGATCCTTCAGCGGATTTCTTCAAACTACAGCTGCCAATTCAACCCACACTGTATAAACTGCTCAACTCTGCATTGTACACTGTAGTTGTTACAGCCAGAAGATTGGGAGGGTGGGTTAGTAAGTTTGCTGATGACACAAAAGTTGGGGGTGTTGTGGATAGTCTGGAGGGTTGTCAGCGGGACATTGATAGGATGCAGAACCGGGCTGAGAAGTGGCAGATGGGCTTCAACCCAGATAAGTGTGAGGTCATTCATTCTGGTAGTCAAATTTGAAGACAGAATATAATATTAATAGTAAGACTCTTGGGAGTGTGGAGGATCAGAGGGATCTTGGAGTTTGCGTCCATAGGACACTCAAAGCTGCTGTGCAGTCTGACACTGTTGTTAAGAAAACGGATGGTATGTTGGCCTTCGTCAACAGCGGGACTGAGTTCATGAGTCGTGAGGTAATGTTACAGCTATATAAGAACTCAATTAGACCCCACTTGGAGTACTGTGTTCAGTTCTGGCTACCTCATTACAGGAAGGATGTGGATGCTATAGAGAGAGTGTAGAAGAGATTTACAAGGATGTTGCCTCGATTGGACAGTGTGCCTTATGAGAATAGGTTGAGCGAACTTGACCCTTTCTCCTTGGAGGAACGGAGGATGAGAGGTGACCTGATAGAGGTGTATAAGATGAGGAGAAGTATTGATCGTGTGGATATCCAGAGGCTTTTTCCCTGGGCTGAAATGGCTAACACAAGGGGGCAGAGTTTTAACGTGCTTGGAAGTAGGTACAGGGGGGATGTCAGATGTAAGTTTTTCACACAGAGAGTGGTGGGTGCGTGGAATGCACTGCCAGCAAAGATGGTAGAGGCAGATACAATAGGGTCTTTTAAGAGATTCTTAGGTAGGTACATGGAGCTGAGAAAAATTGAGGACTATGCGGGAGGGAAACTCCAGGCAGTTTCTAGGTTACATGGCCGGCACAACATTGAGGGTCAAAGGGCCTCTAATGCACTGCAGATTTCTATTTTCTATGTTCTATAATGAGCAAGTTTGCCCTCTGTCCTCCAATGAAAACAGGAGCAACGACCACCCACTGTACTCAAGTCTGTACATGTGGATGCATTGAAATTGATCCATTTTTGATTGTAATTAAAATGCAATGCCATGACTACAATTTAAAAATAAGTATTGAAGAATAACTTGGGCATTCAGGAACATTCTTATTTCGAATATCTATGCAAACAGGCTAGGTTGTGATGAACTATGTCTATTAGCGGACTGCATGACCCAATTTACATCGGTGGTGTGCAAGTGGAACAGGTCAAAAGCTTTAAGTTCCTCGGGGTCAATATCACAAATGATCTGACTTGGTCCAACCAAGCAGAGTTCACTGCCAAGAAGGCCCACCAGCGCCTTTACTTCCTGAGAAAACTAAAGAAATTTGGCCTGTCCCCTAAAACCCTCACTAATTTTTATAGAGGCACCATAGAAATATTTTTAATATTTAATATTTGTAATCCAGGGAGCGGGAAGCGCAGAATCAAATATCGCTGTGATGATTGTACGTTCTAGTATCAATTGTTTGGTGACAATAAAGTATAAAGCATGAAGTATTACAAACAACTGCACCCACTTAATTCACAACTATATAAAAACAGAAAACTGAAATGGATCCTCTCATTGTCAGATCACAAGAAGCAAATCCCATGTTAGAGTTCACAAAGAACAAGTGGCTGGACAGCCAAGAGCGGTTGTGGTAGAAATGCTGGACTGCAATCACACACAAAAAAAACTCCATGTTAGGTTTGCTTAATTGGAGATCAGAAAGCCACTTCCTTATTTTACAGAGCTTATAAAAGGGTTCAAATAACCAAAATATCGTACAACGTGCAGTAGGTCAATACATACATACAGTGCATGTCATCAGAATATAATGCATCATGCAGTAAGTCATTCTCTAAGTAATTCCTGGATTTGCTTTGACTTACTTAAAAAATACATCCAAAAACATTTTTAAGATTATTATCATATACACAAATACAAGTCAGTGGAGTAAAGGTTAAGCAGCTTCCAAGTTCCCAGGCATCAATATCTTAGAGAATCTATCCCACGTCTATTACATTGATGCAATCTTGAAGAAGGGCATGCCAGATGTTTGAGGAGGCCGGGCACGTCTCCAAATTTTTATAGCTGCGTGAAGAAGAACATTCTGACTGGTTGGCATCGCTGCCCAGTGTGGAGGCTCCGATGTGCAGGATTGAAAGGGGCTGCACATGGTTGTGGACTCAACCAGATCCATCACAGGCACAACCCTCCCCACCATCAAGGACATCTTCAAAAAGGGGAGCATCAAGAAGGTGGCATCCACTGTTAACATCAAGAAGGTAGCATCAAGAAGAGGGCATCTTCAAAAAGGGGAGCATCAAGAAGGTGGCATCCACCGTTAGCAACCTTCACCACCTGGGACGTGCCCTTTTCTTACTACTGCCATCAGGCAGGAAGTACAGGAGCTTGAAGGCCCACACTCAACGTTTTTGGAACAGCTTCTCCACCTCCGCCATCAGATTATTGAATGGTCCATACACCCAGGAAACCTTATGCACTATTTGTTTATTTATTTTTGTCACCGTGTTGTTACTTAATATTTGTTTATTGATTCGTACTGCTGCCACAAAACAACAATTTTCATGACACACTGTATGTCAGTTTTTATTAAAGCAGATTCTGAATGTGCCGTATGCTCTCATGCAGGTGCTATGAAAGTCTTACTTGCAGCAACATCACAGGCAAATAGCATCAGATAAGCCAAATTCACAAGAAAACCATAAATTAAACATAAATTATACACAATATTTACAAGAACGAACACAATTAGGAGAGAAAAGACAAGGTTGACTGTATTGCAAATTAATCAAAGTGGTCATAGTGTTGCGTTATTGAGGGAGTGATTACAGTTGTGAAGGGAGGCTCGAGAACCAAATGTTTGAAGGGAAGAAGCTCTTCTATAGCCTGAAGGTGTGGGACTTGAGGCTCCCGTATCTCCTGCTGAATGGAAGCTCTGAGAAGATGGCATGGCTCTGATGATGATGATAAATGATCTCTCACTGAGGCAGCACCTCATGTGTGGGTGCCTAAACCATCTGACAGGAATTTTTTTTCTCTTTCAGCTTCCTCTGGCCAACCTGTAAGCAGGCTGATCATACTCGACAGGGAGATGTACATGGAAAAATTAGTCCAAGTCAATCCTAACTTCTGGTTGGTTCCCGAACATGTGAGACAGTTCCAGACGAGAGTAAAGGGGGTTGGTGCAAATGCACTGAAACAAGAATGGAGACAGGAACACATCTGCATCATTTGAGCTTGCAGTGAACATGAATTACAGATGAACAAGTAATTTGATTTGTCCATCACCTAATCATAAAATAATTAATTAAAACTCTAAAATAAAGCTGACTGAGCACATTAACTTTAATTAAAAGAATAATAAAAGATTAGAAAGGATGACTGTATTAGGCTGCAGCAAATGAGACTTATCTGTAACAATAAACTGCATCTCAACAAATTTCTGTTCAGTTCCTTCACATACCACTCTATATACTGTACATTTAGTGCTCCAATCTATCTGTTTATGTCTACAGAGTTGTTGTGGTGGCCAAGTATATACCGCGGGAAGCGAGCAGATTCAACTGATTTGCTCTTTATGAGACCCAATGGCTGCGATAGAAACATGCAGCTGTGAAATTTTGAGGAACCTTGATCAAAGAAATGCAGAATTTGACAGAGAATAATCTCATGGTTGTAAAATGGAAATCACTATAGGCATAAGCAGATTACAGCTCTGGTTCCATTCTATAAAGGGTGATGTGTGAACCTGGAGGTTAAAATCTTACAGCACTAAAATTGGAGTAATAGATAACTGGAGTAATAGATAAGATTTTAAAATGATGGAATAAAACAAAAAAGTACTGAGGCAGCATCAGTAGAAAAAAAGCAAGGTTAACATTGCAGGTCAATGATTCTTTATCAAAAGTTACTGCTAATAGTTCATTAATCTGTATCTTTAATTCCGTTTCTTTCTCCTGATGTTTGATTATTTTCATAAGCAACATCAAAATTTCTAAATTCCAGTGGCCACTCGCCTCTGTTTTCCTTGTTTCACCCTCCCATCTTCCCAGTGGCCCTCTCATCTTTTCTCACCCCCTTTCCCACCCTCACAACCTGCCTAGCTTCTTTCCTTTATTCCATAGTTCTCTCCGAGCAGATTCTTTCTTCTTCAACCCTTTGCCTCTTCCAGCTATCACCTTCTGACTTCTTACGTCATTTATTTTCATATCCTTTCCTCACCCTCCTCCTTTGCCCCTCTCACTTGGATTCTCTTTTGTTAAATTAGGGTTTAGAATTGTTATTCTTCTGCTATTTTCCTTATAGCTTAACTTCCATTAACTTGCTTGTATTTTTATATAATTATCTTCCCCCAATATTCATTCTTTGATCATGTAATATTTAATAAAACAGCTGTAACTGCCAAGATTTCTGCCTCATTCTAGTCTTCTGAAGAACCTCAGCTCATCAACATCAGATCCAATACCTATTACCTACCAATTTGTGCTCCTCCCCCTCACCCTGGCTTTTTATTCTAGCTTCTGCTCCCTTCCTTTCCAGGTCTCGATGAAGGGTTTTGGCTCAAAATGTCATCTGTCCATTTCTTTCTTGCTGACTTTCTCCAATATTTTGTGTGTGTTGCTCAATATTTCCAGCATCTCCAGAATCTTTTGTGTCTCCCTTTCCCTCTGTTTTTTTTTTAACTTGGATTTACAAAACCTCTAGTTCATTTCTTTCAGTTTTCAAGTAAGGAAGATGGGAATGATCATGAAAGAAAAAAATTCAAAAGCCTTTAAGAGAGGTCTTAATTCAGATAAACAAATCAAAAGGTGATACAGATGAGGTAGAGAGTGGGAACATTTTCACTTTACCACAGATGTCTATATCAAGTGAACATATGTATGTTTCAGATGAGAAGTTTACAAGGAGCATAAAGAAGAATTTATTTACCTCTTGAGGGTGGTTGGAATCTGGAAGTCACTATTGAGGATGTGATTGAGACAAGTATCAACTGGAGGGCATGTTTCTGCGTTGTGTGAATCAAAGATCCAGCGATATGTGCAAAGCAGTGACTTGTGTAAGTGAGAGCAGAAACGCTCAGGAATGGACAGCAAACTTAACAAAGGTAACAACACAGAGAGATCAAAGGATTTTGATCCAATGAGCAGTTAAGAATTATGCCAAGTGTTGGCCAAGTACTTTGTAATCAAGTATTCCAGACTACGACTTGCCTGTGCGAGAATTTTGACAAAGTAGAAAAAGGAATGGGTTACCCAATAAGTAAAGGGAAAGACAAATATTGTGGGAACAAAAGGACTTATAGCTCAAAAATATCCAGAGGAGGGATAGGTACTAGATCCACAAGCACTGGTGGGAGTTATCTTCAACAACCCCATTATAATCACAGTATAAATCAAGAAATTTGTTCTAAAAGTATAGAAAGCACAGGGACATTAATCTTCATATAGACTGGGAACACTTATATGGAACACTAGTTTATGAAATTCCTTCAATAAAGTTCACTAGATCAGTGTGTTATGAAACTAATATGTGGGCATTTAACAATGAGGCCTGGTTAACAATGATATGGTGAAAGAGGCTCTGTTTGAGAGACTAATCATCATACAGTTGAATTTTAAATTGAGTTTGATTTGGTTTAATATGAAACAATGATCTTAATTCCTTAAAACAAGAAATTGTACTAGTGTGAAGAACAAGATGACAGAGATAGATTAGGGAGCTAAGAAAGTAAAAGAAAATGAAGTCACAATTTAAGTAAATAACTCAATATTTTCAAGGTATCTTAATTTCCTTAAAGAAGTACTGCACATCCTTATGGAAAATATGCCTGACAATAGCTAATAAGACAAATTAAAGAAAATGTCAGGTTAAATAAAGAGGGCAGATAAAATTATCAAATGAACAATATACCTAAGGATTATAAAATTCAGCAAAGCACCAGCATGAAATTGATAAACAATGCAGAATATGTAAACCAGCAGGATAAAACATATATAAAATAATAAAACAGATCATAAAACACAAAGACTTCAGCAAAAATAAATATAGCTTCCTTTGTGGCAGTGACAAGGGAAATTATAATGAGAATAAGAAATTGGCAAACATAAAAGGTAAATGCTTTATATTTGTCTTCTCTACAGAACAGAATTGAGGTTCTGGATAAAGTGAGGGACTTGTGAAATTACCTTGAGTAAAGTAGTACCAGGCAAGGTAGTGGAGTGAAACAAATGACAGATCGTGTGCAGTTGCAATCTAGGATATTCAGGGGTGGATACATGAAGCTGACAGCTTTGAGAATTAGTCAAGGGGTCATAGAGTAATGCAACATGGAAACAGGCCCTTTGGCCCAGCTTCGCAATGCCAACCATGCTTCCTACCAAGTCAGTCCTATTTGCCCACATTTGACCCATATCCCTCTCATCCTTTCCTAGCATCATATTTTAAGCAATTTTTAAAAATGTTGTTACTCTACTTGCCTTACCACTTTCTCTGGCAGCCCTGTCACCATTCTCTACTTGAATAAGTTGCCCCTTTGGTCCCTTTGAAAGTTTTCACCTTTCCCCTCAAACCTAGAACCTCCAGTTTTTTTTCTCATTTCCCTCCCCAGAGGAATAGACTTGTGCATCCATCCTATCTACAGCCCTCATGATTTTACAGACCTCTAAGTGTCCCCGCTCAATCTTCTCCATCCCAAACTCTGATTTGTTTCTAGTTTAATGGTGTTTTTCTCTCCTATTTAATGATGTCTTTCTCCAGATTTTAGAATGTTCCTGGCAGTCTGAACTAATCAAAGATAACCTTGCTATTCATGAAAAGAGGAAGAGAGAAAGGGCCAGACATCAAGAGGAAAATGAAATTCATTCCACGGACCACGTAGCATACAGTAGTATTTAGGGAATAAGAATGGGGAGTAAATTTGGACTTATGAAAGCAAAATTGTGACTGAAAACTGTGTCAGAGATGTATGATGATGCAGCAAATGATGCAAGATAGAGGAACTAATGAAAATAGTAGATATACAGTAGAATTTAAAAGCTATGGGATTTGTGCTGGAAAAATGGTTGGTACAGAATATGAATATAACAGAGGATGTGTGAGACGACAGAAAACAGAAAGTAGGAATAAACAGGTCATGTAGTAGACTGTAACTAATGGTATATTACAGGGATCAGAGTTAGGGCCATTTATCTTCTTACAGCCTCAAAAAATTATAAGAGGTTTGTCAATATGATGACTGGTTCATAAATCCACAATGGCTCTGCACTAAACTTATATTATTTTCTGAGTGTCTGTTACCACTTTAATCCTATCATACTAGGTTGTTGGGTTAACTGATCTACTGGGCCCTGCTTCCTCCCTCCCACTTCCTTAAATAATGGAGTTTGCTGCCTCCTATTTCACTGTCTATATATTATTAGAAGAAGATTACCAATGTATCCACTATTTCCACAGCCATCTCTTTCAAACATGAGGATGCAACAGATATAATTTCTCAAACATTAATTTTCACTGCTCTCTTTGAGTACCTTAGTACTTGTGCTGATGATTTCCATCATTGCTGGGAGATTTTCAATGATTTTTATGCTGAGGGAAGACAAAATATTTGTCTGCTTTCTCTGTTATTTCCTTATTCCCCAAGATTAAATACAATATAGTGTCACGAAGTATTTGGTCATGTACTTTGGTAGAAGGAATAAAGGTGTGGACTATTTTTTAAATGGGGATATTCAGAAATCAGAGCTGCAAAATGACTCAGGAGTTCTGGTGCAGGATTTCCTAAAAGTTAATTTGTTAGTGAATTGATGGTAAGGTGGTCAAATGGAAGGTTATCATTCATTTCAAGAGGACTAGAATATAAAAGCAAGTATGTAATGCTGAGGCATCATAAGGCACTGGGGAGACCTCTATTGGAGTATTGTGGGCAGTTTTGGGGCCTGTATCTAAGAAAAGATGTGCTGACATTGCAGAAGATCCAGAAGAGGTTCATGAGAATGATCCCAGGAATGAAAGGGTCAACATTTGAACAGCATTTGATGGGCTTTAGGACTGTACTCATTGGGGTCTAGAAGATGATGGGGGGGGGGGCAGATCTCATTGAAACCTACTCAGTATTGAAAGGCCTAGATAGAGTGGATATGGAGAGGATGTTTGCTACAGTGGGAGAGCATAGGACCAGAGGGCACCTCAGAAGGATATATGGATTTATATCTGATTTTTGTGTTTCCGTCCTATTTAGAAGATAGACTATGCCTTTATTCCTTCTACTAATGTGCATGACTATGCACTATCCTATACTATATTCCATCAGCATGAAGGAGCTGGAGTTGATGCTGGCTGCACTGAGGATTGTCCAAGGTGCTGGGACATAGGTTGGTGACTGGGCCAAGGAATGTTAAATAGAGTTTTACTCAGTCAACAGTGAGATATTACACTTTGGAATGTTAAACCAAGGTAGCTCTTTCACTGTAAACCCATTTGGAGTGCTGTAGAACATAGGGACCTTGGACCTCAAGTACATGGTTCCCTGAATGTGGAGTCACAGATAGACAGGATGGTAAAACATAAGCACAAGGAATTCTGCAGATGCTGGAAATTCAAAGCAACACACACAAAATACTGGAGTAACTCAGCAGGTCAGGCAGCATCTATGGAAATGGATAAACAGTCGATGTTTGGGGCTGACAACCTTCTTCAGGACCAGAAAGGAAGGGGTCTGAAATGTTGACTGTTTTTTTTTTCATTTCCATAGATGCTGTCTGACCTACTGAGTTCCTCCAGTATTGTATGTTTTGCTCAGGATGGTGAAGAATGCTTTTGCCACATCTACTGTTATCGGTCAGGGCACTGAATATAGAAGATAGGAAGTTGTGGTGCACTTTTGCAAGATATTGATCAGAATGCACTTATTGTATTCTGGTTTAGTCACCTTGTTTTACGAAGGATGCTGTTGGAGTGGAAAGAGTAAAGAAAATATTGACAAAAATCTGATCAGGACTCAAGCAATTGAATTATCAGGAGAAGTTGAACAGGTTAGGCCTTCTCTTCTTGGGGTGTAGGACACCAAGAGGAGTTCTGAGAGCGGGATATAAAACCATGAAAGACATAGACGGGGTGACTACACTCAGTCTTTTACCTAGGGTTGAGTAATCAAGAACGAGAGAGCTAGGTTTAAGGTGAGAGTGAAAAGATTTAATATAAATTTGAGGGAGAAATTTTTAAACAATAAGGTGTATGCATGTGGAATGAGGTGCTAGAGGAAGTTGTTGAAACAGTTACAGCAAAAGCCAGTTAGGGAAGTACATGGGTAGGGATGGTTTAGAAGGTTATAGGCCAAATGTCGGCAAAAGGGATGGACTTGAATGGAACTAGTTGGCGTGGGCCACTTGAGCTGGATCTGCTTTCATGTTAAATGATTCGATGACTCCATGATTCTTGCCATGACCATGACCCACTGAATCCACCCTTACCGATCAACATACCTACTGAGTCCTCCTATCCAGCCCCTCACCCACACACTTACGATCTTTCAACTGATCTCCACCACTCAGTCTGCTGCCTGCGTCAAGCCAATGATTTCCATGCCCACTACTCTCCCTGTCACTTTCCCCTCTCTTGACTTCACCCACTAATCTATCATAGCCCCATGAATCTCACCTCTACCCCCAAAACCCTGAGATGAGCTGTCATCCAATCCGTCCAGCTGTTGCCACAGCTACCATAAACCCACTTGTGTAGTAGCTTCACCATCATGGTCTGTCATTCAGTCTAGCAAATCCTTACCACATGACACACTCACCTTCCCCGATCACAACCCAAACCAAGACTTCACTTCATTTCCTCTGTTTTCTTCTGTAGTGATGGAAAGAAAAGGCCTTTTAGTGTGTGTAGTCTACAGCAAACAGCATCTTGAGCTGAGACTGCTACTGAATGTTACAGTTACAGACCCTGGAACAAAATGATCTTCGGTTTACTGCACACCGACATTTCCATCTGCTTTTCTTGGTGCGGTTAAAATTTTAGGCCTAAATACCGTATCTTTCAGTTTATCAACTAATATAGTTAAAAATGAGTCTAAAACAGTGTTTCTGTCAGTGTGTTTTCCAGTTTAATATTAATTAACTGATAATGAAAGATGTTGCAAGCAGATGGTGGAGATTCACATCCAAAATGATTTAGTAAGTTTCCACAACCAGCTCCTAGTCTGAAATAAGGATTTGATTAACTGGATAAACACAATGTCCCTTCAGTCTTTGCCTCGCTTTATGGGTGATTAAATGATATTTGCTCCAGATGTCCTTGCATTTTCTCATACTATTGTCCTTGGAGATTTTATCTTATTTTGTTCACCATCTATTATAACCAAATGCTGTATCAATGCTACATTTAGACTAATTATTAACCAAGGCCTACAGCAATTAATAGTTATTCTTCCATTAAAATTGTTCCCTAACAGAATTAACTGCTTACACTTCATACAGCAGCACCGTTGTCCCACAGTCATTCATGGAGGCTTTGTCATTAATGTAAGGAAACAGTTTTTTTTCCCAAGAGTTTCCCCAGGCTTTACCAATGAAGGCACAAAATTTAGAACCTGGGAAAACTTAGTGAGAGGTGACTTGATAGAGGTGTATAAGATTATGAGAGGTATAGATGGAGAGGACAACAAGTGCAGTTTTCCAAGAGCAGCAGGTCTGTTCTCAGGATGAGGATTCTCATTCCAGAACATCTGAGATAACCTCCTTCTTTGAAGAACATGGTCTCCTTTTCACGACCACTGATGCTGCCCTCACCAATATCTCCTCCATTTTCTTGACATCTCCCTCCAACCCATGCTCTCATTGCCATGCCAGTCCTTACCTACCAGCCTGTGAGTGTTTGCAGCTCCCCAACGTCTGCCATCTTCAACAGAATCCAAATGTTAAACACACCTTCCACACCCCCCCCCACTCTCAACTTTTTGCAAGGATTGCTCTCTTTGTGATTCCTTTGTCCACTCATTTGTCCCCCATTGATCTCCATCTTGGCACTTACCCTGTAAACAGGACAACTGCTACCTACATTTGCTCCTTCCCCTCTGCCCTCCCCACTATTTAGGGCCCTAAGCAATTCTTTCAGGTAATGCAACACCTCAGCTGTGATTCCATTGGGGTCATCTGCTGTATCTGGTGTTACCAGTGTGGCCTCCACTACACTGGCATGACCTGATGTACATTGAGGGACCACTGCACTGAGCATCGTCTGCCTCAACAGGTGGGATTTCCTGGTGACTTCCTATTTTAATTTGAATTTCCATTCCCATTCCGACATGTTAGTCCTCTGCTGCCATAATATGGCTATGTTCTGGTTGGAGAAGCAACACCTGATGTTCTGTTTTGGTAGCCGGTAACCTGATGGCATGAACATTAATTTCTCTAATTTGTGGTAATTTCTCCTTCTCCCCATTCTCTATTTTTCCATTCCTTATTCTGTCTTTTCTCTTACCAGTTCCTTTCTCATCTGTCAATCATTTTCCTCTGGTGCCCCTCCTCCTTCCCTTTATCCCCTAGTCTACTCTCCTTTCTTATCATGTTCCTTCTCTGTCAGCCCTTTGTCTTTTCCACTTATCATTTCCCAGATTCTCACTTCATCCCTCCTTCCTCATCCACCCACCTTCCCCTCACCAGCTTCACCTATCATTTGCCAGTTTGTATTTTCCCTCCACCCATTTTCTCATTCTGACTTCTTCCACTCTCTTTAGAGTCCTCATGAAGGATCTCAGCCTGAAACGTCAACTGTTTATTCCTCTCCACAGATACTGTCTGTCCTATTGAGTTACTCCTGCATTTTGATTGTTGCTACAGATTTCCAGCATCTATATTTTTTGCGACAATATGACAACTTTGATCATTTTGCATTAAAATGGACTTGGTTTTTATTTTACTTTAATTATGTTCTTTCCTGTAAAAATGTGGGCAAGATTCACTTTTAATTTATGTTTTATTTGCGAATGCTGCTGATACAATGTCATTTGCCTGTGATGCTGCTGCAAGCAAGCTTTTCATTGCACTTATGCATACAAGTACTTTTGTAGGTGATAACAAACTCAACTTTGACCTTGACTTAGAAGGCAAAAGATTTAAGTTCTGATTTTGGGTTGAGACCCTGTATCAGACCAGGAAATTCTTTTCAAGAGATGTCCCCTTTGGCTTTCCTTCACTCTATGACAACATTTCTATGAATCTCTCTCTCCCCCTCATCGCTCTCCCTCTGTGGAATCTGTCGCCTTCTACTCCTGAATAATTGCTTCACTAAGAGTTGTTACCACATCCACATGTCCTTTCTCTGCACATGCTAATTGGCACATTCTCCCACACAAGTTTATCGATATTAACCTCATTTATTCACAAAACTAAAAACATCGAGAGTATTAAACATCCCCAAAATTAGCCCGGCATTCAGAAAATTTTCATGCTCTTCAAACACTTTGAGATATTTTAACCACTTTTAAGAATCTATTATTATAACATATTGGAGAAATTTTACTCGGAGAAAAAACCTTACAATTGTGTTTTTAAATTATTAAGCCATGGCAAAGATATAAAAACACACTCTTTTAAATTAACAAGCTATTTGATATCTGTACCCTATTCTCTGTAAGACATTCCATTCTATTAAAATGTTCTGGTCTGTGAAATCTCCTCAGCCCTAGTGCTCAATCCTGGGGCAAGTTTGCTCTGCAATTATGGGGTAATTAGTATAGGCCTATGTTGTCTCATTGAGCTCTACATTCATTTAAACAGCAGAGTGCAGCCTGCAGAGTTGTTTCAAACATGTGTCAGCAGTTTCTACTCTTCAATGTAAGATCATGCATACGAGTATGTACATCCCAAAGCTGCCATCAGTCTCACTGAGTAATGACAGCAAGAACATAGCTTAGCCTTCGTTACAACTGTAAGATTCCGGGCAAACCTTTTGTTTTGGCGTAAGGCATTTAAAGAAGAATGAATATATTGGATTCCAATTTCACTGACATCGCCAAGCCCCCATCGTTAACATTACAAGGATCATCACTGACCAGAGACCCAAGTGAACATACAACATAAAAGCCAAAATGAAGGGCTAAGTCTGGAGAAGAATGAATTCTCATTGCTTGTCTAATAGGAAAACTTAAAAACTTGGCAGAGTGGTACTTGGTAGAGCTGCTGACTCACACCTCCAGTGTCTGGGATCATTCTATTCTCTAGCCTTATTTCTAGTGGTAATGAGACAGGCTACAGAGGAGAGGTTGACACCCTGACATAGTGATGCCAAGATAACAACCTCTTCCCCCAATGTCCAAAAAAAACTAAAGAGCTGATTATAGATTACAGGTGGAATAGAGTCAGCCTCGGCCTGATCAACACAAATGGGTCTGCAGTTGAGAGGGTGAGTAGTTTCAGGTTCCTTGGTATACACATCACCGATGGTCTCACCTGGTCTGTACACTCCAGCTTTGTGGCGAGAAAAGCGCATCATCTCTTCCGCCTCAGGAAGAAGTTCAGGCATGGGCCTACAAATTCTCCAAGACCTTCCACTGGGACACCATTGAGAGCATACTGACTGGCTGTATCAACACCTGGCATGGGAACTACACCAACCTTGATCGTTGGACACTGCAGAGAGCGGTACGGACAGCCCAGCACATCTGTGGATGTGAACTCTCCTCCAGTGAGGACACTTATAACAGCAGGTACAGAAAGAATGCCTGGAAGATCATCGAGGACACCAGTCACGCCAACCATAAACTGTTTCAGCTGCTTCTATCTGGCAAATGATACTGTAGCATTAAAGCCAAGACCAATAGGCTATGGGACAGCTTCTTTCTACAAGCCATTAGACTTTTCAATTCATATGTCTGTACATTGCAATGGAATCACAATTCAAAGATTTTTTACTCCTTCACGTCGTGGGATGGATGTGAGATTTAAATAAATTCTAAATTCTAAATTCCTGACCTTGGACAGTGTCAGGATACAGTCTATATGCTCTCCCTCTTGTTTGATATAGAGTAAATAAAGTGAGATTTGTGTAGGAAAAGGGTAACTCAATGCTTCGTGGTCAGCGTGGGCTATGTGGCTGAAGGGCATGTTTCTATACTCTGCGACTGAACAGCTTGATGAAACTTCAGCACCTTCAGAAATAAGCACAGTAGTTCAGCTGGTGGACCTGTTATCTCACAGCTCCAGTGATTCGCATTTATATATCTAGGGTGCCTGAGACATTTACACAGCTCTGCATTAGGTAATGTGGAGTGGAGATCGAGTTTGTAAAATTTGGCAGGAGTAAGGAATGTTGGGAATGGTGAGGTTGGGAGGGGTGTGGGATAAGTGGCAGAGAATGAGTGCCGGGGCGGAATATCTCTCTGGTGCTTCCTTCTCCCTCTCCTTTCCCTTTCCTTTTCACAACCATGATTCCTTTTCCCCATCTCAGTACATAATAGAGCCCCATGAAAGCAAGCATGCAGGTACAGCAGGCAGTGAAGAAAGCTAATGGCATGTTGGCCTTCATAACAAGGGGAGTTGAGTATAGGAGCAAAGAGGTCCTTCTGCAGTTGTACAGAGCCCTGCTGAGACCACACCTGCAGTATTGTGTGCAGTTTTGGTCTCCAAATTTGAGGAAGGACATTCTTGCTATTGAGGGAGTGCAGTGTAGGTTCACAAGGTTAATTCCCAGGATGGCGGGACTGTCATATGTTGAAAGATTGGAGCAACTGGGCTTGTATACACTGGAATTTAGAAGGATCAGAGGGGATCTGATTGAAACATATAAGACTATGAAGGGATTGGACACACTAGAGGCAGGAACCATGTTCCCGATGTTGGGGGAGTCCAGAACCAGAGGCCACAGTTTAAGAATAAGGTGTAGGCCATTTAGAAAGGAATTGAGGAAAAACTTTTTCACCCAGAGAGTTGTGGATCTGTGGAATGCTCTGCCTCAGAAGGCAGTGGAGGCCAATTCTCTGGATGCTTTCAAGAAAGAGTTAGAGAGAGCTCTTAAAGATAGCAGAGTGAAGAGATATGGGAAGAAGGCAGGAAAGGGGTACTGATTGTGGACGATCAGCCATGATCACAGTGAATGGCGGTGCTGACTCGAAGGGCAGAATGGCCTACTCCTGCACCCATAGTCTATTGTCTATATAAAAGCAGGTTTATCACCATTCACATATGTAATGATTTTTTTTTGGCCGCAGTACAATGCAATACATAAAAATTACTACAGTACTGACCTTGAACAGTCTGTGTGGCGTTCTCATGTTTCCCATTTGAATGCCAGTGTTTCCTCTGGATGCTTTTGTTTCCTTCCGATGACGTGTGGACTGGTTGGTTAAATGGCTGCTGTAATTTGCCCCTGGTGTACAAGTAAGTGGTGGCATCCTGTGGTAGGAGGGTGGGTGGGTGCTGATTGGAAAGTGGAGTATATAAAGTGATACTTGTGTAGGGGTTGGGGTAAACAGGTTCTCGATAGTCATCACAGTCATGGTGGGTTGAAATGTCTGTTTCTACTTTGCTTGGTATTGTAGCTCTATGACAAAATTATCCGATGACTGACACCTAACTACCTTATTCAATGTACTTCTTAGGTTCTTTGGTTCCCATGAGAATCCTGGGGTTTCAAGTTTTGGTTGTTCCCAGTGAAAGTTATGCCCTGATTGAGATTCATGGAGTCGGAGAGTAATACCACACAAAACCAGGCCATTCATTTATACTGATCGCAATCAAGAGGAAAAGAATATCTAAACAAGGATATAATGCTTTATAAGGCATTGAGCAGACCACATTTAGAACATTGTGAGCAGTATTGAGCCCCATATCTAAGAAAAGCTGGGTTAGCATTAGAGAGAGTCCGGAGGAAGTTTACGAGAATGATCCAAGGAATGAAAGGTTTAAGATATGAGAAGCTTTTAAAAGTCAGTTTGACAGGTACATGGATAGGAAGAAAAAAGAATAGAAGTTTCTGGGCTAAATGCTAGCAACTGGGACTAGTATGGATGGGTATCTCGGTTGACATGGGCCAATTGGGCTGAAGGTGCTGTCTCCATATTCTATGACTTTATGTTTTCCTTACAGCCCTCCATACAATAATCATCCACAAAGATAGCCTCATCTTCACTGCGTTCTTTCCCCTTGGTATCAAAACAAACAAATATTAAGTTGATATTTGTGAATCATGTTGACTGAAATTTACATAATTGATTTGTTATGTAAGGCTCTCACTCTGTTATATCAGCACTTTTTACAAATGAGTCATTATCTATCCATACAATGATGTTTGTATCCATTACTCAGCTGTTGGAAGATTGTTCTGAATATAAATAATTTGACATACTGTCTCCTTTTACAGCAGTAATGGAACACAATACAATTATGTTCTTGAAGTGAAACCATTGGATTATACCCCATCTAATCAAACAAGGTACTTATGTAAAAATCACATTTGACTGAAGAAAGATGCTTTGAGCTACCTTCGTAAGAATTTTCACAAAGCTAATCAACATAAAATATGCTTGACTTTACATTTCAAGAGTGAACAATATGTAGATAGAGCAACTATCAAAATGGGATTGTTTTTGGAAAGGATGCCCTAGGTAATGCTGGTGTATCATGGTGCTGTGTATCAGTTTTGTGTAAATGAAACTCAAAACGTAATTAATATAATTAGTGGAGGAGCAAGTTCTTTCAGAGAAAGTGTTTCTGATGGAATGAGCAACACCATCAGGGCAGTAAAACAGTCTCAACCTGTATCTGTCCAATTTCCCTCCATAAATGCAGCCTGAGTTCCTCCTACAGTTTGTTGCTTGCTCCAGATTCCAGCATCTGCAGATTCTTGTGTCTCCACCATGCACATCAGACCCAATGAAAGCTCATGATGAAACTGATTTCTACATCCACTTCAGGTACAATGCACTGCTCTTTAATGAAGTTACATACTTTTACCTGACGATTATTGACCAGGCTACACCAGCATCAGCTAGAAAGCTGAAGGCACAACCCACTCTCACTAGTGTCAGCTCATGAAGAAGAAGAAGGACACCATTTTAAATAAACGACAGCCAGAGTCTTGGCTCAAGCAAGAACAAGAAAAGAAAGAGAATTTCTCAAAGCGTGGTTCTCTACAGGAGGATCCATCAACAAATACATCGACATAGATCCAGTATATGAACCCTTACGGAGAAAAGAGAAATAACAATGTCAACGATCAATGAATCACCAGTAATCTCGGGGTCTCGACAGCAAAGCAAGCACTTCCAATGGACCTCCCTCAAAGCTAGTTTAGTAGAATTCTCTATTACTAAAAGGTTCACAGTGTTTTTTGAATCAGCCAACCAGTTCACAACATCCAATCAATATCCATTCAGAGGAGGAGTATATAAGCCAGCGTTCAAAGTTCAAAGTTCAAACTACATTTTATTATCAAGGTACGATTACATTATACTGTACAACCTTCAGAATTGTCTCTTAATAGGCAGACATGAAACAAAGAAACACACACACAAATCCCATATATATGAACAAAGATTGTCTTGACACCCAATGTGCAGAGAATAAAAAAACACATCATGTCCATAAGAAAATAAAAGTAAGAAAGTAAAAATTAAGTCAGACTTGCATTCCCGGCTCCCTTGTTTTCCGTTCCATCACTTTTATGTTTTGGAATAACAAAACATAACAGTGGTGACGAGGAGGTTTTAAACAAACCCGAGACAACTACCTAATTGTGGTAGCGCGGTAATACTTCTGAGTTTAAAAAAAAAGTGCAGTGAGATGTTAGAGGTTTTGAAAAAAGCAATGCAGCATGTGTTTCTTTAGAAGGGAAGAAGCAGTCAAGTTTAAAAAAGAGGCAGAAAACAGAAAAATTCTCAGGTTCATAAATATTGAGTAAAGGGTGATAATAATAATAAATATTTCAAAAAAACAGAAATGGCTGGCTACATCAGTAAGATTGATGCATTCAATTGCTCAACAGATAACTGGATTTTGTATACTGGATGAATTGACTAGTACCTTAAAGGAAATAGGCTAGTTGATAAGAAGTGGGTGCCAGTTTTGCTGAATACATTGGGTTCAGAAACATACAGTTTACTTAGAAGTCTGACTACCCCAACCAAACTAGTCGAAATAAGCTTTGCTGGTATCATGAGTTTAATGCAGGAACATTTAGAACAGAAACCATTGTTAATTGCACAACGCTTTAGGTTTCATAAAAGCAATCAGAAACAAAGGGAATCCATTTCAGTTTACATGGCAGAATTGAAAAAAAAAAGACCGAATATTGCTAGTTTAGTGATGGGCTTAATGATGCATTGGCAGTTCATTTAGTTTGTGGAATCTGACAAAAACACATTCAAAAAGGGCTCCTAACTGAAGAAAAACTCACATTAAAAGAGCAGTTGAGAACTCTGTATCAATGGAAACAACAGCCAGAGATGCAGTTGATTAGCAGTCAGGAATGGAAGAGAGTGTGAACAAAATATAACGCATAACTAGAAAGCTGCCTGGCTGAACAAATTGTAATAGGGGCTCACATACCATAAGACCATAAAACCATAATATATAAGAGCAGAACTGGGCCAGTTGGCCCATAGAATTTGCTCTGCCATTTTATCATGTCTGATCGATTTCCTTCTCTGCCTCAATCTCCTGCATTCTTCAAGTATCCCTTCCTGCCCTAACCAGTCAAGAATCTATCAACCGCTGCCTTAAATGTACCCAATGACTTGGCATTCACCGGCACCGTGGCAACAAATTCCACAGGTGCACCACTCCTTGGCTAAAGAAATTTCATTCGAAATTGATGTCCACTGTTCAGAGGTAGTCCCCTCTGGTCTTAAACTCCCCCACCAAGGGAAACATTCTCTCCACCTCTATTCTATCAAGATCCTTCAACCTTCAATAAGTTTCAATGAGATTCCCCGCCTCATTCTTCTGAATTCTAGTGATTGCAGGTCCAGAGCCATCAAGCGCTCCTCATATGATAAACCTTCAATGGCAGAATCATTTTCATGAACCTCCTTTAAACCCTCTCTATTGTCAGCACATCCTTTCTTTGATAAGGGACTCAAAACTGATCAAAATACTCTAAATGAGCCCTCACTAGAGCCTTATGATGCCTCAAAATTAAATCCCTGTTTTTATATTCATATCCACTCAAAATGAATGTTAAAATCGCATTTGCCTTTCTCACCACTGACTCAACCTGCAAAATAGCCTTAAGGGAATCTTGCACAAACACTCCCAAGTCCCTCTGAACATTAGATTTTAAAATTTTCTCACCATTTAGAAAATAGTCTACACTTATATTTCTTCTACCGAAGTGCATGACCATAAACTTCCCAACACTGTATTCCACCTGCCACTTCTCTGTTCATTGTACTAATCTATCGAAGTCCCACTGTAGCCCTTCTGCTTCATCAATACTACCTGCCCGTCCACCTATCTTCGTATCATCTGAAAACTTTGCAACAAAGCCATCAATTCCATCATCCAAATCACTGACATACCAGCATGGAAAGAAACTATCCCAACTTGGACAACAATGGAATACCAGAAACCAGAGAAGGCTCCCTTTACTCCCACTATATGTCTCCTGCCAATCAACCAATGTTCTGTTGATCCTAGTATCTTTCCTGCAATGCCATGGGCTCTTAACTTGTTAAGCAGCCTCATATGTGGCACCTTTTCAAAAGCCTTCTGAAAATCCAAGTTCAGAACATCCACCAGTACTCATTTGTGTATCCTGCTAGTTATTTCTTCAAAGAGTTTCAACAGATTTGTCAGGTAAGATTTCCCCTTAAAGAAACCATGCTGACTTCAGCCTATTTTATCATGCACCTCCGAGTACCCTGAAACCATATCCTTAACAATTAACTCCAACATCTTCCCAACCACTGAGGTCAAACTAACTGGCCAATAATTTCCTTTCTTCTACCTCTTTCTCTTCTTGAAGAATGAAGTGACATTTGCAAATTTTCAGTCCTTCAGAACCATGCCAGAATCCATTGATTCTTGAAAGACCACTATTAGTGCCTCCACAGTCTTTTCAACCACGTCTTTCAGAATGCTGGGGAGACCATCTGCTCCCAGTGACTTACTTATCTTCAGACCTTTCAGTTTCCCAAGCACTTTCTCTCTATCTCCTTACACTCTCGTACATCTGGCATACTGCTAGTGTTCTCTACAGTGAAGACAGATGCAAAATACTTATTCTGCCATTCCCTCGTCCTCCATTACTACCTTTCCAGTATCATTTTGCTGCAGTCCAATATCTACTCTTGCCTCTCTTTTACAGTTTATATATCGAAAGAAACTTTTTGTATGCTCGTTAATATTATTGACTAGTTTACCTTTACCCCTGTATTCCATCTTTTCCTTCCATACATCAAACCATCACAGGCTTATGTATTTATTTATTTGTTTGTTTGTTTGTTTTTTGTTTGTTTGTTTGTCAAGATACAGTGGGGGGTAGGCCCTACTGGCTCCTCGATCCATGCCATCCAACAATCCCATGATTTAACTCTAGCCTAATCACAGGCCAATTTACAATGAGCAATTAATCTGCTAACCAAATTAAGGTGAAACTTGCAGAAAATGCAACAAAGTAGGACACAAGCAGGGTATCTCAGGTAGACAGAAATAAATGTACTGCACAAGGAAGAGAAAAAGTTAAAAAGCTAGTTGTAGTTTCAAGAGCTCTAAATTGCATGCTGTTGATGAAAAATCTGATAATAATGAGAAGGATTGGGTTATCTTGAGATTTATAATGTGAAAACTAGTAAGAAGCTTATGTCGGTTTTCAAACTCGTGTTCCCCCAACTTGAAACACCTAACAGTCAAATCCTGTCCGTTCTATTTACCTAAGAGTTTTCTTCTCATATTCTGACCGCAGCTTACATACCACCAATAGCCGACTCTAACCAAGTACATATGACGCTGGATCATGCCATTTCCAAACAAGAAACAGTCCATCCCGATGCATTTCAAATTTTATTTGGAGACTTCAGCTAGGCCTGTTTGATGAAAACCCTGTCTAATTACCATCAGCATATAACCTGTAACACCAGAGGTCTTCCACAATCAGAACCCCGGATGAACCATGAGATCGAATATCTGTTGAGGACCAGATTAGAGGGATTCAAGTTTGGAGAACAAGAAAATTACAAGAGGTCTACGTAGAATCTCTGGAAAACCATTTCACGGGCGAAGTGGAAATTATGGACCAAACTTGAATGGACGATGGATACTCAACAACTGTGGTAGGGCTTGAGTTATATCACCTCTTCTGAAGTTAAATCAATTGATGTGAGAAACAGCAAGGCGTTGCTTCCAGATGAGCTCAATGCCTTCTAAGCTCACTTTAGCCCTCCAAACATGGAGGAACCATCACAAACTTCTACATCCTCACTGATCCTATGAATTCAAACTCTGAAGCCAACATGTGGGCTGACTTCCGGAGAATGAACGTATGAATATCATCCAGACAAGAGAGGGTACCTAGCCACATACTAAAGACCTGTGTTGATCAATTGGCTAGGGTGTTTACAGATATTTTTAACTTCTCATTTCGGCTGTGAGTCGTACCCACCTGCTTCAAGCAGGCTTCAATTATACCACTGCCCAGGAAGAACATGGTGACCTGCCTCAATGACTATCATCCAGTGGCATTTACATCCACTGTGGTAAAGTGTTATTAGAGGTTGGTGATGAAACATATTGGCTTCTGCCTGAGAGGCAACTTGGATCTGCTCCAATTTGCCTACAGGAGAAACAGGTCCACAGCAGATGACATCTCATTGGCTCTTCGCTCAAACCTGCAACATCTGCACAGCGAAGATGTATACAACAGGATGCTCTTTATCAACTCAGCTCAGCACTCAATTCACATCATTCCCTCAAAACTAATCAATAAGCTTCAACACCTTGGTCTTAATACCTCCTTGTGCAATTGGATCCTGAATTTCCTCACTTGTCGGCCATAGTCAGTTTGGATTGGCGACATCTCCTCTATGATCTTCATCAGCACAGGTGCACTACCAGATTGAGTGCTTAGCTCCCAGTTCAACTCGCTTTACACTTATGACTGTGTGGCTAAGCACAGCTCCAATGCCATATTAAAAGCTGCTGATGAGACCACTGTTGTGGGCTGATTCAAAGATGATGAAGAATCAGCATATAGGAGGGAGATTTAGAATCTGGCTGAGTTGTGTCATAACAACAACCTCTCATTTAATATCAGCAGAACCAAGGAACTGATTATAAACTTCAGGGGAGGAAAACCAGAGATTCATCGGAGTCTTCATCAGAAGATTAGAAGTGAAGAGAGTTAGTAACTTTAAATTCCTAGGTGTTACTATTTCAGTGGACCTGTCCTGGACCCAGCACTCCACTTTATTAGAAGTTTGCAGAGGTTCAAAATGACATCTAAAACTTTGACAAACTTCGGAAGATGTGTAGTGGAGAGTATATCGACTGGCTGCATCACAGCCTGATATGGAAACACCAATGCCCTTGAGCAGAAAATCCTACAAAAAGTAATGGATTCTGTCCAGTCATCATAGGTAATGCCCTCACAACCATTGAGCACATCTACATGAAACACTGTCACAGGAAAGCAGCATCCATCATCAGAGTTCCCCACCACCCAGGACATGCTCTCTTCTTGCTGCTTCCAGCAGGAAGAAGGAGCAGGAGCTTCAGGACTCACACCACTAGATTCAGGAATAGTTACTACCCCTCAACCATCAGGATCTTGAAGAAAAGGGGATAAATTCACTCATTTTCAATCGCCCCATCATTAAAATGTTCCCATAACCAACAGGCTCACTTTTAAGGACTCTTTATCTCATGTTCTTGATGTTTATTGCTATTTATATTTGCATTTACACAGTTTGTTGGCGTCTGCACTTTGGTTGAATGCCTAAGTTGGACGGGCTTTCATTCATCCTGTTATATTTACTGTTCTATAGATTTGTCCAGTTTGCCCACAAGAAAATTAATCTCAGGTTTGTATATGGTGACATATATGCACTTTGATAATAAAATTTATGTTGAATTTTGAAACAAGCAATATGGCTTACACCGGAAATGAACGGCAAATTAACTAACATGGAACTGGATCCTGGCTTGGCTGTTTAAGTCATTCCACAAAATGAGTTTGAATGATATTTCATCGATACTGAACTAAAACCTGCAGATAACCAACTCAGAATTTATACTTGAGAAAAGATAACTCCTGTGGAAATGACATCTGTAACAGTGAAATACAACAAGGAATGAGCCATATTGGGCTTCTATGTGGTAAAAACAGGAGAGCCAGCTTTGTGGGGCTGTGATTGGCTGTGACAACTACAATCTGATTGGTGATCCATCCACAACTTGCAATGACACATTCTCTGTAATAGCATCATCCAAAAGCAAATTTTAAAAACTACTAGATGATACTACAGCAGTGTTCAAGGATAACAATGGAAAACTCAAACATATCAAGTGTAAAATAGTGTTAAATGAAAATGCCTCACTCACGGATGAGAGAGGGGCCTTGAATCTGGTTTGGGGCGTAAAACATTTCAACTTCTACTCATGCTGGAGAGAATTTACCCTCATTACTGAAGAATCGTCAACCGCTGGTGCCCATTTTCAATCAACAGAATGGTGTTTCACTAACAGCAGCAGCATGAATGTAGAGATGGGCTCTTTTTCTTTGAGGATACAATTACAAGATCGAATTCAAGAGGACAACTGATCGGAGAAGTGCTGATGGATGGTCCTGTTTGTGGAAAAGGGAATACCTGAACAATTGACAAAAGAGGACACTCCTCTCTAAAGCAAATTGGAAATCTCCTTGTTATGGCACAGATGATCCAAAGGGAAACCAGAAAAGACTCCACACTGTCTCAGGTCTGCATGGCAGCCCAAAATGCCTGGAATGTGCAGGAGAAATTCCAGTACCCCGATTGTTACTGGCGTCAGGATGAACATGCACCTGACAGGGGTTGCCTTATATAGGGATTGAGTGTTATTATACCATCCAAGCTGACAACTAAAGTGGTGGAGGAGCTATGTGCCTGTCATCTAGATGTGGTCAAAATGAAAGCATTGGTTCATAGCTTTGTCTGATGGCATGAGATAGTTCAGTAGATTGAGTAGCTCATCATGCTCTGTGCAGGATGCCAATGCAACCAGAAGATGTCAAGAGCTGTGACTCTCCATGTCTGGGAATGTCCTGGCAGAAGATTCTAGATTTTGCTAGACCATTTATGGTCACAAATTACTTCGTTCTAGTGGAAGCAACTATAAAGTGGCCAGTTGTGTTTCCAATAGCCTCAGCTACAGCCTCACACACTGTTGATGTGCTGAGAAGCCTCTTCCAGCACAGGTAGTCAGAGACAATAGACCGCAGTTTGTTGTAGAACAGTTTCTATCATTGCTGAAGATGAATGGAATAAGACATATTAATCTGCGCAGTGCCACTCAGCTGCAAGTATCTTGGCAGTAAGGTCCAATTCAGAAGAACGCACTGCGGGCAATGTCAGCTGAGCACACTACACTAACATCAATCCAGAAACTCGCCAAGTTCCTCTTTGCATATTGCAATGCAGCACGCTCCACAAACAACACTTTCCAGCTACACTCTTCCTGGGTTATCCCTTGCACTCGCACTTGGAGCTCCTCAAACCCAATCTCAGAAGGAATATACAGAACAAATTGAAGGCTCCTCGAGCAAAGTGGTTCGATGTTTCAGTCCTAGACAAGCAATCATGCCGAAGGATGACAGAGATGATCAAAGGTGGGTACTTGCAAAGCTTAAGGACAGAATTGGACTACTTTCCTACACAATGGTTGGCATTTGATGTCATTTGGAAAGGACACATCGATCAGTTGAGGAGAGCAGAATGAATTGATAGAGAAGAAGGGTATCCTGAACTGTCAGAACCACTTCCCTGCAGTCCTGGAGTCAACTCCTGCAACTTTACAAAACAGAACTTTAGAGTATTACCCCTATAGTATGGTACTTCTGTGGGTCACCTATCTCAAGCCAAGGAATTGTAGTCTACTTCCTTTTTATACACAGCAAGATCCCACCATCATTAGATATCCAAAAACTTAAATCATCCTGCGGGATGTTGGGTCCTGTGTAGCTATCCAGGAAGACATTAGAAGAATTTCTGGTCTTTGCTAAAGCCTCTAAGGGAGCTTCTTTTGGGCCCCATAACAGTTCAGGAGTGTGTCAAACAGCTCAGTTGAAGATGATATATTCAACAACGTAGTGTCCTCATGTTATTGTAATAAGAATCAACCCTTGGTGTACAATCACAGATCTACCATTTCTGATTTATTAGTCATTTTCCCAGGGTTGGGGAATTATGAATGGGAGAACCTAAGTTCTGGATGTGAAGGGAAAGATTTAATAAGAATCTGAGGTGCAGCTTTTTACCCAGATAGTTGTCAGTATACAGAATGAGCTGCCAGAGAAGTGACTGAGGCAGGTACATTAACAACATGAAAAAGAAACTTGGACAGGTTTGTGAATAGGAAAGGTTTGGAGTGGGACTAACTTAGATGGGAATATTGGTCAATATTGACCTGCTGAGCCAAAGTTCTTGCTTACATGGTGTATGACTCTAAGACACTGTGAAAGTTTTGCCAGTAAGTCTAACTGACACAAGCAAAAATAGGAATGAACAGTCAGCTATAACTTGAAATGTGATGTTTCCAAACCAGTGAGATTTCAAAAAATAAATGTTGAAGTCCTTGTTGTTTTCTCTTCTGAATGATTGAGCTCAAGTTTGGTATATTCTAAGCTTAATGCTTAAGAATAATTTTCCTTCTGGGCTGAATATTTTTGTGAAATTGAAGAACGACTGGGAGTCCTAGAGTCATAGAATCATAGAAAGGTACATCTAGTCCGTGCCAAATTATTTAAACTTCCCCCTCCCACTGACCTGCATTGGGACGATAGCCCTCTGTACCCTACCACACAGGTACCTATCCAAACTTCTCTTAAGCATTGAAATCAAGCCTGCATGCACCACTTGCACTGGCAGCTGGGTCCACACTCTCACCATCCTCTGACTGAAGGGGTCAGAAGAATTGTCCTATTGTGAGCAGTGAGATGACATATAGGGAGGGCAGAGCTGTTGGGAGAATCAAGAAAAACAGCAGTCCTCAGAACCACTAGATGGCTATTCAAGATCAAAGTATCTATTTTGAAGTACACTTACTGCTGTGGTTTAGAAAGGATAAAAGTCAAAATTCAGTATGCTCATCAAGTTCACACACAATCAATTTGATAATCACCAGGTAATTTGTGATACGGTTGTTGGTTGTGTGCTGGGGCAGCAGGCTGAGAGTAGCAGACACCAACAGAATCAACAAACTCATTCGTAAGGCCGGTGATGTTGTGGGGATGGAACTGGACTCTCTCGCAGTGGTGTCTGAAAAGAGGATGCTGTCTAAGTTGCATGCCATCTTGGTCAATGTCTCCCATCCACTACATAATGTACTGGTTGGGCACAGGAGTACATTCAGCCAGAGACTCATTCCACCGAGATGCAGCACAGAGCGTCATAGGAAGTCATTCCTGCCTGTGGCCATCAAACTTTACAACTCCTCCCTTGGAAGGTCAGACACCCTGAGCCAATAGGCTGGTCATGGACTTATTTCATAATTTACTGGCATAATTTACATATTACTATTTAGCTATTTATGGTTCTAAAACTATTTATTATTTATGGTGCAACTGTAATGAAAACCATTTCCCCCCGGGAGCAATAAAGTATGACTATGACTATGACTATGACTATGAAAGCATTGAATAGGAAGCAAGCGAAAGCTCCAGCATTATTCTCAAAATCAAATTGACAACACAGATGGGGCCTCAGTTTAGCTTCAACTGAATGATGACATCTCTGACATTCCTCATAGCTTCCACATGCACTAAGGGAATACTAAACACAAATAATAAATATCTATCACAATGAAGCAAAAACCACAAAGATATTTATATAGAAACAGAGCAACAGTCCAGAGAAAATATAAAGTTCTTG
Source organism: Mobula birostris (assembly GCF_030028105.1). NCBI lineage: Eukaryota > Metazoa > Chordata > Chondrichthyes > Myliobatiformes > Myliobatidae > Mobula > Mobula birostris. Next base: position 19,351,112 of record NC_092371.1, on the reverse strand, counting down.
TAATGAAAACTAATGGAAACAGCAGTGATGTTGTATATTTGATGGAGCTTCTTATTCTTATGATCAGTTGCATTAGCATCTCATGCAAAGAAAAAAAAAACAGAAGTTTCATTGTTTAATCACTCAAGATAGAAGAAACTATCTTTATTTTAACTTTAACACCCATTGCAATGTGATGAGAACTGCCTTCCTTTTAGCTCCAGCTGAAAATTAAATACAACCTTGATGTTCTTTTGGAAAAGAATAAGATTCCTGGTAATATAAGTGCTAAATTATAGTGTTCATTATGTGTAGAACTGCCGTGGATATACCAGGCTGGTAGAAGATCAGAGAAGAAGCTGTGATAATAAAGATCAGAAACAAGAGAAAATCTGCAGATGCTGGAAATCCAAGCAACACGCACATAATGCTAGAGGAAATCAGCAGGCCAGGCAGCATTGACGGAAAAAAGGATAGTCAACGTTTCGGGCCAAGACCCTTCGGCAGGACTGGAGAAAAACAAATGAGGAATAGATTTAAACGGTGGGGGGTGGGGTGGGGGGAGAGAGAAACTCGAGGTGATAGGTGAAACCGGGAAGGAGTGGGGTGAAGTAAAGAGCTGGGAAGTTGATCATTGAAAGAGATACAGGGCTGGAGAAAGGGGGAGTCTGATAGGTGAGGACAGAAGACCATGGAAGAAAGAAAAGCGAGGAGGAGCACCAGAGGAAGGCGATGGTAGGCACGGTAGAAAGTGGATGGAGGATGTTGAAGGAGAGGGGGAGAGCACCATTACCAGAAGTTTGAGAAATCGATGTTGATGCCATCAGGTTGGAGGCTATCCATAAGACCACAAGGCCATAAGATATAGGAGCAGAAGTAGGTCATACGGCCCATCGAGTCTGCTCCGCCATTCAATCATGAGCTATTTCAATTCTTCCAGTCATCCCCACTCTCCTGCCTTCTCCCCATACTCTTTGATGCCCTGGCTAATCAAGAACCTATCTATCTCTGCCTTAAATATGCCTGATGACTTGGCTTCCACAGCCACTCGTGGCAACAAATTCCACAGATTTACCACCCTCTGACCATAGAAACCATAGAAACCATAGAAACTACAGCACAGAAACAGGCCTTTTGGCCCTTCTTGGCTGTGCCGAACCATTTTCTGCCTAGTCCCACTGACCTGCACATGGACCATATCCCTCCATATACCTCCCATCCATGTATCTGTCCAATTTATTCTTAAATGTTAATAAAGAACCCGCATTTACCACCTCATGTGGCAGCTCATTCCATACTCCCACCACCCTCTGTGTGAAGAAGCCCCCCCTTATGTTCCCTTTAAACTTTTCCCCCCTCACCCTTAACCCATGTCCTCTGGTTTTTTTCTCCCCTTATCTCAGTGGAAAAAGCCTGCTTGCATTCACTCTATCTATACCCATCATAATTTTATATACCTCTATCAAATCTCCCCTCATTCTTCTACGCTCCAGGGAATAAAGTCCTAACCTATTCAACCTTTCTCTGTAACTGAGTTTCTCAAGTCCTGGCAACATCCTTGTAAACCTTCTCTGAACTCTTTCAACCTTATTTATATCCTTCCTGTAACTTGATGACCAAAACTGAACACAACACTCCAGATTAGGCCTCACCAATGCATTATACAACCTCATCATAAGATTCCAGCTCTTATACTCAATACTTTGATTAGTAAAGGCCAATGTACCAAAAGCTCTCTTTATGACCCTATCTATCTGTGACGCCACTTTTAGGGAATTTTGTATCTGTATTCCCAGATCCCTCTGTTCCACTGCACTCCTCAGTGCCTTACCATTAACCCTGTATGTTCTACCTTGGTTTGTTCTTCCAACGTGCAATACTTCACACTTGTCTGTATTAAACTCCATCTGCCATTTTTCAGCCCATTTTTCCAGCTGGTCCAAGTCCCTCTGCAGGCTCTGAAAACCTTCCTCACTGTCTACTACACCTCCGATCTTTGTATCATCAGCAAATTTGCTGATCCAATTTACCACATTATCATCCAGATCATTGATATAGATGACAAATAACAATGGACCCAGCACTGATCCCTGTGGCACACCACTAGACACAGGCCTCCACTCAGAGAAGCAATTCTCTACCACCACTCTTTGGTTTCTTCATTGAGCCAATGTCTAATCCAATTTACCACCTCTCCATGTATACCTAGCGACTGAATTTTCCTAACTAACCTCCCATGCGGGACCTTGTGAAAGGCCTTACTGAAATCCATGTAGACAATATCCACTGCCTTCTCTTCATCCACTTTCCTGGTAACCTCCTCGAAAAACTCCAATAGATTGGTCAAACATGACCTACCACGCACAAAGCCATGTTGACTCTCCCTAATAAGTCCCTGTCTATCCAAATGCTTGTAGATTCTGTCTGTTAGTACTCCCTCCAATAACTTACCCACTACCGACGTTAAACTCACCGACCTATAATTTCCCAGATTACTTTTCGATCCTTTTATAAACAACGGAACAACATGAGCCACTCCCCAATCCTCCCGCACTTCACCTGTAGACAGCGACATTTTAAATATTTCTGCCAGCGTCCCAGCAATTTCAACACTAGTCTCCTTCAAGATCCGAGGGAACACTTTGTCAGGTCCCACGGATTTATCCACTTTAATTTTCCTCAAGACAGCAAGCACCTCCTCTTTTTCAATCTGTACAGTTTCCATGATCTCACTGCTTGATTCCCCTAATTCCATAGACTTCATGCCAGTTTCCTTAGTAAATACAGATGCAAAAAACCTATTTAAGATCTCCCCCATTTCCTTTGGTTCCACACATAGCCGACCACTCTGATCTTCAAGAGGACCAATTTTATCCCTTACAATCCTTTTGCTCTTAATATACCTGTAAAAGCTCTTTGGATTATCCTTCACTTTGACTGCCAAGGCAACCTCATGTCTTCTTTTAGCCCTCCTGATTACTTTCTTAAGTATTTTCTTGCACTTCTTATACTCCTCAAGCACCTGATTTACTCCCTGTTTCCTATACATTTCATACAACTCCCTCTTCTTCTTTATCAGAGTTGCAAAATCCCTTGAGAACCAAGGTTCCTTATTCCTATTCAATTTGCCTTTAATCCTGACAGGAACATACAAACTCTGCACTCTCAGTATTTCCCCTTTGAAGGCTTCCCACCCACCAATCATATCTTTGCCAGAGAACAACCTGTCCCAATCCACACTTTTTAGATCCTTTCTCATTTCTTCAAATTTGGCCTTCTTCCAGTTCAGAACCTCAACCCTAGGACCAGATCTATCCTTGTCCATGATCAAATTGAAACTAATGGTGTTATGATCACTGGAACCAAAGTGCTCCCCGACACACACTTCCATCACTTGTCCTAACTCGTTTCCTAACAGGAGATCCAATATTGCATTCCCTTTAGTTGGTCCCTCTATATATTGATTTAGAAAACTTTCCTGAACACATTTTACAAACTCTAAACCATCTAGACCCCTAACAGTATGGGAGTCCCAATCAATGTATGGAAAATTAAAATCCCCTACCACCACAACTTTATGTTTCCTGCAGTTGACTAAAGTAATTTCTCTGCATCTTTGTTCTAAATGAACTTCCTTCAATCCTAAAGTCGTGCCCTCTTGTCCTAGACTCCCCTACCATGGGAAATAACTTTGCCATATCTAATGTGTTCAGGCCTTTTAACATTCGGAATGTTTCTGTGAGATCCCCCCTCATTCTTCCGAACTCCAGAGAATACAGCCCAAGAGCTGCCAGACATTCCTCATATGGAATATCCGGACGGAACATTAGGATCGTGACAGTAGAGCAGGCCATGGATTGACATATCAGAATGGGAATGGGAAGTAGAATTAAAATGGGTGGCCACCGGAAGATCCCACTTCATCTGGCAGAAAATGTGGGAGGCTGGAGGGGAAGGATTCTCCGGAACTTCCACCATCTCCAACGGGCATAATTCTCCGGAACTTCTGCCTTCTCCAAAGGGATCCCACCACCAAACAAATCTTTCCCTCACCCCAACTTGCTGCTGCCTGCAGGGATCGTTTCCTATGTGACTCACTTGTCCATTCGTCCCTCTCCACTGATCTTCCTCCTGGTACTTATCCTTGCAAGCGGAACTAGTGCTCCACCTGCCCCTGCACATCCTCCCTTACTACAATTCAGGGCCAAAAACAGTCCTTCCAGGAGAGATGACTCTTCATCCCAGTGTGGCCCCCTGTATATCGGTGAGACCCGACGTAGATTGGGAGACCATTTTGCCGAGCACCTACACTCCGTCCGCCAGAAGATGCGGGATCTCCCAGTGGCCACCCATTTTATTTCCACTTTCCATTCCCATTCTGACATGTCAGTCCATGGCCTCCTCTACTGTCATGATGAGGACACACTCATGTTGGAGGAACAACACCTTATATTCCATCTGGGTAGCCTCCAACCTGATGGCATGAACATCGACTCTTGAAACTCTGGTAATGCCCCTCCTCCCTCCTTCACCATTCCCCATTCCCTTTTCCCTCTCTTAGCTTAACTCCTTGCCTGCCCATTGCCTCCCTCTGGTCCTCCTCTCCCCTTTTCTTTCTTGCAAGGCCTTCCATTCTGTCCTATCAGACTCCCTTTTCTCCAGCCCTGTATCTCTTTCACTACTCAACTTCCCAGCTCTTTACTCCTACCCTCCCCCTCCTGGTTTAACTATCACCTCGTGTTTCTCTCTCCCCTCCTCCACTTTGTAAATTTACTCCCCATCTGTTTTTCTTCAGTCCCAACAAAGGATCTTGTCCCAAAACATCGACTGTACTGTTTTCCATAGATGTTGTCTGGCTTATTGAGTTTCTCCAGCATCTTATGTGTGTTGCTGTGATAAAAAGGTAACTTTTTTAGTTGTCCAGCAACTGTACTTGGTGTCTGCTCTTTATCGTTTTACATCTTTTCAAACATTAGATTCTTGCCTTGCAGTGTGAGGGAACTGCACAAACAATGGAATAAAAGCTCTAAACCAGAATGCAAAATTATGCCTTCAGAAAGCAAAATAAATTAGGCATTCCACTTAGAACAGATACTGTGATTTTAGCAGAGTATCTGGTTAACAGTAGTGCAAATTATTTGATAATATCTCATTAAAAGCTGCTTTGCAAGCCTCTCTCTGGATGAGAAATCGCAGGCGGGGGGTAGGGGGATTACTAGATGTTGAACATGCTCAATGTTCTTCATGGGGAGCAGGGTAAAATCAGTTTAGCTCCAACACAAACATTGATATTTCACCCTAATTCCAAGAGACAGAGCTTGGGTTGGTTATTAAATACAGAACAGGATAGAATAAATCCTCCAGATACAGGTGAGATCAGCACAGTGATTGCAGAAAGGATTTAAATCCACCAAAAGTTCAGAGTTCCACAGAATCCGTAGCTGCACAGCTCGGCAAAAATCTGGCAAGCTAGGACCTCCTTGAGGTCTGTCCTATCCATAAATTTATTTAACCCTAGTTTGAGAGTTCACGAATTAAAAGTCTGGCCCAGAGATGTTGAGCCTCCCTTACTATGATGTAAATTTGTAAAATGTACCTCCTGTGACTGGCAATGGCCTCTTATGATAAATGGTGCTAATTAGTAAAGCACAAATTCAGCAATTTTGAGGAAGTTACATCATTTTCGATTGCTTCGAAAAACACAAATAATTTGATAGTTTTGTCTAACTTTTATTATCATCAAAAGCAATGGCAAGGAGGCTAAATTACCATTCCCGTAATTCAGTTGAACTAATTGAATTAACAAAATTCATTTCAAATCCCACCATTTAAATTCAGTGGATAATTTGGAAAAACAAACTCTTAGTCTCCATAATGATAACTAGGAAGACTCCCAGTTAGCCATGTGGTTAACCCTTAAGACCACAATGTGACAACAGCGGCAGGAATGGGCCATTTGATTCCTCGAGCCTCTTCTGCAGTTCCACAGGGTCACAGCTGATCCGATGTTCAGTTCCACTTTCCTCCCCTTGATCCCCTTTCTGATTAGAATACAAGGATACTGCACTCAGCCTCGGAAGATCAATCTGTGTCAAGAGTAGCAAGGACACACCATGTATTCTGGGTGGGGTTTTCAGAGATCATCACGAAGGGAGGCAATGATAACACCACCACACGCCTACCAAAACTGTGGCAGGTAGTGATTTAACCACCACTAAAGATAAGGAAGATGAGTGGTTACTTGATAGAGATATTTAAGTTTACAGGAGGCATAGATAGAATGGGCACGTGGCCAAGTGGTTAAGGCATTGGACTAGCGATCTGAAGGTCGTGAGTTCGAGCCCCAGCCGAGGCAGCGTGTTGTGTCCTTGAGCAAGGCACTTAACCTTAACCACACAGTGTGCCAAGCTGTATTGGCCTTTGCCCTTCCCTTGGACAACATGGGTCTCGTGGAGAGGGGAATCTTGCAGCATGGGCAACTGCCAGTCTTCCATACAACCTTGCCCAGGCCTGCACGCTGGACAGCAAAGACTTTCCAGGTGCAGTTCCATGGTCTCGCAAGACTAACGGATGCCTTAATTAAGATAGAGTGGAGAACCAGTGCCTTTTTCCCAGGGTACAGTGCAGTGATGGAAGTAAGGTGGAGGGAGCTAGGTGGAGGGGAGGCTAACTAGAATGGTTGATCAGATTACATGCAGTATCTAGGGGAAGAAACCTTTAAGGTGGCATAAAGATTTTGCTTTAATAGCCCTATCATGCTTTCCAGTAGGGAAATTTTGGAAAAGGCAGTTTACAGGATGGGTAGTACAATATTCACAATGATTTACCTGCTCGCTCATTTGTCCTGGACACATACAAATCTTGCAGTGGTGGTTGACTCAATATTTCCTCAAGTACCCTCTATACTTGGTTTTAATCCTTATATGCCCTCTGGTTTTAGATTCCTCTGTTATGAGAAAAAGGTTCCTATCACCTCCATTATTGGTATAATTTTGTACTGTATACCTCTATCAGATTGCGAGGGAGGATATTATGAAGGGTGGATGGCATTGAAGAGAAAGGCACATAGCAGGAAATTGCAGAGGAAATGCTCCCTTAACAGAGGGGAGGGGGAGACGTGTCACATGGTGACATCAGGTAGGTGTTAGGTATTAATATTGAAGTAGTAAAATGGATTCAACAGTGGTTGGATGGGAGATGCCAGAGAGTAGTGGTGAATAACTGTTTGTCAGGTTGGAGGCCGGTGACTAGTGGTGTGCCTCAGGGATCTGTAATGGGTCCAATGTTGCTTGTCATATACATTAATGATCTGGATGATGGGGTGGTAAATTGGATTAGTAAGTATTGCAGATGATACTAAAATAGGTGGCATTGTGGATAATGAAGTAGGTTTTCAAAGCTTGCAGAGAGAATTAGGTTAGTTAGAAGAGTGGGCTGGAAGATGGCAGGTGGAGTTTAATGCTGATAAGTGTGAGGTGCTCCATTTTGGTAGGACTAATCAAAATAGGACATACATGGTAAATGATAGGGCATTGAAGAATGCAGTAGAACAGACGGATCTAGGAATAATGGTGCATAGTTCCCTGAAGGTGGAATCTCATGTGGATAGGGTGGTGAAGAAAGCTTCTGGTATGCTGGTCTTTATAAATCAGAGCATTGAATATAGGAGTTGGGATGTAATGTTAAAATTGTACAAGGCATTGGTAAGGCCAAATTTGGAGTATTGTGTACAGTTCTGGTCACCAAATTATAGGAAAGGTGTCAACTAAATAAAGAGAGTACAGAGAAATTACTAGAATGTTTCCTGGGTTTCAGCACCTGAGTTACGGAAAAAGGTTGAACAGGTTGGGTCTTTATTCTTTGGAGCGTAGAAGGTTGAGGGGGGGACTTGATAGAGGTATTTAAAATTAGGAGGTGGATAGATAGAGTTGACGTGGATAGGCTTTTTCCATTGAGAGTGGGGGAGATTCAAACTAGAGGACATGAGTTGAGAGTTAGGGGAAAAAGTTTAGGGGTAACACGAAGGGGCACTTCTTTACTCAGAGAGTGGTAGCTGTGTGGAATGAGCTTCCAGTAGAAGTGGTAGAGGCAGGTTCGATATTGTCACTTAAAGAAAAATTGGCTAGGTATATGGACAGGAAAGGAATGGAGGATTATGGGCTGAGTGCAGGTCGGTGGGACTATGTGAGAGTAAGCATTCGGCACCGACTAGAAGGGCCGAGATGGCCTGTTTCCGTGCTGGTCAAAATCTGTGATAAAGCAGCCACTTGAATGTCACCCCATCAATATACAGTACACTATATAATGCAACTACTATATTGACATCCACAGAAAAGTAAAATTTAAATTGTTCCATTCAGGTCTAAGTATTTAATCATTGTGGAGGCTTTCTTACTCTTGTGTGATAACACCTTTCTTCTCTAACTATTGACTCGGCTCTCCTCAAGAGATTGATGTGTTGTCTCAGGCTGATATCAGACGCAAACTCCACTATGTAGGAGAGTGGTCCAGTTCTGTCCTTAATCTTTCCAATTACCCACTTTTGAAACCCTCTACCATCTATAGACTACTTGTCCAAGAGTAAAACATCAGACCTTCTTGTTTGAGGAGGCTTCAATTTGTCTCAGTTGTTTGTCCTGTACTTTTCTTCTGAGATTGAGTTTTGAGCAGATCCAAGTGTGAACCAAAGGGATGACCCAGGAACAGCATTGCTGGTGAGTTGTTGGGTATGGAGTGTGCTGCATTACAATATGCAAGGAGGAAACTGGTGAGCTGGAGTTTCTGCTGCACATTCCAGCCACTTTGGGTGGCCATATAGACCTGAGATAATGTGGGATAATTTCTGATTTCGCTTTGGATATCTCTGCCGTAATAGGGAGACTTTCGATTTCAATTAGCGAGAATATTTCAAGAGGAGAGTCTTCTCTTCCTTCTTCGAGGGTAAACAGGACAATCCATCAGCCCTTCCATGATTAGTCATCCTCTTGAATTTGATCTTGTAATTATGTCCTCCAAGAAACAGAGTCTATCTCTGCAATTGTGCTGCTGCTGTGGATTGAAACTAGGCACTAGTGGTTGATGGTTCCGAATGAGGATAAATCCTCTCCCATACAAGTACTACTTGAAATGTTTTATACCCAAGCCAGACTTAAGGCCTCTCTGTCAATCTGAGCATAATTTTTCCCTGCAGCGGTAAGGGAACACGATGGAAATGCTATGGGGTGTTCACTTCCATCACTCATAACATGTGAGAAGACTGACGAGACTTCACAGGATGATGCAGATTATAATGAACGTGCGCAGTGTCTGTCATCACCATTTCCTTCACCTTTTTGAAAGCTACCTCACACTGCTTTAACCATTACCATTTCTTCCCAATCTGGGTCAATGTGAGTTCAAGGGCTGGAGCACAGTAGCCCGGTTTGGCAGGAACTTGTTATAGTAATTGACAAATCCTGAAATCCTTTGGCCTGGGACATTCGCCACTGCTTGAATTTTATCAGCAAACTTGTGTGATCCGTTTGTGTCAATGGTGTGACCACAGTAAGTAGTCCTTGGTGTAAAGAACTCAGTCATACTCTGAGCCCATAAGCTTCTAATATTTTTAACAGTATCTTGAGATTCTGGAGAAGTTCCTTGCCATAATTAGCGGTAACAATGATGTCATGCAGGTAACACTGAGCGCCTGGACAGCCTTACGGTACCTGGTCCAAAGCTTTCTGCCAGAGTGCAGCTGTAGATGCTACTCCAGAAATAAGCCCATTGTAGCAATAAAGCCCTTTGTGAGTGTCTATGGTGAGAAACACTTTGGACCCTTTTTCCATCTCCATCTGTAGGTAAACATCAGAAAGGTTTGCAAAGGTATCCTCAGTCCTGGGCAGTGAGTATTGAATTACTTTCAGTACTGTGTGATGGTGACCTTAAAAACACCACCTTTGACAGAGCAATCCTTCCTGGCTATGGGGAACACTGGTGTTTCCCGTGGGCTCCACTCAACTTTCAACAGAGCTCCTTCATCCTCAATGCAATCCAGTTCACTGGCTACAGTGATGGTATAAGGAACCAGATGGGCTTTGTAAAGCTTAAGTGTGGCAGTTTCATTTAACACTAATTTACATTTCTTGTGCTACAGTTCAGCATTCAACACTATAATTCCCTCCAGGCTCGACAAGAAGCTCAGAGACCTTGGCCTTCACCCTGCCTTGTGTAGCTGGATCCTGGACTTCCTGTCAGATCACCAGCAGGTGGTAAGAGTGGGTCTCTCACCTCTGTCCCTGTGACCCTCAACACAGGTGCCTCACAGGGCTGTGTACCTCCTTTACACTCTGTATAACCATGATTGTGTCATCACCCACAGCTCCAATCTGCTAATTAAATTTGCTGACAACACTACATTGATTGGCCTAATCTCAAGTAATAACGAGGCAGCCTACAGAGAAGAAGTCATCATCCTGACACATTGGTGTCAAGGAAACAACCACTCCTTCAATGTTGCAAAAACATAGGAGCTAGTTGTGGACTACAAGATGAATGGAGACAGGCTAGCCCCTATTGACATCAATGGATTTGGGGTTGAGAGGGTGAACAGCTTTAACTTCCTCGGCATAAACATCAGAGGATCTCACGTGGTCTGTACATACCGGCTGTGTGGTGAAAAAGACACAATAGATCCTCTTTCACATCAGACAGCTGAAGACGTTTGGTGTGGGCCCCCAAGTCCTAAGAACTTTCTATAGGGGTGCAATTGAGAGCATCTTGACTGGCTGCATCACTGCCTGGTATGGGAAATGTACTTCCGTCAATCACAGCACTCTGCACAGAGTGGTGAGGACAGCCCAGTGCATCTGTAGATGTGAACCTCCCACTATTCAGGACATTTACAAAGACAGGTGTGTAAAAAGGGCCCGAAGATGATTGGAGACCCGAGTCACCCTAGCTACAAACTGTTCCAGCTGCTACTATCTGGGAAATGGTACTGCAACATAAAAGCCAGGACCAATAGGCTTTGGGACAGCTTCTTCCACCAGGCCATCAGACATGCTGACACTACAATATTTCAATGTTATATTGACTATCCTGTTGTAAATATTATAAATTACTATAAATTGCACATTGCACATTCAGACAGATACGTAATGTAAAGATTTTTACTCCTCATGTATATGAAGGATGTAAGTAATAAAGTCAATTCAATTCATATATTTAAGTTTTCCACTGCCATACTTGTACACTGTTGTGGCATTAACCCATACTTTTCTTAATTCGTTATCAGTTAACTCTGTTGCTGGGGGTGTGGCATGCAGTTGATCAATCTCCAATCAAGTTGTAGTTGTCTCTGCCAGCCACGGCCCCACAATGCTGGCTTTTCTGTTTTTATCACCTACAAGCTCAACGTGGCTTGTTGGTTGTTGCATTTCACTGATATGAATATTATTCCCACGGGAGTTATCTTTTCTCCAGTATAGGTTTTTAGTTAGATATGTACAGGCTTCAGTTCAGTACCTTGGAAATGCCTTTCAGACTCATTTTGTGGCACGATAGAAACAGCCGACCCAGTGTCCAAATCTATTTTAATTAATTTGCTGTTCACTTCTGTTGTAAGCTCTTCGTTATTTTTACATTGTAAATCTCAGGGCTACGTAGTCCTGTGACTCTCTCACATTATCAGGTTTTTCATCAACGGCATGCATATTAGTGTTCTTATGAAACTGCACTTCACTTTTTATCTTTTTCTCATCCCTGTGCAGTCCATTTATTTTTGTCTGCCTGACATACTCTTTGAATATGCCCTGCTCTGATGTATTTTTTTGTAAGGTTCGCCTTTAAACCTGTATTGATCAAGTGTATCTGATCCCCTGCCTCAATTATAACACAATATGTTCGAACAAACCAGTTTCTGTTTAGATGTTAAAAGATTGTTCATGCTCCCTTTCATTCCTGACTACAACACAATTGTGTCTCTGACTACTCTTTCCATTGATGCAGCAATTTAAACTTCTCTTTTAAATGTGAGTTGTGCTTCAGTTAGGAGCCCTTTTAAAATGCTTTCTTATAACATTCCATAAACTAAATAATCTCTCAGTTCCTCATTAAGTCCATCTCTGAACTGACAATGCTCAGACAATTTACTCAATTCAGTTACGTAAACTAAAATGGATTCTTCTTCCTTTTAATTCCACTTATGAAACTTGAAGTGTTGGGCAATCAACAATGATTTCTGTTCTAAATGCTCCTGCATTAATTTCATGATACCAACAAAGCTTATTTTGACTGTTTTGGTTGGATCGGTCAAACTTCTTGGTAAACTATATGTTTTTGAACCCAATGCACTCAGCAAAACTGGCACCACTTCTCATATATTCTATTTTATACTCTTTTCTTTAAAGTACTGCTCAATTAACTCAGTGTACAAAATCCAGTTATGGATTTATATCTGTTATATATTTTTTCTCCAATTGCACTCAGGAACACTGGAATTCATTTTTTATTGACTGTATCATTTGTTTCAAAATACTACTCAATTTGTTCAGTATATATCACCCAGTTATCTGTTGTGCAATCAAATGCTTCTATCTTTCTTATATAGCTAGACATTTCTGCATTTTTAAATTTTTTATTGTTATCACCTGGCATTCACTGTTTTTAGGTGGTGGGCTGGAGATAGACCTCTACCAAAGAAGGTGTAAGGTGCTTCTTCCCTCTGCTAACCTGCAGGTCACCCTTGAGACATGCTTGGGAACAGGTGGTGGATGATCGTATGAGCAGTATATCATAAGTCCTGGTTATGTGACCACGCATGCCAGGCAGAAAATCTCTGAAGAGTATTGATAATGGCTGGGGTTATCCATTTTGTAAAAATGCTGCCTAGAAGAAGGCAATGGCAAACTACTTCTGTTGAAAAAATTGCCAAGAACAATCATGGTCATAGGACATGGATATGCCAAATGACATGGGACATAATGATGACATTGATGATGATGATGGCTCGTTGTTTATGAAACCATGGCCGCACTTGTTGCTTGTTAATTTCGTACATTTTCTGCATTTTTTTAACTCAAACACCTTTCTCCCCTTCCAAAGAAAAGCATGCTGAGCTTCAACAAGTTCATGGGTTCCTTTTTTTTTAGATTATGAGGACACTCAGTCCGCATTTATTGTCACCTAGAAATGCATGCATTAAAAAATGATACAACGTTCCTCCAGAAACATATCACAAGAAAACACAGGACAAACCAAGACTAAAACTGACAAAACCACATAATTATAACATATAGTTACAACAGTGCAAAGCAATACCATAATTTGATAAAGAGTGGACCATGGGCATGGTAATAAAGAATGTCTCAAAGTCCTGATAGACTCATCATCTCACACAGATGGCAGAAGGGAGGAACTCTGCCATGAACCTTCAAGTGCTGCCAACTTACTGATGCGGCACCTTTGGAAGCACCCGACCGCAGTGGACTCTGAGTCCGTCCAAAAACTTCGAGCCTCCGACCAGCCCCTCTGATGCAGTCTCTTCGAGCACCATTCTCTGCCAAGCGCTTTGACCCCCGGTCGCCGAGCAACAAGCAAAGCCGAGGACTTGGGGCCTTCTCCTCCGGAGATTCTGGACCATACAGTAGCAACAGCAGCAAAGCAGGCATTTCAGAAGTTTCACCAGATGTTCCTCCATGATCTCACGTCCGTCTCCATCAAATCAGGATTGTGCATGGCACCCTATTTGACAAATAACAGACATCACCACCAGAGTGGCCGCTGCGAGCTGTGTCGTGCTGCCATCTTCTCCTCCCATCTCACTTCATCATAGTCCCTGTTATGCTTTGTAATTCCAGAAACTAATTGAAAGGAAAACACGGAAGCTGCTATACTTGTCTACTTAGTTCTTTTTCCCGTTTTTTTAAATGCGGTGCTCACACAAGGCATGGTGGCATAATGCTGTGTGCTATTCACATACTCCTTACATATAACCCATAATGAATTATGTATGTAAACAAAGAATGTTTAATCAAACAATATATTTACAATATTACTGCTGAAATATTACATTCACTACACGTCCCACTGTAAAACCATAGAGATTGTACTTGATCATCAGACTCAGAATTTAAAACATGCAAAACATCACAACATTAAAATGCTGACAACATTTGAGAAAGGAAAGGGGTCAGGAACTTAAAATACTGTTAGCCCACAATGAAGAGGAGGCTAAAATAATGTCAACTCTAAAGCGAAGCTCCACTTTCTGTTGTTTGTAGCTGTTGGGTTTTACCGTAAATGTTGGACCTTCCAGCACAGTTAGTGTGTACAGGAGAAAGAGTCAGTTGCTCCCAAAAGGGAGTCAGCAGTCAGCACTGAGACAGGACCATCCTCATCAACACTGGGTTAGGGGTTAAAACGTAGTCTAAAAGCAGGGAATTGGATACTCCTAGTGTCAGGACAAGTGTTGTAGTAGAGTTAGGATGGTCTGGTGTCTGGAATCAGGAGTCAGGACAGGTCTGGGATGAGGGGTCGGAAAATAGTGGGGTTAGGTGCTTGGAATCAAGAAAGAATCTTGGGGTCACTGAAGTGGCCAAGGGCCTAACAAAAGGTTCGGGTCCAACTGATAAAGGGGCATAGAATCAGTGCAAGAATTCCAGTTTAAACTCTCAACCTCTCTAAAGGTATTTTACCACAGTATATGGAATTCTGGTCTGTTCTCATTGACTCAAGAATCACTGTCAGCACCCTGTAGAGGTGAGGGCACAGTATGTTCATACAGTTTATGAAAACTAATAAACCACATCATTAGTAGAAGATGATAATGACTACAGGAACGTGAAATTACATGCAATCTAACCTTGTCAGCAAGGCATACACAGATTTGTAAGCTGCCCTGGAATTTAGATGAACCTGAATAATATAGTTTCCAATTCTTTAAGTGTCCACTGACAATCGACTGACCAGCTCAAGGTTCTGGCGGACTTAGGCAGCATCTATGGATCAGACCGGGCCCCTTCTTCAGGACCGAGAAGGAAGGGGGAAGATGACAGTCTAAAAAGATTGGGAGAGGGGAAGGAGGCTATTTAGAAGGCAATAGGTGAATCCCGGTGGGTGGTAAAGATCAAGGGCCGTAGAAGAAAGAATTGTATAGGAGATGAGAGTGGGCCATAGGAGAAAGGAAAGGTGGAGGGAACCGAGGAGGGAAGTAATTTTCAGGTGAAAATAGGTAGTGATTCAGGAACAGCTTCTTCCCCTCTGCCATCTGATTTCTAAATGAACACTACCTCAACTACTTTTTTATTTCTGTTTCTATGCTACTTAATTTAATTATTTAATATAATATATATTTCTTGTATTTCAGTTTTTTTCCTATATTTATCATGTATTGCATTGTACTGCTGCTGTAAGTTAACAAATTTCATGACAGATGTTGGCAATATTAAACCTGGTTCTGATTCTGATTCGGATTCTTACTTTAAGTGCGTGCCCGTTGACACTTAACACTGTCAATGAGCATAAGGATCTTGCTTAGGGACCTGGTGCTCTGGTTTCCGTCCCCATGCCAAACTAGTTTAAACCTTTCTGAGGAGCACTAGCTGAACTCCTGGCCAGGAAATTGATTCTGCTCCAATTCAGTTGCAATTCATCCCTCTTATACAGGTCACCGCTGTCCCAGAAGAGCTTCCAATGATTCAATGAAACCCTCTGCTGTGTCAGTTCCTCAGCCACTCATACATTTGTACTATCATCCTATACCTGCCCTGACTAATACATAGTACTAGGAGTAATCCAGAGATTACTGCCTTGGCGGTTGTGCTTTTCAGCCTCTCTCCTGAAGTCCCTATACTCACTGCTTAGGACTGCTGTAATAGACTGTGTTGATCAGTCCCCAAAGATCCAAACAACTTGCGTGTCCAGGAGATGTGGTAATAAGTGTATAAGCACAAATAAACCACGCAAAATACTATATAGTGAGTTATAAAGATTTCAGGTCTCACAATTCCACTTGACTGCTGCTTTTGTCAGGGGACTTGATTGTCGCTGTTGTCAGGGGAACTTCAAATTTTGACTTGTGAAGTAAGCCTAGGTCCATTCTGGGCACTGATCTTGATCCCTTGGTCTAGGTGATGTCCCAAGAACCGAGGGAAAGGTGCCTCAATATTAAGGGTTCAATCCACAAGTGTAGCGAGACACACACTTTGATCTTTCGTTCTCATGCCACTATCTCAGCATAGTTTCTTTCATTCAAACAACTCGTATTCATCGACAGACATCCTGGTGCGACTGGAACCTGAGGCCATGAAGAATCCAGCCACTATCAGCAAACATTCAATAAATCTCCAGTGCTTAACTCGTATAGACACCTCACATACTGTGAGTTCACAATGAGTTGAAGTCTCACTTGGAATTATTCAGAATTTCTCCTAATATTTTACAAAATTTAATACACCATAACACAACCTCTTCACTCTTTGTACCTATGTCATTGGTGCCAATGCACACCACAACTCCTGGCTGCTTAGCATACTCCTTGAGAATAATCTGCAGCCGCTCTGAGACATCCTCAACTTTATCACCTGGAAGGCAACACACCATCCTGGCTTCTTTGTTATGGCCAAAGATTCTCCTGTCCAGTTCCCTAACCACAGAGTCCCATATCACTAAAACTCTGCCTTAATTTACCCTTCCCTGCTGAGACTTAGAGCTGGCCACAGTGCCACAGGCCTGGCTGCTGCTGCTGTGCCCTGATAGGGTCTCTCCTCCAACATTACCCAAGCAATATACTTGTTGCTGAGGGGAATGGCCATAGGGGAGGCCTGCACTGACTGCTTACTGCATTTCCATCTTCTGGCAGTCACCCATCTAATATCTGAAGCCTGCACTCTTGGTGTGACCATCTCATCCATGAGTTTTTCAGCCTCCCAGATGGTCTTGAGTACATCAGGTTCCAGTTCCGGTTCCATGACCTGGTCAGTGAGGAACTGTAGTCAGGTGCACTTTCTGCAGAAGTAATCATCAGGGATTGTGTTGGTGCATGGCCAAGTGGTTAAGGCGTTGGTCTAGTGATCTAAAGGTCGTTAGTTGGAGCCTGAGCTGAGGCAGCGTGTTGTATCCTTGAGCAAGGCACTTAACCACACATTGCTCTGCGATGACACCGGTGCCAAGCTGTATCGGCCCTAGTGTTCTTCCCTTGGACAACATCGGTAGCGTGGAGAGGGGAGACTTGCAGCATGGGCAACTGCCAGTCTTCCATGCAACCTTGCCCAGGCCTGCACACTGGAAATCTTCCAAGGCGCAAATCCATGGTCTCACGAGACTAACGGATGCCTATACTCATCAGGGAGAATCTTAGGTACCCTGGAATCTCACATCTTACAGGAACAGTCCCACCAACCTTCATTCTGGCACTTATTCCTGCAAGCAGCCAAGGTGCTATACCTGACCATGCACCTTTTCTCTCACATCCATTCAGGACCCCAGGCAGCCCTTCCAGGTGAGGCATCACTTCACCTGTGAATCTGCTGGAGTCATCTGTTGTGTCCGGTGTGCCCAAAATGGCCTCCTCTACATTGGTGACACTTGTCCTATGGTAAATTGGGATGAGCCTTCAGCATTTCTACCTCCTTCCTGATGGTAGCAATGAGAAGAGGGCATGTCCTGGGTGGTGGGGGTCAAAGGATATGTGAGGGGCAATTTTTTTTTACACAGAGAGTAATGGTTGGTGGACTGCACTGCCTGGGGTGGTGGTAGATATAGATAGATGACAGACTTTTAAGAGACGTTTAGATAGACACATGAACAGGTGGAGAATGGAAGTGGATGGACATTATATAGGCAAAGGGGATTAGTCAGCCATTTGATTACTAATTCAATTGGTTTGGCATAACACTGTGGACCAAAGGGGCTGTTCCTGATCTGTACTATTCTATGCTCTATGTTTGATGTTCTGACACAATTTAGGACTCCACCTCCCTGCGTATTCAAACTTCTATCTCCTTAGATCAGATAGAACATAAAAAAGCCTGAACTCACACACCACCAGGCTCAAGGAAAGCTTCTATGCAACTCTTATAAGACTATTGAACACACATCTTGTAGGCTGAAATGGATTCTTAACCTCATAGTCTGTCTTGTCAGGGCATTCACCCTCATTACCTGCCTGTGCTACACTTTCTCTGTAACTGTAACACTATATTCTGCATTCTGTTATTGTTTTCCCCCTTCTACCACCTCAATGTACTGATGTGATGAAATTATCTATATGGATGGGATGCAGTAGAAGGTTTTTTTTAATTGTTCCTCTGTACATGTGATAATAATAAAGCAATGCAACAATTTACCAAAGTATCCAACTGAAGCAATGTTGCACCCATTTCCAGCTCTCCTAGCCCCAAATAGATGGTTTGGTTGTTGATCTTCTGCCAGGATTTTCATTAACTTGGCCAAAGTTTTGTCATTCTAGGGCCCTCCACAATAGCCCAACAATCAATAATGTCCTCCAGCCCTGATTTCCATCCATGTTCTCTAAAGAATTGAAATCCATCCAGCATTCTCACTGACTATATATAGCTTCAAGCTCAGCCTCACTCACACCTGGACTGCTTTGTCTTGGAGGTCAAGATTATATTCAGGTTCAGGACACATTGCCCACTCATTCCTTCAGTCCACCAGGCCAGACAGAATGGCCCTGAAGATTACAATGTCAATTTCTCCAAATTAGAGTCATTCAGATATTGTGCTGTGGCATCCGTCACTGAGACTTCAGTGCAACCATCTGCCAGTGACATGTCTGTAGTCCAAGAGTTTGTCTAATATGGAACTGGATCTCCTTAAGCCTGCCCAGGTCCCATCCCTGACAACATCACAGCATCCATTCTTGACAAAACTGTGTGTCTCTTTAAAAGTTGCTTACAAAGTCATATCTACTGTGCTGTGTTGGGGACTATGAAACTGAGACATCTGAGCAGAATTTGGCCATTCAACCCATCGAATCTGCTCCACCATTCTCCTCTATAATTTCTCTCGACCCCAGTAATCTGCCTTCACCCATGAACTATGACACCTTTAGTAATAAAGAAATTATTAACCTCTGTTTTAAGTATACTCAATGACTTAGCCTCCACAGATATCTGTGGTAACAAATTCCACAGATTCACCAACCTTTGGCTAAAGAAATTCCTCCTCATCTCTGTTCTAAAGGGACATCCTTCAATATTGAGTCTATGCCCTCTGGCCCTAGACCCTCTCACTATTGGAATCATCCTCTCTACATCCACTAGAGCCAATAAATTCTCCTCATATATTAATTCTTCCATTCCCAGGATAATTTTGCGTGAGCTTCCTCTGAATCCTCTCCATTGACAGCACATCCTAATATCTTAGATATAGGGACCAAAACTGCTCACAGTACCCCAGATCAATGCCTTATAGAGCCTCAGCATTACATCTTTGCACTGATGTTCTAGTCCATTCAAAATGAATGCTAACATTGCATTTGCCGTCTTGCATTAGATTGCACATTGCTATACATTTCATCCAACTTTTAATCCATTCCTACCGCATTCCCACTCCGACATGTCAGTCCCTGGCCTCTCCTGCCACGATGTCTTGGTAGACCCCAACCTGATCACACGAATATCAATTTCTTCAACTTTTGTTATTTTTTCTACCCTTCCCCTTCTGTCTTCTTCATTTCCCCACTTCGGCCTCTTTTCACTTCTCCTCGCCTGCTTATCACACCCCCGGTGCCTCTCCGCTTTCCCTTTCTCCCATGATCCACTCTCCTCCCCTGTTAGATTCTGTCCTCTCCAGCCCTTTGCCTTTTCCACTTATTACCTCTCATCTTCTTACATCATGCCCCCTACTCCATCTACCTCTCTTCAACTATTACTTTCCAGTTTGTCCTCCCCACCCCTTCCACCTTCTTACTTTGGCATCATCCCACTTCTTTTCCAATCCTGATGAAGGTTCTCAGCCTGAAATATCAACTGCTTATTGATTTCCATAGATGCTGTCTGACCTGCTGAATTGCTCGAGCATTTTATGTGTGTTGCTATAGATTTTCGGACCAGTAAGTATTGTAATAGTCAGAATGGTAGGGGAAATTACCAGAAATTTGATGTTTCGAACTTCCAGTAACTGCAACCCCCCCCCCCCACTCACCATTCCCCATTCCTGTTTCCCCTCTCTCACCATATTTCCTTACCTACCCATCACGTCCCTTTGGTCCTCCTCCTGCTTTCCTTTCTTCCATGGTCTTCTATCCTCTCCTATCAGATTCCCCTTTCTCCAGTCCTTTATCTCTTTTACCAATCAACTTCCCAGCTCTTTACTCCAACCACTCCCCCTTTCCCGGTTTCACCTATCACCTACAACGTGGTACTTCTTCCTCCCTTGCGCCCACATTCTTACTCTAACTTGTCTTATTTTCCAGTCCTGATGAAGGGTCTCAGCTCAAAATGTCGACTGTTTATTCTTTTCTACGGGCGCTGCCTCGCCTGCTGAGTTCCTCCAGCATTTTGTGTGTGTTGCTTTGGATTTCCAGCATCTGCAGATTCTCTCATGTTTGTCCTTACTTCGCGCACTGACCCATGAAGGTAAGTACGCCAAATGCCTTGTGCATCACCCAACCCATCTGTGCAGACATTATCAGGGAACTGTGTACCTTTACCCCCTAGGTGCCTCTGTCCTACAACACACTCCAGGGCCCTGCTATTACTACTTAAGTCCTTCCCTGAATTGTCTTATTAAAATGCATCATTTTGCACTTTCCCCAGTTGATTTGATTTGCACTTCCTTGATCTACATCACTTCCTTGATCCAGATCCTGTTATAAACTTTGATAACCTTTGACAATGTCCAGCACACCACCGTGTAAACCAGCATGTTTCATTCAGAAACTCTCAGTGTGCTGGACTTAATGCTGATACATTGTGCTCCATTTTGGAAGAGGATAGAACCAGCCAGTGTTTATTGAAACCACTCTGGCATCTATGAGATAGAGATATTGTACATTGTAACTTCAAATAACACTGGAAGATTTTCTAGAACTAAGCATAGTTCAGCAGCAGAGGGCAGATACCACACCAGCAAGCAAATTCCTTCTTTCTCAATTTCTGCTCCCTTGATGTGGAAGGGCAAATGGAGCCAAGGCATTTACTCATAAGGTTATGACTGTGTTGAAATGGCAGCTGAGTCTATAATCCCTTGGCAACTTGCCTCAGCCTGTTGTTCAGGGAAAGGTTGTAGGAGAGAATATTTACTGGAATGTAATATTCCTCTGTCAGTTCAGTCAACTTTTGACCTCAGTTTCCTTAAGAAAGTTTAAGAAACAACACAATACAACCTCTCCATTTATAACACATGTTTACACCTTCAGGATGTCCAAAGATTTATTTATTACACAAATTATCTCTGAAATGTCATTGCCTTTGTTAGGTGGGGAAGTCGGACACACACAATGGACAAATTGAGTAATTTGTTTAAAGGAGAGACTGAAAAAGAAAAAAAAATGAATAATCAGTATGAAAAAGAAATAAACTTGCACTCATGCAATATTTCCAGAACCTCAGTGTTTTCAGAAGCACTTTCAAACTAATAAAGAGTTTTCTAAGAATGGTGAGGTTGATCACCTAAGGAAATGTGACCATCCACTGTACTCAGCAAGATCTGATCACGGAGTAGAAGGAATGGTCAGATAACATATATTTGCTGAAGTTGATTCCACAATTTCGCTTCGAACCTGCTTCTATGTTGGTTCAAGACCCTTGCAGATCTTTGAATAATTCTTTAAGTTCTACCATGTTGACTGAATGAAGACAGACAGAAAATTGTATAAAAACAGTAAAGTAGAATAATCTGTTACATATTATTAAATACCAGAGTGCCTTATGGTTCATCTCAGAGCAAGTCAGCCTAAGGGCAACTTGACTGTAGCCAGCTCCGTGGCTGTGAAAGTCTCAGAGTAACTGGACAACATTAAGGAATACATACAGAGGGAAAAATAGACAAACAAATAAGTTATTGACAGTGGGACTGAAAAATCTCAGTGGCATATCATTCTCAAAAAACTTACATAAATTGATCCTAAAACTAAATTTGAAACAGCAGAATGAAGTTAATTTGGAGTCAACTGTTGTAAATAGGCAATCTCATGAGGGCATAGAGCAGAGTCATTAAAAATGCTCAGGAGGTGGATAGCATAAGTATATTGACGGGGAATTTGAAAGGATGAGAAAGTGAAAAGTGCATGGAATTTCATGATATTCAATGAAGGAGAATAGAGTGTGATACTTCAAGTTTTGCACAATGTCATATTCCTTTTCAGAAAAATAGGCACATTGGTGTATACTGTAGTGTTGAAGCAAATTTCACAGGTAAACAAAAGTTAAGGGGATTAAGATTAATCAAAATCAAAATTCCATTATGAGTGAGGCATGATAGACCAGGGTATTTGTGCTTCATATTAGTGAGGGCAATGAAGGTTTGGTGCAGCTGTGTAGGGGTGGGAAGAGGATGGTGTTATAGAGGGTCAGATCTGGAATTGTGGGAACAATGGAAATACGAACAATCAGAAGCAGTATGAGAAGGTTATTGTGAAGTGGAAGAGGCAAAGGTTGAATCAGACGTGTCTTAAGCATTGGCACCAGCGAGAGGATGGTCTGCTGAGAATGAGCACTATTCAGCAGAGGACCACCTGTGAAGATTGTGGACATCTCATATGTCGTTGCAAGGGCAGACCTTGTTACAATAAAGTTCAATGTAAAGTTTACTTTATTATGACCAGCTATTGCTACTTTCAGAATTCCAGAATGCACACAGGAGTTTTTTCAAAATGGGCATTGGTGCTCATTTTGATGGCTGCTACGCAGTTGTATTTTCTGCACACAGGGGACTTTTACCAATGACTGAAGAGCGAGTGAAATCCATGTAAAATTCACATGTGTGGCAGATATTCTGCTTCACAATTTTTATGAGATTGAAGGAAGATAGCTGGATACTACAGGCAAGCAAGTGGAAGGAGAGGAAAATGGCTGACAGTAATGTCTTAAATATATAAATGGGCACCACCGTAGCATAGGAGTTGGTGCGACATTATTACAGATTGCAGTGTCAGAGTTCAGAGTTCAATTCCAGCATCCTGCGTATGGTGTCTCCGTATGCTCCCTCTCCGACTCCCCCCAGGAATTCATGGGCTTTCTCCAGATCCTCTGCTTTCCTCCCATAGTTGAAAGATGCACTGGCTAAGTTAATTGGGAATTCTAAATTGTCCCATGATTAGAGAAGGGTTAAATCAAGGTTGTTGGGGGTTGCTGTGCAGTGTGAATCCAAGGGCTGGAAAGGCCTATTCCACACGTATCTCTAAATAAATAAATATACAGTTCCTATAGAAAGTGTTCACCCCCCTTGAAAGTTTTCCTGTTTTATTGTTTTACAACACTGAATCACAGTGGATTTTATTTGGCTTTTTTGACTCTGATCGACAGAAGAAGACTTTCATTTTAAAGTGAAAACAGATCTGTACAAAGAGATCTAAATTAATTATAAATATAAAACTCAAAATAATTGTTTGCTTAAGTATTCACCCCCATCGAGTCAGAATTTAGTAGATGTACTTTTGGCAGCAATTACAGATTTAAGTCTGTGTGGATAGGTCTCCATCAGTTGTGCACATTTTGACACTGCAATTTTTCCCCATTCTTCTTTACAAAACTGCTTAAGCTCTGTCAGAGTGCTTGGGGATTGTGAGTGAACAGCCCTTTTCAAGTCCAGCCAAAAATTCTCAGTTAGGGAATTTTCAGTCTGGACTCTGACTTGGCCATTCTAAGACATTAACTTTTGCATTTTTCAGCCATTCCTGTGTACTTTTGGCTTTATGTTTGCTGGAAAACAAATCTTCTCCTAAGTCGCATTTCACTTGTAGACTGCATCAGGTTTTTCTCCAGGATTTCCTTGTATTTTGCTGCATACATTTTACCCTCTACCTTCAGAAGCCTTCCAGGGCCAGCTGCAGTGAAGCACCCCCACAAAATGATGCAACCACCACCATGCTTCACGGTCGGGATGTAATGTTTTTGATGATGTGCCGTATTTGACTTATGCCAAACATAGCATTTAGTCTGATGACCAAAAAGCTCAATTTTGCTCTCATCAGACGATAGAACCTTCTTCCAACCGACTTCAGAGTCTCCCACATGCCTTCTGGCAAACTCTAGCCAAGGTTTCATGTGAGTTTTTTATGAACAGTGGCTTTCTCGTTGCCAGTCTCCCATAAAGCTGCAACTGGTGAAGCAGCCAGGCAACAGTCGTTGTTATGTGCAGGCTCTCCCATCTCAGCCACTGAAGCTTGTAACTCCTCCAGAGTTGTGACAGGTCTCTTGGTGGCCTACCTCACTAGTCCCCTTCTTGCACAGTCGCTTAGTTTTTGAGGACGGCCTGCTCTATGCAGGTTTACAGCTGTGCCATATTCTTTCCATTTCTTGATGATTGATTTAACTGTACTCCAAGGGATAGTCAGTGACTTGGAAGTTTTCTTGTATCCATCTCCTGACTTATGCTTTCAATAACCTTTCTTCAAAATTGCTTGGTGTGTTATCTTATCTCCATGGTGTAATTTTTACCTGGATACTAACTCACCAGCAGTTGGACCTTCCAGATACAGGTGTATTTTTACTGCCGCACACAAGTCTCCAAAGTGATGATATGGTGTGTCACATTAAAGGGGCAAATACTTATGCAATCAATTATTTTGTGTTTTATATTTGAAATTAATTCAGATCACTTTGTAGAGATCTGTTTTCACACAAAAGTCTTTTTCCGTTGATCAGCGTCAAAAAAGCCAAATTAAATCCACTGTGATTCAGTGCTGTAAAACAATAAAACATGAAAACTTCTAAATGGGATGAACACTTCTTATAGACACTGTGCATGTGTATATATATATATATATATATATATAGTAACTTTGTTAAGGTTTTCCTGAGTTTAATGTTAATATCAAAGTCAAAAGCAGGTTTACTGTCATATGCATAATGAAATGTATGCACAGGTGCAATGAAAAACTTACTTGCAGCTGCATCAAAGACACACAGCATCATATAGGCAGCAGTCACAAGAATCACAAAATTTAAACAAATTATACGCAATGTTTTATAAGATTAAAAAACTATTAGGACAAGAGGAAACGAAGTCCATTGTAATGCAAAGTGATCAAAGTGGTCATAGTATTGATAAACTCTAGTTATTAAAGTTTTGCTGATTGATTCAAGAACCAAATGGATGAAGGAAAATAACTGTACTTGAACCCGGTATTGTGGATTTCTGCACAGGCTACCTGATTGTGGCCCAGATGGTGGGGTTGATGGATTTTTCCTTCTTGAGGCTGCACCTCATGTAGATGCATCCAGTAGAGGAGGGAGATGTGTCCGTGATATATTGGACTGAGCCCACAACCCTCTGTAGTTTCTTATGTTCCATTCATTCGAACTAAGGTGCCAAACCATGATACAACCGGTCCAGATACTTTCAACAATATGTCCATAGTTTTGTTAGAGTATTTGGTGACAAGCCAAACCTCCTTAACCTTCTCAGAAAGTTAGCACACTGGCATGCCTTCCTTGTAATATCTAGCAGAAGGTACATATTTCCTGCATTTTGCTTAGAAGAAATATCTAGAAGGATGTCCAAATTTTGCATCAATACAAGAATGCTAGGGCTGGAGAGGCTTTGTCTGTGACCACCACAATCTCAAATAGGTTGGACATGCTCCCCCATAAATCCATCCTATCCCATCAGCAGCTTGGCCTTCTGTGTTATAAGCAGAGAGAAACAGTGTTAATGTTTCTGGTTGGAACTTTTTTTCATGTTCTATTGTTGCAGGTCTAAAACTGTTCAACAAGGAAGATGTACAAACTTCAAAAGTAGTTCAGAAAAGAGTCATTTTGCAATAGAGACAAAGTCTTTCCAACATCCAAATGAAGCAACTCAGAAATAAAAATGGTAAGTGCTGGAACTGCTTAATATTTGAAAGCAACCAAGAAGTATCTCTCTCAAACATTGACCCAGGAGGCTGATGATCATATTCGACTTGATAGTAACCTATAATTGTAAAGGAAGGTAAAATATAGTTTTAATTTGCTGTCACAAAGAGATGGATTAATGTTTGGAAAAGGTAAATGTTGTACTTGCTTTGTGGTGAGTACGAAGACATATAGATCAGGAGCTTGCTAGTATAAGGATGAATGAGCCTATGTACTCAAGAGATACTATCCAGGTCAGGGTCAACTGACTCTTCATTCAATACAGAATGGAGTGATTCATGCTCAGAGAAGGAATGCTCCAGGCAATCTTATATTCACCACTGTGAAGACTGAGAATACTGCTATGTTCCAAGCTCTTGTGAGGAATGGAAAGAATTTTTGTATTGATGAAAAAATTGGAGGCCTTCTTTTAAAGGTTTCTTTTAAGCAGAATACAGCAAATATGTATTTTCTGTCACGTAAATGTAGAGCAGTTTCCTTCAAGCAGTTAATGTGGCTCCCTGACTGAGTAGCAGCACAAGAGACAGTACAATCAACTGTACTTTGGAAAACTCATTTAGTGATTTCAGCTGGTTTTTAAAAGTGTGGCAACAGTCTGTGAATATATTTATTCAGTTAAAGGAACTGAATTAGCTATTGATTAAATTTGAGGTGATAAACTTCAACAAAGATTTTCCCTCATCCCCGAGGTACTCCAAAGAAAACCAGCATATTAATCAGTCTTACACCCTGCATTATACTGCAATGACCAATCTTTTTCCATTCATATTTTACAAGAATTGTGCTGTGCCTGAAGATTATAGTATATGACTGTAAGGACATTAATTGCTTCAGCAGTAAGTAACTTTTCACAGAATTTCATTAATTTAGTCATTAGCTTGTTGGTAATGATGAGGAGTGTGTGGGTGGGGAAGCTTTGTGCTGGACAGGATGTGCTCAAATATTTATTATCCATTCTGCACTTGTTTCTACAACCTTCAAGATCATTGAACATACGGAGATAATTAAGATAGAGAGAGAGAGAACAATGATTTTTCAGGCTGAGTACTGCTTTCTCAACTTTTGTGTCTTTGCTAAACTCTTCTACTGCAGACATGCCACCCTTCCCAATTAAATGGATCTTAAATCAACAAAAGAAGGTAATCTCTTTCACTTTACAAGCCTATATAAATGTCTCACAAGCAGTTTAATTGCCTTGCTGGAAATTAATTCATCTGTCGCTTGGATATTGCTGGGTTTCCAAGCTGCCTCTCCCTGCTCTCCATCATCAGCAAACTTCGGGTGGATCACATGTGAGCGGCTGAAAATTTAACAGCATCAAGTTCATCTTAATCAACTCTGAACTGCATCCATCATAGATATAAATTTTCCCTTTCTCCAATCAACAAGTCACAACCCACCACTGTGTAATTATCATCATCTGATATGTGTTCAAGAAACAATCAGAAACAATGTTGAAACAATGTAATCAGAAAGAGGCTGTGCAATGTGAGGTCTAATTATCATCTTCTGATATGTGTTAAAAGATCAGAGAGAGGAGCCCGGAGGTTGAGAGTCAGTAATTTAAGATCAGCTTCTGAAGGAGATGTGAATCCTGGTAATTGCATGGTGTAGTCAATTTTACACTGTGAAGAAAGGCAGTACTCTAAATGAAGTATTAGGAGCTTTTATCCTGACCAGCCCAAATAGTGTCTTAGTTTTGAACATACTGTAAGTGGCGCTGCAATTGGAGAAGGGACTATTTGTAGTCTTGCAATAAGCCAGAGCTGAGATGAGGAAACTGCTCATAAAAGTATAAAGTCCAAGTCAAAGTTGAGTTCATTGTCATAGGTAAAATTACATGTCATGAAACACATACTTGCAGCAGCATTACTGGCACAAAGACCCAGATAGGTACCATTCACAAGAGAAGCATGAACTAGACATAAATATTTTTAACAAAAAGAACAAAATTAGAACAGAAAAAAAGCAATATCCATTTTAGTGCAATTTTATCGAAGTTGCTAGGGTTGCTAAACTCTAGTGATTAGGGTACTGCCAGATGGTTCAAGAGCCAAATGGTGAACGATTGAATGGAAGTAGCTGTTCTTGAACGTGGTAGTGCAGAGACAACGGATGTGCAGAAAAACTAGGCAATGCCCTTTCTTAGAGTCTTGAGGCTGAAATACTTCAGAGTAGTTAGACAGGGTTGGTTGCATCGTAAATTTTTCTAGCTTTGATTTTAAAGGTCATCATATTTGAGCACAGTAAAGCGACATCTGATTCAGGTTGATATGTAAGCCTTTGTAACATTACTCCACATTAAACAGAACATAAAAATACTAGGTTTGCAGCAGTAGCTTTGTATCTAGTTAAGTATTTGGATTTTTTGTAGCTTTATATCCCAATGTTAGCAGATAGAGTGGGAGAACTGAATAAAGCAGAGTGACATCATCATTTGGAGCCTTTTTCAACTTTTACACTTCAGGACAAATTCAAAATCCTCTGTGTACTTTGAATTTGAGATAGTTAAATAAAAGAAAATATATTAAGGGTTTGTTGTCTTTCAAAGTACGCTTGTAGATAGATCATTGGATCCGAATGAAGTACATTCAGTGATCATTTTATTAAGTGCACCTCTAGCCCTACTTACTAATGCAACTATCTAATCAGCCAATCCTGTGGCAGCAACTCGATTCATAAAAGCATGCAGACGTAGTCAAGAGGTTCAGTTATTATTCAGATCAAGCTTCAAAATGGGGAAGAAATCTAATGCAAGTAAAGGCTATTGATGCCAGACTGTGCTTTGAGTATCTCAAAAACAGCTAATCTTGAATTTTCATGCACAACAATCTCTCGAGTTTAAAGAGAATGGTGTGACAAAGAAAAAAAAACATCCAGTGAGTGGTGAATCTATAGGGGTACAGAAGATTTCATCTCCAAATGCACAGCAACAGAAGACCACAAACATATTCTCAGTGACTTCCTTATTAAGTACGGGAGATACCAAATAAAGTGGCCACTGAGTGTATGTCCCAGGCTGTTAAAGGAAGGAGAGGAAGGAATAGCTGGGGATTTGACTACTTTGTTGGAATCCTCCCGGATGACATCAGAAGCACTGGAGGTTTAAATATGAAGGCCAGTTAGTTTAACTTCAGTAGCAAACAAATTATTGGAAACTATCCCAATGGATTGTATTAATCTTCAAGGAAAAGCATACAAGTTGTTCACACTGTCAGCAAGAGAAGGTCTTACCTGACTAATGAAGGAATTATGTGAGTAGCTGTTGAAGACTGTCAATAAGGGCAGTGTGCTTGATATATTTCAGCAAGGTGTTTGACAGAATTACAAAGGACAGAACAGTCGCAAAAAAAAAAGGCAATGTAATCCTCGAAAGAGAAAAAAGTTAAATCCAAAAATGTCCCAGGAAGTTTGTCAAGCATTTTTGAGACTGGGATGAAGAATCTAGCTGTATTCACCATTACTGTGTAGGCCCTGCAGCACTGATTACTGTGCAATAGAGAGCAATGTGATCTGTTTTGGTGATGCTCAGTGAAGGGTCAGTATCTGTCAGTATACCAGGGAGAGCTCCCTTGGTGATACTGAGGAAATGAAAGCAAAAAAAAAGCCTCTTTCTGACAAGTCTTTGGTGTGAAACATTGCCTCTATTTCTCTCTCCACAGATGCTTTCTAACCTGATGAGTGCTTCCAGCTTTTCCTGTTTTTGTTATTTATAACAAGTGTCAGGTTGTAAATTCTAGTGAGAATTAGGCTGATTACAAAAGAATCAGAGGGGAAATGAAAATTCTAATCGGAGAGGAAAAGAGATTGAATGAGAATAGATTAGCTGTCAGTCAATGGGAATCCAAAGTGTCCTCTAAGCATGTAAGTAATAAAAGGGTAGACATGAGTGAGTGGGGCCCATTAAGAATAAACACATGAATTGCACATAGATAATTAGAACAATGCTGAAGTATAAAATAGCTATGCTGTATCTGTTTTCTAAAGTAATAGTGAAGGAGACGCTTGTTGGGATACACATTATGTTAAAATTGGTAGCACAAATATATTACAAAAGCTGGTTGATTTTAAGGGAGTTAGCTCACCAGGACCAAATTAGATGCAACGTAGGATTTTGCAGGAAGTAGGAGCAGAAATTGCAGGGGCACCGATTATACCTTTCAAGTGTTCTTTGGGTATTGGAGTGGCACCAGAGGACAAAAGAGTGGCATATGTTACTTGTGTTTAAAAAAGGCAAGAAGGATAAATCCAGCATCTACAGGTTAGTGTGTTTGAAGGTTTTAGATCTGTTCTGCCATTCAATCATAGCTGATAATTTTTAACCCCATTCTCCTCCCTTCTCCCTATAACCCTTAACCTCATTATTAGTTAAGAGCCTATCAATTTCTGCCTTAAGTACACACAATGAATTGTCCTGCTCCAGTACAATGAATTCCTCAGATTCACCACTCACTAGCTGAGGAAATTTCTTCTCACCTCAGTTTCAAAGGTATGTCCCTTTATGTTGAGGCTGTGCCTTCAGATCCTGGAGTCTCTCCACATTCAATATAGGAAGGATATGAAGGTATTAGAGAGGGACCAGGAAAGATTCAAGAGGATGGTTCCTGGGATTAGGGGCTCCAGCTGCAAGGATAGATTAGAGTCTGTGGTTGTTCTTTTTTAGAGAAGAGAATGTTCAATGAAAGTTGATATAAGTGTAAAAGATGATGAGGGATTTGAACAGTGTGGATAACAGGAGTCTGTTCCAATTGGTACAGGGGTCAAAGTTCAGATGTCAAGGGCATAAGGATAAAGGAAGTAAAATAAGAGTGACTTTAGGAAACTCTTTATAACATATCAGCTGAGTAGAATCTAGATTGGACTTCCTGATGATACATAGGAGGCAAGTTCCAAGGAGGAAATGGAAATGAATGTCCATAGAATAATTTGCAAATATACAGGGACAGGGGTTATGTCTGACCAAGAAAGTTGCTCCAGTAGAGCCAGCTACTGATATGATGAGATGTCTGTGCTGTAACCATTCACTAATTCCATGTCCAAATCTCTCCGTTGTGCATTGAAGATGATGTCTTAAGCATCTGTAGTGAAAGAACTTAACTCAGAACTTGATGACAGAGATGAGAGTACTGCAGGTTAGATTCGCCCTTGGTACTTCAGTTTAGCAAACATTTATTATTAAAATTGATTTTGTTTGCTTTCATCACAAGACACAAACTCATTCTTAAATAGCAAGCATTTCCTGCAGACAGATAACTTTGGCATGGCTGTGATCAGCTAACATTGCCAGGATTAATCTTGGGATCCTCCCATTACAGAGTTTTTTTTCCCAAGTGATCTTTCTTTGAAGACTTTGAATGACTGACTCCTCTGCTTGAGGATGTTTATGTGACAGAGCTTTCATTGCTAAGGCAATGTGTATTGTGATAAATGAAAGCACCTCAGATCAAGCCCAGACGTTAACTTCTTAATTGGGGAAGGAACAGAAACAGGAATAGCATTGAGATGGAGGGTACAGAAATGCCTCTATTAATTCAGATCTTTGTAAGTAACTGAGGCCACAGAAATATAAAATATGGAAGAGTGCCCTTTTCAATGATCATTATCAAAATGAAGCGACACACACAAAATGCTGGAGGAACTCAGCAGGCCAGGCAGCACCCATGGAAAACAGTGCAGTCAACGCTTGGGGCTGAAACGCTTCACCAGCATTTCAAGCATCTGCAGATTTTCTCTTGTTTGGTATCAAAATGACGGGTGCTTATGGTGCTCACTAACTAGTCTCATCTCTGAACTTCATTTCAATCAGTCCAGGCTGGTAAAAAAAACTTTCAAAGATTAGTTTTATTTGTCACATGTACTTTTGAAACATACAGTACCATGAAATGTGTCATTTGTGTCAACAAGCAACATAGTCCAAATATGTGTAGCTGTCACCATGCTTCCAGCACCAACATAGCACGTCCACAACTATCTGACTCTTACTAATCAGTGCATCTTTGGAATGTGGGAGGAAACCGGAGTGTCTGGAGGAAACCCACGCAGTTATGCGGAAGACGTACAAACTCCTTACGGACAGCCTGACCCTTATCCCTGATCACTGCTGCCTGTAAGGCATTGTGCTAATTTCTATGCTACCATACGCTCCTCATTCCTCACAGTATTTCAATTTGTTCCATTTTCCAGCAGGAAACATCCAACAGCACCAATAACCATCCAGAAAAGTTAATAGTGTGGTGCATTGAAATGTCACAGATGTGTATCCTGCTGGGACAGAGTAAAGAGCTTCAATGAATCCCTGGGGGTGATATACCTGAACATATTTCATGCTGGTAATGGTGAATAAAAGACGACAAGTGTTCTTTCCCTTCAGACTTCACGTGAATAAGTTACAAACACGGAATAGAGTTAAGTGTCATAACAGGACCAAGTGGTTAAGGTGTTTGTCTAGTGATTCGAAGGTCGCTAGTTCGAGCCTTGGCTGAGGCAGCGTGTGTGTGTTGAGCAAGTCGCTTAACCACACGTTGCTCTGCGACAACACTGGTACCAAGCTGTATGGGTCCTAATGCCCTTCCCTTGGACAACGTCAGTGGCGTGGAGAAGGGAGACTTGCAGCATGGGCAACTGCTGGTCTTCCATACAACCTTGCCCAGGCCTGCACCCTGGAAACCTTCCAGGGTGCAAATCCATGGTCTCATGAGACTAACGGATGCCTATAAAAAAACAGGACATTGAAGAGTCTAGCATTTGAGGCCTCGAGTTCGGGGTCCTCATCCAAGATCCTCATTCGTTATCATCGATGAGTCCTGGGATCAGTACCGAAGGCTGAAGCCTGAGCGTTGATCTGAAGTTCCGAAGTCTGCAGATGCCTGGGTCTGAAAGTCTTTGCGAATCTACTGGGGAAGTCAAAACCCAATATCTTTGAATCCACGAATCCGTTAGAGGCCAAAGGTGGCCTATTCAGGGATTGGAGAATTGTAGATGTGCATGGGTGATAGGGAGGCATGGGGGCTTGTTCTGCATTTTTTTTGTTCCTGGTTGTGTTCTGTTTCATTCAGCATAGTTCAGCTGAGCATTTTGGGCATGCTATGTTGGCATCAGAATGTGTGATGACACTTGTGAGCAACACACATAAAAATTGCTGGTGAACGCAGCAGGCCAGGCAGCATCTATAGGAAGAGGTACAGTCAATGTTTCGGGCCGAGACCCTTCATCAGGACTAACTGAAGGAAGAGATAATAAGAGATTTGAAAGTGGGAGGGGGAGGGGGAGATCCGAAATGATAGGAGAAGACAGGAGGGGGAGATCCGAAATGATAGGAGAAGACAGGAGGGGGAGGGATGGAGCTAAGAGCTCGAAAGTTGATTGACAAAAGGGATTGGCATGAACATTGACTTCTCTAACTTCCATTAACGCCCCACCTCCCCTTCTTACCCCATCCGTTATTTATTTATTTATTTGTTCATTTATCTGCCTGTTTGTTTGTTTATTTATTTTCTCTCGCTCTCTCCTTTTTCTCCCTCTGTCCTTCTCACTATACTCCTTGCCCATCCTCTGGGCTTCCCCCTCCCCCTTTCTTTCACCCTAGGCCTCCCATCCCATGATCCTCTCATATCCCTTTTGCCAATCAACTTTCCAGCTCTTGGCTCCATCCCTCCCCCTCCTGTCTTCTCCTATCATTTTGGATCTCCCCTTCCCCCTCCCACTTTCAAATCTCTTACTAGATCTTCTTTCAGTTAGTCCTGACGAAGGGTCTCGGCCCGAAACATCGATTGTACCTCTTCCTATAGATGCTCCCTGGCCTGCTGCGTTCACCAGCAATTTTTATGTGTGTTGCTTGAAATTCCAGCATCTGCAGATTTCCTCATGTTTGCGGTTTTAAAATGACACTTGTGAGTTGCCCCATCTCATCACTGAGTTGTGTTGGTTGTACATGCAAATGACACATTTCACTCTATGCTTCATGTGATTGTGAATTGAAATCTGAAAATCTCATCAATTATTTCAGTTGCAGAGTATTTTTCATGGTTTCTCTGACACTGGAAAACTAAGAAAACAATATATCAGAGTAAACTAATCTAATCTAATCTAAAACCTATTTTACTTTACAAAGCACAAATGTGTGCAAAATCATTGTTTCCATCCACATAGACTGAATGAATTCAGCACATTCCATCTGCTGTGTGTTATCTGTAAGTAAAGACAATTATAATATGAGAACCAGGAATGCCTCTATAAGTAATTAAATATTTTTGCAGACTGCATACTTTCTCTCTGCAAATATTGCTGCCTTTTGACGCAGTTCATTAGTCACACTTTCAGCACATTTATAAATTGCTATGTTATCCAATGCAATCTAATGTCAACTATTCAAAGTGAAGGCTTGGTGCTTGGAATCAGGGGTTCTGCAGGAAGTTTCTGACATTTCTCTTCCGACTCCTTCATCATTTTGTCTGTCAAAGGCACCTTGTCCTCTGTTAACTGCCTGGGTCGTAAGTGGGGACCAATACTATAGAGGTGTTTAAGAAGTAATTATCTAGGCACATGAATGTTCAGAGAATGAAGGAATATGGACATTGTGTAAGCAGATTGGGTGAATTTTGTTGAGTGCTTAGTTAGTTAGACACAACAATGTAGGCCAAGTGGCCTATTCTTTGTTCTATGTTTTACCATAAACAGTACAAAGCTAATTTAGTGAATAACAAAGAGCTTTGTAAAAGTATAATTTGCAACATATTTGTACTGACAAATAAACTCTTCTTGGACTTCTAGATGGGTCCAGCTATCAATTATAACTGACATTTTGATGATAAACTCTGCCATCTTTATCAGAGATGATACCTGGGCATGTCTAGTCTGGTGGTATTTATACCCCTGTCGCCTGTCTCTCCTGATTGGTTAGTCCTCATCCAATCATGTTTCTGCTGTCCCACCTTCCTTACAATTGAATTCTAGTTCTTACTTAGAGTGAGGCCTTCGTCTTTGTTAAAATTCTTCTCCTCCAGTTTTATTTCAATGGCTTCCTTTACCGGGCAGTCCGAAAAGCTGCTGGCATGGCACAGGAGTTTTGTGCCATTGAAGTCAATCTTATGGGCATTCCAAATGCAATGTTCAACTACGGCCAGTTTCTCCAGGTAACACAAGCAGCTACGCCTCCTGTGCTCCTTGATGCAGGTTCACCCCATGTGGCTGATATATGCTGCTCTGCAATTATTTTAACAAAGACAAAGATCTTGCTCTAAATAAAAACTGAATTTTGTTTGTAAACAAGGGGGAGAGCAGAAACTTGATTGGGTGAAGACTAACCAATCAGGAAGGACAGACTACAGGGATATAAATGCCACTAGACTAGGCATACTCAGGCATCATCCCCGATGATGATGGCAGAATTTGTCACTGAAACGTTGGCTATAATTGATAACTCTATCCAGCTAGAAGTCTGAGAAGACTTTATTCATCATATAAGCCAAGAAAACACGAGATACTTTTTCCTATTTGTACTGTTTTAGAAAAGTCTTTGATCAGGATCTGACAGATCAAATATTTGCTCTCACATTTGTAACAACAAATATTCAAAATGCTGAGCAGAGAGAAATAAAATAGTAAGTAAGTCATAAAGTGTATCTTGCACAATTTACCAAAGTACAGCTAATTTTAAAGTGTGCTTATGTTGCAGTGCAGAAAATGCAGCAGCTAATATGCAAATAACAAGGTCCCAGAAACATAGTGTGGGAATGACCAGATGATTTATGTTGTTCAGAATGCTAAAGATATAAGTACTGGACAAAACAAAAGGTGGCTTCACAGCTCTTTAATCCAATGAGCCTTTTTCTGTTCACCTGACGGAGCAGTTGGGACCTCTATACCGTGTCTCTTCTAACGAAGGGCACCTTTGGTGGACAGCAGCCCTTCACCAGTCCACCACATCAGCTTTCACGTTTGAGAAAGACGCTCACCTCCAGCTCTCTGACACAGACACAGTGGTATTCACGAACGCATGAATGGCAAAGAAAACATTTTTTCTGGTATCAATATTAATATAATGATGTAACAAGATAAACCTGAGGCATTTTCATGTGTCTTTAATTTACAGCAGACCTGTGTCTTCCCATTGAGATGCTTTGATTGTCATCTTACTTTGGAAGTCACAGACTATGGCTTGTGATGAGACTTGTTAAGATATGATTTTGGTGCAGATATATCTTACACATCTAATTATTCAACATTACAAATGAAAGACTTTTACAAAGATTCATCATGCTAGGAAGTGTGCTGTCATCTAAGCTGAGAGCAAGTGAATGAGCTCTGATGAGTCAAATGATCAGGCATGATAAAATAGGCTGAAATCAACACATTTTCAATAAGGAATGATCTTGTCTGACAAATATGTTAGAATTTTTTGAGGAGGTAACAAGCAGTAAGATAAAGGGGAGTTGGGGGATGTTAATTACCTGGATCTCCGGAAGGCTTTTGACAAGGTATCACTAACGAAGATGCTGAACAGGAGCCATTGTCTTAGCAGGAAGGTACCAGCATGGATAGAAGATTGGCTGACTGTCAGAAGGCAAAGAGTGGGGATAAAGACGTGCTTATCAGCATGGGTGCCAGTGACTACTGGATTTAAGTGGGAGTCTATACTGGAACACAGTTATTCACATTACACATCAATGGTCTGGAGGCACGGTGGCCAAGTTTGCATACAATACCAAGATAAGTGGAGGGATAGGTAGTGTTGCAGAGGCAGGGAGGGAGGGATATGGAGAATTTGGGAGAGTTGACAAAAGCACACGGGGAAGTGTGGAGTTAAGCACGTTGGAAGGAAAAAATAAAGATGTAAAGTATTTTTTAAATGGGAGTGAAGTCAGAAACCAGAAGTCGAAGGTCTTGGGACTCCCTCAAGGCTAGCTTACAGGTTAAGTTGGTTGTAAAGAAGACAAATGTGATGTTAAGTTGGGGAGTTTACCATCTAAGGATACATAATGTATCAAAAGGACAGGAAGGTAGACAGAGGGGGTGGGTGACTCTGTTGGTAAAAAAATGAAATTAAATCCTTAGAAAAAAGGTAACATAGGGTCAGAAGATGTAGAATATGTGGGAAGAGTTAGGAAACTCCAAGGATAAAAAAGAAACCTGCTGATGGGAGTTATATACATGTCTCCGAATGGGAGATAGAAAATTCATGTCAAATGGGCAATGTGATGATAGTGATGGGGGAATTTTAATATGCAGGTACATTGGGAAAATCAGGTTAGTGCTGGATACCAGGAGAGAGAATTTGTAGAATATCTCAAGATGGCTTTTTAGAGTAGCTTGGGCTTGAACCTCTAATAGGAAGGGTATTCCAGATTGGGTTTGTGTAATGAACTAGATTTGATTAGGGAGCTTAGGGTAAAGGAACCCTTATGAGTTAGCAATCATAATATGATCAAATTCACCCTGCAATTTGAGGGAGAAGCTAAAGTCAGATGTATCAGTATTACAGTGGAAAAAAAGGGAATTATAGATTGGAAGGGTACACCAGCAGGAATAACAGCAGAACAGCAATGGCTGGAGTTTCTGTAAGGTATTTGGAAGGTGCAGGATAGATATATCCCAAAAAAGAATAAGATTTCTAAAGGCAGAATGACACAACTGTGGCAGACAAGGGAAGTCAAAAACAACTTATTAAAATGAAGAGAAGGGGGCATAAAATAGAGCAAAAAATAGTTGTAATAAGAGAATTGGAAAGCTTTTAAAAGCCCATAGAAGGCAACTAAAAATGCCATAAGGAGGGCAAAGATGAAGTATGAAAGCAACACTCACAACACGCTGGAGGAATTCAGCAGGTTGGGCAGCATCCGTGGAAAAGATCGGTCGACGTTTCGGGCCGGAACCCTTCGTCAGGACTGTAGGGGGAAGGGGCAGAGGCCCTATAGAGAAGGTGGGGGGGAGGGTGGGAAGGATGGTAGGTTCCAGGTGATCTCGTCGACTGATCTTTTCCATGGATGCTGCCCGACCTGCTGAGTTCCTCCAACGTGTTGTGAGTGTTGCTTTGACCCCAGCATCTGCAGATTATTTTGTGAAATATGAAGATAAGCTTGCCAATAATATCAAAGAGGAACCCAAAAGTTTGTTCAGGTATAAAGGGAGTAAAAGAGAGGTGAGAGTAGATATCGGACCATTAAAAATGACACTGGAGAAGAAGAATGAGGGACAAGGAATTAGTGGACAAACTAAAGAGGTACTTTGTATCCGTTTTCATTTTGGAAGACCCCAGCACTACGCTAGATGTTTGTGAGTGGTAGGAGGCAAAAGTGACTGTAATTGCTATTACTACGGAGAAGGTATTTGGGAAGCTGAAAGATATGAAGGTGGTTAAGGCACCTGAACCGAATGAACTACACCCCAGAGTTCTTAAAGAGGTTGCTGAATTGAATTGACATTATTACTTACCGGCTTCATATACACGAGGAGTAAAAACCTTTACGTTCCATCTCTGTCTAAATGTGCAATGTACAATTTTATAGTAGTTTATAATAAATAGTATGTACAACAGGATAGTCAATATAACAATATAAGTGAGTATGGAGGCATTAGTATTGGTCTTTCTAGAATCCCTAGATTCTGACATGGTTCCAGAGGACTGGAAATTTGCAAATATAACCCCACTCTTCAAGAAAGGATTGAGGCAGAAGAAAGTAAATTATAGGCTGACAGTGGTTGGGAAGATGTTGGAGTTGATTGATAAGGATGAGTCTCAAGGTACTTGAAAGCACATGATAAAATAGGCCAAAATCAGCATGGCTTCCTTAAGGGAAAATATTGTCTGACCAAATCTGTTTAACTTCTTTGAGGAAATAACAAGCAGGATAGACAACAGAAAATCAGTGTATGTTGTACTGGGTGCCACTCATGAGGCTGCTTAGCAAGATAAGAGTGCATGGTATTACAGGAAAGATACTGGCGTGGATAGAAGACTCGCTGATTATCAGGAGGCGGAGTGGGAATAAGGTGAGCTCCTTCTGACTAGCTGGCAGTGACTAGTGGGGTTCCGAGGTGTTCAGTGTTAGAACTACTTCTTTTTCTATTGTATGTCAATGATTTGGTTGATGGAATTGATGGCTTTGTGGTCAAGTTTTATAACTTCTGTTAGATGCTTTCGGGGAAACAATAATGTATCCCCTTGAACTCACCAAAGCTGTGTAGTAAACCCAGTGGCAACGTGCAGCCAGAAAATAGAAAGATATTTTCTATGGTTCTGTTCACATACAGATAGTGAGCAGAATTAACCACCATCTTCAGTTCAATCACAGCATTTTATTCATTACATTACCATTCCACTAAATAAATATGAAGACTACATTCAAACTTTCCTTCCCTCCTAAGCAACACCTCTCCCAACCCATCACATCCTTCACTGTACCTGGATATTGTGGATATTGTTACTCATGTTCATTGCCCTGGAAATTAATGTTGGCACTTTCTCTCGTCCTCCTAGCCCAAAGTGCTACTTCAAATTCGGCATTCTTCCAAACTACAATGACAAAACTTGTCACCATTCTCCCTTTCACCTATTCCTTTGTTTTAGAGCTTTCAATTATTGATCATAGGGTTTTGTCCTTCCCTTATCTCTATTTTATATTTCTTTCTTTTCCCCTCAATTGTCCATTCCCTTACCTCCCTGTGCATTAACAACCCTCACTGCACACTGTCCTTGATTCCTCAGGTGATTCCTCCTATTGTACGTATGCTTCTGGGTTGGACAGTTTTTTTTTGTACAGTGGTAGTCGAAAAGCATTCCAGATATTTAACCACTTCTATAGGGAGAAGGGAAACTCAGAGACTAGAAGAACATCTCAGAGGTTGAGATTACCTTAAATGTGTTTTAGACAATGGATTTGGGAAAAAAATGGGACCAGGGAGATCTCCTTTGTACTGATGAAGACACAAGGGATTACTGATCCTAGAATTTGGAGCAAGTAGGGAGATCCCCTTTGTACAGATGAAAACACAAGAGATTACTGATGCTGGAATCTGGAGAATGAAATCTGTGGTACTGACACATGTTGGCAGGTCATAGTCATAGTCATTCTTTATTGATCCCGGGGGAAATTGGTTTTCGTTACAGTTGCACCATAAATAATTAAATAGTAATATGTAAATTATGCCAGGAAATAAGTCCAGGACCAGTCTATTAGCTCAGGGTGTCTGACCCTCCAAGGGAGGAGTTGTAAAGTTTGATGGCCACAGGCAAGAATGACTTCCAATGACGCTCTGTGTTGCATCTCGGTGGAATGAGTCTCTGGCTGAATGTACTCCTGTGCCCAACCAGTACATTATGTAGTGGATGGGAAACATTGTCCAAGATGGCATGCAACTTGGACAGCATCGTCTTTTCAGACACCACCGTCAGAGAGTCCAGTTGCATCCCCACAACATCACTGGCCTTACGAATGAGTTTGTTGATTCTGTTGGTGTCGGCTACCCTCAGCCTGCTGCCCCAGCACACAACAGCAAACATGATCGCACTGGCCACCACAGACTCGTAGAACATCCTCAGCATCGTCCGGCAGATGTTAAAGGACCTCAGTCTCCTCAGGAAATAGAGACGGCTCTGACGCTTCTTCTAGACAGCCTCAGTGTTTTTTGACCAGTCCAGTTTATTGTCAATTCGTATACCCAGGTATTTGTAATCCTCCACCATGTCCATACTGACCCCCTAGATGGAAACAGGGGTCACCGGTACCTTAGCTCTCCTCAGATCTACCACCAGCTCCTTAGTCTTTTTCACATTATGCTGCAGATAATTCTGCTCACACCATGTGACAAAGTTCCTATCGTAGCCCTGTACTCAGCCTCATCTCCCTTGCTGATGCATCCTTCTATGGCAGAGTCATCAGAAAACTTCTGAACTTCTCTCCAGGGTCTTCATGATGGCAAGCTCACAGAATGGTGACGTCATTGTCTGAACACGAGCCATTAAAATCAATAAAAAGGCCTGGGGAGTAGCCCAAGGGTATACTGATTCACTGTCAGAGTAACAGACTAAAATATCAACTGATGTTCGTGTTTATAAATGCATTGTAGTGATTCCTTTTGAGAGTCATACGGATCAGAAAATTCAATGTTAGACTCGCAAGTGGAGAGGTGAACATTAAAGCTGGGTTCCTAGTCATGTTCCCCAATCCTTCTGTTGATCCCACCTCTTCCTAAGAGTCAGCTTCCCAGCTGCTGCAAGGCTGCTGCTACTATTCTGTATCTGCTTTATCTTTTAGTTTAGTGATACGGTACAGTAACAGGCCCACCCAGCTCACACCACCCAATTAACCTGCTAACCCATATGTCCTTAGAATGTAGGAGGAAACCAGAGCACCCCTAGCACCCACGTGGTCATGGGGAGAACATACAAACAGTGGCAGAACTGAACAAGGGCTGCAGGTGCTATAACAGTGTTACTTTAACCACTATTCTACCATGCCAATCCTTATGTTCTTTTGCTCCTATGTTTGTCTGTGTCTGTACAGCTCTATAAAATCTTTTATAAACTCTGGCATAAACATTATTAAAATAAGAGGACTTCACAGCTTTGCTCAGTCTTCTCCTCATCCTGATTTAGGAGATCACTGCATCAAAATCCTAATCTGGAATCCCAGGCAGATGCTTCATTGTGTGATTTTGCTGTATCCAAACTGTCCTTGTCTGCTATCATGAGATGCCCTTAGCTGGAGAATAGAAACATACTGAAAGTACAAGTTCTTTCTTTTGCTGGGTTTAAAGATGCCATAGAAACAAGGAAAAGTCAAATATTTACAGGATGACTTTCACAGTATTACAATCTTTTTACAAACCGTGAAGCATTTAAAACTTAATGTGGGAAATGAAGTCCACTTGCTTCAGCAACTTAATGCCCAAATATTAGTCATAGTTACTGAAGAATAAATATTGTCTAAAGACTCCATGGATACTGTACTTTTTTGTTATTTGAAATGTCCATCTGGGAGAGCAGATAGCACTTGGTTTAATATCTAAACTGAAAGTTGGTATCTCCTATAGAAGAGGAACCCCTAGGCTAGATATTTGTGCTCAGGTCTGTGGGTGAGACTGGTACCCTTAACCTTCTGCTACAGAGGTGAGAATGTGTCAATGACATTGCAAAGTGAACCAATGTTAACCAATGCTTGCTGTTGTTACATTCTAATATTGCATAATTAGCTAATTAATACCATTCTTCTATTTGAATCTTACACTTAAAATCTAAAATGATCGTTTTAACGGATGTTGCAGAGCAAAAAACATGTTTTAAAAATTCAATACTGGGGCAATTTATTTCCTTGAATCGTTAACAGTTTATAACAGCACAGGAGCATAAGACATTGGAGCAGAATCAGGCCATTCGGCCCATCGAGTTGATCCGCTATTCGATCATGGCCGATCCAATTCCCTCCCAACCCCTGTTCTTCTGCCTTCTCCCTGTAACCTTTCGCACACTGACTGATCAAGAATTGATCAGCCTCTGCTTTAAATACACTCAATGATCTTGCCTTCACTGCTGCATGTAACGAGAGTGCCTTGGACCTCCAGGTGGTCCACAGCAGGGGTGATTGATGAGTTTGTGGCCTTAGGCAGAAGGAGATGAGTTATACAGCTCTTGTTACATGCACGTGCAGTTCAACTCTTTAAGTGAAAATGCAGAAAGTTTGCAGTTAATAACTCATCTCCTTCTACCTTAGGCCACAAACTTATCATTCATCCCTGCTGTGGACCACTTCTACAAAGAAGGAATCCATATGCTCCACGACCACTGGACTAAGTGTATAAATGTAGTAGGGGACTACATTGAAAAATAAATGTGCTAGGTTTTCTAAAATTGACTCCTTCTACCTTAGGCCACAAACTTATTAATCGCCCCTCGTAAGTTCCTGTGAGTACAGGCCCAGAGCCATTAAGCATTCCTCATATGATAAACCTTTCAATACTAGAATCATTTTCATGAACCTGCTTTGATCCTTCTCTAATGTTAGCAAATCCCTTCTTAGATAAGGGGCCCAAAACTGCTCACAATACTCCAAGTGAGGCCTCACCAGTTTTTTATAATCCTTAAAATTACATCCTTGCTTTAATATTCTATTCCACTCTTAATGAATGCTAACGTTGCATTCGCCTTCCTCATCACTGACTCAGTTTGCAAGTTAACCTTTAGGGAATTTTTCACAAGTTTTTCCAAGTCCCTTTTCACCTCAGATTTTTGAATCTTCTCCCCATTTAGAAAATAGTTTACATTTTTATTTATTCTACCAAAGTGTATGACCATGCACTTCCTGACGCTGTATTCCATCTGCCACTTCTTTGCCCATTCTCTTAATCTGTCTCAGTCCTTCTGCAGCCTCCGTGCTTCCTTAACACTACCTGCCCCTCCTCTTGTCCTCATATCATTTGCAAACTTGACCGCAAGGCCATCAATTCTGTCATCCAAATCATTGACATACAACATAAAAAGAAGTGGTTCAAACACCAACCTTGCAGAGCTTCTCTAGACACCGGCAGCTAGCAGAAAAGCCTCCTCACTCTTTGCTTTCTGCCAATAAGTTAATGCTATCCATACTAGTATCTTTCCTGCAATACTATAGACTCTTATCTTGCTAAGCAGCTTTATGTGTGGCACCTTGTCAAGGCCTTTTGAAAATCCAAGTACACAACATCCACTGATTCTCCTTTGCCTAAACTGCTTGTTATTTCAGACAGCTATTTTCAGACCAAGCATAAGGGAAGAAATGTGATCTAAGTAACTTTGACTG
Organism: Mobula birostris; assembly: GCF_030028105.1. Lineage (NCBI taxonomy): Eukaryota > Metazoa > Chordata > Chondrichthyes > Myliobatiformes > Myliobatidae > Mobula > Mobula birostris. The sequence continues at coordinate 19,307,341 of NC_092371.1, read as the reverse complement.
TGGAATGATTGTTGGTGCCAGACAGGGTGGATTGAGTTTCCAAGAAACTGCTGATTTCCCAGGATTTTCAAGTTCACCATTCTCCAGAGTTTACACAGAATGGTGTGAAAATGAATAACATCCAGTGAGCAGTAGTTCTGAGGGTGAAAATGTCTTTTTATCGAGAGAGGTTGGAAGAGAATGGCCAGGAAGTTTAAAGCTGATAGGAAACATAGAAACATAGAAAACCTACAGCACAATACAGGCCTTCGGCCCACAAAGCTGTGCCGAACATGTCCTTACCTTAGAGTGGTGACAGTACCTCAACTAAACATGCGTTACGACGGTGGTATGCAGAATTGCATCTCTGAATGCACAACATGTCAAACCTTGAAGTGGATGAGCTACAGAGCAGGAGACCATGAACATTCACACAGTGGCCATTTTATGAGGTACAGGAAGTAAGAAGTAAAGTAGTTGCTAAGTGCAATTTCAGTATATCTATTGTGAGTGATTGCGATACTGGAACGTAAGTGCGTTGTGGTCACTTCCAATGTTGCGTATAATATGAACCTAAAATGGAATGAGAGAAGAAATTCTGCAAATGCAAGCTTTTCAAAGAAGCACAATATATTTTTTAGAAGCTTCCTTGTGAAAAGAGGTTCCTGGCAGCATGGTCTTATAAATTCACAGCAGAGCAAGAGCCATTAATTTTACTTTAACAGTTTGTATTATATGGTTTATATGGTATTATTAGGTGAATTATTAGAGCTATTAACTACAGTTACACACCATATTTCCTCTTGCTGTCTCCAAGATTGCATTTCCAGTAATGTTCCTTACAGTGACTTTTTCCTCAGTACAAAGGTGAAAACTTCACTTTCAGTTGGGCAGCAGCTGTCCTGTACTGCAGTTAGTTGTCCAGTTCTAAGGGTACAAACTGGGAAATTAAAATATTTGTAATAGTGATAACCTGCAAGAAGAGGACCCAGTTGCAGCTCTAACAGATTGTTTAAAGAAGTGGGATTTGGAACTGGCTGTACTCTGGATCATTTGGGAAGCTGAGGGGATGATGGACTGGTCATATAGGAAGATAATTACCCCCAAAGTGCAGGACACAAGTATCTGGGTGACTGTCAGGCGGGCAAAAGGGAGCCAGTGCAGAATACGCCTATGGCCATTCCCCTCAACAACAGGTATATCGCTTTGGATACAGCTGGAGGCTGATCTAGCGGAGGAAAGCCACAGCAGTCAGAACTTTGTACTGAGTCTGGCCCTGTGGCTTCGAAGGAAAGGGGGAAGAAGAGGTGAGCTATAGTGATAGGGGATTCTTTGGTTAGGGGAACAAACAGGGTGTTCCGTAGATGAGAACAAGATTCCCAGATGGCGTGTTGCTTCCCAGATGCAAGGGTCGGGGATATCTGAGATCGAGTCCATAACATACTTAAGTGGGAAGATGAGCAGACAGAAGTTGTGGTCCACGTCAGTACCAATGACATGGACAGGAGTGGTGATGAAGTCCTGCAAAGTGAGTTCAGGGAGTTAGGACAGGACATCCAGGGTTATGATCATAGGATTTCTACCCATGCTATGTGCTAGTGAGGCCAGAAATGATAAAGTCGTACAGTTTAACATGTGGCTAAATAGATGGAGCAGGAGGGAGGGCTTTATATGTTTGGGTCATTGGACTCTCCTCCAAGGAGGGTGAGACCTGTACAGAAAGGGTGGTTTGCACCTGAAATAGAGGGAGCTGATACCCTAGAGGGAATATTTGCTAGTGCTGTACAGTGGGGGAGGGAAGTGTTGTTTAACATAAAGTTGCGTGGTATAGGAGCTAGAGGAGTGGTTGTGGAGAAAGACGTTGTTAAGTCTACATGCAAATCAGGAATCAAAAGGTTGAGCATGGTGGGACTAATGTTCTGAGCTGCGTATATTTCAATGCAAGGAGTATTGTAGGAAAGGTGGATGAACTTGGGGTATAGATCAGCATGTGGAATTATGACATTGTGGCCATTAGTGAGGCTTGGTTACAGGAAGGGCAAGACAGTAGTTCAATATTCTGGGGTTCCATTGTTTTACACATGCGAGTGGGAGAGATTAAAGGGCGAGAGGTGGCATTATTAGTCTGGGACAGCAGTGCTCTAGCAGGTCAGAATGGAGAGTTTGTCTAGTGAGGATTTATGGGTAGAACTGATGAATAACAAAAGTATGACTATGTTAATGTAATTGTATACTTTATATACTTTATACTTTATTGTCGCCAAACAATTGATACCAGAACATACAATCATCACAGCGATATTTGATTCTGTGCTTCCTGCTCCCTGGATTACAAATATTAAATATTTAAAATTTTAAAAATTAGTAAATATTAAAAATTTAAATGATAAATCATAAATAGAAAATAGAAAAATGGGAAGTAAGGTAGTGCAAAAAAAAACCAAAAGGCAGGTCTGGGTATTTGGAGGGTACGGTCCAGATCCGGGTCAGGATCTGTTCACTAGTCTTATCAAAGTTGGAAAGAAGCTGTCCCAAATCTGGCCGTATGAGTCTTCAAGCTCCTGAGCCTTCTCCCGGAGGGAAGAGGGACAAAAAGTGTGTTGGCTGGGTGGGTCGTGTCCTTGATTATCCTGGCAGCACTGCTCCGACAGCGTGCGGTGTAAAGTGAGTCCAAGGACAGAAGATTGGTTTGTGTGATGTGCTGCACTGTGTTCACGATCTTCTGCAGCTTCTTTCAGTCTTGGACAGGACAACTTCCATACCAGGCTGTGATGCACCCTAGAAGAGTGCTTTCTACGGTGCATCTATAAAAATTAGTGAGGGTTTTAGGGGACAGGCCAAATTTCTTTAGTTTTCTCAGGAAGTAAAGGTGCTGGTGGGCCTTCTTGGCAGTGAACTCTGCTTGGTTGGACCAAGTCAATCTTATTTGTGATATTGACCCTGAGGAACTTAAAGCTTTTGACCTGTTCCAATTGCACACCACCGGTGTAAATTGGGTCGTGCGGTCTGCTACTCCCTCTGAAGTCAACAAACAATTCCTTCGTCGTGCTGACGTTGAGGGATAGGTTATTGTCTTTGCACCATTCACCAGGTTCTTAATTTCCTCTCTGTACTCAAACTCATCATTACCCAAGATACGGCCTACAATTGTTGTGTCATCAGCAAACTTATATATTGAGTTTGATGGAAACTTGGCTACACAATCATGGATGTACAGTGAGTACTGCAGGGGGCTGAGTACACAGCCTTGTGGGGCACAGGTGCTCAGAGTGATTGTAGAGAAGAGCTTGTCCCCTATTTTTACAGCCTGGGTCCTGTCTGTGAGGAAGTTGAAGATCCAGCTGCAGATCTGAGTGCTAAGGCCCAGGTTCCGGACCTTAGGAATCAGTTTATTTGGAATGATGGTATTAAAGACAGAGCTGTAGTCAATGAAAAGGAGCCTTACGTATGCGTCTTTATTCTCCAGGTGTTCTAAGGAGGAATGTAGGGCCAGAGAGATGGCATCTACCGTTGACCTGTTGCTCCAGTAGGCGAATTGCAAAGCGTCCATGTTGACCAGTAGGCTGTGGTTGATGTGTGCCATAACGAATCTCTCGAAGCACTTCATAGCAATTGATGTCGGAGCCACTGGTCGATAGTCATTCAGGCATGCCACCTTCCTCTTCTTCGGCACTGGGATTATCGTTGCCTTCTTAAAACATGAGGGGATCTTAGACTAATATAATTATAATATAATTATATTATAGACCACCCAGCAGTCCCTGGGAAGTAGAGGAACACATTTGTAGAGAGATGGCAGACTGTTGCAAGAACCATAATGTTGTTATTGGTGGTGATTTTAACTTTCCACTTGTAGACTGGGACTCACATACTGTAAAAGGGTTTGATGGGAAAGTGTTTGTCAAATGTGTGCAGGGAAGTTTCCTTAATCAGTACATAGAAGTCCCAACTAGAAAGCATGCAATACTAGATCTTCAATTAGGGTTGAGACAGGGCAGGTGGCTTAAGTTTGTGTAGGGGAACACTTTGCATCTAGTGTTCATAATGCCATTAGTTTAAAGGTATTTATGGAAAACAATAGGTTTGGTCCTCAGGTTGAGAATCAAAATTGGAGAAAGGCCAATTTTCAAAGGATCTGCTAAGTGTGGATTGGGACAGGTTGCTTTCTGAAAAGCAACACATACAAAATGCTGGAGGAGCTCAGCAGGCTGGGAAGCATTGATGGAAAAGAGTAAACACTCGCTGTCCCGGGCTGAGTCCATTCATCAGTCCTGAGGAAGGGTCTCGGCCCAAAATATCAACTGTTTACTTTTTTCCATAGATGCTGCCTGGCCTGCTGAGTTCCTCCAGCATTTTGCGTGAGTTGCTTTGATTTCCAGTATCTACAAATTTTTTTGTGTTAGTTTTCTGAAAAGTGTGCACTTGGAAAGAATGGGGCCTTCTAAAGTGAAATTTTGAGAGCACAGTGTTTGTATGTTTCTATCAGAATAAAAGGCAGGTGTTTTTGAGAGATTTTGAGGCTTTGGTTAAGAAAAGGAAGGAGGTGCATTGCAGGTATAGGTAGGTTGGAACAAATTAAGTACTTGAGGAGTATAAGAATTGCAAGAGAACACTTAAGAAAGAAACCAAGTGTCATGGTCCGGTCCGTGAAGTCCGCATTCTGGTTCACAGTCCGGTCCAAGTTCCTTATTCCAGGTATTCTGGTTTTCCCTTGTTCTGTTGGGTGCTCTAATTGAGGCACCTGATTCACATTTTGGGCTGGCTACATAAATAGCTCCTTGGTTCAGCTTCATCTGCTGGATTGTTCCCTCCCCTTCCTCATCTATCTGTCTGAAGCCTTGCCCTGCCTGCTATCTTTGCCTGTAATGCTGTCAGATTCAAGTGCCAGGGCAAGACTGGGGCCTTGCTGTGTCTAGATAAGGAACTGTCTTTCATTGTTTGGAACTGTCTCTTTGTGTCCTTGCCTTTGTTAGGTAGGTCTGGCTGTTTGCTGCTACCTTGAGTTGGGAACTGTCTTTGTGTCCATGCCTTCACTAGGTAGGTTTGGCTGTTTGTTGCTACTTTGAGTGGAGATATGTCTCTCTCTCTGTGTATGAGTCCCAGACCTATGTCCTGCTCCCTCGGAGGGGTCCTGACTCTGTGTTGAGCCCTGGCCCCAAGTCATGTTCCTAAGGAGGGGTCCTGGCTCTGCGTTTCTGCTGTCTCACAACCAAGGCTCTGCGTTCCTGCTATCTCACGACCAAGGCTCTGCGTTCCTGCTCTCCCTTGACCAAGTCAAGGCTTTGTGTTCTCGTCCTGTCCATGTGCTTTGCCCAGCCCAGGAGTACCTTTCCCAGCCTGGTGCTGGGGTTCCCTCGTCCTGTCCAGGAGTCTTTCGTCCTGTCCGAGTCAAGGCTTTGTGTTCTCGTCCAGTCCATATGCCTCATCATAGTTATAGTCATAGTCATACTTTATTGATCCCGGGGGAAATTGGTCCTGTGCAGGAGTTCCACATCCTGTTCTGTAGCCACGTCCTGTCCTTGTCAAGATCCTAGTCCCAAGTCCTAGCCTAGACCCAGGTTCTGAGTCCCAACCAAGACCCAGGTTCTGGGTCCTTGTCCAGGTTCTGGTTCCGGAGTTCTGTGTCACTAGTCCCGGCTCCTTGTCGGTTCTTGTCCATGTCCTAGCCCAAGCTCTGCATCCTAGTCTTGTCCAGGGCCTGTGTCAATGTTCAGCATCCTATCTTCCCACTTCCCTTGCTTTCTTGACACTCTGAGTCCTGTTCCTAGTACTTCAGTGTCTGTGTCTTGCATTTGGGTCTGCTCCCAACACCCCCCTGTTATGACACCAGGACAGCAAAAAGAAGGCAAGAGGTGCTCTTGCAGATGAGATGAAGGAAAATCCTAAGGGCTTCTACAAATATATTAAGAGCAAAGGATAGCTAGGGACAAAACTGGTCCTCTGGAAGATCAGAGTAGTAGTCTGCGTGGAGTCGAAAGAGACTAGGGGAGATCTTAAATGGATTTTTACATCTCTATTCACTTGGGAGATGGACACAGAGTCTATCGAAGTGAGGCAAAGCAGCATTAACTCCAACTCTATACACATCACAGAGGAGGTATTTGCTGTCCTGAGGCAAATTAGAGCAAATGACTCCCCAGGTCTTGACAAGTTGCTCTTTTGGACCCTGTGGGAGGTTATTGTAGAAATTGCAAGATCTTAGCAGAAATATTTAAAACATCCACAGGTGCAGTGCTGGAAGATTAGAGGATAGCTAAATTTCTGTTATTTAAGAAAGGCTCTAAAAATAAGCCAGGAAATTATAGGCCAGTGAGCCTGACATCAGTAGTGAGAAAGTTATTGAAGGTACTTAAAGGGATCGGATATGTGAGCATTTGAATAGACAGGAACTGATGAGGGATAGTCAAGATGGCTTTGTGTGTGCTAGGAAGTTATCAGGGAAGTTGATGAAAGCAACGCAGTGGATGTTGTCTACATGGACTTCAGAAAGGCCTTTGACAAGGTCCAACATGGTAGGTTGGTCAAGAATGTTCTGTTGCTTGGCATTCAAGATGAGGTAATAAATTTAGATTAGACATTGGCTTCGTGGAAGAAGCCAAAGAGTGGTAGTAAATGGTTGCCCCTCTGACTGGAGGTCTGTGACTAATTGCGTACCACAGGGATCGGTGCTGGTTCTGTTGTTAATCTATCTCAGTGACAACTGGATCTGTAAATTTGTGAATGACATCAAGAATTTGGTGTAGTTGACAGCGAGGAAGATGATCAAAGCTTACACCCAGATCTGGACCAACTAGAAATATAGGCTGCAAAATGGCAGATAGAATTTAGTGTAGACAAATGTGAGGTGTTGCACTTTGGGACGACCAACCACAGTAAGAGGTTGGGCACTGAGGAGTGAGGTAGTGCAGAGGGATCTGGGAATATAGATCCACAATTCCTTGAAAGAACAAGTAGATAGGGTCATAAAGAAAGCTTTTGGCACATTGGTCTTTATAAATTTATGCATGGATTACAGGATTTGGGATGTTATACTTAAACAGCATGAGACATTGGTGAGGCCCAACTTGGAGCCTTGTGTGCAGTTTTCATCACCTATCCACAGGAAAGATGTAAAGAAGATTTAAAATGTGAAGGCAAAATTTACAAGGATGTTGCTGGGACCTGAGGAGCTGAGTTATAGGGAAAGTATGAATACGTTAGGACTTTATTACCCGAAAGATTGAGGGGAGATTTGATATTGATAGAGGTGTACAAAATTATGTGGGTATAGATCGGGTAAATGCAAGGAGGCTCTTTCTACCGAGGTTGGGTGAGACTACAACTGCAGGCCATGAGTTAATCGTGAAAGGTGAACATGAGGGGGAATTTCTTCACTCAGAGTCCATAAGACCATAAGACATAGGAACAAAATTAGGCCATCTGGCCCATCGAGTCTGCTCCGCCATTCAATCATGTCAGATCCTTTTTCTCTCCTCCTCAATCCTAGTTCCCAGCCTTCTCCCCGTAACCCATGATGCCTTGCCCAATCAAGAACCTATCAATCTCTGCCTTAAATACACCCAACAAGCTCGCCTCCACAGCTGTATGTGGCAACAAATTCCACAAATTCACCACCCATTGACTAAAGAAATTTCTCTGCATCTCTGTTTTGAAAGGGTGCCCCTCTATCCTGAGGCTGTGCCCTCTTGAGTCTCCCACTATGGGGAAACATCCTTTCCACATCTGCTCTGTCTAGACCTTTCAACATTCGAAAGGTTTCAATGAGATCCCCCCTCATCCAGTGGGTACAGACCCAGAGCCATCAAACATTCCTCATATGATAACCTTTTCATTCCTGGAATTGTCCTTGTGAACCTCCTCTGGATCCTCTCCAATCGTGAGAGTTTGGAATGAGCTGTTAGCACAAGTGCTGGCTGCAGGTTCGATTTTAACATTTGAGAGAAATTTGGATAGTGCATGAATGGGAGGAGTATGGAGTGCTATGGTCAGGTGGATGTTGGTCTTAGGCAGACTAATGGCTCAGCATGGACAAGGGCCTGGCTCTGTGCTGTAGTTTTCTAAGACTATATGATTCTTGTACAGGGGTATCGTCAAAAAAAGTTGCAACACAGCTTGTAAGAAAATGCAGCCCAGAGATTTCCTTAACAATGTTAACTGAGTCAATGTGTAATCTGTTGATAGTGATATTCCCTGACATTCAGATACTCACTCTTACAATGGCTGAAGTGATGCTTCACTTTATGCTTCAACTGTTAAGAAGCGTGGGTGTTTGTACTGGGGTTTTTACACATAAAAACAGCAATGTAAAATATATGAACAAACAGGTTATGGCGGGTAAGTGAAATCATGCTGCGGCAGATTGAGTTTAGCTTAGGGATATAGTTAAGAGCAAAGGTCAGTGATGGTGCATAACTGACCCCAGGAAAGGATGCTTGGTAATTGATTCAGAACACAGGCTCTAACTCCTGCTCATACAACACACTTGGTCAGACGCTCATGGTAAGAGGTAACAGCTGGTAAGATAGCCATGCAACTCACTCAGAAACTTTTGCAGCTTGGGCTCTTCTACTGATCGTACTAATGTGAATCCTTTCTCTACAGCACTGTGGAAGCACTTGCCCTTGACGAAGGACAGGAGCTCATCACTGTCTTCTCAAGAGCAATGTGGGATGAGCAGTAAATGCTGATCTGGCCAGAAATGCTCTCAGCCTGAGAATGGGTAACTCAAATGTAAATGGATCAACCAGTAAACACCACAGTGGTTGTGAGGGAGATGTTTTGTAAAACAGACTCCTTGTGCAATATTCCCTGTAATATTGTGTCTTATGATGTTACATGATCAGGACAATGTGATCCAGTTTCAGCAGGGGTGCCCTGAGTGACTATTGCATTATGCTTGATTTTGTCCAGCAAACCAGAGGTCCCAGAGATAATTCTGTGGATGGGCGATTTGCTCAAGTGTATTACATAACAGATGTGCATAAAGTAAGGACCCTATATGGTACAACACAAAAGTTGTGGTAAACTTCTGATGTCTCTTTGTCCTCTCAACCTGTTGGTGTATTAACAACTTGCTAGTCCATCCAACCCAATTGTAAGGTACTGACCTAGAAGTCTGATATTTGGAAAAGATTCGACAGTGCAAAGCTTCTAAATTGTCTATTTTTCTAGTGTTAAATGTGACTGCAAATATTTTCAAGTCAGAAAACATTCCCTCAGTACATGTGTGTTGCTGAGATTCACCTTGTTCTCCTGACATATCTCCAAGTCATTTGTGCACAGAATGAGTCAGTCGCCTACAGCATGCTTTAGGACCATGGCAGATCACGTTGCTCAAAAAGTCGCCATTTGCTACTTTCAGGACAAGTCGCTGTTTGAAGTAATAGAGGGACACCAGCAAATCCAATTTTTACATTTTGTCCTTCAGGTTCATACTTCCATCCAGCAATACACCATCCCTCTATAATCCTTCAGTCTTCTAGCCCGACCCCCCCCCCCCACTGAGTTCCCTGACCCTCAAATAAACAATCACACCATAGAAGCCCTAATCCTCACATCTCTCTCTCTCTTCTTTCTTGGCTCTTGACTGCAAACATCAGCTCCACCCCAGGGAGCTATGCTGCATGATAACAGCACCCTTCTACCGCTAGAGGTCACATCCCTGAGCAGTAACCACCTTCTCTTGCTACAATGAAGGTGACAATCCCCAGCCACAGGCTTCATGACCCTACCCAAATTGCTGATCCAATCGTATGCATTATGTTCTTGTTTCAAATGTTCCTTCTTTTTATTTGGCTTCAGTGTTTGAATGCTCCAAGAAATTGCAGAGAGTTGTAAGCACAGCTCAGTCTATCACACAACCCACCCCCCTCTATTGACTCTGTCTACATTTCTCCCTACCTCAGGTAAATAGCTAACATAATCAAAGACCCTTTTCACCATATATTCTCTCTTCTCCTCTCTCTTACCGTAACAAAACCCTATGGGCATGTATCTTCAGCCTCAAATTCAGCTTCTCATCCTCTGTTCTTAGACTATTGAATGGAATAAGCTAGAAGGTGAAGCCAAATGATCACTCAATTCACTTTTTCACAGCCCTTGTACTTCACTTGTCCACCTGCACCCTAAATTCTGTCATCTTCTTATGACCTCAATGTAATTATGTATGGCATCATCTGTCTTGGATGGCTCACAAAGCAAAATCTTTTCACTATATCTCAGTACGTGTGACAACAGTAAATCAAGAATATAGCAAATCGACACCTATGTCCCACTGCAGCCTTGCTTGAGCTAACACTAATGTAGTGACTCCATCTTGGTGCTGGTGATCATCAGTAATGTTCTGTAGGCCACAGACAATTATTCCAAATATTCTTTTACATATACCTTTTCTGAATTATTCTTACTGCAAGCTTCAGAACATAACTTCCCTCTAAGTAATGCACTTTTAAATTAACTTAATAATATTCAATCTCACCATTGTCTGAAGGACTTGCGAACCAGTCAGGTACAGCACCTTTAAGAGGATGAAGGTTTATCACCATAGCCAGAAGCAAGGCAGGAGGTGGGGGAGACTACAATCCAGGCTGAGATGCAAAGGGATAAGGCCTCCTCTACCCAGCAAATGTGCAGTTGCTAGAGAACAAAATTGAGGACCTGAGGGGAACATTGCTGTATTGGGGAGAAATGAGAGCCTGTTCTATTCTGTGCTTGATTGAAATGCGGCTTTCTCCGGGCATGCCAGATACAGCGATCAGACCTGAAGGCTTCTTGATTTGCAGAATGGACCTAACTGCTGATTCAGAAAAGGTAAAAGGAGAAGGTGTTGCCCCAATGTGGCAGTTTTGTCAAATCCTATTGCCCTGACTTGGAACCCCCAATGGTCAAATGCTCTATTTACCTAGAAAGTTCTCAGCCGTGATCCTAACCACAGTTTACATGCCACCAGAGACCAACTGTAATCAAGTGCTTGTGAAACTGCATGATGCCATCTCCAAACACAAAACATTCCAATCCAAAGCATTTCAGATCATAGTTGGTGACTTCCACCAGCCTTGTTTTAAGAAAACTCTCCCCAATTACCATTGGTATATAACCTGTAGAACCAGAGGTCCCGATATACCAGACCACTGCTCTAATAAGATAAGGAGTGCCTACTGTTCCTTGTCCAGACTGCATTTCCGGAAATCTGATCAGTTGGTTGTCCTTCTACCTGCATACATGTAGATGCATCAGAGCAAAGCTCCAGAGATGAGGACAACGAAGAGATGATTGCAAGAGGCAGAGGAGTGGCAATGGGATTGCTTTGAGTCAGTGGACTGGACCAAGTACAAGGACTCATCTAAGGATCTGAATGAATACAGCATGGTTGTAACAGACTTTATTAAAACCGCTGTAGAGGAGTGTGTCTCCACAAAATTCTTCAGAGTCTTCCCCAATCAAAAGCCCTAGATGAACCATGAGATCCAAAATTTGCTTAGGGCCAGATCAGAGGCATTCAAGTCTAGTGACCAAGAAAGTTACAAGAGGTCTGGTACAATCTCTAGAAAGCCATCTCATAGGCAAAATGGCAATTCTGGACCAAACATGAATCAGCAAAGGTTGCTCAACAGTTGCAGCAGGGCTTAAGTAATATCACCTTATAAATTTAAATCTAGTGACAGAGGAGACAGCAGGGCTTCACTTCCAGATGAGTTTAACACCTTCTATACTTTTTTTGACCATCAAAACATAGAGGAACCAACACAAACTCCCACATCCCCTGATGATCCTATAATTTTAAACTCCGAAGTTGATATGCGACCAGCTTTCAGGAGGATGAACCCACACACAGCATCCAGCCTAAGTCGGGTACCTAGCCAAGTGCTAAAGGTCTGTGCTGATCATTAGGCTGGTGTGTTCACTGAGATCTTAAACCTTTCACTTCGACAGTGTGTGGCACCCACCTGCTGCAAGCAGTCTTCGATTACATTGGTGCACAGTAAGAGCATGGTGACCTACCTCAATGACTATCATCCAGTTGCACTTAAATCCAGAGTGATGAAGTGTTTTGAGAGATTGGTGATAAAGATATCAACTCCTGCCTGAGAAGGAGCTTAGATCAGCTCCAATTTGCCTACTAGAGAACAGGTCCATACAGATGCCATACTATTGGCTCTTTACTCAACTCTAAAACATCTGCACAGCAAAGGTGCATATATCAGGATGCCCTTCATTGACTACAGCTCAGCATTCAATACCATCATCCCCTCAAAGCTAATCAGTAAGCTCCAAGACCTTTGCCTCAACATCTCCTTGTGTAATTGGAGTGGAGCTGGAGAGAGTTAGCGACTTTAAATTTCTAGGTGTTACTATTTCAGTGGACCTGTCCAGGACACCGCACATAAGCGCAGTTATGAAGAAAGCATGGCAACGTCTCTGTTTCCTTCAGAGTTTGCGGATATTCAGCATGACTTCTAAAACTTTGACAAACTTCTATAGATGTGTAGTAGAAAGTATGTTAACTGGCTGCATCACAGCCTGGTTTGGAAACACCAGTGTCCTTGAACAGAAAATCCTACAAAGAGCAGTGGATATAGCTGAGTCAAGTAAAGCCCTCCCAACCACTGAGCACGTCTACATGAAACGATATCAGAAGAAAGCAACATCCATTATCAGGTACCCCCACCACCCAGGTCATGCTCTCTTCTTGCTTCTGCCATCAGGAAGAAGGTACAAAGGTCTCAGGACTCACACCATCAGGTTCAGGAGCAGAAAATACCCCTCAACCATCGGGCTTTTGAACTAAAGGTGATAACTTCACTCAACTTCACTTCCGTCATCATTGAAATGTTCCCACAACCAATGGACTCGCTTTCAAGGTCTTTTTATGTCAAGTTTTTGATATTTATTGCTCGTTTATATATTATTGTTTCTTCTTTTTGTATATGCACAGTTTGTTGCTTTCTGCACTCTGGTTGAATGCCAAGTTGAGCAGTCTTTTATTGATTCTATTGTACTTATTATTCTATAGATTTATTGAGTATGCCACAAGAAAATGAATCTCAGGATTGTTTAGGGTGAGGTATATGTACTTTGACAACAAAAAATTTACTTTGAACTTTGTACTTTGGCAACATCACACTGCATGTAAAACACTTTGAATATCCTGAAATCAAAAAAATGTATCACTCATCTCTGTCTCTTTTATTTTATTCTCCTTTACTCTTTTTTTTCTTTCTTCCCAGGGACCTGTTGGCTTGGAATACTCAGATATTGCTGCTACCACGGTGCTGTCTTTATTGTCAATTGCAAATATTTAATCATATAATTTTATCAATTCCTATATAAAGCTGTTTACTCTAGTGACTCAATCAATCATTGTACTTTACCACGTGTTGGCACGTTTCCAAGTGGTTAAGGCGTTAATCTAGTAATCTGAAGGTCGCTAGTTCGAGCCTTGGCTGAGGCAGCATGTTGTGTCCTTGAGCAAGGCACTTAACCACACATTGCTCTGCGACAACACTGGTGCCAAGCTGTATGGGTCCTAATGCCCTTCCCTTGGACAACATTGGTGTCATGGAGAGGGGAGACTTGCAGCATGGGCAGCTGCTGGTCTTCCATACAACCTTGCCCAGGCCTGCGCCCTGGAGACCTTCCAAGGCACAAATCCATTGTCTTACGAGATGAATGGATGCCTATAAACTTCACCACGAATAGAATATAAATCAGGAGTTACACTAGTTCAGTCTTTAGGCTATTCAGCATAAAGTTTATCACTGATACATCTGTGGCTGCTGTAACTTTGATGGTTTCTAACTTTCCTTGTTCCAACCTGGACATCTTCATCATGGATGCCCTCTGCACTTTCATCCCACCCCAGGATGATTCACGCCCTTCCACTTCTTCTTTGAAATGAGTCCCAAACAGTTGCCCTCCAGCACCCTCCTTTGCCTGGCTAAGCTTGCTCTTTCATTGAACAATTTCTCCTTTGAGTCCATTCATTTTCCCTAACTCATACGTGTAACTATGAGAACTTGGAAGCACACCACAAAAAACACTTCCCCAGAATGGACACTCAACGCTTCATTCCGGCTCAAAAATCAAAGACCCCTCAGGGCCCTCTCTTCTTCTCTGCTCCCATCGGGCAGAAGGTACCGAAGCATGTACTATATGCCAGGCTCAAGGATAGCTTCTATCCTGCTTTTGTAAGACTATTGAATGGACCTCTTGGACAATAAGATGAGCTTTTGAGCTTACAATCTACCTCGTCATAGCCTTGGATTTTATTGTCTGCGTGAACAGGGCTTTCTTGGCAAATGTAACATTATATACTGCATTTTTATTGCTCTTACTTTGAAGTATATTTATGTACTGATGCAATGAAATGATCAGTGTGAAAAGCTTGCAAAACAAAGTATTTTCACTCTACTTCAGCACATATGACAATAATAAATCAATTTTATCATTTTTTTGAGTCAAAACTATACTTCTATCTTTTGTGCGATATGTGGGGTAGTCGTTGTTTCCACCTTATTTGTAATTAGATTTTAAAAGTTGTTTTTCAGGTAATAACTTGTGATTCTAGTCTCAGCAACTTGGGCAGCAGTGGAGAGGAGCTAACAGAGTTTTGCAAATTTCATTTAATTCTAGTGTATAAGGGAAATAGGCTCTTGCTTTTGGGAGTAGTTGTGTTTCAACTGTGAGTTCTATGGTTGAGTATACTGTAACTGTTGAGGCTCTGATTTGAGAGGTTTAAGTGAGGAAGAGTAGCAGTAGAAAGAGGTAGGTGAAGATAAAGCTTTTCTTCAAATCTTCTTTTTTGAGAGTAGGTGGGATGGCAGTTAAATCAGTGGTATCTGCAATACTGTTGATTTCCATTCACTACAGAAGGCTGTAAGAATAATCATTCAGAATTCTGTGGATAAAGGAATTGTTCTCACAAATTCCAGTATGTGAAACCTAGATCCACTATTTAAAACTAGAAGAGATAAAGGAAAACAAATGGATGTGGTAGATTTTCAAAGCAAAAAATCTTATTATAAAATATCGAATAAAAGGGTAGTATGTGAAATTAAACCCAAGATTCTATTGACACAGACTGATATTTAGTTAATAGAAAGGAAATAAAAAGTAGGAATAAATGGTCATTTTCAGGGTCACAGAGGGTAAATAGTGGCGGACACGATGATTGATCATTCTATTTCAGCTATTCATAATAATATTAATGATTTAGATAAGTGAGCCAATTGTAATATTTTAAAGTTTTCCAATGACATTAAACTGAATGGGACCATGAATTCTGAAGATGATGTAAAGAGACTTCAGCTTGAGTTGAATAGGCTGAACATGTGAGCAAAACAGATTCAATTCGTTATGGTTAAATATCAAGTATTTATTTCCATAGTGATATAATGTAGCACATTGTTGGATTGGGTAATACGGATGTACAAAGAAACATGTACATATGTCCTTCTGCTCCAATCACAGAAAGCAAATATTCAGAGCTGTAGATAAGGAATTATGTTGGCTTTCACAGCATGTGGATAAGGGTTCAATAGCAGGGATGTCCTGCTGCATTTTGTAGCCTGGCAAAAAAAGCACTCAGGACAACAAGTACTTTCTTAGGTCTTGAATTCCTTTATCTGTTTTAAATGTTTTAATGCAGAAAGAAAGTATCAAAATAAAAATAACAAAATGGACTTTAAAAAAAAACACAGTTCCTGTGCTTAATATCGGTCCATACCCTTGTGTATCAATTAGTTACGTATGTAGTATGAAAATCAATAAAACTAAATGTACAGAACTAATATGGTAGTGGCAATTCTAAACAAAATATACAAACCACATTAGAATCCCAACAACCCTGTACCTTATATACATCAAAAATATGAAAAATACATCTTATCTTAACTAAGAGGTATACTCACTTCAGCACACATCTGCTTAACTTCCAATCACATATAGACTAGACCTTGAAACGAGTTCTCCCATATGCTACTAGGCCAACAAGGTACTTTGCACAACCCTGCTATCCAGTGCCGATACCTTACTTGCGAAAATCTTTCCTCACCGTGTGATCAGCACTCGACATTCTTTCTAGAACATGGCAGCTCTTCTTTCTACTCCACACATGTATCATGACATCACCATTTTCTCTTGAAAGCACAGGCAGCTTTTTTAGCATTACCTGGGTGAATATATAAGTGCACGTTAACAATAAAAAAATTATGTTCAATGGTCACCTGGTTACATAAAATTATACAGGTCCTTTATGGTCACCCTTAAAGTCCAGTGTGTAGGTTTGAGCTCCTAACCCAAAAAAGGATATTCTTGCTGTAGTAGGACTGCAAATAAGTTTAAACAAATTGATTTGAGGAATATAAAAGCTGCCTTATAATGAGAGATGGAGTTCACTGGATTTGCATTCACTGGTCTGCAGAAGAATGAAATAAAATCTAATGGGGCCTCACAACATTCTGACAAGGTTTGATAGATAGGATGTGAGAAGATGTTTTCCCTGGCTGGAGAGTCCAGATCACAGTCTCAGATTGCAGGGCACAAGATTTATGACTAAGATGCTGAGAAACATCTTTACTCAGAGGGTGATGGATCTGTGGAATTCTTTACCAAGGGATGAGTCACGGAACATGTTTAAGGTCCTAGATGAGTTTCTAATTACATCAAGCATCAAGAAATATAGGGAGAGAGAAAGAATATTATAATGAGGGTCAGCCATGATTGTGCTGAATGGCTGAGCAGGCTTGAAAGGCTGAACAGCTTGTTCATACTTATTCTGTTTCTATGTAACTGCCCTCACTCAGACATTGGCTAGATAGCACTGACAAGAATTGAGTCACCTGATGACCTCAGTCTCCTCCCTCCATGTGATAAATATTTCCAAATCCTTCAAAATTCCCTTTTACATAAAATGAAGTAGTTTACTACCATGAAAACTTATGTTATATATGTAACAGGTAAATTCAGTTAAATTAAACATTAAAATTGAACACTGAATACTGTTCAGATCAGCTTTTTTTTCTCATTCTTGGCGTTTCTGATTAAGAACTGTTGAACTGGAATGTTAGGAGTTCATCATAAAAATTAGTGGTTAGGAGCAGGAATAAGCCACTCAACCCCTCAAACTTTATCAATTCCTGATCTTTCAGGAATTTATTTACATCCTCTTTAATTACCTTCACTAATGGAATAGAATTTCAGAGATTTATTACCCTCTATAATAATAAGTTACTACATACAGTACGTCAGTTTTAAATGACCACCCTGCAGTCATAAACATGCTTCTTTGTTGAGATTCTCTCTCTGATGAAAACATCTGAATAGTTGTCCTTTCCTGCACTTGAGGATCCTGTCTGATTCATTGTTACCCTCTCATTCTTCTGAAACCCTTCCTCTCACCACAGATGCTGCTTGACCTGCTGAGTGTTCCCACCTCCTTCTGTTTTATGTCCAATTATTCAGCATCTACAGAGTTCAACTTTTCATTTACCTCTGTCTCATGACTGATGGTATGTTCGATGCACCATCAATTACTCCAAAAGACTGGAAGTAGAGTAAATGCTGAAAGGCTTTTATTAGCAATAAAATGTGATCACCACCATGCTGAGTATCTGCCCTGGATTGAGGAGGAGCCATGGCCCAATCGCCTTTATTCAGGGGTCTGTGGGAGGAGCCACGGGGGCAGTCAGCAGAGGGGCGTGTATATATATGGTTTACCACATTCACCCCTCCTTTTTTTTAAAAAGAGTCCCGTGGGGTGAAAAGACTTGACTATTTAAAACGTATATTTACAGGTCAAGTCTATCAGGCAGTCGAGTCCGTCGCTGTGATCTACGTAGCACTGGTGGTGATTGCTTCTACGACGATGGTTGTGCTGGCTCCGGCCTGACTTGAGGTGTCGGCATGTTAGGCGTCGATAATCCCTCGTGCGTGTGTGTCGCGCCCGGTATGGGAGTGTCGTGTGGTGTCTGTGTAGGGCTTGGAGTGGGCGGTGTCTCGTGGATATATATATATCGGTGGATACAGGCTGAACAGTCACCATGGACTGTTCAGAGTAGGGGCCCGGTGCTCCTGAGGGCACCAGGTTGCGGATGGAGACCGTGTCCTCCGCCCATCAGATAAAACCACATAGGCGTACTGGGGGTTCGCATGAAGTAAGTGAACCCTCTCGACCATCGGGGAGTATTTATCGCTCCTCGCATGTTTCTGGAGCAGCACTGGCCCCAGGGACGTCAGCCAAGTTGGTAGGGTGGTCCCAGTGGTCGACTTTCTGGGAAAAGAAAAGAGCCGCTCATGAGGGGTGGCATAGGTGGCCGTGCATAACAGGGAGCGGATGGAGTGGAGTGCCTCGGGAAGGACTTCCTGCCAGCGAGAGACCGGCAGTCCCTTTGACCTGAGGGCTAAGAGTGTGGCTTTCCACACCGTGCCATTCTCCTTCTCCACCTGTCCATTCCCCCGGGGATTATAGCTCGGGGTCCTACTGGTTGCAATATCCCTAGCCAGCAGGTATTGGCGCAGCTGGTCACTCATAAACGAGGTCCCTCTGTCACTGTGGATATAGCTGAGTATCCGAACAGAGTGAAGAGCTTGCGCAGGGCTTTTATAACTGACGTGGTAGTGGTGTCGGGGCAGGGGGTGGCGAAGGGGAACCGCGAGTACTCGTCAATTACGTTAAGAAAGTACACATTGCGGTCGGTGGAGGGAAGGGGGCCCTTAAAGTCAACACTCAGTCGCTCAAAGGGGGGTGTGGTCTTGATTAGTTGTGCCTTTTCGGGTCAGTAGAAGTGTGGTTTGCAGTCTGCGCAGACTTGGCCGTCCCTGGTCATCATCCTGATCTCCTCAAGGGAGTAAGGCAGGTTCTGGGCCTTCACGAAGTGGAAAAGCCGGGTCACTTCAGGGTGGCAAAGATATACATGTAGAGCGTATAGCCGGTCGATCTGCGCACTGGCACAGGTTCCCTGGGATAGGGCACCAGAGGGCTCGTTGAGCTTCCCAGGCCTGTACGTGATGTCATAGTTGAAGGTGGAGAGTTCGATTCTCCACTTCAGAATTTTATCATTTTTGATTTTGCCCTGCTTTTGGTTACTAAACATGAATGTGACTGAGCGCTGGTCAGTTAGCAGGGTGAACCTTTTGCCGGGAAGATAGTGCCTCCAGTGCCTTATAGCTTCCACTATGGCCTGGGCCTCTTTCTCCACCGCGGAGTGCTGAATTTCAGCGTCTTGAAGGGTACAGGAGAAGAACGCCACTGGTCTTCCCACCTGGTTGAGGGTAGCAGCCAGCGCAAAGTCGGAGGCATCACTCTCTACTTGGAAGGGAATGGCCTTGTCCACCGCATGCATTGCTGCTTTGGCAATGTCCCCTTTAATGCAGCTGAAGGCCCTGCGGGCCTCGGCTGAGAGGGGGAATGTGGTGGACTTGACCAGAGGACGGGCCTTGTCTGTGTAGTTAGAGACCCATTGGGCGTAATATGAAAAGAAGCCCAGGCACCTTTTGAGGGCTCTGAGGGAGTTGGGAAGAGGGAGTTCCATGCTTTAAAATTACTGCTAATAAAATTGATGCACCATCAATTACTCCAAAAGACTGGAAGTAGAGTAAATGCTGAAAGGCTTTTATTATCAGAAAAATGTGACCTCCACCATGCTGAGTGTCTGCCCCTGGACTGAGAGGAGAAGCAATGGCACAATCACCTTTATTCAGGGGTCTGTGGGAGGAGCCACAGGAGCAGTCAGCAGAGGGGCGTGTCCAGACAGGTAACCCAGTTACAACACATATATATATATATATATGGTTTACCACAATGTTGAAATGATCACCAGTGAACTCGGGAGTCAGCCTCTAGTCTGTTTCAAACTGACTGTGGCTATTTCATCTTCACACCTTTCTCTCAGATTCACTTCTCATTCCACTGTTTATCATTCATAGAAACAAAGAAACATAGAAAATAGGTGCAGGAGTAGGCCATTCGGCCCTTCAAACCTGCACCGCCATTCAGTATGATCATGGCTGATCATCCAACTCAGAGCCTTCCTCCCATACCCACTGATCCCTTTAGCCACAAGGGACATATCTAACTCCCTCTTAAATATAGCCAATGAACTGGCCTCAACTGTTTCCTGTGGCAGAGAATTCCACAGATTCACCACTCTCTGTGTGAAGAAGTTCTTCCTAATCTCAATCCTAAAAGGCTTCCCCTTTATCCTCAAACTGTGACCCCTTGTTCTGGACTTCCCCACCATCGGGAACAATCTTCCTGCATCTAGCCTGTCCAATCCCTTTAGGATTTTATATGTTTCAATAAGATCCCCCCTCAATCTTCTAAATTCCAACGAGTATAAGCCTAGTCGATCCAGTCTTTCACCATATGAAAGTCCTGCCATCCCGGGAATCAATCTGGTGAACCTTCTTTGTACTCCCTCTATGGCAAGGATGTCTTTCCTCAGATTAGGGGACCAAAACTGCACACAATACTCCAGGTGTGGTCTCACCAAGGCCTTGTACAATTGCAGTAGTACCTCCCTGCTCCTGTACTCGAATCCTCTTGCTATGAATGCCAGCATACGATTCGCCTTTAATGCCACAGAGAGACTAAATTCAGATGGGAGGAACAGTACCTATCTTCCGTCCGGGTAGCCTTCAATGTGATGGAATGAACATCAATTCCTCTAACTTCTGGTATTACTCACCGTTTATAATCCTCTTCTTCACCTATTCTTTTTCCATTCCCCATTCTAGTTACCCTCTCACCCCTTCTCTTTTGCTCCCCCACACTCATGATCTGCCTACCATTTCTCTTTGGTTCCCCAGCTATCTCTCTTTATTCTATTGTACATTGTCCTCATCCTCACCTATTTTATTCTTTCTTCTTCAGCCCTTTACCTCTTCCACTTATCACCTTCCAGATCATTACATTGTCCTTCCCCCCCTTACCCACACACCTTACCCCTCGTCTGATCTCACCTATCACATGCTAGTGTGTACTCCTTCCCCTCCCCCTGCCTTCCTATTCTGGTTTCAGCCCCCTTCCTTTCCCATCCCGATGAAGAGCCTCGCCCTAAAATATCTACTGTGTATTCCTGTGCATCGATTCTGTTTTACCAGCTGAGCTCACGTGGACTACCTCCCTTTTTTTCCCTCTTTTAGTGGTCTTTTTTTGCACTACTTATGTAATTTAATGTTTAATATATATTTCTTACTATATTTATAGTTTTTTATTATTATGTATTACAAATGTATTACTGCCACAAAACAACAACTTTCATGACATATGCCAGTGATATTAAACTTCATTCTGACTCGCCTCCAGCATTTTGTGTGTATTGCTCATTACTTAGAGGATCTGCAGTATTAGTGCCGACACTAATCCCAATCTGTTTCTTCCACATTCCCATCAATCCTCCTCAGATTCTATCACTTACCTAGGCATTAGGAACTATTGAAAATGTTCAACTAACGTACCAACCAGTATGTCTTTGGGATGTGGGAGGACCAAAGAAAACCCATGCTGTCACAGGGAGAACATGCAAACTCCACATAGAGAGTACAGGAGGTCGGGATTGAACCCAGTCTGTCAGAGCTGTGAGGCATAAACTGTCCAATCTGTGCTACTCTGCACCCTGTCCTCAATGATGGCTGAATTATCACAATGTTCTCTTCATGTTGTGCTTGAATAGTTTCCCATGAACACAGACAGAGAAATCTTGGGATCCAAGTCCATTGTTCCTTGAAAGAGACCTCACAAGGGTGGTTTGGAAGACATATAGAAAGCTTGTCTCTCATTAGTTGAAGCACTGAGTACTGTATAACAGTAAGTAAGTCATGTTGCCGTAAGACAAAACTTTGGTTAGGCTGTACTACAATTGCAGTTGTAGTCATTCCATTGCAGGCAGGATATAGAGGCTTTGGAGAGAGTGCAGAAGGGGTTTATCAAGATACTATCTGGATCAGAGGGTATGAGCTACAAAGAATGGTCAAAAAAACTTGGCTGACTTCTCTGGAGTGTCAGAGGCTGAAGGATGACCTGATAGAAGTTCATAAAATTATAAGAGGTGTAGATAGGGAAGGATGGAGAGACAAAATAATTTTCCCAGGATAGAAGTCTCAAATATGCATACATTTAAGATGAGAACAGAAATTTTTAAAGTAGTTATGCAAGGCAGAACTTTTATAAAGCGAATAAGGTACTTTGAATGGGCTGCTGGGGCAAGTAGTGGAGCTAGATATGTTGGTTCTGTTTAGGAGGCTGTTAGACAGAATGGAGGGACTATGCATCATGTGTGGACAGAAGTACTTTGGCATTGTGTTCAGCACAGACACTGTGGACTAAAAGGCCTGTTCCTGAGCTGTATTGTTTGAAAGTTCCAACCCGGAGTCAAGTTCAAGAAATTTATCTGCCTGCTGTGATTGTAGATTCTGTTATCTGATTGGTGTCTGCTGAGTCGTGAACAAACCAAGAACTTTTGCAATTAAATGTCAGGCAAAATCTAACAGTGCACAGAAGAGGGAAATGTTCAACAGGTAAAGATACGTGCAGAGATTACAAATTGAATAAATCATTTCTCAGATATCTTTTTTTCTCTAACTTCTTGCTTACTTCTCTTATCAGCTCCATAGCACTGCCAAGGCACTTGGTCTGCATGTGATGGCTTATGTTTAACATCCCTTGCCCATTTCTGTCATGTTGGCTTCAAAATTTAACCTGCTCATCTCCTGAAGACTATCCAATTTCCTCAATGCCTGTTTGTCTGATGCAGATGTCAGACATTCAGTTCTTTGCACATTCTTTGGTGACATGATGATTTTTGTTGTATTCCATGTGTCTCATTTGTGGATTCCAGCTGATAATTTTCTATTATATCAAAAAACCCACCCCACCCCAGATATTGTCTCTTCTCCACCTACTCCCCAATCAGGCAAAAGACTAAAAAATTGACTGAATGTTTGTGACACCAGGCTCAAGGACAGCTTCCATCTTGCTGTTATAAGATAGACTCTTGACTTCATAATTCCCCTTACACTTGCCTTGCACCTTAATTACCTGCACTGCATTCTCTCTGTAATTGTAACAGTTTATTCTGTAACAGCTTTTCCTTCTGCCACCTCAGTGTTGTGAAGTTTGTACGGATGGCCTGCAAGACAGTATTTTCACTGTAGCTCAGTACATTTGACAACAATAAACCAATTATAGGTTACCAGTTTAAATAGTTCCTTTTTTAAAAGCACTTTATTTTGTAGTTAACAATTTTTTGCCAAATGTATTGAAATAGGGATATTTATAGAACATCATTAAGTTAGTTCAATTCTCCATGCCTATCCCTTCTTCCTGTTGGCTTGAACCTTGGTTTGCTTCTAAGCTGGTTTAGTGGATTCTGTGATGTGATTACACTAAAGTGGGAACCATAGACTTTCACACAGTTGGGGCAGGAGTGGCTCAGGGGACAGGCAGCTGGTTAGGCTTTGGGCTGGGGGGGTCTCATTTCCATGTGGAATATCTTGACCAGTTTGACTGATCATAGGTGAGGAAATCTGAAGGTTCACTAGAAGGGTTGCACCTCTTTCAGGAGTGTTTGAGCACACACTTGAATCCCTTTGTTGGCCCACCTGCTAGTCTTTTCCCATGGTAGCAGACAGAGTAGTAAGTCTGCTTTGGGTGTGGAGTGCTAGGAAAGTGATTGACATATCCTGCAAGCTTTAAGTTCCTCGGGGTCAATATCACAAATGACCTGACTTGGTCCAACCAAGCAGAGTCCACTGCCAAGAAGGCCCACCAGCACCTTTACTTCCTGAGAAACCTAAAGAAATTTGGCCTGTCCTGTAAAACCCTCACTAATTTTTATAGATGCACCATAGAAAGCATTCTTCTAAGGTGCATCACAACCTGGTATGGAAGCTGTCCAGTCAAAGACCGGAAGAAGCTGCAGAAGATCATGAACACAGCCCGGCACATCACACAAACCAATCTTCCGTCCTCGGATTCACTTTACACTGCACGCTGTCGGAGCAGTGCTGCCAGGATAATCAAGGACATGACCCACCCAGCCAACACACTTTTCGTCCCTCTTCCCTCAGGAAGGAGGCTCAGCAGCTTGAAGACTCGTACCGGCAGATTTGGGAACAGCTTCTTTCCAACCATGATAAAACTGCTGAACGAATCCTGACCCGGATCTGGGCCGTACCTTCCAAATATCCAGACCTGCCTCTCGGATTTTTTTGCACTACCATACTTTCCCTTTTCTATTTTCTATTTATGATTTATAACTTAAATTTTTAATATTTACCATAGATTTGTAATCCATGGAGCGTGAAGTGCAGAATCAAATATCGCTGTGATGATTGTACGCTCTAGTATCAATTGGCTGGCGACAATAAAGTAAAGTAACAGACAGAGACGAGAGCCTCAGCAGTAGACAAGGGCCCTGAATTTGCTTTGCCTCACTTGCGAGTGGACTAGGAAGATTGTGTGGAGATGGTATTGGTAGTATTTGTCCAACATCTTGAGGTACCTTGTGTTGGCAACTCAGAAGCATACAGAAGAGCAGGATCACTGCAACTGTGAGTATTGTTCCATTTCTTACACCTTGACATCATCATCAGGGCACTGAGTATAAAATCTGGGGTGTGTTGTTGTGAGGCCGCATTTGGAATATTGTATTCAGTTTTGGTCACCCTGCTGTAGGAAAGATGCCAGTAAGCTGCAGTGCAGAGAAGATGCAGAACCAAAGGAAATGGGGGAGATCTTAAATAGTTTTTTTGCGTCTGTATTTACTGAGGAAACTGGCATGAAGTCTATGGAATTAAAGGAAACAAATAGTGAGATCATGGAAACTGTACAGATCGAAAAGGAGGAGGTCCTTGCTATCTTGAGGAAAATTAAAGTGGATAAATCCCCGGGACCTGACAGGGTGTTCCCCCGGACCTTGAAGGAGACTAGTGTTGAAATTGCGGGGCCCTGGCAGAAATATTTAAAATGTCGCTGTCTACGGGTGAAGTGCCAGAGGATTGGAGAGTGGCTCAAGTTGTTCCGTTGTTTAAAAAAGGATCAAAAAGTAATCCTGGAAATTATAGGCCAGTAAGTTTAACGTCAGTAGTAGGTAAGTTATTGGAGGGAGTACTAAGAGACAGGATCTACAAGCATTTGGATAGACAGGGACTTATTAGGGAGAGTCAACATGGCTTTGTGCGTGGTAGGTCATGTTTGACCAATCTATTGGAGTATTTCGAGGAGGTTATCAGGAAAGTGGATGAAGGGAAGGCAGTGGATATTGTCTACATGGATTTCAGTAAGGCCTTTGACAAGGTCCCGCATGGGAGGTTAGTTAGGAAAATTCAGTCGCTAGGTATACATGGAGAGCTGGTAAATTGGATTAGACATTGGCTCAATGGAAGAAGCCAAAGAGTGGTGGTAGAGAATTGCTTCTCTGAGTGGAGGCCTGTGTCTAGTGGTGTGCCACAGGGATCAGTGCTGGGTCCATTGTTATTTGTCATCTATATCAATGACCTGGATGATAATGTGGTAAATTGGATCAGCAAATTTGCTGATGATACAAAGATTGGAGGTGTAGTAGACAGTGAGGAAGGTTTTCAGAGCCTGCAGAGGGACTTGGATCAGCTGAAAAAATGGGCTGAAAAATGGCAGATGGAGTTTAATACAGACAAGTGTGAGGTATTGCACGTTGGAAGGACAAACCAAGGTAGAACATATAGGGTAAGGCACTGAGGAGTGCAGTGGAACAGAGGGATCTGGGAATACAGAAACAAAATTCCCTAAAAGTGGCGTCACAGGTAGATAGGGTCGTAAAGAGAGCTTTTGGTACATTGGCCTTTATTAATCAAAGTATTGAGTATAAGAGCTGGGATGTTATGATGAGGTTGTATAAGGCAATGGTGAGGCCGAATCTGGAGTATTGTGTTCAGTTTTGATCACCAAATTACAGGAAGGATATAAATAAGGTTGAAAGAGTGCAGAGAAGGTTTACAAGGATGTTGCCGGGACTTGAGAAACTCAGTTACAGAAAAAGGTTGAATAGGTTAGAACTTTATTCCCTGGAGCGTAGAAGAATGAGGGGAGATTTGATAGAGGTATATAAAATTATGATGGGTATAGATAGAGTGAATGCAAGCAGGCTTTTTCCTCTGAGATAAGGGGAGAAAAAAACCAGAGGACATGGGTTAAGGGTGAGGGGGAAAAGTTTAAAGGGAACATTAGGAGGGGCTTCTTCACACAGAGAGTGGTGGGAGTATGGAATGAGCTGCCAGCCGAGGTGGTAAATGCGGGTTCTTTTTTAACATTTAAGAATAAATTGGACAGATACATGGATGGGAGGTGTATGGAGGTGTATGATCCGTGTGCAGGTCAGTGGGACTAGGCAGAAAATGGTTCGGCACAGCCAAGAAGGGCCAAAAGGCCTGTTTGTGCTGTAGTTTCTATGGTTTCTATGTTTGAGGATGCTAGGACTGGAGAAGCATGTTCTGAGAGAGGATGAGAGACCTAGGATTTTTTTTAATCGGAGCATAAAAGAATGAGAGGTGTATAGAAACATGTCAGGCATAAACAGGGTGAATGCACTCAGTCTTCTTGCTAGGGTCTGCCTTTTTGGAAAGGTTATTCCTCAGTGCTGGGAAGTAATTCTGGGGAATGTCAAGCAGGCAAAGTTATCCCTGTAGGTTATGATATGGACTTTTATTGTTAGGAAGCACTGAACTGCAGTGAGGGACAGATGGACGAATGTTTCTTTCTTGACATTGTATGTAAGGCCAAAAACTTCATATGCTCCATTGAACGTGTCCATTATGGTGACACAATATCATGACTATATTAACTATTGTCCTTTGCTGGAAAATTTAAAAGCAATGTTGGAAGGGAGGGTTCGGGGAAAATTCAGGAGAGAGTGCAGCAAATGAACTCCAGTGGGTCGAACTGAGGGAGAGGAGTTGTCAATACTTTAAGTTGAAACCTAGCTTCAGGAGTGAGAGTGGAGAGACAATATGACCAGTATAAAGTTAAGGTAGGTTTACATGGCTGTAGTTGAGATTCTTCGTAAGAACATGGTCAAAAAAATGAGATAGCACTAACAACTGGTGGCTAACCAGGGGTGGGAAGGGGTGTAGGATGGGGGACTATTCTTCAAAGTCAAAGTATTGTAGTTAATGGACCCCCTTGACATTAGGGTCAAATTTTCCTTTGAATGAAGAAATTCCTTGGTGAAATGTTCCAGCACCTACAGGATGAATCAACTTCAGTCCCAGTGGGTAACCAGCGATTACCCAGAAGCAGGAGAGCAGGTGAACCTTGTCCTGAGGTTCCTGAAAGGGGCCTAACTGACTGGGGAATCTGCGTGGTTGATGTGTAGGGTGGGAAAGAAGATGGGGGAAGGTAACTGGGGAGTGACCCCTGAAGAGGAGGAGCCACAGCGATTGGTGGGCAGCTTCAGTTTGAGAGAGAGTGGAAAACTGGTATCTGGAGACTGGCGAACAGTAATGACAGAAAGGAGGTATTAGGTCCTGGAGTCATAGAACATGGAAACAGGCCACTCAACCCATCATGTCCTCACTGACCAGTGGACACCCATTCTTCTCAATGCCATCTTCCAGCACTTGGTCCATAACCTTCTCTGTCTAGGTGAATGTGGCACTTGTCCAGACTAAATGTTGTCAGTACCTCTGTTTTTACCAGTCTTCCAGGAAGAGTTTTCCAAATACTCACCAATCTTTGGGTGAAAATGATTCATCTCAGATTCCCTCCGAACCCTTTCCTCCTCACCCTTTATCTGTTTTCTCTAGTTTTAGTCACCTATGATAAGGGGAAACTTTCCTGCCGTCTGCCTTATCCATAATCCTCCTTATTTCGTAAACCTCAACCATGTCCACTCCTCACTTTCTACTTGGCCACATCCTGGAGAATATCCCCTACAGCCTCTCCATCAAATGAAAAGAGAATGGGCTAACCAGGGAGAGAAAAGTGACAGAGATAGTGAGACACAAGGAAGGCTGAGGGCATCGAAGTGAAAGATTTAATAGGAACTCTTAGGGCAATTTTTGGCTTTAGGACATATACATTTAGTAATTGACTTTGGCTATCAGTCTTCACATCTGAAAATGTATTGTAGGTTTAACTTGGAATACAACTCTGAACAATAAGTTCCTAAAAGCAGGGAATCCCAGTCCAGACAATGCTGTTAAAATTCACTTGAATGTCTGAGTTGTGGATGCAAATCAAGAAGTGTGAAGTTTGTATGTTGTTTCAAAGAAAGCATGGTCTATACATTGCAAATATGGATTTTGTCCTTTGATATTTGGGACATAAAATATTGAGCCGCACTTTGGGCCAGTAGACCTTTCAACCACAGTCTTCTCCACATGATTCCTGTTGTGGCTTGTTTTGATGAATAAAGAAGCAGCTTTGTATCTACCAGTAATTTTCTCGTGTGACTTCATTCATGCAGGAACCTGAGGAGCAACTTTTTTCATTCTTAGGGTGCTCAGTTTATGGAATGAGCTGTGAAAGAAAATGGCTGAAGCAGCTACATTAATAACATTTAAAAGGGCACTTTGACAGGGACATGGATAGGAGGGATTTAGAGGGGTAGTGGACAAATGCAGGCAAATGCATAGTGTGGTGGGCAGTATGGTTAGCATGGACAAGTTGGCTGAAGAGGTTGTTTTCATGCCATTTGACCAAAAACTTTGCACTGCCTTACTTTCTATTTTTCTATTTTCTATTTATGATTTATAATTTAAATTTTTAATATTTACAAATTTTTACTATTTTTAATATTTAATATTTGTAATCCAGGGAGTGGGAAGCGCAGAATCAAATATTGCTGTGACGTTTGTACTTTCTAGTATCAATTGTTTGGCGACAATAAAGTATAAAGTATAAACTCTAAGATAAGTTGATCTATTGACTAGCTGAAAAGTTTTTTCATTTTTGTACCTGACCCATGCTGAACTTGTGCACCAGAACAGAACTGCAATAAAGATTGTGGATGACCTGCAATTGAGATCAAAATTACCTGACCACTCCAAGGACAGAGTTTTGGCAGCTCTGTGACCAAATGCAGATACAGTGATGAGATGTTTCCCACAGCCTCTGTAATGTTGTGTGTTTTGTCCGTGTGTACAGCTTCCTACAATAAAATCTTTGTGCTTTGAACCCGAATTCCTGGCAGAGAGGCAACAGCACTGGGCTGATTTCTCCAGCATTATTAATCGAGACATGACAACCTCAGGTCCACTTTGCCTTATTTACTGCTGCAGACACTGATAATAGCAGACAATTTCAACAATCTTTTCTCCAATGCCCATAAATCCTCTGCTGATGCTGCATCTGGTGCAGTAATACATTTCAGTTTACAATCCTCGTATTTTTTCTCCCTCTTTAGCCTCATCAGCTTGGTCTCATTGACATTGAATTTCATTTGTTATTTATCAGCCAAACTGCCCCACTTAATTCAATCTTCCTGCTCTGACTGGCATGCTCCTCATTATCAACCTTTCTTCCTCTCACATATCTATATCCTCAGGAGATGTGGAAAAGTATCTCTATCCATTCTCATTTCCAAAATACTGATGCTCTGCTTGCTGAATACTGATCCATGGGTCACCGAATGGTCACCTCGCAGATCCACTACACCACTCCATGAATCTTCCCGCACTTCCTGTTAATATAATTAGTTATCAAACCTCCTTAGTTACCATCTGCTTCCAAGGTTGCCCCTGAGCCACTTGGAAATATCAATCAAGCTCCAAGCTAGTGGGATATAAATTAATCCTTTGTGTTTGCCTTGTATCATTAAATAGTTAAAAGATCCACAGGAGGTTTAGAAGAGAATCCCAAAGTGTGCAGGCAGCAGAAACATTGGCCAACAGTGCAACAATTAGAACCAGACCAACAGGTTCCAGGACAGCTTCTTCCACCAGGCCATCAGATTGATTAATTCACACTGATACAATTGTATTTCTATGCTATATTGACTGTCCTGTTACACATACTAATTACTACTACTATTTATTACAAGTTACTATAAATTGTACATTGCACATTTGGACAGAGATGTAACATAAAGATTTTTACCCCTCATGTCTGTGAAGGATGTAAGAAATAAAGTCAATTCAAAGGTAGAGAAGCAGAGAAATCTCAAATACATTTAAGACCAGAGAAGACTGCTTCGAATTAGTAAATAGGCTATTGATTTGCTGTTGTCACATCACCAAGGTACAACGAAAATAAAACTTTGCTTTGCATGCATACAGATCATTTCAAGACAACATTAAATGCAGAATAAAGTGATACAGCTATAGTTGAAGTGCAGTGCAGGCAGACAAAAAGATGCAAAACCGTGATGTTGTAGGTTACGAGATCAAGTCCATCTTATTGCACAAGAGGTCCATTCGAATGTCTTAGAACAGTGGGGTAGTAGCTGTCCCTCAGACTGGATTGTACATGCTTACAGGCTTTGGTATTTTCTCCAATAGGAGGAGAAGAAGAGAAAAGGTCCAGGGAGGGAGGACCGAGATGGTACGTTGCCTCCCTGCTGTCAAGACCAGGATGTCTTGGATCGGGTCCATGGCATTCTCAAGTTCGAGGATGAGCAGCCAGAAGTCTTGGTACATATTGGCACCAATGACATAGTTAGACAAGGTGAGGAGGTTCTGGAGAGGTAGGAAGATGAGAAACAGGACCTCCTAGACTGCTGCCTGTGTCATATGCTAGTGAGGGTAAGTAGGATGATTTGGATGGCGAATGTGAGGCTGAGGAACTGGTGCAGGGGCAGTATTTCAGATTTCTGCATCATTGGGATGTGTTCTGGGGAAGGTGCAACCTGTAAAAAAGGAACAGGTTACAGCTGAACCCTTGGGGCTTCCATATCCTTGCAGGTAGGTTGGCTAGAGTTGTTCAGGAGGGTTTTAGCTAATTTGACAGGGGGATGGGAACCAGAGTGATAGTGCTGAAGATGAGGTCATTGGTTTGCAAACAGAGGCAAAGTGTAGTGAAACTCCTAGCAAGGAGAGGCTGATGAAAGGGCCAAAGTACTGTCAACAGGATGAGTTGTCATGTAAAAGCTGGACAAAATCAAAAGGGGAGAATAAAGGACTGAAGGTGTTATATTTGAATGTGCACATAGCACGGAATAAGGAAGATGAACTTGTAGCACATTTGCAGATTGGCATGTATGGTTGGATTGAATTGAATTGACTTTATTACTTACACCTTTCATATACATAAGGAATAAAAATCTTTATGTTATGTCTCATCTAAATGTACGCTGTGCAATTTATAGTCACTTATAATAAATAATATGTACAACAATATAACATAGAAATATAGTTGTGTCAGCATGAATTAATCAATCTGATGGCCTGGTGGAAGAAGCTGTCCCGGAGCTGGTTGGTCCTGGCTTTTATGCTGCGTTACCATTTCCCGGATGGTAGTAACTGGAACAGTTTGTGGTTGGGGTGACTCGGGTTCCCAATGATCCTTTGGGCTCTTTTTACACACCTGTCTTTGTAAATGTCCTGAATAGTGGGAAGTTCACATCTACAGATGCACTGGGCTGTCCGCACCACTCTCTGCAGAGTGCTGTGATTGAGGGAAGTACAGTTCCCATACCAGGCACTGACACAGCCAGTCAGGATGCTGTCAATTGTGTCCCTGTAGAAAGTCCTTAGAACTTAGTCATAGTCATAGCCATAGTCATACTTTATTGATCCCGGGGGAAATTGGTTAGGGGCCCGTATCAAACTTCTCCAACCATCTGAGGTGAAAGAGGCGCTGTTGTGCTTTTTTCACCACACATCTGGGATGTACAGACCACATTACATCCTTGGTGATGTGTATGCCGAGGAACTTAAAGCTGTTCACCCCGTCAACCCCAGATCCATTGATGTCAATAGGGGTTAGCCTGTCTCCCTTCCTCTTGTAGTCCTTTTTTGTTGCAACATTGAGGGAGAGGTTGTTTTCTTGACACCAATGTGTCAGGATGATGACTCCTCTGTAGGCTGCTTCATTATTATTTGAGATAAGGCCAATCAATGTAGTATCGTCAGCATATTTAATTAGTAGATTGGAGCTGTAGGTGGCAACACAGTCATAGGTATACAGGGAGTAAAGGAGGGGGCTTAGGGCATAGCTCTGAAGGGCTCCTCTGTTGAGAGTCAGAGGAGGAGAGGTGAGGGACCCTACTCTTACCACCTGCCAGCGATCTGACAGAATGTCCAAGATCCAGCTACACAAGGCAGGGTGAAGACCAAGGTCTCTGAGCTTCCTGTTGAGCCTGGAGGGAATTATAGTGTTGAATGCTGAACTGCATTTTCACATAAACATCCTTCTTCTCCAGATGTGTAAGGATGGTGTGTAGAGCTGTGGCTATTGCATCGTCTGTTGATCGGTTGTGTCGGTAGAAGCAAGCTGGAGATGTAATCCTTGATCAGCCCCTCAAAGTATTTCCTTATTATTGAGGCGATTGTGACACCCTTTGGGGCAACTGATCACAATATGATCACATTTACCCTGAAATTTGAGAAGGAAAAGCTAAAGTCAGATGTATCTGTATTACAGTAAAGTAAAGGGAATTGCAAAAGCATGAGAGGAGTTTCCCAGAATCGATTGGAAAAGAACACTGGTAGGGATGACGCCAGACCATCAATAGCTAGAATTTCTGGATGCGATTCGGAAGGCACGGAATAGATAAATCTCAAAGAGGAAGTAGTATTCTAAAGGCAAGAAGTCAAAACCATAGATAACAAGAGAAGTCAAAGCCAAATTAACAGCTACTGTAAACAGAAAGGTATAGCTGGAATCTGGAAGTAGGCTAGACAATATTAAAGAGGATACCAAAAGTTTCTTCAAATACATAAAGTGTAAAAGAGAGGCGAGACTGGATATGGAAAACAATGCTGGAAAGGTAGGAATGGGGGACAGGGAAATGGCAGATAAACTGAATAAGTATTTTGCATCAGTCTTTACCGTGAAGACACTAGAAGTATGGTGGAAGTTCTAGGTATAAGGGGTCATGAAGTGTGTTATGAGGGAGAAGGTTCTTGGGTAACTGAAAGGTCTGAAAGTAAGTCACCTGGACCAGATGGGATACACCCCAGGGTTCTGAAAATGGTGGCTGAAGTGATTGTGGAGGCATTAGTAATAATCTTTCCAGAATCACTAGATTCTGGAATGGTTCTGGAAGACTAGAAAATTGCAAATGTCACTCCACACTTCAAGAAGGGGGAGTGACAGAAGAAGGAAATTATTGGTCAGTTAGTCTGACCACAATACTTGGGAAAACGTTAGAGTCGATTGTTAATGATGTGGTTTCAGGGTACTTGGAGACACATGATAAAGTAGGCCACAGTCAGCCTGGTTTCCTCAAAGGAAAATCTTGCCTGACAAATCTGTTGGAATTCTTTGAAGAAATAACAAGCAGGATAGACAAAGGAGAATCAGTTGATGTTATGCACTTGGACTTTCATAAGACCTTCAACAAGGTGCCATACATGGGGCTGCTTAACAAGCTACAAGTCCATGGTATTACAAGAAAGATTCTAGCATAGATTAAGCAGTGGCTGATTGGCAGGAGGCAAAGAATGGAAATAAAGGGAATCTTTTCTGGTTTGCTGTCATTGACTAGTGGTGTTCCACAGGGATCTGTGTTTGGACTGATTCTTTTTTATGTTATATGTCAATGATTTGGACATGGGATAGATAGCTTGGTTGCAACTTATGAAGACCATACCAAGATATGTGGCGGGGCAGGTAGTTTTGATAAAGTAGAGAGGCTACAGAGGACTTGGATAGATCAGGAAAATGGGAAAGATGTGGCAGATGGAATACAGTGTCGGGAAGTGTATGGTCATGCACATTGGTAGAAGAAATAAAAGGGTAACTATTTTCTAAGTGGAGAGCAAAAACTAAAAACTGACGCAAAGTGATTTGGGAATCTTTGTGCAGGATTTCCTATAGGTTAATTTGTAGGCTGAGTCTGTGGTGAGCAAGGCAAATGTGATGTTAGAATTCACTTAATGTGGACTCAAATATTAAAGCAAGGAAGTTGAGACTTTATAAAGCACTGGAGAGGCCTCACCTGGAGTATTGTGAGCATTTTTGAGCCTTTTGTCTGAGAAAGGATGTGCTTAAACTAGCGAGGGTTCAAAGGAGGTTCCAGGTTTGAGCAGCTTGCCATATGAAGAGTGCTTAAGGCTGTGGGCCTGTATCCACTAGAATTCTGAAGAATGAGAGTTACCTAATTGAAACCTATCGAATGGTGAGAGGCCTTAATGGAGTAGGTATGGAGAGGATGTTTCCTGTGATGGGAGAACCTAAGACTGGAGGACACAGCCTCAGAATAGAGGAGTGTCTTTTAGTATGGATATGAGGAGGAATTTCTTTAGCCAGAAAGTGGTGAATCCGCGGAATTTGTTTCCACACGCAGCTGTGGAGGCCAAGTCTTCATGTATAGTTAAGGCAGACGGTGATAGTTTCTTGATTGATCAAGGCTTGATGGGATGTGGGGAGAAGACAGGTGATTGAGGCTGAGAGGTAAAATGGATCAATCATGATGAAATGGCAGAGCAGAGTTGATGGGCCAAATGCCTAATTCTGCTCCAATATCTTGTGGTCTTATGGAACCTTTGATTGAGATGAATCCTTTTCCAAGGAAATGAGAAGTGTTGAGAGAATCCATTGTGGGGAAGCTGGTCTTTGTGATGTTCTTAGCTGTGTCCATGATGATCAGTGAGGACATGGGTAGGGGAAGGGTGGGAAACAACTGACCTATGATAAGGCTTCACAGCAACATCCAAGGGTCATGTGGAGCTTGTGGGATGCCTTGGGTGGATCATGCACTGTGGATCATGGGAGACTTTTGATGTGGGAGAAGGAGAATGCATTTGAAAAAGGATTTGATTTGCCTATCTAAAGCTCTAGATAACCACAAACCATTCAGATCACAAACAAGAGGAAATCGGCAGATGCTGGAAATCCGAGCAACACACACAAAATGCTGGAGGAACTCAGCAGGCCAGGCAGCATCTGTGGAAAAAATAACAATCGACCAGTCTGTATAGTCATTGACTCATTTTTTCCATAGATGTTGCTTGACTTGCTGAGTTCCTCCAGCATTTTGTGTGTGTTGATACCATTTACATCATCAGACTGAAGATGATCTACTCATTTCTGAACTGCTGTGGAAAATCGCACCCTCTGAGGAGGAACTCATTATGTGTGTTATATCAGTAGGGAGGGAGCATAGAGTTGCTGTTAGGGGGACATTTGATAACTCTTTGCTGTGATCTGCCTATGAGCTTATCTTAATGGCCCACTTCTGCTGGTCCAGTGTCCACTGCATTCCTCCACCTGCACAGTCTCACAGAGCAATGCACTCCAGTCTGGGTTCAATCACAACCACTGGGGTAATCTGTGTGGGGAGTAGGCACATTCTCTCTGTGACTGTGTGGATTTCCTCCAGGCACTCCAGCTTCCTCCCGCACTCAAAGATGTGCAGGTTAATTGCCAACTGTAAATTGGCCCGATGTGTAGTTGAGTGGTAGAATCTAGGAAGTGGATTGAAATGCGGGGAGAATACAGTACATTGAGACTGGGTAGGATTCGTTTAAGAGGATGGTTGATTGGTGGAATAGACAGCGTATCAAAGGGCCTTTGTCAGAGCGATGTTAATCCATGATGTGTTTGACCCACAATGATGTTTTATGGATGGGATTTCAGTGACTGGGTATTGCTATTTATGTTCAAAGCACTGTTCAGGAGAGAACTGATATATTCGCAGCTGTGTGCATTGTTCTATGTTCGCTGGTGCCAATCTCAGTAAGGAATGTAGATATTGAGGTTAGTACAAGCCTTTGCCATGGCATTACAGTTTGAACAATTGAAATAATGTTGATTTCACATTACCCCCCCCCCACCACCTTCACCCTGAAGTTGGCACACAGCAAAGTAACATCTGCTAGAGATCATAGAATCATAAAGAAGCACCATGTCCATGCTGACCAAATACCCATCTGTACTAATCCCACTGACTAGATGTTGGCTTTTAACCAGCCATGCATTGCAATTCAAATGCTTGTGTGGATGCTTATGGCAGTCCATGCTTCCACCATCCCTTCAGACATTGCACTTCAGGTTCCACCCATTCACTTGGCTAAAAAATGAGCACCCACTCAGATCTCCATTGAATCTCTTCTTCTTAACCTAAAGCCATGCACTCTAGTTATGAATATAAAACTATAAAAACCCATAAGATATAGGAGCAGAATTAGGTCATTTGGCCCATTGAGTCTACTCCGCCATTTCATTACGGTTGATCCAATTTTCCTCTTAGCCCCAATCTCCCGCCTTCTCCTGTATCCCATCATGTCCCGACCAGTCAAGAATCTATCAACCTCGGCCTTAAATATACATAAAGGTTTGGTCTTCTCAGCTCCCTGAGGCAAAGAATTCCACAGATACTTCTCTCTGTGGCTAAAGAAATTCCATTGTTGGTAGAATCTCAGATGAAGATGATAGGGTATAGATGAGCAAGATATACCAGATAGTTGAGTGGTGTCATAGCAACTATCTTGTACTCAACATCAGTAAGACAATGGAGTTGACTGTGGACTTCAGGAAGTGTAAGATGAGGGAACACAAACCAATCCTCAAAGGGTGATCTGAGTTGGAGAGAGTGAACAATTTCAAGTTCCTGGGTGTCAAGATCTCCGAGGGTCTAACCTGGTCTAAACATATCAATGCAGCTATAAACGGCTCACAACACTCCAAGTGAGGCCTCACCAGTGCTTTATAAAGTCTCAACATTACATCCTTGCTTATATATTCTCAACCTATTGAAATGAATGCTAACGTCACATTTGCCTACCTCACCACAGACTTAACCTGCAAATTAACCTTTAGGAAATCCTGCACAAGGACTCCCAAGTCCCTTTGAAACTCAGATTTTTGTATGTTTCTCTATTTAGAAAATAGCCAACCCTTCCATTTCTTCTACCAAAGTGCATGACCATACGCTTCCCGATACTGTATTCCACCTGCCATTTTTTGCCCCTTCTCCTAATCTGTCTAAGTCCTTCTGTAGCCTCTCTACTTCATCAAAACTACCTGCTCCTCCACCTATCTTCATATTGTATGGAAACATTGCATCAAAGCCATCAATTCCATCATTAAAATCATTGATGTATAACTTTAAAAGAACTAGTCCCAACACAGACCCCTGTGGAACACCGCTAGTCACTGGCAGCCACCCAGAAAAGGCTCCCTTTATTCCCACTCTTGGCCTCCTACCAATCAGCCACTGCTTTATCCATTGTAGAATCTTCCCTGTAACACCATGGGCTTGTAGCTTGTAAAGCAGCATCATGTGTGGCACCTTGTCAAAGATCTTTTGAAAATACAAGTACACAACATTAACCAATTCTCCTTTGTTTATTCTACTTGTTATTTCTTCAAAGAATTCCAATCGATTTGTCAGGCAAGATTTTCCCTTGCAGAAATCATGCTGACAACGGCCTATTTTATTATGTGTCTCCAAGTACCCTGAGACATCATCCTTAATAATCAACTCCAAAATCTTCCCAACCACGAGGTCAGACTAACTGGCCTATAGTTTCCTTTCTTCTGCTTCTTGAAGCGTGGAGTGACATTTGCAATTTTCTGGTCTTCCGGAACTGAAACAGAAGATATATTTGTAATGAGGAAACATTTCTCACCATGTACTCTGTCTATGGCCCTTATAATTTTGTGTATCTCTGTCAGCTACTCCCTTCAAGGAAAATAAACCACCCTCTCCAGTCTTTCGATACCACCTTAGTGACTGTGTTCTGCACTCTTTCGAGTGAAATCATGTATTACTCCTTATGAAATGACTAGGACTGAACAGTGTTCC
This sequence comes from Mobula birostris, assembly GCF_030028105.1. NCBI lineage: Eukaryota > Metazoa > Chordata > Chondrichthyes > Myliobatiformes > Myliobatidae > Mobula > Mobula birostris. The sequence continues at coordinate 19,269,479 of NC_092371.1, read as the reverse complement.
AGCTATGTTAGACAACTACATCTTAACCTCCCTGCTCTTATATTGAATGCCTCAGCTAATGAAGCCAAGCATTCTACATACCTTAAGCACCATCCTGTCTACCAGTGCTATCATCTTCAATGGTGGTTGGACTTGCCAACCTGAATCTTAGTACGTTTCATAATCTCAATGCAGAGAATCAAAGGTTGAGTATCCTGGCACTATCTCTCTTGCATTATGTTCTGCCTTTGCAGAGCCATAGAGCACGGGAGCAACTCCTTCAGCCCACCACTCCCGTAACGTCCATTATTTACTTCTACTCCAATCCCAATTACCAGTCTTGGTCTATAGCCCAATGTGCTTTGGCAAGTTATGAGTGCCCATCCAGGCCCTTCTTAAATGTCTCTTTCCATCTCCCATTTCAGGCAGTGTGTTCTAGATTCCAAACACAGTCTGAATTCCCCTACAGCTCAGCTTAAACTCACATTCTCTGGTTTTGAGTAAACATTGAGGAAAACATTTCTCACTGCCCACACAATTTATGCCTCTCTTAATTCTGTACACTTTTTTGAGATTCTACCCCCAATCCCATTCACCAACCTCCTTTGCTCCAAAGGAATAACACTGACTTACAAGAGGCTGCCTTGTCAAGAAGGGCCAAGACTTAAACTGATTGGAACACAGGATGCGAGTTTTAAGAGCAGGATTTTAGTGGACATCATTGTGCCTTTATTAGAGCCGTAGAGCCATAGAGTTGTACAGTAGAGAAACAGGCTCCATTCCAACTTATCTATGCCAACCAGGTTGTCTGCCTGAGAAAATCCCACTTCCCTGTGATTGGCAACATCTTCCTCAATCTTTCTCATCTACATACTTTTAGACATTGTAATTATCCCCATTTCTACCACCACCTCTGTTAACTCATTCGATATATCCATCTCCTTTTGTACGAAAATAATGCCCCTCGGTTCCCCTTTAAATTTTGTTCCCTTGCTCTTCACCTATACCCTCTAGTTATGGACTCCACAGCTCTGGGAAAAAGGTTGTGATCATTCACCTTGTCTATGTCTCTCTTGATTTTATTATACAGCTCAGGTCACCTCTCAGCCTATCTAACCCACCCTGTCTTTCAAACTCAAACCGTGTAGTTCTGGTAACTTCCTTGTGTTACCATGAAAACTGAGAGGAAAATTAACCACAATATTGCAATTTAATTCTTATCACTGAACAAACGTAGAGCCCAAGTATCTGGAAATGCTGAAGGACAGGAAGTTGTGGCAGTGGGTTGGGGATCCAAAGATTGTGGGCACTGGTATCTGGGATTTAGAGGAGGAAGGTTAACTGGCACGGGGTTGGTGTATTGAAATGGAAAGTTGGAAGAGAATGGCGAGCAGATGGTCAAAGGTTTTTTGCTGCTTCCAGATCGTGTGCTCTTGTCGATGGATGACTTCCCTCAGGCAAGCATTCTCTGTTGGGTCTATCGCTGCTTCGCTCATCCTGTCTGGAAATATCGAGGAGGCTTGCGCAAGAGCAAAGCAACAGAGATGATGTAGGTGAAAACTACACTTTGCAAAATAACCATATAATCATGTAACAATTACAGCATGGAAACAAGCCATCTCGGCCCTTCTAGTCCGTGCCGAACAAGCCACAAGGGGCCAGGAAACGAGAGATCAGATAGTTAACATAAAAAGACAACAAGGTAACTGAAGGTTGCAGCATCTTATTGAGGCTGGCTAGTTCGAATGAGTGAACAAGGATTGTAGATGAGAGCTGGGTTTGAATGAGCTGCTGATGATTTGCTAATGAGTGGCAGGTGATTCCTAAGCTGCTTGGAGCCAGGGAGATGCCCGACTGTGCAGGCCTGACAATAGGAGCAGAATTAGGGCATTTGAACTATCAAGTTTGCTCCACCATTTAATCACGGTTGATTTATTATCCCTCTCAACTCCATTCTCCTGCCTTATCCCCTGAAACCTTTGATGCCTTTACTATTCGAAAACCTATTAACTTCTGCTTTAAATATACCCAATAACTTGGAATCCACAGCCATCTGTAGCAATAAATTCCACAGAGTCATCACCATCTGGCTAAATAAATTCCTCCTCATCCCTGTTCTAAAGGTATGTCCTTGTAATCTGATGCTGTACCCACTGGTCCTGGATTTTCCCTTTATTAGAAACAACATCTCCACATCCATATATCCAGACCTTTCAATATTTGACAGATTCCAATGAGATCTCCCCTCATCCTTCTAAACTCCAGTGAGTAAATGTCCAGAGCCATCAAAAGCTCCTCATACTTTAACCCTTTGATTCCTGGGATAATTCTCGTGAACCACCTCTGGACCATTCCCAAATCCAGGCACATGCTGCTTAGGTAAGCAGACCAAACCTGCCCATAATACTCTGACCAAGTGCAGTCCAACCAAGGACTTATAAAGCCTTAACATTACATCCCTGCTTTTATATTCTAGTCCACTCCAAATGAACATTAACATTGTATTTGCATTCCTTACCTTCGACTCAACCTGCGTTAACCTCGATGGAAACCTTTATTAGGACTCCCAAGTCTATTTTCACCTCTGATTTCTGAATTGGCTCTCCATTTAGAAAATAGTTTACACCTTTATTCTTTCTAACCAAACTGCATGAAAGTACACTTCACTGCACTGTATTCCATCTGCCACTTTGCAGATTCTCCAAATCTGTACAAGTTGTTCTGTAGATTCATTGCCCTGCTGCCTATCTTTGTATTGCCCACAAGCCTAGCCACAAAGCAATCAATTCCTTCATCCAGTGTATTGACATATAGCATGAAAAGAGGTGATCACAATACCAATAGTCACTGACAGCTAACAGAAAAAGACCCAGTTTATTCCCACTGCCTCCTGCCAGTCAGCTAATCTTCTGTCAATGCTAGTATCTTTCCTATAACGCTATGAGCTCTTAACTTCTTTAGCAGCCTCATGTGCTGCAACTTCTCAAAAAAAACGAAACACCCAAGAATGGAAATACCAACAAGAAGTGGTGGATCCAGCACACATCAATCACTGACAAAACCCTCCCCACTATTTAGCACATCTATAAGTAACACTGCCACAAGAAAGCAGCTGCCATCAGCAAGTAGCCATACCGTCCACGCCATTCACTCTTCTTGTTATTGACAGCAGTAAGGTAGTACAGGATCCTTAGGTCTCACACCACCTGTCAGGAGCCGTTATCTTCCTTCAAACATCAGGATGCTGAACTAGCATGGATAACTTCACCTACTTGAACACAGAACTGATTCCAGAAACTTTAGGCTCATTTTCAAGGACTTTACAACTCATGTTCTCAGTGTTATTAATTAATTAACAAACTCTACCCCATCTAAACCCCTCACTCTAGGGAGATGACAAACAATATTTGGGAAATTAAAATCTCCCACCACAACAACCCTGTTATTATTACTCCTTTCCAGAATCTGTCTCCTTATCTGCTCCTCAATGTCCCTGTTACTATAAGATGGTCTATAAAAAAACACCCAGCTGAGTTATTGACCCCTTCCTATTCCTAACTTCCATCCACAGAGACTCCGTAGACAACCGCTCCATGACTTCCTCCTTTTCTGCAGCCGTGACCCTATCTCTGATCAACAGTGCCACGTCCCCACTTCTTTTGCCTCCCTCCCTGTCCTTTCTGAAACATCTGAAGCCTGGCGCTTGAAGTAGCCATTCCTGCCCCTGCACCGTCTAAGTCTCGGTAATGGCCACAACATCATAGCTCCAAGTGCTGATCCACGCTCTAAGCTCATCCGCTTTATCCGTGATACTCTTCGCATTAAAATAGATACATCTCAAACCATTGGACTGAGCGCATCCCTACTCTATTGTCTATCCTCCCTTTTGCACTGTCTCCAAGCTTTCTCTATTTGTGAGCCAACCTCCCTTTCCTCTGTCACTTCAGTTCGGTTCCCACCCCCAGCAATTCTAGTTTAAACTCTCCCCAGTAGCCTTAGCAAACCTTCCCACCAGGATATTGGTCCCCCTCGGATTCAAGTGCAACCAGCCCTTTTTGTAGAGGTCCCCTGCCCCAGAAGAGGTCCCAATGATCCAGAAATCTGAACTCCTGTCCCCTGCTAGTAAATGAAACCAGGGCCACATATGGTGACATATAAATACCCTGATAAATTTACTTTGAAATCTGAACTTTGAAAATGCATGTAAAGAACATTCACTGATTATCCTTTTTCCCATCCTGCCTGTATTTCCTCAAAAATTCCACTGGCTTTGTCAGGTAAGGTTTTTCCTTAAGAAAACCATGCAGACTTTGGCCTATGTAATCATGTGCTTCCAAGTACCCCAAACTCATACTTAATAATAGACTCTAACATCTTGCCAACCACTGAAGTCAGGTTAACTGCCCTGTAACTCCATGACTCTTGCCTCTCTCCTTGCTTGAAATGTTGAGTGACATTTGCAATTTATATTTGCAAATTTGTGATTCTAGAAAGATTACTACTAATGCCTCCACAATCTCTTCAGCTGACTCTTGGAGAACTATGAAGTGCATTCCATTTGTAGCAGGTGACTTATCTACCATCAGACCTTCAGACATTTCAGCTTCCCAACCACCACTCCTTAGAGATAGCGACTGCATTAATTTCCACCCCCTAGAAAAATAATAATTAAGATGTTGGCCATTAAGTACCAAGAAATGAACTGCAACAGCGTCAAAAATAGAGGTGTTCATAGCTGAGATTAATCCACACCTGGAGTACTGTGAGCATTTCTGGGCAACATCCCCCTACCCCTGATGGATTACATTGGAAAACATTTTTTTTTTCTAGAGTGTTGCTTCCTCAGAAACTTTTTCTGTGTATGATAGACTGCTTGAAGCTGAACACTAATATAATTTCAGACTACTTGTATCATGTAGGAATTTGGAGAAACAAGAAATTAACTTTTATTGAATATAATGTGTTTAATTGCATAATGGTGCTGACACCTTGCAATAGTTCAACTTAGCTAAAAATGTTTTGTTGATGATTTTCATTTGCACTCAGTGTCTGAGGCTTCTCGCTTAGATGTCCAACAATAATCAGCCATCGTTGATGGATTCCAGTTCTCCTGATACTATTTCTCCTTGACTGTTAAGTCCTTGTGAAACTTTTCACGATGCTCATCACTGATAGAGCCAATATTTTACAAGGAAGAATTCTAAATGCAGAAAATGAATCTTAGCGACATGTTGCACTGGTTTAGTATGCTTGAAGCATGTTCTCAACCAGCTGCACGTAGTTTGGTGTTCTGTAGCTGCGCAGAAAACTTTCAACAACATCCCCGAATGCCATCCATTTGATTTTCTCCAATCCCACTAGAAGTTCTTCGAATTGTTTGTCATTGGTGATTTGCTTGATTTGTGGACCAACAAAAATGATTTCCTTAATCTTGGCATCAGGTATTCTGACTTGAATTATGAATTGAAATAACAAACATAGACAATTTCAAAAACATGATGTGATGTGTGATAGGGAAATTTCAAGGTGATTTTAATTATCAGCAACCCAGAATCTATAAAATGCACCCAAAGGTATTCAGGAAGCAAAATCTTTGTTTTCCAGTGTTATATAAGAGACAATATTCTTTTATGCCAAGGGATAACAATGAGATATCACTATAAGGGTTATATCCTGCGATACTGAAGAGTAACAGGAATGCAGTAAAGTTTTTAAGAACTGCATGGGAATAGAAAGTGTGGTTAGCGAGAAACTGCTTCTACTAACTGGAAACATTAGAGCCTTAAAATTAAAAATAGATTTTTCAGGATTTGTTTGAAAACTGTCTGCAAACAAGTGATAGACATTTGAAATTCCTTTTGATAATTGAACATAGAACAGAGAACATAGAATAGTACAGCACATTACAGGCCCTTCGGCCCACAATTTTGTGCTGACCCTTAAACCCTGTCTCCGATATAACCCCCCCACCTTAAATTTCTCCAGATACCTGTCTAGTAGTCTCTTAAACTTCACTAGTGTATCTACCTCCACCATTGACTCAGACAGTGCATTCAACGCACCAACCGCTCTCTGAGTAAAAAAACAGCTTCCCCTAATATACCCCTTGAACTTCCCACCCCTTACCTTAAAGCCATGTCCTCTTGTATTGAGCAGTGGTGCCCTGGGGAAGAGGCGCTGGCTATCCACTCTATCTATTCCTCTTAATATCTTGTACACCTCTATCATGTCTCCTCTCATCCTCCTTCTCTCCAAAGAGTAAAGCCCTAGCTCCCTTAATATCTGATCATAATGCATACTCTTTAAACCACGCTGCATACTGGTAAATCTCCTCTGTACCCTTTCCAATGCTTCCGCATCCTTCCTATAGTGAGGCGACCAGAACTGGACACAGTACTCCAAGTGTGGCCTAACCAGTGTTTTATAGAGCTGCATCATTACATCGCGACTCTTAAACTCTATCCCTCGATTTATGAAAGCTAACACCCCATAAGCTTTCTTAACTACCCTATCTACCTGTGAGGCAGCTTTCAGGGATCTGTGGACAAATACCCCAGATACCTCTGCTCCTCCACACTACCAAGTATCCTGCCATTTACTTTGTACTCTGCCTTGGAGTTTGTCCTTCAAAAGTGTACCACCTCACACTTCTCCAGGTTGAACTCCATCTGCCACTTCTCAGCCCACTTCTGCATCCTATCAATGTCTCTCTGCAATCTTCGACAATCCTCTACACTATCTACAACACCACCAACCTTTGTGTCGTCTGCAAACTTGCCAACCCATCCTTCTACCCCCACATCCAGGTCGCTAATAAAAATCATGAAAATTAGAGGTCCCAGAACAGATCCTTGTGGGACACCACTAGTCACAACCCTCCAATCTGAATGTACTCCCTCCACCACGACCCTCTGCCTACTGCAGGCAAGCCAATTCTTAATCTACCTGGCCAAACTTCCCTGGATCCCATGCCTTCTGACTTTCTGAATAAACCTACCGAGTGGAACCTTGTCAAATGCCTTACTAAAATCCATGTAGATCACAACCACTGCACTACCCTCATCTATATGTCTGGTCACCTTCTCAAAGAACTCTATCAGGCTTGTTAGATATGATCTGCCCTTCACAAAGCCATGCTGACTGTCCCTGATCAGACCATGATTCTCTAAATGCCCAGAGATCCTATCTCTAGGAATCTTTTCCAACAGTTTTCCCACCACAGACGTAAGGACCACTGGTCTATAATTACCCGGACCATCCCTACTACCTTTTTTGAACAAGAGAATGTTCATTTGAGAATGACAATTGATCAGAAGTTAATTCTGAATTTGATTTTGTAATTGACTGAAAGCATTTTGTTTACTAAAACTACTTAGGGAGAATTGTGTCTGTGAAAATAGGTTACAGTGTATCCATACACTATAAGGTGGCCACTTTATGAGGTAAATCCTGTACCTACTGAAGTGGCCACTGAGTGTTTGTTCATGGTCTTTGTTATGCTTTGAAACTCCAAAACATAAAACTAATTGAAAGAAAAAGGAGATGGAGCTGGGAGATAATGTGTCTAGATTCTGTCTTACTTTAGCAAGACACACACTTATGATGTGGTGACATGACGACGTATGCCATTCACATACCTCTACATGTAACTCATAATGAATTATTTACATGAACAAGAATGATTAATTAAACAATATGTTTACAATATTAACTTGTATTGTTCACGCGTCTATCTCTCTCAGGGTGGACTATCTGGCCCTTGATGCCGCGCCATCCCAGTAAACTCACAGTCCTGATTAACCTTGACTTAATCACAGGACAATTTACAATGACCAATTAACCTATGTAGTACATCTTTGGACTATGCTTTCCAAGGGGAGGATGTTCTGTATCTCACAGTTTCTACATTGTTATACAGATCAGATCTCATGGTAATAATCAAATAGGGGACATTTTAAAGCTGAGGGAGTAGATGTAGGTTAGCAATGTAGGCCATAGCATTTTGAAAGGAAACTGGATAGAAGAGGGGATTGTTGACCAGAAGCAATAGACATACAGACAAGGATTCCAGAAGTACTACTAGAGGTTAACAATGTTATGGAAGTGAAATTGGCAGTTATAGTGAAGGGACAGGTAGGTAATGCTGATTCAGTTTCAGGAAAGTCTCTGTTTCTCAGGTGTAGGGATTGAAGACAATGACATTAGTCTTCCCTTTATTTAGATAGAGAAAATGACCACACCTACACTAAGTGTTCACTGCTCAAAGAACTCAGGCTCCAAGTTGATGACAAACTTGCTGGAGTTCTGGGGAAAAGGCAGGTAGGTGGAGATGAATCCATGGCCAGATCAGCCATGATCTGATTAAATGGCAGAGCAGGCCCAATGAGCCAGATAGCCTACTCCTGCTCCTATTTTTTATGTTCTTATGGTCCGGAGTCTGATTTTCGAACACTGTGAGGCATCATGATGGGGAGAGTTACCTGGACACTGTGTTTCAGGAGGCGCTCACGCCATTTGACAATACTTCAAATTCGGTCTGTAGCCAGGGACAGGAGGGCATGACTGCGAATGAGGCAGCTAGGGGAATCCAAGAGTTAGAGCTGGAATTGACTCCTCTTTTGAGGTTGCACAACAGGTCTAAGAATGTGGCATCCTGTGAGGAATGAGTGGAGGTGGGCATAGAGAGGATGAACAATCAAAGTCTGGTACCATGGTTCAGGGAACCATTCAATAGGTGGGTGAGAAGAGAAATGTAATTGTAATTAGGGATGGAAGAGTCAGAGGTATAGATACAACTCTCTTTCACAAGGATTGAGTGTCCTGAAGACTGAATTCTCCACTTGGTGTCCTTGTTCAGGACATCTCATCAGACTTATACTAGAATTAGAAGTAGGAGGGGAAAAATCCAGTTCTTGTGATCCATGTGGGTACTTATTTCATAGGAAGACAAGGGAAGGGGTCCTGCTGATGAATTATCAGCAGTTAGGGACTAAATTAAAACAGAATCAAAAAGGTAATAATGTTTGGATTGTTATCTGAGCCACATGCAAATTAGCACAGGATTGATAAGATAAGAGAGATAAATGCATGGTTCAAAATGGGTGTGAGAGAATTGGGTTTGAAGTTGTGGGCATTAGGACCAGTATTGGTGAAGGAGGGAGATGTTCTGACAGGAAAGACTCCTCCTGAAACATTCAGGGGACTAAGGTCTTGGGGTATCACACATCTGGGGCTGTGGATACATTTCAAACTGAATAATGGGGGCTGGATTCCACATCTTGGAAAAGTATGGATAAAGTAAAATGGGAGAGTGCAGAAGAGGCTACTGGTATCACCAGAATAAAGAACAAAGCAAAAAGTTTAGAAAAGGGTAAGGCTTTAAATTCAGGGAACATAGTGATAAAATTGGCTGGTGAATCCATGACTGAAAGTGCTATATTTGAATGTACACAGTGCACAGAATAAGACAGATGATGTTGCAGTTCAGCTCTGATATTTTGGGCATCACTGAGTTATAGCTGAAGGAATATCACAGTTGGGAGCTTAACATCCAAGGATACATATCGTATCTAAAGGATAGGAAGGAGAGCAGAGGAGAAGTGTGAATTTATTGGTAACAAATGAAATAAAATTTTCAAGAAGAATTGACATAGGATCAGAAGATGCAGAATCTTTGTAGGTAGGTTTGAGAAACCGCAAGGATAAAATACCCTCCTGACAGATTTACACAAGCCAATAAACAGCAAGCAAGATGTGAAATATAAATTGCAACTGAAGATCAAAATAGTATGCAGAAAGAGTAATATTGCAGTGACCATGGGGGGATTTCAATATGCAGGTAGATTGTGAAAATCAGGTTTCTGCTGGATCACAAGTGTAGAAACTTGTAAAATACCAAAGAGATGGCTTTATAGAGTAGCTTGTGGTTGAGCCCAAAAGGGAAAAGGTAATTCCAATTGGGTGTTGTGTAATGAACCAGTTTGGTTTAGGGAGTTTATGATAAAAGAACCCTTAACGATCATAAGATTGCTAAGCAATTTTTTTCAAAAGTGTTGCTTCCTCAGAATTTTTTTCTGTTCTTTATAGACCACTTGAAGATGAACACAGACATAATTTCAGACTACTTCTATCATGTAGGAACTTGGAGAAATGAGAAATTAACTTTTATTGAATATAATGTGTTAAATGCATAATAGTGCTGACACTTTGCAATAGTTCAATCAAGCTGAAAACGTTTTGTTGATGATTTTCATTTGTACTCAGTGTCTGAAGCTTCTAGCTTAATAATCAGCCAGCCTTGGTCAATTCCAGTTGCCCAGATACCATTTCTCCATGATGCAATGTCCTGGTGAAACCTTTTTTTTAATTAAGGGCAATCGTGAACAATACCCAGATCAGAAATGCTGATCAAGTCAGCTAGTACCCAAAGGGAACTCTGGTAGGCCTATCAGATGGTTCACTGCTGCTCAGCGATAGAACACAAAAAGAATCATATGTCAAGTACATAGAACAGGCATAAGCGTTGCTAGCCCCTGTACCCCAGAAACATACCTGAGCAGTGCTTCGGAGGTACGTGCTATGCATGACCTGGTCTGAAAGCATCATGTTGACTCATAACAGATCGTGTTCACAGTGGAACAGCCTAGTCAAGGATGGGGTGATCAGCACAGATGGACAAATTATACCTTCACTACCCCGAACCTTTCACCCTACTCATCACTGAGAACACCACGATTTGAAGGGAAGAAGTCTAAATTGGAATGCAGAAAATAAACCTTTAGTGACATGTTGCACTTCATGGTTTTGTATGTTTGAAGCATGTTGTTCTATAGTTGCCAAGAAAATTTTCAACAACATCCTTGAATGCCTTTGATTTTCTCCAGTCCCACTAGAAGTTCTTTGAATTGCCTGTCATTGAGGAATTGTTTGAATTGTGTACCAACAAAAATGCTTTCTTTAATCTAGGTGTCAGTTATTCTGGGAAACATCTGCCTCAAATATCAAAATTCTTCAGTGAAATTTTTGTGTCTGGTACAGCAGATTCCATCCTTGCAATCTTGAGCCCAGTAATTCTGCTTTTGTCTTTGATAAACCCAAGTCTCTGACCAGGTCATTTAACTCGGATTGAGGTATCAGGTGAGGCTCGCTCAACATCAAGGATTCAAAGTCTGCATCAGTATCAGGGTCATTTTCCATTCCTGGCTCATGCATCATGGCATCTTCGTCTGACTCCTCTAGACTCTATGTCTCTGGTGGCTTTGGTAATGGAAGACTATTGTCATGCGGCACAGGTCTCATGGCTGGAGAGGGAGAAACGAAAGATGAAAAAACGACAGACGAACTGAGTAATTTGTGACAGTCCTCACTGTGGAAATCACCATCAGGATGCCAGAAATTCAAGGGTGTCAGGGGGTCGAAATGAATGTCATCACTATTACTAAAGAGAAGATAGGTACTTGGGAAGCTGAAAGGTCTGAAAGTAGATAAGTCACCTGGATCAGATATATGACACCACATGGTTCTGAGAGAGATAGTCGAAGATATTGTGGAGGCATTCGTAGTAATCTTCCATTAATTCAGGAATGGTTCCAGAGAAGTAAAAAAATCACAAATGTCATTCCACTCTTTATGAAGTGAGAGTAAGTGGCAGGAAATGACAGGTTAATTAGTCTGGTATCAGTGGTTGGCAAGATGTTTGAGGCCATTATAGAAACATAGAAAATAGGTGCAGGAGTAGGCCATTTGGCCCTTTGAGCCTGCACCGCCATTTATTATGATCATGGCTGATCATCCAACTCAGAACCCCGCCCCAGCCTTCCCTCCATACCCCCTGATCCCAGTAGCCACAAGGGCCATATCTAACTCCCTCTTAAATATAGCCAATGAACTGGCCTCAACTGTTTCCTGTGGCAGAGAATTCCACAGATTCACCACTCTCTGTGTGAAGAAGTTTTTCCTAATCTCAGTCCTAAAAGGCTTCCCCTTTATCCTCAAACTGTGGCCCCTCGTTCTGGACTTCCCCAACATTGGGAACAATCTTCCTGCATCTAGCCTGTCCAATCCCTTTAGGATTTTATACATTTCAATCAGATCCCCCCTCAATCTTCTAAATTCCAACGAGTACAAGTCCAGTTCATCCAGTCTTTCTTCATATGAAAGTCCTGCCATCCCAGGAATCAATCTGGTGAACCTTCTTTGTACTCCCTCTATGGCAAGGATGTCTTTCCTCAGATTAGGGGACCAAAACTGCACACAATACTCCAGGTGTGGTCTCACCAAGGCCTTGTACAACTGCAGTAGTACCTCCCTGCTCCTGTACTCAAATCCTCTCGCTATAAATGCCAGCATACCATTCGTCTTTTTCACCGCCTGCTGTACCTGCATGCCCACTTTCAATGATTGGTGTATAATGACACCCAGGTCTCGTTGCACCTCCCCTTTTCCTAATCGGCCACCATTCAGATAACAAAAACAACAGGAGTTCTGCAGATGCTGGAAATTCAAGCAACACACATCAAAGTTGCTGGTGAACGCTGCCTGGCCTGCTGCGCTCACCAGCAACTTTGATGTGTATTCAGATAATAATCTGTTTTCCTATTTTTGCCACCAAAGTGGATAACTTCACATTTATCCACATTAAATTGCATCTGCCATGAATTTGCCCACTCACCCAATCTATCCAAGTCACTCTGCATCCTCTTAGCATCCTCCTCACAGCTAACACTGCCACCCAGCTTCGTGTCATCCGCAAACTTGGAGATGCTGCATTTAATTCCCTCATCCAAGTCATTAATGTATATTGTAAACAACTGGGGTCCCAGCACTGAGCCTTGCGGTACCCCACTAGTCACCGCCTGCCATTCTGAAAAGGTCCCGTTTATTCCCACTCTTTGCTTCCTATCTGCTAACCAATTCCCCATCCACATCAATACCTTACCCCCAATACCGCGTGCTTTAAGTTTGCACACTAATCTCCTGTGTGGGACCTTGTCAAAAGCCTTTTGAAAATCCAAATATACCACATCCACTGGTTCTCCCCTATCCACTCTACTAGTTACATCCTCAAAAATTCTATGAGATTCGTCAGACATGATCTTCCTTTCACAAATCCATGCTGACTTTGTCCGATGATTTCACTGCTTTCCAAATGTGCTGTTATCACATCTTTGATAACTGACTCCAGCAGTTTCCCCACCACCGACGTTAGGCTAACCGGTCTATAATTCCCTGGTTTCTCTCTCCCTCCTTTTTTAAAAAGTGGGCTTACATTAGCCACCCTCCAATCCTCAGGAACTAGTCCAGAATCTAACGAGTTTTGAAAAATTATCACTAATGCATCCACTATTTCTTGGGCTACTTCCTTAAGCACTCTAGGATGCAGACCATCTGGCCCTATGGATTTATCTGCCTTCAATCCCTTCAATTTACCTAACACCACTTCCCTACTAACATGTATTATTATGGATGAGATTTCAGGGTACATGGAGGCACACAAAATTAAGGCTGAAGTTGGTATGGTTTCCCTAATGGGAAATTCATGGTTATTTACAGGAAAGTTAGAAGATTGGCTGACTGGCAGGAGGCAAAGATTGGGAATAAAAAGGGCCTTTCTGAGTGCTGGATTCTAGTAGTCTTCTGCAGAGGTCAGTGTCGGGTCCACTATTTTTCATGTTATTTCTACAAATGTTTTCATTTGTAGAAGTTTTTGAGTGTTTAGGTGACAAACTAAATCTCCTTGAACTCTGATGAAATATAGCCACTGTCTTGTCTTCATTATAGCTGCATCAATATGTTGCGACCAGGTTAGATCCTCAGAGATATTGACACCCAGGGTCTTGAAGTTGCTCACTCTCTCCACTTCCGATCCCTCTATGAGGATTGGTTTGTGTTCAATTGTCTTACCCTTTCTGCACTCAATAAGCAGCTGTTGGTCTTACTGATGTTGAGTGCAAGGTTGTTGCTACATCATGCCACAACTAGCTGTTATATCTCACCCTCTCATCCTGATGATGGAATTAATGTCTTTATGCCGAAGTTTGCGGATAATACAAAGATATATGAAGAGGCAGATAATGCTGAGCAAACAGTGAGTCTCGGAAGGACTTGGATGGATTCGGAAAATGGGTAAAGAAGTGGCAGATGGAATGCTGTGTACGGAAGAGAATGAACATGCACAATTGTAGAAGGAATAAAGATGTGGACTATTTTCTAAACTGGAGCAAATTCAGAAATCAGAGGGGCAAATGGACATGGGAATCCTAGTGTAGAATTTTCTAAAGTTAGTTCAGTCTATAAGGAAGGCAAATGCAATGATGGCATTCATTATAAAAGGGCTAGAATGTAAAAATAAGGATGTAATGTTGGGACTCTATAAGCCATTGTGAGCAGTACTACTCTAAGAAAGGATGTACTGGCATTAGAGAGGGTCCGGAGGAGGTTTGTGAGAATGATTCAGGGAATGAAAGAGTTAATATACTGTATTTTGTAGCCTGGGGAAAAGTACACACTCAGGACAACAAATACTTCTCTGGGTTTTAATTCCTTTATCTGTTTTAGATGTGTAAGTGCCAGAAGAGGGTTGCAAAACAAAACGAACAAATTTACAACCAGTTCTTGCCATTACAATCTCAGTTTAACTTTTGATCCACACCCTTGTGTATGGACAAAATTGCGTATGCAGTATAAAAAACCAGAACTAATACGGTAGTGGCAATCCTACTTGCATGGTGAGAAATTTTGTATAAGCCACGCTACCCAGCATCGATTTCTTCACTCATGGAAATCTTTCCTCACCATGTCCATCCTCGGGAGGAACCCAATTCCAACGCCCTACCACGTCTTCAGCAGAAAACAAAATGGTCTCCCCACTATCCCGGGCATGCGTAATGACATCACAGTCTCCCTTAAAGGCACAGACAACTATTCTAGCATTACCCAGATGGTTGCCTAAGTACACTTTTAACGATACTGAATAAGATCCGATGATCACCCGATTACATGTATAAGGAGTGTTTGATAGCTTTAGTTTTGTACTTGCTGAAGATCAGAAGAATGAGGAAGGATCTCATTGAAACCTATCAAATGTTGAAAGGCCTAGGTAGAATGAATTAATTTCTTTAGCTAGAAGGTAGTGAAATCCATTGTCACAGATTGTTGTATAGGCCAGTGGTTCCCATATTTTTGGGGGTTAATGCCCCCTTGGCTCCCAGACTACGTCGCTAGTGCCCCCTTCTATCTTTCTGGCCATTACATAAAAACTATAAAGAATTTTGATTTACAATGCACAGTGAAAGAAAATAGGAACTGCAAATTTGAAGCAGTGACAAATAATTGCAAAAGCTATTCAAGTCTACTTAAAGCTACAATTGAAATGACTTAATTATTTGATTATAGTGTAACAACTGTAGAGTGTACATTAGTAGCCCAACTGTTCACTACTTCATTGCTTTTTGACCTTTCAATGAGATGGATGGGCTTGGTGCAGTGATATCAACTTCTCAACATCAGGCTGATTTTCACTCAGGAGTCTCAGATCCCCACATTCAGTAATTTTCAGTCTGTTTCATTGCTTTGAAAGGAGTTGGGTGACTGCCCTGAAACCACGCTCCACTAAATATGATGTTGGAAAGGCAATAGAGAACATCTTGACCTTTTTCCATGGTGCAGGATAGCATTCAGAGATTTATTTCTGCAACCAAAAGTCTTGATATGAGTTTTTGAACTTTGGCTTCAGCTCAACAACATTTTGTAGTGAAACAGTTCTTCCTCCATCCTCCTTGTTAATCCTTATTATCAGTGTTCAGGAATGAATTTATTACCCAATCCGGAACTTTGATCAAGAAAAGATCCTGAAATCTCTCTGACAGGTCTTGATGCAGCTCACTCTGGTGGACGCAGTAAATTTGAAGATCATCATCTGGTATTCTTTCTTTCTCTTCCAACTTAAGGCTTTGAAATTGGAAAATGCCGTGGTAGCCATTGTTCCACTTAAATCTTGTTAACTTGGACAGAAGTATGGTGATGACTGATTTGACTGTGATAAGATTCACATAAATTTCCTTGCAATTGAATGTTGATTTCATTAAACTTTGTGTAGAATTCTGAAAAATAAGCAATGCCATGCCTAATATTCTTTAGTTGATTACTGAATGAAGTATTTGAGTCTTCAAAGAATTTTACCATAGTTTCTAAAACTTTATAAAAGCATCTCAAACATATTTAAGAGACTACTAGACAGGTATATGGAGGAATTTAAGGTGGGGGCTTATATGGGAGGCAGGGTTTGAGGGTCAGCACAACATTGTGGGCTGAAGGGCCTGTACTGAGCTGTACTATTCTATGTTCTACGTATTTCCTTTTGAGAGCCATCTGACCTCTGTATTGAAGCATTCAATCTATTCATTATTCTCAAAACAAAGTTCTGATCACTGATGTTTCTTGCAACAAGATGTTCTCTGTGAATTATACCGTGAATGGTAAATATGTTAGGTACAGCTTTTTTCAAGAAAGTAATAACCCCAGGGTGGTGTCCGGTCATTAATGGTGCCCCATCTGTTGCACAAGCAAGGATGTTGGTGAGCAGAATGTCATTCTTTATATAAAAAAAATGTTCAGCAACCCAAAATATTGACTCCCCTTTCATATCTGATTCTAGTCCCTTGAAAATAGCAACCCTTGAGCCATGCTTTCAAAGGGGCAAAGATTATCAAGGGGAAAATGTTCATTGCTGGCAAAGTTAACTCGTTCAACTGCAGAGCAATTTCTGTTGTCCGAAATATGTTGCACAAAGTGCCTTCTATATTCTCAGACATTTCATCTATTCATTCTAGAACAGAGTTGTTGCTGAGTGGAATTGCTTTAATTAATTGTGCTGGTGGCTTATGCAAAGCTGTACTCAGAACTTCCCTTACTGCTGGCAGAATCAGTTCTTCTCCATTTGTATTGGGCTTTCCAGATTTGGCAATGAGTAATGAAAAATTGTATGAAGCACGCAAGCTGTCACTGTTTTGTTGTGAAGTGCCTGCAAACAGGTTTTGAAGTATTCTCCATTTCTGAAAGTTTTCATGAAGTGACTGAAAATAAGCCAAGTTCTTGTTTGCAATATCAGAGTGTATTCTCTTCAAATGTTCAAGGACCGTTCATGGTTTAATTCTCAACTGAAATAACTTTTTCGCAAAAAGACACATTGGCTACAGTTGGTTGCTTGGTGCTGGTATAAATCCATATTTCAAATACTCCACACTATACTGTCTGCTCTTCATTTTGTCCAACCTCAAGTGCTGCGATCAACAAAGGGGAAAGTTATAATGTTACATTAGCTCAGGCAAAACCTGATATCTCAGTTGGGCCATTGGCGAGAGAAATGCTGTCAAGACCATTCAAAAGGTCAGACTCTGAACTTTCGCCCATTGTATGGCATACCATAATTCACAGGAATTGTGCCATTCTAGCGTATGGAAATCGCACTATCTAACACTGTACTACAGTGACATATAGTAATAATGTTTCCTGGGCTGGGAGATATCACACAACTACACTGTATGTTTACATCAGAAGTTACATTGATGTTTAAGTTTGAGGGTTGCACTGTAGAGTAGTCATTAGCGCAGTGCTTTACAGCACCTGAAATCACTGACCGGGGCTCAATTCCTGCCACTACTTTATAGTTTGTACATTCTCCCTGTGACCACGTGGGCTTCCTTTGGGGTTCTCCAATATTCTTCCTCATTCCGATGACATAGGGGTTAGGGCTAGTAAGTTGTGGGTATGCTATGGCAGAAATGTGGTGATATTTGCTGTCCACCCCCAGAACATCCTCAAACTGTGTTGGTCGTTGACACAAATGACACATTCCACTGATGTTTTGATGCCTAAGTGACAAATAAAGCTAATGTAAGGCAAACAAATCAGATTCCAATGGTGTTCTAAGCTTTCATTCATCTGCCACTGGAAGCCAACAAGTGATACAGTGGTATATTTCTGAGTACTGGGTGTCAGAATATTTGCTGGATCATGGCATCCAACTCTAACACTTGGTAGCTCATTTGCTTTATTGCTCCAATATGAACATTGGCTGGTAGCTTGTATTTATGGCTTTTTCTTTCACTGAAAATTGATTCCAGTGTGCAATGTTGTTTCTGTTCCCCAAACACCATGATAACTGTACAGATTGTATCCTTTGGCTGTTACATGAATCATGGAATCAGAGAATTATAGAGTGCAGAAAGAAGACATTCAGACCATCATGTGCTTGTGTAGCTCTTTGAATCGACAATTCAGTTGTATTTGTTCCTTCTCTATAGCTCTACAAAATTTGCTCTCAAGTATTTATTTATTCCTGTTTTGAAGGTATTGTAGATTCTGCTTCTATCATCTGTTCCGATATTGTATTCCTGATCATTTGTTTTTAAGTAATAAGGTCCCTCACCTTGTTTCAGGTTGTTTTGTTTTTGGTTGCACGAGCCTCTGTCTTGCTGCTGATCATGTTGTCACTGGGAACAGTTTCTTACTATTTATCTGTGAAACCCTATGTGAATTTGATGTCTATGTCACATTCCCCTTATTCTTTTATCTGTTCTATGAAGAATAAAACCAGTTTATCTACGTACAAGGCTGAAGCCTCACATCTATAACACTGTCTCCAAAACCTTGACATCCTTTGTAATGTCCAGAATTGAGACTAACTAGCGTTTTATAAGACATAAGTTTCAAAGTTTTTACAAGGAATTAATCACATAACACCTCACAGTATGAAATTTCATCTGCTATCAGTCAATATCATTTTGTTCCGTTTCAAGCTTCATTACTTCTTGTAGTTTGCATTGTCTACAGATAGAATATACATAGAACAGTGCAGCACATAAACAGGCCATTCGGCCTACATTGTTGTGCTGAACCAGCTACAAAGCAACTCAAAAACACCCAAACACTAATCTCTCCTACCTACACCATGTCCATATCCCTCCATCTTCCTTACATCCACGTGCATATCCAAACGTCTCTTAAAAGCTTCTAATATATTTGACTCTACTATCATACCAGGTAGTGCATTCCAGGCATCCATGACTCTCTGAGTAAAAAAACATAACCCTCACATCCCCTTTGAAACTACCCCCTCTCACCTTCAATGCCCAACCTCTGGTTTTAAAGATTTCAGCCATGGGAAACAGATACTCTCTGTCCACTCTTTCTACACATGCCTCTCATAATCTTGTAAACATCTATCAGATCTCTCCTCAGCCTCTGGCGTTCCAGAGAAAACAACCCAAGATTATCCAGATCTCTTGTGCCCTCTAAACTAGGCAAAATCCTGGTAAACCTGTTGTGCATCCTCTCCAAAGCCTCAACATTCTTCCTGTAGTGGGGCAAACAGAACTGTATGCCAGGGGTTCCCAACCTTTGTTGCACCGCGGACCGGTTTAATATTGTCAATATTCTTGCGGACCGGCCGACTGGGCGGGGGTGGGGGGGCGGTGTTCAAGTAGGGTTAAACTCACCTTAACATATCTTTTACAGTTAGGGTTGCCAACTTTCTCACTCCTAAATAAGGGACAAAAGTAGCAGTCAAATCCCAGGACACTTTGCCCCAGGAGACTACCATGAACATGAAGCCTTGCGCGGGCAGCTGTGTGCACATGCGTGATGTGCACATGTGATGTGCGCATGCGTGTACGTGCCAATTTTTTTCTCTCCACCAATCAGTTTTGCCTTCATCTTCCCGACTACACTGCACATACATTATTTCTACTTTATATAGGCTGTGTATTTATCATATCATTCCTGCTTTTACTATATGTTAGTGGTATTTATTTTCGGTTTTATGTGTACTTTGGTATGATTTGTTAGGTTATTTTTTGGGTCTGGGAACGCTCAAAAATTTTTCCCATATAAATTAATGGGAAAAAATGGCTTCTTTGCTTCATGCCATTTTGGCACAAAAGGTTTCATAGGAACACTCTACCTTAGTGGGGGAAATACGGGACAAGGGCCATCCCGTATGGGACAAACCAATTTAGCCCAATGTACGGGATGTCCCAGCAAATACAGGACAGTTGGCAACCCTATGTTCAAGTTCAACAGTAAGTGACAAGGAATGAGGAAAGGTGCAGCTGACTCATATCGTTTCCTCGCGGCCTGGTAGCACATGCTGGGGACCGCTGCTGTATGCAATACTCCAGATGTGGCCTAACCAGAGTTTTATAAAGTTACAATATAACCTCTCGACTTTTGAACTCAGTTCCTCAACTAATAAAAGCAAACATTTCATAGGCTACCTTAACCAACTTATTGGCCTATGTAGCCACTTTCAACCAACTATGAACTTGCATTCCAAGATCTCTCTGCTCATCAACACTGTTAAGGACCTTATTCTTAACAGTGTACTTCCTCCTTGCATTTGCCCTACAAGGTGCAACACCTCACATTTAGAAGCATAGAAACATAGAAAACATACAGCACAATACAGGCCTTTCGGCCCACAATGCTGTGCCAAACATGTCCCTAACTTAGAACTACCTAGGCTTTACCCATAGCTCTCTATTTTCCTAAGATCCATGTACCAATCCAGGAATCTCTTAAAAGACCCAACCATTTCCGCCTCCATCACCGCCGCTGGCAGCCCATTCCACGCACTCACCACTCTCCGCGTAAAAAACTTACCCCTGACATCTCCTCTGTACCTACTTCCAAGCACCTTAAAACTGTGCCCTCTCGTGCTAGCCATTTCAGCCCTGGGGAAAAGTCTCTGACTATCCACATGATCAATGCCTCTCATTATCTTGTTCACCTCTATCAAGTCACCTCTCATCCTCTGTCGCTCCAAGGAGAAAAGTCCAAGTTCACTCAACACCAAGGAGAAAATGCCAAGTTCACTCAACTCCAAGGAGAAAATGCCAAGTTCACTCAACTCCAAGGAGAAAATGCCGAATTCACTCAACTCCAAGGAGAAAAGGCCGAGTTCATTCATTTGTCTGGGTTAAACTCCATCTGCCATTTCTCAACCCATATCTGCAACTGATCTATATTGCACTGTATTCTTTGGCAGTCTTCTACACTAACTACAACTCCACCAATCTTGGTATCATCCTCGAATTTACTAACCTACCCATCTGCATTTTCATCCAGCTCAGTTATATACATTACTAACAGCAGAGGTCTCAGCACAGATCCCTGCGGAATTCCACTAATTACAGACCTCAAATAAGTCCCTTCGATCACTACTCCCTGTCTTCTATGTGCAAGGCAGTTCTGAATCCAAACAGCCAATTCATCATGGACTCCATGCATCTCAGTCTTCTGGATTAGCCTCCCATAAGGGACTTTGTCAAACGGTTTCATACAATCCATGTAGAATCATCCACTGCCCTATCCTCATCAATCTCTCTCTTGTCACCTTGTCAAAGAATTCAATCAAGTTAGTCAGGCATGACTTGCCATGCTGGCTCTCCCGATTTAGGTCATGGGTTTCCAAATGCTCATATATCCTATCCCGAAGAATTTTCTCCAACACTTTCCCTACAACTGACATGAGACTCACTGGTCTATAGTTCCCATGATTTTCCTTTGTTCACAAATCTTGAAATTCACTCTGTGTACATAACACAGCTGGAGTTTGGTAGCCACACTATATAAGAAGGACATGACTGCATGACAGAGTTTACAGAGGGGGAAGCACCTGACTGAGATGCACAAATTATGAGAGACTGGAAAAGTAATAAGAAACTTTGCCCATGGAGAGTAGTCTATGACCAGAAGGCAAGGATTTAATGCAAAGGATACAAGACTTAGAAGGAATTTGAGACAGCAGTTTTCACTCTGTGTTGATTAAAATCTAGAACACTCTGCCAGAGGGAATTGTAGAGGCATATTTAAGAAATATTGATGCAAAATATCTATCATGAATTGCCAAGGTGCAGAAGATTAAAGTCTAAGTGCTGGAAATTGTAATTAGTAGAGGTAGCAATGACATAGCGGCAGAAGGAATTGTTTCTGTATGATTCTGTAATTCTATTACTTTAACACTCGTTAAACAGTTCAAAGGACCAAATACCGATCTCTGGCATCAGGACCATAAATTTTGCTTCATATTATCTAAATACTGTTCTATGTTCTAAATGTTTCCTCACCTTTCAGACAATCTAGGATCTCCCCAGTCACTTAACTATTCACCCCACAGACTTCAATTGTGATAACAAACCTATTATTTATTACTTCAGCAAATGCTCTTTGCATGTTCATATCTATTAAAATATATATTACCTTCATCACACCTTTCTGGTGCCTCCTCAAAACATTCAGCACATTTATTCACTCATTTCCTTTTAACAATTCCATCCTGACATTCACGTATTGATTCTCACTCCATTCACTTTTTTTTAACTAAAAGTCAGCTCACTACATGCATCAGATGACAGGTCGGTACCTTTGGGTTCATACTGCACATTCCTTTAGAAAAATAACTTTAAATATTTATTCTGTAGTCTGTTGCCACTCTCTGTTAATGGGGGAAGATTAAGTTGTATCCTCCACAATTCCGAGCTCCCTTCTCTCGGTATTTGGGCACTTTGTCTTTCAAATTTTTATTGCTCACATTTATTTTAATATATGCCTGTTTCCTTTTACAACATTTTCTGTTACTAGGACACGTATTTTGGAAGTATCCATTGAATATTTCAATAATGCCTTTTGTTTCCACAAGAAGATATTCTTTTCAGCTCCATTTCATATTCTAGTTGATTAACCCTTGAATATTTATATCTTCGTAGAAAACATTTGAATCATTTCATTTATTCCTTCTCCCACTACTCTCCCTCCCTAAAACAATCATTTTCTTTTGTCATAGGGTTATATAGCATGGGAACAGTCTCTTCAGTCTAACTCAGCCATGCCAAACAAGATGACTTTCCAAGCTAGTCCTATATCACTCTATACTTTTCCTATCCATTGACCTATTTAAAATTCTTTAGAATATTGTAATTGCTTCCACCTCTAAATTTCCCCTAGTGGGTAATTCCATCTCCCCAGCACCATCTGCATTGAGAGGTTTCTTCACAAGTCACTTCTATTTTTCTCGCTCTCATAACATCTAGTTTTAGACTTTTCCACCCATAGACGATGATTGTGACCTTTCACCTTTCTTAAGTTGCTCCTGATGTTGCAAACATTTGTTTTATTCCGCACGGGGCAATGGGCCCGAATCTATCAGAAAGCCCTTCTATTTTGTTTTCATCTGCAAACATTTAGTCACCCCGAAAGCTCAAGCTTTGGAAGCCCTCATGTGAAAGTACTTGTTCTCTGCTCAGAGTATTACCGCTGGAATGTTTATTGATTGTTTCAACTCAGTGTCTTTGATTTTAATCTGGCTGCTCCAAACCTAGCTTCAAAAGCCTGAAACTATTTCTACTCTGCCTGAGTATTCGCACCTTCCTAATTGTTCCAAAAACAGGTACGACGCTATGTATTATTCCCCAGATGCTTGTGCATTGGACTGTCAGTAGTTACTCTATATCAGTCTCCAGAGCCTACTTCAGCTGTGCATATTTCATTATAGAGTTGTAAATACTATGATCAGACCTCTCCTCTTTATATTTGATATAATGATTTGAAAAAGTTCCTTTTCTTTGCCCCTCTACACTGTTATTTTTCCATTCTGTATCAGAATAACTGAAGTGTTTGTTTCCAAAGTTTTGTTGTTAGGTCAATGCAACTGTAGTCAAAGTGTAATGTTTAAAGCATAGTCCTCAAACTCTTAGTGAAGTATAGCTGCTGGTGTGCCTTTTTAGTAATTATATCAATATGTTGCCCCCCCCCCCCAGGATAGATCCTCTGAAATGCTGATTCCCAGGAACTTGACACTGTTCTCCTTCACTACCGCAGATCCCTCAATGAGGACTGATGTGTGCTCACCTGACTTCCCCTTCCTGAAGACCACAATCAATTCCTTGGTCTTAATGACACTGAGCGCAAGACTGTTGCAACATCATTCAACTAGGTGATCATTCTTTCTCCCACATGCTCCTTGTCACCATTTGAGATTCTGCCAGCAACAGCAGTGTCATCAGTGGATTTATAGAGTGTATTTGAACTCTGCTTTGCCACACAATCGTGATTGTGGAGAAGGTAGAGGAATGCATCCTCGAGGTGGACCCATGTTCATCATCTGTGTGGAAGATATATTAACATCAATCTGCACTGACGGTGGTCTCCCAATGATGAAGTCAAGGGTCCAGTTGCAGAGAGAGGTACAGAAGCTTGTTGATTAATACCATGGGAACAATGCTGTTAAAGATTGAGCTGCAATTGACAAACCACATCCTGATGCCTGATTTAGGTACTACTATTGCAGGTCGAATGAGATTTTGTCTGCCAGTGACCTGTTGTGGTAGTCGGCAAATTGCAGTGGGTCCTGGTCCTTGCTCAGGCAGAAGATTAATTGTAGCCTTGACCAACCTCTCAGAGTACCTTCTCATAGTACATATGACTGCTACTAGGCAATGGTCGTTGAGACAGTTCACACTGCTCTTCTTGGGCACCAGTATGATTGATGCCTTTTTGAAGCAGTTGAGAAACTCTGACTGTAGCAGTGTGAAGTTGAAGATATCCCTGAACACTCTACCCGCTTCAACAGCACAGGTTTTCTGTATGCTGCCAGTACAATCAAAGTATGGAATTGTATTTTGAGGAAAGACTTGCACCTACTGGAGTTTAGAAAAGATATGAGGTGTTGTGACAAGGTGGATGTGGAGAGGATGTTTCGTCTTCCAGGAAAAATATTAATCTAGGGGTTATTGTTAAAAATGTGGGTGATGGAATCAAGAACGACTCTTGAGAAGGTGATGGTAGTGGTGGTAGTGAGCTTCTTGACTGTTGTCATCCATGTGGAAAATGTACTTGGGTAGGCAGTTCGAGAATGTAGAAGGAATAGTCTAATTAAAGAGCTGTATGCATTAGAGGGGGTTCTTTTGTTCCTGTGCTCCTGACATTGCAGTGCTGCCAGATAGTGAAGATTGCTGGTTTAATGAGTGCTATTTTAGAAGGCTTGTAAGTGTGCCATGTGGAGACTGCACAGCAGTCATTGTGCACAGTCGAGAGAAGATAACCTGCTGATCAGGGACTATTTTCTCCATGTTGGTTGGAATAATTCCTAGATGCTGATTATTAATTTTTGAAGTATAAATATTTAACACTTTGGAGTGATACAAGAGATCATCTCAATCAGTCTGAAAGCCTGAAAGAAGCAAGGATATATCATTAGGGCTAGAGCAATCATTTTATTAAAGCATGGAAGTTACACATCTTGCTGGCAATCTCTATGGCAGCAATGTTCTTTACTGAACTCAAATGAAGATCTTAATTTCATGATTCTTGACCTACAACTAGACCTTCATAGTGGAATTTTGAAACTTGCTTGTTTAATGATGTTTGATTCTGATGAAATAGTAATTGTCACTCATCACTGATGACATCAAATGGCCTCTTTAGAAAGGGGCAAATTTAGCTTCTCCAGCAATAGCAAAACATTAGTGAACTTGATGGCAAATCTGATCAATCTGCTGTTAAATCACCTCTGTAATGACTGCTGCTTGCATTAATTCAGACAATCTTACAACCATATAAAGAGTTAGATTTCAACTAAATGCACCTTTCCTGATGAAATATAACACATTTGTAAAATTATTGAGATTGGATAAAGACATTGAATTAATTAAAAGCCTCTTCAATTGTTTCAATTAGATTATTGATTTCAAGAAATATAAAATTAAGGTGAGACAGTAAATTAACATGACATTGCCTGTAATGTCTAACCTTCCACTGTTCAGACGTTGGGTTTATGGATTAGGTTTTAAAAGGTTGGTATATTCACTGTCAGTGAATTTTGGGCATTGAATTTTATGTCATTTTCAGAGATTAATTTTATTGTATTGAACTTTCTGTCAGTCGCTTTGCACTTCCAATCAAGGCCATTAACCTCTGTGGATCATATTATCTGCAGGGGCTGGCTAATAGCCTTTAATATGCTGACTTTGCAACCAATGTCACAATTTCTCTGGCAACAGATGGTACAAGTATAGCAGAACAAGAGGATCGAAGCAGCACTAGTTAATTAACAATAAATGAAAATGGAAAATCATTTGTTCCAGAAGTAATCCACTGTCCGATTCCTCAGGCTGAAGGACAACTGGATAACTTGCTACACCAGATCAGACTAGACTCTTCCTCCATAGTCACTTCTCACCTGTAAAATGTTCCAATGTGAGTGCGTACAGGGAAAATATTTCACCCACTCTTGCAGAACCAGTCTCCTTTCATCTCCCACACCTGTACTGAAGTGGCTGAAACGTGCCAGGCCAACCTTGTGGGACTGAGACACTCTAGACTCCAGTAGTGAAACCTGTAAGTATGGAGAGGATATCTGACCCTGAGCTACTCTGGAAGCTTAGACTGATTTCAAAGCTCTAGGCAGAATTACCAGCAATAAAAGCTCTGAGTCATGCTTTCCATCATCTTGACGTTCAATTAAAATTGAAGTAACCTTTCCAAATAATTCAAAAATTATTTGCTAATTATTTTAAGTTTATTTATTAATTATTAATGGCTCCGTCTGTCTAAGTAAACAATGGATGCGCCCGTCAGAGTGACCTCTTGGGGGCACAGACCTGGGCAATGAATATGGAGATCCTGGGCTGGCCAGACATCAAGATCCCCCTCTCGGCCTCGCGGATCTGGTCCAAAGGAATGCAAGGCAGTACATTTGGCATCAGCTTGGCTGCAGGAGCTGCCGGGAGGTGACGTGATACATCATCCAACCGCCTTACGGACTCCACTCCGGATTTGTGTAGGGATTACTCCTTAGCCTTCTCTTCTCCCGAAGATACCCACAAGGCAGTGGGATCCGTAACCCTGGATAGGGGCCCATAGCAGGTACAGTCAGCCGGCGCCAGCTGAGCCCAAGACTTGTGTAAGGCAGGGTCGTCACACCCTGTAGTAGTGACATATGCAGCCAGTACCGACTACCCATTTTCAGTTTGTTTGTAAAATCATGGGGAGGTACATTCAACGTTCCATAAATTCAAACTTTCCCAGGGAGCATGATGGGCACCTCAGTGTCTAAAGATATTTACCCTGCCACGGTTCAGCAACTGATAGGTCTTTGTTTCCACTGAGGCAAGAACAGGATGGGAAAAGCTTCATACCTCGGCACAATCTCAATTCTAACCACCTCCCCCCCCCCCCCAACCCTTCAGTCAGAGTTATGCTTGCTGACAAACATTAATGAATGGCTGTTCCCCAACAGCAGAGACACAGCACGATATGGAGACACAAGAGACTGCAGATGCTGGAATCTGCAGCAACAAGCAATCTGCTGGAGGAGCTCAGCAGGTTGACCTGAACTGTGGGTGGAAAGGAATTTGACATTTTGGGTTACAAACTTGCATCGAGTTCTGGGTTTCAATCTGAAACACTGACAATTCATTTCCTCTCCCAGATGCTGCTCAACTCACTGAGTTCTTCAGCAGATTGTTATGTGCCCCAATAATATTATCACTGGGGAGTTGGTCACCCAGAGGCGGTGATGACAACAGCCCTCTCTGAATCATCATTTGAATATCTGATTTTGTGAGAATCAAAAGAACCTTAAATCAAAAGAGCATTATAACCATATAATATATAGCCATATAACAAATACAGCACGGAAACAGGCCATCTCAGCCTTTCTAGTCTGTGCCAAACTCTTACTCTCACCTACTCCCACTGACCTGCCCTCAGCCCATAACCCTCCATTCCTTTCCTGTCCATATATCTATCCAATTTAACTTTAAATGACAACATCGAACTTGCCTCAACCACTTCTGCTGGAAGTTCACTCCACACAGCTACCACTCTCTGAGTAAAGAAGATCCCCCCCATGTTACCCCAAAATCTTTGCCCTTTACCTCTCAGCTCATGTCCTCTTGTTTGAATCTCCCCTGCTCTCAATGGAAAAAAGCCTATCCACGTCAACTCTATCTATCCCCCTCATAATTTAAAAAACCTCTATCAAGTCCCCCCTCAAACTTCTACGCTCCAAAGAATAAAGACCCAACTTGTTCAACATTTCTCTGTAACTTGGGAGATGAAACCTAGGCAACATTTTAGTAAACCTCCTCTGTTCTCTCTCGTACAAGTATTCTTCCAATGATTTTGCGTGTTGTGCATTTGCAGCTGCCCCATACTGAAGATTCAGCTGTGCCCAGGTGGCTCATTCAGGTCTGGAGCTGCTCTTGACCATCTGACAAGGTCAGCTAATCACTGCCCCTGAAAGTAAACAGTCCTTCTACAGCCTGTCTGTTCTCAACATGAGTGGCGGCAAGAGGCAAACGCTACATAATGGAAGGAGGTTGCTCAGCAAGTCATGTTTGGTGTTACCACTCAGAGAAATCACAAGAGTGATAGTTCTGTGGGATTCAGACTTAATTAATTGCAATGCTTAAAGATATATGGTAATTGCAGTGTTTCAGAAATTTTATTCTAGTCTAAACCTTCAGTTTCATGATGGGCCCACTTGGAACACACTGATGAGATAGAGTATTGGATGGTGAGTGGACACAGTGTGGTTGATTTTTAATCTATGGAAAGTTGGTAAGAC
Source organism: Mobula birostris (assembly GCF_030028105.1). NCBI lineage: Eukaryota > Metazoa > Chordata > Chondrichthyes > Myliobatiformes > Myliobatidae > Mobula > Mobula birostris. Next base: position 19,240,876 of record NC_092371.1, on the reverse strand, counting down.
TGGAGTCACTGCAGATGTGATTTTGTGTGCAGTGTGTGCTTTGCAATAAGGTCCTTGGAATTATACTTCCACAGTGAGGGATTGATCCGGTGCAGGGGTCAAGTTGTATCTCTGACAGGTGTGACTTTGAAATTGCTGTGACCACATGTTATACCAATGTGGTTGTTAATCAAACAGAGCCGATGGTGTTTGATCCCCTCGGAGAATGGCAATACTTCGGGGATTTCCCTTGTGTCCATGTGATGAGTGAAGAAATACAGGGAAATCACACAAAGGTAACAACGTCAAGGAGTGCTCAAAGTACATAAAAGTTTCCTGATGGCAGCACCGTTAACTACTCTTGGTACGGATCACTGAGGCAGCATAGGCATGAAAGTTACTCTTGTTCAAACGTTCGTTTTGCTAAATTGCTGTAAATTATAACAATGCAATTAAGTTGTCAGAATTCTTGAGAGTCACTGTTGGTATTGTGATGCTTAATTGTGCAGAACTAGCAATTCATCGAGATTACGCTGTACTTTGATGCAAGACAACAACGTTCCCTCAGGGTAGCTATTGGGGTGTTCATGATCTGTATTCCTTGCAATGATGAGGCTTTAGGCATTGACCACCTGGCATCACAGTGCCCAAGTATTTGATGCAGAGACATTGATTTGTCTCGTTTGGAACACATTTTTATGTTTAGGGACTCCTCGGGAATCAGTCCTGCTCACATATGGAAGCATCTTGCAGCTGCTGAGTCTGAATTAATGACTAATGTCACTTGCCAGTGCCGATGTTGCTACTCTGTTTATTGAAATTCTCTCCAGGGAACTTTCTTCAAACCATTTGATTATGCTTAATGATCCATTAGGGATTACTGAGAAATTCCTTGGGTGTAGTTATTGCTGATAAAGAGATCTTCCTATTACCATTCATAAATCCAGAACCCCTGGTACCGTTTGGAAGCTTAACAAAACAAATCTTCAGCAAAGTGAGGATGAAATGATGTCAAGTATTTTGATCTCTGTTCAAGAGGCATTTAAGGAAGGGTTAGTCCTTCACTGGGATATATTCAACTGCTGTAGGCAGCTTAGGTCAAGTTGGTCACACTTTTACCCTATCTGTTGCGTGTCTTCCAGGGAGCTGTGTTGGGAGCCTCCTGCAGATGAAAATTATAATCCAAGTTAAATAGTAAACTTTTACCACAGGACCCCTGCGAGTCGGGGATCAAGATGGGGCAATACTACCACAGTCGATTTCTCTTTGCCTGGGCTTTTTGATAAGCTCAGTGCTGCTGATGTCACCTGTCCTTTCATTGCTGTTTAGTGGCACATTCAGCCTCTCTTCCTTCCCAATGGAGAGCATCCAGTGAAGATGAGTAGATGACAATAAAATATATAGTTCTCTCCAGGGAGTGGAGCCAGGTGACTTTCATAAAAATGGGAATCTTGAGCACTGGATTCCTGAAGATCTTTGACAATACCATACTATTATCATACTTTCTGCTGAAGATTAGTTTCCCCCTAACTTCGATCGATGATGTATTTTATTGATGACTGTGCATTTTCAGGCTCTTTGCTGCTGTTTTCCTTTCACTCTCTCACACAAGCATGATCCTAGCACTGTTCCCTTAACAAACAATAAGCACTTTTTTCCGTTTGCAAAACCAAATCTACAGTATACACAGAATGGTGGAAGAACTCAGCTGGTCAGGCAGCATATATAGAAAAGAGTAAACAACCAAACATTTCAGGCCAAGGTCCTTCTTCAGGACTTAGAAGGAACGTCTGAAGAATGTCTTGAAGATGCCTGAATAAAAAAGTTGTGGGGGGGGAGGGGAAAGAGGCTAGTTAGAAGGTGATAGGTGAAGCTAGGAGGGTGGGAAAGAACATGGATTGGAGAAGAAAAAATCTGATAGGAGAAGAGACTAGACAATAAGATAGAGGGAAAGAAGAGGGGACCCAGGGGAAGTTATAGGCAGGTGAGAAGAAGTGTAAGATCAGAGTGGGGAATACAGGAAGGAGGGGTGATTTTTTTCACCAGAAGGAAACATCGATCTTCATGAATTTGGATGGAATATAAGGTGTTGCTCCTCCATTCTGAGGGTGTCCACATCTTGTTGCAAGAGGAGGCCATGGATCAACACGTTGGAATAAGAATGGCGTTTGGAATTAAAATGTCTGGCCTCCAGGAAATCCTGCCTGTGGCAAATGGTGTGGAGGCACTCAATGAAGTGGTCCCTCAATTTAAGACAGTTCTGATCAATGTAGAAAAGGCCACTGTCTGGGTAGCCTCCAACCTAATGGCAGAAATATCAATTTCCCCTTCTGATAAACAAGTTTTCCCCACCCCTGTTCCATCAAATTCATTCTTCTCCAGCCATTGACCTTTCCCACCCACCTAGGTTTCACCTATCACCTTCCAGCTAGTCTCTTTTCCCTCCCACAACCTTTTTAGGCATCTTCCCCCTTCCTTCTCAGTCGTGAAGATGGGTCTCAGCCCGAAACACTGACTGTTTATACCTTTCCATCAATGCTGAGTTCCTCCAGTATTTTGTGTGTGTTGCTTTGGATTTCCTGCATCTGCACTTTCTTCTGTAACGATAGTTAAGATGTTTACTGCTGAAGCTGTAGGGTATTTCATTTACTAGTTTTCTGTAGAAGCAGTGTGTCCTGCTGATAGCAAGTTTGGGTTTTGGGTAAAGGTAAGGCACTGTGATTTTCAACTTAGGAATCTTGTGCCAACCAATCAGGATGGTTGCATTGGGAGAAGATTCTAGAGAAAGCTGAGTGGAGAGGAGATTTTGTGATGGATGCTAGTGGGGTCCATGGTCTTTTTGGCAGGAGCTGCAGAGAGGACAGGAGGGAAGATGGCTGAGGATCCCGTTGCATAAGATGCTTTGTGCAGATGAATTGGGCTCCAAGGAGGAAGGTCCAATACTCCAGAGAGATTGCCCGTTTGTTTGAGATGGATTTGAAGCGATGTTCAGGATGTGGAATGTGCTTTCACGTAGGCCAGTGATCCAGCACACGAGTTAAAGATGACTCCAGTATGAACTTCAACTTTATGTGTACAATTGGACTGGGTGAACCAAAATATGCCCTTTTATTTTCCTTTTCTTTTTCCTACTGTTTGATAAAGCTGAAATTCGTAAATATACTTTTAAAAAAATTTTATGGGTATACAATCTGTAATTTTGTGCCAGCCGGCAATTGTATATGGGCAGTATTTACATAGTCTTAGCTCAAGTCGAGGTATCTTTAATCGGAACATCACGACGTTCCTGTGTGGCTGAACCCCAAATCGTATTGACGCTAGATGTATAATGTTTAAGAAATGTGGCCTTCTCACCACTGAGTCTTGTGGCTGCTGGTGGCGCCGACAACAAGCCAAGTTTTCATATGAGTCTGGTGGGGGGCTTCACTTGTGTGTGAAATGGACGGCATGTTCTGTACTTCTGAATCCTTCCTTTTACAACGTTTATAACTTTACTTACTTATTTATAAGGTTAGGTATTCTACATTGGATAGAAACATAGAAACATAGAAAATAGGTGCAGGAGTAGGCCATTCGGCCCTTCGAGCCTGCACCGCCATTTATTATGATCATGGCTGATCATCCAACTCAGAACCCCGCCCCAGCCTTCCCTCCATACCCTCTAACCCCCGTAGCCACAAGGGCCATATCTAACTCCCTCTTAAATATAGCCAATGAACTGGCCTCAACTGTTTCCTGTGGCAGAGAATTCCACAGATTCACCACTCTCTGTGTGAAGAAGTTTTTCCTAATCTCGGTCCTAAAAGGCTTCCCCTCTATCCTCAAACTGTGACCCCTCGTTCTGGACTTCCTCAACATCGGGAACAATCTTCCTGCATCTAGCCTGTCCAATCCCTTTAGGATCTTATACATTTCAATCAGATCCCTCCTCAATCTTCTAAATTCCAACGAGTATAAGCTCAGTTCATCCAGTCTTTCTTCATATGAAAGTCCTGCCATCCCAGGAATCAATCTGGTGAACCTTCTCTGTACTCCCTCTATGGCAAGGATGTCTTTCCTCAGATTAGGGGACCAAAACTGCACACAATACTCCAGGTGTGGTCTCACCAAGGCCTTGTACAACTGCAGTAGTACCTCCCTGCTCCTGTACTCAAATCCTCTCGCTATAAATGCCAGCATACCATTCGCCTTCTTCACCGCCTGCTGTACCTGCATGCCCACTTTCAATGACTGGTGTATAATGACACCCAGGTCTCGTTGCACCTCCCCTTTTCCTAATCGGCCACCATTCAGATAATAATCTGTTTTCCTATTTTTGCCACCAAAGTGGATAACTTCACATTTATCCACATTAAATTGCATCTGCCATGAATTTGCCCACTCACCCAACCTATCCAAGTCACCCTGCATCCTCTTAGCATCCTCCTCACAGCTAACACTGCCACCCAGCTTCGTGTCATCCGCAAACTTGGAGATGCTGCATTTAATTCCCTCATCCAAGTCATTAATATATATTGTAAACAACTGGGGTCCCAGCACTGAGCCTTGCGGTACCCCACTAGTCACCGCCTGCCATTCTGAAAAGGTCCCGTTTATTCCCACTCTTTGCTTCCTGTCTGCTAACCAACTCTCCACCCACACCAATACCTTACCCCCAATACTGTGTGCTTTAAGTTTGCACACTAATCTCCTGTGTGGGACCTTGTCAAAAGCCTTCTGAAAATCCAAATATACCACATCCACTGGTTCTCCCCTATCCACTCTACTAGTTACATCCTCAAAAAATTCTATGAGATTCGTCAGACATGATTTCCCTTTCACAAATCCATGCTGACTTTGTCCGATCATTTCACCGCTTCCCAAATGTGCTGTTATCACATCCTTGATAACTGACTCCAGCAGTTTCCCCACCACCGACGTTAGGCTAACCGGTCTATAATTCCCCGGTTTCTCTCTCCCTCCTTTTTTAAAAAGTGGAGTTACATTAGCCACCCTCCAATCCTCAGGAACTAGTCCAGAATCTAACGAGTTTTGAAAAATTATCACTAATGCATCCATTATTTCTTGGGCTACTTCCTTAAGCACCCTGGGATGCAGACCATCTGGCCCTGGGGATTTATCTGCCTTCAATCCCTTCAATTTACCCAACACCACTTCCCTACTAAGATGTATTTCGCTCAGTTCCTTCATCTCACTGGACCCTCTGTCCCCTACTATTTCTGGAAGATTATTTATGTCCTCCTTAGTGAAGACAGAACCAAGGTAATTATTCAATTGGTCTGCCATGTCCTTGCTCCCCATAATCAATTCACCTGTTTCTGTCTGCAGGGGACCTACATTTGTTTTTACCAGTCTTTTCCTTTTTACATATCTATAAAAGCTTTTACAGTCCGTTTTTATGTTGCCTGCCAGTTTTCTCTCATAATCTTTTTTCCCCTTCCTAATTAAGCCCTTTGTCCTCCTCTGCTGAACTCTGAATTTCTCCCAGTCCTCAGGTGAGCCACTTTCTCTGGCTAATTTGTATGCTTCTTCTTTGGAATTGATACTATCCCTAATTTCTCTTGTCAGCCACGGGTGCACTACCTTCCTTGATTTATTCTTTTGCCAAACTGGGATGAACATTTGTTGCAGTTCATCCATGCAACCTTTAAATGCTTGCCATTGCATATCCACCGTCAATCCTTTAAGCGTCATTTGCCAGTCTATCTTAGCTAATTCACGCCTCATACCTTCAAAGTTACCCCTCTTTAAGTTCAGAACCTTTGTTTCTGAATTAACTATGTCACTCTCACAATACAGACTTTAATCACAATACAGCTGACTGCAGGTTTAAGTCAATCACTATTTAAAGCAGGTGACTGAGGACAATTACAAACAGATTAGAAATGTAATGCTAATGTGCACAAATGTTTGGACTGCCATTCACAGACTGGCTGGCAATGACCTATGACTCCAATTTGCTGATGTAGAAAGTTGCTAAATAACACTCAGCCATCTGGATCAGTTTCTGATGTGTACATTGCTATAATTTCATATCTGGAGTGTCAACGTCTGAAAACTTTCTCCTATTTCAATGCACAATCAGGCTTCTTTTCCATGTCTCAGAGCTGAATAAGTAGTATACTTTTCTACAGCATCATTTCAGACCCTCATGGACTTGGACATGAGAGATCTAACCTAAGGTGGTCTTAGTTTTGAACTGATTGTAAAAGACAGACAGTTCCTATTATCACAATGATAAGTGAAATTCAAGATTGTGCTGTTCAGGATCAATATCAGAATAAAAATCAGGTTTATTATCATTGACATATGCTGTGAAATTTGTTGTTTTGTGGCAGCAATACAATGCAAGACATAAAATTACTATAGGTTACAATAAAAATAAATAAATAGTTGAAAAGAGGAATAGTGAGGTAGTGGTCATGGGTTCAACACCTCATAATTTGATAAGATTATACTCCAGGTGCCATTTCCCTACCCACATCTGCAACTGAACAATTTTCCACCATATGATTTGGCAAGCTTCTGTAAAATCCCCAACTCCAAAAATCTTCTTATCATCTGCAAACTTATTAACCCAGCATCTACATTTTCATCCAAGTCATTTCGCCTTGTCACCAACAGCAGAGCTTCCAGTATGGATCCCTGTGAAACCATCACTAGTTACAGAACTCCAGTCGGAATAACTCCATTGACCACCATCTTCTGTCCTTTATGGCAAGCCAATTCTGAATCCATAGATTCCCATGCATCTTAATATTCTAGGTGAACCTCCCATAAGGGACATTGCCAAATGTCTTACTAAAATCCAAGTAGAAAACATTCGCAATCATCTCCAGGACAACACCTGTGGCCATAGAGGGCATAATGATCTTGGTAAATGTTCCAGAAATTTTATTTCTTATTTCAACAACTTGGGATATCTTCCATCAGGCCCTGGGTTTTATCCACCTTAATGTTGCTTAATTGACCCAAAACTACCTCCTGTTTTATCTTATATAGCCCGGTGTATTTGCACACACCACACTGACATCACTGTCATGTCATCTTTCTTCTTGGTAAATATTATGCAAAGTTCTCATTTAGGACGTCACCAACATCCTCCACCTCTAAGCACATGCTCCCTCCTTTTTCATTGAGTTAGTTATCTTCTTGCTCATGATGTATGCATAGAAGGCCTTGAGATTCTCAAGTCCTAGTTGTCATCGACTTTTCATTGACCTGGCTCCTCTAATTCCCTTCTTATGTTCTTTTCTGGCTTCTTTAAATTCCTCAAGGACTCTGTTGATTTTAATTTCCCAAACCATAAGACCATAAGAACATAAGCTATAGGAGCAGAATTAGGCCATTTGGCCTATCGAGTTTGCCCTGCAATTTCATCATGGCTGATCCAATTTTCCTCTCAGCTCCAATCTCCTACCCTCTCCCCATATCCCTTCCTGCCTTAATCATCCAATAATCTATCAACCTCTGCCTTGAATATACATAAAGACTTGGCCTCCATGGCTCCCTGTGGCAAAGAATTCCACAGTTTCACCACCCTCTTGTTAAAGAAATTCCTCCTTATCTCCATCCGAAAGGACACCCCTCTATTCTGAGGTTGTGTCCTCTACTCTTAGACTCTCTCAGCATTAGAAAACATCCTCTCCACATCCACTCTATCAAGGCCTTTCACCATTCAATAAGTTTCAATTAGATCACCCCTCATTCTTCTGAATTCTTGTGAATACAGGCCCAAAGCTATTAAACGTTCTCTATATGCAAGTCATTCAAATATTTTTGGGAACCTCATTTGAACCCTATCCCGTTTCTGTGCATCCTTTCTAAAATATGGGGCCCAAAACTGTTTACAAGACTCCAAGTGAGGCCTCACCAGTGCTTTATAAAGTCTCAACATTACATCCTTGTTTTCATATTCTAGTCCCCTTGAAATGAATGCTAACATTGCATTTTCTTTCCTTACCACAGACTTAACTACAAATTAACCTTTGGGGAATCCTGTACAAGAACTCTCAAGTCCAAATGCACCTCAGTGTTTTGAATTTTCTATCCATTTAGAAGATAGTTTAACCTTTTATTTCTTCTCCCAAAGTGCATGATCATACACTTCCTGACAGTGTATTTCATCTGCCATTTCTTTGCCCATTTTCCTAATCTCCCTAAGTCCTTCTGTCACCTCTCTACTTCCTCAAGACTGCCTTCTTTTCCATCTATCTTTGTATCACATGCAAGTTTTGGAACAAAGCCATTAATTCCATTATTCAAATCATTGACATATGACTTAAAAAGGATCGGTCCCAACACAGGCTTATGTGGAACACCACTAGTCACTGGCAGCCAACCAGAAAAGGCTTCTTTTATTTGCACTCTTTACCTCCAGCCAATCAGCCACTGCTTTATCCATGCTAGAATCTTCATTGTAATCCATGGGCTTGCAGCTTGTTAAGCAGCCCCATGTGTGGCACCTTAACAAAGACCTTTTGAAAATCCAAGTACACAACATCAACTGATTCTCATTTGCCTATCCTGCTTGTTATTTCCTCAAAGAACTCCAAAAGATTTATCAGGAAAGATTTTCCCTTGAGGAATCCTTGCTGACTACAGCCTATTTTATCATGTACCTCAAGCACCCTGAGACCTCATCCTTAATAATCAGCTCCAACATCTTCCCAACCACTGAGGTGAAACTGATAGGCCTATAGTTTCCTTTCTCCTGCCTCCCTTCCTTCTTGAAGAGTGGAGTGACATTTGACATTTTCCAGTCTTCCAGAACCATTCCAGATACTAGTTATTCTCAGAAGATCATTGCTAATGCCTCCACAATCTCTTCAGCCACCTCTTTCAGAACCCTGGGGTGTAATCCATCTGATCGAAGTGACTTATCTACCCTTAAACTTTTCACTTTCCCAAGAATCTTCTCTCTAGTTATGGTAACTTCATGCATTTCATGACCTCTGACACCTGGAACTTACACCATACTGCTTTCTCTTTGGGATGTATATATCCTATGCCTGCCAAATTGCTTCCAGAAATTCCAGCCATTGCCGCTCTGCTGTCATCCCTGCCAGTGTTCTTTTCCAATCAATTTTTAATAAATCTTCTCTTATGCCTCTGTAATTTCCTTTACTCCACTGTAATACTGATACATCTGACTTTAGGCTTTCCTTCTCAAACATCAGGGAGAATTCAAACATATTATGATCACTTTCCTCTAAGGGTTCTTTTACCTTAAGCTCTCTAATTGATTCCATTCATTGCCCAACACCCAGTCCGTTATAGATGATCCTCTAGTGAGCTCCATCATGAGTTGCTCTAAAAAGCTATCTCATAGGCATACCAGAGATTCCCCCTGTTGGAGTCCAGCACCAATCTAATTTTCCCAATCTATCTGCATATTGAAGTCCTCCATGACTAGAGTAACATTGCCCTTTTGTCATGCATTATCTATCTCTCGTTCTAATTTGTAGGCCACATCCTTACTACTGTTTGTGGATCTTGCGACCCCATCAGGGTCTTTTTATCCTTGCAGTTCTTTAGCTCTATACACAATATTTCAACACCTTCCGACACTATGTCATCTCTTTCTAATGATTTGATTCCACTTTTTACCAACAGAGCAATGCCACTCATTCTGCCTTATTAACTGTCCTTTTGATACAATGTGTATCGTTGGATATTAAGCTCCCAGCTATAATCTTCTTTCAGCCAGGATTCAGTGATGTCTGCAACATCATAACTGCCAATCTGCAACTTTGCTACAAATCCATCTTCCTTATTCCGTCTCCTGTGCTCGTTCAAATATGACACCTTTAGTTCTGTATTCACTCTTTTCGATTTTCTCCACCTTTTATGTTGCGACTAATCCTGTCGAATGCAATTTTGCCCTATCAGCAGCCTCTCCACACTGCACATTGCCTCTGTTAGCAAAGCAGCTACTTCATCTTCAGCACTATAACCTGCCTTTCTTACTTATTGCATTGAAATAGAGACAGCTCAGAGCACTAGTTGCACCAGGCTCAACCTTTTGATTTCTAACTTAGAGGTCTTAGCAACATCTGGCTGCGCAACCTCTCCACTAACTGCTCTGGTACTCTGGTTACCATCCCCCTGCAACTCCAGCTTAAACCCCACTGTGCAACATTAACACACCTTCCCTCTAGGATGTTAGTCTCCGTTCAGTTCAGGTGAAAGCCATCCCTCTATACAGGTCCCACCTGCCCTGGAAGAGAGCCCAATGATCCAAAAATCTTATGCTCTCCCTCCTGCATGAACTCCACGGCCACGTATTGAATTGTATAATCTTCCTAGTTTTGGCCTCAGAAGCACGTGGTATGAGTAGAAATCCTGAGCCCACTATCCTAGTGTTCCTGCCCTTTAACATAGCACCTAATTCCCTGCACTCCCTGTGCAGAACTATGTCACTGTCCTACACATATCATTGATACCTACATGGACCACAACCTCTGTCTGCTTGCCCTCTCACTTAAGAATGCTGAGGACTCGATTTGAGACATCCTGGACCCTGGTACCTGGCAGGCAACATACCATACAGGAATCTCCTTCTCACCCATAGAATCTCCTGTCCGTTCCCTTAACTAACAAATCCCCTATCACCACAGCATGCCTTTTCTCTCCCCTTCTCTTCTGAGTCACAGAGGCAGACTCAGTACCAGAGACCCAAACACTGTGACTTTCCTCTGTTAGGTCATTTCCCCTCGACTGTATCCAATCTGTTGTTGAGGGGGATGCCCACAGGTGTACTCTGCACTGGCTCCTGAACCCCATTTCCCTTCTTGACTGTCACCCAGTTTCCTGTGATTCAGTGATAATTACCATTCTATAAGTCATATCCATCACCCCTTCAGCCTTCCGAATCACCTGGAGTTCATTCATTTCCAGCTACAAATCCTTCACATGCTTTGTTAGAAGCTGCAGCTGGATGCATTTCTCGCAGTTGTAGTCATCACTGGAGGTCTCCCTGCCTTCCCACATCCCACAAGAGGAGCATTCAGCTATTCTGCCTGGCATTCTGCTGTCCTAGCTGAGCAGATATGAAGAAGGGAAGAGAAAAAAAAGACTTAATCCGAATTTCTCTCTTTTTTGCCTTCTCTGACTGAAGCATCTCTTTGCTAAAACCTTAAATAGCTGAAGCCTGAAAGTCACCACTCTGACTGTGTCCACTGTAATGATGGCCACTGCACTAGCCCCTGCCATCTTTCAATTTGCTCTTGTTTATCAATCGCAAACGCCGATCGGCCAATGGTCAAAGTTCTTCATCGCTGTACCGACCGTTGCTGCCTTTTCTACTTGGGCAGTGGGCCTGATTGAAGTACCCTCCTCTCAAAACCATGTCTTGATAGCCACTGGTTAAAGTTCTTTATGCAAACTTTATGTCAACCTCCTTTTTCTTCTGGAATAAATTAACCATATCTCTTAACATTCCCTTGTTCCTTTACCTTGCCACTCTTGTCCTTCCTTCTTACTGGAACATACAGTACCTGTTCAGTACTCTTTGCACATGGTCTTTAAACACTCTACACATGTCAGGTATGGATCTGCCACAAAACAGCTATTCTTAATTAACACTTTTAGTTCCTGGCTGATGCCCTCACGATTTCACCAGCTCCAGATTGACACTCTTCTGCAAAATCTATAACTGTTCCCTAGCTGTTCCTAAAAGGTCAAGTCCATTTGGCAGAGTTCATTTCCCAACATCAGGTTCAGTATAACTCCTCCTCCACAGATTGCCACATGGCCTTCTTTGCAATGTAGCTACAGTGATCCTGATTCTTCAGAGCAAGATGTTGTCAGCATCAGCTGTGTTTCTCTCTCCATTGAATGTTGACTTGGATCACCTTTAAATCTTATTCTTCTCACCTTAAACTCGCGACTTCCTGTTTTTGAAACTCCTATGGGTGACATGGTAGTGGGTAGCAGGATAGCCTAACAGTTGGTGCAATGCTATTACAGTGCCGGTGATCTAGGTTCAATTCTGCTGCTATCGGTAAGGATTTTGTATGTTCTCCTCGTGACCATGTGGGTTTCCTCTGCATGGTCCGATTTTCTCCCACATTCCAAAGTTGTATGAGTTAATAGCTTCATTGGTCATATGGGTGTAGACTGTAGAAAAACACAGCACCATACATGATGTTGTGCTGATCTTTTAACCTTTTCCAAGATCAATCTATCTCTTCCCTCCTGCATAGCCTTCAGTCTCTTTGTTTTGACCCTCAACAACAATGGGTTAGGAAAACGGATTATCATTGTTTCTGTTCCCAGTTGCTGAAAGGTGATCCCTGCAGAAAATTGCCCATGCAGGTTCTAGCTTGAAAATAGGGTTGCAATGGACATTCAATTAACAGCCTATGCTGTGACCAGGGTCCGGGGGGTTGGGGGGCGGGGAGGGAAGATCTCTTCACATAATTGTTAGATAATGGCACAAGTTAATAATATGGTGGTTTGCAATGATCTGCCCTGTTGAGGAGTGAGATGAGCTGTGGAGAAGATGAAAAAAAAATTACTCTTGAAAAGGCCTCACTGAACAATCTGTGTACTGTGAGGAGAACAGCCCGAGTATTTTGATCTTATGATGATATTATTGCCGGGGGTGTCAGAAATGCACCAACTGCATAGGTGAAGAAGCAGACAGCGATAATCTTCCACAAGTGCCAGTGTATCTAGTATATTTCCCCAATCTCACTAAAAGACTAAATGACATTTACAAATGGATTTCACACTTTTCTATATCATCATTACATTGATTTTTCCAATTTCCGGTAATTTTTCCCCTCCACCCTTCTCTCTTCTTAATTTCCTTACTCTGGCCTCTGACCTCTCCTCATCAGCTGCCTATCACCTCCGCCTAGGTCCCCTCTTCCCTTTCTCCTATGGTCCACTCTCCTCTCCTGCTCTTAATTTTCCAATCCACCTGGCTTCACCTATCACCTTCTATAAAACCATAAGGCATCGACGCAGAATTAGGCCATTTGGCCCGAGTCTGCTCTGCACTTCATCATGGCTAATCCAATTTTGCTCTCAGCTCCCATCTCCTGCCTTTTCCCCTTATCCCTTCATGCCCTGACCAATCAAGAATCTAGCTATCATTCATCCCCACCCCCACACCCCCATCTTTTTATTCTGGCATCTTCCCCTGTCCTTTCCAGTCCTGAAGAAGGGTCTCGGCCTGACACGTTGTCTGTTTGTTCATGTTTATGGATGCTGCCTGGCCTGCTGAGTACCTCCAGAATTTTGTGTATACTGCTTCGGTTTTCCAGCATCTGCAGAATTTCTTGTGTTTATAACCTGAATTGTTTTCTCAGGAGCAGCAGAAGCTGAAGGGAAGTTTATAAAATTATGAGGGGCATAAATAGACAGCAGGTATCTTTTCCCCAGTATAAAAATGTTTAATACTGGAAGGAATGCATTTTAGGTGAGAAGGGGAAATATTGAAGAGAGATACGCGGGGCAAGAATATTTGCTTACGTAAGTGAGAGAAATGCACCATCATGAGGAGCAGTGGAGGCAAATATGATGGAGGCATTTAAGAAGCACAGAGAGGCACACAAATGTGCAGGGAATGGAGGGATATGGACGTTGTTTAGGTAGAATGTGTTAGTTTAGTGAGGCATTTCATTATTAGTTTAAATGGTTTGGCACAGCACTGTGAGCCAAAAGGCTGGTTGCAGTGCTGTATTAATAATCTCTGTAGTTGGGTATGTTCTAACTTTAGAAAACTTTGGTCAGACTTCAGCTGGAATACTGTGTGGTGTTCGGATCAGCACTCTGTAAGAAGGGTGACTGCGCTGAAGAAGATGCAGAGTAGATTCTCCAAGATGTTACTTGGGGTGGTGCGTTTTGGTTCTGAGGAGAGACTGGGTCTGTTTACCTTGGAACAGAGAAGGTTATGACAAGCCATTATTGAGCTTTATAAAATTGAGAACAGATCAGATTGATTGCAGTAACTTCTGCCCATTATTAGAAGTGAATAAAACTCGAGGTTGAGGGTGAGGAGTACAGGATTTAGAGAGCATTTCAATTTCAGATTTTCACCATGAGATCGATGAGTACCCGAAACACACTGCGTGAGAGAGCGGTGGAATCAGATTCGCTGATAACATTTAAGAAGTGTCTAGATGGCCCTCAGTCATTCTTCATCATTGTTGGTCTGTTTGTGCAGTGAGAGTGACTCCAGGGGCTGTGTTATGTGCTTTGTGTGAAATATGGGAAGTCTGGGAGTCCTCCAGACTCCCAGATAACCACGACTGCACCAAATGCACCAAGCAGCAGCTACTCAGAAACAGGTGAAGGAATTGGAGCTGCAGATTTGGCTCAAGAGGGAAAATAGGAGGGGGAGACCCTAGGTTGCCGGAGGCAGGTACCTGTGAGACAGTCAGGAAAAGGAAAGGAAATGGGCAGCCAGTGCAGCGTAATCTTGTGGTTGTTCCCCTCAATAATAAGTATACTACTTCAGATACTGTTGAGGGGTGACCCACCAGAGGGAATCTGCTGTGACTAGGTCACTAACACCGACTCTGTGTGTGGCTCAGAAGGGTAGGGGGAGAAGAGGACTGCAGTAGTGATAGAGGATTCCATAGCTAAAGGAGTAGACAAGGGATTCTGTGGGCTTGAAAAAAGACACACTAATGGTATGATGCCTCCAAGGTGCCAGGGTCAGGGTCATCTCAGATCATGTCTTTGGCATTCTAAAGGGGGAGAGTGAGCAGCCAGAAATCGTGGTACATATTGGCATCAATGAAATAGAAAGGAAAAGGGAGGAGGTCCTGAAGAGAGAATTTGGGGAGTTAGGTAGAAAGCTGAAAAGTGGCTCTTCCAAGGTAATAATCTTTGGATTGCTACTTGTGCCACACATCAGTGAGGGTAAGGATAGGATGATTCAGCAGCTGAGGAACCAGTACATGGGGCAGGGTTTCAGATTTGTGGATCACTGGGATCTCTTCCGGGGAAGGTATGACCTGTACAAAAGGGACAGGTCACACCTGAACACAATATCATTGCAGAAAGGTTTGCTAAAGCTATTGGGTGTGGTTTAAAATCATTTATCAAAGGAATAGGAACCAAAGTGATTGGGCTGGGAAAGGGGAAGATGGTATACAAGCAGATACAGTGTGTGGTGAGGATGGACAAGCAGATGACAAGGCAAACTTGCAGTCAGTTGGATGAGCTCCAGTGTGACATATGGACACAATTGAAAAGGGTGATGAATACAGGACTGAAGGTTTTATATTTTAAGGCACCCAGCAAACCAAATAAGGTAGATGATCTTGTAGCCCAGTTTGAGACTGGCAGGTATGAGGTTGTGGGCATCACTGATTTGTGGCTGAAAGAAAATCATAGTTGGGAGCTTAACATTCAAGGATGCACATTGTATCAAAAGGACAGGCAGGTAGGCAAAGGGGTTGGAATAGCTCTGTTGGTAAAAAGAAGATCAAACCCTCAGAAAGAGGTGACACACTGTAGTACTGGAAGATATAAAACCCTTGTGGATAGAATTAATAAAATGCAATGGAAAAAAGCCCTGATGGGAGTTATGTACAGGCCTCCAAGTAGTAGCCAGGATGTGGGCTACAAATTATAATCAGGAATACAAAAAGCTTGTCAAGAGGGCAATGTTATTATAGACATGGGGGATTTCAATATGCAGATAGATTAGGAAAATCGGATTGGTGCTGGATCCAAGAGAGAGAAATTGCAGAGTGCTTACAAGATGAAGTTTTAGATTAGCTTGTGGTTGAGCCCAGTAGGAAAACAGCAATTTTAGAGTGTGTTGTGTAATGAACTGGATTTGACTAGGGAACTTAAGGTAAAGGAACCCTTAGGAAGCAATGATCATAATTTGATAGAATTCACCCTGCAATTTGAAAGGGAGAAGTTAAAGTCAGATGCATCAATATTACAGTAAAATAATGGGAATTACAAAGGCACAAGAGAGGACCTGTTCAAAATTGATTTGAAGGAGCCACTAACAGGAATGGCGGCAGAATAGCAATGGCTGAACTTTCTGAGAGCAACTTTGAAGGTGAAGAATGGATCCATCACAAAGAAGTATTCTAAAGGCAGGACATCACAGCCATGGCTGACAAGGGATGTCAAAGACAGCATAAAAGCAAAAGAGAGGACATATAATACAGCAAAAATTAATGGGAAGTCATAGGATTAAGAAGCTTTTAAAAATCAACAGAAGGTAACAAAAAAGCTATATAAGTAGGATGAATGAGGTGAAATATGAAGGTAAACTAGTCAATAATATCAAAGAAGATACCAAAAGTGTTTCCAGATATATAAAGAGTAAAAAAGAGGCGAGAGTAGAAATTGGACTGCTGGAAAATTACCCTGGAAGTGTAATAGTGGGGGACAAGGAAATGGCAGACAAACAGAATAAGTATTTTGCATCAGTATTCACTGTGGAAGACTCCAGTAGTATACTGGAATTTCAAGAATGTCAGGGAACGGAAGTGAATGCAGCTGCTTTTACTAGGGAGATGATGCTTGAGAAGCTGAAATGTTTGAAGTACACAGGTCACCTGGACAGATGAACTACACCTGAGGGTTCTGAAAAAGGTAGCTGAAGATATTGTGGAGGCATTAGTAATGACCTTTCAAGAATCTAGATTCTGGTATGGTTCCAAAGGACTGGAAAATTGCACATGTCACTCCGTTGTTAGAGAAGGGAGGGAAGCAGAAGAAAGAAAATTATAGGCCAGTCAGACTGACTTTAGTGGTTGGGAAGATGTCGGAGTCAATTGTTAGATATGAGTTCTCAGGGTACTTGGAGGCACATGATAAAATAGGCCAAAGTCAACATGATTTCCTTAAGGGAAAATCTTGCCTGGGAAATCTATTGGAATTCTTTGAGGGACCAAAGAAAATCCGAGTATGTCATGTACTTGGATTTTCAGAAGGCCTTTGACAAGATGCCACACATGAGACTGCTTAACAAAATAAGAGCCCATGGATTTACAGGAAGGATACTCGCCTGGATAGAGCATTGGCTGATTGGCAAGGGGCAAAGAGTGAGAATAAAGGGTTTTTTTTCTGGTTAGCTGCATGTGACTAGGCCAGTGATGTTGTGGGGATGGAACTGGACTCGCTCACGGTGGTGTCTGAAAAGAGAATGCTGTCTAAGTTGCATGCCATCTTGGTCAATGTCTCCCATCCGCTACATAGTGTACTGGGTGGGTACAGGAGTACATTCAGCCAGAGACTCATTCCACCGAGATGCAACACAGAGCTTCATAGGAAATCATTCCTGCCTATGGCCATCAAACTTTACAACTCCTCCCTTGGAGGGTCAGACACTCTGTGCCGATAGGCTGGTCCTGGATTTATTTCATAATTTACTGGCATAATTTGCATATTACTACTTAACTATTTATAGTTCTATTACTATTTATTATTTATCATGCAACTGTAATGAAAACCAATTTCCCGCTGGGATTAATAAAGTATGACTATGACTATGACTAGAAGTTTTGGCCAATGGGATAAATACTGAAGGGAGTCACTGGCCAGCATGGACTTGGTGGGCCAAATGGCCTATTTGCAAGCTGCATGATTCATTTAACTCTTCATTCCTGTCAAATTCTTGTCTCTCCCCATCTGAGACCTCAGTCCACATGACCACTCCACGTGATCCACAGTGACAAGGCTGGCAGGAGAATCACCTTGTGCACAATTGAGCTTCAGTACAAGGGTTGGGGGTGTGCACACATGGAGCTGGTGAAGGTACTTCAGTCAGCACACCTCTGCCTCTTGTTTCTGTCACAGATTTATTAACCCTGTTCAAAAGGTCACTGGTGCAGTACTTAAGTAAAAATGGAGAAAAATTATCTAGAATCCAAAGTAACCTCTGTATATCTGGAGAGGCCTTCAGATTCAGATGGGATTTGAAGATTATTTTAATGTTGAAAAGCTGCCTTTGGCCTTTTCTCACAGACCTGAGAGAGATATCCTGTTTCAGCTGAATGTGCAACGAATGAAAAAGACTGAGGCTTGGCAACATGACTTATGACAAGAAGCTGCAACGCCAACACATCCACAATGTACCTGGGAATACAAATCAGTTCATCTGCAAGTTGTTGTACTGATTAGCAAACTGTGGACCATGGAGAGCAGGATAAAGTGCATCTGCAGTGTCTTGTCTCTCCTTGTTCATAATCACCGAAATTTACCCACAATCACACAGGACCCCATTCCCCATTTGTGTGGTGTTCCACATTTCCCATATGCCACCTCAAAGCTTTAGTCCATCTCCTGACGGGTGGACGGAAAAAGAACAAATGCAAACAATGAAACAGCACCTCTTATTCCCCTCTTATTCCAGATGTGTAGGCTAAAATCTGACAGCTCTGAATTCTGCAGTTTAGCTAAACCAATTTCCTTCTGTCCCTTTTATTTTTCCTCCTGATCTACCCAGTTCCTCCTCCACACACCCACTGTTCCAGTCCCCATCTCGTCTCTTCTCCCCACCCCACCACCCTTTCTACTCCACCGCTCCACCTGCTCAGCATACCTCCATTATTTAGTCCAATCTCCGCCTTCCTTTCCTATCATAATCCATCACCATTAGACCCTTGTCACCTCCACCTATCACCATTCAATCCTTGTCACTACTTCTCTTCCTTTCACCATTTGCTTATCATTCCTCCTCATCTGGATCCACCTGTCATCTGCCAGCTCTTGCAACACCACCCTCGCCTCCTTATACCAACTATCACCACTCTATCCTGTAGTCCAGATGAAGGGTCACATCCAGAAAAGCCATATCCCTCCCACCGATGCTACGCAACCAACTCAGTTCCACCGGCAATTTGATTTTTTTTACTCCAAATTCCAGCATCTGCAGACTTTACAGATGATCTGTCCTGGCACCAGCATGAATGCGTCATTACAAAGAAGGCATGGAAGCGCATATACCTTCTTAGAAGTTTATGCATATCACCAAATACTTTGACAAACTCCTATAGATGCACAGTGGAGAGATTCCTGACTAGTTGCATGGAAGCACCAATAACTATGAATGGGAAAGCCTACAAAATATAGAGAATACAACCCAATCCCTCGCAGGGAAAACCTTCTCATCACTGAGCACATCTACAAGGAATGCCACCACAAGAAAGCAGCATCTATCATCAAGGACACCCATCTTCCAGGCCATACCTTTTTCTCACTACTACCGTCAGGCAGGAAGTAAAGGAGACTTAGGTTCCACACCACCAGGTTCAGGGGCAGTTTTTATCCTTTGGCCACCAGATTCCTGAACTAGCGTGGATAACTACACTCACCCCAAAAATGATCTGCTCCACAATCTTTCAACTCACTTACAACATATGTACTCAATATTATTTATTTATTATTATGCACGTTGGTTTCTTGTCACCTTTGTGTGTAGTTTTTCATTGATTCTACTGTTTTTTTTTATATCCACAGTGAATTCCCACCAGAAAATTAATCTCAGGGTAGTATTTGGATATATATATACACATATTTTGATAATAAATACACTCCGATCTTCGCACTTGCCCTGCAGTGACAGGACTTGCTGCAGAAATGCCTTGCGCACAATAAGGCTTCAGTGCCGTGTGTGATGGCTGGGAGTGTGCTCACACAGAATTGGTGCAGCCCCTTCACTCAGCAAACCTGTGTCTCACTTCTGTCACAGGTTTATTACTCCTGTAGAATAGTCCTCTGCTGCAGTTCTTAAGTGAAAAAAAAGGTAAATTTATATGGAAGGCAAAGTAACTGCATCCAAGTGAGGCCTTTGGATTTAGATGGGATTTGAAGTATATTTTAATGATTGCAAAGCTACCTTTGGTCTTTTCCCACAGACCTGAGAGAGACATCCTGCTTCAGGTGAACGTGCAACAAATGAAAGAGACTGAGGTTTGGCAATATGACTTCTGACAAGAAGCTACAAAGCCAACGCATCCACAATGTACTTGAGAATGCAGATCAGTTCATCTGCAAGCCACCATGCTGATTAGCAAAGTGTGGAGCATGAAGAGCAGGATAAAATGCATCCGCAGTTCCTCATCTCTCCTCCTTCATAATCACAGAACTTCACTCACAATGGCACAGGAACCATCCCCCATTTGTATAGTGTTCCACATTTCCCATATGCCACCTCAAAGCCTTAGTCCTTCTCTTGGCAAGCAGTTTGACAAAGAACAAATAGAGCTCTTCTTATTCCATGTGTAGCCTACAATCCAATAGCATGAACACTAAATTCTCCAGTTTCAGATAAACTACACTCCTTCTGTCCCTTTTCTGTCTCCTCCTGTTTTACCAAGTTCCTCCTCCACACACCCGCTGCCTCAGTCCACATTGTCCCCCTCCACCCTCTCCATCTGTCGCTCACCCACACACTTTTTCTACTGGGTCAACTCCACCTTCTATTCCTACCATCCCAGCCCATGTCACTTATTCGGTTCCAAGCTCCACCTTCCTTCCTATCATAATCCATCACCTGCAGACCTTTGTCATCCAATCTTTATCCAATCCTTGTCACTCTTTCCCCACCTTTTTCCACCATTTGCTTATCACCCCTCCTCACCTCCATCCACCTATCACTTGCCAACTCTTGTGCCCACCCCACTTCTTCAGACCAGCTCCATCTTGAAGTCTAGATGAAGGGTCTCAACCAGAAATGTGAAATAGCTAATTCCCCCCACGTTGATGCTGCTCAACTTGTAATGAATATTTACTATCTGGACCAGAGGGGTCTTCATTTTGGCCAGGCACAACTTTGTCAACAGAGCAGATGCCACTTTTAACGTGTTGTTTTTTCAGTAAGTTAAACTTGCAAACAATATTCTTTGTTTAGCTTCTTATTGTAAACGCGAGCCAGTCTTTGGATCTTTATGTAAATGACAAGCAATAGTCAGTTTGAAGTTGAAAGGACAGGTTTGCAAACAGATACACTGTCTATTGAATGCAGGATGCTGGTTCTCGGCACTTAAGCTGACTTCTCAAGAGTTACAGTGTGAGACAATGGGGCTATTTAATTGGGCTTGTTTCAAATCAGGCAAACAGTCTGTGATTTAGTTGAATGAAGCATACAGACCAAATTGATAATATTACTTAGCATTTCAAATGGCTGATCTGTTAATAGATGGAAAGTTTGTATGCTCAAAGAGTTAGCTTCACAGCATTATTTGTGGGAATCTGGAAACTGTCTCAAAGAAGCTTTTCAATCATTTGTATAAAAAGTGTGCCTTGAAAAATATCATATACCGTACATGTGAAGTAACCCAAATGGCAGAAAAACAGTACACATGCGGAGAGCAGCTCAGGCTTATTAGAAATGATTAAAGAACATCAAGCAGAAAGGCAGAAAGACAGAAAGATAGGGTGAGTAGAATCTATTCCTCTGCCTTTGAATTCTGCAACAGATGATTCATTCATCTGCATTGTTGGTATGTCTTCATATCTTAGGAACTGTATCTGTGTTTTGGCAGTCCTTTGTGTTTTAAAAACTGTTTGTAATTTGGAAAGGTTTCAAAAATGAAAATCCTCTAAGGTTTAAATGTGCTTTAAGAGTTTTGTCCAGATTTAAATGCGTATCACAGAAAAATGATATGTGTTTAAACTACTTTGGTAGCTGGAACTATCTCCTCTTTGGTGGAGGGAGGGGATACACACCTCAAATAAAGCGTTTTGGCAGCTAAACTCACCATTAAAGATAAACAGGGAAGTGAACAAGTTTTGAAGAATAGGCAATTACAGTATAATCTCCTTTTTGTGAGCATACCCATAGCTATATCATGGAGGGCTTAATACCTTCACTTGAGTTTAGAACTTCATACATCACCACAAACCCACTCATTCCACCATCAGTTTTTTTTTGCTCTAGTCTCCAGCATCTCAGACTCTTGTGTCTCTGATGAAAATGAACTGTTGACGAGTTTCGTTCTGTACACAAGTTTGTGTGTAAACCATAACACCTTCATGATATTGTGAATGAAGTCACAGAAGAGACTGAGTTAAATCTATGAATGCTACTATATTATTCAGGTGATTTCCTTTCATTCATTGTTTCACATTTCAAACTGGGTGATCTGCAGTTGAAATCTGAAAATCTGGATTCATTTTCTGTTCAAATTCTTTATATTAATTTTATGACCCTGACAGAATCAGGTTGGATATCACTGACATACAGTATATCATGGTGTGACATACAGTATATCATGGTGTGACATTTATTGCTTTGTGTCAGTGCTACGGTGCAATACAAAAATAAATATACATATAAATTGAATAACTGGAGAAAAAAAGAGAGTAAAAATAGTGATGAAGTGTATAGGACAATAAGATATAGGAGCAGAATTAGGCCATTTGGCCCATTGAGTCTGCTGATCCAGTTTTCCTCTCTGCCCCAATCTCCTGCCGTCTTCCTGTATCTATTCGCGCCCTGACCAATCAAGAATCTATCAGCCTCTGCATTAAATATAAATATTAAACATAAAGACATGGCCTCCACAGCTTCATGTGGCAAAGAATTCCATAGATTCTCCACTCTCTGTCGAAAGAAATTCCTCTTTATCTCCACTCCAAAAGGACTCCCTTCTATTCTGAGGATGTGTCCTCCCTCTGGTCTTAGACTCGCCCACCATAGGAAACATCGTCTCCACATCCACTTAAGGCCTTTCATCATTTGATAGATTTCAAACAGGTCACCTCCTCATTCTTCTGAATTCCAGTGAATACAGGCCTAGAGTCAACAAATGCTCTTCATATGACAAGCCATTCAATCCTGGAATGATTTTTGTGAACCTCCTCTGAACCCTCTCCAGTTTCAGCACATCCTTTCTAAGATAAGGAGCCAAAAAATGCTCACAATACTCCAAGTGAGGTCTCAACAGTGTTTTATTAAGTTTCAATATTATACCCTTGCTTTTGTATTCTAGTCTTCTTGAAATGAAAGCTAAAATTACATTTGCCTTCCTCACCACAGACTCAACCTGCAAATTAACCATTAGGGAATCCTGCACAAGAAATCCCCAATTCCCATTGCACCTCCATTTTTTCTCCATTTAGAAAGTAGACAACACTTTCATTTCTTCTACCAAAGTGCATGACGGTATATTTCCCAACACTGTGTTCCAACAGCCATTTCTTTGCCCATTCTCCTAATATGTCTCTTTCTGTAGCCTCCCTACTTCTTCGAAACTACGTGCCCCTCCATCTATCTTCATATCAGCTGCAAACTTTGCAACAAAGCCATCAATTCCATCATCCAAATCATTGATACATAACATAAAAAGAATTGGTCCCAACGCTGTATCAACACACTGCTGCCATTTATCCTCAGGCCGTGGACCTCATTGAAGTCACCTCTTCTCAAAGGTTCAGTTGTCCAGACTGGCTGCTGGTCAAAGCTCTTTTTCCCTATTGTCTGCTCAGAAATGTGATGGTGGAGGAAAAGAATCTGTTCCTAAAGCATTGAATTTATGTCTTCAGACTCCTGTACCTCCTCCCTGATGGTAGCAATGAAAATAGCGCATGTCCTGGGTGATGGGGGTCCTTAATGATGGATGCCACCTTTCTGAGTCATCACCATATTGCAGATGAAGTACCGATGCCCAAAACTAATAACTTATAAAGGTAAGAAGCACATTTTATAAAAAGATATTTAGCGACGTTTTGGCAAGCAACTTGATAATGTTCACCTTTTCAGTTCTCACCTGTTGCTGTGTACACAGTGAGCTTACATCATGGAGATTGCTAACAGTCACATATTACTCAGCAGACAGTGCAGCTCCATTTCTCTGCAAGTGCACAGGGCCCCAGGGCTTCCATGAAAAGGCAGCTGAGCCAGCAGCACACACACTAATGTAGCAACATTCAAGACAGAATATCACAGACCTCAATGACATGTGTGGTGCAATGTGCTGTAATTTAGGGAAACACAGCCAATGAGATCACAATAAATCCATGTAAACAGCTATGTGGAAATGATGATATTGTTGATGTTGTTTCAGAAACAAAATACTTGTCAGTGTAAAATGAAAATAACTGAGTTCTGGCCAAGGGGTCTTGGACTTCAAATGTTAACTCAATTCCTCCCTCCAAAGATGATATATGACCTGCCAAGTGTTTACGCATTTTGTTTAAATGTCAAAATTACAAAAATTGTTTTTTTCTACACTTTCATGGAAACTCATGGATCTTCTCTGAAAATAGTGTTTGGCATTCAACTTAGGCCAACCATCTCCAAATGCATTATGCCTGTCAATACCAAACTCTATCAGTTTCACACCAAGCCCTGGGATGATAGAGAGGGTGTTTTTAAACACTGATCCCAGAAAGCACGGATCTGAAACCAATACATGCACCCTGCTTTCTCTCCTAAATGGCTCCTCTTCATTCTTTTGCCTCGAATACAGCCATGTTCAAATGTTGTTTTTCTGCATCAACGTAAACATATTTTTCATACCTCATATCTCACCTCCATTACTTTCCTCTCCCTCCCTGTATGTGACTCTTTCCCACCTGTCTATCAGATCTTTTTCATTCCATTTGCCATTAACCCATGTTAAGGGCTAAATTAGAGTGGTCAAATAATACACCAAGTCTGCATTTCTTTGGGTTGTGGGAGGAAACTGGATCATTCAGGGAACCCACACGGTTACAGCAAATCTTCGCACGGGCAGCAACTCCGCAAAAGGGTTATCGAAAAACACAAGTCAGGAGATGGATACAAGAAAACTTCTAGGTCACTGAATATCCATTGGATTCCAGTTAAGTTAATCGTCAAGAAATGGAAAGAATATGACACAGCTGGAAATCTGCCTAGAGTAGGCCGTCCTCAAAACCTGAGAGGCAGTGCAAGAAGTGGACTGGTGAGGGAGGCCACCAAGAGACCTATGATAACTCTGGAAGAGTTACAAGATTCAGTGGCTGAGATCAGAGAGACTGCGCATGCAACAGCTGTTGCCCAGCTGCTTTACCAGTTGCAGGTTTATGGGAGAGTGGTAAAGAGAAAGCCACTGTTGAAAAAAAACTCATGAAATCTCTGCTAGATTTTGCCAGAAGGCATGTGGGGGACTCTGAAATCAGATGGAAGTAGCCTGATGAAAACAAAATTGAGTTTTTGACCATCAGACTAAACACTATGTTTAGCATAAGCCAAACACTGCACATCATCAAAAACACCATTGCAACTGTGAAGCATGGTGGAGGCTGCATCATGCTGTGGGGATGCTTCACCCTAGCAGTCCTTGGAAGGCTTGTGAAGGCAGAGGGTAAAATGAATGCAACAAAAGATAGGGAAATCCTGGAGAAAAACCTGATACACTCTGCAAGAGGACTGCAACTTGAGAGAAGATTTGTTTTCCAGCAAGACTATGACCCCAAGCATAAAGCCAAAACTACACAGGATCAGCTTAAAAACAACAAAATTAATGCCCTGGAGTGGCCAAGTTAGAGTCCAGACCTCAATCCAATTGAGAATTTGTGGCTGGACTTGAAAGGAGCTGTTCACTCACAATCTCCAAGCAATCTTTTGAGCAGTTTTGTATAGAAGAGTGGGAAAAATTACAATGCCCAGATGTGCAAAGCTGATTGAGACCTATCCACACAGACTTAAGTCTGTAATTTCTGCCAGGTGCATCTAATAAATACAGATGAAAGGGGTGAGTAATTATGCAGTCAATTATTCTGAGTTTAATAATTGTAATAAATTTAGACCAATTTTTAGAAATTTGTTTTCACTTTGACACAGAAGAGTCTTTTCTGTTGATCAATGTTAAAAAAAAGCCAGATTAAATCCATTGTGATTCAATGTTGTAAAACAATAAAACATGAAAACTTCCAAGGGAGGGTGAATACTTTTTATAGGCACTGTACTAATGAGAATATCCTCTTCATATCCCCTCTATACAAACCTTTCAGAATGAAGTGTCCTCCTCTGGGATTCCCTCTCATCCTTCTGATCCAGTACAGACTCAGAGACATCAAATTTTCCAGACCTTCGTCAAAAGAGGGAGTTCTTGAAATGGAGGGCGGAGCTTAGGATGATGGCACCTAATGGTGACTCCTTCGCTTGCATTTTTGGAAACAGCTTTATTTCTATCTTTATCATCTCTTTTTTTTTAACCTTTTCAGGGTTCTTTTGAAGACCCTGACTTGGAGTTACATGCTGACTTTGGTTCTTTGCGGAAATGGGACCTGCTCTCAAGGCCTCAGAACCGGCCGCTTTTCGATATGCCAAGGATGCAGCCTGAAAGACTAATGCGTCTTCAAGGTGCCGGATTTCCACAGTTCTAGAGTCGGGCTGATTCGCTGTTGGTGCCGCTGCCTGATGATTCATGGAAGTATACGGAAGATTGAAAGCAGCGAGCTGACTGCTGGCTGTGTGCTCAGAGACCCGAGTTCCTTGGGCATAGAGCTCAGGAAAAGCGATGCTACAAACTTTTAACATCTTAAATCGGCAAATTGTTTTGTTATGTGTCCCCTCGCATTGTGAAATGGGGACACCTCTTTTTCCCTTATTCGGGAGAGAGAGAGCCTGTGGAACGTTGAATTACCAGGTGAACGAGTAGTCTTTGGGATACTGCAAGTCGGTGCTATAAATGATGCTTTGCTGCATGCTTGAGAGCTCGCTGGAGGGTGTAGATGCTTTTTTGCTTTTGGGGGGTGGAGGGGGTCATTGCCTTGCTGTTGTTTATGCATGGGAGGGGGATGCTAGGGGGCTTAATAAGTAACTGTCATTCATTCTTTGGGGCACTCCTCTGTTTTTTTGTGGATGTTTGTGAAGAAAAAGAAGTTAGGATGTATATTGTATACATTCGTCTGACAATAAATGTACCTATTGAAACTTATTGAAATGTAATATAAGGTTACAAGGAGCAGGATAATCCAGATATCTCTTGCCTCTGTTCAATCATTCCATAACATCATCGCTGATTCGCCTCAGCAGCTCTTTCCCGCACTGACCTCACGTGATTTAATTCCCTTAAATTGGATTCTTAACCTGACAATCTATTGTTTACCTGCACTTTACATTATCTGTAGCTGTTTGTCACTTTATTCTACATTGTTATTGTTTCACCTTGTGCTGTGTAATGATCTGATTTCTATGAACAGTATGTAAGATCAGTGTTTACTGTATCTCAGAATATGTGACAATAATAAACTAATTCCATTTCCACTTCCAAGAATCTATCTCATCATGGCCTTGCACCTTATCTTCTACTTGCACCGCACTTTGTAACTGTAACACTTTATTCTACAGTCTGTTATTAATTTACCTTTGTACTACCTTCATATACTCATGTGATTGATGCAAAATTAAGTTTTATAGTATTTAGGTACATGTGACAATAAGAAAACCATCTTAAGTTGGGCATTGGAGAGATGGATCTGAGGAAGTTGAGGGGAATGCCACTTGACCTTAGGATCATTGGTTCTGTTGGATGAAGAAGTTGACTGGATGCAATGTTCCTGCTTCCACAAATGAATCTACTATCAAATGGAAGATCTAACCCTGGGACTTAGTGGGAGGCCACAGACCACCTACATGGGGCAGCCTGAGGAGAGCTGATGAAGGTTCTCCTGAGGTTACCTAGGAGGGGGCTGGGGACTGGTGGCTCCGGGTGGTACAACGGCTGAGATTGGATCGGAATGAGGGAAGGGGAAGACAACTGAAGAGTGACTCCTGAAGATGAAGAGCCACAACAATTGGCAGGCAGCTTCATTTCTGAGCGAGAAAGAGTGTGAAGACCTAGTATATGGACATTGAGTAGCGAGAGGGACAGAGTGCAGGTGTTCAAACCTAGAAGGGAAGGAAGAGAGAATGGACTAACTGGGAAGGAAGTGAGGGAAGGGTGAGGGACAGGACCAAGGGAGTGAGGAAACTGAAGGCGACAATGATAGGAGAATTGTCAGAGGTAGTGAGAGAAGAGAGAGGGATCAGGGTGGGGGGTGAGTTAGGGAAAGAAGCTGAGCAGAAGTGTATGGGTGACTATATTTCTGTGCTTACAGAGTGATGGGTCTGATTATGTCTGTATATTCAGAGTATGTGTATGCCCATGTGCAAGTATATATGTGTGTACATGTGATGTGCTTCTGTAAGACTTCAGTCTTCATTGCAGCTGGGGTTGCAATGGCCACCTCACCTCCAAGGTATCTCAGACAAGCACCTCCCAATCCTCGGTAGAGGCAAGGCATTGGCCACACTAAGGTCTTTCCCAATGATCCGATCCCGATACCTGGGTAAGGTTCAGCAGCGTGTAAGTACTCAGCTGAATATTTAGTTTTTGTTCATGTGATTCAAATCTACACAGTCCAAAATCAATAGTCTGCAGGGACTATAAATCTGAAACAAAAACAGCAAATGTTTGAGAGAAAATCTGAGCTAATGTTTCAGCTCTGTTATTTCAGTTGAGCCATTTCTTTTCATTGCCTCTGGCAGCATACTGGGGGTCTCTTTCTCCAGAAAATAGTTCCATAACTCTTACATTTCTTTACAATCTTTCCCTTTAAACTCAAGGCTTCGTTTGTGCACTTTGTCATGTCAATAACACTGTGACTTGAAGTCCAAGTTGTTGTCCTGAACAGGTTCTAATGCACCATGGGAAAGGTTATTTGATTAATGCATATTTGTATTGTTCATTGTTTGCTGTTTATTGATGGTGAACAAATCACACCTCGCAGTCCAAAAAAAGGTAATGCATAAATTCAAGAGATTTTGCAAATGCTGAAAATTCAGAGCAACGCATCAAAAATGCTGGAAGAATTCAGAAGTCAGACAGCATCAATGGAGGGGAATAAACAGTTGATGTTTTGAGTCAAGACCCTTCATCAAGATAATACAGATGCTGGAAGTCTGAATTAAAGTTTATAATGGACATCATAATGAGTTAGGCGCGGAAGATGTAAACTGGCAGTACAAGGAAATTGGTTTGATTCAATCCAATTCAAAGCATTAAAAATATATATTTTAATTGCACTAACAATAATAGAAATACAATAAAAAGTTTTGGAGTTTTAGGGAGAAATTGACAGGTGACAAACAATATGTTCTTCACTGCTTGTTTATGCTCCTGTTGTGATTGCACAGGGGCACAGTCAGTTGAGCTGCTGCCTTGTAGTTCCAGCCACCCAAGTTCAATACTAACCTTTTGAGCGATCTGTGCGGAGATTGCAAGTTCTGTCTTTGAACCGTGTGACTTTCCTTGAGATTGCTCCAATTTTCTTTTTTCTGCACCCTAAGGTCAGTTTATAAGTCACTGGCTTTTCAAGGTTGCCCCTCGTGAGGGTGGATGACAAGAGGAATTAATGGTCATGAGAGATAATACCTTACAGGGAAATAAGTGAGGACTGGTGGGATTACTCTGAGATTTGGCATGGATTTAATGGGTCAAATGGCCTCCCACACCAGAAGGAAAATGTAAATTTAAGCTAATTGGTTTACAGAATATTTTTTTCTTAACAATTTAGTTCCAGATTTCAGAGAGCACTATCATCATTTCTTCCTCAATTAGAACACTGATTATAATCTAAAGATCCTTAAATTATTGCCAAAGGCATTACATAAAGTAAACATTTTTCAAATAAATCTATGAGATTCTTTAAATTCACTTGTGCTTTGGAGTCCTCACTGAACAATGGTGGTCATCTGAGAGGGCAGTACTCCTAGAGTGTATAAATTGGGACATGAATGTACAAACTTTGACCTAACTCAGAGGCAAATATGGTCCATTGAGCAAACGGTGGGACATGTGTTTACCATTTCATGGGAGGATATTGAATGTGTTACAAAGCCCAGATCAGTCCCGGTGAAGTATTATGATCTGTCCTGGAACATGAAGAGCAATGGAAGAACTATAGTATTATAGAACATTTTGACTTTTATGTAACAAATATTGGGCCAGGATTTGGTGCAGGAACAGGACCTTCTGCCCACAATATCTATGCTATGCACAATACCAAATTAAACCTTAGAGTCCAAAGATACACAATGTTTTGAAAGGGCAGGCAAGAAGGCAAAGTGGATGGTGTGGCTCTGTTGGTAAAAAATGAAATCAAATCACTAGAAAGAGGTAACGTAGGGTTGGAAGGTATTGAATCATTGTGGATGGAGCTAATGAACCACAAGGGTAAAAAGGCCCTGATGGGAGTTGAATACAAATCCCCAAGCAGTAGAAAAGATGTGATCCACAAGTTACAATAGGAGATAGAACATGTATGCTAAAAGGGCAATGTTACAATCGTCAAGGGGAATTTCACTATGCAGATAGATTGGGAAAATCATGTTGGTGTGGGATTCCAAGAGGGGGATTTTCTTGAATGCCTATGAGATGGCTTTTCAGAGCAGCTCATGGTTGAGCCCACTAAGTGATCAGCTATTCTGGATTGGGTGTTGTGCAATGATGCAGAATTGATTAGCAAACTTAAGGTAAAAGAACTCTTAGGGCGAAGTGATCATAATATAATCGAATACACCTTGAAATTTGAGAAGGAAAGGCTAAAGTCAGATGTGTCAGTATTACAATGGATTAAAGGAAATTACAGAGGCGTGAGATAGGAGCTTGTCAGAATTTATTGGGAAAGACCATTGGTAGCGATTACGGCAGAGCAGTAACGGCTGGAATTTCTGGAAGCACCTTGGAGGGCACAGGATATGTACATAACAAAGTGGAAGAAGTATTCTAAAGGCAAGATGAAAAAACTATGGCTAACAAAAGAAGTCAAAGCCGACAGAAAAGCCAAAGTGAGAGCATATAATAGAACAAAACATTAGTGGGAAGTTAGAGGATTAGGAAGCTTTCAAATACCAGTGGAAAGCAACTAAAAAAGAGATTAAGAAGGTAATGATGGAATAAGAAAGTAGGCTAGCCAATAATATTTAAGAAGATACCAGAAGTTCCTTCAGATACATAAAGTGTAAAAGAGAGGCGAGAGTCAATATCGATGCTAGAGAGGTAGTAAGGTGCCACACATGAGGCTGCTTAACAAGCTATGAGTCCATGGTATTACAGGAAAGGTGATAGCATGGATAAAGCAGTGGCTGGTTGTCAGGAGACAAAGAATGGGAATAAAGGAAGCTTTTCCTGGTTGGCTGCTAAAGACTGGTGGCATTCCATAGGGGTCTGTGTGGGGACTGATTCCTTTCAGGTTGTATGTCAATGACTTGAATGATGGAATTAATAGCTGTATTGCAAAGCTTGCAGATGATATGAAGATAGATGGAGTTTTGCAGAAGTAGAGAGGTTACAGAAGGATTTAAATGGATTAGAAGAATGGGCAAGGAAGTGGCAGGTGGAATACAGTTGAAGTGTACGGTCATAAACTTTGCTAGAAAAAATTAAATGGTTGACTATTTTCTAAGTGGAGAGAAAATACAAAAATCTGAGGTGCAAAGGGACTTGAGAGTCCTTGTGTGGATTCCCTAAAGGTTAATTTGCAGGATGAGTCTGTAGTGAGGAAGGCAAATGCAATATTAGCATTAATTTAAAGTGGACTCAGATATAAAAGCAAAGCTGTAAGGTTGAGACTTTATAAAGCACTGATGATGCCTTACGTGGAGTCTTGTGAGCAGTTTTCGGCCCCTTATCTTAGAAAGGATGTGCAGAAACTGGAGAAGATTGAAAAGAGGATCATGAAAATGATTCCACGATTAAGTGGCTTGTCATATGAAGGATGTTTGATGGCTCAGGGCCTGAGAGAGACTTGAGTGGAGCACCAACACAGAAGCTGTGTACAAGAAGGCCCAGAGTTACCTCTACTTCCTGACGAGACTAAGGTCCTTTGGAGTATGCAAGCCTCTCCTTCATATGTTCTACCAGCCTCTTGTCGACAGTACAATCTTCTATGCAGTGATATGCTGGGGCAATGGCATCAACATGGGTGAAGCCAACAGGCTCAATAAACTGATTAGAAAGGCTGGCTCTGTTATAGGAGTCAAACTGGACACACTGGAAGCTGTGGTAGAACAATGGACCCTATAGAAAATCTTGGGCAATTCTGGACAATTTTTCTTACCCTCTGTATGCCTTGACTGAACAGAGGAACACTTTTATTAATAGACTAGGACAACTGCACTGGTCCAAAGACCCTCGGCCATGAGGCTCTATAATGAGTCAACCTATAGCTGGGGAACTGATGACCCCCCCCCCTCCTGTTCGACTGTTTAACGTAACTTTTTTTAAAAACTTATTTTTCTTACTTATCCTCTAATATAGTATATCTGTAAACTTGTAATGCTACTGCGACACAGTAATTTCCTTTGGGATCAATAAAGTATCTATCAATCTATTAACTGGAGTTCAGAAGAATGAGGGGTGACCTCACTGAAACTTACCGAATGATGAAATGCCTTGATAGAGTGGATGTGGAGAGGTCGTTTCCTATGGTGGGAGAGTCTAAGACTAGAGGGGACAGTGTCAAAATAGAAGAGTGTCCTTTTAGAACAGAGATGAGGAGAAATTTCTTGAGCCAGGGAGGAGTGAATCTGTGAAATTCATTGTCAAGCCTATATTTAAGGCAGAGGTTGATAGATTCTTGATTAGTCAGAGCCTGAAAGGATACAGGAGGAGAGGGGAAGCAGGAGACTGAGGATGAGAGGAAAAATGGATCAAATGGTGAAATGGTGGAGCAGACTCAATGGGCCGAATGGCCTAATTCTGCTCCTATATCTTATGGTTTATGGTCTAAATCTCTTCTGTCTATACATGATGTATATCCTCCCAACCCTGTATATTCATGTGTCTAACATCCTCTTAAACACCACTACTGTATCTGTTTCCACAACTATGTGTAGCAGCCCATTCCAAGCACTTGCCGAGAAACTGCCCCACATTTCCTTCAGACTTTTCCCCTCTGTCCTCAAATGCATGTTCTCCGGTATCTGACATTTCCACTTTGCACTGATATAAGTTTCTGTACTTAAGATATATCTGTTAAGATGCGGTAAAAGGGAGAGAATAAGCTAGGTCTAAAGTGTGAAAGAGGATAAAGAATGGATTTGATGATTAACTAAAAGTAGATTTGGAAGAGGTGAAGATGGAGAAACAGAAGAACGAGTGGAAATTCCAACAGTAAAAACAAACTGTTAATTTTGTTGATTTAAAACAAAGTATGTTGATAATTCGCAATTGTTGAATGCAACTGCAGCTCCTCAGGCTTATGTCAAACAGATATAAGGAGAGGGAGGTTAAGTTACCTCTATTTCAAACATTGATTCATCCACCATTGGAGAAGTGCATACAGATCTGATCATCGCTCTGCAGAAAGGAAGGGGTTACGCTGGATAGGGTGCAGAATGAGATTCAGTAGGATGTTGCCTACTGAAGAAATATTACTCCTATGACAAGAGATTGGATAGGATGAGTCTGGTTTTTTCTTGGAACTGAGGATACTTTATGGAGGTATACAATATTATTAGGGCAAATGATAGAGTTGATGTAGATCTCCACCTTGCTGACAGTCAACACTGATGCACATCAGGGGTGTGTGCATAGCCCACTGCTCTACTCTCACTACACCCATAACTGTGCGGTTAGGCACAGCTCAAGTGTCATCTATAAATTTGCTGATGATACAACTATTGTTGGCAGAAATTCAGATGATGATGTAAGGGTGTACAGGAGTGAGATATATCAGTTAGTTGAGTGGTGCTGCAGGAACAAACCTGCACTTAGCATCAGTAAGACCAAAGAGCTGATTGTGGACTTCAGAAAGGGTAAGGTGAGGGAACACACACCAGTCCTCATAGAGGGATCAGAAATGGAAAGAGTGAGCAATTTTAAGTTCCTGGATGTCAATATCTCTGAGTATTTAACCTGGACCCAGCATATCGACGCAGCTACAAAGAAGGCATGACAGCAGCTATATTTCATTAGGAAATTGAGGAGATTTAGCATGTCACCAAAAGCACTTGCAAATTTCTACAGATGTACTGTGGCGAGCATTCTAACTGGTTGCATCTCTATCTGTTATTGGGGTGGTGGGGGGCTACGGCACAGGATCGAAGTAGGCTGCAGTGAACTATAAACTTAGTCAGCTCCATCATGGGCACTAGCCTCCGTAGTATCCAGGACATCTTTAACAAACCTCAAAAAGGTGGCATCTGCCATTAAAGATGCACATCACCCTGGTCATGCCTTGTTCTCATTGCTACCATCAAGAAGGAGGTACAGAAGTCTGAAGGCACACACTCAACAAATCAGGAACAACTTCTTCCCCTCTGCCATCCAATTTCCCAATAGATGTTGAATCCATGGACACTACCTCACAACCTTTTTATTTCTATTTTTGCACTACTTATTTAACTATTTAATATGTATACTTTAATTCACAGTTTTTTTTCATTATTATCAATTACATTGTACTGCTGCTGCAAAGACAACAAATTTCATGACATATGCTCGTGATATTAATATGGTGGCACTGGGGTTCAGAGGAAAAATGGATCAGCCATGATGAAATATGAAATAACACAGTGCATTAGATGGGGCAACTAGCCTAATTCTGCTCATATATCTTATGGTCTTACGCATATTAAACCTGATTCTGAAATCTTGTCCTCAGGGTAAAATTCCTTACATAAGGAGTAGGAGATTTTGAGAGAAGTTGAGGAAGAACATTTTAAGCCAGAACACAAAATTATCTGCGGATGCTGGGGTCAAAGCAACACACAAAGGGTTCCGGCCCGAAATGTCGACTGATCTTTTCCACGGATGCTGCCCGAACTGCTGAGTTCCTCCAGCGTGCTGTGAGTGTTATTTTAAGCTGGAAGTTGTTTGGAATTTGCTTAGGTATATGCTGAAGCCAGGTATTCTCACAACATTTGAGAAGTACCTAACTGAACACTTGAAACATGATATATGATGCTGGCAATGAGACAATAAATCAAAAGGTCTGTATCTGTGCTGTATGACTTTATGATTAATTGGGAAGCTGAAGACAAATGGTTCAGAATGGAAGTAGGCTGGATAAAATGGCAATTGTCCATAAACTGGGGTGACATTTATGGACTGAATGCTGGTGCCCTGCGAGGCAGTCATCCAATTTGCATTTGGCTTCTCCAATGTAGCGCCAACCACATTGTGAACACCAAATGCAGCACGGTAACTTGGAAGTGAATCATGATCCCGCCTGGAAGGCACTTTGATCTCTGGAAAATGGAGGGTAGGTGGTCAAAGGGAAGAGGTTGCATCTCTTGTACTTCTGCAAGTACGTGCTGGAGGAAGGGGAATGAGTGTTAATGGAAAGTGTTCTGGAGGGAGCAATCATTTCAGAAAAACAGAAGGGGTAAGGAAAATATGACAAACACATGAGATGCTGCAATGCAATAATTAGGAACAGTCAGAGATAAAGAAGACAAACGAACAAGTGGAAGCTGCGTACTCCAGGTATCTGAGAGAGACAATGGGGCAGTGGTGGATGCAAAGATTGTATGCATCTCCCACAATGAAAATAGCGAAAGGAAGAGAGCAAAAGACAAATGAGCAGAATTAGGCCATTTGCTTCATCAAGTCTGCTCCACAAGAGCATAAGACCATGAGACAGGAGCAGAATTAGGCCATTCAGCCCATCGAGTTCTGCTCCACCATTCCATCATGGCTGATCCTGGATCCCAGTCAACCCGTAACACTTGCCTTCCCAAATGTGAATGTGGGGAAGTGAAAATGAAAAATAACAAGAAAGGTAATGAAACTCTCCGTTCTCAGTGAGAAGAGAAAAATCTGAAAGGTTATTTCATCTGACTTTTCTCCGTTCCAATGAAAGATCATTAACCTGAAACACTAACCCTATTGCTGCTAGTTCTGTTGTATCTCAGTTTTCCGACAACTGCAGATTATTTTGTGCACAAGCTTGAGGATATTTAAAACTTGGATTTTTCAAAGATTATTGTTTTCAAAAGGCGACAGACTGACACAGCAATTACACTGACCGAGTTCAATCCTAACTTCAGATACTGTCTGTGTGGAGTTTGCACTTTCTCATTGTGACAGTATGTGTTTTCCTGTATCTCTCATTTCTTCCCACATCACACTACTGTGTTGATATGTTAATCAACAACTATAAATTACCCTTCAGTGTATGTTAATGGCTGAAACTACCCAGGAGAGTTGATGGGCATGTGTGGGAGAGGGAATAAGTTGCAGGATTTCAGAGAAATAAGGGGAGGAGTGATTATGATGAATGAGGGGACAACAGGGACTTGATAGGACAAATGGCTGTTCTATAAGATGTGATTGATCTGACAGCAGAATCTTATGGAGGAACCTGCTCTTTTATGGAATTGGCGGCTGTCTCCCTACTCACGACAGTGTGCATACAATCTCCACCATGACATCAGGACAAGGCACTGTTCAGAGTTAGGCTATGGCAAGCCCAAAGGAGATATAAAGCAATGAACAAGAACATAACTTAAAGCAGGTACAGAAGCCTGAAGTCCATACCACTAGCTTGTGTGTGAGAAGGGAGTGGGGGAGTTTAGGGTTCTAACGTTTTTACTGTCACTCTTTCTTTGGGGGGCTCTTGTTTTCATGGATGTCTGCGAAGAAGAAGAAATATTTCTCTGATATTAAATGGAATTATTGAACTATTGAAATAAAGACATTTTTGTTCTGTGTTCTTTCTTGCAAAAATTGTGTTTAATTTATATTTTAATTATGAATTATGTGTATCTGATGTTTTGTTCCTCTGTGCTGCTTTAAGTAAGCCTTTCACTAAGCCTGTAGATAATTGTCGTTGAACAACGAACGCAACTTTAACTTGGATCTGCTGTGGGTAGTTCAAACCATGAGATGTGGTCAGGTAGTCTGAAAATTTGCATTCATTGTGAATACTACTTCACCTGCATATGTGACTGAAATGATAAGAAATGTCATCTAATAGTATATAGTGTAGTGTAGGGCAACAAGGGCAGGTCCAACATTAGGGCATTAACATCTGCTGGGAGATGCTATTAAAAGGATGTTCTTCCATTCACTGCTAGTCTCATTCAGAACTTCCATCACTATGTCACAAACTGCACGTGCCCAACCTCTGTCCCCAGCCCAAGCCAGTTATAGCTTCCACCTGCAATGCTCCATTTCAATCATCAATCCTTATTTTCTTGTTTTCCAACTCTGCCAACACCACAGAACCTCACAGGTCCGTCACCACTCAACTCTGTGATCAGAAGCCTACCTCGGCAAGTGCATCATACACACAGAGGACCTTGAACCATGTGCAGCATTATTTTTCTGGTTAAATTTTACTGGTGTGGCGCGTGTCCAAGTGGCTAAGGCAATGGACTAGCAATCTGAAGGTCGTGAGTTCGAGCCCCAGCTGAGGCACCGTGTTGTGTCCTTGAGCACGGCACTTAACCACACACTGCTACAGTTCACCCAGCTGAAAATGGGTACCGGCAAAATGCTGGGGATTAACCTCGTGTTAGACTGGCTTGCATTCGGTGGGGAGTCTCGTACTGTCAGTCGTTTCATGCCACAGAAACTGGCATAAGCACCGGCATGATGAGCCTATAAGGCTCGGGACAGATTTTAACTTTAACTTTAACTTAAATTCTACTGCATGGGATGCATAGTTGTTACATGACAGAATTACAATGCCTCTATCTTTTCTTCCAAAGAAATTACATCATATACAATTAAATTTTAAACAAGACTATTCTCTTAATTTGTTTCTAATTTTCAGCTCCAATAACTGCACACTTTAGAATAAGCTTGGACCTGAGATCTTGCAATTGTTTTCTATGTGCCAGATGTATTTGTTTATGGAAGACTTTATTACAGCTGTGTTAATTTGGGTTACGCTCTTTTAATTACTCCACAGAGGAAAAGAGCCCAGTGAAATCATCTCAATCAGCATCGACTTGCCAACAAGAGTTCACCTTGAGTAGAAAGCAATGCTCCTGGGACTGGAAACATCTGATTAATTTGCAAATATCAATTATGCTCACAGGATTTGACCTAACATTGTTGCTGTTTCTCTTTACACGCCTGATTTGAAAATCACAATGTTGAAGTTGTCATCAGTGACATTTCAATCCTGCAAGCAGCCTAAAGACGTATGCAACATATGAAATAAGCACAATCCCCATCTGCCCCTCAAATCTGTTCCG
The DNA here is from genome assembly GCF_030028105.1 of Mobula birostris. Classification (NCBI taxonomy): domain Eukaryota; kingdom Metazoa; phylum Chordata; class Chondrichthyes; order Myliobatiformes; family Myliobatidae; genus Mobula; species Mobula birostris. The sequence continues at coordinate 19,202,805 of NC_092371.1, read as the reverse complement.
TTCTTCTGCCTCTACTCTCGATCCTGATCCATCTCCATGTTCAAAAATCAGTTTCTAATCTGAATGAACTCAACAACTGAGCTTCATCAATCCCCCCAAGTGTTCATCACTCTCAGAGTGAAAAGATGTCACTTTGTGTCAGTCCATCACAGTGGTCTCGACCATGTGTGATGCCAGATCCAGCAACTTGGACAGCAGAACTGCACTGTGAGGTGGTTTGACAATCCACAGGATGCAAGAACAATAAATTCTGTTCTTGCCAGCAAGAAACACATGGTGCATATGAAGATGAATCATTCTAATCTACATCAGGCATCGCGCATCTCTAATGGTGATTTTCTCAGCTGGTTCCCAAGATAAATAAATCTACTCAGCTTTGTTGTTTGCCCTGCCCTGCACTAAGCTAGAGTCCATTATTAATAAGGCTACAAGGTCATAAGACATAAATGCTGAATTAGACTATTTGGCTCATAGAGTTTGCTCCATCATTCAATCATGGCTGTTTTTTTTTAAAAACTCATTCTCCTACCTTTTCACTGTAACGCTTTACCCAAAACCAATCAAGAACCTATCAATATCTGCCTTAAGTACAGAGAATGGCTTGGCCTCCACCAACTTCACCACCTTCTGACTGAAGAAATCTCTCCTTATTTCAGTTTTAAAGGGATATCCCTTTATTCTGAAGCTGCCCTCAGACCTTAAACTCTCCCACCAATGGAAACATCCTCTCCATGTCTATTCTATCCAAGTCTTTCAGTATTTGCTGGTGGACACAGCAGGCCTGGCAGCATCTCTGGGAAGAAGTACAGTCGACGTTTCGGGCCGAGACCCTTCGTCAGGACTAACTGACAAAGGGTCTCGGCTCGAAACATCGACTGTACCTCTTCCTAGAGATACTGCCTGGCCTGCTGCATTCACCAGCAAATTTGATGTGCGTTGCTTGAATTTCCAGCATCTGCAGAATTCCTCGTGTTTACCTTTCAGTATTTGGTAAGTTTTAATGAGATGCCCTTTCATTTGTCTGAACGACATTCAGTCTTTCAGGCCTGCACTCATTCATGTGAACCACCGCTGGGCATTTTCCAGGGCCTGCACATCTCTCCTGAGACAAAGGGCCCAAATTGTTCACAATACTCCAAATGCGGTCTGAACAATGTGTCATACAGCCTCATCAGTACATCCCTGCTTTTATATTCTAGCCTTCTTGAAATGAATGCTATCCTTGAAGATCTGGATGTATTTCAATTATTCTTTTATTTTATTATTATTTAGAGATACAGCATGGTAACTGTCCCTTCCGGCCCAAACACAGTGGCGGGGATTGAACCAGGTTGCTGACTCTGTAACCACTATGCTACTGAGTGCCCCATTCCTAATCTCCCACTATTCATGCCAGGATGTAGTATACAGCAGTGTCTCTAAGTGGGCTCATCACAGCTGTCTATTGCTTCCTTCAGCGGTGATACTCCCACAGTCCCTTCAGCTGCAAATGCCTTTGCAAAATGGAGCTTCAAGTCCAATTTAATAAGGTGAATGAATTGATCTCAATGGATGCATTATTACTGCTTGGTCTAGTTGTGGATTCCACCTCCACCATCTGTCACATGCAATTACATTTTGTAATTCGCACAACTGGTTATGAATTCTCTCGCAGACTCATGGGACCACAATGCTCCATGAATATGATGAGTGAATCGTGTTAATGGCAACTCTCCCATTTTACATGGTATGAACTGTAATTCATTTCATGAGATGTACTTTTGACCTTACAGTGTGACACTAAGCATCATCTAAAAATCAGGCTTATGCATCTGAACATTGACATTGCAAAAAGTCCTTGAAAGAAGAAATGACCATTTTAGAAATAGCAAAGTATGACTGAGTCATCAAACTAGGAGATTAAAGAACACTATTCAATTGTTTTTGTATGATTGAGTCTCAATGAGATGATAATGAGAAAATTGTTAACTTGCAGATTAGCCTTTTCCATTATCCATCTCCAAACACCTTGATTGCTCATTTATAAACCTGAACAAATGAAATGATTGGTGTAAAATAATTATTCTGCTATAGCATTGTGTTGTTGCCAACAGTAGATCATACAGATTACCTACAAGAGGAAAGAAGTCTGGAGCACAGAGAAAAATGCAGAGATTTACAATGACACCTATAGTTGTCCAATTTGCACTAAAACATTCTGTGCCGTCCAACACACTAATTTGTAAAATTTATTCTTTGAGTTTTCATGAAGTATATGGCAACTACAGTTTTAAGAATAATTCAATAGAACATAGAACAGTACAGCACAAGAACAGACCTTTCAGCCCTTAATGTTGTGCTGAACCAATTAAATTAATAGTGGCCAATTGAACTAATCCTCTCTGCCTACACAATGTCCATATCGTTCCATTTTTCTCACATTCCTGTGCTTATCTAAATGTCTCTTAAAAGTCTCTAATGTATCTGCTTCTACTACCACTCCAGCCAGTGCATTCTATGCACCCACCACTCTCGGTGTAAAAACCTTGCTCTCACATCTCATTTGAACTTAGTCTCTTTCATCTTAAATTCATGCCCTCTGGTATTAGACATTTCGACCCTGGGTAAAAGATAATGCTGTCTGCTTCATCTATACCTCTCATAATCTCATAAACCTCTATCAGCCTTCACCAGTCCAGAGAAATCAACCCAAGTTTTTCCAATCTATTATTTAAGCACATGCCATCTAATTCAGGCAGCATCCTGATAAACTCTTTTGCACCGTCTCCAAAGCCTCGACATCCTTCCTACAATTGTGTGACCAAAACTGTATGCAACATTCGAGATGAGGCATAATTAAAATTTTATAAAGCCTGAATTTATCTTTCTGACTTTTAAACACAGTCCCTCAGCTAATATAGACAAGCATTCCATATGCCTTCTTAACCCTGTGATCAACCTGTGTAGCCACTTCCAGGGTCCTGCCTAGAGACTGTACTGTCTCTTCAAATTTGATCTACCAAGGAGCAACACTTCACATTTGGCCAGGTTAAACTCCATCTTCTATTTCTTTACTCATATCTGCAACTGATCTCTATCCCATTGTTTTAGTTGGCAGTCATCTACGCGAAACACAACACGACTAATAGTCATATCATCTGCAAGCTTACTAACCTATCCAGCTGCATTTTCATCCAAGTTATTTATATACATCACAAGCGGGGAACATTACTAATCACAGACCTCCAGCTAGAATAAGTCCTACCTCAGTTTTCTAAGGACAAACCAGCTCTGAATCCAAATGGCCAATTCACATGCATCTTAATATTCTGGATGAGCCTTCCTTGAGAGACCTTGTCAAACATTTACTAAAATCCATTAGACAACATCCACAGCACTGCCCTCGTCAATTGCCCTCGTCATCTCATCAAAAAACACAGCCAAGTTAGTAAGATATGACTTGCCCCACACAAGGTCATGTTGGCTCTCCTTAATAAGGCCATGGTTTTCTAAATGCTCATAATTCCTGTCTCTGAGAATTCTCTTGAGTAACCTCCCTAACACTGATGTGAGACTCACCAGTCTATAGTTTCCAGGATTATCCCTGGTTATATTCTTGAATAATGGAACAACAATAGCTACTCACCAGTCCTCCAGGACCTCACCTGTGGGTAGAGAGGACACAAACGTGTTGATCATGGACTCAGCAATCTCTTCACTTGCCTCTCTCAATAACCTGGGGTAGATACCATCAGGCCCTGGAGACATATCCACCTTAATGCTCTTTAAGGGACCCAACACTCCTTCCTCCTCTACTCACTTTATATTTATGACTGTGAGGCTAAGCACAGCTCCAATGCCATATTTAAGTTAATTGATGACACCACTGTCGTACGCCAAATCAAAGGTGATGATAAATCAGTATACAGGAGGGAGGCTGGAAATCTGGCTGAGTGGTGCCACAACAGCAGCCACTCAATGTCAGCAGGACCAAGGAGCTGATTATTGAGTGCAGAAGGACAAGACTGGAGGACCGTGAGCCAATCCTCATCAGGGTCAACAATTTTAAATTCTTTGGTATTATCATTCCAGAGGACCTCGCCTGGGCCTAGCAAATAATGGCAACTATGAAGAAAACATGGCAGCACTTACTTAGATTTTTGCAAAAACTTGGCATGACATCTAAAACTTTGACAAACTTATATAGATGTGTGGTGGAAAATATATTGATGGGCTGCATTAAAGCCTGGTATGGAATAACTAATACACTTGAATGGGAAATCCTAAAAAAAGTAATGGATCCGCCTCTGTCCATCATTGTAAAGCCCTCCCCACCTTTCAGCACATCTACACGGAGCAGTGTCACAGAACGCGGATCCATCATCAGGGACGCCCATCACCAAGGACATGCTCTGTCCTCACTGCTGCCATCGAGAAGAAGGTACAGGAGCCCCAGGACTCATACTATCAGGTTCTGGAACAGTTATTTCACCCCAAACATCAGGTTCTTGAGCCAGAGGGGATAACTTCACTCAGCTTCACTTGCTCCATCCCTAAACTGCTCGTACAACCTATGGGCTCAGTTTCATGGACTCTTCCTCTCATGTTCTCATATTTATTGCTTATGTATTTTTTTCTCTCAGCTCTAGCTGGTAACACCCGAGGTATAGGCATAGCCAAGTGCACTTACTCCTTAATTGCTAGGAATTTTTGGACTATTCTAGTGGTGTTTAGTATTGTGGCTTTCTGAAGGTTTACATTGAAATTACTGTGTACCCTAATTATTTAATGCTGTTGTGTAGTGCCTTTGGGATGATACCAGTTGTAGATATTACTATTGGGACAATGTTCCTATTCATGTTCTTGTTCCAAAGTCTTTCAATTCCCTCCTTTAATTCAGCATATTTCTGGTGTTTTTCATGTATTGATTTCTGGAAGTTACAGTGACATGCAAAAGTTTGGGCACCCCGGTCAAAATTTCTGTTACTGTGAATAGTTAAGTGTGTAGAAGATGAATTGATCTCCAAAGGTCATAAAGTTAAAGATGAAACATCCTTTTCAACATTTTAAGCAAGATTAGTGTATTATTTTTGTGTTGTACAACTTAGAGTGAAAAAAAGGAAAGGAGCACCATGCAGAAGTTTGGGCACCCCAAGAGATTTGAGCTCTCTGATAACTTTTACTAAGGTCTCAGACCTCAATTAGCTTGTTATGGCTATGGCTTGTTCACAGTCATCATTAGGAAAGGCCAGGTGATGCAAATTTCAAAGCTTTATAAATACCCTGACTCCTCAAACCTTGTCTGAACAATCAGCAGCCATGGGCTCCTTTAAGCAGCTGCTTAGCACTCTGAAAATGAAAATAAATTATGCCCACAAAGCAGAAGGCTATAAGAAGACAGCAAAGCATTTTCAGGTAGCTGTTTCCTCTGTTTGTAATGTAATTAAGAAATGGTAGTTAACAGGAATGGTGGAGATCAAGTTGAGGTCTGGAAGACCAAGAAAACTTTCTGAGAGAACTGCTCATAGGATTGTTAAAAAGGCAAATCAAAACCCCTGTTTGACTGCAAAAGACCTTCAAGAAGATTTAACAGACTCTGGAGTCTGGAGACACTGTTCTACTGTGCAGTGACATCTGCACAGATATGACCTTCATGGAAGAGTCATCAGAAAAAAACCTTTCCTGCATCCTCACCTCAAAATTCAGCAACAGAAGTTTGCAAAGGAACATCTAAATAAGCCTGATGCATTTTGGAAACAAGTCCTGTGGACTGATGAAGTTCAAATAGAACTTTTTGGCCACAATGAGCAAAGGTATGTTTGGAGAAAAGAGGGTGCAGAATTTCATGAAAAGAACACCTCTCCAACTGTTAAACATGGGGGTGGATTGATCATGCTTTATGCTTTTTGGAAATCGGGTCATATTTTGCTCGTTTAGCTGTTCACAGTGATAGAAATTTTGACCAGGGATGACCAAACTTTTGCATGCCAATGTATGTGTATTTGGAATAGCTATATAGATTAAATAAGTTGTTTTTGCTTGTTTATCCAGTTATGGATTGTCCTTCAGTAATTACTAATCAGTCATAACATAATATGTGGCATTCTGACTCTAAAACTGGATCAGAATTGTATTCATAGTAAGGTGTGATTTCAATTATGAGTTTGTACTTTAAAGCAAAATTTTGATGAATGACGTTTGCCACTTGATTGTGCCTGTGTAAGTAATCAGATTGAGTTAAATTGTTACAGGATCCTGTAGTGTGTTGGATTGTTTCTGGCTTTTCTCAGCATTTTCTACATTTATCATCTTGAATCTGTTGGTCTTTTATTATGTATTTTTGATGATTTTTGTGTTAAACACCTGGTCCTGTATTGCCACAAGGAATCTCTGTTTCTGGAAAGTGGTCTCCAACTCTGAGCCAGGCATTCGTTGCTTCCTTGTCGTCATCTAGTCTGCTCAGGTTGTGGGGATGTCTTCCATGGAGGGTCATGCTCTTCCATTGGTTAACTTTTTCTTCAATAGTGTTAATGTCTTCATTTTAATGGGTTGTACTCTCATTTAAGTTTACTGGTGTGTACTTCTTATTGGAATTGCATACAATTGCGTGGAGTGCTGATTTCTGTTTTCGTTGATGAAACTATAACCATAGAAGTTTTATCTGATTGTTGTGTAGACTTTTAATGCCTGCTATTCCTCTACCCTCTTCTGTCCTAGATAGTGTTAATCGAACCGCACTCAAATGTACATAACGTTTTCTGAAATTTGTCATTTCAGTTCTTATTTTTCTTTGTAAATTTTCCAGATCAGTTTCAGACCAAGATATTACACAAAAAGATTACATAAATGTAGGTATAGCCAAGTGTGTATTGCCTTTGTTATATGTTTACTGTTAAGCTCTGTTTCACAGATTTTCTTAAGCCTTGAAATAAATTCTGTCAAAAGTTCTTTCATTTATCGCACAATGAACTATCTTCTTTCCTTGTCAATATCCCAGATACCTACATATCTCATATTTGTCCATCGGTTGTATCGTATCCTGGAACATTGGAAAATGTCTTGGGGTTATTTTGATAATGGTGTTGTTCTTTTTTGGTTGTTAATAGATAGGCTGACTTCAGTACGCCAGTTTATTTACTATTGTTATTATTATTATTTCTTTTTATTTGCACAGTCTGTTGCATTTTGCACACTGATTATCAACCCTGTTGGTGCCATCTTCCTTGATTCTATTATGGTTATTGGATTTATTGAGTATGATCATAAGAAAATAAATCTCAGGATTGTATGTCATGACATATGTATTTTGATAATAGATTTACTTTCAACTTTTCAATTTCCAAGCATATTAATACTTTTGGCACTGATTTCCCAATCTTCCACACCCTTCTCTTTGGTAAATACTGATGTAAGGTACCCATTATGGACATCACCCTCATCCTCTACATCTAGGCTAATGTTTCCACCTTTTTTCTTGAGTGGTCCTACTCTCTCTCTTGTTACCCTCTTGCCCCTGATATAGAATACCTTGGGATTCTCTTTAATGCTATTTGCCAAGGACCTTTCATGGTCCCTTCTGGCTTTTCTAATTCACTTCTTGAGGCCTTTTCTGACTTCATTATAATCCTCAAGGGCTCTTCTGATTCATTCCAGCTTCCTAAGATTTACATATTTTTCCTTTTTGCTTCTTAACTAAATTTTTCACCTCCCTCAACATTTAAGGTTCTCTTACCTTGCCAGCTTTGTCTTTACTTCTGACTGGAACGTTCCTGTTCTGTTCTCTGTGCAGATGGTCCTTAAACACCCTCCACATTTCATATGTAGGCTTGCCCAAAAACAGGCATCCTCAAGTAACTCCCCTTGGTTCCAGCCTAATGGTGTGATAATTTGCCCTGCTCCAATCTAATACGCTCTCACAAATTCTATACTCATCCTTATCTATAGTTAACTTAAGACCTAAGGAGCTGCAGTCACTGTTTCCTAGCTGTTCATCCACTGAAAGGTCAGTCACCTGTCCAGTTTCATGAGTCAACACCAGCTCCAGTACAGTCCTTGGTCTTGATGAACTATCTACATATTGATTTAAGAAGCTCTCCTGGATACACCTAAGAAATTCTGTCCCATCTAAACCTCTTGCACTAAGGAAGTCCCATTTTATATTAGAGACATTGAAGTCCTCAATGACATCAACCCTCCTGTTTTTACACCTTTCCTTAATCAGCCTGCGTATCTGTTTCTCAATTATCTCCATGGCTATTGGGGGGGGGGGCAGCGGCATCTGTAGTACAATTCCATCAGAGTGATTGCACTGACTTCTTGCTCCCCTTACTGCACCTGCTGGTCACCCATCTACTACCTGGAGCCTGCACTCTGGGTGTGACCACCTCAGTAAAAGGTTTACAGCCTCTCAAATGGTCCTGAACACATCCAGGTCCTTTACCTTATCAGTCAGGAACTAAAATTGGGTGCACTTCCTGCAGATGGAGTCATCAAGGAGACTGTCAGCTACGCTGAAATCCCAAACTCTTTAGCCAGAGTGTGGTGAATCTGTGGAATTTGTTGTCATAGGTGGTTGTGGAGGTCAAGCCGTTGGGTGTACTTAAGGCATAAGTTGATAGATTCTTAATTAGTCAGGGCTTGAAAGGATACGGAGAAAAGGCAGGAGATTGGGGCTGAGAGAGGAAATGGATCAGCCATGATGAAATTGGCTGAACAGACTCAATGGGCCAAATGGCCTAATTCTGCTTCAACATCTTATAGTCTTACTTCACAGGAGGAGCATTCCTCTACCTTGGCCATCCTGCCTATTCTGGACTACAGATTTGCAGATAATAAAGTAGCTTACCTGTTCTTACTTGTGCCTTCGCTCTGAAACCTTTGAGTTTCACATTCACCTCACCTGTTGAGCCAAAGTCTGACCACCCTAATACTGGCTCACTCCTACAATGGCCACTCTGCTTACACCTCCCTTCTTTTTATTGGCTCAAATAAGATTCACTCTCGCTGTGACTTTCTGTTTTCAAATGCCTGCTGCCCTGCAAGATATTGCTCTTTTACTCTCTATTTCAAAGAATGACTCGTTCCCGGCAAGCCAAGGCTTGCTGTTTTCAAATGGCTCCTACTCCGCAAGAAGTCACTCTCTCACTGTTCGCATAATTCTTGGGGGGGGGGGGCAAGCACATGTCTTGTGCAATAATAAAAATGATTGTAGTGAATTCTCCTCTGTATGTCTGCTTCTATCCCCCACCCTCTTTCAGAGTTGCCATGGCTTATATATACTTCAAAATTTGAAGCTTCCCTGCAACCAAGAATAGATTATTTATATTTCTATTTCTCTATTCCTCTCGAAGTTATTGCATCCCTGAAGGTTCACTTCCCATTCCTACTCTCAGTTACCCCAGTTTCTGTTGCTTTGAACACACTATTGCCATCGTGTGATCCAATGCAACTAGAGAACTTAAAATTCCAGGTAATTACATAAACCTGGAGCTTTTTAAAAGCTAACCACAGAAACAGTAAGTACAAACTCCACCATCATTAGAATCACAACTGCTTCACTAATATCTGTTGTGGAAGAGAATTTGCTGTTCTGACCTGTATGTGACTCTGGACTCATCAATCTGAAGAGCCTCCTCAGCTCAAGGGCAAGTAGTCATAAAGCTCTACAGCACAGAAACAGGACCTTCAGCCCACTGAATCCATGCCGATCACCATCTGCCCATTTACACTAATCATGATTAGAGATGGACAATTCAGAATAAATGTCAACATTGCTGGTAATGTCCATGTGTCCTGAACAAAAAGATTAAAAATAAACACCTTGTCAGTGTTACAATCACTAAAATAAACATTTCAGCACTTTGTTAATCAGCTTTTGTTTATTCATCAACCTAATTTCTGGCTCCTTCTGTTTCTTCCATTTGATCCATTCCTATTTGCTGCCAGTATCTTTCTATGCACACACACACACACTCTCTCTGCTACTCTATACAACTGCTTGGTCCCCTGTCAGTTGTGGTATCAGCTTCTCCACAATCTTAACAGAAACACTGTTCAGTATGGAAACTGTTTTGTGCTTGGCTCTTTTAAGTTGGCTGAACTAGTTTTTTCCCATTTTTTGGAAATTTTATCTGAAGTTTATTGTATATGTTTTCAATTTAAAACTGCATACTGTCTTAAAAGGCACACTACTTCTTCAAATAGACCATCAAGCCATAAGACATAGGAGCAGAATTATGCAATTTGGCCCACCAAGTCTTCTGCTGGGGTGTTGAAATCAGTCGGTGCATTATTTTATAGCAACATTATTAGTCAGGATTTCATTCAGTTGCTGAGAGGCAGAGTGCACCTGTAATGCTGCAATCTGATAACTTCCCACCAGATGAGAGATGAGGTCAAAAAAAATTTAATTGAAGTTTAACAACAGAACTTCAGAGATTAGATTTGTTGTACCTTTAGTCTGCATGTCAGATTTCTGATGAAATGACTGACTAACGCCACGGTAGTGTAATGGTTAGCATGACACTCTTCCAGCTCAGGGCATTCTAGTGTTTAGAGTTCAATTCGGGGGCCATCTGTAAGGATTTGGTACATCCTCCCCGTGAACTCTGTGTGTTTCCTCCGGGTGTTCTGGTTTCCTCCCACTGTCCAAAGACCGACTGGTTAGTAGGTTAGTTGGTCATTGGAAATTATTCTGTGATGAGACTAGTGTTAAATAAGTACAGTCTTAAACACATATACAGTATTTAGCTAGGGGGCCAAAGATTTTTGCACAGTACTGTGGTAATTTTATGTATTGCACTGTACTGCTGCCACAAAAAAAAACAAATTTTATGACATATCTGAGTGATGATCCTGATTCTGATATGGATCTGTATTGTGAACTGAAAATGGGAAGGGGGCAGGAGAGGGGAACCTTGGTTGGAAAAAGTGGAAGGGAGATGGGAGGAAGCGCGAAGCACCAGAGAGACATTCTGTAATGATCAATAAACCAGTTGGTTGGAATCCAGTGATCTTGCCTGGTGTTTCAGGGCTGGATGTGTTGGCTCCCATGCCTTCCTCCACCCCAACTCTCTTTCTCTGTCACCTGTCCCATAGCACTCTGCCCTCACCATTCCCAATCCCTCTACTCCTGCTAGATTTAAAAAATCGCTCTCCGCTCCACGTTGACAAACACAGTACTGCGCAAAAGTCTTAGATACCCTAGCTAAGTACACGTGTCTAAGAATTTCACACAGCACTATAGTTTGCTGGGTGGTGCAGCTTGTTGAGCTCGAAGATCTTGTTCTGCTGTGTCTCTAAGTCAATAAATAACATTTATACTCTTCCCAGTTTTGTACCTGGATGCTGCCAGTTGCACATCACATGCAAGGTTGTCCTTGGTGATGAGAGTTTTAAAGATACCATGTACAAAAAATCAGGAGTAATCTTGTCAATATTAGTATTTAGCAGTGGGATTCCACAAAGTATCAAAGTACTTACAGCTGTGGGATTGGGGGATTATGTGGCCTACATACAAATGTATAGACTGAGAAATTCTTCACCATGTCTCAGTCAAAATTCAGTAATTCACAACTGCTCATGGCACTACCCACCTCCCCTAGAAATTCAGCGGATTACCATTTCCTCCTACTTTCTCCAGACATGGGAAGTAGCCATGGGCATCAGCTATGCCTGCTTGTTTGTTGACTATGGAAAACATCCATGTTTCAAGTTTTCTTCAGTAATGCTCCCCAAATCATCCTCTGGAGACAAGCAGTCAGCTGACATCTTTTATAAACCTACTGACTCCCATGGTTATCTCAATGATTCGTCTTTTCACCCTCTCTCCTATAAAAAATGCTGTTCCCTTTTCTCAGTTCCTTAGGTCTCTGCTACAGCTGTTCCCAGGATGTGGCTTCCTTTCCAGGACATCAGAGATGTCCTCCTTCAAAGAACCGGGTTTTCTTTCCTTCCACCATTAATGTTTCCCTCACCCACATCTCCATTTCCAGAATATCTGCGCTCACCCCATCTTCCCGCTGCCTTATCAGTGAGAGATTTTCTTTTGTCCTTACCTAACACCCCATCAGCTTCCACATACAACATTCTCCACGACTTCCACTATCTCTGATGCAATCCTATCACCAAGTACATCGTTACCTCTTCACCCCCCCCCCCCACTTCCTGCAGGATTTGCTTCTTCTGTGAATACCTGTTCACTCGTCCCTTCACACTAATCCCCCTCCTGGCACTTATGTCTGCAAGCGACCAGGGTACTACAACTGCCCTTTCAATTCCTCCCTCTCCTCCACTGCGGGCCCCAAACAGCCCCTCCAGGTGAGACAACACATCACCTGTGAATCTGTGGGGACGTTTGTAGTATCTGGTGCTCCTATGCAGCCTCCTGTATATGGGGGGAAACTTGTTGGAAATTGGGGGACGGCTTTGTTAAGATTCCTCCGCTCCATCTGCCAAAAGTGGAACTTCCCGGTGCCCCTATCCCATTCCAACATGTCAGTCCATGCTCCCCTCTTGTGCCACCCTCAGGGTGGAGGAGCAACATCTTATATTCTGTCTGGGTAACTTCCAACCTGATGGCATGAATATTAATTTCTCCTTCTGGTAAAAAAAATCCCTCCCTGCTCTCCTTTTCTTCTATTCCCCTTTCTGACCTCTTACCTCTTCTCATCCTGGGTCCCCTCCTCCTTTCCTTTCTCTTATGATCCAATCTCTTCTCCTACCAGATTCTTTTCTCTCTGACTTTTTACTTTCTCTACCACATCCCCGCCTGCGGCTTCACCAATCACCTACTAGCTATCCTCCTTCCCCTCTCTCCACCATTTTATTCTGATGTCTTCCCACTTCCTTTCCAGTCCTGAAGAATGATCTCGGCCTGATATGTCATTTCCATGGATGCCGCCCGACCTGCTGAGTTCCTCCAGCATTTTGTGTGTGTTGCAGTGGGCTACTGCGGTTGAGTAATGTCATCAATCCTCATTGGCAAGAAAGCTTGTATCATAGGGCTCAAGGAGCACGTATCACGGGACTTAAGGATAGCTTCTATTCCGCTGTTATAAGACTAGTCAATAGTCATCTTGTACAATAAGATGGAACTTTGCAATGTCAAGAGTGTATCTTATTGTACCAAAGGTTGATCAACGGTGTTATAACAATAGGACATAAAAAGCCCTTGAGTTTGCTGGTATGTGCTTTCAGGTTCTTGAATGCTCTTCCCATTAGGTTGGGAGAGAAGAGGGAATATATAGAGTGGCGTAGAGCTTTGATTATGCTAGCTGTTTTTCTGAGCCAGCGAGAAATGTAGAAAGGATGGGAGGCTGGTTTCCATGATGTGCTGAGCTGAGGCTACAACTTCTTGGAAATATATTACTGGTTCTTTATTATTATTGAGTCCAGATCCTGGAACTCCCTCCCTAACAGTGCCACAGACATTCCTTCGCCAGCTGATTGCAGCAGTTGAGAAAGCCAACTCACTACAACATTATCAACACCAACTGGGCTTGGCCTTCCAAGATATGAAAATGAATATGAACCCATCCATTGGATGTTTCCTTCTCCTTTCTTTGGAGTGTGGGAATGAGAGAGAAACATCCAGCTCTGGACTGAGTTTCATTCAGAGCTTGGGATGGGACTAAGGATCCATGTCTGGATACAAGGCTCTTAGGGTTGGTGGAACTCATGTCCCGCTTCTGGAAACTGGGAGAGGCTGGATATAGTCAGTGGATGGACTGTATGGAGTGAGGTCAGTGCAGGCGAGAGTGGCGAGAGACAACAATACAAATTAAGATAGGAGAGCTTCCGTGCATCCATCTAGTGTGTGCTGGGACTCACTTCACAAAATCCACTGATATTAGAAGCATGACACGTGCTCTGTTGCAGGGGTGACCATAGCCTTTCTCTGTCTTCTGGACAGAGATGCTCCCAATGCTCCCCAGCTGCTGGTCCATTCTATTTGCATAATTCAAGGTAAGGCTCTGAGTTTGTTTAAGGGTTTATATAATGAAGATAAGCACTTGAACAATGATTAGCAAATAACAATGTTTGGCAGAAAACTTCTGCACAAAATAATTTCATCTTGGAAACCAGATAACCTAAACTGTTCTGGGTGTTCAGTTTCTTTGGACACTGAGGCAAGGTATTTCCACAAATTAGAAAGGTATAAATATTCCTCGGTACTGAGTAAGGGAACATCAGGGATTATATTGTGGCCTAGAAATTCAGTCAGTTTATGCCATGCATCTGAAAACACGAGAGATAGCAGATGCTGAAGTCTGGAAGAACATACAAGATGCTGGAGGGACATAATGGGTCAGGCAGCATCTGGTCCAGATGAAACATTGATTATAAGCTTCAAATATTCAGTTCCCTCCATAAATACTGCCTGACCCACTGAGTTCCTCCAGCATCTTGTGTCTTGTTCCAAATCTTTGAAAACTACTTTATTTCAGAATAGAATATGCTTGCATTAATTACCCAATCTAAACAGGCTACTCTGAAAGTATGATCATGCATTTGCATTTGCAGATCCCCTCAATATAGATGACACATTTACTGCAAGGGTCAATAATGAGCACAGGCAGCTCATTGCTTCAAGCAACTTCTGTCCAATAGTGTCAAGGTTAAATCTGTCAATTAAGTCAGCAGCTGAACACTGAGTGGAGGATAGAAATTGTTCTTGCCTATACAAGTGAACACATAGCCACTACATTTATTATATTTCAGATTTTCAGTAAGTTGGTACTTTCACTGAAAAAGAAACAAAGAAAGGAAATTTAGCTGAAAGGGTTAAGTTTGTATGTTACCCCGATAGCAGTCTGTTCAAAGGTGACTGTATGCTGTAAACCAGAGATTTAATATCTGTCTCCAAATCCAAGAGGGAGATTATAGGATATTTTACCTGGCATGCTCACTAAAAATAGATCCCTTAATATGCAAGATGGAAGGATTAAGAGAGTGAACATTCAGCACTGACTTCAATAAAGATGCTTGCACTATCCCAGGAGAGGTTACTGCCTCTTGAAACCCTTTCTGCAGAAATCTACTCGTGTCTGTGCATTAGTCTTGCACTTTGCCCCCATAGTTCAGTAAACTTCTAGCTGCTGTCCAATTTTCTTTTCTGGTTTGAGAGTCACTACTTAGTCCATTTGTATCATCCTTCCAGGGTGTGCTACCAGCTCATAACAATATTTACATCCCCCCAAAAAAATCCTTTCCCACCCTTGCTTTGGTTATTAATTTCTCCCTGGACAAAAGAAATTGCACACCATCAAAGTGAATGTTCAGTGATATCAAATGTCTCAGAGTGCAAAGACAAACACATTGCTAAAACATAGGCTCAGGTTCAGAGTAACCAAAAGCACACTTAACTACTGTATAAGTACCATTGTCCCCATGGATCAATGCCTAATACAACTGATGAAGGTGTTACAAATGCAAAACGACTAACATCCCCTTACCTACAGGTGACAACTCAGGGACACTGCCAACATACGGTCCATCGAGGAACTTGGGTTCACTATCATTAATATCCTGGACCTTGATAATAAATTCCGATTCGGGTTCCAGGGGCCTGTCAGTCAGTTTGTCACGGGCCTGAGCACGGAGAGTGTAGTAGGTCTTCTTTTCACGATCCAGGCGCTCTGTGGCGTGGATATCCCCAGTAATTTCGTCAATAATGAAAACCGTCCCAGCACCTTCTCCTGATATGGTGTATTTTATGGAGCCATCACCTTTGTCTGAATCTGAGTGTATCTAAAAAAAGAAAAAAAAAACATTCATGGTCAATTTGCCAAGTTAGACATTTGAAAGATGTCTCTGTCTGTATTTATACTCAATCCAAAGGCAAATTCTTAACTTTTGACTAATCATAGGGTCAAAGAACAATTCCACATGGATACAGGCACCAGCCCAAAGAGTCCATACTAACCACAGTGCCCACCCAGCTTCTCCCAATTTTCTTCATTCAGCCCTGGGGCCTTTAAGTCTCACCTCTCCAAGATCTCCTTAAATAATACTATTGTACAAGCCTCAACCAATTCCTCCAGCAGCTCATTCTATATATTCACCATCCTCTGTATGAAAGTGTTGCCTTTCAAGTCCCTTCTAAATGTCTCCCCTCTCAACCTAAATCTATGCCCGTGTTACCATCCAATTTATCTGTGCCTATCAAAATATTAAACAGTTCAATAAGGTCACTCCTCATTCTCCTATTTTCCAAAGAATAAAGACCAAGCTTAGCCAACCTTTCCCTTTGACTGTGCCCTCTAGTCCTGGTAACATTCTTGTAAACCATTTCCACACTCATTCGGTTTAACCACATTTTTTGCTGTAACAATACTACCAAAGTTATACATAATAATCCAAACATGGTCTCACCAATGAGGTATACGACTGTAACATGATATCACAACTACTATTCATAAAGGTAAGATAAGCATCTTTTTCACCAATGTGTCTACCAGTGACATCATTTTCAACAAACGATTCACTTGTACTTCTAGCTGTTTCTGTTCCAGTAAAATCCCTCATGCCCTACCATATTTTGTCTGGGTTCCATGCTGATTTGATTTACCAAAATGCATCACATCAAACTTTTCATAATTGAAATTCATTTGCCACTCCTTGGCCACTTTCTAAACTGATAAACGTTCTCCTGTAATCTATAATCCCCTTCATTAGAAGGTCAGAGAACCATAGAGAAATACCACACAAAAATGGACCTTTCAGTCTATGTTGCCCACCTAAACTTTCCAATCCATGTCCTGATCTGAATGTCTGTTCCTTCCTCACACACTTCCTCTGGTAGTTCGTTCCAAAATCTTCTGTGTTATGAAGTTGCTCTTTAGGCCCAATTCAAATATTTCCCCTCTCATCCTAAACCTATGCTCTGTAACTTTTGATTCACTCTGCATGTAAGAAGGTGAAGATGCCATTTTCTAAGTTTCATGGAAGTAATAAGATTGCGAATGGCCCCTCATGATTTTATATACCTCCATAAAATCAACCCTTCCTACTTGCTAAGGAATTAATCTTGCCAAACCACTCCCAGTAACCCAGGCCCTCAGCTCCTGTAACTTAGGTTTTCAAGTGACTTCCTGAACCACTAAGTTCTCTTGGAAAAGGAGTTCCAGAATTTAGATCCAACAATAATGAAAAAGAGATGATATACTCCCAGGTCAATATCACGTATGGCTGATAGCGCTCTTGAGCTGCCTGATTTGGAGAGTGCTCTCCGAGTGGCCTGGGTGAGTAGCTGCAGTGCAGTTCAAAGATGGGATATATTGCAAACACTGTTCAACAGGCCAGTGTTACATAGCTCAAGGAGATCTTATGACTTTCTTGTGACAATGATGTAATGGTCTTCTGGAGGTCACCTGATGTAATTTTCCCGCTGGTGAGGTCATGTGATGATATGTTCACGACGGGTATAAAATGGATGATCCCTGGTGACGCAGTTAGTTTTCCAGTTAGAACGTCAATGAGACACTGTGTATTTGCATTATGACGCAGTTTTGATTTTAAACGGTGTTTTTATGTTCTAATGTAAGGTACAGAAATTTGAGCCAGCAGTTTGACCAATCGCTGCCAGGTCTGTTAATGTATCTTTTCAGTAACATTGGAGAGTGAAGACGGGACCCTGAAGGAGACGTTCGATGGGTTTGGAAAGGATCGACCATTATTGAATTTGTTCAAGAAAGTGATCTGCATGAGATAGCCTTTGCTAAAAGTGGCAGAAAGGCTGTGCAGTATCTATTCTACAGAGGAGGAAGGTCAGTGCTTTTAAAACCATTTTATTTCTGTCGTAGTGAATCCTGTGGACAAGGCAGGATCCGAGTGGGAGTGGCAGTGAAGTTGTGTCTTCGAGGAATATGATACTTCATGGAAGTCTCTCCTAATTGACTATATAAATCTCTTGGACTTTAAAATTTACCATTCAAAGAACTGTGTTTGAATTATCGCTTTAAGAACTGGTTTCGCATTTATCGCTTTAAGAACTAGAACTGAGTAGCGGTTTACTGAATGGCCGCATAGCCGTTTACTTTCGGTTAGGGTTTTCGTTTTTTTTTCATTGTTTATCAGGGTTTAATAAACGTTTGTTTGTTTATGAATCCTGACTCGATATATTCACTGTTGCCGATCACGTGACACCAGTGATAATAAAGCACAAAGAGGATAAAGGAAGAGAAGAATATGCTGGTGGAATTTGATGAGGATTGGCTAGAACAAGTGGAATATGGGTGTGAACACCTTACTCCCTTGTCCTCACAGTCCATACAGTACAAAGTAATCAAAGAATAGATAGGAACTTTGTATTACATGATCATATTCAGGGTTCTTTTGCCTATACGTATATTACAGATCAGAGCAGAGACTGCTTTCAATGGAAATGTTGCTGATTTTCATTAGTATGGGGCACTGTGTTAATAGATATAGTGAACCTATACATGGAAGTGACTCTTCAGTATAATGTCATTCCTTGAGTTACATGGACTTGACTTAGTAATATTAGATTGCAAAACACTTTCTTTTCCTGTGAGCACTAAACTGGTCTGAACATTTGTTTCAGTACAATCAGATTAACAAATATTTAGTGTGTTTGCAAAATCTGCAACTTGTTATTTGGATGGGGGCAGAATGTAACCATGGAGAGCGCACATTTCCTCTTTATGGAGTGCGAACTTAGAAGGTCCTTTCATCAATATGTTTACAAACATCTAGTGCATTTAGATGTTGTTTTCTCTAAGTTTCATGGAAGTGCTAAAATTGTGAATGGTATAATCCCCAAGGTACAAGCTCTGCCAAATAGAAAAGTGATTGGAATAATGCTTACTTTTTACGTTATGGTTTCTAGATTCATTGTAGTCAATGTATTCAATTAATTCCCTCCATATATATTGATGACTGCAAGTGATCACGGTGATGGAAAATGCTGAGATCAAGATGAGGGACTGTCCTGTGGGGATGTGCCTTATTCTGATTGTTGAAAGTTGCTTTTATTGTGATTGGTTAGTTTAGAAGCTGCAGCTGCTTTTCCCATTGGGTAGATGCCTGGTTCCAGTTTCAAATATCCTGGGTATGTAAAATTGCATGTGAAAGGGACTTCCTCTTTTCTTCCTTGGTTTTAGGCAAAGATGATGATTGAGAAGGCATACTCTAGGTGAACTTTCAATTAAGAATGTTTGTTGAATGTATGTTTGCAGCATCTGTGACTTGTGGAATATGAATGTTTGGTCAATTTTTTACTGTTGGTAAATAAATGATTAATATACCTCTTCGAAGTCATTGCATTTCCTGTCCCACATGCCAGACCCATGAGTCTGATTCAACATTACAGGGACTACAATAGATGACATCAGTAATCATCGAGAGACAACAGTAGCGAGAACATGCTAGCATTAACGAGGAGGAGGTGCTCAATTTCTCAGAGCACAGAATGGTGGATAGATACTGAAGCTCTGAAGGGATCTATCCCATGTTGTTATGGGAGGCAAGGGAAGAAATTGCCCCCTTCATTTCCAGTCCTGATGAAGAGTCTTGCCCCAAAATACCAACTGATTATTTCTCTCCATAGAATCTGCCTGATTTGCGGAGATCTTCAGACATTTGATGTGTGTCTGCAAGGGACTGATAGAGTCCAGATAGAAATTTTACCTGTAAAGTTGCCACATATGAGGATCAAGAAGACTAGGGGACAGTAAATGTGATGGCTAAGAAAGAGACCAAAGATAAACCAATTAATTACATTCCAATGAGCCTTACATCAATGGTAGGAATGTTGTTGGGAAAAATAAAACTTCTAAGAGATAGTATATACTGATATTTGATACTGGGGATGGAAAATGAACAAAAATTACAGGTGCCTGAATGGGAAACAGAAATATGGAAAGAACTCAGACAGTCAGGTTGTATCTGTAGAATAAAAAAAAGTTGACATTTTGTTCAAACACATTTCCTCAAATTGGGGAAAAGACAAGGGTTTTAGTTTTCTGAAGTTAGTTTGAGGAAAGTAAGTTGAGACTAAAGACATTAATGTAATGAGGAGCGCTTGTTGTCTCTAGATCTGAACTCGACGGAGTTCAGAGAAATGGGGGGGGAAGGGTGGAATCTTAATGATACCTACCTAATATAGACAGATATGGATAGAATGGACATGGAGAGGATGTTTCCAATAATGGAAGAGTTTAGGATTTGAAGATATAACCTCAGAATAGAGGGGCATCACATTAAAACTGAAAGGTTTTCAAAGTTCAAAGTAAAATTTATTATCAGAGTACATACACGTCACCAAATACAGCCCTGAAATTCTTTTTCTGTGTGTATATTTTGCAAATCTACAGAACAGTGCTTCTCAAATTTTTTGCCATGGAGGAACTCTTGAGATAATTTTCAGGTCTCAGAGAAACCCTGCATAAAAATTATTATATCTACAGCTCACGGAACGTTAGTGTAATCAATAATTTGTAGATATAATGCACCTTTGAGTAGAGAATAAATTTTTAGCCAAGATTTCTTAAGAAAAAAAAAGGCGGTTAAGCTTAGCTTACCTTCTTGAAATTAATCTTTCTTTCCCTTTCATAAATTTTTAAAACTCTTAAGGCAAAAGTAATAAATTTCTGTTAAAGAACTGGCTTAAGCCAAAATGGGATTTAATTTTTCAAAAGGTAGGCTCATTAGATGTAATTTAAATTAACGTTGTAAATTGATTTTAATTAATGTTTACAACATGAAAAATTATTTGCAATGTTGAAGCAGTGTGTTGTGACAACATCAGGATTTTTTTTTACAGTAGAAACAAAACCTCTCATCGAGCCAACCGTTGATAGGGCACAATCAGTACAGACACCAACACAGTTCCTCCAAGACAGGCCTTTTGTTTCCAAACATTAAATATATCTTGTCTCTAGCTTGTTTTGGGTAGCCCTTTGCAACAGAAAAATTTGTTTTAAATTTCACCATTATTAACAAATCTTACAAATGTTACAACATGATGTTTATTGTTGAAATCTGTTGACTCATCAATCTGGATAGAGAAGCTGTTGTTTTTCAATTTATCACACAAAACCTATTCAGCATCATGTGACATGTCATTAATACATCGACTTATTTACTATTTAGAATGAAGCCTTTTCAATTTCTTGTACTGCATCTTGTCATAGCATTTTACCCACTATATTTTTACATGCTGGCATTATTAGATTCTCACCAACTGTGTGACTTTTCTTTTTCTGAGTAATAAGTTATCCTACTGAATAACTGACTTCCTGAATCTTTTCACTGACTGTGACTTTATTAACAAAAGCTAATCTCTGTTTGTTTTGAGATTCCAATAGACATTTAGAATAATCAGCACAATAATGTGTCATATGGCTGTGATTTATAGTTGTGTCTTTTCAATTTTGCTGGAGACATTGCTGCCTTTGTAAGTTGTTTGCCACAGACTAGGCACAACGGAATAGGACAACTTGGATCACCAGTCCATGTAAAACCCATTGATAAGTAGCTTTCATTGTAAAGACGGATTGTATAAGAAGAACGGCATAATAAGTAACTAATTGAGAAAACCCACAAAAATTACAAAAACTTCACAATACAATTCACTTCAAACCTACACAATCCACCTTTTGCAACATTTACAACAGCAAAACGGCAAGGAAGCTTCTGAATTGAGGCACGTAAAAATTCCTTCTTTAGAATGAAAATTTGCCTCCATTTTTCTACTACACCAGTAGAGTTTGTTTGCTCCCATAAGTCAGTCGGTGACGCATAAGGGGAAGCTGGGGGAGGTAACTTGGGAGGGAGAGACTGACATCAAGTTGAGCCTGTCTATTCAATACTCAGAAAACATACTTCAAGCTCTTCATCAGCCTACCGTCCTCCCCTCCGTGCAATACACTGCTCATTAAATACCTACGGCCTCCCCATCTCACATCAAAAACTAAGAATGGACTCAACCAAATAAACATGGTCTTACTGCCCACTACCATACTGGATTGAGAGAGAGACCTCTAATGAGATCGCTAATGGAGCTGCTTGGTCACTACCCACCACTGCGAGAGCTGGCATCATGCATTGCACAAAGTTCAAAAAGCAATGTTTATTTTTTAATCACGATCTTTCGCAGATCCCCTTGCAACCACTCATGGAACCCTAGGAATCCACGGAACGCGAGTTGAGAATCCCTGCTGTGGAACAATAACTGTAAACTGTAACCACCAGGAACTGTAAACAAGCTGTGCAAATGCAGGTATAAATAAATAGCAATTAAAACCAAGCATGAACTAACTATATAACAGAGTCCTTAAAAGAGTGTAGCTATCCACTTTTTTCAAGAGCCTGATGGTTGAGGGGTAGTAACTCTTCTTGAAAATGGTGGTGCAAGTCCTGAGACACCTGAACCTTCTACCCATTGGCAGCAGCAAGAAAAGAGCATAGCCTGGGCAATGAGGATCATTGATGATGGATGTTGCTTTTTTTTTTATGGGAATGTTTCATGGAGATGTGCTCAATGGTTGGGAAGGTTTTACCCATGATGTACTGGGCTGAATTCACTATTTTTCATAGAATTTTCCACTCAAAAGCATTGGTGTTCCCATACCAGTCTGTAATGCAGCCAGTCAGTACACTTTCCACCACACATCTATAAAAGTTTGTGAAGGTTTTCGATGACGTGCTGAACCTCCGCAGACTCCTGAGGAAGAAGAGGCACTGTCGCGCTTTCTTCGCAATAAGCATCTTGCAGCAGTTCTTGATCCCCAGACTTGAATGCCTCTGATCTGGCTCTCAGCAGGTTCCAGATTTCATTGTTCATCCAGGGTTTCTGACTGGGGAAAACTCTAAATGATTTGGTGAGGGGGATACTCACTCACACCTGTTATAATAAAGTCTGTACTAACCCTGTTGTAATTATTCAGCTGCTCAAATGTTTTCTTAAACATGGCCCAGTCCACTGACTCAAGGCAATCCTGTAACCATTCCTCATCCTCCTGCGACCACCACTTAGTTGTTTTGATCTCTGGAGCCTTGCTCTGTAGGATCTATCTATATGCAGGTAGCAGGAAAACAGCCAAGTGATCCGACTTGCTAAAATGGGGCCTCGGGAAAGAATGATAGGCATTCTTTATCATAGTGTAGCAATGGTTTAGTGTGTTGGGGCCTCTGGTGTAACAGGTTACATGCTGGTGATAAATGGACGGGGTTTTCTTCCAACAGGCCTGGTTAAAGTCATGACTATAATTTGAAGTGTGTCTGAATGGGCCATTTCCTCTTTGTGCATTTTTGCAAGTGCTTACTTATAATAGGCTGCTGGCAGTATACAAACTGCAGTCAGGATCACGGATGAGAACGCTCAAGGCTAATAGGATTGTCTGCATACATTTAATCATTAGTTGTCTAAGTCAGTGGAATAATAAGTCAACCTCACCCCAATGTCCGTGTGCCAATGAGAATTGACTAAAAAGCTGCCACTTCTTTTCTTATCGGAATTCCAGGTTTGATCCAGGTTCTGAAAATCATAAAACCTTCTGGTCGAATAGCTGCACCCAGCGTGCTCACTGTTAACAAAGTCTCAATGCAACAAACAATTGAGAACTCCCTCATTTGCATGTGATACCACAGCCTTGCAGTGAAGTCGTCAATCTCGGGGATTGACAATCTCAGGGCATTCTGAGGAATTTCTCCAGCCAGACGGTGGTGGAGCTGTGGAAGATGTTGCTACAGAGGGTGTGAAGGCCAAGTCAGTGGTTGAGATTGATAGGTACTTGATTGGAATGGAGGTTAAGGATTGTGAGAATGTGGGCGAATGGGATTTGAAAAATCAGCCATGATTGAATAGCGTAGCAGACTCAATGGGCCAAATGGCCAATTTTGCTTTTATATCTTCTGATTTTTTGTTTTTCTATGGGGGATTGGACAAGATAGATAAAGTTCTCTGTAAAACTGCATTTGGTTTCTCTAATATACAGGAGGTCACTTTATGAACACTGAATGCAGTACACTCAATGGGAAGAAAGCCTAGTAATATCTAAGGTAGGGACATGTTTGGCACAACTTTGTGGGCCAAAGGGCCTGTATTGGGCTGTAGGATTTCTATGTTCCTATGTTTCTAAACACAAGTGAGTCACTATTTCATCTGAAATGATTGTTTGGGCTCCGAGATGGTGGGAAGAGAATGGACAAGTGTTGCACCCACAAGGGTGATCCTGAGCTTCCTGTTGCAAGCCATCTTACTTCTCAATCCCAGTCCTGTTCCAACATGGCTGCTTGTAGCATACTCATGATCTGGACTTGTGTGAGAAGGCATAGGCTCTGAAGCGTTCAGATAACACAACATTTGGAGCCTCAGTGGACTGCGAGGATAGTGACGAATGTCAAACAGCTGTTGGAATGCATGGATAGGTGACATATGGAATTTTAGACTGAGAAATGTGACGTCTCAGAAAGAAGACTGATTAGGGCATTGAAATAAAAAGGGGCACAACAATGATAGAAATGAAGAAAACAGGAGGTTAGAGAAAGCCATTTGACTGTGCACGCCTGCTCCACTGTTCCACCCAATCCTAGCTCATCACCTCAGTTCTCTGTTTCCACCTTCTCCCCACATACCTTGACCCCTTTAACCTGAAGAATTCTATCTTTCAACTTCTTTAACGTATTTAATGACTTGGCCTCCACCCTTCAGTAGGGAATTCCAGAGTATCTGCCTTTGTGATCTGGAAATGATGTGCATTGTTCAGTGGAAGAGGCGGAACTGAAATAGGCAAAGACATTATAGGGGATGCTGGTAATTATGTGAAGAAGCTGTAAGTACAGGCAGAGGAAGGAGGTCAGAATGAACCTGAATAAAACCTTGGTTTGGGCACAACTGGAATATCGTGTCCAGTTTGGGGCTCTACTCTTCAAAGAAAAATGCCCATAGTAATTGAGGCATTGAGTTCAAGGGTTAGAAAGGTACCGTACATTGCAGATTTACAGAACTCTGGTGAGGCTACATTTGGAGTATTAATGGAAAAATATGTATGCTTTGGAGGAGGTGCAGAAGAAGTTTGCCAGGATGCTGCTTGGTCAGAGGGCATGTGCAATAGGGAGAAATTGTATAAACTAGCCCTATTTCCTCTGGAGTAGCGGAGGCTGAGCAGAGATCTTATAGAAGTTTATAATATTTTGAGGGAAATATAGAGTAGGCAACCAATGATTTTTTTCAAACCTCAGGATTAAAATGAGGGCAAAAGATTTTTATAAAAATAATTCCAGGAATAAGGGACTGTACTAATGAACCATGGGGTTATGCAGCGCATTTACAGGTCCACCTGAAACGCTGGAGGAACTCAGCAGGATAGGCAGCATCAATGGAGATGAATAAACAATCATTCCAATTTGACACTTCCTGTAAACGGTCTTGGCTCAAGTCATCGGCTGTTTATTTCTCTCTATAGATGCTGCCTGACCTGGAGAGTTTCTGCAGCATTTTGTGTGTTGCTCTGGATTTCCAGCATCTGAAGAATCTCTTGTGTTTACATAAGTAGGTCCATTAGCCCACCAGTCTGTGAAGATCATCACATACTCAAACACACTTATCCCATGTCATTCTCCCCATCAACTCTCCCCAGATTATGCAACTTATTCACATATTAGAGGTGATTTACAGTGGACAATTAACCCACCCACCCACATGTAGTCAGAGGGAAGCCAGCACACCTGGTCGAAACCAAGGTTGTCATATGCAGGACATACAAACATCTCACAGACAGGACTGGAGGTCGGGACTGAACCCGGGTTGTTCAAGCTGTAACTCCCCGTGCTACAACTAAAGAAGAATGGGAGAAGATAAGGTTGTTCACCTGAGAACAAAGGAGGATGTGAAGGCATCTGACAGGTACATAAAATCATGTATCCACACTTCCTACAGAGAAGGGCTATTTCTAGTGGCAAAGGCTGCAAGTGGCCATTGAATGGAGCTGGGACTGGCCAAAGAACTAAATAAGCTGTCAAGGAAATACAGTATGTTACATGCAGAATTGTTTAGATGTGGATGTCATAGTCATAGTCATACTTTATTGATCCCGGTGAAAATTTATTTTAGTTAGTTGAACCATAAATAATTAAATAGTAATAAAACCATAAATAATTAAATAGTAATATGCAAATTATGCCAGGAAATAAGTCCAGGACCAACCTATTGGCTCGGGGTGTCTGACCCTCCAAGGGAGGAGTTGTAAAATTTGATGGCCACAGGCAGGAATGACTTCCTATGACGCTCTGTATTGCATCTTGGTGGAACGAGTCTCTGGTTGAATGTACTCCTGTGCCCAACCAGTACATTATGTAGTGGATGGGAGACATTGTCCAAGATGGCATGCAACTTGGACAGCATCCTCTTTTCAGACACCACCGTGAGAGAGTCCAGTTCCATCCTCACAACATCACTGGCCTTACGAATGAGTTTGTTGATTCTGTTGGTGTCTGCTACTCTCAGCCTGCTACCCCGGCACACAACAGCAAACATGATCGCACTGGCCACCACAGACCTGTAGAACATCCTCAGCATCGTCCGGCAGATGTTAAATGACCTCTGTCTCCTCAGGAAATAGAGACGGCTCTGACCGTTCTTGTAGACAGCTTCAGTGTTCTTTGACCAGTCCAATTTATTGTCAATTCGTATCCCCAGGTATGTGTAATCCTCCACCATGTCCACACTGACCCCCTGGATGGAAACAGGGGTCACTGGTACCTTTGCTCTCCTCAGGTCTACCATCAGCTCCTTAGTCTTTTTCACATTAAGCTGCAGATAATTCTGCTCACACCATGTGACAAAGTTTCCTACCGTAGCCCAGTACTCAGCCTCATCTCCCCTGCTGATGCATCCAACTATGGCAGAGTCATCAGAAAACTTGCAGATGTAGATGCAACTGTGAAGTTCAAGGGGAAGTATCTGAAAAGGAAAGGACGTGCGGATCTCTGGAGAGTGTGACTGGCTGGTTCATTGCAATGAACTAGACTTGCTAAATATCCTTCTTCCATAGTGTAAGCACAATGAACCTGATTCATCAGAATGAGAGGTATTCAGTCTTAAACGTTAACTCTGTTTCTCGGCACTGAATATTGCCTGACTTGCTGAGTACTTCCAATATTTTCTGTATTTATTTCAGAATTTCAGCATTTCTGATATTTTAATTTTGTAAAGAGGGTCATAAATTTCTCTTGTCACATTTAAAGAATTGGCAGTACCAGCAATATAAACTCAGCTGTTCCCAAATTATATCCATGATTTCAGCTACTAATGACTGAGAAATCTGCCTTTAAATCATTACACATTTAGGTCATTAACTTTCACCTCATACAAAGGGACCTTGTTTCATAATATATGTGGTGTTTGAAATTTGCCCTAATATAACATAAATTATGGCCTATGTAATGATGGTACAGGAAAGCATGAAATCTATCTTTAAAGGTCATCCAGCCTTTTAGTGTGATTGGAGAAATATACCAGATACACTGGCACTTGTGGGAAGTTATTTCTGCCTGCTTCTTCACCTCTGCTGGTGGTACATTCTTACCACCTCTGTCAATGATGTCATCGTAAGATCATGTCCAAACTCTTTTCTTCACACTATGGAGAACGTTCAGCAAGGCCTTTTCAGGAGTAAAATTTTCATCTGAGGAAAGACTTGTTGAACATGTTAATGGCCTTTCTCTGTCCTGTATAAAGGGACAATGTGGATTTAATATTTAAAATTTTCTCGGATTCAAATTCAGATTCACCTATGTACATTGAAACGTACAGAGAGAGGTGATCTTTGTGTGAGCAACCAACACAACCTCAAGATATGCTCCTTCATCTACACACAGATTTGTGCGACAGAGGATGGGGATTCCAGATGTACCTGTGCAGGGAACCTCCTTTTAACTAAGACCAATTGTCAAACTCCAAGCATTTTATGGATGTGATAGCAGTACAGAAGATCGAAAGCTCGAAACCTGATCAGTCACCATCCAAGGGAAATCAACATAGAAATTGTTAAATTGCTTCCAATTTGATAATGGCTTTAAGTGTGTGAAATCCTTACAAGGAATTGACCAGCACATCCATGCTCACCATCAATACCTATTGACCTGTTGCTGTGTTTTGTGACTCTATCTGGCTCCAAAACTGAAGTGAGCGTATGATTGAGACATAGAGATATAGAGCATGGAGCTATACCCTTTGGTCCATCTGTACCATGCCAACCAAAGTGCGATCTATTCTCATTTGCTCACATTTGGTCCATATTCCTCTAAAAATTTCCTATCCATGTACCTGTTTAAGTGCCTTTTAATTTTTTGTTTATTCTTTTATGGGATTTGAACGTCACCAGGCAGGCTGAGAAGGCGGTGCTGAGCTGCCTCCTTGAACCGCTGCAGTCCCTGATGTGTAGTTACACCCACGGTGTGATTGGGAGGGAAGTCCGTGATTTTGACCCAGCAACCACATCATCAAGTCCGCTGATGACACGACCGTGGTGGGTCTCATCAGCAAGAACGATGAGTCAGCATACAGAGAGGAGATGCAGCAGCTAACGGACTGGTGCAGAGCCAACAACCTGTCTCTGAATGTGAACAAAACAAAAGTGATGGTTGTTGAATTCAGGAGGACACGGAGCGACCACTCTCCGCTGAACATCGACTACTCCTCCATAGAGATCGTTAAGAGCACCAAATTTCTTGGTGTTCACCTGGCAGAGAATCTCACCTGGTCCCTCAACACCATCTCCATAGCATAGAAGGCCCAGTGCTGTCTTTACTTTCTGCGAAGGCTGAGAAAAGTCCATCTCCCACCCCCCCATCCTCACCACATTCTACAGCGGTTGTATTGAGAGCATCCTGAGCAGCTGCATCACTGCCTGGTTCAGAAATTGCACCATCTTGGATCACAGGACCCTGCAGCAGATAGTGAGTTCAGTTGAGAAGATCATCAGGGTCTCTCTTCCTGGCATTAGAGACATTTACACCACACGCTGCATCCTTAAAGCAAACAGCATTATGAAGGACCCCATGCACGCCTCATACAAACTCTTCTCCCTCCTGTCATCTGGCAAAGGGCGCCGAAGTATTCGGGCTCAAGACCAGACTACGTAACAATTTCTTCCCCCAAGTCATCAGACTCCTCAATACCTAGAGCCTGGACAGACACCAAACTACTGTCCTCTACTGTGCCTATTGTCTTATTTATTATTTATTGTAATGCCTGCACTGTTTTGTGCACTTTATGCAGTCCTGGGTAGGTCTGTAGTCTAGTATAGTTTTGTGTTTTTTCTTACGTAGTTCAGTGTAATTTTTGTATTGTTCATGTAGCACCATGGTCCTGAAAAACATTGTCTTGTTTTTACTGTGTACTGTACCAGCAGTTATGGTCGAAATGACAATAAAAGTGACTTGACTTGACTTGACAACTATGAAGGAATGGCAATATGTTTCCAAGTCAGGATGGTGAGTGACTTGGAGGGGTATTTCCAAGTGGTGGTGTTCCCAAGTATCTGCTGTTCTCATCCTTCTGGACGGTATGTGGTCGTGGGACTGGATGGTGCTGCCTTAGGAACTTTGACATGTTGTTGTAGTGCATCTTGTAGATTGTACACACTGCTGCAACTGCTCGTCGAGAGATTGGATGCTTGTGGAAGGGGTACTAATCAAATGGGCTGCCGCGTACTGGATGGTGTCAAGCTTCTTGAGTACTGATGGAGCTGCATTTATCTAGTTGAATGGCGAGTATTCCATTACATTCCTGAGCTGAGCCTTGTAGATGGTGGACAGGCTTTGGGGAGTCAGGAGGTGAGTTACATGCCATAGGATTCCTAGCCTTTGACCTGCTGTGGTAGCCATGGTGTTTATATGGCTAGGCCAGATCAGTTTCCTGTCAATTGTAATCTCCAGGATGTTGATAGTAAGAGATTCAGTGATGGTGATGCCACTGAATGTCAAGGAACAATGGTTAAAGCCTCTCTTGTTGGAGATGGTCATTGCCGGGCACTTGCATGGCTCAAATGTTACTTGCCACTTGTCACCCAGGCCTGGATATTGTCCAGGTCCTGCTGCATTTGGGTATGAACTGCTTCACTATCTGAGGAGTCACAAATGATACAGATCATTGTGTAGTCATCTGCGAACATCCCCATTTCTGACCTTATGACGGAAGAAAGGTCATTGATGAAGCAGCTGAAGCTAGTTGTCCTAGGACACTTCCCTGAGGATCTCCTGCAGTGATGTCCTGAGGATGAGGTGACTGACCTCCAACCACCACAACCATCTTCCTTTGTGCTGGGTATGATTCCAACCAGTAGAGGGTTTTCCCCTTTATTCCCATTGACTCCATTTTAGCTAGGGCACCATGATGCCATACTTGGTCAAATGCTGCCTTGATGTTGAGGGCTATCACTCACCTCGCCTCTGACATTTAGATCTTTGGTTCATGTTTGGACCAAGGAGGAGATGAGGTCAAGAGCTGAGTGGTCTTGATGGAACCCACACTGGGCTTCCATAAGCAGGTTATTTTCAAGTAGGTGCTGCTTGATAGCACAGTTGGTGACTCCTTCCATTACTTTGCTGATGATTGAGAGTAGGCTGATAGGACGGTAATTGGCTGTGTTGGACTGGTCCTGTTTCTTGTGTGCAGGACAAACCTGTGAAAATTTCCACGTTGTCGGGTAGATGCTGATGTTATAGCCGTACTGGATCAGCTTGGCTAGTAGTGTGGCAAGTTCTCTTCAGGACTTTTGCTGGCATTTTGTCTGGGCCCATCACCTTTTCGGTACCCAGTGCTTTCAGCTGTTTCTTAATATCATGTGGAGTGAATCAGATTGGCTGCATACTGACATCTGGGATGCTGGGGATTTCTGGGGGAGGCCGAGCTGGATCATTGACTCGGCACTTCTGACTGAAGATTGTTGCAAATATTTCAGCCTTAGCTTTTGCACAGGTGTGCTGGGCTCCTCTCTCATTGAGGATGGGGATATTTGTGGAGCCTCCTCATCCAGTGAGTTGTTTGATTGTCCACCACCATTCACGGTTGAATGTGGCAGGACCACAGAGCTTAGATCTGACCCGTTGGTTGTGGGACCACTCAGCTCTGTCTATTATTGCTGCTTATGGTGTTTGGCTTCACCAGGGTGATGCCTCATATTGAGATATGCCTGGTGTAGTTCATGGCATGCCCTCTTGCACACTTCATTGAACCAGGCCTTTTCCCCTGGCCTGGTGGTAATGTTAGAGTGGAGGATATACCAGGCCATGAGATTACAGTTTGTAGTTGAGTACAGTTCTGGTGCTGCTGATGGCCCACAGCACCTCATAAATGGCCAGTTTTGGGCTGCTAGATCTGTTTGAAGTAAATCCCATTTAGCATGGTGGTAGTGCCGCACAACGCGTTGGAGGATTTCTTCAATGTGGAGACGGCATTTAGCCTCCACAAATGCTGTAATTGTTGTTGATAAATCTTTCTCAGTTCTTCCTTCAGACAGTTCATTAGACATACTAACCATTCTTTGAGTTAAAATTAGTCCCTAAGGTTAATATTAAAGCTCTTCCCTCTCCCAAACCCTGGGAAAGAAAGACTCTATGACCCTATGTGAATGCCCTTCATTATTTTGTACAGATGAGCTTATAGATCAGCTCTCATTTACTGACATTCGTTTGTTCATTATGTGCAGTGTCATGGGTGATCATGGTCTTCCCATGACCATGATTGTTCTTGGCAATTTGAAAGTGTTGTTCTTTAGAACATTAGAAAGCTTTTAACGAGAACAAACCATTTGGCCCTACAAAGCTCGCCAAATTCCTATGCATATAGTGTGTTGAAATAACTATTGAGATTAGATTTGAAAGTCTCTAAGGTACTACCCTCAACTACACAACTAGGTAGTTTGTTCCATGTATCCACAACTCACTGTGTAAAGAAGTGCTTCCCAATGTTAATCTGAAATCTCTCTTTAACCGGTCTTCACCTATGGCCCCGTGTACTTGGTGATGGATTAATTTTGAAAGTAGCAGCTGGCATCCACAAACGTACTTCTACCCTTAATGATTTTGAACACTTCTACCATGTCTCCTCTCATTCTACATCTACCTAGGGTAAAAAGATTTAATTCTTTCAATCTTTCTTCATAGTTCATACTCTGCAGACCAGGAATGAGTCTCGGAGGTGGTTTGCCAATCCCTTCTTTTGGGAGTGGCAAGCCACTTCAATGTGTTTACAAGACAGGTGACCCCAGTCATTGTCAATACACTTCAGTGACTGTCTGCCTGCTTTCAATGATCACATAACCAGGACTTGTGGTATGCACCAGCTGCTCACACGACCATCCACCACCTGCTCCCATGGCTTCATGTGACCCTGATTAGGGTCTAAGCACGTGCTACATCTTGCCCAAGGGTAACCTGCAGTCTAGCAGAGGGAAGGATTGCTTTACAACTCCTTTGTAGAGACATACCTCCACCCCACCACCAACATTCTCCTACTTTACAGTAAAAAATGTCCCAGCCCGCTGAACCACTCCATAAGTCTGTTCCTGAAGCCACAGCAACATCCTTGTAAATCCAGCAATATGACATTTTTCAAAGATATTTATTATCAAAGTACATATATATCACCATATACAACCCTGAGATTCATTCTCTTGCAGGATATGTAGTAAATCCAAGAAACACATTAGAATCAAAGAAAGAGCACACCCAGCAGGGTGGACAAACAACCAATGTGCCAAAGACAACAAATTGCAAATACAAATGAGTAAAATATAATAATAAATAAGTAAGAAACAAATATTGAGAACATGAGTTGCAGAATCCTTGAAAGTGAGTCCATAGGTTGTGGGAAAAGTTCAGTGATAGGGCCAGTGAAGTTGAGTGAAGTTATCCCGTCAGGTTCAAGAGCCTGATGGTTGAGGGGTAATAACTCTTCCTAAGATATCCTGGTTGCAGGCGTGGTGTTGCAGAAAGGTCAGTCAGAGTGAGATTTTAAAGTAGGTGGTAGAAAGACAGAAGGGTTCAGGGAGGAAAAAGCTGGTGTCTGGAACCTTGGTCTTCAGTTCAGGAGAGAAACAGGATCGACTAGACTTGTTTTTAGTGAAGTGGAGGATCCTGAGGCATGATCTGATATAATTATGAGGTTATGGGTGGCTTAGAGAGGGTGGGCTTAGTAGGTCCTCAAATCTTTATCCCATGGTACTTATTTTTTATCTTGTAGAGATACAGCACGGTCAGAGGCCCTTCTGACTCAATGAGCCACACTGTCCATTTACACTCATCTGACCATTTAACCTACTAAACTGCATAACTTTGGAATGTGAGAGGAAACTGTACACCCAAAGGAAACCCATGCAGAAACAGGAAGAATGTAGAAACTCAATATAGACAGCAATAGAATTTAACCCAGGTTGTTGCTGCTGTAACAGCTGTCACAACCATGGATTCGGCAGTGCAACAGATATGGCAATCACACTCGTGAATATTCATGTGTCAGTTAATTATTATTTCATTGTGATAGTATTTAACTCCATTCTTTTTGTCATAGTGCTTGTTGAGACTTGAGGAAAGCACAGGGACGTTTCACTGCCTGCTTGCACTCGGCCTTGCCTGCGAAATTGGACTGTCGAGTCAACTGACTTCTCGCAATTCCTCCGTTTCCACCGCATCTGCTCTCAGGATGAGGCTTTTCATTCTAGGACGAGGGAGATGTCTTCTTTTTTTAAAGAAAGGGGCTTCCCTTCCTCCACTATCAACTCTGCTCTTAAATGCATCTCCCCTATTTCACGTACATCTGCTCTCATTCCATCCTCCCGCCACCCCACTAGGAATAGGGTTCCCCTGGTCCTCACCTACCATCCCACCAGCCTCCGGGTCCAACATATTATTCTCCGTAACTTCTGCCACCTCCAACGGGATCCCACCACTAAGCACATCTTTCCCTCCCCCCCCCCCCACATCTCGCAGGGATCGCTCCCTACGCAACTCCCTTGTCCATTCGTCCCCCCCATCCCTCCGCACTGATCTCCCTCCTGGCACTTATCCGTGTAAGCGGAACAAGTGCTACACATGCCCTTACACTTCCTCCCTTACCACCACTCAGGGCCCCAAACAGTCCTTCCAGGTGAGGCAACACTTCACCTGTGAGTCGACTGGGGTTATATACTGCGTCCGGTGCTCTCGAGGTGGCCTTTTATATATTGGCGAGACCCGACGCAGACTGGGAGACCGCTTTGCTGAACATCTACACTCTGTCCGCCAGAGAAAGCAGGATCTCCCAGTGGCCACACATTTTAATTCCATATCCCATTCCCATTCTGACATGTCTATCCACGGCCTCCTCTACTTTAAAGATGAAGCCACAGTCAGGTTGGAGGAACAACACCTTATATTCCGTCTGGGTAGCCTCCAACCTGATGGCATGAACATCGACTTCTCTAACTTCCGTTAAGGCCCTACCTCCCCCTCGTACCCCATCTGTTACTTATTTTTATGCACACATTCTTTCTCTCACTCTCCTTTTTCTCCCTCTGTCCCTCTGAATATACCTCTTGCCCATCCTCTGGGTCTCCCCCCCCCCACCCCCCCGTCTTTCTTCCCGGAACTCCTGTCCCATGATCCTCTCGTATCCCCTTTTGCCTATCACCTGTCCAGCTCTTGGCTCTATCCCTCCCCCTCCTGTCTTCTCCTATCATTTTGGATCTCCCCCTCTCCCTCCAACTTTCAAATCCCTTACTCACTCTTCCTTCAGTTAGTCCTGACGAAGGGTCTCTGCCTGAAACGTTGACTGCACCTCTTCCTACAGATGCTGCCTGGCCTGCTGCATTCACCAGCAACTTTGATGTGTGACTCTGAAGACTGGTGGTATTCATTTTATATTTAGTTTTTCCTTTCAGCCGCAGTGTTGGCTTCGTTTTCCATTTGAGAGTTTTAGTTAACAGCCCTTTTCAGCCCAGCATTTATTGTTTTCTTTTCCCGCTAACCCAGTTCGCATTAAAGTCTGTGAACTATTGGCCCACTTCAGTGTCTCTCACTCTGGGCCATATCCGAACATAGTG
Source organism: Mobula birostris (assembly GCF_030028105.1). Taxonomy (NCBI): domain Eukaryota; kingdom Metazoa; phylum Chordata; class Chondrichthyes; order Myliobatiformes; family Myliobatidae; genus Mobula; species Mobula birostris. The sequence goes on along the minus strand of NC_092371.1, from coordinate 19,167,778 downwards.
ACAGCAGGAATTATTGTAGATAGGTAAAATGGTCTGCATAGACACGGTGAGCTAAAGGACTTGTTTCTGGGCTGTCTCTGTTAGCTGTTGGCATCACTCCTGATGATGACATACAAGGAGATGTCAGGGATAGGAGTTATGGAATGGGGAAGTGGGAATCATTTTGTAGACCAGTTGAGATAAGGTCAACATGATTTATTCAAGACATGAACAATTTTAAATTTTAAATTTTAAATTCACTCTGGAACCAGCCTGTGAAGATTGGGTGATAAATGAAAGAACAAGGCTGTAGTTGGTGAAATGAAACAATGAGATGTCTATAAATCATTCTGAACATTCCTTACAACTTGTAGCTCATAAATAAAACAAGAAGTTATGGCATGGAAGTGAACATTGAGCTTATTGAATCAAACCTCTTCTGTGTTACATTTTCAAGGTGTTGTCATAATCATAAAATTGCCAAACAAGATTAATCATTGAATGAAGTAAATCTTGCATAAAGGCAACATGATGAATAAAGTTAAGATATTATTCCATGTACTGAGTAACTTAAAACATAAATTACGTTTCGTAAAGTGCTCAGTCATCTTGGCCTACGTCTATCCTGCAGAATAGCCTTTGAAAAGAACAAACCTCATCAGAAGAGAGCCATAATTTGAATTGGTGAGAATGAGAGAGGGTTGGAGGGTGAGAGAGACGGGGGAGAGAGAGAGAGAAAGAGATGTCATTGCAATGTGGGTGCCATTTGAAAAGAACAAGACTTATCAGGAATGAGATTTATTTGAGCCAATAAAAAAAGGAAGTTATAAGCAGAGAGGCCATTGCTGGAGCAGCATTTTTGGGATGGCCAGAGTTAGAGTGGGAAGTTTTGGCTCAGCAGGCTTGGGTAAGCACAGGAGGAGTTTCCAAGTAAGTTTCAGTAAGTATTTTTTTTTTCTTTCTCTTTGTCTATTTGTGTATAGCTAGTGCACTGAGAATGGGTCAAGCGTTAGTAATATGCTCTTTGTGTAAAAATATAAGAACTCAAGGAGACCTCAAGTCTCCCTGTTAACTACAGTTGCATGAAGTGCATCAAGATGCAGCTCCTTAGGGACTGTGTTAACAAATTGGAGCTTCAGCCCAATGACCTTCAGCTCATGCGGGAGAATGACGAGGTGATAAATAAGAACTACAGAGAGGTAGTCACCACTGAGTTGTAGGAGATAGTACCTGGGTGACTCTCGGGAGAGGGAAAGGGAATAGTAAGCCAGTGCAGAGTACACTGTGGCAGTTCCCTCAATAATACTATTGAGAATAGCCTACCGGGGGAAGCTGCAGTGACTGGGTCTCTAGTATTGATTCTGGTTTGGTGGCTCAGAAAGGAACAGAGGAGTAGTGGAGTGCAGTAGTGAGAGCAGATTCCATAGTCAGAGGAGCAGGCAGGAGATTCTGTGGACATGAAAAAGAAACCCAGATAGTATTTTGCCTCCTAGGTACCAAGGTCAGGAATATCTCGGATCAGGTTCACATCACTCTAAAGGGAAAGGGTAAACAGCTAGAAGTCATGGTACATATTGACACCAACGACATAGCTAGGAAAGGGAGGAGGTCCTGAAGAGGGAATATAGGAAGTTAGGTAAAAAACTGAAAATCCAGACTACCAGGGTAGTAATCTCTGGACTGCAACTTGTGCCATGCACCAGTGAGGGTAAGAATTGGATGACTTGGCAGGTGAATGTGTAGGTGAGGACTTGGTGCAGGTACAGTCTGTACAAAAAGGATAGCTTACACCTGAATCCAAGGGAGAGCAGTATCCTTGCAGGGAGGGTTGCAAGAGTCCTTGTGGAGGGCTTAATCTTAGTAAGGGGATGGGAACCGGAGTTCGGAGGATGGGGAAGTTGCTATACATGTAGATGAAGTGTGTGGTGAGCATTCATTTCAAGAGGACTAGAATATAAAAGCAAAGATGTAGTGTTGAGACTTTATAAAGCACTGGTGAGGTCTCATTTGGATTTTTTTTTTGAACAGTTTTGAGCTCCTTATCTTAGAAAGGATATGCTGAAACTGGAGAGGGTTTAAAGGAGGTTCACAAAAAACTATTCCAGGATTAAATGACTTGTCACATGAAGAGCGTTTGACAGCTCTGGGCCTGTGTTGACTGGAATTCAGAAGACTGAGGCGTGATCTAATTGAAATCTATTGAATGGTGAAAGGTCTTGGTGGAGAGAATGTGTCCTTGGGTACGAGTGTCTAAGACCAGAGGACAGAGATGAGAGAAATTTCCTTGGCCAGAGAGTGGTGAATCTCTGAATACGGGAGGAATGCCGGAGGGCTAAGAGGAAAAGTAGATCAGCCATGATGAAATGGTGGAGCAGACTCAATTGGCCAAATTTGCCTAATTCTGCTCCTGTATCTTATGGTCTTATGGTGAGACTGTGAGGCAGATGACAGGGCAACATTGCTGTCAGTAGGGTGAGTTAAAATGTAACGAGAGCTAAATCAAAAAGGATGATGAAAACAGGACTGAAGGTGTTATATTTGAACGCATACTGTAAACAGAATAAGGTAAGTGATCCTGTAGCGCAGTTAGAGATTGGCAGGTATGACATTGTAGGCATCACTGCATCATGGCTGAAAGAAGATGACAATTGGCAGCTTAATTTCCAAGGATACACATCTTATCAGAAGGACTGGCTGATAGACAGAGGGGGTGGCATGACTCCACTGGTGAGAAATGTAATCAAATCCTTAGAAAGAGGTGATATAACATCAGAAGAATTTTTTTGCTTAGAATTAAGAAATTGCAAGGGTAAAAAGACCCTGATGAGAGTTATATACCAGGCTTTAAATAGCAGACAGGATCTGGGATACAAAGGAAGATAGAAAAGGCATGTAAAAAGGACAATATTATGATAGTGAGGGGGGATTTCAATATGCAGATGGATTGGGAAAATTTGATTGGTGCTAGACCCCAAGTAGGGAATATGCAAAATACTTACAAGATGGCTTTTCTGAGCAGCTCACGGTTGAGCTCACTAGTGGAAAGGCAATTCTATATTGGCTGTTGTGTAATGAACCAGATTTGATTAGGGAGCTTAAGGTAAACAAACTCTTGATAGGCAGTGATCATAATATGATAGAATTCACCCTGCAGTTTGAGAGGGAGAAGATAAAGTCAGATATATCTGTATTCCAGAGGAGTAAAGGGAATTACAGAAGCACAAGAGAGAAGCTGGCAGAAGTTGACTGGATGGGCATACCAGCAGGGGTGACAGCAGAACAGCAATGGCTGAAGTTTATAGGGACAACTCAGAAGGTGCAGGATAGATACATCCCAAAGATGAAGAGGTATTCTAAAGGGGTCTAAAAGCAACCATGTCTGACAAAGAAAGCATAAAAGCAGAAGAAGGGGCATATAATATGGCAAAAACTAGTGGGATATTTGAGGATTAGGAAGCTTTGAAAAGCTAACAGAAGGCAACTAAAAAGTCATAAGGAGACAGAAAATAAAATATGAAGGTAAGCTAGCCAATAATATAAAAGAGGATACCAAAAGCTTTTTTCAGATATATAAAGATTAAAAGAAAGGCGAGAGTGGATATTTGACCACTGGAAAATGATGCTGGAGAGGTAGTAATGGCTGATAAACATTCACTGTAAAAGATACTAGCAATACAGTGGTTCATAAATCAGAGGTGTAAAGGAACTTGGAGTCTTCATTTAGTATTCCCTACAGGCTAACGTGCAGGTTGGATCAGTGGTAAGGAAGGCAAATGGAATGTCAGCATTCATTTCGAGAGGATAAGAACAAAGATCTAATGTTGTTTTATAATGTATTGGTCAAACTGCACTTGGATTACTGCGAGTAGTTTTGGACCCCTTATCTAAGTAAAGATGTGCTGATACTGGGGATGGTCCAGGAGATGTTCAAAAGAATGATCCCAGGAAGGGTTACCATGTGTGAAGTGTTTGCTGGCTCTGGCTTGTACCCACTGGAGTTTAAATGAATGAGGAAGGGGGATCTCATTGAAAGCTATTGAATATTGAACAGCATCGACAGAGTGGATGTAGGGAGAATAACTGCTATTGTAGGCAGGTCTACAACTAGAGGGTACAACCTCAGAACAGAATGAAGTCCACCTAGAATAGAGATGAGGAAAAACTTCTTTAACCAGAGGGTGGTGAATCTGTGGAATGCATTGCCTCAGGAGGCGGTGCAGGCCAAATTATTGGGTATATTGAAGGTGGAGGTTGGTAGGTTATTGATTAATCAGGGTATCAAAGGTTACACGGAGAAGGCAACAGAATGGGGTTGTAAGGTATAATAGATCATGATGGAATGCTGGAGAAGATTCAGATGGACTGAATGGTCATATTCTGCTCCTGTTTATGGTCTTATGATCTTATCCATGTATCCGACTCCCACACTTTAGTTAATGGTTTTCCTGTGTAGAATCAGGATGAGTTTCTGCTTCAGCTGATGAAACTACATTTCCTACGTTCATTGTTAGTCCTAAAATTGGCTTTCCTGCGTTATTTCAGCTTCTGAAGAGGTATGACTCATTTGATTAAGTTATTTACAGTCCCATGGGCATTTAGCCTCATCATTTCTAGTCTGATGGGCATATCTATAACCTGAGAATAAAATTCTTTTTTGTGCTGTGCCTTCATGAGTTTTATTTATTGGACTTGAATTCCAGCTGTTTTATTGTAACTGAGTGGCTTACTGGCCTTTTGATTGACAGTTATGAGTCAGCCACACTGCTGTGCATCTGGTGTCACACAGAGTTGGCAAATTTCTTTCCCCTCGCACTTTGCATTGGGTATGCATATTATCTATCCAATAATAATAGAACTGTCCCATTCATTTTTTGTCATGGGCCGAGTCCTATGAGATAGGTGACTATGGTCCCTCCATGACCATGACTGTTCTTGGTAAATTTTTCTACAGAAGTGATTTGCCATTACTTTCTCCTGGGCAGTGTCTTTACAAGCTGAGCGACCCCAGCCATTATCAATATTCTTCAGAGATTGTCTGCCTGAAGTCAGTGGTTACATAACCAGGACTTGTGCTATGCACCAGCTGCTCATACAACCATTCACCATCTGTTCCATTGCTTCACGTGACCCTGAATGGGGTGCTAAGCAGGTGCTACACCTTGCCTAAGGGTGATCTGAAGGTTAGTGAGGGAAGGAGCGCCTTACACCAACTTTGGTAGAAACATGTACCGTTGCCTTCCCTAAATTAGATAAACAAAGAAAATGGGTAGCAAAGAGTCTCCTCAACCATCGCACAACATCCTTCAGTGTTGTCCCAAACAATGGCACCAGCTGCAGGAAAATGATGAACAATTAGCTTTTATCAAACAAGAACTCGATGATGATAGATTAGATTTCACTGAACACAGAACTAAATAGCCAATCTATTAATCTATGGTCAGTCTATCCCTTCCTTCACACACATCATTCCATTTTTCTATGATCCATGTGCATATCTAAGAATTTCTTAAATGCTCCCAAATATATCTGCTGTGAACACCATCTCTGGCAGGGGTTTCATGCACTTAACACTCTCTGTGTAAAGACTTATCTCTGACATCCCTCCTATATTTTCCTCCAATCAGTTTAAAATTATGCCTCACACACAAAATGCTGGAAGAACTCAGCAGGCCAGACAGCATCTATGTTTCAGGCTGAGACCCTTTGGCAGGACTTTCAGCATCTGCAGACTTTTCCTTGTTTAAGATTATGCCCCATTGTGTTTGTTATTACACCTTGATAAAAAGTCTCTGGCTATCCACTCAATCTATATGTACACCTTTATATCTCCCCCATAATTTATCTTGAATTTAGGTGAGTGATGGAGAATTTCGGAGGGGGGTAATAAATGGGGAAGTGGGATTGATGGTGTGTGTGTGTGTGTGTGTGTGTAGTATTTCAATAATATTTTGAGTAATATTGTAAATGTCATTTTTAAGCACTTGTTTGTTTATATAATTCGTTATGGTTTATATGCAAGAATATGAATGGCATATGTCATTATGGCACCATGTCATATCTGAGCGCCTCACTGAAGTAAAAACTTTTTTCCTGGGCTCCCATGGTTTTTCTTTCCATTAATTTCAGGAGTTATGAAACATAAAAGTGGTGAAGCGGTAGTTTTGAAACTGACCTGAGACAGCTATCAATCTGTTGAAATTCTGGCTCCCCCATTTTTACCAGTACCGGAATGAACTTGCATTGGATGGGGAATTGTCTTAGGTGGGGATTGAGAGTTGTTGTACCATCCAAGCTGAGAGCTAAAGTGTTGGGGGTGCAACACGCTAATCATCTAGGCATGGTCAAAATGAAAGCATTTGACTGGTGGCCAGGAATAGATCAACAGATTAAGCAGTTTGCCATGCACTAGTTTAGGATTCCCACACATCCAGAGATGCAAAGAGCAGAGCCTGTCCATTCCTTGGAATGATGGGCATTGCTCTGGCAGAGGATTCGTGTGGATTTTCCTGGACACAAGTTTCTTGGTAGTAGTGGATGCAACTACAACATGACCAGAAGTATTCCCAATAACCACCACGACAAGCTCGCACACTGCTAATGTGTTGAGATGCTTCTTCTCAAGGACTGGTATTCCGGAACATGTAGTGAGTGGCAATGGACCACAGGCTGTTTCAGAACAGTTTCAGTCATTCCTGAAAATGAATGGAATAAGACATATTCCATCTGCACTGTACCACCTAGTTACAAAAGGTTTATCCAGAGTCAAAAGAAGGCGCTGCGAATAATAACTGAATACATCACACTTTTGGAATTTATTGCTAAGCTGGTAGGAGTGTAGCTTATTTAATACTTCAGTAATATTTGAGAAATATTGAAAATATATTGTTTGTTTGTTTAGATGATTCATTATAGGTTATATGTAAAAAGAATGTGAATGGCATACATCATTATGTCATCACATCATATTTGAGAGCCAAGCTGATAAAAACAAAGTAGCAATGTCTTCCTGAGGTTCTGTGTTTTTCTTTCCATTTATGAAACATAACAAATGGGATAGTTCTGCATGCTGGTGTGAGCTGAATGGTCTCTTTCTGTCAAAGGAAAATAAAAGATCTGGATTCAAACTGTTTTGCTGATCCTCAAGAGATCTGACTGAACTCCTCTTTCAGGAAGATGTAAAACATTTTCTTGTTAAAGTTCCAAGTTGAAACCTCAGATTAAATTTAATATCAAAGCACAAATATGTCACCATGTCACCATACCCTGAGATTCATTTTCTTGTGGGCATTCACAGTAAATACAAAGAAACACAATAGAATTAATGAAAATCCACACACAAGTCAGACAACCAATGTGCAAAAGACAACACACTGTTCTAATATAAAATGGGAAAGAATAATAACAATAAATAAATGAGCAATAAATATCAAGAACACAAGATGAAGTGTCTTTGAACGTGAGTCCATAGGTTGTTGGAACAATTCGGTACGTGTATTGGGATAATTGAAGTTGAGTGAAGTTATTCTCTTTGGTTCAAGAGCCCGATCGTTCAGGAGTAATAACCATTCCTAAACCTAGTGGTGTAGGTCCTGAGGCTCCTGTGCCTCCTTCCTGATGGCAGCAGTGAGAAGAGAGCGTGGTCTGGATGATGCAGATCCTTGACCATTGATGCTGGTTTCCTGTGATAGTGCTCCTTGTAGAAGTACTCAGTGGTGGGGATGGCTTTAGCTGTGATAGATTCATTACTGTTAGTAAGCTTTTCTATTCAATGACATTGGTGCTTCCATGCCAGGCTGTGATGCATCCAGTCAGTACACTCTTCCAACACACATCTATAGAAGTTTGTCAAAGATCTATGTGACATACCAGGTCTTCTCAAACTTTAAAAAAGTAGAGGTGCTGCAGTGTTTTCTTTATAATGGCACTTAAATGCTGGACCCAGGACAGATCCTCTGAAATGGTAACACTGAGGAATTTGAAGTTGTTGAGTCTCTGCACCTCTGACTCCCAGATGAGGATTAGCTCATAGCCCTCTGGTTTCCTAATTGTGTAGTCAATAATCAGCCCTTTGGTTTTGTTGACATTGAGTGAGAGATCGTTATTATGGTACCATTCTACCAGATTATCAATCTCCCTCCGAAATTTCAGGATGTATATTCTATACATTTCTCTGACATTAAATGTACCTATTGAAACCTATTGAAATGCTGATTGGAGACCATCTTTGATTTGGACAACAACAGCGGTGCCGTCACTAAAGTTAAATATGGCATTGGAGCAAACTAATAACTAATCTCCTAGTCCTCAATCATGGATCTTGTGTGACTAGATCCATGATTTCCGCATTTGCAGACCCCAGTCAGTTCAGACTGGCAACAACATCTCCACAATCACCATCAGCACAGGTGCACCACAAGGCTCTGTGCTTAGCCCCCTGCTCTACTCACTTTATACTTAAAACTGTGAACAGTTCCAGTTCTCTGTGTACAGTCTACAATATATCCTCCACTGTTAGTTCACTTCATGCATGTAGCAATCCTCTCTCTGAAGGTGAAAAGTCAATGGTAGCTACTCAGACCCACATTATCACAAAAATTCTCCTTCCTCAGCAATTCTTCAGATGTACAATGAATTGCTTCCACTCTAGTTCAGAGTTTGAAGAAGGCTGGTATAGGACCACATGTGAACTACAGGTTTATCAACATATGAGGCTGGAGGTGTTTGGCAATACAGGCCTTCCATGCACTCCCAATGTATGGATTTGAGGTCTTCAGCACCATCGCGAATAATCTTTCCCCACGTTGAGTGGTAAGAGCCATGGATTCCTAAGAGCTGTTGAGGATATTGCATTCCTTTAAGAAAATCCTTGAATCTTTTCCAGTCTGACTGGTAACGTTTGTCTGTGGTACAGCTTAGGATAAAGTGCCCATTTTGGGAATCTAATGCCAGGCATGTAAATGATATGCCTAGCACTATTGAGCCAACTGCATTTAATTACAGCCTCCATGCCTGGAATGTTGGCCCGGGAGTTGACACTGCCTTTGCAGATTAAACTGGATATCAAATTCCCTAAAGATTTATTCTTGGGCCAACATACTAATGCAATTGCGAGGAAGGCACACCCGTGACTTTATGTTGTGAGGAGTTTGAGGAGGATCAGTATGTCACCAAACAATCCAGCAAATTTTTACAGATGTACCGTGGAGAGTATTCTAACTGATCACATCACTGCCTAGTATGGAGGGGATAAAGCACGTGATCAGGAAAAGGAGAGGAGGTTATAAACTCAGCCACCTCTGTCATGGGTGCTAGCCTCCCCACCATCAGGGATATCTTCAAAAGGTGATGCATCAAATGCGGCATCTATCATTAAGGACACCCACTACCTAGGACATGTCACCTTCTCATTACTAACATCAGTCAGGAGGTACAGAAGCCAGAAGACACACACTCAATGTTTTAGAAATGGTTTCTTCCCCTCCACCATTGGATTTCTGAATAGTCCATGAATCCATGAGCACTAACCTACTGTCTTGCTCCCTTTTTGCACTAGTTTTTTTTTAAATTGCTTATTGTACCTTATAGTATATTTTTATGTACTGCACTATACTGCTGCTGCAAAACAACAAATCCCACCGCGTATCTGAGACAATAAACCTGATTCTGAATTCTGAATTCATATAACATAACTCCAACCCACAATGTTGCGCTAAGCTGATGACGCCTCATCCCTTCAGCCTGCAAATGGTCCATATCCCTTCATTCTCTGCATATTGATGTGGCTAACTAAGAGACTCTTAAGCACATCTATCATATCTGCCTTCACTAACATCCCGGACAGCACACTCCAGGAGTCACTCTCTGTAAAAAATCTCTTCTGATGGAAGAATTGCAGTAAATGTTCACCAGAATGAATGTCTGGAATGGTGGGTTTCTTCCGTAAGAAGGGATTCAGCAGATTGGACCTTGACTGTCTGGGGTAACATCCAATTGAAATGTATAAATATGCTTCTGCGAACACAGAAGATACTGCAGATGTTGGTTTATGGAGTAACAAACACAGTGTTACAGAAATTCAGCAGGTCAGACAGCAGCTATGGACTGAAATGCACTGATGAATGGTCTCAACCCAAAACATCCACTGCCCATTTCCCTCCACAGATGCTGCTTTATCCGCTGAGTTCCTCCAGCAGTTTGTATATTGTGTATTGCATTTGATAATATAGAAGTGTAATTGATGTTTTTTTATTGGCTGGAATGTCTGGAGCTACGGATTACAGCCTCAGAATAGTAGGTTCATCTTTCAGTACGGAAAAGAGAAAAGCATTCTGTCAGCAGAAAGTGATGAACCTATGGAATCTGCTCTCTAAGAGGGGTCTCAGTCACTGTATTTATAGATTTTAGGGAATTTTAGGAAATTTAAAGGATAGTACAGGAAATAGCACTGAAGCATAAAACCAGCTATAATCTCACTGAATGGCAGAGCAGCTATGAGGTTACTTCTCCTTCTTGCATTATGTTGATTTGTGTAATGCATTCCAAGATTTGATCAGTATATGTACAAACGTAGAACCTAAAAGCATCTCAAAGCATTTCTATTTAATAATTGTATATACTATGACGTTCTGAAAAGCAACCAAGTGCCTTCCCAGCACATCTGATGAATAAACTTTTCTTGAGCTTCCATCCAGGTACAGCTACCTATTTTAACTGATGTTTCAATGACAAACTCTGCCATCTTCATCAGGGATGATGCCTAGGGATGTCTATTCTGGTGGTCTATATACCCCCATCGCCCAACCCCCTTGATTGATTAGTCCTCATCCAATCAGGTTTCTGCTGTCCCACCTTATTTACAATCAAATTCCAGTTCTTACTTAGAGTGAGATCTTCATCTTTGTTAAAATTCTATTCCTCGAGTTTTATTTCAATGGCTTCTTTCACCAGGCGGTCTGAAAAGCCATTGGCATGGAATGGTATTTTTGTGCCATCGAAGTCAATTCCATGGCTTTGCAAATGCAGTGTTCTGTTACTGCTGATTTCTCCTGGTTACCCAAATGGTTACACCTCCTGTGCTCCTTGATGCACCTTGCCTCCTATCTGGCCAATCCCTGCTCTGCATTCACAGGGAATGCCAGCCATCCTGAATCCCAGGTCATCTTTGACCCGCATAAGTTATGATTTGAGCTTCCTTATGGGTTTGTGGGTGATAGTAATCCAGTATTTCTTCAGGATCCTGGCTATCCTTCCAGAAACAAAGGAAACATAGGGAAGAAGGCATTCGCAATGGGTTCCTCCTCCTTGTTAAGTTCCCAGTTTTCCCATTGGCCCTTTTAAGGGCCCAATTTATTTCCTTCACTTTATAGTCATTCTGCAGGAACATTGTGAGTAAGTGTCTTATTTCCTCATGAAGACTCTCCAAGTCCAAGATATTTTTTTGCACGGTTGTTCAAAGTAAAAAGAACTGCTCTACATTGGAAGGCATGATGGTGGCTGTTATTGTTCAGGTATAAATCTGCGTGAATGGGTTTCCGATAGGTGCCATGCCTGAGGCTACCATTTGGTTTCCGTTGTATTAGAATGTCCAGGAACAGGAGGCAACCATTCTTCTCCATCTCCACCATAAATTCAATGTTTAGATGTATACTGTTCAGATGGTTGTGGAACTTTTGGAGCGCCTGGAGTCCATAAGGCCACATTACAAAGGTATCATCGACATATCAGAAGAAGCATTTGGGGCATAAGGGTGATAAACTCAGAGGCCTCTCCTCAAAGTCCTCCATGTAGAAACTAGCAATTGCCAGTGACAAGGGCGATCCCATGGCCACTCTGTCCGTTTATTCAGAGTAGATCCCCTTATAGAGGAAGTACATTGATGTAAGGGTGTGTTCAAAAAGGTCAATGGTACCCTTATCAAACCTTCTTCAGATACATCGATAGCAGTGAGTTAGAAACTCTCCCGGGGCCTGATGGGACCTGCTTTCAAGCTTTTGTATCTTCTGCCCAATGGGATTGAAGAGAAGAGAGAATGACCAGGGTGAATGAGGTCAAGAAATTTGGCAGAGTCTGGAAGTCCAAAGCAACAGGCATGAAATGCTGGAGGAACTTAGCAGGTCAGGCACTACCCATGGGAATGAACAAACAGTCAATTTTTCTGGCCAGGAACCCATCTTCAGGACTGGAAAGGAAGGAGGAAGACACCAGAATAAAGAGGTAAGGGGACGGGAAGCAGGACAGCTAGAAGGTGATTGGTAAAACCATGTAGGTGAGAAAGGTAAAGGTCTGGACAAGATGGAATCTGATAGGAGAGGAGAGTGGACATTAGGAGAAAGGGAAGGAGGAGGGGACCCAGGGGGATGTGATAGGCAGTGAGAAGAGGTAAGAGGACTGAGAGGGGAAAAGAAAAAGAGAGAAGACGGAGGGAAACATTTTTTATACTAGAAAGAGAAATTGATATTCATGCCATCAGGTTGCAGGCTATCCAGACAAAATAGAAGGAGTTGTGCCTCCACCGTGAAGGTTGCCTTATCATGGCACAAGAGGAGGCCATGATCTGACATGATGGAACAGGAATGGGAATCAGAATTAAAATTAAAATTAAAATATTTTGTAATTAGGAAGATCTGCTTTTGAAGCCGAGGTGCTCAATGAAGCGGTCTGTGACAAGAGTCCTTAATGAGGACAAGTATCGGAGGTGAGGAATATCAAACTGGATCGAGAACTGAGCACAAAACAAATGCTAGATGATATCACTAGGAGGGCTTACAATTCAGCATCAATCCTCAGATCAGGTGCTCTTCATGTTCTCAATTCTTGGCACCCAAAACATGATTGCCAATTTGTGGGACTGTCCTGAACACTTAAAGGGGCCGCACAAGCTAACCATACTCTGGAGAATTTCAACGTCTAAATCCAAAAAGATGGAGTGGTAGGGAATGGCTAATATCAGGATTCCCTCCCCTACAGCCGACTCCTGGTAGGCCTGGCTGTTGGGAAAGGTGGTGATGGTAGGTGTGAATGAGAGTTGGGTCTAAGATTTCTCTTTCAAACAACCAGCACCTCTTCTCGGGTCCAAATCCTTCCCAGTCCATGAGGCATTGCCAGACACCCCAAACAATTTGTGCATCCAAAAGTCTTCTCGCCGTGAAGACCTGTTCCCCATCGATAAACCTGGGCAGCAATGGGGCTGGTAGTGGTGGGGTTAAGGGGCTGGTGCAGACAGGTTTTAATTTAGATATGAGGAAGCTGAGATTGATCGTTAGGGCCTTGGAGAGATGCAAGGTGTAAGACACCAGTTTTACTTTCCTTGGGATTTTGAAGGGTCCAGTGTACTTGAGAGCCAAATTTCTAGATTCCACTTGAAGAAGTAAATCATGAGTGGACAGCCAAGCCTGTTGCCCAGGCTTCAAAGTGGGTCCTTGTCTTGTCCTTTGGTTTGCTTTGGTTACCGCCCTCTGCGTAGAGGTCTGCAAAATCTCTCTTGTCCTAATCTATTTCCATTCATCACCTTCCCATAAACAAACCAGATTGTATGCACACCATAGGTCCAGTTTTGTAAATTCCCTTGCCCCTTGGAGCATCTCGATACCGTATGAGTGGAAGGGATAGAGATCCTTGGTTGTTATGCATTTTAATCCCTTATAACCATACATGGCCACAGGCTCCTAGCTTTGCTTTGTACTAAGAAGAAGCCTATGCCAGCAAGTGAGGTGGAGGGCCAAATGAAGCCCATGGCAAGAGTTTATATACTCCTTCATTGTACTTTCCTCTGGGCCTGAGAGCACATAAAATCGACCCGCAGGGGACAAGTACTGGGAGCAGGTCTATAGCCCAGCCGTGTGTCGGTGCTTGGGTTCGAGGCCTTTCCTTGCTGAAGACCTCCTCCAACCCCTTGTGGATGTATGTGATTTTGACTGGTTTATGTGTTGCTGTCTCTTCTGGACCTTCCTTTGAGGATGACTGCTGAGGCTTCTTAGGTGGCAGGGGTGATTCGACAGAACCCAGAGTCTTCTCCCTAGGCTTCAAAGCTCATTTGTAGAAATAGTGGTCAAATCCCAATCTATACCCATGTCCATATCCTCAGGTGACTGCAGTGAGGCATTACAAATGGTCCTTGACACCCCACCCCCCCACGAATAGGCTTCAAGGATCAGCGTAACGGAGTCTTTCCTTTCCTTGAGACCTGGCAAGTGGATCCTTTAAGCTTAGCTTCAAGTTTTCCGGACTACTTGAGCATCTCCTGAACTAGCGATTCCTTCTCTCTAGTTCCCAGGTGGTCCAGACTAGACAGTGTCAGCACTCACACAGTCCCGTTGGCTGGAAATAGCTTGTCTGTCCTTGAGGACAGGACTAGGTCTCCAGAAGGTCTCAGGTTCCCTTGCACTGAAGGCTGCCCCCTTATTGGGTGTTGGTCATGGAAGAGTCTGGGTGTTAGAACACCACACTGCAAACAAACCCTTTTACAATGACTGGACCAAGCAATGCTTCTCCCCTCCCTTGAGTCCACGGTTGAGTTATGCTGGGGCAGCCAAGGGTACCCGAGCATCCAGGTGATGAATGGAGTGTCAGTTATGTAGAAACTAATGTCGTCCACATGGTTCCCTGTCCACATCTGCAACACCACAGTCTGTTGTTGGATCTGCCTGGAACCTAGCGGGCGGCTGTCCAAGACAGTTGCAGGCATGGTCTGGCTCAATTCTCGCAGAGGTATGTCAAACCAAGGGAAACCTAAATCCAGAAAATTACCCACTGCACCAGAGTCCACAAAATACTTCACCTGCCTCAGGGTTCTTACTCCAATTGAACTCTGCCTTTCGTACAAAACCAGAATCCATGGGATTGGGGCATACTGGCTGCTACTGTGACAGTCCTCCAGACACTTTATAGTCTTATTAGTTCTCCAAGTGGCTGCAGCTTTGGACATTTGGCCCGCAGGTGACCTGCTTCCCTCAGTAAATGCATCAACCTTGACTCCAATGCCGGGTCCTCTCATTGGCGGAGAATCTAGTTCAGCTGAACTGCATGGGTTTCAGAATCAGAATCAGGTTTATTATCACTGGCATGTGATGTGAAATTTGTTTGACTGGGTCTTGCGCAGGCAACGGGCTGGTCATGGCCCGAGTTTGGGGAGTGGAACTGCGATGCATGGGGACCGGATTCAGACCGGCTCTCTTTGTCCTCCTGAAGTGGTCCTGCCTTTGCTCTGCCAGACTATTATCAAGATGGGTGGACAGGTCAATTAGAACCTTTGTCCTCTACTGGCTGTCCCAAGGCGAGGGCATCATTCAATTCGTTTCAGAGTCCGTTGCGGTATAGCAAGTTCAAGTGCCCCCTGTTCCAGTGACTCACCAAGGGCCAATGCAGAACCCATGGCAAGAGCCAGGTCACTGTCAAATCTCTCTGGGGTCTAGCTCTGTAGCAGGACTGACTGTTCTCCTGATCAACTCTGGCTTCCTCCTTGCAAAAGGAGAGTTCTATTGTCTAAATCCTGGAAGCTGGCAGGTCTTGTAACACAGTTCCCCAATTTACGACGAGGTTTACCAATGTAAAGGGGGCAGTATCAGAAGCACCAGATACAATAGAATAGGGAAGGTGGAGTACGTGTTGGTGGAGGTGGAGCCATGAGGGAGCTAAATAGTGATTCCTCCATGTTCATCTACGAAACAGTTTAATTTCTCCTTTTGATGTCTCTCCTTTTCCCTTTCAGGGCAGATGGGGTTCTGTTGAAAACCCTGACCTGGAGTTACACTCAGAATTTGTTTTTCTGTGGTGGTGGGACCCACTCTCGAGGGCTCACAACCAGCCACGTTTCAATATCCCCAGGATGTGGACTGGAAGACAAGCACAGCTCCAGGTTCCAAGGCTTTGTGGGCCTATGGACGGGCTAATTCTTAGCCGGTGCTGCGGACTGAAGTGTGACAGGAGAGAACGGAACATCTGGAACAGCAGATCAGCAGTCAGAGGTTGCGTACTCAGTAAATCATTCTCTCTCTCTCTCTCTCTCTCTCTCTCTCTCATACATCAGTAGGTGAGAGACTCTTGCCAATTCCTGAGTTACAGAACTCAGGAAAAAAAAGTGGCACAACAGACTTTTGACACTGTAAATCAGCAAGTTGTTTTGTTATGTCTCCCCTCTCACTGTGAAAGCGGGGGATACCTCTTTTTTCCTTTGTTAAGGAGTGAGAGAGGCGGTGGTATGTTGAATTGTTGGGTGAACAATTAGTGTTTGTTGTATTGTGGATCATGGTCTTTCTTGGGGGCTTTGCTGTTGCTTGCTTGGTGGGTGAAGGGTACTGATGCTTTTTGCAAGAGTGGGGGAGGGCGAGGGTTGTTGCTTTACTGCTGCTTGTGCAAGGGAGGGGGGAGTAGACGGGCTTTGGGGTTCTAACTTCTTAACTGTCACTCATTCTTTGGAGCACTCTTCAGTTTTTGTGGATGTCTGCAAAGAACAAGAATTTCAGGATGTATGTTGTATACGTTTCTCTGATATTAAATGGAACTATTGAACTGTTGATTATGTTGGCTGATTTACTGAAGTAGCAAGAAATATAAACAGTGGGGAACTTCTTGCCCTTTGTCCACGGATATACGTTGGGCCACAAGGAATCCTATTGTGAAAGCCAGTGATTGCTGATCCACTCACGGTCTTGATTAACCTGGAATGGTCATTCAGCCCTCCAGGCATCCTGGAATGGTCATTCAGCCCTCCAGGCATCCTGGAACCCACCTTAGCTTGAAGTGGAGAATGACATCCAGAGTCTAGGCCTCCGTCCATGATTGAAAACCAGCAATGCAGACTTGTGCTGAAGGACATCGATGGATTTTGGGCTGTCACAGGTCAGTAGTTCCTGGGATCAGGTGTTAGTGATTGGCAAGCCCGTGTTTGAACCTGGAGTTTGAGATCCCATCATCAGCTAGCTTGGGAGTCAATACCAAAGTTCACATAATTTTATAAACTTCCATCAGGGCTCCACTCAGTCTCTGTTGCTCCAGTAAAACAACCCAAGTTTGCCCAACCTCTCCTTATAGCTCATACCCTCAAATCCAGGCAATTTTCTGGCAGCTACAGCCACACTTGTCGAATATTCTTAAAGCTCAAAAACAATCCAAAGTCTCCCTTGATGTTTGCAAACACCATCAATTCTTACTCTGCATTCTGCTCTGTCTTTGGTGTGTATCCAGGGCTAGAGCCATCAAACGTACCCTTTCATTCCCAGAATCATTCCCATGAAACTGCTCCAGATCTCTCCAATGCCAGCACATCTGTTTTTAGGTATGGGGACCAAAACTGCTCACAATACTCCAAGTGTGGTCTGACCAATGCCTTGTAAAGCCTCAACATTAAATTCTTGCTCTTATATTCTACTCCTCTCAGAAGGAATGCTAACATTGCATTTGCCTTCCTCACCATCGACTCAGCCTGCAAGCCAACCTCTAGGGAATTTTACACAAGGACACACTAGTCCCTTTGCACCTCTGATTTTTTTCAATTTTCTCCCCGTTTAGAAAATAGTTTATTTCTTCTACTAAAGCACATCTCCATACACTTCCTGACACAGTGTTCCATCCACCACTTTTTTACTCATTCTCCCAATCTGTTTGAGTCCTTTTGCAGCCTACCTGCCCTTCCACCTATCTTTGTCTCATCCACAAACTTAGCTTCAAAGCCATCAATTCTGTCACCCAAATCATTGACATATGTATGACGTGAAGAGAAGCAGTCCCCGCATTGACTCCTGTAGAACACCACTAGGCATCGACAGCCAACCAGAAAAGACCCCCTTTATTCCCACACTTTGCTTCCTGCTAGTCAGCCATTCCTCTATCCATGCTGGTATCTTTCCCGTAATTCCATGAACTCTTATCTTGTTAAACAGCCAAATAAAACACATCGAAAGAGAATAGAGGAAAAAGTGATGTGCTATAGGCAAGTTATTTCAACATCAGTTGTTGAGAATGTTAGAAACTCTTATTAAGAATGTGCAATCAGACACTGAGAAAATCATAACTAGGCAAAGGCAATGTGATGCTATAAGTGCACAATCATGATTAACTTAATATTTATAATGAGAAAAGTAGGCTCTGCAGGGGATTGATAGTTGTAGCACATATAGAATCTCAAAATATTTGATGTCTCACTCCTAATGTAAATGCTTATAGGCCTGTAATGATGTAAGAATATATTAGAGTGCCGGCTGGTGGCGCAATGACATCAGTGCCGGACCTGGGTTCAAAACCAGTCAGGTCCACTCCCGAGTACGCTTTCCATCCGTGCCGGGTTGAGTGTCGAGATCGCAACTCAACCTCATAAAATAAGGGGAAAATGCTGCGAAAATGTCTGTGTGGGGAGTGGCGCGCCACACAGTCTCTCTCTCTCTGTCTCTCGTTCCGCGCCTTGTAAAAAGCCATGAAAAAGACATCATCACAGATGCACGTACGCAGGATGACAGATTTCCTCCTATGTTTTCCATTCTTCCCATCCAGTCTTGCTAACTCTCAAAGTAATCCAATTAATCCCAGTTTTCTAACAACGACGCACTCTCACTTTCCTGTCAACTCCCTCAATTCTCCAATACATATCTACACTAGAGACAAAAGGCAGTTGATAATTAGCCTACTAACCTGTACATTTTCAGGACATGAAAGGAAACCAGAGCACACCGAGAAACCAGGACAGTCACGGGGAGAACATACAAACTCCACACAGACAGCACCAGAGGTCAGAATGAAACCAGGGCTGTTGGAGCTGTGTAAGGAGCTATGATGGGCATTATGGTAGCATAGTTGTTAGCACGACACTACTACAGCTCAGGGTCTTCCAAAGTTTGGAGTTCAATTCTGGCACCGTTCTGTAAGGAGTCGCTGTCTGTCCTCCACATGGAATGCTTGGGTGTTCCTCAGATGCTCCAGTCTCCTCCCGCAGTCCAAAGACATACCAAGTAAGCTATTTAGTTATTGTAAATTGACCCGTTATTAGGTTAAGGTTAATTGGGATTGTGGGGTTGCTGGGGCGGTGTGGCTTGAAGGGCAGTAAGAGCCTCTGTGCTGTAACACTAAATAAATAAAATATAAAGCACTAGTGCTAACTAGCTGCTGCCATCCTTTCATTAATATATTAATGGTGGCCAAGTGGTTAAGGCGTTCATCTAGTGATCTGAAGGTCGCTAGTTCGAGCCTCAGCTGTGGCAGCGTGTTTGTGTCCTTGAGCAAGGCACGTAGCAACACATTGCTCTAGCATCTGTGCGAGGAGTGGCGCCCCACGCAGACTTTCAACCTGCACCTTGTAAGGCATGAAAATGCCCGATGCAAGGCCTCTCATGGTCTGAGTCGACGTTCCGCCCTTCCCATTAATGGTTTGTTACATGGATTACTACCAGGTCCTCAGCTAATGGTCTTGGTGAATAAGCAACATGCAATGTTTCCATGTCTGCTAAACACGCAATACCAAGAGAAAGAGTGAACTATGAGGTGCACAAAGAGTTTGCAAAGTATTGTAGGTATATTAAATGAGGGAACAGGATAGTAGCAGACTTAGCATTACTTGAGATTGTATGCAATCACTCGCTTTGGTAGAAATAATGAACAATACTATAGCGAATTCAGTGATAAGAAATTTTGAAGCACACACACAAAATGCTGGAAGAACTCAGCAGGCCAGGCAACATCTCTGGAAAAAAGTACAATCAATGTTTCAGGCCATCCTGCTGAAGGGTCTCAGTGCGAAATATCGACTGTTCTTTTTTCCATAAATGCTGCCTGGCCTGCTGAGTTCCTCCAGCATTTTGTGTGCGTTGCTCAGATTTCCAGCATCTGCAAATTTTCTCTTCTTTGTGATAAGAAATTTGAAGTTCGAGTGCTGATGTACAGAGAAATCCTTTTTTTAAAGGAAGTGAAATGTCTTATGCAAACACTAGATAGATTATTTGTTGCAAAGGACTTGAGGTACAAATGCATGGAAGCTTTTCTGCAAAGTAACTGTGCAGTGAAACCACTGTTAAACTATTGCAAGTTTCAATCTAATTACCTAAGGAATAATATGTTTGCTTTGAGTGGGCTTCCATGCCGTAATGGGTTACAAAACAAGATTAGGCAGCACAGCTGCACAACCCTCCCTAATGAGCTTAAAGCATTCTATGCATGTTTTGAACAGAATGTTACCACCCATCCTGACAGCTTCCATAAGCCTTAATGACTACTGCCCAGTGGCTCTGACATTCACGGAAATGAAGTGCTTTGACAGGCTGGTCATGCTGCGTATTAATTCTAGCCTCTCAGACAACTTATTCTCGAGAGGGTATTCTCGAGAGGGAGGGCAAGAATCCAGATGTTGTGGTCTATGTAGGGACCAACGACGTGGGTAGGAAGAGTGAGGGGGTCCTGCATAGTGAGTTCAGGGAGTTAGGTGCGAAGCTGAAGGGCAGGACCTCCAGGGTAACAATCTCAGGATTGCTACCTGTGCCACGTGCGAGTGAGGCGAGGAACAGAAGGATTATACAGATCAATACGTGGCTGAGAGGATGGTGCAGGAGGGAGGGCTTCAGGTTTTTAGATAATTGGGCTTTGTTCCAGGGAAGGTGGGATCTGTTCCGACGGGACGGTTTACACCTGAACTGGAGGGGTACTAACTTTCTTGCAGGAAAGTTTGCTAGTGCTGTTTGGGGGGGTTTAAACTAAATTTGCAGGGGGCAGGGATCCAGAATGTGAGAGAGGATAGTGAGATGAAGTATAAAGGACAGGTGGGGATTACACGGTTCCGGAATATTAAGTGTGAAGTAGAGAAAGGTGAGGCGGAACGAGTGATAAGGAGGATACATGTGCAGAGGGATGGTCTGACAGAGCATGGAGTTAAATGTGCAGAAAGAGTAAGTAAATTTAAGAAGGACAACAAAATTCAAGGGGCGTGTAGCCCAGTGAGAGTTCAGGGAGCTGGGTTATGCACAATAGGCAGCGATTTAAACAGAGAGAGGAGAAATGGGTTAAAAATTCTATATCTGAATGCACGAAGTGTCAGAAATAAGGCGGATGAGCTTGAAGTACGATGCGAATGGGTAACTATGATGTTATTGGGATAACGGAGACATGGCTGCAGGGGGATCAGACCTGGGAATTGAATGTACAAGGGTAGACGTGCTATCGAAGGGACAGAAAGGTGGGCAGAGGGGGTGGGGTGGCCCTGTTGGTGAGGAATGAGATTCAGTCCCTTGCAAGGGGGGACATGGAATCAGGAGAAGTAGAGTCAGTGTGGATAGAACTGAGGAACAGTAAGGGCAAAAAGACCCTAATAGGTGTTATCTACAGGCCCCCAAACAGTAGCATGGATATTGGGTGCCAGTTGAATAGGGAGTTAACAATGACATGTGGCAAAGGAAATGTCGCAGTAGTTATGGGGGATTTCAACATGCAGGTGAACTGGGAAAATCAGGTTGGTACTGGACCCCAGGATAGGGAGTTTGTAGAATGCCTACAGGATGTATTTTTGGAGCAGCCTGTACGAGAGCCGGCCAGGGATAAGGCTATTCTGGATCTAGCGTTGTGCAATGAACAGGATTTGATAAATGATCTTGAAGTAAAGGAGCCATTAGGAGGTAGTGACCATAATATGATAAGTTTTTATCTGCAAGTTGAGAGGGATAAGGGCAGATCAGAAGTGTCAGTATTGCAGTTGAACAAAGGAGACTATGGAGCCATGAGGGAGGAGCTGGCCAAAGTTGACTGGTCGGATATCCTAGCAGAAAAGGCAGTGGAACAGAAATGGCAGGTATTCTTGGGAATAATGCACAAGGTGCAAAATCAGTTCATCCCTTGGAGAAGGAAGGATTCAAAGGGGGGAAAGTGGCCACAGTGGTTGACAAAGGAAGTCAGAGATAGCATAGCATTAAAAAAGAAGTATAACAGAGCTAAGGTGAGTGGGAAGACGAATGATTGGGAAATTTTTAAGGAGCAACAGAACTTAACTAAAAAGGCGATACGGGGAGAAAAAATGAGGTATGAACGCACGCTAGCTAGGAATATAAAGGAGAAGAGCAAAAGTTTTTTTAGGTATGTGAAGAGAAGGAAGATAGTTAAGAACAATGTTGGGCCCTTGAAGAATGAATTGGGAGAAATTGTTATGGGAAACAGAGAAATGGCAGACGAATTTAATAAGTACTTTGGATCTGTCTTCACTAGGGAAGACACAAACAATCTCCCAGATGTATGGATGGGCCAAGGACATAGGGTAACAGAGCAACTGAAACAGATTGACATTAGGAAGGAAACGGTGGTGAGTAGACTGATGGGACTGAAGGCTAACAAATCCCCAGATCCAGATGGTCTGCATCCTAGGGTACTAAAGGAGGTGGCTCTGGAAATTGTGGATGCATTGGTGATCATTTTCCAATGTTCCTTAGATTCAGGATCAGTTCCTGAGGATTGGCAAATGGCTAATGTTATCCCACTTTTTAAGAAAGGAGGGAGGGAGAAAACAGAGAACTATCGCCCTGTTAGCCTAACATCAGTAGTGGGGAAGATACTAGAGTCCATTATTAAAGATGAAATAGTGGCATATCTTGATAGCAGTTATAAGATTGGGCCGAGCCAGCATGGATTTACCAAGGGCAAATCATGCTTGACTAATCTATTGGAGTTTTTCGAGGATGTAACCAAGAAGATAGACATGGGAGGTCCAGTGGATGTGGTATACATGGACTTTCAGAAGGCATTTGATAAGGTACCACATAGGAGATTGGTGGGTAAAATCAGAGCTCATGGCATTGGGGGGAGGGTATTGACATGGATAGAAAACTGGTTGGCAGATAGAAAGCAAAGGGTAGCAGTGAATGGGTGTTTCTCGGAGTGGCAGGTGGTGATTAGTGGGGTGCCATAGGGCTCGGTATTGGGACCACAGCTGTTTACAATTTACGTCAATGATTTAGAGGAAGGCATTGTGAATAACATCAGCAAGTTTGCTGATGATACTAAGCTGGGTGGCAGTGTGACATGTGATGAGGATGTTAGGAGAATTCAAGGTGACTTGGATAGGCTGGGTGAGTGGGCAGAAACTTGGCAGATTGCGTTTAATGTGAATAAGTGTGAGGTTATTCACTTTGGGAGCAAGAACAGGAAGGCAGATTATTATCTGAACGCTGTGGAGTTAGGTAAGGGAGAAATACAAAGAGATCTAGGAGTACTTGTTCATCAGTCTCTGAAGGTGAATGAGCAAGTGCAGCAGGCAGTGAAGAAGGCTAATGGAATGTTGGCCTTTGTTACAAAGAGAATTGAGTACAAGAGCAAGGAAATCCTTTTGCATTTGTACAGGGCCCTGGTGGGAACACACCTGGAGTATTGTGTGCAGTTTTGGTCTCCAGGGTTAAGGAAGGACATCCTGGCTGTGGAGGAGGTGCAGCGTAGGTACACTAGGTTAATTCCTGGGATGTCCGGACTGTCTTACGCAGAGAGGTTAGAGAGACTGGGCTTGTATACGCTGGAATTAAGGAGATTAAGGGGGGATCTGATTGAGACATATAAGATTATTAAGGGATTGGACAAGATAGAGGCAGGAAATATGTTCCAGATGCTGGGAGAGTCCAGTACCCGAGGGCATGGTTTAAGAATAAGGGATAGGTCATTTAGGACAGAGTTGAGGAGAAACTTCTTCTCCCAGAGAGTTGTGGAGGTGTGGAACGCGCTGCCTCAGAAGGCAGTAGAGGCCAATTCTCTGGATGCTTTCAAGAAGGAGCTAGATAGGTATCTTATGGATAGGGGAATCAAGGGTTATGGGGACAAGGCAGGAACCGGGTATTGATAGTAGATGATCAGCCATGATCTCAGAATGGCGGTGCAGGCTCGAAAGTCCGAATGGTCTACTTCTGCACCTATTGTCTATACAGCCAACTGCAATTTACTTAACAATGAGACAGGAGTATGGCAGATGCCAACTTCCTGACACTACACTCAACACTGATGCATCTGGACTGTAAGTATAGTACAACTACATTAAACTATTATTTATTGACTACAGCCCCACTTTCAGTACGAGAATAATAAGCCAACTCATCTCCAAACTCCAAAACTATGCTTTGAAAAGGGATCCTTGATTTCTTGACAAGACAACTATACTCCTGCCACGATTATTCTCAACACTAATGCCCCATAGGACTGGATCGTCAGCCGCCTGCTGTGCTGCCTACACACTCACAGCTGCAGGGCCAGATCCTGCTCCAACTCTATCTCAAAATTTGCAGATAATACCATCACAGGGGGCTGTATCTCAAATAACAATGAACCAGAGTACAGCAAGGAAATAGAGAGCCTGGTGACATGGTGGCTAGACAGCAAAAGAAAAGAGCAGTAGGGTAGTGCACATGCTCCTGTCTACATCAGCAGTGCTGAGATCAAAAGGGTTGAGAGGCTCAAGTTCCTTGGAATGAACATCATCAATAGCCTGTCCTAGATACCACAGCCATGAAACCTACATTCACTGGTAGCTAAAGGATTTGACATGTCCGCAGTGACTCTCACTAATTGTTATCAATGCACCAGAGAAAGCATCCTTTCCAGATGTATCATAGCTTTGTATGGCAACTGCTCTGCCCAGGACAGCAGAAAATAACTTAGATAGTTAAGGACACTGTTGAGCAAATGGAAACCACCCTCTCCTCCTTTGACTTTGTCTACACTTCTTGCTGACTTGGTAAAACAGCCAACATAATCAAATACTGTATCCACTGCAGATATTTTGTCTTCTCCCCCTCCTATTAGGTAGAAGATATAAAAGCACACACCCTAGGCTTGTAAACAACTTCTATCCTGCTGTTATAAGACTATTGAATGGACTCTTGTATAGTAAGATGGATTATTGACCTCTCAATCTGCCTCATCATGTCCGAAAACATCTACCTGCAAAACACTTTCCTTTTGCTGTAACACATTTTCTTCTGCCGTGTACTACCTCAATGCACTGTTGTAATGAATTGTTCTGTACCAATGGCACACAAGCCAAGTTTTTTTTTACTGTACTTTGGTACATCTGACAGTAATAAAGTAATTTGCTGATAAACCAATGCCAATTTGCCAATTTACCTTGATTCCCTGATGACTGAAAAAAGGTGTTTTCCTTGAAAATGATTGTCCTATGTTTACTAGAATAATAGTCAAAGAACTGCAGAGTTAAGGCTGATTTATACTTCTGTGTCAAATGTACGCCGTAGGTATGGCATAGCCGTGAACCCTATGCTGTACTCTACGCAAACCATACGCTGTAGCCTAACGTGCACCTCTCCCAAAATATAACTATGCATCGCGGCAATGCAGACCGAAACAACTGTGATTGGTCCGCTTGGTAGCATCACATTTCCTCCTACGCTGCAATAGCTTCCCATTGGGCAACTGAAGGGCAGGGATGGAACTCTGGCTGCAATGCTTTCCATAAAGCTTTACAGACCTCCGAAATTACGGAGGTTTCTTTTACGAAAGACCTACATTAGTACCTGTTTTTGTTAACCAAAAGAGGATTTTCGTTTTTACGAAAAAAGGCGCTCGCTTTAAACTTGTTTACCCCGAGAAAGACTACCATGACCATGAAGCCTTGTGCGGGCAGGTGTGTAAGCGTGCGTGACGTGCCGATTTTTTTTGACACATCGACTTTGGCTCAAAAATTCTCGATTATGTTAAGTGATAACAATGTACATACAGAAAATTCACCCTCCTTCAGTTTCAGTCGCCATTGTTTGAAGTTTGAGTTTCTTTGTGTTGAGTTTCAACACAAAGAAACTCAACACAGTGGTATAGAAACCCTACCGCCAACTAACATTTTGGCAGTGAATTGCAGAGCGACGCAGATACACCCACGCACAAGTATAAATGCTCACAACGGCGTAGCCCACTTGCATAGGCTATGGCGTAAGCTAGTACACACAAGTATAAATCAGCCTTTGTACAGCATGCAAACAGGCCATTTGCCTGAACTGGTCCATACAGACCAAGATGCCATATCAATGCTTATCCAACTTGTCAACATTTGGCCCATAACTTTCTAACCCACCCTATCCATGTACCTATTCAAATGTATCCTAAACGGTATTAAGATACCTGTTTTAACCACTTCCTCTGGCACCTTCATCCATGAATTGACAATCCTCTGGATTAAAAGTTGCCCCTCAGATGCCTATTAAACCTCTCCCCTTTTGCCTTAGCACTATGCCCTCTAGTTCTTGATTCACATAACCTCGGATAAAGTCTGGGTGCATTCATCTGATCTATACTCCTCTTGAGTTTAGGAAAGTGAGAATTCATCTGAATTATATACTGCCCCATATGCGAATGCAGTCAGTCTTTATCTGAGGTTATGTATGGGAATCAAGAGGGCATAGTAGTGTACCGTTCAGATGGATGCTATTACAGAGCAAGTGATTTGGGATCCGGCCACCATCAGTAAGGACTTTGTGGGTTTACCCCAGCTGCTCCAATTTCCTCTCACATTCCAAAGATGTGTGGGTTAGGATTAGTGTGTTGTGGGCATACTGTATTGGTACTGGAAGGGTAGCGACACTCATGGGCTCCCCCAGCACAATCTATGAACAGCGTTGGTCATTGACATAAAACAATGCATTTCAGTGTTGCTTTGATGTACGTACATGTGACCAATTGTTGTTTTGGTCCTATAACTACTGATGGTTTTATACCTATAACTACTGATAACACCCAAAGCCAGAAGATAGATCTAAGCCAGAACTCAAAATAAAACTTTATTTAGTAAAACCATGCAACTATAAAAAACTCAAAACTCTATTGTACATCCCTAAGCACGACTACTTAAATGATTTACCCAAGTACATTCAAGACACTTATAGGAACAATGACCAATCAGTGAAAGTCAGCCTGGGATTGGTTGTCAGCTGGCCAATAGGTGTTGGTTGTTTCAGCTTGCTGTAACACCTCTATCTTGAAAGTGACGACCTGCAGGATTTGAGCCAAGTATTGATTTGGATTAGACTGGGTTAGACTAGCAATCCGCCCTTTGTAGTGGCTGCAGCTTTTCACTTTCTTATGCAATGAAGCTTACAGCTGTGCTGGCAATGCTAGTTGGTTCGGTTGGGGTAAATTGAAGCCTTCAAGGAGGAGATGAAGATGCAGCAGTGTGATGGATAATCTGCCCTCGGGAGTACATGCCCACAACTGGTTGCTGTAACATGCCAGCAATATCCATCTGTGATAACTTTGTAGAGCGCTTCCCCCATTTGTTTGACAGTCTTACTTGGTAGCCGGGATCTTGCCCATTGTGATGCTGTGTGACCCAAACTGTAGCTCCAGGCTTGAATGACTTCACCTGTCAATTAAGGTCCATGTGTTGCCTTTGGGTACCTGCCCATCTGCAGTCTAGGATCTTGGACGCTGTGGCAGCATTGCATCCAACACTGTGCGCAGTTTTCTTCACAAAAGCGCTTCAGCTGGAAACATCCCCTTGAACCTTGGATGTGATGTAAACTGTATGTCAGCAGAAATGTTTTGAGAGCCTCGGACAATGCTCCATCCGCTCCTGATTTCAGAAGTGACCATTTGAAGGTATCCCCAAATCTCTCTGCTTGGCTATTGGACTGTGGATAATATAGGGTTGTGCAGATGTGGATAATTCCACTGTTCTGGCAGAATACAGCAAACTGCTGTGACCTGACAGGGCCATTATCAGAAACAAGTGTTTCTAGTATCCCAGCATGCTGAAAATTTACAGCAGCATTTGAATAGTAGCCCCTGTTATTGTTGACATCACAGAAAATATTTCAGGCCATTTGAAATAGGTGTCAAACAGGACAAGGCAGGTACACCTGTTGATTGGGTAACAAAGTCAATATGTACTTGACTCCAAGGTCTGGTAACCTGAGACCATGGTTGAGAATTGGCTCTACTTGGATTCTTTGCTGCCGTAGAGCACTGAGTACACTGCTTGCAGACGGATGTGATATCTTCATCTGTGCCCAGCCAGTACACAATGATTCTTGCTTGGGCTTTCATTCGATTGAAGTCCTGATGACTACAGTGGAATTGTTACAGTACTTTTGGTCAAGGTGTTTGTGGAATCATTATTCTGTCTCAAAACATTAAGCACGACTTCACATTTGAGAGTGATGTACTCTATGATGTTGATAGAAGGGGATGAAATCTTTCTCACCTTTGACTGGCCATCCATCAATGAGGTACCTGGTGATATGCTGAAGAAAAGGATCTGAAGCCATTTCTGCTCTTGTCAACCATGTCTGGAACTCCTTCAGCAGCATCTGATACAACCTGGTGAACTTTATAATCAATTGAAATCATAGCCATGACTGCTTTGTTTTCAGTAATCTGCTGATTTATAAGTCTGGAGAGGGCTTCTGCCTGACTAAGTTCTTGGGTTGATTTGTACTTGATTTCAAAATTATTGCCCACCTTTGCAGATGTTTAGCTGTATACACCTGGATGCCTTTCTTAGACCTGAAGAAGGACAGCAGTGGTTTGTGATCAATAAGGAGAGTGAAGCATCTGCCATGATCTTCTTGTGTAATTTCCTTATTGTAAAGATGATTCCCAAGGCTTCCTTCTCAATTTGTCCATCGTTCCTTTCAGCTGCAGTCAGTAAACTGACTGCATGCATGACAGCTTTTTCAGAATGATCAGGAATGATATGGGATAGACAGCTCCCACCCATATTTGGATGCATCCATAGTTTTGTCTGATCTGTGCCAATGACAATAATGTCTTTGAGGTAAGAAGCAACACCACCAGTACCACTCAGGATGCTGTCCATAAGCTGTCGGAAAATTGAAGAAACCACCCTTGCCCCAAAAGGCAGACAGCAGAAGGAAAACAATCCATTATGTGTTGTAAAGATGGAATGCTCCTATGACTTTTCTGCCACTTCTGCCTGAACGTAGGCTTCAGTCAAGCCCAACTTCGCAAAGTAACGACCACTGTTCAATTTTGCAAAGATTTCTGTCGGTACCGGTAATGGGTATTGGTGTGTCTTCACAGCTAGCTGCATTGAGGCCAGCTGAGAAGTCTGTACACAACCTCACTGTCCTGTTGGCTTTCTTGATAATGACTATTGGAGCTGCCCAACGTGAGCAGTTAGTCACACCAGCTTGCTGCAGTCGGTCTGGATCAACTGGTAAGGCTGCGTGTGGTACTGTTTTGTTTAGAGTAGATGACTAGCTTTGCATCTGGATGGAGATGGATTTCTGCTTAGAGTTTGGTGCAGCAACCTGAATCTTCTTGAAACACTGCTGCATAGTGCTGTTGCAGTTGTTGTTGTATGGTCTGCATACTGATGGCTGCATGGCATCGACTGATATGATTTGAACCGCCAATGTCTTCATACAGACCTGATTCAGAGGAATGCTCCAGAGATCAAGCATATCCATCAAGTCAATGCCAAGGACAGTCAGATCCGGCTGGTCTGTTAGGTAACACACACTATTAACTTGGTTGCTGTTCGGCCTCACCATGCAGTATAGTACTCTCCACCATGTGTGATGCAGAGTATATTGACTGGCTGCATCACAACCTGGTATGGAAACACCAATGCCCTTGATTGGAAAATCCTACAAAAAGTAATGGATACCTCTCAGTCCATCACAGGTGAAGCTTTCCCCACCATTGAGCACATCTACATGAAGCAATATCACAGGAAGACAGCATCCTTCATCGAGGACCCCTCATCACTCAGGTCACTGCTGAAGTTACAGGAGCCTCATGACTCACACCACTGGGTTCACAACCAGCTATTACTCTTCAACCTTGAACCAGAGGGGATAACTTCACTTGCCCCATCACTGAATTGTTTCCACAGCCAATAGACTCACTTTCGAGGACTCTTTTTCTCATGTTCTTGATATTTATCGTTCATTTATTTTTTATTATTTCTTTTTTTTTGTATTTGCAGTTTTTTTTTGTCTTTTGCTCTGTGATTGAACATCCACATTGGTGTGCTCTTTCGTTGATTCTATTATGGTTATTATTCTATTATGGATTTATTGAGTATGCCTGCAAGAAAATGGATCTCAGGTTTGTGACATATATGTAGTTGATAATAAATTTGCTTTGAACTTTGAGTTTGCCTGTCAGCTGGAGGGTTCCACCCAATGCATAGTAAGTGGAGAGATGAGTTGAGTTGACTGGTGGGGACCCAAGTGCCTACGATGTGCGTTTGGTGATAACAGTGATGTCTGATGTGCTATCAAGTTTTAGCTTAGCCAACTGATTGCTGAAAAATATGTTGATGTATCATCTCCTTGGGGCGAAGTCAACTTTGAATGTAACTGTTAAACTCCAAGTAGATTTTGATGGCTTTTGAAACTACTTGCCCTTATGTTTCACTGACCTGGACGATGGCAAAAAAATGGCAAAAGCCATCTTTGTGGCCATGGCATTGGCATTTGCTGTAAATGTGTCTCTTGTATTGCTAGTTTCTTTGGTAATGCTGTGCACTACAGTTTCAACAAGCTGTGTTTGTCCACTAGGAGATCAGATGAATAATAATGTCTGTGCCATTGGAAACTGCATTTGACATAGTGCTGCTTGGTCAGGTTGGTGTTGTGTTTCGGGATGATCAAACACAGGCATTCTTGAGCGGTAGCTTGTTGAGTCATATCAAGGTCTTGCTCCATTCTGGCCAGGATCCATTTGTGAATGTCTGCATTTCCAGGTGCCTGAATCCATAACTAAAATTCAGCCACTTAAACAGTGATTCAGTCATGTTACCCAGCTTGAACTTCTCATATTCACAATTGATGACCCTTGCATATGCAATGAAGTCATCAGCGTAGTACTTAATGAGCTTTCGGCAATAGTAGTGACCACTGAAGAGAGATGACTGCTTTCCAACAATGCTTCTTAGCTGTCAGACAGTTTTGTCAAATGATAGGTCACTGGGTTCTTTGGCAGAATGAAGTTGAAATAACACTCATATTCAGCAGTACCCAATTTTCGGAGCGAAGCACACATCTTCTACGGGTTGCTTTTTCTGGTGAACTTGATCTGGAATATATCTTTGTATCATTTGAACCATGATTCAAACATATCTCCCAATAACAGCATCAAACTTGAAATTGGTAATGGACTTAACAACTGACACGCATGAGTTCTGTTCAGTGTTCGACATCAACGTTGTTGGACTCACTGATAACCTGCAGGTCAGGGTTTCGATTAACTTCAGCTGGGCCATTTCAGCTTGAACTTGCTGCTGTTGTAGAATTCCACATAAGCCTTCTGCTGAAATGTCATGTTGATATAATCTAGCAGCTCATCACCAATCTGCTGTGTTTGCTCACTTATAACTACTGACGAGACCTGAAGCCAGGAGCTAAAACAAAGCTGGAACGCGAAATAAACCTTTAGTCAGTAAAATCACAAACAAGGGAGAATCTGCAGATGCTGGAAATCCAAGCAACACATCCAAAATGCTGGAGGAACTCAGCAGGCCAGGCAGCACCTGTGGAAAAAAGAACAGTCAATGTTTCCTGCTGAAGGGCTTCGGCTCAAAACATCAACTGTACTCTTTTCCATAAACGCTGCCTGGCCTGCTGAGTTCCTCCAGCATTTTGTGTGTGTTGCATCAGTAAAACCACACAACTACAATAATCTCGAAACTCCACTGTACATCCCATTCAGGATTATATAAATGGATTACCCAAGAACATTCGAAACATTTTCGGAACAGAGACCAACTAGTGAAAGTCAGCCTGGTATTGGTTGTCAGCTGTCCAATGGACGTTGGCTGTTTTTGGTACACCATAATACAAACAAAACTAATCTTTAACTTTATCTAAATATAACATTCTGAAAGGGTTTGACGGGGTAAATGTTGAGAAGTTGTTACCTCAGAATGGACTGTTAAGAATTAGTGAATAAGGTCTCAGAATAGGAGATTGATTATAATGCACAGAGATAACATTTATTTTAATGAAGAAATTGAGTTAATTTTGAATTCCTAGTCCCAGTAAGGTAGACTCCCAGTCATGAATGTATCAAAGACTAAAACAGAGAGCCTTTTAAATCGCAAACAACTCGAATTCTGCAGATGCTGGAAATTCAAGCAACACACATCAAAGTTGCTGGTGAACGCAGCAGGCGAGGCAGCATCTCTAGGAAGAGGTACAGTCGACGTTTCAGGCCGAGACCCTTCGTCAGGACTAACTGAAGGAAGAGTTCGTAAGAGATTTGAAAGTGGGAGGGTGAGGGGGAGATCCAAAATGATAGGAGAAGACAGGACGGGGAGGGATGGAGCCAAGAGCTGGACAGGTGATTGGCAAAGGGGATATCTGTCCACCAGAGAAAGCAGGATCTCCCAGTGGCCACACATTTTAATTCCACATCCCATTCCCATTCTGACATGTCTATCCATGGCCTCCTCTACTGTAAAGATGAAGCCACACTCAGGTTGGAAGAACAACACCTTATATTCTGTCTGGGTAGCCTCCAACCTGATGGCATGAACATTGACTTCTCTAACTTCCGCTAATGCCCCACCTCCTCCTCGTACCCCATCCGTTATTTATTTTTATACACACATTCTTTCTCTCATTCTCCTTTTTCTCCCTCTGTCCCTCTGACTATACCCCTTGCCCATCCTCTGAGTTTCCCCCCCCCTTGTCTTTCTCCCCAGACCTCCTATCCCATGATCCTCTCATATCCCCTTTGCCAATCACCTGTCCAGCTCTTGGCTCCATCCCTCCCCCTCCTGTCTTCTCCTATCATTCTGGATCTCCCTCTCCCCCTCCCCCTCCCACTTTCAAATCTCTTACGAACTCTTCCTTCAGTTAGTCCTGACGAAGGGTCTCAGCCTGAAACGTCGACTGCACCTCTTCCGAGAGATGCTGCCTGGCCTGCTCCGTTCACCAGCAACTTTGATGTGTGTTGCCTGAGCCCTTTAAATACCACAGTGTATAGGAGGATCAGACAGAAAAGTAAACAGTGATCATCCTTGGTACTGATGGACTCTTCTGCTTCTATTTCTGCAGTCAACCCTGATGAAGTTAAAGCAGGAAGGTACACAATTCAGAACTATTTGTTTGGTTAGATAATTGTGAATAATTGGTTAACAAAAGAGGAAGGATAAGAATTACAGGATTAAGACAAGAGTGGAAGAGTGAATTGTTTCAGAAACAAGACACGAGGGAATCTGCAGATGCTAGAAATTCAAGCACCACACACAAAAAATGCTGGTGAACGCAGCAGGCCAGGCAGCATCTATAGGAAGAGGTACAGTCGACGTTTCGGGCTGGGACCCTTCCCGAAATGTCGACTGTACCTCTTCCTATAGATGCTGCCTGGCCTGCTGCGTTCACCAGCATTTTTTGTGCCTGTTGTTTCTGAAACAGTCAGGGTATTCATGTGATTATTATGTCAGCTTCAAATCACATATATGAATTAAAGATTGCATCATATGATGTCTAATAATTTTATATAAGTTGTATATTATTAGATACAAATATGTTTCAGAATTAACACAGCAAACAATTTAGTAATTACCAAACTTATTCAGTTCACAGCAGGAAGTACCTATCTCATGAGCAAGATGGACCTCTAATGAACTTGTTAATTAGTAAATCTATTGCATGAAAATCCACTGGAGATGAAAGCTAGACATGGCTGGCAGGAGAATAAATGGTTAGAATCAACACTGCAGCTTAAAAACTTAGAAGAGTGGTTACATTATCAGATATTCTCACATAAATCTCTCTAATTCCAGAATACACCCGAATCACCTACAAATCAAGTTTCAGCCAGTGAATGACATGTTTTGCTGATAAGGTCAGAGTCTTCATAGAAGGTGAGGAGAAATGATGACTTGTGAATCTGGCAGCAATCAATACACTGAATAGAGGAATTGTGGAGCAGTAGAGATAGACACAATGGTTAGAAAGCCATGAGGGAATATAAAGATACAAAAATAAGAGAGTCAGTTTTTTTCAAGTGTGTAATTTTTTTAATTTTGTGTAATATTGGGAGGAACTGATATTCATGATCATCTTGCTGGACATATGTGATACAGCATTGATGAAAGGTGACAAACCAGAACAGTGGTCACTCTCAAACATTATCTCAGTCCCCAAGTCTGGATCCCTCACAAAGGCAGATAACTACCGCGGTATCAGCTTGACCTGCATCTTAGCAAAGCTGTACAATTGGATGATCTTGAACAGGATTTGCACCGCCATTGGCCCTAAGCTAAGATTCAATCAGAATGGTTTTCGGCAGAAGCTCACAACAGTAATGCAAATACTTATCTCCGTAGGATCATCGAGGAAGTCAATTAGAACAACCTACCAGCCGTGCTTACTTATATCGATTTTCGCAAAGCTTTTGACTTCATTCACCGAGGTAAAATGCTGAAGATCCTGAAAGCCTATGGCGTGCCAGACCGTCTACTGAGAGCAATAGAGTCCAGCTATACCAAAATCATGTGAAAGTTGTATCACCAGACGGAGAAACAGCAGTTTTCGAACTTCTAGCTGGTGTGCTGCAAGGAGACGCTCTGGCACCCTACACCTTTATAATCGTCCTTGATTATGCTCTACGTCAAGCTACCAAAGATCATGAAAAGCTTGGTTTTACCATAAAACCAGGGCGAACCAAAAGGGTCAGACCAGTTACACTCACAGATCTCAATTTTGCAGATGACATAGTCCTGCTCTCTGACCAGATGGAGGAAGCACAGCAGCAACCGACAAAAGTGGAAATTGAATGCAATAAGGTTGGACTTCACCTAAGTGCTAAAAAGACAGAGTACATGGCGTTTAACCGCGACGAAGGTACTCTCAAGACCGCAGAGAATGATACCATTAAGAAAGTCTTTGACTACAAGTACCTCGGGTCAGGAATGATGAGTTCAGAGAAGGACATAAAGATACGGAAGGCGCTGGCGTGGAGGGCTATGAATGACATGAAGGAAATCTGGAAGTCGAACCTGACCTGGGGGCTTAAAAAGAGGATTTTCACAACATTCATAGAGTCCATTCTCACGTACGTATGCGAGACGTGGACACTCACCAAGACGATACGAAACTCTCTAGATGGTTGCTATACACGAATGCTCCGGATGGCTCTTGATCTGAGTTGGCAACAGCACATGACGAACGTTGAGCTCTATAACAACCTGCCGATGCTCTCCACTAAAATCGAGGTGAAAAGACTGCAACTAGCGGGGCACTCTCTAGGCCACCTCGAGCTACCTGCCAACCTAGTCATCATATGGGAGCCCAAGCACGGATGAACCCTGGGCGCCCTCACAAGACTATGGTCAACATGCTCCTAGAAGACAGCGGTGCGGCTAATCTAGATGAACTGAACACACTGATGAGGGAGAGGGAGAAGTGGAGAGTCCGTCATCGTGCCCGACGCCAGCCCCCTAGGCCTGAGTCGACGTAGTAGATATTGTTGAGAACAAATTAGAAAAAAATAGGTTAAATTATTTGCACATTGAAAATTATATTTTTACTTCACATGCAAAGAAGAATATGATAATCAGAGACATGATTCAGGACATTTACAAAGACAGGTGTGAAAATAGGGCCCGAAGGATCATTGGGCACCCGAGTCATCCCAACCACAATCTACTCCAGCTGCTACCATCTGCGAAATGGGACCGCAGCATAAAAGCCAGGACCAACAGGCTCCGGGACAGCTTTTTCCACCAGGCCATCAGACTGATTAACTCACGCTGATTTTAGTGTTTTTCTATGTTACATTAGCTGTTCTATTTATTATAAATGACTATGATTGCACATTGCACATTTTGACAAAGATGTTATGTAAAGATTTTTACTCCTCATGTATGTGAAGGATGTAAGGAATAAAGTCAATTCAAATCTGTAGTGGTGTAATGTGTACTGCTGAGCAACAATTAACATCTCTGAGACCAACAAAAAGAAAGATGACTTTCCTCCCTTATATCTCTTCCCTTTCCTCCACTGGGGCTCCATAATGGCCTCAAGCTGCTCAGGTGTGCTATCAGAGATCAACCTTCTAGTGTCTGGAACCAAATAAAAAAAATTCAATACAGGATTCTAATTTTATTGAAAGGGAAGGGAAGGATGTTTTAAAATGTAGGAATTTGATATAATCTTCAAATCACATTATTTTCATGTCTTTGAGCAATCCATTAATATCAGGACATATCAAATTCAAGAGTTACTGCTTAATATCCAGAAAATTCTGATCAAAGTCATCTATGAATGGGCTCCAACCTAGACTTTAGTAGTTCAATGACTACCAGCCGATTGAATATCCTAAGATTGCTCCTGCTAGTCAATGTATTCCATTGTACTGAAACTTACTAGTGAGATTTAGAGCAAATTTAGATCATTAATGGCAGCTAGTTAAAGTCACCCTAGTAACAATGTGGTTCGAACTGCATTACAGTCTGGTATGGAGCTCCAATGCACAGGATTTCAGTGAGTTGTAAACTTGTCAGATCCATCTTGGGCACAATCCTCCCCTCCATCGAGACAATCTTCAAGAGGTACTGCCTCCAAGAAGATGACACCCCTCACTAAGGACCACACAATCCAGGACACCCCTTCTTCTCATTACTACCATCAGGTAGAAGGCACAAGAGGCTGAAGACCCACACCCAGAGATTTAGGAATGGCTTCTTCCACGCCACAATTAGAGCTATGAATGGTCCACAAACCCATAAACATAAACTCATTATTCCCTTTTCCACTATTTATTTATTTTGTAATTTTCAGTGATTTTATGCCTTTTCACTGTATTGCTGCTGTAAAACAACAATTTTCATGATATATACAGTAAACCAATGATAATAAATGTGATTCTGACAGAATAGTATGATTACTTTATCCCTGTGGGTTTATTTGAGAACACAGCTTAGTCATCTGTCGATAGTGTAGGTGGGCCTCATCCTAGCTCACTGTGGTAGCTTCCCAATGTTTCCCAAAAAGTTTCATTGGGATGGTTACAACAAAATAAGCTTAAATTGATTTGGAAATTCACGTGGTTGCAAAATGCCCTCTGCAAAATCCTGGATGAAGGTATCAGGCCAGTAGTATTGATTAATTGAAGACTGAAAAGATAGAGAGAGAGAGAAGGAGGATAGATCAAAGAGAGGAGGAAGAGGGATATTGGGTGTGTCACGACACCTACGGGGAGAAGGTAGGAGAATGAGTGTGAGAGGGAAAATAAATCAGCCAAGATCGAATGGTAGAGCAGGCTCAATGGAGCCAGTTTGTCTCATTCTGCTCCTATATTCCAAGGTCTTATTACTTTATGGATGGATGGATGGAAGATGGAAGAATGCAGAAAGTTGGAGTAAAGGAGGAAGGAAAGAGATAGCAGGAAGGGAAAAAGAAAGAATTGGAAAGAGGTAGGAAGAATGGTAAGAGAGAGAGAATGAGATGGGAAGGAGAGAGTGAGAGGGATGAGTATCAACAATATTATTCATGAACAATGTTTCTACCTGATACTTAAATATCAGGAAATTCATGAAAAATGGGACCAAAAGCAGCTCCAGCTGAAAAGACAGTTCTCTGGCCGGCTACTACCCAGACCTAACTTTGACCTGGTGACACTAGTTAAGATTAATGCATGGAGATCTGCAGAGCAGTTTGGGGCCCAATGACATACATATTGATCGTGGAGGGAGTGGGGTCTGGTTCTGTGTAATCCCAGAGGGATGAGCTAGAAGGCACCTGTTGCAGCCCACTCAAAATCACACCTCACTGCTCACAATAAGAGTGAAAAAAAAAGAATCTAAACCAGCAATATTTCCCATTCTACCAGTTTCAGCCAGAGAGGTGAAGTTAAAACACACCATCAACCCATGTACTGACTCAAGCTCAGACCTTGTATTATCTCAGCAGCTTC
Source organism: Mobula birostris (assembly GCF_030028105.1). Lineage (NCBI taxonomy): Eukaryota > Metazoa > Chordata > Chondrichthyes > Myliobatiformes > Myliobatidae > Mobula > Mobula birostris. The sequence goes on along the minus strand of NC_092371.1, from coordinate 19,129,963 downwards.
AGAAGGCAAGAATAACTTTTTCTCCATGAGAAAGGCAGTAGCTGATTGGAAAAATGATGCCCTTGGTAATCATTAGCAAACTAACAGACAGTGCTGCTCAGTTTGCAGAACATTTCACTATCACTAGATAATGTCTTGATTGTTTGGACACATGCAGTTACAGAAGTTCATATAAAGAGAGAAGATTGCAGAAAACTCAGTGAGGTTAGCATTAACCAGCCTGTTATCAGCAAAATAATTCCGTTCCCTGACAAAATTATCTCAATAGTTTAACCTCACCTTTCCAACATAGAGTGGCTCAGTTCCAGTGTACTCCTCCACAATGAAGAACTGATTCCAGACCCAGCCACGCCTGATACGACGGTGAGCTACCAAGCTTGCTTCAGAATGGTCTGTTTTCCAGTCTGGATGCTGCGATCTGTTCTGGGTCGAATTTGTCCCACAGTGACCCAGCATGCACAAAGCCACTGACGTGAGCCACAGAGTGGTGTGGCTGACCATGTTACCTGGCCACATTTTCGCACAGGTTAAGTTCAGGTAAGGTGGAGCCTGTTTACTGTGCCCTTCAATGCATCGATCCTCGACTGTCTCATTAATCCTTCACGCTGTCAGATGCTGAATCTGAGTGACGGTTTCATTTCTGAAGCTTTGGCTCCACAGATAAAACCCAAGTACCTACAAAAAAGCAAGATATTAATAATGAGATGCAATACTTTGACCCGTAACAGGGACATCATTTCTTGAGTGCAAATTAATTGTCATGCATTCCAGTGCATCCTGAGATTGTGGTAGGTGCTTTTAAAAATACCCTTGTTTTTCTTCTAAAGTAGACCATAATAGCTCTGTGTGCTACAATGTTTGAATTCATAAGATGAGGGAATATTGTGAAAACCTAACCTTGTGGAGTGGTGTTGCACCTTCTGAAATTAGGTCTGGGTTCTCTGTGCATATGTCACCTCTGCACAGAGAGCACAATGTACAGTCCTCCTTTCAACACAGCATGTGTAAAGGTATGTATGCTCTTGGGGACAGACAGGCACTGAAGCAGGCCCTAGTTAGAGAAGATGGGATGACAATGGCATTTCTTAAAGGACTCAACCTTATCAGAGCCAATGCAGCAAAACCCAAAATTGAACACGAAATGCCAAATGTGGCCTATCATTATCTTGTACAACTGCAATCTAGCATCTCAATCTCTACATTTCATGCCCTGATGGACAAAAGCCAGCATGCAAGAGGCCTTCTTCAGCACCTTATTCGTATATATACACACGCCACTTTGAGGGAACCATGTACTTTTACTCCTAGGTTCCTTTGTTCTCCAGTCCTCACGACTCCAACAATACTTCCTATGTCAGCTGACACTTTTCATCTCCTTATATACTAAATTTCAATGCAGCATCCTTCCAAGCCCAATCATTTCCACAGTTAAACACTTCCATATCCTGACATGCCATAACCTCTCCTTCCATCCTTGCTCTCCTATCCCGATCATCTACTATCTCCAGCCCATCACCATTCTGATGCCCAATATCCTATGCGGTCACCGCTATGACAAACGATTTTCTGAAGGTGTCAGTGCTAGGCCCATTGCTATTTCTCATCTACCACAATGTCTTGAATGAGAAAATACAAGGCATGTTTAATGAGTTTGTAGATGATGCTAAAATAAGTGGTTTTGTTGCTAAGGACTATGGTTATTCGGATCTATAAAGGGATCTTGATCAGTTGGGTAACTGCACTGAGGAATGACAAATGGAATTTACTTCTGGTAAGCGTGGTATTGTTGCGAGACAATGAGATTTGGAGTTTCACAATGAAGGATAGGATCCTGGGGAGAGCTGCGGAACTGAAGGGTGGAGGTGTGCCAGTACGTGGTTCCCTGGAAGTGGCACCATATGTAGATAGGGTGATGAAGAAGGCCTTTCGCATGCTGGCTTTTCCAGTCAGGGCATTGAGTGCAGAATTTGGGATGTTCTGTTGCAGTTGTACAAGATAATGGTGAGGCCACATTTGGAATATTGTGTTCAGTTTTGGTCAGGCTACCAGGCAAAAGATATTGGAAAGAGTGCAGAGGAGATTTATGAGGATGTCACAGGGACTTGAGGTACTGAGTTATGGAGACAGGTTGAGCAGGTTCAGACTATTTTCCATTGGAATATAGGAGCATGAGGGCTGACCATACAGAAGTGTATAATGTCATAGAGTGAATGCATCCAGTTTCTTTCCCAGGGTTGGGGAATCTCAAACCAAAGGATACAGCTTAAAGGTGAGAAGAGGGAGATTTAATCGGAGGAGGCAACTTTCTCACCCAAAAACCGGTCAGTATATGCAATGAGCTGTCAGGAGTAGTTGAGACAGGTAGATTAGCAACATGTAGAAGGTCATTAGACAGGTACATGGATAGGAATAGCTTAGAGGGAAGTGGATCAAATGCAAGCAAATGGGATGAGCTGAGATGGGATTCTGGGTCAGCGTGGACCAGTTAAACTGAACAGCTTGTTTCTATGCTGTACAACGATGACTTTGTGACTCTATCATGTCCACTGTTCACAATGGCAGGAGATTGTAGAGGGAAGACCTTTAGCTAATTAATAGCCCACATGAGTTCAATCATGCATAATCACTATGTTTTGTGTCTGAAATGTAGCTCTGCTTCAATGCACGGCTTTAGTTGCATTGAATGATTTATTCATGACACTTTAGAAATAGAATAAATCAGTGGAATTGAGCCTTTTATATTTGGTTTCCGACCATGTCATTCAGGCCTGTCAAATTTACATTCAGAACCATGATCTACAGATCTCTCCTATTAGATCCATTTTTCTTTAGCCCTTTATCTCTTCCACCTATCCCCTCCCAGTTTCCTAATTCATCAGCCCTCCCCACCCACCCAAGAGCATCGGTTAGTCTTGCGAGACCATGGATCTGTGCCTGGAAAGTCTTCACTCTCCAGAGCGCAGGCCTGGGCAAGGTTGTATGGAAGACCGGCAGTTACCCATCTGCAAGTCTCCCCTCTCCACGACACCGATGTTGTCCAAGGGAAGGGCAAGGGCCTTGGCACCAGTGTCATCACAGAGCACTGTGAGGTTAAGCTGCCTCAGCTGGGGCTCGAACTCACAACCTTCAGATTGCTAGTCAAATCCCTTAATCACTTGGCCACGTGCCCACCCACTTCCCCTCATCTAGCCTCAAGTATCGCCTGCTAGCTTGTACTTCTTCTTTTCCTCCCAATTTCTTATTCTAGCTTCTGTCCCCTTCCTTTCCAGTTTTGATGAAGGGTTTCAGCCTGAAACATCAACAATTTATTTCCCTCCATAGATGCTGCCTGAACTGTTGATCTCCTCTTGCCTTTTGTGTGTGTTGCTCAAGATTTCTTGCATTGGTACGATCTCTTTTAACTTTAATTCAGTGATTACATTCGGTGGTTCACCTTCCTTCATTCGCTGGCTGAAAAAAAATCTACTTGATTTCCTTTACAATTTCTTAATTACAAAATTGTGCCCTTACTCTTTGATCACATTTTCATGGCAACCACCTTTATCAATTCCGCCTTCAACATCCAAATTGTTTGAATTTCTAATCATAGAATAATTACATAATGTGTTGTGGCTTTGAGTATTTCACATTATTTCCGTTAAATAATATTGCTGGAACAAAGATGTTCTCCAACTAATGTTAGACCTCCACTTCATGTAGTCTTGTAGTCATCTGACTTCACCAATCTCTCCAATATTACAAGACAGTCCAGTATACACTGGTAGTAACTTAAAACTAAGGATACAGGCTGTCAATTTCCTTACATTTACATTTTGTACAATGTAGCTGAAAATTTATTACACAGCCAGTGTTTAATTGTACTTAGATTGTGAGAACTTGTGATAAGTGATAATAATCTTAAAGAAGTGTCAGTTATGTTCACAAACTATGGTTCATGAATTAGAATATTTAAGTTATTGGCTCTCACAATGATTACTTTCAGTTAGGATTCCTGAGCTGATTAACAAATGGCCACTGGTCACTGATGGCTGGTCTATCAAAACAAACTGGGAAGAGGAACTGAATTCAGCCAATCCCTACAAGCAGGAGGATGAAAAGCATAGTCTATAGCATCCGTTAGTCTCGTGAGGCCATGGATTTGCGCCTTGGAAAGCTTCCGGGGTGCAGGCCTGGGCTAGGTTGTATGGAAGACCGGCAGTTGCCCATGCTGCAAGTCTCCCCTCTCCACGCCACCGATGTTGTCCAAGGGAAGGGCACGAGGGTCGATACAGCTTGGCACCGGTGTCGTCGCAGAGCAATGTGTGGTTAAGTGCCTTGCTCAAGGACACAACACGCTGCCTCAGCTGAGGCTCGAACTAGCAACCTTCAGATCACTAGACCAATGCCTTGACCACTTGGCCACGTGCCAACACTTGGCATAGTCAGTCCTTTTGGATTGTGTAGGAACTAGAAATGGGTTGTGGATCTGCAGATGCTGGAGAAACTCAGCCGGTCAAGCAGCACTCTGCAGGGAAGTGGACAGTTGATTTTTTGAGATGGTTAAAGAGGTGGAGGGAAAGGGGTGGAGCAAGAAATGGCAAGCAATCTGTGAATTCAGATGAGTGTCTGGCAGAAGGGGGAGTGGAGAGTGAGAGTGACAGAGGCAACAGAGTGCTAAGAAAAGGGAATCTGGTAGGAGAGGAAGGTGCAACATGAAATCAACTAAGGGAGCTGGGGTGGTCAAATGGGAATAGTGAGGGTGGGGATCCAGTGGGATTATGAGCAATTGAATGGGTGGAGGAGGGAAAGAAACTGGGTGATGGAGGCTGTGGTGTCTGTAAAAGAAATGGAGAAGAGAAGAAAAGTGAGAGGGAAGCAGTTTACAAAGATCAAAGCTGAAAGTAAATTTATTTTCAAAGCTCATAAAGTATATGTCACCATATACTGAGATTCATTTTCTTGCAGGCATTCACAGCAAATACAAAGAAACGCAATAGAATCCACACTAACAGAGATGGACAAACCATCAATCTGCAAAAGACAACAAATTGTCCAAATACAAAAGATGAACAAAGTAATAATAGTAGCTAAATAAGTAATAAATAATATTGAGACCATGAGTTGTAGAATTCTTGAAAGTGCGTCCATAGGTTGTGGAATCAATTCAGTGTCGGCGTGATGGAGTTATCTACCGTTGTTCAGTCGCCTGATGCTTGAAGGATAATAACTGATGGTGTGGGGCCTAAAGCTCCTGTGCCTCCTTTCTAATAACAGCAGTGAGAAGAGGGCATGGCCTGGATGGCATGGTCCTTCATGATGGATGCTGATTTCCTGCGACAGTGCTCCTTATAGCTTTATCTTTGATGGGCTGGGCTGTATCTAGTATCAAAGTGGGTGCTGTTGTACTGTGGTGCACTGACCTCCACCTTGCTGAGGCCCAGTGGCAACTCTCAGACACCTCCTCATACCTACCCCTTAAAGGGGACCCCACTCCGGACCATCAGAAAACTGTCTCCAACACCACTACTGACCTCATCAGCTCTGGAGAACTCCCATCCATTGCTACCAAATTCCCGTACCCCTTTGTCCCCCGACCCCGCACCACTCGCTTCTGCCTCCTACCCAAGATCCATAAACTGGACTGCACAGGTAGACCTATCGTCTCTACCTGTGCCTGTCCCACTGAACTTGTGTCCTCATACCTCGATTCCATTCTGTCTCCCTTGGTTCAGTTCCTTCCCACCTAATCCATGATACATCTCATACCTTCAATTTCCTCAGTAGGTTTTAATTACCTGGCTCTGACTGCCTTACTTTCACCATGGATGTTCAGTCCCTAGGCTTCTATCCACCATCAACAAGGCCTCAAAGCTCTTCGCTTCTTTCTTGACAAAAGAACCAAGAAATTTCCCTCCACAGCCACACTCTTCCCTATGGCAGAACTGATACTCACCCTCAACAATTTTCCTTAGGCTCCTCTCAATTTCTCCAAACTTGGGAGGTAACCATGGGCACCCACACAGGCCTCAGCTATGCCTGCCTCTTTGTTGGCTATGTAGAACATTCCATGTTCCAAGCCTTCCCCGGTAATACTCTCCAACTCTTCCTCCGCTACATTGATAACCATCATGGTGTTGCTTCATGCACCCATGCTGAGCTCCTTAATTTCATCAACATCGCCTCTAACTTCCACCTTGCTCTTAAGTTCATTTGATCTATCTCCAACATGTTCCTCCTCTGTCCTGATCTCTCTGTCTCCATTTCTAGAAGCAAACTGTCTGTCACAACAATGGATTCGGCAGCACAATAGATACGGCAATTACACTTGTGAATATGCACGTGTCAGCTAATTTTTATTTCATTGTGATGGTATTTAACTCTATTCTTTTCATTGCAGTGTTTGTCAAGGCTTGAGAAAGGCCCAGCAATGTTTCACTGCCTGCTTGCATTCGGCCTTGCCTGAGAAATTGAACTGTCGAGTCAACTGACTCCGAAGACTAGTGGTTTTCGTTTTATATTTAGTTTTTCCTTTCAGCTGCAGTATAGGCTTCATTTTCCATCTGAGATTTAACAGCCTTGTTTGCCCTAGCACTTATTGTTTTCTTTTCTCTATAACTCTGTACGCATTAACGTCTGTGAACTATCGACCTGTTTCAAGGTCCCTTGCTCTGCACTTGGGTCATATCCGAATGTAGTGGCAGCAAGTCTCAACCACACAAAGATACACCCAGCAGAGAGGCAGCAGCTGACCTTGGCCCTGAGATTCATTGGTCAGATACGAGATGAACTACAGGGTAATTGAATCTGTTCTCAGTGAAGTTACGGAAGCAATGAGGCAGACAATCTCGTACCAACAAGCCCAGTCTCATCTGGAGGAACAGGTTTCATTCCTATCTGCAAAGATTGAACAACTCACCAGACAATCGGACTCAGGAGTCTGCAATTTCCGCTTTCATGGCTACTGTCCACAAGCTCGCTGTAAACAGCCAGCATCAGCTGACAGCCGTTAACATTCTTGTCAACACAATTCAGCAGCCTCTGGCCGTGACAGTCCCACTCCCAGCATCTCGCAGGTCTTCCTTTTCTGCTGCCCCAACAATCTCTGCTACTAATGTTCCCGCTCCCGCGCCCGGACCAGAACTGACTCCCACCTTCGGACCCTCACAGACTCACAGGAACCAATTATTCCATCACTAGGCAAATATTCTGGTTATTTGGATGGCTGCAGGAATTTTATTACCCAATGCAAGTTGACATTCCAAGCCCAGACTGGTCATTTTGGTGATGAGGCGCAAAAACTGGAATACATGGTCAATCTTCCAGATGGACCTCCACTCAGCCTGTTCAACACTTTATGGGAGCAAAGATACCCTGCAGCCCAGTCATTCCAAAATGTTGTGGCAGAATTACGAAGGATTTTTTTTACCACCCCTACGGGATTTGTACTGACTCTTGGATTTACGCCAAGGCAGAGGAACGGTGAGAGCCTATGCAGTCAAATTCCGCACGTTTGCAGTAGAGACAGGTTGGAATGAGAGATCCCTCATCACTGCCTTCCAGCGTGGACTGAACACAGGGTTTCAGCATGATATTCCTGTCCGGGACAAGCAAGGTAGTCTGGATGACCTGATTAATCTGGCTATTTGAGTTGACGACTGGGTGAGTGGGCAGATGCATGGCAAATGCAGTTTAATGTAGATAAATGTGAGGTTATCCACTTTGGTGGCAAGAACAGGAAGGCAGATTACTATCTGAATGGTGTCAAGTTAGGAAAAGGGGAAGTACAACGAGATCTAGGTGTCCTTGTTCATCAGTCACTGAAAGTAAGCATGCAGGTACAGCAGGCAGTGAAGAAAGCTAATGGCATGCTGCCCTTCATAACAAGGGGAATTGAGTATGGGAGCAAAGAGGTCCTTTTGCAGTTGTACAGGGCCCTGGTGAGACCACACCTGGAATATTGTGTACAGTTTTGGTCTCCAAATTTGAGGAAGGATATTCTAGCTATTGAGGGAGTACAGCGTAGGTTCATGAGGTTAATTCCCGGGATGGCGGGACTGTCATATGTTAAATGATTGGAGCGACTGGGGTTGTATACACTGGAATTTAGAAGGATGAGAGGGGATCTAAATGAAACATATAAGATTATTAAGGGATTGGACACGCTAGAGGCAGGAAACATGTTCCCGATGTTGGGGGAGTCCAGAACCAGAAGCCACAGTGTAAGAATAAGGAGTAGACAATTTAGAACGGAGTTGAGGAAAGACTTTTTCCACAGAGTGTTGTGGTCCTGTGAAATGCTCTGCCTCAGAAGGCAGTGGAGGCTAATTCTCTGGATTCTATCAAAAAAGAGTTAGATAGGGCTCTTAAAGATAGCGGAGTGAAGGGATATGGAGAGAAGGCAGGAAAAAGGTACTGATTGTGGATGACCAACCATGATCACAGTGAATGGTAGTGCTGGCTCGAAGGTCTGAATGGCCTACTCCTGCACCTATTGTCTATTGTAACTGAGTAGCTCAGGGAAGGAAAGTTTCAAACTTCCTACACGTCATCTGATCACTGTCTTTCCTTGTCCTCTGCCCCTCCCTCATCTGATCACTGTCGTTCCTCGTCCTCTCCCCCTCCCTCACCACCCAGCACCCAGCCCACGGAGGAGCCTATGCAAGTAAGGTGCATGCGCCTGTCTCAGGTGGAACAAGATCGGCACAGGAGAACAGATTCCTGCCTCTATTGTGGTGATCCAGGACACTTCCGGGCCACATGTTCCAAGCATCCAGTAAAAGAGAATATCCGTCAGCAGGGAGGGGTGTTCTGACGGGTCAGTTCTGTCTTCTGTCAGCTTCCCCTAATTGTGTAATGCTCATGGTTTCCTTGTTGTGGCGGTTTTGGACCCATGAACTTAAGACGTTTATCGACTCCGGTGCAGCTGGGAATCTCATGGACATCTCTTTAACTCAAAGATGGGGAGTTCAGACTCAGGAATGAAGAGAAAAGATCAACGTCAAGGCACTGGATGGTCAACCTCTGGGTACTGGCCAGATCCACCTTTCCACCCAACCCCTCCAACTTGTACTCAAAGGCAACCATCATGAAGAACTCTCTTTCTATCTGGTTGATTCGCCTGAAATGCCACTGGAACTTGGTCCCCCCGGTTACTCTGGCTTTAACCCATGAATTGATTTGTCTCTGAAAGCACTCCAAGAGTGGGGACCAGCATGCCTGTCTACGTATTTGGGTGCAGCTCAAGCTCCATTCCATGAATCCCCTCCTGTGTTCACATCCTCTGAAGATGTGGACCTGTCTGGGATTCTAGCTGAATATGCGGATCTCCTTGAGGTTTTCAGCAAAAGGTAGGTCACCACCCCGCTCCCACACCGGCCATACGACTGCGACATCGAACTCCTGCCTGGCACTAGTCCTACCGGGGGCTGGCTCTTTTCCCTCTCATCCTGAAACGGTGGCCATGGAGGGTATCATCCAGGAGGCATTGGCCATGGGTTTTATCCGTCCATCAACCTTGCCAGCTTCTTTTTCGTCAGCAAGAGAGATGGCAGGCTCCGTCTCTGCGTCGATTATTGGCCCCTGAACAGCATCACTATGAAGAGCCGCTACTCTCTTCCCCTGCTGGAGTCTGCGTTTGAACATCCCAGCGAACAACCATGTTTTCCAAAGTTGATCTGCGCAATGCTTACAATCGCCTTTGCATAAGAGAAAGGGAGGAGTGGAAGACAGATTTCATTACTGGGCTGCCCTGTCTAATAGAAACACCAGCATTTTGGTCATTGTGAATCAATTTTTCCAAGACTGCCCACTTCATTGCCATTCCCAAGCTCCCGCAGGCTCTTGAGACTGCCGCACTCATTGTTCAACACGTGTTCAGGCGCCATGGATTTCCTCAAGACGCAGTGTCTGATCGTGGACCACTGTTCACTTCCCGCTTTTAGAAGGCTTTCTGCTCCCTTGTAGGAGCCACAGCCAGCCTCTCATCTGGTTTCCACCCCCCAACCAATGGCCAGACTGAGAGAGTAAACCAGTTAACCAGGAGCTGGAGACAACCCTGCACTGTCTTGCCTCTTCCAACCCCACGTCCTGGAGCTCCCAATTGGTTTGGGCAGGGATCACCCACAATAACCTCCAGTCATCTTCCACGGGTATGTCTCCCTTTGAATGTGAGGAGGGATTCCACCCCCCATTCTTCCCTGAACGGGAGATAGATGAAGAACTTCCTGCTGTTTAACAGCTGATCCAGTGCCACAAGCACATTGGAGATGAGCCAGGGCTTCTCTGCTCCACACCCAGAAACAACATGCCTTGTCAGGCTGATCAGTTCCATCAACAGGTCGGGTCATTCAAGTCAGAAGAGGAGGTCTAATTGGCATCAAGGGGTCTTCACTTGAAAGTCGAGAGCCAGAAATTGGCATTGCGCTATGTGGGATTGTTTGTAATAGAAAAGGCTGTCAACAAGGTGTTGTATAGATTGTATCTATCAGCATCACTGAAGATCCATCCAGTATTCTATGTTCCCCAGCTCAAGCTGGTTACAACTTCTCCCTTGTCCCCAATCATCCCATCTACCCTTCCTCTCTGCTTGGTAGATGGTTCCCTGGTCTATACTGTGCAGCACCTGCTGGCATCTCGCTGGGTACATGGTAAGGTCCAGTACCTTGTGGACTGGGAAGGGTATGGCCCAGAAGAACATATGAGGGGTGATTGATAAGTTTGTGGCCGAAGGTAGAAGGAGTCATTTTTAGAAAACCTAGCACATTTATTTTTCAACATAGTCCCCTCCTATTTTCACACACTTAGTCCAGTGGTCATGGAGCATACGGATCCCTTCTTTGTAGAAGTTGGCGTCTTGGACCTCCAGAAAGTGGTCCACAGCAGGGGTGATTGATAAGTTTGTGGCCTAAGGTAGAAGGAGATGAGTTATACAGCTCTCGTTACATGCACATGCAGTTCAACTCTTTGAGTGATTATTCAGAAAGTTTGAAGTTAATAACTCATCCCCTTCTACCTTAGGCCACAAACTTATCAATCGCCCCTGCTGTGGACTTGTACAAAGAAGGGATCCGTATGCTCGACAGCTGCTAGACTAAGTGTGTACATGTAGGAGGGGACTATGTTGATAAATAAATGTGCTAGGTTTTCTAAAATTGAATCCTTCTACCATAGGCCACGAACTTATCAATCACCCCTCGTACTTGGATCCCAGCAAAGGACATCTTGCACAAAGCGCTCATCCAGGACTTCCAGCGGACATAGATCTGTGGTGCCTCAGGGGCTGCACCTAGGGAGGAGGGGCCCTGTCACAACCACGGGTTCAGCAGTGCACATATGAATATGCACGTATCAGCTAATTATTATAATGGTATTTAACTCCATTTTTTTTGTCATAGAGCTTGTCAAGACTTGAGCAGAGCACAGCAACATTTTGCTGCCTGCCTGCATTCAGCCTTGCCTGAGAAATTGGACTATTGAGTCAACTAACTCTGAAGACTAGTGGTATTTGTTTTATATTTAGTTATTCCTTTCAGCCGCAGTGTTGGCTTTGTTTTCCATTTGAGAATTTTAGTTAATGGCCCTGTTTGGCCTAGCGTTTATTGTTTTACTTTTCCTCTAAACTCGGTTCGCATTGAAGTCTGTGAACTAGTAACCCTCTTCAGTGTCTCTCACTCCACACTTGGGCCATATCTGAATGAAGTGACACTGTCAATTGACATCTTTTATAAATGTAGCGCGCTATAAGGTTTCACTGCTAATGTAATGGCCTCTCTGTCACGGTTTCTCTGTAGCAGCAATGTTTGGGTTATGACTAGAGATAATGGGGTTTGGAACACTGTTGTTGTTTCTTGTGAGTCTGGAAGGGAGATTTTCGCATTCTTCGGTCGGCGAGAGGAGAAGAAGGAAGACGCGTGTGGAGAGAGCTGGTAGACTAGGAGCGAGGGTCTGAAGGTCGGCGACACTCGGAGGAGGTCGATGGTTGATGAATGACCGTATTTGTGAGCTCCAACATGCACTTTTGACTTTCCTGTTGAAATGGGCCCTTTTTCTTTTTATTTTCTTTACTAACCCTATATTCGGATTAAGATTTATAAATTTCAATCAGTTAATTGCATATGGTGTACTGTCTGATATTTTGCAGTGCAGATTTGTAACCGGGCAACACATCACACAGCATCGACACAAATGAGATTTCTCAGTTTGGCAGGGCTAGAAGTTGTATTCCCCTCGACAAAAACGTGCTGGCCCAGCCTGAGGGTTACATAAACCTATTGATTCCCATGGTTATCTTGACTATACCTCTTCACACTCCGTCATTGTAAAAATGCTGTACACTTTTCTCAGGTCTTTCATCTCCGCTGTATCTGTTCCCAGGAAGCTGCTTTCCATTCCAGCACATCAGAGCTGTCCTCCTTCTGCAAAGAACGGGGTTTCCCTTCCTCCGTCATTGATGCTGCCCTCACCTGCATCCCACCAGCTCTAAAGGGATCCTACCAGTAAATGTATCTTCACCGTCCACTGTGCTGAATGTAGTTCAATGCTCATGCCATCAGGTTGTAGACTACACAGGCAGAATATGAGGTGCTGCTACCAGCAAAGCCTAGGGACTATTTGTAATTTGATCCATCTGCCACCACAAGCCATTCCAACACTGTCACCTCACTGACTGGTATAGACCATGAGCAGAATTCGGCCATTTGGCCCATCAAGTCTGCCGTTCAATCATGGCTGATCCGTTTTCCCCTCCTCAGCCCCCCTCACCTGCCTTCTCCCCATAACCTTTGATGTTGTGTCCAACCAAGAATCTATCAAACTCTGCCTTAAATACACAAAATAAACTGGCCTCTACAGCTGCCTATGGTAATAAATTCCACAAATTCACCACCCCTTGGCTCAAAAAATTTCTCCACATTTCTGTTTTAAATGGACGTCCCTCTGTCTTGAAGCTGTTCCCTTTTGTCCTAGACTCCCCCACCATGGGAAACATCCTTTCCACATCTACTCTGTCTAGGCCTTTCAACATTCAAAAGGATTTAATGTGATCCTCATTCATCCTTCTAAATTCCAATGAATACAGACACAGAGCCATCAAACATTCTTCATATGATAACCCCTTTATTCCCAGAATCATCCTTGTGAGCCTCCTCTGAATCCTCTTCAATGAGGAGCCCAAAACCGTTCATAATATTCAAGGTGAGGCCTCATTGTTGCCGTATAAAGCCTCAACATCACATCCCCGCTCTTGTATTCTAGACCTCTTAAAATGAATCCTAACATTGCATTTGCCTCCCTCATCAGTGACTCTACCTAGAAGTTAATCTTTATGGAGTCCTACACAGGGACTCACAAGCCCCTTTGCCTCTCAGATACTTCGATTTTCTCCCCATTTAGGGAATAGTCTGCACATTTATTTCTACTACCAAAGTGCATGACCATGCATTTTTCAACATTGTATTTCATTTGCCATTCTCTTGCTTATTCTTCAAATCTGTCTAAGTTCTTCTGCAGCCAACCTTTTTCCTCAACACTATCTGCCCCTCCACCAATCTTCATGTCATCTGCAAACTTGGCAAAGAAGCCATCTATTCCACCATCGAAATCATTTATATACAGCATAAAAAGAAGTAGTCCCAATATTGACCACTGTGGAACACCACTAGTCACTGGCAGCCAACCAGAAAAGGATCCTTTTATTCCCACTTGCTGCCTCCTATCAATCAGCCAATGCTCATTCCACCGATATGCAACACAGAGCATCATAAGAAGTCATTCCTGCCTGTGGCCATCAAACATTACAACTCCTCCCTTGGAGGGTCAGACACCCTGAGCCAATAGGCTGGTCCTGGACTTATTTCCTGGCATAATTTACATATTACTATTTAATTATTTATAGTTTTATTACTATTTAATTATTTATGGTGCAACTGTAACAAAAACCAATTTCCCCCAGGATCAATAAAGTATGACTATGACTATGACTATGACTATGACTATGACTATGACTATGCTCTAACCATGCCAGTAACTTTGCTGTAATACCATAGGCTCTTAACTTGGTAAACACCTTATCAAAGACCTTCTGAAAGTTCAAATATACAGCATCCACTACACCCCCTTTATCTATCCTATGTGTAATCTTCTCGAAGAATTCCAGCAGGTTTGTCAGGCAAGATTTTCCTTTAAGAAAACCATACTGGCTTTGTCTTATCTTGTTCTGCGTTCCCAAGTACTCCATAACGTCATCCTTAACAATTGACTCCAACATTTTCCCAACCACTGAGGCCAGGCTAACTGATCTATAATTTCCTTTTTGTTGCCTTCCTCCTTTCTTGGAGAACAATCTTCCAGCTTTCTGCCATCACCCCCCCCCCCCCCGCCACACTGATTCAGTATGCGTTGCTTGTATTTCCAACATCTGCAGATTTTCTCTTGTTTATCAACTGATGTGTTGTGATTTTAAGGGGAATGCGGTTAGTAGAAGCAGTGGGGAAGGGGTGGGAGGGGAGGTGTTGATGTAGTTACAATTTTGACACCTGGCTGAAGCTTAGAGAAAATAAATGATAGGGAGTTGAGCCTCTTTTGGCCTTAGGGTTATTTGACTGGAATTTTTCAGCACACTTGCCTATACATGTATAAAGTAAACATAATAATTTAGAAGAGAATGTGATAAATATTTGAAATGGATGAATATAAAACAGTCTGAGGGGAATATGGCTGCAGCTGTGAGTATTTGCAAGAATATATGGATCAGCAGCAAAACACTGCTGTAATTTTGTATTATATTTGACAACTCAGCCTTATTAAGTTAGCTTTCACCCCAAGTGGATGAGAGATGCTAGTGTTAAGCTGGGCTTTTGCTTTACTAGGAGAGTGCACAGCACGGTGGGCAATCTCCTGGTCTAGTTCAAGTTGGTCTGCAGGTATGTTTGACAAGTGAAATCTAAAATTCCCAGTCAGAGTTGTCCCCACATCGATTTTGAATCTAAACCAGAATCCAAGTAGCCTGGGAGAAGAAATGGGGCCCATTAAAATGGCATGAACTGGAGAAAGAATTGCAATCCTGTTGATGTAAAGTAATATTGATACAACTTCTGGGTGAATGCTTATGATTTAATTAATGATTATTAGTCACGGCAGATATTGGATTTGCTACACCAATTAATCCAAGTCACAGTGAGTTAAGTTACTGTTGGTCAACAGGAGGGATTTCTGGGTATTACTAATGGTGGAACTTATTTTAATTCTGCTCTTCCCACTTCTATTTTCCTCTATGTCCGCCTCTGCCACGAAAAGAGGAAATAATTTTGTGCTATTATTCTGTGTTTTTGTCTAATTATCATATTCAAAGCTCTCAGATTTTACTCACAAGAAACAAGATTTGTTTCTTTTCCATTGTGGATTGCTTACAAAACTGAAGGTCTAAACCAGAATGCTTTCCTGCCACCAGCCATAAAAATAGTAATTCAATAGCTCTCAGATCCTTTCATCCCCTGAAATTTCTTACTGGGTGGAGGTTATTAAGCTATAGGTAGAAATCCTACCCAATAGACTCTACGATAATGACATGTGCTTGCTTAAAAAAATCATTGCATTTTTGATTATGTCGCCTCCTGGTAAGCCTCAGGCTCGCTCAGCTCACTTTCGTCTAGGGGGAGCAGCCTTCGGCCCCACCAAACTGGGTAATCAAGTTTGTGTGGATGCTGTGCGATGTACCCCACCCCGCCGAATAACAGACAATACACCATATGCGATTAAATGATTACACTTTATAGATCTTACTGGAACTATGTAATTAATAGAGATGAAATATAAAAGGAAAATAAAAGGCGCCAAACTTATCAAAGTTCAACCACTTCGTGCACAACAGTTGGAACTCAAGTAACTGAGTCTTCTTTCCACCATTCGATCCCCTCCGACCCCCTCGACCCACCGCCTGGGACCAACCACAGTGGTCGACCAGGTGCTCCACACGAGTCTATCCTCGTCTCCTCTCCTCGCTGAAGACCCTGGGCCTCGGACTCTTGCTCAGGGTTGGTCCTGCCGCCCAGCGTCACAGCATCACGTCTCCTCTCTCTGTCCTCCTCGCGCCTTCTGCCTCAAAGCCCGCGAGCAATAGCTTACAGACACACAAGAAAGAATAACATCTATCCCAATTTGTTAGCAAATGAATACAATTCTCTTTATAACCCAAACGAGCTGCTAGAGAGAGAACTTTCTCAGCAGTTATTATTGCAGAAAAGCCATTTTAATTAGAACATAACAAAGAAGCCATTTTGTTAGCCTTCACAGTAACGTAAAAGAAGAAACCCCTTACACTCTCCCCCCACCAAATAAAGTCATGTCCTCATGACTTCTAAATAACTCGCCAGCTATTCCTGCAGACACAAAAACCCAATCTAGGTACAAACAGTCACATTGCTCCCCAAACAATAGACCTACATGGGCGCTACATAGGCCAACCTATCTGGGAGCTTCCTATTCCTCTGAGACCTCCGTACCCCCTCACCTAAGCCCTTCAGGCTCGGACACTACTGGGGATACCTCGGGTCTGCTTGCCAAATCCTCTCTCAATCTCTCACTCATGCCCTCACTGCAACTCGGAGCCCCCTGTCCCACGTCCAGGGCCCCACTTCTTTTCCTTCAGGGTCCTACTGTAACCCAGGCTGCCCACAGCCAACCCTCCCCACTACACCTGACTCAGTGGGAGAAAGGCCAAAGGTCTCTTCTTCAATCAAGGGGAAGTTAGCGAAAGGCAGCATGTACCACACATCCAGCATACCATCCTTCGAATCCATATTCTTCCTCATTCCCTCGATCGGTAGCTGCTGTTTGATTTTCTCCAAACTGAAGCACTTAGCCTGAGCTGCCTCTGCAGCCTCTTCAGTCTCCTGCAATTGAGATGTTAACTTCTTCTCTGACTCCTCCAACTCTCACCCCAGTCTCAGCAGTTCTGACTCACGCTTCACGTCCATCTCCATCTGGGATGCAATTGCACCACCAGCTTCTTACAATCTGTTCTGGATCGATTTCTTGAGTTTCTGCTGATCCTTTCAAAGGTTAGTCATTGTTTCGTCTCTCTGGATCAATTCATCAGTAAATGACCGCAGTTTAGGATCGGAATTATGTTTCCCCGTCTCCACGTTGACAAGCGTGAACTCCAATTCTTCAATGGTTGTCCGGGGCTCCGGCACTCGCCTCACATCATGGTCCCCCAGGGCGAATCCAAACCCTAGGCGATCATCCACATACGCCAAAACTCCAAACACCTCCACATCCCCCATGGTCTTCCCCATGCCCCACGGAAAGGTTGCAGGGGCTCCGGATATGCCCTAGGGCATCTTTTCAGATCAGAAGAATCCTAGGGGACCTATAACGGCCATCTTCTCCTTGTCCGCCTCACTCATTGGAAATCTGGCAATATCCACTCCTCAGATCCAGCACATTAAACCACGTCGCACCATACAAACAGACCATAGCATCTTTGGCCCTCAGGGCCGTATTCTGGTCAATGACAGCGCACCTGTTCAGAGTCCTATAATCCACCCACACACTACCTACGTCTTCCACGGCTACAGGGTCTAGTCGCTGCGACCTCTCTTTCACTGAGGTGTCTTCAGCAGTCAACTTCCCTCCCTCGTGGTATTTCGGAGTGTCTACTAAAAGGGTCTCACCGTCAGATACTTCCCCCAAGCTGTACCACAATCGACTCTCATTTAAATCCGGTACCGGCCCAAGGCTGCTACACACATCCTCACAAGCAGCTCGAAACGCCGGGTGCACAGACAATGCCCCCATGAACTCCAGTTTCACTGACCAATAATCGTCTTCTGGATAATCACTGGCACTGGTACCCCAAATCTCCAGTGCCCTTAAGGTTGTCAAGGGTAAACACTTCAGAAAGCGGTTGTGAAACGAACTGTACAACAACTTGGCCTGCGCTCCGGTGTTGAGGATGGCTTTAACATAGCTTCAATCTATCTGTAATGACACATGGGGGTGTGGTCCCTCTAAGCCTTCAGGAATGGGGTCTTTTCCTTTTGGAAGTTCCTTGATACATTGCTGGGAATGTGCTCCCCCAGAGACCCCTAGCCGTTCCCCCACTGGGCCTCCACTAAGTTTCCCGACACCTCTCTGATCAGCTGAACAACTGAGGGAGGGGCTGATCCCCTTAAATGATCCCCCTGGCACTGCAAGCAATTTAGCTGCCCTCCTAGCCAGAGAAGATACACTGAAAGCTTTTCCCCAATCTCCTGACACAGGTATGGAAAGCCCCCTACCAGGCACTACATTTTACTTTTAGTCGAACCAGACGCATTTTTCCCCGCTTTCAGATAACTGGCAGCTGTCACTACGGGGTAATTGAACCTGACAGTTCTAACACCGTCAACAGCCCGCCTACTCAAACTTTCAACCAATCCCTGTCACTCTCCCTCAACCGAGCACTGCCACTCATCTAACAACTGAGAGATTGGCTCTGCCCACGTCTCGCACGCCTCCGCCCCTCTTGGGGTGGACAATACCCCAAAAGCCAGGCGGACCCTGCCATAGCTGGAACACTTATTTGCAGACACTACCTCCGAATCAGACCACTTTTTCCTCTCTCTCTTAACAGTACAGACAGCCCATGGTCCCCCCTCTCCTGGGGCACCTATAGACACTGGCAGTCCCACCACCATTTTGACAGCGCTAGTCTGAGCTCGAACAAAGACCTCCGGGGTATCAACAGCCACCCCACCCAACACGCATGCAGCAATCACCAGCAATCCCACAGAGACACACGTTACTACCGCGATCCCACAGAGACACAGCAGCACTGATTTAAACAGAGCAATCACACAGCACCCCACTGAATCAAATCCTTGGATGAAGCCCCCAATGTAGCCCCCACTAAGCCTCAGGCTCGCCCAGCTTGCTTTCGTCTAGGGGGAGCAGCCTTCGACCCAGCCAATCTGGGTAATCAAGTTTGTGTGGATGCTGTGTGATGCACCCCACCCCACCTAACAACAGACAATACACCATATGTGATTAAATGATTACACTTTATAGATCTTACTGGAACAGTGTAATTAATAGAGATAAAATATAAAAGGAAAATAAAAGGCACCAAACTTATCAAAGTTCAACCACTTCGTGCACAACAGTTGGAGCTCAAGTAACTGAGTCTTCTTTCCACCATGCGATCCCCTCCGAACCCCTCGAGCCGCCGCCTGGGACCGACCACGGTGGTTGACCAGGCGCTCCACACGAGTTTGTCTTCATCTCCTCTCCTCACCGAAGACCCTGGGCCTCGGACTCCTGTTTAGGATCGGTCCCGCCGCCCAGGGGCACAGCATCACGTCTCCTCTCTCTGTCCCCCTCGCACCTTCTGTCTCAAAACCCGTGAACAATAGCTTACAGACACACAAGAAAGAGTAATCTCTATCCCAAATGGTTAGCAAATGAATACAATTCTCTTAATAACCCAAACGAGCTGCTAGAGAGAGAACTTTCTCAGCAGTTATTATTACAGAAAAGCCATTTGAATTATATCACAACAACGAAGCCATCTTGTTAGCCTTCGCAGTAACATAAAAGAAGAAAGCCCTTAAAATTAGAAGCTGCAAAATAATTATGAACCATTGACTTGCTTTTAGCATCATTCTCTCTCAGAGGTAAGCAAGTGACTCATTTACATACTCATGTCATACAGTCACACCAGCATACAGATGGATAAGACAATAATTTAATAAATGCCTCAAAGGAGCTTCTCAGCACTTCCCATTGATAAGCAAACAGGTCACTGTAGTTGGCCTGGAAGCAGCTGAACAATGATAGGAAAGTGCATTGAGCTGCTTAATCTCCTATTTCCCCATTCTACCGTCTGTATTAGCATATTCAATAGCTATTGTATTAATCAAGAAATGTATTGTTTGAGTAATCAGCTGAAACACAGAAAAAGGCCATTGGGCTTTGTTTGGAGTCACAGACAGGCTACAGTACTGAAGGAGGCTGGTTAGTCCATTGAGAATGTATATTTTTAAACAACTCAACTAGTCCAGTCCTCTACCCTCTCCGGACAGTACTGCAGTACTTTGCCTGTCAGAACCAGCTGCCTTGGAATGCCACAGCTGAATCAATCTCTGGCCACAGTGGTGATTTCCAGACCTGAACCATTCATTGTATAAAATTACTTTCTTTGTCACTTAATTCACAAATAATAGTGAACTAAGTGTTGAGGTTTTGAAAACAAAAGTTTTCACTTTTGTCACAGGAAAAAAAACTTGATGTTGATAAAGGTTTGAAAGTAATTGTGACGTACATCTGCCTGAATGACTGACGGCCAACTGGAATGAACTTAGTTGGATTTGGTCATAAACATAATGCAAATGGAACATAATGGCTTGGAATTTCAGTGATGCTCTATTAGTTTTACAGATATCAAACAAACAGCATAAAGTTTGTTACCAATAGCAAATTATACCTGTGCGTTCTGAGTCAAATTACTGAAGGCATCAAAAGCAAGATCCAGGCTGACAAATGAATAGAGATGAACACCAAAGAGTACCAAACCTCTACAGAGATCTCCTTTAACAAACTGTGGCTAGCTGAGATCATAAAATCTAGCTTGAAGATTCAGAAGACTCTGGAACAACACACAACATGCTGGAGGACCTCAATGGGCCAGACAGAATCTATGGAGGGAAATGGGCATTGACAGTTTGGCTCAAGACTACTCAACATTCGGATCAGTGCAGCTGAAGGGCCTCAACCTGAAACATTGACTGTCCATTTTCCTCCACAAATGCTGCCTGACACATTAAGTTCCTCCTGCATTTTGTTTGCAAATACACCATGTACCCAGCTTAATCAATAGGTATGATTTTTTTTTGCCAAGGATATACTTGATACATAAATACATGACATTTCTTTCCATTGCCATACAAAATTTGAGTTCTTTCAACAAGATATGAAGTCTTTTCCTGCATATTCCATGGTTGATGGGCCCAATAGGGTTTCAAGCCCCTCAGTGTGTAATAGTGAGAGAGCTTAAGACTGCAGCCATTTAATAGAAAGCTTTCCCAATATCTCAAGTGGCCTGGACCTGGGAAAATCTCAATCTATATTGTTCACTATGAAAATCTCCTTGAAATTTCTTTGCAGATCAAAAACATTTCTTTTGCCAAGCTGATGATTTTCAACAGTAAGTGATATTTGTTTCACAGTGGGTCCCTGGAAGCAGACTGCAGACAATTACATGGGTATATTTTTCCCTCTTTCTCTGAAGACCTGCAGATCATGTCACTGGAAACGGTATCAGATTTGGATCTCCAAAGGAAATAGAAGATGGCTGGATGAATGTTGTATCACAGGAGCAGACTATGGGTGAGAACTGCCATGTACAGCAGCACTGAGAGAAACTTGCATGTATGCCTGGGTTCTTTACTCCCACTAGGAAGGAGTGCCATTCTCTCGTTTCCCTTCTCTGATGTGCCATGACTATTTGCTCCACTCACTTTCTGATCCATGTCTTCACTCTGATAACTAGACCAGGTGATGAAGGAAACATACCAGTCAGCTTTGTTGACTTGCATTGGCTATGATTGACTCTGGTCCCCATTGAGCTGGTTGCAGATTTTCATCAGTCAGTGGACTGACGACAGCAGAAGACGGAGCTGCATTCATGTTCATGGAAGCTCTGGCACAAGTCTGCTTGAGATTGCTACCTTTGCTCCCACACTTTTCTGCTTCGTGGTTTGCCTTTCTCCAAATTTTATGGGAAAGCCTTTTGCTCCCCATGCATTAATTTGCACTGCAAACTAAAAAGAACAGTTGAGTCCTTGAGTCCTCCACCTACAATCAGTTGATTTAGAACTGAGTGTACCAAAGAAGCTGAAGGATCCTGTTTCTTGTCTATATTGGTTGAAGAATTCAGACTCTCCAAGTCTTAGGAAAAATTAACTTGATGTGGTGCAGATTCTGTATCCCCTGCTTTACAACCACGTCATCTCATTCTGTTCATCGTTTAATTTTAATAATTTCATCTGATAATGAGTCATATATTATGATCAGTTTGAAGCTGGTGTTGGCCAACATTTGTACAGTAGGGTGGATTCTTCACCTCACAACTGGCCTTGTGATCGTGCATTATCAGTCACTTGTGCTGCACTTTTACTGAAGCCATTACTCTTTATTTTGTATTATCACTGATTCACCTCACTCTAGCTCAATACACTGTGTAATGATCTGATCTGTATAAACAGCATGCAAAGCAAGCTTTTCACAGCATCTTGGTACACGAGACAATAATAAACCAATACCAATGCTTTCTCAATTTCTTATCCGTTCATGGGAAGACGGGGAATTGCTGCATATTCCCAAATTCCCTGTGGGTAGTCACTTTCTGGAATCGTTGCTGAAGTTTGTTTAAGCTACTCCCACAGTTAGGGAAGGAGTTTGCCCTGGTGATGATGAAGGAGAGGGAAATGTATCTATGCCAGGGATGGTGTTTGACCTGGGAGGGAATCTATTATTTGTAACAGTCTCATGGGGGTTATATTTTTGGAGGTGCCTTTGAAACACGTCCATGGTGAATTACTCCAGGGTGTCATATAGGTCTTGCACATCAGCCCACTTTGCCCCTCGATAGTCATAGTTTTATTGATCCCGAGGGAAATTGACTTTCGTTACAGTTGCCCCGACCAAGAATAGAGTATAAATATAGCAATATAAAAACCATAAATAATTAAATAGTAATATTTAAATTATGCCAGGAAATAAGCCCAGGACCAGCCTATTGGCTCAGGGTGTCTGACCCTCCAAGGGAGGAGTTGTAAAGTTTGATGGCCACAGGCAGGAATGACTTCCTATGACGCTCTGTGTTGCATCTTGGTGGAATGAGTCTCTGGCTGAATGTACTCCTGTGGCCAACCAGTACATTATCTAGTGGATGGGAGACATCGTCCAAGATGGCATGCAACTTGGACAGCATCCTCTTTTCAGACACCACCGTGAGAGAGTCCAGTTCAATCCCCACAACATCACTGGCCTTATGAATGAGCTTGTTAATTCTGTTGGTGTCTGCTACCCTCAGCCTGCTGCCCCAGCACACAACAGCAAACGTGATAGCTCTGGCCACCACAGACTCGTAGAACATCCTCAGCATCGTCCGACAGATGTTAAAGGACCTCAGTCTCCTCAGGAAATAGAGATGGCTCTGACCCTTGTAGACAGCCTCAGTGTTCTTTGACCAGTCCAGTTTATTGTCAATTCAATTCAATGGTGTGAATGGATGTATACAGCAGTGTTTGAATGACAGTTTCACATGCAGATAACTGGAGAGTATTTTCTCATACTCCGGTGTTTTGAATAAGAAAGGTGAGGGGGTAAATCACCCTCTTGGACACCCTGGTCTCCAAACTTCTTTGTACAGAATGACTGAGCCAATTAACTTTCATTCACCAGGGATTCCTAGGATTCAAAGGCTGCTTCATTACTTTGAGGAGCTGAAAATTGAAATGTATGTCGGCCAAGAATGAGTGATAATCACCATTTCTGATCTTGTGAAGGAGAACAAATCAATGACAACACAGCTGAAGGTCACTGAGCCTGGAACGTGACCTGAAGAAATCCTGTAGCCAGTCTTTCATGCCAAGATACTTGAATTTCAAGAACTATTACCTTCTGTGAACTATAAACTTAAGCTAGTGAAAAGTCACCTCTAATTCCAACTGACTTCCACCTCAGCTCATTGACGCCACATTCAGTCACATCAGAATTTATATTCCACCTCTTGGACCTACTTGTGCCCCAGTATTCTTTCTGGAATCCAGTTTTTAGTGTAATGAAGTTAGAAGCAGGCCTTTTGGCCTAACTAGTCTAACCAAGTTGCCTAACTGAGCCAGTCAGTTTTGCTTGCTTTTGTCCCTCATAGCCTTTCCTATCCATATGTATATGTAAATGCTCTTTAAGTGTCATAATTGCACACTTCCCGAACACTTTATTTATTTATTTGTTTGTTTGTTTATTTATTTATTGAGATACTGCATGGAATAGGCCCTTCTGGCCCTTCAAACCACATCGCTTAGCAAACTTGATTTAACCTTAGCCTAATCACAGGACAATTTACATGACCAATTAACCTAGTTACCAGTACATCTTTGGACTGTGGAGAAAACTGGAGCAGCCAGTGAAAACCTACAGATCCCACCGGGAGGACGTATGAACTCCTTACAGATGATGTCGAAATTGAACTCCAAACTCTGACACCCCGAGCCGTAGTAGTGTCATGCTAACCACTATGTTACCATGCTGCCTTTCCTCTAGAGCTTCATTCCATAAATTCACCACCCTCTTTTAAATCATTTTCCTCTCACATTAAACCTATCCCCTCTAGTTTTGGTCTTCCCTACATTGGGGAAAGGACTTTGAATATTCACCGTTTCTATGGTTCTCAGGATTTTGTAAACCTTCATAAGAACATCACTCAGCTCTCAGGGAAAAAAAGTCTCAGTCTATCCAGCCTGTCCTTTCACTCAAGGTCCTGGTAGCATTGTCATAAATCTTTTCTGCACCCTCTCCAGTTTAGTGACATCCTTCTTGTAGCTGGGTGCCTAGAACTGTGGCCTTCTCAACAGCTTGTTCAGCTGCTGTCCAGTTAACAAGGCCTGGAGCCATGTGGTTTGGAGCAAATACAAAGAATGTGTGGGTGAAGCATTTTAGTGATGTGTGATTGACACAAGAGATTCAGCAGATGCCGGAAGTCCAGAGTTAACACATACAAAATGCTGGAGGAATTCAACATATATGGAAAGGAATAAATAGTCGATGTTTCAGGCTGAGACCCTTCATCAGGACTTGGTGCTTGATAACGCTTCTGCGTTCAAAGCCTCACAAGGGAGAAATCTGAAGATTCACAGCTCACTTTGAACTGTGGTACACTTCCCAATATTTTCCATGCACAGATGGATTTTTAGGCATTCTGCCTAATGCCAATCGAACAAGTAGGCAGAGCAACAAATGGAAACGTGGAGATGAATTCATTCATGTTTTTTAGTTGTTTACAGGCAGCTCAATGTGACAAGTCAGATATCTCCTTTAAGAAGATTAATATAACTCCTGTGTAAGCCTAACGCGCAGTGAGTGGTGTGAAAGTAGATCAAGTCTGAACAGCAGGAGAAGGGCCCATGCCTGCCCTATGGAATGGATCATCACTTACTTATGTATTTATTGGGGACTATGGCAGGAGTTTGCAGAGATCTTTTTTTCTACTGAATGTCAGTGTTGCAAAAAATTCAGGATTGTTTTTTCATTACTGAAGTGAAATGAAAGAAGCTCGAGAGTGGAGTAAGGAGGAGGTGACGAAGGATGATTTATTAAAAACTCATCTCGTGTGTCAGAGGATTGATGCATTTGGAGCCGAAGGTGGTCCAAGTCGGACCAGCCACCTTCTGCAGATAGATCTCATGCCTACATTGAATATCGTGATAATCCCAATTATCTGGAACCCAAGGGATTATTTCAGCCTGCAGAAGATGATATCTTCCTGGTGGGACATTTTGAATCTTACAGCCATATTAATGGCATCACAAGAGTTTTTCAACTCAAGGCAAAGGCAAATTAATCCTCACTCTCAGTGGACAGCAGTAGCTGAGAGTTCGACTAGAAAGCGTGCTTGTCACTGTTTCAATGAACCACATGAACATTTGGGTCTTGGGCTCAGCAGACATGGTCATAATCCTCACTATACAAACAGTGTAATTTTGGATTGCCCCATGGTATGGATGTATACCATCCATACAGATTATTTCACAGAATGGCCTTAGTACAAGGGGTAAAAAAACAACAGTATGCAGAATAATATGTTGTAGTTACAGAGAAAGTGCCTTACAGGTAATAAGGCACTTACTACAATGACATGAGTTTTGAGTTTAAGAATTAACTTTATCATTCAATAGGTTCATTCAATGGTCAACAGTGGGATAGAAAATGTCCTTGAGCCTGATAGGTGCTTGTGCATTCAAGCATTTGTATCTTCGACCTAATGGGAAGGGGGAGAAGAGAGAATCCATGACAGGAGAAGTCTTTGATTATGTTGGCTTCATTTCCAAGGTAGTAAGAAGTGTAGACAAAGGCAAGGGGTGGGGGGAGGTTGAGTTCAGTGATGTACTGAACTGTGT
Source organism: Mobula birostris (assembly GCF_030028105.1). Taxonomy (NCBI): domain Eukaryota; kingdom Metazoa; phylum Chordata; class Chondrichthyes; order Myliobatiformes; family Myliobatidae; genus Mobula; species Mobula birostris. The sequence goes on along the minus strand of NC_092371.1, from coordinate 19,103,831 downwards.
CCATAAATCTCTGCAGTTTCTTGTGATTTTCAGCACAGCAGTTGCCATAACAAGCTGAGATGCATCCAGGTAGGGTGTTTTCTGCAGTGCATCATTTAAAAACTGATTAGGATAAAAGAAGATTTGCCAAATTTCCTTAGCTTTCTGAAGAAGTTGAGGTGCTGGTGTGCTTTCTTGGCCATGGCATCAACATGGATGAACCAGAACAGATGTTGAACATGAAGCTCTCAACCATCTCGACGTCAATACCACTCATTTTCATCGGAGTGTGTGTCATTGCCCCTTTCCTGAAGTCAAAGACAAGCTCTTTTCTTTTACTGACATTGGGAGAGAAATTGCTGTTCTGATTGTAACTTTGGTTAATTAAACCCAAAGATGTAATGTCAGAAAGCTCTACCTGCAGAAGGATGAGAATAAGGGTTACCAATTTTAAAAAAAGAGAATTTTGGAAAAAATACTATGCAGAGGTGGGGGGTGGCTGGATGCAGGACGGAGAAGGAGAGAAATGAAGTAACGATCAGAAGCTAAAGACATGAACTGTCAAGAATGGAATTAGTAGTGAGTATCTTTACCCTACTAACTTGAAAACCTCGGGGTGAAACCCCTGGACGAGAGACAATAGCGATAAAAGATTTATTGAAGCTACAGCTATAGCACCCATCAGCTTTAATGAGACAATATCGGCAGAGACCAGTGTCCAAAATCCCCACCATGTAGTCAGGAATTAGTTCTGTAAAATCAAACCAAGGGATTTGTCAAGTTTTGGTACAAGTTTGTGAATTGACTTCCTGTGGATGATCAACTATTTTATTCCAATGAACCAAGAAACAAGGTGATGAGCCAACCAAGATGAAGAAACAGCGTGGGAACGAAATGTGTAATGATGCAGAAGACTTAATACAGTTAGATGTATAATTTTATTTTCATTCAAAGAATCTGAATTTCATTTTCTGCAAGAACTGATTACTTTTGGGAAGTCTTTGATAAGTTACTGAATGTGATTTACTTTAAGAGTTGTGATGTTGGGGAATTGCCATGAAAGGTGTTAAACTGTGTATATATAATTTTGAATTTGAATTTAAACTTGTAGATATACTGCCTGGAACTGAAACTGAAGTTAACTATAATACTTGAGAATAGGAATTATATTTGGTTTTCTAACTAACTAGACATAAGTAAAGAGGAAAGTTTAGTATGTAACCTTTGAAATAGGAAATAACACTAGATCTAATTAGTTAGATTAGAGTAATAATTCTAATTATAAAGGAATTTGTTGTGGTTTGATATCTAAGATTTGGAACCTAAACAGAATGTTTGAATTTTGAATTGTTCTTGCTCATGTAAATATTCTGTACATATTTTTTCTTATAAACAAAACTTTATCTCCAGAAGTGTGTGGTTTCTATTCAATGCCTCCTTCTGATACCTGGATTCTTCTGATGGCCTAATAGCATCTAGTGTAATTTGATTTGATTTTCTTAAAGAGTGCAGTGACCAGTCACACACAATGAGACTGGTGCTACACAGGTGTTACATGATACCATATCTATCTCCTTCCTGTACTCTGACTCAACTCTTTGTGAGATCCAACCCATTGCCAGAAGATTGAAATGCTCTTGAGTGAACTGTTTTCAGGAGGCTCGGAGACATGAGGGACATTGGGAGACAATGGTCAGGGAAGTCCTTCAGCACAGTGCAGCAAGGGATTTCTGCTTCAGTAACATCTGCTGGATCCTCCAAAGCTTTGCTCCACTGAGATCTAAACCCTTCTCCTTTTTATAGTGAAAAGCAGAAGGTGGAATATGAAGGAACAGAAAGAACAGGTCAGGATCCAGGAATCAAGGGAATTATTTTAAATCCCCTCATACCTCCCTCATATACTTGGTCCACAGGACTGCAAGTAAAATTTCTTCAAGTACATGTGCAAAAGGATTTCTGCCTTTTCCCATTCTGTCAGGATGTTAGTTCCTCAGCCCTATCACACTCTAATGATTGCAAAGTGTTCAGCTGCATCTCTAATTTCTCAAGAAATGAATCAATCCTTGGTCACACACAGCTAAACCAATACAAGGTTGTGGCTTCAACTTACAGGTGACGTGCAAGTCACAATGAGGCAATGAAATGACTACTGACACAAGTGTCACTTCTGAGACTTTCTGAACATGCTATCAGATTCCTTAAAACGCATTTCCAGGGAATCAATGTTCAGGCCGGTATTTATTGCCCATTCCTAATTAGTCATATGGTCATGGAGTCATAGAGCACAAAAACAGGTCCCCCTTGTTCATAGACCATATGATATGGGAGCAGACTTAGGTCATTTGGCTCATTCAGACTGTTCTGCCATTCAGTCATGGCTGAGTTTTCCACCCCATTCTCCCACCTTTTCCCTGTAACTCTTAACTCCTTCAACAATCAAGAACTTATCAATCTGTGCCTGAAATACACCCTAGTAAGAGAAACATTCTCTCCTTGTCCAGTCTGTCAAACCCATTTCAAAGATCAGTCCTATTCCTCTTTACCAACACATGATTTGCAACTTCCTATACTGTGGACTTCAAATGGAATTCCAGGCATGTTGAAATGTTGTGATTCTCTGCTCGAGCACCCACTCAGGCAGTGTGTTCCAGATGCTGGCCTGCTGCATATAAATCCTCCTTATCAGATCTCCTCTGAACCTTTAAACTCTTACCCGAAATTTCTGCCCTCTCAGTTTAGATACCTGGAGTCACAGAGTTATAAAGCATGGCTATTTGTCCATGCTGGCCAGTGGAGACCAGCCTCTCTTTCAGCACCCAGCCCATAAACTTTTATACAGGGGTTTGTTTGAACAATTCTTAAATGCTGTCAGCAACTCTGCTTCCACCACTCTCATTTCAGGTAAGAGGAAAAGATTTCTATAGTGGATCCTATCTATACCGCTCACAATCTTATATACTGCATTCAGTCATGTCCCCATGTAACATCCTCCGCAAAATGAAGAACAGACCTTGACTGTCCAGTAATAAATGAAGTGCTCCTTCTGAGGCCTCATCTTGGTAAACCCTCTTTGATACAATCACATATTTCCCACAGCATGGTGTCTAGAACTGCTTGCCATACTCAAAATTCAAGGTAAATTTTATTATCAAAGTACTTATATGTTACCAGATACAACTTTGAGATTTGTTGGGTATACTCAGCAAATCTATAGAATAGTAACTATATTAGGATCAATGAAAGATCAACCAGAGTGCAGACAACAACAGAGAGTGCAAATGTAAATATAAATAAATAGCAATAAATAATGAAAATATGAGATAAAGAGATTAAAAATCCTTAAAAGTGAGGCTATAGGTTGTGGGAACATTTCAATGATGGGGCTAGTGAGTATAGTTATCCACTTTATTCAAGAGCCTGATGGTTGAGTGTTAGCAACTGTTCTTGAACTTGGTGGTGTGAGTCTTAAGGCTTTTGTACCTTCCATCTCATGGCAGCAGTGAGAAGAGACCATGACCTGGGCGGTGGGGGATCTCTGATGATGGATGCTACTTTCCTATGACAGTGTTTCATTTAGATCTGCTCAATAGTTGAGAAGGTTTTACTACGATGTACTGGGCCAAATCTATTACCTTTTGTAGGATGTTCCATCAAAGGCATTGGTTTCCATGCCAGGATATGATGCGGCCAGTCAATACACTCTCCACTACACATCTACTGAAATTTGTCAATGTTTCCGATGTCATGCCGAATCTTTGCAGACTCTTACAGAAGTAGAGGAGCTGCTATGCCTTCTTCGTAATTTCACTTACATGCTGGGTCCAGGACAGGTCCTCTGAAATAGTAACAACTAGGACTTTTCCAGCTGTGGACTGACCAAAGTTTTATAAATTTGCAGCACACCCTCCCTGTTCTTACCCTCTGATGAAGGCACTTCTCCCAGCTAATGAAGGCAAGTATCCATATGCCTTCCTTGTCTTATTTACTCATGTTGCCACATTCAGGGATCCTTGAGCTTGTACACATTATTATTGAATACTCCCAAAGGATCTGTTATTCACTGTAATGATCCCATGCTCACTAGTTCTCCTTGGACTTAACAGGATTAATGATGTCATTGCTTACCTGCCTTTGCTCTGGACATTTTACTAGAAGGCCAATCATTTCTTTTGATTCCTCCACACATTTATAGCCCAGCGCCAGCAGTTGGTGCAGTAGGGACAAGACAAGACAGTACATTCTACAGATCAAAGCTGTAGCCATGGGCAGTCACTTGGGTCCCTGCTATCCCTGCCTTTTTGTCAACTATGTTGAACAGTCTTTGTTCCAAGCTTACTTATCCAAACCTCACCAACACTTACCCTACTCAACAATAATTGCATCACTGCTGCTTCCTGCACTGGTGTGGATCTTATCAACCTCATGACTTTTACAATTAAATTGCACCCTACCCTCAAGTTCACCTGCACCATCTCTGATACTTCTCTTCCTTTCCTCTATCTCTCTGCCTCCATCTCAGGAGAAAGAGGTACTGCTGAGATCTTCCGGAGACCCAGCAACTCGCACAGCCACCGCAATATACTTCCTCCCACCCTGCAAGCAGTTGACAAGCAACTACATCATCATTGCCCAAGACAACAAACTTGAATATCATGGGGACCAACAGTGATAAAGTTCAATGTGAAAAGTCACTGGCTGCACAAGCACACCAGAGTCTCAGCATTCTGCAGACTTATGGTTTCACAAAGATTTCTGATGAACACCTGATGAAAGCTTCCTCTTTTCCTCAAGGGCATTCTGAAGCTTGTGTTCACTCAAGCCAGAGCACCCACTTGATTGCCTATCTGCCACCATCTGCTTTCAATCCTCCACTACCAACATGGTGCTGAAATAGTGTGTAGTGTCTACAAAACAGATAGTAACATCTTTTTGAGACTCCCTCAGCACATAACAGGAAAAACTCCCCATCTACTCCTTGGACAGGGGAATCAATCACTCTGGTATTATCTGTGCTGGTCCTTCCAATCAACTCTACATCCAACTTGCTAATAGAATCCTCTGTGCTCATCATTCATTAGCTCAGCATCAGCAAAACAAAAGAGCTGATTATCGACTAAAGGAGGAAGAAGCTGGAGGTCTATCAGTCAGTTCTTAGAGGTGGAGAGGGTTAGTAGCTTTAAATTCCTTGGCCTTAACATATCAGAGGATCTGGCCTGGAACCAGCACATACGTTCCATCGCAAAGGTGGCACAACAGTACCTCAACTTTATTAGGAGTCTGTGTAGATTTAGCATGTCACCAAAAACTTAACCCAACTTTGATAGATGTGCAGTGGTGAGTATCCTAACTGGCTGTACCACAGTCTGGTATGGAAACACCAAGGCCCAGGAAAGAAAAAAGCTCCTGAAAGTGGTGATTACAGCCCACCCCATCACAGGCAAAGTCTGCCCCCCATTGAGCATATTTATATGGAGTGCTGACGCAAGAAAGCTGCATCCATCATCAAAGAGCCCCACCACTCAGGCCATGCCCTCTTATCAGTACTACCATCAGATAGGAGGTACTGAACCATTATATTCAGCAATAGGTTTAGGAACATCTATTGTCCTACAGCTAATGCTCCTGGGCCAGTGTGGATAACTTCAGTTACTACTACACTAAACTGATTCTATGGTCTACTTTCAAGGACTCTTTACAACTTAAGTTCTCAACATTATTTTTTACTTGCACAGCTTTTCCTTTGCACTTTAGTTGTTTTTCAGTTTTTGTCTGTTTATGTAATTTTTCATAAATTCTTTCTTCTCTTTTCAAATCTTCTTCTTATTATTATATTACTCAAAAATAACACGAGCACATCGAAGTAAGCAACACTTACAATGTCTCAAGAAACAAAAAACATTATTTTAAAGATTGGAACATGTTGGTGATAATTAAAAAAAACCCTACTAAGCAGAAAAAGTGGGAAGAAAAAACCCATTAGATGTACAACCCCGGCGCCATGCGTGATACAAAAAGCTTCTAAAGATAAACATCAAACCGCCAGGTTTTTCATAAATTCTGTTGTATTTCATTTTTTCCTGTAAATGCCTGCAAAAAAGTGGATCTCAGGGTAGTCAATCTATGGGACATGACTGTCAGGAATTTGAGCTACATTATTTATTTAAATGATTTGTGTTGTAACGGTAGCTTTTCTGCTATTAGCCATCAAAAGGACCATCACTATATGGCCTAATAAAGCAATCCCTATGCTTCAGGACTGTTTTAAGCAGACCAACTGGCAGATGTTCAAGGAGGCCACCACAAACAGAGTAGACACAGACCTCGAGGAAAATGCCTTATCTGCCAGCAGTACATCACACTACACACTGTATCAATAAGTGTGTGGATGACTTTGGTACATCAAGAATGGTCATCAAGAGGTGCACCCCCTACTAAAAGCCAAGGACACTGCCTTCAAGTCCAGTGACAGCGCAGCTCTCTGAGCAGCCAGGAGGACAAAGGCCACCTATGGACAAAAAATTCAGGAACACCTGTCTGATAACAATCCCCAGTGTATGTGGTGGGGCATCAAATGCATTACTGACTATGCAAGGGAAATCAGCATTGACTGCACCAGTGACACTACCCTCTCGAAAGCTCTGAACAAATTTTACGCCTGCTTCAAGGCATGGGACACAACTCTGGCCTCATCGAACTGAGCAGCTACTGTCTGTATAGCAGCAGACGTGAGAAGGACTCTGCAGAGAGTCAATCCCCATTAGGTGGCTGTGTCAGACCACATCCCTGGCCCAGTACTCAGGGAGTGTGCACACTAGCTCACTGACATCTTCATCACTTTACTCATCCAGGCTGCTGTACCCACGAGCTTCAAATCAGCCACCATCATCCCTGTACCAAACACTTCAGAATTAAATTACTACTGCCTCGTGGCACAGACAACAATCATCATGAAGTGCTTTGTACGGTGGATAATGGCACATATCACAAACTCCATCCTTGCTACATTGGATAGTCACCAATATGCTTAAGGACAGAACTGCACTATGACAAATGCCATGGCATCTGTCAGTCAACTAGCCCTGACAGATCTAGAAAACAAGGACACTTATGATGTTTCTGGATTTCAGTTCGGCATTCAACACAATTATCCCATAGACCTTGGTGTGCAAACTCCTACTCCTCAGTCTAAATATACCACTCTACAACTGGGTGCTGGAATTCCTGACCAATAGACTTTATATAGGCAGGATGTACAACTGCTCCTCCCTCACCACCATCCTCAACACATGTGCCCCCCAGGGTTGTGTGCTGAACCCGCTGCTGTACACTCTGCTCACATATAATGTATGGTCAAACTCCTGAGTAATCACATTGTCAAGATTGCTGATGACATGACAGTGCTGGAGCTTATCACAAACAACACTGAGACTGCCTACAGAAAGGAGGTGGGAGAGTTTGAGGCCTGGTACCAGACAAAAGACCTCTTCATTAATGTCAATAAGCCTAAGGAGGCGGTTATCAACTTCAGGAGAACTCGCACCACTCACACTCCCCTCCACATCAGTGCACAGCAGTGGAGAATGCAAGTAGTTTTAAATTCCTGGGTGTGCACATCACACACAACCTCTCTTGGTCCCAGGACACATCCTACACAGACAGGAAAGCTCACCAACTCCTCCACTTTCTGATGAAGCTGAAGAGAGCTGGACTTTGAACATCCACGCTCACGTCGTTCTACAGGTGCTCAGAAGACAGCATTCTAACACGCAGCATCATTGCTTGGTGCAGAAACTACACTTCAGCGGACAGGAAGGCAGTACAACAGGTAACTGCCAGTGCATCACTGGCATTAGGCTACCCACCATCAAGGAATTAGATATAAAAAGCTGCCAGAAAAGGGACAGTAGCATCAAGCAGGATCCCACTGACCTTGCTCATGGTCTGTTCGTCCCACTCCCATCAGGGAGGAAACAACATAGCATCCACCAGATTCAAAAACAGTTACTTTCCACAAGCAGTAAGACTAATTGAAACCACCGCCCATTAACTCCACCTTATGTACAACCTAACATCATTTTGCGAACATGAAATCAGTACATGTATCTAAGCTATCTTATGTATTTATATTCATTGTGTGTTTTATTATCATTGCACTCTTTATCTTTAGTGTTTTTGTTGTTGCGCTGCATCTGATCTGGAGAAAGAATTATTTTGTTCTCCTTGCAGTTGTGTATAGGAAATGACATTAAAAAATCTTGAATCTTGAATCTTAAGCTCTATGCGCTGTGTGCTATGTGTGACTGTTGGTGCTGTGTTTTGCGTCTTGGACCAAAAGGAAAGCAGTTTCTTTTGGACACCTTCATGTGTGCAGTTGAATGACAATTAAACTTGAACTTGAACTATTTAATTAGAAGATTCCATAACAGTTAAAGTGACCATGGAGTTTACAGTATCAAGGAAAAAATAGATCATAAAAATAATACTTTTAGCAAATATTGCACATCTTAAGATCATAAAACCCAAGCTGTTGAGGAAAGAGATCTCTGAAGCTGAGCAGCTTCCTTTAAAATATGTTTTTCTCATTTCAGCATGTCAGAGTGCTATGGGGAAAGTGCAGACGCTGGGTTTGATTTGCTTGGAGCAGAGGAGACTGAGGGGGAGCTGAAGGGGGATGTGAAATTATAAGGTGCATGGTCAGGATAGAGGGGTCCACAACCAGGAATATAAATTTAATGTGCTGTTAAATGGAAATAGTATAGATAGGATTTGATGGTCAGCATGGACATGGTGGGCTGAACAGCCTGTTTCAGTGCTGCATGAGTCTGTGAGTCTGTGTTTTCCTTCCTTAATTCAACACGCTGACAACTGCATAAAAGCTGCTGGTGAACGCAGCTGGCCAGGCAGCATCTCTAGGAAGAGGTACAGTCGATGTTTCAGGCCGGGACCCTTCGTCAGGACTAACTGAAAGAAGAGCGAGTAAGAGATTTGAAAGTGGGAGGGGGAGGGGGACATCCGAAATGATAGGAAAAGACAGGAGGGGGAGGGATGGAGCCAAGAGCTGGACAGGTGATTGGCAAAAGGGATATGAGAGGATCATGGGACAGGAGGCCTAGGGAGAAAGAAAGGGGGACGGGGTAGTCCAGATAATGGGCAAGGGGTATAGTGAGAGGTACAGAGGGAGAAAAAGGAGAGAGAAAAAGAACGTGTGTATATAAATAAAGAAATAACGGATGGGGCACGAGGAGAAGGTGGGGCGTTAGCTGAAGTTTGAGAAGTCGATGTTCATGCAATCAGGTTGGAGGCTACCCAGACAGAATATAAGGTGTTTTTCCTCCAACCTGAGTGTGGCTTCATCTTTACTATAGAGGAGGCCGTGCATAGACATATCAGAATGGGAATGGGACGTGGAATTAAAATATGTGGCCACTGGGAGATCCTGCTTTCTCTGGCAGACAGAGAGTAGGTGTTCAGCGAAACAATCTCCCAGTCTGCATCAGGTCCCGCCAATATATAGAAGGCCGCATCGGGAGCACCGGACGCAGTATATCACCCCAGCCGACTCACGAGTGAAGTGTTGCCTCAAATGGAAGGACTGCCTGGGAACCTGAATGGTAGTGAGGGAGGAAATGTAAAGGCATGTGTAGCACTTGTTCTGCTTACAAGGATAAGTCCCAGGAGGGAGATCGGTGGGGAGTCCAGCCTTGAACTCCAGGCCGGGTCTTTATGTGCTGCTATTGTGACTTCCGTGTCCCCTTCCCCCACCACCATTCTGCAACCTCGTCTCCCTCAGATCCCACCGTCAGCTCCTGAGCCCTCAGAGGCTCCATCTTCCTCTCACCCCTACCTGCCCCTCTCCACTGACACCCCCAGCCTCCCCCCTCCTCCCTCTGATCTGCGCTCTCAAGATTCCAGCCTTGAAATCCAGCATGGGTCTTCACGTGCTGCTATTGTGACTCCCGTCCCTTCTTACCCCACCACCACTCTGCAACCCCGTCTCCCTCACATTCCATCAGCTACTTCTGGGCCCTCGGAGGCTCCTTCTTCCTCTCACCCCAACCCTCCCCTCTCGACCGACACCACCAGCCTCCCTCCCCCTCCCCCCCCTCTGATCCCATTTCTCATCCGTGCCAGGTCTTTACCATCCCCTCCGACCTTCAGCTCTTTGAGCCAGAGTGCTCTGTCCTCAGTCAGGGCACTATCTTTGTCCCCCTTCGCCCACACTCCAGCGAGTTCCGCGTTCGCCATGACGTGGAACTCTTCTTCCACAAGCTCCGTCTTCGAGCCTACTTCTTCGGCAAGGACTCTTCCACCCCCACCGATGACCCCTTCTCCCGTCTTCAACCCTCCTCCTCTTCATGGATACCCCGCTCTGGTCTTCTGCCTGCTCTGGATCTCTTTATTGCTAACTGCCAAAGGGACATCAAGCGTCTCGACTTCACCGCACCTTTTTCCCATTCCAAACTCACTCCTTCCGAACGCTGTGCTCTCCACTCCCTCCGCACTAATTCTAACCTTACTATAATACCCACCGATAAGGGGGGTGCTATTTAGTCTGGCGCACTGACCTCTACCTTGCCGTGGCACAGCGACAACTTGCGGATACCTCCTCTTATTTACCCCTCGATCATGACCCTACTAAGGAGCACCAGGCCATTGTCTCCCACACCATCACCGACGTTATCCGCTCAGGGGATCTCCCATCCACTGCTACCAACCTTATAGTTCCCATACCCCGCACTTCCCATTTCTACCTCCTACCCAAGATCCACAAACCTGCCTGTCCAGGTAGACCCATTGTCTCAGCTTGCTCCTGCCCCACCGAACTCATTTCTGCATACCTCGACACTGTTTTATCCCCCCTTGTTCAATTCCTTCCTACCTATGTTCATGACACTTCTCACGCTCTGAAACTTTTCAATGATTTCAAGTTCCCTGGCCCCCACTGCTTTATTTTCACCATGGATGTCCAGTCCCTATCTACTTCCATCCCCCATCAAGTGCAGATTGTTATTAATGATTATAATATAGTTGGGATCACAGAGACATGGCTCCAGGGTGACCAAGGATGGGAGCTCAACGTTCAGGGATATTCAATATTCAGGAGGGATAGACATGAAAGAAAAGGAGGTGGGGTGGCGTTGCTGGTTAAAGATGAGATTAACGCAATAGAAAGGAAGGACATAAGCCGGGAAGATGTGGAATCGATATGGGTAGAGCTGCATAACACTAAGGGGCAGAAGACGCTGGTGGGAGTTGTGTACAGGCCACCTAACAGTAGTAGTGAGGTCAGAGATGGTATTAAACAGGAAATTAGAAATGTGTGCAATAAAGGAACAGCAGTTATAATGGGTGACTTCAATCTACATGTAGATTGGGTGAACCAAATTGGTAAAGGTGCTGAGGAAGAGGATTTCTTGGAATGTATGCGGGATGGTTTTTTGAACCAACATGTGGAGGAACCAACTAGAGAGCAGGCTATTCTAGACTGGGTTTTGAGCAATGAGGAAGGGTTAATTAGCAATCTTGTCGTGAGAGGCCCCTTGGGTAAGAGTGATCATAATATGGTGGAATTCTTAATTAAGATGGAGAGTGATATAGTTAATTCAGAAACAAAGGTTCTGAACTTAAAGAGGGGTAACTTTGAAGGTATGAGACGTGAATTAGCTAAGATAGACTGGCAAATGACACTTAAAGGATTGACGGTGGATATGCAATGGCAAGCATTTAAAGATTGCATGGATGAACTACAACAATTGTTCATCCCAGTTTGGCAAAAGAATAAATCAAGGAAGGTAGTGCACCCGTGGCTGACAAGAGAAATTAGGGATAGTATCAATTCCAAAGAAGAAGCATACAAATTAGCCAGAAAAAGTGGCTCACCTGAGGACTGGGAAAAATTCAGATTTCAGCAGAGGAGGACAAAGGGCTTAATTAGGAAGGGGACAAAAGATTATGAGAGAAAACTGGCAGGGAACATAAAAACTGACTGTAAAAGCTTTTATAGATATGTAAAAAGGAAAAGACTGGTAAAGACAAATGTAGGTCCCCTATAGACAGAAACAGGTGAATTGATTATGGGGAGCAAGGACATGGCAGACCAATTGAATAATTACTTTGGTTCTGTCTTCACTAAGGAGGACATAAATAATTTTCCAGAAATAGTAGAGGACAGAGGGTCCAGTGAGATGGAGGAACTGAGCGAAATACATGTTAGTAAGGAAGTGGTGTTAGGTAAATTGAAGGGATTAAAGGCAGATAAATCCCCAGGGCCAGATGGTCTGCATCCCAGAGTGCTTAAGGAAGTAGCCCAAGAAATAATGGATGCATTAGTGATAATTTTTCCCTGGACTAGTTCCTGAGGATTGGAGGGTGGCTAATGTAACCCCACTTTTTAAAAAAGAAGGGAGAGAGAAACCGGGGAATTATAGACCGGTTAGCCTAACGTCGGTGGTGGGGAAACTGCTGGAGTCAGTTATCAAAGATGTGATAACAGCACACTTGGAAAGCGGTGAAATCATCGGACAAAGTCAGCATGGATTTGTGAAAGGAAAATCATGTCTGACGAATCTCATAGAATTTTTTGAGGATGTAACTAGTAGAGTGGATAGGGGAGAACCAGTGGATGTGGTATATTTGGATTTTCAAAAGGCTTTTGACAAGGTCCCACACAGGAGATTAGTGTGCAAACTTAAAGCACACGGTATTGGGGGTAAGGTATTGATGTGGATAGAGAATTGGTTAGCAGACAGGAAGCAAAGAGTGGGAATAAACGGGACCTTTTCAGAATGGCAGGCAGTGACTAGTGGGGTACCGCAAGGCTCAGTGCTGGGACCCCAGTTGTTTACAATATATATTAATGACTTGGATGAGGGAATTAAATGCAGCATCTCCAAGTTTGCGGATGACACGAAACTGGGTGGCAGTGTTAGCTGTGAGGAGAATGCTAAGAGGATGCAGGGTGAGTTGGATAGGTTGGGTGAGTAGGCAAATTCATGGCAGATGCAATTTAATGTGGATAAATGTGAAGTTATCCACTTTGGTGGCAAAAATAGGAAAACAGATTATTATCTGAATGGTGGCCGATTAGGAAAAGGGGAGGTGCAACGAGACCTGGGTGTCATTATACGCCAGTCATTGAAAGTGGGCATGCAGGTACAGCAGGCGGTGAAAAAGGCGAATGGTATGCTGGCATTTATAGCGAGAGAATTCGAGTACAGGAGCAGGGAGGTACTACTGCAGTTGTACAAGGCCTTGGTGAGACCACACCTGGAGTATTGTGTGCAGTTTTGGTCCCCTAATCTGAGGAAAGACATCCTTGCCATAGAGGGAGTACAAAGAAGGTTCACCAGATTGATTCCTGTGATGACAGGACTTTCATATGAAGAAAGACTGGATGAACTAGGCTTGTACTCGTTGGATTTAGAAGATTGAGGGGGGATCTGATTGAAACGTATAAGATCCTAAAGGGATTGGACAGGCTAGATGCAGGAAGATTGTTCCCGATGTTGGGGAAGTCCAGAACAAGGGGTCACAGTTTGAGGATAAAGGGGAAGCCTTTTAGGACTGAGATTAGGAAAAACTTCTTCACACAGAGAGTGGTGAATCTGTGGAATTCTCTGCCACAGGAAACAGTTGAGGCCAGTTCATTGGCTATACTTAAGAGGGAGTTAGATATGTCCCTTATGGCTACGGGGATCAGGGGGTATTGAGGGAAGGCTGGTGCAGGGTTCTGAGTTGGATGATCAGCCATGATCATAATAAATGGCGGTGCAGGTTCGAAGGGCCGAATGGCCTATTCCTGCACCTATTTTCTATGTTTCTATGTTTCTATGAAGGTCTCAAAGCTCTCCGCTTCTTTTTGGATTCCAGACCTAACCAGTTCCCCTCTACCACCACCCTGCTCGGTCTAGCAGAATAAGTCCTTACTCTTAATAATTTCTCCTTTGGCTCCTCCCACTTCCTCCAAGCTAAAGGTGTAGCCATGGGCAACCATATGTGTCCCAGCTATGCCTGCTTTTTTTTGGCTTTGTGAAACAATCTATGTTCCAAACCTATTCTGGTATCTTTCCTCCACTTTTCCTTTGCTACATTGACGACTGCATTGGCGCTGCTTCCTGCACGCATGCTGAGCGCGTTGACTTCATTAACTTTGCCTCCAACTTTCACCCTGCCCTCAAGTTTACCTGGTCCATTTCCAACACCTCCCTCCCCTTTCTATATCTTTCTGTCTCTATCTCTGGAGACAGCTTATCTACTGATGTCTACTATAAGCTACTGACGTTCATAGCTATCTGGACTATTCTTCTTCTCACCCTGTCTCTGCAAAAATGCCATCCCCTTCTCGCAGTTCTTCTGTCTCCGCCTCATCTGCTCTCAGGATGAAGCTTTTCATTCCAGGACGAGGGAGATGTCCTCCTTTTTTAAAGAAAGGGGCTTCCTTCCTCCACCATCAACTCTGCTCTCAAACGCATCTCCCCATTTCACGCACATCTGCTCTCACTCCATCCTCCCATAACTCCACTAGGAATATGGATCCCCTTGTCCTCACCTACCACCCTACCAGCCTCCAGGTCCAACATATAATTCTCCGTAACTTCTGCCACTTCCAAGGGGATCCCAACACTAAGCATACCTTTCCCTCCCACCTCTCTGCTTTCCGCAGGGATCGCTCCCTATGTGACTCCCTTGTCCATTCGTCCCTCCCCACCGATCTCCCTCTTGGCACTTATCCTTGTAAGCAGAACAAGTGCTACACATGCCCTTAAACTTCCTCTCTCACTACCATTCAGGGCCCCAGACAGTCCTTCCAGGTGAGGTGACACTTCACCTGTGAGTCGACTGGGGTGATATACTGCGTCTGGTGCTCCCGATGTGGCCTTTTATATATTGACGAGATCCGACACAGACTGGGAGATCGTTTCGCTGAACACCTATGCTCTGTCTGCCAGAGAAAGCAGGATCTCCCAGTGGCCACACATTTTAATTCCACGTCCCATTCCCATTCTGGTATGTCTATCCGCGGCCTCCTCTACTGTAAAAATGAAGCCACACTCAGGTTGGAGGAACAACACCTTATATTCCGTCTGGGTAGCCTCCAACCTGATTGCATGAACATTGACTTCTCCAAACTTCCGCTAATGCCCCACCTCCCCCTCGTAGACCATCTGTTATTTATTTATTTATATACACACACATTCTTTTTCTCTCTCTCCTTTTTCTCCCTCTGTCCCTCTCACTATACCCCTTGCCCATCCTCTGGAATTCCCCCCTTCCCCTTTCTTTCTCCCTAGGTCTCCAATCCCATGATCCCCTCATATCCCTTTTGCCAATCAACTGTCCAGTTCTTGGCTCCATCCCTCCCCCTCCTGTCTTCTCCTATCATTTTGGATCTCCCCCTTCCCCTTCCACTTTCAAATCTCTTACTAGCTCTTCTTTCAGTTAGCTCTGACGAAAGGTCTCGGCCCGAAACGTCGACTGTATCTCTTCCTAGAGATGCTGCCTGGCCTGCTGCGTTCACCAGCAACTTTTATGTGTGTTGCTTGAAATTCCAGCATCTTCACATTTCCTTGTGTTTGTTAGCTGGAAGTATTTTCTCCTTGGTAGGGAGGAGTGACGTACCGCTCATTCTGGCAGCTAAACTTGCCATGGAGAATAACCAGAAAGTGAACTAGTCTTTGAAGATTGGGAAGATACAGTATAGTCTCTCTTTAGTTCGAGTACTCATGGCTATTTGTATCAGTTAGGGCTTAAGGGCTTCAATTGAGTTTAGAACTTCATAGTCAGCAAACCCAATACCATCACACAGGACTTTACGTTAAAACCTGCTCCTGTCTTTGCTCAATGTCTGTACATCTGACAGTAAGGAGAGTCACAATCTTTTTCTGGATTTGCCCACCCCAACTCAGGAGAACAATAACAGCTCTCATTTCAATTTCTGCCTCAGCTGGAATAGGCTAATCTGAGACTGCACTGCTCTATATTGCTCATTGTCAATGCCTTTACACTTCATCCTATTACATATCTCGTTGCAATTTAAGTATGGATTGTGTATTGTGTGTGTGCAATAGGGAAAGTTTTGGTTATGATAAAGGATAAAACTGCTGGAAGTACTCAGCAGGTCATGCAGTTTTTGTGGAGGCAAAATATAAAAGTAGATGTTTCAGGTGGAGAGCCTGCATCAGCATTTAGGGGGAGGAGCAAAGTTACCAGCATGGGGGTGCAGATAGAGGTTGGTAGGTGCTAGTTGGAACCAGATGGGAGGGGATAATGGGCAGATGAAACCAGGTGAAGGAGGGAAGAGAAAAGATAAGCAAGAGGAGAAGAAAACTAGGTGGACTTTTGTGTATGTGTGTGTGTGTGTGTGTGTGTGTGTGTGTGTGTGTGTGTTTGTGTAGAGCACGAGGATGTGTGGGTTATAACTACAAGCCCCTTTCCTAGCTCTGACGTAACAGCTTCCTTCCTCATAGGCTCTAACTGGCTCTTTCCTGTTCCCTCTCAGTCTTGCCTCAAAATGTCAATCTACACCCTTTTCATTAAGGTTCATTTTATTATCAAAGTATGTGTGCAGAATACAACTCTGAAATGTGTCTCCTCCAGATAGGCGTAAAATACAGAAAATCATAGAAGCAGTTGAAAGACATCAATCCCTCTCCTGCAAAAAAAGAAAAGGAAACAAAAACTCACAAACTCCAAACTGCCCCCCCCGAAATCCTCCCTCACACAAAACTAAGAGCCCACCATTCAGCAAAAGGAAAGCCTCCACAAGTGCTGCTTGACCCAACAAGATTTTTCTAGTGGTCTGTTTCTTGCTCCAAATTTCTGCCATCTACAGTCTTGTTCATCTTTACGCTTTGGTTAAAGTATTCATTTTGTAACACTTCTAAGATAGTGCATCTGTGGTAGTAAATTGTGCTCAGGCTATGCTTGGGTATTCCTTAGCTCAGGATAACATCACTGTTGAACAATTTGACACAGCTGATAATATGGATAATACCAGGCACTCAATGAAATTCCTTCTGTGCGAGGATACAATCCTTGCATCAATGTACAGTGAGATGTCAAAATCATCCCTTTACAGAATTAGCAAGATAGTGTTGGCAAGACATGGAGACATTCTGCGGGCAGCAAACAAAATTGCTAACTATTCCATTACCTATGCTTTTACTGGACTGCAATCACTGCAATCTGCAGCCTATAATTTCCGTTTGAACAGTCTGTGTGACCTGGTATTTTGCAGTATCCTGAAGAATTCTGTGTGTTATTTGTTTGATTTTTTTTACTGTTTGTGTGATTTGTTGTTTTTTACTGCACATTGGGTGTTTGATGGTCTTTGTTGTGTGGCTTTTTCTTAGAGGGTTCTATTGTGTTTCCTTGTTTTGTGGCTGCTTGCAAGAAAATGAATCTCAAGGTTGTATATAGCATACATTGATAATAAATGTACTTTGAATTTACACTTTCTGTCCTCAGTATTCTCGTTGTTCTTTATTTCCGACATCCATCATCTGCAGTGTTTTAGTTTCACTTTCTTTACCATTTTACTGAGTTAGTCAATTGATATGTAAAATGTTAACTTCTGCTTTAAGGGCCTCTATTGTGCTAAGTACCACAATTTATCAACTTAATCTGTTTGGACTATGAATGGGTTATAAAGCTGAGCCCAATGTTTCTCAGAGGCTCAATTTCATGAACCTATTTATTTTCAGTGCTGTGTAATAGAAAAACAGCTTATTAATAGTGAAGTACAAGAACAGCCACTTTGGAGCTGTTTGGCAAGTCTCTAGAAATTTGACTGCTTTTTTAAGAATGTATTTATTTTAAGATCTTGACCACACTGGCATTTATTGCCCTGGAGAAGGTAGTGCTGAGCAGCCTCTTTTCTGGTCAAAGGACAACTATATTCTTCCGAAGGAATAATTATCTCAAGAGCAGCAAGGATGTTACCATCTCCCAGGCAATGTTCCTTCCAGACTTGGTATATATGGAGCAGCCTGTTTTTCCCAGTGCAGTGATCCGGTTGCATCTCATTTATCCCCCATTTAACTTGCATCCTGTGGAGAACCCCCACCAGCAGCCCACTTGCTATCATCACTTTTTAGCCTAATCTCAAGATCCACTGAGATGTAGGCTTTGACGCCTCTTTCCATCCCCTCCCTCTACCCACAACCAAAAAAGGACTAGGTTAAAATGCTCCAATCTCCCATCTCACTCAGAGCCTATCCATTGCCCTAGACCGTGATCACAAAGCGCTGGAGGCACTCAGCAGGTCAGGGAGAAGTCGTATTTTAGGTTGAGGTTCTTCATCTGGATTCTTGACCTGAAACATCATCCATCCAGACCCCCTGAATCCTGCAGTGCCTACCCATGAATGTAATTCCCCAATTTTCTTGTTCCTAATCCCACTGCTGTGCCTATCTAAATGTATCTGAGTTCTCTACTGACGGCCAGTGCACATTTGGTAAGTTGAAGGACTCTTGTGCACACTCAGCCACTGAAGTATTTAGAACAGTTTATCAAAGCAAAAGGTCCTTTGGCTCAACATTCTAAGACCCATTTCCGCACATCAGTGAAATGTTTCTCAGTGTGAACTCATCCCATCTCTTCTTGTAGTTTTCTAAGTGTAGTTTCTATCTTCATCTTGCTTGTTATCATCTGGAGGTGGTGTTGGATTGAATCACCTCACCACAGAAATCTTCAGCGCAGAAGGCATCAATTCAGTGCGTCACATGGGGATAAGTTCAGTTTTGAAGTCAGGTAACTTTAATCTCAGGATTTGAACAGAGAACAGAGACTGACTCTGCTGAGGAAGATTGTTTTGTTCAGTCACCTAGGCAAACTGCTGTCTCAAAAAAAAATCTCATCACTATCTCTTGGAATATGGGATTTGTTTGTGGGACATCAGTGTAAACTGACTACTGAGCTTATTGTACGCGAGTAACTAAGCTGTGAAGACAGATTGTAAGGTTTTAGATGAGTTGGCTACACGTCTCACTGCCTAACTGACACTGGACATTCTCTCCTCCTCCCCATCCCAGCGGGCAGGAGACACTTAAGTATGAAAGCAGATGCCATTGGGCTCAAGGACAGCTTCTTTCCTGTTGTTATAAGACTATTGAATAGATCTCTTGGACTTTAGAGGGACTCTTGACCTCACTGACTTTGTCATGACCTTGTCTTGTCTCTTGACCTTTCACCTTATTATTTACCTGCAGTGTACTTCCTCCACAGCTATAGCACTATATTCTGCATTCTATTATTGCTTTTCCCTCGTGCTACCTCAATGTCGATGTACTGATGTGGCGAAATGGTTTCTATAATTGGCATGTATATCAAAGCTCCTCATTGTACAATTACAATTATACAATGGTATCTACCTCTGAGAAATCAGGGTCTGTGCCAAGCAAAAAGCAAACCCTAGCCGGCTAGCTCTCCTGCCCATTCTGCTCTCCAATGTTCGCTCCCTGGACAGTAAATTGGACTACATCCGACTCCAACGAAATACTCGGCGGGAGTACAGAGTCTGCTGTGCGTATGTTTTCACGGAAACATGGCTCACCGACGGAATCCCGGACGCAGCCATTCAACTGGATGGGCTCGTGTTGTTTCGAGCAGACAGAGATGCAGCTCTTTCCAGTAAGACTCACGGTGGTGGCTTGTGTGTTTACATCAATACAGAATGGTGCAAGAACTCTGTGCTGGTTTCCAGATACTGCTCATTGCGTGGAGTTTGTAACTGTTAGATGCAGACCATTTTATTTACCACAGGAATTCACCACTGTCCTTATAGTCGGCGTCTACATTCCCCCCAGCGCTAATGCTAAGGAGGCGCTCTGTGGACTGTATGGGGCTATTAGCGAACTGCAGAACTCACACCCTGTTGGACTGTTTATTGTTACCAGAGATTTTAACCATGCGAACCTTAAGTCAATGCTCCCCAGATTCCATAAGAACGTGGACTTTGTAACGAGAGGGGAGGACGCGTTGGACCTTGTTTACACAAACATTCCCGATGCGTACTGTGCAGAGCCCTGCCCCCACCTCGGTTACCCAGAACACATCTCTGTTATGCTAATCCCAGCATACAGAGAGCTCATCAGGCGCTCCAGACCAGTTCAGAAGCAGGTGAAAACCTGGCCAACAGGAGCCATCTCTGCTCTTCAAGACTGCTTTGAGCACATTGACTGGCACATGTTCAGGGAGGCTGCAACCGATGGCGACTCTACTAGCTTAGAGGAGTACACGGCATCAGTGACTAGCTACATCACCAAGTGCATTAGTGCTGTCACTGTGACCAAGACCATCACTATTCGCACTAACCAGAAGCCATGGATGACCGCGGAGCTGAGTGCGCTGCTGAGGACCCGTGACTCCGCCTTCAGAGCAGGCAACAAGGCAATCCTAACAATAATGAGGGCCAAACTGTCCGGGGCCATCAGAGAGGCAAAGTGTGCACACGCCCAGTGAATCCACAGCCATTTCCAGGACAGTGGAGACACGCAGCGTATGTGGAAGGGCATTCAGGACATCATCAACTACAAGACAACACCACCTGCCTGTGCTGGTGATGCCTCCCTCCCAGATGCATAGAACAACTTCTACACTCGTTTTGAGGCAGAAAATGACGTGGCAGCGAGGAAGACTACCCCTCCTTCAAATGATCAGGTGCTGTATCTTACCATGGCCGATGTGAGGAGAACCCTGTGCAGGGTCAACCCACGGAAGGCTGTTGGACCAGACAATATTCCTGGCAGAGTGCTTAGAGGATGTGCAGACCAGCTACCAGAGATTCTCACTGACATCTTCAACATCTCCCTGTGCAGCGCCGTCGTTCCTACGTGCTTCCCTATGCCGAAGAAGTCTTCAGTGTCCTGCCTCAATGACTGCTGTCCCATTGCACTCACATCCATCATCATGAAGTGTTTCGAGAGGCTCGTCATGAGGCACATCAAGACCCTGCTGCCCCCCTCACTGGACCCCTTGCGGTTCACATACCGTCCCAACCATTCAACAGATGACGCCATTGCCATCACCCTCCACCGGGCCCTCACCCACCTGGACAAGAAAGACATGTACATTCGAATGCTGTTCATAGACTTCAGTTCAGCACTCAACACAATCATTCCTCAGGAACTGATTGGAAAGCTGAGCCTACTGGGCCTGAACACCTCCCTCTGCAACTGGATCCTAGACTTCCTGACTGGGAGACCTCAGTCAGTCGTGATTGGAAGCAGCATCTCCAACACCATCACACTGAGCATGGGGGCCCCCCAGGGCTATGGGCTCAGTCCACTGCTGTTCACTCTGCTGACCCGTGATGGTGCTGCAACACACAGCTCGAACCACATCATCAAATTCGCCAATGACACGACCGTGGTGGGTCTCATCAACAAGAACGATGGGTCAGCATACAGAGAAGAGGTGCAGCGGCTAACGGACTGGTGCAGAGCCAACAACCTGTCTCTGAATGTGAACAAAATAAAAGAGATGGTTTTTGACTTCAGGAGGACATGGAGCGACCACTCTCCGCTGAACATCGATGACTCCTCCGTAGGGATTGTTAAAAGCACCAAATTTCTTGCTGTTCACCTGGCGGAGACTCTCACCTGGTCCCTCAAGACCAGTTCCATAGCAAAGAAAGCCCAGCATCGTCTTTACATTCTGCGAAGGCTGAGAAAAGTCCATCTCCCACCCCCATCCTCACCACATTCTACAGAGGTTGTATTGAGAGCATCCTGAGCAGCTGCATCACTGCCTGGTTCGGAAATTACACCATCTCGAATTGCAAGACCCTGCAGCAGATAGTGAGGTCAGCTGAGAAGATCATCGGGGTCTCTCTTCCTGCCATTTCAGACATTTACACCACACGCTGCATCCGTAAAGCAAACAGCATTACGAAGAACCCCACGCACCCCTTGTACAAACTATTCTCACTGCTGTCATCTGGCAAAAGGCTTCGAAGCATTCGGGCTGTCACAACCAGACTATGTAACAGTTTCTTCCCCCAAGTCATCAGACTCCTCAATACCCAGAGCCTGGACAGACACCAGCCTACTGCCCTCTACTGTGCCTATTGTCTTGTTTATTATTTATTGCAATGCCTGCACTGTTTTGTGCACATTATGCAGTCCTGGGTAGGTCTGTAGTCTAGTGTAGTTTTTGTGTTGTTTTACGTAGTTCAGTGTAGTTTTTGTATTGTTTCCTGTAGCACCATGGTCCTGAAAAACATTGTCTCTTTTTTACTGTGTACTGTACTAGCAGTTATGGTCGAAATGACAATTAAAAAGTGACTTGACTTGACTTGAATTTGTGTAATAGAGAAATGAATTACTAATGTTCAGTTCACTAATGACAAAGGTGGAGCTATTTGCAGTACAAATCCTTTGTTGTCAAACAACCTCTTGTTGTCACCCATGAGCAGCATTATCATTAAGCGCCAGCTCTGTTCTATTAAGGTTGCACCATGCAGAGTAAGTAACAAGTGATTAACATTCTTCAATTTGGGGAGATAAGTATTCATACCACTAGAGCGATCAATAATTATTTATTGGTAATTATTTACACCATCATTTTGTTGGCAAAGTGCTGACCATTGAGAAATAGCCTCAATAGCTCAAGCAGCAAATGAAGCTTTTCTTCACCGATAGAGTGAGACCTCTTGAAAGACAGCTCAATACACACTAAGCAGTTTGTACTCTGTTTGTCTGCATCAATACATGAGTTCCTTGGCTTCTGTTCACACCCATGTTTTTTATTTTGATTGTCCCCTCCCAATAATAACCCAGTGGATTAATTCATGTAATTGCTTTTCTACTTATCCCGGATAATTTCTCCCAGTATTTATGTACCATACAGCATACTACCTCTTTTATTTATGTCTTTGCCATCTTATTTATTCCACTTTTTCCACCTCACCCATTTTATCTTAACCCCAGGCTCAGCAAACCACTAAAACATATATACCTGTAGTGTTTTACAGTTTGTGATTATAATTTTGAGATATTATCCATTTGTTTCATCTCCACATCACCACAGATGTGGAGTGTGTTCTGATCAAATCTTGAAAGACTGCCAGCAGTGCGTCTGCTTTGCAATGCACAGCACACTGAACTCTGCCTCAGCAGACCCATGTCACAGGAGGTGCTCTCATAAATAAGGTTAAACGACCAAATGTGCTCAAAAAGCAGCGTATTGAAGAAAAAATTATGTCTATGAAATGCCAATGTGATTTAATTCCCAACCTTTCACATCCAAGATGATTGGTAATTTTCTCTGAAACCTGACCAGTTTGTGCAAATACAATAGAACTACTTACTCTCTCCTTGCCGCGAGGCCACAGCACTTTGAGTGTGTTTTGGTAAAGACAGAGTATAAATTCTGTCAGCAATGGCAGTTCTTGATAGAATTAATTCCTCTGAAATGGTATTCCATTCTGTTTGTCCCCTGATGTTTCTAATAGTGAAGAAAATTGAGATAAATGCTGCATTTTCGACAAACCTGAGCAAAATGATGGAATTATGTAAATGTTCATCCATCGCAATGGATGTTTGGTGTGGTTTTGTCTGAGAATGAATACAGTGGGGATTTTTTTGTGTGAAGAACAAAGCACATCCAACTGTAGTACCCAGTATTGTCAGAGGTGCTGTTTCTCAGCAAAACTTGGACCAAGGCTTAATCTGCCCCTGTAGGTGAGGCCATTGTGGGAAGCTTAGAGCCCTCCTCAGGGGCAGTGGGTACAGAGACTGTGAGGTGGTGCACTCCTGTGCCATAAAGGTAGGTCCCCTCTCTCTCCAGCTGCGTGGCCTTGTAGCTCTATGAACAATAATGTAATTTGAAATAGTTTAGTGTGTCTGTTGTCAGCTACATAAAAAAAATGTGATTTGCCCAATGCAGACTGCAAGTAATAAGTCCTCAGTGTTGGGGGGTACAGGCTGGGAGGGGGCTCTCATATTAGGTTGCTTTTCCTTCTAGTGAACTGGTGAGATTTTGTGGAGGTAGTGGGATTCTGAATGTAGTTTGACTAGACCTCAGAAACACAGTGGAGGGCAGCATTCACACTAGGAGAATGCCTTCTGGATGCAGAGTGTAAATCCATGCCTGTCACATGATTGAGTGAGAGAGTTGACAATGGTTTCAATAGACAAAGGAGAATCAGTTGATGTAATGTACTTCAATTTTTAAAAAGCCTTTGACAAGGTGCCACACATGAGGCTGCTTAACAAGCTACAAGCCTACGGTATTACAAGAAAGATTCTAGCATGGACAACATAGTGGCTGATGGCAAGGAGATGAAATGAAGGAGCCTTTTTCTGGCTAGCTGCTGGTGACTAGTGGTGTTCTACAGGGGTCTCTATTGGGACTGATTCCTTTATATTCTATGTCAATGATTCGGATGGTGGAATTTATGGCTTTGTTTCAAAGTTTGCAGATGATGTGAAAATATGTCGAGGGGCAGGTAGTTTTGAGGAAACAGGGAGGCTACAGAGGACTTAGATTAGGAGAATGGGCAAAGAAGCGGCAGATGGAATACAGTGTCAGGAAGATTATGGTCATGCACTTCGGTAGAAGAAATAAAAAAGTTAAGTATTTTCTAAATGGAAAGAAAATACAAAAATCTGGGGTGCAAAGGGATTTGGGAGTCCTTGTACAGAGTTCCCTAAAGGTTAATTTGCAGGTTGAGTCGGTGGTGAGGAAGGCAAATGCAGTGTTGGCATTCATTCCAAGAGAACTAGAAAACATAAGCAAAGGTTTAATTTTGAGACTTTATAAAGCACTGGTGAGGCCTGACTTGGAGTACTGTGTGCAGATTTTGTCCCCTTATCTCAGAAAGAATGTGCTGAAACTGGAGAGGTTCAAAGGTGGTTCACGAAAAATATTCCAGGATTAAACGGCTTGTTATATGAAGAGTGTTTGATGGCTCTGGGCCTGTATTCACTGGAATTTAGAAGCTTCAAAAGTAACCTAAGTGAAATCTATTGAATGGTGAAGGCCTTGATATAGTGGAGGTGGAGAGGATGTTTCCTATGGTGGGAGCATCTAAGACCAGAGGACACAGCCTCAAAATAGAGGGGCACCCTTTTAGAAAAGAGATGAGAAGGAATTTCTTTAGAGAGTGGAGAATCAGTAGAATTCTTTGCCATAGGCAGCTGTGGAGCTCAAGTCTTTACATATGTATATCTAAGGCAGAGATTGATAGATTCTTGATTGGTCAGGACATGAAGAGATATGAAGGGATATGAAGGGATATGGAGGGAAAGGCAGGAGTTTGGGACTGAGAGGAAAATTGGATCAGCCATGATGAAATGGCAGAGCAGACTTGGTTGGCCAAATGGCCTATTTCTGCTCCTATGCTTCATGGTGTTATGGTGTTATGGTCAATCTCCAGTCATGCACAAATACAAGTAACATTTGTGGACTTCTCTTAGATTCCCAAGGTACTCTGATATTGGTACTAGAGCATATATTCTGGAATCAGAAAACTAAAAGAACTGATCATTGGCTTCAGGAAGTGGGACAGTGCACGAGCTCTTGTCATTGGTGCTGAGGTGGAGGTAGTTGAGAGCTTCAAGTTCCTTGATGTAAACATCAAAACATCACCCGTATCTTGCCCTATTCTAGCTATGTAGATGCCATGACTAAGAATGCACACCAGCACCTCTTCTTCCTCAGGAGGCTAAGGAAATTGGACCTCAGCAATTTTTATCAAGGCACCATGGAAATCCTACCTGGATGCATTACAGCTGAGAACAGCAAATGCCCTGTTTCGGCCATGAGAAACTACAGACAGAACCCAGCACAAGCACATCACAAAAGCCAGCCTCTGCCCTGTGGACTCTGGTACACCTCTTGTTGCCTCAGTGAAGCAGCAAACATAATTAAAGTCCACTCTCACCCAAGGGTAGACTTGCTTTGCATCGGGTAGGAGATAAAAAAGCCTGAAACCACATGCCACCAGGCTCAAGGACAGCTTCTATGCTATTTTCATAAGGCTAATGAATGAACTGGTTATATGATAAAATAGAGTCTTGCCCTTACATTCCACCTTTTCATGCCCTTGCATCATACTGTCTGCAACGACTGCACTTTCTCAGTGACGATAACACTGTACTCTGCATTCTGTTATTGCTTTCTCCCCTGAACTATCTCGATGTGATGAAATAATCTGTATGGACAGCATGCAACTGCAGCTCAGTACAGGTGACACCAATAAATCAACTGATTAATTAAAAACCAGAGACTGGACCTTAGTTCTAAAGATTAGCTCCACTCTTCCAGGATATTTGTTAGAGATAAGAGGCATTCTCGCAGTAAGAAGGATTGAGAAAATCGTTGGAGCAATGCCAAGGTCTTGCTTCTCTGAGAATGATCTGCTGTAGACTTGCTAATTAATATCACAACCTGCATGCAATAATGGAGAAAGCAAAAGATGGATTGAATGATGGGCAGCTGCGTGTGAGGACTAATTGTTGGAGTGAAAGGCTCAGTGTGGATGTGAAATGCCAGGCATTGTGAATCTGCTGCTCCTTACATTTTACTGGGAATTGTCACATAGTGACGAATATGACTACTGTGCCTCTAATTGGGGAAATTTCACACGATAATCTGGGGAACTTTTACTCATCGCTGGAATTGAGGTGGTTGGTAAGGAGGATGCTAGTAATCAGTCTCTATAGTTCTGATTGAAATTAAATGAAACAAATCAAAATTAGTATCAATGAAGCTCATGTTTTTCCTATGATTGTACAAACCTTCATGACAATCTCTGCCCCATGATCTGCACCACACATTTGAGCAGAGTAACAGTGATAGCCCTCTCTCTTAGATATGCTGCCATAAATAATGAGCAGGTTCTGAGTCACTGATTTTAGGCATCAGCTATTTTAATATAAGCTGGAAAACAATATTCAGGAGGAGAAGATGGCGGCGCGATGGCAGCGCGCGCGGCCTCTCCAGTGATGAATATCTGTTATCTGTCAAGTAGGGGACCGTGCACAATTCTGATTTGATGGAGACAGATGTGAGGGTGCGGAGGAACATCTGGAAAACTTCTGAAATGGCCGCTTCACTGCCACTGCTACTGTGTGGTAACCTGAATCTCCAGAGCAGAAGGCCCCGAATCCTCCGCTTTGCTTGTTTCAGCTGCTGGGGCGAGGTCGAAGGCGCTCGGCAGAGGATGGCACTCAGGAGGCTGTATCGGAGGGCTGGTCGGAGGCTTGAATTTTTCGGACGGATGGACTCAGTGTCGGCTGTGGTCGGCTGCTTCCAAGGCATCGGCAAGTTGACGGTGCCTGGAGGTTTATGGCAGGGAGTTTCTCCCTTTTGCCGCCTGCTATCGAGGACTCGGGAGTCAATTGACTCGGGGACTTTTGAGACTTTATTTACCATGCCCATGGTTTGTTCTTCATCAAATTATGGTATTGCTTTGCACTGCTGTAACTATATGTTATAATTATGTGGTTCTGTCAGTGTTAGTCTTTGCTTTGTCCTGTTTTCTGTGATATCACTCCGGAGAAACACTGTATCATTTCTTAATGCATGTATGCATTTCTAAATGACAATAAAAGAGGACTGAGTGTTCTCATAATCTAATCTAATCTAATATTCTAAATAGACCCGAATTATAATTATTTGGTAAAAAGAAAACATGTCCTACTTGTATTGATCAAGCAAATCAAATTTGAAATGATGATGTCTGATAAAAAATATTGCCAAGCATTTGGTTATGGTACGTTTGTGGCCAATTCATCTGGTGATTGGTCAAGGACTTCATATCCATCACAGATAAAACAAATATGGGATGGTGCTTCAAAATACGAAAACAAGTGATGAAAATCGGATGCATTTGGTGAAACCATTGTAAGTATCACTTACTGGATGCAGTTCAATGAATGCTAAAGATCCCATTAATCTCCAGCAGAGGTGCAGTGATTATAAACATGTTATCATCTCATTAAGTCTAAGAGGTAAATGAGGAGTTTGTTGTTGTTAACTAACGTGTTCCAGTAACATTTGTATGCTTTGAATACAAATGTTGCATTCACCAGCCATCAGGAACCCATTATCACAGAATCCTGATGAAAGTCAAAAACAAATTCAAGTATTTTTGTGTTTTTCATTTCAGATATTTCTTTTACAGATGATTAATTTTCAACTTAGCTTGTCAAAGGTGACTAGATCGTTAAGTAAATGTTCATGCTATCAGAAGACTGTAGGAGTCAGAGCAGTGGGGGTGTCAGTTAGGATAGTGGAATGCTCTTCTTGTGGGATGTGGGAAGGCAGGGATATCTCCAATATCGCTGATCTTTACACCAGCTAGAAGTGCATCCAGCTGCAGCTTCTTATAGACTGTGTTAAGGAACTGGAGCCGGAGCTGGATAAACCTCAGTTCATTCGGGAGGCTGAGTGGTTGATTGATATGACATTCAGGGAGGTCGTTGTACCCAAGGTGCAAGACACAGATAACCGGGTGACTGTCAGGAGGGGGAAAAGGGTCGAGTGCTAGTGCAGAGTACCCCCATGGCCACTACCCTCAACAACAGGTATATCGCTTCAGATACTGTTGGCAGGGATAACATAGCATTGAAATGGATGGGCTTTATTAGCTCAGCACTCAGGTCTCTGGCAGTGAATATAGCTCTATGGCTCTGAAGGGAAGGAGGGGGAAGGGGTGAGTTGAAATGATAGGGGATTCATTGGATAGTGGAACAGACAGGAGGTTCTGTGGATGAGAACAAGATTCCCAGATGGTATGTTGACTCCAGGTGCCATGGACAGGGTTGTCTCAGATCAAATCCATTACATTCTTAAGTGGCAGGGTGAGCAGCTAGGAGTCATAGTCCACATTGGTACCAATGACATGGGTAGAAAGGGTCCTGCAAAGTGGGTTCAGGGAATTAGGTGCTAAAATAAAGGACATAATCTCCAAGAATGTGATCTCAGGATTGCTACCCATGCCACATGTTACTGAGGCTAGAAGTACGAAAACCATAAAGGTTAACATGTGGTAAAAGAGATGGTGAAGGATGTTGGGGCTCTCTTCTTGTGAATGTTGGACCTGTAGAGAAGGGATGGTTTGTACCTGAACCAAAGGGCATTTAATATCCTTATGGAAAAGTTTGCAAATGCTCAGCGGTGAGTTAAACTAGAGTGGCAGGGGGATGAGAATTAGAGCGCCAGAGCAGAACATGGAGTGGTTGTGGGGAAACAAACAAAGTCAGAAATCTAAAGGATGAGCATAGTGGGACTAATATTCAGAGTATGTGAATATTCAATGCAAGGAGTATTGTAGGAAAGGTGGATGAGTTTATCGCATGGCTCAGCACGTGGAATTATGACATTTTAGCCATTCGTGAAGGGGCAGGACTGGCAGTTCAATATTCGAGGTTCCATTGTTTTAGATGCAATAAAGTGGGAGTGGGTAAAGGGGGACTGGTGATATTACCAGTCTGGAAAAATGTCAAGGCTATGCTCAGACAGGACAGACTGGAGAACTTGCCTACTGATGCTATATGGGTGGAATTGATGAATAAGAAAGGATAACCATGTTAATGGAATTATATTAAAGACCATCCAGCAGTCCGTGGGATTTAGAGGAGCAAAGCTGTAGAGATATCACAGACTTTTGCAAGAAATATAAGGATGTGATAGGTGGTGATTTTAACTTTCCACATATTGACTGGACTCCCATGCTGTGAAAGGGCTGGATGGGATGAAGTTTGTCAAATGTGTTCAGGAAAGTTTCCTTAATCAGTACATAGAGGTCCAGCTATGGATGGTGTGGTACTCTATCTCCTATTTGGGCATGAGACAGGGCAGATGAAAGAAGCTTATTCAGATTACAGAGGAGCCAATGTTTGCGGTATTGAAGCAAATTAGGGTGGATAAATCCCCAAAGCCTGACAACATGTTCCCTTAGACCCTGTGGGTGGTTAGTACTGAAGCTGAAGGGGCCCTAGCTGAGAGATTTAAAATGTCCTTGGCCACGGGTGTAATGCTAGATGACTGGAGGATACCAAATGTTGTCCATTCTTTTAGAAAAGCTCCAAGAATAAGCCAAAAAATTATAGGCTGCTGAGCCTGACGTCAGTAATGGGTAAGTTAATGGAAGGTATTCAAAAGGACCAGATACATAAATATTTGGACAGACAGGATCTGATTAGGGATAGGCATCATAGATTTGAGTGTCGCAGGTTGTGAGTAACCAATCTTACAGAGCTTTTTGAGGAAATTACCAGGAAAGTTAATGAAGGCAAGGCAGTGGATGTTGTCCACATGGACTTTAGCATGACCTTTGACAAGGTCCTACATGGGAGGTTGGATAAAGAGGTTCACTAGCTTGGCATTCAAGTTGAGATAGTAAATTGGATAGCCATTGACCCTGCGGGAGAAGCCAGTTAGTGGTAGCAGAGGGTTGCTTCTCTGACTGGAGGCCTGTGACGATTGGTGCACCACCGGAATCAGCGCTGGGTCATTGTTGTTTCTCATCTATAATCAATGATAATGTGGTAAACTGGATCAGCAAATTTTCAGATAACACCGAGATTGTGGGGTGTAGTGGACAGCGAGTAAGGCTATCAATGTTTGCAATGGGATCTGGACCACCTAGACAAATAGACTGGAAAATGGCAGATGGAATTTAATGCACACCAGTGCGAAGTGTTGCACTCTGGGAGGACATACCAAATTAGGTCTTACACAGTGAGCAATAGGGCACTGAGGCGTGTGATAGAACAGAGAGATCTGGGAATACAGATCCACAATTCCTTGAAAGTTACATCACGGGTAGCTAGGACCATAAAGAGAAGTTCTGGCACATTGGCCTTCATAAATCAAAGTATTGAGTACAGGAGTTGGCATGTTATGTTGAAGTTGTATAAGATGTTGGTGAGGCCTAATTTGGAATATTGTGTGCAAATTTGGTCATCTACCTATAGAGGTCAATAAGATTGAAAGATTGGTAGAGGTATACACAATTATGAGAGGCATAGATAAGGTAAATGCAAGCAAGCTTTTTCCACTAAGGTTAGTTGATACTAGAACTGGAGTTGATGGGTTAAGGTTGAAAGGTGGAATGTTTAAGGGGAACATGAGAGGGAACTTCTTTATTCAGAGGGTGGTGAGAGTTTGGAGCAAACTGCCAACAAAAGTGATGTATACGGGTTTGATTCAACATTTAAGAGAAATTTGGATAGGTACAGTGCCTATAAAAAGTATTCACCCCACTCCCACCCTTGGAAGTTTTCATATTTTATTGTTTTACAACATTAAATTACAGTGGATTTAATTTGGTCTTTTTTTGATACTGATCAACTGTAAAGACTCTTTCATTCCAAACAGAAAACAAATCTCTACAAAGTGATCTAAATTAATTACAAATATAAAACACAAAATAATTGATTGCATGAGTATTCAACCCCTTTTCTTGGTAACTTCCTCAAAAAACTCTATAAGATTGGTTATACATAAACCTACAACACTCAAAGCCATGATGCCTATCCCTAATCAGGTACTGTCTATCCAAATACTCACGTTTCTGATCCTTTTGAATACTTTCCAATAACTTGCCCATTACTGACATCAGGCTCACCAGCCTATAATCTTTTGACATATTCTTGGAGCCTTTCTAAAACAATGTTTTTATAAGTCACGTAATTAGCTAAATGGAGATGAGCCGTGTGTAGTCAAAGTGTTTCAATTGATTTTAGTAAAAATACACCTATATTTGGAAGGTCCAACTGCTGGTGAATCAGTATCCTGGCAAAAAACTACACCACGAAGACAAAGAACACTCCAACCAATACCACAAAAAGATTATTGAAAAGCACAAGTCAGGAGATGGATACAAGAAAATTTCCAAGCCACTGTTGAAGAAAATCTCTCATGAAAACTCGACTGGAGTTGCCAGAAGGCATGTGGGAAACTGAGGTCAGCTGCAAGAAGTTCTGTGGTCTGATGAAACCTACATTGAGCTTTTCAGCCATTAGACTAAATGCTATGTTAGACATAAGCCGTTTCCCGCAAATCATGAAAAACACACCATCCTTACCGATGGTGGCTGCATCATGCTGTGGGATGCTTCACTGCAGCAGTACTTGGAAAGCTCATGAAGGTAGAGGGTAAGATAAATGCAGCAAAATACAGGGAAATCCTGGAGGAAAACCTGATGCAGTCTTCAAGAAAACAACAACTTAGGAGAAAATTTGTTTTCAAGCATAAAGCCAAAGTTACATAGGAATGTCTTAAACACAACAAAGTTAATGTCCTGGTGTGGCCAAGTCAGGGTCCAGACTTCAATCCAATTGAGAATTTGTGCCTGTGCTTGAAAAGGGCTGGTCACTCACGATCCCCATGCAATCTGACAGACATTTAGCAGTTTTGTAAAGAAGAATGGGAAAATATTCCAGTGTCCAGGTGTGCAAAACCGATAGACCTATCCACACCAACTCAAATGCTGTAATTGCTGCCAAAGGTGCATCTACTAAATACTGAATTGAAGGGGGTGAGTAATTATGTATTCAATTATTTTGTGTTCAATAATAGAAATAAATGTAGACCAATTTGTAGAAATTTGTTTTTACTTTGACACAAAAGAGTCTTTTCTATTGATCAGTGTCAAAAAAGCCAAATTAAATCTACTGTGATTCAATGTTGTAAAGCAATATAATATGAAAGCTTCCAAGGGGTTAAATAACTTTTATAGATACTGTTCATGGATGGGAGGGTTATGGAGGGCTATAGTCTAGGTGCAGATCAATGGAACTAGGCCAATTAATAATTTGGCATGGACTAGATGGGCCGAAGAGACTGTTTCTGAGCCATAGTGTTCTATGACACCTTGACTTTGAGTTAAGAGTACGCAAGTCATGGGGAGGATTGGTGATCACCAGGTGGACAAGGACGAGCAGAGATCAAGGGCTGAAGTCCTTCAGATCCACCTTGCTCATTAGGACAATTGTTTGTAATAATTCCTCTGGTCCATGAATGTGGCACCATCAATGTGGCTCAGCTACATAGGGAAGGGAGGAAGTAGTGAAAATGAGAAGAAGTGAAAAGGGTTTCAGTAGTTGGTGCAAAAGTTGGTGGTAATTTTGAGTCTAGTATGGAACATTGCTTTCCTTGTACCTGAGTCGCCGAAATCACTGTACAGTTGCAGGATAGCCTACAGGTGATGAACCGGAAGCTCCAATCCACATTAGTACTGACAAGTTGTAGAAATAAGAGTTAAGTTCCTGAAGAGTTTAATCAGCCAAGTAAGAAGTTAACATCAAGGTCTTGCAAGGTTGTAATCTGAGGATTACTTCATATGTCATGTGCTAGGAAATACAGGAGTAAGAGGGGTGTGAATGAATATTATAACATAATATGCCCAGTCAAAGAATAATGTTGTTTTTAAGATTTTGTTGGGTTTCATTGAAGAAGTACAGGGAAATGCCAGAATAGGAGTAAAATGGTAAACTGAAGTGGCAGGGAATTAGGAAATAATTTCCTGGCATTCCAAAGGACAATCACTTTACATATTGGTGGTAAACTGAATTGATGACCCTTTAAAATAAGCAATTATTATTATTATTTTAATTTCTGCTCCCTTTGCCTTCAGATACTTATTTCAAATTTCCAGCCACAAGATAAGCAACTAGAACTTGATGCTTCTTCCTAACTCCTGATTATCCAGACACCTGCAGTAGGTATCACATTCTTTTCACGTTCAGGAAATCCCATGTCGGGTTTATCAGTTCACTCTGCTACATCCATTGAGGCCAAAATGAGACTTTTAATTATATTAATTAAGTACATACGAGTTCCTCATTTGCGTTACTGACTTTACATTGTGTTAAAATAATAGATCTTAGAGCAGAGGGACAGCAGAACTAGCACAAAAAAAATTCAATAATGCTTAAGGAAATTAGGGTCAAATATGAAGGATACTTTTTCTCACCATATTATGTACAGGCAAAGCACTGGAAGATTGAAAATTAGATAATATTTAACATTTATAAAAAGGTGAGTAATAACTTTCTGGGAATTATAAAGGTTTCTTTGTTTGAAATCCTTCAGGGAAGAATTCAAGACCAATATGTAACTCTGAAAGACAATTTGTGTTGAACAATTTCACATTTTCTATAATTACATAAAAGATTGGCAAGTGAGAGTAACCTGTCACTGAATCTGTAATGTGTTGAAGGACTACTGTACAAGCAGTGTAAATGAAGTAACTTCTGTGCCAAGCAAATCAGCCCACACCCCCGGTCCAATAGATGCTTTCATTTCTTTCAAAGACACTTTGTAGTGTTGGGTATTATGATTACTCAAGGGCAGCACAATGAATCTCCAAAGGGGGTAGATATTGTACTAGCTATCCAATTTGTGATAAGGGAGTTCTTTAGAGGAAGAAGAAATAAAGAAATGAATGAAAAATAGTACTCAACAATAAGTCACATTTGTCTTTTATAACCTTGGGACATCTCAAAGCATTCTACATCCAGTTAAGTAATTTCACTGTTTAATTATTTTCTTTTGACAAGAGCCTCAAAAACGATTTGCATTCAGTAACATTTCTGGTACAGAAACGTGAAGATTGGTTGAGTGGGTTAATAGTGTCATGCAGCACTGAAGCAGGCTTGTTTGGCTTACCATCCCCAATAGCATCAAGGGATGCTATTTCAGCTCAGGTCATTGAACTTCCCAGTTCAATCCCCACATCCTCCATAAGGAGTTTGTATGTTATCCCCATCGAATGTATGGGTTTTCTTTGGGTGTTCCGGTTTCCTCCACAGTCCAAAGGGATACCGGTTAGCAGGTTAATAGGTCATTGTAAATTGTCCTGCGATTAGGCTAGGGTTAAATTGGAGGCTGTCAGAGATAGCTGGATGGTGCATCTCCAAGGGATGGAAGAGCTTTTCCATGCTGTATGTTAGAGTGAGTTTTTGGGTAGATGATTCATTTACACTTAAGTGACTCTGGCCACCAGTCTTCTATTGGACAAAGTATTGTGGATTGAGTTCACAACAATGCATTTCCTAAAATCTGTGAATACCAGACGCTGCTGACGCCGTAGTTTGAGCAGATGCTGAAGTTTTGAAGACAGTATTATATATACTTTATAAATATTAATTATCCCCTATGTTAGCATGTAAAATACCAAATAAATGTATTGTGGATTTAACTTGCATTCCTAAAGGCTGGGAGTACCAACCCAGACATGTTGGCATCAGGAGGAAAGAATGAGGTCAGAAGGTGTGATGTTTTGTATGTAGCTTTCAAGGGAAGCATTATCCATTTATTATCTATAACTTTGTAAGTAGTGATTGCCTTTTGTGTTTAGCATATAAATACCAAGCCCACATTAGGCTAGCAGACCTGTCCACCGAAAGCGTCTCCATCCGTATGATGCCTGCTGTATCTTGCTGTGTCGAATAAAGAAGCTGCCAGTCTACTAGTAACTCTGTCTCTCCAGTGATTTCATCCACCCTACAACACTGTATCTTTAAAATAAATAAAATAATTCTCTATACTAGATCCATTTACCAGCAGTTTATCCATAGCCTTCTTTGCCTTGGTGATTCAAGGGATTAAATGCTCTGAAGTTCCTTGGCCCCATCACCTTTTCAGGTTGTATGCAGTAGACTATAACCAGCCTCTGGATGCAAGTATTCTTCTTCGGATCCCATGTCACCCTCTTACTCCTCACCTTAAACCTTTATCCACTGATTTTAGATATCTCCATTCCATTAAAAAATGTTTTCTCCCAATATTGTCTTCTTCCTATGATACGGCAACCAGAACTGCACAAAATACTGCAGCTGTGGGCTAATCAAAGTTTTATAAATTTGTACACTGGCCTCCAGACACTTACGCTCTCTGCCCCAGCTAATGAAATGCAGCATTCTGTCTGCTTCTCAACCACCTTCAAGGATTTATAGACTTGTACAGCAAGTTCTTTTTCTTTTATGATATCCCCTATGCCCTGAAATTAGGGTGAATGTCTCACCCTTATTAAAACTTACAAAGTGCATACTCTCTCACGTAGCCGAAGTTTCCATCCAGCATTGTTTTTTTGCTGGTGGGGGAGAAGGGGGATTGTTACTTGCTGCTGCTTACGTTCAGCTAATCAACATTGTCCTGTCATCTCAGTATTGGTCAGTTAAGTGTTGGCCAGGACACTGGGAAGTGCTCCACAATTCTCTTTCAGAATTGTATTAGTCAACCATTTATGCTCACTTGATTCAACATAATCTCTAGATTGTACACAAAACGTTGTAGACTATAGGAGGAGCTTAGGAGGATTAGTGGCACCTAATGGTGACTCCTGTGCTTGCACCTTTGGAAACAGTTCAATTTCCACCTTTAATATCTTTATTTTCCCCTTTCAGGGTTTTTTTGAAGACCCTGACCTAGAGTTACACGCTAACTACGGTCCTTTGTGGGAATGGGACCCACTCTCGGGTTTTCATGAACGGCCATTGTTCGGCACGCCCAGAGCTCGGCCTAAGAACTCAGCTCGCCTTCAAAGGACCAAGATCTTGTGGCTCTGGAGGCAGATGGATCAAAGGTCGGTGTCACGGCGGAAGATCAGTGTGTTGAACAGGGAGTCCGAAGATCTACAGCTGGGTGCCCAGAGACCCGAGATCTTTGGGAACAGAGCTTGGAAAAAGCGATGCAACGGACTTTTAACATCATAAATCAGCGAGTTGCTTGTTTTGTCTCCCCTCTCACTGTAAAATGGAGACATCTCTTTATCCCTTATTAGGGAGAGAGAGAGAGAGCCTGTGTTATGTCAAATACCAGGTGAACAAGTAGCTTTGGGGTAACTGCAAGTCTGTGTCTTTGCTGTTGCTTTGCTCATACTTGAGTGCTCAGTGGCGGGTTCTGATGTTTTTTTGCTGGTGCGGGGAGGGGGTATTGTTGCTTGCTGCCACTTATGTGCAGGGGGAGGGGAGTGGGGGGGGCGACTCTTGGGTTCTAACATTTAACAGTCATTCATTCTTTGGGGCTCTCCTCTGTTTTCATGGATGGTTGCGAAGAAAAAGCATTTCAGGATGTATATTGTATACATTTCTCTGATATTCAATGCACCTTTGAAACCAAAGCACTGACAGGATTGGTTCTGAGAGGACAACAACGAGCACAGAAACAGTCTGACAGTCAGTTATAAGCACACTCATATGTAAAGAAAAAACTGGCCACCCCCAAAAGAAAATCTGTGGTCTTCTTCAAGACCTTCAGGAAGATTGGTCGCGAAAGGTTGCATTCTTAGCTGAGGGTCATTTACAGACCTGTGTTCAATTTTCAAAGATAGAGCCAAGCTTTACTGAGCTAATGGATTCCCAGTTCTGAAGAGAGGCTATGGGTAAGAGGCAGAACCATTTAAACAACAGTTAAACAACTGCTTATTTGATGGTACAGAATAATATATTATCCCGAGGGCAGCAACTGATGAGAGGAATAGTGTTTATGTTCTTGGTTAGTGACCCTGTGATAAAGCTCTGATGAAAGGTCATTGATCAGAAATGTTTGTCTCTTAAGACGCGGTCTGGACAGGTGAGCATTTCTAGCATCTCCTAATTTCATGTCACAATTTTACCATCTGGAGTATTTTACATCTAGATAATTGCTGGGCCTTTGTTTGTGTCCATCAAGACATTCCTGTAAGGGAGCAACAGAAAAGGATTTGTAATAAACGTTTACTTTTTGCTGAGGGTTAACATGAACCAAGAGCAGGAGGAACAATCAGGAAGAACCACAGGAGCTGCAATCCATAGAACCATAGAAACTACAGCACAGAAACAGGCCCTTTGGCCATTCTTGGCTGTGCCCAATCATGGAGACTAAAGATTCTAAATGTCTCAAATGGCTAGCCACTTTATTTTTAAACAGTGACCTGTAGTTCTAGGTTCTCCCTGAAGGGGACTATCTCTGTCTCTCTCTCCACATTCTCTGTCACTACCCCTCAGGATCTTCTGTGCTTTAATCAAGGCCTGCCATTTAGAACTACAAGTTGCAGGCCATTTTAATTCCCATACTGACCTGTTTGTCCTCTGTCTCCTCCACTGCCAAACACAAGCTAGAACGGCACATCTTATCCTGCCTGGCTAGTCTACAACCCAATAACTTGAAAACTGACATCTCCAATTTCAGGCAACAAGCTCCCCTCCTAATCTATCCAGTGTCTTTTACACACACTCAACTTCTATACCAGCCCCTAATCAACTTGTTTTTCCCTTCCTCCACCTATTCTGTCTGCCCACCTCGCACACACTCCTCCCATTGGATCTCTTCTCCCCACTGTTCCCATCTGCCCTCCTGTCTCCCTTATTTGATCCCATGTTCCACTTTTCTTGCCATCAGATTCCATCATCTGCAAACTTTTGTTGCCGCCACTTTTTACTTTTCTCATGTCAACAGGTAAAAGCCTAGAGTCATAAGACTGCAGGTACTGGAACATTGAGCAAAAATCAAACTGCCGGAGGAACTCACAAACACAAGAGATTCTGCAGATGAAGGAAGTCCATGCAAAATAACTCACAAATTGCTGGACGAACTCAACGGGTCTGACAGCATCTATGGAACAATCAGCTCTGCGGATCAGGCAGCATCTGTGGAGGCAGAGGGATGGTTGACTTTTTGGTGTCGAGACCTGCATCAGGACCATTAAAGTATTAGTCTAGGGAACCTATGAACTGCAAGGCTGTGACCCTTTCAAAATCTAAACTGACCACCAATGAGGTTCATGCATTTTTATTTCAGACCCAGGCTGAAGATAAGGTTCCCTCTGATAGATCTGACAGAGGTAGGCATAGATTCTTGATGATGAATGTAGGGACTGGCATTCTCTGTCACATCGCATGGAGCATTATATGGAATCTTTCCTGGGAAGGGCATGTAAGCAGCTTAAGGGAAGCGAGGAGTGAACTAGGAATGGAGAGATCTTGAAGTGATGAAGTATGATCAGCGTTGCACAGTTCAGTGACATCAGCTGCTTGGCTGCGTTCCAGGGTGTGTAAGGCATGGTTTTCACAGTGAGCTTGAAAATAAGTCTGAAAGTATTTCTTGACTCTTGATGCTCAATTTTTATTAAAGTTAATGTTGCTTTGTAAAAACACAGACGATTCAAAAGAGGAATCACTACATGGTGGCAGCAAATGGAAACCAATGATTAAAGCAGCTAATGCTTTATTTTGTTGGCCTTCTCAGAGCATGATGAACCCTCATTACAAGGTAGCTAGTCCTCACCAACAATTGTGATGGAAAGTCTCAAACCAACATCCCCATCAGCTGATCAAATAGAAAATGTCTGAGATGCTGTAAATCAGAGCCTGGGGAAAAAAGTCCCCTCTGACTGGCAGGTTAGAAAAAGCTTTTCAGATTTGCACGGTAATCATGATGGGATCTGTCACAAAAGAATCAGTTATCAGAAGATTGATGCCGATAAGAGGACAATGGGGGAACATGCAAGGTGCTAATAAGAGAGAGGTGAGAGGGATTAATGAAAAGGAGACACAGGTCCGAGTATTGTCAGAGACTGGTGGCTTTGAACCCTGAACTGTTTGAAGTTTGATGGGCAGGCAATACCCCAGCAGAGGGATAAAAAGGGACAGGTTCGCTAAGGCGAGACGCACGACTCCATGAGGTAACGAGACCCTGGAAGCAGTGTGCCCCCCCCCCCACAAGTTGGTGGGAGTTTTGGAGGTCTGATCGCGGGACCAGCCATAGACGCACAGGGTGGAAAGATACGGTCAGGCGGGAACCTGGTGTGTGTGTCCGCCCTTGCCTGGGTGCCGGTTTCACCGCAGAAGAATGATCGTATCTGGAATGGAGGGGTCACAGTCGGTGACCTCAGAAGACATTACAAAGGGCTCGCCCGAAAGCTAACTGCGAGGAATATCGAAGGTCTGTTTTGGAATCCGTTTTGAATATTCATTCGCTTTCGCTCTCTCTCTTCTCCCCGCCCCAACGGCACAACAGCGATTACTGCGAACTGAACTGAACTAAATTGAACTGAACTTTGCGTCACTTGAAACTGATCATTTACCCCTAGACTGCGATACAGCTTGATTGATCCTATTATCATAGTTCCGTGTACATGTGTGTTTATTCATTGCTAACCTGTTGCATTTATATCCTTACTATTGGAGTACTGTGTTGCTTGTTTCTTTAATAAAACTTTCTTAGTTCCAGTAACCCAGACTCCAACTAAGTGGTTCATTTCTGCTGGTTTGGCAACCCAGTTATGGGGTACGTAACAGATCCCTATCATTTGGTATAGTCTAAAGTTTTAAATATTGATTTTTAGACTTAATTTGAATCACCGAGAGAATCACCAAGAATGTACAAAATAAACTTTACCACTGAGTGGTCATATAATGGAAAGTTCCCAACAGTACTGCAATGGGGATTATTTTGGATTATATTCAAAACAGTAAAACTCAGCAAGGTCAGTGACCATATACCATAAATCTAATCCCATTGTTCTTTATCACATAGTCTTCTTTTCCTTCTTGGGACAGGCAGCTTTAAACAGCATTCCACGAACAGCTAGTGATCTGAAGACTGGCTTCCCAGCCCTTTTTTATTTTCTGTTTGTATCTATGTGTGACAATGGCTGTGGCATTGAGTAATTGTCTCAGGACCCAGCTGCATTTGTTGCTTTCTGTTTGATTGCTGTGCCTGATACAACAGATTCATTATTGGCTTTGCAGCTACCACCGACACGAGCAACTAATTAATCTTGATTGGAGTTAACAAACCAGTCTACGAGGAGGGAGGAAGGTATGACATGAAGAACATGGCCCAGCTTTTCAGTTTGTAAGTGACAATAAAAACCCATTTGGGATAGTAAGTTCCTAACAATGACCCAAATGGTCATATCTTTAGATGATAAAATGATCATTATTTGGTCTCCTAATGACGGAAATCCAGTCTCCAATGTTCTCTGACTGAATGCACAACTATTTTATATACACAAAGAAGACTTTCAATCTGACAATAGTGATACATTTTGTTTTAGGGAACTGAAATACAGACTGTTGAGTGAGCTCAGTGGTTTGAACACCAACTGTGGGGTGGGGAGGGTTTAGACAAAGGAAGGAATT
Organism: Mobula birostris; assembly: GCF_030028105.1. Classification (NCBI taxonomy): domain Eukaryota; kingdom Metazoa; phylum Chordata; class Chondrichthyes; order Myliobatiformes; family Myliobatidae; genus Mobula; species Mobula birostris. The sequence goes on along the minus strand of NC_092371.1, from coordinate 19,062,771 downwards.
GCAGAAATTTCAAGTCACACTGCATGAGATCTCTAGTGACTTCAATACATTTTGTTCTATTCTCACAGCAACAAATGCCTACAGTAAGGAGCACATTCACATTAATCACTAGTTCGTAGGAGACTGAGATATCATCTGCTGGGATTCTATTTGTAGATTTGTCTTTCCAACTGGTTGAATTTTCAAGATGCAAATCAAAGTAGAGAATCTAATTCTGTCCCTCTATGAAAAATGAGTCAGTAGCAGTATTACTGATGTACATCCAATAAAGAATATTATATCTGATGCTGACCCCCCAATTATCTTCTCAATTTTTCAGCAGCCACATTCTAGGATTCCTGGTACTCTGCTTGAAGTGATACTGCAGGGCTCAGGAAGTCACTTTGGGTTTGGCTCAATCTCTCTTCGAGATGAGTTAATTTAATAGACTGGTCACAGGCTAAGAACCCATGCATGATCATTTCTGAGGCTAACAATGGACCAAAGGCCAGGATTTGTATAACTACAAGGAAGACAAAAAGTTCTGGCCTTTGCCTAGATCGTCTTCATCCATCACAGAGCATGTGTTTGGAGATTACACAGCAAATAGAGGATGTTTGAGGGGCTGAATCCCTGCCGCAATATTAAATCTTCAAGTGGATTGGCAAATGACTTTCAATCTTCATAAATGTGAAGTAGTGACTTTTGTGAGAGCAAACCAGCATAGGACTTGTAGAGAGAATGGTAGGAGTGTTAGGATCTGTTTTGGGACCTCTGCTCTTTGTGATTTTTATAAATGACCTGGCTGAAGAAGTAGAAGGGTGGGTTAGTAAGTTTGCTGATGACACAAAGGTTGGGGGTGCTGTGGATAGTCTGGAGGGTTGTCGGAGGTTACAGCAGGACATTGATAGGATGCAGACTGGGCTGAGAAGTGCCAGATGGAGTTCAACCCAGGTAGGTGTGAAGTGGTTCATTTTGGTAAGTCCAATTTGAAGACAGAATATAATATAAATGGTAAGACTTTTGACAGTGTGGAGGACCTGAGAGATCTTGGGGTTCACGTCCATAGGACGCTCAAAGCTGCTGCGCAGGTTGACAGTGTTAAGAAGGCATATGGTGTGTTGGCGTTCATCATTTATGAGACTGAGTACAAGAGCTGTGAGGTAGTGTTACAGCTATACAAGACCTTGGTCAGACCCCACTTGGAGTACTGTGTTCCGTTCTGGTCACCTCACTACAGAAAGGCTGTGGATGCTATAGAGGAAGTGCAGAGGAGATTTACAAGGATGTTGCCTGGACAGGAGGGCGTACCTTATGAAAATAGGTTGAGTGTACTTGGCCTTTTCTCCTTGCAACAACAGAGGATGAGAGTTGACCTGATAGAGAAGATATTGATAGACCTAGCTAGAGTGTTTGCTGATATCTTCAACTGCTCCTTGCTTCAGTCTAAGATTCCTTCGTGTTTTAAGAAGGCAATGATAATCCCAGTGCCGAAGAAGAGCAAGGTGGCATGCCTGAATGACTATCGACCTGTGGCTCTGGCATCAATTGCTATGAAGTGCTTCAAGAGATTGGTTATGGCACACATCAGCCAGAGCCTACTGGTCAACCTCCATGCTTTGCAACTCGCCTACTGGAGCAACAGGTCAACGGCAGATGCCATCTCTCTGGCCCGACATTCCTCCTTAGAACACCTGGAGAATAAAGATGCATACGTAAGGCTCCTTTTCATTGACTACAGCTCTGCCTTTAATACCATCATTTCAAATAAACTGATCCCTCAGCTCTGGAATCTGGGCCTTAGCACTCAGATCTGCAGCTGGATCTTCAACTTCCTCACAGACAGGACCCAGGCTGTAAAAATAGGGGACAAGCTCTCCTCTACAATCACTCTGAGCACTGGTGCCCCACAAGGCTGTGTACTCAGCCCCCTGCAGTACTCACTGTACACCCATGATTGTGTAGCCAAGTTTCCCTCAAACTCAATATATAAGTTTGCTGATGACACAACAATTGTAGGCTGTATCTCGGGTAATGATGAGTTTGAGTACAGAGAGGAAATTAAGAACCTGGTGGCATGGTGCGAAGACAATAACTTATCTCTCAACGTCAGCAAGACGAGGGAATTGGTTGTTGACTTCAGAAGGAGTAGAGGACCACACGACCCAATTTACATCCGTGGTGCGCAAGTGGAACAGGTCAAAAGCTTTAAGTTCCTCGGGGTCAATATCAGAAATGACCTGACTTGGTCCAACCAAGCAGAGTTCACTGCCAAGAAGGCCCACCAGCGCCTTTACTTCCTGAGAAAACTAAAGAAATTTGGCCTGTCCCCTAAAACCCTCACTAATTTTTATTGGTGCACTGTAGAAAGCATTCTTCTAGGGTGCACCACAACCTGGAATGGAAGTTGCCCTGTCCAAGACTGAAAGAAGCTGCAGAAGATCGTGAACACGACGCAGCACATCACACAAACCAATCTTCCGTCCTTGGACTCACTTTATACCGCACGCTGTCGGAGCAGTGCTGCCAGGATAATCAAGGACACATCCCACCCAGCCAACACACTTTTCGCCCCTCTTCCCTCCGGGAGAAGTTTCAGGAGCTTGAAGACTTGTACGGCTAGATTTGGGAACAGCTTCTTTCCAACTGTGATAAGACTGTTGAACGGATCTTGACCCGGATCTGGGCAGTACCCTTCAAATATCCAGACCTCCCTCTCGGTTTTTTTGCACTACCTTAGTTTCCATTTTTCTATTTTCTATTTATGATTTATAATTTAAAACTTTAATATTTACTAATTTTAACTACATTTAATATTTTTAATATTTAATATTTGTAATCCAGGGACTGGGAAGCGCAGAATCAAATATCACTGTGATAATTGTACGTTCTAGTACCAATTGTTTGGAAACAATGAAGTATAAAGTATAAAGTAGAGGTGTATAAGATCATGAGGGGCATTGATCGTGTGGATAATCAGAGGCTTTTACCCAGGGCTGAAGTGGCTAGCACGAAGGTGCATAGTTCTAAGGTGCTTAGAGATAGGTATTGAAGGAATGTCAGTGGTAAGCTTTTCAGATAGGGAGTGGTGGGTGCGTGGAATGCACTGCTGGCGACGGTGGTGGAAGCAGATACAATAGGGTCTTTTAAGAGCCTCTAGATAGGTACATGGAGCTTAGAAAAATAGAGGGCTATGCACTGGGAAATTCTAGGCAGTCTCTGGAGCAGGTTACATGGTTCATACAGCATTGTGGGCCAATATGCTGTAAATTTCTATGTTCTATGTTCTATGTAGATTGCAAGCAGCATTCAGTTTGAAGTCAAAAGCAGATCTTTGCAAACTGCATTGATACAGAGCATTGACTGGGGCTGGGGTTGATGCTGGCTGCTAAGAGATATGGTTTGAAAAGTGAAATGAACACGTGGCTTGTTTTTATTCGCAAAACACAAGACAATGGAATATGTCACTTAGCACCTCAAACCAGGTCACAGGTATGATCAACCAATAATTGAGGTATTTGTGTACTCAGAGTCATCCTCACAGCATTATGGGTGTTTGTAAGATTTGTGTCTTCAGAAGCCATCTGGGTGAACCTTTATCCCAATAAAGGTATCTGGAAAATACATGCAGATGATGCCATCTAGAAGCAAGGCAGGTATAAATATTAGAACGCATTGGGGATTGTTAGGAATGATAAGACAAATGATGGAAAAGTGAGGTGACGGAAGGAAGAACTAGAATTCCATCCTCAACCTTTGATTTCTGCAACTCATCGGTTGGTCTGTTCTTTTAGTTTGTAAGTATTGCACCTGTGTTTGGAAATCCTTTGTAGTTTATACATTTTTAGTTATTTGAAAATCTTTTATAAATTAGAAATCCTCTGAGAGTGTTAAACATATGTGAAGAACAATTTATCTAAATTTAAACATGTATCATTAAAATAAAGTAATTTGTTTTTACTCTGTTAGCTGGAAGTATCTTCTCCTTGGTAAAGAAAGGGGATCTACCACTCAAGCAGGGTATTGCCAGCTAGATCTCAGTCCAGAGACTAAACAGGGAACTAAGCTAGTCCTTGAAATGTAGGTGGATACAGTAGTGGTGTATCTAAGGTACGGCAGGTATGGCACCTGCCCTGGGCGCCATTTGAAGGGGCGGCGCCACTGAGCAGTTTCTATTAAAGTCAGACAAGCCATCCTCGGATAGTGAAAAAAGAATTTCCTTCAGATGTATGATCTGCCTTTGATTATCATGGGTGAGAAGCATGAGGATGGCCTCATTTCAGAGCATTGTGTAAGAAGACCATGAAATGTTTCTTCACGAAGAAGGAAAGTAGAGCTGAAAGATATCAGAGACGAAAGAAACGAATGGCTGATGAGAACTCGAGAGATGCTGGGTTAGCAGCTAAGGAGGAAGTGGAAAGAGTCATGAAAGGAACACTCAACCATCTTCACAGAGAGATGGGTGAAAGTTTCGCTCGTTTGCGCCACACTGACGCCAGGTTTGGGTTCCTTCTCGATGTCGAGGAACTGTGTTACGGCGCCGACTGTAACGACATAAAGAAGAAGTGCGGGAATTGTAAAGCTCTGATGTTGATGGACAGCAGCTATATGAAGAAATTTTGGATTACAGAATGTTGCTATCAAGGCGGGTCAACATGAAAATATCAAGACCTGAAGAGCTTCTTGAACTTATTGTTCAGTATGGAGATAAGAGTGTCTTCCCTACTCTTCGCATTGCTATTCAGATAATGCTAACCATCGCAGTTTCCATCGGCAGCTGTGAGAGATCATTCAGCAAGTTAAAACTAATACTTTCAATTTTGACAGCCTCCATGGGTCAAGGCAGACTCTGTGATCTTGCTCTGCTGAGTGTAGAAAGAGAAAAAACTGGAAAAACTGACTTTGATCACATCATAGACCGATTTGCATCAGTGAAAGCAAGGAAGGTGCAGTTATAATTTTCATGTAGTGCCATAATTTTCATGTAATGCCATGAGGCGGGAGGAGAAGATGGCAGCGCGACGCAGCACACAGAGGTCTCCGGTGAAATGATATGGTATTTGTAAGTAGGATGCCGTGCACAATTCTGATTTGATGGAGACAGACGTAAGAAGCATGGAGGAACATCTGGAGAAACTTCTGAAATGCCCGGTTCACTGCCGCTGCTACTGTGTGATCGAGAATCTCCAGAGAGAAGGCCCCAAAATCCTTGGCTTTGCCTGCTGCTGGCAGCCGGGGCTGGGGTCGAAGTGCTCGGCAGAGATGGTGCTCGGTGCTCGGTGTCGGAGGGCTGGTCAGAGGCTCAAAGTTTTTGGACGACTCGGAGTCGGACTGTGGTCGGGCATGGCAGGGAGAGTTTTCTTCCTTCTCCCGTCTGTGTGAGATGTGGGACTTTTGAGAGACTTTGAACTTTTTTTACCGCACCCATGGCCTGTTCTTCATCAAGTTATGGAATTGCTTGCACTGTTGTAACTATACGTTATAATTATGTGGTTTTTGTCAGTTTTTCAGTCTTGGTCCGTCCTGTGTTTCTGTGATATCACACCGGAGGAATATTGTATCATTTCTTAATGCATGGCTTACTAAACGACAATAAAAGAGGACTGTGTGTCCTCATAATCTAATCTAATCTAATTTGTTACTTAAAAGATTAACAAGTTTGACTTGTATTTTTGTGCTGATATTATGGTAAAATTATCTAAAAGACGGGTGTCAGATGTTTGGACAGGGGCGCAATTTTCCATAGATACGTCCCTGGGATACAGTGTAGGTGGATATTTGTAGATACCTATATTAAATAAGGTTAAAATCTTCTTTTGAGTTTAGGCTTTGATTACAGGGAACCCAATAGTGAAGCCACATTAGTGAAGCCACACCTGGAATATTGTGCACAGTTTTGGTCACCCTTTTAAAGGAAAAATGTTAATAAACTAGATAGAGTGAGAAAAGATTTACCAGGATGTTGCCTGGACTTGGGAACCAGTGTTACAAGGAGAGGTCGCGTAGACCAGGACTTTATTCCTTGAACGTAGGAGGCTGAGGGATGACAGGTCAGAGGTGCAGTAAATAAGATCATGATGCGCGTAGACAGGGTGAAAGTGTGTCATCTTATTCCAAGGGAGAGGTGCCAGCAACGAGAGGGCACAGTTTTAAGATCAGAGGCAAGAGATTTAAATGGGACATCAAGGATAGCTTCATCACACAAAGAGTTGCTGCGTATTTGCAATGAGCTTCTGGGAATAGTAATTGAGACAGGCACATTAACAACATTCAAAAGCCATCTAAAAGAAGTACCTGGACGGGGGAGATTTAAAGGGCTATGGGCCAATGTGAGCAGACGAGATTCGTTCGCTGGCCATCACAGTCGGCATGGAAAAGTTGGGCTCTCGAGTACCAAGGATGAATTACAGTTCAGCAAAGGAGACTCACTTCTGTTTGATACGCATTAGTTCTAACATAAATGCATATGGACATAGAGCCCAGAAAATAGAAGAGTGCAGCACAGGGGTAGGCCATTTGGCCTACAATGTTGCAGTGAACCAGCTAAAAATCAAATCAAAAACACTAAACACTAATCCCTTCTACCTGCACCATATCTATATCCCTCCATTTTCCTTACATCCAGTGCCTATCCAAACGTCTCATAAAAGCTTCTAATGTATTTGCCTCTACTACCACACAAGGCAGTGCATTCCAGGCATCCGCCACTCTCTGAGTAATAAACATACCTGTCACATCCTCCTTGAACCTTCAATTTGAAATTTGTAGGAACCAGAAACAATTATATCAGTCTGGTTTCATTGACAATGGCCATAATCTTTGTAAGACTGATAGTTTAAGTTTTTACATGATGCAAAGGGAGCATCACTTAGTTGACTCTGGGAACTGCAGTGCATTTTCACAGTGACTCTGCTTGGAAAGATCAGAAGTTGGCGATTATTGTCAGCTGTACTGAGAAACAGTGAAAACTTTGCTTTGCATGCCACCCATACAGAACATTTCACCACATCCGTTCATTGAGGTAATGCAAGGGAAAAACAATAACAGAATGAAGAATATAGTGTTTCAGTCACTAAGAAAGCGCAGTGAAGGCAGTCAAAAAGATGAAAGGCCATGGTAATTGTGAGGTGGAGATATTTTCAGTAAGTCCTATAGCAGTGAGATAGAATCTCCATATGAAGCTTGCAGTTTGTGCTTTCTGGTATTCTTTGATGGAATGGGGAGAAGAGATAATGTCCATTGTGGAAGAGGTCCATGATTTTGTTGGCTGCCTTACCAGGCAGTGAGAAGTACAGACAGAGTTTATGGAAGAGAGGCTGACTTTCACGATGCATTGAGTTGTGTGCACAACTCTCTGCAGTTTCTTGAGGTCAAGAGCAGAGCAGTTGTCGTACCAAGCTGTAATGCTGAATAGAATGCTTTCTATGGTACATCAGTAAATATTGACGGGAGTCAACATGCCAGCTTTCATTAGCCTCCTGAGGAAGTAGTGGTGCTGGTGTGTTTCCTCTCAATGATACACACACATTATCCCTCACACATTAAGGCCAATTTCCTCAACCTCTAACTGTACTCTACTAACACCATAAGGGCACTGAAATGTACTCTTATCTAGAAGGCTAAACTCTTTGGGAATAAAAGTGTCTCAATCCTAAAATTACATTTCTAAGGCTAAAAGATTCTGCCTGAAGGATGTGGAATCCAAATAGTAGGAAACTGTTTCCTTTCCTTGTTTTGTATGAATACTTTCTGGGCTAACTTAAAAATCTAAAATAAAAATCTAAAATAGTTTGCTCTGGCCCTGCAATACGATGTGATTGACACAGAAGCACCTGGGCTGCACAAAACTTCATCAACAAAGATTGCACTGACTTCTGCAAAGTTCCCACTGGGGACACCACTGAAGCAAAGTAGGGACTTACCAGTGAATAAGAGCAGCTAAGCACAATGCTTTCTTGTGGTGTATTGATAAAAATTGAAAAGGGTCATGTGAAATTTATTTTGCCTCTTGAAGAAGCAGAGGCATTGCTAAGTTTTCTTGTCTCTGACATTAACATGCTTAGAGCAGGATGATTTGTACTCCTAAGAACTTGAAGCTCTCAACCGTTCGTGTAGACAAGAGAATGGGTTCCATTCTCTTTCCTGAAGTCCTTGACCAGCTCTTTAGTTTTGTTGACACTGGGGCAAAGGTTGTTGTCATGACACCATGTCATAGAGCTCTACCTCCATCCTATACTCCAAGAACTTTGTTATTTGAGGGGTAACTCACTATAGTGGTGTCAGAGACAGCTCGGAACATCAAAGAAATCTGCCTCACATCTATGGACTTGGTCTATACCTCTCGCTGCCTCAGGGAAGCAGCCAGCATTATAAAAGATCCAACACACCCCAGACATTTTCTCTTCTTCCCCCCCCATTCAGGCAGAAGATGCAAAAACAGGCATATTACCAAGCTCATGGTCGGCTTCTATCCTGTTGTTAATAGACTCTTGAACAGACTTCTTCTACTATAAGATGGACTCAACCTCACCACGTACCTCATCATGATCTTGCACTTGTTGATACACGCACTGTACTTCCTCTGTGGTTGTTACACTTTATTAGATTAGGTTAGATTAGATTAGATTCAACTTTATTGTCATTGTGCCGAGTACAGATACAAAGCCAATGAAATGCATTTAACATCTGACCAGAAATGCAAAGAAGAGTGTTATTTACAAAATAACCGCAAATAAAAAAAGTGCTACAGCACGCAAATATAAAAGTACTGAGATGGTACAATACGGATGCAACACTGCTTAGCGCTGTGATGGGAGGTTCAGCAGTGTCACAGCCTCAGAAAAGAAGCTCTTCCTGTGCCGGCTGTTGTGGGAGCGGAGGCTCCTGTACCGCCTACCGGATGGGAAGAGAGTAAAAAGTCCATGGTTAGGGTGCGATGCATCCCTGATAATACTTTTCACCCTGCCCAGGCAGCATTTATGGTAGATGTTCTCAATAGTGGGCAATTGGGTGCCAATAATCCGCTGGGCAGTTTTCACCACACGCTGGAGCGCTTTGCGGTCTGATACAGGACAATTACCATACCACACTGAGGTGTAGTTGGTGAGTATGCTCTCAATGGTACAGCAGTAAAAGTCCGTCAGTATCCTGGGACAGAGGTGAGCTTTCTTGATGCTCCGCAGGAAATGAAGGCGCTGTTGCACCTTTTTGATTGGGATGGAGGAGTTCAGGGACCAGGTGAGATTCACGGAAATGTGGACACCAAGGAATTTGAAGCTTGATATTCACTAGCATGTCACTCGAATAGTAATCCTGAGATCACAACCCTGGAGGTCATGTCTTTTAACTTAGCAACTAACTCCCTAGCTCACTTTGCAGGACTTCGACCCCCTTTGTATCTATAATCCTTGCACCAAATTTGACTACATCTTCCGGCTGATCACCCTCCCACTTAGGTCCCTGACCCTGGCACCTGGGAGGCAACATTCCATTTGGGAATCTCATTTTTGTCCACAAAACCATATGTCTGTAAATTGTGCCTAGCAGAATCTGAGGAGAATCCTAGGATTACGGAGATAACAAATGGGGTTAGTGTAGACCTAGTGCTTGAACTGCTGCCATGGATTCAATGGGCTGAAGGGTTAATTTGTTTTTGCATGACTCTGAGCTGGTCATATCTGGATAAAATTTTTGTTCTGTCTGATTCTTTTTGGATTTTCAGGAAGCCTTTGACAAGTTGCTGCACCTAAGGCTACAGGCAAGATACTAGCATAGATATGAGATTGGTTGACTGGCAGAAGGCAAAGTGTTGGAATTATGGGGTCATTTTATGTTTGGTTTACTACTCAAGAATGTAACAACCTCTGCTTTCAATATACCAGATAACCTGGCCTCCACAGCTGTCTGTGGCAGTGAATTCCACAAATTCACCACCCTCTGGCTGAATTAATTCCTCCTGATCTCCATAATAGAGGGATTCCTTTCCAGTCTGAGGCTGTGCCCTCTGGCTCGAGACTCCCCACTATTGGAAACATCCTCTCCACATCCACACTCTCAAGTTCTTTCAATATCCAATAGGTTTAGTTGAGGTACTCCCCTCCCCTCCCTCCACTACTCATTTGTCTAAACTCCAGTGAGTACAGGCCCAGAATCAAACACTCCTCCTACATTAACCCTTTCATTCGTGAAATCATTCTCACGAGCCTCCTTAGGACCATCTCCAATGCGAAAACATCCTTTCTTAGATAGTGGTCTTAAAACTGCTCACAGTACTCCAAGTGCGGTCTGACCAATGCCTTATAAAGCCTCAGCATTACAACCTTGCTTTTTTATTGGAGTTCTCTTGAAATGAATGTTAACATTGCATTTTCCTCCCTCACCACTGACTCAGCCTGCAAGTTATCCTTTAGGAAATCCTGTATGAGGACTTGCAAGCTCCTTTGCACCACTGATTTCTGTATTTTCTCCCCATTTAGAAAATAGCCTACACCTTTTTTCTTTTGACCAAGGTGCATGACCATACACTTCCCTGCTCTGTATACCATCTGCCAATTCTTTGTCTATTCTCCTAATCTTTCCAAATCCTTTTGTAGCATTCCTGGTTCCTCAACGGTACCTGCTCTTCCACTTATCTTTGTATTGTCTACAAACTTGGCAACAAAGCCATCAATCCCGTCATCCAAATCATTGACAAATAATGTGAAAAGAAGCAATACCAACTCTGCAGAACATCAAAGATTATGAGAAGAAGGCAGGAGAATGGTGTTGAGAAGGATAATAAATCAGCCATGATGGAACGGCAGGGCAGACTCGAATGGCCTAATTCTGCTCCTATGTCATATGGTTTTATGGTGAAATCAGTGTCAGTGAACTGCAGTGACAGGTATTTGGGAAACTGTAAGAACCAACTTGGACATAACGTAATACCAAGGCCAGCAAGTCGAATGAACAAACAATTAAACTACTGTTAGTTGATGTTAAATGTTGACTCTAGGTAAAGATTTGACTCAAGTATAAGGAAGCTATTAGATTTCAAGAATGTTACATTGCCTATTGAATTGACTGCTCTTTTTGACAACAATTCCTCCTTCAATACTACAATTCAAAGGAAACTCATTCTTAGACTCAGCAACTGTCAACTCATCAACTGTCCAGCTCTTGGCTCCATCCCTCCCCCTCCTGTCTTCTCCTAACATTTTGGATCTCCCCCTCCCCCTCCCACTTTCAAATCTCTTACTAGCTCTTCCTTCAGTTAGTCCTGACGAAGGGTCTCGGCCTGAAACGTCGACTGTACCTCTTCCTAGAGATGCTGCCTGGCCTGCTGCATTCACCAGCAACTTTGATGTGTGTTGCTTAGACTCAGCAGCTGCCTTTGCAAATGGATCCTTGAATTCCTGACCAACAGAATGAGTAATCTGCAAGGATAGGCAGTAACACCTTTGCCACGATCATACTCAACACTGATGTCCCATAAGGCTATTGTCCAAGCCCTACTTTTTTCCCTATTCACTCACAAACTGTGTGGCCAGACACTGCTCTAACTCTATCCACAAGTTTGCAGCATAGTGGGGCAATTCTCAGATGAAATCAAATCTATAGAAAGAGGTGACATAGGGTCAGAAGGTGTTGAGTCATTGTGGATAGAACTAAAGAACTGCAAGGGTAAAAAGACCCAGATCGGAGTTATATTAAGACCTCCAAATAGTACTAAGGATTTGGATTACAAATTGCAAATGGAAGATAGAAAATGCATGCCAAAAGGGCAATGACACAATAGTCATTGGGGACTTCAATATGCAGGTAGATTGGGAAAATCAGATTGCTGCTGGATTCCAAGAGGGGGAATTTTTAGAATGCCTGCACAATGACTTTTTAGAGCAGCTCGTGGTTGACCCCACTAGAGGATCAGCTATTTTGGATTGGGTTTGTGGAAAGGAACCAGAATGGATTAGAGAGCATAAGGTAAAAGAACCCTTAGGGGATAGTGATCACAAGATGATTGAATTCACCCTGAAATTTGAGGAAGAGAAGATAAAATCAGACGTATCGATATTACAGTGGAGTAAAGAGAATTAGAGGCATGAGGAGGAGTTGGCCAGAACTGATTGGAAAAGAACACTGGCAGGGATGATAGCAGAGCAGCAATGGCTGGAATTTCTAGAAGCAATTTGTAAGGCACAGTACATATACATCTCAAAGAGGAAGAAGTATTCTAAAGGCAAAATGACACAACCGTGCCTAACAAGAGAAGTCAAAGCCTGCATAAAAGCCAAAGAGAGGGCATATAATGGAGTAAAAAATAGTGGGAAGTTAGTGGGTTGGGAAGATTTTAAAAGCAAACAGTTCACAACTAAGAAAGTCAGTAAGAAGGTAAAGATGGAATATGAAAGTAAGCTAGCCAATAATATTAAAGAAGATACCAAAAGTTTCTTCAGATATATAAATTGTAAAAGAGAGGCAAGAATGGATATCAGACCACTGGAAAGTGATGTTGGAGAGGTAGTAATGGGGGACGAGGAACTGGCTGCAATACCAGCAAAACAAAAGAACTGGTCATTGACACCAGGAAGGAGAGCAGTGCACTCTCTTCTGTTTACATTAATGTTTCTGAGTTTGAGATGGGTGAAAGCTGTGAATTCCTAGGTGTAAAAATCACCCATTGCTTGTTCTCATCCAACCACATAAGTGCCATGGGTGGGAAAATGTAACAGCTCTTCTATAAGATGCTAAGGAAACTGGCAGGACCCCAATGTCCCTTACCAAATGTATCACAGAAAGCGTGCTATCCAGATGCACCATGGCTTGGTATGGTAGCTGCTCTCCCATGACTGCAAGAAACTACAGAGTTGTGGACATGGCTCAGCACATCACAGAAACCAGCCTTTTCTCCTTGAACTTTTTATTTTATTTATTTTATTGAGATACAGCGTGGAACAGGCCCTTCTGTACCTCTGAGCTGCATCACCCCAGCAATCCCCTATTTTATCCTAACCTAATCTCAGGACAATTTATAATGACCCATTAACTGACTCTATCTGTACTTCACACTGCCTCAGTGAAACAGCCATCATATGCCACCAGATATAAGGACATCTTTTATCCTACAGGATTGAATGGACTGCTTGTAGAAGGTGCATTCTTAGCCTTAGAATTTGCTTCAGTATGGTTTGTGCTTTATTGGCTACGTGAGTTGCACTTTCTCTGTAACTGTAACACAATAACGACATCCTGTGTTTGCTTTTCCCATCTCTTACCTCAATATGCTCATGAGGTAAAATGATCTGTATGGATAGTCATGCAAGCAAAGTTTATCATGTACTTTGTTCACATGGTAATAACAAATCAATGAGCAATTACTAATTATCTGAGCTGGAGGAGATGTGTTCCATTCAATATGCACCTCTAACAGCTAAACAGTATGCAGCTACTGCAAAGGTCTCAGTGTCTAGGCTTTTAACCATAACCTTCTGACTCAGAGGCAAGGGCTTAATACTCAGCTAAGCAGTCAGTTGACCTAATAACACAGTGTCAGTGTTAAGATCCAAATTAATTCGTGACTATAAAAGACTATAAAAGTGTTGGTAAAGTGCCCGAGGAATATGTATGGCCCAGGGTTGTGGGATGGTACATGGACAACTACCGGAAATGTCAGCAATGAAGTCAAGTCAAGTCACTTTTTATTGTCATTTCGACCATAACTGATGGTACAGTACATAGTGAAAACGACACAACGTTTTCCAGGACCATGGTGCTACATGAAACAATACAAAAACTACACTGCACTACATAAAACAACACAAAAACTACACTAGACTACAGACCCACCCAGGACTGCATAAAGTGCACAAAACAGTGCAGGCATTACAATAAATAATAAACAAGACAAAAGGCACAGTAGAGGGCAGTAGGTTGGTGTCAGTCCAGGCTCTGGGTATTGATGGCTTGGGGGAAGAAACTGTTACATAGTCTGGCTGTGAGAGCCCAACTGCTTCGCTGCCTTTTGCCAGATGGCAGGAGAAAGAAGAGTTTGTATGAAGGGTGTGTGGGGTCCTCCATAATGCTGTTTGATTTACGGATGCAGCATGTGGTGTAAATGTCTGTAATGGCGGGGAGAGAGCCCCCGATGATCTTCTCAGCTGACCTCACTATCCACTGCAGGGTCTTGCAATTCGAGATGGTGTAATTTCCGAACCAGGCAGTGATGCAGCTGCTCAGGATGCTCTCAATACAACCTCTGTAGAATGTGGTGAGTGTGGGGGGTGGGAGATGGACTTTTCTCAGCCTTCACAGAAAGTACAGACGCTGCTGGGCTTTCTTTGCTATGGAGCTGGTGTTGAGAGAACAGGTGAGAGTCTCTGCCAGTTGAACACCAAGAAATTTGGTGCTTTTAACGATCTCTATGAAGGAGTCGTCCGTAAGATTTCAGTCTTTTAAAGGGAAAGTGGGGCAGCGACTGGGGGGAGGAGTGGGTAACTGGGGAACGATAATGACAGTGATTCAAAGAGCTGATGAGACAGCCATGGATTATGCAGAACATAAATATCAAGCGTGTGGGGATTATTCAGGGGTGGATAATTCAGGGAGGGATGACCAAGTCTTCCTGAAAATGATGAAGGAAGACCTGAGCTCAGCCCACCAGGAAGTTTTAGGTTTAGGGATAGCGGTGGGGTCTGCCTACTCTGTGATCATTTCGTGGGCCAGTGCGATAGATCAAAGAAAGTGCAAGAGAAATCGTAAAGTGGCTATAGAGGAAGCAGTTGCTGTGACGTCACAGAAGGTTTGCTTTGTGTGTTAGCGTCCAGTGCACGTGGCCAGGAACTGCTGGAATAGACGTAGGAGGGTAAAGGAGTTGATATGCTACAGCAATGTCCAAAAAAGAGGAAAGGAAAACAGGTGAACATCACAGCAGACACGCAATCTCTCACGCCATCAGCGCTCAGTCTGTCCAATCTGACTGTCGATCAGATCATTGAACTGGTGAAAGTGGCTTCTGGTACAGAAAAAAGATGTGGCAGTGGCCCCTACTGCCGGCGCTGGCTACCCGTGGATGAAAACAACAGCATTGTCAGGGGGCAGGCAATGCATTATACTAGTGGACGCAGGGGCATTGGTATTGATAACTCACCTTCCCTTCCCAACAACCAGGCAGGCTATATATATATTACAGAGGAAAAACAGTGAAAGCAGAAAGAAGCGTGTCACAGAGATTTGAAATTGGCGGAGAGCAGCTTCCAGAGTATTTCTGGGTCTGTCCAAATAATGAGGACACTATCCTTGGAATAGACAACCTAAGGGAAGCAGGGTCCATTTTATATTCGGAGTTTAAAATCAGTAACCCCAAAATTCAGATAGGAGAACAGACTGTAGAGTACCTAGTCTACATCATTTCCCAGTGGAGGAAGGACATACAAACGTAGTAAGGGAATTAAGGATTTTGGGTAAAAGGCAGGTAGATGGAGTTGAGTTTACGGACAGATTAGCCATGATCTTATTGAACAGTGGGGCAGGCTCGATAGGCCAGATGGCCTACTCCTATTTCTTATGTTCTTACGACATGTCAGATGACAGACATTCTCCAGTCAGATTTATGCCCTGCCCTATTAAACGTATGGGAAGTGAGGAAGTAATGGGTCCATTTAATTACTGCCGTAATTTCATATTAAGGTTCTGAGCACTAGTAGACCCGATACAGGCTTTGATTAAAGGAGAGAAGCCCCCTCTGGAGGAAGTAGGATGGGGGGCCAGATGAGGAAAAGACCTTTACAGATATCAAGAATGCCCTGGTCTCTGCACTCCCGCTACGGTTACCAGACGCAGCTCGACCTTTGACCCATACTGCAGCAAAGAGGGAGTGTACCACGACGCAGCAGTGGAGCAGGACCATGGGGACACAAGAAAGCCAGAGGAATATTATTCTACGTAACAGGCAGCTGCTGCATAGCAGCTTTAGACTGCACCACTTGAGGAGTGTGAGTAAGCGAACAAGTGACAATGATGGGACAATTCGTATTACACACACCCCATGCCATTGTAGGGCTCCTGAACAAGGGGAGGCTGAGTGCAGTCACCGACAGCAGAAGGGCAAGTATTCAGCACGGACACCTAATACGACAACTGCTGGAAGCAGTAAGTCTGCCAGCAGGGGTGGCAGCAATTAAAGTAAAAGCTCACCAGAAAGGGGAGAGTAGGGAGCAGAAAGGAAATGATTGGGAGACATTATTGTGGAGAGGGCAGCAGAGGAACACGTGGCAATTGAAATTGCAAGTGCGCAGGAAGAAGCGACGGAGTCAGTTCAGTAAGATGATTTGAGGAGGCGGAGGCAGAAAAGGAGCAAAGGAAGGACCAGATGGGAGCTGGACACATGGGAAGGAAGGGCTCGTGGTGGCACCACCATGTATTAGGCAGATAGAAATGAAGTTATATCATGGGTGATGCATCAGGGGAGGACCGAGCAAAACAGCAGCAGCACATTGCTGATCAGAGAGAGCCGCAGGGAAAGGAGATAGTCCTCCCATAGCCAGGCAACCGTCATGGTGAGGGTGCTGCCTGAAAGGGCAGATGGATAGGACCACAGATGGTACTTCTAACAAGTGACACTTGTGTCTGTGTGCAAACTGAGCGAGGCAGCTAGTGGAAGCACTGGACTTAGCTTAAACCATACGACTCACCTTCTTGTTGCTCCTATGGACAGTGCAGGGAATCAAGTGTACAGAGTAACCTTGTAATTACATAGGACCTAGGAGATGAACACCAGCTGGCCACATCGGATTTGACCAGAGATGTCGAAAACACACCCATAGGAAGCGTGAAGGTATGAGACTGGGAGCATGACAGAAGCCCTGAATAGTATACTAAAGTGTAATGGTGACGGTACTCCGAAATGGAGGCTGGTTGCTGAAGGTAGATGATTAGTTGAATGGCATAGAATAGAAAAGATATTGGGGAAAATAGAGAGGGAGAGATTTAAGTTGAAACAGAGACAGATTGCTCTACAGCTTCAACGGCATGGCAGACTGAGAAAGACTGCAAACGGCATCTGAAGGTCGTCATCCCCAGACTGAACGGGGAGTGAATACAAATGAGCTGGCCCCTATCAGCAATCTGCCCAGCGATCGACTGGACAGTTTGGAAGGGGGTGCCACCAGGGAGAGATCCTTGCAATCATTCAAAGAGACACCACCTAACCCCTTCCTGTACATCAATGAGAGGACCTGTGAGCCTGATGAACTTACCTTGCTGGTGCCCCTGGAAAGAGAGTTTTAGGGATCAGAGAATGAAGGATTGAAGACAAGGAATGTGATTAAGCTGCAATCGGCTAACAAAGAAAGAACCAACAGTCATAGAAAGAAGCTGCATTCCTAAAGACTGTTGTTCAAATTTCTGGAAAAATCTCTCTGCTCAGCGTTTTGTAGGTAGTGATTAGGGGTGATAGGGTAGATGTAGATGCAGGGGGAAATTCCGAGGCAGGGCATTTCTACTGCCCTACTTGAGTAGATCGTCCTTTAGCTAGGCCTTTCTTGGTTCTAATTTGTATTTGTTCAGGATGACCAAGAGGAGGCACATGTCCCAACAGACCCTGACAAACCTGAATAACGGGACAATTTACAATTATGTAATGTTACTCAGTATATATTTGCACTGTGGGAGGAAACCAAAGCACCCAGGGAATCCGCACACATTCCACCGGGAGAACATACTGACTCCCCTATAGATGGCACCACAATTGAACTCTGAACTCCAGAATGCCCAGAGCTGAAATATCTCCATGACACCCAAATGGGAATTATGGGAATATACATGACTTAACATCCTGTTGTGTGTTATACTTAATGACAGCTTTGCCATATCTTTCTTGAACTGAATCATCTCATAGCGTAATGTTTTTATTTCAAACCTTTCCTAGTCTGAATGAAAAGCAGTAACGGTTTCATCTTTACCTTACATTATCAAATGCTTCCATTTCTGAATGGTCAATGAACACGTCCTCACTATTTTGCTACCTATTTGCAATATTTAAAAAATATTCTTATTATAATTTTTTATGTATTGTACCTTATTGTTGTTGTAAATCAACAAATTTAACCTGTGCAAGTGATAATAAACGTAGTTCTGATGTATCTGGATAGGATGCTTTTCTATGATATATCAATACTGATGGCCAATGAGGACACGCCCAACTTCCTGAGCCTTCTGAGGAAGTAGAGAGGAACTGGTGTGATTTCTAAAACATGACATCTATACAGTTTGAGCAGGACAAGCTACTGTTGATGCTTTGGCCGAGGGATTTAAAGTTCTCTTCCATTTCCACCTGAGTATTATCGACATAACCAAAAGTATGTGCCCCATCCCACTTCCTGAAGTCAATAGCCAGCTCTTTTGTTTGCTGCCAATGAGTTAATGTGATAAGGACTGCACTTTTTCTTTAAGAACAAGGTTGCTGGAAATTATTTGAGGGTGAAATGTGGACAGGACAGAAGGTATGCAGATAGAAGATATGATTGGGAGAGCTGTGGCCAGCGAGTGAACTAGGTTTTCTATTTAATTCACCATGGATAAAATCACATTACTGAACTGCAACAATTGTGTCAAATTTCCACAAAACCTGATCTTAGCCAAAAGCTTCCTGTTCACTGCAGTGACCATAGTTTGCTTACTGCATGGCAAAATGACAGATAGAGTTTCTGATGTGTTGTTGAGAGCATGGATGCACCTGCTCAAGTCCTAAATTTGGAAGTGGATTTCCAATTGCAGCAGACAGCACTGAAGCTGCCAGATGGCACAGCAGTCTAGAATTGCCAATACAACATGAACTCCACAGAACTGGTAAGAGCACAATGGAGATTTACGAGGATGTTCTGGGATTCAGGGGACACAGTTATGAAGAGAGGATGAGCAGGTTGGGACTTTCCTCAGTGAAGTTTAAGAGAATGAGAGATGATCAGATAGGGGTGCCTTCATGCACACTAGCCTCCCCAACATTGAGAAGATCTTCAAAAGGCGATGCCTCAAACGGATACCATCCATTATTAAGGACCCCGAACACCCAGGCCAAGCTCTCTTTTCATTAGTACTATCAGAGAGAAAGTACAGGAGCTTAAAGACACACACTCAATATGTTAGGAACAGCTTCATCCCCCCACCATAAGATTACTGAATGGACAATAAATCAAATCAGGAAAACTACAGGAAATCTCAGAGGGAGGAGAAGATGGCGGCGCGATGCAGTGCGCGCGGCCATTCCGAATGAATATCGATATGTGTAACTTGGGGTGGTGCACAATCCGGATTTGATAGAGACAGCCGTGAAAAGCGCAGAGGAACATCTGGAGTAGCTTCTGAAATGCCTGCTTCGCTTCGCTGCCGCTGCTACTGTGCGATTGAGAATCTCCAGAGACGAAGGCCCCAAATCCTCGGCTTTGTGTATCGCCTGTTGCCGGGGCTGGGGTCGAAGCACTCGGCAGAGATGGTGCTTGGTGCTCGGTGTCGGAGAGCTGGTCGGAGGCTCGGAGTTTTTCGGACGGACTCGGAGTCGGACTGTGGTCAGATGCTTCCAGGATGCTGCACCAGCAAGTTGGCGGCGCTGGAGGCTTACCGTCTGCGTGAGATGATGGGACTTTAGGGAGACTTTGAGACTTTTACTGTGCCATGGTCTGTTCTTATCAAATTACGGTATAGCTTTGCACTGTTGTAACTATATGTTATAATTATGTGTTTTTTGTTAGTTTTTAAATCAGTTTGTCATGTATTTTCGTGATATCATTCTGGAAAAACATTTTAACATTTCTTAATGCATGCATTACTAAATGACAATAAAAGGGGACTGCGTGTCCTCATAATCATCATACCTTACTATTTTGTTCTCTTTTTGCACTGCTTGCATAATATATTTTTAATTTATTTCTTATAGTAATTTAGTGTAATTTTATGTTTTGCACTGTACTGCTGCCATGAAAAAAATTTCATGACATATGTCAGTATTAATAAATCTGATTCTGAGAGGTGTATGCAACCTTGACGGTATAGACAGGGTTGATGTGCACAGTCTTTAACCATGGGTTGAGGAATCAAGAACTGTAGGGCACAGGTTTAAGGTGAGGTGGAGAGATTTAATAGGAACTTGGGAGGTAACTTTACTTGGGAGGTAACTTTTTCAGCTAGAGAGCGGTCAGTATATGGAACGAGCTGACTGAGGCAGGTGCAACGATCGCACTTAGACATCTGCATTAGTTAGGGAAGGTTTAAAAGGGTATGGGCCAAATGGGGGATATGGAACTAATTTTGATGGGAATCTTGGATCAAAGACCCTGTTTCTTTGCTGTAAGACTCCATGGCATGGTGAGAGAATGGAATCCCCGCATAAGTAAGCAACAAGTCGAGAAACTGTAACACGTGTACAAGTTTCACATGGTTCATTGCTTTCATCTTTTTCTATCTGGTAATAGCCCTGTTATCATGTTAACCCAAATTGCTTCTTTTCAGTACTGCAAGAGGGCCGGTAATGAAGCAAACAGGACAGTTCATGCCTGATTGCTGCTGTTGCCAAGTTGCTCTTCAGTTGATTGTGATTGTTGATGAAGCATTCAGTCAGAAAAGAGATGGAATCTTTCTTTAACCCTTGCTGGGTTAACTGATGAATAAGATGACACTTGTCTAAATCTGAATTGGAAATTAAACCAATTTCAAGACTCAAGTCTCCAAAACGAGTCTTATACAGCACGGAAACAAGCTCTTCAGCCTGCTGATCTACACCAATTATCAGTGGAGCATCTAAACAAAACTCACACAGTCATACAGACAATGTGTAAACTTCATGTGTAAACTTAACAGCAGCAGAGTTCAAGATTGAACCTAGATCACTAGATCAGTGAGGCAGTGGATCTACCAGCCGTGCTGGTGTCACCCTCATGTTTAGTGAAGAAAGAATTTTCATCAGCAATATCTAACTCAGTAATGAACTGAGATTCAGAAGGAAGGATCTAATGCTTTTCCGACCTATATGACGAAAAAGCTCTTCTCAGGCTTCCAGCCAGGTAAAGGTATCGATTATAACCGACGTTTCGATGACAAACTCTGATGAAGATGGCAGAGCTTGTCTTTGAAATGTCGGTTATAATCGATAACTGTACCTGGCTAGAAGCCAGAGAAGAGTTTAGTCAAGATAGAGGAATGTTCGAAATGGACATTATACCTATATAAGTCTAATTTTTAATTGAAGACGAAACTGTACCACGTGTACAAATTTCACATGGTTCATTGCTTTCATCTTTTTCTATCTGATAATAGTCCTGTTATCTTGTTATCCAGATTTGGGAACAGCTTCTTTCCAACTGTGATAAGACTGCTGAACGGATCCTGACCCGGATCTGGGCCGTACCCTCCAAATATCCGGACCCGCCTCTCGGTTTTTTGCACTACCTTACTTTCCCTTTTCTATTTTCTATTTATGATTTATAATTTAAATTTTTACAATTTACTGTCGATGTGTACTCCAGGGAATGCGAAGTGCAGAATCAAATATCGCTGTGATGATTGTACGCCCTAGTATCAATTGTTTGGCGACAATAAAGTAAAGTAAAGATGGTGTTGAATTTAACTCCTTGATTATTGTCCTCACAGATCCTTAAAACTTTGGAGAGTCCCATCCAGAAATGACCCCCAAACGAGGGTGCCACAGTCCCGTAGTGGCTAGCGCAACACTATTACAGCTCAGGGCATTGCAGTTCAGATTTCGGCATTCTCTGTAAGCAAGTTTCTAAGTTCCTTCCAGTATGCATGTGCAGTGTCGCCCCCAGAGTCCAAAGACATACCGGTTAGTAGGTTAGTTGGTTATTCTAATTTGCCCTGTGATTCAGCTAGGGTTAAATTGGTGGATTTCTGGGTAGCGTAGCCTGCAGGGCCCCAAGGACCCATATAAATAAGAAATAAATATGATAGTCAAAGATCAACATCATTTCATTCAGTAATCTGACAAAGCAGATCTTTAAAGAAGTTCAAAGAATAATTTCCTCTGACCTGCTTCTTAAATTGCACCATCTTAACATTATTAACTGAACTCATCTTAAGCTTTGTTACATCATCAAAATCATGCACCTCTTTGTTCCATCAGGCTTCTAGTGCTTGCCGTCAGCAGACTTTTAAAAGCCAGGCATTTTATCCTCTCTCCTATTTCAAAGATAATATTAGCCTACACAGTGACCCCTGACAATCTCTCCAGAGACTGGGTTAGAAGGGTTATACAGTTTGTCTCAGTTGCTGCAGCAGCTTTCAGTGCTCATTACGAGTTTAATTTCATGAACTTGTTGCTTGAACTGGTGGTGATTCTGTAACCTTACAGCTTCAGTACTAGAGGTGTACCTCAGAGCTCCTTTGAAGCAGGCTGAGAAATCCAATGTCTTGAACAGCTTGCAGTCAGATAAGTACAACAGGATTTTTTTTTTCCCAAAACTACTGAAGTTTATTCGCACAAAAAGCAAGCATCAAGTACTTACAAGGCAGTGAACAAATTCAGATTAAAATATGATAATCAAGATCAGGGTTAATATTGCCGATATATGTCGTGAAATTTATTACTGTCTGTAAAACAGTCAATTCCCTGGAGGGCCCACTGTTCCCAGAAGGCCTCTACTGTACCCATGGTGATCGCATGCACACTCTCGAAGGACAGCCGGGCACAAAAGTATTCCCAGAAGAGGCAGTCAGCCCGGGCATAGCTCTTGACTGCCTACTGCCTGGATCCATGAATGGCCATCTCGGCCAGGCCCAGGAGGTCCTCAGAGTGATCTGCCCCCTTCCGTACTGAGTGCCCATACCTCAGGAGTGTGGGTCTGAAATGCAACCAAGCCCTGAGGAGCAGCCCCTTCATATATTCAAACAGGGGCTACAGCCTCCCTCATTCCATATAAACTCCTCTGGGCCACAGAATGGACAGGTGGATTAACTCACTGTGAATCAAAACTGTCCCAAAATGGGTAGAGAATAAAGGGATATAGAGATTGTGTAGGTAAGATAGATTAGTTATGTTAGGCATTTGATTATGAGTTTAATTTATTTGGCATAGAATCATGACAAAGGACCTATTTTGGTGCTGTACTGTCCTACGTTGCATCTTCTATGTTTAAAAACTCCATCATAGCATAGCAGGTACATAATCAAAGACCACTCCCACCCTAGATATTCTCCCTCCTCCCTCCTTCCATTGGGTAATAGAAACAACGGCCTGAAAGCTAGGCCTGAAACCAGGCTGAAGCACAGCTTCTGTCTTGCTGTTATAAGACTACTGAATGGACCTCTCAATCTACCTTCCCACAAGCTTGCACCTCATTGTCTATCTGCACTGTGCTTTCTCTGAACTGTAACACGATATTCCAAATTCTCTTCTGGCTTTTCCCTTGTACTACGTTGTGGCACTGATGTGATGAGGTGACCTGTACAGATGCCATGCAAAATAAAGTTTTTGACTATACTTCAAAACATTTGATAATAATAAATCTATTGCCAATGCTTATACTTCTATTATCTGTGGCATTTGCTTGATGTTAATAACAATACGGAGACAAGATCCAGACACAACTCTCCACCAACAATACAGGCAGCTTATGGTTAGGTCTGCACACCATCGCAGAGTTCAACGGTAAACGCAGTGGTGTTTCCAACATCACTGCCTCTCTCCCAGGTGAGCTAAATCTCTTTCACACTTGGTTCAATGTCACCTCCACTGAGCCCCTGAGGAAAGCTGCCGAACAGACTTGCAGCTTGGTCATCTCTGAGGCTGAAGCACGCAGGTGTTTCCAACGAGTGGACAGACACAAGCCTGCGGGACCGGACGGCATCCCAGGACGAGTACTCAGGATGTGCGCGGCACAACTGGCAGGTGTGTTTACAGACATTTTTAATCTCTCCCTCTCCCAGTGTAGAGTGCCCTCCTGTTTCAAAACATCCACCATCGTTCCTGTACCTAAAAAGACCAAGGTAACATGTCTGAATGACTGGCGTCCCATCACACTCACCTCAATAATAAGCAAATGCTTTGAGGGGCTGGTCAAGAACTACATCTGCAGCTTGCTACCACCCACGCTGGACTCCCTGAAATTCACCTACCGACGCAACTAATCGACAGATGATGCAACAGCCACAGTTCTACACACCCTCCTTACAAATCTGGAGAAGAAGGACACTTATCTGAGAATGCTGCTCTTGAACTGCAGTTCAGCATTGGACACCATAATTCCTTCCAGGCTCGACAAGATGCTCAGAGATCTCGGCCTTCACCTTGTCTTGTGTAGCTGGATCCTGGACTTCCTGTCGGATCGTCTGCAGGTGGTAAGAGTGGGTTCCCTCACCTCTGCCCCTCTGACCCTCAACACAGGTTCCCCCACGGCTGTGTACTAAGCCCCCCTCCTTCACACTCTGTATACCCACGGCTGTGTCACCACTCACAGCTCCAATCTGCTAATTAAATTTGCAGATGATACTACACTGAATAGCCTAATCTCAAGCCTACAGAGAAGTCATCACCCTGACAGTGGTGTCAAGAAAACAACCTCTCCCTCAATGTTGCAAAAACAAAGGAGTTGGTTGTGGACTACAGGAGGAATGGAGACAGATTAATGCTTATTGACATCAATGGATCTGGGGTTGAGAGGGTGAACAGCTTTAAGTACCTCAGCATTTACGTGGTCTGCAAATACTGACTGTGTGGTGAAAAAGGCACAACAGTCCGTCTTTCAACTCAGATGGTTGAAGAAGCACTGCTCTGATCTGAACAAGCCTGCTTGCAGCTCCAGTACTGCACCACATGCGAGTTGGAGGTATGGTCAGGGCAATAAGTACTACCTTCGAAGATGGTGCTCATTCCTTAAGAACTCTTACAATTTATAGGCCGCTAATTGAGGCCTCTGTTGGTCGGGGTCATTCATGGACATTGCATCCCATCTGTCTATGTGATACATAAGCCAGGGCAGTACAATATGGAGGGCAAGCTGTTGTCCATGTAGCAGACTCCTCTTCTCTGTGGAGCTGATGAATCCAAAGGAACAACAGAGACTGGTACAGTTTGGCACCAACAGCATCACAGAAATTGCCAGTCAGCATTGAGTTCACCATCAATCTCCACTGGGACTCTAGCTCTGGGTTTACTCGCAAAGCTGACCCATGAGTGGGTATAAATGTGAGGCAGAGTAAGTTTGAAATCAGAGTTTTCCTTCTCCTACATGAGCTGTCAGCCTTATCTGCCTAAAGCGACTGGTTTTAAGGCAGCACTGACCTGCTTTTGCCCTTTCTCCTGTCAGTATAAACATTCCTCTGGGCTAGTAGCTAATCCACACATGAAGGCCAGGAGCTGGACTCGGTTGTCAGAGGCTATTTGAGATGCACACCATTGGGAGCATTCAATAGGCAGTGGGTGCTTATCCCCACTACCACCCCCAGCAATAACAACCTTAAGGAACTGCCACCAAATGATTATCTTACAGTTTGAACTACAAATTGGTTCAACTGAGAATTAGCAAACTTGTGGCTGCTACAAAGATACTTTGAGGTGAAATACATTAGCCAGAGAGCAGAAGAATCAGTCATGCATTATTCACATTGTTCGTCTAGTTAGCTGCCACACGATAGGTCCTGTCTCCAAAACCCCTCATCTCCTGAAGGCAAATATAATGGACTGATTTTCTTCCCTTCTCAAGGCAGCATATCGGGATTGAAAGCAAATACTAGCTTTGGGAGAGACATAGTGCAGAAATAATAAAGCTGAAGTACATAGTGCCTCAAACATCGCACGAAACAGGATAATCGTCAATCTGTCGGCACCAGGCTTGAGAGTATCTGTACCTAGGAAGGGAACGAATTAAAAGTGTAGAATAAGCAGTTATATAAGCAATCTAGATGATGCTTTGGGGTAAGCAAAATCTTTTTAGTAACTTTCCTGAAAATTTAAATTAACTGGATGGAATCACGACAGAGCAGATTGCCATCGCTCCATGGAAAGAATGAAAAACGCTATTCCCATGAAGTAGAAGCAAAAATCAAAAACCTGCAAAAGCCTGAAGCCACCCAGAAGATCAGGCAGCATCTGTGGGGAGAGAGAAAGAGTCAAAGTCTCCAAACCAGTGCCTTTTGTATGAGAAGGGTGTGCAAAACAGTTGTGTTTCAAAACATATAGAGGGAGGGGTGAAGAGAATAGAAGAATTTTCTGTGCTGGAGTGCAGACCAAAGTTGTCAATGTAACCATTATTTTAAAACAAGTATTATTTAATTTTAATAAACCATTATTTTAAGGAAAGAAGTAATGCTTTGAACAGAAAAATAAGCTATTTATGTGATGAGAGGGAGAAACAAATGACTGATTATCTGAAACTGTTAGGTTGATGGATGCAGTGCTGAAGACTACTCAGATGCTAATATCAAAGACACAGATTAGTTTGAAAAAGGATCTAGTGTTTTCCTAGCACACTTGGTGAATAAACTCTCCCGGGCTTTCAGCCGGGTGAAGATGGCAGAGTTTGTCATCAAAACATCGGTTATTAAAATACCCAGGTAGAAGCCCGAGAAAAGTTTAAAGATTAGTTTACTGCCATTCCTCTTCCCCCTCCTCCCATAATTAGAAGATAGGGCAAAAGAACAGCCTCTATCGCATTGTTGTAAGTCAATTGAATAGACCTCTTGTATGATAGGATGGACTCTTGACCTCACAATCTACCTCTTAATGGCTTTGAAACCTAGTGTCTGCCTATACTGCATTTTCTCTATAACCATAACACCATATTCTGCATTCTGTAATTGCTTTTCCCTTTTTTTGCTCTTTACCTGTGCCCATGGCAATTCATAGTCATAGTCATAGTCATGGTCATAGTCATACTTTATTGATCCCGGGGGAAATTGGTTTTCATTACAGTTGCACCATAAATAATAAATAGTAATAGAACCATAAATAGTTAAATAGTAATACGTAAATTATGAAGTAAGTCCAGGACCAGCCTATTGGCTCAGAGTGTCAGACCCTCAAAGGGAGGAGTTGTAAAGTTTGATGGTCACAGTCAGGAATGACTTCCTATAACGCTCTGTGTTGCATCTCGGTGGAATGAGTCTCTGGCTGAATGTACTGCTGTGCCCACCCAGTACATTATTTAGTGGATGGGAGACATTGACCATGATGGCAGGCAACTTAGACAGCATCCTCTTTTCAGACACCACTGTGAGAGAGTTCAGTTCCATCCCCACAACATCACTGGCCTTACGGATGAGTTTGTTGATTCTGTTAGTGTCTGCTACCCTCAGCCTGCTGCCCCAGCACACAACAGCAAACATGATAGCACTGGCCACCACAGACTCGTAGAATATCCTCAGCATCGTCTGGCAGATGTTAAAGGACCTCAGTCTCCTCAGGAAATAGAGGTGGCTCTGACCCTTCTTGTAGACAGCCTCAGTGTTCTTTGATCTGTCCAGTTTATTGTCAATTCGTATCCGCAGGTATTTGTAATCCTCCACCATGTCCACACTGACCCCCTGGATGGAAACGGGGGTCACCCGTACCTTAGCTCTCCTCAGGTCTACCACCCGCTCCTTGGTCTTTCTCACATTAAGCTGCAGATAATTCTGCCCACACCATGTGACAAAGATCTTAATTCATGAGAATGACCACAGCCTGGGTGAGAAATGCTACCAGTTGCAATAATATACAAAGGACAGTGAAAATTAGCCATTCATTCAGAGACAACGTCATTGTCAACGAGAAGGCTGGCTCAGTAGATGTATTTATAAAACATAATATTCAGAAGAATGCTTTAAATCAGAGTGGTCAGGAAGGAGCTAATTGACCACTAAAGAGCTTACTGGGGAGCCTTGGTCCCTTCTCAAAGGATGTCAGCTAATACAGTGGATTTCTTAGATAAAAGGCATCCAGAGAAATACACAGTACATGTAAGTAGGAAGCTGGTTTCAGTAATGATGTGACAGTGTGCAGAGGCTTTTTTAAAATCTGCTTATTTATTTCAGGAGATATCCTATTTGTTGTAAAAATCATCTTGCAGGTTACTATTGATGGCAGAATGATGATATAACAATGTTACCTCAGCACTTTCTAAGTGTGCACAGCCTTATATTTAGGAATAGTTATTCACTCTACCAGTAAAAGCATCCTGGCCAGCTGAGCATCAAGGGCTTTGGTATAATGTTAAAACCATTCATCTTCGTGCATGAAAGTCTGCACTGTCTGTGATATTGCCTGCTTTAACGCAGAAACCATTTTTATAATGCAGCAAATCAGTCCAGAATGTAAATTAGACCTGGGAGTGAGATGAGGATTCAATGCTTATGAAATAATGTGGAATGCCATCAACCAGAGGTACAGCCAAGACGATTCCATGTCAGCTCACTCAAATTCCAGGCTGACACTCAGTGAGGTGGAGATATTGACAGACACCTCTGACATTTCTGGTAAATCTCAAAGATCCCAAGGCAATGCTTCAATGTGACAATTCTCTCTGGTTTATATTTGTCTCTCAACTTACTGTATCCCCAAAAGCAAGGTGTCGTTATCCCACTGATGGGAAACTTATGTGAGCCAGCTGCATGCAAAACAGTTGCTACATTTAGCACACAAACAGGCTTCCAAATTTCCAGCACTGCAGAATTACCTCACTGGCTAGGAAGACTTTTGAGAGATCTTGAATCACAAAATACTTGACATAAATGCAAGTTCTGTGCTTGTTTCAATTATATTATTCAGGAACAGATATTTATCTGTAAGGATTTCCGGCATCTGCAGATTTTCTCTCATTTAGAGATTTCAGAGTGTCAAGGTTTGGATGGGTCTGAAGTTACAAGTAGGCTCAACCAGGTAAGGTCCGCAGATTTCCCTCCTGAGGCTAATTAAAGTGAGAGGGGAAAGATTTAAAAGGGACCTGTGGGGCTATTTCTTCACACAAAGGGTATGTAGAAAGAGCTGCTGGGTAAGTGACTGCATTGATACAATTACAACATTTAAGGGACATTTGGATAATCATGTAGATAGGAAAAGTTGGGAAGGATATGGTCCAAATGTGGGCAAATAGGATGAGCCTATATGGATATCTTTTTTTTTAATTTTAGAGATACAATGTGGAAAAGGCTCCTCCCACCTACTGAGCTGCATCACCCAGCAACCCATCTATTTAACACTACCCTAATCGGGGACAATTTAGAATGACCAATTAACTTACTAACAAGTACGCCCTTGAACTGTGTGAGGAAACTGGAGCACCCAGAGGAAACCCATGTGGGAGAACGTACAAACTCCTTACAGACGTTGTCAGAATTGAAATCTGAACCCAGAACACCCTGAGCTATCACCATATAACCATATAACAACTACAACATGGAAACAGGCCATCTCGGCCCTTCTAGTCCATGCTCTCACCTAGTCCCACCGACCTGCACTCGGCCCATAACCCTCCATTCCTTTCCTGTCCATATAGCTGTCCAATTTAGATTATGAGGGCACGAAGTCCTCTTTAGCTTTAAATCACAACATCGAACCTGCCTCAACCACTTCTGCTGGAAGCTCATTCCACACAGCTACCACTCTCTGAGTAAAGAAGTTCCCCCTCATGTTACCCCTACACTTTTGCCCTTTAACTCTCAACTCATGTCCTCTTGTTTGAATCTCCCCCACTCTCAATGGAAAAAGCCTATACATGTCAACTCTATCCATCCCCCTCGTAATTTCAAATACTTCTATCAAGTCCCCCCTCAACCTTCTATGCTCCAAAAGAATAAAGACCCAACTTGTTCAACCTTTCTCTGTAACTTAGGAGATGAAACCAAGGTAACATTCTAGTAAATCTTCTCTGTACTCTCCATGTGAGATTCCACCTTCAGGGAACTATGCACCATTATTCCTAGATCCCTCTGTTCTACTGAAAAAGCTGTAAAAGTGTTTTGCGAATCACTATGCTATTGTGGCACGCAATGATGGGAAGGGATGGTGCTGCCTCTAGAAGATAGTATGGACAAGTTGGGCTGAAGGACTTGTTTCTATGCTGTATGACACTGTGGTAGCATTGAACCATGTGCTTCTAAATTGACAGTCACAACTACCCTAATTATTACATTCCATACTTATTTCAGTTCTTGTAATAAAATTCCACAGCTGCCTTGGACAGACTTGAACTTGTGTCTATGAATTACAGTCCAATAACTAAAACCCTACACAGCTGAGTGATTTTCAACTAGTTTCTGATTTCTGGCAACAACAGTGAAGTATTATGATTGTGAAAAAACATTTTAAAATACAATTGCAGGAAATACAGGGAACACTGAACAGGTCAGCAAGCATCTGTGGAAAGAGCAAGGATGAATATTTCAGGTCGAGCATCTAACAAAGGGTCAACAACCTTGAAGCGTATGCTGGCTAATCTGCTGTGTAGTTTTAGCGCAATTTGTACCAACCCTTTATTTTCACATAAACATAGTCATATGGAAGGCACAACAGAGTCATTACTTTCTTAGAAGTTTAAAGAGGTTTGACATGTCACCCAACACTCATGCATTTCTACAGATTGTACTGTTCAAAGCACCCTCAAGGTCTGGTACAGCAGTTTGTGTGTGTAGGAAAATAAGAAGCTGCAATGTGTTGTGGAATCAGCACAATACATCACAGGTATATCACTCCATGCCATCAGTAGTATGCACCTGAGGTATTGCCCCAAGAAGGCAGTTTCCATTAGCAAAGATCCCCACCACCCGGGCCATGTCATCTTCTTGCAACAAACATAGGGCAGGAGGTACAGAAGCAAAGATCCACGCCACCAGTATCAAGAACAACTACTTTCTTTCAACCGGTCAGTTCTTGAACCAACCTGTACAACCCAAATCACTACCTCAGTACAACAAAACAATAATCACTTTGAGCATTTTGCACTACAAAATGCAAAAGGGGTGCCATGGTAGTGTAGCTGATAGCAAAAAGCTATTACAGTAGCAGCAACCTGAGTT
Organism: Mobula birostris; assembly: GCF_030028105.1. Taxonomy (NCBI): domain Eukaryota; kingdom Metazoa; phylum Chordata; class Chondrichthyes; order Myliobatiformes; family Myliobatidae; genus Mobula; species Mobula birostris. Next base: position 19,031,823 of record NC_092371.1, on the reverse strand, counting down.
CAATTCTTTCCATTGTTTAATTTGATGTGAATCCTGCTTATCTGATGTTGAGCTCCTCAATGCTATTGAAAGCAAGTTTTTCATTGATCCTGTGCACACATGTACTTGTGCAGCAGACAATAAACTGGACTTTGACTTTATTTCTGCTCACTTTACATAATCATACAGGACTGTAGTATGACGGTCACAAGAAAGGCAGACTTCCATTCTCAAATTCATCCTCAGAGCTATTCCCAATCTGAAATACTTTTATCACCTCCATCCCCAACCCTTGTTCCCTGTTCCAGAAATTAACCTTAACTTCTTTCTCCTCTGTGCATTGCAAAGGTCTTTTATTCCTCTTCCATTCCAGAAAATTGTGTTTGCTTCTTCTCTTATGCTATGGCAAACTCTTCAAAGTATGATGCAAAGCTTAGTCAAAAATAACAACAACTGAAGCCCAACTAATGTTATTTTTCTGGTTTATATAACTACCTCTGTATCCATCTCTGTACAAATTTAGAGATTGTGCATATTTTTCAACATTCTAAACTTTTCCCAGTGGAGACAAAACCTCGTGTATAAACCTCATGCACCATCATTAAAATTGTACTATGTCTTTAATATTGCCTCTCCACACTTTTCCTACTAAGTTTCAGACTTTATTATATTAAAGTTTTTCTGCTGAATGAGCTCCATTACTGTCAACATTGACTTCTTTCTAGTTGTGGACCAATAGTAATTCTGAAATTGATCCCACCACTCTAATCCATGAATATACTAAAGAAAGGGCGATGCTACATTTACTATACACTTCCCTCCAATCAAAAAAAGTACTTGCCAGAATTCTTCCCTTGTCATCCTTTAACAGTTAATTATGGAGAAATAATGACCATCTTTCTTCCTCAAACCCACCCACCAGTCTCCATCTACTGTAGTGAATTCAGTTTTGGCTACCAACACATAGATGAGGTAGTAACCCTTTTGAAGCAACACAGGTGGATTGTTTCCAATATCAGGTGATGGAGACACTTGACGGGGTTGGATCATTCTTGGAATTGGTTTATTATTGTCACATGTAAGATACAGTGAAAGCTTCTCTTGCATACTGTTCATACAGATCAGATCATTACAAAGTGTGATGAGGCAGAACAATTAAAAACAATCTTGTGGCTCCATCAGTTTATTCGTATTTGATCTGAGGTTTTCACACATACCGATTAACAAAGGTTTCCTCATCCTGAAACCACTCACTTCTCAGAACTGACACTAATTATAGTCATAGTCATAGTCATACTTTATTGATCCTGGGGGAAATTGGTTTTCGTTACAGTTGCACCATAAATAATAAATAGTAATAGAACCATAAGTAGTTAAGTAGTAATATGTAAATTATGCCAGTAAATTATGAAATAAGTCCAGGACCAGCCTATCGGCTCAGGGTGTCTGACCCTCCAAGGGAGGAGTTGTAAAGTTTGATGGCCACAGGCAGGAATGACTTCCTATGACGCTCTGTGCTGCATCTCGGAGGAATGAGCCTCTGGCTGAATGTACTCCAGTGCCCACCCAGTACATTATGTAGTGGATGGAATTATCATAAGGTACATCAGAAAAAAAAACATCCTTCTCTTGCATTCATATTTTCACCAGCAACAGTGACAGTGTGGGGCTGGGGAACATCTGCAGGGCCTCGCTACCTGGAGCTGAGCTTGCAGAGGCAATACAAACTTCTCTGCCAAAATAAGGTCACAGAACATTGTGACTTGCCCTGAATGTTATTCTCACATTCAACTGTCCCTCAAACATACACCTCCAGAATTGAAAGACTGTGAGCCCTTGCACCCTCCACTCACAACGCCATGCTTTTTGTCCATCACTTGCACAGTAAATGGTCGAGCCACAGAGAGATCTAGAGGTGGAGGTTGTTACCCAAAAGTGGAGACAGGATGGAAGCGGATGTGTTTGGCACACCTGCCTTTACGGGGAGGGCACTGAGTACTGGAGTTGAAACGTCATGTTACAGTCAGCAGGAACAAGCTGGGCAGAAGGGCTGTTTCCACGCTGTGTCACTTTATAACTATTATTAACTCACTATACAATTTGTTGCTGATACTGCACTTGCAGTATTGTGTGCCTAGCTATAGGAAGAATGTGTTGGATTGAAGATAGTGGAGAAGATTCACCAGGTTGTTGCCTGGATTGGACTTTAATTATGTGGTGAGATTGTAAGGCTGAGACTGTTTTTCTTGGGGTGAAGGTGACTGAGGGGTGAACATATAGAGTGTACAACATTATGAGGAGCACAAGTAAAGTGAATGATGAGTGTTTTTCCTCAGGGTAATGGGGTCTACAACTAGAGGGTATAGGTGTAAGGTAAGATTTCACAACATATGCCAGTGATATTAAACTTGATTCTGACTCTGAGGGTAAATATTTAAAGCAGACCTGAGGGGCAATCTTTCACACAAAGTGGAGTGAGCATATGGAATGAACTGCCAAAGGAAGTGACAGTGGCTGATACAATTATGATGTTTAAAGATATTTGGACATTTACATAGATTGGAAGGGTTTATAATGATAAGGTACAAGCACAGGCAAATGGAACCAGCAGAGACGAGTTGGGCTGAAGGGCCTGTTTCTTTGCATTCTAGCTCTGTGACCCACGCACCACCCCACCCGACTCACCTCACTGCAGATAGCCACAAACTGTCCACTTGGGACTGAGCAGGCAGCAAACAACAATGTAATGAGGGGGAAGAAGGGTCCTACATATTCTTCTCTTCTCTCTCTTCCAGCATTCAGCCACATTGCAAGTCTCCTTCTATACATCTCGCCAGTCCCCCCATTTTTGTTCCTACAGAGCATATCCAAAGGGCCTCATACGTTCTGGTGGCTTAGCAGTTAGCACAACGCTGTTATAGCTTGGATGGTCAGAGTTCAGAGATCAATTCTAGTGCTGTCTGTAAGGAGTTTCTACATTCTCCCCATGAACACAGAAATTTCCTCCGGGTGCTCCGGATTTCTCCCACATTACAGAGATGTACTGGTTAGTAGGTAGATTGGTAATCTTAAATTGTCCTGTAATTAGGCTAAGGTAGGTTGCTGGGCAGTGCAGCTTGGAAAGTTGAAAGAGCCTGTTAGAATAGAACAGAACTTTATTGTCATTGCTCAAGACAAGATTACTCCAGTCTGTGCAAAACAGATATTTACATTGCATATGGTAAGACTTAATTTAAAATAAAAACTCCCCATATTTACATGCTACAAGTGACGGTGATAGTCCATAACACTCAGAGGCCATTGGCAAGCCAGGGTGTAGCATTATTCAGCTGCACAATGGTCCTCGAGAAGAAGCTGTTTGTCAGTTTAACTGTCTTGGCTGGGATGTTTCTTTATCTCTTACCAGATGGCATGACGTTGAACAGACATTGTCCAGGTTGGGATGGGTCCTTAATGGTGTTACGAGCATGCTGAGAGCTGTAGATTGTCTCCAAATCTGTTTTTTGAGTCCCAGTGATGTGCTGAGCCATCCTAATCTCCTGTTGGAGTGCTTCGTGATCTGTCCTGCTGCAGTATTGCTAGAGTATCACACTGCTATTCCATATGTCAGCGTACTCTCTATAGCACATCGATAAAAATTGGCCAGCAATGTTTGAGGCAGATTAGCTCTCCTTAAGCACCTCAGGTAGTGTAGTCACTGTTATGCTCTCCCTACTATGGAAGTTGTATTGATGGAGCAAAAGAGCTCCTTGCTGATATTCATCCACTTTCCACTACTTTTCAATTTATGAATAGTGGTGATTATTCAGGACCTCTTGTGTTTTCCTAAAGTCAATTATCATTTCTTTTGTCTTCATGTTATGATAGGTTACAGTTTCTGCACCAACGGGGCAGTTTCTGCTCCTCCTCCCTATATGCAGATTCATTATTGTTTGTGATTAGGCAAATCGCAATTGTGCCATCTGCAAACTTTCTTCAAATAAATGAAATAAATTTATTACTCACAATTATACCTGAAGTTTACCCTTCATGACAAGCAGCTGAAATCCTAGTCCATCCCCATCTTCCAATAGTTTCCTTGCTCTATGTCTCTGTGACTCTGCAACTATGTACTTCTGCAGATGGTGTAGGTTGACAGAACTTTTGAGATGCAAATTGTTTGGTTTTCCAGATAACCTTGAAATAACTTATTAGTGGAATGGAAAACTGAGAAAAGCCGACATTAAGTGTGCCTTCTACAAAATTTGACGTTACCAACATCCTATTCTTCGCAATTTTGGGTTGCTAGCTTGAAACAGGGCACTCTCATTACCTGATTTGTTACTTTATGCAAAAATGATATTTGATAAAAGGCTGAAAGGCACAGATGTCATGGAATGCCTGTAATATCTTCCATTCCAGCAGTGAATGATAGACCAGCAAATGGAAAGTAATTGACAGAGTACATCCTAAACATGACAGATCATTGACAGCAGATTTGAAAGGAAGAAAACGATAAACCAACACTGAGTTAACTGCTGTGTAAAGAGAACCATCTGAATCCAATAATTTGCTCTGAAGATTCCCAGAGATTTGAACTTAAATCTGACTACTCACCTATAAAACTATGAAGCTGAATTTTAGGAGGAAATTTAAATAACTGGATTTAGGGGTTAAGAATATAGCACCTCCGTTTCAAGAAGAAGAAGCAAAGCTAACTTTATATTGATGAATAATACAGATAGAGCTTAAGACCATAAGACCATAAGACAAAGGAGCAGAAGTAGGCCATTCGGCCCATCGAGTCTGCTCTGCCATTTTATCATGAGCTGATCCATTTTATCCAATTTAGTCCCACTGCCCCGCCTTCTCACCATAACCTTTGATGCCCTGGCTACTCAGATACCTATCAATCTCTGCCTTAAATACACCCAATGATTTGGCCTCCACTGCTGCCCGTGGCAACAAATTTCATAGGTTCACCATCCTCTTACTAAAAAAATTTTTTCGCATTTCTGTTCTGAAAGGGCGCCCTTCAATTCTGAAGTCATGCCCTCTCGTACTAGACTCCCCCATCATGGGAAACAACTTTGCCACATCCACTCTGTCCATGCCTTTTAACATTCGAAATGTTTCTATGAGGTCTCCCCTCATTCTTCTAAACTCCAAGGAATACAGTCCAAGAGCGGACAAACGTTCCTCATATGTTAACCCTCTCATTCCCGGAATCATTCTAGTGAATTTTCTCTGTACCCTCTCCAACGTCAGCACATCCTTTCTTGAATAAGGAGACCAAAACTGCCCACAGTACTCCAAGTGAGGTCTCACCAGCGCCTTATAGAGCCTCAAGATCACATCCCTGCTCCTATACTCTATTCCTCTAGAAATGAATGCCAACATTGCATTCGCCTTCTTCACTACCGACTCAACCTGGAGGTTAACTTTAAGGGAATCCTGTACGAGGACTCCCAAGTCCCGTTGCATCTCAGAACTTTGAATTCTTTCCCCATTTAAATAATAGACTGCCCGTTTATTTTTTCTGCAAAAGTGCATAACCATACACTTTCCAACATTGTACTTCATTTGCCACTTCTCTGCCCATTCTTCCAATCTATCCAAGTCTCTCTGCAGACTCTCCATTTCCTCAGCACTACCGGCCCCTCCACCTATCTTCGTATCGTCAGCAAACTTAGCCACAAAGCCATCTATTCCATAATCCAAATCGTTGATGTACAATGTAAAAAGAAGCGGCCCCAACACTGATCCCTGTGGAACACCACTGGTAACCGGCAGCCAACCAGAATAGGATCCCTTTATTCCCACTCTCTGTTTCCTGCTAATCAGCCAACGCTCTATCCACATATGTAACTTTCCTGTAATTCTATGGGCTCTTATCTTGTTAAGCAGCCTCATGTGTGGCACCTTGTCAAAGACCTTCTGAAAATCCAAATATACAACATCCACTGCATCTCACTTGTCTAGCCTACTGGTAATTTCCTCACAAAATTGTAATAGTTCTGTCAGACAGGATTTTCCTTTAAGGAATCCATGCTGAGTTCTGCCTATCTTGTCATATGCCTCCAGGTACTCTGTAACCTCATCCTTGACAATTGACTCCAACTTCCCAACCACTGACGTCAAGCTAACAGGTCTATAATTTCCTTTTTGCTTCCTTGCCCCCTTCTGAAATAGCGGAGTGACATTTGCAATCTTCCACTCTTCCGGAACCATGCCAGAATCTATCGACTTTTGAAAGATCATTGCTAATGCCTCCGCAATCTCCACAGCTACTTCCTTCAGAACACGAGGGTGCATTCCATCTGGTCCAGGAGATTTATCGACCTTTAGCCTATTCAGCTTCCTGAGTACTTTCTCTGTCGTAATTGTGACTGCGCACACTTCTCTTCCCTGCCACCCTTGAGTGTCTGGTATCCTGCTGTCTTCCTCAGTGAAGATTGATGCAAAATACTTGTTCAGTTCCTCTGCCATCTCCTCATCTCCCATTACAATTTCTCCAGTATCATTTTCTATCGGTCCTATATCTACTCTCACCTGTCTTTTACTCTTTATATACTTGAAAAACCTTTTAGTATCCTCTTTGATATTATTTGCTAGTTTCTTTTCATAGTTAATCTTTTCTCTCTTAATGACCTTCTTGGTTTCCTTTTGTAAGGTTTTAAAGACTTCCCAATCCTCTGTCTTCCCACTAATTTTTGCTTCCTTGTATGCCCTCTCCTTAGCTTTAACTTTGGCTTTGACTTCTCTTGTCAACTACGGTTGCATCCTTTTTCCACTTGAAAATTTCTTCTTTTTTGGAATATACCTGTCTTGCACATTCCTCATTTCTCGTATAAACTCCAGCCACTGCTGCTCTGTCGTCTTTCCCGCCAGTGTCTCTTTCCAGTCAACTTTGGCCAGTTCCTCTCTCATGCCACTGCAGTTTCCTTTACTCCACTGAAACACCGACACATCAGATTTCAGCTTCTCTTTTTCTAATTTCACAGTGAACTCAATCATGTTATGATCACTGCCTCCTAAAGGTTCCTTCACCTCAATCTCTCCGATCACCTCCGGTTCATTACACAATACCCAATCCAGTACAGCCGATCCCCTAGTGGGCTCAACAACAAGCTGTTCTAAAAAGTCATCTCGCAGACATTCTACAAATCCTCTCTCTTGAGATCCAGTGCCGACCTGATTTTTCCAATCTACTTGCATGTTAAAATCCCCCACAATTATCATAACACTGCCCTTCTGACAAGCCTTTTCTATTTTCAGTTGTAATTTGTAGTCCACATCCCTGCAGCTGTTTGGAGGCCTATAAATAACTGCCATCAGGGTCCTTTTACCCCTGCTATTCCTTAGCTCAACCCATAAAGATTCTGCACCTTCCGATCCTATATCACCTCTTTCTAATGATTTAATATCATTTCTTACCAATAAAGCCACGCCTCCCCCTCTGCCTACCTTCCTATCCTTCCGATACACCGTGTATCCTTGGACGTTCAGTTCCCAGAGACATGCATCCTTTAGCCAGGTCTCAGTGATGGCCACAATATCATACCTGCCAATCTGTAGCTGTACAACAAGATCATCCACCTTATTCCTTATGCTGCGTGCATTTAAATACAACACTTTAAGACCAGTATTTGATACTTTTTGCTTTGATTTCACTGCAACTTTATTGCACTGCAACTCATCCCAATGGCTACACATTTGCCCCAAGCGTATAATTCAGCTCAGAAATATGTTATGAACAGATAGGGAATAGAGGGGGATAAACCATGTGTACACAGGTGGGATTAGTTTAGATTGGCAACATGGTCGGCAGAGAACTGATGGGCGGAAGAGCCTGTTATTATGCTGTTCTAGGTCCTATGTTTGAAAATGGAATTATCAGATTTAAATTATTTATTGTGCAATACCATTTGCCTCTTAAATGCAACTTATATGAATGTTTATAGAAATAGTAAAAAGCTCCTTTTGTCTCTAAGCTTCCAGAGAGACGTATATACCAGTCTCAGCTCATCTTATGACATAGCTCTCAGGCATAAGGGTTCCACATAGCAAAGCTAACTGCAGCCCATGAAAATGGAGCAAAGAGTAAGCTGCTGGAAGAACTCAATGGGTCTAGCAGCATCGATGATGGCAAAAACATGTTTGACACTTTGGGATGAGACCCTGTATGCAGAAAGATGGCCCACTGGAAGATACTGTAGCTCAGGACACTTCTACATTTTGACTGCTGTATTGTTCCAGAGCAGTTCTGCAAACAAGACCTCCATCAACTTTTATACATGATATAGCGTTGTGCCTTGTACGGTCAGTTCCTGACTTCTCCATATATCTCCATCAGCTGTCACAGCTTGATTCATGTCTTTTGGTGCAAAAACTTACTCTTCCTTGTAATAGTATGCTTTCTCTTTGGGTTAACCCAATTCTTGCGGATATTTTTCATAACATTGACTGGGCTGTTATTTTCTATTTGTCTTTAGGCTCAGCCTTCGTTGGACTGCCTCTCCACTTCCTGCCACTTCTTCCATTGCTGCAGCTGATGTTCATTTTTCTGCAGCTAATAGGTCAGTCACCATGATGCCAGGTGTAATGTGCTGAGAGTAGTCCAACAATAGTCTGATGCTAGCATGGTTCCAGACCATGACTTCCTGGGTCTATTATTGGATACTTCACATCTCCATTGGAAGCATTTGTCTCAATGGCGGGTAGAGTTTTGGATTCCGGCTGTTAAGGAGCTTGGTACAGAATATTACCGTGGCCACTGGGAAGAAACAGCTCTGTCACAGACACTTCCGCACTGACAAATTCACAAAAGGCCAAGCAAGTCCTCCTACAAACCCATTACTATAATTGGATTAGTTACTAGAACAGAGTGGATGTAGCTGTGTCTGACTACAGACGCTTCAGTGATTGAGTGCAATGAGTATTCATATCAACAATTGTAACTATATGCTTGAAGAGGTAAAACAAGGAAGTGCAACAACTGCTTGCAATAGTGTGGCAGAAGTGAACTAAATGAAGGAACAACTTATAACACCGATTTTCACATAAGCATCTCCAACACTGTATGTAGGAACAACATATAAAGCACACAGTTCCAAGGGCAAAAATATTCATCTGATGTAAGAACACAGATCAGTAAACACATAAGACAGGTGTGTGTCTATCTATGTCTATGCAAACACTATAGAGTGTTCCAAATGACACCCATGGCTAGTGGCGTAGATTAGAGAGTATGAGATATAGGACAGGTTTTTTTTTAATTATGAGAGGCATAGTTAGGATAGACAGTCAGGGATTGCTGTTGGTGACCTTGCTTATTGTAATAAAGAAGTGTTCAATGAGGGTAAGGCAATAGACATTCTCAACGTGGAATTTAGAAAGATATTTAACAAAATCCCTCATGGCAAGTTGATTCAGAAAATAAAGATGCATGGAATTTAGAATACACCGTGAGTTTGAATTCAGAACTAATTTATCAGTAGAAGATTAGCAGTTATTCCGGGTGATGTCTGTGAATACCGGTGTCCTGCAAGGACTGGTGTTGGAACCTCTCTTGTGTGTAATATATTAATGACTTGGATGAAAATGTAGATAGGAGGATTAGCAAGTTTATGAATGACATCAAGATTGGTGGAGTTGTGGATGGTGCAAAGGACAATCAAAGAATACAGAGAAATATAGATCAGATACAGACACGGGCAGACAAGTGGCAGACGGAGTTTAATCTGGACGCGTGAGGTGTTGTACTTTGGAAAGTCAAATGAAAGGAGAAAGTACATAGTTAATGGAAGCTGTCTTAATAGCATTGATATGAAGTGGGATCTTGTGGTCAAAGTCCATAGTTCACTGAAGTGGATAAGGTAATAAGGAAAGCAAATGGCATGCTTGCCTTCATAGGTAGGGGTAGGGGTGTGGGGTATAACAGTAAGGAAGTCATGCTGCAGCCACATAACATTTTATTCAGATCACACTTGGAATAATGTGTGCAGTTTGATTGCTCCATTATAGGAAGTATGTGGAGACTACAGAGAGGATGCAGAGGAGGCTTACTAGGATGCTGACTGGATTAAAGAGTATGGCATTGTTGTTAATTATGAGAGGCATAGCTTATATAGGCAGTCAAAATCATATTTTGCTGCATCTTCAGCGCAGAGCTAAGTCCCCCGGAAGCATCAACAACGTGCCTTCACTGGGTAGCAAATGCTCGGCCTCTCTGTTCCATGCACCAACACAGATGACCTCACCACGTTTAAATCCGTCTGTTATGGTCTGGCTCACTCGCTCAGCTTTCTCATATCCCTCTTGCAACCTTTATATCATTCTCCCTGCCCTCAATCCCACTACATTTTGTATTATCAGCAAACACAGAAATATGACATTTGGTCTGCTCAGCCAAATCATTGATGCAGAATGGCCAAGGCCCAAGCATTGATCCCTGTGGTACAACATTAGTGACAGCCTGGCAACCTGTTTATTCATCACCATCTGTCAAACATTCTCAATCTATAACAGTATATTACTCCCATTTCTATGTGTTCTAACCTTTTTTACCATCTATTTGTGTGAGACCTGACTGAAAAACATCTGGAAATCCAAATCGATCACACCCTCTGGTTTCTTCTTATCTATTCTATTCACACATACTCAAAAAACTCTAGCAGATCAGTGAGCTTTGATTTCCTCATCATATATCCTTATTAACTCACTCAATCCTATTAATTTGCTATTTTGATCTTTGGTGTAGATTCCATTATCTTTATTACCCTAGCGTGCACAGAGCTATAGAGTTATTCAGCATCAAAACAACCCTTTAGCCCTACATGTTCATGCCAACCAAGTTGCCTACTGGAGCTAGTCCCATTTGCCTGTATTTGGTCCATAACCCTCTACACACATACTATATATATCCGAATGCTGCAATTGTGCCATCTTCTATCACTTCCTCTACCAGTTTCTTCCACAGACCCACCATACTTTGAGTGAAAAATTGCCCCTCAGATCCCTTTGAACCTTCCACATCTTACCTTAAATCTATACCTTAGTTTTAAACTCTCCTACCCTGGGGAAACAACTGCCACCATTCACCTTAACTATGTCCCTCATTATTTGATATACATTTCTAAGGTCGCACTTCAACTGCCTACAGGAAAAAAAGTAAGTTACAGTCTACTTAGTCTCTCCTTTAACTCAAGCCATCCAATCCTGTGTATCTTTACTTCATCTTTTCCCACTTAATGATATCCTTCCAATCAAAAGACAACCAGAACTGTACACAGAAGTGTGGTCTCAGCAATATTTTATGTAAATATAATCTGACGTCCCACTCCCTGTCTTTAGTGCCCAGACCGATGAAGGCAGACATGCTAAATACATCCTTCACTACCCTATTTACTTGTGTTGCCACTTTCAGGGAACTATGTACACATATCCCTGGAACCCTCTCTTCTACAATACACTGTAGGGTCCTGCCATTTACTGTTTAAGCCCTGTCCTGGATTGATTTAACAAAATGCAACACCTTATACTTGCCCCAGTTGAATTCTATTTTTACTTCCTTGCCCACTTACCAATTTTATCAAGATCCTGTTGTAAGTTTAGAAAAACTTCTTCAATGTCCATCACACCACCAATTTCCAACAGAGATATAACAGCACATATCATTCAGAGGTGACCAGCCAGCACTCATTGAGCTGGTCCTAATGCCGATACATTCTTCTCAGTTTTAGAAGAGGCTCAAACCAGCCAGTGTTAATTGAAACACTTCTGGCACCACTTAATGAGAGGTACTTTGTAGCTTCAAATAATACTGGAGCTGAGGTTGTTCCTGCAGATGAGACCAGGCACCACACCAGCAAGTAAAGTCACTGCTCCTCAAATTCTGCTCATGCTCACTTGATGTGGAAGGACAAATGGAACAGAGCCAAGGTATTTACTCATGAAGTTTGTGACTGTGAGAAATGGCAGCTCAGTCTGCAATCCCTTACAAGTTGCATCAGCTTACAGGTTGCTGAAGGAAATTGTATAGGAGAGAACAATTACTGGAATGCAACAATTCTCTGTTGGTCTCATTTTCCACAGAATTCTTAAGAAACAACTAGTTAAGTCCCCAACAATCTTCCCAATTGTAACACATCTTTACATCTTCAAGGTGTCCAAAAACTATACCATGAATTATCTCAGAACTTTCATCACCTATGTTATGTAGCAACGTCTGGCCACACAAACAACAAGCAGATTGGATTATATATTTTTCTGTGATAAAGGTCAATGTCCCAGTGCCAGATCCAGTGGGTAACTTCCCCAGCATTAGTTCTCAGGAATTGACTCAAATTCCTGATCTGTCACTGGCTCCTGAAGGAATTCAACATCAGGACAGCAGGGAAAGGGATGCCAAGTTGCTGGAAGAGGAGGCTACGTGAATATCCTAAACACAAGAAATTCTGCAGATGCTGGAAATCCAGAGTAACACAATAAGTCTGCTCTGCTATTCCATCATGGCTGAATTATTATCCCTCTCCATGCCATTCTCCCACCTTCCCCCCATAATCTTTGATGCCATGACTAATCAAGAACCTATCAACCTCCACTTCAAATATACTCAATGACTTGGCCTTTACAGCCATCCATGGCAATGAATTCTACAGATTCTCCATCATTTGGTTAAATAAATTCCTCCACATTTCTGTTCTAAATGGACATTCCGATATTCTGACAATGTGTACGCTGGTCCTAGAGTCACCAATGACAAGAACCATCCTCTCCACCAATGACAGGAACCATCATCCTATCTAGCTAATCAACATTCAATAGGATTCACTTAGATGCTCCCTCAGTCTTCTAAGCTCCAATGAGTACAGGCCCAGAATCCTCATATGTTAATCCTGTCCTTCGCCGAATCATTCTTGTGAAATTCCTCTGGACCCTCTCCAACGCCTGCTTATCATTTTGTTGATAAGGAGCCCAAAACTGCTTATAATACTCCAAGTGTTGTTTGACCAATGCCTTATAAAGCCTCAGCCTGATATCCTTACTCATATATTTTAATTCTCTCTAAATGAATACTAACATTGCATTTGCCTTCCTTACACTGACTCAACCTGCATGTTAACCTTTAGGGAATCCTGCACATGGACTCCCTAGCCCTTTATCAGCTCTGATTTTTGAATTTTCTCCACATTTAGAAAAGATTCTATGTTTTTATTCCTTCTATCAAAGTGCAAGACTATACACTTGCCTACACTATATTCCATCTGCCATTTCCTTGCCCATACTCACAATCTTTCTAAGTCCTTCTGTAGACTTTCTGCTTCTTCAACGCTACCTGCAAATCTACCTACTTTCATATAATCCACCACTTGGCCACAAAGTCATCAAGTCCATCATCCAAATCACTGACATATAACATGAAAAGTACTGACTCCTGCGGACCACATCATTGGCAGCCAAAGAGAAAAGATCCCCTTTATTCCCACTCTTTGCCTCCTGCCAGTCAGCCAATCTTCTATCCATTCAACTATCTTTCCTGCAATACCATAGACTCTTATCTTGTTAAGCAGGCTCAAAAGCTGTCTTAAGGAAACCATGCTGACTTTGACCTGGTTTATTATGTGCCTCCAAGTATCCCAAAACTTCATCCTTAATAATGGACTGCAACACCTTCCCAACCACTGATGTCAAGCTAACGTGCATATAAATTCCTTTCTTCTGCCTCCTTCACTTTTTAAAGAGTGGAATGACATCTGCAATTTGCTGCTCCTCTGGAATTGTTCCAGAATCTAGTGATTCCACCATCCCTTCAGAATTCTGGGGTATAGTCCAAACTTTAATTACTGAAGGACGCTCGACAGCTATGGAAGGGCTTGATTGCTATCAACTCCTATAAATTGAAACCAAGTGACATAGGTCTCAGAAAGGCTTCACTCCCAGATGAGCTCAATGCCTTTAATGGTCATTCTGACCATCGAAACAAGGAAGTACCTTCCTGACCTCCCACAGTCCCCAATGAATCTATGATTTTAGTCTTTGAGGCCAACATTGGAACATCCTTCAGGTGGGTGAACATACAGAGAGCATCCAGCCCAGATGGGGTACCAGGCTAAGTACTAAAAAGCTGTGCTGATCAATTGGCTGGAGTATTCACTGAGTATTTATCTTTACCTGCTTGCTTCAGTAGTCTGATGTACCTAACTGCTTCAAGCAGGTTTCAATTATACCAGTGCCTAAGAAGAATGTGGTAAACTGCCTTAATGATTATCGTCCAGTAGCACTTACATCCACTGTGATGAAGTGCTTTGAGAAGAAGTTTGTGATGAAACATATTAACTCCTGTCTGAAAAGCAACTTGGATCCACTTAAATTTGCCTTCTGTCACAATAGGTCAACTACAGATGCCATCTCATTAGCTTTTCACTCAATCCTTGAACATTTGGACAATGAAGGTGCATACATCAGGACGCTCTTTATTGACTACAGCTTGGCATTAAATACTACCATTCCCTCAGGTCCTAGCCCTCAATACCTCTTTGTGCAACTGGGTGTTCAATTTTCTCACTTGCAAACCCCAATCAATTTGGGATTGGAAACAATATCACCTTCACAATCTACTGGTGTTTAGTATTGTGGCTTTCTGATGATTTACATAGATGTTGCGGCATAGCTCTATTTTTTAATTCTATTGTGTCGTGACTTTGGGATGACAGCAGTTGTAGATATTACTATCAGGATAATGTTCCTATTCATGTTCATGTTCAATTTCCTCTTTTAATTCAGCATATTTCTGGTGTTTTTCACTTATTAATTACTGCAAGGCATGTGTGGTTGGAATATCTATTAAATAAGTTGTTCTTACTTGTTTATCCTGTATTATTGTATCTGGATCATTATTCTTGATTGTTCTATCCTTATTAACGGATTGGTCATAATATAATTTTGATATTCTGACTCTAAAACTGGATCAGGCTTGTATTTATAGTAAGGCATGATTTCATTTATTATTATTATTATTACTACGACTAATATTAATAATTCTGTTCTCTCTTGCTATGATAAGAACATAAGGAATAGGAGCAGGAGTAGGCC
This sequence comes from Mobula birostris, assembly GCF_030028105.1. Lineage (NCBI taxonomy): Eukaryota > Metazoa > Chordata > Chondrichthyes > Myliobatiformes > Myliobatidae > Mobula > Mobula birostris. The sequence continues at coordinate 19,016,769 of NC_092371.1, read as the reverse complement.
ATCTGGCCCATCGAGCCTGCTCTGCCATTCAATAAGATCATGGCTGATCTGGCCATGGACTCATCTCCACCTACTTGCCTTTTCCCCCAACCTTTAATTCCCCTACTATACAAAAATCTATCCAACCTTGTCTTAAATATATTTACTGAGGTAGCCTCCACTGCTTCATTGGGCCAAGAATTCCACAGATCCACAGAATCCACAGCTTTTTGAATTTGCACAGTTTATTGTTCCTTTCTACGCTTTAGTTGTTGTCTGTCCTATTGGGTGCAGTCTCTCATTGATTCTCTTGTGTTTTTTGTATTTGCTGTGATTGCCTGCAAGAAACTGAAATTCAGGATTTTATCTGGTGACATGTATATATTTTGATAATAAATTTACTTTGAAATTGAGGATTCTACATCTTCCAAATCTATGAGATATGTCAACTAGTGGAGTGGTGTCGCAGCAATAACATGGCACCCAATGTGAGTAAGATGAAATAGGGAGTCAAGATCTCTGCGGATCTAACCTGGTCCCAACATATCAATGCAGTTATAAAGAAGGCAAGACAGCGACTATACTTCATTACGAGTTTGAAGAGATTTGGTACATCAAGAAATACACTCAAAAACTTCTATAGATGTACTGTGGAGAGCATTCTGACAGGCTGCATCACTGTTTAGTATGGGGGGGGGGGGTTTACTGCACAGGACCGAAAGAAGCTGCAGAGGGTTGTAAACTTAGTCGTCTCCATCTTGTTTACTAGCCTACAAAGTACCCAGGACATCTTCAAGGAGCGGTGTCTCAGAAGAGCAGTGTCCATTATTAAAGGGTACCCAGGGCATGCTCTTTTCTCACAGTTACCATCAGGTAGGAGGTACAGAAGCCTGAAGGCACACACTCAGCGATTCAGGAACAACTTCTTCCCCTCTGCCATCCAATTTCTAAATGGACGTTGAACCCTTGGACACTACCTCACTTCTAAAAACTATTTCTGTTTTTTTGCACAGTTTTTAATCTATTCAATATATGTATACTATAAATGATTTATTTATTTATTTATTTCTTCTTCTATATTATGTATTGCATTGAACTCCTGCTGCTACATTATCAAATTTCATGACACATGCCGGTGATAGTAAACCTGATTCTGATTCTGACTCATTCCACAACCTGGTATGGAAGTTGTCCTGTCCAAGACCGGAAGAAGCTGCAGAAGATTGTGAACATAGCCCAGCACATCACACAAACCAATCTTCCGTCCTTGGACTCACCTTACACTGCACGTTGTCGGAGCAGTGCTGCCAGGATAATCAAGGACATGGCCCACCCAGCCAAAACAGTTTTCATCCCTCTTCCCTCCGGGAGAAGGCTCAGGAGCTTGAAGACTCGTACGGCCAGATTTGGGAACAGCTTCTTTCTAACTGTGATAGGACTGCTGGAGGGGTTCTGACCTGGATCTGGGCCGTACCCTCCAAATATCCGGACCTGCCTCTCGTTTTTTTTTGCACTATCTTACTTTCCCTTTTCTATTTTCTATTTATGATTTATAATTTAAATTTTTAATTTCTACTATCGATTTGTACTCCAGGGAGCACGAAGCGCAGAATCAAATATCGCTGTGATGATTGTACGCTCTAGTATCAATTGTTTGGCGACAATAAAGTAAAGTAACATTGGAAGCTGCTTTCGGAGCAACACACCACCCTGACTTCGACCTATGTCACTCTTCCTGAAGTATTTCTGCAGCAAAATCTTAGATCTCTCTCTCTCTCTCTCTCTCTCTCTCTCCCCCACCCCTCTCCCCCCTCCCCCCCACCTCACTGTTGTGAGCTTACCCATACCTTATAGACTGCATTAATTCAAGGTAAAGATTAAGATCATCCTTATCCACAACTCCTCCTCGCTGACAATCAACACGGGTGCACCTCAGTGCTTAGTCCACATTGCATTGAACTGCTGCTGCTGCTAAGTCAACAAATTTCACGTCACCTGCCGGTGATAATAAGCCTAATTCTGATTCTGAAGTGTACATCAAGATATCAAAACATACGTTCTATAAGTCTTTGGAATGTGGGAGGCAACTGGAGCACATGGAGGAAACCTACACAGTCATGGGAGGAACATACAGGCTGCCTACAGTCGACCCTCAGGAGATATAACTAGCTACAGCATAGAAACTCAGATGTACTTTGTTTCAGTTAGGATGTTGAGGGAAATAAGTATTATGTGGGAAACTGAAAAATTAGTTTCTCTTATTGATTCCCCTTCATTCAGAAGTCAATTACACGCCCAGATAAAAACCATTGTGTACACTCCAGACAGAAGACAGCTGATTGTAACAAAGGGGGGTGATTGAAGAAGGCAGCTCACCACCACCTTCTGAAGGCCAACCAGGGATGGGCAATTCAATTATGGCTCAGCCTGAGAAGCCCACATTGCTTGATGGAATATATATAAGAAAGAGCTTGTGATTTCCATATTTTATGCACACATGTACTGGAGCTCACAGGAGATGATGCTGATGGTTCTAAGTGGAGCTTCTGGCAATTAACCACTGTTTTACACCAGGAGAACTTATTATTCTTGTAAGATTGGTAATGGCATTCATCCAAAATCTACAGAAAATGACATGATGTCACATCCCATTCCCATTCTGATATGTCTATCCACAGCCTCCTCTACTGTAAAGATGAAGCCACACTCAGGTTGGAGGAACAACACCTCATATTCCGTCTGGGTAGCCTCCAACCTGATGGCATGAACATTGACTTCTCTAACTTCCGCTAATGACCCACCTCCCCCTTGTACCCCATCTGTTATTTATTTATATACACACATTCTTTTTCTCTCTCTCCTTTTTCTCCCTCTGTCCCTCTGACTATACCCCTTGCCCATCCTCTGGGTTTTTCCCCTCCTGCCCCCTTTTCTTTCTCCCTGGGCCTCCTGTCCCATGATCCTCTAATATCCCTTTTGCCAATCAACTGTCCAGATCTTGGCTCCATCCCTCCCCCTCCTGTCTTCTCCTATCATTTCGGATCTCCCCCTCCCCCTCCCACTTTCAAATCTCTTACTAGCCCTTCCTTCAGTTAGTCCTGGCGCAGGGTCTCGGCCTGAAACTTCAACTGTACCTCTTCCTAGAGATGCTTCCTGGCCTGCTGCATTCACCAGCAACTTTGATGTGTGTTGCTTGATGTCTTTATCTTATGTTTTTCTCTCAAAGAGAGAAAAGAAAGAATGGAAAGAAGAATGCAACCTGTACTCAGAAATTCACTGGAGATACAGTTTGAGGTACAGGTGAAGCCAAGATGCAAATAATATGGCCACGAGTATTTGTGTATGCTGTACTAGGGTAGGTTGTTACTGGTATTGTCCCCGAACTGAGAATTGAGGATTAAAATTTTTAAGCACTGAGTACTTACGAGGCATGCCTGTGTTGTTTGTCCAGCAAAAAGCTTCAAAATGAATTACCACAACAACCTAGAAATTATGAATTGGAAGCCCAGCAACAGCAAGAGATGGGGAGTACAAGTTTCCATTACTCCTTGTACAAATGGGACAATCTATCAAAGCACCCACAGCACAGCCTGGTGAGAGAAAGCAATACGAACCAGAGGGAGGCAGGATCAGAGCTGAAATTAAATCAGAGTCTGAAATGAACACTGTAATAAAACATTTCAAAAGTGCATCAAAACTGAAAATAAGAGGAGAAAGAAACAGTAAGTTTTGTTTGGTCTCAGCTTTCCCTCATTTAATTATAAATAATGAAACCATAAAAAGATTTGAAAGGAACTAAAAATAATTTCATTCTCCATAGCACTGCACAGAAGAATGGATAAATAGAAATTTGATGACCAAGAAAGGAAAGGACTTACAGCTCAGTAATATTACTATAAGACCTTAAGATATAAAAGAAGTTGGCCATTCAGTCCATCAAATCTGTTCTGCCAATTAATCATGTCTATTAGTTCAACTCCTGTCTCCTGCCTTATTCTGCAATCCTTAAATCCTAACCAATTCAGAAGCTTTCAATATCTCCCTTAAACACACCCCGTGACTTGGCCTCCATAGCCCTCTGTGGCAATGAATTCCATATACTCACCATCTCCAGCTGAAGGAATTCCTCCTCATCTCAGTCACTTAATACTGAGAATGCTCCTTCGTATCCTAGGCTGTCCTAGACTATTTAATATATAGAGACAGGGGTAACTGAAAATAAGGAAGCAGACGACCTCCTAACAGTTAAAAGTACAGGGGAAGCTTGGGATTCAAGATCCTTCTGTAAAGTGGTTACGCAAGTGGATTAGATGCTAAAGAAGGTGAATTGCATATTTGTCTTTATTCATAGTGATGTTGGGGATAAGAGTAGGCAACATTCTGTAGCTATATTAAACTTCAATCAGACTACATTTGGAACATTATGTTCAGCTCTGGTCACCCTATTATCAGAAGGACGTGGTGACTGTGGAAAGGGTGTGGAAGTGCTTTACCAGGACTAGAGTATACGAGCAAACTTTGGTTGTTTTTCCTAGAGTGAAAGTGGCTGAGTGGAGACCTGACAGAACTTTTAAAAATTATAATAGGCATCTGTAAGGTAGACTGTTAGAAACATTTCCCTGGGGTAGAAAAGTCTAATGCCAGAACGTGCATTTAATGCTAGAGAGGGGGAAGTTTAAAGGTGATGTTAGAGGGAAGTTTCTTAAACAAAGGGAGGCAGGTGCCTGAAATGGGTTACTAGAGGTAGCAGTGGAAGCAGGCAGTTTGTTGGGGCTTAAGAAGCTAATATACACAAGAATATGAAAGGAATGGAGGTACGTGGATGATACATGGCAAGAGGGCATTTAGTATAAATTGGCATCAAGATCAGCACAGCATCTTGGGTTGCATGGCCTGTCCAGTGCTGTACTGTTCCATGTAAATCGTGGCTATCACCTTCCCTTTGGAAGATCTTGTTAAATTGAGGATTTGGGAAGTGGGCTCAGAACTAACAAATTCTACAGGCTTGTGTGCTTCCACAATAAGGTGGGCCATTTTGAGATGGAGGATGCTGAAGCAGGGAGTGGTCCAAACTATCGGCTTCCCATCTTGATGTTAAAGATTGGAGATTTGAAACGTTGTGGCCAAGCACGACATGACAATGACGAGGGAACCATCCAATGATTTGTCAAGTAAACTGGTCAGAATTTTAAAATTATTCCATGCCAATGTTTAGCACACATCTATAAACCATATTATATTTTCAGATAATTGGCACTTGACAAAGTTAATAAATATCACTTGGCTAAACTCTGTGAAGTAACTGTGCATCACATGCACTGATCTCTTTGCTATATTACACAACATGCTCTTTCTCCACAGCCAGCAATGTGTAACTGTCTTTTTGTGATTCATGACCAAAGGCATGAATACAAATTGTAACTACCTTGGAGTTATGTTGTAGGTTGGAACAGATGCAATCAGGTTTTCATATAACAGGACTGACCGCAGTATCACTAACTTTGGTTGGACTAGGTAATAAATTATCCATATCAAGAGGCAGCTTGGGCTTTTTCTACATTATGTGGTTCTGATTGGAGATAATTTAGCATTAGTCAGCAAGCTCATCTTAACATTGTTTTGGATTAGCAATCAGGAAGTCATTGCAGTGAAGATGGTTGGAGAGAAAGAAAAATAATGGACCGAAGAAACATAGATTTTTTTTCTGCAGCTTTCTGGATCATACAAGTCATATCATTCTTGTGAGAAATGGTGCTTCAGTGTAACAAAAGATTTTTATGGCTCCAAAAGATTAATAAAGAAGAAAACACTTGTGTATCTGAATGAAAAGCAATACAATAGAATCAGACATAGATTTATGTTTTCTCTTTTTAGGTCATCAGAAATAATTTTAAATGCAATGACTTGCTTCTGTAGCATGAATCAACCCTGTATGTTGGAAAACACCGTAAGCCTCTGTATACAGAGCACGATCCCATAATGGATCCACGTGATAATGACTACATTTGATCAAAATGTAATGACTACAAAATGCCTTGTCCTGTCTGTTTCCTAAGTTAAAGGTAAAAAAAGAAACAAGTTGCTAAACTTTTTGTTGCCCACAATCGTTTGCTTAAAGACATAGACTCATAGAGAAATGCAGCACAGAAACAAGCTCTTTGGCACATCTGGTCCATAAAAAAACAATTTAAACTGCCTACACCCATCCATTTGTACAGGGACCATAGCCCTTCATACACTGACTATCCAAACTTCTCTTAAACGTTAAAATCAAGCTCACGTGCACCACTTGCACTGACAACTCATTCCACACTCTCACGACCCTCTGAGTGAAGAAGTTTCCCCTCATGTTCTCCCTAAATTTCTCACCTTCCACCCTTAAATCATGACCTCTGGTTCAAGTCCTACCCAACCTCAGCAGCAAAAGCCTGCTTGCATTTACCATGTCTATATCCCTCATAATTTTGTATATCTTTTTCAAATCTCCTTTCAATCTTCTACGTTCCAAAGAATACAGTCCTACCCTATTCAATTTTTCCGTGTAACTCAGGTCCTGCAGACCTGGCAGCATCCTTGTAAATTTTCTCTGTGCAATTTCAACATTGTTTACTTCTTTCCTGTATGTCGGTGACCAAAACTGCATACAATACTTCAACAACAGGAATTCTGCAGATGCTGGAAATTCAAGCAACACATATCACAGTTGTTGGTGAACGCAGCAGGCCAGGCAGCATCTCTAGGAAGAGGTACAGTCGACGTTTCAGGCCGAGACCCTTCGTCAGGACTAACTCAGGTGAAAATAAAGTGGTGGGAGCCAGGGAACTTAAAATCATCGAAAAGTTTAAGAGCGTGAGAAGTGTCACGAACATAGGTAGGGAGGGATTGAACAAGGGGGGATAAAAGTCCTGACGAAGGGTCTCGGCCTGAAACGTCGACTGTACTTCTTCCTAGAGATGCTGCCTGGCCTGTTGTGTTCACCAGCAACTTTGATGTGTTTTGCTACAATACTCCAAATTAGGCCTCACCAACGTTTTATACAATTTCAACATAATATCTGATCTTCTATGCTTGGCACATTGATTTATGAAGGCCAATATGCCAAAAACTTTCTTTACGACCCTATCTACCTGTGATGCCACTTTTAGTGAATTATGGACCTGTATTCCCAGATCCCTTTGTTCTATCACACTCCTCAGTGCCCTACCATTCACTTTGAAAGGCCTACCCTGGTTGGTCCTACAAAAGTGCAAAACCTCACACTTGTCTGCATTATATTTCATCTGCCACTTTTAGCCCATTTTTCCAGATGATAAAAATTCCTCTGCAAGGCATGATAGCTTTCCTCACTATCCACTACACCAACAATCTTGGTGTCATCGCAAATTTGCGGGTCCTCAGTTTCTCAACCACACTATCATCCAAATCATTTGATAAGATGACAAACAATAAGGGACCTAGCATTAATCCCTGCGGCACACCTCTAGTCACAGGCTTTCAGTCAGAGAGGTAACCCTCTTCTACCACTCTCTTGCTTCTCCCACAAAGCCAACGTCTAATCCAATCTACTGCCTCATCTTTAATGCCGAGTGACTGAGCCTTCTTGACCAGCCTCCCATGCAGGACCTTGTCAAGTGCCATATAAGCAATAGCCACTGCCTTGCCTTCATCCATTTTCCTGGGAACTTCCTCAAAAAAAACCATAAGATTCGTTAGGCATGATCTAGCACATGCAAAACCATACTGACTGTACTCAGTCAGTCCATGTCTTTCCAAATATTTGTATATCAGCCCCATAGGATAGCTTCCAATAACTTTCCCATAACTGATGTCAGTCTCGCCAGCCAATAATTTTCTGGTTTATGTTCAGAAACCATTTTAAAATAGCAGAACAACACTGGCTGTCTTCCAATCCTTTGGTACCTCCCCCGTCACAGAGGGTGCTTTCAATAGGAGGAGGAGAAGATGGTGGCGCGACGCAGTTTGCGCGGCCACTCCGGTGACTGATATCTGTTATCTGTCAAGTAGGGTGCCGTGCACAGTCCTGATTTGATGGAGACAGATGTGAGAGAACGGAGGAACATCTGGAGAAACTTCTGAAATGCCTTTTTCACTGCCGCTGTTACTGTGTGATCCGGAATCTCCAGGGGGAAGGCCCCGAGTCCTCTGCTTTGCTTGTGCTCGGCGGCCGGGACGGGGTCAAAGCACTGGGCAGAGATGGTGCTCGGTGCTCGGTGTCGAAGGGCTGGTCGGAGGCTCAAAGTTTTCGGATGGACTCAGAGTCGGCTGTAGTCGGGTGCTTCCAATGCATCGACAGTTGTAGGTGCCTGGAGGTTTATGGCAGAGAGAGTTTCTCCCTTCTGCCGCCTGCTATCGGGGACTATCGGGAGTCGATCGGAACTTTGAGATTTTTTTTTACCATCCCCATGGTCTGCTCTTTATCAAATTATGGTATTGCTTTGCACTGCTGTGGTCTTGTCAGTGTTAGTCTTTGGTTTGTCCTGGTTTTTTTGTGATATCACTCTGGAGGAATATTGTATCATTTCTTAATGCATGCATTTCTAAATGACAATAAACAAGGACTGAGTGTCCTCATAATCTAAAAAAAAAAATCTCTGCTAGGGCCCCAGCAATTTCTGCACTTGCCTCCCATAGGGACTGAGGGAACACCTTGTCAGCCCTGGGGATTTATCCACTCTGATTTGCCTCCTCCTCTGTAATCTGTACAGGGTCCATGGAGTTGATGCTGCTTCCCTCACTTCAATAGACTGTGAATCTGTCTCCTGAGTAAATACAGATGCAAAGAATTCATTTGAGATCTCCCCCATCTTTTTCAGCTCCACACATGGATTACTATCCTGGTCTTCCAGAAGACCAATTTTCTGCCTTGCAATTCTTTTGCTCTAAATATATTTGTAGAATCCCTTAGGATTCCCTTTCACCCTGTATGTTTGAGCAACTTCATGCGTTTTTAGCCTTCCTGATTTCTTTCTTAAGTGCTACCTTGCATTTCTTATATTCCATAAACACCTCATTTGTTCCTACTTGCCTATATCTACTATGCACCTCCTTTTTACTCTTAACCAGGGCTTCAATATCTCTTGAAAACCAAGCTTACTGAAACTTATTATCTTTATCTTTTATTCTGATGGGCACATACAAGCTTTGTACTCTCAAAGTTTCATTTTTGAAGGTCTTCCACTATCCAAGCACATCTTTACCAGAAAACAGCCTGTCCTAATCCACACGTGCCTCACCCCCTGAACCAGACCTATCATTTTGCATATTGACTTTGAAACTAATAGTATCGTGGTTACGGAATGCAAAGTGTTCCCCTGCACAAACTTCTGTCAACTGCCCTGTCTCATTCTCTAATAGCAGTTCTAGTATCACATGTTCTCTCATTGGAACTTCTACGTACTGATGAAAGAAACTTTCCTGAACACATTTGACAAGCTCTATCCCATCTAGTCCTTTTGCAGTATGGTATTCCCAGTCAATATGTGCAACGTTAAATTCACTTACTATTCAAACCTTATGTTTCTTGCAACAGTCTGTGACCTCTTTACAAATTTGTTAATCAAAATCTCTAGGACTGTTAGGTGGTCTGTAATATAGCCCCATTAACATAGCCATACATCTCTTATTTCTCAGTTCCATCCATAATTCTGTCCAGTCTGTCCTGATGGAACACTGCCATGGCATTTTCCCTGAGCAGTTACACCACCCCCTCCCGTTAACCCTCCTGCTCTGTTACATCTAAATCAATGGAACCGCAGAATACTGAGCTGCCAGTCCTGTCCCTCCTGCAACTAAATCTCACTAACAACTACATCGTCATAATTCCAGGTGCTGATCCATGCCCTGAGCTCATTCACCTTACATATGGTAATTCACGCATTGAAATACACACAGCTCAGGACACTAGTCGCACTATACTCAAACTTACCTACGTAGGCCCCCATAGCCTCTCCACTATCTGCTCTGGCACTCTGATTCTCATCCCCCTGCAACCCTAGTTTAAACCCCACCGTGCAGCATTAACAAACCTTCCCGCTGGTCAGAGCTCAATTACTCTGCCGCGATCCGCCACTACCTTTTCCTACCAGGTAGTGGACCTGAATAAAATTCTCTCCTCTCAAACTTCTGATCCCCAGATTGGTTGCTGGTCAGAGCACAAATAAGCTGCCACGAGCCACCACTGGCTTTTCCTACCCGGGGAGTAGGAAAATTTTTCTTCCCTCCTTCGGGTTTGCAGAGCAGCATTTTCATAACCACCTCTCGGACTGTTGCCAGTACATTGCAGAAATTCAATTAATCTTTCATTAAATATTCAGGGAAGATTACATAATTCCAAGAAGTGATTCACCCCTGAGTGAGAGGTTACTGGGTTGTTGTGCAGGGCCTGCAGTGGAATTAGATATATAGCTTTAACAAAGAGACTAGAGCAACATCCCGTTACCTGAGAAAGTGGCTACTGGGTTAATGTTTGTGCTGCAACAGCTCATCCACTTCAAAGTTTGACGTGTGGTCAGAGATGCTCTTCTGCACAACACTTTTATAATGAGTGATTATTTGAGTTCCTGTCACCTTCTTGTCAGCTTGAACCAGCCTGGCTATTCTCCTCTAAACATTCTCATTAACAAGGAGTTTTCAACCACAGAACTGCCACTCCCTGGATTTCTTTTTTCCACATCATTCTCTAGAAACCGCTGTGCATAAAATCCCAGGAGATGAGCAGTTTCTGAGATTCTCAAACCAACCTGTCTGACACCAACAATCACTCCACAGTCAAAGCCACTCAGATCAAATTTCTTCCCCAACTGAACAAAAACTGAATCTCATGACCATGTCTGCGAGCTTTCATGCACTGAATTGCTGGCACGTAATTGGCTGATTGTATTAACCAGCATTAGTGCAGATGTACCTACTCAGTAGTGGGGGGAACAGACAAGAGATTCTGTGGATGAAAACGGGACACCCGAATGGTATGTTGTCTGCCAGGTGCCAGGGTCAGGGACGTCTCAGATCGCGTCCATAACATTTTGGAGAGGGAGGGAGAACAGCCAGATGTCTTGGTACGTATTGGTACCAATGACATAGGAAGGAAGAGCAAAGAGGCCTGAAAAGAGAATTTAGAGACTTAGGTAGGAAGCTGAGAAGCAGGACCTCCCAGATAGTAATTTCTGGATTGCTGCCTGTGTCACGCGCCAGTAAGGGTAGAAACAGGATGACTTGGCAGATAAATGCGTAGCTGAGAAGCTGGTGCAGGGGACAGGGCTTCAAGTCTTGGATCATTGGGACCTCTTCCGGGGGAGGTATGACCTGTTCAAAAGTGACGCGTTGCACCTGAACACAAAGGGGGACCCATATTCTTGTGGGCAGGTTTGTTAGAGCTGCTGGGGAGGCTTTAAACTAACTTGGCAGCGGGGTGGGAACTAGAGTGAAGGGACATAGGATAGGATGGGTGGTAAAAAAGAAATAATAGCATGCAGTCAAACTGTTAGGAAGGGCAGGCAGGTGATGGGACTTGTTGCAGCCAATAGGCTGTGTATAAGAACATAGGAACTCAGCAGGTCGGGCAGCATCTATGGAAATGATGAGATGATGTTCCGGCCCGAAACGTCGACTCATCATTTCCACGGATGCTGCCCGACCTGCTGAGTTCCTCCAGCGTGTTGTGAGTGTTACTTTGACCCCAGCATCTGCAGATTATTTTGTGTATAAGAACATAGGGATGCAGAATCAGAAAGAATAACAAATACGGTATTCAAGGCATTGTATCTAAATGTGCATAGCATAAGAAACAAGGTGGATGATCTTGTTGCACTATTACAGACTACCAGGTATGATATTGTAGCCATCACTGAATCGTGGCTGAAGGGTGGTTGTAGTGGGAGCTGAATGACCAAGGTTACACGTTATATTGGAGGGATAGGAAGGTAGGCAGAGGGGGTGGTGTGGCTTTACTGGCATTAAAGAATGGCATCAAATCAGTAGAAAGACGTGACATAGAATCCGAAGGTGTTGAATCCTTGTGGGTTGAGTTAAGAAACTGCAAGGGTAAAAGGACATTGATGCCAGTTACTGTATATACAGGCCTCCCAACAGCGGGTGGGAGGTGGACCACAGATTACAGCAGGAAATAGAAAAAGCATGTCAAAAGGGCAATATTATGGCAGTCATGGGAGATTTTAACATGCAGTTCAATTGGGAAAATCAGGTTGGTAATGGACCTCAAGATAGTGAGTTTGTTAAATGCCTAAGAGATTGCTTTTTAGAGCAGTTTGTCGTTGAGCCTACTAGGGGATCAGCTATACTGGATTGGGTGTTATGTAATGAACTGGAAGTGATTAGGGAGCTTAAGGTAAAAGAGCCCTTTGGAACCAGTGATCACAATATGATTAAGTTCAACTTGAAATTTGATAGGGAGAAAGTAGAGTCTGACGTAGCAGTATTTCAGTGGAGTAACGAAAATTACAGTGGTTTGAGAGAGGAATTGTCCAAAGTAAATTGGAAGGAGCTGCTGGCAGGGATGTCAGCAGAGCAGCAATGGTATGTGTTTCTGGGAAAAATGATGAAGGTGCAGGACATGTGCATTTCAAAAATGAAGAAATGCTCAAATGGTAAAATAGTACAACTGCGGCTGACAAGGGAAATCAAAAGCTATTGTAGAAGCAAAAGAAAGGGCATACAACAAAGTAAAAATTAGTGTGAAGATAGAGGATTGGGAAGTTTTAAAAAACCTACAGAGAGCAACTAAAAAATAATTAGAAAGGAAAAGATCAAATGTGAAAGCAAGTTAGCAAATAATATCAAAGTGGAGAGTAAAAATTATTTCAAGTATGTTTAAAATAAAAGAGAAATGAGAGTGGATATAGGACTGCTCATAAATGAGGCAAGAGAAATAATAACTGGTGACAAGGAGATGACAGATGAACTAAATGAGTATTTTACATCAGTCTTCACTGTGGAAGACACTAGCAGTGTGCCTGATGATGTAGTGTGTGGAGGAAGAGAAGTGAGTGCAGTTACTATTACAAGAGAGAAAGTGCTCAAAAAGTTAAAAGACCTAAAGGTACATAAGTCACCTGGACCAGATGAACTGCACCCTGGGGTTCTGAAAGAGCTTTAGAGATTGTGGTGGCATTAGAAATGATCTTTCAAAAAAATCATTGGACTGTAGCATGGTGCCAGAAGACTGGAAAATTGCAAATGTCACTCCATTCTTGAAGAAAGTAGAACGGCAGCAGAAAGGAAATTATAAACCAGTTAGCCTGACCTCAGTGGTTGGGAAGATATTGGGATCAATTGTTAACGACGAGGTGATGGAGTACTTGGTGACACAGGACAAGATGGTACAAAGTCAGCATGGTTTCCTTCAGGGAAAATCCTACCTGACGAACCTGCGGGAATGCTTTGAGGAGATTACAAGTAGGATAGATAAAGGGAATGTAGTGGATGTTGTATATTTGGACTTTCAGAAGGCTTTTGACAAGGTGCCACACATAAGGCTGCTTACCAAGTTGAGAGCTCATGGTATTACAAGAAAGTTAGTAACATGGTTAGTGCATTGGCTGATTTGTAGGTGGCAGTGAGTGGGAATAAAGGGATCCTTGTCTGGTTGGCTGCCAGTGACTAGTGGTGTTCCGCAGGGGTCGATATTGGACTGCTTCTTTTTAAGCTGTATATATATGATATAGATGATGTAATAGATGTCTTTCTCAGCAAGTTTGCATATGATATAAAGATTGGTGGAGGGGCAGGTAGTGTTGAGGAAACAGGTAGGAGGTAAAAAGACTTAGACAGATCAGGAGAATGGGCAAGAAAGTGGCAAATGAAATATAATGTTGGAAAATGCATGGTCATGCAATTCGGTAGTACATATAAATGTGCAGACTATTTTCTAAATGAGGAGAAAATCCAAAAATCTGAGATGCAAGGGGACTTGGGAGTCCTTGAGCAGACCACCCTAAAGGTTAACTTGCAGGTTCAGTCAGTGGTGAGGAAGGCAAATGCCATGTTAGCATTCATTTCAAGAGCAAGGATATGATGCTGAGGCTTTATAAGGCACTGGTGATGCCTCACCTTGAGTATTGTTAACAGTTTTGGGCCCCTCGTCTTAGAAAAGATGTGCTGGCATTGGTGAGGGTCCAGAGGAGGTTCACAAGGATAATTCCAGGAATGAAAGGATTATCACGAGGAATGTTTGATGGCTCTAGGTCTGTACTCACTGGAATTTAGAAGGATGAGCGGGGATCTAATTGAAACCTTTCGAATTTTGAAAGGCCTAGACAGTGTAGATGTAGAAAGGATGTTTCCCATGGTGGGAGAGTCTAGGACAAGAGGGTACAACTTTACGACAGAGGAGCACCCTTTCAAAACAGAGATGACGAGAAATTTCTTTAGCCAAAGGGTGGTGTGAACTTGTGGAATTTTTTACCTTAGCCAGCGGTGGAGACCAGGCTGTTGGGTGTATTTAAGGCAGAAATTGATAGGTTCTTGATTGGACATGGCATCAAAGATTACGGGGAAAAGGCTGGGAACTGGGGTTAAGGAGGAGAAAGGAAAAGGATCAGCCATGATTGAATGATTGAATGGCTGACCAGACTGGATGGGCCAGATTGTCTAATTCTGCTCCTATGTCTTATGGTCTAAAGTGGTCACTAAGTGTATAATAGTGTGGATATAGGAGGTACAATCAGTAACTTTGCATGTGGTGAAGATTGGTGGAGTCAGGAATCATGTGGTGGTTAGATTTGGGCTATAAAGTGATGCTGAACTGTTGGTGAAATGAGCTGAGGATTGGCCGGTGGGGAACTGACGTATCCTGTGTAGGTCATTCACTTGAACAAGATCATCAAGCTTCACATACTGAAGCACATATTTTGGCAAATCGAATCATTTGGTTGTACTCCTACTGCTTGCACACAGACAGAGCCTAAAAACCAAGACCCAGAGATCAGGACAACTAAGAAGTGGACATGGGAGGCAGAGGAATGGTTAAAGGATTGCCTTCACCCAGTTGACTGGGCTGTGTAGAACCACTCATCTGAGGATCTGAATGACTACACCAAGGTCATAACAGACTTTCTTTAAAACAGCTGTAGATGACTATGTCCCTATGAAATCATTCTGTGTTAACCCAATCAGAAGCCCTGGATGAACCATGAAATCCAGAATTAGCTGGGAACCAGTTCAGAGACGTTCAAGCCTGGAAATCAAGAATGCTACAAGAGGTGTAGGCATGATCTGCAATGGAGCAAATGTCACTCCACTCTTTAAAAAGGTGGAAGGCAGAAGAAATGAAATTGTAGACCAATTAGCCTGACCTCAGTGGTTAGGAAGATGTTTCAGTCAATTGTTAAGGATGAGGTTATAGAATACTTGGTGACAGAGGACGGGATAGGACAAAGTCAGCATGGTTTTCCCCCTGACAAACCTGTTGGATTCCTTTGAGGAGATTACAAATAGGATACATAAAGGGGGTGCAATGGATGTTGTATATTTGGACTTTCAGAAGACCTTTGACAAGGTGCCACACATAAAGCTGCTTATCAAGTTAAGAGCCCATGGTATTACAGGAAAGTTACTAACATGGTTGGAGCATTGGCTGATTGGTAGGATGCTGCGTGTGGGAATAAAAGGATCCTTTTCTGGTTGGCTGCCAGTGACTAGTGGTGTTCTGCAGAGGTCAGTGTTGGGACCACTTCTTTTTATGCTGTATGATTTAGATGATGGAATAGATGGCTTTGTTTCCAAGTTTGCAGATGATATGAAGATTGGTGGAGGGGCAGGTCATGTTGAGGAAACAGGCAGGATGCAGAAAGACTTAGACAGATTGGGAGAATAGGCAAGAAAGTGGCAAATGAAATACAGTGTTGGAAAATACATGGTCATGCACTTTGGTAGTAGAAATAAATATGCAGACTATTTTCTAAACGGGGAGGAAATCAGGTTGAGTCAGTGGTAAGGAAGGCAAATGCTATGTTGGCATTCATTGAAGAGACTTAGAATACAAGAGCAGCAATGTGATGCTGAGGCTTCATAAGGCACTGGTGAGGCCTCATTTTGAGTATCGTGAACAGTTTTGGTTCCTCATCTTAGATGCGGTGTGCTGGAATTGGAGAGGGTCCAGAGGAGGTCACAAGGATGATTCCAGGATTGAAAAGGTTATCATACAAGGAACGTTTGATGGCTCTGGGTCTGTACTCGCTGGAATTCAGAAGGATGAAGTGTTGAAAGGGCTAGACAGAGTAGATGTAAAAAAGATGTTTCCAATGCTGGGAGAGTCTTGGACAAGAGGGCACAGCTTCAGAATAGAGGGGTGTCCATTTAATACAGAGATGGGGAGACATTTCTTTAGCAAGAGGGTGGTGAATTTGTGGAATTTGTTGCTACATGGAGTTGTGGAGGCCAGGTCATTGGATGAACTTAAGGCAGAGATTGATAAGTTCTTGATTGGACATGGTGTTAAAGGTTATGGGGAGAAGGTCTGGAAATGGGGTTGAGGGGGAGAAGAAAAAGGATCAGCCATGATTGAATGGTGGAGCAGACTCGATGGGCTAAATGGCCTAATTCTGATTCTACGTCTTATGGTGTTATGATCTCCAGAAAGCATTCTCACGGGCAAAGTGGAGATTCCATACTGCAATGGAATCAACGAGGGTTGCTCGATAGCTGTGGCAGGGTTTGAATGCCATAACCTCCTACAAAGCTAAATCCCGCAACATAGGGGACAGCAGTGCTTCACTTCCAGATGAGCTGTATGCTTGCTTTCACCATCAGAACAGGAAGGAACCATCATGCACCCCCGTGTCTCCAGATGATACTTTGGTCTCAGTATCAGAAGTTGACACACAGGCTACTTTCAAGAGAGCAAATCTCAGGAAAGCACCTAGTCCGGACAGAGTACCTGGTGAAGTACTGAAGACCTGTGCTGATCAACTGGCTGGTGTGTTCATGGATATCTTCAACCTTTTTCTCCAGCAGTGTGTGGTGCCCACCTGTTCCAAGCAGGCTCCAATCATACCTGTGCCCAAGAGAGCTTGGTAACCTGCCTCAATGACTATCAGCCAGTGGTGCTTTCATCCACAGTAATGAAGTGTGTTGAAACATATCAGCTCCTGTCTGAATGGTGACTTGCTTCCTCTCCAATTTGCCTATGGAAACAGTAGATCCACAGCAGATGCCATCTCATTGGCTCTTCACACAACCCTGGAACATCTGGACAGCAAAGATGCATACGTCAGGATGCTCTTTATTGACTCCAGCTCAGGATTTAATACCATCATCCCCTGAAAACTAATCAGTAAACTCCAAGACATGGGCCTCAATACCCCCTTGTGCAACTGGATGCTGGATTTACTGACTTGCAGACTCCATTCAGCTCGGATTGGTAAAACCATCTCCTCCACAATCTCCATCTGTACAGATGCACCACAGGGACGTGTGCTTAGTCCCCTGCTGTCCTCGCTGTACACCTATGGCAGTGTGGCTAAGTACAGCTCCAATACCATATACAATTTTTTTAGATTATTGTCATTTAGAAATGCATGCATGCATGCATTAAGAAATTATACAATATTCCTCCAGAGTGATATCACAAAAAAAAACAAGACAAACCAAAGACTAACACTGACAAGACCACATAAATTTGCTAATGACACCACTATTGTGGGCCATATCTATAGCGGTGATGAATCAGCATACAGGAAGGTGACTAAAAATTAGACTGAGTGATTTAATAACAACAACCTCTCACTCAATATCAGCAAGACCAAGGAACTTATTATAGACATTAAGAGAGGGAAACCAGAGGTCCATGGGAACACTGAGGCCTTTGAGCAGAAGATCCTACAAAAGGTGGTGGATTCAGCCGAGTACATCACAGGTAAAGCCCCCCCAACCATTGAGCACATCTACATGAAATGTTGCTGTACAAAAGCAGCATCCATCATCAAAGTTCCTCACCACCCAGGCCATTCTCTTATCTCACTGCTACCTTCAGGACTTTCCCCACCAGTTTCGAGAACAGTTACTATCCCTCAGCCATCAGGGTCTTGAACAAAAGCGGATAACTGCACTCATGGCCCACAACAGTGGTGTCATCAGCATTTTTTGTGCATTATTTTGATTTCCAACTTCTGCAGATTTTCTTTGTTTTATGATTCGACAACTACACTGCAAAGGGATGCCTACCCCACGGAAGCTGAAATCTTCCCCTTGATGGGAGTTCAGTAAAACCTTCTCTTGCTACTCCCCTGCTGTGATCTATGCTGCCCTCCAACTCTTGACCATGTGCTCACCCAGACCCACTAGTTCCCAGCTCTTTATTTCACCCCTTCTACGCTCCTGGTTTCACCTATCACCTACTAACTTGCACTTCCTCCTCTCTTCCCTCCACCTTCTTACTCTAACACCTAATTTCCCTTTTGCAGTCCTGATGAACGGTCTTGGCCTGAGATGTCGACTGTACTCTCTTCCATAGATGCTGTCTGATCTGCTGAGTTCCTCCAGCATTTTGCTGGTGTTGTTAGCGTTGCATGTGGTGACATGTAGGTACTCTGATAATAAATTTTACTTTGAACCAGTGAAAGCAGGCAGATTATACTTTCAATTTTTTATTTTAGCTAATATGACAGTTTTAATTAGTTCATATATTGAACCTATAGAATTATGCGTAAAATGGACCCGACACTGTACATGCCCATGGAACAGGTGAGTTTGATTTGGGTTTATGGCTGCATGGGCATACTTTCACCCCATGGTGCCAATGAAATAAAACCATGCCTCCCAAAAAGCTGGTAAAGTTAAATTCCTCTGTATGACTCGTACTAGCCAAGCAGCAGAGTATCAGTGTAGAAATGGGCTCAGAATGGGCTTTCTCAAGCTGCAGGAAGAAGGAGGAATATTGATGGATGCATTCTGCTGTTTGAACTCATTGACTTCTCTGATCACCTAGAGACACAAAAAACTACAGTTACTGGAAATCCAGAGCAACACTCAAAATGCTGGGAGAAGACAACTTACCAAGCAACATCTGATCTCGGCCCAAAACATCTACTGTCTGTTTCGCTTCATTGATGCTGACAGACCCTTTGACCTCCAGCATTTTGTGTGCTCCTCAATCACCTAACCTAATCGCCTACATATCTGGGGTGGAGAAACGTCTCTACCAAAGGTTGTGTAAGGCGCTCCTTCCCTCTACTAGCCTGCAGGGCAAGGTGCGGGACCTGCTTAACACCCACCGCCCACCCCGATCAAGGTCATGTGAAGCCATGGGAACGGGTGGTAGGTGATCATATGCACATCACAAGTTCTGTTTATGCAACTACCGATGCCAGGCAATCTCTGAAGAGTATTGATAATGGCTGGGGTCACCTGTCTAGTAAAGACACTGTCCCGAAGAAAGCAATGGAAAATCAATTCAGTCGAAAAATTTGCCAAGAGCAATCATTGTCAAAACCATGATCACCCATGTCTTACAACATGGCATATAATGATGATGACATATCTAAAAATTTGACCAACACCACCTTATCCATATTAAATTCAGTTTTAAAAGCCATGAGGATAGATATGAGGATATATAAAAAGAACACTCAGCAGATCAGAGAACCTCCCTTGAAAATGAAACCGTTTATCTTTCAGGTCCAGGACACCTAATCAGAACTAGATTTTAATTCTCTAGTTCCAGGGCAATAACTACTGTAATGTTTATCTATCCCATGTTGCTCCTGAGAAGGTGAACAACTCTCCGGGAGGCCTATAGTTTCTTTCTGGAAGGTGTGCTTTGGTGAAGAGTGTAACAAATATTTGAATTTGTTTATAAGAGGCTAACTTCTGCAGCTTTGATAATTGAAATGTATTGCAGTTCATTTCAAAAAATCTGGAACTCAGGGTGTACTTGACACCGTAAATATTTCACACAGTGTTTTTGCAATGAAACTATAGAAGAAGATTTCCCCTCTTACTTAATAAAGGATATAAATGCACATTTAGAAATGCATTTATGAATGTGTTAGAAAATGGATTCTTTCCCCATTCAGCCATGGCCTCATAAATCAAGGAAATGACTTTCAAAGGGAATGCGGAAAAGCTGCTGAGAAAGATAGTCACAAACTTTTTTAGTTTGGAGTTTTGTCTGACTTTTGCAGCAGTTTTCCCCAGTTGTATCACACTGCATTTTAGTTGTGCTGTATTGCAGAGCTTTTTGGTTATTTCACCGTGATATGCCAGTAGTCAGTGAGCCACTTCGGTTTAGTGGCCTTAAGAGTGATATGCTACAAGGCAACTTACATTGTGCGTCTCTGATTAGGCAGTCTGCCAAATTCATTGGATGTAACATTTCTTGAATTGTCAAACTAGTGTGTAGCAACTACCCTTCCTCATCTTTTCTTTTACTCATTAATTTTGTTGTCTTAACTCGAAGGAACTCAAACTTTTTTTCCTTGATTGGTAATTTGTCTATTTTAGTATAATCAGATGCTGAAGGAAGAAGAATAGCAAAGCTCCCCAATCATTAGGAAGGAAAGAAAAAACTTGCATTTATTTGGCATATTCAGTGTAGTCAACAAATAATTTCTGATGTGTGGAGCATATATAGAATAGGCAATCTAATTCATTCACCGAAAGAATTCACCCTTGTATGGAAATGAAGGCAAATATAATTTAATTTTTATTAACTGGTCATTAATCTCATTGGGATAAAGAGCTATGCTCTTCTTGCAACTGTATTTCACATCTATCTCAGTTACAATTCAGTATATCATCGAAAACCTGAGAGCGAGCCTCATAATTTACCCTCCCCCAGGCCTTCAGTATAGTGCCACTTCACTCTGGAACATTTAAACTTCTGTCTCCGGATATTTCCAAAGATGGAATAGAATACACTCAGTCCAGTCACACAAGAAGTTGTTTAAACTGGGGAGTTCCTCCCTTAAATCCCCATTGCCTCTGACTGAATTAATGATTGAGGCACACTTATCTCTGAATGACTTTTATTATACTTTCTTTGTTTCGTGGCTATCTGGAGAAGGCAAATTTCAGAGCTGTATATGGATACATGCTTTGATAATAAATTAACTTTTGAACCTTTGAAATTAACACCAGACTTGTTTCCTAATGCACTTCATTATTTTCCAACTGGAAGGAAGCTGATCATTATATTACCATTGCTTTATATTGCTTTATGTTGGCGTGGGTGTGACTGAGAAAGCCAGCATTTATCATATGTTCTTAACAGATCTTGTAAAAATGGTAGCAAACCGTCTTTGAACCACTGCAGATAGTCTGCTGAATGTACTTTCATGCCTATTGAGAAGTGGGTTGCAGTATTTAGAAACAGGGACTGAACACTTCTTTGAACACTAAACAGTACAGCACAGGAAGAGGACGTTCAACTTGTGACATTGTGATGATCTAACTGAATGCATAATGAAATGAATCTATTCTCCCTACACAATGTCCATATTCTTCCATTCTCTGCCTGTTCTACAAAGTCCGACGTCTTGAGCTGTAATAGCATCACACTAACCACTACACCCTTGCTCTTTGCTTTCACTTACATTTTGTTTCTTATTTATTCTTTAAATAATAAAGAATAAGTAAGTAGAATAGCTCATTCGTTGTATCGCTTCATTTTATTTTTTATTTATTTAGAGATACAGTATGGTAACAGGCCCTTCTGGCCTAATGACACCAAAACCAGTGACCAAGTAACCTGTACATCTTTGGAATGTGGGAGGAAACCAAAGCAGCCAGAAGCAATACACACAGTCATGGGAAAATGTACAAGATTCTTATAGACATCAGTGGAATTGACCTGGGTTCCTGCTACTACAATGCCTCCCAACATTTCCTGTAGTAACACTAAACCCAGAGCAGCTGATTAATCCTTCTATGTCTTGGATCTGCTGTCAAGATACAAGGTGAGTAAGCAACAATTGTCAACCGAGTGTTTGACTGGATCAATGAAGATTGCTTATTTTTTCAATTGCATCTGGTGATCATAATGCCATTAATTTCAAAGTAAATATGGAAAAATAGGTTTGGTCCGTGGGTTGAGATTCTAAATTGGAGAAAGGCCAATTTTGATGGTATCAGACAGGATCTGACAAGTGTGGATTGGGACAAGCTGTTTTTTGACGAAGGTGTACTTGGTAAGGGAGAGGCCTTCAGAAGTAAAATTTTGAGAGTCCAAAGCTTGTATATGCCTGTCAGAATAAAAGGTAAAGATTACAGGTTTATAGAACCTCATTTATCAAGAGATATTAAGAAAAATCAAAGAAGGTACATAGCAGGTATAGGCATATAAGAACAAATGAGGTACTTATGGAGTATAAGCATAAAAAAGAACACTTAAGGAAGAATTCAGGAGGGCTAAAAGAAGGCATGAGGTTGCCTGAGTAGCCAAGGGAAAGGGGAAGTTTAAGGGATTCTACAGACATGTTAAAAGCAAAATGATTACAAGGGGCAAAATCGGTACTCTGGAAATCAGAATAGTAATCTATGTGTGCAGCCAAAAAAGATGGGGGAGATATTAAGTGGATAGTTTTTGGACGGTATTTACTCAGGAGGCAAACACAGTGTCTAACAAAGGGAGGAAAAGCTTCATCGAGATCATGGACCCTATGTAGATTACAGAAGAGGAGGTGTTTGCTGTCATGAGGCAGATTAGGGTGGATAAATCCCAAGGGCCTGACAAGGAGTTCCCTTGGATCCTGTGGGAGGCAAGTGAGGAAATTGCAGGGGCCCTAGCAGAGAAATTTAAATCATCCTTATTGACAGGTGTGGTACCAGCGGATCGGAGGATAACTAAAATTGTTCTGCTATTTAAGAAAAGGCCCTGTTTGAAAAACTAGGAAATTATAGGCCATTGAGCCTAATATACCAGTAGTGGAAAAGTTATTGGAAGTTATTCTAAGGGATTGATTAGGGATAGACAGCATAGCTTTGTGCATGGTAAGTTGTGTCTAACCAATCTTGTAGAGTTTTTTGAGGAAGTTACCAGGAAATTTGATGAAGGCAATACAGTGTGTTGGCTACTTGAACTACGTGGCTAAGTGCAAAGCATTTGACAAGGTCCCACATGGGAGGTTGGTATTCAAGATAAGGTAGTAAGTTGGATTAGACATTGGCTTTTTGAGAGAAGTCAGAGAGTAGTAGTGATAGTTGCCTCTCTGACTGGAGGCCTGTGACTAGTGGAGTGTTGCAGGGGTTGGTATTGGGTCTGTGGTTATTTGTCATCTATATGAATGATTTGGATGATAATGTGATTAACTGGATCAACAGTTTGTGGATGACACCAAGATTGGGGGTGTATTTGACAGTGAGGAAGACTAACAGAGCTTGCAGCAAGATCTAGTCGAGCTGGAAAATGGGCTGAAAAATGGCAGACAAGTGTGTGGTGCTGTACTTCAGTAGGACCAACCAGGATGGGTCTTACACAGTGAACAGTAAGGCAGTGAGGGGTGCAGTAGAATAAAGGGATCTAGGAATACAAGTCCATAAT
Organism: Mobula birostris; assembly: GCF_030028105.1. Classification (NCBI taxonomy): domain Eukaryota; kingdom Metazoa; phylum Chordata; class Chondrichthyes; order Myliobatiformes; family Myliobatidae; genus Mobula; species Mobula birostris. Next base: position 18,993,278 of record NC_092371.1, on the reverse strand, counting down.
TCATTGAAAGTGGTGTCATGGGTAGATAGGGTCTTAAAGAAAGCTTTTGGCACATTGGCCTTCATAAATCAAAGTATTGAGCACAGGAGATGGGATGCTATGTTGAAAGTGTATAAGTCATTGGTGAGGCCTCATTTGGAGTATGGTGTGCAGTTTTGGTCAACCACCTACAGAAAACATGTAAATATAGTTAAAAAAGTACAGAGAAAATTTACAAGGATGTTGCAGGGTCTGGAGGACCTGAGTTATAAGGGAAGATTTAAGACCATAAGACAATAAGATATAAGAGCAGAATTAGGCCATTTGGCCCATTGAGTCTGCTCTACCATTTCATCATGGTTGATCCATTTTCCCTCTCACCCCCAATCTCCTGCCTTCACCCCTTATCTTTTCATGCTCTGAGAAATCAAGAATCTATCAACCTCTGCCTTAAATATACATGAAGACTTGCCTGTGGCAATAAATTCCACAGATTCACCTCTCTCTTCCTAAAGAAATTCCTCCTCATCTCCATTCTAATAGGATGCCACTCTATTCTGAGCTGTGTCCTCTAGTCTTAGACTCTCCCATCACAAGAACATCCTCTCTACATCCACTTAATCAAGGCCTAATAAATTAATAGGTTAGATTTTTATTCCTTGGAAATAGAAAATTGAGGGGAGATTTGATAGAGGTATACAAAGTTATAATGGCGGGTATAGATAGGGGAAATGCAACTAGGCTTTTTACCCTGAGATCTGGTGGGAGTACAACTAGAGGTACTAGGTTAATGGTGAAAGGTGAAAAGTTTAAGGGAAACATGAGGAGAAACCTCTTCACACAGAGGGTCGTGAGAGTGTGGAATGAGCTGCCAGCCCAAGTGGTGCATGCGAGTAAGAGAAATTTAGAAAGGTACATGACATGTAAGGGTATCGAAGACCATGGTCCAGGTGCAGGTTGATGGGAGTAGGCAGTATAAATGGTTACAAGGATGTTGCCAGGACTTGAGAAACTCAGTTACAGAGAAAGGTTGAATAGGTTAGGACTTTATTCCCTGGAGCGTAGAAGAATGAGGGGAAATTTGATAGAGGTATATAAAATTACAATGGGTATAGATAGAGTGAATGCAAGCAGGCTTTTTCCACTGAGGCAAGGGGAGAAAAAAACCAGAGGACATGGGTTAAGGGTGAGGGGGGAAAGTTTAAAGGGAACATTAGGGGGGGGCTTCTTCACACAGAGAGTGGTGGGGGTATGGAATGAGCTGCCAGATGAGGTGGTAAATGCGGGTTCTTTCTTAACATTTAAGAATAAATTGGACAGATACCTGGATGGGAGGTGTATGGAGGGATATGGTCCGTGTGCGGGTCGGTGGGACTAGGCAGAAACTGGTTCGGCACAGCCAAGAAGGGCCAAAAGGCCGGTTTCTGTGCTGTAGTTTCTATGGTTTATGGTTAAATTGTGCAAATAATAAAAGTAAGCAAACAACATTCAGAACTGAAGTTCACTAAAATGAGTCCACAGCAACGAAGCCAGTCACAGCCGATCCAGGAGCACACTAGTTGCAGGCTATAGCCTCAGTTCCCATGAACAGTAGCAAAGTACAGACTATAGTTTCAGCATGTACTAGATGGGCCAAAGGTCCTGTTTCTGTGTTGTACATTTCTATGACTCTATGCTTGTGCCCTGCATGCTCATGACCTCTACTAGCTAAAAAGGCAGGACAACAGGGGTACTGGATTGACATACAGTCAAACACCATCCCCACTTGGGATGATATCAACACTTTCTCGTGTCAACATCCAGAGCTCCCCACTTGATAGGGTCACGTCTAACTCTACCACAAGACTTCCAGAAGCCAAAATCCCCAACGCAACATCATGATGACAGCGAGGACAGGCAATTAAAGTCAACCTTTTCAGCAAAACCAATGCTCCAGAACTGAATTCAGAGTTACTATTAGGTATTAGCTCTCATTCATTGCATCCAGCTTTTAAGTGATGTATTTCATTTCTATTCACCTTTGTGATATGCTCTTGGCAATAAATATAATCTATATCCTTTTCTGTTCTGAAAGATCCTTCAGGGACTTCATCAGCTTTTAGTAAGTGATGTTTTCTGTGGGGCTGAGAGAGTTTAAATGCTGAAATAATGTTGTTTCTACAATTAAAATTTTAAAACAGGCTTTATTCCCTCCCTGACTTCTTGAATTAAGATGTAGAGAGTGTCCCATTCCAATCTGAAAATATCCTGGCAAACTGATCAGATATTTACCAAGGTACAATTTTATTCTACATTACTGTTTTTACATTGGTTGGTATTACTCCAATTTCCTCCTACTTTCATGTCATTAACTTCCAACCAGAATGGTGTAAGATATAGCTGCAGCATAAAATTGCCATCCGTTACATCGTGACAAAGACCCATAGCTAATCAAGACTCCTATTAGGCCCATACATTCAACACGTTAAAGCAGAGCTCTTGAAATGGCTCAAAATAAACTTCAAACAGAATTGTGCTATTCCCTCAGCAGTACAAGAGTTGCAGTGCTTGTAACCTTCTGAATTTTATATTCTTCCTTGCACTTGGACACAGATATGTGAACAAAGCTCCTCCTGGATAACACCATGTTGTGGTGTTATGTTGTCAACTAGGGACCTCCATAAAATTCAGGAAGGGGTGAGAATTAAGACGTGCCAGAAACCATATGTCTCTTCATATATTACATATTGGTAACTCATCTCAATTTATCATTGAGAAGTTCAATTTCTCCTCAAAAATTTTCTTTTAAACTCTAGTTTCTTTGGGCAGGTTGTATTTAACTCCAAAATTAGGTTCAGTCTAAACGCATCTGTAAAGATTTACAGTGCAGTCTTCCATGAACACACACAAAAGAAACATTAACTGAATCCAGTTAGCCTGACTTCAGTAGCTGGGTAGAAGTTGGAAACCTTCTTAACGATAAGGTTTTGAGATACTTGAAAGCACAGATTTGAATGGCTTGAAAAAATAGGTCAGCATGGATTCATTAAGAAAATCTTGCCACGAAACTGTTGGAATTCTTTGAGGAAATAACAGACAAGATAGGCAAAGGAGAGTCAGTGGATGTTGTTTGCTTGGATTTTCAAAAGGCTTTTGACAAGGTTCCACACATGATGCTGCTTAACAAGGTAAGACACATGGTACTATCGGAAAGATACTAGTATAGGTAGAAGATTGGCTGACTGGCAGGAGGCAAAGGGTGGGAATAAAAAGCGCCTTTTCGGCTTAGATGCCGGTTACTAGTGGTGTTCTACGGGGTTCAATGTTGGGAGTATTTCTTTTCACACTATATGTCAATGGTTAGGATGATGGAATTAATGGGTTTGTGGCTATGTTTGCAGATGATGCAAAGAGAGATGGAGGGTAAGGTAGTATTGAGGAAGCGGAAGGTCAGACAGATTGGGAGAATGGCAAAGAAGCTCCAGCTGGAATATAGTGTAGGAAAGTGTATGATTGTGCACTTTGGTAGAAGGAGAAAAGGTGTAGGCTATTTTCTAAATGAAAAGAAAGTTCTGCAAAGATACAAAGAAACTTGAAGGTGGAGTTGATGGTAAGGAAGGATGGTAATGGAATGTTTGCATTCATTTCAAAAGGTCTCGAATATAAGAGCAAGGATGTAATGTTAAGGATTTATAAAATATTGGTCAGACCATACTTGGGGTATTGTGAGCGGTTCTAGGCCCTTTATCTACGAAAAGATGTGCTGGCATTGGAGAGGGTCCAAAAGGTAATGATTCAGGTAGTGACAGGGTTAATGAGGAATGTTTGATGGCTCTGGACCTGTGCTCACTGGAGTTTAGAAGATTGAGGGGGATCTCATTGAAACCTATCGAATATTGAAAGCCTTAGAGTGGATGTGGAGCACATATTTCCTTTGATGCGGGATGTCTAGGATCAGAGGGCACAGCCTCAGAATAGAGGGACATCCATTTAGAACGGAGATAGGGAAAAATTTATTTAGCCAGAGGGTAGACAATCTGCTGGAATTTATTGCTACAGACAGCTGTAGAGGCCAAGTCATTGAGTATATTTTAAAAGGATGACATAGGTTCTTGATTAGTCAGAGTGTCAAAGGTTACAGGGGGAAGGTAGGAGAAAGGAGTTGCTCCTGCTTTCTCCTCGTTATCCTTGATCCCCTTAGCAATCAGGAACCTATCAATCTCTGCTTTAAATACACCCAATTACTTAGCCTGCACTGCCGTCTGTGGCAAAGTATTTCACAGATTCACCACCCACTGGCTGAAGAATTACCACCTCATCTTAGTTGCAAGGATCTTCCCTTTAACCTGAAGCTGTACACTGAGATTCTTCACTGTGTCACATCATCTCCATGTCCACTCCAGACAGCCTTCTCAATATTCAATGGGTTTCAATGAAATCCCATCTCATCCTCCTGAAGTCCGTTGGCTACAGGTCCAGAGACATCAAGCACTCAGATGTTAAGCCTTTCATTCCTGGGAACATTCTTAAGACTCTCTTCTGCAGTCTCTCTCAGGACAGCAAATCCTTCCCCAGAATCCGGGCACAAAGTTGCTCACGATATTCCAAATGTGTTCTGACCAATGCCTAGTAAAGCTTCAACACTGCATTTCTTATATTTACAGTACTGAGCAAATGTCTTAGCCACATACATATAGCTAGGTTGCCTAAGTACTGTATTGTACTTGACAACGTGGAGCAGAGAGCGATTTTGTAAATTTGGCAGGAGCAAAGGATATTAGGAATGGTGAGGGTGGAGCATTGCGGGAGGGGTGTGGGACAGGTGAAAGAGAAGGGGTGCCGGGGTGGCTAAGTGCAGACACACCCAGTCCTGAGTCAAGGTCATTTGATTCTAAACAATTGATTTATAGATCATTACAAATTGTCTCCCAGGTGCTTCTTGCTCTGTCCCCTCTCCCTTTCCTTATCCCAACATGATTCTCCTTCCCACTTTCAGTCCACAATGCAGACCCATGTCAGAATCATGTTTACCATCACTCACATATATGTCATGAAATATGTTTTATTTTGCAGCAATACATACAGTACAATACATAAAACTGCATTAATGTGCAAATGTTTTAGGCACCCTAGCTATATATGTGTGTACGTGTGTATGCCCAAGACTTTTGCACAGTACTGTATATTCTAGTCCTCTAGATACAGACATTTCACACAGCTAGTTTGCACTTACTGTATGGTTCTAATCATCTTCATTTATATTAAAAATGACTGCTGAAGTGAAGAAAGCCAAGCAAGATGAAGGACAGCTGATCTCAAGAGCTCATGTACAAATCCTGGTCTTGGTTTGATAAACTTATGCCAGGCTTTTGTCAGCAGACTGGTCAATATTTGCAGCTGGGCATCGCAGTATGTTAACTCTACAGAAACACAGATCCATACAGCTTTGGGTTATTGAGTCCATGGTGACCGTCAGACCCATGTTCAACAAACATACTTCATTCTCATTAACTCTTCAGAGATTCAACCACTCACCAACACACTCGGACCAATTTCAAGTTGTCGAATAACCCACCAACCTGCACGTCTTTGGAACATGGTAAGAAACCACAGCACCCATGAGGAAATCACATGGTCTTTTGGAGACTGTACAAATTCTATTTGGAGAGAACCTGTCAAGGATGAATCTCGACCACAGGAACTGTGAGGCTCTGCCAATGGGTGATCTTCAAATCCATTGCTACTACATATACATTTCTCTACCTTTCTAATTTTTTGTTCTTTGTGTTTTATCTTGCTTTTATAGTGACCCACAAATAAAACATTTCACACTCCTACCGACGAACATACAATGACAATTTTATAAACCACAAATATATAAGAGGTCTCCATGGGGGATAAACTCTCACCAAGTGGTCTGCTAAAGGTTGCATCACATGACTCATATCAGAAGGGGCACTAAAGCTAAACATAGATCAAAGTTGATGGCAAATGATTCATACAGAAGCTGCAAACTTCTGCACATGAACGTCTGAGTGAGAACAGAATGACACCCATCATCCTGTTTACTTCTGATTTTATGAAATCTTCTCATGAATGAAGAATTACCAGATGGTGTTGGCATTGTTGGAACTCTGTCCAAGTCAGGGGAAGCAGGGGAAAACCGTGTCAGTCCATATACAGAAGCCTTAACGTTAATGGGGCTATATTATAGACCATCCAACAGTCTGCGGGAGTTAGAGGAACAGATTTGCAGAGAGGTCGCAGACTTGCAAGAATTATGTTGAGATAGAAGGTGATTAAGTTTCCACATATTGACTGGGGCTCCCATACTGTAAAAGGACTAGATGGAATAGAGTTTTTCCAAATATGTTCAGGAAAATTTCCTTAACCAGTACATAAAACTTCCAATGAGAGAATGTAAAATACTTCACTCACTATTAGGGAATGAGACAGGGCAGGTGACAGTAGGGGAACACTTTGCATATAGTGATCATAATGCCATTAGTTTTAAGGTAATTATGGAAAAGGATAGGTTTGGTCCTTGGGTTGAGATTCTAAATTGGAGAAAGGCCAACTTTAATGGTATCAGAAAAGTTCCGGCAAGTGTAGATTGGCAACAGGTTGTCCAGTCCTCCTACTCAAAGCAGTCCTGTAAGTGCTTCCTTCCTCCTACATTCTTGGCCCTCACAACCGATGCTGCGATCTTTAGTCTCCACCTCTACGCTAGGAGTAGAAGTATAGCTAGGTGATTAGACCTTCCAAAGTGAAGGCGTGAGGTGGCTTGGTAAGCATTCTTGATGGTGGTTTAACAGTAGTCCAGTGTGTTGGTTCCTCTAGTTCCACAAGTGATATGATGGTGGTAGTTGCTCAGAGACTTCTTCAAGCTGGCCTGGTTGAAATCCCCCTCAATGATAAGAATGCACTGTTTCACGCCTGCTGATTATGTTGCTCAGTTCCTCCAGTACCAGCCCGATGTTGGCCTGAGATGGAATGTACATCGCTACCAAGATGTTGCTGGAAAATGCCTTCAGCATATAAAAAGAACAACATTTGACTGAAAGATGTTCCAAGTGTGTGAGCAGGACTGATCCAGAACCATCACATCTGTGCACCATGATGAGTTAAAACATACTCTGCATCCTCTACCTTTAAAAGACTGAGCCATCGTGTCTTTGGGAAGATTGGTGAAGCCATCTGGATGCTGCATATGAAATGGCAACGGATTGTTTCATGGAAAGGTGGCTAAGTACAGAGCAGTCTTGCTCTGAGGTCTTCAGTTTCATTTTCCAGCGACTGTGCATTGATCAGCAGGATTGTTGGGAGTGAGAGTTTAAGATGAGGCTTCCTTATTGAGGACATCTGAAACGTCCTCCTTTTTCAGGAAGTGTGGCTTCTATTCTGCTTTGCTAGATGAAGCTGGATTTTGTATCTCCTCTCTTTCTCACCTCTTCTACTCCCACCCCACCTTCTCTCATACAGAACAATGATAGAGTTCCCCTTATCCTTACCTTTCACCCAATGAGATTCCAGATCTGAAATATCATCCTTTGTCACTTCACCACCAATTACATCTTCCCTTCTCCCCTTACCACTTTCCTCAGGGACCACTCTCTGGTCTGTCATCTCTCCACACCAATCCCTCCCTTACCCCTGGCACTTTGACCTGTCCTTGCAGTAGATGTATCACTTGTCCTTGCACCTCCTCCTTCAATACCATCCAAGGCTCTAACAATTTCTTCCAGGTGAAGCAAAGGCTCACTTGCATCTTTTCCAATCTCATCTACCACGTAGAGTGCTCCCAATGTGGCTTCCTGTACATCGATGAGATCAAGTGCAGACTGGGCGAATGTTTCTCAGAACAGTTTTGCTCAGTCCACAATGGCTGGCCCGAGCACCAAGTGCAGACCTTTTCAATTTCTCTTCCCATTGCCGCAATAACCTGTTCTTCTTTGGCCTTCTCTACTGCTAGGATGAAGCCCAGCACAAAGAGGAGCAGGAAAACCTTATATTCCATATCAGTAGCCTACAACCAAATAGCTTGAACGTACAGTTTTCCAATTTTAGGTAAGCTTCTTCCAACTTTTTTCCTAATTTTCCCCCCATCCTTTACTTTCTCCCTCCCTCACTTCTTTTTCTAATCCTCCAGTCCTCTCATTTCCATGTCCCTTCCCATCCTCCATCTCATACCTTCATCCATCTTTGTTCCTTCCCCGTCCTGGCTCCATTCACTTCACACACAGGTTCCACACCAGTCTGGTTCCCACTGCCACATGTGTCTTCCCTAATGGTTCCCACTGTCACCTCCTTCATTGATCCAACTGCAGCTCTGCTGGCCCTTTGCATTCCTGCTTATCTTCCTGCAGCAGTTGTCTCCAGTATTCGTACTCCACTCACCCCTTGCTCCACCTGTTGTTTTTTTTCTTTCTATTCTTTCTTTGTCTGCCTCCATCTACTGTTTACCTGCCAGTCTTTAAACCCCACCCCCTACACCTCCCCTATAGGGAAAACACCTGCCTGTCATCTTACAGACCTCCTCTGTCTAGCAATTGCCCTAGAATCTCTTTTTTGCAATCTCCTTCCCCTCTTTAAGATGGCTACCTCATCTGTCCACTCTCACTCTCAGTTCTGACCCAGGGTCAGAAATGCTGCCAATTCTTTTCCTCCCACTAATGCTGCTCAACCCATTGATTTCTTCCGGAAGATTGTTTGTTCCTCCAGATTGTTTGTCTCTTCTATCTTCTTAGTGGTCATCGTGATCTATAAGCATCTTTCCTGGCATTACCTGATAAATACACTTTCTATTGTTACACACCATCTCAGCTCACCTTCAGATCTATTTGGAGATCCCTGAAGTTCACCATCCTTTGTGATACTCAATGTCTTCATATCTACCCTTCTTCTGATACTGACAAAGGTCGAGAATTTTCTTCTTACAACACTGAAGAAAAACTGTGCTGAAAGTAACTTCAGTGTAGACTGAAACCACCTTGTGCTCTTTGCTGATGCCTTCAGTACAGGCACTGCAATCTCTGCTTATTTTAGGCATAATTTCTATGCTCACTGCTGCTATTTCTCAATGTCAGGCTGACCAAATGACATCAGCAGCAGTGCAGCTGCAAACTACATTATTTTTGAAACTCTTTTATCTGAAAAACATGTCTCTGCCCCCTCTAAAGATCCAACTTTCACCCACACTAAGTGCACAAAGACAATGCCAATCACCAGTTAACTAGTTTTATAGATAGACTGTCACACAACATAACTTCAGCAGTGCAGTAGGACGCTGCTCTTGATGAAGATTGAAACTCCACCGCAACTCCTATTATTTTCTGCGAGAAGAAGAACTACCTAGTGGTGGGAATTTATCCAAACCTACATTATCTTGGTCATTTCATGATGACAATAACTCAGGCACACAGGCACCCAAACTACACTGCAGGAAGCAATCAAGTGATTGGATTCAAAGGCCTAACTACCCGAGGTTAACTCGCACTCCATTCTCGGATAGAGCAGCCTGCTCACTAACAGTGGCAGTAGCGTTCCCGGGAAGCAGTGAGCTGGCCATGGAATCTGGGCTACACTGCAGACCCGTCCATCAGCAATCTTCTTGGCAGAGCAGAGCAAATCCCTGCTAAATCATCCTGGGTCCAGGGCTAGCAATCCAGAGATCCAAGTTCAAATCCCATTGATTTACATTTAGTAAACAATCTGGAGCTTGAAAAAATTAATAATCATGATAACCATAAACTGCTGTACTACCATAAAAACCCTCCTGGTTCACTGTTTGGTCTCTTGCTTCCAATATTTAATTGGAGACAGAAGTCCAGATGGTGAAGCAGATGGATTTTTGATGTGAATCATTCCATTGATGAGATTCCCACCTCACTGAAGGCAGGCAGATGCCTGCTTAGCATTTGGAAGCCACAGCTCAGTGACTGTAATAGGATCCTGGACTATCAGCAGCCTGTCAGCAGGACCACAGAGGGGGATGTCATTAGGCAAGCCAAAAATTCCTTCTCTTGGACTTCCTTGTGGTGTTGGGATATCAGCAGACTCTTGCCAAGCCCTACAAAGAACCATTATGACATTCTCAGCATTTCCCCCTCCCTGAAAACCAGAGGAAATAAGAACAGGAGCTTATTTTCTGTCCACACCCCCAGCCTGCTCTTCCAACTCTCTGAAGTCCACTTTTCAAATTTATCCGCTTCATATTTCATTCCCTGAACTAAAAACTTTCAAGTATATTCAAGGATTCAGCCTCCACATCTTTTTAGGACAATGATTCCCAAGACTCAATGAATGTATGCAGATCAAGCAAACAAGCATCAAACAGTGTAGTCAGGAACAGGCCCTTCAGCCACGACGTTACACAAATTAAAATGAGTTAATGATGCCTAATTACACTAACCCCTTCTGTCTGCATATGGTTCATATCCTTCCATTCTGTGCATATTCATGTGTCTATCTAAGTGCCTCTTAAAGAGCCTTATCGTATCTGCCTCCTCCTGCATCTCTGGCAGAGCATTGTTTGTGCAGAATATTTGCCTGACACATAGAACATAGAACAGTACAGCACAGTACAGGCCCATGATGCTGTACCAACATTTAACTCTTAAATAAGATCAATCTAAGCCTTCCCTCCCACAGGGCACTCCATTTTTCCTTCATCCATGTGCCTATTTAAGACACTTGAAATGTTCCTGACTCTACCATCACCCCTGGCAAACTGCTCCAGGCACCTACCACAATTTTTGTAAAACAACTTACCTCTGACATCCATCTTATACTTTCCTTCAAGCACCTCAAAGTGATGCATCTTTGAATTAGCCATTTCCAGCTTGGAGAAAAAGATCTCTGGCTCTCCACTCTATCCATAGTATGTCTCTTGTCATCTTAAAGACAGTAACCAAAATTGAGCACAATACTCCAAGTATGGTCCTCAGATCCCTCTGTTCCTCCACACTGTTAAGAATGCTGCCATTAACTTTGTATTCTGTCTTCAAGTTTGACTTTCCAAAATAAATCAGTTCAAGCTTTTCCAGATTGGCCTCCATCTTCCTGACTCACTCTTCCTTCAGTTAGTCCTGACGAAGGGTCTCGGCCTGAAACGTCGACTGCACCTCTTCCTACAGATGCTGCTTGGCCTGCTGCGTTCACCAGCATCTTTGATGTGTGGCCTCCATCTGCCGTTTCTGATCCTATTAATGTGTGTAAACCACCCTTCCACTTCCTCACCCAAGTCAACCTTCCAGTCAAGATGGCACCTACATACTATGCCACTTTGATACAATGAAAACCATAATTTTCACTTCTTTCATGTTTTTTACATTTATTTCTCATCTTGAATGTGATTCTGGAACTGTAGGAGCCTGTGCTTTGCGGTTTGGAGATCATTTGGTGCTTTGACACTCTGCATTCTCCGAGAGGATTCTGGGAGCCAGAGGCAGCATGTTCGAACCTCATGGTGAGAAGGCTGCAAGGTGGCACGCGAGCCTATGTTTGACCCTATTTGACCGATTATAGCTTGCATTGTTTGTTGATCAAAGCATCAAGGGCGATTGAAACATCAAGGTGAGTGTGGGAATTTAGAGATCGTTTAAGTGTCCCAGCTCTCTGCAGCCTCCAAGAAGATTCTGAGAGACAGAGGTACAAGCCAGCGCACAAGACAATATTTGGCTCCATTTCGCTGATTAAAGCTTCCATTGTTTGCCAATTAAAGCGACAATGGAGACTGAAGTGGCGAGTGCAGAGGGTTCTGTACTGGAGAGGGGAGAGTCTGCTGCTGCCTCTGGAGAGTTACCAAGGTTTTTTTCTGCATTATGGATTTGTACTTGGACTATAGACTCTTTTCTCAGTCTTATAGATTTTATACTTTTATATTCTATGTTTTGTTGCCTGAACTTCTCTTTTTTTTGCGCGGGGGTATTTAGGGATTGATGTGCCTGATCTGACTTGTTTATTTTTTTTGTGCGGAATGAGAAATTTGTAGGGGGGGGGTCGATGTGACTGATCCACTTTGTTTTTTTTTGCGAGAGGAAAGATTTGGGAGTTGATGAGGTGGTTCCACTTTTGTTCTATTTTTTTGGAAGGGAGGTGGGATTTGGGGGTCAATGTGCCTGATACGTTTTGCTCAGTTTTTGTGGGGGAGGAAGGATTTGGGGGTTGATTTGTCTCTTCCGTTATGTTCATTTCTTTTGTGGGGAGGTGGGGTTTGTGGGTTGATGATCCATTCTTTGCTTCCTTGGTTTCAAAGCTACCCAGAGAATTAAACAATTTCAGAGTTATGTATTTTGATGATAAATGAACCTTTGAGCCTTTCCTCGTAAGACATGCAGTCTAATCCAGGCAATATCCTGGACCCTCTGCACCCTCTCTAAAGCTTCCACATACTGAGCTGACCAGAAGTAAACACAATATTCCAAGTGTTGTCTATTGCATTACTTCAATCTCTTGACTAATGGAAGTCAACACACCATATGCCTTCTTATCAACCCTATCAAATTGCATGGAAACTTTGATGGATTTATGGTCATGCACCCCAAGATCTCTCTGTTCTTCCACACTCCTAAGAATCCTGCCATTAACCCTGTATTACACCTTCAAATTTGACTTTCTAATGTTAATCTCTTCACACTTTTCTGTATTGAACTCCATCTCCTTGAAAATTCCCCCTCTCATCGTAAATGCATGCTCACTTGTAACCCCATTTCAACACTGGAAAAAAGTTGTCGGCTCTCCACTCTATCTATGTCTCTCATAAATTTTCTAATCAGCCTCTACTGCTGCATAGAGGACAAACCCACTTTGTCTAACCACTCCTTATGTCTCATGCCCCTTAATCCAGGCAGCATCTAGTCAAATATTTTGCATGCTCTCCGAAGCCTTCCTATAATTCCTGTGATGGAACAATCAAAAAATGAGTAGAGAGGCTACTCATATCTCACAAACTCCCAATTGTCAACAGCTTTCTGTTGTTCTGAAGAACCTCTTTTCAAGGACTGCTCTTTCCAACTGTCCAAAGCAATATCCTTTCCTTGCCAACGGTTTGTGAAGCAGAGCAGACATCAAGATGACACAAAGGCTGGGGTTGTTGTGGATAGTGTGGAGGGCTGTCAGAGGTTAAAGTGGGATATTGATAGGATGCAAAACTGGGCTGAGAAGTGGCAGATAGAGTTTAGCCCAGATAAGTGTGAGGTGGTTCATTTTGGTAGGTCAAATATGATGGCAAAATATAGTATTAATGTTAAGACTCTTGGCAGTGTGGAGGATCAGAGGGATTTTGGGGTCGGAGTTCATAGGACACTCAAAGCTGCTGCGCAGGTTGACTCTGTGGTTAAGAAAGCATACGGTGCATTGGTCTTCATCAACCATGGGATTGAGTTTAGGAGCCAAGAGATAATGTTGCAGTTATATAGGACCCTGGTCAGACCCCACTTGGAGTACTGTGCTCAATTCTGGTCACCTCACTACAGGAAGGACATGGAAACCATAGAAAGGGTGCAGAGGAGATTTACAAAGATGTTGCCTGGATTGGGGAGCATGACTTATGGAAACAGGTTGAGTGAACTCAGCCTTTTTCTCCTTGGAGCGACGAAGGATGAGAGGTGACCTGATAGAGGTGTATAAGATGATGAGAGTCATTGATCGTTACCACAAGAGGACACAGGTTTAAGGTGCTGGAGAGTAGGTACAGAGGAGGTGTTGGGGATAAGTTTTTTAACACAGAGAGTGGTGAGTGAGTGGAATGGGCTGCTGGCGACGGTGGTGGAGGCGGCTACGACAGAGTCTTTTAAGAGACTCCTGGACAAGGTACGTGGAGCTCAGAAAAATAGAGGGCTATGGATAACATGAGGAGATGCTGGAATTTCAAGCAACACACATCAAAGTTGCTGGTGAGAATCGGCCCGAAATGTCGACTGCACCTCTTCCTAGAGATGCTGTCTGGCCTGCTGCGTTCACCAGCAACTTTGATGTGTGGGGCTATGGATAACCCTAGGTATTTTCTAAGGTAGGGACATGTTCGGTACAGCTTTGTGGGCTCAAGGGCCTGTATTGTGCTGTAGGTTTTCTATGTTCTATGTTCTATGTTCTATGACATTTATTTAAATGAGACCTACAATTCCAAAGTTTCCTGATGCCCCTCCTAGCTCCACCAGGAGAAAGAAAAGTTTTCCTGTTATAACTTAAGGTTTTTTTATGTATCCGTTTTCTCTTCCATCACTGATCAATTGGGATTCTAGTGGGCCTGTGTTCATGGTGGACAAACAGTATCAGACAATACCAACTTAACACCAGACTATATTTTGTAAACGATTAAGAAGGGCCATCTCAATATAGAAAATGCTTGAAAAACCTCAGCAGGTCAGGCTGAGAAAATTCAGCTGAAGGGCTGACTATCTCTCCCTCCACAAATGTTAACTGACTTCTGAGCTTTTTCAGCCTTTTCTGTTTCTGTTTCAGGTTTCCAGCTTTGTAGCTCTTTTTTCTTCAAGAAGCGATACTTTTCCCTTCAAGCTCAAATATAAAGCATCAGAACTAGAATAAGAAATGGATGTTCTGGTTGGAAGAATTCAAGTATGACAGATATGGACACAGCAGTGAATAATAATGCTGTACCCTGCATATATGAGAACTTCAGATGCAGAACAAACATGATGAAGATCGTATGTGTCACAGAGGTAATGACATTTCAAATGCGTCACAGCAGCCAAGTCCCATGAGATGCAATGATCAGATTCATAGATCCAAAGCAACAGTTATCTAGATTGAATAATTGAATTGAAATGAACAGAAATAAGCTCATTGTCTGGCTGATATACATAACTTGATATCAAGATAGCTGTACAGAGCTTTTAAAAAGCAGCCGGAAACAGAGTGATCATAGAGAAAGAAGAACAGTCACTAGAATGTGTTGAGCAATTGAACTGAGCTGCAATATCTGGATATTAGGCTTTTTACCATTTAATATTAACTGAAATTTATGTCACATGCTGCACGTCCTGTGCTTCTATAGGTGATATAATGTGCTCCTTGCACTCCAGCTATCCTGTCACAATATTGAGACCATTGCTGCCTTGCTCATCCATCCTGGCGATGGACCAGGATCTTGCAGAGGTTAGAAAGCAAGGAGAACTGGTTTCAAATTCTAGTCTTCTGTGAAACTGCCTTTTCATAAATTCCTCCATTATCTTGTTTCAGTTTCTTATCTACAATGCCTATTAAGAAGTATTCAAACCCCTTGGAAATTTTTATGTTTTATTGTTTTACAACATTGAATCACAATGCATTTAATTTGGCTTTTTTGACACTGATCGTCAGAAAAGGACTCATGTCAAAGTGAGAACAGATCTCTACAAAATGATTAAAATTATTTACAATATGAAACACAAAATAATTGGTTGCATAAGTACTCTCCCCCTCCAAATCAGTCTTCAGTAGGTGCACCTTTGGCAGCAATTACAGCCTTGAATCTGTGTGGATAGGTCTCTAGCAGCTTTGCACATCTGGACACTACAACTTTTCACCATTCTTCTTTACAAAACTGCTCAAGCTCTGTCAGATGGCAAGTCCAGCTGCAAATTTTCAATTGGATTGAGATCTGAACTCTGACCTGGCTACTCCCGGACATTAACTTTGTTATTTTTAAGCCATTCCTATGTAGCTTCGGCTTTATGCTTGGGCCATTGTCTTGCGGGAAAACAAACCTTCTCCAAGCCGCTGGTCTCTTGCAGACTGCATCAGGCTTTCCTCCAGGATTTCCCTGCATCTTGCTGCATTTATTTTACCCTCTACCTTCACAAGCCTTCCAGTGCCTGCTACAATGAAACATTCCCGCAGCATGATGCAGCCACCACCATGCTTCATGGTCAGGATGATGTGTGGTGTTTGGCTTACACTAAGCATAGCATTTAGTCTGATGGCCAAAAGCTCAATTTTGGTTTCATCAGGCTATAGAACCTTCTTCCAGTTGACTTCAGCGTCTCCCACATGCCTTCTGGCAAACTCTAACCGAGATTTCATGTGAGTTATTTTCCAACGGTGGCTTTTGCTTTGCCACTCTCCCATATAGCTGCAACTGGTGAAGCACCCGAGCAACAGTTGTTGTATGTGCAGTCTCCCCCATCTCAGCCACTGAAGCTTGTAATTCTTCCAGAGCTGTCATAGGTCTCTTGGTGGCCTCCCTCACTAGTCCCCTTCTTGCACAGTCACTCAGTTTGTGAGGATGGCCTGCTGTAGGAGATTTACAGCTGTGCCATGTTCTTTCCATTTCCTGATGATTGACTTAACTGTACTCCAAAGAATATTAAATGACTTAAAAATTTTCTTGTATCCATTTCCTGACTTATGCTTCTCAATAACATTTTTGTCCAGTTGCTTGGAGTGTTCTTTTGTTTTTATGGTGTAGTTTTTGCCAGGATACTGACTCACCAGCAGTTTGACCTTCCAGATACAGGTGTACTTTTACTACAATCACTTGAAACAATTTGATTGCGCATGGTGATCTCCATTTAAATAATAATATGACTTCTAAAAGTAATTGGCTGCACGTAATGATTTAGTGTGTCATATTAAAGTGGGGTGATTACTTATGCAATCAATTATGTTTTGTTTTATATTTGCAATTAGAGATCGTACATATGTTTTCACTTTGACACGAAAGAGTCTTTTTCCATTGATGAGTGTTCTAAAAGCCAAATTAAATCCATTGTGATTCAATGTTGTAAAACAATAAAATTGAAAACTTCCGGGGGGTGCGGGGTGAATACTTTTTATAGGCATTGTAAGTTTCAACCAATACATCCATTTCTCATTCTAGTTCTGCCACTTTATTGTTTAAATTTCTTATATAAGTTTCAGGTAGTTTATTTTTCAAACTGATGTTTTCCTATACTGCTGCTGTAAGTCTTTGCAAATGTACTTAAAGTAGTACCTGGAGAAATATCTGGAATTCCATGAAACACCAGAGACTTGGGACCTAAATTGGAAGAGAGACTGATCACAACAGAAATTCTCTCTAGGTTCCATTTGGCAGATGCTTTGCTATTGAGAATGCCGAGAAGGTTTGCCAGGATATTGTCTGCATTGGAGAGAATGAACAATAAGGAGATGTTGGACAAGCTTGGATTGCTCTCACTGGAACATCTAAAGCCGAGAGGGCAGCATGATACGCAAAGGTTTATACAATTATGACAGGCACAGATAGATAGGGTCTTTTTCACAGGTTTGAAATGTCAACCACTAGAGGGCAGAGCTTTAGGATGAGAAAGGTAGAGTGTAAAGAAGATCTGTGGCCCAAGTTTTTTTGTATAGGAGGTGGTAGGTGCCTGGAATGCACTGACAGGGGTGGTGATGGAGGCAGGTATATTAGCAAACTTAAGAGTCATTTAGTTAGACATATGAATAGGCTGGGAACTGAAGGATAAAGATGATGTGCAATGAAATGGAATTAGTTTAAATTAGCAACATGATCCACGCAGATATTGTGGGTTAAGGGGGATGTCCTGCATTTTATGTTTCTACAGGCCAGGGAGCCTCAAACTAGGAGTCACTGACTCAGAAAAAAAGGTTGATCATCTAAATGAGGAGGAATTTCTTCACTCAGGGATTGGTGAGTCCTTGGAATTCTCTGCTCCATATGGCCTGGAGACTCAGTCATTGAATTCACTCAGAACAGACTGATGGATATCAAGGGATCTGCATATTAAAGAGCCTAAAAGTTCATGTTCAGAGAATCAAGGAGTATTGGATATGGAGGGAGAAAGGTACTAAGGGAGATCAGTCATGATATTGATTAATGGTGGGCTGGGCTGGGAAGGTAGAATGATTGACTCCAACACCTAATCTGATGTTCTTATATAGAGTCAGGTAAAAGCTGAAAAAATCATATAAATCACAATCATCTTGTCAGGTATGAAAGTGGATTTAAAACAATTTATACTTCAGAAAAATATCCCAGTTCTCCACTTGCCCCACAGAATATTCCTAATACATTCCTGATTAATCAACTACCATACCCTCTGGGCTATGATCCCACCTAGTACACCCCACTCTCATTAGGCCTTGGTGAGATCAGGAAAGAGATAATCCCACTATTATTGTTATGGTAATGACAAACATCCCAGAAACCAATTCCCATGGTAACAGGCCCAACAGGAAACTTTTGCAGTCTAATGATAAAGGGGATTATGTTCAATCTATTTTGTATCTTTGGCAGACATCTGGTCCAGACTCAATCCCTCTGCATGCCTGTGGACAACGCCCTGAGATTGTAGCTGGAGTTTAATCTGGGAGAGTAATTATTGAAACAGCATGTATGAGGTATACAATTTTACACATACATTATATCTTTGGGTCCTTCTCTTCACAAACAGCAAAGCACTTTGCAAACCATGATCACTGATGTAACAGCTGATGAGGCCAAATCCCACGTTCACTGACCTCCCCTCTCAAAGGTATGAGCATTGAAAGTCAGCAACCTCAATGAAATCAAACTTCCACTTTTGAAGCTTTGTTACTTTCAACCTATCACTTCCGAGCTTCTGACTTCATTCCACTCTCTCCTCTCGTTTGTCTAGCACCCCCTTCACTAGGATCCACCTGTCACCCGTAGTTTTTGCTCCACCCCTTCTCTCCATTTATTTTATACAGGCTATCACTCCACCAATTCTTTGTGCAGATGAAGGTTCTTGATAGAAACAATAGAAACCACAGAAAAACTACAGCACAGAAACAGGCCTCTTGGCCCTTCTTGGCTGTGCCAAACCATTTTCTGCCTAGTCCCACTGACCTGCACACGGATCATATCCCTCCATACACCTCCTATCCATGTATCCATCCAATTTATTCTTAAATGTTAAAAAAGAACCCACATTTACCACCTTGTCTGGCAGCTCATTCCAT
Source organism: Mobula birostris (assembly GCF_030028105.1). NCBI lineage: Eukaryota > Metazoa > Chordata > Chondrichthyes > Myliobatiformes > Myliobatidae > Mobula > Mobula birostris. The sequence goes on along the minus strand of NC_092371.1, from coordinate 18,974,417 downwards.
ACTCCCACCACTCTCTATGTGAAGAAGCCCGCCCTAATGTTCCCTTTAAACTTTTCCCCCCTCACCCTTAACCCATGTCCTCTGGTTTTTTCTCCCCTTGCCTCAGTGGAAAAAGCCTGCTTGCATTCACTCTATCTATACCCATCATAATTTTATATACCTCTATCAAATCTCCCCTCATTCTTCTACGCTCCAGGGAATAAAGTCCTAACCTATTCAACCTTTCTCTGTAACTGAGTTTCTCAAGTCCCGGCAACATCCTTGTAAACCTTCTCTGCACTCTTTCAACCTTATTTATATCCTTCCTGGAATTTGGTGACCAAAACTGAACACAATACTCCAGATTCGGCCTCACCAATGCCTTATACAACCTCATCAAAACATTTCAGCTCTTATACTCAATACTTTGATTAATAAAGGCCAATGTACCAAAAGCTCTCTTTACGACCCTATCTACCTGTGATGCCACTTTTAGGGAATTGTGTATCTGTATTCCCAGATCCCTCCGTTCTACTGCACTCCTCAGTGCCTTACCATTAACACTGTATGTTCTCCATTGGTTTGTCCTTCCAACGTGCAATACCTCACACTTGTCTGTATTAAACTCCATCTGCCATTTTTCAGCCCATTTTCCCGCCCATTTTCCCAGCTGGTCCAAGTCCTTCTGCAGGCTCTGAAAACCTTCCTCACTGTCTACTACACCTCCAATCTTTGTATCATCAGCAAATTTGCTGACCCAATTTACCACATTATCATCCAGATCATTGATATAGATGACAAATAACAATGGACCCAGCACTGATCCCTGTGGCACACCACTAGTCACAGGCCTCCACTCAGAGAAGCAATTCTCTACTACCACTCTTTGGCTTCTTCCATTGAGCCGATGTCTAATCCAATTTACCACCTCTCCATGTATATCTAGCGACTGAATTTTCCTAACTAATCTCCCATGCGGGACCTTGTCAAAGGCCTTACTGAAGTCCATGTAGACTGATCTGAAACATCAACTGTCAATTCACTCCATAGACACTACCGGATCCACTGAGTTCCTCCAATATTTTGTATGGGGTCTTATATTTGCAGATTCATCTTGAACATTTTGTCCAGGCTTGTTAGTCTGAGAAATGCAGATAATTTTGATAAATCCTTGTTTACATCCACAGAAAGAAATGATCCTGTTCACTGCTGCTGCTTTCAATTGTGAATGTTCTCTTCATTTTTTTATATCATAATGGTAAAGATTAGTGTACTGATGCATTTCAAATGTATTCATAGTAATTTTGTAAAGAGCAAAGTAGTTGTCAGAGTGTCTGAGATTACATTCATACTATCAACACCATGAAGAAAGTATTTCCCTCAGAATCAGGAGATATTTCTGTTAATTATTCCTTGTTTTTGCTGAGGCATTCAGAATGAACCACATAGTGTTTGACTGGAGATCTATAGGCCTGCCTGAGTAAAGAGATATGTCACCTTCTCTGAAAAGCATTTGGTCTGTTTAAAATGATGAGGAGATTGATGTTCTGGCATCAGCTCTCAAGTTAACAGCTCTATGAAATGGTCATTCCCTATGACGTAAATTTTTGCACTATATATGTTTTCTTACGGCCGTGACTGTACACCATAGATAGTTTCTGCAAACTCCATGTTTTGAACTGTAATGGTGTTATACTGTGATGGTACTGGATTCCCTGTTCACAAAGTCCTAAACTAAAAAGAGGGTTTTAAGCCCTCGCCGAATAGATATCAACTCAAGTCAAGTCGTCACTTTTTATTGTCATTTCGACCATAAGCTGCTGGTACAGTACACAGTAAAAATGAAACAATGTTCCTCCAGGACCATGGTGCTACATGAAACAACACAAAGCTACACTAGCCTAAGTGAGACCACACAAGGCTACACTAGACTACAAAAAACAACACAAAAACTACACCAGACTACAGACCTACACAGGACTACACAAAGTGCACAAAACAGTGCAGGGCAGTACAATAAATAATAAACAAGACAATAGGCACAGTAGAGGACAAATTACAATATAATAATAAATGATGTAGATGTCAGCCTAGGCTCTGGGCACTAAGGAGTCTGATGGCTTGGGGGAAGAAACTGTTGCACAGTCTGGTCGTGAGAGTCCAAATGCTTCAGTACCTTTTGCCAGATTCTTTAGAGGGAGAAGAGTTTGTATGAGGGGTGCGTGGGGTCCTTCACAATGCTGTTGGCTTTACAGGTGCAGCATGTGGTGTAAATGGCGGGAAGGGAGACCCTGATGATCTTCTCAGCTGACCTCACTATCCACTGCAGGGTCTTGTGATCTGAGACGGTGCAATTCCCGAACCAGGCAGTGATGCAGCTGCTCAGGATTACCTCGATACATCCATTGTAGAATGTGATGAGGATAGGGGGTGGGAGATGGACTTTTGTCAGCCTTCGCAGAAAGTAGAGATGCTGCTCTGGGTACCATCACTATAGGGAGGTTAAACTGTATCCACCTCTCTTCAAGGACTAGTATACTTCCCTGTCTAGCTTCTGTGGTGAGGTCTAGCTGCCAATACCCACTCTTGAATGGTGGGTCCCCTCCCCCCCCTATGAAGGAGGGGATACTTCCAGCTCTCAAAGTAATTCAAACACAGTTTGTTTTATTGTTCATGGTACATGTTCAAATTTAGACAAATAGTTCTTAACACACCTTTAACATTCACAGACGACTTCTGATTTACAAAAAAATTACAAACAACAAAGGATTTGAAAACATGGGTACAATTCTTACAAACTAAAAGAACATACCGATGAATTGCAGACAAATGAGTTGCCCATCGCAGAAACTGAAATTTGAGGAATGAAATCTAGTTCTTCATTCTGTCACCCCATCCTTCCATCATTCTCCTTTTCATTCCTAAAATTCTCAATGCTTTCTAATATTTATACTGTTTTGCTACCAGATGATATGATGTACACGTGAGGTTTCTCAGATACCTTTGCTGGGACAAAGTAATTTTCACAGATGGTCTAAAAACATCTGGAGGACAATGGTGCAAGTAACAGAGCTGTAGTTGCCTGGTTTAATGCTGGCAAATTAACAAAGTCTCAATGTTTTGTTTTTGGCTAATGCAGACAAGAATTTTACTGGTCATTTCACTTTGCAAGCCTCGTTGCTTAGCAATCAAACTCCCACGCCCAACCATATTGTGGACTAACACCCTACGCCTAGTAACAATGCTAGTTGCAAAGCTGTGTTTGTAACTTCAAACTGATTGCTGCCTGCAATTTACAATAGGAACTGAACACTGGCTCTTGTTTACAACACAAAGCTGACCAAGGAATATTGGTTGGAAGTTTAACTTTGTCACAAGTAACTCTGACTCTTTGGGAGGGCCATACTGCTAGTGTAGAAAGCTGAAGTTAGCATTAAGCCTCTTTGGCCCTGGAAAGTGAATATTACAGCGCAAAGCTAGATGTTCATTTTGTTGCTTAAGTTCTAAACTTGCCTAATCAGAATCAGGTTTATTGCCATTGATTTATATGACATGAAATTTATTGTTTTGTGGCAGCGATATAGTAGAAAGACATAAATTATCAAACAAACATAAATGAATAGTGTAAAAGAACAACAATAGCATTCATGGGTCCATTGGCCATTCAGAAATTTGATGACAGAAGGGATGAACCTCTGACTGAATTGTTGAATGCGCGTCTTCAGCCTTCTGTACCTGCTCTCCAATGGTAATAACGAGAAGAGGGCATGTCCTGAAAGGTGAATGCCACCAACTTAAGGCACCAGCTCTTGAAGATGTACTTGATAGTGGAGAGGGTTGTGCATTTGATAGGGGTGGTGGAAACTGAAACTTTTTACAGCCTCTTGCAATCCTTTCCCTTGAAGTTTTTATACAAGGCTGTGATGTAATCAGTCAGAATCCATCTGACAGTACTCTCATGGTAGAAATTTCCAAGAGTCTTTGGTGACATTCTGAACCTGCTCAAATTTCTAATGAAGTAGAGCTACTGGTTCTTTCCTTGCATCAATGTGTTTGACCAGGATAGATCCTCTGGGAGATGTTGATGTCTGGGAATGAAGTTGTTCACCCTTTCCATTGCTGACCCTATAAGAACTATAATTTTGTTAATGCCACCTTTTAATAGGTTGAGGCAAAGAAGAGAATGACTCCGTTAAAAAATTCTTGTCATTTGATCTGGCTGAGATTACAACTCTGTTAGTATGATGCTTAGAAGGTTATCATCTTTATTTTCTTAGACACAATGTTGATATTGAGGGTGACTGGCTTCCACTCTCAGTTTGTGGGTTCTGAGGTGGCTGATGAGGTCACCATGGAACTATAACTCCTTCCAGAGATGGGGCAGGAGATCCCTGACAGTATGACTAGGTAGTCAGTGAGATGGCCCACTCCTTTGCTTATGCACGTTTTTTCTGTGCTCCCGCTCTTTGGTCTCTAAGTTCTCATGGCAGCCTGAATGATCCTCTCTGCTATGAGTGATTTTGGTTCAGATGTTCCCAGGAGTCAGTCCAGATGTTACTCTTCTTCAGGGAGGCTTTGAGCACCTCCTCGTACATTTCTCTCTATCTGCCTGATAACTAATTCCCACGGCAGAGCTCAGAGTAAAACATTCATTTCAGGAGTCTGGTATTAGACCTGAATGATGGGATTGCCCATGAGAGCCAAGTGAGAGTAACTGGGGCCTCACTGCTGGGGATGTTGGTCTGGTAGAGGACACTGATGTCAATTTGTTTACCCTTCTAGAGATTTCACAGAGACAACATTAAGTGCATCTTTCCAGAGCTGCAAATACCCTTTTCCTCAATTGACAAGAGCAATAATGACTGTGGTGAATTTTACCATCGATATTGGTTTTCATGAACAGGAGCTACCCCAGATTTGGGAAGTAGTCCATGTTTCCTAGAGTCTTGCTGTGAACATATATTGTCGGAGGCTACTGTGGTTTGGAACAGGCAGATCAGTAGAAGACCTTAGTCATGAAGATTTTCTTCTCCATTTCTTTGGTAAATGAGTCAGTGGAGGCTTGGAGCTTGTCCTCTGAGTATCATCTGCCTACTGAATCTTGGTATTAAGAGTTGTTGTTGTAAGTCAAACAGCTTCTGTTTTTTTTCTGATGATTAACTCTGCTCCCACTGGAGGCAAGTTGAAACTGAAAGGTAACAAAGGTTTTGCAAAGTGTTTGGGGCAGTACACAGCTTCCTTTGACACTAGTCTTCAGTGAGAATGCTACTGTTATCAACCCATTGGTTAACGTTATGGCTTGCATGTCATTATAAAGCAAATGTGAGCACATTTTTATAGGCAGTCAAAATTGAGGAAGATAATCCAATGGCCCTCCAAAATAATGGAGAAATGCTTTGTTGAGTTTGAAGAAGACCATGTATGCCATTTCCTTGGCGTTGACACCCGGTGAAGGTCTCATCCACTTGTGTTTCTCGATGGATAGATTTCAGGAGCAAATCTTTAGCCACTGGGACCAGGCAAGTGAGGAGGACTCCGATATTGACTTCCATGGTGGCTGTCACCCTCTTTAGCAACAACTGAAGAACTTGGTTCTTCATCATAATTAGGGCATCAAAGAGGCCTTTGGAATACAGATGACACTCGTGTTTTGGGATCACGGTCCCAGAAAATCACCCATCTTCACTGTTTTCAATACCACAAAGCCAAGTTATCTGCACATGTTCAAGAAGTGCAAGTTCCAAAGAAAATAAGTATGGACACAAATTCTCTAACAATGAATTTTGTTCCATATCTTTGATTTTTGAGCAGTGATTTGTGAATTCCATAAGGATGGGAGTTTCTGTTCCCCAAACAGCCAAAATGCAGGGGTCTTTACTATTCCAGTCTTCGCAGTTATCAGCATCGAGATTGCAGATTTGTGGCACTGAGTGTGAAAGCTTCATTGGAGTGCCATCTGCTCCAGAGGCATGGCTACTTTTGAGTGGAAATGGTTCTTGTCAGTCAGAAGGTGTCATGGCTGTCAGTAAGTTGCTGAGCCCCCTGAATTATGTCCACTGTCTTTTTTTTTAAGTGTCCAGGTTTTGTACTGAACTAATAAGGGTCGACCTTCCAAACTAAGGATACCTTTTGACTATGGCTGACTAGATCCTCGATCTTTACTCCCACCCCTTTGCAGTGGAGAACTCCCATCCATCAACACACTCCTGAATTGCCTTTCTTTTCGAGTCTGTGTTCCTTTTATTCAACGATTGTCTGTATTTTTTATGAACCTTCGACAATTAGTAATTATTTCTGAGTTTTATTGTCAATGATTTCACCAACCAATTACTGATGCCATTTTGCCATTTTAACTAACAAAGAAAAATTACAAATTGAATTACATGGCTTTCTCTCTCATGGGGGCATTTTGACTGTTCCAAGTCCCCGATTTCAAAAATACTTGCAGATGCGTTTTCCACTTCTCCTGTAAATATGCAAGTATTTTTTCTGCTGCAGCTTCATTCTCCATAGACACGGTTTCTGATCTGTGTAAGTGCTGAGTCCTTGCATATTTTCGATAAGGAACATTGCCTTCATTTACACTGGCTGGGGTGAATGAAACAGCTTGGTTATAACCTCCTCTTCATTTCCACACACCAGTGCTTAAGCTAATCTTCTTTAGCTATGAAATGCCAGGGCTTGCCATATAAAAGGGATATAGTTTGTCATCTGAAGGAAATGTATAGTTCAAAATAAACAAATGGAACAGAACATCTGACTCTAGTCCAACCACATTACAGTCACCATCTGACTCATACCACACTGTGTATGCAATTGGTAGCAGCCTTGAATATTAGGTTTCTGTGATAGTGAGAGAAATAAGATTCAGCCTCTGAAGCATGACCAATATATTCTATTCAACATGAGTTGGAAAATACCTTTCCTCAAATGATAAACAAACTGTCCTCTTATAAATATCTATTGAAACTCGACTGAAGGAATGTGTAGAACATTGTTAGAAACAAAATCAGATTTTGGGGTCTGAAAACTCTCTCTCTCTCCCTCTCTCCAGTGTAAAGTGTAAAATTAATTTTAGTTCAATTCCTGCTGGCATTTGGCTACGGAAGAAGATTACTTGAACCTGAAAAGAATATGAGGGAGAAATACAGGTAATGATAGGTGACACACACAAAAATTGCTGGTGAATGCAGCAGGTTAGGCAGCATCTATAGGAGGAGGTACAGTTGATGTTTCAGGCCGAGACCCTTCGTCAGGCCTAACTGAAAGAAGAGATAGTAAGAGATTTGAAAGTGGGAGGGGGAGGGGGAGATCTGAAATGATAGGAGAAGACGGGGTAGGGGGGAGGGATGGAGCTTCGAGCTGGAAAGTTAACTGGCAAAAGGGATATGAGAGGATCATGGGACAGGAGGCCTAGGGAGAAAGAAAGGGGGAGGGGGAGGGGGGAAGCAGAACACCTACACTCTGTCTGCCAGAAAAAGCAGGATCTCCCAGTGGCCACACATTTTAATTCCACGTCCCATTTCCGTTCTGATGTGTCTATCCACGGCCTCCTCTACTGTCAAGGTGAAGCCACACTCAGGTTGGAGGAACAACACCTTATATTCCCTCTGGGTAGCCTCCAACCTGATGGCATGAACATTGACTTTTCTAACTTCTGTAAATGCCCCACCTCCCCTTTGTACCCCATCCATTATTTATTTATTTATTATATTTTTTTTCTCTGTCCTTTTTCTCCCTTTGTCCCTCTCACTGTACTCCTTGCCCATCCTCTGGGTTTCCCCCCTCCCCCTTTCTTTCTCCCTAGTCCTCCTGTCCCATGATCTTCTCATATCCCTTTTGCCAATCAACTTTCCAGCTCTTGGCTCCATCCCTCCCCCTCCTGTCTTCTCCTATCATTTTGGATCTCCCCCTCCCCCTCCCACTTTCAAATCTATTACTAGCTCTTCTTTCAGTTAGTCCTGACGAAGGGTCTCGGCCCGAAGCGTTGACTGTACCTCTTCCTAGAGATGTTGTCTGGCCTGCTGTGTTCACCAGCAATTTTTGTGTGTGGTGCTTGAAATTCCAGCATCTGCAGATCTCTTCGTGTTAATGATAGGTGAACTAAGGTGTGAAGAGTGGAACATAACAGCAATGTAAGAGTGGAAATAGAACTAGAAATGTAGCCATTGTTATAATGGAAGAATTGTAACAAACACAATGAAAGCATTTAAAGGCTCTTAGATATATGCAGAGAATGGAGGGAAATGCACATTATATAGAGTTGCAAAAAAAGTTGTGAACCCTTTGCAATTGCCTGATTTTCTGCAATAATTACTCATAAAATATGTCCTTCTGAAAGATTTTGGCCCGAACTGTCGACTGTACTCTTTTCCATAGATGCTGCCTGGCCTGCTGATTTCCTGCATCATTTTCTGTGTGTTGATCGTAAAATACGGTCTGATCTTCATCTAAGCCACATGAAAGCAGTAGCCAGTAGTAGCATGTCAGGCTAGCCAGGACACAGTAGGGACAGGGAAGAGAATACTCAGTTAAACTTCCTGTGTGCATCTGGGTTTCCACCAGGTGTTTTGGTTTCCTCCCACAGTCCAAACATGTACCGGGTTAGTAGGTTAGTTGGTCATTGCAAATTGTCCTATGATTAGGAGAGGGCTAAGCAGGCGGATTGCTGGCTGGCACAGCTCAGAAGGCTTGAAGGGCCTGCTGTATCTTTAAATAAGTGAATAAAATAAATAACAGCTGAACCTAGGGATGACATTCTTGGGGAATCATAGAGTAAGGTGATTTGTCTAGACCATAGAAACAAGAGGGGGAGATCACCCTAGTGGACTGTATTATAGACCCCACAATAACCAGTGGGAACTTGAGGAGAAAGTTCATAGAGAAATTACTCATAATTGTAAGAATATTAGGGAAGTATAGTTGGGAGATATTACTTCCCTTGGTATTGACTGGACTGCTCAGATTTTTAGCATTTTGTGTATGTGTTGTTCAGAGCTTTAAGGGCCTGGATGGGGAGAATTTGTGAAGTGTATCCGGGAAAGTTTCCTGAGTCAATACTGGACCTCATCTTTGGCAGGCCAAGTAATTGGAGCACCAGTGCACTTTGGCTCTAGCGAGCATAGTTCTATTAATTTTAGGATAGAGGTGGAAAAGGATAGGTCATGTCCACAGGGGAAGCAAGGCTAATTCTGGGTGAGTTAGACAGATTCTAACAGAGGTCAATTTGATAAGCCTGATTGAAAGGAAGGGAAGGAATGACAAGTGGGAGGCTTTAATAGGGTGATATCAAGTGTCCAGGAGCAGTATATTACTGTCACTGTGAAGGATCAACCAGGCAATTTTAGAGAACCCTGGCTGATGAGAGATGCTGCAGCTCCAGTCAAGAAAAAGCATACGTTGGGTTTAGGATGTCAGAGAAAGAGAATACCTTGATCACCATAAAAAGATACTCTTAAGAGGGAAATCAGGGGGTAAAGAGAGGTTATGCCATAGATCTGGCAGAAAAGGTTAATCTCAAGAGGTTCTATAGCTATATTAAGGAGAGAGTAGGTCTCCTTAAAGATTAGCAGCACCACCTATCTTCCTTAAAGATTAGCCACAGGAGACAGATAGGATTTTTAACAAATATTTATCCTTAGTGTTTCGCTCAAGAGATAGCAGAAACAAATGGAGATGTTTTCAAGGATGTTTATTTCACTAGGAAAGAGATGTTTGCTGCTTACAATACATTAAGGTCTGCAGAGCCGAACCAAGTGCATCCTCAGACATTGTGGAGGCCCTCGCAGATATATATGCTTCATCATTAGCTGCTGGTAAAATTTCCAAAGACTGGATGGTGGCTAATATTGTTCTTTTGTTTAAAAAGGGTAGCAAGCACAAGCCAGGAAACTACAAGTTGTTCAGCCTGATATCAGTACTAGGAAAGCTATTGGAACAAATTCTGAGGGACAGGATCTACCGTCCTTTGGATGGACAGAATCTGATTAGGAGAAATCAGCATGGCCTTGTGTGTGGGAAGTCATGTTTGATCTGACTTTTTAATTTTTTTGAAGAAGTATAGTGTCCAAAAAGATAAATGCAAGTAGGCCAACAAACACAAAATGCAGGAGGAACGTAGCAGGCCAGGAAGCATCTATGAAGACAGTAAGGGTTTGAGCCGAAACTCTTTGGCAGGACTGGAGAAAAAAAGCTGAGGAGTAGATTTAAATGATGGTAGGGGAGGGGAAAGAGAAACGTAAGGTGATTGGCGAAACCTTGAGGGGGAAGGGGATGAAGTAAAGAGCTGGGAAGTAAATTGGTAAAAGAGAGAGAAGGCCATGGAAGGAGAAAAGTGGGGAGGAGCACCAGAGAGAGGTGATGGCAGGCAAGGAGATATGGTGAAAGAGGGAAAGGGGAATGTGAAATGGTGAAGGTGTGGGGGGGGGGGCATTACCAGATGTTCAAGAAAACGATGTTCATGCCATCAGGTTGGAGGCTACCCAAACGGAAATATGGTGTTTTTCCTCTAACCTGGATGTGGCCTCATCGCAACAGTAGAGGAGGGCATGGATAGGCATATTGGAAAGGGGATGGCAAGTGGAATTAAAATGGGTGGCCACTGGGAGATTCTGGTTTTTTAGGCAGATAGAGCGAAGATGCTCAGCGAAGTGGTCTCCCAGTCTCCATCAGGTCTCACTGATACACAGAAGGCTACACCAGGAGCACTGGCTCATGACAGCAGCGCAGCTATTTAGACTTTAGCAAGGCCTTTGCCTATGTTTCACATGGTAGGCTGGTCTCAAAAGTTAAGGCCTATGGAGAGCTAACAAGTGGACTGAAAAATTGACTCAGAGGTAGAGAGTGGAGAGCGATGGCTGCTCTTGGAATGGAGGCTGATGACTGCTAGCTTGCTGCAGGGGTCATTGTTGGGAACATTGTTATCCATTATTTATATAAACGATGTGGTTACAAATGCACAAGGCCTGGTCAGTATGTTTGCAGATGACACAAAATCGGGTGTTGTTGATAGTGAAGAAAGTTTTTGGAGATTATAAGGCTGTCTTGGTCAGTTAGGGAAGTGGGGCAAGGGGTGGCAAATGGATTTCAATGCAGATAAGTGTGAGATGATGCATTTTGGGAAGTGAAACCAATGTAGAATTTATACTGCGCACAGTTGAGCACTAATGTGTAATGGAACAGAGAGACCTAGGAGTACAAGTACATAGTTTATTGAAAGCGGCATCACAGGTATGTAGGGTGGTGAAAAGAGTACTTAGTGCCCTTGCCTTTATCAATCACGGCACTGAGTATAGGAGATGGGACATCATGTTTCCATTGGATAAGACATCCGTGAGGCCACGTTCAGGGTAATGTGTGCATTTTTGGTCAAGTGGTTAAACTGAAAGGAGTGCAAAAAAGATTTACGAGGATGTTGCCGGGACAAGAGGTTGAACTGGCTAGTTGGAACGTAGGAGAATGAGGGGCAACCTTATTGAAATATTTAAAATTATGGGACAAAAATATCAAGTGAACAGAAATAGTCGTTTCCCCAGGATAATGAAGTCCAAAACTAAGGGCCATAGGTTTAGGGTGAGAGGAGGAAGATTTGAAAGGGCATGAGAAGCAATTTTTTCACACTGAGAGTTGTGAATAAATGGAACGAGCTGCCAGAAGAAGTGATTAAGGCTGGTATGACAATATCTTTTAAAAAAGCATTTGGATAGGTATATGGAGGGGTGGAGCTTAGTGGGATGTGGCCCGAATGCAGGAAATTGCAACTAGCTGGATTGGAGCAGCAGTCAGCATTGACTCGTTGGGCCAAAGGGCCTGAATCCATACTGTATTGTGCTATTACACTGCAAGTACTGTGTATGTGTGCACAGATACAATGAAAAACATACTTGCAGCAGCATCACAGGCACATAGCATCAGAGACACAACATTCATAAGAAAAGCACAAGTTGTACACAACTTTTACAGGAAAGAATACAATTCGAACAAAAACAAAGTCCACTTGAGTGCAAAATGATTAGAGTGGTCATAGTGTTGCTAAACTCCAGTGATTAATATTGTGCTGGTTGGTTCAAATCTGATTAGTTGCTGGAAATAACTTCTTGAACCTGGCAACATGGAACCTCAAGTTCTGTACTTCCTATCCAATGGTAGCTGCAAGAAAAGAGCATGGGCCAATTGGAGGGGATCTTTGATAATAGACGTTGCTCTTATGGCATCAAGTAATGTTTCTCTATGACCAATGAAAGATTATGGTGCTAATAATTTGTCCAGACCCCTCTGCCCATAGATGCTGGCTGACTGGCACCGAATTCACTGTGTGCTTATTTTCATTTCAGAATGGCATTAGTTCCAGCTCAGTTGCCATCCAGGATCAACTGAATGTCCTCAATAATGAAAAGAAAGTATTCAAGGTGGAGCAAGATTTGTCAGGTACTACTGAAGATGCACATATATACAGAAATGTGCAAAGATCTTTAGCACATATACGAGGGGTGATTGATAAGTTTGTGGCCTAAGGTAGAAGGAGTCAATTTTAGAAAACCTAGCACACTTATTTTTCAACATAGTCCCCTCCTGCATTTACACACTTAGTCTAGCGGTCGTGGAGCATACGGATCGTGGACCTCCAGAGAGTGTCTACAGCAGGGGTGATTGGTAAGTTTGTGGCCTAAGGTAGAAGGAGATGAGTTATACAGCTCTTGTTACATGCACATGCAGTTCAACTCCTTGAGTTATTATGCAGAAAGTTTGAAGTTAATGACTTATCAGTTAATAACTGATCAGGGGTGATTGATAAGTTTGTGGCCTAAGGTAGAAGGAGATGAGTTATTAACTTCAAACTTTCTGCATAATCACTCTAAGAGTTGAGCTGTGTGTGCATGTAACGAAAGGCGTATAACTCATCTCCTTCTACCTTAGGCCACAAACTTATCAATCATCCCTGCTGTGGACCACTTCCTGGAGGTCCAAGATCCGTATGCTCCACGACCGCTGGACCAAGTGTGTAAATGTAGGAGGGGACTATGTTGAAAAATAAATGTGCCAGGTTTTCTAAAATTGACTTCTTCTATCTTAGGGCATGAACTTATCAATCACCCCTCATACATAGCTAAAACTGTATTGTCAACATGGAGTGGACAGCGAGTTAGTAAATCTGGTGAGAGGAAAGGATGTCGGGAATGGCGATATTAGAGCACTGAGGGAGGAGTGTGGGACAGGTGGCAAAAAGAAGGAGTGCCAGGGCTGGTGGGGAGGGGGCGTTAGTGCAGGTATAGACACACCCAGCACTGAGACACCAGGGAGAGTCATTAAATTCCAAACAATTGGTTTATTGATCATTACAGAATGTCCCTCTGGTGCTTCCCACTCCCCCTATCTCTCTTCCCTTTTCCCAATTATGATATCCCTCTCCCTGCCTCATTCCCACTCTCAGTCCACAACAGAGACTCATTTCAGAATCAAGTTTATCATCACTTGCATATGTCATGAAAATTGTTTTTTTTTGTGGCAGCAGTACAGTGAAATGCATAAAATTATGACAGTACTGTGCAGAAGTCTTAAGCACCAGATATATATATATACACACACATACCTAAGACTTTTGCACAGCACTGTATTACTTTTTGAAACCCCAGAAGATAACATAGTGGTGCTTGCATGTATGAGATGTGTAATCCAACTACGTGGAACATCCTCAAATGACAGTTTCATTCCTCTTTGTCTGCAGTGCAGATACTGTCTGAAGCTATGGGTGAGTTTAGCCAACCTAGCTCAATGGAAACCAGCTTTATTTGTCTTATTTTAGGGGTCAGTTGATCAGATAGTCACAATCTACAGGTAAATTTTGAAGAATTGCTTCCAACATTTCATTTCTGAAGGCCAGCCTCTTCCTAAAGAATATCTAAGAGTAATTTGAAATGCAGTGCCCTCTGTTCAAGAACTAGTGCCATTTGTTTTCCTTCAGTTAGTCCTGACGAAGGGTCTCGGCCTGAAACGTCGACTGCACCTCTTCCTAAAGATGCTGCCTGGCCTGCTGCATTCACCAGCAACTTTGATGTGTGTTGTTGTTTGCTTTCTGAGTGATTGGGTTATACTTAGCACTCACTACCCCCATCATATTAAGCCCATCACACCACCAGAGCTGGGGGGCTGAACTGGCGGATCAATCCATGGACCTTCCTCCTCATATTAACTACCATTTCTTTGTGAGGCCCACAAAGAAAGCTATACAGAGATATGCAGTCCTCCCACCCCGCCCGCCCCCCCCCCCCACTTTATCTACCAGGCAAAATTAACCCAACAGATTGTTCAAGTACTAAAAGCTACCTATTTGGCTTCAGAAGGAAATATGCAATATTATATAATTGCAGAACCTGACACTTTAGAACTGACCTTTTCCGGTCACGATCCCAGCTCTTATCCCAACTCCAAACACATCTTGCCTCATTAAATGAAATAAAAATTTTAGGTCTTTATTTCTTATTTGTTTCATTCATTTTGATATCACCCTTCTCAACAAAACCACAGAAGGAAATTGGAGGGATAATCTAAGTAAGACAGCATTAATGTATAAAATGTGGTGCACATCATTCAGTGTTAATAAATTCCCAGAGGATACACCACCATTATTACACCTCCAGTCATTTAATCACGGCTTATTGCACTTGAACTTGATTAATTGGGTTGCTGCTCTGTTTAATCGGTAAGCTGATCACTTCTCTCTTTTGTAGCTTGTCTGTCAGTGTGACAGAATGAAAGGGACAAGGTACACAAGAGCTGAATGTACAATTACAATTGGTGCTGATAGACAAAATGTCACTTCTTCACTGCACACAGCTACAGAATTAATGAGATTTTTTTAAATAAAGAGCTTGTTTCGTTTTCTATACAACCTATTCAAATTGTTTTTGCTTTCTATTCATTATTCATTAACCATATGAAAACCAAAGAGGCAGCCAGGGTTTTGTATTGTTTAATAGATCAATTCAATACATTCTGGCACATTTTAGTTTTTAATTATTGGATTCAAGTGAGCAGAAAAGAACTGCTTTCAAACAAAGTTCTTCATGTTTTTTTTAAAAAGATGTTTTCCATCAAGTTTCTTTCCATAGTTCCTTGTTGAGATTTGTTGCTTTCTTTTAAGCTATAGCATTTAGTTGAGGTATGTATTGAAAAGTTGTTTTGGATTTTCAGTGAGGAAATTTGGTTGAGTGCCTGGTGAAGTATTTGAGTGTTTTTTTTAAAACACAAATTATTTGCAGGAGATTTTACTGAAGGCATTAGGTAGGATTTTGACAATGTCCTGGGTATTCACTTGAAAATTTGATGGGATTTCCTGACTTTTAGATTTCAAAACTTTTCCTTCATCAAAACCAATGCTCAACATTTTATTGGAACAGATTCAGTGCACTTCTCAATCTCAGTTTCTTCCTTGTGCCAGCAATAATATCAAAAAGGGTTACATATAAAGTGCTTCAAGTCAATGCTGTGCAATATTCTAGATCAAGCACATTCTTTTTCCTGAATAAACTGAAGCCAACACCCAAAGGGTTCTCCCAGGGCAATGTAGGTTTCCCGCATGGTGTGATCGTGGACTATTGGAAAAGGCGAGTGGAGAGGCATGTCATGATCCAGTTAAGATGACTAAATATAAGTAGAGGAACAATGAGGTGTTGAAAAACATTTAGCTCTTGCAAAGAGTGCTTCAAACACCACTTTACGAAAGGTGATTGATAAGTTCGTAGCCTAAGGTAGAACGAGTCAATTTTAGAAAACCTAGCACATTTATTTTTGAACATAGTCCCCTCCTACATTTACACACTTAGTTCAGTGGTCGTGGAGCATACGAATCCCTTCTTTGTTGGCATCTTGGACCTCCAGAAAAGTGGTCCACAACAGGGGTGATTTATAAGTTTGTGGCCTAAGATAAAAGGTGATGAGTTATACAGCTCTCATTACATGCACATGCAGGTCAACTCTGAGTGATTAGGCAGAAAGTTTGAAGTTAATAACTCATCAGGGGTGATTGATAAGTTCATGGCCTAAGGTAGAAGGAGTTGAGATAACTTCAAACTTTCTGCCTAATCACTCAAAGAGTTGACCTGCATGTGCACGTAACGAGAGCCATATAACTCATCTCCTTCTACCTTAGGCCACAAACATATCAATCAACCCTCGTAACTGGTAGGTTTCCAAATATCACAGAAACTCAGCTGACCAATGGTAAAGTCGGAAAGACAAACTCTCAGGCACATGAATGGTCAGTCTCTATGAGTCTGTCGGTTGCTTCACCATCTTTTTAAAAATGGTAATGGGTGGCTGATTCAGGCTGATTCAGGATGAGTTGGACAATTGGATACAAAATTGTTTCGGGGCAGAAGTCAGAGTGTGGTTCTGAAGGGTTGTTTTCAGATTAAAGGCCTACGACCTGTGATATGCCGAAGGAATTAGTGCTGGGTCCCCTGTTGTTTGTCATTTATGTGAATCAGCCATCTGAGAATGTAACTGGCATGAATATCATCTTTTCAGATGACACCAGAACTGATGAAATAGTGAATAGTGAAAAAGGTTGTAAAAGGTGCAATAAGATAATAGCAACACGTCCCCACGAAAGGCTCCGGCCCAAAACATCGACCGATCTTTTCCACGGATGCTGCCCGACCTGCTGAGTTCCTCCAGTGTGTTGTGAGTGTTGCTTTGACCCCAGCATCTGCAGGTTATTTTGTGTTTGCAATAAGGTAATAATCATCTGAGAAGGTGGGCCAAGGAATGGCAAGCAGGTGTGAAGTGACAGACAATGATGCACTTTTGGAAGTTAAACCAGGCCTGGACACACACAATGAAGGGCAGGGGACTAGGAAGTATTATTGATCAGAGAGTTAGAGTCATACATTTCATACATATAGTTCCCTGAATGTACTAACACTGGTATTCAGGCCGGTGAAAAAAAAAGGCATATAAAGAAGGAGTGTTCATTGTACAGAGCAATCTTGGGGATTATAGCTTCCTGAAAATGGTGGCAGAGGTGATAGCATAGCGAAGCAGGCACCTAGCATGCTTGCAATCATTGGTCATTGCATTAAGTTTGGTGTAGGGACATCATGTTACAGCCCGACAAAACGTTTGTCAGACCACATCTCAAATATTATGTGCAGTTCTAGTCATCATACTATAGAATTTATATTACTGAGCTCGAGAGGGTGTAAAAAAAAAACACAAGGATATAGTCTGGAATGGAGGGCTGAAGTTATAAGGAAAATTTGGACAGGCTGGGGTTATATTTTCCCTGGAGTGAAGGAGGTTGTGACTGACTGCATGTAGATAATATATATGGGAGTTGTATAAAATCATGAGTAGCATAGATAGGGTGTGACACATTTTAATGACCTCTGTCTGTTCTCTCTCTCTCACTCTTTCTTGTTCTCTCACTTGCTCTCTTTCTTTGTTCCATCTCTCATGCTTTCTCACTCTGGATTGAGGTGTGCTATATTCGGGGTTGAGAGACCTCTTATATTTTGACATTGTAAGTTTCCTCCAGTATTTCTAAAGAGTGTTCCAGCTCACTTGATATAAATTGTGTTGAAATGACTTTTTATTTACACGAGTGAATGATCCATTTGTCGGAAAGATGTGTAAGCAAAACCATTATTGAAATGTGAAGGTGGAAATCTGAGGAACTGCCCCAATCACGTCTTGCAGCAAAGATTCAGAATTGAAGGATCCTGGAGTGAAATTGCACTAGATGAGTTTTGCAAAGGTATATTGTTTGCACAAGGATAGAATAACATCAGTATCTAATTCCACTTGCTGTATGGTTTGCACGTGCCACCAGGCAACATCTGCACCTACCATCTCCTTCAGTGCACCAACATAGACTTTGAGAATCTGGGACAAAGAAACTTTGAAGATCAAAAACTCAAACCCAACACACCTTTTATGAACTACTTGGAGTGCAGCACCGCCATCCTCTGCACACCTCTAAAGCCTAGATAATCTGCAGTGGGCACTAGAGTGTAACCAACAATGCCATTGCCACAAAATCCACGGGCAGTACAATCAACCTAGTGTCAGTGAATCTTCCAGTTCATCAGCGCAGCTCTGGAGCTCATGGCAGCTATGATATGCTGGCCACTGTCTCTGCATTCCTAACACCAAACTCCTGAAACAGATATAAGGTTCTGTGTTTTAGCATGGCAAGGGATTAGCAATTGAACTAAGAAAATTATTGAAGGATGTTCTTCTTGAAGGATGGAAAGACAATATCTCCACGAGCCTTTCATAATCCCTGGTCATGACTGCACTGTTACCTTAATTCCTCCACACACTCATCTAGAAATCTGTCTTGTCTGGGCGTGAGGTCCTCCATCATTACTGCATTGCCTCCATTACATGCACCTCCAATCTCCCAAATTACACTATACCCTGTATCATTTTACTGCAGTGTATTAGGGCAGTTTGAGTCACAGAAATTCACACTAAAAGAATTCACAAATTGACATCAAATAATTTGAGACACAGACTGAAAATTCACTCTCACTGAATTTATGTGAAAAAGCTGAACAAACAAACATACAGACAGACAGACAGTAAATGAATAGAGGCACCTGAACTGTTTTATCAAGGTGACTGATTGCAGGCTGCCATTTCATAGCGGGAGGTCACTTAAGTGATTTGCTTTGGAAACAGATGAGGCAATCTCTTCTATTGATATTGATACAATGGTGCTTTATCAAACAATGCAACATCCATTTCTAGTTAATTTAAAGCAACAACCTTTTTCTCTTTTGCCTGCAATACAGTCCACATCCCCTTGCTTATAGACCACAGACCCAGGGCCATGGGAGTAATGATATTAAGAGAAAAATTTCCACCAGGTATGTGTCTCTACATGCAATGTAGAATTCAATGGGGAAAGAAGGGTTGATGTTAAGGAAAACTGTGACTTAGATGGTTTTCTAAGAAAGCAGAACCTTCTGTAATGTGGGGGTACTCTGTATTCAAAGCCCTGTAAATAGCTCCAATGTGTTTTGCCTGCTGCTGCTTCTTAACTCCGTAGGTAGTTAGAATCCATTGAGCAAAGCTAAGATTCTAGCTAATCTCTCCACTAATACCATCCCTTGTTAACACTCTTTTTCATCTTTTGTCCTGCACACATGTGAAATGACCTGGAATATTAAATTCAACTGCCATGGTTGCTCAAAAGTGATTAGATCAGACCCATTTACCACTACATTGTATCAGTAAGTTATCCATCTTCTTACAAACACAGCCTGCATTTACATCATAGTGCCTTTAAACTTGGCTTTTTAACATTTCTCTATACATGAACTATTTCTGCAGACCCTACCAAATTGTGGTATGTGTACCCTGCTCTGATCGGTTGCTTGCGTCCTTAATGGTAGCCTTTTTGGCCAACTCTTATGCTGTGAGCATGGACAGAGAAGATACCAATGCTTGCAAGGGAGAGGCATTCTCTGACACAGAGAACACTGTTTAGCTGTATACAGTATATGTTGTGAATATTTCTCAACAGGTTTGTCATTTTGACAGACATTAATTTATTTTTGTTTGGTAGTACCCAACTGAAGAAATTCTACACCAAAATATAAAAAAGTTGTTTTAAAAAAGGCAAAAAAACACAGCTTTTTCCAGACCTGAAGACAGAAATTTAAATTGAGTCTATTACTGAGCACCATATAACTGCTTCCTATATTTATTTACAGAAATCAGACAATGTCCCTGAAGAGGCAGGCTCCCTTAAATGATTCCGCAACAAACAACATATTCTATATTATGCTGTACTATAATTATAGAAAAAGCACAAATGTGAGAGTGGTCATTACAAAACAATGCATAAAGTATAATACTGCCAGCATTATAGAACAATGTAACAACCATGTCATTACAGGACATCACAAAGAGTGTAATATTGCTGTCATCAGAGAACAAAGCAAGAGATATTGCAATTATCAATTCAGAACAAAGCAAAACGTGTAATTGTGGTGTTATTACAGAAGAGTGCATGTAGTGATACATTGCTGTTGCTAAAGCACAATTCACTCTGCGTGATACTGATATCTCGCAGGAAAATGCTGCAACGTTCTCATTATGAAGCATGCATTGTTCCTTAAACAACATCACACTGCATTTAAACATGCCTTAAAATAAGACAATTGAATAACCTGATTGTGCTGCTCTCTGTGTTTATTTAAATCTTACATGCTCTTCCTCAGCTACCAATCCTCAGAAGGTTTTAGTGATTTTTTAACTTATACAAGCTGATGTCAAGCAGCTTAACTGCAAGCTCACTCCAAACAGTCCTCAGTAAGTTGGCCAGAATTCAACATAATTGCTATTCAGTGGAAATATCTATGAATTTTCATGATGAATAGAAATAAATTCTATAGGCAAACAGCCTGCTGATCGCTCCTGTCTAGTATAATATAAGAGGAAGGAGGAATAACTCCCTATAGACATTATAATGGGGGTCTTCAGGTCAATTACAAGGAAGAACACTATAAATCAGCACATTCAAAAGTATTCAAGATTCAAGATTCAAGATTCAAAAAACTTTATTGTGATTCTAACCGTACATCAGCTCTGCAGGGCAGAATGAGACAGCGTTTCTCAGGAGCAGTGCAATCATAACATAACAAACGCAACACTAAATAATAAACATAACAATAAATCGTAAAACACAACAGCCACATGTCAGCTAAAGTCAAGTTATAAGTGTCCAGTGCAAGTTAAAAGTGTCCAAAGCAGAGCTCGTCAGTTTTTCCGACATGGTATGCCCTGATGTTAACGAGCATATTCCGACTGTATGTTATGCATCCAGGACAAACAGAACAAACACTAGATACACTTATCACTCCCTGAGGGGCCGCTGCGTCCATGCGCTCCGCCATCTTTCAACCAAAGGAATGGCATTGGGAGGGAAGAGTGTGGGATAGTATGAAATAGACAAGGAAGGTAAAAAAATTTGGACTTATCTCATTCCACCGATAAAAATACTTTGATTTCATTACCCTGCTGATTTCAAACACAGGACTATCGGCTCTGCATAGAGAGAGAGATGGCAGACAATTTTAAGAATTAGTATAAGACATAGACCAGAAATTGACAGGTAGGTAATTCAAAGAAATATGTGACAGCTATAATGAGGAAGACTGGAAGAAATCGGTATGCTGCATTAAAGATCATGGCAATTATTTCAAAAAATTTGGCTTAAGCCTAGATTTTCCCCCCAATTGCTAGGAAATTTCTGTTGTGTTAAAACTCTTAATCATCAAATAGTTGTGATTTGTGAATCCTTCCCTGGAACTGCTTTATTACTTCATGTTTACAGACATTTTTATTCTCTCCTTCTTCCAGTGTAGATAGCTGTCCGGCTTCAAATTATCCACCATTGTCCCTATACCAAAAAAGACCAAGGTAACATGCCTGGATGACTGGCGTCCTTTCGCACTCACCTCAATAATATGCAAATGCTTTGAGAGGCTGGTCAAGGACTACATCTGCAGCATGCTGCCACCCACGCTGAACCCCCTACAATTCGCCTACCGACACAACCGATCGACAGACGACACAATACCACTGCTCTACATACTGTCCTTACACATCTGGAGAAGAAGGATGCTTATGTGAGATTGCTGTTCTTAGACCACAGTTCAGCATTCAACACCATAACTCAAACCAGGTTTGACAGGAAGCTCAGAGATCTCGGCCTTCACCCCGCCTTGTGCAGCTGGATCCTGGACTTCCTGTCAGGTCATTGGCAGGTGGTAAGAGTGGGCTCTCTCACCTCCACCCCTCTGACTCTCAACACAGTAGCCCCTCAGGGCTGTGTACTAAGTCCCCTCCTTTACCCCCTGTATACTCATGACTGTGTCACCACCCACAACTCTAATCCGCTAATTAAATTTGCTGACAACACTGATCTTAAAGTATAGCAAGGTGGCCTCCAGGGAAGAAGTCATCTCTCTGACACAGTGGTGTTAAGGAAACAACTTCTCCCTCGATTTCATGAAAAAATGGAGCTGGTTGTGGATTACAGGAGGAATGGAGATGGGCTAACTCCTATTGACATCAATAGGTCTGGGGTTGAAAGGGTAAACAGCTTTAAGTTCCTCAGCACCCACATCACCAAGGACCTCACATGGTCTATACACACCAGCTGTGTGGTGAAAAGACACAACAGCCCTCTTTCACCTCAGACCGATGAGGAGGTTTGGTATGGGCTGCCAAATCCTAAGAACTTTCGACAGAGACACAATTGAGAGCATCCTGATTGGCTGCATCATTGCCTGGTATGGGAACTGTTCCTCCCTTAATCGCAGGATTCTGCAGACAGTGGTGCCGACAGCCCAGCACATCTGTAGTTGTGAACTTCCCATGATTCGGGACATTTACAAAGACAGGTGTGGAAAAAGGGCCTAAAAGATCATTGGGGACCTGAGTCACCCCAACCATGGTCTATCCCAGCTGCTACCATCCGGGAAACAGTACCGCAGCATAAAAGCCAGGACCAACAGGCTCTGGGAAGCTTCTTCCACCAGGCCATCAGACTGATTAACTCACACTGATTTGAGTGTATTTCTATGTTACATTGACTGTTCTATTTATTATAAATTATTATGAACTACCATGATTGTACATTGCACATTTAGACAGACACGTAGCGTAAAGCTTTTTACTCCTCATGTATGTGAAGGATGTAAGAAATAAAGTCAATTCAATTCATGTCTGCTACCAGTCAGTGTAGGTCTGATAAGAAATCCTTCATAATTGTTAATTCAAGATTTTTCCCATTCCCTAAAACCTAATAGTGAGCCTTGTGGGTGACAACTTCTGATTTGATATCCAATGGACACTGAACACTGCTGGTTGGGATATAGTTGCTCTGAGATCCAAATAACATTTGCATGAGCATAAAGGCTTCTTTATTGAAACTTTGCATTTTTCCTGATGATTTGTCAGCTTCAGGAAACAGGATCATGACTATTAGGAATCTATGCTGATTAAAAGATCGTCAAGTTAGAATGTATCCTTTACTCCATCAAACCTTGGCAATTCTTCAAAAGGATTGTTAGTCCCCCACCCCCTTACTTGCATCCTCATAGAGCCCTGAAAATCTTTGATTTTGTCTACATATCTAATTCTAATTCAATCTAACCCACCCTCCTCACAGAGTGTGCAATTCACACTAATCTATTACTTTGTCAGTTCTTTGAATCCTTCGGTTACTGGCCCTCCTGTCAGTGGAAAGCTAATTCAAAGAAACCATTAAAGAAGTTTGATAGTTTGAACAAGTCAGTCAAATCCACTCTAACTTACTTTGCTGTAAAGAAACACAAGACCACCCTATTCTACAGTCTTGACAAATAAAATAAAGGTGCTCTTGCCTCCAGGAATTTTGTATACAGCAACAAACCTTTGTTTTTTTTTTCACAGTTGCCAGCTTTTCAACTAAAGGAAAACTGGGAGATGTTTCCAAACATCTCCAATCCAAGACCAGATTGAAACCTATCGTGTCAAGTTCCTGCCTACACTCAGTGTTAGTCATAGGTAATTTATAGCGAGAGGATTTGAGTACAGGAGCAGGGAGGTACTACTGCAGTTGTACAAGGCCTTGGTGAGGCCACACCTGGAGTATTGTGTGCAGTTTTGGTCCCCTAATCTGAGGAAAGACATCCTTGCCATAGAGGGAGTACAAAGAAGGTTCACCAGATTGATTCCTGGGATGACAGGATTTTCATATGAAGAAAGACTGGATGAACTGGGCTTGTATTCGTTGGAATTTAGAAGATTGAGGGGGGATCTGATTGAAACGTATAAGATCCTAAAGGGATTGGACAGGCTAGATGCAGGAAGATTGTTCCCGATGTTGGGGAAGTCCAGAACGAGGGGCCACAGTTTGAGGATAGAGGGGAAGCCTTTAAGGACCGAGATTAGGAAAAACTTCTTCACACAGAGAGTGGTGAATCTGTGGAATTCTCTGCCACAGGAAACAGTTAAGGCCAGTTCATTGGCTATATTTAAGAGGGAGTTAGATATGGCCCTTGTGGCTACGGGGGTCAGGGAGTATGGAGGGAAGGCTGGGGCGGGGTTCTGAGTTGGATGATCAGCCATGATCATAATAAATGGCGGTGCAGGCTCGAAGGGCCGAATGGCCTACTCCTGCACCTATTTTCTATGTAACCAGGGCAGGATGAACATAGAGATGAATTATATCTGTTGATGTATTTTCATTAGGACTAAAATATCTTTCCTATTGTTGGCAAATTTTCAAAAACTATCACAGTGTTCAAAGAAGACACTAGAGTCCAATCTATTTGGAAACTGAGGGATTCTAGTATATTTAAGAGAAACTTGAGAGGTAACTTTTTTCAGCTAGAGAGAGCGGTCAGTATATTGAACCTGTTGTCAGAGGAAGTGGTTGAGGCAGGTACATTAACAACAGTAAACAGTACTTGGACAGGTACATGGAGAGGACAGGTTTAGAGGGATATGGGCCTAATATGGGCAAATGGGACTAGCTCAGGTGGGAAACTTGAATGGCAGGGACCAATTGGACTGAGTAGCCTGCTTCTGTGCTGGACAATTCTATGATTCTGTATGAAAATCAGATGTTACTAGTCCTCAGTTATGGCACTTAAACCCACTTCACACTTCAGGGAACAGTTGAGCTTGGTTTAAGGATCCCTAGTTGTTCTTATCATCTCCTGACATTGGTGTGTGTGGAGGCAACATTGACTGGAGTTAATAGCAGTGGAATCTCTGCTTTCCTAGTTTTCTTCCCCCCCACCCTCGCACCCTCAACGATTGAAGCTTGTTAGTTGCCCATAGCATTTCCCTAGGTTGATGAGGACAAAAGAACTTTAAGGTGAGATATGTGGGGCATTCCCTACCCCGCCCCCACAAATTAGTAGCCTGGAATATGCTTCCAGGGATAGTGATGGAATCAGATTAGAAATGGCATTTATGAGGCTTTAAGATTGGTACATGAACTTGGAGGGAATGAAGGGATATTATTCACATGCAGGCAAATGGGATTAGCTCAATTCAGCATTGTGTTCAGTATCTAGTTTAAACAGTGGAGTGTGTTCAGCAAAGTCACCAATTCAGCAGAAGGAGTGGCCAACAGGATGTATTGCCCATTTTGTTTGGTGTGTGACGGATATGTAATTTAACAACAGGGATCACAAATGGATTGGTGTTGCTTTTGGACACTCAGGCATTAACCCAGTACTCTTTTTCTTGGGCTCCCGCATTCTTTTCTCAGTTACAGTCCATGCGTCCTGTCTCTGGAACACTGTAATTTCACATCTCTCAGTTCTCCATTTCTGTCTCCCACCCCCTCCCCCCAGTATCATGACCTCTCCACTTTGCAACAGTCCTGGTTACAACAGTCCTGAGAGATGGTGCTGAGCTGCAGTCTCTGTCGAGGTCCTGGCAGAGACTTAGTTAGGAATACAGGTGAGCAGTGAGGAGGATGAAGTCACCGTTGCCGGGGTGACCCCCGCACACTCACTCACCTGTTGTTTCAGGCGCAGACTGTGCATAAGCATGGGGGGGGGGGTAGGAGGAGGAGGAGGCATCTAGTGTATACACAAACGGAGGAGAGCTGACACAACACCAGACTACAGCTGCTGCTCCAACATGGATGGGGAACTGGGAGAGGTGTTCGCATCAACTTGGTAGGCACTCAGGTTACTCTGGGTGTGGGACTTCAACCAGATAGTGCTCCATTTCGGCCCATAGTCAATCTTAGAGCCTTAGAGGGTAAATGGACACAATAAAACATTGGGGAAAGGCCTGGCACCTTTTTCCCTTATGCCCGAATACATACTCACTGGTGTAGTCACAAACACAGTAGGATTCACCTGTCCATCTCTGGAATATTCTGTCAAAGGAAACAAAAAATAAAGTTCTAGGACTGCACAGATCCATCGGAATGTCCATCTTGGCCTGATTTCATTGATCACAGCTTTTTCTACTTCTCCCTCCTCCACACTACCCACAACTCCTCACCCTACCCTCTAATTCTCCACCATCAGTGCTCACCCCATCTACGTCCCCACCCAAAACAGTGTCCACTCCACCCTTCAAATTCACCACCCAACACGCAATGGCCACACCATCTACAGCTCCCCACCCAAAACAGTGTCCACTCCACCCTTCAAATTCACCACCCAACACACAATGTCCACACCACCTACAGCTCCCCACCCAAAACAGTGTCCACTCCACCCTTCAATTCACCACCCAACACACAACGTCCGCACCATCTACAGTACTCCATTCAGTGCCAGTTTACATTAAGGTCTGCCCACTGCTTTGGGATATCTGCGGGATAAACAGGTTCCAGCCAATCACATGTTCTCTAGAGAGCTGTACCTGCCAATTAAGTATTCCTGCACACAATTTCATACAAACAAAATTCAAAAAGCAAATAAAGCTATGCACTATAAGCAACACACCCAAATGCTGGAGGAACTCAGCAAGGTAGGAAGCATCTATGGAAATGAATAAACAGTTTCCAGCTGACAACCTTCATTAGCACTGCAAAGGAAGGGGGATGAAGCCAGAATGAGAAGGTGGGGGGAGGGAAAGGAGTACTCGCTGGAAGGTGATAGGTGAAGCCAGGTGAGCTGGGGAACGGGGGGGGGGGGGGCGGTGACGAAGTAAACTATAAAACTATACACCCTGATACTTGGCTCATGGGCTGAGTTATTTTTCTTTTTATACTCCCCTGGTTCTACTGATATGTAGGATACTCCAGAAACCCTGCTGACATGTAGCACTGTACTGATATGCTCTGTGTTGTGGTGTGGATGAAATTACAGGAGAGACAGAGTCACTGGTAGATACAAAGCAGCTTCTTTATTCGACACAACAAGGTACAGCAGGCGTCTCGAGACGCTTTCCGCAGAAAGGTCCGCTCGCTAAAATGTGGGCTCGATATTTATATGCTAAATACAAAGGCAATCGCTACTTAAAAGTTATAGACAATACTTAGACAATACTTCCTTCTGAAGCTACATACAAACATCACACCTTCAGATTTCATCCTTTCCTTCTGACACCAACATGTCTGTGTTGGTATCCACAGCCTATAGTTCAATCCGCAATACACTTATTTGGCATTTTACGTGCTAACATAGAAGACAATTAATATTTATAATGTATAGATAAGACTGTCTTCGAAACTACAGCATCTGGTATTTACACCTTTTAGGAAGCCCATTGTGGTGGACTCAATCCACAGTCCTTTGACAAACAGTTAAAATAGAAGTCTGGTGGCCAAAGTCATCTGAGTGTTAACAAATCATCTACCCAAAAAGAAATCCACTCTAACACTCCGACCACACAACACAAACATTTCCCAACAATTCCACGTCTGAGATGATGGGTAACCAATGTGTTTTTAATGTTTCATCTTCCAGTTTTTTTTTTGTTCACTGTAACAAATACCCATAGAATCAAGTGCAGTGGGTGTTCCTTTGGCTCATCAAGGTCGTTATAATGAAGATAATGAGCTTGTGCAAGATGATCATACCTTCTGATCACCCCTTACCTTGTACAAGGAATTTTATTTTGGGAGAGTGAGATGCGTGCATTAAGCTCTGACATCAACTGCACAGAAATGAGAAATACACCGTGTGAGCTCCCTGTTTGCTGAGGAGTTTGGGAGGAATTTCACCTCATCCAATGGTGCAGCTGGAAACAGGGGGAAGGGTGGGTAAGCTGTTGACTTAAACCCATGGGCAATCAGGTAGTCTTGATTACATGTGAAGAAGATCAATTGCAGATTTGACCCATTAATATATTTGGGTGATTTGAGCCGTCAATTTTAATGATTTCTTCAGCTGTCTACTCAATGCTGCTTTCACTGCCTTCTTTTTCAGTTAGCTCTCAGTCTTAACCCAGCACCTACACAAACCATATAAGGGTCAGTATGTCTACCACAATACTGTGCAGTACATAATATGTTGCCCTCTCTGTCTGCTCAATGTCATAGACTTCAAAAACAAACATTTTTGATGCTCAGTATTGCAACACGTTCAACGACTGCAGGATAGAAGATGACTACAGAGTTCCCACTGTAGATTGTACAAACTATTATATGCAGTACTAAAATTCCATAACCAACAACTGAATAAATGATTTGAAATCTCTATTTTTGCTGTTGTTTTTTCAAAGAGAAACATTGGGGATCCTGACGGTTCTCTAGCAGGTCAACGCTCTCATTAGTGCCAAATGCACTCCAAGTTGTACTTTGCTTTGGAAGTCCATGAGAATGAATACCAGAGGCAGATTTCTGGATAATGCTATTGCACCTTGGCTCTGTTTCCCTTCAGTAGCTGATGTCTCTTATTGTTTTATTTTGTTTTTCCCTGCCCTTCCCTTGCATGGCATTGCAACTTCTAAAACAATCATTGCAACAAAAACACCATAAGCATTATTGGCCTGACATCGGTATCTGCACTGTTTTATTTTCTGTGTACCTGATAAGGATCTTAAAGAGTTGACATCACTAATTATCCCCTTAAGCTTTACAAACTGCCTCATTAAAATTCTTACACGCAGCTTTAAATCGAATAAAATTAGAATGAATAATTGCATCACTTGCAATGTTTTTTTGTTTGACAGTTTGACTGCTCGAAAATAATCTTCCCGTATGGTGTTTCATTTTTCTGTTTATTAAAGGCTGCATTAATGAGGTGTAAAGTATTCCAGGTATCCAGGATGCCTTGTCTCCAGTCACTTTTCCTTTCCTGGAATGCCCACATTAGATTGCAGCTTCAGTACAAACGTGCCAATCTGTGCTTTCGGTTCCGTATGCACTAAAATGCCTTTTCTTTTCGCAAAGGCAATTGTTGCCTCCAGACACAGGAGACTTAAGACTGCAACCAGTGAATAATGGTGAAGGGCTGATGTGTGAGTAGCACTTTGGATTGATCTCCCTCAGTAAGGTTATCACTCCTGTCAGAGTATCACTCCTACTATGTGCAGTGGTGAAAGTGGCCTTTCACACCAGTGGTAGCCCTACTGTGGGTGATCAATTCAAAGCAGTGTCTCCAGCTGGTATCAGCCTTCATCTCCCACTGTTAGCCCGAGATGATGCTTCACCCTCCTTTTGATGCTTTTTCTTCCCTAATACCAGATGGAGAATACCCCATGCAATTTCAGTCTCCGATCTTTAAACATGGACAGAATGGGGCTTGTAATACATTCCAAAAATCCTTAAAAAAACTTTTGTTGCACATTGCAAACTCATGTTCTCAGCATTATTTATTTATTATTATTATTTGTTTTTCCTGTATTTGCTCAGTTTGTGTTCTTTTGCACAATGATTGTTCGTCAGTCTTTGTGTGTGTGTGTGTGCGTGTGTGTGTGTGTGTGTGTGTGTGTGTGTGTGCTTACTTTATTGATTCCATTTCATTTCCTTCTTCTACCATGAATGCCTGCAAGAAAATGAATCTCAAGGTAGTGTGTGTGTTGACTTATACAGGATGTACTTTGATAGTAAATTTCCCTTCAACTTTTTTGGAACTTTGAAAACAGACTCAATTCAGACTGGAGCCAACTTGCTTCTTTTCCAGCCTTAGCAAGCGCAGGGAATTTTAACATCTTACTTACTGTCAGTATTTTCTTGTCACCTTAGCACCTCTTTGTTCGCCAGTGCAAAGCTTCCCAAAATATTATGAATCATTCAAAGAGCATTATCAAAAGCAGATTAACATCAAAATATATATGCAATTATATATATCTTTTTAAAATGTACTTGATCTGAAAGAAATGCACCCAAAGTAGTTGTAGAGTAATAATATCATACAGCAAACAAACAGGAGCTTTGGCAAACATGTCTCTAAGCTAGTCCTGCTAGTCCCTTCCTTTGGCCCATGTCTCTTTAAACCTTTCCTGTCCATTTATTTGGTCATGCGTTGATTAAATATACTTCCCTCAACCATTTTCTCTGGCAGCCCATTCCATTTTTAGATCATCCTCTGGGCGAAAAGTTGCCCATCAGATCCCTATTGAATTGCTCCCTCTCCTCTTAAAGCTATGCCCTCTATCCTGAAAAAGGATATTCACTGTATAATTGCTCATGATTTCATACACTTCTATAATATCACCAATGAGTAAAAACCTAGCTTGCTTAACCTCTCCACATAACTCAGTCTCATCAAAATCTGCACTCTTTCCAGCTAAAAGTAATTTTTTCCATTGCAGGATGACCAGAAATGAACACAATATTTCAATACAATGTCACTAATGTCTCGCACTACTGCGACATCACAATTACCTTAAACAAATTATTTTTCCCATTCTGCTCAAGTCTACTCATATTAAATATAATCTTTGTTATGAGCTAGAGAATCAGATGACATTTTAGAAGTTAATGACTTTACACAATTGTATCAAAATGCCCTTACACATTTAAGGATTATAAAATGCAACATAAAATGATTTGTTACCGTATACAAAAATGCTAGTGATAAACCCAATTTTAAATTGTGAATTACATTAAAAGTTCATTCGTTAATTTCATTGGTGTAGTGGAGTCAGTGTCGTCAATATTGCATAAAAGCTTTCAGGCATATGAGGAAGAAAAATAATCTTAATTTTTCAGAGCCTCAATAAGGGATTACTAATCTCAAAAACTGAATTCCCAATAGAGGTTAATTTAATCTCAAGGGTTGTTCCAACTCAGGCTTTGGTATTCTGCTCCTCACATCCACGCACACCACTGCCTCTGCTCCCCTCCATCTTAGTGGTAATCAATCTCTCCCCATCCCAACACTTCCATGTTTGAAGAGTCACTGTGCTCTATTTTGTGGCTATCAGGGGTTGGAAGCTCCAAATCTGGAACCTGTTCCCTAAAGAGAAGGAATCAACAGAAAAAAGGACTATCAGATAGAGATTTAGAGTTGAAATTAAGCATATCGTACCCAAGTTGAGAGCAAGAAAGTGGAGACAAGAATAAAATTAAAACTAATGATTGAAACAAAGGCAAGAAGTCAGTAATTAGTGTGAGAGATCACTGGAGAGACAGCAAATGAAAAAGAACAAATTGTTTTTATTATGTTCATTCTCACAGAAGATAATGATAGCATAGTGAAAATCCAAATGTGCATATTGTTAAGCTGTTAAAGAGATTAGTATCAGTAGGAAAGCAGGCACTAATACAAATCCTCAGAAATCAGTATTTCTGTTCAGAGACCTGAGAATTATGAGTAACACAGTGAAATGTAGAAATTAAAAATACTATCTGATGATTAATCAGATGTGAAGGCACTAAAATTGGAACATCCACATTTGGTCATTTGGAAATTCCTTTATAGTCATGAGTTTTAACTTAAAAATATGTTAGATAAGCCTCTGCAAAAAAGAGTTTGTTGTAAAATGTAATAGCATTTGACTGAATAACATCAGAGCCACAAAAGATTGTGTTTGAGCCTCTTAAAGAGGATGATACTGTGGTTTGATGCTGGAGCCTTGGGCCAGAGTCCCTGGAGATTGAGAGCGCTGCATCTGATACTGGTGCTTTAACCAACTACGCCATCTAGTGCTCCTTCAGCAGGAACAGGATCTTTCCTTGTGGACATCGGC
This sequence comes from Mobula birostris, assembly GCF_030028105.1. Classification (NCBI taxonomy): domain Eukaryota; kingdom Metazoa; phylum Chordata; class Chondrichthyes; order Myliobatiformes; family Myliobatidae; genus Mobula; species Mobula birostris. Next base: position 18,942,824 of record NC_092371.1, on the reverse strand, counting down.
ATTAACTGATGAGATCAAACAGATCCAATTTACGGTCTTTGAACTATTCATTTCTTAAAATATTCAGTTACAGTTATGAATAAATTTTAGTGCACTGAATGATCTGTCTTTAACAAAACATGAACCTATCGTGCTACAGTCTAAAACGAAGCAGAGATCAAAATCCTCCAGTTGTTACTACTTTGTTTCACCCATTAACTCTGGCTTTACACTTTTTTGCTTTGACTGCTTCTTATCGTCTTTTTTGTGCTCTCATCCAGCTGACTGAAGTAGTAAAATGGCAAAGGTAGTTTACAAAGTCCTGTGGGAGATGGGCGGTGGGGGAATAAAGTCTGCAGGAAGAATCAGTGAAAGTCAATTACGTTTCATAGAAAAGAACTAGCTAATGTCTATGACAATGCAGCTATTTCAGGGAAGAATGAATATCTATGACAATGAAGCCATTTCGTGGAAGAATGACAGATATATTGTCACAGAACTGCCATAGAATTAGACACTGCTTTATTTGGGGTTATTCAGGTTATGATGACTTTTATTTAATTAAAATGCTTCTGTACAGTGGAGACTATTGCATGGTGCTTCTGGCTTCCCATTTATACAATTTAGGTTTGAAGAACTGTGTCAGTCTTGAAGGATGGTGCAATACATCTCCATCAATGTTGCTTGACACGACACTCAGATGTACGCTGGAAGAGCTGCCTTCTTCCCTACAATTTTTTTTCAGTGCAGCCCTCCAGTAACGATGCTGCAGACCTTTACGTTGCACCTTCCGATGATGTGCAGTGTGATTGTTGTCTCAGAGTGCTCTCAAAGATTGATCTCAAATAGATAATGACAACCCCCACTGCTTCAGTAATGGAGAGCAGCAGGAGCCGCTGGAATAAAATCAGTGACTCGATTAGTGAGTGCACTCCTGGACATAACACAGAAGTCCTGCATTTGATCCCGAGTCTGTGCCGAAATTGCTGAATCATAGCTGGTTTGGGTTTAACAGTAGCACTTATTCTTGATCACAATGAAAAACTGAAGCATTTGGATGAGAACTTGAAATACCATGGCTTAGAAAGGTACAGGCCAAGTACTGGAAATGGGTGATGAAATAATCATCATAGAACATGGAAATATGCCCTTTGACCCATCATGTCTGTACCATCCATTGGCTAACAATACCACTTAATGCATTAGATAAGTAGACTTCTGCACATCGCTGAGTCAACCGCTGTCCAGTTTTTTCTCAAAAGTTGTGAAGGAATCAGCCTCCACCACTTTCTCATGCAGTGCATTCCAGATTTGATCTACTCTCTTTGTGGAAACATTTCAGCCTCAATTCCTCTATAAACCTCATAACTCTCACATTGTATCTATGCCTTGTTGTTATAGACACCCCCAAAATAGGACAAACGATTCTTACTGTCAATGTCCCACATAACCTTGTACATCTCTGTTGTCTTGCTAGCCTCCTCCAACACAGTGAAAACAAGCCAGCCCCTCCAATCTCTCTGCATAACTGAAAAGGTTCAGGCCAGGCAACATGCTGATGAATTTCCTCAGCACACCCTTCTGGTGACATGATGACCAGAGATGCAAACAAATTCCAGGTGTGGCCTAAAATTGCTTCTAAAGTTATAATATGGCATAATGGCCAGTACAGCAACTGTGGGCCTTAGATTATGTTCCCATGCTATATAACTCTACAACAAACCACTGCTACAAAGTTCGGGTAAGTATGGTGTGTGCACTTGTTCATATTGACCATATTTAGTCTCAATCCCATTGGCTCTAAACTGCTGACCTTTCACTTTCCCTTCCCAGTCCATTTTCCTCTTCTCTAGGAAATGCCTTCCTGTCAGGTCTGTCACCATTTCACCTGCCCACTCACACTTTATTCTCCAACTACATACCCTACAGTCCTTTGGTCTTACAGGGCATAGTCCCACATCCATATCTGCTTTATTCTCCAACTTTCATGCACATAATGTTGCCCCCCGCCCCCCCCCCCGTACTCAAGCTCATCTCTACTGCCAACCCTTTTTTGAAGTTCCACTACCAGCCTTCTGCTTATCTTGTTCCCATCTTCCAGGATTGCCTTTACTGGATACAATAACAGTCTCATCTTTTACACCAAATAGAAACTCACATAAAGTCTGATTGCAACGGTGGTAGCACCAGTTAAACATGAAATCTACTGCCATATTTGTTCATCATTTCTTGAACAAAGTTGCTACACCACAATACATTTAGAACAGCCTAAAATAAAGATAACAACTGATATCATTTACCTTTCTCAATGGTGAACTACCCCACCTTACAGTTGTTCAATCCCACCACCCTCCTCTTCCATTCACTATTTGGATTGGGGGCGGGGGGGAACTACCAGAGGTGTAGGCCAGCAAGGGTCAGTATAGTACTGCAGTGAAAAATGGGCCAACAAAATTAGTTGGAAAAGGTTAATTCAGCAATATTGGTGATGCAGTCACAAAGCATGGAAACAGGCCTTCAGCCTATCCAGTCCTTGCCCACAGTGTTGCCCAGCAAGCTCGTTCCATCTGCCCTTGTTTGACCCTTAACCCTGTCCTATCCACAAGAGGTACTGCAGATGCTGGAAATCTGGATCAATGCGTACAATGTGCTGGGGTGCTCAGCAGGTCAGGCATCTTCTGTGGATGGGAATAAACAGTTGATGTTTCGAGCAGAGACCGTTCCTCGGGACCTCATCCCGACCTGAAATGTCGACTGTTTATTCCCATCCGTTCATGATACCTGACCTGCTGAGCTCCTCCAGCACTTTGTGTGTATTACATTTAATTATCTAGATGGCATTTAAATGCTGCTAATGTACCCAGCTCAAACATTATTTCTGGCAGTTCATTCTAAATATGCTACTTCTTGTGTGAAGAAGCCCTTGATGGACTCTGACCTTACACATAAGTTCTCTTGTTTTCAGCACCTTGCCCCCTCCCTGGGAAAAAAAAGACTGCATTTTCACTCTGGGGAGAAAAAAGACTGTGTGCTTTCACCCTGTCTATGGCCCTCATGATTTTATGTTCCTCTGTCAGGTCACCCTTCAATCTGAATCTGTTATGTTCCAGGGAATAAAGTGCTAGTCTACATAACCCCTCCTTCCAAACTAGAGCTGCTAGATCCAAACCACATTCTCGTAAATCTATTTTAATAACATACTTTCTGTAAAAAGGGACCAAAACTGCAAACAATACTCCAAATGTGGCTTCATTAACATCTTACATAAATGCAACATGACTTACAACTCTAATACTCATGGCTTACAGAAGGCCAGCATGCCAAACGCCTTCTACACCACCGTAAGACAGAAGAAATATAGCATTCTTTCACCTGAGGACTACTGTCATATGGTTCCTTTCTAATCTACTCATTCATGGCAGACAATGCCCTGAGCTGAATTATTTTCCAGCTTCTGTATCAGGATGCTCCCCAGAGATCGATTTTTGGACCCCTCCTGTTTTCCCATTCACATTTACTTGACAACAATAGAGGGATGATATGCTGTAAATCCAAAATATTTCAGAAGTGGTGACAATACACACAATTTGGGATGTGAAAAGTTTTATTTCAATACAAAGTGGCTGAATTGCTTCTGGTTGAAGAACATGCCATTTGCTAAAGCTCAAATTGAAGCCGATTTTGATAATGCAACCAGAATCCTGATCTTTTGAAAAAGGACAAATGGAACTCTGTCAGTGTTAGACATAGCAGGAATATGAGTGTGCATTGTAACTGGTAAGATAAAGGGAAGTGACTTAAGTAGATACTTCTGTGTCTAAAATGTAAGCATTAAGATTTCTGCTGACTTTAGTGAAGTGTGGTGAGCTACTCTGTCATGGTTACGATGACTAGTGAATTCCACACCCCAGTTAAAGCCAGAAATAATTGTTCATCCAATACTGCCAGCTTTATCCTTAAAATTAAATGCGAGGAGCAGCATCAACACTCTGGAAGTACACCACACGCTGGAAGAATGGGAAATTTTGTTTTTCGATTAGCACCCTTCCACATTCAGCACGTTACTGATGAATATAATAACAAGAAATAAATGGAACCCAGTGCATTTCCATATCAGAAACTGGATGTGCTAAGATCACTGGGTTTTTTCATTTTCACAGTTGATTGTTTGCCTGGCTCTACTTAACAAAGACAGAAATTCTTAGGCTACTAGTGCAAAGAACTACGCTTGTATCAGCAAGGCATTTTCAAAATAGTATTCAGAGCATTAACGAACTGCATAGAGCAACACTAAATTTGACAACATAGAGATAGTCCCTTCAACCTAAACGCTGAAAACCCTTATCCATTCTCTGCATGAGCTGCCTCCCAATTTAAGTGATAAAACAATTCTGATTGTTGTTAGGGACGGAATTGGATGCACGTCAGCTCTGGCAGGGTTTGCAGGGCATTACTCCCTGCAAAGCAAGGCCTAACATCATGAATGGCTGTGATGTTTTACTCCCAAGTGAGCTCAATACCTTTATGCACACTTTGAAAGGAGGAATAAAACTACATCTGTGCAAATCAATGCAGCATCTGGAGACTCTGTGATCTCTGTCTCGGGGGCCGACATCAGAACGTTTCAAGAGGGTGAACTCTTGCAAGACACCAGCCTTAATGATGTACCTGGTAAGGCTCCAAAAACCTGTGCTAACCAACTGGCGGGAGTGTTCAAAGCCATCTTCAATCTCACTGCTGCAATTGGGGGTTCCCATCAGCCTCAAAGGACGACAATCATACCAGTGCCCAAGAAGAGCAGAGTGAGCTGCCTCAATGACTCACATCTACAGTGATGAAGAACTTTGAGAAATTGGCCATGGCCAGAACCAGCTCCTGTCTAAGCAAGGACCTGGACCCACCGCAATTTGCCTATCATCACAAGAGGTCTGAGGTGGATGTAGTCTCACTTATTCTTCACTCTGCCTTGGGTCTCCTGGACAGAGGTAATACCTACAACAGGCTGCTGCTTATTCACTACAGCTCAGTGTCCAACACAATGAACCCTCAGTTCTAATCAACAGGCTCCAAAATGTGGTCTCTGTACTTCCTTCTGCAACTAAATCTATGACTTCCTCATCGGGAGACCACAGTCCGTACGGGTTGGAAATAACATTTCCACCTGGCTGACTTCAAGGGTGTGGGCTTAGTCCACTGTTCTACTCTCTCTACACCCATGATTGTATGGCTAGGCAGAACTCAAATGCCATTTATAAATTTGACAATGACGTAACTATTGTTGGCAGACATTCAGATTGTAAAGAGAAGATGTACAGGAGTGAGATCGATCAGCTGGTTGAGTGGTGTTGCAGCAACAATCTTGAACTCAACTTCATTAAGATCAAGGAATTGATTGTGGACTTCAGAAAGGGGAAGTTAGAGGAACACTTACTAGTCCTCATCAAGGAATCAGAAGTGGAAAGTGTGAGCAGTTTCGGTTCCCAGGTGTCAACATCTCTGAAAATCTACCCTGGGCCCAACGTACTGATTTAATTACAAAGAAGGCACAGCAGTGGCTATATTTCATTTGGACTTTGAGCAGAATTGGTCTATCACCAAAGATACTTGCAAATTTCTACAGGTATACTGTGGAGATCTTTCTAACTCGTTCCATCACCATCTGGTATGAAGGGGCCACTGCACAGTATCCGGAAAAGCTGCAGAACGTTGTAAACTCAATCGGCTCCATCATGGCTACTAGCCTCCCCAGCATCCAGGACACCTTCAAAAGGTAATACCTTAAAAAGGCAGCATCCATTTTCAAGGACCGCCCCCCCCGCCCCAATCACCCAGGACACAACTTTTCCCATTACTACCATCAAGGAGGTGGAACAGGAGTCTGAAGACACACACTCAATGTCCCCTCCATTATCAAATTTCTGAATGGACAATGAACCCATGAACACTACCTCAGCAGTTTTTTCTTGCCCTCTCTTTTTGTACGACTTATTGAATTTAATTCTCTTCTTTACATATACTCCTTATTGTAATTTATGGATTTTATTATTATGTATTTCATAATACTGTTGCCGCAAAACAATAAATTTCATGACATATGCCAGTGATATTAAAACTGATTCTGATTCTGATTCACCTTCTGGTCATCTCTATGGGCAATAAACTCCATTGCTTTCTCCCTGATGGCTTTATATAAGACATTGGAGAAGCAATACTTGGAGTACTATATTCACTCCCCCTGCCCCATCATAAAGGGAAGGTGTTACTAAACTAGAAAATGTGCAGAAAAGATCTACCATGATGTTGCCTGGTTCTGAGTTATAAGGACAGGTTGTATAGGCTAGGAATTTATTACACTGGAATTTCGGAGATTTAGTGGTGACCTGATAGAGGTATGCAAGATCATGAGGGGCATTGACAGGGTGAAATCATTTTCTCAGGAAGGGGTTGCTAAACTGAAAAGGACACAGTTTTAAGATCGGAGGCAAGAAATATAAACAGCATCATGAGCAGGGTAGATTCTTTGTGGAAATTATGGGCAATGCTTGGAGTGAGCTGCTATAAAGAGCAGCTGAGTTGGGCATATTAACATCATCTGAAAGCCACTGAGACAGTGCATGAATAGGGGAGGTTTTAGAGGCCTATGGGCTAAGTGTAGGCAGAAAGCACTATCTCACTTGGCATGAGTAGGTTAGACCATTTTCCATGCTGTATGACACTATGACTCTTTAGCTCATTACACCAATGCAATTGATTTCAACTTGCCATTGCTAAGAAAGATGCTTCTCCTGAACCCCATACTTGTGAACCCCACATCTGGACCCTCCAGAAATTCTGGCATTGTTTTAAGGTGAAGACATGAATCAAGTTAACTGGTTCCAGACAGACCAGCAGGCTGCAAATCTAATTGCGATTTTTCTACATTACCCATTGCTGGGATGGTGAGATTACTAGCAATTCCAGATTGGCCCTGAACAGTGGCAGCTATTAGAGAACCACAATGAGTCCAGATCATAAAATGGCTAGAAGCAGTAGTACTGGCAGAGAATCTAACTTGAAGACTCAGACAAACTTTTCCAGCGATTTATTGGTTTTATGATAACTGATGCAGAGACCTTATTCACTTAATTGAAAAACATGAGAATGCAGATGCTGGAATTTGGAGCAACAAGCAACAAGCTCGAGGAACTCAAAGGGTAGAGCCGCATCTGTGGAAGGAAAGAAATTACCCATGTTTTGGTTGAAATGTTACATGTTGTAGTATTTTGACCCAAAACATCGATGATTTCTTTCCTCTCACTGATTCTGCATGTTTCCTCCAACACACTGTTTCTTGTTTATTTAATTACCTGGATGGTAACATTCCTGCTATGGCAGTGGTGAGTAACCTCATGATCAACTCTCCTAACTTGGGCTGCCGGTCTACACACAGAACCATCACTGTACCATAGCACATTTTAAGAGATAGATTCAAAACTTCCAGGTGACCTAGTGTTAATTGATGCACACCAAACTCGTCAGATGCCGGTGAGCCTTCAGGAGTCTAATAGAACAGAGGATCTGGGAATACTGATCCATAATTCCTTGAAGGTGGTGTCACAGGTAAAGAAGGCTTTTGGCACATTGGCTTTCATAAATCAATGTGTTGAACACAGGAACTGGGATGTTACAATGAAATTGTCTAAAATTTGGTGAGACCTAATTCGGAGTATTATGTGCAGCTTTGTCCATCTACTCATAAAAGATTTAGATAATATAGAAAACGTGGACAGAAAGTTTATAAAGATGTTGCTGGGACTTGAGGACCTGAGCGATAGGGAAACGTTGATCAAGTTAGGACTTCATTCCTTAGAGCGTAGAACACTGAGGGGAGTGTTGATAGAGGTGTTCAAAATTATGAGGGGTATAGATGGGGTAAATTCAAACAGGCTTTTTCACTGAGGTTGGGTAGACCTACAATTAGAGATCATGGGTTAAGGGTGAAAGGTGAAAAATTTAAGGGGAACCTCTTCACTCAGGGGTGCTGAGAGTGTGGAAGGAGCTGCCAGCAGAAGTGGTGGATATAGGTTATTTTCAACATTTAAGAAAAATCTGGATAGGTACATGGATGGGAGGGGCATGGAGTGCAATGGTCTGGGAGCAGCTCAATGGGACTAGGCAGATCAATCATTCAGAACAACTAGCTGGGCCTGTTTCTATGCTGTACTGTTCTATGACTTTATGAATCTAAATACAAAAAACTAGAAATATTTTGTATGTCAGACAGCATCTGTGGAAAATGAAACCGAACCAACATTTCCGAGAGACCCTTTGTAAAATTAATGTTTTGGATTTTGTTCCCAGCATTTGCTACTGGCTAGTGATTTACATCTGAAAATAATTCTCAAGGATGGGCCAGGGCTTGTTTGTACATTCTCCATAGATGAATAGCTTAATCGCACTATACGATTACCCCTTTGTTTCTTGGCGGAAGTACTGATGTATTACTATAGCTACGGACTGTAAGCTTGGTGAGAGTCAGAACAAAGGTCATAAGGAAGGGGGTGCACAGAAATGTAAAACAACCACCTTACCTTATTTCACTCTGGTCATTGATATATTGGACACACTGAATTTCTAATGCGTTGTGACTCACATTTATTACGTCACTGACAGCAATCATATACAATCACATAAAATGGTCCTTCACCCTCACAATGTCCCAGTTTGTTTCATGTGCAATTTCTAGGTTGAAAGTCATCATCTGCATCTATTTACTGCCTGGAAGTATCTATATTAATCATGTAGGGGATGGTACATATACACATAATGTGATACAGATATGTGAAGAGCGTTCAAGGGAAGTGGTTGAGGCAGATACAATTATGATATTTTTAACATATTTGAACAGGCACATTTGAATAAGAAAGATTTAGAGAGATATGTGCCAAACCTATGCAAAATGGGTAGGCTTAGATGGGCATGGATAAGTTGGCCAAAGGACATGTTTCCATCCTGTACGAGTATATATACTCCTTTCAGTAGAGACAAATATAAACAGAATTGGCAGCTTCTTCCTGATGAACATCCTTTAATTCTGGAGTTAATGAAATACATCACATTGCCTTTCAATTCCTAGAATATTTAGCCATCATGTTCTGGCCAAAAGAATTTAGCAGAATGTTGACAGACCATCAGACCTTTTCCTTCCTCACAACCCCAATGCCAAGTTGTCTAACTATACAGAAAAACACAGCTTTTAATTTTGATGTATGACTACTTTCATATAATCTGAGAAATAGCAAAGTATTAACCGCCAACGTGCTGATATATGTCAAAGGTAACATCATGTGCCAAGAAGACAAATTTGCCTTTATTATTGTGAGAAATCTGTCTTTTACTACACACATTTAGTTTACTGTACCTTAGTACTTATAGTATCAATTGGGAGTTGGTTGCAAAAGATCTGTAATAGAGTGAACCTGTATAACAAGGACCTCTTCAGTTGTCACTGTGAGGAACCTACTTACCCTGGGTGTAGATAAAGTTCAATATGTCAATGTGAAAAATATGAGCAAATGTTCAAACACAGATTTGCAAAGTGTTTCTGTGATCTTTAAGTTTTAAAAATGTAGCTCTCAAACCTCTAGCCAGTCCACTAAACATTACAACCCTGATGATGAGCTTCAGTGAACTGTACCTCTTCATGGATCAGTAAAGGTCCAAGAATCAAGCTAACTTACCTATTCAACAATACCTGCTTGTGTTTCACCAGCACCACTCCACTTGACATATCGCAGCTTTAATTCCAAAGATGAACATAGATTCCAAAGGTGAGGCAAAAGTGACTGATCTAGACCTCAAGGTAATTCCTGACTGGGTATGACATTGAGAAGCCTCTGTGAAAGTATTTTAAATAGGCACAGGAACACATTCCAGTGGATGGAGTCTTGCAGCATGCAACAGGAGGCTCTGGTTACTGGAAGTCTAACAGCCTAGCCCATTTCATCACTGCAGGAGTTCTTCGGGGTAGTACCATGGTTCTCAACATCTTCCCTTGACATTCAAAGCCATTACCATCAAGAAGTCCCTTACTACCACAGCCAAAGAGTCAGCGCTGTCTAGAAACTCAAATGGATCAAACAAATTAACAACACTGGCAACGTGAGCAGGTCAGAGGCTGGGTATTCTGCACACTTGACTCATCTTCTGACACTGCAAAGCTTTTCCGCAATCTATGAGGCATAGCTCTGAAGTGCAATGGAATACACTTCACTTGCCTGGATGAGTGCAGCCTCAATAACTCTCAGCAGGATCGCACTGCCATCCTAGAAAGGCAACCTGCTTGATTTGCAGCCACTGCAACATCCTAAATATTCATTTCCTCCATCACCAACACACAGTGGTTGCAATGTCTACCATCTATAAAATACACCCCAGTTACAGACTGACAACACTGCTAATTTCCACCACAATGAAGAAATGGGAAGAAGATACACGGCAGCATCACAACTTGCAAGTTCTCCTCTTCACACATCGTCTTATATACAGATCATTGATCATTTGTCATTGCTGGGTCTAAATCATGGATCTCCTGCTGAAAACAGAGTAAGAGTTCCTTCACTGGAAGGACTGCAATGGTTCGGCAACTGAGGATGGGTAATAAATGATCTGTTGACCAGCAACACCCAGGACCTGGACATGAATTTTAAAATGACTTCCATTGGAACTACAATGGTAGTAAACACATTTCAAAGCTTTAGAACAACTTTAATTTACTAAAAAATAAATCTTATCCACCAATGTCACCAATAGTCTTTGCACCTATTAAAAGCCATTTCTATTTTTTTGAATTCAGGTAACTTGCAAATGAAAAAAAGGTCCTTTTTTGGGGGGGATTCCAATTTCACCTGTGATAATCAAACTGTGATATCTTATGTATCACGTTTGACAATGTAAGTTACTGACCAATTGTATTGGCTTTCAGCAGATTTTACAGGCAGTGAAATACAACTGATTTTAGAACTACCCTGCAAAAATCTCTTTTAAGAATGGGTGTGATTGAGCACCATTTCTGCTTGAAAGCCAAATGAACCCAAACCATACATTGAATGGCATTTCTGCAACAAGGAAATCAATGTTCATTTATAGTAAAAAAATTAAACACATTTTAATGGAATAAATCTCATAAATTAAAGAAATGCTGTGCCTCAAATTAAGAAGCATGTATAAGCACAGTTGGCACTTTTGGACAAAGCCAGCTATTACACCAAATCAGTCTGTGGGCACTTGGACAGTAGGAGAAACAAGCACGTTTTTTTTAAAAGGCAGCCTTACGGGGTTAGAGCTTTGGTGGTCAAGTAGACTGTTACAAATGAGATGCAAAGATAATGAAACACCAAGTGAGTGGGGAAAGGGAGAAAATAGAGGGAAGACAGGGTCGTGGGGGGAGCGGTGGGGGGGGGGCGGTTGTGAAGGGGATCCTATGCTGGAAAATCAGAACTGAGGAAGACGTTATGCATTATTTGCAAGCAAAAATATGTTCCTTTATTTTACTTGAGAGCTAAGATATGATTGCTTAAGGCCGCAACTAGCATTCGTGGAAGCATTATTATATGTATTATAGGTTGCTTCAGTGTCAAAATTTGCATGCTAAAACGTCCGTAGGCCTAACCACACTATCACTTTTCCTGATATGTTCGGAGACCTATGAGTAAAATCTCCTAATTTTACTCAATGCAAGGTGTAGCAATAGTCATTATTTTGTGTGAGACTGACCGCTCACTCTCAAGTTGAACGTACAAACCTAGGAAGAAAATGTCACGCCGCTTCTTCGTGGTAGAATCAACGCAGGGCAAGCATTTCCCGAGTTTTAGTTTAGGTTAAGCCTAATTTTCCCTTACATACTAACACTCTGATGGCTCCGCTCTTGGGGGAAATTTCTAGTATCAGGACGCTTAATGGTTCTAGCCAAGTGGGTTCAGTTGTCTTCCTCGGGGTAAGAGGCAGCATCTTCCTTCCCATTCATCCTGAAGCCCGTATCCGTTCAGCATCAGCCTCTGATCCCTGCACCCATTCAAAGGGGATCTCAACACTTCCAATTTCTTTTGACTTATCTGGAGTTGCGCAGAACATCAGAAGCCCTGGCCTCGTCTGTGCTCTTGTCGCGAAACAAACGTAAGGTAGTTGGCATTACTGCTTCTGCCTGCCCCCTCCGAAATCTATCTGCGGCCCCGACTTGCCCCGAGATGGCAGCGAGGAATTAACCTTGGCACTCAGTTGGGGAGCTGTATCTTACTCCCCAGACGACAGAGACGGAGTATCTTCCTTTCACCCGGAATGGAGATCTCTGACGATTGATCCGAGACCCCACGGGTCATTGAACTATAGCATCCCAGACCCTCAGAAACCCAGGGACTCTCTCCGTGCAGTCGGCAACTTTTTCCTCTTGAAAAAGGGTAGTAACTGCTGGTACTTAATACAAACAAGAGCAGAAGCCATCTAAATACCATAAAGAATACTATGACACTGCAGGAGCAGAGTTAAAAGATAACATAAACAATCCTTCAACAATATTCTCTCAAAAGCAACCATTTTAAAGCAGTTTTTCTTTACATATATGATGCCAAGAACCAAGAAAAATAATATCTCTATTCAGCTATAATTTCTCAAGAAAAAGACACAGGCAAGGAATAAATTCTCATGGCGCTTTAAGGGAGCGCGTTGGGGCCGGCGTTTGGTGTAGATGCACCCCATAGCTTTCGGAAGGATGCACCTTGTCTGACTCGATTACACACCATTCTTGACGCTTCTATGCCCCTCGCAGTTTACCATTAAACAAAAATCAGGTAACGCAAGTTTTATGTGCGTGGCTTGTGTACATCGAGCAAGCAGCAGGGAACAGCGCGCGGCGAATAGACAGCATTATCTTACTGCATTTACGTAAAAACAAAACAGGATTCGAAGCTAAAGAACTAATTAAAACAGAGAGGATTACAATTCTAGTTTAGTTTTGACAGTTATCGGTTGGAAGCTGAGGCGAAGCCGACATCAATCATGCTTTCGGGCCATTTGTTATTTTTTTTATTTGCAATATGTGATGGAGGGAATTAAACATTTCTCGTCGATGTGTTGATTATAGGCGAGGAATTGGCAATTCTAATTCTTGTCAGAGTCTAGAATAGCACATCGAAATCACATCAGTAACAGCCCATTTCACGACTACATATAGCCTCAATTTAAAAACTATACATCTTTCGCTCTGACACTTGCATGCATACTAAACGGAATTTGTCAGCACAGACAGATAACGTGTGGAATTACATGCGACACTCTACTGAACGCAAAGTCCTGTCAGGACTGGAGTTGAGAGCTAACTTCCTTCAGCCGAGCCTTCGAAAACAGATTCAATATTGATCTGACTTGACTATGTCCTAAGTCGGATGACAACGGTTAAAGTGAGGCATAAAGTACAACAGATATTTCGATGATACATATTGAACAAATACAGCAAAACAACAGTTAGTCAAGTCTGTTGCTGTAACAATTCGCTTAAGTCTAAGTCAACGACGAGCATCCAGCCCACACTGAACGCCAGCCTGTTTGGAGTTGATGGTTCCTAACGTTCGTGTCACGGTCAGACATTTAGATGATTAGCTTGAGTTATATAACCGGTGAGTTACGAGGTTTCTGACACTACTCTCTCTCCGCGTTATCCAGACCTTGCGGGAGGGGGAAACTGGTTTAGAATTGTTTCTGGAGATGAAACGCTTACACTTAATCTTTATTGTTTAACATGAGGTGCAGCGATAGCTAGAGAACACTTTTTTTTTCCAACCTTTTCCCAGTTAACACCCGTTTTGCAGCTTTGTAACTTACCCCTCTGCTCCAGCCGAGAAAGAGAGAGAGAGAGCGAGAGAAAGTCCACGCTTTTTGTTTCACCAACGACAGGTGGTCTTGCGGATATAATCCCGCTAAAATGATCCCTATAAATCAAGGCAGCGCAGTAAAGGGGCTAGGATAGCGCGCAGTCTGCAGCCCGGCATTCCTGTGTAGAGCTGGTCAGAACTGGGTCCAGCCGAGGTCTGGGACCAGCTGCCGTTCTACTGAGATCTTCACTCTTTTCATTCCATCCCCTGGTGGCCATTCAAGGAATGAAAGAAGAAGGAATCTCCTTTTAATGAAATGCTTAAGGAATACAGGGAATGAACCGGTTGCTGTTCAGGCGGGGCGCCAGTTAGCATCAGTCTGCGGTTAACCCTTCCTCGCCTGGCTTCACTTTTTTGCTCAGAGATTAGGACAAAATCGGGGTCTCAACTGGCAGAGACTTGGAAAGGGAAGCAGACCTTTTTACCCGTGGCTGCGAGAAGGGCTATGATGGTGGCAGCATTTTGTCGCATTGGACAGTTGATGGATTCGGAGTGAAATGAAACTTTAAACCCTCACGGGAAACGTTTCCTCTTCTATGGAGCGAATTTGATCGTGGCGGTTGAATGACAAGAAGAAACCACCCTCATCATTTTTTGAAGCAAAGTGCTGAAAAAATAGGAGATTTGGTTGCAGAATGACGGCTGCAATGTCTGTGGCTGTTTGAAGAGATTAAAACAGACGCGCTGCACATTCTGTGGTAGAAGCTGAGTTACAGGCGTCATGGATGATAGCGTACTCTTCAATATTAGCCAGTCATTGGATTCTGACCAGTATAGCGAATTGCGGACATTAACCCCGGCTACAGTGAACAAGTCTGCGTTGTTCGCAAGGCTGCTGCAACCAGGGAGAGTCCCAGCGTTCTGACCAGGGAGTTCCACAGGTGCTGCAGCACAGCGCTTTTCAAGCACCTCCCTCCATTCCTTCATCCTGCCCCCTGCATCCCTCCCTCCATGGTAGCGGACTGGAATTGCTTCTCCAATTTAAGCAGATTAAGAACAGTTCCGATTTGCTAACAATAAACGACAATCAAAAGGAACTGATCTTACGCTAAGAATGTAACTGATGGACGGGGCCATGAGCTCCCCCTAATGGGAACACATCGGCCCTCCTTCATTCCCTCCCTCCTTGCCTCCTGAAGTGGTACCTAGAATGCCCTGTCGGGTTGTAACGGTGCTGTTGGCTGAATAGCAAATGCAGCTCATTGTGATCTCACAGGGTTGGGTACGGGGGTGCATTTTGCCTGTCATTCGAATAGAAGTCGCGCTGGTTTTAAATCATTGGTGTTTTTGCTAGCTGTGCATTGCTGGCTAGGTCGACATTCACTCCCTTGTTACTGTTGAGAAAGCGGGCTGTGAACTAATTTCTTCAGTGTGCATCCTCCTGGTGAGGTTCCAGGGTCTGGATCCAGCCACAGTAAAGAGCAGTGATATATTTCGCAGTCAGGACGGCTCTTGACTTGGAGCGGGAACCTGCCTCCGCCGGTGTACCTATGCACGTGCTGCCCTGGTCCTCCCTGCCGGTCGAAGTCATGGGCTTGGGAGGTGGTGTCAGAGCAGGATGGATAAGTAATAGATGGGACACAGTGGCTTCAACGGGTTCAGTGTTGAAGGTTAATGAGGTGCCAGCTGAGATACTGGTTGTCTGGGATGCTGCGATGGTTACTGAGAGTTATCGGAGCGGCACACACGCAGGTGAGTGGAGATATTTCCATCTTGTGCTTTGTAGCGAGTGGAGGAGCTATTTCCAACTTCTGGATTTACTTATATAGCTGCATTATTGGTGTGGGTGGTCCAGCTGTGATTCTAGTCAGGATCAACTGAGGGTATTGACGAGGGGAGATGTGCCATTGACTGTCTTTGAACTCTCCACCTGGAGCACATCCTGCATCGTTACTGCTTCCACTGTTTCTTCCAAGTGTTGCTGAAGTTGGAGCACGGATTCGCCAGCTGAGGGAGGAATGTGGGTGGGATCAGGAGGAGATGTAGGACCTGGAATTATTGTTGTTCTGTACCCCTGCCTGGTGGGTCTGTCTCCTGATGGACCAGGGCATGTCTAGGGTTGAAAAGAAGGAATCTGCTACTTTTCTGTAAGGTTTGACTCAGTGAGTATGGCTGATTTAGCCTGGTGGGACAGTTCTTCCTAGATTATGTAGGTTGGGACTATCAATGAGTGAGTCTTCACACTGGTACAACTTCCTTTTAGATGTCTTATTAAATCAAGACATTTTCTGCTCTCCAGGTCCAAAAAGTCCATTGGCAATTTCTATTTGAAGAGTTTGTCCTGTGCGCTGAGTATTATCTGTCTCTCAGTCAACATTACTACAATTACAAATGAATTGCTGTTTGTAGGACCTTGTTACACACAAATCATCTGCTAGAGATTTTATTTTATTGTGATCTGAGCTTCACCAGCAAGGTAGCATTTATGGCTCATCCCTAATTGCCCTTGAGAAATTGGTGGTGAATCACCTATCTGAACTGCTGCTTTCCTCTGGGTAAATGCACTCCCACACTGCTGCTGGGGAGGGCATTCAGAAATTAGCCACAGTAACAAAGGCGTTGCATTTCCAGATCAGGACATTGTGTGACAAAGATAGGAGCCTGCAGGTAGTAGTGCTCCCATACTCTTGATGGCCTTGACCTCCTTCGTGGTGGTTTTAAGAGGTTCTGGTACAGTGAGCCAGGAAAGTAACTGCAGAGGGCACATTATAAACAGAAGAGATTCTGCAGATGCTGGAGGTGTTGAGCAACACACATAAAATGTTGGAGGAACTTGACAAGTCAGGCAGCAGTTTCGGAGGGGAATAGCAGTTGATGTTTTGGGCTGAGACCCTTTATCCTGATGAGACTCGCAGCCCAAACATTGACCATTTAGTCGCCTTCATAGATGCTGCCTGAATGCTGAGTTGTACTTGCATTTTGTGTTGGTTGCAGATGGCGCCTGGTGTTTTGTTATGGATGCTGCCAAGCATGTTAAGCATTGCTGAAGCAGCACTCACTCAGACAAGTGCTGTGTCTTATGTTGCACTCCACAACTGGAGACTGTAGTGTCAAGCTTACTCCTATTAATGCCTCACAGTCTCCACTCAACTGATATGATGCACCTGCCACTGATTCCAGTCTGATCATCTCAAATTTCAAAGTACATTTATTATCAAAGTATGTATACTCTATGCAACCTTCAGATTCATCTCCTTGCAGGCAGCCACAAACAGAGAAACACAATAGCACCCATGAAAAAAAATCCCACACAACAAAGATGTCAAATGTCCAATGTGCGGAAAAAGAACAAATCATGCAAACAACGGAAAAGTAACAAATAACACATGGAACATCAACCGCAGAGCCGCCAAAAGTGAGTCCGTTCAGCAATGAGGTGAGTGAAACCAGTCCAGGAGCCCACAGGATGTAGGCCATAGTCACAGGACCAGTTCAGCACTGAGTGAGTGCTGATGACTGTAGGCCACAGCTGTAGAGTCATTTCAGTGCTGAAGCGAGGCAGTGAAATCTAGTGTTTCCAAGGAGCAGAACCTGTTGTTCAGATGGGGATTTAAGCACAGAGCCAGATTGAAAAGGTTAGGGTGTTGGGGCCTGAGGCGAGGTGTGGGCCGGTTCCGATCTCTGCTCCACAGCATTTCCTCAGCTCTGCGCTGAACTATGGATCTCATGTTCTCTTGCAGACATCAGTTCAGAAACACTATTTGCTTGTGGTTACTGTTTGCATGGCATTGTTTCTCATTGCACATTGGGTGTTCAATGATATTTTTTATGGAATATTTTATTTTTTAT
Organism: Mobula birostris; assembly: GCF_030028105.1. Lineage (NCBI taxonomy): Eukaryota > Metazoa > Chordata > Chondrichthyes > Myliobatiformes > Myliobatidae > Mobula > Mobula birostris. The sequence continues at coordinate 18,925,152 of NC_092371.1, read as the reverse complement.
GGGCATGATTTTTTTTATTCTCTGCACGTTGAGTTGTAGATAGTCTTCTCTTGCGTGATGTTCTTTTTTATTGATCTCTTAGTTTCATGGCTTCCTGTGAGATGAATCTCATGGTTGCATAATGTACACATACTTTGATAATAAAGGTGCTTTGAACTTTGAAGCAAGTAAATCTTGATCGTTGGCCTTGACACCTTGACTTGCCACCTATCTTACCCCAGTTATCATCTATAGTCCTTGTTCGCTCATCATACCAGTCGGCCTCTACCAGTTGCTCCTAGCTTTCAGTCTTCCTGCATAAGGTTTACCTTGTTGCCTGTTTTGACCGGTTTCTTTCCTTTCTTGTTTTGTGCTTCCCCCCACCCTGTGGTGTGTTATTTTGAGATCTATTAGTAAAGTATTGCTTACTACCAAATCCTCTCTGCTGCTCTGATTTTGGGCCAAGCCTCCTCTACATTCCTTGACATGTAGATGGTAGGAAGGCCTGGAAGTGTCAAGGTGTCACTTACCCCTGAATACCCAACCTCTGGCTTGTTGTTATAGCTACTGTATTATTTATGTGGCTGGTGTAACTATTCAATGGTGAGTTCCCCCACCTCCCTCCCTCTACGTTGCTGAAGATGATACTCAATTATGCCTTTGAATGTGATGGGATCAGGTTGAGATGGCATTTTGTAAGTTTGTAACATGAACACTGAGATGTCATTTATGTGTTGGTAGAGGTTTCATCAGTAGAAAGAATGTTTTCAGGGTATGCAATCAGTTATTTAATGAAGAGGTGAGGATCTCAATCACATACTGTGAACCTTGAAACTCTCTACACTGTATAGAGCTCTTCATGTTTAGTTGCCAAGGGTGAAGGCTGAAATAGATTGATGTTTGGACATTGAAACAAGTGAATACCTGTAGATTAGGCTGGAAAGTTAACAAGAATATGGCTAGCCATGATCTCATTAAATATCAGAATATGCTCAAGAGGCCACATGTCCTTTTCCTGCCTGTAGGTGTATTAAAGAACTACAAGGTGAAGATGGAGAGTGAGTGGCAATCAGCTGGTGAGAGCCAGGGGAAGGGAATGGTAAGGGAGTAGAAGGGTGAACAAGAAAACGAAGGAAGGTGGAGGCAGGAACTGGACAATGAGTGAAGATTCAAGATGAGAACTTGAAGACTGGACTGAATGCTAAGTAGGGTAAAACAGAGGATAAATTTAAGGAAACAAACAAGGAAGGTAGAGAGGAGGTAGTAAATGAAAGAGATGAGAGAAAAGGCTGGGAAACTGCCAGAAGTGGAATAGTGGAGATGTGTGGTTATGAAGGAAGACTTCACTGGCTGGGGTTAAATTCTTTGCAGAAGACGAGGATGAGGGGAGCTTATCTGAGATTCATAAAATTATAAGGGTTCAGATAGAGTAAATACAGAGGACCATTTCCTCACCAATAGGATCAAAACTAGGGAGTTGAAGTGTGAAGTAATTAGGGATTGAATAGGTGAAGATAGTGGTGTGAAAATGGAACTGTCCGGGAGAAAAAGGCAGAAAGTGATCTTGCTTTTAAACAGGATCTGAGCCAGGAGTTACAGGGCTACAGACCCTGTGCTAGAAGATAGGGTTAGTCTGGGTAATTCTTTTACAATTGAGACAGGTGCTGTATCCTGAATGGCATAAATATTCTATGTGTTAAAGAATGAAGAGGCAGACTGAGCAAGAAGGGGAGACTTAGAGCAAGAGTAAAGACCATAAGACCATAAGACAAAGGAGCAGAAGTAGGCCATTCAGCCCATCGAGTCTGCTCCGCCATTTTATCATGAGCTGATCCATTTTATCCTATTTAGTCCCACTGCCCCGCCTTCTCACCATAACCTTTGATGCCCTGGCTACTCAGATACCTATCAATCTCTGCCTTAAATACACCCAATGACTTGGCCTCCACTACTGCCCGTGGCAACAAATTCCATAGATTCACCACCCTCTGACTAAAAAAATTTCTTCGCATTTCTGTTCTGAAAGGGCGCCCTTCAATCCTGAAGTCATGCCCTCTCGTACTAGACTCCCCCATCATGGGAAACAACTTTGCCACATCCACTCTGTCCATGCTTTTCAACATTCAAAATGCTTCTATGCGGTTTCCCGTCATTCTTCTAAACTCCAAGGAATACAGTCCAAGAGCGGACAAACGTTCCTCATGTGTTAACCCTCTCATTCCCGGAATCATTCTGGTGAATCTTCTCTGTACCCTCTCCAACATCAGCACATCCTTTCTTAAATAAGGAGACCAAAACTGCCCACAGTACTCCAAGTGAGGTCTCACCAGCACCTTATAGAGCCTCAACATCACATCCCTGCTCCTATACTCTATTCCTCTAGAGTGAGAGCGTGCACAGGACTTGTCGTGATGAGTGAGAATGTTGCTTCAGTGTCAGTGAATTAAGGCTGGGAAGCAAAAGATATGAGCAGAATCATAAGGAGAAAAACAGAAACAGAGAAGGAAGAAGGTGAGGCGAAACGGAATATCAACGGGAGATGGAGAGAAGGAATGAGGATGGAGGAGAACCGAGCGACGACCAGAGGATGTGCGGAAGCCAGAGCAGGCTGTGAGTTGAAGGTGAAGAACCAAGTGTGGAGAAGCAGCAGAGGAATTGCAGAAGGAAGAAGAATCAACACAGTGGGAATAGAAGCAGAAAGTAAGCGAAGAAGATGAGAGGCAAGAAATGAGAGTGAGAAGTGGAGAAGAGCATGAAGTGGAGACACAAGAGACTGCAGAGACTGGAATCTGGAGCAACATTCAAATCGCTGGAGGAGTTCAATGGATCAGGAAACATCTGTGGAAGGAAATTGATAATCCTGATAAAGGGCCCTGACCCAAAACATCGACTGTCCATTTCTCTGACCTGCTGGTTTCCTTCAGTGCAGAGTGAGAGGTGTTGAAGTAAAAGGAGAATTTATCAGGGATGGTGAGTGAAGAGGAGAAGTGAGGATAAGGACGAGAGTAGAGTGAGGAAGCCCATCAAGTGAGCAGATGAAGTGCAGAACATGATGTGAGAGCAGAGAGTGAAAGCAGACATGGAGATCTGAAGCAGAATTACAAATGGAGGAGAAGAAGAAAAAATAAAGGAAAAACTGAAGCACAAAGTGAGCAAACAAACAAAAAAAAAGAGAAGGAAGCAGTGAAGGAGCAAAATGAGTGGGAAGGATGGAGAGTGAAGCATGATCATCATTTTGTGCAGGAGGTGAGAGGGTTAAAACACAAGAATGGAAGACAGAGAGGACTGTCGATGAAGGGAGTATGGAAGATTTAAATGGGAGAGAAGAAAGTGCTGGAAGATGTCATGCCAGTGAAGGAGGGAAACTGCTTTGATAATGAGGGGACTGGAAGCAATATCATTCACAAGTTAAAATCTGATCAGATGGTGAATTCATTTCATTTTTCTCCATGCCAAGCTCTTTACAAATTGCTATTCTAAATTCACTCACTGTTGAACGGCTGACCAGATGTTCCTGGTTTCAGGATATTCTAACAGGTTCAGAGTTACCAAAAGTGCTCCAGGTAATGCCCTGGTAAAGGTTTCATTGCTAACATAATGGTCTTTCTGTAGAAGCAGTGTTTGGGTTATGGTTAGAGATAACAGGTGCATTGGAATGTGAGTCGTTCAATCAGGGGAGCATTATTTTTTCTGTGTAACTGACACTGGTGTGAGCTGGGGTCTTTGTTCAGTAGGAGACGAAGAGAGAAGATGCTGGAGAGAACCGGTTATACGATTCGATCCTATAGGAGACTGTGTTTTGATAGAGCAAGCGAAGGTCTACTGAGGATCGGTGAATATGGCTTTTGGAAGAGTTGAGCTCCAACTTGTGCACATTTGACTGTTAAATTACAATGGGCCCTTTTTGTTTTTTTCTTTATTTTCTTTACTAACCCTTTAGTTAAGTTAACATTCATAAATAATATTCCCTTAATCATATACAGTGTTCTGTTGGTTATTTCTTGGCACTGAGTTGCAACAGGGTAGTGAATTACACAGCATCCACACAACCCAGGGTTTGGGGTGGGAGAGCAATCCCAATCTCATGGATTTGGCAGGACCGGAGTGAGTATTCCCTAGACATACACAATCCAAGGCAACAGGAGTTTCAGCCATATTTCTGTGGAAGTCGCAGGTCTTGTTTTGATGTTACTCCTTTTACTCTTTTTTTCTGAAACTTCATGTCTAATTCTGTTTATCTCTGCTTTCTTGAAGGTCTTTTTTTAAGAAGAAAAAGCATTTCTTTCTGAACCTCAGGAATGATGACAGGATAATTAGCCATGGGCAGACACAGCCAATCACAAAGTAAAAATTGTTCTATGTCAGCACATGGCCACATCACTGTGGGCATCAGTAGATAACATGTTGGAACAGGAGCATAGACTGATCTCCCTGTCCTAGCTCTGGGCTTTGAATCCTTTTTGATTATATATTCAAAATCATTTCATTCTACCCAAGTGAGATTGAAACTCTGAAGCACCAGTGCTTGTGGCAGTCAATCCATTACTTTTAGAGAGTTGTTAGTGTTTTTCCTGAGCAGTAAATTGTACTGTAATGAATGCTTAAGTGATCCTTCTTTGTTGGTTAAATTTCTGAAAATGTATTGTTGAAATTATACTGATTGGTTGTATCATGGTCTGCTATAGTATTTCAAATGTGCAGGAAGGTAGGAAGCTTCAGAAACTAGTGAACTCAGCCCAATATATCACAGGAATGTCCCTTTCCACCTTCCTAAAGTATCTGCATGAGGCAATGCCTCAATAAGGCCACATCCATCAAAGATTCCCACCATCTAGGCCATGTCATCTTCTCATGGCAATCACCAGACAAGAGGTGCAGAAACCCGAGGACACACACAACAGCTACCTTTCTTCAACTGTTTTGCTCTTGAACAACCAGCACAACCCTAAACAGTACCTCAATATAACAACTCGTTGACCACTTTAATTTATTTGCACTACAATGCACCTCCTTTTTCTCTTTTCTAATTGTATTCTTTCTTGTAAAAGTTATGTATGTTTATCTTTATTTTTCTCTTGTGAAGCTCCTCATCTATATGTAATGTGCCTGTGATGATACAGCTGCAAGTATATTTTTCTTTGTGTTGTGCATGCACGTACTATTTGTACATATGTCAATAACTTTTTCAGATGTTTTCCTTTGTTAGGTTTTGCAGAAGTTCTCCCATTTGAATGACCAGGTAACAGTCTCTCCTTTGTCACAGAATTCTTGGGTCTGCATATTGTTTTCAGCCACACCTCTGCAGCAAGACCTGAGCTGTAATTCACGACTGAGTGCTGAGCCAAGGCTGAGAGTTAAATGTCAGGCAGGGGTAGCAAAATATTGAGAGAAGGCCCTTTCTGGCCTCTGTGCTGAGAGCAGTAAGACTGACATGCCAGAAAGCAAATACAGGTGAGAGGAAATTGGGAGATGATGCCAAACCCCAAAAATGAATAAAATTTATTATAACATGATCAAAATTAAAATTATTGATTAAAATATCACTTATTCTAAACCTACTAATCGTTATAATCTCAGGGAAACTGCATGATCTTCTCCCTTCCACATCCAGTAAGAGGTACAATGAGCTGGGACAGCTAGCGAAATTAGTAACAGAACTGGAGACTGATGCAAATACTCGGCAAGCCAGACAGTATCAATGAAAAAAAGAAACAGCGATTATTTCAGCAGATATTCTCAAATTAGCAAATATCCTGGTTTATAATTTTTATATAATGTTCCACAGCCAGAATAAATCTCATTTAGACTTGTCTACCTCAATGTTTGATGCGAGGAAATAAGAGCTAGCTGTTCACAGAGTGCATTTAGATAATATATGCTCTGGTGCAGGATGCAATGAAGATTTTAATAAACCCAGTTCAGAAAACTGTGAACACCACCAGCAAGGGGAGCTTGTGCTTTAGGAAAATTGATGAGATATAAGTTAGAGGATCTGTGTGTGTGTGAAGTGAGGTAGGGGTTGAGCTGCTGAGGGGGTGAGGGGGTGAGCAAGTGAGGGGTTGAGTAAGGGAGTGAGGGGGAGACAGTCAGACAGACAGACAGAGAAAGAGAGAAAGAGAGAGAGAGGAGAGAGAGACAGAAAGTTTTATTTGTCATATGTACATCGAAACTTTGAAACATACACTGTTTTGCAGGGTGTGATGTTGAGGCTCCATAAGGCACTCATGAGACCACACTCGGAGTATTGTGTGTAGTTTTGAGCTCCTTATTTTAGAACAGATATACTGACATTGGAGAAGGTCCAGAGAAGATTCACAAGAATGATTCCAGGAATGAAAGGGTTACCGTATGAGGAAAGTGTGGCAGCTCTTGGGCTGTATTCACTGGAGTTCAGGAGAATAAGGGGGAATCTCATAGAAACATTCCAAATGTTAAAAGGCCAGAAAGATTAGATATAGCAAAGTTATTCCCCATGGTAGGGGAGTCTAGGACAAGAGGGTACGACTTCAGGATTGAAGGAAGTCCATTTAGAACAGAGATGCAGACTAATTACCTTCTACAGAGGGTGGTAAATCTATGGAATTTTGTTTCCACGTGCAGGTCTGGAGGCCAAGTCATTGACTGCATTTAAGGCAGAGATCGATAGGTTCTTGATTAGCCAGGGCATCAAAGGGTATGGGGAGAAGGCAGGGGAGTGGGGATGACTGGAAGAATTGGATCAGCCCATGATTGAATGGCAGAGCGGACTCAATGGGATGAATGGCCTACTTCTGCTCCTATATCTTATGGTCTTATCAATAACCAGTACCAACTGAAATGTGCTGAGGGCCACCCATAAGTGTCACCATGCTTCCTGTGCCAACGTAGCATGCCCATGAATTACGAACCCTTACTCCTATGTCTTTGAAACATGACAGGAAACGTTTGCATGCAGGGGAAGCACATGTGGTCATGGGGAAAAGGTACAAACCCGTACAGACGATGGCTGCGATTAAACCTTGACCTTACAGCTGGCACCATAAAGTATTATACTAACTGCTACACTATCGTACTGCCCCATGTCTGTGTCTGTGTGTGTGTGTGTGTGTGTGAGAGAGAGAGAAAGTAAGAGAGAAGCAGAAGAAGGGTGGGGGGAGAGAAGAATGGTGTAGGAAGTGAGAGAGAGAAAGAAAGGTGGAAAGAGGAGAGAAGGAGAAATGGAGAAGGATGAAGGTTGAAGGTGAGAAGAAGAGAGAAGAGGGAGGGAGAGAGAGGGAGGGTGTGATGGACTGGAGAGAGAGGGAGAGAGAAAGAGAGAGAGAGTGGCAGAGAGAGAGGTGGAGAGGGAGAGAAAGCTGGAAAGGCTGAGAAGGCAAGATAAAATTAGTTGTAATACTTTCATCTAACTGGTCATCAGCAATAATGAATCTATTTCACTTGTTACTTCCTAACCAGTTGTCCACATTAGGATTCATTTCAGTGACAAATATTTTGTTATCGTCATTCTGAATTTGGAAATTTCTCCTCACAGAACTGTAGCCCTTTAGCAGGTACTGTCTGTTCCCCTGGCCTCACCGTTTTTGTTGGTAGCTGGCCTTTCTGTTGTTCAATGTGGCAGTGGGATGGATTGGAATGCTTGCTTTGAGTTGTCAAAGCCTCTTGCATCAAGGACAGAGTAGTGATCAAGATCTCTCAGTCAGTGCTAACTGCCTCTCTCTACTTGCCTCAGTTCTCAGATCTCAGTGGGGTGGAGGTCCAGGTGCTAAGGTGATGGACGACATTGACAGTGCCAAAGAACCCACATTTGTTATCAAGTCATACTGCACAGGCCCTTCAGCCCACCATGTCCATGCTAACTATAAAGACCCGTCTGCACTCATTTCATTTAGTCTGTAGCATTCTATGGTTTGTCAATTCAAGTGCTTGTCCAGATAATTCTAAAGTTTTGTGAGAATCTGTTTCCCTGGCTTATTCAGGAAGCAGGCACCAGTTTGTAATGACCCTATGTGTGAAAATAAATATTTCAGGTCCTTGCTAAACCTTGTGCCCTTTACCTTAAACCTGTGCACTCCAGTTTTAGACACCTCTGCTATGGGGAGAGGTTTATTACCCAGCCATCATAATTTTGTCCTGATTTTAGCCTTCTTTGCTCCAGGGAAAACAAGCTCAACCTATCCAGTCTCCCCTCATGATTGAAATACTCCATCCAAGGCAATATCCTGGGGAATCTCCTATGTAATACAATCATATCCTTCCTATAGTCTGGAGACCAGAATTGCACAGAGCATCCTAGCTGTAGCTTAAACAATATGTTATGAAGTTGTACCATAACATTTTGTTCTTTTATTCTGTGCGTTGATGAATAAGGTCAAAACCCACATGACTTCCTCAGCAAATTTTCTTACAGTGCTGCCACGCTCAGTCAACCTTAGATTCATTCATCAAGGTCTCCCTGATCCTTAATATTCCATAAGGCCTTACTATTTATTTATTATCTGCTGGCTTTACAAGTCCTCCCAAACCACACAACCTCATACTTTTCAGGATCAATTTCATACAGTCATAGAGTAACACAGCATGCAAACAGGACCTCCAGCACAATGGAACTAATTGTCCATCTAAGTCTCCATTTGCCTGTGCTTGGCTGCAACTTCGAAACTTTTCCTATCCATGTACTTAGAACATGGAACCTGACAGTATGGCACTGGGTCTTTGGTGTTGTGTTGACCTTTTAACTAACTGCAAGATCAACCTAACCCTCCCCTCCCACACTTACCTCCATTTTTCTGTTGTCCATGTGTCTAACTAAGAGACTCTTAAATGTCCCTGATGTATTTGCCTTTACCACCACCCCTGTCAGGGCATTCCATGCACTTAACGCTCTCTGTGTTTAAAAAAAAACTACCTCTGACATCTTCACTATACTTTTCTCCAATCACCCTAAAAGTATATCATCTCATATTATCAATTGCCATTTCTACCCTGAGAAAAAGCTGCTGCCTGCCCCCCTCAGTCTATGCCTCTTATCATTTTATCCACCTCTATCAAGTCAACTCTGATCTTCCTTTACTCCAAAGTGAATAGCCATCACTTCCTCAACCTTTCAAAATGTCTTTTACTTTTATCACGTAGGTGAGACTATCCTCCTTGCTGTCAACAATGCCATTGTGTCATGACTGTCAGTGGGTTGCTGGACTCATTGTGCTGTTATCACCCCCTCCCAAATCATTTCCTTACAATGTAGCTTTTCTGATGCACTTCAGCTTTCAGGTATCCCGAGAGCTGTTCTGTTGGTGGAATTTCCAACTCAAAAATACTTTGCATTTGCAATTAATTATCTAGTTCCCAGATCACTTGTTCATTCTCAGCTGGACAGTCCTGGCCCTTTCTGACACAGAAGGCAAGAGTCTATTCTCAGATGCTAACTATGGTGGAGGTCAGGATGATGCAGATGTTACGGAAACTCAATGGCTCTTCTTTGCCTCCTGTTACTTGCACTGATCCTGTCAGCTAGCTCTTCTTGGAAATTTACCTCACAACAGTTCTCAGTGTTTCAACACTCACATCTGTGCAACTATCACAACATTCACGTACACAAGAAAGTCTGCAGGTGCTGGAAATCCAAAGCAACACACAAAAACTGCTGGAGGATCTCAGCAGTCTCAGCCAGCATCCAAGGAAGTGAATAGATAGTCAGGTTTCAGGCCGAGACCTGCAGGACTGAGAAGGAAGGGGAGAAATGCCAGAATAAAAAGGTGGAGAGATGGGGAAAGAGGTTAGCTGGAAGGTGATAGGGGAAGCCAGGTGGGTGGGAAATGTCAATGAATCTGATAGGAGAGGGGAGTGGACCATAGGAGAAAGGGAAGAACGAGGGGATTCAGGGGTAAGTAATAGGCAGGTAAGAAGAGGTAAACGGCCAGAATAAGAAATAGAGGGGGGAACGGGAATTTATTTACAGGAAGGATAAATTGATAGCATCAGGTTGGAGATTACCCAAATGAAATACAAGGTGTTGCTCCTTTGCCACAAGAGGAGGCAATGGACTAACATGTTGGAACAAAATGGGACTTGGTATTAGAATGTTTTGCCACTGAAGTCCCACTTGCGGAAGATGGAGCGGAGGTGCTCGATGAAGCTGTTCCCCAATTTATGCCGGGTCTCACCGAAGTAGAGGAGGCTGCATCAGAGGCATTGGACACTATAGACGACCCCAGCAGACTCGCAGGAGAAGTGTTGCCTCACGTGTAGGGATAACTACCAGGAGGAAGATTAGTAAAGAGGGATGAATGGGCAACGGAACCAGAAAGGGAGCAATCCTTGCAGAAAGCTGGGGCGGCTGTAGCTTGTGGATCTGTACTCATCTCATCTTTCTGTCACGTTAACAGCAAAAGAATACCTCTTGTGCTACCTACCGCTGCATCAAATCTTTACCATCACTCCCCACCGCATTCCATGGGGATCATTCCCTTCACAATACTGTTGTTCATTCATCTCTCCCCACTGATCTCCATCCTGACACTTATCCCTGTAAGCAACCTAACCTGCCCATACACCTCCTCCCTCGCCTCCACTGAAGTCCACAAACAGTCCTTTCAGGTGAGGCAACATTTCAGCTGCGAATCTACTGAGGTCTTCTGTTGTGTCTGGTTCTCCTGATGCAGCCTCCTCTACAATGAGTTCCTCCAGCACTTTTTGTGCTTTGCACAGCATTCATGTTATGCTTGTTTTTTCCACCTAATCTTTCATAACCTCTTAATTTCCATATATAGCAGAAGCACATTCAAACTAATACAGGCAAATGAAATATTATTTTATATACCTATATTCCCAGTTATATTTGCATTCTTTAAGAAAAAATGTTGTTTTAATCAGCATCAGAATCAGATTTAATATCACCGGTATATGTAAAATTTGTTGTTATATGGCAGCATTATATTTCAATGCATAATAATAAAAAGTGTAAATTACAGTAAGAAGTATATATATAAATTTTAGTATATTCTACTTATTTAATTTTCAAAATTTGTAAAGTACAGAAAGAAGTATTTATATGTGCCTCTTGTTTACTCATTTATTTTAGCTTTTTTAACTACAATGCCTATAGATAGTGCAAAAAAGAAGGAAGAGTGGTGAGGTAGTGTCTATGGTTCAACATCCATTCAGAAATTTGATGGTGGAGGGGAAGAAGCTGTTTCTGAATCACTGAGTGTGTGCCTTTATGCTCCTTTACCTTTTGTCTGATAGTAGCAATGAAAAGAGGGCACATCCTGGGTGATGGGGGGGGGGGGGTTCCTTAATGATGGATGCTGCCTTTTCGAGGCATTGCTCCTCAACAATGTCTTGGATGCTGGGGAGGTTAGTGCCCATGACGGAGCTGACTGAGTTTACAACTTTCTGCAGCTTACTTTGATCTTGCGCAGTGTCTCCCCGCTCCCCCCGTACCAGACGGTGATGCAGCCAGTTAGAATGCTCTCTGTGGTAAAAGTGTCTTTGGTGTTATATCAAATCTTCTCAAACCCTTAATGACATATGGCTGCTGTCGTGCCTTCTGTGTAACTATATTGATATGTTGGGCCCCGGATAGATCCTCAAAAGATACTGACACCCAGGAACTTGGAATTGCTCACCTTTTCCACTTCTTATTACTCTATAAGAACTGATGTGTGTTCCCTTGTCTTACACTTTCTGAAGTCCACAATCAGTTCTTTGGTCTTACTGACACTTTACTGTGACTCGGTTTCTTCTTCCCACACCACTTTATCACAGCACTCACCCTCTGTTACATTGGTGACTCTGCAACGAACATCCGGTACCCACCTTACGTTGACACCGGAGATAGATACAGGGTAGATGCTTGCACTCCCATCAGCTTCCCTCTTTAAAATGGTCAGGATTTGGAAATCATCCAGAGCAGTTAAGTAGAGTTGAAGGAGAGCGATAAACAAAAGAGCCTGCAGATTTGGGAAGCTGGAGTAACACACAAAGATACCGAAGGAACTCAGTCAGCAGGTCAGACAGCATCTACAGAGAGAAATGGATAGTTGATATTTTGGTTCCAAAGCTTCATCTGGACTGAAAGGCAGATGGGAGGGAGCCAGTGTAAATAGACAACGGGAAGGGACGGGGAAAGAGCTGACAGGTGATCGGCAGATCTAGATGAGGGAGTGGTGATAGGCGGATCAGGGGTGGGGGTGGAAGTGGGAATGATATCAGTAGCTGGGGGGTGATAAGTGGAAGTTGAAAAGGGCTGACAATAATGGAATCAGGCTGGAGTGGAGGATGGAGCATGGAAGACTGGGAGGGAGGTGGCAGAGGAACAAGTGAGAGGAATGTGTGCACGATGGGCAGGTGCAGAGGCTGTGGGAGGAAGAAGGTGATGGGGACTGGTGGATTAGGAGGTGAGAGAAAAGGGGTAAAAAAACAGTGGAAACAGGGGAAACCTATTTCCAGAAATCAGGAGAGCCATTCCCAGAATTCATCATTTATGCTGGGAGGTTGGATACTGTCCAGGCAGAAAACAAGGTGCTGCTTTTTTAATTAGGGAAAGAGTTTTCATGAACCTTTGTCAGGCTCTTGTTTGTGGGACAGCAAATGCTTATCACTGTTTTGCCACATAATTCTTTACTGGAGGTATACTTAATTATAAGAGTGAAAGAGTTGATTTACTGTTGAATGCTGGACTCCCTTTGGAGGCTTCCCTCTGGTCTACTTACAAGCTATAGAGCCAGTATTACTGAGACCTGGAACTCAGAACAACATGTCAAATATGGAATGCTGTGAATTGATTTAATGCAATTCAAATATTTTCTTGAATTTAGTTCCGGAAAATTAACATTTGTTATGACATGTTAATATATTATTTGTTATTTGTTATGGATGATATAGGTTGCTCTTATCACCGAATGGAACAAATTAGAAGCACACAGAAGAGAAAGGCTTAGCTGGGATGAGGGAGGTGGGCAGAAGAAATGACATTGACTTAAAGCAAGTCAAGTTGAACACATCAACATTGGTTTCTTGCCAGTAGGGTATAATATCATAGGTTGCAAATTCACAAGTCTTAGCAAATCTATTAGTTTATCTATTTCAGCAAGTGGCACACACCCACTTATGGAGTGAAATGACATCCAAAAAAGGAGGTTGCAAGGCAGGAAAAGTAGTTGGTGAATCTATTAGCTGAACATAAAAGGGAGTAATCATTTTTTTAAAAAATTGCTTTGTGTGACACCAATTGAGCCACTTCTGGTCATGCAGATTCCCTTGATGGACATTTACAAGTGATTCGGCATCAGGATTCAACAGAGTCAAGTCCGTTTAAAGGTGTTGCCTTTAAAGAACTGGTATCTATTAATATTTTAATGTTCATATGAGATTTTGAGCTACCATATTCATAAAACAGCAGGGGTTAAGAAAGCAGGGTAACAGATATGGCTTGATGTGCCTTCTGGGTTGCATTGATAAAACAGTCCCAATTTGCCTTTTAAGTCCAAAATTTTGTATGTTTCAATGAGAAGAACCTCTCAGTTACTGACATCATTCCCACTTCAATTGCACCCTCATCCATTTATCACCATTCAATCACCCGTCAGCTCTTTCCCCATCCCTTCCCATCAGAAGAATGAATGATCTCATTTAAGCCTACAAACTTTTAGAGTGATAACATCATATAGCAGGCTCCTTGGCCCAACTGGTCCATTTCGATCAAGACGTCCTTTAAAGTAGTCTCATTAATTCGTTTTTGGCCCATATCTCTCTAAATCTTTCCTATTAATGTACTTGTCCATGGAACTTTTAAATGTTATTAATGTACCTACTTCAAAAAATTTCTCTTGCAGATCACTCCACATACTGACTACATTGTGGATGAAAATTGCCCCTCAGGTTCCCATTAAATCTCCCCCTCCTCGCCTTAAATCTTGATTCTCCAATCCTAATTCTTATAGGAATTCATCGGGTGAGTACAGGGATGAAGTTGCCCCTAGATGTGTGTCTAGAACCAGAATTCAGAGCTTCAAAATAAGGAGTCAGCCATTTAGTATTGAGATAGAACATAGAATAGTACCGAATTGATGGGCTTTTGACCCTTACTGTTGTGATAATGTATGCCATCACCATCCCAAGCACTGAGTACTCTGTAATAAGGCTTCCTCTGATATCTCCCCTAAAATTTCCTCCATTCTCCTTGAACACTCGTCTTCTGGTATTGGGCATTGCTTCACTAGGAAAAAAGTGGAGGTTATCCAGCCTATTCATGCCTCTCATAACCTTATACGCCTCTATTAAGTCACCTCTCATCCTCTGTTGCTTCAATGAGAAAAGCCCAAACTTGTTCAACCTTTCCTTATAACACATGCTCCCTAATTCTGGCAACATTCTGATAAATCTCTCTCTAAAGCTACAACCTCTGTCCTATAATGGGGTGACCTAAACTCTACTCTAAATGTGGTCTAATCAGCGTTTGATGGAGCTGCAAATTAACCCCATGGCTCTTAAACTCCATCCCCGGCTAATAAAAGGCCAATCACCGTGTGCCTTCTTAGCCACCCTATCAAGTTGCACAACATCTTTGAGGGATAAATGGACTTAGATCCAAAGATCCATCCAGTTGCTCTACACGGCTAAGACTCCCGTCTTCAAGTCCAATCTTTCAATATACATCACCTCACACTTTTCATGATAAGGGGAAATGTTTTGCTGTGGAGACTGTTGAATATTTTGAGCTCTTCATAGACTATGGAGGCTGCGTCAGTGAATATATTCAAGACAGAGATTTTTGATCTGAAAGGAATCAGTGTATTTAAGGGTTAATGGAGGAAAGTGAAGCTGAAGTGAAAGATTGGGAGTGATCTTAATGAAGGACAGAGCAGATAGGAGAGGCTGTATAATATACTCCTGGCTCTGTTTCGTCTAACCCTGGACAAACACTGAGCCATTGTAAATGCTGAGTGTAATGATCTGAACAGCTCAAAGTAAAGGGAGAAGATGAAGTAATTTTGTTGGACCCCTCCACTCAGCTGGCTTGCTGTTGGTAAAATGCAATGCTGAGCTGTGCAGATAGCAAGAAGATCTCCATTTCAATCTCTGTCTGGGATGTTGGCTGATAAAAACCAGGAGCTTTAAGGTAAGCTGGGCTGGGAAAGGCACTATGAACCAGGTTTTCTGCTCATCTTTGATATCCCGTAGACCCTTAGGACATGTGTGCTAATGTGTCCTGATACATTTTTTGTGGCTCGCAATTAGTACTGAATATAAGAGGATGCAGATTGTTAATTAAATCTATTGCATCAATTCATGGGAAGTGGGGTGGAGAGGAAAAAAAATTGAGAAAATGAGAAAGCAGTGGCAATTAAGAAAGCATATTTTCTGAAAGAAATAATAGGTCTGTTTTATTCACTTATGCAGTGCATGTAAAATGAAGTGAAGTATGTGACATAATTTGTATTTGATCTACTTTACCCTCCAAATGAAAACAGAAGGTAATCTAATATTGAACGAATTTCTACCAAGGGAATGTTGTGGTGGATGGAACATTTTCTTAAAACAATGTAAATTAAGTTCATTTATTGGCAGTACATTAATAAATTATTCACAGATGAGATATTTAAAGTATTTAAATCAGACAAAAACAATTATTCTGCTCATTGAAGAGTTTGGGCAATACAGTGCATTTAGATTGGCCACTCAGCTGCGTGCTTTTTCACCCATATCACTCTGCTTGGGTGACTTCTGCCAAGACTGTTTCATTTCTCTAACTCGTGGCCTACTCCACACGTTGTGATACTCCGATGCAAACCCACGTACATCAAATCAGTAAGTGTAGCAAATCCACATTGTTTCACAGAACATGGGACAGTACAGCATTCGAATAGACTCTTCAGCCCCACAATGTTGTGTCACATGAGTAATTAAAACCCAAACTAAACTAGCTGTTTCTGGGTACATAGTGTCCATATCACACCATTCCCTGTACATTTGTCTGTGTAAAAGCATCTTAAAAGCCTCCATCATATTTGCCTCCACTACCACTCCTGGCAGTGCATTCCAATCACTCAGTGCTTTCTGTGGAAAACGAGATATTTTGACTCTATCTGCACCTTCAACACTTTATAAACTTCTATCAGCCCTCACTCCCCTCCCCTCTACCTCCACCACTCCAGAGAAATCAGCCCTAGCCGGATCAGCCTTCTGTCCTAGCACATGCACTCTAATCTAGGCAGCGTCAATGGAAACATCTTCTGCACTGTTTCAAGTGCCTCCACATCAGAATTGAATTAAATTGAGCTGAATTATGACCAGAAATGAACACAATACTCCAGATACAGTCTAAACGGTGCTTTATAAAACTGCAATAACCTTCCTCTTTCTCAGACAGTGCCTAGACCAATAAAGGCCAGCTTGGTATGTGCTTCCTTTACCTCCCTATTAAACTCTGCAGCCACTCTCTGGGAGCTGTAGACATGGACACAAGATCCCTCAGAAGGTCAATGTTATTAATGGTCCTGCATTAACACCACAGGACTTAGGAGCAGAATTAGACCATTTGGCCCCTCGATTTTGGTTGCTTTATTTTCTCTGTCAACCTTATTCTCATGCCTTTGACACCTTTAGAATCAAGATCCTCTCAACCTCCACTTTAATTATACACAATGCTTTGGCTTCCACAGCCATCCATAGCAATGAATTCCACCCTGCGGCTAAAGAGATTCCTCCTCATCTCTGTTCTAAAGGGAACTCCTTCGATTCAAAGACTGTGGCCTCTGGTTCTAGACTCCCCCACTATAGGACACATTCTCTTCATGTCCATTCTTTCTACGCCTTTTAATATTCAGGATAATTTTTGTGAACTTCCTCTGGACCTTCTCCCATGCTAGCCCACCATTTCTTCGATCATCGGTCTGACCAATGCCTTATAATGGCTCAGCATTACATCTTTGCCCTGACCCTAACCCTGATCTTCGTTCTCTTTAAATGATCCTAACATTGCATTTGCCTTACTTGTTACCAGCAAGTTAATTTTAGGGAATCCTACACTGGGTCTCCCAAATCCCTTTGCACCTCTATTTCTGAATTTGCTCCCTATTAGAAAATGGTCTACATCTTTATCCATTCTACTGAAGTGCATGACTGTACACTTCCTTATACTGTATTCCATCTATCACTTCTTTGTCCATTCTTCAAATCTGTCTAAGTCCTGACATTCTTGAATTGCCGGAATGCTGCTCGTGTTATCTCTTGAGAACACTGATGCAAAATACTTATTAAGTTCATCTACCAATTCTTTAGTCCCCATTAATACCTCTCCAATGACATTTTCCAGCAGTCCGATGTGCATTCTTGCATCTCTTTTTACATCTGAAAAAAAGGACTTCTGGTATCCTGTGTTATATTTTTGGCAAGCCTAATCTCATATCTAATCTTTTTTCACCTCATTGCTTTTATAGTTGCCTACTGTTGGTTTTTAACAGCATCTCAATTCTTTAGCTTCCCACATACTTTTGCTGTATTGTATTGTGAAATTTGCTCTTAAGCTTTCATGCCGTCTTTGATTTCCTTGTTAGCCTAGTTGGCATATCCTCCCTTTAGAATGCTTATCCTTTGTTGGGATGAGCTGATCCATGAATGTTCCAGATTACTCCAGGAAATTCCAGCCATTGCTGCTCTATTGTCATCACTGCTATTCTCCTCTTCATGTCACAGTAGTCCCCTAGTCCCCTTCACCCAAATGTAATACCGATACATCTGATTTTAGCTTCTCACCTAAAATGGTGAATTCTGTCAAATAGCACTTTATTGAGCACCTTCGCTCTACCTGCCATAACAGGTGAGATTTCTTGGTGTGCCCATCCATTCTAATTCTTCTTCCTATTTCCATTTCAATAAATCTATCCATGTTCTCCTGTACTGCTACCATGAGACCACTCTCATGTTGGAGAGCAACAGCTCATAATCCATCTGAGTAGCATCCAACCTAACAGCATGAACATCAATTTCTTTAACTTCCAGTATTTTCTACACCTTCCCCTTCTCTCTATCCATTTACCATTCTGGCTCCTCGTTATCCCTTCTCCTTACCTGCCCATTTTACCTCTTTCTGGTTCCCTTCCTCTTTCACGTTTTCCCATGGTCCATTCTCCACTCCTATTAGTTTCTTTTTCTTCAGCCTTTTACCTTTCCACCTATCACTTCACAGCTTCTCACATCATCCTCCCTGCCCCACGCACCCATCTTCAGCCTCAGCTGGTTTCACTTATCGCTTGCTATTTTCTTACTCTGCCTTTTTCATCCTTCCTTACCAGTCCTGATGAAGGGTCTTGGCCTGAAACATCAACTGTTTATTCCCCTCCATAGATGCTGTCTGATCTCTTGCGCAGCAATATGTGTGTTGTTTTATCATATTATGATTACTGCTTCTGAAGATTTCCTTTATCTTAAGCTCCCTAATCAAGTCTGTTACGTTACACAGCACCTTATCCAGAATTGCCTTTAACTGCGAATTGTCCCTGTACATTTGATCTCTCAAAGTACAACCTCATACTTTGTTGGATTAAAATTCTCTGCTATTTCTCGGCCCATATCTTTTGAGTTCAATATTGAGGGATAGTGCAGAGTACACCAAGGAGCCTGCATGCAGGATATTCAATTGAACTTTATTGTTAACTTCGCTTGTATAGTATGTGAACTCCTCCCATGTGGGAGTGGCTAACTGAGTGGCCCAGGAATAACCTATTAACTACCGCTACATCTCCCCTTCTTGAAAAAAAAAGGAAAAACTAGGTAGGTGTTTCTTGTCTATAGAACTGCATTGAAACTATAGTCACTGAAATTGAGTTATTGAATTCACTTTACCCATAGCATGTAACTTATGCTCCTCACATAAACATAAAATGAATTGACAACATTATTAAGAACAGTTCATTAGAACTCTTTAAAAGCACTAAGTTTAATGGAGGTCAGCAAAGACTACCTGAACACTCCGGCAAAATGAGAGAATTATTCTGCTGCCTTAGTTATTTGCCTTAAGCTATTAAACTATGGAGTATATATCCCTGTGGTGGACAGATTGACAACCCAATCCGGTATATGTTCCTGGAAGTGTAGGAGCAGGTGGAGATTCTTGAACAGGTGCATCCATCTCAGGTAAATGGCTTTTGTCATAAGGATCAGGCTACTCTATTTCTTCCTCTAATTTTCATAGGTTTTGAAGGTGCATGTGTGCACACATGCTCTGTCTGACTTCACCTTGTGATGTTCTGATCACAAACGATCGTGGTGCATGAGGCCAGACTAATGTTCCTTTGGTGGATTGGTCTGAGACCTTAACAGATTCACCACTGCTGAGCAGCAATGAAGATTTTGCTCTGTGTCTGAGATCTTGCATGCTCTTCATTTTCTCACGCTACACTGTCTCAAAGTTTCTCACTTTGTCTAAGTCCAGTAAGTGAGATTGGAGAAGGGAAGAAAGAATTGCCAGGCTTGTTCTCAATCTCCGGCCCACTGACAGCTCTGACGGACTGTAACCATCCACTAGCAGTATGGAGCAATAAGCTAGCGGTGTTTTGTAGGAGTTTTTTTGCCTTCAGTAGGAGGCTCTTAAAAGTTTGCACTGCTCTTTCTGCTTCTCTGTTTGCCTATGAATACCATGGATTGTTTGTTTGATGTTTGAACTCATAGAATTGAATTCACAGGCTTTGAATTCTGAGCAGCTGAATTGTGGACCATTGTCTGACACAAGTGTCTTTGGTATCCCTTGGTGAGTGAATACAGCTTTCAAGTGCTGTATAACTGCAGAGAGGATGTAGAGGACAGATTAGAGACCTCAGCATTCCATGAATCCACAGTGAGAAGATATTCCTCTTCCTAGAGATGCTGCCTGGCCTGCTGCGTTCACCAACAACTTTTATGTGTGTTGCTTGAAATTCCAGCATCCGCAGATTTCCTCGTGTTTGCGTGAGAAGATATTTGTCTCTTATCAGCTGGAAAATATTTGTGCCTGCAATTTGCCATGGTGACTCTGGGAATTCTGTGGGACAGAGAGGATGAGAATGACTTTGTCCAGTTTTCTGCATGCTTCATATTGCTCTACACAATCTCCCAGCTGTGTGCTCAGCCCAGGTCACCACATGGATTGCCTTGTTCTTTAGGTGACATTTTTCAGTGCATTGATGTCCTTGGTGGATTTGACTGACAATTTAGGCATGCATGGAGCAGAAATGATGAGCCTGGAGCATCAAGAATGGTGAGTGTGCCTCTTTCCAGTCAGTATGTTCTGAGTTCATGAGGTCCTTTTGAAGCAGCTGTCCATCCATGCTCACAGTATTGCATGACCTTGTTGCAGGTTTGGTCTTTTTCAACTCAAGTGCAAATTTCATCCAGTTTACTCTGCAATGTAGAGAATTTTTCACATACCTGAGCTAAGTAGATGTTGATATCTTCCATGAGGGTAGAGTCATGTTCCATCCACTCACTTTTGCATGGCATTCTCGGGTGTGTCTGGTGTTGTGAAAGATTCGCTGGGGAAAAGTTCAGTGTTATAACAGTATCGCATAAGCCTCATTATGAACCCCTGCAGACGTTGATGTAAGTCATCCAAGTGTTTTGAGCTGAGGAGGCTGATAAGTGGCCTGTGGTCCATTTCAAGTAGGAATTCTGTGCCTCAAAGGTAGTAGATGAAGAGTTCACAAGGCCACATGAGAGCCAGCATCTCTCTTTCATTTTGGTCATAACACTGTTTAGTAGGAGTCAGTGCTCTTGATGCACACATGTCACCAGTTTCCTTTCACCGTTGTAGTTTTGCATGAGCACCGCCCCGGCCCAAATGAAGAGATAGCTGCGGAGACCTCGATTGCTTTGTTCAAATTAAAGAATGCCAATGTTAGTGGAGAGATATGCTGTCCTTTAAGTGAAGAGAATGACTTCTTCTGTGGTGCGTCCCAGGTCCAACCATTTCTTTGAGAGAGGAGGTTACATAGTGGCATTCTTTTCTCTGCCAAATCTGCAATGAACTTTCCGAGATGGTTTACCATGCTAAAGAAACTTCAGATCTCCAACGCATTCGTAGTTTGTTCCACATTCTGAACTTCTGCCAGTTTGTCTGAATATGGTTCGCACTCCCTCTGAGGACAGTTGGTGGCTTAAGAACTCCATCTCCACTTTGCAAATTTGCATTTCTTCTTGTTCGGGGTGATTCAGTTTCTCCAAGGCAGCTTCCACTTTTCTGTCATGTTTCTCACTTGAGCCTCAGAAGATGAGTATATCGTACTACTCCTTTGAGTCCCTCCAAAATTTGGTTCGTCCTCATCTGAAAGAGTTCAGGGGCTGATGAAATGCCAAAAGGGAGTCTCTTGAAAGCATAGCATCCTTATGGTGTGATAAAGATTGTGAACTTCTTTGATTCAGGAGCTAGATGGATTTGCCAAAACCCTGAGTTGCCAGCTGGTTTGGTGAAGAACTTTGTTCCACCCAGCATACCCAATGTTTGCTCAACAGAGTGCAGAATAAACTTCTCCCGCCTCACTACATTATTCAGTTTTGTTAGATCAACACAGATCCTCACTGTGCCATCTGGCTTGGGAACAGGAACAATGTCACACTGAGCTTATGTTTCCCTGGCCCCATGAGCTCTTTCTTTGTTGGGTTTCAAATAATACCTGTTTTTTTCATCTATTTTGTGAACAGACATTTGGGGATGGCTGTGACATTCTGCCCCAGTGTCCATCTTGAACATCACTGCCTCATTTTTCAACTGAGCTATAGTACACCAGCCTTGTCTATTTAAATCTAGAGCCCCAAGGAAAGCTTGCTTTTTGTCTGAATCATGGTCTTATTTGACCTCCTGAAGAACTGTTTATGAGTGGCATTGCCTTTTATAAAGGCCAATTCTTTTGCATTGGTGGCATTTCACTTCTTTTGCTGGAGAGAACTCTTTGAAGTGGAATGAAGACTTGCCGCATCTCCTGCAGTTGGATATTTCACCTGCTCTTCGTTTTGCTTGTGTTATCAGTTTTGTTTGAGCTGAGCTCTACTGTCCCTTCCTTCTGTAGTCTTTCTGACTGCACCTTGTTTGTACCCTTCTTTTTGTACAGCTTCTAGTTTTACTTCAGCATCACTTTTGTGCCTGAGTTCAGCCTGTTGCTGATGAACATTCTCACTCTGCCTGACCACAGTAACAAATTTCTGCAACTGAAATTTCTCTGACAATTTGGGGTCTAGCAGCCCGACAACAATCCTGCCTCTAATGAGCTCATCTCTCAGATTTCCATACGCACAGTTGTCTGATAAAGCATATGTAAGTGACTCTGATGAAGTCATTTACACTTTCATCTGGCTCTTGTTTTCTGGAATTGAACTTTCCCCTCTCATATGTCACATTTCACTTTCCTCTGAAATATTCTGTGAATTTGTCCTGCGTTCTTTTGTACTCCTTTTTCTGAGCATCTGAGAGCCCTAATCCAACCTATGTCATCTGCATTGTCCCGAAAGCAAGATATCAATGTGCTGACTTGATGCTTTTCTGAAGTTTGAGTGAGATAGTTTGCAACCCTAAATCTTTCAAAGTGTCTGAGCCATCTCTCAAAGTGCCTTGGTTTAGAGAAGTCAAGTATATTAGGGGGACTTTATTAGGTAAGTAGATATAGGTACCGCATGTATTTGCTAATTTTTCCTGTTTGTTTGTTTATTTATTATTTTATTTATTTGGACTCCAAAGGTCTTCTTTTTTCATCTCTGGGAGTTGACTGACTTCTCTGATTTCTCTGCTGTGTCTGTGACTCTGTGCACTTTCCCAGGCTAGTGGCCTAAAGATTATTACAATATATCCACTTTTGGGTGTAGCTTGAAAGTGTTGTCCAGCAACCCTGGCCAGTTCTCTGCTCAGCCTTGTGGTGCAAACAGTTAGCAACGAGCCCGGACAGTTTAGGTTGATAAGACTGTGGATATTTTTCATAGATATATGCAAATAAGAATAGTCTCACTGTAAATTTCTTTCTTGTTGGGGTCTGTGGCACCAATTCAGCCACAGTCAACCACTTCTGACACTATGATGTGTTCAATATTGAGGGACAGTGCAGAGCACACCAAGGCCCCAGCATGCAGGCGATTCAACTGAGCCTAATTGTTAACTCTGCTTGTACAGCATGCGAACTCCTCTCATGTGGGAGTGATTAACTGAGTGGCACAGGAATAACCCATTAACTGCAATATCTGCCACAAATCATGCAAATGATAGAAAGGAGCAACAACATTCCGAATCAAAATGAGTCCTTAGATCCAAATGCCAAGATAGCCCAGAATAGGCTCAAAGCCTTGGTATTGGTCTATTATATTAGCAGGCATGAGGAGCAGCAGCCAGGACCAGTCTTCATAGACCCAGCGCCAGAGAGAGAGAGGAGTGAACATCGCAGGAAAATGAGCAAAATTGGCTCTCACCTCTTATCCCAACACCCCGTAATCTTCGTGGAACTTGGAAATAATGATGCAGTCTTCTGTCTGTTGCTAAGCATTTGCTGTGAAGTAAGGCCAGTTCTGTCCAGCCCTGATGTTATTGTAAACAGCAATCCAGAAAGAGTCAGTCTTGCAACTGACTAATCAAAATTTGCTCATCTTCATGATGATAAAATCAAGCAAAAGGACAATATAAGAACATAAGACATAGGATCAGAATTAGGCCATTCAGCCCATCAAGTCTGTTCCACCATTCCATCATGGCTGATCCTGGATCCCACTCAACCCCATACAATTGCACTGGTAAGAAGTATTTCCCGGAAGTTTTATATGATAATTTACTGCATCTCTGTATAATATGCACAACATATCTGTTAATGTATTGTATTTTTCAGCAGCATGCATATAAATGTGTGTGTGTGTGTGTGTGTGTGTGTGTATGTACATGTGAGAGAGAGATGGCTCTAGTTTACTAGAAAGCTATAGAAATCAATTCTTTGTATCTATTCATATGTGCTGAATATTTGAAGTTATTGTTCAGCCTAGCTGTACCTCAAGATAAAATTCTCTCTCTGTATTGAAGCTGTTGTTTAGACAACGTGTTGACAGCAGCAGTGTGCAGAATGTCAATCCTTTGTCCCGACAGTACTACACAATACTCAACACTGATTTAGATGTTTCTATTCCTCCTGTGTGTAGTTTAGATGAGGTTCAATACTAGCAATTTCACGATAACATGAGGAGCTGAAAAAATTCCAGCCCCTTCCTCTCCCACAACAAAGCAGCAGGAGTTCTCTACTCAGTCTACTGTTTATCAAAACCATAAGAGATTCTGCAGATCATGGAAGTCCAAAGCAACACACACATAATGCTTGAGGAACTTAGCAGATCAGGCAGTGTCTATCGAAATGAATAAACAGTTGACATTTTGGGCCAAGACCCCTTCTTCGGGACTAGAAAGTAAGGGCATAGATGCCAGAATAAAAATGTTGGGGGGAGGGGAAGGACCATTTATCCCTATTTCTAATCCCTCCTTCTCCCTCTGCCTGCCAGTCATTAATCACTGTCCTTTTGCTTACTTTATGGCAATGCTTTACAGAATGAGATTATACTTTAACTATGAATTACACCTCTTTTCTGGCACACAAGAAATTCTGCAGATGCTGGGAATTTTGAGTAACACACACACAGACACACACACACACACACAATGCTCGAGGCCTCAGCAGGTCAGGCAGCATCTATGGAGGGAAATAAATTGTTGATGTTTGGGCCAAGGCCCTTCATCAGGACTCCGAAAATGTCAACTGTTTATTTTCCTCCATAGATGCAGCCTATCTCCTGAGATCCTTCAGCATTTTGTTTGTGGACTTGATTGCTGGATCAGTTTGCTAAATTCCAGGTGGATATAATCCACTAGACCCCGTCACCAGGATACCTGGTTCCACTGTTGATTTACTCAACTCTTATCATACAACACCAATTGAAAAGCTAACTGACCCTTTGTTAGCTAATTAGACAATCCTCTGTGATTAATAAATACTTGTTTTTAATCCCTTACCAATATTTTACTTAACTGATGTTTCACTAGATTGTGTTTAACTTTGTGCAGGAAATCAGGACAGTCCTGAAACACTGGAAGTTTTGCAGTGCTGGCAATCTTCGGCAAAACACAAAGAGTGATAGAGTAACCATTACACCACACAAATGTTGTCCTTAACCATTACACAACAGAAACGCTACCTTAACTGCTACACTAAAGAAAAGTTCCCCTTAACCATTGAAGTACAGAAATGCTGTTCACTCCAGCACTTTTTGTGTGTTGCTTAGAGCAATCCTGGATGTCTGGCAATCCCTTTGCAGGAATAAGTCGAGGCTCAGTGTGGGTTTAAATTTCCAGAATCTACTGACAGCTTGTGGCTACCCTCCCGCAGCCCAGCTACCACCGAGACAACTGGTTTGTGGAAGAATACGAAGCAACACCCAGCTGTAATTGTAGCAATCTGAATGTTTTTTTTCTCTCTGATCCTTTCCTCTTTCAGAGTGAATGTTTTCAGTCATGGCATTTTGCCCAGAAGCTACATCATAGAATATGTTACCTCTAATCCCTTCATCAAATGAAACTGCTTTTCTTCCCATCTTTAACATGTTTCAGGTTAATAGATATTATTTTAAATTCATAACAGATATTTTTGAGTTTTCTGTGCCCTTATGTTTATATATTGATATTGGTATTTTAATATAGTGTTTTCAAAATCTTGATATCAATTTTAATATATTATAGCCACATGTACCAAAACACGGTGAAAAGCTTGTCTTGCATACTGCTCATACGGATCAAAGTAATATACTGTGCCTTCTTGTATTGAACTTTTGTTCCTTTCTGTTTCAATTTATTGAAACGCTGTTGTAGAAAGCAGCATTCATCTTCAAAGATCCTCACCACCCAGGCCATTCTCTTTTCTCGCTACTGCCATCAGGTAGAAGGTATAGATGCTTCAGGACCTTCAAACCAGGTTCAAGGACAGTTACCGCCCCTCAGCCAACAGGCTCTTGAACAAAAGAGAATAGCTACACTCATTTGTTGAGATGTTTCTACAACCAATGATCTGACTTTAAGGACTCTTTATCTTGTTATTTCATGTCCTTGTTATTTATTGCTATTTATCTACATTTGCATTTGCACATTTTGTTGTTTTCTATGCTCTACTTGCTCTTTCATTCATCCTGTTTATAGTTACTGTTCTATAGATTTGCTGAGTATGCCCACAGGACAAAAAAATTCAGGGTTGTATGTGGTGACATGTATGTATGTACTCTGACAATATATTTTTCTTGGACTTTGATCAATATGGAGCACTAATTCGCATCCTAGAAATTAAAACATCGTAATTTTTCAAACATGAGCTACCTTCCACATATATCCTTTGAATCAAAGGAGTGAGTAATTTGGAACTTCAGTGAAAATATAGACTCAATCTGGGTGGGAATTTTTCTTCTTTACTGTGGTTGGATTTATTTTCCTGAGTTATTTAATTAAATGTTATTGATTATTTAGTGTTATACTTTTAATGTAGTTCCCAATGTGCAATTGACACCTCATATCTTTAGAGTTTGGTTTGTTTAGATTTATGGCCTTAGATCCAGGCTAAATTAGATCACGTTCAACCTGTATATAAAATCTGATGATTAATGCTCTTTGAGGGCCTCATAATTATCAAATTATTAATGAACCTTTTCTACACCTGGTAGACTCTTTGGCAGACCAATCTAAGTAAACAACTGCAGCAAGAATAAGCCATTCACACTGTTAATGCCAGTTTTGTTTGCCCATTTTATTTCTGCTTTATCATCTTATGCGAATCTTGCATTGCACTTGTTATCTGTCTGTTATGGCCAGCCAAAGCAACCTATGCCTATTGTTCAGTTGATGACCAATCCTTGACTGACTTTCACTAATTGATCATTGTTCCTTTACAATGTTTTGAATGTTCTTGGGTAAACTATTTAAATAGTCAAGCTTTGAGATGATAAATGGAGTTTTGCAATTTTTGTAGTTGCCTGGTTTTATTGAATAAAGGTTTATTTCGAGTTCCGGCTTTGTTCCTCCTCAATGTGGCAATTTCGGCAGAAGACTTGTGCACAATTCTACAACAGCATGAAGCTCAATTTGAAACCTTGACCAGCAGGTTATCAGTGAGTCCAACGGTGCTGGTGTGAACAGAACTCGTGTGAGTCAGTTGTGTGGCCCAGTATTAGGAGTTAAGTTTGAATCATGGTTCAACTATTACAAAGTTATATTCTGGGTTGAGTACGCTAGTAAAGACAACTCATGGAAGACGCACACCTTGCTCCAAAAATTGGGAACTGCTGAACATGATCGTGACTTCAACTTCATTCTTCCTAAGAAACCACATGACCTATCGTTCAGCAAAACTGTCCAGTGGCTGACAGGCATTTCTGGAGAACAGTCATCTCCCTTCATTCTGAAGGGTCTCGGCCAGAAACGTCAACTGTTTATTCTTCTTCATAGACGCTGCCTGATGTGCTGAGTTCCTCCAGCATTTTGTATGTGTTGCTTTGGAACTCCAGCATCTTCAGATCCTCTCATATTTATGATCTCACTTCAGTGTTTGCCACCACAGCCTAAAGCCCTTTAAACATGATACTGATGACTTAACCAGATATGCCAGTGTTGTCAATCGTGATTCTGTTGCGGTCATATACTGTGTCCGTTACTCTCAGTGTGGCCTCTTGTATATTGGGGAGACCCAACATAGATTTGGAGACCGTTTCACTGAGCATCTATGCCAGAAGAAGCAGGATTTACCGATGGCTACCCATTTTAATTCCACTTCCCATTCCCATTCTGATATGTCAATCCATAGTCTCCTCTACTGTTGTGACGAGGCAACACTCAGGTTGGAGGAACAACACCTTAAATTCCATCTGAGTAGCCTCCAATCTGATGGCATAAACATCGATTTCTCAAGCTTCCAGTAATGGCCCACCCCTCTCCCCACCAGTCCTCATCCCCTTTTCTCTCTCTCACCTTATCTCCAGGCCTGCCCATCGCCTCCCTCTGGTGCTACTTCCCCCTTTTCTTTCTTTCATGGCCTTCTATCCCCACCTATCAGACTTTCCCTTCTCCAGCCCTGTATCTCTTTCACCAATCAACTTCATAGCTCTTTACTTCATCCCTACCCCTCCTAGTTTCACCGATAACCTTGTGTTTTCCTCTCTCCCCTTCCCCACCTTTTAAATCTATTCCTCATCTTTTTTTCCGCCAGCACTGCTGAAGGATCTCACCCGGAAACGTCAACTGCACTTTTTTCCATAGATGCTGCCTCGACTGCTGAGTTCCTCCAGCGTTTTGTGTGTGATACATGAAAAGTTGAAGCTGAGTAACATGACCGAATCACAGTTAAAATGTCTGATTTTAATTTGCATACTTCAGGCACATGTAATGCAAATATTCCTAAATGGCTCTTGGCTAGAGTGGAGCAAGACCCTGATATGATTCTCCAAGCTGACACACAAAAATTCCAGTATTTGATCAATCTGAAAAATGATTCCAACCTAGTTGAACAGAGCCATATCAATGCAGTTTCCAGTGGCCCAAATATCATCACTCAACAGGTATCCAAGTGGTCAAACAGCTTGTTGGAACTGTAGTGCATGGTATTATGCAAGAAACTGCCAAAACAAATGTAAGGGTTTTCTTCTTTTATGTTACTGCATAGGCTAATTAAAATGGCTTCTTTGTTATGTTATAATTAAAATGGCTTCTCTGTGATGTTAACTGCTGAGACAGTGGTTCTCTTTCTAGCAGCTTGTTTGGGTTATATTACTGATGAAGAGGATGTATCCATTTGTTAACCAATTGGGGTGGATGTTATTCTTTTTTGTGTGTCTGTAAGCTATTGTGATGCGGGGGTTTTTGGGCAGAAGGCGCAATGGGGAGAGAGAGAGTGGATGCGATGCTGTGAGCTGGCCGACGGGTCAGACCACGAGCCGGAGTACGAGGTCCAGGGTCTTCGGCAAGGAGAGGAGACGAAGACAGACTCGTGTGGAGTGTCTGGTTGACCACCGTGTTTGGTCCCAGGTGGCGGGTCGAGGTGGTCAGGGGGGATCGAATGGTGGAAAGAGGATCGTTACTAGAGCTCCAACTGCTTGTGCATGAAGAGATTGAACTTTGATAAGTTTGGCGCCTTTTACTTTCCTTTTATATTTTATCTCTATTAATTACATTGTTCCAGTAATATCTATAAATTGTAATCATTTTAATTGTATATGGTGTATTGTCTGTTATTTGGTGGGGTGGGGTACATCACACAGCATCTACACAATCTTAATTACCCAGTTTGGTGGGGCGGAAGGCTGCTTCTCCTAGACCAAAGCGAGTTGAGCGAGCCTGAGGCTTACCAGGGGCTACACAAAAGACATATTTGCAGAAAGTGCCAATACCACGGTCACAAGGAAGGCTTTTGCCATCCAACACTGTCTTCCATGTCAGTGAAATACAAGGACAAGATGTTTCAGACATCATCAATATCTGCAAGGAGTTTAATGGCCACATTTAAAGTTGACTTTGTCCCTAGAAGATGGTACGTCAATGTATTTAACAAAAATTAATAGGTCAAGCTACAACTCGATACAGCATCAGACATCACCAATGCTTCCAAATGTATGAGGCAGGCACTTGGGTCCCCAGCAGACAAATCAAATCTTCGCTCCACCTGCAGTTCATTGGGTGGAACCCTCCAGCTGAAAGGTGAACTGCTCTGCATAGTGAAGCTGAACGGCAACCAAGCAAATGGTATGTGTTACCTAACGGGGCAGCCAGATCTGACTCTCCTTGACATTGACTTGTTGGGCATGCTTGATCTCCGGTCCATCGCTCTGCATCAGGTCTTATGAAGACATTGGCTGTTGAAGTTGTATCATTCGATGCCAGACAACCATCAGTACATGAGACCATACAACAACTGCAACAGTGCTGTACAGCAGTGTTTCAAGAAGTCTTAGGTTGCTGCACCAAACTGCAAGCTGAAGTCCATCTGTATCCAAATGAAACGTCAGTCTTCTGTCCCAAAAGACCAGTACCATACACAACCATACTAATTGTGCAGCAAGCGCCCGATTGCCTGCATGTTGGTGTGAATAAAGCTGTCAACTACTTGCATTGGACAGCTCCAGTAGTCATTAACAAGAATGCCAATGGTACGGTGAGGTTGCGTGCAGTCTTTTCAACTAGTCTCAATGACACCAATACCCGTTACGGTACTAATAGAACTCTCTTCGCAAAATTGAAAGGTGGCTGCTACTTTGCAAAGTTGGACTTAGCTGAAGCCTACGTCCAGGTAAAAACTGCTGAAAATTTACAGGAGATTCTCACCTTTATGACACCTAAGGGATTGTGTCCCTTTCTCCATCTGCCTTTCTGACTGAAAGAGACTCTTTCAACTTTCCAACAGCTTATGACTCTGTGCTGAGTGGTATTGATGGCGATGTCACTTACCTCGACAACATCATTGTGATGGGCCCAGGTCAGAATGAACTATGCCAATGTCTGGACCATGTTTTGAAGAAACGACAAGAACCTTGATTGCAAATTTGGGCAGAAAAATGTAGCCTACTGATGTTTTCAATCAAGTATCTGGGATTCATCATAGGTGGTCATCCAGATCCTGAAAACATAACTCCACCATCAGATGTCAGCACTTTACAATCATTTTTGGGCATGAACAGTCATTCAGCATTTCTACCAGCAATGCACTGCTGAAGGAGCCACTCATTGCCTTGCTCAATAAGGGTGTCACGTGGAAATGGTCCAACCAATCTTGAGCCTTTTGATCAGGTGGAGAATATGATCAGGTGGAGAATATCTGACCTTCTCGGATGCATTTCAACCCAGAATTGTTAATCTGAATCGCAATGGATACCTACAACTATGGGGCTATGGGGTAGTTGCTGTCATCTCATCCCTTCCCTGATGGTTCCGAAAAAACTGTCATGCATGTAGCCAGATAACTGACTGCAGCAGAAGGGAACTGAGGACAATGGAGAAGGAAGCCTTGCGAATCATCCTTGCTGTGAAGAAACAAACAAAAGATGCTTCTCTTTTCTTAATGATCACAAGCATCTGTTGTCCATCTTCAGGTAATAAGAAAGGCATCCCAATGTATGTAGCTAACCATCTACGAAGGTGGGCAACAACGTTATTAGGCTACAATTTTGAAATTAAGTACTCATCACCCAGGAACCTGGTCAGGCAAGTGTCCTCTTCAGACTTGTGTATCAGCAGTTGTAATCTGAAAGGTTAGTTCTCTTGCCAGTTGAAAGCTATTTTTGTCATGCCGGTTGTTAATTGACCAGTTTGAGAGATGCAGCAGCCTCTTCCCACTGGCTGCCTGGTGTGGCATGGCACCAGTGTTTGGTTCTGGGCGCTTCAGAGGTTTAAAAATAGCTAGTGCTAGAGACTGGCTGTCTCCAGGGGCTTCGCTTCACATTGAGATTATGACCAGTGCTGAAGAACCGTTGAGAAAGTACACTGCAGATACAGGAGGGCCATGCACACATTTAGCTAAGTATCTGTTTGTTGAATGTTTAGTTCTGTAATTGTGTAAACTGGGGAGACTTAATGAGCTACTGATTGAGTTGAAGAGTTACTGAATGTTAAGTGTTGTAGTTTTTGTAACTTAGTCTGGCTTAGATGTTTGGATGAATGTTTTATTGTTTCTCTGTGAATAAATGGTTAATGAGCTTGTTCGTCATCAGTGCCTTCTGTCTCATTTACCATACCTGTGAACTGCTTCCTTGTAAGAGTAATTAACTAAAAGTGAAGATACAGCCATGTCTGCGCTTTCAATTGAAAGTCCACCAGGTTGTATCAGAAACTACTGAAGGTTCTCCAGTCAAGATCAATAAAAATCAGAACAGAAACAGCCGCAGACCCTCTTCTTCAGCATACCTCCAGATGCCTTGTTGATGGATGGCCTGTCAAGTTTGAGAAAGATGTCGTACCCTTCTGCCGATGTCAAACGTCGCTCTCAACTGTGGACTCCTGCCCAATGTTTGGAAACGGAATAGTAATTCTATGAACACTTAGACCAAAAGTGGTCATGCAGACATTAATCAAACGAAAGGCATGTCAAGAATCTTTGTGTCCTGGCTGGGCACAGATGGAGATGTCACATCCGTCGGCAAGCAGTGTACTCAACGCGAAGAATCCAAGTGGAGGCAATCCACAACCATGGCCTCAGACTTCTAGATCTCAGAGTTAATAGCATACTGACTTCACTGGCCCAGTCAACTGGTGTACCTACCTCGTCCTGGTTGATACCTATTCCAAAGAGTCAGAAGTATTACCTCTGAATAAAACAATGACTGAGGCTACCAATCAGCAGTTTTGGGATGCCAGAAATGCTTGTTTCTGACAATGGCACTCAATTCAGTTCACAGCAGGTTACTGCATTCTGCCAGAACAGAGGAATTATCCACATCATCCACAGTACAATGGCCAAGCAGAAATGTTTGTGGATACCTTCAAACAGTTGTGTCTGAAACCATGAGAGGAAGGAGCATCGGCTGAGGCTCTCAACTCATTTTTGCTGACATACTCAATTACACTCAAGGGGAAGCCCCCAGCTGAAGTGATTGTGGTAAGAGAACTAAGCACAGCACTGAATGCAATGTTACCATGGTGTCCAAGATCTGAGACAGCAGGTGCACGAAGGCAGCCACACAAACCTTGGTCAATGGGTGGAATCATTCAAGACCAGAGCTGAGGTATTGTCCATATAGTACTGCATGGGCCAGACCCTGGATACCAGGTCAGAATGTCAAATGAATGGGGAAAGTGCTCTACGAAATTATAGTCGACGAACATCGCTGGCATTTCCACATCAACCAGATGTGGCTCTGTGCTCTTGAAGGCAGGACATCAAACAGAGAACTGGACCATCATCTCCTCAGGCTGGTTATCAAAGGCAGAGCTGAACCAAACCAGCCCCCAAAGCCAACATAGCTGTAAACAACAACACAACTAGAATGTGATAGTCTCTGTCGCGGAAATTTTGACCTTAGTCAGGTAAAAAGAATACTCAACACCTGAGTCTCATTTCAGGACTTTTATTTTACTTGGTACCAAGGAAAGAGAGGGCTAGTCTCCACCAGCCCTCCGACTCTACTGTCCTGTTATAATAACATCTTTTTATACAGTTCAGCACAGTAACAACAGGCCTATTATAATATATCCAATCATTGTATAGAAACATTACCACACTAACAATATGTTACTGATTTCTTTATGTGGTCTGTAAGATTAGTGATGTCTTCTGATTTGTCTGGTATATACGTGCAACATTCCCACCCTGTGATAGCACAAGTCCCCCCTTTCTCGGCCAGCAGGAAATCAAGGGCCATTCTGTTCTGAAGAGCCACCTTTCTCAGGGCTACCGACTCTGCTATGACAGCCTCTAGGGCCTGTCGGGTTCCATCTAGCTCCTCTGCTGTTGCATTCACCAGTTTCTCAAGGGCAGCAGCCATATTGATCAATTCTGTGGCTGTCTTCGCGACCCCATAAGAGGGATCTACTATCATCCGAAATCACTCCGTTTCAGAGATTGCCCTCTTCTTGTTTCCGCTTTTCCCCTTTTTCCAATGTGGGTGGTCTCTGAAAGAGGGGTACTTCCTAACTGGGGGTATTACAAACCCAGGGTAACAACAACCTTACCAGTCATCCTTTAGCCATGGGTAAACTTGCTCCCCACAGATCCAAAAGGTGTTGTTTAGCAGAAGGTAGTACTATAGTGGCTGGTGCAATCATTCCTTTTCTCCATGCACTTACTCCATCCTGCCTTCCATCGCCTATTCTCCTTACACCAACAGGTGTCTCCTCTCTGTCTGTATACTACCACCCAGGGGGGCGAGTCTGAAATGTCAGGGTAACATGGGAAGTAGTATCCCTTTAGCAGACCCGCTAGTCCCCTCAGTCCCATTCCCCATTCCCCTGTGCCCTTGCTACTTAGCCAGCAAGGTGTCCAGCCCCCAGTGTCGCTGTATGTGGTACCACTGCAGGTAAAATTGTATCCCCACAACAGGGGGCTTGCTCCACCCATCCAATTCCTATAAGTCCTCCCCTCCTCTTTCTTGGCAAAGGGTATAGCCACTAAGGGCATCTTCCCTCCTCCTCCCATATGCGCCGCTGTCACCATACAGACCCAACAGCTTGTATTGGTGGTGCTATTTGCATGATCATATGTCAACTGGAGGAAGGTATTCTTGGGTTGAGCTCCGATTCCTCTGATTACAATGGTTAATAGTCCAGTAACTAACAGTGAGTGGGACCACATGGTGGCATGGCTCCTTTCACTCGACTCGGCAGCTGAACAGGTGCTATTCACTCAAGTCTATTGTTCCTCTCCTTTCTCATAGTGCTGTATGTACTGAGTGGTGTGTATCCAGTTGGGTTTTCCTTCTACCTTCACTGCAGTCCGAATGACCAGCTGGACTTGATAGGGTCCTTTCCACCTAGGAGAGAAAGAATCTTTTATCATAGCACGAATATATACCCAGTCCCCTGGTTTGAAGGGGTGCACATTTCCTTCTGTCAGGGGAATGTGGGCATCCCTCACTTGACCATGTAGCTTTTCCGTCTCCTGACTAAGTGCTTGCACATATTTTTCATCGTTCCAGATCGAAGCTCCTCTCTCTGGTGTCACTGAAGGCTTCAGCCCTGTTGTCATTGGTCTACCATCAATATTTTGTGTGGAGAGAGCCCCGTACTCCTATTCTTCCGGTTTTGCAAAGCATACATTACCAAAGGCAAAGCCTCTGGCCATTTAAGCTCATGACACATTTTGTCTAGAGCATTTTTTATTTCTCTGTTTACTCTTTCCACCATTCCTGAGGATTGGGGTTTATAAGGGATGTATAACTTCCACTGAAATCCCTGGGCATCTTTCAAACCTTGCACTAATCTGTTGGTAAAATCAGTCCCCCTATCACTATTAATGCCCAATGGAATCCCAAATCTTCATATAGTTTCCTGCAAGTTTTCAAACGGCATTTCTGGCTGGGGCAAATAATTGTATTTTGCCAGAGTCTTCCCTTTATTGTTCTGCTGACATATCAAGCACGTCCGTGCTACCCTTTCGAATGTGACAGTTACCCCAGGGGCATGGCATTGCCGGCTAATCGCATGCTGCATCCCTCCTTTGCCCATGTGAGTCTGGCCATGGGGCAAGTGAGCCAGGGGCAAAAACAGGCTGCAGGGATAAACAACACACCCGTCAGGGTGGCACCCGTTTCCACCTGGGGGTGGGGAGGGGGGAGATGGCCTGTAATATCAGCTGCTGCTGGAGCGCCGCCTGCTTTGCTGTTGTGTCAGCGAAATGATTCCCTTTGGAGACCTCGTCTCCTGCGGAGATGTGTGCCTCGCATTTAATTATGGCTAAGGCCTGCGGCAACTAGATGGCCTCTAACAAGTTAATAAGCAGTCGAGAATGTTTAATAGGTTTTCCGGAGGAGGTAATGAATCCCCTGTTCTCCCAGAGCTGTGCAAAATTATGAGCTACTCCAAAGGCGTAATGAGAATCAGTGTAAATGTTTGCAGTCTTACCCGAGGCCAATATACATGCCCGAGTGAGGCCGAAAAGCTCAGCCGCCTGTACGGACGTTCCATTTGGCAGGGTCTAAGCTTCTACAACCCTGTGGGGCGTCACGACAGCCAATAGCAGATCATCTGATGGTCGGAGGGAAGAGCCATCGGTGTACAAGATAAGGTCTGGGTTATCAAAGGGTTCACTGCGGGGGTCAAGCCTCGGGGAGGTGGTAGCTTGTATCGCGGTCACACAGTCGTGATCTTCATCCAGTTGTTGAGCGGGAGGTAATGGCATAAGAGTCACGGGGTCTATGGCAGGCAACCCACATCAAAGTTGCTGGTGAACGCAGCAGGCCAGGCGGCATCTCTAGGGAAGAAGTACAGACGACGTTTCAGGCCGAGAGCCTTCGTCAGGACCTTTGGCAGGTACAGTTGGATCATGACAAGAGAATCACCTCATAGTGATCCTGCGGGAGGCAGTAAAATGCTGGGTGGCGGCGGAACTGAGGAGCAGGGTCACGACATGAGGTACCAACACAGCGCAGGGGTGATCAAGCACTATGGGGATGGATTTTTCAATGATTACCGCTGTGGATGCCACTGCTCGCAGACAGGAGGACATTCCCTTTACTACAGCAGGTAGGGAGGAGGAGTAATAGGTCACTGGTCGCTTGCCACCCCCCTATTTCTGGCTCAGAACTTCGGTAGCGAATCCTTGCTTCTCGTTAACGTACAACAGGAAAGGCTTCTCATAGTCAGGTAGGTCCAGGGCTGGCACATCACGAAGGGCATCTTTTAGGGCTGTGAATGCCCGATCCGTTTCATCAGTCCACCGCACAGTTGCTGGCTGATCCTGCAGGGTGGCCATCTGGAGCACAGCACCCATTTCCCTCTACTCCGGTATCCACTGTCAATAGTACCCAACCATTCCCAGGAAGAAAAGAACTTCCTTCTTTGCCTTTGGTATCGGAATGTGCTGGACAGCCAATATACGGTCTTTTCCTAGTCCTCTTGTTCCCTCCGTCGGCTCGAACCCGAGATACAGCACGGTGTCCTGGCAACACTGCAGCTTTTCCAAGGAAACCCGGTGTCCCCTATCAGCTAGATGCTGTAACTCCCAAAATATATCAGCTAGGCAGTGATGGCCTGTGTCAAAGCTGTCAGGATATCGTCATCAGATTGGATAAGGGTGGAACGATCGGACAAGGAGTTCTCATCCAGGTCATGCTTTACGGCCACCGCACACACTGCTGGGCTTTCCGTGTATCCTTGAGGCAATCAGGTCCAAGTATACTGCTGGTTCCTGTAAGTAAAGCGAATAGATACTGGCTGTCAGCATGTAGCAGTATAGAGAGAAATGTCAAACATAAGTCTATGACGATGAAGGTACTGGCGGAGGGGGGTATAAAAGTGAGGATGATGCTGGTTTCGGGCACCAGTGGGGCAATGGGGATAACGATCTTATTTATTGTTCTTAGATCCTGCATGAATCACCATTCATTCTTCCTTCCTGGCTTTGGAATTGGAAGGATGAGGGTGTTGCAGGGACTTTGCGTCTTAAACAGCACCCCCTGTTGCAGGAGGGACTGTATTACAGGTGCGATGCCTTCCTCTGCCTGAGCTGTCAGGCGATATTGTTTCATGCAGGGCAGGAGCAATCCCTTCTTGAGGGTCACCCGATCTTCTGGTGCCGTGCATAGAGAGTTAGAGTGAAGAGTAGGACTTCAAAGGTAATCATCTCAGGATTATTACCGGAGCCACGTGCTAGCCAGAGTTGGAATAGCAGGATAGCTAGGATGAATATGTGGCTTGAGCAATGGTGCAGGAGGGAGGGTTTCAGATTCTTGAGGCATTGGAACCACTTCTGGGGGAGGTGGGACCAGTACCGTCTGGACAGTCTACATCTGGGCAGGGCTGGGATCAATGTCCTAGAGAGATTGTTTGCTAGTGCTGTTAGGGACGCTTTAAACTAATATGGCAGAGGGATGGGAACCCACACAGAAAAGAAGAGGGAAGTGATGCAGAGACCAAAGCTAGAGTTAGTGAAGAAAAAAGTAAGAGTAGAGTGCATAAACGTAAAAAGCAAGAATCTCATAGGTCACGAGGTTCCAAAAGGACAATGAGTATAAGGACACTTTATCTAAATGCCGGTAGTATTAGAAACAAGGTTAGTGAACTTGTGGCACAGATCAGTACCAAGGCATATGATTTAGTGGCCATTACAGATACCTGGTTGCAAGGTGGAGATGACTGGGAATTAAATATCCAAGGGTATCAGGTAATATGGAAAGATAGGCAGGAAGGCAGAGGAGGTGGGGTGATCCTCTTGATTAGGGATGAGATCAGGCTGATTGTGGGGGATGATATAAGATCTACGGACCAGGATGTTGAGTCCATCTGGGTAGAGATTAAGAATTGTAAAGGGAAAAGATCACTGGTGGGCGTTGTCTATAGGCCACCTAATAAAAATATTGCAGTGGCAGAGGCGATTAACCAAGAAATAACTGAGTCTTGTAAGAACAGAATGGCAGTTTTCATGGGGGATTTTAACTTCCACATAGATTGAGTGAATCAGGTTGGTCAAGGAAATCTTGAGGAGGACTTCATAGAATGCATCCATGATGGCTTTCTTGAGCAGCATGTTAGTGAACCTACAAGGGAAAATACTATCTTAGATCTAGTCCTGTGCAATGAGACAGGTAAGATTAACAATCTTGTAGTCGGGGATCCTCTTGGAAAGAATGATCATAGTATGATTGAATTTTGCATTCAGATGGAGTATGAAATAGTTAGATCAAAAACTAGTGTATTATGCTTGAACAAGAGACGTTACAATGGGATGAGGGAGGAGTGGGCTAATGTGGATTGGGAGAACAGGCTACTTGGTCGGACAGTTGAGGAAAAGTGGAATACTTTCAAAGAGATTTTTCACAGTGCTGAACAGAAGTATATTCCAGCCAAAAGTAAGGACAGTAAGTGTGGGGATAGCCAGCCTTGGATAACTAAGGAAATAAAGGACAGTATCAAATTAAAAGCCCATGTGTACAAAGTTGCAAAGAGTAGTGGGAGACTGGAGGATTGGGAAAACTTTAAAAAGCAGCCGAGAACAACGAAACGAGAAATAAGGAAAGGGAAGATAGAGTATGAAAGTAAATTAGCACAAAATATAAAAACAAATAGTGAAAGTTTTTATAAATATATAAAGTGGAAGAGGGTGGCTAAAGTCAATGTAGGTCCCCTGGAAGACGAGAAGGGAAAATTGATATTGGGTGATAAGGAAATGGCTGAGGCATTGAACAACTAATTTATGTCAGTCTTCACGGTGGAGAACACGTCTAATATGCCAAAGAAGGATGTTATGAACAAAATGGGAGGTGAGGATAAAATCACTGTTGTTACATGCTCAAGGAGATCTGTGTTTCTTTTTTTGTGAGAATGATGTAATGGTCTTTTGGAGGTCACCTGATGTAATTTTCCCGTCAATGTGAGGTTACGTGATGACATGTGACCAGTGACTATATAAGGGTTGACCCAGGTGACGCAGTGGGTCTTTTTTAGTTTGTAGATTTCCAGGTAGAATGTGTTGTGTCTCCGTTTCTGTTGCCTGTTTGTTTTTGTGACGCAGTTTCATGTTTAAAACGGAGTATTGCGTTCTATAGAAAAATACCATATTATTGGACTGGAAATTTTTGCTAGATGTGTTGATTTACCCAATTCCAACAGTAGAAGGGAGAGTGAAGAATTTACTGAAGTACAGAATCGAAGGATCAAGAGAAGTCGGCATCGTTTGGCAGTTTAATAAAGGATCTACCTTATTGAGTCTGCGTTGGAGGAGTACGACCTGCATCAAGATAACTCTTGCTAAAAAGAGCAAGGAGTTCATGCAAAAAGGTGCTCTCTCTCTCTAAAGGAATGTAAGGTCAGTTGATTTAAACTGTTTATTTTCGGCATCGTGAATCCTGTGGACAGAACCAGCAGGAAAGTTGTGTCCGTGAAGAAATCCTTCTCCAGAGAAGTCTCTCCCAATTGAACGTGTAAATCTGTTGGACTTTCAAAGTTATCGCTTTAAGAACTGTTTTTGCCTTTAACGCTTTAAGAACCAGAGCCAAGTGACGAGTTGGTGAATGGCTGCGTATCTGTTAACTTCCGGTTAAAGTTTTTGTTTATTTTTTTTCCCTTATCATTTATCCATGTTTAATAAATGTTTGGTTGTTTTTATATAACCTGTCTCAATTGATATTCATTGTTGCCAGTTACATTACACTGTTACTAAAGAGATAGTGATCAGCAAACTAGAGGGCCTGAAGGTAGATAAGTCCCCTGGTCCTGATGGGATGCATCCCAGGGTGCTGAAGGAATAGGCAGAGGTTATAGTAGATGCATTGGTAATCATTTATCAAAACCCTCTAGACTTTGGCCAGGTCCCGATGGATTGGAAGACAGCAAATGTCACGCCACTTTTTAAAAGAGGATGTCGGCAAAAGACGGGCAACTATAGGCCAGTTAGCTTAACGTCTGTAGTTGGGAAAATGCTTGAAGCTGTCATTAAGGAAGAAATAGTGAAACATTTAGAAAGGAGTGGTTCCATTAGACAGACGAAGCATGGATTCAGAAAGGGCAGGTCCTGTTTGACAAACTTACTGGATTTCTTTGAGGACATAATGAGTGCAGTGGATAGAGGGGAACAGGGGGATGTTGTATACTTGGATTTCCAGAGGGCATTCAAAAAGTGCCGCACATGGGACTTATAAATATGATATGGATGCATGGAGTCCGACGAAGTGTATTGGCATGGATAGTGGATTGGTTAACCGATAGAAGGCAGGTTTTTACATAGTAGGGAAATTGAAGGTTATGGGGAAAAGGCAGGTAGATGGAGCTGAGTTTATGGACAAATCAGCCATGATCTTATTGAATGGCGGGGCAGGCTCGATGGACCACATGACCTGCTCCTGCTCCTATTTCTTATGTTCTTATAACGACATGGTTCTTTTGTTGGGCCCACAGTCCCGTGTTAATGCCGGCGAGAGCTTTCAGGTAAAGCAGGGACCCTGGTTGGGGTCGGCCCTGTCACTGGAATAATGGCTTTAATATCATGGGTCTTATGTTAATCCTTCCTGTCCACCTGTTAAAGAACTTGATAGTAAGCGTAACCGCACCCGGGATTAGAACAGAGATTGTTTGAGCTGGGTACGAAATTTGAGGTAGACGGTGCACCAGAGGTCCGATGTGCTTCACGGCCACTGTGAGGTGGGGGTCCGCAGGTCCCCTGTGAGAGAGCCCCTCTACTTTCCATTGGTCTCATTGTCTGTTGTTTAGTTCTACTGCTACTCCCAGCCCTTCGAGGCCGAAGAACAGAAAGGGTCTGGTTCTCAATGTCTCCGTGCCTCCAACATAAGAGGCTGCCTGCTCATCGTAGGTGGGATCTGCGCCCTGCTTGTAGAAAGCAGTGCTGTGAAGCACCTTGCTTTCCCGGCTGGTTTCGAGGAGGTATTGCAAATACTGTCCTTGCAAATCAGAGGAATCCCCCAAGGCTGTGCATAATTGTTGCATGAGCGGGGAATAAGGGTTGCAATCTAGTTGACAGCAGTACAATACCAGAGTATCATCACAATCATCCACTCTTCCAGTGAGCTTTAACATCTGCGGGACCCGAATTTGTGGGAGGTCCATGTAAATGCCATCAGGTCGACAGTACAAGGTCGACTTTAACTTACAGAGAGTCTGTCTACCTAACAAGGCTTGTTTTAGAAATTATAAAGGTTTCAGTAATATCCCCGTTATCTATTGTTAACAAGGTGCTCTGTCATCGGGACACCGGCTATCCCGATTGTGCCAATCAACTGTCCATTAGCTTGTACGTCCGCAGACGGAGGCACAGAAGACAGAGTAACGCCAGTATCAATCAGACAAGCCACCTCACCATCTCCTATTTTTACAACCATCATCAGCTTTTCTCTCATACTTCTGGATAGTCTGATATCTGCTGCCTGCACCACCCGTTCTTTGCGGCTCCCCCTATTGTTGAGGTAAGGGATGCGTAAAAGAGAAACTGGGTGACTGTCGATCCTCTGAAGCCCGGGGAGGGGGACGACAAGGGGAGCA
The DNA here is from genome assembly GCF_030028105.1 of Mobula birostris. Taxonomy (NCBI): domain Eukaryota; kingdom Metazoa; phylum Chordata; class Chondrichthyes; order Myliobatiformes; family Myliobatidae; genus Mobula; species Mobula birostris. The sequence goes on along the minus strand of NC_092371.1, from coordinate 18,883,544 downwards.
CCGACAGCTCCGGGCCCAATGGCCCTTTTTCCTGCAATTTTGGCATGTAGTTGAGAAATCACGGGCCCAGGGCCCCTTCTCGCCACAACTACAGCATTGGTCGCTTGGGGAATCAGGGAGATTTCTTCAGAACCTTGAATTCCCTCCCCTTCCCCATCCTCGTGTCTGAGGTGGGCGCCCTTCATCTTGGAAGTACTGACCGACTGACATTTTCCCTCTCTCGTCTGTTTCTGAGAAAATGAGTCCCTCCCGATCCATATTGTACAAAGCCATCATTGTCTGCACCCATGTTTGACTTTGCCAGTTCAGATTCCGTAATTTATATATTTGGGCTTGCTGGAATCACATGTAATTCAGCAAAGTCTGGATTGCCAAGGGGTCATTCTCCTCTAAGGGTATCCCTGCATTCGCTTCCCACTCCTGCTTAAAGCTTGCTATGAATTCTGGAATCGGTTCACCCTTCTTCTGCAAGCACAATATCACCTCCCCTATATCGCTCTGTCTCCGTGCTCCCTCCATTATAGCATTATTCCCTCCATTCTCCAACCAGTGTGTCATTGTCTCATTACCGGGCACTGTGTCATCCTATCTCCAATCTCCTCCTTCCCCCAGGAGTATCACAAAAGTGTTCTTTAGCAAAGACCCGGAGGACCCATAGGCATATTTTAATAGCATCTGCACATCCACCAGAAGTAAGAAGATGGAGAGGAACATCAAGAAGGTAAGAGAGCATCGAAAATTAATTGGGGACCCCCTGGACCAACCAATTTAGATTATGAGGACACGTAGTCCTCTTTTATTGTCATTTAGTAATGCATGCATTAAGAAATAATACAATGTTCCTCCAGTATGATATCACAGAAACACGAGACAGACCAAGACTGAAAAACTGACAAAAACCACATAATTATAACATATAGTTACAACAGTGCAAGCAATTCCATAACTTGGTAAATAACAGACCATGGGCATGGTAAAAAAAAGTCTCAGAGTCTCTCGAAAGTCCCATCATCTCATGCAGACAGTAGAAGGAAGAAAACTCTCCCTGCCATGAGCTTCCAGCGCCGCAAACTTGCTGATAGATAGATAGATAGATATACTTTATTAATCCCGAGGGAAATTTGGTTTTGTTACAGCCGCACCAACCAAGAATAGAGTGTAAATATAGCAATACAAAAAACCCCAACAATCAAACACCAAAATGCAAACCATGCCAGATGGATAAAATTCCAGGACCAGTCTATTGGCTCAGGGTGTCTGACCCTCTACGGGAGGAGCTGCACGTTCGATGGCCACAGGCAGGAACGACCTCCCATGCCGCCAAGTGTTGTATCAGGGTGGAATGTGGCCGAAGTCCAACAGTAAAAAGTTCAATATCCAGTCTGCAAACACGTTCCTCGATCGTAATATACCCCGGATTGCACCATCCGTTGTTAGCCAGAACAGTAAGCACTCAATTCCTTTACACTTACCGCTCTCAGTGCACTTCCGGTCAGCCGGAACAGTTTTACCCACCGAACTCCTCTTCTCCCTAAGTCTCTGTTGTCTCGACCCAGTCCTCTTTCCTCGGCTTTGTGATCCCTCTCTGTGTGTTTTCCTCTGGATTTCAGCAAGGGTGTCCGCCGCTCTGTTCGCTAAGCCGGCCGGTATTTGCTGGTCCGTGGAATACACAATGCGACCTTGCTTCTGTCCCACGTGTCGGGATGTAACCATTTCCAGCGCTAAAGAAAACCCAAATAAAACACTCTCTACCAGCATGTAACCCCCTCCAGCACAGCACAGCACCCTGTGGCTGTGATTGGGTGCTGCCCCATGTAACCACAGCAGCAACCCCCTCCCTATGAGGACGCGGCCACAGCGGCTCTTAAAGGAGATGAGGCCGAAGTGAGCAGCACCACTGGACCCCAATCGAAGTACATGCCATGGTCAGCACCTGGAAACACCCAACCACAGTCGACTCTTGAGTCCATCCGAAAACTTCGAGCCTCCGACCAGCCCTTCGACACCGAGCACCAAGCACCATTTCTGCCGAGCTCTTCAACCCCGGCTCCGGCCCCGGCCGCCAGCAACAGGCAAAGCCGAGCATTTGGAGCCTTCCCCTCCGGAGATTCTCGATCGCACAGTAGCAGTGGCAGCGAAGCGGGCATTTCAGAAGTTTCTACAGATGTTCTTCCGTGCTTCTCACATCTGTCTCCATCAAATCAGAATTGTGCACAGCATCCTACTTAACAAATACAGATATCATTTCGGAGTGGCCGAGCGCGCTGCATTGCGTTACCGTTTTCTCCTCCCAATTGTGGAAAGTGTTTGGTTTCTTTAAGGGGTCAGGTGCCTCCATGACCATGGCATGTACTTCGATTGGGGTCCAGTGGTGCTGCTCACTTCGGCCTCATCCCCTTTAAGAGCCGTTGTGGCCGCGTCCTCATAGGGAGGGGGTTGCTGCTGTGGCAGGGGGCCTGGCTGTTTCTGCCCCTGGCCTTGACAATAGGCGGTGGTCATCTGTATCAATTCCTCTGTGTCCCCCTCCAAGGGAGCACTCGCAGCGCTCGGGGCAGTTGGGAGGCCGGAGGATTATTCTTACTCAGTCCTTTATCATTCTTAGGGGTCTGGTATCTCTTGGCTACCTCTTCCCATTTATCAAAACAGCGGATCATATAATCCGTATCCCAATTCGGATTCTCTTCTCCCATTTCCACAGTCTCTTTGCAATCCCTTATATTACGCAAGTTAAATGTTCCATCATAGGGCCAACCTCCTTGCGACTACCTGTACAGGTCACTACTAAAAGTTACCACATATTGATCATCCCCTGTTTCATGTACTACAGTATTGGTCGGCGATCCAGGTGGTACTGGGGGTCCCCAATTAATTTTTGAAGCTCTCTTGTACTTCTTGATGTTGCTCTCCATCTTTTTACTTACTTTCAAGGTTCCTTTATTAGCAGCGCCAGCATTACCTGATCAACCACTGCAGTTTCCCATCCTCCTTGCCTTTTTCTCTTCTTACTGTCAACAGAGCAGTTTAATTCACACTTCCCGCAAGCCCCAGTTTCCCTTTGAGCACTCAGCGGTTCACATGTTCCTTCCCGAGCAGTGGGAGTCGAGTTGCTGCGTTTTTTATGTTTTCTTCCAATTTCTGCCCCCTCCTTCCTCAGTCCCCCAGGAAATGAGTCTCTGGCCAGAGATAACCAGACATACTCCCAGAGTTGTCTCTACTAACCAGACATATTCCCAGAGTTGTCTCCACTAACCAGGCGTACTCCCGGAGTTGTTGCTACACGATGTACTCCCAGAGCTGTTGCTGGGCAGCCTCTGGACGCCTTACTCCCAGAGCTAAGTCTCTTGAGCTGTAATCGCTCCTGCCAATTTTCTCACTTTTTACAAATTTACTCAGTTGCCAGATTATAAATGTTTGGTCCCAGCTCTCCCTAGTACCATTGGAGCAGCTGGGACTATCCCCCAGGCACAAGAGTGTGCCAATAGAAGAACATTACGTGCTAACTCTAGAAGATAAGGTATGAGTCTAATCTACCGCAACCCTAGAAACAAGAGCTAATGTGCTGAGCTTTGCAAGATAGTTTAACTTGTAACTACTCCATTCTCTCTAAGTTTTTTTTAGTGAATGGTAACATATTGTTAGTGTGGTAATGTTTCCATACAATGATTGGATAGATTATAATAAGTCTGCTGTTATAAAACTGCTGTCATTCGGTTCTGTTATAATGCAAAACCATATAAAATGACACCATTATAACAGGAGAGTAGAGTCAGGGGGCTGGTGGAGATTAGCCCTCTCTCTCCTTGGTACCAAGTAAAATAAAGGTCCCAGAACAAGACTCAGGAGTCAAGTATTCTTTTCACCTGACTAAGGTCAAAATTTCTGTGACAGTCTGCAACTACTGAGAAGGAGTGGTTGGCAGCGTAAGCCAGTTGTTCCAATCCAAATCACTTCTCGGCTCAAATCCTAGAGGTTATCATCTTCAAAACTGAGGTGTTATGGCAAGCCCAACAACCAACTAATTGTCAGCTGCCAACTAACCCCAGGCTGACTTCCACTAATTGGTTGTTGTTCCCATCAACGTCTTCAATTTTTTTTGTGTAAACCATCAAAAAATGATAGTTGAAATAGTCATGTTTCAGGATATACTGTGTAGCTTTGCGATTTTTGTAGTTTCACTGAATAAAGAAATTTGAGTTCCGGCTTTGCTCTGTCTCCTGGCTTATAGCTGAGCGAACACAAGAATCTGCCTCTAATTTCTAGATTTTAAATTACTCCATACATTATCAGCACTCTTTATCATCACAGCTCCTACTGATGTCTCTTCCTCATTCTATTTCTTCAGCTCCACCCAAATTGAATCTGCTTTGTTACATGTGTAACACCCTGGGAAAGGTTTCACTGTTAACGCAATGTTCTTTCTGTAGAAGCAGTGTTGGATTATGGTTAGAGATAACGGATGCTTTGGAATGTGAACTGGAGTCCTTCGCTCAGTGGAAGATCCCGGAGAGAACTGGTCGTAGGATTCGACCCAAATGGGGACCGTAATTCCATGGAGCAAGGTGCCGCAGTCAACCGAGGTGAATTTTACTTTTGGAAGAGTTGAGTTCCAACTTGCGCAAATTAGATTCTTGATTATAATGTGCCCTTTTTGTTTTTTCTTTCTTTTCTTTAGTAACCCTTTAAGTGGAGATTCATAAATATAATTCCTTTAATTTTATGCAGTGTGCTGTCTATCATTTCTTAGCACTGAGTCGTAACAGGGTAGAAAATTACACAGCCACACAAACCGGAGTGTGGGGTGGGAGAGCCGTCTCATTCTCATGGGTTTGGCAGGACCAGCGTATGTCTTTCCTAGCCTGATGCAGCCAAGGAAATCAGCAAGGTTTCACATGTATTATAGGCTTTGCAAGAAACTTGACATATGTCAATCTAAATATATGTTTGTTGGTAATTATGGGTTGATGTATTTTGTCAGTCAGATACTTACATTCCCAGTTTTGCATGACAACTTGGCACATTGTGGATTGTGTTCTATAAATGCAATATGTCAGTTTTTAAACCAGTCACATAAAATGATCCTTGACATTTTAATTTTAATGCTTGTATTGTTCTGGTTGATGGCTAGTGAACTTTGCTTGCAATATGCCAAGTGCTGTCACCTCAGTACAGAAAAAGGGGCATTGTAAATGATGATTTGGTAAGCATGCACTTGAAATATAAATAGCCAGGATCTTCTCAAAATCCAAGCCTACGCCCCCACTATGAGAGGTGGTGAAGCTGTATGGGCCAATCCCCTCTACAGTGGATTATGGAAACATTGATTAACTCCAACCGTAACATTGACATTATGAGAAAAGGCTCATCATTGAGTGAGCACATGATGCAGTGCAGAGACTGTCATCAGGATCTTGCACAGTTGACAAATTTTTTGTCATTAAAGTCCATATCTAAATTGGGTATCTGGAATGTGAGAACCATGTACCACGCAGGAAAATCCTCCACCATAGAAAATATGATGAAAAGGTACAAACGGTCAAGTCTTTGACTGAGTGTGACAAGATGGATGTCATCTGGAGAGACACGAATGACAGATGGGATAAGCATCATCTACGAAGCCCATCAGAGTGATGATGGACCACATTCCAGATGAAACCAGAAGCACGTAGAGCCATGATCACATGGGAAGCCATCAGTTCCGGAATCATCACTGCTAGCTTTAAAACCAAGCACAAGAAGATAACAACTTGAGTTATCAAATGTTATGCAACAACAAACGATGCTAATGAAGAAGATAAAGATGAGTTCTACAATGCACTCAGTGAAATTATCAGCAGTGGGAAGGACAAAGACCTGACCATTGTCATGGGAAATTTTAATGCCAAAATAGGCAGGATATGAATAGGTGATAGGGAAACACAGTCTTGGAGAAATGAACAAAAATGGAGAACGATTTGCTGAAACTCATGCCAACCTCAGGCTATTTGTATGAGGAAATTTATTCTCACACAAGCAAATACACAAGGCAACATAGATGTCACCAAACAAGGTAACAGAGAACCAGATTGACCACGTATGCATCTCGAAGTAGTTTTGAGATGTAAGAGTGAAACATGGTGCAGGTGCAGGATCAGACCCCCACCTTCTGATCTCCAAAGTACAGATGAAGCTAAAAAGAAGCTGTGCACCACCCTGAAGTATAACGTGAGCTACTTGGAAGACAAAGAAACAGCTCAAAGATTTGCCGATATTCTTTCCAATAGGTTCCAGGTAATTGAGGACCTTGATATCAAAGACAAATGGACTGCTGTCAAAGAGGCAATAAATGGCACTTGTGAGGAAATGCTGGGTAAACGGTCATTTGAACATAAGGAGTGGATTACACCAGGACTGATGGAAACTATCGGGGGGGGGGAGGGGGGAGGCACCTAAAGAAAAATGCAATAGAATCAGAACTAGAAATGAGAAAGGGAGACCCAGAGGGAATATGACAGAGTGCACAAGCAAGTAAGGGGAAATATCAAGAAGGACTAGAGAGAGTACATGAACACCCTTGTGACCCAAGCAGGAACCTCAGCGACCGGGAATATGAAAAAATTATACATTACTACCAAGAAACTAGCTGGCAAATTCAACCAGATCATCACCCATGTGAAGGATACAGATGGAAATGTTCTAGCTAAAGAAGACGAAAAGCTCCAGTGCTGGGCACAGTACTTCAACGAGCTTCTCTGGAACCTCCTTTCATTCCAGAAGCACCATCATACTTGGATGTCAACTGTGCCAAGGCATCAAGGAAGGAAGTCATGCAGGCAATAAAGAAGCTCAAGTCAGGAAAAGCAGCTGGCCCACCCAGACAGCATACCACCAGAGACACTGAAGTCAGACCCTAAACCTTCAGTAGATATGCTATACCCTTTGTCTTGCAACATCTGGGACAAAGAAGAGATGCCACTAGAGTGGAAGGGAAGTCACGTAATCAATCTTCCTAAGAAAGGAGACCTATGAGACTGTAAAAACTACAGAGGTCAGAAAGGTGCTAAACAGAATTATTCTGCAATCCATTCAACAAGATGTTGACACAACAGTAAGGAATCAGCAAGCAGGCTTTAGGAAGAATTGCTCCTGCACAGTTTCGAAGTCGTTAACACAGAACCCTTCAGAAGAGCCGCCGATGTGATCTGCACCTTGGTCATCTCCAATGCTCAGGTATGTCGGTCATTCCAACGCGTCAACAGCAGCAAGGCAGCGGGGCCGAACGGCATCCCAGGGAGATTACTCAAAGTGTGTGTGGCGCAGCTGGCTGGTGTGCTTACAGACATTTTCAATCTCTCCCTCTCCCGGTGTGTAGTTCCCTCCTGCTTCAAAACATCACCTTTGTATCCGTACCAAAGAAAACCGAAGTAACATGGCTGAACAATCGGTGTCCTGTCAACTGAACTCAATCATAAACAAACGCTTTGCGAGACTGGTCAGTGACTACATCTGCAGCATGCTACCACCCACAGTGAACCCCCTACAATTCACCTACTGACACAACTGATCAACAGACCATGCCATAGCCACAGCACTACACACTGTCCTCACCCATCTGGAGAAAAGGGATGTTTATGTTAGGATGTTGCTCTTGGACTACAGTTCAGCATTTAACACAGTAATTCCCCCCAGGCTCCACAAGAAACTCAGAGAACTTGGCCTACACCCCACCTTGTGCAGCTGGATCCTGGACTTCCTGTCAGATCGTCGGCAGGTGGTAAGGATTGGCAAGGATTGGCACCCTCGCCTCTGCTCCTCTGACTGTCAACACAGGAGTCCCCCAGGGCTGTGTCCTCAGCCCCCGCTCTACTCCCTAAACACCCACAATTGTGTTGCCACACACAGCTGATCAAATTTGCAGATGACATGGCATTGATAGGCCTTATTTCAGGATAGCCTACAGAGGAGAAGTCAACGCCCTGACAGAGTGTTGCCAAGAAAGCAACCTCTTTCTCAATGTTGAAAAAAAAACAAAGGAGTTGATCATGGATTACAGGAGGAGCGGAGACAGGTTAGCCCTATTGACATCAATGGGACTGTAGTTGACAGGGTGAGTAGTTTCAAGTTTCTCGGTGTACACATCACCGCGGGTCTCACCTGGATTGTACATATCAGCTGAGTGATGAAAACAGCACGACCACACCTCGTTCACCTTAGATGGCTGGAAAGGTTTGGCATGAGTCCCCAGATCCTCAGGACTTTCTGCAGGGACACCATTGATGGCTGTGTCACCACCTGGTATGGGAACTGTACTACTCTCAATTACAGGGTACTGCAGAGAGTGGTTTGGACAGCCTAGTGCATCTGTGGATGTGAACTTTCATCTATTCAGGACATTTACAGCAGCAGGGGTATAAAAAGGGCCCAGAGGATCATCAGGGACTTCAGCTACCCCAATCACTGTCAGAAAGTTTCAATCTCAACAGTGGGGTGAAGCAGGGATGTTTGCTGGTCCCTTTCCTGATCTTGTTGGCAATAGACTGGATTAAGAAACAAGTCAAGAAGTGGGAAACAAAGTGGAATCCGCTGGAATATGTGGCAGCAAATTGATGATCGGAAGTTTGCAGATGACATTGCCCAGCTATCTAACTCTAACCAACAGATGCAAGAGAAATCTATACTCTTGACCACTAACTCCACCTAAGACCAAATATAGATAAAACAAAAGTGAAGAAGATAAACCAGCCCCGCCATAGACCCATAGTGATGCAACCCTGGAAGAAGTGATATCCTTTGTCTATCTTGGAAGTATTGTGAGTATAATTAGTGGAACAGATGGGGGTGTCAAAGCCAGGAACAACAAGACAGAGTAGCTTTCAATATCTTGAAGAATGTCTGGACAACCAGAGTCATATCAAGGAAAACCAAAATCAGAATCTTCAAATCAATTCTTCAAGCAATGCTCCTATATGGCTGTGAAACCTGGAGAACAACAAAGAAGACACAACAAAAACAGTAGGTTTTCATCAACCAGTGCCTGAGACCGACCCTAAACCTCAGATAGACTGACAAAGTAACCAACAAGACACTGTGGGAAAACACTAACCAGGAATCTATTTGCATGTAGAGATACAAACATGCAAATGAAATGAAGGTGGATTGGCCACACCTTGAGGAAGCCAACCAACAACATCACCAGGCAGGCATTAAAATGGAATCCCCAAGGAAAGAGGGAAAAGTGATGTCCACAGAACACATGGAGGAGATACATTGAGGCAGAAATTAGACGATGGGGACACTTCTGGTCCACCCTTGAGAAACTGTCTCAGAACAGAGGATGATGATGTCCTATGCTCAGGATCCAAGATTAAGACAGGAGGAGAACAGGCACATTTTACTTCTGTGGCCAGTGGTACAGATCAGATTATTTTAACGGTGAGTTATGGATCATTATTTAATTATTGGTGGGAAAAAGCAATCCTTTCTGATCAATGGGTTCTAAAGTCTCACCTCTAATGTGAACACACTGTTTAATTCAGAAATAATGTGGGTAGTTTTAGCGAGAAATGGAGAGTCTCTCAAGCATTTACCAGCTTTCTTCAGTTGTTGGTAGTTTGGTTCCACCTCAGTCAAGTTCTATACTAATTTAGTTAGACCCGATCAAGTTTTTTTACACGGAGCGCAGTAGGTGCATGGAATGCACTGCTGGGGTGGTAGCAGAGAAAATATAATAGAGGTACTTAAGAAACTCTTAGATTAGCTAATGAATGTGCAGAGAATGGAGGAAAGGACTAGTTTAGTGGGCTTTTAATTACTGGCTTAATTACTTCAGCACAACAACATGACCTAAAAGGCCTTTTCCTGTGCTGAAATCTAGACCATAGATAAGAAAGCAGAATTAGGGCATTCAACCCATCAAGTCTGCTCTGCCATTGCATCATCCCTCCCAGTTCTCCAGTTTTCTCCCGTAATCTTAGACACCATTTCCAATCAAGAAACTATCAATATTTGCTTTAAATATACCTAATGACTTGGCCTCCGCAGCTGTCTGTGGCAATAAGATCCATAGATTTAGCACCCTCTGGCTTAATAATTTCCACCTCATATTTGTCCTAATGGAACATACGCTAAAGTTGTACCGTCCAGTCCTAGACTTCACCACTACAGTAAACATCCTCTTTGAATCCAGTCTATCTAAGGCTTTCGATAGGCTTTGATGAGATTCCTCAATCAATCTTCTAAACTCCAGTGAGTACAGACCCAGAGCTGTCAAACGCTCCTTGTATAGTTTAAAAACGCAAACAACAGGAATTCTGCAGATGCTGGAAATTCAAGCAACACACATAAAAGTTGCTGGTGAACGCAACAGGCCAGGCAGCATCTCTAGGAAGAGGCCGCTTTGCTGAACACCTACACTCTGTCCGCCAGAGAAAGCAGGATCTCCCAGTGGCCACACATTTTAATTCCACATCCCATTCCCATTCTGACATGTCTATCCACGGCTTCCTCTACTGTAAAGATGAAGCCACACTCAGGCTGGAGGAACAACACCTTATATTCCGTCTGGGTAGCCTCCAACCTGATGGCATGAACGTCGACTTCTCTAACTTCCACTAACGCCCCACCTCCCCCTCTTACCCCATCTGTTACTTACTTTTATACACACATTCTTTCTCTCACTCTCCTTTTTCTCCTTCTGTCCCTCTGATTATACCCCTTGCCCATCCTCTGGGTCCCCCCCCCCCACCGCCACCCTCCTTGTCTTTCTTCCCGGACCTCTTGTCCCATGATCCTCTCGTATCCCTTTTGTCTATCACCTGTCCAGCTCTTGGCTCCATCCCTCCCCCTCCTATCTTCTCCTATAATTTTGGATCTCCCCCTCCCCCTCCAACTTTCAAATCCCTTAATCAGTCTTCCTTCAGTTAGTCCTGACGAAGGGTCTCGGCCTGAAACATCGACTGCACCTCTTCCTAGAGATGCTGCCTGGCCTGCTGCAATCACCAGCAACTTTTATGTGTGTTGCTCCTTGTATAGTAATCCTTTTATTCCCAGGATCATTCTCATGAACCTCCTCTGGACCTTCTCTAATGCAAGCACATCCTTTCTCTGATAAGGAGCCCAAAACTGCTCACCATATTCCAAGTGTGGTCTGACCAATGCCTTATAAAGCCTTAGCATCACACCCTTGTTTTTATATAATGGTACTCTTGAAATCAATGCTAAGCTAACATTGTAGCCTTCCTAACTACTGATTCAACCTGCAAGTTAACCTTCAAGGAATCCTGCACTAGGAATCACAAATTCCTTTACTCCTCTGACTTTGAATTTACTCCCCATTTAGAAAATAGTCTACTCCTTTATTCTTTCTAGCAAAGTGCATGGCCATATATTTCTCTATACTGTATTCCATCCACCAAGTTTTTGCCAATTCTCCAAACCTATCAAAGTTTTTCTGCAGATTCCTTGCTTCCTCAACACTGCTTGCCCTCCACATATACTTGTTTTATCCATAAACAGCCCCACAGAGCCTTCAATTCCATTATAAAGGTAATTGACATACAGTATACTGTCAAAACAATTGGTCCCAACTTCAGAACTTGTGAAACACCATAAGTCACAGGCAGCCAACCAGAGAAGGCCCCATTTATTCTCACTCCTTACCTCCTGCCAGTCAGCCAATCATCTATTTTTCTTGTTCTTACCTTGTTAAGCAGCCTCATGTGCAGCACCTTGTCAAAGGCCTTCTGAAATTCCAGTTAAACAACATCTACTGACTCTCCTTTGTCTATCCTGTCTGTTATTTCCTTAAAGAATTCCAACATATTTCTCAGGCAAGATTTTTCCTTAAGAAAACAATGCTGACTCAGCTTATTTTATCGTGTGGGTTCAAGTACCCCATAACGTCATCCTTATCAATGTATACCAACACCTTACCAACCACTGAAGTCAGGCTAACTGGCCTATAATTTCCTGTCTTTTGCCTCCCTCCTTTCTAAAAGAGAGGAATGACATTTGTAATTTTCTAGTCTTCCAAAATCATTCCAGAATCTAGTGATTTATGAAAGATCACCACTAATGCTTCCACAATCTGTTCAGCTACCTCTGTCAGAACCCTAAGGCATAGTTCATCTGTTCCATATGACTTATTTACCTTCAGTCTTTCATCTTCACAAGAAACTTCAGCTTATTAATAGTGGCTACATTCATTTCTGCCCTGTGACACTCTCCAATTTCTGGCATACTTGTGTCTTCCACAGAGAAGATTGATGCAAAATAATTACTGACGTAGTCTACCATTTCTTTGCCCCCTCTAGCATCATCTTCCAGTAGTCTGATATCCACTTTTGCCTTTATTTCACTTTTTATATATCTGAAAAATACTTTTCATATTCTGTTTTATATTATTAGCTAGCTTACCTTTGTATTTCATCTTTTCTTTTCTTATTGCATTTTAGTTGCCTTCTTTGGGTTTTTAAATAGTTCCCAATCTTTAAGCATCTGGCTAATTCTTATGATATTAAATGCCCTCTCCTTTGTTTTTATCCTTCCCTCGTCAGCCAGGGTTTCCTTGTCCTCCCTGTAGAATTATTCTTCTTATCTGGGATGAATCTACCCTGCATCTTCTAAATTGTTCCTAGAATCTCTGTCATTCTCCCTGCTGTTCTGCTGTCTTCCTTGCTCATATCCCCCTCCAATCAGCTTCTCTCTCATGCCTCTGTCATTCCTTTACTGTGCTGTAACACTGATACATCTGATTTAAGCTTTTCCCTCTCAAACTGCAGGATGAATTCTATCACATTATGATCATTGGCTCCTCAGGGTTCCTTCACCTTAAGCTCCCTAAACAAATCTGGTTCATTACACAGCACCCAATTCAGAATTGCTTTTTCTCTAGTAGGCTCAACACAAGCTGCTCTAAAAAACCATCTTGTAGGCATTCTGAAAATGCCTTCTCTTGTGATCAAACAATACAATACATATCCTTGGATGTTAAGCTCTCAACTTTGTTCTTCTTTCAGTCATGACTGAGTGATACCACAATGTCATACCTGACAATTTCTAACTACACTGCAAGATCATCTATTTTGTTCCATATATGATATACATTCAAATGTAACCTCTTCAGTCCTGCATTCATCACCCTTTACAATTTTGTCTCCATGTTACTGGGTTAAATTCTTCTCCCGTTCTAAGCCTTTAATTTTTTTCTTTATTCTCCTATACTCTCCTTTACCTTTACTTTATTCTCACTTTTTCAAACTGTTGAACCCACGCCACCCTCTCCCCCCAACTATTTAATTAAAACCCCTATCCACAGCCCTTGTTATGTTGTTTGTCAGGAATTTTGTTGTAGCATGGTTTAGATAGAAACATAGAAAACCTACAGCACAATACACATCCTTCGGTCCACAATGCTGTGCCGAGCACGTCATACTTTAGAAATTACATAGGCTTACCCATAGCCCTCTATCTTTCTAAGCACCATGTATCTATCCAGGAGTCTCTTAAAAGACCCTATCATATCTGCCTCCACCACTGTCGCCGGCAGCCCATTCCACACACTCACCACCCTCTGCATGAAAAACTTACCCCTGACGTCTCCTCTGTACCTACTTCCAAGCACCTTAAAACTGTGACCTCGTACCATTGGAACAGCTCCCTCCTTCCCCAGTATTTGTAACAATGTCCCACATGTTCAAGTCCACTTCTCCCACACCACTCTCTGAGCCACACATTTAGCTTCTGATGCTATTGAATCTTTGCCAATTTGCTCATAACTCAGGTAACAATCCAGAGTTTATTACCTTTTTGATTCTGCATTGTAATTTACTGTTTGACCTTCTGTTCCATTCCATTTGCTCTAGTGAATGCTCCGTTAAGACCTTATTAGACTTCATGCATGTTTATGACGCCACAGGATCTGGAGTGGAGTAGAGGCAAATAAACCTTCCCTGTCACAAGAATGAAAGATTCGCACCGAAACCAAGCATTGATTTGGGTGCCAATATTAGTGATCAGAAGACCGATTTAAATGGAATTTGTTTACTCAGGCTGGAAAAGATGCAAATGTTCTTGCTAATTTCTAAACAAGAAGATTGAAAAGATGAGATTACAATCAGTACAGCTCCTTTACTAGAACTCTAAGGGGGTGCTGCACCATAAGAGATCACAGCTTTGAACAATAAATTAGACTGAGGTTCAGAAATACTTTGCGATTTCTCATTATTCCAAGACCACCTGACCATTGTCATAGTGCCCAGAGCAATGATCCTCCCTCCAATGATATCACAAGAAACATTCATTCTCACTGGTGCTTTTGGAGTTATTCCCACACTTAACAAGTACAGTTTCGGCCTCTGTGTGATGTCATTACACTTTGTAGCAAGTGAAAAGCTTTCAGACAGCTTTGATGGAAGAGTAAAATCATTTTGTTCATTATAAAATACAACTATTCTTTAGTTTGCGTCAATCAGTCTTCTAGTAACAATACGTTCTCTGCACACTGGCAGTTTGGAATCACCTGATGCTTCAAATCTCTCTGATCACTTTTGTAGGCAAGCAGATCTTTACACTGTTCATTCAGCTCTTTCTTTATCTTCTTCAGCTACCTGTACAGCAGACTCTGTGTGTAGAATTATAAAAAGTGCTCTTGTAGTTTTAATTTTTGAAAAGGCACATTCCATGCTTCTTCCGACATAGTGTATTGGCCATCATTTGTAGGGGGATTGAGATGAAGAGCCATGAGGTAATGTTGCAATTCTATAAAACTTAGGTTAGACCACACTTGGACTATTGTGTTCAGTTCTGGTCTTCTCATTATAGGAAAGATGTGGAAGCTTTAGAGAGGGTACAAAAGAGATTTACCAGGATACTACCTATATTAGAGAGCATGTCTTATGAGGAAAGATTGAGCAAACTAGGGTTTTTTCCTTTGGAATGAATAAGTACGAGAGATGACGTGATAGAGATGTATAAGATGATAAGAAGCATAGGTAGTGTGGACAGCCAGAGACTTTTTTCTCAGTGCTGAAATGACTAGTAAAAGGCAACATCATTTTAAGATTGGAAGAAAGTATAGGAGGCCAAAAATAGTACTTTACTATTACCTCACTTTGTGTTTAGTTTTTGGAGTACAATAAATGAGTTGCTAAGGCTTTTCTTAAACATAAGATGACTCCACAGTTTTTATTTGCTAGAGAGAAGATTCTTGGGAAACTGAAAGGTTGGAAAGTAGATAAATCACATGAACCAGATGATCTACATTCCAGGATTCTGAAAGAGGTGGCTGAAGAGATTGTGGAGTTAATAGCAACGATAATTCAAGAATCAATAGAGTCTGGCATGTTTCCAGAGGATTGGAAAATTACAAATGTCACTTTACTTTTCAATACGGGTGAGTGACAGAAGAAAGGAAAGTATAGGCCAGTTAGCTTGACCTCAGTGGTTGGGACGATGGTGGAATTGATTGTTAATGATGTGGTTTCAGAACACTTGGAGGAACATGATAATATAGGCTGAAGTCAGCATGGCTTCCTTAAAAGTAAATCTTGCCTGACAAATCTATTAAGATTCTTTGAAGAAATAACAATTAGGATAGACAAAGGAAAACCGGCAGATGTTGGATTTTCAGACAAGGTGCCACACATGAAGCTGCTTAACAAGTTAAGATCCCATGATATTGCAGGGAAGATGCTAGCATGGATAGGACATTAGCTATTGGCAGGAGGCAAAGAGAGGAATAAACGGAGCCTTTTCTGGTTGGCTGCCGGTGACAAGTGGTATTCCATGAAGGTCTGTGTTGAACCACCTCTCTTCATGTTATAAATCAATGATTTGAATGACAGAATTGATGACGTTGTGGCCAATTCTGCAGATGATGTGAAGATAGGTGGAGGGGAAGGTAGTGTTGAGGAAGCAGGAAGTCTACAGAAGAAATTAGATTAAGAAAATGGGAAAAGAAATAACAGTTGGAATACAATGTCACTAAGTGTCTGGTCATGCACTTTGGTAGAAGAAATAAAATTGCAGATTATTTTCTAAACAGAGAGAAATTTAAATATCTGAGGTGCAAAAGGACTTGGCAGACCTCTAACAGGATTCCATAAAGGTTAATTTGCACATATCCTTGCAAGCAACAGAAATGCTACAACTGCTCATTCCTCCCTCATCACTATTCAGGGCCCTAAACAGTTCTTCCAGGTAAGGCAACACTTCACCTGTTAACCTTTGGGGTCCTCTATTGTACCTAGTGCTCTCGATGCGACCTCCTCTACATTGGTGAGACCCAATGTAAATTGGGGAGTTGTTTTCTCATGCACCTCCTTCCATCAACCAAAAGCAGAACTTTCCAATGGCCAAACATTTAAATTTTTATCCCCATTCCGATTCGGACATGTTAGTCCTTGGCCTCATTTTTTTGTCATAATGAGACCACTCTTAGGACGGAGGAGCAGCATCTCATATACTGTCTAGGTAGCCTCTAACCTGATGGCATGGATATTGATTTCTCCTTCTGGTAATTTCCCCACACCCTTCCCTCTTCTTCCATTCCCCACTGGCCTCTTGCATCTTCTCAACTGATTATCACATCCACCTGGGGTTCCTACTTCTTCCCTTTCTCCCATGGTCCTCTCACCTTTCCTATCAGATTCCTTCTTTACAGCCAACCTTTCCCAAAGTCCTGGCTTCACTTTTCACCTTCTATCGACCCTCTCTACACCATTTTTTAAATTCTGACATCTTTCCCCCTTCCTTCCCAGTCTTGAAGAAGGATCTCGGCCCAAAATATTCTTTATTCGTTTCCCTAGATACTGCCCAGTCTGTTGAGTTCCTCCAGTATTTTGTGAGTGTTACTTTCATATTTCATCGTTACACTCTTTATGGCGTTTTTAGTCGCCTTCTTTTGGTTTTTGAAAGCTTCCCAATCCTCTAAATTCCCATGTTATATTACATGCCCTCTCTTTTCCTTTTATTCTGTCTGGCATCGCAAGGATTAATTTTTTTCTTGCACACGGTTGCAAACAGCTACAAAGCACATCATACTAGAAACAAAAATTCAGTTCTCTGTTGTGTACACCGCCTCCCAAAGTCAGTTTCATTGCAGTCCTAGAAATATCTCACGAACATCAACTTGATTGTTATTAGATGACATCAATGCTGGTGTTGACTGAAAGTATTGACCTGACCATTCATGGGAGAAAGTTCTTGTTCGTCAAACATGGGTCACCAAAGGTGAATAGGATGTTAACAAGTTTAAATGCTGGGAAAATCAGCAGGTCATGTCCCTGAAAGAGAAATTGTTTCTGTCAGAGAAATTGCCTTTGTTCTCCAATGTCTTCCCCCAGCTTCTCTGCTACCCAAGACTAGCTCACTTCTCTCTTTTCTAGTTCTTAAGAAGGGCCCTGGACATGAAATATTAAATGTTTCTGCCTCCACAGATGCCGCCTGACCAGCTGAGTGTTTCCAGCATTTTCAGATTCTATTTCAGATTTGCAGCATCTACACTTCTTTTACTTTGTTTGAAGGACAGATCAAGTATTTGGAGACACTAGGGATTGCAGATGCTGGAAGTCTGGAGCCACACATAGAAGCTCTGGAGAAGGTTAATGGGTGAGGCAGAACCTATGTAGGGAAATAGATAGCTGGCCTTTTTGATTATAACCTTTCATCTGAACTGTTAATGAACCATTTACACTAATCCTACATAAATCCCATTTTTATTCTCTTCACATTCATATTAAGCCAGTGCCTTGTGCGTTGCTCCAGGGAGAATATACATTTTGACAGTAAAAGTTGAAATAACACCAGAGTATAATGCCTCTCCGGGGAGGAGAGGGCCTCCATCTGTCAGAGTTGACCATGGGTATTTCATCCTAGCTGTCCAGATATGCAAGCCTGGGTAGTACAATATGGAGAACAGGTTGTTGCCCATGTAGTAAACTCTCCTTCTTCACGCATCTGAAGAACCCAAAGGAAAGGCCGAAACCGATGCAGTTCGGTATCAGCAGCAGCACAAGAGTTGCCAGTTAGCATTGAACAATGTAAGACTGCATTAGGGACTTTACCCTCAGGGTTTACTCCTAAAGCCTTCACCATGAGTGAGTATAGCTGCAAGGCAGTGGAGGCTTGAGGTCAGAGTTTCCCTTCTTCCAGATGATCTTCCAACCATGGCTGACGAGCCCCAACTGCCCGAAGTGACTGGCTTTAAAATGCCAGTAACCTTCCTCCTGTCAGTAGAAACAGTTCTACCGGGCTTAGTAGCTAAGCCACACGTGAAGGCCAGGAGCTGGACTTGGTTGTCAGAGGCTATTTGAGGCGGAGTATTGAATAGGTAGTGGGAGCTTGTCCCCATTACCATCCCTGACGAGTTACCATACTGCCTGTGCCACGTGACAGTGAGTAAAGGAATAGAATGAGGTGGAGGATAAATGCATGCCTGAGGGATTGGAGCAGGGGGCAGGGATTCAGATTTCTGGGTCATTGGGACCTCTTCCGGGGCAGATGTGGCCTGTACAAAAAGGACGGGTTACACTTGAATCCGAGGGGGACCAATATCCTGGTGGGAAGGTTTGCTCAGGCTATTGGGGAGAGTTTAAACTAGAATTGCTGCGGGGTGGGAATCAAATTGAAGTGACGAAGGAAAGGGAGGTTGGCTCACAAATAGAGAAGGCTTGGAGACAGTGCGAAAGGGAGGATAGGCAGATGATAGAGAAGGGACACGCTCAGACCGAAGGTTTGAAATGTGTCTATTTTAATGCGAGGAGTATCATGAATAAAGCGGATGAGCTTAGAGCGTGGATCAGCACTTGGAGATATGATGTTGTGGCCATTACAGAGACTTGGATGGTGCAGGGGCAAGAATGGCTTCTTCAAGTGTCAGGCTTTAGATGTTTCAGAAAGGACAGGGAGGGAGGCAAAAGAGGTGGGGGCGTGGCACTGCTGATCAACGATAGTGTCATGGCTGCAGAAAAGGAGGAAGTCATGGAGGGGTTGTCTACGGAAACTCTGTGGTGGAAGTTAGGAATAGGAATAGGAAGGGGTCAATAGCTCTACTAGGTATTTTTTATAGACCACCCAATAGTGACAGGGACATGGAGGAGCAGATAGGGAGACAGATTCTGGAAGGGAGTCATAATAACAGGGTTGTTGTGGTGGGAGATTTTAATTTCCCAAATATTGATTGCCATCTCCCCAGAGTGAGGGGTTTAGATGGGGTAGAGTTTGTCAGGTGTGTTCAGGAAGGTTTCTTGACGCAATATGTAGATAACCCTACAAGAGGAGAGGCTGTACTTGATATGGTATTGGGAAATGAACCTGATCAGGTGTCAGGTCTCTCAGTGGGAGAGCATTTTGGAGATAGTGATCACAGTTCTATCTCCTTTACCATAGCACTGGAGAGCGATAGGGACAGACAAGTTGGGAAACCGTTTAATTGGAGTGAGAGGAATTATAAGGCTATCAAGCAGAAGCTTGGAAACATTAATTTGGAACACGTTCTCAGGGAAATATACGGCAGAAATGTGGCAAATATTCAGGGGATATTTGCGTGGGGTTCTGAGTAGGTATGTCCCAATGAGACATGGAAAGGGTGGTAGGGTACAAGATCCATGGTGTAGAAAGGCTGTTGTAAATCTAGTCAAGAAGAAAAGAAGAGTTTATGCAAGGTTCAAAAAACTGGGTAACGATAGGAATCTAGAAGATTGTAAGGTTAACAGGAAGGAGATTAAGAATGAAATTAGGAGAGCCAGAAGGGGCCATGAGCAGGTTTTGGCGGACAAGAATAAGGAAAACCCCGAGGCATTCTACAAGTATGTGAAGAGCAAGAAGATAAGGTGTGAGAGAATAGGACCAATCACGTATGACAGTGGAAAAGTGAGTATGGAACCAAAGGAAATAGTGGAAGTACTTAATGATTACTTTGCTTCAGTATTCACTACGGAAAAAGATCTAGGCAATTGTAGGGATGACTTGCAGAGGACCGCAAAGCTTGAGAATGTAGATATTAAGAAAAAAGACGTGCTGGAGCTTTTGGAAAGCATCAGTTTGGGTAAATCACTGGGACCGAACGGGATGTACCCCAGGCTACTGTGGGAAGCGAAAGAGGAGATTGCTGAGCCTCCGGCAATGATCTTTGCATCATCAATGAGTGAGTCTTACTTCAGTGGTTGTTAATGAAGAAGATCCCGAGAGGCAGGACTTATGAACATTTGGAGAGGATTAATATGATTAGGAATAGTCAGCATGGCTTTGTCAAAGTCAGGTCGTGCCTTAAGTGCCTGAATGAATTTTTTGAGGATGTGACTAAACATATTGATGAGGGTAGAGCTGTAGATGTAGTGTATATGGATTTTAACAAGGCATTTGATAAGGTACCCATGCAAGGCTTATTGAGAAAGTAGGGAGGCATAGGATCCAAGGGCACATTCATTTGTAGATCCAGAACTGGCTTGCCCACAGAAGGCAAAGAGTGGTTGTAGACAGATCATATTCTGCAGAGAGGCTGGTGACCAGTGGTATGCCTCAGGGATCTGTCCTGGGACCACTACTCTTCGTGATTTTTTATAAATAACCTGGATGAGGAAGTGGAGGGATGGGTTAATAAATTTGCTGATGACACAAAGGTTGGAAGGGTTGTGGATAGTGTGGAGGGCTGTCAGAACTTACAGTGGGACATTGATAGGGTGCAAAACTGAGCTAAGAAGCTGAAGATGGAGTTCAACCCAGATAAGTGTGAAGTGGTTCATTTTGGTAGGTCAAATATGATGGCAGAATGTAGTATTAATGGTAAGTCTCTTGACAGTGTGGAGGATCAGAGGGATCTTGGGGTCCGAGTCCATAGGACACTCAAAGCTGCTACGCAGGTTGACTCTGTGGTTAAGAAAGCATACGGTGCATTGGGCTTCATCAATCGTGGTATTAAGTTTAAGAGCCGAGAGGTAATGTTGCAGCTATATAGGACCCTGATCAGACCCCACTTGGAGTAAAGTGCTCAATTCTGGTCGCCTCACGACAGGAAGGACGTGGAAACCATAGAAAAGGTGTAGAGGAGATTTACAATGACGCTGCCTGGATTGGGGAGTATGCCTTATGAGAATAGGTTGAGTGAACTCAGCCTTTTCTCTTTGGAGCGACGGAGGATAAGGGGTGACGTGTACAAATAATGGGAGGCATTGATTGTGTGGACAGTCAGAGGTTTTTCCCCAGGGCTGAAATGGCTAGCACGAGAGGGCACAGTTTTAAGATGCTTGGAAATAGGTACAGAGGAGATGTCAGGGTTAAGTTTTTTATGCAGACAGTGGTGAGTGGGTGGAATGGGCTGCCGGTGGCAGTGGTGGAGGTGGAAACGATAGGGCCGTTTAAAAGACTCCTGGATGGCTACATGGAGATTAGAAAAATAGAGGGCTATGGGTAAAGCCTAGGTAGTTCTAAAGTAGGGACATAGACATAGACATAGACATAGACATACTTTATTGATCCCCAGGGAAATTGAGCTTCATTACAGCTGCACCAACCAAGAATAGAGCATAAAATATAGAAATACAAAAACCACAAACAACAATATGCAAACCATGCCAGATGGAAATAAGTCCAGGACCAGCCTATTGGCTCAGGGTGTCTGACCCTTCACGGGAGGAGCTGCAAAGTTCGATGGCCACAGGCAGGAACAACCAGTGTTGTATCTCGGTTGAATATGGCCGGAGTCTAACAGCAAAAAGTTCAATATCTGGGCACAAACCCGTTCCTCGATTGTAATTTGACCAGGATTACACCATCCGTTTTTAACCAGAACAGCAAACTCCCAACTCCTTTACGCTTACTGCTCTCAGTGCACTTCCGGTCAGCCCGAACGGTCTGGAAGCCCTCCATGGAAAAGTTTTGGTCGGGTATGTACACGTGCAGTCCAAGTGGAGAACTCCTCTTATCCATAAATTTCTGTTGTCTCGACCCGGTCCTCTTTCCTCGCCTTTGTGCTCTCCCTCTGCATCCTCTGTGTGTTTTCTTCCAGATTTCAGCCAGGGTGTCCACTGCTCTGTTCACTAAACCGGCCGGCATAAGCGCAATCAGCTGGTCCCTGGAATAAACAATGTGACCATACTGCTGCCCCGCTAATGAGACGTGTCCAAATGTAACTATTTCCAGTGCTAAAAACCCAAATAATACTCTCTCCACCAGCATGTTAGAGAGGGTGCAGCTTCAACGTGTTACCGTGGAAAAAATACAACAAATAACGTCAGTTAAAAAAGTAAGAAGATAAAAGTAAGAAAACTAGTCAGAACAGCTGTAACAGGCTGCATGCACGACCGGCGCACGAGCACTGCATGTTCGGCACAGCTTTGTGGATCGAAGGGCCTGTATTGTGCTGTATGTTTTCTATGTTCCTATGAAAGCAGCCTTCTCCAGATCAGGTATTAAAGCAGCAGGGTTTGAGGGGGATAATAAATTAGCTATGATGGAATGGCAAAGCAGATTTGATAGGCCGAATAGCCTAATTCTGCTCCCATTTCTTATGGTTTTATGGTTTTATGGTCTTATGGTCCAGGGGGTATGGTCAACTTCCAGAGGATAATTGGTGTTCTGGACAAAGGAGACACAACGGTTGTTCTGTTGGTGTATCAGCAGTAGATGACACATCTTGCTATCAGAGGGATATATTTGCTCTGCTCTACAGTGCTAGTGCTTTCCCGCATACTCCGTCAACCTCCTGTGGGAAATATTTCATGTCTTTGAAAAGATGCTTATGTGCCAGAATGTATTGCTTGCCTTAGGGAGTATCTTAGGATCCAAAGTTCTATTAAAAATTTGTAACTGATCAAACAGTGTTATGCTGATCAAGAACTGGAAGGAAATCCACACTTGCCTCTCTGAATGTTTAAATGTTGAATAATTTTAGTTGGTTTAAATGTGACAATGTGCAGACTGAGGTTACTATACTATTAAAGAACTTGATTTCAATACACAGACAATGGAAATTCTATTTGTCAAATGCACTGAGCACAGATTGTTGATGTGTGCTGAATCATGTACAATAAAAGGATTCATTGTAGCGATGTGCTACCTACAGAGCTAGAAATAATGACACGCAGTCTGTAAGTTGCACTCAGGACTAGCTTATTCAAACGTTGTGGCACTGGCTTTTACGCAGTTCCGTTCCTGCCTTCTCCGGGCGGAAATAATGTCAGAGGTGCATTACAAAATTCTCTTCCCGCGCGCAGGCTTTCTCCCCTTGCTGGTGAAGAAGAAGGCCCAGCTCCATTTTGGGGCTGGCCTCTCTGCCAATGCGTGCGCCATTTTGTGAGCCGGTTCGCCTGCGTAGAAAGTGGGTCGCCACAACATCATCATCGTCGTCATCAGGTGCTATGCCCAGTTTGAGCTTTGACTGCCATGGCCTACACACTCCTGTTTCGGGTTAAGTGGATCAATCCATTGGTATTCATTTCCAGTTCTCTGGCTGCTGTCCCCATCATCATTTGTCTTTGTCTCCCTCTTGCTTTCTTCCCTTCAATCTTTCCTATAATTACCATGCATTCTAACTCCTCTTTCTTAATCGCATGTCTAATGAAGTTACGTTGTCTTTTCATGATCTCATGCATTATTTCTCTTTTTGTGTTTGCTCTGTTCATGACATCCTCGTTAGATATTCGTTTCATCCATAATATTCTTTGCATCCTCCTCAAAAACCACATCGCTGCTGCTACAATTTGTTTCCTCGTGTTGCTAGATATTGTCCAATATTCTGAGCCATATAACATAACTGGATAAACGTAATGTTTCAGTACTCTGAGGCGGGTTGTCATGCCTAGTTTAGTATTGGTCAGTATACTCTTCATTCTCGTAAAGGTGTCTTTTGCCATCCCTATTCTTCTTTTGATATCCAAGTCGCCCCTGCCATCTGATGTCACCCAGCTTCCTAAGTAGCAAAAGTTCTGTACTTGTTTTATGTCTTCCCCATTTATTCTCAGCCTGCAGATAGGATTTTCCTTCTTTTTGGATATCACCATACATTCTGTCTTTTTGCAATTGATGGATAGACCCATTTTTGCACTTTCTTCAACAATTATATCAATTAAGTTTTGCAGTTCTTCCTCCGTACTTGCAATTAACACAGTCATCTGTGTATCTGAAATTATTGATGTTTTCACCACCAACTTTGATTCCCAAGATGTCTCTTATTTTTTGTAATATTGTTTCACTGTACACATTAAATAAATCAGGGGAGAA
The DNA here is from genome assembly GCF_030028105.1 of Mobula birostris. NCBI lineage: Eukaryota > Metazoa > Chordata > Chondrichthyes > Myliobatiformes > Myliobatidae > Mobula > Mobula birostris. The sequence goes on along the minus strand of NC_092371.1, from coordinate 18,859,352 downwards.
AACATACCCTTGTCTGACGCCTCTCTTGATCTTCATAAACTGACTCACTTCTCCATCTATTCTTACAGCGGCAGTTTGTTCCCAGTACAGATTTCTGATTAGGCGGAGGTCTTTCGAATCTAGATCTAGAGTTTCCTGTAATATTTCAAATAACTTATTGTGCTTCACTTTATCAAATGTTTTTATGTAGTCGATAAAACAAACAGACAAATCTCTTTGAACTTGAATAGCTCGTTCTGGTAGTATCCTTAACATCAATATTGTGTTTCTTGTACCTTTGTCTTTCACAAAGCCACATTGTTCTTTGCCTACTTCAGCTTGTATCTTACTTTTAGCTCTTGTCATCAAAATTCTTAGAAGTATCTTGGTGATATGACTCATTAAACTTATGGTCCTATGTAATTCACATTCTATTGATCCAGGTTTCTTAGGAAGAGTGATAAATACTGATTTTTTCACCTCTTCTGGTATTATTCCAGTCTCATAAATGTCATTGATTAAATCAGTAAGTTTTTCAATTTCATTACAAAAGGATTACCATTGTTTTATAAATGAAAGAAACAGTTATGGGAGATCAGCAGCCTCTGATCTACCATGTTCTTTCAATGCATCAGTCCGTCCAACTAGCCCAGTCTGTCTGATCCAGCACTTGTCTCTGTTGATATTTCCTTGCCGCTTTCAAATTCGGTTGTGATCATCTCTGATATTGTCGAATGGGGAAACTGGACCTTCAGTTGGAAGACTGCGCCTGCACCCAGCATCTACTGAAGAAACTGCTTAATGAATCTATTGGCTTTGCCTACCCACCAAGGTGCTGGTGTAGAGTTTCATCACACAAGAAATCCTTCCATGAACAGGCACTTAATGTTGCTGCGCAGCATGTGATGAATTGTTACTCTACCTGCAAGTTGTACACTTATTGCAAAAGTAAACCATCTGACCCATTACTCATCCCCATCACAGTGCTCTCCACACACTACTCCTGCCATCCTACTTTATAAGAGCCTTTCAACGCATCCTGTTGCTTCTATCTCCTGAAGAGGAGTCTTGGTCCAAAAGGTCGACTGGTTATTCATTTCCATTGATGCTGCCTAAGTTCTTCCAGCATTCTATATGTGTTGCTCTGGATTTCCAGCATCTGCAGAATCTCTTGCTTTTATGTGTCTTTCACCTTCATATTTACCAATAGGCATACTTACGTGATAGGTATATTTCACACTCCATAAACACTCTCCGTGAAGATATTTCTCCTTAAGGTTCTGTCAGGTTTATTTGTGACAATCAGCGAACCACGTGTACAAGTAAATCAATATATAAAACACCAGCACCAGACATGGTGATCTGTGGATTTGCCAATATCATCTGAATAACAAAATAACAGGTTCCAAGATGGGTTCAAATGTGAAAATCCATCAAATGGCTCCAAGTAACTGCATTACATAATAGGCTCAGTCAATCAATTATTAATATTTCAAAAATGGTTTTCTTATAAATATAATAATAAGCCAAGAAAAGTCCTTGCCTACACTATTGCCTGAAAGTTAATGACTCCAGAACATAGGAAGGCTGCTGAATGGAACATTTTGTTCAGAATCTGGGATGAAATCAGTCAATTCATTCATGATTTGAAGCTTGTTAGTTAGTACTGAAAGGATGATGGAGTTAAACATTGAGCTATAATCGTCAAACTCTAGACTGACATAAGTGTTTTTGTTGCCAGATAGTCCAAGGCCAAGTGGAGAGCCATTTCATCTGTCGTCCACCTATTGTGGCAATGGGCAAATTACAGTGGGTTCAGCTCTTGCTTAGGCAGGCACTAATTATAGCTGTGATCATCCCCTCAAAGTACAGATTCATGGTAGGTGTGAATGCAAATGGGACGCTGCAACTGAGGCAGCTGACCCTGCTTTTTTTGAGCACCAGTTTGAATGATCCTCTTTTGAAGCAGAGAGGATTCTCCAACTGTGGTAGTGAGAGATTGAAGATGTCCATGAATTCTCCTGCCAGTTGGTTGACACAGGTTTCCAGGGCCTGCCATTGTCAAGTTAAGTCGTCAAGTTTTTTGTCATTTAGATATACAAGTGTACCGCCAAATGAGACAACATTTCTCTGAACCATGGTGTAAAGCACAGTCATACACATAACACACAGCAACTTGGGAAAGTAAGAATTAAATCTACAGATGAGGTACACATAAATAAACAAAGTAAAGTGTATAAATTAAATACTGTAGGGTACTGATGACCTACAGGGACGAGATCCAGCATCTGACCACGTGGTGTGCCGATAACAACCTGGCCCTTAACACCCAGAAGACCAAAGAGATTATTGTGGACTTCAGGCGTGCTAGGAGCCTCACTCATGTCCCCATCTACATCAACAGAGCTGTAGAAGAGCGTGTATCAAGCTTCAAATTCCTTAGTGTCCACATTTCCAATGATCTCACCTGGTCCCTGAACTCCTCCATCCTGATCAAAAAGGCGCAACGGCGCCTTTATTTCCTGCGGAGCCTCAAAAACTCAGGATACTGACAGACTTTTACTGTTGTACCATTGAGAGCATATTCACCAACTGCATCTCAGCGTGGTATGGCAACTGTCCCGTATCAGACCACAAAGCACTGCAGCAGGTGGTGAAAACTGCCCAGAGGATTATCGGCACCCAATTGCCTACCATTGAGAACATCTACCATAAACACTGCCTGGGCAGGGCGAAAAGCATTGTCAAGGATGCATCTCACCCTAACCATGGACTTTTTACTCTCCTCCCATCCGGTAGGCGCTACAGGAGCCTCCGCTCCCGCACCAGCAGGCACAGGAAGAGCTTCTTCCCTGGGGCTGTGACCCTGCTGAACCTCACATCACAGAGCTAAGCAGTATTGCACCTATATTGGACTGTCTCAGTACTTTTATATTTGTGTGCTGTAGCACTTACTGTTTATTTGCAGTTATTTTGTAAATAATACTGTTCTTTCACACTTCTGGTCAGATGCTAACTGCATTTCATTGGCTTCGTATCTGTACTCGGCACAATGACAATAAAGTTGAATTTAATTTAATCTATTCTATAAATTATCCAATGACACTTGAATATGATGCGGCAGGGCGTTCAGAAGCCTAATGGCCTGAGGGAAGAAGCTGTTTCCCATCCTGACTGTTCTTGCCCTTATGCATTGTAGTTTCCTGTCAGGTGGTAGAATGTCAAAGGGGATGTTGGGTGGATGGGTGGTATCCTTGATCCATTGGGGCCTGATGCTTTACAAGGGTTCACTCTCTTCAAACCTATTCTGACATCAGGATCTGAGACAGGTATCACACAGTCACCAGATGCTGCAGGTATTTTATTCTCCTTTTCAAAGCATGCAGAAGTGTTGTTGAGCTGATCTGAAAGTGAAGCGTCACAGCCATTTATGATATTGAGTTTCAGCTTGTAGGAAATAATGGAACACTTTATCCGACCTGCAGAAGAACTTGCACTGGGAGAGGAAAGATCCAGTTGCCATGGCCCTTGTGGGTATCAACAACATAGGTAGAAAGAGGAAAGAGGTACTATTGAGGGTATTTGAGCATCTGGGGACTAAATTAAAAATCAGAACCAAAAAGGTAGTATTTTCTGAATTACCACCCAAGCCACTTGCAAATTGGCACAGAGTTAAGAAGATTAGTGAGTTAATTGTGTGGCTCAGGTGGGAGAAATGGGTTTGAATTCATGGGAAACTGGCACCAATATTAGGGAAGGAGGGAGCTGTTCCATTGGGATGCAATGGAGCTTGGATCCTGGTGAATCACATAACCGAGGGGGCAGGGGTGGTGCGTTCAACAGTTGGAGAAATATGGATAAAGTAAAAGAGAAAAGCATGGATAAAGATAAAGACGAAAGTTAAAAAAGAGAAAAGTAAGGGTGGAGTTCAGAAAAGTCAAGTGTGTAAGAGACAAAGATCACTAGATTTTAAAGGCACAATGAGTGTTAGGGCATTTTATACAAATACTGTAGTATTCATAACAAGGTCAGTGAAATCGTGGCACAAATCAGTATAAAGCAGCATGATTTAGCGACCATTACAGAAATGAGGTTGCAAGCTGGAGAGGACTGGGAATTAAATATCCAAGGATATCAGGTAATACAGAAGGATAGGCAGGAAGGTAAGGGAGGTGGGGTAGCACTCTTAATTAAGGATGAGATCAGGGCAATAGTGAGAGGCGATATAAGATCTAAGGAGCAGAATCTTGAATCCAACTGGGTAGAGATTAGGAAGAGTAAAGGGGAAAAAGTACTGGTGAGAGTTGTCTATAGGCCACCGAATAATAACATTGCAGTAGCACAGGTAATAAACTGAGAAATATCTGAAGTATGTAAGATTGGAAAAGCATTTATCACGTGGACTTTAACTTGCACTTAGATTGGGTGAATCAGTTTGGTCGAGGCAGTCTTGAGGAGGATTTCATAGGATGCATGAGTGATAGCTTTCTTGAACAGCATGTGACTGAGCCTACAAGGGAACATGCTATCTTGGATCTGATCCTTGCAATGAGACAGGTAAAATGAATGCGCTGGTAGTTAGGGATCCTCTTGAAAAGAGTGATCATAGTATGATCGAATTTCTCATACAAATGGAGAGTGTAATAGTTTGATCTAAAATTAGTGTATTATGCCTAAACACTAGAGACTACAATGGGATGAGGGAGGAGTTGGATAGGGTAGACTGGGAACACAAGCTATATGGCGAGATAGTTGAGGAACAGAGATTTCTCATGGCACTCAACAAAGGTATATTCCAGTTAAGAGCAAGGACAGTAAGGGTGAGAACAGCCAGCCATGGATAACTAAGGCAATAAAGGAAGGCATCAAACTAAAAGAGCTCGTGCATACAAAGTTGACAACAGTAGTGCAAAAACTGGAAGATTGGGAAAACATTAAAAAGCAACAAAGAACCACTAGGCAAGCAATAAAGAAAGAGAAGATAGGTTATGAAAATAAACTCGCATAAAATTTAAAAACAGATAGTAAAAGTTTTTATAATTATATACAGCAGAGAAGGGTGGCCTAAGTAAGTGTATGTCCCTTGGAGGATGAAAAGGGGGAATTTATATTTGGTAATGAGGAAATGGCCGAGGCTTTGCATGACTATTTTGTGTTGGTTTTCATGGTGGCGGACATGTCTAACATGCTGAAGGGAGATAATATGGATGTAATGGGAGGTGAGGACCTCATTACAATAGCTATCACTAACGAGGTAGTGCTGAGCAAACTTGTGGGCCCGAACATAGGTAAGTTCCTTAGTCCTGATGGAATGCATCCCAGGGTACTGAAAGAAATGGCAGAGGTAATAGTTGATGCTTTGGTGATAATTTATCAAAATTCTCTGGACTCTGGGCAGGTCCCGGTGGATGGGAAGAATGTGAATGTCACACCACAGTTCAAAAAAGGATGTAGGCAAAAGACAAGTAACTATAGGCCAGTTAGTTTAACATCTGCAGTTGGAAAAATGCTTGAGCTATCATTAAAGAAGAAATAATGAGGCATCTGGAAAGAAATGGATCCATCAGGCAGATGCAGCATGAATTCAGTGAAGGCAGTTTCTGTTTGACAAATTTACTGGAGTTCTTTGAGGATATAACAAATACAGTGGACAGAGGGGAACAGATATTCTCCTAATACTTTGCAAATAGGACTAGATTAAATGGGAATCTTCGTCAGCATGGAGAAGTTGGGCCTGCTTCCAAGGTATATGACCTTATGATCCTGTTTTCTGTTGATTTACTGAAACTGGCACAGTAGCAGGGTAGTTAATGCTGCCGCCTCACAGCTCCACAAACCTGGGTTTATTCCTGACCTTGGTGGCTGTCAGTGTGGAGTTCAAGTGCCCATGTGGGTTTCCATCAGGTGTTCCACAGCATCCCCAGACGTGCAGGTCAATAGGTGAACTGGCTGCTGCAAACTGCCTCATCGGTGCAAGAGAGTTGGAAGGGAGTTGGTGGGTGTATTAGAAAGAATAGTTTGTAGAGAAATAGGAGAGAAGTGATGTTTTTTCAAACATCCCCCTTACAAACCTTTTCCAAGCTAATTCACTCATCAGTAATGTACAAACATTCTTTATTTTTTAAAAACTGAATCCGATCTCATTGCCAAGATTGCCTTTTTTTTTTACTGTTTCTGCATCAAGCACTCTAAGCTGAAAACAGCTGAGCTTGGATTCTGAAATGCTTACATTGTGAGCTTCAGTTTACGTCATTTATTACCCCCTGTACCTGATATTTGCAAATTTAACAGCTCTGAATTTACCATCTTAAAGGAATTGATAGAGGGGTGTCCTTTTAGATGGAGATGAGGAGGAATTTCTTTAGCCAGAGAATGGTGAATCTGTGGAATTATTTGCCACAGGCAGCTGTGGAGGTTAAATATTTATGCATACTTAAGGCAGAGGTTGATAGATTGGTCAGGTAATGAAGGGATATGAGGCGAAGGCAGGAGATTGGATCAGCCATGATGAAATGGTGGAGCAGATTTGATGGGCCATATGGTCTAATTCTGCTCTTATATCTTATGGTCCTATGGTCTTATGATCTGGGAGTAATATCCCATCTCACAATAACCAAGTTCCCTTAATTATTTTGCAAATTTCTCTGTGGGCTACAAAGTAAACAAGAAACATGAAATCACTGATTTTAGGCCACACTCAATAATTTGATCTCAGCTTCTGCCTAAGTGGAGAACCGAGAACATAATACCCCATTGACAGCTTCTTTGCTGCTGTTATACGGTAATTTGAATCGACCTCGTATATGATAAGATGGACTCTTGGCCTTGCAGTCTACCTTGTCCTGGTCTTGCACTTTATCTATAATTGTAACACTATATTATACACTCTGTTATTGTGTTTCCCTTGTTATTTGTTATTTATATAAATGATTTGAATACAAGCAAACAAGGTTTGATAAGTTTGTGGATGACACTAAATTAGGTGGTATTGTTCGTAGTGAAGAAGCTTATAATAGATTACAAGGGGATCTTGATCAATTCGGGAACTGGGCAGAAGAATGGCAAATAGAGTTCAATATAGATATTTGTTAAATTACTCAGATCCATCTAGCTAGTACTTTAAAGACAGTAAAATTATCAGGGTACTGTCCAATGCTAGTCCAAGCATACAGTTCATATTTTGTTCCATCGCATTCTTATGAGCTCCTTGTGACTTTGATTACGCAATGATTGAGGGTAAGTCATAGTAATCTACAGTGGTGCTACAAAGTTTGTGAAACCTGTAGAATTATCTCTGTTTCTGCATAAATATAAACTAAAATGTGATCAGATCTTCACATACGTCCTATAACTAGAGAACCTAATTACAAACCCCATTTCCAGAAAAGTTGGGATATTTTCCAAAATGCAATAAAAACAAAAATCTGTGATATGTTAATTCACGTGAACCTTTATTTAATTGACAAAAGTACAAAGAAAAGATTTGCAATAGTTTTACTGACAAACCTAATTGTATTTTGTAAACATACACAAATTTAGAATTTGATGGCTGCAACACACTCAACAAAAGTTGGGACAGAGGCATGTTTAGCATTGTGTTACATCACCTTTCCTTTTAATAACACTTTTTAATCATTTTGGAACTGAGGATACTAATTGTAGTAGATTTGCAATTGGAAATTTTGTCCATTCTTGCTTGATATAAAGACTGCAGCTGCTCCATGGTCTCCGTTGTCTAATTCTCCTCTTCATGATGCGCCATATATTTTCAATAGGAGATAGATCTGGACTGGCAGCAGGCCAGTCAAGCACATGCACTCTGTGTCTACAAAGCCACGCTGTTGTAGCCCGTGCAGAATGTGGTCTGGCGTTGTCCTGCTGAAATAAGCATGGACGTCCTGGGAAGAGACATCGCCTTGATGGCAACATATGTCTCTCTAAAATCCTAATATACGCTTCAGAGTCAATGGTACCTTCACATGCATGCAACTCACCCATGCCGTGGGCACTGATGCACCCCCATACCATCACAGATGCTGGCTTTTGCACCTTTCGCTGATAACAATCTGGATGGTCGTTTTCATCTTTGGCATGGAGAACTCGATGCCCGTTTTTTCCAAAAACTAGCTGAAATGTGGACTCATCTGACCACAACACACGGTTTCACAGTCTTTCAGTCCATCTGAGATGAGCTCGGGCCCAGAGAACTCGCCGGCGTTTCTGCACAGAGTTGACGTATGGCTTCCTCCTTGCGTAATACAGTTTCAAGCTGCATTTCTGGATGCAGTGACGGACTGTGTTGAGTGACAATGGTTTTCTGAAGTACTCCCGAGCCCAGGTGGCTATAATTGTCACAATAGCATGACAGTTTCTTAGGCAGTGCCGCCTGAGGGCTCGAAGATCACACACATTCAACAGTGGTTTCTGGCCTTGCCTCTTACGCACTGAGATGTCTCTGAATTCTCTGAATCTTTTCACAATATTATGTACTGTAGATGTTGAAAGACCTAAATTCTCTGCAATCTTGCGTTGAGAAATGTTCCTTTTGAACTGACTAACAATTCTCTCACGAATTTTAGCACAAAGGGGTGAGCCACGACCCATCCTTGCTTGCAAAGACTGAGCCTTTGATGGACGCTACTTTTAGACCCAGTCATGATACCTCACCTGCTACCAATTAGCCTGCTTAATGTGGAGTCTTCCAAACCGGTGTTACTTGAATATTCTGTGCACTTTTCAATCTTATTTTAACTCTGTCCCAACTTTTGTTGAGTGTGTTGCAGCCATCAAATTCTAAATTTGTGTATATTTACAAAATACAATTAAGTTGGTCAGTAAAACTATTGAAAATCTTTTCTTTGTACTTTTGTCAGTTAAATAAAGGTTCACGTGAATTAACATATCACAGATTTTTGTTTTTATTGCATTTTGGAAATTATCCCAACTTTTCTGGAAATGGAGTTTGTAAATAAATAACACAAAACATTATACTTGTTCATTTATTTATTGAGAAAAATGATCCAATATCACATGTATTTATTGGAAAAAGTATGTGAACCTCTGGGGTAATGACTTCTACGAAAGCTATTTGGAGTCACATGAAGTCAGGTTGCTGACAGAGCCTGCTCTTCTCAAGAAAAATCTGTTTATGTGCACTATTCCTCAATCTGCAAAGGTCATACTAAGAGCACAATATGGAATGCTGAAGGAGGTGAAAAAGAACCCACGGGAACAACAAAAGACTTGCAGAAATATTTTGAACCTGCTGAAGTGTTTGCTCATGCATCCACTATAAGAAAATCACTGAACAAGAAAGGTGTTCATGGAAGGACACCATAGAGGAAACCACTGCTCTCGAAAAAAAAAACATTTCTGCACATCTGAAGTTTGCAAAAAACCTCCTGGATGTTCCACAATGCTTCTGAGACAATGTTCTGTAGACAGATGAGCCAAAAGTTGAACTTTCTGGCAGAAATACACACTGCTATGTTCTGAGGGAAAAAGGCACTGCACACCAACACCAAACCTCATCCTAACGGTGCAGCATGGTGGAAGGAGCATCATGGTTTGGGGCTGCTTTGCTGCCTCAGGGCCTGGACAGCTTGCAGCCGTTGAGGGAACAATGAATTCAAAATTGTATCAAAACATTTTACAGAATGTCAGAGTAGCAGTCCATCACCTGAAGCTTATTAGAAACATAGAAAACCTACAGCACAATACAGGCCCTTCAGCTCATAAAGCTGTGCCGAACATGTCCTTACCATAGAAATTGCCTAGGTTTACCCATAGCACTCTATTTTTCTAAGCTCCATGCACCTATCCAGGAGTCCCTTCAAAAACCCTATCATACCCGCCTCCACCACCGTCACTGGCAGCCCATTCCATGCACTCACCACTCTCTGTGTGATAAACTTACCCCTGACATCTCCTCTGTACCTACTTCCGAGCACCTTAAACTGTGCAATCTCATACTAGCCATTTCAGCCCTGGAAAAAAGCCTCTGACTATCTACCAGATCAATGTCTCTCATCATCTTATACACCTCTGTCAGGTCAGCTCTCATCCTCCATTGCTCCAAGGAGAAAAGGCCAAATTCACTCAACCTATTCTCATAAGGCATGCTCCCCAATCCAGGCAACACCCTTGTAAATCTCCTCTGCACTCTTTCTACGTTAATAGTTGGATAATGCAACAAGACAATGATCTGAAAGGCAAGAGTAAATGAACAACAGAATAGTGTAAAAAGAAGAAAATTTGTGTTTTGGAATGGCCGAGTCAAAGTACTGACCTTAATCCTATAGGAAGGTTGTGGAAGGACCTGAAGCAAGCAGCTCATATAAGGAAGCCCACCAATATCCCAGATTTGATACAGTTTTGTAAGGAGGAATGGCCTAATATTCCTCTAAGCCGATGTGCAGGACTGATCAACGGTTGCCAGAAATTTTGGTTGAAATTGTTGCTGCACAAAAGGGAGTCACACCAGTTACTGAAAACAAAGCATCACACAATTTTTTCAACAAATACATGTAATATTGGATCATTTTTCTCAATAAATAAATGAACAAGTATAACGTTTTTGAATTATTTATTTAATTGCTTTTTTAAATCTAGTTTTAGGACTTAAATGAAAATCTGATCATATTTTAGGTCATATTTCTGCAGAAATAGAGAAAATTCTATACGGTTCACAAGCTTTCTAGCACTGCAATACATCTTTGCCTCTGGAGACAGATAGAGCCCTGTATGGTACATTGGTGATTAAAGCTTTACATGGTTTATTTATGGGTCACTGTTACTTTTCTCAAATATCTGATGACCCCCTTCCCACCCCAAACACTACTGCTTGTCTGCAATCTCATCAGCCAGACGACAGAAAAGCCTGAAAAAATGTACAAACGATCACTATCAGGCTCAATGGCAGCTTCTATGCTGTTGTCATAAGACTTCTGAATGGACCTCTTCTATGCTAAGATGGACCTTTGACCTCTCAATACACCTCATCATGACTGGCATCATATTGTCTGCCTGTGCTACATTCTGTCTGTAACAAAACACAATATTCTGCACTCTTTTCCCATGTTATTCATTGCTTATATAAATCATTTTGAAGTATGGTCAGTAAGTTTGTGGATGACATGAAATTAGGAGAGGCTTTTGATAGTGAAAAAAAGTTCTCAGAGGGTGATCGTGATCAGTTAGGAAGGTAAGCCAAGGAAATGCAAATGGGTTTCAATTATATAATCGTGAGAAGATGCATTTTAGAAAGAAAAACCAGTCTAAGATTTATACTATGAGTGTTAGAGCACCAGGGAGTGTAATGGAACAGAGAGACCGAGGAGCACAAGCGCATTGTTCATTGAAAGTAGTGACATGGGTAAGCAGGGTCGTGAAAAATGAATTTAGTATGCTGAACGTCACCAGTCAGGTCACTGAATCAAATGTCAAATGTATAATTATTTCAAAGTTATAGAAATTTGATGGTAAGACCACACTTAGGGTTACTGTACACAGCTTTGGTCACTCTACCTTAGAAAAGATGTGGTTAACTTGAAAACAGTACAGAAAAGATTGAGAGGGATGCTGCCAAGGAGTTGAGAATTTAAGTTAAATGGAGTGGTTGGCCAGGCTAAGTCTTTATTCCTTGTAGTACAGGGGAATGAGGGGTGACCTTACAGAGGTTTATAAAATATTAAGGAATTAAGATAAGTTGGATGGTGGCAGGGTATGGGAATCCAAAACTAGAGGTTTTTCAGATTTAGAGTGAGAGAGGAAAGAATTAAATGGGAGCCGAGGGGCAGTTTTGGCATGCAGATGGTGATGAACTGCTAGTGAAAGTGGTTGCGGTAGGCATAATAGTATCATATGAATAGCACTTGGCTAGGCGCATGCGGGGACGAGGCTTAGAGGGATATGTGCTGAATGCAGGAAACTGATGCTAGTTGGTGGTCACCATGGTCAGCAAGGACTGGAAGGACTGAAGGGACTGTATCCACGCTGGATTTCTCCTTCACTCTACAACTCTACTACCTTGTTGTATGATTTGTATGGATAGCGTGTAAAACAAAGCTTTTCACTGTACTGTTGTACATATGAACAATAACAAAACCAATAACCAGGTGCCAATTTAAATTCTTACTTGATTGTTCGTGGGCATGGACTTGCAAGGTAAAACTCCCTTGGGATGTTCTTGAGATATAAATGCAAAATATTATTGAAATTATTTTGACAGTGGCTGTAATGATATTTTGACAATCTACAGACAATGTCACACAGACAATATGACATTGAAGTATGGTTATAGTTTTAAAATACGTTAGGTCTGCCTTTAGGCAGAGTCCATCATGTTCCTCTAGAAAAATGGTTCTACTTGCGGTCCACAGACCCCTGTTTAATGATATTGGTTCAGGTTTGGGAAGCCCTGCTCTAGACCATCCTGATGCAATTTACAGACAATAAATGTCTTTGAAATTTCTTTGTAGCATAGAAAACATGACAACCAATTTGTGCAGAGCAAGTTCCCACATATATATTAACACCATTCCTTTCTTCTTCCAAAAAATTTCCAAAAATTTTGGTATTTGATTATTCACAAGTTTATTTCAGCAAAGTTATATTTTTGCATAGATGTCACCTACGTGTTATAATCAAGTTAAAATCCATTATTATAAAATCTTAGTTTCTTATTCAAAGTGTCTAATATCACAAGAGTTGACTCAGCAAGATAAACCACTTCAGAAATAAGAATACTTCACTGCAATTCACAATTTGCAAATCATCAAATGTCTCTTTTGAATTGTTCCAACATTCTCAAGCCATTGAAGGTACCAACTCTGAATTGGAAAATGGTCCACTATCAAATTTACCAGAGCCGCAACTACTAATTAGTTGATTGTGAGACACAGCATGGGAATAGGTTTTTTGACCCACAGTAACCATCAACTACCCTTTTATATGAAATCCTACTCTGACCCATTTTATTCTCCCTATAATACCATTTTCATGAAGGAGAAAGGTTGAAAGTTTCCGATAGTTTTTCAGGGGAGGATAGGAGAATGAGTGGTGATCTTACAGATGTGCATAAATTACAAGGGATTTAGATAGGGTGAAAGTTCAGGGTTTTTTTAAAATCCCAGGATTGGGAAATCAAGTAATAGATTTAATAGGAAGCAGAGAAGCAATGTTTTTACGATGAGTGTGGTCAGTATATGAAGTGAGATCCTAACACCATAAGATATAAAAGCAGAATTAGGCCATTCAGCCCATTGAGTCTGCTCCACTATTCTATCATAGCTAATTTATTATCCCTCTCGACAACGTTCTCTTGCCTTCTCCCTGTAATCTTGTAACCTGTAATCCTTACGAACCAAGAACCTATCAACGTCCTCCTTAAATATGAGATGCTAGAGGAAGTGGTTGAGTCAAATACACTAGCAACATTTGAAAGGTACATGGACAGATTCAGGGATAGGAAAGTTTAAAAAAGGGATGTGGATCAAATGTGAGCATTTGGGACAAGCTTAGATAGGAATCTAGATCAAGCTTAGGAGGATGATGATGTCTAACGGTGACATCTTTGCTTGCATCTTTGGAAACAGCTCTATTTCTATCTTTAATATCTCTATTTTTCCCTTTCAGGGTTCCCTTGAAGACCCTGACCTGGAGTTACATGCTGATTTCAGTTCTTTGCGGGAATGGAACCAGCTCTCGGGGTCTTATGACTGGCTGCTATTTGATATACCAAGGATACGGCCTAGGAGACTAGCGCGCATTCAGGGTTTTGAGATTTCGTGGCTCTAGCGGTGGGCGGACTCGAGGTTGGTGCCTCAGCAGGAAGCCTGCGTGTAGTGGGAGTACACGGAGGATCGAAAGCAGCAAGCTAGCTGTTGGCTATGTGCCCAGAGACCCGAGTTCTTTCGGCACAGAGCTCGGAAAAAGCGACACAACAGTCTTTTCACCTCATAAATTAGTGAGTTGTTATGTCTCCCCTCTCACTATGAAATGGGAATACCTCTTTTTTCCTTATTAGGGGGAGAGAGAGCCTGTGGTATGTCGAATTACCGGGTGAATGGGTAGTCTTTGGGGTTCTGCAAGTCTGTGTCTTTATTGATGCTTTGCTGCACGCTAGGGTGCTTGGTGGGGGGGGGGGGCACCGATGCTTTTTTTTGCTGGTGGGGGAGGCGGGATTGTTGCTTTGCTGCTGCTTATGCGTGAAAGGGTGGAGCTGGGGGGCTTTGGGGTTCTAACATTTAACTGTCATTCATTTTTTTGGGCACTCTTCTTTTTTGTAGATGGTTGCGAAGAAAAAGAATTTCAGGATGTACATTGTATAGATTCCTCAGAAATTACATTCGAAACCATTGAAACTTTTGAAACCTTTGAACCCTGGTTGGCATGGAGTGGTTGGGTTGTAGGGACTGTCTCTGTGCAATCACTTCATGACTCCTTCTCCCCCCAGATTCTACCACTCAATTACACTCTCGGGGTGATTTACAGCAGTCTGTATCATTAGGATATGAAAGAAACTGGAAGTGGTCGCAAGGAGAATGTGAAAGTTCCACACAGATAGCACTTGATGGCAGAATTGGATCTGGATTGCAAAAACTGTGAGACACTGGCTCTCCCAGCTATGCCACAATACTCCCTTCAACTGAGTTTGAAAATTATGTTGTTCAGCCTAAGGCAAATGGTTCAGGAGGCACAGAGAATCAGAAGCTAAACAGAATTTGTTGTGGGGTCCAAAGATGATGTCTCCCACTGCTTGAGTGATCTTACTAGGGAACTCGGGAGGCTCAGTCAATTATCTTACTGAGTGACCTTACATGCCTAGTCAAGGTGTTGAGAGAGCAGAGCTGAATGTCATCGGTATTATGATGGAAATTGCTATCCTTCACCTGAAGGTGATGTTATAAGTTGTGCTACTTAAAGAAATCCTACTGGGATCACAGGCTGTGGAGTGTCTCACTGGAAATCTACCTCTGACAAGGACTGAAGTTGCCCACACAACCACTGTCTCCAACCATGAACTCCAATTTCCATCTAGCCACTCACTCAAACACCATGGAAACCGAGTCAGATCCCCCAGCCTTCCTTCTGGAATAGTACACACCCATCAACCTCTGAAGCTGAGCCCCTTCCCTAGTGATCACCAAACACCCTCATCAGACACCCATCTGATTCCTGGTTTGAAACCCCTACCAATTCCTGGCAGCCAAATGTTTATTGCACCCTGGCAAATGATTCATCCATCCAATCCTTACTCCAATATAGCTACCTATTCCAAGTTTGCCTATCCTACCTCCATACATCCTCTTACAATTTCCACCCTTGATGTCAAACTGCCTTCTGACCTCTTGGCCTGAATTATTCCCTCCATCCCCTGCACCTCTCTTCTTCAGATCCTTCTCCACTCCAAAGCACCCTGGACAGACTCAAAATGTGTTACTGCTATGGTACAGGTGGCAAAGGAAGGTTTCCTTGCCTGCCCTCTTCTGTGGCCACGTCTGCGCCCATACATCATCCACAGGAACATTGGGATTCTCCTAGAGCGGTAGGCTTGAGTGTGTAACTTGAAGCTGTTGACTATAAATTGTGTGAATCATAGAATTTTGTAGTAATGCAGTGTTATAAACACTGAATAAACTTACTTTGTCAAAGGGGGAAAGGAAAGGAAGGCATCCAGAATGTAAGGCCTCTTCAGAAGAGTATAAAGTCATGAGCTTTGTATGTTACTGCAGCCTCAGAGCCTCACACCATTCCACTGACTCACCATTCCAATAATGCAGACATCGTTCAATTCCCAAATCATTTTTTTCACCAAGAGCAGCTTTCTAGGAAGTTGCACAAAACTATGAAAACTACAGCTTTTGAGTCATATTGAGAATGTGACAAACTAAGAATGAAAGTGAATCTCTCAATAAATGGAAAACAAAACCCTGCAGATGATAGGGACCTGAAATAAAAAGAAAAATGTGGCTCTTGAGAAAGAAGTTTTACCAGTTCAGATCCAAGAATCTCTCTCCTGATCCACGTTCAAAGGGACTTTGAATTAAAACTTCAACTGGTTGTCTCTATCCACAGATGTTGCTGACCGTTGAGGGTTTTCAAAAAAGTTCTGTTTTATATTAAAGCTAATCACTCCATTACATTCTGACCTTTGCAGCTTGGCCTTCCCTTAAGAAATTTGTCATTGGGACTAATATCAATTCTTCTACTCAGTATCATGACAGTGTCCTTTGTAAATGATATACTTCCTGTTTCCACAACAATTGAATGTTACATTTTGTCAATCAGCATTACCATTTAAATGCCAGAGTTGCTGCACACTGTCATTGCCATTTAATTATACCTTGCATGATTTCTATTTTATACCTTGTTTGATTTCTATTGAGGACAGTTTCTTCGAGCCTGAAGGCTATTTATTGTAAATGTAATTTTTTAGGTACAATTCATAGTGAGCTGAGATGAAAAATGTGTGGATTTTTAATAGGTTTCTGACTATATCATAACATTCTAAAATCAGGTATTCAGCAGCCAAGTCCAGTTATGTCAGCCTGCACGGTAAAAGACTTTCAAAATTTTAGGCGAATTGGTTCTGCCTCAACTATTTGTGAACTGGTGTTCTTTAGGGTTGATTCAAAATTAACCCTGTTTTAGACTTGACACTAGCAGCTATGCATCTCACTTTCTGTAACTGTGTGAAAAACGTGTTCTTCATGGAAACCAGCTTCCCATCCACGGCCTACATTTCTTGCTGCTTCGGTGAAGCAGCGAACAGAATGAAAACCCCTTCCCATCATGCACATTCACTCTTCTCTACCCTTCCATCAGGCAGAAGATACAGTACTGAAGGCACATTCCACCAGGCTCACCGTTATGAGACTACTAAATGGTGCCCTACTAAAATAAGGTGGATTCTTGATTTCACAATCTACCTCCTCATAACTTTGGACCTTTTAACTTACCTGCATTGCACTTCCTTCATAACTGTAACACTACACATGAATGTATATTCATGCTCTTCTACTGCTGTAGCCCAACCATTTTAACGTTTAATACGTTGAGCATTCAGAAAGGCTCTTCTTCACACCACTATTGTAATGTGTAGTTATTTGAAGTACTGTCAACTCGCCTTCAATTTGAACTAACCTGGCCACTTCCCTCTAACCTTTCTCATTAACAAAGCACTTTTGGCCAAAGAACTGCTGGTCACTGGATGTTCTTTTCCTTTTTGCACCATTCTCTGTAATCTCTGGCGCCTGAAAATCCCAAATCAGCAGTTTCTGAGATACTCAAACCATCTCGTCTAGCACCAACAATAAATGTACCTGAAAATCCCAAATCAGCAGTTTCTGAGATACTCAAACCATCTCGTCTAGCACCAACAATAAATGTACATGAAAATCCCAAATCAGCAGTTTCTGAGATACTCAAACCATCTCATCTAGCACCAACAATAAATGCTACTAAGTTTATCAAAATAATTATGTCTTTTCTCTCAATTCCTCTCCAATAACTTTACACCAGTGATGTCACCATCACGACCTGCATCATTTAAGGAGGGCTTCAAAAATAAACCAGGTATGCTGATCTTCTAAAATATTAGAATAACGTTAGACCCCTCTTGTCTTCTGGATCTTCACCTGTTGCTAAGTAACTATCACTTCAAGGTCCTCTGCAATTGCTACTCTGTCTTCCCCCAAGATCCAAAATGCACCCAGTCAGACCCTGGGAGTTATTTACCTTAATGTGCGTAAAGGCTACTAATACCTCCTCCCTGATAATTCATGTGTGGTCCAAGACATAATCACTCATTTCTCTCATTTCTTTGGAATCTATCATTTCTCCACAGTAAAAACCAATGAGAAATTTTCTTTAAAGCTCTTCTTACCCATCATTTGTGGTGCTACATATCGACTACCCTGGTGATCTTTATTGTCTCCCTAACAACCCTTTTACTCTTGGGATTTTCCTCAACCCTCCCTGTCAGATCCATCCCACATTTTTTTTGCCTCCTGATGCCTTTTTTAGTGTACTGCTACAATTCTTAGAGCAACTGAGGCAATCAAAGTTCAAAGTTCAAAGCTCAAACTTCAAAGTACCATTTATTATCAGGGTACATACATGTCACCACATACAACCCTGAGATTCTTTTTCTGTGGGCATACTTAGAAAACCTATGGACCAGTAACTGTAAACTGTAAACAAACTGTGCAAATGCAGATATAAATAAATAACAATAAGTAATGAGCATGAAATAACAATATAACAACGTCCCTAATTGAGTATAGTTATCCCCTTTTGTTTGAGAGCCTGATGGTTGAGGGTAGTAACTGTTCTTGAACCTGGTGGTGTGAGTCCTGAGGCTCTTGTACCTTCTACCTGATGGCAGCAGTGAGAAAAGAGCATGGCCTGAGTGGTGAGGACCTTTGATAATGGATGTTGCTTTTTTACAGCAACATTTCATGTAGATGTGCTCAATGGTGTGAGTATTTTACCAGTGATGTACTAAGCTGAATCCATTACTTTTTGTAGGATTCACTTACTCCAAGTTGTACAAATCCAATGTATGCTTCCCTTTTTCCTGACCAGAGCATTAATATCTCTCATCATACAGTGTTAGCTAAACTTAATAGCGTTACTCTTCACCCCAGTAAGAACATGCTGCCCCTCGATGATTGATATCACACTTTTAAAAGTCTCCCGCTTTCAGGTCAAGATTCAGGATTCAAGATTGTTTATTGTCAGTTTTTAGCACGTGAGTGTAAAGGAGTGTGAAATGATTCTAATGCAGCATTAGAAAACACAATAGGCATGAAGAAAACAGTTAAAAAACAAAGAAAATCAGAATAAATATAATTATAAGAGCAATCCCATAAAACACAATGTACGAGTAACTGTTTGATACATAGGCTAATTGTATGAATATAAGGTAACACTAGGTGATGTGTATGTAGTGGTGAGGGGGGAGGGGGGGTTAATGGATGAATTTGTTGATCAGCCTGTTAGCTTAGGAAAGTGACTGCTTTTGAGTTCAGTGATCCAGTGATCCTGGAGTGGCTGTTGGGTAGCTTCTTCCCAAAGGGAGTGATACAAGCAGTCCATAAGCAGGATGGGGTGGGACCCTTCATGATATTGTTGGCCTTCCTGTATGGTCCCTGATGGTGGCAGGCTAGTTCTGCTGATGCATTGGGCAATTTTGTAGAGACTTCCCATCCACCATAGTACAGTTTCTGTACCACACAGTGATGCAGTTTTGTTAGGATGCTCTCAGCTGCGTATCTGTAGATGGTAGTGAGTACAGATATGTATGGACCAGCTCTCTTCAGCCTCCTCAGAAAGTAAAGGGCTGGCTGGTCATCCCTTCACCAGCAAGCATTCTCAGCCAATCAACCTCTGCAAGTTCCCATGTAATACCTCCAAAATGGGACTGGGGATGAATAAACAATAAGGTTAATATAATACTTGTTCAAGTTACGCTTATCATGGACTTGGTGGGTCAAATGGTCTGGTTCTGTTCTGTGTGACTCTGAAAATGCTCATTTAACAAATTCTACCCCGTCCAAGTCCTTTGCACATGTCACCAATATCAGGGAATATCAAAATCTCCCACTAATTTTATCCTATTATTCTGCAATCTCTCTTCATGTCTGTTTCGCCAATTCCCACTGACTTTTGGGTGGCCTAGAAAAAAGTCTCATCAAAGTGACCATCCTTTCTTCCACTGCTACACTAATAATCTGATGGCAAAGTGGAAGAAGCTATTTCGAAATCATTGTAATGTAGGTCTTCATGCTCCAGTACCTCCTCTCTAATGATGGTGAAATTCTTTAGTGGTGGTGAATTCTTTAATGATGGATGCCACCATTTTAAAGCACTACCTTTTTAAGATACCTAAGATGTGGAGAGGCTCACAACCGTGATAGAACAGGCTGCATCTACAACACTCCATGGCCTTTTTCAGTCCTGTGTGTTGGAGCCTCCATTCCAGGCTGTGAAGCAACCATTCAGAATACTCTGCACTGTACAACAAAAAATTATTTGCAAGCTTCTTTGGTGACTTACCAGATCTTGACAAACTCCAAATTATGTAATGCTACGAGCATGCCTTTATACCCAGAGTAGCTACTTGCTGGTAGATCTACTCCTGACAAGTGGTAGTGTTTTAAATTGAAATTGTGCCAATGCAAGGCCAGCCTTGTCCCGTGTGAGTGAAAAGGAAGATAAGTAAATCCGGGGAACCAGGAATGTCCAGGGACACTGAGGGGTTGACCAAGGGAAAAAGAGGAAGCATATGATGGATATAAAGTGGTGGAAACTGGTACTCTTCAGATTCAGAGAGCATGGTGTGGTGCCTAAACAAGTAATTAGGCCAAGAAAACAAGTAATCGAAGAATTGTTTTTAGAATATTATTTAGAAATTTTAAAATGTTGATTTTTGTTTTGTCTTGGGGGAAGGAACTCATTAGTTCTTACATTGCTTAGATTATGGGAATGCAACTACACACAACTGTGATTATTCTGCCCACTAAATCTACATGTTATTTCAAGCTGGAGGAAGTCAGAAGATCAGGCAGTATCTGTGGAAAATAATAAACAGTCAACATTTTGGGCTGAGACCCTTCATTGGGACTTGAAAAGAAGGGGGAAAACATCAGAATTAAAAAGTCAGTGGTGGGGGGGTGGGAGTTGGAAGAGGACAAGCTAAAATATGATAGGTGAAGACAGGTGGGAATCTGATAAGAGAGGAGAGTGGACCATGGGCAAATGGGAAGAAGGAGAGGGGAAGATGAGAGAGAAGAAGTGAGAGGCTAGAGTGAATAATAGAAGAAGAGGGAACAGAGAGGGGAAAAGAAAAAAGGAAGAAAGAAAAGACAATGTAACCAGAAGGAGAAATCGATGGTCATGTCATCCGGTTGGAGGCTACCTGGACAAATATGAGGCATTGCTCCTGCACCCTGAGAGCGGTCTCATTGCACAAAAGAGCAAAAGCACGGACCGACATATTGGAATGGAAATAGGAATAGAAATTAAAATGGTTGGCCACCAGGAAGATCTGCTTTTGGCGGATGGAATGGAAGTGAACGACAAAGCGGTCCCCAAATTATGTAGGGTCTCACCAATGTATAGCAGCTGCATCAGGAGCACTGGAGACAATAGACAATGCTAACAGATTCACAAGTGGATTGTTGTCTCACCTGGAAGGACTCGCTGAGGCCCTGAATGGAGGTAAGGGAGGAGGTTAATAGGCAGGAGTGACATTACTGTTGTTTGCAGAGATATGTGCCAGGAGGGAGATTAGTCAGAGGGACAAATGTACAAGGGAATCATGGAGGGAGTGATCTCCATGGAAATCTGAAAGTGGAGGTGAGTTAAAGATGTGTTTGTCAGTTGGACCTCTTTAAAAACGGTGGAGGTTGAGGAGAATGATGTTTTGGATGCAGGACCTCATGTTGTGGTAGGTGAAGGCAATAGGAACTATATCCCTGTTAAGGCAGTGGAAAGATGGAATGAGGGTAGACATTCGGGTAATAGAGATGATGCCAGTGAGGGCTGGAAGGATGGATATCTATAATGCCCTGGAAAGGAAAGCCTCTTCTTGGGAACAGATACAGCGGGGATGAAGGAACTGAGAAAAGGGAATAGCATTTTACTGAGAAGATGAAATAACATTTTAACAGCTATACCCATTCCCATTCCGATATGTCAGTCCTTGGCTCCCTCTTCTGCCATGATATGGCCACTCTCCAGGTGGAGGAGAAGCACCTAATATTCCGTCTAGGTAGCCTCCAACCTAATAACATGAACCTCGATTTCTCCTTCTGGCAAGAATTTTTCTCTCTTTCATTTTTTTCTTTTCCCTTCCTCTTTTCCTCTTCTTTAATTCTCCACCCTAGCTACTCACTTCTTCTCCTCACCTGCCTATCATCTCCCCCTGCTGCCTCTCCTTCTTCCATTTCTCTCACTGTCCACTCTTCTGTCCTATCAGATTCCTCCTTCTCCATCTCTTTGCCTTTCCCACCCACCATTTATCTATCACATTCTAGTTTTCCCTCTTTTTCACACCTACACCTTTTTATTCTGGCATCATCCCCCTTCCATTTCAGTCCTGATGAAAGGTCTCAGCCCGAAATGTCAACTGTTTATTCATTCCCATAGATATTGCCTGACTTACTGATTTCCTCCAGCATTTTGTTTGTGTTTCTCTGGATTTCCAGTATCTGCAGAATCTCTTGTGCTTATGTTATTTCAAATTGCTTTGCTTCAAAATGGCGTCCCAGGACAGCAGTAAATATAGGATATGAAGTTGACAGCCAGATCCACACTCTTTGAGCATATAAGTAAAAGAAGCCCTTCATGAATAGTATACATGGCCTGTAAAAAAAAATAAATTGGGGGGCGGGGAGGGAAGGAAGCAATGATTCATTTTCACCATAAATTTATCTACAAGACGCATATATTTTCTCATTTATACCACTGTATTTACGTTTATTAGCAAAAGAAAGCTTAATAAAAATTTTCTAATGGAAAAGATCCTTTAACATGCTTCCACAAAGCCAATAACACCTAAAGCTCTTCAAACTTACTCATTTATATGAATATGTGATGGCAATCTGCCCTTACAATTAAAAGTAACATTGCAGATAATCCAGCAAATCTGCTTAATACCCATTTGCTTCAGTACATTTTTCTGAGATAAATCCATCATTATTCACATAGCTCTCTCATGCAAATTTGGAACTGCAATAGAGCTTCAGTTTAGCATGATAAATTGTCCTTAAATCTACAAAAAAAATAATGTTGCGGATTAAAATGTATAAACATGGAAAGTAGCACTTGATTTTTGAAAGTTCAATTTACTACTTTCACTCAAAGTGCCTTCACTTTCTGAGACGGCAAAGGAGGTTTGGCAAGTCACTGAACACTCCAACAAACTTCTACACTTGTACAAAGACGAGGAAATCTGCAGAGATGGGTTACACTTGAACTACAGGGGGACCAATATCCTTTCAGGGAGGTTTGTTAATGCTACTGGGGGGGCTTTAAACTAGATTTGCGGGGCGATGGGAACCACAGTACCAGAGCTGACAGTGTGGCTGGGGTGAAAATAAGTGATGTTAAAAGTTCAAGCAAATCCACTAATAGAAAGTTTGTGAGTGGTGGTAAAAATCTTCTGAGGTGTATATATTTCAATGCTAGGAGTATTGCGGGGAAGGCAGATGAGTTGAGGGCGTGGATTGACACGTGGAATTATGACGTTGTAGCAATTAGTGAAATTTGGCTACAGGAGGGGCAGGACTGGCAGCTTAATATTCCAGGGTTCCGATGTTTCAGATGTGATCGAGGCAGAGAAATGAAAGGTGGGGGAGTGACATTGCTTGTTAGGGAAAATATTACAGCAGTGCTCAGGCAGGACAGATTAGAGGGCTTGTCTACTGAGTCCTTGTGGGTGGACCTGAGAAACAGGAAAGGTATGGCCACATTAGTGGGATTGTATTACAGACCACCCAATGGTCAAAGAGAATTGGAAGTGCAAATCTGCAGAGAGATAGCAGGCAACTGCGGGAAACATAAAGTTTTGGTGGTAGGAGATTTTAATTTTCCATATATTGATTGGGTCTCCAATACTGTTAGGGGTCTAGATGGTTTAGAGTTTGTAAAATGTGTTCAGGAAAGTTTTCTAAATCAATATATAGAGGGACCAACTAGAGGGGATGCAATATTGGATCTCCTGTTAGGAAACGAGTTAGGACAAGTGACAGAAGTCTGTGTAGGGGAGCACTTTGGTTCCAGTGATCATAACAGCATTAGTTTCAACTTGATCATGGACAAGGATAGATCTGGTCCTAGGGTTGAGGTTCTTAACTGGAAGAAGGCCAAATTTGAAGAAATGAGAAAGGATCTAAAAAGCGTGGATTGGGACAGGTTGTTCTCTAGCATGGATGTGATTGGTAGGTGGGAAGCCTTCAAAGCAGAAGTTTTGAGAGTGCAGAATTTGTATGTTCCTGTCAGGATTAAAGGCAAGGTGAATAGGAATAAGGAACCTTGGTTCTCAAGGGATATGGCAACTCTGATAAAGAAGAAGAGGGAGTTGTATGACGTGTATAGGAAGCAGGGAGTAAATAAGGTGCTTGAGGAGTATAAGAAGTGCAAGAAAATACTTAAGAAAGAAATTGGGAGAGCTAAAAGAAGACATGAGGTTGCCTTGGCAGTCAAAGTGAAGGATAATCCAAAGAGCTTTTACAGGTATATTAAGAGCAAAAGGATTGTAAGGGATAAAATTGGTCCTCTTGAAGATCAGAGTGGTCGGCTATGTGCGGAACCAAAGGAAATGGGGGAGATCTTAAATAGGTTTCTTGCGTCTGTGTTTACTAAGGAAATTGGCATGAAGACTATGGAATTAAGGGAAATAAGTAGTGAGATCATGGAAACTGTACAGATCGAAAAGGAGGAGGTCCTTGCGGTCTTGAGGAAAATTAAAGTGGGTAAATCCCCGGGACCTGACAGGGTGTTCCCTCGGACCTTGAAGGAGACTAGTGTTGAAATTGCAGGGGCCCTGGCAGAAATATTTAAAATTTTGCTGTCTACAGGTGAGGTGCCGGAGGATTGGAGAGTGACTCATGTTGTTCCATTGTTTAAAAAAGGATTGAAAAGTAATCCGGGAAATTATAGGCCAGTAAGTTTAACGTCAGTAGTAGGTAAATTATTGGAGGGAGTACTAAGAGACAGAATCTACAAGCATTTGGATAGACTGGGACTTATTAGGGAGAGTCAACATGGCTTTGTGCGTGGTAGGTCATGTTTGACCAATCTATTGGAGTTTTTCGAGGAGGTTACCAGGAAAGTGGATGAAGGGAAGGCAGTGGATATTGTCTACATGGACTTCAGTAAGGCCTTTGACAAGATCCCACATGGGAGGTTAGTTAGGAAAATTCAGTCGCTAGGTATACATGGAGAGGTGGTAAATTGGATTAGACATCGGCTCGATGGAAGAAGCCAGAGAGTGGTGGTAGAGAATTGCTTCTCTGAGTGGAGACTTGTGACTAGTGGTGTGCCACAGGGATCAGTGCTGGGTTCATTGTTATTTGTTATCTATATCAATGATCTGGATGATAATGTGGTAAATTGGATCAGCAAGTTTGCTGATGATGCAAAGATTGGAGGTGTAGTAGACAGTGAGGAAGGTTTTCAGAGCCTGCAGAGGGACTTGGACCAGCTGGAAAAATGGGCTGAAAAATGGCAGATGGAGTTTAATACTGACAAGTGTGAGGTATTGCACGTTGGAAGGACAAACCAAGGTAGAACGTACAGGGTTAACGGTAAGGCACTGAGGAGTGCAGTGGAACAGAGGGATCTGGGAATACAGAGACAAAATTTCCTAAAAGTGGTGTCACAGGTAGATAGGATTGTAAAGAGAGCTTTTGGTACATTGGCCTTTATTAATCAAAGTATTGAGTATAAGAGCTGGAATGTTATGATGAGGTTGTATAAGGCATTGGTGAGGTCGAATCTGGAGTATTGTGTTCAGTTTTGGTCACCAAATTACAGGAAGGATATAAATAAGGTTGAAAGAGTGCAGAGAAGGTTTACAAGGATGTTGCCGGGACTTGAGAAACTCAGTTACAGAGAAAGGTTGAATAGGTTGGGACTTTATTCCCTGGAGCATAGAAGAATGAGGGGAGATTTGATAGAGGTATATAAAATTATGATGGGTATAGATAGAGTGAATGCAAGCAGGCTTTTTCCACTGAGGCAAGGGGAGAGAAAAACCAGAGGACATGGGTTTAGGGTGAGGGGGAAAAAGTTTAAAGGGAATATTAGGGGGGGCTTCTTCACACAGAGAGTGGTGGGAGTATGGAATAAGCTGCCAGAGGAGGTGGTAAATGCGGTTCTTTTTTAACATTTAAGAATAAATTGGACAGATACATGGATGAGAGGTGTATGGAGGGATATGGTCCGTGTGCAGGTCAGTGGGACTAGGCAGAAAATGGTTTGGCACAGCCAAGAAGGGCCAAAAGGCCTGTTTCTGTGCTGTAGTTTCTATGGTTTCTATGGTTTCTCTGATAGAAATCCAAGCAACACACAAATCAGCAAGACGGGCCAACCTATCCACGTTCCAGGCTGAAAGCCTTCATCAGGACTGTCATCGGTCTTGATTAAGGGTTTTGGCCCAAAACCTTGACTGTTTACTTTTTTCTGCAAATGCTGTTGGGCCTGCTGAGTTTTGCCAGCATTTTGTGTGTGTTGCTCCTATATTTGTACTATTGAAAATATCCTAACTGTTCGCATCATGGTCTGCTATGGCAACTTGAATGTTCAGGAATGTAAGAAGCTGCAGAGAGCATTGGACTCAGCCCAATACATCAGGGATACTTCCAAAACCACCACCAATAGTGTCAACGTGTCATGCTGCCTCAAGAAGGCTGCATTCCCCATCAAAGATCCCTATACCATCTTCTCACAACTACTATTGGGCAGTACAGACTGAAGTCCCACACCAGGAGATTTACAAGGATGTTTCCTGGATTGGGGAGCATGCCTTATGAGAATAGGTTGAGTGAGCTCCCTCGTTTCTCCTTGGAGCGACGGAGGATGGGAGGTGACTTGATAGAGGTGTACAAGGTAATGAGAGGCATTGATCATGTGGATAGTCAGAGGCTTTTCCCCAGGGCTGAAGTGGCTAGCTTGAGAGGGCATAGTTTCAATGTGCTTGGAAGTAGGTACAGAGGAGATGTCAGGGGTAGGTTTTTTATGCAGAGTGGTGAGTGTGTGGAATGTGCTGCCAATGGCGATGGTGGAGGTGAAAACGAAAGGGTCTTTTAAGAGGCTCCTGGATGACTACATGGGGCATAGAAAAATAGAGGGCTATGAGTAAAGCCTAGGTAGCTCTAAAGTAGGGACATGTTCAGCACAGCTTTGTGGGCCGAAGGGCCTGTACTGTGCTGTAGGTTTTCTACGTTTCTATGTTTCTACCAGCAGATTCAACAACAACTGTTTCCTTTGACTCTTGAACCAACCAGCACAACCTTAATCACAGCCTCAATACAGGTACACTATAATAACTTTGATCATATTGCACTACAATGATCTTTCTTGTATAAATTATGTATAATTTATATACACTGTGTATTTTGCTTTTGTGAATGCTACTGATATGATACCATGTTCCTCTAAACTTTTCACTTGCAGCCAAATTGCAGTGTGTATACATGTACATGGCATATGACAATAAACTCAATTTCGGCTTACACTTTGCGAGAAGACAATTGGATCTTTGGGATAGATGCCTTTATTCACAAGGTTTGGTTTGCTGCTAAAAACAATAGTTAATATTAAAGCCAAGCAGTAATTCAAATTTCAGGCACCATTATTTTGACAAGATTGCCATCTAGTTGACTGACAGCTGTTTGGAAGTACACTGTTGTTTACCCAGTCATTAGTCTAGCTACTTATCAAAAGACACCATCAGGAAGGTCTCAAAGCTCTACGCTTCTTTTTGGATTCCAGACCTAATCAGTTCCCCTCTACCACCACTCTGCTCCGTCTAGCAAACCCCATCAGGAAGGTCTCAAAGCTCTACGCTTCTTTTTGGATTCCAGACCTAATCAGTTCCCCTCTACCACCACTTTGCTCCGTCTAGCAAGCCCCATCAGGAAGGTCTCAAAGCTCTATGCTTCTTTTTGGATTCCAGACCTAATCAGTTCCCCTCTACCACCACTCTGCTCCGTCTAGCGGAATTAGTCCTTACTCTTAATAATTTCTCCTTTGGCTCCTCCCACTTCCTCCAAACTAAAGGTGTAGCTATGGGCACCCGTATGGGTCCTAGCTATGCCTGCTTTTTTGTTGGGTTTGTGGAACAATCTATGTTCCGTGCCTATTCTGGTATCTGTCCCCCACTTTTCCTTTGCTACATCGATGACTGCATTGGCGCTGCTTCCTGCACGCATGCAGTGCTCATTGACTTTATTAACTTTGCCTCCAACTTTCACCCTGCCCTCAAGTTTACCTGGTCCATTTCCGACACCTCCCTCCCCTTTCTAGATCTTTCTGTCTCTGTCTCTGGAGACAGCTTATCCACTGATGTCTACTATAAGCCTACTGACTCTCACAGCTATCTGGACTATTCCTCTTCTCACCCTGTCTCTTGCAAAAACGCCATCCCCTTCTCGCAATTCCTCCGTCTCCGCCGCATCTGCTCTCAAGATGGGGCTTTTCATTCTAGGACGAGGGAGATGTCTTCATTTTTTAAAGAAAGGGGCTTCCCTTCCTCCGCTATCAACTCTGCTCTTAAACGCATCTCCCCCATTTCACGTACATCTGCTCTCACTCCATCCTCCCGCCACCCCACTAGGAATAGGGTTCCCCTGGTCCTCACGTACCACCCCACCAGCCTCCAGGTCCAACATATTATTCTCCGTAACTTCCGCCACCTCCAATGGGATCCCACCACTAAGCACATCTTTCCCTCCCCGCCTCTCTCTCCATTCCGCAGGGATCGCTCCCTACACAACTCCCTTGTCCATTCGTCCCCCCCATCCCTCCCCAC
Organism: Mobula birostris; assembly: GCF_030028105.1. Taxonomy (NCBI): domain Eukaryota; kingdom Metazoa; phylum Chordata; class Chondrichthyes; order Myliobatiformes; family Myliobatidae; genus Mobula; species Mobula birostris. The sequence continues at coordinate 18,830,830 of NC_092371.1, read as the reverse complement.
TGATCTCCCTCCTGGCACTTATCCGTGTAAGCGGAACAAGTGCTACACATGCCCTTACACTTCCTCCCTTACCACCATTCAGGGCCCCAAACAGCCCTTCCAGGTGAGGCAACACTTCACCTGTGAGTCGACTGGGGTGATATACTGCGTCCGGTGCTCCCGATGTGGCCTTTTATATATTGGCGAGACCCGACGCAGACTGGGAGACTGGGAGCTTTGCTGAACATCTACGCTCTGTCCGCCAGAGAAAGCAGGATCTCCCAGTGGCCACACATTTTAATTCCACATCCCATTCCCATTCTGAAATGTCTATCCATGGCCTCCTCTACTGTAAAGATGAAGCCACACTCAGGTTGGAGGAACACCTTATATTCTGTCTGGGTAGCCTCCAACCTGATGGCATGAACATCGACTTCTCTAACTTCCGCTAGGTCCCACCTCCCCCTCGTACCCCATCTGTTACTTATTTTTATGCACACATTCTTTCTCTCACTCTCCTTTTTCTCCCTCTGTCCCTCTGAATATACCTCTTGCCCATCCTCTGGGTCCCCCCCTCCGTCTTTCTTCCCAGACCTCCTGTCCTATGATCCTTTCGTATCCCCTTTTGCCAATCACCTGTCCAGCTCTTGGCTCCATCCCTCCCCTTCCTGTCTTCTCCTATCATTTTGGATCTCCCCCTCCCCCTTCAACTTTCAAATCCCTTACTCACTCTTCCTTCAGTTAGTCCTGACGAAGGGTCTCGGCCTGAAACATCGACTGCACCTCTTCCTACAGATGCTGCCTGGTCTGCTGCGTTCACCAGCAACTTTGATGTGTGTTGCTTGAATTTCCAGCATCTGCATAATTCCTGTTGTTTTACTTATCAAAAGAATCCACATTTTGCTGACAAAACTGATTATTGACATAAATGCCTAGCGGAAATGGACCTCTATTGGCTGCATTGGCTATTTCCAGTCAAGATGGCACCAAACTGTGATCTCTGCCTTAGTCATTGCTAGGACTTAGTTGTTTTTCAAATCCATACAGACAGAGACAGAGAAAAGAGTTAGGGGTCAGGTTAGGGTTTAGCGACAGTGATATGAGGAATCAGAGATCAGGCCAGAATCTAAGCCTCCTCTCTGCAATTGAAAACCAGAGATGTGGATGTGTGACAAAGGACATCTGTGGTCAGATGTTGGCCTGGTAGACCAGTGTGAGCGAGATCTGGTGCCCCTCCAGGTTAGTGAGTTAGCAGAATCTGGGATCGGAGCTCTGTGCAGGCAAGAGGTAGGGGCACCGGTGAACTGCTGTGTGCACAAGTCAGTCAGACTAGTGTTCAAGGCCTAGTGTTTGGAGTCCTGTTATCAGTGAGTTCAGCGTTTGAGATCCCGAGTTTAGGGTCCTCCAGGGTCCTCAATGAGTCCTGGTGTCAATGTCAAAGACTGAAACCTACCGGTTCATTGGTGGTCCAGAGGTCAAGTCCCCATGGCCAAAGAATTGGACTGTGAGCCTGCGAGTCCACTGGGGAAATCAAACGCCCAGTGTGTGTGAGTCTACAAGTTCACTGGAGGCTGGAGGCTCCGAGACTGCCTGTCCTGGGGTTGTGTGTGCATGGGTGGGCAGGGTGGGTAGATGGATAGGGTTGCGTGTGCATGGGTGGGCAGGGTGGGTAGCTGGATAGGGTTGCGTGTGCATGGGTGGGCAGGGTGGGTAGATGGATAGGGTTGCGTGTGCATGGGTGGGCAGGATGGGTAGCTGGATAGGGTTATGTGTGTATGGGTGGCCAGGTGGATGAGAGGGAAGGAAGGGACTTACTTTCCCGTTGTTGTTTTGCTGCAGTTGTTATATTGTTGTTGCTATTTGTGTGTTTGGCAAATGTGGTGAGCATGTGATGTAGGTGCAGGGATGTGAGGTTACACTTGTTGGCTGTTCCCCAGCACATCCTTAGGTTGTGCTGGTTGCCAATGAAAATGATACATTTCACTGTTATGTTTTGAAGTACATGTGATAAATAAATGAATCTGAATCTGAATCTAAATCTGTAACAGAATCTTACCTTCAAAATGCATCATATCTGATGAAGGATGAAAAGGGAAGCATACCTAACATGTTGTTAGAAGGTCAGTGCCATGACCTCGCACTTGATTATGTTCCAGGAGAAAACAAGATTGGTTTGAATATTTTGAGAATTGTCTCCACTGTTAATATTCATCTTGCAGGGCAGGCACCAGACACAGTTCCCTTGACAACAGAAAAATTTCCCAAGAAGCTCAAAGAGATGAGGGAAAAACTAGAGTGCTTCACAAGAATTTAAAATGGAAGAGGTCAGATTCTTGCTAAAGAGGATGATCTCACAAAACATATTCAAATCGAGGGATGAGGAGAATGCTCTGGGCTTTGAGGCAGCTCAACATGACCTTACTGATTTTGCTGAAGGCAATGCCGAAGGTGGATATAATCTCAAATACCTTCCCTGCAACTAGCCTGTTGGGATTTTATCAGCTTCTATGAGATCCCCTCTTATTCTTCTAAACTTGAACAAATATAAACCTAATCAGATCAATCTCTCTTCATACATCAGAAACACCCTGTCAACATCACTCTGTACAGAAATCTCAGAACTTTATAAATTTCAGATCCCATTTCACTCATCTTAACCTCTGCGGATGTAAAACTAGACTCTTCAGCTTTTCCCATAAGACAACCTGCATGTGGCATATCTTGCACAGAAACAGGAATCGAACTCAATCCACAATATCAACCTGGTTTGTAAATACCTAACTAAATAAGTATGTGGATAGGTAGGGCATGATTGGGGATAGTACACATTGTTTTGCAGATGGTAGGGCAGTCTAACAAATCTTGTAGAGTTTTTTTGAAGAGGTTAACAAGAAGGATGATGAAGGGACGATGGTAGATGTTGTCCACATGGAATTTAGTAAGGCCCTCGACAAAGTCCCACATGGTTGGTTAAGTCACTTGGCATTCAAGATGCCAGTTAGATTCAGCATTGGCTTATAAAGAGGAGAAAGAGTGTGGCAGTAAATGTTTGTTGCTCTGACAGGAGATCTGTGATTTGTCATAAACAAAAGCATTTCTGCAGATGCTGGAAATCCAAGCAACATGCACAATATGCTGGAGGAACTCAGCAGGCCAGGCAGCATCTAAGGAAAAGAGTAAACAGTGAACGTTTCGGGCTGAGACCCTTCATAAAGATGCTATGGGACCCTATAATTAGGAGAGCAATTCTAAGTAAAACCTTTTCTGTTCCATCTCCTCTCTCTGAAGTATCCTCAACCAGAACATCAGCACTTCTACTCAAACATAGCACTTACACCTGAAACAATGATGTCCTAAAAATGGCTATTCTAGAGACTGCTTCCTTTTTATACCTAGAAATAGCTAATTTAAGAAAACTGCAGTGCCCTCCTCTCTGATGTTCTAGCTGCTGAAATTGGTAACTAAAGCTTACCACTAAAAAACACCTTTTGCAAAGCCACTTACTTCTCCCCCAACCCTCAATGAACTGTTTTCTATGCATTTCTATTTCAAAGGTTTCAAAGATACATTTAATGTCAGAGAAATGAATACAATATACATCCTGAAATGCTTTTTCTTTGCAACCATCCACAAAAACAGAATGGATGACAGTTAAATGTTAGAACACCAAAGTACTCCCCCTCACCCCGCTCCCATCACTCTCGCGCGTAAGCAGCAGCAAGCAACAATCCCCCCTCCCCCCACCGGCAAAAAAAAGCATCAGCACCCATCACCAAGCACTCAAGCATGAGCAAAGCAACAGCAAAGACACAGACTTGCAGTTACCCCAAAGACGACTTTGTTCGCAAGGCATTCAACATACCACAGGTTTTCCCTCTCCCTAATAAGGAAGAAAGAAACATCTCCATTTCACAGCGTGAGAGGAGACATAACAAACAACTCACTGGTTTACAATGTTAAAAGTCTTTTAACAAAGTCGCTTTTTCCAAGCACTTTCCCCAAAGATCGCAGGTCTCTGGGCACACAGCCTTAGATCATCCATCTCCCCACGACACACCAGTCTTCTGCTCGGACAATGACCTCCGATCCTCCTGTCTTCAGAGACATGAAAACTCAGTCCTCCGAAGGCAAGCGGAGCTCTTAGGCCGAGCACTTGTCATGCCGAGCAACGGCCAATTATGAAACCCCGAGAGTGGGCCCCAATCCCACAGAGATTCATAGCCAGTGTATAACTCCAGGTCAGGGTCTTCAAAAGAACCCTGAAAAGGAAAAATAGAGATGTTAAAGATGTTAAGAGCTGTTTCAGAAGATGCAAGTAAAGGAGTCTCCATTATGCGTCATTAACCTTCCTAAGCTTTGCCTTACACATTGTCCTTCAATAATACACATAGATTTGAAGATGTGGTCTCATCAATGCCCAATGTAACAATATCTTCTATTCCAAAAGACCATAATGCATATCAGCAGACTTAGACTATTTGTCCTATCGCGTCTGTTCCACGATTCCATCATGACTGATTTATTATCCATCTCGCCCTCATTTTCCTGCTTTCTCTCCATAACACTTGATGCCCTGACTAACCATGAATCCATCAACCTCTGCAAAAAGCATACTCAACAACATTACTTCCACAGCAATCCATGGCAATGAATTCCACAAATTCACCATGTTCTGGCTAAAGAAATTCCTTCTCATTTCTGTTCTAAATGAATGTCCAAATATTCTGAGGCTGTACCCGTTGGTCCTATACTCACCCACTATAGGAAACATCCTCTTCACATCCACTCTATCTAGATTTTTTTATATTTGGTCAGTTTCAATGGGATTCCCCCTCATTCTTCTAAACTCCAGTGAGTACAGCCCCAGAGCTAGCAAACTCCCCTCATACATAGAGTTATAGAGACTCTGGTCCCACCCAACCTCAGTGGAAAAAAGCATTTACCCGAACTATTATCCTTTTATTCCTGGAATCATTCTTCCTCTGGACCCTTTCCAATGCCATCACATCTTTTCTTAGATAGGGGGCCGAAAACTGCTCACAATACACCAAGTATGGTCTTATAAAGCCTCAGCATCATATCTTTGCTCTTATATTCTAGTCTTCTTGAAATGACTGAAGAAAAAAAATGGCATCCTGTTTGATATTATTGGCTAGCCTATCTTTATATTTCAGCTTTCTTCTAACTATGGTTTTATTAGTTGCCTTCTGTTGGGTTTTAAATGTTTCCCAATCCTCTAACCTCACACTAATTTTTGCTATATTATGTTCCCTCTCTTCTCCTTTTATGTTGTCTTGGACTTCCTCTTGTCAGCCACGTTTGCATCACCTTTTAGAATACTTCTTTATCTTTGGGATATGCCTTTTGAATTGTTCCCAGAAACTCCAGCCATTGTTCTTCTGCTGTCATCCCTGCTGATATCTCCTCCCAATAATCTTTGGCCAGCTCCACTTCCATGCCTCTGCAATGCCCTTTACTCCACTGTAATACAATCTTATTTCATACTCTCCCTCTAAAACTGCAGGGTGAATTCTATCATATTATGATCACTGTATCCTAAGGGTTCCTTTATTTTAATCTCCCTCATCAAATCTGGTACATTACATGATACCCAATTCAGAACTGCCTTTCCCCTTGTGGGCTCAATCTCAAGCTACCTCTAAAAAGCCATCTTGTAAGCATTCTACAAATTCCCTCTCTTGGGATCCAGCATCAATCTGATTTTCCTAACCTACTTGCTTATTGAAATTCCCCATGACTGTTGTAACATTGCCCCTATTACATCCCTTTTCTATTTCCCAAGGACATTTATATCTCACATCCTGGCTATGGCTCAAGAGACTGCATATAACTCCCATCAGGTACATTATACCCTTATAGTTTCTTAATTCCATACATAAGAATTCTATGTCTCTGATCTTATATCAGCTCCTAAGGATTTGATGTCAATTTTTACCAACTGAGCTATCCCACGCTTTATGCTTAACCTGCCCATCCTTTTGATACAATGTGTATCCTTTTGATACAATGTGTATCCTTTGATGTTCAGCTCCCAACTCTGATCTTCTTTCAGCCATGACTCAGAGATGCCCACAATGTGCCAATTTCTACCTGCAGCATCAGTTCATCTACCTTCTCTATACTGAGTGCATTCAAATATAACACCTTCAGTCAGTTATTTGTCCCCTTTGTGATTTTGCTCCCATGTTATTTTTCAGCTCATCCCACTGGTTGCAATTTTACACTATCATCTGCCTCTCCTCCCAAAAGACCATAAGGCAGAAGAGCAGAATAAGGCCATTCAGCCCATTGAATCTACTCCTCAATTCCATCATGGCTGACTTATTATCATTCTCAACCTCATTCTTCTGCCTTCTCCCCATTACTTTTGATGCCCCGACTAATCAAGAATCTATCAAAATTCAAAGCAAACTTATTATTTAAGTACATACAGCATATGTCACTATATGCAATGATGAGATTTGTTTTCTTGCCGGCATACACAGTAAATCCAAGAAACATAATAGAATCAATGAAGGTCCGCACCTAACAGGATGGAGAAACAACCCTTTGGCCCACAAAGCTGTGCCGAACATATCCTTACCTTAGAACTACCTAGGCTTCCACATAGCCCTCTATTTTACTAAGCTCCATGTATCCATCCAGGAGTCTCTTAAAAGACCCTATCGTTTCCACCTCCATCGCCGCCGCCAGCAGCCCATTCCACGCACTCACCACTCTCTGCATAAAAAAAACTTACCCCTGACATCTCCTCTGTACCTACTTCCAAGCACCTTAAAACTGTGCCCTCTCATGCTAGCCATTTCAGCCCTGGGAAAAAGCCTCTGACTAACCACACAATCAATGCCTCTCATTATCTTGTACACCTCTATCAGGTCACCTCTCATCCTCCATCGCTTCAAGGAGAAAAGGCCGAGTTCACTCAACCTATTCTCATAAGGCATGCTCCCCAATCCAGGCAGCATCCTTGTAAACACGAGGAATTGTGCAGATGCTGGAAATTCAAGCAACACACATCAAGGTCGCTGGTGAATGCAGCAGACCAGGCAGCATCTCTAGGAAGAGGTACAGTTGACGCTTTGGGCCGAGACCCTTCATCCTGAGTGGGGTCTGACCAGGGTCCTATATAGCTGCAACATTATCTCTCAGCTTTTAAATTCAATCCCACGATTGATGAAGACCAATGCACCGTATGCCTCCTTAACCACAGAGTCAACCTGTGTAGCAGCTTTGAGTGCCCTATGGACTCAGACCCCAAGATCCCTCTGATCCTCCACACTGACAACAGTCTTGCCATTAATGCTGTATTCTGCCATCATATTTGACCTACCAAAATGAACCACCTCACACTTACCTGGGTTGAACTCCACCTGTGAAATAATATTAATTAGTACATACAATAAGTAATAAATATCAAGGTTATGAGTCTCTGAAAGTGAGTCCATAGGATAAGGGAACATCTCAGTGACAGGGCAAGTGAAGAGGAGTGTAGCTATCTCCTTTAACTCAACAGACTGATGGTTGAAGGGTAATGACTGTCCCTGAACCTGGTGGTGTGGGTCCTGGGGCTTCTCTACCTTCTTCAGATTGCAGTTCTCATGGTTCATCGTCGGATTCTCATCGGGGAAGACACTAAGTGATTTTATGGGGACACACTCATCTAGGACTGTTTTGATTAAGTCCGTGAAAGCCGTTGCATATAAATTCAGATGCTCTGATGAATCCTTGAACACAGCTCCCTCCACCGTAATCCTGTAGCCGCAACCACTTTTTTGTTGTCATTATCTGCAGAGCCTTGCTCTTTGAGCATCGCCTGTAGAAATGAAATTGAAGGCATTACTTATCATAGTGTAGCAGCAGTCAGATATGTTGGGCGCCTAGTGTTGCAGGTGCTGATGATAATTGGGCAGGGATTTTTTCAAACAGGCCTGATTGAAGTCCCCAAATATGATCAACCACTGCTTTTGATATCCTTGATGACTTGCCTTCAAAAACTATCTATTGCAATGAATTTCATAGATTCACTACCCTCTGGCTAAAGAAATACCTTCTCTGTACCTGTTCTAAATGTCTGAGCTCACTGGTCCTAGACTCACCCACTATAAAATACATCTACCTCACATCCACTCTACTTAGACCGCTCAGTATTGGATTGATTCCACTGAGATCCCCACTCATTTTTCTAAACTCCAGTGAATACAGGTCCAGAGCCATCAAACACTCCTTATACAGTATGTTAACCCTTTCATTCCTTGAACCATTCTTGTGAACCTCCTCTGGACTCTCTACAATACTGCACATCTTGACTTAGATAGGAAGCCTAAAACTGCTCACAATACCCCAATTGCAGTTTGACCAATGCCTTATAATTCCTCAGTATTATATCCTTGCTCATATATTCAAGTCCTCTCGAAATGAATGCTAACATTGCATTTAACTTCCTTACCACCGAATCAACTGGTAAATAATCTTTCAGTAATCCTGCACAAGCCCCTTTGCAACTCTAATTTTTGAATTTTCTCCCCATTTAAAACTATTTTATGCCTTAATTCCCTCTACCAAAAGGCATGACATATACTTCCCTACAGAATATTCCAACTGCTCTGTCTATGCCCATTCTCCCAATTTGTCTAAGTGCTCTGTGGACTCCCTGCTTCCTCAACACTACCTACCTTCATTACTTCCAGAACCTTGACTACAAATCTATCCACTCCATTGTTCAAATCATGGACATACAATGTGAAAAGAAATAGTTACAACACCAACCCCTTTGGAAAACCACGAACCAATCAGAAAAAGCCACCTTTATTCCCAGGTTTTGCTTCCTTACAGTTAGCCAGTGTTCTATTCATACTAATATCTTTACTGTAGTAACATGGACTCTTATCTTGTTAAGAGCCTCATGTGCTGCACCTTGTCAAAGGCCTTCTGAAAATCCAAGTAAACAACATCCATTGACTCTCCTTTGTCTATCTTGTCTGTTATTTCCTCAAAGAATTCCAACAGATTTGTCAGGCAAGATCTGCCCTTAAGGAAACCATGCTGACTTTGGCCTATTTTATCACGTGTTTCTAAGTGCCCTGAAATATCATCCTGGTTAATATCAGGATAAATGGAAGTCAGGATAAATGCCCTATAATTTCCTCTTTTCTGCCTTACTCCCTTCTTAAAGAGTGAGGTGACATTTGCAATTTTCCAGACGTTTAGTAGTCCAGGTAATTGTGTATTTAATATTTCAATGATATTTGAGTAATTTTGTATATAAATTGTCTGATTAAGCGTTCTTGTTTGTCTAAATTATTTATTATGGTTAATATGTAAAAATGCATTAACTACATATGTCATCACACTACCATGTGATACATATGGGAGTCCTTGTGTAGGATCCCCACTTATAGTAAAGATTCTGTACCTTCCTTTAAGCAGTTTAATGTTTAGAAGTTACAAAACTTAACATTGGTGACGAGGTACTTTTAAAACGAACCCTTCACGGCTATTGATCTGTTAAAGAAGAGCGAAACATTCGATTTAATGTTTAGTGTTTTTGAGCATGTTGTACAAAAGACAGCCCTCTAATGTTATGTCTCTTTTTTTTTTTGCTTATTTCATTTTTACATATGTCTGAGCTGGTACGTTCTTGTTGATTTTGTTGTTTTTTTTTTTGAAAATTTTGAAAATGAAGTATTTTTAGAAAATCGTAGAGTAATGCCGAGTAAAAGATAGAATCTAGCTCATGCAGCAAGACAGTTGAGTTTAACAAGGGCAGCCAACACGTTCTTCAAAAGGGAAGACATACTGGAGTTTAAGAAAAGCTCATAAACAGAAGAATTCAGGGTTCATAAAGAGTGAAGGTGATAGTAATCATAAAAAAACAGAAATATCTGGCTATATCAGAAAAATTAACAAGTTTGATTACAAACAACAGGAATTCTGCAGATGCTGGAAATTCAAGCAACACACATCAAAGTTTGATTACAAAACGGATGATTAGCTCATGTATACTGAACTATTGGAACAGTATTTTAAAGCAAATGAAATAACCAACAATAAGTGAGTGCCAATTTTACTGAGTATATTGGGTTTAAAGGCATACAGTTTCCTTTGAAGCTTGACTGTTCCAATCAAACCTGCAGAAATAAGTTTTGCTGATATTGTCAAAGTGATGCAGGAGCATTTACAACCTAAGTCATTGTTGATTACAGAATGCTTTAAGTTTCATAAATGGAATCAAAAAGAAGAGGATCCATTTTAGCGTATGTGGCTGGATTGAAGAGATTGTCTGAGCATTCTCAGCTTGGTAATAGATTTAATGATACAGTGAGAGATTGTTTAGTTTTTGGGATCTAAAAAAAAATTCAAAAATAGCTCCTAATTGAAACACAGCTTATATTGAAGTGAGCAGTGGAAATCGCTGTTTCAATGGAAACCACAGACAGACAATTGAGTTGCAGTCAGGAAGGAAAGTGAACGTGAACAAAATTACAGCACCTAAACAGAAATTGGCCTGGCCAACCAGTTATCGTTGTGACAGGGGCTCATATACACCAAGCAAATTTAAAGGTTTAAAAGTGAAACTTGCAGAAGATGCAGCAGTGTAAGTCAATTACCCAAGAGCACGTCAGACAGACAAAAATAAATGGACTGCACAAAGAATGCAAAAACATAAAGCTTCAAGTTGCAGTTTCAAAAAGAGCACTAATCTACACACTGTTGATGAAAAATGTGATAATGATGAGAGTGATACAGGACTGTGTAGCCTTGAAATTAACATGTGAAAATTAACAGTAGACAAGCAATATGGCTTACATCAGAAGTGAACAGCAAATTAATTAAAATGGAATTGGACACCAGAACAGCTGTTTCAGTCATTCCACAAAATGAGATTGAGCAACATTTCAAAGATACTAAACTGAAGCCTGCAGATATCCAGCTAAGAACCTATACTGGAGAAAAGATAATGCCTGTGGGAATGACATCCATACCATGAAATACAACAACCAACAAGACGCGTTGAGCTTTTGTGTGGTAAAAACAGTAGGACCAGCATGGGGGGTGCGGGGGGAGGATGATTGGCTGAGACAATGACAACTTGATTGGAGATCCATTCACCATTTGCATGCCTCGTCCTCTGCAATGAAGTCACCTGAAAGTGAATTAAGAAAGTTACTGGATGATGCCATAACTGTCTCCATGCCAAACGTTGCTCAACAGAGGACAAGCAGGTGCTGGTGCAAACCTCTGTGCCTCTGGTTGGAAAGCATATTGGACCAAAAATGGAACATGCTGTTCATAGCAAGCGTGACATTGACAAAACCAGTAGTCCGACTGCAACAGTTTCAATAGGTAATATATCTGAGAAAGTTTCTGATATGTTAATTTGGCAGTTACTTGTGAAATGTGGCTTGGTTTTAAGCTGACAAAGAGTACATGGAGTTCAGTATGACACTTGACAAGGTCCCGCATGGGAGGCTGGTCAGGAAGATTCAGTCACTTGGCATTCAGGATGAAGTAATAAATTGGGTTAGACATTGGCTTTGTGGGAGAAGCCAGGGAGCGGTAGTAGAGGGTTGCCTGTCTGACTGGAGGCCTGTGAGCAATGGTGTGCCACAGGGATTGGTGCTGGGACCTTTGCTGTTTTTCATCCATATCAATCATCTGTATGATACCGTGGTTAACTGGATCAGCAAATTTGTGATAGATAAACGGAGTGACAGACAGTCAGAATTAATGAGCGAGTTTGAAGGAGCACAGGTGTCAGAGAGTAAGAGGAAGTTAGTGAGAAATTGAGAGCAGTGCTCAAGTGTAAGGTACATTTGATCTAGATTCCTGAGTTTCGATGTGCAGCCTACTTATCTCACAATGAAATTAATGGGGCAGTTTTCTCAGTTCACAAACCTTGCCTTAACAAAATGTCTGTGCAAACTGTGACATTTTTGATCAATAAGAGATACCCATACTAGAGTAAGCATCCATAAAAAGTGTTTTGTAAGATATAACATGATAAAAAATTCAAAGATTCAGAGATTCGTTGATTATTAAAGTATACAACTCTGAAATTTTTTTCCAGCTAGCCGTAAAACCAAGAATGAAAAGAAACACAACATGATCATCAACCACAAAATCCCTCCTCTCCACACAACAAAAAAATACAAAGCAGAACAGGCACACCAACCCCCAAATTTCCCTCCCCTAAAAACACAAAAAAGGAAAGATTGGGCAAAAAACACAGAACATACAAAAAAAAAACAAGACTGAAAAAAGTCCACAGTCAAAGCCCACATTCAAAACACAGAAAACCTAGGCATCATTCTCCCACTCCGTAACCGATCAATCTCACCAGCGATAAAAGGCTGTTGGCCCTGTCCATGTAGAACAATCCCCCATGATAAATTTAAAGAAAAAGTAAATAAAAATCAGTCTTGAGGTTGAACAGAATCTTTCTTTTGGCCACTGTCTTACCAAGGCAATAGTGAAAATGAGGAGATGTAAATTTGAGGGGAGAAGTGGGATTTTGAATGTCTGAACACATGGCCACTAATTGCAGATGCATAGTGCCTATGAAAAAAAATTCAACACCCTTGGAAGTTTTCATGTTTTATTGCTTTACAATGTTGAATCACGGTGGATTTAATTAGCCTTTTTTTGACACTGACCAACAGAAAAAGACTCTTTCATATCAAAGTGAAAACAGATCTCTAGAAAGTGATCTAAATTAATTACAAATATAAAACACAAAACAATGACTGCATAAGTATTCACCCCCTTTAATTTGACACACTAAATCATTACTGGTGCAGCCAATTGGTTTTAGACGTCATATAATTATTAAAATAGAGATCACCATGAGCAGTCAAAGTGTTTCAATTGATTATAGTAAATATACACCTGTATCTAGAAGGTCCAAATGCTGGCAAGTCAGTATTCTGGCAAAACTACACCATGAAGACAAAAAAACACTCCAGGCAACTGGGCGAAAAAGTTTATGAAAAGTGCAAGACACGAGATAGATAGAAGAAAATTTCTGAGTCACAGAATATCTTTTGGAGTACAGTTAAGTCAATCATCAAGAAATGGAAAGAATATGGCACAGCTGTAAATCTGCCTGGAGCAGGCCGTCCTCAAAAACTGAGCGACTGTGCAAGAAGGGGACTGTGAAGGAGGCCATCAAGAGACCGATGACAACTCTGGAAGAGTTACAAGCTTCAATGGCGGCGAAGGGAGAGACTGCACATGCAACAACTGTTGCTGGGGTACTTCAACAGCCGTAGTTTTATGGGAGAGTGGCAAAGAGAAAACCACTGTTAAATAAAAACTCACATGAAATCTCCAGTGGGAGACTCTGGAGTCAGCTGGAAGAATGTTCTATGGTCTGACGAAACAAAAATTGAGATTTTTGTTCATCAGACTAAATGTTATATTTGGCGCAAGCTAAATACTGCACATCATTATCCCTACCACGAAGCATGGTGGTGGCTGTATCATGCTGTGGGGATGCTTCACTGCAGCAGGCTATGAAAGGCATGTGAACGTAGAGGGTAAAATATATGCAGCAAATTACAGGGAAGTCCCAGAGGAAAACCTGATGAAGTCTGTAAGAGAACTGCAACTTGGGAGATTTGCTTTCCAGCAGGACAAGGAAACCAAGCATAAAGCCAAAGTTCCACAGGAATGGCAAAAAAAAACAACAAAGTTAGTGTCCTGGAGTGGCTAAGTTAGAGACCAGATCTCAATCCAATTGAGAATTTGTGGCTAGACTTGAAAAGGGCTGTTCAGTCACGACCCCCATGCATTCTGGCAAAGCTTGAGCAGTTTTGTAAAGAAAAATGGGGAAAATTAAAGTGTCCAAATGTGCAAAGCTGAAAGAGACCTCTTTACAGAGACTCAAGGCTATAATTGCTGCCAAAGATGTACCTACAAAATACTGACTTGAAGGGGATGAATACTCATGGAATCAATTATTTGTTTTATATTTATAATTAATATAGATCATTTTGTAGAGATCTGTTTTCACTTTGATACAAAAGAGTCTTTTTCTGTTGATCAGTGTCAAAAAAGCCAAATTAAATCCATCGTGATTCAACTTTTGTAAAACAATACAACATGAAATCTCCAAGGGGGGGCGTGAATACTTTTTATAGGCATGGTATAGGAAGAAGTGCCTTTGTGATTAAAGTCCAGAAGGACACAGGCTTGAAGAAAGAAAACCCTCACCCACAGAGTATCCATTATAACATCAAAAGTGATTAATATGAAGTGCCGCTGTAGGACCTGTGATCAATCTTCTAATCCAGGAAACACACTGCCAAATGCATTCAGCTGCATTCAACAGCAGTGTTTAAAATTTATCTATATGTACAAGGCATGCTTAATAAGTTTGTTGATGGAATTATAATAAGTGGTTTTATAGGTAGTAATGAATTTATGTGAGTAGTGGACTGGTAAGTGGCTTTCAATCCAGATAAATGTGAGGTCTTGACTGTTGGGAGATTAAGATGATAAGATCAAAAGACATAGGAACAGAATTAGGCCATTTGGCCCATCGAGTCTGCTCCACCATGCAGTCATGGCTGATCCTTTCTTCCCCTCCTCAGCCCCACTCCCCAGTGTTCTCCCGGTAGCCTTTGATGCCGTGTCCAATCAAGAACCTATCAAGCTCTGCCTTAAATACACCCAACGACCTGGCCCCCACAGCTGCCTGTGGTAATAAATTCCACAAATTCACCACTCTCCGGCTAAAGAAATTTCTCCACATTTCTGTTTTAAATGGACGCCCCTCTACCCTGAGGCTGTGCCCTCTTGTCCTAGACTCCCCCTCCACTTGAAACATCCTTTCCACATCTACCATATCTAGGCCTTTCAACATTCAAAAGTTTCAATGAGATCCCCCCCTCATCCTTCTAAATTCTAGCAAGTGCAGACCCAGAACTATCAAACAGTCCTCATATGATATCGTTTTCATTCCCAGAATCACAGCGGTCATCGACAGAGTGATCTGAGGCAGAATGGTAGGGATTTGGCCCATTCGGGCTTTGGCAATAATGGGTTGAGGTGAGGTAAGTTACCTGTGAGGAATAGAAACAGGAAGTAGGCTGGTGTTCTGTACTGGCTGTCAGATGTGGGAAGTCCAGGAGACTCCCAGCCTCCCAGACGGCCACATCTGCACCAGGTGCGCCGAGCTGCAGCTCCTTAGGGACCATGATAGGGAACTGGAGATGCAGCTCGATGACCTTCGTCAGGTCAGGGAAAGTGTGGAGGTGATAGAGAGGAGCTATAGGCAAGTAGTCACACCGGGGCCCTCGGGAGACAGATAAGAAGGTAACAGTCAGGAGAGGGAAGGGCAAGAGTCAGATACTAGAGAGTGCCTGTGTGACTGTCCCCTTGACAATAAATACTCATATTTGAGCACTGTTGTGTGGGGGGGGGGGGTATGACCTATCTGGGGGAAGCAACAGTGGCCGCACCTCTGGCACAGAGTCTGGCCCTGTGGCTCAGAAGGGTAGGGAAAGGAAGGAGGCTGCAGTGATAGGGGACTCTATAGTCAGGGGGCCAGACAGGCGATTCTGTGGACGCAGGAAAGAAACACGGATGGTAGTCTGCCTCCCAGGTGCAAGGGTTTGGGATGTTTCTGATCACATCCATGACATCCTGAAGTGGGAAGGAGAACAGCCAGAGGTCGTGGCACATATTGGTACCAAGACGTGGGTAGGAAAAGGGAGGAGGTCCTGAAAACAGATCACAGGGAGTTAGGAAGGAAATTGAGAAGCAGGACCTCAAAGGTAGTAATCTCGGGATTACTGCCTGTGCCACATGACAGTGATTATAGGATAGTGTAAAGCGGAGGAGAAATGCATGGCTGAGGAATTGGAACAGGGGGCAGGGAATCAGATTTCTGTATCATTGGGACCTCTTTTGGGGCAGGTGCAACATGTACAAAAAGGATGGTTTGCACTTGAATCCAAGGGGGACCAATATCCTGGCAGGTAAGTTTGCTAAGGCTGTTGGGGAGAGTTTAGACTAGAACTGCTGGGGGTGGGAACCAAACTGAAGAGACAGAGGAAGGAGTGGTTGGCTCACAATAGAGAAAGCTTGGAGACAGTGCGAGAGGGAGGATAGGCCGGTGTTAGAGAAGGGATACGCTCAGACCGATGATTTGAGATGTGTCTATTTTAATGCAAGAAGCATCATGAAAAAAGTGGATGAGCTTAGAGCATGGATCAGTATGGAGCTGTGATGCTGTGGCCATTACAGAGACTTGGATGGTTCAGGGGCAGGAATGGTTACTTAGAGTGCCAGGCTTTAGATTTTTCAGTAAGGACAGGGAGGGAGGCAAAAGAGGTGGGGGCATGGCACTGCTGATCAGAGATAGTGTTATGGCTGCAGAAAAGGAGGAAGTCATGGAGGGGTTATCTACAGAGTCTCTGTGGGTGGAAATTAGGAATAGGAAGCAGTCAATAACTCTACGGGGTGTTTTTTATAGACCACCCAATAGTAACAGGGACATTGAAGAGCAGATAGGGAGACAGATTCTGGAAAGGAGTAATAATAACAGGGTTGTCATGGTGGGAGATTTTAATTTCCCAAGTATTTATTGGCATCTTCCTAGAGTGAGGGGCTTAGATGGGGTAGAGTTTGTTAGGTGTGTTCAGGAAGGTTTCTTGACACAGTATGTAGACAAGCATGCAAGAGGAGAGACTGTACTTGATCTGGAATCGGGAAATGAACCTGGTCAGGTGTCAGGTCTCTCAGTGGGACAGAATTTTGGAGGTAGTGATCACAATTCTATCTCCTTTACCACAGCATTAGAGAGGGATAGGGACAGACAAGTTGGGAAAGCATTTAATTGGAGTAAGGGGAAATATAAATCCATCAGGCAGGAGCTTGGAAGCATAAATTGGGAACAGATGTTCTCATGGAAATGTACGGCAGAAATATGACAAATGTCCAGGGGATACGTATTTGAGTGGTGTTCTGCATAGGTACATTCCAATGAGCCAGGGAAAGGATGGTAGGGTACAGGAACCTTGGTGCAGAAAGGGTATTGAAAATCTAGTCAAGTAGAAAAGAAAAGCTTACGAAATGTTCAAAAAACTAAGAAATGATAGAGATCCAGAACTTTATTAGGCTAGCAGGAAGGAGGCTAGCAGAATGGAATTAGTACGTGAAGAGCAAGAGGATAAGACATGAGAGAATAAGACTAATCAAGTGTGACTGTGGAAAAGTGTGTATGGAACCGAAGGAGATAGCAGAGGTACTTAATGAATACTTTGCTTCAGTATTCACTATGGAAAAGGATCTTGGCAATTGTAGGGATAACTAACAGCGGATTAAAAAGCATGAGCATATAGACATTAAGAAAGAGGGTGTGTGGAGCTTTTGGAAAGCATTAAGTTGGATAAGTCTGCAGGACCGGACGAGATGTACCCCAGGCTACTGCGGGGGTCAAGGGAGGAGATTGCTGAGCCTCTGACAATGAACTTTGCATCATCAATGGGGATGGGAGAGGTTCTGGAGGATTGGAGGGTTGCAGATGTTGTTCCCGTATTCAAGAAAGAGAGTAGAGATAGCCCAGGAAATTATAGACCAGTGAGTCTTACTTCAGTGGTTGGTAGGTTGATGGAAAAGTTCCTGAGAGGCAGGATTTAGAAACATTTGGAGAGGCATAATATGATTAAGAATAGTCTGCATGGCTTTGTCAAAGTCAGGTTGTGTCTTAGGTGCCAGAATGAATTTTTTGGGGATGTGACTAAAGACATTGATGAAGGTAGAGTAGCAGATAGAGTATATGTGGATTTCAGCAAAGTATTTGATAAGATACCCTATGCAAGGCTTATTGAGAAAGTAAGGAGGCATGGGAACCAAGTGGAATTTGCTTTGTGGATCCAGAATGTGCCTTCCCACAGAAGGCAAAGAGTAATTGTAGACGGGTCATATTCTGCATGGAGGTCGGTGACCAGTGGTGTGCCTCAGGGATCTGTTCTGGGACCCCTTCTCTTCATTATTTTTATAAATGACCTGGATGAGGAAGTGGAGGGATGGATTAGTAAATCTGATGATGACACAAAGATTGGGGGTGTTGTGGATAGCGTGGAGGGTTGTCAGATGTTATAGTGGGACATTGATAAGGTGCAAAACTGGGCTGAGAAGTGGCAGATGGAGTTCAACCCAGATAAGTGTGAGGTGGTTCATTTTGGTAGGTCAAATATGATGGCAGAATATAGCATTAATGGCAAGACTGTTGTCAGTGTGGAGGATCAGAGGGATCTTGGGGTCCGAGTCCATAGGACACTCAAAGCTGCTGTGCAGGTTGACTTTGTGGTTAAGAAGGCATACGGTGCATTGGCCTTCATCAACCGTGGGATTGAGTTCAAGAGCTGAGAGGTAATGTTACAGCTATATAGGACCCTGGTCAGACCCCACTTGGAGTATTGTGCTGATTTCTGGTCACCTCACTACAGGAAGGATGTGGAAACTAGAAAGGGTTCAATGGAGATTTACAAGGATATTGCCTGGATTGGGAAGCTTTCTTTATGAGAATAGGCTGCTGGAACTCAGCCTTTTCTTCTTGGAGCGACAGAGGATGAGAGGCGACCTGACAGAGGTGTACAAGGTAATGAAAGGCATTGATTGTGTGGATAGTCAGAGGCTTTTTCCCAGGGCTGAAATGGCTAGCACAAGGGGGCACAGTTTTAAGGTGCTTCGAAGCAGGTACAGAGGTGATGTCAGGGGGAAGTTTTTTATGCAGAAAGTGGTGAATGCGTGGAATGGGCTGCTGGCAAAGGTGGTGGAGGCGGATACGATAGGTTTTTTTAAGAGATTCCTGGATAGGTACATGGAGCTTAGAAAAATAGAGGGCTATGGGTAACCCTAGGTAATTTCTAAAGTAAGTACATGGTTGACAGAGCATTGTGGGCCGAAGGGCCTGTATTGTGCTGTACATTTTCTATGTGCATTGTATGTTTCTAATCACCCTTGTGCACTTCCTCTGAACCCTCTCCAATGCCAGCACATCTTTTCTTAGATGGGGAGCCCAAAACTGTTCACAATACTGAAGGTGAGATCTCACCAGTGCTTTATAAAGTCTCAGCATCACATCCCTGCTCTCGTGTTCCAGACCTCTTGAAATGAATGTCAACATTGCATTTGGCTTCCTCACCACTGACTCTACCTGCAAGTTGACCTTTTGGGTGTTCTGCAGAAAGACTCCCAAGTCCCTTTGCATCTCAGATTCCTGGATTTTCTCCTGTTGAGAAAGTCGTCTGCACATTTAATTCTACTACCAAAGTGCACGACCATGTAACTTCCAACATTGTATTTCATTTGCCGCTTTCTTGTTGATTTTCCTAATCTGTCTAAGTCCTTCTGCAACCAACATTTTTCATCAACACTACCTGCTCCACCTCCAGTCTTTGTATTATCTGCAAACTTGGCAACTAAGCCATCTATTCCTTCATACAGCGTAAAAAGAAGTGGTCCCAACACCGACCTTAGTGGAAGACCACTAATCACAGACAGCTAACCAGAAAAGGATCTTTTTATTCCTACCTGCTGCTTCCTACCGGTTAGGTAATGCTATTGTACTGAAAAAGACCTTGGGATTATGAGAGTTGTTAGAAATTAGGTCAGAAGAGTATTTCACTCGCGCAGCCTTAACTGCATCCTGATATTTCTGAAGATTGTATCTCAAAACGTCAAAGGAAATTGGAAGCTTATCATGCTTCCACTTTCGTTCGGATATTTTGCACTTCCTCCTCAGGGCTCTGGTGGTGTCATTAAGCCAAGACAGACCTTTAGACTCAGGCTTTTTGAACCTAAGGGGGGCAACAGTATTCGGAGCAGAAGAGCAGGTGGTATTAAATAAGGAAGTAAGTTCCTCAGTGCTGAGATAGGGAGGAGAAGCCTCAGTAGTGTAGGTATCAGGAGCAGCCATGAGAGCCCTAGAGAACTTACTGGTAGTCAAAGAGTTAATGTATAGGAAGATGAAATTTAGTAGGGAAAAAAGCAAGAAGCATCAAACATAACAGCACTATGGTCCGACAGACACACTTCAATTATTTCCACATTGCAGGTAGGAAAATCAGATGATAAGACCGGGTCAAGTGTATGGCCTAGCATGTGAGTGGGTCCGGTAATAAGCAAAACAAGATTAAAAGACTCAAGCAGATGCATAAAATCACTGACGAGAGGCTGAGCGGGACTGTAAACATGAATATTAAAGTCACCAAGAATCAGAACTCCATCAAAGTTGGGCATAGTATTTGAGAAGAAGTCTGCAAACTGAGTGATAAAATCTTTCTGTAATTTTGGTGGACGATACACAAGAGCAATTAAGAGGGGATTTACCAGGCCCACTTTAATTAATTGCACCTCGAAGCTGGGGAAATAATCTGAGTTCAGTAGACGGCAATTAAGATGTTTCTTAAACACAGTAGCTGGACCCCCTCCGCGTCCGAAGGGTCTAGCCATGCTAAAAATTTACAGTCATCTGGACAAAGTTCAACAAGTGGAGCAAGCTCACTAGTGCTTAACCTGGTCTCCGTCACCAGTAAGAAATCCAATCCCTGGGCGGTGAAAAAGTAATTGAGAATAAAAGACTTATTGGACAAGGATCTCCCGATGATCAGAGCCATTTTGACTGGAATAGCAGTATAATTCGACAATGGCTCCCTCACCAGAGGGCGGAGGTTCTGGAAGACTACTCCACTGCACTTCACAAATGACCTGGCGGGGAGCCCGCAGGGCAGGGGTCCGGTGTCCAGGCCCGTGTCTGGGATAATCGGTTGGAGGAAGGCATACCTGGTCTCGAGAGAGCGCCGAGGAATGGAGCAGCGTAGCCGACTGGGTCCAACTGCGTCGTGCTGCAAAAGGTAGACTGGTGCCGAGCGAGAGCGGGCAAGATTCCTCAGCTTAACCGAGGTGCCTGCACATTTACTCCGCCTCCTAGCTCGTTTCCTATGGTGGTAGCCGCAGGGCCAAGCCCATGTACCTTCAGGTAGTTGGGAAAATAGAGAGCGGTGAAAGCTTCTTCGTCCAGAATCCCGAGTGAACAAGTCCATGACAGAGGTTCGAATATTCAGTAGTGTTTGACGATCGTAGACAATAGTGGCTTGCACATCATGTATACACAGGGACGCTGAAATCTGCAGATGCTGAAAATCCAAGCAACACACACAAAATGCTGGAGGAATTCAGCATACCAGGCAGCATCTGAGGAAAAGAGTAAACAGTCGACATTTTGGGCCAAGATCAATCATGCCTGAAACATCAACTGCTTATTCTTTTCCATTGAAACTGCCTGGCATGCTGAATTCCTCCAGCATTTTGTATGCGTTGTCATGGATACAGCTCAGTTCATCACAGATAAAGCCTTCGCCACCATTGAGCACATCTACATGGAATGCTGTCACAGGAAAGCAGCAGCAATCACTAAGGACCCCCAAATTCCAGGCCGTGCTTTCATCTTGTTGCTGCCATCAGGAAGGAGGTACAGGAGCCTCAGGACCCACACAACCAGTTTCAGGAACAGTTATTACCCCTTAACCATCAAGACCTTGAACCAGAGGGGATAACTTGACTCAACTTCACTCACACCAACACTGAATTTTTCTCACAACCTATGGACTCACTTTCAAGGGCTCTTCATCTCATGTTCACGATATGTCTTGTTTATTTATTTATTATCACCTCGTCTTTTTGTAGAGTATTTGCTCAGTTTGTTGTCTTTTGCATGCTGGTTGTTTGTCTATCTTGTGTGCGGTCTTTCATTGATTCTATTATTTGTATTTATTGTGAATGACTGTAGAAAACAAATGTCAGGGGTGTACATAGTGACATATACGTACTTTGATAATAAACGTACTTTGAAATTTGAAAGTTTTGGGTTTTGAATGACAAGAAGTGTTTCCATAGACCAAGACTTCATGTCCTCGAATGTCAGAGATTGAGTGATCTGAAAGAGGTATACAAAATCAAGAGGGGAATAGACAGGGTGAAAACACATAGCCTTTTTTTTCTTAGAGAGAGGGTGCTAAAAACAAGAGGGCAAAGGTTTAAGATCAGAGGTGAGAGATCTGAAAGGGACATCAGGGCACAGCTTTTTCACACAAATGATAGACCATAATTGGAATGAATTGCCAGAAATGGTGTTTGAGGCAGGCACATTATATAACCATATAACCATTACAGTACAGAAACAGGCCATCTTGGCCCTTCTAGTCCATGCCCAGCTCTTACTCTCACCTCGTCCCACCGACCTGCACTCAGCCCATAATCCTCCATTCCTTTCCTGTCTATATACCTATCCAATTTAACTTTAAATGACAACATCGAATCTGCCTTAACCACTTCTGCTGGAAGTTCGTTCCACACAGCTACCACTCTCTGAGTAAAGAAGTTCCCTCTCATGTTACCCCCAAACTTTTGCCCTTTAACTCTCAACTCATGTCCTCTTGTTTGAATCTCCCCCACTCTCAATGGAAAAAGCCTATCCACGTCAAGTCTATCTAACCCCCTCATAATTTTAAATACCTCTATCAAGTCCCCCCTCAAACTTCTACGCTCCAAAGAATAAAGACCCAACTTGTTCAACCTTTCTCTGTAACTTAGGAGATGAAACCCAGGTAACATTCTAGTAAATCTTTTCCGTACTCTCTCAATTTTCTTGACATCTTTCCTATAATTCGATGACCAGAACGGTACATAATACTCCAAATTTGGCCGTACATCCATCTGGATAAGTACATAGGGAGGGGAGGTTCAGGAAGCCATGAGTCATGCCTGGGCAGATAGGACTAGCTCTCTAAACAACACAGCCTGAAGAGGAATTGAGCTGAGGGGCATGTTTTCACACTGTGCAAATTTACAACCTGAACAACAATCTCTATTTATGGCTCAATATCACCTTTGTCTTTGGATGAGTTGTAACATTTGGTGGGAAGTCCCTCACCACTGCTCCTAGTTGCTTCTTCTAGATCACAACCTCAGGGACTGAACTTGACTGACAGCCACATAACACGAAACCAGTAATGTTGACAGGGCAGGAATGGATCAGCAGTGTGGATTTTCATAGTTTTAGTTTCCTATAAATATAATATTTTCTCGCCTATCATTATATGGTGCAGTAGGTTAACTATCTTTTAAAATTCTCCTTCATGGCCATATCCTTCTTTGGCTTTGATTCTCCCTACCTCTGCTGCCTCCTTCAGTCTACAACTCTAAGACACTTTTACATTTTCAATTCTGCCCTCTTGCATCTTTCTGATATAGTCATAGTCATAGTCATACTTTATTGATCCTGGGGGAAATTGGTTTTTGTTACAGTTGCACCATAAATAATAAATAGTAATAAAACCATAAATAGTTAAATAGTAATATGTAATTTATGCCAGGAAATAAGCCCAGGACCAACCTATTGGCTCAGGCTGTCTGACCCTCCAAGGGAGGAGTTGTAAAGTTTGATGGCCACAGGCAGGAATGACTTCCTATGATGCTCTGTGCTGCATCTCGGAGGTATGAGTCTCTGACTGAATGTACTCCTGTGCCCACCCAGTACGTTATGTAGTGGATGGGAGACATTGTCCAAGATGGCATGCAACTTTTCAGACATCCTCTTTTCAGACACCGCCGTCAGAGAGTCCAGTTCCATCCCCACAACATAACTGGCCTTATGAATGAGTTTGTTGATTCTGTTGGTGTCTGCTACCCTCAGCCTGCTGCCCCAGCACACAACAGCAAACATGATAGCACTGACCACCATAGACTCATAGAACATCCTCAGCATCGTCCAGCAGATGCTAAAGGACCTCAGTCTCCTCAGGAAATAGAAACGGCTCTGACCCTTCTTGTAGACGGCCTCAGTGTTCTTTGGCCAGTCCAGTTTATTGTCAACTCGTATCCCTAGGTAGCTGTAATCCTCCACCATGTCCACACTGACCCCCTGGATGGAAACAGGGGTCACCGGTACCTTAGCTCTCCTTAGGTCTACCACCAGCTCCTTAGCCTTTTTCACATTAAGCTGCAGATAATTCTGCTCACACCATGTGACAAAGTTTCCTACTGTAGCCCTGTACTCAGCCTCATCTCCCTTGCTGATGCATCCAACTATGGCAGAGTCATCCGAAAACTTCTGAAAATGACAAGACTCTGTGCAGTAGTTGAAGTCCAAGGTGTAAATGGTGAAGAGAAAGGGAGCCAAAACAGTCCCCTGTGGAGCCCCAGTGCTGCTGATCACTCTGTCGGACACACAGTGTTGCAAGTACACGTACTGTGGTCTGCCAGTCAGGTAATCAAGAATCCATGATACCAGGGAAGTATCCACCTGCATCGCTGTCAGCTTCTCCCCCGGCAGAGTAGGGCGGATGGTGTTGAACGCACTGGAGAAGTCAAAAAACATGACCCATCATTATCTAATGGATGACCATTTTGACTCCTGACTAGAGTTCCTTCCAGATCCTCTCTACCTTTAGGACACTTCTGAAAGGTTAATTCTTTAATCAAAACTTTTCCCACCTTTCTTGATACGTTCCTTTTATGTCTCAAGACTAAATTTAATTTAATAGTTGTGCTTTCACTATGTTCCAAGTGCTACAAAACCCATGTTATCCTTGTAAAAGGGCAAAATTCATTTCCTGCCCAGAAACAAGTAGATCTTAGCCTGCGAGACTTTTGTTGTTATGACACCTGTGAAGCCTTATATCGGGGACAGCAACTTTTGTATTCTTACCAGCTACACCACACTGACATGATGAAGTACTGTTGCAAAGGTTGCATCTGTCAGTCATAAACATGAAACAAGATGTGTCAGGTATGAAGTGCAAAGTCATTAAGTGAAACAGCAGAGGCTATTCTTTTTATAAGGCAGGTCATTCCATAGACTGTAAGGCACCATATCTGACTTATTTATACCTTTTGATGCAACAGCAGAGAGGACATCAGAAGGTATACACACGTCCTTAATGAGGATGTAAATTGAATCAGAAAATGTTAGATCCTCAGTGAATTCAAAACAATATTGGCAGGTTTGTTTACTCTGGATACTGCACCTAAAAATGTGCAATGTACGCAAGACTGATTGCTGATCCTGATACTGGTAGTGCTAGCTGAAGGAGAAGAAAAATGAAGAGGAGAGAGAATGCTGAACACTGTAAAAAATAGCTTAGAAGAAACAGGATTTGAAAGACCAAATTACCCTTCCTTATGATACCTATTTTGCCAAGATGTGCACAGCAGACATAGACAAAAATTAGACAATAATTTGACTCAAAGTTTCTTTGTACTTTATTTCCAAAATGTTATACCTTTGAAGAGAAGAAATCCTCAGCGATTGTCTGAAGAGGGATGCTATCAGTAGGAGTGTGCTGTAGCGTGGACCCAGATTCGAATTCAGATAAACAGGTATTTCGAAAATCAGAACCCCTAATGATTAACTAAAGTTCCTGAAGTCCTGTAGTCCTTTGCCCCTGTACAGCATTCAAACCACATTCATTGTACTGTGTGTTAAACTCCAGCACATTAAAGGAACTGCCCACTACTATACATAGAACACAGAACATAGAATATAGAACATTATAACATAGTATAGCCCCTTCGGCCCACAATGTTATGCTGTCCTTTTAACCTACTCTAAGATCAATCTAACCTTTCTCTTCTACATAACCCTCCATTTTTCTTTCATCCATTTGCCTACCTAAGCCATTCTTAATGCCACTGATGTATCTGTCTCTACCACCAATTCTAGCAGGGCATCATGCACCCACCACTCCCTCCATAAAAAAACTTATCTCTGATATTCCCCCTGTAGTTTCCTCCAATCGCCTTACAATTATGACCCTCTTGTATTAGCTATTTCCATCCTTTGAAAAAAGTCTCTGGCTATCCACTCTATCTATGTCTCTTATCATCTTGTCCACCTTAATCAGGTCACTTCTCACTCTCCACTGCTCCAAAGAGAAAAGCCCCAGCTCACACAAACTGTCTTCATAAGACATGGCCTCAAGTCCAAGCAACATCCTAGTAATTCTCCCTGTCTAAATCATCCCACATCCTTCCTATAATGAGGTGACCAGAATTGAACAAAATACTCCAAGTGTGGTCTAACCAGGGTTTTACAGAGCCACACAATTACCTCTCAGCTCTTAAACTCAATCCCAATGACTAACGAATGTCAACACAAAAACATTACCAACCCTATCAACGTGCATGGCAACTTTGATTGATCTATGGTTAAGACCCAAAAATCACTCTGTTCCTCCACACTGCCAAGAATTCTGTCATTAACCCTGTATTCTGTCTTCAAAATGGACCTTCCAAAATGAATCACTTCACACTTTTCTTGGTTGAACTCCAACTGCTGCTTGTCAGTCCAGCTCGTCATCCTGTCAACGTCCTAATATAACCTACAACAACCTTCTACAGTATCCACAGCACCACCAACCTTTGTGTCAACTGCAGTCTTACTAACCCACCCTTTTACTTCCTGATCCAAGTCACTTATAACAATCACAAAGAGCAGAAGGTCCAGAACACATCCCTGTGGAACAAGACTATTGACTAACCTCCAAGGAGAATACTCCCTATCTACGACCACTTTCAGCCTTCTGTGGGCAAGTCAACTATATATCTTCAAAGGTAGGATTTCCTGGATCCTTATGACTTCCTGGATGAGCTTGCCATGGGGAACTTAATAAAAGGATTTACTAAAATCCATATAGATTCAAGATGCAAAATTGTTTAAAATCATTTCCTGTACACAAGTGTAAAGAAGAATGAAATAATTTTTATTCTGGATTCCAAACACACACAAAAAAGATAAAAACAATAATAATAGTAATCATAAACCAACAAATTGCAGGATTTTATAGCAGCTTAACACAATGTGATTACTTACACAGGCACATTCAAGTGGCAAACATCATTCATCAAAATCATGCTTCAAAATACAAATTCATAAATGAAATCAGACCTTACCATAAATACAAGCTTGATCCAGTTTTAGAGTCAGAATAATGCAAAGTATATAAGGACTGGCATGTTATAAGTGACAGGGCAATCTATAATAACCTTCCGGTTAAATAATACAGGATAAACAAGTAAGAACAAATTATTTGAATAGATATAGCCATTCCAAACACACATAACTAACAGAAATGAATAAGTGAAAGACAGCAGAAGTGTGCTGAGAATGCACACAAAATGTGGAACTCAGCAGGCTAGGAAGCATCTATCAAAAACAGTACAGTCGATGTTTCAGGCTGAAACCCTTCAGCAGGAGTCTTGAATTAAAAGAGGAATTTGAAAGACTTTGGAACATGAACAAGTTATACATCGTCCCGACAGTAATATATACAACTGGTGTCATCCCAAACACACTACACAACAGCATTAAACAATCAGGGCTACTGAGTAATATGTACATAAATTTTCAGAAAACCACAATACTAAGCACCACTAGAATAGTCCAAAAGTTCATAGCAATTGAGAAATGAGTGTGCTTGGCCATGACCATACCTCAGGTTTTAGCAGCTTGAGATGAGTAAAAAATAAATTGCAATAATAATAATAACACAGACAAGTGTATCCTAATATTTAACACCACACCTACAGAATATATGGGCATTGGCCCAAAAAAAAGACCCAACATACCAAAACAAAATATGTCATCAGTGGTTGATAAGTAATGAGGGTAAACTCTCTCCCATACTAGTTGAAATATTTTACACACCAAATCAGACTCAAAGCCTCTCCATCAATGTGTGCATAATTTTTTCTCAGCAGCAGTAAGGGAATGTGATGCAAAGTCTATGGGACATTCATTTCCATCACGCATAACATGTGATATACCTGCACTGATACCATAAGGTCAGGTATCACAGGCAAGCTTCATTCGATGATTTGGATCATAATGTGTGATTACGGTGTCTGACATCATCATTTCCTTTACCTTTTGGAAAACCGCCTTACTCTACTTTCTCTGCTGCTTTCATCCATTGCCATTTCTTCCTGGTCTGTAGTAATGAGTTCAAAGGATGGAGCACAGTGGCAGGAACTTGTAAGAGCTACTGACAGATCCTAAGAAGGACCACAACTGTGACACATCCTTTGGCCTTTAGGCATCCACCACGGCTTGAATATCCTGTGCACGTTTGTGTAAATCTTGTGGGTCAATGGTATGACCGCAGTAAATGATGCTTGGTCTAAAGAATTCAAATTTATTGTGTCGTGCTCTGAGCACATAATCTTCTCAACTTTTTAACACTATCTTGAGTTTCCTTGTCAACAATGATGTCATCCAGGTAACACTGAGTCCCTGGTCAGCCTTGCAGCATCTGATTCATAGCTTTCTACTAGAGTGCAGGTGATGATGTTACTCCAAAAAAAAATCCTATTATAGTGATAAAATCCTTTGTGAGTGCTTACGGTGAGAAGCATCTTGGACTCTTCTTCCATCTCCATCTGTAAGTGGGCCTCAGCTAAGTCCACTTTGCTGAAGTGTTTTCCTCCAGAAGTATTTGCAAAGATACCCTCTATACTGGCAGAGGGTTGGTCTCCATTCAGAACTGGTTTGATGGTGACGTTAAAATCACCACAGATCCTTCTTGGCTACTGGAACCACTGCCATTGCCCATGGGTTCCACTCAAACTTGGAAAGAACTCCTTCAGCCTCCATTAGATCTAGCTCAGTGGCTAATCATATATAGTATAAGGAAGCATTTGGGTGTGGCATTTTCATTTAACACTGTTTTACTTTTGATATGTGTAAGTTTTCCAATGCCATTCATGGACACTGTTGTGGCATCATCCAGTTACCTCCCCCCCACCCCACCCGAGGGAGTTCAATAAGGTCGGAGGCTGAATATGCAGTGCATGGCACGAGTCCATGATCAACTCTGACTGAGACATCAAGGATGAAGTGAACGAAGATGAGAGCAGAGCGTGGGCGGATGTTTGGTGCCATCTGCCCGAGTTTGACCAGTCTTCCTCTCCCTCTCTCTAACTGCTGTTGGAGGAAAGTGCAAGAGTCTTGTGTTCCACATTGCAAGGATTGATCGGCGTGGCTGTGGGTGCAGATTCACTTTGGGGGACATTAAGGATCATGTTGCATGTATTTCTGGATTCTGGTTACTCTTTTCTTGCTGTTTTTGAATGGTTTGATTGGAGCGATAGTTAGGGTTGCCAACTTTCTCACTCCCAAATAAGGAACAAAAGTAGCAGTCAAATACTGGACACTTATGTTTACCCTGATAAAGACTACCATGACCATGAAGCCTTACGTGGGCACCTGTGTGTGCATACGTGCCATGCGCATGCGTGCACGTGCCGATTTTTTTTCTACCAATTGGTTTTGGCTTAATCTTCCCGATTCTGATAAGTGAAACTACACTGTACATACATTATTTCCACTTTATATAGGCTGTGTATTTATCATATCATTCCTGCTTTTACTATAAGTTAGTGTTACTTTAGGTTTTATGTGTTATTTGGTTTGATTTGGTAGGTTATTTTTTGGGTCTGGCAACGCTCAAAAATTTTTCCCATATAAATTAATGGTAATTGCTTCTTTCCTTTACACCATTTCGGCTTACAAACGGTTTCATAAGAACGCTGTATCTTAGCAGGGGAAATACAGGACAAGGGCGGTCCCGTATGGGACTAACCAATTTAGCCCAATATACGGGATGTCCTGGCTAATACGGGACAGTTGGCAACCCTAGTGATCATTGTGGACTGGGCATTCTTGGTGCAGACTGGATGACTGTCTCTGCTGCCTGCAGTTGGCTCGCGGCACAGAGCCAGACAGAACTGAAAAGAACTGAAAACACCCGGACTCCTGTTTTGATGTTTGCTATTCCTGCTGTTGTTCGCTTGCTTTCTCCCATTTGCACAATCTGTCCTTTTTTTGCACATTGGCTGTTTGATGTTTTCTTTAAACAGGTTCCATGACAGTTCTTTTGTTTCATAGCTGCCTGCGGGAGGACAAATGTATTCTGTATGCATTCTTTGACAATAAATCTACTTTGATTCTCTGAATCTTTAAAAGCTACCTCATTGCCACTGTTATATTTTGTAACTCCTGAAACTAATTGAAAAAATAACACAGGAGCCTGGGGATACTCATGTACTAAGTTTACCTTTCAGTGAGGCACTCACATATGATGTGGTGGTGTAATGACATATGCCATTCATGCACTTTTTACATTTAACCCATAAAGAATTATGCAAACAAACAAAGAATGCTTATTCCAAAAAATATATACCTGAATTTTTTTTTAGATTATGAAGACACGTCATCCTCTTTTATTGTCATTTAGTAGTGCTTGCATAATATTAAGTACATTACATAGGAACACAGAAAACCTACAGCATAATACAGGTCCTTCAGCCTACAATGCTGTGCCGAACATGTACTTACTTTAGAAATTACCTAGGGTTACCCATAGCCCTCTATTTTTCTAAGTTCCATGTACCTATCCAGGAGTCTCTTAAAAGACCCTATTGTATCTGCCTCCACCACCGTCGCCAGCAGCCCATTCCATGCACTCACCACTCTGCATAAAAAACTTATCCCTAACGTCTCCTCTGTACCTACTTTCAAACACCTTAAAGCTCTGCCCTCTCGTGTTAGCCATTTCAGCCCTGGGAAAAAGCCTCTAACTATCTGCAAGATCAATGCCTCAATTATGGTCCTGCCATGGATACTATGTAGCCGCGTCCCTGAAGGGAGTGGACGAACTGCCCATGAGCGGTATGTGTTGGATCCTTCATGACGTTACTGGCCCTTTTTAAGCACTTTCTTATATATGCTGGATGTCTTTGATGGCAGGTAGGCATTGGGCAGTTTTCACTACCTGATGTAGAATCTACCTGTCTGTTGCAGAGCGGTTTCCATACCAAGCAGTGATGCAGCTTGTTAGGATGTTTTCTACTGCACATATGTATAATGACGTGATTATGGATGTACAAAGTCCAGTTCTCTTCAGTCTCCTCAGAAAGTAGCTGTGTTGTTAAGCTCTCTTGACTACGTAGGACGTGTTCTGGGACCACTAGAGTTTGTGCGTAACGTGCACTCCCAGAAGTTTGAAACTGCTTGCAGTTTCCACTGCCATGCCAATAATGTCAAGGGGGTTGTAAGCGATGTAAGTTCTTCTGAAGTCGATAACCATCTCCTTTGCCTTATGACATTAAGGAAGAGGTTATTTTCTTGGCACCAGGCCTTTAGATCTTCCACTTCCTCATAGTAGGCCATCTCATCATTGTTGGTGATAAGCCCCATCATTGTCACGTCACCAGCGAACTTGGCAAAGTGATTGCTCGGGCGTTTGGCAATGTACTCATGTGTGAGCAAGGTGTACAGCAATGGACTCAGCACACAGCCCTGGGACTACACACCAAATCACTGATCTACCTTCATCAATGACTTTGTCACATCATTCAATAATTCAATCAGGCGCATGAGGCATGACCTGCTCTTCACGAAGTTATGTTAATTATTCTTAATCAGACTATGTTTCTCCAAATATTCATAACTTCTGTCTCTATGAATCCAGTCGAATAATCTTCCCACCACTGAAGTAAGACTCACTGGTCTATATTTTCTAGGGTTATCCCTACTCACTTCTTCGTAAAAAAAGAATACCATCGGCCACCCTCCCATCATCTGGTATTGCTCCTGAGGCCAATGAGGATGCAAAGACCATTGCCAAAGGTGCAGCAGTCTCTTCCCTTGCTTTTTGTAGTAACCTGGGGTATATATGACTGACCCTGGAGACTTATCAGTCCTAATATTTTTCAAATGTTCCAACATATCCTCTTTCAGCCTGTTTTATACTGTCCGAAGTCTCTCTCACTGATGAATACTGAAGCGAAATATTTATTAAGGATGTCCCCTACCTCCCCTGACTCCAGAAACATGTTTCCTTCACTATCCCTGATCAATCCTACCTTCATTTTGACCATCCTCCTGTTCTTCACATATGTGTAGAACACTTTGGATTTTCCTGAATCCTATTCACTAAAACCTTCTCATGTCCCCTCCAGAGCTCCTAATTCCATCCTCCTCCTTCCAGGCTACCTTGTAATTCTCAAGTGCTACAAGGCCTGATCTTTGCTTCCTAAATCTTAGTAAGCATCTTGTATAAGACAAGGTTCTAATGCTTACAATCATGGAAACCAGCTTCTCCTCCAGGAACTCTTCTCACATCCTGCTGCCTCAGTAAAAGCAGCCAACTTAATCAAAGATTCCAACCACATCGGACACTCTCCTTGGACATTCTCTCTTGTTTCCCTTCCCATCAGCCAGAAGATAACAAATACCCTTACTCACTCTTCCTTCAGTTAGTCCTGACGAAGGGTCTCGGCCTGAAACGTCGACTGCACCTCTTCCTAGAGATGCTGCCTGGCCTGCTGCGTTCACCAGCAATTTTTATGTGTGTTGCCACCATTCTTAAGGATAGCTTCTATCCACTCTTATGATAAGATGGACATTTCAAATCTACCCTGTCATGGCCTTGTGTCTCATTATCTGTGTGCACTGCACTTTCTCAGTAAATATAACACCATATTTTGCATTATGTTATTTTCTTCCCTTCCATGATCTCAGTGCACTGGTGTAATGAAATTATCTGTCTGGATGGTTTGCAGAACATAGCTTTTCACTGAGTCTCAGTACATGAGACAATATTAAGATAATTTACCAATTAAACAATCACCTTCAGTCCGAAATGCAAATCTCCTCTGTGGGACTCACTGTGCCTCATGGTGAACAGGAAAGGTTGAATTCACTGGACAATAACATCCTGACAGTGTTGCAAGCTTATTGCTCCAGAAGTAATCCAACTAGAGCAGTCACTTCTCTCTGGCAGTGTGAACAATTTTCAAGGAATTCCCAGACTAGTCAAACTAATGAAATCCAGCCAGGCCAACTCCTATTCTCAGTTGTATGGAATTATCAGGTATGTGATAGGAGTTGTCAGCACTGGTATCATGTTATGCTTACTCTGAAAGAAGGGCAAGGTAAAGGTGGAAAAATGTTTTTGCTGGGACTTTATCTGCTTAGAACCTGGACCATGGAGAATGAGGGTGACCTAAGAGAAGTGCATTAAATCATGAGGGCCTTAGAGAGTGTGAATGTGCACCGACTTTCTTTCACAGAAATTGGGGATCAAGAGCATTCAGTTACAGTGAGAGGGGAATGATTTGTTGTTAATATATCTGCCTCAACAACTTCAACAACTCAACAAGCTGTATCGGCCCTAGTGCCCTTCCCTTGGACAACATTGGTGGTGTGGAGAGGGGAGACTTGCAGCATGGGCAACTGCTGGTCATCCATACAACCTTGCCCAGGCCTGCTCCCTGTAAACCTTCCAAGGTGCAACTCCATGGTCTCACGAGTCTAACGGATGCCTATAAAAAATCTGCCTCAACAACTTCTGGCAGTTCATATGCCTTTAGCCCTCTAGTCAGTATTTGAAATAACTTGCCAGAGGAAATGTTTAAGTCAAGTACATTAACAATGTTTAAAAGGTAGATGAATATGAAAGGCTTTGGATATGGGCTAAACATAGGCAAATTGAGCTCAGCCCAGAGTGGATCGTGGCAGCATAACTGAGCTCTGACCAGCAACCATCCTGGACATCAGATATATGAGAGGAGAGGATTTCATTCAGGTCCACTGACTGAGCAGAAACTGACAGTGGCAGGTTGCCACAGTGTAATTGAGCTCTGACCAGTGGCCAACCCACATTTGGGGCTAATTAGCAAATTAAAGGAAGGTAGGGGTAAATGCAGCAGGGATTGTCGCATCGTCTGAGTGGACAGGGTTACAGTGGTGATCTTGAGGCTTTAACTCTTCAAGGCGTCAATCAGAGAAAGCAAAAAAAAATAAAAGCTCTAGGTAAAGTTTATTTTTCCCTTCCCTTCTTTACGTCTGTGCAGCTAGAACAGAAGAGATGCCATGTAGGGTAGTTGAATGCTTCTGTTGTTTGATGTGGGAAGGTGGGAGACCTCCAGTGTCCCTGACGACTACAACGGCGAGAAATGCATCCAGCTGCAGTTTCTAACAAACCGTATTAAGGAGTTTGAGCTGGAAATGGATGAACTCTGGATAATTCGGGAGGCTGAAGGGGTCATAGATATGACAAATAGAGAGGTAGTTACACCCAAGGTGCAGGACACAGCAAACTGGATGACAGTCAGGAAGGGGAACGAGGTTAAACGGCCAGTGCAGAGGACCACTGTGGCCATTCCCACAGACTGTTGAGTCTGGCTCTGTGACTCAGAAGGGAAGCGGGGAGAAAAGGCACACCGTGGTGATAGGGGATTGGTTATTTAGGGGAACAGAAAGGAGGTTCTGTTGGCGAGAGCAAGATTCCCGCTGATATGCCGCCTCCCGGATGTCGGGGTCTGGAACATCTTGGATCGAGTCCTCAGCATTCTGAATTGGGAGGGTGAACAGCCGAAGGTCCTGGTCCATGTAGGCACCAATGACGTGAGTAGGATGAGGGACGAGTTTCTGCATAGGGCGTTCAAGGACTTAGGTGCAGTTAAAGGACAGGACCTCCAGGGATGTGATCTCAGGAATTCTATCTGTGCCAAGTTTGAGTGATGCCAGAACTAGAAAGATCACACAGTTTAACATGTGGCTAAAGAGTTGGTACAGGAGGGAGGACAGAAGAATTTTGGATCATTGGGCTTTCTTCCATGGAAGGCATGACCTGTACTGAAGGGAAGGTTTGCACCTGAACTGGAGGGTGACTAATATCTTAGTGGGAAGGTTTGTTAATGCTTCAAGGTGGTGTTTATACTACTAGAGTTGCAGGGGATGGGAACAACAGTGCCAGAAAAATTAGTGGGAAGGTTCAGAGGAAGATGTTGGTAAGACATCAGACAAAGTTAATAATCAAAATGTTGAGATTGATGCAACTAGTGTCCTGAGATGCACATATTTCATTGCAAGAAGTCTTGTAGGAAAGGCAGATGAGATCAGGGCACGGATCAACACATGAACTTTTGATGTTGTAGCCACTAGTAAAACTTGTTTGCTGGACGGGCAGGACTGCCAGCTTAGTATTCTGCAGTTCCATAGTCATAGTCACAGTTGTATTCATACTTTATTGATCTCGGGGGAAATTGGTTTTGTTACAGTTGCACCATAAATAATAAATAGTAATAGAACCACAAATAGTTAAATAGTAATATGTAAATTATGAAATAAGTCCAGGACCAGCCTATTGGCTCAAGGTGTCTGACCCTCCAAGGGAGGAGTTGTAAAGTTTGATGGCCACAGGCAGGAATGACTTCCTATGACGCTCTGTGCTGCATCTTGGTAGAATGAGTCTCTGGCTGAATGTACTCATGTGCCCACCCAGTACATTATGTAGGGGATGGGAGACATTGACCAAGATGGTATGCAACTTAGACAGCATTCTCTTTTCAGACACCACCGTGAGAGAGTCCAGTTCCATCCCCACAACATCACTGGCCTTACAAATGAGTTTGTTGATTCTGTTGGAGTCTGCTACCCTCAGCCTGCTGCCCCAGCACACAATAGCAAACATGATAGCACTGGCCACCACAGACTCGTAGAACACCCTCAGCATCGTCTGGCAGATGTTAAAGGACCTCAGTCTCCTCAGGAAATAGAGACAGCTCTGACCCTTCTTGTAGACAGGCTCAGTGTTCTTTGATCAGTTCAGTTTATTGTCAATTATTCCAATGTGTTAGATGTGAAAGAGCAGGGAGATTAAAGGAGAAGGGGTGGTGTTACTAGTCAGGGAAACTGTCATAGCAGTGCTCAGTCAGGACAGACTGGAGAACTCGACTAGTGTGGCATTAGGGGTGGAACTGAGAAATAAGAAAGGTATGACCAAGTTAATGGGGCGATATTGCAGACTACCCAACAATCCTAGGGATTCAGAGGAAGAAATGTGCAAAGAGATTCCAGACTGTTGTAGGAAAAATAAGGTTGTTATAGGAGGTGAATTTAGTTTTCCACACATTGACTGGGAATTCAATCTATAAAAGGACTAGGTAGGATGGAGTTTATCAAATGTGTACATGAGAGTTCATTGGAATGTAGAAATACCAATGAGAGTCTG
Source organism: Mobula birostris (assembly GCF_030028105.1). NCBI lineage: Eukaryota > Metazoa > Chordata > Chondrichthyes > Myliobatiformes > Myliobatidae > Mobula > Mobula birostris. The sequence continues at coordinate 18,794,744 of NC_092371.1, read as the reverse complement.
CAATACTAGATCTGCTATTCGGGAATGAGGCAGGACAGATGACAGAAGTTAGTGTGTGGGAACACTTGCATCCAGTGACCACAATGCCATTAGTTTCTAAGTAAATATGAAAAAGGATAAGTCTGGTCTGTGGTTGAAATTCTAAATTGAGGAAAGGCCAATTTTGATGGTATCAGAAATGATCTGGCAAGTGTGGATTGGAACAGGCTATTTTCTGGGAAAGGTATACTTGGAAGTTGGAAGGCCTTCAAAAATGAAATTTTGAGAGTATAACGCTTGTATGGGCATGTTAGAATAAAAGGTAAAGATAACAAGTGTAGGGAATCTTGGTTTTCAAGAGATATTGATGCTCTGGTTAAGAGAAAAATGGAGGTGCGCAGCAGGTATAGGGAAGTAGAAACAAATGAGGTTCTTATGGAGTGCAAGAGAACACTTAAGAAAGAAATCAGAAAGGCTAAAAGAAAGCATGAAGTTGCTCTAGCAGACAAGGTGAAGGAGAATCCTAAGGGATTCTACAGATAAGGTAAGAGTTAAAGGATTGCAAGGAATTAAATTGGTCCTCTGGAACACCAGGCTGGTAATCCATGTGTGGAGCCAAAACAGGTGAGAGAGATCTTAAGACTTTGGATCTGTACTTACTCTGGAGATGTATACACAGTCTATAGAAGTGAGGCAAAGCAGCATCAACTTCATGGACCCTATACAGATTACAGAGGAGGAGGTGTTTGCTATTCTGAGACAAATCAGGGTGGATAAATCCCCAGGGCCTGAAAAGGTGTTCCGTTGGAACTGCAGAAATTGCCAGGGCCCTAGCAGGGATCATTAAAACATCCTTAGCGACAGGAGAGGTACAGAGGACTGGAGGATAGACAATGTGTTCCGCTGTTTTAAAAAAGACTGTACATAAACCAGGAAATTATAGGCCTGAATCTGACCTTTGTGGGAAACCTATTGGGACCAGATACATAATTATTTGAATAATCATGAACTGATTAAGGATAGTCTGCATGACTTCATGCATGGTATGTTATACCTAACAATCTTAAATAGCTTTTTTGGGGAAAATACCAGGACAACGAATGAAGTCAGGGCAGCAGATGTTGTCTACATGCAGTTTAGCAAGTCTTGACAAGGTCCCTCATGGAAGGCTGGCCAAGAAGGATCAGTCGCTCGGCACTCAGGGTGAGGTAGTAAATTGGATTAGACATTAGCTTTGTGGGAGAAGCCAGAGAGTGGCAGTAGAGGGTTGCCTTTCTGAATGGAGGCCTGTGAGCAATGGTGTGCCGCAGGGATTGGTGTGGGTTTTTTTGTTGTTTCTCATTTATGTCAATGATCTGGATGATAATGTGGTTAACTGGATCAGCAAGTTTGTTGATATCACCAAGATTTTGCATATAGTAGACAGTGAGGAAGGCTATCGTGGGTTGCAGAGGGATCTGCATCAGCTGGATAAATGGGCTGAAAAATGGCAGACAAGTGTGAGATTTTGCATTTCAGTAGGACCAACCGGGGTAGATCCTACACAGTGAACAGTATAGCACTGGGGAATGCAGTAGAACAAAGGGGTTTAGGAATATAGGTCCGTAGCTTGTTGGGTGAGGTAGATAGTGGAGTCACAGGTAGATGGGGTCATAAAGAAAGTTTTTTAGCACATTGACCTCCAATTTATTGAGTACAGGAGATTGGATATTGTGTTGAAGTTGTATAAGATGTTGGTAAGGTCTAATTTGGAATATCATGTGCAGTTTTAGCCTGCTTACAGGAAAGATGTAATTAATGTTGAAAGAGTACAGAGAAAATTACAAGGGTGTTGCCATGTCTGGAGGTCCTGAGTTATAAGGAAAGATTGAAAAGGTTGCTATTGTGTTCTTTAGAACTTAGAAGACTGAGAAGAGATAAACAGAAGTATACAAAATTATGAGGGGTATGGCGAAGCTAAATGCAAACAGACTTTTTCCACCGAGTTTGGGTAGGATTACAACCAGAGGTTATGGGTTAAGGGTGAAGGGTGAGTAGTTTAAGGGGAACATGAGAGGAGGCTTCTTCACTCAAAGGGTCGTGAGAGTGTGGAATGAGCTGTCAGCACAAGTGGTGCATGCGAGCTCAGTTCCAATGTTTAAGAGAAGTTTGGGTAGGTGCACAGATAGTGGGGGTGCAGCCCCTTCAGGCTCGCTCAGCTCATTTTCGTCTGGGGGGGCAACAGCCTTCAGCCCCGCCAAACTAGGCAATCAAGTTTGTGTGGATGCCGTGTGATGTACCCCACCCCGCCAAATAACAGAGAGCACACAATGTACAATTTACAGATTATACTTTATAAATCTTACTGGAACTATGCAATTAATAGAGATACAATATACAAGGAAAGCAAAAGGCGCCAAATTTATCAGAGTTCATCCACTTCGTGCACAACCATTGGATCTCAATTAACAGGGTGTTCCTTCCACCAGTCGATCTCCTCCAACCTCCTCAACCTGCCGCCTGAGACCAACCACGGTGGTCGACCAGAGCGCGTCCAGCACGTCCTTCCTCTTCGGTTCTCCTCCAGAAAAACCCTGGGCTTCGGACTCCCTCTTGGTCCGATCCTCGCCCAGCTTATAGCATCATGTCTCCTCTCTCTGTCCCCATCGTGCCTTCTCCCCAAAGCCCACAAAAACAATAGCTTACAGACACACAAGAAAGACTAACATCTATCCCAATTGGTTAGCAAATTAATACAATTCCCGTTACCAGTAATTATAACCCAAACAAGCTGCTACCATTAACTCAGCAGTTAACATTACAGAGAAGCCATTTTATTATAACATAACAAAGAAGCCATTTTATTAGCCTTAACAAATAACATGAAAGAAGAACCACCTTACAGGGGTATGGAGGGCTATGGTCCCAGAGTATGTCAATGGAAGTAGACATTTTAATTGGTTTTGGCATGGACTGGATGGACTGAAGAGCCTGTTTCTGTGCTGTACTTCCCTATGAATATATGACGAGCTTCACTGCACATTTTGGTTGGCATGGGTCAGGTGACCTAAAGGGCTTCTTCTCAAGATATATGAATCTATGATCATTAAGGTGTGGCTGTCAGTGATGGGCCGAAGGAAAAGGATGATGCACAGATGTTGGAGAAATATTTTTTGTAGATGATACAGTTCAACAGGTTATAGCGTGTTGGATGCGAATTTTACTACTGATGTGTTTTAGGACCATTAGCATTAGCCTTTCACACTAAAGTAAATGGTGTACCTGTTCATCTTGAGTCAGGCTGATGGATTCAGGAGTTGATTCACTTTTTAGCCTGCTCAGCACAACATTGTGTGCTGAAGGGCCTGTTCCAGTGCTGTATGATTCTACGTTCTATACTTGTATACAAAGTTCTGGAGAAATTCCGTAGATTAGGCAGCATCTGTGGAGGAAAATAGACAGTTTTGGGTCTGTGTAGTGTATTTGCAATTTCAGTAATATTGAGTAATATGGTAAATATATTCTTTGATAAAGCATTCTTTGTTTATGTAATTCATTATGGGTTATACAGTATATAGAAGTACGTGAATGGCCCACGTCATTACGTCACTACATCATATGTGCCCGCCTCATTAACGAAGAAACAAAGTGGACTTATATCGCCGGCTCCCGTGTTCCTCTTTCAACTGGCTTCTGGAGTTACAAAACATGAAAATGGTGATGAGGAGGTTTTAAAATAAATCTGAGATGACTGTCTACATGTTGAAGTGCAACACATGATTCTTTGGAAGGAAAGGGAGTTGGTCAGGTTAAAAAAAGGCAGAAAATGGACGAAATTCATGGGTTCATAAACTATGAGTAATGGGTGATAAAAGTAATAAAATAAGCAGAAATGGCTGGATACATGGAAAGGTAGACAATTTCAAATGCAGGACAGATAACTGGATGATGTATACTGAACTAATTGAGCAGTATTTTGAAGCAATTGAAATAGCAAATGCAAAATGAGTGCCAATTTTGCTGAGTGCAATTGGTAGAAAAGAATACTGTAATAGAAAGTGCTCTGTAAACGCATTCTATACACACACACACATACACACACACACACACACACACACACATCACCTTGTCTTTCTGCTGTTGTTCCACTGTGTGCAGACTTCAATGTCTTCCCCAGTATATTCCAATAATGAGTGTATGACTTTCTGGTCCCTTTCCTGCCATACGCAGTGGAAAATTGCTATATTTTAGTAATGGGGTTGTGTAAATATGTATATATAGTTTGTATATTGTATTTTAGGTAGAAACTTCTGTTTATTTTGTAATATGGTTGTAACAACATTGTGAGGTGCATCATATTCTGATTCATAAGTTAACTTTGTGGGTGAGTAAAAATGGTATATCCAGCTGCCTAAAAAAATGGGTTCATTCTCAGTTGGAGAGAGAGAGAGAGAATCAAAGCTGCTGGAAGTTCACACTGGATGAAATAGTACGCATCTATAATGGTCCTTTCTGGTAGATATCTTTTTGTAAATATTGGCAGATTTCTTTTCGCTATTTTAGCTAATTTTTTAAGTTTGGTTTTTGACACACCAAATAAAGACCTTTGCACAAAACTGTTAAACAACTCCAGCCATCTTTTCTTTTATCCTAACCCACGTATGTAACATACGGTGGCAGCGGTGGACGGCAAGTCGCAAAGGATGTTTAACGTGGAGAGGATTACAGTCCCAAGTCAGGAAATCCTCCGAGGTGAAAAATAAAACAGATGCCTGGGACACAGTGGGGACCTCAAAGGAGGAAGAACTTCAGCCGGGAGGAAACTCAGCAGGTCAGGCAGCATCTGTGGAAAAGATCAGTCAACGTTTCGGGCCGGAACCCTTTGTCAGGACTGTAGAGGGAAGGGGCAGAGGCCCTATAAAGAAAGTGGGGGGATGGAGGGAAGGAGAAGGCTGGTGAGTTCCAGGTGAAAAACCAGTAAGCAGAAAGACAAAGGGGAGGGGGGAGCGGAAACAGGGAGGGGATAGGCAGGAAAGGTGAAGAAGGAATAGGGGAAAACACAATGGGTAGTAGAAGGAGGCAGAACCATGAGGGAGGTGATAGGCAGCTGGGGGAGGGGGCAGAGTGAAATTGGGATAGAGAAAGGGAGGGGGAGGGAATTACCAGAAGTTGGAGAATTCAATGTTCATACCAAGGGGCTGGAGACTACCCAGAAGGTATATGAGGTGTTGCTGCTCCAACCTGAGTTTAGCCTCATCACGGCAGTAGGGGAGGCCATGTATGGACATATCCAAATGGGAATGTGGAGCAAAGTTGAAGTGGGTGGCAACCGGGAGATCCTGTCTGTTGTGGTGGACGGAATGGAGGTGCTCGACGAAGCGGTCTCTCAATCTGCGTCAGGTCGATGAGAGCATTCTTGAAGCATACTCCATACACATGCGTGTTTACATGCACAAACATTACCATGTCATTCCATTGTCATTGTGCTGTGTACGCACTTCAATATCTTCCCTGATAGAGTCTAATAATGCGCCATAAATGGTTTGCCTTTATAGTGCCTTTCCAGCCCGAAACAGTGGAATGTTCCATTTCTTTAGTATTAGGAACGTGTAAATGTGTATATTTTGTTTTTATTCTGTGTGTAAAGCAGATATTTCTGTTTATTTTTGCAATACGGTTGTAACTACATTGTGAGGTGCATCATATTATGATTCATGTGTAGTCATGTTAACTAATTCATGTTAACTTTGTGAGCAATTAAAAATGCCATGTCCTGGTGCCTAAAACAATGTCGTGGACAGTCACTCTCAGTTGGAGAGGGAGAGAAGTCAAAACTGCTAGGATCTCATATTGGACAACATAGTACGTAGCTATAATGATGCTCTCTGGTAGATTTTTTTTATAAATATTGGCAATTTTCTTTTCGCTATTTTCATTAACTTTTGTAAGCTTGATTTTTTGATGCACCGCATAAACATCCTTGCATGGAAGTGTTACGTGACTTCAGCCTTTTTTTTTTCATTATAACCCACATACATTACACATACAGATTGGTTAGAAGTTTAACTGCTCCAACCAAACCAGCTGAAATGACCTTTGCAGATGCAGGTAGACTGGGAAAATCATGTTGGTACTGGACCCCAAGAAAGGGAGTTTGTGGAGTGCCTCCGAGATGGATTCTTAGAGCAGCTTGTACTGGAGCATACCAGGGAGAAGGCAATTCTGGATCTAGTGTTGTGTAATGAACCGGATTTGATAAGGGAACTTGAGGTAAAGGAGCCGTTAGGAGGTAGTGACCATAATATTATAAATTTTAATCTACAATTTGAAAGGGAGAAGGAAAATCGGAAGTGTCAGTATTACAGTTGAACAAGGGGGACTATGGAGCAATGAGGGAGGAGCTGGCCAAAGTTGGCTGGAAAGATACTCTAGCAGGGATGAGAGTGGAACAACAATGGCAGGTATTTCTGGGAATAATACAGAAGGTGCAGGATCAGTTCATTCCAAAGAGGAAGGAAGGTTCTGTGGGGAGTAAAGAGTGACCGTGGCTGACAAAGGAAGTCAAGGACAGTACAAAAATAAAAGAGAAAAAGTATAACACAGCAAAGATGAGCGGGAAGCCAGAGGATTGGGAAACTTTTAAAGAGCAACAGAAGATAACTAAAAAGGCAATACGGGGAGAAAAGATGAGGTACAAAGGTAAGCTAGCCAAAAATATAAAGGAGGATAGTAAAAGCTTCTATAGGTATGTGAATGGGAAAAAATTAGTTCAGACCAAAGTTGGGCCCTTGAAGACAGAAACGGGTGAATTTATTATGGGGAAAAAAGAAATGGCAGACGAGTTGAACAGGTACTTTGGATCTGTCTTCACTGGGGAAGACACAAACAATCTCCCAGATGTCATAGTGAGCAGAGGACCTAGGGTAATGGAGGAACTGAAGGAAATTCACATTAGGCAGAAAATGGTGTTGGATAAACTGATGGGACTGAAGGCTGATAAATCCCCAGGGCCTGATGGTCTGCATCCCAGGGTACTTAAGGAGGTGGCTCTAGAAATTGTGGACACATTGGCAATCATTTTCCAATGTTCTATCGATTCAGGATCAGTTCCTGTGGATTGGAGGGTAGCTAATGTTATCCTACTTTTTAAGAAAGGAGGGAGAGAGAAAACAGGTAATTATAGACCAGTTAGCCTGACATCAGTGGTGGGTAAGATGCTGGAGTCAATTATAAAAGATGAAATAGCTGCACATTTGGATTCCAGTAACAGGATCGGTCCGAGTCAGCATTGACTTACAAAGGAGAAATCATGTTTGACTAATCTTCAGGAATTTTTTGAAGATGTAACTATGAAAATGGACAAGGGAGAACCAGTGGATGTAGTGTACCTGGACTTTCAGAAAGCCTTTGATGAGGTCCCACATAAGAGATGAGTGGGCAAAATTGGAGCACATGGTATTGGGAGTAGAGTACTGACATGGATAGAAAATTGGTTGGCAGACAGGAAACAAAGAGTAGGGATTAACAGGTCCCTTTCAGAATGTCAGGCAGTGACAAGGCTCGGTGCTGGGACAGCAGCTATTTACAATATACATTAATTATTTAGATGAAGGGATTAAAAGTAACAATAGCAAATTTTCAGATGACACAAAGCTGGGTGGCAGTGTGAAATGTGAGGAGAATGTTATGAGGATGCTGGGTGACTTGGACAGGTTGAGTGAGTGGGCAGATGCATGGAAGATGCAGTTTAATGTGGATAAATGTGAGGTTATCCACTTTGGTGGCAAGAACAGGAAGGCAGATTACTATCTGAATGATGTCAAGTTAGGAAAAGGGGAAGTACAACGAGATCTAGGTGTCCTTGTTCATCAGTCACAGAAAGTAAGCATGCAGGTACAGCAGGGAGTGAAGAAAGCTAATGGCATGTTGGTCTTCATAACAAGGGGAGTTGAGTATAGGAGCAAAGAGGTCCTTCTGCAGTTGTACAGGGCCCTGGTGAGAGCACACCTGAAGTATTGTGTGCAGTTTTAGTCTCCAAATTTGAAGAAGGACATTCTTGCTATTGAGCGAGTGCAGTGTACGTTCACGAGGTTAATTCCCAGGATGGCTGAACTGTCATATATTGAAAGATTGGAGTGTCTGGGATTGTATACACTGGAATTTAGAAGGATGGGAGGAGATTTGACTGAAACATATAAGATTATTAAGGGATTGGACATGCTACAGGCAGGAAACATGTTCCCAATGTTGGGGGAGTCCAGAACCAGAGGCCACAGTTTAAGAATAAGGTGTAGGCCATTTAGAACGGAGTTGAGGAAAAACTTTTTCACCCAGAGAGTTGTGGATCTGTGGAATGCTCTGCCTCAGAAGACAGTGGAGGCCAATTCTCTGGATGCTTTCAAGAAAGAGTTAGATAGAGCTTTTAAAGATAGTGGAGTCAAGGGATATGGGGAGAAGGCAGGAACGGGATACTGATTGTGGATGATCAGCCATGATCACAGTGAATGGTGGTGCTGGCTTGAAGGGCCAAATAGCCTACTCCTGCACCTATTGTCTATTGTCTATTGTTGCATTCATAATGAGGAACATTTAGAACCAAAACGATTGTTTGCAGAATACTTTAAGTTTCATAAGTGGAATCAAGAGGAAAGGGTGTCCATTTCAACTGACATAGCGGAGTTGAAGAAATGGTCTGAGAATTGTCAGTTCAGTGATGGGCTTAATGAGGCCCTGAGAGATAGAAACATAGAAACATAGAAAATAGGTGCAGGAGTAGGCCATTCGGCCCTTCGAGCCTGCACCGCCATTTATTATGATCATGGCTAATCAAGGCCTTGTACAACTGCATTTAGTTTGTGAAATCTTTCAGGAAAGCATTCAAAAACAGCTCTCAACTGAAGCACAACTTACATTTAAAAGAGCAGTTGAATTGCTGTATCAATAGAAACAGCAGCAAATGAGCTGCATTCAGGAATGAGATTGATTACAAGGTTGCAATGTATAAACAAGAACCTGCATGGCTGAACAAATTCTGTTACCACAGTGACAGGAGCGAATATACAGCAGACAAGTGTAGGCTTAAACAGGATTCTTGCAGAAAATGCAACAAAGTAGAACACATACAAAGGGCATGTTGGGCAGAAAGAAAAAAATGAACTGGACAGGGAACAGAAAAAGGTCAAAATTCAAGCTGAAGTTTCAGAAGTGCACTAAGCTGCATGCTATTGATGGAAGGTATGATAATGATGAGAGTGATACAGAACTGTATAGCCTTGAGATTTACAATGTAAAAACTGACAGGAGACAAGCAATATGGCTTAAAGCAGAAGGGAACAGCAAATTAATTAAAATGGAATTCGGCACAGGCTTGGCTGTTTCAATCATTGCACATAATGAGTGTGAATAGCATTTCAAAGATACTGAACTGAATCTTGCAAATAGTGCTATGGCAGCACAGCAGTTAATGCGATGCTATTACAGTCCTGAGCATCAGAATTAGCGATGGTTGTAGGTTCTTCCTGTGTGCTCATGTGCTTCCTCCCACAATCCAAAGACATACCATTAGTAGGTTAATTGATCATTGCGAATTGTTCTGAGATTAGGCTGGGGTGACACAAGTGGGATGCTGGGCAATGCAGCACATTGGGCCAGAAAATCTGTATCTCTAAAAAAAAATTGAAAATAAAATAAAAGATATCCAACTGAAAGCGAATGAAGAAAGGTATGGATGATGTCACAGCTGTGTTCAAGGATGGCATTGGAAAACTCAAACATATCAAGGATAACATACATAGATAACTAGAGAGCACTTTTACATATTTGAGTTGAAATGCATTCTATATTGAGTTGGAATTTATAGCTAATCAGGGAAGAGTGTGGTGTATTTAATATTTCAGTAATATTTGAGTAGTATTGTAAATATATTGTTTGATGAAACACTTTTTGTTTGTTTTCATAATTCATTGTGGGACATATGTAAGAAGTATGTGAATGGCATGCATCATTGCGCCACCACATCATATGTGCGTGCCTCACTAAAGAAGAAACTAAGTCAACCTGTATCCCTTGCTCTGGTGTTTCTCTTACAATTAGTCTCTAGAGTTACAAAGCATAACAGACTTGTCCATTGAATCCAGTCAACTGGAGAAATAGAGACCAAGTGTTTTCATTTGATGAGATAATGTTTTCTGTTTGATAACTATAAAAGACAATAAAGCAGCAGATTCAACATGTAATGCTTGTCAGTACCATCTTACTGGATTAACTGCTCCTGTATCGCTGGGAGCTGCTGTGCATAAGTAATAGTAACCATTCTTTTCTTTCAAAAAAAAATCAAGTGTGAAGTGTTTCAGGAAAATTTCAGAATTTCAAATGTATTCCGTGGATGCAACTTCTCTGGGCAAATAATCTCATTTGATTGCTCTTCTAATTATATGATGTACTGTAGTTCAATCATTGTCATAACTCTGGAAAATGAAATGCAAGTTCTGGGGGAACCAACAGCGGCTGTGCCTCTGGCACTGAGTCTGGGAAGAGTAGGGAACTGAAGAGGATGGTAGCAGTAATAGGCAACTTTAGAGTCAGGGCGACAGATAGGTGAGGGGGAGCAGCTAGAAGTCGTGGTACCAATGACATAGAGAGAAAAAGGGAGCAGGTCCTGAAAAAAAGAACACAGGAAGTTAGGAAGGAATCTGAGAAGCAGGACCTCAAAGGTAGTCATCTCAGGACTGCTGCCTGTGCCATGTGACAATGAGGGTAGGAATAGAATAAGGTGGCAGATAAATGTGTGGGGCAGGGATTCAGATTTCTGGATAATTGGGACATTTTCTGGGACAGGTGGGATCTGTACAAAAGGGACAGGTTGCACTTGAGTCTGAGGGGGACTACTGTTCTTGTGGGCAGATTTAGTAAAGCTGTCGGGGGTGGTTTAAACTAATATGGCAGGGGAAAGAAAAAGATGAAATATGAGAACAGACTAGCCAATAATTTAAAGCAGGATACAAAAAGCTTTTTCAGTTATATAGAGAGCAAAAGGGAGGTGAGAGTTGATATTGGACCATTGGAAAATGATGCTGGTGAGGTAGTAATGCAGAACAAAGAAATAGCAGATGAACTTAATGGGTACGTTACATCTGTTTTCACTATGGAAGACACTAACAGCATGCTAGAGGCTCGTGAGTGAGAAGGAGCAGGAGTGAGTGTCTTTGCTATTACAAAGGAAAAGTGCTAGGCAGACTCAAAGGTCTTACAGTGGATAAGTCATCCCAGAGTTCTTATAGAAGTAGCTGTAGAGATAACAGATGCATTGGTCATGATCTTTCAAGAATCACTTGATTCTGGCATGGTTCCAGAGGACTGGAAGTTTGCAAATGTCACTCCATTCTTTAAGAAGGAAGGAAAGCAAAAGAAAGGAAATTATATCCCAGTTAGCCTCTCTTTAAATTGTTTGTCCATGATTTAGATAATGGAATTGATGGTTTTGTGGCAAAGTTTGCAGATGATACGAAAACAGGTGGAGGGGTAGGTAGTTCTGAGGAAGCAATGTGATTATAGCAAGTCAGGCAAATTAGAAAAATGGGCAAACAAGTGGTAGATGGAATACAGTGTTGGGAAATGTTTGATAATGCATTTTGGTAAGAGGAACAATAGTGCTGACTATTATCTAAATGGGGAGAAGGCTAATTTACAGATTGGATCTGTGGTAAGGAAAGTAAATGCAACATTGGCATTTATTTCGAGGGGAATAGAATATAAAAGCCGGGATATAATGCTCAGTCTTTATAAGATACCAGTCAGGCCACACATGGAGTATTGTCAACAGCTCTGGGCCCTGTATCTCAGAAGGGATGTGTTGTCTTTGGAGAGAACCTAGAGGAGGATTAGATTAGATTAGATTATGAGGACACTCAGTCCTCGTTTATTGTCATTTAGAAATGCATGCATTAAAAATGATACAAAAATAAAACACAGGACAAACCAAAACTAAAACCAGCAAAACCACATAATTATTACATATAGTTGCAACAGTGCAAAGCAATACCATAATTTGATAAAGAGCAGACCATGGGCACGGTAAAAAAAAGTCTCAAAGTCCCAATAGACTCATCATCCCATGCAGGCAGCAGAAGGGAGAAACTCTCCCTGCCATGAACCTCCAAGCGCCGCCAACTTGCTGATGCAGCACCATTGGAAGCACCTGACCGCAGCAGACTCTGAGTCCGTCCGAAAACTTCGAGCCTCCAACCAGCCCCTCCGACACAGCTTCTCCGAGCAACATCCTCTGCAGAGCACTTCGACTCCGCCCCGGCCGCCGAGCAACAAGCAAAGCCGAGGACTCGGAGTCTTCTCCTCCGGAGATTCTGGACCATACAGTAGCAGCAGCGAAGCAGGCATTTCAGAAGTTTCACCAGATGTTCCTCCATGCTCTCACATCTGTCTCCATCAAATCAGGATTGTGCACGGCACCCTACTTGACAAATAGCAGACATCACCACCGGAGTGGCCGCTGCGAGCTGCGTCACGCCACCATCTTCTCCTCCTCCCAAGAGGGTTTTTCCTATCGTGAGGGCACAGCTTCAAAATTGAGGGGTGACACTTTAGAACAGAGCAAGGAGGAATTTTTTTAGACAGAGAGTAGTGAATCTGTGGAATGCTAGAGACTGCAGTGGAGGCCAAGTCCGTGAGTATATTTAAGGTGGAAGTTGATAATTTCCTGATTGCTCAAGGCATCAAAGAATATGGCGAGAAGGCAGGTGTATGGTGTTGAGTGGGATCTGGGATCAGCCATGATGGAATGGCAGAGCAGACTCAATGGGCTGAATGGCCTAATTCTGCTCCTACGTCTTACTGTGTTATGGTTTTAAGTTACATGCAAATCCAAAATCCTGAACGTGTAGGTGAGTCAATGTAAATTCTGATGAATGATGATAAATGGTTCAATGTAGGTAGTATTGTAAACCTTGTAGAATGCATGTCATAGTTATGTAGTCATGTTTTGAAAGTAGGTTTGAACCCAATTTATTCAGTGTCTGAGGATGTGATGCAAAATCGCTGCCAGTCTTATTTTTGGCAGATGCACTTTTTCATTATTTAACTAGTGATTTTCTACTTGGATGGTAATGAGTAAATGAAGCCTATGCTCCAGATAGATGTGAAAAGTAGTTTTAACAGCTGAAATAGCAGTAATTAGTGAAATACTGACACACAAGGAACAAAACCCTACAAATAAAAACAGAGAATGCTGGGAAGGATCAATACCAGCAGATGTCTGTGAAGAGAAACCTTGACCTTAAGTGTAGGCATGCTATAATATGAGCCTATGGACTCTCACAGCTACCTGGACTATTCCTCTTCCCATCCCCCTCTCGCAATTCCACCGTCTCCTCTGCAACTGCTCTCAAGATGAGGCCTTTCATTCCAGGATGAAGGAGATGTCTTCCTTTTTTAAAGAAAGGGGCTTCCTTTCCTCCACCATCAACTCTGCTCTCAAACACATCTCTCCCATTTCACACACATCTGCTCTCACCCAATCCTCCCACCACCCCACTGGGGATAGGTTTCCCCCTTGTCCTCACCTATCACCCCACCAGCCTTCAGGTCCAACATATGATTCTCCGTAACTTCCACCACCTCCAACGGGATCCCACCACCATGCACATCCTTCCCTCACCCCCTCTTTCTGCTTTCTGCAGGGATCACTCCTTACGCAACTCCCTTGTCCATTTGTCTCCACCATCCCTTCCCACCGATCTCCCTCTCGGCACTTATCCTTGTAAGCAGAACAAGTGTTACACATGCCCTTACACTTTCTCCCACACCACCATTCAGGGCCCTAAACAGTACTTCTAGGTGAGGCTACACTTCACCTGTGAGTTGGCTGGGGTGATATACTGCGTTCGGTGCTCCCGGTGCAGCCTTCTATATATTGGCGAGACCCGACACAGACTGGGAGACCGCTTTGCTGAACACCTATGCTCTGTCCGCCAGAGAAAGCAGGATCTCCCAGTGGCCACACATTTTAATTCCACGTCCCATTCCTATTCTGATATGTCTATCCACGGCCTCCTCTACTGTCAATATAAAGCCACACTCAGGTTGGAGGAGCAACACCTTATATACCGTCTGGGTAGCCTCCAACCTGATGGCATGAACATTGACCTATCTAACTTCCATTAATGCCCCTTCTCCCATTCTTACCCCATCCTTTATCTATCTATCTATCTATCTATCTATCTATCTATCTATTTATTTATTTATTTATTTATTTATTGTCTCCTTTTTTCCTCTTCCTCTTTTTATCTCTCTCTGTCCCTCTCACAATAACTCCTTGCCTGCGCTCCATCTTCCTCTGGCACTGCCCTCCCCCTTTCTTTCTCCCTAGGCCTCCCGTCCCATGATCCTCTCCCTTCTTCAGCCTTGTATCCCTTTTGCCAATCAACTTTCCAGCTCTTAGCTTTATCCATCCCCCTCCTGTCTTCTATCATTTCGGATCTCCCCCTCCCCCTCCCACTTTCAAATCTCTTACTATCACTTCTTTCAGTTAGTCCAGACGAAGGGTCTTGGCCCAAAACGTTGACTGTGCTTCTTCTTATAGACACCGCCTGGCCTGCTGCGTTCCACCAGCATTTTGTGTGTGTTCCTTGACCTAAAGATTATTTTTGCATGGGCTCCTCAGGACCTCTTACATAGTATAAAATGCTAGGTAAATCCTGGCTGTGTCTCAGCTCTCTACCTCGTAGAGGGCAAACATAATCTTCCATCTTGACTGCCTGAAACACGTGTTCTTTTATGAGTTTTGACCAGGGATGTACTGTGCACCTTAAAATTCACATATCTGCCAACTGCCAGCTTGCAACCTTTATTTTATCCTTTCCAGGACTCTGCACTCTGAATCCTTTAAGGGTCTACTGAGAATGTGACATTTGTAGCTTCTTCCTTATCCCCATATTTGAATTCTACAGCAGAGTCATGGTAAGCAACACCATTCGGTCCCATACGGTGGTCCAACACGTTGCTCCAGGAGGGAACAAGGCATAGCCAAGTTCATCAAAGTCAATTTTATTGTCATAGCTACAGTATGTACTGTATGTTCAAGTGCAAGGAAATTGTTACTTGCAGCAGCATTACAGACACATAACATTAAAGACATAACAATCACAAAAATCCACTTATTTAACATTCTTTGTGAAAATGTTGCCCCTCATGTATCGATTAAATTTGTCCCTGTCACCTTGATCTATTCCCTCTAGCTCTTGATTTCCCAACCCTGAGATAAAGGACTACAGGCATTCGTCTGATCTATGCCCTTCATGATTTCATACTCCGCTATAAGGTCACTTCTCAGCATTCTATGCTCCAAGGATTAAAGTGCTAGTTTGTCAAACCTCTCCCGGTAAACTCAGTCTCTCAAGCCCTGCCAACACCCTTATAAAGTTTTTGCCTTCTTCCCAGCATAGGTATAATGAGCAGTCAATAGTATAACAGAAACTGTTAAAAATGACACAGATAATTTGTTTTACTGAAGGTTATACTGAACAGGAGATCAGGGAGAACTCTCCTGCTCTACCCAGTTTTAGACATCCGTTAGTCTCGTGACTCCATGGATTTGTGCCTTGGAAGGTTTCCAAGGCGCAGACCTGAGCAAGCTGATTGAAAGACCGACAGTTGCCCATGCTGCAAGTCTCCCCTCTCCATGCCACCAATGTTGTCCAAGGGAAGGGCATTAGGACCCATACAGCTTGGCACCAGTGTCGTCGCAGAGCAATGTGTGACTAAGTGCCTTGCTCAAGGACACAACACGTTGCCTCAGCCAAGCCTCGAACTAGCGACCTTCAGATCACTAGACGAACGCCTTAACCACTTGGCCACGCTCTACCTAGCGAGACAGTGATTTAGGGCTATGCAAGTTGGGTCGAGAAGCAAATAGTTGAAGAGAACCTGGTGGTATGAAAATTCAGGCTTCTATACTTCTGGCCTCATGATCTATGACATGGCCGAGATGGCATCTTTGATAATAAATAAATGTTGCCTTCTTGAGGCAGCACCTCCTATAGATTCTACTGATGGCAGAGGAGGATGTGTCTTATGTTCCTGCACATTCGAATTATATCGGATCATGATGCAATCATCAGAATACTTTCACTTTGGATACCCAACAGTACATCTGTAGAAATGCGTTAAAGTGTTCAGTATCAAGCCGACTCTCCTTAACTTGCAAGAAAGTGAAGATGCTGGAGCACCCTCCTTGGGATTGCTGCAATCTGCTGGGTCCAATGAATGTCATCTGATATGTTAATGCCTGGGATTTTAAAGCTGCTGACCCTCTCCACTACTGATCCACCAATGTAGACTGGCACACGTTTGCCTTTCTAAACTTCAGTATTGACATGTTTGCCTTCCCTCCTTCCTGAAGTCACCAGTCGGTACTTTAGTTTTGCTGACACTGAGCAAAATTTTCCAGTTGTCAACCAGGTGTCATACCTTGATCCTCTGCACTGTAGTAGAGGTTGTCAGTGTACACCTTGTTGGAGCTGTTTCTGGATGGGTGTGGCAGAAGATGTCCAGTTCATTCCTTTAGAATGGAACAGGGTCACGCCTTGAAATATTGTATGTGTAGTTATTTATTCTGATTCAGCATAGAATAGGCTGCGTCACCCAACAAACCACAATTTAACTCTAGCCTAATCACGGGATGATTTACAATGACCTATTAACCTACTAACTGGTACGTCTTTGGATTATGAGAGGAAATCGGAGTACCTGGAGAAAATCTATGTATTCCATGTACAAATTCCTTACAGATGACATCAAAGTTGAACTCTGAACTCCGAGGCTGCTAGCTCTAATAGCATTTACGCTAACTGCTACGCTACAATGACACCCGTGTAAGGAGAGGTAAAGAAAGAGAAATCTAGATTTGCAGATTTTTCCCCTAACATGCCTCACTGTTCCAAACACCAGACAATTACATTAGGCATATCTCTCGCTCATGAGGGCCTTGCCTATTCTACTGTTATAGGACATGGTGCTGCTGTTCTGTGGGGAATATGAATGGTGTAGGGAGAAGGAGTTATGATTGGTGTTCTCCCATTCAGGCACTGTCATATCTGCAGGAACATTCTCAGCCAAATTTGAGGGGAAACTCAGATCAGTCTCTGAGGAAGGGAGGTCCCTCTTTTTCCAAGGTGAATAACGCTCTTCAGATCAGCATTTCCTGGCACTCTGATGGGTACGATATCCGATCCAAGTTGATTACGTGCATATAAACCAATTATTTGACACAATGGCAGAGCCATTACAGCTGATAACTCACAACTCAGGAATTTGGTTCAATCCTGTCTTGAGGTGCTCTCTGTGAATAGCTGGTATTTTCTCCCTGTGACCATGTGGATTTCCTCCAGTTGCTTCCATTTTCTCCCACGTCTTAAAGGTGTGCAGGTTAGCGAGTTAATTGATTGCTGTAAATTGTCCCTGGTGTGTAAGTGTACGTGGAGTTAGATGAGAATCAACAAGAAAGTTAGGGGAATAGACTCCAGGCAAAATTATCAGGGAAAATGATTTGCTCTGTGAATGCATACAGATGGTGGACTGAACGGCCTTCTTTGCTATTGCGAGGGACTATGTAAAAGTGAAAATATGGAGAATGAAATGATGTGAAACACATTGGGGAAAAACTAGTGAAGTGCAGCGGATTTCCTCATGTTATGTTAGGTAGGAACTGGAGGAAGTGTAGAAAAGTTACTAGAAAGGTTCCTTTGATAAAAGATTTCAGCTACAGAATTCAGTTGTAGAAGCTCTAATGGAGGTGCATGACTGGTTTAGAAAGTGAGCAGCTCTTTCCAGTGCTAGACAGTTCGAGGTCCAAGGGATATAGATTTAAAATTTTGGACAAAACATAAGTGAGGAACAAGTTGAAAAGATTTACCTAAATCCTGGTAAATAGGAGATGAAATAAGAGATACGCTGGCTATAGCTGGGTTCTAGAAAGTTCTACCACTAGGACAAGTGGAGGTAGAATCAATCAGTGCTTTTGAAGAAGATTCAGATGGGGACTTGAAAGAGAAAAAAAATAGGTAGTCCTGATTGGTGTAATGGGAGTGGGGCGATTGCATCAGTTAGAGCTGCACGCTTGCTGGGTCAAATAACATATTACTGTCCTAAAGCAAACTAATGGTTCTCCGATGAAGATTGAGAGAATTTCAAGGAAAAGACCAATAAAACTAAATATATCATAAAATCCCTACATTTTAAATAAGAAAACCATCATCCGCATTGTTTTTTATGTTAACAATCTGAGCAAAACCTGGGCCATTGATTCATTCTAATGTTTTGAGTATTCTTGAAAATACCTAGAAATACATTTTAAATAAAAAAACTATAATTAATGTCATTTTTTATGTTAACAATCTGAGGAAAACCTGGGCCATTGATTTATTCCAATGTTTTAATCTTCTTGAATATATCTAGAAATACATACATTGCCTGTGTAGTTAATGTAGAGTATATCTCACACCCAGTAGCCTCAGAAGTGATTCAAAATGTCACTGATGTCATGTCATCAATGTCAAGCCAAGTTGAAGTTCAGGTGAAGGTCTTAAAATCAGTTTATTGTCTTATGTACAGATACATGTATGCACAAAACAATATAAAAAACTTTTCAGGGCCATCACAGGAAAATAGTATCATCTAAACAGCAAGAATAAAAACAAAAATTTTAAATATGTTTTCTTTAAAGAAAAAACAGAATTAGAACAAAAACAAAAGTCTATTTTAATGCAACGTGATCAAAGTAGCCATAATATTGCTATACTGAGTTAGTGATCTGGGGGATTCTGGTTGTTTTAAGAGCTAAATAGTTGAAAGAAAGTAACTGTTCTTGTCCTGGTGGTATTGGGACTTCAGATGTTTGTACTTCCTACCTTATGGTAGCTGTGCGAAGATAGTCAGTAGACAGTAAATTATTCGAAAGTATTCTAAGGGACTGGATATATATTGTATGTATTTTGGATAGATAGAACCTCATTAGGGACAGTCAACGTGGTTTTGTGCATGGTAGGGCACGTCTAACCAATCTTATAAAGCTTTTCGAGGAGGTTACCAGGAAAGATGATGAAGGGAAGGCAGTGGATGCTGTCGACATGGACCTTAGCGAGGAATTTGACTAAGTCCCGCATGAAAAGCTGGTCAAGAATGTTCAGTTGCTTGGTGTTCAGCATGAGCTAGTAACCTGGACACGACATTGACTTTACGGGAGAAGTCAGAGAGAGGTAGTAGATAGTTGCCCTTCTGACTGGAGGCCTGTGACTAGTGGTGTGCCACAGGGCTTGGTGCTGGGTTCATTGTTATTTGTCATCTACATCAACAATCTGGATGGTAATGTGGTAAACTAGACAAGCAAATTTTTGGATGATACCAAGACTGGAGAAGTAGTAGGCAGTGAGGAGGGCTATCAAAGCTTGCAGCTGGATGAGCTAGAATAAATGGCAGATGAAATTTAGTTCAGGTAAGTGTGAGCTGTTGAAACCAGGGTAGGACTTACACAGTGAACAGAAGCATTTGGATGTATAATTCCTTGAAAGTTGCATCATAGGTAGATAAGACTTTAAAGAGAGCTTCATGCACATTTTATTCACAAATCAAATTATTGTTGAGTACAGGAGTTGGAATGTTATCTTGAAGTTATATAAAACATTGACGAGGCCTAAGTTGGAGTATTGTGCACAGCTCTGGTCAACTACCTACAGAAAAGATATCAGTAAGATTGAAAGAGTACTAAGAAAATTTACAAGAATGTTGAGAGGAGTCAAGGACCTGAATGAAAGAGAAAGTTTGAATAGGTTAGGATTTCATTTCCTGGAACAGAGGAGAATGAGGGGAGATTTGATAAAGGTATACAAATTTATGAGTGTTATACATAGCGTAAATACTAGTAAGACTTTTTTTTTACTGAGGTAGGATGAGAGTAAAACTGGAGATCTTAGGTTAAGGGTGAAAGATAAAATATTTAAGGAGAGTGTGGGGGGAAAGTTCTCACTCAAAACTCTGCAAGTGATCTACATCCCACTGTATTCTTTACAATGTTCTACACTATGGATAACATCACCAATCTTTGCATAATCTATGAATTTACTCACCTGCCCATCTTCATATTCAACCAGTTCATTTACATATATCACAAGCAGCAGAGTTCCCAGTACAGATACCTGTGGAACACCACTAGTCAAAGACCCCAGCCAGAATAAGTTCCACTAACCACTATCCTCTGTTTCTATGGGCAAGCCAATTCTGTATCCAAACATTCAAGTCATCATAAATTCTATACACCTTAACATTCTGCATGAGCCACCTTTGAGGGATCTTGTCTAGCATTTTCCCAAAATTTATGCAGTCAACATCCACAGCTCTACTTTTGTCAGTCTCCTTTTCATCTCGTTGAAAGGCTCAACTAAGTTAGTAAGACATGACTTACACTGCACAAAGCTTTGTTGATTGTCCCTAATTAGACTATGGCTTTCTATATGCTCATACACTCATGATTGGATGTCTAGATACTGTTCCAACTCCTTCCACAGGTTTGCAGTTCATATCACTGTAGTGGGCCACATCTCAAACAATGATGAGTTGGAGTACACGAAGGAGATAGAGAGCTCAGTGATGTGGTATCATGACAATAATCTTTCCCCGAATGGCAATAAAAAAAAGACTTTTGAAAAGTGGGGGGAATGGAAGTGTTGCACATGCTCCTATCTACATCAACTATGTTAAGGTTGAGGGGATTTAGAGCTACAATTCCGAGGTGTGAACATCTTCCATAGCATGTCATAATACAATCGTGTTAATGTCATGCCCAAGAAAGCTCACTAGTGTCTCTCTTTCTTTAGAATACTAAAGAAATTCAGCATGTACTCAATAGTCTCTTAGCAATTTTTATCAATGTGCCATAGAAATCATTCTACCTAGATACATAATGGTCTGGCACTGGAACTGCTCTACACATGACCACAAGAAACTACAGAGAGCTGCGGATGCAGATCAGCACATTACGGGAACCAGCCTCGCTTCTCTGAACTCTGTCTATACTTTTTGCAACCTCAATTAAGCAACCAGCTTAATTCAAGACCCTGCACACCCCAGATATTCTCTCTTATCCCCTCTCCCATCTGGCAGAGGATACAACAGTATGAAAGGATCTTCCGTCAAGCTCAAAGTCAGCTTCTATCCAACTTTTATCAGAATGGACCTCTTGTGCAATAATATGGACTCTGTAGCCTTCAAAGCTACCTTGTTATGACCTTGCACTTCGTCATTTACCTGCACTGCACTTTTTCAGTAGCTTTTACAACTTCTTGTTTTATTGTTTTATCTTTTTCTAGCTCAATGAACTGTGTAATGATTTGATCTGTATAATAAGTATGTAAGACAAACTTTTCTCTGTATCTTTGTACATGTGACAATAATAATAAGCCAATTAGACCCTATCCTTAAGAATCCTCTCCATTAGCTTCCTTATCATTGATGTGAGACTCACATCCAAGATTATACCTCTTTCCCTTCTTGAATAATGGAAAATCATTAGCCGCTCACCAATCCTTCAGAACTTCACTTGTGCCTAGAAGGACATACAGATCTTTGTGAAGGCCCAATAATCTCATTTTTGCCTCTCTCAATAATGTGAGGTATATCATATCAGGCCATAGGGATTTGTCCATGTTAATCATTTTTTAAGAAACCTAAAATTACTTTTACTTTATTTAGAGTTAGAGCGTGGTAAAAGCCCCTCGAGCCTCACTGCCCAATAACCCCGATTTTACCCCAGTGTAATCATGGGATAATTTACAATGACCAATTAACCTACTGATATGCCTTTAGACTGTGGGCAGAAACTGGAGGATCCAGAGAAAACACACACAATCCACGGGGAAGACGTACAGACTCCTTACAGATGATGTCGGAAATGAATTCTGAACTCCGACACCCACAGCTGTAATCACTAATCCCATTATTATCCATGTCTTTTTCAGTAAATACAGATGCAAAGTACTCATTTGGGACCTCACCTACATGTTCCACCTCCAAGCATATGGTCCCTCCTTTATCCATATATCCTCTTGCAACTGACTAAACAGAGACACAATGAAGCTTTAACTGGCAAATATAAAACTCACATAGCAGACACAGTCTAAGAAAATCTCACTCTCCTGACACAATAAGTTATACTTCCTTAACACAAAGATAACAATAAACAATTACCAATAGTTCAATGGCTATAATTACCTACCTTAATGCCTATGAAGGTTCTCAGTCATCCAAGTCATTGTATATTCGGCAGTAGTGAATCAAAGCAACTGGACAGCACAACAAGACCAAATGCTTTGATTTACTACTGCCTGATACACCTATCTTAACATTTTGAATATAGTCCGTTTTTTTGCAGAATTCACTATTTATGATGGTGTATCCCAATTAGCAGAATTCCTTTGAAGATGCAGTACCGCTGTCTAAGCTCAAACTGCAGACAACTGAAATACATATACCCCTTTTCTTACAGTGCTGGGGGAGGTTTAGCTCCCTGAATACGCAGCTAACCAGAAAATTAGGTGACACACCGGACCTATCCTGAACTATGTATTAAGTGACAGTAATACACCATTAATATTGTACTGATACAGGAAATGACCACTTAAAACTTCCCCATCTCAAATCTGAAGTTTTTAATGAGCAGCAATTAACATGAATATCCATCTATTGTCTTCCGTGTGTAGTATTAATGGTACAGAATCAGAATTTCCTACATCTAAAGATTGGTTTCACCAGCCTAAAGTATCATTGGAGGTTAAATTGTGAACAGATTTTATATCCTGAAGGCTGATTCTCATTTGAATTAATGCATAATTATGCTGCCCATAATTTTATAACTTCAGAATTATCCCTAACAGTATGTATAAAATGCTTTCAGATGATCTTTTGGACATTTCATGGTCCCTCCTGGCTCTGTTAATTCTCTTCTTGAGTTCTTTGCTAGCTTCTTTATAATCTTCAATGGCTCTGTTTCACTTTAGCTTCCTAAATCTACATACACTTCATTTTTTTATTGACTGTATTCATAAGTTTCAAAATCCAAAGGACCGTTCCCTTGTCATGTTTGTCCTTCCTTCTTACTGGAGCATACCTGTCCTGCATTCTGTGTAAGCTTTCAAATACCTTCCACATGTCAGATGTGGATTTGCCCATAAACAGGTTTTCCTTGTTCCTGCCTAATACTCTTGCAATTTGTCCAGGTCCAATTTGCTACTCTCTAATAAGCTCCATGTTTTTTCAACCCTATCTATAGCTACCTTAAAGCTTAAAGCTGAGATCACTGTTCCTCAACTATTCTACCACTGAAAGTTCAGTCAGCTGGCCAGGCTTATTACTCAGCACCAGGTCCAGAATAACACCACCTTTTGTTAGACTATCTACAAACGTTTGTACATGTTAATTTAAAAAAACAATCCTGGGTTCGTGTATTAAAATCTGCCTTATCTAAAACCTTTTGCATTAAGTAGATCTCAGTCCATATTAGGGAAATTGAAGTCACCCATGACAGGAACTTTCCTGTTTTTACATTTCCCTAATCTGCTGCATATCTGTTCTCAGTTTCCCATTGTCCATTGAAGGACAATTACCCTACAGAGTAATTGTACCCTACTTATTTTTGAGTTCTACCCATATGGACTCAGGGGATGAGTTCTGCATTATGTCCCTGCCGAGCACAGCTGCGATACTGGTGATGACATCTACCTTCCTCGCAATCCCTATACTTTTTACCATGGTGCTCAGGTTCTATTCCTGCTTTGTAACTAGTTGAAACTCTTTTGAGTAGCACTAACAAAAATTCCCAGCCAGGGCATTGGTTCCCTTACAGCTAAGGTGCAACCTGTCTCTCTTGCGCTGATTGCCCCTGTCCTTGAAGAAGCTTCAATGATCCAGAAATCTGAAACCCTGCCTCCTGCACCAGCTCCTCAGGATAATCATTGACTATCTTTCTATTCTTGCTTTAACAAGGGAGGCACTGGGAACAATCCAGAAATCACTACCTTTGAGGTGCTGCTTTTCAGCCTCTTTCCTAATTCCTTGTACTCACTGTGCAGGGCCTCTTCCCCCTTTCTACCTAAGTTGTTAGACCTAACTGCATGACAACCTTTGGCTGCCCATTCTGTCCTTTGACAATGTATTGCATCCTTGACCATAGAATACAGGAGACAACACACGATCCTGGCGTCTCTATTGCAGAACTATTGAACAAAACTATTGAGTCTCCAATCACTATTGCACTGCCTTGACTTTATCTTTCCTGCTGAGCCTCAGAGTTGGTCACAGCATCTCGGATGTGGTTGCTGCATCTCTTCCCTGACAGGTCATCCCCCAGCGATCTTCACAGGCATATATGTTGCAGAGAGGAATGGTGACAGGGGAATACTACACTGTCTCCCAGCTTGTTTCATCATTCCTGGTGTGACTACCTTGGTAAATCTCTTGTCTATAATGCTGTCAGCATCCCAGGTTATCTTAAGTACATTTAGCTCCAGCTCCAGCTCCAGTTCCTGAATGCAGTCAGCAAGTAGCTGCAGGCAGGCATATTTCCCACCAGGGAAGGCCTCAGGGATACTGCCAGTCTCTCAGATCACCTATATTTTGCAGGAGGAGTATGACACAGCCTTAGCTGCAATCCCAGCTACTCTAACAGGTAGAGTAATTCTAAGAAAAGCCTTGCCCGCACTTATCTGCTTCACCTCTCCTCACTGAAGCCTCCTTAAATAGAGCCTCAGCTTTTTTTTTCTGAAGATGATGAAAGTGGAAATTTTACACATCGTCATGGATACTCATGTTGTAGCTTTACTAAAACAGTTTGCTTTGAGCAGCAGTTGGGTCCAGAGATGGCATGGTACCTGGTCCCATTACCTTTTCTACATCCTTAGCTCTTAGCTTCTTGGTGGAGAGAATCAAAGTGACTGATATTCTGTGAGAATGACAGATCCTGGGAGGGAACTCTAGTAGATCAAACTGCGATAGAACCTAATTGTGAATGCTGTAGCCTTATTTTAAACCCTTACACAGTAAGGCTCAGCATTGTTCAGCTGGAGCCTTTTCCATCTATTGATTGTTTAATTGACCAACACCATTCCAGTTGAGGTGTAATGGTACCACTGAGTTCTGATCACTCACACCTTCTACCCTGTGCTTTTTTTGATGGTTTTAATTAAATTTTGACCTGTGACACAGTTTTATGAAGTTGGCATATCTATTTTTAGCTACAGTATCTGAGGACGTTATTTGGAAATTGAAAATATTCCACTGTCTGTCCACCTATATAACACAAATGGGAATGAGGAAGATGAAACAGTCTGAGTGGACCTTAAGGAGGCAGAAAGATAGAAACCAATGTTATCTTGGAAAAGGATCTTGTGCTTTCCTGGCATATATGACAAATAAACTCCTCGCAGGTTTCATGCCAGTTACAGCTGTTGGCTTTAACTGATGTTTCAACAACAATTTCTGCCATCTTCATCGCTAATTGAAGCAACAGTTAAAATTGATACCTGTACACAGCTGGAAGCCTGAGAAGAGTTTATTTGTCAATATTATTTTATTTTACCTAAAATCTTTGGGAGATTAAATTAGATTATGAGGACACACAGTCATCCTTTATTGTCATTTAGAAATGCATGCATTAAGAAATGATACAATGTTTTTCCAGGATGATATCACGAAAACACATGACAAACCAACTTAAAAACTAACAAAAAGCACATAATTATAACATATAGTTACAACAGTGCAAAGCAATACCATAATTTGATACGAACAGACCATGGCATGGTAAAGTCTCAAAGTCTCTCGAAAATCCCATCATCTCATGCAGACAGTAAACCTCCAGCACCGCCAACTTGCCAATGCAGCATCCTGGAAGCATCCGACCACAGTTCAACTCCAAGTCCGTCCGAAAACTCGCCTCCGACCGCCTCTCCGACACCGAGCACCGAGCACCATCTCTGCCGAGCGCTTCGACCCCGGCCCCGGCAACAAGCAATAGGCAAAGCCGAGGATTTGAGGCCTTCGTCTCCGGAGATTCTCGATCGCACAGTAGCAGCGGCAGCGAAGCAGGCATTTCAGAAGTTTCTCCAAGTGTTCCTCCGTACTCTCACGGCTGTCTCCATCATGTGAAGTTACACATTCTCAAGCAAAACTTGACAAAGGAAGACTAAACAGGAAAGGAAAACTTGTTAAGCAAAATGGGGAAATAAACATTGAACGTTTTTGGCCAAGACCCTTCATCAGGATTTATCTCTTTCCATAGATGCTGCCTAACTTGTTGAGTTCCTCCAGTATTTTGTGTGTGTCGCTCATGATTTCCAGCAACTACAGTCACTTGTGCCTCAGCAAAATTGATTCATCTTAAAAGACACAAGGAAGGTGAAATGGGGTGGTTAAATCAGGGGTGAAATGATTCAGGGTGCCAAAAATGCATAATGGATATTTGACTTCATCAGCAGGGGCATAGAATATAAGAATGCACCATGAGAATGTCTTCTTAGCCTCTCTTCTCTACTCACTTTACACATAGTTGTGTGGCTAAGTACAGCTCCAATGTCATATTTAAGTTTGCCAATGACAGCATTGTCATTGACCGAATCTCAGCTGGTGATGAATTAGTATGTAGAAGGGAGATTGAAAATCTGGCTGAGTAGTGCCACAACAGCAACCTCTCATTCAGAGTCAGCAAGACCAAGAAGCTGAATATTGACTTCAGGAGGAAGACACCAGAGGTCAGTGAGCCAGTTGCATCAAGAGATTATAGAGGTGGAGAGAGTCAGCAACTTTAAATTCCTCAGTGTTACCATTTCAGAGGATCTGTTCTGTGTCCAGCACATAAGTGGCATTAGGAAGAAACCACAATGGTGCCTTTACTTTCATAGAAGTTTACAAAGATTTGGCATGACATCTAAAACTTTGACAAACCTCTGTAGATGTGTGGCGGAGAGTATATTGACTAGTTTCATCACAGTCTGGCATGAAAACACTAATGCCCTTGAATGAAAAATCCTAAAAAAGTGGTAAATGCAGCCCAGTCCATCATGGATTAAGCCCTCCCTACCACTAAGCACATCTACATGGCACGCTGTTGCAGGAAAGCAGCATCCATTATCAGGGACCTTCACCACCCAGGTCATGCTGTCTTCTCACTGCTGCCATCTGGAAAAAGGTACAGGAGCCTCAGGTCTCATGCCACCAGGGTCAGACACAGGCTCACCCTTC
This sequence comes from Mobula birostris, assembly GCF_030028105.1. Taxonomy (NCBI): domain Eukaryota; kingdom Metazoa; phylum Chordata; class Chondrichthyes; order Myliobatiformes; family Myliobatidae; genus Mobula; species Mobula birostris. Next base: position 18,767,492 of record NC_092371.1, on the reverse strand, counting down.
AGGCTCTTGAGCCAGTAGGGAAAACTTCACCCAGCTTCACTTGCCCCATCACAACACTGTTCCTTCAACCAATGGCCTCACTTTTAAGGACTTTTCATATTATGTTTTCAATATCTATTGCTTATTCAGTTATGATTATCATTTATTTTATTTTACATTTGTGCAGTTTGCTGTCTTTTGCACATTAGCTGATTTTCCACCTTGTTGAGTGCAGCCTTTCATTAATTTTATTATGGTTCTTGGATTTACTGAGTATGACTGCAAGAAAACAAATCTCAGGTTTGTATATGGTGGCATACACTGCATGCACTTTGATAAGAAAATTACTTCAAACTTTGAACCTTCAATTTTGAGCTGGCAAGTCTCAGCTTCATGAAAAGTTGGATATGCCATGGCTGGAATAGAAAGAATGTGATTCTGTGGGAAAGGGCACAGAGCAGATTCAGCAGGATGTTAAAAACAAACTACCTAAAGTACTCAGCAGATCTTCAGTCCAGCTGAAGGATATTGTCCCAAATCATCATTTGCCTCCATAGATGGCTCATCTGCTAAGTTACCCCAGCAGTTTGCTTTATGTTTCAGATTCTAGCATCTGCAGTCTCTTTAAGTCTTCACCAGGATGTTGCCTGAGACGGGACATGAGGTAGTGTACATGGGTTCATTTTCCATTCAGAATTCTGATGGTGGAGGGGAAGAAGCTATTCCTGAGATGTTGAGTGTTGGTCTTCAGGCTCTTGTACCTCCTCCATGATGGTAGCAATGAGAAGAGGGCAGGTGCTAGGTGACGACTGTAGATACTGACGAATGCACCCTTTAGAGCCATCCCCTTTTGAAGATATCCTCCTGATTAACTGCTAACAAAAGAAAGCCGCTGTCAAGCCTTCTTCATAATTGCATCAACATGTTGTGTCCAGGATAAATCTTCAGAGATTTTGACATCCAGGACCTTGAAACTGTTCACTCTTTCCACTGCTGATCCCTTAATGAGGACTTGAGTGTTTCCCTCGACTTCCCCTTCCTGAAGTCCACAATCCGTTCCTTGGTCTGACTGATATTGAAGGCAAGGTTGTTGCAGCACCACTCAACCAAATGATCCATCTTGCTCTTGTACACCTCCTCATCACCATCTGATGTTCTTCCAACAACAGTTATGTGACTGGAAAATTTTGAGATTGTGTTTGAGCTGTGCCTACCCACACAGTCCTGGGTGTAGATAGAGTAGAGCAGTGGACTAAGCACACATTCTTGAAGTACGCCAGTGTTGATTGTCAGCGAGGAGGAGATGCTAGTTCTGATCTGCACTGACTTGTGGTTTCCTGATGAGGAAGTCAAGTATCGAGTTGTAGAGGGAAGCATTTCTATTGTCTAAGTGATCCAAAGCCAGGTGGAGAGCAAATGAGATTGCATCAGCTGTAGACCTGGTAAATGACATCAAGTCCCTGACCTTGCTTAGGCAAGAGATGATTCTGGCCATGAGGTAACTTCCTAAAGCAGTTCATCACAGTAGAGTTGAGTGCAACTGGCAATAGTCATCGAAGGAGCTCACCCTGCTCTTCCTGAACACTCATATGATTGTCTCTCTTTTGAAGCAGCTGTCAACTTCCGACTACAGCAGTAAGAGATTGAACATGTCCTTGAACACTCCTGCCAGTTGGTTGGCACAGGCTTTCGGTGCACTACCGGATACACCATCATGGCCTGATGCCTTACAAAGGTTCACCCTGTTGAAAGGATTTCTAACATTGGCCTCCAAGACAGAGATTACGGAGTCAGCAGATGCTGCAGGGATTCGCACAGGTGTAGTTTTATTCTCCTTTTCATAGTGTGCATAAAGGATGTTTAGCTCATTTAGGAGAGAAGCATCAGAGTTATTCATGACATGAGGTTTCGCCTTGTTGGAAGTAATGGCCTGCAATCTCTGCTAGAGCTGATGTGAATTGGATTCTTCCTCTAACTTCAATTGACATTGTTTACTCACTCTTAAAATAATCTTACATATGTCATACCTGGACTTCTTGTATAGATTTGGATCACTGCTCTTGAATGCCAGAGATGCAACCCTCAGCAAACTATGAATCTCCTGGTTTGTCCATGGCTATTGGTTTGGTCCAGTGTGTTATTGAAGGCACACACTTATCCGCATGAGTTTTGAAGTCTATGACAACGGTGGCATATTGATTCATATTTGAAGATGAATGCCTGAGTAATCATTGCTGGAATGCAATGGATGCTGACGTTAGAGACGGCAAGAGTCTGATTGGCATGTAATATCCAACATGGTGAAATACTTACAAACGATGCTTGTGCAGGCTGGCTCCTTCATTAGCCACTGTAACCATCAGATGCCGGTGCCATTCAGAAAAAAAAACAAGACGATACTGGAGAAGTGTAAAGAACAAAATTTGCCACACACATTAAACGTGACAAAGCAGTAGAGTGTTATGACAAATGCCCCCCTCTGCAAAAGTGGTCACAATCTTACTAATGACTTTGTCACCCATGACATCCAGGTCAGCCATGCATGTGTAGACATTCATCATTCTTCCTCTTGATGAGTACGGTTCTCAATAAAATCTGCAGTGGTTTAATAAGTGGTATTACCTTGACTGGTGTCTCCTGCATTTTGAAATCAAGCACACTGGTGCATACTGATTGGAAACAATTTGATGAATGAGGTGTCCAAAGATTGCAGTTTGCTGCAACTTCAATAGATTTTCCCAACAGACCATATCACTTACATTTCCTGGTGGCTAACCATTTTAATTCCTCTCTCCATTCCTATTCCATGCCCTCTTCTTCTGCCACGTAAATATCACTGTCAGGGTGAAGAAGCAACCCCTCACATTCTGCCTAGGTAGTTTTAGCCTGATGGTATGAAAATCAATTTCTCATTCTGTATTTTTTCTTCATTTTTTTCTTTTCCTCTACCCATTCTAATCCCACTCTGGCCTCCAACTTCTTCTCCTCACCATCTATCACCTCCCTCTGATGTACCTTCCACTCTTCCTTTTCTTTTAGGGTCTAGTCTCCTCTCCTATTAGATCCCTTCTTCCTCAGTTCTTTACATTCCTGCTTCACCTATAACATTCAAACTTGTCCTCACCCCTCCCCTCCCACCTTTTTATTGTGGCCTCTTCCCCCTTCTTTTCCAGTCTGTTGCAGATTCTCATCCTGAAATATCAAATGTTTATTCATTTTCAAAGAGGCTGCCTCACCTGCTGAGTTCCTCCAGAATTTTGTGTGTGTTGCTCTTACTTATGTGGTGCTGGTTGATCACTTGTTGACTTGATCCGACCTGGTTGAGACAAGTGACAGACCTTCACACCATTTACAGCTTGGAAATTGTCATGAAGTATTAATTATATGGTAGGTCAAATTTGAAGACAGAATATAATATTAATGGTAAGACTCTTGACAGTGTGGAGGACTTGAAAGATCTTGAGGGCCGTGTCCATAGGACACTCAAAGCTGCTGTGCAGGGTGACAGTGTTGTTAAGAAGGTGTATAGTGTGTTGGCATTCATCAACTATGGGACTGAGTTTAAAAGCTGTGAGGTAATGTTACAGCTTATAAGACCTTGGTCACCTCACTACAGAAAGGATGTGAATGCTATAGAGAGAGTGTAGAGGAGATTTACAAGGATGTTGCCTGGATTGGAGGGTGTCCCTTATGAGAATGAATTGAGTGAACTTGACCTTTTCTTCTTGTAGTGACAGAGGATGAGAGGTGACCTGATAGAGGTGTATAAGATGGCGAGGGGCATTGATTGTGTGGATAGCCAGAGGCCTTGTCCCAGGGCTGAAATGGCTAACATGAGGAGGCATAGTTTTAAGGTGCTTGGAAATAGGTACCGAAGGGATTTCAGTGTTAAGTTCTTCACCCAGGTGGTGAAAGCCGATACAATAGGGTCTTCTAAGAGCTCTTAGATAGGTACGTGGAGCTTAGAAAAATAGAGGGCTATGCACTAGGGAAATTCGATGCAGTTTCTAGAGTAAGTTACATGTTTGGCACAACATTGTGGGCCAAAGGGTCTTTAATGTGCTGTAGATTTCTAGTGTTCTATGTTCATTCTAACCCCATGCCATTGCTGATAACTTGACATCTGATCACATGACATTTAGTCATATAATTCCTCCAAGTATTGTCACGGTTACATAACCATAGTTGGTACACTGTAGTTTGCCTTTACTGCTTATGGCATCATGCCATTGCTTTTCAATGTGGTTTTCAATATCTACCATACATGTGGTGAACATGTAGATAACATAAAAAGTCCCAATTTTCACTTGGCCAGTCACTTTCTTCTGTCAACATCCCTACCGACCAACTTGTCAGTGCTGCTGCGGACCTACAGCAGATATTGGTCTCCATGGCCACCAGTATAAAATCCTAAAGGGATTGGACAGGCTAGATGCAGGAAGATTGTTCCTGATGTTGGGGAAGTCCAGAACAAGGGGTCACAGTTTGAGGATAAAGGGGAGGCCTTTTAGGACCGAGATTAGAAAAAACTTCTTCACACAGAGAGTGGTGAATCTGTGGAATTCTCTGCGACAGGAAACAGTTGAGGCCAGTTCATTGGCTATATTTAAGAGGGAGTTAGATATGGCCCTTGTGGCTACGGGGATCAGGGGGTATGGAGGGAAGGCTGGTGCAGGGTTCTGAGTTGGATGATCAGCCATGATCATAATAAATGGCGGTGCAGGCTCGAAGGGCCGAATGGCCTACTCCTGCACCTATTTTCTATGTTTCTATGTTTCTATTATCCACTTATTAGAATCCATGATCAAATATTCATACACTTTGACTGTCATGTCCTGGTTCTTCTCTCCCTTGCCTGTCAAAACCCTCTCTCTTTGCAAATAACTAGTTTATGCCTTCTCAGGATCTGTCTCCATCAGAAACCCATTTCTTTCTCTCTATTTCTCTCTCTTCTTTCTATCTAAACTCCATCATCCTTCTCTCCACTTCCTATTTCCCTAGACTGCCTTGACCCTAATGTTGAACTTAGATCTTGGCAATAGCTAAACTCGATGACACTGCTCATTAGCAGAGCATTATCATATGCAATGGACAGGCTCAGAAAGCCCTTCGAGATGAGACGCACTGCAGTCTGCTATCAACTGTGCCCTATCGTTAAATCAGTTTCCAAATCAAAATTAACCTTACTGTGTAAAGTGGCGCATTTACGTTTGATCTTCTGAAGCTCGTTTCTTGAGCAATGCTTGTTCAAGGCTTTAAATTATCATTGAAAAGGAATAAATAGTCAATGTTTTGGGCTGAGATGCTTCGTTAGGACTGGAAAGGAAGGGGTGAAGAAGCCAGAATACGAACATGGAAGGAGGGGAAGGAGTACAAGCTAAAAGGTGATAGGTGAAGCCATGTGGGTGGTGCAGCGGGGATGAAATTGGAAGCTGGAAAAAGTAATAGGTTGAAGAAAAAGGACTATGATAGGAGAGAAGAGTGGAACATGATGGGATGGGGAAGGAGAAGGGGCATCACAGGGAGGTGATAGGCAGGTAAGGAAGGAGAAGAGAAAAGGTGAGAGAGGAACCAGAGTGGAGAATGAAAGTGGGAAAGGGGAGGTGGAAGAATGACTGGAAATTAGAAATATTGATGTTTAAGCCATCACTTTGGAGGCTATCCAGACAGAACATGAGGAGTCACTCTTTCTATTTGAGAGTGACCCCACTGTGGCAGTAGAGGAGGCCATAAAGTGACATGTCAGAATGGGAATGGGGATTGGAATTAAAATGGTTAGCCACCGGGAAATCCTGCTTGTTGTGGATGGAGCGAAGGTGCTCAACATAGTGGTCTCCCAAGCTACACCAGGTCTCACCAATGTAGAGGAGGCCGCATTGGGACCACTGGATACAGCAGACAACCCTAACAGATCCGTAGATGACAGGTCTCCTCACCTGGAAGGACAGTTTAGAACTCTGAATATAGAGGTGAGGGAAGAGCTGAATGGGCAGGTGTAGCACTGTTTCCACATGCAGGTTTAAGTGCCTTCCCTCAGCACTTATCTCTGCAAGTGGAAGAAGTGTTACACCCACCCATTCAGCTCCTCCCTCACCTCTTCTTTTCTCCTTACCTGTCTATCACCTCCCCTGTTGCCCTTTCTCCGATGATCCACTCCCTTCTCCTATCAGGTTTCTTCTTCCTCAGCCCTTTACCTTTTCCACCTCACTTCATCCCCACTCACCACCCAGCCAGCTTCACCTATCACCCTCTACCTCATACTCCTTCCCCCTCACTCACCTTATTGTGACTTCTTCCCACTTCTTTCCCTGTCCTGATGAAGGGTCCTGGCCTGAAATGTGGACTATTTATTCATTTATACAAGTTGCCTGAACTGCTGAGTTTCTCCAGCATTTTGTATGTATTACTCTGGGTTTCTGCCATCTGCAGAATCTCTTCTGTTTCAATGATCTTTTTCTGTAATTTCAACATGTGCCATACCTTCTACCGTATATCATGTGCAGTAGGTATATGTGAGTGATGTGTTCAAAGACTAGGTTTGTATGACTATATCATTCAACATAAGTACATAGGTCTGCCTGCAGGTCTTGTGTGACTATAGGCTTAAGGAAAGCTGCCTGTCTTTGTGAGAAAGTTGTAAGTAGGTGCTTCTGTGAGGATATAATAGACATGTGAGACAGTGAAGGGGTTGACAATGTGAGGAGAATGTAAGTGGCTATATAAGATTGATGAAGTTGTGTATATTAAGCAATTTTGCATTAGAAGTAGGTTAGGACTGAACGCTAAGTGCTGCTAGAATGATACATATCAACATATATCTTTGTAAGACAATGCAAAGTAATCTATTTGATGTTCTGCATTGATAGTAAGCAGGTTTTATTCTTGTTATTCTGCATTTGGATGTTAGAGAGACTTAATTCAGTTCTGTACGACTCTGTGCAAATTCACCATGTGTTGCTATCTGAATGTCAACTAAACAACACACATAGTCCTCTGCATCCACTGATTGGCTATCTGCAGATATTCATGCTTGCAAATGCAGCCCCGGTCCCATTTCTGATTTTGTTTTTAGCAAATACACATATGTACATGTACTGAGAAACAACCACTGTCTATGAAACTTGGTAATCAGTTTCCAGGCCAATTGTGTCAAGTGACTTACTGCAGTGAGATGTTTGACATTTTGTTTACCACACTGCACCTTATGATTCCAAGCTGAGCTTATCAGTTTCAATGTAATCACTTGAAGTTTGTTTGGTAATATAAATTACTGTTAGAAAATTAAACATCTCAGACCATAAGAACATAAGACATAGATGCAGAATTTGGCCTTTCAGCCAATCAAGTCTGCTCCACTATTTGATCATGATTGATCCATTTCCCTCTCAATCCCATTCTCCTGCCTTCTCCCTGTAATATTTCATGCCCTGACTTATCAAGAATCTGTCAACCGCTGCTTTATATATACCTAATGACCTGGCCTCCACAACTACCTGTGGCAACAAAATCTACAGATTTCTTCTGGATAAAGAAATTCCTCCTCATCTTATCTTAAGGCATTTATTAATTTGTGCTGACATTTTTGGAGCATAATAGAACAGGTTTATTTTTATTTGGGGTTTTATTGGGTACAAAAGGGAAAGACTTAATGGCATACGTGTTTTTGTTGTCTGTGTGAATTGATACCCTATCACTGCTGGATAATAAGGACATAGTGTAAATGTGAAAGATTAGAGAAAAAGTGATTTATCTTCATCTTCATTCCCCCTTCACTGCTGTCTTTCAAGGTGCTGCTTCATTCACGATTTTGTGCCGTACTTATTCGGTGACATCACCCGTCTCGGATCCACATGAAAGCATCCTTCCATCACACTCACACCTGTTTCTTTCAGCATTTGTCTGGATGGCCAACACTAATTTTAAAGTTGCCAGTCTTCAGATAAATCTGCCGATGACTAGGTTCCTTTTCAAGAGAAAGCAATTTACTGCACTTATTCTAATTTATCTTTTAATAAATCTACCCTCAGCTTTTTAACTTAAGCCCTGACCATTCCCGATATGAAATCACAAATTCCCTTACTTGACTCCAAGCCCTACCCACTGCCAAGCTTAGACCATGTTTCAGTACATCAGCTGTGCAACATCACTTTGTTGTTGTATTTTCATCACTTTTTCTACAATATCATTTTCCATGCTTAGTTTTATCTTTGAAGGCTTTTATTAAGTATTCTTTCTTTGATCCTCACCAGTTTCTATAAAAGCACCATAGAAAGCATCTTATGCACGTGCACCCCAGCTTCTTGTGGAATTGTTCTCTCCTGTCCTCTTTCCCATCATACAGAAGATACAAAAGCCTGAAAACATGTAATACTATGTGCAGGAATAGCTTCTATCTCACTTTTATAAGACTACTGAATGGACCTCTTATACAATAAGATAGAATCTTGCCCCCGTAATTTGCTTTGTCATGGCCCCACACACTATTTTCAGTCTCCACTGCATTTTCTCTATAACTATACTGTTATATTAAAAATAAAATAAAAAGGCATCCATTAGTCTTGTGAGACCATGAATCTGTGCCTGGAAAGTCTTCACTCTCCAGGGCGCAGGCCTGGGCAGGGTTGTATGGAAGGCCAGCAGTTGCCCATGCTGCAAGTCCCCCCTCTCCACGACACCAATGTTGTCCAAGGGAAGGGCATTAGGACCCATTCAACTTGGCACCAGTGTCATCGCAGAGCAATGTGTGATTAAGCGCCTTGCTCAAGGACACAACACTTTGCCTCGGCTGGGGCTCGAACTCATGACCTTCAGGTCACTAGTCCAATGCCTTAACCACTTGACTACGTGCCCACTCGGTGTTATATTATGCATTCTGTTATTGCTTTTCCCTTGAATTACCTCAACCTACTAATGAAGTGAAATGATTTGTATGGATGGCGTGGAAAAATAACAAGCCAAATATGAAGGCAATCCAGCTCGTCTTCCACTGAGCAAACACTAGAGAGCAGCACCCGAAGGGAAGGGCCAGCCCTCAATCCAGCATGGACACTGTGATACATCATCTACAGCATCTATGGCTACAACCAGAGCCACGCAGCTCCCCCACTAATGGTCTTGCCAATAAACCGGTGTATCAGACTTACAGTGTCCTACGTTACCAATTTCCAATAAGGTCTTACGAGCACAGGAAAAACATCCAAGACATCAATCAAATTTAGAATGCACAGTGCCTTTGTGCACTAACTTCAATGCCTTTCTATAGCATGGTCCACCCCAAGCCCAGCTCCTCCTGCACCTTCGCTATCAAGCAACTCACTGATGGGTTAGACCAACAGTTCTTGAAGTTCTTAATATCCAGCAGTGTCTTGCAATCATAAAAAAGACAATAGTACCTTTGGTTGGACTTGGAGAGGCTGCTGTGACATGGCATATCACCATCTTACCAAAGATTTTCTAATCTATGTCCAAGACCTGTCCAACTTTCTTCCAAATGTCATTATTGTACCTGCCGCTACCACTTCCTGTGGCAACTCATTCCACACAGATACCACAACTTGTGTAAAAAAAATTGCCTTTTGAGTTCCTTTAATTCTTTCCCCCTCACCATAAACCTATGTCAGCTAGTTATTGATTCTCCAACCCTCGTAAAAAGACTGAGTGCGTTCACCCTCTCTACTCCCTTCATGATTTTATATGCCTCTATGTGATTACCTTTCACAAAATAAAATAATTATTGAGTCTCTCCCTATATCTCAGTTTCTTAAGCCCTCGGTAACATTGGTAAATTTTCTTTGCACTCTTTCATGTGTAATGTCATCCTTCTCAGTGACCAAAATTAAGGACAATCGTCCAAAAGCCCTTTTATTATCCTATATATCTGCAACATGACCTCCCGCCCTTTCTTCCAATGCCCAAGCTTATCAAGACCAGCATGCTAAAAGACTTCTTCACAACTCTGTCAATCCATGACTCCACTTTCAATAAACCATGTACTTGCACCCGAATGTAGGCCTGTTCACAACACAGCTATTCTGTTCACTGTGAAAATCCTACCTGAATTTGATTTTTCAAAATGCAATGTTTCACACTCCCCTGAATTAAACTTCATTTGCCATTCCTTGGCCCACTTACTTAGCTGATCAAGATCCCTCTGTACTTGCTTGATAACATTCTTCATTGTCCGCCATATCACCTGTTTTAGTTTTATCTGCAAAATTACTAACTATGCCTTATGCATTCTTACTTAAATCATTGGTACAGATGATAGACAACACTAGATCCTGGACTAACCCCTGAAGCACACCTCTGGTCATGGGCCTTCAGTACAATTAACAACCTTCTACCATTACTCTCTGCAATTTTGTATCCAATTGGATAGCTCTTCAGGCAATCTATCCTTCCAGGGCAGCCTACCATGTGGAACCTTAAAGAAGTCCATATAAAGCATGTCTACCTTCTCATCCGCATCAACCTTTTTGTCACGTCATCAAAATAATGAAGTAGACAAGACATGAACTCTCATGCACAAAGCCATGTTGACTTTCCTTAATCAACCCCTGTCTTTCCAGTATATCATATCAGTTTGGAAAAGTATTTCTCTTTCTTGAGTCTTGCTGCTATCTATTTCAGGCTAATTCTCAGGAAGCACAAGATCACACCTTTATGTGCAGAGTCAACCCTGACCTGGATCAGAGGTGGTGGCAGGGCTCAAAGAGTGAACTCAATGCGGTGATTCATTCTCAAAGATTGGTCCCTCAAAGACAGGATAAAATAGTCCAAAATCAACATGGTTTCCTTAAGGGAAGATCTTGTCTGACGATTCTATTAGAATTCTTTGAATTTGAATTTGAATCAGAGTCTTTCTGTTTATTTTTGAGTCATTTGCAGATTTGGTGATCATCCACTCACTTCCTTCCTCTGAAACACTGATACCTGGAACCTGAAGCTGCATACTCTATTTAACATTCACTCCTCAATAAGGATTGGTGTGTGTTCTCCTGACTTCATCTTCTTGAAGCCCACGATTGACTCTAGTCTTGCCAACTCAGAGTGCGATGATGTTACTGCAACAGTACTCAACCAGCCAATCTATCTCATCATTGTAAGCCTCCCCATTGCCATCTGTGAATCTGCCAACAGCAGTGGTGTCATTTGTAAAGAGGTGTGGTTTCATTCCTGATTGTTGTGATACCTCACTCTCATCAGTTTTTAGATGAGTAGCAACAACAGACACAGAAGGAGACGATTCAACCCATCTGGTCCACACGAGCTCCTCAGCAGACTAATCCCACCACTGCCAATTCTCCCTTTTATATTTCCATGTTGCCTTCCCAAATGCCCATCAGCTCCTTTTTGAATCCTTTGCCACTTATTAGGATTGGGTAATCAACAGGAACTAGTTAAATGACCGACACATCTTGGGAATGTGGGAGGAAATTAGAGCACCCAGGGAAACCCAAATGGTTACAGGATGTATATGCAAACAGCACACAGGTACCACCAAGATCAGGATTGAACTAGGTTTCCAGAAATCTGAGGCAGCAGCAGTACCCGGTCTGTCACTGTGCTCTCCATTGTCTGAGGTTGAAGGAGACAATGTTATTTCCTGCTAGGGGATGACAGGGACAAACGGATGATGGAATAACCTTGCCTAAAGCTAACGTGGACTTGATTGGCTGAATAATCTCTTGTGTCATGATAAGTATGTGAAGGCAAGTAGAAATATGGAACATATTCTCTCTGGAGCTACAGATTCAGGAGCAAGTGACAATTGCCTGATGGAGATAAACATATTTTTATACTGTGGTTAAAAAATGGTATATTGTAAATTGGTTTAATGCTGTCACGTACTGGAATACAGTGAAAAATTTTTTACATTCTGTTTCATTACAGCAGTGCATTGAGGTAGTGCAAGATAAAACAATAACAGGTTAAAATAAAGTGCTATAGTTACAGAGAAAGTACGGTGCCTATAAAAAGTATTCACACCCCTTGGAAGGTTTCAAGTTTTATTGTTTTACAACATTGAATTGCAGGGGATTTAATTTGGTTTTTTGGACACTGATCAACAGAAAAAGACTCTTTTGCGTCAAAGTGAAAACAAATTTCTATAAATTGATCTAAATTTATTACAATTATTAAACACAAATTAATTGATTGCAGAAATACTCAACCCCTTCAAGTCAGTATTTAGTAGATGCACCTTTGACAGCAATTGCAGCCTTGAGTCTCTATGAATAGATCCCAATTAACTTTGCACATCTGAACACGACAATTTTTCTCCATTCTTCTTTACAAAACTGCTTAAGCTCTGTCAGATTGCATGGGGATCGTGAGTGAAGAGCCATTTTCAAGTCCAGCTACAAATTCTCCAATGGATTGAGGTTTGAACTCTGACTTGGCCACTATAGCAAATTAACTTTGTTGTTTTTAAGCCATTCCTGTTTAGCTTTGGCCTTATGCTTGGGGACATTGTCTTGCTGGAAAACAACTCTTCTTCCAAGTTGCAGATCTCTTGCAGACTGTATCAGGTTTTCCAACAGGGTTTCCCTTGTCCATTTTCATAGTCACATCCTCAAAAAATTCCAGGAGATTAGTCAAGCACGATTAGCCCTTCGTAAATCCATGCTGACTCGGACCAATCCTGTTACTGCTATCCAGATGTGTCGTAATTTCATCTTTTATAATTGACTCCAGCATCTTTCCCACCACCTTGAGATTTCTTGAAAAATAAGTCACAGATAGATAAGGCTGTAAAGAAAGGTTTTAGCACATTAGCCTTCATAAATCAAGGTATTAGTTTCGGAGTTGGGATTTCATATTCAAGTGTGTAAGATATTGGTGTGTCCTCATCTGGAGTATTGTATGTAGTTCTGTCACCTACCTACAGGAAAAGTATCAACAAGGTTGAAATAATACAGAGAAAATTTACAAGCATATTGATGTGACTGAGTTACAGGGAGAGGTTGGATAGCTTAGGTCGTTAGTCCCTGGAGCAAAGGAGAATGAGGGGAGATTTGATAGAGGTGTACTAAATCATGAGGGATATAGATAGGGTAACTGCAAGCAGGCTTTTTCCACTGAGGTTAGGTGAAACTAGCACTAGATGTCATGGACTAAAGTTGAAATGTGAAATAGTTAAAGGAAACATGAGAGGGAGTTTCTTCTCTCAGGGGGTTGTGAGAGTGTAGAATGAGCTGCCAGCAGATATGGTGGATACCCGATGTAGATTGGGAGACTACTTCACCGAGCACCTACGCTCCATCCACCAGAAAAATGGCACCTACGCTCCATCTACCAGGCCTTGTCGAGGGAGGTGCCTTTTGAGATAAGTGTGAGTCTTTGGCTCAGGAGTCTTCGGCGAGGAGGCTGAGGGAAGAGACTATGCCACAGTTGGAGAGGGTGAGAAGTGGAGAAGAGATGACCGCTAGGCTGATTCAGTGTGCTGCGTGCATGATGTGGGAGGTCAGGGACACTGATAGTGCCTCTGGCTCCCACACCTGTGGAAAATATGTCCAGTTTCAGCTTCTGAAGGACCGTGTTGCAGCACTGGAGAGACAACTGGATGATGTTAGGTTAATCTGGGAGAACGAGAGTTTTCTGGACAGGACCTACAGTGAGGTCGTTACACCCAGGATACAGGAAGAGAGTAGGAGGACGACGATGAGCAAGGAAAGGATGCTTGAAGTACAGGAGACCCCGGGAGATGTGCCTCTCGTAAACAGGTTCTCCCTCTTGGAAGCTGTTGGGACAGAAGACGGTACCAGTCTGAGAGGCGGACGGGTCTGTGAGTCAACAATTGGCGCTGAGGCAAACCCGAGGAGACAGACGTCAGGCAGAGCCATGGTAGTAGGGGACTCCATAGTGAGAGGTACAGAAAGGGGTTTCTGCGGCAACAGGCGAGATTTGAGGATGGTGTGTTGCCTCCCTGGTGCGAAGATCCAGGACGTCAAGGACCGATTGCAAGGAATCCTCAAGGGTGAAGGAGAACATCCGGAATTGGTGGTGCATGTCAGCACAAATGACGTGGGGAAGAAGAGGAAAGACATTCTACAGTGCAACTTCAGAGAACTCGGAAGAAGGCTGAAAAGCAGGACTTCCAGGGTGGTTATCTCCAGTTTGCTTCCAGTTCCCCATGCTGGAGTGGTCAAGAACAGGGAGATAATGGATCTGAATGTGTGGCTGAAGAAATGGTGTAGGAATCAAGGATTTACATTCTTGGACCACTGGGGTATGTTTCGGGGAAAGGATGAATTGTACAAAAGGGACGGGTTGCACTTTAATAAGCCGGGCAACAGCATTCTGGCAGGCAGGTTTACCTCTGCAACACGGGTGTGTTTAAACTAAGGAGTGGGGGGGAGGGGATGAACTGGAAATATAAGGATGGAGATAAAGGGAAAGTGAGAATAAGAAAAGTTAAGAATGACAGCAGAATCAACAGAGCAGAAAGCTCAAGAAGGGATCGTACAGTATGGCCAAGTGATATAGGAACTGATATGGGAGGTGAGGGGAGTAATGAATTAAGAGTATTATATATGAATGCATGGAGTGTAAGAAATAAATTTGATGAGCTTGAAGCACATTTGGAAATTGGTAAGTATGATGTTGTGGGAATAACAGAGACATGGCTTCAAGTGGACAGGGCCTGGGAAATGAATATTCAAGGGTATACGTCCTATCGAAAGGACAGACTGATGGGCAGAGGGGGTGGGATGGCTCTGTTGGTGAGGAGTGATATTCAGTCCCTTGCGAGGGGGGACATAGAATCAGGAGACGTAGAGTCAGTATGGATAGAACTGAGAAATTCTAAGGGTAGAAAGACCCTAATGGGAGTTACCTACAGGCCCCCAAACAGTAGTCTGGATGTAGGGTGTAAGTTGAATCAAGAGTTAAAATTGGCATGTCGCAAAGGTAATGCTACAGTTGTTATGGGGGACTTCAACATGCAGGTAGACTGGAGGAATCAGGTTGGTACTGGACTCCAAGAAAGGGAGTTTGTGGAGTCCCTCCGAGATGGATTCTTAGAACAGCTTGTACTGGAGCCTACCAGAGAGAATGCAATTCTAGATTTAGTGTTGTGTAATGAACCGGATTTGATCAGGGACCTCGAGATAAAGGAGCCATTAGGAGGTAGTGACCATAATATGATAAGTTTTAATCTACAATTTGAAAGGGAGAAGGGAAACTCGGAAGTGTCAGTATTACAGTTGAACAAAGGGAACTATGGTGCTATGAGGGAGGAGCTGGCCAAAGTTCAATGGAACAATACCCTAGCAGGGATGACAGTGGAACAGCAATGGCAAGTGTTTCTGGGAATAATGCGGAAGGTGCAGGATCAGTTCGTTCCAAAGAGGAAGAAAGGTCCTAAGGAGAGTAAGAGGAAGCCATGACTGACAAGGGAAGTAATGGACAGCATAAAAATAAAAGAGAAGAAGTATAACATAGCAAAGACGAGTGGGAAGCCGGAGGATTGGGAAACTTTTAAAGAGCAACAGAAGGTAACTAAAAAGGCAGTACACGGAGAAAAAATGAGATACGAAGGTAAACTAGCCAAGAATATAAAGGAGGATAGTAAAAGCTTCTTTAGGTATGTGAAAAGGAAAAAAATAGTTAAGACCAAAATTGGGCCCTTGAAGACAGAAGCGGGTGAATTTATTATGGGTAGCAAGGAAATGGCAGACGAGTTGAACAGGTAATTTGGATCTGTCTTCACTAGGGAAGGCACAAACAATCTCCCAGATGTCATAGTGGCCAAAAGACCTAGGGTAATGGATGAATTGAAGGAAATTTATATTAAGCAGGAAATGGTGTTGGATAGGCTGTTGGGTCTGAAGGCTGTTAAGCCTCCGGGACCTGATGGTCTGCATCCCAGGGTACTTAAGGAGGTGGCTTTAGAAATCGTGGACGCATTGGTAATCATTTTCCAATGTTCTACAGATTCAGCTTCAGTTCCTGTGGATTGGAGGGTGGCTAATGTTGTCCCTCTCTTCAAGAAGGGAGGAAGAGAGAAAATGGGGAATTATAGACCGGTTAGCCTGACGTGGGTGGTGGGAAAGATGCTGGAGTCAATTATAAAAGATGAAATTACGACACATCTGGATAGTAGTAACAGGATTGGTCCGAGCCAGCATGGATATACGAAGGGGAAATCGTGCTTGACTAATCTTCTGGAATTTTTTGAGGAAGTAAATATGAAAATGGACAAGGGAGAGCCAGTGGATGTAGTGTACCTGGACTTTCAGAAAGCCTTTGATAAAGTCCCACATAGGAGATTAGTGGGCAAAATTAGGGCACATGGTATTGGGAGCAGAGTACTGACATGGATTGAAAATTGGCTGGCTGACAGAAAACAAAGAGTAGCGATTAACGGGTCCCTTTCGGAATGGCAGGCGGTGACCAGTGGGGTACCGCAGGGTTCAGTGTTGGGACCACAGCTGTTTACAATATATATTAATGATTTAGATGAGGGAATTAAAAGTAAAATTAGCAAATTTGCTGATGACACAAAGCTGGGAGGCAGTGTGAAATGTGAGGAGGATGTTATGAGAATGCAGGGTGACTTGGACAGGCTGGGTGAGTGGGCAGATGCATGGCAGATGCAGTTTAATGTGGATAAATGTGAGGTTATCCACTTTGGTGGTAAGAACGGGAAGGCAGATTATTATCTAAATGGAGTCAAGTTAGGAAAAGGGGAAGCACAACGAGATCTAGGTGTTCTTGTACATCAGTCACTGAAAGCAAGTATGCAAGTACAGCAGGCAGTGAAAAAAACTAATGGTATGCTGGCCTTCATAACAAGGGGAATTGAGTATAAGAGCAAAGAGGTCCTTCTGCAGCTGTACAGGGCCCTGGTGAGACCACACCTGGAGTACTGTGTGCAGTTTTGGTCTCCAAATTTGAGGAAGGACATTCTTGCTATTGAGGGAGTGCAGCGTAGGTTCACAAGATTAACTCCTAGGATGGCGGGACTCTCATATGTCGAAAGATTGGAGCGACTGGGCTTGTATACTCTGGAATTTAGAAGGCTGAGAGGGGATCTTATTGAAACATATAAGATTATTAAAGGACTGGACACGCTGCAGGCAGGAAGCATGTTCCCGCTGATGGGTGAGTCCAGAACCAGAGGCCACAGTTTAAGAATTAGGGGTAGGCCATTTAGAACGGAGTTGAGGAAAAACTTTTTCACCCAGAGAGTGGTGGATATGTGGAATGCTCTGCCCCAGAAGGCTGTGGAGGCCAAGTCTTTGGATGCTTTCAAAAAAGAGATGGATAGAGCTCTTAAAGATTGTGGAATCAAAGGTTATGGGGATAAGGCAGAAACTGGATACTGATAGTGGATGATCAGCCATGATCACAGTGAATGGCGGTGCTGGCTCGAAGGGCCGAATGACCTACTCCTGCACCTATTGTCTATTGTCTATTGTCTAAAAAGTGAAATCTCCCAGAGGCTACCCATTTTAATTCCACTTCCCATTCCCACTCCGACATGTCAGCCTATGGCTTCCTCTACTGCCATGATGAGGCCACACTCATTTTGGAGGAGCCAAACGTTATAAACATTTGGGTAGCCCCCAACCTAATGGCGTGATCACCGATTTCTCAAAATTCTGGTAATGCCCTGCCCCTTCTCCTTCACCATTTCCCATTTCCATTTCCCTCTCTCTCCTTATTTACCCATCACCTCGCTGTGCTGATCCTCCCCCTTCCCTTTCTTTGATAGCCTTCTGTATGTACTCTCCTATCAGATTCCTACTCCTCTAGTCTTTTTGTCTTTTTTACTAATCAACTTCCCAGATCTTTACTTCACTCCTCCCCCCTCCGGCTTTCACTGATCACCTTGTACTTCTTCCTCCCTTCCCCTCACCTTCCAGCTCTGACTCCTCACCTTTTTTCCTCTAGTCCTGATAAAGGGTCTTGGCCCAAAATCTCAGCTGTTTATTCTTTTCCATAAATGCTGCCAGGCCTGCAGGGAGAGTTCCTCCAGCATTTTGTGTGCGTTGCTTGGATTTCCAGCAGCTGCAGATTTTCTCTTGTTTGTGGTAGATATTTGAGAGAAATTTGGATAAGTACAGGGATGGGAGGGGTATGGAGGGCTTTGGTCCGAGTGTAGGGTGGTGGAATGAGGCAGAATAATAGTTTGGAAAGGACTGGAAGGGCCAATGGGCCTCTTTGTGTGATGTAGTGCTCTATGACTCTGTGACCAACCTGTACATTTAATTTAAGCTCTTACAAGAAAAGTCTCCATTACAATGCTAGTGCAATAAAGTGCTGATACAATATATCAGTAGGCCATTTTTTGATTCGATGAAAATCATTAATTTCTCAAAAAAGGTAGATAAACAGATACTATATTGGCACAGACAGCTAAATTTGAAGTGGGATTTCAGGACAACATTCAAAATTCATACGAAATACAAATTAGGAACAGATGTATGTGACATAGTCATTCCAGCCTTTTCTATCATTTATTAAGATCGTGCCTGATCTGTTTGTAATCGCAGTTGTGCATCTCTGCCTATCCCTTTTCCTTTCTTATGAAGTACCTGCCTTAAAAATATTCAAATTCACTTGATACAATTTCATAATGATGAGCAATAAACTTGGAACTAGATCAGGAAAAGTGGAGGTGTGGCAGTGGGGATTCTCTGAAAAGATGAGTTATGAAAGGTGCAAAGGAATAGCTCACTTCAGATTTGGCTGAATATATCCCTCGTAGACTGAATGAAAGCAGGCAATGATTTTGGAGTATCACAGGCAAGTCCAGGGCAAATGGAGAAGGTGAAGGTCAACGAATTATATGCAGCTGATGGAGAAATAGTGGGTTTCTTCCTGTCCTCACTTTCTGTTTTAAATTAATCTTACTTATAATATGCACAAGTAAGGCTCTGAACAATAAATGAGATAGACAGCCTCTGAAAATGCATCTCAATTCATTAGACTACAGTCAGTGCTGAGTTTCCGAAAAGGTGAATTAGCACACATGTGCTGTAAAATTTGTGGAGAATTGAATCTTGTAAACTGGAAATATCAATTACAGGTGTGTTTTCTCCGAAATCCAATTGTCTGTTGATGCTGAGGCCCTCACAGTACCTATCTTCGTCCATGGGAACTTTCATTTTTAGAATCAGATCCATCCAATAACCGCTGGGGAAGGATGTAATTTGAATTGTAGCGCTATGTAGTGAATATTAACCCAAATGCTGAATCTTTAGGACAGATGACAGAAGTAACTTCTTTGCCTACAGAGTCTCAGGCTATGAAATTCAATTCTGGAGAGAGTGGTTGAGTCAGAAAATTGGTAACACTCCAGATTCACCAGCTGAATAAAGGAGTGTGGTTGAATATTTAAAATGGAACAAATGTAGTTGGAATATATTGTTTGTGGGGATTACCCATTTAAATAGATCTACTGAGGGGTACTTAAGGGCCATTTAGACAGACTCATGAACAGACAGGGAATCGAGAGATATGGACCATATGCAAGTAGATGTGCGGCTGAAAGTTGCATCATGGCTGGCCCGGACCTTGTGGGCCAAAAGGCCGTTTATTTGCTGTAATGTTCTGTGCTGCATATTCTGTTTCACTGGGCCAAACAGGTTGTTCCCATCTTGTTGCTTCTATAACAGCCAAGAGGAAAACTGATACTAAGACAAGTTTAAGTCTGGAGTGTGTTACTTGTCTCTGAAACAGGAGAGAATTCAAAGGACTTTGTCTGGCCCTTTGAGCTGCGCCACCCAGCAAACCCCGCCAACCCTGATTGACCCTGATCCAATCACAGGAAGACTTACAATGACCAGGTAACCTACCTGGTATGTTTTTGGACTATAAGAGGAAATTAGAGGACCTGGAGAAAACTCATAACTCATCAGGGGTGATTGATAAGTTCGTAGCCTAAGGTAGAAGGAGATTAATTATTAACTTCAAACTTTCTGCACAATCACTCAAAGAGTTGACCTGCATCTGCATGTAACGAGAGCTGTATAACTCACCTCCTTCTGCCTTAGGCCAGAAACTTATCTATCACCCATCTGTGCATACTTTTTGGAGGTCCAAGATCTGTATGCTCCATGACCGCTGGACTAAGTGACTGAACGTAGGAGGGGACTATGTTGAAAAATAAATGTGCTAGGTTTTCTAAAACTCCTACCTTAGGCCACAAACATATCAATCACCCCTCGTATAAACCTGGTTCGTCTATAAATGCCATATCAGTGCTGTTGAATGGCGTCCTGTACTATAGTGACCTCAGGGATACAAAATTATTCCTTTATAAGTTAAACATTGTATTTGTGCCAACAAACAATCTTCTGGAAGATCTCAGCTGGTCAAGAAGCACCTGTGGGAGAAAAGAAATTATTAACATTTAGGGTCACAACTTGCATCAGGGACATTGATATTACATTTGTGATTTTGCACTTTTCTTCAGATAAGGAAATGAGGAAATGAGCTAGGTAAAGCTATTGGCATGCCAATAGCTCATATTTTGAGGAACTACTTGGAGAAGTAATATATATTATTTTTAAGGTATAGTTGCAGAATTAGGCCATTTGGCCCATCGAGTCTGCTCCACCATTTCATCACAGCTGATCCAATTTTCCTCTCAGTCCCAATCTCCTGCCTTTTCTCTGTATCCCTTCAATGTCTGCCTTAAATATACATAAACACCTGGCCTCCACGGCTGCCTGTGTCAAAGAAGCATATGAGAAGCATATTTGTTAAGCATATGACGAGTGTTTTATGTCTCCACATCTGTATGTGATGGTGTTCAAAAGGATTGTGGGGTGGGGGGGTGGGATTTCATTGAAATCTATTAAATACTGAAAGACCTGAACAAAGTCTATGTTGAGAGTGTGTTTGCATTGAGTAGGAGAGCTAGGATCTGAAGGCACATCCTCAGAGTTAAGAGACATCCCTTCAAAAATGAGTTAAGGAGGAACTTATCCAGACACAGAGCGGTGGATACGAATGGTAATTCATTGCCATTGAGGGCGGTGCAGGGCAAGACAGTGGATGTATTCAAGGCAGAGAATAATGGATTTTTTGCTTCTTAAGAGGGTTAAGGGTTACAGGGAGAAGGTTTAGAATAGTGTGGAAAAGTAATCAGTCATGAATGAGTAACAGAGCTGATTCAGTTGGCTGAATGGCCTAATTCTGTTCCCATATCTTATTGCTTTCGGGTGCATATTTCATTAAGGTGGCAGTTTCCCATAAAAGAAGGTACATGAAATGTGTAGAATCAGTAAACCCCATCTCGAGCACTTCAGCTCTGTGTTTTGAACTGGAGGCATCACTGAATAACACTAACCATGGCACACAAGGCTTTAGTGTCCTGAGTACGTTGGATGAGCATACAAATGAATTTCACACTGCTATTTTCCTGCTTTGTATGTATCACTGAAGGGAGTCATAAAGTATTCCTGTCTGGGACTAATACAGCTGAAATCCACAGTCACAGCCATGGATATTTCAATACGTAACATAGCTCTAAGATGTTTAAAAATTCTATCGATCCTCAAAGTCAGTACATCTTTCAAGAGAGTGAACCTTTGCAAAGCATCAAGCCTTGATGGTGTACCTGGTAGGACACTGAAAGCGTGCCAACCAACTGGCGGGAGTGTTCATGGTCATTGTCAAACTCTCAATGCGGCAGTTGGAGGTTCCTGTCTGATTTTAAAAGGCAACAATTATACCAGTGCACAGGAAGAGCAGGGTGAGCTGCCTCAATGACTATCCCCCAAATGCACTCACATCTACTGCAATGAAATGCTTTGAGAGGGTGGTCACGGCCAGAATCAACTCCTGCCTAAGTAAGGATCTGGACCCATTACAATTTGCTTATTGCCACAATAGGTCTGTAATAGCTGCAATCTCACTAGCTCTCCATTTGGCCTTGAATCAACACTCAGGTTTCAACACCGTCAAAACCTCATTACTAAACTTCAAAACCTAGGCCTCTGTACCTGCCTCTGCAACTGGATCCTTGACTCACTCATCTGGTGACCAAAGTCAGTGCGAATTGGAAAAAACTTCTCTTCGCTGACAATCAACACGGGTGCACCTCAAGGATATGAGCTTAACCCACTGCTCTGTTTTCTATGCCCAAGAGTGTGTGGCTAGGCACAGCTCAAGTGCCATCTATAAATTTGCTAATGGTACAACGATTGTTGGCAGGATTTCAGATGGTGATGAGGAGGTGTGGACAGGAGTGAGACAGATCAGATGGTTGAGTGATGTTGCAACAACAACCTTGGATTCAACGTCAGTAAGACTAAGGAATTCATTGTGGACTGGGAAGCTGAGGGAACACACATGTCTTCATCGGGCGATCAGCAGTGGAAAGGATGAGCAGTTTCAAGCTCCTGGGTGTCAACATCTCATGATCTATTTTGGGCCCAACATATTAATGCAATTATAAAGAAGGCATGACAGTGGCTATATTTCATTAGAACTTTTGAGGAGACCTAATCTGTCACTAAGGACTAGCAAATTTCTATAGATGTACCATGGAGAGCATTTTAACTGGTTAGATCCCCGTCCGGTATGGAGGGGCCACCACACAGGGTCAGAAAAAACCTTCAGAAATTTTCAAGCTCAGCCAGCTCCATCATAGACACGAGCCTCCCCAGCATCAAGGACATCTTCAAAAGGTGAAAAAAAGGCTGCATCTATCATTAAGGATCCCCATCACCAAGGACAAGCTCTCTTTTCATTACCGCCATCAAGGAGGGGGTAAAGGAGCCTGAAGACACACTCAATATTTCAGAAACAGCTTCTTCCCCTCCACTCTCAGATTTCTGAATGAACAATGGCACATGTACATTATCTCACTATTTATTTCTGCTCTCATTTTGCACTATTTATTTAATCTAATTATATATTTACATGTCTAGTAATTGATAGTATTTTATTATTGTATATTGCATTGTAATACTGCCAAAAAATGAAAAATCTCATGACATACTGTATGCCAATGACGTTAAACCTGATTCTGATTCTGTTGGGAATCATGTTTCTGGATCTTGGACCAACATATGTGACATTTTTCTCCAGGATTCATTCCAACCTATTTCCAGCTCAGAACCCCTTACCTAATCATCTGCAGTAAGAAGCAGCTCCCTTCCAACTCAGCAGCCCTGAACAGAGAACAAGAAATGGGGGCTACGTCAGCTCTGAATAATCGTCATCTTAAAATGGAAAAGCTTTATGTGATTTGAACTTCACCAAGGCTAACGGCCAGCAAATATTTTTATGGAGGGCAAGTTGAAGGGCGCATGGGAAGAACTAAAACGTACTTGAAGAACATTTTGTTCAAATGAGCAATAATAATGCATCTTGAGAAGTATGTGCTTGGGTGGGCAGGATTGATGAGTATCTAGGTATAGTGAATGCTGACTAAACAAGCAGGAGGTTAAGTGGGGCAAATAGAGAATGGGAAGTGGGAACAAAAATTAATAAATTATCCTGAAGTAAGAAGGTCGGAGGTGGAGCATTAGAAAGGACATGAGAAGCTTCTGGCATGATGAAGCTGAAAATAAGATAGGAAGAGGAGTGGTGTTTTTGATTGGGGAGAATAGCACGACAGTGCTGAGGAGATATACCTGGGTTAAGGTCCAGTGAGATTATATAGGTAGAGCTCAAAGGCAAGGAGTGGGTGATCACTTGGATGGGATTGTACTGTACTTTAGGCCCCCTAACAGTTAGCAGGAATTCGAGAGCAAGTATGTAGGGAGATCGCAGATGCTGTTGGAATAATAAGGTTGTAATAATAGGTGATTTTAACTTCCTTGGTTCGTACTTCCATAGTGCTTATGGTTTGGACGGGACAGAATTCTTTACAAGTAAGTTTTCTAAGGCAGTATTAGAATAGCCTATCAAGTGGGGCAAAAGTTGAAATTCTCTTGGGAAATGGGGCCTGGGCAACTGACTGATGTGTCAACAGGGGAGCACTTTGACCATAATTCTATTAGTCCGGAATTAGTTATGTCCATTCATTAGTTTTATGATGATTTGTTTTTATCACATAGCTGTCCTCGAGCCTGGTGGTATATGCTTTCATATTCGATTTTTTCATTGGAACATAAGAGAATGATAGATGACCTTACAGAGGAGTATAAAATCATGAGGGGCATAGAAAGGGCCTTAAAATTACTCCCTATGGAAACCCTGCCCTATGACCAATGTGAAGGAGCACCTGAGAAAGACAAAGAAATGCAAAAATAATCGATAGAAGAAGCAGAACATTTCCTGTTCTATCCACCATCCAACCATCACAGCAACACTGTCTCAGTGCACATCAGCATCTTCAGTCCACCTCCTGCCCAGAGTATACAGAACTGGCATGGGGTTAACATGCATTGGTTTTAGTGGGTACATTTGAATGTGACTCGCTTTGCACCTGAAAAATTAACACATTTTCTCTCAAGCTTATTTTAACAAGGTGTTCACAAGCAGAAAGAATCTCCTAACAAGGTGTGCTGTTTTTTTTCCCATATTTCTGTTAATTGCATTTCAGCAATTTAATAACAGCTACAGCCGAGATAGTTAGTTACCTGAGGGAAAGGTGACATGTGAAAAGGAGACTAGGCAACGCAGCTAACCTTGGACCAAAGAATATGCCTGATAAAAAGTCGATAGAAGTAGCAGAACCTTTCCTGTTCTATCCACCATACAACCATCCCAGAAATAAAATTATTATTTTTCTTGTAATTTAATTGTTCCAATGCGGCATATTAAAATAAGTGAAATACACTTTATTGTAATGTCATTTATAACATTCTATTTATTTGAGAAATGTGTGCTTTACTGGTTGAGCCAATAGACAGTTGCTCATCCCTTGTTGCCTTTGAGAAGCTGATGCTGAGCTACCCTAACTTGAGGTGTGTGTGTGTGTACCACAATGCTGTTAGTTCAGATGGTACAAATTACAGCTACTGTGTGCCAATGGTGGAGTGAGTGAAAGGTTGTGGGTGGGGTACTCAGCAAGTAGACTGCAGTCGAGCTGCTTGAATGTTGTTGAAGCTGCATTCATCCAGGTAAGTAGAAAGTATTCCATTACCACCTCTGACCTGAGCCTAGTACATGCTGGACAGATTTTGAGAAGATAGGAGGTGAGTTACTCTCCATAACATTCTTAGTCACTGATCTGTCCTTGTAGCCACATTTTCAACTCCAGGTCAATAACACTGGATGTTGATAGTGGGGACGTCAGTGATGGTAACTCCATTGCCTATCAGCAGGTGACAGCCAGACTTCCTCTTGTTGGACATCATCATTGCCTGACACTTGAGTGGGACAGGTATTAAACTGATCAGCCCAAGCCTGGATATTGACCAGGGCTTCATACATTTGGTTAAGGATTGCTTTATTGTCTGAGGAGTCACGGATTGTGCTGAGTATTGTGTAATCATCAGTAAATCTCTCTGCTTCTGACCTTATGACTGAAGGAAGGTTATTGATGAAGCACTGGAAGATGGCTGGGCCAACGACACTACACTAAGGAACTTCTGCAGAGATGCCCTGTAGCTGAGATAACTAACCTCCAATCAGCACCATCACCTTCCTTTGCGATAGATATGATTCCAACTGGCTTTAAGAAATTCATTCCAATTCCAAATTGAAGTGTTTTGTCCCTTCTTTTTCTTCCTCACAGGTGGAATTTCACTTGCTTCCTCGACGAAGGAAGCTG
This sequence comes from Mobula birostris, assembly GCF_030028105.1. Lineage (NCBI taxonomy): Eukaryota > Metazoa > Chordata > Chondrichthyes > Myliobatiformes > Myliobatidae > Mobula > Mobula birostris. The sequence continues at coordinate 18,741,829 of NC_092371.1, read as the reverse complement.
GCAATGTGAGCTTTCTTTTATAGTGTTGTTGTACAGGATGTCTCACACCAGCTTCACAGTGTAGCTTCTGGCCCAATGGAACCAGAAAACAAGATTTCTGGATTTGAGTCCAGCACTGCTGAAAACTCAGTGCATGTACACACACACACACACACACACACACACACACACACATGCACACATGCAAGATGTGCATATAAATACCTACCCCAGTCAATTGAAATGGGAAAAAGGTACCTGATAACTAATTAATTCTTGTCACATTCACTGATATACAGTGAAAAGATTTGTTTTTATGATTATTCAATACATAATTTTATGATGCTGGATTAGGATGTAAAATCATTATTTTTCTTGTAGATTAACTTTTCCTATGCTTGCATGTATTTTTATCACCTACATGAGTGTAATTGTTCAAAAAGTATTCAGTAATTGTATCACAGCTGATTCCATTCTTTTCTAGAAGTTTCTTTGCAGCTTGTGTCATGACAATTGAACCTGACTATTTCACAGGCTATCTCTTGTCACTGGAACGTACTTTGTCTCCCTAGTGAGCTAGCTGATGATCATGATTCTTTGTTCTTTGTTCTTTCTCCTTTCTTTATTTAGTTCTTCATTCTTACTATACTTAAGAATGTAATCAATGGCTGTGAGCAACAGGTTTTATTGACTTCATTCCTGTCTTTTGAAGAGTCTTTGGATCAATATCACCAAAAGCACAGTGTATTCAGACAATAACGCGCAAGGTCATGATAAGGTAAACTGAGAGATCAAGTAAAGAGTATTTTCATTTTACAAGAGGTCCATCCAATTATTTTATGTTAACAACAAGATGAAAGCTGCCCTTGAGCATAGTGATGTATGTCTCCAAACCTTGGCCTAATGGAAGGAGGGAGAAGAGAGAATGACCAAGGATGGAGGGGTCTCTGATTATGTTGGCTTCTTTGCCAAGGCAGCAAAAAGTGTCGACAAAATCAGTAGGGAGCAGCATGACTTTTAGGACAAACTAGGCTCCAATGTCTTGTGGCCCTGGGTAGAGCAGTTGCCAGGTCATGCAGTAATATTTCTGGATAAGGTGATTTCTATAGTACATATATAAAAATTGGTGAGGGTCAATGAGGACCAACTGAATTTCCTTAGCTTTCTGAGGAAGTTGGTGAGCTTTCTTGGCTGTGGCATCAACGCGGCTAGACCAGGACAGTCTATTGGTGTCAACGCGGCTAGACCAGGACAGTCTATTGGTGATGTATACATCAGGAATTTGAAGCTAGAAACACTCAGCATGTTGAGCTACATTGTTGAAAGAGAAATTGTTGCTGTTTCAAATTGAAATCCTTTCATCAAAACATTGGTCTGAGTTCTGAGTAAATGTTTTTGACCTAAACGCTTAACTGTTTCTCTTTCCACAGGTGTTGCCTGATCTACCCAGTATCTCCAGTGATGCATTTCAGATTTCCATCACCTGCACCGTTTATAAAAATAAAATTATACTGCTACACACACCCAGATGCAGAGGCACAGACCCACATTCACCTAGAACACATGTACAGAACCACACTCAGTCACAGGCATATTCTAACCCTCATGCACTGAACACACCCCCAACTTTAGACTCTTTCTACAACTGTTTTCCTGTCCTCCTTGCCCTACTGAATATCCAAGACACTGCAGAGCTCATCCCTCTTGGCACCCAGACCCATCATGCATTCTGCCCTCTGCTCTCTCCTTTCCCCACTCTGTAGCCTTTCCTCCACAGCCACTCCAGACTCTAGTCCCTTGTTCTCTCATTCCCTCCAACAGGGTAGGATCCTGTGATTGCTAGAGATGCTGGAATCTGGACCAAGAAAAGACCTGCAGGAGTAACTCAGCAAGTCAGACAGTATCTGTGAGGGAAAGGAATTGTTGATTGATGAAGGTTTGTTTTGTATTTGAAGGCTGCAGCTCAACAAGACCACCATCAGATGGCGCACCTCCCCCAGAACCAATTGTTTGTGACCTCATCGTCACCATCCAACCAGGAGCAGGGAACCCTGTTCCAGTGAGATGGAAAAGGGTTGGCATGTCTGGACAAAATTCCGGGCAGAAGGAGGTGGATTCACTGCCCTAGAGGGGAAGTCTCACTTGCTCTGATCTTCTCTCCACATACACACTGCCCCAAAATTGCAGGGACCCCAACTTCCACTGCCCAGAATCCCCACTCCCATTGATCCTAATGCTCCAGAACCCCTGACCCGAAATTCTGACAATTCTTACTACTTTTCATCCATGCACCACAGAAAGCATTCTACTTGGATGCATTATGGGTTTTTATGGCAACTGTTCTAAATGCAACTGCAGGGAAATGCAGACAGTTGTGGACATGCAATATATAGCTGAACACATCATGGAAACCAACCTCCCCTCGATGCCCTTTGTCTATACATCTCACTGTTTCTGTTAAGCAGCCAGCATAATCAAATACCTCACACACCCAGAACATTCTCTCTTTTCCTCTATTTCATTGAGCCGAAGATACAAAAGCCTGAAACCAGACTCAAGGACACAGTTTACTCTGCTGTTATAAGACTACTATCTGGCTTATTGGCACCATAAGATAGACCCTTGACCACTCAGTCTACTACAGTATGATCTTGCATCTTATTGTTTACCTGTACTATATTTTCACTGTAACCGCTACACTTTATTCTGCATTGCTATTGTTTTATCTTGTGTTACCTCAATGTACTGTTGATCTGTATGAAAACTATTCAAGACGAGCTTTTCACTGTACGTCAGTACATGTGACAATAGCAAGCCTAATCTAATCCAATTTCACTGTTACAGTGAAGCCAAATGCAAGCCAGATGAATGTCACTTCATATTCCACTTGCCTTGTCTACAACTCAATGGTATGAATTCCTCCAGTTTCAATTAACCCACATTCTGTGTTCCTTCCCCACTCCTACTAGTCCACCCCGTGTCTTCCTCCTCTTGTTCACCTTTTCATCTCTCCCTCCTCTCCCCATCCTTGCCATTAGCCAGTTTGCTACCACCCTCCATTTGGCCAGCATCCCTCACTTTCCTGTTTTCACTAATCACATTACAAATGCTCTTTCTTCCTTCTCCCTCCTACCCATCCCCCTCCAACTGGATCTATCTGCCCCCTTTTTCCCACTCTCATTCTCCATCTGTTACCCACCTACCTCTGTCTTAAAAGTCTTCTGTCACCCTCCCCGACATGGATTCGGCTGGCTCTCATCCCCCCCACCTTACCTGGTTACACCTGTCACCTATCTACCACTGTCCCAGCCTGTGATGGCATGGGGTTCACTGTCCGCAAAGTCCTAAACTCAAAAAGAGATTTAAAGCCCTACCCAGGATAGGTATCCATAGGTACTCTCACTATAGGGAGGCCATACTGTATCCACCTACTCTTCAATGATTAACTTACTTCCCTGCGGTTAGGTCTATCTGCCAATGCCCACTATTTGAGTGGTAGGTTCCCTCCTCCCTACCAAGGAAGAGATACTTCCAGCTAACAAAGTAATTTAAGCAGCTTATTTTATTTTTAATGATACACATTTAAATGTAGACAAATAGTATCTGGAATGTGCTACCTGAGGTGGTGGAGAGGTAGATTTATCAGGGACTTTTAAGAGACATTTAGATAAGCACATGAATGTGAGGGGAATGGAACGATATGTAGACCGTGTTAAGCAGAATGGATCGGTTTAGTTGGCCATTTAATTACTAACTTCACAATCAGAATCAAGTTTATTATCACTAGCATGTGTGGTGAAATTTGTTAACTTAAGCGGCAGCAGTTCGATGTAATGCATAAAAAGAAAGAAAGATAAATAAATAAATTACAGCATATGTATATTGAGTAGATTAACAATTGCGCAAAAATAGAAACATATGTTTAAAAAGTAAACTAGTATTCATGGTTTCAATGTCCATTTAGGAATCAGATGGCAGAGGAGAAGAAGCTGTTCCTGTAATTTAATTGGTATGACACAAAATTGTGGGCTAAATAGCCTGTTCCCATACTGTACTGTTCTATATCCAATGTATCTGGACATGCCATGATTGCAAAATTATTAGCCTACTTATAAAGAGCCTCTCTGTGTCTTGTGTCTCCATGCAGGAAGATTACAGAAGAGTGTAAAAGCAATAATGAAGGATTTTAGATTCTCCAGTTTTGACAGGAATTGGCTTTGTGCAAAGGGCTTGAAATGCATCAAAGAAAGTTTTTTTTAAAGTTAGTAGGTCGAGAATCCTAGCAGGAAGGGGGATAAACAAGAAGTATGAGTTTAATTGTACTATATTTTAGGAGCTCACTTTGAAGGTTTTTAAGGCAATCTGTATATAACTAGTCAGTGTTGGATCAGTGTGGGGCTGAACAGCCAGGAAAAGTGATGGTTTGACCACAAATGCTAATTATAAATAAATTACTAAATTAGAATATTTCTGCCTGAGTCAAAGTAATTATGTACATCACAAATTAATCCAGAGTCAAACTGGTGAACTCTCATATTCTCCATTGTGATGCTGAGGCTTGTAACACAATATATGCCCCACAGACTATTCAGGGTGAAGGGGTGCTAAACCAGACCAGGAAAATACAGAGAAACTCAGAAGTTATTTTTTTTTTTGTGTCCTGCATTTCTTCAGCCACCCCCCAGCACCTCCCCACCCCACCCCCAGGTCAGCCACCTTAATCTGTCTTTGACTTTTTATATCATGCATCATGATACTCAAACCTGATCTGTCAATCAGGTAACACATCTGTTTCCTTTAAAATCTTGTTTCTCTTTGTTTGCTACATTCAAAAGACAAAGCGAAGGATAGAAAGCTTCAGAGAGCATTGTGAATGAAGTCTGGTACATCTCTCAGTTGGACAAAAGTTAATATTAACTTCTAGAACACATGGATTAGCCAATAGAAATTTGAATCCCACAGGCTCCAGATGAAAGAGTTTCTGACAATGAACATTGGTGAGGAGAAGTACAATTAATGGAGCAATCATCTGGTTTCCTAAACAATACGTTCCAATCAATATTATCTAAATGGTTTCTTCAAAAGAATGGAGTATATTACATATGAGGGAATATTGCTATTGAAGTTGGTGATGAATGCTCAGTGGTGAAGGAGAACTACAGGACTGCAGACCCTAGGAAAGACGGGAAGCATGTGTAGCCAGGTGACAATGCTCCACCAGCAAGGACACGTGCTAGTCAAGAACTGTATCATACCCTGAAACCTGGATTTAATAAAATCGTAAATCATATCTTAATTAAATTAATTAAAGCCTGCATACCTTTGAGCAATTTTCCCTCAGTAGGTTCATGTGAAGTGTACTGTTAGACGCTCATACACGATTGTGTAGCAGTTAGTGCAATGCTATTACACCGCAGGGTGTTCCAGAGTTCAGAGTTGAATTGTGGCACCGTCTGTAATAAGTTTGCACATCCTCTTCGTAAGCGCTTGCGTTTCCTCCCACAGTCCAAAGATGTACTGGTTAATACAGTAGGTTAATTGGTTATGTAAATTATTCTGTGATTAGGCTAGTGTTAAGTAGGTGGCTCGCTGGACAATGTGGCCCATTGGGCTGGAAGGGTCTGTTCTACATTTCATCTCTAAATAAATAATTCATGATCTAGAGGTACAAGAGACTGCAGAAGCTTGAATCTGCAGCAACACACAAACGCTGGAGGAACTCTCTGGTTCAGGCAGCACCTATGGATGGAAAGTACAGTAGATGTTTCAAGTTGAGACTCCATATCTGGATAGAATAGTGGTTTGTTGTAACATGATAGGACAATGTGGTAGAGTAAGATAATGTTTTATTGGAAAAGTGAATCACACATTGATAGAAAACAAAGCTGAGGATGATGGTAGATTAAAATTAAATGTGATACATGAAGCCAGAAGAGTGAGAAACCAAGGAGGTAATAAGAATATAACTAATATTAGTAAAGTAAATGTGCAGGAATATGAACAGCCAAAGATTCACAGGACTCCATAGCCCAGATTGTAGACTTCTGAAAGAAGAGGAGGTTTTTGCCTCTATGGTGACTTTACACAAAATGTTCCAGCTTCAGGAACTGTGCAAAAAAGATTGGAAGACTAATACCTTAATACTCGGTTCATCTTAAGATATATTTCTGCAGATATTGAAAGAATGAAAACAAAACAGAAATAGGCAGCAGGTCAGACAGATTCAGGGAGAGAGAAACTGTTAACATTTCAGGTTGAAACAGTTTCATCAGACTCAGTAAAAGATTAGAAATGGATACGCAAAAGGTAGAGAGGACCAGAAGGAAAGAATGAACTGCTGTGTGAGACAGTGGTGAAGCCCCAAAATGGTTCTATCTGAGACTATGTACACCTAGATCCCAAGCTCATGTGGGTCATTTGGTTAACTGGTAAATTGTCCCTGGAGTAGATGGGTGGTAGAATCTTGGGATGAAGGGGGTTCTGGTGGGAAGTTATTCAAAATGTGGGGAGAAGGAAATTGGTATTAACATAGGATTACTATTAATGGTTGCTTGATGGTCACTACATAGGGCTGTCCCTGTGCTTTATAAGAAATTATTGTCTGTGGGAAAGGGCCAGAGAGGAAGAGCTTAAGTAAAATGGTGATGAAGAGTTGAGACCTCTTTGGGACATATCCTGAACTGTGAAGAATTGACAGTTTTGTTTTATCCTTTGGGTGAAGAGGTTAAAATTGGGAGGAATCAGCTTGATATCAGCCATTGCCCACTTACAGCAAAGGCAAAAAGTTTGTTTTTTATCCTTTATGTGTCATGGATGCTCAGTCATCAAGCAGCTGCAAGAATGACTTGATAGATATTTATGTATTTTTGTAGTTTGATAGATAATGACACATCAGTGTAGCTGTTAGATATTTAAGCATGAAGAAATCAGTAATAGCTATAGATTCTGGGTTCTCTGACTGATGTGTGATTTGTTGAACAAGCTAACCAGGAGTCGTGATACCATCACCCACAGTGACCTTATCAGCTCTCCTTGTACCTCTCCTAAATACTCAATTTTAGTTTGCCACATCCTTTCTCCAAACCTTCTCAGATTTAACATAGAACATGAAGAAGTAAAGGATAGAAACAGGCCCTCCTGCCCACCAAACGAGTTAAGTTAATGGAGTCTGCGGAAGGACTCAAACAGATTAGGAGAACGGGCAAAGAAGTGGCAGGTGGAATACAGTGTAAGGAAGTGTATGGTCATTCACTTCTGTAGAAGGAATAAAGGCATAGACTATTTTCTGTAAGTGGAGAAAATTCAGAAATTAGAGGTACAAAGGGACGCGGGAATCCCCATGCAGTATTATTTAAAGGTTAATTTGCAGATTGATTCAGTGATAAGAAAGGCAATAAAATGTTAGCATTCATTTTCAAATGATTAGAATATAAAAGAAAGAACGTAATGCTGAGGCTTTTTTAAGCATTGGTCAGCCTGCACTTAGAAACATAGAAAATAGGTGTAGAAGTAGGCCATTCAGCCATTCGGCCATTCGAGCCTGCACCGCCATTCAGTATGATCATGGCTGATCATCCAACTCAGAACCCTGTACCTGCCTTCTCTCCACCTCCCCTGATCCCTTTAGCCACAAGGACCATATCTAACTCCTTCTTAAATATGGCCAATGAACTGGCCTCAACTGTTTCCTGTGGCAGAGAATTCCACAGATTCACCACTCTCGGCGAGAAGAAGTTTTTCCTCATCTCGGTCCTAAAAGGCTTTCCCGTTATTCTTGAACTGTGACCCCTCGTTCTGGACTTCCCCAACATCGGGAACAATTTTCCTGCATCTAGCCTGTCCAATTCCTTTAGAATTTTATATGTTTCAATAGGTTCCCCCCTCAATCTTCTAAATTCCAGTGAGTATAAGCCTAGTCGATCCAATCTTTCATCATATGAAAGTCCTGCCATCCCAGGAATCAATCTGGTGAACCTTCTTTGTACTCCCTCTATGGTAAGAATGTCTTTCCTCAGATTAGGGGACCAAAACTGCACAAAATATTCCAGGTGTGGTCTCACCAAGGCCTTGTACAACTGCAGTAGTACCTCCCTGCTCCTGTACTCGAATCCTCTTGCTTTGAATGCCAGAATACCATTCACCTTTTTCACCATCTGCCGCACCTGCATGCCCACTTTCAATGACTGGTGTACAATGACACCCAGGTCTCGTTGCACCTCTCATTTTCCTAATCGGCCACCATTCAGATAATAATCTGTTTTCATGTTCTTGCCACCAAAGTGGATAACCTCACATTTATCCACATTAAATTGCATCTGCCATGAATTTGCCCACTCACCCAACCTATCCAAGTCACCCTGCATCCTCTTAGCATCCTCCTCACAGCTAAAACTGCTGCCCAGCTTCGTGTCATCTGCAAACTTGGAGATGTTTCATTTAATTCCCTCGTCTAAGTCATTAATATATATTGTAAACAACTGGAGTCCCAGCACTGAGCCTTGCGGTACCCCACTAGTCACTGCCTGCCATTCTGAAAAGGTCCCATTTATTCCCACTCTTTGCTTCCTGTCTGCCAACTAATTCTCTATCCACATCAATACCTTACCCCCAATACTTGAAATACTGTGAGAAGTTTTGGGCCTCTTGTTATAAAGGATGTGCTGGCATTGGAGAAGTTGCGTAGGATGTTCCTGAGAATACCCTCGGAAATAAAAGGGTTGACATATGAGGAGCGTCTGATGGTTCTGAACCTGTAGAAAAATTGAGAGACTTATCGAATATTGAAAAGCCTAGATAGGGTGGATGCGAAGAGCATGTTTCTTATAGTGGGGGGAGTCTAGGGCCAGCGAGTACAGCATCAGTATACAAAGATGTCCCTTTACAACAGATATGTGGAGGATTTTCTTTAGCCAAAGGATTGTAAACCTGTGGAATTCATTGCTATGGAGACCATGTCACATTTAAAGTGGGGGTTAATAATTTTTTTGATTATTAAGGACATCATAGTTACAGGGAGAAGGCAGGAGAATGGGGTTGAGAGGGATAGTGAATAATCCATGATGGAACGGTGGAACAAACTCAATGGGCTAAATGTCCTAATTGTGCTCCAATGTCTTATGGGCTTAAAAACACCAGGTCTCTCTGCCTGCACATGGTCTAAATCCCTTCATTCTCTGCACAGACATGAACCTATCTAGAAGCACTCCTCTTGAATCTAGCACCATTAACACCGCTGGCAGAGCGTTCCAGGCCCTCACAACTCTGTGCGAAAAACTTTCCTCTTTGAGCTTACTTCTACTTATTCCTCTCATAATCTGATAAACTTCCATTAGGTCACCACTTAGCCTCCACCACTCCAGAAAAAAACACCCAAGTTTGTCCAATTTCTCCTTATTGCACATGCTGCCTACTCTCAGAAGCATCCTGACAGAATCTCTTCTGCATCCTCTCCAAAGCCTCTACATCCTTCCTATAATGGGAGGACCACCTAATGCATATTATCTTTATTATTTATTTGTGCGTATATTTAAATATTGAAACACACAGGGAAATGCATCATTTGCCTCAAATCAGATCAGCGGGGGTAGCACACAAGTGTCACCATTCTTCCAGTGAGAACATCAGATGCCCACGCTTGCTAATCCTAACCGTATGTCTTTGGAATGTGGAAGGAAACCGGAGTACCTGGAGGAATATATATACCTCCTACAGACAGCATTGGGAATCGAGCCACTACCGACAATTGCTGGTACTGTGAAATGACTGCATTACCCACTACACTAGCATGCTGCCCATAGATCCTACAGATGCAGCTTGTGTTTTCCTAAATGACATTTCATACAACCCTTTAGAAATAAACTTGATAATCTGACCACACAAAAGTTAAAAAAGTTGATCAGTGATTACTTTTTTTTAAAAAAATCGCTTTCAAATTTCTTCATAGCCCAGCAATCTTCAGCTGCATTTGCATTCATTTCCAGATTTTGGTCATTTAATTTGTCATATATTTTCAAGACATTATTATTATTTGTCTATTGCTACATATGACATAAATACTATTAAACCAAATTTATTTTAGTCTTTAACTTCAATATTGTTCAGAAGATGCCCCTCCCACTCTAATTGCCATTGGGATACTGGTGAACTACTACAATCTGCTACTACCTCTACTCATTTTTTTTGCTTGTCTTTACAGCTCATGTTGGTCCGCAAATGTTATAGTGGAAGGCATCCCGATCTAAACTGAACCGTTGCATTCACCAGCAACTTTTACGTGTGTTGCTTGAAATTCCAGTATCTGCAGATTTCCTCATGTTTGCAATGATAACAGTGTTTCCCATCACAGAACTCAGCCCTCATAAAGAAGACACGGCCATTACCACATCTGGTAGTGAACGCACAGAATATGCACTCAGTGGCCACCTGTACGTCTGCTCACTGTTGCAAATATTTAAATCAGCCAATCATGTGGCCACAGCACAATGCAACAAATCATGGGGACGTGGTCAAGAGGTTCTTTTGGTATTCAGACCAAACATCAGAATGTGGAAGAAATGTGATCTAAGTCATTCTGCTCATGGAGAGATTGTTGGTGCCAGACAGGGTAGTTTGAGTATCTGCTGATTTTCTGGAGTTTTTGCACACAGTAGTCTCTAGGGTTTACAGGGAATATTGCAAAAAACAAAAATAAAACACCATTGAGCAGCAGTTCTGTGGGTAAAAAATGCCTTGTTCATGAGAGAGGTCAGAGGAGAATGGCCAGACTGGCTCAAGCTGACAAGAAACTCAAATCACCGTATGTTACAAAAGAGTATCCTTGAATGGACAACACATCAAATCTTGAAGTGGATAGGCTACAGCAGCAAAGGACCACAAACATACAGAAGTGCAATCAGTGGCCAATTTATTGGCTATTGTGAAATCTGCATCCTGCACTACATAGACCTCCATCATGTTCTTCAACACCACTTCCATAGCAATAGAAATCACACATGTTTATGAAATGTGAGCTCCTATGTATTAAAAACCTTAGTCTCAAAGTGTTCGTCAGTAAACCCATAGGCAGTTTGATCCCTGGGGGGAAGGAGATTGAGGAAATACAGTACAGTGACAAGTCCCTAAACTCAAGAAAGTTCACAGGTGTTTGACTGAAGCCACCAAAAATGTAGCTTTTTAAAAATTCTGAGGGTTTCATAGATCATAGAGCATGGCCCGTGGGGCCATTGAGTCTGTGCTCTCCAACAATTACTAATCTTACACTAACCCCACTATTTTTACTCTTCCCACAATCCCCTTGTAATGTATGGACCTATTTCTTTTAGAGCAATGACTCCCCTAGCACTATATATGATCTATTGTCTACATATGCGTATTGATCTGCTATCTACACATGCACTTCGTTTTCTCTCTATCTCACTGCAGTATGAACACACCAGTTAAAACCATCTACCACATGCATGCTATTATTTTATATATAAGGGATGCCTGAATACACTGTATACTACACAGTGAAAGATGCAATTAGCAAATTTAACGTGAAATTAACATGGCAATAGTTTCAGACCGGAAAGTTGATGAATTTGATAGTAGTGCTAATGAAGGCTGGGAGTTGTATATCGAGAGGGCTAAACTTATTACAAGGCGAATGACATGGCTGAGCAAAAGAAAGCCCACATGCTTTCTAGCTTTATAGGTGCAAGAACATACAGTCTCTTAAGCAAATTAGTAACCTGAAAAGCCAGCAAGCAAGACATTTGATGAAATTGTTACAATTTTACAAAATCACTTGAGCCCTAAACCACTGCTAATAGCTGAGTGATCTAGATTTTAGAAAAGGAACCAGTCAAAGGATGAAGCATTTTTGAATACATTGCAGAACTGCACAAACTTTCCCAGTACTGTGACTTTAGAGATGGACTTTCTGATGTATTAAGGGACAGGCTTGTATGTGGCATTCATAACAAAGCACTCAAAAGATGCTACAAGTTTAAAGAGACCTAACCTTAGAAGTCATTAACCAGTGCAATATCGTTAGAGACCACAGCAAAGGATGCAGCAGAACTACAGAAAAGGAGGCTAGTAGGTGAAATGCACAAAATATCCCTGAATAGTTCAAAAAGCCAAAAATGTTATCGATGAGCCAAATCCTCCCATGATGCAAGTGACTGTTGGTTCAAAGAAAATGTTTGTAGGATGTGTCACAGATAAGGTCGCACACAAAGTTTCAAACACAAAACTAAGCAAATGCATAAAGTGACCAAATGTGAAACAGAATCAGATGATACAGAGTCTGATAAAAGTGAGCTGTTATACCTGGAACGGCATCGTATTAGAAGCAGATCACAAAATCATATGGATCACAATAGATGTGTCTGGTGTAAAGCTGAAAATGGAACTGGACACAGGGTCAGATTTGTCTATAATTTCAGAGGCTGACTACAACAGACTGTTTTCTAAGATACCATTAGAAAATATCTCAGTGATGCTAAAGTCATATATAGGTGATAAAGTATCTCCCAACGGCAAACTGAAATGTGACATATGAGGACCGAATACAGCAGTTAGAGCTTTATGTGTTGAAAAGTAGAGGGCCTTTTCAGATCTGAATGGTTGAGAAAAATCCAACTAGACTGGCACAAAATCAAAGCTCTTAGTGTGACATCAAGATGCAATGGCATCCCAAACGGTAGTACTAACCAGAGACTGGCACAGTTGCTTAATGCTAATCAGAAGGTGTTTGAGAAGGGGATTGGTAAACTCAATGACATGAAGTCCAGAACTGAACTGGATGAAGCAGCAAGACCAGGATTCCACAAAGCACATCCAGTGCCTTATGCACTATGTTCTAAAGTGAATACTGAACCTCAGAGCTCGGAGTTGTTTGGGATTCTCTTCAAGGTTGAGTGGAGCAATTGGGCCATGCCCATTGTCTCAGTGATCAAGTAAGGAAAGGCTGAAGCCATTCACATATGTGGGGTGAACATCAAAATGGTGAACCTCTCCACAATGGATCACAGAGAACGTTGTCTTTGACAAGACACCTGCCAAACCTGATGCCACTCCATAGGTCCAGAGGTGCTACCCTGAAAAAATAGAGCACACCCAAAAGACAGAGACTTTCGAACAGTGAAGTTAGTTATGGACTGTTATTGTCTGTGAAAGGGAAATTGAACATTTTGTACATATATAGTTTTATGTTACATTAATCTAAAAGGGGAGAAAGTGTGATGTATGGATCTATTTCTTTTAGAGCAATGACTCCCATTAGCACTACATGATCTGTTGTCTATGCATGCACATCGTTCTCTCTCTGTCTCTCTCTCTGCAATGTAACTACATCCGTTAAACCTACCTCCCACATGTGTGCTTTTTTAAAATTGATATGTAGTTGCACAATATTAACACCCTTTAACTGGCTCCAAATTATAACAGTCACATACACACAAGGGGCAGTTGTCTATAGTCAGTTCACTTACAGCCTCAGAGGTCTTTTAATATTTCCCCAAAGGAAACCCACATGGTCATAGGGAGCAAGTACAGGCTGAACACAGACAGCATCCAAGGTTAGAATGTTGGGATAAATTGGCCTCATAATAGTTTAGATACTTCATTCAATGATACACTGATCTTGATATGATCTCCTTATAAGTGAACTCGTGTGTAATTAGTAAATTCTATGTCTACAATAGCAGTTCCTCATTCTGCCCAACCCATCAACAGTTTTGTTAAGTTTGATATCACATCTTCCAGCCTCTTCTATTAAATTGTTAGCAAGTAATTCTGAATTGCAATCAGATTTGCTGGAATTGAAGGTTTCAAAATGAGCAGGTTATTAGCAATCTGTCATCTAGCTGTCTTACTCTGGCTTCTTCCCCCTTCCTTCCCAGTTTCAATGAAGGTTCTCAGCCTGAAATGTTGACTGTTTATTCCTCTCTATAGATGTTGCCTGACCTGATGAGCTCCTCCTGCATGTTGTATGTGTTACTCTGCAGTACCTCTTATGTTCAGGGTTATCTAATCCCTATCCATTTTATACACTTTCTGCGTGCTACACATGTAGGGTCAACAAGCTCACTTGGGATAAGAAAATGGGTGTCAACACCAATCACACACCAGACACTCAACTTACTGCATCGGGTGATGTATCTCATACAATCATATAAAAAAAAAAGATAGAATTTGTGTTTCAATCATCCCTTTCATACCCTAGGGCATCCTAGAGTATATTACAGTCACTGAAGTAAATTTGAAATGTAGTGACTGGTGTATGGCAAAAAAGTCAACCTGGATATAGCAAGCTCTCACGCTCCACATTAACTAGATGTCTTTAGTTAACACAAGTTGCTGCATGTATGCTGGTCAGAGCACAAGGGAGAACTTCCATCAAAAGAATGCTATCAGCTGGGGTATTGAGAATAGTAATTTGGATATTATGTTGCAGTCATTGGTGAGGCCATATGTGGGGAACTGTACAGTTTTGTTCACACTATACGCCTTTTTCGCTGCCGCTGTTAACGTGTGATCCAGGATCTCCGGAGGGGAAGGCCCTGAATCCTTGGCTTTGCTTGTTGCCCAGCTGCCGGGGTGGGGTTGAAGCGCTCGGCAGAGATGGTGCTCGGTGCTCAGTGTCGAAGGCTGGTTGGAGGCTCGAAGTTTTTGGACGGACTCAGGGTCGGCTGTGGTCGGGTATTTCCAATGCATCGACAGTTGTTGGTGCCTGGAGGATTATGGCAGGGCGAGTTTCTCCCTTCTGCCACCTGCTATCGGGGACTATAGGGAGTCGATCAGAACTTAGAGACTTTTTTTTTACTGTTCCCATGGCGTGCTCTTTATCAAATTATCGTATTGTTTTGCACTGCTGTAGCTATATGTTATATTTATGCGGTCTTGTCAGTGTTAGTCTTTGGTTTGTCCTGTTTTTTTTGTGATATCACTCTGGAGGAACATTGTATCATTTTATAATGCATGCATTTCTAAATGACAATAAATGAAGACTGAGTGTCCTCATAATCTAAAAAAATTAGGAAAAACATGTTGCACAAGATCCAACAATTCCTCTTTGTCTACCCTGCTTGTTATTCCCTCAAAGTAATACAACAGATTTGTCAGGCACGCCCATTCTTACTTTGACCTATTTTTTATGCTTCCCTCCCTTCTTGAAAAGTGGAGTGACGTTTGCAATTTTCCAGTCCATTCCAGAATCTAGTGAATCTTGAAAAATCATTACCAATGCTTTCACAATCTCTTCAGCTTCGTCTTTCAGAACCCTGGGGTGTGGGCTATCTTGTCTCAGTGGCTATCTATCTTCAGACCTTGCAGCTTCCCAAGCACCTTCTACTTAGCAATTGTGTATGTTTTCACAAATATAATGGTGAAAGTGTTTTATGTTGAAGAATATGTAGCAACTCATTTATTGAACACTAAAAACTGAACTCAATGCTTGGTAGATGTCTTTTGTATAGCTTCCTCATCACATCAGACCAGCCTCTTAAAGTGAACTCCAACCCGATGTCAGCAGTGGCTCCTCCAGAATGTACTAAAACTGGCATTGTGAGCCTGTCCTGGAACTTGGATTAGCAACCTGGATCGGGTCCTCTGCCCATTGGTGAAGGAACACCTGGTGCCTCTGGCACGTCCAAAGGTGTGTTGACACACTCATGGTCACGTCATGACACTCAGGGCATGGTAGCAGAATCTTCCAAATCTTGATGGGTCAGTTTAAGGTGATCTACTGAAACATACTCAGGTTTACTCCTCTTATCTATGATAATCTTTTCTCTCCGATACAAAGTGGGGAAGGACTATTATTGTAAGTGGGCCAAAGGGGACGTTGGTGTGCATCATGGCAAAAGAAAAAAATAAGGTGGTACGTATGTCAACAGGAACCCAAGAGATATTACGGGAAAGATAATTGCATGGATAGATGATTAACTGACTGACAGGAAACAAAGCGTGGGAATAAATGGGACCTTTGCGGGTTTGCTGCTGGAGACTAGTGATGTTCTGTATGGGTCAATGTTGGCAACAGATCTTTTCATGTCATATGTCAATGATTCAGATGACAGAATTGATGGTTTTGTGGCCAAATCTGTGGATGATATGAAGATAGGTGGAGGGGTACGTAGTGTTGCAGAAGCATGGAGTCTGCAGAAGGATGTAGATAGATTGGGAGAATGGTCAAAAAAGTGACATAGATTGTGGTGTTGGTAAGTCAAAGGTTACGATCTTCGCCAGAATGAATAAAGACATAGATTATTTTCTCAACAAATAGGCATCCATTAGTCTCATGAGACCATGGATTTGCACCTTGGAAGGTTTCCAGGGTGCAGGCCTGGGCAAGGTTGT
Source organism: Mobula birostris (assembly GCF_030028105.1). Lineage (NCBI taxonomy): Eukaryota > Metazoa > Chordata > Chondrichthyes > Myliobatiformes > Myliobatidae > Mobula > Mobula birostris. Next base: position 18,725,506 of record NC_092371.1, on the reverse strand, counting down.
ATGGAAGACCAGCAGTTACCCATGCTGCAAGTCTCCCCTCTCCATGCCACTGATGTTGTCCAAGGGAATGGCAATAGGGCCGATACAGCTTCGTACCGGTGTCGTTGCAGAGCAATGTGTGGTTAAGTGCCTTGCTCAAGGACACACACGCTGCCTCAGCCAAGGCTCAAGCTAGCGACCTTCAAGTCACTAGACAAATGCCTTAATCACTTGGCCACGCGCCAACACTTTCAAAAAGAGAATATTCAAAAATCAGAGGTGGAAAGCAACTTGGATGTCATTGTACAGGGTTCCCCAAAGGTTAACTTGCAGGTTGAGTTGGTGATAAGACAGTCAAGTGCAATGTTTGCATTTATTTTGGGAGTATTAGAATATAAAAGCAAGGATGTAATGCTGAAGCTTTATAAGACATTGCTCAGACCACACTTGGAGTTTTATGAGCACTTTTGAGCCCCTTATCTAAGAAGTTCTGACATTGGAGCAAATCCAGATGAGGTTCACAAGAATGATTCCAGGAATGAAAGTGTTAACATATGAGGTGTCTGGGTCTGTACTCACTGGAGTTTTGAAGAGTGAGAGGGGACCTGATGGAAACCTATTGAATATTCAAAAGCCTGGATGGAATAGATGTGGGGAGGATGTTTCCTATAGTTCGAGGGTCTAGAACCAGAGCACACGGCCTCAAAGTAGAGGGATATCCATTTAGAACAGAGATGGGGAAGAATTTCTTTAGCCAGAGGGTAGTGAACCGATGGAATTTATTGCAACAGGCAGCTGTAGAGCCCAAGTCACTGAGTATATTAAATGCAGAAGTTAATAGTTTCTTGGTTATTCAAGCTGCCAAAGGTTATGGGGAGAAGGCAGGAGAATGGAATTGAAAGGGATAATAAATCAGCCATAATAGAACTGTGGAGCAGAACTGATGGGCCAAATGGCTTAATTCTGCTCCAATGTTGTATCTCTAATTCCCTTCTTGAACAAAGGAACAATATTAGTTTGCTGCCAGTCCTCCAGTGCCACACTTGTGACTAGCAAAGATACAATGAGCTTGGTCTATGTCCCAGCGACCTCATCTCTCACTTCTCAATATCCTAGTTTACATCACAGCAGACCCAAGGGACTTATTCACCTTAATGTTTTTTAAGACTCCTGATACCATATCTTTCATAATCTTGATATAATCTTATACTCTGCTGTCATCTCGGGACAGTCGGGAGCCGGAGGAGAAGCAGCGCGCCTGTCTGATGCATTATCCCCTAATGTTACTACTTTGCTGCATGGTCCTCTCCAATCCTTATTCATAGCTATCTTAAAGCTCAGTAACCTACCAAGTCTTATACCCCAGTACAAGGTCCACTACAGCCTCTCCTCTAGTTGGAATATGCATGTGCTGCTTCAAGAAACCCTCTTGGATAAATCTAACAAATTCAATCCCATCTAAACCATTTGTTTTGAGGAATTCCTTATTTATGTTGGAAAAGTTGACGTCACCCAGGATGATAACCCTATTGATTTTCCCCTGCATACCTGGTACTCGGTACCCCGTGACTATCTGGGGGTCTGTTTTATAAGCCCATCGTAGTGATAGAACCTTCCTTATATTTGAGTTTTATTCATATAGACTCAGTCAATGAGCTCTGAGTGAAGATGTGATGTTGACTCTGACTAGTCACGCAACCCGTCTCCCTCTTTTGCTTTTCTAAAACATTGAACCTCTGAAACATTAAACTGCCAGTCATGTCCTTCTCTCAACTAAGTCTCCATAATTGCTACATCATCGTTCACTGTGCTTACCCATGCCCTAAGTTTATCATCCTTACCCTGAATACTCTTCGCAATGAAGTAAATCCATCTGTCATGTAGCTTGTATACACTAGCCCCTGACTTGTCTGTTGCTCCTTATGACATTAGATTAGATTGGATTAGATTAGATCAGATTATGAGGACACTCAGTCCTCGTTTATTGTCATTTAGAAATGCATGCATTAAAAAATGATACAACATTCCTCCAGAATGATATCACAAGAAAAACACAAGGACAAACCAATACTAAAGCTTACAAAACCACATAATTATAACATATAGTTACAACAGTGCAAAGCAATACATAATTTGATAAAGAGCAGACCATGAACACTGTAAAAAAAAAATCTCTAAGTCATGATAGCCTCATCATCTCACGCAGGCGGTAGAAGGGAGAAACTCTCCCTGCCATGAACTTCCAAGCGCCGCTAACTTGCTGATGTAGCACTATTGGAAGCACCCGACCGCAGTGGACTCTGAGTCCGTCTGAAAACTTCGAGCCTCTGACCAGCCTCTTCGACACACCCTGTCTGAGCACCATTCTCTGCCGAGCACTTCGACCCCACCCCGGCCGCCGAGCAACAAAGAAAGCCGAGGACTCGGGGCTTTCCCCTCTGGAGATTCTGGACCACACAGTAGCAGCAGCAGCGAAGCAGGCATTTCAGAAATTTCACCAGATGTTCCTCCGTGCTCTCACGTCCTTCTCCATCAAATAAGGATTGTGCATGGCACCCTACTTGACAAATAACAGACATCACCACCGTAGTGACCGATGCGAGCTGCGTTGCGCCACCATCTTCTCCTCCTCCTCCATATTACTTATCTTTATTCCCTCCATTTTGTGACCTGGTGCTTGGTTTCCATCCTCCGGCTAATCTAGTTTAATCCTACCCAGGTAGCAGCATTGAATTTTTCTGCTAGGATTTTCGTTTCTCTCCACTTACAGTGTAATTCACCCTCCTGTATGGGTCACCCCTGCCCCAGAAGAGATGTTAATGATCCAGGAACCCAAAAACCCATGCCCCCAGCACCAGCTGCTCAGCCACATTCTAATTTTCTGCTCCTACCCTCACTAGTACATGACCCTGAGAGGAATCCAGAGATTACTGCCCTTGAGGTCCTGCTGTGAATTTTCTTTTCCTAACACCCTATATTCATTCATGCCTCTTTCTATTTATGTCATGGGTACCAATAAATTCACAAGGTTAGTTCAAACTTTGTGTTCCATCTTTTCAAGTGAAGCTTGAACCCATGACTTGATGAAGATCAAGTCAAGGGCACCACAATGTTATTAGAGCTCGGGGTATCAGAGTTTGCAATTCAGTTCTGGTGTCACCTGTAAGGAGTTTGTATGTTCTACCTGTGGAATGTGTGGGTTTTCTACGGATCCTCTGGTTCTCTCCCGCAGTCCAAAGACATGCCGGTTAGTAGGTTAATTGGTCATTGTAAAATGTCCGGAGATTAATTTAGGGTTAAATCAGGGGGTTTTGGGCAGTGCGGCTCGAAGATCCAGAAGAATCTACTCTATGCTGCATCTCTAAATAAAATAAAGATACTTGGATGCTTAAAGTAAATCCCGATTCTGAAATGTGATGTTTTCAGGCTTTGGACAATTAATACGTGCCTTTAACATCAAGCCTTTCCTTCTGCAGCACATGGAAAGAACCATCTGTGAAGCTACTATCTGAGATATTCCTGCATTATTGGTATCATTTGCTTCCCAACACAAAGACAGAACTGCAAAACAACATGTAGACACTGATGTCTACTATAAGCCTACTGACTCTCACAGCTATCTGGACTATTCCTCTTCTTACCTGTCTCTTGCAAAAATGCCATTCCCTTCTCGCAATTCCTCTGTCTCCGCCGCATCTGCTCTCAGGATGAGGCTTTTCATTCTAGGACGAGGGAGATGTCTTCATTTTTTAAAGAAAGGGGCTTCCCTTCCTCCACTATCAACTCTGCTCTTAAACGCATCTCCCCCATTTCACGTACATCTGCTCTCACTCCATCCTCCCGCCACCCCACTAGGCATAGGGTTCCCCTGGTCCTCACCTACCACCCCACCAGCCTCCAGGTCCAAAATATTATTCTCCGTAACTTCCGCCACCTCCAACGGGAACCCACCACTAAGCACATCTTTCCCTCCCCCCCCTCTCTGCATTCCGCAGGGATTGCTCCCTACGCGACTCCCTTGTCCATTCGTCCCCCCCATCCCTCCCCACTGATCTCCCTCCTGGCACTTATCCATGTAAGCGGAACAAGTGCTACACATGCTCTTACACTTCCTCCCTTACCACCATTCAGGGCCCCAAACAGCCCTTCCAGGTGAGGCAACACTTCACCTGTGAGTCGGCTGGGGTGATATACTGCGTCCGGTCCTCCCAATGTGGCCTTTTATATATTGGCGAGACCCGACGCAGACTGGGAGACCGCTTTGCTGAACACCTACGCTCTGTCCGCCAGAGAAAGCAGGATCTCCCAGTGGCCACACATCTTAATTCCACATCCCATTCCCATTCTGACATGTCTATCCATGGCCTCCTCTACTGTAAAGATGAAGCCACACTCAGGTTGGAGGAACAACACCTTATATTCCGTCTGGGTAGCCTCCAACCTGATGGCATGAACATCTACTTCTCTAACTTCCGCTAATGCCCCACCTCCCCCTCGTACCCAATCTGTTGCTTATTTTTATACACACATTCTTTCTCTCACTCTCCTTTTTCTCCCTCTGTCCCTCTGAATATACCCCTTGCCCATCCTCTGCGTCCCCCCTCCCCCTTGTCTTTCTTCCCGGACCTCCTGTCCCATGATCTTCTCATATCCCTTTTGCCTATCACCTGTCCAGCTCTTGGCTCCATCCCTCCCCCTCCTGTCTTCTCCTATCATTTTGGATCTCCCCCTCCCCCTCCAATTTTCAAATCCCTTACTCACTCTTCCTTCAGTTAGTCCTGACGAAGGGTCTCGGCCTGAAACGTCGACTGCACCTCTTCCTAGAGATGCTGCCTGGCCTGCTGTGTTCACCAGCAACTTTTATGTGTGTTGCTTGCATTTCCAGCATCTGCAGAATTCCTGTTGGTTATGTAGACATACCAACCTTTATTGAAAGACCAGGTAGAAGTAAACAGGGATCAGGTATGATGTCTCTTAGGAGTCATGGGAGAAGCAGCCAGATAATAAAGTTCAAATTCAGGGTTACTGTTGTCGTAGACATACATTCACACAACGTATCAATTGTATGAAAATTTGTCTTTGCAGCAGGAACACATTACGTGGCAAGGGTAACATAATCTCACATAAACTTACATTAACATAAATTATACATGATTGCTGTGCAAAACAAACATGATGGTAGTGCAAGATTGATAGATAGAGAGAGAAAAAGAGAGAAAGTTAATACTTTGGACAAGGAAATCTGTGCAAAGCCCACCATTGTCTGCAGAGAGATTCAGCTCTCAATGCAGTGTAAAAAGTTATTTTAGGTGTCTGGATTCTGAACAAAGGTGTTCTTTCCTATTGAGTTACATTGCCATTCTAAATGGGTAAATTGTAAAAATCAACCTTCCTACAACAAAAAAGTTGAAACTGTATTTAATCTCCTACTGCTGCCTTTGTGCTTAAAAGTATAAAAGCTCTATATTTAAATTCAGGGAGATTGTGCTGAGAGATTCTGAGAGAGCCTTCCATCAGATTTCCTCTTGAATGTCTGCCTGCACTGAATAATGGACAATTACATCTGCAACTACAGAGGCTCATTCACAATCACAACACCCTGTAAAGAGTCACTCAACATTTCACTCCACAATACAGGAATATCTGAGCAGTCATATTGTGCAAATGACAGCGAAAGACTAGTCTATGTCTAACCCGAGGTTGTCCGAAATTGTAACTAAATTGAGAAATAACTTGAATGGCAAATAGTCAGTGAGAATTGGAGGAGCAAATCTGCAGAAAGATAGCAGACAACTGCAGGAAACATAACGTTGAGGTATTAGGGGATTTTAATTTTCCACATATTGATTGGGATTCTCATACTGTTAAAGGTCTAGACGGGTTAGTGTTTGTAAAATACGTTTAGGAAAGTTTTCTAAATCAGTATATAGAGGTATCAACTAGAGAGGATGCAATATTAGATGTCCTATTAGGAAACGAGTTAGGACAGGTGACGGAAATGTGTGTAGGGGAACACTTTGGCTCCAGTGATCATAACACCATTAGTTTCACCCTGATCATGGATAGAGATGGATCTGGTCCTCGGCTTGAGGTTCTAAGCTGGAAAAAGGCCAAATTTGAAGAAATGAGAAAGGATCTAAAAAGTGTGGATTGGGACAGGTTGTTCTCTGGCAAGGATGTGATTGGTAAGTGGGAGGATTTCAAAGGAGAAATTTTGAGAATACAGAGTTTGTATGTTCCAGTCAGGATTAAAGGCAAAGCGAATAAGAATACAGAACCTTGGTTCTCAAGGGATATTGGAACTCTGATAAAGAAGAAGAGAGAGATGTATGACATGTATAGGAAACAGGGAGCAAATAAGGTGCTTGAGGAGTATAAAAAATGCAAAAAATACTTAAGAAAGAAATCAGGAGGGCTAAAAAAAGACATTAGATTGCTTTGGCAGTCAAGGTGAAGGATAATCCGAAGAGCTTCTACAGGTATATTAAGAGCAAAAGGATAGTAAAGGATAAAAATGGTCTTCTTGAAGATCAGAGTAGTCGGCTATGTATGGAACCAAAAGAAATGTGGGAGATCTTAAATGGATTTTTTCCATCTGTATTTACTAAAGAAACTGGCATGGAGTCAGTGGAAATAAGGCAAACAAGTAGTGAGGTCATGGAACCTATACAGATTGAGGAGGAGGAGGTGCTTGCTATCTTGAGGCAAATCACAGTAGATAAATCCCTAGGTCATGACTGAGTATTCCCTCGGACCTTGAAGGAGACTAATGTTGAAATTGCAGGGGCCCTAGCAGATAGATTTAAAATGTCAGTATCTACAGGTGAGGTGCCGGATGATTGGAGGATAGCTCATGTTGTTCCGTTATTTAAAAAAGGCTCTAAAAGTACTCCGGGAAATTATAGGCCGGTAAGTTTGATGTTGGTAGTAGGTAAATTATTGGAAGGAGTACTGAGAGATAGGATCTACAAGTATTTGGATAGACAGGGACTTATGAGGGAGATTCAACATGGCTTTGTGCGTGGTAGGTCATGTTTAACCAATCTATTAGAGCTTTTCGTGGAAGTTACCAGGAAAGTGGATGAAGGGAAGGCAGTGGATGTTGTCTACATGGACTTCAGTAAGGCCTTTGACAAGGTCCCGCATGGGAGGTTAGTTAGGAAAATTCAGTCGCTAGGTATACATGGAGAGGTGGTAAATTGGATTAGACATTGGCTCAATGGAAGAAGCCAGAGAGTGGTAGTGGAGGATTGCTTCTCTGAGTGGAGGCCTGTGACTAGTGGTGTGCCACAGGGATCAGTGCTGGGTCCATTGTTATTTGTTATCTATATCAATGATCTGGATGATAATATGGTAAATTGGATCAGCAAATTTGCTGATGATACAATGATTGGAGGTGTAGTGGACAGTGAGGAAGGTTTTCAAAGCCTGCAGAGGGATTTGAACCAGCTGGAAAAATGGGCTGAAAAATGGCAGATGGAGTTTAATACAGACAAGTGTGAGGTATTGCACTTTGGAAGGACAAACCAAGGTAGAGCATACAAGGTAAATGGTAGGGCACTGAGGAGCGCAGTAGAACAGAGGGATCTGGGAATACAGATACAACATTCCCTAAAAGTGGCGTCACAGGTAGATAGGGTCGTAAGGAGAGCTTTTGGTACATTGGCCTTTATAAATGAAAGTATTGAGTATAAGAGTTGGAATGTTATGGTGAGGTTGTATAAGGCATTGGTGAGGCCGAATTTCGAGTATTGTATACAGTTTTGGTCACCAAATTACAGGAAGGATATTAATAAAGTTGAAAGAGTGCAGAGAAGGTTTACAAGGATGTTGCCAGGACTTGAGAAACTGAGTTACAGAGAAAGGTTGAATAGGTTAGGATATTATTCCCTGGAGCGTAGAAGAATGAGGGGAGATTTGATAGAGGTATATAAAATTATGATGGGTATAGATAGAGTGAATGTAAGCAGGCATTTTTCACTGAGGCTAGGGGAGAAAAAGACTAGAGGACATGGGTTAAGGGTTAAGGGGGAAAAGTTTAAAGGGAAAGTTGGGGGGGCTTCTTCACGCAGAGAGTGGTGGGAGTGTGGAATGAGCTGACAGATGGAGTGGTAAATGCGGGCTTACTTTTAACATTTAAGAAAAACTTGGACAGATACATGGATGAGAGGTGTATGGAGGGATATGTTCCCGGTGCACGTTAGTGGGACTAGGCGGAAAAATGGTTCGGCACAGCCAAGCTGGACCAAAAGGATTGTTTCTGTGCTGTAATGTTCTATGCTTCTGTGGTTCTATGGTTCTATTGAATGATAATCCTATCATCGACTGTTGTATGTTACAATCTATTACCAAAGTTCAGTTCCACTAATTCCATTTTATCCCTGCAGTCAGAATTTTTATGTCACCGATACACAGTAAATCCTAGTTCAGGAACTGAAAAAAGCTTGGAGAAACTGAAAACTTCTCCGTCACTGGAGCTCAGATTGGAGAATGGAATCAATTGAATTATTGGTACTCAATGTGACATCAAACTTGACAGAGACTTCAACACACCAAGGTACATCTCTTGTCAGATTTCTGAAAATGTATACTTCCCAGCTCTGTGTTGAGGGCAGAACCACAGAGAGGAAGACATAAATAAGGAAATAATACATGGCCACCATTGTTCTGTTGGTGAAAGAGGCTGACTATAAGTCGCCCAGGGTTGAAGGTCAATTGTTCCCTTTGAATGGGCTGAAGTGAAGCAAAATGTGTACAAAGTAAAATACAAAGTGAATATTATTCCGGCGTTGAAAAACTTATCATATGGAGAACATTTGCTGGATTTGGGCCTTTATTCACTGGAATTTCGAAAAATGGGAGGATCTCATTGAAACCTTTTGAATGTTGAATGATAGAGTGGATGTAGAGAGGATGTAGAATGGATGTAGAAGGCACAACCTCAGAATAGAGGGACATCCATTTACAGTAGAGATGAGAAGGAATTTCTTTAGCCAGAAGATGGTGTGTTCATGGAATTCATTGCCACAGATTGATGTGGAGGTCCAGTCATTGGGTGCATTTGAGGTGGAGGTTGACAGATTTTTGATAAGTCAGGGGGTGAAAGGTTGCGGAGAGAAGGCAGGAGACTGGGGTTAAGAAAGAAATGGATCAGCCATTATCATAGTTATAGTCATAGTCATACTTTATTGATCCCAGGGGGAAATTGGTTAAATAGTGGATAAGTGGATAGTTAAATATCAAATAGTGGAGTAGACTCAATGGATTGAATGGCCTAATTCTGCTCCAATATCTTACAGTGTTTCAATAACTTAACTTCCACTGGAGTTGAGGTAAGGTAGAATTTGTCCTTACCTTTCCTATTTGCCAAGTTGTTTTTTTTTATCAGACCCATGGTCATCATTATGGATGAGTAAGGGGACTGGAGAGCGTGCTTTCACTTCCTAACTTGGACTCTGCTAAGGCGGAAAGTCAGTGAAGAGACTCAGCACAAAGTATTTACAGTGAGATTACTCAGAGGTTGTTGGGATCACTGCTGAGTTCACGGAAACTGGGTACCAACTTCATCTCCACAAAATCCCCCAAATTCACTGGGACGATAAGTGAACCAACATTATCAACCTCCCCCAGATCAACAACCCCACCTGTAGGGTCTGCCACAGGAAAGATATCATTTTGCTGACAATAGTGCATGGGGATAATGGATTATTCCATGAAGAACTGACTGTAACTACTGCACCAGACAAGAAAGAAAACAAATCAAGTAAGACAACACCCCTCAAGTTGGGATGTTGGAATGTCCACACAATGATGACTGGACTTGACCAAAACTTCAAGGATATCGAAGGTGCACGAAAAACGGCGGTCATTAACAATAAACTACTAAGGCTCAAGGTAGATATAGCTACCCTAGAAGAAACACTTTTGGTGGATGCAGGTACATTGAAGAAAAGGAACTAGACATTCTTCTGGCAGGGTAAGAGCCAAGACGAGCCCTGCGAGCATAGAATGGGTTTTGCCGTAGGAACTCCTTGTTGCAAATGGTGGAGCTACCAGAAAATGGTTCAGAACGACTTATGACTCTCCGCCTACACACCAGGCATGGCCCAGTATCTCTTGTCAGTGTGTATGCCCCTACATTGAACTCCACCTCTGAGGCAAAAGACATGTTCTATGACAAATTAGAAGTCATTGTCAGGAACATTCCCAGTGATGAGCACTTTGTTCTCTTTGGTGACTTCAACACCAGAGTGGGAGCCGATAACGATTTCTGACCGTCTTGTCTTGGCCACTTTGGAATTGGCAAAATAAGTGACAATGGACAAGGTATCCTGGTGTTCTTCTCCTATCACAGCCTGTATGTAACTAACTCCTACTTTCAGACGAAGTCGATCTCATGGCAACATCCACAGTCTAAACACTGGCACCAACTAGACATGATCATCACCAGATGCTCTTGTATCAACTCTGTGCTAATCACCAACTTATCTCACAGTGTAGACTGCGATACGGATCATGCCTTAGTATGCTGCAAGATTAAACTATGTCTGAAGAAAATCCATCACTCACTACAAACAAACTGGAAAACCTCGCATCAACACAACAGAAATGAAACAGTCAGAAAAAGTTGACCAGTTTGCCAAGTCAGTACAAGGTGCTATGACTACCTCCTCACAAGGAGATACTGCAACAGAACAATGGTCATACCTTCATGACACCATCCACGAATCAGTACTCTCTATATTTGGAAGAAAAACCATAAAGAGCAGTGAATGGTTTGAGGCAAAGTCCAACTCCTGTCATCGAAGCTAAGTGTGCAGCTCTCACAGAGTACAATTGCTCACCATCCGACTAAACACTCCAGGCACTTCGAGCTGCTAGAAGCAAAGTGCAACAGACTGCAAGGCAGTGTGCAAATGAGTACTGGCTCCAGCTCAGTGAAGACACTCAGACAGCAGCTGTGACAGGCAACATCAGATCGATGTATGATGGTATCAAGAAGGCCCTTGGCCCATGGCAGAGCAAGACAGCACCCCAGAAGTCATCCAGCGGTGAAATAATCACCGATAAAAGCAAGCAGATGGAACGCTGGGTAGAGCACTACTCTGAGCTCTACTCGAGGGAAAATGTTGTTGTTAGTTCAGCCATTGATGCCATCGATTGTCTACCAGTCATGGATGAACTCGAGTCCGAACCAACCATTGAGGACCTCAGCAAGGCAATTGACAGTCTGGACCCAGGGAAAGCTCTTGGCAATGATGGGATTCCTCCTGACCTGATCAAACACAGCAACCTTTACACGAGGTCCTCCGTCAGTGCTGGAAGGAAGGAACTGTTCCAAGTGGATATGCGTGACTTCAAAGTTGTCACTTTGTACAAGAACAAGGGTGATGGGACAGACTACAACAACTACAGGGGTATCTCCCTCCTGAGTATAGTTTGCAAAGTCTTTGCTCGTGTAACTCTGGCACGTCTACAAACTCTGGCAGAATGGGTCTACCCTGAGTCCAAGTGTGGTTTTCGCGCAAGGAGGTCAACTGTCGACATGATTTTCTCACTCCGTCATCTCCAGTAGAAGTGCAGGGAAGAACAGAAACCCCTCTATGTCACTTTCATCAACTTGCCCAAGGCATTCGACCTTGTCAGCAGGGATGGGCTCTTTCAGATTCTCCTCAAGATCTGCTGTCGCTCGAAACTCCAAAGAGTCATCAAGTCGTGCCATGACAACATGAGGGCTACTGTTCAGTACAGTGGCAGCTCATCAGAACCCTTCGCTATTCGTAGTGAAGTCAAACAAGGATGAGTGTTGGCCCCAACATTATTCGGCATATTCTTCTCTCTGCTGTTGAAGCATGCGTTTGGGACGTTGACAGAAGGCATCTACATGCGCACCGCAGCTGTTCAACCCTGCGTGCCTGAGAGCAAGAACAAAGGTGTGAAAGATCTCAATACGTGACATGCTCTTTGCCGATGATGCTGCTATAACCTCACACACCAAACAGCAACTACAAACTCTCATGGACCGCTTCTCTAAGGCATGCAAGGACTTCGGGCTTACCATCAGCTGAAAGAAAACAAATGTCCTTGCCCAGAACGTAGTCGGGACACTAGTCTTTACCATCGACAATTATGATCTAGAAGTGGTCCACGAGTTCACATCCTTGGGGTCGACCATTAGCGACGCTCTCTCCCTCGATGCTGAATTCAATAGGTGTATCGGCAAAGCAGCATCAATCCTCGCTCAACTCTCCTCGCGGGTCTGGGAGAATCCGAAATTCGCTACAAAGATCAAGACTGATGTGTACAATGCATGTGTTCTCAACACCCTCTTGTATGGTAGCGAGACTTGGACCATCTACTCCAAGCAGGAGAGGAAATTCAATAGTTTTCACCTGCACAGCCTTCACCGCATTGTCGGCATCACCTGGAGAGACAAAGTTCCAAACTCTGAGGTCCTCTCCCACGCTGGACTACCCACAATGTTCACGCTTTTAAGACAATGCAGACTGCGCTGGCTGGGCCACATCCGTCGTATGAAAGATGATAGACTACCAAAGGACATCCTGTGCGGAGAACTAGCAACAGGCAAGAGAAACGTTGGTAGATCCCCGCTTCACTTCAAGGACCTCTGCAAGCGTGACATGAAAGCCTAAAAAATCAACACAGAGTGCTGGGAGGATAGTCATAGTCATAGTCATACTTTACTGATCCCGAGGGAAATTGGTTTTCATTACAGTTGCACCATAAGTACCTAAATAGTAACAAAACCATAAATAATTAAATAGTAATATGTAAATTATGCCAGGACCAGGACCAGCCTATTGGCTCAGGGTGTCTGACCCTCCAAGGGAGGAGCTGTAAAGTTTGATGGCCACAGACAAGAATGACTCCCTATGACGCTCTGTGTTGCATGTCAGTGGAATGCAGTGGATACAGCAGATGACCGCAACAAATAGTGAGGTACTCTTCAGCAACACCTAGAGCAAAGCAAAAGAGTGAACCTGAGTCAGTTTGAGGAGCGGAGAGCATAGGGGACAGCAGACAACAATTCCACAACGCCCTACACATGCAGCAACTGTGGCAGAGCCTGCCGTTCCAGGATCAGCCTCAATAGCCACAGTCGACGCTGCTCGACAAACCGGTGACTACCAGAGGCGCAGTACCCATGGATGGTCAACCACGACTGACAGAGGCCACACACAGTGCAGAGGAGATTGATCAGCAATTTGCCAAGACTGAGCTATGGAAAGAGATTGAGAAGGATAGATTTTTTTTTCCTTGGACCGTTTAAGAATGAAGGGTGCATAGCATTTTGACAGGGTGAATGTGCACAATCTTTTACCGAGGAATAGGGAAATCAAGGATCAGAGGGAATAAGTTTAAGGTGAGAGTGGAGAAATTTAATAGGAGCCTGAGGGGCAACTCTTTCACCCAGATGATAATATGTAGCTGTATATGGAACAAGTTATCAGAGGAACTGGTTTAGGCAGGTTTGTTAATAACATATAAAAGATATTTAGATAGGTAGATAAATAGGAATAGTTTAGGGGGATATTGGCCAAAAGAAGGCCAGTAGGTCTAACTTAGATGGAATCTCCTTAGTTGTGTTGAAAGTCCTGTTACTGTGCTGTATGATTCTATGAATCCATGACTTAGTTAGCCTTAGCCAATTACATTGGGCAGTTCATGCCTGACACCAGACTCTGCAGTGGGAGATTACAGGCTGGACAAAGGAAAGGATTTGAGGGTGTGCTCAAATTCTGCCTGAAGAAATCAATAAAATTTGAATATCTGGCCCAGTACTTTTCAAATAGGAAAAGAGCATTCTTTGCGAACTTGAAGTCTATGTATAGGAGACACAGAGGCACCAGCACCCAGCCCAAGAGGTACATCCAGCTCCATCTGCAAGTTCCATGTTGACTACATCAGCTTACAGGGATAAGTGCCAGGATGAGATTAGTAGGGAGGGACGAATAGACAAAGGATCATGGAGAGAACAATCCCTGTGGAAGGCAGAGAGTGGAATTGGAGGGTAAAGATATGCTTAGAGGTAGGATCCATTTTGCGATGGTGGAAGTTGCAGAGGATGATGTATTGGATGTGGAGGCTAATGGGGTGGCAGATAAGGAAAAGAGGAACTCTACCACTATTAAGGAAGCGGGAAGGTGGGATAAGCGTGAATATTCAAGAAATCGAGGAGATGTTGGTGAGGGCAGCATCAATGGTGGAGGAAGGGAACCCCTGTTCTTTGAAGAAGGAGGACATCTCTGAAGTCTTGGAAAGCAAGGCCACGTCCTGGGGACAGATGTGGTGGAACTGAGAAAGGAGAATAGCTTAATTACTTGTTTTGCTTCCATATGCTGTTTGGAAATTTTAACCCTGAACTTGGAGATTCTCACCATGGAGTCCCCATGGTGTCTGTGAAGTACTACAACGTCAGGTCCCTGCAGCAACCATCTTGCAGATTAGTTTTGTAGCAGTTCTATTGGTCACTGTCTTAACAAACTTCCAAAGAATGCTTTGAGAGGACATGGAGAGCTTCTGATAAAGGATATCTTGGATGTCCTGGAGTTGAAGGCCTCATCATAAGATCAGGTGTGGCAGAGATGGAGGAGCTAAGGAAAGAGAATGGTATCATTGGAAGTCAACGGGTGAGAAGTGTGGGAGATGGTGTGATAGAGTCAATGGTTTATAGTAGATTTAGTAGGGAGTTATGTGAAGTTCTGTTCAGCTTCTGCATTTTTGGATAGACTCCTTTGCTCGCTGCAGTTAATAGGTCTCTAAATTATGTTGCTCATGTAGCACACGTTGCAGGAGGTTGAGAGGAGGTCAGCCGGACAATGAATGAAGCCTGTATTCTCCTGAGCCACCTGCTACTGTCTGACAAAGGGGCTTTTAAAGGGGCACACAGTGACAGCACCTCTCTCAATTTTGGACAACATGATCTCAGAACACTTCCTAACCAGACGTTCCTTGCCCAGAGGGGAACAAAAGGTCACTGGGTTGTTGCCTTAAATCTTTCTCTGCAATACTTCTGATGTAATGAATCCTCCCACAAGAATTAAGGGCTAAATATCCAGGAACAATAGACAAGATACTGAAAATTCAGTTAATGGCCAATAATGAGGCAAAATAGTGCAGCATTCAGAGCCCCTATCCACCAGAATCATCATCAAACAAACCTGTAAAGTATTGAAAGTGAATCTTATGTGCCTAGAGCACTTCAGAGGAGCCCTGGCAGGATCTGGTCCATGGCCTAGATATGTAGTGCTGCAGTGAAGTTGGGACATGTGCCTCAGTGGTTAATGCCCTCAGCACTGACCTCTCTTCTCCCCAAAGTATGCCTCTAAATTCTACAATTGATGGGACTTGAACCCACAACCTTTAAACTCAGATGTCATGAAGTCATAGACTCATACAGCACAGAATCAGGCTATTGGAGGCACCTGCCAACAAGAACCCACCTATGCCAAACATACACTAATCTTATTTGATTTATTCCACACTCACATGTACTTCTCCTTGATTCGCCAACCAGAATGGGTGTCCTGGTAGTGTAGAAGTTAATGCTTCAGGGTTCAATTTCGGCAGCACCCTCTGGTTTCCTCCCACAGTCCAAAGTCATACCGGGCAGGTCAATAGGTCATTGTAAGTTGTCCTGTGATTAGGTTAGGGTTAATCAGGGCCTGCTGGGGCTGTGTGGCTCGAAGGGCTGGAAGAGCTTCCTTCACGCTGTACCACTGAATAAAATCAGATTTTATCACCATGCAACGATATACTTGGAGCAGACTATGATGATCATTAACCTACCAGCCTTATACTTCACTGAGCAATGGTGGTTGTGGAGCGGATTACAGTGATAGCAGGAGGTGGCCTCTGTGATTTGCCTGTTCACGCCAGTGTGGCTGAACTTCCTCCACTGGAGCTTACATAGGAGGACACTTATCATCACTTTTTGATATACTGCTCCTTAAGCAGTTGACGTTTTGGCACAAGACCTTTCATCAGGAAAAGAAAGGAAGGGAAAGGGGAAAGCCAAAAACTAATTGCTGGTTTCTCCTGAATTGACAAACAATCTCAGTGCTCACAAATGTAATCTTCCTCTGTGCTTCTGGTTCCAACATGAGTACAGATGTCACTGTGTATCATTAAATCACTTTTGAGAAAATAGTAGTTGACATTGAAATGTATGCACACTTGCTAATGGACATCTCTGCAGGGATCACAGGTGAACGGTTTAATTCAGAGAGGCAGGGACATGAAAACACCTTCATAATATAATTTCATCCTCCAGATTACATTGCAAATGCAAAATCAGTTTCTGAGAATGATTGCTTGTCTGAGTAGATGGAAAAAAAAAGATTAAATACTCTTCGAACATTTAACTTTTCCAAAAAGTAGTCAAAAGGGAGTGATCAAGCTAAGCTGTGGATTGGTTGGACCAGCAACCCAGAGAATTTGAGCACATATCTTATAGGTTGAGTTTTGAATTTTTAAAAATCACCTGGTGATGAAAATCTTGAACTAATACAGTAAAACTGACTATAAAACTGCTGGATTAGTGTAAGCAGTCAAGCAGTTCATTTAGCCAGATGTCTGCCATCCTAACGAAGGCTGGTCTGTACGTTCCTACCCTTCCATACCCGCGTGGTTAACTCAAAACCTTTGAAAAATCCACTCAAGGGACATCATAAGGAAATTAGGAAGGACAAATTAACACGGCATTTGACCATGAGATATGATTCATGCCAATCTGCATCGGGGGATCAGGGGATCAGGGGATCAGTGGTGGAGAGAACCAGCAGCTTTAAATTCCTCGGATGACGTGACCTGGACCAGCACATAGGTGCAATCACAATCAAGGTGTGCCAGCATCTTCATTTTCTTAAAAGATTCGAGAGTTTCAGCTGAACATTAAACATATAACAAACTTTTACCAATGTACTCTTGAAAGTATACTCACTGCGGGGGGATGGGAAACAGAGTGCCAAAATAGTCAATGGTGAGGTTATGGAGACTGATGTTAAGACCTCAGACAAAGTCAGGAATCAAAAGGTTGAGTATGATGCGACTAGCATCCTGAATTATGTGGATTTCAATGCAAGAGGTATCATAGGAAAGGCAGATGAGCTCAGGGCATGCATCAACACTTTGTAGCCATTAGTGAGACTTGGTTGCAGGAGGGGCAGGACTGGCAGCTCAATATCCTGCGGTTCTGTTATTTTAGAAATGACAGAGCAGGAGGAATTAAAGGAGGAGGGGAGGTGTTACTAGTCAGGGGAAATGTCACAGCAGTCCTCTTTCAGATCATACTTGTCTAGTGGTGTGTTATAAGTGGAACTGAGAAATAAGAAAGGTATGATCACATTAATGGAGTTATATTACATTCCACCCAACAGTCCCAGTGAGTTCGAGAAACAAACTTGTATAGAGATTGCATACTGTTGCAAGAAATATAAGGTTGTTATAGCGGGTGATTTTAAAGTTCCACATATTGACTGGGAATCCCATATCATAAGAGGACTAGATAGGATGGAGTTTGTTAAATCTGTTCAGGAAAGTTGCCTTCATCAGTACCCAGAAGTCCTAATGAGAAAGTGTATGATATGCCACCAGGGAATGAGACAGGGCAGGTGACAAAAATTCGTGTAGGGGAACACTTTGCATCTAGTGACCACAATGCCATCAGTTTCAAAGTAAACATACAAAAAGATAAATCTGGTCCATGGGTGGAGATTCTAAATTGAAGAAAGGCCAATTTCAAAGGTATTGGAAACGATCTGACAAGTGTGGATTGTGACAGCTCGTTCTTTGGCAAAGGTGCACATGGAAAGTGGAAGGACTTCAAATATGACATTTTGAGAGTACAAAGCTTGCATTTGCTTGTCAGAATAAAAGGTACAGATAACAAGTGTAGAATCTTGGTTTTCAAGAGATATTGAGGCCCTGGTTCTGAGAAAAAAGGAGATGCCTAGCAGGTAGAGGCAAGTAGGAACAAATGAGGTGCTTATAGAGTACAAAAATGCAAGAGAACACTTAAAAAGTAATCAAGTGAGCAGAAAGAAGATATAAAGTTGCTCTAGCAGACAAGGGGAAGGAGAATCCTAAGGAAGTCTACAGATATGTTAAGAACAAAAATGTTGCAAGGGACAAAATTGTTCCTCTGGAAGATCAGAATGGTAATCCATGTGTGCAGCCAAAAGGGATGGGGCAGATCTTAAATACATTTTTTTGCATCTGTATTTATTCAGGAGACAGACACAGAGCCTGTAGAAGTGAGGCAAATCAGCCTCAATTCATGGACCCTATTCAGATTACAGAGGAGGTGGTGTTTAGTGACCCTGAAGCAAATCAGGGTGGATAAATCCCCAGGGCCTAACAAGGAGTTCCCCCAGACTCTACAGAAGGCAAGTGTAGTAATTGCTGGGGCCCTAGCAGAGATATTTAAATCATCCTTTGTGACAGGTAAGGTACCAGAGGACTGGAGGATAGCCAATGATGTTCCATTGTTTAAGAAGGGATCTGAACATAAACAAGGAAGTGTTAGGCTGGTGTGCCTGACATCAGCTGTGGGAAAGTTATTGGAAGGTATTCCAAGGGACTGGATATATAAGTATTTGGATAGACATGATCTGATTAAGAATAGTCAGCATGGCTTTGTGCACGGTAGGTCATGTCAGACCAATCTTATAGAGTTTTTCATGGAAGTTACCAGAAAAGTGGATGAAAGCAAGGCAATGGATATTAGCAAGGCATTTGACAGGATCCCGCATGGCAGATTGGTCAAGAAAGCTCAGTCACTCAGCGTTCAAGATGATGTAATAAATTGGATTTGTGGGAGAAGTCAAAGTGGTAGTAGATGGTTATCTCTCTGACTGATGACCTGTGACTAGTAGTGTGCTGCAGGAATCAGTGCTGTTGTTTGTCATCTATATCAATGATTGGGATGATAATGTGGCTAATTGCATCAGCAAATTTGTGGATGACACCAAGAATGAGGCATAGTGGACACTGAGGAAGGCTATCATGGCTTGCAGAGAGATCTGCATCAGCTGGAAAAATGGACTGAAAATGGCAGATGGAATTTAATGCAGACAAGTGCGAGGTTTTACATTTCAGTAGGACCAACCAGGGTAGGTCTTACACAGTGAATGGATGGACACTGAGAAGTGTGGTAGAACAAAGTAATCTGGGAATATAGGTCCATAATTCATTGAAAATGATGTCACACGTAGATAGGGTCATAAAGAAAGCTTTTGGCACATTGGCCTTCATGAATCAATGTATTGAGTACAGGAGGTGGGATGCTATGGTAAAGTTGTATAAGACATTGTTGAGGCCTAATTTGGAGTATTGTGTGCAGTTTTGGTCACCTACCTCTCTCCCTCTCTCTGGCTATCCATCCCATAGGATGATGATGGTTCCTTTCAGTCAGTTAGTGGGTTGGTACCCCACTCCTCAGAAAGGAACAGTGTGTGCGTGAGTGGATTTTAGGTGAGTAGGGGTTTGCACAGGTCCAGACCCACCCTCTCAACATCCCCTCCCGGATCCAGCAGCATGGTGGGGTTCAAGACGGCTGGGGGCAGTTCTGTTGCAGTGGATGGCCAGACCAAGCTTCGATGCAAGGGATGCTCTTTCCGCACTTCACGGCACGTGTTTGCTAGATTGCTGTTGACCCTACAAGAGGCTTCATCCGCCCTTTGACAGGTCTTGTTTTTCATCCTGCAGGGCGTCTAGCCACCCTCGTCACCAGTCAAGCCTGGTGGGGGAGCCGGTTTAGTCGCCGACCGCCCGACCATGCGACAGGTCGTACTGGGTTACATGGTACCAGTAGCACTCAGACGAGTGACCTGACCAGAAGTCACCTACCTATAGAAAAGATGTAAACAAGGTTGAAAGAATGCAAAGAAAATTTACAAGATGTTGCCAGGTCTGGAGGGCCTGAGTTATATGGAAAGGTATAATGTTAGGACTTATTCCTTAGAATGTGGAAGATTGAGAGCAGATTTGATAGAGGTATACAAAATCATGACGGTATAGATACGGTAAATGGAAACAGGCTTTTTCCGCTGAGGTTGGGTGGGACTACAACCAGAGGCTGTGGATTAAGGGTGAAGGGTGAAAAGTTTAAGGGGAACATGAGGAGAAACGTCTGCATTCAGAGGGTTGTGAGGTTGTGGAATGAGTGGCCTTCACAAGTGGTGCATACAAGCTCGATTTCAACGTTTAAGTTTAAATAGGTACATGGATGGCAGAAGTATGGAGGGCTTTGGTCTGAGTGCAGTTCGATAGGAGTAGGTGGTTTAAATGGTTTTGGCAATGGGCTGGATGGCCTGTACCTCTCTTTGACTCTATTGGTACAGCAATTCAAATGCACAGTAAGAAACTGCAGAGAGCAGTGAACTTTTCCCAATAGATCATGGGCACATCCCTCCCCACCAGCAGTAATATTTACAGTAGGTACTGCCTTGAAGGCACCATCCATCATAAGATCTCCACCATCAGGTCAATGCCATTTTCTTACAACTACCATCAGACAGGAGGTATAGAAGCCAGAAGTTTCATTTCACTAGGCTACTTTTCTTCAACCATTCAGTTACTGAACCAACCTTCACGACCTTAATTGCTCCCTCAGTATTATGTTACAGTCCTCAACATTATGGCCACTTTGTTCATTTTGCAATAAAATGGAGTATTGCTTTGCTCTAATTATGTCCTTTCTTGTGAAAATTGTATTTCATTTATTTTTAATTGATGCTTTTGCTCTCCTTGTGATGTTATTTTGCTTATCTGATGTTGTGCACCTGAAATGCTGCTGCAAGTAGGTTTCTCATTGCACCTGTGCATACTCGTATTTTTTGTATACAACAATGAACTCAGCTTTGACTTTGACACTGAAGGCAAAAGCTTTGTCAGAAATAAGGAATTTACTGAAGGTGGAGACACAGAGATGGAGGTGCTCAGGGATGTAAGATCAGATGTGGGTCTGGCAATCAAATACAAAGCCAGCAGTCAAGCCACAATAGCAAAGATCCATTTAATGTCGTAAATTGTTTAACGTGATGTGTACATTTCATCAGTATACTTGATAGATCAGAAGATATGCTTCATTTGTATATTAAACGCAATGGAATTTCTGCTCAGATTTTGGGTTTGTGCTTTACAGCATATTTATTCTCCAAATTCCTCATGCAAATTTCATCAACTTTTGTGATTTAGAAATAAAAACTAAGAGTCTGTTTCTACATGTCATAAATTCTTCTAAGAAGTTTAAATAATTTACTTTTTGTTTCCTTTACTCTCCTTTACTCTGAATCCACTTACGTTTACTTTCAAGTTCCAATCAATATTTTCATCCAGCTATCATCTTGCTGAACTGGGCTGGAAGTGGATTTGGCCTCAAAGGGCCTTAAGAAGTGTGTTCTTGGAGTTACTTAATGCTCACTCAGCATTTCACTGTGTGTATCAGAGCTGATCTAAATAATCTACAGTATCATCAGTCCTTAGATCAATTCTTGAGTCTCATTCTGTGATGGATATTCACAGTCCAAGGCCAGGGGATCTTTTTGTCAAGCTCAGCTCTTTAACAGCAGCTGATACTTCTGGAGATCAAAGAATTATTTCTGAGTAAGTTAAATTTCCAACCAAAAATCTTTGTTCTGCTTCTTGTCATAATCAGGAGCCAGTCTTCAGTTCTTAATGTAAATGACAAGCAATAATCAGTCTGAAGTTAAAAGTACAGCTTTGTAAACAGATGGTGCTGGCCCTAGAGTACAGAATGCTGGCTCATAGCATAGGGGTGACTACTCGAGACATACAATGTAAGTTGTAGTCATAGTCATAGTCATACTTTATTGATCCTGAGGGAAATTGGTTTTCGTTACAGTTGCACCTTAAGTAATTCAATAGTGATAAAAACATAAATAATTAAATAGTAATATGTAAATTATGCCAGGAAATAAGTCCAGGACCAGCCTATTGGCTCAGGGTGTCTGACCCTCCAAGGGAGGAATTGTAAAGTTTGATGGCCACAGGCAAGAATGACTTCCTATGACGCTCTGTGTTGCATCTCGGTGGAATGAGTCTCTGGCTGAATGTACTCCTCTGCCCAACCAGTACATTATGTAGTGGATGGGAGACATTGACCAAGATGGCATGCAACTTGGACAGTATCCTCTTTTCAGACAGCACTGTCAGAGAGCCTAGTTCCATCCCCACAACATCACTGGCCTTATGAATGAGTTTGTTGATTCTGTTGGTGTCTGCTACCCTCAGCCTGCTGCCCCAGCACACAACAGCAAACATGATTGCACTGGCCACCACAGACTCGTAGAACATCCTCAGCATCATCCGACAGATGTTAAAGGACCTCAGTCTCCTCAGGAAATAGAGATGGCTCTGACCCTTCTTGTAGACAGCCTCAGTGTTCTTTGATCAGTCCAGTTTATTGTCAATTTGTATCCCCAGGTATTTGTAATCCTCCACCATGTGCAATGGGTTATGGGTTAAGGCAAATGGATTATGTTAACAATGCTGGCTAAGTTATTTAGTTCTGGCCCAGAAGCATTTAGAACAACTGCATGAAAAATCATTTGAAAAATTATCACATGCATGAAGTCAACCAAGTGGCAAAAAGAACAATACAAATGTAAGAGAGCAGTCAGGCTTGTTAGATATAGTCAATTAACAAAAAGAATGAAAGAAAGATGGAGTGAACTGGAATCCATTCTTCTGCCTTCTAAATTGTTTATAATTTGGAAATCTTTTATAAGACAAAAGTCCTATGTGAGTTCTAAATGTGTTTTAAGAATTGCATTTAAGTCAAACATGTATCACCGAAAAATAAATGAACTGTGTTTAAACTACTTTGTTAGTTGAAAGTATCTCCTCCTTGGTAGAGAGGAGGAACTCACTGCTCAGATAGTGGGTATTGGCAGTTAATCTTGCCATGGGAGATAAACAGGGAAGTGAGCTCATCTTTGCTGGCTACAGTATAACCTCCCTTTAGTGAGTGTACCCATAGCTATCTATATTGGAAGAGAAGATTAAAACTTTGTTGCCATTGACCTCTTACCTAAATACTTCTTCAATATAAATTTGCTGAAACGATTATTTGAGAATCTGCTCAACACCAGGAAATAACCACAAGGGAAACGGTTAGCATTCCCTGTGAAGGAAATTGTAAAATTTACTGAAAACTATCGCACAACTGAAGTGGCAGATACAATATGGATTTTCATGAGTGGCTTCAGGCCTTTAAGTGAAACAAATTGCTTCAGTCTCTCTGTCCATGGGACAAACTGGAAAGGATGACTAAGATAGTAGATCACTATCATCTACAGTATCTACTTGTTAATCCGAACAAGGTTTTATTAAATAGAATCATAATATTCTTAAAGTAAATTAAAGTATCCATTTTGTTTGGCACCACTTCTGATCAAAATTCAGTTCCATTGCTGTGCCATTGCCACAAAACAACAAACTACATGACATTTCCTGCAACGGCAACCTGGCCCAAGCTACTCATCCGAGGAAACGTCGGAGGTAGTCAGTATGAGAGGAAGCAGAAATGTGTCAAGAGCGCTGGGGCACTCGGAAGGCTGAGAGCTAACCCAACTAGATCAGCGGTACCTCTGCTTTTCCTGGATAATGAAATGGACAGAGAATGATTGCACAGAAAGAGATGAGAAACTGTTGCATTCTGATCTAAAGCATGCTTAAACAACAATGTGCCTGAATCAGCATTCTGCACAGACAGGAACTCCCTGTCGGAGAAATCCAAAGGGGGTGGAATCTATATGTACTGTTCATTAACAAAAGTTTGTGCACAAACTTGACTGTAGCTAGCAGTCACTGTTCTGGGCATATACAGCATCTTACAATTAAATGACAGCCGTATTACCTCTTCAGGGAGTTCGCTGTTGTGTTCATCACTGCTGTCCACATCCTCCCCTGCACAATCGCCAAGAACACACTGGCAGAGCTTTATAGTTTTATCAGCTCTCTACAAAACAAGCATTCTTAATTGTTCTTCATAATTGCTGGAGACATCAATTCTGTTAATTTTCAGGACATTTTACCCAAGTTCCACCAGCACATCACCATGGCCACTAGGGGAACAAACAGACTAGAAAATGTTCATACAAACAAACGCGGTACTTACAAAGCCATCCCTCACCCTTATCTTGCCCTCTCTAACCACATCTCCACAATGTTAATCCCACCACACCAACTACTGCTGAAATCTGTCAAGAGGACCATCACTGTATGGCCTAATAAGGCAATCTCTATGCTTCAGGACTGTTTTGAACAAACCAACTGGCAGATGTTCAAGGAGGACACCAGAAACGGAGTATACACAACCCTCAAGGAATATGCCTTATCTGCCAGCAGTTACATCAGTAAGTGTGTAGGACATGTTGGTACCTCAAGAATGGTCATCTTGACCATCCATAAGCCTTGGCTGACCAACAGGTTCACACCCTATTAAAAGCACAGGATGCTGCCTCCAAGTTCAGTGATAGAACTGCTTTCAGAGCAGCTTGGAAAAACTTCATCTTAGGCATCAAGAGAACAAAGACTGCCTACACACAAAAAACTCAAGAACATTTCCCTCCCCATCATCCTCAATACTAGTGCCACCCAGGACTGTGGGCACTCTGCTCAACATTAACTGCACGGTCAAACACCTGAGCCATCATATCGTCAAGTTCGCTGACAACACAATGGTGATGGGGCTCATCACTAACAACAATGAGCTGGTCTGCAGAGAGGAGGGGGAAGACCTTGATGCTTGGTACTAGGCAAATAACCTCTTCCTTAATGTCAGTAAGACAAAGAAGATGGTTATCAACTTGAAGAGAACTCACACCACTCACACTCCCCTTTACATCGGCAGCACAGCAGTTGAAACTGGAAACTCCAGAGAGTGCACATCACATATAACCTCTCATGGTCTCAGAATATATCCTACACAGTCAAGAAAGCTTACCAATACACCCACTTTCTGAAGAGAACTTGACTTTGTACATCCATACTTACTGAATTCTACAGATACGCAATAGAGAGCATCCTAACAAACTGCATCATTGCTTGGTACAGAAACTTACACTGTGGTGAAGAGGAAGGCTCTACAACAGGTAGTCAAAACTGCCCAATGCTAACCCACTATCAAGGGTATATATACTGAAAGGTGCTGGAAAAGGGCAGTAACATTATGAAGGGTCATGGACTATTTGCCCCACTCGTTTCAGGGAGGAGTTTATGTAGTGTCCATGTCAGGACCACTGGACACAAAAACAATTACTTTCCCCAAACAGTAAAACTGATCAAATCTTCACCCACTAACTCCACCACTACTTTATTATTTCCCATCAAACACCTTATGTGCAGCCTAGTATCACTTCATGGACATACAATCAATCTATGTTTATAAACTCTCTTATGTAATTATATTTATTGGGAGTTTTATTATTATCATCATCATGTTCCTTATTCTTTATTTTTTTTATCTGAATCAGATCCAGAGTAACAATTATTCCATTCTCCTTATACATGTGTATAGAAAATGACATTAAACAATTTTGAGTATGCCAGTGATATTAAACCTGATTCTGTATGGATGGCATGCAAAACCAAAGATTGTTTTTATGTCCCTTGGCACCTGTGACAATGGCAATGATAAATCAGTAACCAAAACACACTCAGACCAAATAAAGGCATAGAGAAGAAAATTAAAACAAAATTATTAGGAAGTTTTACGCCACATTGCTTTGCTTTGCTTTTAGTTAGTTGCACGGTGGGTTTTTTTTGGGTTTTTTTTTCCTTTTCTCTATTGATATATATATAAAAATTAGTATACTATTATGTTACCTTGGTACGTTATGTTTAAATTACATTGTTTGTATTTTTTTTGTATTAATATCTCCTGTAATTTTATTATATTCTAACAGTGTATTAGTGCCTATATGGCTTACCTTTTTGTATACTTATTCAATAAAAAGATTTAAAAAGAAAGAAAGAAAGAAAAGAAATTTTATGCCACTATGAGGTCACCCTCAGGGTGGAGGAGAACATCTTATATTCCATCTGAGTGGCCTCAAATCTGATGGCATGAATATCAATTTTTGCTTCTAGTAAAAAAATCCCTCCCATTCCCTCTTCTTCTATTCTCCACTCTAGCCTCTTACCTCTTCACACCTGTTTATCACCTCCCCCAGTGCCCATCCTCTTTCCCTTTTTCCACTCTAGTCCCCTCTTCTCTGCCATCAGATTCCTTCATCTCCAGTCCTTTACCCATTTGGCTTCACTTATCTCCAAGCTAGTCTTCTTTCCCTACCCACCACCTTTTTATTCTGGTGTCCGCCACCTTCCTTTCCAGTCCTGAAGAAGGGTATTAGCCCAAAACGTCAAATGTTTGTTCGCTTCCATAGATGCTTCCAGACATGCTGAGTTCCTCTAGTATTTTCTGTGAGTTTATTAGGTAGCATGGATTAAAATTCAAAGCATTGTTTGGCTCAAGAGCAGAGGAGGGCAAAAAGGTTCACTCAAGCTCCAGAATATTGAGACCAAGTATTTGAAGCTGAAAGGTGGGTCAAACAGAATGCAGCACATAGGGCAGCAGGGAGAGTGTAGAGTGATGGTGCAAAGTCTTAAAAGTGTGCATGCAAGTATTAAATCTGGGTTGTTGGAGAACTGAAGCTAATATAGGTTAGTGAGGACAAGGGTGATGGTGACTGTGGCAGTTAAGTTTGAGCAATTTGCAGAGAGGTTAGGAAGTCAGCGTCACAGTCAACGTAAAAAGTCATATTCTGAAGTACATATAGGCACATGTGCAATGAAGAATTTACATGCAGCAGCAACACGTTACGGGACGGCATGGTAGCAAAGTGGTTAGCACAATGATTTACGGTACAGGCAACCTGGGTTCAATTCCCACTGCTGCCTGTAAGGAGTTTGTACATTTTCCTCCAGTTTACTCCTACATTCCAAAGATGTACCAGTTGGTAGGTTAATTAGTCATTATAAATTGTCCGATGATCAGGCACGGACTAAATTGGGGATTGCTGGGCATTGTGGCTCAAAGGGCGAGAAGGTCTACTCCATGCTGTATGTCAATTAAATAAATAAATCACAGGCTCATGGCATTAGATAAGCAACACTTAAAAGAGAAACATAAAGCAAAGTACAAGATAGTGCAAAGTGATCAAAGTGGTTATGATGTTGCTATACTGAGGCAATGAATAGGGTTGAACCGTTTGCTTCAATAACTAAATGTCTGAAGGGAAGCCACTGTGCTTGAATCTAGTGGTGTGAGACTTCAGGTTTCTGCACTTTCTGTGAGACGGCATCTGCTAAAAGTGGCATGGCCCAGATGGTGAAGATCTTTGAAGATAGACGTTGCCTTTTGGGATAGTACCTCCTTTAGAATATCGAAGACAATTTGAGTGTTACCAGTGAACCTGTTACATACTGCTGGAAATTCTTATCTCCCTGACTGATTGGGTATTCCATGATGTTCACACGTGGCTGAAGTCCCTTCACTATCAATAGTACATGTGCAGGGAATATGATGAAATCTCTCACTGACCTGAAGGGTGCATCTGTATAAATACACACCTACTGTTTCCTTAAACAATAATACTGGTCTCACTGGTACTCTGTGGAAGCAGTAAGCCAACCTGGATTCTGTGGCAAATCATTGCAAACCTGTCAGCACAACCACTTAAATACCATCATCGTCAAGATATACACTACCCTGTCATTTGTAAATCATAATGTAGAAATGATGCTCTTTGTTTTCTTTATAATTCTGATTCCAGTTGCCCTGCAGATAATTTTGATGAATACATTGTCTCCATTTTTATCTTCAGTTAGATTGGTAAATTAGTTTATGATTTTCACATATATTGACCCACAGATCACTTTATCACATCAGCACATCGAGGTAGTATGATTATGATTATGAGGACATGCAGTCCTCTTTTATTGTCACTTAGTAATGCATGCATTAAGAAATGATACAATGTTTTTCCAGAATGATATCACGGAAACACATGGCAAACCGACTTAAAAACTAACAAAACCCACATAATTATAACATATA
Source organism: Mobula birostris (assembly GCF_030028105.1). Lineage (NCBI taxonomy): Eukaryota > Metazoa > Chordata > Chondrichthyes > Myliobatiformes > Myliobatidae > Mobula > Mobula birostris. Next base: position 18,697,422 of record NC_092371.1, on the reverse strand, counting down.
GTTACAACAGTGCAAAGCAATACCGTAATTTGATAAGAACAGTCTATGGCACGGTAAAAGTCTCAAAGTCTCTCGAAAGTCCCATCATCTCACTCAGATGGTAAACCTCCAGCGCCGCCAACTTGCCGGTGCAGCATCCTGGAAGCATCTGACCACAGTCCGACTCTGAGTCCATCCGAAAACTCTGAGCCTCTGACCAGCTCTCCGACACCGAGCACCGAGCACCATCTCTGCCGAGCGCTTTGATCCCAGCCCTGGCAACAGGCAATAGGCAAAGCCAAGGATTTGGGGCCTTCGTCTCCAGAGATTCTCGATCGCACAGTAGCAGCGGCAGCAAAGCAGGCATTCCAGAAGTTACCCCACATGTTCCTCCGTGCTTCTCATGGCCGTCTCCATCAAATCCGGATTGTGCACGGCCCCCTAGTTACACATACGATATTCATCTGGAACGGCCACGCGCGCTGCCTCACAATCTACCTTGTCATTGTTTTGGACCTTAATGTCCGCCTGCACACTGCACTTTCTCTGCAACTGGTACACTATACTCTGCATTCTATTACTGTTTTTTCCCTATGTATGAACATAGAATTCTCCAACTTCCGGTAATTCCCTCCCCCTCCCTTCCTCTATCCCTATTTCACATCACCTCCCTCATAGTTCCGCCTCCTTCTACCACTGCGCATTGTTCTCCTGCCAATCACCTCCCTGCTTCCCCTCCCCCACCCCTTTGTCTTTCAAATTACTGTTTCCTTCAACTACCAGCATTCTTCAAACCCTCCCCAAAGTTCTTCCTTCAGTCCCGACGAAGGCTTTCGGCCCGAAACGTCGACTAATCTTTTCAACTGATGCTGACTGACCTGCTGAGTTCCTCCAGCGCATTGTGGGTGTTCCTTTGACAACAGCATCTGCAGATTATTTTGTGTTTAAGATTGTGAGGTCAAGAGTCTATCTTATCATACAAGAAATCAATTTTATACTTAAAACAATGGATAGAAGCTGTCTTTCTGTCTGGTGAGAGGCGCTTTCTGCATTTTATATCTTCTGCCCAGTAGGAGGGGAAGAAGAGAAAATGTCTAGTGTGGGAGAAGGCTTGAATTATATTGGCTGCTTTACCAGGGCAACAAGAAGTATAAGCAAAGCTCTTGTATGGGGGGCTTGTTTTCACGATGTGCCAAGTTGCATTCGCAACTTTATGCAGTTTCTTGCACTCAGGGGCAGACCAATGCGATACAAGCTGTGGATCATCTGGAGATGTTGCTTTCTGTGGTGCATCTATAAAAAAGTCGCAAGGGTCAACAAGGGCACGCCACATTTCCTTGGCCTATTAAGGAAGAAGAAACATTAATGCAATTTCTTGGCCATGGCATCTAGATGGTTGATATTTATGCTGAAGAACTTGAAGCACTTAATCATCTCCTCCTCAACAACATTGATGTAAACAGGCGTACACACAGACCCACTTCCTAAGTCTATGAGCAGCTCTTTTGTTTATCTTTCTGCGTTTAAATCAAAATTGAATTCCCCCCGTGTTTTGTGCCTGAGCTTTCGTAGTTTTATTAACCAATCTCAATAAGGTTATCTAAATCTCAATAAAGTTATCTAACTTTAATATAGGTGGAAGGAGAAGATGGTGGCGCAACGCACCACGCGCAACTCTCCGGTGAAATGATATCGTATTTGTAAGTAGGATACTGTGCACAGTGGAGACAGACGTGAGAAGCACGGAGGAACATCTGGAGAAACTTCTGAAATGCCCGGTTTGCTGCTGCTGCTACTGTGCAATCGAGAATCTCTGGAGGGGAAGGCCCCAAAATCCCCAGCTTTACCTATTGCCTGTTGCCAGGGCCGGGGTCGAAGCACTCGGTAGAGATGCTGCTCGGTGCCCGGTGTCGGAGGGCTGGTCAGAGGCTCGAAGTTTTCGGATGGACTCAAGAGTCAGCTGTGATCGGGTGCTTCCAGGGTGCTGCATCGGCAAGTTTGTGGCACTGGAAGCTCATGGCAGGGAGAGTTTTTCTTTCTTCTACCATCTTCATGAGATGATGGGGCTTTCAAGAGAATTTGAGACTATTTTTTACCGTGCCCATGGTCTGTTCTTTATCAAATTATGGTATTGCTATGCACTTTTGTAACTATATGTTATAATTATGTGGTTTTTGTCAGTTTTTCAGTCTTGGTTTGTCTTGTGTTTCTGTGATATCATTCTGGAGGAACATTGTATCATTTCTTAATGCATGCATTACTAAATGACAATAAAAGAGGACTGCGTGTCCTCATAATCTAATCTAAATATCTCAGGTACTTGGGCACGTGACCAAGTGGTTAAGGCATTGGACTAGCTACCTGAAGGTTGTGAGTTCGAGCCGCAGCCGAGGGAGCATGTTGTGTCCTTGAGCAAGGCACTTAATCATACATTGCTCTGCGACGACACTGGTGCCAAGCTGTATGGGTCCTCATGCCCTTCCCTTGGACAACATTGGTGACGTGGAGAGGGGAGGCTTGCAGCATGGGCAACTGCTGGTCTTCCATACAACCTTGCCCAGGCCCGCGCCCTGGAGAGTGAAGACTTTCCAGGCGCAGATCCATGGTCTTGCAAGACTAACGGATGCCTTTACTTACCTCAGGTAAAAACTTATCCAGTTTTCTCTCCATTAGAGAACAAATGAAGGATGTAGAATAGTACAGCGCAGTAGAGACCTTCAGCCCCAAATATTTTCCTTACCTTTTTACTTACTGCATGATCAATCTAACCCTTCCCAGTAGAATGATCTCTGTGCACAGTGGAGGTCTGTTATTGAAGTTCCCCATTTTGCTGCAGGCATCCTGTAATGGAGCAGGAGACAGATAGAAGAGAGTCTAAGTCTCATCAGTCAACAGGTAGATATCAACAGGTGGAAAATAAAGAAAGACCATATCAGTCAATGACTAGCGTTTGAATCAGTCAATCACATTTGAACAGCGGCCAATCAGAGAACGAGCGTGAGAGAAGGACTGTTTCACTTAGGTCAGTGAGTATACATTAATAAACAGCACTTAACAGAAATTTTGGCGTTTGAGCAGTGGCCAATCAAAGCTCAGGAATGAGAGAAGGAGTGACTGACTCAGGTCCATGAGCATGCTCTAAAAAGCAGTGCTTCACAGGAGTTTCAGGGTTTGAACAGCAGCCAATCAGAGATCTTGATTCATTAGCAGGTACAAATGAAAATAAGGCAGCGGCAAGTGGAGCAGCCTTTGTTGGAGTAGACATTAATGGAGTGGATAGTGGTCCTGGTGAAGGAAAAGAAGAAGGCGCCTAGCAGATATAGACATGTTAAAACAAATAGGGTACCTGAGAAGTTCAAGAAATGTAACAAAACACTTAAAGAAATTAAAAGGTCTAAAAGAAGGCGTGAGGTTTCTCCAGCCTACAAGGTGAAAGAGAATCTTAAATGCTTCTACAGATATGTTAAGAGCAAAACGGTTGCAAGGAACAAAATTGATCCTCTTGAAGATCACAATGGTAATCTGTGCATGGAGTCAAAAGAGATGGGGGAGATCTTAAATAGATTTTTTCCATCTATATTTACTTAGAAGGTGGACAAGGGGGTGAATAGAAGTGAGACAAAGAAACAGCAAGCTCATGGATCTATACAGATTATAGAGGAGGAGATGTTTTCTGTCTTGAGGAAAATCAGAGTGGACAAATCCCCAGGGCCTAACAAGGTGTTTCCTCAGATCCTATGGGGATCAAATGCAGAGATTTTTGGGTCTGTAGCAGAGATATGTAAAACATCCTTAGTGACTGGTGAGGTGCTGCAGGATCGGAGGATAGCTAATGTTTTTCTGCTGTTTGAGAAAGGCTCTAAGAATAAACCAGGAAATTATAGGCTGGTGAGCCTGACACCAGTAGTGGGAAAGTAACTGGAAGGTATTCTAAGGGACTGGCTATATGAGTATTTGGATAAAAAGGGATTGATTAGTGATAGTCAGCGTGGATTTGTGCAATGTGGCTTGTATCTAACCAATCTTCTAGAGACTTTTTAAAGATGTTACCAGGAAATTTGATGAAGGCAAGGCAGCAGATATTGTTCACATGGACTTTAACAAGTTATTTGACAAGGTCCCACATGGGGTAGGTCAGAAAGGTTTCATCATTTGGCATTTAAGTTGAGGTAGTAAACTGGATTAGACATTGGTTTTGTGGGAGAAGCCACAGTGGTAGTAGATGGTTGCCTCTCTGACTGGAGGTCTGTGACTAGTGGAGTGTAACAGGGGTTGATGCTGGCTCCCTTTTTGTTTGTCAGCTATACCAATGATCCTGATGATAATGTGTTTAAATGGATCAGCAAATTTGCGGATGACAACAAGATTGGGAGTGAAGTGTACAGCAAAGAAGTCTATAACAGCTTGCAGTAGGAAAAGCTGGGAAAATGGGCAAAAAAATGGCAATATACGCAAAACACTGCAGGAACTCAGCAGGCCAGGCAGCATCTATGAAAAAAGAGTACAACAGTGTCTTGCCGAAGGGTCTTGGCCCAAAACACTGACTGCACTCTTTTCTTAGATGCTGCCTGGTTTGCTGAGTTCCTCCAGCATTTTGTGTGTGATGCTCAGATTTCAGCATCCGCAGATTGTCTCTTGTTTGTGAAAAACTTGCAGATGGAATTTAACGCAGATAAGTATGAGATGTTGCACTTTGTGAGGATCTACCAGGGTAGATCTTGCACAGTGAATGGTAGGGCACTGAGGAGTGTAGTAAGGCAAAGGAATCTGGGAATACTGGTACATAATTCATTGAAAGTGGCATCACAGGTAGATAGGGCTATAAAGAAAGCTTTTGGCACATTAGCCTTCATAGATACAAGTATTAAGTACAGGAGCTGTTAAGTTATGATAGAAACATAGAAACATAGAAAATAGGTGCAGGAGTAGGCCATTCGGCCCTTCGAGCCTGCACCGCCAATCAGTATGATCATGGCTGATCATCCAACTCAGAACCCTGTACCTGTCTTCTCTCCATACCCCCTGATCTCTTTAGCAACAAGGGCCATATCTAACTCCCTCTTAAATATAGCCAATGAACTGGCCTCAACTGTTTCCTGTGCAGAGAATTCCACAGATTCACCACTCTCTATGTGAAAAAGTTTTTCCTCATCTCGGTCCTAAAAGGCTTCCCCTTTATCCTCAAACTGTGACCCCTCATTCTGGACTTCCCCAACATCGGGAACAATCTTCCTGCACTTAGCCTGTCCAATCCCTTTAGGATTTTATGCTTTTCAATAAGATTCCCCCTCAATCTTCTAAATTCTAATGAGTATAAGCCTAGTCGATCCAATCTTTCATCATATGAAAGTCCTGCCATCCCAGGAATCAATCTAGTGAACCTTCTTTGTACTCCCTCTATGGCAAGAATGTCTCTCCTCAGATTAGGGGACCAAAACTACACACAATACTCCAGGTGTGGTCTCACCAAGGCCTTGTACAACTGCAGTAGTACCTCCCTGCTCCTGTACTCAAATCCTCTTGCTATGTATGCCAGCATACTATTCGCCTTTTTCACCGCCTGCTGTACCTGCATGCCCACTTTCAATGACTGGTGTATAATGACACCCAGGTCTCATTGCACCTCCCCTTTTCAGATAACCACCATTCAGATAATAATCTGTTTTCCTGTTTTTGCCACCAAAGTGGATAACCTCACATTTATCCACATTAAATTGCATCTGCCATGAATTTGCCCACTCACCTAACCTATCCAAGTCACCCTGCATCCTCTTAGCATCCTCCTCACAGCTAACACTGCCACCCAGCTTCGTGTCATCCGCAAACTTAGAGATGCTGCATTTAATTCCCTCATCTAAGTCATTAATACATATTGTAAACAACTGGGGTCCCAGCACTGAGCCTTGCGGTACCCCACTAGTCACTGCCTGCCATTCTGAAAAGGTCCCGTTTATTCCGACTCTTTGCTTCCCGTCTGCCAACCAATTCTCTATCCACATCAATACAGTACCCCCAATACCATGTGCTTCAAGATTGCACACCAATCTCCTGTGTGGGACCTTGCCAAAAGCCTTTTGAAAATCCAAATATACCACATCCACTGATTCTCCCCATCCACTCTACTAGTTACATCCTCAAAAAATTCTTTGAGATTCGTCAGACATGATTTTCCTTTCACAAATCCATGCTGACTTTGTCCGATGATTTCACTGCTTTCCAAATGTGCTGTTATCACATCTTTGATAACTGACTCTAGCAGTTTCCCCACCACCGATGTTAGGCTAACCGGTCTATAATTCCCCGGTTTCTCTCTGCCTCCTTTTTTAATAAGCGGGGTTATATTAGCCACCCTCCAATCCTCAGGAACTAGTCCAGAATCTAAAGAGTTTTGAAAAGTTATCACTAATGCATCCACTATTTCTTGGGCTACTTCCTTAAGCACTCTGGGATGCAGACCATCTGGCCCTGGGGATTTATCTGCCTTTAATCCCTTCAATTTACCTAACACCACTTCCCTACTAACATGTATTTCCCTCAGTTCCTCCATCTCACTAGACCCTCAGTCCCCTACTATTTCTGGAAGATTATTTATGTCCTTCTTAGTGAAGACAGAAACAAAGCAGTTATTCAATTAGTCTGCCATGTCCTTGTTCCCCATAATCAATTCACCTGTTTCTGTCTGTAAAGGACCTACATTTGTCTTAACTAATCTTTTTCTTTTCACATATTTATAAAAGCTTTTACAGTCAGTTTTTTATGTTCCCTGCCAGTTTTCTCTCACAATCTTTTTTCCCCTTCCTAATTAAGCCCTTTGCCCTCCTTTGCTGGACTCTGAATTTCTCCCAGTCCTCAGGTGAGCCGCTTTTTCTGGCTAATTTGTATGTTTCTTCTTTGAAATTGATACTATCCCTAATTTCCCTTGTCAGCCATGGGTGCACCACCTGCCCCGATTTATTCTTTTGAAGAAGTTGTATTAGACATTGGTGAGGCATAATTTGGAGTATTGTGTGACATCACATGGCCAAAACATCCAGCATTGGTCAATCCTAAAATGAAAAACATCTCAGTCCAACAGCTCTATGCAGGGAGCCTGAACACTGAAGGCACTACAGGTCAGGCAAATTCTAATGTATACATAGTGTCAGAGTTATACAGCAAGGAAACAGCTCTGCGGCTGACTGGTCCATAGCAATCAAGATTTTTATCTAAGCTAGTCCCATTTGACCCATATCCCTCTAAACCTTTCTAATCCATGTAGCTGTCCAAGCGATTTTTATATATTGTTAATGCACCTGCCTCATTCTGGCAACTTAGTGAAGAACCAATATCACTTTCCCAAAGCTGAAATGTCTAATACCAGAGTGTGCCATTTAAAGTGAGAGGGAATAAGTTCAAAGGAGATGTTCAGATAAGTTTTGTTTCACAGTGTGTGGTGTATGCCTGGAATGTACTACTGGAGACATAGTGGAGGCAAATACAACAGGGGTGATCAACAGGCTCTTAGGTAGGTTCATGAATGTGCAGGATATCGCAGAATATCAACACTGTGGGCTGAAGGGATTACTTTGGTTGAGCAATTTATTATTAATTGAATTAGTTTAGCATGATATCATGGATCAAATGTGTGTTCCTGTGCTATACAGTTCTTTTTTTTTGTAATTTATTTTTTATTGAAGTTCATCATCAAACAAAACTTTCCATAAGATGTATTTCAGATACTGTACATATATATCATACAGTTATATTTGTCACAAATCTCCACATATTTATGAAGTATACACTTATAGAAAGGAGAGGAAAGAAAGAACAATCAAAAGAAGAAAACTATGTACAAAGTAGGGAGTGATTTTTTTCCACAACATATTTATTGATTTGTGAGAATAAAATCAGGCCTATGAGGTGTTATGTAGTTAAACCATTTTTCCCAGTACGAATCAAATTGTTCCAACTTATGATTAATAGATGCTGTTATCTTCTCCATTTTGCAAATGCCCATTTTAATTTCCATCCATACATTTAAAGTTCGGCTCTCCTGTGATAACCATTTCTTGGTAAGGGTCTTTTTACCAGCCACCAGCAGTACATTCATTAAATATTTATCTCTTTTCAACCATTCTTGAGGTATATACCCACAAAATATATGGTCTTACTTTCTAAGTTTATTTCACATTTAAAGATGTCTTGTAGGGCATTGTGTATCCCACTCCAATAGTCTTTGATAACGAGGCATTCCCAGAAAATATGATAATGGTTTGCATTTTGATTTCCACAATTTCTCCAGCAAACAGGGAAGTTGCTATCATAATGGGATTTCTGAGAGGGTGTAATAAAATATCTTATCAAGTTTTTCCACCCGAACTCCCTCCATTTCTGTGAACTGGTACACTTCCATTGATACCTCCATATTATTGTCCAGTCTTCCTCAGATATTATTATCCCCTTCCTCTCCCGTTTTGTTTTAATGTATGAAGTCGAATGTGTTTTAAGATTTGTCAAACCCTTATACACGCTTGAAATTATTCTACTACCGTTGTCTGAATTCTATGCTTTTCTAAATAGCTCTATCAAACATGTACTTGCCTTGGTTACATTTTTAACTGTCCTATTAACATACTGTCGCATCTGTTAATATCGATAAAAGTCTTGTTTTTCTCATAAGTGTTTCTCTTTGAGCATTTCAAAACTGAACAGTGTTCCTTCTTTCATTATATTGCAAATAGCTGTTATTCCTTTAGCTGTCCAGTTCTTAAATCCAGCATCTAGTTTGTTCGGCATAAAATCCGAGTCATATGCACACCATTTAAGAATTACAATGTCTCTCTCTAGTTTATATTCTTTTATGACAGTTTTCCATATTTTAAGAGTCCATATCACCTATGGGTTACAATAGTATTCATGTAACTTGTAGGTTGTTATCAGCCAAAATTGCCTGTATAGGGATGGAAAGTATCCTCACCTCAATGTTCTTCCATTGGGCGTCATATAATGGATTGCACCAGCATATCACAGCACTCAATTGTGCTGCAAAATAATAATCTCTAAGAGAAGGTAGGCCCCATCCCCTCTTTTCCTTGGCTAATTGCAAAGTTTTGAGACAAACTCTAGGCCTTTTACCTTGCCATATATATCTTGATAGCATCTTGTTCCATTCATTGAATTGATTTTGGTTAATCTCTATTGGTTAAGTCTGAAAGAGATATAGTAGTTTGGGCCGTATATTCACTTTAATAGATTAAATCCTTGAAATGAGACCAAGGAAAGGAATTAGGTTCCATCTTGTTATATCTTCCTTAATGTTTTTATATAGAGGCTGATAATTGCATTCTGATAATTTTGCCAAATCTTTTGGCATAATGATGCCCAAATATTTGACAGGCTCTGTTTGCCATGCCCAAGGATATCTACTTTCAATTTCTTTTGGTGGGCTATAGTTATATGAAAGTTGTTGGGTTTTATCTATGTTGATCTTGTATCCTGATAATTGGCCATATTGTTCAAAGGATTGCATCAATTTAGTGCTATACTGTTCTACATTCTTTATTTCCTTCAGAGTTCTCTTTGTGTAATGGTAGCTTATAGTGTTGAAACATGTCCCTGCAAAATGTTTCAAATTTACTGAGAGGATAGTACCTCTCAGTGTCCTGTCCTGATCCAAGAACTCCTTCACTGTGGCCCCTTTGCACTTGCATTCACATAGCCAACATGAGACTCAAACAAATACCCTGTTCAAAGATTTGACAAGGGAAGTGGTTGCTAGGTGGACAAAAGAGAAGGGACAAGGATGTACTCAAAGCATCCTTGTGGAAATCTATTGTCCCCACTGATTCTGGGATTCTCTATCCCACGACCACTCCAGGTGGAGAAGGAATATCAGGAACATACTGAGAACAGTAATCCATGCTTCAGAAGCACAGAGAGCCTCTGCATAAGGAACAGATAAAGTACATCACCACACAAACTCACCACCCCAATAGTCAACACTGACTCTACCTGTGGCAGGGACTGTGGTTCTCACATTGGACTCAGCCATCTCAGAACACACAAACCAGAAGTGGAAGCATATCGTCCTTGATCCAAAGGTAAGCTTGGAATGGCCTTGTTACATTAGCACAAATTCCAGTACAAATCTGCAGCTTCACTGTGTCCATAGAGACTTTTCTGGAACTCATGCCTAGGCATTGATCCTCACCCAATTAAATCAGCGATGTGAATTAAAACAAACAGCTGTTGGTTAAAACAAACAGAATTATCAAACTATTCCAGGCTAAAGTGCTTTAATAGTAAATGGCACTATCATTTCTGTTATAATTAACTTCTCATCTAAAACCTGACCTAGATTATGAATAGAAAGGCAACTGATTACAATACTCTTGAATGAGAAATTCCGTCATCATCATTCCTCTACATAGATCAAATAAAACTTGCTGAGCAGAGCAACATATTATGTCAGAATATTTTCTTCCATTTTTGCTGCTTTGGAAGTGCCAACTATATGTCCACCACCAGTACAATTAATCCTCCTACTCTCACTAGAAACCAAAAATAAACTACCGACGTTAGATACTAGAGATTAAATCAGAAACTTCCGGAAACTCTCACTGGGTTGGGCAGCATATGTGGAGAAAGACATGGAACTCTGTTTCTTTCTCCACCGTTTCCAGGATTTTCTGTTTTTATTCTTCACTTTAATTCAGAATTAAGTTCCTCCTAACCAAATTAGAAACCATCAGTCAGTGTTTACATGAGGGGAGACCACCATTCTGCTCAGTGAGAACCATCTCTTGCATAAAAAGTTTCTCAGCAGAGTCTGAATCTGCTTATGGAAGTAGTTAAGCTATCTATCTATCTGAACTTTCAACTGATTCCTGATTGGAGGTTCCATGGCTCTCATCATAAGGTGGATGGGTGGGTTTTTAAGTACTCAAAAGATGCCATAATTGTTGTCATTGTGGTTAGCACAGAAGATTGCTAAAGGATATAGCAGGATATACATCAATTGCAGAAAAGGGTGGAGAAATGGCACATGGCTTTTAATCGGGCCAAATGTAAGATGTTGCATTTTGGTAGATCAGTGTAAATGGACAGTGTACAGTGTTAATAGCAGGAACTTTAACAGTTTTTATATGCAGAAGGACCATGGGATGCAAATATATGGGTCCCTGAAAGGGTGGTAACAAAGGCACATGGCATATTTGCCTTATTAGTCAAGGCAATGCATTCAAGGGACAGGAAGTTACGTTACTGCTTTGTAAAACTATAGTTAGGTTGCATCTAGATTTTTTCTTCATTCATTTCTGGTTGTTCAGTTATGTGGAGCCTTTAGAGACGGTGCAGTTGAGGTTTACTCGGACGCTGCCTGGATCAGAATATATCTACTATATGGAGAGACTGGATGAACTTGGGTTATTTCCTCTGTAATGGTGGAGGCTGTGGGGAGACCTGATAGAAGGTTATAAAATTATGAGGGACATAGATAGAGTAGATAGCTGGTAACAGGCATAGTTTGTGGTGTATATTGGCACCAATGACATAGGTAGAAAAGGGGAAGAGGTCCTGCACAGAGAGTACAGACAGGTAGAAAAGAGGCTGAAGAATAGGACCTCCAAGGTAATAATTTACAATGTGCCCTCAGTGCCACATGCTAGTCAGGGCAGGAATTGGATGACAGTACAGATGCATGACTGGCTAAGGATCTGGTGCAAGAGGCAGGGTTTCAGAGTTTTGGATCACCTCTGTGGAAGGAAGACCTGTACAAAAAGGACAGTTTACACATGAACCCAAGGGGGCCCAATATCCTTGCAGGCTTGTTTGCTAGTGCTGTTGAGGAAGATTTATACTAACTTGGCAGTGGGGTGGGAACCTGAGTGATAGAACTGAAGATGGGGCCATTGGTATACAAGTAGATGCAGTGTGAAGTGAGACAGTGAGAAAATTGCAGTCAGTGGGATGAGTTGCTTTGCAACATGGGAGCAAAATTGAAAAGGATGATAACTTTAGGTCTGAAGGTGATTTATTTAAATACACGCATTATACCGAAAAAAAGGTAAATGATTTTGTATCAGTTAGAGATTGGGAGGTATGACATCGTGGGCATCACTCAGACATGGCTGAAAGGTCATAGTTGGGAGCTTTACATCCAAGGATACACATTGTATTAAAAGGTCAACAGGTGGGCAGAGGGGATAGAGTGGCTGTGTTGGTAAAAAACAAAATCAAATCCTAAGGAAGAGGTGACATAGGATCAGAAGATCTAGAATCCTTGTAGGTAGAGTTCAGAAACTACAAATGTAAAAAGACTCTGATGAGAATTATATACAGTCCTCTGAACAGTGGCCATGTTGTGGGATATAAATTACAATGAGAGAATTACAAAGGCATGGAAAAAGGGCTATATTATGATAGTCATGGGGGATTTCAATATGCAGCTAGATTAGGAAAATCAGGTTGGTGCTGGAACCAAGAGGGGAAATTTGTAGAATGCCTATAAGATAGCCTTTTAGAGCAGCTTGTGATTGAGCTCACTAATGGCTAGACAATTCTGGGTTGGGTGTTGTGTAATGAGCGAGATTTGATTAGGGAGCTTAAGGTAAAAGAACCCTTTGGAGGAGGTGATCATAGCATGATAGAATTTACTCTGCAGTTTAAGAAGGAGAAAATAAAGCCAGGTGTATTAATATATCAGTGGAATAAAGGGAATTACAGAGGCATGAGAGAGAAGCTGGCCAAAGTTGATTGGAAGTGGACACTAGCAGTGATGATGGCAGAACAATAATTGTTAGAGTTCAGACCACACCTGGGGTATTGTGTGCAGTTTTGGTCCCCTAATCTGAGGAAAGACATCCTTGCCATAGAGAGAGTACAAAGAAGGTTCACCAGATTGATTCCTGGGATGGCAGGACTTTCATATGAAGAAAGACTGGATGAACTGGGCTTGCACTCGTTGGAATTTAGAAGATTGAAGGGGGGATCTGATGAGGTATAAGATCCTAAAGGGATTGGACAGGCTAGATGCAGGAAGATTGTTCCCGATGTTGGTGAGGTCCAGAACGAGGGGCCACAGTTTGAGGATAGAGGGGAAGCCTTTTAGGACCGAGATTAGGAAAAACTTCTTCACACAGAGAGTGGTGAATCTGTGGAATTCTCTGCCACAGGAAACAGTTGAGGCCAGTTCATTGGCTATATTTAAGAGGAAGTTAGATATGGCCCTTGTGGCTACGAGGGTCAGGGGGTATGGAGGGAAGGCTGGGGCGGGGTTCTGAGTTGGATGATCAGCCATGATCATAATAAATGGCGGTGCAGGCTCGAAGGGCCGAATGGCCTACTCCTGCACCTATTTTCTATGTCTCTATGTTTCTATGAGTTTCTGGGAGTAATTCAGTAGATGGAGGATAGATGACGAGGTATTCTAAAGGGAGGATGAGTCAACCAAAGTTAACAAAGGAAGTAAAAGACAGCATTAAAGAGAAAGGGAAGGCATACAATACAGCAAAAATTTGTGGAAATTTAAAGGATTAGGAAGCTTTTAGAACCATCAGGTAACTAATAAAGCCATAAGGAAGGAAAAGATGAAATCTGAAAGTAAGCTAGCCAATAATATAAAAGATAACACCCAAAGGTTTTTCATACAGGTAAAGAATAAGAGACGCAAGAGAGGATATTAAGCCACAGGAAAAACATGTTGGAGAGGGAGTGATGGGGGACAAAGCAATGTTGGATGAACTCAATAAGTATTTTGTGTCAGTCTTCACTGTGGAAGGCACTTGCAATATGCCAGAAATTCAAGAGTATCAAGGGGCAGAAGTGGGTGTAGTTGCTATTACTAAGGACAAGGTGCTTGAGAAGCTGAAAGATCTGAAGGCAGGTAAGTTACCTGGACCAAACAGACTATACCTCATGGTTCTGAAAGAGGTAGTGAAGAGGTTATGGAGGTATGAATACTGATCTTTCAAGAATCACTAGATTATGGATTGGTTCCTGAGGAATGGAAATTTACAAATGTCAGTCCATTCTTTAAGAAGGGACTTAGACAGAAGAAAGAAAAAGGAAATTAAAGGCTTATTGAAGAAAGTATGTTTGAGCTCATTATGAAGAATGGTGTTTCAGGGTATTTGGAGGCAAATGATAAAATAGACCATATACTGTTTTAGTTATTGGGTAATCTATTCTTTTTGTGCGAGGGAGGGATTGGGTATGTTTGGGGTTTGTGAGTTTTTGTCATAAGGGGGGCGCTGGTGGTGGATCCAAATGCAAGACACAGACACTGAAGTACTAGGAACAGGACTAGGACTAGGGATAGGGATGTGACTGGATGCAAACCAGGAGTTGGGACAAGAACACAGACTTGGGCTGGGACTTTTGCTAGGAAAGCGGAACCAGGATAAGGAACTGGGAACTAGGAGTCTGGTCTTGGACTCCGAGCCAGAGACTGGAGAAGGAACCGGAACCTGGGCCTTGACTCGGGCTTGGACCCCAGATCTAGGCGAGGACAAGACATGGCTACAGGACTGGACGTGGCTAGGCTACAGGACTGGATGTGGAACTCCTGCACAGGACGAGAACACAAAGCCGTGGCTTGGACTAGGCAAGGTACTTGGACGTGGCTTGGACTAGACAAGGTATTCCTGTGCTGGGCGAGGCACAAGGACAGGACAAGACCCCAAAGCCTTGACTTGGTCTTGGGAGACAGGAACACAGAACACAGAGCCTTGGTCTTGGGAGACAGGAACGCAGAACACAGAGCCTTGGTCTTGGGAGACAGGAACGCAGAACACAGAGCCTTGGTCTTGGGAGACAGGAACGCAGAACACAGAGCCATGGTCTTGGGAGACAGGAACGCAGAACACAGAGCCTTGGTCTTGGGAGACAGGAACGCAGAACACAGAGCCTTGGTCTTGGGAGACAGGAACGCAGAACACAGAGCCTTGGTCTTGGGAGACAGGAACGCAGAACACAGAGCCTTGGTCTTGGGAGACAGGAACGCAGAACACAGAGCCTTGGTCTTGGGAGACAGGAACACAGAACACAGAGCCAAGACCCCTCCTTGGGAACAGGACTTGGGACCAGGTCTCTACATAGAGTCAGGACCCCTCCTAGGGAGCAGGACGTAGGGCCAGGACTCGTACACAGAACACAGAGAGACAGCTCCCAACACAAGGTAGCAGCAAACAGCCAGACCTACCTAGCAAAGACGTGGACACAGAGACAGTTTCTAACACAAGGTAGCAGCAAACGGCCAGACCTACATAGCAAAGGCATGGACACCAAGACGGTTCCCAACACAAGGTAGCAGCAAACAGCCGGATGTACCTAACGAAGGCATGGACACAGATGGTTCCAAACAACGATAGACAGTTTCTTATCTAGACACAGCAAGGCTCCAGTCTTGCTCCAGCAGTAGAACTTGACAGCAATACAGGCAAGGACACAGGCAAGTCTTCAGGCAGGGGTTGCAGGTGAGTCTTCAAGCAGAGGTTGCAGACAAAGCTTCAGGCAGAGGAAGGGAACAGAACAGTCCAGCAAATGAAGCTAAACCCAGGAGCTATTTATGTAGCCAGCCCAAAATCAGAATCATGTGCCTCAATTAAGGCACACAACAGGACAATGGAAAACCAGAAAACCTGCAATGCGGATCGATGGACTGGACCATGAACCGGAATGCGGACTTCACGGAACGGACCATGACAGTTTTTGTTTCTTTTTCTTTTCGTGTGGGGCGAGTGATGTCTTTCTATCAACTACTTATATGGTTTCCTGTATTCTGTGGCTATCTGGAGAAGAGTTGTATTCTGCATGCACTTTGATAATAAAATTAATTTTTGAACCTTTGGATATTTGAAGTCAGCATGGTTTCCTTACGGAGAAAGCTTGCATGACAAATCTATTGGAACTCCTTAAGTAATTAACAAGCATGATAGACAAAGGAGAGACAGTGGAGGTTATTTGCTTGGATTTTCAGAAGGCCTTTGATAAGGTGCCGCACAAGAGGCTACTTAACAAGAAAAGAATTCATAGTATTGTAGAAAGATACTCGCAAGGATAGAAGATCGGCTGGCTGACAGGAAGCAGTGTGGGAATAAGGGGACCTTTTCTGTTTGGCTGCCAGTGACTATGGGTGTTCTGCAGGGGTCGTTATAGGTATAGCCACTTTTCATGTCATGTGTTAATGATTTAGATGATAGAATTAATGGTTTGTGAACAATACGAAAACACGGAGAGAGACAAGTAGTGTTGAGGAAGCAGGGAGTCCGCATAAGGACTTAGATACATTGGGGAATGGTGAAAGAAATATAGTGTTGGGAAATGTATGGCCATGAACTTTGTTAGAAGGAATAAAGGCGTAGATTATTTTCTAAATAGAGAGACTTTTCAAAAATTAAAGATGCAAAGGGACTTTGGGAGCCCTTGTGCAGGATTCCTTACAGGTTAACTTACACCTTGAGTTAGTGGTAAGGAAGCGAAATGCAAAGTTAGCATTCATTTCGAGAAGTCTAGAACATAAGAGCAAGGATTTAATGCTGAGACATTATAAGGCAGCGGTCAGACCACACTTGGAGTATTGTGAGCAGTTTTATGCCTCCTATCTGAGAAAACATGTGCTGCCATTGAGGAGGTTCCAGAGGAGGTTCACAAGAATGACTCCAGGAATGAAAGGGGTAATGTATGAGAGTGTTTGATGGCTCTGGTCATGACTCGCCAGAGTTTAGATGAATGGGGGGGGGGGGTGCAGATCTCATTGAAACTCATGGAATAATGAAAGGCTTAGATAAAGTGGAAGTGGAGAGGATGTTTCCTATAGTGGCTGAATTTAGAACCAGAGGGCACAGGCTCAGAACTGAGGGACATCCATTTATAACAGAGATGAGGAGGAATTTCTTCCGCCAGTGTGTGGTGAATCTGTGGAATTCATTACCACGGATGGCTATGGAGGCCAAGTCATTAAGTATACTTAAAGTGGAGGTTGATGTGTTCTTCATTAGTCAGGGCATCAAAGTTTACAGAGAAAATCCAGGAGAATGGGGTTGACAGGGATAATAAAACAGCCATCATGAAATGGCAGAGTAGACTTGATGGGCCAAATGATTTTGTCTCACAGTCAAAATATCTAATCGTAGTGGGCAAGCATTTAAGGTAAGGCGGGTAAGTTTAAAGAAGATGTGCTTGGGAAAATTTTCTTACAGGGAGTGATGAGTAGCTGGAATGTACTGCCAGGGCTGGTAACAGAGGCAAATCCAATAGAGATATTGAAGAATCTCTTAGATAGGCACACAGATATAGAAAGAATGGAGGGATATGAACTTATGTAGGCAGGCAGGAGTAGTTTAGTCAGATGCTTAGTTCGATTCACACAACATATGGGACCAAGGTCCTGTCCTGTGTACATTTTTCTACATGTGTATTCAATGCTTTAATACCCAGCAAGAGGCATAAATCCCAGATAATTAAAAATACTTGGTGTTACTTGCAGAGAAACATAATATTTGAAACTAAATTGGGCATCTTCTCCTTGAGACTCAGGAGTATTAAATCACAGGGTAAGGTCATAATATATTAATCTGGATTCATGGTTTCTGTTATACACTCATGCCCTGAGGCCATGTGGTTTGCCAGATCACCAGTCATGATATTACTGTGAGCTTCCCATCAAGGGGACCTTGAGTGCTGACGAGACCAGAGGCAATGGAACTGAGGCCCATCCCCGGGCAGTGTTAATTTTATCCTGACACTTGCAATGCCAGCTTTTCAACTTTTTCACATTTCAATATTATAAGATACAGAAACAGAAGGAAAATTAGCTTGAACAATAAAAACTGTAAAGCTGTAAACAAAAAAAACTTGAAAGATTAAATTTTACTTTAAGTCTGCAATTTATTAAACAAGACAATGTCAGAACATTAAACCACTTTTCCTCGCCAGCCTTTTTAATAGGCATCACCCACCAACGGTCCAGATACGAAGTGTCTGTGGGTCCTGACAGAGGAAATAATAGAATGAGCTGACTACACATGACCGACAGTGTAGTCTGTAATTATACCTGAGAAAACACAGTAACTGGAACCTAAAATACATTGTTACACACCTGCAACTGGCAAGACCAAACCATTGGGTGATACCATCATGTGTTAAGGCATCCGTTAGTCTTGCGAGACCATGGATCTGCGCCTGGAAAGTCTTCACTCTCTAGGGCGCAGGTCTGAGCAAGGTTGTATGGAAGACCAGCAGTTGCCCATGCTGCAAGTCTCCCCTCTCCACGACACCGATGTTGTCCAAGGGAAGGGCATTAGGACCCATACAACTTGGCACCGGTGTTGTCACAGAGCAATGTGTGATTAAGTGCCTTGCGCAAGGATGCAACACGTTCCCTCGGCTGAGGCTCGAACTCACGACCTTCAGGTCGCTAGTCCAATGCCTTAACCACTTGGCCACGTGCCCACACACCATCATGTGACTGAATAATAATTCATCATTAACATTCATCACTATCTGAATGTCAGATAGTGGAGAGCACCACTGTGGCCATCCTCCTCAACAATAAGTACTCCATTTTGTGTACTTTTGGAGGAGTACAATCTACCTGGAGGAAGTAATGGCGGCCGTGCCTCTGGCACCGAGTCTGGCTCTGTGGCTCAGAAGGGGATGGCAGCAGTAAAAGGGGACTCTATAATTAGGGGGATAGATAGTTGATTCTGTGGACGTGGAAAAGAAACACAGATGGTAGTTTGCCTCCCAGGTGCCAGGGTTCATGATGCTTCTGAATGTGTCCACAATATCCTGAAACGGGAGGGTCCTGAGCCAGAAGTGGTGAGACATAATGGTACCAGCGATATAGTTAGAAAAAAGGAGGAGGCCCTGAAAAAATAATACAGAGAGTTATGGAGGAAGCTGAGAAGCAGGACCTCAAGGGTAGTAATCTCAGGAATGCTGCCTGTGCCATGTGACAGTGAGGATCGGAATAGAAAGAGGTGGCAGATAAATGTGTGGCTGGAGAATTGGAGCAGGGTCAAGGATTCAGATTTCTGATTTCTGGATCATTGGGACCTCTTCTGGGGCAGGTATGATCTGTAAGAAAAAAAGGGATGGGTTGCACTTGAATCTCAGAGGGACAAATATTCTTGTGGGCAGGTTTACTAGAGGTGTTGAGAGTGGTTTAAGCTAATATGGCAGGGGGAAGAGAACCTGTATGATAGAGCTGAGGATGAGCCATAAGGCTTACAAGTAGATGATGGATGTAACATGAATATCGCTGGCTCTGGCTATCTAGCCCATAGGATGATGATGGTTCCTTTCAGTCAGTTAGTGGAGTGGTACCCCACTCCTCAGAAAGGAACAGCGTGTGCGTGAGTGGATTTTAGGTGAGTAGGGGGTTGCACAGGTTCAGACCCACCCTCTCGACATCCCCTCCCAGGTCCAGCAGCATGGTGGGGTTCAAGACGGCTGGGGGATGTTCTGTTGCAGTGAATGGCCAGACCAAGCTTCGATGCAAGGGATGCCCTTTTCGCGCTTCACAGCACGTGTTTGCTAGATGGCCGTTGACCCTACAAGAGGCTTCATCTGCCCTTTGACAGGTCTTGTTTATCGTCCTGCTGGGTGTCTAATCACCTTCCTCACCAGGCAAGCCTGGTGGGGGAGCCGGTTTAGTCGCCAACCACCTGACCATGCAACAGGTAGTACTGGGTTACATGGTACCAGTAGCACTCAGACGAGGGACCTAACCAGAACCTGAATATAAGGAAGGACAAGCCAGTGACTGGGTACAAATACAAACAGAGCAGAGTTAAATTGTAGCACAGAGGCAAAATTCAGAAGGACAAAGAAGGCAAGACTGAAGGTGTTGTATTTAAATGCACATGGCATTTGGAATAAGGTGGACAAAATTGTGGCGCAATTAGAGATTGGTTGGTATGACATTGTGGGTATTATTAAGCTGTGGCTGAAAGAAGGCCATAGTTGGGAGTTTAACATCAAAGGATATTCTTTATATCAAAAGGACAGGCAGGAAGGCATAGGCGGTGGTGTAACTCTCTTGGTAAGAGATGGAATTACATCTTTAGAAAGAGGTGACATAGGGTCAGAGAATGTTGAATCTTTGTGGGTGGAGCTAAGAAACTGAAAGGGTTAAAAAAAACTATTATGAGAATCGTATATAGTCCTCGAAATAGTAGCCAAGATGTGGGGTTGAGTTTGAAAAGGGAGCTGGAAAAAACATATAATAAGGATAATGACACAATTGTAATGGGGACTTCAACATACAAGGGGATGGGAAAATTAGGTTGGTGTTTGATTGCGAAAGGGAATTTGTTGAATAAATACAAGATAGCTTCTTAGAGCAGTTTGTGCTTGAGTCTACAAGGGGAAAGGCTGTCTTAGATTGGGTGTTGTGTTATAACCCAGATCTTATTAGCAAGCTTAATGTAAAAGAACCCTGAGGAGCCACTAATCATAATATGATTGAATTCATAGTGCAATTTGAGAGGAAGAAGCATATGTCACATGTATCAGTATTATGAGGGAATAAAGGGAATTACAGAGGCATGAGAGAGGAGCTTGACCAGATGAATTGAAGGAAGATACTGGCGGAGGTGACATGAGAGCAGAGATGACGGAGGTTTCTGGGAATAGTCACAAGGTGCAGGTAAGGTGAGTCCTACAGAGGAAGTTCTCTAATGGCAGGGGTGGGCCACTGTGGTGGAAAAAGGAAGTTAAGGACTCGATAAAAGTCAAGGAAAGGGCATGTAAGTTAAGAAAAGGAGTGGAAACAAGCAGGGTGAACAAAGAAGAGGCAGTGGCTGTCATTTACTTGGATTTTGAAAAGGTGTCTGATAAGGTGCAACAATAAGTTGCTTAACAGGATAAAATCCTATGGTGCTATAGGAAAGATACTGGCATGGATAAGGAATGGCTGACAGGCAGGATGCAGCGAATGGGAATAAAGTGGGCATTTTCTGGTTGGCTGACAGCGACTAGTGGTGTTCCTCAAGGGTCTGTGTTGCTCACATTTTTTGTCAGTAATTTAGATAATGGAATTAATGGCTTTGTGGCAAAGTTTGTGGATGATACAAAGGTAGCTGGAGGATTAGGTAGTGCTGAGGAAGCAATGCGATCGCAACAGGACTTAGTCAAATCGGAAGAATAGGCAAAAAAGTGGAAGATGTAATACAGTGTTGAGAAATGTTTCTTAATGCATGTTGGTAAAAGGAACGATAGTGCAAACTATTATCTAAATGGGATGAAGGTTCAAACATCAGAAGTGCAGGGGGACCTAGCAGGTTGAGTCTGTGGTAAAGAAGGCAAATGCAATGTTGACATTTATTTCAAGGGGAATCGAACATAAAAACAAGGAGATAATACTGAGCTTTATAAGACACTAGTCAGGCTGCACTTGGAGTTTTGTCAACAGTTTTGGGACCCATATCTCAGAAGGAATGTGTAGTTGTTGGAGAGAATCCAGAGGAGGTTCAAGAGCATGATTCCAGGAATGAAGGGGTTAACATGTGAGGAGCGTTTGGCAGCTTTGAGCCTGTACTCACTGCAATTTAGAAGAATGTGGGGTGAGGGGGTTCTCATTGAAACCTATCAAATGTTGAAAGGACTGGATAGGGTAGGTGTACAGAGGATGTTTCCTATGGTGGGGGTATCCAAAGCTTGAGATCACAGCCTCAAAATGAGGGCCGATCTGTAAGAACAGAAGTAAGGAGGAATTTTTAAGCTAGAGAGTAGTGAAGCTGTGGAATTCTCTGCCATGGACTGCGATGGAGGCTAAGTCCTTGGGTATATTTAAGGTGGATATTGATATTTTCCTGATTGGTTAGGGCATCAAAGGATATGGCAAGAAGGCAAGTCTACCGGGTTGGGTGGGATCTGGGATCAGCCATGATGGAATGGCAGAGTAGACTCAATGGGCTGAATGGCCTAATTCTGCTCCTATGTCTTATGGTCCTATCACATGTAATCTCAAGAATATGACCTATGATGCCATCTCTGTACATGCTCATGCCCAGGTGCTGAAGCCTGGAGCAAACACAAACATTCTAGTGTTGGGAGGAGGAACAGGACTGAGCCGTGTGTATTTTTAAGCTCACTCCACCATTCAGTGGAATTATGGCTGAACTGAGTTTGGCCTCAAGTCCCACACAGTCCACAAAGCACTGAATCATATCATCATGCATCACACATGGAAACCATTCCTGCTATCACGAGGTACCAGCATTTGAGAAGCAAATTAATCCCACTCTGCTTCTCCTTCATTTTATGAAGCATGTTTTCAATTTTTATGTACATTTCCAATTTCCATTGAGATTTAATATTACATTTGCTTCCATCATCCTCTGAGGCAAAGTGCTCCAGCTGGTAATAACTCAGTGTGCAAAGTAATTTTTGCTCAGTGCCTCTCTAGTTCTTTTGCACCATTGACCTGAAATCATAATCCTCGAGTTACCAGTGGATTAGAAGCAGATTCTCCATCCTCCCTCTCTTAAAACTCATAACATTAAAAGCATCTATTACATTTCTCATTTGAAGAAAGAGCAGTACTCCTCTAAGTCCAGCACTACTTAGAAGAAATATTGATTCATTTTGAGTTTTCAAAATCCTGCGCAATTACTATCTCGTCTAGCAAGGCACTGCACATGTTCAGAAGGTACTCTGTCCTGTCTTCACTGAATGTCTCCAACCCTTCAGTAGTCTTCAATTTGTCATCATCCTTGCCCAGTGATCAGTGGCCTGTCAACAGAGGAAAGGTTTTTAGTGTCATAGAGTCACAGAATCATAGAGGCATAGAGCATGGGAAAAAAAAGCCCTTTAGCCCAACTGATCCACGTCAACCAAATACCCATCCAAGCTAGTCGTATTTGCCCTTGTTTGGCCTAGATCTTTCTAAATCTTTCCTCTCCATGTACCTGTCTACGTGTCCTTTAAATTACATTACAGTACCTGTCTCAACCATTTCCTCCGAAAGTTCATTCCGTATACTGACCACCCTCTGGGTGGAAAAGTTAACTCTTGGATTTCTCTTCCATCTTTCCTCTCTTACCCTAAACTTATGCCCCATAGTTTTTGATTCCCCAACGTAGAAAAATCACTCTGCGTGCATTCTCCCTATCTATGCTTCTCATGATTTTATCCACCGTTATACGATCACCTCTCAGTCTCCTCCTCTAAGCATTGCATTACAGTTTCTGTATGTAACAAAATTTTGCAGTGGGAGCTCCACAGAAGAACTTTGTTTTGTCCCCAGGTTACCTGTATTGAAATTTTTCAGGCAGCTTAGAATTCAATACATCAAAAGACAATAGCCAGGAATTTTGTGGTGTTTCTGAGGAAGGTTTTCTACATATTCCAGGGGCAGCAGTATCCTTCTATTGCCCTTCTGGTGACCTCTACTATTGCTTCTTTTGCCTAATCATCAATTAATATCAGGATGTTGCTAGCGACTCTTACTACTTTCCTCAGGCAATTATATCTCAATGTTTTCCAAATGTTGGCTGTTTCACTGAAGAGGACAATGTCCAGTCTGAAAGAAATGGATATTGTAAAGAATTGCCCTTGGGTGTTGTGTTCAGGATTTGTATTACCTTGAGTTACTTGCCTCCATCTCATTCCCAAAAGACTAAGGTAGATAAAACTTAAGGATTTA
The DNA here is from genome assembly GCF_030028105.1 of Mobula birostris. Taxonomy (NCBI): domain Eukaryota; kingdom Metazoa; phylum Chordata; class Chondrichthyes; order Myliobatiformes; family Myliobatidae; genus Mobula; species Mobula birostris. The sequence continues at coordinate 18,673,814 of NC_092371.1, read as the reverse complement.
GATTTAGGGAAAAGGGTAAGAGATTTAGAGGGCAAACAACAAAAAAAGATTCTGCAGGTTGTAGAAATCTTGAGCAAAACACACGCAGTGCTGGAGGAATGCAACAAGTCAGGCTGTATCTAATGCAGGTTTTCAACCAGAATTGTTGACTGTTTATTACCATCCATAGATGCTGCCTAACTTGCTGAGTTCCTCTGACACTTTGTGTGCATTGCTCAAGAGAGCGGAGAAATACTCCAAGAGCAATCAGGATGGTGCTGGTGAAAGTCCTCCATAAATGTAATGTCTGGCATGTTCCATAAAGGAATTCAGCTTTTTTGTTCTCAGCCATATCCCTCCTAATCTATGAGATACAGCCTTTTACCTCAAACAATCCAGGTGTCCAAAAGCCGCTGGACTGTGAGGGAGGGTTGTCCCACAACAATTCTGGAAGGCGGCGGAAGTTTGGGAATTGGAACCAAGAGGCTGGCACTCAAGTGCTTGGGGTGAGATACGTGGAACATGCAGTGGATTTTCATGGTGCTCAGGAATAGGAGATGATAGGTAACTGCATTGGTATGGTATGCTGCAGGATTTTGAACAGACTGATATAATGGACCTGATGTCCTTAGAAATGTAGGATCAAGGGCAAGTAGGAATGGGGAGAGGCTGAAGCAGATCTTGAGAGTGTGCTCTGGGTTCTTTATTTTGTGCACAGACATCACACGCTAATATTCCCGGACACTTTTAGTCATGCCTGGCCACCAGTAACGTCTCCTGACAAACTCCAGGATGCAAGCCACCCCTGGGATGCCGGGGCAGGTTTGAAGCACGTCCCTCTTTGAGCACCTCCGAGCAAGCAGGTTCAGGAACAAAGGTACGTCCTGGAGGACCAATACCGGGATCTGTCCCATATTGCTCGGACTCAAGTCCATGTTCCCCTGCATGGGTGCCACCACACTACAGCTGGGAATTATAGTTGAAGGGTTCTTTTCCCCATTAGGTGCTTTGAACTGTCAAGAGAGGATATCTAGTTTTTGATCCTGGGCGGTAAGTTGAATCTATTAAGGAATAGGGATCAACATACCCGGCTAGAATTCAGCTTCTTCGCATTCTAGATGTAGGCTAGGTTTTTATGGTAGTCCCTATCGCAAACTGATGTTTGGACCCCTCCAACCAGTGCCTTCAATCCTCCAGAGCCAATTTAATGGCCAACAATTGCCTATTCCCGATGTCATAGTTTGCCTCCATGAGGGAAAGGTGTATTGAGTGGAGGCAGTGGGATGTACATTGTGGTCTGAGACAGGTTGTTGTGACAAGATGGCCCCGACTTCCATTTCTGATGCATCAACCTCCATCCACCACAAAAGCTAAGTCCATGTCCAATAAAACCATCATAGGTGTAGACGTAAACATTTCTTTTAACTCTGCAAATGTCGCCTGAGCCTCCAGGGTCCAGCAGAAGGGTCCAGAGGATTTCTTGATGAGATTGGTGATTGGCACCGCCACTGACTTGAAATTGCAGATGAACCACCTGTAAAAGTAGGCAAAACCTAGAAACCATTGGAGTTGTTTCACAAATGTGGGGTGCTATCAATTCTGTATGGGATTCATTTGTAGGCTGTGTTTTAGATACAACAAGCCCAAGGAAGCAGACGGTGGATACATGGAATGTGCACTTCTCAAGCTTCAGGAACAGCCGATTCTCAAGAAGCCATTGTAAACCTACCGGATGTGTTAGACGCGTTCTCGCCTGCTGGACGTGTTGGATGTGTTCTTGAGTGGACCAGGAGAAAAAGAGCATAGCGTTTAGGGAGAAGAAGACAAAATGGTGTAGCATCTCTTGGAGTACGTCATTGTTGAAGTCTTGAAATACTGCTGGGGTGTTTGCCAACCCAGAAGGCATGATCTGGTATTCGCAGTAACCTGTAGTTGTGTTGAATGCTATTTTCCACTTGTCTCCCTCACAAATGTGGATTAGGTTGTAAGTGCTATGGAGGTCCAATTTGGTATATTCTGTAGCTCCCTGAAGAATTTCAAAGGCTGTGTTCATGAGAGGGAGAGGGTACCATTTTTATCAGTGAACTTATTTAGCCCCCTTAGTCAATGCAGAGCCTTATTCCACCATCCTTCTTAGTGAGGAAGAAAAACCCAACACCAGTGGATAGTTGAATAAGCTCAGATGCCAGAATATCTTGGAAATAGTCCTCTATGGCTTTTCTCTCTAGGGTCTATAGAAAGTAGAGCCGTTCCCAAGAAGGACAAATACCTGGTAGCAGATTGATGGCCCAGTCGTAGTCTCAATGAGGTAGTAGAACGGTGGCCTTTTTCTTGCTGAACACCTCCAGCAGGCCTGCATATTCTTGAGGTACTCCAGACAAATCAGATGCACTGGGATTAGAGGTGGAAGGTTCAAAAGCTGCTTCAGGAGGCATCTCGGAGGTAGTCTCGGAAGTAAATTGAGGAGGTGACTCGGAAGGTGCTTTAGACCGCTCTTGGAGGTATTTCTTTTTGTATGGGTTTGACCAGCCCAGAATGACGCCAGTAGTTCTCACTTTGTGGGGTGGCAGTCATCATGCTGTTCAATCCTGAACTTGAACGAGGATGTTTGGTGGTTGATTTGCCCTGGCACCTAAAGTCTCCCATCCAGGGCTGTGGTAACAAGCCAGTGGTTGAGATGCAAAAAGAGGATTTTCAATCTTATGGCCAGTCTGAGGTCCAAAAAGAAACCCTGCTTCACCGGAGCCAATAAAGGCTTCTGGAGAACGCTTTTGATCTCCCCAGGGAAGATTCACAGGGAGCACCATTCCAGAGGGAGCAGAACCGGGAGTGAAGCTAGCAACTGTCACAGGCTTCCCTACACTGGACTGTCCTGAGAGTTTCCTGGCAGCTTGGGACAAGAGGTCCAATGATATCTGGCCTCTCCACAGTAAATGCAGAACCTCTCCCCCATTCTTCTCTCTCTTTCAGCTCAAGAAGGCCTGGTCCGACCTATTTGCATAGGCTCCTCAAAGACTGGGATAAGTGGCGGTCAAGGAGGAGTCCTAACCTGATGAATGGGAAAGGATGGGGGATAGTCAGGAGGAGAGTCTCTTCAGAATAATAACTTTCGTCTGTCCTTTCTCCCTTCTGTTAATTGGTCATCGAGGCTCTGTACCCAGCTCCATTTTCAGTTTAACACCAGGCACATTGTAGCACCTGTGTAGTGTTTGTCTTACCTCATGTGACTGGCCGCCACACTTTTTATGGGAAAATCAAATTACATAGTACTACATTAGGAGCTAGTGGGCCTTCAGAAGCTCTAGGTGTCAGAAGGAGGCAGTGAATAGAAAACACACACTTCTGGAAGTATAAAAATAACAATATATACAAAATATTTACATGAGAAAGAACAATTCAGAATTCCAACATTCTTGTTAGATTCCAAATCACAGATGTCAAATGAAAATCAAATTCCTTTTTCGTTCGAATCAGTGAGATTCATTAAAATAACTTTTATTACTCCAATTTCTCTAACTAATTAGATAGCATTATTCTCTATTTTACTGTTTACAAACTAACCTTGCCTCCCTACTTAACCCCAGTTATTTAGGAAACTAATTTTTTTTTTAGATTATGAAGACACGCAGTCCTCTTTTATTGTCATTTAGTAATGTATGCATTAAGAAATGATATAATATTTCCTCCGGTGTGATATTCACAAAACACAGGACAGACCAAGATTGAAAAAACTAACAAAACCACATAATTATAACATATAGTTACAACAGTGCAACAATACCATAACTTGATGAAGAACAGTCCATGAGCACAGTAAAAAGTTTAAAGTCTCTCAAATGTCCCACATCTCACGCAGACGGGAGAAGGAAGAAAAACTGTCCCTGCCATGCCCGACCACAGTCTGACTCTGAATCATCTGAAAACTTCGAGCCTCCGATCAGCTCTCCGGCACCGAGTACTGAGCACCATCACTATCCGAACGATTCGACCCCAATCTTGGTCGCCAACAGCAGGCAAAGCCAGGGATTTTGAGGCCTTCCCTCCGGAAGATTCTCGATCGCGCAGTAACAACAGCAGCGAACCTGCGTTTCAGAAGTTTCTCCAGATGTTCCTCTGTGCTTTCATGTCTGTCTCCATCAAGTCAGAACTGTTCACGGCCCCTATTTAACGGATACGATATCATTTTCACCAGAGGGCTGCACACGTGCAGCGCGCTGCTCTCTCTCCTCCTGCCTCCTATTAATTCCTATTCTGAAGTATTATGGTTAACTTCAGTTTCAGTCAATACGTCTACAAATTCAAATTCAACATCAAAAATATATATAGTTTAACTCCTTTCATGCTAAATTCTCCATCATCACAACTTTTAAATAAAGTAAATCTCATTTAGTAACTTACCAAAGTCCTTATAAAAATAATCAGTTCTTCCAGAAAATCAAATTCCGATCCTTCAAATGAGAAATAAGCAGATACATCCAACTGCATTAAATCATCTACATCTTGAAACATTTTGTTTGCGTGCTGGTTCTTCAATTTTGGGTGGTTCACCATCTTGTTTCTTTGTTTGTTGGATGAAATAGTTAGTCATCCATAAAAAGTCAATTCACAACACTTATACAAAAAAACCTGACCAAATCCTTTAGTAAGATTTAACAGAACTAATTCCAACTTACGTGGTAGAGATTTTGGACACTCGTCTCTGCCAATATTGTCTTGTTAATGTTGCTGCTTGATATAGCCATTGCTTCAATAAATCTTTTATTGCTATTGTTTCTCCTTAGGTTTCACTCTGAGGTTTTCAAATAAGGAGGGTAGAGATACTCACTATTAATTCCACTTTTAACAGTTTATATCTTTAGTTTCTAATAGTTTGCTGCGTTTCTCTCGCTTGTCTGTGCCTGCATCAGCTATGCCTCATTTTCACATAGCTTTTTTCTCCAAATTCTTTTTTTAAAAAAGATTTAGAAAACCTCATTTTCATCCTTCCACAGGTGGAGCTTTCTAATATTATATCTTTGGGTTTAATTAACCTGGGTTACACCATCTATTATGATCCATATGATTTTGTGATGTGATTTGCTTCACTAATGCTATGCACTTCTAGGCAAGAGCTTTGTTAGATTTTATGTTGACTGATTCTGTTTCACATTTAGTCACTTTATGCACTTGCTTAGTTCTGTGTTCGAAATTTTTCACTGTGTGTTTTTTTCTCTTCTGTTATGCTTTTTGTTTGACTTGCACACACTCTCCATGTGAACTTGTCTGTGACACTTCCCGCAATTTTTTTTTTCTTTGAACCAACAGTCATTTGCACCATGGGAGGATTTGCCATTTTGATAACATTTTTGGGTTTTTGCACCATTCAGGGACATTTTGTGTGTTTCACAGTCTAATTTCTTTTCCAGTAGTTCTGCTGCATCTGCTGTGGTCTCCGACAATGTTGCAGTGGTCAATGCCCATTCTAAATGTAGGTCTTTTTCTAATAGTAGCCTCTTTTGAGTGTTTGGATTATGCATGCCACATACAAACCTATCGCTTAATGCATCAGAAAGTCCATCTCTAAAGTCACAGTGTTGGGAATGTTTGTGCCGTTCTGCAATATATTCAGCAATGCTTTCACCCTTTGACTGGTCCCTTTAGTTGAATCTAAATATCTCAGCTATTACTAGTGTTTTCAGGTTCAAGTGATCTTGTAAGTTTGCAATAACTTTGTTGAATGTCTTGCTTCCTAGCATTTCAGGAGTTTCTAAGTTGCGTAAAAGCCCACTTGTTTTAGCACTCATTAAGCTATGAAGTGTGGACACTTTATTTTCCCCATCTACGTCGGCATTACAATAAAGTTCAACCCTCTCAATATGTGATTCCCAGTCCTCATTAGCACTATCAAATTCGTCATCTTTCCTGACTAAGGCCATCATCACGTTATTTTCACTTTAACTTTGTTTGTTGTGCATCTTTCACTGTGAACCATGAACTCTTACTTACACGTCCCTTTGTTTGAGTCTGTGACTTTGTGACTACCTTCTCTGTGCTGATTAACTGCTTCTTTTCACTGTCAATCTGCCTTCCTCCAAAGTCTGTCGTCATGTAACTGTCATCGCAGTTGGTGATATTCGCTGACATTCAGGTTCAAACTCGTCACCAATTTGGTGTTTCTATACAAATACATATCAATTAAATAAAGGCACCATATGGGAGGTAAGGTTAACTTGTGTATTCACATTGCAGAGAGAGAGAGCAGATCAATGTGTACGCACAGATAACAGATCAATGCACATAAGTAAATTATCAGTCTATCAGTAGTGCTAAAGGTAATCATTGCTCTACAAGAAATAGATCCATACATTACAATGGTGAACACAAGTGCTGAGTGAGGTCTAGAATTAACTCAGATTCAGACTCAAAATAAATACGATGACACCAACGAAATCACAAACAGTAGTACTAGAAATGGAACTCCTACAATTGAGTACTGAGTGCTAAGCACAAGGCCTTTAAGTACAGACCATCCATGAGCGAATGCGGCAGGCAATAAGAGACAGCAGCAGCTAATCATACTCTGTGGAAATGGAGTGCCGAAACTTGGGTGCCTGCCGCTGTTCAGTTGTGTCCAAGACAGCATTTAAGAATTCTCTGGATGTGCACTTCAATTGCCAAGGTATTGAAGGCTACAGACCAAGTGATGGAAGATGAGGTAAATACAGATGCTTGTCCACTAGTCAGTGTGGATGTGGTGTGCTGAATGGCATGTTCCTGTGCTCTGTGATTCCATGGTTACTGCACTTTCATTTGTTTATTGAGATACAGTGTGGAATAAGCCTTTCGAGCCATGCTACCCAGCAATGCTCCTGCTTAATCTGAGCCTAATCACGGGACAACTTAGTGACCAATTAGCCTATCAACCAGTACGCCTGTGAACTATGGGAGGAACCAGAGCACCAGGAGGAAAGCCATGTGGTCACAGGAAAAATGTAAAATCTTCTTACAGGCAGCAGCAGGAACTGAACCCAGGTCACCTGTACTGTAAAGCATTGTTCTGACCACAACACTAACATGCTGCCTATCAAAATTAAGTTGTAATCAAAACAGGAATAAGAGATCAAACGTAATATGAAAATACACAGCACACAGCAGAACCCTTGAAAGCACTGATATTTAGAGTGAGCATGGGGTCAGGTCCATAACACTTGAAAGTGGCCACAGAAGTTGAAGGGATGGCAGAAAAAGGCATATGGCATGCTTAGACCATAAGACCATAAGATATAGCAGCAGAATTAGGCTATTTGGCCCATTGAGTCTGCTTCACCATTTCATTATGGCTGATTCAATTTTCCTCTCAGCCCCAATCTCCAGCCTTCTCCCTGTATCCCTTCACGCCCCGACCAGTCAAGAATCTATCAACCTCTGCCTTAAATATACATAAAGATCTGGCCTCCACAGCTGCCATGGCAAAGAATTCCACAGATTCACCACTAACTGGCTAAAGAAATTCCTCCTCATCTTCATTCTAAAAGGACACCCCTCTATTCTGAGGTTGTGTCCTCTGGTTTTAGACTCTCCCATCATCAGAAACATCCTCTCCACATCCAATCTATCAAAGCCTTTCACCATTTGATAGATTTCAGTGAGCTCACCCCTCATTCTTCTGAATTCTAGTCTTAGTATGCTTCATATGTTTGTCAATACTGGTTGGATTTTTGAATATAAGTGGAAATAAGTCACATTGCTACTATCTTAAACGTTTGTTGGGTCTCAGTTGGAGTGTTGTGTGTGATTATGGTTGTCCCATTACAGGAAAGATGTGGAAGATTTGGAGAGGTTGCAGAAGAGGTTTACTAGGATGTGGACTGGATGAAAATGCAGCTATATGGAGTGATTGGAGAATCCTGGGCTGCTTTCTCTGGGGTTTTAAAGGCTGAGAGGAGATCTGATAGAAGTGTATAAATTTTTGAGAAGCACAGATAGGGTAGACCGAATCTTTTTGCCAGGGAAGAAGTATCAAGGATGAGGGGGCATGCATTGAAATGGAGGGACATGGAACAGATTCAGAATCCGAATCAGTTTTATTATCATTGACATATGTCAAAAATTTTGCAGTTTTGTGATAACAGTACAGTGCAGGACATGAAAATTATCATGAGTTACAACAAATAAATAGAAGATAGGTCGTGTTCAAGCAGTGCTCAGAAATCTGAAGGCAGATATGCAGGCAGAAGAGATTTAGTTTAATTCAGGATCATGTTTGAATCAGATCGGAATCAGAAACAGATTGAGGTCTAATGCATGGGATAAAAGACTTGTTCCTGTGGTGTACTGTTCTATGTTCTATGTCCTGACAATATTGTACTAGCGGTAGCGAGATCAGAACAAGAGTGATGGGATTATAAGGCCTTGTAGCATACATTGGGAAGTGAGGTTGGGAAGACTGAGATAATGGTGGCAGATACATTGCAATGCTTAAATATGCATGGATAGGAAAGGCACAGAAAGACATGGGCCCAATGTATGCAAATGATATTGGTTGGTATGGATGAGGTAGGTTCAAATATATGATTATGATTCTATGAACAAGATGAGGACTATCATCAAGAAGCGCTGATGTATAGGAGGAACCAGTCAGGAAAGAAAAAGTAGAAGAATATGTGATTCTGCTGCTGATTGCTGAGGTATGTGATCAGGGAATGGAACTGTGCATAAAAGATTTAATTCTGCTCTCTTCGTATGAGAGGGTTACAGAGAAAGTTTATTCAGAAATTAGATACACTAATCATCTTTGCACAGTGTGACACCATGCTTGAAGAAAGCATAGATCAAAGAGAAGATGGCCATACCGCCAATCATTGTTCCCAAGCCACCGATAAATGAACAGCAATGTTCTCTACACCTCTCAATACAAGAGGAAGGACAGATGCCATATTTGGTCAGCAGATATCCTCCCCTGGCCTGACTGCTTTGTTCAGTCTGGGCCAACCTGTGTTAGAAGCAGAAAGTTAAACAGAGTATCAGTGACACAGCTACTGAAAAATACTTGACAGTTCTGCATTACATTTAGTTCCTTCAGGATTATGTCACATGTTATTCCCTGATGTAGAATGCAAAAAAAAATTGCACTGATCAGCCTGAAGATTGACAGTGATTGGTGGTGTGGGCGTTGGGAGGTTGACAAGGTGCCATTGTGCTTGTGCTTTATTTTGTGAGCATCATGTGGTGACACACATGGTCAATACAAGTGCGGTGTGACTTTCATAGAACCTTGATGCATGAAATAAGGCTTCAAAGGACTAAAGTTAAGAGGGAGAGAATTCCCCTCCTAATACTTTGTTGGGGTGGGGGATCTAAGTAATTGGTTCTATTAAATGCTCTCCCTGGATCTAAGTCCGTGGTAAATTCTAAAATTAATATATTGGTTGTATTTTTTGAGGTTCAGAAATCTGAAGGCACAAGCTCAGTGATTCAGTAACAGCTTCTCCTCTACCATCGGATTTCTAAATGGACATTGAACCCATGAATACTTTTTAAAATTTCTGTTTTTGTACTACTTATTTCAACAACTATTTAAGATGCTTATATATAATTACTGTAATTCAGTTTTTTTTCCATATATATCATGTATTGCATTGTACTGCTGCCGCAAAGTTAACAAATCCCATGACATATCCCAGTGATATTAAACCTGCTTCTGATCCTAAAATGTTCATCTCTCTTTGTAAGCTCCATTGGCAATAAAAGATCTCATCGTCACTTCACCAGAGATGAAATTCTTGTGCCCTGGTCAATGTTCATGCCTCAAACCGCAATGCCAACATTTTTTTGGTCACAGTGACCAAGAATGGATCTTTGTGGGAGAGTGCATATTGTTAACACTTTATACATTATTGTTGCCAAACAATTGATACTAGAACATACAATCATCATAGCGATATTTGATTCTGTGCTTCCCGCTCCTTGGATTACAAATATTAAATTTTAAAAATAGTAAAAATTAGTAAATATTAAAAATCTAAATTATAAATCATAAATAGAAAATAGAAAATGGAAAGTGAGGTAATGCAAAAAAACCGAGAGGCAGGTCCGGATATTTGGAGGGTATGGCCCAGATCTGGGTCAGGATCCGTTCAGCAGTCTTATTACAGTTGGAAAGAAGCTGTTCCCAAATCTGGCCGTACGAGTCTTCAAGCTCCTGAGCCTTCTCCCGGAGGGAAGAGGGATGAAAAGTGTGTTGGCTGGGTGTGTCGTGTTCTTGATTATCCTGGCAGCACTGCTCCGACAGCGTGCGGTGTAAAGTGAGTCCAAGGACGGAAGATTGGTTTGTGTGATGTGCTGCGCCGCGTTCACGATCTTCTGCAGCTTCTTTCGTTCTTGGACAGGACAGCTTCCATTCCAGGTTGTGATGCACCCTAGAAGAATGCTTTCTATGGTGCATCTATAAAAATTAGTGAGGGTTTTAGGGGACAGGGCAAATTTCTTTAGTTTTCTCAGGAAGTAAAGGTGCTGATGGGCCCTCTTGGCACTGAACTCTGCTTGGTTGGACCAAGTAAGGTCATTTGTGATATTGACCCCGAGGAACTTAAAGCTTTTTACCTTTTCCACTTGCGCACCACCGATGTAAATTGGGTCGTGCAGCCCGCTACTCCTTCTGAAGTCAACAACCAATTTCTTCGTCTTGCTGACGTTGAGGGATAGGTTACTATCTTTGCACCATGCCACCAGGTTCTTAATTTCCTCTCTGTACCCAAACTCATCATTACCCGAGACACAGCCTACAATTGTTGTGTCATCAGCAAACTTATATATTGAGTTTGAGGGAAACTTGGCTACACAATCATGGGTGTACAATGAGTACAGCAGGGGGCTGAGTACACAGCCTTGTGGGGCACAGGTGCTCAGAGTGATTGTAGAGGAGAGCTTGTCCCCTATTTTTACAGCCTGGGTCCTGTCTGTGAGGAAGTTGAAGATTCAGCTGTAGATCTGAGTGCTAAGGCCCAGGTTCCGAAGCTTAAGAATCAGTTTACTTGGAATGATGGTATTAAAGGCAGAGCTGTAGTCAATGAAAAGGAGCCTTATGTATGCGTCTATATTCTCCAGGTGTTCTAAGGAGGGATGTAGGGCCAGAAAGATGGCATCTGCCGTTGACCTCTTGCTCCGATAGACGAATTGCAAAGCGTCGAGGTTGACCGGTAAGCTGTGGTGGATGTGTGCCATAACCAATCTCTCGAAGCACTTCATAGCAATTGATGTCAGAGCCACAGGTCGATAGTCATTCACGCATGCCACCTTGCTCTTCTTTGGCACTGGGATTATCGTTGTCTTCTTAAAACACGAGGAGATCTTAGACTGAAGCAAGGAGCAGTTGAAGATGTCAGCAAACACTCCAGCTAGCTCGCTTGCACAGGCCCGGAGAGCCTGTCCCAGGACGCCATCTGGGCCCGTCGCCTTCCTTGGATTTATCTTCAGGAAGGCCCTTCTAACGTCTGTGTAGCAGTGGTCAAGTATATTCAGGCCTCTAGTGGGGCAGGAGACATGTTGGTATAACTTTGGCAGCGCCTTTCTGAGGTTGGCCTGGTTAAAGTCCCCGGCTGTAATGACCAAAGCCTCCGGATACCTGGTCTCAAGTTCACTGATGTTGGCATACAGTATGTTCAGAGCACTCTCCACGTCTGCCTGGGGGGGAATGTAGACCGCTGTCAGTATGACCAAGGTGAATTCCCATGGCAGATAGTAAGGATGACACTTCACCAACAGGTGTTCCAGGTCCGGGCTGCAGAAGCTTGTCAGTGCCACTGTGTCCGAGCACCACGCAGTGTTGATCAGTAGGCAGACACCACCTCCCCTCGTCTTGCCCGAAGATGCCATGCGGTCCATCCAATGGATTGAAAATCCCTCCGGTCGGATGGCACAGTCAGGGGTGGCAGGGGAGAGCCAGGTCTCAGTGAAACAGAATACACAGCAGTTCTGCATCTCCCTGCAGTAGGTGAGTCTCCCTTTAAGATCATCCACCTTGTTCTCTATGATTTGCACATTAGCTAGTAAGATGGTCGGCATAGGGACCCTGAAGCCCCTCAGCTTCAATCTGACCAGCAGCCCAGCTCTTTTCCCATGCTTCCTCAGTAAATAGTGCATCTTTCCAGGTTTCCATCGATGCAGTGTGTTATTGTCAGCTCTTTGAGGTTGGTGGACGCGTCCTGCAGGGATTGATCGGCAGGTCGCGTCATCGTGCGCTCCGGGTCGGGCCGAGTGATGGTGGAGGCTCCGCTGCCACTTCTAGCTGCCGGGGGCACGAGCTGTCGATTGGGTCAGGCCCCGAAGCTGACGCTTAATCCCAGATGGCCGGGCTCCTGGCTGAAAGAAGTCCGTAAGCCAAGTCACGGATGCGGAGGCCTCCACTCCAGACGAGCCTCGGCCTCGGTTTCTGAGATCGGCAGCGGAGGCCTCACTTCTGGCAGCTGTGGTTGTCTACCAATGGGGCTTTATGGTGGTCGCTCCAGGGAAGCGTCTGGGGCACCTTGAGGTCTCCGCCATCACTTCTGTGTGGTCATCTGCTCCGGAGATGTGCTGGTCGGAATGGGCCATGTCTCCATGCGCTCCAGCACGGTAGCAGGCCACGGGTCTCTGGGAATGTGGTGGGCCTCACTGGTCGGGTCCAGGTGCGGTCTGGAGTTTAAGAAGCAATTCTGGCATGGTGGTCTCCAGCTGGGTCAGTAGCTTCGCCAGGGTGTTGTTGATCTTGCTAGATGTAGCAGATTGTAGGTTTAGAAGGGTTTCTCGGGTATAGGATAGTGTAGAGGGCAGTTTGCTCGGGAGAGCACACTTGAAGTCGCTAGTTACCGGCGCCATCTTTCTTTACAAATATCACCATTTTCATACTTAAACAGTAAACAGTCCCACTAGGGGATCAGCTGTACTGGATTGGGTATTGTGTAATGAACCGGAGGTGATTAGAGAGATTGCGGTGAAGGAACCCTTAGGAGACAGTGATCATAACATGATTGAGATCACTGTGAAATTTGAAAAAGAGAATCCGAAATCTGATGTGTCATTCTTTCAGTGGAGTAAAGGAAATTATAATGGCACGAGAGAGGAACTGGCCAAAGTTGACTGGAAAGAGACACTGGAGGGAAGGACAGCAGAGCAGCAGTGGCCGGAGTTTATGCGAGAAGTGAGGAAGGTGCAAGACAGGTATATTCCAAAAAAGAAGAAATTTTCAAATGGAAAAAGGATGCATCCGTGGCTGACAGGAGAAGTCAAAGCCAAAGTTAAAACAAAGGAGAGGGCATACAAGGAAGCAAAAGTTAGTGGGAAGACAGAGGATTGGGAAGTTTTTAAAAGTTTACAAAAGGAAATTAAGAAAGAAAAGATTATTAAGATGGCCATTAAGAGGGAAAAGATTAACTATGAAAGGAAGCTAACAAATAATATCAAAGAGGATACTAAAAGCTTTTTCAAGTATATAAAGAGTAAAAGACAGGTGAAAGTAGATATAGGACCGATAGAAAATGATGCTGGAGAAATTGTAATGGGAGATAAGGAGATGGTGGAGGAACTGAACAAGTATTTTGCATCAGTCTTCATTGAGGAAGACATCAGCAGTATACTGGACACTCAACGTGGCACGGAAGAGAAATGTGCGCAGTCACAATTACGACAGAATAAGTACTCAGGAAGCTGAATAGTCTAAAGGTAGATAAATCTCCCGGACCAGATGGAATGCACCCTCGTATCCTGAAGGAAGTAGCTGTGGATATTGCGGAGGCATTAGCGATGATCTTTCAAAATTCGATAGATTCTGGCATGGTTCTGGAGGACTGGAAGATTGCAAATGTCAGTCCGCTATTTAAGAAGGGGGCAAGGAAGCAAAAAGGAAATTACAGACCTGTTAGCTTGACATCGGTGGTTGGGAAGTTGTTGGAGTCGATTGTCAAGGATGAGGTTACAGAGTACCTGGAGGCATATGACAAGATAGGCAGAACTCAGCATGGATTCCTTAAAGGAAAATCCTGCCTGACAAACCTATTACAATTTTTTGAGGAAATTACAAGTAGGCTAGACAAGGGAGATGCAGTGGATGTTGTATATTTGGATTTTCAGAAGGCCTTTGATAAGGTGCCACACATGAGGCTACTTAACAAGATAAGAGCCCATGGAATTACGGGAAAGTTACATATGTGGATGGAGGGTTGGCTGACTGGCAGGAAACAGAGAGTGGGAATAAAGGGATCCTATTCTGGTTGGCTGCCAGTTACCAGTGGTGTTCCACAGGGGTCCGTGTTGGGGCCGCTTCTTTTTACATTGTACATCAACGATTTGGATTATGTGGCTTTGTGGCTAAGTTTGCTGACGATACGAAGGTAGGTGGAGGGGCCGGTAGTGCTGAGGAAACAGACAGTCTGCAGACAGAATTGTATAGCTTGGAAGAATGGGCAAAGAAGTGGCAAATGAAATACAATGTTGGAAAGTGTATGGTTATGCACTTTGGCAAATAAGCGGGCAGGCTATTATTTAAATGGGGCGAGAATTCAAAGTTCTGAGATGCAACGGGACTTGGGAGTCCTCGTACAGGATACTGTTAAGGTTAACCTCCAGGTTGAGTCGGTGGTGAAGAAGGTGAATGCCATGTTGGCATTCATTTCTAGAGGAATAGAGTATAGGAGCAGGGATGTGATGTTGAGGCTCTATAAGGCGCTGGTGAGACCTCACTTGGAATACTATGGGCAGTTTTGGTCTCTTTATTTGAAAAGGATGTGCTGACGTTGGAGATGGTACATAGAAGATTCACAAGAATGATTCTGGGAATGAGAGGGTTAACATATGAGGAACATTTGTCCGCTCTTGGACTGTACCCCTTGGAGTTTAGAAGAATGAGGGGGACCTCATAGAAACATTTCGAATTTTGAAAGGCATGGACAGAGTGGATGTGGCGAAGTTGTTTCCCATGATGGGGGAGTCTAGTACGAGAGGGCATGACTTAAGGATTGAAGGGCGCCCATTCAGAACATGCGAAGAAATTTTTTTAGCCAGAGGGTGGTGAATCTATGGACTTTGTTGCCACGGGCGACAGTAGAGGCCAAGTCATTGGGTGTAGTTAAGGCAGAGATTGATAGGTATCTGAGTAGCCAGGGCATCAAAGGTTATGGTGAGAAGGCGGGGGAGTGGGACTAAATGGGAGAATGGATCAGCTCATGATAAAATGGCGGAACAGACTCAATGGGCCGAATGGCCGACTTCTGCTCCTTTGTCCTATGGTCCTAAAGTAAGTAAATAATTGGCTGCAGAACTCTAGGGAAAACTTAAAAGTGATGAGAGACACAATGTAAATGCATATACTTCTTTAAGTTCCTGCAACCTATTTAGCTTTCTCAATCATATTAAAGCAGAATCTAATGTAGGCACACAAAGGCACGGCCTGCCTCAATACTGCAACCCTTGTTGGCATATCTCCATTAATGTTTCATTATTGGTCCAGATTTTCCCCCAAACTTGTACCATTTAATAGCATTTCGACAACCTGCTGTATGGAAGCATAAATCAAGGTGCAGTAATTGACAATATCATAATCTTCTGTGTGTTCTTCCCACTCACTCTGGTGTTGAGACAGTGAGAAATTATCATAGTTCCTGCCTCATTAATACTAATGGCTGTGTTGAGTTCCTTGAATTAATGATAAGTTTATCACTACTAACACTGGCCTATAAAACAGTGGCAATACTGACACCTCGGTGACCTGGAAGTGGGTTAATTAATGGATCCAAGTAGTCTATCAGCAATTCATTTCTCTATATCTTAAATAAAAACTGCAGGAAATGGTTTTTGTCACCTGCAGGGAGATTTATAGGCATTTCATTACCTTAGTAAATTAGTCACCATTTCTTACTATTCTGATATGATTGAATAAATGGTTTTTAAAATGTGACTTATTGTTGCAAAGCTCCAAACAACAGTGCATGGTGAAAATCAGGGAAAAAACTGCAGATGCTGGTTGTACATCCTCCCCATCATTCAGGACACCTTCAAGAAGTGCAATATCAGTCACAAAGAACTGACACGATACAGCGCATACCCTCTCCTTGTTATTACCACTGAATGGGAGGTACAGGAACCTAAAGACCGATACTCAACCATTTAGGAACATCTTCTTCCCCTCTGACGTCAGATTTATGAACATTCATGGAACATAGAATAGTACAGCACATTACAGGCTCTTTGACCCACAATGTTGTGCTGACCATCAAACCCTGCCTGCCATTTAACCTCCCACCTTAAATTCCTCCATATACCTGTCTAGTAGTCTCTTAAACTTCACTAGTGTATCTGCCTCCACCACTGACTCAGGCAGTGCATTCCATGCACCAACCACTGCCTGAGTAAAAAACCTTCCTCTAATATCCCCCTTGAACTTCCCACCCCTTACCTTAAAGCCATGTCTTCTTGTATTGAGCAGTGGTGCCCTGGGGAAGAGGCGCTGGCTATCCACTCTATCTATTCCTCTTATTATCTTGTACACCTCTATCATGTCTCCTCTCATCCTCCTTCTCTCGAAAGAGTATGGCCCTAGCTCCCTTAATCTCTGATCATAGTGCATACTCTCTGAACCAGGCAGCATCCTGGTAAATCTCCTCTGTACCCTTTCCAATGCTTCCACGTCCTTCCTATAGTCCATTAAACCGTGAACACTATCTTATTATTCCATTTTTACACTATTCACGTAATTCATAATTTATCAAGGATCAAGGATCAACTTTCTTTGTCATATACATTTGCGTGTATTAGGAATTTGCTGTGGTGTGTTGGCGCAACATGCAACAAAAAAGCAACTACAGTCAACAATTATACTGAATAAATAAACACATGAAAATAAAGTTAGAGTTTAAAGTATAGATATGGAATAATGTGCATAAATAGCTAAATAACAGCATGTATTTACAATGCAAAGAGCAGTTTAAATGTGTTTTAAAGCATTTGCTGCGCAGTACAGTGTCTGAGGTAATGGTTGGAGGGGGTTGGGGTTTACCAGAGTGGTTCATATAGTTACTTTTATGTCTTTGCACTGTACTACTGCTACAATGTAACATATTTCACTGTTCAAGTCTGTGGGAATACACCTGATTCTGATTCTACATTTTTGCACCCTGGGGAATGCATGATTGCTAAATCAATGGCAGTGGTTGGTTCTACAACCCCATCAATCTCATAGAGAAAACTCGAGTCTGTTGCACTGTTTCCTCCTCATTCATGAATCATCACTGGTCTCTGTCCTGCTTCACATTGGGTTCAAACCTTACTCTGAGATTATGAGCTCTTGTTGTTCTGAGTAACTCCATGAACAATGCCACATTATTCCTTTTCATGCGTGGTTAATTTGTTTTAGTAATTTATTGGTCTTTTATGCCATTGCACTGCACTGGTGCTGCAGAATAACAAATTTCATGTCAACTAACTTAGTGATAACTAATTAACTAATTTGATTCTGAAATGTAAAATAAAACAGCAAATACTGGAAAAACTGAGCAGGTCAGGCCGCTTAAGCAGAAAGAGAAACAATCAATATTGGAGAGACGATACCCTTCAACAGAACATCCAGAATTTCCAATGAAGAATCTTCAATCTGACATGTGAGCTTTTTGTTCCTCTCACCGATCTGACATCAGTGTGTCTGTCTGTGGAAGTAAAGGGAATTCCGATTCAGGCAAAGTACGTTTCCACTTTCAATAAAAGCAGCATCCACAAGGAGAGCAGCAAATCATAAACACAAGAGTTTCTGCAGATACTGGAAATCTAAGGGAACAAGGAAAAAGTACTGAAGGAACTCAGTGGATCAAGCAGCATCTATGGAACGAAATGGACAGCTGGTTTTTCAGGTAGAGACTCTTCATCTATGACTATAACTATCTGGACTGAAAGAAAGAGGAAAGATAGCCAGTATAAAGAGATAGTGGGAAGGAGTGAAGCAAGGGGATTTGTTAGTTAGGGGAATGGGCAGGAGGTTCTGTGGGTGAGAACAAGTTGTCTGGATGGTATTTTGCCTCCTGGATGCCAGGGTCTGGGATATCTCAGATCAAGTCCTCTCAGCATTCTTAAATAAGAGGGTGAACAGCCAGAAATCGTGGTCCATGTAGGTACCGATGACGTGGGTAGGATAAGCGACGAGGCTCTGCATAGTGAGTTCAGGGAGTTAGGTGCTAAGTTAAAGGGCAGGACCTCCAGGGTTGTGATCTCAGGAATGCTACCTGTGCCACATGCAAATGAGGCCAGAATTAGGAAGATTATACAGTTTAACACATGGGTAAGGAGTTGGTGTATTAGGGAGGGCATAAGATTTTTGGATCATTGGGCTCTCTTCCAGGGTAGGTGGGAACTGCACAGAAGGAACAGTTTGCACCTGATCTGGAGGGGGACTAATACCCTGACATGAAGGTTTGTTAATGCTACAGGGTGGGATTTAAATTAAAGTTGCTGGGGGATGTGAACCAGAGCGTCAGAGTAAATAGTGGAGAGGTTGTGGAGCCAGATGTTGGTAAGACCACAGACAAAGTTAGGAATCAAAAGGTTGAGCATGGTGTGACTAATGTCCTGAGTTGTGTATACTTCAATGAAAGAAGTATCACAAGAAAGGCAGATGATAGTGCTGAAGGTGAGGTAGCTGGTTTACAACAGAGACAATGTGCAGTGAGCAGAGGATTTTGATAGGGCAAAATTGTTGTCAACAGGAAGGATTGCAACATAAAAGGAGGACAAAATCAAAAATGGTGAATACAGGAATGAAAGTGCTATGTTTGAATGCACACGGTATATGGAATAAGGTGGATGAACTTGCAGCACAGTTGCAGATTGGCAGGTTTGATGGTGTAAGCATCACTGAATCATGGCTGAAAGATTATAGCTGGGAACTTAAGTATCAAAAGGATAGACAGGAAGGAAGAGAGGGTAATGTTGCTCTGTTGGTAAAAAAATGAAATCAAATCATTAGGAAGAGGTGACATAGGGTCAGAAGCTGTTGAATCATTGTGGATAGAACTAAGGAACTGCAAGGGAAAAAGATCTCGATGGGAGTTGCATGCAGACTCCCAAACAATAGCAAGGATGTGCTCTACAAATTACAACAGAAGATGGAAAATGTATGCCAAAAGGGCAATGTTACTATAGTCATGGGAGGTTACATTATGCAGGTAGATTGGGAAAATCAGGTTGGTGCTGGATTCCTCGAGGCGGGCCTTTCTGAATGCCTATGAGATGACTTTTTAGAGCAGTTTGTGCTTGAGCCCACCAGGGAATCAGTTATTCTGGATTGGATGTTGTGCAATGAACCAGCATTGATTAAAGAGCTTAAGGTAAAAGAACCCTGAGAGTTGAGTGGTCATAATATGATCGATTTCACCCTGATACTTGAGAAGGAAATGCTAAAGTCAGATGTATCACTATAACAATGAAGTAAAGTGAATTATTGAGGCATGAGAGGGGAGTTGGCCAGAGTTGATTGGAAAAGAACACTGGCAGGGATGACAGCACAGCAGTAATGGCTGGAATTTCTGGAAGCAATTTGGAAGGCACAGCATACATACATCACAAAGAGGAAGAAGTATACTAACAGGAACATGACCCAACCATGGCTATCAAGAGATACCTAAGCCAGTGTAAAAACCAAAGAGATGGCCAATGATATTAAACAGGATACTGGAAGTTTCTTCAGTAAAGGAGAATTGTGTATTGATATCAAGCCATTGGAAACTGATGCCACTGAGGCAGTACTGGGGAACAACTAAATGGTGGATGAACGGAATAAGTATTTTGAATCAGGCTTCACTATGGAAGATACTAGCAGTGCGGTGGAAGCTCCAAGTGTCAGGGGTCATGAAATGTGAAAAGTTACTATTTCGAAGAAAGGGTTCTTTGGAAACTGAAATTTCTGAATGTAGATAAGTCACCTGGACCAGATGGTATACACACCAGAGTTCTGAAAGAGGTGGCTGAAAAGATTGCGGAGGCATTAGTAATGATCTTCAAAAAACACTAGATTCTGGAACACTTCCGGAAGACTGGAATATTGAAATCTCACTCCACTCTTCAAGAAGGCAGAGAGGCAGAAGAAAGGAAACTATAGGCAATTCATCTGACCTCAGTGGTTGGAAAGATGTTGGAGTTGATTATTAAGGATGAGGTCACAGGGTACTTGGAGACACATGATAAAATAGGCCATGGTCAGCATGGTTTCCTGAAGGGAAAATCTTGCCTGACAAATCTGTTGGAATTCTTTGAAGAAATAACAAGCAGGATAGACAAAGGCGAATTGGTTGATGTTGTACTTGGATTTTCAGAAGGCCTTTGATAAGGTCCCACACATGAGGCTGCTTGACAATTTAAGAGCCCATGGTTTTATAGGAAAGGTTCTGCCATGATTGGCAGGAAACAAAGAGTGACATCTGGTGACTAGTGATGTTCCACAGGGGTCTGTGTTGGGACCAATTCTTTTTACGTTATATGTCAATTTAAATGATGGAATTGATGACATAGTTGCAAAGTTTGCAGCTGATATGAAGATGGGTGGATAGTCAGGTAGCTTTGAGGAAGTAGAGAGGCGACAGAAGGACAGACAGATTAGGAGAATGGGCAAAGAAATGGCAGATAGAAGACAGTGTCAGGAAGTGTATGGTCATGCACTTTAATAGAAGAAGTGAAATGGTGACTATTTTCTAAGTGAAAAGAAAATGCAAAAAACTGAGGCACAAAAGGACTTGAGAGTCCTTGTGCAGGATTCACTGAAGATTAATTTACAGGTTGAGTCTGTGGTGAGGAAGGTAAATGTAATGTTAGCATTAATTTCAAGAGGATTAAAATATAAAAGCAAGGATGTAATGTTTGGACTTTATAAAGCACTTCTGAAGCCTTAGTTGAGTATTGTGAGCAGTTTTGAGCCCCTTATCTTTGAAAGGGTGTTCTGAAACTGTAAAGACTTCAAAGGAGGTTCTCTAAAATCATTCCAGGATTTAATGACTTGTCATAAGAAGCTCTTTTGATGGCCCTGGGCCTGTATTCACTAGATTTCAGAAGATTGAGGGGTGAACTCATTGAAACCTATTGAATGGTGAAAGACCTTGATAGAGTGGATGTGGAGAGGATTTTTTCTCTGATGGGAGAGTCTAAGACCAGAGGTCACAGCCTCAGAATAGGAGAGGAAAATAGAACATGGAATAAAGTTAGGGAGGTGCGAGGGGAACCAGTAGGAGAGGTGTGAGGGTGATGCACAGATGAGGGCTTCAGAAAGGTAAGTGAAACGTTGATGGGGCTGGTGGATCAGGAGAAGAGAGAACAGAAAAAGGGGAAAAAGAGACAGAGAGTAAGCAGTTACCAGAAGTCTGATCATTCAATGTTCATGTCATTAGATTGGAGAATGTCCAGGAGCAATATAAGGAGCATCTATGGAGGTTCTGTTCCTATAATGTGTGTTTAGCTTTGACCTGGCAGTGGATGAAGTTGGAGACAAACACATCAGCGTGGGAATGGAAGCGAAATGGGAGGCAAGCTCTTAAATATATGGCCAGCATACTTTTCCTAGCTCCTAAAAATCAATAGGGATCATGTCAGACATAAAATGAAACAGGATATTATCCTGCTTCATTCTGTCCTGCATCTCCCATTGATGAAGTTGAGACGAGAGATTATAGTTTAGGGGACACCTATCCTTAAGGTACAAGGAGATGAGAACTCCCCAATTTAGTGGGCATGGAGGAAAATGTGTTTTTTCCTCCTGGCCCTATAAGCTACCAAGTAAACGCAGTACCCTGTTTGATGCCAGCTCACACACCAGCACTAAATTCTTCTTAATTACCTTTGCCGATCTGATACCCCTCTCATAACTTTGGGGCACCAGGAACTTGGGTTTACTGTTGTACCTCACTTATTGTGTGCTTGCATTTGGAATGGTGCCGCTCAATAGTGATTGTGAAAATATGGCTTGCGTGCACTGGGTCACCTCACAATGAATGAGACATTTTAGTGTTAACCATTGACTACCTGACCATTACAGTTCTATCTCCATTGTAGTGATAATCTGATCAATAGAAAGAAAAATCAGCCTTTATGAGACCATAAGACATAGAAGCAGATTTAGGCTATTCAGTCCATCAAAACTGCACTACCATTCCATCATGGCTGATAAATTATCCCTCTCAACCTCTTTCTCCTGCCTTCAAGAATTGATGCCCTGACTATTCAAGAATTTATCAATCTCCACTTTAAATATACCCAATGACTTGGCCTCCACTACCATTTGTAGCAATAAATTTCCACCCTCTGGCTAAAAAAAAGTGCTTCTCATCTGTTCTGAAGGGACGCCCTCGTATTCTGAGACTGTGCCCCACGATAGGAAATATACTCTCCACATCCACTCTGTCCAGGCATTTCAACACTCAATATGTTTCAATGAGATCTCCCTCCACCCCCCGCACTATTCTTCTAAATTTCAAAGAGTACATTCCTCATACGTTAACACTTTAATTCCTGGGATGATTCTCATGGACCTACTCTGGACCTCCTCTAATGCCAGTACATCCTTTCTTTGAAAATGAGCCCAAAATTGTTCACAGTGTTCCAAGTGAGGTTCACCAGTGCCTTATAAAGCCTCAGCATAACACCCTTGCTTTTTATATTCTAGTCCTCCTGAAATGAAGCTAAAATTGCATTTGCACCAACCTGTAAATTTGCCTTTAGGGAATCCTGCACAAGGACTCCCAAATCCCTTTGCACCTCTAGTTACTGAACTTTCATCCCATTTACAAAATGTCTGTGGCTTTATTCCTTCTACCAAACTATATGTAAGATCATGTTCCCTTCTTGCTGCTGCTATCAGGAAGAAGATCTAGGAGCCTCAGGACTCACAACGTCAAGTTCAGGAACAGTTATTACCCCTCAACCATCAGGCTCTTCAACCGGAGAGTAGAACTTCGCTCACTCTATCACGGAACTGCACTATGGATTCACTTTCAAGGACTCTTCATCGCATGTTTTCAATATTTATCGCTTATTTATTTGTTATTTTTTCATTCGTCTCTATTTCCACAGTTTGTTGCCTTCTGCACACTGCACACTGTTTTCTTCCTCCCTGTTGGGTGCAGTGTTTCAATGATTCTTTATGGTTATTGGATTTACTGAGTATGCCCACACCAAAATGAATCTCAGGCCTGTATATGGTGACATATACGTTCTTTGATATTAAATTTACTCTGAAATTTGAATTAAATTCAGAAGGTTGCGAAAATGTTACGTACCCTATTCTATTAAGTTGGCTGAAATGCCAAATGAATTTGTGTGTTAAGATACTGCTGATGGAATAGACATTTTGTCTTCTCACAATGGAACAGAACCACCTGACACTGCTCAAAGTAACAAAACCTCCCAAAAAGCATTTCAGAAAATTCCAATTCCTCTCCGTTACATAATACAAAGCTTACTCATGTACTTCTCAGCTGTTGTATTTCACAGTTAATATCGTATCTGATATTGATCATTGTTTATAATCAATAGCAGATATGCTACTTGTTTAGAATGTGAAATAAGAAGTCAGCTTATACTACTCAAATTCCACAGAAGTCACTGATAACCATCGTGTTAGATTTGCATTGGTTTCACAGTACAAGTATAATTAAACTAAAATTCACATCTGAAGCCAAAATGTACAACATTTTAATAAATGCCTTTCATGTCATTGGTTCGCAACTTTCAGAATTACAGAGGGAGGTGGATTAGCTATTTTGTGCAAGGAAGATCCCAGAAACACCTGTGAGCTCAACCCGTCAACTCCCCCTGCATTCCCCTCTGTCCTGGCGCTGAGCCAGTCAGTGTGCAATGTGCTGGCGTACTTATCACTGAGCTAAACTAGTGACACAAGGCTGCCTCCTTCCACTTTCGGGACATCTGCTGACCTCACCCATCTCAGCCCTTCCTTGCCACCCCGTAACCCTGAAGTAATTACTCCACCCTCCCAGCTTGGAACATTCAGCAGTCTGAGCTCATCTGTAAGTCTGCTGCTGACATAATAATTCACCCCTTGTACTCGCCATCCATCATCCCAATGCTCACTGATTACACTGGCTATAGTCCAAGAACAGGATGATTAGAAAATTATCACTGGTCTTCCAAATCCCGCTCATACGCTGCATTCCCTGTTCTGTAATTCAGAGGGACATGTTCTCCTGCTCTTGGTCTCTCGTAGGTACTTTTGTTTAACTGCACAGCATTGGCATCAGGCTGTGAAATCCTAAACCAGGTTTCACTCCTCCAACATGTCTCATCCAAACATGCACACTGACATCTTGAACCATCCTGTAAACATAACAACCCTCCCAACACCACACACCCATCCCGCATCTCCTAATCTTCAGACCACACCTCCCCTACACACACACCTCATTCTCACTCACTCCCAACCCCTACATGCACACCATCTCCCACACACACTCCATCCCATCCAGAGAACACGTCCCATCCTCACACTCCCCCAGAGCTCACACGTACCGTACATACTACTTGTCACACACACCCCATCCCACACATGTCCATAATCACCTACACACACACCAATCCCCACGCATACCCATTCCCACAAACACACTACCTGCAACCCCCACACACATCTCCTAAACACCATCAAAGAAAAAAGGAATACTTCTTCAAGGTCAGAATATCTTAAAGAGACATCGCAATGAAGCAGTAAAATGGAGACACAAGAGACAGTTCATCTGGGCTGAGAGGGAGATGTGAGATCGTCAGTATAAAGAGGTCTGAGGAGCGGAGGGGACAACAGCTAGCAAGTAGTTGTTCGATCCCCAGATAAAGAAAGGTAGCAACAAGTGATTGCAGTCTCACCTTACAGACCAAGATATGTAGGTCTTGATTGTATTGAATGTTGGGGCAAACTTGAAGGGATAAATGTTTCTCTGGCATTTTATGTCAATATGCAGAGAGCTTGTTTGAACAATGCAATACAGGAGCTGGAAACCATTGGAATATATATTTTCCCATCTGAAATATTATAACCAGAAAGTACATAATTCCATTGAAATTATTTTCCTCTTATTTATCCTTGTTTATGTGCGTACGAGAGAGGACAATCCAAATGTTTATAAACTGAAAGCTATGGATAAACCAGAAAGCTACTCTCTGCTGAAGTCAAGGACTGCAGCTTGCAAATCAGGTGACACTGATCTTTACAAGAAATCGAGATACAACCTCTGTAAACTATCAGGGATTTCAAGAGATGATATCTGTCCACAATTGACTCCTAGAACAGCCGCTTGTGGTGGCAAGGCTTACATACTACAATGAGCTACAAAGCGAATTTGGTCAGTGTCATTGAGAACAGTGCATCACTTCCTGATGAGCTTAACATATTCCCTGTACATTTTGAACAGAAGGGAAACAAAATCTCACCACCCACTCTGAGAGTCTCTCATGCACTTGTACCCTTACTCACTGTTGTAGAAGTCAGATCTGTCTTCCATGGAAAGCATCTGGCCTTGATACTGTCCCAGGCCATGTTCTTAGATTCTATGCAGAATAACTGGAGGGGGTAGTTGCAGGCATTCTTAACCTTTCCTTTCATCAATCTGAGTTTTCCACTAAGAAGACCACTATCATCCTGGTATCCAAAAAAACAAATTAATCTACCTTGATGCTATGGACTGGTGGTTCTGACAATCATGAAGGGCCTTGGCACACATTAACTTCAGACTCCCAGACAACTTTGACCTACTTCAATGCATTTCTTCCAAAACAGGAGGATGGCATCTCCCTCGACCTACACAAATCTCTAAAGTATCTGGATAGAGAATGTAGACACAGCTAACCACATCAGAAAAATCAGCCTCCTGTCCATGGACTCTGTCTACAATTCTCACTGCTTCAGTAAAGTAGACAGCTTCCTCAAAAATCCCACTCAGCCTGAACATACTTTCCTCTCCCCCATCCCATTGGGCAGGAGATACAAAAGCCTGAAAGAATATATTGTACCAGCTGGATGAAGGACAGCTTCTATACTGCTGTTATAATATAGGTTTTAAAAATAAAAGCGGCAGAAACATTTTATGTTTCAGAAAAACTGTAACAAATCATTTATTGTACTCCAAAAACTGAACACAATGTGTGGTAAAAGTCCTTTACGTAATTACGTTATCATGTCAAACCAGTCCCTTAAGGTGAACCCCAACTCACCGTTGGTCATTGTGAGTTATGTACATTTCCACCCATTACATTACCCTACACAGGCCCCCCAGAATTCACTAAAACTGGCATTGTGAGCTTGTCCGAAGATCAGACGAGCTGCTCGGCTCGGGTCCTATGTTTCATGGGTGGAGGAACAGCTGGTGTCTCTGGCTCGTCCAGAGATGCATTGACATACTCATTGCCACATCATGATAGCAGGGGCATGGTAATCAAATCTTCCAAGTATTGGTGGCCTGGATTAAGGTGATCTACCAAAATCTATTCCAGTTTACCCCTCTTGTCTATGATATAAGTGATTTCTCTCCATTGCGAAATGGGGAAGGAGGCCTAAGTGGATGTTGGTGTGCATCATGGCGGATGAAAGTAAGCGAGATGGAATGTGAATCAACAGGACCCCGAGAGTGCTGCACGCCATGATTAGAGGTAGGAATAGGTGCAAAGGAATTGAATTTACTGAGGAGGGTGCAATGCTTTTGAGAGGCCGACTAGGCGGTTGTGGTGTCAGGAGTAAAATCACCTGGTATACCAACTCAGTTCAGTTTTCGTTTATTGTCATTTAGAAATGCATGCATTAAAAAATGATACAACATTCTTCCAGAATGATATCACAAGAAAACACAGGACAAACCAAGACTAAAACTGACAAAACCACATAATTATAACATATAGTTACAACAGTGCAAAGCAATACCATAATTTGATAAAAAGCAGACCATGGGCACGGTAAAAAAAAGTCTCAAAGTCCCGATAGCCTCATCATCTCATGCAGGTGGCAGAAGGGAGAAACTCTCCCTGCCATGAACCTTCAAGCGCCGCCAACTTGCCGATGCAGCACCACTGGAAGCACCCGACCGCAGCGGACTCTGAGTCCGCCCGAAAACTTCGAGCCTCCGACCAGCCTCTCCGACACAGCCTCTCCGAGCACCATCCTCTGCCAAGCGCTTCGACCCTGCCCCGGCCGCCGAGCAACAAGCAAAGCCAAGGACTCGAGGCCTTCTCCTCCGGAGATTCTGGACCACATAGTAGCAGCAACAGCGAAGCAGGCATTTCAGAAGTTTCACCAGATGTTCCTCCGTGTTCTCACATCCGTCTCCATCCAATCAGGATTGTGCACGGCACCCTACTTGACAAATAACAGACATCACCAAAGGAGTGGCCGCTGCGAGTTGTGTCACGCCGCCATCTTCCCACCATCAAAAACAGGCGACTGTTGGAAATGTTTTGAGTCCCAGCAGGACCCATGGAGATAATCATGCCAACACTCATCAGTCAGGGAAGCCCTCAGAGCAGCCTTTAAAGAGCAGTGAAACCACTCACATAGGCCATTGGATTGCAGGTGATAGGGACGTCCTCTGGCCACCTGGTAGTACAGTCCACCATGGTAAGGAGGTGTGTGAAGCTGTGAAGGAGAGGGGGAAATGGGAAGATGTCCAACAATCTCCACAGTGGCATGATGAAACCATCGCTCAGGTACCTCAAAAGATGCCAATGACGCCTGAACATGAGGGTTAATTTTTGTCCACTGGCATTCCACACAGGCGGTAGCACAATCACACTCATCCTTTATAAGGCTAAGCCACGCAAACTTCAGTGCAATTGATTTCTGTGAGGCCTTCTATTAAAGATGCGAGAAGCCTTGTATGAAGTCAAAAATTAGTATGCCTCCAGCTTGCAGGTACTATGGGATGAGGGCAATTGTCTGAGACATCACGCGGAAGAGAAACCTCAGATTCCCCGAACATAATGTTAACCACAGGCCCCTGACTACTGTTCAGTAAGCCTGGACCACTGGGTCAGTAGCTTGGTTGGTTGCCATGCCAACATCGTCAGCCCCTATGTGTATGGCCTCAATGGCTAACCATGAGAGGCAATCAGCCATGGCATTATTTTTCCCCTCAATATGTCATATATTTGTTGTAAATTCTGACATTTAGGCCAGTTGGCGTTCGTTTCTGCCGTGCACACCAAGGGTCTGATATTTTAGCCATCACCTGCATGAAGGGTTTGTGGTCAATGAACGTTGTGAAATGGTGACCCTCTTGCAGAAAATGAAAATTGTTGACAGTCAGATAGAAACAGAGCAACTTGCTGAAGAAGGAAAGTGGCTGCCACACACCTGCAACCAAGTGTTCGTGCACAGCACCCACAGCAGAGTCAGAAGCACCAGTAGTAATGGCTGTGGGTGCACTGGGGAGTAGATGTGCCAGTTGGGTCACGTAGGAAAGTGTCATCAAATGCTCTGGTCATGTCCGCTGACCAGTAAGCACGTGATTAGGGCATGTATTGCCTTTAAGCGCATTATACAGGGGGAGCATAAGTTCAGGAGCTCAAGGAATTCAGTGGTGCTGGAAATTCACCATAGCTAAAAACTCCTATAGGTTTTAGTAGTGTGGGGTGGTGGGAAATCCATAATAGTGGCTACTTGTGATGAGACGAATTTCGCACCTTCTGTGGAGATGCAAAGGCTGAGAAAGTCAATGGTTGACAACTCAAACTGTCATTTAGGGGGTTAATAGTCAACCAGTGTTGGTTTAAGCACTCGAAAAGTGTGTGGCGATGAGATACATTTTTATATTTGGATGCACTGGTGATACATACGTTATCCAGGTAAACAAAAGGAAAACCTAAGTCTTTTAATACAGAGTCCATCAGCTGTCCACAAGTCTGTGTTGCATTTTTCAGTCCAAACAGCTTGCGCAGAAACTGAAAGAT
This sequence comes from Mobula birostris, assembly GCF_030028105.1. NCBI lineage: Eukaryota > Metazoa > Chordata > Chondrichthyes > Myliobatiformes > Myliobatidae > Mobula > Mobula birostris. Next base: position 18,644,915 of record NC_092371.1, on the reverse strand, counting down.
GATAAATAGGGTTAGATATCACAGCTGTTTTGGGAATGTTCTCTGATCACACAGGCACCTGATGGTATCCCCAAACTAGATCGACTTCAGAAAAAAATTAACTTTCCAGCCAAACATGCCAAAAAGTCTTAGATGTGTGGGACTGGGTAATGATCGGGGTGGTGGGCTCGTTAAGGTGTTGGCAATCATCACAAAGGTGGCCACCACCAATGCACGTATGGACCATATGGAGGGGGTGAAGCCCAGGGGCTACTTGACCGGCGTACAATACCAAGTCTTTCCATGTTGGAAACTTGACCTTTATGGTTGCCATCTTTTCTGGATCCAGGCTATGCGCACAGGCATGGGCTGGCTGGCCAATTGTGGAAATGTGATTGTAGTGGAGAATGTGGGCTTGAGGAGGTTTGAGAATTCACCCAGCATTTGAGTGAACTCACGTATTGTAGGGAACTTACTGGGGCAGCAGGGTAACAACATAAAATTCATGACATCCACAAGCCAGCAGTTCTCAAGATCAACTATTCATCCTTGGGCACACAGGAAATCTACACCGAGCAGAGGTCTAGCCACTTTAGTCCTAACAAAGTCCCATGTGTACCATTGCCCACTGAAGCAGAGTGTCACCCATCGTATCCCCTAAGTCTGGATTCTACTACCATTGGCAGCCCGCAGCAAGGTTTCGTCACTCTTTGCCTTCTCGTCCCTTCTCATCATTAGGTGACGTTGGCAGCACACTCACCTGAGTACCCGTGACACACAGGAAGTGTCACACTGAAAGGGTGTCTGTAATGAACAATAGGTGAACCTGGCAGCTAGAACTCATGGTGTTCACAGACCACTGATGCACTAGCACTGTCAAAGCTCCAAAGCGGTCGGTACTTCCTAGCATTTGTACCAAAGAAAGTGTGGTAAAGATACAGGCCTAGCATCATCTGTTTCCCAAGTGCAGGCATCATTATGTTGGGGGCCTTGATGCTTGGGCTTCTGCAGGTAGAGAAAGGAGGAGGAATGATGATAGTATAGACATCAGCCATTTTAGCAAGTTTCCTATAGTCATTCATGGGTGCATTAGTGAGGGCTATGCAAACTTGATCGGGCATTTGCTGCATGGAGTTCTTTAAAAATAAAACAAGGTTGGTGATTTACGAGGAGAGACTACACGTGGTCCATTAAATCCAATGGTTTAGCAGCAGAGAGGTCAGGAAAGGAGAGTAACTCTTTAGCGCTCTCAGACTTCAACAGTCCAAAAGTCTGTAAAAGGTGAGTTTCCACCTATCAGTACTCATTGTGTTCAGGCGGGTATTCTGTTAGATTCAACATTCTCACAGCCATGGAGCTACTGAGCTATGCTACCACATAGACATATTTGGTGCTGTCGGCAGAAATTTCTCACAGCACAAATTGGGCCTCAGCTTTTACAAGCCAAATGATGGCATTTTGTTCCCAAAACTCCAGCAGTTTCAAAGCGACTGCATTCGCTGACATGTTGAATAATTCTGGAATCATCCTAGAGCATTGGGGTCACCATTGTAGGTTCTTGCAAATAAGAGCAGTGGAGGTGTTTTATGTGTAAGAAAGACTGTAACAACTCATTTATTGTACTCAAAAATCTAAACACAAAGCACGGTAAAAGTTCATTATGTATTTACATCATCATGTCAGACCAGCCTCTGACATGGCCGGCTGGTGGCTCAATGGCATCAGCGCCGGACTCTGGAGCGAAGGATCCCGAGTTCGAATCCAAGTCGGGCTACCCCCTGAGCATGCTTTCCATCCGTGCCAGGTTGAGTGTCGAACTAGCCACTCGGCCTCGTAAAAAAAATAAGGTCGAGTCAGGAACGTTCATATCGCGACCCGGTTAATCCGAAAGGAGACCAATCCTGTCATCACACGCCAGACAAGAATGGCTGACTGTCTGGTGCAACACATTAAAAAAAACACTGCCTCTAAAAGTGACTCCCAACTCAATGTCGGTGGCTGTGAATTATGTACGTTTCTACCAATTACATTACTCTACTATAAGACTATTGATTTGAGTATGATAAGCTTTATGCTTGACCTTGACAGTCTACTTCATTATGATTTTGCAGTTACTTTTTTCCAACTAATGAAAAATTCATGAATGGACTGTGAGGCTGTCTGTAAATCTGGTGAGGAGAGATATACCGTCTGTTGAGTAGAGCATTTTTTACCATGAGGAAGTGTTAAATATTGGTGCCACCTTATCAATGAGCTAATGTTTTTATCTCTTTGTTTTCCCTGAATGACTCAGTTACGATCTGAAGTTGGTGTATGTCATCTCATTATAGATCCCCTGCAAGGACTGTTCCTCCTTCCTCTCAGACATTCCAATAGATCCTCCAGTGTTCTGGAGACACAAGGGAGACTGCAGATGTTGGAACTCTGGAGCAACAAAATGAGCACCAGAGACAGCATCTATGGAGGTAAACGAAGAGTTAACATAATGAGTTATATTCATTTACTTAAAGGCACAGTGCAGTAAAGACCCTTCCAGACCAATGAGCAGCATCCCATCTACTTAACACCAGCCTGAGCACAGAACAATATATAATGACCAATTAATTTATTAACCAGTATGTTGTAAAAGATGTAAGAATTCTGCAGGTTGCTCGGGATTGGAAAATGGACATGGACTTGGAAAAAAAGCTTGTGTTTCCCCCAGACATTGTGGCTACAATACTCCGGCCAGACATGGTCCTGTGGTCCACAACAGTCAAGAGAGTACCATGGGATGATGGTGTCGAAGAAGCTTATGAGAGGAAAAAGACCAAGTACTCTGAGCTGGCAACCGAAGCTGCCCAGAATGGCTGGAAGACCAGGATTTTCCCTGTAGAAGTGGGATGCAGGGGATTCGTTGCTACATCTACGGCCAGTCTATTGAAGAAGATGGGGGTGAGGGGTCACTCCCTCCAACAAGCAATCAAGTCCTTGTCAAATGCCGCAGAAGAAAGCAGCAATTAGACTTGGATTAAAAGGAAAGACAACAACTGGGCTGTAAGATGAAGACAGGAGGGTATGGAAGTGGGGGGGTGTATCTGGGTTGCCAGGTAGCACCGTTGAGTCCTCTGGAGACGTCGTGGGCTTATCAACGAAACATCAAAGAAGGAGGGTGCCCACCTGATGACCCTGATGACGTACCTACTCTCCTGGTCACCACTCCAAACCCACTGCCAACATTGAGAGTGTCAACTTACCACAGGGATTGAAACATCAAGTCCTAGTAGCTCTACTAATTGGACTGTGGGAGGAACCTGGAACACCTGGAGGAAACTCACGCCTTCACAGGGAGAACATACGTTTGTATGCCATCCTGACATATGGCACTGGAATTGAACTCCAAACTCAGGAACACCCTGAGCTGTAATAGTGTCTAGCTAATCACTATTATACCATGGAGATGAAGTTGAGAAGCTTCATCCAGACCCAAAGCATCAACTGCCCATTTCCCTCCATAGGAGCTGTCTGACCGGTTGTGTTCCTCCAGTGCTGCTGTGCTTAGATCTTACAGCTTTTCTTTGATTTCACAAGAATCTGCAGAGCATCATCACAAATACAACCCTTCCCATTATCAAGGACACTTCAAGAAGGCAGCACTCATCATCATTAGGGGTCATACTATATTTGACATGCCCTTTTCTTGTCACTAACATTAGGAAGGAGGTGCAGATGCCTAAAGGCCCACACTCATTAATTTAGGAGCAGCTTCTTCCCCTCCACCATCAGATTTCTGAATGGTCCTATGAACCCATGAACACTACCTCATTAGTCGAATCTATTTACAGTATTTTATAATTTATAGTCACTTCTATGCCTTATAGTCACTGCTGCTTCAAAATGCAAATTTCACGTCATATAACAGACCTCATTCTGATTCTGATTATACGTTCCTACACCTTGGAAACTGCATCTTTGTTAAATCAATGGGAGTAGTTCGTTCTGCCACCCCATCAATCTCACAGAGTAAAGTGAAGCCTGCTGTACCCCTTCCTCGTGGTTCATGAATCATTACTGTTCCTTCTTCTGCCTCACACTGGGGTCAATCTTTGCTCTAGGATTGCAGGCTACTGTTCTTCTAAATAACTTCATGAGTGGTCCTCTGTTCCTGTCTTCTCTGTAACAGGGTTATTCCCCAGGCAGTGACACTGCATTCCAAAACACTATCAAACACTAAAAGATCAAGCCAATGTTTTTTGGGATGGCAAAGGGACAAAACCAGGGTACTGTGATAACTTGCATTACCCCAGCCCTGGACAGAAGGTTGGTGCATTTCACCCTCAGCTGGGGAACTGCACTGGGGAGAGTGGTGTAGTCTAGGGATTTATCCTGGACTCCAATTCCTAAGTAGATTCCCCAAACACAGATTTGAATCTTGAGACAGAAGACACCGCAAATGCTGGAATGTGGAACAACAAACAAAATGCTGAGAAACTCAGCAGGTCAGGCAGCATCTGTATAGAGAAATGGACAGTTGATGTTTCAGGCTGAAACACTTTGTCTGGACTGAAAGACAGAGGAGAGATAGCTACCATAAAAAAGTGGGGGGGAAGGGTGGTGTAACAGCTGACAGGTGATACACAGATGATGGGGTACATGCTGACAGAGATCAGGGTGATGGGGATCATGGTGATTTTGACAAGGTCTTGCATGGTAAACTGGTCTAGAAGGTTAGATCACATAAAATGTGTGCCCAGGTTAGATCACATGAAATGTGTGCCCAGGGACCTGAGTTTTTTGGGCACAGAGCTCGAAAAAAGGGACGTAACAAACTTTTAATACCATAAATCAGCAAGTTGTTTAGCTATGCCTCCCCTCTCACAGTGAAATGGGGAAATCTTTTTCCCTTATTAGGGAGAGAGAGAGAACCTGTGGTATGTTTTGAATTACCGGGTGAACGAGTAGTTTTGGGTACTGCAAGTCTGTGTTTTTATCAATGCTTTGCTGCACATTTGAGTGCTCGGTGGCGGGCGCCAACGCTTTCTTGCTGGTGGGGGAGGGGGCTCATTGCTCTGCTGCTGCTTATGCGTGGGAGGGAGGAGTTGGGGAGGGGCTTTGGGGTTCTCACATTTAACTGTCATTCATTCTTTGGGGCACTCTATTTTCATGGATGTTTGCAAAGAAAAAGAATTTCAGGATGTATATTGTATACATTTCTCTGACATTAAATGTCAACTAATTAATTGGATACAAATTTGGGAGAAGGCAGTGTGGTGGTGGATGTTTTCGTTTGGAATTGGAAATAATGAGTTAGTGGTTTTTCTGCAGGGATTGGTGCTGTATCCACTGTTTCTTCATACATAATAAAGATTTGGATGAGAATGTAGCTGATATGCTTAGTGTGTTTGCAAATTACATCACAATTAGTGGTGTAATGAAGTAGATCGAATAAAGTTACAGTCTGATCTTAGATCAGCGGGGAAATGGGCAAAAGAGTGGCATGTGAAACGTAACTCAGACAAGTGTGAAGATAGAACATAGAACATTGAAATCTACAGCACATTACAGGCTCTTCAGCCCACAATATTGTGCCAATCATGTGCCAATCAATTACTCTAGAAACTGTCAAGAATTTCCCTGGCGCATAGCCCTCTATTTTTCTAAGCTTCATGTACCTATCTAAGAGGCTCTTAAAAGACCCTATTGTATCCGCTTCCATCGCTGCTGCCAGCAGTACATCCCACGCACCCACCACTCTCTGTGTGAAAAACTTAGCCCTGTCATCCCCTCGGTACCTATTTCCAAGCACCTTAAAACTATGACCCTTCGTGTTAGCAATTTCAGCCCTGAGAAAAAGCCTGTGTCTATCCATACGATCAATGCTCTTCATCATTTTATGCACCCCTATCAGGTCACCACTCATCTAGGCCCTGATGCATTTGGGGAGTTAAACCAGAACAGGGAGACCTAGGAGTACAGGTACATTTCCCTGAAAGTGATGTTACTGAAAGACAAAGTGTAGTCTTTCTACACTTTTTGGGCCCATTGCAGAAAATAAGGACAAGCTGGGTGAACAATGTGGCTAGCACAGACTGGTTGGGGCAAAGAGTCTGTATTCATGCTGTATGGGTCTATGCTTCTGTTCAGTACAGGGTCGGTATGTCATTTTACAGACATTTGGAACAACGGTTGGACCTCACTTAGAATATTGGATGCAGTTCTGTGCATCATCTTATAGAAAGGATGTCACTTTACTAGATAGAGTGCAGAAAAGATTCACAAGGGTGTTACTGGGGAATGGACAGCCTGAATTATCAGGAGAGGCTGGATAGTTTGCAAATGTTTTCTCTGGAGCTTAAGTGACTGAAGGGTGACCTTACAGAGGTTTATAAAATCATGAGGGGACTAGTCACAGTCTTCTTCCCAATGTAGAGGAGTCATAAGCTAAAGGATTTATGGTAAGAGAAGAAAATGTAAAAGGAACCTGAGGAGTACATTGTTCTTAGAGAGGGTGGGGGGTATTGTTACAACCACTGACTCTGCCATGGCCTGACGGCCTGAGAACAGATTCGGCAATCATGCTTGAGAGTATGCATGTTCCAGCCAATCAGTGTTTCATTTTGGTTGTACTTAACTCTCTTTCTCTCATTCCGGTCACGTCAAGACTTGACCAAAAGCAAAGCCATGTATGCACTCCCTGCTACCTTCATCCTTTTTCTGGGAAAGAAGACTACCATTTAGAGTGACGTTGTAAAGGAGCTGTTTTCATTTAGTGTTAAGTTACTGCTTCCTAGCTGCAATGTGTTAGTTTTCAGTTTGAGAGATTTAGTGAACAGCCCTGTTGACCTGGCATTTATTGTTTTTCCTTTAAGTCTGACAGTTTTTATTAAAAGTCAGCCAACTGTTCATCCCTTTCGGTGTCTGTCCTGCTGCTCTTGGGATATTACTGCACACTTGTGTCATCAAGTCTTGACCACAACATGGACTCAGCAGATAGAGAACAGCTAACCTTGGCGCTGACTTTCGCTGCCCAGATAGGAGGGAGGCTAAAGACACTAGAGGCTGGTTTGGCTGGTGTGGCCGTGCAGTGTGACAACTATTCGCAGAGCAGCAAGCCCCATCCAAACAGAAGTTCGTTTGCCAGATGCAGGGGAAGTGAAAGGCAACAGGGTCTAGTTGGCTGCAATGGTTTGTGCAGTGCGTCAATTGCTTTCAGAGTGGCAAGCCCAGTCCGAAGAGGAAGAACGGGTGTCAAGACTCGCAGTGAGGGTTCAGAAACTCACCACAGACAGGCAGAATGAGGTGGCAGCTATTACTGCTCTCATTGCCACAATTCTGAAGCAGCATCATTCAGCCAGGGAAGTCCCACTACCAGCATCTCCTATATCTTTCTCTGTAACAGTCTCATCAACCTTAGCCACTAATGTCCCTATTCCCTTCGCAGTTTCTACATCAGAGCCTCCACCAGGCAGATACTCTGGTGACCCCGACAGCCGCAGTTGTGCCCAGAGCAAGATATCATGCCAGTGCCCTGCGGGTCTACTGTGCGCACTGCTGTGCCTCACCACACCTGGTCCGACCTCTTGATGGATTTCATCTCTACTCTGCCCCTGTCTGATGGAAACACTACCATTCTGGTGGTTGTGGACCAGTTCTCCAAGGCTACGCACTTCATTGTTCTCCTTAAGCTCCTGTTGTCTCATGAGACTGCCACACTCACAGTTCAGCCTATGTTCAGACAGCACAGCTTCCCTCAGGACATAGTGTCTGATCGAGGTCCACAGTTCATAACTCATTTTGGAAGGCTTTCTGTTCCCTTCTGGGAGCCACGGCCAGCCTCTCATCTGGTTTCCACCCCCAATCTGACATCCAGACAAAAAGAGTGAATCAGGAGCCGGAGCCAACTCCGCGCTTCTTTATCTCTTCCGACCCCACGTCCTGGAGCTCCCAATTGATTGGGGAAGATACTGCCCATAATAATCTCCAGTTGTCCTCCACTGATACGTTCCCCTTTGAATATCAGAAGGCATTCCAGCCACTGCTCTTCCCTGACCGAGTGACTGATGTGGGAGTACTCGCTGTTGAACGGCTGCTCCAAAACTACAAGTGCACATGGAGGTGAGCCAGAGCTTCTCCACTGTGAGCTCAGAAACAACTTACTCGGGAAGCTGATTGACTCCGCCAACAGGTCAGGCCTCTCAAGCCAGAGAAGAAGGCCTCTAGGAATCTTTGCTTAAAATTCGAGAGCTGCAAGTTGGCCCGACACTATGTTAGACCGTTTGTAGTGGACCAGTGTTCCATGTCTCCCAGCTTAAACCGATGACTACCTCTCCCTTGCTCCAGTCACCTTCCCTCCCCCTCCTCCCTGCTTGGTGGATGGGTTCCTGGTCTACTGTACATGGCGCTTCCTGCCATCTCGCCAGGAATGGCGCAGGCTCCAATATCTTGTGATTAGGAGGGGTATGGCCCTGAGCAATGTTCTTGGGTTCCAGCTCATAACATCCTGAACATACCTCTCATCTGGCACAGGTCTCTGGCACCTCAAGAGATGTGCTTAGGGAGGAGAGCCCTGCCACAACCATGGATTCTGCGTGTCCTTGCCGGCAGGCTGAGAAATGTATTTGGCAATCCTGCTTGTGAGGACGCACATTCCAGTCAATCAGTGTTTCATTGTTAAGGTATTTAACTCCCTTCCTCTTGTTCCAGTCTTGTTGAAATTCAACTAAAAGCACAGCACCTTCTACGCTCCTTATTTACCTTCATCCTTATTCCATGCAGGAAGGCTGCTGTTCAGATTGACTCTGTAAAGGACTGGTATTCATTAGTCACAGTGTCAATGTTTGAGAGTTTTAGTTAATGGCTCTGTTGGCCTAGCATTCATTGTTTTTCCTTTCATTCGGTGGGTGCCACGTGGCGTAGCGGTTAGCGTGACATTATCACAGCACGGGGTGTCAAACGATGGAGTTTATTTCTGACGTCATTTGTAAGGAGCCTGTATGTCCTCCCCGTGGATTGTGTAGGTTTTCTCCAGGTGCTCTGGTTTCCTCCCACAGTCCAACAATGCACCAGTTAGCATGTTAATTGGTTATTGTAAATTGCCCAGCTTTAGGCTTGAGTTAAATCAGGGATTGCTGGGCTTGAAGGGTCTATTTCGCATTGTACCTCAATAAATTCTTTAAAAAATTGGCACAGTTCTTATTAAAACTCAGTGAACTGTTCACCCATTTCTGTGTCTCACCCTCTGCACTTGGGCCATATCTCCACAACTGTGTCAAATATGTGGAACGAACTGCTGGCGGATAGAGTTACAATGTTTAAAAATACATTCAGAAGGGTACAGGGACAGGAAAGTTCAGAGTAATATGGGTCAGAAGCAGGTAAATGAGACATACTCAAGTAGGGATCTTGGTCAGCATGGACAAGAAGGTCTGAAGGGTCTGCTTTCATGCTTCATGACTTTTTAACTCTTTATAACTGTAACTAGCTGTATGTGTATTACTGGGACTACATTACTTTGTAGTGGAAGTTGTCAATATGCCAATATCCAGAAATTGACTAGACATGCTTTCAGAGAATCAAAGGCTCTATAAACTTAAGGTTCGTCCATTGTCACCGATGAAGACCTCGACATCATTACTACTTTTTACGAGGTCGAGTTGCTAGCTCGACACTCAAGCCAGCGCGAAGGGAAAGCGTGCCCAGGAGCAGCTCGACTGGATTCGAACTTGGGAACCTTCGCTCCCGGAGTCTGGCGCTGATGTCACTGCGCCACCAGCTGGCTCGATGGTATCGAGACTAGCGCTTGATTTGGATTTAAGTGAGGGAGAGTTGTGCAGCGTCAGCCTCACTCTCTCTTCCCAGTTCCCATTTGGATCCAGTGGCGAGACAAGAGTCGAGATGGCTGGAGATGTGACTACGCGCAGTGGATGACCAAGATGTCTTCTGTGTCTTGTCCTGCTCTATACATTCCACGACGCTTGCAGAGACCGCTTTCTTGACCGTTGGGCCTTCCATTGATCTCATCCACTCAATCCGCCGGAGTCTGTCTTCACATGCTGGGATAGGCAACTCCCTATCTCACCGAGGGTTTGAGACCTGTCGGCTACCCTCACCTGGTTTAGCCGGCTTGTCGAAGCCATTGCCCGGGGTGTGGCCGCTGTCACATGCAAACAGCTACGGGGAGCCACAGATGAGAGCTGAGTGCCAGGTGGGGACCAAAGGTGGACTAACCGCCCTGAGAAGGACGCGACGTATTCCCCCACCAGAGGTGCTACCCCTCCCTGATGCCCCATACACCCCTCTATAAACATACAAAACTGTGGGAAGAGGCAGGGACAGCTGAAATGCTGAGAGTACCTATGCCTTTTCTTCTCTAACCTCTTGTGGTTTTGTTGATCCAGAAATCTATGAAATTCATGATAAATAATACAAATGTTTCCAAATGTTTGCTTTCTGGAAGCAAAATGTTAACAGTGTGGGGCTGTTGAGTTAAAAACCATTAAAATAACATCTAAACAAACAAGAAGCTGCCACAATTGAAACACTGAAGGTCAAATATGTTTCATGTCACCATGTAATGGGTTTGTTTTAATAAGGGAAACTAATCCTGGGAAATCTAATAGTCTGTATTTTCACTCCAGAAATGGAACTCCACCGTAAAAATGAGAATCCAAATCCAATTTATTATCACTAATTTAGATTATGTGAAATTTGCTGTTGTGTGGCTGCACTGCAGATCAAAGGCATAAATTGGCTATAAATTACAAAAATAAATAAATGATACAAAAAGAAATAATGAGGTATGTTTGTTGACCATTCAGAAATCAGATGGTGAGGGGAAAAATCTGCTTCGGAACAGCTGAATATGGGTCTGCAGACTCCTGTGCCTCCTCCCCGACTGTAGGGACAAGAAGAGTAGATGTCCTGGCTGGTGAGGGTCTTTAGAGATGGATGCCGTCTTTTTGAGACACTACCTATTGAAGGTGTCCTTGATGGTAGGAAGGCTTGTACCCATGACAGAGGTGACTGAGTCTGAAATTCTCTGTAAACTCCTCCCATCCCGTGCATTGGAGCCACTATACCACCATTAATTGCATTTAAACTTTTTTTAGCCACGTCAAAAAAAAAATTGAAATTTTGAAATTACATTTGACCTTTTGAAACGCAATCCAAACCTATGACATTGTAATACATTAAAAGCCTGTTGAAGAGTTGATACTAATACTTGAAGGCAAAAAACTGGTAGTCTACACAAAAATCCTGTTTGATCATGTCTTTTGACTTGGAGGTGATGCTGTCTAGAAGGTCCCTTGGAAGCCAAGAATGAGGCCCAATCAAGGATCAAGGAACAGCTTTAGGTGTTGAATACATTGACATGAATTAGGAATTTGCTGTAATGTATCTGTGCAACATGAAATAGAAAATAACAGCATTCAACAATGATAAGAATGAAGACTTATATGAAAATAAAGTTAGAGATTAAAGTACAGATATGTGATAAATGTTCACATTATAAACACAAGAAATTCTGCAGATGGTTTAAGTCCAAAGCAACACACATACAATGCTGGAGAACAAAAGTTTGGGGGGGAGGGGAAGGAGGTATGTTTGAAGGTGATGAGTAAAGCCAGGTGATAGGAAAGGTAAAGGGCTTAAGAGGAAGGAATCTGATAAGAGAAGAATGGACCATAGGAGAAAGAGCAGGAGGAGGGGCCTCAGGGGAAGGTGATATGAGGTGAGAAGAGGTAAGAGGCCAGAAGAAGAGGGGAGGGGAGGGAGGAAGGAAGCAAAAATCAATATTTATACCTTAGTTTGGAGGCTTCCCAGACAGAATATGAGGTGTTGCTCCTTTACCCCAAGGATGGCCTCGTCATGGCGCAAGAGAAAGCCCTAGACCAACATATCAGAACAGAAATGGGAATTGGAGTTAAAATGTTTTATTGTCAGGAAGTCCCACTTTTGGTGGATGGAGAGGAGGTGCTCAATGAATTGGTCCTTTATTTTACAATGGAGCTCGCCAGTGTAGAGGAAACCATATCGGGAGACCGGACACAATAGACACATTCGCAGGTGAAGTGTTTCCTCATCTGGAAGGACGGTTTGGGCCCTTGAATGGAGGTGGGGGAGGATGTAACTAGGCAGGTGTAGCTTTGGCTGCTTGCAGGGATAAGTGCCAGTAGGGAGATTAGTGGGGAGGGATGAATGAAAAAGGGATTCACGGAGGGAGTGATCCTTGTGGAAAGCAGAGAGGGAAGGGAGGTAAAGGTATGTTTGGTCATGTTTACAGTGCAATGCAGTGACTGACGTAATAGATAGAGAGGAGTAGGGTGGCTAACTAGAATGGTTGATCGGATTAACTACCTTCAGGAAGAAACTTTTAAGATGGGGTACAGATTTTGTTTCAATAGCCTTATGGCGTTTTCCGAAAGTGAGCTTTTGGAAAATGCTGTTTGTTACGTGGGGAGTATCCACAATGATTTTCCTTCCAGCTTCTTTTTCCTGGACACATCTTGTGGTTACATCCGTCTTAAAGGATGTTCATCATAGATCAGGTCAGACAGGGTCAGCCTGTTAAAGCCTGGTAAGTATCACTGCAACAAGAGAGAAGGGGCATGTCAAGAGAAAAGACAAGGAAACCAAGAGTGAGGGAGGAAGCAAACTAGAGGGAGGGTTTTTTTTGATAACAGCTGTCTGCAAAACAACAAAGGGCAGTCCTGACTTATGGTGCTATGACATCTCAGACTTATAGATAAAGAATCTACAGACGTACAGGACCAGCTATACTGCAAATTACTGAAAATCTACACAAACTTCACAAGCAAGTGATTATAAAAACAAAGAAGCAAGCATAAAGAAAGTTCAAGTGCAAGAAAAATAACCAATTAAAAAAGCAATTTAGACCCAAATCCTACTGTGCCAAAAGAAGAGAAATGCAAAACTTATTTCAGAAATGAAGCTAAAATTATAATTTCTAATGGCTCATGGGGTCTCCTTAAAAGTGACCTGTGTCATTAAAGGTACTGCAGTCATGGAAGGGTGATCCAGTCAATTAACACAAGCTGTGTTTCATTAGTTTATTTGTTGTTTGACTCCAAAGGTCATCTTGAGTTTTCAGGTTTATGTTAACAGCATAGAGAGGTAGCGAGAAAAGGTATGGTATTGTCAGCTATCACTTTAAAAATAACTTATCTATCAAGCTCAAGATATCAAGGAAGTCAGTTCTATTAGTAATTCCTTTTACACGTTCAGAAGGTGGTGGAGGAAGTCGTCAGCCTGAGATGACTGAGTTAGATTGATTCTTTTTATAAATGGTAGAATCACTATCATTTGTTACAATTAAAGACGTTTTGTCAATCCAATATCTCAAAGAACAAAAATATTAACTCATTTATGTTGTGGTCACATTATGACAAGATCTGCACATCTTTCTCTCACAGAACTATCTAACTGTCAGAACTAATAGCCAGATATCTTATCTGTCTGTCTCTTTGTTGTATTCAATGCACTTAATACTTATCTATCTGTCATGTATGTCCAGCATTCTGCTTCGTAGCTATTCACAACTATATTGAAAGAAATCTTCATGCGCTGAAAGCTACCAGTCACACCTTTTAATCCAACCAGTATCAAGGAGGGACAAGGAGGGAGATTGACAGTCAAAAAGCTGCAGATATTAGAAATGTGAAATAAAAAATAAACTATGTTGGAAACTCTCTGCAGACTAGGCAAATGGATAACTGGTTTATTATTGTCATGTGTGCAGGGGCATAGCAAAAACATTGTTTCACATACAGTTGAAGTCAGAAGTTTACATACACCTTAGACAAAAACTCAGTTTTTCACAATTCCTGACATTTAATCCTAGAAAACATATCCTGTCTAAGGTCAGTTAGGATCACTACTTTATTCTAAGAATGTGAAATGTCAGAATAATAGTAGAGAGAATGATTTATTTCAGATTTTATTTCTTTCATCACTCTCCCAGTGGGTCAGAAGTTTACATACACTTTGTTCGTATTTGGTAGCATTGCCTTTAAATTGTTTAACTTGTGTCAAACATTTTGGGTAGCCTTCCACAAGCTTCTCACAGTAAGTTTCTGGAATTTTGTTCCATTCCTCCAGACAGAACTGGTGAAACTGAGTCAGGTTTGTAGGCCTCCTTGCTTGCACAAGCTTTTTCAGTTTTGCTCATCAATTATCTATCGGATTGAGGTCAGGGCTTTGTGATGGCCACTCCAATACCTTGACATTTTTGTCCTTAAGCAATTTTGCCACAACTTTGGAGGCATGCGTGGGGTCATTGTCCATTTGGAAGACCCATTTGCGACTGAGCTTGAACTTCCTGGCTGATGTCTTTAGATGTTGCTTCAGTATATCCACATAATTTTCCTTCCTCATGATGCCATCTATTTTGTGAAGTGCACCAGTCCCTCCTACAGCAAAGCACCCCCACAACGTGATGCTGCCATCCCCATGCTTCACGATTGGGATGGTGTTCTTCGGCTTGCAAGCCTCACCCTTTTTCCTCCAACATAACAACGGTCATTATGGCCAAGCAGTTCAATTTTTGTTTCATCAGACCAGAGGACATTTCTCCAAAAAGTAAGATCTTTGTCCCCATTTGCACTTGCAAACTGTAGTCTGGCTTTTTTATGGCGGTTTTGGAGCAGTGGCTTCTTCCTTTCAGGTTATGTCGATATAGGACTCGTTTTACTGTGGATATAGATACTTGTCTACCTGTTTCCTCCAGCATCTTCACAAGGTCCTTTGCTGTTGTTCTGGGATTGATTTGCACTTTTCGCGCCAAAGTACATTCATCTCTAGGAGACAGAATGCGTCTCCTTCCTGAGCGGTATGACGGCTGCGTGGTCCCATGGTGTTTATACTTGCGTACTATTGTTTGTACAGATGAATGTGGTACCTTCAGGCATTTGGAAATTTCTCCCAAGGATGAACCAGACTTGACATCATTTTCTGACCTCAATCTGATAGAAAATTAGTGGGCAGAACTGAAAAAGTGTGTGCGTGCGTGCAAGGAGGCCTACAAACCTGACTCAGTTACACCAGTTCTGTCTGGAGGAATGGAACAAAATTCCAGCAACTTACTGTGAGAAGATTGTGGAAGGCTACCCAAAACATTTGACCCAAGTTAAACAATTTAAAGACAATGCTACCAAATACTAACAAAGTGCATATAAACTTCTGACCCACTGGGAAAGTGATGAAAGAAATAAAAACTGAAATAAATCATTCTCTCTACTATTATTCTGACATTTCACATTCTTAAAATAAAGCAGTGATCCTACTGACCTAAGACAGGGAATATTTTCTAGGAATAAATGTCAGGAATTGTGAAAAACTAAGTTTAAATGTATTTGGCTAAGGTGTATATAAACTTCTGACTTCAACTGTACCATCTATACAGATCATTTCACCACGTCAGTATTTTGTGGTATTAAAAAGGAAAAAAACAATAACAGAATGGAAACTTAGCAACTGGGATATCTTTGGAATGTGGGAGGAAACTGGAGCACTTGGAGGAAATTCACATGGTCACGGGGAGGATGTAGAGTTTGAGAAAGTACAGTGCAGGTGGACAATAAGGTACCTGGCCTTGGTGAGGTAGAGTATGAGGTCAAAAGTTCACCTAGAGGTCCATTCAGTGGCCTGGTGGTACACGCTTGAGCCTTGTGGTACATGCTTTTGGAGTTTTATGTCTTGATTTATGTATCTATCAATCTATCTATCTATCTATTGATTGATTGATTGAGATACAGCACAGAATAGGCCTTTGAGCCTCCTGACCCAACAACCCCTGATTTAACTCTAGTCTAATCACAGGACACTTTACAATGAGCTATTAACCTACTAGTTGGTACGCCTTTGGAATATGGGAGGAAACCGGAGCACCTGGAGGAGACCCACGTGGTGACAGTGAGGACGTACAAACTCCTTACAGACAGCAGCAGGTCTTCTGCCTGACAGGAAGGAGGACAAGGAAGAATGCTCGGGGAGGGTACGCTCTTTGATTGTTTTGGCTAGAAGAGGAAATTGGGAATTTTTAGAGCAGAGTAGGGCAGAGAACAGGAAAGATTGTTGTCACCCTGTTCTCTACAACATGACTTACTGTCTTTACTCAATGCCCCGAATGATGAAGGTAAACGTGCCATATCTCTTCCTTACCACCCTATCCATTTACATTGCCACTTTCAGGGACTTGCACCCTAAGATCATTCTGTACATCAATGCTCCTGAACATCCTGTCATTGACTGCAATTTTTCCTTTACTTTCTGACCTCCCAAAGTAAAACACTTCACAATTATCCAGATTAAACCTCATCTACCATTTCTCTGCTCCTATTTCCATGTAATACAGATGCACATGTACCACCTACATGAACCATCTTTCTGGCTCTACAGATGCTGCTTAATCTACTGAGCATTCGTAGTATTCTCTGTTCTTATTTCATGTTCTGGCCAATCTGCTTGTCTATTGTGTTAGACATCATGATTTAGAGGATGAACTGCATCGAATCACATAAACATAGATTAACTAAAATGAGTCTTTAGGAAATAAAACCTGTACACAATTTAACTTGCAACTGATGCTTTGTGACTAATGAAGTCAATCAGTGAAGTTTGTACTCATAGACTTCTGGAATAGACAGTAGTATTGAATATTCATATGGATTTTGCTAGCTGGGATGTTCTACCATGGCGAATATGTAATTCTTTTAATTTACTGACTATATTCCAAATGATAATGTTAATTAAATGACTGTAGCAATTAAAACGGTATTTGATCATTTATTGTTTTCTGTGTTGAAGAAGGATAAAGCTTTGGGTAAGGGGAGTGAGATTCTCCTGCATCCTCATGGACTCTATCTCTCCTGAAGGCTTGCTGTGAGTAAAGACTTCCATATTCCCTGTTCCACGTGGTTCAGTTTTAATCAGTCACAACATATCGTTGATTCATAATGATTAGATTAACCTTATTTGTCACGTGTACATCAAAATATCGAAGCATACAGTGAAGTACGGCGTTTTGCATCAATGGCCAACACAGTTTGAGGACGTGCTGGGGTGAGCCCACAAGTGTCGCCATGCTTACAGTACCAACAGAGCAAACCCACAATTTTCTAATCCTTAAAAACCTGGAGGTCCTTGGAATATGTGAGGAACCGGAGCACCAAGACAAACTCCACACAGACAAGAGGCAAGGGGGAAACATACAATCATCTTAGAGAGAGTTGGGGGGGCGGGGAGAACTGGTGCTGTGAAGCATTTAACTAGCTATTGTACTTGCACTCATTCAAGTGCTTAAAATAAAGGGCAATGCAATGTACATTGTAAATGAGGAATGATCCATTTGAGTAATTATCTGACCATACAGTGTTCTCATCAGCAATTAGCATTCATTTCACATTTTGATTTTTAATTACACCTGTGCATGCAAACATAAATTTCTCTGGCATTCAGATTGTGTACATCATTTTTATATTAGGAGTTCTAAGGTAAATTCAGACTAATCAAATTATACAGTTTCTATTTGAGCAAATCATGAGATATTTTATTCTGTTGGCAAGTTCTTCCATTATGTTGGAGGTTAAAATATCTGCCTGAATAACCTGAGGATAATAAACGTAAATATGCACAAGTGAGTTACTTCTACAACAAATAATTAAACAACGCAGGGAGTAAGTTAAGTAGTTTTATGTTTGGAACAGAAAGACTAGGTTAAAACAAAGTAGAAGTACTTGTATTTGATATTCTGAAATTTTCACGGAAGATTACAATGTAATTAGTTTTCAGATGATCAACCAGCTGATCTGTTAATTAACCAACTAATTACTACATTGCATGTGACTGCAGATCTAGGTTGTGAGCTAATTCAGGGTGAGTTAAGGTCATGCCACTGCTTGGCAGCAACTGATACATTAATTGGCTTCTACATGTGAGTGCTCTTTTCCCCTACATTTTCTATGATGTTCGACAGACATTAAATTAGTCTAGTGGAACAGTGAATCCAGTTTACATACATCTTTTTCATTTATGTCTTACGTGAAACAAACCAAGCTACCTCAGAGATTAAGGGGACTATTGGTAAGGATGTCAAAAGCTTGGTCATAGAGGCAGATATTAAAGAGGGAATTAAAGGAAGAGAGGGAGAAGAGGTGGTTGAATTCAGGGAAGGAATTCCACTGGAGACACAGAGAATCTGAAGGACTCTGTATATGAGGCAGGTGGAGGTCTTGACCCAAAACATTGAACGCTCGTTTCGCTCCATAGATTCTACCTTATCCTTCAGCAATCTGTGTGTTGCCAAGGAATTCCACTGCATGATCATCAACTTTGGACCATAATAAGGAATGCAGATGAAGCTGTATTCAGAGAAAGTTTGCTGTTGGAAGGGAAGAGCAATACAATTCCTTGGGTTTGTTGTGCATCTTTTGTCATC
Source organism: Mobula birostris (assembly GCF_030028105.1). Taxonomy (NCBI): domain Eukaryota; kingdom Metazoa; phylum Chordata; class Chondrichthyes; order Myliobatiformes; family Myliobatidae; genus Mobula; species Mobula birostris. Next base: position 18,626,503 of record NC_092371.1, on the reverse strand, counting down.
TTCTTCATGAGTGGCCACTTGCACTTCCTTCACGCTTTGCACTCTTCTGCATCAGGAACCTAAGCAGTTTAAGGTAAGTTTGGCTTGTTGTTTTGATGTGGCCTCTTCTTGTCACCATCAGTGGTCTATTTGGTGCATAATTTGGGGTCACTTTTCTTTTTGGTGCTGTTGTGGTGTTAAGTCCACACCTGAGACAGGTAATGAAGTCTCGGCAGGAAGATTTCCAGTTAAAGGATCTTCTTGGTGCCATCAGGTGTTGGTTGTTGTTGGCTGATGTTGATGCAGCATGGAGAACATCTTTAAAAGGTAATGTCTTAGAATGACAGATCTAATATTGAGGACCCACATCATTCAGGACATACCTCTTCTCATTGCTACTGTTCAGCAGGAGGTATATGAGCATGAAGACACACACTCAGAAATTTAGAAACAGCTTCTTCCCCTCAGCCATCAGGTTTGTGAATGAACAATGAATACACGTGCACCTCTATCTTTGTTCTCTTTTTGCACTTCTTATTTAATGATATATAACTAGATCTATATAGTAACTGGATATCTAGGGATTTACCCCTTAGTAATAATGATCAGTTAGGCACAGAGAGAATCTGTGTTTATTGACAAGTGCCTTTGTTGTCTCAATTGAAGTACATGTGAGTTTACAGAACCGAATACCTGTGTGCACACCTGCTAAGTTTTGCTGACACTCCATTAACAGTCAAAGAATTGAAAAGTTAATTCCTGGGAAAGGTGTCTCTGCTGACCACGTATTCCTCGTGGTCCTGATTTAATCCCCACATGTCCGCGGGGTACTACACATCTGCAAAGATTGGTCTCTGAAGAGGTGTTGCTGCTTTGCATTCAAGGCCTCTGCTTTTATACACTTTGCTTAGCCGTTCAAATGTTACGTTTCCACCTTGTTGGCGCAAGGTTACCTGACTGACCGATGTCACCTCTTTATTGACTCTGGTCCAAGCCAGCCATCTATTTATCGCTCTTTTTCCACAAATGACAACTGGTAATTGATGGCTTTTGTTCTAAATCAGTTATCAACCCGGTAATCAGCTCAAATCATCCAGGGCAGACCGCACCATTCACAAACCTATGTGTTTTATCGTACCAAAGAAAACCTCTTAAATAACTTTTATTGGAAAGTGATCTCTCGTCCAGCAGATTTCCTGGAACATCATTGTCTCTACTTTAAAGCACTGATTCAGCCAAGTAAACTAGTTCACAAAATGGAGGATGTTGAGTAGCTCCACAAATTTGCAACTTCCCTTCCTTTGACCTCATGGCTAGAACAAAGACAATTGGTTTGTCTACTCCCACTGTAATTTTTCATTTGAATTCACTGATTTGTGGATTCCAGTTTATTTCTGGTCAGCATATCTATGTCTTCTTGCAAGTTATAGTTCTTTTAAAATTAAGTATTGCAACGTACTGCTGCCGCAAAACAGCAAATTTTCACAATGTATGTCAGGGATAATAAAACTAATTCTGATTCAAGTCTGATGATACTTGGCTTAATGCTTGGTTTGTCTTTGAATCTCTGAACTTCCCTTCTCTGTGTATTCTTTTATTAACAGTGGTAATGTCCTGAAGTACTCACAGAAGTTTGAACATAGAACATAGAACAGTACAGCACAGTACAGGCCCTTTGGCCCACAATGTTGTGCCGACCCTCAAACCCTGCCTCCCATATAAGGCCCCACCTTAGATTCCTCCATATACCTGTCTAGTAGTCTCTTAAACTTCACTAGTGTATCTGCCTCCACCACTGACTCAGGCAGCGCATTCCATGCACCAACCACTCTCTGAGTGAAAAACCTTCCTCTAATATCCCCCTTGAACTTCCCACCCCTTACCTTAAAGCCATGTCCTCTTGTATTGAGCAGTGGTGCCCTGGGGAAGAGGCACTGGCTATCCACTCTATCTATTCCTCTTATTATCTTGTACACCTTTATCATGTCTCCTCTCATTCTCCTTCTCTCCAAAGAGTAAAGCTCTAGCTCCCTTAATCTCTGATCTTAATGCATACTTTCTAAACCAGGCAGCATCCTGGTAAATCTCCTCTGTACCCTTTCCAATGCTTCCACATCCTTCCTATAGTGAGGTGACCAGAACTGGACACAGTACTCCAAGTGTGGCCTAACCAGAGTTTTATAGATTTGCATCATTACATCGCAACTCTTAAACTCTATCCCTCGACTTATGAAAGCTAACACCCCATAAGCTTTCTTAACTACCCTATCCACCTGTGAGGCAACTTTCAGGGATTTGTGGACATGTACCCCGAGATCCTTCTGCTCCTCCACACTACCAAGTATCCTGCCATTTACTTTGTACTCTGCCTTGGAGTTTGTCCTTCCAAAGTGTACCACCTCAAACTTCTCTGGGTTGAACTCCATCTGCCACTTCTCAGCCCACTTCTGCATCCTATCAATGTCTCTCTGCAATCCTTGACAATCCTCTACACAATCTACAACACCACCAACCTTTGTGTCGTCTGCAAACTTGCCAACCCACCCTTCTACCCCCACATCCAGGTCGCTAATAAAAATCACGAAAAGTAGAGGTCCCAGAACAGATCCTTGTGGGACACCACTAGTCACAATCCTCCAATCTGAATGTTCTCCCTCCACCACCACCCTCTGCCTTCTGCAGGCAAGCCAATTCTGAATCCACCTGGCCAAACTTCCCTGGATTCCATGCCTTCTAACTTTCTGAATAAGCCTACCGTATGGAACCTTGTCAAATGCCTTACTAAAATCCATATAGATCACATCCACTGCACTACCCTCATCTATATGCCTGATCACCTCCTCAAAGAACTCTATCAGGCTTGTTAGACACGATCTGCCCTTCACAAAGCCATGCTGACTGTCCCTGATCAGACCATGATTCTCTAAATGCCTATAGATCCTATCTCTAACAATCTTTTCCAACAGCTTTCTCACCATAGACATAAGGCTCACTGGTCTATAATTACCCGGACTATCCCTACTACCTTTTTTGAACAAGGGAACAACATTCACCTCCCTCCAATCCTCCGGTACCATTCCCGTGGACAACGAGGACATAAAGATCCTAGCCAGAGGCTCAGCAATCTCTTCTCTCACCTCGTGGAGCAGCCTGGGGAATATTCCGTCAGTCCCTGGGGACTTATCTGTCCTAATGTATTTTAACAACTCCAACACCTCCTCTCCCTTAATATCAACATGCTCCAGAACATCAGCCTCACTCATACTGTCCTCACCATCATCAAGTTCCCTCTCATTGGTGAATACCAAAGAGAAGTATTCATTGAGGACCTCGCTCACTTCCACAGCCTCCAGGCACATCTTCCCACCTTTATCTCTAATCGGTCCTACCTTCACTCCTGTCATCCTTTTCTTCTTCACATAACTGAAGAATGCCTTGGGGTTTTCCTTTACCCTACTCGCCAAGGTCTTCTCATGCCCCCTTCTTGCTCTTCTCAGCCCCTTCTTAAGCTCCTTTCTTGCTTCCCTATATTCTTCAATAGACCCATCTGATCCTTGCTTCCTAAACCTCATGTATGCTGCCTTCGTCCACCTGACTAGATTTTCCACCTCACTTGTCACCCATGGTTCCTTCACCCTACCATTCTTTATCTTCCTCACCGGGACAAATTTATCCTTTACATCCCGCAAGAGATCTCTAAACATCGACCACATGTCCATAGTACATTTCCCTGCAAAAACATCATCCCAATTCACACCCACAAGTTCTAGCCTTATAGCCTCATAATTTGCCCTTCCCCAATTTAAAATTTTCCTGTCCTCTTTGATTCTGTCCTTTTCCATGATAATGCTAAAGGCCAGGGAGCGGTGGTCACTGTCCCCCAGATGCTCACCCACTGAGAGATCCATGACCTGACCCGGTTCATTACCCAGTACTAGATCTGGTATGGCATTCCCCCTGGTCGGCCTGTCCACATACTGTGACAGGAATCCATCCTGGACACACTTAACAAATTCTGCCCCATCTAAACCCTTGGAACTAATCAGGTGCCAAACAATATTAGGGAAGTTAAAGTCACCCATGATAACAACCCTGCTATTTTGGCACCTTTCCAAAATCTGCCTCCCAATCTGCTCCTCTGTATCTCTGCTGTTACCAGGGGGCCTATAGAATACCCCCAGTAGAGTAACTGCTCCCTTCCTGTTCCTGACTTCCACCCATATTGACTCAAAAGAGGATCCTGCTACATTACCCACCCTTTCTGTAGGTGTAATTGTATCCCTGACCAGTAATGCCACCCCTCCTCCCCTTTTTCCGCCCTCTCTATCCCTTTTATAGCACTGAAATCCAGGAATATTGAGAATCCATTCCTGCCCTGGTGCCAGCCAAGTCTCTGTAATGGCCACTACATTATAATTCCATGTATGTATCCAAGCTCTCAGTTCATCACCTTTGTTCCTGATGCTTTTTGCATTGAGGTACGCACACTTTAGCTCTTCTGCCTTACTACCTTTACACCATTTATTCTGCTTCTCTTTCCTCAAAGCCTCTCTGTATGTTAGATCTGGCTTTACTCCATGCACTTCTTTCATTGCTCTATCGCTCTGGGTCCCATCCCCCTCGCAAATTAGTTTAAACCCTCCCGAACCATGCTAGCAAACCTATGATTATGATTATGGAGATTGGAAGATAGGAGACTGGCCAGGTGAATGGAGGAAGTTATACAGGGAATTTTTAGGTTTTGTACATGGAGGTTGTTAATCACATAGACTACACTGGCATTGTGTTGCATGCATCTACCATCACTGTGTAAACTGCATCACAGGCTCATCATATCAGAAAAGCAACATACACACAAAAGCACATAAACTAAATGTGAATTATACAAAATTATGCAAGAAGTGACTCATTTGGAACAGGAAAAAAAAAACCAAAGTCCATTTTAATGCAAAGTAATCAAAGTGACAATAGAGTTGCTATATCGGGGTGATCACGAGGGGTGTGCAGCTATTCTCAAGAGCTGAACGGTTGATGTTTCAACCACGGATTCGGCAGTGCAACAGATATGGCAATTGCACTCGTGAATACGCATGTGTCAGCTAATTATTATTTCATTGTATTTTACTCCATTCTTTTCACCTTCGCGATTGTCAGGACTTGAGCAAAGCACAGCTTGCATTCGGCCTTGCCTGAGAAATTGGACTTTTGAGCCAACTGACTCTGAAGACTAGCAGTATTCATTTTATATTTAGTTGTTCCTTTTCAGCCATAGTGCTGGCTTCATTTTCCATTTGATAGTAATAGCTTGGCCTAGCTTTTATTTGTTTCCTTCCCTCTAACTTCCTTCACATTAAAGTCCTGAACTATTGACCCACTTCAGTCAGTCTCTCTCTCTCTCTCTCCCCCCCCCCCACCTCTTTCCCTACCCCCCGCGCCCCCTCCCCATTGGGTCATATCCAAACATAGTGACAGTTTAAGGGAAGTAACGATTCTTGAACCTAATGGTGAGGAACTTCAGGCGTCTAAACCTTCAAGAAGATGGGAGGAGAAGATGGCAGTGCGACGCAGCACGCGCGGCCGTTCCAAATGAATATCAATATGTGTAACTAGGGATGTTGTGCACAATCCGGATTTGATGGGGACAGCCGTGAGAAAGTGCAGAGGAACATCTGGAATAACTTCTGAAATGCCTGCTTCACTGCCGCTGCTACTGTGCGATCGAGAATCTCCGGAGACAAAGGCCCCAAATCCTTGGCTTTGCGCTATCGCCTATTGCCGGGGCCGGGGTCGAAATGCTCGGCAGAGATGGTGCTTGGTGCTCGGTGTCAAATAGGTGGTCGAAGGCTCAGAGTTTTTCGGACGGAATCAGAGTCAGACTGTGGTCGGATGCTTCCGGGATGCTGCATCGGCAAGTTGGCGGCGCTGGAGGTTTACCGTCTGTGTGAGATGATGGGACTTTAGAGAGACTTTGAGACTTTTACTGTGCCATGGTCTGTTCTTATCAAATTACAGTATTGCTTTGCACTGTTGTAACTATATGTTATAATTATATGGTTTTTGTTAGTTTTTAAGTCGGTTTGTCATGTGTTTTCGTGATATCATTCTGGAAAAACATTTTAACATTTCTTAATGCATGCATTACTAAATGATGATAAAAGGGGATTACGTGTCCTCATAATCATAAGTTCAAGTTTATTGTCGTTCAACCATACAGAAGTATACAGCTGAACAATACCCCATTCCTCCAGAGGCAAAGGTGCAAAGTATGGAGCATGCTGTCACACACAGCACACAGCACATATAGTAACTGTAGCACATACAGTCATAAAATAATATTAGCACAAGTGCCTGACTGGCATGGCCTGAAGATTGATGATCCAATGGATGTTGTCCTGCGGCCACGTTTCTCCAGGAACAAGCCGGCAGCAGTTCCTCAACTTGCTCTGGGTCAGACACGGTGGAAAGAAATCCAGCTTGTCTTCCAGGTCTTCCAGGGAACTAACAGTGGAGAGCAGCACTGACAGGAGAGCCAGCCTGCAAAGGAGAGCCCTCAACTGAGCACGGCTTCCAGCGCCTCTATCGCCCCTCTGTTCTCTCCCATAATGTCTCCAGCGCCTCCTCCCCGGGTGGCTGTACAGGCAGTACGGCGGCATGAGGGTTTGGTGCACACAACAGCTGACACCCACCATCAGCCTCGCCAATAAACTAATGCACCAGACTGGTAGTAGTTTGTATTACCAACATCTATCAGGGCTTTGTGATCACAGGGAAACATTTAAGGCAAACATTTGCACCATTTGTTGGACCCAGAGGGGCCACTGCGACCAAGCCTGCTTCCATCTTATTAGTTGGTACCTTCTGCCAGTGTGAGAAGATGCTCTGGTTTGGATGATGGAGATATTTCATGATGCATGTTGCCTTTATAGCACAAAGCATCCTGCAGCCTCTTTTGATCATAGTGGAGCACATGTAGTTTAACATGTAAGTGAAGTGAAGACAAAACATGTCACACATTAAAGCATTTTAACAATTAAGTAACAAGACAGATTAGGCCCATGGCCCTAAAAGGCATATGGTCCTCTAGGTAGCTGATGTAAACTCTTAAACTCTGCCTAATTGTAAATAAGGTCAGTCGAGTTTATTGTCATGTACACAAATACATGTGTATACAGGTGTATTGAAAACTTATCTGCAGTGGCATCACTGGCAACTAACATCGTCAGAAGCATTCATGGAAAACACAAATTAAAAATAAACAACTTTTACAAGAAAGAACACAATTAGTCAAAGAAACAAAGGAATTTGATTTTAGCGAAAAGCAATCAAAGTGGTCATAGTGTTGCTCTACTGCGGTAGTGGTAAGGATTCTGTAGGGTTGGTTCAAGAACCAAATGGCTGAAGGGAAGTAGCTATTCTTGGACCTGATGGTGAGGGAATTCAGACTTCCGTACCGCCTGCCTGAGATATCTGTGAGAAGATGGCTTGGTCTGGATCGTAGGGGTCGTTGATGATAGATATTGCCCCCTGGTGGTATTCCCTCCTGTACAAAACTACAGGATCCTGCAGATGTTGGCAAGTGAAGTGCCTTTAACCTTCCACTAAGGTGGATAACGTGGCATGCATGATGAATCAGTAGTTGGATGAAAAAATATTTGGAGGTATTCTTACAGTTCTACAGCTTAAGTAACCGCTTTAGAGAAATAATGACACCAAGTACATGCACAGTTTCAGAGCATGTAATCCAATCAAATCCCTTAGTTGCATTTGTGGCTACAATTCACTGATAGCCATCTGTTCTTTTATATATTACACAATGCCTTATAAATTTTTGATTCTTCATTCAGATATAATTGTTTTACTTTAAAACTGACTGGTGCATAATTTTCAGTTGCTTGTTTCATTTACATTAAAATATTTGTACACTAGCTTTTGTTTTTACACAAAACAGTTTTTAAATTATGGAGGAAACTTAGGCACAGAAAAGCAGATCAGTGCAGCCTCGTAACATTGAGTCTGACTGACAGGTTGGGGCATTTTTCACTGCAGAGACTCATCTAATCAGAAGGTTGTGAGTTCAAATCTTCAAAACAGTGAGGAGAGAGCCTTTTACTAGTGGAAGATCCTTCCGCTGGGATATCAGACATGATAGACAGCAGCAAGGTAAAGGGAGAGGAAAGACCATTGGGTTAATCGCATTTATATCAATGCAAAAGTTTTGACAGGTAAGGTGGATGAATTCAGTTTGCGGTTTGGCGCTAAGGATAGGGATATCATAGTCATAACAGAAACATGACTGAGGATATGGCTGGACTGGTCGTTCAGTATTCCAGGATATAAGATGCTATAGACATGGCAGAAGTTCAGGTAAGGTAGGAGGGCAAGGTGTCTTCTTGATATAAGAGGATGTATCATTGGACATTAGAGAGGATGTTCTTGAGGGATTATCCGGTGAGGCTATATGAGTAGAACTTAGAATCAAAAGCTTATCTGTTGGGATTGTACCATAGCTGCTGCCCCCTCCCCAATAGTCAGCAAAATTTAAGGAACAGATAAGACATAGGGACAGATTTAGGCCATTCAGCCTATAGGTAGAGAGATTGCAACTAGTTGTAGACTAGGGTAGTATCAGTGGGAGATCTTAAATTCCTTAATATTGACAGAGCCAAAAATACTGTAAAGGTTTGGACAAAATGGATTTGTGAAATATGTCCAAGAATGCTTCCTTGGTCAATATATAGACAAACCTACTAGAGAGGGAGCAATACTGAACCTTTTGCTGAGTTAGGGCAAGTGGTGGAAATGTCCATTGGTGACTACATTGGGTTTAGTGCCTGTACAGGACTTGTAATTGTTTTAAAATAGTTATGGAGAAAGAGCCAATCAGTTCACAGGTTAAGGTCCTGAAATTTTGGAGCCATTAGGAAGGCTGACTGAGTGAGATTGTTTATAAGGAAAGGAGAATCTGCCAAGTAGGAGGCCTCTATAGGTGTAATGTCCTGGGTCTGCATGTTCCTGTTAGGTTGAAAGGCAAGACTAATGAAACTCTGACAAAGGGTCTTGGCCCGAAATGTCGACTGTACCTCTTCCTATAGATGCTGCCTGGCCTGCTGAGTTCACCAGCATTTTTTATGTGGGTTGCTTGGAGTATTGAGGACAGTTTTAGGCCCCTTATCTAAGAAAGGATGTGATGACATTGGAGAGGGTCCAGAAGAGGTTCACTAGAATGATTCCAGGAATTAAGGGACTATTACTGTATATGAACAGTGTTTGATGGCTCTAGGCCTGTACTCGCTGGAGTTTAGAAGAACAAGGAGGGAGGTCTCTTTGAAACCTATCGAATGTTGGAAGGCGGAGCAAAGTTAAGATGGCACTAAACGGCGACTCCATTACTTGTATCTTTGGAAATAGCTCTATTTCCACCTTTGCTATCTCTTTTTTTTTCCTCTTCAAGGTTCCTTTGAAGGCCCTGACCTGGAGGTACACTCTGACTTAGGTCCTTTGCGGGAATTAGACCCGCTCTCAGGGCCTCATGACCGGCTGCCCTTCAATATGCCAAGACTAACGCGCCTTCTGGGTGTCAGATTTCTGTGGCTCTGGAGACGGGCTGATTCAAGGCCGGTGCCTCCCACTGAGGCGTCACGGGAGGACACGGAATATTGGGAGCTAAGTGTCCAGAGCCGATTCTCTGGGTGCAGAGCTTGGAAAAAGCAACACAACAGACTTTTAACATCATAAATCTGCGAGTTGTTTGTTATGTCTCTCGCTGTGAAACAGGGACACCCCTTTTTCCCTTATTATGGAGAAAGAGAGAGCCTGTGGTATGCTGAATTACTGGGCGAACAAGTAGTCTTTGGGGTACTGTAAGTCTGTGTCTTTATTGATGCTTTGCTGCACGTTTGAGTGCGCAGTGGAAGGCGCTGATGCATTTTTGCTGGTGGGGGAGGGGGGATTGTTGCCTTGCTGCTGCCTGTGCATTGGAGGGGGAGCTTGGGGGGGGGGGGGGGCGGGCTTTTGTGGTTCTAACACTTAACTGTCATTCATTTTTGGGGGCACTTCTCTGTTTTCATGGATGTTTGCAAAGAAAAATAATTTCAGGATGCATATTTTATACTTTTCTCTGACATTAAATGTACCTATTGAACCTATTAAATATTAAATAGAGTGAATGTGGAGAGGATTTTTCTTTTCTTATGTGAGTCTAGGACTGTACCACATTCTCAGACAACAGGTAGGTCCATTTAGAGCAGAGACGAAAAGGAATTTCTTTAGCCAAAGGTTAGTGAATCTGTGGAATTCATTCCCACAATTGGCCCTCGTGGGCATCAAGGCAATGGGTACACTTAAAATGAAGGTTGATAGGTCGTTGATTAGTCAGGGTGTCAAATGTTATGAGGAGAAAATGGAGTTGAGAGGGATAAATAAATCAGAAATGATAGAATGGCAGAGGAGACTCAATGGGATGAATGGCCTAATACAGTTCCAATGTCTTATGGATCTTGAGTGATGAGGGATATTGAGGATCGGATTAAGGGAAAGAAGGAGACATACACTAAGGAAATAGGAATTACCAGGAAGCATTGGAGGACCTTAGGTGTATTAAGTTAGCTACATCCTTAGGTTCTGACCTAGTACATTCTTGAACCTTGTGGAAGGCTAGAGAAGAAATTGCAGAGGCCCTTGGAGAGATTTTTGCTTCATCTCTGGCCACTGGTGAGTCTCTGAAGGACTAGAGAGGAGTTATTTTTTAGCAAGAACAAGCCAGGAAAATACAGAGCAGTGAGCTTATGGGGAAATTTGTGGAGGAACAGGATCTAACAACATTTGGAGCACAAGGTTTGATTCAGGACAGTTTCCCATACCGTTATGCAGGAAGTCATGTCTGAAAAATCTCTTGGATTTCTTCAAGAAGTTGATGGGTAAGGAAATGGACATCATCTATATGGACTTCTGCAGGGCCTTTAACGATGTCCCTCATACCAGGATAGTCTAGAAACTTTAGATGCATGGCATCAAGGTAGAGATGGCAGATTGGATTCATATTTGGCTCAGCGGTAGGATGCAGGGTGTCAGGGGCAAGGTTATTTTTCAGAATGGAGGTCTGTGTCTAGTAATAATCCTTAGGGCTTGGTGTTGTTGTAGTTCATATAAAACATTTGAGAGTGAATGTACAAGTTATGATTAGTAAGCTTGTGGATGATATTAAAATAGGTGGTGTTATCAATAGTGTGGAAGTTATGAAAAGTTATTGGACAATCTTGATCAGGTAGACTTGCGGACTGAGGATTGGTAAATGGTTTTCAATTCAGGTAAGTGTGAAGTGTTGCATTTTAGAAAGTCAAGCCAAGGTAGGACTTATACAGTTAATATGAAGATCCTGTGGATTGCTATTGAACATAGAAACCTCGGATTGGACGTGCATAGTTCACTGAAGGTGGTATCATAGGTAGAACATTCGTGAATATGACATTGTGAAGATGAAGTTGGCCTTTATTGGTCAGGGCAATGAGTGTAGAAGTTGGGACGTTGCATTTCAGTTATATAAGACTTGACGAGGACTCACCTGGCGTATTGTGTACAGCTTTGCTCATCCTGTTATAGGAAAGATATCACTAAACCAGAATAATTGCAGCATCGATTTTCCAGGATGTTTTCTGGATGGGGGGCATGAATGACAAGGAAAAGTTGCATGGACTGGGACATTATTCCCTGGAATTGAAGAAATTGAAGGGTGACCTGCTAGGGGAAGATAAGACCATGAGGGACAGAGACGTAGTCTTTCTCCTCGGAAGACATGAGGATATAAGTCTAATAAAGATTTTAAAGGGACTTTGGGGGCAGCTTCTACACAGAAAGGATAATGCATATTTGGAATCAGGTGCCAGAAATCATTGTTGAGGCAGGTATCTTAGTAACATTTAAAAGTTATCTAAGAACATGCAAAGTTGGGGTTTGGAGGGCTATTGGCTAAATGCAGGCAAGTGAGACGAGCTTGATGGACAACACTGATGGGATGGACAAGTGGGACTGAACTGGTTGTTTCCATGCTGTCTCAATAACTATATCACTGAAAACTCAAACAGACCTGAACAGATGTACCGTTGAAAGTATCCTGACTGGATACGTCATGGTCTGACACAACAATTTAAATGTGCAGGAATGGAGGAAGCTGCAGAGGGCAGTGGACTCATCTCAAATCATCAGTGGCACATCCCTCCACGCCATCGGTAGTAGCTACAGGAGACACTGCTTCTAGAAGGCTAAGTATATCATCAAAGAAACCTACATTTTGCAGCTCCTATTGGGCAGGAGGTACAGAAGCCAGATGTCCCACACCAGCAAGTTCAAGAACAGCTTCCTCCCTTCAACCACTCGGTTCTTGAATTCTGTGTCCTGCAGCTTGGGTGTAATTACCTCTCTATATGTCCTAGCTATCACCTCCTCCCGAATAATATAGAGTTTATCCAGTTCTTTCTCCAACTTCTTCATGCAGAATGTTAGAAGCTGCACTTTTCCGAATGACAGAAGTTTGTGTAGGGGGACACTTTGCATCTAGTGATGCAAATCTTGCATTTAGGGATCTCTGCAAGATAGCGTTAGTGAAACATGCAGCATGTCGCAGGCTGCTTAGAAAACTTGTAAATATAATTCTTTTGAATTACTCTCACTGCAATCTGCAGCCTGTAATTTCCCTTTAAAAAATCTACTCTTGAACCATCTTAATTGACTAGTTATTTCATGATCTTCTGAAGGATGGCGGACTTAACTCAAGCATGTCGGCATGGTACCTTTAAAGGAACAAAGGTACATTGCCACAGCTGAAAGCGAGGGAGGAGGGGAGTTGCTAAGCCAGACTTAAATCCTGAAGAATATTACTTCCTCTACGCAGCATCTTGTTAGCAAATGTACAGTCAATGGAGGACAAGATTGAGGACCTAATGGCAAGATTGCCGTACCAGAGGGAAATGAGAAATTGCAGTATTCTGTGTATCATGGAGACATGGGTCACTCTGGACATGCAGGAGACACTGGTAAGACCCGAGTGCTTCTCAGTACACCAGACTGCTGATTTTGAGAAGGTAAAAGGTGGGTTCTCTCTTTTTTGATAACTCTTCATGGTGCTCATACACTGTGGGCTCGTTAGGGCCATCATTTAGGCTTGCTTGAAGAACTAGGGGTGGGTACACCCTCAACCCCTGTTACACTATGATTAAAAATATCTACCGTTCCATGCCTGGACCACACTTCTGGAAATCTGATCACTTAACTTTCTTCCTCCTACATGCATGGAGATAGAGGCTATAGAGCAAGGCTCCAGGGCTAAAGACAACAAAGGGGTGGCCACAGAAGCCCAGTCTACTGTTTCAATTCACTAGACTGGGCTGAGTTCAAGGACTCATCAGAGGGTCTGAAAGAATACACAATGGTTGTCATGGATTTTATAAAACTAGTCATAGATGAGTGTGACTCCACAAAATTGTTCAGAGTCTTCTCCATTCAGGAGCCCTGGATGAACCATGAGATCCACAATCCACTGAGGGCCAGATCTGTGGCACTTAGTTCTGGAGACCAAGTTAAATACAAGAGGTCCAGGTACTGTATGATCTCCAGAAAACCATTTCATGTGCAAAGTGACTATTCAGGAACAAACTTCAATCATTCAAAGAGCTATGGCAGGACTTGAATGCTATCACCTCTTACAAAGTTAAACCAAATGACATAAGTGACAAGAGGGCTCACTTGGACCATGAAAACATCGAGGTACCTTCATGACCTCCCACAGCTCCGATGACACTATGATTTCAGAAAACATGAGAGCATCCTTTAGGAAGGTGAACCCACGAAAACCCCCAACTTGATAGTTGCCTGAGTAGTAAAAACCTGGGCTGATTAACTGGCTGGAGTGTTCGCTGAGATCTTTAACCTCTCACCTTGGCAGGCTGAAGTACATATTTGCTTCAAACAGATGTCAATTAGACCAGTGCCAAGAAGAATACAGTAACCTGCCTCGATGACTGTGTTCCAGTAGCACTTACATCCACCGTGATGAACTGGTTTGAGAGATTGGTGAAGAAATATATCAACTCCTGCCTGAGAAGTGACTTGGATTCAAATTTTCCCACAATCACAACAGGTCAATAACAGATTCCATTTGATTGTCTCTTCATTCAATCCTGCAACATCTGGACAATGTATATACATACATCAGGACACTCTCCATTGACTACAGCTCGATATTCAATACTATCGCCCCTCAAAACTAATCAATAAGCTTTAAGTCCAGGGCCTCAATAGCTGCTTGTGCAATTGGATCCTTGATTTTCTTACTTGCTGTCACAGTCCCAGCTGTGCCTCCTGTTTATTCCTCATGTTCTCCTAATTCTAAGTTTTGTTTCCGGGCTGTTGTTAACCCTCAGGTATCAGGATCTTGAACCAGAGGGGGAGAACTTTGCTCAGTTTCATAGAGCTCATCACTGAACTGTTCCCAGAACCATTGAACTTTCTTTCAAGGACTTGTCATCTCATTCATGTTCTTGATATTTATTTTTTGTTTATTTATTTACTCTTTTTTTTTATAGTTGCACCATTTGTTGTTCTTATTTCCGCATTGGTTGTTGACCATCCCATTGGGTATGGTTTTTCATTGAACCTTTGTATTTCTTATTTACTCTGATTCTTCATAAGAAAATAAATTTCAGCATCGTATATGGAGCCATGTATACACTTTGACAATAAATTTACTTTGAACTTTGAACCTAATGCCATTAGTTTTGAGATAATTATGAAAAAGGATAGGTCTGTCCTCCGGTTGAGATTCGAAATTGGAGAAAAGCCAATTTTGATAGTATCAGAGAGGATCTGCCAAGTGTGGATTTGAACAGGTTGTTTTCTGACAACGGTGTGCTTGGTAAGTGGCAGGCCTATAAAGCTGAAATCTTGAGAGCCCAGGGTTTGTACATTGTCAGAATTAAAGGCTTAGACAACAGGTTTAGTGAACCTTAGTTTACAAAAGATATTGAGGCCCTGGAAGAAGCAGGTAAGGTACTTGAGGAGTATAAGAAAAGGAAGAGAACACTTAAGAAGAAATTGGGAGGGCTAAATGAAGTCATCAGGTTCCTCTAACGAATGGTCACAGTTCCAACAATGACTATTTATTCACTTCCATAGATGCTGCCTGACCTGCTGAGATCCTCTAGCATGTTGTGTGCATTGCTCTGGATTTCCAACATCTGCAGGATCTCCTGTGTTTATAAGATTGCTCTAGCAGCCAACGTGAAGGAGAATCCCAAGGGCTTCTACACATATATTAAGAGCAAATGACAGCAAGGGACAAATTAGTCCTCTGGAAGAACAAAGCAGTCATCTACACATACAGCCAAAAAAGATGAGGGAGACCTGAAATGAATATTTTTTGTCACTGTATTTACTCGGGAGACAGACACAGAATCTATAGAAGTGAGGCAAAGAGGCAGTGAGGCCATGGGCTGATACAGAGGAAAGGGTGATTGCTGCCTTAAGGAAAATTATATAGATCCTAAAAGTGAACACCATACCTGCCACTCCCACTCCCTCCTCCTGGTCACCCCTCCTACTTCCCCTCCCTCCTCTTTGCTGCCCTTCCCATTCCTTCCTCCTGGATAAATCCCAAGTGCCTGACCCTGTTAAAGGCTAGTGCAGAAATTGCAGGGGCTCCAGAAGAGATATTTAAAACATCCTTGCCACGGGTGAGGTGCCTGTTGATTGGAAGATAGCTAATGCCATTCTGTTGATTAAGAAAGGCTGTAAGAATAAGCCAGGAAGTTATAGGCCTGAAATCAGTAGTGGGCAAGTAATTGGAAGGTATTCCAAAGAACCCATTTATAAGTACTTAGATAGATAGGGACTGAACAGGGATCATGGTTTTCTGTATGGTAGGTCATGCCTAACCGATCTTACTGAGTTTCTGAGGAAGTTATCAGAAAACTTGATGACTGCAAGGCAGTGGATTTTGTCTACATGGTCTTTAGCAAGGCCTTTGACAAGGTCCAGCATGGGAAGTTGTTCAAAAAGGTTCAGTCATTTGGCGTTCAAGATGAGGCAGTAAATTGGATTAGATATTGGTTTCACGGGAGAAGCCAGAGAGTGGTAGTAAATGGCTGCCTCTCTGGAGTCCTGTAACTAGATGTGCGCTGCAGGAATCAGTGCTGTTTGTCATCTATACCAACAACTGGATGCTAACGTGGTAAGCTGGATCAGAAATTTGTGGATAATGCCAAGATTGTGGGTGCAGTGGACAGCAAGGAAGACAATCAAAACTTGCATCGGGATCTAGCCCAGCTGGAAAAATGGGCTGAAAAATTACAGAATGAATTTAATTACAGACAAGTGTAAGGTGTTGCATTTTGGGAGGGCAACACTTTTAGAACTTACACAGCCAGTGATAGGGCACTGATGAGTGTACAGAAATACAGATCAATAATTTCTCAGAAGTGGTATTACAGCATTGTAAAGAAAGTTTTCGTCACATTGGCCTTCATAAATCATAGTACTGAGTACAAGATTTCAGAAGTTGATGTTGAAGATTATGTTGAAGTTGTATAAAATATTGGTGAGATTCAATTTGAAGTATTGTATGCAGGTTTGGTGAACTACCTACATGAAAGATGTCAATAAGATTGAAAGAGTGTAGAGAAAATTTACAAGGATATTGCCAGTACTTGAGGACTTGAGTTATAAGGAGGGGTTGTATATGTTACAATTTTATTCTCTAGAATGTAGAAGACTGAGGAGAGATTTGATAGAAGTATACAAAATTATGAGGGTGTATAGATAGAATAAGTGCAAGTACTTTTTCCACTGAAGTTGGGTGAGACTAGAACTAGATGTCATGGGTTAAGGATAAAAGGTGAAATGCTTAACAGGAAAATGAGATGAACTTCACCCAGAGGGTGGTGAGAGTGTGGCATGTGCTGCCAGTGGAAATTTCAACATTTAAGAGAAAGTTGGATAGGTACATGGATGGGAGGGATCAGAAGGGCTAATAAAATAGATAGTTTAACATGGACTAGATGGGCTGAAGGGCCTGTTCCTGCGCTGTAGTATTCTATGTCTCTAAGGATGTCACGAGTAATTGGTTAGGACATGCAATGGACTATATAACCTATATTTCAGAAGTTTAAAATTGTGCAACATTCAACCAAAGAGATGTTAATAAAGATTCAAGCACCATTCCAGAGATTTTGCCTCAATCTTGGCCCCAGCATTATTCTTCATGTCCATCTTTAGCCCAGAGCTTCCTCTCATGTGGATGAAGAAGTTCCCTTGCTTTCATTTGAAGACAATCAGAGATGATCCCCAGTCATATTTATCTTTCAGTTACTTGCACTAAATGGATACGTGAATTAGATGTGGAGTGGGATCGCTCTGTGTACCAGATAGCTGCCATGATTTATTAAGTCACAACTATAATTCCAAATTATGTAACTGAATAACACAATGAAATCATCATGTCACTATGCAAACAGAAAAACATCTGGATTAATTTTTTGGAGATATCTTAAAAATTATTATTCCAGCGTCACTCCAACTGATGATATTCCTATACTTCCGTAGATTCTATTGAATCTGATGTCAGTCAAGCGAAGAAATGGAGGTGTGATTTAATATTCAGGAAGAGATACGTGTCTCCATGTTGGTAAGATTTAGCAGCTTATCATCCACGTCATGCCTGAGGGAACAAGCAAAGGGTAATGGACACCTCTGTGAGAGAAAAATTACCTGGGAACAATTTGTGAAAATGCTGGCCTCAAGGAACAGTTTCCTGTCAAAATATAAATCTTGATCCCATCAGTGTTTGGCACCAAATAGTAAAACTTTAATGTTACAGCTTCCTGAGAATTAAGCGGTGCTATCAATTTATTTTACATTCTCCTCAGTAAAGAAACAGTCCTAACTTGCAGACTTGATGCAGCTTTCTCTTTTTGCTTCAAGGTAACCAAATTAGAAAGAGGGTGGACTGCTGGATATATCAAAGCAGGGTGCCCAGTGCATCTACTGACCACTTGGATTTTGCTTCAGATATATGAGGCTGGATTGCATAGAGGATAAGGAAGTAAATTATCTGAAGACAAAGGAATTTTCTGAAGGAAGCGTGACAGGTTTTAAATCAATGCAGATGTTATCAATGTGGATTTGCAACATATTGTGGGCTGGAAATTCAGTACCCCTTAAAGGATGTACTAATATGACTCGTTGAGGGGGAAATCTATAATAGCCCTCCTGTGACATGAGTGCCTATTTTTTTTTGCATGCACACCTCATGTAAGGATTTATTAACCTGGGATCCATATTTATCATGTTTTACATTATGTTAGAGCTTGTTAAGGTTGAGTTACTCTAAAAATTGCATTCACATTTTGAAACTTGCAGAACAGAAGAGTATCATACAATCCAACCCCTGCAGGAGGCTATTAGAGGGCACCAGCAGGTATAACAACAATAGCAGAACAAGGGCAACCTAAAAGATCCATTGATATTTCCCTTAATTTGGTGTAAGAGATGGAGGCAGGGAGACAAGTCCTGTCAGCAAGTACAGAAAACTAACAAGAGCTGAAAGTGAGTACAAGGCAGAGAATAGATAAACAGAGGGATCTAGGGATCCAAATCCATTGCTCCCTGCAAGTGGTGGTCAGATTGATAGGATGGTAAAGAAGATGAATTGCATGCATGTCTTTATTAGTTAAGGCATTGAATTCAAAGAGTCAGGAAGTTATGTTGCAATTTTATAAAACTCTGCTTAAACAGCATCTCTATTCAGATTGTTTGTCCCATAATAGGAAGGACATGGGAGCTTTGAACAGTGTGCAGAGTAGGTTTACCAGGATGCATGTGCTATGAGGTAGGTTCAACAAACTTTGCTTGTTTGTTCTGGAGATGCAAAGGCTGAAGGGAGATCAGATATAGGTTTATAATATTACAAGAGCCATAGGTAAAATAGACAGATGGTATCTTTCCCCCAGGCTGAAATTTTGAATAATTAAAGTTGAAAGGGAAAAGTTCAAAGGAGATGGGGGCAATTTTATATATATATATATATATATATATATATATATATATATATATATATATAAAATAATAAGTGTGTTTACGGAGTGGTTTTCATATAGTCAATAGAGTTCAAAGTGTTTTACAGTGGAATAAAGTGCAAACATAAAAATAAAAGACAAAAAGTTGTTAGTTAAAAGCACAGTTAAAGAAATAGGTTTTGGCCTGACATTTAAAATGTCAGTTGAATCTGCATCCCTTTTAATTTTAGATAATGCATTCCATAGTTGAGGAGCATAGCTCGAGAAAGCTCCCTTGCCAAATTATCTTTTGAGGGGCATTGTTTAAATTTAAGAGACATGCAGAAAAGACCTAAGAGCTCGAGCAGAATTATAAAACAAAAGTGATTCTCTGATGTACTCCAGTCCAAGACTATTGAGAGCTTTAAAACAAGTAATGGAGCAGATAAGTCAATTCTAAAAGATGCAGGAAGCCAATTCAGAGCCTTTGGGATGGGAGTGATATACACTCTTATCCTGGTTTTAGTTGAAAGTCTAGCAGCAGTGTTGTGAATGAGTTGAAGTTTGTCAATAAATTGCTTATGTACATGGTAAAGTGGCCACTAAGTATACGCTCATGGTCTTCTGCTGCTGTAGCCTATCTACTTCCAGGTTAAACATGTGCATTCAGAGATGCTCATCTGCACACCATTGCAGTAACACATGGTTATTTGAGTTACTGTCCCTTCCTGTCAGGTTGAACTCGTCTTATCATTTTCCTCTGTCCTCTCTCATTAACATGCTTTGCCCATAGACCAACTGGATGTATTTTATTCTTGTTTTTTCAACCCATTCTCTGTAAACTCTAGAGACTATTGTGCATGGAAATCCTAAAAGATCACTAGTTTCTGAAATACTCAAACCACCCTATCTGGCACCAACAATCTATGTATGGTCAAAGTCACTTAGGTAACATTTCGACCGTTTGGTCTGAACTATAACTGAACCTCTTGATCATGTCTGAATACTTCTATGCATTGAGTTGCTGCCACATGATTGGCTGATTAGATATTTGCATTAATAAACAGATGTACCTAATAAAGAGCTTGTGAGTGTATATATGTATATACTGTACACACAGAAAGTGCTGGGCACCTGGAATCTACCTGCAGTGAGTTTAATTTTCATCCCTTAATATTTTCTGCCTTATAACATCCCTCTCCTGCCTGCCATATCACACACATTCATCATGTCCTGGCGCCATGTGTTTTTTTCAGAAACTCTGTCTTCCACATCACTTTTCCATGGCAGCAAAATCTCAATGAAAGAAGACGACGACAATGCACCACTGCATTGGTCTCCTGCACCCATGAGCAATGCACCACTGCATCAGTTCTTTGCATCCACATACAATGCACCATTGCATCAATCTCTTGCATCCAAATAAAAATGCACCATTTCATAGATCCCTTGCATTTATGAACAATGCACCGTTGCACTGACCCCTTGCATTCACCACAATGCATTGCTGGACAAGCCCTTTGAAGTCAGGTCCTGACAATCTATCAATATAAAATGAGCAATTAGAAACTGGATCTGCACATGGCAAAATTCTCTTGAAAGTGAATATAGGTATGAGAAATGACGTCTAACTCGAACATCTGATCCTAGGGAGGCCGGAAGCCATAGTCTACTATGAGAGTGTTGGCCAGCTGGAGGTTAAAGCTGATGAAACAATGGTGTGGGTCCTGATGCCAGAGGTCATTGGTATTTTGAATGGTCCACAGGAGTTTATAATCAGAATTAGGTTTATTATCACTGACTTATTTAAAATCTTGTGACAGCAGTAAAGTGCAAGACAAATATTTTCATAATGCTTCCATGGCTCTACAACCCATCAACAGCAGTGGCTTCAAGCAGCCTCAGCAGTCCAGTGAACTGCCCGCCAGCAGGTTCTGTCACCACCCAATGCTGAGTGAGGTTTGTGTGCCTATGCACACCCTCCTGATGAGAGCATTTATTCATACTGTAAGTCAGCAGTCCTGGCCCATTGCTGTTTTTTGTAAGACAGCAGAGTTTAAACTGGAACCAGGTAGGAAATGTTTGGCATTGCTCTTCATTGCCATAGAATCACAGAATAATACAGCATGGAAACAAGCCCTTTGGTCCTACTCATGAATGGTATCCATGGTAACCACCATGCCAGCTACAGTGCTATCTGCAATACCCAATGTTTAGCCACAGTCTCTGGGGCACACTGTTTAGGAGAGGTATGGTAAAGGTATGGCACATGGATGTTTAGCACTGAGGAAAAGCATGATAGTGATTAGACAAAAGATGTACCGTGATGACCTTGGGTGCTGGGAAATATGATCAAATCTGTGTGCCCATGATGTGGGGTGTCGATTTACAGAGAAAGGACTGAGTTTGCTATTCCTTCACCAGAGGAACCTGTGATATCCCAAATGCAGCAGGGAAAGCTAGAACGCGGTCTTGGGAGCATTCACTGATGTCCAGACACGCAAAGTGACAACCTTTACCAATACACTCGATGGAAAGTTCGAGGCACTGTAACATGATTGGAGCTCTGCCTTCACAAGGAGACAGATCCTTGTCATTACCAGCTACAAATGCCTCTGCCATTAGATATATTGCTCTTTGCACAAACAGATGTGTGATTGCTATTGGAAAATTTTCCAATTCGGAAACTTTTTTGATAAACTTTGGTGTGTCTCCTCCTCACACTCTTTGTCACACTGCAAGCCTGAAACTAGGGTTTCAAAGCTTACAGCAGCTTTGACCTCCCATCTCCACAAACACAGTCCTAAGGTTCTTACGTGATTACTGCTTTCTGGTGCACTGACATCTGCTACGGCCGACACTCTAACAAGCCCAGAAGTAATGGATGATCTGCCTGAGAAGCACAGAGATGGGTTTTCCTCACTCTTCAGCCTGCTTTCCTGTGTGCCGTCTGCAAACTATAGGTTGCACACTGGATTGATCTTGCAAGGGAAAAGTCAATGAACCATTGCACATTGATCGATCACCCATGGACTGTTCGCATAGTTGAGCAGAGAAACGTGTGGAGTCTAAAGTCACGTCATGCGTTCTGATCACTGCCATCACACTGTGTTCAACACATGCTTCAATTGAATCACAAAGAGCATCAAAAACATATGAAATTTCAGACCTTGTAGTTGAGCATAGAACTTCTAACAGTACAGCGCAGGAACAAGCCCTTTGTCCCACGATGCCTGCAGTAACCATGACAACGATTTAAACTAATTCCATCTGTATGCACGTGTTCTCTTCCACTTCCTTCCCTGCCTGCTCAGGTGTCTGTCTACACCTCTTTGAAATATCCCAGTGTGAGATTTTGACTGCACAGCCAAGTCTCTTCAAGGGATGCCAAAAAACAGAAAAATGTTTTCCTCTTTCACGAGAGTTCTGTGAGACCCTCATTCACTGTTCCTCTTCTGGGGCTTTTACCGCTGTTAGTCCTGATGCATGATTTTGACTCAAAACATCAAGTCTTTTCCTCCCACAGATGCTGCCCAACCTGCTGAGATCCTCCTACAAATTGTTCCAGCTTCCAGCAACCGCAGCCTCCTGTGCCTCTATAATTGTTTCTGTTTCCAACATCTTCAGGGTCAATGCGTTCCAGGCACCGATCTCTCTGGCTAAAACAATTACCTTCCCAAATCTTCTTCAAATCTTCCCCTTCTCAGCTTCAACCCATGACCTTTACTATTTGATTTTTCCACCCAGGGAAAAAGACTGATAATCTACTCCATCTATGCTTCTCATAATTTTATAAACTACTTTCAGTTCTCCCCTTAGCCTCCAATGCTCTGGAGAAAATAATCCAAGTTTTAATTCTCTTCTTATAGCAAATATTCTCCAATCCAGGCAATATACTGGTGAAACACTTTCACATCCTCTCCAAAGCCTCCACATCTTATCGGTAATGTGGCAATCAGATCTGCACACAATACCCTAAATGTGTGTAGACCGAAGTTTTATACTGCCAACTTTTAAAGGGAAAGCCCCAACTGATAAAGGCAAGCATGTTATCAGCCTTCTTTACTATTCTATCTACTTATGTTCCCAGTTTCAGGGAGCCACAGAATTAGGTGAATAATTATCTATAAGTCAATGCTTCATTTGTTCTGCCACTTACTGTTTACTTTCCTCATACATTTAACCCCCCCCACAAGTAACACTTCACACTTAATTGGATTGAACTCCATCTGTTATTTCTCTGGCTATATTTCCAGCTGATCTATAGCCTGCTGTGTCCTCAGACTACCTTCTCACTATCCACAAGCTCACTAATTTTTGTATCGCCTGGAAAACTTACTAATGAGCCCACCTACATTCTTGTTAAAATGATTTATGCATATATTACAAACAGGATTCTCAGGATTGGTATCTGCAGAACACCACTGGTTGCAGATATCCTGTCAGAATAACACCCGGCCATCACAGTCCTCTGTCTTATTTGACAAAGTCAATTTGAAATTCAGTCTAAAGTCCCTGCGGATCCCATGTACTATTAATCTATTGAATCAGCCTTCCATGAAGTCTATGTATACAATATCCATTGCCCTACTCCAATTAATTTTCATCATCATCTCTTAAAAAAAAAACCTGATCAGGTTTGTAAGACATGACAATCGCCATGCAAAGCCATGCTGGCAAGCCCTAATAAGTCAATGCTATTCTAGGTGTGATGAGATCCTATTCCTGACAATCTCTTCCAATAATTCTCCTCCCAGTGATGGAACACTAAGCACACTATAAATTCCTAGCTTGTCTCTATTTCCCTTCTTAAGCAACAAAACGAAAATATAACAGAAAGAGATTGAAATAAATGAATAATTTTAGAAAATCTGTAAAAATTTTTAATATTTAAGTCAATTTAAATAACAATTTCTAAATGATACTGTCACACGTGATTGTTCCTATTCTCTCATGTTTTATCCTCTTGCTCTTCACATACTTGTACAATGCCTTGAGGTTTTCCTTAATCCTGTCCGCCAAGGCCTTCTCATGGCCCCTTCTGGCTCTCCTAATTTTATTCTTAAACTCCTTCCTGCTAGCCTTATAATCTTCTAGATCTCTATTATTACCTAGTTTTTTGAACTTTTTGTAAGCCCTCCTTTTCTTCTTGACTAGATTTTCAACAGGCTTTGTACACCATAGTTCCTGTACCCTACCATCCTTTCCCTGTCTCATTGGAACGTATCTACGCAGAACCCCATGCAAATATCCCCTGAACATTTGCCACATTTCTTCCATACATTTCCTATTTATGCTTCCAAGTTCCTGCCTGATAGCCTCATATTTCCCCTTACTCCAATTAAACGTTTTCCTAACTTGTCTGTTTCTATCCCTCTCCAATGCTATGGTAAAGGAGATAGAATTGTGATCGCTATTTCCAAAATGCTCACTCTTCCTTCAGTTAGTCCTGACGAAGGGTCTCGGCCTGAAACGTCAACTGCACCTCTTCCTAGAGATGCTGCCTGGCCTGCTGCATTCACCAGCAATTTTTATGTGTGTTGTTCCAAAATGCTCTCCCACTGAGAGACCTGACACCTGACCAGGTTAATTTCCCAATACCAGATCAAGAACAGCCTCTCCTGTTGTAGGCTTATCTACATATTGTGTCAAACCTTCCTGAACAGACCTAACAAACTCCACCCCATCTAAACCCCTCACTCTAGGGAGATGCCAATCAATATTTGGGAAATTAAAATCTCCCACCAGAGCAACCCTGTTATTATTACACCTTTCTGGAATCGGTCTCTCTATCTGCTCCTCGATGTCCCTGTTACTATTGAGTGGTCTATAAAAAAAGCACCCAGAGTTATTGACCCCTTCCTATTCCTAACTTCCACCCACAGAGACTCCGTAGACAACCCCTCCATGACTTCCTTTTCTGCAGTCATGGCCCTATCTCTGATCAACAGTGCCATGCCCCACCTCTTTTGCCTCCCTCCCTTTCTGAAATATCTAAAGCCTTGCATTTGAAGTAGCCATTCCTGCCTCTGCACCATCCAAGTCTCTGTAACGGCCACAGCATCATAGCTCCAAGTGCTGATCCAGGCTCTAAGCTGATCCACTTTATTCATAATACTCCTCACATTCAAATAGACACATCACAAACCATCGGTCTGAGTGCGTCCCTTCTCGATCTCCTGCCTATCCTCCCTTTCACACTGTCTCCAAGCTTTCTCTATTGTGAGCCAACCTCCCTTTCCTCAGTCATTTCAAGTTTGGTTCCCACCCCCCAGCAATTCTAGTTTAAACTCTCCCCAATAGCCTTTGCAAACTTCCCTGCCAGGATATTGGTCTCCCTGGGATTCAAGTACAACTCTTCCTTTTTGTACAGGTCACACCTGCCCCAGAAGAGGTCTCCATGATCCAGAAATCTGAATCCCTGCCCCCTGCTCCAATCCCCTCAGCCACGCATTTATCCACCTCATTCTATTCCTATACTCACTGTCACATGGCACAGGCAGTAATCCCGAGATTGCTACCTTTGAGGTCCTGCTTCTCAACTTCCTTCCTAACTCCTTGGAGTCTGTTTTCAGGACCTTCTCTCTTTTCCTACCTATGTCATTGGTACCAATATGTACCACGACCTCTGGCTGTTCTCCTTCCCACTTCAAGATATCGTGTACACGATCAGAAACATCCCAGACTCTGGCACCTGCGAGGCAACCTACCATCCGCGTTTCTTTCCTGCATCCACAGAATCACCTGTCTGACCTTCTAACTATAGAGTCCCCTATCACTGCTGCCATCCTCTTCCTTTCCCTACCCTTCTGAGCCACAGGGCCAGTCTCTGTGCCAGAGGCGCGACTGCTGTTGCTTCCCCCAGGCAGGCCATCTCCCCCAACAGTACTCAAACAGGAATACTTATTGTTAAGGGGTACAGCCACTGGGTTACTCTCTAGCACCTGATCCTTGCCTTTCCTGAAGATGTGTACTGTCATGGGGTGGCGCAGTAGTGCAGTGGTTAGCACAATGCTTTACAGTACCAGTGATCTGGGTTCAATTCCCACGCTCCCTGTAAGGAGTTTGTATGTTCTGCCCGTGACCGCATGGGTTTCCTCCAGATGCTCTGGTTTTCTCCCACAGTCCAAAGATGTACTGGTCAGAAGTGTTAATTGGTCATTACAAATTGTCCCGTGATTAGGCTTGGATTAAAAAGGGGGATTGCTAGGTGGCATAGGTCAAAATGCTAGTGGGCTTATTCCATGCTGTACCTCTACAAGTAAATAAATGTGCAGCAGCATGATTTCAATAATCTCCTTACTCTGCATCTCTTCAGGATTCAGAAGTGAAATGATCTTGGATACAAACTCTCTGGATGTGTTGTGTGTATCGATTCCCTGGTGATGTAAAAAGAAGCGCCTGTTAATAGAACTGAGCAATTTCACAAAATCAAACCTCTTGTTTGTTGCATGAGAGGAACCTGGGTATTTCTAATACAGCAGGATATCCTCAGTAGAGAGATTTAGAAATATTCCAATTCTATATCCCCCTTTGAGGCATTAAGTCATATAGCACAGAACCAGAACTTTCAGCCCAAATGGTACACGCAGACTAAGCTAGTCCTATCTGCCTGCTTTTGGTCCTTATTTCTCTAAATCTTTCCTATCCATTACTGTACCTTTTAGTGTATTTTAAATATTGTTAGAGTACCTGCCCTTATCAACCTCCTCTGGCAGTTGATTATGTATACAGACCACTCTGAGTGAAAACGGTTCCCCTCAAGTTCCCATTAAATATCTCACCTAAAAACTATGCTCTCTGGTACTTGACTGTGCACATTCACCCTGCTTCTGTCCCTCATAATTTTATAAATATCTATAACATCATCCTGTATTCTGATAGAAACAGTCTAATGCAGCCTGTTACAGTTGCTCCGTCTAGTGGTGGTCAGTGCTATCATGTTTGCTGTTGTGTGCTGGGGCAGCAGGCTGAGGGTAGCAGACACCAACAGAATCAACAAACTCATTCGTAAGGCCGGTGATGTTGTGGGGATGGAACTGGACTCTCTGAAAGTGGTGTCTGAAAAGAAGATGCTGTCCAAGTTGCATGCCATCTTGGTCAATGTCTCCAATCCACTACATAATGTACTGGGTGGGCATAGGAGTACATTCAGCCAGAGACTCACTCCACAGAGATGCAACACAGAGCGTCATAGGAAGTCATTCCTGCCTGTGGCCATCAAACTTTACAACTCCTCCCTTGGAGGATCAGACACCCTGAGCCAATAGGCTGGTCCTGGACTTATTTCATAATTTACTGGCATAATTTACATATTACTATTTAATTATTTATGGTTTTATTACTATTTAATTATCTATGGTGCAACTGTAACGAAAACCAATTTCCCCTCGGGATCAACAAAGTATGACTATAACTATTAAACTGCTCAAACTCTCTTCATAACACAGACCCGCAAATCCGAGCAACATCCTCGTAGACCTCCTCAGCATTCTTTCCAGTTTAATAGCATCTTTCCTACAGCAGGGTGACCAAAACTGAATAGCATTTTCCAAGTATTCCAGGTTTCGTATTCTACAGTCTTATTCCACTTTTGTGGTTTGTATGGACTTTCCCAAATCATTTGAGAATGCCCTGCATGCTAAACTGATCCAGAAGGTTAATAGACAAGAATTCCAAGGTCTGTTGCCAACTGGATCGATAACTGGCTGGGTGTGTGGAAACAGGAGGCTGTGGCCTAGAGGTGTTATCTCTGACTGGGGAAATCTGTAACAGGTGATGAACATTGAAAAATCAGTGTAGTAAGCACTGCTGTTTGAATTGAATACAGACAAGTCAATTAATGCAAATATTAACAGGGCATATGCAGTTAATAACAGGGACTTGAGTGTGATGTACAGCGGGGACTTGAGGACAGCTTCATAGCTCCTGGTAAATGGTGACACAGGTAGATAGGGAAGTGAAAAATGCATTACGTGTGGTTGCATTTGCAGGACAAGGCATCAGATGTGAGAGTTGGGATGTCTTGTTGCAGCTGCTGTTACAAAATATTGTTTAGACTGCACTTAGAGAAATGTGTCTGTTTATGGTTGCCACATTAGAGGAAAGATATGGAGGCATTAGACAGAGTGGATAAGTATTCAGCAATATGTTATCTGGAATGGAGAACTGTAGTTATAAGGAGAGATCAGCACTAAATGGTATCACTGCTTGATGCAGAGGGCACTTCTGCACTCAGTGTATGAATAATTGGGTTTGAGTGTGGGAGGACTGTGCTTGCATACCTATCCAATACATCTCTTGGGAAACATTAACCTGCCTCCTCATTTCCTGTATTCTGTTCATGACTAAATATTGTTCCAGTGTTAGTTAGCTCTTTAGTTAAAAGTACACATGATATCTGCAATTGCTTTCTGGTAGTGAAGAGCAGTATCTTGCTCCTTGCTATTACAGTGTGTAACACTGCAGGTGCAGCTGACTGAACACTGTACTGCTTCACTGCAGCATCTCAAATTAGAAAGTCAGTGGACTGAGCAATGAGGCTTGTCCATTTTTTTTTATTAAAAAGATGTTTTGTGAACATATTAACATCTTCCAAGTTTTCTGTGCTTTCCCCATTCAGCCGCTACTAGAATCTTCTATTTTAATTTACAAATTAGAGGAGGAGGAGGAGGAGAAGATGGCTGCGCGACACAGCACGCGCAGTCTCTCCGGTGAATATCTGTTACCTGTCAAGTAGGGTAGCGCGCAGAATTCTGATTTGATGGAGACAGACGTAACAGTACGGAGGAACATAGAAACATAGAAAATAGGTGCAGGAGTAGGCCATTCGGCCCTTCGAGCCTGCACCGCCACTTATTATGATCATGGCTGATCATCCAACTCAGAACACCGCCCCAGCCTTCCCTCCATACCCCCTGACCCCCGTAGCCACAAGGGCCATATCTAACTCCCTCTTAAATGTAGCCAATGAACTGGCCTCAACTGTTTCCTGTGGCAGAGAATTCCACAGATTCACCACTCTCTGTGTGAAGAAGTTTTTCCTAATCTCGGTCCTAAAAGGCTTCCCCTCTATCCTCAAACTGTGACCCCTCATTCTGGACTTCCCCAACATCGGGAACAATCTTCCTGCATCTAGCCTGTCCAATCCCCTTAGGATCTTATACGTTTCAATCAGATCCCCCCTCAATCTTCTAAATTCCAATGAGTACAAGCCCAGTTCATCCAGTCTTTCTTCATATGAAAGTCCTGCCATCCCAGGAATCAATCTGGTGAACCTTCTCTGTACTCCCTCTATGGCAAGGATGTCTTTCCTCAGATTAGGGGACCAAGACTGCACACAATACTCCAGGTGTGGTCTCACCAAGGCCTTGTACAACTGCAGTAGTACCTCCCCGCTCCTGTACTCAAATCCTCTCGCTATAAATGCCAGCATACCATTTGCATCTGGAGAAACTTCTGAAATGCCCACTTCGCTGCCACTGTGGGGTCCGGAATCTCCGGAGCAGAAGGCCCCGAGTCCTTGGCTTTGCTTGTTTCGGCGGCCAGGACAAGGTCGAAGGCACTCGGTAGAGGATGGTACTCGGGAGGCTGTATCGGAGGGGCTGGTCGAAGGCTGGAAGTTTTCGGATGGATGGACTCAGTGTCGGCTGTGGTCGGGTGCTTCCAATGCCTCAGCGGTTGTCGGTGCCTGGAGGTTTATGGCAGGGCGTTTCTCCCTTTTGCCGCCTGTTATCGGGGACACGGGAGTCAATCAGGACTTGAGACCTTTTTTTTTTTTTTTTTTTTAAAACCATGCCCATGGTCTGTTCTTTATAAAATTATGGTATTGCTTTGCACTGCTGTAACTATATGTTATAATTATGTGGTTCTGTCAGTGTTAGTCTTTGGTTTGTCCTGTTTTTCTGTGATATCACTCTGGAGGAACATTGTATCATTTCTTAATACGTGCATGCATTTCTAAATGACAATAAATAAGGACTGAGTGTTCTCATAATCTCAAAAAAATCTAAATCTAAAGGGTTCAATTGGGAGACCCTGTGATCATAATCTCTACACTTGCAAATAAATATGGATAAGGACAAGACTGGGTCACAGGGGAAAGTGCTAACTTGGAGAAAGGCTAACGGCAATTATATTTGGCGGGGCTGAGGAGATTAGCTTGGGATGTTTGTTGTTTGGACACATTCACATCTGATATATGGAGGTCACTTGAAGGCCATATCATCAGATTTCAGGACCACCACATTCCTATGAGAATGAAATACAAGATGGAAAGATTCAGGAACGTTGGATGACAAGAGATACACTGAGTGTATGTTCATGGTCATCTGCTGTATAGCCCATCAACTTCAAGGTTCGATGTGTTGTGTTCAGAGATGCTTTTCTGCACACCAGTGCTGTGATGTGTGACTATTTGAGTTACTGTTGCCTTCCTGTTAGCTTGAACCAGTCCAGCTATTCTTCTCAGACCTCGGTCATTAACACACCAGTTTTGCCCATGGAACTGCCACTTACTGGATTTTTTCTTCTTGTTTTTTTGCACCATTCCCTGTAAACTCTAGAAACTGTTTTGCACGAAAGTCCCTGGAGGTCAGCAATTTCTGAGATACTTAAACCACCCTGACAGGCACCAAAAATCATTCCATGGTCAAAGTCACTTAGACTACATTTCTTCCCCATTTTGATGTTTGGTCTGAACAACAACTGAACCTCTCAGTCCTGATGAAGGTTCTCAGCCCGAAATGTACACCGTTTACTCTTTTCCAGAGGTACTGGCTGGCCTGCTGAATTCCCCCAGCATTTTGTGTGTATTGCTTGGTTTTCCCGCATCTGCGGACCTTCTCTTGTTTGTAACTGAACATCTTGACTGGATGTCTGCATTCTTTTGTGTATTGAGATGTTCCCATAGGGTGGTAAGATGCTTTCATGCTCAGATACAGCAGCCACTCCAGGTCCAATAAAAGGTATATTTGTCCATCTTGTACATTTTTTTTGCAATCACAAGTCACCGCTGGATATGAAGAACATCAAGTACTGCAGACTTTCCAATCAGCGAGTTGCTAGGTAGCAATGGAGCTGGACTTATTGTGTAGCATTATTATGCTGCTGTCTGAAGTTATTGCATACATTGGATGGTGTGCAGTACAGGTGATCGTGCTGGACATTTTTATTTTGGTCACAAGACCCTGTTGGACATTGGTAATGTATAATACCACAAGATCAGTACACTGGTTCATTGGCAAAAGCAACAGCAGGGGAGATGTGTTGCCTTGATTATGGAAAGTACTCGGCCTAGAGTGTGGAGTTGCCTGTTGCAGTTGTCCATGGGAGGAGACACCGAGGTGGGGTTGTCCTCTGGTATTCACTCGGTGCTGTCCTCACAGTTGTGGCAGAAGATACCGGTTGCTTCTCTGGTCAAGTGACCCTTTTTGGCAGCATTCGTCTGCATCATAAGCCCTACAGGTGGGTGGGGTTTCACGTGTAGCTGAAACATTAACAGACATCCATCAAGTCGACTCAGCTCAAAAGTTTTCCACCTTATTCCTCAAAAGCTCTATCTCTGTGCCATAAGGGATCACTTTAGCAGCAGAGGCTACCACTGAAGACATTTCTTGACTTTTGGAAATGTTTCACTTCCCATCATGTCTTCCTCCTCTCTAACTTCTGAGTAACTCGGTAAAAGTTGGAGGGCGGCGCATCTTGCGGGTCATTCAAATATGTAGAGCAATCATGTCATGTGACAGTGCACCCTTCAGAACTTGCTTCATCTCCAGCTATTTCTCTCAGATTGGAGAATGCCCCCTTTGCGGCACAATCACTGCAGCAGTTTCTCCAACCTGAAAAGGTAGCCATACAGCTTTTGTGTGCCTAAACTGCATCCTCAGATTGGCTGCACTTGCAGCAGTTCCAAAAGCATCTCCCAGAGCTTGCATGTAGCTAGCTGATGTAGTTAGTGGGTCTTCTGCCTGTAGGAGCCTCACCGTATCAGCCACCGGCCCCTTTAAACTTTCCACCAGTCTCAGTTTTTTCATATTATCTGAGCACTGCCATTCATCCAGTAACTGAAATGTCTGCTCCATCCGAGCCTCATTCTTCTTCCCCATCAGGTGTGGGCTTGACTCCAGAAAACCCTCAGTCTATGATAACTTGGTTTCTCTGCAGATATACTTCTACATTTATCAACTAGTGATGTTACAGCTAAAACCTGTTCAGAATTTCCATGAACTGAAGGACCCATTATACCTTTACATCAGGGAACTCCTCCTCACTCTTCAGAAATGAGAACAACCTGTTTTTAAAGTCCTCACTCTGAGCTACATACGTCCCCATTCTAAAAATATGGATTGCCCATAACCCTGCCTCTCTAGGGCCTTCCAACCTATCAGGCAGCACAATGGCAGTTACGTCACTGCTAGTCGAGACTTACATTGCATCCTTACCATCTGATTGTTCAAAATACTGTTCAATCAGCATAACTTTTCCCAGTTATTTTACGGAACTCAGCACTCTCAGTAGCAATTTGTCGGGAATTTGAACATCCACCCCGCTCAGATCATAAGCATCAACTGCTTTGAATTGCACCAACTCTTTATCCCTGTGGCATCCATAATAAAGTGCCTTAATCACTTTCCCTGAAACTAGTCTAACTACTGGCTTAAGCACACAGATCTGATATTCAGTCTTAAAACAGCAGTCACACAGCATCCAAGATCCCTGGACGATGGCCCCACAAACATAACCCTCTCACTAGAGCTTGTATACAAAGCTC
Source organism: Mobula birostris (assembly GCF_030028105.1). Classification (NCBI taxonomy): domain Eukaryota; kingdom Metazoa; phylum Chordata; class Chondrichthyes; order Myliobatiformes; family Myliobatidae; genus Mobula; species Mobula birostris. The sequence goes on along the minus strand of NC_092371.1, from coordinate 18,593,713 downwards.
CACTCATTAGCTAACTCAGCTAACAGCCACATGAGTCAGCGGTGAAAAGCACTTCATAAACAATATATACGTCAAGGGTCTGTATGATTTGGGGTTCTATCAAACAGGAGTGTTGGGATGCTCCAAGTAAAGGAACCTCGATTTGAGGGAATACTGTGTAAATACTGCACATACATAATTATTGGCCAGCAAGAAATAACAGATTGAACACTGCATAAAATTATAAAGGAAGCATATTTACCAATTTCAGCTTCATCAAGCAATTAATGGGGGAAAAAAGAAAAGGACCCATTACAGTTCAACCAGTCCAATGTGCACATAACAATGGGGCTTATACTGGAGTATTCAGGGACGTACCTCTTACTCACATGCTGGACTCATGGTCTGTGTGTAAGCACCCACCACATTCTGTATGTATGTATGTATGTATGTATGTCTCTCTCGCTCTCTCTCTCTCGCCCTTCCTCCGTGGAGCCATTGATCTGCACAAAGCACTTCTTCCAATGGGGACTCTCCTCCAATTGCATTCTATAGCACCTTCCCTTCTGTTCCACTCCTCAGCTCCCACCAAAAAGACACCAAACCAGACCACCGTCCTCCATTAAACATTTCACCACAGCTCTCTAGAACCTTCTCTCTCATTCCACAATCCTGATTGGCTGACTCACATTCCTAAATTGGACAACACGAGTCCTTATCTCAGCTGAAGCCAAAACACAATTTCCAGCATGACATATTGCTTTTGCAGAATACTGCTGATATAAGCTATTACACAGCTTAGCAGTGGAAATCTTAACCAGGGCATTATACATATATCGTTGAATGATAATTAAACTTGAATTTGATATTTATCAATAAGAAGGCACACAGGCGTTGCTAATGAAGTGTCTACTGAGTGTATTTTAAATTTAGATTAGATTATGAGGACACTCAGTCCTCGTTTATTGTCATTTAGAAATGCATGCAGTAAAAAATGATACGATGTTCCTCCAGAAAGATATCACTGAAACACAGGACAAACCAAGATTAACTGACAAAACCACATAATTATAACATATAGTTACAACAGTGCAAAGCAATACCGTAATTTGATAAAGAGCAGAACACGGGCACAGTAAAAAGTCTCAAGTCCTGATAGCCCCATCATCTCACGCAGATGGAAGCACCGCAAACTTGCCGATGCATTGGAAGCACCCAGCCACAGCAGACTGAGTCCGTCCGAAAACTTTGAGCCTCCGACCAGCCCTCCAACACCGAGCACCATCTCTGCCGAGCGTTTCAACCCCGCCCCGGCTGCCAAGCAACAAGCAAAGCAGAGGACTCAGGGCCTTCCCCTCCAGAGATTCTGGATCACACAGTAGCAGCAAAAAAACAGGCATTTCAGAAGTTTCACCAGATGTTCCTCCGTGCACTCACATCTGTCTCCATCAAATCAGGATTGTGTGTGGCACCCTACTTGACAGATAACAGATATCATTCACCAGAGTGGCCACTGCGAGCTGCATCGTGCCACCGTCTTCTCCTCCCTTTTTAGTCAAAAAAAAGGAAGCATATGTAAAGTTTAGGAAGCTGAAATCTTGAATGAGTTCAAATAGGGAATCAAGAGGGCTAAAGGAAGCCACAAAATATTCCTGGCAAGTAGAATTAAGGAAAATCCAAAGTAAGGCACTTTATATATTCATCAGAAACAAAAGGAAAACAAGGGAGAAGGTCGGACAACTTAAGGACAAAGGAGGAAATTTATGCTTTGCTGGAAAGAATCAATTGGGTGAGCTGCTAAATGTGTATTTTACATCAGTACTTCACCAAGAATAAGAACGTGGAGGAGAGTGAGGTCACTGCTGAGTGTTCCAAAATGCTGGGTATGTTGATGTCAAGAAGATATTGGGTCCCTTGAAGAACAGTAAGGAGATGGTTGTCTTGAAAAACATCAAGTAGGATAAATCCCCAAGGCTGGATAGGAATCTACTACAGGTTAATTAAACTGGCAAGAACAGAGATTGCTGGGGGCTTGCTTCCTTCTACCTGCATGAGGTGCATCTCTCTCCATTCTCTGCACATTCATGAGCTGACCTAGGAGCCTCTTAAATGTCCCTATCTTATCTGCCTACACTATTGCCCTAGTTGTACATTTCAGGTACCCAACACCACTCTGTTGTCCTTTGCATTTACTTTTAAACTTTTTTTTTTGCATTTTCATAGCCTTTAGTATAAGACATTTTGTCCCTTAGGAAAAAAGTTAGAGACTGTCGATGCCTCTTATAATCTTTTAAACTTTATCAGATCTCTCCTTAGCCTTTTCCACTCCAGAGAAAAAAAACCCAAGTTTATCCAACCCTTTAGTACATGCCATCTAATCCAGGCAGCTTCTGCACACTCTGAAACGTCCAAATCCTTCCCATGATGGGGTGACCAGAAACGAATGCAATTCTCCGAATCAGAGTTTTATAAAGCTGCATCACAACTTCCTTGACTCATGAACTGAACAGATGAAAGCAAGCATGAGATTCAGTCCCATGGCTTGGAGTTATAATGCTTAGCAGACAAAGTCATTTACAGCTTTATTTCACTCCCAGTCAGAGCACGATCAAGGAGTCTGTCTTCTGTGAGGTAAAACATACTTCCACTTGGGTTTCTGCTGTACTTAAATAATTGCTGAATAACCAACAATCAATGGATTATTGATTCATAAATCGATTATTTTAACCAGAGTTCATAAAAGGCTCCCCGGGCCTCCTGTCCCATGATCCTCTCATTTCCCTTTTGCCAATCAGCTGTCCAGCTCTTGGCTCCATCCCTCCCTCCCTCTCCTGTCTTCTCCTATCATTTTGAATCTCCCCCTCCTCCTCCCACTATCAAATCTCTTACTAGCTCTTCCTTCAGTTAGTCCTGACGAAGGGTCTCAGCCCGAAATGTCGACTGTACCTCTTCTTAGAGATGCTGCCTGGCCTGCTGCGTTCACTAGCAACTTTGATGTGTGTTGCTTGAATTTCCAGCATCTGCAGAATTCCTTGTGATTGCGTCATCAACTTTTTCGGTCTTTTGGTAGTATGCATAATTAAAGTGGACAGGTAAATAGCTGTTGGAAATAATTTTTTGTACCCCACTGTTGTAAATAATATTTTGAGCAGCACTTCAGCTAACAGCTGAAAATCATTGGCTAAAAAAAAACAAAAGGGAGATCTTAATCAGTGAGTTGTACTGTGCCTTTTTCACCATGGATGCTATGACTATGCCTGATCAATAATCTTCTCTTTTAATGTCTTTGCTCCACAAAAATCTTCCAAATTCAGGTTTAAAGTTATTAATACAGCACATATTTTATAGGAATTGAAATGTCTATCATGTGTTTGCTAATCTTGAAAGGCCTGACAAGAGCACTCAGCTCAGATCTAATCAGAAAGTTTATACCAAGCCAGATCTCTCAGAGTCAAGGAGTCATGCTGTCATGCAGTATGGAAATAGATCTTCAGTGTGCCACATCCAAGCCCATCATCATGTTCATAGAGTCATAGATGACTATAACATAAACCTAGCTCTTTGGCCTAAACAGTCTATGTCAGTCACAGTGTATACCCAGTCCCAATTCCCTGCATTTGGCCCCTATCACTTTAAACCTCCTATAGAGCTTTGACCAGCTGCTAATCAGGACATCAAAAGTTTGGAGAGGAGGGGACTTGAATCAGGTCGACTGCACGATGATAAAAGGCAGGAGCGGTTTACAGAAGAGTGATAGAGCTTTCACCAGCAGCCAATCCAGACATCAGAAATTTAGAGAGGAGGGGTCTTCAATCAGGTCCACTGCCCAAGGATAAGGCAGGAGCATGTCGTGGCAGCGTAACAGAACTTTAACCAGCAGCCAATTGGTGCTTGAGATTGATTAGCAAGAACAAATTAAAGGAAGGCAGGGGCAAGCGCAGCAGCCATCATCACGGTTGCCATCGTCTGAGCAGTCGTAGTCAGAGGAGTGATCTTAAGGCTTTAGCTCATCAAGGCTTCAACGAAGAGAGGCTTCTCTCAGAGAATGCAAAGGATTTAAACTGGAGTTGCAGGGGGATGGGAACCAAAGTGTCAGATCAGTTAGTGGAGAGGTTGTGGAGCAAGATGTTGGTAAGACCTCAGACAAAGTTAGGAATCAAAACCTTGAGCATGGTGCAACAATGTTGAAAAGGGTGAACACAGGACTGGAGGTCTTATATTTGAATGGGTGCAGTATATGGAATAAGGTAGATGAACTTGCAGCACAGTTACAGATTGGCAGGTATGATGTTGTGGGTGTCACTGAATCATGGTTGAAAGAAGATTATAGCTGGCAGCTTAATGTCCATGGATACATGTTGTATCAAAATGGTAGGCAGGGAGGTAGAGGGGGTGGCATGCTCTGTTAGTAAAAATTTAAATCAAATCATTAGAAAGAGCTGATCTGGGCTTAGAAGGTGTTGAAACATTATGGATAGAGCTAAGCAACTGCAAGAGTAAAATGACTCTGGT